>NW_024881305.1:1921818-7860098 GCF_018691265.1 Tyto alba | reverse complement strand
TTTTTTTTGAGGGGGGAGCGTTATCCCAGGGTGTAAAAACGGGGGATCCCCCCGCTTCTCAGGAGGCCAAGAGGGGTGTGGGCGCAGCCACGGGGGTGTGGCGAGGCCAATGCGGTATGGGGGAGCCAAGAATGGTGTTGAAGGGGCCAAGAGCAGTGTGGGAGGAACCAAGAGCGGGGAGGGGGGGCCAAGAGCAGTGTGGGAGGGGCCAACAGCAGGGGGATGGGGGGGGGGGGGCAAGAGAAGTGGGGGGGCCAAGAGGGGTGTGGGAGGGGCCAAGAGTGCTGTGGGAGGGGCCAGTGGCAGTATGGGGGGAGCCAAGAGGGGTGTGGGAGGGGTCAACAGCAGTGTGGGAGGGGGCCAAGAGGGGTGCTGACAGGGCCAAGGGTGCTGTGGAAGGGCCAGTGGCAGTATGGGGGGGGCCAAGAGGGTGTGGGAGGGGCGTGAGAGGGGCCAAGAGCAGTGTGGCAGGGGCCAAGAGCAGTGTGGGAAGGGCCAAGAGCAGTGGGGGGGGCAAAGAGCAGTTTGGGAGGGGCCAAGAGAAGTGTGGGAGGGGCCAAGAGAAGTGTGGGAGGGGCCAGTGGCGGTATGGGGGGGCCAAGAGGGGTGTGGGAGAGGCCAAGGGCAGTGTGAGAGGGGCCAAGAGCGAGGGGGGCCAAGAGCGATATGGGAGGGGCCAACAGCAGTGTGGGAGGGGCCAAGAGTGGTATGGGAGGGGCCAATAGCAGTGTGGGAGGGGTCAAGAGGGGTGTGAGAGGGGCCAAGAGCAGTGTGGGAGGGGCCAGTGGCAATATGAGGGGCCAAAAGGGGTGTGGGAGGGGCCAAGAGGGGTGCAGGGGACCAAGAGCGATATGGGAGGGGTCAAGAGCAGTGTGGGAGGGGCCAAGAGCAGTGTGGGAGGGGTTAATAGGGGTGTGGGAGGGTCCAAGAGGGGTGGGGGGGCCAAGGGGGTGTGGGAGGGGCCAAGAGCAGTGTGGGAGGGGCCAAGAGGAGTGTGGGAGGGGCCAGTGGCAATATGAATAATACTAATATAAATAATACTAATACATTACAGATGTATTACTTATATATTACATTACGTAATATATTTAATATCACTTATTGTATCACATAATGTACTATATATTGCTTCTGATATATATTGTCTATAATATATACTACTTACATAGTACCCCAAGTAAAAGAACTACTTCAGTTGGCACTCAAGTTGGCACTTCAGTGGTTACATATTATGATATATATCACCTAAATAGTACTAATATATTACTTATATATTACATTAATATATTACATAGCACTTGCGTAGCACTTAATGTATCATTTAATGTACTACTTTATATTATATATATTGCTTCTTATATATATTGCCTATAATATATACTACTTACATAGTACCCCAAGTAAAAGTGGCACTCAGGATGGCACTCTGAGATATATCATATAATATATATTACTTAATGTATTAGTAATATATTAGTAATATATATTACATTACTTAATATATTTCGTATCAGTTATTGTATCACTCAATGTATTATATATATTGCTTCTCATGTATATTGCTTATAATATGTAGTACTTATATAGTACCCCAAGTAAAAGTACTTCTACAGTTGGCACTCAAGTTGTCACTTCAGTGATTACATATCACCTAAATATTACTATTGTAGTACTAATATATAACATATATAAAATATTACTTATATATTACAATACATAATGTATTTCGTATCAATTATTGTATCACTTAATGTACTACATATATTGCTTCTTATACATATTGCTTATAAAATATAGTACTTATATAGTACCCCAAGTAAAAGTACTACTCAAGCTAGCAGTCAAGCTGGCACTTAAGTTGGCACTCTAGTTTGGAGGAAACAGTGCTGTACGGCAACCCTCGTACGTGCAGGGGCTTTCCATGAGAAGTTTTCGCTGTGGGCCTAAAAGCGCTGCTCTGGCTCTGCTGAACGTTTGTGTGTTCCCAGTGAAAGGAAGCAGCTAGGCAGGGATTGCTGTGTGCAGCATGGTAGCTTGGAGGAAACAGTGCTGTACAGTGACGATTGTACCTCCTAGTGCTTTATGTGAAAAGTTTTCGCTGCGGGCCTAAAATGCTGTTCTGGCCATGCAAGTTGTAGGGGGGGCTGGCTGGGGTTCAGGTGACACCGACAGGGTGCAGGGCATCTGGTTGCTGTCAGGGGGTACAGTTGGCATGCGGGGTGCTCAGTTAGCACACCAGGGCCAAGCCGACTACAGAGGTCTCAGCATATAGAGGGTAAGTTTGGTGTGCCGGGCATCTTGTCGGGCTGCAAGGGGGCTGGTTGAGGTGCACGGGGTCCAGGCGAGGCGTAGGGGCTCTCGGTGAGGTTCAGGGGGTGTAATTGGCCATCTGGTGGCCCAGAGATGTTCCAGGGGGGCCAAGTAGTGAGCTCGGGGTCCGGTGGCTTGCAGAGTAGCCAGGCAAAGTCTAGGAGGTGTGGTTGTGCTCTAGAGGGCCTCGTTGGTGTGTACAGAGGCCCAGCAAGGTGCACGGGGTCTGGTTGGTGTGCAGGGGGCCCAGACATCTACGTGGCGAACAGCACATCTTTAACTTCTTTCCCCAATCCTTCTCTAATGTTAAAACCGTAGGGTCGCTCAGAATCACACATCATCCTTTTGCCATTCCGGATGATGTAGCCACATAAGAAAAATCAACGTAAGGCACTTCCTCCCGTTTCCCTTCCCTCCAACAAAACAACATCGACAGTATATAGTGTTAAGCTGTAAGGTCCGTTCTTTGGCCACTTCTCTCGATCTTCTAAAACGTACAGCGGCCACCAACGATTACAATAGTCAATTAATTGTTTCCCAGATAAGGGGTTCGCTTCCCACGTCCCTCCAATATTTTAATATACATTCCAGAGGTGAATTTTTGAAAAGACCGCTCTCAGACCCTTTAGACCGGTCGGAACCCACATTAAACAAAATAAACAATTACGTACACAAAACTATGACACCGCCTAACAGACTAAACAAGGCTGTTATACAAGATAATAATGAGACATGTACAATGGCCAATACCCCATGATACCCTAGCCTGCATCTTACGCGCAATCGAGGCTTTCTTCTGACCCCAGGCGACACTCCAGGCACGTCACCGTAATAACGTGTAATCTCGCCTTTCTTCCCGGGTTTCCCTTAATAGCAGAGTCCTGTGGGAATTTCTTGCGTCCAGTCTTACGGACAGGCTTTTCCAGTCTGTGTTACCATTGGTAATGCCTGAAAAAAAACACAAACAAACCAACCAACCAAAACAACCAAAAAAAAACCCCACCAGGGCTCTTACTCCAAACTCACCGGATCAGGGGATCAGAGGATCTCCCCGAAAAACCACTTAGGCGATGCCAGTCTTCACCATCCCGTGGGTTCGTCAAGTTTCCGAGGCAGCATCCCAGCCGGGTCACCGAAATTCTCTACTGAAATCGGGAACGAAACCTCCTTAACTCCAGGTTTAGCGTTAACGCATGGGGATTACTTTATCTGGCGGGGTACGCGAGGGAATCGTTCTGCCTAACTCGCCTGTCGTACATAACCATTAGCCAAAGCTCATATCATCCCGTTATGTGCCTATTCATTAACTCATTATCGTCGTTATATCATTATTACCTGTGCGATTTAGGTCCCTGAGGGGCTTCCACGGAGGTCCTCGGCAGGTCTATAGCAGTTTCTGGAGAGGATCCTTTCTCGAACTTTGTCTAGGTTTTAGAATCGGGCCTTTCTTGGGTTTACATCTGCGCTTTCTTACATCCGCCTGCCTTCAGATAGTTTGTTCTTTTTCAGAGGGCCTTGACATTGAAGGACAAGGGCTTCCGATTAGGAGTCTCTCAATTAGACACGGAGCCTCTCCACATACGCGTTTCCGGGGAGGCGTTTATCACGCTCACCTAGCCGATGGATCTCCGTGTGACAGATGACACGTCATAGGCGTTTGACCGATCGCTTAAGTTTTTACGCTACGCTAAGCAATTATTTTTGCTTGGCCATTTTGCAACAGCGGTGTTTCGGTTTGCCATCGGTATTTTTTAATTCTTTCGTCTCTTCATCCCTGGGCTTTTACAATTGGCTCGTATCTCGGTCACCGCATTTGTTTTTAAATTATTTTGTCTCAGTTTTCCCCGTTGCTGACCTCTTAAATTTTATTTCTACATCTCCCCTGTAATTTGCCATCAATATTTCTTATTTATTTCATTATTTCTTTATTAACCATCGCTTTTAATGTACCCTGTCTACCTGTATTCCATTCGCGTTTTTTTCAAATTATTTTTTGTCCTTTGTTTGTCTCCACACCCACGTTCCCTCCGCTCCCCGGAGCCCTCTCATTCTCGTCATGATGTCTTTCGAGACAATCCTCGTATCTGACAGCACCGTTTGAGCTCCACGGCTCTCCGCGTACATCTCTTACGCGGACAGATCCCTTCCTCGGGCTTTGTCCACACCCCAGAGCTGTCTTACTTAATCACCGCCATTTCGGATGCATCCGTTTGGTTGATTGTCCCCCGAGAACCTCCGTACGTCGCGGGGATGCCTTCTCGAGTTAAGCATCCTGTGCGAGAGCCGTCTTTTATGTTTGACTCTTCTCCCGATGTCAGCGTGCCTCCCGAGGCCATGCTCGTGCTCCGCTGCCCTTTATCGGCTCTGCTGTCAAAGTACCGAGGCCTGAACGACAGGTCTCGAGCCAAAGTCACCCTCTGGACGAATCTCACGACCAAACGTGTTATATACTGACTGTATCCAATCGTTACTGACATACGTAGCTTGGATAGAACATCTCATTATTGAGATATGTAACTTAGATAAAACAGTACAGGAATATACCGACATTTCCTAGTTTAGGAGCCAATTATTGAGGTTGATTACGCAAACTCCCTCGGTTCCTCTTATGTTGACATTTCCTCGTTTAGAAGCCCATTATCGAGGTCGAATTCCTCGGTTTGTCCTCAAGCCTCGGCCAGGCTCGGGAAAGAATCTCAAAGGAGGACGACGAGTCGACTCAATCCACCCGATGTCTTGCGTGCATTTTGTCAATTCTACACATTTACAGATTTGTTCGTTAACCCATCTAAAACCGGAACCCTCGCACAGCAGACGGAGACCTCGTCCATGAGCGGACGCACCATGTAGGACTCACCAGTTGCCGGGAAAGTCTCTCCGATCCTTCGTCGTGACGGGGCTCCCCGGCTGAAGCACGGATCCAGGCGATGGTTAAGCACCAGGACGATCGGCGATGTATCTTTCTTAATTGCTACGACTCACCTGGTATAGTAAGGACTGGACAAATCGCCTTATTTTTTAAAGCGGGGGGGGGCGAGTGGGGGGGGGGCGAGGGGGGGGGGCGAGGGGGGGGGGCGAGGGGGGGGGGCGAGGGGGGGGGCGAGGGGGGGGGGCGAGGGGGGGGGGGCGAGGGGGGGGGGCGAGGGGGGGGGGGCGAGGGGGGGGGGGCGAGGGGGGGGGGCGAGGGGGGGGGGCGAGGGGGGGGGGGGCGAGGGGGGGGGGGCGAGGGGGGGGGCGAGGGGGGGGGGCGAGGGGGGGGGCGAGGGGGGGGGCGAGGGGGGGGGGCGAGGGGGGGGGGCGGGGGGGGGGGCGGGGGGGGGCGAGGGGGGGGGCGAGGGGGGGGGGCGAGAGCGGCGGGGGGCGAGAGCGGCGGGGGGCGAGAGCGGCGGGGGGGGGGGGGGGGCGAGTGGGGGTGGGCGGGGGGGGGGGCGAGAGCGGTGGGGGGGGGCAGGGGGGGCGGGGGCGTGGCCAAGAGCGGCGGGGGGGGGGGGGGCAAAAGCGGAGGCGGGGGGGGGGCAAGAGCGGGGGCGGGGGGGTGAAAGTGGGGAGAGGGGGGCGAAAGCTGGGGGGGGGGGGGGGGCGAAAGGGAGGGGGGGGTCCGAGACCGGCGGGGGAGTGCCGAGAGCCGAGAGGGGGGTGCCGAGAGCTGGGGGGGGGGTCCCCCTAAACTCACCCATTCTCTTGATGTGGATTTTTTTTCTGGTCTTTGACAAGCAGGGACTGACCCAGCTCGCTCACCTGGGTGAGGGGAGAAGGGGGAAAAAGCCCAGAGCTGAATGGGAACAGCAAACAAGCAAGCGAGTGGGAAAAGCAAAAGGGAAAAAACGAGAAAGAGGCGGCAGCCGTTTACCTGAGGGGAGCCGGATCCTTTGCTGCGCTTCCGCTGGGACACGTCTCACAGCAGGTGTGAGGGGAAAAGAAGCGGCGGGCGGGGTGAAACTGCGACGAGCCCATCGCCACGACTGTCCCTTCCTTCCCCTTTCTTCAACCGGGCCGCAGCCCCGCCCCGAGCCCGTTAAAAAGTCCGACCCGCCACAGTTCCCCGCCTCCCCTCACAGCCGCGGCTAGCAGGGTCCCGCTCCTCTGCGCATGCGCCGGCGGCAAACCACGCCCCCTATCGGTCCGGGCTACGCTGTCAGCCCGCCCGCCCCCTCCCTCGCTTCGCGATTGGTCGAGCGCGGCCGCCTTCGCTCCACCCCCTCACACCCCTCCGCACCTGCGGGCGACACTATCCTCGCACCCCCTCCTCCCCCCCCTCAGGTGGCAAAAAAAGGCGGGAAAAGAGCCTCTCCCCTCACGGCCGCCTCCCTCCCGCGGTTAAAAAAATAACCAAAACATTAAAAGGAGACTAAAACATCCTCCGACGACCGGAGACGGCCGGTTTTATCCCTCCTCTCGCCAAATTAAAGGCGTTTAAGGCACCTGCTGTGATTTTCCCCAGAGTCCTTCCCTCAGGGTGGAGGAAGAGGCAACAAAATGGCGCCCGAGGTTACGAGGGGAGCTCGCTGTCCCACAGCCACCACCCTCCCACATCTGGTCCGGGGATATTGGGGGGGGGGGGGTAATCCTGCACCCCACAAGCACAGGGAAGCCTTCATCACCCACCGGCACAGCTGAGGATATCGTAAACCTCTATGGGGATTTGGGGACCCCCCTCTCCTTCCTCCCCCATCCTCCAAGCCTCCACATTCCAACCTCCCAGTTGAGAGACACCCCAGGACCCCCCCAGAATTGCCCCTCTGAAACGCACCCCTGTTCCGCCCACGGTTTTCCTTCAAGAAGGGCTTTTTTTTTTTTTTTTCTTTTTTAAACCATTTCTCCCTTGAAAAAAAATTAAAAATAAACATTTTGCTGCAAATGTCCCATCCTCAGAGTGGCACGGCCGCCTGCAGCGCCTCTGAAAGCTTCGTGGCGATTTCCGCGGCAGGATGCGGGGGGGGATCAGTCCCAGTTTGCGGGAGAATCAGGGGCGGTTGGGGAAAAAGGGGGTGTCTTTCCTCCCCTGCTCTTTTTTGCAGCTTTTTCCTCCATTTCTCCGCAGCCCCTGGCCCTGGAGCAGGGCGGGGAGGGCGGCCACCTCCTCCAAACTGGGGTCACGGGGTGCGGACCCCTCCCCGCAACCCCCTCCGTCTCCACCCGGGGATTCAGCTCCACTGTCATCGCGCCGAGCTGGGGGGGATCAAATGTCAATCTATCACCCCCCGCTGCACCCCCAAAAATACCCCACCTTCTCAGCAACTCCCTCCCCCCCCCGCCCCCCCAATTCTTTCCACACCTCCAGGTCGCCGCAGTTATCATCCTCCGTGGCTAATTCTTCCTCCCCACCGGGTTTTTCCTCCTCCTCCTCGGGGACACACAGGGACACCCCAATGCCCGTCACCGTCTCTGGTACAGCTGCAGGGGGGGCCAGGTGAGATTTTTTTTTGAGGGGGGAGCGTTATCCCAGGGTGTAAAAACGGGGGATCCCCCCGCTTCTCAGGAGGCCAAGAGGGGTGTGGGCGCAGCCACGGGGGTGTGGGCGAGGCCAATGCGGTATGGGGGGAGCCAAGAATGGTGTTGAAGGGGCCAAGAGCAGTGTGGGAGGAACCAAGAGCGGGGAGGGGGGGCCAAGAGCAGTGTGGGAGGGCCAACAGCGGGGGGATGGGGGGGGGGGGCAAGAGAAGTGGGGGGCCAAGAGGGGTGTGGGAGGGGCCAAGAGTGCTGTGGGAGGGGCCAGTGGCAGTATGGGGGGAGCCAAGAGGGGTGTGGGAGGGGTCAACAGCAGTGTGGGAGGGGGCCAAGAGGGGTGCTGACAGGGCCAAGGGTGCTGTGGGAAGGGCCAGTGGCAGTATGGGGGGGGCCAAGAGGGGTGTGGGAGGGGCCAAGAGGGGTGTGAGAGGGGCGTGAGAGGGGCCAAGAGCAGTGTGGCAGGGGCCAAGAGCAGTGTGGGAAGGGCCAAGAGCAGTGGGGGGGGCAAAGAGCAGTTTGGGAGGGGCCAAGAGAAGTGTGGGAGGGGCCAAGCTAAGTGTGGGAGGGGCCAGTGGCGGTAATGGGGGGGCCAAGAGGGGTGTGGGAGAGGCCAAGGGCAGTGTGAGAGGGGCCAAGAGCGAGGGGGGCCAAGAGCGATATGGGAGGGGCCAACAGCAGTGTGGGAGGGGCCAAGAGTGGTATGGGAGGGGCCAATAGCAGTGTGGGAGGGGTCAAGAGGGGTGTGAGAGGGGCCAAGAGCAGTGTGGGAGGGGCCAGTGGCAATATGAGGGGCCAAAAGGGGTGTGGGAGGGGCCAAGAGGGGTGCAGGGGACCAAGAGCGATATGGGAGGGGTCAAGAGCAGTGTGGGAGGGGCCAAGAGCAGTGTGGGAGGGGTTAATAGGGGTGTGGGAGGGTCCAAGAGGGGTGGGGGGGGCCAAGGGGGTGTGGGAGGGGCCAAGAGCAGTGTGGGAGGGGCCAAGAGGAGTGTGGGAGGGGCCAGTGGCAATATGAATAATACTAATATAAATAATACTAATACATTACAGATGTATTACTTATATATTACATTACGTAATATATTTAATATCACTTATTGTATCACATAATGTACTATATATTGCTTCTGATATATATTGTCTATAATATATACTACTTACATAGTACCCCAAGTAAAAGAACTACTTCAGTTGGCACTCAAGTTGGCACTTCAGTGGTTACATATTATGATAGATATCACCTAAATAGTACTAATATATTACTTATATATTACATTAATATATTACATAGCACTTGCGTAGCACTTAATGTATCATTTAATGTACTACTTTATATTATATATATTGCTTCTTATATATATTGCCTATAATATATAGTACTTACATAGTACCCCAAGTAAAAGTGGCACTCAGGATGGCACTCTAAGATATAACATGTAATATATATTATAGCCCTAGGGCCACAGGCAAATGCACTAAAATACACATGGATAACTCTAAATTTTGACAAGACAGCACAAAACTGCACTTCTGTACTTTGCGGGTAATTAAAGTCACACAGCTGCATATGGGCAGCACAACGTCGCCTTAAGCTGTTTTCTTCTAACATACCACAGCCACAATTTTCACACAGCTATTTCCAACCGTTTTCGTGAGCGCAGCGGTGCAGCCTGGCGTGCCACACTACAGGTAACTCCGACACCGCCGGCGAGGGAAAACGCGCGCGCCCGCCCGCGCAAGCGGCGCCCTCGCGGCGTGGCACCGCAGCCGGCCCCGCCCCCTGCTCGCGCGGGGCTGGAATGGGGAACAGCCGGATCGCGCATGCGCAGTGTACCTTGTGCGATGCCCTTCCCCACCCTCTGCCGCTCAGGCAGCAGCGACTGCACCGAGGCAGCCGGGGGCAGCAGAGACCGGCGGGACGCCGTCCCTGTGTGTGCTCGCCGCCGAGCAGCGCGGCGGGCTGCAGTCCCCGCCGACACGGACGAACACCAACAAAGACAGGCTCTGCTGACGGTCACTAAGCACCGGGACGGGGTGACGAGCACGAGTGTCACCTGCTACCGAAAGGCTGGAGAACTTGACTAGACACGGCGAGCGGCTAGGCACACGCCGGAGCCTGAAGGCTGCACTGCACAGGCAGTAGCCTGCTGGTGGCAGTCCCAGCACCGCCAGCCGAAATGCGCATGCGTCGCATGGGCGTCTACACGGTTGTTACCAAGCGACAGCAGTATAGCCCGTGGGCTGTTGTGCGCATGTGTAAATCGGCTGGGTGCAGCACCCCGCGTGCCCGCGGAAAAGCGGCTGTGAGCCCGGCCAGTGGCGTTGCAGATCTGGAAACTGCACTGCCTAGCTGCGTAAAACGCACGTGGTGGAAAGTAGGCCAATCACGTGACAAGCCGCAGGCGCGATGGGACCGGCTGCAGCACCGGAGCGCAAAACGAGAGGGCAACACTGAGCACCCTCAATGAAAACACGCATGCGGGGTGCGATTCCCTGCAGCATTGGCCTCTGATCGCTCGAGGGCACCTGTCAGTATGCGCTGCACATGCGTAAAGCCTCGGGCCACTGCTCCTGCCAGACTCTGAGCGATGTGCGCGCGCGCAGCCATGGGCACATCTGGCGGCGGGGCGGAGCTTGCTGGCTGCGGTCTGGTGGTAAGTTACGGGAGTGCTCCAAAGAGCTCCGTAGGGAGCGCCCTCAGCCCTCCCCCCCCGAGTCACAGCGTGCCACCTCCGTGCCTGCTGCTGCTGCACAGTGTCCTGGGGACGGGCTGTCTGCTCCACGGAGCTGACAGCAGGCCCAAGCGCAGTGAGACTGAACGGACCATCTTGCAGACACAGGGAAGAGACAAGGGCTCAAAGATAGTCCGTGCTTCTGGTCAATGAAAACCAAAGGAGGGCAGCAGCAACTGTTAGAGCAGGAGTGAGATGGCTGCCTGTTCTGCAGCCGGGCTAGTGCCCAGGGTCAGCAGCGATTGAGGCCAGGGTCACGCCCATAAAGTGCACAAAGCAGCCGAGTGTGCTGATCTGACAGCCCGTGCACTGCCACAGCGGCAGCTCTCTGTGGCTGCAGGGAGCTTGTATCGTGGACTCTGAGCGGTTGAAGTGGGAAGGGGCTTCTGGAGGTCACCTTGTCTAACCCTCTGTTTAAGCAGGTACACTTAAAACAGTAGACCAGAACCACATCCAGATGGTAATTTGAGTATCTCCAAGGAGGGAGACTCCACAACCTCCTTGTGTAACTTGTGTCAGTCCTCAGACACCCTCACAGTGAAAAACTGTTTCTTGATGTTCAGTTTCCTGTGTTTCAGTTTGTTCCCACTGCCTCTGGTCCTGCCACTGGGCACCACTGAAAAGAGCCTGGCTGGGTTCTCTTTGTACCCATCTGTTGATAACTTACATACATTGATGAAGTCCCCCTCTGAGCCCTCTCTAGGCTAAGCAGTCCCAGCTCTCTCAGCCTCTCCTCACAGGAGAGATGCTCCAGTCCCTTATCATCCCTGTGGCCCTTTGTTGGACTCTCTCCAGTATTGCCATGTTTCTCTTGCACTGGGAAGACCAGAAGTGGACACAGCACTCCAGGTGTGGCCTCACCAGTGCTGAGCAGAGGGGAATGATCACCTCCCTCATTCTGCTGACTATACTTTGCCTAGTGCAGCTCAGGATACCCTCAGCCTTCTTTGTAGCAAGGGCACATTGTTGGCTCATGCTGCTTTCCAGCTGGGCACCATCACCATGTACTAGCGCCTGGGGTTGTTCCTCCTCAGGTACGGAACATTGCACTTCCCCTTGTTGAACTTCATAAGGTTCCTGTCATCCCACTTCTCCAGCCTGTACACACAAATGAGCCCTGGAGCCAGTCTGCCTATGTGGGCTCCGGGCGCTAGCAGAAGGCCAGCCAGCTAATCATAAAACACCCTGCCCTACTTCAATCCTTGCACTCGTGTTTACTGTGCTGAGTCTAGATAGTGGATGCCTCTCCATTTGAAAGACAGCAAGAAAAGGCAGTGAGAACAACAGGAGATGAGGAGCAGGGTCTGGCCTTAGCCTTCATCAGGTCACTGCTGCTCTGCTGTGGATGCCAGTTAGGATAAGATGAAGGTCTCACTGACCACCGGCTCTCAAAAACAGTTTATGCTCAAAAGGTTTCCAAACACACCCCTCCTACTGTATAAGGCAGGGCAAGCCTTGTGCCCTTTGAAATGCTGGTTATGAAATTCAGTTTTTCTGTAATTTCCCCACTTTGTTTGCTTCAGTCAGCATTCACAGATTGGCAGGGAAGCTCACTGAGCAGACCTTTAGCAAGGAGCCCTCCATACTCAGCTTCTATTTGCTCAACAAACCTGTGGGAAGGAACTCAAAGACACTTGAAACAACTCTCCCAAGAAAGACCACCTCTGAGCATCACCAAGTTGTCTGAAAAACATGGCAAAGGCCACAAGGCACCCCACCATGGCCCCCCCCATGGAACCAACAAAAGCTTCAGACACCCAAAATGATTGCTGCACGAGCCCAAATGTGGCAGCAAAGTGGTAGAGGCTGCCCTACAGACCCCCAAATGAGTTCCCCCACACTGAGAACAGAGCTCAGATGTGAGTAAAAGCCTCAGGGCCCCTGCAAACATCCCAGAGACTTTGACAAAGTCCCAGAGAGAAATCACAGTACCCACAGACCCATAGGTGTCTCACCACAGGCCCCTGGAACAGCTCCAGAGGTGATCAGAGCACTTCAGGGATCCCAGGCTCACTGGAAGTGAAAAGAGCCACAGAGGACCCAGAAAAACCTGCCATGGGACCAAGGGTGCACAGGACCACATGGGCACCAAGAGGCCGACTCCAACCAGTGAAGGAAGATGAAGAGACATCCGGAGTCACGGGCAGGACTGTGGGTAGTTTGTGGTTGCTGTGAGTACTGGAGCATTGTTTTGGGGTGGAATTAAGGGGAATGAAGGCAGGATGGAGGATGAGGGGGATATATCAGGCTTCAGGAGTTCTGTCAGAGGTATTGTTGGACTTGGGCAGCCCTTAGGGGAGGGAGTCGATTCAAATCTGGGGGTGGCTTTGAGGTCTAGGGACTTCAGAGTTTGGTGGTAGTCTTGGGGCAGGTTTTAGTGACTAGGGGCTTTGGGGTCTGGTTTGAGTGGCACCTGCAGAGCTCTCAGGCTGATCAAGTTGGCAAACAGCATGTCAGGGTAGGAGCTATCTACCAGAGGGGTTCTAAGTGCATGTGGGTGATAGTGCCTTGGGTTCTACCTGTGGCTAGTGACATTGCAGGAAAAGTCATGGGGGACCCCAGAAGAAGCGTTGTCTTCAAAGACATTGTGGGGGACTCCAGTGGCCACCACATCAGGGACCTCTCTGGAGATGAGAAGCCCACACCCCTTATTCCTTCAGGCCCATTTCCCATTACCCTCCACATTCATTACAGAGCAGCCCTGGTGAAGATCCAACCCTACTCACCCCTCACTCTCCCAGCATGCAGGGCCCTCCCCACACTGACCTGCCTGGGCTCACCACAAGGACTCCATAACAAAAGCCCGCCTGCAGGCCTGAGGCAGAACCTCATTTCCATTCCTTGTGTGTTACACCTCTCAGACCTTCCTATAAACAATGCTTAACCACTGTTCCTTCAGCTTTTAAAGATTTAAGCGCTGATGGCATTTAGTTAGTTTTGCCTCTCTCAAACACTCCTTGCTCTTTCCTTTCTTGTTTGCTACCCCTTCAAGGCCTCTTCTATACTTACATACTTCCTTAGAAAAACAGCACTGAAATGAACAAATCAGGTCATATTGTTTCTCTTCCAAGTTTTTGGTCCTCAGAGGATTACCCTGCAAAAGAAACAAATCTACTGAGCCTGGTCTCACTGTTTCAGAGTTTGTTTGGGAGCACTGAGGCAGGGTTTGAGGTCATCACAGGTGTTTTGGGGCAGGATTTAGTTGGTGCTCACGTTAGTTGGTGCCTCCAGTCTGTACGTGGGGGTTGGCCCTGACTGTCTTTGCCTGTAGGTGTGGAGATTTGAAGAGAGGGGTGGCAGAAAGGGAGAACAAGGAGGAAGAAAGAAAACAGAAAAGAAGGAGGGATGGGAGGGATGAGATAAGGTGAATTCGTAAGACTGAGACGAAAGGGGGCAAAGGAGAAATGAGGGGTAAGTATGAGAGTAAAGGAGAGAAGGGAGAAGAAGAGAGAGAAGAAATGATGGCATGAAAAATGGTGGTGAGACAGGGAAAGGATACAAGTAGGGAAAAAATCGAGTGTGAAGAAATCAAGAAAGGGTGGGGGGAGGAAGAGGGCAAAGTAGCAGGTGGGAAGCAAAGAAAGGGAGAGCGAGGGGAAACGAGCTATGAGAAGAAACCTGTAGGGCCGATGGCAGCATACAACCACCCCGGCGCCCCTCAACGGCTGGGAAGCGCGGGGGTAGGGGCGGCGCTGCACGAACCCCGCGCACCGGGCCGCGCGCCCCGAGGACCGGCTCGCTGCGGCGGGAGGAGCTGCCCCCGGCGCGCTCTGGTGCCAGGCGGGGCTCGGCGCCGTCGGCCGGGTAGTGCCTCTGCCGCCGCCTGGCTGCTCGCGGCCGCGCAGTGCTACCGGAAAGGAGAGCGACCTTTGTCAGAATTTTGAAGACGAGGGGAGGGACTGGGATGGTTTTTAAGCGATTGTATGGGAAGATTTGGTCAAAGTTCGAAGATGATAATACCGTTTGAGAATGTCTTTGAGAAATCAGGATGGGATGCTGTGAGGAAACGCTGGCTGCATGTCTCAAGACAGCAATAGATGGCTCTCGGTCTGGAACTTGGTGGGAGATGCTGGGAAGGGCAAGGAAGACAATAAATAGGGGATTCAAAGTCTCCAGGAGCTGCGGTGGAGCTGTGACAGAGGGATGCCAGAGCCTGGAAGGCAGGAAGGGGCTACGCTTCCAGGCTGATCTTCTGGTGCTTTGAGGTACTAGACAGGTGTCAGGGCGTAAGGTTTTACCCATCTTTCGCTTAAAAAATTGTTTATTTTCTGCTTTGCTGCACTGCAGGCTGCGAGCTAGATGCTCATGTCCTAAGTGGTACCCTAAAAACAAACACCAGTGCTGCTGTGACCGTAACTCGATTCTAACAGGTGTCCCAAATTAGATCTCTGTATTGTTCTCTAATGTGGTATCTCCTATGCAGAAAGATTCTTTTATTTCTTTTTTTTAATGGATACCAGTACTAATGCTGTGCAAGGCAAGTACTAGATGGACATCTCTGCTAATTAAATTAAATGTATAGACTGAAAATATGTATGCCAAGTGGAAGCCAAACATCAAAAGTGACTTCAGCCTTTATCTTAAAGAGACAGTAAGGTCACAGTAAGTTCTAATGTCCTTTTCAGTGTTGTGAGATCCTTGTTGTTTCTCATTACAAATTAGCTTGTCATTTTGCAGTCCTGCTGCTGACGTGAAGTTTGTGGAGAAAGAAATTAAGACCTTAGAAGCTGTGTGTCATGCTACAACTGAGGTTTAAGTCGTCCACTCACAACCCATAAATATCTCTTCTGTCATGCTGCCTGTCTCACTGAGTTACTGTGACTGCAATTATGCCCAGATTTTGTGAAAAACTTGTGCAATGAAAATCTCAAATTAGCGCAGAGAAGAAATGCATTAAGTATTTTCTAAAGTAAGACACAGACTAAATAGAAAAAAAACTTTTCAAATAGAAGTGAGTGGTCTGGTAAACATCCTAGGGCTCTATCAGATGATCCTGTATGCATTTTGAATTTACTGTCAGTTGTTGATGAGGCTCTGCGTAGAATCTCTTCCTTTGTGTTTGACTTGGAGGTTGCTGGGTTTTTTTAATACGTTGTTCGCTTGCACAATATTTGGTGCTTAGGAAATTTACCATAAAAAATCTGGTTCTCCTGTTACACAAGTTTTTTTCTTCTCCTTAAGAAATAAGGAGCTTAAGGAAATCATCACCAGCGAGTTGGGTTGAATAAACTCAAAACCACTGCCTCCCCGCCCTCTCCAAAAAGCTACTCCTACACAGAATTCCACCTCATATTCCATTCATATTCTTCATTTCCCCTCCTTCCATGTTTGTCCCTGATCGGACAGCTCAGACCAGTCCATGCCATGCCCCAACCCTGCTCACCCTTCACCTGCCCAGCACAAAGGGCTCTCCCCTCACTGACAGGACAAAAGCCTGCCTGACTGCCTCCTCACAGCTCCAAGGCGTCTGCATCTGCAGGACCAAGAGCATGCGCACCAGTTCATACTGGGAAGGCGCCAAAGGGGAGAAGAAAATCTGGGGAGGATCAAATAGGCCACCCAGGCTAACCGCAGGCTGCCTGCAGCCATTGCTGGGTGGTATCATCCTCCCCTTTCCCTAGCACCTTCTGGCAGGGTCATCCTCAGAGGATGGACAAGAGAAATCCTGGTGACAAAGGGAACGTGCTTGCCATGGCCCTTATCCACCACAGGGAAGGAAAAACTCACCCCAGGCTCCAGCAAGGTTCAATTTTGAGTGCTTTGTGCCCTCTTGCATAAAGGTGATCAAAGAAATGATAGTATGTATTGATTTGATTATGACTGCTGAAGGAGGAAGGAGAATCTCAGGAAATAGGAGAGTCTCTTCTTACCTCTCCTTTCTCTCCCCAGGAGTACCTCTTAAGAGAGAAATACCTATGCTGGATTTACACAGGGATGTCCCATCCGACCCCTTCCCCTTCACTGCTTCCCTCACTCCAGTGTCTGATCTATTTTGTGGGGTTCATCAGCTAAATTATGAGGAGTCCCAGTATCAGTTAACACCCGGTCCCTCACACAACAAGAGAAAAACAGTGGTTGGAGTGGGGCTGTTGATCTGTGTGTTATCTTGATTCCACCCACCCCACTCCCCCTAACCAAAGATACCTGATCTCCAGGAACCCTACACTAATACAACAGATCCTGAGAGCACTTCCTCCTACAATCCTTAGTGGCCTCATAGATGCTGCATAACCCTGTCTGTGGGACAGCTTGTCCAGGACAACTTTTACTGTGTGCAAGCATCACACAGGGAGCATCTACACAAGAGTCAAAAAGCAGATTCACTACCACATACAAACAAGAACTAGGATTTAAGGGACTAGCAGCATAAGATTAATATGCTTACTGCCCATTTTCCCCATGACCATGCTGATAAAATCCAAAGAATTGCCACTGCCCAGGCAACTACTGGTCAGAGAAGGACTAGCTTCTTCTCCTGGTGTTTCCAAAATGCTAGCTGCCAATTGCCCAAGTTTTCCTTCAAAATTATTAAGATTTTCACTATTTCAATGCTTTCTGTGGGTTTCCGTGGGTGGGTAACCACCACAAACCCTCTTTCTCAAATCCCTGAGGTACTACCTAGCCCCATTTCAGGCTCACATGTCTGTGCTTCCACTTATCTTGCATGGCTACACAGTATATACTTCCTCACAGCTCTTTCCAACAACTTAGCAATTCCCTGAGAAGTCTGAGTGCATGTAGTGAAGCTATCAAAACCAGGTCTTGAATCAGACCCCAGAGAGATGAACCCTGGATAGTGAGGGAACATTACAAATGTTACTTAAAGGTTATTCAAGAGTTCTGTCTTTCAGGAGCTTATAATTTACTTTAGCAAACTACAACACTCTAAACATAAACTGTGAATCCTAAATGATAAAGCATGGAGCTTGAGAGCACAGTGATCAATAAACCATAGGCTCTCAAGCATAGTGATATCCTGTAAGTCATAAACCCCTGGCAATATATGAGCAAACACTAAAGGCTGAACCATGAACCCTAAGCAATAACCACTAAAAGCTGGGTGAAAACCTGGAAATGCTGTTACAGTTTTACAACTTTTTTTTTTTTCTTCTTTTTTTGAGGGGATGTGTGCAGAATAGTAGCTTCTGGCTGCAAAATGGTATTTCTGAGAACTCTCATACACTATTAACACGTTTAATGTGTTTACAATTCCAAAGACCTTTTCCTGTCCTGATTAAAGGCATTGAACGGTGCTTCATATGGCCAACCTCAGGAAAAAAGGGGTCGAAACAATTACATGTGAGATAATAGTAACTCAAGTCAATGGTTTCTTTTACCATTCAGAATCAGCAGACTGACTAGTCAAAGGCAAGACAGTTGACTGACTGATAGCTATTACTGGTGTAAATGGGTTCCAGGGCAGAATTTGGGGTGTATGTTACCGCATCTAAGGGACAAAAGATATTTCAGAGAACATTCCTAAATACATGCAATTCCTTAGCTATAGCTATTGCAAACAACTATACGTGGTATGTAAAGAAAGCTAAGGAGAACAACCATAATGGCTATGCAGAGAACACCTAAGGGTGCTTGTACATACTAGAAAGCAAATCTCTTTTGTGGAAAAAAAAACAAAAACAAACCAACACAATAGCTTTTATGATCTTATGTAAGATGACACTTTCAACATGAAGTTGAAACAGAAAATATCTGTGCCTTCATGTGTGTATTTGCAATAGGTAATATCCTAAATTCAATCTAATAAAAAAATTACGTGAGAGTATTTTATGGGTAACTAACTGTATGACACTCTGTAGTATAGGCATAGGGAAGTCTCACAGTACTCCTGTATTACCAGACACAAAAAAAGGCATTGTTATAAACATAAAAGCCAACTTTTGACTGAATAACACATCTGATGAAAGACAAAGAATTCTGATAGACGCAGTACTTTTCTGACGGTTCTTTCTCTCAAAACAATTACTTCATTTTTCACAAAGCAGCATCATCCAGCCTCAACAGCTAAACTCGACAAGCATTTTTGCCTCCTGGGGTTTTCCAGGGGTTATTCTGACTACTGATAAAGCCCGTAGTGTTGTGAAATTAAGTCATATTAAATGCACTGAACAGAGAGCATTAATCTGGGCAAATTACTTCCAACAATTAGAAACCCATGGGTGTAGCAAATTCAGACAATAGTTTCTATTAGAGAACATAAGATTAATGCCATATATAACCTCCTTTCTCGTAGACTGTACAGCTCAAGGAAGGTTTTCATTCTACTGTGATACAATTTAGAAAATATTTCCTGCATCTCTGGTAGAGTAGATGCCTAGCCTTCCCTATTAAGTTATCCATAAGTGTCTGGGATGATGGGTGAGAACACAATTTTTCTTTTGGAAAAACCTGAATTTCAGCTGAGGGGGAATGTGTGGGAAGAAAAGAGAAATATGTAGCATTCTTTTATTTGTTTTGAACAACTGTCATTGGGAGTTAAACATAACTGGTTACATTTCTTGTGCATATTTGTAAGCATTTTTTGGCAGAGATGATGCCATCTGCAGTGACATCTGTACAGTGGTAACACTCGGATGAAATTATTCATTCTGCATTTAGGCTAGAGATAATATAGAAATAGGAGAAGTTTCAACAGTTCAAAAGCTTCTGTTCTCCCCTGTCCCCTTTTGAGATATTTCTTCCGTATTTTAGCCATCTGATCAACTGCACTGAATATGTGCTTCTAGTCAACCGCTTCTTAAACTGCTGGAATGCTGATTTTCCACCTGTTCCCATGTTCTTATTGTTTACTGTTCCTGACACCGGCTTGCTTCGCTAAAGATATATCTGGTGCCTCCAGTGTTTACAGACACTCTGATTCTACTTCCTCTTTAGCATGCACATGGAAAATGGATCTCTGTACTCTGCTAAAAATAGTTCCCTCATTTTATAAAAGATGCGCCAGATAGACATACAATCCTTGTATAGATAGCCCTTAGTTTTTCCTACAGTGACCGTGCTTTAGTGACTTTATAAATTAATTTCAGGCAGTATTTTTACATCATTTATTTACCATCAAAAGGCTTTCCCCGTTGCCCCCCTCCCAAATTAAAAAAAAAGGAAGCCTCTTATCATTGTCTTTATTATCTATGTGGCCCATATTCACAGAAAATTAAACATCTCAGCACATCAGTATGGACTCTGAGAACAAGTCACCCATGTTTTTTGTCTTATTATTTGAAAATGCTTTTGAGACACATTTACAGGAAGTCTCTGTATGATAACTCCCTTGAGTAAGTATTTGTTTCTCCACCGAGTTTCTCTGATTTAGGACAGATCCAACCATCCAAAAGAAAAGTGAAATGTCCTCAAGTTTTACACATAGTAACAGAATAATTTCTCCAAAAGCATTATTGGTGGGACACATGCATCAGGCCCTGTAGAGGAAAAGGCTAGTGTATTTATCAAAATGCTTTAAGTAAATGCTCAGATCCATCCACCAGTATGCAACATTCCTAAACTGGCAGTCTGAGAAGAAAAATCTCTGTTATGATAGCATTTTTCACTCTGATCACCAGAAAGTTTGTGCTGAATGTGGAGGACAAAAACAAAGCCTTCATTGAGGCAAATATGGAGAGTGCCTCATTCATGAGAGAAGGAAAAAAGGAATCAGGAAGATAATATGACACTTTGCAGGCATGCAAATCTCACTGAATAGCAGCGCAAGAGCACTTTTCTGAAGTATTATCCACAGTCAATTGCCTGCATACAGTCTATTCACAGATGTCTTTGCTCTGCCAATCTAAAGTAGCTGTTCTCTCAATAATGTAAGAGTAAATACACACTTGTGACGCATCCAAATATCACTGTCTGCATTCAAGTGTCTATCATACAAAAACACTCTTGAGTTCAGTCAGGCACTCTCAGGCACAGAAATTTTTTAGTTCTTAAAGGTCAGTAATGACAGTTTCATTTCACTGTTCTGCACCAAGGATTTTTTCTATGCAAAGCTCTAGTGTCGTTTGAGAGAGCAGTGCAGAACCAGCTCTCCCGCCTATAAAAGTAATAGTTTTATTTCAGCATCCTCTGTCTGCTCAAAACCAGCTGTGACATGGCCTTCAAATGACAGAATCCGCCTCAAACAATTCACTAAACTCTCTGTTTTGTAAAACCAGTTCTCTAGACTGTGGCAGCTTTCAATGGAAAATCCGAGCTCTTTATCAATAGGTCACTCTTCCAATTCTGAATAATTTCAGAGTTACATCTAGAAATATTTACAAAAGGTGGTTCTGGCATGGAAAAACTGAATATACTTCATAAATTCACTTAGTATTCAGTGAGCCTGAGGCAAAGTGATCAGGAAGAAGAATGTGTCGTAGGTAGTGTCTTCAACTCCCCAACCTCCAAGCCCAAGGGTATCTGCAGGTCTTTGCTTAAGCTTCTACTGCATTTTTAAGTCTTTAAAGGGCCTGCTGCATTCTGTAAGCACTACAGCTAAATTTGATGTTTCTTGACACATTATTGTCAAGTGCACTGAGAAAGATGTTTCTTTGTGTACCAATATATGCATATATCCTCCTGTGTTGTCCTCAGTGGGACATCTCTTCTACATTAAGGGGCTACAGTTGACTGAATAACTAAGGAAAAATGTAATAAGTAAACTGTGGAAGCTTGTGGGTGTTTTATCATCCAGTTTGTACCTAAAATTACTAAATTACATACATCATTATGAAGAAGAAATTGACAATTTGAATGCCTGGAGAAGAGTGGCCCAGCCATCACATGTCACTGGTATGGCTCACTGTCAGTAGAAAATATGATTTCAGGCACAGGCAGTGTCTATAGCCAAGTTTCAGTGTTAAACATTAGCTTGCTATATGTGGCTGGTGAATAAAAGGTCATTGGAATTTCAACTTCCAATTCAATCAATTAATCCCTTCAGGACAGTTAAATGGTTGCAAGTTAGAAACATGAATAAGACCTTGTATTGTGTAGAAAAATCACTACAGCATAGCTGCCATAAATTTGACCTACTTAGATTCACAGAAATGTAGTGGAACCGTACTTGTGTTTGTTCTTAGCATCATAGGAAAATTCAGGTTGGAAAGGACATAAGGAGCTCTCCAGGCTCCTGCTCGAAGTAGCGTCAGAAATAAGGCCAGACCAAGTTACTCAGAGCTTGTAAAAAGGAATTCAAGAACACAACCTGTCGTGGTTTGAGCCTGGTCGGCAGCCAACCATCACACAGCCACTCTCTCTCCCTTCTCTTCCGGCAATGAGAAGGGACAGAGAGCCAGGCTTGGGGTTAGAGATAGAACTGGGATGGGGAAGAATCCCCCTTTATGGTCACAAGCAAGAGGCAGACTCGTTAGGGGAAGAAAAAAAGAACATACATTTATTACAGACACTAACAACACTTAACAGAGTAAGACAGTGAGAAGCATTGCCCCGTCTTGAGAACACCTTCCCCCCACCCCTCCCTTCTTCCCGGGCTCAGTTCTGCTCCCGATATCTCTACCTCCTCCCCCAGTGGCGCAGGGGCAGGGAATGGGGGGTGCAGTCAGCGCTGCCACTTCCTTCATCTTCGGTGAGGGGAGTGTCCAAAACTTGTTCCTCCTGCTCCATCGCGGTCCCCCTCTCACAGGAGACAGTCCTCCACAAACTTTCTCCGACTCGAATTCCTCCCACGGGCCGCAGCGTTCCCCACACTGCTCTGTCATGGGTCACTAACTTCCTCCGACTGGATTCCCTCCCACGGCTGCAGCCCTTCCCGAGCTGCTCCGGCGTGGGACTCCCCCGCATGCTGCAATCCTCCCAGCACTGAATTACAGCAGCGGGGCTGCCTTTTCCCATGAGACCCCGGCCTTCTTCGGGCACAGAACCTTGATCATGCGAGCAGGAGCCACAGGCCACAAATCAATGTCTGCTCCACCGTAGATCTTCATGGGTGGCAGGGGGGGGCCGCCCTGCCGTCTCACCACAGGATACAGGGGGGTGTCTGCTCCGGCACACCTCCCCCCTCCTTTCTTCCTCCATTCCCCCACTGACCTTGGTGTTCACGCAGCTGCAGCAACTCCTTCTCACCAGTCCCACTGCCCGTCACCACGTCCCTTCTTAAATACGTTATCGCAGAGGCGCAGCTGATGGGCTCAGTTTTCCAAACAGAAGTGGAGCTGATGTGGAGCTGGGGGAGCTTCGAGAAGCTTCTCACAGGGGGCCGCCCCGATAGCCCCCTCCCCTGCCACCAAAAACAACTCCACCACTCACTCAACCCAGGACACAACCTCTAAATGAAAAGCAAGGGGCAAAATACCCCTTTTACCCTTTATTCCACCACTGCCACTGCTTAAAAGACTGCAGAGAACTAACCTTAAAAGTACATTTCCAACAGTCATTTGTCACCTGTATTAAGTTATTTGGTTCAAATTATATAAAATCCCTTGTAAAGGAAGTCATGTGTATTAATGGGAGAACAGGTAACATCTGGGGGAAAACAAAAGCAATACAGCTTGTTATTATTTGTGACATTCATCAAAATAATCTAATGCTGACAAATTTGAAAAGTGATCTTTTGTCAGTGCTTTTTCGTTTACTAAATGCTTTAAAGAGTGGCATGAAAGTACAATAGAAAATTGAAGATTTATATTTGTGACAACTGTTACTTTACAGCACAGACCTTTGAGGAAATAATCTGAATTCTTCTGTTTCAAACTGATGTGATTTAATAGCGTGTTTTGGAAATGATAAGCTGGGTGAGAACTTGCCTGTTTTCTACTAGGTTCCTTCTGACAAACATCCCAGAGACTACAGTTTCAGAGCATGAATGAGGAAAAACTGAAGCACAAGGGACATACTCTATTGCCTCCTTAATACGTGGAAGCTGGAGTTGCTCTTCTCATCTAATTTTTTGCACACGGCATTGCTGTTCCGATACATATAATCAGTACTAAGAGTTTTTGTTTGGAATAAAATATATTTGTACAGGAGCACAGTTCCCTGCATAGTTCCCTGTTGGTAGGACTGTTCCTTCTTGATGCTCTTGTAGCTTAAGGCACAAACAAACAGGGAATTATAGAAATAGAGTTGGACAAATTGCTTAACTTCTGAATCACAGGCTCTGGAATTATCTGCATATTCACATTCACTGCAAACCGGTCAAAACAAATGAAGTCTGGTGAAACAGCACATTACGTGGCCAAACTGGAAATGAAGGACCTTCCTCATTTTAAAAAATTTTAAGTGGTCATGCTGCATCTCTTCCATAAGTTGTTATTTCAGGGTCAGATGAGGCAGGTAAATTTGTCAAAGCATGTGGTAGAGAGTTTGAGGGGCTCCTAATAGTTAGCAGCTATCTGGCCAACTAGTTAAAATTTGGCAGTTAATGGGATAACTCTTGCATGGTTGACAATGAACAGGACAAAGAGGTAGCACATCTCATACCGATCCAAGTTATTTGGAAGAAACACAGGACTCAATTCACCTCTGTCATGAATGGGGATACTTTTATGGAGAATAATGCAGTAATGAAACAGTTGAGCTTTGTGTTTGTTGTGAGCTGAGTTGATTGTGCTCAAGAATATTCACTGTACGACTCTTCCGTGGCCTAACTACAAGCTGTACCAAAAAGTACCAACTCACCTTTGATTTAGCTGGTCTGCATGAAGAGTAGAGGCATAGCTGCATGGCTTTTGCAATTAATAGCAGATGAAGCATCAGCTCCTGCAGTTTGTCCCCCTTCAACACTGCAGGACTGCATGAGCATCCATGTCAGTGTACCCTTGTGGACACCATATACTTTTCCTATGTCTCATTGCCTTACTCCCATTCTGATACAGGAAAAAACAAAACAAACAAAACAAAACAGTTGCATTTCTTCTATTTTATATCACTTTAACATTGCTACCTATAAATCCCAGATGATGCTATTCTGAAAAAGCCACAAACTCCCAACAAGAAACAGGAATGGGCTCCAGTGAGAGTCTATATGTCTTGTGCCAAATGGAATGCTGAAAGATAATTTTATTTTAATGGTTGTTTAGTACCGTAGAAAAGTGTCCTGTTAATAGAGATATTTTCTACTTGTCACGAGAATTTGTTAATACTGCCCCCTGAGGATCGACACTGACTCCCTAAACCTCTTGACTTTTGACAATAAAGCTGGGAAATAAAAAAAGTTTACTACATAATGTATAATTTTTTTTTTTTTTTTTAAGATAGCCTGTCAGACTGTGTTTTTAAAAGTTGCAACATACATTCTTAAAGGTGGGGAAAATGTAGCATCTTGTTATATTGATTTGATCATCAGTTCTAATGATGGAGCTGAAAGAACCTTTTTCTCTACCAGTCCATGCCTGATCGGATATTAGTTAATTACTTAATGCTAGCTTGATTCTAAAAAGAGACCCCATTCACATCAGAATATCCACCTAAAAGAAAACTTTTCACAATAACTTTCTAAAGTATCAGAGCCCTAAGTAAATGAGTCATTACACAGTATTATAGCTCCTCTGATGGACAAAACAAACAATCAAGCAACCAAGCAAACAAAATCCCTGAAATTGCACAGGAAGGTTCTATATACCACCTTGTACCACCTCCAGTTCTAGTCTGAAAGCATTCCTTGTCCCCACCACTTCAAGATTTAGAATTTGGATTAGTCAGTTTAAACATGCAGCTAGAAAAATGCCTATTTCCTTAATGGAAATAAAATAAGGCCATCAGCCTAAGAAGTAGGAAAACAAAGAATATTCTTATAAGGTTACAAAGACTGATGCTAAATGCATGTTTATGTACCATGTAAATTTCTGAAGAACATAAATACTGCCTTACTATGTATTAGTCCTATTGCTTAATCTAAGTTATTTGATTTCCACCTGCACAGGTCAATCTATATATTCTAGAATACAGAAGCTACTGTCTTGTATGGTTTCAGCAGGCTGATTCCCTGCTGGAATTCAATGGATGACTCAAAATAAAGACAAAAGGCAGCCTTGCATGAAAGTTTAGAGAATACTCTGTAACACCCTGCTGCCCAAGCCACTCACACACATTATAGCATCGATTTAAGTGAACTTGAAAGAGTGTAAAGGCTATTTTCATATTTATTTTGCTCTACAGGAGTGAGTGGCACTATGTATGTTTAAATAATGCATTTATTCTTTCACAGAGTTCAACATCCACACAGATACAGTAAAGCGACCTTAACTGAGCAGACAGATTCGTGTATGCCTTCCCTTGGACGTTGCTTTTGCAAATAACTGTAAAGAACTAATGTACAATCTGCCCCAGGAAACCCCTTTGTTGATGGGTGTACTTGCCTCTTTCTGGGAGAGGCGCGCTTCTTTGTGTACTTCTCTCCCCTGAAAATCACACTCACTGTGAGTAGATGAGCTCACGGAAGATGAAAATATTTCACTGTTTTGTTTACTGTCATTTGTGACAAATATGCTTCAAAACACACACCAGTATGACTTGCCTCAGCAAGCCGGTGTCTCCTACTGGCTACTGCAGAAAATCCACTTAGAAAAGCAATGAGTTTACTCTTTTTATTTCAAAGACCTTTATGTATAGAATACTATATTCAAAACTCTTCAGGTAAAAGTACTGAAAGGGAGTGACTTTTTGGTTTTCGTCCAGAGTGTCAGACATAAAGACAATACGATAATTTTCTTCTCTTGTTGCTAACGGGGACAAATACTTGAGAGATATGTATCCCAAAATAGTTCTGTGTGTGAAAACACATTTGTCACCTGGGAATTAGCTATGCCTATTTGTTACGCTGATCAACCAGACAGTGATCAGATTTTAATTCCCCGAGAATCTTGCACTGTGCTGTATGTAAATTAAAGTGCTACTAAAGTTTGCATGAGCAGGAACTAACTTGTCCAGTAAGATACTGGGTTATTGTGCAAGTTCTTCCCAACCTGTTTTCAAATACACACATGTACATGTGTAATGAGTAGATGTAACCTCATCGCTAAGCCTTGCAATAAACATTGCTAAATTTTGTAAGAGTTTCATGAAGAAACTTCCCTTAGAAAGTAAGTATAATATGTAAACTTCCCTTTGGTTTCAATTTTCAAATCCAATAGGTTTATAGGAGCTGTTTAAATTCCCCCATCACCTTCCCAGTAGTAACTTCATGCAGTTTTTCTATCTGTTGCATAAAAAACAACCAAACAAAACCAACAAAACAAACCCACTTGTCTCTTGCTGTAGATTATGATTTTATGCTAAACTAGCACTGATGAAAAACAGTGGTACCATAGGGACTTAATACATTTGGTGTACGAGAGTTAGCTCTGATTTTCGCTGTAACCGAGGACCACTTTATATAGTTTTTAGTCCAGTCAGTGTTAGGGTTACATATAGCAATGGGACTTTGGGAATTTGCTGTGTGCTACTGGGAGTATGTACTGGTAGATTATTCTGTGTCCTTTGTTAACTGCACCCACAGGCATGACTTTATTCAGAATTTCTTATACGGGATGATGAAAAAGGAGCAATGTCACTGGCAGAATAAAGCTTGAGCACTGTAATGAAAACACTGCTCCTTTCATTGCAAGTTTTGTTGAAAGTCGATTAAAGATATGCATTTAACTTGTACATAGCTCAGAATATGAAGAGCAGCATGCTGGTTAATCCTGAATTATTGATTAAATTTAAACAAACTGGGAGGTTTTTCAGGGGGTCAGCTTGACTGCAACATACCAGATCAGCTTTGGCAGACAGAAAATACAAGGCTAAATTCTTTTTTCCAGTCAACTGATTGGAACATAGGCCACCAATCTAGCAAGTGCACAGCTTGTTACAAAAGTGTGTGTTTTTAAACTAACAGCCACAAGCAACCAGTCGGCTCAGGTAGGAGAGTACTTAAGAGCATAGTAAACAGACACTGATTTTGTCCTAAATTGCAATGATCTTACAGTCTATTAATTTTCACAACACAGAATACCACGATAGTATCAGCACAGCCTTGGGAAAAACTTGTTTCATATGCACAATGGTGACCTGCTTTGATAGCTATTTTTGGCAAGTCATACCTAATCTATAGTCTGACATTAGTAATTGGAGTTATAGTTTATAACCAAAAAATGGGGTTTAGTTACAGTTTTGCATAAGCATGCTTTCATTTTTAAAGGCTAGCAAAGACTGATTTAATACCAACATATCTACTAAGGCGCTGGTCAGATTCTTCTAGAACCCCTACTTGCATTATGATAAGGGGAGTTCCCAGGTTTTATTTCTAGACCTTACACTGAAACTACCTCGCGGCACAGTCTGTCGCAGCATAGAAGTCAACGCAAACTCATGCTCGTGTTTGTCAGTTCCATTTAATGGTACATGCTGTCCTGTCAGCACTGACCACCAAGGGACAAAGTACTGGAAATGCACTTGAGGATCTGGAACAAGAGCACCTGCAGGATTGCTGTCAGAGGTGTGCGACTGATGAGGAATTTACAGAGCAAGAAAAGCAATCTGTCTACGCATACACACCTATTGTATACCCTTTTAATCCAGACAGACCTTATGCATATTGTATTAAATAGCCCTCTCATTTGACCACTGTGCCAGAAAAGCCTGTTCTTGCCATGCTCCTTATTGCCTTGACATTGAGCTATGCTCAACTAGTTTCTCCCAAGCCCAGAAGTCTTCTACCCACATCTTTGTCATAAGTCATCTGCCACCTCCTCTAAGTATTGATAGAGTTCTTACAGCTGTTTTCTACAGTTTAACCTTCCAGACATAAATTCCAGCAGGAAGGCCAACTGTCTCCCACAAAGCTAGTTTTCTAGACCAAAACCAGCATGGCTCTGGGATAATAGCAGCACTGTTTTAAGAATGTACTTCAACTAAACCCAAGTTCCAGAGTCCTTCCTCTCCAGAGGAGCAGGAGGTCTACTGGCTGCAGTTTATACCCAAGTATTCTAGTTGTTAATAAGGTCAAAAATAAAATCCAAGAAGCTTTGATAGTGAAAAAGCTCACCCTTGCCATCAATACCCTTTCAAGGCCCCTATCGGAAACTAATGCCTCTCTGAGGGCTGTCTAGATGCAAATCTGATACTTGCAGCTACTTTCTATCCTGAACATGCCTTAAATGAGTTTTCCAGCTCCATTTTCAAAAGCAGAGCCAGTCATCTCCAGGTATGCCGGCTTCTTCCAGATGCAGCCTTAAGGGGCAACTCGAGCCGTTCAGTACTGATTGGCAAGGCTTTTTGAGCCTCTGGCTTAAATATTATCTCATTCATACAGGTTGGTTAAATGAAAATACCAGCATAGTATTCCTCAGCCTTAGGGCCTTTAAAAAACTGCTAATAGACATACGTAACAGACCTTAGAACACACACACACAGAACGGAGGTGTAAAACTACTCATAAAAGAAACAGTCCTAGGATCACGGCTGAAAGCCTTCATCAGGGAAGCGCAAAGGGAAGGACAGCTACTTCTCTGTTCTAAGGGGCCTTTTTCTTTAAGTGTTGGTCTACTGCCTAGTCTATGTCAGTGTGCTAGAATTCTATGCACCTTATATGGTTTGTTCTGAAATGGATGGTTATTTTAATGACTTCACAGATTTTTTCATCCTATAATCACATAAAAACATTTTCACATAATTGTCCTCATTAACCGAAATCATCAGTGCACATGAGAAACCTCTTTGGCCCAACTTCACTGTGAAAACCTTCACATGGAATTATTACTAAGTGACTTTACATTTTTTTTTTAATTTCTAGTGTACATCTTAATCTGTTTTAGAAGACAGAATGCCTTGCTTAGCACCTCACATTATTCTGTTGCCTTTCCTTGAATAAAATGAGTTCCAATGATGAGACTGCTGGTTTGATGCCGGTTTTACACCCTTTCTGGAGAAACACAAACAGGGTTGAAAAAAGCCTGGTAAGGGAACCAGACCCTGACAGGCTAGACACAATTCCCCACATCTCCTCCCTTTTTAGAGTTCAAAATGGTGAAAAGAAAGTCAGAAAGTCTTCTTCTTGTTGGGCAACTAACAGGAAAATATTTCTGTTTGTACTTAGCAACACTGAATCAGAATTTTTAGTACAAAATCAGTTTGCAGAGCCTAACCTGTTACTCCAAGCTCTCTGCAACAGTTTTACTCTGTATTCTTGCCTTACAGAAATCTTCAGGGCTGAGCAATTTTTCGAGAGAGTTCACTCAGGGAAAGATCTCCACAGCTAAAAACCTCCACAATTAATGTGGGAAAATGGAAATACCACGCTTATGTAAAATGACTGTAGTATGTTGGGGTTTTTTTGCTTTATGATGGAAAACTGATCTGTACTATCTGCACACAGAAATAAGAAAATTATTATTTTCAGTCTCATTATATTACAGGAAGGATTTTTAAATGATGAGCTTAATTTGTACCCTTACTAAAAAGCATAAAGTAAATGATTAATATAGAAATGGGTAAAGTTTGTACCTTCTCAGAAGTATGGTTGCCATCTAATCTGCCATCTGAATCCACGCAGTCTCTCATTGAGTGTGTCTTAGAATTAAAACTAGGAAGTTAAGATCTGATGTTGCTTCGGTTCAGCAGAAAGACATTAATAGTGGATCCTGAATATATTCTGTAACTATCTGAAAACTTCTTGCCTTATTGAAAAACAAAGAATGGTAAAAGGAAATAGCTGGTAAAACAGTTTCAAGGCAGCTGCCTAGAATTTTTCATGGTAATTAGCTCAGTTCACAGACTTCAAAAATATAAACAAGACTCATTAAATATGGAAGAATGACATTTCTTACATTCATAAAACTATAGATCAGCATTTGTAAGCCCTCATGAAAGCATCTAGCCCTCATCCTAATTAGATATGGTAGTTTAAAACCTAAATGGGGGGGGCAGATATCTATTGTTGATTTATCATTTATGGCATTTTCTGCTAGACTAAGATGATGCATGTAGGCTTTCAAATGCATAATCCCAATGCCAGTTTCAGTAGTTATGAAGAAAGGACTATGTTAACAACAAAGTCAGTTTCATATCCTGGTATTACACTTGACTGTCTATCTCCTCAGTTTAAGGGATGTGGCCTGAGGCTACAGTCATGATAGTGAGCTATATATAACACATGCACTAAAACAAGTATAGAATTCCTGTACGGACTGAAAAAGAAAAAAAAAAAAAAAAAAAAACAAAAAACACAACAAAAAACAACCCCAAAAACAACAAAACCAAAAACCTGTATGCATACATGCATTCATTTGGAATAGTAAGTCTACCTCATGAGTCTCCTGCTGTACCTTTTGTAAGGTCTTTAGCAGATAACTGAAACCTGAAACAAAAGTTCACATATGGTTTATCAAAATATACATAAAACCAATTGTCTGCTTACCTACAAGAAACGTTTGTCATTGTCCTTCAGTCACCAGAATGATTATCTGTCGGCCATATGAATCTCAGGATGAGCCGTGGCTGATTACAAGAAGCTGCACATGTGCATAAAGAGGCCTGGTGTGAAATGGCAACTTCCCGCTGAGGACCAAAGTGCTGGGCTCACAGACATTTTGTACTTTGGCAAACTCAGTCACCAGTGAAATGACATTTAATTTTTTTTTGTATCTAGAAGAGTAATTAGGTGAGCAGGACCCATCAGATTGCAAGCTTCCAAGCCTCCCATCTCTGTAAGACAGAAACATACTCAGCAGTTATCCTGAGAGGGAACTGGAGATAACTTGGCACTGTGCTGTAGTAGCAACACATCACTGGTTTTGAATTGCAGAACCGAGTTCAAAGCAACAGACTCTTTTGCCTTACTACTGGAGGGCAGAGAGCACAAACTTAGAAGACAATTACACAGTACCAGTCATTTTTTTTAAAAAAATAATGCAGTGGAAGCACTACGAGCTCCAACACTGTGAAAAGATTAGAAGCTAAATAAATTTTGAGCAAAAATGGTTATGTCTTGACTGTGTCACGTAGCACACTACTGCATAAACCTCCAACATTGCACAGAACAGGTGTGTTCATCAGTGTGGTATTGAGCAGGAATTCGTTGCAGCTGAGCTGATCTTAAATCCTGTGCTCTGATTCAGATATTGCGTGGGCACATCTTGTCACGGATGTGGATAGCTCAGGCACCTGTAACTCAAGCTGGCGCTTGTACTGACAATTCTTGTAGTTTGGCTAAACTGGGACAAAAGGAGTGAAAAGACACAATAATTGTTTCTAACAACAAAAAGGGATTGAAGAGAAATCAATAACACAACTGAACATGGACAAACATTAAAAGGAAGCGATGGACGCATGCAGTTGACAGAACACTGAACACCATTATGTGGAGATTATTTCAATATTGGTACTTGATTTGAAAAGATGATTAGGCAGGTCTAATTTCTCTCTCTACTAGTTTCCATCTAATTTCTATCACTCCTCTTTTTAACTTGTATTAGGATGACATTTCAAATATCAGTGCTCTACATGAATTCCAGAATCAACTTGTGCCAGCGGGGAGACATACATCATCTGAATGAATGCAAGGAAGCTTGATCAAAATTTCAGCCTTGTGGTTTTTTCTGAATGCTTGCTAGTTTTCTTTCAGATCTAGAAAGTTGCAGATTGACGTATCTCTGGATTTTTTATGTTGTGATTCTTTTCTCCTAGGATCTATGCCCTACTGGTTCTGGGAAACTTGTGACCTCTGCGTTTTTAATTAGAACTCGTAACTTTTTCCATAGCAACATATTTTGATGTCGCAAATACAGAATCTGTCAAACCAAACAACTTCTGGTCAGATGAAGTCCAAATACATATAAATGTTGAGCAGCAATAGGATGTATGATATGACAGAGTTTAGAAAAAAACCTGAAAACAGACAGCAAGAGAGAGATGGAAGTCTTGGCTTTGGTTAATTTATAAGTTTGATCTTAGTAATTAATAAATACAAATATAAAATAATTACACTGCATGCTGAACTAGTTTAGAAAAAGGATTCTTAAGACTATTTTCCTTGCAGTTGAGAACAGATAAAATCCAGCTGTCTGACTGGTGTGCCGGTACTCACATGGTACAACAGAAGTGAACTATTCTCAGGAAATATTATAGATACGGAAAAAGCCTTACTCACAAGGACAAACTGTATAAGTAGGAAGTGAAAGAAAAAGAAATCCTCGGCAACAAAATCTGAGCTCAGATATTAATGAAGCCAGGATTAATGCAATTCAATATGATGGGGTAAGAAGAATAATTTAGTATAATACAGCAGTTATATATGTATTTTTTCAAGTACATTTATTTATGATACATACCTGGCATGTGCCAAAAAATCATAGAATGTTTTGGGGTGAAAGGGACCTTAAAGATCATCTAGTTCCAACCCCCCTGCCCCGGGCAGGGCCCCCTTCCCCCAGCCCAGGGGGCTCCCAGCCCCGTCCAACCTGGCCTTGAACCCTTCCAGGGAGGGGGCAGCCACAGCTGCTCTGGGCACCCTGGGCCAGCGCCTCACCCCCCGCACAGGGAAGAATCTCATCTACATCTCCCCTCAGTCAGTTTAGAACCATCCCCCTCATCCTACCCCCACCCCCTGACCCAGAGTCCCCCCCCACCTTCCCTGCCCCCCCTTTAAGCCCTGGGAGGCCACTCTCAGCGTCCCCCCGGAGCCTTCTCTTCTCCAGGCTGAACCCCCCCAACTCTCTCAGCCCGGCCCCCCAGGGGAGCTGCTCCAGCCCCCCCAGCATCTCCGTGGCCTCCTCTGGCCCCGCTCGAGCAGCTCCGTGTCCTTCTGCTGTTGGGGGCCCCCGAGCTGGCCCCAGCACTGCAGGGGGGTCTCCCCAGAGTGAAGCAGAGGGGGACAATCCCCTCCCTGGCCCTGCTGCCCCCCCTGCTCTGGCTGCAGCCCAGGGTACCAGTGGCTTTCCGGGCTGTGAGTGCACATTGCTGGATCGTGTTGAGCTTCTCGTCAACCAATGTGCCCAAGTCCTATATTTATTTCAATATTTAATATTGAAAATATTAACACGTATTGGTTGTTATATTAATTCCAAGTGTAATTTTGAAATATGAATATATTAACATAGCAATATATTTCCTTCAATATTCAATACAGAAATATTAAATATTTCCTTCAATAAGAAAAACTAAGAATTGTTGTCATTCAGATACACTATTTCTGTGTTACTATAATTCATTCATTGATTCTCGACTACAGACATTTTTTGGTATTACTGTTATTGACACCGAGGTGAGCTTTTTTAATGCATTTCAGTGTCAGTAGAGACTTGCACGGAATATTGCTTCCTGTCACCTTTTCCTTGTGATTACCAAGAAAGGCACTACCAAATTTCCTCTCTAATATTAAAAAGTCTTAGACAGAAATAATATTATGTTCTGATTAACAAGACTTTTGCTCACTCTTACCATAGACAGTTAATTGTGCTTCCTCTTCCTGCTTTAAGCTAAGATTAGGCTTCAGACTAAGAAAGCCTCATTTAGTGCCATTACCGATACCATGCAAAACAATCACCCTTTTGCAAGGACACCCATATGTAATTCATTGTCAGGCCAGCAGACAAGAGATATGAATGTGCTCATGAAGATTTTCAAAACAAATGTTGAACTGCATGAACATCTTCAAGAAGAAAGGGCAAACACCAATGTGGGAATAGCTGCGCTTTTCTTTTTCCTTCTGCTCAGTGTTAGACACATGATTACTATTCCTTTGTCTACTCCATCTGTTTCCAATTTCCATTAAAAAAGCCTGGAATATTAAGTTAGACTTGGTGTGTTTTAACCTTGAATTGCAAATAAGGCCTTCCTAGAGCTCCTGGACCCTCCACTATCACAGGCACCCTGCCTGAGTGTGTGTCAGGGGAGAGGGGCACAAAAACACAAAAAGATTTCCTAGCAGATATCTCATATTTCCCCTTACCCATCTCTGGTATAAAAGAAAACTGACTAAATTCAATATTCCAGAAAATGTACTTTGGTAGCCTTCAAGACCATCTAAACAGAGTATGAAAACAGTTGAGCTTACTTACACAATTTAGATTTTATACTTTAAAATTAAATTCTCTATTCATATAAACTCTCCTACAATTGTCAGAAGAGGTAATTTTTCAAATTAAATGCTTCATCTCACCAATAGAAGAAAAAAAAGCCCCACTGCTGTGAAAGCTTATTCCCAAAAAACACATTCTAAAATTTATTTTAAAATAAGATGAAACAATTGAATAAATATACTGCTATACATAACATTAATTTAAGCAATCTGACAGCTACTTTGCTGGTGTTATATATGAGATACAGGAGCATCACTGTATTTACGTGTGCCTCAAAAAGGACCATATTATTTTCAAAAACCAAATAGGAAAACCAGAATGTTATTGAGCTAGAGAAACAAAATTCACATAATGTTGCCTTCCAAGTATAAATTGTTCAAGCTTACACCCACAGCAAACTGGCATATCTTATGTCCAATCAGCTTTGTCAGAGAATTTGAAACTGACTTTGCTTTCACAAATCCAGCAGCATTTATTCACTTTCTGTGTTTGCAGTTTTCCCAGCTATTTCCATAGATGCTGGCCGCCTCACGGGTCCTAAGGATGCCATAGCCTTAAACAGTCTTATAAATCTAGAGGGGGAAATGATCTGTCTCTCGTCTTAAGCAGAGAGCCTAGAATGTCTACAGGGCTTTACTAGCAAAGCTGCTGAAAAAAGAGCCAAGATTTCTGGGTCCCTGACCTTTCCCAGCCCTCCTCCACCAGTATCAGCCTGCAGCCTGCTCTGTAGAAGTTTCTGCTCACCCAGGGAGAAAAATTAGAAATCTTCTCCAGGGACACTGTCTTTCACCAAGCCACTCATCAGTCCAATGAAGCATGGAAACCAGAAAGAAAGAAGTGACTTAAAAAAATGTATGTCAGTCAATAAGGGTTTCCCACAGCACAGTGTAAATGCCCAGTCTAACACTGCGTCGTCAGCAGAGCCCTCGCCTTCATGCTTGGCTTTTGGTGTTCGGCGTGAGCTGGAATGATGCAGAACCAATGCCAAGCATTTCTTGGTGATTCATGCATCTGTGAAACATGTATGCGTAAACATGTTTAAACTGAGTAATATCAGCACTTAACAGGTGTTCAGATCCTCTCATCCCCACCAGTCATACAAATGTGTGTAGCATTTCATTAATGGCGTACTTCCTTCAAAAATTTTTAGACATAACTAGTATGTAAGGCTTTTTGAAGGCTAATAACAACTGTATCATTTCTCGGAAAAAACTCCTGATTAGTATACTCTCATTTTTATTCTAAGTCACCACAGATCAAGGTAAAATGGATAAATGGGAAGAATTTTACAATAAGCTAAAAATCAGATATTAAAAGTAACCAACTGCAGTATACTTTTTTTTTTTTTTTTAGTTCAATTCAGTAGTTTTCAGGTTATGATTAGCCTTTTTTAAGTGAAACCTATGAAACAGTTTGTCTATGCAATTTTTGTGACTGCCACTAATTCCTGTCACAGGTTCTGCACAGGGAGGATGTGAGGTTTAGAGAGATTTTGCACCACCTAGTGATCCACTGATGTCTGCATCAGCAAGAGGGGAAGCAGCTGCTAGCAAGGAGCTACAGGTGTGTTTTGAATGGACATAATGCACTCTCAGCTCAAAACTGACAGCAGGTTTGGAAACTGCTGTCCCAGAAATACAGGTAGGCTAATGCTCTTTCAGAAGCACAGTTCCAGCCTGCACACCACGACCATCTTCTATGTTTGCTTTAAAACTACTTCCTGCTGGTGCTGCTAGACGGACCTGGTGCTTGTATTGGAAGAGGCCTTAACAAGCCACTATCCCGCTGACTGCCGGGGGCACCAACATTACGTGCATGGAGGTCTGAAATTGTAACAAGACTTTACTGCATGAATGTGTGAAGATGACATCATGAAAGCCACAGACTTCATGCTCTGCTCAGGGCGCTGTCACCCCAGGAGGGAAAAGCCTGGTGTCAAAACGTCTGATGAGAGTACAGCCCAAGCCATGACACAAGCCTGCTCTGAGCTGGGACTGCATACAAGTCACAATATTTTTCCTTACATAATCATAGAATATCTCAAATTGGAAGGGACCCATAGGGATCATCGAGTCCAACTCCCCACTCCAGGCACGATTACCTAAAACTAAATCATATGACTAATGGCATCACCCAGAAATATAATGATATATTGTATATATTATACAATCTGTATAATATTATATTTTATATTATATATCCTACATATGTGTAATCAGCAGAAATATGAGGATGTAAGAATTAGTCTCTCACTCTTATAAATCCTTGTAGTACAGTAAGTATCCAGTATTTTTCTCTATCCTTTTTTGTGCTTACACTGAGTCATAGTTATCTCAGGTAGCCAACTGCTCACAGCTTCAAGTGCTGGTGCACTGTTTGTCCAGAACTGAATAGTATAAAAGCCACATGTAAATAAGCAACACAAAAGCAGTTTCCCTTCTCCACTCAAACCGCTGTGGGCAAAATGCCAGGACCTTGAATGGAAAGACAATGTCTGTCCACTTTCAACTGTTTTGTTCAATGTAAAAGCCACAAATTTCTTACCTGGACTTTGTTTTTTCCAGTGAATTCTGTATTACACTGTGGAAAGTAAATGTAACAAATATTTAACTTCCCTCCAACACAAAGTGCCTTCAAGTAAGCAGTGAATCAAATCAAACATCTGTTTAGCTAAATATCTTGCTTCCTACAATAATGTCTACAGGATAACCATGGAAGTGTATAAGATAAGGACATACGTATATTAAAGGGCTCCAGAATACTCTCTCATTCTCCAGAAACTTGTATTTTAGGGGTTTCTTAAATCAGAAGACAGCAATGGTCTTCCCTGGATTTCCTTTCCAGGAATGTGTTCATTTTCCCTTGAACCCACACAAATTTCCCATGTTCACAACATTCTACGGCACGGGGAAGAAAGGTCATCTTCTCTTTACTCCAAGAGTGGCTTTTGTTATCCCCTACTTCTCATGTTGTAGAAAGCACACTAGCATTACCTTTGCAATGTCTCTCATGACTTAACAGAATTATCTCAGATCTTCCCCTTTTTCCCCATTATTTTACTCCTTTCCAGACTAGTGTTCAATTTATTAAGCTGCTTCTGCATGAAAAATAATGGCATACTCTTCATTTACCTTCTCACCCCTCTTTAAACCTTTTCCAGTTCTACCATCTTCCTTTTGAAGCAGTAGAATGAGAACTGCACATGTATGCATGTTTAAGGTTTTTTTTTAATCCCGGGGCATCACTTCACATTACCAACGTTGACCTTTATCTTTCATTTGACATATAACGTAACAACATTCTCCTGTAATTCCTCAGGGACACGGAAGGATAGAGCCTAGCACGAAAAGACAGTCTCCTTATTATCCTCCCGCTCCCAATCACTTACGAATGCTGATGAGCCTGGGTTCAAGACCCCTGCAGGACCTCCTGGAAATTGGCTATTGCATCATGTCTTGTTGCCTGCCTTCTAAAGCATTAATTTCAGTGTATAAGGACTCTACTCTCACAGACCATGGCAGCGTAGCATTTTCAGTACTTAAATGTGGTTTCTGAAATACATCATTATGATTTTGATATCATTTCAGACTAGAAAATTTTATAATGTTTTTATTTGGTTCTATTTAAGTACATTTCCCATTACTAGCCCTTAGCATAAACATGATTTTGCACATCAATTGTTCAGCAATAACTACATGACTTCTACTCCAAACAAGCAAGGTAACAAGGTAGCTTATTCGCTGCTCTGCAGCTGCCTTCGACGCTAAAGGCTTCTACTGAAGGATAGCCTCAGCATACTGCAAACGTGGAATTCGAGTACACCAGGGAAAAATATAACTATGAAGTGTTCACTCAATCAAAATTTGTTGTAGTTTTAATTTATAGTCACATTACTTACAGAACTTATGTAATTAAACACTTCAGCAAGAGAAACGTACTACTGTATGTAATTATGGTTTATATAGCAACATTAAATATTTATATCTATGAAATTACAGTTTACTCTGTCACCAGAACAAGTTCAGTTCATGGAGACATCACACTAAGGACAAGTGAAATTTTACTTGGAAGTCCCCTAAAACAAGAAGAAAAAACATGCTTTAGCAGTAGATTGTTTTTGTCACTAACTAGAGCAAAGAGTAAATTTCCTGATTATAGTCAGAGAGACTGAGGAATAATTTTTACTGAAGATAGCCGGTTTTACAGATGATATGTAGATCTACATATACAGTCTCTGAATTATGCTTTGTCAGTAAGTGGAAACTAATGGTGTCTCCTCAGAGAAAGACACTTGCATTCCTCCACAGCCTACAGCTGTAGTTCATATACTGTGGCAGAAAGGGGAAGGACATGGGCTAAGGGGAAGGGCAAGGGGAAATGGAAGAGAGGAGAACAACAGGAGAGGAAAATGAAGAGGAATTGTGGAGCTCCTCCACTTTCTCTGCTCTTACATTCTGTGAGCAAACAGATTACATAAAGATTATTAATTTCAAATCTACGCTACGATTTTATACATACTTTTGTGAGGAAGTGAAACGGATAAACAACTAAATTCGTAAAAAACAGTGATATCAAAATTTACCAGTGTTGCCAATAATTTCCCGGGAAATTCTTCTCTCAGCTGAGGTAAATAATCATAGTTCTACTGAATTCTGTGTGGCTTCACTTTAAATCTTTCTAGACAATTTCAAGACAATGACTGAAACACTTAAGTTTTGCAGGGTTAATCTCAATTGTAGAATTCAGAACCATGCGCTGAGATTAAATGTACCGCAACACATTGGGGACAAGGCACTCCAGAGCAATGATCATACCACATGGAGGGAAGTTTAACTGGCTCAGTCTAACCAGCAAAGACTACCTAGAAAGCGAGAATGAGGCTATAGCATATCTGAAATCTTACAGCTCACTGGGAATTGGGTATTTTACTCAAGTCTGTAAGGAACCGTGTTGGATTCACAACCTGGAACCTTTCCCTCTCAATAGTAGGCACCAGCAACTTCATTTTCAAAATTCTCTGTAGCCCTCATTCATTGGTAACGTGGCAGTGAATGCAACTGCTTGCACTGCAGCACACTGCACTCATTCCCTACACTGCCTCAGTTTTTACCATACCTCTCCAGGAAGCACGAGGCACAAGGTGAATTTCTTCTTTCTATAAAAAAATCGTAACCCACATCTCCCATCTTCTGAGAGTGTTCTAGCTGCCAACCTGTTATGTTAGGAGTGGGCAGTAGCGCAGATAAGAGCAAAGCAAAGCCCACCCCATTGTTTCTAAGCACCTCTAACCTACAGGCCAGCGTTAACCATATTCTGAGAACATCTGTTGGATGCAGTCCCTTTGGGATCGCAAGAGGTGACTGCCACATTTTTAGAATATGATCAGATTTACCTATTGAGAAGCTCAGGGAAGGCAACCATTCCATTTCACTTCAGAGCCTCATGGCTCTCCAAGATTGCTGAGTCTCTAGGGACTTATTTAACTATACAATAAAAGAGTAAGATGACAGCTTACGGTAGTGCGGTAGATTTGCAGAGGTTTTTCAAGACTGATACTTTAAAATTAGGTGATGAAACCTAGCCCTCTGATTTTTCTGAACTTTGAATCTGGCTCTGTGTAAAGTCTTTTGAAAATGAAAGACCACATACAAATGTCACCTGCTATCCAGGCTGAATGGGAGGTGATATTTTTGGTAGCATTAAATTTTTATAGAACTTCTTTATGTCCAAGATTCCTCAGTATTTATTTTGCAGTTATGTGTCTATGTCGTCTGGGAGTCTTGGTCTGAGAACTTTCTGCTGTGGTTTTGTTCGGTATTTGAATTAAGAACCAGTTTCTTTTTTGTGTCACGGAGTCACGCCCCTCCTCTCCCCCCCAAGACTGAAGTTTGGGTTTCTTTACCCATCTTTGGAGAACTTATTATCTGACATTAATTCCCTGAGCCTACAGATTAACCATCCTGGCATATTTAAAGTCTAAAATCTAAAACCAATCAAATGAGCGATAAAGGCAAAACATGACACCATCTGAGAATAAACATTACATTTGATGGATCAGCTGGCAACACTTCAGGAGCTATATGGAATTTGTTCTCATCTCCTGGTGGCAATCAGTGAATCTTATTTTTCTTTTCAAGGGAATGACTATAGGGAATTATTTGCTAATACAAAATGGCTAAAATGTAACAGTCTGTCAAAAGTTGAACCTGGTGATCTGATACATTGCAGTTTAATTTTGTAGAAGTCAAGTCAGTGTTCGGTAGGATATTAAATCCTTGGAAATTCCACTCTGTACTTTGTTTTTTCTTGCCTGTAAGGATGAGTGAAGCCTTTCAACAGAGGCAATAATCCTTTGTTTTTCTAAGTGGAAGATAATGCAGAATTCCCTTCATTAAGCAGCATATGCAAATAAGAAGCATAACTTCAGAGTATCCAGAAAAAGGAACAAAAATCCACAGTTGCTGTCTGGAAAGCTGCAGACCACAGAAACACTTCACCCACAATAAAAGGATGAAAAATAAATGGACTCTGGCAACTTGTGATACATAAACAGACATTTCAGTCTAATAATTGTTGAAAAGCCACAGGTATACTCTGGACAATAGACTACTTTACCAGAAACAGCATCTAAAGAAAACCAGAGAATGCTGTACATCAGGTTTACTATCCTTGACTTCCTTAACTGCTCTGACTGCAGCTGAAACTACTCCATGTTTTTACACTGCTTACTGTTCTTACTTCTAAGAATTCCAAGGGACAGTTGAATACTGTGAAATGTGATTATGATTATAATAAAAATAAAAGCAGTATGTTCAAAACATTGTCTTAAACATCTAGGTAACAGTTGCTGATGCTTTGACTTAAGGTTAAAATGGATTCATTCAGCATCTGGTACTGAGTCACCGTGACAGAGGTTAGAACGTTATGTTTGTGTTTAGGTTATCTGCTATAAATGCATTCCCGTGACTGTCCTGGGATTAATTTTATGAAGTCTGACATTTATGAACTATCACCTTATTATTACTTGGTCCTCACAGGGTTTTTTGGCAACTCCCTAACTACCTCCCCCATTCAACAAAACAAAAGGAAATAAGAAAATGGAAAAGGTCAGACTTCTGAAGTAATCTTCACCATGTGCTTAACATTTACATCACAAAAACTAATGGAGTAACTGTAACTGCAGGCACATGAGATAATGGACATAAGCTCTTTTTCCTCTGTGGTGCAAGCACCTTCTCACACAGAATCTGTCACTGATTCTTTTCCCAATTGCATGAGTTTTATTTCCCATTCTCTTCCAAGATTCCATCAACCCAGCCTCTAGCTAAAGTTTCATAAGACAACTATTTTTGACTTCTCTTTATGAAACTGTTGCATCACATTATAAACACTTGCTCTTTACACTGTGATAAATATTCAGGAAGAGAAACAGCACTGTGTTGGAGTAGGTCTGGGGTGCTGGAGATGCATACAGGTTTACGGTAACATGTCTGTTAAATCACTAGGAAACAAAATACCGCCAAATTTTCATCCAGCCTTTACTGGGACACAGTGTTAGTCCACATATGATTAAATGCAAAGCTATTCTCACTCTGACCTATTCAGAGAACAAAATCATCTTAAAACTACTGGGCCCAAATAGACTGATTGTTATTAGGATTTCCTTTCTCATTATTATCAGTATATATTACTCAATAAATACTGAGCGGGTGAGGCCCTCTATAGACAGAGAGGAGCAGCCTCACGTTCACAAGCCCGGGTCCTCATGGGGGACTTCAACTACCCTGATATCTATCGGAGGGACAACACAGCAGGGCATAAGCAATCCAGGAGGTTGCCGGAATGCGTCGATAACTTCCCTCTCTCCAAGTGACAGAGGAGCCAATGAAGAGAGGTGCTGTGCTGGACCTTGTTCTCACCACCAAAGAGGGGCTGACGGGGAGTGTGAAGCTCAAGGGCAGCCTTGGCTGCAGTGACCGTGAAATGGTGGGGTTCAAGATCCTTACGGCAGCAAGGAGGGTGCGCAGCAGGCTAGATACTCTGGTCTTTGGGAGAGCAGACTTGGCCTCCTTAGGGATCTGCTTGGCAGAGTAGCATGGGATAAAGCCCTGGAGGGAAGAGGGGCCCAAAAAATCTGGTTGATATTCAAGAATCACCTCCTCCAAGCTCAGGAGTGATGCATTCTGACAAAGAGGAAGTCAGGTAAGAATGCCAGGAGGCTGCATGGATGAACAAGGAGCTCCTGGACAAGCTCAAGCATAAAAAGGAAGCCTACAGAGGGTGGAAGCAAGGACAGATAGCCTGGGAGGAACACAGAGAAACTGCCCGAGCAGCTAGGGATCAGGTTAGGAAGGGCCAAAGCCCTGATAGAATGAAATCTCACCAGGGACGTCAAGGGCAACAAGAAAGACTTCAATAGGTACACTGGTGATAAAAGAAGACTAGGGAAAATGTGTGCCCTCTCCAGAAGGAAATGGGAGACTTGGTTAGCTGGGATGTGGAAAAGGCTGAGGTACTCAATGACTTTTGCCTCAGTCTTCACCGGTAAGGGCTCCAGCCCCACTGCCCAAGATGCAGAAGGCAAAGGCAGGGACTGGGAGAATGAAGAACTGCCCCCCGTAGGAGAAGGTCAGGTTCAAGACCATCTAGGGAACCTGAAGGTGCACAAGTCCATGGGATGTGATGAGATGTATCCGCAGGTCCTGAGGGAACTGGTGGATGAAGTGGCTAAGCCACTATCCATCATTTTCAAGAAGTCACGGCAGTCTGTTGAAGTTCCTGCTGACTGGAAAAGGGGAAACATAACCCCACAGTCTTAAAAACAGAAAAAAAAGACGACCCAGGGAACTACAGGCCGGTCAGTCTCACCTTCGTACCCAGCAAGATCATGGAGCACATCCACCTGGAAACTCTGCTAGGGCACACGGAAAATAAGGAGGTGATTGGTGACAGCCAACATGGCTTCACTAAAGGCAAATTATGCCTGACAGAATAATGGAGAAATCAGAGAAAAAACCCCTACATAATGGCAAACAGTTATCAGAAGTAGCCCCAAAAAAGACACCAAACACATAATAGGGTACTAGATGCAATCTTATTCATGTAACGTCTTTAGGTCAACACATACAGTGGTCTATGACAGGCAAATTTAGGCCAAGGCAACAGAAGCTGAGGACAACTTATCTTGTCCTAGGTCAAGATAAAATTTAAGAAGCGACAGCTTGCTTGCTTCTTTGCTAGCTGGGAGCTAATGTGAAGGTACTAATATATTTGTCAGATATCCTCGCTGAAATACACTTAATGCTAAATTGAGAAGTGTTCTTGAGAACCTCAGAAGTGAGGAAATGAGCAGGAGTAAATAGTGCCTCCCTTTTGATACTTAGGTTCATGGAAGCTTTTTTGAAATTATGACAGTTAGGTGACAAGTTGTAACCACTTACAAGGTGTTACCTATTGTAAGGGAAAACTGTGGAGAACCACATCTTGCTTTAAAAAGCTTTCTAATCTACCAATTTACTCAGAGATGGCAGCTCGAAAGAATATAGACTTCTGAAAGTGACTGGTGTAGAGCACAGCCTGAGAGCTCCAATTTCTAATATAAACACATTTTAATCTAAAGCTGTTTGAAAAATTAGACAAATGCCTCAATGTAGCACATTTCTACCTCTGTACATAAGAACTCTAAATGCTAGAAAGCTCTCAGAACATATTACAGGAGTCTATCATCTATTACTAGATCTTCTTTAAGGTCCCTTCCAACCCAAACCATTCTATCATACTGTGGTTACAGGAGCCTCTTCTCAGAGAAACTGGAGAAAGCCACACCTGACAGCTCTCCCAAATAAAAGTGCTGGAAGTCCTCCTTTACAGCAGGTGAAGGAAAATGTTAGTTTAGGTGAAGAATCTGTCACAGATCTGACACAAGCTCCAGCATGATAAAAGAAGACATGAGACAAGTTGTCTATGAAAGTGTTTTTCATGTCAGCCAAATCCATTCTTCACATTGCATGAGCTACAACAGAAATGGGTACGGCCAAGTTTTGCAAAGTGATGCATTTTGACTGTGATGGTGCCACAGTGAACATTCCACTGTAATGTCAGCTTTGTAAAACTTAAAATCTGAATTATCTTTCTTTGCTGTTTCTTTTCTATAATAATTTCTAGTGTGGCCCACTAGCTTTGACAATCAACATAACCCGCCACTTTCTACGGGCACTAATTACCACTTTCTTCTGCATTTCTATAATGCAAAACAAAAATATGAGAAACAAAAAGTAGCTTATGAAGTCCACAACAAGAATGTTTTAATATAATGCATTAGTTTCTCCTCATTCAATTCCAGTGAGGACTATACGATTCCAGGAATGTGGTTGGTCCAAAAGTTTCAATGTCACTGAAATCCTAATCTTTAGAAAACACTGGAAGATGAACTTTGACTGTATAGACCTTTAAATAAAAATAGCGTTTTTACAAATGTATTCTTCCCAAGTGCCTGCTTCTTCCTAGTATGTTTCCCATCCTAATACTGTATGTTTTTGCAGCTGGCAACTGACACTGCCAGTGAGCCTTTATGTTCAATGTTATTTAATATATTCCCATCAGAAAACTATTTTTACTATTCAATTTCAGTATCATCTTGAAGTGTCTTGCATATAATGTTCATATTTTAATTTGCATTTTTTCCCATAGGATAAGTAAATAAAGACTCAAACGACAATATTGAAAGAATTTAGGCTTGTTTGCTGAGAGAAAGAATTTTACAGAATGGAAAATCACTTTGTTTTACTGAAAATAAAGCAAAAGATGCTATTTTATATTTCAGACAGCTATGTTGGAGATAACTGATACAGCACCATCATAATAGGACATTTACATTTAATTTTATAGGTATGGGAAAATAACACGTTCAGTTATCATTATAAATGGTAAGATGAAAAGTTCTCAAAATATCATCCTATTCTACAGAGCAATCTCTTAAACAGCTACAACTAGCCCTTCAAGAGGCGGTCGGTGTGGATCTGTGTGCACAGGCCATTTTTTCATGAAACTGTCATTTCCTGGCCTAACATTACATGCTGTGGCTAAATCCATGCCACCCAATTTTCCCCTCGTGTTTCAGCAGCACGCTTGCAAGGAATCACACATCATGTGGCCCTGCATTCTGCTTTCACTGTCACAGGGTGATGCAGTGGAGGAAACACCAGCCTGTTCTACGGCTCAGAACCATTCTTTGTGCCAAGGGCATTTGAGTTCAGAGCTCTCACAATCCTTTCTAGATTTTCATACATACAAAACTCAAAACACCTAGCAAGATGGGATCAGTTCCACCTGACAGTACAGTACCAGCATAGACTACAAATGGTTCTTTCATTTACACTTCCAAGATACTTTGCCCACAAAACTGTAATTGGCATTTTGTCCATGCTGCTCACAAAGCTCTGATTTACAGTGTCTGAAGAGTAGATATCACTTACATATGTTTGCTCAGGACATATCTGCCATTGCTGCATAACAGCAAGATGTAAATTTCCTTTCTGCCATAGTCTACTAAATAAGCATACTCTGGCCCTTGCCCTGGACTGAGAAAATTTTTATTCACACACAACCAGTATAAAAATACCATGACCTCTTTAACAATCTTCAAGCCAATACTTTTTGCTGAATTGGAAAAATAATCTTATGTGGCTACAGAAATAATGTTTGTGTTTTATCAGTGTTGTTCCCGCCAAAGGCTGGATTATTTGCTTCACATCCATTTAAACACAGGAAGGTTATAACAGGGCAGACAGCAATCTGGACTTTATTGGCTGGGAAAACTGACCTTATGAATCTGATTTGATACATCTGTCCTTTCGGCTGTCTGCATATATGCCAATGCATCCAGTTGGCCATGTGCCTGCTCAGCAGTAGATCAGCTTCTGTGGCTACTGCACAGAGGATTTTCCATTTCCCCCTCTCTGCTACAAAAATAAATATATTGAAAGAAGTGCAGAAAGGAAGACGTGTTTATGGTTGCTTGTAGGTGCTTAGGAGAAACAATGTACTGTTATGATGAATGGTCAGGAAGCCATTCAAACCACCTAGAGCAACGTTCATTATGTCTATCCATCTCTCTCTGTAAGCAGACACTGATATTACTCTCATTGGCATACTTTCTGAGTACACAGGAGAGTATATGAATGGAGTGCACCACTACACAGTGTTGCAGGCCAGCTCACATCCCAAATATCCCAAATACTTCAACAGCAGAAGATTGGTATCTACCACTTGAACCCATTTGAAAATACCAAACTTTCAAAGAGACCAAGTTTCAAGTAGAGAATAAAGCATCAGAACTAGCACTGTATAACTACAAAATAGGTATTATGATGTAACAATCACTTCAGCTAAGCGAATTTCTGAATGGCATTTATTAGAGTGAAATGTTTCACTTTGTTTATCACCAGACACATGAACTCTGTCGCTCTACAGGACAGTGCAAATACATAACAGAGAGTTTTTTGAAGGGACCAGCAACCCCTTTTTCCTCAACTGTTTTGGCCATTCCGTGATTTAGAACCATCCATATAGGCTTACACCATTTGTTTTCCATTAGTAAAGCAATTTAATATAACTAGTGAATACAAGGAGAAAAAAAAAAAAAAAAAAAAAAAAAAAAAGGCGGCATACATTTTGCTCATTGCCTTTTCAAAATGAAGACTGCCAGGCTATTTAAATAAAAGTTTCTATACCAATAGGCAGTTTTTAAGACAGCTCATACTAGCTCAAGAACATGTTCTATTCTTTCTGTTAGCTGTCACTGATCTCTAGGACCCCTGATGTGAAACTTCCAAAGTGCTGCTATTATAATCTACCTGGAAAAGTGACACTATATGATAGATGTAGGAAAAAGGGAAGTTAAATATTGTAATTTTAGAACGTTTCCCTCCTGCCTTAGATTTTATTTTTCAGGAGACACACAGGTAATTTCATGATTGATAAACTTTTCTGTTTCAAATGTCTGACTTAGTTACTAGATGCATATAGCAGCCAGAAAATCTATACCTAAGAAGCCTGGCATCTGTACTGATTTATGCTTGTTTCAGGCACTGTTGTTTAACTTCACAATTGGAGAGCAGAGGATTAAAATACAGACTAGCCTCCATACTATGGATGGATTTGACAGTGCAGCTGCTTAGAAGGAAAGCAAAGAATAGGCTCATGCTATTGATCCAATTTTCTGCGCTATGCTGAGAGGATGAAGCAGTTTGATTTGATTTTACAATGACTCCACTTCCCAACATCTCTTCTAGTAGTGCAGGATAAGATAAGAAGATCATGGGAACAGCAGCTGATAGAATAATCCATCCATTGATTTCTTCTCCCTCCTTACTCCCTGTGTTTTAATTGAATTTTGTGGTTCAGCATTGGTTTCAGCCTGTGCTTTCAGAGTCAACTAGAGTACAAAATAAAGCAATGGGAAAAATCAAATTCTTGAATTTTGTCCAAATGGAATTGGACAAAAATAGACTCAAAGATTCTCATTGCAAATTTGACTCTGGAATGAAGGTTGTGTTGTTTTGTTTTGTTTCGGGGGGTTTTTTTTGTTTTTTTTTTTTTGTTTTTTTTTTTTTTTTTTGTTCTGGTTTGGGTTTTTCTCCTTTTCACTCAGCTCTTCCTTGCAATAAAGGGGATGTGAAAAGGAGAATACTGGGAAAGAGAAATTTGCTTGTTCCCAGCAAGCAGGTTAAAAAATTAAGGGAGTTGGCCGTTTTGAAGAACTCGCTTTTGACACAGAAGTCACAAAAAAAACTTAGCAGAGTGAAACAAGTTGCTGTCAGTCACCTCTTACATAAATACTTTCTTTGCCGATCCTGCTAGAGCTTGGTTTGCAGTCTCTCATCAATGCACTGTGTAAATGTTAGTAATTTAAATGCTGGGCATCTAAAGGCATTCCACTGTTAAATATAATTCTAAAAGAAAGGGAGACATTAAAAAATAGCGATGAACAGTTCACTTCCACTTCAGCACTGGGCAGAGTCTTCACATGCCCTGCCTTCCCTATGCTTAAATTAAGCTTCAGACAAGTAATAGTGTTTTCCACCACCTTAAGAACATGGTCCTGCTCCACTCTTTCTTCCTGCTTTACCTGGAGAATGCCTTTAAGAATCTAGGAGTTAAGATTTACAAACATAGATGATGATTTTTTTGACAATGTACTAACAACCAAGACTATGGATGATAAGCTCCAATTCAGTATCTCCCTATTCTCCAGCATCCAATGTGAACTGCAGGTAACTAATGCTCTTTCCTCTTGAGCAGAGCTGTGGCAAAAGCACGGTTCAATTCCAAAAGGACAGTGTGTGAACAGTGCTGTATATACTTTTTCGAAAGTTCAAGTGGCTAGTGAACTGATAGGCCATATCTAAACAGAAAATACATGACGAAAAAAAAAAACAAGATGCACAAACAACTGTTCACACTGACAACAAGGTTGTACAATGACTTAGGGCCCACTAAAGAGCTGCATGCATGAAACCAAGATTAGAGCTGAAGAATAAGGGAGGTACTCTTAGAACACCATGTAAGTTACCCTGGAGCTCCAGAATCCCTTACTAGCTGTTCTTTATAGGAAAATATTAAGCATATGTGAAATTTATAAGTTTGAGTTCTGCTCTTAATATAGTAACACTTACAATTCCTAGATTAATTTCCAAGCCCAATTACTTTACCCATCTGACGGCTTGCATTTGGAATTATACAAATTTTGGAAAGTCTTATGGAATGGCAAATACAATTTAAAATTGTATTTGCATGTCCTGAGGAGAATAGTAAGAAGAGGAAAACCCAAAATACCAACTCTCCCTTCTTGCATAATGAAGAATAGTTTTAAGACATAATGTGGTTCAGTATTTCAAAAGAATCACATCATAGCAAGGAGAATGGTGCCAAGACACATAGCAGAATGGCAGAAACTCATGCAGCGCCAAGTCTTTAACACTACAGATCTAGGATATTCACATGCAGAAGCCAGGCATGATGCTACCCACACGTCCACATCTAGCCACCAACTATGCTGCCTGGTCTTTCAGATTACAAGAATGAAGACAAAATGAGGCAAGAGCCTTCAGCAATACTGATTATCTGCACATTTGTCTGAACAGCAATAATAGGACAGACAATCAAAACTCCTTTTTATGGCAATGACTGCTATAATCTTCTTCATGTTTGGAAAGAGGATATAACATGTGCATTGCATTAAGGAAAGGAGGAATAAGATCAATACTGAGGTTATAACCAGTAACTGTCTCTCGTTTGGGGATCACCTGGTCTAAGCAGGGTTCTTCCTGCCATCCAAGGAGGCCCCACATGAGTTTCATAACCTGGGCTCAAGATGAGCTAGCCACAATGTGCGCCTTCTCCCAGTGCTTCCAGAACAACATTCTCACTGAAACACTCCGCACTTCACCAGACCTGAGGCAGCACTGGCAATGTAACTAACTCATTGATTCCAGGTATAAAATACTGTGCAAATTTTGTAGTGGTAACATATCCACTTCATCCATAGCCTCCAATTCTTCAACAGCACGCAGAGTAAGCTTTTGTTTGCTGAGCACTACATGACCGCATTATATAAAGCTGCTGCTAGCAATATCAAAACATATTAAAAGTTTAACTAAGACAATGTGTTTCAGAAGAATTTGCTTTCTTTGGAGCTGGAATGTCCCCATAAAAAGGCATGATCTGTAGTAGACTGAGCTGTCCAATGATCTGCAAATGCTGCACATTGTGTCCTGGAGTAAACCCTGCTTTCTTCAAACCCAAATTGGTTTGGATTTCTCCTGTGCATGCAGAGTGCATTTTCAACTAATGCTACAGCTGCATGTCTTAAATCTGCATTTTGATTTGTATGGTTGACTTTCACAGAAGTACTTTCACTTTACAGTATTGCAGGTATACCTACAATGCCACAAAGCCTCTTCACGGTGCCCCTGGGAGGCAGGGTGTATGCAAGTGTCCCTGAAAAGCATCGCTTGATCCATTACCTTGATTTGGCCAAAAAAAACAGGTTTTTTTTTCCCCAAGATGCTCCCTCTTCCTGCTAGCCTGCTGAAAATACTATTATTTACGTAGATCTATGCAGCATACAAAAATATAATTCAGCACATGCACATTGTTAATGTCTTCCTGTGCCAACACAGACTCATGGTTACTAATGGCCTTCTGTTTCTCCTGAGTGCCTCCCTCCCCATCTCACCAGGCCTCTCACCTCTACTTCACCTCATGCTCTGCAGCGTCACACATCTCTACTACAGCTGTTTCACTGGTTTTCCTTACAGCTTCATACTCCCCAGTCTCCTCCACCTCCCTGTTAATACTTGTGGTCCCATATTAGTGCACAAGTCAAGAAAGTCCTGGACACATAAAAGTGAGTCAGCTGAGAGCTTCACTTTGCAGCTGATAAAGGCTGAGGGATTTTAATTTTGCAGACTCTTGAGAAGATTTACCCAGCAATACAGAGGTGAAAAATCATCATGAAGATGAGACAATGTCTGTATTATTGAAAGAAAAATCTGGTGCATGAGTGTTACAGTCCTACCAGGGGTTGATTCCATGCCCAGTTTTCCTCACAGCAAAACTGAAAAGCTGTGCCTTCATTCAGTTTTCAACTTAGAATACTTCTCACTTATAAAACTATGCCTTATATTGAAGAACAACTTAACATACATAAGCACTCCCACACTGGCTCAGTTCAAAGGTAGTTCTGGCCTGGAGTTCTTTCTACAACAGAGTCCTGAACATGCGTAGAAAACAAGTGCAAGAAACAGGGCAAGTGCAGAGCAATTCACTCTTTCATATACCCTCCCAGTTTACTGCCTTTTTTAGTAGTAAAGACAAGTTGTAACATTGGCAGGGAGTTCCAGCTTTTTACACTTTCACCAGTTCTTTTGCTGTTACACAATACAGAGCTCAGGTCCTGGAAGACAAATATGATATGAAATACTTCCAGAGCCCTGCTTTAAATGCAATCATTTGCACGCCTTTTCTGTCTTCCCCCAAAGCCTCTTTAAGATTTATCACTAAAGAGAAGAAGATATTGGACACAGAGATGGTGAAGAGCAAGTCCATCCTTTGAGTATTCTGGTGTCAGGGTATTCTGAGCACATTCTTTAAGCTATTTTTAAATGTCCCACTCTCAGTAGTCAAATGCATCTCACTCCAAGTTTGATGTTAAGCCTACGTTCCTAACTTCATAGCAGGACCTCCTACTACATCCTTTGTATCGTCCCTGGATAGTACTGAAGGGACTACAGCTCAGTGCAGAAGCTAGGGTCAGTCATAGCTAGACTGAAATTCTTCCTTGTTGTCTGTGCACATACACATAGTAAGAGAATACTTATAAATGCAGGGGGGATAACCCACATGCTTTAAGATAATATTCATATTCTGGTATCTAGTAAGAGAAAGGCAGTTTAAAAAATTTAGTGCTGACTGCCTTAAAAAATGGGCTCCCTCCAAGAGAGACAGAACTAGCTTCTCCTAGCAACGTGGAGTGGTATTCAGCAGGGTGGACTGGTGTTCAGTCTGAGACATAATTCACATGCCTGAAGGAAAACTGCAGTCACAGTCTGATCTTACTACTGTGAATGCAGAAAGGCCTTGTCAATATCTGCAGAATTTGAACCAACAGAAAAAACAGGAATCAGCCTGACAAAGTGATAGCACTGCTCTTTTCAGTGAATAAAAGCCACTGCAGAAAAGAGACATTTTACACTCCACTGTTGTGAACCTGGTCTCTAGGTTTGGACAATTTATCTCCGTCAGGTTATGCAAGCCTGTGTGTGCCCAGAGAGTGGTAGCCTCTTCAAGCACATTTTCCTTTTAATTAAAATAACATTTTGAAAATAGAATTGCCCTGTGACAAGAATAAATGACAGAACAGCGGCTGTAGTGATTAGCTTGTAAGGACTTGTATAAAGCAACACGAATGTGCTGAAATACACTCTTGCAGAATATATAAATGATTTCTTCACATGGGCGAATGGGTTCCTTGGGTTTTTTATGAACATTTGGTGCAACAGATGGCTTGACTACTGTGGACATAAAAATAATTTTATCAGATGTCACCACTGGTTGCAAATGTCAGACATCTCAGAAAACATGTATGCCTCAGCAATCACCTACGCAAACCTCGGGGCAGCTCTCTGCATCCACATGCTGAGTCTGTGCACAGTTCTAGTCTCAAGAAGGGCACAGTAGCGTTAGAAAAGGTTCACAGAAGAGCACGTAAAGAGACTGACATGATGAAATAGCTGACTTATGAGGAGAGACTGGAAAGACCACGACCCCCTTGGATGGAAGAGGAAGAAGCAGGATGGGTCAAGACACGATGAAGGTTAACAGGATTATGAAACTAGTGGATAAGGTGAATATGGAACTGCTGTTCAAGAAACCTGACATTACTGAAACTTGTGGACACTCATTGAAACTGGATGTGAGATCAGTTCAGAATACATACAAGAAAGTATTTTAATGAGAAGGTAGAGAACTTCTGGATATTGTTGCCGCAAAAAAGTTGTGGAAGCAAATAGTGCCTGTATGTTGAAAAAAGAACCAGACAAGTTCACAGACAAGAGGCTCACTCAGATATAAATGGAATTAGGGTAGGGGTGTGCTTTCAGTATGCATATTTCAATTATTTTGAGTAAATCTTATCTCTAGCTGCTGCTTCTGGGGACAAAGTGCATTTTTTGTGAAACTAATTCTGCTGTAGTCATTAAACACTCTTTTCTGTTCCCAAAACTTTAATGGAAGAAACAAAACAAAACAACAAAACTAGTACATTTACCACAGATTACAGACTAGAAAAGCTAATGCTTTCAGGCATTGATATACGAAGAGTTAATAACAGTACTGGTTTTAATTACTGCCATGCAACACTGCTAGGAACAGAGAACCGTGTTTTACAGCAACTCCTAAGTGTGTTCCTCCTTAGAAACACAGAGAAGCACTGGTCAGGGAGAATCCTGCAGATGGGATTCTTTTTCAAAGACTGAATTCAAGTTAAGGAAATTAAATCTTGAATGACTGGGAGGAAATCTGTGGTTCTCCCCAAAGTATGGCCTCTAACATGGTAACTGATTTATGGTAAAGCGCAGGTAGCTTGAAAGCTTTTACAGGGCATAAGTGTTTGAAGAAACTCGCTGATATTGTCAAGCCTGTTCTGGTACTAGAACTTGGAAAAATCCTATATGAACTTTAAAGCAGACATGTAATTGCTAACTTTACCAAATTACTTTTTTTACCTCAACTCCATAGCTTGGCAAACTTCTGCTAGTTAGTATTTCAGTCTCCTCTGTTGTGGCACAAATATTCTCTGAAAAAGTCACAGCAAAACTGGTGCCCCTGAGAAAGAAGCTTTAGGCAGAGTGTTTATAGAAAAAGAGGTGGGCCAAACAAGCTAGACCTCTTCTGGCTGTGTTTAGACCAAAGAGCAGGAAAAGATATTTAATGAAAAGCCTAAATTTACACTTAAAAAAAAATTTATATACCAGCAACTTAAATGCTGAAGTGTTTGTCCCACCTCCTCCAAAAGATTTAAGCAACGAGGCAGCCTACCCTGATAGCATGGAGTTCTCCTCTTGTGGTTGACTTTATGACAAAAGGTCAAGGGATACCCTGAAATGTTTTAGGGCACACTGAAAAAAGAAGATACTTCTGTGAGAGAATCTTTGGCACAGCGCTCGTAGTTTCTGTGATGTTCTGAAGCCTCTTGCTATTCAGGGCCACTGAAGCCTCCCTTAAGAACAAGTACAACATGCTGCCTTGTGGGGATTGCCTGTAGGTCAGACTGATACACACTGTGTTCAATGTGCCTCTAGTGAGATCTGCTGCTAAATGTGAAGATTCAGTACTGCAAGACCGAAAAGAAGGAAAAACTCTGATATGATCATGTCATTTGCCCACTAACACGGTAAAAAGGATCAGATTATAATACTCATCCCCTGTGGATATAAAATCTCTTAAGAAGTTGCCAACTCCCCAAGGTCATAAGCAAAGTATGGCTGTACTGACAAATTATTCTCATTATCTCAGCACGCATTATGCACATGTGATGAAGCCAGACTTTGACAAGGAGACATAGTTTCTATTAGAGCACGTTAGAAGAGCAGTAGAGATGAAGAAGAGAAAACATGAGGCCCATTTCATAGAGCAGAGCAGAGAGGAGTCATTCTACACCACAGTAGATACTCCACTCTGATCCCAGATCCTTTGCAGCAAGCAGAGGAGCAATGCTGGAAGCCAAGGCTTATCAGATAATCTGCAAATGATTGCCTCCCTATCCAGCAACAAGGAGCATGTCCAGACCTCCTGAAGAACTGTCTCATTTCATGCTGACAGTGAGTGAGTCTTTAAACAGCTAGGAGCTTCACTGACAGTGCAGATATCCCCCCAAAAAGGATGCCGCTATCAGACTCTGGATCTTAGAAAGTTTACTGCTAGCACAGTGCTAGTAGTATATAATCAGTAAAAAAAAAAAAGAACCCAACCCCCAAACAGGCGAAGCATGCATTTTACTAGCTCTTGAAATGCTCCTGTCATGGACATGAATACGAAAGGCACACCAGACCATGTGTTCTCCTTATAAAAATTCATCAAAGGAGCTTTTGTCCATGGAGAGAGACCTCATATAGACATCCACAACTAGTGAATTCTGACTGACAAACTCTTTGAGGTTTCCAAGAACTCAGACTTCAACCCAGGTCTGTTTCAGCCAAGTGCAAAAAGCTACATCCTAGGAAAAACCCTGTAGCTACTAAGCAGAATATTTTAAAACATTTATCCTCTCACAGAAGAGCATAGAATGAAAATCTGAGTGCTGATTTTCAAAATCCATAGTTTCTTTTATATTTTAAATAGCACATATGCTCTTGTTTGACCCTCACTGCCAACCAACAGCTGAGCATTAATAAAAAAAGTGTTCCAACAAAAGTGTAGGCCTCGTGTATTCCAGAAATATTTGTAGTCACTATATCTTTCCAAACACCTATCAGACAAAATCTCTGCTGAGTCTGAAAAGTAATGTAAAGTTTTTCTCATAGCTCTGCTCTGTCTGTATGTCACTGCCATTAGAATTATATTCTCTGTCTGTAACAGCACTTGAACAATCAACTGACAGCTTGCTTTTAGTAAGCTCGGTCTTTTGAGATGTTTTCATTTATAGTAAAATGATTTCTTCCTATTGTGTGCTATATGACTAACCAAAAGAGAAAGAAAAGACTAGTGCAAATCACTTCCATAATTCACCATAAATAAATGTTTCTAACCACTGCTTGTTTTGAATTGCAGTATATTGGAAATGCATCATGTACAGACAATTTTCCAACACATTCAGGCTACATTCTGTGTGTGTTATTGACTCAACTGTGAAGCCATGTGGCAGAAACAGTTAAGAAAATATTTACAGGAGACTGAGTCCTACACTAAATCAGTAATGAACTTGTTTGTCTGACCTATTTATTCACGACCCGTAAGTGAGCGTCTCCTTTTTTCTAGTAACTTCTACCATACACATAATACTATGAAGTAATGATACACAAACTAACAAAGACAAAAGAGACCACTTAATTCCTGTATCACCTTTTTAATTTTTTGTAACTAACACAAGAAGAGAATTTGCATTGTGATCATTCCTTCCAACCTCTTGATTAACTTTTACTTAGCCAATCGTGGGTAAGCTTCTTCCAGGTGAGTATTAAGCGAAAACTTTAATCTCTCTTTAGATTCAATTTAGCCTTAGGAAGAGAGCTCTCAGACAAGTTTATGCAAGATAGCTATGTTCTATTTTCTGGAAATTTTAAAAACTGGAAATGATAAATATTCTTTTAGGTAAAACAGGCAGTGTCTTACACTTTGAATGCCTCATTTGAGATGCTTAAAACTTTTCCTGCATTCACATCAAAGCACCCCCAGGACAGCTAGTGGAAGTGGGTTATTTTTGATACATCTTTTTTCATGTAGAGACTTCATATTACTAGGAAGTATTGAATGTAACTGTTCACATACACACACGTAAATAGGTTTCTGAAGAAAATAAAACTTGCTAACCTCATGCCATCCCCCTATACCTTCGTGGGAGCTCTGAAAAATGTTTAATGCTCTGTGTGCCCCTTTCTCAGCAACGTACACCTCTCAGGTGCCAAGATTTTAAGAATGACAGCTTTGCTCACCTATGCTACTTCCAAACCCACAAAGATTTCAGAAATAAAAAAGGACTTTCATCATTTTGGGCAGCTTTTTTCCTTGAAGAGTGTTGCTTCTAGACAGAAAAACCCAGCTACTTCTTCTCAAAAGCCTTCCCTGAGACTTTCAGCAACACAAAAAGACAGTGACTCCAGGAGGAATCCACCTGCAGTCCTCTAGCCCTCTTACAATCCTAAACATGCCACAAGCATAAGGCACTTTTTTCATACATTGTGCCTCCTCTGCCCTCCAGCTTTCTTGGACAGAATCACTGATGTGGAGGGAAGAGCCTGTGACGATCCTGTTGCTGTTGGAGGTCTCTGGGCAACAACAAACTCAGCCCAGTGGTCAGAACAGACAGCCCTACAGTCAGGAGAGCACAAAACCTTTTACTTGTAGTCATCACTCTCAACAGTGCTGCTCTTCATTTTGGCCTGAGCACTTTTGTTTTCCTGAAATGAAACGTGTCAGTGCATTACATGGCAGTACTCAAGCACATGGTGGATTGATCTGCTCTGAAGGGGAACTGGAGATGTTGTTTAAGGAAGCTGATGCAAGAGATCACGGGAGACTTAAAATCATTGTAGTGGAGGCAGAGAAATAACTGGATGCAAATCTGCAGAGAAGCAGGATTTATTAGTTCTGTGCTCACAGAATTTCCCTCTATGCAGCTGCTTCTCTGATTCCAGAGTACATCTTTTCCTTACTCAGTCTAACATTACCATCCCTCACCTTGTAGGCGGCGGCCTGCCAAAGCAAGAAAACTCCCACCTTGTGGAGGATAGAAGTTAAGCAACCATGCATATAGTAAGACTTTTGTCTTTAAATCTGTTGTTTTGACCACTGCTTAAAGAGAAAGATACATGACCTCTGTGCAATGCTTTCAGCCACTCAGCTCAGACTATAGTGTATGGGATTAGGCACTCTTCTTGGCAGTGGTGGTGTGCCTGTAGGGCCGCATCTACTCCAGAAGCTAGAAATGGTGTTTGTTTGGGTTACAAGGGAACATAAGAAAAGAGAATACAAGCTCGTGCTTTTTCCCAAGGACTGCTGCAGCTGTTTTGCTTGCTTGCTTGTATCAGCCGACTGGTGTGAACTCAAGAGGTACAAGAATAAGGTACAAGAGGAAGATTTCTGCAAGACAGAAGTAAGTGATTGTGATACAGATGAAGTACAAACACAGTATATTTTCGATTACTGTGTCCAAATGAGCTTTTGTGACCACAGTTTTAAGAAAAAAAAATGGCAGTTCTTCCCAAGAAATCAATTGTAGAGATGCTAAGCACAAGTGTGCACTAACTTTTTAAGTAAAGGGGAAAAAAAAAAGCATAAGTTTTTGTATTCTGTTTTGATGCTGTTTGCTACAGTCACAATGGGCCATAGTACTCTTTCAAATTTTCCAGCACAAAGTCCTAATTTGAGAATATTCTAATGAAGAAAGACAAATGATCAACACAAGAATAGCCTGGCTTTTCTGCAACAAAATATGAAGCAAAGGCCAAATCCCGAGGTCAGGTTTTACAGGCAAAACTTTCAGAAACTCTGATGACTGGCTGTATAAATGAAGGTATTACATTTTGGCCAGTGACTGCTATCATGTGTAGAAAACATTTTTCTTTTAGAAAAACAAAGCAATCTGCATAATCCTGGCAAATTGGGAAGTCAATTTTAGCACTTGCATGAAGCATTTTGTGCTGCAATTTCCTTAAGTGTATTTCAGGCAATTTCAAATGCACACCACCTCCAAGAAACAGTCTAGCACTGAAGCCACTGCTATCTTTGGCAATGTGGAAAAGAAATGTAAGGTTTGCCTACTAGTTTTAATAAAATATGAAGATATCCTTGCTTCGAGCTCAGAAAACTGCATATACACATGGCAAATAAGAAACCTTATCTCAAACCTACTTTGCCTTCTTGCTCTATGCCTTCTACACATCTCTCCCCTCTCCAAAAGATTTTAAGGATAAGTCTCTCCAGATGGCTGCCCTCTTCTGGACAGAATCAAAACATGTTTGATTTTTTTCCACATAGATAAAATGTAGTGGTCTGCTTTTCAATGGAGGATGATTCAAATTTTTTTCCTTACATCTGTGTAATCACAAAGGCTATGCTATGCCAGGATGAGAATAATGAAATTCTAAAGAGCTGCTTCATAATTCTCTATATAGTTAGACAACTATTTTTAGAGTAGAGTTTTTTAGCCAACTTGCTTTTTTTTTTTGGTATCTTAGGAAATTTTTCACTTTTGCTTTTCTTTTTTAGATTTATCGGTGCTTAAAAACCACTGTTGTTTCCTTGTAAAGTACTTAATCCTCCTCCACAAACATAATGGAAAACATTTCCATATCTCTTTGTTGCGTACGGTAAGCATGTTAAACACAGAATATTACATCTGGAAGGGTTCTTATATAATATCTTTTCCGCTGCCCCAAGTCAGGGTCAAATATTTCTTTTCTACTCTAGATCAGTGTTTGGCTGACCCCTGATAAAGACAGCTGATAATAGGGACTGCACAATTTTTGCAGGGAACTCAGTCCACTGCTTCACCGGTTAACTATTAGTGTTCCTATACGTCTGTTTATAGACTCATGATATGAGTAAAGGGCTCTAGAGAGGATTTTCAAGAGGACCCATTCAACAGGGAGCTTGGAGTTTCTTCCTGTGAGCTCTCATCTTTAAATTGAGTGCAAGGATTAAGGTGCAAAGCAGAAAGGCTACAGACAAAACATCCCTTAAAGAGGGTTTCAGTTCTCGACAGTGGAACCAGGAAGTTGGAGGTTTTTCTCAGCATTATGTATGCGTAGTCATACAACCAGCGCACGCTCTGAAACTTTCACTGCACATCTGTGCATCACTGCAGGGACTAGGCACCAAGCCAAAGGCTGAATTCCTACGAGTCCGTGCAGCTCCCACACGTTTACAGCACTAGGACCCAGAGGGAGCTTAATTTCTGTGAGTCAGTGCAGCTAGCTGAGCCCTGAGAGCAGTGAATGAGGCTGGAAAGGCAGAGCGACTGTGAATGGCTCTTCTGGCTTGGGAAAGTGTCCACGGACTGGGGTGCTACAGACTACAAAACAGCTTGGACAACCCTCTGGATTCCCTGTACCCTCGGCACCTAGTGATACTGCTCTGAGGTGAGTGACCCCACAACAGTCACTTTTCACAAAGCAAGTTGCACCAGTTGTGGAAGTTTGGTATCTTCAAAATTAGCCAATGTGGTTTTGCTGTACAGTAATTTTTGCTGTCTTGAGGAGGAACAGATCAGATGTCTTTGAAATAAGGAGTGCTTGTTGCTTAAAAATAGCATTTGCAAGAAAAGCGTGGTCTAGTGAAACTGAAAATTGCATCTACTAACGCAGGTTAAACTGCACGCACATCTGGAAGGTGTTCATAAAGCATTTGTGTTTAAGCTAAAAGCTTGAAAAACCTCTTAAGTGAGAACAGCTTAATCTTAGAGAAATGTATGAATTCTTCTCATTATTTTTATCCAGGTATATGAAAACTTAGTTTCAGTTGCATCATACAGCAGTTACACCTATATGAAAATTCTTTACTGTCTTTGTTCTGAATATTAAAGCTTACTTAATGCATTCCTTTTTTTTTTTTATCCTATGATAATTCTACTCTAGATAAGAACTCCTTTCTTTCTTTACTACTATAAATACATTGCAGTTCTGGTAAATCAAAGCATGACTGGCCGAAAGCAGAAACCTTTTAACTATAGGCAGAACAGTAGTTCACTAAAAACCATGTATCCTCTAGGATGTCCACTTCAAAAAGCTTACAGACTCCCTGCTGCCTGCCTGTTAGTGACAATATGAAACAGACAATGTTTATTGATTTATACCAGGTGATAACACTGTTTTATCTGATACACTAGTCAGAGATAAAAATCGGGACCCAAATCAAGGAGACTGAAGGAATTTGTGTGCTGAGAACAAAAGTGTTTGTGCTTCAGTTGTTTTCTTCACTTTAAATTCTCCTTATATGCTCAAGAAGTTTTAGAAAAACAGCAAAAGTGAGCGTGCTTGTCAGGCTGGTTTTTCCAAGTTGTCACAACTGCGAAGTTGCATTGTAACTGTTAGACAGATAATTTATGGGTGTTTTCATGCAGTAGAGTATCACAGTAAAATCTTTTGGGCACTTTTTTTGCTAAGTCAAAATAAAATGGGACCACTATTTGCAAAAAGATAGCGAGGAAGCTAACTCACCAGTACATTCATACTCTGCACTTCTGAGCTGTTTCAGATATTATAGAAAACAGGCTTTTAAAAATAACCACGACAACTCCCATTTCAGACATTTGTCTGAAAACGAGAAGTTTACAGTATTTTCTGCACTTTCACAAAAATTTTACAGTGATGGAATGAGGAACCAAATAAATTGGAGTGTTCACATGAGTATGCTAAGAAAGATTTAGCCTTTAAATATATTAATAATTATATTTATAAATAATTTTCTAATAATTCTCAACATATGGGTTAGAATGATCCTTTGTGCTCACTGTAATTCTCCACTGAACTTAAAATGAAGACATCTGAAAAGATAATTTAAGCTTTTGAGTGAGAAGATGGACACTGCTTAGCTAAGAGGATGAGAAAAATAAAACCACAGTTACTTTCTTTACTACCTTACTGTAAGACTGACAGATCCTTTTAGGGTGAGTGGCTGGGATTGATCAAAATGTGAAATCGCTATTGCTCTACTGCACAGATTCGTCAAGAGGGCTCCCCCCCAGACCTTGCTAAGTAAACAGTTGTTACATAGAGTAACTAGGCGGTCTATGTAATCACTGTAAGATGTTAATTTAAAAAATCAGGTTAGAAAAATACCAAAAATATGTATTCAGATTAGCATTTTCAAGTGTAAAATGCCTTTCTTTAATGGGATACCTAGAATAAGGGTCAGATAGAACACATTTGAAAACTAAATTGTTTCAATCCATAGATTTAGTACCATAAATTCCCCTACTGTTCCATGGTTTTGGACACATAAATATGTTCCTTTACATACAGATTCTATTAATTGGTTTTCTGTTTCTTTACAAAATGCTTTTATGACTAACAGAATACCGAAAACACATTAGTTAGCATCACTTGAATTAAATTTCAAGCACGTGGAAAAAACACTGGTGATTTTAAGAAGTTAACATAAATCTGACATTCTTTTAGCCTATATTTTAAGAACAAATTCTGCTGATAAAAAATAAAGGGTTAATAAAATTAATGCTTTCACTCCAAAAGATTCAATATTGTAACACCAAAAGGCAATGCTGAATTGGTGAGTTTATAAATATTTGTCCATCCTTCAAAACTCAGACCAATAAAAGCTAGAGAAACTCAACTCCTTTCAAACCAGCTACAGCAACGGTGACCTCTGCTGGCAACCGCCCTCTCATGAAAAGTTTTAAGGGCTTATTCAGAAAGTGACCACGAACTATTTATGAGATCACCTGATACACAGAGAAATGTAAGACAACACCACTTCACACGAAACTTGTGCATGGTGAAGAAAGTGAAAGACACACGCGACAATGCTACTACGACTGCGTTTCTGTCACAGTAAGAAGGAATTCTTCCTATGCTGAATTTGACTTGAGTCCAGTCACAGAGGCCAACGCATTTACAAGCCCTTCTATGACAGATGCATCTCCCGCTCTGGGATAGCTGTCCTACGGGATGCGTGTGGCTTGTTCTCCTGACACAATGCCCTTTGTGTAGCTCTGCTGAATTAATTAAATATTTGTGTGTGTGTGTATTTATACCAAAAATTACGTGGCCAAGCAAAGCAATCATTTTTGCTTTTGCCAATGGATCGTAGTATCTATTAATGTGAGTTATGTGCACTCTAATCTGCCTGGTTTCACTAATACTAAAGCTATGTAATTTAGTTGTTGGAAAGAAAATCTCAGACCCTCAGTATTAACCTATACCATCCCCACTTCCTGAATATTGTTCGTAGTTCTGGTCATCATTTACACCTCAGAAAAAAAAATAAAGTAAATCAAGAAAAGGTGCAGGATGATGAAAGGCCTGGAACATTTTCCATATTTAGAGAAACTACATAAATTACGATTTCTAAGTCTGGAAAAGATATGGCTGAGGAGGGGTATAATGAAGATATTTATAGTCATAATTGTCCTTAAGATATTTAAAAGGAAATGGCTGTTGTCTTGTCTCCCGGTTCAAAAAGCAAGAAGTAGGAACTACAACTAGCAGGTGGCAAGCTCGAGGCAAACAAAAGGTGGTTCCTCTCCCCATGCATAACTGAGTTTTGGAATTCCTTTCCACGGGACACTGTAGTTTGCAGGGGTTCAGAAAGTATCAGACATACTAAAAGCAAAGTCACTACCTGTGGTTCAGGAAACCTGTGCTTCAACGACTACTGAGTGGGAGAGTACACCAAGGAGATGATCACCATATGGTCACCCCATTTGTAACACAACTCCCTAAACATTATTAGCTACTGCAGGAGACAGAATACTGACCTGGATGATGTAAAAAATAGCATGGAAATATGACATCATTAATTACACTGACAATATAAGTTTCATTTTGAGAACTGTATCACCCTGCAAAAATACAACAGTCCAAAGAATGGCAATGCAAACCTGAATGCCAAGAACCACCAGCATATTCCGAGGTTGAAAGGCAGAGACATGAGATGCCAACCTGACTCTGCTAACCTATCCTCAAGTGTAGCTGACTTGCTGTTGATGCATTAATGTGTTTTTCAGCCTGTGGCATGCATAAAGAAACACTACAATTACACAGAACTTCCTGGGTGTAAAAGTGGGACTTTGAGACTACAAATTTTGCTTCTCTGAGATTATTAGGTATTTGCAAATCAGTTAGGATGCGCTGGAATATTAACACAAGGCACTTGTAAACAATTATGGGAACACAGGAGAAGGGATGAAATCAAATTTAATGGATGCACAAATGAAGATGTAAGACGCTGACTGCATTGCCAGAGAGTTGGGAAGTCACCAAGGATATAGAGTTGGCTACAGCAATTCTCTACTCAGTACATCTCCAAATGCATTAGCTCCAAATGAAGCACACCCAAGTACAGCACACAGCACAGTTTCTTTCATGTGTTTAGAAGAATAAGAGACAGAAAGACAGAGTAGTTGACTACCTTCAAGCATAATGTCTGTGTGACTATGTTCATGTGGAAGACATTTAGATTACACCATTACTGTACAGCAGGAGAAAATATGCAAAGTGCTGCTCAATATTTTGAGCCTGCATACAGCTATTAAGATGAAAATTGCTGCATGCACATAGAAATGAGGCCCTACGTACATATATACACAAAGAAGACTTCTCTGGTATATTATCTAGCTCCAAAATTAAAATGACTGCATGAGGTAGTCTGAAATAACATGGTTGATGGCTTGACTGACAGGCTTCTGTAGCATCATTTGAATTTTCTGTGCCGTTGTTCAATGAATGAAACACCTCTGACTTTTTCCTTATCTTGGAGGCAATGTTTATTTCCCAGTAAATAGCCTTTCTTCTTTTTTTCCCTATGCCCTTGCATTTAGAGCCATGCTTTGAGATTTTATGGCATAGTAGTTGACACTATCAGATGACCCAAATCAAGATCTATCAGACTCACATTCTTTGTTGCTGGGATCAGTTTTATCACATGAACATGGTTTCCACATTTCACAGTGGTATTCTCTGGGAGAAACTGTGAGATGGTGACAAAGCATAGCACAAATCCCGAGAAATTGCCTGACCTGGCCTTTACAGCCCAAACCCTAACACAGTTTCCCCTCAGACTGACAGTTCCTACAAATATTTTCTGAACACAACTCTGATCACTGTCAGAAATCACACCCGCAGTAATCAGACAACTTGATGTAGTTCAAGAATTTTGTTCAGGAATTTTCTAAAGCTGAACACTGAATACAGACTACTAAACAGATTCCAAAAAAGCTTTCCCTAATTTATGTTCCTGGCTCCAAAATAAAATTTTCTGTTCCCATAGGGTACATTAGAATGTGTTAAAATATCAGATTCTGATCCCATTGATTTGTTAACATATCAAAATTCCCATTGATTTCAGTGGAAAAAGATTCAAGCACAAGGACAGAAAAAAATCAAACACAAGGTAAGACAATTTCTTTGACTTTGTTTTGGGCCCCAGTTTATATATTATTGACAAAATCATAATGACCATTTATGCTATGAAAATATGAAGCTCCTTCCAGGAATAAAATTAATGAAATGAATGAATAATCGAGAAAATAAATCTGCTTCTTACACTTAGGGTTGGTCATTTATTTTGAGCTGCCATATCTGTGAGCTGCGCTAAAGAGGATGCAATAAAAATTGATTTAGCTCAGTTAGTTGTTAACTGCTCAGAAAACTAATAAAAGATTAGACTGTTCCTGACAGTTCTGACCTACAGTGAGCAAATTAGTCCAGTATAAATACTGCTGGGAAGTAGATTATTTCTTTGACAACTTTCTATATGCTAAGTATGGCTTTGCTAGTCTAAAAATTACTATTTGATTTGTTCCATATTCTTAATCATTTCACATTTTTCCCTCCATACTGTATAGGTGTAAAGGTGACAGATTTTTTTTGTGGTCTCATTCATTGATTTACTTTGATTGTCTTTATTTTGTTCTTTACACAACCACATGCAATCCAGGCTCTTAAAAAAAAAAAAAAAAAAAAAAAAAAAAAAAAAGAGCTCTTCAGAAATTTTTGTGATGGAAACTTGCCAAGCACCTCATTGCTATATATTACTTTGATTGTGATATGTTTAACAGCTCTGGCTCACAGAATATGTGCTTTTCTATTTTGAAACATATATTTTATTTTTTGAAGCCTTTATGTGCTGGATGACTCAGGTATGAAAAAAACCTTGTGCTTGTTCACAAAGAGATTTGCCCTGTGGTGAATGACACAGCCTGCATTTTCCAAAATGCATCATTTCCTGCCCATTATTTCATGATCCTTTTGAGACGCTCTGTGTATCAGCCCCAGACCAGCAAGGTGTTTTAGGCACATGCATTACCACAGCCACAAAAATCACCCATTTAAACTATTCATTGCTTAACACATTTCAAGAATAACTCACAATCCTGATGAACACAACTACAAACTCAGCCCTACTTAGGAACTATGCTTCCAGTAATCATGGTGATGATTACACTGTGGCCTTTAAGGAGGGTCAGCAGGCAAGAACTGTCAAGCTGTGCAAGCATGAACGTCTTTTGTCACTGCAGATATCCATATCCTCAATTTTCTAGTGCTTTCATATTTCAGACTGAAAATTAACACTTCTACACATCAGTCTTTCAGCAATGGCACTTTCCCTCATTAATAATGGTCAAAGGGGCATAGAAAAGCCATCTCTGAAGATGTACAAATTTTTCATCTTATTTAGATGTATGAAGCAATCTTTCAAACTGTAATTGATTGACTGCTACACTGCACACAGTCTGGAGGCAGCTGCAGCTCAGAGATTTGTGACTTCATAGGACAATTTGCTTCAGGGCAGGATGATCTACGAAAGAAAGGGTGATTTTTTTTCAAAAGCAGCTACGAATTTCCAGTTGCACTGTATTTGTGTGTCCTATTTAGAACGCACTTAGCAGGTGAAAATCAGTATGGAGTTTGGGAGCACAACAGCTTTGGAAATTTCATCCCAGGAACTGAAAATTGTGCATTTAAAAACTGAGATACCCAGAAATAACATGTTCTATAAAGCACCCGATTAAGAGAAGTACGCTAACTTACATTGCATTCTATATCAACTGCCACCTGCATTTCTGGAAGTCCCTAGGAAACAAACTGTACATGCTGCTGTTGTATTTCAGTTTGTGTTCATTTGTTTCTGAGAGTTTAGTAAATTAGAAACAAACAAAAGAAATCCTTTCTAATAATCCACATCTAGCAGAGTTTTATACTCCATTCAGATTCCACTGCTGTTTACAGATTTCAAGGATTCAAGTACGCTATGAGAGTGAAGTGCTCAAAACCTAGGAGACAAATACACATGTATGTAATATTAGGGGGATTTAAATGTTCTGAATTACATTCACACATTAATTCTTTTGAACTAAATATGACTGTGGATATGGGGATTGTTGCTTTTACTTTTTATAGATACATTTCACTAAATTTGAGTGATTTTTGTAATCTCTAGAAAGGCAATGTATTCCCAAGTAACCACTGACTTTATTCTGTTTTGTATTAATATATCAAGCTTCCATAGGTTTGCTTCGTTATAACTTCAGTAGCCCAAGCATAGGCTTATTTCATTTCCATTTTCTACCAGACACCTTGCTGGAGAACGATGTTGCACACATGCCCCACATGAACAAAGGGAGTACTCCCTACTGTCTACCTTGCCCCTTGACAGTGGTAACACTTTGCATTACAAAAATTACAGGTTTCTTTCTGAATTTAAAAAACCTCTTTAGAGTCTTTTGTAGTCAACAGATATATGCTCCTTATGTACCGGTAAGAAAACAGGAAATTCCACATCCAAAATTAATAACATGGTAGGTATCTTAAGTTTTCCATGGCTTTCTGTCCTTTTTTCACATGCAAGCGCTTTATGAACACAAGCAGAATTATGGACAACACCTACAGCACCATGTTTGACAAGTTTCTTCAGATTGCTGCTTGCCAGAAAATTTGTATACTTTTCTGTTTCTGAACGCCTAAGAATTTTTAAGTAGCAGGAAAAATAAATATACAGTTACATATTTCTGGTTCATTTTTAAATATCGCTAGCATCTTCACACATCTAGAAAAGGAGACTAAGCTTCATGTTGGACTTTCAACATGGAAAATACTTCAAAGTGATAAACATAAATACATTTGTGTTTAAAAATCACTATGCAGAACAAATTAAGCAAGACAGTTATACAGGGTTCCTGAGAAAATGATGACTTTCAAATACTGAGAAAAAATGTAGAATCAAAGAATAAATCAAACTGGAAGGGGCCTCAGGAGGTCATCTGTCTAGCTTCCTGCTCAAAGAAGGATCTACGTACCATTTACTATAAGACTAGGATTGGGTAGGCAATAACAAGCATCAAACTTTCTGAAATATTATTTTCTTGGATAGATGCAATCAGTGCAGCGTTCTGGGGATAAGCAGAGTACAGCCATACAGCAGCTCTTTAAGGAACCCAGAACCAAAGAACTGCCTTAGGGGTGACATTCAGTCTCCTAGGTAAGACGTGAATTGGCTCCACCGATGAAGGATAATATCCATGTGATAATTGCCTGTATTTATTACTGGTTTGACACCTACAAGGCCTTCCATATGAGAAGTCACACATTCTTTCTCTCATTAGTCAGTTTGGGGGTTTTGGTTTTGTTTTGGACCTTCATTTTTGCGTTTCCTTTGAAGCTGGCTGCAGTTCACAGTCATCAGCTTTGCTATTTTTTTTATCATATATTGCCTTTGACCGAGAGTTCGGGTTAAGTACTTCTGATACCTATAAAAAAAGATATCCTTTCACATGCTAGATTCTTTCCTCACTATCTGGCTGCTCTACTGGGGACTAAGCCCAACTCCTTCGCTCTCCCCACTATCGTGTTTTTGGACTTGAGACAAACAATGAAAGTCTGAAGAGGCTTAAGCAGATTTAGAAGGCACAGATGCTTGGTGCCTCTTCCACTACAAAAGCTAAGCCCATCAAAGGGAACCACCTGATGACAGGTTCAATAGCAACAAAAAGCAGTTGTTTCAACATCATGTAGTTAAGCTGCAGAACTCCTGGTCACAAGGTAATTTGTGGCTAAAAATGTAAACAGCTAGGCAGGTACAGGGAAGGGAAATATACTCAAGATTTTAAACACACAAAACCCCTCTAGCACAGAAAACTGCTCATCCCAACACTGCAGAAGGATAGAAGAGTGGTTGGAAAGGTACCACTATATGCTTATCTTGCTCTTGGACACTTCCTTAAGGATCTTCATGCAAGGCTGTTTTATATTCACTTATTCCCATAATACAGACTTGAGTCCTATAAATAAGGCTGGTATTCTTTGCTCATCTATGGATGACATTCCTACCATGTACTGGCTGTTTCATAACATGTTGTTTGCTTATGCTCAGTTTACCAAGCGATCCATAATGCTCGATGAAAAGTGTTTTCCTCTTCTTTGTCATATTATTCATATTTACATTAATTGCAAATATTATTTGTTGCTGAAGGTCACAGACGTGCATGTTAAATAGCTTAGGGTCTACCCTTCTCTGTTCCTCTGAGTTTCTCTTTTTACTTCAGTCCCTTCACCATATTAAACAAGCATTACAATAAGCAGTAGAAATAATGAAACCTTGTTCTCTATGCTGATTAGAGGTGTCTGATAAATTTGCAAGCATCTGTGAAGTTTGAATAACTTTTAGGACATACAGTTACACGTTTGTGCTAACAAAAATTCTCTAATCAAATGGACCTCCAACATCCTAGCTCTTGTTTTGGTCAGGACCTCTACCTATCCCACATTTTCATCAAACTTGTAGAAACATATTAACATATTATCTTTATGTAGAAACCTATTAGCTTTAAAACCTCTAACCTTCTGTGATTGACACTCTACAATTTCAACGGTCATTTGGTCAAGGGTTCACAGTGTCAATTCACAAGTGTCATTTCTGTACTGAAAGAGTCTGAAACCAAGTGATGATCTTTGTTGAATCCAGTTTGAAGTCTACACAGCGACCAAGAACTGTGTACTCAGTTATGCATTGCACTTCTGTAGTAGCTCATGTTTTGTTTACAGATATGTAAAGCCACAGAAACTAGGCATGCTTCTATTGTCCATGTCAAGAATCCTCTCATTATCTATGTTTTTGCTCTGCCCAGATCCAAATCCTCCCTTCCCCAGTCATTCTTGCCAAACCTTCTTCTCGTCATTTTCTCAGGCACATGCTGTAAACAAAAGAGTGCAAAGGTTCACTGCTCAGCCTCCCATTCCAAGACACTTTACATACGCCAAAAGCGTGAGCTTCTGGCTCTGCCAGAGCACGTAGAATCACACGCAGTAGAGGGACGTTGACCCATGAGCTCTCCCTAGATGTGTGCTCCTGCACTGTAAACTGCCTTTGTGAAACAGACTGGTTTTGTGAAGGACTGTCACTAAAGACCACTTTTTTTCCGTGTGTTCTGAGAGAAAAGCATGTCCCTCTTTCCTTCTCATTTCTCCCACTTCTTCTCTTCTATTTGAAAGCAAAGAAATTTGAAAATTATTTAATTAACTAGATAATTTCTTCTCTTTGTTCAATATTTCTATTTCCTTTAAAGAATTCAAGTCCTCTGAATTCAGTCTTCAGCACTTGACCATGATCATGTCATAACTTGAAAGTGAAAGAAAGTAATTCCTATGAAAATAACATATTTCCAATGCCACAGGAAAACTGATGTAATATTGTTGGCCAGATTTAAAGTTCATCTCTCTACCTTTGAAATAAAAAAAATTTGCAAAAGCTCCTTTCCAAGTGACACATACTTAAACTCTGACATTGTGCACAGGAACTCGGTACACAACTAATCATCAGAACCGCCCTCTGATTTTGATTTTAAGCAGGCAGAAAATGATCTTGTAAGGTGTACAACCTGATTACCTGCTTTGAACCTAATATTAATAAAAAAAAATCCATAGAAAAGTGGAAATACACTCGATAAAAACACAATAGGCCTATTTAAAAAGATTTTTAAGTCAGAAACCTGCTAGGCATACTTTATTAAAAAAAAAAAAGTTTCATTTTCTTCTCTTAGACAGTCTAAAATTGTAATTCATCATGTATTCATCATCTGCTGAAAACTGGAGTAAAAATAGTCAAACACCAAAGAAAAATCTGTTCCTAATAGCATGATTATGACAATAATCTGTGGAGTCCCACTCTTCAATAGCATTTAGAATTTTCATATTATAGAACACATCTGGCTACAAATGTTGTATTTTGTCTCTTTCCACTCTGTGCTCATGCATACTATCTCCCAATTCAGAATAAAATTGCTTTCTTGTAACTATTATGATTCTTCCTGACAATTTATTCAACAGACAAAAGCATTAACAAATGATACTCTAATAAATATGACAAGGTGTACGTCAAATATCCAGACAAAGGAAATACGTGGTTACACACAATGTTAAGTGATGTAATGACAGTGAATTTCAAATATGTCAGGTTATTTGAACTATCTGATACCAGCACACAAAACATGAAAATACAGATTTGAAATGTGTGGAGTCCAGATATGGTATGCTGTCCTGCCTGCAGAAGAGTGTCAAAGACTTTGTGAATGTGTTCACTTGGCACGTCACCTACCATGCAAAAATGCACACATTTCATAAAGGATGCAATTTCTATTTTTCACTATGGGAAAATATTTTTAGGTATTCTGTTCAGGCAGTTGCTCTCATTCTGTCCTGCACTGATCGACACTAAACAGAAATACAAACTAGAGTCATAATTACGTGGGGAAAGGATTATTCATTTTATTATACTTCCTCTGTTGAGACTAATGATTAGACAACAAAGACCAAAACCGTATCAGATAGTTCACATCTATCACCAGCAGGTTCCCAGATGACCACAAGTTGTAGGTACAGTATACAACCTTTGGAGTAAATGTGCCTAGATTCTTTATGATATCCAAATACTGTTCTTCACATGGTGGAACATAAATGTAGAAAAAGAAACAATTTTTGGTTTGTGTCACCCAGCACCGAAAACCAGAATTGAAAATTAGCATTATAAACCCTGAGTGAGTTAGTAGGAAGTTTTATTTGTTAGTAAAAGGTCCAATGTGAATGTGGAATGAGAACTTATATCCCTTTCCACCTTCCCCACTCATATGGGGGAACTCCAAATCACCTGTTCTATAAACAGTGCAGCATGGACTCACGGTGAGGCAGAAGAAATAGAACAGAACTCTGAAGAAGAGCTCTGACAAAACCTTTTAACCTCCTTCTCCTATTTCCTTCAGCTTTATTTCACTTTTCTTCCAGCAATGCCATCATTCCACAAATCATAAAATAAAAAAGGAAGAATCTTAAATTTCCAGCATTTGTGTTGAGTGAAGCCTTATTAGCATGAGTCAAATTTATCATCTTGACTCACTGAAAGCAAAAACAAGAAAGAAAAGTAATTGCTTACTTCGTAATAATGGATCTTACCTAAGGTTCTAACATCTGCTTTGCACAGTCTGTACTACATAGTATAGGACAGCCAGATGAAAATATGTTTAACCCAGATGCATGATTTACAGCCAGATGTCTGTGTTGTAACTCTTATCTTTATATGGCTGGTAATTAGACTACTTTGTCATACTGTATTGGGTAACAAAATGATTATGAATACATTAACTGTGACACTGTATTAAGGTGTTAAGTGTGTTTGGAATTTCCAATATTACAAATGTGATGGAACAGCTTCACATGACAAATATCAAATATTCATCAAAGCAAGCAGTCAGTAAAATTGTGCAACCATGTCGGTGCAGGAAAAAAAGATGATTCATTTACAGATGTGCTGATGATAAATTTTTCATTATTGCACACAACCTGGGGCACATCAGGAGCCAGACAAGAATTTTAAAAACTACCGTTATTTTTGACTGGACAAACTCTTGCAAAAAAATTGACATAACCTGTCTTCAGCTCCTACCTGAAACAAGTTTTGCTAGATGTAAGAAACAAAACCCATAGAAATATCCTTTTGGGATTCATTATCTAAAAGTAAGAACTGGAAAACCTACTGACTTAACTCCAAAATACCCTATCTCCCTTCCAGGTGTGATTTTTGGTGCTAGTAGTAATATATGCAAGAGGTTGGGTAGGCTGGTATTATTTATTTTTCTGAATGCTTCTAAAAACTTGTTTTAATTCCTAGAGGCTCTGGAAATTATATGTCCCAGAAACAAGGCAGCATTGCAGCATCACTCAGAAAGAATAATGTGACAGAGGGCAGGTGCCATGTTCCAGTCTGTTAATCTGCACATTACAGTGTAACCTAACATAAACCTATAAAATGGAAATAAAGTTCTTCTATTTGTAGCAAGACCTAGTAAAAATCTTCAAATTACTGCAAAGCACAAATTTTAAGTAAGCAATTAACTGCTTGACTGAGAATATCCCTACTTTTTATTTTATCTAAAAGTCATGGGTGATATTTTGAAACATTTGATTGAACTAGTCACGCGGTCTTGATTATGGTTTAGCATTTTCTTCTGTGTAGGCCTACCCATAGGGAATGCCATTCATACCAACAGTGAAGTAGAGCAGGATGACTCAACGGATTAATCAGCTTTCTTTTTTCTTATTAGGAAGCAAGTACTTGTTTTCCCCAACTGCTAAAGTGATCATGGTCAAGCTCATGTTGTAACTCACATAGCTTTGGTCACCCCTGACTCACATTTAGTAACCTGTACCCTACAGTCTGTTACACAGATGTATGACTGATGAACACAAATAGCCATATTGCATCCAGTGTTTTCTGTTCACCATAAAGTCGTTGTCATTTGGGGGAGAAATGTTTCTGTTCCTGTTGCTTTCTGATCAAGATTTGTCCCTAATTTGGAAACAACCATAAACCCAGGGTTTATAGGTTCTAATAGTAGTATCAATTGCTACCCAGACAAGTAGCAAAGTAGCAACTGAAACCAGAGCACCTGTATTTCGCTGAATCAATCTAGCTACTTCCTTAGCTAGAATATAGCACAGAATCTGTAGATGAGCCATATCCCTAATTTCCAATCCAAAAATTTGCTGAATTTATTAACCAAGCTTATGGAAGAAGGAAAAAAAAAAAAAAAAAGGCTACTTGTAGAAACCTTAAGTAAACATGGAGCTTTTTTTTTTTTTTCTTTCATTAATAGGTAAATTGCAACAGAAATGCAGCCCGTGTACAAGTGATGTATGTGATCATTGTCATGAAATGCCTACAACGTAAATGGACTTAATGACAAAGTTAAACAAATCTCAATTAAAGGCACAATAATTCTAGACAGACAAAAAACATCACTCTCCCAGCTTCCCACTAAGTATGTCTCCAAGCATGGAAAGGTTGCCAACTGTGGGGAACAGTTTAGAAAGTTAACAACAGAAAAAATGAGATTCAGTGGGGACTGTAATCCTTACTCCACTAAGCACTGCCAGAGGCCTGACATGAAGAAACAAGTAGTATTTCAAGCAGACTGCAAAGGCAAGGGAAAGATTAGTATCTATCAGAATCAGCTACAGATGAGATTCTTACTGATCCTTGAATGTCACAAGAATCGAGAAGAGCTAAAAGGAAATTTAAAGAAAATAATCACGTATCTGAGGATTTGGTTTGTAAATTTAAAATAGCTTTCCCTATGTTTCAGCTATATATTTTCAAATAGCTGTGCGTGATGTAGGACAACGTTACAAGAGTAACTTCACTGTCAAGTTCCAAGTTCACTGTCAAGCTTAGTCTTGTATGAAAAGGAAGGACAGGGAGCAGTTTTGTTGCTGTAGCTAGCATTGCTGTTACTAGCCTCCAAGCCATTGATTTTCATGTTTAAGCTATGCTGCCATGGGTTTCATTTCTGCCTTATCCCTGTCTATCCCTATTAATAAGATTAAGACTTTGCTCTCATTCTTCTAATTAAAATGCTGTAATTCTGGGAAGAGATTCCAAGTCTTCTTTCAGCAGGGTAATCAGTATATCTGTGAGTTGAAGTTACCATTTTTTAATGTCAAAGTCTGCACAAAGATAGCACTATTCCATGCAGGCCATAACTCTTTATCCACGCTGGTTTGAATAACACTCTCCATTCTGTAGCAGTGGTATCAACAGCATTTGCATACCATAGCTAGCTGCAGTGCTGCCGCAAGCTGATGAGTTTACAGGTTTTGGAATTGTCATCCTTCTGAGTAGTTTAAGCAACCAACGACACTCCATATCTTGTTATGCTAGGAACATATGTGCATTTGTCTGCAACATTTTGCCCTTATTAAACTGGAAGAAGCATGACCTGAACTTCAAGCTGTATTGCACTTACTAGCTGTAACCTTCAAATATTATTTACAAGTAATAAGAAGCTATAGAAATAATAACTATAGCAAGTTACCATTTCACAACCTTCAGAAGTACCTCCTCCCACTCTGATTCCTTCCCCTGTATCTTCTATAAGGTATGTGATACAGTACTAAAAGAAGTTTTTGTTTAATCAGCCTCTGCAAGATATTTTTGATGAATGTAGGGTGAGAAAATCTGTTACAGCAGTTTAGTCATCCCAGTTTCAAGAGTTCACACATTCAATCTACTGATTGCTCTCACTATGGAAATTGAAAAAAAGGTTCATACTTAATATAATAAAAGACAGCAAGGAAAACAATACACTGGTAAACACCGTAGCAGTAATCTTCTAATCCTGGCCTACTTTTATTAGAGTTCCCACATTTCAAACTCTGCATACCAGAGAAGTCAGTGGAACCCCACAGGAAGGTGAAGTGTGAATAGGATAAAGATATGCGACAACATCAGCAATTAGCATCGCTTTTCAATTTAGGCATTCAGATTTATTCAGACTTAGAACAAGGCCAAAGAGAGTTGCAGAAAAAGTGGTAGAAACATGCAACTGCACAGTTAAAAGGAAAGAGATGCATCTTCCCCATTCTGCTTTTTGACTGTAGCAAAAAATGGAATCAGCAAGCAAATGATGCCAGAAAATGAACATCTAAGAACCCTACAAATGTTCCTAATGCAAATGTGTTGCCAACTGCAGATTTGTAAGAATTGTTGAGGCTGACAGGTTAGTCCAACTCCACGTTTCCTGTTCTTAAGTAGAGGTTGCTGAAACCTGAACTTAATTTAAACTTCTTTGCACTTTAAGGATTCCCATGTATAAGGGGAGTGAACAGTACAAGAAAGGATGGGATCTTTTCTTTACAAACACTCTTCTCTTAACTGTTCTTTTGCACAGAGTAACTGTATGACCAGGAGAACTGTTCAAACACGCAGGCATTTATTTCAGACAACTGTGGACTCCCAGCAAGGGAGGACATCTTGCACTCTGTATCATCATTCACTTCCCTGCATATTACACCGACTGTCATTCAAACTTTGTGTGAGGTAAGGATGTTGCAGAGTGGTCAGGCTCCAGAGGCCACTGGTTCAAGATCCAGACAAACCCCTTCACACATTTAAATTTCACCTTCAATTTCATTTCACCTTAAATGTCTGGGTGGGGAAGAAAAACCTCCTATCTCAAAACATTCAGAGCAGCTGCCTCCCCTCAAACTCTGACGTAATACAAAGACAGAGAACTCCTACTCATCCACTGCTCACTGGGTCTGAGCCCAGAAGCCCAGACCATACTGCTAAAATATGGACACAGTTCAAACTATCTTTGCTCTCTGGGATCATTAGTCAGATTTTTTGTGTAGCAGCTGCCTGACACATTCAGGATGCGGGGAGCTTTGCACAGTGCAGAAGTTTGGATTATATTTTTCTAGCCTCATACGTTTAGTGTCAGGGTCTCAACTAAAGCAGAGCAGAGATTCTCAGAACACAGAAATGAAGCAACCTCCTAAATCAAGTCACTGTACTTACTAAAAGGAAATGCAGTTTGAGCTAGTTTTTCTGCATATATATTTTTTTGCTATTTTACAGAATCCACTACATTGTTACTACCTCACCACCTAGCATTGCAACTGCACAAGTCACTATGCAAGGCGTTAATACAGTAATGAGTAAATACCCTCCACAGAAGATGAAAGCCATGATGTTTAAGATGACAAGACGTCCAACATGCACTGCAGCGAAGATTGGGTAGGGCAGCAACTCTGAGGGAGATGGTTTCAATGTGTGAAAGTAGAAGGCAGGGAGACTTGCAACTAAGGAGAGGACACAATCAGAAAGCATGAAGAGCAGACAGCACTTGGAGCTGGAGAGGAAACAGAAAAGAGCATGTTAAGACACAGGCATGACCAAGGGCAGGACTGAGTTCCAGAGAATATGAGAATATACCAGCAGGAAAATATTGCTCAGTCCTTGAGTGTCCTGCCCAGCAAACCATTATCAAATCAGCACAATTGCTGCAAAGAACAGCTGTTCTGTTTAGACAGGGAATGCACAGCTCTGTCTGGCCCTGATGGAATGATTTAATGCAAGCGCGCATCGTGTGCGTTTGATGCTGTACCACTTAAGTCATAGTAGCAGTCACGCACTAGGTTTGGCAACGGTAATTCCATTCTTCTACTGCTTTTTAATCCATTCATTTCATAAAGGTGCAAAAAAGGATGATGGTAAAGAGAGAAGAAACTGCTACTCATATAGACTACAAATATTGACAAGTTTTTCTACTACTTGAGGCACACACACATGCACACACAAAACTATAATGAACAAAGAAGGACAGTAGGGCAAATAGAAGAGTGCAAAGAAATATGATCTGTTTTCCAACATCCTGAACACTTATGAAGATCAGCTTTGCAATGGTTTATTCTGCTGTCAATTAATCAAGATGATCTTCTAGGCTGAAAACAGTTTAGAACAGAAAACATATAGGAAAAAAAACGTAAGTATGGAACTTGTTGCATAATGTCAACACATTTACACAGAAACCATACTTTAAACCTAAGCACTGAGTACAAACATACAAAGCATGAAAGCACATGAGTGAAAATTCCAACAGCACCACAGTTTACAAAACAGCTCTCTGTCTGTTCATAGAAAATGATGTAACATTGCTGCTTCTGAAGTGCTAGGACTCACAGATTAAATCCTATTTGCTTGGTCCCTTTTCCTGATCACGTCCAGATGGGCCAAAGCATTAGAACAAATGGCTTAAAGCATAGAAAGAACCTTGTGGTTTTTTTAGTAAACTAACCTAGATGTCAGGAGACTTATTTCTTCTATTTCTTCTGTAAGAACTACTTGTGCTGCCGGAGAACATTACAACAGTTACGCAGATGATACTGCAATCTGATAACTCTTTCAGTATTTCTGTGTTTTACTTTGTTTTATTTGGCAATGTTTCCAGATTTTTTTGTGGACAGCTCTACTACAGATCCTGTTCCTAGGAGATTTTACCCTCTCATTTCAAAATTGCACCAGATTTAAAAGGGTCTCGCTGTGCAGAGAAATAAACCCCTTTTTTCTACCTCTTCAGTAATTTTCAATTTTTAAGTCACCAGAAACTACTAAAAACCCTTCAAAGCTGAAAGTTCTTGGACCCAGTTAAACTATTTGCTTAGTTTAGACGGCAAAACCCACCATATTTCATATCTCTGTAGTGAAGTACTTAAGAATTCTAAGGAAATTGCTCTGAATGCAAATAAAATGGGAAAGGCAGGTGGAGTACAAGAGTTTGAGCATCACTATGCCTTCACAAGATTCAGAACAAGCTCAGGCTTTCCAATGAGAAGATATACAAATGGTTGTACAAATCTTTGCATGTCACCTCACGTATAGCAGGACACAGCTCACTGCTCTCCACTGCTTATGTCCAGTAGTCATCTAGAAATTATATACTTCTTAAATTTACAGGAATATGTCCAAGAATACAGAAGTCAAACAGCTGATGATCAACAGACCAATTCCTTAGTTTTTTATACATTCAGTTCAACTTGGGGCATGCTGATTTAAAGAAAAACATTAGCATTTTAAGTTAATTAAAAGTATTATTCCCATACCTTATATGGGCTTTTAACAAAGTAAGTTAAATGCAGTTACAATAAGGTAGGCACAGAATTAATGTGGCTGCTGTGGGGTCAATACCCATTTTCAGCTGCAATGAAAATAAGGAAGTCAATTTCTAAAAGCTCTCTTTTGAGTTTTCTTCTCACAATTTCCATACTGTCATGTAAAGTAAATCATTAAAGAGGGAATTCAATCACTAAGAAGCTGATTGAATTCTGTATGTCTCATGAAGGTAAAATAGATTTAGATAGGGAAGAATATTCTAGAAGTTTGGGTTTTTTTTTTTTAAAGGGGGGGTGGGGTGCCAAGGGAGAAAAGGAACATAGCTACTACTTGGCAAAAATCCTATATTATTTTAAAGGTTCTTCACTTGCTACAGGATTAAATTCTACTGATAGACCACAAGCTAGTGGCAAGGCCCATTTGAATAAGTGTTTGTAAAACGACTTGATATTTTTGGATGGAAAATCCTACATATGCAAAGTAATATTCTGTTTCAGTATGGACTATTTCTCTACTATCTCAGCAATCTCTGAACGAACAGAAGAGCATCCTCATTTTGTAAGGTGGAAGTTCTATTTTGCAATTGCTTGCCTATACCCTTAGGGGGTTTTTTAATGGAAAAAAATCCAACACATCATTTTGAACTGCTCCAGCTACAAAATCTTTTATCAAATGCAGCCAGATCCTCAGCTTCAGTAGAACATTTTAAAGTTCTCCCAACTCTAGCCTTCTTTGTTGAATCCTTCCTGCATTTTGACTTGTCAAATACAGACACACTTCAACTTCTCCTTTGTATTTTCAAAATTCCCGCACCATTAAAATATTGTGGCTTTTAAAAACATTATAAAATCACTGGAAGATTCGTAGAAGATAAAATTCCATGTTGATGTAAAAAAGGAATAGAACAGGAAAGCATGAAACATACAGGCATCAAGTATTAAAAGTCATGAGAATCTTAGCCATAATGTCTTTGTACTTGCATAATGTTCTTTTCCAAATTCAAGATCCAGAGAAACATTACAGATGATGGAATCTATCTTTGGGAATCTAATCATGATATTTGAGCTCCTTTTTATCTTCTACCTCATTTTTGGAGTTATCACATTTTATGCATTACACTACAATACACGTCCAATCGCTAAAATTCTCATTTGTTTCAAATTTCTTTGTAGACAAGTGAAGGAGGATAACAAAAATGAAAATTATGAGCCTGAATAAAAATTAAATGCTAGCATTGCTGTTAGGATTCAGCTGGTTCTTATTAATCAGGGTTTGGACATGAATCAGGATTTATATTCCCTTCTGAAGAGCTGGAATAAGATTACTAGTTGGAAAAGTTTACTGGCCCTTAAAGATATTGTGTTTTTCTGCCTTAACTTCTTTTGGCTGTAAGATGGGATAGTAACATTGTAGTCTCATTGCCCTCATACTTTCTTTTCCCAGATGAATTCCAGTTTGATTCTGGTAGTTTAATAAAGTCTTTCATTTCTTGTCATTTCGTATTGGAAACCTCAGGACCAAATACAGCAAGCTAGACACTTGGCAGAACGAGCTCAAGACCCATTTGGGAAAGGTGTAGAGGGAGACAGGGACAGGCCATACACCCACCCTCATGCTCCCCTTTGGAGTCTGTTTTCAGCAGCAACTAGGGAACAACTCCTCTTCTTGTGTTGGGACAGGAACTGCAGGTGAGCAGCAATACTTCATGCTGGCTGGTAGTTAGGCAGGATGGAGGCATCTGTTTCCATAGACTTCAAAGGCATCCAACTTTAAATGGGTGAGATGGATTTATTCCATTTATGATGCACTATTTCTCCTGTCAGTTAGTGCCTAAGATCTTTAGTCACTCCTCTGTGTCAATGAATTAGGATTTATGAAACCCCGCAGCCTTATAAAGTATATACACAGTTTGAAGTCTATATTGAAAGTTCCAAAGTAATCATCACATGTCAATCATTAATTTTAGGATTTTCTTTATAGATTACAATATAGGGATGATATACAACTGCACTATGCTCAGATAACTTATTTCTAGCCAGCATTGTTATTTCTAGTTCACTCAATATTACCAGTTTCCTGCCCCTGAGGCCACTGACTTCAAGAGAATCAGATTCACATGCTCCTTCTAAGGCTGTCTTCTAGCATTTATTTTCAGAGAGATTTGTCACCAGTTTTGATAAGTCACCATTAATTCATTATTCTTTCACTGTATTTAAAGATATTTTTATCCTGACAGAGACAATATCTGTATCTTTTATTTAATGAGTGTCAGTTTGGTTTTGTTATCTTGAATAGGATAAAATTTTCTCTTCTGTAAGCGTGGGTCTGTGCATGTTTAACACTGTACTAACAGCCAATCCATCACAATAACAGCTGCATCCGATTGCAAGTTTTTACTGGTATGGCCATCATGACCTGAAGATCATTTATTGTTTTCAAAAGGAAGACACATTTTAGATGACTGCTGATGACTCTAAATTCCCATGAGTGTATTCTACATGTGAGAGTATCATAATGCCATACATTACATTCTTAGAAACAGAAGTCTTGATTATGTTTTACAACTTAGTAATTACAAAATTAGCCCTTTTAAAGTTGAGCTCTGCCTGTCCTCTGTCACAAACCTCCACCACCTACTGCAAGAAACCACCACCTGTTGCTGCAGGCTGGATTTCTCCCATCAGGTAGCTTTACTTGTCACCCTGTGCTGAAGGAATGGAGTGTCAATGAAGGTGATGGGCAATAGACTTGTTTCGTCTTTTTGGGCTTCTCTGAAGAGACACTAGTAATTGAAATATTTATGTACTGGTTCAGGACGATAGGAGTTGTAAAATTAGGCCCCTGCAAATAAACCATTCCCCTTACCTATGCCCCAGTAAGCAGAAAAAAAACCCTAGGAAGTGTTTTCCAAAGCTTTATCTGTTTCCGATTTGGTGAATTCCCTCCCACCCTGCAGGTCAAGACTCATAGTGCTATTTCCCCTGTGGACAGATGCATCATGGGCTATCGAGCATTCTTGTTATTACCCTTACCGAAACTAAACTTGAGTCAGAAGTCTAGAGGTAGATAGTTGTTGCACAATCTGTGATGACGATGATCATGGTGACATGATGCATGCTCATTGCTTCAGGGCAGCATTTTTCTCAGTCTACTGCTCTCCCTAGAAATACTCAAAGGAACATTTCGGTACTGGAGACATTTGGTATAAAAGGAAGTGTATGAGACACAGGTAGGTTCCAACTGGCTCTTCAGCATACATAAAGGTCTTATTTACAGGATGAGTCACTGTAGATATAATAGAGGAATGAAAACTTGAGTCCATTAGAAATTCCCATTTTCTTGCTCAACAGCTAAGATCAAGGGAAAGCTGAAATACAGTGCCTCTGACACTGCTCTTAGTCATGATGGCTTAAAAATTCCCTTCAAGGCCTCTCAGGCCTCAGAATATTTTTCCCTGAATTGCTACTGCTAAATTTTAATTCATATACCTGCTCAAATGTTTCAGTGAGGAAGATGTGCCAGCAGACACCTTCTCTTTAACAGCAACTGACTGCCTCATTTCTCTCACTACCAGAAGCAGTCAGATAAAACTAATACACTACTTGTTGCTTATTTTGGGGAACTCCATGATCCCATTTGCTGCATAGACAGCCAAGCATATCATCCATCACTGCAAAAAATACCAGAAAACAAGTGGCAGTTTACTGGCTGCAAACCATCTGCTAGCAGTAGCCCTAGCATAGCACACATGCTCCATATTGTGTAATTGGAAAGAACTGCACAAACCTCACTGCTGGGTCAAAACCTATATAGTATGAACCTTTTCTTCTGTCATTATTGACTAAAGCAACCACTTCTCATCTCTGAAATGGAGAAGTCTTTGGGGATACTTTGGGGACTTTCCTGGCTCATTCAATACTGTGAAAACTATTATTTCCTGCTATTATGATGTTGGTTTTCTTCTATTTCCTGTCATCTGAATTACAAAATTGGTAAATCAGATGTGTGTTCACACAAGCCTAATCCCTTGTTCTTCCACACCTTCTGCATGAACTGCATGAGACTTGAGAGCAACTAGGTTATTTGCACTAGGAAGCTCACTTCTGAAATATGCGTCATTTCATAAATTCAAGATATATCAGTGTTTCTTTAATCACAAAAAGACTCAAATATCCTTTCTGTTTATCTTTTGCACATCCCTAAAATATGCCAACAACTTAAAGAATGACAGAAAACATTCCAAATTGTATCATGCATTAGATTACAACGTTCTATGGTTTTTGTTTATTGCCTATGTTTATTTTTATTTAGAAAATCATTTACTTGCTGTATTTAAGTCAAACTGAGCATTAATTTATCTTTTCTATTTCTAGCATAGGAGCTACTTTAATGGCATCTGGTGAACGTGTAATTAGAAGGCTGAACTGTCTTCTCTATTAAAATAAGGCACAAAAAATATTTTGTATTACAGACAAACATGCTTCATTTTTACTAATATTTACAGTTGGTAATACCACATCGATAGCCCAATTCAACTCTAGTGCTTCACACTTGACCTAGTCAGCCACTACTGGAAGCAGCAGGATACCCAAGAACCTCAGGACCGACAAGACAGACAACGCTTATATATTATCATTGGTTTCTGTGCTCTAGCAGCATAACCAGTACTCCGTATGCAGCAAATAGTAAGTATCTAGGATAAAAACTGAGACATAATTAAAGCTTTACTGGCATATTATGGACAGACAAACAACAAAAAGGCTTGCCAAAGCATTTTGGAAAATTTCGTTCCTTCAGTTAGAGCAGCACCACACTTCGTGCAAGCTGAGCATGCTCCTGCACGTGTAGTACCATGACAGGAATTACATAAGGTGTCAGAGGTGTCCCAGTATAAAATCAAGGCTTGGCCTCAGTTTCTACTTCATGCTAGAACTGTAACACAGCAGTATGGCTCCAATTACTGATTGCTTCACCAGGTTTTTATTTATTTTCCTGGTCTTTTCTCACATTGTGAGATTTCACAAAGCTACAATCACCATATTTACAGAACTGTATAATGCTAAGAAAAAAACCTCACAGGAAAAAAAATATGGCACTCTTCAAGGAAAGCAAGAATACATTTCAACCAGACATGATGGAAAATCAGACTTTTAACACACAGACTATATAATTAATAGCTAACAAATTAATAATGAGGAACTTTTTCCTGCTCACCCCATTTCCACTCACTTTTAGCAAAAGCGCGTGGCAATAAACGCTCAGATTGCAGTCAGCAAAAGCTAAATGGAAAATTAATTGGGCTGAAAACCAGCAAGTTTTCAGTGCTCAATGCACATCCTCAGCCCTTAAGAGTTCATTGTAGAAAACTTTTCTGTGTTTGAGTGGAAAGTAAGTCATCCTTTTGTAAAAAAAAAAAAAAACAAAAACAAAAAACAACCAACAACAAACAAAAATTTTGGTGGCTGGATCTAAATCATGTGCAACTTAAAAAAACATGGAAGTTTTACCTGTTTAAGAGAGGTGTGGTCGAAAATAATCACTCCCATTTGCCTCAAGAGAATGTGTATTAAATTCTGTCATAGTGCAGTCTGACTAGTATTAATGACTGAATCCTTCTTTAATTTACAGCATTTGGGGGACTTTGCCAATACACCAACACTAGGAAGGGATAAATTATCTCTGCAGAGCTGTAAGAGACACGGTAAGGTAGGGATTTGCCCTAAAGGAGAAGGTTGCAGTTCGATAGTAGGAGTCCTTCTTGTATTATTCCATGAAGTCTATTTGTAATAGTGCAATATTTGTAAACTAAACCCTAGGGGCTATCACTATTAAAGTGATGGCTGACTGTCAGCTGTTCCAGCAGGGAAGCTTTATATACACTTGTGGGTAAAACTTGTATTGTTCTTGGTCATGACAAAAACATTTTGTTTCACCTCCCAATGATTGTTCTAGAGATACCACACTGTAGAAAAGAACAGCATTATTGTTGGTCCTGTAAAAAAACCTGGATGACCTGTTTCTGAGTACTGTTTCTAGTTGAAACAAGGCAGTACAGTGAGACTCAAATTTCTGCTGGAAACTGAATTACTAGAATTCACGTTCCTTTAAGACTACTATTACATGGCTGCACTACATTGGTAGCAAAGAAGAAAGTCGCTGTTTCTCTTTGTTCTACAGGTAAGAGAAAGAAGAAAACTATTCTTAATCTCAAGGATGATTCTTCTCACAGTGCTCTTAATGCCCTGGGTCTGATGGATACTGGGAAGTTCCTATGAGCCCCAGAGCAAATTTCACTACTGGAAAGCTGTCTATTGTTGATGATATAATGATAAAATGTAACCAGAAATAGGAAACATTAGAAGACCATGAACTTTCTGAAATGCAATTGTATGTTTTTCAAGTAAATTTCAAGTAGCAGATTTTCATCTGTCTTCCCCAGCCTTTTTTGCTGAGTCAATGAAAGAGCGAAATCAACCCACTGTAAACACAAATACAAAAATACCTTTGTTTTGTTTGGCACTTGTTTCACTTACAGGTGCCTGCAAGCAAGGAATTTTTCAGGACACAGAACCACTTGCTTTTTGATGTAATCCATTTCTCCACTCTTACATTAAGCCCCTCGTAACACTGCTCTTAGACTGTTCAGCTTTTGCTAGTGACATCTTCATTGCATGGTTGCCAAATAAGCAAAAAAATAGGAAGATTGAGCATCCATATTTCAATTATTACTTTTTTTAGACAGCCCTTAGATCAGTTGGTAAATACTGTATTTGTTTTATTATAAACCCCCTATGAAGCATTCATGTACAAATAGCACTTTTTTTTATTTATAATGTGCCACTACTCCTACTAAATGTGCTGAGACTAAGAAATAAGAATGAAGTGGGTTTTTTTACCCTCCAGGTCTGTAATCCCGAATGCATGTAAATTCTGAAGAAATACTTCAGTAGGATATTTTATTAACCTCTGGGAACAGTAGGTAGAGAGGAATAGTACACAGATGCTGTCTTCAGCATCATTTGACTAATACTGCATCATTTACTGGATTCCATCACAACAGAGAATCCGGGAAGAAGACAGTAAAAGAACTTTAAAAAAAGCCCGGCTGAAAATAACCTATTCTGTGGTTAAGAAACCAGCCAGTTGGAATTGAAGCAGTGTTTTCTTAGGGTGGCAGAACAGTCGGAAAAGTTGTTGGATTATTTTTGGCAGTGGCCAGCATATTATAGCTCTATCATTACTATTACTAAACTGTCAAGAGTCCACTGAAAGGGTTATTACTTTACTAGTACATTCTTGCAAAAATATAGCATATTCAGTCTGGTAGCATGAAGCTTTGGGTTTCAGAATTTTGTTTGACCTGACACATTCGTATCACTGCAACTGGCTTAGCTCCTAAACTCTTCAACTACACAGGTACAGTAAAACATAAGCAATGATCTACAGACAGCAGCAAATCCAGAGGGTCCAAATCAGTGTGGAAGTGTTGCATAACGTAATACAATGAGCACCTAACAGGTTGGCTCCTGTGCCCTGCACTGCTTGAAAATAGGCTTGGAAGATTGCAGTTAGATTTTTAAAAATTATGTAGCTTGTATTTAGATCTTGGTAAGAGCCAAACTCAGTGGCCACAGTTACTGGCAGTCAGCTCTCCTGGGGACAGAAACGGTGCAGGTGTGAAATTAATCCAGTTTGTGCTTTGGCATTAGCAGCATGTTCTTATCAAATGCACTTGAATCTGCACATTGAATCCAGCAGTAACTTTTGCAGTACAAAAGGACCTTATACAACCCTTATTTACCTTATTAAATAGAACAAATAAGCTATCTAAATATTTAAGATTAATACAATACTATTTCTATCACTTTCAATAGCACCCATGAGTTTACAATCAGAAGTGTACTCTGCTGAGAAGGTGTAAGCATGCTAGATTTAACTGGTGAAGAAGATAATGGTTCTCCTTTGATTTGGGGTCCATATGACCATTTACAGTGTAGTAATTAAGACTGGAGTTATTTCTGCCTTTACAGTAGTCAGAAGACAAGCATTTAAGCATGTGTCTTCATGTGTTCACAAGTTTTGAATCTTCCTTTCTTCTCAAATATCAGACACAATCAGGTAATTCTCTGTCAACAAATGGCAATCTGTGTTTCTCCTTCTGATTATTTACTGAATTGACCAAAAGATTTCCCTGCTGTTGTAGCTGTTGCTTTCAGTCCACTGCTTTCCTCTTCTTCACTAGGCTTCAGCAGCTACCCTTATCTTATGGCCGATTTCTCCTAAAACTGGGAGGAGGTTTACAGTTTATGTTGCCTCAGTGAAAAGAGTATCCCAGCCAAAGAGCTCATTTGAACCCACTTTGAATCACATACCAAAAAAGCCCCCAAAGTTTAAGGCCTCTGTCCTGTGAAGACTCTTCAGATTCTCTCCTAATCCAGAAAGACTCAAATATGTCTCTGGCCCTCACCTGATTCCTGCTTGAATGCTAGTGAAAAAAGCCAGCCTACTGTCATGGTTTGAGCCTGGTCGGCAGCCAAACACCCCACAGCCACTTGCCCACCCTCCCCCCCCACCTAGGAATGGGGGAGGGAATTGGAGGGGTAAAGGAAGACTCACAGGTTGAGATAGAAACAGTTTAATAATGGTAATAAAATTATAACAATGACAGTAAAAGAAAATATAAACGAGCAACGCACAATGCAATTGCTGACCACCCGCTGACCAATATCCAGCCCATTCCCGGACAGCGACCCTGAGATACCAAGATCCCACAAATGCAATCCTGGAAGCAAGAGAGAGTCCCTTCCCAACCACCCCCTACTCTATATAGTGAGCATGGTGTTGCATCGTATGGAATATTTCATTGGCCAATTTGGGTCTGGTGCTCTGGCTGTGCTTCCTCCCTGCTTCTTGTGCACTTGTGCACAGGCAGGACATGGGGAGTTGGAGAGTCTGTGAAATCTCAGCAGCAGCTGAAAACATCAATGTGCTATCAGCATTCTTCTCATACCAAACCCAATGCTGAATACAAAGCACAGCACTATTCTAGTTACCAAAAAGAAACGTGAACTCTATTCCAGCCCAAAGCAGGACACCCACCTAGAACAGAAAGAGGGTAACTCATTGTCTTTTTACATCACCAGTGCTAGTTCGCCAAACAGCTTGATTAGAAGATTGCATCAGGTAAGGACGCACTTGGTTCACCCCCTAAAATGTCATCCCAAGCTTGTCTCTGAGTTTCATTTCGTACAGCATACTGATTTCCTGGGGTTTTTTTCTTAAAATTGCAGCTATCCAGCACTGAGGCTGACCAATTTACTAGCTTTTAGCACACAGTGACATTTTGCTCTGGCAGTATAAAAGCCTTAGAATTATTTTTTTTTTTCCTTTTTTCTTTTTCCATGTGTGAATGAAAGATCTCATGCATCATCTCTTCACTGAAACAGATCCTCAGCAGTCTCTCTTACGAAATTGCTCAATTGGAACTCATGTTCCAAACAATCAGCAGAGTCCAGTCACTCTCACTGGACAACCCGGGAGATGTTGTCACTCGAGTCTGCTGAGATGCACACTTCTTTTTCCTCCAACCACTTTCACTAAACATTACACTACTACAAAACAGCTCAGCCAACTCTGTAACTGCATGTCTTCATACTTAGCCCAAACAGTGATGGGGAAGGCTAGAACTAATCTATAGGTAGCTGGTATTTCATATGGAATATTACAATCACCGACAATGTTACTGTACGTGTTGACAAAAACTCAAAGGACAAACAAAAGTTACTTTCCACTGGCTGTTCAGAATGAGTGGTAGTATGCACACTGACGACCCTCCTTCAGGATCTCTACAGGAATTCCAGAGCTTGGGGCATCATAAGAAAAGACAGCACAGGGCATGAACTGCATAACTAAGATGTGTGCACAGATTTGTGGATAGGGCATAGATAGGTTCATGCCCTACAAATGTCAGGTACTACAAACGTCTCTCATTTTGTGTATTGACAATAGGACTGCACCATTTTGATGTACTGGGTCAGAAGAAGGACCCAGGGCTGGTGATAGTGCTGTTTAGATGAACATGGACAACCAAGCAGAGTAGCCGCCAAGTTTTACATCGGCTACACTTGCTGGCATACAACTTGTAGTGCCTCTCCTTGTAACCAGACTTGCTTCCCAGACAAAGATGAGGGGGGGTCTGAGCCCTCATTTATCTATCACTACTGTGCAAACTTTGCTCAGACAGTGACATCAGCAAGTATTGCTTCACTATGCTGCACCACTCCTGGTTTTGGTGAGCCTGGAAGAGAGGGATTGGGAGCAGTGGATTGTTAACCACAGTCAGGAAAAGGTGCTGAATAAAGGTAGCTCTGTATTACAAATGTGCTGCTCTCAGAAGTTGAGAACTGCACTTTAGACAACCTTTATACTGTAACAGAGAAAAAGGCACAGTTCAGAGAGCCAAACAAATGGATTTGTCCCTGTATGCCTGCTATTAAGTGGGGAATGGTACTGAAAACGCTTATTTGCTGGCTAATTATTGAAACAAATACTTCTACTTCTAGTGGAACTCAGAATAAGCAACTCCCAGACTCAGCTCCGCAGTCAAACTGGCCCGATGGCATGCTGCAGCCAACCCCAGCTCAGTGTCTGGATGAAATAAAGACCTTGCTGCGGGAGCAGTTTTTTGTGCAGTATCCTCAGAGGTAAGCACAACACACACACTCTTCTCAGAGCAGACTGAAATCATCTGTTATGAGTATCACACAGTAGCCTGAACAGCTGTACCAGAAGAAGTGTTTAAATGACACTTGACCAACATAAAAGTGGGGAAGAAAATCATCACCTTGAACTTAAAAAAATTATTGATCTGTCTTCTAAAGAATGAAGACGAGGGCAATTCGTATTTAATAATCTTATTTTTGGAAAAGCTTAGTTCTTTGACTTATTAAACAAGTTGCTTCACTGATACCCACTAGCTAGCTATTGCCTGGCTAAAATTGGAATTTCCACTTACTCCATCTTCTTTTATTCAGTCTCGAGACATCATAGCTTTTGTGGGGAATGTTTACTTACAACGAGGGACAGTCCACTTCAAGTCACAGTTCTCATTAACATCCCCTGTTTTAGTATAGTTTTTGTATTTTTGGCATTGAAATGCCTGTGATAACCTTTGTGGCCGATGTTACAGATACCCGTGTACTACCAGCACTAAAATCGGCAGCTGTGCATCTTCCTGGAAGTTCAGATGGCTGCACTTGGCATGCACTGTGAACACTACTATAAAGCACGATGAAAGCGTCTAGTAACTAAGTATGTGACAAAGTTTAGAAATAATCCCCCAAAATAGCCTGTAAAATATCTGTACATGTCAGCAAAAAAAAGTCCACAATCCACAATCTGAGGCATACCTATTCTTTCAATGTTGACTTTTTTTGCTTCTGTTGTCATCAAGCCTAATTAACTTTTTTAACCTGTCAGTTTCTATTATCCACTAATTTAATAATTGATTAAAAGATTAAATTTTGAATCTTATTACCAGGGATCCCAAATATATTTTGTCTGGTTTTGGGCCACACTCCCCATAGAATGTTTTACCACAAGGAGAGGAAACACAAGGCAAGTTTCAAAAAAAAGCAAGTAGGCAAGATCTTTCTGATTTGGTGTTAATGGCCTTAAAGCAATAATCTTAGCATATGCAACATAAGAAACTCAGAGGAAGGAGATAAATGTAGCTGCATTTTAAAGCAGTGAATCTTGTATAGCACAAAACCAGAAACAGCTCTTTGCTAACATTGCAACGTCTCTTTCCTATAGAAGGAAATAATAAAAAAAGGGTTTAAGTATAAACACAATAGGTTGAGGCTATTGGCATGTCTAAATTGTGCCTGGATTTTGTTCAGCAAACCTTTTCCATTAACATTTCTGTCGGGAAAACTAACTCTTTAGAGATGTAATGAACCATCTGATTTTAATTTGGTTGTAGAACAAGGGGTTATTCTCTGAATCGTGCAGAGCCAAGCTATTGAGCTACACCCAGCTCTATTTCCTTATACAGATGATGATGACTGCTCAAACACGAGCAGCATGTGGGAAAGCTGCAGCCCTCAGCCTTGTTTTAAGCAAATTAAAGTAGCCTGGGAACAGTAAGGATTTTCTCCGAGAGAGATTTGACTCTCTTCATCATCATTTTGTCCCCAGTTCTTCCAGCCCAACTGTTGCACAGACATCTGCTAATGTGGCTTTTGGCCCGTCTTTTTCCTCCCCTTGATGCAGGGACTGTAGCATCTTCACCTTCTTCAGTCACTGCCTTCACTTGGAATCTCCTGCTGATTTCTTACATGCTTTCCCCAGACCTGCAAAAACACTGCCATTTATTTAAATTCAGCTCTTGTCCAAGATAAGACAATCCACACGAGATCCTATGGGACATCTTACAGTTCTACATTTTCTACAAGACTCTGCTCTAGCAAAGCTAAAGCCCTGGTTTTGTGCTTTAGTGCTGCTTATGATTCTACTCTGAGAAAGCTGAACAGAGAGAGAGAGGGGGAACTTCAACAGTAATTGACCCACACCCAGAAAAAACATTAAGACACGCTGGGAAATCACAGTGGAACTGCAGAGCCTGATTCCTCTTCTACAAAACCCTGTTTGTCCAGTCTATGTGCGGCTGCCTGCCTGCTGGCCGGACACGGCGTAATTCAGGGCCAGCTGGGACACGTCAGGCAAAACAAGGCAAAGAGACAGGGGAGGAGCCTCACTTGGTAGGGTTTTTTTCTGTTTATACCCCATCTCTGCTTATTAAGTCTTCACAGAGGAAATTCAATGTCTGCCCTTAACTGCAATTTCAGATAATTTTTTAATGTCTCTTATTCCCAGGATGCCTGCTGCTGGTTTGTTAACCCAACAGGTGGATGAATTAGTCAACACATGGTAGTTACCTAACAAGGTATTACTGATGCTGGTCTCCTAGCAGAGAGTTGTTATTAGCGAAGTTTTAGACATTTGTCTTATACTATTCCACACTCAAACAGATGTGCATATTCTCCAGATCAAAGGAAGACTGACACTTGGATCTGCTATGCAGTCCCATTTGTGGACCTTCTTGCTTATGGCCCTCTGAAAAAAGGAAGGTGTTTCCCTGGACATAATCTCCAGTACTGTGGCCACAACAGTTGTAGCTATGCTATACGCAAGATGCCAACCCAGAAGTAGCCCGTCACCCATGGTGCTTCTATGTAATATCCGTATTTGTCCAAATGAACAGCTTGAACATGGAAAAATCCCACCTGCCACCGTGACATGCGATGCCCGAGCTCTTCTAGGAAGTAGCCTGGGCTTTATCTGCCCCAAATCAGCCATGTGGTGCATCCTGAAAGGGCAGATGTGATAGATGGAGGGTGCTGAGCCAGCCAGAGTGGTGGGGCCCGTTCACATGGCAGGTAAGCGTGGCTGTTGGATATGTGATAATGGCACGATTCACTGGGGCTCCCCTCCTTCCACAGGTACCAGCTTGGTGGTCCCCACCCTAGCTCTAAGGACACCTCTGCAGACAAATTAACTGAACAGACAGCTGGTTTAGACAAGAGACTGCCTTTACTCTCACTACTCTGCAGGGTATTTGCAGACATGAGACCAACCCTGGCCAAAAAAGTTGCTGCAAAAATTACTGGAGATTTCACTCCTGGGAACATGCTGTTGCCATATGGTCTCCACATTAATAGCACCATACAAGTGCTTCATAAACAGTGTTCTAATAACAAATACCAGAGGAGTTAATAATAATCTAGCTATTATTTTCTAATGTTCTTGCTTTATTAAGAACACTTATGCTGTCTGAATGAGGTCTTCCGGAAGAACATCTGGCACTCACATGAATACCTGATGAAATCTTTATGATCCTGGGTATTTTATGAATTTGCCGGCAACAGCATCCATTTGTGCCAGCATGGCTTACAGTAACATTACGTTTTTCTTTTGTTCTAGGTGCATAGCGTAATGTCCATGCTGTACTACACTCTGATTATAGCTTTTTTGATCGGCACACAGGCAGCTCCAAAATCAGAGGACAATGCTCCACTGGATTATCCTGCAGAACTCTCCCTGCTCAATACCCACCGGAATAACAGACACCACATTCCCAAGGCAGCTCCACAGACATCCCACGGCCACTCTACTTGGACAATAGGTAGAAGAGAAGCTATAAATATCACCGTGGACCCAAAATTTCTTAACAAGAGGCGTTTCCGGTCTCCTCGGGTGCTGTTCAGCACACAGCCTCCCCCAGTGTCAGGCGAAGGACAGACTACGGGATTTCGCGGCAGTGCAGGTTCTCTCAACAGGACTGCCAGGACCAAGAGGACCGCGCACCCTGTACTACACCGGGGAGAGTTCTCAGTGTGTGACAGTGTCAGCATGTGGGTTGGGGACAAAACCACAGCCACTGACATTAAAGGCAAAGAGGTGACAGTGTTGGGAGAGGTCAACATTAACAACAACATTTTTAAGCAGTATTTTTTTGAGACCAAGTGCAGGGACCCTAAGCCAGTCTCCAGTGGGTGCCGAGGGATCGATGCAAAGCACTGGAACTCTTACTGCACCACAACACACACCTTTGTCAAAGCGCTGACAATGGAGGGCAAGCAAGCAGCCTGGCGGTTTATTCGAATTGACACAGCTTGCGTGTGTGTGCTCAGCAGGAAGTCAGGGAAACCCTGAGATGGATCTAAACCCCATGACAACGTCCTCCTACCCCCTACCTCAGTCTGTAAATTATTTTAAGTTATAAAGGACTGCATGGTATATTTATAGTTTATACAGTACAGAAAGAACCTCATTATTTATTAAACTCTTTTGGAAACCTTTTGTGTTTTGCAATTTATTTACTGGCAGAACCCTTCAACAAATTTTCACCTTAGTCTCACTCAGCCCTACAACTCTGAAATGTTCACAGGGCCACTGAACAATCTTTGCTCGCCATTCTATAAAAAGAAAACATTTTTAACAGTTTTCACACATATTCCTCTTTCCCACAACAAAAGAATTTTCCTCACAAAACCTACCAGTTTACTGTAAAAATCTTGTAGGTTAATTTTAAATCTAAATGTTTTGTCCAACTACCAAGAGACTGAAAAAGACCCTTCTAAACTTGCTTCCAGTTTTATTAATGATCCATAAAGATATTAATCTTATATAATTAAATTATCTTAGTGAACTCATGGCAGAAATACTAATTCTTCATGTTGCTAGATACATATCTGAGACAGACCTTTAGTGCAGTTTTTAGATTGCCAAATTATTTTCACTGCAGAAATAATCCATTCTGAATTATTTTGGAACATTTGTCTGCACAAGACTAGAATCTAGACGTATATATTATTGCATTAAAATGGTATTTTACAGCTCATTACTTACGAGCTATATTAGAGCGATGGGGTTGCAAATGTCAATATACATATATAAATTTTTAAAAGTTAACGTGGCTTATAATTAAAATTTGAAAATTCTCTCAAGCTACTAGCTTGGCAATGGGGACTTAACATAGGATCAATTTTTTTCATGCATGATAGAATTAAAAAAAAAAAAAAAAATCACCAAGGCTGTGTTTTAGCAAGGAGCCCCAAAATAACCCTATGCTCGTAATTTCTGTGCTTTGGGCAACACTGATCTCTAGAAGTACATGGTGGAAACTGAGGCCTGTGATGTGCATTTCAGTCACTGCACACTGAATAAAGCTGCAGTTTCTCTCATTGTTTCCTTTGGAAGAGCAGCTGTTATTCATTGCAGAAACTCTTTCAAAACAAATACCATTAAGATTTTTCAGCTTGGTTTCTTCCAAATCCTAGAGGGCACACTTTCACCCTTGTCTTGCCCCAAGCACAGTTATTTCTTCAGCAAAAAAAACAGACCTGACATTTGCTTCCTCCACATAAGCAGCAAAGGGCAGCAGATCTCTAGAGAAAATGTGTTGTGGTAAACTAGTGCCGGTAGAAATAATCAAACCTAGACAAGATGTGCTTTCTGGTACGATAGTGCTGGTCTATGTGAAGGGGAAGGCACTGAGACAGAGACCATTCCTGATAATCACTGGTATGCCACTTTTCGGCCCCCCTCTACTAGGTAGTTATGGTGTGGGACAGCAAAATTCCAGTGAGAATGTTTTGCTCTCTCCAGAACAACATATTTGCAATATTTGCATGAATAGTCAGTTATCTGAAAGGTCAAAGAGAGGGCAGGCTCCTGACTGTCCTGTGTCCTCCAAATAATGACGACTTGTTCAGGAGCAGGGGGAGGCAATGAAGACTAAGGAATACTTATAGTGCAATCATGTAGGCATCAGATTCTCTGGCACAGTAGCAGAACACACCAGCAGCAGCAGTCACCTGCCAGTCATCACAGGAGAGATGGAAGGAGATCCGTGAAACAAACAGTATTCTGAAGCAAAGCAAAACACAGAATTGGAGCAGAATCCCGCCTGTGTTCTTTGGTGGCCTTAAAGCAATGGATAAAAGTAACAAATCTGCATTAGAAGTGCTCTTTACCATATATGACACAATGCAACTAGGGAAAGAAGAAGCTGCTACTCATCCAGGACTTCCAGGTTTATGGAGACTGCCATTATTTTTACCACTGACATAACAGAACTGCAATTGAAAGTATCTCATGAATGCATTTGGTAATTCCAAACATGTGTAAGACTTGGCATTTCTTCAAAGAGCCCTGAAACTGATTACTTTCTTCCTAAAGCAATCTTGGGAGCTGGCATTCCTTCCACATCCAGCCCACTTATGAGTTCCTCTGACTACACCTTAAAGCACATTCTTGCTAAGAACAGGGTACTACAACCTATAACACACATCTGAGGGACAAAGAGCTGGCATTAAAAGCTCTATAAACTATTGTTACAAATCTGGACCTTGATTACAATTTCAATTAATAAATATTTAGCTATTCATTTGGGGGGGAGGGTTTATTTAGTCCTGCAGATACTGATGCGATCTAGTCCACATTTATCCCTTCAGCTGATTTTTATATTGTGCTCCCATGGCTGAAACTAGACTACTGGTTCATCCTTCATCACAGTGATCCACTATATTACTGGTATTTCTTGCTAGTTCATAAAAAGGTCTCAAAAGGGAGGGTGGAAGAGTAAAAAGGACAGGTCAGTGCATTCACACTTGATCTTGATCCCACTGTTAATTGCAGAAGCTGGAATTCCAAACTTAGGAGCTAAAAATTCAAGCCTGTAACTGAAATTTTCAGGGCGTACATCATTTCTCTCCCTGTACATATGTTACTGTTATGCTTGTGTGACACACTGATGTGACTGGTGATCTACTGAGTAGTGGTGAAGTATTTAAAGAAATTAATGAGAATGTGGGGCTTTATGACTATGAAATAAGAAAAAACCTGGAAAAGTGCACTCTTAAGAGAATTATTGCTATATTTCCATTTTTGTATTAACTGTGCTCTTAAGATGACAAGATAAGGCACCACCTCTGAACACAGCTACATAAACACAATCTGTGAGATTCCTCCTGCAGCACTCAAACTTCATTCCACTTACAGATGTTTGTGCCACATGCAAAGACTAGGATTTAAACAACAGGAGTCCTAGCCATTCTTGCAGTAACTGGCATCATGCTTCCCTGTTACCTCCAGCAACAAAGCTCAAGCACAGAGTTTCATGCAATCTGAAGAAGTTAGTATCATACAATAAGGATACCCTGAGCAGCCAGAAATTAAGTACAGGTCTGGATGCCTGGAGATACAAGGAACTGTCATCTCTGGACATGCCACAGAACAGATGAGACAAGTATCTGCCAGAAGTGCTTCTGCCTTGAGTGAGGTGCAAGGACTACATAACTTTCAGTGACATTTGCCACAATTTTGCATGTTTCCAGACAACAGTTAAACTATAACTCTTTTTGTTTAAGTCATGCTCACAGTTGTCACTCATCTACAAAAAGGTGGAGAAAGAACTTTTGAACATTTTTCGTTATGTATATGGACCCTTTTAAACATGGCCCCATATATTTGTAATTTCAATACATGGATGAAAGAATACAAAATTCACGCAGTGATTCCTGTGTAGAAACTCACAAATGCTACTGGTATACAGCACAGCAAGCTGTGTTAATAAAATCAGAAACAGAACAAAACCTGTAAGAGCATTTTTCGATACTGTTATTGATAGTTCTTTATCATACCTAGGCGTTTTTCTTTTTTTTTTTTTTCCCCTCCAATCAAGCATGTGCTAGTCTGCCATTTTATTGTCTGCAACTCACATTATGATCAATGTACAGAATCCTGTATTGATGCAGTTAGGTACATAGAGACTTGACTGCCTTGCTCAAATGCTTGCCTTTTTCTTTTGATAGACATTCCTGCCTAATGTCAGTGTTTATGTTTACTCATGGAGAAACTATGCTTTCAACAGTGCCCTCTCTCAGTGGCTCAGAGTTACTGACAAGATGGCAGTAGGTGACAAACTCATCTGCTGGAGAAATCAGACAGATGGCAGTTACAGCAAATTGTATGATTAAGAGGTTATACAGTAAAGCAAAGATGGAAATCTGTTTTCTTATGTGATTTTAAGGAAGGGGAAAACAGTTACAGGATTACTGCTCAGCAGGAACTGCCTGGATTCTGTACAAGATCTCATGTGATCAAAACTATACCACAACTGCAAGAGAAAGGATGAGGGACCAGAAGAGCCAGATGACATCGTAACTCAATTTACACTGCTGAAACACTGTTAAATGCACCCAAAACAGTTTATTTGGTGTTGCTTCCACTGTATCCAAGGAATTACAAGAACATCCATATTTGGATAAGTTACTTTCATTTGTAATAGCTGCAGTTTGAATTCATATGTTGATTCAAGACTGCAGTTCAGCACGGAGAGTTCTGCAATGGAATGGACTTGATAACCTCACTCATATTTGTATAAAGTTACAATAACTGACAAACCTGGGAGGAAGGATTTGTACAAATCAATTTTGTTCAACGTAACTGCTAGCTTCATTTCTCAAGAGTGCCTCTGGTATCCACAGCTTCTCCACTTCCTCTGAAACAAATGGTTGCTGGATTCTCTTCTGACTGTTTAACAAGTCTAACAAGTTTTAATTTATACGAGCTTGACAACTAACTGCTTCTCTAAAAATGAAGTGCCTTCGTTTCTTCTTAAAGCCTTATTTAAGGATTGAAAACAATTATGGCTAAGAAAAAGGAAAGCTACTTCGTATAAAATAGGAACAACCAGAGGGACTGATACAAAACAGATTTATTGGAAGAACTGCATAATCACTGTTACAGGAATCTGAAATTAATCTCTTTAGATTCTGGGTAAAGAAAAATGAGATTCTTATATTTAAAAGGCAAATCAGCCCAGACTTTGTTTCACCTTTAGCCAAATGCCATGTGCATGACACCAGCAACTTCACTACTGCTCATTTGGTCTAAGGAGTGTAGGTTAAATATTGCCTGGAGGTAAACAGATCATTCTCCAGAAAGATGAATAAGATGTGGACCATAATCAGTTTCTATCACTTAACATCCTCTTGTTACTGCTGTTATTACAGTTTTGGTTTGGTGGTGGTTTTTGTTGGGGAGGGGGCGCGGGGGGACAACGATGACACATGCCTGAAACCCTACCGATTACATAATCACGCCTACTGCCAAGTTGATGCTAAAAGCCTGGGATGCCAGAAAACCCATTCTAACGCCTAGACCTGCAAGGTTTTACTTCACTGGGCCTTGCCTTGATTATTTTCACTTCAACTGCAATACAGACAGGAAATTTTGACAGAGAAGGAGGCAGGTTACATAACAGTCGTACTTTCTCTATATGCTTCCTTTCATCCGCTGTATATGACACTACTGCTTCATTATCTAATCCCTTATTTAAACATGCAATTAAGAAGAAATGCTGTAGAAGCCACACCCTTGTCATCTTTTCTTTAGCAAGCAACACCTTTCATTAGAGCAATTACAACCACTGTCAGGGAACTTACCTGTAGGGCTTGGAATCACTGTGTATTGTATTTTCACTTTTCTCCGTCTTCTAGAGGAATTCTTTGCTCTAGAAAAGTCAGTTTCTATATGCCTACAAATAAGCTATTCTGATATGATATCTCTAGCATTACAGAACAGCCCTTGGACCTGATATGCAATCTTGAATTCCAGCATTTGGCCTGCATGACTGTTGAAGGCTGTACATTGCCACTTCAGTAGCACCCTTCAACCAAGCTGCTTTATGAAGTGAAAATAAACTATCAGAAACTAAGTAACACTGAACATTGCAGCCCAAGTGGAACAAAATATGTAATAACTACTCTACAGCAATTTAATATTTAAAGAATACAACCCAGCAGAACACCCAGGCCCAGGAGGCAGAGTTGAAACTGAGAAAATACAAAACAGAATTATCCAATTTCCAATCTGGCCAGGAGGCAGTATCCATTGCTTTTAGACAACATATGAGAATCATGACAGGACTAACATTTCATCAGAAAAATGGATGTTGCTTTGGTTTGGTTGCTGTGAAAGAGCAACACAGCTTCATAATAGTTTAAAGAAATGGTGACATTAGCTGCACAATCTTAGAGCTAACAGAGATGTGCTTTCCTCAGCCCAATCAGCTGACAACTTTTGTTATTTCCTTGATTCAAATAGGAAAAGGTAAGGTTAACATGCAGCACAGAAGACAACATCCCAAGCATGACAACAGCAGACACGAAGGGCTTTGCAGTTAGGAGAACTGCTTGAGAATTCTTAATTTCTTCAGGACAGAGCACTCTGACCAGAGGATCACCTCTTTCCTATGTGCACAATTCTATAGCAGATCCCAGGCATCACCCTCAAATTATCAGATCAAATGTTTTGTCCTTATCCTCCCAGTAATAACTGTTCCTGATAAAAGTAAAAATAATCACTGCAATCTAGCAAGCACTTCCTCAATGTTCTTTGAGTTTTCCTTAGAGTCCTTTCAGACTTCAACAGCACCAAATACTTTGATGGAATCAGAAATTCTTAGTTTTTGGAGGGTTTCCCTAAACTCTCCAAGAAATTAAGAGGAACAATGAAGCTGCCAAGTTTTACTATTCATCTTTGTTCAAGACAGCCATAATTTTGCTACCTGTTGTCCAAATGATGAGGACACTACAATCTGACTATAATTAAAGTCACCAGGGTGGGGTAGGAGGTTCTTCATTGTGTTTCTGTCAAACTGTTCTGGAGGACAAATTTTTCTTGCTTTACACCAAAGGTAAACAAAGAACCCTCAAAATGTTCATGTCTAAATCAGTTAAATGGATTACTGCTTTAAATGCATATCGCTTTTTCTTCTGAAGCATAGCTTTCAGCACACATGGCTTTTAAATGGAATACTGTCCACCAGCTTTAAAGCACAAAATCCACCATATTTACTCTGCAAACTGGTGCTTCACTTAATACTCACATCCAATTACTGTGTGATGGCTCCTGCCTGGAAAAGGCAAGCCCATACTGAATACATTGACTCATTGATTGTCTCGTTTTTTGAACTACTTCTGTTTACATATTCTAGCATACACAGTGGCCCCTCTTCAGGCATTTAGCAAGATCTTGCCCTTAAGTTTGTGATTCAAAGCATGATCATTTGCGAAATGAATCATACAGTTGTAAAGCTATGAAATAACATTCAACCAAGGTAGTAACTTTAGCCTCTGATGAACACAGTGCAGATGCTCTCAGCATCTCTATGAAAAGCACATCTGCTGTTGCTACTGATCATATGCATCCTCTGGAGATTTTGTTCTGTTTTCCTTTTTTCTCTTGGATCATTTGATTTGGTTAGATTCCAGTTCTATTGCAGAACAAGTTAAGCTGTGGCAGGAAGGAAGGAACGTGCACAGTCTGAATTCCCTTGTGAAAGGTCTATTAACCACTAAATAACAAGACTTTTATTACAGGTTCTAATTAAAACAGAACTTGTCTGATTTAGAAGTTAAGATGTGTACTAATTCAAAAATTCAGTTTGGTGTGTTGCAGTAACATTCAAGCTCTATTCATTAACTTGATGCACAGTAAAAAAAAGGAAGGGGAAAAAAGTGTTCACATTTCCAACTGCAAATGATTGTTTTGGTTCTAAGTTCTTCACACAGACTGGAACTCAAATTTAAAAAAAAAAAAAAAAAAAAAGCACATGCACTGTGAGTCTTTAAACACCATGGGATGACATTTTAAGTGGGGTGGAGCATGCTGAGCACAGGAAAGAGCCACTGATTAGGTAAATAATGAAAGAGTGTGTACAATTTGTTAAACAATGTCCACTATGTCAAAGCTATAGTTGTGAGATCCAAATTTTTATTCTGTTTTCCCACACAAAGTTAAGAATACTTTGCAGAAAGTCATGAAAACCAATTTCCCATTAAGATAGTAAAAAACTGAGCAGGCAGATTTTAACAAATTTTTCCACAGCTTTTACATCAACTGACAATGACTGTAAGAAATTTTAGCCATAAATATTGTTTACCAAACAGTAAAAATAGAGGCTCAGGTTAAAAATATTCTGAATCAGAACAGCTGCATGTAACTAGATAAGATGAAGAACTGAAGGTGACCAGAATAAGAAAAACATAGGAAAAGTCCCTTGTCCTCCATTAGCTTCCCAAGACTATAAAATCAGAATAGACAAGGAGAGCAAAAAGATTTTCGTATCATAGAAATAATTTTAGGTGATTAGTAGCATAATAAAGGCAGTATCTAATGGGAAAGTATTGTTCCAAACTGGGACTGTTTACTGACTAATGATGGAAGTCAAGTACTCTCATTCTAGAAAGACAAGAGTTCTTGAAGTTCTCTGACAAAGTGCACTCCAAAAGCACATCACTGAAGCCAAACACAACATACTTTGCAAGGGCTATTGTTAGTCTGAAGAAAGCAACTTTTCAGATGTCTACTGAAGCATTAGACAAGCTAAATTCAAAATAGTTAGGTACTAACACCATTTCCAACAGCCATCTAGCATGCATCTCAGAGTTATTTGCCAACCACGATATAAGAATTATGACATACAACTGTATCACTGAACTGTAAAAACCAGGCCAAAACCAGACGACGTTCAGTTACTTTCTGCCATGAGACTGATAGCTACTAGCCACCACCCACCGACCCATACCTGATAACCCAGCTCCCAGCTAGCTATCCAAGAGAAGACAAGATGCCCCAAACCACAATTCCAAAAGTAAGAGCCCCTGCTTCCTGGATAACCCTTTTCTACATGCTGAGCATGACATTATATGATATGGAATATTTCATTGACCAATTTGGGTCCATCGCTCGGGCTGTGCTCCCTCCAGCTTCTTGTACACCTGCACACTAGCAGGACATGGGAAGTTGTAAGGTCCTTCATTTCTTAGCAACAACTGAAAACATCAGTGAATTCTCAACATTTTTCTCATACCAAATCCCATACTGTGAATCCAAAACATTGCAAGTATTACAATTAATGACTAATTACTGACATATGAAAGAGGAAAAAAAAAAAAAAAAAAGGTTTGGTTTACTTGCACAACCTTCTGTTGAAGTTTTCATACTTCCTCCCTGTTGCTGCTGTTAAGAGAGCCTCCAGAGCCAGGAGAACTATGGCAATAAAGTTTCTGAAAAAAGTTAAAGGTACTGTATCCTGAGTTGAATCAGTTACTCTAATTACAATTTCCACAGCCAGCACAAGGAGGAGAACCGCACTATGAAAATTAAAGCCATACATTCCAGGAGTAGCAGATTTCCATATAAGCTCAGCACTACTGACAAATGCACCACCTTCCACCCAATTAAGTTACATCAGGAGATTTATCATTCTGAAATTGGAAGAATACAGTGACCCCAGCAACTTAAGTTATATTCAACCTAGAAATTTCCTTCAAATTTGCAACTGAAGTACTGAATGGCCCTCTATTTCACCAACGTTTAGAAGGCAATACAGGTCTTAATTTTCTGATTTTTTAAAAAAATAAGCAGACAATTCTTTGGAGAATGTAACATACAGACCATCTTATGCATTTGGGACAAATTTAAACAAATAATATTTATCTCATCTACCCTAAACTCAGGTCATGTTCAACTATCATACTGCTTAGACATTGTCTAATGCAGGTGAACAGGTGAATCATTCAGTGATTAATAACTTCCAGTACAGCTGTCACCTGCAGCAAGGCTTAAACACTGACTTCTGAATATCAAAGCTATGCAAGGGCAAATAGGTGCAATCAAATTAATAAATGAGGTTTTTGCAAACTGGAACTGCTCCTAGCTTCTTCAGCACTAGGCTGAAAAATTATGTTTATTGTAAGACTTTATTCTTTACATTCATAACAACCAGTCATTCTTCAGATAAAGTATATGCTTGCAGCAGTCTTGCCATTGATCTTGCACTGCAATACAAGTCAACAAATTCTGGGGTTTCTGTTAATTGGTTCTAACAGGACCTTTCATCTGAGCATAAAAGGTGATTCAACAAACATTTAAGATTGCCATTTTCTCAGCTTTGCCCTGTATTTACTTGCAAACCGCTGCCTTTTTAAATAATGCTGACATAGTTAGGAAAAGGCTGTACCACTAAGCACCCAGATGAAGCCAACAACTTAAAATCAAACAGGGTGTCTTGCAGTTTGCATGGTTCCATTTTGTTTTAGCAATTTAGTCCATCCAGTCTTATTTTTATTTTCATGCACTATATTTTTTTGTACTCGGGATCTTGCTTATCATTATTATTTTTAGATGTTCCTCAAGAGCAGCAGCTCTCATTCTGTTTTTGCCCGTTTTTCTCTATACTTACCTACTTTGCACCTAATCACATGAATCTTCATGTTCTATTTTGCTACCTGTTTATTTCTCAAACTGTCACTCTGATTAATAAGGCACAGGAGATGCCGTAACTCACTCATCAGGCAGGTGACCATGCACAGCAGGGCCCAGTCAATCAATCTGGGCCTTTAAAACATGCATCATTCCTTACCAAAAGGATCTTCCCTGTCAATATCCTGAATGGAAATGGCAGTTGGAAGCAGGAGCAACTAGGCCACAGTTTTAGCTGCTTATGATAAACGAGTGGATGGAGGAATGAACGCACATTTATCCTCCAAAGCTCACACAGAACAGGCTGCAACAATGCCGGTGCTCCCGTCAACACACTTCACGCTTTACCTGACAGAGCCTCTATCGTCCAAGTACCTTAGATCTTTCCCCCAGATATGTATTAAATGCTGTATTTTGCAACTTGAGCCCCAGTTACAGTTGGAGACAAATCCACCACACCACAGTGTTCAGAGCAACCCATGGAAATAGTACTTTCCTGGTCATTTGCCCTGTTTGTAAAGAGAGCTCTGCAACTCACTCCACTGGAAAACTGCTAATTATACCTCTTTGCAAGGCTAATCATTCTCAGTTACCTTGTAGATGTAAGGAAGTTACTATATAGTGATTATATATTATATCATATATAGTGATTATATATGACGTAGTGAACAGTAATTTATGCTGATCTGAGGCAGGACTGAAAATGAGCAAAGATGTGTACACATATGGCATGTATTTTGACAGTTTCCTACCAGCAATCTTCATGTAGGTAACGCATCTCAAGCAGTCATTGTAAAGCCCTAAAATACTCTTTGAAAGAAAATTTACATTTTTGAAAAGGCTTTTTTGTGGGGGTTTTTCTTTTTGAGGTTTTTTGTTTGTTTGTTTGAATAAATACAGTGGCTACGACAATAAAAAATGTTTCTGGGCTGACTCCAGTTGTTTTCCTGGCTTTTTTCCAATGGTGTTCAAATCAGGAGTTGTTCAAACTAACAAACAGTAGTTTTGTGGTTTACTCATACAAAAAAATTGGGAGCTCTGGTATTTTTTTAGCACATATTACTAGCAGGGTTCAAGAGTACCCTCTCCTCTGTCATGTGGTTCTGGCTATGCATAAACATTGCTTTGACCAATAGGGGCAAATTTAGATACTTTCCAGAATGATTTGTTGCATTCTCACGACAGTTGCGAACCCAGACTGGATTACATCCAGTGGGAAAATGTTTAGACAAAATACTGCACCAAACAACACTCCTGAGATGTGCCTGTGGTTTGCCTATACCAGAAAGTAGGGTTACAAAAAGACATCTAAAAATGTCATGCTGTGATTGTATGTTTCAGAGCGAATAATCTATTCACAGGGAGTAATACTCCAAAGATAGTTCAGGCCAAAAAAATGGAGCACCCAGCAAATGTGCAGTCATGCACATGATTTTTAACACCAATCATTTGGTTCAGCAATGTGTAACTCAAATATCATGACAGTTCAAAAATGGAAACCAGAAAAGGAAAGGAGCTACATGGGAAGACTAGAAAAGGAAACTATCACTTCACCTTCTCCTCCAAACACTCTCCCTCCTGACCTGCTAGATTTTAGCTTTCAAGAGTCCTTAGGAAATACTTAGCTAAAATGACTACTCCTCATTCAGTGATCAAACATAAGAGGTAAGCATGTGGGGACCGGGAGCTGGAAAGCACAAATGCAACATGAAATTGGAAGCAGGATAATGGTCTTAACACCTCTACTATGCGGCACTAGCCAGAGCATAACCAGCAGGATGACAGAAGCAACTATTCTCCTATATACAATAGCTTCCAGAGCAAAGAAAAAAACGTGAAGAGAGACCACTGTGATCAAAACCACCCCAGGGAAGTACCAAGAGTACAGTCACTATAACTAGGTAAAAATGGAACGGTGAGCGGCTGGCTTTGGATGCCAGGCGTAGCCAGTCTGCCACCTAAGTAGTTTCACTTCCTCCAACATTTCTACCTGCACTCACATTTTTTACTTACAGATTTTGTGACAGATCTGCTTCCCGTTCACTGCAGAGTTATGCTGGAACAGCTGAAGTTCAACTACAGCTCTTTTTGCACAATCAGGAGCGCCATGGCATATAACGGTTGAGGGCAGAGAGTTTATGTCCATCGCAACTTATAATTCTGTAGTAATACTAATGGTTCCTTTAACGTCTCAAGTATTTTAGACTTAGCTCCGATACCAACTTAGCCACAAGCTGTTCCACTGCAAACATACAGAAAGCAAAGTGATAAAACACTTCTGCCAAAATATTTCTGGCAAGAACCAATGAAACAGCAAATGCTGAAGCTCCACATCCTTAACTACAGTTCAGCTCCTTATCAGCCTTTGCCTCCTCAATTCCCAACACTTAAGCCCAGCCTATGCCTCTACTCAATTCTTCTCACCAACTAGTTTAGAACATTTGCAAACAGTTTCTTGGGGTGTTGTTCTCCTTCCTATTGGTTTCCCCTTTCTTATTTTATTAGAGTTGTTTGGACTTGTTCTGCTTGCGTAGATTTCACTCAAGGCAACAGAGTCATTTCTGTAACGCTTCTCACTCAAAACATTTCTACTCTCAAAGGCATTTTTGCATTTGCCTTCAATTTTCCTGAACACTACGGCAATACAAGCTTCACAGCCTTGCATTTTTAGTCCCTTCAAGTGAGTTTTAGCAATTTTGGTTTCTCTTATTGCTACAGCAGATTGCTGTGAATAGCAGCTACTATATGTGCACATTCATACAATACAGAAATAATTAATTATGTCTGTAAGTTTGACACATGTTGTTAGAAGTTCATTAAAACTACATTCTTACAGTCATCTTGTATTAGTATGTTTATGAATATTTTTTCTGACTCAAGCGACACCATTACTCAGCTCTTCTTACACTCTTTGTTTGCCTGAAGCTGTTAGTTGTTACCTAAAGCTGTTTAGAACCTAAAAGATGTTAGAAATTGAAATTATCTGGAGATAGCTTCTTGTCCACCACTGATCACAGGTAACATTATAAAAGCTAATTAGCTATTATTGTTAAGTTACTCTCAGACACAGTGCTAGTTACTTTCATTCACATCTTTGCTGTGAATGCACCAAAGATCCTTTGTAAACCACAGACTAATCAACATCAAAACAGCGAGAAAATGTAGGAATGACTTACTAGTTATTAAACTGTATGTCCTTCATTTTGTGTTCATTCTCAGTGTTTAAATTCACTTTATTTCTAAACTAGAGGCCAAAGTGAAACTTCTTGTATTTATTTTCTCAGTGTGATGGAGTAAGCAGAAAGTCAGTGCCACTTTATGACAAATTATGTTAACTTACATTACAAACAATGGCTTAGACTTTATCTGAGATTAATTTTGAAGTAGTAACAGCATAAAGCTGAGATCACTTTTCTCAACCTGGGAAGGTGAAAATTGTGGTGTCTTTGTGGACTGTCTGGTCCAGGAAGGAGAGGCTAAACTTCAAGGTCCATCAGCAGAATGGTTCATTTTATCAGGGTGGGAAAGGAAATTAGAAAAAAACAGAGACAAAAAATAGAGGACCTCTGAGCCAACATCAGCAAAACCAAAAAAACCTTCTTAAATTTGTCAAAAACAGTTTCTACAGCTTTTAGGACCTGAACAGGATTTTGGTAGAAGTATCTAACCCTCTATTTAGCCTCTTTCTTTTGCATAAATGCAAGACACTGAGGGAACTGGGAATGAACAAGCAATCAAATAATCACTTCAGCCTCTTGTATTGGATCACACCAACCTGCCAGACCTGCAATGAGCTATACCCAAAGGAGGAGGGGAGTGGGGGGAACCCTTAGCATACTATGCCAGCTCTGAAAACACAGACATCGCCTCTACGAAGCAGACAGTGTTCTTATGTGTAAAGACGTAACAAGTCAAAATGAGAGGATTCTTGCAAAGAGACCTTGAGGCTAGTTAGTATGATTCAGCAGTACTGATATGGGCTGTTTTTATACCCCTAGACAAAAAGTAACATGTGAAAACAGTTAAAGCTCAAATGCTACTTAAGAGTATTTAGTGGGGCTGTTGGTTCCATTATGGCTCATCCAATGCATCTCATTTCTTCTGCATTGATGAAAGTAACATGAATAGAGGTGTATTTCCAGATCATCGAATAATTCTTTTCCTTTTTCAGATAAAGGTATGTTTTAATGTACTCATCATTCTAAAAGACTGTTTTATACACCTTTGGAAACTAGCACCTACTCAAGATACTACCAAGAGTTGATCTTACTCATCTACACAAACGTATTCCAGGGCTGCACAACTGAGGCCCCATTTTATATAAATAGAGCACTACAAGACACAAATGCACCACCTCTTCAAGTAATTGTATTTGCCTTGGAAAAAGATCTTGTAATTGAGATGGAGTTATACAATACGCATAGCAGAAAGAAAACTAATAGAAGAAAATCTGATTTAGCTGGAAGAGTCCTCTCTGAAAATTCCATGCTGCCTATAGCTCCAATGCACAGTTTAAAAACATATTTAGACCATTAAAAAAAAAATCTGATGTATTCAAGTCAGACCAAAGGTTTGCTATTTCAGCACCTTGTTTCCAACAATGGCCAAAACTGCATGCTTACAGCTACATGCTTATCATGCATACTTGCTTGATGGCTGGTAAAGATCTGGGTACAATTTAAGCCACAAACAAAAGAATACACTAAACCCCCTATGGTTCTGAGATCTATGAGATATGAAGAAGCTAATCAATATCATGTATCTTGCCACTCAATGAAGAAATACTTCTTATGCTTTTACAGGAAGAAGAAAAACAGCAGAAAATTTTACCAGCTATGAAAAATAGGAGGAATACAGCAAGAGAAAGACTCTAGTGAGCAGCTGCATTATTAAATTATCCTCATTAAGACAGCTTCACCATGAAGACAACTGCAATTTTGTATTCATTAAGTTATAGGTGAAAACCCAGAGTAACAGATTTTATTAACCTCCTGAACTCACAGATCATGGATGGAAAACATTTGTCTTTCTGAACAGGCTTAAAGTGAAAGCAATCTACATACAGTGTTATTCATTGCACTATCACGAAAAATGCCATGGGTTTGTAATTGAACTGGAGCTTGAGGATACGCTAAAGCTACCATGAGTCTGGGAAACACAAATGCACTTCAACAGTGGAAGGAGTTCAGTCCCTTCTGAATTATGCAGAAGGACACAACGTACATTCAGTTGCATGACACAAACCTACTGCAGCAGGAACCAAAATGCTACCGAAAGTAATCAACTACGAGACAAGTACATACCACCCCTCACCGTCTTTCTTGCCATCGCTGGCATATATAGAATATATCATTATAATCATCCATTATCACAAACTGCATATATCCTATACCGTTATCAGCATATATCGGCCTTACATTCTGTCATACCTCTACTGTCAACCACCTTGAGCTGCATCACTTGATAGATTAACAATGGTAACATATATTATGTTATCAACAACTTATGGTGTTTGTTCAACTGTCAGGGCAACCTCCTATTTTAAACACCAGTGGGCCCCATTCATGTTGCTGGCGGCACCGACCACATTGCCATGTGCTGTTACAGTACAAACAGTGGCAGAATACTAGCTTACACAAAACTCAGAATGCTGGGTATGGAGGAAGCAAAGAAACTTGCTACTGCCCACTACTGTGGCAGGCAGTCCCAAAAAAATACCAAATATTATCATTATATTACTCTTATAGCTGAAATTTGGTTCTACTTCTGCCGTGTGTTCTTTTCATTCCTCTTTCCCTTCCTTTAACATTTATCCATCTTTTAATGTATAAAGAACATTTAAGTTTGTATTTCAAAAGCATACATGCTCTTGGCCTCTGAAAAATCACCAAAAAAATCACCTTTACTTCCCACAGTGTAGACCCAGAGCATCCAAAGTATATTTGCTTGTTATATTAATAGAATTCAGAAAATTGGTCTACAAAATTCCTAAGAGAGAATCAGCCAAAATTAGACTTGGCATCTGCACAAGTCTCAGTTATTTGTTGGAATACTTAGACAACACTCTTATGTTATTGTCTCTCAGTTCATTTTTTCTGCTCATGTGTTCCCCAAAGAAGGAAAGAATGGTATTCCTGTTCTCTGAAAAAGGACACATCTTGCTTGTTAGTGATTTAATTATTTATTTTCCCCTTCTTGAATCGTTGGATCATGAGGCTTAAAATCCTTCTAATTCTTGCTCTTCCACATGAGGGTACAGAAGTTATCCTACTGCCTCAAAGAAAAATAAATGTGAAGAAAATTTTACCAGCAGAGGAGACATCTCCTTTCAATTTTTGTCTTTTCAGCTGGATACTGCAAAGAGAACCTTCAGAGATCACAGAAAGCCTGTTAGTTACGTAAATCTAAATTAGTAACACAGAAAACCTGAGGTATTCAATGCTAGCATAAGCAATGTTGCAACGTATACCTCCCAGCTCCACAAGGCTCTTCCTTTGTTTCACCTTTGTGCACCTAGAGACAAAATAGAGGTGAAGTATGAACAGGGTTACTCTCCTATAAGGTTGCTTCTGAAGGATCTCTGCAGCCAACTGAGAACATTTTCATTTTCTTTCTTCCATTTGATCTTCTCTGAAACATATTCTTCATATTACTCCTCACATTTTACTTCCATCTGGTTTCAGATTTTGATTAGTAACTTGGAAGTTCAACTTTAACAGCTCAATGCAGGGACTCAAGCTGTTTCCAGCCATTTTCCTCCTTGAAAGATCTTAATTCAGTCGTATGGTTCTTTTTACTGTACCTCTGCACACACTGGAGGCTATATCCCTAGAAAACAATTTCCAACTCTTGCAAAGAGCAAAAAAAGACCTACCCTCTGCAAACATAAGGGGGATTTGTTATCCAGGAAGAAACAAAACATACAAAAGAGAAGATACTGCTTTAAAAATATTTGATATACAAAATGTCATTATAGGGAAGCTGCAAATTGTCAGGTTTATCGGACAGGATACAATACACATTTAAATGTTAGTCAACAGTTTCACCAGTAACACAAGACCAAGAATACCTCAGCTATGTGAACTCAGTCCAGACTTCACTAGAGTCACCAAAAACCAATGCCCAAGTTACTGCTCAGAAAATAAGAATTCAAAATGTTCTGTAATAAGCATTGTTTTGATGGGATATTCATGTCCTTCCCTGTGCAGGATCAAGAGAAGCTGGCAGTCATCAATTGTGTAGTCAGGTCAGGAAAGGCTGGTGGATGGTCCCACTTTCACCACTAAAAAAAAATTATTGTCATTCATAAATTGCGTATGGAGTTTCCATTACATTACCCAGGTCATGTCACAGAAAATAATGGCAAACACAGGATTCATTGCCATTTACCCTAGTAACTTCACTCGATACATCCTTGCATGCACTGAGAAGCACAAGTAACTAATGCAGGTTATTTCACTGAAAAACATTCAATACAACTGATTTTCCAGTAACTTCTCACAGACCTTTGCTCATGTGTCTTACTTTCTTCAGCTATTCAGCTCAGAGAAATGACACCATACACAAAATCTGAAATGTTATTTTTTTTCAGTGAAAGGTTAAAATTTTGATACCAGATCTGCTACCAACTCTGCCCATGCACAATTTTTTAAACTACCTCTTGTCCCAAGCAAGTCATATGTTGTCACATAATGCTGTCAGTACACTTTCTTTCTGCATGTTTCTCCATGTTCAAACATAGAGAACTATTATGTAATTTAATTGGAGAGTTGACAGTTCCAGGCATCCTAGGGCTCCTGCTCTACATAGTCAATCTCCTCCATGTTTGAGCTCAGTAACTGGCAGTACTCATACGTGTTTATTAAGAGCTCAAGAAAGTACTGTTTATGTCTCTTATCTCCCAAAGAAGCTTCTGCTCTAGTTCCTTCCTTTCTATCAAAATCATCTCACAGCTGCATGTGTAACTCTGCTATTTTGTTCAGGCTAATGATTATTATCCATTGTTCTGTTATTCTTCCGCACTTCTCTTTTTCTTTCCATACTCAGTACCTTCTCTGATGGCAATTTCAGCTGTTTTTTTAAGAAAGCTCATGTTCCTGACTGCAGACAGCAGTAGGCCACACGTGCAGCAGCACAGGAAGCCCAAAAGAAACTAGAGTATTAAGTGGCTTAAGTACAACTAACTAAAGGACTGTCTTGGAAACTATCTAATTTAAGCTAAAACCCAAAATCTTTAGCCCAGCTCAGCATCCCAGAATTTGACTAAGCTTTCATTTCTGTTCTCTAGTTCACCAAAAATACTTAGGAAATAGAAAGTTCACCACAAACTCCAAGTCAAGGTATTTGCTTTAAAAAAATATGTATAAAAAATCGTCCTGGGTTGAGTGAGTGGTGGAGTTGTTTTTGGTGGCAGGGGAGGGGGCTATCGGGGCGGCCCCCTGTGAGAAGCTTCTCGAAGCTCCCCCAGCTCCACGTCAACTCCACTTCTGTTTGGGAAATTGAGCCAATCGGCTGCGCCTCTGCAATAACATATTTAAGAAGGGACGTGGTGACGGGCAGTGGGACTTGTGAGGAGGAGTTGCTGCAGCTGCATGAACACCAAGGTCAGTGGAGGAACGGAGGAAGAAAGGAGGGGGGAGGTGTGCCGGAGCAGACACCCCCCTGTATCCTGTGGTGAGACGGCAGGGCGGCCCCCCCCTGCCACCCATGAAGATCTACGGTGGAGCAGACATTGATTTGTGGCCTGTGGCTCCTGCTCGCATGATCAAGGTTCTGTGCCCGAAGAAGGCCGGGGTCTCATGGGAAAAGGCAGCCCCGCTGCTGTAATTCAGCGCTGGGAGGATTGCAGCATGCGGGGGAGTCCCACGCCAGAGCAGCTCGGGAAGGGCTGCAGCCGTGGGAGGGAATCCAGTCAGAGGAAGTTAGTGACCCATGACAGAGCAGTGTGGGGAACGCTGCGGCCCGTGGGAGGAATTCATGTCGGAGAAAGTTTGTGGAGGACTGTCTCCTGTGAGAGGGGGACCGCGATGGAGCAGGAGGAACAAGTTCCGGACACTCCCCTCACCGAAGATAAGGGAAGTGGCAGCGCTGACTGCACCCCCCATTCCCTGCCCGTGTGCAAGGGCACAGGGAGCAGGGAGGGAGCACAGCCACAGCACCTGACCCTAATTGGGCAATGAAATATTCCATATCATGGCATGTCATGCTCACTATATAGAGGAGGGGTGGTTGGGAAGGAGCTCTCTCGCTTCCGGGATTGCAATTGTGGGATCTTGGTATCTCGGGGTCGCTGGCCGGGAACGGGCTGGGGATTGGTCAGCGGGTGGTGAGCAATTACACTGTACATTGCCTGTTTATATATTTCTTTTTGTTTCCCCTTATCATCATCACTGTTCTCATTTTATTGCCATTATTAAACTGTTCTTATCTCGGCCTGCGAGTCTCCCTTCACCCCTCTAATCCCCTCCCCCATTCCCAGGTGGGGAAGGGGAAGGGAGGGTGACCAGCTGCGGGGGTTGGCTGCTGACCAGGCCCAAACCATGACAGTCTTTTTGGCGCCCAACGTGGGGCAGAGGGTTGCGATTTGATAAGGATATTAATTGGGAGAGGTAATGAGCAAATTACAGACTGAACTCCGTTAGTGGAATGATCTTTGCAATGTCTGTAGTTGTAACTGTGGGGAAGGTGTTCTCAAGATGGGGCAATGCTTCTCACTGTCCTACTCTGTTATGTGTTGTTAGTGTCTCTAATAAATGTATGTTCTTTTTTATTTCCCCTAACGAGTCTGCCTTTTGCTCGTGATCATAAAGGGGAATTTTTCCCCATCCCAGTCCTATTTCGAACCCCAAGCCTGGCTCTCTGTCCCTTCTCATTGCCAGAGGGGAAGGAAGAGAGAGCTGCTGCATTGTGGTTGGCTGCCAACCAGGCCTAAACCACGACAAAAATACAATTTGCAAAAACTCCACTCAGCAGAAAGAAGGGAACTCCTTCTTATTCCAGACACAGAAAGCTCCTCCTAGACAGGTAAATACTATTCAATCTTAAAAGATAAGCTCCCTTTTCTAAGCAGATGGAATGAGCTGTGCAGTAATATGATAATGCAGTGAAACAGTACAAAAATGTAAGACCATAGTGAGCATTAACCAGTACTTTACAGATTGGAGTAAGTTAGGCAACATAACTTTATCCTTGCCCATGGCAGAGGGATTGGAACTAGATGATCTTTAAAGTCGCTCCAACCCAAACCACTCTGTGATTCTATACTTGACACCTGTGGCTGCATACTTTGCAATCGAGTTCCCCAGAGATACAGCCTACAGAGCTCTGATAGCTGGTTCCCAGCTGACCCTCATAATCACATTCAGTTCTAAAATTTAGAAATTAATCAGTTAAGTATGAAACAAGTGGGCTGAGAGTTGATCACAGCCTTCTGAAAGAGACATTTTATAGCTACATTTTATACAATTACAGACCAAAACAGGAAAGGAAAAATATATAGTGAAGTGTATTGTGAAGTTACAATAATTATTGTTCTGTCTGATAGCATCTGTGGGATTACATTAAACATCTTATGTTGGTAAAAACAAGCTGTTGGTTTTAAAACAAGAGACAAGATGATAACAAGACTTAGTCTTTCCTCTTTTCTTACCCAATTCTTTGTCTAAAAGGTTATTTAGGATCATCCCCATCCACAAGTCCCATTCACATTACCTTTTTTTTTTTTTGTAGCACTGCTTTTAATAAAGTACAGGGATTCTTATGTCAGAGACCAATGAAACTACAGCAGTGTGGGTCTACCCATGGTCTTGTGGTAACTCCTAGCACCCAAAAGGTTAAGCACATAGACAGACACGTTCTCTGGTACATAGCACCATAACCACTCATGAGAGGTTACTACGATTTGACACCTTTTATTAGCCATGTGCTCTAAATTCTGATTACAGCTGAACTGCAAAAAAAACCTGCAAGAGACTTCAAATATGAGCTTTATAAAAGTTAATAAAAATTGGAGGATTCAGATGCACAGTTTTCCTACCGCTGTGCTGTTCAGACACTGGGTATACAGAATACACATGAAAAGCAACAGATTAGATCAACATGCCTGTAGTAAAAGGTAGGTATGCGTCCTCATCCACACTATTCCACTCAGGTTTTTGCACTAATCTCATTAAGTTTCCAAGCATAACCCAACAGTACTCTAAAGAGCAAAACCAGCATCTGCCACAAGACATTCTCCCTCTTTCTTCATCCATGGGAAAACAGATGGAGGTAGTCTTCTTTCACTCTGTGCCTAGCTTGCTACTGGAGTCAGATCAAAAAAGCACACCTTGCATTTGAATGGAATGCAAAGAGATCTGAGCTGGTTCACAGATCCTGTGTGGGCTTGTCCAACAGCCTTCAGCCACATATTAGCAAAGCTTTATCCTCTGCACACAGTTCTTCCTTGCTACAAGAAACATCACACATGCATGTCAGACTGTCAAATAATGTGTCCTACCTCAAGCAACTGCAAACAGGAAAAACTCCCCCTGTGACTTGATATTCATGAGGAAACATGTACAGAAATCCAAAAGTGATTGGTCAGCAATACAACTTTTTTTTTTTTAAAAGAATCTTTTCCCAGCTTCAAATTATTTAAATTAATAACAGCAAGATGGCAGCCAACTAACTAAATGCAGCCAGCCAAGACAATTCATCTGGCTCCCATTATGGTTCTTGCACCCCCTCTGATCCAAAAGCTGCATTTTCATCTATTTGTATGATGCTGGGCTTATCTGGAAGCCCACGCAGCTGGAAAGTGAAAAAATGAAGCTACAGTTTAGTTGGTTCTAAGTTCCTTTCCCTAATAAGAGCATCCTTTAGTCAACTGAACTAAGTTGGTAACAAGTTTAGTCAACTGAACTAAGTTGGTAACAAGTTTTGGGGTCTACTGGCAAGCCTGTACTACCTTTCTAGTCTTCCGGTTTTATACTTTATAGAAAGGCTGTCAAGTGCTGTTTGTTCCATTTCCACAAAAGCAATCTTTTTAGGGCATCACACTATACTTGGGGAGAAGACAGAACTGGAGCAAGAGCAATACGGTGGGAGCAGACTCCAAAGAGCAGCTCAACTCTTTGGACATTAGCTCTATTTGAGACTAGATTTTCTTTTAAACTTGCCAAATATCCCACATTTCCATGGTTGATCCATGTACAAAGACAAAACACTACTGCAGTCAAGCAGCAATCTTTAGATCATTTCCTCCTAATTGCTTACATTACCCATAAGCAAAATTTACACCTGGAAATTTACACCTACTTACTCTCCCTCAGGAGGCTGTTGGGGAGAATCACTAATCGTTCTACCAATCCAGTATCAATAAATCTTAGCAATTCCCATGTACAATTCTGTCCACTGCGGCTCCTGAGTAAGCATCCTACTATTCTGACCTATACCTATTCTGAAATAAACAGCTCAAGTGCCCTCTAGTGTGGTTTCAGAATATCTAGTCCATGTTTTTCCCACTTTTGTGGGACTAAATGAGAGGGTTTGTATTTGGTTTGAAACATTTTTATAGAAACGTCCATAGAATTGTATGACATAAGCCACTGTGAAAAATACTTTGACTGAAAAATTGATGGTGATTGTGATTTTTTTGTAAAATTGCTGAGTAATAGTCATGCCTAGTTTCACGGGCATATTACCTGTTTTATCACCAAAATGCAAAATAGCAAAATTTACTAAACATGTCTGAATTTTTCATGACCATTATATCTGCTTATGAAGTGATGCTACAGTTGGGTTCTTTTCTTGATACTGATGGGTTTAGAGCATCACCATTCTAGAAAACAAAAACAAAAACAAAAACAATCCTTCTACTTACTTTTTCAGTTTCCTGTATTGCCAAACTTTTAATATATATTCAGCAAAGTAATTTTTTTTTCTTTCTACTACATTTTTAGTAGCTTTTTGGCCACAATAAACATTTTCTGAAACACTCAAGTGATTCTTATTTTTCTATTTTAATTATTTCCTAGCCCTAAGTTTTTGACCCTAAGAAATTTGACCCTTTTAAGGGTATTCACAGGCTGAATAATGAACATGCTTAGATCATCTCAGAGCATATGTTTCTGGAAGCTTTCCTGGCTGCGGTGCGTGGTCTTTCAAATAAGCTTCCTGTTTGAGCTAATACACTTATTTATCTTCAGTAGTGTGCACACTGTGAAAGCTAATAGAGTCAAGCACCAAATGGGTTTGTTTTTTCCAAACTGAAGGTAGAAATGGGAACAGTACAGGCTGTGGACTAATATAATTGTTTCAGACATTTTACAGAGTAGTGAAATTCTCAGAACTGACTTGAAAGAAATTCCAGATACACAAATATATGTTATGGTCATACCAAAGGTCCATCTACTTTTATCAGTAGCCGCAGTAAATTCTTAAGGAAACAGCTTGAGAATGTAAGTGTAAGAACAGGGGGAGTACTTTCCCAGTATTAGCCTTCTGGAATTCAGTAATGTTTGTTTTAAGAACAGGAAAAGAAAATTTAGAGTGACAATAATGGAAATAAAGGACAGCCCAAACTATCCAGTAGATGAATGATTTCAAAGAAAGAGTCCCGTCATTTGGCTCATCTTTACACAAACAAATTTAAACACCAGAACTAGATCTCCCAAACTGTCCTCTACGGTTCACAGAAGGTAATGAAAAAACAATACCTTTTTACCCATTTTTCCTAAAAACTTCAGCCTATTCCATTCTTAATGGCCTTTTCTATTACTTCTAAGACCTGGGAAAATGTAGAAGTCTATTTAAAACACTGGCAACTTTCCAGTCAGAAGTCGCAGCTGTGGCTAGGATCAGCAGCTCTTCCTGAAATTTTCTCTTGTTCTACACATACAGTACCACAGTGTAATTGCATCAGTATATTTCCTTCAAACTCTCCATTTCACGTCTTTTTATCCTTAGCCTTATATATCTTCTTTCCCCTGAACTCCTGCATATGTTCCATTTTCATGTTGTATATGTGTCTGTGTGCCAGTATGGCCTTGGCAGTAATATTTTCCCTTCGCATCATTGTGTATCCCTTTACGCCCACATTTTTGCCCACCTTGTAGTCTCTGAGTTCAGAAATAAGTGAATCCCCACATCATGGGAATTTTAACCATCTTTCAAAGTCAGCTAGTAACTAATTCTGAAGAAAACAATGTAGACATGAATCGTCTTCGTAAAATGTGTGTTCTGATAACTGGGGGTCTTTTGAGGAACAACCCGGCTATCCCACAGCTGTTGGTGGGATACCAACATTACTGCTGAATAATTTTAAAACTTTCATTAAAACAGACTGGATTTTTTTCCCTTGCCTTTTTGGGTCTTCTTAAAACATTTGCTTCGTCAAAATTCCCTTTTTTTAAAATTCTGAGCAAGTCAGGTGCAACACTACAATTCACCTTCTGTTTTCTGTCTTCGTGCCTGTGATAGGAAATCCCACAACATGCCTCATTTTTGTCATTTGTGTGAATGTTCAACTTTTTTTTCTTCTTGTCTGCAGTGGTAAGTCTTTGCAGCAATTTGTTTATATGACTGTTATGCATAATGGCTTTCTCTTAGTTCTTCTGACGTGTGAAATTGGTGTAAATTCTGAAATTTTCAAGCCAGAAGCAGAAAAGCACTGCTCAGGAAGACATGGGAATGGAAGAGCAAATTAAATTCTATCATGACTGGAATAAGGAACCATATGAAATAGAACCATCCTAGTAAAGTATGTCCTAATGCTGGCATGATTTTCCTCTTCCACGCTGCAAATATTTTAACTTAACAGTCTCCAATGAATGCTTCTTACAGGAGTTAGTAGGAGTTGGGGAGGAGGGCTATAAAACTCAACAAAGTTTTGTATACTTAAGCATACAATAAATAGTGATTACAGACATGGGCAAATTTTACTTAGCATGAAAAAGGAAATTGTACGAGTACCTTTGCCCCGGAAGGACATCTTGTACATCTCTAAAATGCTAGTAGTTGTTACGGATGCAACAACTTTGTATAAATAGGACAAGAATAGCTTTGGATACACCATTTTTAAGAGTTCTTCCTCTTCTCAGTTCATCTGCTTCCTAGCAAATTTCCGTGGAAGATGCATGCAAAAGTCAGCACCATTTCATTTTATTTGAGAAACAAGCATTTGCGTGACAGAATGAAGCTATATTGGACCCTTCCTTTCTATTTTGTCCTTGCGAAGGAGTGATTCAGGGTAAAATTCAGAAAACCTATTTAGACTCCTCAGTCAGTGCCTGAGATTCTGCTCCTCAGCAACAGCTCATCCTGCAGGGTTAAGGCAGGATATAAATGATTACATTTAATTGGTGCTTAGACTGGACCACAAAGTTCCCACAACATTCATAGAGCATGTAAAGAAGCTGCCCAGTCAGAGGAGTGGCATCTTATCTCTGCCTATATCCCCAGAAGACCTACCAAGTAGGCATGCTCTGAAGATGCCTTATACATATGTAAAAATCACTGAAGTTAACATGCAGCCCAGCAGAGAAATTTACTGGGTGAGTGGGGAGGAGAAAGGCACTCCTGTTGCCAGTCCACATGGCTAACTTGAGTCATGCTATTGTATGTGGAACCATTACCATTATGTAGCCTGTAGAATAGGTTAAATAGCAGAGAAATCTTCCCCAAAATTAATGAAATTATTTACCATAAACTTGTTGGATTTAAGATTCCTCACAACAGAAACCAAAACTTCTCTTAATTGAACTCTGTGTCCAAATATTCTTCTGATACAACACTGGCAGAGTTTTTCTGTGTCAAGAGAAAAATCGCATTTTGTAGTAAGGGTATAGAAGGCAGCTTGGTGGTCCCCCAGATATAACACTGACCAAATGCTACTAATGATGTAGCTTTTTAATTCCAAAATGTTGTTTGTCTGGTTGTTTTAAAAGCCATCTTTCTTGATTGAAAGCCATCAAGCACGCAGTGAAATAGGAAAAGAAAAAAAGGGCTTACTAGACTTTTTCAGCTCCCTGGTTTTCTTCTACTTAACCAGCAAAAAGAACAGATTTACATTCTTTAAGATAATAAACAATACACGTTCAGATATCCAACTGTCTTGGGTTCTAGTGAGCATTTCTCTGTGATTCTGAGCACCTGCTACAGTTCACACATTATCTTCTGCTGTTGTCATTATATAGTGAACTCAACAAAATGTCTAAACTTCCATCAATTCCTAGGCTAAAGTAGTTCTGTGGAAGCAGATACTTCTCTTTAAGGACTTCTGATGTCTGCTGGGCTAACTTCTCCACCATCATCATGAGATGCAAGCCCTGAAATTTCGTGCTACTCATTCCCTGCTGCTTATGGTCTTCACCTTCCATTGCTGGAATGATTATGCCAGCTAGAAGTAGATATGAACTGAAACCAGAATCTGTTGCTGGGAGCATGCCTGGCAATACATCGCTCATTCATTCCCTAGCAGCTGACCCAACTTACAGAACTCAGCAGTGGAACTGTTATTTCTCATCATGTTACAAATCACCACTGTCCTTTATGTCAGTAAAGTGAAATGCGGAAAGTATGTGGCACGTTTCACCACTCAGTTCTCTTATTTCACGTTCCAGTCTTGATGCATTTTTGCAGGACCACAGAAATGTGTAGTTTAAAACCTGTCTAGTAAACTTCCTTGATCCTAAGGCATACGCTTTGAATTTAAGTAATTTTCTTTTTTCTGTTGCCCTTTGGAACAGTTTCCTTGTCCTACTTGTCTCAAACAATTTTCAAATCAAGACAGCAGCAACAGCACATTCCATCCTGTAATGCAGATTGTGAGTCAGGGCCTTTGGGACCTCTGTGCTGATGGGATGAAATTACATGTGCCCTCAAGCAATAGCCCCAGAGGTATTCCTGGAATGGCTGGCAATGCTTGCAATACTGTACAGTACCCTGAATTTCTGCTGTCGAGACACAGTACAGGAACCCTGTTACTTTCCAGGTGAAAAGCAGAACTGCACACCTTCCCCTAGATCACAGCATAAAGCACAGAGATTAGCAGCACTTTTTATTTCTCTAATAAACAGTCCCAAACCACTATGAAATAAGTCACTCTTAGGCCCTTTTTTATGTATTAGATTTTAATTCCCTAAAGAGAAGAACAGATTTACATGGGAGTAAACCACAAGGCTGAGCTAGGACAAGTACTCAAGACCTTACAGTTTTGTGATCACTCCAGTAGCCTAGTCTGTGCAGAAAATCTCCACTTTTATTCACGCTGGGCCTCATGTTGGTTGTGATATGTGCCTCATAGACCTGTGATAGCATCCCGAGCCCAAAATAAATCAACATACAAATGCCAGAAGCTCTGGGAAAACAGCCTTTTCATGTGTCACTGTGCATTAAGATCAGGGAGCACTGGCAGTACCTCAAGGCATTCAGTCTGTAAGAATGAGGATTATAATGTCAGTCCTTCACACTGAGAAGTCTGTAAATATAGGAGAAAAGTACACATGCAAGTATGCATCCGCTTCTTGGTATATGCAGTCCAAGAAGAATTTGCAGAGTCAGTAAAACAGTGTTGAATCCCATGCTATCCTTCCCTACTATACTCTTTCATTTTTACTCATGTCACATTCTCCACCATGACCAGTATAGCATATTTGAAAAATAAAATTAATTTTTAAGTCTTGATGCTTGGACCATGTTCTTTGCATTGCCTGAATAGTACATGGCCTTGATAGTATGAGAATGCATTTTAGGATATTATAGTTTTGAAGTATTAAGATATTAATTTATAATTAGGTATACAGGTAATTATCTATCTTTATGCTTTTTGCAGCAGTGCATACAGCAAGGTTACTAGTTTCGACCCTGTGGTTTTTTAGTTTCAAAGTGAAAAGCAGCATACTGTTTGATTTTGGAGGGACAGGGTTCAGGTTGAACAGGGCATTCTTATTAGTGGTGGAAGGAATGCTAAGGCACGATTATTTCTTATCATGCCATGTATAAGTGAACGTACCACAGAATGAAACAAAGCATGCATTTGGATCTTCTCCTTTTAGGTCAAGGTAAAGTGTTTACTACTTCAGACAAGCATGTTCTCCATTGCAAAGCAGCATGGTGAAAATGAATATGGCTCCCCTTAGAATAATTATCATGAAGAAGTCTGCCTCGGCTCCAGAACAGTTTCAGTTATGATACAGAAGAGCACACAGTAAGTCTCAAAAGACAACACGGAGAGCGAGTCTAAGAATCACATACAAAAGAGGGAGTAAATAGAGCAGGTAGACAGTGCCAGAATATGTTGTACTTCAGGGAGAGCATCTCACCTCTTTAAATCAAGGTCCATTAAAGAGTCATTCTACAGATACCCTCTTCAAAACATTTTTTTACTCTGTGCTTAAAGCTTGCACTGTAATATGACATACGTTCTGGAAATTGTCCATTTATAAGGACAGAAAGGCCATGTTGTCCCGGGTTGAGTGAGTGGTAGAGTTTTTCGGTGGCAGGGGAGGGGGCTATAGGGGCTATAGTATCTCACACTATTATTGCTGGCACGTTTTTAAAGCTCTATAAGGGCTTTGCGTTTTAAAGCATGGTAGAAAAGAAAATAAATGTATATTCAATAACATGAAATCAGGCTGCGCACAGGCAAATGCCATTCATTTCTGTGACCTAACTACTCACATTCAGTAGTTAGTCACACTGTAATCCACAGCGGAGACTCGGGCCTAGGCCAAATAAATTGATCCCTGTAAAGCTGTTCCAGACCCCCTGTGACTCTCATCATAGAACTAGTTCCATACTTCATTTTCCATGCTGACCCAACCAGCTAGATTAGCTCAAAACGACATTAGCCATCATACATAGCAGAAGAATTCCTTCTCATTAAAGCCTGAGCAACAGTTTTGATAACCTGATTTTCCTTAGTATTTTTCACAGTTTGACAGATCATGTTATTACCCTCTAACCCAGGTTTCCTGGGAAACAAAGCATCTCCTTACTCTTCTAATCCTTCCATGGAAACAAAGCCGAAATAAAACACTTCATGGGCATTCATTACATTTTATCATACATAGTTCATGGACCTATCCACGTCAACTACCCAAAACGTGCTACTGCTTAATGGGTAGCAGAAACAACTAAACTTGCTTTTTGTAACAGTCACTTCTTGTCCAATGGCAACATTAACCAGGGACAAAGCTTCCTTTCTGGACAATGCTTTGTTTCATCCCAAATCAAGGAAACACTCCACTTCTGAGAACTGGATTTTGCTAGGGCAAAAATGTGTGAAAGGGACCCTTCACAAACATGCAAGCCGCTTCCAGCTTCTAGTATATGTGTTTGTCTTCTTTGATTTTTCTGGAGGGGAGCACATTCTTTTAAGTTAAAGATGACATTAGATAGTTCAGCTATGATACGGAACCTTATTTCTGTTCTTCCTTTGCTAGGGAAAATTTAGTGGAAATGTTCCTTTGGAACACATGCAGTCATGCCTAAGAGGCTGTGCATGCTGTGACTGTTTACATGAGCCTGCACACTATGCCATCATCAGTCGTTCTGCAGACATGCCCTGTACACTGAACTCACACACAGTATGGCTGTTCGTCTAAATATTCAGGACCACTCACCTGCACCTTGCAGAGGAATTTGCCTTAGTAGGTAGAGTTGCTGCAAAGTGGAAGTATGCAACTCACATAACTGGAAATCTACCTGAGTAGAGAAAAGTCAGGCCCAAAGAGCAGAAGGAATCTGCAAAGAGAGAATATTAGTTGGTAATTGGATGAGTACCTCTCGTGCTTAGCAAATAACTGGGAGGGGACTCAAAAAGCCAAACTGGGACCAAGAGCTGCTTACTCGGAGAGAACAGACAAGAAAACAGAGTATTCTTCTATCCTAATTTCCATTTTTCCCTAAGGGGAGATGGTAGAAATAATACCTGGATCATGCTTGCTGTAGCAATTAAGTAGTTTACAGGATTTTGTGCTTTTGCAGACTTGCAATGCTTTTTCTGAAAAGCAGCTTTCAGAGATAGGCCAGGATTTGAAGCACAGCAAATTCTGGACACTCCTAAAAAGAGAAAACCAGGCCAGTGCAGTTGTCAGGAGATCCAACCATAGTTGTCAACAGCCTCATATAAGCTTTGCAGACTGATCTGTCATGCAAGTTCCTGATGCAAAGCAAGTAAACATATTTAAAAAAAAATCAAAAAGTGTGGAAGAAACAAAGGATCAGACTATTTGCTCAGACAGTTGGAGAAGCACAGTCCCTTCTGACCTCCTTTGTAGTCCAGCAAGCAATTCCTGAGCTACATTCTGAGACAGAGGCAGAGTTGCCAGGCCTAGCATTCCGGCAATTACTCAGTGGAAATGGAAACAGCAATACACATGCCAATGGTATGATGCAAGTTTCATTGTCCCTCTCGGAATGAGAGTCCATTAGGGTTTCTGAGCTGTTTTCTTGGAATTTAAAGTCAATTGTAGTTCCATGTAAATTACACATTTAAGCCAGGAAATAAAATATCTTTTTTTTCAAGGGAGGTCCTCCTCATTCCCTGGCCTACGCTTCTCTGAAGAGCTATTTTGGACCTTGAACAGGGAATGTGAGCTTAACATGCGCAGAAAGAGCTGAGAAACAGGGAACAGATAGGACATGGGGTAATGACTTTAAACTGAGAGAGTAGATTTACATTAGATATAAGGCAGAAATTATTTACTGTGAGGGTGGTAAGGCACTGGAACAAGTTGCCCAGAGAAGTTGTGGATGCTCCATCCCTAGTACTGTTCAAGGCCAGGTTGGACGGGGCTTTGAGCAACCTGGTCTAGTGGAAAGTGTCCCTGCCCGTGACAGGGGGCGTGGAACTAGATGATCTTTAAGGTCCCTTCCAACCCAAACCATTCAACGATTCTGTGAAACCCAAACAATCCTCTGTATAGCTAAGAAGCATGAATATGAAAGTTTTGTTGTTCATAAAGCATAAATGTGGAATAATCGTAGGTGCATGCTTGTAAAACACTTAGCAAACAGCTGAACACTAGAAAGAAATAACAATATTGCGCCCTCCTAATTTCTTAAAGGACAGTGGGTTAGCAGAGAGCAATTTGGAAGACAATGAAAAACAGAGGAAGAGTTGGTCAGACCTGGAAGAAGAATAGTAAAATTCAGGCCTGTCGGGATACATTTTAAATGTTTTAATTCTTTAGTCAGTTTAGGGATGATCTTTATGGGATTAAAAACTCAGGCTTTCTTCTAGAAATTTAAATTAAACAGCATTTGCTCCAGCAAGGATAGTTTCTTATCTATCTGTCATTGCAAGTAAAATTAAAAGTAACATCATATATCTTTCAGTATCTAAATATCTAATGCTACAGTTGGATAATACTTCTTCCAAAAGTTTCCCAGTATGCTCTGCAATAAGAAAATAAGCAAAACCAAATGGTCCTTTCCCCAGAATTTGCATAACTGTAAATCTAACTGCAAAGAAATTTCCAGGTTAGAAAGCTATTGCAAATATCCGTATGATTGTTTCATCCAAGATATACTATGTAAGAATCTATGGGGGAAAGGATACTTTGCTAATAGAAGCCTCTTTAATGTAGAAAGCAATACAGTCAATGGGTTTTGAAGCTGGACACATTCAAGATGTAAGTAAAATGTCAGTTTTCATAGCAAATACGACTAACTACCACAGCTCATGAAATAATGTTATGAACTGTCTACTAACTTAATGTGTACTTCACAATTTCATAACCCTATTGACAAAAATGAGTGTCTTCTTTCCTTAAATATATTGATTGCTCTATAATAGCCTAAGAAATGAAAATATTAATCACCTTTTTCATTTTCATCAGAAATCTCTTAATGTATAGAAAACCTGGAAAGCACAAACATTATTATAATAAATGTCAGGGCTTACTAGAAAAAAGCAGAGAACTTGAAGTGGAATAGGAGAGGTTTCTACTTTTAGAGCAATAAATACATTAGAGGTAGAAATCCGTGTATCTGGAGGGAGGCAGCTGCCCAGTCCAGTTGCAGCAATTAGCACTTTCCCCGGGCCCTCTGCCCCTCCCGCCCCGCTCCCGCGTGGCAGCACGGAGGGCGCCAGCAGGGGGCGCTGCCGCACGCGGAATGCCCGCAGCTCGGCGCGAGCCCGGCCCGGCCCCGCAGCCGGGGGGGCGGCGGCGGGTGCAGCAGCGGGGCAGGGTCCGACGGGGCCGGGCCCCGCCCCGGGAGGGGTTTCTGCTGTGGTGTTGGCATCAGCTCTGAAGAGAAGGCTGCAGAGAGGCTGCTGGTTCCCGTCCTACATTTTGTCCTGGCCACCGAGCGACTGGGGACCAGCCAACGGTGCCGCAGCCGAGGCTCAGATCCGGGGAGGGTTGAGGCATCTGAGACTGAGCTGGCAGCAACGCAGGGAGCAGAGGAGATCTAGTCCTGTAAGCTAGACTTCCACAGTTCTCTCACAGATCTTTTGAGGTCCTGTAACATCGCTGGCTGTCAGCACACCAGGTTACTTGACCTCACCATGCATGACCATTCATGGGGGGACTGCAGGAGGAAGTGCTTCCTAGAGAAGCTAAGAACTATACGGTGAAAAGTGGTATGGTGGCGGAATTCAGGTGGATACTGACCTTGTACCCAGTTGACAGGGCCAGAAGGCTGGGGCAAAAGGGCAAGGTACAGACCCCACACCCTCCCTGCCACTAACTCACTGAATGATTTGTCTCCTCTCCATCTGTACTTCTGTAGAGTGTGCAATCACTTGATTAAGTCAGCTCTCCAGCCTCAATTGGTTTTCTGTGGTGATTAAGGTAGCACCCATTGAATGTAGTCAGGAAACAGCTCTCCCATCTAAAGTAAAGGGGTCCTGTCCCTGCAGCTCCTCCCTATATATTCACTCTAAATCTTCCTTGGCTATCCAGAACCTGTTTTACTATCATCACCTCACAATGAGCTCCAGTTAAAAAAAAAAAAAAAAAAAAAAAAAAAAAGTATTTTTCTGAAGGAACACAATCCTTGTTAGCTTTTCCAAAATAAAGGCATCAGGAATAACCACAATCTTCCTCCTCTTGGCTGCATGCACATACAGTAATGATCCCTGTCATGGAAGAGCACATACAATGAGTAGATGAGACAAACCAGGGCTCACAAGTTAAGTCAGCTGCCCTGGATAGTTGAGGGAGATACATGGCAGAGCTCCGGATAGATAGTGTGACCCTTCCACAACCCCGTTCACTGTCCACCCTGTAAAGCTGTGCATACCGATTTAGGCAGAGATGCCTTCTGCCTTCCACTGTTGCTTACTCATCTGTCTCCTAGATTAAAAGGTTTTATCAACAGCTAAATTAAAACCCAAATGTAAATTTAATTTGTTGCCCTTAGAACCTGGATTGCAATTTGCAATGACAGAAATTCGCAAATAGTGTTTATTCAAATCCAGATTTTTATTTTTAAATTGAAAATGAAAAGGGGGGAGTTTTTTTCATGGCTTCCTGTTTTTGAAAACTGCCTGTAACTCCTAGAAACAGGCTTTGCTAGATCCAGATATTGAGGAGTCTAAAAATCCTGCCCAGAGTGCTATGAGAAATTGTGGAGCTCTAAAGGACAGTTTCTGAAAGATGATCTTTTGATCTGCTTTGAGGAAGAAGAGTCATTCTGTGCTACCAAACCTCTACAATAACTTGGGCTTAAGAGGCTTAGTGAGGGGAATAGGGCCAAGACTGAAGTTCACAGGCTAACATTTTGTGCAATGGACTGTTTGCTGGCCCCCCTTGCTATAGCCCTGGGAACACATTTTAGAGGAAGAACAGTGCATAAGCAGCTAAATCACCACTTCTGAAATGCTTTTAAGAAAAGATAATCACAAAAAGATTGAATCAAGGCCACATCGAGTGATCTCACACTTCCTGACTACAGTTAAAAGAGTTGGACGACGAGAGAATATGCTTTTGTCACCATGAATTACTTTCTTCCGGAAGCAATGGGATATTAACATAAATGTATCTGCAACAACAGATGACCAGAAAAGCCCAGCCACATAGATTAGAATATCAAACTGATGTCACTATTCACGACACCAGTTGAAACTGCTAGCTGTAAAGAGCAAAACCTTCCTGATATATTTAGCATCAGTTCAATTGGATTTCTTTCACTGCAAGAATTACGTAGCAAGGAGACCTACTTACGAAGGCTGAATGCTCCATTCATAAACTTTTAGAGAAAATCAGCATAAAAATTACTAGAGAAGCTTGATAAAAGACTTTTTCAAAAACTGTCTATTTTGCCATCAGAAGCCAATGCAAAATTGCTCCCTCTTTTAGATTTATTGCTTCAAAGGTATCAGAGGATCATGAAGCCCCTTCCTACTGTTTGATACATCTCATTGTCATTAAGGTATTTTGTCTATTCAAATGGATTCATGTTTTTGTTATTTTAGAAGGAATACGCAGCACCTGGTAGGTCAATACCACGATGAGCATCACTCAAGAAAAAAAAGGCAACTGCAGGATTTTGCTGTGTCATAAGGTAGGCTGAATGTTTCTTTTTAAAAAAAATAATAAAGTATATTTCATTGCAAGTGGAACAAGAGATTCTTAATAAAACTCTGCCATTGCAATTCAAATAAACTATTTGGGATGATTTTCCCCAAATACTGCCAGACTTTAAAGCAGCTGAAAATAAACAGCAAAATGAGTGAAAGTATTATTAGAGGAGTGTAGTTGCAGTTGAAATAAAAAGACTCAATAATTTTTTCTTATGCCTTTTTGCATGGTTTCCATACACACCTTGGGAAACACCAATTCTAGACATGAAAACAATATGGACAGGTAAAACTACATGGTTACTTTACTAGAGCAGAAAACAGGAAATAACTGCTTTATTCATTAAACACTGAGATAAAACACTTAACATAGAAAACCCACTTCTCAAGAGACTCTACCTTACCTTGTACTTTCTTGTCAAGGCCCCTCAGGCAGCTTCAGACTCAAGACTTTCTGAAGACCATGAAAGAAAACAGCAGCTGAAAAAAAAAAATTGTAAGAGGAGAAAGATTAAGATCTTTACAACAGAGTCAGCGTTTTTGGTCAAGCCTTGAAAACAGGATTGGAAGTATTAGTGCTTGGAAAATGAATTTTAGGGGCCCTTGGTTTATGAGAGTGAAAACAATTTTAAGGAGAACGACCCTCTTCCTGCTATCCTCATACTTCACACGTCAAATTCTCGATCTTGCTTGTGGGCTTGCATTCTAGTACCGCCAAATGTAAGTGTCTAATTTAAAGTCTTAGCCTGAGACACGTGCCACAGCCAGAAGCCCGAGAGAGAGGGATTTTATTGAGCGCACGCGGAAAAAGCGGCGACAGGGTCTGCTGCGTGCCCCCGACAGCCGCTGCCGCGGGCGGGCGGGCGAGCAGAGCCGCCGCTGCCGTCCCCACGGCTGAGCCCGGGTTGGGCGGCCAGACCCCGCGGCCGGCCGGGCTGCCGAGGGCCGGGCTGCCGAGGGCCGGGCTGCCGAGGGCCGCGCTGCCGAGGGCCGGGCTGCCGAGGGCCGGGCTGCCGAGGGCCGCGCTGCCGAGGGCCGCGCTGCCGAGGGCCGGGCTGCCGAGCGCCGCGCTGCCGCCGGGAAGCAGCGCCGTGCGGGCAGCGGGCCCGTGCCCTCAGGGCAGGGCCGCGGAGGGCGGCCCTCCCGGCCCCGGCCAGCGCTCTAGGCACGAAGCCCGGCCCGGCCCCGCCGCCTCCCGGGGCGGGCCCGGGGCGGTCCGGGCAGCGCCGGCCCCGGCCCCGGCCCCGGCCCGCCCCTCGCCGCGCCCAGCCCTGCACCTGCCTCCCGGCACCGCCCCGCGCGGAGCCGCCGGCGAGTCGGGCCCAGCCGCCTCGGAAGGTGCTGCCGGAGCCAGCGCCCGCCATGGGCACGGCGCGCGAGGGGATGCGCTGCATCAAGATCTTGCTGTTCATCTTCAACTTGACCTTCTGGGTGAGCTCCCGGGCGGAGCGGAGCGGGGCCGGGCGGAGGGGGGCCGGGCGAAGCCGTGCCGCCTGCGGCACCTGCCGCGGGCGCTCCCGGGCCCCGGCGGCCGGCCAGGCCCGACCCCCGCGGCGGCGCTGGGCCCCGGCGCGCGCGGCCGGCGGCCCCGGGGGAGAGCGCGGGCGGCGGGGTGCCGGGCCGCCGCGGTGCCGGGCCGCCGCCGGGACCGAGCATCGGTGGCCCCGGGGGCGGCCCCGGGGGCGGCCCCGCGCCGAGGCGAGCTCTGAGGAGGAGTGCTGCAGGACGGGCTCAGAGTTTACCTTACAAGAGTGCCCTACCAATGCTCTCGGCGTTTACTCGCTCCTATTACGATACGGCTCTTCCTGGGAAAGTACACACTTGATATGACATCGCTGAGAAAAGACGACATCTTTCTTAACTGATAATTTAAAGTAGTGACCATTTCCCCAACAAACATAAAATTTCAAACAGGAGGCTGTGGGAGGTTCTCCCAGCATCCCATGCAGTGCACTGCAGCAGAACACTTCTTCATAGCATCACAATGCTTTGTAATAATGTAATTCCAAATAGTAAACCAACAGCTGCTACTTTTACAAGTTCATCCTAAGAGAAAGTCCTTGCATCATATTGCAGTTACTTTGCTGAAAGATACCCTAATGTGGCAATGAATAGTGTCTACTCCAAAGCCCTCAAGAGATTTAGAGAATACTATGCCCGTTCTCCCCTCATTGCACCTTTTTAATAGTCTCACATTTCCATAGCACAACTGAATTCAAGCTTTCTTTTTTCTTTCACTTTCCCTCAGGCTGTGTTCTCCCTCCCAGTAGCTTTCCCAGTTTTCACACTGGAAAACAATTAGCAATGTTATCTTATTAAATGACTTTTTCTTTTTTTTTTTTTTTTTTCTGATGCACTGTTTTTTAAAAAGAAGTCACAAAACAATCCTGTCCAGCATCTCTGGAGCAAGGAGTTTGGGGCTTTCGTCTCTTTCGTGCTTGAAACACAGTTAAACCAAATGCTTTTCCTTCTTGGTGACAGCACTGCAAGTTCCGGGTACACAGTGCTGCTGTGCTCAAGCTGTAGGAGCAGAGTGATGTTGCCCAGCTGCAGCTGCAAGTCAGTAGAAGGACAAAGCTTTGTGTTATGTTGTTACTTGTCAAAAAGTGACAAGTACTGTGTTTTGTTATCTGTCTTTCACTATGATGGAATAAACCATCTCCTCAGCTGGACTGGGGGCATTCATTTCAAACACATCCAAACTACCAGAGGCACCTAGAAGGCTGGACTGACAGGAGGGGACTTGTGGTGTGCTCTAGCAGTCCAAAGGCAGAGTCCGCGCCTGCAAGTGGGGAGGTTCAGATGACTGGGGTGGCAGGAGAACCTCACACTATGCTGTGATGCTTCTGTGAGGAAAGCTGTGATCCCAAGCTCTCCAGCCATATTTTTGTCTGCTTTCTTTGCTTGCTATAGCTATGCCAGATGAATCAAGTGCCAGGCAATGCAGGACAGATGAAAAAAGCACCATGCCAGGCTACCAGGGATCTAGTAAGCAGCAGGTGTTTTGTGAACCTCATTCAGGTTGCACAGTTGCTACAGATGTAGGCTCAGGGCCTCCATCGGAACAGTAGCAGAGCACTGTGCCTGGTCCTGCAGGATGCTGAAGCTGTTTGCCAGGACACACACCATTGCCTGGTAGGCTTATAAGTATGTCTGGCATGCAGTGCATCTGAGACCGTCTGTAGATCTTTCCCCTCAAACAGCATGCCTTGACACTCCCTTTTGATCTAGCCTTGTTCACATTACAGGGAATTTTTCATTGCATCTGACAGCATCCATCACTTGTTTGTTAGTCATTTCTGTGATCCAAGATATTGTACACTGTAATAATCCTTTTACCTCCCATGGTGATTTACAGAAAAATGCCCTATCATTATTGGTCTGAACACACTTAACTTCAGCACATCCCTAAGAACAATGCAAGCCTGCCTCTCTGGTAAGCCTCTAAACAGAACCCATCTTAAACTAAGCAGCAGTTCTGGAATGGCAGATGGTCTCCTGTAGCTCGGTATGATGATTTAGAGGTCCAGCTAGTCTTTCTACAGCTGTTACCCTGGAGCTGGACCTGTGATACATAGAGGGGAAGGGGACACCTCTCAGCCCTAAAGGCTGTTATTTAGCCCTAAACCAGCTAGGAGGGTTGAAAAAAAAAACTTTGGTGTGTGTCAAGTCAGCAGGGCTTAACTCCTGGTCATGCAGCACTTCACCGTGAGGTGCTTTACCTACAGTAACAGCATCTTGACTCCAGACCCATGCCCTGAGCAGCTTCCTGCATACTGCCTGACTACAGTGCAGTTCTGAGGGTTAGGAAGGAAGGCAGTGTTCCACATGAGTTTTGCATCCCGTCCGTTCTTCTCATGGGCACTCACTTCCCCTCCATGCACCCCCTCGCCCCACTCCACTACCCATTGCGATTCAGGCAAAGTTTTGATGACTAAATGAGCTTACTTACAAGGTTTGAAAGTCACTAGTAGGTTCAGAAGCACCACTACACTGAAGAACTGAAAGAAATACATTGCACTGTAATATTAATTCACTGTTACAAAACACAGGCAAGGGCTTCCTGATTTTTCTGACAGTACAATCCTGAGCTGTGGGATTTCAAGAAAGTGTAAGGTGCCAATGACACCTCTTTGATGCTCTCCAGGCAGTTGTTACTAAAGTATTTACGGGTCTGTTTATCTTCCAGCTGGCAGGATTGGCTGTCATTGCCTTTGGTCTATGGCTGCGGTTTGGTGGGGCTATGGCAGACTTTGCTTCAGACAAAAAGTCTCCAGAGTACTTCTTCATGGGTAAGTTGAAGTTCCTGTGATGACAGTAGCCTTTAGCCTTGGTTTCATCCTGAGACATGTGACACACCTTATGCATTGAATTACATGAAGGCCAACAATTCCTGAGCTGAACTATACAAAACTGGACATTCTGGTGCTGTGTGTCATGTGCATTGATGGCTTTCATCCTTTCTCAGCTTGGCATCAACTTCCTTAGGTGTAACTGAATTCTCAAACTTAGATTTGATCCAATCCTCACATATCCTAAGTGAATTGTGCCAATTCTGTCGGAATAGAAGTTGAGATGGATCAGAGACTCCTGGAACATGGGGCTCACCAATATAGCCTTCCAGAGTTTCTGTGCAGCCAACAAAACAACAGTGTCACTTCTGAATGTTTCTAATACCAGCGTAGCAGTAAAACTTCACCAGTTCTCCCTGTGTCTGCAGACAGAGGCTTTCAGTGTGACTTTAACTATGAGAGCAAATCCTTCCACACCTGAAAAGTAAAACTGCACAGTGTTCAGTCATCTCAAAAACTGTTTGTCTAACCTAGGCAGGAATCAACTAGTTCCCCAAGACCACAGAATTCCTATTGGTCATATCTAATTTTAGGCATTTAGTATAATTTTTTTTCTCTCTCGGATTTCCAGTTGAGTTTTCTGGAAATGCCACCTGAGTTACATATCTATAGACATCCTTAAATAGGAGCTGTCTAGGACTGACAGCAACTGCATTTCTCTATCCATGGGAAATTGTAATGTGCCTTTACACCAGAAGAGTCAGATTTTTTCTGTTTTAATATATCACCCCTGGACATGGACTCAATAAAATCCAATTCGTGCAGACATTTTTGGCATCTACAAATGCCAAGTTTGAATGAATACCCAGTCCTGCTTTGTCCATCAAGCCACTCTGGCTGGGTGGCCAGACATGGAAGTTGAGTCAAAATGTCCTGTAGCAGTCAGTTACCCATCACAAGAATATTGCCTGGGCTGTGCAGTTACTTTAAGTACCCTGATTCTTTTAGTGGAGACCTTGACTCTGATACACTACAGGCCTAACCCCAAGCTTCTTGAATATATGCAACCAGGCGAGAGGCACAGAGCTGACTATATAGTACTATGGGAATAGATGAATAGAATGTTATGTCCAGCAAAGCTTCTGTACAAGTTTATGAGTCTGAACAAAACCATTCAGGTGAATATTTCATTGGGACCTGAGGGTTACTGTAAAATACCCTGTAGCACCTCCACTGACACAGAGAGCCAGGAAGTGTGATTTACTTTTACATCTGAGCTGCTATGTCAGCAGCATATTAGATCATCAGCATAATTTCCAGATCCAGTTTATACCTGCTGAATTTCCTATGCTGTATCTTGGAACTCTTCCCTGCCTCATCCATTTAGGTTTGACCCAGGAGATTCAGCAAGACAGAAGGATGTTCTGGCCTTCAAATTCAAGTACTGTTGGTTTGTTAGAAGCCAGAAAGTAATTGTTCCTGTGATGTGAATAAGCACCACAGTAATTTCACAGCTTTGCAGGGCAGACTGTAACACTGTGTAAACAAGATATTCTTTGGTGCATGTGTATTTAAATCTCTAAAAGATTTAATCTGCTTCAGTTCTGAATAAGAATTACAAAAGCTGGTTAGAGCTGTTAATTTTGGGAAGTCCTGGGGACTGTTCTTGTAAAAGTTTCATCATATACTGTGACATTCAACTATTGGGCTGCCACATGTATTTATAGGGCTATATGCTGTAATATGTAACTGCTAGCAGAGGAAGTGCCAAGGAACAGGACATAAATATGTTGAGAATTCTTTTAAACTTGCACGTTTGACTGAATTCTAAAGCAAAGTTTTGGCCCTTTCTTGTAATAGGCATTATGCTCTGAATGGAGCATTCCTGTTAAAACCAAAAAATTTTCTGCTGTCCTCCCTCATTACAAATCATGTTAAATGTTGTTGTGACTTCTGAGCATCTGATGGGGCAGCCATTCAGAAGCCTGAGGCTGTTAACAATTGTGACTAAGGCAGTGGTACAAGAATGGTGGTAAGTTCAATAACAGTAGGGGTTTTTTCAGCAAAGCTGCACTTGATGGTCATGCTCAAGAGCTTTACCTCTCTATGAGGTTTCAGCTCTGAGCCCCCCTTGGCAGTTGCATATTGGGCCCTTCTCACAGAGACTAGAAATGTTGTTTATTTGGCGTTGTGTGTTTGCTCTGTAACATGCATTCTGGGTAACAGCCAGAATTTTGCATAGGAATTCTTAATATGGAACACTGTGCAGCACACAAAGAGCTGCATCGAGAGGGATGAAAGAGAAAGCAGGTCATCAGTATGACTTGGAGATATAAACACATGGCCATATATTTAAAAATTTTTTTTTTAGCTCTGTTCCACTGACCACTTTTGTGGCTGCTTTGTGATAACCCAAGCCCCTGTGATCAGATCAGCTTTGTGTCAGTGCTTGGAACAACAGCACAGCTGCACTCACAGTTTGCTTTGTAGGTTGAAGCACTGTCCAGAATCATAATCTTGTGGAAAACATCTAATTTTCTTGCTTCTAAAGAGCAGCACATTCTGCTCTTTTTGTACCTGTATTGAGCTGCCAGCTGAATCTAACCAGATTGTCTCTTGTGCCTCCTTGTGATGTTTTTTTTTCCTGGATCTGAAATATTGTTTTAGTTTAAAATAATTGATAATTATATCCTTGCATTTTCCATTAGGCGAGAATGAGTCTCCTTAAATAGCCTTGTTCTTTACCAGCAGTCCAGATGTCGTTTCTGCCCCCTTGAATAGTTCAGGCCATGTCTTGGCAACCAGGCCTGTTCATCTTTTCCATCCACTGAAATGTTTTTGTTGGTTTGAGAACAACTTACAGGCAGCACTGCTGAGGTCAAGCACATATGTGTTCTTAGTTTTCTGTTGCTTGTGGTTTTGTGTTCAGTGATCCACATTCCCCACTGCAGCTTGCAGGTTTTTAATCTACAGTATAAAAGGTTGGGACCCACACAGTCTCCATCCACTTTACCAGATGTATCTTACAATGGGGTGGCCTCCTAAAATTGGATTTTCTCTCTCTGCAGCTCCCCAGCTCTTGGAGTTCGCACTGCAGTGGCAGGCATGACAATATTTTTGTGTTCCTCCATTTCATAGTATGTTTTTTGTGCCTGTGCTTGAAGTGGTGAGGCAAAACTGTAGCTTTCCTGTTCTACTGCAGTTCAGCTCTGGAAGATTTCATATATTCCTCTCTTAGCTGTACTTGAGAGAAGAAAAAAAAAAAAAAAAAAAAATTTCAGCAAAGATGAGTAGCTTGACAGTTACCTCCTTCATCTGAGTTGTCTGTGGCACCATACTGACCAAATGGAGAAAAGATCTGTAGAATAAAGGGAATTCTCTAGGATTGCTCATCCTTCTTGAAACTCCTGTACTGAGACTCTGGCAAGATTTTTACTGGGCAGGAGTCTACAACAATCAGAAGGAAAAGAGAGATGCCTTGTGTGAACCCAAGATGTCAGCATTGCTGTCTCACAATTAATTGGTCCTTAATTAATTCTCTGTAGTAGTGCTGTTCTTAAATTTAGCAATACCTAAAGCACAGAAGTGAAGACACAGTGCCTGCTGAGTGCAAGTTGAGCATCTGAGAAGTAACAACTAACACACGGACTTTTAAAGGGTCAGTTCAAGACACCCATTCTCCCTTCTTTGCTTTTGGTAGATGAAGAGGAAAGTGTTCTGGTTCTTCAGGCAACATGGAGGACAAACTCTCTGTATCCCTAATAAATTAGGTGCAGAGGATCATATCACTGCCAGTAGCAATAAAAATGAAGTGTATGTACTCAGTAAGTCTCAGCAGGAGTGGTAACAAAAACTGATGAATGTGAATTAATCAAATCTGGATGACTCTTTCTCGTAACTGGCAGCACTTAAGCATTGCTTTTCCTGCACAGCCAGAGCTCACAAACTTTCTGCTATGTTATGTTCTCTTTGCTCCAGTTCCATGATCCAATCTGTGGTCCAAGCATCCATTGGTGCCAAACCAGTTGTGCAAAGAAGTTTCAGGGTGGCTGTGGCTTTTACTTGGGGTCTGTGAGAGCATAAGTGATCATTCTGGCTTTGAAAGGTACAGTTAGATGGCACATGCCTCAGCGTATGAAGTCATGTCTGGAGTTGAAGGATATTAGTATTTTTTCTCCATAGTAGTGGGTGCCCAGGCAAACAGGAGTTGGCCAGCAGTTAAATCCATGTGAACTGCAATTCTCTGCTCCTGTGCCTCATTTTGTTATAGTTCTATTCGTGTATTTTGGCGTCAAGCAATATAGTCCTAGTCAACAGTATTTTCTCTGCAAAATCCATAGCCTCTCAAACCCTATCAGCCTTTAAAACGAGAGCTATTGGCAAAGTAGCCTTGGTGTAGAGTTGCAGTACCACAAAAGGAGCATCAGATGGCCCTGCCATGGTTACTGGATAGGCTTTTAGTCTGTACTTAAGCAATTAACTTGTCTTCCTATCATCTTGTGTGCCGGTCTCTTGTTCTGTAGTTGAGGAAGACTGCCTTAGAAAAGGTTGCTAGTGGCCTTGAGTGGAAAACAAAAGCTGCTACACTGGAAATCTACTTAAAAAATATGACACCACCGCTACCCCCACCCCACACCCACCCAAAAAAAACAACTTTACTCAAAATGAAAGTCGTTCAAAAGTCTTCAGTCTCTGTGCTGGATCATAAAACCTAGCAGCCGTTCCTAAGAGTCAGTATCCCACCTGGCAGAGTAAAAGCACAGCCACCACAAAGCTATAATTCTAACAAGACAAACTAATTAAGCCTAATGGAATAATCTGTCCATCTACCTCAGGTTGACTGTTTTATATTTTCAATTTGCTGGATTCAGGAGGCTATTTTTTTTTTTGTTTTAATTAATCACTTAATCATGATAATGCACTGTATGGTTTTTGTCTGTTAAACTGTCCTCCTGGGTAAACCTTCTTCCCGACTCTGCTCTCTTTGTGTGTAGCTATCTAAAAGCTAGCCAGCTCCACACATTAGCAACAGCTGAAAAGACAGTTATGCCATTTCCTTCTTTGATGCACCCTCTTCTTCCTCTAGACAGCTGCAAGTCACCCTGGTGCCTGCGCACTGGTCACATTGCTGTGAATGCTGAACTCTGACAGTACATGGAGTACAGGGGGTCTCCCTCAGGCTACCTCAGAGAGCTATCAAACAGTTGTGCCTGATTCTGGTCAGACTGCCCATGCACAGGCCAGAGTCCGGTACTGCAGGCTCAACACTTCTACTTTTCCAGAAACAGCCACCTGTAGCAAGTGACCCAGGTGACTGAGAATAAACTTGTCCTGCATGAAGTAAAAAGACATCAAGATATTTCCTCTTACTGTAGCAGCGTATTAAATTCCAAGAATGCTCAGGCCTTTTCAGTTGCATGCTTTGTTCTTCATACATACTCTTTTTAAAAGGAGTAACTGCTCTAGAGGCCAGTCTCTAAAGTCTCTTTTCTATAGAAAAATAACCAAACCAGTATAACCCATTTTAACTCAAGGGAAATGTCCTGTGTTGTGTTTCATTTGGAGAGCTGGAAATACAATGGGACTGCCCACTATGAAGCCAAAGAGGAAAGCATTTTGTCTGCTGGGAAAAAAATAAAACAGCAACAAAAAAGCCCTGAGCTCCTTTTTGGGGTGTGTCACTTAAAAAACATCTACAGAGACTGTTTCGATTGAGTTGGCTTGTTTTGTTCCAGAACTTACTTTATCTGCACTTGAGTGGGTAAAGACAACTATTTTCAGAGTCCTAACTTTTGCTACTGTGGGGTTGCAGATTTCTGTGAATGCATTATGGCCATACTCTGTTTTCTGTTTTGGGTGGCTTGCAGCCTGCGCATTTAAGCATTAGAAGTGTATAACTGTCGTTGATATCTGCATGGAAATGTATGCATACACATAGGATTATTCAGGATGTCCTAATCTAGAGAGGATTGCATAGAATTGTGAGAGGATTTCAGAATACCAAATGACTGAGTATTTAAAAGGCAGATGAAATACATTATCAATAAACCAAAGTAATGCAAGTGGTAACAGATAATCTAAGCAGTATAAACACAGACTTTAAATTCACTATCATCACATAGGAACATGATCTTAAACTGTCAGTTGCTCTTGACAAAAGGGCCTTGCTCAGCTGCAGTCAAAAAGGCATACAAACATCAGGAATTAATAAGAAAGGAAATTAGAATTCAATGGAAAAATGTAAATGTCATTGTGTAAATTTCCAATGCAGTCAGTGTCTTGAATAATATATATGTTCTGGTCAAAAAGGATGCAAAAAAAATAGAAAAAGTACTAAGAAGTTGGACAAGATTATTATCATACTATCCACTATGAAAACTTCCATATTAGGAAGTTTATCACACTGTTCATATCATTAAATTGTAGAATCCATTACCACACTTCACTTCCGTGAAGTTCAACTGCAGTAGTACAGATCCACCTAATACAGGTATGCTGATTACATCTGACTTCACTTTAGTTTGGTATAGGGTGAAGTAGATATTGACAGAGCCACTGGAGACTACTGAGGAGGTAGATGTTGTTAATTAGGGTTGTGAGATACTTGTGAGCAAGAAATGTAACAGGTCCTGGTATTCTGTGGGAAGGGGAAGGCAGTGGACTAGGATGTTACATTGCAGTGAGGTTGCTTTTAAATTGAAACTCAGGATTTGTGCATAGGCAGAAGCCTAGAGACTGGCTAGTATCTGTAATTCTTTTGTGGTTTCAGGAAGACCACAAAACCCCTGCTGAATTCACACAAGACTTGTAATTAGGTCTGTGCATTATATGCTCAAATTAAGGGTATTTTCCAATTCTCCAGAAATTCATCTTCCTTCAGAAAAGCCTGCCTCTCTTCTCCAGTTTTGTAAATGTATTTTATAGATAAATATACTAAAAATCTCTTAACACAAAAATGCTAATCTCTAGTAACAAGCCTGTTTGAGAAACTGATTTTACTACCATGTACAACATACACAGCTGTCCCTGTCCGGCCTGTTACTTCCAACTCCTACGTGTGTTTCTCATTTTTTCCAATAGTGCATTTGCATTACAAGTTCCTTGGTGCTCTACTGAGGGCTTGAAAGCCTCAGTCCTTCTATCTCCCAGACAGTAATGCACATACAACCTCAGAAAAATCTCTTCAGGTCATGTCTGGGTTCTAGGACTCCTGGCATTACTGCCTCTGGTTCCCTTATACCAAGAACAGAGCTTCCTGTTTTCTCAGAGGAGTGTGAACAGTTGGCTGTTTGTTCAGTGTTAGTTACTCAGCCCAAAAAAGAAAAAGTAGAATTATTTAAAATGGAAAGTGACCATAGCAGCCAGGTAAACAAGAAACCCATGTGAAATAAAGCCAGACAGAGAGACAGTATATGTTTGTTTGCTCCTGCTCTTTGCATCAGGCTCTATACAGGAAATACTGACTCAAAGCCATCGGTAAGATTTTGGAAAAACAAACCAAGTAACAACTCTGAGAGTGGGTTCTATTTCAGACTCTGAAATTAGATCTCTACAAGCCTAGACGGCCATCAGAATGTATATGGTGGTGGTGGTTATGGTTCATGCATTGTCTGAAATAAGAATGGTTTTAATGTTCACATTAGTAGGTTCCCACCTGCCTGGTTTATGTTGTAATGTTTCTTTTCTGTTCATAAAACATTGGTAGTATGCCCTTCTGCCTATCACGTGATTCTTTACAACAGGAGCATAGAGGGACTCCAGTTCTGAGGACACAGTTATTACTCTGTCCAAGTGCCATATGACAGACTAAAGAACTGGTGACATTTCCTTTCAGATTAGTTATACATAGATTTGTGCATTACCTTGAAATCAGTTCTTAATTGCTCTAAGGAACAAAAAACAGATGTCTTGCAGATTTCACGTCATTTTTCTTAAAACGGAGCTGATCCCTCCCTCACTCGATACACATAAAGATATATTGCAGTCAGCAGCTATAAAACTCCATCCTTTTACCTACTCTACAGTGATGAAATTCTGTATTCACAGCTAATCACAGAGGTTTAGTTCATCCAGAAATGATGCACAGAATACCCTTTATCCTTCTTGAGGTGCTTCTTCACACTTGCAGATCTGCTGTCTCCAAGTACAGCCCCAGTGGGCTATATGTGCTCATACCCAGAGGAAACAGTATCTTATGGAAGAACTCCATGCCATGAACATAGATGCCAATCTAGAGATCTCTACTGAGTTGTGGATTTGCCATTCTTCATTACTGGGAGCCATGGGTTGCTCTGAGATTGACAGGTAACTTTTTAATTCCCCTTGTAATTGCAAAGCAGAATCTGCTAGAAAATGGGAATCCTTCTTGTTGGAATTTTCACAGGGAATACCCCCTTTTGACATTTTCCTTCCAGAAAATAATGATTTTCCCCATGGGATGAATCAAAAAATCAAGTACATAAAAAATCTGATGCTTTACTGGTTTCCAAATTTGTTCTTTGAAGAATGAAACAATGGCTGAAGTATGGGCTTCCCCACCCTTACACCCTCTATTTTTCAGCCAGAAGGGAAATCAATTTGTAATTAGGTGTTCTCTCACTTGACTTACTGCTACTCAAAGTAGAAGTATTAGTTTCTCTTCACAGCTTATAAAAATCTCTTGTGTTTGTGTGGGGGGGTGTTTTAGCACAGCTAAAACAAAAAAAGCAAATTATCACCCCAAAACCTGAATATTTCCCCACAAAAAAAGGTGAAGAGAATAGGCTCTGTCCAAAAAACCCCAGTCCTATGACACTTCATTTTTCATCCTCTTGTGTTTACAAAGAAGCCCATATTTGCTCCAGTCGACCTCGTAGTCGTCAGTGTCCTGGATATATCTCCTCAGGTCAAGCAATTCTCTGTTGTGTTTTGCACATGGCTTTTAATTCTTTGGAATGTGCCTCTTAATCCCTTTGCATTCAGGGACTGAGAGTTCCTTCATTTGTGGGTCCTGCATGAAGGTGCAGTAAATATCCCTGAGCTGTGAGTGGTCACATAGAAGGCAGGTTTCTGCCATTAAGCCCAGTGTTTGCCCTCCGTAATGCCATAGCAGTGTGCCTGTTCTCGGTATTCTCTCTTCATCTGTTGTCTGCTGCCAATGAATTCAGAGACTAGTTAGTCATCAGACTCTCTCTCCTCTTCATTAGCAGACACAGATCAAAGTGAGAAAATTAGGAATCAGGAAATGAACAGAGGCAAGAAGAAGAGGAAAATTTCACACAGGCCACAAACATTTACTTCCTTTTTACCTTGCACTTTTTTACTTGTGCTGCACAAAAAGCTGCAGCTAGTCAGTTTTCTCAAAATTTTTTACTCACCAAAACAAGCGTTCTACCTTGACCTGAGTTGCACACTTCTTTTTGCCATACTGAGGTTTGTGGTGAACTTTTTTGTGTCAGAGTTTCTAACTATCAAATGTGTTTCATTTTGGGACTATAAGTGTCTTTTTTGTTTCTCTGCTGCACTGTATGTGCCAAATTGGAGGCTATGCCAAGTCTTTGTATTTTACAATGGAAGCCTTTATGAAGAGAAGCCGATTAAAGCTTTGCTTTCCATCCTGCTTTTTTGAAAGAAAGGGGCTTTAGCAAAACTTACGTTACTTCTGACATACTATTGCACAGCAATGTATGACATTAACACCACCAAATTTCTGGATTTGTCTGCTTTGCTCATCCTAACTAGGCTAACTTGATGGCTATCAGTGCATGATGTTTCTAGGTAAGGCTGTGATTCTGAGGGATGCCATGCATTGTCAACCTTTTCTTTTTCTTTCCTTTCGAGAATCTTGGTTTTCAGTTCAGGTCTATTCTTATTAGGAATTTGTGGTGATCATGCCTAAAATGCTGCATATAGCCCACTAGGAAAAAAAATACTAGCTCCCTGTCTTAAATACTTACACCGTCTAGGATGTTTCTGAATCTATTTCTTTGATACCCTTCCTGGAAATATCTTCCAGTGGAGCACACCTGGATGTGGGGAGCTAGGAAACCTCACAGTGCAGGCTGGGAAGTAACCTGGTCCCTTTGAATTTTTTTCAAGCTACTCTTCAAGCGTCTCTTTACTGGGTGAAAGACAACATGGGTGTATATATAGTAGACAAGTAAAAACATCTTTAGTTTTGTAGAAATTTTTTAATTGTCATCATTATTTTCCGTCTAGAAATAGCTCCCTGAGTATCGGCAACTACTAGTCCCAGGCTGAGAAAGGACAAAGTGTGGAATGAACTCTCCTGAAGAGAAGATGGAAGAAGGTGGTTTTAAACTCCTGGCTGGCTCAGCTGTGGGGCCAGACACAGAGCAAGCTCAGCTTTGTTTAGCGAGTGGTGTGAGTTCTTCCTGTAACACGCCTTAAAAGGGAAGTTCTGATTGAGGTAGCGGTTTAGCTGTGAGTCATGCAAGTAAAATGTTAAGTCTGTTTCTCAGACAAAAGCAACTCCAAATTCCTGACAGTGGTCTCACCCCTGAGCCTCAGAGATCATTGTCTCTTGTGGGCTGGAAGTGACAAAAAGAAATAGGAAGACTTCTTTCCAGTCTTCTTAATCAAAAAGTCTCTCTGCTAAGTTGCCTGATAAGTAATTACAGGGGCTGGAGTAGGGAGTGACATGCAGAAAAGGCTCCAGGAAACATCTTTGTAATTACACTCTGTTTGTTACCATGGGGATGTCAGGAAATGGCAGTTTTGGCTTTTGGCAGTTGAGCAGCAGGTTCTGCACCTGAGAGGAGTTATTTGTCTTTTCCAATTCATCTTTCACAAGGGGCTGACCTTTCTCTCCTGAGCCATACATATCTTTGTATATCCCTACCTCAGTAAAAACCACTGTGTTGTGAATATGTGTACAAGCATCAGCTTGAAGAATGCTCAGTCCTAGTAAGTCACAAGATGCTGAATATTAAAAATCTAGAAAACACAGAATGTGAACTGCCAGCATGGTCAGCAGCAAATCCCACATATCTGGCATCACAGACCTGACAAAGATACATTAATTATAATCAGTTTATTGCTATTTAGCAGAATGTGTTCCTTAGCATCAATCCTTGGCACAAGGTAGGTACCAGGGCAAGAAGAATGGAAGGGAGGAAAATGATTGTAATAGCAGAGATAGATACCTGGTTGATATACAGTGACTGGACAGTGATGTGCCAAATGACTGGACAGCAGGAAGGAGTTTGCCTTCTCCAAGCAGACTGCATCCATGTGACAGAGTAGCTAGATGCACCCATATACTGATTGTTTGTTTAATTTTCCTAGCAATCATTGCAAACTGTCATTTGTAGAGCTTCGTAGTCCAGGTTACAGAAAGCCTGCTAACAGTAAATGCCAGCAGCTCTGTTAACCCTCAAGATTTGGTCAGACTTTAAAATAATGCTTAAATTGGTAATTGAGAATACTAAACGTTCTCATTAAAAGTGAAAGCTGGGAGCAAGGCTTACTGCTCCCTCTAGTGTGCGCAGCTTGTAGCTCCACTGTCCCATCATAATGGCATGAGGGAAATTAAACTGCTTTTTCTAGCAGTGGGCTGGCATGGCATATTTCTGCCTGTCCTCCACGTTGCCCACAAAAGACAAAGAACAGAATTACAAGGCACTGCACTGAGCCTATTGTACTTTGGCTGACATGGTACCCAGAGGCAATGCACAAACACAGTTGTTGTGGTCTGATGGGAACTGACACCACACATGAAAGGATGTATTGCGTAAGCACAGATCAAGCATGTAAATTTACAAGTGAGGAAAGAAAAATTCTGTGCTCCCATTTCCTTTTGTCCTACATAAAGCCCATACAAAAAAAAAAAAAAAAAAAAAAACAACAAAACCAAAACCAGGTGAATGTGAGTATTTCTAGCAGTTTTACAGGTGGCAGAGATGAATGCTATTCCCCTCACCTGTACAGCGTTTGTCCTGTCAAGTTCTGAACATAGCTAGGGTCCTAAATCTTTAACTATGTATGCAGCTATACTGACATCTCCCATGTTCCATACTTGTCTGAGGCCGGGTCTTTGCTGGTAGCCTCATCCCCAGATTGCTACATTATCCTCTTAATGTGTTTAATCTTAACCTAATGATTCACTATTTGCTGTTCTTTGTTTATGCCGTTAAATTTGTCTACACACAGTATGCCAGTAGCCTTAAGTCCATTCAGGAAGGCACTACCAGGAAGAAGTTGGCTAGGGTGTCTGAGCAGTCCCCTAAGCTGCAGAACAATTACCTGCGAATGTCCAGAACATGAAGGCAGTGCAGCGTTGCCACCGACTGCTGCAATGCCACTGATTCTGCCTACTGAAATAAGGTGGTGGGAGGGTATTCTGCAGTTCAGATGAGGGCAGCATACATCATGAGATGCTGTTTGTAGGCCATGCATGCAAGGATTTTGGCCTCTAAGTCTTAGACAGTCCGCTCCTTTTATACAGAATCACCTTTTTTAATATCTGATGTGATTTGGTTCTGTGATTCTATCCATTTTCAGGAGACTCTTCTCCAAGTCTTCTGATCATAACGTACTGATAACATTAGCCTTTAAAAGCTGCTGGTATCTCATATTCTGACACATCAATATCTTGGAGGAAAAAAAATGTAAAGTAATGATGCTGGAATATGCCTGCCCAGGAGGGTATAAAGCAGCTATTTACCATAAAGGAAAGATGCTATGCTCCAAATCACTGAACTGTACACAGGCTTCAATTCTCTGCAGTGTCCAAGCTCAGGACTATTGCTGAGCTTATGACCTTCCGCAGGCTGTTCTTCCCACTCATTATTTTGGCAGAGGGTACAAATTCGCTGTTTCATTTACTTCCTCCAACAATTTACAAGGAGTTCCCTCAATCATCCTCTTTCCAATAGCAGTCAGCTTCTTCCCCAGCCAATGCACTGTTTTCAGAGGAACATCACACTATAGCACCCATACCCTTCCTGAAGATCTTCAAATGTCCTTTTTCATGTACTGCCAGACAACTGATAGAGCATAGCTGCCAGATAGCTTTCATAAGTCCCATCCCTACATAGCAGTACAGCACATTTCAGCCCCAGGTTTCACAGAAATCAGCCCTCGATCAATGTTGGATTTTTTTTTTTGCTTTACATTCCTCACTGAAGAATTGTAAGGTGGTTCCAGATGGTATGGTATATGTTCTTTCTGGACTGAGCTGCCCTTGGGACAAGAAACTTGGGAGATGGAAGTCATCTTATTTGTCTTCATGAGGTTCTCCAAGAATTCTGAAGACATCATTGGTCTCCTTTTGTGGCAAGAGAAACTTTTCTGTGCAACAGGTGTTCTTTATGAGAGCCAGAGACCACTGTTACTTAAAAATGTGTGGTTTTGACAATATAGGTAGCAGACTTCAGGAAGAAAAACCTTAAATTCTTCTCTGATTCTGATTTTTCATAGGACTCTATGTATTGGTGGGAGCAGGGGCTCTCATGACCACAGTTGGATTTTTTGGGTGCTGTGGAGCAGCGCGGGAGTCTCAGTGCTTACTTGGAGCAGTAAGTAAAAGGTTTCAAGGGCCTGGGCTGCACAGGAAAATCATTCAAAAGCATATATTTTGTGTCGTTAGTGGGAAGATCTTTACTGTTCAAGGCCTGAAATGTCCTACGTCCTTTTACTGGCTAATCGGGCATCTCTAGCCACCGTGCTATTGCAGAGCTTCCATACATGAAGAAGTTCCATTGCTTGCCTCATGTGATATATTTCCTGGAATTACCTTCTGACTTTTCTGAAGCTACCATCTGAGCTACATCTTTACCATTTCCACCTTTGTTTCCATATTACAAGAAATCTGACTTGACACCCTTGTTATGGACCTTGCTTACCAGCTTTCTTTCAGTTACTGTGTGGACTGTTAAGGCCTGGGCAAGGACAAGGGACTGACTGGCGGTCCATATAAAGCAGAATTGTGCAAGGTGTATTAATATAAGATTCTCCTCTTCCTCTGCAGTTCTTTGCTTGCTTGTTGGTGATATTTGCAGCTGAGGTCACTGCTGGAGTATTTGCCTTTATAGGCAAGAAAGTGGTAAGTAGCAAGCAACTTCTAATATAGTGATAGGGCAGTTATGGATTCCAATGCCAACTGACCTACAGTCTGGCTCTTGCATAGGAAAACTTCCCAGGAAACATTTCTCAGGAAAAGTCTCTGACATTCTTATCTAGAGGTAATGACAGCTTATGTTATTACAAGTCCAGAATGGGATGTAGCTTTTGCTCCCTTCAATTAAAGAAAAACTGTAGGTGTGGTTCAACCACAAAGAACATCAAGTAGAACTATATAATCAGGGGGTATTGCTTGGGAAAAGGGAAAACAAATTCAAGCACTGAACTTCAAGTAACAGTGTATAACCAAAACACAGAATGCAGCATATGTACATTCTGACCCATGCAGAGTCCCTCTGAATGCCATCAAGCCACAAAATCTCCTATCTTTCCAGTCATGATACCTCAGTTTACCAGGCATAATTTTCTGCTCTGGAAGTTGATGACACAAACTGGAAGTCTGCACTGGATTGAGGGTAAGACTTACTTGCCACTCATTTGGAAAGTCTGATTTCTGCAGGCAATACAGGAAGCCCAGAAAATCTATGAAGACATTTATGATGACTATATGAAAAACCCTGGGGGGAAGGTCAACAGGACTATCTATCACTACCACTTAGCTGTGAGTAGTCCTCCTGAACTTTAATACCTTGCACTACTACTATACTGTCACATCACCTTTTAAAATTCAGAATGCCTCCCACTGAGGTATGAAAGGACAGAACTGAGTGTTAATTAAAATAGAGCCAGAGGCTCACAACCTGTTTTCCTGATGGCTCTGTCAGAATTCTGGTTTTCAGATCCCCAGTGATCCCTACCTTTGAAAGTGAAAATGACCACACTTTTAAATTTCAGCTGATGCTTCTGGTCTTTGTTGTGCAGAAGATATGACTATTATGGCCCTTTTGGATATTAAAGTCCATTAATAAATACTCACAAATGCAGAGAGAGGTAGAAAGGTCTGAATCTCTCTGCAATTGTCAGAGAAACAACTGTGACCCATCTCAGGACCTACCATGTGGCAGGTCTGGTCATTGACTGAACGAAGTAGGTAAATAAACAAAAGCACGTGTGTGACTCAGTTCAGGCCACCCAAAAAGTTAGTGTCGGAATCAGAACTAGGACCTGTGATTTCTTGAATTCTGTTGTGTCCATCCTGTATCCATACTGCCTCCCACAGAGATTAAGCCCAAGCTTTGTTGCTCGTTACAGCATTCCCACGTTCTTTCAAACAAACATTTCACAACCTCAGACCCTTTTGTCCTTCTCCCATAGCTGTTATTTCTGACCCAAAGAAGAATTCCAAGCATTTTGTGGGAGATAGGCAAACAGGAAAAACAAGCCCTCTGTAGGCTCTGATTTACTACTGTCTCCAAACCCAGTACTATGTTTTGTCAAAAATAAAGATTCTAGCATTCTCTGTTGCAGCTTTTGTGCATTGCCCATAACTCTGTACGTGCTGTTTGAGCTTTCTGCTTTCTCCCTTTAACAACTCCTCTTTCCTTGTAATCCAGGGATCTGCTTTTCCAAAATTCACTTGTTTACTTTGTTATGAGATACTGTGATAAAAATACCTTCTGGAAGTTGTTGTTGATACAAATTTGTCTGTTTGCTATGGCTTCAGACAATTGAAACTGATTTTTGAGTATTTTGGCCTACACGGTTGGAACTCTACCTGAGCTAGCAGTTAATATAAGGAATCAATTTATCACTTGATCTGTATAGTTATTTATTTATTTATTATCTCACTTTCAGTGTGAAACAAGTCTTTGGTTTCCCCTTCTTTGATTCTTCATCTCTCTCTCTCATTTAGCTCCAATGCTGTGGTAAAGATAATATGGAACAACAAATGGGATTACCCTGTCCAGAGAATATCCAAATGCCAAAGGCAAGTGTCCTCTGTTCTGGCTGTTCTAGTCACTTTTTCATGTCAAGTGTTTAGTAAAACAGGAGACATTCTATAAGTAAAAGAAAGAACTTGCTTTTTACCTTGAAAATTCTATCATGAAATTCCATATGAAATGGAGCAGAGTCGAGGCAGAAATAAGTTATAGGTCATATTGAACATGCCTAGCCCTCATCTCTGAAGCCTGCTTGTAGCATCCCATGGTAGCTGAGACAATATTACATCATCTGAAAAATGTAAAGAATGCACCAGAACAGGAGTCCTAAATGAAAAGCCCTGTGAAGGCTGAATTTTGGCAAGTGCCTGCCTTAATCACGCATGGAGACTCCTGACTAGAAACTTCACTGGTGCTAAGGATACTGTTACTTCTATCTTTTGTGGAATCTGCTTGTGAGTACAGTGTCAATATGAAGGGCCAGTTACAACTTTAGCATTGCCTAACATAAAGGGTTTTAAATTTAGGTAAAACTGATTGTAAAAAAATGGCTTGTATGTGTCAGCCTGTACAGGGAAGAGGCATAGATGTCTCACTAAAAAAAGAAATATGCTGTGAAAATTGTCAAACAAAACACAAGGCATAGATGCAAGAATCAGGACAGTGACTACAATAATATTTTTCATGTTGGCCTTTTGTTTGGTGAGAACAACTGACAGAGTTGATTGCAGTATATTTTTCTAGGAGTAAAAATCTTCCAATTTTGTTTTTAATAGAACTGCCTGGTTGAAATCCAGAATGTAATTGATGCTAATCTGCATTTAGTTGGAATTGTTGGAATTGCAATTGCTGGCATCACAGTGAGTAAATCCGTGTTCTCACTCTCAAATCTGTATTTGAGCCCAGTATCCTGTCCCTTACTCAAAGCTTTGTGGAAGGTGTTTTGCAGCAACTGGTGAGATTCCTCAAAGGTGCAGCTGTTCTTACCACTTCTGGTGTGTCTTCTCTCTGGGAATAGCCCACATCAGTGCAAGCAGACTTGCATGACTTTGTTTTACCAGTTCATTTTGTGTCCTCAGACAGGGTCTGAAGTATCTAATGGTAATCTTATTTTGTTGTAATAGCACGAAGGCAGAGTGCATGTGGACCAAAGTGAAAAGCAAAAGACCATAGCAGCATTTCATCTATTCCAAAACAACTGCAGACTGATGCTTTAGGCCCTTTGAATATCCATTCATTAGATTTCATAAAGAATAGAGAGTACCTACCCTTTCTATAGAAAAAGCTTTCCAGAATAATGCTGGCTGTAGCATTTCTTCAGTGTGAAGAATAGTTTATAAACAGATTTTCTAGGTCACAGATCCAGTGGTCAGTATGTATTTTGTTAAAGGATTAGGCTTTAAACTGCATAGTTTTCAGAACAGCTTTTGTTTCCTAAACGCATAGCACCTAGTTGCAGGTAGCTGTTTCATCGAACTGTATCATCAAAGCCTCACTAACTTTGCTTATAGTCCACCTTCTCCCACAAGTGTGCATTGTTGTACTCCCAAGGTCTGCTCCTTCATGACCGAGCTGTGACCAATAGATGTCACCCTGCTGCAAGGATATGGCAGGAATGGGAAGTCTGTATCAAACACGGGCTTTGACAGAAAGCATTTTTCAGCACGTGACATGACTTCCTTCAGACTCAAAAACCAGCAGCAGTCAGAAGCAGCATGAGGAGCCAGAATATTAGTAAATACATACACCTTTAGCTGTTCTGAAGAGCAGGAGGTTCATGGACTTACTGTGGACACTTAAAAGCCGATGAAGGGTTTATGTACGTGATAGAAACTGTGGTGTGGGTAAAGAGAATTAAACAATCCTGTGGTTTGTATAAAACATGAAGGTGTACTAAAAAAATACAGCAAAGCAACATGGGTGGGACAGAGTTTCAATAATCTCATTGCGCAACAAGGATACACTAGAAATATGAACTTCTCTTCTATGGCATCCCACCTCAGATACATCAGAAGTTATGAAATTACCTCTTCAGCAGCAGAAATATGTCTGTACATATTTCTGTGCTTGTTTCTGACACTTCATGGGGTATGACTGGTCAGCTGTCTCCTCCTTCCTAGAGAGGTATGTGTGGAGAGGATATGAACTCAGTGGTTTAACTGCCTGATAGTACTGCTTATCTCCCATCATTAGCAATGAAGCCTCATGAGATAGCAGCTTTGGAGAATCAACCTGTGGCAAAAAATACATTTCTGGAGATTCAGGCAACGCCCACTGTTCTCTGCTTTTAACATGCCCCCCGGCTAACTAGTTCCCTAACATGAATAGAGGTTTATATTTAACGTATAGTCTTGGTCTTGAGTAGTAACTGTCAAGAGCTTAGCTTTCTCCATAAAACCGCAATGCTTAGCACCAGTTCCAGAGACCTGGTTCCTCTGGAATCATTCTCTGCTCTTACTCAAATGCGTATACAATATTCCATGTAGAAGCATTCTGCAACTCGGAACCTTTTGGTGCAGTATTAGGCATAATACCAATAGTCACAGTTATTGATGTCAGGGAAATTTATGTTAATGTTTGGGGCTATTATGCTGGCCTTAACATTTAGAACCAAGAATAGTGAAACTAGTGTAAGCAGATAAAATCTTGGCTTTGAGTATCAGTGAAATCTTTTATGCTAATTGTCTAATGTCTTGGGGTTTGTAGACGGAAGCAGTTACTTGCTACTCTGCCCTAAGAGCCTTCACATTGTTCTGATATGCAGACTACTTTATAGCTGTTTTGTAAGTGGACCCCTAAATTGCATCCCTTAATTGCATCCCTTCTCTTCTAGATCTTTGGCATGATATTCAGCATGGTTCTGTGCTGTGCGATCCGTAACACAAGAGACATGATCTAAAACTTTCACTGCACAACTATGTCCCAGGAGTTCCAGACTAAGCTTTACAAGAAGTGCTCTTCTACCCAATTTAATAATTGTAATGCATTTTAATTAGTGTTTTAACATACTGAGAGGAAAAAATCCCATTAGGTGAGCAGGTGAATTGTATTGGTTACAGTAAAACCGAAGTGAACAAAAAGGGTTTTTAAATGTCCTTTTTAATTAGAGAAGCAAAGGTGCATCTAAGACTAATTTGATTTTTAATGTTTGTATATGTGCAATTAAGAGTTTACACATCTACAGATATCGTGTAAGCACATGTATATCTCTCTGTACAATTATATATGCACATGAGCAGGTACCTGTATATGCAGTACATTGTTTAGGTAAGTATGTGCAAATGGAATATGTTGTGTGTGCATGTTTGCATGCATATTCTTCGAGAGTCTCACTATGCAAGAGTGTACACACACCCCTAGGCATACAGTGCTTGAAGCCCTTTCATATTGAGCCCCTGTTTGCCAAGAATTAGCAGAGGAACAAATGCCATTTTAAAAAATAAGACCTGTGATCCTTTTTGTAACAGTTCTTTCCAAAGCTCAAACAGACTAGAATTAATAAAATTGGACTTTATTTAAAAAGAAAAACGTAATGCCTACGGGCCTGCTTTAGCAAACTTGAAGTCATATGAGTAGACCCATTGACTTCACCGTCATGCAGAAACTGGATTTTTATTTTTGGGGGGGGACTGGACCCTTCATGCAAATGCAGAAAGCTCTGGGGGAGGAAACATGTCCAAGGAGATCCAGGGTAAAGGAAGAGGGGGAAGGTGGTAGGAAGCTGACAAGATAATGCAAGTCATTTGAGAGCAATTGTAGCGCAAAGTGTGCTTGAGCTTCCCAAGCTAGCCTGAGACACGCACACAAAAAAACGAAGAGATAAAGGGGGCACTAAAATTCTTATTCAGAAGTCCCTTTATCCTGCAAGACTCTATATGGTATATATGCTGGTGCAGGAGTGGAGCCTATATCCAGAAAAGCAGCCACTTTGTCAGATACGCTGTAGAATCTAACTGGCCTGTGGAAGCCAACCGAAGAGTGAAAATGGTCAGGGAAAGACACGCAGCACTTTAATACCCTCTGATTCTGCTTCTGTGACTATCACAGCTTCCATGGGGCTCTTACCTCAACCTCTCACCCTTTCTTGCAGGTGTAAGTCAGGAAAGAAAGATGGGACATTGTTACAGAGCCATAAAGTAAATTTTCTTACTGGCACCTTTAGATTGCATGTCAGGTATAAAAATTACACTGTGTGCTTGAAATACCTCAGAGCTTGCGTTTACATAGTTTGTTTCTATATTTTTATTTTTCTATTTGTCATATTTATTCATAATAGAATGTTCCTTTTAAAACAGCCTAGAAGGGAGAAAGATTCTCCCCAGAAGGGGAAAATAAATTACATCAAAGGCTCAGAATCTCTTAATTTTTGGCTTACTCTAGATTCTTATTCACCATTTCAGAGAACATCTTTTTGATAACAATATCCACATAGCAGCTTTGTCTCTCTGATGATCACTAGTTCAGATTTCTGATGCAGTTGTTCCATACACAATAGGGAAAAGTTCAGCTAAACTATAGAACTCCTTGAAATGGTCCATAACGTTCAACAGGACTTTAGGCATTTACAAGTCAAGTTCCGGGGTCTTTATTCCACTGAAACACAATGGAAAGAAACGGGATTTCAGAAAACGTGTGCATTCTAGTGCTCATGTTTGTGTGAAATACACATCCCTCATGATATTTATCTCTCATTTCCCAACTCCCGTCACTTTTCTGTTACTTCAGGGTTGAAAATAGTGTTGCTGTTCCATGTGCCTGATTTAATTGGCACATCTTGCTGTCTTTTACATAGATCTCTCTTTTCAAATTGTTCAGCTGCAAACTGTGACACTGAAACAGCTGTGCACTAAATGCTGGGTATGCTGCAGGCACTGCCAGCTGAGCAGTTTCTGGACCTAGCTTAAGGTACTCAGCTGACAGGGAGACATTATATCCTTATGCCAAAGAAGAGTTAGGCTCGTATCACTCTGTTCACAGCCTCTTAGCTATGGATGCCATGTAAAAGTTGGGCCTGGGACCTTATTCTGCAAGCATCAGACCAGGAAATAGGGCCTCTGTCTGCTGTCTGCTCCTAAGAAAGGCTCAACTGGGAGAATGACACTGGCAGCAAATCCATGAAGGTCTCGAGCTGAAACTAAGAAAGTAAACAGACAACTGACATAGCCAAAGCACTTTCATGGATCTCAGGTACACCTGAGACTGTCCCTACAACTGGTTCTGCTCTAAACAGATAATGGGATAGTATATAACCAGGGTGTTTTCTACCAAGGTAATACTGACAGAGAGAAGAAACCTGTGTATAGTGCCATTTTTGCCATTCAGAGCAAGACAGCTTTCCAGGAAAAACAGTAAAAATAACACAATAGGGAAGTCAGTGGTTTGGGTTCCAAGATTATTGCCCTACAGGGATAGAAATTACAAATAAAGCTATTTCCTTCTGTTATATTTACCCCTTGTAATGATAGTATTTTTTTATTTTAAACACATCTACATATAGTTGGTTTTAATTCCTCAAATACGTAACACTGGAATGTAATGATAGGACCACAATTTACTTCTTTATTTGTTTACTGTTTCTTGAGTAAGTTGGAAGATGCCTACTCCTGCTTTCAAGATGCGCTGAATAAAAAGGCAGCTTGCAGAAACTTCTGTTGCTTCCCCAGCCCCACCACTCCCCCAGAAGTACAAAAACATCTAAGTGCCTTATGAAAACAGGGAAGAGTGGTACAAAGAAACCTTCTATAAATTCAGTCTGTAAGAACCTCACTTTCTGCTATAGTGTTCTGGGTTTGTGTTTTTTATATTTGTTTTTCTGAGCATAACTGCACTGTGTATCAGTAACAGAATAATACCAGTTACTGGTTTAGTTCTCTAAGTTATTGGTATAATTTAAGCTAGAAATCAACATGTTATGCATTTACTAGTCTTTAACAGAATCCAGAAATATAGCCTCCTTTGTTGTTGTATGCTGTCATCTATTGTTGTGAGGTGCATAATATATTGGCAGTTTTCTCTGCATCTTTGTAACTGAAAGTCTTTTTTAATTCATTAAAGGACAGAAGGTACAGCTGTTCTTTCCCTGTCAAAGCTGTAAGAATTCCTTCCTGTTTTTAGATGAAAGCTAGTTAAACAACTCCAATTTCCATTGACTAGCTTGAGCAGCCCGTTTTAAACACTCAGAATCACAGGCAGGATTACGGCTACTGAAATTGGACATACAGGGCCTACAGTTTATTGTGCTGCTGCTCTTTCAGCTCTTGAAAGTGCAAAATCCTTCATCTTCGTCTGCAGTACAAAATAATTTCCAAGCAACTACACCATATGTCTTCAATAAGAAAGCTTTTCAACGGTAACTCAATCCAAACTAGTATCTAAACTTCCTGAAACACAGTTCATGCTCCAGAGTTGCATGCTTTCATTTACTTAACACACTCCAACGCCTGTATGCACCAGATACACAGTAACTGCCATATAAGCCAGCAGAAGTACCCACTTAGTCCTGTCCCTTGTACCTCTTTCAGAAGAAAGGGATCAAAGATCAAATCCCTCCAGGCGGTAATTCTAAAAGCACATCACACACATTTTCTTCTCCTGTCAAACAGATTGTTCTAAATCATACAGATGTAAATTGTTGATGCCCTTATGATATCTCTAAATATCATTATTCACATTTCCCTTGTCTAATTTTTCTAAGTAACTGCCTTCGGTGGGAGCTTGATTTGTTATAGGAAAACCTCAGTCAGTTTTGGTATCTTGTAGAGATTGCACAGGATCTGGTGAAGCACAGCCCTGTAATATCCCTACAATGAAGATTCATATTTCACTTTTCTTCATACTGAAAGTGATGGTTTTATAGCAAAGTATACTTCATACCTATTGAAAAAGAAATTGAGTTATCTTAAGCCTTCAAATGCTGTATTTTACAGCTTTTGGAGACTACTGATTAACAGCATCAGATGTTGTTCATAGAAAATGTACATAAATAAAGCTTTTCAATCTTACTCCTTCCTCTCTATTGGTGCTCCAGTCCTAGGTTCTCCAAAACACAAACCAATTCCAATATAACATATTTCTTCTATATTTGTTTCTATAGCACAAATTCTGACCCTGGACAGAACTGACGTATTGGTTTATGCTGCAAAGTCTGTAGCAGAATTACCTCTACGGCAGCTTTCTTTGAGAGAAACCGCCCCACACACTCTTACTCTGTTGCTTACATCAACAGAATTCGCTTTAGCCCAGTGTGTTCTAAAGTGGCATTTTAGCAGCTTTTCTGTCTTGGATTTGAAACGACTTTCTAATAAAAATAACCTGACGTAAACGACTACCCGAGAGAACATGTCTCTGTGCCCTCCAGCGTGCGCGGTCAGAACCAGTCGCCCACAACCTCCCCGATTTCACGCGAAGGTTCCGCGACGCAACGCCCCCGCCTCCGCGAGCGCGACACGCGGGCGGCCGGCCGGGCGCTGAGCTCCGACCGCGGCGCCCAGCAGAGACGCCCCCACCCCAGCAAAGGGGAGAGGCCTCCCCCACCCCAGCAGAGACCCTCCCAGCGCGGCCGGGCGGCTTCGCCTCACCTTCTCCATCCTGGCGCTCAGGACACCCAGTGCGCCGGCTCCGGGCACCGGCTGACGCCGCAGGGGGTCGCGGCAGCAGCGCCACCCCAAAGGTCTGGTCGCCCGGCGAGGGGCTCCGCGGGCCGGGGTACGAGCGCAGACTGCGGGGCGCGTCTGGCCGGGGCTCGCCCGTCACCCTCGGTGGTGCGATCGCCCCGGCGCTGGACAGCGGGCGGGCTCCGGGCGAAGGGGCAGGCGAGAACCCGGGCAAGAACCAGAACCAGAACGCGGCCCGAGCGGGCGACGCGCCGCCACCGCTCGCCTCGCGCCGCCTCAGGAGCCCGCGCGGCCGTGCGGACGCGCCCCTGGGCAGGAACGGTGGGCGGCCCTCGCTCCCATTGGCTGCCTGCACTGCGGGCAGCGCGTGGGAGCGGCGGGAGAGCAGGGGCCGAGCAGGGGCGCCGACGGGTCCCTGCGCCCGCCGCCCCAGGCGCTAAGGCCCGCGGCGAGGCCGCGCGGCAGTTCCCGGGTTCCGCCCAGCCCCGAGCGCTCTGCAGGCGCGGCGCTGCGGCGGGCTGCGCGGCGGCGCCCCCTGGCGCTTGGGCGGCGCTGCCCGCGCGCTCGCGGCCCCTGCGCGCGGAGTTCTCTGTCGGCGGACGAGGCGGAGGGCAGCTGAGGGCTGCCCGCTTGCAATTGTCCGCTTTCTCCAACTTCAGACGCGTTAATTCGTTGGGGATTGTGCTTCTCAAAGCCGGCCTCAGCGGGGCTACTGCTGAGCACCTGCGCTAGAGGCCGCCTGCGCGCGTGAGTGGAGGGGCGATGGCCGCTCCGGTGCGGGTGCCCCCCAAGCCCCCGCGTTCCGTACGCCTTCGCGTGGGCGGTGGTAGTTGTGTAAAGCCCAGGCATGTGGCCGTGAGCTGGTTAGCAGCAGAGAAGCTTGAGTGAGAAGATGACCCGGTTTTCAAGCCTCTCCCAGGTAAGAGAGGCCTGCGGCAGTAATGTCAGTGTTGAAGAGGAGGCCGATGGTGTTTAAAGGACAAATTTGCCTCAGTGTGGATTCTGATCGACCCAGCCCCCTACAAGCCTACGTTCTGTTCTGTGCTCCCATGCTTTTCTGTGACTTTCTCACCAGGATTAAGATGTTGAGGTAAGAATGCTAGGATTGTCTGCAAATCCTTTGTTTAGTTATGTGAAAAGGCATTTTAGGATAAATTAAATGTAAACAAACACCTCAGTAGATTGCTATCCCTGGACCTGAGGGTCTTGAACACTAATACTGCTGAAAGGCCAAAGGGTCAAAGTGAGCTGAGGGCATGTAAATTTATATTTAAATAGATGTATTAACACAACCCACACGTCTTCATTCTGATTTTTCTTAAGTGTAAAAATGCCACATTATTGTACTCTCAGTGATTTTGCATAGGCATTAACCAAACAGGTAGACTGTTGGGTTTTGCATGCCTATGTTCATACTGAAGACAAATCTATTGGTCCCAGCTATAAGGGAGCATTATCATAATTTTGCAGTGCTGCTTTTTACTGTAAGTAGGTCTAGTTCCCTCTTTTATTTTGCTAAGTGCAAGTGCTGCTTAATAGTAAGCTGACTTAAATTTTCCTGTGATAACTACCCATTTTAAAGGCTCAGACACTTTGAGAAGGCACTGTCTGATCTTAAAGCTGAAGAGTCTGTTTCTTTGCCATTTACTGTGTAACATAATTGCTGCTTCGTTGGGTGAGTACCTACTTCCCAATTTTTTCCTATCATTTTCTATGCTCTTCCCAGAGTAGAGAGTAGCAATTCACGTTGCAGCTATTTGCTGGGAACACAGCTCTCTTGCATGCTGTCACTACAAGGTTTTTAACAGCTGTGTTGGGGGCTGGGCAATACCAGACTTTCTCACCACCAGAATGTCTTTTGTAAACTTAATTGAAACTAGCTTCTCTTGGTCCAACAGTTGTAGAAGTATCCTGGTATATATCTAGTCATAACTGGATTGTTTAGACCATAGGTATAAGGGACATACCTTACAGAAGTAGGGCTCCTACTGTTCCTGCAAAATCCTCTGGATTTTCTGTTAATTTTAAATGGTGGTTTGGGAAAATTTAGATTTTCAAACCTTGCATGCAAAAGCATTTATTTGTCACCAAATTATACATACGACAAGTACAGTTCATGCCTTGTGTAGAATCTGTGACAAGCATGCAAATGCTGTCATCTTATGGCAGTTGCCCTGGACAAAGATTATGCTATTACCACAGATTGGTTGAGGTTGGAGGGAACTTCAGGAAGTCATCCGGTCCAATCCCCCTGCTCAAGGAGGGCCACCTAGCAGATTTCCATAGTCTTTCATGGAGGCTTTGCTGCAGTTGAAATAAAATGAAGGTGTTTGGAATAGAGTATCAAATTCCAGGAGCACTCATGAAAACTGCAAAATCAAAACCAAGATTTCTCTAAGAAAATTAAGTTTCCTATCTGTATCCTGTGAATTCTGATTCCTTTATCTACTATTTCAAGCAAAGTGTGAATGGAATAGATAATTTATTGGGAACTACAATCATATTTCTAAACATAAATTTGCATAAACAGAAAATAATATGCCTTACATCTCAGTAGTATGTTTAGGTGTCACAGTTAATTTTACCCTAGTAACTCATGAGAATGGAGTCACGATGACAGGAGATTACTATTTTAGACATTTCTTTGCCATGGATGGGAACATTTATGATATTCTGGGTCATTCGTGTTTTGTATATGTCAGAGTTTTGATTTTCAGCCTGATTAAATTAAGTACTTTGATTCACCTTAATGGCCTTTCTGAATGTAATATTTAATCTAAAAACTGAATTTAGTGGAATTTTATAAAAATGAGTAGTAATGAGTTTACAACAGAGTATGCAGTATTAACTAGGAATCTAACTGCCACATACTGACAATTTCTTTTCTGTCACTATGTGCTTTGCACTTCAATCTGAGTAAGCTTTGGTGATCAGAATAAAAACTCATCTTGTTGATCAGTAAAGATGTTTCCAGACTGATTTATTTCTATCTTGTGCTTTGAATGGAGTTGGGCTTAATTAACCTGTTTAATAGATGATAGTGGCACAAACAGGTGCTGCCATGGTTGTTAACTGATACAGTACAGTGTAGGATTAGAGTCGGGTAGTGAATGTATCAGTAGGCTGAAATTACTGTTTAGATTTGCTCCTGTACATGGGCATAAGGTTACATGTGACAAGCATGGCAAACTATTTTGTCTGTATGATTCCTGCTGCAAAAGAAGAATAATATTACCACTTCATAATCTTTGTCTCCTATCTTAGAAAGGGCTTATTCTATGTAAAGAGATGTTAGCAGGACATTGGTTCTGGAACGTGCCAGGTCATTATCAACTTTCCCATGGAGATGTTGAAAATTCAGTTAGTTAGAGGAGTGGGCAATTGACTATTTATCATCCTCACAAAGTATCTGGTTCAAGTATCTATTTCTAAATATTATTTGCTGTTTCTGCTAAAAATTAACTTCTACACTTCTATGCAAAACTTTAAGGCTTTAAGTGTTGTGACAGTTGGTATTGTTTCAGGTTGTACCTTTGATTGCTTGAGGGCTATATTCAACGTAGGTTATTTTTTGTACATAGCACATGGATCCTGGAAGGGAGGGTGGAGGGGCAGAGAGAATTCTTGAGATGAGAAGGGGTGGAGAGCAAGCCATTGATGTTTTCAGTGCTAGTACCTAACCTCTATGAGGTACAGGTTAGTAACTGCTAATTTTCATAAGAGATTGCATGAGTGAATGGAGATACTGCTACAGATGGTTGCAAGAATATCAAATATTCCAGCTTCATCCTTAATGAGGGATGAGGAAGAGCAAGAACTGGATTTTCAGGAGAAAATGTAAGGCATTAAGTTACTTTCTGCTTCATTTCAGGGTCACAGTACCTTGCAAATAACACATGGAAGAGTTTTGTCAGCCCTGTTCATGCTTTCAATGTAGTCTTTCTGTCCTGTCTACAGTATTCCTGGATCAGCAGAGGTCACGTTTACTTGAGCAGGGACAATATAATCAAATTGTGATTTCATCACTCCTATTGTAGGTGATAGGGGTGAGGGACAAAGTTACAATTCTGGCACTGGATTCTGTAAGCTCTTCCACTTTGTTTTAGAGTCACTTAAACCAGGTGGAAACTCGCTCTCATTCTTAATGATTGGTTTAGTGCAATTAGAGCTTGGCACAGAGTCATCAGGTCTAATGAAACAACAGCACTCTTGGGGAGGGGGGGGAATCTCAGTGGAAAGGAACCATTTGTTAGTTTACATTTATTTCTTAATTCCTGCACTTCTCACCTGTGCATGTTCAGCACATAGGGTGGGGCTCAGCTCACTTTCCCACTCAGGAGGGACCAGCTGACCTGTGTGGGGAAAAAGAGTTTTTTCTGAGTTTCACTTTAAGTTTGATGGTATTATAATTCCCTTCTGGAGAACAGAGTAGCAAGATTTGAGGCTTCACTGATTCTTCAGTGCTCAGAGAGACAAGTTTTTCAAACAATGTACTTCAATAAAAGAGAGGCTCGCTCCACTAGTGCAGAGAGATGAAAAAGTATGCCTAATGAACACAGGTTGAGACAACAGAGGTGATGACCTAGATCTACAGTGTAGATAAGCAAACTGTATGTGTTTAGTCCCTCTTGACTACACTTGAAGCTAGGGTCCTCCAAAAAACTATTATTACTTATATGGAAAAATTGTGTTGCTAATTTGAAGAAGACTGTAAGTATATGTAAAAATCTAAATCTAATTAAAATGTTCAATATTAAAAGTATGTGTTGCCTTTTTTAACTCTGAAATATATCAGATGTTTTGTCTCTGAGCATCTCTTCCCAAAACACATGGGATTTATGAGCAAAAGCTTATACATACACACAGTTATTTCTCCTTCTTCCCCAAAGTAAATTATAGGTGGGTCCTAAATATCAAACCTGAAGTCCTATGATTCTGCTTTTGTGCATGTCACAGCATATCCAGTTAACGGAAGTACCTAGTGATACATTTTTAGAATAAAACTTTGTGCACAACAATTTGCAAACCTGTTATGAAATACACTTTTATTTTTGTTTAGTTGTGAGCAGAGAGGTACATTTCAACCACATTCTGTTGGAAGCTTACATATTACAGAGCTTCTGTGGTTTAGTGCAATAGTTTGTCCTAACCTTCTCATGAACACAGTCACTATAATCAGTGTTACATTTACCACACTTGCAGCTCACAGCTACAGGGTAGGAATAATAAGGGATGGTGTGATGAGGACAGCCCGGAATCAGTGCTGTTTGATACAACATCTCTTTATACGTGCACACGTTCTGAGACAGAGCACTTTTGAGTAGCAGCTTCTTGCCATTGCTGTCCTACAAAGAAAAAAGAAATGCATTGTTTCACTGAAGCATACATGAGTGTCAGAAGGCTTCTTCTGACATTTTCTAATATGTGCAGAAAGCAAATCTCTTTACACTTAGACTAGCTCTGATATTTTCAGCGTACTTCTGTTCGGATCTGTAATTTTGAAACTGCACGTGATTGGGGCGCTCTGCCCCTATAAATATGTTCTCCTTGCTTACATGGTTTTAACTAATCTGCTTGGCTCCGAGTGGTAACAGTACTTTGTAATCTGCATTGGCTATCTGCTGACCAAGGTGGAACTTAAAATGCTACGTTAAACGGTAAAGCTCAAGCATAGTGTTTGGGATGCCTACTTGTGAGATATTCTCTTCAGCTAGCTGTCATAACAGTAGTGGCAGTAGACATTACCTAAGTCATTTACATTAAATAAGAGTGACTAAATCCAATCTCTTTCTCACCTGTTCTGTCTTGACCCCACAGACTACAGAGGCTCTTCAGTGACAGCAGCAGTCAGTTCTCTGCTATGCCACTGATGTTATAAGCTCTCTAGTTCCAGAGGCTTGGCATTTCTCAACCATACCTTTGTAAAAAGCCAACTTGAAAACACGATGATAGTGTGATTTTTCTGTCTGTGACAAACACTATTAGAATTGGATAATTTACACACAATTTTCCAGTGAGAACAGGCACTTCTTTTGCAGTGATGGCCATGATAGAAACAGCTGCCTAAAACAGAGTAATGCCTTGTACCCGAGTCATGCAAAATCCAGCGCAGATGGTGGTGTTGATGGCCAAGCAGTAGGCACATTCCCTTTTCTCCACATGGATTATATACTCAGAAGGAGCACAGAGTGATGCTGTTTGACCAAAAGTCAGACCAAAGAGGAGAGACATCACAAAGAAGGGACTCATGCTAGATGGGGGAAAAACAAACACACAAACTGTAGGTAAAATTAGATGTACCTTCCAACCCTCTTCTCCAAATTTGACAAGAACAGTTACGATAGTCATGGACTAGAAGTAATCTTAACTTTTCTAGCTAAAGCCTAACAACGTCTTTCCAATATCAAACCTTTAACTGAAATAGTACTAACCACTAAACAGAAAAGAAGGGTAAACAGGCCATTAACAGCATATAACAATTTCTCTTTCTCCCCACTAAAACTTATTACATGGAATGTTTTACTAATGAGTGATAAAATGCTGACACACACAAATAACAGGAGCTAAAGGATTTCAAAATGTAACATATGTGACAGAACATGAGCTCTAGCATTAAACAGAGACGCTAAAATAATCTCAGTGGTTTAAAAATAATTTTCTAAAGAAAGCATCTCCTAAAATCTTCAAGAGAGAAAAAGAAACAGCAGTGCATATCAGTCATACCACTGTATTTTTTACTTTCCAGTTGGCTTAGAGACATAATGAAATGGGAACACTGCCAAGAATTAAATAACAGATTCAAGCAAATCACAATAAAGAACATCAGCAAAGAGTTCAAATCAACGAATCCTCACTTTGTCTGTTATGCTGATCTCATTTCTCAGACCTGCTGGGGTATCCTGAGAACAAAGCTTTGATTAGTTACGAGACAATTCCAGGGTCTACTCTATAGCCTCTAAACTACAAACTTTAAATGACAGTGTCTACAAACAAATGGCCACCACCCTCTAGTCTCTTCCAGCTGTCAGTTTCCCACAGCAAAAAGCCATTCATTACACAGTCTGCTTTACCCTGTAGCTGCAACAGTGCAAGTCTGGAAAGCCCAACCTCTTGCCAGCTGAATTCTTCCCTATTACAGGAACCTGATTCTGCCTTGAGCTTGGAGAGGCAGTGACCCAGCACAAGCTCTGTGTGTGCTTTATACTCTCCAGGCTAATTCCAGGCTGATCTTACTGTTTATATAATTGCATCTGAATTGCTGCTTTCTTATCGCAAAGTCATCTATTGAAAATTCATACTGAACCACAAAGCAAATGTGATAGGAACAAACATGTCCATAATATCCTAACCTGGAAATTAGAGCTGGAAATCTAATTATTTTAACAGTCATTCTCTCCTCAGGCTTTTAAACTAACCACTGTTTTTAAAAAGTTATTATTGATTAATTTAATCACTACATAGGACAGAAACATCATGACAGGAAGGCCAGCATGGAAATTGAGTCATCCTGAAGCACATATGACTAATTCTACACCCATGTTTTGTGGAAGCTTAATGAAGTTTGGTTCACTCCCTTTGCTTGTCACCAGGCAGGCACAACTGAGAGATGCAGTGCTATACACACCAAGTAACAAATCTCAAATCAGAGCAATTGCTCTATAGTGTGGTGCTCTGTAGTGTGGTTAGGTACAGCCTGACTTACCTACTCAAACGAAACACACTGAGAAACTATCTGGCCTTGAACCTACTGAGCAAATATTGAAGTAACAAGCGATTTACTCTGAAATACAAACCGATGGGGGAAAAACTTTTAAGAAACCACTCCTTGTAGCACAATGAGAAGCAAAATAGTGCACCGGCACCAGTTAAACTGCAATGTCCACAGGTGGGGGAAAACCACTTGTGTTCAGGGCTTTGTGGAACACCTGGGAGGTACAAAAAGTAAGAAGGGGTAGACAAACCCCCTGCCCTCTACTGCATTAGTATCCGGCCATCCTTCTCACTATGCTCTGCAGCTCTGCTAGCACCTACCCTTTCAGCTCATCACCTAACTGCCATTTGGACCTTGATATGATGTATGTCTTATGCAGGTCGACCATATTCTTGATTTACATAGCCATAAGAAATATGATAAAATTGAGTCTGAGCTGGTAAACATGTCCACTTTGGGCTGTTGGAGGAGTGATCCAGTCAGTCCCAACAGGTGTTTTGCAAATTCCTGAATAATATTGTCTCCCTTTCCTGTGGTTTCAGACTGATGCACACAGCTTTGTGTCCTAGGCTAATTCTCCGAGGGGTTTTTTTTTGATAACATGATGGAGTTATTGTTCTATTAAGACTAGTCAAATGCCTTCTGTTTTCATAGAGTCTTTAGTTCTGGGTTAATTTCTACCATATAACTTCTCAGGAATTAAATATAACTCTTTCAGGCTTAAGGACATGAGCAGAGTATTAATTGTACTCTCAGTAACATCTGTCCATCGACACTTAGCAACAGAAGTATAACACTGTTATTTTGCTACTACTCCAATACATTATTTAACTGTATTTTTCTGACATACTTTAAATGCAGTTAAACATATGGGCTATATGAGTATACACATAGATACACCCACATGTAGATAATGTGTATGTATATATACACACACTATATATATATATATACATACACAAACACACATACACTACATATATATGTTTAAAAGGTTGTTTAAAACTTTAATCACAGAAAAGAATGTTTGTTCTTGGAAACTCTTCAGGGTAATTCAAAGGAGACAAGAATCCTGAAAGGAAAAGGAAACAATTCATAAAAACTAAATCTTGGAGAGGACAAAAGGTGTGCAAAATGAGAGTAAAAAATTAGTATTCCTAAATCAAGGATGTCCCATGGGACCCTTTGCATGCATAGCTGAAGTAGGTACAGCTGATTATTTTCTCTAAAGATTTCACAGTGATTTACAAGCATAGCTTTAGGCAATTTGAGCTATATTTGTATATACAGGTCCTGACAGTAAGACCCCTACATCCAGGTTTAAAGTGCCCTCAACATATCCTATTAGAATATAGGCAGAGGACAGATCAGAGTATGAAGGCATATATCCTTTGCTGCTTCAAAGTGTTAATTTCTCTGATTTGAGAAAAAAAGGGTGTAATGGGGGGCGGGGGAGGAAATTCAGATTAGGGTAAAAAAGGATTAAGAATTTGCTTTTAACAAGATTTAGAGAAATGTCTGCAAACATCAATAGCTAAGAAAAAAAATTGCAACAATCCTTTAAAGTCAGTCATAGTGAAGATGAAAAAGAGAATGCAGCAATAAGAACTACAGTAATTAAAAAAAAAAAAAAAAAAGGAAAACAAGCAACAATCACTTTTAGAAGTGAGAAAATGCAGAAAACTTGCATTGGAAACTGAAGACTAGGAAATAAACTTCTGTCAAGACAGAGACCAACAGTATTGTCAAGGGACATTAGTAGATGAAGGCAATTTGTTGATGCAGAGTAAGTGCAAAGTCTTCAGTATGTACATGTGCATTTGAAAATGTAGTGGCTGAACAACCAACATACACATTTGCAACAAAAATTATTAAATAAATTACATAATGAATTTCAAAATCAACATCATTAGCTAACAGTAATTTCAATAACTCTCAGAATACTGAGAAGATTTCAAAACATTAAGAAAAGTGCTAATATTATGCCAATATTTAAAGAGAGAATGTTGACCCAGGTAACTCAAACAGCTAGCCTGACATCTATTCCTGATAAATCGGGTAAAATAACAGAAAGTTGATACAGGATTTGAGCAATCAAGAATTAACGGATGAGAACATAACTAATGCCTGTCAAGATGGTGTTACATAAAATAGGTCATGCCACACAAACCTGATTTCATTCTTTGAGGCGATTACAAATTTGGTTGTTAAGGCAACTACATAGGTGAAATGTCCTTAGTTCCATCTGTCCAGAGCCCTACAGTCATGAAGATTTAGAGCGATTAGGCAGAGTCCAACATGGTATATGCTGAATGTCAGGAATTATTAATCACTGGAGCAGGCAGCATAATTTCAGCTGTGCATTTATTCACTGTAACTTTTTTACCCAGCTTCTGAATGCACTCCAGTGCATTACAGAAATACTTGACCATGTATTAAGAATGAAAATTGATTTATCTGGAAGCACAATAAATTACTCTGAGTGGACCTTGAGACTAATGTGACTACTGCTCCTCATGCTTGTTAGCTCCACACTGATATATGGACACAGAACATCTTGGCTACTACCTCTTCTTTGCTGGCATCACATTAGCCTGCCCTTATTTCAGAGATGCGCTAAACCACTGTAGTGATACGCACGCCACGTCTCTTCAGCAATTTTCACAAGCCATTAGGCTGGTAGTAAAACTTTTCCTCGATTGTCCTTCTGGATATGACCGTACAGCTCATTCACTACTGACCTCTCTGGACACCTGATGGAAGTGAGATCCTACTACTTACTGGGAACAGCACGACAAGACTCTGGAGGGACAACAAAGTCTAGTGTGGCAATCTGTGAGTGCCTGAGGCTTCTTTCTTACAGTTTCCTAATCCATAGTTAAAAGTCAGATGCTTATGGATCCATTTCTTTGGCTGCCCCAATGCTGACCTGCAGACTATTCAGTGATAGAAATTTTTAATGTGCTTTTACAGCCATCAGCTTTGTAACCCTGTTCTGGAACAGCCCGTTACACTGTTAATTATTTATCTTTAACCTTTCTGTTAACTAAACCAATTCATTCACTGACATCAGTTATTTTACACTTTCATTATATGAGAGACAGTATGCTGATGTTCTACAAGAAGTATTTTAAGTGATCTCTGTAAACAGAATTGAGTAATCATAAAATTATTGGGTTCATTACCCAGGAATCTCTGTAATGGGCTATAGAAATTCAGTGCATACCAGAAGCTTTTATGTAAAAGTAATTTAATAGGATTCTCTGTCACCAACCAATGCCTAAGATAAAAGTAGGAACAATGAGAAGTTATCACACTTTATGCCTATTCATTCTTCCCCTGTTAGTACAACACAATGAAAACTTTGTGATCTTATGAGCAGGTTAACTTGTAGAGCAAAGTAACTCTTGTTTCCACTGCATATATATTCTATATTTAATATCCACTGCACTGTGGATATTAAAATAAAAACATGTCCATGCTTGTAAACAACAGAGAGTTAGAAGCTATGCTGTTGAAAAGCAGACAAAGCCAATCAGATTTCTAGCAGATTAGTATTCGGGTAGAGGAATTATTTCCAACACGATCCTGCTGCAGACCTCTGCTGCTAAAAGGAAATAAGATCCTAGTATGTTGCCATAGAAACAAGTGGGTTTGCCAGGTTTTGCATTTAAACAGACTGTGGCTGCTGAATTTTCAAAGCTAATCTGTCTATTGCCAGTCTCTCTGTAATAGCTTGAAACATAGCTCTCATCTCTTAAATTGATAGATTCACAGATTACCGCTCTTCTCTTTCTTGCCTAGGATTAGCTGCAGCATTTCCCATCAACCACAGATTAAAACAGCAGTTCTCTTTGTTGTGTATCATATGCCAACGATCTCCATTTATGGTCTGAAAATACTTCATAATCCTATTTGCTCTTTGGCTCATACAATAGACCACTTGGTATTTGGTTTCATTTCTTTGGAAAGTGCTAGGTATTTCTGTCATTCTAAGATATACAATTGCTGAGGACTGAGGACAAAATTTAAAACAAACAACAACAACAAACACAAGCCGGAAGCCTTCTGCAATATCATCAAGGTTGAATGACTATACCTGCCCAATATCATAACAATGCCAAGGGGTAAAAGTCACAGACACTTTTCAGTTTCTAAGGGTTGTAGTGGTCTCCTGATTTGAGTGGCAATCTGATAAGCAGTCAGTAGATAATCAGACAAAATCTCCACTGATGAAGATCTGTTATGGAGACTTGACACTATGCATGTACAATTGACTTTTTTTAGATCAGAATGTAAGCTAGTTATGTATGCTCAGTAAAAACACTGCGGCATGTTTATGTCTCTCCTTTTAGGCTTTGGGCATGCAGTCCTGTCAGATGCTGCGCTTTCCCAACACGCATTCCTCTCTTAGGCAATCCCACATGCTGACCGGAAAAAGAAGTGCCTACCACAGCTATGACCGACTGTGAAACCTGCCAAAGTGAATGCCTCCCACTGAGGAAGCCACTCAGACTCCAACTAAAAATTAAAATGGCTGTAAGGAAGGAAAAGGGAAGACTGTTTTTCCTCATGAACTCTTCCCCCCCTCAGGATACTCCTGGTAGAAGCAAGGCAAACTGAATTAAAAACTTTCATACCTAGGGACAAGAAAAGGTTGTAGGAATAATACTGTTACTTGCACTGGTTTTTACCTTATTAGAGACATTTAACTTCTGTAGCAAATTTTTTTTTGTACCCCTTTAGTTTAGAAATTTAAAGGATTGATATTAGTTTTAGAAATAGTTGTCCTTTATAATAACTATCACACATACCTGAGGATTTTTTTTAAACATATCTTTTTAATCAAGATTTTACTATCATCTTCTTTACGTATGCTTGGGGAAAACTGTTTAAAGTGGTTCTTCCAGTGCAGTGTCCAATTCTGAAAACGCTACTTTTTAAAGCCACTGTGAAGTAAGATCAGCAACTGTCAACATACAACATTCCCTGTCCTCTCATATTAGCCAGTTAGTTTCAATTAGGTGAGGTCAGCACTCCTGTGGATATACTGACTAATCTCTAAGCCCAGAGCAACTTCTGTTGTTTCTTTCACCCAGCCCTTCAGGGGGGGTTCCGGGGAGCCTGAACCAACAGGCACACGCTCAGACATCGGGTCTGTTACTCAGTGCCACCTGCGAGTCCACGGACTCCTCTATTTGTCAGCTTAGGTGAGTCCTGACAGGGTGATTTGCTTAAGATTTGTTCTTATTTTCCACATTCTATTTTGCAGTCTCTGTTCTTGCAGCTTTTAAGCAAAACAAAATTTTCAATCCCATTTGTAAATAACTATCAGTAGTGCCGAGTGACAACTGCAATGTACCTGGAAGTGCTTGTATATGCTAACCCTGTACTGTATCTTCAAGGTCTTGCACTGGTTACAGTCTTCTTTCTTAAGGTACAAAATGGGGGTGTTCTCAAGTTGTCAAAATAACCTTGTGGTCTGATTTGAAATACTTGTAATGTTCTATCATGTTCTGTCACAATTACAGAGTATTCCATTTCATGACACAGTACATAATAAAAATCACTGTTGCTACAATATGCTGTGCATTTAACAACAAAGAAAACGGATTAGAGAGATACATTTTTGGATCACTTGCTGGGGGAAGGCCTTTCTTTGTACAGTGCTATCAAAAGGTACGAGTCTCTTGCTGAATCTCGCAGTATTATCCAGTACAGAAGTTAAATATAAGTACTGGGTAATAAGAGAGGCTGGAACATTAATTTTAAAAATTCAACTTTTGACTAAACACCAACACTCTGTACTAATGAATTAGTACGCTAAGAATTTTTAAATTTCCTGTGCTTAATAAAGCCATGATGGACAAATGATACCGACTAGATATCTGAATATTTTATGAGAGATCCAAGACAAGCATTAGAATAAGTAAATGCTCATTATTTGTCTTCTCAGACTTTGAACTGACTTTTCAGTTAAACTTTTTAGGCTTTTCTTCTGCTTTTGTTTTAGGCTGTCGTAACAAACAGGTGCACTACAGTCATTAGTTATAATAAAAAAAAGGAAAAAAATCTCTGTATTTTTTTCAGCAAGTATCTGGACCAGAAATTTGAGATCAGGCATGAAGCATGTGGTCAAGATAAGTATTTAAATTAAATAGACTTTTTTTAATACATACATTTTACGATCTGTAGACCCAGAACTACTCAGTTATCCAGTAAGTAGATTCGAGGAAAACTATTATTTGTTCTCAAGGCAATTCAGAAAAAGAGGAAAGAGCAGATTAAACTGAGACAAATAAACCCACTGCTGAACAAGAAAACTGAGACAATACAATTAATGGAATTCAACCTACACATTTTCCAATCCTTTTCACTTGTTACTACCTTATGGCAAAGTACTTTGTTCAGGCCAAAGATTATATAGGCTTTATAAAAGAGCCCATACAAAGACAGAGTGGATCTGGAAAAACAACAGCAGTAACTTTTATAGCATCCAGTACTTCAACTAGTCAATCAAACCAAAGTGCAAAATGCAGCTATCAGCTGGAATACAAAAAGGATCAGAATGTATAGAAGCAGTGATGTGGTTATTAAAGCAGAGGTACATCTGGCACATGTTGCATATAACACCATTCACCACAGTAAGAAGTCTTCAGATATCACACGGCTCAAGTCGTCACCACCTACATTTTTACCATTTAAAAAGCGTTGGGAGTCAAGCAACATCAGAAATGCTGATACCGAACATTCAGCTTTTCACAACCGTACGAGTAAACATCCTTGAAGCTCTGACTCAATCATACAGCCCAGGCTCCAGGTAGGCATTACTACACAGGAGAGCAGCATTTTCTTGAACTGCTGGGGCCAGACCTGTTTATCTTAGCTGAAGCCACAGTACAGATGAAGAGCTGTATCAAGAACTTGATGATGGTATAAAAGTCTGAAGGACTAGGACGTACCATTCTGTGAAGAGGGAAGTTGAAAAGGTGAGAGCAGGAAAGTGGCAGCCATCTGCCTTTTAAAATAAAAGGGAAAAAAGTATTTAAAGTGCTAGAGAAATACAGAAGTGCACGCATGGTAAAAAAGGAAGACAGGAAGAAAGAAAGCAGACGTGGCAGGCCAGAGTGTTGCTCACCCTCCTTGAAGAAGTATTTGATAAAAAGGGAACTGGAGAACTGTGTTAGCAGTATTATGAAGGTAAGTAATAATATATACCAACATTTCCAAATGCTTGCTTTAAGTTTAGATAACCTGATATTGACAAACTTCCTGTTGGAAGCTGCAGGTCCTCAGCTGCTCCATCGAAAGGAGTAATAAATCAGTATCTGCACTGTCATTATCAGTTCTTGGTCAGAAGACATATTATACCTCAGACACTGAAGGCCACATTCTCCTTAAAACTGATTAGTAAAGACCCAGAGTAAAAAGAAACACCACAAATGTATCATGTACATGTATTTTACTGGAAATACCATTGAAAAAAAGGAAATATTCTGTTTAATTGGTAAGTTGTTAACTACATTTATTGGCACAGGTTAATATATATTTTAAAACCTTTTGAAAAAGGCATTTAGAAATAAGCTTATCTTGCTGATATTTTTAAATAAAGCATATATATAAAAATACTTACGTGTATGTATATATATACATGTAACTTTACTTGTAGTAAATGGGACTAGCCAGTAACTAATATAGTGGCTAATGTCACAATACAGCCTTTAAAGCTTTAATAAAATTCCACAGATAAAAGCATCAATATTTACTACTATGAATATGTGCTAGCAGGTAGCTTTCAATTTTTACTTTTCTGGAGTGTGTACTACCTGAAGGACTGACTAGCCAAAGCACATGCATTTATTAATTTTCATTTGCTTTTCCTATGCAAACTGGATTAGTGCCTAACAAAGTTGTTTATTTTCAGTTTTACTAAGTATAGTCCATTCACAGAAACAGGCATAGGACGAGGCAAACACGATTTTGCATCCTTCCTAGTTGATTACCTTTCCTGTAAGCTTTCTACAATGGTGCTAACAGGATTTTTGTAGTTTTGCAGATAATTTGTAAAATATACCACCTGACACACTCCTCATGATATCAGAAGGACTGTATGATGCACCATGGATTCACAACCCTGCCACAACAGTACTGGAAAATAAGGAGGTTCCAAGTGATTACTTACCGTTTGTGTCTAGATGCGGGCAGTACAGCCTTGAATTTTTACCTGTTCAAGTGGAAAGACTTTTCTCCAACTTAAAGACATTTTAATTACCACAAGACTCACAGTGATATGCAGAAACTCTTACAACCGTTAGCTAGCATTTCTAATTCTTACTGCTAAAGTTTCTTGTAATTCCCTTTTCCTACGTTGCCAGATTATGTACTTATACCACTATACTGGAAATGATGTTCGGTAGATAAAAAGAACATTTATTTTTCATGTAAAGTCTCAATGATAATTTAAATCCTATTTTTGATATGAAGGCATTCAAATATCACATATTCTACAATTAGCAAAGCCGTGAATGTGGGTAAGTTAGGCTTGATGTGGATTTTGAATCTTAACTTTAAGATTGCAAAATTATAGTTCATGCATCTATACGTGAGGCATAGCTGAGAAGACAAGACAGTAGAAGTCTCATTCTCAGAAACTCAGAGACAACTGAAATTTTTATTTTTGAATGCTCGGTAACTAGCTTAGGAGTCAATTCTGCATATCTGTTGAAGATGTCAACAACAGGAACAGTCAAAATTAGAAATATGCCATCTTGAAATGAAGTAACAAACATTGGCAAGTATTTAGATCTTGTATAAAACACCACACCCTATTAAAATAAATTACAAACTACACATACATATTGCGTTTCTGGTGACCGTATTTTCTTTTTCCTACAAAGCAGCTGAAGAGATGTTAGTAACATCCCAAATGAAAAATATCTGACTTTGCATGGCATTCTCTATATCCAGTCAAAAAAATAATAACTGATGTATCTGGAAAAGGTTTAAATGGATTATTTTACACTACTTATGGTAAAATAATCTTTCTTGGAAAGAACAGACATCTGGAATCTGTCCATTATAAGCAGCTACTCTGATCTGCATTTGGTCTAACGTACACTACTTAAGCAGGTATATTCTAAAAATTCAATATTCTGCAAACATATGAAATAACCTTCCAGCAAGAAAAGTAATTCTAGCTTCTCAGAAAATTTCCTTGCATAAGAAATTGCATTTCCAAATATGGAAGGGAAAAAACCCAGAATATTCTTTCACATCTCTGAAGAATATTTGTCAGTTACATACAATTAAAAAAATAAGTATTAGTATCACTGCTCAACAGACAAGGAAGGCATAAGGAACCCAAACTACTAGTCTTTGAAGCAGGTTTTTCTTCTTGTTGTGAAACAAACATTAATCAAGGATTAAATAAAACTATTCTTACACTTATGGCTGAAGCTGTCCTTAGGAGGCTGCCTGGTGGTATATATTTGTGTCCTAATACATAAATCAACAACATTTGATCCCACACTTAATATTTCAGATAAACAATTTAATGGCATCTTAACATTGGTTTTACAACCTTAAAACATGTGGACATATTTTATTTTTTACGAAGCTGAAATCTTTTTGAACTTAAGTAATTCTACTGAAAATTCAACTTTATAAGTTTCAAAACTGTTTTAACATACTGAAGTAGTAGCTACTGAAAATAGTCTAAAAAGACAGTTCTAATAACATCTTAAATTAATGAAAAAGCAAGATGACTTCAGGTAAAAGTGTATGCATTTTAACAGCTTCAGTATTTCTTTCACTAAATAATATCCTTTTGTGAATTATGTATTAAGACAGTAAATTTAAAAGAATCAAACTGAATTTCTTGAAAACCAGTATTTCTAATGCCAGACTTTTTTTTTTTTTCTTTTTTAAACAGACTTCTATGTAGTTTACTTATTTAAAAATTTTTAAATGGGCTAATTTGTCTCCTGACTTTTTATAGCATAGGTGATGAAATGTAGATAATGCTCTGCAGGTGGATATACTTATGTATCTACGTGTGTAAAGGAAATTAATATAGTATTAGACATACTGAGTGTGACAGAAAAATGCACCAATGTACTAACTCTGAAAGAACAACAATACTGGTGGTTGTACTAATCAAACAATGCTAGGGCATTAGTCGTTTTTTCATTTTAAGTAAAGAGCTTTTCAGCTTCTTTAATTTTTCTTTTCCTGTCCATTTTAGAAACTGCAGTCCATCCAGCCTCACGCATTTTTCTCATGGTTGTAAGTTTCAGTAGAGAGCCCGGGGTATTCACCTTTGATGTAGTTGGTTCCTAAGAAGAAAAATAAACCCATCCATTAATTTGTTTCTGTAATGAATTTGATTAACTGTTTGATTTAATCTGAAGAAAAGCTAAGGTACCTTTTTTGGTGTCACGGCACATAATTGTGAAGCTTGAGGATAATCTTTGTATAGTTTTTTAAACATTTCTTCCTCTGAGACAATGCTCTTAAATTAAAAATAAAAAAAGTTATTTAATCACACTGTATTAAAATCACACCGTATATTCTTTCCCACTAGGAGTATTAGAGCATGGAAAAATAAAAGTTAAGATGTTACTCTGAAGCCCCAACACTTCAACAGAAACAATGTAAAAAATCATTATAAAAGTTAATATATATTTTTGTATAGCAGTATTCTGTTTGTCATATAGTTACTAATTATGTACATATAAATACAATTCCAGAAAGAACCAGTGAAATAGAAAGATACACATAAATATTGTCTTGGATACAGAACCCCACATGCTTTATAAACATTCTTACACTTTGCAGTGTGCAAAAACAACTGTTAAGTACAGTATTGGTTCTCTAATTTTACCAGGAGGTCACTGTGTTCAGAACTATCTGACTGAGCATCCAGCTGTAGAAGCACTTTTTGCTTTTTCCTCATGCACTGTTCTGAATGCAGATGCGTGCTTTCCCTTTGAAGTTTATGTATTGGAGGAGTCTTTATAATATATGTCTGGGAAAAAAAAGGATGGCATTTATAATTGTATTTTCAGTGGTAATTGTAGAATCTAAAACTGAACTCATAACCCATTTTACAGACTGAGTATCCAGGAAGACACTAGAGAGATGCTGTGGAAGAGTTATCTTTCCATACAAACTGTGAAGCAAAGACCCAAACAAAGAAAAAAAAAAAATTTTTTTTTTTGTTGCCAAACAAAGAGAATGAACAGGAAGCTCTGGAAGAACTGAGTTTTATAGAACACTATAACTTCTTCATGCTTATCTGCAGAAATTCAGGTTATTCTGAACTGTTGTCACTACATACAGACTATAGCCATCATTTAAGAAAACGCAAACAAACAAAACTGTAGGAAAAAGCTTTCAGAAAGACGTGGATAGTGGTATCAAGAACAAGACTGTTTTTACTTAAATAGTTCCTTCACTAGAAGTTAAACTCAGAAACATTGCAGAAAGGATAACATAAAAATTGTAGTTGTTCCTATTAGTAAGAGAAAACATCACGTGTGAGCTTCTGACAGGGTAAAACCAAAAGTTTTACAGTTATGATGAAGCAGTCAGGAATACTTTGATAATTTTTACAGCTACAGAAGCTATTTTCTGTTCCATAGAGAAAAATGTGGTTTTACAAACAGAGAACACTTTTATTTTAAGACTACGTAAAAGAATTCTAGAGACTTTATTAAATTCACAGTCCCTTTAGGACAGGAATTGTTACTGATCAGTAGTAACAGACAAATTAAGTAACCGAGCAAGAAAAATGACACATGGTTGTGGAGACATTTTACATCAACGAAGGCCATGATGCCCTTGAAGGCTTCTGAATACAAGAAAAATAAGGGTTTTGAATAACAGAAAAATAAGGTTACAACAGACCTTGAAGGTTTCCGAATAACAGAAAAATATGAAAGTTATCAGTGAGCAACAGAGGACTTTGGAAGAACACCCGGAGCAAAAAAAGTAAAAAAGCAAGTTATTGTGACAAGGGAAAAAAGACATGCATAGTTAAGCTAGCCAATCAAATGTTAGAATAGGTGTGTGAGTAATGTATGTTAACCAATAAGCACTTATGTTGAGGGTATGGACAACTTTGCAGGAAGATAAAACCGCAGCTTTCTGAATAATAAAGGGTCTTCGATCTTAACATCAGAGTCCGTGTTGTCAATCTCCACACATGGTGGGAGTCCTTACACAAACTGCTTTCTAATATTGCTGTGGATTACATTTTTTTGTGGCCATCTACCTTTTAAATGCCTGCTTATCACAACGAAAAATAAGTAAGCATCTACAGAGAAATGAGAAATACAGTCAGAAAAATAAAACAAGAACAAATCACTACTATGAGTTACAAACCTTTAAAGATGGACTACCCAAGGGACTTCGTGCAGATACTGAAGGAGTAATTTTTTTCTTTTCCATCATGATGACTTTTTTAGGAATATCATTTGGAGACTTTTTATTTTTCACATTAATTGATTCACAGTCCAGATCTAAGTGAGGTTTAGAAGTCTCAGAAAAATGAGTTTGTATTGTCTAAAATGAAAAAAGGTTTAAATTAAAAGCATTTCAATGTCTTTTGTCGAGTGTATATAAATTATCATGGAACTCCAATTAGATTGCATACATATAAATATTACCAAATTCTAAAATTAATTAATAATAAGGTTAAAGCTACCTTGTGCTTCTTTTCCTTTTCAGGAACCATGTGTTGGGAGGGTTCTTTTGCAAGATTCTGCTAAGAAGAGTTATGTGATAGCAAGTCAATATTTTGCTTGAATTCAGTTGTTGAAAATTTTCTTGGCGTAATTACAGAACACATTCAACAATCATACTATGCTACAAAGTTCACACAAATATATGACCCAGATTTAGTCAAACTGCAGCATTCAAAAGACATAACTTTTATATTCACAGTTTCATTTGCCCATCTCTGTTGAGGAACCTACATACCATCCCTTTTTAATATGAAAATACGATACAGTTTTTGTCACAGCTGTATTTAAAAAAGAAAGAGTTCTAGTGTCATAGTTTGAACTCAGAGGGCAACTGAGCATCACACAGCTGCTCACTCCCCTCGTTCCCCTCAGTGCTGAGAAGGAGAAAATAAGCAAAGGCTCAGGATTCAAAACAGGACAGGGAGGGATCAACCACCCAATATGGTCATGGACAAGATTGTTAGTGCAAGAAAAAAATAATATAAATTTAATACAGACAGTAACAACAACACTTAACAGACAGGGTAGGACAGTGAAAAGCTTTACCACATCTTGAGAACAGCTTCCCCCCCACCCCTCCCTTCTTCCTGGGCTCAGCTCTGCTCCTGACATCTCCACCTCCTCCCCCCAGCGGCGCAGGGGCAGGGAATGGGGGGTGCAGTCAGTGCTGCTGCTTCTTCCATCTTTGGTGGGGGGAGCTTCTGGAACTTCTTCCCCCTGGTCTAGCGTGGTCCCCCTCTCACAGGAGACAGTGCTCCACAAACCCCCAACTCGAGTCCCTGCCATGGGCTGCAGCACTACCTGAGCTGCTCCAGCATGGGACACCAACCTTCTCCAACTCGAGTCCCTCCTACAGGATACAGTCCTTCTTGAGCTGCTCTGGCATGTTGCAGTCTACCCAGCACCAACCTACAACAGCAGGAGCTGCTTCTTCCCACAGGATCCCTGCCTCCTTTGGGTAGAGTCACCTTAAATGTCCACCTGGACCCCTCCACAGACCACATGTCAGTGTCTGCTCCAACGTATAGCTCCGTGGGTGGTGGTGGGGTAGTCCTGCTGTCTCACCACAAGATACAGTGGGGTTGCTGCTCTGGTGCATTTCCCCCTCCTTTCCTCCTCCGTTCTTCCACTGACCCCAGTATTCACATAGATGTTGCAACTCCTCCTCACAATGCCAACTCCTCCTCCCATGTCCCTTTCTTTAATATGTTATCGCAGAGGTGCAGCTGACTGGCTCGGCCTTGGTGCAGAGGTGGGTCCAACTTAAAGCTGGGTGAGCTTCAAGAAGCTTCTCACAAGGGGCCACTGCTGCAGGCCACCCCCTGCTATCAAAAACGTTACCACTCACTCCAATCCAGGACATCGAGTTATTATTTCATGCAAGAAACTGGAAGCATTCTTGTTTATTGAAGTAAACATTCCTTTGCTGTCTTTTTAATTCTGTTTTGCATTTCTTTTGCCAGCAGAAGAATATTATATAGCAATCACAAAATGGTTAAAGTTGGAATGGACTCTGAAGATCATCTAGTCTAACACCTCTGTTCACAGTAGAGTGAACTAGAGTAGGTTGATCAGGACTGTGTCCAACACGGCTTTGAATGTCTCCGAGCATGGAGACTCCGCAACCCCTTTGGGCAACCTGTTCCTGTGTTTTATCTCCCTTACAGTAATAGAATTTTTCTTGCATTTAACTAATACTTCTTGTACTATATTTTATTCCCATTGCCTCCTGTCCTTTCACTGGGTACCACTGAGAAAGTCTCACTCCAGCTTCCTTACTCCCTCCCATAAGGTATTTATACATGCTGATAATATGCCCCTGAACTTTCTCTTCTTGAGGCTAAACTGTGCCAGCTCTCTCAGTCCCTCTTTTTTGTAAGATGCTCCAATCCCTTTAAATGATCTTCAAGGCCTTTTGCTGCATTTACTCCAGTATGCCCTTGTTTGTCTTGTACTGGGCAGCCCAAAACTGGAAATAATTGGTCTCCCTAGTGCTGAGTATAGAAAAAGGATCAGCTCCCTTGACCTGCTAGCAACACTCTTCCTAATGCAGTCTGAGATGCCGAGCCCATTCCTGGCTCATGTTCATCCCACTGTTCACTGAAAGCCCAGGGCTTTTCAGGCAAAGCTGCTTTCAAACCTGTCAGCCCCTAACCTGTACCAGTTCTAAAATTTATTGCTTCCCCATTGCAGGACTTCACATTTGCCTCTGTTAAACCTGATGGTATTCCTGTCCACCCCTCTCTCCAGCCTATCCAGATCCCTCTGAAAGACAGCACAACCATCTGCTGTATCAACCATTTCTTCCAATTCTGTTTCATCTGCAAACTTGCTGAGGCTTTTCTCTGTTCCATCATCTATGTCATTAATTAAGACGTTAAACAATATTCAACCCAGAATCAACCCCAGGAATACATCACTAGTGACTGGCCTCTGCTTTGGCTTTGTGCAATACTAATTGCAATCTGATAAACCCAGCAGTTTGGCCAGTTTTCAATCTACTTTACTTTCCACTCACCTAGACCATACTTTACCAGTTTCTCAGAACATAAGGATGTTATGAGAGAGTGTTGAAGCCTTATTAAGGCTGAGATAAATAACATTCTCCTCTCATCTGCCAAGCCAGTCATCTCGTCATAGAAAGCAATCAGGTTGGTTAAGCACAATTGCCCCTTCATATAAATCTATGCTGACTATTCTTGTCCTTCGTATGTTTGGAAATGGTTTCCAGGATTATTCGTTCCATCACCTTTCCAGGGATTTGGGTGAGGCTGACTAGCCTACATTTCACCAGATCCTCCTTCTTGAAGGTAGGAGTAACATCTGCATTTTTCAAGTCCTCAGGAACCTCTGCCAGTCACCGTGACCTTGCAAAGATACTCGAGTGGCCTTGCAATGTTACTGGCCACCTCCCTCAGCCCCTATGAGTGTATCCCATCAGATTCCATGGAATTATGTATGTACAGGTTGTTTAAAGATTCCCTAACCTGATCCTCCTCCACCAAGGGTAAGTCTTCCTTCCTCCAGATTTTCCAGGTTCCATTGAGTATCGCATCCTTTTCCTTGTCCTTTGTCATCAGAACTCCTGCCACATTTAACAGCGGGTCCTGTAGAAGCCGTTCTTGCTGCCCTTCACTTCCCTTGTCAGTTTTGCCTCCAGATTGGCTTTGGCTTTCCCGACATCATCCCTGCAAGCCTGGACAGTCCTTCGCAGGGTTTCATTTTCTCCCCGATTCCCTCATACTTACCAATTCAGGAGTAATGCAAAACATTCACTACCACCGGAAATGAGACTTAATGACTTCAGAGAGCATCACGCTCTTGAAATCAGAACGCAAGCGAAAGCAAGACCTAGAATCAAAAGTGCACTTCACAACTGTCACTATAATAAGTGCGTAAGACCAGTCCAAGCATGTCACCCATACTGTTACATTCAGTAAAAAGAAAATACCTTCTCTTCAATTTCTGCTTTAAGTTGTTCCTTAAGGAATGACAGTTCACTTTTCAAATGTGACAGCTCGCTTTCCTAAAAAGAATTAGATTAGAACAATTATTAACTATGCTTAACCTGGAAAAAATAAAGCAGTCCAAAATGAGAAAGCAATTAATAAAGATATTCATTATAAACAAAAGAAAATTCCCTTTGTTCAATAGAGCTAGCTTATCCATGAAGCTAGCATGCCAAGAGGTATCTACAACTCATTTTCAGAATGATTTAATCACTAGAATAAGAGATGATCAAAGAAGCAGTTACCAAATTAAAAAAGAGTACATGTACACTTGAGTCATACCTCCTTCTATTAAAAAAATCTAACTGAAAAAAAGCTTTGTGGAGAAATACTCTTGTGAAGGGAAATGTCAGACAAATACTGCATTTTAAGTAGATGCTGTAGAACTACACTTCTGTGAAAGTCTTGAGGGGATGTTGACTCTCAGAATATTTCTCAAAGCTAAGCTTCCCAACAAAGGAAAAAAAAAAAAACAAAGGCAGTGATGCAACTCTGGACTTGAAGTTTTGTTTTACTTTGTTATAAAAAAAGCTGAAGTATTACTAAGAAACAGGTACTTGACCAGAACTGTTCAAGGTAAGAACTTAAAACACTTGAGAGAACAGGGGGGTGGGGAGTGAAATCCAACTATTTCATACAAAAGTTTCTTATTCAGACAGTGAGGTTAGAACATGACACAATATCAGGAAAAGTAGACAGAAAAGCTCAGCTACTCCAATTTATCTTTAGAAACATCTGGGGTTTTTAATGCACGTAATAAAATTGGTAAGAAAGTAACAGTAAACAGAGATTAGTGGGTTGATCTTTACTGTTCAGTCCCGCTAAAGCAGACCCTTAACCCCCCAAGTGTTAAATAGAAAAAAGTTTTATATCATGTTTATAATTATATTGCACTTTAAAGACAGCAGCCCATCCATTCAGTTATTTAGTGCTGAAGAGTACACCTTACCAATGCTCTTTTTGATGACAACTGCTCTTGCTCTTTTATTTTATAAAGTTTTAACTCTGTATCTTTTTCTTCAACCATTTTATCATATTCATGCTGTGTTAAAAAAACAAACAAGCAAACTCAAAGCATTTGACTAAATGTTACAATTACAGATCTACCTAGTCTTAAAACATTGCTCATTTTTTCAAATAAGGCTCTTCTGAAGATTCAGAAAGTACTACGAATAAACACTGATGTTTCAGTAGAAACTGTAAGACAGAAAAGGCAACAAGCATTATTATTTTGCTAACTGACAGAGAGTGCTTTATCTATAGGCAGCGATGCGTGTTCCAGCACATAAAAGCTAGCCACATTATTTTTATTAATGGTATATGCTAAATGTACAGCAAAACACAGCAATAGGGAATGTAAATTAAAATATGTTAAGTTAAACTTGCTGAAGGTCACTAAGTAATCTCCTCATAAAAAGAGGCCCAAACAGATACTGAAGAACACTGCTTTATGATGGTATCAAAAGAAGCCTGAATATTTCGTGAAATCCTAGAAATTTAGATAAATGGAATCTATCTTCCAGTAGGCGTGTTTTCAAAATCTGAAGATTAATTTATTTTTAAATAATTAAAAGTCAAGCATGTATTCATCTTTGTTTTCCTAGACTTCGGTCTCTATTATGAAGTTTTACTTTCTAATTCATAATATTCTGGGTTTGAAAGTTTTTTACTTAACACAGTGTCACACGTTACAAATCACAGAAATCAGTAAAAGCTCTTACCTTGTGTTTTTCCATAAGTGCCACCATTTCAGTTATTTTGTGTTGACATCGGATATCAGTTTCTCTCTGTGTTACTGTTGCTTCATCAGCAAGTAACCTCATCTTTTCTACCTGTTAGTAACAAGTTTCATTTAACGCATGAACAATTAACAATGTATTTTAAAAAAAAAAAAAAATCTTAGTTTCTTCTTACCCCTGTGGGTACAGTGTATATATAGTCTCATTTAGCGCAGTCTTCATTTGCTTTTAAGATGTTTTTCAAATCCTGTACCTTTTATACATATTGTTACAATGGGCAAATAAAGCTAGATTAAAAGTACATCCATTCTTTCATGGCAGTGTCATTTCAAACCACAAGGCCATTTCAAGCACTCTGCCCTAACATTTTTTGATATTACCATCAAAAAACTGTGGGCAAGAAAGTACTAATATGGGAAAAGTTACAATCTAAGTTGCTTGTGCTGTGTTTATACCTAGAATAGAATTTCTGTGAACAGTATCTTGACAAAAAGAATTTTTAACTGGGTTCGCATTTTTAAAGACACATACAAATACTTCAATGTAAGGATCTAATGTCCTAAAGCTTTGCTCACATTCATACACAAGAAGTTCTGTTTATGTCAATAAGACTGCTACCTAAGACCAAGAACTCTGGCCAATATAGCTTCATAAAACCATCATATATCAAAAAATAAATAAAAGGTACACTAAAAATTAACAACTCTCACCTCTTCAAGAAGTTTATTTTCATTTACTTTTTTTGTTTCAATGTCTTTTTGATAGATGTCAACTGTTTCCTTATGTTGCTTGTTCATATTTTCCATCTCTAACTGTAATTTATTCACCTTTTGAGAATGCAGAATTACCGATGTTACTTGTTCAGGAATAAATATGCCAATGATTTTTTTACCTGTTATTTTTCAGCAGAACCACTCTGCTACTTTTCAGGTATAAGATTGAACTGTCCTATTTAATGTTGAGCTTTCTTTAATAAAGAGTTGAACTTTGACTTGAAGTGAGTCAGAAAATACTCATAAAAACAATGGCAATACCACAATGGGAAAGACAGCCTATACCTGTTCTGTGCACCCCAGTCAACAGAAGTCCTAAAGCTAGAGACTAGTGAATCCCAAAGAGTCATTACAATATACGGGAACCATCCATTAGCAATCAGACACTATTCTGACTTTTGTACAAAAAACTCTTTAGCATTGCTGGCATGGAATGCAAGGTAGGAAAATGAAGCATAACTGAGTCTCCTAAAATAGTCTCCTAAGACTTAGCAGTAGGACTGTATTCTGTTTACAACTAAATCTTTTTTTTTTTTCAGTTAAGAAACAATTTATCTATAAATAGTTTATTTTCAGAATTTTGTTTAGTTCTAAAGAAGGTTAATTCCTTTGAGCCACTAAAATTAATAAGAATTTGGTATAAAACAAATAGGAAGAGTGTATTCCTAAGCAGTCACCCTAAATGCTCTGTATTCTTTGAAAAAAAGATACCGATTGTGACTTTATTCCCTCCCTTGTAAATCTATTTAAGATTTTAACTCGTTTATGGTATATTTTCCTTCCAAGTATGCATTGTGATTATAATTTTTCCTTTTAAATTTCTCATAGGAATGCCCTGAAAACAGTCCACATCTTTGTTCAAGTGTGGTACCCAAAACTGGACACAGTGCTCTAATCAGGGACTTAACATTGTAGAACACAGTAAAAGAACTGCCTAAAGTAATTAACACATGCATTTACTTTAATTGCTTTTCTGTTTCAATGGGTTGGCATTACTGAATTATGTTCAATACACTATCAACCAAAAAGAAAGGGACTGATTAGGCACGTAATTCCTTGAGATGTGATGCCCATCTCTTACAAATGTCTGATAGCGCAGTCAGTGTCCCCTGTTTAAAAATGGAAGCATCTTCCAAAAATTATGGGTTCATTCCTGTAAAATCTGTATCCGAGATCCATAAACCAGTTATGAATGTGCTTAGCATGTATTATCATTAGTTACTCTGGGACTTAAAACACTCAGTCTTTGTGCTTTACACTCATCTTGCACATGAAGTTATTTAAACCTACCTTCCCTTCATACATACTTGTCTTCTTGCTTTCTGCAGTAATTTTCTTTTTCAGCACTTTATTCTGTTAAAATAAAGTAAAACAAACACTATTTTTTCATAAGTTAATAGAATTACGTAATGATTTAGCTGCATCAAGTAGGTCGGAATCTTCGTAATTCCATCTTTCAGCAAGCAAATAGCTCTCTGTTGTGCAGCTCAGGTTCCAGATCAATTCTCCAAACAAAAAAGGGCTCAACTACATTAATACTACTGTTACTTCATGACCTCATGAAAGACTCCTCATGGGCAATGACAGAGAATAACGAAAGAGGGTGCAGAATGGGAAGAAAAACTCAGATGCTCCTGACAGAAAATGTGCAGATGTCATGACAAAAATACAAGTTATATGTTTTTGCAGTGCACTTATTAACAATTTGTCCTAATGCACAACTCTCTTCTATTATTGATAACTCAGATAGGTTATTATTTCAAGTACATCAGTGATACCATGTAGTAAATGAATACTGTATAATTTTGTTAAAGATATCATTTCTGTACTTGCATTTTTCAAAAGCAAGGATAATTTTACAAATCAAGTAATTCCAAAGGTGACTCCTTAATTTGCTCAGAGTTAGGATAAGAAAGGAAATGTTATAAATTACACAGATATATGTAAAGATATCACACCAGATGGAAACTGTTGAAAAGTAACATTTAACACAAAATACCATGTTTTATGTATTTGTTGCTTTTAAAACTGTACTTACCTCCTGTTGCAACTCTTCAACGCATTTGGTTTTATTTTCCATCTGTTTCTTTAAATTATTCAACTAAAAGAGATATTTCAAACGTTAATTAATAAAAATAAAATAGTAACTTCACAATTTAAAAAATAATCTGCATGAAGTTCTCCACAGTGCATGAAAAAATTAATTTTCGTACCTTATTTTCTAGAATCTTCAACTGCTTGTCCTTTCTTGAAATTTCATTTTCAATACTCTTAGCCTGGAATTATAATTGTAAATCTTTGACTTTACAATAAAATTTTGAAATCCATTATGATGTTAACAAAACAGGTGTGCTTTCAAACTACAGTAAGAAAGTAAAAATATTTGAACATATTTAAACTAGAAGTCATATTACACATTGAAAGCCAACCCATACACCATCCATCACTAAGTGGCTATACAGAAATAAAATAAAAGGGGTTCTCTGTTTGCCTGAAAAATAACAAAACTGGACTTCTAAGCCTCCATGTTAAGAGTAGACATCCCAGTGAAAGCCCTTGTCTTTTAAAATAAAATGGCTCAGCATGTGTACATATGTTGACTCAACTGGTAGCAGCACTGAAAGAAGAAAGCATATGTAAGAGATTACATCCCTAGGTAGAGCTTTGCACAAAAAAAACCCCAAACAAACAAAAAAGTAAGTTTCACATTTAGATTTTGTCCTACAGGTTATGTTATGTATTTTCACGATAGAGTATGGGATAAGGCATACATTTTCTTCTCTTTCATCCAGTTTATTTTTTATCTCTTCACCTTTCTTTGCCATCTTCTCCTTCAAAGACTCCAGTTCATTTCTAAATGCCAAGTTAAAAAGCATTAGTGAATATTTACTTAATAACTTTAACTTCTCTTCACTACTGCTAAATAAATCCATACTTTATTTCCTAAAAAGAGCTGCTAATATTGATGAGCACTTTGTAAGATGTTCAATTAAAATGTGACTTGTAAGTTAATGTCTGACCTGTACATACTTTTTGTAAGTATGGAAAGACACCCTTACCTGAGAAAAATGTATTCTAATCTGTAATATCATAATGCGTCTATGAAACACAGAAGGCTGCCTGTCTACTGGGCTGGTGGTACAGAGACTACTTCAGAGAGTAACATTTAACCAGTTTCACATTTTCGCATTTAATCCATAACCTTTAACTTAGGTTTTCATTTCCTTCACACCTAAGATGTTAATGTAGAACAGAATAGCTCTCTGTATGTAACATGAAGCTATGGCAAAAATTGTTCCTGTAGCAATAGGTATTATTAATCTGTAGAAACTTCTACATGGCCAACATCAACACTAAATAGTTTCTGGTTTGCTATGTAACCTAAAAAAAAGCATTAGTCTAAAAATCACAGAAAGCAGCATATGATCACAACATTTAGACTAACTGGGAAGGAATTGGGCCTACTTTCTTTAATAATATTGTACATTAATATTTGTTTTTACTTGCCTTAGCTGGGCATTTTCTTCTTCCAAGCTTTCAACTAACTGCTTTGTATTTTCTTCTCTTTTTCTACTATCCTAAATAAAGACCCATGTAAGTCAAATTAATAAAATTCTAAGTGACATCTTAAAAAAAATCAAAGATATCTTAAGCAGTATCTTGGCCTGCCTTATTCACAAGGGTAACTGCAATTCCTTTGTATTTCAAACACAAAAAAAATAGTTCAGATACTCTACAGAACCATGTCATGTTGCAGTTTACCATATGATTTGTATTTTAAAATTAATGTTGTCCTTTAAGAACAGGCAGAAGTTTACAACTTGCCTCATGACTTTCTTGCAGTTTCTTTAGTTCTGTAGCCAGACCACTTTTTTCTTCTGCTACTTGTTCCTTTTCTAATAAAAGCTTATTGATACACACTGTTAGTTGTTCATTCTTTAGCCTAATTTAAAACAATTTGAAATTTCCTTTTAAGTTAAATTTATCCTTTACAAAATGTTACTTCTCACTGAAAAAAGTTCAGGCCTCTATCTACAAATTCAAGCTCTGCAGCTAAGTTACAGTGATGGAAAAAGGTGACAGAAGAAAGAAAGAAAATAAGATTCAACTATTATGTAAATATAACGGCTGTTGATGTAGTTCAATATCCAGTTCAAAGCAGGGTTAGCAATGAACTCAGAATCTTTCTCTTCATGTTAACCCAACAAAGTCACAGAGATATGGAACAAGTACATACATATAAGTACAGAAAATGTAGTTTATAAATATAAGTATAGAAAGGATGTCATATTGTGTGCATAGGTTAAAAATTTTCAATAGAAAACAATCAGATCATTTCACTGTATATTAAAGTAACTTCTATATAACACAAAAAAATTAAGCTAATATTGTATTTTCAAAAATGATCATACGCCTTTTGTTCAAAATCTGTATTCAGTGTCATAAGCTGTTCTAAATAATTTTGTTCCTTTTCAGCTGTATTGGACAGTTGTACTTTCAAATCATGGATTTCTTCCTACAGAAGAAAAAGAAAGTGTTTTGAGTACACATGTGTAAACTACAAGTCATGAAAGCCATCAGAAATGAACTGACAACACAAAGCTTTAAGGTGAAACAAAATGGCATACATGCCATTAATTAGCCAGACCGTATCTTTACATCTCTCTGGTGTAATGTAGAAGTAGCATGAGATACTGAACTCTGATCAAAGTGCTATATGTGTCCCCTATTATAAGTCTAACTAAATAGTCTGCAGAATTACTAGCAAAATTAGCTTTCCTTTGACATTATTTTAAACATACGTTTGCTTCAGACATCATAAGCTTTTGCATTCACCTAAATAAATAATTAAAAAAAAAAAATCACAGAATTACAGTACTATGTGATAGAATAAGCACTTATTTTGGATGCATCCCAAACCACTAAGCAAAACTCTTCCCTCAGAAATTTGCTGCCATTACAAGATAAGGCAAGCTTTGTAATGTAATGCAATGTATAATATAGAAATGCTTTGAATACTGTTTCCTCCAAATAACTGGTGATACACTGACATCACAGTCAATTGATGGGGAATGGGGTGGGGAGGGGGGAGAGAGAGGGATTAGTTTTTAAGCACAGCACATAATGAACTTCTGGAATTTCTTATCACAGGAGGCAAATAGCATGAGCATCTGTTCAAAAACAGAGAAGACAAGTGCACATGTAAAAGTCCATAAACTGATAGCAAGGGCAAGTGACAGGGATGTGTCCTCAAACATCCTTAATACAGCTACTGTAGGAAAGTACATGGGCAATAGCCAGGCTCTTCTACTACATAGTATCTTCTGCTGCCATTGCCACCAGCAGAGCAGTGCATTGGTCGGAGCACTGGTCTGACTCTGTGTACTTTCTTACGTTCTTATATACAAGTGATAATGTATAACTTAGCAATAAAAACATGTTACTATCACCCTTTATTCAGACCTCTCTGATTTGGAGAATATTTTTCATTTCTTTTTCTCTCTCCTGCAAATTTTCTACAGTAGCCTCAAGATCTATCTTCTTCACTAGAAGTCCTTCAACTTTTCCCTGTTTAAGAACATCAGTGAAACTCAGTTCAGAAAATTCAATGCACAGTATATAAGGAACAAACATATGTGGTAAAATGCAAACCTGCTTTCACACTGTCTTACTATAGCTGATGCAGTTTCTTTTTAGACTTGGAAATACAAGATCATAAATAAAATAAGCCTGTATTAAAAGCATACTTCATATAGCTTAGACTTATGTAACAAAAAATGGGCCTGTGTCACAGTTCAGTAGAGTTCACAGGGACCAGAGCTAACTACCTCATGAAATTTCCCTGTAAGTACAAAAGAATACCCAGTATAATGGGAATATATATATATACACATATATATATATATAGTATAATGGAACAGGGTGTTATAACCCATAAGACCTTTCTGCACATTCTTAAATGTTTTATCTGAAAAGGGATATATATCAGCACAGTATGTAATGGTTTCTAGGCACTGAACACTGCAGTGTGGAGGATACCTCACCATAACTAAACACCCCACAATTGGCAAAATAATCACAACAGCTTTGTGAAGGAATAAACCTATGGAACCTACGAAATTGCTTATTGGTTTCTTCATTTTGTCACACATAACCTTTACATGAATTCCACTGCCTTTTCTGGGTGGTATCAGAAGTTTGGTTATCCTTTAAACAACAAAATGAGGTCAGCTTTTATAAGGCTTAATGTTCAGAAGTGTGTTATGAAGAAAGCTAGCCACTTGAGGAATTATCTTTACTGTCAAAAATTAGTTGATTCCTTAGCCTTAAATGTCACATGTTCACAAGGCTTGAGCTAAGGTTGATCACAAAAAAAAAAAAAAAAAATTTCAGAAAGGTTCAGAATGAGGAAAGAATGAATACTAAGCATAACTAAAAATGGGAAATCTTTATGTCCAGAGAGAGTGGCATTTGAATAGGTATGAATGAAGAAGGAAATGACCCAAAATCTTGACAAGGAAAACCAAACCAAAGCAGAACAAACCAAGAAAAACAGTGGAAATAATAAAGTCCTTCAAAGAAAACACTCAAATAGTCTACAAGACAGGTAAGGACGTTTAGTAGCATCATTAAGGCATATTAAACAGTGTTTATATATGGCATTTGGGACACTTAGAAATCAAGAGAGACTTCTTCATATGAAAAGTAAATGCCATGAGACTAATAAAAGGAACATTTACCAGTGTTTCTGACAGCTCTTCAAGTTTCTTTTCTTTGTCACTTTTGAGTTTAGTCATCTCTTCTACAGCACATGTAATGTAAAATTAATTGAACACATTAATTCACAGGCAGCATAAAGCATTTATCCCTTTGCAGTACCCAATTTTCAAAACGTGTTGGATTAAGTTCAGAAATTGTATAGCTAAATTATGACTTAATCCAAATGTAGAGTTGAGAAAACTATTCAGAAAGACATTAGCAAATATATATCTGAATGGGAATTAAGAATTCAGAACCTATTATGTTTTCCACAATTATGGCTTCGAATAAACCATGGACTGTAAGAATGGAGTAATCTCCAAGTATTGATGGATCTGCATTTTTCCAGAAAAAGATTTGGACGGCTGAAGATATTCACGTGGATATGATGAAAAAGGAAACCACTTAGTAGTAACTTCAAAATGTTTTCTATGTGCCCATTCACATTACTGCTATTTTTTGCAAGTACTGGACATCAAACTCATTTTCACTCTGGAATTCTCACAGGTCAAATCTCACCTTGTTCTAGATTAACTTTTGAACACCTATCTTTAGATGCTCTCAATACATACAAGGACTTCAACTTATACTTCTCACTTATGGTATCAGGACTAGAGACATATACGGCACACTGGGAAAACTCTCCTAAAGATAGATCTCTTTCTCTGGGTGGCTAAGAAGCACAAATCTAGAAATCCCAGGATACCAAAGCAATATTTAAAGCTAACCACTGTCAGTGTGATTCTACATCCAACATGGGGAGAGTGGTCTGCAGAAAAGCTTAATTCAAGTGTTTTGTCTCTGCTACAAGCTACAGAGGTAATTCCTGGAATCTACTGTTCAGCAGTCTAACACTACGCCTCAAACAGGTCTGCAGTGCTCTCAGTCTTTAACTGCAGAGAAACCAAAATGACTTCCAGGAGAATCCATCCGTGTATGGTCTTACACATGGAGATCTGAACAGCACTGCTGTTTGACTGTTGCCAGCTACAATGACTATCAAAGGAAAGGGAGTCAGATGAGTAAAAATAAATGTAAGCATTCCTGACAGGTACAGGGTCCCATAAAACCATTTTTCCAAGCAATAGGGACAGTCCATTTTCAGCAAACAGCAGAAAACATTTTTATTACCTAGTTCATTTTCTTTCTTTCTACAAATCTTACCCAGTTCAGCAGACTTATTTCTGAGCTCCAAGGTAAGTAGCTTTGACTCATCTTCATATTTCTCCAATCTAAAAAAATGGTAATTAAAAAAAAAATACTGTATAGTACAAAGCACTGCATTTGAAATTTAAAGGACAGTAAGACAAAGTCTTACGGCAAGCACTTTAAGAACATTTGCCTTTCAACAGGCAGATGACATATCTGCATCAAAGATGTAGCAAATTTCACTATTACAACTTCAGAACAGCAGACATAAAAGTGAAAAAATACATACATACATAAATCTGTATTTCTTAAAAATTATGAAAATCAGGGAGGAGTGGGGCAAAAATTTATTTTTCTTAGAGAGCAGAATCAACCAGCACAACTGAGAAACATTACATTAAATTCTCTGCATTTAGACCACTGTGTCAAAGAAACTAATTTCAGCTTCATATCCCTTTGTTCTTGGTTTTGTCATAAACTGCAACTACTTAGAAGACATCTTAATGCCAGGTACCCCAAATCACTGTTTCTTGAAAAACTCAGTTGTGGCAATGTATTAAAATACATCTTTTACTGCTCTGTTCTCATTTTTAGAAAGGTTGACTTTAATTGCTGTTAGGTTGACAAATACATAATTTTTAAAGCTACAGAAAACCTGAAATACATTAATAATAGTCATTGGTTTTAAACGGTACTATTATCAGATGAGTATCTTCCTCACTAAATGTTCCATTACTAAAGAACTGTCAAGTGCTAAATGAGATTACTGCTCACTTAGTTAAGAGCTGCATACATGCAAAAGGAAACAGCATAACTGTCTTCAAGTGCTAATAAACCAAATCATCAGACAGGTGAAGGACTTTAAAAAGTTATCAGTGATTACAAAAAAATATAATTACACCAGATCACAGATGAAGTTTAGGTTTTATTCATACCAGCTCAGTAATCTAGTATTTTAACTGTAAGATCATTCTTTGAATTTTAACTGTTTAATTTACCTATTTTGTTCTTTTTGCAGCAAGCTTTTCAAACTGGAAGTAGAAGTCTCGAACTCCTCTATCAGGGATGCATGCAAAGCCTTAGTTTTTTTACATTCTTCCACCTGTGCTTCTTTTTCTCCAGTGACCTGAATTAATGCTTTCACTGCAGTTTGCAATTCAGTTTCTAAGCTCTTTTGAGTAACCTGCAAAAAAATTATAGATTTCTAAACATGTATTGCAACAAACAGCTACAATTGTTTCCTATCTAAAGTATCAGTAATTATTTATTCAATTACTTGTCTAACCTAATTATAAAATTATAAGCAAGCTGTACCTCTGTTTTTTGCAATGAAACTCTGGCCTCTTCCAGTTCTGCCCTCAAATGTTCTTGATTGATCTGGGATTTCTTTAACATTTCTCCTTCATGTCCTAAGCAAAAATAGATATGCTTACCTTTAAGAAAAATAGGATATTTACTAAAAAATGCTTATATTTCTATTTTACAGATAAATACATTCCTACAACTTAATCAAGTTACATAATGTATTCATGTCATTGTTAAGGAAAAAGCCACGGAGATTATTCAACTTATTAAGTAACAGTAACCAAAATGTAAAATTACATATATTTATGGAATTTAACAAAATGCAGTCACTTCTATGTATCTGGCATAAAAGCGATACTAAAACCTGCCTCCCCACTCCCCAGGGAAGGGGAGGCTGAAAACTGCCTCTGTTCTAAAGAACAAAGATACTTGCATTACATACTATAAATATTTTGGAATATAAATGCCTCAAAAATGCTGAAAATCAAGTCCTGAAAAGTAAGTTTCCTCAGTGGCACTTGACTGTAAGTTTGCAAAACTCAAGCAATGTATTTTCCCCTTATAATCTTCAAAAGCCCTCACTGGTTGGCTCACCCTTAAAAAACAACCCTTCAGAATCAGCTATACTTCCAATCACAGTCAACTGTTTGTCTGTTTGCAAGTAAGATTCCATTTAAAAGCTATAACATTTTGGGGGGTTATTTGGCAAAGGTATGAAAATATGTCTTGCTGAACACGGAACAAGACTACTATTTATGGGCTACTCTGAACAAATATTATACTTTGAAGAACCTTCACTAACTTGATTTGAAACAGATCTATCCAGTAACCAGGAAAAACACTTTTATCTATTATTATGCCGTGTTTAGTATACTAAAGTCCAACTGAAACTGAAAAATATCCAGAATAGGGACAGGGTTATACAGTGCCCTGGTAAAACTTACTTCTGTTACAGAAAAGGAATGATAGGGTATATGACATTTTTACAGTAGTATAGCATGCTCACACTAGAGTTTATTGAAGAATAAAATAAAAAACCCTCACTTCTTGAAGCTGCTACGTCAGTACAAAACCAGGGTGTAGCCTATACCTAAAAAGAAAACCTTTGTTATGAAATAAGGGCCTAGACTTTATACATACACAGATTACGCTACCAGTCCTGACCCCACATCAACAGCTTCTGTTTCAAACAAAAATATCACCTGCAAGGCCCCAAAATTCTGCTGCTGACAAGGAACAGGGTAAAATTATCATGATCCTGCTTCCTATAATTCTATAACCAATTACATTTTAACATAGCAGAGAGAACTCTTACTTTTTGCTTCTACTAAGTCAGCAATCTTATTTGTTGATTCCTGAAGCTGAGTCTTGATGTCTCTTATTATATCATCTTTTTCATCACTCTGTAGGGTAAGAACTGAAATCTAACAAAATTAAAATAATATCATAATGAAGTCTAGAAAAAGAACAGATTCTCATTTTCATTTGTGCACCATGTATGATTAGCATACGTACTGATGTCATTCAAGTTAAATAAGGTGGTTGGTCTTAGCCAAACATTGATCAAGTCATATTACTCTGGATGAAACATCTCTTCAGTTCAAATTCAAACTATTAATTCCAACAGACTAAAGATACTGGAACATCACTAAAGTTAGCAGAATCTGACTTAAGCGCAGCTCCAGCTGTCTCTCGTCCTTTTTACTGATGCTTAGAAACACTCCTTGCCCCTTTGCAACGTCACTTCCATCCTCAGAAGAAACAAACTTTTGACCTTTCCAGATGCAGAGACTCAGAGTCCTGCTTACAAACTAAAAGCTCTTATCACATTTCTTCAGCTTAATCAGACTTTCTTCATGGTTACCTCATCACTACTACAAAAAACTTACTCTAATCTCTGATGCCCGAACTCAGTTACCAGCCTGCGGTTTGATACACATTCTCATCCTCCTTCCCACCTTCCTTCTTACCAGATAAGAACTGTACCTTTCTTAACTATGAGGAGTGATGACTGCTTTGCTAATTTTATGCTTCTGCACAAGACGCTTTATAAAGGCACATGTATGTATAAATAACAGAGGGAGTATCCAGTGTTTACATGGTGCTTTTAAATCCTGTCACTAAGATGTCCCTTGTTACGATACAGCAGTCTAATTCAGATTTTATTCCAAATAAATAACACAGAAGGAACATACCATCAAAAAGTCATTTGTGATATTAATTTCCATCCTTCCAAAATACCAGTACTTTACAAACAACAAAGCACTTTTAAAATCTTTTCATTTTATATACTAGTAAGTCACAAAAGCAAAAAGTGAACAAAAAAGTGTTCAAATGTTAATGAAACTGCAAGATCTGTTTCAGAAATAAAGCTGTACATATTAGACTATAAAACTGAGCAAACCTGTTTTTCCTTCATACTGATTTCCAGTTTGCATTCTTTTTCAAACTTGTCCACTTTTTCTGCTTCTTCTTTTACTTTTGAGATATAATAATATCCATAGTTAATATACTAGCTAAAATATACTCCAAGTAAAATACAATTTCCAGTTTAAGATTGCTTATAATTGTACAGCTGTACAAATGGTTTCCTAAAGAGTAATTGCTGAGGTCATGTCTGAAATTATTTTCTAATCAGTCAAAATAATCTTGGCACCAGCCTTCCACAGAATTAGTCCATTATTCTATGTATTACTTAATAGTTTGTTACAAGATGTGCAGAAATGCACATCTAAAAATGAAACAGGCACATAATAAATAAAGCAGATATTTAATTAAAATTTCTGTAGCTATACACTAGTTCATTCTCAGTTAAATAAACCAGCTACATAAAATAAGTAGTGATCTCTAAACTGTACTTCACAGACAAAACTCAGACTTTGAGTTACTATTTAAAAAATAAAGTTCCAATCTGACCAGGTAGAAAAACAATAAAAGGGCCCAGGCATTTAATAGTAGGCAGCATGAATAAAAGAGGGTCTAGACTATCACAGTGCTACCTGTTCACCATTCTAGCACTTCATAGCTTTCTGGCCTGAAACTGCATGCAATAAAATCTATGAAGTACAAAATTGTTAAGCCTGTAGCATAAACACAATAAACAGAATTCTCACATTTGAAACACATTTCCAATCTGGTGTTCTCTGCTTGCACACGAAGCTCTTCAAATGCCATTATCATTCTCTAAAAATTAAATTCAGTTATATACATTCACATAAAACAGCATTTTCAGTAATGAAGAATTATGTTTATGGTTTGTAAACAAAGCGTTAGAAGCTTGTTCATATTTGTAGGAGAAATTTTGTTAAAACCATAATTCAGAGCACAAACATATTTTGAGTTAACAAAATGTTATAATTACTCAAAGTTGGAAGTTTAAGAATTTCTGTGCTCAAGATCTAAACAATTTCAAGGATGAAATATTTTTACTGGTCCATATTGGTAAATCCCTATCACAATGGAGGAGTTGTGCTTTTCCTAGTTGATACAACAACCTATAATTAATGTTTAACCATTTTACCACGTACTCTCTGGCTCTGCCTAGTATTAAGTTCATCACTCCCAAACAATGATGCCTCGCATTTCTCTATTATAAGTATACTAAGGTCTTATCTTCCACACTGGAATAATTAATAACAAAAATATGATAAATTAGTTTATTTGGCAAGACTACACTTCTTGAACAAATCAGAAAGGCAAAAACCCTCTTTAAGTCAAGGAATATTCACACCTTACACATCTTGTATTTCACACAAAATCACCAGTTCCCATAGTGAATTTTTTTGTTCTGTCACACTCAAAACTAGAATTAATTTTCTTTGTTCATCTTTATTATATATTGTCTTTTACATTAAATAAAATTATCTACTAGAATAACCCTTATATACCTGACCCCAAAACCTGACTGAACACAGTCCTATGCAACCTGATCTAGTTGACCATACTTTTAACAGGGGAAGTTCTCCAGATGTTCTCCAGAGGATACTTCCAACCTTAGCCATTCTGTGAAGTCACCAGATAGGTGAAACAGAGTACAAACAGAAGACAGAAGTCATGGCAGTCACCTAACACTAAGCAGGTCATACATATCACACAGATCATATGGATTTACATCCCACACACTGTTGCACTTTATCCGATTAATGTGCTCTACATAATACAATTCTTGAAAAGTGACTGAAAACCGGACTTCCTGAATCACACATGACTGTTCTAATGACTTTATCAGAGAATGTTCTTTGTATAGTAGTATCTCAACGTATTCAAAAAGGAAAAAAAAAGGAAGACCTAGTGAACTACAGGCCAGTCAGTCTCGCCTGGCAAAATCATGGAGCGGATCCTTCCAGAACTGTGCTACGGCACACGGAAATTAAGGAGGTGATTGGTGAGAGCCAACATGGCTTCACTAAGGGCAAATTGTGCCTGATGAATTTGGTGGCCTTCTACAGCAGGGTTACAGCACTGATGGATAAGGGAAGAGCAACTGACATAATTTACCTGGACTTATGCAAAGCATCTAACACTGTCCCACACAGCATCTCTGTCTCTAAACTGGAGACACATCGATTTGAGGGATGAACCGCTCAGTGGATAGGAAATTGACTGCATAGTCACCCTCAAGAGTTGTGGTCAACAGCTCGATGTCCAAGTGGAAAGCAGTGACAAGTGGCATTCCTCAGGTGCTGGTGTTGGGACTGACATGGTTTAACGTCTTTGTTGGCAGTATGGAGAGTGAGAACGAGTGCACCCTCAGCAAGTTCACTGAAGACACTCAGCTGTGTTGTGCAGTTAACATGCTGGAGAGAAGGTATGCCATCCAGAGGGACTTGGACAGGCTAGAGAGGTGGGCCCATGCAGGCTTCATGAAGGTCAACAAGGCTAAGTGCAAGGTCCCGCACAGGGGTCAGGGCAATCTCAAGCACAAATACAGGCTGGGTGATGAGTGGCTTGAGAGCAGAGCACTAATATTTGGTGCTATTAGTGGATGGAAAACTATGAGCCAGCAACGTGCACTCACAGCCCAGAAAGCCGACTGTACCCTGGGCTGCATCACGAGAAGTGTGGCCAGCAGGTCAAAGGAGGGGATTTTCCCTCTCTACTCCACTTTCATGAGACCCTACCTGCAGTGCTGTGTCCAGCTCATAAGGAGGACACAGACCTGCTCGAGCGGGGCCAGAGGAGGCCACAAAGATGCTGGGGGGGCTGGAGCAGCTCCCCTGGGAGGCCAGGCTGAGAGAGTTGGGGGGGTTCAGTCTGGAGAAGAGAAGGCTCCGGGGAGACCTTATAGTGGCCTTCCAGTACTTAAAGGGGCCTACAGGAAAGATGGGGAAGGAATCTTTATCAGGGGGTATAGGGATAAGACGAGGTGCAACAATTTTTAACAGAAAAAGTGTAGATTTAGATTAGATAAAAGGAATAAATTCTTCACTGTGCAAGCGATGAGGCGCTGGCCCAGGGTGCCCAGAGCAGCTGTGGCTGCCCCCTCCCTGGAAGGGTTCAAGGCCAGGTTGGGTGGGGCTGGGAGCACCCCAGGCTGGGGGAAGGGGTCCCTGTCCGTGGCAGGGGGGTGGGACTGGATGGTCTTTAAAGTCCCTTCCAACCCAAACCATTCTATGATATGCACGTAATTCAGATAGCTCAACACAGACATATAATTCCAATCACATTTGAGCCTTCTAACAAGCCACGTCACTTACTTCAACATTGTTATTAAGATCCATGTATAGTTGCCTTGTTTCTTCTCTTTCATGTTCATCTATCAAAATAAGAACACACCATAAAGTTTTCCTTTTGAAAAAGAATGCCAGCTGTCCAAGCCACTATGCTTAAACAGCATAATGAAATATATAGAAGGAATTATAGGCTCTCTTCTTATTTTAACAAAATCATTATGGAACAGAATGCCAAAGGTTATATAATCTGGAGAAAATGTATATTCCATTGAAACATCAATCAAGCTCAGCTTTTCACATTTCCTTCCCAATCACACTTTTTAGGCAAATAGTGTAATTCTGGATCAATTTAGATAACTATATTGTCAGCATTAATGTTGTTGAATATTAATGTATCAAAAATGTGTTTGAAAAACTGTAATATAAGGTTTAGCACTGAATTTCTTCCCATCAGCAGAGATACCTATGACCACAGAACTGTCATTATAGAATTGTAACAATACTCCATCATCTTCTTTTGGTTTTGTAATTGATATTATTTTCCCCTAATAAATTATAGAAGAGTACGGAAAGAAATACAGCTATTAAATAAGTACAGTATGTCTATACTCAGGTGTTTGTGAAAGTAAGGCTAAAAAGGAACAGACACTTCTTAAGCATCCAGGATCAAGTTAGTAAAATTTTAAAGATTATAATAACAATTCTGAATTTCATATAGAATAAAATCCCAAGTCAAGAACACACTTTAAGAACTCAAGATTTTCAACTTTGTTAGGTTGACCTGTTATCTTGGCTTGATTAATTTAGTGAGAAGAATGCTAGTTACTCATAATGTTTTGGGGTTTGGAACTTTTTTCCCCATGAATCTGTAACTGCTCCGAACAGGATAACGCAAGCTCTGGGAATTTGTTAAAATGAACTAGGAAAGGTAACTAGAGTAGATTCTACTGTCTAAACACAGGCATGAAGTGCCACCTCATATGTCAATGTATTCAAGGTATCTCGCTAGGACTTGAAAATGGACACACAAGACTTCAGAAGACCTGGCTAATCAGGGTTGCTTTTACTGCCTTACACCTGTATCAGTATTTAGACACCTATATAGCTCCCAGGTTTGTAACCTTTTAGCGAACAAACATATTGACTTCAGAAAACCTCTGGACTTAACATTACAAAACATAAATGTATCAGACCTATGGCTTCACTTCTACTCTTGCTCTGATGCTGAGCCACATAGTTTATCTCAACCAGAAAGCCTATTTGGAACAGAATATTCTTTTTCCTTCATGGATTTAGAGGAAACTAGAAGCACATTTACTATCATAAATCAAAATTTAAATAGCATTTACATTTGGTAGACTTTTCTGTAAAGTGAGTACAGGTTTCCTTGAGCAGATTACACAGATGCCTTGAAGCGCTGTTTCTAAAAGAGGGAAAAAATACTGTGAGATGTTGTCACAGGAAGGCATGGTACTTTGCATGCCTAAGTAGTAACAATGCAAATGCCCTGATGACCTTTACAATTTAACAGCTATATGTAACTTCCATACTAATACACTTCTCAGCATGAAAACTGTTTTCACAAAAATATATTTGACTGTATTACTTACTCTTTGAAGAGATCTTTATTTTCACATATCTCATCTTCCAGTTTTAAACTTAGTTTTTCGTTTTCAAACTAATTTCATAAGGAAGAAATACAAAACCACATAGTTATTAAAAATATACTAGAAATACACTTTCATTTCTCAAATCTCACATGGAAAAGTAATTTGCTGCATCAGAAGAGAGAAACCCGTTTTATCTGATATTACATGCTGAGCCATCTGTTATTACAGTCTGCACAAAAGACATAATAATAAACAATTTACCAGCAACTGAAACACCTATAGGTATGTTATTCATGCATACATTCACACAATACAGGTGCATACTCCTCCCCAGAATAACTGTTTTCTCAAGGCAAAAGTCAATCAAAGGTAACTCAGCTTACCAAAGCCAACACAAACAAACAGGAACAAAAAAAAAGTAATACTAATAAATTGTTTAAAATATGCATTTCAGTCACAAAGCTCTCCATCACCACCAGCAAGATAAGAAACTGGGATAAAGCAGAGTACACTACCTCCTGTATGTGCTGAATACAGAAGTATGCATAAGCATGCCTTACACATACCAGGAAGATGAAAACAGTCTTGAACAAGTTTCTGCATACCCATACTGTGATGTGCACGTAAATAATACAAAGATGAAATGTGTATTGTTAAAAAGAGGAAAACCATTTTTAAAACCCAAAATTTTACTTTTTCCTTTAATAACAGTAGAGCCACAGGTCATTAGTATCTAGCTAAATAGCTTCTTTGAAGTCATCACATTAACAGTTCAAAATTTCTTCAACCTCTGCAACATTTTTTTAATATTTTATTGTATGAATAGTATTTTCATACTGATCAGGAAGAACTTTCTCTTTATTTCACATACCCAATGTATATTGTACAATACTAGCCTGCAATTCTTGAATGGCTTTACGCTGTGCTTCAATAATCTTTCTATTTTCTTGCAGTTTTCTTTCTTTCTGCTTTAGTTCTGATTCTACAGTTAGTTTCCACCGCTTGATCTTCTCAGCCTCTTTGTAGAGTTTTGAATACAATTCATTCAACACTTCTGTATTCTATTAAAACAGGTTCCACAATTTAATCTCAAATGCTATTTAATTTGTAATGTTTCAGATACATATTTATCTCTTAGAAATATCACAAGAATAATTTTTTTCCACTGATAGTGACACAAGCTTATATACAATCAGGAACAAGTTTAAACCTTTGTGCATCCACTGTGTATGTATCAACAGACATTACAGAACAAGAGACACAAGTGAAAAATACTCTACTGCCTTCAGATATAGTGACATCGCTAAAAATATAGTCTTAAAGATACAGACAACTGCACTCCATAAAAAGTCAATATAAGTTTTGCTAGAACTAACAGCAGAGCCAAGATTCCTTCTGCTACGTTCTTCACACCATTTCCCTCCTCTTGCTCTGACAGATACTGCTACGTTAAGTAAAAGCAGCTTCAGACACCTTGTACAAGACTACTTGCGATACGCTTTTGCAGTTAACTCATACACAAAGCAGGAAGAAAACTCAACCAACCTTGTGCTCTTAGATCTTTAAAGCGCTGTACAAGCAGTGCTTGATCGGTGGATTAGGCAGGTAAGAGTAGTACAATAGGCCACGGGGCAGTTACACAGTTTGTTTTAGGTATGATGTCACCTAACATTATCCCTGTTTTGGCTGCATGATATTATTACAGTCCTGACTTTAACAGCTGATAGGGGCAGCTCTCAGGTATATGAAAATCATTCGGAGGACTGTAAGAAATACATTCCATTTTGTTGCAGCAAACATGATTTTGCATCTGGGAAGCAGAGGAAGCTGCTGCAAAAAAATTTAGCTTTACTGAGTTATATTAAAGCAGAAAAACATTGGTAAAGATGCTACGAGAAGAATCAAATGATTGAGGAAACCACTCCACTAAATTCACTGGTTTATAGATAAAATAAAGCCAGACGAGGTAATTGGGATAATTTGCTTCAGTTTTCCAAAGAATACTCTTGACTTCAATCCTTCTGCCTTTCAACAGACTGTTCAGAACCAGTCTTACAAAGATATTAAGTGCCTAAATCTTATTCTGATCAAAACTCTTGGGCTGCCCAAGCACTTTTTCGAACTAAAACAAAAAAACAAAAGACCAAACCAAAACAAAAAAATAAAACCAAACAACAACAACAAAAAAACAACTTGGAAATCACCTTAATATTTAAAGATTTATCTCCAGGCATGTTCACTGAATCACAAATACATCCTCTAAGTGATTCAGCTTTAAACAGGAAAGACAAAATGATTATCCCCCTTTGACTACTTCCTTTAGCCCTGAAGTATCTAGTGAAAAGTGGTTTAGGCACTGTTTTAGGAACAAATTAAGAGGACCTAAGAAATCAGATATGCAAAATTTATACTTAGCTGACCTCTTCATCTACCTCAGAGCAAAGTTTTACTTGCTGTGAAATCGCATCTGTAATATGAAGAGATTTTAATCAATGTATTTCTAAAAAAAATAACAGTGGAACTGTATTTAACAGTGTTAAGCAAGGAAATTATTAAACTAATCATGAAAACTGTCGACATTATTAAAAATTTTCAAAGACTGCAAGGTAAATGCTCATTTTAGTCTTACCTGAATCAGTGATTTCACCACGGTTCGGTGTATTCATCATTACAAATGGCAAATTAAAATCATCATCTGGGCATTTGTTAAAACCCTGCATCAATTTAAAAATTAGTTTCTTATAGTAGATTTGAAAAGAAGCATTACAAAATCCAGAAAACAAAAGAACAGCTACTGTGAAAATGTAATTTTCCATTAATAAACTGCCTACAATTTTCAAAGCCCAAGGTATTGGTAATGGCTTTGGAACTCTCTTGCTTGCTTCTTACTTCACAGTGGCTTTATCAAATTGTTGGTCTTTTGCAGTTTGCTTTATAACCTACACTGTGGCCAAAGTGGAAGCTTTTGATGACGAGAACTTAATAGCTATTGCATGCCTGTACATAGTTGCACGGTAAAGAAGTCATTAAGCAAAATGATTTTTTTCAAATCCAATAGTTGATTTTTTTTTTTTTGCTTTATTCCCAAGAGTACTTCTAAATCATGGTTGCTTATGCTTAAGCGTGAAAATTTAATTTTACAAGGTGTTTTAAAAGTTACAGAAATTTGTAAGTAGTGTAACTCATCTCCTGCCAGAATACCACATTTGAATCTAAACATATTTATTTCATAAGGAGCCTCAACGTGAAAAAATACCTCGTTGAATTCACGTAATTCAGAGGTTAGCAACAGAACATTTTCACTGCAGGCTTGATCTGGTGGGACCAATAAATCAAAGCCAGTAAGATTATCCCAGGGGTGTACTTTGCACTTCCTGTTGTGAATTACCCGCATCAAACACGTATACTCGAAAAGATGATTCGCTTTGGTTTTGGTAAAAGAAAGTAAAAGGCTTTGAAATTAAAATCTAAACTATTCCGGCCCCCCCACCACCACCCGCACCATTAACAGTTCGCAGAAAACGAGTTCAGCGTACACGCTCCGTGCGTGCGCCTGCATGCGCTTTCCAGGACGGAAGTTCAGGACTTTGCTTGGGAACTACCCGGGAGGACCGCGCACCAGTGCCAGGGCACCACCGCCCGCTCGCCAGCCGTCGCCGCCGCAGAACGCGACGCAGGCGGCGGCACCATTTACCTGACACAGCCCCGTTGCCCGAGTGCTCGTCTGGGGTTTTACTGCAGACACCTGACCGCCGCTCAGGCGCGGCGGCACAAACAATTTAAACGGCTTTTCTTTTTCCATGGCCTCGGAGAAAAGGGCAGGCCTCAGAGCCAACACCTCATAACGGGCGCGCTAACGCCCCGATCTCGCCGCCTGCTGAGGGAGGACAAAAAGGCGGGAAGTAAAAGCGCGCGACTGAGGCAGCAGGCGAGGCAAGGCGGTGGCGGGCGCGGGGCTGCGCGAGGCGGGGCGGAGTAGCGATACTCGGAAGCGCGCGGGTCCGTCACGACGCCGTGTGGCCGCGAGGGTCGGCGCGGCCTAGTGCAGATCCCAGATCTCGCAGAGCAGGGAGGTCAGCCGGGGGTCCTTCGTTCTCCACGTCACCAGCACCTCCGCGTGGGTGTGGTTGAGGGTGCGCAGTTCCGTGAGGCGCCCGATAAGGCGGGCGAAATGCTGGGGGTCCTCAGGGTGATGGATCTTCGAGTACTTGTAGAGGATGCCCAGGAGCGGCTCCTGCAGCTCTTCCACGTGCCGCTTGTTCCTCAGGAGCGGGCGGTCTGCGGGAGAGCGCGGTTAGCGGGCGCGAGGCGGAGGCGGTGCGGGAGCGCGCGGGGGCGCGGAGCGGGCGGGGGCGGGCGGGCGGGGCGCGGTGCGCTGTCGCACCTGAGGGCTCGATGGGTGGAGGCGGGCCGCACCTGGGGCGAGTGAAAGCTCGTTGTAACGCGCGAAACAGCTAGTCGCCTCCCAGTTTACCTGAAAAAAACACAGTTGTCGCTACAAGCAGGGCGTATTCGGTCTCAGTCACTTTCAGTTCCCCCATGCTTCTGTAGAAGTAAAACAGGGCGGTAATAAACTCCTCGGTTATACCTTAAAAATGAAATAAAATAATCAGAAAGTTATGTCGATGCAGAAGCTGGCACTGCTGTTACGAATCATCTTTGTCCAGTTACGAATCATCTTTGCCCTAATCTTTAAGGCTCCAGGACGTTCCATTGCATGAAATAGCTAGCAAACTTTGTGAAATCAATGTTAAATTCTAAAATAGTAACAGCAGTTGTATTGTAGTTATACTGTAGAGCTTTTGGTATATACATATATATATATATACGTCAAGGCTTTATCCTAGGATGCAAGCAAACATCAACACCACCTCTTCCTTCCATGAGGATATAATGACTGCACATGTAACAAAGCAGCTCAAGGGGAGAGGAAGAGATGAGACTGAGCAGTGGCCACACTGACAGTGTGATTAAGATCAGGGCCAGCATAACAAAAAAATTCCCAAGTATTTTGATTCTGAGACCTCCGTTACCTGTGGTAGTAGTGGAAGTTGGACTCTCTTCATTGTTAGACATTTCCATGCAATAAATGTTGCTTTTATCAAGGTTTTGAATGTGATACCATGTCCCATGATCAGGATGTCTTACATGACCTGGAACAAGACAGGTGACAGTTCCCACCACACTTAATGTGACTTTAAATAGTTGTGTGCATCTGCTTTGCACATATATACCTGAAAATGCATGATTTTTTTTCAGATCCACACAGGTAGAAAAAATTGCTCTTTTAGGCATCCAGCACCAAGTTCCCTAGTTGTATTATTGTGCAAAGTCCATTGTGTTAAATTTGACACAATATATAATATGTCATTAATATAACTAATATTATCCATCCACCCCACAATTTGTGCAAACACTCAAAAATGTTGCTCTTTGTTTAGAGCTAATGGGAGGAAAACAGAGATCAAACTAATTTTACCGTTTTAAAAATTCTCTTTGTATGCTCTTAAAAAAAAAAAAAAAAACAACTATAGAACGTATGTAGGCATTACTGGCACTATTCTAAGTGCCAATATACTTGAATATTAAATTATTTGAGATTAAAGTGAATTAAATACAAGTTGTTTCAAAATGGCAGAACCTCCTACTGGTGTTAATAGAAAGCTTGTTAGTCAAACTTACTTTCACTTGTTGATGGTTGGCATTCACTAATTCTTTGGTTATATATTTGGGCTGAACGCAAAAACATTGCCTCAACTGTTGACCCTTTTAGCAGTGCTATCTGATCTTCGCTAGCTAAACTTTCAAATCCTGCAGAGAAAGATACGTGTTAAGAACCAAGAAAGGCTGTATCTGCCTTTAAGCCACTAAGAGTTGATAAAATGATTCTTTGAATAAATGTCTTTACTGGAAAGGAGGAGCCATAGTTAAAAGATGCATGTGTTGCCAGTGTCCGGTGTTATAAGATTCACAGGAAGATACAAGTAAAAATGTTGGGACTAAGCAAGACTATTGAAAATTCTCCCTAATATTTGATTCATATCACATGGTCAAATTCCTGATAAATTTACTACATTGCTTAGTGACCGTGGATGTTTTCCTTATACATTGATATATGATCTTTTTAAAAATTATGTTCATCTTTTGACAACCTCATTATCTGCACTTATAATTCGAGAGCAAAGGAACTTCATTGATTCTTTTCTTAATCGTGATAAAAGCAGGATATGTTACATAAGGAAACAAAGAGCTCATCCATTCTTTCAGATCTGTGTCATTGTAGTGCTAAATTACATCAAATATCTGCTTTAGACATGTTGATTGACTTCTGTCAATAAGTTTTACAACTTAAAGAGTAATTAAAAAATGATCACCCTCCCTAATAAATGTTATTTTGTGAACTTTACATTGAAATGCAGTGAATTTAATTGCATGCTCCCTTATTCTTTATTAAAGGACAATATGAATAGGAGCACCTGGTTAGTCCCTTCTGTGCTGCCTTTTTCTTTGAAGGAACTTCTGGTTTTTTCTTTGATGATTATGTTAAATTGCAAACTAAACCAGATTTCAGAGAATGTGTTGAAATAGTAATTCACTCAAAATGGTGTTTTGAAGTCCGTGTACTTTAAGAGAATGTCTCTACTCCATGTCAGAAATGGAAAAGAAATCTAATCATAGCAAGCTTTGAAGTGTATGCTTCTAACTTGTTCTCATGACAAGTAAATGGTAACCTGGATTGTTAGAGTTGGGAAAAAAAAAAAAAGTTGAATCAGCGTTTTCTTAAAGCTTGTATTTTTATCGGATTCATGCCATCAGTGGTTCCTGCCTTTTAAAAAAAGTCACACTATTCTGTAATATTTCCCAAAGAAAGAAACTCACCTGGAAGTCTTTTTGTGAAATCCACTAACACTTGTACATGGACAACTGCTGTCTCAGAAAGACGGAGAAAACTTTCCTCAGGACTTGCAGTTTCTTGTAGCTGCATGAAAGAGTGTTTAGACATCTGATATAACCAAGATACAGTGCTCAGGATAATAATAACTTAGCAATGCAGGCTGATTGTTCTGTATACGTACAAACTTCTTTGCTTCCTCAAGGGGAATTGTGTATTTTTGGTGTGCTGCTACAATGTGGTCAAGGAGCTGATGTTCCCCTGGAGTAAGTTCCATTTTCTCTGAGATCTGTTAAAAAAATAAACTACTCAAGTGACAGTGACTTGGGGTGAAAATTATTAAAAGAGATACTTTAAATAGAAAAATATCCCACTTTTCCAGATCTTGTTGTAGATGATACATGCTTATTATTCAGGCCCTCATCTTCCAGCTTTATGTTGCAAAGAAAACTGCTCTGTTTGAAATTCTTCCTGAGCCGCTTTGACTTGCACTGTACTTCAGTCAGCAAACCTGTGAGGCATATATGTGTGTATCAGTACATATATTTTAAAATAATTACAATTTGAAATAATCACTCTTATAGATTACATGGTCTTGCATCACAGGAGCCATCACCTATAAGGAAATACACTTCCTAGAGAATATGGCAATGTGTTATTCACTAGGCGAGTTAGTGTTCAGTATCCACCAAAGGCCTGAGTGTCTGCAGTCTTCTTATGTTGCCTTGCTTGTGGCTCTGTGACATACAAGCATAAGAATTTTTCATTAAAAACTACTGTGCAATTTCTAATTTTTTTTTTTTCTGAACATAAATACGTATCTGATATGCTTACTGCTGCCCTGTCAAGGTTCAGAATATTTAGCTGTCTTGTCAGTATTTTTTTTTTTTTTGAAATGTCTCTGAACAGCAGTCCTCTTAACTTCAGGAGACATTCATAAGCATTTGTGGTTTCTTCAGATGAAGGTGCTACAGACTCCAAAGTTAAATTTTCCTACAGTTAAATGAAGTTTAGACCGGTACCGTTTAGCTCTAAGGAGAAGGGATTGACTTTGGAAAAGGTTTTACCTGAGTTGATTAGTAAAGTAGCCAGCATAGAAGGAGCACTTACATTCTGCTAGCATTCCCACAGCTTTACACTTCTTCAAGCGGCATTCCTGACACTTCCTTCGCATGTACATGTCCATTTCACAATGACCACCATTCTTGCATCGATATACTGCATTTTTGGTTATGCTACGTCGAAAGAAGCCTACAGACAGGGATCAGGTTATGACTTTAAGAATCTAAGGAGCTTTATCTCATAATGATTTAAAGAATTAACATGTCTTTTCGGTTTTTTTGTTTGTTATTCTTCTTACAGTCAAAACATTACCTTGATTTTTAATTTGCTTTTTAACAACATAGTTATGTCTTGTTCTTTCTGACTAATATTAATCACTGTTTCCCTTACCTGATCAAGACAGCTCTCACATAGGAAGGTAAAATGAAAGTATCAAGTAATTATTGTTTTTATTTAATTTTAATAAGGAAAATTAATAACACTAAAGTAAATATATAATAAATGGTCATGAGAAAATCAGCATGTGCTTAAACAGACACTAGTGAATAATCAATGCAAAAATTAGATGCATTAAATGCTCATATAAAATATACACTGTGAAAGCATTTCTTCAAAAAATAGTATAAAAATGTGAATCTGGAGTAAGTGTGTTAGATGAAGCATTCCTTAGATAAATAAAAATCCTCTGTAGAAACGTCAGTTTGAAAAATAATGAAATCTGTTTGCTTAAATCGCAGATGTGGAAGATTATGTTGACCACTGTGGGGCCACAGTTCTGGGTAAGGTACAGATCAGCCTGTTCTCTCACCTTTACAGCCTTCACAGGTAAGTGCATTGTAGTGATAGCCTGAGGCCTTGTCACCACACACAACACACAGCTCCTCCTGTCCCTTCAGTCTCAACGAAGAGTGGCTTAATCTTGGCCGTTTTAATCCTTGGTATCCACCATCATCAATGTGGGGGGTCATAAAAGGGGGTTTGCTTAGTTCACAGCTACTGATGATATACTGCCCGTCGCTGTACTGAGGGTCCAGGCCATATGAGGTGTATTGGGACTGAGAGGGTTGTGACTGCAATACTGGAGGAGGAATTTGAACGGTTGAGTATTGGCAGTAAGGCGTAGTCTGAAAATCAGTATCTTGCAGCTGATAGTTGACATGCTCTGGTAAAACATCTAGATACAGAAGAAATTGAAGATGAAATAAAAACCTGAAGAATATCTTGACATCAGCTACTTGAAAGTTTTAAAATGTTTTATAGACTAAATATTTAATCATAAATATTAGAGGGGCATATTTCCAGAAGGGCAGTCTGATACATTCTTTTTAAATGTGCTACCTGTAATGTTTTTAAGTAAGATCTTAGATGTAGTGAAAATAGCTTGGTAACAATTTGGGCAATGTCATGTGGGTGCCACTGGATTCTCGTTACTACGTATTTGAACATCACTTGCCAACTGATGATATAGCTACTTTTAGATTTTACACTTAAAGATTGCCTTTATTAGCTTATTAATCCACACTACACAAGAATATTTTCCTGCAAGTGAATTTGTTAATGAGTGAAGTGTTTGGTTTTGATACATATTTCAGGCATAATTTTGAAAATGTTGCACAAGAAGAGTCTGAGAAAGACAGTCCAGAAATTACAGAGTGGTAAAAGTTATTGTGACCAGAGACTTAAAGTTGAAATTCAGTAGAGTAAGAAGCAGAGGCTTGTTTTATTTAGTATTTTTCCACATATAATAATTTATACTTATGAAATTTTATTTTAGCAAAACAAAGCAAAAAAAGGTACAGATTTATGAAGTGAGCTGCTTCCTGCCTGTCTGTGGAGTTTTATTTTTATCCCCCCCCCCCCGTTAAATGTACACAGCTCTACCGAAGGAAGCTTGTACAACATGCATCGTGTTTCATTCTTCCTTTGGGATTGTTTAAATCTCTGTAAAAACAAATTGGAAAGTTGTGGGTTTTTTGAGCAGTTTTTTCCTTTTTAACAGGCTTTGGGCCTTGCTTTTGCTCATTGAGAATCAAATTAGTTACTGCAATTATATAAGATATAGAATAACCATTATCTGTTTATTAATGTATCTGGAATGCTGTAAGAAAACCTGCATCTTCTTCATGGAAGTCAGAGAGAGATAGCACTGGTAATGTTTCTATGAAATGATCAGTCAGCATAATCACATGCGTACAAAAATAGGTATCAGCACATGATAATATATTTCAATACACTTTCAGTATGGGCTTGATAGTCAAATGAGTAGCTTCTAAGAACTTGCAAAGATAAATTAAAATGAAGAAAATAATTTGAATTCCCACAGATGTTCATTTTACTATAGTGCTTTTTCATAATACAAAAATTTTGCTTTACTCACCATAATACTGGATAGGCTCAGGAAGACAATACCCATCAGGTACAGTGACAAATGTATTTGCCATATTCTGCTCCAAACTGCACTGTTTCATTCACTTTGCTATGTGATGGACTTTTAAGAAGGCAGCCTAGAGAAATGGAAAAGTAGAGAAACATCTCATGAGAAAGAATTGCTGGGTAAATTTAGCTACAGAGCTAAAACCAGAAGACTCCAGAATATGGAACAGTTTGCAGATCATTAGAAAATCGGAGGTATGTGTGAAGTCACATAATACTTTCAATGAGATTGCAAACCATTTGATTGTCCTAATAGTAGGGATTCAGGATAAAGTCCATTACTAAATTTCCAAGTTATATTTAGAACTGTTTTGCTCTGAATTTTACACAAAGCCATGTGGGGGAATCAGACTAATCATTGATGAATTCTCTAGTTCAGGAAGATATTAAAAGGAGCTTCATTGGATAAAAAAAAACTTGCTTTCAGAAAGAGTTAGGGCATTTGCACTAATGTGGATGCGATGGATGCTGTTTCTGCACAAAGATGGACTTTTAGCAAATTTGCTTCATTCACTTTTTATGCAAATTTGAAGCAAGTAAATATAGGAAAATAGCATGGAAAGGCCAGCATAGAATATCTTTTTTTCCCCATGTAAATATTCTTTTATGCAGTAAAAGTCAGCTTTGCCTCACTTAAGCACTGCCTAATTTGCATTAGGTTCCAAATTCAAGAGCCTGTATTCCTTTAAGAGTACAAAGCATCCTGTGAAGACCAAAAAAATCAATTTCATATAGGATGTATTGTCCTCTAGAGAGCTCTTCTCTCTCCCTTGAATATCGAAGGAGCCTGAGCTTCTGGTTGGATGCTTTGACATTCACCATAAAAAAGTGTGCTGAGAGCTCACAGTGACACAGTGCAGAATACCTATTGTGCTTTAAGTTCAAAAGTTATCTTATTTTTCAGTAATTTGACTTTATAGAGAGGTTCTGAAAAAGTATGTTCTAAAATTCTTAAAAGTGTTTTAGGAAAAAATGTCTCTGGACCCCAGGCTGAGCTGAGTTTGAGTTTACGTACGTGTATAGACAATCTCTGGTATTGCTTAGCATTTAAGAGGTAATGGAGTAGCCACTAGAGTAGGAAAGATTTTTCTTGTCCCTCTGCATGTGTGGAATGTATGCAAGTGTTACTGGTTAAAAGTATGTTGTATCTGATGCCCATTGAGTAAGGACTTTACAAGACAATTTGCCAGTGAAGTGTTCATAGGCTTTCCCTGAGCAGATGGGAAGGGCAGAGAAGATGAAAAAGGCAAGTAAGTATTTGAAAAGTGTAGCAAATCAAACTCCTATGTGTGCAACAGGATTCTCTGTATATGTCACTTACAGAATTGACAGCAAATTGGGTTTAAAGACCTTTGTTGAAAGACACACATGTTGGGTTTTGTGCAATACCTATACCTAGCTACAGCTGAGAAAATGAATATGTCATTTCAGGGAATCTGTACTGAAGTTATGTCTTGAAAGACACACATCCCTTCCCCCAAAGCTGGATGTATCTTTGGAACTGAACACTTTCTCTTATGTTGTCAGCAGAAGGTGAAAAGATGCAGTGAAGCTGGAATGCTGATTTTTTTTGTTATCTCTGCTAGTAAATATTTGTTCAAGAGAGAAAGGACTCACTGATTCATGAGTTCCTTATCAGTTAGATCAATTTGGCCTGGGCAAAGTCTACATTTTTCCCCAAAAATGTGCATTTGCTGAACAAATGTGTTTCTGAATTCCAGTAGTTTCCTTAAATAAAAATAGTAAAAGAATAGAAGCTAAAATAAAATTACACTGATCCAGTCTGATAAAATTACTATACTGGCAGTATGAAGTACCAAATGCAAGGTGGTTGGTTGATTAAACATTCTAAATCTTGGAAGCAGACTTTCATTACGCAAACTTAGGTATTCTATGAGAATGGATTTGAGGATTTAGCCTTTCTTACTGATTTTTATGGCTAATAAAAGCAATGAGTTGCAATCACAGAATTCCCATCTTAGAATGAGACTTTGTAACTCTTAAGAGAATGTTATAACAGTATTAATAGTAAATCCAGTGGTTATTTGAGGAATCCTGTACTGTCTTGAAATGAGACTTAATGGTCATGCACGTGCATGAATGTTAACCGTTTCATTTTCTGACACTTGAGCATCTAGCATTAATAAGCTTGTTCTTCCTTAACAAGCTCATAGCACTGGGCTTTTTAGATCACAAAATATAAAGAACAGAATAGGATATATAAGGAAGGAACTTAATTTTCTAGGACAAGAAAGTTTTGATTATTTGTAAGATTGACTGTCATAGTCATATGCTTCAACCTTTGCCTCACCCTTCATATATGAGTCAGTCAGCAGTAGGGAAGCCTTCTTCAAACTTTAGGAGTCACTGAAATTTCCTGATGCATTATATGCTGGTCTCCGAAAAGTTCAGTAGCCATCCCTAATCTCTCACACCTCATGGGAGTGAACCATGACCTAAAGGATAGTTCTTCATCCCACTTATACATTCATTAACCCTTTGCCATGCAAGCAAGTAAATTCTGCATGCACACAAAGCTTAGCTACACACTGTGAAGCTGTGGAATTCTAGACAGAATGTAGCATACATGCCCAATTGTAATTTTCAAAACAGTAACCTGGGCAAAAACAAAGTAAGATTGGAGTAAGAACTTCTGGTGTTTGGGGCAGTTACAGTCGATTCCCAAACTCAACCCAGAAATACTTTGTGCCCGTTTTTCTCTTTTCTCTCTACTCATAATACAGCTACACATTCTGTGTATGTGTACTTTAAAAAGGAAGCAAAATATATATGTATACATTCCCAGAGATGATACATAAAAGTCTTTAGCCTAAAAAGTGGAAATAACTGAAAATAAGGTTAATTTTTTAATAACTTATTTCATAGAATCACAAGCATTAATACAGTTAGGATGAAAGTCTTTAGTCCTCAGTCAGACATACAGACCTGAAAGAAAATGTCATCTGCATAAAGGCATATGATGTTCCCTGCTCTTCCTTCTTCTCAATTACTTCTGAGGTGCTATTTCTACACACATGGAAATACACATGGGTATTTTCACATGTGTGAAATCCTGATGACTGGCGGTGGTGGTTGTTTGTTTTTAATTTTAAAAGCTGCTACAAGTGGGAGATTTTAATTTTTCTTTTTTTTCAGAGGAAGATGTGACCTACACTCTAGGTTGCTTAAGCATGTTTGAAAATGTTGCACTTTTACAGGCTTGGTTTTGACAGTAATGAGTGTTCTGAACTAATAACGTACAATATAAACTGAAATGTATGCTGATTCAAGGGGCTGGTTATCCATCTTACACAGAAATTCAGCAACATGCAGTTATTAGTCCTAACTGAAAGACTTCAATTTATCAAAGATGGAAGACATGAAAGGGAAAAAAAGAAGCCGTTAATTGATAAAGTAGAAACACAAACTAGTCCCTTAACAGAATGTAGACATTCAGACTGGAATACATACTGTACATCTAATTATTGTTATTTCTGGTGAAAGATGTTGTTTTTATTTTGTTGCTATAAAATACCATATCATAAAGTAACATATCATCAATTTATATTGTCAAATTTAGTAAGATGCAAAACATACTTCTTGCACAAGAGGCTCCAGGGAGCTCTTTAAGAGGTGCATACTTTAACTGCTTTTGTAAATATTTTGACAGTTGAGTCATAGGAAAATTTCTTGTTTACAGGGAATTTTAGGAACTCAAGCTGAAGGTCTTCAACATTTATTTAATGCACCTTGTGGCATGTTAATGATCATGTAGTGGAACTAGATAGCACATTTCAATTTCAGTGTTAATCACTGTACTTTTTTTTCTTCTGGAAAGCATATCTTGATTTTTTAATATGCGAAATTTAAACCAAAAATTAAAAAAAAAAAATAACTGAGCACAATCAGTGTCAGCTGTGTGCAATGCCGGGTGATACATTCAATTTCACTTAAGCAATTCAGTAATTACTGATTACTGTAATTAAAGAATGATTTTCCAAGGGAATTTGTAGGATCACTTGATTGATCCAGTATGCAGCTTATATACATTATTAAGGTTCTATCTGTTTCTCCCAGTTTTAATGTGCCAAGAAGCTCCCCAAAGATCCTATTTGAAGAAATCCCACTTTTCTGCTCATTAAATGTGTTCCTTCCTTGTCATATAATAACCGTAATAGGAAGTGGCTTATTTCCCTAATGGACTGTATTGCAATTATCTTGAAATCTTCCTTTGGAATTGTTAGCCCATGAATAATTATTTCAAAGGTATAATTTTTATAGATTGTGAAATAAGAGGTTAGAAGTGGTTTGAAACTTACGGTTTTCCAGGTGCTTTGGGGCAGGGAAAGAAATAATTTAATTTAATAGTCATTTTACTTCACCCTCTATGTCAAATAAAGTACTGTTAGAACAAATTCTTAGCAGTAGATACCAAATTTAAAAGTGCATGTTTTCTTTTTTAATTTAGTCAGCCGTTTTAAAAGAAAGGAGGAAAAAAAAAAAAGGAACAATAATTAAAAAGCCCAGTCCCTGAAAAATTTTCACATGGCAAACTGATTTATGGCTAGAGCAACAGTTTATAATCCCAGAGCATTCAGAGAAGTAAATGAAATACTTACAGTAGTTCCAGAGAGTTTCTTGCTTCCAGAGTTGAGACCGCTGGGCTGTAGCACTGATCTCTGAATCCAGCTGGAGCAAACTGGGCCTTTTCCCTATTTATCAGTTTCTGTGCATACACTAGGTTCCAGACACTCCACAGAGCAATGCTACGGCTCTGAGACACAAACTTCCCACACAGCTTTTTCTGGGGTCGAAGCAAGGGCAGCTGCAAGTCCGCATAAATCAAATAATAACTGGGTCATCAGGGACAGAGGCCATGGGGACCCTCACGTCACCGTTTCCCAGAGTTCTTCCTCTCTGATTACTAAATATTCTGCTTTCTTGGTAGGATTTAAAATTCTTCCATTTTGATTGCTTAACACTGACATGTCTGAGTGTTGATGGATAATGTTCATTTCCTGGGCAGAGAGAATGTTACAGTAGTATTGTTTGGACATGTCTACATGACATAATAATTGAATTTGGAAACACTTGATTAGGCTAGTATCTCCAAATACAAAACACTTACCTTGTTCTCCCTATTCTAATTCTTCCACACTTGTGTATTTATGTAGCACAAACAGGGCTCATGTGTGCCCCCATAACAGACAGTGATTGTTAGCAATTTTTGTTGTAAAATTTTATTGTTAAAAAAAAAAAAAAAAGTATTCCCATTATTAATAATATCTAATAAATTAGTCATTAAAATTTGAGGGTTTTATCATTTCCTAAATACAAGATACAATCTTTTGGACAGGGCATTTTCTTGTTAGGGATCATGTCATTAACTTGCTACCTAAAATGATTCACAGCAGGTTGCAGACATATTCACTCCAGAAGGAGGTCACTTCTGTGTAAGAGCAATTCTCAATTTACCTCAGGAAGAACTGGTTCTGTTGTATACTTCATGGAATTAGATGGCAAAGGGAAAAACTTATTTCCTGATGGCTATCTACTGCAAAATCACTTAAAATAGTCTTTAGGGACAGTAGGTTTTCAGGGATCTGTGGCACAATACACAGCAAACTGACATTACCCTTCAAATGAGAGTCATATTTGTATTCCATAGGCTCCATATTTCCAGGTAGCCTGGCACCATTTAGGAATCTGTTGGTCTTTGGAGGTGAAATAGTTGAGTCTGGCTTTTAAGAACAAAAAAGATTGTCTCACAGATACTATTTGAGGATCTTAGTGGGTTTTTTTGAGTCTTCACATGCTCTGCATTGATAATGTGTGGTGACAGAGATGGCTGGAATGCATAGATTATGCAGTAGAGACAAGGATAATGACCTTGTAAGCTTAATTATGATCAGCATTTGTCTTTCTTGTAAAGCAGCCTTATACAGCAACTTACTAAGATGTCAGAAAAACTTTAGTGGTAAAAATGAAGAACTTGCAATTGTTAGAGCTAAGATTTTTTAGATAGCAGTATCTCTTTCACCTATGCCATTGGCTTTTTCATGCAGCCTTTCAGCCTTTCTCATGAAAGTTGGAAAAACAAGCAGAGGTTTGTGAAATACTGCCTTCAGCTTTTAAATACTACTGACTTTTCTTTAGTACTTTTCCTGATAGAAGATATCTTACTGGTAAGCTGTTCATATATACCTATGGGAAGGACACATTTAAAGCCTACCGAATTTGGGAGAATTAAGTCTGAAGCCCGGGTTCTTAGAAGGTATCTAATACCCATTCTGTTCAGTGTTATAAAACCTAGTGAATTCAGAGTAAATTCAATTTCTAAAATAAGTATACAAGAACCTAAAATCTAGTTGTGGTAGAAATTAACTGCAGAGCCACATTAAGCTTTAGCCCATGGTCATTTATGCCAACCCACATGCTATCTTCATAGATGTGGTAATAAGGCTATTTTGCATAGTCATGCAGTGATTCAGACCAGGTGACTGGTCCGTGTTAAATTATATATTTAAATTATTTTAACAGATCACTTCTCCTATTCAAAGCTTAGCATGACAATAAAAATGGGAGACCTGAGAGCCCACTTGGGGCACATAAAGAGCTGCAAAGAAGAGGAGAATAAACTGTTGATGAAGCTTGTAAAGAATCAAGAAATGAAAAGCATATTTAGGAGTAAGAAAGGTTAAATTAGGTATAGAGAAAGCAATTATGGTGGTAAAAAATAGCACGGGAATAAGTTGTCTGTACAGTCTTCATCACTGTATGTTTTGAAGATCAGTTTGCGCAACCTGATAGAACTGATACATTGTTCTCTCTGAGTTATTTTGATCTGTAAAGGAGGAGAAAGGACATTTGGGATCTCCTCCAGCTCTGTTTTCTGTAATTTTTCCTTACATATGTCAGTTCTGTAAAACACTGATAAAGTCCCTGACCAGTAAGATGCCTAGTGCCATTTTAATGGGCCATGGAAATAATCATATATTTCAAGAATGGTTTACTAGAGGTGAGTAAACAAAATGTTACTCGTAGATAAGGCCTGAAAATATTAGATGAACAAGTTGATGTCATGAGCCAAAATCTAGAAGTGCCACCGAAGTGAACAATATGGGACACGCATGTTTTCCATAGAAAATAATCAGATCTGACGACATCAGTCTGACCTGAACACCTTGTGTTGCACTGCTTTTGCTGCCTCATTTCCATCATTAGTTTAAATGGTATGCTTCTGTGCAATCTAATCTACATAGAACGTCTGCCTTTATGCAGTTAGATCTAAGAATTTGATGAGTGCTGAAAGTGCAGATCAAGAAAGAGCTTCCCTAGATAGATACCTGTTGAGGGAATTAATTTTCAAGCTAGGCAGAATTCTTTATTCATCTGAACTAGAGATTCTATATCTCTGTAACTTGTTTGGTATCCGAATAGTTAAAGGACATCATACGTACTCCAGCTGGATCTTCTCTAGAAAACTGACCCGTTTGGCTTGATCTGGTATTGGATTGTTTACGTAACTTCAGTAATTAACCACTATCAGCCTCATTAATGAAACATAAACCACCTCTTCTGCTCATTTATAAAGCATTTGTCAAACAAAACTTAAACAAAGGGCAGAATCTCAGCATAAGTAAGAGTCCTTCAAAAGCTACTGAGTCTCTGACTACAAGTCATTACGGTCACTTTGTTGTTGTTTTTCATTAAAAATGAAACAGAAGTGATGGCATTGTCTATTGCTTTTGGCTAACTTTTCACAAAAACATCTGAGATCTGTCACATGAGGGTAATGATGCCTGGACAACTATTTTGGCCATTTCAGTACAAAATACCGATGTTCCAGCTCATTACTGTAAATCATTAAATGATGAAAGCAAGAGTCAAATACTAAACAATTGGGAGCCTTTGGGAACCTAATTGCTAATTACAGTAATCATTGATATATGTGAGTTAAAGGTTGTATTGAAATATAGTTTATTTAATTATAGGATTAAGTCTCTGCTGTTAGTAAACTGTTCTGAACGATATTAAAGTGAGTATTAACAGTAAGTTTATGTATTAAAATGATCTAACTTAATTTTCACCTACTTTTTTTTTAGAGAAATACAGTGTTTTAGAGGCATAAAACACACTGGCAGACAAATACATGCCAGATGTTTTGTGTTCTGAGAGCTACCTGCATTTACAATTTGTTAAGGAACTCATGAAAAAACTGCAAGCTTTCTGTTCACCCTCTCTTCTGGATTATTTATTAATCTTCAAAAGGTGCAGTGGTTCTGGCACTGTTAGGATTTTCTGCATAGCATGGATGAACCTAAGCCCTGGGTGAGAAACAGCACAAAGCCTTGTGACTAACATTTTTGCACATTGGTGTTCATTTGCAATCCTGACTCTCAACAGAGAGAAAGATTTAATTTGAATGGGATGCGTATCTGTTGAATGTGGTGGTTTTGATTGTTGGATCACGTTCCAAGATAGTATCAGGTCCAGTACGTTCTGCAATAGGAAATTGTTCCTTGCATTCAGCACATTCACCAACAATTCGGATGCAAAACTTAAGGACAGGCAAAGGAAGCTTTTGTGGGAACAGTACTAAACTATATATAGGCATCCGTCATGAGGACGGTTGCAAAGAACAGAAGAGGCATTGGATTGGCTGTCAAAGATGACTTGGTTTGGTTTATTTTGTTATTCACCTAAAATGTAATCTAGAATTTCGAGAAATGTCCTTGTTTTATTGTCATTATATGCCAGTTTTGCCTGCAACAGAAAGAGAATCTTGGTTGATTCACTTGAAACTTAAGAGTGTGAGTGTAGTAGGTCAGGGACTACCTTTTTCTGCATACATGTCTGGCCTCTGTTGGATGGGGCCCCAGCCAGACTGAAGTGCTTAAGGCCCAATGTAATACTTCTACTGATGGAACAAAATATTAAAAAAGATACTATTTGTACTGCAAATTCATTTTTGTAGCTTCAAGCACCAAGGTCTGTGTGTCATTTCCTTTGAGCACTGGCTTCGAAAACTTGTATCTTCCCTACATGTGTTTTTAAAGCAGTACAGTTATTTGCAAAAATAAAAGAGAAATAGTCTTTACAGAGCAAAACTGTATGTTTCAGCAGAGGAGCAAGAGTGAGACTAGCCAGGGAAATTTCATCAGGCAGCACCTTTCAACCTGAATTTATGTCATGTTCAAATATGAAATTATTCAACTATTCCACCAAAAGGGGCAACAGGGGGATCTATACGATGAACAGCTCCCATTTGGCATTGCAGTGTGTGTGATCATTCAGCTGGTTTAGTGTCAGATAATATAAATACTTTTCTATTTTGCATCAAATGTATCAGACAAATCATCACAGTCAGATTAGAAGAGAAGTAACTCGGGAGAAAATGAAAGTTCTCATTACGTTCTTAAATGCTTTCATGAGATTGAATAACAGGAGACCATATCAGACCAGAGAGGAAATAAAATTTTGATCTTTTTAAGACTGATTTTTTTTTTCTTAATCATTAAGTTGTTGGTTAGTTTCATTATGCGTTTGCTTACAGGCTTTTCACAAATCTTGAAGAGCTAAACACTTGACTTATGTTGAATCTTAATGCAAGAGCCAAACTGCTTTAAACTTACTTGAAAATCTCAAGACAGCCTACAAAATGTTACTGTTTCTTCTGTGCGCTCTCTTAAACTTGGTATGCAGGGTAGTCCCACTACCTTAAGGCAGAATAAGTACTAATAAGTCCATCCATTCAACTGTAACAAAATGTATGGGTATCCTTACATCTGCCCCTCTCAATACTGTGTACCAAATCTGTGTTTCCCCTTGGCAGGAAGACCAAGATCTGTCAATAAAATGCCTCAATGCATCAATGTGGAAAAAAGTAAAGATAGCAACTAAAGCTTGATTACAATCTCCTGCAATGATCTCAGAATTGATAGTTCATAGAGAATACTAGTAATGTAACTTTAAGCACTGGGATTCTTAAATGACAGTACTTCTTTGTAGGTACACCCAAGAGAAGCCAAGTCCTCGACCTTTCCATAAAGCAGAATATCTTGACACTGTATTAAGCATTACAAAATAATTATTGTGGAATCCCTTGGTCAGCATTTTATCAGCAGTGGAGTCTTGCTGCTGAGAGACTGAAATAACTGGATATATCCATTTATCAATGATAATGTTTTCCCTTTTTTCCAGCCTGGATTCCATCTTAAGGACATTTGTTTTATTACTAAAAACAATATTAGACTCATAAATGTGAGTGCTGTGGTGCAATGGGTGACTTTTCAAGATTTATCAAAGCAGGATAATTAAGATGAACAATAAGACTGAGTTTCTTGGTAGCAACTACTGTCACAGGACGACTCTGGTTTATGCAGCAGTAATCCACCTTGAAGTATAGGCTAGGAACTGCAAGAAGAGGATTTACATGGCCTCCTGATCTGTGAGTCTCTGTGCCACAGATTTTGTTGAGGGCAATACCAGTGAAATCATGACAGGAGCTGATGCTTGTGTTAACACCATGACTTAATTTTAAAAGCAAGCAGTCAAAAATTGCTGGGGTGTGTGGTGTGTAAGAGAGGTCTGTTTTGCTTTTCAACAAGCTGTAGCTGCTGAAATATTTGGCTGTTAGACACCAAGTTTTTCAAGGAAGGACTTGTAGTGGAACAGAGAAATGTCACATTCAGCTTTTGAAAAGCTAGTGTCTGCTGCATTACTATGCGAGACTTGTGCTTTGAGAGACTTAGTCAAAATTTTTCAAACTGTGCTGACCACACTTAAAATTAACATGGTTTTACCTGAAACCCAAGAATTATCCTAGAAATTTGCCCTTTATTGTTTTACTTCCAGAAATTAGATGCCACTCAGTCTGTCACAGATGTTGCCATATTCTACCAGCCAATTCCTCTGTGCATTATTATCCATCATTTACTCCACTGCCAGTTTCTGGATAAGTTACAGGCATTACCCAGTGCACATTGTTTTAACATCCTCAGTACCAATGCCTGAACTCATCCCAGGTTTACAGATACTATGTTATCCTCCGGATTCTGTGCTGTGACTGTTACCAATCTCTTCAATTACTTTTTTCTGTGCGTTTAGTCTGTCTAGATTTCTCTTCTTTTTTTGATTTTTCTACTGTGAGCAAGAACTTCCTCAGCTGTACTCAGAAATGCTATGTATTTATTCCATCACAGAAATACTATTTGTGATTTGTCAGAGATAGCTTAGAAATGGTTTTGATTCTCTAGCAGCTTTTCTGTTTTGGAGAGGAGCCTCAATATGCTTCTATCTAGCATATACTTTTCCTGGTAGGACAAATCCATGTTCTGTTTGACAAAATACAGCCATGTGGTTAAGAGTTATTAAAAGCATTAAAGCATTAACCTCTTGTAACCTCATTTTTCACTTTGTACACATACATAAGTGTTTAATCGAATTGAAGTTAAACACTAAAAAGTTTGAGAGGCCAAATTTATACATTCTCTTTAGTTTATACAGAATTGATGTGATAAGCCAAAGGAATTATAAGACACCACTACTCAGAAAATGCTCATCTGTTGATTTGTTTAAGCTCTCTTGCTACATACTAGAAGTTTTGGTGACAAGCATTCCCAGCATTTAAATCGAGGAGCTTTGTCCTACTGGGATCCGATCTGTGTCCTGGCGCCACAATAGCTTATTCTGCTGTCCTTTGGAAGTTGAACAAATGATTTTGTGTCAAAAGATCTGCTGGTGAGGGGGTGAGCCACATCCTTGAGTGAGAACACAAGACTAAGTGCTGTGTGGCAGTAGTACCATAGACTCCCATGTTCTTCTCATTCTGCAGTTTTATTTCAAGCAGCCAGACTCCCACAGAGGGACTGCACTGATCCTGAAATGAAAGTCTGATACAGTAGTGCTGGCCCTCGTTTCCTTCACTTGTCTCCACTTGGCATGAAAGGCCAGGATGTCATCTCTGAAGCCAGTGAAAAGTGAGTATTAAATCATAAGAATAAACACAAGAAACAGAACGGGCCAGGGATTCATACATACAATCCAGGTGCAGCTCCTGCTGAGGTGTAATGTTCCTTCATGCTGCACAGCTTGTTCCTTTAGCCAGCTTCCTAGTAGATGTGAATTGGCATTTCCAGTGCTGCGTTTCTAAATGGCTCATTGAGTGCCTCCCTGCTGTAAAGGTGAATTAAGTGGAACCTTCGAGATTGCATGTTTGATTTCACAGAACCTCCTAATGTTGAATAAGGTGAAAAACAGGAAGATACTGAAATGGACACATACATAATTTCATGTAGCTGTGTCAGGCCTGCTTCTGGGTGGCTGCTCAAAGATTCTGCAGAAATTGATTTACTGGCAGAGGCTTTAAAGGCAGCCATACAGTTGGGAGTATAAGCAGAGAGAAGCAACAGTACGTGCTGAACTGCACAGGTAGGGTCATTTGAGGATATAATAGTGGGGACAGATGGTGGAACATGGGAAACAAGCATTGCCTACAACTTAGGAATGTCATATCTATCTTAGGACATGGCAGTCTTTTGACAACTTGTTCCATAACCAGAAAGGCAAAGACAGTAATATTTGTCAGTTTTCCAAATGTTCATGAATACCCATTATGAAAAAGGAATTCTGATAACGAGCTGTCTTAACTTTTTAGTATTCTCTAATAAAAATAAGGATGGACCAGAAGGTAAAACATGCTATAATGCATGGCCTAGCTAGTTGCACGTTACTATAAAGCAGCATTACATTTCCCAGATTTGCAAAATAGATCTCATACTTTACTAATTAATTTGATTCTGATTACCCCAAATGCAGCTGCTTATTCTCTTACGGACTGTATGTTTTGAAATTGTTTCTTCTATGAAATTATCTTATTCAGCACTTCTGCACTAGGCTTGATTATCCCTGGGATCATAAACTTTTATCTGATAAAGCATCCTAGATTTTTCTTATGTGTCTGAATGGGGATTTAAAGATGACAAGTCAAAGGCAGTCCTGTTAAAACATTACTGCTGAAAACATTACTAATAAAGTTGGTAATATTAAATAAAAAAAGCTTTGTGGCACAAAGTTAAGCAAACCATCGAGGACATCACAGATCACTAACAGTAGCTTTAGTTAGCAAGTAAATATCAAAGAAGCAAGTCAGCATTACAAAGCTTGTTATTTTAACTTGAGTAGAGGATGTTTACTGTTAAAAGGGACAAACAAGAGTATTAGATAAGATGACAGCTCAACAGATCTCAGCCCAGAATTTATCACACGCTGTTTAAGGGAGTATTTAAAAAGATAAACAGAACCCCCTCAGGTCAAGGATATATGCCCTTCTGCAAATAGACTACACAGAGCAGCATTCATTTGAACCAGAGGCTTTCCACTTGGGTTTTCTTTGGGAGCGCCATGTCTTGAAACACGTTTGAGTAACCACGTGTGAACAGGAACCTTTGTGTGCGTACAAGAGCTCTGCTACGGGGAAAACGCGCAGCATTAGGCTTCTGTACCTGAAAGCACGCTGCACGGGTGAGGGCGGTAACGGGACGTGTATTGCTTTGTAACGCTGTTTCCCTAGCGAGGTTGGAGTTCCCTGCCCCCAAAAGCCACCCATCAACAAAAAAACAGCGCGAGGGCGGCTGCGCTGCCGGGAGCCCTGCCGGCCGCGGGCCCCGGGGGTGGGTCGGGCCCCGGTCGGTCGGGCCCCGGCCGGGCGGCGCTGGCGCGCTCGCGCCGCCAGGCGGCCCCTCAGCCACCGCGCGCCATCCGGGCGGGGCTCGAGCGCCGGGCCCGCGCCTGCGCAAGGGCGGCGCGAGCGCAGCGGCCGGAAGGGGGAGGGGCGTGCGCGGGCTCGCGGCGGCGGTGCGGAGCCGAGCCGAGCCGAGCCGAGCCGAGCCGAGCCGAGCCGAGCCGAGCCGAGCCGAGCCGAGCCGAGCCGAGCCGAGCCGAGCCGAGCCGAGCCGAGCCGAGCCGAGCCGAGCCGAGCCGAGCCGAGCCGAGCCGAGCCGAGCCGAGCCGAGCCGAGCCTCCGGGCATGGGGCCGGCGCGGAGGTGAGGAGCGCTGTTCGCCCCTGCGCCTGCCATGACCTGCACCATTGAGAAGATCCTTACGGACGCGAAGACGCTGCTGGAGCGGCTGAAGGAGCACGACACCGCCGCCGAGTCGCTCATCGACCAGTCCGCCGTCCTGCACCAGCGCGTGACCGCCATGAGAGAGGCGGGCGCGGCGTGGGCCGAGAAGGTGGGAGCGGGCGGCGGCGGTCGGGCGGGCGGCGGGACGGGCAGGCCGGACCGACAGCCGTGTCTCAGCAGGGCCCGGGCGCCGCGGCGGAGCGGAACGACTCGCCTCGGCTGCGGCCACACCTGCTCCTGTCCCAGGAGAACACGCAGATCCGCGACCTGCAGCAGGAGAACAGGGGTGAGCCGGGCGGCTGCGGGGGGCGCGCTGCGGGGAGCCGGGGTCGGTGTCGGGGGGCCGCGGACTCTGTGCTGGTGGCGCGCTGGGGCAGCGCTGGGGGGCTGGCAGGTGATGTGCGGCGGGGCCCCCGGGGGGCGAGCTGGGGCAGCGTGCTGAGGGAGGCTGCGAGCTTGGCCCGGGCGGGGGGGGGGGGGGGCTTGTCTTGTCGAATGGACCGGGGCGCGCACCTGTTTTGCTTTCTGTCAGGGTCTCTGTGTGCCTCGGGGTGGAAGCGACTGCCAGCGTCAGGGTGGCTTTTTGGGTAGCCGAGGGGTCCGGACGGCCAGCTGCCCCGGCTGGAGACCCAGGGCTGCGCTGTTGAGGGGGGTAACACAAATCGAGTGAGCAGCTGGTACCGGGTCCCTCTGGGCATCTGCTGTCATTGCTCTGAAAAACGGCTTGTAGCTTGTGGCAATTACATACTGTATTTTGCAGAGCTATGGATCTCACTGGAGGAGCATCAAGATGCGCTAGAGCTTATCATGAGCAAATACAGAAAGCAGATGTTGCAGCTTTTGCAAGGGAGAAAAGGTGAAGATGCAGAACCAGCTTTGAATGTTCATCAGTCTAATTCTTTGGTAAGATGGGATGGGGACAGAAGAGGGCTCAAGACCCTGTTCCCTGTCTCTTGCTTGCTTTCATGCAGCCTTTTTTTTCTATTCATGGAACGTCTTTGCTTCAAAATACATTTTCTGAAACTCTTGTCTCTCTTTGCTAGTATTTTTTTCTCTATTCCTTTTACAGCACACAGGTTGTAACAGTTACCACAGAGGACACTGAAAAACATAACCCTTTCATGGCCCGGGTGAAGGCTTGTTCTTTGTGCACTAGGTGGTGAATTCCCTGGGTTAAACTCAATGCACGTGATTCTCTACAATAAAATCCAAGAATTCAGAGCTACTATTGTTCCTGTTCAGTAATTGTAGCACAGGGAGAAGAACCTCCTAAATCTCTTTAATTCTTAAGAAATCATCACTTCCAAATGTTTTTAAACCCAGATATTCTGTGCAGTGGCCTAAAAGTGTGCCTTTGTCCACGTTGGGTGCGGTGACTTCAGAACTGTAAGGTGTGGCTACCAATAACTGCTGCCTGTTTAACGTTTCAGTGTCTAATAACAATATAATATTAAATGTCTATTTAAGGCATCTGTTAGAATGCATTTTTTATGTGAGCAACAAGCTGGTTCTACCTAGTGACATCTCATACCTTGTGGGTTTTTTAATTGGAATTGGAGCCAGCCTAACTCTTTGCACATATATCTTTGCACTGATATGTGGCAACTCATTAATTCTCTGTTTTATGTCGCTTAGGTCCTCTGAAATTAAGTAATATAGCAGTGTCTTGCTTCCAGTGCTTGTTTAGGTGCATGAATTGCTCTGTTTATAAAGACTTAACATTTGAGCAAAACTTCCAACATTATTCCCTGGCACTGCTTTTGCTCCATTTTAATGGCATGGAAATGCAAAGCTGAAAAGACTGGAGGAACCTTTGACAGAATGTACCTAGACAATCTCATTATCTAGGCAAAGTCTTCTGTACTTCAGATTAAGTCCATGAGCTTTTTCCTACCCACCACTTGGAGAATAGTAGCAGCCTTTTAATATCTTTAAAGAAGCTATATTCTTACTATAACCATCATTCTGTTTAGAAAAAAAACCATTGTTCTTTCTGCCCAGATTAAGTTATCTAAGTCTTTTTTGTCCCTCCAGATCTTCTAGATGCTCTAAATTGTTTACGTATTCTCTGAATAATGTAACTCAAAACTGAATTATCTGCTCTGGTGATACATTTATTGGAATAACTACTGTCATGTAGAGAAAAGAAACTCCACCCTGTAACATTATCTGATATTCACCAAAGTGCTTTGTGATAGCCGTATGTTTTTATGTCATGTTAAAGTGCTTCAGAAGTTTCCAAATGCTTACCTTGCTACTTCTTGCTAATTACTGACGTTTTTGTGTTTACGCATTTGAGTTACTCTCTAAATGCTGTATGTTGAAATGGAATGTTCTTCAAAAAGGAACTGTTATTACCGTACATGTTGGAATTTTTCAGTATTCAGCATATATACATTACTGAGATTCAGCAAAATGCATCTTCCAAAGGATTAGAGCTATATCTAGACAGATTCTGTAAAAACTGCCTCAGGAGGCTCTGCTCTTACTCTTTTTAGTTCCTTGCTTGGCATCCTTCTGAGATGAGGCTGTTTACTTCACGCTGTTACTGAGTGTTGAAGTCTCATTTGCTTTTATATTTGGCGTTCTTATAAATTCAGAGTCAGGCTTTTCTAATAAAGCAATCTAAAATTTGCTGCATACTAACCATATTCCCATGAATCCAAATCTGTTGTCTCAGTCCTTGTCACACTTGACATTATTTCCGTATTAGTGTGTAAGAGTGCCTTATCTTGGTGATGGATGTAATTCTATTCACTGTTTTCATTGATGACTCATGGTAATGGACAATAAGATAGGTGTTTTCATATTTAAATATTATACAAGTTAGAAAGGATTGAAATACAAAACAGGAAAATAATCCAGAATCAAGAAAATGAAAGTAACTGATTTAGAAGGGATAAATGACTACTGCTGCTTTTGCCTGAAGTTATTGAATATATTATTTTATGTCTTTCAGGAAATTGAAAGTCAAATAGACAGAATATGTGAGATGGGAGAGGTGATGAGAAAAGCTGTTCAAGTTGATGATGATCAATTCTTTAAAGTTCAGGAGAAACTAGCTCAGTTGGAGGTAAGAACAGGTAAAATTGCTAAGGATAGATGTAGCTTTGGGAGTCTCGAGACTTACTCTGGACTTTCTGTATTTGTATATGTCAAGGATTTATAATGTTCAAAAATTTGGGGGTGGGCTCAGGAAATGCAGAAGGTTACCTGCTTATTTTCAAGTTCTTGTTGTTTGTATGATACATATGAAACCATAAACAAAAGATAAGCTTTAAATGACATGGTTCTTTTGCTAGCACTGTATTAATGCTTATGTTACAAAATCAGCATTTTATTTAGCTGTGAAGGAGTTGGGGCTATTTAAACATTATCTCATCCTTTAATTGTGAATTAGCTCATTTCTATTTCAGTAAAAATATTGATTTTGCAGCTTGAAAACAAAGAGCTGCGTGAACTTTTGTCAATCAGCACAGAATCTTTTGAGGTGGGGAGAGAAGATCTGCCTGACTGTGAAGCTTAGGTCACAAAATAACCTTATCTCCAAATCTTGACTTCAGAGACTGTTATGAAACTACCCTACAAGGATGGGTTTTGATTTGTTCTTTCAGGTGTTTCCTTGTATGTTTGTTTTATCTTTCAAAAATGTGTGGCCTGTTTTCTCTGCATTTTTCTGAAATTACATACTGTTAATGGCAAAGACTTGCATTGCTGCTCCGTTTTAGTAATTGCAGCATATAGATGCTTAGCAATGAAGTATTTGATGTGTATTCCCTTGTGATAGTTTATTTCCTCTCCTGTTTGTTATTTTTTACGAGCTCTAGTTAATACTGCCAGCTGTGCAGATGACACTTAAATCCACCTTGTCAGCAGCTAGAGAACATAATGCAGGTTGTGATTATTTTATTTGATAGAAGGAATAAGAGATTATTCAGAAACTACATTGTAAATAGTAAGTACCCGTTTTGCTCTGCCTGCTCAAAGCAGGCATTCAGAGCTTTTGCTTTGAAGAGCCAGCACTCGGAATTTGAATTGTTACTGGGACGACTGCTTAGAAACAGATCAAGAGGAGGGCAGGTAGCCGACAGAGCACTTCAAGTAGTAACTGGTGTAAGGAGCACATTTTACCTTGATTTTAGGGGTGAAAATCAGAGTGGGTGACCCTTTCTGACACCTGTGCAGTTTTGAAGGACATTGCCTATCTGACTAAATTTTTTTTTTATGGGTAGACCTGTTCCGGCTTTACCAATGCTCCAAGGTATGTGGATACTGGCTAGCTCTGATCTGAAGGCGGTGCGCTCAAACCCTGAACAGAACACAGAACTTTCAGATCAAAGCTCTTTGGCCTCCCACCACTTTGGACTTCAGGAAGAGTGAGCTGAGGTCTGCCTCAAAAGTAAACCAAAACCAACCATGTAGACAGGTTTTTAATGTTACATCCCAGGTAAGTCTAGTGACAGATGTTACGAAGTTATTGCAGATTCCGATACTGAGTGAAATTAAGAGTTGCAGTGTTGTAAGAATTTATTGATATTGTGGTATTTTTAATGACATTTTTATATAAATATTTCTGTCTTTCTGTCTGGAGGATCGAAGAATATTCCCCCAAGAACAATAAACATCTCATTTCCAATATTAGTTCCAACTTGTATGCTGCTTTTTCTGAAGTGAGAGTTTTGATAGATGCAGAAGGTGATTTATGTTCCTGTGCTTATGAAGACACATTTTCTTGCAACCGCTTGGAATATCCAGCAAAACCATGTGGCAGATATAAAGGATTTCTGTACAGGAGTATTCTTGTATACAGTCCTTTTCTATTAGAAATTGTTTAAGAGGGAATAAAAACCCCCAGTGGGCAGTATTTTCTCAAGTGTATTCTGTCGTGTGAATCCTGTGGATAATTCCATCTGTTCTGCATGTACCCAAGCCTTTTGCACCCCCTCTAATTTTTACCTGGCCTAAACGAAATATTACTATGACTAAAACTGTTGCATTTTACCTGTTTTAAAATAACATAATCTGTAATGCCTCTGATGCATTTTTACCTTTGTTATCCTGGAGTTGGTTAACATTGCTCTAATGGGTTAGCGGCTGCGCACCCTGAAAAGATGGAAACTAAAACCAGCTGCTTTGACTAATGAGCTTATTATTAGTTAGTACTGGGCCCTGATTAGCAGGGGAAGTTTAAACGTGTTCCACTTGCTCCTGTCCTGTTCTGGATCCGTGAGCGTGGAGCCCGTGACGGAACGTCTGGGCTGTGCGGCAGCAGCTGCTGCTGAGCCGGGCCTCCCCCGCGTTGCGGTGAGCGCGGGCCCCGCCGCGCTCCCGAAGCCGCCGTTACCGCTCCCCCGTCAGCGGGGGGGGCGCGGCCCGGTCCCGGTCCCGGCGCGGTGCCGTGCCGCGCCTCCGAGGGGCGGCGCATGCGCACTGCGCCGCCGCTGGCGCGCGGGCGCGGCCCCGCCCCGCGCTCTCGCGAGAGGCCGGGATTTATTCCTACGTGCTGTGCCGTGCTGCTCATGGCGGCGCTGGAGCGGGGGCGCTGAGCTGTTGGGGTGAGTACGGGCCTCGGCGGCGCCCGCGCCGGGCGGCGGCACCGCGGCCGCCCCGGGCCGGCGAGGGAGGCGGAGGGTGCCTCCGGGCCCGCCTCCCGCTTGTCTCTGGTCGCAGACACGCCGGCGGGGTGAAGGTGCCCGCAGCCTCCTCTCAGCCGCGCGGCGGGCGGGGGCCGGGCGCGGGGGGGAGGGGTGAGCCGCGGGCGGGGGCCGGCCCAGTGAGCCGCCGCTCCTGGGGATGGAGCCCCGCCGGCCGCGGGCGCCTGGGCCGCGGCGGCGTGCGCACTACGCTTCCCGGCGTCCCGCGGGAAGACGCCCTGCCGCCGGGCCTCTCGGGGGCCGGAGTCCCGCCCGCCCGCGGAGGCGGGGCCGCGGTGGCGCCGGAACTCGCCTTCCCGGCGGGCTGCGCGGCCCGGCGGGCTGCGGGGTCTGCCGGGGCCGACGGGCCGCGGGGCGCGGGGCGGGGCCGGGGCCGGGGCCGGGGCCGGGGGGGCGGCGGGGCGCGGCCGCGGGGGCTCCTCGGCGCGGGGCGGCGGCGGGCCGCGGCTCCCGGCGTGCTGCGCGCGCGGCCCCGCCCGCGGCTGGGCCGGGGACCCGTCCCTTTGTGTGCGGGGGAGCGGCCGCCATCGCCCCCCTTTGTGTGCGGGGCCGGCGGCGGGGCGGCCCCTCCCTCGCCCGGCCGCGGCCCTCGCCCGGCCTTTGCGCTGTCATAGCGCGGGCCGCCGCCACCCGCGCACGGCGGCCGCCGCTCGGCCGGGGCTCCCGGCGCCGCCCCTCGGCGCGGCCGCGGCCCCGCTCCGCGGCCACCATCTTGCTGCAGCGCAGCGAGCGGGGCCGCCGGGAGGGCCGCGGCGGGCCCGAGTCCGGCCGGCCTCGAATTTTCTGTTGTCTGGGTTAAGAACAGGCACTGGCCTTTCCCTCGAGCTCCATTCCCTTTAACGGAAAACAGATTTTTGGTTTTATTTTTTAAGAATTAATCTGCGTATATAAATGCTTTTACAGATGTCCTTGGAAGTTCTTTAACTCCCTCGCATCCCGCCCTGTCCCCTGTATGTATTTTCATGTAAAAGTGACTTCACTAACCTAGTGAATGTTGGTCGCTGATCTCATAGTGTATTGGTTGGTGTGCTTGCAAGCTAGTGTTCAGTATTGTTTTCTGACACTTATCTGAAAAGATATGGAATAGCTTTATCTTCACGTATCCAATAGCTGTGTTGTGTGTGCATTTTGAAAATACTAGGTTTGATCTTAGTCATGCAAGAGATGGCTATTTCTAGAAGCACATGTTCTAATATAGTAAATTACACGTTCTTGCAGTTACTTCTTTTTGTAAAGAAAACGGGAAACAAAACAGTGTTTGTAATTCATCAGGTTCTACTGTTAGGTTCTGTAGATGGCTTCTAGCTGTGAACAGCTTTTTGACTTGCAAATCTGCACCTGAAAGACTTCGAGAACAGGGCTTGTACAGCTCTTTCCTGTCTTTGCATTAATCCTTTCAGCTGTAAATATACAAATACCCAGTGTGACTTGGGGGCTGGGCAGCTGCTTAGGGTGTTTACCATTTGGAGAAGTATTTATAGCAGCTGAATTAAAAAGTAAAGAATTTGAGACAGACACACATGGTGTGATGATTTTTTTTTTTTTTCACTTGAGTTATGCTTGCTTGACAACCTTATTTTTTTTTATTTTTTTTTTAATAAGTGTAGTAAACCAATCTTGTTATCAAATCAAACTGGCTTTTAAGGGAAAAACTTACGCCTTTTTTCATTACCTGACAAAATTAGCTTTAGTCATATTTGGGCAGAAGTGTTTTGATTATTCCATGAAAATGCTTTGAAATTCTGTGGAAATACTCTGTGCCCAGAAAAATGAGCAATGTAATATGATACAAGTTAGGGCTCTAGTAGAGCTCTAATAATATTAGTCTAATTAGATGACAGAGAAGTGCATGAATAAAAAGATTCTGAGTGTCTCTGTGCAGTTTCTGTGATACAGTGTTTGCCAGTTTTATTTTTCCTGAACTTGGTTGGGGGGGATGCTCATTTGAGATTTGAAATGCTATTCAAAAAAACAGTATTATCTTGAAAGAGATTGTGGTAACAGTTGCCTGACTCTAGTACAGGGGTATGTGAAAAGTCTAAGGATCCTGTTATTTTGCAGTAGCTTAGTGTCTTCTGATTTATATGTTTTGTAATTGAATCTTTCGCTGCAAACCTTTTGTACCAGATATTGCTTTCTACTGCCCTCATCTAATTTCTTCTCTAGTCTCATTCATGTATGTGTAATGGTCTGACAGGAAAGCTTATTTCAGCTGAAAATTTTTCAGAGTGGTGACTAAAGGAAGATGCTTCATCTGGAGGAGAGGTCATTGAAATACAAACTTCTGTGAAAACTAGGTGTTGAGTTTGCATACAGCCATCGTGTGCTTTTGTGGTTTAGAGTTCTTATTTATAATAGCTGACTGCAGACAGCGTTTTCACTGTGATGAGTTACATGTCTTTGCATTTATGTTTCAGTCACTTAAGTTGACTCTCTTAAGTTCACTGAGTGTGAATTGTGAAATTCACATTCTTGCTACAGTGAAGAAAGAGGTTTTGTCTATATTTGATGTGGGACTTGTGAAATTACTTGGAAGAGTTGTACTCTGATGCCTCATACCTTTAGATTACTGCATAACATGCTAGTTTATGTATAGACTCATAACTGTTGCTTCTTAGCAGCTTTGCCCACAAATATCCTCCCTCTTTTTTTTTCTATAACTACTGAGTAAACAACAAACTCCAATTAAAACTTGATCTTATTTCTTTTCAAAAAAAGCTTCTGTTTCTATAAGGTTTCAATTTTATGTGGTAGGTGGCAGTTGGTTTAAACCACTTTCTTATGAAAACACAAAAGTGGTACTGGAAAACTTTAGGAGAGAACTATTATCTAGTTACTCTTGCAGATACGCTTTTCTGTTATGTTATCTACACAGATATTGCCAATATATAATCAACATTTTGTGAACACTTAAGTCCAGAAAATGGGTCTGCAGTTATTTTTGTGTTATGCCAGGGTGTGTACAGTCTGTGTAGAGCATCGGTATGTATAATTGAGAAGTTTTGTTTATTTTTATACAATGCTAAAGGTGTTTCGGTATTGCTAGTCCTTGACTTTTTGGAACAAAAATTATTAGGGAATTCTAATTCCCACACCTGTGTACACCTTATTGCTACTCTGAAGCTCTGTGCAAGCACTTACTAAATCGTGAGACAGCACCCATATGAAGTTATTGATAGGAGGACTAAGACTTGCATTAAATGATGCTGCTATTCATCAGAATGAAGTTGCTGTTGTAATTGTACAAACTGGGACCTTTTCTGAAATGCTTAACTGCATGTGGGGAGTTCAAAATTGGAAATAACGTATCACTGGCTTTGAGGTGGAGTTTTTTGGAAAATAAAACTGGAAATTGGAATGCCAAATACATCTGTAAAAGTATTTCCTAGCATGGATCAAACCTACAGTATTAAGGTAGAGAAAATGCACCCATCTGTAGGAACACCTAGGACTGATGTAGAATTACTTTTCAAGTGATACTTAGTATGTGTCTTTTTCCTTTCTTCCAGTATGAAGTGGAACAGAACAGAACTTACCACCTGAAACTGCTGCTTCAAGTTCAGATCAGGAAAAGAATATACCACATCGTAACAACAACTCAAGACCAAAGAAGAGAAAACTTACACTGAAGATACAAGGCTTGATCTGAAACAAGAAGTTTGTGCCTACTCAACAGCTTCAAAAGAGCACGTCCCAACGCTGCTAGTAGTCTTCGTTTTCTCCAGTGCTGTATTGAAACTGCCCAGGGCAGCAGCACTTGCATTCTCTATTAGCTTGATAGATCACATTCTCTTGCTATCTTTTTTCCTTCTCTTTCTCTTTCTTTCTTCTTCTTTTTTTTTTTTTTTTTTTTTTTTTTTTAATAATAGCAGTCTTCATTCTTGGAAACTTGTGCTGAAACAGAAGAATCAGCTAATACTACTGAAAGTGCAATATTTGAATATCACTGCGAGGTTGGTGCATGTGCTATATCGAGTTATATATTTCTAAACTTAATAGGAAACAAGCTGTCAACAGAGGAGTGTGGTTTTTGTTAGGTTTCTTTTTTTAGCAGTTCTTTGTTCTTATGTTGGTTTAGTAGTAGTATGATGAATTAATAGTAATATGATGAATGGTGCAATATGGTTCTCTTTGACAATACTTACAACTGTAGAGAGCTGGTTATTAATGTTTCTGTCTTCTAGTAACAGTAGTGTTGTGGTTCCAATCCATTTTTTTTTTCAAATAACCTCTGTTTAGTTGTCTTTAAGTCTTACTGCACAGGTGGGATTTTTTCTTCCTCAGAGTACTTGTATTGGTGGGGTTTATTGTTCTTATTCTTCTAAACTGACGGGTCAAGTGTGCTAAAAATCAGCTGTTGGGAGTCAGCTGTTGGCAGTGGACAGCATAGCCAGGTAGTTGTTGTGGTTCAGTATATAATTATTATATTGTAGGTCAAAGCCAGTCTTGTTTGTACATTAATAGGATGTAATCTATTACTAGAAGCTTCTTAAAGAACGGTTTTATGACAGTACTTCTGGTGATACGTGTAAATGGACGTTGTGTTTGATATTTGTTATGCTTTGTTATAACATTATGGTTGAACAGGTGTAGGAATATGACAAGCATCTGGAAAGACTGCTGATAGTATAATGTGTCTTTCTACAGCAAATTTTAGTGCCACCTTGAGGGGGTGTATGTTTGGACTTAAATTGTCAGGCTTTAGATGACTGACGAGGAGTTCTTTGTGCTATAGTACTAATACTCTAACCTCAAACTGTTCAGATGGTATCAGGCAATGGTGGGCTTTGAGAAAGAGATTAGAGCAGTGTGGGTTTGTAACCCTAAGATAGGCTATTCTGAACTTAATCTTTAGGTAGATTTTTGTAATTTTCTGTATCTGATGTACCTATAGTAATATTAATGTCTGTCAGGGGTGTATGTGTGTTTGTGTACTTACCTTGTATCGGACATGTGACCATTTTGTAAACTATTTACAAAAAGCATTTGTCACACTCATTTGAGCTTTCAGAATGGGTTAATGGTCTTGCTTATTATTTTTGTGGGGAAAGGTATAATAATACATCATTTTCCCTTCCTCCAGCCACCCTACTTGCAGGATCAATTTCTTTTTGAAAAGTATTTCAAACTCTAGGATGGCTTAAAATCAAACACTTCAGCTGTTGCCTTCTCACAAGGGCACTTCTTGGGTATGGAATGTCCTAGGGGCTGCCTTCCTCAAAAGATGAGTTTTATGTATTGGGGTGGTGCTGATAGGAACTAGTCTGTAACTCTTAGCAGCTTTGTATAGTGCTTTTTTGTTAGATGCTCTTGAGAAAATGTGTCCTTTAAAAATAATCCACTGCATAAAAAAGATGCAACTCCTGTGGCTTTTGCCCCTTGAGCAGTTTAGTCTGGATGTGAAAGACATCTTTGCTAGGAGAGTAGCACAGCACTGCAATAGTTAACCTAGAAAGGTGGTAGAACCTCAGCCATTGGAGGTTTTCCAGACTCAGCTAGACAAAGGTATGGCTGCCCTTTTTGTTGGCAAGAGGCCTTTGAGGAGGAGGAGGATAAACTAGAGTTCTCCAGGGTTCTCTACTTGGTGGTCATGGTCTCTGAGTCACTATTTTCTGACATGTTAGTATTTTATGACTTATTTGAACATGTAAGAGTATTGATTTGTGTCAGTTATCACAGGTTTGTAGGGCATCCTGATACTTGAGTTTTCATAATTGTAAATAAGAGGGGGCAGTACTGATTAAAATTAAGAGATTGAGTAACTGCTTGTCTGTTATACTGTGGCTTATCGTGCTACTGTGAAAACAATACTGCATTTTTCTTTTTATTTGTCTTGTTCTAGAAGACCTTGTGTAATGCAGTTTGTTACTTAATTATGGGACAGTATGGAGGCTATCAGTCTGAATATGGTGGCAGTAAAATTTATATTGAACCTGACTGTGAACCAGCTGTTCACATAGTAGTTATGTGCTTTGCTTACTATTTGTAAACTACCATGTTGTAATGTTTTCTTGCATTGATGCTATGGTTCTGTGTTGAAATAGAATATTTTCATTCTGAAGTTTTTCGACAGTGTCAAATGTGCCCAAAGAGACACATTTCTAAACCTGGTAGCAAAGTTATTGTACGTTACATTAGGCAAAATAGAAAAGGGCTAAAGGATTAAAACAATTACTAATAAAGTTGGTTCTAGGTTGCAGGTCCTCTGGAAGTAGCGTTAAGGATGCAGTGCAGGGAGATGGTCCTTATATTTTAGTCATCATAACAAGGATCTTCAGGTGTTTGTACACCTCTGAGTTTCAGCTCACCTTTACTTTGCTGTTCTTGACAAAGGAAAACTCACAAGGCATGGAAAATTACTAGCGAATGCAATGAGAGAGGAAACTCTCAGATGTTTCTGGAGAGTTAGGTTTTCCCATGTGTGACACTTCAACTTCATCTGCTCGCATGTAAGAACTGCTGTATAGCATCATAATACCAGACTTGGGACATATGTTTTGGACATACGTTAATACAGTGGAGCTGAGATTAAATCCAAATCAATATATTAATTAAATATATGTGTTTTGATAATTACACTGAGACCTCTGTCAGTTATGTGACGTTACTAATAATATAATCTAATGTACTAGAAACTCCTTGGTTCAGTTTTTTCAGCCCTCCCTTTGAAGTATGAGAGGGAAAGCTGGGTAGTAAGTTAGTCCCTTCCTTGCAAGAGTTTATAGTGTGGGGGAAGGAGTACAGTACTGAAAGAGACTCTAAATTAGGCTTTTAGTAGTTCTTTTAATATAGTTTGACATAGCATACAGCCTTTGCAGCTGTTTCTGCATTGGGGGTGTATGTGTGTACACCTTTGCCTTTGGTGCATTTTGCCATTGAGACTTGCAGCTTTTCTGCAACAGTTGGTCCTACTACTGTTACTCATGAAAAATCGAAAGAAAAATGAGATGTAGAACAAGAAAATAAGCAGTGCATATTACAGAAATTTTATCATAAGATTTACTAGGTCACTGAATTTTTGAAGAGCATGGGGGTGGTTAACTCTTTGTAATAACTGGCCAGTTCTGTAGGCCCCCCCCAACACTACACTATACTATCACAGCTGTATGAGATGGAGAGCCATTATACAGTGTCATGAGATCTTTCTCCCTCCTCCTGTAGCTCCCCTACCTTCTCTTTGTATTTTTCTTCATCTGCATCTACAACATGTGGGTCTTAAACAGAAGAGAACTCCCCTGTATCAGAGATGTATAGGTCAGGGCAGCAATGTCATGTCTTAGTAGCACAGGAAGTCATAGGGTAGGTGACTTTGTGAATATACTCCTGCTTCTTAGCATTCTTAGTATCAACAGTTTTTCAGCAAATATGAAGTGTTTGGCCTTTTCCCAAGCAATTATGAAATATCAGTTTGAGGTTTTTTCTTGAAACCTTTTTAGAAATTCTCACATCAAAACATCACTTCCTCCTGCAAAATGGAGTGAGTGGAAATACTCCTTAGGGTCTTGTACAACATCCTTTTTGCGCGAAAGTGTAAAATAACATGTAAGCCATAGCATGAAGGTGGAAGTGTTCCAGGAAAAATAAACCAGCATGGGTTACGCTTAACAGTTGCACCATTTACCATTACCAGCATCTTTTTTAAGAACTATTTGGAATTAATGGTTGAAGGCGATCTGCTGTTGAGAAGTTGCTGTGTATAATGGTGTGAGGACTGATGTTTTCCTTTTTTTCTTGGAGGTCAGAACTCTTGTCAATCCTTATTTCTTGCAGTTGTTCCCAATTTATTTTTTTAATGTAAGTCTCGCTTAACAAAAAATGAAGATTTCTGCCCCAAAACTTCACAGCAGGTGTTTTTCAGTACTCTTTGATCACTTTTAAACTGATTTCCAAACAGCATAGCAAGACATGCTGTAAATTTACCTTCTAATATGTTGAGTAACTCAGTGCCTATATTAGAGTAAGAAGCGTGACCATTTTAGAAGTTGCTCGGGTGTCTCATCTACACTAGACATATTGCTGACTAATTTTTAATCTCTTCTGCTTGATGCAGCTAGAAAGCAGAGAACAGATACAGTCTCATCCCGTTTCCAAAATAAATACTCTGGAAACTGCAGCAAATAAAACCCTCTTACTGACTGGGGAGGGTTGCTTCAGTAACCTTTCTTGAATTACAGCGTTTAGTGAGGTGTAGTACATTTCAACTAATCTAATTGCTAACCTGTAAATAGAAGTGGTGTGCTTTAAAAATGAGACTTGCACATTAAAAAGCCAGTGAGTTAGTAAAGAGACTTGTGGATATTTCAAAGTTGAGTCTGTGCCTTGAAAAGAGAAGGCACCCTTTCCACCCTCCCCCAAAAATAAAGGTTTTCAAGGATGTAAGTTAATTTAACAGTTCGTTACAGCTTTAATTTTTCTTAGTTTAATACTGGTTTCAGGTTTTCTCAGTCTCTCTAGCACTTGAGCTCCTATGCCACAGAAATGTTTATTTAAGTTTTAATTCTGGGGTTTAATTCCATAACTGCACAAATGTTTAAATACTTAAACCCATTTTTCTTTAGTATGAAAGACTGAACAGACAAACTTTGCAGGGATGTGAACTTAATTCTGTTGGTTCATAACTGTTGCATTTTCCTAATTACCTGTTTAATTTGGAAGAGTGGATACTTTAGATATTTTCATGCTCTGTTGTGAAATAGTGAATGTGGAAGTACTTTGAGATATAATACTTCAGAAAGTTGGAAGTTTGGTTTGATCTAAGCAAGATTTACTTTGCTGGCCTATTTTATATGTTGTCTGTTTAAATTTTAAGGATTATTGTTTTACAAATCACTTACTCTGTTTTAAAAATGGTTGCAATTAGCTGGTTACAGTAACCTCCACAAGCTCTTTGTGTTTGTTATTCTCTTATGTGGGCATGGAGAAAAGAAACTTATTTTAATTAGAGTGTTTTTTGTGTGTTTGTTTGTTTGTGTTTTTTGTGTGTGTGTGTGTTTTTGTTTTTTTGTTTTTTTCCCCCCTGTGCTTTCTTTTAAACAGATGAGCTTTGATCCAAACCTACTCCACAACAATGGACACAACGGGTACCCCAATGGTACTTCGGCAGCACTGCGTGAGACTGGGGTTATAGAAAAACTGCTGACCTCTTATGGATTCATTCAGTGTTCAGAACGGCAAGCTAGACTGTTCTTCCACTGTTCACAGTATAATGGCAACTTACAGGAGCTCAAAGTAGGAGGTAACTGGACAGCTATCAGAGCTTGACTGAGAGACCAGTCTTTCACTTGCCATATAAAATCTTTTTCTATTGTGGCATGAACAGATATGTGCTGTTGCTTCTGGTGGGCTGAAGAGACAATTGAATTAATAACCTACCACCCCTGATGAGAGACCTTTACAGCACACAAGCTTTGTGCAGTTTGTAATTAATACAGAAGAATATACGTCACATACTCAGTATTTCTTTTTTTAGAATTAGTTTGAAGATGGCTAATTATTTTTCAGAATGCTGCTACTTCATGCTACTAATGAATGGGGCAGTAAAGTTTCTAAACTGTTTAATGGCATATGTTATGTTGTCTGAACATCAGTGTGAAGTCTGTTGTATAGTGAGCAGGGCAGGGGGAGGGAATTATTGAGGGGCAGGCCATTATAATAGAATAGTTCATTAGCAGCAGGAGTGAATAAGCAGAATAACCAGAGAAATATTTGCAAATAGTGTCCTTCCTTGGTTACAAAAGCACCTGAGTTTTACTTCGTTGTGTTTGGCTACAAGCAGTGAATTATCAAATGTAACCATATAGTGATTTTTTAAAAACCCAAACAATATTCTCTGATGCCATTATCATGTTTGATTGTCTTATAGATGATGTTGAGTTTGAAGTGTCTTCTGATCGCCGAACTGGAAAACCCATTGCTATTAAATTGGTGAAGATAAAACCAGAAATACTACCTGAAGAACGAATAAATGGACAAGTTAGTATCTGTTTTCTATAAGTGCATTATTTCCATCCTTTACTCCAGTAGTAGATTCATTTCAACAGGCTAGATTGATTTAACATGCATGTTAGCTACATACAGTGTACAGTTACACTGAAATAGATTTTTATCATTCTGGTGAAAATTCAGAGGTTCAGTTTGAGCTCTTACTTAGCTCCAAGGTGTTCTGTAAGATTGAAACTTTGCAGCATGGCATTCCCTGTTGAGTTACACTAGAAGTGCGTCCCTGAGTGTATAGTAGAGGATACTGAGATTCATTTTGTATTCAACAATGCTGCTCCTGAAATGATTAGCAATGGATTTTTTTTTTTTTTTGACTGGTAGGTTGTGTGCGCTGTTCCTCACAATTTAGAGAGTAAATCTCCAGCTGCCCCGGGTCAGAGTCCAACAGGGAGTGTATGCTACGAACGTAATGGGGTAAAGCTTACATACTTTACTTGAACTCTTCACTGATTCGTCACTCTGGTCTATGAGCAAAAAAATGGACACAGTTTAATGTAGACAATTGATCTGTAGTTCTTGGGGGGGGAGGGGGGAAGCATGCTTTGGTAATTGCTACAAACAGAAATGTTGATTTAACAGCTTGCTTGCTTACATCTATGGAGAAATTTATATAGAGCCAAATAATTGTTTTTCTCTTTTAAAACTTTATGAAGCTGGGTTATGTAGTGTTCATGTACCCTTATCTTGAACTTTCAAACTTTAGAAATTGACATTTTTGACATTGAAAGATGGCCACATACAAACCTTTCAACTTAAGTGTCTTATTACAGACTTATCAAAACAGCATGATGGAATAAAGAATGTTTTTTGAATGCCATGTTTGATCATTTTTGATTTTTCTCACTAAATGTATTTCTTTAATAGCAGATAGTGTCATTAAACAAAACCATGTTAATATTTTTTTGAAACAACTATTTTGCAAATAGAGTAATATTAGCCAATGTTAATTTACAGGAAGTATTTTACCTGACTTACACCCCAGAGGATGTTGAAGGAAATGTACAGCTGGAAACAGGAGATAAAATAAACTTTGTAATTGATACAAATAAACAGTAAGTTGGTATTGCTTTTCTGGCTTCATATGTCGTTTTAGTAGTCAGGCAAAATTCATGCCTGTTTCAGGAACTGAAATGACATTATGAAATGTAATCTTAATAGTTGCTTCAGGTTTCTCTGTTAATATTTGTTTTTCCCCTCTAGTACTGGTGCTGTAAGTGCTCGTAACATTATGCTATTAAAAAAGAAACAAGCCCGCTGTCAAGGAGTAGTCTGTGCCATGAAAGTAAGTGATGCTTTAGCTTTAAAGTTTCATTTGAAAACGTAATGCAGTTCTGAAAAGTGATATTATAACTAATATAGTCAGGGAATTAAGAGTTTGGAACTGTGGGTGTAAACTGAGTGAAATGGTTTAAACAGCTGATCTTTGATACTAGTATTCTTCTTAACAAAGGAAGTCCCATTTATTTCCATTTATATATTTCTTGTGGTCATCTGTCAGCTGTGTGCACTCATAAGTCTGCTATACTGGTATGTCATAGTCTTTCATTGTGTTTCATAGAACCTGTAAAATTTTGTCCTGGTATGTTAAGAGACTAGGCAACTTATTAAACACTTTGTTCTGTTCGTAGGAAGCCTTCGGATTTATTGAGAGGGGTGATGTCGTGAAGGAGATATTCTTTCACTATAGTGAATTTAAAGGTGACCTAGAAGCCTTACAGCCTGGTGATGATGTGGAGTTTACAATCAAAGACAGAAATGTAAGATGAAATCCAGTAAAAACTGGAGATGGCATCCTAGGGCATAAGTGGACAGCTGTCTGTTTTCTCAAATTAACTTGTAAAAAGCAGCAGAGGGGGTGGGGAGGCTCATGGGAAAATGTCTGTCACTTTACCTCTTCCCTATGAGTATTTGACTGATTTGGGGCTTTTAGGGTAAAGAAGTTGCAACAGATGTTAGACTGCTGCCTCAAGGAACTGTCATTTTTGAAGATATCAGCATTGAACATTTTGAAGGAACTGTAACCAAAGTAATTCCGAAAGTACCCAGCAAAAACCAGGTGAATCTCAGTATTTACTTAAGTTTATGTGAAATGTTGCATTGATTGTGTTGAATTTGTCAAACAGTAAAAATGTTCCCCTTTACCTGTAACAGTCTACTGCACAAACATTGCATCAGGATAAGGGAGTAAGCTTGAACTTAACCTGTGGCAACCACTGGTAGCAGTCACAATATGCAATTTTTCTAAAGGTTATAAAGAGCAAGAATTAGGGTAGTGGCATATTGGGGAGTATGTCTTTTCTTCAATGTTCCAAATATTTCCCACTGAATTTTGTGGGTTTAGGGTGTATCTCTAAAGAAAAAGCATAGGGAAAAGGGGAGAAAATACTTGCTGAAATAAACCTGCTCTATGGCTTCCTGTGAGAATTAACAGATAATTAGGTTTATGACAGGAAGATAACTTGACCTTTAGTGTTTGGCTTTGAGGAAAGAGGGTACATGAACGCTTCCCTTAAGGTTTTAGGCAAGTCTGCTTTGTTGATTTGGGAAGTGGGGCAGGCTTTTGTGTGTTTTGAACACTTTAGAAAGACACTGCCTATTAGAAGTGTTAGAAGCATGGTTATAAACTTAATTCTTGAAATAGTCTCAATTTCTTTGGCAGCACATGCTTGGTGCTTTAAAAAAAAAAAAAAACACCACCACCAAAAAACACCTTGCATATGGCTAGGGACAGTAAACTACAAATTAGGAGTAGTAGAAATGAAGCATAACGGTCTGAGTCCAGCAGGCTTTTGGTGTCATTCGTGCTTTTGTTAGCATTAGTATTTCTGCCAGCTATTCTGTCTGTAGCTATACTTAGTCTTGGAGGTGAGTTAAATTTTTCTGTTGGGTCTTCTGTCTGCTAGAGTGATCCGTTGCCTGGCCGCATCAAAGTTGACTTCGTGATTCCTAAAGAACTTCCATTTGGAGACAAAGATACAAAATCCAAGGTGACCTTGCTGGAAAGTGACCACGTTCGATTCAATATTTCAACAGACAGACGTGACAAACTGGAACGAGCCACCAATATTGAGGTTCTCCCCAATACTTTCCAGTTTACTAATGAAACTAGGGAAATGGCAAGTATCTCTCTTTTAAAAATTTTTAATTCTTGAGGGGAAATGGAAGTAAAACGTGGGGGTTTTGTCTTAAACAGTAACTTAATATAAAAGTCACTAGTCTTTTTGCCTTTTTTTTCTGAAATCAAGTTCTCAAATGTATACTTCAAAGCGTTTAAATGGTATAAAATTCAGAATTACTGCTGCGTATCTTTTCTTTAAAAGAATAAAAAGTTAATTACTGAGTACATGAAAAATATTAGAAAATGAGATCTTAGCTGGCCCTCTTGGAGTGGATTGCTAGCTAGTTATAGCAGACAGAGAAGTAATACAATCTTGAACTATTAGTTTAAAAATTCAGATGATTGAGTCTAAATAGGTAACTACTCATGTTCCATAGGAAAACTGGAAGAACCTGGGGCTACTCTGGTTCAGGTAGCGGAAAGTCTTAAGAATCAAAGGAGGGTACTGTGTGCAGTTTTGGATTTCATGTTTTTTGGCCAGTGTCTCTCTGTCTGAGGTTCCAGCAGAAGAATGGTAGAGAGCTGCATTCTGTCACTTACAAAACACTCTTTGTGGTTTACAGGGACTAAAATGGGTGTGCTAATCAGTATTAATGAATATATTTAACTTTTGTAATTTGAAATGTTGGTTCTGTTCCAACTAAACTGTAAGTTTGCCTCCCTTTTCAATTGGAGTCCAATTACAGGGCTATCACATTAGCATGCTGTGATTAGGGACCCTCAGCTTTAAGAAAACCACTGAACTTTCACTTCAGCCTCTCAGGTTTTGGCATTCTATGCTGTAGACTTCTTACATTTCTACTCTGACTAGATATATTTGCCTGCTTTAATTGAGCTGTCATTGAGGTGACAAGTACTGGCTGCTTCTAGAAAGGTTAGCTGGTTTTCCTGAGCTTGTGAAAGCTATATGAGAGGAATGTTCCTAAAGGTAGAAAGTATCTTTGCGTTGTCATTCAAATCCTATAAACTTTTTCTGAGGCTTGCCAAAGGCTCTGTAGTAACTGGATTGAACTGAGTATGTTCATGAATTCTATTTTGCTCAATGTCTCAGGCATGATCTGGTGCTAGTTCTATCTAACTTGAGTAATTAACTCTTTTAGCAACTTTATGGAACCTCTTTTAATTACTATTTTTTAACAGAGGTCAGTGTGAGAAATGGAATTTTGTTTGTTTTTTTTTTTACAGTTGACAGGGCACAGTATTTTCTGTTTATCATTATGCATTCCATTTCTAGTGGTTACCAGGAAGACCACTAAAATACCATATAACACACTTACCATAGTATACACCCATGGATATCATAGTCTTGTTTTAACAAACTTCTTTGTAAGAAAGCTTTTTAATTTCTTCATTTTTGTCTGGAAATCTGACAGGTTTTCTCTTTAAACTTCCCTCCGACCACTGGTTTTATTTAATGTTTTTATAGCTTCATGTATGTTTCATGCATGTTTTTATGTATGCACATATTTGTAGAGTTACACCCTTCAGGATTGTGTTCTCTGTGTAGTAGTAACATCAGGTTCCTTAGCTGTAGTTCTTCTTGTTAATGGCTTAAATTAATCTTTTTCCACTTCACTCTTCATAAGAAATTGAGAAACTAGGTAAGTATGACTTGGTTGCATTTTGGGTTGACCATAACCATTAGCACTACAGTTTGCAAGGAAGCACATTGCGTAAACCAAGAGGTGTTTTCATAAGAGTCAAGCCTTCTCTTCAGATTATTACATGTTCCACAGACAGATGTGGAGTACCTGCAGACAGATGTCACATACTAGTAAGAAAACTGTAATTGTCCATTTGACTATTCTCAGGGTGTGATTGCAGCAATGAGAGATGGCTTTGGCTTCATTAAGTGTGTGGACCGGGATGCTCGCATGTTCTTTCACTTCAGTGAAATTATGGATGGAAATCAACTCCATATTTCTGATGAAGTAGAGTTTACTGTCGTTCCTGTAAGTGAGATTAATACGTTTATGAAATCTTAGTTTTTAAAGAAATGATGTGCAGTCTGTCTAAAATCTGATCCATCTTGTTTTTCAGGATATGTTGTCTGCCCAAAGAAATCATGCTATAAGGATTAAAAAACTTCCAAAGGGCACGGTTTCTTTCCACACCCAATCAGATCACCGTTTTGTGGGCACTATAGACAAAGAAGCCACTCCAGCCAAAGCCACTAGCCCAAATAAAGGCAAAGAGAAGGTAATGCTGCTCTTTGGCTTGTGAAGTACCTGTACTGCATTCCTGGCTTTGGAGACTGAGGCTGCTTCCTTAAAATCTGTAATTCAGCTTTTTGAAGCACTGTTTACTGAATGGCTAATGACAGCAGTCAGCAAAAACTAACTTGTGTGAAACAAGATAATAAAAGCATTGGTAATGATCGTGTGTTAAGGATAATTTCCAGGAACTTGATGGGAAGTTTCTTTCAACCTCCTACTACATCAGATTCTAGATAGAATTGATTAAAATTAAGTTTCTAGGGCTGGAGGAGATCCTTTATTGTTATGTCATGCTATTTTAAACAATGGCACAATACTTAAGCTTACAATAAGCACTTACTGGAAATGGTGCTAATACTTTCTTTCCGTTAATGCTGTCTGGTGTCATTTAACGCTTCTTACTCAGAGTTGATAGCTTTGTTGTGTTTTTCACCAGTTACTAAGCAGTTACTATAAAACCACTGTGGCTCAAATGAGCAGGGCTGGATTTGTATGTCGTAAACTTGTTTGCTTACAAATAAGACACCAATGGCTGAATTCTGATATCTTGTTTTTAGGAAGCTGAGGATGGAGTGATTGTTTATGATGACTGTGGAGTAAAACTGACCATTCCTTACCAGGCCAAGGATGTGGAAGGATCTGCTAATCCCCAGATAGGAGATAAGGCAATATAACTAAGTATACCATTGGGAAATACTTTTCTGTGCACTGTGAGATGTAAGCTTCTCTTTGCCTTGTTACTGGATTTGTTCTCCCTCTCAGAACAAATGAAGAACAAGGCATCTGTGTAATGTTACCTATTTCTTTTCTTGTCCTAGGTATGAGTCTCTTAATCTTCCATATAACTAAGAAAAATATCCTAAAATCTGGTGATATATACGTGAAAATATAGTGTCTTACTATGTAAATGTCCTTTTTAAACAAGGAATTCTTATTGTTAAGACAGTGGACTCTCCTTATGAATAATCAAGAGAAAATCAGCATAGAGACTTTGATATGGATGTGGAGGGAGAGCATACCCATATGAGCAAATTAGCCTGGGGGACAATGGAAAGGGAGAAAGAGCTTGGAGATCTGTTAGAGCAGCCTGAAAACTGTCAGTGTTCAGGAGCCATGCTACGAAGACAATGATTACTGTTTTTAAAAATCTGAAACAAGCGAGCGAAGCGAGGTACATGCTCACTGTGGAACACTGGTGACAATTGTAGTGAAAGTAGCCAAATCACATAAACAGAAGGATTCTCACCCTTAATGGGTCAAAAAAGCTGAGTGCTTAGAGGCTGGCTTGCCTTGCAGATATCACTGATGTAACTGCTACTCTTTGGAATGTGGTAAATGTCAATGGCTGACATGTTTCTGGGAGAGTAGTGGCTAGAAAATGACTTTCCCGGAGAGCCTAGGTGTTGATTTAGAGCTGCGCAGCTTTGAAGTGAGTTGTTCTGGTGTTTGGGTTTTCTTTTTTTTTGGTGTTGGTCGTTTGTTCGGGTTTTTTCTATCTAGTGTTGATACGCACCTCTTCAACAGGTTGAGTTCTGTGTGTGTGAAGTGAAGAGAACTGGTCTGCAAACCGCTGTTTCTGTCAGAATGCTAGGACGCAACTACAGCTCTAAGAGGCTTTTGGGATACGTGGCAGCCCTGAAAGATAACTTCGGATTTATTGAAACAGCCAATCATGATAAGGAGATCTTTTTCCACTACAGGTAAATGACAATTTTATTTTTATTATTTTGGGGCAAGGGGAGCTGCAGAGTTTCATAGGGTTGACTGTTAAACCCACTTGCACTTCACAGACATATATATATGTGCTTAGATGTCTGAAGTTCTAGTTATTATCTCTGTTGGGCTGGTTCAGGCTTTTCTGTTAATCATCAGTCTTGGTGTTTTATACCTTTGAATCTCAGGCCAAGAAATACAGTTGTATATTACATTTGAAATGCTTCACTTTCTTGAATGAAGATTTCTTGAAAATGTGAGGTGCTGAGCTAAATAGTTTCCGATCAACTTACATAAATGTTGGACGAGCATCACTGTTGTCATGTAACTAAAGGAGAATTGTACCTAATTCTATTCCTATAGTGAATACTGTGGCGATATTGATAGCCTGGAACTTGGAGACACTGTTGAATACAGCTTGTCAAAAGGCAAAGGAAACAAAGTTAGTGCAGAAAAGGTGAACAAAACACATGCAGGTAAGACTGTACCTGGTATTTTCTGCTTACGAGGCTCTCGGCCCGTGCTGATGGATAAAGTTTGCTAGTTATCTATTTACATCTGGAACTTAGACCAAGAGGTTGATGCTTAATGTGGTGGTCATTGTCTTCCTAAAAGCTTGTTTGTTGTCTGTGTTTCCAGAGAACAGACAAGCGCAGACCAAGAGTCCTGTAGACAGTAGCAACTCTTTGGACCTTTACTGTACTCTGTTGTCTCCAATTGGAGGGTATAAGGAGAGCCCTAGTGGAGAAGTAGCCACACTAGTAATTGCACTAGTTGTGCTTTACCTCATAGAAGGAAAATTGCAGGAGGAATGCAGATTGGGGTATTAAGGCCTTGGGGGCAAAAAATGCTTTCTTAAAGATCATTGAGCAATTGAAGTGAGCAGAGGAAGAGAAGTAAAATACTTAGATTTGCTTTTCAAGTTTCATGAGAAACTAGGATTTTTCTATTTCCACGTTAGAAAGGTCAGTGTGGTCTTGATTAGAAAAGCTATCATTACTTATTGCTGTGTTGAAGTTGTTCCAGTTTTACTCGGTGATAGAGTACACTGCCTTAGGTGTTTGGCACTGCAAACTGTTGGCTCCCAGTCAGTCTGAATCACTTACTAATTCTTTTTAAAATAAAGTATGACCAGAACATCCCGTTCTTCCACCGTCTGCTTCTTTTCAGTGAATGGTATCACCGAAGAAGCTGATCCAACTGTTTACTCTGGTAAAGTAATTCGTCCTTTGAGGAGTGTAGATCCCACACAAACTGAATACCAGGGCATGATTGAAGTCATGGAGGATGGTAAGATTTGTTGCTTTTAAATTATAAGTGTTCCTTTCACGAATGCACAAGAAGTGTGAAAGTTTAATAAAATGTAAATAGAGGTCTTGAGGGTTATATTCACACTGTAGACTATACTCCTATTGCTAAGGTGACAGTAAAAGTAGCCTTTCTGATATTGGAAAAAAATTCTGAATGTTCTCAGGTAGGAAAGGAAGCCTCTCAATTTTGTCTTGTGCTTTTTCCTCCTCTAGGTGAGATGAAAGGAGAGGTCTACCCGTTTGGAATTGTTGGAATGGCAAACAAAGGTGACTGTCTGCAAAAGGGAGAGACAGTAAAGTTTCAGCTCTGTGTTCTGGGTCAAAATGGGCAGACAATGGCTGTTAACATCACACCGTTCCGCAGAGCCACAGTGGAATGTGTGAAAGATCAGGTGAGTGACTGCTGCTGTGAAGACAAGATGCATGTTAATAGGAAATAACTGCTTGACTTGGCATAGACCAGACGAGAACCGCTTCACCACTTAAATCCAGGAAGCTTGTTGTGCACAAATGGATTGCTTTGTCCTCTGGTTCTAGGGAAGCAGGGTTGTGTGACCCAAGTACTGATTCATGCAAGCCTGTATAATGTGACTTTACTAAAGGTGAACTCAGTACATCAGTACTGCTGGGCAGCAGTTTCTTCTGTGATTGATTCTGAAGACCTATTTTTGAGATGTCCTAGAAACTCATCTAACTAATTTCTGCTGAACAGGTCATTAAAAGAAGCATTTTTTAAAAAGAAACAAAATGCATGTACTCTGCTTCTAGAAAACCCTTCTTCACAGTATTAAGCAATCAATTATTACAGTCCACCTGAAGTGTGAAACTAATTATTGTCCTAGTTAGTTGCATCTCATAATGGTTAGAAAATTAAGTGCTGTAAATACTTTCTATTTTTAGTTACACTGCAGCATTAAGCTCCAGTCATTTACAGAGGGGCTAGATGAGTTTAGCTGGTTTGTATATGAGTAGAACAATACATGAAAGTAACTGACTTCTTATACCAGTGACAGAATAAAAAATGGGAGTGCTTTCTACTGTTTAATTTTTAAAGTGGAGTTTTAGGAACATGCAGCAGCAGCACTCTTCTCGGTTTAATATAACTGTTAGGAGTTTGGCAGTTTTCAGAATTTGCTCTGTAGATTTTTGTGGTTTAAATGTGACTTTAAAACCCAAAAAGAGTGCCTAGACTTCCAGAAGTATTTTTTCCAGACAGAATGATCTGTTCAGTGTAGAAATTGCATTTCTACTCTTATTAGGCACTTCAGAGGTTTGGGGTTTTTTTCCTAGAAGTAGTTAAACTGCAATAATGAGTAAGTCATTGCATCTGTTTGGATCAAGAGGAAAGAAATAACTTCGTGATGTGTTGGTTTTCAGTTTGGTTTCATTAACTATGAAGTGGGTGACAGCAAAAAGCTCTTCTTCCATGTCAAAGAAGTTCAGGATGGTGTGGAGCTACAGGCTGGGGATGAAGTGGAGTTCTCTGTAATCCTGAACCAGCGCACGGGAAAATGCAGTGCCTGTAACGTGTGGCGTGTCTGGTGAGGATTTAGAATTGAAGTGATTTAATCTTGCAGACTACCTGCATCACAGCAGTGGAGTGCATGCTGCCTTTAAACTGAGCTAGCTGTTCCTAGAATGGGAGCTCTGAATTTCAGCTGCCTTCAGTGAGAGCCTCTCATCTGAGAACTGCCAGCGCTTGAGAGTGTCTGCTACAGTGCAGCAGCAGAAATCTCAGCTTTGCTTAATTACAGATAGCTTGTTCTTTTTTTTTTAATCTATTTTTAAGAAGCTCCCCTGTAGCAGGAACTTCAGTAGAGCCTTTTAAGTAGAAATTAATGAATGGTAAGAAAACTGATGGTATTCCTTTGTAGTCGCTGGCCTCTCAGGCTAGCATAGTACATAGTGCCCCACCTGTTTCCTGAAGACCAACTTTCATTTTAAATTGAAAAACAATGTTAGGCACTCTTTTCTTTGTGGCATGTAATTTCTTAAGGGTGATGGTGAGGTTTTAGGGTGGGTTTTGTTTTGTTTTGTTTTTTGCTTTTGAACTACTTACACATTTTGAAGAAAACTGCGCAATTTGGATTTTGGTTAAGCTTCTTTAAGGGGAAAGAACTTCTACAGCAACAGGAAGCTAACAGTTTTTGACTCTCGAAATGTTCTGTTCCTGTCCTCTTCAGAGATACTAATGCTATGCTGTTACATATTGGCAATTTGAAAGCATTTTATTGTTGCACTTAAAGGGAACAGAAATGTAGGAGATACTACTTACGTGGGCGTGAGAATAAATGGAACACCTATACTTGCTAAGGAGTACCCTTTCTTGAATACTGTTTTGAGCTACTGCAATTTTGAAGTTCTGTGTTTAAAGTAATTTTTTTTGAGGCAGACATACACGGTGTCATTCAGAAGTTCTGCTTTTACACCAGACAGATTATGCTAGTGGGGAAAGTGACTAGAAATTGGGTAGCTTACACCATCTCTGGGAAGTCATCAGTGCTCTGTGTGGTTGACTCTGTTACAGTGAAGGCGCTAAGGCTGTTGCTGCTCCACGTCCTGATAGGCTTGTTAATCGTTTAAAGAGCATTAACCTGGATGATGCCAATGCTCCTCGTCTAACAGTTCTTCGTCAGCCTAGGGGACCGGACAACTCAAAGGTACATGATGTGGAAGGCCAGCTTGCAGAATAACTGCGGTTTGTGTTTTAACTTAGATAACGTAACATTGCTTCCTCTGTTGGAAGCCTAAACTGTTTGAACTGTGAGGCCTACGTTTCACTCCATAGTGAACTAGTCACCTGCTGTGTGAGATTCGATTATTTCTGTGCAAAGTCAGGGGCGCGGTACCCCTGTACCAACAATGTATGCTGTCGTTTCAGAAGAGTACATAGTATAGAAGCAACCAGTTGCTGCTTGTGTTCCAGCCCACGGTGGCTGTCTTGGTTTGTTTTTCCTTCTGCTGCTCTCTTCCTGCTCCCCTTCTCGGAAATAGTGAAATCCCTTTACCTAAACTTGGCTTTCACATAAGGTTTTGCCACCACTTGATAGGCAGGAGTAAAGTGTCTGGAATCTGTGAAGTATCTAGGACTAGAAAGAGCAACCCACAGAACCTGTTCTGTTAGTATCTCTGTTTCTGAAGACAAATGTGACTAATTAGAAACACATTAATGCTGTACTTGGTTGGAACAGAACAGGTTTGCTTTAAAGCATGATGCTGGAGCTAAATGTTTTGTTTTCCTTGCAGGGATTTGGTGCAGAGAGAAAGATCCGTCAAGCTGGTGTTATAGACTGATCCACAAACCCAAACCTGATGTACGACTGAGTGGTGGGGCTGGTGAAGGGTACTGAATATCTTCCTATTCGTCCCTTCCTCCAAATTCTAAGAAGCTATTACACCAGTTTTAATACCTTCTCATGTTATGTTTAAAATAAATTTTTGAAACCATTTTAAAATTATGCACAGTTGCATTCTGGAGAACTTAAGGTGGCGCCTTATAGTATCACATTTTAGAAGCTTGTTTTGAATGGTGCATTTAACGCAACTGGTAACTGCAAATCTACATTGCCTATGTGAGTAAACATTATAGACAGCTCTACTCTGGTAGACCTTATGGAATTCTGCACTACAGTTACCTATGCTTTGTCTTTGTTAGTTTGGCCAAGGTATGACTATGCCTTAGTGCTCAGTTGCATTATGTCTTTCCTTCCAAGTGGAAGCGGAAGGCTCACTTCGGCTCACTCTGCTCAAATTCTGAGGACCATATGAGGGTGGAATAAGTTCAACTTCATATAAAAATCTGTGTGAACATTCAGATATCTTAAGTTGATGGCCAAATGTTACAGTGTTTTCGTATTTCATTTAACTTTAGTCCTTTAGCCAGCAAAGTTGTTAGAGCTCAGTGAAAGTCTCTTTCTGGGGTAGACTTGTTTTTTTAGCATTCTGAAACACATGCAGTGCAGAATTTCATAAGGCTGAGGTGTGCCATCAGTGTGGTAATTTAAATATATTTAAAACAATGCACAAATCTGCTGCTGCTTAGAACACTGCAGCTTCTAAACCCAGTTTCATTTACTGATTTAAATTTAAAACAAAAGAAGTTGTGCCTGAAGTGAATACTTTTTTTTTTTTTTTCTTTTTTGCAGCCGGCACCCAGTGTACTGTAAAAGAATAAATACTTAGGCTTTCCATAGCTGTATTGAGACTTTCATCAAGGTGAAATAGTTGATGTCTGTGTGCTTTTTTCCCCCCCCCCCATCCCTCCCCTTGCCCCCCCTCCTGCCATTTCCCCAGTCACACTTTATCAAGCAAGAAAACTGAATGATTGGTCTAAGTATTACTTTAACCAAAAAGATCAGGAGTTACTTTCTTCGAATAGAGGGCAGTACTGTGTTTTGTTTTTTTGTTTTTTTTTCATGTTACCTCTATTCTCAATTTAGGGTTTTCTTCTCTGGGAGATGCATTATCTTTGTAAAACAAACATTGCTTTCTCCAATTTTTTTCTGTTAATGGCAAAGAATGGAAATAGAATAAAGTTTTACTGATTTTGAAAAAAGCTTCCCTCCTGGCCCGCGTCGTCTTTCCCTCGAGGGCGCTGCCCGCCGCCGCCGTCACGTGCCCGGAAGCGGCGGCGGCCCGGCGAGACTTCCGGCGCCGGGTGATGACGGCGCGCCGGGGCCGGAAGGCGGAAGGGCCGCGGCAGGGTGTTCCGCGTTCGCGGGAGCGGCGGGCGGGGGCTGGCGGCGGCGGGGGCTGCGCCGCGCTCCGCCCGGGGCCGCGGGGAGGGCGATGACCGAGTACAAGCTGGTGGTGGTGGGAGCCGGCGGCGTCGGGAAGAGCGCGCTGACCATCCAGCTCATCCAGAACCACTTCGTGGACGAGTACGACCCCACCATCGAGGTGCGGCGGCGGGGGGCTCCCGGGAGCCGGGGCGGGGGCCTGCTGCCGGCTTTTGTCTCTTCAAAGGCCAGATGTGAGAGCGGAGCGCACGGGATCGGACGTGCTGGGAGAACGCTGTCAGAGATTCCTTGCGCGTTCCCCTTGATTCTTAAAGCAGAGCGCAGGCAGCCAACAATGGCAACAAAAAAAGTCACCACCAGTCTTTGTAGGTTCTAGTCATGATGTTGTAGTGATGGTACTTATAATATTTTTTTTTCTGTCTACCAACTGAAGAATTTCTTACAAAGAGTAGGGGTTTTCTTTTTTGTATGAAAGGTCATGGGGGCTTAGAGTAACATTTCAAGTGCTCAGTTTTTAGATACTAGTATTTTTTTTCATTGGGGGTGGGACTAGAAAAGCTCCTCTGAATCACCATACTCTTATTATTTTTAGTTTCCCTTAATAATGCCTGAGGTGGAAAAAACTAGTACAATGTTTCTCTCTAATCTAAAATTCACTGTGTATTTTGCAGGATTCATACAGAAAGCAGGTTGTTATTGATGGAGAGACGTGCTTGTTAGACATTCTGGACACTGCGGGACAGGAAGAGTATAGTGCCATGCGTGATCAGTACATGAGAACTGGGGAGGGATTCCTCTGTGTTTTTGCCATTAACAACAGTAAATCGTTTGCTGATATTAACCTTTACAGGTATGATCTGGGTCTTTACCACAGGGAGGGAAGACTGGAAAAGACATCCGACCCATTTGTCACTAGACCCAGTGGAGAGTTAAATAATAAATTATTAAATCTCCTCCTTATTTCAGAAAGTTTTTCAAGCTTATCTGCATTCTATGTCAATGTTATTAGTCAGTTGGGAATGGGACAGTTACCTGTGTGGTTGTGTTAATCAAATGACATTTAGAGCATACAGAACATTAAGAAAATGAGTAAGAAGGCAAACCCACATCAGAGTGGAGTTATACATGGAGTAGAAGATGGAGTGTATGAAGTTAGTACCCTGAGGTCCTGTCTGTCCTGCTTTAATATATATTTTTATAGCACAAGATTATTTGAATACTGAGCTAAAACAGCTTTTGTCTTTAGAAAATAGTTCCTAACTCTTTTTTTGTCTTTTTAAAGAGAACAGATCAAGAGAGTGAAAGATTCAGATGATGTGCCAATGGTGCTAGTTGGGAATAAGTGTGATTTGCCCACAAGAACAGTAGACACAAAACAGGCTCAAGAACTAGCAAAAAGCTATGGAATTCCCTTCATAGAGACATCTGCTAAAACAAGACAGGTAAGATGCTTCCATCCTTGGTCTGACTTCTTCCTGTATGCTAAATGTGGGATGGTCTAATATTTTCCCATGTACTTTTTTTCTTATCTACAGGAATAAGCATGTTTTAATCCATTTGCAATTTTTAGCTTTTGACTTCCCCCCTCACTCCTAGCATGAAAGAGTTCTGTTCTTATCACTGCACTAGGCCAGTACACAAATCACTTCAGACTTGTATTGACTTTCTTTCAAGTGGATCCTGTTCATAAGAAGAAAACTTCATCTGCTCTTGCTGAGAAGTAGTCAGACTGTGTGGTTAGTCATGCCAGACTTGTTTGGTTTTCTTGGCTTCTTAATGAGGGCCAGTTATAGTATTATATTTACAGAAAGAATTCCCCAGACTGGTCTAGTAGAATTCTTCAGAGTTGCACTGAATATGTGACTCTGTCCAGTCAGCCTCTGTTCTACCTGTATCAGTGCGGAATGAAGCCCAAAAGGTGCAGTTAACAAGTAGCAAGCGGTAGCCAGAAAATTCTAAGAATTCTAAACAAGAGGTAATCAGTCAAGAAGTAGCTTGCTTCCTGCATGGGACCAGTCTAAAGTTACAATCTGCCTTGTTTCTTCTAATGGCTGTTACCCCGGATGTTTGCCTCAGAGGAGGAGTTAGGAGTGTAAGTGGAGAGTTTTGGACATAACTGCTAGTTTCTTCCTCTTATGAACTATGGGATAAGTTGGCTACTACTCTTCCTGTAGAAGTATGTCTTTCAAATATGTTAAGGGGTTCTGTGTTGGAAAGAACGGTGATCTAAAAAGCTTCAGGAAAGAAAATACTTTACCTGGATCATTTGCATTTAGGGCGTGGAAGATGCTTTTTACACATTGGTGAGAGAGATCCGGCAGTACCGGATGAAAAAGCTCAACAGCAATGAAGATGGGAATCAAGGCTGTATGGGATTGTCTTGCATTGTGATGTGATAAGGTGAGCTGTAATTTCAGTTTTCCATTGGCTTGTCTGCATGTCTTTCAGTTGTTGATAAGCATGGCTTAGAAATACTAGCTGCTATAGGTAGTTTTTTTCCCTATTATACAACCCGCTAATACCCAGAGATTTAAATCCTACAATTAATTACTTCTCCAAAATTTTTATTATTTCTTTTTTCCCCTCTAAGTAGGTAGTAAAGATTAAGAAAAGGAAATTCTATTCACTGCAGCCTTTTGACTGTAGCCTGTGGATTTCCACTGAACTGATAATTACGTGATTTTCTGTATCATTCTTCTCAGTGTCTTCTTCCTTTGGGAAACCATTTTGACTATTTGGAGAATGGGTAATTTCTGTCTTGTACACAAGAAACACCTGAACTAGAAAGAGGAGAGTGCACAATTCTGCAGTCACCATTTGCTGATGATTGATTGACTTCTATGCAGCTTATCTTGAGCTGTGTTCCTCTGGAATATGCACTGTTTGAAGATTAACCAAATAAAATAATGCCAGTAATTAAATTTATGAGTTCCCTAACTGAGTGAAATTCTTTTCAACAGTTACCTACAGATGTTGCTCATCACTGTAAAAACAGATAGACCTGTTCAGGACTTGCACTGCACAGCCATCACAAAGTTGGACAGCTGCTAATTAGAGATGCCTTTCTGTTCCAGATGCCAGGAATACGTGGTTCAGATGTAGCTGCTGGACGAGTCTCGATGCTACTGTATTGCGTCTCATGCTGATGCCCTGCAGTATTTTGGTGCCGGTAACCAGAATCTTGGTACCAGTTAATTAGCACAAGGTCCTTTTCTGTGATCCATCTGAAGAGAACATCTATGGCGTCTACCTCCTTGCTCAGCTAATGGAGCAGTCGCATCTCTTGATGTACTGGAATTCTTTTCTGTTTTTTCTGGGTTTGTTCAAGAAGAAAACCAGTCACAAGAAAAGTGAACAATAGAGACTAAATGCTGTGAAAAAGATGACACTTTACCTCTAGAGTAAAAGCTAGAAGTGATGTTTGTCCCCTTTCTGTTGGATTCTGATTTTCAGTGCTGTCAGAGGAGTGGCTCTAATTGCTTGTCAGGTAATGTCAGAAACGGTATTGCCACCATGAATGCTCCTGTTGCATATCAGATTGATATCTGCTCTCTGTGCACCCGTACAGCGTATTTGCAACATTGCCTTTGTTCCAGGAGTACCACTTAACTGATCATTTTCTGTAATAAAAAGGAGATACTTTTCCTAACTTAAGTGCCTGCTTGCTAAGAAGATTTGAAGTTGTCCCCTGTTCCCTTGGGTTGAGGAAAACCTCAAGGACTGGAATTTCTTGGGAGCTCATTGTCTTAAGGAAGTCTTGTGTGGGTGATCTCTCTGCCTGGCAGGATACTAAAGCAGGAATTTGTAGGCTGGAAGGTCCAGCAGGCACTTGCAAGACTCTTGAACTTGGTAGGGGGACGTACTACATCTGGTTTTTACTTTATTTGTAGGTGGAACTGTTTATTGTTTGTCTGCAGCATTCGGATCTCTTCTTTTTCCAAGTTGGACCAAATTAGTCAGCTGTTCATTTTTAACATTAACTGCCAACATTTATGGGCAGCTTCTCAATAGTTAATCTAGTAACTGGAGGTTAGTTAGTTTGGACAGCTGTTGCTCAGCTCTGTCTGTAACTTGCAAATTATTTTATTCTGAATTCTCTTCTTACCACCGGACTGTAAACATAGTCTCTTCAAAATGTGTCTCTGCAGAATGTTGTCGGAGGCTCTGCTTATTAGGGAAGGAGTGTGGGATTTCAGGTTGACTGTATCTGGCGCAGTGGTTGTCATGGACTTAGTATGCCCAGACTGAGGGGAGAAGGCAGTGAGCTATAACAGAAAACTGAGCTAGCTTCTGATTGCAGCATCCTTGTAAAGTGAGGAAGGAAGTGAGTTCAGTGATGACTACGCTGAATGTATGATATACGGATGGGAATTCTGGGCTTGTTCTAACAGCCTCAAAGTATGAGAGAATTACTGCATAAGCTGTGTGAGTTCTTCCTAGAACAAAACATTGTCATCTAGTATAATTGGGACATACAAGTGTGGTCACTGTTGCAAAACCTACCAGTGCTTGTTGGAATACTGTGTCCTTCCCTAGTTCTTGTGCTGCTGATACTGGATTCTGTTCCGTGTGGTGAGACAGTGTACCCCACAGCAGAGCTGAATTCCCAGCTGCTATCTGATAGAAGAGTAATGAGCCTTCAGCCAACAGAGGGAGTGTCAGTCAGTCTTCTGAACCACCATGAGCAGAGAAATTGCAAGGGCCTTAACTTCAGTTTGTTGGTGTCGGATTCATACATCTTAATTTGGAGTTCTCAATTTCGAATTAGAAATCAGTAAATACTGAGAGAAGAAATTGCTTCTTTTAATATTGCTTCCTTACATTCTTAATGCTCTTCCTGGAATGAAGAGGATCAATCTGCATCATGTTTTCTTTATCTGTGATAATCTTAATAAGTACTTTTTGCAATTTATTTTACCCTTGACAGATGTGACACTGATAAGAATTAAAACCACAGTATTTTTACATAAAACATTTTTTCCAGCAACATACACAGTGGTGGGCAGCACTATGGATAGCACTGGCTGTGACTTGAGTTTGTTTGAAGATGATCTCATGCCTGCAAGTTAAACATAACAGGATTACCATCACTGCAAGCTGTCACGTCTGTAATCAGCAAGCAGTGTTTTTCTTTTATTTGGTGCAAGAAGAAGAGTTATTTGTGAAAGCATTCTTTGAGTACAGGAGATGACTGTCTACTTCTAAAGAGATGAGTGACACACTGTTGTCCACTTAGTAAAAATACACATGGAAAATTATAGCTTTTGGGGTACACATCTGCATTTTGGAAAGACAGCAATGTGGCGTTTGCAATATGTTTTTGAATGGTAAGGTCTTGGCATCTGGGTCCATGTATGTTTTCTGATTACTTGGGAAATTTAGGGGTTTCTTTGCTGGCAAACAGGATTGCAGTGTTCAGAGCATGACTGCCTGCCACCTGTAGCCATGGGAAATCTTTTGCAGCCGGCATTTGACGTTTGAAGGTTGTGTGGGCAGGTATGGAAAATTACTTATTTTGGATGGAGGTTCATCATAATAATTCTCTACATTGCATGGCATGTTCTAGTTGTCATTAAAAATGTACTAGCTGTAACTCCAAAAGTTGTGAATTCTCAGAATTGTATGGGAACTGGCAAATGCATCTACTTTCACTTTGGTGTTCCCTTTCTCTTGGACTTCATAAAATCTTAAAAGGGAAGAAGACGTGGTAAGGATAGGTCAGTATGTATTTCACCTTTGGAACCTTAGAGGGGGGATGCATCAGCTTTTAGGATGCTGCAGAGCTGACCTACACAGGTGGTACTCCCATCTGCATTATTTTCATTTCAAATCTAGCAAGTGATACAAAATCAGGGTGTTGTACTAGTCATGAGTATGAAGTAAATGGTTGTACTTTGTTTCTGTCTCTCTGACAGAACCCTGATTTTGGTGGCAACAGAGAGAGAACTGTGTAAGGACAAAAACCTGAGAACTTCTGGGAAAATTATTTAGAAGATAAGCCCAGAAATTTTTGCATGAGATGGATCCCTAGAAATGGTGCATTTGTAGGTTTAGTCCAAATACTGTTATTTAGAATTAACAGCACAACACCATATTAGTGCCAAGATAATTCTACTGTCCTGACTGGGAAGAACGGGCATAAACAACTTTGAGGTAATATATAAAAAAATAATAAAGCTCTTTTTCAAAAGTGACAAATGCCAATAGCTGAAAGAAATGTTTCTGTTACTGTGTACTGAGAACAGCTGTTTAACCAAGACAGTATAATTCTGTGGCTTGTTAATGTTAGTGTCCCCACTCCATGGTCTTGTTCAAACACCAGTGCTCAAATTTTGTTCTTACTGCCATCAGTAGGACTTTGGACAGTAACCACAATACTTAAGCCATCATAATTTTTAGTACAGTTCAGTGACTTAGAATTGGATTTCAAGCAATGTCAGGCCTATGGGGGGGAAGGAGAGTAGTGGAAGTTTGGATTGCATTCTGATCCTGTATGTGGTCCTCCTTTATGCCCCAAGCCTTGAGTGACTGTGTATAGCCTCCAGGATGGTAGGGGACTTTTGGGATCTGGACTTTTTATCCAAGGGCTGATTTGTTGTTACTTTGTATAATAATTTGCTTTCAATAATGCATCTCTTTTGGTTTTAATTGAAGTAAATTATTTTGCTTCTTAAATAACTTTTTTAAAGAATAAACTTTGAATTCTTTGGTTGTTCCTTTTGTGGTAGTGATCTGGGCACAGCATCCACAGCTGGCTTACAGACAGCTTATCACAATGCTATCTGCCTTCTTTATGGAATCTAGATTTAGTCAAATGTCACTTCTGTAATGTGTCATGAACTGCTGTATCGCGTAAGTTCGCTATAGCATGAATAAGCAGTGAGAGTGGCTTTGAGACATAGCATAGGCTTGTTCCAGAGTCCAGTTTTAATGACTTCACCAATCTGTGTTTGTCATGCATCTTGCATTAGTGTAGAGTCTTTATATTTGCAGTGGGGTCCTTCATAATATTTTTGCTGACTTTGCCCTTGGAAAGGATGCTTGCTAAGTCAAAAAAAAAGGGAGAGAGAGGAAATTACTTTGTGTTCTAAGGGTGAAATCAGCTATAAAGCTATTGCTGTGTCCAAATCATGCTCTATGTTAGGCTTTTAAGTTGCTTAATACAGTCTTCTAAAATATTTGCCTGTTGGATTCCCTCCTGCAATAACGCAAATTATGTTGGACCACACAGTACATGTGCAAGGAGCTTAAAAATAGACTCCTAGTAACAGGGGTATAAAACTCCCTGCACAGTGTAGCTTCAATAGTCACTGCCTGTTCCAAAATGAGAGATTCAGAATATGAGTAGAGATGGGTGCTTAAAAGCAAGGGTTTTCTTGGATTATTAGGAAAGCTTTCCTCCAATATGATGGTTATCTGTAACAATCTGTTCCTAGAAACTAGTTCATACCTTAAGGACTTACTGACTTGTCGCATACTAGAGCAGAGGCTGATTTAAATGGCCCTAGAGGAATTTGTGTAGGGAATGAGTAAGAGCTGTGTGGGGAGAGAACTTGCTGAGGCTCTTCCTAGTGCAAGGTGCTGTTGGTCAAAGGCACGGCACCTCAGTGACTGCCCTTGTGAGTTTCCATATTACCCCCTCTCTGTTAATACTTTTCTTCTTCAGGAATGAAAACCATTTTCTAGCAAAACTTGCTCCTAGGCTTCTCTTCAGACAACTACCCCTACAATATGGTTGCTTTGCTAGGCAAACTAGTGGAAGATCCTGCTCTAAATACCTGCTGCCCAATTTCAGTCATGTCTGGCCATTTTCCTTTGACTAGACCTAGGTGGAATTAAGGCAGTTCAGAGATAAAAGTAAGGGGGTTTAGAGCCACTCTGAAGCCTCTGGGTGTGAATCACTCACTTTCCAGCTGAGAGTGAAAAGGCAGCTTGTTTGTATTCAGTACTTCAGTTTAAAGAGGCTGTAGATCTAACTTTAGCACAGCATACCCAAGCTTTACTCATATTTCTACCATAAACCCAGCTAAGTTGACACTGTGATTTAAAAAGCTAGGGGATCAAAAGACCTCTTGAGGAAGATAACCTCAGCACCCTAAAGGTTATTTTTGGTTTCAGATGTGAATCCCAAGACCTTGATATGTCCAGAAAGGTTAGGGGCAGATACAGTCCCTGTGGGAGAACAAACAAGCAGGAGCCAGTTTTTATTAACCTTAAATGAAATAGTTGAGCAATGTGGTGTGGGAACTCACAAACTGGGGAATGAGTAAGAACAATATTTCAGAAACTGAAGACTGCTATCAGCATGAGAGAGGAGACCAGGTATCAGAGATCAAGACCCTAACAACATCCCAGCTTTGCCGTATTGGCTATACCTCTGAATGTTGGGGGGGAAATCAATTTATATTCTTGACGATATCTGGGAAGTGTGGCTAAACCTCCCTGAATTCTGAAGAATTTCGTAGTTGTAAGCCAGCATCTTTTGAAGTTGTCCACAGCCAAATAGTGATCTTTTAGAGAGAGTTTCTGGATGCTCTGGAAATTATCCCAGCTGGAGATGCTGTGCCAGGTCTCAGCACATCTGGCTTCACTGACTAGTTGTGCCACAGCTTCCCATGCACTTATGAACAAAAGCTAGGACATGTTATTTCTAGCTCTGTATCTTATGCAAGGAGACTCATTCCAGCTGCCTTCTCGGACAAGGCTTTGTCATAGCTGCTCCTACAAAATACAGCACAGGAAGCACTCACATGTGCGTATAATTCCAAACAAGGTTGCCTTTTCCAGAGGTGCTAGTTTTTCTGTTCCCTTCAATGTTATGACCAAGATCACCTTTTCAATCAACAACAAAACTGTGCTGACTGTAACCTGAATGCTTTGCTTGACTTGTCCTGGTTTCAGTGCAATTTTTCAACTCCATCAAGAAGTGAAATATAAACAAACAGGAAAAGACTCTGTTTCACATCAGGACTATTGTATCCTGTCCTGTTCAGGCTTACTGCTTCCCACCATGAAACTGAGTCAGAAGCTCAGAGTTACCATGGCAACATGCAGAGCCCTACAAATTCTGGCCATTTTCTTCAGACAGGAGCTGTTTTCTAACTTCATGTGAGAGATTTGTAGTAGGTTTGAGGAGACTCTAAAGGACTGGGTACAGCCCACAATGCCTGTATGCTAGAAAGAATCTACTTAAAACAAGCCAAGAGGTACTTCCCAAACTGACAACCTGCTCTGCCAGATCCAAGCCACTGTGTGTAGTTTAAGGGAGGAGCTGCTTGCCACACCTTGGATTATACTAAGGACTGGTCTCTGTAAAATATGCCTTGGTTATGGCTCACCACATACAGAACTGAGCATCACCTTACTATGATGATACAAAGTTTTATAAAGGTAGTTCCTAAAAAGCTTAGGAACAAAATACAGCTCCTTGCACTTTCCATTTGTTTGTTTCATTCAGCTGGAAAGATGTGAGGATATCTGTGCACTTCCTGTTGCTAAAATCCAGTCTCCCAAGTAGACCCCTCTCAGGAAAAATCTTCTCTGAATAACACACTGGTTGGTGAGAGCACATTATTTGTACCCATATACAGCTCCTGTTCTGATGAAAACATCAGCCCTGTGTCTTTGGGTTTTCCTTTAAACCACTGGTTCAGCACAGAAGATGACAATTTTGGTCTCTCTTAAAAGACTGACTTCCACAGTCCACTTCAGAAAGGTGCAATTGTATTGGGAATTAGCAATTTGGCCAGACAACAGGTAAAACTCTACTAATGTAGAATGAAAGCCTAACTTAAAAAAGTTAAATTTGAGCCCTGGTTTCACCTGTTTCAGTGCAAGTGCTTGTGGTTGCACTTTAAATAGTCTTATAGTTGACCTCTGTTCTCCTTTTAGAGTGAGAGAGTCTAATTACAGGGAAGGGAAAGCAGTAAAATTAGTGTTAGGCTGTTGTGCAGTCAGTCATATACTTGTGCTCTGTTACAGTAGGGCGTTACTTGAGGCTCTACAAACTTGCTGCAAAGATGTCACGGGTGAAAATTTCAGGTAGGTCTGAAAGCAAGTAGTGAGACAAGGAGCCACAGGGCAGGCTTGTTAGCCTGCAGCATCTAGATTTTGATGGTGTGGTATCTTTGTAGTCCAGGGGACCCTGCTGGAGGATTTGTGTGTTTTTCTTCCTGCTTAGAAACATTTTTGGATAGTGCAGCAAAGAAATAGCGTTATTGCTTAAGTCTTGCTCTGCTTATACTGAAGAAAAATATTGTTCCTCCTGTAAATGTATCCTGTAATGATAGCATTAAATTACTGTGGAAAGGGTCAGAGGGATTTCAGGAGTCTCTGGTCAACTTGGGTAAGCTCAGAAGATGTGCGGTGCTGCAGTCCTGAGGGGATGGGGAACAAACTGGGCAGCAGGAGTAGGGCCAGCCAGGCTTTGCAGAACAGTGCAGAAGACACGTGACTGCCATTACAGAGCCCTGAAATATATCAGCACCAAAGAGTTCTGATGAGAGCACGTTTAGAATTGCAGTGCTGTGTGGTGTGATAGACACTGTGCTAGTATGTGAAGCTAGTATTAAAGCCTAGTCCTGCAACATCAGTGGGAGTTTGTTGACCTTCATGAGTGTAATTTTCATCCACTAACAGAAGGTCAAACCAGGCATTTCTGGGATGTTTAGTTTGCAAATGAATACATGAAGTTCCAATGCCAGAAGAGTATGTTCTGCAGGCTGGACTTTGGGAAGTCAGCAGCTGGTGACTTCTAATGCCAGAGCTCCAGTCTGAATTTTCTGGGTCAGATGGAAGGGGCATGAGTTGCACCCTCAAAATGTCGATGCCACACTGTATGACCAGGAATGAAAATCTGTGCAACTCTCATGTCTCAGCTGTCTGGTCTGGTTAACGAATAAATGGGGATGTGGTTGGAGGATGAAACTTAGCATCTTTGAAATGACCCTCCATCCTGATATTCACAAAGGATGGCAAGTCATGGACAAAAAGTAGCAAAGCATCAGCAGTGCTCTGAGTCACTAAAATACTTGCTTTCTTGTTCTCTTGTTCACTGCACCTTTTGTTGACTACTGTCTTAGACCCCTGAGCTCATGCTTAGGAGATAAACTTTTTTTAGTGGAATTCTTTCCTCTGTGGCAGGAAGTGAAACATTTTGCAATTTCCCTTGCACCTATTCACACCTTTGTTGGTTTCATGGGTTTGTTTGTTTTGTTGGGGTTTTTTTGGGGGGGTGGGAGGGGTGGGGAGTGGGTGGTGGTGTTTTTTGTTTTTGTTTTTTTTAAACAGAGATCCAGCCTGAAGTAATTTCTTTTGAATGCAGCCAACTCATAGTGGATTTTGATCCATGAGGGGACAGATCCAATGCTTCATCTCCATTATTCAGGTTGAAGTCCACAGTATGGTGCCCCTGCCCACTTTTCCTACTTCATGTTTGCTGAGGCCTTGTGTGTCAGCAGAAAACATTTGCTGAGACATCTGTCATCCTAGGGTCCCTAACAGTGGGAAATAATGGGGTAGTGCAAAAAAATGCATTTTTTTCTTCTAAGAAGCATGTTGGGGTCAATTGATGATACAGCAGCTTTACAACAGCAAGCAACTTTTGTTACTAAAATCCTGGTTTTGTGACATTGCACTGCTAAGAAATAGACCTAGTGCAAGATTTTTCCTATGAGTTTGTAGCTCAGCACAAACCCCCTTGCCTGACCATATAGCAGCAGGGAAAGGAAACCCCTGTGTTATGCCCCCCCCCCACTAACCCACAGTTAGGACCTCGGAACTGCAGATTCAGAGCTACAGGGATAAACTGTTTTGATCCACCCCAACACCCTGTGGGAAGAAAAATGGCTAGGTTCATTACTGAAAGTTTCTTATAGGTCTGGCACACTTCTGTCATGCATGTCAGTCCTTTCTGTTTTGGTCCACATCTGCTGACCATGTTCTGTCTGATATGTGAATGGTGTGGTCTGTCTTTCAGCATCAATCCTCACTACGCTTCCTGCTGAGCTGCCAACTGCTGGCAAAACCTGCTTGATTAGTGTCCATATGCTGCTATGCAAATGTGCGCTTCTGGGAGATACTGCCAGAAGAGCCCTTGGGTTCTTGTTTTATGGTATTTTGCTGGCAGTGGAAGAGCTTTTAACCTTCTTTCTCCTACTTCATAAAGCTTCAGCCAACCTTATGTCAATGACAACTTTCGTAGAGCCATATTAGCTGGCACCTTTGCAGCATGCTGCACATGATGGGCTGGGAGGGGTCTAGTCCACATGATGATGGTTCCCTACCTAGGAGCTCTTCAGCTGAACTGTGATGGTGAGAACTAAGTGCTTGGGCTGCCAGCTCTGCCCATCTCCAGCTATATCTCTTCCTTCATCCTGACTGGATGCCTTGTGGAGCAAGTGGGTCTTGTGCTTCCTAGAACTGTAAGGGCTCTGCCAATCTCCCTCTCTTTCCCCCGCTGTATGCTCTCATAAGCGCCCCTCCCAAGGACTTGCTGCTTTCTGGGCCTTTTTGCGCTACTCTTGGACTGTGGGTTGCATTTACCTTTTCTGGCGTACTGAGGGTGTTTAGGTATGTCTCCAGCCCACTATGTGTGGCCTGGGCTCTGTAAGCTTGTTGCAAATTTTGGAGATTGCTCAGTCTTCCCAGCAGCACAGAAGTGTAGGTGTCATAAGGAAATGACAGCTGAGCATTATGCTGACTGCAAGGGGCACCTGCCCATTAGGGTGGCTGGGGACCAGATGCCTGTGTGACCCTGCACTCTGCTCCTTCTCCTTGCAGAGATGGATGAGGCAATGCGCTCCTTCGCAGAGAAGATCTTTGCCTCTGAGGTGAAAGATGAGGAGCTCAGGCAAGAGATCTCTCCTTTTGATGTGGAAGAGATCTGCCCAGTCTCACTCCAAGAAATGAGAGTGCATATGATGCTTCAGGAGAGCTCTGCCCCAGCAGAAAAGCGGTGAGCAACAACAAGGGCAGTTGGGGAAAGGAGAGGAGCATTGTACGTCCCCAGCCAGAGCTGGAAGAAAGCAGGGAGAACATAAATCAAGGTCTGTGAAAACAGCTCACCACATCCATGGGATAAACCCTTGGTAATCCCAGGGCATCTGTCAGGTACTTCAGGGTTTCCTCTCCAACTGTTCCTACTGTTGGACAGAAAGACACCCTTGGCCTGTTCTGTGAGTATCAGCACAGAAAAGGCCACAGAGCTGTCGGAAAGGGAGACTTGGAGACCTTTCCCTGGAAAGATGCGACTTCCAAAGACCATGCTTGAAAGTCTGTGGCTACCATGTGTGCTGTGGCCTCTACTTTTGGCAGTGTCTAAGGTGCTCAGAAAGCACCAGTGAGGTGGTTCATGTTGTGCATTGTTGGAACATGGCTGTGGTAAGTGCCCCTGACCCTGCACCTGCATGTGACCATGGAGCTGGGGCTGTTTGCCTGAGGCTTTCCTCCCTGGCAGGAAGAAGCGCCTGCTCCGCATGAAGACAATTGCATTGGCAGTCCCTGTGGCTCAGAAGTCTATAACCAGACTGTCCACTATTGATGAGGTCATTTCTACCTCCCCTCTGTACCAGACCGTGCCTGACTTTCAGCGGGTACAGATCACAGGGGATTATGCCTCTGGGGTAGGTACTTGCATGGATATACCCTTCCCCATGCTGACTACCACCTCACCTAGTCCCTGCCAGTCCCTCAGTAGTGCCCAGTGTCACAGGAGTCTGCACCAGGTCCAGTGGGGATAGTCTGTGTCTCATGAGCATTTGATGGTGCCCTGCTGCATCCCTGGAGGATCCAGAGCTGAGTTCTTTAGCAGGAGCCTGGGGAGTGCTGCATGCTTCTCATGGGATTCTCTGGACAGGTCGGGGGGAGGGGGGGGCATGGCAGGGGAGGCTATGCCCATTCTGTCACAGCCTGTTTCTGCTTGTGCACAGCTGTATCTGTCTGAGATCTATGCATGTCACAGAATCCCACAACGGTTGATGTTGGCAGAGACATCTGGAGGTCATCTGGCCCAACTTCACTGCTCAAGCAGGGTCACCTAGAGCTAGCTGATCAGGACTGTTACCACATCCTGTGCTAATTCCTCCTTTTCCTCCTCCACAGCCTCCTATTACATTTGCGCTGCTTCTGAGATACTGCTGGCAGGTTGCTCCCTTCGGGGATGGAGCAGGTTGCTTAACTTGGAGTTGCATAGCAGAGGAGCAGCTACGGGAATCTGAGAGTCCCTCTGTGCACAGGCACATTCCTTCTGCCCTGACTGTATCTAGCTGCAAGTGCTGCATGGTATTGTCCCATGCTGCTCCAATCTGACCTCTCTTGACTGCCCAAAACACTTGTCTGTGCACTAAATCAAAAATTGTTGACACATTAGGTCAGTGTACGCTGTTGGTCCTGCTTCAGTTTCAGCCTGGGCTCCAAAAATAGCTTTTAGTGTTTTGCCTAGTCCTGGCTTCCATTTCAGTGCCAACTACCGTTTGCAGTCAGGAATGTAAGAGGGGATGACAGCTGGAATTCATTGGTTCTGGTGTGAGGAACTTCCCTTTGTCATGTCTACAACTTTGCCTATCATCCCTTCTTTGCCCTACTCAGGCAGAGCGGTGGGAGGGAGGGGATGATAAGGTATGTATCTTGCTGTGAACAAAATTGTCCTCTTTACATCTTGGTGCAGCAGGGTATCTCTCAGACAGCTAGGTTCTAGTTGTGGGGTTGCATTCAGCAACATCCCTCTTGCAGGTGACAGTTGAAGATTTTGAAGTTGTCTGCAAAGGCCTGTACCGTGCCCTGTGCATCCGGGAGAAATATATGCAGCAGTCTGTGCAGAGGTTCCCCAGGACCCCATCTCAGTACCTGCGTGCTATCGAAGGCAAGGTCTGGAGGGCGAGTGACACTGGCCCAGGTACATCTAAGCACCTGGAGGGTTTTCCCCGCTGGCTTCAGCGTGGGGGGTGGGCAGGGGTCAGAAAAGGGTTGCAGAAGTGCTCCACAGGGCAGTTGCTTGCCCAAGCCTCCTCTTGAGTGTAACAGTGGCTAGACTGTCCCTGCCTCTCTGCCTGGGTTTGGAGGGGCATGGTGGGCTTTTGGGGTTTTGGCTGACAGTCTGTGCCTCATGGTATTCTCCTTTTGGTCCAGTGTTCACCCCGCCAGTGAAGGATGGACAAGATCCCTTTGAAACTGGGAGTCTTGCTGAGGACCTGGGATACAGTGTCCAGATGAAGGATGGGGTAGTTTACATCTACGGAGACAAGGCAGCGATTGGCAGAGATGAGCCAAAGGACCTGCCCTATCCCAACCTGGAACACTTTGTTGATGACATGAACTTCCTCTTGGCCCTGATTGCCCAGGGGCCTGTGTAAGTACACAACCCAGCACAACTGGGTGCAGCTGAACAGGTCCTGCCTCAGCAAGCAGAGGTCAGGGCAGAGCCAGGGTTGTCCTCTCCTCTTCCTGGGAGGAGGGAGGAACCCGCTGATGACATAGCTGCAGCCTGCTAGCTACCAAAGTGTCCTTGGCCCTTGTCAGCCGTCTTGATTGAGGTCTTAAGCAAAGTCAGCATTCAGGGATTGGAGATGTGCCCTGCATGTATGCTCACACCTGGCTAGGCCTTCCTTCAAAGCTCTGTAATAGAGCCAGGAGAAGCACCTTAGGGAAGCACGCCAGGCCAGCATGAGCTCCTCCACCTCAGATGAAAGCTGCATCCCTGTGTTTGATGGGCCATGCCCTTGTGTTGAGTGGTAAGGAGCCCAGTCACTGTTCTGCCCTTTGCTTTCACTAGTAAGACCTACGCTCATCGGCGCCTGAAGTTCCTTTCATCCAAGTTCCAAGTGCATGAAATGCTAAATGAGATGGAAGAGATGAAAGAGCTGAAGAACAACCCCCACCGGGACTTCTACAACTGCCGGAAGGTAAGTGGTAAAGCTTACAGCCATAGTGACTCTGAAGACAAGCTGTCTTGGTGCCTTCCCCTCCCAGAGAACTGGATATTAGAGTCAAGGTCTGTGGCACCTACATTGTTCCTGCTAATGGGATGGTGCTGACTGGGCTGCTCTTGACCCAGGTCTATTGTGTTCATCTGCTGGGCTGAGCCATTCTCCTCACACACCTTGGGCTTACCTAAAGGGTTTTCTAGCCAAACTGTGATGGTACCTGAGCATCCCAGGTTGAAGCTAGATAGTTGTCTCTCTGGTTTCTCAGGTGGACACACACATCCATGCTGCAGCCTGCATGAACCAGAAGCATCTTCTGCGTTTCATCAAGAAATCATACTGTGTGGATGCTGACCGCATAGTTTATGATGCCAAGGGGAAACAGCTCACAATGAAACAGCTCTTCCAGCAGCTCAATCTGCACCCCTATGACCTGACGGTGGATTCCCTGGATGTCCATGCTGTAAGTGGTAGGGCATTAATGTAAGATTACTCTTGAGTAACTCTCATCCACCCCTGTAGGCATGGCTTTTCCCCTCCTTGTGTACCCATACTGTGCCATGTTAGTGATTGTGGCAGGATGTAGCAGCTCCTGGCTTTCCCATTTTGGATCAGTCCCTGCTCAGCTGGTATGCTTGGACCCAGTGTATGTGTGTAGTATTTGCCCCCAGTCCTCCCTACTCCAGGGGCGGCAGACATTTCAGCGCTTTGACAAGTTTAACGACAAGTACAACCCCGTGGGTGCCAGCGAGCTGCGTGACCTCTATCTGAAGACGGAGAATGCTATCAATGGCGAGTACTTTGCTACCATCATCAAGGTGAGAATACAGGGGAGGAGGGAGTAGTTAGGCTGTGGTGCGGCTGTGCCCAGGGGCTGGCAGGTCCCCACGTAACTGTTCTGGTTTGCAGGAGGTTGGCTCTGATCTGGAGGATGCCAAGTACCAGCACGCAGAGCCTCGCCTGTCAATCTATGGGCGGTCAGCTGAGGAGTGGCCCAAGCTAGCCAGCTGGTTCAACGAACATCGGGTCTATTCCCGCAACATGAAGTGGATGATCCAAGTACCCAGGATTTAGTATGTGCTGTGGGTCTGAGAGAACACTGTGCCTTACAGTGCACTATACCTCATTTTTTATCCTGAAGGAATTATGGGGACAGTAGGCCATGTGGTTCTTCTGCTAGCAGCTAATACTTGTCTCTGTCCACAGTGATGTGTTCAGGTCTAAGAATTTCCTCCCACACTTTGGGAAGATGCTGGAAAACATCTTTGTTCCTGTGTTTGAGGCAACTGTCAATCCTCAAGCCCACAAAGAGCTCAGTGTCTTTCTACGCCATGTGAGTGTCAACTGATGATGCTGTCAGGGTATGGTGAGCACTCACCTTCTTGTTTGTGCACCAGAAATGGGGTATTGTCCCTGACATGGAAAATATCATCAGTGGGCTTGTGGCCCTACTGCCACATTCTGAGAAAGGGGGTATGTGTCCAGAAGTGCTGGGAAGGGGTCAGACTCCCTGAGTTGGCTGCTGTGGGGCTGTGAGAAATGCTACCCAGTCACCTCCTGGAGAAGTGGTTTGGTGTAAGCTTTATTTCTAGCCCTTGTTAAAGCTTGGAGGTTTGTGAGGAGCAAGGTGTGCAGCCTTGCCCCTGACTCTGCTCTTGGCTGGGGCGGGGGGTACAGGCTAAAGCTGGGCTATGGCAAGCTGCAGTGGGGCAGGGTGAGCCAGCTGAGGCGTGCAGGTTTGAGATGCAGCTTTTTTGTTACCTTGCCAAGCAGATCACTGGCTTCGACAGTGTGGATGATGAATCCAAGCATAGTGGACACATGTTCAGCACTAAAAGTCCAAAGCCAGAGCAGTGGACTTCTGAGAAGAACCCATCCTACACCTATTATGTATACTATATGTATGCCAACATCCTGGTGCTTAACAACATACGCAGGTGAGGCCCAGGATTCATTAAGGGGCCTGCGATGGGCTGGCAGAAGTGGGGTCTGCCTCATGAGTTGTCTCAGCACTTTGATTGTTGGTGTGGAAGAAGTGGGGCCCTCCTTGCTCCCCCACCAGTGTAGTTTAAAGCTTCATGTCCCAGAGGAATCCAAACACTCCTCAGTAGAAAGTGATGAACTGGATGAAAACTGGGGGATTGCAGAGATACCACCTAACCCTGTTGCTTACCTGTTCTGAGTCCTCCTTCCATGTACCTAGGCAGCGTGGTATGAACACGTTCCTCTTCCGTCCACACTGTGGAGAAGCTGGGGCCGTCACACATCTGCTTGCAGCCTTCATGACAGCAGATAACATCTCCCACGGTCTCAACCTCAGGAAGGTAAGTGGAATAGTCTGCCACAGAGCAGCCCAGGCATGGCAGAGGAGAACATTTTCACAGCTGGCCTCCACTGTAGCTGACAGTTAATTGCGCCTCTGCTTTGGACTGACACAGACAGCCTGGCTTCAGACAGATGCCACACAATCCTCTGGGTTTCTCCAGTCATGTGTGGGGCTGTAGCTGAGAAACATACTCAGGTTTCAGAGGTTCAGCCTCACAGACCTATCCTTGGATATGTCTGCTATCATTGGAGCCATCTGAATTCTGAAATCAGACAGGTTTGAATTCACTTGGCCTCTTGTGCTCCATGTGGGCCCTGGAGGATTGCTAGCTTGCCTGTTTCACTTCCTGCACACATGAGCTCGCTGCACCACATTTCCTGGCTGAGGCACTGGGCTGATCTGAGGAGTGACCCCAGAGAGGTAGAGGGCACAGCAACTGTATCTCTAATCTGTCAACTCTGCTCATCTTTCCAGAGCCCAGTGTTGCAGTATCTGTACTTCCTTGCCCAAATTCCCATTGCTATGTCCCCACTCAGCAACAACAGCCTCTTCCTGGAGTATGCAAAGAATCCACTTCCTGACTTCCACCAGAAGGGCCTCATGGTGTCCCTTTCTACAGATGACCCCATGCAGTTTCATTACACCAAGGTACAGTGTGAGCGGGTCACCTCCTACTGCCTGAGCGGTGGGGCAGGGACTGTGTGGGCCCCATTCTTCACAGAACCCAGCAGCGTTTGCAGAGGGTCTGGCAAGCTGGGCCACCTCTGGGACAGCCCTCCGAACAGCCTGGGCTGTGCTGGCAAAAGCTGCTGGCCTCTAACACAGCCTGTGGCTGCAGGAGCCCTTGATGGAGGAGTACGCCATTGCTGCCCAGGTCTTCAAGCTCAGCACCTGCGACATGTGTGAAATTGCCAGAAACAGCGTCCTGCAGTGCGGCCTGTCCCATGAGGTGGGTGCCCTTCTGGGGAGGGTGGGCTTGGCCCTGCCTGAGCAGAGGCAGGCCCTCAGGCCCGGCCGTGAGGGAGCCCGGCCCCGGCGCGCCCTTCCTTCTGGTGCTGCCAGCAGGGACCCCCGAGGCCTGCAGCGCTGTCCTTGCCTCCGGCAGGAGAAGGCCCAATTCCTGGGTGAGAAGTACCAGGAAGAGGGGCCCCAGGGCAACGACATCCGGAAGACAAACGTGGCTCAGATCCGCATGGCGTACCGCTACGAGACCTGGTGCTACGAACTCAACCTCATCGCCGAGGGCCTGAAAACCGACTGAGGGAGGGGCGGGCGGGGCCGGCGGGGGCGCGCGCTCCGCGGCCGCGCAGTAAAACCCGCTCTGTGAGGATCAGCGTGCGCCCTGCGGCTGGGGCGGGGCCGGCGCCTGAGTGACGGCCGCGCGGGCCAATGGGGGCGGTATCTCGCTGCGCGCCGGGAGCGTCCTGAGGGAGCGGGGCCGCGGGTGAGCCGGGGCCGGGCGGCGGGGCCGGGGCGCGGGCCCGCCGGGGGCGGCGCGAGGTTGCGCGGTGCGGTCGCTGCCCGCCCGGGAGCGGGGAGGGCTGTGCCGGTGCGCGGCGGGACGGTTCCCGCCGGGCCCCCCGGCCGCGGAGCTCCCGCGGGCCCGGGATATGGCCGGCAGCTCCCTGTCCCGGGGGGCCCCCGCGGCCTGGTCCCCGGGCGGGCTGAGGAGCAGCGGCTGGGTCAGTTCCCCAGTGGGCTGCGCAGGGAGCGAACGAGCGGGGGCTGAGCCCACGGAGGGAGCGGGTGCCTGCTCGAGCCCCCCAGCTGCCCTCGATGAGTCACCCGCCTCGTGTGCTACTGCCGTGCCTTGGCTTGCTCAGCTGAAGGGAGGGTGGAGGGCGACGCGACACGAGAACGGATCTTCTTGATTTACATAAGCGCCTGAAAGGAGGGTGCAAAAAGGACCCAGCCAGGCTCCTTCCCGCCGTGCCCAGTGACGGGACCAGAGGCTGTGGGCACAAACTGACACGTGGGAGGTTCCCTCTGAAATCAGAATGCCCTTTCTCACTCTCAGGGTGACCAGGCACTGGCCCAGGTTGCTCAGAGAAGGGTCTCCCTCCTTGGACACACTCAAAAGTCAACCTGCTGTAGGTGGCCCTGCTTGAACAGAGGCTTGGACAAGCTGGTTTCCAGAGGTCGTGTCCCACCTCAACCACTATGATTCTGTACGGAGTTTCTTTAGGGCAAATTATTTACTAGTAAGCTGTGGTGTTTTAGGTGGTGCTAGATATTTGTGCTTTATTGCACTGAGGTACACAGGCCTGAGTAGCTACAGAAGTCCTTTCTGGCAGTGCACTCTAGGGCACAGCGTCTAGGCTGGCATGCTGGACCGGTCTCCCTCTGCCTTTCCCAGGTCACTGTGTAGACCCCACTGTTTCAGTTACCATGGTTGAATGCAGCCTGTCTGAGTGGGCATCTGGCTACCATGACTCTGATAGAGTCCTAGTAGTGGTGGGAGCTCTTGGTCTTGACAGCTGGAACTTGCATCAGCCCTAATGATGGAAGAAAAGTAGAAGAGGAGTTGCAGGAAAAACATCCCCTGGAAGTGTGTATTTGGGCAATAGTGGTTGTGGTTTCTGCTGTCCCTGTCTGTCAGATTTGCAGAAGAGAGGGATGAGGAACGGGCAGTGACCTTGCTGCATGGGAAGGGCCAGTGGAGCAGAGAAATGAGAAGCTGCTGGAGAAGCCCATGTGCTGCCCCTCCAGGGCTCTGTCAGCTGGAGGGGAGGTGCAGGAGTTTAGTCCAGCCGTCTGCTCAGTTGCAGGTGGGTGGGTGAGAGAAAAGCCCTACACAGAGTATTTTCTAGAACAATGGAAATGTCCAGACCGAGGTCAGGGGCCCAGTGGTTCCTCAGGAGTGTGATGTTTTTCAGTCACTACTCAGACCGGTTGTCCCTTCAGGGCAGGTAGGTTTGGGCAAACTGCTTACTATCTGAGCATTTCGAAGTTAAATTCGGGCAGGGATAGGATGAGGTGAGTGAGGAATGGACTCTGAAAGATTTTCAGTGCCCTGTCCCAGAAAGCATGTCTCTTGGGCTGTGTACTCCAGTTTGCCTTGAAGGGAGGGCATATACAGAGAATGTCTGAGGGTGTTGGGCATGGGGGGAATAAATGATGGCGGTGGCTGCCTTGTAAAACATTCCTGCTTGAAGCAGCTGGCTGGAGGATCTGTCTTGGAGTGGTGAGTCCTAGTATTGTGCATTGTTGCTTGGCAAAATTCTTATCTCAGTCTTCCAGTATGGATGTGGCTCATTCCCTGTAGCTCTGGGGACATGTTATCTGGATGTGTGTCAGAGGTTTGCTGGTGCTACCTCGGTCTGCGCCCTCTGAACCTCTTGGCGCAGCTGCCTCCGTGCTGCTAAGACTTTTCCAAAGGAATGAGTAGCCAGTTGTTGTGGCCCCACACAGCCTATCTACAGTGGCCTTTGCAACATAAAGGTGGTCGTGGTATGGTGATGCCAGCCCTCGGAGAAGCCTGGAATTTCACCTCTGACAGTTGCACCAAGAAATGGCTCCAGGATAAATCATGTTTGGTGTTAACTTTTCCTCTGTCCCCACCTTGGGTCTTAGTTCTTGTGTAAAGCTGCAGCATTTCTGGGGCATGCAGCCAGTCTGTGGTGCAGCATCTGAGTCAACTGCTGTTTTCAGTATTGCTAACCTGAGCATTCAGATACTTTGAGTCAAGTTAAAAGCCGATTACTTTAAAAATAGTGCATTGTGGGTTCTGTCCGTGTGTCCTCTGGTATAAAATCCTTCAGGGCTTACATGTTTGAAGTGTTTTGTTTTGTGTTAGCATGGGTAAAAACTTACTTTCAAGAAGTTTAATTTCATCACTTCAGAGAATGACTGAAAGTTGATAGATCTTTCTTGTCAATACAAAAGTCTTAGGATCCATGGTAGAGGTCAGACTTAACCTCCTTTTGCCATGTAATTAAATTTAGCATCACATTTACTATGTCCGGGCAGGCTGTGCTCTACATAGCCATGTATCTGATGAGGTGGAACTCTGTTCATCAGCATGATATGCAGAAGCTTTGAACGAGTTAATAACTGGAGTTGCTTTGTATCGAGATGGAAATGACTAAGCATACCGCATTCCTGAAGTGTTACTTATTTTGATATAAAATCTGCTTGTTTGGTACTGCCCATGTCTTTTAGGCATCAGCATGGTAGAGTTTTGTTCAGAAAAGCTTCAAGTTTGTTCTGGAGCTGAACAGAATGAGAGTAGCTGAGAACTCTGGAAGGGGTCCTTGCTGCTGTGCTGGCTGTCCCCTCATCCCTCCAGGACTGAGCTGGCAGCTTCCTTAGACTTCAGAAGACCAGAAGCTGTCTTTTATTTGGCTACCAACACAAGAAGCTTGGTGACAAGGAGGTCTCTTGCATGGCTTAGAACTGCATGTCTCTCATAAAAGAAGTGAAAGATTGCTTCAGAACTGTGCAAGCTTGCCAAGTCAGTGATTTGCTTGTTCTCATGCTTTTTGTGCAGCAGGATAAGGTAAGGTGGTGTGTTAGTGCCTTTGTTTAGCTAATAAGCTGCTGGTGTGAGTGTGGGAAGGGGTGTTGTGGCGTACCAGCAGCACCTGCGGTAGGTGGGCTTGACTTCAGCATCAAAGAGTGTTTTATTCCTGAACAGCACTGACAGCATTCTGTCCTTGAGCATGTGGTTTCAGGAAACAGAATTGTCTTGAGACTTTGCTTGGAAAATGCTTAGCATACTCTCTGGCTTTCAGAATTGGAAAAAAGAGTCAGGGCTGCCTATCATGTGGTGTGAATATGCTTCATTCTTCTGCTTTGGATAAAGGTGTGGAAGCTGTCTTCAAACAGTGTGGATTGCAAAGGCTGTCTTTTGGGAGAAATGTGTGATACTTTGTGTAGAAATTATTTATTTTTTCTTTGCCCCAAACTACTGCTCTCAAATAATTCAGTATTCTTGACTACGCTGAACTGCTGTAAGTACTAACACAGTAGGGATGATAAATTTGGCTTCTGTGGAAATACTGGGAAGCATACTGGAGTCACTGAAAGAGTTTGGAAAGAGGTCAGGAGAGAAGCAGTCATGTTAAGTCTGGTTAGTTTGTGAAGGGATTGGGGTGTGTGATCTCTGAGATTAAAGTGCTGGCTGCCTGACTGGTGGTCTCTACCAGTTCTGTATCCCTAAGGTGTGTTTTGGCCTATCTCAGACTCTGTCTGAGGGTTACTTAGCTTGAATCAGACCACCCCAGTCTGTCTGGTATTTCTTCACCAAAGATCAGTCTCTAACCTTGCCCTGGCTCATGTGATGAGCTTAGATTAAATTTCTAGTTATTGATAGGAGCCACCTGCCTTGCAAGCCTGAACAGGTGAAGAGCTGCATTCTTTTCCTCTTCAGATGGTTATTTTGGAAGACATGGTTCAGGGCTGTGGCTGGCAGAGCAGCACTGAGCAGGAGAGAACATTGGGTGCTTTAAGCTTGTGCTCTACCATCTGTGTTTAAGATGAGCCGGGAGCCATGTGTTTCTAGTTGTATCTGGTAGTTCGGAGATCAGTGACATGCCTTGGAAAGAGCTTTGCTGTTGCACTCAAAACTGTATGGCTTCTTAGGTGAGTGAAGCTTATTGCTTCACTTCCTAAGTAATACTACTTCTCCAGCCAACATATGGAGCTTCATTGGCTGGAGAATAATATTACTTGGTAGGTTTATGCTGAAGAAGAGGAAATAACCTCTCTGTGGATCCTGTTTCTGAAGATGGGTCTATGTAGCTCAGGATGCTAGAGTCAGGTAATTGCTTGGGCACTGGGTGAACTGCTTGAACTCTGGACATTTATCAGTGAGGTGAGCCAGAGGCAGCGCTGCAGACGTAGTCTCACCAGTACCTGTATGCTGGCTGGGACTGTGCTTCTCCACTGTGTTTCTCAGTTGCTGGTTGCACCTCATCATGGAAGCACAGTTGTGGACAGTAGGAGCAGTCAGGAATGTTAAGCAGACTTTGGCCATGGCTCTATATCAGGAAGCAGAAATGTGGCAGGCTGGCTGAGGAAACTACATCAAATGCACTTTTTGTTGCACTCTTACCAACGTGGGTCATAGAAGGAAGGTTATGGGGCAGGCTGGCAGCCAGCAGACATGACTTGCTTGAGCACAGGCAGCGCTGCACACTGAGGATGGACCCAACTAGAAAGCTGAGCAGGGCTACTCAGTTTACTCTGTGCAGTGATTTGCCCTTATGGGTGTTGCATGCAGATGTTTTGCCAGGCCGCTGGTCTGAGCCCAGGGCGAGCTGACAGCTGGTGTATTCGGAGGAGAAGACTGTCAGCACTGTTGGGAAGCAGGGGAGCCTTGGTGCTGTGTGTGGGCTTGCTGTCAGCACAGAGGTGCATGTGCTCCATGAATGCATATGCTGGCCTTAAAGTGCTTTGTCCTGTGAATAACCCAATTGCTCCATGCTGCGACGTCCTTCAGGGGCCTGTCCAAGTGCGAGTTCTGCATCCAGTGGTCCCGTGTTTGAAGACCTGACAGGGAGTAAAGGTGGCTGGTCTGAAGCTGTACTGGCTGAGAGGAGGCTGTTTCACCCCTCTCCTAGCCTGGCTTTCCCCATCAGAGCCTTTGCTTCTTTGCTAGCTGGTGCTTCAAGTCCTCAGGAGCAGCCCTAAGCAATGTTGCTGTAGAGTAGTTGCAATAGGAAGGAGGAAAGTTGCTTTCCTGTCTGCTAATCAGGACTGTGCAGACAGGGATTGAGGAAGGATGGCTCTGCTCTGGCTCAGGATGTTTTGGAAACAATGCCTATTTATAGGAGAGGGCAGGGGCCTCTCGCTGCCTGGAGCAGCTGGGGAGCAGCCTGGCTGTGCGGGAAGAGGTCTTGCTGTGGGGCAAGGGAGTCGGGGGGAGTGGGGTAGGTGTGGTTTGCTGTTCTGCGTGTTCTCTGTCATTCTTGAGCATGTTCTGCTCTCTCCCTGCCCTTCCATGAGGGGATCAGCAGCCCTTTTCTGTTTGTTCGTCCCCTGCCTGCACCTTGCTACCGGCAGGAGTGGGGAGGGGATGCTGGGCTGTGCTGGAGCTGGCACTGGAGCTGCAGTGCCACCTGCACAGTAGTAGCTTCACCTCACTTCTTTGGAGACGTGCTGGGTGATGGTCAGGAGCAGTGTGGCTACGAAAGCATTGAGGACAAGGCAGAATACTCATGAGGGACTGGGAGCTGATGATGGAGCAAATATCCACAGTTCAGTTGCTTACCCAGATTGTCCAAGTTTAGCCCATTCACTTCTGAGTGGGAGTGTTACCAGCAGCTGTTTGGGACAATGTGATAAGCAGTGCCAGACTGCAAGAACTCATGCTGTTCTCTCTGAAGACAGGCCACAGTGAGCTTCTTGCCACAGCAAGCAGTGCTGCTTTGGTAGAGAGTGTGAAAGTGCAGCAGAGAGCCGAGGCTTGGTGCCATGTGTGCTTATGCCATCACTGAATTGCTTGGGGAGCCCTGGGATGTCCTATGTCAATGAGCTTTCTTGCTATATCAAGTAGGTCTGCCAAGGCCAGTGCTTTTCTTTTAATTGCACCACGAATGCTGCTGCCGAGCAGATCAGCAATGCCAGGGACAGAGCCGGTAGTGCTAGAGCCCTGGAATTTGAGGTGTGGTATCGATGATGGGAAGGATGCGGGAAGAGTGCACATGGTATCTTGTATCTTACTGTGCCTCTGCTGTGTTGAGAGCTCTGCTAGAGACATCATGCTGCAGTGGTTTTGCTCTGTGCTGCCTGAGCTGCTCTGAGCAGTACAGAGCATCAGGAGAAACTGAACACTCCTGCCTGGCCTGCGCTGGTGCAAGCAAGCATCAGAGGGGCTGTCAGAGAGCTCTGCTGCAGGCAGGCCATGCTGCTGGGTTCCTGTGCCATTAAATAATTTCCTTGTGTTTGCACCCTTGGGATCCCTGGCTGTGTTGTTCCTGCTGTGGTGTTTTGATTATTTTTTAAGCCAGTGAGACCTTTGCTTCCTTTTGTTAGCCTTCCCAGATGTGTGCTACAGAGATGGGCTTTGTGAAGAGTGTGCTCTGGAAGCCAGTCTTGAACATGTGATTTGGGGAGGAATGTTCTTCAGCAATTGCCAGAGAGCAGCTGAGAGTGCCTGGTGGTGTGTATGGCTGGAGTGCAGATGATGGTTCTTTTCTTCCTTTTGTCCACAGGTCGTGCTAGCAGGTAGTCCTTGCAAAGCTAACACCCAGGGACTCTTGGACATCGCTGGGTGCTTTGGAGTCTCATGCCAGCTTGATGTGTGCAGGACACAGGTGGACCTGAGCAAGGCTGGAGATGGGGCATTCGTAAGCACATTGGCACTTACCATGCACCCAGCAGAGCCAGTGGACAGTAGCTTCTCCCGCTCTGCTGTGCAGACTCTCTCCCGGAGCCACTGCCGCAACATCAAACATAAGATCTCTCAGTGGGAGGGGAGGACACGAGAGTGCTCCAGCAAGGAGAAACAGCAGCTGAAGGACTTTGGAGTCAAGTATGATCCCAGCTGTGATGCTCTACCCAAAGTGAAGTCAGAACATGCAGAGAAGGGCAGAAAAACTGGGTCCAAAGATCCAGAGAGCCTGAGTTTGGACTTCAGGGAAGATGCACAGAGCTGTGTGCAGACTGATGACTGTGGTGACCTCAAGCCCTGTGCATACAGCCTAGCTTCCCAACCCAGGGAGAAGGGAGAGTGGCAAGCAGGCTTCCTGGACCCAGGGGTGACTCTTCCCCCAGGGAACTTATATACCTCACAAGCTCTGTGGAGGAGAGCAGATCCCCTTCTGCGTGGCAAAGCCCCACCAGTTCCCTTGGACCTTCAAAGGAAGCGAGGGAGCTGTGGCTCCACAGAAAGAGAACTTAAAATCAAAGGAGAGGACTCTCTCTGCAGGGCAGAGAGGAGCTTGAAAAACATTTACTCTGAGGCTGAGGGGCAAGAGGAAGAGCCAGTTGCTGTCCCACCACCCAAGCCCCGTAGGACTTTCCACTATATTGCAGAAAAGGGTGCAAGCAGCTGTAGCAATGCCAGAGCTACCAGGGAAGCTCCCCTTCAAAAGCATCATGAAGGAGACTTGGTGTCATCCTCCAACAATCCTGAGAAGAGAATACTCAGCAGGAGGATCAGAGGGAGAACCCAGAGGTACATCAATTCATCTCTCATGTCTGCAACATGTTTCCTTAAATCAGTTTCTAGATGGGTTTAAACAGCTTGCTTGCCATGATATCCTTGTGGAGGTGCTAGTACTGATGATGCCTCTGTTGATGGGGAAAGGATACTTCTGGATGAATGTATCCCCTTTCCAGCATTGCATATGCACTGCTTTTGCTGCTGATAATCTTGCAAAGAACGCTAAAAGCTCCGAACAGATGTCAGTCCTACACCTTAAAACAGATTTGAGTGACAATATGCTGGCCCCAGGGAGAGAGCTGCCTGCTTCTTACCCTGAGCTTGTCCGCAGCTGTAATTTGTGGATTTCCCTTGAGAGAATAGCTTTCCCTTGGGGCAGTATGGCTGCTAAATGTTCTAGCTTTTCTGTGACTGAAATATTCTCTTGTTGCTTAAAGTTGGAGATTGTCAGCTGTGGATACCCCTGTTGCAGTACATTTGGCAATTCTTCCCTCTTTCCTGTACGTAGGTCCCTGTTAGAGAGTAAAAAATCCTCTGAGCTAGCTTGATGCTAGTTCTGCTTACAGATGAGCTGCCTAGGGCAGCTGTGCAGGAGAGCAGTGTGAACATTATAGGTGGAGATGTGGCTAGAACTCCTGAAACCTTCTTTTGCTATAGCGAAGCATGCAACAACAAAATAAATTTTATGGTGATGGGCTAAATCCCTGCCAGCTCCTTTGTGACCTCTGTGCCATGATTTTGAAATGGAGAGCCAAGTGTCTGAAAATGCAAACTCACAAATGTGATAACACCCTTAGCATAAGCAATAGGAGAGAGCCAGTAGAAAACGGTGCCCTAATTCTGAGCACTGCTGCAAGTGCTTAGTCTGCAAAACATGTTTTGGGTTCTTGTCTCTGTGACAGGATGGGACTCGCCATGACTGCTTGCAGTGTGCTTGGCCATGGAGCCTCCAACTTAATTTTTAATTTAAAAATCTCCCAGAGTAAGTGAGTAGGACTCACTTGGTATGCTGGCTTTGTCTGGGATAGAGTTAATTTTCTTCATAGTAACTTGTGCGGTGCTGTGTTCTGGATTTGTGAGGGAAATAGTACTGATAACACACCAGTGTTCCAGTGATTGCTGAGCAGTGCTTACACAGCCTCAAGGCCTTTTCTGCTTCTCACTCTACCTCACCCCACCAGTGAGCAGGCTGGGGGTGCACAAGAAGCTGGGAGGGGATGGACACAGGCAGGACAGCCTACCCCAACTGACCAAAGGGATATTCCATGCCAAATGATGTTGTGCTCAGCAATAAGAATTGAGGGAAGAAGGAGGAAGGGAGGGACATTTGGAGTTACGGCATTTGTCTTCCCAAGTCACCATTACATGTGATGGAGCCCTGCTTTCTTGCAGATGGCTGAACACCTGCCTGCCTAGGGAAAATAGTGAATGAATCTCTTAATTTGCTTTGCTTCTGTGTGCAGCTTTTGCTTTACCTATTAAACTGTCTCAACTCACATGTTTTCTCACTTTTACCCTTCTGATTCTCTCCCCCATCCCACTGGGTGGGAGCGAGCAAGTGAGCAGCTGGGGGGTGCTGAGCTGCTGGATGGGGTTAAACCTCAACACTTGGAAATCCAAGAGTCCAGAGCAGAACCTGCATGGGCTTGGTGGCCCTAGGGAGGACCATACTCTATGTGGACTGGAGACAGCAACTCACTAGTACATGCAGGTGCCTTTAGAAGAAGTTACACTGGTTTTCCTCTAGGAAATCTTTTGAGTTTGAGGACATCCAGGGCTTCCGCAACCGGATGGCAACCACCAACTGCCAGAGACTTCGCAAAGAGACAAATGGCACTGCAGGATCCAGGCTCGTCTACACACAGTCAGAAGACAACATCTATGAGGACATTATCTGTATGTGCCTGTGCTTCTGGGGGATGCACTCACTTTCTTTAAGGGTAGAAGATTTGCTGGGGAGGGAGGAATGAAGATGAGAATGCATTGAGGCCCCTTCCAGCTCTGTGACTTTTAAGGTCTTCCCTATCTGGGGTTCTTTGTTCATGGTAGTAATGACCTTCATGTGAACAGCCTGATTGATGGAAGGTTGCTAGAATTGGCCTATGCTAAACCGATTTCTTTATTAGCTCTTCAGATGCTTTGCTTGAGTGCTGCACAAAGATCAGTGTGAACACTGGCAAAATTAGCTGCTTTGTACTAGAGTTACTTGCCTTGCAGTGATAGAAGTGTTTTGTTTTGCTGAGTCTGTGTACAGTGTGCCAAGTTGATGGTGGTGGGTTAGATGGAGCTCTGAGTGGTGGGAACCTAATCCATCTTAAAACAGGTCTCTCAGACCCTCTTAAAGCTTGGCAGACAACTGCATGCTCTCCCTGCTTACATCCCTTGCAAGAATCCAGGACTTTATCTCCTTTCATAGATTACCTGTCCAACGCTTTTTCTAGGTCCTGCAAAAGAGAACCCCTATGAAGATACTGGAGCGCTGCCCTTACCCCTATGGAAGGTCCCATCTGTCTGGAAGATACCACCCCCCCGGAGCACCAGTAAGGCTCCCAAGGTAGGGTGAGGCGATTAAATTGTCACCTGTTTACAGATAGTCATCCTCACAAGGGCCCTATTTTGTGATCCTCCCTGGCCCCACATTCCCCACTGCTACTTCATTGTTTTTTCTATTTTTTTTTAATTTGTTATTAATGTATATGACAATGAACAGCCATGGCAGTGTCAGTTGATTAAGCTGCTAGGGAGCAAAAGAATAGGAACAAGAGAGTGTTGATGAGATACTTGAGTATGTGGGGTCAGGGTGGGAAGGAGGTCTTGGTAGAGCAGGAGGCTGCAGGAAGTTTATAATTTGTAATCTGACTCCTTTGACTCTGAGCTTGGACCAAAGCTTAATAGCATGATTAACCATCTCTTCTGATTCTGTTTTCCAGCCTCTCCCGAAACCTCCCTTCCTCAGTTGCAAGGCTCTTGAGCTAAAGCCCTCCCAGACAAGTTTCCAAGGGAAAATGGTGAAGGACACGACTCTGCCTGTCACACTGACTGACTGGAAGCTGTTTCGAGCAGTAGAGGCTGCTAGCAGGAGAAAGAACTTGCCCTGGGTGAGATTTAAGCATGAAACATTACTTCTTGCACGGCATTTCAAACTCTTGCTGCTTTGTCTAGCATCTTCTAAGTGCTTTGTAAGTGGTCATGGAGCTGCGTGTCTGGCAGGTAGATGCTGGTTATCACTGCTGTACGTGTGGACAGGGGACCCTGCTTGAACCATTTCCCCTCCAAGTAGCAGAGCAGGTGTTCAGGGATCAAAAAACAGTGCCAGTTCTAGCTGGGGCTGTGGTGGTTTTGTTGGCCAAGAGTCTGCAAATGGAGTACTAGGCGTTGACCTGGAGATCAGTGCTGTGTGTGAATACTAGCTCTTCCTTGTGCTTTGTCATTTAAGCCTTTGTTCCCAATGCTTCCATGAAGTGTAGTGATGCTGGGTTTGTGCTGAATGCAGTGCAGGAGTGTAAGGAAGCTCTCTGTGAACTAAAGGGCCAGCTCTGTACAATTGTGCATATGCGTCCCTTGCTCCTGATGACTTCTCAGACTGACCCTTATGTTCTTGCTGCAGGAACTGAGTTGTTAGATGGCTGACAGTGTGGGGCTGCTGTAGGGAGCTGTCTGGGCCCTTGGTTACTTGGTATGTTGGCTTGGAGTTCTTGACTTGCCATCAGGAACATACTGTCTCAGCTGTTTCATAGTCTAAAGGTGAAGAGCAGCTTTTAGGATAAGCGTGTTTCACAAAGCCTTCATAGAGTTCTCCCCTCTGCTGCCTCTGGCTGCTTCCTCCTGCCTGTGTGCAAAGGTGGATATGCTTCTGAGGCCAGAGTAGTGAGAAAGGCTTTTAATCCACCTTCACAAGAGTTGTAATTCTCATTTGATATGTTGGGAATCTTTCTAGATACTAGTATTGGTTACAAGGTCATGTCCCTCAGTGATAAAATGCAGCATGTGCTCTAGAAGGACAGTTACAGCTACCAGTGTAGTGACACTTTGTGTATAGGACTCAAATTCCAGTTGTGCTAGTGGCAACAACTTACTTTTGCCATGGTAAAATCATTTAACTTCTGCAGATCTTTATTTCTTGTGAAGATTGGGTGTATTTGCTCAAATTGCACAAGACTGTGAGGTAGAGTCAGACAGCTGCAAAATACTTTTCAAATATTAAGTACTTTAGAGTAACAAGCAACTTCTGTTTGTGTTTTTAAACAAACTGTAGGCCTGGAAAATCAGGAAGGAGATGACAAGAGTATAAAAAAGCTGTGATGGACAGTATCTTTCATTTAGAGAGGGAAAATAAAACATTCTTCAAAAGCAAACCTATTCAAAAAATCTGGTAACAATTTACATGCAGGAAGCACACTTTTTGCTTACAAGGAATTGAGCCAAGATTGCTTGAGAAATTGAGAAAAATATGGGAGTGCAAAAAGAAAAAAAACACTGCTTAAGAACGCATAGGTGCCTTAAACACACCCAGTATCTTTCACTGGTGACTCAGCTGCACAAAAATCAAAACAGAAATGGAAGTCCTCTAGGTAAGCCTGGATGGTAGAGGCAAAAGAAGACAGATTTTGCAGAAGCACTGCTTTCTGCTGTAGACTGTTTTCTTCCTTGCAGCCTCACCATGCTAGGAGGACAGGCTAACAGCAGAAAATGGGGAGAAATAGGTCTGAAAATGAAAAGAACCTAAGCCTGGTTTGCTGAGTTGGGGATAAAGGCTTGAGCTGAAAAACAGGTTGTCCTGCTGAATATCTTACTTTTGATGCAGTATTTGTGGTGACAAATGACTGGGCCCCACCCTCCTACATTCAGTGGGAACAGTTAATGAATTCTTGAGACAAGAATGAACTTGACCTGCTCTCTGCATTTAGTGTAAGTCCTTCTTCACAATGAAGTGATAGCTGTCTTTGACACGCAGAATCCAGGAACCACCTGCAGCATTGTATACCTGGCAGCTGAGAGGGGGTCCAGAGAGGCCTGTGACCAGAGGAACAGAAAGCGTTAGGACTTTGGTTTTAAGGCCACTGTGACCTGTGGAAGGAAGGTTAACAGCATCAACTTGGAGTGTCAAAATGCTGACCCTTCTTTCATGTCTGCAGCTTAGTCTGTACTGGGCTATGTTTTTTACCAAATTTTTTCTTCCAGTGGACCAGGTCTGTGGTATCCCTGCAGTGCAGACCCATTATTCTGTCCCACTGTTTTATTTCATCTATGCAAAATTAAAGTACGTAATCCTTTCATTTTAGCAGACTAGCCTGGGACAAGGACTGTGCTTAGAGCAGCCTTGCTCTGTGCCTGACATGGTACTTTGGCAAACTTACTCTAGCTGTCTGACATCCAAGTACAGCAGCAAACTTAAAAGCCAAACCAAGCAATCAAAAAACAAACCCAAGCTACATTGAGAGAGCTCTGCTTTTTCTGGTTTTGGAAAAAATTGGGATGCTTGGGAGCATGTGGAGTTCAGAGTCCTTTGTGGTGGAGGGTTTACAAGATATTCTTTCAAGTGCTTTTGCAGTTGGCCTCTTTAATAGAAAGTGGAGATCTGATGCCAGACAGTTTGCTGCTTTTGCTATCTGTTTGGTAAGCAAAGTATGATATGCTTGTACAGAATGCTTGCACAGTTTGGTGTCAGCTTTGAGTTGTGCTAACAATAATCTCTCTCGTAGCAGAAATTCTGTGCTCATTCATTAACCAGTGAGCTATGCTAGAAGTATTCTTGCAAGCAGTCTCTGAGCCAGGGTCCCTGGCAGGACTTGAGCAGCCTTTCACAAGTGTTGTGGTGCTAGATGATAGCTGCTGGGCTGCAGTCATATTGGCACCTGGACCTTTTTCTGGACCGCCACATTAACCTCTGCTTCTGCTTTGGATTTCAGCTGGTACTAAAAATACAGGAGATCTTTGATTCTAAACGTGGAAAGAGGAGAGTGAAGCTGCTCAGTCCCACTGGGAGAGAAGTGCCTCCAATGAAAGGTATAGAGGTCTCCAGCACCATTCTCTTTGCTCTAAGCCTCCTGAGTGGCACAGTTCCTGTACATCCCGAGGCACTGCTAGCAGGCCAGGCACGACCACTTACTACAGCTCATGCTGGCCTGATTTGACAGCACTGAACCCCATGTCTTGCAGCTGGAATTGTTGAGCTTTCAGCACCAGTAGGATTGTGAACATTCGTCTAACCCAAGTGTAACACTGTCACAAATGGAAGTTTCTGCTATGATCTGAGCCTGAAGAGCTGGGCTACTGGTTAAAAGTGCTTTTTTCAAAAGAGCAGAGCAAACCCAAGAATTCTCCACAAAACCATGTGGCATAAGAACTAACTCTGACTACTCCACTCATCGCTTTTGTGCCTCTAAAGTAATATTCTTGTGTTCCTCTGATTTTGTAGCCATGGTATGGTCTTTGTTTATAGTATATTCTGTTCAGCAACTCTGTTAACTTTTATACCAGTATCAAATAACCACCTGGTTTCTGTTCTTTGGTTGTGCTGAGCTGACCTGCAGGTGGTTTACTGGAAACAGTGACTTGATATCAACTCCACTTTTTGAAATTTACTGTTGTAGCACATTTGCCAGTGCCAGCTGTTCTTTGCTGATGCTTTGCTGGTGGGTGGGCAGCCCTGAGTGATGATGGTCTGATGAGTCTAAAGTTCTCTCTCTTTCCCAGCTTTGGGTGTTGCCCATCTTCCTTCTGCCTGGCTAATAAGTAAAAACTATGTGTGTTTCAGGTGAAACCAGTGGGAATGAAAGTGATACGGAAAATCAGCCAAAAAGTGAGTGAATCACAGGGGCTGGTCCTGTCCCCATAGCATTACATATTTGGCGAAGGCTCTAATGGGATAAGCACACTGCCTAGTTGTGGCTTCTGCCGAGACAGAGAAAGGGAACATCTAAGAGGCAGCATGGCCAAGTCTGGGAGCTGTTGCTGTGACAAATGAACCTCTATTTCTGCCGCTTCTCCTGAGCCCTTGAGGTTTAATGCCATTAATCTGCCAGTCACTAGAAGTAGATTTATTTTTGGGTTGGTAGAGTCACATTTAACTAAAATACAACTTGCAGGAGATTGTCCCTGGATCACCTTTACTGTTAACACTTGAGATTTGTTTTCCCCTTACTTCTTTCCCTTGGTTCTGTTTTATATGTATAATGTGAAATGCAGTTTCCTCTGGGGAGAAATCACTCAGCTATTTGTCTGGTTCCACAGTCCTGAGCTTGATCATCAGCCCAAACTACAGACTTTAAATACCTACTTGATTTTAGCTGGTGTGGGAAGGACCAGAGAGGTCTTAGTTTCTACTCTGGTAAGGTTTGAATGCAAAATGGTAATGGTTGGCCAGCAGCCCTGATGAGTGACTCTGTCATGTCTCTAAGCAAGCATTTGGCAAAAAGGACCAACTGAATTGTTTCAGATGTTTAATTTACATGGAGGGAAGCATACAGAAGGCCTTAACTTGGAGCTAATAGCAAAGGTCCACTTTTTAATGTTAAGGAGAGTAATGGAGAGTGAAGAGTCTCTGCAGAAACACAGTGATTGAGTCACTGCCTGATTTAAGAGTTGTTTCCAAAGTGTCTAGAATGTATCATGGTGCCTGGGCAACAGAAATTTCTTATATCAGAGTGCTGTGCCTGTGTTTGTGAGTCTGTACTGCCTGTCAAGATGTCCCAGCCTGGAGGTTTATATGTCAGGAAACTGGCTCTGCCTCTCTTGAATGCCCTGCCTGAGGCCTGGCAATTACTGAACTGGTAGAGCTGGGCTTCTTCTCACAGCTGGGCTTCCCTCATCATTACTACAGTGTGTCGCTCTGAGATGTGTAGAAAGAATGTCAGGACAGCAGGAGAATGCTAGCTATCGGTCAAGAGGGATTTGCAGAGCTGCTGCAAGGCCAGTGCTGTTCTGTCTGGAACTGCTCTGTGCTTGAGGAGCTGACGCAGGAGTCCAAGTCCTGTAGAATGCAACACTGGTGTTAGGCAAATTCACCCACCTCTTTTCCCCCTTCTAAAGGTGGTGACGAGTCCTCTTCTGTGACCTGTAAGTATATGGCAGTGGTAGCCACAGGCTGGTTTTCACAGAATCACAGAATGGTTTGGGTTGTAAGGGACCTCAAAGATCATCTAGTTTCAGCCCCGCTGCCATGGGCAGGGACACCTTGAAGTCCCCCATGAGGACCAGGGCTTGTGAACTTGAGGCTGCTCCTATCTGTCTATAGAGGGTCTCATCTGCCTGGTCTTCCTGGTTGGGTGGCCTGTAGCAGACCCCCGCTATAACACCTCCCGTCCCTGTCATCCCTTTCATCCTGACCCATAACCTCTCGGTCAGCTCCTCACCCATACCCAGCCGGAGCTCCAAGCACTCCAGCTGGTCACTGACATACAGGGTGACACCCCCGCCTCCTTGTCTCCCTGCCTGTCCTTCCTAAAGAGCGTGTCCCCTTCCATTCCAACCCTCCAGTCATAGCAGCCATCGCACCATATCTCCGTGATGCCAATGAGATCGTAGCTCTACAGGCGTGCACACGTCTTTTAATTCCTCTGGTTTATTCCCCATTCTATGGGCATTTGCAAAGGGGCATTTAAGTTGGGTCCCCAGTGAAGCTGACTTACTGGCTGGAATTCCTTTGTGCTGCTCCTCAGGGGCTCTCCTGCTGACCTGTGACTCCTTTCCAGGCTCTGGGCATCTATTGCTGGCACTGGCATCAAGCTGGTAGGATTGGGATGGATTGAGGTTCCCCTCTGCTGGCAACTTTAGTTTAAAGCCCTGTTTTGGATTTGTTCCTCTCTTCAGGTCGACACAGGTGCCTGCTGCGGGTGCAGTCAGCCTCCAAGAGGAACCCCCACTACCAGACTTTGGAGAGGGATTTGATAGAACTTCAGGAGCAGCGGCTATTTGAGCTGTTTGTGGTGGTGTCGCTGCACAAGAAGTCATCTGAGATGACATACACACCGCAGATCGTACAGCAGTTTCCCAGCAAGGTAGGAGCTGCATGGAAACCTGCCCACAAAACACACTCAGTAGCCTCTTATTTCCTCTCGCAGTGTGCATCCCTTCCTAGACTCTGCACTAGTAAAGCTGGCCAACTGGTTAGGATACAGGCTTGGAATATGAAGTACCTTGCTCTGTTACAGACCTAACGTATAGCGTTGGGCAGTTGTTGAATATCTTTCTTGATAATGACTTTACTGAATGTTTTTGGAACTAGGAAGGCTCCTACTCTAATTCTAATTGCCTAGAAATATCATAAAGCCATACTGTATTGTAATACACTGCTGAGGCAGCCTGCAGGAGTGGAAAGGGAGTGCAGTGCTGTCCCCAAAGCAGCCATGATCTCATCCTGGTTTTCTGTGATTTATAAACAAGGAGTGAAGCAATTTGACTGATGGTGCAAAGGAACTAGAATCCCAGGGCTTTTATGCTTATTTATACTGTTCTGGGGAAAAAAAGAAATTAAAGTGTACTAGCCCACAAAAAGCAGAGGAGAACTGTGGAAGTTAAAGCACTGTAGCTAGAACAAGACATTTGATATAAGCTTTCTTTCTCCCTGTTCAGCCCAAATGGATGACAAGGTCAGTGTGTGACTCTGAATTATGACTTGATGTATACAGTAGTTACTGTGAAGCTAAGAGGAAGGAGTCTTGACGCTTGCTTCTGTGGTTCCAGATTAAATACTCTTGTCACTCTCTAGGCTTGTACCTGCTGCCTTCCACTAAAAAACAGAACAAAACTAGTAATAGTAGCTGTGCTATCAAGAGTAAGCCAGAGATTGGCTTACTGGGAATCTGTTGTAGTCTCAGAGTATGTTCTCCTGTACTTGTCCATTAGCTATATGATGGTTCAGCATTTGGAAGGGCCAGGAAGATACTGTCTCTCATTGTTTTAAATGCTGCAGCTGTGCATCACATTTCAGTGACTTCAAATGCATCTGTTACCCCTCCAGCCTCAACATCACTTCAGACACTCAAAGGATACTGAAGAGAGGCTAAAGGTCATTCCCAAATTCTGCTTTCCAGATCCCAAAGACTGGTTTCCTACATCAGACCTTAAAAGGTAAAGACCCATTTTTGAGTACTCATGCCTGAAACAGGCCATGCTGAAAGCTTTGGTACGTGCCAGTTTCCTGGAACAGAGAAACTGCAGACGGAGCAGGGAAAAATGGGAAAAGCTGAATCCCTAACTTCTGTGATAGGGGAAGGATGAGATGTGGATGTGGACTTAGAAGCGCTGCTTCTGCCTGATCACTGTCTTTCCTTATAAGAAGGAAAAGGCTGTAAAGTCTGTTCCAGGCCAGCTCCTGGGGCTGGCAAGTGCTTGTGTTGCTCCTTGGCAGAATGGAGAAGTAGCTGGGAAGGAAGAAAGCTGTAGTAGCTCAGAGTCCAAGGGCTGCTGGTTTTTACACTGAACAGAGCCTGAAGTTGATTGCTAACCGCAGCGGTGTGTCTTCAGCATGATGAGAAAGAGAATGACTTACAGTATGTGTGCTTTGTTTGTCAGTCTCTTCTCTGAACTGCATGGTGAATTTAACCCTGGCTGTTGTTTGTTTCCACAGTGAAACATTTTCTTTTGTGTTGACGGGTGAGGATGGCAGCCGCTGGTTTGGATACTGCAAGAAGCTCCTGGTAAGCATCTGTGTATTGGGTGGAGTGTAAAGAACACATTGATAAATGCACAGCCAAGCGCAGGACGTGAATCAGCAGTAATTTCCTGTGTGGGTTACGTAGAGCCTCTGCTGCTGCTGAGGTTACCAGCCCTTTGAAAGCATAAGAGAAGGAGCATGATGATCATAGAATCACCGAATGCTTTGGGTTGGAAGGGACCTTAAAGCCCATCCATTCCCACCCCCTGCCCCGGGCAGGGCCCCCTTCCCCCAGCCCAGGGTGCTTCCAGCCCCGTCCAACCTGGCCTTGAACCCTTCCAGGGAGGGGGCAGCCACAGCTGCTCTGGGCACCCTGGGCCAGCGCCTCACCACCTGCACAAGGAAGAATTTCTGCCTTAGATCTCATCTAAATCTCTCTTCTTTCAGTTTAAAACCATCCCCCTCATCCTACCCCCACCCCCTGATCCAGAGTCCCCCCCCCACCTTCCCTGCCCCCCCTTTAAGCCCTGGGAGGCCGCTCGAAGGGCTCCCCGGAGCCTTCTCTTCTCCAGGCTGAACCCCCCCAACTCTCTCAGCCCGGCCCCCCAGGGGAGCTGCTCCAGCCCCCCCAGCATCTCCGTGGCCTCCTCTGGCCCCGCTCGAGCAGCTCCGGGTCCTTCTGCTGTTGGGGGCCCCCGAGCTGGCCCCAGCACTGCAGGGAGGGGGGGAGAATCCCCTCCCTGGCCCTGCTTGGGATTGCCCCGACCCACGGGCAGGATCTTGCCCTTGGCCTTGTTGCACTCCAAGAGGTTTTCCCAGGCCCCCCTCTCCAGCCTGCCCAGGTCCCTTGGGATGCCACCCCTACCCTCCAGTGTGTCCCCACTCCACACAGCTCGGGGCCATGGGGGAACTTGCCGAGGGTGCATCGATCCCACTGTCCATGTCCCAACAAAGATGTTAAACAGCACCAGGCCCAGCCCTGACCCCTGAGGAACGGCACTCGTCACTGCTCTCCACTTGGACATCGAGCCATTGACTGCAAATCTTGGAGTGTGACCATCCAGCCAATTCCTTACCCACCGAGCGGGCCATCCATCAAATCCATGTCCCTCCAGTTTAGAGACAAGGATGTTGTACAGGACAGTGTCAAATGCTTTGCTCAGGTCCAGGTAGATGATGTCAGTTGCCCTTCCCTTATCCACCAGCACTGTAACCCTGCTATAGAAGGCCACCAAATTCATCAGGCACTAACTGATGCCCAGCAATACAGTGAAATGGGCTCTGGGTTTGGAAGACAGCTCCTGGAACTGGTCATTCCTCAGGAATCTTTTAAGTCAGAAGTGTAGAGGAGCTACAGTAATTCTGCAAATCAGCTACCATGTAGGTACTAGGTTCTTTATTACATCCTTATTCTCAGCATAACTGTTCTTGTTGCCTTTCAGCCAGAAGGGAAAGGGAAGCGCCTTCCTGAGGTATACTGCATCGTTAGCCGCCTGGGCTGCTTCAACCTCTTCTCCAAGGTGAAGTGGGGAGAGCCTGTTACTGCTTAGTGGACTTGAGTCTCTGACAACCTGCAAGCTCCAGAAAGTAACTGGATGCTTCTGTTCAGTCTAGAATTGCTTAGTGATTGTAATTCATCCCAGGAGAGTGGAGCTTCCTTGCCTCCTTTGCTTTGACGGGGCAAATAAAATGATACTAGTGCTGAGACTTGTCAGCCAATACACAGACCACTATTCCTTCAGCAAATTATTGTTAGGAAGTGGCTTCTAATATCTGATGGTGCCCCTTCATCCTCTTCTTCCATGACTTGGAAGTGGAAAACTAGCAGGGTGGGGGAGGCACAGGGGCAAGAAGGAATATCATCTAATTTCTCCTAGCACCATGAGGGGAGTAGATAAAGAGGTAAAGACTGGGGAAAGCTACTGCAGGTGAAGGACAGCTATTGCAGAAGAATAGAGTGGCAAGCTTATGATGAAAGCTGATTTCTAATCATCGGAGCACAGAATTTGTAGGACAGTGTTTCAGAAAGATTTCTAGGGCAGGAGGATGCGGTGTTGCTCTTCTCACTCTAACTAGTTGTGAGAATTTGATTACCACAGACATTTCTTTGCAACAGCAGGAGACTGGATTTGAGAGTGGAGAGTTGTACTTACAAGTTATCTATTCCTATTTGATTGTTCAGACATTTGAGATGAGCTTTCACAGGGATCCCAAGTAATGTAGGGGAGAGGGCTGTGCATCTGTGTTGGAGCCTTCACGTGTAGCTATTGCACAGGATACTCCAACAGAGGCTTACATCTCCTCTGGCTCACCAGCAGGCATTGAACCAATGTCCGATGTATTTTCTTGCAGATTTTAGATGAAGTGGAGAAGAGGCGAGAGATGTCTCCAGCCCTCGTACACCCATTTATGCATAGTGTAATGGAGGCACCTTTCCCTGCTCCTGGACGCACGATTACTGTGAGGAGCTTCCTGCCAGGAGCAGGAAATGAGGTAATGGAAATCAGGACTGGCTTTCCTGTGTCGATGGTGTCTCTGGGGCATAGTGGCACTTCGCAAGCTACAGTGTAGAGTGATGCCACCTGTAAATAATTATTCTGAAGATAATTTCCTAAAGTCTGAAGGGAGGCTGTCGCAGAAACTGGTTCCTGTTGAATCCCCTACCGTCACAGTGATTCCCTGCTTTTTAAGGAAGAGCTGCTTGGGAGTCCTCTGCGATGCCCTGCGCCCACTGCCCAGGCCACGGGGTTCCACTTGTGGGGAGCCACTGGTTCTGCGCTCCAGCCAGGTTGCACCTCGCCCAGCCTGACTCCACGCTGGGCCTTTCTCCTCCAGAGCTCTGCATCTCTGCTTGCCTCTCAGGTGATGGAACTCTGCCGTCCACTGGATTCTCGACTCGAACATGTTGACTTCGAATGCCTGTTTAAATGCCTAAGTATCTCTCACATGATTCGGGTCTTTGCCTCTCTCCTGCTGGAAAGGAGGGTGATCTTTGTTGCTGACAGCTTAAGGTAAAAAATTATTCCAAGTGACTGGTTCTTTCTGAGGGATACTATTTTTTATTCTGCATTTTGGCCTGTTTCATGTGCAAGCTTGTCTAACTCTTTGTATACAGTTACATTTAAAAGCTTTTTGCAGACTTTCCACACAACATGTGCATGCTTAAGATTTGGAGTATGATATTTACCCAAGAGGAGATAAGGGAATGTTTCCTTTACCTCTTTAGTCTGGCTTGATGCTATTCCTAGCTCCCCATTACTGACTTTAAAAGTGGATGCATGGGGCTTCTGCTGATGCATAAAAAATGTATGTGAATTACGTTTTCCCTGAGCATTCCTAGCCTCTGTAGCTGAGTACTGAACGAGACATTGACAATCCACTCGTGCTTCTCTTACCTTTCTAGCACTCTGTCTAAATGTGGCCACGCTGCAGTTGCAACGCTTTATCCCTTCACTTGGCAACACACCTACATACCAGTCCTACCAACTTCTATGATTGATATTGTGTGCTCTCCGACCCCATTCTTAATTGGCATTCTCTCCTGCTCGTTACCACAGCTTCAGGACCTGCCCATAGAAGAGGTGAGAATTGGGTGAAGCACAGTGGAGGGACAATGTCAGTGGTATGAGGCTAACCTCTCTGGAATAATCTCTGTGGATTCTGTCTTAATATAAACTCCTAAACTTATCTGAGATGGTGAACTTGCCAGATACATGTCAGGGTGTTTCATTGTTATCAAAGATAAATAATATTCACTGTTCTTATAGACAAGCTGCAGTTATGCAAAACTTGTGTTTTGTGTGTGACATTCCCTGCCAATGGGGACATTAAAAAAAAAAAAACAAAACAAACCCAAATAAGTGGTTTCTTTCTGTACAGCAGTATACCTGGTTATGAGTCAGTGTGTTTTGTACATCTTTCCCCAGGTTCTGATTGTTGATCTTTGTGCTGGCAAGTTCTTGCAAGAGGTGAGTGAAATAGTACTGGTCACTTACAGTTATGTGCCAGGAAAAGGCATCAATGAAAGCAAATGAAAACAAGAAATCAGCGAAAGCTAGTATTCCTATGTAGACTCCAGTGGCTGAAGAAATACCTTGCATTCCTTTTTGACTGATATTGAAGAGAACAGTTTACAAATCCTTGGTGCAAGGTTGAGGTTGCATGGGTACAGAGCTCTGTGAAGCTAAAGATGCTGCTTATCTGAGCTGAATTTAAAAACAAATACTTAGTTGGTTCATTAGGGACTGCTAAGATTCTTTGCTGCTTTCTGTCTGTCTTTCTGTGTACTTGCTCTTTACAGGGCTTTCTCCTCTCTCATCTAGTTGGGGTGTGTTTGTTGTTTGATTTCTTTTTTTTTTTCCAGGACTGATAGTTTAGGAGACAAATTACCACAGTTCACTTGTGGTTCTTTGCTGAATTTTCCCTAATGTGCTTCTGCATCATCAGACAAGTAGCTATAAACATACTGGAGTATTACTAGTTCAGGAGGATATTTGCATCTCCTCTTCCATGCCTAACTGTTCTATTTTGCATTGCAGCCTGCAAGTGGAGAAAGGTATTAAAGTATCAAGTTTTTTTAACCATAATGTTGAGACTCGTCATATTTTTTCAACAGACCTTTGTTGTTCTTGTGTGCTTTATTGCTGTTGTAATAAGCCTGAGTCTGTGTCGTGGAAATAGCACACTTTGTTCTGTTGGCCAGTTGTGTGTGTGACTCTTAAGTGTGTAGTCAGAGGGTGCTGAGCAAACATTTTTAATTTCTGTGTCTACAAGACAAATGTATTGTCTCTACCAAGGTATACCATATCACAGCATAACTTCCCTTTAACTGTTTTAGGCATGTTACAAGTATTTCTCATCTGTTCACAATGAGAAGGTTCTTCTGTTGATGATAGATATAACACAAAAATGTTTTCATGGCCATTTTTGTCTTTAGGTATCAGATGAAGATGAGATCCTGCCTCATAAACTCCAGGCTGCACTTGTACAAATCTTGGAAGAACGAAGTGAAATCTTGTCACATGAGCAGAGTGACACACAAGGTGCTTCTACAGAAAAGTGTTTTCACATTAGCAAATATCTGTACCTTCCAAGTAGTTGATATAAAAGTGAACCAATGGAGATAAACTTTAGGAGGCAACATTTTAGAAAGCTATTTTCCTGTGATCTTACTGAGAACATCTGTCTTGTGAATGTGTTAGAAGTTTTGTGTCCTAACAATCATTCCTCTTTTCACAGTCAGTTTGTGTAGAGCTCTAGTTTTCCTTGGGCCAAGTGCATCAGCTCCCATGCTTTGAGTTTTCTTTGGTTTTTCTTAAGTGGCAGAACATTTTTCTTGAACAGAGAGCTTAGCAAGTTTCTGTACTCTAGAGGATAATCTGACAGATAATTTTCAAGATGAACTGCTTTATACATAATCCATCAGATAAATAAGTGTGAGAATTTTAAAAAGCATGGAGTAGTTTGAGAGAATGGCATTGACAAATTATGTAATTCCATGCACATTGGAAGTAACAAAGTGAGTTTTCCAGTGGGTTTGTGCTCTGTAATTTGCCTAACTCTTTAAGAGAATTAAGCTTAGACTGTTATGAGCTTACAGTTTAGGAGACACTAGATGTTTGACCGGGGAAAAGAAATTATAAATGCTTTAACTACTGGAAAAAGCTTTAGAATGGAATCTGTCTCAGCTGCAGCATAAAGTTGGCACAGGAGAGAAATCTTAGTGTTTGAGCTGTGGCTTCTTTGATATTTTAAACACTCATCTGAAATTTCATAGTCTGAGACAGCCAGCCTAAAAAGTAACTGCTCCTCCTCTTTTAGAAGAGGAACAACCAAAGCAGTGAATGTAGAGGGAAATTTCTCCTCTGTCCTCTTCACAGGTGACATACCTCTTAACTCCCTGGTCTCTGAGGCTTTTGTGCAGTTCTTTGTGGAGATCGTTGGACACTACTCCCTGCACATGAATGTCACAGAAAAAGGAGAGTGGGTGTTTCAGCGAGAACTGTTCCGTAAATCTCATGTGTCACGCAATGTGCGTCATTTCTTGCACTTCTTCATGGAAACGCAGATGTTTGCAGGGTTCATACAGGACCGAGAGCTAAGTAAGAACGTGGTGAAAGGTGAGGTTTGATCTTACTTTCTTGTTTTACAAACTCATTTTCGAAGTACAATGTCACGTGCCTTTGACTCTTAGGAAGCCTTTTGTCCTGGCAAGTTATCCTGCTGGCATTTTGGCATATGTAATAGCTCCATGCCCTTCTAATTACTCAACAAAATTCATCTTACGAAGCAAAGAATTTTTGCATCTCTCTCCTTTCCTTGATCCTGCAGTTTACATTACATGTATGACTTCCTTTTTAGAACTTCCTTGTTAATGATGTAAGATGCCACATGCTAAAAGATAGAATTAGGTCATCTAGGTGAGTGATTTCTTTTATTTTTTTTTTTTCTTTTCTCCCTCTTTAGGTCTTTTTGAGGTCCGTGCCTTGGAGTATTTGGAGAGTAATCCAGCAATGGAGCCAACTGGAATGAACAAAATCCTTCGCAGTCTTGGTAAAGGAACACCCTTGCTTTTTTTTGTTTGTTTGGGTGGTTTCTTTAAATAAATTTAGTTACTGAACAAATAATTGCATGGAAAAGAGAGCAGGGCCCATTCATTGCCTTGTGTGCTTGTGTTCCTTTTGTTTACATTTGCCCCTTTCAGGGGACGCTGAACACATAAGATTTATCTTTCATGCTTAAGCTTTTGCATCTTTAGATAAAGTTTGTGCAAGTTGCCTAACCTTAGAGCTGTCTAAACCTGTCACCTCTGTGCTGGGCTGAGAGCACGCTAAGGGGGCAGAAGCCGTGTCTGCCAGCAGCGCTGGCCACGTCTCGGTCTCCCTGCGCGAAGCTCCTCAGCCAGGCGGCTCCGCCGGCGTTCCGGGTGCTAATGCTGTTTTTTCTCCGTAGGAAGTAAGATGAAATTTCTGCAGAAGAAATGAAGGTGCGCCGGGGGGTGCCGTCGGCCCCGAGCTGTCCGGGAGGGCTGGGGTTGCGCGGACCCCGCGCGCCGCCGCCGTTAATAACCAGCTCGTGGCTCCAACCGCTGCCGTGTCTCCGTTCCTCGCCGCGGGCGGGGCTGGGGGCGGGGCCGAGGGGGGAAAGTGGGCGGGGCTGGTCGGGCGGGGCCACCGCGACGTCGCTGCGTCGCTGGCGGGGTGCGGCCTGGTGCGCACGCGCTCTGCGGGAGGGGCGTGGCCGGGGGCGGCCCGGCGCAGGCGCAGAGCGCGGGTCCGGGATCACCATGGCGGGTCCGGGGTTGGTGGCGGGCGACGTGGTGGTGGACGCGCTGCCCTACTTCGACCAGGGCTACGAGGCGCCGGGCGTGCGGGAGGCGGTGAGTGCGCGGCGGGGCGGCGGGGCGGGGCGGCGCGGCGCCTTCCTGTCTGACGCCCCGTGTGCGCTAGGCCGCGGCGCTGGTGGAGGAGGAGACGCGGCGGTACCGGCCGACGAAGAACTACCTCAGCTACCTGCCGGCGCACGACTACAGCGCCTTCGAGGTGAGGAGGCCCCGCCCCCCCGCCGTCCGGTCCCGCCCCCGCCCCCTCCCCCGGGCGGCCCCGCCGCTCCCGCCCCAGCACCGCTCTCCCCGCAGACCGAGATCATGCGGAACGAGTTCGAGCGCCTGGCCGCCCGGCAGCCGCTGGAGCTGCTCAGCATGAAGAGGTGAGCCGAGGCGGCCGGGCCCCCCCCGGTGCCCGCGCCCCGCGCCGCTGGGTGAGCGGTGCCCGCCGCGCCGTCAGCTCAGCCGGGCGGGCGGGCGGCGTGTTCCAGGTACGAGCTGCCGGCCCCGTCCTCCGGCCAGAAGAACGACATCACGGCGTGGCAGGAGTGCGTGAACAACTCCATGGCGCAGCTGGAGCACCAGGCGGTCCGCATCGAGAACCTGGAGTTGATGTCTCAGCATGGCTGTAACGCTTGGAAGGTGTACAACGAGTAAGGCCTTCATCTGCTTTGCTGAACCTAGCTGAAGTTCTGGCTTCAGCCTCTGTGTGTTTCTCATGTTCTGCTGCATGCGTCCAATGGGGACCTTTAGAACACGCCCGGGAGTAACTGAGCCCCTTTGAGAGAGATTGATGTGAAAGAAAAGGAGGCAGATCTGAAAGAGATGGAACCATCTCTATGGCCAAGGAATAGCCTGTCTTTCAATACATCCCAATCTTCAATTTTTGGAGTTATTGTTTGGGAAGCAAGTTGCTGATAATGGGCCTTAATGGGGGATAGCTAAAGGGACTAATGACAGCCTGTAAAATGATAATTCAGTAGTGGCAGTAAAGATGACTTACTAGTGATTCTGCTCAACTTGGAGCCGTTATTAATAAAGCTGTTGCAAAAGCCAAAAAAAGTTGTAGACGGTGTGGCTGCAGGAAGCATCAGGGCTATGTCAGGCAGAGAACGTTAGTGTCCGCTTCTGAGAAGGCTTAGCTTAACCTTAGGTAAAGGTGTAGACAGAAGGATTGTGAAACATAACCTTTGAGAGAAGGCAAAGGGTTGCTTAGCTTAGGAGAAGGGAGGCAGGTAGAGGATCTATTAGCTCACACATATGTCAGGAAGTGAAAAGAAGTGTTTGTGCTCTGACAATATTATATGAGGGAAACAGTAGAAATTGGTTACAGGTAATTTTAGAATTAAAATTAGAAGGTGGGTGATAAGGTAGGGAGACGTTGCAGTAGCATTCTAGTCAGAACACTACAAGCATAAAGTAACAAGCTTGAAGATAAAACTTGATTGGCTAATGGCAAGTGATAACCATAGTGATTATTGAAATTTTATGTCTTAAAGTTGCGTATGTTACAACTGGAGTGTTTTGGTGTTGTCATTCCCTTCGTGAGGGAAGAGCACAGACTGCACTGAGGACAAGTTATCTGGTATTTGCATTGAGGTGGCTTGTTGCATCCTTAACTTTGAAGAGTTAAATTGCAGGTTAAATGGGTCTGATCTAGCAACTGTATGTTTTCTTAATGCTTTGCTTTGCATTCTGCTATTAGACATCTGGTTCATATGATAGAACAAGCCCAGAAAGAGCTTCAGAAGTTGAGGTGAGTCATTCTTTTTCATATTTTCATACTGAAGTTGGAAGGAAAGTGAACCCCTTCCTGCCTCCCTCACCCACCCAAACTATACAAAGGCTTGTCTATATGCTGCTGCCATGGTTATAGGAAAAAAGACCAATTAATAACAATAATTAAGAAATCTGACTGTGCCCTCCCTAAGCAGTTACATTCATAGTGCCTACTCCACTCAAAGTCTGTTTTATTTTGTCTGAACCCCTGCTTTGAACAGAATGGATTGTGGTGGAACCCTCTCTGAAATGCAGTCATATTTTCTTTTCACTGCTGATAAACTTTGGTTTAGTGTGCAGTTGTCTCAGCGAAGAGATGTTCCCTGATGATAGGTTTGGCCTATCATTTTAAAGCAGATGTTTTCATGAGTTTACTGAGATGGATTACTCAGGGATGGAGGCTGTAGTACATTGAAACAATGCACCTTCGTAATTCACTCTAGACAGCATCCTGTGGACTTGCAATGTAAAGCTTTTCAGCTTTCAGATTTAGGTGCTGTCATTTTCAGTCTGAAGATGAGACTATACTGGGACATGGGTAGAAGGCAAGTTGCATAGTGATTCATATCTTTTATCAATACCTTTTATCAGTGTGTTTAGATTATCTGGAATTACTGTCTTGGACAGAATCAATGTGGGACAGGGTAGAAGGAGAACTCAAGCTGGGAAAGCAAAAGGAACACCATGACCTATGGCAAGGAGGCGAACAGAATAGGAGCGTTAGCAGTGTGAACTAAGAACTACTTAGAGACCAAAGTGGTTTAAGTATTCTGCACTTCCCAGGTGCTTTGTGAATGATTAGCCATTCATCTTTTCTAACTTTTTTTCAGAGAGAACAAAAACGTTTTCTCTGTTCTGCACTTGTCCAGGAGCAGTAGGCTTGCATGTTTGAAGCTTTGCTTGTAGTAGAGTGGAAGTTTTTTTTTGTTTTGTTTTGGTTTTTTTTGTTTTTTTTGTGTGTGTGTGTTTTTTTTGTTGTTGTTGTTTGTTTTGTTTTGCTTTTTAATTCTGATTCTGCGTGTAGCCCTCTACTGGGATTTGTCCATCTTTATGTTGTAGTTATGGTCCTGGTTACACAAGTGTTTTCTGGTAGTATGTCTAGAGATTAGGTATATTTTGAAATTAACAGCAGATATTACAAATTATAAAGAAAGGAGAAAAAAAATACATAGATCTTTTTCTCACCAGGAAAAACATTCAAGATCTGAACTGGCAACGAAAGAACATGCAGCTCACAGCTGGGGCTAAACTAAGAGAAATGGAATCGACGTGAGTATCTAGAATTTTTCCATTAAATCTTCCACAAGCATGTCTTTTGCTTCAAATTCTTCCATTCAGAGCATCAGTGATCTTTCTGTTGCAGGATGTTACTGTGTGAATACTGGTGCTTTGCTCCAGGTGTTTTAAAGGATTTGTAATTCATGTCTGTGTAATAGTTACTGTGGTTTAGTGAATCAGTGAGAACAGATGTGAAAGGAAGGGCGTATTAGCTGCTTGAAATTGCCTGTTTAAATTGCTTCTTAAACTCTTCTATATCTAAATACTGGAGGGTAGTGGATTTGAGCCTAGTAAATGAAATTTTGTATGTTAAGGTTTAACAGCGTTAAAACCTACTTTTTTATCCCTTTGATTGTTCAAATTACCATTGATATCAACTGAGATTTATCAGGTACTGAGAAAGACGCTGCTTTATTCAATGTCTTTGTGCTTTCTTTGGAGTGATAATTGTCTTTGATTTTAAAACAGGACTGTTAAATAACACTTGAAGACATTTTTATTTCTTTTCCCTTCCAGATGGGTGTCTCTTGTCAGTAAAAATTACGAGATTGAACGAACTATTGTGCAGCTAGAAAATGAAATTTCACAAATCAAACAGCAGCACGGGGAAGCAAACAAGGAGAATATCCAGCAAGAATTCCAGTGACTTAACCTCTACTGTTTTACTGCAGCATACATTAAAAAAACAAACCAAAAACTTTGGAGATGCTATGTGTTTGTAGAAATCTCTAGATGCATTTATGGAAGGTGATAAAAAGGTATACTGTTTCTTTTCCTTGTTTTAAATTCTAGAAGGCGGGGTGGACTCAGAATGTCCTGTTCAAATGTATTATGGGCACCGTTAAATGTACTGTGAATTGTTTTACTTTTGGTATACCTAAAGTAGAAGCTCTTAAACCCCAGCTGTTTTCATGTTTTTGCGTTTTCCCCCTATGCGTTTAATAAGCGTTTTGCTTTCTGTATGGCTTCTTTGCAGCCTGAGTGCTGTCAGCGCGGTCGGCTTTGCCCGATGAGCCCAGCCACTGGCCCTGCGTGGGAGGCTGCTGTGGGAGCCCCACGCGGGGAGTGGCACTGCAAGGGTGAACGCTGGTGGGGTGCGGTGTCCCGGAGGAGCTGCTGCGCCCGAGGGGCTTTCCTGCCCTGCGCTGCACGGGTGTAATGTGAATCACCCCCTTACCTTCTAATGCGTATTTATAATTTTCCTCACCCGTGTGGTACAGCACGGTGGCCGCATTGCTGCGGGTCTCGCCGCACCACAACCCGTCAGCATCCTCGCGGCTGACCGGCTGATCCAGCTCCTTCCCCCGGCAGCGTCTTCAGTCGCGGGCCGGGGCTGCCCCCCCCCGCCGCTCCCTCGGGCCGTCCCGGGGGGTAGCGGCTTCCTTGCTTCCTCCCGGGCTGGCTCTGCCGCCGGGGCCGGCCCTCGGCTCCGGAGGTAACGGCAGGGCCGCCGCAGCGCTCCCCGCCGCGGTGCCCGTGGCAGCGGCGGCTTCTCTGGGCGCCGCGGCCGCCATCTCCCGCTCCCATCCGCGCGCTCTGGCCCCCCTCCGGCGATTGGCTAGGAGGCCGCCGGCGCCGGCCAATGGGGATTGATCTCGCCGGGCGGTGACAGCCCCGCCCCGGCCGGCGCACGTCGCGACGCGCCTTTGCGGACGCCCCCGTGGCCCCGCCTCCCCGCCGGGGCGCGCGCACGCCGCGCCGTGACGCCGCGCGGTGACGCCGCGCGGTGACGCCGTGCGTGCGCGGAGCGGGGAGTCGGGTTCAAAGGAGGAAACATGGCGGAAAACAAAGGAGGCGGCGGTGGCGGGGAGGGGGCTGCCGAGGCCGCGCCGGGCGGCGGCGCCGGCCTGGAGCCCGTGGTCGTGTCCCCTCCCGCCGCCGCGCCGCCCGAGGAGCGGGAGAGCCCCGGCGCGGCGGCGGCGGCGGCCGCGGAGCGCGCTCTCGGGGAGGCCGAGGCCGAGGCGGCGGCGGGGCCCGGTGCGGTTCCGGGGCCCGGCCCCAGCCCGGTGCCCCCGCTGACACCGGCGGCGCCGGGGCCCTTCTCGTTGCTGGACACCTGCGCCGTCTGCGCGCAGAGCCTGCAGAGCCGGCGGGAGGCCGAGCCCAAGCTGCTGCCCTGCCTGCACTCCTTCTGCCGGCGCTGCCTGCCCGAGCCCGAGCGGCAGCTCAGCGTGCCGGTGCCCGGCGGGGCCAACGGCGACATCCAGCAAGGTGAGCGCGGGGGACGGCTTCTCCCCGCTGGGTTCTCCGCGTTGCGCTCTGCTTTCTCGCCTCTGGCACCGAGCGAGCGGTTGGCTTCGCGTCCCTCGGGTTCGGACCCGGAGCGTTGCCGGCGCTGTGCGTGGCCGTGCCCGGAGAGGCTGCGCGCTGGCCGCCGCTCTTTCTGTTGCCCCGGTTCGGGGTGTCTCTTGCAAGGCCCCTCAGCAGCTTGCGCCGTCTTTTCAAGTGGCGGCTGAAACTTGGAAGCTCTTGCAGTTAAAGTGGAAATAACATTTGGTTTTGCCGTTCAGGGGTGCTGTAGTAGAGCTGTGTCTGTGAGGAGGTGTTCAAGTGTTCAGTGCTCCGGCGCTCGAAAAAAATTGGTCTTAAGTGAAATCTAATTCACTGCTGTTATAGCATTACATGCGCAATTGGAAATGGTGTGTGTAGGACACCTGCTTTCAGATTCATGTTTCCTGTGGACTGAGTTAAAACACCGCAGTGCTGTTTGTCAGTTGACTCCCTGTTCCTGTGTACTACACATGCGTAACTTCCGTGCCATGAGACAAGTGTAGACTGCTTCTTCCAGGTGTTTTTATTGAAATCACAGCTTTGAATTTTATTTCTTTTATATGTTCAGGGTTGGAATTTAAAGGCTTCTGGAGCTTTTAATGGAGTGACTCACATGCTGTGGTCTACAGGCCAAACTAGGGCCCTGGTAAGTGGTTTTGCAGGTCTTAACTGGGCCCTGTGGTCAAAGAGACCTTGTTTGGTGACATCTTTCTGGTTTTAGCAAGAACTCAAGCCTTTTCTGTCTTGCATAGTGAAGGAATTAACCTACTTGGTTGCGGTTCTTTTCTCCACACTGTTCAGAAGCGGTTCACTTCAGATGTGGTCTTAAAAAGTCCATCAGTTTTAAAAAGATGATGCATTAAATATAGTTCATAAATGTATTAACTAAAGCAATCAGTTGGTCTTGTGATCCTTCTTGTTAAATTTCAGATTCTACGTTTTGCACTACATATGTTAGTGGAAGATACAGAACTTGGAAAGCTAGGTTTATTTTACTAGCAGTTAGCAGGACTATCTGAATCCCGCTGTGTTTGTTAGGATACAAGTGTGTTAACAACACAAAGCACAGTTTTCAAAGTATATATAAACTGGAATATTAATTCTTGTTATACACATTTTAAGAATGCTTGATTATGTGCTTTGGTGAAGTAAGAATTCATCTTTGGATTGCTGTATCAAAAGCTTTTAGATGATTTGAGCAAGGTGTGGATACAGGGCCCAGGAGAGTATACTGGTAAGGATGTGTATGACCCACCTGTACTGGTACCTAAGTGTGCATGAATAAATGGGTTAGCTCAGCAGGTCAATTAAGAACATGAGACATTGACCAACCAGAAGATGCAGTTTTGTGGACAAAGTTCAATGGTTGAATGGCACATGAAATGCTTACCAGTAAATCAGGTACAAAATGGACATTCTCAACATACAGGGAAGTACCACATTGCAGAGTCATGCAGGTTCCTTCCCTGTTGGCATGGGTTTTGATAGTCGTGAAGTGTTACTTCCACTTCTCCAGAAAGTGCTTCTCTAGACTCCTTAACCATGAGCAGGTGTTTTTTCATGAAGGAAGAATTAATGGGAAGTGGTATCCCTAGGTGTACCTGAAGCAGGTTACACTTAACTTCAGGCTCTCGCTGCTGGATTACATGTACTCTTTTATATACAGTTAAATTTGCCTGCTATTTTTCAGCGTTTCTACACCTAGTTAAGAGAATTACAAGTACTATGGAAAAATAACTGTGTGTTTTTTTTTTTTTCTTTTGTTATTTTCCTGGTTGCTTTCTTAATTAGTTTTAGATTTTGCTCTGTACAGTTGTCAGTTCTTAAACTAGTAAATATGTGTATTTCTTGGATAATAACTGTGGAAGCTACTTACTAGGAGTTGAGTGCGAGGTCAGTACCTGTGGAGCAGTTTTCTGAGTTGACAGTACCCTTTCATGATGAAAGCATGCTGCTGCTCTCATTCTGAAAACAGTAGGGATGCTTGAAGGCAGTAGTTTGTGGTCCATATTGTCATCTCTTCTACCCTGTTGCAACTCCCTTGAGACACTGATCATGAAGACAGAAGAATGGTCTCAATTCCTGAAAGTTTGAGAAACACTGACTAAAGTTTAGAACAATTATCTAAGGCTGTGGTTTGCTGTATTATAAAGAAGTAACTGGTAGATTCATACCTATCACACTGGTGAAATATTTTTTTTTTGCTGTTGATGGGGAAAAATTAGAAGTTCTTGGATTTATGTATTTAAAACATGTATTTTTGTTATTTATTTAGCATAAAAAGTAGCATCTTATACTAATAGGTCATTAGAACATGCATTTTATTTGGTGGAAGATGATTTCTTAATGCCTGGTGTTTCAGCTGTCCAGCTGGACTCTTCGTTTCAGATCAAATAGGTTACAAGAAAATGCCACCTTGTGTTTGTATCACAGTATTCTGAAGAATGTTTATTTCTAACTTAGAGATTTCAGATGGTTACAGATACTGCAAACAGCTTATTATGCACTCACTGCTGCTTCTGTTCCTGGAAAGATAGGTTGTTTTGAGGTTTCACTGCCTTACCAAGATATTTACACTCTCTCTTAAGATTATCTCAACAGAGGGAATGTGTGGCTCTCCCAGCTCCTCGTGAATGTCACAATCTTCATTAGGCTGAAAAACTAAAAAAGAGCTGCAAGATGCTTTCAGAGAGCCTAAGGGAAACATACACAGTTGCTTAGGGTGCATGTAAATATACTTTGAGGAACAATAAATTTACTACTGAGTGCTATAATGTATAGTATCTTAAATTATTTTGATATGCTGAATTCAACTCCCATCCCCAGTGTTTGTGTATTTAGAAACTGTATTAATTGTACCTTAAATTATGCAGTAACTATTTTTAATTTGTGTTGGAAGGGGGACATAAAAATGGTGCGATGTCTATGAGAACGTGGCATATCACTTAAATCGAGTTAGGTAGTAGTTACTGTATTTTAAGTCTAGAAATTACTGTAATTTAAGTCTGAAAATTCCTGCATCAAATAGACTACTTAAGCTATATAAATGCAGGCCATCTTAGTTTCAGTGAAAGTCAGTACACATCGCTTGAACTCTCTTGACTCTTTAGCTTTCTTCTGTGTTAATGAGTGAAGGTCATGAATATATGCTGGAGTCCAGCAAAGGCTGAGTCCTGAAAACTGTTCAGCTCATATTCTGGGCTTATTAAAAATCTTGGTTTGAAACTTAAATTTCAGTCTGAATTAATAGTATATTTTAAAATAATGGTTTTGTTTGAGAACATTGTAGGCGTGTTATTTTTATAAGAATTGATGTCTGTGCTATAAATTGATTTTCCTTATTAAATATAATGTGTTGTCACATCAGTGCATGGCAGTTGTGATATAAGCAGGCATCATTTGTTAAAAAAAAAAGAAAAAGTTAGGGGTGGATCTTGAAAACAGCTAATTTTTTTTAAAAAAGATATTTAGATTCTGATAGATTTCAATCTGTTTGTGTCACTGGACCTGTGAAGGTTTATTTCAAGGCCTAATCACTGAAAGTAAAACAGGGGTTTTGATGTATGGCTATGCAGAAACATATTTGGATCCTTACACTTCTGAGAAAAGTAAATAGTATGCACATTCAGTACTTACTATTGGTGTTCTCAACCAATAAATGAAACCTGACAGAGATTCATTCCTTAGAGGACTGTGTACATGCCAAGTTTGAACTTAAAACGGAAGTTTGAGTTATTAGATTGCATGAGTGCTTGCAAGTATTTTCCAAAATGTGAAGCATTATCATCGTTATAACAATGTAAACATCTAAAAGGATTTTGAATTTTCTTATATTCACTTAGTGCTTTTTTGTCGGGAATCAGCCGGACGCATTTCAACCCAAAACAAACACGTGTGTTCAAAACCAGATGTCTAAAATGACGCTGTTCACTCAACAGCAATTAGGATTGTAGAAGGTTGGTGTTGATTGTCAGTGGACAATGTAGTAGAGTTTTAGGCTAGTGCTAATCGGTGTCTCGGAAGTATCAACAGAAAATCTAAGCTGTTTTCTTTAAAGTTACTGTTTTTGAAGGAGCACAGCATTGCATAGGTTTGCAGGACTTAAAGACGTGTTTAGCTTGACCTCTTGCTCAGAGCAGATCTGGTTAGAGGAGGTTCTTTAGGGCTTACAAAAGTTAGCTATTTTGCTTTAGCTGGTGTAATGATCGTGGCAAGTAGGTAAGTTTCCATGGCTAGCTGTTAACTGTGTTCCCTTTTCTCTAACCCCAGGGCTACAGTGCTGGAGGCTCCCAGCCAGCTTCTATCTGGTGTTTGTAAACAAAATCTGGGAGACCAAGTGAGAGGATAGTAGCGTGTGGGTTTGGGTTGGAAACAGGTTAATGCTTACTGGCTCAGGAAGCCTTGCTTTTCTGCAGATGGTCTCTGAAACATCTGATGAAATTCCAGAAGGGAATTTCTAGAAGTGTGGGTAGGGAGCAAAGAATAAGATTCAGAAAATTCCAAGTGTTTTTTCTTCTTGTGCAGAAATAGTAGGTATAAGTTGAACATGTATTGTCTTACTGGGCAGAGTATGTCTTGCTTAGCAAAGGTGTACTGGGGGCAGAAAAAATTAATTCTAAGCAGGTTTTGAATAAATTTCCTGTTAAAACTAGTTTAAGATGAAGGCTTTTGTAGTTATATTAACCTGTTGAAAAAATTACCTATTTTGAGATGCATGCAAATAACCATCAGAGAAATGTCATTACCCTTGGGAAATCTTAAACATAAATATATACAAGGTATTCCCATAGGTCACAGTTAAAATTAAGAAAAATACTTTTCTTGCAGCCTTAGGTGTTAGTTGACTGTGGTAGATTAAAAGCATCTTCTATTTAAAATTTTAAGTTTGTTGAAATGTTCCATTGTGATTTGCTGCTGGATTGTTGCAGATTTTTTAGCAGTCTTTCTGTTTTTACAAAAATAAAATTGCCTTTTCTCCTCAATTTACTTCAGTTTTGCACTTTCTGACATCCTTTGGTGTCTATGGTATAGTTCAGTGTGCTTTATCTAAATCATAAGCAGTTAAAAGGATTACATAGAAGCTACTCTCTTTAGTGCTGTTTGACAAGTAGGACTCTCTGATGTGCAATGTAAGGAAGATGTGACTCCTAGCAGTTGTATAACTCTACTACACAACACGTGTTGAATAGTAAATTTGTGCTACTTGCCTCTCTTTGCTCTGACAAAACTCTTCACCTGAGGTGTTGTGTTCTGCTTCGGTTAGAAGTGCAGGTGATAACCTTGGCAAGAGTTGCCAAGGCTGCTGGAGCCGCGCCACAATGTTCTAGCTGTACGGCCTTTCCTTGGTTTCGCAGTCGTGACCCACAGTCTGATTTGCAGAGATGTGTGCCCCCGAGCAGGGCAGGGGCAGCTCTTCCCGGGGCAGTGACTGGGCTTGGGACGTGGCCCGTGTTCCCGTTTCCATCTGCCATGGGCTCTGCCTCGAGTCCTGTCACTGCTGGAGGGAGCTGGGGCGCGGAGCAGCTCGGGCTGATTCCTGCTGTAGTTCGTACAGGTCCGTCCCTGACTGTTCTTGCAGCGACGAGCTTCTGTCAGTTCTCCTTTGTGGAGTTCCTCAGCTCAGTGTAGTGGCTCAGGCAAATTGCTCTTTCTGACCATGTCAGGAGACTCCTTAGGAGCGTGTCACAAGGAATCTGGGAGTTTCTTTTCTCCCTCTGTTGCAGGCTTTGGAAACTCTGGTAGGGAGGAATGGCTCATGATGTGAGAAGATGGCAAGTGAAACCTATCTCCCTTTGAGTGGGGGTGACAGTGCAAGGCAGGCTTTTACTACCTACCGGATTGGTGACACTCAAACCAAATTTCCAGGTAAGAAACTGTTCCTGCTTCTCATCTAAATCAGTCTTAGGTAGGGTAAAAGAAGAGAAACAAAACTCAGTTTAGGCTATGTGTTGTATGTAGCGGTGGATGGGGGACAGTAAACATGTATGCTTGAAAATATTTTTGCTGTTCTGGATAACGTCCGGGGAAGTGTGTGACAAAAAGTAGAGTCTGATCTGAACTGCACAATTAGCTGGGAATAGGATGTAATTCATTTCACCACAGTGCTACTGGAAATGGCAAGGAAGGGAAAATTTGGTACATATAGCGAGCTGTGTATAGTGAGTACTGTGGAAGAGGTAGTAAGTGTCTATGCTCATGGTTTTTACAGGTCTTACACACCATTGTGAGGTTTGTGATATAAACAAATAGAAAACTAGGTGATGCCAGTCTTTTTAATGCAATGTAAGAAGCTTGGAAGCACATTTGTTATCTGCAGCTCTTGTAAAATAGTTCATCACTTTCCATGGCCTTTTAGGTCCAAAGGCTGATTGTTCTTGGATTTCTTTATGAAAGTACTGATATCCACAGGAGCATCTGTGCACAGCTAGTGAAGTTTGTGGGATGCCTTTTTTTTGGTGGGGGTGGGGGGGAGCGCATCTGAAGTATAACTGTGTTCCTGTAGTTAATGCTGATGACAGTATTTTGATGATAGTGTACTGTAAATCAGAAAGGAACTGCCATTCAAAATGTTTTAGGCCTTCAGTGCAGTTTCATGTGATGCAGTCAATGTTTACTATTTCTTCTAGTATTTTTGCCAGAGAAGAAGCATTTCTGTTTTATGGTTAGTTGAAGCTGAGCTATATGGGATTTTAAACGTGAAGTCTGTAAGAAACTTCCTGATTCTCAAATTTTTGCTTAAGTGCTGCTGTTAAACTCTGAGTTGATTTATGGTATCAAAATAATATGAAGCCATCTTTGAGAATGTAGGAAGTCTTTATGGTAATAATTAGAATTGTGGGGAAGTCATAAACCAGTCTGACCTTCATAATTTCTATGAATGTGTCTAATTCTAATTCAACAGTGTTTTAGAAAAAAAGATTCATCTTTTAACATTAGTTTTTGTTATGTGCTATCCAATATGTTCCTTGGCAGTAGTTTTGTGCCTTTTTTGAAAGCAGAGTTACAGTGGAAGTATGTACTTGGTTTGGGTTAATTTTTTTAACACAGTATTAAGCTACTAATTTAAATTGATGCAAAAAAAGCTATTTAATAAGTTCTGCTGGAGTACAGTTGGATGATATTTTTACTTAGTTTTAATTTTCTTACGTAAGAATCTTTTTGGACTGAAACCGGCAGTGAAACCGTGTTTTCCTAGTAAGTTATATAAACATTTGAGCCTTGGTTTGTCCTAAAATACATTCATATTAAATTTTTACCATAAACTTCGTTAGCTTGCAAATTATGTCAAGCTTTGAGAGGTGAGGATTTCCTTCTGTTTTTCTTCTATGTAAATGCTATTTTGGTGTGATTTTTCTCTACTTTTCCCTCTCCGCTCACAAGACCTGCCGCATCTATATCTTTTCAGCAATGCAGTTTGGTGTCTAGTACAAATGATGCTGTATTAATTTGTTTTATGTGAGATTGAAAGACTGGGACATGAGTATGAGATGTATAGTGGCTAGTATAATACTGGAAAGCTACTGTTGGAAATAATGGGCACTGAGATGTGAAAATCAAGTGTAATATGCTGAATGAGAATTGCAAGGTCTTGTCTAAGGATTGTGATGTGTTGAGGTGTGCAGAACACTAGTGGCAACTTCTGTGCCAAGTGTACTTGAATGTCAAGGTGCAAGAAGTGCGTGTTTGAGAGCAGTATTTATGAACTACCTGTTCTCTGTGTCCTCTTGGACAGAAGCAGTGGGCAAGGTGGGATTACCCACGGTCAGAATCCAGATCATGGTCTGCCTGTTCTATTGCTCTTTTGACATCAAAAGGCTTGATTTTACTCAAGCTTCCAGTGATTTGTCTAGTTTAAAAACAAAATCTACCTTACAGGAAGCTATTTGCATATGTGGAACTTCACTTTCTGTTGTGTAAAGATTATAGATCGTGGCCTGCTTTTTTTTTTTTTCCTTCTGCAGTATTTTGTGTGATTTACCCGAGACAGCACTGAAAATCAGATTTAGCTGTGTTCTGTTTTAAATGGATTAGTTTTAATGGTAAATGTTTGAAATTTTTGTTCTGTAAGTATACACACACATCAGCTGATATATGGCTTTCATATAGTATTACCTAAAGAATTTTCACTTTCGGTAGTAAGAAAATCTCAAGGTTCTGCATATAGGGGATGCTTCATTTTGTATATGAAAGCTCTTGGATTGAAATACTGGTTATTTTCCACATCCTGCTGTTAAAGCACGTTTGGTTTGATGAGACAGGGAATTTTTAGTTGGATTATTGCTGTTGCTCTGCAGTGAATCTTATGTGTTCTGAAGCCATCGTTAATTTTAGCACTTGAAAAAATTAATGCTAATTTACTGCTAACATAATTAATCTCCCTGAAGTAAGTCCTACTGTTTTAACTGAATATCCACAAAGGAGTTGATCATCATTTAATTACATTTTTCAAAGTTGCTTCAGGTGTCTCAGTGTATAAAAATAGGCAATTGCTTTGAAAGCTCCTCCTTGAAAATTATATTCACAATGAAATTGTATAAGAATTTGATTTAAGACTAGATGACACTTCTGGGAAGATGATGTTAACCACTGCCTTAGTGGTAAACAAGTTTTCAAACCTTTGATGTAGGTTGTTCATATAATATGTTTAAATGTCAGTTTGGTTCATGTAGTAACTTCTTTGCAGATCCAATGAGGGCTTAAAACTCTGATTTAGCAATTACAGAAGATAACAAAGCAGGATACTGGAAAGGAGCCAGTCTGGTATCCAGTGTTGAAGCTATGAGTGTATACATTTATATCTATGTGTGCAAAGTGTTGTATGTGCTGCAGAAAGGCAGGTGTAGTTGTCCTGAGAGGATCTTTTGCTGTTAACTCCTGTGTTTGGTATTAGCTTTCTCTGAAGAACACTATTTGAAAAAACCCTGAAGAACCTTCAGATAGTTTGTGTTACTGCATCTGCCTCCCTGACCTCATGGAAATAGGTTATGTTAGGAAACATCCTCTGTTGTATCTGGGAGAATATTGTGACACACTACTACTTTGACATTTTCATGAGCATCACTAAAGTCACACCTGACTATCCAGGCTCACCTCTCTTAGTGCTTGTTTTGAGACAGACTGGACAGTAGATTGTTATAAAAAGTAATTAACAAGTGTCTTTTGAACAAGCTGAGGGAAAAAAAAAAAAAAAAGAAAGAAAGATTTGCTTGGGGAGAACAAATGACTAAAAATATGTATATTTTTTCAAGAAGAAATCAGGAAAAACTGAGTATGATGTAGAAACTGTCACAACTTCATTCTAGCTAAGGGATCATTTTCTGAGGGGGGGGGTGTGTGGTGCGAGCAGCAGAGGAACATGCTGAGACAAACTCAGTGTGAGTGATAAAGCATGGTTCACTTTATTGGTCCAGGGTACACATATTTATACAGACAACGCTAATTATTATGCCTGCTAGTCACTACCTGATTGGCTTAAGCTCTAAAGGTCGTATTCGCACAGTCCACCTACTTGCGGTTAGCTTACAGCACAAGCTTCTCATTCCACTAAGTTTCTCATTCCACTACTTCTAGTTCCTCTTATCTTGTTTACGATACACAAGGCCGAAGCATCCTTGACATTCCTCCTGTATCGGCAGCTGCGAGCAGCTGCAGGCAAACCCTGGTGAGGCTCAGCATCAGCGAGGCAGCATCAGCCCCTAGAACAGGCTCTGATCGTACAACTGCTCGGGGGGCTCGTGGCCCCTGTCTCTGAGCCATTCTCCAACAATTCCCCCTTTTTCTTTTTGTACGAGCAGAGCCTGCCCCAACGTTTGTTCAGAGATTTTCTTAATACATGGCAAGGCACAACTTAAGCATGCAGGCTTACAATCTATTGGCTAAAGGCACTTATCACGCACCCGGGAGTGCTGTGATAGGTCTGCATCGTTAGCACGCGTGAACAAACTAAATCTACTTTGTGGTTAGTGCATCCAGGCATTCAAACAGGGAGGAAGCACTCGCTTGACTTCCCCATTCTTGCCCTTCCAGGTGACCTCAAGGACAGGATTTTGTGGCAGTTTTCTGCTCAGAGACCCAGACTGGATTGTCCAAACCCTGTAGCGTCAGTGCATGACCCTGATCCCCAAAAAATCCTACCACGTTTCCCCCTTTTTCTTTTTGGACAGTCCAGACTCCTTTTAACGCTCGATTCATAGCATTCATAAAGCATTTCCACACACACCCCAATACCATCATGACAGTCATAATGACAGTCAGCATTGCTGGTCCGTGCATTGACAAATCTTCCAGCCACTCCAAAAATCCCCCTTTCTGTTTTTGAGCGATCCAGACCCCGTTTCGTGTTTGTGCTAAGAATGTTCCACTGACAGGCCCTTTGCAGGAGACTGATGAGACACTGCAAAATAAAAGCACAAACTATGCCAATCAAGAAAAACACCCCTACAGTTTTAAAAGTGTCAGCAATTGTAACAACAGAGTATGCCATTCAGAATTTAATACAGGTTTCACCATGCTATGTTCTAAACATTGAAATGAACCCACAACATACAATGAATCTGATACTACATGAACAAGTTTTTGATACCAGTGTCGATGTTGAAACACCCAGATGGTAGTTCAGAGTTCTAAAGTTCGTAAGGAGTCTCCAGACCCCCCGAGGAGAATCTTGTGGTGTTGTGTTCCCGGGTGTCCCCCATCCGTTGTCACTACCGGGCAGGCCAACGCCCCAGCAGCATGCCAGTCCCCTTCTAACAAGGCACCCCGAATCACCCCACTCCATCGGGGCTGAGCTAAAAGCGGAGCTGGTTCTGGTGAGGGTGACGGGAGTGGGTGTGGGGGGGCTGCCGGCAGCGCTTCCTCTTCTTGTCATTGTAAATGCAGAGTTCTGTTCTGTAGCTCAACTTCTGTAATTCTCTTTCAGGTTCTTGGACTCTGTCCCTGTCCCTTACCGATGTGTGACCCTCTTGCTTTAATTCGGACAGAGGCGCCGTCTGACTCTCTGACTCAGACGCTGACGCGCCGTCAGGGGCGGAACCATCCGAAGGGGGGGGGGGGGGGGGGTGGGCGGAGTTTGGGGCAGCACGCCGCTCCCCCCTGGCGGGAGGGGTCAGGTGGGCCCGCCTCCTTGGCTGGGAGAGGCGCTGCTTCCGGGTTCTTGCCAGATGCTGGACTGCATTCTGCGGGCACACCCCCCTGTCCCCCCACGCCGCCTGATTTCTCTGCCACTTCTTGCGCGGTGGAGCAAACAGGAACACTTGGTGCCATGCCCTTAATAGAGCGGAGCTGCTGATTAACCCCGAAGAAGGTGGCTAATCGTGACGGACGGTTGGTTTCAGCAGGGACCAGTGGAGATGGTATAGCACCAATAGCCTCCATAGCAGCAGCAGCTACTTTCTTTCCTGCTTGCATCTCCCCCAGAGCTTTTACGATCATTCGCCAGACCAGCCCTTGCTGTCGTGCTTCACTGCCTTTATTGCCTCCAGTGATAGTCTCGTCCCACAATAAATCACCTACTTCGCACCACTCCTGTTGGCTAATTATTAGCAAGGGGTCACTCATTCTGACCCGTTTTCTAACCCACTTAACCAGATCGTGGACATCTCCTTCTTTTTCACCTCTCTTAGAGAGCATACTAAGAAGCAGTCTTATTGCCGCGTCTGTTTCCATCGCGGTCTTAGCTAAGGCGAAGGGGCTGTCCTGCAATACAGCTCTCCAGGCTCCAATGCTTTCTATTTCGGCTCATGCCCACCTCCGCTGCCTCGCCTCCGTGCTTCCCATGACCACAGTCTCATGATCTTTGGAAGCCTCTCTGCATTTAAGCAATTGAGTTTTCAGCGTTTAAGCTACCCATGATTTTACACAATCTATTCCCCGCTTTTCTAAAAAGCACTGTAAAGGGCTACCTCCTGTTCCATATTGCCGACCCTGTGCTCCCTGATTAAGGCACAGTGTAGTTCCCACCGACCCGGTGCTCCCTGATTAAGGCACCGCCGTCCCGGTGCTCCCTGATTAAGGCACCACCGACCCTGTGCTCCCTGATTAAGGCACAATACATTTCCCTTACTTTGATATGTTGCTGATGCTCCCTGATTAAGGCACCAGTTGCAGCTTTTGCTAGTAGCCCTCGCAGACGGCGAACCCCTATGTCAGTTCAGGCCCTCGGAACAGCACGTCGGAGATCCAATGTTCAGTCGTTCTTGACCCCCCGGACGCTGCTGTATCCGGTGCTTCTCTGCGTCTGCTGCTCCGTCCTTTTTATCCTTCTATTCCGGTCCCGGTTCAGGCACCATTTTGTGAGCAGCAGAGGAACATGCTGAGACAAACTCAATGTGAGTGATAAAGCATGGTTCACTTTATTGGTCCAGGGTACACATATTTATACAGACAATGCTAATTATTATGCCTACTAGTCACTACCTGATTGGCTTAAGCTCTAAAGGTCGTATTCGCACAGTCCACCTACTTGCGGTTAGCTTACAGCACAAGCTTCTCATTCCACTAAGTTTCTCATTCCACTACTTCTAGTTCCTCTTATCTTGTTTACGATACACAAGGCCGAAGCATCCTTGACATTCCTCCTGTATCGGCAGCTGCGAGCAGCTGCAGGCAAACCCTGGTGAGGCTCAGCATCAGCGAGGCAGCATCAGCCCCTAGAACAGGCTCTGATCGTACAACTGCTCGGGGGGCTCGTGGCCCCTGTCTCTGAGCCATTCTCCAACATGTGGTTTGTGGGATTTTTTTTGTTTGTGTTTTGTCATGTCCCAATTTCTTGGGATGATGACACACATTTGCTATTTCTCAGGTCAGGATCAAGGTGAAATGACACCAGGGATTCCTCAGTTCACAGAACTCAACTTTTATTTATTCACAACAGATATTGGCATGAAACTTTCTGTCAGTAAGCCTTGCAACCTCTGCAACAAGCAGTAAACCTACATACACTGACCAACCACAAATCTTACAACATGCTCCAACAAGACTTGCCATTTATGCAGGGAAATAGGGATAGAGAATGGGAGAAAAAGGAGAGAGACATTAAAAAATAAAGATTTCTTCAGTCCTGGTTCCATTGTTGACTGAGCCAGCCCAGAGGCCCAGTTCTGTAGGGGTGCTGCCTGGGGATGCCATTTGCGTTCCTCTCATAATCCCTTGCTGCTCCTCTGGGTGGGCACTTGGACTCATTAGGCTAATTAAGTGTCATGCGCAGTCTACGCTTCTAGAGTTCTCTTGGCTCTGGTGCACGTGTAGTTTGTACCCTCAGTCTTCTGGAAGTGGGTTGGTGGGCTTGGGGATCGGTGGGGAGTTACTTCTCCCTCCCTGCGGGTCTGGTCAGGGTCTGACCGTTCTTGGCACGTGTCGTGAAAAGCTTCTCTGCTGGCCCTTCACGGCGTCGCTCCGGACAGGGAAGTCCAGCCTCAGAAGAGGGCGGCCCCACCTCCATGGGACCTTTTCTTCTCACCCCAACTTCCCAGCGCTGCCTGCACAGCCCCAGTGCTTCCACAGAGACCGTCTCCTTTGCCAGCTCTTTATTGGATGCTTGAGACATTAACTGTCAGACTGTCACAGTGTTTTGTTGTTGCTGGGGTGTTTTTTGTGGGAAACCTGTTACACATGGGTAACAGCTGGTTTTTAAGGGTTATGTCAGCTGTGGAATCTGTTCTTTTATGCTATGCAATGAGCAGTCAGAGGATTTTGTGTTCATTTTTGTCATCTTTTGATTCTGGGCGTATTGGTTTTCACGTTCTTTTTCTTAATACTGGGAAACTTTTTCTGTTTTGCAGTTGGTGTAATCAGATGTCCGATATGTCGCCAAGAATGCAGGCAGATAGATCTGGTGGATAACTACTTTGTGAAAGACACTTCAGAAACACCAAGCAGTTCTGATGAGAAGTCAGAACAGGTATGGCACTTTATTGCTTGCCTGAATTCACATGCTGTTTTTGTTTCTCTACATGTTAATCCTTTCTAGGAAAATTATGGTAACTGACTATGTCCCTCTGCAGGTGTGTACAAGCTGTGAAGATAATGCTAGTGCTGTTGGATTTTGTGTAGAGTGTGGGGAATGGTTGTGCAAGACTTGCATAGAAGCTCATCAGAGAGTAAAATTTACTAAAGATCATATGATCAGAAAAAAAGAGGATGTATCTTCAGGTGAGTGTTTAGATATCACTTAGTTCTGCCTGTAGTAAAAATGTTTTCTCTTCGCTGCATGTAAAAAGAGAGAGGGAAGATTATTTAGGTTCACAACCAGCTGTATGGCTTTCCCTAGAGATTTGGGGAAAGTTTAGTAAAAAGCTACCAGTGCAAAATTGGTAGCTCTAAAAATAGAGGAAAAACTCAATTTTGAACTAAAATGGGTTATTTGCTAATACCCTGTACAGTTTGATGTCCAATGTAAATTAAAAAAAAAAAACAAACCAAGCAAACAAAACCAACAAAAAACCCCAAACAAACAAACAACAACAAAAAAAATCAAAACCCGCAAACCCACACCCCCCCTTAAGTACAGGAGAAACAGAATGAGACTGCAGTCTTTGGTAAGAATTTAGATCCATTCTTAACAATCCTTTTATTTAGTAGAGTAAGTCCCTAAATGGAGGTGTAGAAGTCTGGAGAGCACTGACTTATTGTTAATCTTCTCCATGGTCCAAGGAAATTAAATGATACATTTTTCTGTACTTGGTTGTAAGGAGCAATTTAAGTTATCCCAGTAGAGAAGTACATACCGATAAGCTTATAGTCTTATTCGATATAATGTTGCTGTTGTATTGATATTGCTGAGTACATGTGGAATTAAAATTTATTTTAGGTTTAATATCTCTTTCAGTTAGCAAAATTTAATGTGCAAAGTGTGTGTACACGTTTAGACATGCAGCTTTATTAGAAGTTAATTCTTAACTTGTTTGACTGTATATCATTTGTAACCTACTGAGGTAATGTGGAAAACATTCTTGAAACAGGTAAAAGGTAACTAGATTTTTAGCTTAGATTTTATTTGTAAACAGGATAAAAGTTATGATTTAAAGACCCGTAGGTTCTATAGGCATATGAAGACTGATCATATTGAGGAAGAGACGTTTAGACATTTTGCATTCTCTCTACATTTGAAATACGTTAAGATCTTCATGATTTTTTCATTGTGCCATTTCAAAGGAGTAACACTGCTTTGTTTTCTTCTAACTCTTGTCAAAATCGTATTAATAGTTAAAGTTTGCTACTGAACTTAGGTTTTTTTTAGACAATGATCTTACCTCACTTGCTCTATCAAATCTACTTTATTTTTGGAGAGGATTCTCTGTATATCTTAATGGGTATTGTTTAATAAGAAATGTTACCTAATAAGTTTAAACGTATTAATCCTAGTAGACGAGAAACCCTTAAGGCTGAAATCAAATTCCAGGGCCTTGCAGAGAATTACTGAGTGGGAACGTGATGAAAAATGGTTTTCCCAGTAAAGTAAACTTTCTCTCAGGAATTTAGGTTGGTGTCTATGAAGATGGAAGCCCACATATAGTCGGTATGCTCGTACACAGCAAGAGTGTACCCTTCCTTTGACCTGATGTACAGCAATCCTTAGTAAGGCTCTTGATTGTGGGAAATGACTATTCCTTATTTTCTCAGAGGAGCTTGTTCCCTTCTTTGTTGTTAGACTCTAAGATATGCCCTGGAGACTTTAAATTTCTGTTAATGATTATCAGCTGTAGATTCATGAGCTCTCTTTCTTTACAATAACTTGCATGACATAACAAGCTTCAGAAATGTTGGAGACTGAGGAAGACATTCATGTTTTAAACCTTACCTACTGTATCTTCCAAAGGCTGCTTTCCTCTGTGCTAAGCTCAGAATATCTTTAGAAGACTGTACAGCACCCTTTAGTACTCAGAACTATATTGTGACATTATCTGTTGTTTACATAAGTGGAAAAGTTAAGCAGTTTATCTGGGGTTTAAGTAACTCTTAACAAGGGCAGTGTTTGCTTTGCATTTACCACTTCAGTTGCATATCACTTAATGAGGTTTATAAAGGTTTTGAAGTGATAATTTAGAAAACCTATGTATGTTTGACAGTATAAAAGTTTGATGTTTGACCCATCCTTCAGTGTGTCAGAGGTGAAATTGCATGCAATTTAATCTTCAAACACGTGTTTGTGTACAGTTCTTATATTCTTACAGATGCCAGTGTCTTTTGGGTGTTTGTGATAGGAGAGGAGTTCCTCCTTCTATTTGAATACAATAGAACAAAAACAGCTATAAACCACTGGCACTGTAAATATTTCAATGAGAATATATTCATGGTAACTTTAGGGTGAGAACAGGTCTGTAGCTGTCTTTGTCCAAATTCTCGGTTGTTACTTGGAAGTTAGTCATTTGCTCTTCAGATTGTCTAAATTTTATTTTAAAATGCAAAATGGTTTATTTTTAAAAACAGAGGCCGTGGGAGCATCTGGTCAACGTCCTGTTTTCTGTCCTGTCCACAAACAAGAGCAGTTAAAACTTTTCTGTGAAACATGTGACAGGCTGACATGCAGAGACTGTCAGTTACTGGAACACAAAGAACACAGGTACAAATATTACCATGTCTTAATTCCTGTGGTGCACTTTTTCAGAGGATGAAATGGCATTGATTTAAAACAGTTGTGTCATTTAATACTGTTGTATTTACTCTTTGTCGGACTGAAGTGATCACTTGCAAAGGAGAACCTGTGTGGAGCACTGAAAACTTTGTGATCAATTGGTTGAGCTTTGTCAAGTATCTTAAGAGTAGATTCAAAACATGGTCTGAGGCGATTTGGTGTGATTAAGGTGTTAGCTTGCCAGGCGTTTACCAGTGCTGTCCCTCTATTCAGGACTTGACTAGAAATTGCTACAGCCCTGAACACCTGGTGCTGTAAAGAAGCCAGAGTGATGCAGTGAGTCATGAATGAGGTAATGCTTTGAAAGGATATACTTTAGTATGCAACAGTCTTTCAATTTAGGGTAATTTTGTAAAGGAAAGTATAAATTTTGCCTCATAGAATAATATATTTTTCTAGTACAGAGGGAAGAATTGTTTGCTTTTTAGTTGGTTGAAAGTTGCCTCATTCCAAGTAAAAAGAAATGATGGGTTTTGTCTCTGGAGCTTGCTTTTCTGTTAGCTTCTAGAAAAAAGTTGGAACCTCTTAAGATACCGTAAAACTTCCTGCTCTTTAGCAACTCTGTCATATAGTTGTTTGATTGTCTGAAAAAGTGTTTTGCAGTGTATTTATCAGTCACTGCAGCACTGCTTTTCCTAGGCAATCTACAAGTAACACTTCTCTGTAAAGGTGCTTGACAGGACGTTGCAATATTGAATGTAGTGGGTTTTTTTTTCTCCAGAGTAGTAATTACTCTCATAGACTGTTACAGCAGCCTAATGGAGAACTCTTAGTTTTTAAATTAGTATTATTAAAGTATTAACAACCTCAGTTATTCCTGCTCTGTTGTCTCATAAGCTTGATCATAAATATCCTGAAAGACACGCTTGTCCAGAAAGTGTGCTTTCCTAGGATATGTTAACTAACTTACTCTAGTTGGTTTCTTTGTATCTGTTTTGTGCATGATGCTAATGGATTAACAGATGTATCTTGTTCTACTTACCTATTCTCTTCCACTAAGAGAAGATAATACTTTGCTATTGACATGCTTTGTTGCAGAATATTCTTTAAAAATTGTTCTGTCTGCAGATGTGAATTACAGATGATTAGGGAAACTGCTTCGTCTGCCATGAAGTACAACTGATATTTTTATGAAGCTTACTAAATCATTGAAGGAAAATCATGCCAAGTGGAAACAAAAATTGATTTTAAGTTCCTGTTTACTTCTTACCTGAAATCCTAATAGTTTGCACCAAAGGAGGACGAATCACCATTTCGATAGCAGTGTTCAGTTCAGAACTTCAAGTGAAAGAATTGCTGGTGATTCTGTAGAAAGCTGACATTTTTTTAGCAGCCTAATGGTGTGTGATTCCTCTCGTTTAGGTGGTTTTCAGTCCACACACTTTGGAAGCTAGAAGTACAATACAATAATAATAATAATAATTTTTTTAAAAAGTATTTTGACTGTAGAAGGAGATACAGCAAAATTTTAGCAGTACTAGGTAAGTGTAGATCCTGCCCCCCGCCCGCCCCCCCCTTAAAGTGGAAAACTGATTTTCAACTTAATGAAAACGGTTTTAGAACATCTACAGATCTCCAGACATTTCAAATTTTGTGGCCTTTGGGCTTTAGTAATGCTACTTTTTGCATTATAGTACTTAAAATCTTGTGATGCTGTCTTCAAGAACTTTAGACTGTTCTTAGAAAAAGCAATCTTGTAACATAGAGACTAAGGAATCTAAACTCTTGTAGTTGAAGCTTGTCTATTGCTGGTACAAACTGAATGAACAGGAGCAGAGTTGTTTCTGTTGTGAATACTGTTCTCTTTGCTTAAGTCTCTCCTATCATAATTGAGAGTAATTTGAAGCAAAAAGTAGTGTTATTGTAAATTTAATCATATATCCAAACAGTCTTTTCCTGTTAGACTAGATTGTAATGTTCTACTAGATTTTGACAAAAGAAGATGCTACTTTCTTTTTCAGGTGTGGTTGGGAGATACTATAGGTTACTTTTAATGCGGTTTACAAGATGCTTCACTTTAATTGTAGGAGTTTTCTGCCAATTTGAACGTTGGGATTTAGTGTAGCAAGAAGGGAAGACATTCTGGGAACCTGAGTTTTCTCTGTTGTTGACAAATTACACTTCAGAAACACGAAGTTACTGTAAAGACAGGAAGTGGCAAATGACTGACAGGAATCCTGAGGTTTGGGGGGAATCTTTTGGTAGTTGAACAGTCAATCAGAAAAGATGAAAACTCTTGGAACTACTTAATTCCCCTCGCCACTTTCAACATAGGCATTTTGATTTTGTTGCACTGTTGATTCCTCTTGTGATGCATAGTATGTTGGGAAAGTGCAACCAATTTTGTTATTTTCCTTTGATATAGCTACTTTCACTCTTTTTAGATGAAGTAATGGAAGATGCCTTCGATACACAGTAGCTGTTTGATTGAAGGACTTGGAAGGGAATGATAGTTGTTCACTTGGAAGTACCAAAAAAAAAAAAGTTCTTTTTTAATAGGAGTATTTTCTTTCTGATTAAATTAATTCAGTAAAATATGAGCAGTATAATCTCAGCTGAAAACCTGTTTTTCTGGGATAGGGGTTTGGTGGTTGGTTGGTTGGTTTTTTGTTTTTTTGGGGTTTTTTTGTATCATTGAATGTGTATTTAAGCTATTAGCGCATTTTCCTCCTCTAATGTTAACAAAATGATTTGTCAAACTGTGAAGTTTCTGGTGTCCCCTTTAGCTGGTGTTCCATAGCTCGATATCTTGTGAAATGGTGCAGGTCATTGTCTCCCTGTGTAGTTGGGATGAGTAAGTGACCTGTAGAGTTTCCGTCTTCTGGACACTTAAAAAGGATTTTAGCAACACTGAAACATTTTGCACACTGATCAGCATACATATAGTTTGATATTTTTTTTTCCTGTGTTTTGTCATATTTTTTTCATAATTTCATAGCTTTACATCTAAATTGGGAACCCTTAGTTTCAGCACATTGCTCCTTGGTGATTGATATCTTCTTTTGCGTGTTGAAAAGGTATCAATTTCTGGAAGAAGCTTTTCAGAACCAGAAGGGTGCAATTGAGAACCTGTTGGCCAAACTTCTTGAGAAGAAGAATTATGTAAATTTTGCAGCTACCCAAGTTCAGAATAGGTAAGTATCCCAAAATTAACTGTTACTATTATTACTGTTACTTACCAGAACTATTATTGTTACTATTACATTGCCTTTTTAATGAATCACGGTAAGATGAATAATGGGACTAGGATAATACTTACATTTTAGTTGATTCTGTACCTTTAGTTGTATTGGACTTAATTACTCTTCATAATGTTTTCTTCCCTACAGTACTGTGTGTCTGTTGGAAGTTGTTACAGGAAAGATGATGTCTTTTATGGCAACTTTGAATAGAGCCAAAGATGTGACATACATACTACACTTCAGGGAGGGGGAAAAAAAATTAAAAAGGCAAGGCAAACCTGTCTTACGGTTTCTGCTAAGTTCAGGTAGCTCTAGGTGACAGAAGTGTTGGCTGTAAAGATAAACACACTTTTCTTGAAATATTTTTGCTTCATATGAATGCTTCTGGTAATTGTGTAGCAAAATCTTGTTTTGAAATTGAATAGGAAATTGCTTTGGTTTGGGGGAGGGGAAGAGGTTGTTTTTATTTTTTAATTAGGCAAGCAAAACTTAGTGTAATTATCTGAAAGGAAGATAAGCTTTTCCTTTGGCAGTTTAACTTAAGAATTCCGGGTTAGCTTAAATTCAATGTCATATAGAATATTGCATATAGAGACAGAGAGTGCACATGATTGCTGCTGGCTTTTCACCCGCTTGTAATGATGTGGTATGCTCAAGGTCAGGGAATTCCACTGTAATTCTTGGTGGTTTTGTAAGCCTTCTGCAACTTTTAAGTCATTTGCAAAATGACAAATCATCTGGAGATGGGAAGTACAAGGGTAGAAGGAAGTGTACCAAAGATAAAAATGTGCATCAGAACTTCTTCTTATAACTCCTAGTGGTACCATGCACATTTAAAAAAAAAAAAAGTTGTAAGGGAAGGAGAATGTATGGCATGAGAAGCAAATGTGTGAAGATGGAAGCAATGAAAAGGGAAATTTTTATGTGTTGATTCATCATTGAACTCTTTGAAGCGACCCAAAAAAGAGCACCATGGTGAAGCAGGAGGACAAGCTATAGAATTGTTACGTGCTCGAAGAGACAAAACCAGTTACATGGGAAATCATTAAACTGAAAGCTCAAGAAATTTCTCAAAACATTGTCTGAAGAATTCAAGGCCAGTAGCGAGTGGTGCATATTTGAGTAACACATTGTAATGTTTTTTTGCATAAGAGTTTCTGACTTCACTGAACATTCAGTGAATTTCTGCAGCATGTGATTGGCTTATGTAAAGGTCATGGTTAACATGATTGACATGCCATTCAGTTACTTTCTTGAAGTGTAGGGCCCAAAATCCATTATCATAAAAACTCAAGGGAATGAAAAAAAACAATAACATTGTTGGTGTTAACAGTATGAAATTGCTATTGTATGTAATTGTGAAGCGTAAAACAGTGTTGAAGGAATAGCTGCCCGCTGAAACAGTTGTTAGGCCAAAGCCAACGATGGGTGCCTGCTGACTTAATGAGGGGCTGGTGGAGTGGTTTTTTGGAGTAGAAGAGCAGGTTGTGCTGTCACAAAAAAAGCACATATGTCCATGGTGCCTTACAGGGCATTTCACACCAACAACAAAGATCATCATCAGACAAATGAATATTAGTTTTATGATCATATCAGGATGAATGACATCACAAGTTCAGGTGCTTGATCTAGCAGTGAAGTGCTTTGAAAAAGGACAGTTTAAGTCGTTATACTTGGGCTGGCTCATGGTAAGGTATTGTGCTCTGAATTCTACAAGTGAAGTAAAGAATCCAGCTGCAACGCTATGTTGTCATTAGATTAAGGCAGCATAGGATCAAATAAATCCAGAATTCTCAGTGGGGTTTAAGAAATGCTGTATTTCTAATTCTGTGGACATAGCACAAGGTGATTTGCTTGAGTCTGAAGAAGTTGAGAATAGTGAAGAACTGAGGAGGAATAATGATGGAAATGATGAAGAGGTGTGAGGTACAAAAAACTGAAAGGCAGTGGTATTAAAGCACAAGAGAATAATGTAGACTAATGTCAGGCAAATCACTAGTGAAATGTTTGTATCTTTATTGCGTATTTATTACAGGTATGTAATAACCTTTTTGTCACAAGATTTTTTTTGTGGGGGAGGTGGAAGGGTCCCTCTGAATTTCTAGTTAATATACAATAGCATAAACATTTAAGGCATTGTACATAAATTACTGATAGTGAAAGAGACACGATATGGTGGTATATATATATGTACATACACACACATGTGGTCTTGGCTGGGTGTGTCTCTGTGTGTAAATATATAAATAAAGTGTATAAACCACAATGGCTGTTTCATATTATTTTAAGTAAAACACAGGTTGTTAATTGAGATACCGTCTTGATCTCAAACTGTTTAAATTTATTTCCCAAACTGAAATTTTAGATGGATTTTTTGGAAAACTTAATTTCTCTGTTAGAAATCAAACAAGCTATAAATTGTGCACTTATCAGAACTTCTTCAGTACAGAAATTGCTCCTTCATTCTTCAAGGGTGCGAAAATGCCTGTGTTGCTTAGTATTTGGTGGCATAGTATAAAGTGACTGCCTGACGATACATTTCTCTTTTTTCAGGATAAAAGAAGTAAACGAAACTAACAAACGAGTAGAACAGGAAATCAAAGTGGCCATATTCACCCTCATCAATGAAATCAATAAAAAGGGGAAATCTCTCTTACAGCACCTTGAGGTACAGTTAAGAGAAAAAATAATAGTATTTTTTGCTATTTCCAGCCCCCTATGGAGAACTCGCTTTCCATGTTTGAAAACAGTTTGTTTGGTGTGACTACAGGTGTTGCAATACTAATATTGCCTGTGAGTAGTGTGTTGGAGTTAAATCTCTTGTTTATCATCACTAGCTAGAGCCTGTGGCTCATTTAGTTTTCTGTCTGTGCGTCAGATTCATTCAAAATCAGGCTCACCATAAGGGAGTGTCTGAAAAATCTCCTTTCCGTGTTCTGTTTTCCCTAATTCTATAATATAACATAATTTGAAGGTGTGTATAATCTAGTCTTTTCCTCAGATAGCTTTCTAAGATTCATGTAAACGTATTAGCACTGTTATGATTGAGTTGCTTCTTTTTGTCTTCTGATACTTTGTTTAGAAGTTTTTCTTCAGCGTGTAAACTCCTAGAGACAGGTCTGCGTACTTGTCTTGAGCACATAACAAATTGATGCAATGTGTCTGATGCAACTTTACATCATTCTTTGCTCTGTTGGTGCTAGGTTGTTAAAACCAGTTTCTTTGCTTTTGCTTGTACAGGGTGGTGACAACAGGGGAAGTGAGCCGGGAAGCAGACAGACTAGTATTAATTTTCACTCCATGTCATGTTAACTGATTTGCTGCTAAGACAGTGGTGGTCCTAATGGCAGTTGTTAGTATTTGTTTTAGTAATTTTCACAACCGGTGTTGACTTGTAACAAATCCTGACCCTATAAGTACACCTAGGTTTTCAAAGATCTGTTAGTCTTATGTATTTGTACATGAAGATGTAATGCTGGTATTTTAAGTTGTATAGATAGGCATTGTAAACGAGGCAATTACTTTAAACATAGCTTCCAGCTTAGCACATTCTGAATTATTACTTGGTAGTTCTAACTACTCTGAATATAAACGTTAGTATAAGCTGCTTTGCTTGTGATGTTTTTCTTTTGCTCTAAGAACTGATAGCAGTTTACATTTTCCTCATAAATCTGAAGCCCTCATTGTATTAAAATTTTTGTTTCTTTGTAGAATGTAACAAAGGAGAGACAGATGAAGTTAATACAACAACAAAATGACATCACTGGCCTTTCGCGACAAGTCAAGCATGTGATGAACTTTACTAATTGGGCTATTGCAAGTGGCAGCAGTACCGCTTTGCTCTACAGTAAGCGGCTGGTAAGGAAGCATCCTCTGACCTGTCTGTACAGTACAGAGAACATTCAGTTGATTGTTGAAGTATTGTGTAGCTTCAGTAGATTATATCCAAGGAAGAGACAATGAGTTGTTAATGCTTCATTTAGAAAAACAAAACAAAAAATATCCTTCTGTAATAATGGGATAAATTTCCCAATTTTTACACCACTCTTAATTTGTACATTAAGGATTTAACAGTATTGTCATAGAAGGAATGGGGTCAAGCTCTGTAAAGTCACCTCAGTGTTTCACTTGAGTCAATGCAGAAGTAATCCTTGCTGTAATCCTCTGAGTTGAATAACAAATTAGTTGTAGGGTGGATGGTGTTCCTGGTGAACTGAGTACTTTCCAGACTACTAACCAAATTTACTATTGACAGTCCTTGTTGGTGATCCAGCAGTCTAATCTCGCTGGACAAATGCACACTTCTTAACATTCTCATTCTTTACTTCATGGTTGTCAACAGTCTTGTTTTTGCTTTCCATTAGATAACATTCCAGTTACGTCATATTTTAAAGGCACGTTGTGATCCTGTCCCAGCAGCCAATGGAGCAATACGCTTCCATTGTGACCCTACGTTCTGGGCGAAGAACGTCGTCAATTTAGGTGAGAAAATTGTGTTTGTTTATTCTGTGTTACTTGAAAAACTAGATTGAGTTGTGAGTGTTCATCCAACGTAAGTGAGTTGGAGTTAATACAGAAGACCAAAACTCTTGACATAACCCATCCAGTCCTGATTACCTTCCTTATGCGCTCTCCGCTAGCAAAGCTTTCTCCACGGATTTTGGCTTCCAAAGGGAATGGTTCTAGGAATGGCCTTTTTTCCCCCTCCTTAAAGTAGTTCTGATGGTTATAGTATAACACACCAGTCCTAAATGAGTGTTTCAATTTCTGGAATAAGCTTTTTTGGCAAGTAAGTAGAATCAGTTTTGCCTGTCTGAACTTCGTATTTGTCTGCATATGGATTAATATTAGATGTCTTGATGTATTGCAAGTTGCATGAACAAGCATGATTAGGACTACTGTTGATATGAGCTAAGTTCACGGCTAAGTACAAAGCCAGTCCACGTGATGAAGTGAATTAAGAAGCAATGTTTAACTAGTTTTCTATTCTGTCTGACACATTTATAAATGTAAACAAAAACAGAGCTCATAACAGGAGATACACTGCTGTTCCTGTGTGTTGTTGCTTGCAGCTGTCACACAGGTTACGGCACCATATCTGGAACTTTTTATATCTTAAGTAGTTTTTCTCAGTGCAGCTGTTTATTCCTTCTTTGCTCGAAGGCATTATGGGAGTTGGTGATAGTCTTGGTGAGGTAGGAGCTTGGAGTGCTCATGTTCCACCTGAGTGCTTAGCGACAGCTGGCATCACTGGACATTTGCAGTAATGATTACTTCACATTGCTGGCTGTTGTCAGATTCAGTAGTGTACTTGTTTAAGGATGTAAAGTGTTCAATATCTTAGCCTCTTTATGATTGCCTTATCCCGCAGCAGTGTAGCATTACAGTTTTTCTTCCATATCAATCCTTTAATCACTTAGAGTTTTCAAAGGAGAGGTTTTGAGTGAGAGAAGGGAGAGTCAAGCTAGAGTGAGGAGAGCACAATGAGACAGATATCTGTTAGCACCTGCTTATGAACTTTTCTGTTGGATAAAAATGTAATAGAAAACCTGGTAAAAATATCAGCTCTTCCTGATGCTTTTGTGTGTACTCGCTTCTTGCTCTAAGTCCATTAGCCAGGTTTTGGTGTTTGGTCTTTAGTCAATGAGGTTGATGTGCACAGTAAACAAACTTTTCATTGTGTAAGTAATGGCTTAAATTTGACACTATTCTTTCGTGGGTAGTTCATCAAGCAATTTTTGAGTGCTGTTACTGTTGGAGATTAGTCAAGAAGGACAAAGCAAGGCTTTCCAGAACAGAGCTTCAGATGATGTTTGACTAGGAATGTGAGGCAGGTGGCAGAAGGTAGATAGGAAACAGAACAGAAACTGTCAACCTCAATAATGATATGCATATTCCACTGAGTACATGGTCAAAGTCAAAAATCAGCATTTTGCCTTTAACATTTAAAAAATAGGAGTGGAGATAGCTGAAGAGGCTATGTGGTCCGTCGCGTAGTATCAAGGCGGGACTGGCTTGTAGTAGTGTTTTGTGTCATGCTTGTATAACCTGTTCTTACCCACTCAGTGATGGGACATGCTCAGCTGTCCCCCAAATACTTTTTCCTGGGGTTTGCTTCCTTAGGTACAGAAACTTTACATGGTTTTTTTTTTTTTTTTTTTCCCATTTTATTTCTCATCTTGTCTGTTTGCTGTGAACACAGAGAACAGTCATCTCTGTCTTTTAGGCTGTGCAGTTCCAGTTCTTTCACTCTTTCCTTACTGGTCATGTTTTCAGTTTTGCAGTTTTCTTCTTGTAGTCATGAGTTTTCTTGCTGCTTCTCATGTATGGTTATGGAGATATAAAAAGAAAATTTCAAACTTAAATTGCTTTGTTGCTGCCCCTGAGGAAACTGAATTAGAAACATCTGAATATTCTGCATTTATCAGCCTTTGGATGGTGATGGAGATTTAACTGTTTACTAGTTCTTTTTTTTGCTTTGTTTAGGTAACCTTGTCATTGAAAATAAACCAACTCCTAGTTACACTCCTAATGTAGTGGTTGGACAAACTCCTCCAGGAACAAACCACATCAACAAAGCTCCAGGACAGATCAATCTAGCGCAGCTTCGACTTCAGCATATGCAGCAGCAAGTGTATGCACAAAAGCATCAGCAGCTGCAGCAGATGAGGATGGGACAGCCAGCTGGGTCAGTTCCCAGGCAGACGAGCCCACAAATCCTACAGCAGCAGGTAAATATCTTGTATGTTCTTATTTCACCTTCTACCATAACTCTGAGACTTAAAATTGCCCTATCAAATATAAACTTGCAAAGCAGTTTATAAACGTGAAAATCTTTTGAAATTTGACATACTTAAATGTGACAGCTATTGGCTTTTTATGATGTTATGTAACTAGTAAACCTGCTACTGTGGAAAGAGATTGGCTTCTTTTTTCCATGTTAAAAGCAAAAATTTTAAAAAACAAAAACCCTTGCAGCCTCCCAGGTTGATCAGCATGCAGACCATGCAGAGGGGTAACATGAACTGTGGGGCTTTCCAAGCACATCAGATGAGAATGGCTCAGAATGCTGCTCGTATACCAGGAATACCACGCCACAATGGACCACAGTACTCCATGATGCAACCTCACCTTCAAAGACAAGTATATCCTGTGTACACGCTTCATTTGTGCCATTGTGCCAAACTTTCATTATAATAGATGATACCTCCAACTGTAATGTGTTTATCTGTAACACTTACAACTCACAGCTACACACATTTATATGCTTTTTCATATTGCATACTGTACTGTGACATTTTTGCTGAACACAGGAGAATTCAAACCTTAAGAATGAAAATGAATTCTAATGTTTGTGTTGCGTTTTACTTCTGGGAAACAAAACATTTCCACATTCAGCTTTTGGGTCTGTTAGAATAATAGTCAGGAATAGTGAAGTTCAAAGTGATGTAGTTGAGGGTTTTTAATGAAACCAAATTATAAAGTATTTTTAAATTCAAACCTGAAGCATGATGCAGACTTCTGCATACCATTAAGAATAAAAATTCTGGACAATGAATGTTAATGCAACTGGAAATCCAAAAATTACTTTATAATACTTGAAGCAGTTACTCTTTTCTTAAAAAAATAAAAGTTTTTAGACAGAACATATGGACTCTAAAGTTGTCTTTGGAAGAGATAATTGCTTTAAAGAAATATAACTATATATGAAAATAATTTTAAAAGATGTGCTGTATGTTTAAGTATCTAGCCACATAATGTTGTTTCTTTCCAAGTAAGTAAGAAAAGCAGTTGCTTTGTGTTCAATGCTGTCAGGTTATGTTGATAGAAATGTGTTTGTTGTTGAGGACTGTCATATAATGCATGTGTTGCAGTTTTACATGCAGCAGCTCTCTGATTTGTTTGTAATGCAGTCATGGTCTCTTCTCTTTTCCTACAGCATTCTAACCCTGGGCATGCAGGGCCTTTTCCAGTTGTTTCTGTGCACAACACCACTATTAACCCAACTAGTCCTACTACAGCAACAATGGCAAGTGCAAACCGTGGTCCAACAAGTCCGTCTGTTACAGCAATTGAACTCATTCCTTCTGTAACAAACCCGGAGAATTTACCTTCCCTGCCGGATATTCCACCCATCCAGGTCAGTGGAGAAGATCAGGCACTTATGCTGTGGGTGAAGTAATGACCTGCTTTCCTTTCTGTGTATTTTTTATTTGGATACCGATACTTGTCTGTGGAATGGTATAGTTAGTTATAATTTAAAGTTGAAGAATTAGAATCTTCAGCCCTTGATTAGGGTATGCAACTTTCTTTGCTATATAGGGCTGACCAGCTTGACCTGTGTGAACCTTTAGATTAATCAGTGTTTAATGGCTGTCCTATAGTAAAGTTGACGCTCAGATTAGTTAACCGCAAGTACTGTGTTCGCTTTTTTCTCCCACAAGAATTTCATACGGGGAGATGTCACTAGAGTAGTTGAATATTACGTACGTGGAATGCCTTGAATGGTGATTTATTCAGAGTTAGTTGCCTGGCACTTCTCTGTGATATTCCTAAATGTAACAGTCAAATTCAGGAAGTGCAAAGAAAAGGTGTCCCACTGCCTTACTTCTCTGTCTCCTCACATTTCCTCTGTACCCCAGTAATGTGGCTGTAATAATTTCCTCATATGTAAGAGGCCAGCATTTGGATTAGTGTTGGATCCTGGAAGGTGCTGCAAAACACTTAAGCTGACCTCAGTGATTAATCTTGAACTGTGGTAGTGTCTGCCTGGAAATTCTTGCTTGCAGATACTGACTGTTGCTGCTTCAGTAGTTTTCACTTCATCTGCACACTATTGGTACTCACTGACTTGGAACTGCGGAGTTGTGTCCTGTGTTCTCTGCCCAGAGAGGCAGTGGATAATGCTGCACACAAGCTGACGTAGATTTTAGTGAAGTCAAGCTCATTTGGAGAGGTCAGAAGCATAATTTAATGTATGAGTGGAGGCAAAGAAAGTAAAAGTAGTATGTTTTCTGCAGGAATGTTTGTGAAGTTGGGGAGGGGAGGATGATGTCTTTGTTTTGTGAACAGGATGTTTGTCTTGAAATGCCCATATAAAGCATCGGAGATTCGGTCATGATACAAGAAACAATCATCTTAAAAACAAAACCTAAATTTCATCCAAGCAGATGGTCTGCTGTAAAACAAATAGCAACTTTTTAACTCTTAATCTAGAAAGAATCTTGTTCAATGGTTGTGTGTTCAGTTTTCTCATGAGGCTGCAGGTAATTTGCTAATATAAGAATAGAGGGAGGGGGGAGAAAGGATCACATCTCTGAATGTGATTGATCTGCAGTGCTGAGGCTTTGTTTAATCATTAGAAGAAAACACGAGTATAGCTGGTTATGACCGATTCAGATGTACGTGTGTGAAGTTCATGATACACCAAGTTAGAAGTAGTTGTTAGTGGGATAGTCTAAAACATCAACATGCAACTTCTAGCTGCACTGAAAATGCAGAATTCTGGTAGGATTCTCCTCTTTATACCTGTTCATGTAATAGCTGTTAGATTTTAGTTAATTGAAGTGTTGGAAGCTATTAGTCTTTCGAGTTGCTTGCAGAGTCATAAATCCTGCTTTGAATAGAGTGTCTCTCAAACATGTTATTTGCAGTTATGCTGTCTTGCAGTTAATAGCTTTAAGCAGTTAAAGTAATAGGGTACCTGGTTCCTTGTTTTTAATAGATAGTAAAAATCTGTGTAAAAAGTGAATGGGAGGGAGATTTCACATCATGCTAAGAAAAAACAAGTTCATGGTTTCCCTTAACATCTTAATTGTGGAATAACTCTTGCAACATCAGTAATCTGGTGGATTGTATGACTAACTGAACATCTGGGAACCAAAAACTCTTGAATGACCTAGTGTAAGTGCAGCCTGTGACCATACTGGAAGAACTCATATAGTTAGGAGCTTTTGAAAAGTCTTACATTAAGTTTCATACTGTGGGTTTCTGTTTTGAAAGACTGATCTCTGTATGAAGCTGATAAAAATGTTTGCTGATCTCTTGCATCCTTGAAGGGATAATGAACAATTCTGGTAAAGATATTCATCACAGTGTAAAGATGTGGAACTTTCTTAAGAAACTTTAATTAGGCCTCTCTGAATCAGACTTTTGTTTTTGCTTCTTAGCTTGAAGATGCTGGTTCAAGTAATTTAGATAACCTTCTAAGTAGATACATTACAGGCAGCCACCTACCCCCACAACCTACAAGTACCATGAATCCCTCCCCAGGACCTTCAGCTCTATCTCCAGGGTCATCAGGTAAATGTCATGGGTATTTCTAGTAATTCTATAAAGTGATGGGTATTTCTGATGTTTGATTTGAAAATAACTACCTACCGTTTCCCACCAAAAGGGAAGTGATATTTTGTTAGTTTAAAATTTATTTTGCTCAGAAATAGATTATTCTGGAGATTTAAATTTTACCTTTCTTCAGAAATATCTTTATAGTAACAAACGGACAGCATATGAATGCAGTGTTCCAGATACGTGCATAGACTATATTATTCCGATGTTACCACAATCCTTTCTTCTTTTTTTTTGTACATCAGAGGACGTAGTTCAGTTATTGCCCCCAAATGATGACTGACTAGACCATTCTGAGGTTTGGAAAGTAAGTTTATAGAATAGCTTAGTCACAGAAATACTGAAACCCAATAATCACTTGAGCAAGGTCATTCTAAGTATAGCAAATTGATGATAAGAGCTTTCATTATGCATGTGAACAAATTAAGTCACTAATACTTAATGTTGAGTTATTTAAACATTGAAAAATGTCAATTTCTGTTAGTAAGAAGGTGATTTCTTATTTGATACATGTTTCTCTCAGTCTTCTCTCTGCAAGATCATTGTAAGATTCTGTGAATGAATGGTTGCAGCAGTGGAACTTTATTATGTTTCTCAAAACCTGCATGCAAAACAGAGAGTCTGCTTTTCTCTGTTGGTGGGTGTCAGTGGATAAAATTTGAGAACTTAATGGGCTGAGGGCTGTAGCACTGTTTGGATTAGGTGAAATAATTATTGGAGCTCTTAATAACAGTGTGTTGTCTGTGGATATTTTATTAATGTGGTGTGCTAGATCTTTGTTCTGATCAAACAACTGAGAGGGCAGCCGACTTATGTGAATTACTAAATTAGAATATTCTAGCAGCACTTCTGGTGTTGCTCAACACTAGTCATTTATTTTACTGCAGAATGTAAATTTGTACCAAGTCAACTTCCATGCTGCTTCTTTGCAGGTTTATCTAACTCGCACACTCCTGTGAGGCCACCTAGTACCTCCAGCACAGGTAGCAGAGGAAGGTGAGTATGTTATGTTAACACTGCCAGGCTGAAAAATCAGACGTGAAGAACTCAAAAAAATACTTTTCAGTGGGTCAATAGGGCTTTCATATAACTGTGACCCAGTAATGGAAGAGCACTTACATGAAGATGATTTCCACCCCACCCCACCCCATTCACTATGATTCTCTGCTGTCTTGTAGACTTGAGCTGTCTTGTAAATGTTCTGACATGCTTTGCCTTTGAAATCATTCAGGAAATGGTCACTTAAATTTCTTTGCTCTGATGAGTTTTCCTATTGTTTATATTCTGCTATCTTTCTAGCTGTGGCTCCTCGGGCAGAACTGCTGAGAAAACTAGTATTAACTTCAAGTCTGACCAAGTGAAAGTCAAGCAAGAGCCAGGGACAGAGGAAGAGATATGCAGTTTCTCAGGAACAGTAAAACAGGAAAAAACGGAGGATGGCAGGAGGAGTGCTTGCATGGTAAAGTTAGTTTGTGCAACAATGTTACGGTTTTCCTAGCAGCGTGTTTAAGAATTTGGAAAAAATATAGCAGTTTTACTCTTAAGCCTCATATTCTGTTAACAGCCCTGAAGATCGAGAGGTATTTCGCTCTCTGGCAGTAAGTCTGAACTTTTAAGTGTGGGCCAGCTCAAGTGTTATGCTGTCTGGTTTTGTAGTACTGCTAATTACTGGGGGTTTGTGACGTAGGTACCAATAAGCTGGCAATGGGACTGGGACAGTAGCTTGCTGGCTTATGTTGAACAAATAAGTATTAAGTAACGGCACACGTTTCCCGTCTTGATTTCTGCAGGATTTGACCTAGTGATGTGGATGCAAAACACACCCAGTCCTTGTCAGATTTGTGCTATGATAGGTAGCTGCATGGCGAAAATAGTCTGATAGAAAACAGAACTTAATCGCAGTTTGGTCCATGTTGAGGACTTTATCGTATCCTTTAATACTGTTCTCTGCCAGACACAGGATAGCCTCTTGTGTAAATTTTATGTGAAATACCCCCAGCAGTGTAGTGTGTTTGCTGCTTTTAATCCTTAACTAATAAAAGCTGTAAGTCATCCATTAGTAGTAGTTCCTGAACATTTATACACATGTAATTACATTAAGTAATCTTTCAATCAGTCGAAAGTTCTTATGCCAGAGCATAAATAAAATATTTGTGCAAGTGAGTATTTTTCAGTGTTTCCCAGCTATGCTTGATTTAATAGGACTGTGTATTGGGAGCAGAGTGATGGATTTGAAGATTTTTCTTAATGACGGTGAAGGTATTCTTTTAAAAATTTATCAGTGTGTTTAGCTTGAAAGCTTGTTTATCATGCTATACATCAGTAGAAATGAGTCTGTTCTTGAAAGGATAGGCTTGTGAAATAGTTTTCAATACCGTATGCAACTCAGGTCTTCATAATGGTTTGCCATGTATTTGGGGAAATAAGTGTAGTACCTTTAAATGGTGGATGGCTTTTGACTTCCAACATGTGAAGAAAAATGCCCTTACAAGGGCAGTTTTACAAAACTGACTCTCTGATTTTCATGTGCTATTTTCATTTCAGCTTAGCAGTCCTGAGAGCAGCTTGACACCACCGCTATCCACTAACTTGCATCTGGAAAGTGAATTAGAAGCATTAGGAAGTCTTGAAAATCATGTAAAAACTGAACCAGCAGATTTAAGTGAAAGTTGCAAACAGTCTGGACATAGCCTTGTAAATGGAAAATCCCCAGTGCGGAGTCTAATGCACCGATCAACTAGAATTGCAGGAGAAGGCAATAACAAAGATGATGATCCAAATGAAGACTGGTGTGCTGTATGCCAAAATGGAGGCGATCTATTATGTTGTGAGAAGTGCCCAAAGGTGTTTCACCTGACTTGTCATGTACCAACACTCCTCAGCTTTCCAAGGTACCAGAAGCAGTGTAATGGTTCCTGAGAACAGCTCCATAGTCTCATTCAAATGGTAGATTTCAACACAGTACCAAAACTGGTGTTTTACCCACAACATCAGCTAGTCCTGGATATCTTGTCAGTTAAAAAAAAAAAAAATCTGACATTTCAAAAGCCTGTCTGAATTGTTTTGTGTGTAGCTGGTCAGTGTTTATCTGATAAATATATGATCTCTCAAAGTGTGATTCTATTATGTAAAGTTCATTTTAAAGTCATGGTGAAAAAAGTGTTGTAAAGTGTTAGAACATACTTGGGAGAGGAATATGAGGGCAGAAAAAATGGCCTTGACTTGGCAGAATTATCTTGAGTGTTAAGGGTTATTCCTTATCTTTGGATATCCAAGTCTTTACTACAGTACAGTGTGAATCTATAAGAGCTAATGAAAAAATCTTTGTAGCCATCACTGATGAGACTTTGTCCCTGGATATCTGGAATAATTGTGTTTATTTCTGTTTAGTGGAGAGTGGATATGTACGTTCTGCAGAGATCTGAGCAAACCAGAAGTAGAATATGATTGTGACAATTCACAACACAGCAAGAAAGGGAAAACAGCACAAGGCCTGAGTCCTGTGGACCAAAGGGTATGTCTCAAATCTGTAGAAATCTGTTTCCTAGAAGAAAGTGCTTTTTCACATTAGCTATCCCCCACTATTTCTTGAAGATGGTTTTGCTGTGGCTGCAACAAATTAAATATAGTTCTAGCTTTGTCAGGAAAACCTGAAATGAGTAATGAGATTTTTCTTGCTGTGACCACATATCCAGGTGTTGATGACTATGTGGAAGTACTCCATTACATTGGAACTGTAATCATCTAGCAGCTAAAACTTGCATGTAAACACCTGTTCTGTATTTAAATGCATCCTTTAACATGCATTAATCTTTTCAGTGTTCTTAATCACAAGTTCTTTGCATTTAACATTGATATAACCTTCATAAAATAGTTATGTAAGTTTGGTGTGGTAAGTTCATGCTGTGAGAGGTACTAGAAGTATTTAGGTGCATTCTTGTGGAAGGTGGAATGACCTCCACTGTCAGAATTATTATTTTTAGGTTTATCAATCAACCTGTGTATAAAATATTAGAATATTATCAAATCAAATTCCTCCAAAGGAATTAGAAGCAAAGCAAGAAAGAATATTTCCACAGGGAATTCACAGAAACATTCTGGCTTTGGTTTCAAATTGTTTTAACTTTGTCTTGTGGGGGAAAGAGTGAAGGTCTGCAACTCAGTCCTTTTCTGTTACACGCAGTTATCGTTGGACAAAAGTGGTTGTAATTTGTCTTTTTAAAATTTTACTGTATATTAGCATGCCTCTTTATGTTTGACTTAGCCCTAGACTTTTGTTTAGGAGCAAAAAGGGAGTATATTTCTGCTGTGTGAACAGAAAGGTGGTGTTCTACCCTCTCAACAATGCCCTCCTAAGAGCTCTACATTTTATAATTAAGCTTGTGGGGATTGCATTTAAATTTTCTAGTACTAAGCTGCTGAAGTACAAACCTATTTAAAATAGGGAGATATGAACTTACGGGCTGAGGATAAATTAAGGATATTAATGTGAAGCTGTTTATTTATTTGTAAGAAATGTGAACGTCTCCTGCTTTACCTGTATTGTCATGAGCTGAGCATTGAATTTCAAGAGCCCGTCCCAGCCTCGGTGAGTCTCCTGAAAAATAATTTTTGATTTATTTTTGGCATAACACCTCTAAAAGTCTAGAGTTGAGTTCGGGAAGGAACTGACTGCTTTTACTTGAAGCATGTCCCTCTTGATCAGTCTAAAAGTTCTGGCAGTCATCCTGTAGTTCATGGTTCTGAGGGACACAGAAGCTGATTCTGTAGCTTCGCCATGCAGAGGCTCTGCTTCCAGTATCACACCCAGGTACTTAAAAATACTTTAAATTAGCAGTTGTCAAATTGGAAGAGGATGTCTCAGGATGCCTATGAAATTCAAAATGCTTTAGGAGAATTGCTTTTTTTTTTTTTTTTTTGACAATCTTCTAAATAAAAGGAGGAAAGAAACTGCTTTGACTCTTCTGTATTCAGCTGTAAAAGAAATAACTATAATGAAAAGCGTTGCTGTGCTATGATAGACACTGAAGGTTAGAAAGAACTTAAACAGTTTGAGGAAAGGAAACTGTTCTCACTTGCTGAGCATGCATGCAGTGCATGATGAGATTTAGCTGATTGATATTTTTAAGTGAAGAAATTCAGCTGCTTCTGTGGAGCAAGTAGTCATTGTAGTGATAAACCACTGTTTGTTTTTTACAGATACCAAACTACTATAAAATTATAAAGAAGCCAATGGATTTATCTACAGTGAAAAAGAAACTGCAGAAGAAGCATTCCCAACACTACCAGACTCCTGAGGATTTTGTGGCAGATGTCCGGTTGATCTTCAAGAACTGCGAAAGGTTTAATGAAGTATGTTAACTTCCAATCTGTATACGTTTTTTTAGATTAAGATTTATTTCAACATGGTTGTGCAGCTTCTTCATTTATAAGGCTCTGCTTCCAGTCGTAACTTCTGCTAGTGGAGCAGATGCTGAATCAGAACCGAACCAATGTAATTACAGAACTACTTCTCAGTTGTAGCTAAACGGAGAGGTTTGGCTTACATTGAGGGAAGTTAAGTGCATTCACTGGTACGGATATATGACTGAGGAGCAGGGTGACCTTGTTACTGAACACAGAATAGATTGTAGAAGTGCTCAGAAAGTGTGGTAATAAAGACAATCAAGCAGTCCTTAAAACTGTCTCAAGCTACACAGTTAATTGTTCTTACACTCATGAAACATGGCAGACCTCTATTGAGGAAACTTCCTCTACTGAGGAAAAGTGCCTTTCTGAACAGTATTCTACCGGTTCTAGTACCTCCAGGCTGAATCCAGAAAAGCACTGTGTTCATTATGATTAGTATTAAGCTTAGTGCTTTAGCTCATGGGTAACTGGGCTCTCACAAAAATCAGTTTCAGTAGATAACTTTTGTATGTAGTCATATTTTTGATGAATGTGGAAAGTTGACTTACTCTGCAATGAACCCCTCTGATAATGAAATACTTACACCTTACATGTGAGATGTGTCTCGGGGAGATAAATTATCTAAGTGTTTTTACTAGGTGGAGCAATGGAAAAATTATGCTGAATATCAGAAAAAAATCTGGTATTGTGCTGAAACAGAGTAGGAGCTGAGATAAGAGGGCATCCTCATTTCTGAGATGCCTTAAAGCAAGGATGACAAAAAACACGGGGGAGAAGGCATGGAAGGGAATGCCTTTCTCCTGATCTTAGAAATGTATAAAACAGTATTTTTCTTTAAAAATGTAATCTGAGTTTTGCAGTGTTGGGGCTGCATTTCTGGCTCTGTGAAGAAGTAAACTGAAGGAAGTACAGAAACCTACAATTAGTCTCAACTATTTCACAAGTATACTAGTAAAAATCAAGGTTAATGATGTAATGCTGTAAATGCTCACAAGCATTTGGGACTTTTGACACCCCCGACTCCCTTATGTCTCTGTATTAGGTGGAGGTTAATGAGCACTGTGGAAGAAGTTGCAATTATGTGAACTTCTCAATCAAGGGAATTAATGAAGCATCTACTGTAGAGGAAAACATGCTGCAGCTCTTAGGGACAAGAGTAAAACAAGGGAGCAAGGACTGATGGATGTGGTTTTTGTTTTGGTTTGGGGTTTTTTTGGGGGGTTTTTGTTTGTCTGGTTTTTTTAAAGGTGTTTTGGACTGTCTTGCTGTTTGAAATGCTGGCTCCTGGGATAAGATGAGTCTCCCTGACCTCTCATAATAGTATCATATCTAGTGCCTCTAAGCCATACGCTTTTAAAAAATAGAAATCAAAGTGGGGTGAGATCCCCAAGAAAGTGGCTTCATGGAGCACTTGTCTCCAAAGTGAGACTTTTCCACAGTGATGTTCAGGCAACTAAAATTTATAATGAAGAAAGCAGTCCTGAGTAGAGCGCAGTTTTGAAAATGACTGGGAGACACTTATTTGTACAGAAGTTATGTGTTTTGTTGAAGTTTTATTTACCTCATGTCACCATCCTAAGATTGTTTAAAACCTGCTTCCACTAAGTTTGAGAACAAAAGAGGTGTAGTCCATAACAAACTGTTTTGTTGTTATGGCTGTCTTTAGTCATCCAATCCTATGCAATCTCGTAACTTTAGAAAGGATTATAATTTCCTTTTTTTTGACTCTGGTATCCTTTTTAGATGATGAAAGTTGTTCAAGTTTATGCAGAAACACAAGAGATTAATTTGAAGGTAAGCGTTTCAGACCATGCACACTTGGTGAAGGGATGTGCATTTCCAACAGGTGAATATTCCTGTCTTCTTTTATTTACAGGCTGATTCAGAAGTAGCGCAGGCAGGGAAGGCAGTTGCATTATACTTTGAAGATAAACTTACAGAGATCTACCCAGACAGGACCTTCCAGCCTTTGCCTGAATTTGAGCAGGAAGAGGATGATGGTGAAATAACTGAGGATTCCGATGAAGATTTTATACAGCCGCGTAGAAAACGCCTAAAATCAGATGAGAGACCAGTGCATATAAAGTAATCTAATGATACGGACCTAAAATTTATTGTAAAAACTGTTATTTAAGTGTTTCTGGAATATTATCATGCCTACAGTGGCCATCTTGAAGAAGCTGACAGCTTTCTAAACAGTATTAGATTAAAAAAAAAACACTTGTACAGAAAAGCATTCTCATCAAAAGGGGAAAAAAAAAAAAAAAGTATTGTACATTTTTGGTGTGGTTTTATTTTGTTTTGTTTTTTGTTTTTTTCCCTTGCTTATTTGCTGTAGTCTTTCTTTTCCTGATGGAGGGGACACACTCATCCTGGTCTCATAGATAGAGGTGGATGAATGTTGAAGAGAAGCAGATTTGATAAGAGATGTTCCATGTACAGATAAGACTGCTTAGTAAAACATTCTGCAGGACTGGACCAATACAGTTCCTGTATCTTGCATCCAGGCTGGACTGCAGTGTAAACTGTAAGCAGTGTTCCTGAAATCCCTTCTTTATGTGAACTTAAGTTCGTGTTGGTCATTGCTTTTATCATCTCATTTAAGCAGTATTGTGAATAACTGATCCTCTATGTTGATCCAATTATCTAAATTTTACTTCCCTTACTACATTTTATGTGTAGCAAAAGGAAAAAAAGAATCATTAAACTGTTCTGACTTGGCAAGTGCAGGAGTGTGAGTTCTTGACAGATGGAAGACTAAACTGGTGGCAACGATCTCTTTTCAGTAGGGCTAGGTGTATTTATTACGAGTCCTGTACACAGAACATTTTAATGGTGTTCACGGCAGAAATCTTAGATGATTGTGTCATCTGTCCCTGATCCCCCTAATGAAGCAGAATGTTATCTCCAGTATTCATTGTCTCATTTTCTGTACTCAAAGTATAGACTGAAGAGGTAATAACTGGTTGGGGTGTTTTTCCAGTCTTCCTAAATATCAGTTTCTAATAGACCACTCGGCAAACAATAACCTGTTAACTACCAAATGTGTAAAATTTCCTGTATTCACTTTGTCTTATTTGTAAATAGTGAATTGAGATTTCTTGCAGATCAGCAACATTTGCTGAACTGTTTTTAAGCTAATATGTATTCTTATTAATTGTTCCTATCAAGAAAAGATTTGTAATATATGCTATTTCTAACATTGCATTCATTTTGAGGTTCTGTCTTATTTTTATTAGAGTACTACTCAGAACTTTCTTCAGAAGCAGCTTATGAGTGAAATGTCTAGAAAGATTGGAATAAATCTGTTGAGATTGGGTTACTTGTCCATCCATTGAACAAAGCACTTGCACAGACCAGGATTTGGCTTTGAGTGGTTTCTGGTCAAATGCTGAAAACAGAAGAATTTCCCTATTTCCATAAGCCCTGTGGCAGGCACCTCTGCAGAGCCTTCCCATTGCACACTGCCTTCATTCCAGCATTTCTGGTGAGAAATGAGGTCATCACAAAGTCATTATAGTTCGAACAGTTGTTTCCTTTACTGACAGAAATCAATACTAGAAATAATAAATGTAATTTCTGGCCTTCCTATAGATCTTGTTAAAGTAGGATGAAGAAGTCATGTAATCGGATGAGGTCAAGTTGACAGACTATAAATTTGCCATAAGATTTTTGTGTGAATACAACAGTTTTATGGTAAATCACTGGCACTTTGGTATACTCAGCATGAGCAATTCCTGTGACATTGTATATGCTTTACCATAATGGTAAAGATAAATATTTTAGCACAGTGTATCAAATTGAGATATGCTCTCAGCAATTTTTATGCAAATCACTTAAGATTTGATTTCTTTGTATAAGAACAAAGTATATGTACATTGTGACTATACCTCTCCTACAGTAAATGAGGGGACTGAAGGTATTTGTAACTTCAAGCTCACTTCTTTAGGTTACGCAAATGTTACACTTAAAACTCAAACTGTTTATTTATTTCTCAGGTACTAGCATAGTGCCAGTTTAAAATTATTTTTTACCAGTTCATATGTGAAAGGAAGAGTAATTCTACTTAAGCATACTAAATTGACAAATAGCAAAAACTGCCCCTAGAAAGGATGATGTGTGTGAATAGGGCACTAATAGCAACAAGGGATCATTTAATGGCTCTGTGTATTGCCTATTTATGTGTTTCTAGTTTCTCGGCTTCATTTTGCAAAGGAATACTATTAAAATTATCATGAAAATAAGATTTTGTGAATTCTCTTCAATTGGGGTTTCTGTTTTTGTGGCTCTTAAGCACTCTAGCTTCTGTACCTTCAGGCCTCAACTTTTTAACTGTTCACTTTGTAAGGCATCAGACGTGGATTCAGGTACTGCAGGTGCCCACTGCCTGAACGGGCGCCTCGGACAAGCCTGGTGGCATCCGGGGCCGTGTCACAGCGCGGGGGAAGGACGGAGCCGCGGCCCAGGGCCAGCGCCTGCTCCCCGGCTGCTGCAGGAACGGAGCCATCTGGCTTCTGGCCAGGCCCGGGGGCAGAGGTCTGGGCGTGGGGAGGCAGCCTCTGCCACTGGTTCACTCCCTGTGACAGGGCAGAAGCGTTGTCAGGCTTTGCAGGTTGGTGACTTAGCCTGTGTTCCGCTAGTTCACCTGCGCACCGCAAGTGTTGCTAAGCTTTGACCTTGGTAAGAGTTCAAGCTCTACTCTTGCACATAACCCACCGAGCTTCTAGAATTGGTCCTTCCACTCAGCTCATCAGTGCTCAGTAGCGTCTTTAGTGGGATTTTGACTTATGTGCAAGAAATCAAGCATTTGGGTTTTTTTGTATAAAAGAAACAAAGCAACTTCCCCCCTGCCCCTTCATTTTGGAACTCCCAGTGCAACAATTCAATGATTATTTTGAAATTAGCTAGGTCTATTAAAAAAATATTTGATAAGCTTTGCTAATGCATTTCTTGATCCTATAGTATGTTCATCGTAGAACTGGTGAGGGTTTGCTCAGTAAAAACAACTTCTGGGTGCCATACTGTATGTCACTTGTTCAAGGGCAAATTAACAGAGTCTGTATTAACAGGCTGCTGTGTTACTCTGAGCATCTCTATGCCAGATGATGTGTGTGCAATATGTGCAAGTGGCAGTGTGTCTTAGCTTGGGAATTAGAGCATAGCTTACATCAGTAACATTTCTAGCAGATAAAAGGTGTGGTGGGCACGCTCTGCTTGCCAGTTCCTTTGGCTGCATAACTGCAGTGTTCCAACACGATAGCAAGAAGTAGTCTGGCACTTGATGTAACTATATGCTCTTGTTTAAGACACTTGTAAAAACAAAACATTTATGTCTCAATTTTTGTTGTAAATGACCCTGAAGTTTAAGTTAATCCAAAGAAGTAAAAGGCAACTTGCTTTTGAAATAAGAGTGAAAAGTGTACAGTATGCTACTTGTGGACTTCTCAATTACCTCAGCAGGTATCCTGCCATGTAATTACTAGTGATTAGTGATAATTTAACCAGCTGAATAGGTTCAGATCTTTTGTTTAACTGTGCCCCGGAATTAAGAGGCCTATAGCATAGCAAGGCAGAGTTGCTATCCAAAAAAAGGATGTTCCCCAAACTTTTGGAAATAGAAATGCTGTCAGGTGTAGAGAGGTTGGGTTTTTTCGTGTGGAATGTCACTATTGCTGTTACTTGTGACATTCGGCTGTGTCAACACACAACACTGGATCATTGAAATGTTTCATAAACATTTCTGCAAGCCACTGGAACAGAAGTCCTTAAAATTAGCCCAAATTTATCATTCTGTTGTATAACCTAGTTTATTGGTTGACCTCTAAAAGTGTAGGTAATGGCAACAGTATTTTAAAGCTGTGTGTATGATGTACTGGAAGTTGGCTTTTTCTTGTTTTAATTACTCTCTTCCTTGGAAAAAGCAATAAAACTGCTTTGTCTGTTGCCTATTAGCATGGCAGGAATCCTTTCCTTTGGATAGTGATTTTATAGGAAAGTTTGTATGCATATCACCAAGTCTAGCTTTTAAAAACAAAGTGTGCAGGAGTTATTGTCAATATAGTGTGGCATTTTATTTTAAAAATTGGGGAAAGTTAAATATTTTTTTAAAAAGTAGGTGTTTGAGTAAATAATGGAGGTACTTTTTTAAAAAAAAAAAAATATATGCCACAGTTTACATAGACATATTTCAGATTGAACATATGCATTGTATCTTCAGATATGGTGATTTCTTTTATTTTTCTCAAAGTGCGTGTACAGTAACTCTTCCATCTAGTTCCTGTGTTTGCATATGGGGATCCTACTTTATATGCTTTCTAATGTATCCGAATTGAATTAGTTTTCAAAAATTGCAGTTAATTTGGGTATCTTTATTATGAGTGAACTATTCAATGTATGAAATGCAGTTTTGGCCTTTTCTATTGAGTGATCTGACAGCTCAAGGCTGCTTTCTTTAGAATTTATTGAATTTCTACAAGGATAGTTACTAAAATATTTTATAATTCTGACTTGTTGCAGCGTTGACACTAGAGTGAGCTACATTTAAGGAAAAGAAGTGCATGTCTGCTAATGGCCTGCAAATGGGGGTATTTCTTAGGTTCAGAACACCATGAAACATGTATATAAGCCTATAAAAATTTGTGCGGTTGAAAACCTGTTTTACATGTAAACGTACTCATGGAAGGGTTAAATTCATGACATTCTTTGATTCTTCAATTATTTCTTGCTTCCAGTAGTTGGACTGATTCTTTTTTGCACATAGTGAACTTCGCTCATCTTTTAATACGATTCTTCAAAAAAGTGCTGTTTCTGTGGTATTGTATTATCTGAATAATCATATTTAACTTTTTTTAAACAAGGTTACTGTTTCTAATTGTTCTGTTACTGTGTTTTTTGCTGGTGTGTAATAAAAAAAAAGTTTTTCTTTACATGGTTATTTAATACATTAGCTGCTTGTAAATATTTCTTGTTAAGTGCTCTGAAATGTGCTGTAGAAGTTGTATTAGATCAGTTTGAAGCATTGTTTGAAAACCATTTTGTTTTGGGTACTTCTATTAAATTAGAAAGATGACTCTTTCACTTTGAGTTTCTTTTTTGCACATCTGCATTAGGTCATTAGATACTAGTTCATGTCTGGCAAAAGGCTTTTCTGATACTTGCAGTGTGGAAGCACCTTGATGAAATTTTATCCGTAGCAGTTCAAGTGTGACCACCTGAGGCTGCATAATCTGCAGCAATCGGTAGCTCCAAGACAGAAAATACTGAAGTCTAAACTTGATTCAGTTTGGGTTGGAGATGCTGTGATTTCACCACTCTGCACTTCCTTTTCCATAAAAAAATTTGTCACGTTTATCTACACCTGGTACACGACATACAAGTGTTTTAAGGCTTTCTCTAGGGTTTTTGGGGCTGCTGTCATCCTGAACTTCGGTGCAGCCTTGGAGGAGACAGTTCTGAGGTGTGCAGCTCACGCGCGGTCAGTTCTGGAGCTGGGATGCTTTCCAACGGCCCGGGAGACCTGAGAGCAGTCTGTAGCGGGGTGGCTGAGGTGCTGATCCCCGCGCCCCCCCGCCCGCTAGAAAGCATGGGAAAAATGGAAAGGGAGCTGAACTTGATTGCTCTGTAACTTGTTAATGTTACATCTGTAGCTTGTATGGTGCTGCTCACACTGTCGTCATGGTGGAGGTAAGGTCATGGTGCTAGGAAGTAAGGTTGGTAGGCTTTGTAAGGGAAGAGGAAGAGATTGCTCCTGCAGCTTTAATACTGTTTACATGCAGTGAAAAAGCCGAGCACATGTGCTGCTGTTATGTTTATTCACTTTTTAACTGCAGTTTAGTGTGTATGCCTTGAGCTTCTCCCTCCTCCCATTTCTTGTGCTGACATTGCTACTGGAGCAGCCTCGTGTTACCATACCAGAGCTAAAGGCAGGATCTAGCTCACATATCTCGGGATATGGCCCAGTTCAACTACAGCTGTACGATTTGAAGTAGGAACTAGTCTGGTTTGTTTTAACAGGAGTCAGACTGATTCCAGGTCCCTCCAGGCATCAGTATCAATTGTACTCTAGCTGACCATGCAGTCCTGCAAGAAGAATGTAAAGTGAGCGTGTACATAAGCTAAAATTACCTCTGAGTAATTCTGCAAGCAATGAGAGAGAGGTCTAGCAAACTGAAATACCAACCATCCTGAAGGTATGTTTGTACTTTCATAACCTTTGCAGTTGGTGAAGTTGCTGATCCAAGCATGTCTGTTATATATCGGAGAACTAACTGCAGGCTGTGGCTCACAAAGGAGATGGATTTTCACTTCCCCTTTGTTCTTTAAGTGCTTGTGGTGGCTTAGCATCACAGAATCTCCATGGTAAGAGCTGTCTTCTAGGAAAAGGTTCTGTTAACTTCACTAAAGTACACGGTTTTTCCTGCTAAGATTTAGAGCACCTGCATTTATAATGAGCCCTTGAATGCGCTTGCTTGCCTTTTGCAGTCTGCAGCAAAGGAACAGATGGTTTGAACCTAAACCATTGCACTTCAGATGGACTTCGCTGCTAGATCAAATACTGCCTGTGTGAGGTGATGCTTGCTCTGCATGTGCTTGACACAAACGGGTGGCCGGATGCCCTGCTGACCCTTCTGATTCCTCTAGAGCTGGAGTTCGGTGCTCTGCTGGCAGAGGAACAAGGAGGAGTTCTCTGCGTGGATGTTGAATTTCTTTTTGCCAGGCACTGCAGCACTGCCTCACTGTGTCCAGACGATCTCGGCCTTGCCAGTCCATCTGCTCCAGCTTCATACGGCCCATCTGCTCCGTCTCTTTCTGTGCCGTTCATGTTGGCTGCCTTTGGGGCTGGACTGTGATCTGTCATTTTCAGCACCTCCGACTTAACTCAATCCCCTGGATTCCCTCAGTAGGCTTGCTTGGTTTTTTTCCCTTTGTGTCCTAGCTAAATTTCTCCTGCCTTGCTCCAATGACACTGAGCTGTTCACTGCTTCACAAAGTGCTACAATTCTGTTGCCAATTTTTTATTTCTCCCCCTCAGTGGGGCATATCTTAATCTCCTCTTTCCATCCTGAAATTCTACAAAGAGTTAGAAACTATGCTGCTAAACTGTTTTACCATCTGTTGCCACTGTAGAATTCACATCTATATCTCTGTAGACAAGTATGTGATTTTGGAATTACTGCCATCTTTCTCCGAGGGTTGAGATTATAAACCTTTATCTTCACTGGCCTTTCCTCTTCTTGTTAATCCACTTCACTGTGTGAGCTCTTTGGATCACTTCAGTGCCTGAATATGCATACAGGGGCTGACTTGCATTTCATACTGTTCTTGTGTCCTTTACTCTGTGTTAGTGGAGCAAAGCACGCTGAACTAAGTAGAATTGCTCTTTGTGAAATTACCTTCCAGTGCATTCCATGAGCTACCATTGCAGGTAAGTGCTTGGTGATCTTCATGTGATTTAATGCTTAGGAACTAGGATAATGTTTACTAAATGAGTGTGGATTAAAACTGGGGATATAAATTCCTGCTCCTTTTGTTAACGCACCAGAGAGATGAGCATGTTTAGCACTTAGCTTTAATTAGCAGCTGACACAAGACTCACAAAACATAGTGCTGGGTCCCATCAGCTGAGGTTGATGGATGCCTGGTTAAGACTCCCCACCAAGGAACAAGCAAGGGTACATTATGGGGTGCAGTGATGTCCTCAGGAGTCACTGGTGTATCTGTTGCTTCATCCTGACAGTGATGTTCTTCATCTACTGACAGCCCTTTTTGCCTCGTGTGTCTCCAGTGAAACCCACAGCGTTGCTCTCGAGAAGAGCTTGCTGCTCTCATCCGCAGCTCAGACCCTGCACTCCCCCGGCCAGGAATGGGATTCACCTGCACTGCCGGAGGGCAGCCAGCTAAAGAGTACTGAGGCTTGTTTGGATGCAGTCGTTTCCTTAACTAAACCTGTAGAGCCACTGGCTCATCGAGAGTATATTTTTTAATCTCATATGTCATATCAGAGATAAACACAAGAGCCTTTTCATGGTAGAAGAGTTACTCATCAAACTTTATGTAGCTGGTGGGTAGAAAGCAATCCCGTCTGTCACAGCTCTGGCAACTAGAAGTGTTTAGAAATCAAGTCCTTTGAATATTTCCACCACTGCAGGGAATATGGGGCTGGGATATGGCATTAGGGTGTGCTGGAGCTCTGAATTCAACACTGGGATCTGCATGGCAGCCTGTATCTGTTTCAGGCCACTCTCCTGTCAGGAAAGAGTCAGCTCTGAAAGTGGCTGAAAACCCCATTCGTTTGAAATTGTGCTTGGAGACATGTTCAGTGCAGTTCTGCAGCTCTTACTGGGCACAGCTATGGAGTTTGTGCTATGGATCTGAGCAGTGGCTTTGCAGTTGACTGCAGGACAAGACACAAATGCAGAACTTAAGTCTCTCTTCCTCTTGGAGGTCATCTGCCTTCAGGCAATCCCAAATGTAAATAATTTATCTGCTCTATTGGCCCTAGCATGTTTTCAAATGAAGGAGAGGTTGCAGCAACACATCCTTCTGACAGCATGCTATAGGGACCATGCTCAAGGATGAATTCTGCTTTCTAAATAAAGACAAATTATCTGCCCATCTGAGATTTAATCAGCTCAACACAACAGGGAAGGTGCATGTAATTCAGAGACCTGCAGCAACTGTGTTAGGGAACATAAGGCGACCTGTGAATAATCAGCCTTCTGTAGTCAGACACACACCCTGCGTGAAAGCAGAGATTGCAAACTGTAAGTTACACATAATTCTGCTAAGAATTTGTAAATTAACTGGTCCTTCTTTAAAATCTCTTATATGGAATGTGTCACCAGATGGTGCTATTAACACAGTTGTCTACACGCTGGTCTCTGAGTGAGCAGATAGTTTTGTCTTGGCAAGAAATTCTCAAGCAAGGCTGACTTTTATTTCTGCAGGTGTGAGAGGTACCTGCTGAGGACCTGTCGTTTGCTGGGAGTGAGGTATGGGTGGTGTGCTGAGATCTGTACGTGCTACGTATACCCCAGGGTCAGCGTCCATGTTTCAGTGGAATGTGGTAACCTGGGGACTTTAAACTCATTAATACCTCTCTCCATCTTTAGCCTTAACAGAGTGCTGTGCTCACTGCCTGGATGTGCGAGCAGAGAGCCGAAGGCGATGCTGTCACGTTGCGCTGGGCAGAGCTGGCAGCAGCAGCAATGCCCCTGCCTCCTGCCATGGGGAAACTCGGTGAGCCATGCCTGCTGGGGAGGACATGCATGAGAACAGCCTCAGCTGGTGACCTGCCTCACCTGTCCCCTCTTCATCTCTGCAACTGCAAGGCATGGGGGGGACAGGGAAGCTTTCAGCAAGCAGGAACTACTGCAATGGTAATCAGCTTTGCTTTTTCCTTGTCTCTAGCAATTGCTTTGAGCACTATTGGTGCCAATCACAAAGAACAGTGGGCTTTTCATCTAAATCAGGCATGTAGCATGGGCTCTGGGTGCTCCCTGCACTGCTGAAACCTGTCCAGGAAGGAGACAGTCCTCAGTAATTTTTTGTTGCTAAAAGTTTTGTCTCAGGGTCCTTTTCATAAGCAGAGCAAGTAACCAAGCTAGTAACCAGCGCCACCACCGTAGTCTTACTGTGTGGTCCTGAAGAGGAAAGGTCTGAGCATCACCTGTAGACACGAGCCCTGTGCTCTGGCCCTCCATCTAATTCTGTCTCTTGAGCTTGTGTGTTTTTGATGATGAACAAAGAGTTGAGCACTAGGTGAGATCCGAGTCTGACATTGATCCTAGCCCTGGACTTTTGCTCCAAATCAGGCCATGCAGCAGATGCTGGATATGTTCAGACTTCTTTGAGCTCAGGCACAGCTGTGCTGGAACACTGTGTGTCAATAATGACCATGGTGTGTACTGGATTTTCACCGTCTTCATCTCTTTTCCTGCTGCCCTGCATCTAATGGAAAGGAAGGGCTGTAACTACCCTGAATGGGTTAAGGAACAGTATTTAATGCGGGAAAGACAAGGGATGCCAAGGTTAGTAATACTAAGGCATCTCAATTATTCCTTCAGTAGGCAACTGAAAGAGCTGACTGGGGCTGCAGAAGAGCTGCGTGTGGTCCATGTCTCCTGCTGAAGCTGCAGTATGTCCCTTGTTTTACCACCCTTGTGCAATGCTCTCCTTCCCTCTGGAAAACAGAATGTATTTTCAGCATTCAATACACTCCTTTGTTATTTGGAAATTTTCTTTCCCTAACTTGGTGTCCAGAGCTACAGTTTGATCTTTGTTAACTACAGTTTCTCAGTTCCCTTTCATAGCAAGTGATCTGATACTCAGTGTGCTGCTGGTTCATGGGGCGACTGTGGACATGTCAAACCAATTGAGTCTTCTGCCCAATTATAATCAATCTAATTGTCTTCCAGATACACGCAGACCTGGTATTCTTCTAGTGTCTGAGCAGAACGTAATTGTGTCCGGCCATCTTATTTGCTGCTGGTTGTTGAAAACTAAATTCTGTAGAAAGTTAATCAATAATGCCACTGCTGGGCCTGGAGATGCTATCCTGCTCTGTACTTCCAAGGAGCACTCTCTCTTTCTTGCCTTTACGTATGATGAGCACAGCGACAGGCTTCACCGAGGAGGCTCTCTGGATGCATGTGTCTGAGACGTGATTTATGGGGGCCACATTTGTAGGTGGTGTAAATTGACACAACTTCATCAAAGTCAGTGGAAGAACTATATCCTCATTCACTTGATGAGTTACTTCTTCCTTTAAACTAAACAATATTCTTGTTTGTTCCTGAGTTCTAGTAATAATGTGCAGAGATGACTTTTGCAATGTGACCCTTGCCAGGAGGGCTCTGGCAGGGCAGTCGTGAGGGTCTGGACAACGTCTGGGGTTGGGACCCCTGGCACCCTGGGAGCACGTACCTCCCAAGGACAGGGTGCTGCGGGCTGTGGGCCGTCACCCTCTGCACACCTGGGCTGCCCACGATGGGAGCTCTTGTCTTTGACAGCACTCTGCTGTAATGGTAGAGGGCACTTTACTGGCTGAGAGCAGCGGTGGGGAAGATGTTTGACTATTATCTAAGCAGACCTACTAAGTAAACAACTTATTGCCAGTGCTAATGGCTCTGTGTCTTTGCCTCTTGTCATTTAGAGCCTTTGGAAATAATGTTATCAGTAAGTAAATAGATTTTTTAAAAAAAACAACTCAGTGAAATCTTTTGGCCCTGAGATTTGATACTGACAGGCACAACAAACACCCTGCAATGAAGCAGACATGATCCTTTTTCCCCACTGTCCCAGCCATTTCCCCAGGGTGAGCCCTTGGGTGCCAGTGGTGGGCTACAAACCCTCGTGCCTGATGAGAGCAGCCTGTTGCTTTTATTTTATTGCATGGCTCACCTGCTCTTTCCATGGGCAGTGGGCAAGGACACCCTTATTCCAAACTGCAGGACCTGATGCTCCTCTTTCCAGGGGATATGAAGCTGTGGGAAAGTAAATTCAACAGAAACCAACAGCTTGGGAAAGTCCCGTATGCTACACGGCTAATAGATGAAGCTGGTTATGTTTCTCTATGAGGATCTTTGGGAACTGAGATGATTGCCAACACATCTGTCATTTAGAATTAACTCTTCTGTCCATTGTCACCTGTGGAAGGAGATTGTTAAGTAGTGTAGTGGTTGGCAAGGGTTTTCTTTTGTCCTTTTTTACTAATAGGAGTATTGCAAACGCTGCTTTGGACTCCCAGGAGACATCCTTGCAGAGGGTGAGGGAGAGCTGTACATATAACAGAGATCTTCGATGCAGTGCTGTATGTCTCTAGCCAGAAAAAAGTCTCTTGGATTGCTGGCTGTGGATCTTGTGAAAGAGGTTTGGTATCACTGTCCAGGATGTGCTGGAACTGCCTGTGCTGCAGCAAGCAGGCCTGGCAGCGGGACCCCCACCCTGCCCAGGGGTCCCTGAGGGCAGGGAAGCGCCGGGGGGAGTAGGAGGGACAAGGGGTAATGAGGCTGAGTGGCCAAAGGGCTGGTTCGAGGCTGGGACCAGATGGGCCGGGTACCACAGGGCAGGACAAGTGAGGAGCTGTCGGTCCCTGCAGGGTGATGATGAGGGACCATGTGGGGCGATGCGGGACCATGTGGGGCGATGCGGGGTGATGCGGGGTGATGCGGGGTGATGAGGGACCATGCGGGGTGATGTGGGGTGATGTGGCGTGATGCAGGGTGATGTGGGGTGATGTGGGGTGATGAGGGACCATGCGGGGTGATGTGGGGTGATGCAGGGTGATGTGGGGTGGCAGCACTCTGGGAGTGGGGGCTGCGCCCATCTAGCGAGTGCTGTTGGGGAAGAGACCACTCCTGCCCTTTGGGGTGTTGGGTGGGAGGCATCGCTGGGGGGGTGGGCGGGAAGAAGGCGCTGCGGTTCTGTGGTGCTCTCTGGAGCCTGACTGAGCAAGTTAATCAAAGAGCTCTCAGGTTTCTTTTCACATGTTAATTTGCTCCTGAAATAAAAACACTACAGCATTTTCCCTTTGAGGCACAATTGCAAACCATTGTTTTTGTTTTCCCTATTATAGAAATGCTGCTATTTTTATTACTTGTATTTCCACTGGGAGGGATAAAAATAACTAGAATATGGCAAATACTTTGTAAGCACACCAGGGGAAAAAAAAAAAATAAAAACAAACACCTTATAACTCCTTATTTTCCTTTACTGATATCAGTGTAGCTTGTTTCTTCCAGAAGGTTGTGATTAAATATATTCTGCTTTGCTTTTCTGTCTCCATGCAAACAATTGTGGTTTAAACCCTGTGCTAATTCCAAGAAGGGTTGGGCTTGCAACCTTCTGCACTCTCTGCCCGGTGGTACTGCCCACAGTGCAGGAGAAAGGTGGTTGCAGGTGGATGTGTTCAGTCTCTTACTGTGCTGTGCATACACATGGAATTTTTCCAGATTCTCCTATCCAACTCTTCACTGTCTAGCTATCTTCTTTCCTGATAGAAATTGTGCTGAGATAAAGCCATATGCAGTGTGGTCCGGGGCTGTTTCAAATCTAAAGATTACCTACCTCACGGCTGCTAGAGCTATGTGCACACAAGGGCTTGAAAGTGTCCCATGAGCTGTCAGTGGAAATCACTGGTCCAACCCTTTTTCTGCTTTGGAAACACTTAATGCAGCCAGGGAAGTCCTGAAGACTACTACAGTTATGCTTAAAAGGGGCTGTTCCTGCTTTCTGGAATTACGGTGGCTGAGGAGTGTAGGAAAGCAAAGGCTTCTTGGGCATCTTTAGCACTTCATTACTGAAAACAAATTTTAATCTGTCTTCTGGGTTCTGACACCAGCAATTTATTGGCTGAGGAAAGTGCAGTCTTTTTAAAATATATTATGCAGTGATACTTAGAATAGTGTCCATGACACAGAAGGTTGAAATGAGACCCTAAAAGCAGCAGTTTTTCATCTGTTTTCAGAAAAATAATGTGTTAACATCGGTTGTTAACATTTATGCAAAGGCCAGCTTAATCCTTCTAATAGTTGCATAACAGCCACATTTTAGGTTTTCACAGCATTGCATAAAGATGCTTTTGACGTGGGGGGAGACAGAGACTAACTAACTTTATAAATCAGCTTGAGGAACTGAAATGGGTCTAATCCCAGCCTAACACTCATTGCTGTGAGGTGGTACCATGTTCCAGTAACAGGATTTGCTGCCATAATCTTCCTGAAATTTAGGTCCTAAATAACCCTAGCTTGTCAAATTGACACAGGGCTAACAGGCCTTTATGGCAGTGAGTGTCACTGGAACTGTGTATGTCACCAAAATCAGGAATGAAAACTCGTTAGTGCTGGGTTTAGCATTAATGAGCAGGCATTACTTTATTGGGCTGGGGACATGAGGGAATCATTCCACCTAATGTGCCTGCCGTACGTTACAATAGCCAAAGCTTATGTCACTCTATTACATACATATTAATCAAATTTCCTAAAACTTATTATCATATTTAAATAATTATTACACATGCAGTTTAAGTCTCTGAGGGGCTTCCATGAGAGTCGTTGGTGGTCTCTCACGGTCTCTGATGGTCTTTGGAGAGAGAAGCCCTTCTTGAACTTTGTCTATAATTTGGAATTGGCCTTTCTTTGATTTATGTCTGCACTTTCTTATCTCCCACCTAGCTTCAGCTAGTTCATCTTTTTTAAGAAGGCCTTAATCTTCAAAGACAGGGGCTTCTGATTAGGAGTCTCCCAATTTATGCATGGACCCTTTCCATTTATGCATTCCCCAGGAAGCATTCATCATGCTTGCCTAGCTCAAGGACCTCTGTGCAATGGACATGTTGCAGGTGTTCGACTGATTGCTTAAGTTCTTATGCTGCCCTAAACAATATTTTTGTTCTTCACCCATTTTTCAACATGCACACAAAGCTTGTGCTTTGCACAGCTGCCTTGGCTTGGATGCAACCAAGATGTCAAGTCCTTGGGCAGGTACCCCAGTGCGGGCCCTGGGCTCTCACTTCATTAATTTTATTGAGATTGTGCCCTGTGTTAAATGCAGATGCTTGGAGAATGGAAGGTCAGAGTTCCCCAAGCTATTTAGCTAATAGCTTTCAGGCATGGCAGGACACTGCAATACTCACAACCACATCTCTCTGATATAATCTCATCTGATGTCTCTCAGTCATCTGATGCTGCTGGATCAAAAATGGCTTTTTAGAACCTCCAGCCCTGCCAAATCATGCTGTGACTGTTCACCTTGAGGATGTGCAAAGATTCCAGGTCAATAAAATATATTTCAGAAGTTCCATCACTAGAAAACAAATTTTGATGATAGTCCTGCTCCTAGAAAGCTTCTTGCCTGGATGCATTCAGCTTCAAAGAAAGAAGCCTGTCTTCAGTGTCCAATTTTGGTTCAATGCCACTTGGAATCAGTGCTTTACAGGACACCGAGCCACATTTTCTTGCCATTAAACCAGTGAAGCTGGCACTACACAGCAACACCTTACTTATGCTTTAGGACTTTAGCTTGCAGCAGGTACTTCTTACCCCTTGCCACAGTGGCCTTGTTGCAATTACAGACTGGTTTGGGCTGGAAGGGACCTCGAAGCCCCCCCAGTGGCACCCCCTGCCCCGGGCAGGGCCCCCTTCCCCCAGCCCAGGGGGCTCCCAGCCCCACCCAACCTGGCCTTGAACCCTTCCAGGGAGGGGGCACCCACAGCTGCTCTGGGCACCCTGGGCCGGCGCCTCCCCCCCCGCACAGGGAACAATTTCTGCCTTACGTCTCATCTACATCTCCCCTCAGTCAGTTTAAAACCATCACCCCTCATCCTACCCCCACCCCCTGACCCAGAGTCCCCCCCCACCTCTCCTGTCCCCCCTTTAAGCCCTGGGAGGCCACTCTCAGGGTCCCCCCGGAGCCTTCTCTTCTCCAGGCTGAACCCCCCCAACTCTCTCAGCCCGGCCTCCCAGGGGAGGTTCATCATGTGCTGTGCTGAGGAAATTAATTAATTGTTGAGTGTTAAACTTAAAATCTCAGTGCTTGCTTGCAGTGCAGTCCAAGGACTGTCAGTTTGGGCTACAAGTTAAGGATTATTTTTCCCTCCTTCTTCCTTGTGTTGCCAGGATATTCAGGGAGAGGTGTGTCTAGAATTGAATAACTGCTCCCAAGAAAGCTTAAATGGGGAATGATCTGCCACTGTGCAGCCAGGAGAGACAAAGGTACACACAAGTGAGGAACCAGCATTTCCTTTATCTTTCTAGTATTGTTTTGTGCAATAAATGGAGCCTTGGAAAGTTTTATTGCTAAGCAGTATGAGGGACCAGGGTCCTGGAGACCTCTGTGTCGGCAAATGTTTCTGCTGGAGATGATCTGTGCTTGTTGTGCAAAAAAGGGTAAATCACTGCTCTTTGTGGAAAACCCATCTCTCACTACCCTCTCCACCATGCTTCTTTTTTTTTAATGCACCGTCACCAGCAGAAATACAAAGCTCTGGCTGCTCCCAGGGGCAGGAGATGCTGCTGTCTGGCAGCTCTGTACCACATGCAGTTCAGTACAGATTTAATGCTTCGTGCAAGGCCTGTCTAAATATTTTCTTCTAAACTTAGTTTGAGCTCAATTCTTGCTGCTAGTATTGGATAGAAACTGATTCTTAAAGCTCTGTCTTCATTACAACGAGCAAGGTAATCTTCTCCTCCCTGTGCACGCCGGGATTAGGTGGGGATGTTGGTTTTGCTCGCTGCTTGCGCGCTGTCAGCCACCACAGAAGATCTGCATATCAAAGCGGTGTGTGAAGGTGCGCAGCAATACATGTTACATTTGTACACAGATGGCACCTTGACATTGCCAAAGGATCCAGATCCACATCGTTTTTCCTGGCAAGAAGCTCTGAATCATTCTTGAGCTGTTTCCAATTATCATATTAACTAAGAGAGTAAACAATATCATACCATTACTTAGAACTGGCATAAATAAATGCTGCTACTCCGTCTCCAGCGTTGATTATTATTACAAAAAAAAAAAAAAAAAAAGGCTTTAAATAGTTTATAATCCAAATTAAATGACTAGCATGTTCTATATCAATTGGACAAATATTTGTGATTCCACCTTAGTGGCACCCATTCCCATCTATTGACTAGAAAAAATATTTGTACGTATATTTAGGCATGTTTGGGCCCCAGACATAAATAGCCTACAGTTAGATACCTATTCAACATACTTTCATTAATCCAATTGCAGTGTGCTACAAAACTTCCTAGTTCCTCAAATGTTTGTGGTAATATTGTCTTTGGCTCTTGTCTTCTGCTTACTGCAGGGAAAATGATAATCTTTTCTCAATCTATTCACTCAGATCATTATGAATTTTACAACTTTCAAATCTTGGTTTCTGAGCAATATGTGCAGCCCTCTAACTGATGCACACTATAGCTAGTATTTTCATTCACTTTGTGGTCTTGTCTGAAGTGATTATTTCAAAGGCAACTCAAGAGATGTGTTGTTGCATGTAACACGTTTCTCTGTGTAGTCTAAGTCTGCTAAACAGTTTTCCCCTAACATTTATTCAACTCCAAACTCTTCTAGGCTAGCTACAGATGCAGACTTTTATACTTAACTATTAGCTCTGCCTCTCTAAAAGTAACATTGGGCTACTAGACAGGGAAAAGATAAATGCCATCCTGTGAGAGGAAGGCATGCCACACTTTCCTAAATGCCATGTGAATGCAGCTGCAGGGAAAAGCTTGACAGACACAGCAAGTTCAAAATGCCAGGGTGGGTGTAGGTGAGATGAAGCTCCTGAACCTCTCCAGAGATCATCAGCTCTGCCCAGGTCCCCGGGAGCGCGCAGGGGGAACTTGCCTCTGCTGTTCATACTGGAAGGTGGAAACATGGCTTAGGGGAGCAGTCTGGCCTCCAAGTACCAATCCAGTCTGAGCCAGGCTGCAAAAAGGCTGCTCCACAGCAGCCTGGGAGCTCGTGCATCTGTTCTGTGCTTGTGCCCCTCCACACTTCGAGCGCAGGGCTGAGTGGCGCTGGGGAGGGGGCACGGCCGCGGGCCCAGAGGGCGACGGAAGGTATGGAGCCTGGGGAGGGGGACCTGGCTCTCCCGGAGTGGGGCCTGGCTCCCCCGGAGTGGGGCCTGGCTCCCCCGGAGTGGGGCCTGGCTCCCCCGGAGCTTTCCCTGTGCAGCTCCGTGTGGCAAAGAGGGAGATTCCCAGTGGGAACGGAGAGACAAAATCTTGCATCTCGGTAGCCGTATATATGTGTATATGGAGAAGAGAAGTAGGTGCAAGAGTCATGGCTTGGAAAAAGCAGTGTTTGGATTTTCAGACATACGAGCTGCTGTCTGGCTGTTTTCCAGCTATGTTGGACAATAAACAGTGCATATGACATACATTCATACTTACAAGGTGCAAAAAACAGTCTGGTTCTGTGTTCTACAGAAATATTTGAGAGTATAGCTTATACCAGAGTCTCCTGTTATTGTTACCCAGCAAGCGTGAAATCCTCTGATATGTAAATAAAGGTGAGTAACTGACCCAAGGTGACTTTAAATTTAAAAGTAAAATGTTCTCGGTATTACCTTTGAAATAAAATTAGCTTTTATCTAAATAATTGAATTTTGTTATTGATTTCTGTGTTACAAGCTCTCAACTGGACATTAACCTTTTCTAAGGTTTGGTTGTGTTTTTTTTTGTCTGTTGAAATCTCTTTAAGGTAACTTTAGATTCCAAATGCAATACTTGACTGATGAATCCCAAGAATTCCTCTCTTGGTGCCAGTTTTGGTGGCTCAGGCAAAAACTGTTGATGTGCTGAGAAGTTGTGGTTATGGTATCATTAACCAAGGGCTGACTTGCATCCCCTTGGGTCTCACTCTACTTTGGTTTTGGGAATGTGGGCCACAGGTGCCCCAGAGGAGGCAATGAAAGGGGGAGCAGAGAAGAGGTGCTGCTCCCTCACCAGGTCCTGGTCAGGTCCTTTACCTGCCCGGCCAAGAGCACAGCAGGGAAAGGCCCTTCTGTAAGGGCTCTACAGCCTAAGGAAAAATACTGTGTAATGAATAAGAAAAGATGAAGGCCGGGGGTGTCAGTGATGGGAACGATCGGTTCTGAAAACAGGTTTTGGGCATAATTTGAGTTTCAAGTGTCTTAAAAAGAAATAGGTGGGTGTGAAATGGGATATTAACCAAATTTGGTATTATGCTTGCACGAGACAAGATACACTGTTTGTATTGCTCTACCTCTATTTCCTGTTCAAAACAAAGCCCCCCCCTTTCTTTCCTTAAATAAGTGTGTATTAGCAAAAGATCACCTCACAACCAGCACAACCCAGCTTTGCGGTTTGGCCCGGGTCCAGGAGGCGACAGAGACTGCACAGGAATTCGGGATGAAAAGTTCAGCACTGAGGAAGAGGAGATACTTCCTCCCACGACCACTGCCCAGCCCTTCACGACCCCTGCCCAGGACCAAAGGAACTCACTGCGCAGCCGCAAGGAGGAGGAGACCTAATTATAATAAGAAGCGAGGGCAGGCGGGGATAGATTATGAATATGTATAGGCATCTCATGAATATGCAACACTTTGTAACATATAAGCAAGGCTAGAGCGGCAGGGGGGTGCGCACGCTTGTTGTGGCGGAGCGATCCCCCACGTGCCCGGCGCCGAATAAACATACCTGCTTTACAACCCTTAGTTGTGAAGTCTTTCATCTGTAAATCAGGTGGTTTTAGTAAGTTTGTCATATAAATGTAATGCAAACTATACCTGAGCTTGAGCTCCTGGCAAATTATCAGTTCAGCTTCCAGTCTTGTAAAGTCTGGAGTCTACTCAGTAAACATAGACCTTTGCAAGCCGTGGTGCTGTCAGCAAGCAGCTGGTGATGTTGGTGTTCGCTTGCATGGGGTAAACGGTGTCACAAATACTTCCTAATCTGCCGATGCGCCTCAAACTGTTTGCAGCAGCAGGTTATACAGAACTGACCGGGAGGTGGTAGTGTCTAATTAAAAGTGTCTCTTTGTGACCAATTGTAGGATATTGCTGTGTTAATAAAAGATTTTCCTCATGTTGTCATGGCAACAGAAGTTTTTGGAAGGAGAAGTGCTTAGTAGGTAAGTTCCTCTTGCCAGACAGAGGCTGCCATGCTGGATGAAGCACTGTGGCAGAAGCCTGCGCTCAGCTAGCGATGATAAGGTGTCCAAAACACCTTGGGCTGGGCAAAGAGGCAGGAAGGACCGGTGTGACCACAGGCATGCTGCAGCAACGCCTTTAACTGTACGGCTGGCCCATGCACCTCAGTGGCTATACGGGCCCTTTGTGTTGAGGACGCGTCACTAACCCAACAGTTGGAGAATTTAGTCTGGTTTATCCAGTCAGCTCGGGAGGGGGAGCTCAGGGCTGCTGTCTGGGCCCCCAGCAGAGCTGCAGCGAGGTGGAAGGGCACCTCGGTGGTGCTGGCCTGAGGGAGAGGTGTGGGGCAGCGCTGGGGCAATACTTGCTCCCTGATGCCCGGCCCCTGCCAGCCCCAAGGGCCAAGGCAGCAGAAGTGGGCAGGGAGCAGGCAGGAGCAGGCAGCTGGAGAAGCCCCAGGGGTAGATCCTGCAGCTCCCCGCCTGGAAATTCAGGTGCAGAGGTTCTGGGAGGGTTGCTGCCTTGCAGGAGCCTGCGTGGCTGGGCTGGAGGGTTGTTGGAGGAGCCGAGTGCTGCTCTGGGTGCTTGTGTAACTCCTGGGACCCAGGTGGTGTGATGGCTCACAGTGCTTCAGCAAGTAATTAGCAGATAAAATAAACACAGTGGCACGAAGCTAAGCATACTCTGTTGCGATGTGGGGCTGAGGGACCTATGTAGCTTTAGCACTGACTCTCCAGTATGCCTATTATATTTGTACTAGTTTCTCTGCTCCAGAAGCTGCAAAAAATCATTCTGCTGTACATAATTTTAATTGCCTGTTATACAATTGCTTCTTTTCCCATGCTTGTCAAATATATTCTCTGTTCAAAATTGTAGCTCTGTCATGTGGCATGACCTGTCTGCCAATTTACAAGAGGAATTAAAAAATACCCCATAAAATGAAAAAAAAAAAAATCGTCTAGTTATGAAATACAATGGCATTCGCAGTCTGTATGGCCATCTGCAGCCTGTTGTGTTTGGACCAGCACAAACAAATCAATAAAACCTGCTGCCTTTCTTATGTTGCCTTTTGCAGTTGTAAGCAGTTGGTGCAGTGGTTGTGGTAGCACTCTCCTTTCTCCTGTCTGATGATGTGCTGTCCTCAGCCAGAAGATTTCAGCGTTCTTTTTTTTCCAAAATTGCTCTGGGGCTGGGATTTGGAACTCTGCAATTGGAGAATGGAGAAGGTGCAGCAATGAAAGGGTTAGAAATAATTTATCTGGGCTGCAGCTTTAACAACATCGTATGGAGGGCACAAAACTGAATTTGGTAGGAGGTTCTTTGTCTGGAACCCGCCTTGGCAGTGAACAGAGGTCTGATCTCAGAGGCAATAAGGCTGGGGAGCTGCGGGCTGCAGCGAGCTGTGGCTGCTGGAGGCTGAGCAGAGGCTCCCCGGTCTGAATGCGGAGGAGGGTTGGTAGAGCTGGAGCACTGCCTGGCACAGGGGGTCCCTTCGGCTGCTGCCATGCCAGAGGGTGGAACTGGTGTGGATCTGTTTGTGTGAATCAAAATAAACGAGCCCTCTTTTCCTAGTTTGACTTTCTTAGACAGCAGAGGGGGATAGCGGAGGATGCGGTGTGGGAGATGAGTGGTACCAAGGATGACAGCCGTTGTCAGAAGGCAGTCCGCATTGTCACCGAGCTCTGCCGGAAGAAAAGCCTGCCTAGCTTGGACCTGGACACTTGCAGGGAATTCCTCCTGCTGCCTTCTGACCAGAGCCTGATTATCTCCGAGCCAGGTACAGTACTCTGGTCCTGTCTGCTCGAGTAGCGCTTGTGATGGCTAACAGCCGGAGGAAGGCAGGAGGACTCTCGCAAGGGGAGGGAAATGTTTGCAAGCCCCGTGTTAGACTCGGGGGGACTGGTTGTGGCACGCATTGCTGTGTGGTTATTTTCCTTTGCACGGGGTCTGCTGTGAAGAACTGGGTGCAAGTAGTACCTCACCTGTTGATGAGAAACGATGTAGCCTGATGGGGATAGCTGCACGGAGGGGACAGACAGGCTGTTAAATGCTGGTGAGGAGGTGGTTAATGAGACAAAGTTTCTGTGAAAGTTCCTTACCCTTTACAAATATAGACGCCTGTCCTGTGAAAAACAAAAAACAGTTAAAAGCCTATTTAAGTAACTGAGATGACAGGAACTGTTATCCCAGTTTGAGAAAAGGAGGGACTTGTATGGATTTTTGTTCACCAGTAAGGGATCTTAATGTACTTTCATGTATTTATTTTACTTTCCCTAAGAACTGCCTGAAGTTGTTCCTCATCAGCTTGGAGAGTTAGGGAGACACACTGGCATGCCAGCAATGAATCACGAGCAAGCATACAGCTCTAAGAGCAAAGGGGCATTTCTTTACTGCAAAGCAGTTAATTTTCTGCACACTTCTACACAGGGCTTCTTGTTCCAGAGAGGTCGTCTTCTGCTGTAACTTCAGAAGACATTGGCAGGGGGAGCTTACATCCCAGGCTCACACACTGAGGAGCAAAACCCAAAATCCCATGCTTTTTAATTTAATTGATAAGATTCTGTAAATTGTTTGCTTATTAGAACATCTGCATAGAGTGCTTCGTTTAAGGTTTCTGTAGATTATGATCTACCAACCCAGCCTGATTTCGCAGCAGAAATTTTCAGAAACTTCTCTCCTTCTAAGGATACCTGTGCAGAGCTCAGGTGCTACACAGTTGCCCATCAATCCCTGTCCAAGGCTTTCTGTGTCATCCTGCCTCAGTTTCTCTGCTCCTCTCTGCCAGCATCTTGTGCCGGCACCCGAGGCACATTGGCAGCTCTCTGCTTTTGCTGGGATTTTGCCATCTGTTTGCTTGCAGTGGTGCTTCTACCTCTGTTTTGCCAGCCTAACACCTTCCTTTCCCATTCCACTCTGCTTGTAACTTAATTATCATCTTAAAATGACTTTGCTTTATACCTGCTTGTTCTGAAGGCCTCTTACCACTGCTGGTACTGTCCTTATGTATCGCATCCAGTGCAGCTGTTTTCTCTGTGTCAAATAACTTACTGCATTCCCTTGTAATTTTTTTTGCCTTGGTACCAAAATTAATGTTTACCTGACTGTGCAGCAGAAATACCTGTACTGCTCTTGTTCTGTCTGCCCTGATATGACAGATTTGCATTTGTTTGTGCATCCTGTTCAGGACCTCATTTGCAGGTCTCAATCACATCATCGTATGCCTTTAACATCTCAGTGTTTGTCTGCTCTGATCTCTGCTTCAAGTGTCAGCCTTTAGCCCAGGCAAGTCGTGCTGGGCTGGCTGACTGCACTGGGTGCACTAACAGCTATTACAGTTGTCTCTTCTCTGCACGACTGGGCCCATTTTTATGACTAGACAGAACTGAGGACAGCATTTGGGCCCAATGGCTACTAGTATTTCTCAAATACCTGGTTGTAAAACTGATCCAACAAGGGAAACAAATCTGTTTGCATTAAGCATTAACTAATATAACAGTTACGGTGGTAAGATACCTTTCCCATTAGTGTCTGGATGTTTATCTAATTATTTGCATTTATGCTTTGTCTATTTTACACTGAAGACTTACACTGAGCAAATTTGCTATCAGCTACCTGGTGTCCTGTGTTCAGATCTAGAGAGTTGTTCCTCATAAAGATATGCAAATCAAAAGTGCGGTTGTGCAAAGATGGGCAGTGATACGACGCTGAGAGAAAGTGCTGCGTCGGTACCAGCAAGAGAGTCAGAGTTGCTGTGCAGCGTGAGTACGGGGTCCTGCTGAAGTGTACCCGTGCTGGACGGCACAGCCTCGGCAACCTGGGTGCAAAGTTTGATGGAGTAAAATTGACCTTCTTTGTCATCATCAGCATGCAAAGTCAATGGTTTCTCCGTCAGTTTGTTACCTCCCAGCTAAATCTATTAGCTAATGGCTGAATCAGCTTGTCTTGTTGAGTATCTTGATGAAGTTTGTGTCATTTGGGAGCGGGCAGACAAAAGAACTCTAATGCTGCCCAAGCTGGGAGCCGAGGCTGCTTCTGTGCAGCTCTGCTTGCCATTAGACCCCGAGGGATGGGTTTGGTTTTGGTTTTGGTTTTTTATGTTTCATGTATTGATGGAGAGCAGTATCTTCTGGGGATGGCTGGAGTGCAAAGTGAAGTTGCAAAGAAATAAGCCAGGTATCACTAGCCTTCTTGAACTGCATCTGACAGTGGAAGAAACCTGTGAATATAAAATACTGCTGATATGTAAGAATAAGTCAGCGTATGGCTTTACGCAGTGATTATATTTTTTTTTAAACAATTTTGGACTGAATGTGGAAAGCGCTACTGTGTATACTGTAAGTTCTCCTCTATTCTCTGTACTTTGGATTATGTAATAGCTGATTCTCCTACTTAAAGTCAATAGGAGAAATATAGCTGCAGTGTTTTTCCAGTATGCCATACATTACTGTACACCCAACAAAGGAGCATTGCAGACTGCTGCTGCTGGCTAGTAATCCAGCAGCTAAGTATGTCAGAAAAATAAGGTATTTGGATGAGGAAGGTTTTGGTATCGATGCGTCAGTGGATATGTGAGGCTGAGCTTTGCCTGCAGTTTGGCCCATGGTGGTGCCAGGAATAGAACTGATCTCTTGGCTGTGGGCCCTGAGATCGAGCAAGATGCAGCATCTTTTTGTTGTGCCTATCTAAAATCCTCCCCCGTAGCTCCCTCCATCTGATAGCTCTCTTCCCCGCCAGTCCTCAGCTGTTGTGTAGTGATGCTGTGAGTGTGACTGGTACAAGCATAAACTGTAGACGGGGGAAATGCCTGTGATATAGGGACAGCATTTACCACTGCAGTGATGTGCCTTCACTAAATGGATACATCACTTCTCTGCCCTGGAGGTGCAGTGAGTGCTCTAGGATATAGCTGAGAGAATTTGTGGACAAGTGCTGCTGAAGTGCAAAGTACTTGGCTGGCCGTGCAGGGGAGCCCACACCGCCAGCCTCCCACGGGAGCGCTGCGCCGGGCACGGCGAGCCGCCCCTGTCACCCGGTGCCTCTGCCGGGGGGAGCGGAGCTGCTCGTTGGAGAGCAACGGGCTCCGGGGTCTTTGGGAAAAGGCCTGCCAAATCCTGCTCCCCAGGGCCCGCTGCGAGCTCCTGCGGTGGCGCGAGCTCTCCCCTGATGGCTCCTGCCCAGGGCTGCTGCCAGGGCTGCGGAGCCCATGGCCCGTGCTGTGGCAGCTCGGCTCCAGCCTGCCAGCACCCCTGGGACCTGCACAGCTCTCGCCGCCATCAAATGTGTTTGCACAGTCAGGTTCCCACTCAGTTCGGACTGAATTGCGTTACCGACTTACTCCCAGTCTTTGCCTGAACCAGGTCCTGCTCTCTGGGTGGGCAGTGGCAGTCCTGGGAGGTCGTGCCAAGCAGGGGATGGTGCAGAAGATGGGAGCTTGACTCCACAGAGAGGTTTAAAAACAGAATGATCGTTCTGAAATGAATGCGCAGAGCTGGTGGAGTGTGACTGGAGCCTGTGGCTTGTGATGTTTGTTGAATTTAAAGGACGGTGCATGGCTACAGAATGGAATTTACTCCAGGATCACAGCACATCCAGGAGCAAGCCCCTGGGCCTGATTTCTAGCTCCAGCACTACCCTGTTGTGACTTTCTTTAAGTACTGTAAGTTGGGGTTTTTGCCTCAGTGTATCCATTTGTAAAAGGCTTCACTGCCCTGTAGAAGAAGTACAGGCTGCAATGGATGATGTGCAGAGGTGTTGCAGTTTTTACCCAGAAAGTCACTACAGCACTGTGTGCACAGCAGTCCCTGTTGATCTCAGCACAGTTTGTGTACCTTCTCAAACCCTTCCTTAGGCACTGATTCACCCCAGCAAAATGCTGTAGTACTTTCCTAGTGCTGGATATGTAAGCTGGAGTGAGAGGAAGAAAAAGGACAGCTGGGGAAAATGCAAAACCAAAGAAGAGACTTTACGATAATTTCTGTCTCCTAGCACACTTTGTCAGCTGTCCTGTGCTTTAATCCTGCAATAATTCAGAGCACATTTAGTGTTTTGCCCTCTGTATGAACTGTTCTTTTTAAACTTCATGATGCAGGCAGCACATCTTGTACAGCGCTGAACACCCTCCTGGCACTTCACAAATACTATTAAAATGTTAAACCCACAAGTACGTAAGTGTTCTTGCTGCAGGCAGAAAAAGGGGTGAATTTTTGTGCAAGAAAGGTTTTTTCATTGCAGGAATCTTGATGCAGAAAGATCATTTCTATATGGAAAAATTGCTTCTGGAGTATTTTTCTTGGAAAAACATTATCTTTTGATAGAATAGTTTGACTAATGGAAAATTGATGACTTGCCCATTCACTGATATGGGATGCCTACAGCCACTACCTATGCAATACGGGCAAGTCTTGAATTTACTTACCAGCTGTAATAACACACTTTTCTGAATCACCGTTCAAGTGTATTTTGAGTGTAGCAGTAAACATGTTTAAAGCCACCCAGGCAAAGCTAATATTAATCACTGAAGCTTGTGTTTCCAGAGGCCAGGCATGTGAGGAGTAGTATCTCGGGGCAAAGATCTTTCTTAACATGGAGTAATGCACTTGCAGAATAGATCTTGCCTTTCTCTGCGAGCGTCTGGTCCACCAGCAGGAAAAGAGCCAGCTAGAGCAACGTGCGGCAGTTTTGCTCTTTAGCTCAAGTAAAATGGGTTTGTGCTCTGATCCTGAAGGTGTCAGGTTCAAACCTTGCTACCAGAGGAAGGTTTGCAAAACTATATTAAGTTTAAAACCAGCAGTGCAAATCTAGGAAAAATGGATTACGTAGTCTGTCTATGAACATGTGTCTGCTTGTGTATTGTGTGTGGATCTGTGACTCCACAGCTGCCCCTGGCTATGCACCGTGATGGTCCCAGTAAATAAAATGCACCTATGGAGCTGTGCAGAGTGTGTGTGTTTAGGAGCTTTGTAAGTACCTCTCTGCATAGATGCAGGTTTGCATCTGCCTAATTGCTGTTGGTTGATTCATTCCCGAAGCAGTACAGGGAGGCTGATCATGTTTGTAGGTTTTTTTGCAGACCTCGGAGCCTATTCCAGTGCAGCTGCAGTAGCCTCATGCATAGTCAGGGATCAGCATCTAAAACTCCATAGAAACAGGCAGCCAGATTGCTGCTGGTGTTAATTGAGTGTGTGAGCAGGCTGAGGACAGTGACCAGGGACTGAGCTGAGGAGCAGATACCTCTTTGGTAAGTCCACATTTCTGAAGTTATTTTGTTAATTTTCTGCCATTTTTCATAATACGGAGCCTCTTTTCCTTAACAAACCTTTTGCTTCAGCAGTTTCTGTCTTTGCCGCCGAGACATTTTCTTCTGCTTTGAGTATTCTCCCTGCGTTTCACTGAAATCAAGCATGTGCTTTCAGCTAGTTCAAACCAGGGCATAGCCTGACTGATCTTCTCCATTGTTTTGCGGGATGGTATTTTTGTGGTTGCAGGTGTTTGTTGCTTAACATCTTTGCTATGCTGAAGTCATACCAGTGCAATGTGCACAGCCTGCTGCACATACCAGGTATTCACTAACAGTCACACAGTCTCGCATGTGTGCGTTCATTGCTCAGAGATAAAAACAGAACCATAACTGGATTTCATGTCTGATACAATTTGTCATTTAACTATAATTTCAACTGTCTTTGTTTTTCTTACCTGTTTCTTCTTCTTGCTGTTCACGTTTCTAGGTACAATCGCATATTCTTCCTTAGGACCCCAGATTTCCATCTCATGTTGGTTAGGCAGCTTTTTCTAGCTTTGATATTTGTTATTTCTTTTTCAAATACGATAATACATATTTCTGCTTCCTCCCTGTATATTATAAAACCAGGAAGCTTGCCTGTAACAGCCCTTGTTCTTTCAATCCAGTGAACTCACTAACGTAACGGTCACTTACACTGACAGTTGTTTGGGAGAGATGTGGTTTGTCTCTCTGCCATGCATTGTCTTTAATTATACTCGTACATTACAAAATGGCATCCTGGAGGGACAGAGAAGGGCTATTTGGAGTGACTGTACATTAACTGTGCATTTTCCATGTCTATGGAAAAAATAAAGTTATCTTGTCTGGTGTCTTGTACATAGTGAAGCTGCAGATGCTAATTAAGGCCACCTTTATATTTAGTTCAGTTTGTTATGCTGTAGCAGGTTAGTGTTTGACAACATCACAGAAAACTCTGTAGTGAAGATTAAAGGCAGGATGCCAGAAGCTCAGTTCATAAAATCTCTTTCAGAACCATCATTAAGACATCCTGTCCTGAAGTATTTGGTTCCATGGAATAAAAATTGCCCAGAAATTCTAGCACACCCGTGTTTCTGGTAATGTAAGTATTACTCTGATTTTCTACGTGTGTTTGTAACCTGCAAAGAAATGCATGTGCTCTTGTAACAACAGTGCCAGGTGAGTACAGCGAGCACCTCCTTAAATTCATTGTTTCCATATGCAGTACTTCATCTCTTGGACGTCTGTGAGCATTTGCTCAGAGTTATTTGCGCTCAGTTCTGAATCTGATCTCCGGTCAAAATGTTCATGCTAAAAGGGTTCTGAGCTGCAAGGCATGGAGTGATATGAGTCGTTGGAAAAAGGAACGAGGAATCTCAGGATCCATTTAATAAATGTGTAGGATCAGGCAGTCCAGCCTGCCTGCGTGACTGCTGTGTAGTACATGGTAGCGGTTAAAGATCTCTGTCTTTGTTACAAGCTAATGGAAGCAGCAGCAGCAGCAGCTGATGACAGGAGCAGAGCCATTCAGGGAGGAAGTTCCCTGACCATTCAGCAGAGCTTGAACAAAGAAATGCTCTTTTCAGAACTGCTGCATTTCAGCGCAGGGTCTCCGTACGGAGCAGCCAGTCCCGCGCAGGCGGGTGGCTCAGGGATCCATCCTGCACAGAGGCTGCTCCAAACAAGTGGGTGCTGCTTTGCCATGCAGATCAGGCTGCCTCTTGTGTGCCAGGTATTATCAGCATGACAAGTTGAAGGAAAGAGCAGGAGGGCATGACATGGGTTTACGTGGTCATATGGGGTCTAGATGGCTTTAATTGGCAACCTGACCTCATGAGAACATGGGTCTGTGTATCATCCAGTCTTTGCAGCATCTGGAGCCAGGGGAGTTCTGGATGAATCCTGCATCTCTTGTTCTGGGTTTCCTGTGGGACAGGTGCAGGCAATAAAGCTCTTCCAGCACACTTTCATGTAGTCCAGGAGCCCCGTTGTGCTGGAGGGGCTCCGTGTCCCTGGGCTGGGGGCACTCAGATGAAGGAAAGCCTCGGGGAAGCTGTCTGGGCTGCCTTGCCAGACTCCTGGGGCCTTCTGCCCTCCCCTGGCCAAGCTCTTCTTTTTCAGGTTCTCAGGCCGTGTCCTCCTGAGCGACCCTGGGTCTCAGGGTTGGACACTGCCCGGTGCCCAGGGCTGGGATGAGGATCAGCTCTCACGGCAGGGTTCACCCTCCGGGGCTGCAGGCTGGGATGGGAAGAGAGCCTGACTCTGCTCACAGTCAAGCTTTATCCTGAGATCTTTCAGGGCAGCCTGATACTTATTTGTTTATTATTTGTCTGTTTGTTTATTTATTTATTAATAAAAATGAAGTTAAAGAGAGACCTGCCGGGAAGCATTGCCCCAAAGCTGAACCTCACTGTAGAAAGTGAAGGGCAGAGAGATGGCAGCTCTGGTACGGTGAGCCTGCGTGCTGAAGCACTGTTGACCCTGGCCATGCTGGTGTCTCACAACAGTCACAACTTTGATCAAACTTTTGAAGGGAAATTTTAAGGTCCAGGGTCTTTGGTTACTTAAAGGAGACAGAATGACAGTGAAAAGCTTTTGCTTGTTTTGCTTGCACTGCATCTTGAAATGCAGTTGTATTTCTACATCTCAGAGGTGTCCGTATTATGGTGGTTTTTTCTCTGTCCAGCTCTGCTCAGCTCTGGTGGGTCTGGATAGAGCCTGAACTGAAGATTTTCCGGGAAAGCATTGCTGAGACTTCACCCCCTTGTTGCACAGCCTCAGCAAGGCTTTCCTGGAACATCTTCAGTGCTCACTTCAGGTCCTGTATGTACGGGGTCACGTCATGGGAGGAAGACAATGCTCAGTGTCAGTTATTCAACCTCAGCCCAGGGACACCATGTGTGTTCAGCGCTGCCGAGTCATTTATAGATGTTCTTACAGCATACTGTGATAAAATATCATGGGATTTGCACACAGATATGTACTATAATTATATGCAGTGTGGCTTATAATAGTTCATTAGATTGTCATCAGTTAGGCATAAAGCAGTGACAACTCTTTACTCTCTCATTTATCTCTAGAGAACAGCCGATTAAGACACAAGGCAATGTAAATCACTGGGGAATGTTTCCTTCAGTTTGGAACAATTCTTTTTTTTTTTTTTTTTTTTGTCACCTTTGATAACAGAAATGCTGCATTGCTGACAGCTCAAAGTTCTCCTTCTGACTGCACATGCCAGCAAAAGTTTGAGTAACAAATGTGCCTTTGATACAGCCTGGAGGGAAAGTCCGAATCTGGAGGCAGGTCAATAACCACTGAATACCAGCATATTTGATCTTCATAAGCCTTTGATCAGTCTCCTCTGGTCCAGCTGTTCTCCCGGGGCACGGCCTTTTCAATGTGTATTAGTTATTTTCTCTGGATATTGATGTGGGCCTCTCAGTGTTGTGTACGGAGCCCGTAGTCACCAGTCGGCACGGCGATGGTGAAGAAGGGAGTTTCATCTCCAGGTCCCGGCTGGGGAGCCCAGGCTGGGGTGGGCTGTGCTCTGTCCATCGGCAGAGCTGACCCAGGGGTGGGAGATGGGGGTCTCCGCCGAGGGTGTCCACGCGCCCGCGGTTGCCTGCGGTGCCGGCCGCCGGCTCAGCTCTGCCCGGCATGAGCTCTGCTGCTGCGCCGGCTCTGCGACACGAACGACCCTTGCTCAGAGTCCCGAGCGCTTCTGCACAGTGTCCCCAGCACCTTCGATCTGAAGGAAGGTGGCGAAGGGAAAGGAACAGGCTGTCTTTTCCTAAGCTCGAAAGTCTGATTTCCTTTCCTCTGTAGAAGGTGCCCCTGGAGCCATAAAGTCCTGTGGTTGGAAAGAGCTCTTACTTTTGGCCTGTCTCCTTACATAAACATCTATAAATTTGCATGCGTAAACCCGGGAGAGGATGTGGGCGCAGGCGTGTCTGACGGGCGCGGGTCAGAAAGGAAAAGCCTGTGAGCAGAAGGCGGTGGGTGCCGCGGGCAGCCCTGCGCGCCAGCACACGGGGTGCGGGCTGTTCCGCCCCCCAACCCGCGCTGGACCGCACCGGCCTGCAGACTCGGTCAGACTTCTTCAAGCTGCTCGCCACTGTGGTTGCCACAATCTAAATGAAAAAAGAACTGAGTATACCTGGCCATGGCAATTCAGCAATTTCCGTGGTAATCCTTCTGTCACTCATATTTGTGTTACTGCGTAGCAGAGATTTCGCTGAGCTCTGGTTAAGGTTGCAAGGTATTTCGTAGTTGTGTTTTGGCTGTCCAGAACCTGACATGGTGGAGGCTTCTGTATGTAGTGGACATGCTTTTTGCTCGTCAGCTATTCATGTTCCATTGCTTTTTTTTTTTTTTTTTTTTTTGGTAATTAAATCTTCCTGTATTCTATTTCAGTGAGCAAAGTGCAATCTCCATGCCACTGAGGTCTGCTCTTATGTCGCATTCCTTTGTTTGGTGTATTACACTGTTTCATATGTATGTGTTTATTTTTTTCTTTTTTTTTTTAAATTATATATACGTACAAGTGTGTAAAGTACCTCACTGTTGACTCTGCACCGGAAAAATCACCTTTGGTTCTTCCCTCTGAATTACCTTGTTCAGATTTCCTTGTGCTTTTTTAAGTCCAGCCTGGGGGGCTGCAGCATCTCCCTCTCCTGTATCAGAGTGCATTTACCGTCCATTCCCTGGGTGATAAAAGTACCAAATTGTGAACTGAAAACCGTCAGGTAGCAAGATAGCCTCTATTTCCCCCACCATTTCTCCGTTCAATGCACTTGTCTAATCATCACTCTTAGGCCGTCAGGTGTGAAGGTGCCTCAGGAGGGACGGGCGGGCTCTGGGGTGCCGAGAGGACGAGGACAGCACAGGCACTGCCCTCCCCGAGGGAGCGAGCAGCTCGCAGCCCTCCCGCCCGTGCGCCTCTTCCTCTGAGCCAAGACACGGCAGGACCTTCGGCCGTAGCCGGGATGTGTAAGCAAAAGTAAAAGCAACTCTCTTTTACTTCTTGCAGGCAGTGCACAACGCAGGTGACTGCGCAGGGGCTGTCCCAGGACCCGGCTTCTTGCAGCAGCAAGCTGCTGCCGTCTCCACCACAGCACGGGGAAACTGAGTCAGGCTTCCTGGCTGCACCCACACACAGGCTGCTTCTCGTGCTACGCCTGGAGTTGCTGGAATAATACTTTATTCCATGTGCAAATTTATTGTTTAAATGTTTTCTCCTTAATTATAATGTGAACTGGAGTTTATAAAATTTGGGAATTTTCAAGTACTGCCACTATCAAGCTGATAGCTGGTTTCCAGGACAACAAATTACACAACTGTTAAAGGAACAAAACTTTGCATGAAGTTGTCCATGTCTCATGTTCTAGTTGTTCTCCCAGCTATAGAGCTGCATCCCCTAAAGAATTATGATAAATGGTGAAAAAAGCCCTGGCTTTGCTTACTGAAGGAAGTTTTGTCTGAATGGGAGTTAGGAGGTTGCTGTTTACACTTGGACCATAGATCATAGTTGCTTGAAACACCGGATCCCTGCAAGGTCTCCTTACGAGGCAGCTTGTCTTCATAACGTGCAATAATGAGATGGTTTGAATTTTATAATCTTATATAATTACTCTCAAAATAGCTTCTGATTCATCCTTCCCTTTGAAGATTACAGTTTGCATTCCAATAAGCTCTTGCATGGCAGGAACCCTGTGGTAGCAGCAAATTAATTTTTAAGAAGTTTTTTTCTATCTAACTGAAACTTTGGCATAGTCAGTTTGAGCATTCATGTCTCTGTCTTCCTATAATCTGTTACATAGCTGGGTGCGTGCAAGAGGCAAAGGAGGCTCTGTCTGGGCTCCTGCGGAGCCCGTGCTGGCAGGAGGGAGCTGGTGGGAGCTGATAGTGCGAGACTTGGTGTCCGAGGGCTGCGGAGGCATGTGAACAGGGTAAGTCTGCTTTTAGCTTCGTGCAGAAGGAAGGTTGAGTTTGCAGAGCTTCCAAAGGGACATTTCGGAGCCTCTGTGAATGTTTCCTCAGAACATCTGCAGAGTTCATCTCATGAGGATTTCCACCCCTCTGCTGGTTTGGGAGGGGAGTTTGCCATTGAGCTACGTAGGAAGAATTGAGTGTGAAAGTGCTCTTTGTGTAAAACAATCTGAAAACTCTTCCTTCTTTCCCATTGTTTTCAATTCACTTTCATTGCACTGTCATCTGTGGAATTACCTGTGGTTGACAGAGTAACGAAACAAGATTTGGGCATGCTGCACAGCAAAAAGCAGCTGGAACCGCTGCTGGCCTTCACCTAGAGAAACTCGGTAAAGCGCACCAGCATTGTGGGAGCACCACGGTGCAGGAGTCTCTCTGGGTCTCTGCAGGTATTTCATACCATTCTGCTGTGCTGGACAGCTGAGAGGAATAGTCAGTGAATTCTTACTTTATCAGTAGACAAAACCACCCTGATTTGCTTCTTTCCGGATGGGTTGTGGTACCAAATATTTCTTTGACTTCATTTTTCTCTCCCACATACTCAGCAGAAAGGCTGGGGCACTGTCCTTGACAAGCAGCCAAGCTGCTGTTGGGGTGTGCAGGGTGTGAGGAGGAGCAGGTACAGCTGTGACAGCTCAGATCGCTCCCTGTGTAGGAGCACTTTGGAGGGGCTGAGAGAACGGGCTGGTAACCTGGGGGCCTGCGGCTGACAGATCGCCCCAGTGCTCTCCAGGTCTTGCTGCCTGACTTGCTGCTACGTGGGGGCTGCTCTGCAACCCTTATTGCCACCCACAGCATGAGATAACGTCTGAGGGATGATGGAAGCTCTGCTCGACCCATAGTTATTTTCTGCCCTGCTCCTTTAACATCTGCTGAGAACTTGATGAAATATTTTCCCCTCACTAACAACCCACACCTCTGTGATCTGGTTTGAGCTGCAGCCCCTGCAGCTCCTGTGCTGCTGGGCTGCTTGTGAAAAGCAAATTGACTGCAGTTAGACTTTAAAGTGACAGCTGCTAATGACTTGTCTAGCTCAAGAATATTTCAGGACATATTCCTATAGCTCATAGCTGCCTAGAGAACACAACCAGTAAATCAAGAAGTGTTGCTGAAGTTTCAAATGACAACAAAATGGCAACAAGTAGGCCTGAAGATGTGACAGTGAAGACATCAGCAGAGGACTGGCGTGCTGGACATAATCCCAGCAAACAGATGCAGTTAGTGAGCAGGCTTGCAATGCCTCCCTCTTGCAGCCGTGTTCTCTGCAGACCCCAGTGCCCGCTTAGCTGTGGGCTCTGTTGAATAGAGCTGCTTGCTGATAGAAGAACTGAAGCTGTGTTGGGTGACAGGGACACTCTGATCTTTATTATTTGCTCTGTTACTATTCCCATGCTGTGGCATGTTTGGGGAGGGGATAAGGAGCTGACTGAGAACTACATGCTGCTGCACTGCAGCTCACCTCTCATCCAACATTTCACGATTTATAAGACAGTCAATTTCCTTTTCAAAATTCCTGTTGCAGAGTGCTCTGCCTGCTGCTGCACTCCATGATACCTTGCAGGGTCTGCTCTGAACTGTATTCCCAAAGGGGTTGATTGATCCATTGCTCTGCCATGGTTGGTTCGTGGTTTAGTTCTGGCTGTGGTGCTGCTGGATGCTGTGCTCCTGCGTTGGTTTAACATTTGGTTTCTGTTCCATTCAGTCCTGATCTTTCTTCTGTAAAGCTTCAAAGCTGAAAGGCATTGCTAAATAAACATGTCTATAGCTAGGATTTAATGCAAACCTCTTCCTTTTCCTCTGCTGTTGCCCTGTGCTCCCCTCTGCCCCTGCCTCAGATGGCCGAGATTCATCACAGTTTCTCATGGCCAATTTCCAGCCCTCAGCTAATCAGAGTTACATTGCTGATGCATCTCAATTGAGAGAAAATTAGATCAGCAGTTGGTGGGTGCTTCACATGGTCTTTTGTAGCCCCAGAGCTGCCTGTCTTCTCCTCTAGCAATAACTCTTGTAGTAATCCATCATTTGAATGTGTGATCTCTACAAAGCCCTACAGAAATAGAACAATATATTCTCATAAGCACTGTTGCAATAGAAAAATGTAGCAAAAATGGACAGAGAAGCCTGGAAATGTCTCCTGATGTGGTACGAGTGATGGTCAATATATTACATTGGAAAACCAGCCACACAGCCAGTACAAGCGAGGTTAAGGTGCATCACCATCACCCCCTACCTCTGGGCTCTGCCATCGCCTGTAACTGCTCTCTCAGGGGCACTGGCTGTGGCAAAACATTACATGCCCCAAGTCATAGTTCAGAGTAGCTGGGAGCTGCTTTTTCAGCTGAAAGAGACCTAGTGGGGAACAAACCAGCCAGAGCTCACCCTGATGCGAAGATTTTCCATTGGCCACTGGAAAGCTTACCAGTAGGAACCTCTTGCAGGGAAGAGCTCTGTTTGCTCTTGGCAGCAGCAGGCCAGGGGCTTTGTCCGGGTCTGCTCACGATGACAAACGTGCCGTGGCAGCAGTGCTGCCAGCACCCAACCTCAGCAGAAAGTCACCCCAAGTGCCCTGGCTGCTTGGTGAGGGTGACCCAGGGCCTGCAGAAATACATCTGTCCTCTTGCAGGTGCCGAGGGGCTCCGGGACTGGGACTGCTGGGTCGGTGGCACAGGTCTGGTGGCTGGGGGTGGCTGCAGCTGAGCTCCTCCAGTATGACCTGGCCCATGCTGGGCCTCGGCCTATTGCATTCGATTTTTTCAGCCACCTTGAGCTCCACTTGTATTCAAACTTTGTTTAAAGCCAACAGGTAGCTGGGATGACTAATAGACGCCAGAGTGCTGAGAGAGACATCAAACGTATTTTGTTTTCTCTGTGGGGAGTGGGTGGAAGGAAAGCTAAATTACATCTTCAAGATATTAAATATAACTCTTCACATTAAGCTCAGAGTTGTCTATGAATCTCTCTAACAATAGTGTGAGCTACTTCACAGTAATAAAAGTCAATGTTGCCATAATTAGACCAGTATTGTCTTGCAGTTAATAGACTGTTGTAATCATGACTTTGTCATATTATTAATCATTTTCTGTTTGGACTTTGTTAATTGTCCCCTTTCGTAACTCAGTTTGGGTATTATGAAGTCCTCAGGGACATAAAGCTGAAAGGTAATTCCACCATATTCTCTTAATTAGTTCTCATCCAAGATGAAACAAAATGGATAGTTGCATTGATGAGCTGCTTTCTAAGTACATGGGTACCAGGGCAAGGAGGGGGGCTGGACTAACCGGGAAATCATCTCCCTTTCCTAAATTGTCTTTTAGCTTTACAGTTTTAAATTGCTCCATTGTCCCTTTGTCCTGCCCTGGGCCATCTCATCTTTTATCTGAAAGGCAGTAGAAAGTAGTGGCCTTCTCAGAAGTTTTATAGTTTTAAGTCATTCTGTGAGATTTGTTGTAAGATTCAATAACAAGGTTTTTAAATGTTACAAAACCAGTAAAAACACAAACCAAGAAGTCAAGTCAAAAGAGAAATGAGTTCATTTTCTGGTAAAGTTGATAGGTTTCAGGCCATCTCCTTTGTGCTTTTGGCATCCCCATTGCTTGCTGTTGGCTTCAGGTCTTTTCTGCAGTGAGATTGTTCTGTCAGAGAGCATTTCACTACTTGAGTCCTCTGCCAAATATTCACAGTCATGAAACTTGTTTGCATTTAAATGCTTGAATACGATCTGGTCTCTCAGCTTGCATCCCTCGCCTCTGACTCTTGGTGTCCCTGCACATCCCTGTTGTCGTGCCGGTCTTGCCACAGCTCCTGATGCCTGCGGGACCACCGTGCTGCCCCGCTGAGCTCTACCATGGGAGAGGGACGGTCCTCAGCATCACCCAGCCAGCTTCTCACCGCCCTCGTCCCCAGTCCCTTTGCAGATACATAGCTGCTCCTGCTGCAAGAAAACCAAACCACAGGGTTGGTTTTGTAACAAGTCGGTCAAAGCTGTTTCTGCTGTCTCTGAAGACTTTGATTCATTATTTTCCCTTATGCCAGGCTGCAGGGGTGGGAGATCAGCATATCCATTGACTTAATTTTGATGTCTAGCAGCACCTCCTACTGTACAAGTCGTCATAAATGATCATTTGTCATTAGCCTCTCAGGTATGGCTTGCTTTCTCCTGTTCACTAAAGGAAAGCAGAACAAAGACCGTGATCCATGGCCCTTCCCATGGATGTGCTTGTGTCTGCCCTGGCAGCAAGTGGCTTTCCGGTTTAGAAAGCTCAGTTTCTCCCTCCATCAGCTGCTCTGATGGGGAACGTGTGGCACAACTCAGCAAAAGCTCATTCCTGGAGAGAGGAGCCTTTCCCCGGTTCTCCTGGTGTGGAAATGCTTTCAGTGAAGGTCTCTGCTTTGTGGTGAAGGACCAGGACTGCTGGTGGTGGCTGTTGGTCACTTCTGGGGCATTGCTGTGGGATGTAATAGTGCTTTGTGTCTGTAGGGATCTGGGGCAAAGTCTCAGTTCTCTGAGGATTTTGGGTGCACACAGAAACGTAGAGGGGGGTCACAAATGCCCAATTTCTCTTTTGCTTTACATATTGTGCTCAATCTCTGCCTCAGAAAGACCTTCATAAGTGAGGCTGACCCTCCCTGAAGGAGCTGTCTCTGTTCCACTAGGTAAATAAGAGCTCGGTGACTTATCCTAAGTGTACCGACTCATGCAGGTAAATGTTCATGGCCGTGTCCATGTCTTCCCTGCTGATTGTTCTCCCCTCCCTCCTCGTTAGTCATGCGAGAGCTTTGTCATTGCTGCTCTGAAGCCAAAAGCAGTTTCCAGCTGAGGGTTCCTCTGGGAAGCAGCTCTTGCTCCCAAGGGGAGCAAGACTGGAAAATAGCTATGTTAATTTGTATTTGTCACCTCCTCCTTTTAAGCTTTATCTTTTCAATTACAAGTTGTAACAGAATCCATTTTCCAACCTGGCAATTTCTCCTGTGTGTCTCAAGGGAGCTGGGCTCGGATGAGGTACCAGCACCAGGTTAGATGAAACCAGGGTGAGGAATGGCCGAAGCTGCCCCGCACTTCTGTGGCCCTACTTGCCTGATAACAAAGCCACAAATAACTTGCTGTTAGTTTTTTAGAGGAGTCTAGAATAGAAACATAGTTCTCGTCTTGTTCGGCAGACAGGGCGTCTCTCGGAGCCACAGGGTGACTGTCCCTTCGGCGGGCGATGCCGCGAGTGCCTGGGCAGCTCCAGCTCCGCTGGCGGCGCCGTGGGCAGCGCTCGGGGCGGCGGAGGCTGAGCTGCCGCTGTGCCGCTCCGCGCTGCCGGGAGCCCGTCGGCTGCTGGACGCAGACACATCCCTCTCTACCCCCTGCTTGGGAGGCCTTGGCTCCAAACCTCGCACGGAGTGGGATAACGTAAACAAGCTAATCCTTCCCCTGGGCTGAGGAGTCCTTTTGGTCTGTGCTGTCCCTGGAGAAGTCTTTGGGTGAACAGCCCTTACCTCCATCTGTGCCAGGAACAGTCAAGCAACCTCCGGCACTGGGGCATTTTCTGTGAAATGAGGATTATCTTGTTTTTACAGCTTCCTGTAAATTAAAGGACATTTAAAGCATAACATTTTGAACACTAGATTTTTTTTTTTGAAAGTAACTGTTATTTTCAAATTCATAAGGGAAAGCTCATTAAATCAATTAAGGTCAACTCTATCCAACTGATATTTAAGTTTAATAAGTCCTGAAAAAGTCTTGGGGAGTTCAATGTCAACTTCAGACAAACCAATATTCTTCCCAGGCAGATGCTTAAAAAATGTCAGTAAAATCCTGATCCCTTCTACTTGTGTTTTATGTGAGCTGTCAGAGGAAAGAGTAGGAGGTCATGCATAAAAGTATGTGCGAATCCTGTCAAATACATTATGAATGCCAGCTCAGCAAGCAGTGACATGAACTAAGATCTTTCTCAAGCTGGCAACAGGTTTCCAGAAGGGGTAACTGATTATTTCTGGTGTTTTCCATTAATGAGTCTGCTGTGCTAGAGGAGTCATGCATGCTATATAACTTTCTGGAATGGGCAGAAATATCTTAACAGAAACTTTTCTGTCACATAGCAACTCCCAGCAGTGATAGATTCTGCACTGCAACTATTTCCTTTGTAACAACATAGACATATTTGCAAAAAGTCCAGGTTCTTAAGTTTTCTTATGAAACTGTTTGACACTGAGTTTCCTGGGCAAAATTCCAAGACTTAACTCAAAGTATAAGAAAGTGGTACCTCATTGCTCTCTGCTTTGGTGAGAATACATTTACCCAAATCTCTAAGGAAGCTCCACTGCTGACTTGTACAATCCTAGTTATTATTGAGTAAGACGGGACCTGTTTATTCACCCTTGCAATGATCTATACTTCCATCCTGGAGCTACAAAAGAAAATAAATGGTGCAGTCTGACCTGTACATGAAGCTGGTGAAGCAGAGGAAAAGTTGCAAAAACTTCTGGAAGGCATTTATTCTGTCCCTCTGCACCTGCTGGCAGCTTCCAGCCCTTCCTTTTGAGTCAAGAAACCTGTGGGCAGTCAGGAAACTTCGCCTCAAGCTCTTAGTGAGTTTGCTAAGCCAGGTAATTTTCTGGAATAACAATGCATTTCCTCTGGGATATCAGAAACAACAGATGGTTTCCCAGGTGTTCAGCACAACTGTCTTTTTCTGGTGTAGATGTTGCATCTTGTGTCTGATGCTTCCTTGAGATTTCACTTATGAGAACTGATGCGAAAATCCTAAATTTATAGTAGCTGTTGTATTCCCAGATAGCACGTTAGCAAAGTTTGATGATGGAAATGGGCTCCTGAATACTTTGCTGTTATGGTTCACCAGTGGTGGTTGGTTTTGGTTGTTTGGTTGGTTGGTTTGTTTGTTTGGGATTTTTTTGTTTGTTTTGTTTTGTTGGTTGTGTTTTGTTTTGGCTTATTTTGCACCCTGCAGCAGGACACAGCCGCCGTCCCACGCCTTGACCGGGGGCTCCGCTCCGGTCCGGGAACCAGCCCCGAGCTGCAGGGGAAGAGCAGCGTGTCCTGCCGATCCCCTTCCGTGCACCCTGCACTCGCGTTCTGGCAGCCACACCTGGTACTGCCTCCCTCCCGTGAATTTTACAAGAAGCTTGTTATGCTGACCCAGAGCCGTTCCCGCTGCGCCTGCTCGCACAGTTCAGAAGCGCGCAGGGCACCAGCCTGCTCCTCGGCTCTCAGATAGTGACTGGAGTAGCCGGTGTCTGTTTCATGGGGCAAGGCAAAATGTTGGTGTCCAAGCATGCACATAAATAGAGGCAAGGGAGAGGTAATGGTCATTCTGTATAAACTTTTGGAGTGTTTGATATTTTTTTTGCTTGTCTTTCTGTCCTGACTTGCGCTTAGGAAATTTAAGGAGCGTGGCTTTACTGGTCACTACAAATAACACAACAGGCAATCAAGGAATTGTCCATGAACTCACATCAATTTGCAACTCAGTTGTCCATAGTTCTGACACCGCAGGCTTAACTCTAAAACAAAACCTGTCTTCACCTTCAGGGACTGGTACTCTTTGTGATTCTGAATTCTTGGAATTTGGTTTGGGTGGGAATCTGGGAATTAATACACTGAAAGAAAGGAACTAAAAATAGCCAATGTTTTCTCTTTTTGAAGTGCTGTGAATCATTTCACAGCCTAGATCGTATCTATATATATCTGTATATATCTTTCTTTTTTCCTGATTCTTCATCCATAGATATGGCTCTTTCCTCTCTAGAAAAAGACTGAAATGCTGAAATACATAGCGTATGAGGTAAAAGTGACTCAGAGAGTCAGAGAACACACACAGCTTCTGCGCTATTCAGAATAAGGAAGGATGTGTTGTGCTTTCCATATACCATCCTCCTGTGTTTGGTTTCACTGCATCAGCAGCTTGTGATTTTTTTTTTTTTTTGGTACTGATACTTACTTTTTATTCCCTATGGGCACACCTGGACAAGATGTTAGCATTGATAGTACAACAACAATCTGCTTTGAGGATCACAGTAGATAGACTTTTTTTTAATATAGTGTCTGAACACCAGTGGCATGAAGCAAAAAGGCTGTTTCTGCTGGTATAACACTGGAGCTTGTTTCTAACAAGCAATTCTGTAATTCTTCTTGATCTCAAACTCGGCAGTTTGCCAATGCCACAAAACAAATCAAGGATGATATTTTATAGCCAGTCTGAGCACCATGGTATAAAACTTGTACTCTGACCATCTGGAGACACCCACAGGTGTGTCTGGGGCAGGAAGCAGTCCTGAATCTGTCAGGGGATGCTCACTTGGGTTTGACTCTTGCTTGCAGAACCTGCTAAGGGCTCTCCAGTAGTCCTGATATAAGTCAGTTTGGACGATTTCTTCTTTTTACTTATGCCTTTCTCACCATTTTTTTTTTTTCTCCTTTCTTGCTCCTCCCCTCTCCCTGTCACTGTTGCCTTCTCTCCCCCTGTAGAGCTCTCCGTCAGCCTCCTTGCAGTGATAGTTATTGTGTGTGGACTGGCCCTGGTGGCAGTTTTTCTGTTTCTCTTTTGGAAGCTGTGCTGGGTTCCCTGGAGGAACAAGGCCCTTTGCTCTAACCCGGCCGTCCTGCAGAGCGAGGCAGGCTGCAAGGAGAACATGGCAGACAAGCTGAAGGACACGGGTGCCGTAAGTTTCCTGGAGGCAGCTGTGAAGATCAGCCACACATCGCCAGACATCCCCGCAGAGGTCCAGATGTCCATGAAAGACCATATCATGCGGCGCACACGGATCCAGAGGCAGACGACGGAGCCGGCGTCTTCTACCAGGTGAGTGGGAGCCACGCTCACGGGCTGTGCTCCGTGGGGATGCCGAGCTCCGTGGGATGCTGCATTCCAGTGGATGCTGCGTTCCGTGGGGGTGCTGTGTGCTGCAGGATGCTGCGTTCCGTGGGGGTGCTGCGCGCTGTGGGATGCTGTGTTCCGCGGGATGCTGTGCCTTGGGCCACTGGTGGGGCAGGAGAAGCCTTTAGTGGAGCCTGAGGCTCAGGTACCTTCAAGGAGGCTAAAGAAAACACTCCCACCTACATGCTGAGTTACTTTCTAGAGATTGGTCATTAACCAATTGCTGCATTAAGACTGGCTTACCGTGGGCCCTTTTAAAAAAATCAGAGATTCAAGCCCTATTACTGTGACTTGACCTCATTGTGTCAAGCCGTCAGTATGCTTTGGCCACTTTAATTTTGTTCCAACATGAGAGGCAGGCTGAGGTATCAATGATGGTATGCTGTCAGACAGAATTAGGCCTTTTTGCTCTCTCTTGTTGTTGTGGCTCCTAGCAGAAACAATTAGATAAGCAGAATTGACCTATCGCTCACTGCACAAGCTTAGAAGCAGCTGCGCTCAGTGCTTGCACTCGTGCATGTCTCTGTCTCAGCCAGGGACAGATAAGTCAACATCATACTCAGTAAATCAGAATAAGGCTGTAGGAACCTTGGGACATCTGCTCAGCAAGAATACTGAGAAATACGGTACCTCTTCCCTGACACAGAAGGCCATGAAACTGGGACAGGAAAGGGTGATCACAGGGTCCTGGCTGTGCCCCAGCACTTCTGCTCGCTTAGTCAGCCATGTGCAACTGCGAAAACAGACATTGCTCAGAAAATTGACTGCAGTGTTACAGAATTAATAGGGCACCGATCACAGCCTTCTGTTTGAAGAAGCTGGAGTTAAGATCAACACGGTGTCACCTGCAGTTGTGCCACATACTCTTTCATTTAACTGCACCACTTTTTGGACAGCCAATTGCCTCTCTGTCATGCACACACTCGTTCTGCTTTTATTACACCTTTCCAATGGAGGAGAAAACAAAAGCTCAGCCTGTCTGGACTAGGACAAACAAAGTGCGACTTGGTTGTATGTGGGAGGGTTTCAAACCCACTTTCTCAAGCGAAAGAGAAGAATGAAACACAGGCAGGCAGCCAGACCCGGGGACACTGGGGAGCACCCTCAGCAGTTTGGGATCTCTGACTCACAGCCCAGCCTAGCCCAGGCCCAAATGCCTTTGAGGAATCTGCTAAGGAGAAGTGAGAGCTCTGAGCACCACGTATCACTGAAATCTAATATGCTGGCTGTAGAAGTTCTTAGTACAGTTAAATAACTCCATATACTCCTCTTGTAAACACCAGATAATCTGAAATACTGCCGTGAGTCCACAGAAAGCTTTTATGGTTTGCTTAGATAAAGCCTTGCTTGCATGCAAGTTCCCTTGTGCTGAAGGGGAGCTCAAGGCAAGAGATGGCTTCCAGATGAGGCTGTGTATTCCTCCCTGTCAAGAATTATCTATCAGTTTCTGATGAGAGTCTGTTGGAGAAGTTTGGAAGCAGCAATACCCAGAATAAAACCTAACTTTCTGAGCTGGTCGTGGTTCTCTCACTTTAAAAGTTTGGTGGTTTTTTTTTTTTCCTGAGGGACACTTAGGGCCACTATCTTGGAAGTATAAGGACTAAGGGTGGGAAAGAGTCTCCACACTGGGTTGTCTATGGCTTGGTTAAGGAGTTGCTGGTCTCATATATTTAGCTGTGGGCTGTTACTTGTGTAACAGGTGAAACAACACAAGTGTCTGCAAATACTCTGAAAATTAGGAAATTTGCTGGATCAGTTCCTTTGGTGACTGGAGATGTTCCCTTCAGTGTTCGTTTCCGTAACGTGTGTGGTTTCTGTACAGGGGTCAGGAGCACCTATTGCACTTGTTCTTGTGCTCTCCCTGCTTTCCTAGTGTTAGTAGTCCAGGGGTGAAAAAGGAGAGAAATGTCCTTGGAAAGCCATACAGCTGTCGTGTCTTCCTCCTGCAGGCACATCTCCTTCAAAAGGCACCTTCCTCGGCAAATGCATGTATCCAGCATGGACTACGGCATGGACCCCCCGGCTGTGGCTGAGCAGCCGACCAGCATCGGTCGCATTAAGCCTGAACTCTATAAGCAAAAATCTGTTGACTCTGAGGACCCCAACAAAGTGGCAGCAAAAACCTGTGGGAAAATCAACTTCACTCTCAAGTACGACTATGAGAATGAGACACTGACTGTCCGAATTCTCAGGGCTTTTGACTTGCCAGCCAAAGACTTCTGTGGCAGTTCAGATCCCTATGTGAAGATCTACCTCCTGCCCGACAGAAAGCGCAAGTTCCAGACCCGAGTCCACAGGAAGACTCTGAATCCCACCTTTGATGAGTCCTTCCACTTCCCTGTGCCCCACGAGGAGCTGGCAAGCAGGAAGCTCCACCTGAGCGTCTTCGACTTTGACAGGTTCTCCAGACATGACATGATAGGAGAAGTTATCTTGGAGAACCTGTTTGAGGCCTCGGACCTTTCCCGGGAGACTTGCATCTGGAAGGACATTCAGTACGCAACAACGGTGAGTATCTGCTCTGGAGGGCTGTCCCTGCGCCGGGCGCGCCCGCGGCGTGGTGCTGTGCCGTGGCACACAGCACCTGTGCGTGCAGAGGGCAGGTACCGAGCGTGTGGTGAGCGGCTCTGGGGCAGGGTGGCGTGGGCTTCTCTTTTTGCTGGATTGCCTGGAGGGGTAGGTCCTGCACAGCTGCTAGCTGGCGGGTTCATTTCCTCCCTGCAGAAGGTACTATTAGCCCTGGGGACCTACAGCCATCACACACAGGGGTGGCAGAGACTGTTGCACTCTGAAGCCTGTCAGCTTTAGCAGAATTTTGGCTTGCTGGAATTTCATCCCTTTACTTAGTGACTTGCTGTTATCTCACCCACAGCAAGTCTCACTGATACCGAGCTTGCTGAAAAACAGCTGTGGGGTTCAGTACATTCCCTGACTGGCATCCCTTCGACATGTGAAAGGTCTCAGGTTCTGGCTGTCTGCCATGTGCCCGTGATTACAGTAAGAATTAGCTCTGGAGGGCCACTACCAACCCTTTGGAGTACTTTACTGTACCGAGAGCGTTGTCGGATGTGTTATTGGGAACTCTTCCAGAGGCTGATGTGGGTTTTTTAGTAGCTCTGTTGAATTCCCTCTGAAAGTGAAACCAAGCGTCAGAGAAGGAAATGTCCCAGCCACTTTCAGGGTTGCAGGGAACTGGCAGGAGAAGCCACTTTCTCAATTTTATCGCTGAGTGCAGAAGCAATGGCATTAACCTGTACATAGTAGCTGTCTGCTCCTCCACTGTCCTCCCAGGAGGACCTGCCTGGTTCTGAGGGCAAATAAATGATTGAACTGTTTTGCAGTTGGACACCAAGTCAGCCGTCATCTTTGTCACTTCATGTTGTTATTTCTGAAACTGGAATATGAGATGTCCTCACCCTTGTGGCTGAAAGCACGGGCCCTGTCAAATCTTTCCAAGTGACTGGCATAATCCCATGATTTGTAAAAATTTCTCCTGCAACTTCCTTTGTAGCTCATCTCATAGTTTTTTTGCTCTCCCACTTTCTGTATCGTGGAATGAACTGTCAAGTACAAATATCAATTGCACTGTGGTCAGCAGCATCAAAAGACATTTGCCTTGTAACTCTCTGCAGCTTTGTCCTCAGCACCATGTTCCTCAGCAGTTGTAGCCCTTGGTCACTACTGTTCGTGCTTGTCCTTTCATTGCAGTGTGCTCGTAACTTTCGAAAAGAGCTGTGAGGTCTGCCAGGCGTGTGCAGCACGGCCTCCTGGGCTGTTGTGCCGCAGCTGGGACTGGCTGCGGGAGCGCAGCGCCCGGGGGCGTGCAGAGCCTTGGCTCTGGCAGGGAGCTCCCAGGTGAGCAGCTGCCCTGGGAGAGCGCATCTACCAGTCTCAGCTATAGACTGTTATAGCCCTGAAGCTATAGGGTCTATATGTAGTGCGGCTGTCATACTTCTGTGGCAGTACAGCTTTTACCATGCCTGCCTAAGGATGCTGAGATGTGTGTGATGCCTGCCGGGTGCCCCAGGGCATTGCTGGCAGTGTGCTACGAGCTGCAGCCGTGTTGCCTTTTGAGCATCTTGCCTGCAAGCGAGGTGGGAGGGAGGCACAGGGTCAACCACAAGGAAAGTCAATGGTATTAGTTAGCAGGGTGTTTACAGCTCTTGGCTTTCCATGCACAAATAGCCATGTCTGTTATGATTAATGGATGGTAATGAAAGGAAAAACTCTGGCGAAGAGGCAAGCAGGAACCAGGCACATTCGTTTGCCTGGCAAAGGGTTGCTAGGAGAGCAGCAAGGTGCATCACACGTGCAGATGCCTCTTGGAGTCATCTACCCGTTCGCATCTGCTCTGCCTCTGAGAGCCAGCTTACTGTCAGGTCTGCTGGGCTGGCTGCAGTGTGCCGTGGTGTTGAATCCTGGGGTGAATTCATTTGTGTGGAGTTTCCCTTTCCTTGCTATATGACCGACATACAAAGGGTGTGGTAAGCCTGAAGAGTTTGGAGGGAAAAGAACTGTGGACAGGAGTGAAACTGGGAAGGGATAACACTTGGTCTCACTATAGGAAAAGCACATAAAGCACAAAGCATGTGGAGTTTTTAACCTGTTCTATGTTTTGCTGGGATTGTTCTGCAAGAAATAGTGGATTTTTTTCCTAGCTGACTAACTAAACAAATTTAATGGGAAAAAATGGGTTAAGAGACACCGTTCAGGGCTGTTGAGGGAAAAGCCTCCAAAGAAGGTGTGAGAGGAGCAGAGTCAACACCACGCTCAAGGCACATTGTGTAGCAGCCTCGCAGAGCTCCCACAGAAACATCGAGTGCTGCTTTTGTCTCCATCCCCTCATTCTCTCTGTGCCATTCTTTGGGAACAGACCAATATTGGTACATCTCAGCCAGTTGTAACACACCCAAGGGCATTTCTGTTTAATCAAAAGTGAGAAGGGTAAATACAGTTTTCATAATACCCAAGGAAAGCTCTGGGTGACTAATAATACATTAGATCAATTGTGTGGGTAAGAAGATAGGAACGCACTTAAGCAATGATATAAACTATTCAAATATCTAGCACTCAACTATTTAATTAATGATTGTACCGCTTGTGAATCAGTGAAACATTTTTGGTCTTGAGTCTGCAAAGGTTATTGATTCAGAGCTTCCATTATTTCCTAAGAGGTACTGATATGAATATTGGATATGTCCCAATGTCTATAATCTGCAAGAAAATAACGTACCCTCAAGACATGTTTTATTCTTCTGTATTTATGGTTGCAAAGAAAAATCTCTTGCCCTAATACAATGAGGTCAAAAAACAATTTATGTTAGTTTTATACCCTGAACAGTCCTCTCAGTGCAAGGAGAGGAATAGAAGATGAGATGATAGGGTACTCTCACCATCTCATATAGGGCTGTTCTCTTCTGACATCTGTCTCCAAGATTTCCTACCTTCATCCCTCCCAAACCAACACAGACCAAAGAACAGATGAAAGAGCAGACCCAGGCCAGTGTGTCGTCTGGATGTCAGCTGCTGTCGGACGTGGCATCCAGTGCAGGCGGCACACAGTGAGACTCAGGTGCTGATTTCTTTGAGAATAGAACAACCATTAGAAAAATCACTGTTTCACAATATTTATTTAAAATTATTTTCTATTGTCAGTAAAATCTATAGCTAAGTCTGGTAGACGCAGTTCAGGCTTTTTGTATGTAAAGCAATTGATCTGAAAAGAGGAAGGATACCTCAAAAGGTAACGAGAAGTGCCCTGTTTTAAAAAGCAAATTGTAATTGTGGGCACGTGACTTTTGAGTGGTCATTTTAAGACACTGTAAATGAACGAGGCTCTGTAAAATGCTGAGCTCCCTGTCCTCTGGGCATTGGTCGCGTTGGAGTCCGGCAGCCGGAACCACGGCTGGGCTCAGCTCTCAGGCTGCGGGTGACACCAGAGGTGCAACTGCCAGACGTTTGGGAGTGCTCGGTGGTGGGGTTCATTGCTGCTCTGCCTCCGGGACAGCAGCCCGGCTCCGGGCACCCCTTGCATTCAAGGTGCCACAGCTGAAATGAGTCAAGAGCTGGAAGCTGCAGAGGCTCTCAGAGCTCCTTCATGTGTGATGAAAATGATCCTGGCACCTTAATAAAGCACCTTTAGTAACATTTTGTGAGGCAAGAGACTTAGCTCTTGGTAGACACATCAAGAGGTACTAAAGGTAGAGGAATAACATCTCAGTAAATGTTTTCATGTATTTCACTGCTGGTCACTCACAATGAGCCCGTGACTCGAGATCATTCTGTCACATTGGAAGGAAAGCTGTTTAGGATGCTGTTGGTTCATTAAGGCAAGCAAGAGATCAGAGTGGGAACTCTGAGTGGATGAGAGTGTTACACTCTTATTTACCAGCAAATTGCACCTTCTGAGACAACGTTTATTTAGATACTTACAAGTCTAGTCATATATTGTTCTGTCCAGAAGACATTTGGCTGCCACTGTTTCTTTTGTACAGTCTGTGCTTCAGAAGATTTTAAATGTATTTGCTAGTCAAGTGAAGTCTTGTCAAGAATCAAGATTTTTATATAACATTCATTAGTATTCTGCACATCTAAGTAGAATAAATATCTAATCTTTTCCTTACCAGAGAATGAGAAGGAAATAATTTGGCAAAAATCTCATCCATCAACAAGATCTATTCTCCTAACACTTAGCAAAGCTTTAAGTGCCTAATGCATTTACTTGTCTTTCTAGTTCCATCACTCTACTACTAACAGCTAAAATTTCTTTTCAGCAGATCATTATGTCACATTGAAATGAATCAAACACTCTGTTTCTAAAAATAAACAGGTTGTTTGCTCTACAGATGTGGGATCTCTATATACAAAATAAGACTTTTTTTTAAAATCCATTTTTGGAAGGTGTTTGGAAATCTTTCAGCTGACTTCAGATGATAATGTTTTCTAGTTTAAACAATATTTTTGGTTTGTTTATTTTTTTTTTTCCTACTTTCCCATGAGTAAGGCAATGATGGAATGGGCTTTTAGGAAGTGTAGTAGATAAGGCAGCATATATAAGAGGTACTAAGAGCCATGTGTAAAAATTGTTTTATGAGGCACTAAAAGAGTAAATTTTATTGGCCTCTGTGTAATCCAGAAGCTACCAAATGTTTCTGAGTGCCATCTGCTGGTTTATTCACTATTTTTACACATAGATATACGTGCCTCATGCTGCTTTTGTTAGCTCTTTGAAGGCATCTCAGAGGGGTTGGTGGTCCAAACAATAGTAAGCATGTCACAACTTAAAAGTTGGATTGTTACTAAATGGGGCCCTTCATGATTCTCTTCTGTTTTAAAGCTATGACCCCCCTGGTCTGTAACTACCTAGTAATTCATGCTCAACTTCAGAGAACATCACAGTGTTACTCAGAGACCTCTGCGTTCTCTGCCGAAATGTCAGGTACCAACAAAGTCTGTGAACCTCTGTTACTGAAGTGATGGCACCAGCTGTACTAGAAAGTCACTTGTTGAATTTGTTGCAGTGTAAAACCAGAGAACAGGCGCGGCTGCGAGTTGAGGTCTCACCTTTCTGTGATCTCGGTCTGTGTTTGTATTACATTCCTCCAGTTGAGGAAATGGATGTTAGTGTCACATGCTTGGCACTAGAAGATATATACTGTACATTCAAGCAAAGCTTCATACTAATACGGTTTTCTTAATGGCCTTCATTTGGTGTTAGATATCACTTCAGTTCTGTGTAAGCAATGGGGCAGAAAAAGAGGAGTGCATTAGTTGTAATGTTGCAATAGGAAGGACATACTCCACTGAGGCACTGGAAGATTATCCTTAACTATAATTTGAAGCTGTAACATTTGGACACACACACTTTTTTTCCTGTTACCTATATTCACTTTTATCCAAAAAGTGTTGGGACACAGTGGAGGCGCCACTATGTAGTAAAGCCTCATTCACTTGAAAGTGATGGAATATAGAAAAAACCTGTTTCAGTGTGAGTGTTGCGTGAATCCTGCATGAAGCATTGTGGTGGAGGATGGAGGCAGCCTCGCTTGTTCTTGAACATTTCCAATATAATGTACTTTCTGTTTTATTAAAGGAAAGCGTGGACCTGGGAGAGATCATGTTTTCCCTTTGTTATTTGCCAACTGCAGGTCGCCTCACCTTAACAGTCATTAAATGCAGGAATCTTAAAGCTATGGATATTACTGGTTACTCAGGTAGGTGCTCGATGGTTGAGGACCCCATCGCATCCACCCCTCTTCCTCCTCCCTTGAAGTAGCCTCATTGCACAGTGGGCATACGTCTCCTGATGCCAAGGCTGCATCATCACGGAAACACCTGACAAAGCTTTGTCCGTGCTTTAAGTATGAACAACATTTTAGAAGTATAATTGTCTTTTAAACCCATTCCCAAGGGCATGAATCCAGGGAAGGCGATTATATATGTGAATGTACTATTCGAGCAGACTGCCAGTGGTTTCCCATCCCCACTGAAGCATTTGCAGTGTCAAAACACTGACCCACCTCTTGGGTTGGACACTTCAGATCTGTTGCAGATACTGACCCTAGAAGTTTTATGTGCCTATGATGTTTTCCATCAGAGAACCCTCTGCAGCCAGAATCAATCATTTCGCCCCAAGATTAGGAAAGGATCATGGGCCATCTGGGTAAATCCCAGGTGAATGTGCATTCCTCTGTGCAGTGGCCAGTAGGATCAAAGTCACCTGAAGACTGTATACATTCGCAGTTCCAAAGAGCTGGCTTACAAATTCAGCATACACAGGTTCTGGATTTCAGCATGAAAAGCATTTTCTTTTCCAGAGATCAACATCATAGTATTTGAATTTCTTTGACAACTTGTATAAAAGGCAGTAACAATACAGTAAAAGATCTTTGTAGAAAACATTTCTACTCAAATGGAGCTTGATGCCATATGAAATGTCTGAGAGTTGAGACTTCAGATGAAGCGCCCAGTGTTTCTGTAATAATACATTGCGCATTTACTGTTACTTAAAAATGCATTGAGATCACCTGGGCAGCCGTTACAGCAAACAGGAGCTGTTTGTAACTCGAGGGCATTCTGCCATGAACAGCCAGCAGAAAACAGGAGAAGTAGAGATGCCCTAATACCTTTTATTTCTGCTGCTCTCTGACATTGGGAAAATGGGTTTCAAAGTTCTCCTGCTTACTGTAACTCTGCTATATTACGTTATCAGTTGGATAGTTTTGGTAGAGTGCAGGAAAGGATCACTGTAAAATAACCCCCTCTGCCTGTTTGTATTGTCAAAATGCTGCATTACAGCATTACATTTGGATCTCTTAGTCAAATTTTGAAAAATTATGTTTTTTCTTTGGAGAAAACACTCTGTTTGCTGTCTGTGGCCATGCAATTAATACAAGCTAGAAACCCTGAGTGCCCAATGCCCATTAGCATGTTCTGATGAATGTTGGCTCTTGGTGTGAAATGAGGCCTTCTTACACTTGCAAACCCTTATCGCAGAAACACTGGTGGAAACAGCTGATTTTTCCTTCCAAGAAGTCTGAAGGACTGGTTGTCCCATGCATGAACCTCATGTCAGCCCTCATACCAGTATAAGAAATGGTGGATTCAACTGGTACACAGACATCCCTTTTTCTAAAAGTACATTTGAGGGGTGCCTTTGGCTCATGGTAACTTACAGTCCATCCTTTGATAATGCTGTTCCTATAGTGTGGTGGTAACGAAATAAATCTCCATAAACAGAAGGCCTTTTCCTCTCTTTTTCTCTCCAGATCCATATGTCAAAGTGTCTTTGCTCTGTGATGGGCGAAGACTGAAAAAGAAGAAAACCACCATAAAGAAAAACACACTTAATCCCACTTACAATGAAGCAATAATCTTTGACATTCCCCCAGAGAACATGGATCAAGTCAGTCTGCTTATCTCTGTCATGGATTATGATCGGTAAGTGGAAGGCTCTGGAGAGCTGGAGGGGAAAACTTCCCATCAGTTGCAGGTTTTCCTGCTCAGTAGCCATTTTCCTTAGTATCAGGGCCTCAACTGCACAGCTCTGTGGCACCAATCTGTCTCTAGTGATTTACTGTTAAAGTGTCATTGATATTTATGATTATGGAAAATTGCCTGCTAGAATATTAAGTACAGTAAAGCTGGTCCTTTGCTTTATAGTATTTTCTTGCGTGAGTACTGTGTTCCCCATTGCTATCTGCTTCTTTTGCAAACCATCATCCTCTTTTAGAAAGTAAATGGTCTCATTCTGAGCAGCAGTTGATGTACGAAATTACCCGTTACTGAACTTGTACTTACTTTTGCTGTACACCACTACATCACACGTCCTTCCAGATTCTCTGTTTGGACTGATCTGCAGTTCCAATCATTTTAGAGTTGTTATAACTATTTCTGGCGTGTCAGTGCCTCACTGTGCTGGGGTCTGCGTGTGCTGGCCCGAGCAGACACAATCTGACTGTCCTCGTGCAGACACGACAGCCCGTGTTCGCCGGCACCGCGCCTCGTGGCATTCCAATAACGCCGGGGCAGAACTCTCAGCCGGGCAGCGTACGGGCCGTCTGAGCGAGAGATAACCAGTCGTGTTGCTTTTCTGTCGTTCTTCAGAGTGGGTCACAACGAGATTATTGGGGTTTGCCGTGTGGGGGTGAATGCTGAAGGACTGGGCAGAGACCACTGGAATGAGATGCTGGCATACCCACGCAAGCCCATCGCGCACTGGCATCCATTAGTGGAGGTAAAGAAGTCCTTCAAAGAGGTACGTGGAGTTATTCTTTCCTTTTAATGCATGTGCTGTGCAGGAGTGAGCTGGTTCGAGCCTTTCAGAGAGCTCCTACTCTCACTTGGGATTTTCTGACAAGAACTGAGGGAATTTTCTCACCAGAAGTGAATTCTAGAAAGCAAGCATCTCAGTATTGTCTCAAAATAGCTGCTTGAGCTTGCACGCAAGAATGAAAGGGGCTGTATTTACAGATGTGACTGTTACCATACTGGTTTTTTCATTTTCTTTTTTCTTTTTTCTTTTTTTTTTTTTAATTAGAGATTGAGAGCAGTAAGGAAAGAGAATGCTGTTCTGATTGCAGAACAAATTGTCCAGGGATATCGCCTATTTCAAGTTTCAGTTTTTTCATCCTAAAAGATTTTTCTGTTGACTCATCTCCAAGCCTTTGAGGGAGAGGAAATAGAACAAATGTAATTGCTCTAAGCATCTCCAGAGAAAGATTCACTTGGTGCAGCACCAGATGATAAAATAGGGCTGAAATGCATGGGTACCATTTTGACCATCTCTAGCATTGTCTTCCTCCTTGCACTCCATTTTCTCATGCTCCTATAGAGCTCTTCAGGCTTTGCCTGATTTAGTTCATAAATTCTGGAGGAGAGAAATGTGGAAAATGGCATGCATGCTATTGACACTTCAGGTATGAAAAGAAAGCCAGCATTTGTGGCCAGTGACATTATAATAAAGGCAATAAAACCTCCCAGTGTATCTGGGGCTAAGGAGGCATTTTCCCTCAAAGCCACAGACTAAGTACTTAACAAAAAGCATATTTTCTCCTTAACGTTCAGATACTGAGCTCTACTGGAAGGCAGATGCCCGGCTCGGTGATCCTCCACAGTAGACTGAATTAGTATGCATCAAACCCTATGTTTCTTTGAAATCTACTCTTTCCTATAACAAGAAGGCAGTTTGTGCTTGGTGCTCTCTATCCCAGCTCATATGCATCAGGTTGGCTTCTGAGGTTCAGACGTGCCCATCCCAGAGGCACGTCTGCTTCTTCTGCGGGTTTCTTTCTTCCTCCAAGCATTTGCAAGCAGCAGCTGTGTGAGGTGAGGCCAGCCACCCCGGCACAGCTCTGCAGCGGTTTTCATTACTGCTGGGTCCCTTGGTGGGCATTTCTCTATCGCAGATGAAACGTGGCCCTAGGGACCTTCCAGAGCCAGCGTTTGTCAGAGGAATATCCTCGTTTCCTGGACCCAAGTCGATTACACCCAGTGGGAAGACCTGGCAATTAATATTTTAGTTTAAGACGCAGTGGAGATACATATATCAGATAATGGAAATTTAAAAATTCACACTCAGTTGTATGAGGTGTTTCGTGATCTCTTATTGCACCACTGTAAATTGGGAGTAACCACCCAGGTCAGCAGTGTAGAACTGGTATAAATCAAACCAGAATTAAACTGATGGGCAATTTGTGTATAATGGTAATACTGCCTTCGGGTGGTGAGCAGTACCAGGCTTTGTGAGCCTATTCGTGCTAAAACACTGGCACTGTACACATGAGCCATAGCCGTTCGGGCAGGCGACAAATGCTATTTCACACTGCCACGGAAAGCTGGGGATCAGCGACTGCTGAGCTTCAGCATAAAAGCTTAGTGATATGTCATTTATCAGATCAGTTATCATTGTCTGTATCATCCATAGCACCTCACAGCATGAAACCAGCTGCCATGTCCGACCCAGGTGCAGGAGTTCCTTCTCCAGTTTGTAATTTATATGACTCTACTACACTATATTTCAGATGCAGGTGGGAGTTGGAAAGAAAGTCTCCTGTAAAGTTTTTGATAATCAATAGAAAAAAAAAAAAAGACATAATTATTGTGACAAAACTCAGAGAAAGAAGGGAAAGAATGTAAGATGACTCACCTTCTAAAATATACTTTGAAAACCAATTCTGAGCCCCCAGGTCTTTGGAAAAAAAACCTCAAGTGAATCATTTCACCCCCCAGTGCACAGGTCAGGAGCTCTGCTTAAAAGAAAAGGAAAAAAAAGGCCTCTGATCATCTGTTCTGGTATTTCTGCCACAAGCTGGTGCACAGAGCCAGCAAGCAAGTGGTCCCTGTATTTATTTGCCCGTTTAGGTTTTAGGTCTGCAAATCCCTAGTGCAGCTTAAAAAAAAAATAAACAGAAAAACAATAGGCTCCTGGAGAGAAATTAACAGGAAATGGTATTTTTTAGTTACGAGTAATTGCATCATCTTTTCCATATGGGTTTGTGCATTTTTTAAAAGCCGTCTGGGCTTTGTACCCTGTACCTTCAGCTCCGGGCCGGGGGTGCGGGGTGCTGGGGGCTGTGGCCGCGGCGGAGCCGCCTGCCAGCTCCGGCCCCCCGGCCCCTCTGCCCTTGAACGCAGATGCCGGGCGAGAAGCTGCTGACCCTCCATCCCTTTTTCACCCTTTTATATCTTCGTGGGGACGAGCCCAGGCTGTGCTGACATTCTGAGTGTTCATCTTCATCTCCAGGAGCGTTTGCAGCCGGGCACCAGCAAATGGAGCATTTGCTTTCGAGTTGATCCTCGTGCTCTTCTCTGTTTGCTCCAGCGATTAGTAACAGCCTCTGCTGTCCATCAGTGTCTTTCCTGCTTGAGTGCTTGATCTTAAACTGAAAGCAAGAAAGCTAGGACTGAATTGTCTTTCTGAATGTATGAATTGAGCAAGGGGTGGCTGGAGCTGTTAGCGCAGGAGCACGGAGCTGGTCAGTGCCTGATGCCGCTCCACGGCTCTGCGTCCTGGCCTCTCCCCTCAGCACACAGCTCACGGCTGCGGGTGGGTGAAGAAAAGGGTGGGCAATCTGGAATTTCTTTACTAGCCCACAGGCATACTGTCCTGCCTGGTGTGCCTTGAAAAAAATCGGGCCAAGAAAAGGGCCTTGCGCCATATTTTGACTACAGTTCAGAATGACAGGTTCCGGTGAAGTTACCAGCAGAGCTGTCACCAGAGGTGTGTTGCACCCTGAGATCAGACCAGCCCTGGCCCCTGGCTCCCTGCCGCAGCGGTGAGGGATGGACAGGCGGACAGACGATGCTGGTGCCTTTGGAGCTGTGCTCCCTGGGCCGGGCCAGCAGCCCCCGCCTGCGTTGCAGGCACGGTTCCTTGCCTGTCCAACATGAGGACCCTGAGCAGCATCGGGGCTGTTCTGCCAGCCTCAGTGCTGTGCTAACACTTCCCCAAAACCTCATTTCTGGGTTGGCAGTATGACGCGGGCCCTTTCTCCATGAGCCAGCGTTGCTCCTTCTTCTCCTTCATTGCTGGAGCCTTTAGGGAAACTTGCTTCTCTTACATTTCATGTCTCTGGTTGCTCCATATTTATCAACAGTGAGTAACAAACTGTAATGACTGCACTTCTTTAATGACCATCATCATTAAAAAGAGAACATGTGCAAATGAGTCATTAATTACAGGCTTCTAAGTACTATCCTCCTCACACAGGCATTTAGGAGAGTTTGCGAACCAGACGAGAATCCCACTTGCTGTTGCATTTTGAAGTTTCTCTGACAGTGAACTCTTGCCCTCAGCACAAATCTGTTCCCATTTTTCAGCCCCGAGGTCCCGCTGCCGTGGCCTCATCCTCCCAGGTGTGCTTCAGCCATCCCACCCACTACTGTTTCATCTGCATTTTCCAATGCATCCGTCAGCCAGGTTAAGAGATGTGTCTATAAAAAGAAATCTAAAATTACAGAATGGCTTTCCAGACTTTGAAGTGGACTTCTGAAAATTGGAATTTGCTCTGTTATCTATGAAAGACAAACTCTGCCTGATATTGTAGAGCAGCAGCATCAGTGCAATGCAAAATGGGTCTTTGATGTTGCCAAGTCCCTCTGACATTCAGCATGGGAGCATTTATTTGTTTAAACTATTTCTCCAGATAAAAACCAGTAACTTTGCTGAGAGCTAAGTCATGCCCATAATTAAGAACAGCCATTTATCTTTAAAGATATGCAAAAGCAGCCTCTTTCATACTTCTGAGCATGTTTGACTTTCATTGAACTGTTTCTAGTTTCTGACCGTTAATCACACAATGGATGGTTTGCCTTTTCTAATTAAATGAAGGAAAAGTATCTCCAGATTCCTCATGACACACTGGTCACTTGAACCTGCTCTTGGAAGAGTTTTCATCACATGTCTGGAGCAGCAAATGTTGTCATTGTAACTGCAGGTAGAACAGTGCAAGGAACACGCTGAGGACTCTGCCAAAAGCCTGTTTCTATTGTAATTTCTACTTATCTGCTGTTTTATCGGTAATTCTCACGGGGAGGTTGTGTCCATATTAGCGATACCTCAGGGATTTTAGCAAATATATTTGACATGAGAAACATAGAAGAAGCTGTTTTCTTACTTTAAGGTAACCTGTTTGGAAGGACAACCTTTCCAGCTTCTTCATTCATTAATTTCTGCTCAGCCCTGGTGAAATACAGTCTGTATAATGCAAACCTGTGCAGTGACTGGCATCTCTGGGGAAGGAAATTGGCTGAATTCTTCACCCTCTCCCCGCCCCTGCTCTGTAACCATCAGAACGCACGCTTGTGAAGCGAGCGGCAAGACGCAGCCGCTGCCAGCTGGCCCCGAGCGAACACGAAGGTGCTCTGTGGGGCTGGCCCGGGGGGCCGGCGCTGGTGAGCCGCCGTCCCGGGCACAGCAGTCCCGGTGGCGGGTCACCGGCTGTCACCGGCTGTCACCGGCGGGTCACCAACTGTCACCGGCTGTCACCGGCGGGTCACCGACTGTCACCAGCGGGTCACTGACTGTCACCGACTGTCACCAGCGGGTCACCGGCGGGTCACCCACCGACTGTCACCGACTGTCACCGGTGGGTCACCCACCGACTCTCACCGACTGTCACCGGCGGGTCACCGGCTGTCACCGGCGGGTCACCGGCGGGTCACCCACCGACTGTCACCGACTGTCACCGGCGGGTCACCGGCTGTCACCGGCAGGTCACCGACTGTCACTGGCCATCACTGGCGGGTCACCAGCCGCCGCCGGCGGGTACCTGCAGGGTTGGAGCCCCCAGCAGCCGGGGTGTAGGGGTGGATGCACCCCCGGGGAGCCCCGGCCCCAGGCCCTGTGTCACTGCTGATGCTGATGGTCACTTGCCTGGCTGAGCCTTCCCGTGAGCCCCGCGCTGCCATCCCCTGCTCTCAGTTATGTCTTATTTGAAATGCCTTTGCTAAGACAAGGGTGAAGTTTGATTTGCCAAATGAGATTTCACCCACGGGAGTGAGATTCATACATGCTAGAGCCCTGATATTAGCCAGCAAAGAGTTCCTGCTTATGTAGGAGAGGAGGGAATTGATCCAGGGTGGGGGGGAATGAAGCCGTGGAAGTACTGTACCTCCTGTTGCCTCTGGGACACGTCGATCATTTGTCATTTGAATTTAATAAAACAATATGGTGAGATGGGCAAGTACTCAAAATGAGGAGTAATGGTTTTGAATTATAATAATAGCCCCCAAGGCAGATGACTAATAATTTATGATCCCATAAGTATAGCAAAAAAGTATTTGCTACATCCACTGACTCTCTGATCTGATTTTCACTTTGAAAAATGTCTCTGGCACTGTGGACATAGCTTCTGTGTAGTCAAACTACCAAACTGGAAAGACTCGAGTAGTTTTGCAATTAGGCAGTATTTCTAAAACCAAAAGGCAACAGCACTAAACCAGGAAACAACAGAAAGCTAAACTGCGACCAGACTTTGTCTTCATAGCACACACAGAAACTGTTTGGTTTTCTTTTTTTGTGAGCAGTCCTCACAATTGTGAATTGATTTACAAAGCAATAAAATAAATTGTTCAGTAATTCTTTCTGAGTGGATAAACGCGGGCGTTCAATAAGTTGAAGCATGTGCTGAGAATACTGCAAAACAGGAGACAGGCAATGCAGTAAAGAGATGTGAAGAATTTAAAACAATCTCTGCTGTTTGCTTAGACTTTCTTTCTTTTTTCTCCCACCAGTGGCAAGGCCGGGCAGCGAGCTTTGACAGCCAGGGTTCCTGTCCCTCACCTAAACCACCACCCACACCGTGATACAGAGTGCGGCAAGTAAAATGGGACTAAACCAAGTTATTTTTGCACTTGGCCTACAGTCTCGGTAATTTGTTGCTGAGTGGCAGTGGCAGCAGCGAGACTTTCCAGTCTAGTTGTTCCTGTGTAAGTAAAGGCAGAAACCCGTTTTGTGGTCAAATATGTCTTTGTCTAATATGTCTCCCAAGGCACTGTTTTTTTTTGTGGCTTTTACTGTATGGATCTGTTTCCAGAGGAGGAAGGTGGACTGAGACATGAGCTGGAAGTTCAGTCTGTAAAATAGCATGTAAAACAGTTTTTAGCGTGTACGAAGGCTGGACAAGTGCAGAGGTGCTCTGAGTGTCTGCAGAAGGCCCAGGCGGGCAGGAGAGGGCACATCTGGAGCGGCCCAGCTGCGTGGCCTCTGCCCGCTCGGGAGAGCAGCAGCGCAGCTGCGCGGGGCTCCGTCGGATCTGCGAGCAGCTCTGCTCCCGTGGTCAGCCCAAGTCCAGCAGCGTGTTCACAGGTTTCCTGTTCATGTAGAGTGTTCATGAGCTGCTGGAAGTGTGTGCAGTATGTATCACTAATTCTTTTTGTCATATATAAAAAACGCCGTTGATTCCTCAGGGGGGAAAAACTGTTTTTTTTTCCCTGTATTTGAAATCTCCCCAGGGCTACTTGCATGAACTGTTTCTTAAGACCTCTTTGCAGCTGCTGCTCATTCCCCTGCATATCACCGTGTTCTCTGGAGTGGAGTGGAGAGAACTGCGCTGCCACAAGTGGAGTTCAGACATAACAAGGGAAAAATGTTACAGAAATAGGTGAACATCCTTGCATGAACACTAGATCTTTATTTCTTATATCATCCTAGTAATAAAGGGTGAACAAAAGGGTAAATGGAAGTATAGAAACACAACCAATACTAAAAAGAAATCTTCCAAACATTTTTCTTGGAACTATCAGCACTTCCTTAATGAAAAAATTTCTAAGGCCCAAACCCTGGAGGAAGATCAAGTTTTGAAAAAATTAAACTTTGCTGGTTCCTTGGCTGTAGAGGTCAAAAGTGAAGTTAAAACATCCCAAGAACTAGCTGTGTAAACACAGCCAATCTTTATCAGACAGCTGCAGATTTTGGACACATTCTCATCGTGGATTTTTCTCTGAGTTAATAAATACATTTGTGCTGTTTGTTCCACTGTAATTAAATTAAGTAAATGCAAATATTTTGCTTTGGACTTAAATCAAAATTTGCTACCAAGGCAGCCATTTCTCCTCACATGGGGTTGGCAGAACTGCATACATTGGCCACAAACATCAGGTCAACTTCAGTTCCCATTTTCCTAAATTTCACAGCATCAGCCTTCACTGAACATCATGACTAGCAGAGAAGGGTATTTGTTTGCATTGTTTTTCTGGGTAAGATGAATCCTTTGTTCAGTGAAGGACAAATACATAATTCCTCATCACACCTTGTGTCTTAATTCTCTTTATGTGCCACATGATGTAGAAGCAGAAACTCAATAAAATTATTTCATTTGTAACTCTTGCCTTGTTTGGTGAAATAGTTCCTCTCGTGAAAGCAGTGATTGTGTGTTACGTGATTTTAGACAGGTACAATAATCACAGCGCAGGTGCTGTAAAATGTGATAATAACAGACCCTTGCATGGTGTGAGGCACTGCAAGGGCAGACGGCCTGATTTGAAGCAGATACTTCTTAGGCCATCGACTCTGCGGTTCTTGGTTGTCCTGGGACAGTCAGTGCACATCCCTTGGGGAAGTGCTGAGCACTACTCACAGAAGAAGAAACATATTTCAAGCACTTACAGTTAATTGAAACAAAAAGGTGATAAAACTGCACTTGCTTTCCAGCACAAGGAGAACTGTAGACTTCTACCAAAGGACGCCCCTAAGGACACCCCTTTTCGAGACAACCCGGCTTTTCTGGGAAGGCTCCAGGTCTTACGATGGGAAAGAGTTTGTAACCATTCAAAATAATTGACTTACAGTGGTGGGTGGTTCAAAACCTGACCACAGGTCCCTGCACCTTGACCTGAGCTGAACTGAGCCTCAGGTGTTTAAAGCCATGAGTTGGAAGTGCCTCCTGTAGGTTTGCAGACCAAAGCACCTGTAACACAAGACGTGCCCAGGAGAAGCTGCTGCCGTCCCAGCTGGATGCAGGGCTGGCACCTGACAAACTGATTGCTCTAACCCACTCAAATCTTTCTCTTCCTTAATCCTGGCTTCTTGGTTTTCAGTGTTCTCTGTATAATCTCTGTCTTTTATTCATTCTTCTTTTTATCTAGGATTTAGTCAAAACATACGTGGGGTTTGACACAAAGCTGCTATTTTTAATCCTTGCTTCACGCAGATAATCAATTTCCACTCAATGCTGGCTGTCACTTGCGTTGCTGGAAAACTGGATCTCATGCTAGAGAATAACACCCATGCCTAGATGGCTCAAACCCCCTACACTTACAGTTTAAGTGCTGAGATTTTGCCATGTCCCTCAGTGAGGGGATAATCAAACCATTGTGTGTTTGTCATCGCCTCAGTGCAGCCACTCGAGAAGATTGGTCACACTAATGGAAACAAGATATACCGTACAAGATCAAATATTTCCCTTTCATCTAGAGAGGGATTATAACTTTGAAAAGGAGCTGAGCCTGGCACAAGTGCCATCCTAGGATTAGTTAACTTGCTTTCTTGCTCCTCACTTTCCATGCCACTCTTATCTATGTATTAGTAACTCACAGAGAAGTTTGAATTATTACCGGGCAGAATAAGGAGGACCCCAGAGGGCCACGCCCGGTGGAAGAGTTCGCTGTCCTGGGACTCGGGTGCCCTCAGACCTCACCGCGAAGGCGAGCTCCCGCTGCGGGGGGGCTGATGCCACCGGCCCCGCGGCCCCGGGGCTGCTCCGGGGCCGGCCGGGAGGGAGCCGCTCGCAGACCCGGCGCTGGCAAAGCCCGCAAGCAGCCACAAATGAGTACTCTAGTCTGAGGACTGCAAGCAAAATAAACACACATGAGCATGCCTAGACTTTCCTTTTTTTTTTTTTTCTTTGGTATTTTGTTTTTTTGGGTTTTTTCCCCCTTTCTTTTTAGTTTTAGTCTCACAGTCTCCAATGCCACAGAACAATGACTGCAGGAAAAATAAGAGACGCTGAAGTGAGGGCTGCCACCGCATGACTGCCAGTTTACTGATGGGGACACAGGGAGAAGTGAAATCCCGGGGGTCCGTTGCACTGCTCATTACTAGGGGTCAGAGGGCTGAGGAACTGTCTCAGGCAAGCGCCTGCCCACTGGTTTGAGAACAAAATAACTTGGTATATGAGAAAAAAGTGAAAAACACCCAATGGAAAGTGAGTTTCAGCCAGGGTGAAGCTCTGTGCTTTGCACTGTGAAGGAGGCTCGGGGGGGACGGGAGCGCCTGCTCCCGCCCCGGTGACGGCCCCGGCTGAGCCGCAGCCCCCGGCAGCAGAAGCCCCTTGCCCCAGGGTCACCGGGGGCTCTGGACGCAGCCCTTGCTCGGGGAGGCAACTGCTCCCAAGCGTGCTTGAGGAGTCGGCCCACGCAGCAGTGTATCGTGCCTGGAGCTGCCTTGCTGTGCCTGAAGCTTTTGCAGAGCTGTTCTATCGAATCCGAGCACCGTGACCCAGCGCCGTGACTGGTGCTCACCGGTGCCAGAGCTCTGTAACAGGCTGTCTCTCTGATGTCTCTTCTTCGAGCAGCCCCACGGCCTCCAAACATTCACGATAGCGGGCAGTCGGCTGCTCGGCGAGGTGTCCGGGGGCCGTGCTGTTGGGAATGTCAGAGACAGCTGCCGGCCTCCCAGAAATCCTCCACCTTCCCTGCATTTGGCGCAGAGCTGCCTTTGCAAGCAAACCCAGAGCGTTGGCCCTGACTGACGTATCGCCGGGAAGAAAGGGGCAGTTCTGCTGCTCCGCTCAGTAAGCGGCCCCGTGCGGCTGGTGCTCGGGAAGGCGGGAGGGCGACTGCATTGCTGTGAGCAGAGTTCGGTCCAAAGTTGAACCCCAACTCTGTCCTGCTGTGCATCAGCCGGCTCGCTCAGCACCGCTGCCGGCAGCAGGGAAGGGCTGCCCGCGGCCCCGGCGAGCCCCGTCTCCCTCCCACCCTCCCTGCCCGCGTCACTGCGGGGGGGTGCACACCTGTGTCTTTGAACATTTTTGCTTTTTCAGTTGAGGAGCATACACAGGTTCCTCTGGAGTTCTTCTCTGATATTGGCTTCCAAGCTGATCACATTATTGTGTGGATTTTTTTAATACATCATCAGTGCATGGTTTGGCAAAGAGAAGAATCTTGTCATAACAGTTTATATCTATTCTTCAAAAGTGGCCTTTAATTTCTAATTATGGAATGCTACTCACAGATGGGCAAATCACAAAAAAAAAAAAAAAAAAAAAAAAAGGCAGTGAGTAAGAAACCAGCTGGGGTTTTATGGGGTTTTACAGTGTTTTAAGAAATAAATAAACATGCTCTGTAATTATATTAGGGAAAAAAAAAGCCCTAAGAAATACATTTAAACTTGATGCTGATATTGAATGCTCGTGTACGTCACAGCTGCCATACTGAGGTTGGCGTCACAGCTGCGATATTGAGGTCGGCTATGTGGTCCCACCTCTTACAGTTTGGGATCGCTTATTCTATAGGAAATTTCTGTGCAAATCTGAACAAGACTCGCAGACTCCACGTGGATGCCAGGATCCAGAGGGAAGGGCTCTGGATCAGAAATCGGGTAACTGTGCAGCCCCGCCGAAGGCCCTGGGCTGCCGGACCCAGCAGACAGGGCAGGCGCCCGGGCTCCGGGGACGTTCCGTGCCCCGGGGACGTTCGTGCCCCTGGATCACCCAGCGGGTGCCTCTGACGGGGGGAGCAGCAGCCGCTCCAGAGGTGACGGCGGGGACAGGCACACGGGCTGCTCGGGCTGACCTGTGCCCACTGTGGGCTCAGCAGAAACTCTCTGGCAAGAGCAGCTTTCTGTGCTTTGTTTTGAATGTTTTCTATTTCTTTCAAAATCTTTTACTTACATATAATTTTTGAGTAGCCTATAAAGAGTATGTAATCACATATACTCAATCCCATACACACGCCAATCCTGCTTCAGTCTTTAGTCCAAGTAACTTCAGTCCAGATACTTTTGCCTTCACTTATGAGGTAATAAATTAGACAGCAAATTATAGCTCATTTGAGAAAAGTACAGCCCTGTTCCTCGCGATCCTTATCTCAGTTATCTATTTGTCCTTCGTTTTTTCTACTTTTGTTATTTGCTCTCTCAATCATCTCCTGGAGGACACAGAGCCGCAGCCGTGAGAGCTCCCAGCACCCGGCCACCACAAGCACACTGGGAAGAGGTGGGGTTTCCTTCCATGCTGGTGGTTTCGTTTGTTTCTTTCTTAAAATCTCTCCACAGCAAACAATACGTAGTCTTCATTTTTGCGACACAAGGTAACATAGCCTGCTTTTTTTTGCAGGTCTGAGCACCATCCCAAAATCAGGGTCGGCAAGAGGCCAGTGCTGCAGGTGAGCCCGGGAGAAGTGGAGTTTGGCTCCTCTTTGCTTAGAAAATCTGGCTCTCTGTCCAAGTGCCAGAGGCATCCTGGTAGCTCTGCTTGGCTTACAAACCTCTGCAGTCAGCCTTCAGTGGCAACGCTACTTGATTGTTCAAGAAAATATTTTTTTTCCCCTGGACTTTTCTCAAAGATAATTTGTAATTATATTTTACAGCTTTAAATGTGTGTGTGTGTGTGTGTGTGTGTGTGTGTGTGTGTGTGTGTGTATATTTTAAGACAGTGCTTTAGTTATGCATATATAATTACATATTTTATGTTCCCATGTCATTTGTAATTAAAAACATGGAATTTAAGGCACACAGATTTCAAAACCCCAGTGCAGGCTGCTATTAAAAATGCAGCTCATTAAAGCTAATAAAGCACCTTAGATGGGTCAAGGCAAATCCAGAGCATGTTCCGTTGCCGTGGGAACAGCCAGCACCAAACCCAAGCGCAGAGTGGTAACCTGCGGCATCGGAAAGAACCGCCGCAAGCGTGGAGAGGCGGTGCCAGCCGCGCCGAGGTCCCCGCGGCCGTGGCCGTGGGCGGGGGGGGGGGGGGTTCGGGGCTGCGCCCCCAGGCCGGCGGCCCCGGGGACGGGGCGTGCGGCAGCCGGGGGCCGGGGGGACGTCGGGTCTTTGCGGGGGCACTGCCGGACCCCAGCCGGGCAGGGGAACGTCCCGTAGCAAAGCGGTGACCCAGCCATCAAATTCACTTATGTAAATACTCTCTGGATTGTTAATTGCTTGCAAAGTGGAAGATTTTCTCCTAATCTCCCATTAGCAACTGCACATCCCTCTCCATTTCAAATTGCCTTAGAAGATGAGGGTTCCTTCGATGCCATGAGGGACGGAGTGGAAGAGCAGTACTTTTTTAATTAAGTCCGTTTGCTGGCGTTACTCTTGGATAGCTTACATAAATGAAGGAGGATTTTGCTAATTGCTCTGCTGATTTCCTCCTGACACTCGAGACCACCCTGCCCGCCCCTCAGCCCTGAGCCATGGATGCTCCCTCCCCCATCTCCCCCACTCTCTGCACCGGCCCCTCGGGGTCTCTGGTCCCGCAGGCCCCACAGGTCTGTGCCACAGGACCCCTGGCCAGCTCCACGCAGCACACCGGTGCACAGCGCACACCCTCTAAGCACGTCTGCTCCGCAGGCTGCTGCACCAGGCACAGCCCTGGGTACGGCCCCTGCCTGCCAGAGATGAGTTAATGCAGTTTTTCTAGGACATAATAGTTACAGAAACCAGGAGGACCCTTCTGCCTGTTGCGTAACCTCAGCTTTATCGAATGAACCTCTAATTGCTGCATGCTGTGTGCGGTCTGGAGGGGGGCCGAGCCGCTCTGCCCATCTCCCTCCCTCCCCAGGGATGTGCTGCCCTGGTCCTTGTGCTGTGAGTTTAACAGGGAATTTTCCCCTCCTTCCTCATGTCAGCGGGGTCCCGCTCCAGGGCTGAGCAGGAGGGAGGGTGCTGCAGCCCCGGGGTGCTGGATGCAGAGGATTCTCCTCCTCGGGTGCCCGTGGCGCTGAGATGCAGGGCTGGAGCAGCCGTGGTGCCTCGGGACTGCCCGCGTGCCGACCGGGAGTGGGACCCAGCTCCCTCAGGCCCCTGCGCACACACACAGCCCCCCCAAGCCGCGGCACACACCCCAAACCCAGCGGGGGGTGAACCGGCAGAAAGGGCTCGTCTCTGCAGACTCGGACCCGAAACAGGTTTGTGGATTCGCGCTGTGCCCTGCCTGGGCCGGTGGGAGGGCAGCGCTTCTCCCTCCTGCACGCTCAACAGGAAAGAATCACCAAGCTGCTAAACGGCATCGTGCAAACAGGCGCCAGCGTTGTCTGTATTCCAGATAAATGGGCTGGTGCTGGCGTGGGAGAGGGTCCCTCCAAGCTCATCCCTCCAGGGCGACGCCACCAGTGAGGCCCGTGCCACCCCCGGGGTTCTTGGATGCTGCTGCACGAAGGGAGTGTCCAATGTCATTCCAAAGCAGGAGTTCCCAGCAGCAGGAATAGAGTGGATGATGCAATGAAAATAATTATTTCCTAAAATTGTAAGTTTCTCTGAGCCTGTGAAAGTGGCTCTTGTAATCAAGGGAAAAATGAAAGAGCGGGCAATGCAAATCAGTGGCACATGATTGCCTGGTTTGCCTCCATACAGCTGAACATCACAAGGGGATATTGCGCAGTCAGCACACGGCATGATGACACTGCACCCCAGCCGTGTAAAATTTCATGGGATTATTGGTACTGATCAAATTACACTTCTTTCTCCATTTTTTCTATAACAAGCTGAACATTTCTGAGGCAAGCTTGGATCGGGAATGGAAGGAAGCAGGAGATGGCAGACGACACTGACATTGGAGGTGGCTCAGTTGGGGAAAACAGCTTTTCATTTAAAACCCTGCTTTCCTGCAAAACTGTAGTCGAGGAAGAATTGGCAATTTAGAACAAAGCTGTGAGAAGCAATCTTCTGCAGGAGCCAGTTACAAAGCATAGCTCTGGTCTGTGGCCTGTGTGTTTGGCTGTTAAGAGTCCTCCAGGTTGCAAGGCTTGAAGCAATTTTTGGTTAAAAGGGAATGAAAGCGAAAAGACGAGAAGGACTGTAAAAGTCATGGGCTGGACTCCAACACTTGGCAAGGAGCAGCTACCTGGAGGTCAGGGACTGGATTTCCATTGTAAATTAATAATTGGATTAACATTTATTTCTTCTCATTTCTGCCCTTAGTGGCGTGTCTAATTATGTATTAAGAATCTTGCTTTCCCACTCAGTTTGCCTGTCTGCCCCGCTGTCCCTGCAGGACCCCCCCTGCCACATCGCTGGCTGGGGGGCTCCGGCCACCACCGCTGCCCAGCCGGGGGCTCTGTGCCGAGGAGGGGCCCCCACCCCACGGCTCCCGGAGCCTGCCCGGGCACCCCGGGCACAGGGCTGTCCCCCGCAGCAGCACCCACCCCTGCTCGCTCACAGCCCCGTCCTCCTCGGCCAGCCCGCGGCCGGGCAGTCCGAAACGCGCCGTTGGTTGCTCTAAATCAACGCTGAAATCTCTCTGCAGCCGCGGAAAGTTTAGAGCTGGAGTTCAGAGCTGTTGAGCCTCTGAGCACTGCTTCTTGGCGAGGGATGAGAGCGAAGCACGCCACTTTGGGGAGCTGGTGGATCCACGGGACCACCAAGTGTCCCCCGGGAGCAGAACTGGGGATGCAGCAGGGACCCCCGTGTCTGTGGGTGCTGGCGGGGGGTCTGGTGTGGGGGCCCGCGTGTCTGTGGGTGCTGGCGGGGGGTCTGGTGTGGGGGCCCGCGTGTCTGTGGGTGCTGGCGGGGGGTCTGGGGTGGGGACAGATGCTCCTCTGCTGGCTTTGCCTCACGGAACTAATCAGACCTTCCATTTTTCCTTGCCTGAGCAATTCCATGGAAGCGCTAATCTTTGCATCATATTCATTTACAAGAGTTAGTAGGTAATTTTGGAGAAATACATTTAACTGAGCAATTAGTGAGCCAGTAACACACTTCTGTATTTTAGAAACAGAAAAATTGGAAATTTCTGTTTGTTTTGACCCTATCTCTGTAGTAAGGGCAGCAATTTTCTGTAATAATCACTGTTACCATGGTTATATCCCCTCCAGGTTGTCAGACACCTGCAGCAGAAGGACACTGCCTCTGCACGAGCACAGCCGGGGGTGCTGCACGGGGGGGGCCGCTGCTCTGGCCCCCCAGTGCCCCCCTCCTCGTGCCACCCCAGCACTGGTGCAGCTGTGGATGCTGGCTGTGCTGGAGCCCCCGGGCAGAGCAGCACCCCTGTCCCTGCCTGCACCCCTCATCCCTCTCCGGCTGACCAAGGGGAAGATGAGGGGGGCTGGGGACCCCAAACTCAGTGTTTTAATGAGCCTCAACCAGGGGTGAGGGAGTTGGAGGCAATAGAGCAAAACTTTATCTTGTGTTTCTTGGAGCCAGCCCACGACCCCCAGGTTGCAGCCAGTGCTGGGGCAGAGCGCTGGGGAGGGAAACCCAAGCCCTCCTTTGCGCAGGGAGAACACAGCATCCCTCAGCTTTTTGGCCTGAGGAGGATGGCCTAAGTAGGAAATTCAGATCTATTCCAGAAAGGCTCTGGGGAGCTGATTTTCAGAGAGGAAAGAAATTAAAGAACTGCTTAGCTGAATAGCTGAGCTAGTATTTTTCTGTCCTCAGGAAACAACTTTCACAATAATAGCATTAGTAATAACAACAACCCAAAGAAAATCCTAATGAAATCATGTAGACTACAGGATGCGTGAAATCCCTGGGATGGTGTGAGCTGCCTGCGTGGGTCTTCCTCGTGTCAGCGATATCCTTGTTGGCTGGAGACAGATATATTACCGCAAATGGGAGCAGTGCACAGAGTAATCCATCTTGATCAAAGTAATGAAATAACTGCAAATTCTTTTAGTAAATGTAACTGTCCAGAAAATAATGAAACTCTGTGTGTCACAAACGACAGCTCCTTTGACAGGGTTGTGAGCTCTGAATTCAAAGACTTTATTTTTAAACTTCCTGTCAAGAGGAAAGGAAGGAGCAGACACCCCAGCGCTGGAAGGATGAGAGGAGCCCGGGCACCTCCAGCACCCAGGCTGGCTGGGGCCCGCGGGAAGCCAGCTCTGCAGGGACCCCATCATTCTGCAGAATCCACCTTTTAAAAAGAAATTTCAGTTTCTGTCCCTTCCTCTGAGCTGCAGCACACCTCCTCCAACACAGCACACGCAAAGACAAGAGTGCAGGGGGGTGCGAGTGCTGTGGAGGGTTTGGGGGGGGCTGGCGGTGGGAGGCGTGGGGAAAAGGGGCAGCTCTGTGCCACGGCGGGTACGGCAGGAGCCAGGCTGGGTGTTTGAAGAGGAGGGGCAGGTCTGGGGAAAGTGGGGACAAGCTGAACTCAGGCAAACACAGCGGTGGCCCCATGTGCTCATCCTCAAACCTCAGCACCCGCGTCTCCCCCAGGCCGAGGTGGCCGCGGACGAGGGGACCCCCAGGGACGCTGCCCGCCAGGCTGAGCAGCCCCGGTTGGACCGGCCCGCGCTGCAGGCGAGGGTCATCCCTGCGGATGGGCGAGCGCCCCAGGAAAGCCTCCCCCCAGCACCCTGTGGCTCCCCTCCCTGCAGACCCCCCACCGAACCCCCGCTCCCGGGGCGCTCCTGTCCCCAAAGCCACAAAACTGCCTTGTAGGTCCCCGAGCTCACTGACGGTGCAGAAATCAGAAGTAGCACAGAGCTGTGATTAAGCACACACTTAAATCCCTGATAGTAACTGGAGTATCCCACTTCCAGAGGAAGGAGACTATCTCCATTTCGGAAAGCAACGGCCGGCTGACCCCCGTGCCCGCACATCTGGCTGGACTGAGCAGCGCTCAGCCAAGGTGGATTTAGCTCCAGCCCACGCTGACATGAAGCCACAGGCCCGAGCTCTCCCTCTCTGCAACAAAGCTCCAAGCAGACATTTCTAGTGAGTTTGGTTTTGCTTATTCTACATTTTTGTTAGAAAGTGTGAAGGACTGTAAGCAAGCTGCCACCATTTTGTGTTCCTCTTAGCATGTCTGAGATCTTCTCAAGCTCCAGCATCCTCCCACTTCTGCAGCGAAGTCCTGGATAGAGTACTTTGTTGCCTCCCAATTCCTGTGTGATGAGTTAGACCTCAACCAGATGTTACGTGGGCAGAAATACCTATTTGAAATTAAAAGCCTGTGATTATTCTTGCCAACCAGCCATTAAGAAAGTATTAAATGGAGAAATTATCCCCCCCTTCTTGTTTCAATACAATAGCATCTTTATAATACACTTGTTTAACTTGCCTACTTTTAATTTTAGTTCCCTTGTTTCTAATACTACACGCAGAACCATGTCACTATCAGTATCTCCTGTGAGCTGGAAAAGAGGCAGGGAGGAAAAAAAAAAGCCAATATCCTTGAGAATTAGACAAAGGGGAAAAAATTAGCCAGATCTTGTTTTCTCTTTCCTACTGTTAACATAACTTCTCAATTTACCTTATCAGATTGCCTTCCAAAGAGAAGTATTTTTCAAGAGGAGCAGAGATGAAAGGGATTATTACTTACCGAGGCTCTTCTTTAAAGAGATAAAATATTTGGCAATTAAAGTACAAGAAGCTGCAGACTCAGAGGAAAGCGGTGACTTCACTGGAGCAGTCACATTAACATATTTTCCACTAACCCCTCATTAAGGGGAGCGATAACCTGGCTGTGAAGCTCTGCGGCTGAGGAGGGGCTCTGCTCCCTGCGCCCGGGGGCTGGGGCACAGGCCCACGGGCCACCTCGAGCTGCGGCCCACGGGCGACCAGGTCCACAGCCCCGGGCGTGGGACACGGGGCGGGGGCAGCCCTTGTCCCAGGGCCACCTCCCCCAGGCAGCTGGAACCGCTGGACGGGGCCGGGCGCTCGGGAAGGGGGTTTGTAACAACCCCCCGCGGGGGAGAGGGTCTGGCTGCCCCCCCGGCTGCAGGCAGCCTGCCCACGGCCACACGGGGAGTCTCTGCCACCCGTCCCCTTGAAGCCAAGGCTTCATTTGCCTGAAAATCTCTTAGTCCGGAGGGAGTGGCTGGGAGAGCAGAGACCTGGGCTGTGCAGAGCAACCCGGAGCAGCCACAAAAGCCACAAAACCCAATTTCACAAGGGGCAGAGGGACCCGAGGCAGCCGGTGGGGCCGAGGGGATGGCCAGGGGGTGCGGGGGCGGGGGGGGCAGGTGCAGCCCTGGGTGGGGCTGGGGGGGCAATCAACACCCATGAGGGCACTCAGGGCCCTGAGAGTCCCACCAGCTGTGGCACAGCCTTTGCTCTCTCCTAATGGGTTCGATCAATATTTAAACAAGAAAAAAAGAAATCAGTGCACCCTAGCAGGAGATGAACTCTTGTGTTTGCAAGCAGCAAATCCTGGGGGGTGCCTGAGGGTGCCAGAGGGATCGGGCAGGAGCCTGCAGCTGGCGGGAGAGCAGGAGCACATTTCCATCCCACGGTAAATACAAAAGCCTGTCCCTGGATCTGCTGCTTTGCTCTTTCGTGAGTAACTCTCTCTTCTGCGATTTATTGGGCAGGAGAACCGGCGCCGGTCAAGCCGGGTGGTGGCGGAGACTTGTCTCCGGCGGGATCGAGCGGGGCCGACCCTGTCCTGGGAGGCTGCTGGGGACAAGCCCTGAGCACGATGAGCGCCCACGGTCCCGCTACCCGCACCCACGTTTCGGTTTCCTTCCCGGGGCGGGAGCTGCCTGCGGGAACCAGGGTCTGACTGGGGGTTGCTCGGCCCCCCTGGGCACCCCCCGGCCGGCCGGGACCACGGCGAGGGCGCTGACGCTCTTCGACCAAGCTGCCTTCAGCCAGCTCGGAGTTGAACCGCTTCTAATGATCAAACGTGATTTTTGTCTAAGTGTTTGTCAGCAAATGAAGATAATGCTGTTCTGCTTTATGGAGGTTATTCCAAGGATTAATTAGTTGATGTTTCTTGAAGTACTTTGAAGATGTGGAGTGCTAGATAAGTGCTGAGCTTTATAAGCCGATCAGGCTCTGCAATTATTTTTCCGTTTTGCTTCTCATCCCCAAAGTGTTTGTACAAAACAAATCCCACGTGAGTGTGTGGTTACCGTAGGCGCTTGTCACGCTGGGGCTTTGTGGGGTGGCAGCAGATCCCCCCGCCCACCCTCATCCCAGCAATTTCCCCTGTTAGAAAATGTGTCCCAAAGGAGAGATGACGGATGCTCCTGGTCCCCCCGCTTCCCCGCCCCAATCCGTGGGACACGTCCCGCCGGCACAGGCGGCAGCATCTCGGGGTGCAGCGAGAGACCCCCCACCACTGCTTGCAGGGACGTGAGCCAGGGCTGACCCCGAGCTGGAGGGGGCTGCGCCTCTTGGGCAGCCCACGTAGGAAGAAATCTGTTTTCCTTCTGTTCCAGAAGCAGTTCTCCGGCAGCGGGAGAACAGAGGGTCTCAGCTCTCGTAGACGGAACGCCCACATGTTCTGGATGGGCTGAGCTTTGCCGAGCTCCCGGCCTGGGGCTCCCGTGGGGCACCCGAGCAGCAACAGCCAGCAGCCCAGCAGTGTGGGCTTCCTAACCCTCCTGCCACCGCAAGATGAAGCCTAATGAGCCAGATTTTCTAAAGAGATTAAAATACTTGATGAACACGTGACGCTCAGCCCAGGCAGGACTCTGGTGACTGCTGCCAGCGCCTGTCCCCCCGTCCCGCTCACACCAAGGCAAGCACCGGTGTCTCAGGGGAGAGAGTGTCAGATTCTGCAGGGCTTGTTTCAGGTTAGAAGGTGCTTTCTAGAGCAGAACCGTTACTGCCCCATCAACTTTAATTCAACCTAGAGAAATCATTGGCATAATTATTTACAACTGTGCAATTTCTGAAAATTATATTTCTGCTACCATAGTTATTGATCTTGAAGAGGGCTATAAATTAACTTGACAGTTCACAAAGTCCTTCATACTTGGACAATTTTTCTGCTTGACTTGCACCGTGTGTTGAACTTTCAGCACCATCCAATTACAGTCAAAGTGTGTATTTAAGCGTTTCTCTCATGCAACCAAAAGATATTTTAATTATAATACAGAAGAACTTGAAGCAAATACCAAGTCACCTCCACATCACGGGACAGCTTTCCTCGAGGTGGGTGCGGAGCGATGCCGAATGCCTGGCTTTATGGCGATATGGGGGGGGCCTGGCTGTGCCATGGCCCTGGGAGCCCCCCAGGTGCGTGGCAGCGGTGCTCCCCGTGGGGCCAGCACCTCCCCGGGGTGCCCGGCAGCTCCGTGGCCTCTCACCCTGGGGGGGCTCTGGGCCAGCAGTGGCAGGATGTGACCCTCGCCTGGCCAGCCCAGCTCATGGCTTCACGTGTTCAGCGCTTGTCCCCAGAATTCATGTCCGGTGGGAAAAAAGGGATGCTCGTAACTCATCCTCTGTGCTCTCAGGACACTGTGACAGGAACAAATCGCAGCACGCCCAGGTTTCGGGGCGGTCCGTGGCTTCTCTGGCCAGAACTGGGCCAAGTCTTGCACCCCCCAGGGGTGTGGTGCCAGTGGCAGTGTGGGGGGTGGTAGCCACTGGGCAACGTGGTGGGGACTGGAAGGACGTGGTGGCCATGGGGGGGCTGTGCCTGTGCCCAGCAGACCCCAGCCCCCGCCTCGGGGACGGGGGTCCTAAGCCCTGGCAGGGCCAGAGCTGCCTCCGGAGGGGCTCCCAGCGCCTGCCCAGTCCTGCCCCATCTCCCGTGGGGCACTGCCGCTGTGGGGCCCTGCGGGGACCCGGCGCTGGCGGAACAGGGACAGGAAGGGGCTCGGGGAACCCAGGGCCTTACGTAAAGAGTTTGTGGCAATCCTGTGGCTGCAGGGGGAAGATGACTGTGCTTCATCAGAAGTGAACTTGGAAAATCAGCAACATCTGGTGCCTGCTGGGCAGGGCACCTCCCCAGCATGCAAGGAAAATCTCCAGTTGTCCTCTCAGATTAAAGGATTTTGCTTTTTGCTCATGGTTTTGTACATGTAAAACAGGCTGGCCCTGGCCAGGCTCGGGGGTCCCCTTGCTGCAGCAGGAGCCTGCCCGAAGCCCCAGGCTAAATCCCTGCACAAAGCCCCAGCCCAAGGCCCCGACCCGGCCCCTCTGCCCAGACCCCTGATCCCAGGAGCTGTCTGTGCTGGCTGCTCTGGCCAGCCCCGCACGGACACCCCACCCTTGGGAAGTGTCTTTTGGGGTGACTCAGGGGCAACATGGAGCTCGCAGCTCTGGCAGCCTGGCCCCATCGCCCCGTGCTCCCCCCAAGCAGGTGGCTGCAGCTCGCTGCATAGTATTTATTCATTATATCACAGAGAGGAAAATCTCGTTAAATTAGTCCCGGTTTCTGCAGGGCGGTCCTGGGCAGGGGCGCCTGGTGCCGGTGGGTGAAGGGAGGCCGGGGCAGGGATCCAGCATTTCGTCGTTTCACAGTGATGGGAGATGGGGCAGAGGTGCCGTCCCGTGCCGGGGCTGGCTGTGCCCCGGGGGGTGGGATGGGCAGAGCCGCGCTGGCCGGGGCCGGGTGGCCGGACGTGCGGGGGTGCCCTGACGTGGCCCCTCAGACCTCCAGCTTCTTCTTCATCTCCATGCGATAGATGATCTGGTAGCCGTCGTCCCAGGCGTAGACCTGCCTCTCCCGGGGGTTGTACTTCATGCTGGAGTGGGACCCGTAGCGCTTGGGGAAGTAGACGAGGGAGGCGTCCTCGGGGGCCAGCGTGCCGCTGACGTCGAAGACGCACTGCACGCGGGAGCGGCTGGGCAGGCGGGTGTTGTAGACCACGTGCAGTGCCCCACACACCACGAAGGCACCCTCGGCGTTCTCTCGTGGGCACGGCGTGTCCCACATCTGCTCGATGTCCAGGGAGGAGGGGTCCAGCTTAGCCAAGCACAGGTTCTTCTCGTCCTCCTTGGTGGCGTAGATGGCCCAGAGCCCTTCCTCATCCGCCGCCACCTCGATGTAGGTGAAGGGGGAGAGCCCAAAGACAGGGATCTGCTCCTCGGCCGGGAACACTGAACTGTCCACCACCGTCTTGTTGGCCAGGTTGAACTTGATCACCTGGAAGGGGCCCTGCTGGCGGATGTAGTAGAGGTGTCCATCATAGACAAGGTGCCCGGTGCCCACCCAGGGGTAGGGCAGCTTGATGCGGGTGGCCTTGCGGGTGGCAGAGAAGAGGGTGAACTCCCGCATGCGGGGGAAGACGTACACCGTGTCGTTGGCAGTGCCATCAAAGACATAGATCTTCTCAGAGTTCCCTGCGGCATCCTTGGTCCAGAGCCCCGAGGTGCTGCCGAAGCGCTTCAGGATCTTCATGGCTCTGACACTCGCAATGGTGTCGCTGCAGTCTGCAAGAGTGGGGCAGCCGTGAAAGCCTGGAAGCCACCGGGTCCTGCAGCGAGGACAGCTCCCCCCCACGCCCGAGTCACCCACTGCGTCCCACCCCAGCCCTCAGGCAACTGCCTGGCAAACACGCTGAAGAGGTTGCAGTGAAGCTCCCTGGTGCACCTCTGCCATGGGCAGCAGAGGCCACCCTCACCCCAGCCCTGCCCCAGGGGCTTTGGAGAAGCCCGAGGCTCTGGCCTGGGGCTCGGGTGCAGCTCCCAGGCAGCTGCGGGGATGCAAGATTTTGTGCCAGAGACACCTGAGCGGTGCCCTGCTGGGACGTGATGCCATGGTGCATGGCTGGGGGACACTTGGGCCTGGGTGGGCGGGGAAGGTCTGGGGTAACCCCACGCCCGGGACTGTCTCCCCAGGGAGCCGCGGCAGCCCCTCACCTGTCAGCTTGGTGTATTTCTCATTCTTCCTCTGCTTGGCTGTGGCCACCTGCTTCTCCATCAGTGTCTCGTCCACCTCCACGCAGGGTGGTGCGGGGTTCTGCGTCTCCAGGTAGTCCACCTCACGCTCCAGCCGGTCCACGCGCACCGCTGCGCTCTCTGCCTCCGACCGCATCGCCTCCCGCTCCTTCTCTGCCGTCTCAAGCATCCCCAGCACCTGGTTCTTGAAGTCCCGCAGCTCTGTGGAGTAGCGGCTGCTCTGGTCGTGCCACTGTGAGATCCTCTCCTGGGACAGACAAGGGGACACCACGGTCTCCGCACTTCACAGCCCGTCCACGGCAGCTGTTCCACTGCCCGTGCTGTGGGAGCCCCTGGGGCCCCACGGCACTGCAACCCTGGTGCTCGTGCCCCTGGGTCCCATCCTGCCACGCTCCCGCACCCACGAAGCTCCCAGACCCGGGAAGGTCCCGCACCCACGAAGCTCCCAGACCCGGGAAGGTCCCGCACCCACGATGTTCCCAGACCCGGGACGCTCCCGCTCCCCCGATGCTCCTGCACCCCCAATGCCCCCACCCCCGCGATGCCCCTGCTCCCCCGATCCATCTGTCCCACAGGGCTCCCACGCCCGTCGCGCTCCCGCGCCTGCGATGCTCGTGCTGGGCCCCGGCAGGGGGGTCGGGGCCCCCCACGCCAGCTCTGCTCTGTCCCCATCCTGGCTCCTCGCCCCAGGCCTGCTCCCAGCCCCGCTGGCGAGGAAGGGCCTGGGAGCCCCGTGGTGGGGCGAAGTGGGGTGAAGACATGGGTCCCTACCTCCAGGAGGGTGAGGCGCCGCTCCACGTACTCCATGAACTGCTGCTGCTGGGCGCGGACGGCCACGGCGAGCAGCAGCAGGAGGAGCAGGCAGCGCCAGGGCCCCATGGCCGACAGAGAGTGCAGCCTCCACCTCAGAGCTCTGGAATGCTCCGGCCTCTCACAGCCCTTATTGAATCCAGATGTGAAGAGGGGAGGAGAGGCTGCTCCTTCCCCGAAGACCAGCCCCGGGCGCCTTAACTCCTTCGTGACCCAGCGAGTGCCCACGCCGGCCCCACGTTGTGCCAGCAAAGCTGTGGGGCCGGGGCAGGAGCCTGGGGACGTGCTGCTGCTGGTGCCTCTGGGGTGCGGGAGTGGGGAGCGCTGCAGCAGCCCTGTGCAGCAAGGGAAGGACACGTCCTCTGGTGCTGGGGACAGAGTCCCAGTGTGGGGACAGCCCGTGGGACAGTGTGGGGCTGAGCCGGACCCGGCGTGAAGCCGTGGGCACAGCCGCAGCCCCGGCTCCCAGGGCGCCCAGCTGCAGAGGTGCCCGAGGCCGGTGGCCAACCCGACCTCGCCTCGGCCACGTGCCAGCTCTGCTGGAGTCGATGCCGGGCCAGCGCCGTGGCCACCAGCCCCCCCCAAGCCTGTGGCACCGGCTGTCCCAGCTGCTGAGCCTGGAGATCCCACCTGCCCCCACCTCACGCTGGGGTCCTGCGGGGTCCCCCCCACAGCCGTTCTGCCCTGGCAGCTCGGCCGACCGCCAGCAGCCAGGGGCTGCCCAGCCCGACCTGCCCGCACGATGCCATCCGGGGCCGTTCGCCCAGCGACTGCTCCCGGGGGTTCCCGAGCGTGGAGCTCCACGGCAGCCCCCGCACCCCGCAGGGCCCGGGGGCAGCGCCGTGCCCAGGACACGGCCAGGCCCGTGGTGGCACCCACAACCCGCCCCGGCCTGCCGGTGCCGGGGCACGGGCTGGGGCACCAGCTGCGGCCCCCGGATTTCCTGGGCTCTGCCTGCGGATCTGCTGGGGGGTTGGATGTTGGCCCCATGCGTGTGCAGGGCTGCAGTGCTGCGCGGGGTGAGTCTGCCATCTAGTGCTCCTGCACCCCGCATCATCCCCCATCCCGCATCATCCCACAACATCCCGTATCATCCTGCATCGTCCTGCACCCCACATCATCCTGCATCATCCCACAACATCCCGTATCATCCTGCATCGTCCCGCACTCCGCATCATCCCGCATCATCCCGTATCATCCCGTATCATCCCGCATCATCCTGCATCATCCCACACCCCGCATCATCCCGTATCATCCTGCATCATCCCACACCCCGCATCATCCCACAACATCCCATATCATCCCTCATCATCCCGCACCCCGCATCATCCCGCATCCTCCAGTGTCCTGCACCATCCTGCATCCCACATAGTCCCGCATCATCCCGTGTCCTGCACCATCCTGCACAGCACAGGCCCCCAGGCGAAGCTGCTGCGCTGGCTGGGCCGGGCTCGGCCCCAGCCCCTCTCCCCCGAGGCTGCTGACGGGGACAACTGGGGCACCAGCAAAGCGCCGCTCGCCCGCGGGGCAGGGCCCCTCTCCGCCCGCCACACCAGCGCTCGGCCCCCCGGCGCTTTCGGGGCGGTGGGCTGAGCCCACCCCGGGCGCTGCTGGGGAGCTCAGCCCGCGCCAGCGCTGGGCCGGTTTCAGGCTGACACGGGGCTCTCGCGCCCCTTGTCCCGCTGCCGGGGGGGTGCAGGGTGCCCCCTGCAAGGCCGGGACACCCGAGAGGAGCCCCCCTTCGCCGGCAGCCTCCCCCGGTCCCGCCCAGAGATGGAGCCCAAACAAATGCCAAGCTTCCCTCTGCACCCCCTGCCCCGTCACCGCCCAGGCTCAGGTATGGGCCTTTCGGGAAGGCAAGTGACCCCTGAAATCTTCCCCGATGTCCAAGTGTCCAGTAAGGTCAGAAGGGAGAGATTATTTTCAGCACCGCCCAGCAGCGCCCAACCCGAGCGGGGTTCAGGCCAGCAGCAGCACCGTCACCCCCCGCGGCGCTCAGAGCTCCTGAGCTGGACGTGCAAAGTCATTTGCGAACACAAACCACGGTGGTGGGAAGAAGCAGCTTTCCACCGGGGATGGTCCTGACCCCAGCGGCAGCCGCAGAGCCCCAGGGCCCCGAGCCCCAGGGCCCCTGAGCCCCCGGGCCCCCAAGCCCCCGAGCCCCCAAGCCCCCGAGCCCCAGGGCCCCGAGCCCCCGGGCCCCCGAGCCCCCGGGCCCCCGAGCCCCCGAGCCCCCGGGCCCCCGAGCCCCCGGGCCCCCGAGCCCCCGGGCCCCCAAGCCCCCGAGCCCCCGGGCCCCCGGGCCCCCGAGCCCCCAAGCCCCCGGGCCCCCGGGCCCCCGAGCCCCCGGGCCCCCGAGCCCCCGGGCCCCCAGCCCCGGTCCTGCCGCCGCCGCCCCCAGGGAGCCGGCGCTGCACCCCGCTGCCGGCAGCAAGTGGCAGGATGCGCCAACAGCCCTTTTCCACCCCTTTAATAGATCAAGTGGCCACATGAATAGAGTACAGAAAATTAACCCTTTTTATTGATGCATTGCAATTGTTCTACATTTTTACCATATTATGTAGAAAATACTTAAAATACAAGCTACTTTGTAAAACCAAAGACAAACATTGAATCCAAAGATAAACTATGTTTTCACAATGGACCCTTTTCCCATATAGTTAGTATTAAATTTTTAAATATCTATTTCTTTTGTTAAAATGATTTTTACATACCCCCTAAGTACATCAGCAATACAAACATAGATCAGTAATTGTCAGAAACTACCTGTATCTAGCGGCTTGTAAAAAGGAAGAGCACAACCATAAAAGAAAGTTAAATTTTACACAGTAACTAGCATATCAAATACATTTAATAAAGTAGGAATTCCATTGCAATATCAAGGATTCAAGCAGAAATACTAACATTACATATAATGTACTGCTACATGTAGTGAGATATATATTTCAAGCTGAATCTGAAATCACACATTATATAAAGTTTAGCAACAAACAACCATGTGGACATGCGGCACCATTCAGAAGTTTAAATAAAAAAGAAAGAAAGCAGGGCTGTGCCAATCCTGTCATTTAGAAGCAATTTAGTTTCATGTACTAAAAGAAATTGCTGAGTCAGAGGTAAATTACCGCATCCCATCAACTAGGTGCTAAGCAGGAAAGCCTCAGAAGTTGCCTCTGCGGTGGCTATCACAGCTGCGACTACAGGTCAGGTAGGAGGAACACCTGATTTAACAGTTCAAGAATCACACAGACACGTCTAGATGGGACCACAGTTATCAAATATTCAAAAGGTGAATCCCAAACTAGCTTCAAAAAACCTAAAGGACTCAAATTTCTATTCAGAGATGGCACATTTCTTTACAACATATGTGTAGCGGCTCTGACGACGAGGGGAGTCAATTCTGTAACCTAACTGGAAGGCTGGATATGCAAGGGGAGAAGGGATGTATCTCCTTAGAGCAGACTACAATATGCTTCAGGTGGGCAACACATACTGGGATCCGCCACACTTGTGCAGCCAGCGCCGAGATGAACATCTGGCCCTGCTGGGGTGGGGGCTGTTTGCTTGGTTTATGCCGGGTATCACAGAGGAATTTCAGGGTAATCGACAACTTGTTTTAAATGGAGTATGTTTCATTTCACCGATGTCACTTCCACCTCATCCTCCTTGTTCCAATACTTTTGGAAGCTTGGGACAGTGGAAGAGATGACACCATGCTTTGTGAATGTATGTGACTGGGTTCTGGTAGGTAATAGGGACCCTGAAGATAAGTGGTCACTTAAATCTGCTTTTCGGGCGGCAGGTTCTCAATATTATTAGCAGATTTTGCTAGAGGTCTTTTTTTCCTGTTAGAACTTAATGGGAAACACTTTACTATTTGTGAAACAGGGAATAACGTTTTCCTGAAACACAGCAATTGGAGCTTGTTTTGCCTTTCGATGGAAAGGCACAACTCTGTACCCAAGAGGTATCTCAAGGGAAGTTCTCAACACAAGCAATGTAATATGGAAAAAAGTAAAAAAGTGCCTACAGCAACAAATAGCATCGTTTACACCAATGATGTGGCATAGCAAGATCAGTTGGATATCCGCACACTTACAGAAGTGCTCTGACTAAAAATACACTGAACAACGTCGCTAATGCTACCGTCCAGTTCCAAAGTCCTTGATCCCTCTATCAAAAGAGATGCCAAACCTTTAACAGTTCATTAATATCAGGTCAGTCCAGACTTTCTTCTGTCAATAATGTGGAATTTCAGAAATTACTTTTGCACTTCTTGTCACATACTGGTCAGAGAACTGGCCTCTTTTCCACTGGGACGGAACATAAACTGGGATTCAAGGTTACCAAAACCTCTTATTGCTGCAGTAGTATGACCACTCCAAGCCAGTTTATCATCCATTTGGACAAGATACTTTATCTACGTACTGAAGATGAGAAATAATTCCTAGTACAAGGGACCCAAGAAAACAACATGTAGTTTAAAAACTGCACTGATTATCCAAAATGAGTATTTCCTCTGAACACTAACTAGGGCTACAGCTGACAAACCTTCCCAAAAACTCCACATTAGCAGTAGCATTATAAAACTTTTAAATGATATTATGTGCTTTACAGCAGGCTCTCTTTGGTATAAATAATCTATCACCAAGCTAGCAATATTTTACAAGAAATGTCTGCTATTAACGTGGGGGGAAGGTAAGGTCATACTAATCTAATAAAAAGTGATTGCACATATTTAATCACTTCTGCAATATTAGACTAAACATTCCAATGCATTCCCAGCACTACCTTATTCGAAATGCACTGACAGACATCTAACAGTACATGTGCCATTTAAAGGAAAAGCTTTAAGGAAACATCGCTTCACTCCGAACAAAAATGTAGCTTTTTATGACAGCATTAAAACTGAGAACAACGCACCTATGCAACATACTGCTGTTCTTGCTGTGATAAGCTTAGTGAATTGCTTCAATTCGACGGGGGCTTGCTGGTCCCTCATAAGGCAAGCTCACTGTAAACTCTAGTCACACTACATCATCATTTAAGGCACTACAATAAGGGGACACACCAAACAACTCTTCATCACACATACCTGTGCAAAACAAATCAGAAGGTATCCTTTTCTCTCACGAAGCTCTACTCCTCTCTCAGTGCTACAGTGATGAGCTCTAACCATTGCATTATATCACATACATTCCAACATGAATCAATTCATTTTGGTTTAAATACAAAGGATACATCAATTCCATCCCCAGGAACGTATAAGAATTAGACAAACACTAAGTACAGAGTTCAAGTATAATCACTACACATTTTGATTACGAAGACAGAACATTTGGGGTTAGCAGGAAGTTTTGCTTGTTATATTTTTCTAATCAATATGTACATATTTCATTTTATGTAAAATATTAAAACACCACCAATACAAAACTTCTAAAATAGTTTTAAATTCAGTAATAAACTTTAAAATCTGGATTTTTTTTTTTCCTTTTTTCTTTTTCTTTCTCTTTTTTTTTTTTTTTTTTTTTTGTGATTCCTACATGCATGTACTGTATACAAGTCTTATTAAGAGCGCTTTAAAGTAGCTGTTGACATATCCAGGAGGATACGCTCACAGGAGTATAAAAAGCTGTACACATCAATACAGTGATGTTTCATTGTATTTCAAATTCAACTCCCTCCTAAACGAATCACGTGAGGAAAAATATTAAGAAAAACAGAACAAATAAAAGCCCTGTGCTTCTGTGAAGGAATCCAGCTCCGTTATAGGGCCAGCATCTAATGAGCTGCAGAAACCAAATTTTAGCGCAATGCTGCACTATTCACTCTCAACTGAAGACTACAGCGTCCTGACAAAGCTGCTGAGTTCTGTTACACAGTGAGATCTTCAATACAGTTTGAAAAATTTAGAAGGATTCTGCAATGAATGCAATAAAGATTCAGCTGTGCTATGGAGGCACAGAATTTTCAAGAGAAGAAAACAGATTTCAGGGTTTACACGGACTCCTGAACAGATAATGTTGCTAGTACGAGGCAGCTGCCTCTACCAGTCTTTAAACAAAGCAGAGAAATAAACAAAAAACTTTGACAGGAACATATAGGGAGATGTAATGGCTTTTGCAGAACCAGCAATTTGTTAGAGACAAAGTGAATTAGATGACAAATGTTAAATATTAAACTTGATTTTGAAACTGCCCCAGCAACATAATGAGATAAACGTGCATTACATTTTTAGTGGCAACATGGATTTGTGCAAGCTGCTAAAATATAATCTGCTAGTCTTTTTGTTTAAGTTATACAAGTTAAAAAAGACATCAGGATCTGTCTTTCCAAGACACTGATTTTCTTTCCTCTTTTGATTAGCACAACAGAACAGTTTTAAATAAATGTGACCATGAACTTTTTAAAAGCATCTATAAAAAGTAAGTAAAATTTTAAAAACTGAATTAGTGACCCTCGTACTGGTAACAAAGCATGCTGCTCAGTTAGTGACTGAACTCACTGGAGACATTTTTGAACAACATACAGCCAGATCAGGGAGAAACAAAAACCAAGCAGTCGTTACCAGGTAAAGGTTCACCTGAAATCCTTCTCCAACCTCAGGCCTATTGCAGGACAGTGCTTTACTAGGAACTACAAGTAGGAGTACTGGTTGATCTTTGTAGGGCTCAGCGGATATCCAGTGTAAATAGCAGATCCTCTGGAAGCACCAATATAGGACTGGGGGGCAAACTGGTGTTGGTACTGGGCAGGCGGAACGTTTGCAGAAGTCAGCAGGCTTGGACCAACACTCACGGGGACCTGGTGAACGAGTGTGCTGGGGTGGGCAGCGTACGTGGTGTGGCGCGAGGAGCCCTGAGGGGAGAAGAGGTGGGCGATGGAGGTGGTGGAGCCCAGCGTTGCAGCGGTGGTTGGAGCGTAGGTGTACATGTGCGGCTGGCTGGGGAGGTGTGCGTTTGCCGTTGCTGCTGCCAGGTGGGGATGCACTGGGCTGCTGTGCTGGAAGGTGTAGGGAGCCTGAGAAATAGTTGACGTGAGGGGTGCCACATAAGCTTGCTGCCTACGCAGGACAGCATTTCCACTTCTCTCCTGTGAGGCCAGCACTGTTGTTTGCTGGTTCTGCAGGGAGAAGAAGCAAGTCAGGTTAGTGGCTATCCTCAGGGAAAAGTGCAGTGGCCAGGAGGTGAGCAAGGAGGGGTTGGCCAGTCTCCCCGTCAACACCTCCGTTCTAGCTGCAGGATGGACCCTTCTGCAGATTCTCCCTTCCCAGCTCTGTGAAACCCTCACATCAATGCAAGAAGGGTTACTGCAGTTCCACTGAGACAAAGTAGAACTACGGTCGAGTTTCCCCTACAGCAGGATCAAACTGCCACACCTGGGGTACCACAGTACACAGCTGTACGAGTGCAGGCAGGCCCTAAGACTGACCCAGCCCTTGAACTCCTCCCACGTCTACTCTTCTGCACCTCAGTGGGAGCAGCAGCAGGGCTGCCCCATTTTAGCACAACAAAGCCTGTCTTCTCCTCATGCCAGAAATGAGCTGGAGGTGTAACACTTCCTCTCTTCTGAAAGGCTACTGCAGCTTGACTCAAAGATCAAGAGTAGGGACACAAATTGAAGCGAAACCGATCTCTAAAATTTTCAAGGGGAGTCAGGTGCTAATTGTTAGTTTGAGAGACAAGGTCCAGCCTTTATCTCCTGGACAGGCCTTTGTGAGATCTGGAGAAGGAAGGTAAAAACCAAAAGAATCTCATTGTACTGTTGAGTGCCTTCAGCACTACTCTAATTAGTGGCAACAGTGACTCACAGGAAGAGAGGTGTGACTAGGAGCACAAAGAAAGGATATAGACATAACTGTGCCTCCTTCTCCTGCCCTCTGGTACAGGGACAAACTGCTTGTCCTGAGAAACCTCACCTATACTCCCTGTGGAACTTACCCTACCCTGCAGAGCCACAGGACAGAATCAGCTTCAAAGAATTCATGAAGTAGCAGCCACTGTTCCTCTTGCAATCAATTAATTTGCCCTGCCATACAGCACAGTGTTTCTAAAGCAATTCTAAAGCCTCACGTTCAAAGGTCAGCAAGAGTCACGCAGTGCTTACCTGGCTGAGATTGAGAGGCTGCACACCATTCGTTACCACGCGGTGTGAGCGGTACCCGGTAGGTGTTATACAGCATCCTGATGACTGCCCACTCACAGAGGCCACTGGCTTGGTCTTACTGGTGCTGCTCAGGATGCCTGAAATATTTCAGAAGCTTAGTCCGTTCTTTCCTCTCACAAGCCAACACTGTGCTAACCAGCTGAGGTAACCGAAGAACACACAGAGGCTATTTCCATAACAGCCTTTTCTTCAATTATGACTTAAAATCTGATTGTACAAGAAATCATCAGGTATTTTTACAGATCTTTCTAAAACGCAGCCAAACATGTATGAAAGGTAAATCTATCAACGAAACTGAAAGCAGTCCAAGGCTTGAACTCTCAGAACAGCAGCTGTGAAACCTAAAGCTGCTGAAGACCCAATGAAGATAGTCCAAAACTGTGAGGACAAAGCTGTCAGGGGTAAGACAGCATCTGAGCCTTGGCAAAACCTACTGAGCACCGTGACCTGTGCGAGCACACCTACCTGAAGCCTGGGTAGCTACAATGCAGTCATTGAGCTGTGTTTTCAATGGCGGCACAATGATAGTCCGGGAGCTGGAGCTGTCAGCCGCTCCTCTACCGGGCAGCTCCAGGGCACCGCCTGTACTCCTGAGAGAGGAAAGGGGGTCTGTGGCATAGGGGCTGCTCAGGGAGGAGTCGGAATCAGGGGAGTCATTAACAGTAACGTAGCTGATGACATTGGATCTCTGCTTCATACCCAAACTGCAGGGGGAAAAAGAAAACAGACGGGAAACATTCTAGCTTTTCCCACAAGATACAGGAGATCTCCTGGCATCTCATACCCCCCCTTCCTGTCAGATGAAATCCTCATTAACTAGAGACACAAACAGCACGGCAGACATCATACAGGATATTCTGTCCTAGGCAGTGCTGCTTAGCCTAGCCAGGGCTCTGCACATATGTTCTCTACTCTCCTTGATGCCTGGGCTGAGCTCAGGACAAATCAATGCTGGCCACCTAAATGAACTTCCTACCTGGCAGGTTTGTATTTGCTGTCCTCTTCCTCATCAGTGTCGCTGCGAATGGTGATGACACTGACGGGTGGGCTTGGAGTGTCTGGGATCACAATGGGCTGGTGCTGCTCCTGCACGGGGACGAGCACGTTGGAAGAGGAAGAGGTGGAGCGCAGAGGACTGCTCCCAATGAGCGAGTAAACTTGGGAGGGCACAGTCTCTAGAGTTGAGCTGGGCCTGAAGGAAAACCAAAGCAGTATTCAGCTACACATCGGCAGGCTGGGACAAACCAACGCCAGGATTAAGAACAGACAGGCTCCAGCAGGCTGGAGCACACACATAAAAGGAGAAATATCTTGAAATACACAAAAAGAGCGACTGTGCAGACACTCATACAGGAGAGTGCCACAGAATGCAGCCCCGAAGGGACCAACATGCCCGGTGACGTTCTGAACAGGACTGAGTCATCTGAACCCTGACAGAAACCTGCCACCCCCTGTTCAACAGATGTCAATTCTGCCACTTGTACTGCCATGGCACCAACACACCCTGACTCTGTAAAACCCTGCTTTGACCAGTACAGTAAAGCATTTGGTCATCCATGTTCCTTGCACTCTCACTGAAATTAGTATCACTCATATCAGTGACTACAGTACAGAGACTTTTTCCAAGGCATCTTTAAAAGCAACTGTAGCACACTAAAAAGTTACACAGACAATGCCTCTGTGATCAGAAGACTGTTTTTTCACACCAGAAAAGCAACCTCCACAAACACACTCACAGTCTCTCTAGGACTGGGAAAGGAAGCCTTACTTGGCTGTGCCTGTTGCTGGCTGCTTGTTCTTCTTTGCTGGAACGTTGCTGCTTTGCTGCTGCCTAACAACATGAGCAACTCCAACATTCAGAGGTTGCGCTGCAGCTAACGTCACGTGGTTGGTCAGTAGTGATGGCTGTTGCATGAGAGTGCTGTACTGATTGCCATGGGAATGCGCATTCCTGGAGCAGAAAAAAAAAAAGACCCAAATCCCATGACTACACTGCATGAATCGCAAGCTGCACCGAGCCCCTGCTGCCTTCTGGAGGGAAGGCAGAGGTTCTGTGCACTGCAGGCAGGACTGCGGTGGCACATACTCCCACTCGGAACGGAGTCAGGCCCTGTGCAGACCCTACCTCCAGTCAGCTAATTGCTGGCTGCCGCCGATCGTCTCTGGAATCACAGCCGCCGGCTGAACAGAGTTGTGCAAAGCAACCCCTGGGAGCTGCTGCCAGGTGGAAGGAAGCAGTATCTGCTGGGTTCCCCCAGGCCAGGCCTGCTGCAAAACAACAAACAGATACACAGCTTCACTAGATTTCAGTTCCTACAGGCGGAGGGAGAGCTATTTGTTCCAAGCAATAAATGCACTCGTGTAGATTGTTAGCTTGCAGAGATAACAGCACATCATTGCACTTTCTCAAAAGGTCTCAGTACAGTAAGAGAACAAGAAAACCACAGAACCAAGCTTCCCCTGACACTTTGCTAACCTTTTGTATCACGGATGTCACCTGGGGAAAAGAGCGTTAATAACATACTGCAGAATGCAGCCAGATATTGTCCTGCCAGATGCAGCGTAAGTGTTCAGGACTGCTTCTGCATAAAAGTTTATGCACGCTGCTCTGCTGAAGGATTCCAAAATACGAAGCCAATTTGGCCCTTTTGGTTTTTATGCCTTACACAGCACTCACACTGAGAAAACTGAGACAGTGTTATTTGTGTGGAAATTCACCCCACCTCAACTGCAGAATTTAAGAAAAGCCACACCGAGAGAAACATTTAGTTACAAGAGAGATATGTGAAGATATTTTCAATTCATTAGTATTATTAATGTTCTTGTCCAAATTGACAAAATGCTTTTTTTTCTGGAAAAAAACCCAAACAAAAATAACCAAAACAAATTTGGCAGTACAATATTTCTATGATTTTGAGACTATATGGCTCTCTTTCCTGCAGTTTAAACTGCAAAACCATAAACATCTGCTATTTTAAATAAAGTATTTCTGCAAGTAACAGATCTACTTCTTACAAATACCAGTTCCAAACAAGAAGCCTTCAAAGCAGAGAGCTGCTAAAACCTCTGCCAACATAAGCAGAATAATATTAAAAAAAAAAAAAAAAAAAAGAGAAATATGTTAAAAGTCACACCATGCGTCTTTCCAAAAGCCAACACCTGCACGAGACAAAGCAGAGAGTTTAATACAGCAAGATATAAATTCCCAATGAGAGGCAGAAATCGGGCCTTCCAAGCGACGAACTGTTTTGACAGAGGAAGGACAAAAATATGCAAAGCTTAGCAAATGGCTAATGCAAACTCAGGGGAAGCAGCAAGGGAGAAGTGTCGGAAGCACTAAAGGTGAGCAAATTCACGCCAAAGGCTCCCAGAATCCAAACAGAAATAGTAAGTCCTCCAGAGAAACTCAGAATCCAGGCTCATAGTCTGGAGACAGCTGGCTCTGATCTCCACTGCTGTACAGGGGAGTTGAATGTCAAGTCCACTGCACACACACAGGAGAATAGAATTTGCCTGTTGAATCAAAAGCTCAATACACTTTTGAAAACATCACTGACAACTAACTTGTGTCCCAAGCTCTGCTACAGTCACCCCTTGCCGTTTTCAGAGCCTAGATTGCAGCCTTTCAGCAATCAAAATTCAAGAGGAGGAAAGGAGATACATCCCTGGGTCTGTTTAGCTCAGAGCTGTGACCCACGAGAATCCCACTCTCCTGCCTTCCCATCCTCAGAAACAGGTAGCAGTTAACTTGGTTCAGAAGAACTCAAACGAGTGGGTTTTAATTTCAGTACAGGTATGACTCGAGCAAATTCCACTTCAGCAGAGGTCTCCCTCTTGGAAGAAAATGACACTCAAACTACCACTTTAAAGCCACAAGAAACAACATGGTTCACATAATGGAATGTGCTTTGAAAGACATGTGAGAATACCAGCACTTAAGTGCACTGCAATGTTTTCATAAGCTTCACTGATCTGATTCTGGAGTTTTACAATGACTTCTTTGTGGCACTTGCAAAGCTGTTCTGAGGCAGGTGCCAGAATACAGAAGAGGACAATTTTGAAAACATACGCTTCTTAAAGGTGTGTTTATTCCCTTCCCCCATCCTTTTAAAAAATTGTTCCAAATAGCTTAAAAGCTAGCTATTGCCCTTTTGGGTACTAGAGCTCACCTTTAATTTCAACCAAGAAATACATATGAACTGAAAGTATCTGTGAAGAACAGTATCTTTATCTGGATGAAGCAAGCTACCTGTGATTGGCTATAAATAACAAAAGGCCAGAAAATTACTGTCAGTGTTCAAGAGAGGTAAGAGAAATTGACTGCTAAAGCAATACATTAAAGAATTTGCTATCATTAGATTTTAGTCTGTGCTTAATGACCTGAAACATTTCTACATGCAAAGCAGCTTTACACGTGTCGAAAACAAAATCTGTAGCTAACTTGCCAAGTAGTTCAAATTCTGGCCATCCAGGTACCTGTAGCAGAGTCAAGCTAAAGACTGATTCCTTTGTATTCAGCAATCAAAAGGCAAAGATAGGATAGTAAGCAAAGAACAAGAACAATTATAACTCTTCTACAGTATAGCTTAGAAGAGTTTTATAATACTAGGCTAGTAAAAAGTAATAGTCAATGGATCTGGATTCTTTACAGAGCCACACTAAACGTCAGAGTCAGACAGTGCTTCAGCAATGTTGGGGAGGAAAACAACAAGACATTAAGATGTAGCAAGAACACAGCCACAAGATGGCACATGCTTCCATGCCCTCTGCAAGTCTAAGTTAAAACAAAAACTCAGTTAGTGAACACAATCAAGGGAGGCAATTACCAGTACTGCAGCCGTCTGTTCTACTAGCGCTGGCCGGCCGGCTGCGCAGTTCAGAGTAAAGGGGACCGCATACTGCGGCGTGATGGTGGCTACTTGAGGATGAAGAGTTGCTACCATTAGTGGTGTACAGCTTCCCTGAAATGTAGATCAGGCAGTGAGTGAAACACACGTACTGAGGCAGGATAAGTGGGTTCAGCAATAGGGCCAGAAAAGGTTTCACCTCACTGGCATTCTATGGTGCTTGAGCAGACTCCAGAATTGTAATGGATGCAGTGAAACCAACACCCAGACTCTCCAGGCATGCTCCTCTAAGCAGTTACATGTCCCTGAAGGGAACACAGGCACAGGGAATCTCGGAACAGGATCTCTCCGATGACACAGTTAAAAAGTAAAAATGAAATAGTATTCAGCTACTGATGCTGTACTGGGACCCAGAGAGCAAGTTACACTACACACGCTGCATTAGACACAGCACAAACTGCACCCCTAGCAGGACACAGCATTTACTCTGGTACCTCCAAATTCACATACAGTACTCTTGGAACAAGATAAACTAAGGGATTTCACAGAAGGCACGGTAAGTCTTTTGTATCATGAAAGAGCAAAGTTATCTGTGATGAAACTACCGAGACACATATTAGTCCATCAAATGTATAATTAAAACTAGATTCTCAGCGTACAATTTGCACTCTTGGGAAAAGCAGGGTTTGGATTCAGGTGGGCCTCTGCTTTTTGGATACTGTTACCTGTATAATTATGCTAAACAAGCCAGAGATCACAGAATGCCAGCAAAATTATTTGGATCGAACAATCTAAAAAATGCTCCTCTACAAGTAGGTCAGTAAGTACAATATAATGGCTGGAGAGTACAACTAATAATGTGCTAATGTCAGCAGAAACTAAAACTATGCAAATAAATTGAAGTGTACTTAATTATAAAGGCTATTACAATTTTTCAATGAATAAAACCTGTGAATCACTGGGCATTCACTATATATTAAAGCATTACTATTTGGAAATAAAAATGTTTTCATTTATGACACATTACTAATCTTTAAAACGTAGTTTTTTAGAATTATTTGTGAATTTTGCTATCACATATTGTTTAAACTGCAAACAACAGAAATGGGTATGTCATTGCTACACATCAATTCACACTAACAATATAACTAATTGAGAAGGATTCAGAAATTATTTTGTTGATTTAAAGATGAAATTTAAACATGAGTAATTTGTGTTGCCATTTCTGTTTACTGGGATCTTGCTTCTCAAAGAAATTATTTCTTCTAAAATTTGCTGCCATTTTTAAGTGTAGGCAAGTGTAGGTACACCACTACCTAGAAGGCAGTACACACCCACCAAAAAATACAGCCTGTTTTTAGCAGCTGACAACTATGTATTTATTCCCATGATTACATCAAATTCCTAAAACCAGAGAGGCACACGACAAAATAGTTTAGACTTCAAATACTCAAGAAAAACAAAACAAGAAAACAGTCTTACAAGTGATCTGCATTTAACCTCTCAGAGTATTCTGAGACCCCTCTGCATTCACCCCAGAACCAGAGGGGCAAGTCAGGTTCTCCTGCACAGTGGTAGGAATTGAAATTAACTTAGTGGGGGTTTTTTGGGGTTTTTTTTGGTTGGTTGGTTGGTTTTTTGTGTGGTTTTTTTTTTTTTTTTTTTTTTTTTTACCTGTGTGAGAACTCCAGACTGGATCTGCAGTGGCTGTGCTGCAGGTGCTTGTGGTACAATTGGGACAGCATTCTCCATTCTTACTGGGAACCCAGAATGCTTTGTAGTTGCCTGAAGTCCAGCTGTGGAGGACAAGAATACATCAGCACTAAGCTGCTTTATTATTCTTTTTTAGTTTCTTTCCAAAATCAAATTCCTACCAAGCAAGGGCAGAAGACAGGGTCAGATGAAGAGAAAGAAAAGCTATTCCCTTTGACAAAAGCATACAAATAAAACACCAGCTGAAGTAAATATTTCTGCAGTCCCGGTACGCCAAAGGGCAGTATGACGGACAACCAGGCCTCGAAAGTTTGGCTCTGTTCAAGTCCATAGTCTTGTTTTTAGAAACGCAGGTAACACAGACATCTAATTATATATTGCCTGAGATTAAGTTCAAAGTTCAAACCTTACACTATCAGCTCCCACTTCATATAACCCTCCATACTAACACAATCCAGATAGAAGCATAAATGGAGAACTTTCAGGGTTAACAGCGCTACGCTTGTGCTAACCTCACTTATTTGTAATCTGTGACAGTTTGTTGCTAGCAAACTACAGAGCTGCATCAGTGCTTGCGAGCTGAGACTCAACGACCAGATATTCGCTTCTGACATACGAAACGTAGCATGAGACTTTCTTATTTTCAGATAGGTCTGGCTTCTGTGTTCACTGCTTTCTGTGGAATGCTGATCTGTTCAGTTTGGGGGGGGGAAAAACTGGTTGAGCAACCAGATGAAGACTGCAACCTAGGCAAGGCAAGGTACTGTCACCTGTTCAAGCATGACCTGGAAGAGAACCAAACTGTCTACACGTCTGACCTGATTCTGCACTTAGATCTGATGCAAGAGCACTGCGTGACATGCAGAGAGTGGTTTTCTGTACTTTTCCAATTTAGTGCAAATTGCCAGTTCTCATGTCTACCTAACTGAAAACACAGTATCATACAAAGGGCTTTCCGCTTACTTTGAAAAGCCGGGGGACAAACAATGAACGTTTGCTGGAATGGGTCAGCCTGTGTGCAGATCTGGGTGGTTCCAGGTTGCAAGGAAACACTCTGTTGTGCCACTCCTGCAACTGGTGCTGCAGATGATGGGTACAGAGCAGACTGATAGTTTAGCAGTGAGACGTCTGAGTTTGCCAGGGAAAGAGTAGCAGCAGCAGTAGAATTGGAAGCCAATACACTGGCCTAGGAAAAAAAAAAAAATATATCAGATTTATGAATAGTACGTGTTATAAAGCAAACAATAAGAACTATCGGTATTATACCATGAAGCAAACACCAGGAAGAGGTTTCAGGTAAAAGTTGTCTTACAACACAAGAGAAAAAACATGAATTGCAACAACTTCACTTACATTGCTGAACTGAAAGGCAAATATGATTTGGTGAAGTAAAGAGACTGCCTTGGTCTGTTTTGGAAAATTAAATTTCAAGACAGACTACAAATTCTGGAGAGCAATTTAAATATAGTATTTTGCAGAACAGTATTTGGCCTGAAGGCACAAAATTAGGCTACTCCTTTTCTTTGATTAGTATGTAACAACTGAAAGATGCTATACCTGATTGTGTACTGTGTTGAGCTGGTTGTTAAAGCTCATTGTCAGATTTGTGCTTGTATTGGGAGCAACATGAGTCGTGAATGGGCTCTTAATCTGATTCACTGTATCATACATGTTCACTCTTCGCTTGCAGATCTCCATATTCTGAAAGCAAGACTTCACGCTGAAACAGAATGACAGAAGGAAAATATCAGATATGTAAAAGCAGTACAACAGAGACATGACAGATTCCCAACTTTATGCACATGCCCTTAGGTTTAGGTTCCCTTTTAAAAAAAAAAAAACAAACAAAAAAAAAACCACAAAAAAACAACAACAACAAAGAATGTCCTAAAACATGAAAAGGAAGCTTATGAACATTCCATTCCTTATACATGCCATTGCTATTTTCAGATCAGCCAGAAACTGCAGAAAACACCATAGACAGAGAACAGAAAAGTGCTATTCTGTGTTTTCAGTAAGTCCTCCTGAAACAAAACAAGAACTCTAAGGAAGCCTACTGATTACTGTGTGGGAAATCCAGTAGATGTGTCATTGTAACAAAGGGATGGTTCAAAGTCTTCAGTGGAGTAACTCTCTTATCTGCATCAATTGTCAACATTTTCTTCAACAAATCAATATATTCCCTTCGGTCAGCCTTCTCTGCCAACATGTCGGTCCCTTCTAAGTCCGTAGACATATTCACCTTGAAAATAAAATGGGAGTAGTTCACGCAAATATCTAATTAATTGCTACCTAACAGTTCAGTAATTTCACATCACGCAGAAATATTTATTAAGCACTTTGTCCCTTAGCCAGTTTAATTTTAGGTCCTACAGCAGTAACACACAACCCTTCCCTTGCTCATTCTGTAAAAGGAAGTCAAACTTACACATGGCATTCTCATCTCAACATGAAGTTGGTCTATTCAATAGGCATCAGCCAGGCTTCATTCTCCACTGCCTGGCAATACATCCTCCTTTTTTGTGTGGGACTACAAGAGGCTAGCAAATCAGAATGTCAAAATTCTGCATTCTCTGCACAGTTGTAAAGTGGTGATAACAGCTACAAAAGCAACAGAGAATTGAGACCAATGTATTTAAGATTCAAGGCCTCATGATATTAACACTCACGGTATTCTTTCATTTTACCTCTGAAAACAGAATGAAAACATAGAACAATCTGACAATTCCTGTCAACATTTCCAAAGTCCAGTAAGAGGCCTAATCCTATGAACGCTTCTGGAGGGGCTCAGCTTTCCTACTGCTCGACCACTTCTAGTGATAACAGGCCAAGCACACTTGTTGTGTCTACTGGATCAAGGCCTAAGAAAAAACCAAGACATTTCTAACAGCTTCATAATTAACATTCTGATAGTTTTTAATAGGGTGATTTCTGATGCAAAATGGCACCATGGCAAACCTACACCAGTGTACTCAACAACATGTGGAAGAGAACTGCTCCAGCACAGAAGCCTCATTTTTAGAGATCTCAACATTGTAGGTAATGAATATGATAGTTATATGTGTGTTACAGGATCTCCACACACCTGTGCCATATCATCCAAACAGTTGAATATATATTTCCGAGCTTCTTTTGATTTTATTCCTGTCTCCAACTCATGTTCTTCTGGGGTCTATAAAAGAAAACTTTTGTTAATATAAATGAAGATATCACATATGGATAAAGAAAAAGCAGCAAGAAAAGCTCTGAGCGAGGTGATCTTTTGCCTGCTTTAAGACAAATCACATGCCAGTAGGGCCAAACCAAAACAGCCATGGGTTCTCGTTTCCTCAACTGGAAAGACCATTCATTGCAAAGCTGAATTAACAACAGGATAACTTCATTTCAAGGCTTTGTTAGGTAGTGCATTAGCCAGAAGAACTGAAGATTTCTGATTTAGGAAGAGAAGAGGCTATAAATATTTTAAATCCCTCTTTTACAAAGAAGAAAGTCAAAATCCCCTTCCTTTTGCTGCTCAGCTTTAAAGGCAAATCAAGCGTACATCTGATTCTTTCCTGTCCTCTGCCAATACATAGATTTCTGTTAAACTAACAAAGATCATCATGAAATAGTCCCTATTTTACTCTTCGTATTGTCAGGAGATGACAACAAGATGACACACTTCACGAAGACTGAGCAGGCCATAATAAGTAACCATTATCTCAATTACTTTAACACCCACTCTTTGCTGGTACTATCATGCACAGCTGCTATTGTTAGATGAGTACCAGGAGGTCTGTACAGTTTCTGAAAGGAAATACACAAATCTGCTACATCTAAAATGGCATTTCAAATCCAATCTTCACTCAGAATGTTTTCAGAGCACACTAAAACTAGGTGTGAATTTATATAAAGTCCTCAATGAACAAAACAGAATTGGGAATTAAAAAGACAGACAAACCTTTAGCCTCCACAGTGGGTATCCCAAATTTGGATCTCTGTTAAAAAACCTGCTTGTTTTCGTTCCCGCACTGAGAAGATACTCCGCTGGAAGGCCTTGAGTTTGTGAAATATAACGAATCTAGGAAAGAAAATTAGAAGAATGAGGACTCCCAATATAAAGAACTCATGGCTAATGGAGTAATTATCAGCCAGGTTTGTTCACAGCGGTTAAGAAATAACCTGTAAATAAAGAATGCCCACGTAACTGAAACTGCAAAATTAAAGGGATTATCTCAAGTATTTATAAGGATACTTAAGTTTTTCAATTATATTATCTGCAGAAATTTTAGGTTTTAAATACATTTTATTTTATGGATATATTTTTTGCCCAAGTATATGTGAGCAGACTGTGAATTTTTGAGACATAGATAAAGCAACACCAATAGTCTTTAATATCAGCAATGTAGGAAGTACACATTTGGAGAGAAAAACACCACAGGATTTATAATGCATGCATATATAATAAAGGCTTAAGTATCAAAGCAACATTACTGTGACTGGCTACATATACTCTAGGCGCATGACTTGAGAATAATGTCATGGCAAAGCTCTCACTGACCAAGGGAGCAAGACCAGATCTCTACTATAATCAGATTCTTACATCTTCAAAAACATTTAATCTACTCTACATGTAACAAAAAAAGGGCTCAGAATTTTGAAAAATGCACCTGAATACTTGTGACGCTATCAGTAAGACACTGGAAAAGAGCTAACATAAAAAGGTATGCTCCAAAGGAAACAAAATACCAAGTTATATAAAAACACAATAAGCTTTTTAAATGTTGCCCAGTTGCTAACACCATCTGCTCTCAAGATGTAGGGTGAGAAATACGACATCACCTCTGTCATGACTCTCCCCTCAAAAGAGTCCGTTTAAAAGTGTAAGAAAAACCACTGTCAAGTCTGGAAACAGAGTGTTAAGGTAATTAGGTTTTGCTCCAATCATCAATGAGAGGTCCTTTAGCATGTCTCATTTCTTATTTGCAAAGCACTTGCTATTCCACTGTTCCAAAACAGCTGAATGCTGTGGGGGGCTTAACTCACTGTTATAGCTTTCGATCCTTATGAATTTATTGATCCACTTTTCATTTATGCCAGTGTGGAACTGAAGTGTCTGCAGGTGATTATTTTTTTTGCACCTACACCAATAGTTCAGCTAAGACTTCTGCTATTTTTATGAGACATAACTCTGCTTTACAGCAAAAAGGTGTTTAAAAAATAATTGTAAATCCCACCCCAGCCCACGAACTCATTCCTGGAGAGGTCCTTTCACAAGTTCTGCTGGAGCTTTTACTTGCTGCTGCAGAATCTCATAAAACATGAAAGTAAGTCATCCCTAGTTTTCAAGAGCAATTCAGTTATCAAAATCAGCCACATGAAGTCACACCTCATGCTCCCTCACAAAGGACTGCAAAATCCTGTCTATTGAGCAATGACAAAAGCACCTCCTCCCCACCCACCTACACGAGTAGATAAGGTTCTTAGAATTACACAAAACTCAGTGTGCAAGGAAACCACCATGTTGTGCCTCAGTTATTTTCTAACTCATTCAGGTACCACTGTGTTTCCTTTGGAAATTTACAGTGCTGGGAAGACATAAGACATTAAGTTTTCAAACTTAGTAAGTTTTCATGTATTTTATCACATAAGGAAAACTAGACCATGCATTGTAACAAGATACCACCATAAAAACCACAGTGGAAAAGTTACCCTCAAAAAAACCTCTCATACAGAATTTTTGTCCTTTTATAGGCAACTGGCTAGCCCAGGTAATAATGCTAACTATCCATGGAAAGAACTAATTAGATGCCTTTTTAGACTCTTGCCCTTGTATTTCAGAGTCAGCTTGGGGCTCACACTTTGCATTAAAAATGAGGGCTGCTGTAGGTATTAACAGGACAGGAATGATAGGCTTGCTCTGTCTCCACATGGAAGAACTGCCCTCGTGGTGAAATTACAGAGGGCGTTTCAAGTCAGGACACACTCCTCACTTCTGTTTTGACAGGAAGGTATTTCAACAACTTTTGGGTTTGGAATCCAGGGGGTTAACTGTAAATTGACACTATATGTTGGATTACTGCATTCAACTCTAGTTAAAACAGAGAACTCCATGCTCTCCTGTACAACGACACAGACAGGCAGGCAATGGGAATATCACAGAGGGAAAATGAATTTAAGATGACAGACAACAGCGATTTGTACTAGATGAAATGTGACTTAGGACACGTTGGGTTCAGAGGGTCCAAAACCAGACCACTGTGGTTTCATCTGAACATCCCCACATCCGCCCCGCATTCTCACCTGATCATACTCAGATGCTCCTGGGTACAGAGGCCAGCCTAGAAACAGCTCAGCTATCACACAGCCCAGTGACCACATGTCAATAGCTTCGCAGAATGGTAAACCCAGTATGATTTCAGGAGCTCTGTTGGGGAAGGGAAGGAAAAAAAAAAAGGTAAAATCTTCAACTCTGAAAGCATGCAGTCCTCCTTCCCTATAAATCGCTCTGGATAAGCCCCTCCTTCTCTCCTCCAAGCACAAGTAAATCTGTTAAACTATGTGATTCACTTTAAAGCAGAGGATGTTTCTTCAAGTGGCCTAACAGATCCCAACTTTTTTTATTGCTTTGTGGCACAGCTGGATTTGTTTTAATGCCATGGTGCCCTCCAATGCCCAGATGGCCTTTATGCAACTGTGATCTGAAGTTACTCCTCCAGGAACCCATTTAATTACACCTGACAGCATGTGTGGTGTGAGGTGTCCCTGAGCCAGAGCACGACCGACCCTAACTCAATAGTGAAGAAAAGTTCTGGCAAATGGTGCTCAGACTTTTCTCACAAGAAGGTCTCAAGATCCCAGGCAATCAGCTGCAGAAGGCTGATAGTTTTCACATGGAAAAGAACAGCACCTGCAGAGCCAGAAAAAGGACCTCTTCAGAGAACTGCTAGGTTTCTATCAGTAGGTTTTCAGACAGGGTTTGTTTGTAGAGTTTCGAGTTTAAAATGGGAAGGAGAGAACACAGCTGGAGATTGTGACTGCTTTGCAAGGTTGTGTTACAGGTTTGTGTGCACTGAACCACACCTAATGCAAAATTTACCTGTCTGGCCTAGCCTTTATGAGGTGATGAAAAAAAAACTCAAACTCCAAGCAAGGTTTGCTTCTACAACAGGTTGGAATTTTGGGGAGATTTCTGTCTGGAACTGACTCATAACTACCAAAAGGATGTTTTAGTACAACTCTTCACCTACACACGGTTCTGAAACAAACAAATGCCATTCTGTCAGGCTAAATTCTGGTCATACATTTGCATACAGCATAAAACCCAACTGCTGCAAAACCCATGTGAGTTGGTGTGGGAATTCACTCTGGAAAGTACAGGAAACATGAAAACCTTGATCTTCCTCATGCCTAACTAATACAAGCGCAGAAGAAGACAGAAAAGTCCTAAACTCCAGGCTATCTATTTTCTGGTCATGACTTGGCTAGCACGCCCCAGTTTTTGCGTGACATTTCTTGTGTTACAGTATGGATATAATACTGTTGGTAAAACAGGCCTTGAAATCAGTTCTCATCTTTCTACAGAATTCTAAAAAACAGGGTTTGCATAATGTACAGGTGTCAAGAGATCTGGCGCTTACCTTCCTCAGCTGTTCAGCCTGAATGTACCTCCCAACTGTTTGTACGTGGCAAGAAGTGACTCTCCAATTAATCACCCTTTGTGTCATGGTGACACAGATACAGCTTTTGTTTTAGGTGACTATACAATTACCATTAGCCAGTCTCCAAAACAAATGCACTCATTCCAGTTGCCCAGGCACAGTGCCCCTGAGAAAGCATAAGACCTATCAAAAAAGACAGACAGCAGAACCAGCTGTTTGCTGCAGTGAGGTCATACCCATTCTCTATCATTCAGCTTTAAAGCAAGGAGGTTGTTCTATTATGTCCAAGCCCCACTTAAATAGAGCCATGATCTATCTTTAGTAATCAGAATAATAGATTGTTTAAGCATTCTGACGCTTGCTCTACTTGACACTGATCCATTTCTGACTTACTGTTTGTGCATCCCTGGCAACAGTCAACTTTGGAATGGCTTCTCATATGTGAAAATATAAAATGATTATGCAAATATGATTAGTATCTGATATTTGGCTGCTAAATGCCCTGCTAAACATTTCTATTTTAAAGAACTACACTAGAACAGATCCAACTTTCTATAGGCTAACAGGTGCAAGCAAGAGGAATCCATTTCTGTAGTACTTTGGTTTTCACAAGCAGAGCAAGTACGATGCAGTCATTCACACAGGATTTTCAGAACCCCGTGTGCCGTTAGTCTACAGTACAGTCATCACTGACAAGCTGTACTGACCCTCTTGATTATCCTACTTATGCAGGAATTTCCAATTCACACAGGACCCAAACCTGTCATATAAGGAACACTGCGTGCATAAGTTTCCTTGGTTTGGACTGGAAAATAAATGAAAATGTAAGTGGCTTGTGGAATATGCAGAGCATGCTCATCCTTCACAAGTGCATTAAAAAATCCCACCAATTCTAATGGGAAGAGAGATTAGTGTCAAAAAAAGGCTGGATGAGATACTTTGTTAGTCCTTAACTACACGCTAGAATAGACTTGGGTATTTTGAAACCTCAGTACCAAAATGATAGCAAGTTGAACTCTGTGCATTTTATTCCCAGAAACTTAATAAATGAGCTTCTCACAAGCCACCTGATTTCATTCCGATTGCAGGACAGAGCTGGTGAATCAGAATCTCTCTCATCTCCTTTTACACCACTATAATTAGCGGCCTTATGAGATGTGAGTTGAAACAGGACAACAGGCAGAGGCCACTTCCATAGCTGGTCTGTCAGAGATTAAAGTGATTTTACAATCTTAAGCTCTTTGAAATAGAAATCAACAACATTCATTCTTTGCATACACGCTTGCCAAACTCTGACTTCCAAAGTTGGCAGATACGCTCAGGCACTCTCAGAAGAGAGAGGATTCACAGCAGTAGTGGAAAAATCTGAGACTTACTTTTTAGCATTTCAAAACACAACATGTTTACACATGGCTCTTCAGCCCTCCCCCTTGTGAAGAATGATGGTAACATGAAGCTTGTACAACTGCAACTAGCAACGCAGTGAATAACGCGATCACCACTCGGAGCTGGATTAGCAAGCAGAGAATTAAATTTGGCAGCATGTGCTGCTGCTTCCCAGGCCAACATGACTGGGACAGAAGTAGGTCATGTAGCCCAAAGCAGAGGTAAGAAACAGATACTACTGTACTCTGGAAGCTCCCTCAACACTCAGTGCCCCCTTCTCACGGCCCAAGTTGTTCAATCCTTCATCTTAGTCTGTTCAGTTTGCTAGCCACCTCTCCACTGACCCAGGAAATATCAGGAGGCAGAGACCTAAGTGAGACTCACATGATGGCTATACTTACATACAACATAGGACACGAGTAAACCCCACTCTCTGAACATCAGTCTTCCCAGAGATTTTTCATTTCTGCAAGCTGTCTGATTCCTCCTATTGTTTATCCTCCCCAGGGAGGACAGAAGCATCCATACCCTTCCACACCTGATGTAACAAGCGTATACTCTGGTTTTCAGGTCAGGAACTACTGCTAATAGATCTCAGACTGCCATAGAAACTAGTCACTGCACACAAGCACGACTGCCAGAGTTCCTCTACTTCTAGCCCATGCCTGGCTTTGGAGCCAAAGAATTCTTCATGGGCACTTCTACTCACACTTTAAGTCAACCACATCATGGCAGTAAAACTGCCCTACTTGACTGGGTCACTTTTGGACACTGCAGAGGCAGCAGTAATGCCTGTGGAGGGAGGGAACCTGCCTCAGCCTCCACACGCTTGCCCTGACAAACCACCTCCCAACTGGATGCATGGCTCCAGCAGTGCTGTCGAGACCGATGCAAGTTGTCCAACTGCCAGAGGTACAATCAGAACCTGCAGTGCGCAGGGCTGTTGGACAAGATGACCTCCAGCAGCAGTGAGCATAATTAATACAGGGTTTTTCCTTCCTTCAGGGTGTATGTATTAGAAAATTCACCTTACAATATCCAAGTTCAGCTGGTTTAGATGTCTCTACAGGAGACAGAGGTTACATGAGTGCCAGTAACGGGTATTAAAAACAAAAAAGTGAACACAGAACAAGAAGTTTATTTTTAACACCTGACAGAGAACCAAATGAAGGATTGGTCTATACTGTTTTACTGAAAAAATTTCCAAATTAGAACTCATCTGAACACTAATTTAATGTGAATATGGTGGAAGCAATTCAGTTCTCCCACAACAAGCTGGTTTCTACACCATCTCCCTAAGTTCTTACATTATGGATTTTACTAATCATCACCATTAAACTAATTACATATCACTAAGTATTAGACTTCCACACAGCAGCATTCTTCACTTCAGTCAAGCAGACAGTCTCAAGCGCCATCTAATCTCATGTTATTTGCCCTTCTGGCAGTGTCCGTTGCCCCGCGTCAGGGAGGCGGAAGTGGCTTGGAGTTCAGCGCCGCACACACAGACGAAGCAGAGAGCTTCCCTCCCAGCAGCCCCTTTAAGATATTTATCATCCCTTGCCGCTTTAGCCTCAGCCAAATCTGGTGTTTGCGATTTCCAGATAAACTGGAAAGCACTATATGCCTCCTCAGACTGCTTTGCTCACATGTGTTGCAAGTCAGATAGAGCAGATTCTCGATCAGTGGTCACCTCTTTCAATGCACCAACTACAAAACCGATAATGCAGTTTACACAGCAAGCATTTTAACAGAGCTATGGCACAAAGAAGACAACTGTGTTACAAAAAATAACAATCAATAGTTTAGAATTGGAAAGATTTGTGCCAAAAAGCTCAGTGAAGATCATGAGGAATGGATTAAGAAGAGTCTGTATCACACGAAAGGAATGGCACAGGAAGCTGGTACTCTGTGTTAGAGGGAGTAAAAAAAAAAAAAAAAAAAACCAAAACCCAAACAAAGGGGTCAAGGATACTGGGAATATGAGGAAAGAACAGAACAAGCCTACAACAAGCCAGGGCTTTAAACTGAAGCTAGGAGGACAGGAAAGACATCAAACAGGGCAGAGACACAGGGTGGGGTGGAGTGTCTCAAGTCCTCTGTCTCGTCCCAGCTGGAAGGACTAGATACTAGTTAAGTTTTGCATCAAGTGAGCTCACATTCCACTGAAAGCAACCCTGACAACACAGACTTCTTCATGTCCCTTTGATGCCAGAAATTCTTTCTGCATCCATTTATTGACGTCTACTACTACTTATATTGAAATACACAGTATTAACAGAACCAAGATGGAGGAATAATTGAAAGAAAAAGCACAGCTTGCTTTGGCTACAGTTTCTGAGATTTAAAAATTTTTGCCCACAGTTTATTTTTAATTCTTTGGCAGAAAACATTTTGCTAAGGGAAGCACAGATCTAGCTCATCACCGTTTTAAGAGAGCTACAGGTCTCATGAAAACGTGACTTGTCAAGGGTTGACACAGGAAGTCATGTTCTCGTGAACTGGGTTCAGACAAAGATGGAAGCAGAAGAAACAGGATAAAAAGAAATCCGCATCTCTTTGACTTCTCTCCTTTTTAAATGAACGTGGTTAATGGACTAAATTCAGATCATGGCAAACGATCCAAAATGCACTACTTACTAGTAGCATACTGCTTCCCCGGTTTGCTACTTCATACATCATCACAAACCAGCAACAGGGTAAAATCAACTTACTGCACTAATCGGGGGTAAAAGGAAGGTATTGGACTGCCTATTATGTCACACTTTCAAAGCAGAAGTTTTCTTTATTTACACACAAATTTCAGAAGAAATCTCCACAGTGGATAGGCTGATCACTTCCTCCTCCCCCTCAACTGGGATTAGACCTAATGGCAGAAGAGTTAAATATTTGTAGAAGCAAACCCCTGGCACCCCATCAGCATCAGTTTTGCTTTGCTCGTGCAGCGTAAGAAAGTGAGCCTTGTGTCCGTACTTACCTGTAATAGCGCGACTGCAAGTAAGTGGAGCACACTGCTTTAGACACGTGGCTGGCTGAACCAAAGTCTATCACCTTCACTCTGTAGGGCTGCCGCGCAGGATCCACCAACATGATGTTTTCTGGTTTCAAATCGGCGTGTATCAGACCCAAGCTCTTTAACTTCATCAAGGCAGTAGCCACTTGCTGCAGAATTGGCCGAATGTACTTCAGTGGCAACGGACTGAACTTATTTTGCTTTAAAAAATCATATAAGTTCTGTTCCAGCATCTCAAATACAAGGCATGTATGATTCTTGTGTTGAAAGCACTCATAGGAGCGCACAAAGTTATATTCATCAGCGTTCTCACTGCTCAAGCGAGAGAGAATGCTCACCTCTATCTGGCCCTGCCTCGCATAGGAAGGATGGTTCTTCAGGATTTTGATGGCTACAATCTCCTTCGTGCTACGCTTCCAGCATTTCGCCACCTGCCCAAACGTCCCTCGGCCCAGGAATTCCAAGACCTCGTAGCTGTTTGTCATAGAGCACAGGATCTCATGCTGGACCAGTTGATAATCTCCTTCACCACTGGAACTGCTGCTTTTAGTGGTTACCGTGGTGGTTGTGGCCGCAGCACCCACCGCAGGTCTGTTTTGCAGCATGAGAGGTGGATGTTCCTCAATTATCTGTACACTACCGTTGCTGTCGACCTCTTCACTTTTCCTTTTTAATCCACATTTTTGGTATGGTTCCAGTAAAGAAACGTTGCTCCTATGTGTTAGGGTTTGGCTGCTCTGGAAGGACGCTGTTGCACTGCTGCCTGTGCTGTCAGCTGCTGTAACCACAATGTGCTCAACTGAAGGAGCAGGGAGAAGGAGGTTCTGGTCGTAAGCAGGGATGCTGAAATTGGCTACCTGATGAGAGGAGCTTGCTTGCCCTTGAGCTGCTGGGAGGTTTTTGCTGTGGGTATAATACTTGTCACTACTGCTCTGTCCTGAAACATCCCAGACAGAGGGCTCCACTTTGAGTTTCTTGGCACTGCAGAAGGCACTCGAGGATACTGACGGAGGGGAGAACACCTGCAGCTGTGAGGCCATACCTGAAAAGGGAGAGAACAACTCATTAGGACTGCTCAGTGGCAGCAGGTTGTGATGGAACAAGAACCTGCATGTGCACAAGGAACACAAGGACAAGTATTTTTCCAAGTGCGGTATGGAGCCCACGAGGCACCTCGGAAGGCAGCCTTCTGAACTGCTGATCCTAAGGGAGCGAGGCGCTCCGGCGGAATTACTGCACCTCACCGCCCTGCCTACAGCAGAGGCAGCAGACAGCTCCTCACCCAGCTTTCTAAAGGCAAATCCCAGAGCAAGCCGGGAAAGCAGTACCGAAAAACGGAAGGCAGCACGGAAGCGGGGACATGCTGAGAGAACGTGAAGACTGCTTCTCCCTGCCCGCCCCGCCTTAAGTGTGAGACCAGAGTCAACGGGAAACCTAAACAAGCCGAACCGGGGCAGCGCCCGCTGCGGCCCGGAACGCGCCCGCCCGCCCCGGGCCCCGCCGCCGCCCCGGCTCCCGCCGCCCCCCCGCCCCGGCGCGGCGGAAGCCCCTCAGCGCCGCCCGCCGCGTCCCGCCCGGAGCTGCCGGGGCGGGGGGGGGGGGTGGGCGGGCCTGCGCCGCGCGGGCGCCGAGGCCGTCCCGAGCCCGCCGCGCCCGCACTCACCGCCGGTGGGGGGTTCTCAGCCGCGGGCCGGACCTGCCTGGGGGACACACGGGGGTGCGAAGCCCCGCAGCGGGCGCATCATAGCCCCGCCGCGGCCGCCGGCCCGGCCCGCTCGGCCCGCGCCCGCCGGGGGGGGAGCCCCCAGGCCGCTGCCCCGCCGCCGGGCTCCGCCGGGCCCCCCCCGCCCGTCCCCGCCTCCCCCCCCCCCCCCGCCGCCGCCGCCGCCGCCCGGACCCCCCCCCCCCCCCGCCGCGCTCCCGCCGCGCCGCTCCGGGCCCCTCGGCCGCCCGCGCCAGACTGAGCCAGCCGAGCCCCGAGCCGGCCAGGCGGGCCGAGCGCCGAGCCCGCCCACGTGACCGCGCGCCGCCGCCGTGACGCGCGCGCGGCGGAAGGGGCGGGGCGCCGCCGAGGCCGGGCCTGGCGGGCGCCTGTGCCCGGGGCGGGAGCGCGGCGGGGACGGGCCGGCCCGGCCCCACCACCCCGGCCCCACCACCCCGGCGGTCACCCGCGGCCAGAAGCGACGAGGCGAGGCGCACCAGTGCCACTGCACCCCCGGGGCTCTAGTCCGGCCTCTCCCAGAGCCACGCGTACAGGCAGGTCTCAGTTTCCTTCCCAAAGCTTACAGTATTTGAATAATGTCTACGAATACTCTAACGACGCGTCCCAGAAGCTTTCACAGCCTCATATTTACCCTCACGGGAACAGCAGTGCAAACAACACGAACTCGTACCCTTTAATGAGTGCGGAGAGTCAAGGACAGCAGTTTGCATCCACATGGGGATGACCAGCAGAAAGAAAGAACATGCAATAAAAAACAGAATCAAAATACCTCGATTTCACAACTCATGTTAGATTGTTGTATGCTGAGACAGAGATAAGGTGAAAGATGGAGACTGTACCAGCCTGGCAAGAGCCACCACACGTCGTTCACCTTGGGCTTTGTGAGGCTGCGGGAAGCCCAGGCCCTTAACACTGGAGCATTCGTTAACGGGTCACAGCGACCCAAGGCTGAAGCAGTGATGCCGAGCTGGTGAAAACATGCTCACACATCCCTCAGTGTCACAGCACGTTTAGTAACAGCTTCCCTGAGGCTGTGACAGGTCCTGGTCCACTGACACACAGTGCCGAGTTCTAGCACTAAGCAAAGAGTGCAATGACCAGGGGTGGCTGTATGCTGAGTACCGAGTCACACCTGCCACACAAAAACCTGCGAGCAGAAGTGCCACTCTACTGATCCTTCTGAAACGCGGCAGGAAATTGGCCCCGAGACCACTGGAAGAAGCAAGACAAGCCCCAGGGAAGCAGGCGCTCTTGGGACGCTCCCCAGCTCCCCCTCCACACCGCACTGTGTTGGCTGGTCTCCCCCAGCACAGGCAACTCCGTTGCGACAGCTGCACCTCTGTCGCGACAGCCACAGGTCCCCCAGCCGAGGAGCCGCCACCAGCACAGCGCTGGGTGGGAGAGTTCACAACGATGCACGCCAACATGCAACCCCGGGAGTGCACACCGACAGAGCCTCTGTCACGGTGTTGATCACTGCACAAGCACCTTTCCAAACCATCCCCCAGGGCAATGTCAGACCCTCCGGAGAGGGAGCGCTGGGGGTGCACTGAGGAGGTTTTTCTGCTTTGCAGAAACTGAAGTGCAACTTTTGTCCATGAGAGAGTGCTGGGCGACTCTAACTGCAGCCATGATTTGGAGCACTAAATAACATCGTGATGGACAGCGAGACAAGCTGCCAGCAGAGAAGGGTGAAGGGACAGCATTGCTCTTCTGTATAAAATCCAGCAAGTGATGCGTGCGCATAAGAATCAAGAAATAACATTTTCCACTTTCTTCCTCCAGCAGAACACCACTCAGCAGCTCACCCCTCTGTGCTATCTGCTAAAGGAAGGTCTCGATCCTGCAGGGAGGACTTGGGGGCTGCATTTCTCTTGACCTTACTTTCTTCAGGCTTACAGGGAACTCCGAAGCCAGCACGTGTGAAACACACTTCAGCGAGGGCTTGGCTCAGAGCCCCTTGAAACCCGAGGCAGCCTGACATGGTCTGTGCCCTGGCTCACTGTGGAACTCGTCCCCTACAAGGGGGACCTCGGCTGCCCAGTCCCTCCCTCCTCCTCCCCCATGCCATTCTGGAGCTCCTGCCTGTTGGAGAGAGGCGCACAGCTTCCCAGATAGCCCGAGTCCTACGCCCCACCATTTAGTGGCAGCAATGCCTGGAAAGCAATCACAGGATCGGCGCCGTGTGGTGCTCCGCACCGCACATCTGTGCTCCCCCAGCTCCCTGTCCTACTCTGTTATGTGTTGTTAGTGTCTCTAATAAATGTATGTTCTTTTTTTTTCTTCCCCTAACGAGTCTGCCTTTTGCTCGTGATCATAAAGGGGGATTTTTCCCCATCCCAGTCCTATCTCGAACCCCAAGCCTGGCTCTCTGTCCCTTCTCATTGCCGGAGGGGAAGGGAGAGAGAGCTGCTGCACTGTGGTTGGCTGCCAATCAGGCCTAAACCACGACAGAGTGGAGCACCCACACAAAATAAAAATTCTCATCTTCCCAAGCACCCGCTCACAATGTCCGAGACGCCCTGAGCCAGGGCCAAGAGGCCTGCTGTCAAGTAAGGTCTGTCCCAAACAGTTTACTGCACACTCATGGCTGCTTGTGCTGAGGCTGGTATTTGGCCAAATACAAAGTGACAACAAGGAAAATTTAGGCACTGTAGCAACATTAGCTAGAGAAACCAAATTTAGCACAAGGAATCACAAATGCACACAGAATACCCGTAGCCAGGCAGCAGCTCATTTGAAGAGGGAACCTCACATGATTATCCAAGTGACTCTACATTTTCTCTTTTTCTACATGTTCTACTACTTTTCTGGAGGGCTCCATAAAAGAGCACAAAGCCAGATTTTTTAGGCTCGAGGTTAATTTGGAATAAGCCCAAAGCTACAACACACCATATAGGAAATTATATAAACTCATTGAATTTGGTTTTTTGGTGAAGAAAAGATTTTCCCCGTTACACCATTCTTTTTCTATGGAAAATAACAATAAAAAGAACCTGCGCTGCAGAAATGGACAGCAGCTCTTCAGCAAAGACAGAAGCTGTCAGAAGTGTTTTAGCCCTGTAGTGCGGGAAGCAGAGTTAGAATCCCCACTGAGCAGAGTGCTCTAGGGTGTTCCCTACAGTTACATTACACACTTGTTTGCTGTGGAGTGCCTGAGCTATGCAAGTTTTACCTCAGACTATGAACAGCAACCTACTTTGCCTCCTCCCCATAGCATAGGCAGTGCACCCCTTCATGGTTTGCTACTCTCTTTTATAGAAGCCAGAACCAACTAAACTGTTTTATAATATAGTGACTGGACTTTCACAGGCAACTGTGTAGGAGGAGCTCAGGAGGCAGCCCTGCTCCCAGAACTATAAGCCTGCCCTGCCCTCATGACATGCCAGCATTTGATCACAGCTTGTTAAAAGTGCCGAAAACTGGCCAAAAAGAACTCCACTCCTTCCTAGCTCCTTTGTGGGGTGTGTAAGGCCTTGGGTTGTTTCATCCCACTGGGGCTTGGTTCCCAACTGTGGAACAGAGATAAGCAGCTCAAGCATGCTCTGCATGTATAGATTTGGGAGGCTTTTGGTCTGAGCACTTTTTTTTTTTTTTTTTCCCCCTTAGGATAACTAAGTTTCCAAGCTTGTGGCCCTTAGATACCCCACAGTCAAGCTAATACTTGGCTACAGCCTCTCAGTGTGGCTGTTGTGAGCAAAACACACCTCTGGCAGCAGTGTTGCCAGCGCCCTGTGCAGCTGAGCTGGAAGCGACAGGTTGAGGCCCCGCTGACACGACGCTCCAGCTCTTGGCTGCACTAACGCTCCCCGGTGAGCTAGGCTGCTGGTAGGAAAAGAGGGAAGCTTGGGCGGCAAGCATGAGGGAGAACAAGGCCTGTAAGAGGCCAGATATTTACTGCCAGAAGACTTCAGGGAAGGCTGAAGGATTCTCAGAAACCTTAGAGCTCAGCAATACCATACTGCCAGTTTTCCCAACAAGGCTGTGCTTTGTTTTCCAGGATTTTGGGATAACAAACAAAAGTAGTATTTTAACACCCACGAGAAGGAGGAAACGTGTGGCATTCTAAAATGCCTCATACACCTGCTGTGCTGAGGCAAAGATCTCCAACATGCTGACTGTTGGTCAAGTCTCTTCTGCTTCTACGGCCTTTTTAAACCACAGAGATTTTAGGTTTCCTTGGCTCTATATGATTTGGGTAATTTCCTTCCGAAGTAGCAGGAACTGCCTTTTAAGTTCCAGTAACAAAAAAAAGCCAGCATTTCTTCTGCAGTTTTAACCAAGTGTTCAGAAATGGGATGCAGATCCCCAGCTTCTGAAGTCTCTGCAATCTTCACTTTTTGTGTGATCTCAAGATCAGGGTTGCCTCTGTAAAGAATTACCATTTACAACTCCATTTTGCCCAGAGGTTCACCAGGAGCTTCTCTACTTCGTTTACTTGAATAAATTATTGATAGGAACCATTGATAAGAATAACAGGCTGGATGTCACAAAACATCAGCAGTGAAATGCATCAGATCTATGAGGTCATCTGCAACATACCTAAGTGGAACAGTGACTCAGAACACAAGCATCCCTTCTGAGCAATGGAGAGGCTGCACAGGGGAGCAGGATGTGGAATCTGGGAGTTCAGGCAGTGCTTCACTCACCTGCCTGCCAAGTGAGTCACTTAAACTTCAGCAATAATTAAATAACAGCCTGCATCTCCAAGGCAGCCAGCAGCAGGTAAAACACTACAAGCATAGCACAATTATTTCCCGGGCAGTCTCCAATGTTACAAAAGATGCAGGTGTCTCCACTCACACTGGAGCTCTGCAGTTGAGTTTTGATGAGCAAATAAACCATACCGAAACCTCCAAGAAGCCTGAGCTGCCCTTGCTACCCCTTCTGAAGTGTATTTCACAGAACACTGCTCCGTCACATCGGACATCCCCTTAGCAGCTGGTGGGCAGAATCAACAGGCAGTCCCAGGGAAAGGCACTGCTAACCTGATAAACGTTGCAGTGCCTGGGAGGGCACAGGGTTAGGAGTTAGGACTCGTGTTTGCCCAACAGCTTTCCAAACATACCCACTCTGGCTGTCATGATCACTGTTCAGGACAGCCCGGTTTTTAACGGGTGTGGCTGCTGCTTCTACAGGCACCTTTGCTTTTCACAAGCCCTAGCTCTACTCAAAGAGCAAAGGCTTCCTTTTCTGGCTTGATTCAGGGAATTCAATCCATCCAGCTGACTGGTCTTGGAGAGACCTTGCACAACACTACATTCAGAAGAGACTCTGAACCCGATTGAGATCACGTGAAACATTTTGTTTTGAAAGTAAGGAAAAGTAGGCTAGAAAAAGCTGCGTAACAAGCTGGTTTGTTCCTCCAGGAAAGTGCCGAGTGTCCATTTCCACTCTAGCGGGGCTGTCTTGGCCCCACGGGGAGCCAACTCGCAATGCTGTAGCGCGGTTTGGCACGGACAAGGACAGTGTTTCCAGGCTCCGCGGTGGGCACCCGCCGGCCGGTCACGCTGCTGGCGCTTCCCGACTGTGCCAGCCAGGCCGCGGCTCTCTGCAGTGGGAACGTGCCTGACCTCGACCTCGCAGAGCCAGTTTTGCTGTTCAGCCATGGTATTCTTTCCAAATAATGCTGCTAAGACTGAGCACTTTACACCAGTAAGCAGATGTTTCATTATCTTCCATCCCATTTGCCATTGCGTGATAAGAACAAGCAGTGGGTGCAAAGGCCACAGTGGGCCTAGCAAAATGCCGGCGGCTACCAGGAGCACTCTGCAGTCAAGCAGAATTCAGACATGCAGACTTGAGTGCAGAGGCTGCAGAGACTATAGTGACCCATTCTGGAAAATCCAGAACTCAGGAACCCAGGCCATTCGGGCTTTTTCCAGCCAGTAACCTGAAAAACCATTCACAGTTAACATGATGATGGTGCTTTCCATGAGAGCAGAACCGCATCCAGCTGCAGCTGGCTGGATGCAAAAGCAGTGCTGTCCGGAGGTATTAGTAGATACATAGATAGAAAATAGATTACTAGACTCAGAGGCACTTCATTTTCTACATTTCTTTAAGCACCATTATTAAGGGTACCTTAATACATATTTGCAATGCAGCTTGGAATGAACTGTTCATTGTCAATGATGCACTACAGACATACAGAAAGAACATTTGGGGCTTCTCAGATTCCCCACTTTTTGCTTCTTTCATCACATCCATCCCCATCAATTACTTTCAGCTGCAGGCAGCTCACGCCCTCTGCAGCTCAGCTTGAATCAACCTGGCAGTATCTTTTGTCACAAGAAACAAGTAAGACACTGCAAAAAGTGGATACAAGGCACACACGCAGTGGGACTGCACTGCCCGTGTTTAGTGTGGAGACCCAACAGAAGTATAAAAATAAATAAATCAATAAGAAAAAGAATCTAACACCTACAAACTGGTTCTAGTTTCCTCCTCGTCCTCTAATGAGAGTTAAAAAGAGTAGAACTCCACAGCAGAGCTCCTCTCCTGAGGGGAAACATGAACACAGAAAATGGGATACAGCAGCAAGACCTTCAAAATCACTGCTACCAACTGCGTTGGCACTGGCAAGCATCATACAGTTTTTCAGGATGTTTCTCCCCTCCTAAAGAACTCTTCTACCAGCTTGTCAAATTCGTGTGAGGAATTCTGCTTTAGAACATTCAAGGGAGTAAGTAGATACTGCTCTGCAAATCCAGTTGGAAAGTGCTTATCAGAAACAGGCGCCTGGCTAGCAGCACTAGCTGCTCTTGCTACTCCTGGCTCTTCTCCACTCATCTCTTCCTTCCCTTTCTCCTTGCACGTGGGACAACTGCAACCTTCTTTAGAGCAGAAAGCTGCCTCACAACAGTTCTGCTGAGGAACCTTAACACCTGTAAACTCTTCGGGTTTCTCAGTATATTTCTCTGGGGACTCATAAACAACTCCTCGGGGCACAGAATGCCAGGCAGCTCTTTTCGAGAGATGCACGAGTTCCTGTCCCTTCCTTTTGCTTTGCTGCTGTACAGACTCTTGCACAGGCTTTGGGATTTTGAGGTCAGGAAGCGCCCGGGGGGAAGAACTCAGGTATTCCTGAAAGTAAGTCTGGCACATGCTATCCTTCACAATCGGAATGACCGAGCAAGGTTTCAGCCACTTCACAAACTCGCACAGCTCCGAGAAGGACGAGTGATCCGAGTAGGGGATGGGGTGGATGTTGGGGTGGGTGGCCTTCACGGGCCTGCCGGTAGGGATGATGGCAATGGTCGGGCGCAGCGCGTTCCAGCTGGCGAGGGTATCCCAGCGGATCTCGGCAACGTCCACAGCGCGGATCCAGCCAGCCCCCTCCTCGGCGGTGAACACGTCGGGCATCTCCAGCAGCCGCATCTGCTCCAGGCGCCAGGGGCTCACCACCACCCAGGTGCTGAACTCCACGGCCAGGTCCACCAGCAGCGCCTCCTTCCCCAGGCTGTACACACCTGCGAGGAGAGCCGTGAGTGCCGCGGGCCCCCGCCGAGGGGACGGGCGGCCCCGCGGCGAGAGGCGGCACTCACCGATGACGACGTGGTGCCGCGGGTGCGCGCGGATGACGCGGGCGGCCTGGCCCGTGGCGTGCTGCCGCGAGGGCAGCGGCCGCCGCGGGTGGCAGTGGGTGTTGTCCAGGTAGAGGCGGTCGATGCGGCGGCCGCTCAGCACCGGCTCGCCCTGCATGGCGCTCGTGTAGCGGAAGTCCCCTGCAAGGACAGGGCCGTCAGGGCGGGCCGGGGGCCGCGGCGGGGGCCGCGGCGGGGGCCCGCCCCGTACCTGTGTAGAGGATGGTGCCGAAGGCGCCCTCGAAGAGGAACATGACGGAGCCGGGGCAGTGGTTGGAGTCGAGCAGCGTCACCGTCACCTCCTCGCCCAGCACGTGGCTCTGCCCCACCTCCAGCGGGCGGATCCAGCGCGGCGGCACCTGCGGGGGCGGGCGGTGAGCGCGGGGGGGGGGACACCGGGCGGCGAGCGCCGGGGGGGGGGGGGGGGGGGGGGACACCGGGCGGCGAGCGCCGGGGGGGGGACACCGGGCGGCGAGCGCCGGGGGGGGGGGACGACACCGGGCGGTGAGCGCCGGGGGCGGGGACGGGGACCGGGCGGCGAGCGGCGGGGGCGGCGGCCGCACGTACCTGGAGGCGGCGGTGCAGGAGGCGGGCGGTGAGCGGCGAGCAGTACAGCGGGCGGCTCCAGGTGCTGGACAGCCCCACGGTGTGGTCCGAGTGCAGGTGCGACAGGAAGAAGAGCCGGGCGCCGGGCGCCCTCCGCACGCTCCAGAAGTCCACGGCGATGGGCGTCCCGGCGATCACCGTCCCGCTCATGGCGGGATCCCGCCGGAGGCAGCGGGGGCCGGCCCGCCGCTTCCCGCCGAATTTGGCGGGCGGGGCGGGGCGGGGCCGGGGTGCGCGCGCAGCGTGCTGGGCGGGGCTGAGCGTTACGTGCGGGGCGGGGCGGGGCGGTGGTGTTTCTGTCGCGCCGTGTCGCGGCCTGTCGCGGCCTGTCATGCCGTACCTGGGCGGTGAGGATGCGCTGCGGGAGCTCCGCCGGGCCTTGGCCAACCCGCACGTCCAGGCGGACCGGCTGCGGTACCGCGCCGCCGTCCTGCGCGTTATCCGGTACGGCGGGGCGGGGGGCGCCGGGACGGGACGGGCTGAGCCGCGTGCCCCCCGCAGACACACGGCCGCGCCGGGCTGAGCCGTGTCCCCCCGTGTCCCCCCGTGTCCCCCCGCAGGCACATGGCGCAGGGCGCGGACGTGTCGCCGCTGTTCGCGGAGATGGTGAAGGCCAGCGCGGCGGCCGACGTGGTGCAGAAGAAGCTGGTGTCGCTGTACGTGCGGGCGCAGGCCCCGCGGCAGCCCCAGCTGGCGCTGCTGGCCGTCAACACGCTGCGCAAGGACTGCGCGCACCCCAGCCCCGCCGTGCGCGGTCTCGCCCTGCGCAGCATGTGCGGCCTCAGGTGGGCCGGGGGGGATCGGGGGGGACCCGGGGGGGCGGGGAGCTGGGGCGGCCGGGGGGGACCCGGGGGGGCGGGGAGTTGGGGCGGCCGGGGGGGATCGGGGGGGACCCGGGGGGGCGGGGAGCTGGGGCGGCCGGGGGGGACCCGGGGGGGCGGGGAGTTGGGGCGGCCGGGGGGGATCCGGGGGGGCGGGGAGCTGGGGCGGCCGGGGGGGACCCGGGGGGGACCCGGGGGGGCGGGGAGCTGGGGCGGCCGGGGGGGATCGGGGGGGACCCGGGGGGGCGGGGAGCTGGGGCGGCCGGGGGGGATCGGGGGGGACCCGGGGGGGCGGGGAGCTGGGGCGGCCGGGGGGGATCCGGGGGGGACCCGGGGGGGCGGGGAGCTGGGGCGGCCGGGGGGGACCCGGGGGGGCGGGGAGTTGGGGCGGCCGGGGGGGATCCGGGGGGGCGGGGAGCTGGGGCGGCCGGGGGGGACCCGGGGGGGCGGGGTACCCGGGGGGGGGACGGCTGGAGGTCCCGGAGTGGTGGAGGGGCAGATCCGGGGGGGCGGGCGGACCTGGGACAGCCAGAGGAGACCCGGGGGGGGACACCCGGGGAGGCAGGGTCCCAGGCCAGCCAGGGGAGACCCGCGGCAGCCGGGGGACACCCGGGGTGGCAGGGGGGGACACCCGGGGTAGCAGCAGGGCTCCCGGGCCTGCTGATCCCGCCCGCTCGCCCGCAGGATGCCCGGCATCCAGGAGTACCTGCAGCAGCCCCTCCTGAGCGGCCTGCGGGACAAGGCCTCCTACGTGCGGAGAGCGGCCGTGCTCGGCTGCGCCAAGATGGTGAAGCTGCAAGGGGACTCGGAAGTGGGTAAGGGGGCTCGGCGCTGCGCTGCGGGGGGCACGGGCCGGCCGAGAGCGGCCGCGGGCCCGTGGGTTGCCCGGGGCTGGCTGCGCTGCCTCCGGGTCGCGGCGGCCGCGGGACCGCGGGAGGGAGGAGGAGGAGGAAGGGCGCCGGGCCGGCGCGGCGCGGTGTGTCGGATCGTTAGCCAGACGCCAGGCACTGCCCTGGCAGGGCAGCCTGCCCCCCCTCGTGCCTGCTGCCCCGCGGCCCCTGCCCGGCCGGGTGCCCTTCTCCCATCGCTGCCCCCCGGGGAAAGCTCTGCCGAGGGCAGGTGCTACCGCGGAGCTGGAAGAGGTGTTGGCTACTCTCCCAGTTCAAGCCGTATCTCTTGTTCAAAATAAAGGCTTACAGACAGAGATTGCTTTGCAGCGTGCTGGCAGAATTTGATATAAGAACCTCTACCTCTTTGCAGATGGTGCACTGGTGAATGAGCTATACAGTTTGCTTCGCGACCAGGATCCTATTGTAGTTGTGAATTGTCTGAGGGCCCTAGAAGAAATCCTGAAGAAGGAGGGAGGAGTTGTCATCAACAAACCCATTGCCCATCATCTCCTCAACAGGTTTGTTTTCTTTGATGTCGAGACGGTGCTGGAAGCTTCGCTCTTGTTCCTGCGCTTTGCATGCTAGCTCCTGTCAGAACGTGAAGGGAAGAGTCAGGCACCCAAAGATGGAGGTGCCCATCCTAAGAGAAACTAAATTACTTTTATGATAAGGTTTTAAGAGAAATCGGAGGTGCCTTGCTTTTCCAGGGAGTCTTTGCTTCAGCTGGTGGTTTGTTTTGGAATTGTACATTAATGTGATTAGGTTTTCTGGGGTTCTTTTTTTTTTGTGTCAGTGCACGTGATATATTTGTGGGACAGGTATGTTCTAGTATGTTTCTCCCAATCCATTGAAAGATATATAACTTACCTTATATGACTTATAATATTGCTCGAATAAATTAGTTTCTCTGCAAGTAATTCTACATGATCTAGCAAAAGAGGCGTATTGCTCTGCCCAGGTTTCTTGCCAGTGTTGCTGTCTGGCTTAGAGCACCAGCAAAAGTGCACATGGCTGATGCTGAGTTAAGCCTGTGTGCATAAACTGGTCGATTCTCTTGAGATAAAATTGAGGTATCTGCTTCTGAAGCATGGCATTTGGTTTGGAACAGAGACCGTAAGGAGCTCAGAGGCTAAGGCCTCCACTCTGCACCGCGCAGATCTCTGAGCACTTCTTGACTCCTGCAGACACTCCTGTGTTTATTCTCTTGGCAGGATGGCTGATCTGGACCAGTGGGGGCAAAGTGAGGTGCTTACCTTCCTTCTGCGTTACAGACCCCGCAGTGAGGAGGAACTCTTCGACATACTCAATTTACTGGATGGCTGTCTCAAAAGCAGCAGCGCCAGCGTTGTGATGGCAGCCACCAAGCTTTTCCTAGTGCTGGCCAGGGAGTACCCACATGTGCAGGCAGATGTTTTAGTGAGAGTGAAGGGACCGCTGCTGTCTGCCTGCACCTCTGAGAGCAGGGAGCTCTGCTTCACTGCACTGTGCCACGTGCGTCAGATCCTTGGCAGCCTTCCTGGCCATTTTAGCAGCCACTACAAAAAGTTCTTTTGTTCGTATTCAGAGCCCCACTACATCAAATGCCAGAAGATGGAGGTGTTGTGTGAGCTGGTGAACGATGAAAACGTACAGCAAGTGCTGGAGGAGCTGAGGGGCTATTGCACTGACGTATCGGTAGAGCTTGCCCAAGGGGCGATCTTCGCCATAGGTGAGAGCTGCGTCTTGCCTCGGGAGCAGCTGCAACCCTAGATCTTTAAAGTGGACCTTTCTCTGCTGCAGTGTGTCAGGGAAAATGCCACATAACTGATCTGTGCTGAAGCAGCACAGGCCTCTGTAGACCAGCCTCCCCAGGAATGTTTTGTGTGAGTGTGTTTCTAAACCACCTTTGTGCTTGATTTGTTCAGAAGTCCTGGCACTGAACTATTTCAAGTTGTGCATAATGTCCTTGCATCTCGTTCGGTTGCCCGTGCTCTGATGAGACGCCCTGAAGAAATCGTGTCATTTCATCTTATTAATGAACCTTATAGCATTGAGTGAAACTGTGTAGTGGGTGGAGGAGCTGCTCTAATACCTGCTTGTTCTTTGAGTTGTGGTGGGAGCAGAGTAAGGTGATTTGGGGCACTTCAGTTTTGGTTTTGTAAGCTTTAAAATAGGTAAGTTACTATAGTATTCATAAGGAGAAGGCCAGGGATGCTAAAATGCCTTTCTTACGTGTTACATTCAAGAAAAATTCAGACTCCCCCTGAGGCATGGCTTCAGAAAAAGGAAGACATCCCTTGTAAGGAGAACAAGCTCATTTCAGAAACTGTAGTCAAAAAGGAAAAGAGAAATACTGTTTCTTTAAAGTGAGTTTGAGATGAATATTTGGGCTCATGGTTCCTATTTCACTCTGATAAAAGGTTGACTTTTATGTCCTTTGGCACCTCCACAGGCAATATTGCTAGGACGTACACAGAGCAGTGCGTGGGGATTCTGACAGAGCTCCTGGGACTTCAGCAGGAACATATCACTTCAGGTAATCATCTGCACCTTGTTTGCCTGGATTATACTTTCATGAAGTGGCCTTGCTGGGGCTTGTGATCCCAAACTTAAGGCTGTCAAAGTCATTTGGCTTTTAATTTAATTGGCATCTTCAGATGGAAGTCTTCCTGCTGGGGTTGGGGGTATGTAGTGTGACCGGACATTGTAGTTTTTCCTTCCTTAGGAACTACTATTTGTGGTGAAGGGGGAGATGGTCATAGCTGCATTCCTGGTCGGATGTGAAGGCTCCTTTCTGGCTGCTGCCTGCTGATTTAGGGAACGAGGGACTCGGCAGAGACGTTTTAGTGACTGTTTGAGGGCCAAGATGATCAATAGATCTCTTAAATCTTTGTGATTTCCGTTCCTCATATAATGACAGTTGTACCCCCAGTCTTCCCTTTCTCTTCTGCTGCCCTCAGATCTATCATCCTATCTTTGCTGTTTCTGCCCCTTCGTTTAAATGGTCTGGCCTTCAGTTTTGAAAACCACGTGCTTGTACTCAGCTGTTGAATTAGATCTCAGAAGCTGCTGATGTTTCTGTAAGTGGGCAGCAGAACCTTTAAATTTTGACCTAAAGTTTGTGAGACTCGTTTTGAATTGGTCTTAGTTTTAATTTGTCATTCTAACCTTGTGTGTCTGAAGCATCATGAGTCAGTGTCTTTTTAAAGGCTGGGAAATGTCCAGGAGAGAGATTACTTTCCAGCAGCCAGAGGAACAATCTGAAGTTTCAGTGCTTTATTTTAGACTTGGTGCAACTTTGCTCTGACAAACAGTGTCACAGGACTTTGACGAAGAGTGTCTCAAATCATAGTCACAAGCAAGGCACTGACCTCCCTAGCTAAGATTTGCAGAGTCTGTCAGTTGGGGTGTTTCAGAATTATGTGGGTTTTTCCCCTAGTGGTTTTGTAATTCTTGGGGAATGAGCGTTTTGTTTCGTTGCAGCGGTATTACAGACTTTTCGGGACCTGGTCTGGCTGTGTCCCCAGTGCACAGATGCGGTCTGTCGGGCACTGCCTAGCTGTGAGGACACCATCCAGGACAGCGAGGTGAGGTGGCCTTGTGCCGTGGGCTGGTGGCTGTGGAGGGTGGGTGGACAACGGTTGTATGGCTTTCCTTTGGCTCGCGATTGGTGGGCAAAGATCAGAAATCTTCAGAAGACTTGTTCTCTCATACCCATTTCTTTCATGTCTATGCTGCCTTTCTGGTAAACAGCACCTGTTTGCTATTTTTTTCTGCGGTTCCTTCAGGGCAAGCAAGCGCTGATCTGGCTGCTGGGCACACATGGTGAGAAAGTACAGAATGCCCCCTATGTTTTAGAGGACTTTGTGGAGAATGTGAAATCGGAGATGTTCCCAGCAGTGAAGATGGAGCTTCTGACAGCCTTGGTGCGACTCTTCCTGTCCCGTCCTGCTGAGTGTCAGGACACGCTAGGGAGACTGCTCTATTACTGCATAGGTGGGTTCCCTCCGTTCTGTTCCTCTGGAGCTGTAGTACAGGCTTTCTGGGACCTGGTTTGGCTGTGTCCCCAGTGCACGGGTGCTGTGTGTCAGCACCCTAGCCATGAGGAGACCATCCAGGATGGCGAGGTAAGGTGGCTTTAAGCCTTAGGCTGCTAATTGGTCCCTAGCTGTCTGTTTGGTGAGGGTAACAGGCTTACACTGTATCCCTGAGCATCCATTTTTAGTAATTAAGGGTCAGTACTTTGGGGAAATCTGGATGATACGAGTTCTCCATAAACTGCATCTCTCTCATTCCCAGAGGAAGAGATGGATATGGCAGTACGAGACCGTGGATTGTTCTACTATCGCCTTTTGCAGTCTGGTGTGGAAGAAGTGAAACGGGTCCTGTGTAGCCCCAAGTCTGACCCCTCTCTGGGGCTCCTCGAAGACCAAACCGAGCGACCTGTGAATACATGGGCTTCAGAGTTTAATACTCTTGCACCAGTTTATGGCAGAGAATGCTGGGCACTCGTGGCTGCTCACCAGCCAGCAGAACCCTCTTACACTCGTTCTCCTTGTACTGACTCCAGGAACAGAGACACAGGTAACCTGCCTCACCTTCATCTGGGATTTGTTTTCCCTTTGTCAGTAGATGTTCTCACGTGGCTTTCTTTGGAAGAAGGTCACTGTGCTTTGAGAATGCTGACTTGGTGTTCTAGCTTGTGCAACGCATGGCTGACCACCACCTCACCAGCCCAGGGGATGCTGCTGAAGCTGCTGTGATTTCCAGCCTTCCTCATCTGAGGGGTCCCTAAGATCTTCTTGGTGAAATTGGGTGCTGCACGTTATATGCTACATCTCAGATGTGTGTGGTTTTGTTTCAGAGTCACTGGTTTCTGACGGGAATACAGAAGTCCTCAAGGTTCAGCCTGATACAGGCAGCCTGACCTTAATTCCTGATGTTTACCTGACTGCAGAACAGTTTGAGAAGACGTGGCTGAGCCTGGACATGAGCTGCCACCTCTCCCTGCCCTGGTGTGGGACTGTTCATCCAGACACCATACAGACAGCTCTTCACGTTGTCCACATCCAGACTATTGCGATGAGCAAAGCTGGTGTCCAGCCGTGGAAAGCTTATCTCAGCGCGCAGGATGAGGCGGGTTGCCTCTTCCTAACAGAGCTCTTGCTTGAGGCGGCGGATACGGAGATGCAGGTTTCAGTGAAGCAGAGCGAGGCGAAGCCAGAGGCACTGCAGACCTTTATTTCGGTGTTAAGGACAGTCGTGGGGGCAGTTGCTGGACTGGGGTCTTGATTGGCCCCTGCTCCCAGAAGCATGCTTGCTCAGGGCATAGGGGAAGTATTTCTCTGGCTTCATTTGCCATACCTGCTGCTGGTTTTGTGCTGTTAAGCAGCGGGAGCATTAGCAGCCCTTCCCTGGGCCTGGCAAGCACATGTGGTGTGGGGGCAGCTGCAGGTGGTGAGTGGGGCTGGGTGGGGGGTCTGTGGGCTGGGGACAGGGCGAGGGAAGGTATGCGGGAGTCACGGAAGTGGTGGCATCTGCAGTGATTGTCACCAGACACTGACGTGACTGATGGAACCAGAAATGAGCAAAGTTCAGGGATGTGTTTTGGAGAGTTTTCTTAATGAGAATTGTAAATAATTCAGAAACCAGTTCAGAGACTCCAGGACTCTGCTACTTACCTCACATTAAGAGGAACATTGCAGTGAAGAGAATTATTTAGTTCTTGGCTCTCTTTACATGTGAGTTAGTTTTCTGTCTGATAGATTTTGACAGTCACTTCACTTGTGAGTGAACAGAGCTCTGCAGTGTCAGCGATGGGTGGACAGGGTACATGGAGCTCACTGGAACAGGCATGTTTCTTTCTCGAGACAGAAGTAGAAGTGTGTTTTCTCATTGAAATGTGTTCCCGTAGTCATGAACTGCCCTCGCTGGGGTTCCCCCCTCGGCCCCCCGTGGCCAGGGTCCCTGTAAGAAGAGTCAGGGGTATGGAGGCCCCCGGGCCGGGGGGCTGGCAGCCTTGGTACCTGCACCAGTGAGGGGGCAATTGCGGGTCAGGTAATTAACCTGCATGAAATGTTACATTTTTGCTGGGACCCATTTTTACTGTTTGTTACTTTGTACTAGTTACAAAGTATGGGTATTTAAAGGTTTGTTTTCTGTGTAGAACTTCCTTCTGTGAAGCACTGTCGTCCTGCCCTGGGATGACAGTGCTGCTCAGTACAGGAGATGGTGCAGCTCTATCTGACTAAATTTTTTTTACAGTTTTTAAAGTTATACTCTGGCCAGCCTCGGGAGTTGTTTTTTGAAGAGCATGTCGACAGCACTCCCATCCGCTCTATTGAAGGTTACGGGGAGTCAGACTTTGTACAGTGTCATGAAGAGTCACAGCCATGTTGTACACAGTGGTAAAACTGAAGAAGGTTGAGGTACATAGGTTACTCTAACAGGGCTTTATGGTATTCTGTAAGGAGTGGCTTTGTTAACCCTATTCTGTAAGATTTCTTGTCATTTTAAATTTCTTTTAATGACTATTGTACCTTTAAATTGCAATATCCCTTCCATGCACTTCACTGAAACACTGCTGTCACTGTTAAACAACAGGTTTTAGATTTTATTTCTGATTTTCCTAATAAAAATGTGAAACATTCCTGGCTGTTTTCTGGAGTTTTTGTTTGTTCAGCTCTGAAGTTTGGGGATGGAGTCATCTGATCACGGCTGTGGGTCCAAACAGAACTGCAGTCCAGCTCCTGCCTCTGTGTCAGACGGGGCTTTTCTCGACTTTCTTGAAGCAGGGCTTTAAGGAGCAATTGTGCAATAATTAATTTCAGTCTCATATGCCAAATTACTGTAACAGGTGAGCGACCTACAGGTGAATTCAAAGGTAGATAAGAAGTCAGCTGCAGCAGGGCTCCTATTAGCAGTTTCCAGCGCCTTTATGCATACACTATTCCCGTCCTTATGGAGAGCTGCACTGGAGCATTGGCATGCGGTTTTCAGAAAAAAATAGCTGACAGCATGTTGGCAAGCTATCGGTTACTCCACTGTGGCTACACCAAGTCTAGTCTTTGTCTGGGGTGTGACTTGGAGCTTCCAGCTTTTTATCCAGTCCTGTTTCTCGATGAGTGAAGAGGTCAGCAGCCTTTGATAACTTTTATTTCAGTTGTTCTTAACAGACATGACATTTTGAAACTAAACCACACCCATAGCTTGAATGACAACAGTTGAGAGCAAATATTGGCATACCGTGCTGTCCCGGGGAGGAGTTTGGGGTCATGCTCTTCTCGGAAGAACCTGTGCAGCTCTGGGAAAAGGAAGCCAAAATCCAGAGTCAAAGCTCACCTGGAAGGAGCAGCGGCCGCGGGGCGACGGGCTGCGATGGCCACCTTCGAGGAGCAGACCGCCTGCGTTGTGGAAGCCTTGTTCTCCGACCTCCTGGGGGAAGATGAGAGCGTCTGCCGGAGCCTGGAGACAGACTCGGGAGGTGAGGGCTCTTGTGGGAGGAAAAATGGGTTTTGCTGCTGCAGGTGGTGGAGGAGCATTTCGACTGAACACTTAAAGGCGGCCGTAGCTTGGGGTTGTTGGGTTTCCTGACACGCAGGCTTGTGAGGATTCCAAGCCGTCTCTGGTTTGGGGGAAAAGCCAGAGAAAAGCAGAGTTTGAATGCGGGGGAGCCCGAAGCTGCAGCCTGCCTTGGCGGGGCCGGGGGAAGGTGCTGCCGGCCGCTGTGCCCCGCACGCCCGGCCCTGCTCCAGACCAGCAGCCTGGGACGAGTTTTAGCTGTCATCGTCGAAAAGAAAGCTCGTACCGCTCATTCGATAAAAACAGTTGCTTTAACGTGTAAGACAGAATGTGGTCTTTGCTTCCCAAACTCCCAATATCATTTTGGCTGCTTAGGTTTGCTGGACAATGCTGCAAGAAACTCAGAATTTCACCTGTATTCATGTTGCTTTTCCCATTATTTTCATGGCAACAAACTACTTAAAACGTCCTAAGAGACACTGGGATCTTGCTAACACCAGATAGCAAGCAAAAAGCAAATTCCATTTCTCAAAAGCTTCCTGGAAGTTTGCCATTTTGCCTAAAGAACAAGTTTCCATTAGCATACTGCTGGTTCCCCTCTCCTGGATGAGACATTTGTGCCTCTGTCTCTGCTGTCCTGAGCACTGTGAAACCGCCCCGGGGCCGCGGGCTTCTGCCCCAGGCTGTGGGCACCGAGCGGGCACCTGAACCAGAGGAGCTGAGCTGGAATTCGCCGCTGGATGAGGGAGGGGGGTTGGATCAGGAAGCGATGCCGCCAGATAAAGTCACCCACCACTTTCTGTCGAAAGATCCTGCTTTCAGTTCCTTATGACTTTGTCAAACGTGGAAATGGTTTTGCTGAGACTCTGAGTGTCAGTCAGTTCCTTCTGGCTGAATCTTGTTTTAGTAATATTCAGGAAAAAAAAATGGTTTTTCCCCCCTCAGGATACTTTAAAGCAAAAGTGCTTTAACTGACAAGCTCCTCCCCACCCCCCCCCCCACCCTTTAAGTAGGTTAGCTGAGAAGTTCTTACGGTTTTACATACTTGAAGTTTGTGAAGTGTGCCTTTTACTCCTTTGTGAAAACCTTCCTCAATTTGGGTCACTGTGAGACTTTGAAATGTTGCAATTTGCACTTGCTCAGAAGAGACCTTGAGTATAATATCAAAGTTCTCTGAAGACTGCATGTGGTGATCTGCAGACTCGAAATGCAGGGCGAACACGGGCAGGACTTTGCCATCTGATCCATGCCGCTGTGCCACCGCAGTCAGAGGAGAGAGGTGGGATGTTCTCCAGCTCCTCTGAGCTTTACTTTGATAAAACCGAGCGAAGCACGGCAGTGATAGAACCAGAGCTGACTTCAGCACGCAACCATCCAACGCCACCGACCCTCATCCTGCTGCGCTCGACGTCGCCCGCCCGCCCGCACCGCAGCCCGGTCCTGTGCTGCTGACTGAGCAGACTTCACACCATCCCTCCTGCCCACACAGACTTGCGACAGCCGGAGCCCAAAGTCATGAACTAAATGAACTCAACAGACACTTTATAGGGGTGGCCCGTAAACTGCGGGAACGATATCTGTGTGTATATATTATGAAACAAGGAAGGTGCTGGTGATTAATTGGGATGTACTGGAAAGTGTGGGACCTGGGCATGACGTAAGTGATATAGAATAAGGGGTGGGTATTGTCCTGGTTTCAGATGGGAGAGAGTTAATTTTGTTACCATAATTCTTAAGAGTTCATTTCTAATGAAAACATCCCTGTATTAGCAGCACTGTTTTCAGCACAAATTCAAAACGTAGCCTCATTCTGGCTACTGTGAAGAAAATTAGCTCTATCCCAGCCAAAAGCAGCACACCTTCCTTGCTTGGTTCTGGCAGCCTGGGAGGAAGGAGCTGCCAGAGCCTGGAAGGGTGAAAGAGGGGCCTTGGGGTGCCCTTGGAGAATCAGGAGGGGGGATGAACTGAGACTTGAGCATGAAGCAACCAAGGTGGGAGGAAAGTGACCTGGACAAACCCATGGTACGGAGCCCCTTGGTCCCTGTAAATCAATGAATACTTGAATGGCTGCATGATATTTCTCAGGGACTTTGGTTTTCCATTTCCTAATGTGTCGGGTCGGAGGTCTGTCCTGCGTTAACCTCCGAGTGCTCGAGGCAGTAACCGCCACAGCACCCGCCGAGAGCAGCGTTTTGGATGCTGGGGGCAGCTAAGGAGGCTGGGCTGCCGGGGGGGTTCTCTTCCTTGGTCTTGAGTGCATTATGCTGAAAGCCCTTGTCCTGCTCTCTGCTCTAGAGCTGGTGCAGTCCGCGGCACAGCCTCCAACCAGTTTTGACCCAGTCGTGATCGCCAGTCGCCTGCGGCGGATGGGGGACCAGTGCAACATGGATTTTGAAAGGGTTTCCTCGGAGGCTCTTGCTGAAGTGCTCAAGGGAAAGGTAAAATGCTCGCCTTGTCCTGCCTGGCTCTGCAGGCCAGCCTCGTGTCGCCTCATGCCTGAGAACGGGAGAAGCCTGGGGAGCGGTGCAGCGTACGCGGCGGGAGGCAGGGGGGCTGCGGGGAGGGGGCACGATACCCCCCCCCCCCTTCGCTTCTGTGTCGCAGGCAGCACGCCAGCTACCGGGACAGGAGTCGGGCAAGGAGCGGGGAGCTGCCTTTTCTCCTCCTCTCTTCCAAAGGAGCAGCTTTTTGTAACCCCAGAAGCCGCGGAGCTGCCCGGGCCAGCCTATCATTGCGGGAGACGCTCCGCATTCCGGCGTTGGTGGGGGCAGCTGGTGTGCGGGGGGGAAAGGAGGAAGACTGTGGTGAGCGGAGCAGAGCGTGTTCTCCAGCCTGCTGCGGGATCTGGCTCCAGCCCGCGCTGCGGCCGGAGCTCGTGGGCCAGCACGCTTCTGGCCGAGTGCTGCCGGCAGCTCTGGCCTCAGGTCCGTCGTGGTTCTGGTCAGACTGGGCTGTCCTCCCCAGTCCTGCGACCGCAGTCTGCACGAGCCACAGTGAAGCAGAGCCCTGCCTTGAGCAGCCCACGCTGAACGGGGGTCACCAGGAAGCCGTGGGGTCTCCTGCTCTGGTCACGGGTAGAAAAAGCAAATGTAGGAATTTGACTGAACGTTGGCTTTTGAGCCAAGAATTACTTATCGCGCTGTCATTTAAAAAAAAGTTCAAACTGACCTCTCGATGTTTGCAGATGGAGAAGTTTTCAGCTGCCGTCGACTTTCTCATCAGGAGGTGGAGTGACCAGAACCCCGAGCTGGGCTATGAGCGAGCTTTTCTCTGTATTTCGGTGAAATTGATGATACATGTTGCTAAGAAAGTCCCAGCTAAGGTGCATCCCAACCAACTCATAACAATGATTAATGGAAATTCTCAAGTGAGAAACTACATTGAGGCCTGTGGCGGATGGGTAAGGGTGTGAAGGTTGTGGTGACATTTGCCTGGGCATTTATGGCTCTTCCTTTGTGTCTGTCACCTCTCCCACCCGCCCTGCTCGGCTGGTCACTGACACCCAGCGCGTCCCCCCCACGTGCGCACCAGCTAATTCTGCCGTGGGAGCACGGCTTTGCTAAACACCTCAGTGAACTCTTGCTGGAGCCACCATCAAACTTCCCACCTGCTTCTCTGTCTCAGTGTTTAATTCCTGATCTCAGTATCTTGGGAGCTCAGCTTGCTCTCTTAGATGAGAATCAAAATAACGCGGGATGGGCTGGGCCAAAAGCGCCGTCCCGCTCACGCAGCCTCACAGACCCCACTCGGTGCGTTCTACCGGGGGAAGGGGCGCAAGCGGTCTGGGAGAGGGTCGCAGTGGGAGGCAGCTCGCTCGTCCCTCCATCCCACACCCTTCTCTTCCTGCCAGTTCCTTCAACCTGCTTGAATTCTTTCTCTAAAACATATACACACGGGGTTTTTTGTTGGTTTTCAGGAGAACTTGGACAACTGAGAAAGGGCTATGCTGCTTTCCAGAAGGTGAAGCTCAGCTTTTCATTGACTTAACCAGGAGAAATGCTGTTTTACTTCTTCCAGAGACTTCATGAAGAACTCTACGCTTAAGCATTGTGTAAAAGAGATTCTGTATCACTACAAACAAAAATTATTAAATGTTTGATGTTATTGTTTTTTCTATTTGTATTTCTCTTAAATTTAACCGTAAAAGTGGGCTTCAGTCTTATTCAAGGTTTCTATGTTTGTGCTTAGTGCCAGAGACTCATCAGGTGAATATTTCTTTTAAAACATGTTTCCATTAGTTATTTTAAAGACCTCCCAGTTCCTCTCAGGTGATTCAAAGGCTTATTTTTGAAAAATTAACATTTCACATTATTGTAAACTAAGAATGATGGCTCCTTCAGAGTGATCAGCAGCCCTTTGCCTTTCAGCAACTGGATATGGGAATCTTATAGTTATTCTGTACCCCATCTGCAAGAAAACACAGAAGGGGAATCCATTTAATGGCTCTAGTTACAATCAGAAAGAGAAACAGAGTTGGTACAGCTAGTCTGAAGACTTTGTGCCAGATGGGAGATATTGGAAAGACCAAGGTTGTGATTCCCATACCTTTTTTGGTTTTGGGGGGTGGTTGTTTTTTGTTTTGTTTAGTTTAGTTTCCCCACTTCTGCAAGTAGAGAAAATGGATGGCCTTTGAGAATTTTGCTCTCAGCATCTCCTTCCCACTTTAGAATGACCTCCACTTTGTCCAATGGGGTTTTTTAGAGTACCTGTAAGTGTTACTGAGAGTGAGTGAGGTGAATTAGGCTGGCATAATTAATTTGATTTCCACAGTCTACTGGAGTCAGATTTGACCCTTTCTTCTGGCACAAGCTACCAGATGTGGGGAATTGTGGCTGGAAGAACTGACCTGAAGCATGTTGCTAGGTTTTCTCTGTTCAGAAGCGGTTGTGCAGTTCAGGGGAGTAACACGTGCAAGCCAGGTTCAGGTGCTCAGCATCTGCCTGAAGTATTCTTCCAAAATATTTTGCAGTTAACGTGGAAAACAGGCTAAGTTATAAGTGTGAAGAGGAACTGGGTTTTGCACGCTGTTTTAGGGGCTCTTCTAGTCGCAGCATATTCTGAGCCTGCAGCCTTGCCCCCAGCCTGGCAGCGACGCGCAGCTGGGGGTGCCGGGCGGCTGCCCCCCTGTGCCCACCCCCCTGTGCCCACCCCCCCAGCTGTGTGACGGTGGGACACGGTGCCGCAGGCAGTCAGATCCCGGGGGGCTCAGCTCTGGCCCCCAAAATCGATCTGCCCTTGTGGCACAGCGCACGCGGGAGCAGCCGCGAGGACCGGGCAGCTCGGTGCCGCCTGTCCCTGCTGCCCGCGGTTTTAAAAGGAGGCGCTGGGGCCCCAGGTTGTGTGTTTTGTTTTGTTATTTGACCACAATATCTGTTACGTACTAATTTCCTTCAGGACTTGTGATGAAGTCAGTAAACCACAGCCTGCCGCGAGAGCTCTCCGGGCTGGTGCTTTCCGCTGCGGCACGCACTTGACATGTCCGTTCCCAGGTTCGGCAGGCCAGTCACGCTCGGTCTCCGGCAGCATGGACCAAAGGGAGATTCTGCAGCAGAACCTGGAAAGGGCCCAAGGCAAGAAGCTCAACCGGGAAGAGTTTGTAGACGAGTTTTTGGTAAGTTCGCTTAAGGCACAGCTCTGTGCTTCAGCGGATTTTAAAGGGTACCGCGCAGTCACTTCTCAAACGGAGACGTGATTTCCATGTGGCAATAAGATTTTATATGAATTTTACGTCAGAAAGAGACACAAGAGTTAACTGGGGTAAAAGGGATGTAAAGATAGAAGAGTAATTTAATAGTTTGCATTAAAACTAAAACTGTTTGCTTTTTAAATAATTACCCGAGTGCTTCCTGTTTTCTACTTTGCGAATGCATTCGACAAGACACAGTTTCGCTTCGCCTGGCAATACGAGTGGGGGTACCGTGAGGAGCACGGAGCCACTGCCCCCTCTCCCCCCTGCAGCCTGTTACATCTGTGGCACGTGCTCTGTCAGGGATCTCTGGTTGCTGCTTGGCACAGCTGCTCCTCTTTTCAGTAGGACCCCCCCGCCCTGCACCCCTCGAGAAATGCCCGGTGCACTCCGGCCTGTCGCCCCCCTCATTGACACCGGGCTCCTCGGCCGGGGCGGGAGGGGACGGTGACCTGGGGGGGGCCGGGCCGCCCCTCCAGCCCCCGGCGCTGCGCTGGCTCCGGCGGGAGGGCTGGTGCGTGTGCTCCCGGGCCAGCGGCGCTTCTGGCCCCTCCTGGCAATCCATTTCTTGCTCCCTCAAGGCGAAACTCGCCAAAAGCACTGATGGCTCTCAATTCCCGCCGTGTTCTGTAGCATCTGGCTGGTTGAGATCCGTGCAGTGCCCCGATCTGCGAGCTTTCCATCTTTTTACTTGTTTGGGTGGCAGGGGTGAGTCTGAGATGGCAGCCCCCTGTCTCACAGTTAAAGCTGGTGGCTGGCGATGGCTGTTGATGTGTCAGCTGGAGGAACGCTGCTCTGGCAGGCTGTCTGGGCTGCTCTGAGAAGCAAAGACATTGCCCAGCTTCAGCAGACACAGGAAAGGATAAAACCGGTACATCTGCAAGATCTGAGATGTCTCCGACACCAGGATGAGCAGCGGCCCCGAGCTACCCCCTGGACAGGGGTTGCATCGGGCGGTGGTCTCTGGGGAAGGTGCAGGGGTTGCTTAGGAGCCCCCATGAGATCCAGCCCTGCTTTGTCATACCAGTGAAGACTGGCACTTCAAACACTTGGGAAAAGCTTAGTGTTTTGTTTCCAGGTGTCTGGGCTGGAGGGAAGTGATTAATCTGAGCCTGTAGTGACAGTCTGTTGTTCCATGGAACAAGGTGCTGTCAGAGGCTGCTGAATTTCCCCCGCTCACTGCTGCGCCGTGCGAGGCACTGGTGCATGGGCTAGTTCTAGCAGCCAAGCGTACGGTTAATTTTCTGACCAAAATGGCAGGTAGAAGTGGTCAAGGCTGCGATTCCTCTTTTACTGGGAAGAGACCTTCCCAGAATGGCTGAGTTGCTGGCCACTTTTGCCAGTGCAGAAGCCTTAACAGGCAACTGTGACAGCTTGCAGTTCCAAACTTCGTAGAAATATTCGATGCTTTTTCTCCATCCCGATGCCTCTCCTCGTTTTGTGTGAACAAGCATTTTTACATGAAAATTGTGGTGTTCCTACTGTAAATGACAGGGTTTTTTGTTTAAGTCCCCTTTTTCTGTTTGTGCCGTCTCACAGCCAGAGTTTGATCCTCACTGCTCTCGCTCGCTTTCTCATATGCAGACATTTCCCGAGCAGTTTAATGTCAGTTTATGTAGGGACAGAAAAGTAAGGTGATTCAGAACCTCAGCTACAAGACTGGCTTCAGTACTAAGTGATGCCCCTTCCAAGAAAGCTTACCCTGGAAGTTGGAGTTGGAAGGAGGCAAGGGGAGGAGGTGACCAACACCAGAAGAGCTCAGAAGGTTACAGGGACATGTAGTCTACAAAAAACATCCTGCTCCCACAACTTCTATCACACTGTGCCTGTCCTCATGTTCTTGATTAATAGAAACTGGTCACGTGGGCTGTCCTGGGCCTCCTGCACCTTCTCCCTGACTCTTTCCATCCAAGTCAGTGAGATGTGACCTCTGCGGTACTGTAGCTGGAGAGCAGCAGAATTTACAGGTTAAAAATTGCGGTTTAATGTTAAAAAATGGCAACTCTGGCTTGGATCTGAATTGGAGTATCTGCACAGAAATACTGTGGAGATGAGATACATGTTGCTGTGTACACCTTTTATCTGCAGTATTGCCAAGGGGCTGCTTGGCTTGGTCAAGTACGTACAAGCTACAAAGCCCTCCAGCTCCTGATGTGGCTTTTTGCAAATATCATCATTCTGGAGCTCAGTGCATGCCGGCCCTGGAGGGTGCTGTGTCTTAGTGGGTGCTTGTCTAGAGCAGGGTGGAGTCAAGGGGAGCTTTGCAGCCCTCCTGCAGCTGCTAATTTGCTGGGTCTGCAGCAAGGAAGGACGGGGGGACAGGATTCTCAAAACTGGATGTGAACTTTTGGGAGAGCTGAAACACAGATGCTTAGGAGCGCCCGTGGGAAGGTCACTGGTGAGCTGACTCTCGAAGTGATTTACGGTGAGCACCCAAAAATCAGGGCCCTGAAACCGTCAGGACTCCTGCAATTCCTGCTCACGTGCTGTTGTGCCAGGGCTGCAGCCTCCGAGCCCTCGAGCACGCCGGGGAGGGCTTTGCCAGTCCCAGCAGCAGGAACTGCCGCCCCCTTGGCACTAACCCCTTCGGCCACGATGCTATTTTCGTTTGGTGACCCCGAGACCAGGGGGCTGGTTTTCCCTGCCTCGTGAGCCACTGTCCCCATCTCCTGCCAGCAGCTCAGGCGGGTCACACCAGGCAGGAGAAACCCTCTCACCTTGCAGCTCAGGCGTGCCCCCCGCCCCTTCCCTTCGCCCCGGCACACCTTCCTTTCCTACAGGCACACGACCCTGAGGGCTCTCCCGTGTCAGCCCGATTCTCTGGGCCCCCGGCAGTGATGTCCAGAAGAGGGGCTGTGAAGGTATGGCTGCAGGGTGGTGGGAAAGGGAGACTTGTCCTTCGCAGTGTCAAACCATAGGAACACTGATGAGAGAAATGTCCTTTTGTTTTCAATCAAAAGCACCCCTTGTTGGCAAGAAGGTTAGGTAGAGGAAAAAATATTCGAGAAAAAATACAGCAAGAATGGTGCTTTCGAAGTTCAGGGTAACGAACAGTGTGTGTCATTTAGAAGCTGATGTCAGTGAAATAAAATTCTGTGCTTTGGCAGGAAAAAGATACTTTAACTCTCCAGGAGTCTCTCTGCTGCAGCTTTATCCTGGAAATGAAAGAGATGAGAGACTCATACGCCTAAGGGTCTATCCTAGGATTTCTTCTCCTTTCTCTTCCATCAGTGCATGTAACTACTTTGCTCCAAGTGCTTGTGCTCCTTTAGTGGCTTGAGCACTGCCGTTTGCAGCTACAGATGGGCGCATCTTTACCAAAGGGAGAAAAATCAATTGGCTTATCCGTCTTTTCTGATACAGTTTGTTAAAAGTGGTTTAACATTGTTACTCCTCTTATCTGGGTGCCATTTATACTGCGAGTGATTCCCCTGTGTCTCACTTATTTGTGAGGGTGATGTTTTTATGTGCTGTATAAATGCATCATGTCACTTCAGAAGCCTACGTGCCTGTGCCTTGTGTGGGCATTACCTCAGCACACACTTTCCATTCCTCAGAAGCCTGTGGTGGGGCTCTCAGGTGGCTGCTATCTCTATTCTTGCTCTGAGTACCTTGAGAAAAGCCACTCAGGAAAGAATTAATGGTGCAGACCTTGCTTTGTGGTAGTGAACCTGACCCCTAGAGACCTTCACTTGTACTCTCTAGTAGTGTGCTGTATGTAGCACATCTGTAATTTGTTCCATTCTTTTATCACAGAAGCTGAAAAGGCAGTCAACAAAATACAGATTGGATAAAATCTATCCTACAGCAGCATCTGAGCAACCAGAGAACATAAAGAAGAACAGATACAAGGACATCTTACCCTGTAGGTTGGAAATGGCAAATGTTCCTATTCAGCCTTTTGTTTTTTTCTAGTTCGAGTCTGTTCTCATCCTCCAGCATCTGCCTCCACGGTTGCTTGCATGCGAGCATACCTCTGGCTGTCAGTTAGCTTTGAATTCTGCTGTTCAGATTTAAGGCTTTATCTCTGAGTGTTGCCGTGCATGCTTTGGAAGACTTTGGCATGTATTTTCTACAGACAGAACTTCTATTCATTAGGAAACACATCCTCTAATGATTATCCTTGCAAGCTTTCTGGGTGCTATTGCAACCACTTGTTTTCCAAGGCTTTGTAGGGAATGGCTTTGGACAAAGACATTTCCATGATGTACAAAGCAGACGACAGTTAAAAGCTGTTGTGGCTTGTCCTGGCTTGGTGCAGCAGTCTCCAAAGAAGATTCTGTGCTAGGATGAGGACAGATTGCCCCTTTTATCTATTCTAGCTTGAGAAAAAAAAAAAAAAATCTAAACCCACAGACCTCATTTGAGCCTGTAAGATAACATGCAGGGTGACTCCAGGCTTGACTCGCTCCATGGCCGGAGGAGACCGGCGTTGCACTGGGGGGGGGCAGCATCTGCAGCTCTTGCCTGGGCTCTCACCACTGCGGGGAAGGGAGCTTGCCCGCCTCCTGCTCGCATGGAGGCGATGGCGATTCTGTGCAGGGCTGTCGGTAGGTGCAGGGGGGGCATTAGCTGCTTGCACAGCTCATCTGCTCTGGGATGAGCTCTCTGATGTATGTGCTCCTCCAAAGCACCTTGTGCTGCAGTCTGAGGAGCTCAACCACCATGAAAGACAAACGGTAACTGCCGTTCCTTCTGCTTTTGTGCCTGCAGTTGACCACAGCAGAGTGGAGTTGTCCCTGATCACATCAGATGCAGATTCTCATTACATCAATGCCAACTTCATCAAGGTATTGCTTCTTTCACGGCGTTTTGCCATGCAGAGGTGTTTGTAGTGCTGCCTGGTTGAGTTGTGCCGGGAGGAGCAGGTCCTGTGGCTGTGGTGAGTGAGGGGACTGCCCGGTAGTTCCTGGGCTGTGCTCCAGGATAACTGATGCAAAGAAGTTTGCAATACGTGAGCCCTTCAAAAACGCCTCTTGCACCACAGAGGCACCAGTGTGCTCGTGTTGGGGCGGGCGGTGGAACAGTCTGTGGCTCCCAGCCCCGGCTTCCTTGTCGGCGTTACTGCCTTTGGTGGGTGACAGTGGTGCAAAACTGCCTGCGGCCAGAACGGCCTCGCTGAGAGCAGTGTGCAGGCAGGAAGCCTTGCAGTGCAGCAGAGCGGGGACCCGCCGCGGCGCTGGGCAACGGGGGGGCCAGCGCGGGCTGGCTCTCCATCAGGAGCTCCACCTGCTCCGGGACTCTCCTGGGCTCATGACCCTTCTCTGATGGATTGATTGATAGGTAGACAGACAGACAGACAGACAGACAGACAGACAGATAGATAGATAGATAGATAGATAGATAGATAGATAGACAGATGATAGATAGATAGACAGATAGACAGATAGACAGATAGGTAGGTAGATAGATAGATAGACAGACAGGTAGGTAGGTAGGTAGATAGATAGATAGATAGATAGATAGATAGATAGATAGATAGATAGATAGATAGATAGATAGATAGACAGATAGACAGATAGACAGACAGATAGACAGATAGACAGATAGACAGATAGACAGACAGATAGATAGATAGATAGATAGATAGATAGATAGATAGATAGATAGATAGATAGACAGATAGATAGACAGATAGACAGATAGACAGATAGACAGACAGATAGACAGATAGATAGATAGATAGATAGATAGATAGATAGATAGATAGACAGACAGACAGACAGACAGATAGATAGAAGCTTTCCGTTGTTCTCCACCGTAGTGACTGAGCTCTGTGTGACCCCTCTGCAGAGCAGACCTTCACAAGGGGGCCGCAGCTCTTTCTCTGGCCAACAGCCACAGAAGTGCTGAGCTGCACTCTGCAGAGCTGGGTTGGCTGCTGCACCATCACCTCCGAGCTCCCAAATGCGCTGCGAGAGCTGGTCTCTGGGAGCAGATCTCGCCTCAAGCCCAGCTCCCTGGCTTGGGTCTGCCTTTGGGAGGTTTGCACACCATTGGTTTCCAGTTGTTTAATTTAATGTAGGTGCCTAAAATTTGACTATAGAAAAGCCTTTCTAAATCCTTAATGGGCTCACTGAATAGACATGAGATTCAGAAAGAGGAATGACTTTATTTCTGCTAGTGAACTATGCAAAGATGTCTCCATGTCTGATTTGAATGCTGTTTTAGGGCGTCTATGGGCCAAGAGCATACATTGCAACCCAGGGTCCTCTCCCCACTACTGTCATTGACTTTTGGAGGATGATTTGGGAGTATGAAGTCCTGGTAAGGTGCAGATTTATATGCCTTTCTTTTTTTGCTTTAAAAAGAAAAGTTGTCCGTACAGCCAGCCAGAAGTCCTTTTTGACTAAGCAGACAGAGAGAGTGTTTTACTCCACAAGCAGACAGAGGGAGGTTTTTACTCCACAAGTTGTGTGTGACCTGCATCCTTCCCGTGAGCCTCCTCCACACTCGTGCTGCGCCAGGAGTCTGCTCGTGGCTCCCTGTGCCTTCGGGCGCTCAGAGGGAGAGGTCCCCGCGCCCAGGCTGGGGGTGATGTCCCGAGTCCGATTTGCCCGGCAGCCCGCAGAACTTCCTCATTGCTGATCAGTACCCCCAAGCGATGAGTTTGAGTTTGCTGCCTGGATAAGAAACTTGTGTTCAGACTTTTCTAATGAACCTTCCTTTTGCAGATTGTGGTCATGGCTTGTATGGAGTTTGAAATGGGAAAGGTGAGTAACGTGTCAGAGATGGCCTCTGCTGTGACAGTGCCAGGGCAGGGTGGAGAGATGCAGATTTTTACTAAATCGCATTAGTGACAGTGAGTTTCTGTTTGATAAGAGCTGTTTCCTGAGTCTCCATTTGCAAATTCTTAAGCCCTTTCCAGTAGTGTAGCTAACCTCTTTGGAAGGGGAAGCCCAGCAATGGGGGCTCCAGGGAAGGGGAGGCTGGAGCTGGGCCTCCTCCCCGCCTGAAGCGGGACAGGAGGCAGGGCGGGTGGGCTGGGGGGATAACCAAACGCGTCTTGCTTCTCGCAACAGAAGAAATGCGAGCGGTACTGGGCAGAGGCGGATGGCTCTCCCCTGCAGTGTGGTCCTTTCTCCATCGCCTGTGTGAGTACAGCTGCCGCCAGCACCGTGCCACATCACGTGTGCTGGAAACTCACGTCACCCACAGAAAGTGTGACTCTGACTTCTTGTTCTGCAGGAAGCTGAAGAGAAGAAGAATGAGTATGTGATTAGAACTTTAAAGGTGACCCTGAATGAGGTAAGTAAGAAAGGTCAAGGCAGGAAATGCATCTTGGCTAGCTTTTTTATATAAATAATATATTAAAATATGGCACACTTTGTGCAGAAAATTTTACAATCCTCAGCCTGCTATTTTAGATTTGACAGTAGCTGAAGGAACAAAGAAGGTAAAAAATTAATTAACTTAAACCTCAATTTCTGAAACTCTTTGTCAGTCATGGCAAGTCAGACCCCGGGTAAGTGGGAGGCCAAGAACGTCATAACGCAGCAATGCTGCTTTTATAGCAAAACCAGCGGCAAACGGCACCTCTGGCCTTGGCCTGGCGATGCGGGCGGGAACCGGGGTGTCTGCAGCACGCCGGCTTCCCCTTGCCGTGCCGACGTCCCAGCCTGCACCCGTGGGACCCGCAGCAGCACCCCCCCGGGGGCACGGCCCCCTGCCCGCGCCCTTCTCCTCTTGCAGGGAACCCGCACCGTCCACCAGTTCCACTACAAAAACTGGCCGGACCACGACGTCCCCTCGTCCATCGACCCCATCCTGGAGCTCATCGGCGAGATTCGCTGCTACCAGCCAGACGACAGCATCCCCGTCTGCATCCACTGCAGGTGGGTGACCCGGCCACCGCCGGGGAGGGCTGGTGGCCCCCGGCCCCCGCTGCCCGGGCGGCCGCAGCAGGGCTGGCAGCGGCACGAGCCTGCGGCCACGCTCCTCTCGCAGCAAGTCCTGAGGCAAAGGTGTCCTCCGGGGACAGGCAGCACGGCCGGCTGCGGGGAGGAGGGGGGGTAGCAGCAGGCCAGCGACACCAGGTGAAGTTAAGAGACCACCAACCCTGGGCATGTCCAGCGTGGGCCGGTCACCACCGGGACCGAGCTGCTCGCAGGAGCACGGGATGAGCCTTCCAGCCGGCAGCAGAGCTGGGGGCAGCTCGAGCCTCGCGTGGGGCGGGTGCAGCCGCAGCAGGGCCGTCGTGCGGGTCTGCACCCTCCCCATTGCGGGAGGGGAGGCCCACGGGAGGCTGTGGATCTTTTTCAAATAACCTCGTCAGAAAATACAGCATGGCCATCCTCTGCTAGCAACCCTGCTGTGCCTGTCGTTGCAGTGCTGGCTGCGGGAGAACAGGAGTCATCTGCGCCATCGACTACACCCAGAAGCTGCTGAAGGACGGAGTGAGTGTCAGCCCCGTCTGCGTCTCCAGCCGGCGCCTGCCCGCAGCAGCGCTGCGTCTCTCCCCCACCTCGCTGCCCCCGCACTCTCCCTTCCGCCCCCGACTGCTCGCAGGCGTGTTCCAGCTGACCGCCATGCGTGGGAGCTCCCTGCAGCCTGACTGGAGGACGATGGTGGCCAAACCGCTGATACCCCATCCCCAGTTTGTGCTGCTCCCCTCTCTTTGGGCTGGGCATCATCCGTGCGCTGCCCATGGCCACGGCTCCCCTCCCCATCCCGATGCGAAAAGCCCCCGGCGCTTGCACCGACGGGGATGAATCCTCCCTCCCCCTGCTCCCTCTGGCAGGACCTGCAGACCGCCGAGCCTGGCTCTGCGCTGCCCTTCGGTCTTCAATATGACTTTGCTGTCTATATTTGTCCCTCCACACTTAGGCACCAGAAGTCCAGCGTTTCCAAACTAACACCTTGCTTTACTCTGACTCTTCAATAGCAATGTATGTGAAGTAATCCCTAGCCTTGCAGCAGGTTGCTGGGACTCAGAGGAGTGTCTGCTTTCCGTGCCACAGCAACCCTGAACCCATTGATCTGGGAAATCAGTGTCTCGTCTTTTGTGCTATTCACAGCTGCTACCAATGCTGTTATAAAAAGGGTATTTGCTGTGGCACGCAAGATAGGAGGGAGGAGGCAAGCTGATTCATAATAAAACCCAGCACTTTAAGCAGGTCCTTTGTTGAAAATTCTTGCAATCGCAGGCCTGAATTTTGGACACTGCTCTAAACTGCATCATGACTTGGAAGTTGCTTGGAATTAGACCTGTCTGTAATTTTTTGTCTTTTTTCTGTCTTGCAAGATTGTTCCAGTGAACTTCAGTATCTTCAGTCTGATCCAGGAAATGCGCACTCAGAGGCCTTCCATCGTGCAGACCAAGGTACCTCTGGGAAATTTCGCCAACTGTTATACTCTCCGTGCTGGGACTTCAGCTTTCCCCCAGGAGGGTTTGCAGTAAGGAAGCACAGAGCGGTTGTGCTGCTGGGAACTAGGACATGTCAATGTTCTGTAAGGTCCCTTTTCTGAACAGAAGAATGTTTTTGCAGAAATTAATTTGGTAGCTGACCATTTCCTTGTAGACAGCTGGAATAGCTTAGTGCTTGCTTTCTGATTTATTGAACGCTTACACTGTGAAATAAGGGATCGTCCAGGAAATGAAGTGGGAACTCTTCTCAGCTGAGATAGACTGAAGGGGAAGCTCAATGCAGAACAGCGTTGTTTGTGCACCCAAAAAACCCCTAAATGCTTCAGTCTGAACCCTTTGAAAGTTGTGGCTTCTACCTCTTCTGAGAATTTACCCTGCCAATGGACTGGAAAGTGGCAGCTTCTCTCAGGGGCTGATGCTTGATTTGGGTAACAGGAGACCATTTACAGGTGCTGCAGGCACTGGCTCTCATGTCTCTCTTATTTGTCTGGAATGCAGGAGCAGTATGAGCTCGTTTATGACGCGGTGATTGAGCTCTTCAAAAGGCAGATTAAAGCACTCGATGCTCAGGAAGATTCTGCTGCTTCACAGGTAAAAGTCCCCAGGATAAACACAGTGCCTCTTGCAGCCTCGGGCACGCCAGCTCTAACCTAGGTTCCTGCTGCAGAGGCCTCCTCTGCAGAGCTGGAATGAATCCCCACATTTCCAGCTACCCTTGGTGCCCAAACTGAGCCTCTTCTCAAGTTAATCCATGAGAATCCAGCTGTTTCCCTGAACATGCAGTGCTTATCACAGGATTTGGCCCCAAGTGAGAGCTAAATTTTCTTTGGCCTCCAAACCTTTTTCTGTATACTTTTGTAATTGTTTAATGTAATGAGTGAATAGAAAAGTACCAACTTTCTACAGTAGCAGCTGATTTCCATGTGGATGTGCCAGGGCAACATGAGTGCCTGCAAACAACAGAGTGATGCTCAGTCTTGGTTGGGAAGCTTGGGTGCACAAGGCGGTACGCTGAAAGTATTAGTCTGCAAAATGGTGGTATTCTTGTGAGGTAATCAGCATTACAGCCTGTCTGTGGGAGAGAGTAGGCTAAAATGTCTTGTGAAAAAACATGTCAAAGTCTTTCAAATCTGATACACCTCTGAGGAAAACCGAGGTGGTCTGGGTATGAAGTTGCATATAAACAGGAACATTGAAAACATCCATGGTTAAGCTTTTCTCTGCTCTTGTTGTTTTTCTGTGACTGCTGGCATGAACCTTGCCTTCCCTGTGTAGCTGTTTGCCATCTGGCTGAAGTAAACACATTGCCATTCTTCGGTAAAGGCTGAAAGGCTATCCAGTTAGCTTATTTTGTTAGAAGCTTTTGTCTAAAGAATTGGCAACAGGATTCTGTGATGGCACCTGTGCCCCAGTTTTGCCACGGGATTTGCAGGCTGTTCCAAGCCAGAGCCAAGCGAGAAAAGAGTTGGAAAGTGCCAGTTTCTATGTGCTGTGGACAGTCTGTAAGCAAAGGAGATGCGAGAGTAGGTTGACACAAAATGCAGAAAACGGTTCACGTCCGGATGCGATTTTGTTGCTCCTGACCAAACCTCTCGCCCTCCTAAACCTCGCTGCCCTCTGAAAGCATTTCTGCAGAGCGTGGGGGATGGCCATGTGCTGAAGTGTCACAAATGGAACCAGCGCCCGGCTTGCCGGGCTGAAGGCCCACGCGGGCTCCCGGAGGCAGCGTTGTCTGCGCAGCCTGTTTTGCAGGTGTTTGGAGCAGCTGGATGGTTGTACAGCTCACTGTACTTTCATTTCAAAAAGATGCTGACCGGAATTGCTGTTCAGGAGGTCCTGTCCGCAGTTCTCAGCCCCAACTTGGTGTTTTCAAGTCGATGTTTGTCATTTCCAAACTGCATTAATACTTAAAAGTAGTTAGCACAAATTCCAACTCCTGAAATAGCATGTTTGTGTCCTTTGCATTCTTCCTCCTCGCTCTTGTTTTCTAACATTTTCTTTCACTAGGTACAAACAAGACATCCTGTAGCTAAACCACTTCTGACTCCAGTGGAAGATATTTATTCTCTGAGATTACTAACGTGGTAAGGCCATAGCACAAGTACCCCTTGGGTTAGTATTTTCAGTCACCCATACGATTTCAGGAAGATGCATTTTTACTGTGTGCTTTGTGACACAGTTCTGTTGGACGTAGCATTTCCTTTGTCAGCAGGGTTGGCAGCCTCCCTTGAGTCCCACTTCGACTCTCACATTTGTTCCCAACATAAGTCCTGCTCCTCTTGCTGATGTGTGTCTGAGACTGAGTCTCAGCCTCTTCCCTGGGTGCTGTTATCCATCACCCTCTTCTGCCCTTGGGTCTGTTTCATGTTGTGCTCACACAGTGTTTCACATATGAACTGGAAACACGTCCCAGGGCAGTGTAAGAAAAGGCTCACGTGTGTGGAGACACCCCAGTGCTGGCTCACCTCAGCTCCCTGCCTGGAGCCCTGCACCCCGCGGGTGCCCCCGACCAGTCGCCCCTTCCGTCCACCCCAGTGCCACCCCAGTGCCTCCTCCTGCAGGAGTGCCAACAGCCCAACACGGGCAGCTTCAGAGGGCGGTGGGATCTTTCTGTGGGCATGTTTTGGTTTGCAGTGTCTGCTTTCAGTAAATAATTTTCCTTCTTGGTACATTCTGCACTGCGGCTGTAGTCTACCTGCATAAAGGGGTTTCCTCTGTTCACCATTTAATGGTGTTCAAACGGGGCACCAGCATGCACAGTCCTTCCCTGTGCTCCTTGCTTGAGGCTGAGCCCAGCTCTATATTCCTGCATCGGCTCTTAAGAGCAATGCTGTGGGGCCTGGTCAGTAGGCTAACAGGGATATTTCTGAGTACTAAATGGCTTTGACTTCACATCACGGCACTTTATTGCAGCTCAGAGCAAGCGGAACAGGATGTGCATCGGTGTCTTCCTCCGGTGGTACAAAGCAAACCGTCCCTGACATCGTTGTCTGCCACGGGAGCACACGACAGCTCTGGACGCGGAGTCCCTCCCATCAGACAGGCCATCTCCTTTGGCACTTTGAGCTTCATCAGCTGCAGGAAGGCAGCTGCTGCTGAGAAGTGGGATGCTGGGGACGCCCTTCAGAAACACCGCAGTTTGGAGTTCAACAGCATCTCTCCTGAGCAGCTGCTTCTGCACCAGGACGCGAGGGGAGCAGGCAGGAGAGGGGCTCGTGGCAGAGCACCGCTGGCACGGACTGCATCGACCCCTTTTGTGCTGGTGCAGCAGGAAGAAGGCTGGGAATGGGGTGGAGGGGATGCAAAGCCTGTTTTGAGTTCACAGTTGCCAAGTGCCTGTTACTCAAGCTTTCAGGTGAAGGAGCAGGAGGGATTTCCCCCTGTTGAGCTGAACCACTTGAGCCAGGAAGCGGACAGCCCCCCAAGCCGCAGGAGCCGTGGGCAATGTCCTTACCCTTACTTCTGCTCAGCAGAAGACCCCTACTTCTCTTCACTCTCCCCAGATGACCCTGTGTCCCCGGTGTTTGCCGAGTGCTTTGCGGAGGGGCAGGATGCGCTTCTCCCTTCCTGCGCTGCCAGTGCCCCCCGGCAGCCCGCCGCGGCCGGCTCCCCACCACCCAGGCCTGTGTCCCACCACGCTCCCCTGCTGAACGACGAGAGGATCTCCTCCCCGAGTAAGTGGTGCAGCTCTGCGACAAGCGGGGCTCGGTCGCTGGGCTGCGGCGTGCTGGAGGGAGCGGCGAGGGTCGTCTCCTGGTGCTCAGGCAGGGCTGTAGCTGCTCCGCGGGACTGTGCTCCCGCCGGAGCTGAGGGAGCAACCGCTTTCATCCTTGCACCCGTTTCATCCTGCCTTAAAATTTTCCCATAAAAATAAACAACATTTTTAGAACAGCATGGGTTTGGGTTTCGTGTTACACAGCTGCTCTGGACTACTGTGTCACCTCCGTATGGCTGTCACAGGAAGGCAGGGATTGGTGCTGAGCAGTTCTCAAAACAGGGTGCTCCAAGGACCATCAGAAAGCTCCCAGAAATGGTTTTCTGTGATGATCCAGTTTCCAGGTCAAAACCCACTCCCTCCCGCAGTGTCGTTCAGGGGGATGCTGGCATCCCACTGAGGCTGAAAGAAACGGGTTGTCAACATCAGTGTTTTGCCCAGATCTGTAGCCTTAAGACCATCACCTGCCATATGAAGAAGGTAGAATTATTCTTTGGTCTGGTCAGTCCCGGCCCAGTTGGACATTTCCTGTTGTCTGCAGCTTTGGTATGTGCTCAGCTTTGTCCTGCTCAGGCCCTTCAGCATTCAGTGTCACAGAAGTGTGCTCATTACCTAGATGCTAGAGACTCGGGAAGTTACGGGGCTTGCAGCGCAAGGCAAGCGGCCACAGTCTGGCAGCTGTGGGCTCAGCTGCCTGCTGGGGGTACGCTCGTCCCCTGTACAACGGGAATTCTGCTGCCCACACTGCTGGAAGTCTGCCCTTGGGGCCACGTAGCTAGCAGCAGGTGAATTGGTGCTGAGGACTATTGGGATGTTTAACTGCAGTTTAGAGGTGTTTAACCATCATCTCTGGTGCACGGCTGGGCAAGAGCAGTCGGCTCCGAGTCTCTACAAAGGTCTGCAGTTCTCCTGCTGTGTTGTGCCGCGCAGGTAACCTGCCCAGGACTCCCCAGTTAGCCACCCTGCCACAGCCAGATGATGACGAGCCTCCGCCCCTGCCCGAGAGAACCCCCGAGTCCTTTATCGTGGCCAGTGAATCTGGTAAGTGCATTTACCAAAGCAGGGCCCGAGAAGCTCTCGGAGGGCTCTTCCCATGTTTGTGTGGTTTCGTAGTATCTATCCAGCAGTGCCTTTGCTCTGGCCGCCTGGGATGAGAAATGACCTCTCTTGTGTTCAACTGTTTCTAGGACAATTTCCTCTGGCCACTTCTGATTTTCAGCCTCCAGCCAGAAATACAAAGATCGGAATCTCTTTGGAGTGGAGTGGTGAGTCTCACTCAGAGGTGTTTAATGACTTAGTGAGACTGAGACCAAGTAAGGTAAGTAAGTGGCTTTTATTTCTTCTCTGGCACTACCACTATGCCAATTTCCTTATCACATTTCCTTCTGTGAGAAAGACTCTAGTTTTGGCACTGTGTACCTTCCATAAATGATTTCTGGGTTCAGGAAGATGTGGTCTTATTCAGGCTCCCCATCAGCACCTACCTGATTCCAAAGATTATTTTTTGGGGTCCTAAATCCCATACAAGGTAGTAAAAATATTGTCCCTCTTTTAGAGGATAACGAAGACAGGAAGTTAGTGGTCCGCTGAGGTTCACACTGCCCTGTGGAACAGGCAGGAGTGAACAAAATTTAGGCATCTCTTGGTCATCCCATAGTTCAATTATAGATTTGTAAAGTGAAACAATAAGGTGTAAGTCTATTTCCCATTACATGGGGGTGTGTGTAGGAGGCTGTTAGCATGTAACATCATTTCCTTTTCTTCTCTGGCTTGCTTGTGTTCACAAGAATGACATTTGGTCGTGGAAAATTCAAATACCTTCCTTATTTTTCGTTTCCAGAGTGTGAAGCTTCGGAGCCCACAAACAGGTATCAGTTTAACGCTGGGATAAACTATCTTTGGAAATAAGGTCTGCTTTTTACTGTAGCTGCTTTACCATATTCAGTAAATGTCTTCAGGATCTCTGCTCAGTCCAGCTGAAATTTTGTGTTGCTATATGTTCTGCAACCAAATAGTTCTAAACCGAACTGGACACTTCTGCAACCAAATAAACTGGTAGTTTTGTATTTCCTAACCAGCTCCTGCCTCACCTTGTACGTGACGGCGTTCCTTGCAGCCTCCTCAGGCTGAGGGTTGTCACATCTTTTGCTACATGTTGTGTGCGTCCTTTGAGACTATTGACATACGCTGGTTAGGGTGCTGTGGACCTCTCAGTGAACTGATAAATATATATTTTTATAGCTAGGTAACCAACTCTTTTATCTTTGCTTTCTTAGAGACAACTCGGGATCGCTCTAGCTCTCCTCCCCCGCTTCCTGAAAGAACCCCGGAGTCATTTGTTCTTGCTGATGCAGCAAGTAAGCAATGAGTTATTTTCTCAGCATGTAACTGAGATTTTGTACTTACACCTAAACCTGTAGACAGCTGAAGAGGTTGTGGCCCACCTGTTTGAAGAATTGCCAATGGTAGTGCTTCAGGACTTAACTGCAGGAATGTTCAGTAGATATAAAGAAAGTAAACACAACTAGGGGGCCTGTTGGAAATTTCTAGAACTGCTGCATTAGAGGAAATGAAAAGCAACAACCAAGTATTTAGAAAAAAAGCAGGATTGTTCAATGAACACTGAAAATGTTCTGATGTGTGTTCCCAGGTCTGCAGCCTGCTGCAGGAAATTCTACGAGTCCTCTGGGCGTGGACAACAATGCTTCTGAAACATCGTCAAAAGAGCCTACGAAATGCTTCAGGAGAAGCAAGGTAAAAGAAACAAGACAAAACAAAAGCTCCTGAAAATGGAGGGGGTGAGAAGAAGAGATCATTCTAGCTACACCTGTTGCTACTTCCTGACTGCTAACCTTGTGAAAGTTGTCTGCTTTGAGACCACTCATATTTAGGGCAAGGAAACAAGACTAATACAAGTACTCAATTGCAGAACTGCAAACAAACCCGTCTGCACTAGGATCAGTGACAGAGCCCTGCCTCCCCACTCCGTCCACCTGACGTGCCAGTTCCTCTTGGAAAAAGTTGCTCGAGTGGAGTCTGAATTCCTGTGTAGGACAGACTCTACTCATCACCAGTCTCCTTTTGTGGCCCTAGTTAATTATCCCCATGAGCAATTGTCTGTCGGGATGTTATGGTTGAGTGGAAAAGCACTTGAGTCAAACAGTAAGAATAATACAATCTGGAGGCATTCGGGTTGGCTAGAAAAAAACTGGAGAGGAAGTGAATGGCAGAAGTCTGCATTTGTCTCAGCTGCTAGGCACGATACTTCTCATACATGTATGTCTGTCAGTGAATTCCTTTTATCATAGTAACTGATTTACTGCTGGCTATACTTTTTTCCAACCAATTTTTTTTTTTTTTTCCTTCTCTACAGAGCTTGAAAATATTGAAAAATGTGAGAAAGAGTAAGTCCTTCAGGCTAACGTGCATCTTCCTGATGGCTTTAAGCAAGTATATAAAGAAATACGTGGGATTGAATTTTCAGGAACCTGAACTTGTCAAAAGTGAAACACAGTGCATGTCTGCCTACTTTGGAGTAGGACACACAGAGCTGCGCTGGCTAGACAAGCACCACCTCATCTGGATAGTAATAGTGGTTTTAGGAGTGTCATAAGGATGCCGTGGTGCCCTTGTAATGCCCTTTGGGTACCTGGGGACATCTCCAGTGTGCCCAAATTACCAAATTATTCAGGTCATTCAAGCCAGTGTTGTGGGACAAATACTCTAAAAATGGGGGACAGGGGTGCTGTGAGGAATGTAAGCCCCACCCTGGATTCTGCCCAGTCTATTTGGAGCATAAATAAGGAGTTCGTCATTAAGTTCCCTTTGATCTAAAATTAAAATGCTTATCTTGAAAATAGGACTGCTAATTGTGCTGCAGTAGTACACTCGCTCCCTGCTATAAGCAAATGTCATTAAAACTGTGTGGCAAGGACTTCACCTTTTTCTTGTGCTGAAATAGCACCCGTGCCTGGCGTCACCATGCATGTGGCAGGACGTGTTCTCCCGTAGGTGTGGCTGAGTCCAGCTCTTCAGGGAATTAACATAGTGACTAACTGCTTCAGTCTAATTTTTTATTTCTAGGCATCTGTAGTCCATCTTCACTGACGAAACCATCAGAATCTCCCCCTTCAAACCATTTGAGGTCTTTCCTTAACTTTGGTATGTTTTTCTTTTTGTGTTTCCGTGTCGGAAGTATCTGTTTTTTGAAAGTCTAAATGCAGGGAGCAGGCTGAATGCTAACAAATTACAAACATGACAAATAATGCTTATTATTTTTTACACATTTAACAACTTTATTCAGGAACTATTTAAAGAACAGGTGAGGATGGAAAACACAAACCTCCAAACCTACTCTGACAAATGTTTCTCAGTGTGTGAAGTCGGAAGTGTGCATTTGGCTCTCCTGTACCTCAAAGCCTTTATGTGCCAACAGAGAAGGCGGAAGACAAAGACAAAGGTGTAACACTGCCTCTAGGCTGCTGCCTTATGTTGTAGAATACAGCTGAGGGGAAATAGCATGGTTTCCATTTTAAATTCTTCTACTAGAGTAGTCATGTATTAGATTACGTATAAAATCTAGTTATCATGATATGCATGCTATAATGACAGCATTTGTCAGGTAGACACATTGATAGACTGTTTTTGAACCAGCTGATTTACAACTACAGGATGTTGCTTTAAGTCTACCGTTATCTTAAATTTTGGGAACGGACTGAAATTACATGTATTTTCAAATACCGTAATATCTTAAGGAATTACATAATCACAATCTCTAACATTCAGAATTTGTTGCATTAAAAAAAAATAATTTCTTCCTAGGCTTTACAAATCGATTTTCAAAACCTAAAGGACCGAGAAATCCACCACCAGCATGGAATATTTAGATATGTTTTACAGATCTGGTGTTACAGATTTGTGAAGTCCTTCCGATACGCCTTGAATGCTCATCCCAGTAAGGTTTCCATCAAAATAAATACATCAGAAGTGCTGCATGGTATTTGCAACTCAGGCACTACTTGCACATTCTTCAACTAAAGTTTTAAAGTAAAGAAGAAGAAAATAAAATCACCAGCAGCTAAGCACTTTCAGTTAATTTACAGCAGGATGGAAACTAAAACTGGGAATAGATATTTTATCTGAAGAAGGGATACATTTTAGCTGTGTTTTGGAACATTCACTAAAAAAAGATGGATTTGAGCTTTCTGAAACAAAGCTGTGGAACCTGGTGATAGGATCCAGCAAGGACTACTGGATGATATGGAAGGCCAGCGGAGCAGACAGAAGCAGAGCAGGACTCTGGATCGTGCAGACACGGCATCTGCACAACCTCACTTGCATGTGTAGGTCTACCATAAGTATAGACCTGCACTTTCTTAAATGTTTACATTACTTGGACTGAAAGAGAACTATCATCTCATATTTTAGAAATAATTCTTTAAGTTTTCATCTGAGCAAATCAGGTAATTTGTCTACATTTTTGGTCAGGAAGACTAAGGTACTGATTTATCATATAGAAACTAAGCTAGTGTCACAGACTGCGTAAGGAGCTGACCCAACTGCCCTATCTGGAAAACAAAACCAAAAACAAACCACCACCACAGCGAGATACTGTATTTTGAAACTAGTTCTGGTTTTTATGTACATGTGACTCTCCAGCACAAAATTTCATGTGGATTATCTCCAAAGAAGAGATTTTAGAGATTCCTCTCTGGATTCCACTGCTATTTATATCCTGTGGGGGTTGAGAACTGCTTGATATGATTACTTTCCTCTGGAGAGAGAAAAACAAAGCAGAATTTGGTCGAGAGAGAAATCTACTGACCACTACTAGAATACTCGAGCTGGTTTGAAGCCAGTTTTTGCTGCTAACAGAGCAGCAGCCTGCCTTGTCTTTCACCAAAGTCACTTGCTATCTCAACAGCAGGAACCAATAAAAACACGTTACCTAATTTATATTCCTGTTGCGAGTATTTCTGAGCTGCCTCAAAGCCGCCCGCCCGCGGCCGGGTGCAGCTGTGGGGGGCAGCGCGCGCCCCGCCGCCATGTCGCACCGCCTCGACCCCCGCCGCGGCCAAATGGCCGCCGGCCACGCGCCACGTTCTGCGCTCGTGCAGCTCCGCGACGGAGCGCCTCACGACGTGCGGGAAACGCCGTAAAAATAAAAGCTGATTTATCGCTCTGCTCGAGAGTCCCGGGCCACGGAGCCACTGGTGCGCGCGCCCGCCCGCCGGGGGCCCCGCGATGACGCACCCGCGGACTCGGGGTAACGCGGGGCTTTCCCGCGGCCCCCCGCGCCGCCCGTTACCGCCCGCGCACGTGACCAACTCCCCGCCCCAGCCGGGCGCGCCCTGCGCATGCGCCCGCGGGCGGACTACACTTCCCGGCGCACCGCCGCGGACTACAGCTCCCAGAGGGAACCGCGCGGCACCTGCGCAGTGCCGCCTGGCGCTCGGGCCATTTAAATGTGTGTGAGGGAGACTGTGAAATGGCTGCGCAGGTCGCCGCGGTGCGCGCAGTGTCCCGGGCCCCGGAGGAGCCGCCCCCGCTCCCCTCGGGGGACCGGCCCGGCCGCCCCCGCGGTAGCGGGCGGCGGCGGCGGGGCCCCCCCGGCGAGGCGGCGGGCGGCAAGCGGGCCCGGCTGAGCCAGCAGCTGCTGGCGGGGCCCGGCCCGGCGGAGCCGCTGCCCCCGGCCGCCCTGCCCGGCCTGCCCGCCGCCGCCGCCGGGCTCTTCGCCTTCTCCCCCCTGAGCTTGCCACCGCCCGCCGCGCTCGAGGAGCGCCGCCACCACCACCACCGGCATCGCCCCGCCGCCGGCCCCGAGCCCGGCCGCCCGCCCGCCGGGCAGCCGCAGAAGGCGAGGCGGGGCAGCCCCGCGGAGGGGACAGCCGGGCGGCCCAGCAAACGAGGTGAGGGGGGGGGTGGGAGGGGCAGCGGGGCTGCCCGGCCGCCGCCCGCGACCCCGGGCCGCCGCCCGCTTCGGGTGCCCGGGGGCCGCTCGGCCGATGCGGATCGCCCCCGGAGGAGCTCGCCCGCCACGTCCCTGGGCGCCGGCCTCGTACGCCGCCGGCCTCGGCCTCGCCCGCGAAGGCGGGAGCGGAGCGGAGCGCTCGCCGCTCTCGGAGCGCAGAGCTGGGCTGTGTGCGCTCCCGCGGGGCTGTGCCGGGCAGCCTGAGCAGACCCTGGATTTAGTCCTTGTCGTCGCTTCCCGGCGTAGCGGGGCACGACACTTCCACTTCGTGACTGAGAGCGGAGCCCGGGTGTGCGTGGCGGAGGGACCTGCGCCGCGGCCATCCCTGCGGGGAGTGGGAGCGCTGGTGCTGCTGCTCGTACTCTAGTGCTGCTCCTCAGCATTGCCCTCACTGCACGTTCAAAATACAAGTGCTTTGATAGTAAAGCTTTCTTCCTGCTATGCTTGCATTAACATACTAGAACTGAGAAGCTGCTGGTTTGCTTTGTTTTGGTTTTGTAGGTGGTGTATTTTAATAAGTGCCCTGAGCTTTCTCTAATAGGAAGGCCAAAATGCCTCTGGATTCTGGGGTGGGGATGTCTTTTTTTTTTTTTTTTTAACTGTACAGAATGACTGTTTGAGTTCTGCTCACAAATATGGGATAGTAAAAAGCTTCTTGGTGGGAGAGATATCGATAAAAGACAATTTTAAAAGCTGCTGTAATAAAGATACTGTGTTTTGAATGATGTTTTGGGAGTATATGTGAAGGTACTGTGCCAAAGAAACCAAAGATGCACGTGCTTACAAAAGTTAGGTCTGTAGTGTAAACTCCAGACAGTACTGTCTTAAGAATGGGAAAAACTATTACGAGGAGAGACTTTTCACTACTGTTTAGTGCCTCTAAACCACTGTGTTTGAATAATGACTATAAAAGCTACTGGACTGTAAATTTCAAGCTTCAGCTTGATAAATGTTGATAAAACTACGGAAGTATGTTTTTGTAGGCTGGGAGTGTCACTGTCTGTCAGTTCTAACCCAGTAATCAAATGAGGCCTTCTTTTAATGGTGGCTGGAACACTGTTAAAATTACCATCTGAATTCCAGATTTTCAGAGGAAAGCTGTTTGCTAACCGGAAGTCTGAAGCTCTTCACTACTTGTCCTAGACTGCATATGTAGTGGGTATCAGATGGGGCTGGATTTCTTTTTCTGTCTTTCACTATTGTTTTTTATTTCTAAGTATAATCTAATTAAACTGCCTGTTTCTTTGACTATACTATTCATAACTTCGGCCACAAGTGACAGTGAACATTTCCAGTAATTTTGCTGTTTAATGGTAATACTAGCATGTTCAGTTATATGATGTCTAATAGTTTCAGACTAGCTGAGTTATTGGCACTGCTGTTGTTCTCCCTCACTGTGGGAGCCCATAGTTTGATGACCTGGTTATAGCTTTTTCTCAGTTTGAGGTACTGGACGCTTTCCGTTTATTTAAAAGAAGAATTAAAACTATATTTCCTTCAGGGTTGTCAGGCATTACCATATTGTTGCCGTGTAGCTTCACTTTATACAGAGTTTGCTCTCACTCTAGTAGTGGAACTCTGCTGTGTTCAGTGGATAAAGCGTGGTCAGGATAGCTTTTATCTTTAAAATAGGCCAGTGTTCACTGGAAGTTTTGAAATCCAGTGAGTGCTAGGTGTATGTCTGCTATTAGGGAATATCTTCAAACAGCAAGGTACTCTGAATTAAAACTAGTGCATATCTGAGGCTTTTAAACTATATCTAAAATTAGAAATGCTTAAAATAAGACACCTTTAACAACCAAAAACTAACTGAAAAACATCTACAGGGAAGTATTCCCAACAGCTCAGTGGTGGCATGAAATTCTTGTTTAGTTTCAGTTTGGAATCTCTGGTCCCACCAGAACAAAGATCTTCTGTGTGATTCGTATGTTCACTGCAGTTAGTAAAGCAGTATCTATACTTGAGAGCCTAGTGATCGGGTAAGCTTATGCATGCTTAACTTCTGAGTCTTCTAGAAAAGCTTATTCATAGAACTGTTCCAGTTGATTTACCAAAACAAGTGATAACACCGTTCTTTTCCTGGTTTCCCTAGCTGTAATTCAAAAATAAGGGCATTTGCTGTTTGTAAAGACTAACTGCAGTACTGTGAAAACTTGTATTTCAGGTCCTAAGACAACTGTACGAAGTTAGTATTGAGCAATCAACTCTTTCTTTGCTTCATGAGTAATTCTCTTCATTACACCAGGCTGTTAGGAAGATCAACCATTTTTAGTAAAGAGCTCCAAGACCAAACTAGTAATGATATAGTTAAATACTGTAGTTAGTCTAAGTAACTTGAAGCTGCATGTATTGATCATTACGCCTTTTCTGATAAATCAGTGTAACGTGATTTTTCTTCAACTTCCAAGTACTGCAAGAAAATAGAGTGAATACAAATTTGATAGCTTTGCAGACAAAAAAAGGAAAGAAGTTCCCTGTGCTGCAGGAAACAAACTTTAGCTATTGCATCTTCTAGTCAGATGTTACCTTCAGCAGCAGATTTTTAAGATTGCCATAGTTATCCTGGTAATACGGCTCTTAGAGGCTTATGTGCATTGTTGGCATGAAATAGTTCTTTGATTCAGGCAGATTAAAATCTTGTCTTGGCAATTGAATTTTTTAACAGCTGGACCATCAAAATTTCTAACTACCATTGTCACTTGCTAAATATTACTTGAATTAGTTTTTATTCCTAAAAAATGAGCAATTAAACTATTACATTTTGCCTAACAGAACTACTTTTTTACATTTTAATCTCTCAGCTTTTAGCATTTTACAGGTTGATTAACCTTAAAAAAAAAAAAAACAAAAAAAAAAACAAACCAACAACCTCTTAATTTCTAGCTCTGAATTAACAGAATAAGACTAGCGAAAGGTAGCTGAAGATGTGGATGTGATGATTTGGATCCTTTAATACGAACGACCAACAGTCTAAAATTATTTCTTTTCTTTTGGCCAGAAGTCTTGACTGCTTTAAGTATTTTTACTTTTAAATGTCAATAATGCTTGTACCTCTTCAGTTACACTCTGTTTTGCTTCTATATTGTGTATCCAAAATCAGGGAAGTGTTCTGTAATCAAAGTCTTAATGTTTGTTATGCATACTTGTTTATCCTCTTCCCCTGCATGGCACTGCCTTAAATGTCAGAAGTTATTAATGTACTTAATTATAGATGTTCTGAAATGTGGACTCCTTTTAAAGGTGTTGTAATGAAGAATTTCAATTTTTAATATTTTAAAATATTAAGCTTGAGTTTTGGAAGTTCTTAATTCAAGGCTTGCTTTGCATAACAACTAGATGCACTGTGGTTTTTGTTGTATAGTTTAAGTCTTGGAAGTCAAAAGTCAAGGTATTACTACTGGTCAGTCTCCCTGGGAATAGACAGCTTTAGCAAATGAGAGGTCTTAATTCTTTTTGGGTGAATATGCTGCAACTTTAGAACTCTAATCTTCTCGCTATTGTTGCTGCAGAAACTCCAGATGAAAATGGCAAAACCCAGCGAGCTGACAGTCTTATTATGAAGAAGATAAAGAAAAAAAAGAAAAAGAAACACCGGGAAGATGTGAGGGGAAAACGCCTGAAGATGTACAACAAAGAAGTGCAGACAGTGTGTGCTGGACTCACTCGCATTGACAAAGATACTCTATCTCAAGGACAGTGTGATAACTTAGAAATGAACAAGGAATCTTTCAGGTATCTGAAGGATGAGCAGCTCTGCAGACTGAACTTGGGTATGCAGGAGTACCGAATACCCCAGGGAGTACAAACACCATTTGTGACCCACCAGGAGCATTCTGTTCGCAGCAGCTTCTTGAAAACTGGCACTAAATTTAGTAACTTCATTCATGAAGAACATCAGTCCAATGGTGGTGCTCTGGTCCTTCATGCTTACATGGATGAACTCTCATTTTTGTCTCCAGTGGAGATGGAGAGATTTGCAGAAGAGTTTCTTGCGTTGTCATTCAGTGAAAATGATAAAAATGCAGCTTACTATGCTTTAGCCATAGTACATGGAGCAGCTGCTTATTTACCAGACTTCCTGGATTACTTTGCTTTTAACTTTCCTAACACTCCAGTGAAAATGGAAATTTTGGGCAAGAAGGACATTGAAACAACAACAATTTCAAATTTTCACTCTCAGGTAAGAACTGTTTAAAGGCATAAAAGTTGCACAACACCTAGGTTTGATTAATGTCATTAATCTGGAGCAGGGATGGGCTAAAACAGGTGAGACACGAGATTTTTTTTTTTCCAAGCAGATGAAAAAAGATGATATTGGGACTACTGCTACTGTGCTGTTTATTTCTGTTTCTGCTTAAAGCTCTTTTGCGTGCACTGGTAGATGGTGGATCACATTTCAGACACTGCTAACCGTGACCTGTAGAAAGATCTGCACTGATTTTCTTGCAGTCTTTCAGCTGATCTTCTAAACTTGGGAGAAGGCTTACATTGTTCAAAAGAATAGGCAAGTCTGTATTAAGAGTTGTATAGATTGCAAATACTAACGCTGCTTTTTCTATTCAATAGATCTGTTTTGTTGTGGGTTTTTTTGCAATGACATTACTTTTCAGGTTTCAGTATATCATTCACAACAAAGAAGCTTTTTTAACATCTCAATTCTATCTCTAGCTGATGCTGGGTGTTTAAACTTTACTGCCTCAGAGGTGTTTAGAATATATTTTTTAATTGCCTTTGAAAAAGGCTTTCACTTTATATACTACCTTGATTTCCACAGTAGGCTTAAACTATTTTACGTTCTCAAACAGTATCTCCATGTAACTTAAATGGATGCAACAGTAGTACCTAAACTGATTTCAAGATTCCCATACGAAAACCCTTTGCATCTGACTCTTGCAATCAAGCTTAGAAGGATCTATGAACATACATCAACATTAAAGTTTAGATCAGCTTGTTTCAAATAGAACAAAACCTCTTCCTGCTTAGTCTAGTCTGAGAACAGGTTCAAATTGCTGATTAAAGTCTTGAATAAAGACCTTAATTACTTTTACTGCTTCACCTGATGTAAGGAAAAACCTGAAACTCTGTAGTGGAGTGCACTTCAGTACTATTGGAACAGACCTTCTTTAACAGATTTTGAAATGGTAATGTTTGTGGATGGGCAGTGTAGATCTTCCCAGAGTTTACTAAATGCTTATAAGCAAGATTTGCATTGGAAAAGCAGTTACTGGTTTACAGAAAGTTACTGTATGGTCACTTGTGTGGAATCTTTTAATACTTCCCAGAATTTATCACAGATACCATTAAATTCGTAATTCCAATACTTAGCTTATGAATTTGACAATATCTGCTGCAGCACTTATTTTAAACCAGCTTCTGTTTCTTGGTTTAAGTAATTCTTTGCGCTAACAGATGCATCAGAGTGCATAGTACTCCAAAAAACAATCTGAGCATACAAACTGCTGCTATCAGCAGGAACACTTTTGCACAGTACACACCTGTGCTCTGCGGATGTGAAACTTGTCCACAGGTTAGGCTTTAGCCTAATGTATTGGTGATTTATCCGTGTTCTTTGACATCGTGATTATATTCTAATTTACTTTGAGTACATGCGATGACCCCCTAAAATGCAAAATTGGGGGTCAATTGGGTATTTCACAATTGCACTTCTTGGTGAATGTCTCAGTCTTGTGAACGTGAATAGCTTATACTATAAATACATGTGAGAAATGTATGGCAATAAATAAGAAGCTTCACTGGGTTATAGTCTGCTGGTATTTCAATTCTATTTTAAGTACCATCTAAACTTGATTAAGATTGAGTCATGACATAAGGTTCAGTTGGTCTAAAACACCTCTCTAAACCCAGCTTCAGCATGACCTGGTTAATCCTCTCTGAAGTATCTTAGTGTGGCTCACGGACTGAGCAAACAGAGTATAGTTGTCATGACTCTTAAAACAGCTGAAATATGAGTCTTCAGAGAATATAGAAGATGGTAAAGTATCTAGTTTAAGGATGCATTGAAGTTGTTGGTTTCAACTATGGTAACTGCATGCTGCTAAAACTCAAGTTTTGCAAGCTAGCTTATCTTTAAATAGAAGGCTAGAACGTTCTGTGTAAGAGAGCACAGGGAGGTTAAGGCTGGGTATTTTACTGTTAGTCCTTGGCAGCACTGTTGAGGAATGAACAGATTGGCTAAATTTTGCTTTTGGACCTTCCTGTGTGAGAAACTGTACAATGCAAAAGCACTTGATAGTTACGTCTTTGCAGACTAAATGTGTTACAGTATTGTATGCTGCAATAGTGATATTAATTGAAGATACTAAATTAAGTCACCTCCATTCTATGTTGAACTTTCTGTATGCATGAACTTGTTTGCTGTACTGAATCGTACTGTGGCAAGGGGATTTTGAGCATTAGGTAATCTTGAGTCCTGGAGACTTACTGTCAAGAAATCAAAATTTCATCTGTAAACTGCAAGTTAACTGAAAGTGAATGTGACTTTTGGCTTGTATGACATTCAGCTAGTTTGTATATCTTCTCAGGCAAACTGGATTTTAGTAGGTAGTGTCTCTAATTCAATATAAGGAACTTTAATCTGGAAGACTTCATAAAAATCTAGTGATAAGTAACTCTTGCAAGGTGAATTCCTTTGTTCTCAGGGCAGTGAGGACAATGTAAATTGAAAGTTTATAACAAAGCACTTCAATGTGTATTTGTAGTATAGCTGTTTGGTTTCTGTTTATTAAAATAATAAAGCTTCGGTGTTCTCTGGATTTTTTTGCTTGCATTGGCTCTGGCTCATTTGTTCTAATAATCTAGTGATAAACCTAGGCCTTAGTTTGGAGCTATTCACTTGGATCAAGAGCTTTCAAGATGCAAATCACCGAACAGTAATTTCTTCACATAAGGCCATACTTAAATTTGAGAGTTCTTAGGAGTGCAGCTAGAATGAACTCTTATTTTCCCTATCAGTTGCTTCAGTACAACTGCTTCTAGGTCTACTTAATGAATTGGAATATATCTAGACCAATTCTGCTTTCTTTCCAAGAAAAAAACCTGATCAGCTGCCTGATCAGCTCTTGATGTGGTCCAGAGAAGAGTTAGGCTGTCACAAAGGAGAGGGGGTTCTGAGAACATGCCAGGAAAGACTTGGGGGAAGTAGGTTTTGCATAAGCTGCTGTTCCTTCTGGGAAGGAGATGGGAGAAGCAGCCAACAGGTGATAAATTTTCCTACTCCTGCAACATACTGTTAGAAAAGGTTCCTCTATTCCTGACAGCTTGGCTAGTGAACCATATCCCAGTTTGGTTTTCTGCCCCATGTTAACTTTTCTTACTCCTGGAAAAAGTTCTCTTATTCTGGAAGGGCAATTTTTTTTTTTTTTCAGTAGAAGCTATCACAGTAGTCAAACACATAACCCTTGCTGTAAGGGCGTGTCACACTGTCCTTCCTTCTCTTGTAAATAGTAAGCCTTCCTGTGTTCTTGCTTGCTTCCTTGTAGCAAAGTGTTTGCATGGTTGGTTTTATAGATGACTTGACATACTAAAATACTGTCACTATCAACTGATACATGCTTTTCTTGAAATTAGAGAGAAAATTCTGAAACTTAACCTCATTTGTCTCAAGCTTATGTCTCATCTTTGTCTTCCTCTTACCCTATAGAGGTATACTGCTTCCTTAACCTTTCATGAGGCAGGGGCCTGAATTATCTCAGTAACATGTAAATACCAGGTATGTAACTTCCACAGGAAGTGCTGATGCTGTCTACTGATCTCACTTAAGTGTATGAAACACCCATAAACATACCAGTCAGCTGCTATGAAATGTCTCTATGAACACTGAAGAGCCAATTTTAAATACACCTATGACTTCACTTTTAGTGTGATACTGTCTGGAGTAGGGGACACATAGGGTAGCGATAAATGTTTGGCATTTTGAAAGGGCACGGCACACTTGAATGGTCTTACTAGCCTGATGGTCCTTTTATAGCAGTAAAGATAGAGCAGGATCTGATTTGTAGATAGTAGCAGTTAGCACTTATAGCACCACTAATGTTTTTAAAGCAGCATGGTGAACAACTTATGGCAATGGATGTGCTGTGCTAATAAGTTATTAACTTCTGACAGCCATGTAAACTGGAATGACTTGGGTTAAGTTCCTAAATAAGAACTGAACTTTAAACAAAAATAAGAAACTTTGAGGAAGGTCCTAGTGGATGCAAAAAAGTGACTTCAGGTGTTTCATAGTCTCATCTTTCTTCCCAGAAAAGGGGGATTCATGAAGATGGCTGTGAAATTAATACAGCTGTTAAGAGTGCATCTAGAGCACTTGATGAATGAAAGGTCAAAGGTCAAAGTAATTTGCAAGAAGGTGCAGCAAGTAGGTTACTTGGTCTTTCCTTTACAGTTGGCTGGTTTAGTGTCCTATGAGTAAGATAGATGCCTGTTCTTTTAGATGGTCATGAATGTGTTTGTTGTTACACGCAGGGTCTTAGCATGCTTCATATTCTTGAGACCACTAACCTAACCAGTGGTATTAGTATTTGTGCTGCTCTGGAGGAATTAAGGATGAGATAGAAACTATGTGTGAAGGAACTTTTTACAGCTTATTAAACTAGTAGACAGCTTCCCCTGTGATTGGGGTGCCTAAGATGTATACTGTAACCTGCTGGGGATTGCCATGAGTTGGTACATATTTTCAGTATAAACACATCCTGGTTTTAATTCTCAAGTGTATATATTTCTTTAAATTCTATTAAAAACTAGCAAAACACTGAAATCCAAGATTTCCTTAAAGTATTTCCAGTGTCTCCTTTATAGCTCTTGAATTATTTCCTGGTTTTTCATTGCATTCCAGTGCATTAAAAAAGTAATGTTAAAGCTTCTAGTTTTTCATTCCCTTTGGAAACATTACAAGGAAAAACTGTGTATGGTATTATAATTCATTTTAACTTGTGACAAACACCTGTGAAATACTAGTGAATCTCAACAGGTGGTTTCAATAGAACAAATCTCATCTGGAAGTAGTCTGTCTCCACTTACTTTCGTAGTACCAGGCAGTTAAAGTTAACTGGCTTAAGGACCAGAGCATTTCAGTCCTTAGTTCTCCTGTAGGTGCACACAACTAGACTAATGCTACAGTTTTCCAGTACTACTATTCTGAATTGCATTGTAGCTAGTTAATGGAATTGTTCCACTTTACTGATGTTAGATATGAACCTTTACCAGTAATGTTCTAGTAGGATTTGGGGACTTAACTTCCTCTTAAGGCAACGGCCAAAAAGAATTAACAGCCTCTGAGGCTAGTGCCTGGTTCATAAAATCTGTCTGGTCAAGCCCAGAAAGTTAGTATGTGCTTGTTCAGGTGCTGCTGCTGGTCTTGATGCACTTGGAGGTAGCGTGCTTGAGCTGCACAGCAGTGTTCTTTCTGTGTGTGCCTTAGGGTGGAAACTTCTGCACATGCATGTAGAGGTGATGTGGTATGGTAGTTGGCTTAGGGCTGAGGAATAAAGCTATATGTGAGGTTGTCTTTGGCTCCTACTTAGCTTTTAATTAACGTGTAAGTGTGTGAAATCAATGCAGAACTGCTGACTGCATATATATATATATATATAAAAGATTAAAAAAAGGAGGTCTCTGGAAATAGGGGTGAGCTAAACTCCTATAATTAAGAAGCTAAATATCTATGGTTGCTGCTAGAGGATAAAATTGCAGCAGTAACTGTAACTCCTGCTTTATTAGTCTCTCTTAATTTACCTTTAACAACTTTATGCAGTAGTTTAACTATATCAGGTTTGTTGGCTAAACCGCAAAACTTAAAACTAAGGTATTTCATACATATATCTATAAATGGAGTTATAAAAGGTACCACACTTTCTGAACATGACTATAAAATTGCAGATTTACCAGTAAAGCTCAGTCCTTTGTACCTGTCCCACCCCTTAGCCATGGAGGTTGGCTGTAGTTTTTCACTGCTAGAAACACTTGATGGTTGTAGACAGGCTGCTGAAGAGTGGTGGAAGGCTGGTGCTCAGACACAGTTGAGTATACAAAACAGACTAATTTCGGCAGAATTTCTGATCTTTTAAGATTGAATAGCTGCTGCATCTACATAGAACCTACTCTGGGGCCATATGGCATGCTATAGCTGCAGTCCATAGGACAAGACTAGAAAACACTGGAGTCTTGCCAGCGGTTCTCCGGGAACAGGAAATTGGCAGGAAAAGTTTCCAGATGACCTGGGAAAGTGGGACAGTCTGTGCTACAGCAAAAAGCTGTAAGTGAGCTTAAAGTGTTTCTGGTCACAGCTGTGACAGCAGGTTATTTTGCAAATGGTAATCTTAAAATCGTTGGATATGAACACTGGATTTCTAGCTAGGCCTCTTATTTCCTCTATTTTTTTTGTTCAATTTTTTGTGTAGACTATAGCAATATTATCAGAACCACCTAGATTTTTTGCTGCAGTCACAGGGAAAAAACCTATAGGACATGACTGAAATGAAGAATGCATGTATTTCAGTAGTGTACAGTTTGAAATGTAGAAGCAACAGTTTGCACAAATCAGTAGAGAGTTTAAGTTTGCTGGTGAAAGACTGAGTCAGAATGAAACTTTGTGTGGTAGATTTTTCAAGTCAGCCTGGAAGTGCTGAATTGTTCCTGAATTAGTCAAATGCTAACTTGCTGTTACTCAAACTTTAGAAGTATTTCCTGTCAGTAGTACAGACAGGAGTTCTTTTCTCTTGGGACACCCTATGGGCATCTGTTCTAAACAGTCTCTGTGCATATTCACAAAGGCATCTCCAATGAAATAGATGTAGGTGAGTCCAAGATTCATCTCAGCTGTGGCCTGGTGTATTACATTAATCAATTTTGATTTCTTGTAACAGAACTAAAGCTGTGGTGGGTACTGTCTTTTCCTTTCTGGCCACTCAGGTCAATCGAACATACTGCTGTGGAACCTACAGAGCAGGACCAATGCGGCAGATCAGTCTTGTTGGAGCTGTGGATGAAGAAGTTGGAGACTACTTCCCAGAATTTCTAGATATGTTAGAAGAATCTCCATTTCTCAGAGTAAGCAGTAACTTGTGATGTTTTGTTTAGAGCACTAGAGGTATTTAAACAATTCCTAAGTTTTACATATTTCCAAGTAATTATAAACCATAAAGTATTTTCTCTATTGATGTGCTTATCTTTTGGGCTACTGAGGTACGTTCTTTCCTGTGTCCAAATGAAAGGTACTGAATTAGGTAGCTACAGCTCTGTGAATAATCAAAAAATTAAATATAGTTTATCAGATATATATATGTGCATTACTTAATCATCTACTAACCTAAAAACTAAGTTTGATAAAGTTAGTTTGGAATATATTTTACCTCTCGAACTTATTTTAGTTTCTATGCAATTCTTTTGACAGCAAATTTGAACCAGTTTTACCAAAGGCATCATTTAATTTTTCTATCTTACCCAGTGTTTTGTGTTATGTGTGTTTTGTGGCTTGTTTTGTTTTTGCTTTCTTTTAGATGACTTTGCCCTGGGGTACTCTTTCTAGTCTCAGACTTCAGTGCAGGTCACAGAGTGATGATGGTCCCATAATGTGGGTGAGACCAGGAGAGCAGATGATCCCAACAGCTGATATGCCAAAATCGCCATTCAAACGGCGCCGGTAATGTTTTGTTTTCCTATCCGTATTAAAGGTAAACCACTGTAGTTATGCCTGTGTTAGATTTGAGAACAAAACCTAAATACTTTGTGTAACTAGTTCTTCAGAAGGATAATTTGCCGATTTAAGCTTCAATTTAATTTCTATTACTTATGATGGTTATTTTATTTCATGACTTTTCATAGTAGTATGTCCTAGATCAGTGCTTTATTAAGATTTAAACTTTTTATTTAAACTTCAGGAGACTTGTTTTATTAATCATATTTCTGTGGAAAGAACTAAGTTGGTGGCGAGGGCAGGTGAAGTGCTCTAAAACAGCAGAGATCCTTAAACTGTTCATGTCACATTTTAATGTTAGTGCTAAAGCACTCGTAATACTGTCTGCCTTCTCAGAAAATACTGTAGTATACATATATACTTGCTGTCTTTCTCAGTGTGCTGTAGAACAAATTTTAGGAGATAAAGAATTGGAAGCATATTTTAATTGTAACTTCAAGCAGAATTTTTGGACATACTACCAAATAAGTAAACTTTATCTATTAAAATAGCCCTATTGTACATACCATTAAATTCATTGTACTTTGCTATATTTGTTTCAATCTCTTGTTGTGTAAATACCAAGGAAAAAAAAAAAAGAGGGAAGTGCTTTGGTCTTTGATTTTGAAGCCTGCAGCACACAACTTTTTAAGGTTATTTTAATACAAGTACTTACTTTTTTTTAGTAGTCTAAAACATTTTTTAGTATGTCTTTTTATTGTGTTGTAGGTCAATGAATGAAATAAAGAATCTCCAGTACCTACCTCGGACCAGTGAGCCCCGCGAGGTTCTGTTTGAAGACAGAACAAGAGCTCATGCTGATCATGTGGGCCAAGGGTTTGACTGGCAGAGTACAGCGGCTGTCGGTGTTCTGAAGGCTGTACAGTTTGGGGAATGGTAGGTGCCACAGAAACACAACTGCTCTAGTAGGGAAGGGGTAATTCTGAACGTTTTCTCTTTTAAAAAAAGTCATAGAATCCTAGACTGGTTTGGTTTGGAAGGGACCTTAAAGTCCCCCCAGTGGCACCCCCTTCCCCCAGCCCAGGGTGCTCCCAGCCCCGTCCAACCTGGCCTTGAACCCTTCCAGGGAGGGGGCAGCCACAGCTGCTCTGGGCAACCTCATAGGGAAGATTTTCTGCTTTCTACCTAATCTAAATCTGCCCTCTGTCAGTTTAAAACCATCACCCCTCATCCTACCCCCACCCCCTGACCCAGAGTCCCCCCCCACCTTCCCTGCCCCCCCTTTAAGCCCTGGGAGGCCGCTCGAAGGTCCCCCCGGAGCCTTCTCTTCTCCAGGCTGAACCCCCCCAACTCTCTCAGCCCGGCCCCCCAGGGGAGCTGCTCCAGCCCCCCCAGCATCTCCGTGGCCTCCTCTGGCCCCGCTCGAGCAGCTCCGGGTCCTTCTGCTGTTGGGGGCCCCCGAGCTGGCCCCAGCACTGCAGGGGGGTCTCCCCAGAGCGGAGCAGAGGGGGACAATCCCCTCCCTGGCCCTGCTTGGGATTGCCCCGACCCACGGGCAGGATCTTGCCCTTGGCCTTGTTGCACTCCAAGAGGTTTTCCCGGGCCCCCCTCTCCAGCCTGCCCAGGTCCCTTGGGATGCCACCCCTACCCTCCAGTGTGTCCCCACTCCACACAGCTCGGGGCCATGGGGGAACTTGCCGAGGGTGCATCGATCCCACTGTCCGTGTCCCAACAAAGATGTTAAACAGCACCGGGCCCAGCCCCGACCCCTGAGGAACGGCACTCGTCACTGCTCTCCACTTGGACATCGAGCCATTGACTGCAAATCTTGGAGTGTGACCATCCAGCCAATTCCTTATCCACTGAGTGGGCCATCTGACAAATCCATGTCCCTCCAGTTTAGAGACAAGGATGTCATGCAGGACAGTGTCAAAAATTCCTTGGAAAACAAGCCTAATGAAATAAGTGGTTTAAACCCTATAATGGGATAAATGCTGTCTAGAGCTTGAAAAACACAGGCTATATACTTACTCTTTTTCCCTCTTCTTGAGGCAGTAGAAAAGTTGTAACAGCAGTTTGCAGAAAATTCTAGTGAAATACAAAGTAAGCCTTAAGATACTGTGCCTGGACCAATAACTGTGATTGTCCTTTTCCTGAATAGGTATATTAATGCTAACTTCTGTAACAGTGATCTAACAACTCACTGTAATTAATTTCACAGCTACAGTGCTTTCTCATTTTGTGTACCCAGGACATTTCTGTCGATTTTGCACAAAAACTAGGCTTGCATCGCTGTTGTTTCTAGCAATTACAGTAGAAATTGGATAACATCATTAGCAATGTCATTAGATTTTCATATGAATAAAAGGTGCCAGAACTTCCTTTACTCTGATTCACAGCTGTTGAATAAAATCCAGTTCCACATTGCTTGGGCTTAAGGGTTACTTTGTTACTTTCCTTTTTTTCTTTAATACAGAATGATTCTGTCTAATTATAGAATGGAAAAATTGAGGCAAATTGTAGTTCCTAGAACATACAGAGGACTTTGATAGTGGCAATTTGAACCTAGTTTTTGGACATTTCAGTTTAGTATTTGTCCATGAAAGCATCACTTCTGTTGTGCATGCATCAAGAAAGAAAAATGGAAACAAATCTATGAATTATACCTCCTTTTCAAAATAATACATGTATTGAGAAGTGACGAGACTTTGCACAGTATAAAATCGAAGTGGTTCATTGGTTCAATTAAACTTTCTGTTGGAAAGAGCTATAATTCTCTAACTCAAATTCTTCAAAAATTCCTGGGATTCTCTTCTTTTTTTAGGAGTGACCAGCCTCGTATAACCAAAGATGTGGTTTGTTTCCATGCTGAAGATTTCACTGATGTTGTGCAGAGACTTCAGCTGGACCTGCATGAACCTCCAGTGTCACAGGTATTGAATCTTCTCTAGTGACAGCTCATTCTTAGCATTTTGGAATAGCTTCTGACAGTTTTCAGGTTCTGTGTAGTCAACCCTTTTGTATCTTCAGTGGCCCTCCATTCACAGCTCTCTTGAGCAATTTCCCTTCTTATGTTACAAAATAGAATAGTTCAGTTGGAAGGGACCTACAACAGTCATCTAGTCCAACTGCTTTTCCTTTTCACCAAGCTGGGATTTATGTTGTCAATCATATGTGCTATAGAAAGAACTAGAAGTTGATTAAGAAGTCATGTATGCTTGTTTCTGCTTTTTCTTAATATACTGATGTTGTCTTAAGATGTGAAGGCATCTAAACTCAGTCCTGTCAGCCAAAACAGGGCAGCCTCATGCTGAACCTACTGTTTTCAGCTGTAACTGTAGAATGTTCTTAACTCTTCACTGTCTGCTCCTAAGATGTGCACATTAGATAAATTATATTTTAAAAGTCCAGTTTTCATGTAAATTTTAAGTTTTACCTGTTAAACATGAAACATTCTGTTTTAGACACGAAGTATGTTGAAAATAGATGGATATTGACTTGCTTACTCTAAACAGAGCATACCACTAACTTTACCATCTTTCCTTCTCTCAGTGTGTTCAATGGGTGGATGAAGCCAAACTAAACCAAATGAGACGGGAAGGCATTCGCTATGCTAGAATTCAGTTGTGTGACAATGACATCTACTTCATCCCTAGAAATGTCATTCATCAGTTCAAAACAGTGTCAGCAGTCTGCAGCTTAGCCTGGCACATAAGACTTAAACAGTATCACCCTGTGGGGGAGACTCCTCAAAATTCAGAAAGCAATTCAAGCTTGAACAGTAGTGTTCCTGGAAAGACAGAGTCAGAAGGTGAACCCCAATGTGTGAGTGTAAAAATAGAGTCTGAAGAACCAGGTATAGAAATGCAGCTTACAACAGGGGTGCTCTCCTCCTCTGTTTCTTCAATATCAGGACTTGTGCAGCCAGATCAGGTGGCGCAGCCCCTTCCAGGTTTTAAAATAGAGTCTGATCAGCAACACAATCCACAGGATCATGCAGGCTCTTCTGTGTGATATGTATATAATCAAACATTTTTTTAACAACTTTTTAAAATTTTGATGTGAAGTTATAGTTTTATAACTGGCTTATGTTTTATTGGAGAAATCTTGCCTATAATTCTATAAAGAAAGGTGACATTCCAAAATGTCAAGCATATCTTTTTTACACAGATTATGCAAAATTCAAGTTGTATTTTAACCCCTTAGTACAACCTGTAACAGTGGTCTACCACTTCTTTCTGTTTAAGTAAAGAGATATTGAATATCTCCTCAAAGTCAGAATGAAATTCCTCCAGGAACATAAAATAATTGAACTACATTGGTCAGTGTTATTTCCCTACTTTTTCTTTATCTCTAATATTCACCAGAAAGTAATGCTTTTGTAGCAGACTTGCAAAGTGACTTCCCCATCTCATTTTAATTGCTTAAAAAAAAAAGTAAGCACAGCACTTTTGATGATTTGTGAAATTTTTGGTATGTGTGTTCTTGGTTCTTGACACGTTGGTTTATATGCAAGTTGGGTTTATATATGAGCTATAGAAACTGATCTCTTTCTTACAGTTCCTACAAAGGTGATCTGTAAAATTAACTGAAGAAAGTGTCTGATCCTGTTGAAATGCAATGACTTACTGACCTAATACTTTCATAGCACTGCTTATGTTGTTTGGTGTGAGGGTTTTGCTTCCAAAATACATCTTCCCTGAACATAATTATTACTAGTGTCCAAATTAGAGAACCTATTGGTAGTCTTGTGGAGGAAACTGCTATCTTTGAGCACTTTAAGGCTTTAAAATACTAACCAACTTGGCAGCTTGTTTTGATCAGGTCGTAATGTGTCCGACGGAGCCACACTTTCCCTTGTACTGATGCACTTATATATTAGCATTGAGTTGGTAACTGACTTACACAGCAAGGCTGTAACTCTAGGAAGTTCTATATTACTATTTCACAATAAAAAGTATTATGGCATTGGACTGCTTTTTCCCTGTGTAGCTTCCGGGTGCCCAGGTACTGTGGAAAAATCAGTGGCACATGCTACATGTGTAGAGTGTCAGCTATCAACAGTTTTTAAATATTTCAATATTTCTGGATGTTAAAGTGTAATCTGTATTTGACTTTCACTCACCCCATTTATTACAGCCCTTTCCAGTCATCAAAAGGAAGAGTCCTGCCCCTTTCTCCCTTTCCCTTCCCCCTCCCCACATTTAGAGTACAAGTTGGGTTTTGGTGCAACTTAAGCTGTTTCCAGATAACTTTATTTGTTCTAATCCTCACTGGGGTAGGAAGGATTTGAAACACTATGTTAGACTAGACAAAAGCAAAGATGCTGTGTTAGTTCTGGATGCATCTTTTTAATATCAATTATTACTCTTCTCTTTATAAGGGTCTCTAAAATATGTTACTCTATTATAAATCTTACTTTGTGCAATATTGTTTGTGTAGGCTTTTATATACATATTAGCACCTCAGTGTAGAGGTCACTATTTTAAACTGATAGAAAAATAATCATCAGAAGATACTGCAGTGATTAGTTAGAACCTGTATTACTCCTTATGTGTATGTATGTATTGTCTTCGGTACAAAAATGAGGACTAGGAAATATTTCAATTTAAAACTAATTTACAGATTGAAGTGGTAGTGACTTGTTTAGTAATCTGTGTAAATAAGGTGTTAGAATGGAAAGCTTTTATGATGAAAAGTAATGTGATTCATGCAGGGGTGTAATTTAATCTTAGCAGAAATTCTAGATGACCCAGACTGGTTCATAAATGAGCCGTCTGTTCTCTGGTGGGTTTTTCCACTTTTTATGTTGAGAGGAATTTCATAGCTTTAAGGGTTGTGCAAAGTAAAATTCCTCACAGGCAATAGTGGTTTCAGTTCATCCTTCACATGCAACGATCGTATTACCCAAGGGTGTTCTTTCCTTTTTACGAAGTCTGCTAGTCTTCCAAGTGCCCATTTCACTTCTCACATGTGCTATTCTTTGGTCGTGTCAGTAGAGGTACATCAATAAGGTGGCTGTTCTTTGACGGCCAGCACTGCGTACAATCACTCAGGAATTGACAAATCTGCAGATACTACAGTGAGTCTGCAAACATAACTTTAAAGGCAGAATAAACAGATTAAGAGCCCCCATACACCAACTTGTCTGTTTTATAGTGAAAGTTGAATGAAGAGGGAATCAATTTGGATGTCCTCTGTAAATTCTAATAGCATGTTTCCAAATGGATAAAGAAAGGAGACCAGAGTGGCTCATGTTGCTTTCAAAACTGTAGCTTTAGTGAAATCCGTGACTACAGCCTGAAATGTCTGGAAAACGCTCTGACTTATCTCTTTGGGTGGAGAGACATGACAAATAGTATCATGCTCTCTTTATGTTCTGTTCAATTACTAACTTAATACCTGATGTCAGATTTAAATACAGAAACGTATCTTCAAATGACTTGAATATTGCTGATGCTGTTCTAGCATGCTTGGAAGATGGAGGAAGAGAGGAGCAAACTTTATAACAACCTTGTTTCCTGAATACATTACCAGCTTTGGTACGCTTTAGCCAAACTGGCACAGTACTTTCAAACTTCACCTCGATTCTGGATGTAAAGCGTGAGAGGGATTGTTTGTGAAGCCGATCACTGTACTGTGTAGTTTCAGTTGCACTGAAAACAACAGAGCAGAATTAGGACAGTACCTTGATGTGAAAGATGCAAATGTTTTCTGGAACAAGACATGTAGAATACTGATTTTTGTAAGACGTAGCTGTTTAGCAACAAAGTAGTGTGTTCGAGCCTCTTAGTGTTTGCTGAGCAAAGCAAATCTCTGGGTAGGTCCAAGTAAATATTTCTGTGCATATCTCATGTTAAATAGCTGGCTGTTTGCATTTCTCTAATAATTCATAAAACAGCCTACATAATGAGATAATCAAACTTCAGCAAATTTCATGGGTGGTTCTAGTAGTTCTCAGCAGTACCCAGATTCTGAACAGCTCGTGAGTGTGAATGTGCTGGCCAGTTACTGTAAATCCTCAGTTCTCCACTCCGGAGGATCTGCCCTGTAGTAGGTGTTTTAGTCGACAGGTAGAAGATACTCCAGCTTTTAGGCTGGAGCCAACTGCTAATTGACCAAGCGCTCTGTCTATAAAGAGTGATCAGCTCTGAGATATGGAACTCAGGCTTAGGCATCTATTTTAAATAAAGTGCTGTTGATTAAAACTGTCACCTGGGATAAGGGTGAGTAGCGCAGCTGTGCTATAAGTGGGACTAGCAAAATGCAATTTAAAGATGAAATATCAGTTAGCTTCCGTTTCCTCTCTCTTTTAGATACGCTAGAAGTCATTTTGTGCAGATACTTGACACGTTCTCTTCCAGGAAGGTGAGACACTCAGCGAAGTGTTCTCAGGGGATTTATAATCACCATTTTCCACAGGTATAGATCTTGCTATACAGAGAAAGGGCTCTCTGCTGTGCTCTGTCAGTTTTCCTGCACGTTACAGTTTAGTTCCCCTGGACGAGGCTAATTGTCAGAGCTTTTCCCACAGGCGTGAGCTCAAGTCCTTAATCTGGCGTGGCCTGATGTTTTCAGGTTTGAATCAACTGAGTAATAAACTCTGGAACTGTAGTTTCTGAGGAGTGCTAAGTGTTGGCAGCTCTACTCGCTGAAGGGGTGCGGGAAGAGGGGAAGGCTCGTTTCTGCTCCTGGAAAAGCGGCCTCTCCCCCCGCCCCAAAAGCTCACCCGGTACGTTCTTGTCCTGCCCGGTGAGAAGTCCCAGCGCCTGTGGCAGCCCTGGGGCAATGGCACAGTGGCTGAGGTGGTGTCTGCAGGGCACTCCGAGTGTCTAGAGAAATACACACGCTTCTGATTTCTTTGTACAACATGTAAAGAGACTTCTGTATTGCTGTTTTTGTGATTTAATTTGATTTTGATTGGCAGCTATGATTTTTTTCTGTGGTTTTAATTTATCTAAGGTCTCTGCCTACAGAGGACATGTACAATTGCCTGGAAGACTGTTTGCTTTGTGCGGCCTTAGTATATTTATTGACATTAGCAAGTGTTTCAAAGAGGTTTTACAATGAGTAGTGCGGCGATGGAGCGCTCCAGCCTCTGTGTGAATACTCTAACGCAGTGCATTTCTGTCAGTAGCTGACTGTACACGAGTGTCAAACTGTTAAGCTATTTCTTTGTAAAATAGTCCAACGGAATGCATAGAATTTTTTCCTGTAAAGTATTTTTTTAATAAACAAAGTCTGATTTTTGTCCTTTACCTGCGTGGCTGCTTCTTTCTGCTGCAGGGCCGGGGCGGAGCCGGCCTCGGCGCTCTCCTAGTGCTGCCTGGGCGGGGGTGGGCCGGGGCAGGCGGAGGCAGTCGAGCACCGAGCTTGCGGCGGTCTCCAGGGTAACCGCGGCCCGGGCCGGTACCGGGGGCCTGTGCCGGGGCCTAGGCCGGGGCCGGGCCGCCCCGAGCTCGCCGGCGCCCCGCGGCTCCCCATGGCCTCTCGCGACAGGGATGCCATTTCCTGGTACCAGAAGAAGGTGAGTGCGGCGGGGCGCGGGCGGGCGCGGGCCCGGCCGTGCCCTCAGCCTCCTCTCCCTCCAGATCGGGGCCTACGACCAGCAGATATGGGAGAAGTCCATCGAGCAGACCGAGATGAAGGTAACGGCGGCGACCGGACGCTCCTGCCGCCCTGGCAGCCCGGGCTCGGCTCCCCTGGCACCTAACAGGCCTTTGTTTTCGGGTCCGTAGGGCTTCAAAAACAAGCCTAAAAAGAAGGGTCACATTCAGCCTGATCTGATCGACGTGGATTTAATCAGAGGTGAGCGGAACGCGGGGGAGGTGCGGGTGTCCGCCGCCCCTGCACGGCTCTGAGGCAGCGCGGGTTTGCGCCCCGGCGGGCAGAGGCGGGCCCGCTCCCGGGCAGGGTTTGTCTTGAGGCACTGGGGTTTGTCAGGGGCACGGAGCGCTGCTGAACCCCAGGCCTCACCGCCCGGGTAGGGTGCCCCTGCGAAAGGAGCGTTGAAAACCCGAAGGCAGAGGCAGGAGGAACTCGGGGTGATTCAGCAAAAGCAGTGCCAAGTGTTTGGTGAGAGCAGGCTGGGGTAGGTAGGGCGGGATGAGCAGCCAGTGTGCTGCGATAAGGTGCGGGGCTACTTTGAGATGTGCCAGTGTGAGCTGTGTAGGTTGGATAAGTGCCTGAAGTTGGGCTGCTCTCACCCCGAGCTGCAGCCTTCTGGCAGGGTTTGGTAGAGGAAGTCGCAAGTAAGGAAATTCTTGTAATTCACGATTAATGACTTGTTTGTTTTGCTTTTAATTCCAAGGCTCTACATTTGCTAAAGCCAAGCCTGAAATTCCCTGGACATCGCTAACTCGGAAGGGAATTGTGAGAGTTGTATTTTTTCCATTATTCAGCCAGTGGTGGATACAGGTTACTTCCCAGCGTATTTTTATGTGGCTCCTGGTGCTCTATGTTATGCAAGGTAAGAGGCGGCAGCAGTCTGTGCCACAATCCTTTTTCTGCAGGGAGTGTGACACTGTTTTGTAGCCCATAATCTAAAGCATAAGATGGAATTCAACATGTGTGGCGCTAGTATTTGCAGAAATTATAAAAGAGAGTAAAAGTAAATAGTTAAGACAGAAGAACTCAGCCACGGTCTCAATTTTTGCATTTGATACAAGTTTCTCCTTTTTAGTCATAGCAGTTGTGTTGTATTTCATGATGCCTGTTGTGAATGCAAGTGAAGTCATGGGACCGATGTGCCTTATGCTGCTGATGGGAACTGTTCACTGTCAAATAGTGTCCACCCAGATCAACAAACCTTCCGGAAACAACGGGCTCAGCAGGCGGAGGAGGTGAGCGGGGTAGCAGGTTCATTTGCTAGTATCGAAGTGTATGATGGATTGCTCATGGTAGAAGCTAATGGGTAAATATCTTCTCTTTTATGCAAATGTGTTACTTAACCATAAATGTAAAAATGAGTGTTTTCTGTCTTGCTTGTAATCTTCTCATAACCAAGACAAATGCTACCAGGCTGTGGTAGGTCTGTTTTAGTTGTCAGTTGGGCCTTCTCTTTCTAATGCAGCTTTTTTGATACAGTTTATTTTTGTGGCCAGAGGAGGGCATTCTGTGCAGAAAGGCATCTTCAGGCGTTGCAAACCAGTCTGGTGTCCCACTTTGGCATTAACTGCAGGGAATTGCTGGTGTGTACTGAGAACAGGGGAATGATGACAGCGATGACTGTGGCGGATTCATTGCTGGCGGTTTGTGCATGTGGGAGATGTTGTGGTCCATCTACTAGGTATTTGAGTGTTAGGTGTCTGACTTGATGTAAACACTGATGTGTTTGAACACAGGATGATGGATGTGGATAGAGTTTCGCTTCCATTAGATTTCCACAGCAAAGATTTGGTCCAGATTTTGTCTGTTGAATCCTTTACTAGTGATATACTGATGTCCTGTGAGTATATGCATAACATCTGTTATTCCAAATAAAATTTATTTTATTTGGAAATAAGCATTCTGTCTGCATGACTTAAGAAAAATAGCATCTAAAAAGCTGTTCAAATCGGATTCAGATCTTTTAAGAAATACCTAAAAGTAGCTTGCTATGCAAATTTAATTCTCCTTTTTTTAAAAATCAGGAAGTTACGCAAATCTGTGGGTGTCGATGGGAACAGTTGGTCTCCTGACAAAAACAGTAAAGAAGAGCAGTCTGAATCTGCATCCATTCTTAACAATTTAATTAGTATGCTTTTCCGAAGGAGGTATGTGATTTTCACTGGGTTTGCTGTATTTGTAATGACGCTGTGAACAATTTGATATCTGGAAAATGAAGACAGAATGTATAACGTCACTGATATCCCCAAAGCCTGTCAATTAGTTTCTTTTGAACTAAAAGCACTCTTGGTATTGTAGGAGGATGATTCTTCATGAATTTGTGGTATGTCCTTATTAGGAAATCATACTATGTCTCACACTATAGCTAAATCTAAGTGTTAGATGGGTTGCAGAAGATGGCAGAGCTTATTTTATTTACCGGATAAGTGACTTTACTTGAATGTGTATGCTCAAATTATGTTACTGTTTTGCCTGATTTCCAGAAGCAATTGTGCCTTCTAGTTTTAAGGTGCTTGGATAGTCATCCCACTTTACCACCTTACTTTTTCTAAAAGTAACTCGAGGAAAAGGAGGATAGATTGTTTGGGATAATATGTCATTGTCTTCTACTGTTTTCTCAGGTGAGTTTCTTGATGAGTTCTCAACTGACAGGTCCTTTTTCTGGATGAGGACTTTCTGTCTTCTGAATTGCTCTTATTTTTTTTTTTTTCAAAATAATAGTAAGAAATTTCCCTCTTGGTTTAGAAGCTTTAAGATACTATTAGAGTTAGAAAAGAACTTTCTAGTGAGAGTGAAGGAGATACAAGTCTCTTGAACAGAATCAGGACACAAAGAGCCTGTCAGCAGAAGACAATTATGTATTCCCTTAGCTGTATTGTTTAATGTTGTACCTGTGTGGCAAGTGAAAGGCACCATGATGTTTCCCTCAAAGAATTTTTCTCTGACATAAAAGCATTTAATTGTATTTTCTCTCATAGGATTAGAAGAGTAAAGTTGGTAGCTGAGAAAGGGACTGAGACAGAAAATGGTGTGAATGCTGTGAATAATGGCATTAAACACAGACATGCCAGATCTGAATACAGGCTGTTGAACTTCAAAGAGAAAGATAAACTTTCCGATGGGGAAAGGAGCCATCAGGTACTGGCAGGAAAGATCCGTTTGAAGTTGCAAATTTCAGTGTGTTCTGTATGTGCCCAAAAGTTTGTTGATACTTAACTGTATGGTTTTGTCTAATACAAGATACTCCCTTCTACTAATCTTTGTTTGCATACAGGAAACCTAAAAACCCTTTTCACTTCTCAGTTGAACAGCTGACATAGTGCTGATACTTTACTGTCAGCATTTTTTCATCTGTTACAATAGTCAAGTATGTCAAACACAGTTTTGGAAAATGTGTTTTACCAAAGTGCTTTTTTCAGTTGTAGAGATTTCGGATCACAAGATGTTCAGTTGAGGAAGACTGCTGATAATGATTAAAAATAAATAAATGAGCAGTTTTCAAAAGCAGTTCTGTAAAATAATTTGCCTTGCAAACAGTTCCCCACAGTATCCTCTCGGGGAAGGCAGGAAATTAAAGACTGAAACATCCCTTGGGGAGAGAGAAAGACAGAGTTAAAGCATTGTGACTTCTGTTGAAATCACTAAAATGTAAAGCTTTGTGGAGTTACTTTTGAGGCTCCTCTGAGTTGGAAAGGTGTTAACTCCCACGTGAAGAACTTACATTGAAACCTGTGTGGAACACCGTAGTGCTGTGCCCTCCCAGCTCTCTGTTTGTAGGCGTTTGGAGAGGAGCAGAGCTAGGTGTGGGGGACACGTCTCCTGATGGCAGGTCTGCTAGCCACCAGTTCGTATATAGCCACCTTCTGTTCTCCTGGACTTAAGGCTGCTGGTAAGACATAGCCAAGAGCTGCTGCTGCCTCCTCCTCTTCCTGCCTTTGCCCCAAATCCAGCTCCACCCCACCCAAGGTTCCCTGTCATTACTCTGTGGCAAGGCGAGGGCAGGGGGAACGAGTTAAAATTTGTGGTGCCTCTGTGACTATGAGTTGGATTCTGTTTCTGCATGTTCTGTGGAGATCATCTGCTGGCTTTGGCAGGTAATCAGAGGTTACTGTGTGTGCCAGTGTAGTAGCAGCGCTGGCTTTGAACTTTTGGTTTGATGCAATTCAGGCTGGTGCTTTATGGCTGCCTTAGTCTTATTTTGACTGCTGTATTTCTAGGATGACTGCACCAACAGAGGTGGCGTTTCTGATGAGCTTTCGAGTGAGGAGGACACTGAAACAATGACACAAAGGATCTTGTTACGCCAGAATGTGGAAGGGGCTTCCAGTGACAATAGCTATGAAGAGAAGAAGAAGAGGCCTCTTGTTTCTCTGAGCCAGGCTGTCTCACAGGTACTCATGTTGAATTTATGCTGTTTTCCACACAGTTTTTTGCTATGGATAATGAGCTGATTTCTCTTTGTTTTTGGCAGGTCAAGCAAGCCCTGAAAGGTGCCAGAGACTCTGATAGTGTCGTAGAATCTGAACTAGAATCCACATTATATAGTCAGGTTGGTCATAAATTCAAGAGACGGAGCTTAACCGGGCCTGGCCAGTGCAGGGACATCCTCCCCTTCAGAACAGACCATTATTAAATGATAATGCTTCAGCCTTCAGATAGAAGGTGTGGCCTCCCTCCCTGCTTGTTTGCAGCTTTTCAAACATCGTTCACAGCTGTGTGTATACGCCTTTGTTTAACAAAAACAAAACAAAAAGTCACTCTGTTGGCAGTGTAGTATGGTCTAAGCTGCCTCTAATTGCTCATGTTGAATTGCTACAGTTGCTCTTGTGGTTTGGGAGGCAACACTGTATTTTAGCTTTTATGCTAATAAATTTTAATTTTAAGATGAAAAATAAATCTATTCTGTGACATATACTCATTCACTTCATTACTTTATCTTGCCCCCCGCCCCTCTCTCTACCTGAAAATAAAATAGAAATAAAATACGTGAGTATCAGATTACACACATAAAAGTCCATAAATAAATATAAAATAGAAGTCAAATCTTCAAATAGATGATGTAAAAGCCAGAAAACTTTTGCACTAGAAGGACTAGCTCTGGTTTTGCTTCCTGAAGTTGGGACCAGGGGTGAGGAGCTAATGCTGTCTGTGTGGCTTGCTGTGTGGCCGTGCTGGTTGCCCAGGGCGCCGCTGTGCCCGGCGCCGGCTCAGCCCCTTGCTGAGGTGCTGCTGCAGATCGGTGCGGGGCCGCGCTCTGGAAACTTTGCTCTTCCTCAAAGGACTTGAGGTCCTGCATTAGCGTGGGATCCCAGGGCTGCGGAGTGACCCGGAGGGACTCGGAGAGTACTCGCCACGACTCGGAGACAGAAGACATGCTGTGGGACGATCTGCTCCACGGGCCAGAGTGTCGCTCGTCCTGCACCAGCGACAGCGACGAGGCGGCTGCGAGAGGCACCAGGCGGGATTTGAAGGAAGATGTTTTCCAGCAGGTTTGTTGATTTGGATCCAGTAGCTGAGAATACTGTGAAAGATTTCTACACACTCCCCGCCTTTTTTCCCCATTCTGCCCAAATATTATGAAAGACACATCTGAATGCTGCTGGTACAGTGTGAGCAATCTAACGCTGGATGAGCGCGTTCTGTCAACCGTGCTAATCACATGGAAGTCTGGAATGATCTAAGTAGTGTCAATGATCAACTCCCTCCTCGTATCCTCTCGGCCACTGCAAATCCCAAAACAAAGTATTTCACCCAAAGACAAATTTGGAATCCCCCTCTCAATCTAAGTACTTTCTAGGGAAAAGCAGTATTTATTAGCTGGACAGAAATAGATTATGCATCTTGCATTCTTTTCTCTTTTACAGAACCATTTGTTTTGGCTGCAGAATACAAGTCCAGCATCTGCAAAAGTGAGTGCACTGATCTGGGAAGGGAATGACTGCAAGAAGGTGGACATGTCTGTGCTGGAGATCAGTGGGATTATCATGAGCAGGGTAAGAGGGCTGGAAGGCTTTGCAACCTCTCCCTCTCACGCTTTGAAAAACAACCACCAAAAAGCCTGGAAATAGCTATACATGCAAATATGAAGTGCAGTATAAAACTGGGCCCTCCTCAACTGCAAATACAGTCGTCCCAAACGTTCTTACTTAAAAATTGCATAAACCAAAGTTTAGGAGGTCCTGTTGAAGACTGAGTGCCGATTACTGGCTGTCTCTGCAGTGTCCTGAAGGTGGTAGGTTTATTGACTGATTGATTGTTGTTGGTTTTGGACTGAAATGGGTGGAATTATTTTAGACTATGTCCTTTGAAGGGAAGGGGGACTGAATGCTTGATGGAGTTAGTGCTGCCACAACAGCATGCCTTTTCCTTGATACAAAACCCCAGGTAATCATCCCATTCTTGTTCCTGCTTGCCAGGTTAATGCCTACCAGCAAGGAGTGGGGTATCAGATGCTGGGAAACATCATCACCATTGGATTAGCATTCCTACCATTCCTCTACAGGCTCTTCCGCACAGACAACCTGGAGCAGTTGTGCTCCATTTCCCTGAAGGAGCTTTTGCACATCTTTTGTGGAGCACCTGCCAGCACCCCTGTCATTGTTTTGTCCATCATCAACTTCCTTGAAAGACTCTGCTTAACCTGGATGTTTTTCTTCATGATGTGTGTCGCTGAGAGAACATACAAGCAGGTGGGTTTGAATATACTGTTTCCTTTCGTGAACCTGGGGTGGGTGTTCTGCCAAAACCCTGCTGCCTCTCACAGAAGACTCTGGCAGGACAAGCGTGTCTTGGCGAACTGAAGTGTCAAACTGGTGAGATGTCCGAGAAGCTCAGGTAGGGGAGTCTGCCAAGACTCTTCATCAGTCACAAACTCAAACCTGCCAGTACTCTTCCTGACCCCCGTGTTCCCCCTCTTACCCTGCCCCTAAAGAAAAACAGCCTTTTAACATCTTGGAATGGCACTCTGCATGGAAGCGAGTGCTTCAGCAGCAGCAGCTTGCTTAGCTGGCCCGTCCCGAGGTGGGGCGCCGGGGAGCTGGCCGCGTCCCGCGCGGCTCCCTCGCGCCCGTGGGCAGCAGTGGTGCCCAGGTGGCTGGACGTGTTCCCGGCAGGCAGGCTGGTGAGATTTGCAGTTTCAGCCAGAGCTCTGTGGCTCCTCTGGCGTGGGGACAGTTCCGCACGCAGGGTGACTGCTGTCACTTACCCCCGAGGTCGGGCACCAAGGATCCCCCTTAGGCTTCCCCAGCCTGGCACAAGGGCAGCCCTTTCTGCCAGTTATCCCTAAGCAATCCCAAGCAATCTTTTCCGCTGTAGACTAATTTGTGGTTGTGTGTGTCTGGTTTTGTTTTTAATTTGCAGAGGTTTTTGTTTGCCAAGCTTTTTAGTCACATTACATCGGCTCGGAAAGCCAGGAAATACGAAATTCCTCACTTTAGACTCAAGAAGGTAGAAAACATTAAGATCTGGTTATCCCTTCGTTCCTATCTAAAGGTGAGTTGTGACCCAGGACTGGATTGGTGCGGCGGGTGTAACCAGGTCTGTGGGTACGGGTACTTGGCGCCTGTACGTTACCGCCTGGCACTTCGGACAGTCACAGCGGCTCGGGGCGAGCCTCGGCTTCACAGCTCCGCACGCAGGCCTCACACCCCACTCAGTGTCTTTGTTTCTGCAGAGGCGAGGCCCCCAGCGATCTGTGGATGTTGTTGTGTCGTCAGTCTTTTTACTGGCTCTTTCAATTGCTTTTATATGCTGCGCCCAGGTGAGATTTTTTTCTTTCTTAAAAAAAGTAGGGGGAAAACACCCAAACTACTGAAGGCTTTTCTTTTGCCAGCCTGCAAAGTGCTTGAATTGTGGCCGCTTGTCTCCAAAGTAATATGTGCTTTGCATTTTTAAAAAACTTAGTCATGTTTAGTTGGTAATAGATACTCATTCTCTGTACTTGCAGAGGAAAGCCTGGGGTTTTCTAATCATTAGGAAAATTTCAGGACATAGGGTTTTGTGCACAAACGAAAGGACTCTGCCGAAGTGTACCTCACCTTCACAGGACATCTGATTTGAGGGCTGATTGCAGCATCCTCTTTAATGACTGTTGTTGAAAAGCAGGAACTATTACTTACACCTTTTAATCCTTCACTAAACCTTCTGTTACAGTAAGCAGGGTGAATGCTGGAGCTCTTGTGTTTCTTTGGTTTTGACAAGAGATTCATTACAGCGTTGAGGCAAGATCTCGACACCGTGAAGATCAGTCATTACTAGATACTGACTCTCACTGCTGCGACTGCTTTTGTAATTGCTGGAGGAAGTAATGGCAATCCCAGTCCTGCTGAGTGAGACCCAGCGAGTACTGGGAGAGGCAGGACCAGCTTAGCCTGGCTGGGGTGGTCGGCTGCTGGTGGGACGGGCGGGCACGAAAGGCATTTTATGGCCTGTTAATTGGAAAGAGGGAGGAAAGAGAAAGAACAAGCGTCCTTTTCTAAGCAGAAAGAACAAAAATCAAATTCCAAGCTGAAGCCTGGTTAGAAACCAGACTTTTTACTTTTAACCTAGTTACATGAATGAACTACGCTTCAAGGGAAAAACTCAGTAGCTGTAGAGCACGGGGCCTGTTCAGAAAAGGGAGTAAGGGCAATGCTTTCGCACTTTTCCCAAGAACAGGTGTGTTACTTATTATTGACAGTGGTGCCTTTTTTTTTTTTTTCCTCAATACAGGTTCTTAAAGGTCACAAAACATTTCTGAATGCAGCTTACAACTGGGAGTTCCTAATCTGGGAGGCAGCCCTTCTTCTCTTTTTACTACGTCTGGCATCTTTGGGCTCTGAAACCAACAAGAAATACAGTAATATTTCAATCTTGCTTACAGAGCAGGTATCTCCCTTTAGCTTAGTCTCCCTTTGGCTTTGTGGCTTGTTTGGATACAATGATTGCATTTCAAACCAGCTTAAAAAATACTAGAATCCAATTTTAAAGTTTAGAAGTCAACCCTTCTGCTGGACAGAGGGCAATAAAACACTGTAGAGCTGGGGAGGGACAAGCTGTTAAAAATTTGGACAGAGTCAAATTCTAAAACTCTAGATTATTTTTGTCTCTGGGTTAACATGTGTTAGCTACATCAATCAAAAAGAATGATGATGTCACTGCTAAATTCCTGTCTGTGGCTGCATCACTTCTTCCGAAGTGACAGTAAATGTCAAAAAATGGCTCTAATTTCTCTTAGTTAGGAATTAGCTGGGAGCTAGTGCTGGAATATTAACATCTGGTCTGTACTGTCCGGGTCACAGATCAACTTGTACCTAAAGATGGAGAAGAAGCCAAACAAGAAGGAGCAGCTGTCTCTAGTAAACAATGTTCTGAAACTATCTACAAAGCTACTGAAGGTAAGCTTCTCTCCCTAAAGCCTACAGTTGCTAAATTGTATGGGAGCACTGACCGATGACGACGACTCTGTGGTTTTGCTCTTCCCATTTCTCTTGTCTCTTGGTAAGTTCCTTCTCACAAAGGGTGTTTTTCTGTGCTTCTGTAGCCACGGCACAGGATCGAGCATTACAAGGCTCGCGTGGTTAATTAACACTCGGTTAGCAGCAGCTCACTACACCTTAGGTAAGTGAGAGAGGGTAGGTAGTACAAACACAGCACGTCTCCTTACTGCCTGAATCTCATTTTCCTTCGGCAGCTTCGACGTTGAAGCTTGTTGACAGTAGCAGAGTAGGTATTTGGGAAAGAGTGAGCTGTCTGAGTCACATAAATTAGTCTAGACAAATTCTACAGCCTGTTGTGTCAAGCTCTTGTTATGCAGCGAGCGTTGCTACCAGGGAGACTTTTCAGACTGAGCACGGCGGTTTGTTAGAAAACATCTCTGAGCTGGGAGGCCTGAGATCGCGGGATCTGCTGTACGTACGTGGAAGGAGGGATGCAGGGGCAGCGCCCAGTTGGCAGAGTCTGCCAGGGCACCCAGGAGGAAGCTGAAACTCAGAGGATTCATTGCCTCTGGTATCGATGAATGCTAATGGACTTTTTTTTTCTCCCTTCACTGCAGGAATTAGACACTCCATTTAGGCTGTATGGGCTGACCATGAATCCGTTAATCTACAACATCACACGTGTTGTGATACTCTCTGCTGTCTCAGGTGTTATAAGCGATCTTCTAGGATTCAACATCAGAGTAAGTGTCACTCCCCTACAAACCAACAGGAAACCTCTCGTGGGGGCCACTTCTGCTCCTCCCGCCCAAGCAGGCCGGCCGTGGGTCTGAATGAGGCTCCTGCTATGTGGCGGTTCGGAGAACGGCCCGTGCTGAACCAACCCAGCGCCCTGAGCCAGCCCGGGGGAGGAAGGGGAGGGCTGACTTAGATTTCAGGTCTTCAGCGCCCCTGCAGCCGGCAGTCAGGATCCTGGGTTCTTTCCCTGTAGAACGAAGACAGTGTCTTCCTGTGGCTCACGCGGCAGGATGGGCAAAGGAGACCGAGTCTTACTTGCAGGTGAAAAGCTTCCGGACCCCTACTCACTCTCAGTATCTCTTTTCAGTTATGGAAAATCAAACCATGAACTGACCAAACATCAGCACTCGGCCCTCTCCACCAGAAAGGCAGACCAGAGAAGATAACTAACAGCTTGGGCAAAAAGCAGAGGTGCTCTCCAACTACGGCAACCTGTAACTGTCATTTTTTTAAAACAGATTCTCAGTGTATGTGTCAAGAGTTCTCCCTCTGCTCTGCTGTTCTACAGCATACAGAACAAACTGGTCTAATCAGTGAAGTCATCCCATGGCACGCACACACAGCAAACCAATTCATGGGGCCAAAGACTAGTAGCTGGCCCTGGAAACAGCGGGGCCCGTGTGCAGTGTGGGGCATCAGGCAGTAAAAGCCCCGGGAGGCTCCCGCGGGAGGGACGGCGGCTCGGGCCAGTGAGCAGCAGCCTACACTGGAATCTTTCAGTGTGTGCTCAGGCTGACAGTTCTGAGATGCAGTTACCTGAAAACGCTGAAGAGTATTTCTGTTCTTAAAAGCTGAGCGTGCTTGAGGCTTCGCCTCTCGATCCTGAGCTAGTGCAGGCTGCCGTGGAATTTGGGCTGCGCGAGAGGAATTCTGCCTCCCTGTTGAGAGTCAAGCAACACAGCAGATTCATGCTGGTTGGCTCACAGTGGGTTTTCTGCAAATAAATGCTCATTTTTTGGAAAACATTAGTTACAGGAGAACAACCTTGCAACACAAAGTACAGGTAAAGCTTTTAGCAAGTGCAGAGTATTTCGCTCCCTGTGAGCCCTCAGCTGTGCCGAGCCCCCGACTGGCAGCTCTGCTCAGTGCTGGGAGAAGCTGTTGCAGCTCCGCGCTGCGACAGTGCCTCACACTGAAATACCCGAGGAGGGAACGTGGGGAAGGCTTCCTCGCCCGAGAGCAGATCAGCGCCTAGAAAAGGCACAGGAGTAAACCATTTTGTTTCCAAGAAGTCTGTTAAACCTACCTTTTCATTATCTGACTCTACTGTCTTCTACTTACTAGTAATAAAAAAAACAAGAACTGAGGAACTTTTCATAGCTTCATTCTTTCACAGAAGGGGTAAGATGGCATAAGAATTTTTGGTAGTAAATTGTTTACAGCTATTTTCTGTACAAGGAAAAGTTGTAAGATGTAAAAGGAGATGACAATTTTATATATCAAGATGTACAAATAAACCTACAGTACAAGTATTTCATCATTAACAACTCTTTCTACATGACTTGATTTTTTTATACCACATTTGTTATTTGAGCAGGGAGTCGAGGAAACTTCCAATAGGAAATTGCATTTGGTTTCCAGAGGAGTATTCTGTTTGTGGGCAAAACCTGGGTCACAGATTTAGCTGTCTGAAGTATCACACCACTGAAAGTCAACAAAGAATCTATTTTATACAGTGCAGAACCAACAGGCCGTGAACTGGAGTTTCTTTTTAATATCTATATAAAAAATAATGAGCGATTTACAGGTCTCTCTAGTCAGAACCTCAGAAGTATGTATAAAGGTGCTGTACAATATATAAACATTTACACCCAGTACATCCAGACATTGCTTAGCATTCCAAGGCCACGTTGCTAAGTTTGATACAGTAAGTACAGGTACAAGTTCTATGGAAGGAGGAATCACACACAGGTAAGACTAAATCAGGTCACATTAACATACAGAAAAAAATACAGGGGCAGTTGATGACAGGGAAATAATTTCAGTGGTGCTAATTCATCTTTGTATTAAACATCTGAATCTGTACTCAGTGGTTAGGGCAACTGCATACAACTCAACATAGAACAGAATCTCTTGATAAGAATACATGGATAATATCTACATCGGCTACTTCAAAGTATTAAATATTTTCACAGTCATACTCCGCAACATGGAGTATTTGTACGTATTATGCTACACAGCACACCTCAAAGGATCATCCCATGTCAAGCAGCAGAGCACAGTTCAGATCTGCTTTAAAGCCTATTTAGTTTTTGGAGTCTTTGTTTAAAAAGCTGTTTGAGTAGTCATTTGTACTTCTGAAGAATTCAACTCAGAACTGATTCACTGTTTTTCATTAAGCTTTAAAAACATCAAATGTTTCAAAGCCAAAAGTCACTTTCAAATAGCAAATCACATTAGTTTAAATTTTACCACAAGTCAGTAAAGCTTGACCTTTTACACTCCTTTCTCCTGCAAACTGGACCAATGGGCTCCTTTTACCACTTTTTTGCAGTCATTAAAAACCTAGCGTCAGGAAATCACCACTACAACTATGAATAAAATAAAATCCTTCAATTTATGCAGTCTGCTCTTCCTACAGCTGTAGGACTGATGTGTCAGTAGATTCTGGTTGTAACATTCCTCTCTTTAAAATATGTATTCTAGCCCAAACAATAGATATTAAGTCTCATGTAGCCTGTACATCATCCTATTTAGCACTCTTGGAACAGGTCACGCATTCAAAGAAAAATATGGGAAACTTCTAATATACACAAGCAAGAACTTCATTTCAGAAGCTATCACGGCAGTTGGTTCTGTCCTAAAGCTCAGCTGTTATCTCTACGAGGGAAAAAAATCCGATTCCTAACTAGCATTAAGTAATGAAAGATGGGACTTCAGCACACAGCACGGCAACGAGGCTGCAGATAAATGTGCATTCACTGCTTATGTTTGCAAAGAATGCTAAGGATGACACAGTGCCACAAGTGAAACCAAAGGAATGATGTTATTTAACAGAACCCAGAATTTGCTCTTTTCAGACAGATGTTTGCAAACAGTTGCTATAAGCATTCCTTATGAATCAAGAAAATAAAGCAATTTTGCTGTGTTCATAAAAAGCAAAATTATGGAACATTGATTATGTCAAATATAATTTTTATCTACATGATTTTGCATTAGGTATAAAAATTTAAGAAAGAACATCAATTGAACAGCATCAGTGGCTCATCTGCCGCCCTAGAATTGACAGAACCAACTTGCCCATCCTCTTACTGAACCAGTAAGAACACGTGTATTTCCTTATGTCAACATGCAACATGCTCTTGAGAAAATACCCATTTCAAACAAAACCTTGCCTTTTCTGTGACTGGAATCAGATGAGAAGGATTAGATTGACTGGATACAGTAGATAACTTGGCACAAGAATGAGAAGTGAGTCATGATCACATTGGCAATATAGGCATTAAATAATTTTGTTCAGAAACTCACAATACTATCTGAGAAAGCCGTAGCAGTGCAACGTTGAGAGCAGCAGAACACCGCCTTCAAAAGGACAAGGGGACAGCAGCTTATGGAAGAGTTTCGTTTAAGCAATCCAAAAGGTCCTTCATGCAGCTTAGATAACTTAAGAACGAATCAAATACTTTCCACCCTCCAACCAGTTTCTGAGAAAAGTGACAACTTTGTGAAAAGAAACAATGCTTTTAAATGACCGTTATTAGAAACTTGATTAAAACATGTTCTAAAAAAAAGTGTCAGTCAAACCCGTTTTTCAGCCACACCTGCTGTTTGGGTGACTTTACATGCACTTGGTACCCTCCAGGGCCCAGGAGTTATCGGTGTTTTCTTGACTGGAGAACTATTCTCAGATTTGGAAATTCCATCTTTGGTTTCATCAGGCAGCTCCGGCTGCCTCTCTCCGTGTTGTCTGTTCAGCGTAAGAGTCTCCTGTGTTTCCAGCCACCTTTGCCTCTCCACGGAAAGCAGTGGAATATTGGAAAGGCTGGAAGTTTTGAATCTGATGGAACTTGGCCCTCCAGAGTTTGACTTCTTTACTTTTTCATCTTCAGGTGTGTTTCTCCTAGAGTCACTGAATGAAAGATAATTCTCATCAAATGCTGCATGTTGTCGCTCTGGAGACCACCCTTCTGTCTTCCCCAGAGTTTTCTGTTTCATGTCTTTCCTGGCGACTCCCATTTTACCATTTCCACCTTTCAACTGATCACCAGTCGTCTTATCAGCACCAGTTGTTCTATCCTGACATTCTTGTAACCTGCCTACTGCTCCTGTGTTTCCTTGCTTACTGGGATGCTTTTGGGGACTGGCAGACCTTCCTTGATTTCCACTGGAATACTCTTTTTTGTTACTGTCATTCATCCCTATTTCTGCGGGTTTACTCTCACTCTTTCTGGAACTGTCAGGTTTATGTAAGAAATTGCTGTACGTTTTTTCAGATTCCCCTTTTCTGGGGCTGTGGAATCCTGTGTGAGGGTGTCCCTCGGCAGCCACTAACTTTTCTGGACTTGTGGATCTATCTCTTCTGGTCCCTAATCTCAAACTACCTTTTGTGATTTCAAACCCAGGGCTGGAGGGACATTCCCATCTGTTCTTTGTTCTCTGGGGAGAAGACTGAAGCTTCTTCTCAAACTGGTCTTCAGTTAAAGTGCTTATCTTTTCAGGCACAGTGTTCTTTGTTTGTTCCAGTTTCTCAGACAGCTGAACTCTTGTTAAAGCTTCTCCTGGTACTGGTAAATAACACACTTCAGATGGGGAAGCAGAATGTGAAGATGAAGATAACGGTGACTGTTCTTCATATATTACATTTGATGAAGATGGATTATAACTATCCCAATCACCTGGAAGTGAACAGTGAGAGATTTGACTAAATGACTACCAAAAAAAAGAAAATCACTAAATATTTTAGAAACACGTATACTACTGAGGTTCCGGGATGTTATATGAAACCGTCAATTTAAAAAAGATTATGTAGTGGCATACTCTCAAAGTCTTATTTAGTCAGTTTTCTATATTGCGTTGTTCTACAACCTCCAACCACCGTAAGAATGTGATTTGGGAAAAATCTTGTGCTTAGAATGCTGGCATGACCTCTGCAGGACCGACATGGTCTTGTATCAGCACAACTTTAGAGCCTACATAGCAAAATTGCAAAACAAAGTCCCTGGCATACATTGTTTAATATAAGAAAACCAAATGAACTGCAACTGTTATGCTAAAAGAAAACTGAAAACAGTGAAAAGTTGAGGTTATTCATAGCTTTGCACTTTAATAACAGGAAGAGATGAAACACAAGACATGCAGATTTACCAAGTCTTTAAGGAAAAACCAAGAAAAGCACTGAAAGCCCTTAATGTTGCTCAGGTTTCACGTAGGGACACAGACTGGAAGGAGCCAAACCTGAAGGAGGAAGAGAAAAAGCCCAGAACTACGTACCAAAATCACAGAGTACAGCAAGCAAGATTTCAATCAGAAACGTACGATTAACAGCAAGACAAGAGGCAACAAAACCCTTCCCCTCTCCACAGCTGCTGATCTGGTCTACGTTGCTGAACCTAATCGCAGGCCCCACTTGGGACAGAGGGCTGGACCAGAGGGACTCCAGAGGTTCCTTCAGGCTTTTCTGTGATTCTGTGTTTCTACCTCAGACTCAGGAGATTTCTGTGGACAAGAGGGCCAGGAGTAATTCCAGAGAACTCCTGCACAGCCTAATGTTAGTAAGGGGAGAGCCGGAGGTGCTCTCACACTACCTCCCTCTCTTCCAGCTCATAAATGCTGATTTTAAAGAAGGCCTCAACAGAAGGAAGCTCATCAGAACACAAGGAGGACTGTATTTAACCTCCACCCTTAATGACAAAATAATTCAGTGTGAGAGACAAACCCAGCCAGCCAGGAATCGAGCACGATGGCACAGAACAGGCCTCGCAGTTCACAGATGGGCTGTTTCCATGCCATGCACTAATTCACTGATCTTACTGTGCTGTGCTGGTTGGAACAGTTAAAATGTGAAGGGCCATCTTCTAGTTCTCTGGAGGAAAGAAACAGAGAAAGTTCTGAGCAGATTTCATCCCTTGAGGGGATGCCAGTTGCTGCCTGTAAATGACTGAACACAACAAACTGTTTGGAAGTTCAAACTGTGCGTTTTAAAATTTTCAAAGGATAAACTCATAAGATAAAGGTTGGTTACTATTACTGAAAAGCTCTTCATCAGAAAAAGTGGCCCTACAATTTAAGAAGTTTACCATCAGAATCTTGGTGTTAGCACTGAGGGTTAAGACTAAAACATGTACCCAGCGAGAAAGTGTTCTCTGCCTGAAAATACTGCCACAGCCACAAGTCTTTTTGATTTGTAGTGTTGGAGCATTTCCTAAGTCAGACCCAAAATCATCAGCTCTGTGCTCTGTAGATGAATTCAAAGCTCCTGCAAGCATCTGCTTTTCTGTCTTTTGTCCTTTTTTTTCCCTACAAAGTTGTGCTTTCTTGATGTAGATGCAGAAGTCACACCTTTTAAATAAACAGAATCCATTCTGAGAGCAAAGCTAGCTGTCTCCCTGCTTTCTGAAGTTTTTGCTTTGAAAAACAAAGCATTCCATAATCTAGAAGGCTAAGAACAGTGAAGTAAATCTGTACAGAAGTAATATTCTTAACAATACAGGCATTTTGAAATGAGTACTGTATCACAGAGAATTTTAATTTAAGCTAAAAGGCAATCAGTTTTAATTATCACATTTGAATAGAAAACTTGATTAGCCTGGACAGAGCTTAGAAACTTATTGCAATCACAAATATGCAGTAATTTCACACTGTGTAATATTCCTAGGTACTTGTCATGTGTTAATTTTACAAAAAATATTCCTCATATTTTAAAATAAATATGAACACCTCCACAGCTATCAAAAAGGGAACTGCTGATTATTTCAGTGAATAAGCACAAAAGTCTCCTTATTAGACGGTACTCCATTGCCTTGGACCCTCAAAATGAAACGGCACTTGAGATGACATACTGTGATCTGGTATCAAGCCAGTCCCTGGTCGCAGCAGCAGCAAAACTTTATTCCCTCCAGCCTGAATCAGCTCAATGGCTCGTGTGTGAGTGATTCCCTGGGTGGGTTCTCCATTAATTTCAACAATTTGGTCACCAACCTGACAAGAAAATAGCAACCAGGTTAGTCTTTGTGAATCTCTGACACCATAAACTAATTTTTAATTTAGGAAGAAAAAACCAGAAGCAGATGTTTCTATTTTTCCTCTCATGCTAAAACCCACTCAGCAACAGCAACACCACTGCATGGCTGCTGATTAACACGACACAGTGCTCCCTCTGGCAGCTCAGAGCTCTTCATGCAGGTCTTCTGCTCAGCCAGCTCAATAAAAGATCTCAGATTACTTAAACACATCTTCTGTTTATTTACAAGTGATGAGACAGATACAGCCATGTGCTTGAATGTATTTTCACTCTGGATCATCACGCGGAGGGAGCTTATGGACGAGCCACGTCAAACCTGGCACCACGTGCCTGGCTGAAGTCACACTAACCAAGCAAGTATCACCAGCAGCTTCTCCGCACCTAAACCAGGGCAGAACGGGTGTTACGTAAGGAAAGGATCTTTTATTGCAGGTAGGAGAGGTCACCACCGTGCAGTTAACAGTACTAAGGTCCCTGAGGCCAGACGGCAATTTACAGAGTTACCGGGCAGGTAATTACAGTTCACACTAACTTTGCAGGCTGCTGGAAAGGGGTTGGAATAGCATCCCCCCAAAAAGGGGCATGAACCCCCTTTCGCAATACGTGGATCAGCCAGCGGATGTCACTAGTGCACCAAATGAGCGGGTCGAGGCGACGGACCGAGCTTGGCTGAGCAAACTGTCTCTGCCAAAGGAGGCCTCTGGCTGGTTACTCACTGGACCCGACAGTCCCCCCCACCCTGCGACCTGCCTCCTGTCGTGCTCAGCTGCCTCCAGCCAGGTGAGAAATGCCACTTGGTGGTTTTAAAGTGCAGCCAGAGGATGACACCGTTTTCCAGCTGAGGAAGGAGAAACCGAGTAACATGAGAACTGAATAACCTCAGGCTGGGCGAGCGCAGCCCCTCTGTGCTCTGAGCTGCTGGGGCCGGCACGGCCAGGGGCCGGCTCCGCTTCCCGCGGGACAGGAGCACCACCCCCCCAGTGCCCCCATCCCTCCGCAGCGAGGGCCCGGGCGTGGCAGGGGGCTTCCCACAGCCCTGCCGAGGACCCACGGCCCGCAGCGGAGGTCGGCACGTGGGAGCTGGAGCCCTCTCAGCAGCGTCTCGCCGCCACGGCCCCCCCACGCCGTGCCCTGGCACAGGTCGCCTACGCGAAGCAGCGCGCAGTCAGCTGGGGACCTGCTGGTCGCTTTTGCCCTGAAAACAAAGCCCTGGGGCTTAGTGCAACACCACGTGAGGGAGCAGTACGAGAGGCATTACTAGTACTGAACACTGCACTCGTGCAGTCTCTCAAGCACGAGAGGAAAAAAGCACATCACTGTAAAGAGTTAGGAAAACAGAAGCTAAGAGTGTTCAGAATTTCACACCCAACCAGGCCGCCCAGCAGCCCCAGCAAACACCTGTGTCAGCCCTACTGTGCAAGGCTCAGCACGGGGGGAGGCAGCGCCATGCCAGCGGCCGCCCGGGGGGCACAGCCCCTGCAGGCAGCCGGCCCCTCGGGAGCCGCCTCTGGGCAGCGGCACAGATGCCCACGTGCCACCATTCTCTGCTGTCGCACCCATCTGTTCTGCTTTCACTTCAGTATTGGAAAGTGAATTCCCTACACAAGCATAAAAATCAACATAACAACCTTCAAAGAAAGTTGGGCTTGTCCCCGCAAACCCTGCACAGCTCAGCAATAGCACGAGGCACACGCCCGCAGCCCTTTCAAATTCACCGACTTGGACAGCCAGGCTCCCTTCGGCTTCCCGCGCCGCTGTGCGGCTGCTCCCCCGCGGGCAGCTGCCGCCCACAGCTGGGACGAGCAGGTCGCTAACCCGGGCAGGGATGGGCAGCCCATTTTGGATGGCCAGAGCTGTGCACACGCCTCCCGTCCCAGCCCGGCGCTCGCCGTCACCGCACAGCAACAGCCGGCCGGAGGCCAGGCGCGCCGAGGCGCCCCTGCCTGCTGGAGCAGGCGCTCACGGCCGGGCAAAGTTTGTTTCCACTGCGGGTAAATGAAAGTGTCAAAAGGCCAACTGGGACAGTGAATTGATGAGAGAAGACAAACTCACATGCACTCTCCCATCTTTGACAGCTGGCCCGTCTTCAGCGAGTCGCAGGATGAATAAGCCCATGTTGTATTCCTTTCCTCCTCGAAGGCTGAATCCAAACCCTCGAGGGCCCCTTTCCAACTCTACTGGGAAACAGCCAGGATTCTGTGTGGGAAGTCAGAGAAAAAAAAAAGATGAGGACCTGTAGGCAGATTTAAACGTTTGTTTTTCTGGAAAAATGCTTCACACATTTCTATATTTTGAGAAACACGCAATCCGTGATTTAGACTGAATTCAACACAATTCATGTACGACTAGGTGTAATGGTTTAATTCTCAGTCTAAACGTACAGAACATTTTTCCTTTTAAGCCTTAGATATGCAGGAAATTTCTTTAAGAAACTTTGCCAAAGGGTACGTAGCAGTCCCGCCACAAGCACTTTCTGCTTCCTTTATAATTATAATGAGTATTCAACTATACTAAGCAGATACATCGGCAGAAACACTCTGTGAAACACTTTAGTGCATTTTTGTACACAACTTCTCTACCCAGATACGACAGGAAAATGTTTTACTGTTCTGCTTCTGAATACTCGGTGGCGACCCCGCAGCGCTCTGCACGCCTGCGCCCTCGGGACGGTTGTCCCTACCTGGGAAAGGCGGCTACTGCCAACCGGAGCAGCGCCAGCATCGGGCGGGGCCAAGTGCTTATGCTCGGGCCAGGAGAGCCTGTAACTACTCGAAACTTCTTTTCCAGCTTCACCTTCCGTAGCTGCCCTGCACAGAGGCGAAAGGACGGGGGTGTCACCCGTGCATTAACAGCCCCGGCGGCCAAGCCCTTCCAGCCCTTCCCCGCCCCCCTGCCAAACCCAAAGGCTCTGTACCTGTCTGGGCCCGGAGGGTTCACCTGCGCCGACCCCAGCGGCCGGTGCTGCGGCGCTGGACTCTGCCTGGCGGAGTTGGTTCCTGACGGAGGGCCACGGTGCTCTAGTAAGTCCAGACAAAACCACGAGTCAGAGAGCGCTGCCCGGACGGGACGCGAGGAGACGCACCACGAGGCCACAGGGGCCATCAGCGCTGTGGCAGCTGTTCTGGGGGTGCTGCCCCTGCAGCACCCCGGGCTGCCAGCTTCACTGGCAGCTTCCCAATGAGAATTGGGAAGTGTCTCACCTTCTCCAAAGGGCTAAGCAAAAATTAAAGTATAATGACATTTTAATAGAATTTTTTAAAATATCTTAAGGTTATTTTCCCTTCCACACAAAAGACAGTGATCGTGCACTTCACAATAAATCCAGTGCAATTACCAAAAAAAACATTTCAAGATCCAAAACGTCTGTCACTTAAGAGTAATGAACCATAGTCTATGCAAGAAGCTGCCTTTTAGCCAGAACCTGAAATGGCAAAGCAGTGGCCCAAGATGAACTTACATGCTGGATTAAAAACTAATAAACTCCTTTTCCTTATAAGGGTTAAAACCCCCCCCCAAGCACCAAAACGAGAGATGTTCCAGCCCTCTGTTAGGTGCATCACATTACTGCATTTCTCAGTTCAGAACAAACAAACCCCAGTAAAATACACAAAGCGCTCAAGCGTCTTAAGGGGAGGAAAACATAATGCATGTTACTAGGCTGAACTTCTGAGGTATGTGAGACCCCCCAAGTCCTTCACAGGACTGCTCGGTGCTATTACCCTGACATGCCTTAGAGAGGTTCTTCTCTAGAGACAAAATGTCAACTTTTACTCCTGGTTTATACTCAGAGTTTTAATTTAGAAGCACAGGCAAGAAAAATGCCATCTGTTTGTACAAATTCTCTAGTCCTCTTTTCAGCCTGCTCTCTTGTGTTTCCAGCTAATACATGACAAAAGCTGACAGGCTCCTGCTTTTGTGAAAAATGTTAAAGAATGTCTTCTGGCGCATGAAGTGGAATTCATTTATCTGTATGAAAAGCAAAGATCACCCATCTGCGAAAGCTAGGAGGGAGAGGGAAGGGGTACAAGGCAGCATTTTTGTGCCAGTCTCAGAGGACAAGACTGAAGATGATGCACTGTGGAACAGCAAACTCTATTAGGGTTTATGCTTTGTGATGCTGAACAGCTTCTGGCAAAATGGACAGTTTCCTCTTCAGAGCTGCACCCTGTGTCCTGCTCGGGGTTAAGCACTGTCCTGTGAACCATCTCTGAGGCTCAGCTCCTCCCTGCAACCCAGCGGGGCAACGCCTGAAGCCCTAATCCACATCCACTCTGGCTTTCTGGGGGAGTCTGCTGTACAGAGGGTTATGCTGGGAGCTAAGCTCTATTTCTCCAGCCAAATCACAAAGAATTTTAAAGTGGTGATATGTTCCCACTTCAGTGGAACAGGTTCTGCTTCTCTCTCCTTGTCACAAAATTCTTCACATCTGAAATACATCAACTCCAGCTCCATTTTTTCTGACTGGTCTCTTCAGTCTAGTTTTGTCACCTGCTACTGACTTTTTTGTTTTCTCTCCCTGTTGATTCTCCTCAGGTTCTTGTTTTACCTCTACAATTGGGCTCCAAATCTGTAATTGAGTGAGTGGGAAGAGTTCTTACAGAGAGTCCAGGTAAGGTCACGTATAAATAAGGGACAGAAACGTTATACTCAGGAAGCCTATTTTGAAAACAAAGCTGATTAAGAACCCCAGGAGAAACAGACCTAACGTAACCAACTCAAACTTCAGTTGCACTATAAACTTTGCCCTGGGCAACTACTTTGAGGTGTGCCCCTTCAGATTTGATAAAAATTAAAATCTTAATAGAAAAATAACAATTTATAGAAGGCTATCTCCTTCAAGCATTAACAAAAAGGAAAATGAAATCTTTGAAATTCTGTATTACATGCTGAGACAGCGCATTAAATATTTGCAATGAATGTGTAATTAGAGAATCATCTGTTGGCTTTATTCACATTCTGGCTTTAGGTATTTACTATTTAAAAGGTGAAGAAAGCCAACTTTCTGGCAAAATGATGATAGCGAGTTTAATTAAACCCACAAGCAGCAATCCAGCAAAATGCAGTGGTAAGCAGGGTTGGAAAACAGCTTTTCTCTTCAAATGATTGGATTTTACATATTTACAGTGAACTGTTTGTGTAGAAACAATACCATACTGAATGCAGTGTTGCATGGGAGCTTTCATTAAAAATACAGTCTCTAAATATGAAATTCTGCAGTCACAAATACTGACTCTGCTGCTCAGATGACACAGCAATTGCGGGTGAAGAATTTGCTAGCAGCCTGGGAGGCTCTGCAGGAAAGCCCTGAGCAAGGTTCCCATGGGGGATGTGACCATTTTTCAAAGGGCAGTTTTGGCAGACAGAGCTGCAGGACGTTTCTGTCGTATCCCAGGGAAGCAGCATTGGGCAATCTGTGTATTTTAACACGGCAGGAAGGAAAACCCGAGCGCCTGGACGGCGAGGCTCTGGAGAGCAGGTGTCCCTGCAGCCTCAGAGCGCCGTAGCTCTGCCTGGCAGAGCCGCTCCAGCGCGTCCCGGCAGCGCCTGCCTCACCTGGAACAAACCTCCTGGCAGCGACCGCGGCAGCAGGAGACAGGCGCTCTCGGGGGGCGAGAAGAGTTTCTCTGTGAGCACCATCCCGTGCCTGCTGCAGCCCCCTTCTCTGGCTGAAGAGTACAAGGTCTGGACAGGACACGTGTCCATGTGAGCAAGTCTCTGTCTCGTGAGAAACCAGGCGAGTTTCTATTACCCTGCATCGTGGTGTTAATACTTGTATCTTATTTTTCAGTATAACCACCTTGTCAGCTATCTCTCTCTGCCCCACCTGCCTTCAGCTCTTCCAGAGCAAAACGATGAGCTTCACTCTCTTTTCATTTCCAAACACCTTAAAATACTCCACACTTAAAGAGAACTAATTTCAGAAGTGACAAACATCAGCCTTTGGCAGGCTCATCCACCTGCCAGGGCCACGCACCCGCCTTACCTTCCTCAGCCACGACAGTCAGCGTCACCACGTTGCCCGCGTCCTTGATCAGCTGCACTATGCTGTCATGCGAGAGCTCTACGATGGACTGACCGTTCACCGCCGAGATGCGGTCCCCCACTTTCAGCTTCCCACACTGGTCAGCTGGGCTCCCCTCTATAACTCGCCCGATCTTGTGAGGAATCACTGGGAAATGAAGAACAGGCACAGCAACATGATGAATGTTCATGTCAGGTAAGCATCACCCGGGCCCAGCGCTGCCAGAGTCGTCCCAGAGCCCGCTCCTGCTCTAACGGGCAGCACTGCTGGTACAAAAACCCTGCAAATAGTGAAGAATGCTTCACTCAGTAGAGCGAATGGAAATGCCAACCCCTGACAGCACAGCCTTGTCACATACAGGGTGTTGTGTCTCAAGGAAAACGGGGAAGGGAAGTAAGTCACATCTGCAAAGGGATGAGTAAGACCGTGTGTCCCAGGAGCGCTCTGGAGCGGTTTGTTTTGCCACTCGTAATGTATTGTTTTCCATTTCATGCACAGACCCTGGAGCATTGTGTGGACTCTGAGACAGTTATGGACAAACAGTTTAACACAGTCATTAGAAATCTGGATGCACAGGTTAACGCTTCCTCCTTGCAACCAAAAATTAAGCCTTAAGTACACTCCAAAAGGAAACTGAAGTTCTCCTCCAGAGGCTGACTTAGTAACCTAGCGAGAAGCTCAGCAGCGGCCCTCAGCACACCCAGGCAGCGCAGCACCGTGTGCTACAGCAGCTCTGCACAGGCCTGCTCCCTCTTCCTGCCGAGATGAACGCGCACCTGTAATAATCGTCCTGAGTTTTAGCTAGCTCTGCTGGCTTGGCTTCCTCAGTTCAGCCCATAGTGACACTCTGCTCTGTACAGACGCCTCTAGAAGCCAAAGCAATGGGGCCAGAAAAGACAGAACAGGGAAAAGAGGGAATTTTATGGTAAGGAGGAGGAGGAAAGACTGCTTTTAGTTACCTTCCCAAAGGCGAACACAGATGCAAGAACGAGCAGAACTAAAAAGGCAGGAGGGGGGAGGGATGCTCTGTCCAACAACTCTCCCGCGGGAGCGCACCGCAGCCCCCGCGCTCTGCCCGCCAGGAGCCGTGCCGGGGCTTGGGCAGAGCTCTTGGTTTAGGGTTTGCTGACCCGGCCGTCAGCACTGCAGATGGCATCTGGCAGCCAGCGAGATGCCGCTGCGACGGGAGAGCCTGCCAAAACCTGGGGCCAGAGAGCGGCTCGTCGGGCTGCCCGCGTGCTGGCGTGGCCCCGGCAGCGCGGATTCGCGTTACACCAAAGCGCACCAGTCAGCACGTCTTCCCACGTGTCTGAAACAGCCTTTCACCCGCCTGGATGCCTGAAAGCATAACAAAATCTGCCCCCGTCCTTCCCAAATCCCTCATCAGGGCTCTTCTGCGCAGAACTGCTGCGCTGCTCCTTTGTAGCTCATTTCCAAACACCTCTCCAGCCTGACCTCCACGTGCTTCATCAACTCTGCTCCCGGTGCTGCAGGGCAGCGCCTGCCTGCCCCTCCAAAGCCTGAGGGGGGTCGGACCGACGCCTGGTTTCTGGAGGAGCTGCTCTCCCGAGCACGCATTTCTCTGAGGGACCGGAGAGGTGAGCAATCCTGTGCACCTGTCAGGATTACCCGCTGGCTTTTCGAAACTACGACAGCAAACCTGAAACACTTCCACAGAGTTACCAGCCACCCAAGATCAAGAAGCCATCAAGGATTGTTTTAATGAGCTAGCACACGCAGAAGTTACTGCGAAGGAACAGACATTGATGCCTTCTAGCATTTACCATGAGTTTAAATTTTAATTACATTTCCTTTAATAGACTGTTTTTCAAGTATTATATAAACCTAAGAGCCAACTGTGAAGAGTAAAGCACTGCAGAGTTGCAGACTCAATTGCTGATTACTTGTTTTAAAATATCCTGGCTTTAGAAGAACACAGTAGCTTCGTATTAAACTGTGGCACAGAAAAGTTCTGCACAGCACAGTCTGTGGATGTACCAGCGACTCTTTTTTATTGCGTTAGAAACAGCCTGGACCACAGGACTTCTGTTTCCAGCACTGGAATTGGTTTCAGTTGTCTTCTACTTTCAGTTCTAATATCAAATAAACAGGGGTTTGCAGCGGATCCTCAGACAAAAATGTCTGTGGTACATTTATAACAGAATACCAATATATCATAGAATAAATCTGCTTATAATGTTCTTTTCAGTATCCGACTGACCAGACAACACACCGTCAACCCCCGGCCACTCTGGCGTGGGCCAGTCACCCACGCAGCGCACGCAGGGAGGGCGACAGCTCGCCCTGCCGCTGCACACAGCGCACCAGCAGCTTCACCGCGCTCCAGCGGTCCTGACGAGGTATCATCCGAGCCAAGACTGCATCACACTCCAAATATATATCATATGGATTCAGCACAAGGTTATTTAGAAACAGTTTTTTTCTGTGCTCCTGCTGTTTTTTTTTACTGTGCGGTAAAATTAAGTGGAAAAACAGAAGAAAGTGTCTGAGGCTCAATAAAAAAAGAGAGACACACTTTCAAGCCATCATCATGTCTGTCTGGAACCAGCTGAGCAATTTTCAGAAGGGTGGTTTACACAAAGGATCTAAAGGAACCCAGTAAGGATTTAGGGAGTTATCTGTACTTTAATGTCAGTGAATTGAGTTCGTCTGTGGGTGAACACACTGAGCTGGCTTGTGTTTTGAGGGTTGACACACAAAACCCAAACCTGATGGCCAAAGGGAATGAATCTCAGAAAGATGATGCAAAAAATATTCAACAGCCTCTGCCTGGCACTGCCAGGTAAGCAGCAGCCACCAGCACGAGCAATACAGACACACTTGATTACACTGAGCAGATCCGCTCCTGTCCAGGGGGTCACAGATCTTCCCAGTAACTGACCCCGGGGCTTCCCGCAAGCAGCTTCTCTCAGTCACTTCTGCACACAACATTTAATTTTATTTTTGCTTTTAACCTTGATTATTTTGCTGTTTATCTTTACAACTGTGCCTGAAGCCATGTCTATATATCAGAACTGCAATACCAGAACATGCTACTTTTTAATTTTGATGATCTTTCTAGACAAACTCTCTACCTGTATGACAGAACAACTTCATCGCTTTCTTCCAACTATCACAGTCTCTACTTTCTCACATCCCCCAAATAAGAAATTCTACCTGATTAGGTAATATAAAGCCAAGCTTGAAACTATACTTCCATTAAAACAAATGCAGTGTGAGAATCTCCATCACCACCACAGCCTGATGACTACCCGTGTCCCGACCACTGCCCCGTGACAAGCGCACGCTCCCCTGTACGCTGGCTGCGGGCGACACCCCCCCTGCTCCCCACCTTCACGTTGTGCTTGGGTGAAAACCAGCATAAACACGAAGCAAGACAGACCGAGGCTCAGCTGGTTGGGCTGTGAAATAGTCTGAGTGAAAGACAACTGCAGCTACGCAGAGTGCTGTGTGGGCACACCGGCACGTCGGAGGAAGGAACAGACCCCCCTGCAGAAGCTGCAGCCCCTCTCCTGCCTCTCGGGCCAGCAGCAGCGCTGGTGCAAGCTCCACGCAGTGACAACGCCTCCAGAACATGGCACTTACCACCAGGAGGAGGTTTGTTCTTTGAGGTGAGGATGACAAAGCCAAATCCTTCGTTCTCCTTGCGCTGCAGGCGGACATCATAGACCTCTGGGGACTGCTGGTTTGCAAACTCTACCCGATTCGGCCGGGGAGAGCCGTTTTGCGTCAAGACCGGCTGCGACTCCTCCTCCTCCGGTTGCTTTTCTCCTTGCAGGTAACAGACAAACAACAAATAAGGAAAAAACAATACTGCTGTTTTACCAAGCAACTACAGCAAAACCATGCATCTCGGTATCAGTGCCAGCATGAGGAAACACTGTCTGCCTGGGAAAGTAAGGGGCGAGTTTATTAACAATACAATTTGGATCAAGTGGACATTGGGATGCAGGATAAGGCATTCAAAGGCCCACAGCCCTACACAGGTGTGCACAGCTATGCAAAGAAAGCCTGCTGCACACTGGTTGCACACAGCAAAGACTTGGCAATGTGTACACAGACTCTGTCAGAGTGATCTGATACCTTTTTATAGTAAAAAAAACATTGTGGTTTTCCTGCATGCTACAAGTACAAGAGATCTGCAGCAGAGATCCAGCTACAAACTACAACTATTGCTATCTTAAGTGAGGAACAACTGTTTACTTGGAACAAAGGAAATGGTTTTTAAAAGGCAGTTTGAAGACTGAAGCCAGGCTTTCTTTTAGGAATCTACAAAATTTCGGTCCTGAAGTAGTGTGTCTGTGAGAATGCATCTGAAATTGAGAACTGTCCTTAAGAATATTTTTTCCCTTTTACTTGTATATACTCAGAACTCATGGTTGAATAACACAATGGAAAAGCAATACTGGTTGCTAATCAGAACGGGGACCGTTATCAGTTCTCCTGAACCCCACCACAGCTCTGTCATTCATGTGATCAGCATCACTGACTCAAGGACAATAATCTCCTGTACACTGCCGAGCTGGACACCAACCTAAAGCTGCAGAATCACAAGACGCTGCCCTGAATCGCTTCTGGTTTGAATGTACTTATTCTTGCTACATATAGAAGCCAAAAGACTTGAGAATACAGCGTGTACAGAAAAGAGATTGTGTTATTACTTGATTTGCATAGCATTAGTGGCTGTCCTAACTAATATGTGCAAAAAGGTTTGAAGAAAACACCACTGCCATCATAATTTTCAGAGCCTTCCTTGAGTGAGCAGTACAAACTAGCAAGCACTAAAGCATCAGCTTATTAAATTCTGCTTCTCTCCACTTACTCAGAATTATAGCTGGCCCTCCTGAATCCCAGGCTGCTCAGCTCTAGTGCAGTAACTGACAAGTTTGAGAGCAGCCTTAGCTGATTTTATTACAGAAACGTTAAGTGTCCCTCTGGCCAGATGTGTGTCCTGCAGTACCCCTCTGGACAGGCAGACACGTACCCCCAAAGAAGATCTTCCTCCGGACTGTGAGCAGCACCTGACCGTTCCGTGCAGCACTGGTCATCAAGTCCAAAACTTGTTTGTGTGACTTCCCTTTAACGGGGACTCCATCAATGCACATCAGCTCATCTGCTGCTCGAAGCCGGCCGTCTTTTTCTGCTGCTCCCAGCGGGATTATGGCTCCAATATAAATCTGTCAGCAGAGCAGAGTCAGGGGGTTTGAACAGCAGAACATGAACTCATCAGAACACGTAATGGTTGGAATCCAGGTGAATCCAGACAGACGAGGGCTTTTGAACAGGTATTTTTAAAGATTATCTGACTGTCCAGTTCTAGCAGAAACATAGCTAGCAAGTGTACTTTGCACAAGCTGACTTGGTGGAAACAGTTTGGGTGCTCAAAGCATTCAGTAAATGCTTGAGGTTTGGGCGGATTTTTAATGCTTATTTCCATGGATTCTGGAAGTATCACTGCCTCTTTAGCATGTTTTTCAGTTTGTTGAAAAGTCCAACTTTTGACACAAGCATACACTGTGTGCTTATTACATATATATGATTTCCCAGACATTATTGAAACTAAAGCCTCTCTTAGTCACTCTATTTTTTGCCAAGACTAGGCCAGAGTGACTGGGGAAGATGTAAAAGCTTTCTAAAGAACTCAAATTTTGTTCTAAAAAGCTGCTCAGAGAGTTCCATACTTGAAGTTTTTTCAGTGCACAGCTTTTGATGATTAGATAATGCATTCAAACAGCTGCACTCCACTTACCAATTGTCTACCTCCACCTCATAAAGTGCTATTAAATGTAACACAGATAAGAACATCACACACTATTTCATATGCTAGAATCACATTCAGGTTAAATGAAAATTAAGAATAATTATGGCCAGTAGTAGTTGGAGGTTAAGCAATGGGGGGCAGATCATCTGCACACAGCATTCATGGCATTAGCTTGACACTTCCCAACAGCTATGGCTGCTATGGAAACAAAACACCACAAATACTATAAAGTGCAACAGAAGTAAACCTCTTTGGTTTTGCTCTTTCTTTTCTTTCAATGCATGCTGGGGAGGGGTGTGGGGTGCGTGTGTGAAAGGCTAGCACAGGATCACAGTCTGTGAATGGAAAAAACCTGTATTCCTTAACTGTAATCAGAAAACAATCTACAAGTATCTATTCCAAAACCTTTTCCTCTTGACTGCTGAAGCAACGGCCCCTGACATACTGTAAAAGTCTTAGCACTTCTTCCCAGAGAAAAATATTTGCCTTTTTGGAAATAGAGAGGAGTCTCCTAAAGCCTGTTGTCACAGGGACAGACTACCCAGGGGCCTCCGCACTGGCATCTAACCCTCTGCCTCCAACTCTGCCATTCCTTGGCAATTACCTCTCAAGCAGAGTCATCAAAGTCCAACTGCAACAGCTCTGCAGGCTGAGGCCAGGAAACATGACTACACCGACAACTTAAAGTCCTAATGTAACTCTAGTCACTGACCAGGTTAAAGCAAACCAGGCTCTTCCTCCTGCGCAAACATCAGCTACGTTTACAATGCAAAACGTCATCAACATCCATTTGCAGAAGGAAGCCAGCCTTAATCAGTTCTGCTTCAAGGCTTTCATGAAAATCCTGAAGTATCACATTTTGCATTTTCTGAGATGAGAAGGAAAAACAAAGCAAATATAAGCCTGAAAGAGTGCACTGGAAAGGCTGTGCTTGTCTCCTTGAGACAAACTCACCAGAAACCACACTGACTGGCAGAACAAAATGCATTTCTGAAAATCTGGTGGGAGAGGTGGGTGAAAAGGTGTGCGACACCACCCCAAATCTTGCCTCAGTTTCACTGGGCTGCATTCAGAACAATGCCCTGATGGAGTTTTTGCAGGATAAGCAGCAGCTTGCTTCTACTCATCTGCTCCCTGGGACACGCTGACGTGCACGGCACGCCGAGCATCCCCAGAGCACGTGCTGTGCCAAGACCGCCACCGGGATCAGTGGAAACGGGCAACGGCTGAGCACCAGCACTGCCCTGGTGAGTGTTCCAGAGGCACAGCAACAACTACAGAAGCACCATCAGCATTATAAACCTGCCAGAGAAAACAGCTGCTACAGACAGACTCTAGATAGCAGGATGGGCACGGGAGCCCTGCAGATTAAAGTCAGCCGTGAAGAAGAAAGAAAGAAAGGTAATCTGATCTTTAAGGGCAGTTACTGAATCGATCAATTTTGCCATCACTGAATTGTTTAGAATGAGACAGAAATGAAGATGACAGAGTAGGAGTCATTCTAACAGCAATACTGTAAGATGGGCAACCGTAAATTGTTTCACTTACAGGCTGATCTGGTCCATCACCTCCAAGCACCCGGAAACCAAAGCCTGACTCTTGTTTTCGCAGGAAAACATCCAAATCTCTTGTGTTTGGAGCTAAAAAAGCAACATTTCAAAACATGTAATGAGCTACCTTTGATTACTGAAAGATTATGCTTTTGTTGTGCACTCTTACTCTTCTTATCGACAGAAAACAGTAACCAGAAAGTTGCTATACTCACGTTTGTCCTCATATATAGTCTTAGACTTCAGGTAGACTTCTGAGGGGTCTAGTTTAGGAGAGCCTGGTCGTATAGCAGTGGGTGGGAATGGCATCGGCTGCGGGAGGGGATCGCCAACAGCTTCCAAACTACCTGAACTCTCCTGCTTGTCCTTCTGAAACAGACCCCACCCCACCAAATCCACGTTAGATCAAAAGCGTAAATGAATTTGTGTATGTGTGTGCGCAAAGGCAACAAACATCATGCAGAGGTGACATGCAGAGCAAAACAAGGGAATAGGGGAATAATATTACAACTCAATACAGCTTTTCCAAAGTACGTGTCTGACCGGGTTACTGAAGTCTTCCTCACAGGCCACAGATTCCTACTGAAGACTGGGCCTAGCAAGGGCGTTTGAAGTGACCGATGCTCAGAGATGAGCACAGCCAGCCAGCTCCCGGGCGTTGGCGTACGACACCCGGCACGTTTGGAGGAGAGACAGATTCCCGGGCAGGCGCCTGCCGGGCTCTGCACCGCAGCGCACCACCACGGGCACGAGCTGCCCCGCGGGCACTGCCCCGCGCCCCCGAGGCGTGCCCAACGCCAGGCTGCTGGCTGCAGGTACCCCAACAGTGCTGCAGATCCTGAGCAGGAGCAATACACTTGGGCAGTGAGAGGCACTGCTCATTCAACATTTGCATTTTTCTTTTATGATCGGATAGTTGCAACACTGATTAGTATTTCATGAAGAAAGAACACCAAGCATTCTTACGGCCTCCCACCCCAATTTCCAATTGATTATGCAGTACAGTGACTCTAAATACTTATTCTGGGCTGAAACCCAACCTGAAAAACTGGAACATGGTAGACTGCACGCATCCACGCATGTTAAACAAAAGCACAAGAACAGACTTAGAGATGCCCTTTTACAAAGAGTGGAAGAACCCTCCCCGCAAACGATTTAGCAGTTTGACACTTCCTGCATGTTTAGGAACACAAGAACTTGCCCTTTTTACCTGAATTATTTTGCCATGCTGCTTAATGCCACTGAACATTGAGTGCTCCATGGGAGGCTGCTACTGCAGGTGCACCAGAATGCCAGGCCCCAAGCCCGCAGTCGTGTTGGCATGCTGCGCCCAGTGCACCGACCCGGGAGCCACCGGCAAGGCCTGCGCCCGCAGGCGGCAGAGATTTATGCACTGAGCTAGTCGGTGCGGGCAGCTGTGTGCTTGCAAGGAACTGAAATGGAGTGCAGCCTGTTCCACCCGCACTGAATCTGTGTGCTCACATTATCCCACTGGGGATATGACTTTAATACTCAAGCGGCAGGACAAAATAAAAGCAGCGACATCTACACGCTGGTAATGGGGTTTTCCTAAAATGAAATAATTTGTTCTGTGCAAGACACATTTTTAAAGAAACAGCTCTATTCATCAACTGGCCTAATTCATAAAAGAAGTGTTCATTACAAAAATATGCATTACTATCAGCATTATCAAATCAGAGGGTATTTTATTAAGCCCAAGGATTCTTTACTGAGCTAATATATATTGAAGATACCCAAATAGATGGAACTTCCAAGAATAATGAGTATCAAACTAGAAATGTACTGCTACATAGAGACCTCCTGAAAATATGGATTCAAAGATAAGCAAGCATTTTAAGAAGGGAGTACTAACTGACTATCCGGTTCACTAATTCTACGCAAGGACTCACAAAAATTGAAGTATCATAAACTTCCTTTAGAATTCCATTTCACTGTAATACAAGTAATTAGCAATGAAAAGCAAAAAAATAGATACTGTATTTTGTTTCCCTTTTAATGGGTATTCTGACAGCAGTTACTTAATACAATGAATATGTGCCAGCTAAGTAGACGTGGTTTTGCTAAATCATCTTGCAGATTATTGCAGGAAGTAAAACCCAGAGGAGACGAGATTACAAAAGCAGGTCAAAGCACGCACACAGATAGCAATTGCAAGTATAGCGCAAAAAAGAAAAAAAAGGAAATAATGATAGAACTTAAATAGCAATGTCATATTTAAAATTATGACAAATCAACAATACTACCTCCATCATCATACAAGATCTTTGCTGCATTCTTGATTCTTCAGTAGTAAGAAGAGATACATCCATCACCTCCATTAAACTACTCAAAAACTCAAAGGAATCTTTTGTGTTAAGTAGACTATATTTATCAGTATGTTTTACAACCAAAAACCCCTGAATATTGTCTATCAGAAACAAATTTAAATACATCAGTAATACTCACCCCTTTGGCAGTTTTAGTAGGTGAGGGTGGACCTGAAGAAAATACAAGGTAAAAAGTAATTTCAATACCAGGTCACCAAAAGTTTAAACAGCATTAAGGTAATATAATCAGCTCCTTCTGGATTAAAAATAGCAACTGCTTATTCACTCTTCTTTTAAATGGCAAAGTGAATGTCCAGTTGACCAAAAGCATCACTTCAGAGAAGTCTCAAATTAGAATTGCTAGCCGTACAACAATGAAAAATATCAATTTCTCTTTACTAGACACTGGTCAACCACATCACGCGTCAGTTCACTGGATATGGAGACTGTGAATTTGTCTAGAAGACTTTCACTTGATACTGAAGAAATCTAATTATTTCCTTAGCTCATTTAGCAATAGTAGCATTTATACAGAAGAAGATCTGGAGATTTTTGCAAATGTTGATGACTGTCTGAAGTGACACTTGGGGCTACAATAAAAGCTTGAAGGGACACTGAGCAGCCATGTGTTGCTTCATAATTCACTCAGCTCCTTCTGGCAAACGCACACTACCTACTAGTCAGCTTTTGGGAAGAAGACACATTCTGGCCTGTGACTGACAGTCAGTGAAGAGGTATAAAAATCCAAATACAAAAATGATAATTTTTATGGTATTTCCCGTGATCAGCTCCACCTCACTGCTGATGCTTCTTCCTGCCTCCTGTTATCACCTGTCCATTACAGCTATAGTTACTGGAATACATTTGGAGAGCCTCAGAAAACTGTCCATCATATGCTTTGTATTATGCTAGAGACCGCATTTTTGCTTAAGCGCTCCCCAGGCACTTGGAAGAGACAGTGCATAATATATACCATAATAAAATTTTTGAAGAAAAAACCCCTAGCAACATGCTCTCACTCCAAATACTCAGGGGTATAATTTAAACTTGGAACATAATGGCTCAAACATAATAAGCTGCTACTTGGCCGTCAAGACTGGACACGATTTAGATATCACACTAAAAAGGGACTTTTTAAAAGCACATAACCATATATGACAACTGTAAATTTATGTATGTACCTCCTCTTAAGATAAGCAGTGGCACCTCTGCTCCTACTGGAAACTGCTTCAGCACCTCCACCACCTGCAGATGTGACAAGCTCTGTACATTCTGATGGCAAATCTCCTTGATTACGTCTCCCTTCTGAAGGCCTTGGCACCACTGGCTGTCTAAAATCATTTTCACCTTCTGTCCTGTTGGACTGTCTGCAATGGCAAACCCAAAGCCTTTAGGACCTTTGACTAGAGGAATGGTGACCAGCTCCGGCTGAGAGCCTCCTGAAGATGCAAGGGAGATCCTCTGCTCGGTTGTATCCATGGAAGGGCCATTCAGTCGACCGTTGACCAACATAGGGCCCACTTTTCCATTCTGGTCCAACACAACCGCTCCTGCTATTAAATCTTGGCCGCTCACGCAAACATCTCCCTTGGCCACGGGCGGTCCATTGATGATAGGTGTAGCGGTCACTATATCTACCACGGGGTCTTCGTTGTCGTCAGGAAGAGGATAACCACGACACAAAGTCATGTTCACATACTGATTGACAGGAACTAGCTGAAACATCTGGACAACATCTGCATGGGTGTGGCCAAGGACACAACTTCCATTTATGTCTACAATGACATCACCTGTTACAAAAGAAAGTTCAACCGTGTCAAACCCAGACATGAAACCATCCCCACCTGTCCTGTGTTCTGAGACTCAGGACAAAAGCCGAACTGGAAGAAATCCCTGTGCGGCCTTCAAAAGTAGGAAAAAGTGGTGGCTGGGCTATTAACTCTTGGCTATCTGTTGCCAAAAAGCATGAAGGATTCCCTCTTTGCATTTATTCTATCTATTTCATCTCAGAACACAGTGTGCTAAATATATAAACTTTAATCTGCAGCAGATTTAAAAAATGATACTCTACAGGCACAGGAGATGAAGCAGTGCACGCACACTACTGCAAGCAGATGTCTTCCACTTTAATTCATATTGTGCAGCATCCTAAACAGAATCCAGAATAAATCGGATTTTTTTTTTTTCCCTGGCGTGGGGGGGAGGAGTGTCCTATGTTTATTTTAGGACTGGCTGAACTTAAGCTAGGATTGCACCCACACACGTTCCATACTTACACTGCTGCCACACACGGCTAAGCGTGTAGTTTCAAAATGAAGTGGAAGCAGGCTTCATAATTTGCATTATTTTGATCGTGAAACTTTGCATGTGCAATACAGTATTCCCAGCAAGCAAACTCTCTTATCACTTAAATGCCTGGGCATCAGTAAAACCGTAACTCTCTTATGACATGAGCTACAACAGGAATAAATACACATCTTTACATTCAAGCATGTTATGTTTTTTGCAGCAACAAGGCAAATCGCAGATCAGGATTCACCACACATCGGTTTTACTTCATGTACAAAGAGGGAACAAAAAAACATCCTGCAAACAGCCACGAAGCCAGAAGGTCTTAGCTAAAGCAGAACTACGGAAATCTTCAGAAGTGTCCTCAAAGTAGCTTTGTATCTAGAACATTGCTTGTTTTCCTTTTCAGCCACTGCTCTGCACAGATCGTTCACAAATCTGTGAACTATTTCATTTAGTGAGGTGTTGGTATTCAGAGTCAGTGGATGGGGTCATCCAGCCGCCTGTGCCTCAGAAGCTGCCTTCTCTAGAAGCTCAGAGGAAATACAAGTTTAGAGAAATAATACTTGACCTGGTACAATTCTCCCATCTTGTGCAGCAGGTCCATCTTTTAAGACATTCTTCACCTGGAGAAACTCATCAGGTCTGTCCCCTCCAATGATTGTAAAGCCAAATCCCATTGTACTTTTTTTCAGCGATGTCCGTATAAGTGCTCCTGTAAGCTGGGATGGATCTCTAGTGAAGACAGACTTATCTGGTCCTTTTGGATTATGGAATAGAGAGACATGAAGGTAGGAAACCAGACTTAGTTTTGGTAAGCTTTTTGTTTGCTTTTTTGTTTTTTTAACATGTCATAAAGGTTAATGATTTGTTTTGTTAACACTGGTTAACCTCTGCAGCACTGACACGGAGTAAAGCAACCAAGATACTGTTACGTTCATCTCACAGCTGAGTGAAGTGAATGGGAGAGTTTTTTCAAGACCATAGCACAGATTACAACAGAGCTGGAACTAAAGCTTCCACCTCTAATTCCCAGCTTGACACAGTAACTCTTGAATACCAAGGTTAAAGTAAATCAAAAACATAAAAATTCAAGGTGTGGTTTTACCTGCATCTTCCAGCTGGCTCCTCCATATATTCAAAAGCTGCTTATGACAACCAGCTTCAGAACAATTAAAATGATTTTAAAGCAGTCTTAGGGTCTTGGTTCAATTTTAACATTAAAAAAATAATTCAAAAAACCTTACAGATTTGGGAGGGCAGCAGTACAACGGCCAGCAAAAAGACAAGGCTAGTGACTTGATGAATTCCCAAATTGGTTCCTTATGATTCATACTTGCAGATAGAGATATTAGTGACACAGAACACAATATGCGGTGATACCTGATTTTGAAGGACCAACATCAGTCTGTCCTAGCTGTTTTTTCCTTTTGGCTTCCAGTACTGGGTTTTCAAACTGGGTTTTCTGGTTAATATGACTGCAGACATACAAATGGTAGATAGGATTTCAGCAGAAAGCATTCTGCCTGTTTCACAAAGACAACCACAAAAGATACATCTACAAATACTATTTTTTATTACCTCAGACTAATGCTCTGGAGGAATGAATGATAAACTATCACAGTCAACATTGAAAGTATTTTTGTTCTTTCAACAACTTGATTTAATTTAAGAGCCAATACAATTTTACTTCCTGTAATTGTTAGGTAGAGTATACCTTCATTCCACTCTGCAAATTTTCAGGAGGTTGTAGAACTGAGAAAACCTGCTGCTTCTTTTGACCCTATGTGTTGCTTCCATCTACCTATAACGTTTACAAACTCAGATACCATCTTTTTACTAGCAGATGCTAGAGTATTATGGAAAAGAAGAGTAAGTCTGAGCAGAATTTAAATACCTGTGTTGGCTCTGCAAAGTCAACAAATGTTAGCTTGTTAGAAGCTAACATTTTCAACTCTACTAATTTTCTTCCTCACGATTAAAGAGAGATTTTGTTTTCTCTGACCTGAAGGAGATTCAGAAGAGCTCTCGTAACAATTCTGTAGTTACTTACTTGGCTCTTTGGAGACAGCAATGAGATAGAAGTTATTTTTGATCTTTTACAGTTATCAGGTGCCACTCTTAAATCAAGTGACCCCAGTTTTGTTAAAGCTAAGAAAAATGGCATCAGCTCATTTACTTTAATAAACTACTTTGGTTGTTACTTGCTTTCCCTCCCCAAAAGAAACACACTCCAGTAAGTCAGTAAGGTCACACCATGGCCCTTCCCACATGCCGGGGCTTCAGAAGCGCGTGCTGTATGCTCACTGCCCCTAGAACTGTTCCTACTGGGTATGTTTAATACTTACACTGCATTACAACCTATACAGACTGCATATCAAGCGCTTCATTATTTTCTGCTCAATTCATAACTATGTCAAATTAATAATTAGCACTTACTCAACATAGTATGTTCCATATTGAGGGTCTTCTATTTTTTCCCATCCATAAGGAAGTTCTGCAATCAGAAATAACAAAATTCTCCATTACAGTGGAAAACTATCTGCAAATAGAGTTCTTATGAAGCAACAAGAGGACAGGTTACAGGCTCATGAAAAATAAGAGGAAAATACAGGTCCTTTTTTCTTCCCTTCATCTGCTTGAGGCTGGTCCTTCTGATGAAAGGATATCAGCCTGTTCCAGGGAATCTGAGGCCCTATAACTCTCACTCTTTCTTCCACTAGATAAGAAGACTAGTATTCAACAAAATCACACCACTTGAAACATATAATAAACTTAAAGATACAAACTAACCTATTGAGAGAGGAAGAACCTATAAAGGGGAAGAAAAATACATTATTTAAAATTAATCTAATTATAAATGATGAATGCCATTTGATAGATGTCGACTTTTTAAACTATACAGTATGAATATGGTTGCACTGCTTCTGCCCCCAAATACACCACAAAAGAGCGTGATAAATGCCTCGCAGTATCACGTCCCAAGCTTGTAAAACCATGCATCTCCATTCCTCTCGTCCTTTCCGCTTAAGAGCACCTGGCAGAAGTAATGCCACCTTTATTTGTTCTCTCAATAACATCAGGATCTTTGAATGATGGTATATTCTGACAATGTTTCAGTTTTCAGTCAACCCAAGAAACCTTCAGTCAGAACTATAACATCCACCCGTGATAAGTAAGAAGAAAGGCAGGCTATTTCACCCCGATGTTTACAATATAGTGAGACATCCCAAAACGGCCGAGCATGGGTTTAGGTCTGGCCCCATCAACTTCAGCACAGACTGCCTGGCCTGCCAAGGTGATGGAACGCAGTTTTGTGCTGCTGCAGCCTGACAGCAAGCCAGCTGACAGTGGCTCAGGCTTGGACTGCCTTGGACATCCCTACGCTAGGGGTCTAAACTAAAAAATCACCTGTTTGATACAGGTATTGAAAGTTACATGTGAAAAGCTCCTTTTTATGGCAAACCCAGAATCTGGTATGATGGCACCCAGCAGCAGATCATTACTGACTGAAAGGATAAGCAGTTCACAGAGAGGTCCAATTATTCTAGCTTTACTGTTCTAGTTATCTTGACCATGGAAACTTAAATATTAGAGTAATGGATACAGTCAGGTAGCTAGACATTTTAAGGATGAAATTGGTATGTAACCTTCTTTGAGGCTGCCCTAAGTCTGATGGTAACAGGAATTTTCCTAGTATATGACAGCATGTTACCAATTATTAATACTAGCATCACTCCATGGGGTTTGACAAAAGACCCAGTGGGTCTATTCATTTAAATGTTGTTCATTTGGATACCCTGCATCTCTCTGTTTAAAGTGCTTTTTTTATGCCGTGGTGAGCTGCACATATGTTTAATAAGCAGCAGTATGCGTCCACTGCTCCAGCTGGCTTCATTACGTATACATGGTTGTTAGGCTGGGCAATTTAGGAAGACGACAGGCTATTCTGAGTCTGCCTCAGCTTTTGTAACATCAGGCATTTGCCGAAGACAGAGCTATTTGGTACTCTTTTCTAACTGACTAAATTGCATGACTATGTAGGAAATGGTTGCAGGAATTGTCTGTAGGCCAATCATGAACCTGGCCTGTAAGTCTGAAGCAACAGTGTGAACAGTTGAAGGGAGTCAGATTGTCCCCTCTACTTATGCATTCAAATATTGTATCATGTCATATGCAATAGGTATCATGCTGTATCTTCTTCATTACTCCTATATTCTAATACTTAGGGACCTTTTCCTTCTGCCATATTCCACCCGCATAACAATTTTCACTGAGACTGTCACTAATGCACGCAGCTTTCTCCTTCGCAGTGATAGTTACTGGAACAAAATATCTCATTCTCTTCTCAGGAATGCAGATAAACCCGTGATTCAGTCAGATTCTACTGCTCCAGGGAAAATACACTATGGACTTTCCCAGTCTTATGTAAACGCCTATTGACACCAAACCAGGGAGGCTGAGCTGTACCCTGCCTCCTCCAGAGTCACGTGCATGGGGAATAAGCTTCTACTACAGCAGCAACGACCATATCCAGCTGTGATAAACGCAGACATTTATCAGTCACAGGTGACGAATTCTTAACATCTCACCTCCATCTTCACAATCCTCAGGAGCTTTGGCTTTCTTACAGAGCCGTGGATCAAGCCACGTGGTTGTCTTGGTGTTATGACTGTGGAGCAGAACATATGCCATTAAAAGAAGAGAACTCCCTCAGACTGAGGAAACTTTGCTGTACTTTAACTTTTAATTATTTACTACCATGGGCAAACTGTAGCCTGTAGATAATATAACCTCTATTTGTGCCTTAGTCACATCACAAAATGCTAAAAAGAAAAGGCAACGATGATGCTCAGAGGTACCAGCACACTGAGACTCTCCAGGACAGACGTGAAATATCAGAGGTACAAGCACTCTCCCCTGCCCTTGAGAGCTCATGTGGGAATAGCATCTGTTTCTACCTGAAAGGAAAAAATACTTTTAGCCTCCTCTTATGTTCAACTCTCAGTAAGGTTTCTGTTTCATTTTTGCATCAGAATTCCAAAATGAGGCTGTTTCACATATGCACATACTAGCTACTTTCCTATTCTGGGCTTTAATCGATGCTATTTGTATTTTAAAGCACGCATTCCCAGCCAGGGAATACAAGCAGTGAAGCAAGAATAAACAAGCTCTCAGATTTCAGAGAAATTTGACATAGTGAAGGTTTATAAGATGTTATACCTCACCTAGCAATACCCACCCAGCTTCGGATTTTGTGAGATACAAAACTCATATTGCAAACAAACCAACTTTGCACGTGGAACCATAAGGCTTTCCTGCGCGATGGCAACAGTACCAAGTATGCAGCATAGATGACTATCAGTAAGGAACGTAACAGTAGGAATATATTAAATTTCATAGAGAAACAGAATCAGTAACAGCAGAAGTAGTGAGATGTAAGAGCAGCAGGCAGGTTCCTAGACTGCAGCCCACCAGTACTCCTCTCATCGGAAGGGCACAGCAACCCCTGCGCGGTGTCGGTCTACTCACTCAATGAAGTAGATCATGCCAGTGTCAGTGTAGGCCATCTCCCAGTTCTTGGGCAGTGGTTCCAGGGTTTCATCCCTCGACAAGTAATTTCTGAAGTCCATGGAGCTGCTTGTCTGGTTGTAGCTGGGAACGGGTTTCAGCCAGTCAGGAGAATCTGAATGTTTTTCTTTGTTTTCTGCAGTTGTTCAGGGAAAGTGTTACTATTTGTCAGATGTTTATGTTGTTTCTCACAAAGAACCACCCTCTTAATCTGGCTATGAGTCGATGTCAAACACGTCCCTGTATGTGATGTGCATTTTTCCACTTTTTTTTTTTTTTCAGCTGTGGACTTTGAAAAGCTGACATGAAAACACTGAACTCTGCTCTTCCCTTGCCAAACAGAATTAACCTTGTATTATGTGTCTGAGCCTACTCTGAAAATCAACGCTACCAGAAATCCCAGTTGCCTACACTGTTGCAGTTCCTACACAGAGAACAGTGTTTGTAATACTATCAAAAACACCACAAAAACCCTACTAATATTCCTCAAAGCACCAGAATGAAACACAGAGAAGACCCAAACTGCCAATAAAACAAACACCACCCTCCTGCAAGGCACAACAAGAAAAAGCTCCCCAAAATCCCTGCAGAAAACTTCAAATGCGAGCCTCCACCTTCCAGTCCCCAGGTTACGCTCGGTGCCCCCAGTCACACGATGGTGCCCGTGACCTTCACCCAGGCACCGGCCCAGCCACCGGGCCGCTCTGTGCCGGGGTGTTGCCAGCCCTGAAGCTAACAAGATGAGGTCAGGTCTGGTCAATGGAAGCCTGTCTTAAGCACTCACACACAGGATCATTTGCAAACGCAATGTGACAGCCTCTCTCCGCCGTCAGTTCTTCCCCCTTGAGATGACAGCGAAAGGAAAAGGGCATCCTGCCAATCTGTGGAAAGCCCGGCCGGACACTGGTCCGGTCTCAATGCACTCTGGTTTGTTTCTCTCCACAAACTCCTCTTCAGGCAGTTTCAGGTCGTGTGACAGTTTCCTTAACCAAAATCACCTGAAAATTTTGCAGTATGAGCTAGTGTTGCCCCTTAAACCAATCACTTCACTGAATCTCCTGCATACAAATTTAGTAATCTCCTCAAAATTAAAGAATAACATTTACAGGGTATGAGCTATACTCTGCAAAGGATTCCGTTATTTGAAGAGTGGACACATTTTTCCTTCCTCCTCATGGAACTGGCTGATACCCAGCACTACATGTTCTCTACTGAGCAGTGCATTTTATGATGCAATTGCACATCTGTCTGGGGGAACAGCTGTTTCTTTTTAAAAGATAATTTCAAAATGGAGTAAAAACACTAGTCTGAATAGAAAATTGCCTTCAAACTTTACCAAAACTAAGGCAGTGGTTCAAGCAAGCATGAGTACTCCTCACCCATTCATACAACACTTCAGGGAATTTCTCCCCATGTCAACCAACCTATCCCTCCGCTGCCATTAACTGCTTCCTTTTCCTCCTCTTCCTCCTCTTCAGGGAGAGAACTGTCCATCCTTTGCATTTTGCTGACAGATGTGGTTCTTTTCCTCTGTGATTCAGTATCAAAATCATTGTCAAAAAGAACTTGATCCACTGGATCAGGTTGAAAGGGGCTTGGCTCTGCTGGAGGCTTCGGAGTACCGTAAAAATTGCCTGCCAATGAGACAGAAATCAAGGTCACTAAAGCACTGCTACACCTGCTGAAAGCACTGCCAGTGGCACTGAACGTTTTATTGCCCGTGTAACACCTTCTTGGTGGAAGACCTGAATTGTAACCTGACTTCTTAAAGAAGACATCAGCCCTATCAAAATCCAATCAACAGTCAAAATCAGTTTATCCCTACGTTGTCTTTTGGCCAATGATGCTATTGTTCATCAGAAAACGATAGGTTTAATTCAAAATTTCTATCCTACCACATGTTTTCAAAGAAAAAGACATATTTGTTACTTTGCCTGGAATTCACTAATGCTCCATGGGGAAACTTGGGGAACATTCTGCACAAAGCAAAACAGTGAAAATCAGTTGTTCTCACTCTATACACCGATTAACTGATTAACAGAGTAATATGCAGCAACAGAAACACACTGAAGTCAAAAAGCAAACTAGTGTTTTGCAGAAACATAAAGTATCTATTTACATAAAACCAGTTACAAATAATTTCTTTTAAAACCACAGTCCTACAATCTTCTACTGACAATGCACTTGCTAAACAAGCTGTTAATATAGTTTCACCTAAAAATTATTTGCACTTGAGAAAAATAAACAGATTTCTACTTCAGTATTTTAATCTAAAACATGAAGACTAGGAATCATCTGTTGTTTTCTGGAAAAGAATTTCGGCAATTGACCTCTCTCCTGACTACTCATATGATTTCTATTAGGGAATTGAGCACACAGCAAGAGAGCTTCCCATAATTCTTGCTGGGGTAACTTTTGGTGGCTGGATATGGTTTTGACCATGTAAAAAAAATAAATAAGAAACCTTCTGAAAATATCAGTGAGGGCGAGGCTCAAAGTGGTGACAACCAGATAAAGGGGAGCAAAATGAAAAAAAAAGTGCTAATTTAGTCTAAACTTGCTTTAGAGATTTCCACAGACAGCATGAGACATGTAATACAAGGAGGTACAGAGCCTTTCACAGAGTTTTCTACTTCAGACATTTTCTTTTTCCCATTTTTTTTTTTTCTTTTGAGAGAGGAAGAAATCAATTTCATTCAGGTGCTAGTAAAACCACCACCTACCAAAAAAGTCCTCTATAGGAGAATGCTTAAAATTCCTTGAATCAAATATATGTTAAACATATGTAAAAATCAGGCAGGTTTATAATCTGGTAAATTCTGCTGAACATCAATGAAAGCTGCACATGCTCAGCATTTTTGAAAATCTGGCTGTAATTCAGTTCACTTCAACTACAACTATATATTTGAAAAAAATCTAGCCAGATCATATTTCAGATTTTATAAACTAAGACACAAAAAACAACGTGAGATGTTTGCAGTTTGTTCTGTTCCTGGTGTCGAGAGGTAAGCTGCTCAATAGTAAAAAGCAGCAGAACCCAGGCACTCATTACCTGAGCCCCCTTTGCAACCAGGGCGCACTCCGCAGAAGTGCAAGGCTCCACAGGGCTGAGCCAGCCAAACTGGTCTCTCCTCCTCCTCACTTTAAACAAAGGTGGGTTTGGGCTGTCCCCCAGCCTGAAGCACAGGGATGTGAGGAACCTTAAAGCTGTCTCTGACTGCCATCAAACCCTTTAAAGCAAAGCAAAAGCCCATCACATGGTGGCAGCTCCCTGACTCCTCTGACAGTTCACTACCTTCATTACAATGTTTTGCCCCATCACATTTCAGAAACTCAACTTTGCTACAGATTTGGACAATCTGGTCTAATGACATGCAATTTTTTGTTGCAAAATACTTTTTTTCCCTGCTGCATCCGAATTTCCCTTGCCTTCTATACTTTTGATGTGTGCCTCAGAGTAACATGGCTCTGTTCTCAAAGGTTTAAGCAAAGTTGACTGAATTCTGTTAAAACAAAATTGTACCAAGTATTGAGAAACATTTTCAGAATGCATCCTCAAAAATGCAATAGGGGAAAATAATCAGGTTGCATTAAGACTGCTTGAAAGGACAACCTGCGACTTACGAGAGCGCTCCAAAACAAGACCACTACTCCTCTTCACAGGTAGTCCAAACCAGACTTAATAGTGCCACTCTATTAGTGTAACGATCATCCATGGGCAGGAAAAGCAGCACCTCCTGGGTACAAGGAGCTCAACTTAGACCAAGATACTGGACATGAGTACTGGGTCCTTATTCCCATTCCATTAAACATCAACATACCATCATATGTTCCACTTTCTAGCAAGGCTCCACTTTCTTCCAGTGCTTTAAACTGCTCAACAGGAATGAAATTATAGTCTACTCCAGGGACTTCCCCATCTCTGGGAGCCCTTGTAGTGCCTGAAAAGACAGAGAAAACACTCTTGTAAGATACTTAAGTGCTGTCTGTTTACCAAACGCTGCCTGCTGTACAATTCAGTAAAAAAAATATATTTTAGACACTTTATACAATGATGATGTCACTCCAGTAAGGTAAGAGTCAGAACACTGGTGAGCAATCAAACAATAACGTATAAAAACCAGGCCAATGAATTACATAGGAATGACAGTTCTAGTATTGGGGAAGGAGGAGAAAAAATGCTGGGTGAGGTGGTAATTAGAGACAATTCTTTCTCATGCTCAGTGAACCGAAAACTACTTCTGTGGGAGCTGACAATGCCTGAGCCAGGCAGTCACAGGCTGGGATTCTGGAGAGCTGTTAACAGCTGCGGTACTTTAACACAGCTGCAAGGGTGCTTCATCTCTCCCCTGTTTCCACCAGTGCCAACTCACTAATCTGCACTGAGGTCAGCGTGACTAAGCACGTTTGATTTTTGGACTACCAAATCCGTAACTGGGCACAGAAACTATCTTATAACCTTACAATTCAGAGTAGTAATTCAGCTACGCTCCAAACCCTGGCTGTAGGTAAGCTTTTTCAAAGTAATCAGTAAATTGCTGTCTTAATGCAGAAGTTCTCAAAATGTTATGTCTATAAATACGGGCCTCCCATAGTTATAATAGCTTAATTAAAGCTCTCCTGGAAAGGACTCCACTAATTCAGTACTGCCTATAACCTAATAGCCTTTTAAAGGCATATGTCAATTTTTTCAGGCGGCAGGAACACGAGCTGCTAGCAAATTTCACTATCTTTTAAGAAAGCCACAAACTGTTGGTCATGCTCACTATGATGATAATGCTACAGTGAATTTCTGTAGTTACAAAAACGTTAGTTGGCAAACTTTTAAGTTTTTAGTGCAATGAATTCTTCGATTCAGTTGGCGATGAGCTTTGTTAACCAGGGAACCTTTGAGACAAGGTAAAGTTTGATCTTGTGATATTTAAGGAATGAAATGGCACAGAAGGGTGAGAAGCAATGACAGAATATCTGGCAGCTGTCAGAGCATCCTCTACCTCGAAGGTGCTTTCTATAAACGTCCACTCGTGGGAGCAGTAACCTTTAGGCACCTCGCTAGAGGCAAGTGAGCGCCTGTGCTGGTTGGGCCAAGAGATGCTAGCAGATGCCCAGAGCAGAAGGGCTGGCATAGCTGATGAGACAGGTCCATCCAGACTCCCTCACTAATTAATTCTTGCTGTGACACTGAAGTTTGTCCACGCACTGTTCCTTCCTCCTCTTCTTGGGCCACAGAGCCACTGTCCCTCTTGCCACCACCTCCTTGTACTGTCTTTTCAGGAGGAGCAAACAACAGTTCCCCTGTACCTTCTGTCATTGCAACCCTTTCTGCACATAATCCCTCCTGCAACTCTCCTTCCAGCTGCATCATCTGCCCAATGCATGTGACCCTCCTGAGGTCACCGTTTCCTCTTTGTGCAAAAAACAATACATTAACAAAAATCGGGATGTGTTTCACTGCTTGATCATGCTGAGGAAGATTTATTTCCCATGGTGTCTGTTGGTTATTCTAACAACAACAACTGTCAAACTTCAGAAGAGTAAAATACAGATATTACTGAAGCACTCTGAGCTTTGAATTCTGAAGTTGTTGCTGCTTTGTCAGTCCACGCTGGCCGTACCTTTTCACTGCAATTTAAGATATGAAACTATTCCAGCAAAGCCATTTACAGAAGTTCCTGCTGCAAGGTAAAACTGTAAACCAGATTAAGAGAGAGAGCATTTAAAGCTCTCAACTTATGTGACAGCTACCAGGAACAGATCAAATGAGGCTGATATTTACATACTTACAAGGGATGGTTCTCAAGTAGAGATTGTCTCTGATCACTTGCTGGAGTTTATGGTCTATTGAGCCCTTCTGGAACTGAAGGCTCAAGTAATGGCGCAAATCTTTGTTGATGACCTTTCCTTAAAAAATAACAAACAAGAACAACCTGAAAAATTAAGCAGAATCTCACAACATGAATTGCATTTCACTGCTACAAACATTAAAAAAAAAAAAAAGCAAAGCAGAAAGAGCTGGGTTGTATTAAATGTAACGGTCTCTGAACGGAAAAGCCATTCTATGCTACCAAAGCCTGACGTAAAGTGGCACAGTGATTTTAAGTATAGCTGAGCAACAACCATCCAACATCAGTATCTCCCAAGCAAGGCAGTGAGAATATTCTGGAATTGTTTGGAATCAGTAAAAAGTCTTAAAATATGAACTCTATTACCAAAATTAAAAGCCTCTACAGACAGGAAACTGCTTCAAAATGCAGTGATAATACTTTCTATTCAATTTACACCTACTGGCGAGGCACTTAATATTATAAAAAAAAAAATATTTTCTTTTTAAAAATACTGCATGATAGATGAGAGATTTTTTTTACAATTATTCCTTTGCAATATTTCTGTCAGGTATCATTAGCAAATCTGTCATATCACCAGATAACTGTGGCCCCTTCAGCACACAGATAACTGAGCTCTTGTATTACGGCTTCATCCTTCTGACAGAAGGGTACAAACTAATCTTTTGTACCCTGTCATCTTCCCAGAAAGCACATTAAATAGAGTTCAGTGACCTTGATAAATTTAAGTTACGTACTACAGCAGAACACTCAAGGCTTCAGGGAAGAAGACTCCATCTTTGTCTTCAAAACCCAACCCAGGAGATGGCCAATAGCAGGTGTATGCTGGTGCTTCACAACAGCGGGAACAAAAGCCGGGCCAGACAACAGCTCCTTTTAAATTACATCAGCAACAGGTTACGGAATGTACGAGCCTGCCACAGGAGTGATTGTGACAGGAGCCACCGACGCCTGCTGAGACCAGCTGCTGAGGAGACCACCTCAAGAGGTCTGAGAATGAAATGGGGCACAGACCCACATCTGTCTTAATACAAAGCTTATCTATGCCTTAAAGCCGAGATTGCTGTACTTACATAAATGTCAAATTTGGAAAGAAAACAATGAACCAAAACCACCAAAACCCACAAAGCCTTTCCACCACTAACCAGGTTTTCCCAGCTATGTGTCCCTGCTGCAAACTTGGTTGCACATTTTGGTTTTGGCAAGCTTATACTTTCCCTTCCCTTTTTGCCAGGCTAAGGGCAGATACACACCTTATACTCATCTCTCAAACATTACCTCAGCTACCGCCATTCACCAACAGCAAACTGTATTTCAGTTTGCACCCTCTTCCCTGCAAGCAAACCAACGGCATGCTGGAAAGCATTTCAGAGTGAAACCAAGATTACCTATCAGCCCCCTCTTCACAAAGGTCTGTACTGTCCATAAATTAACCAAAACCCAAACGCTCAAACAAAACCCCTCTAAGCCCCCAAGCAAAGAAAGAAAAAGCTTCCCCCTGCCTCCGGACACAGGCAGCACACCCAGTGCCTAACACAAGCCCTGAGCTCCAGACGAGGCCCATTTCTCACCCTCCTTTAATACTGTTATTTAGTCAAAAATTATGTCCAGAAATATGAAAAGCATTCTACAGCATGGAGATGACACCACAGTACAGTCCTCATGGCTTTCCAGGAGTTATACAAGCGGCACAGCAATTCCCACTAACGTGGGTGGGGTGAGCAGCAACCCCCCGTCCCCCGACTCCTTCCCAAACACGAAACTCGCAGTAACTCCGCAGCTCCCCTGGGTCCGACGCTCTCTGTTGTTATGACAGTGAGCCCCCAGCTCAATTCCCTATTTTGCCATCATGAGCTGTTCTTTATAAAACTTTGGATTTGCTTCCTGCAGCATAATGAGCAAAACATGTCATGGAAAATGAAAACAAATGGTGTAATCTCCAGCAAGAAAAATATTTTCCATTTGTTACTACAAATCACTTTATTGTTTGTAGACAAGATGGTTTCTCAACATTAAAAAATATTTTACCACTAAAACGGTCCATCCATCTCCCTGTCAAAGCCAGATCTATAGCACTGCACTTTAACAATACAAGCATATTTCACTTAGGCAGATCAATACACACGTATTTCACTCGGCAGATGAGTCTGGTTGCTAGCTAGGCTCAGAGTGTTGCATGTTGGAAAAACTTGGCAAGAAGTGAAAATCTGTACTGGATGTAGAATTACAGACACTTTATTTATTCACTGATCTTACCCTCTTCATGTTTTAAAATTTAAAAGCTCATAAACCCTTTTCAATAAATATCAACTCAGTCCAAAAAAGAGTAAAACCAAAGCTGCTACTAAGGATATGCTAACACCGAGGGGTTAATCTTAACATTGAAACCTTAAAGACTGGACTATACTCTTGAGACCAAGATGACTAAACTGAAGACTGAAAGGATTGCCTGGGGAAAACAGAAGAAAGTCAAACAAAATAGGCAAGAGAGAACATGACAGAAAGTCACATAAAGAATGGTGTGCATTAGAAAGCAGAAAAATAAAGTAATAGTAAGGATGCTTTAGGCAACCTCCAGAGCTTGTTCTTACTCAAAAGCCAGATACTTCCCCCTTCAGGAGCTGAACATGCTCCTTTACATCGTTTCACGTAGGCTTTTAAGAGAACCTCATGTATCAGACTCTCCGAAATGACCTAATAAATGTCAGGTTGGTGTTTGTCACGCTGCTGAGCTGTCTCTGAAGGATGACACACGCAACACAGGGACCAGTCAAGAGGAATAATGTACTTTACACCATTCAGGTTATGCAAGATGAACAGGCACAAGCCTCTTGTTTTCAGTTTTAATTTAAATTAACCACAAAGGAACTGTTTAAGTGAAGATATGCACACTGCAGTTCAGTAAGGAAAACTAAGTGACTGCAGAAGAAAAAAAAGGCGTGAGTATCACTGCAGCAAAATACAGCACTGTGAAGGACAGAGGCAAGTATGAGCAACAGAGACACTGTGAAAAACGGGGGTAGTGGCTTTCACTTCTCACACCACAAACTGAGACGGTAAAGTCGCCTTTGCTGCTGTACTCAAGCAGGACGAAGATAGCTATTTATACACCCAACCTGTCACAGAAACACCAAAGTATACATATTGCAACAGCAAACAGATGAGCATTGCCACAGTGCTACTAGAACTCAACACAAAGAAGTCCATTTCTAAATTAGCAATGCTGGTATAACAGCAAAGCTCATAGTTTAAATATGCAAATAAATTCTAAGAATTCAATCTGTGAAGATTTTATGCGGCTGCCCAGCAATAAGTCACATCAAAATAATGTCACAAGTACGTCTGGGTAATGCTGCCAGTACAGAGAGTATCTGTGACATCCCCCACAAATCCCTCTGAAGACCACGTGGAAATGCTTGGTTTCTTTTTGGTGCACATTTTATGCAGACTGACACAGGTGACAACTTTCCAGAGGTACAGCGCATCCTATCCACTTCGCTGTGCCAGGAGCCCTCCCCTGAAGTTTCCATGCCAACACCTCCTAGAGACAGTGGCATCTATATGCTAATGAGGAGCTGCAATGCTGATGGGCAAATGAATGAGTACACGGCGTTTTTCCTTCAAACTTTTCAAAAAATACTTTCCCGTTAATCATAAAAGCAATTTTTCAAAGTAGCAGTTTATTAAAAGCACATGACTTTCCTATTAGACTACACAATTAATTACCAGGGCTCACACTTTTACTGTAGCCTTTAGCGCAAAAACGTATTTTAAGGGAACAGCTGTGAAAAGGGAATTCCATTCCCCCATTCTTGGAGCGCAGTTTTAAAAAGCCCGTCTGCAGCCCGGGGGTGCTCCGCCGGGGAAATTAACGGGCAAAAGCGCCGAGGGGCGCCGGCAGGCAGGGCGGCAGCCGAGCCCCCGGCCCCGGCCCGGGCGGGCGGGAGGGGCCGGGGAGGGGGGGGGGCGGGAGGGACCCCGGGGGGGGGGGGGGGCCGGGAGGGACCCCGGGGGGGGGGGGGGGGGCGGGAGGGACCCCGAGGGGGGGAGCGGCGGGGTTCGGAAGGGAAGCGCCCCCGTCCCGCCTGTCCGCAGGGAGCTTTAAGCGTCACAGAAGGGGAAAAGCGCAGGTTAGATACCCCTACACAACTTCCTTTTCTCCACAGGAACAAAGCAGAGGAGAAACAAAGACAATTTCATAGTGTAAATTCAGAATTTCATAAATGCGAACAGAATTCCATATCGTCCAAGGTTACACTCAGCTGCATGATGTGTTACATAAGCAGTGATTGCAAAAGGCAGCCTAGAATATGAAAATTCCATGCGAAACACATTAAGGGCTAATAAAACAGCTAAATGCCTTTGCTCAAAGCGGCTAACTAAAATAGGAATTATCAGGGCTGATCAAGTGGAAAACAGTTACTGTTTAATTACTACCAGGCTATCAATACGTAAAGTAAGATTAAGCGATCTTTGATGTGACTAAGCGAAAGCCCTTTGCAGAAACGTTCAGCTACACAAAGCAGACACGTTGCGTTAGGAAACCAAAATTATAATTAAGTGTGCAACACGTTAACTTTATGATATTCCTCAGCAACTACTCACATATGATAATTTAACATGAGTTACAGATCTGGATGTGTGAATTCACTGAACACAATAAATTCTTTCTAAAAGCACGCAAGAGAATCACTGTATTCACAGACTACGGAGAAGACAGAAATGCCCGGCAGTGACACAGCCTTCAGTGCTTGCACCACCACGCTGCCCACGCAGCAAGCACACACCTACGTTCCCAGTGCAAGGAACGTGGGGGAGGTTCAAATTATTCAAATTAAATTAGAAAGAGAAAGCAACATTTTGAGAATGCCAGGCCCAGGCAGTGGGTGCCTCTCTCCCCCAGGGGCAGAGGCCCCGATGGGTTGCTGTGCCCACGTCTGCTTCCCCTTCAGGGACGGAGAGGGGCTTGGGACCACGCAGGAGGAAGGCTGCGCCCAGCAAGGGCTCCGTGGACACGCTCTGCTCCTCACCTCCCCATCCCTCTTCCAGGAAACAGGTGCAAGAACCTAAGTTTGAAATCTGCCCGTGACAGAGAGGAGCTCCCTAGGAAAATTCTGGCCGGTAAGGAAGTTGAGGTGACGACCACATCTGCGCCAGCGACCTGTCTGGGAACAGATCCCGGTCCCATTATGGGCTGATCCCCACTCAAGGCACCTTCTGCTCATTCATGAGGCACCCGCTGCTTCTTCAAAGAGCAGTCAAGCTCACCATCAGCTGAAGAATTACTTTCTAAGAGACAAGGAGTAAGAAAATGGCTGTGTTCAGTCCACAGGGCTCAATACGCCCCTACACACCATCCGGCAATTACCAGCTGCTTTGGAGTTAAGTCGCTGCAAGGATGTTCCAAAGACCAAAAGCAGATAATCATCGCAGGAATGTGACGTGTAGGTTTCTGCTCGTTTGCCTTTTAATGAGACTCAAACAGCAGTAGATCCACTCAGCTCTGCTCCCAAAGTCTGGATTAATCACACCTTTTGACTGCCAGATCCAACACCAGACAAGGCCAACTGTTCACCAAGTCAGCAGAGATTCTGCAAGGGGCCACAGTGGGCAGGTCTCCGGCTCGGATACTGTAAGGGCATCTTGATTTGGCGTATCACTGGTAGGTAGAGACATTTGTCTGAAAACAGTGATCTGCCACAAGACACAGATTTTTCCCCTGACAATGAACAGAACAGACAAGGTGAAGAATGAATCTTGATTTCCCAGAACAAACGTGGGAGAAGAGCCAAATACATGAGAAGCTTATTTCTGGATGTGAAATGCAAGTGATATATTCTACACAGACAAAAAAACCCCAAACCTCTTAGATTATTAAAGAGCATGAGAAAAGAGCAAGTATGTATTTTAATCTGTTCTGGCCATACCGACAGACTTCTCACCTTCTCCCTCAACCCAGGATCATTTGTAGAGATTTGGTTTGAGAGCAGACCAACAGGCATCAAGAACCAAACTCTTCTGAAATTATCAATGCTGTTGTCAGCAGCAGGAGAATTGGGGAATGACTTGGGAAAGTTGTTTGGTGAGGGAAGGGGAAGTCCCATGGACGAGAAGCTGATGAGCGCAGATAAAACTGAACTGGACTATTTGGGAATATGGGTAAGTATCAAAGGAGGTACTGTGATTCAGAATAATGCTGTAAGAAGAAAACATTTTTTAAATCTATTTTAAATTCCTAAGGAAGAGGTCTTACAAAAGCTTTCAAATATTCATTAACAGAAAGCCTGCTGAGCTGTGTGAATTTCCCTCTACTAAATGTCTGCGGGGAATAAATTATTTGACTGAAGACAGGGACAGCAAAGATATTTTTATTAAGCCATGCTGCACTCAGCAAGCAACATGAGTGTCCCCCCAAAAACACTCAGACAACATGAAACTCTGTGGACAGGAACCACTGGCACAGGGTCAGCATCAGCTGCGACACGAGTGTGGGAACAGCAGAGACAGCCCAGGTTTAGGTGATGAACGTACACGGATGAGCAAGAGGCTCAGGAACAAGTGGAGCGAACACAGAGAGGAGAGAGGGGCAGAGACACGGCCTCGCATAGCATCCGTGTGCGGAAAATCCAAATCAGTCTTGTTATGCAGTTCTCGAAGTTATTCCAGCATCTGGAGAAAACATGTTATAACCAAGGAAAAAAAAAAAAAAAAAAAAAAGAGTATCTGAGAAATTATCAAAACTTTCACAGGCAAAGGACAATTCAAGAGAAGCCCTTTACACCATTCTTCCTTTGTACAGAGCCCTGCCGAGCACATCCCTTTCCGAAAGCTCAGAGGAGACTGCTATCATCCAGTTGCTTTATTTTACCATGTATTTTAATTGCATCACAAAGATACTTAGGAAACACTAGCCATACGAAAAACATTACCCTCCTGCATGCCAGTGTCCTACAGAGATAGATTCAGGGGAGATTCAGACTCGGGGTAGGCTTTTGCTGGTGACCCCAACCTGCTCTGTGTACTCCCGAGCTGTCCTGCTCACCATTTTCCTGTGCAATGCATCTAAGAACTGATATCTAATAAATACTGAAGAACTACGCAAATAATTGCATTTACAAGACTGATTTTACAAATCCCTACCAAATTCTTCAAGGTACAGAGTAATGACACAAGACCAACCAGCACGGGTGGGAAGTCCCAGAGCATCAGCACAGAATGAAGGCAGCAGGACTGCAGGAGACCTCGCTGACAAGCGGCAGGACCTGCCCGAGCAGCAGAGGAAGGAATTTCATTTCTCCAAGTAACACAACTAATCCATCAACCTCTAGCTACAATGGCAAATCTTGTTTCTTTGTACTGAAGAGAAATCATGGTGCAGAGCATTTGCTGATTACCACACTGGGAAATAAAGGTTGTTAAGTGGCTAAATGTTACTAGTGTCAATCTTCTTTAAAGAAAATTGAATTAAGGACCTCTCATATAGCTGAACTATGGCTGTGTCATTAAAGATATTCTGCAAATAAAGAAAAAGTAAAGGGTATGTCACATTCATCTAATTACATTAACATGATAGATGCAGAACAATTCATAGAAGAATTTACATAGCGTCTAATGTACAGGAAAAATCTCAAGGCACTTCATAGCCACAATAATCCATTCAACAAGACTCATTTACTAGTCGAAAGCTGAAAAATATTAGAAAGGTTCACTTTGAAAGGCTTGTTTAATTGTAGTTTGTTATATGCTGTCCATTAAATTCTTTGCAATATATTCCTATTGACAGAAATCACGGTAGAGATAAGCCTTACAGTATTAATAAATCATTTACCACAGCATTCAAAATACCGGAAGTGTGTTTTACAGTACTTCTGAAATAAATGAAATACTGTTTATCCAGACTTAAGAAATGAGGTTGCCACAAACATCATTACATTCTGCACATCCCACTTCACTTTGGGGATCTTCTTATTTTTGTTAGCAAAACAAAATACACTCAGAAAACACCAGTAACTGTGAGTTTGGGGTTTTGAAGTATACAGACTTAGGAGACAGCTCATTACTAAATGTGATTGAAGGGGTGATCAAGCCTTTACAGGATAACGCCTTAAATCTTCAGTCAAGAAGTGATGATCGACTTCAGTGGTGATTGATCTGGGGAGACTCATGTTCCTCAATCCTCAAGTTTCTCAATCCTCATTGTTGAACATCACAGCTTACTGTGTCATACTGCTTTCTTGAAATCTTACAGGGTTGGATATGTTGTACCAATAAACCAGCCCATTGTTGGTAAACCTAGGCAAAAATAATCTGGCACTGGTTTTGTTTATGAGCTTCATCATTAAAGCATTTCAAGTTTTGAAGATGGCTAAAATATGCTTTGGAAGGCATATCCCCAACCAATCTTTGAGAAATACAAAAAGCATTGGCAAATAATGCATTGTTTACTCTGAAAAACACTCAGATCTGAGAAACACAAGAGATTAAATGTAAACAGTGGGAACCTGTATGCAATCCTCCAGGTTTTTATTTTTGGCAGTATAGAAACAGCAAAGTCAACTGTAACAGAAGCCTCTAGATTGTGGATATCTATGGCTGGATTCCTCATCTACCACGGAAACAAAACAACAAAAAAAAAAATCTATTGTTTAGTGAAGAAGGAAGAAGAAAGAAAATATTGGCAGAACACAGATGACATTTAGATGGAGTCTTTCAGTGCCATTTGGTTGGTATATGAAAATAACACTTGCTACCCAGCTAACAATTGCCTCCGTTTGCAAATAGATGCATCACAGTTGACGGAATCTTGGAAACGAAGAATAAGGATCCAGCATTGTAAAATCAAGAGGTTTTTAACAGAGGAAAGAAGCGCCTCCTGCTATCTCCCCCAGCTCACCCCCCAGCTCCAGAGCATGAAACACCTATGGGCATGGTGGGAGGGGACACTCCCCTGCACCCACAGAGAGCAGCTCCCATCTAACCAAACAACAACAAACACGGCTTTTCTTTAAACTAAAAGCAAAATCCTGTAGCCCACATGCCAGAACACGCACCGCGCGCGGTGCGGTGAAGCTCCAGCGCAAAGGCCCGGCAGCCCAGGGCTCCCCCAGCCCGAGCGCAGGCGAGCTGCCCCGTCCCCCCGAGCTGCCCCCGACACGGGCGCCGCGCTGCGAGGGCCCACGGGTGGCCGGCGGCACGCACCGGGGGGACGCTGCAGCCCGGTACATCTACACCAGCTGCCTCGGCACACCCGCACCAGGGCAACACAGATACAGGCTCCACTGGACTCAAAACCAAGCAGCATTTTGCAGCAATACTATTTCAGTTACAAGACTCTCCATTAGAGCCTAGCACAACTTGAAGAGGTACCTATCCTTTCATGAAAATAAAGCATATACATTTAGTGGGGCTAACATGAAACAAAACATACGTGTAAAAAAACAGGAAGATCAGCACACAGAGATGATGAGAAATGTTGGCAATTACCGGTGGACCACACAGTTCATTATTTTTCACCAAATGCTACTTTTTCTTTTCTGTATCTCGTCACATCTGTAGACATCCTCAGTCTATGCATCATTTCCATGGAATGACAACAGACATCATTTTAAGTTGGTTTTATGCGGTGCATTGGTAGCGAAAAAGCTTGCATAGCCTAACACGTTTTCTGCCTACAACCTTAAGGATTTTTAAAATCAAAATCCTTTGAGTAAAGTAGTTCAAACTATCAGATGCCAGCTTCAAGCATAGTAGTATCAGATATGATTACAGTAATACATTGCACGCACACAAAAATCCATTAACCATGGGAGTACAGTCAGGAGAATTACCAATGGGTAAAGTTTTCTCTGATAACAGCAAGTATTTTAATGTACCATTATTAAATAGGAGAAATGCAAGGCACAAAGAAGTGTACAGCTGTTTCTGATATAAGATCAGACACTGAAGGAGATATGAGAAGAACTCAAATGATTTAAAATAATGAATGGGTTTAAAATAAAATGCAAACAACCATTTCCTTCAACTTAACAGTGGGGAACAAAAATGCAAAAGAACTTCCCATAAGAGAACAGTTTGACCTTTATTCCTCTCCTCTCTTTGATTTGGTGTTTTCTTGAGAAGCAAAAAAAAAGCACTGAACAGATCAACAATCTTTTGCCTACTTATAAAGATTTGCTATACTTTTCAAGAGATATTTTAATTCTCTACTTTTCTCAAGATCCTTCCCCACACTTTACTGTGAGGCAGCATGTATTCTACTTGATTCATGGGAAAGACAAGAGAGTTTTACAACTTTCTGAAACAACTGAGCCTCACTGCAGAGAATGTGGTTTTAATCACGGCGGGGTAGCACCTACAAGCAGAGATGTGCTCTGCTCCCAGCTCACAGGCAGCGTTGTGTATCTCGGTGCTGTAGCGATGGCTGAGGGGAAGTCAGCGAGGAGTGTCTGTGTGGCAGGTCACCCCCGGGCCCCCATGCTGCCACCCCAGACCGAGGCGTCCTCCTCGCAGGGCGGCAGGGACAGCGACGGGCACCCCGCTCCCGGCTCCGGCTGCAGCCGCTTCTGCCCTCGCCTCCACGCCGCTCTGCTTCTCCTTGTCCTCTGCCTCTTGCAGCAGCCCCCACAATACCCCCTCCGCTAAAATGGCACGTGATTTCCATCCCAAACGAGATGGGCTTGCACTGATAAGGAACAAAAATCCAGATAAACCGCTCCGGGTAAGCCTCTGCCAGGTTTGAGAGAGGGACATCTGGAAAGCTCACCGAGCACAGCCTGGGAGCTTGAAACACCTCACAAGGAAAACCTACATTTGCAAGACCTAACAAGACCTAACCTCTCCAAGTAAGAGAGAAACACAAAGCACGAGAGGCAACAGGTTTTTGCCATCACGACAGTAGGTGAATACAAACACACTGGAGCCGGACAGAATGGGATCTAATCAGTGCCGGTACCGCGACACACAAACAGGCTCAAACATGTTAAAAGAGTGTGTTACAACAACCTAAAGAGTCAAAACAACAATTAGAATTTGTAACATGCAAACAAGTTTAAAAAAATTAGAAATACAGGGAAGTTTTAATAGCAGCACTTTATTAAGGCTTCCCAATTATGCACTCAATCCCTTGCTGAGCTGTAATCACTGCGTAACCCACTACACCTACAGAGGCTGGCTGGCATGAGTAGTATCTGTCGCTGCAACATTCATACTGTGAAGTCAAATACAGACATTGGAGCCCCCTGTAGCTGTCATAGGTTATAATAATAATGCATAAATCATTTAGTCTGCTCCTAATTGAGCAGGCACAGAAGTGGAACACTCCAAAACAAAGCTAAGTAACCCGAACAATAGAGGTGATTTTCCTCAGGGTAAATATGGCTTGTTTTCCCCAATTTATAAACAATCTTCCATTCATTCCCTTAAATTTACAATATGAGGTTTTAGTTTATTCACACCAGAGAAAATGATTCACAGACCAATTTGGTCTAGAAAGCACAATTAACTCACACAGCCGAACAAAATGTTACTTGAGTCCCAAAACTGTTCTAATATTAACGCTTCCCTTTGATAATCTGCAGCTAATGTGCAAATTCAAACTTAGCAAGTTTTAATAAGTATTGTTTCAATATCCCACCCCAACAAGGTATTCCACACAGGGTACTTTTGCGGGTTAACCTACTGCAGTGTTTGGCAAAAACTGTCTGCCCTTGTGTTCGTCCTAACATAGCATCACATTTCAGACACTGGCGTAGGTATAACATACCATATCTTATTGCTTAAGCAGCGTGCAATTCTATAGAATGACACATTTCAGTCACATCCCCAAAGAAAAATGTCCTTGCAGCTGCTCTGTGTTACACAAGCCATTTAATCTGCTTGGGACTTGGCACTGTTTTCCCAGCATAAGGGTGCATGTTCACATGCCAAGACCTTTTTTTTTTTTGAGTGTTCTGATTAGAATAGAACTTATGCAAATCATAGACAGGTTTAATTTTAGCCTGCTTTCCATAGGAAGCAAGACATGCAATTACACTCTGCATAATTTCTAGGCCCACTAACCTATTTCAGTCTGGAGTTTGGCAGAGTAGGAGCCTGACAAACATATTCTATTCGCAAATATGCTGTATGTCTGCTCTGGAACAGAACAAACCTCATGGGTGACCAACCAATACTGGCAATAGAAAATGCAGACAGCACAGGCATCCTTCAGCTGTGTCTGAGTGGTGGCACAAGGTCTGTCGTAGCTGGACACATAAACCAAGTTCAAACTGGGCTCTCACAAATACTGGAGCCATCCCAAACGTCCCTGCTTTTCATCACTTTCAGTACAACAGTTCCCTTACCAGTGTGGCTCATTCCCACACGCTGGCCCCGGGCAGAAACGTCACTGCTGGGCGTTTTCAGCACACAGCTCTGTGGGGTCCTCAAACCCCGCTTACTGCAGAAACCCCCCGAGCTCCAGCCAGGGCAGAGACCCCACTGCGCACTGGACACACAGGCAAAGGAGCAATTCCTGCTCTGAGGAACAGTCATTATGCAGTTTTTATGAAGGAATCAGAGCTTCTCAAACTGACTTTTCAATCAAGGAGCTTGGGAAATCCCAACGCTCCCAGAGGTGGGCTGCAGTGTTCCCAACAGACAGCTTGTGCCTCACCAGAGGCAGCTCAGCAGCAAATTCAAGCTGCAGATCACACAGCTGTGCCTTACCGCACTCCCAAGGACTCCCAGGAACTTAAAAACACCAACATCAGAGTGCCAGGTCAGCACTCTTCTGTTCAAATTAATAGATGTGCCATGTCCCAGCACTATTGATTAGACCTCTCAAAGTTTAACTGGAAAACAACAACACAACACCCCCTGCACCCAGCACTCTGCACAATAGGGACAGACAGCAAAATCCCTGCCACTCCAGATGTGCACTGGCCGTGACTAATGTTAACGCCTGAGCGGTGCAGAGTTCGCCCCGCAATCCTGCACCAGGAGGTGCTTTCTCCAGTCTGCTGCAGCACCCGAGGACCGGGGGCACGCCAGCGTGCCGGGCAGGGCTCCGGTAAGGGACAGAGCAGTGCCTGCAGGGGCACAGGGGCGCCCTGCACGGGCTGCAGCGAGCGCCAAGGCCCGGCGCTGCTTGGCACCGATACCCTCCTCACACAGGCACGGCGGGGAGGAAATGGGTAACACATTTCTCAGCAAAACCAAGCTTGTTACACCAAAGGATCAACACTGACATCTTCAAGTGCTGGTATAAACAGCATTGCAGCTTTAAGCTTGCCTAAGTCACACCATTTTCACAGAAACAAAATATGAAAAAGACTTTATCTCAAAACACAACCTACAAGACAGTATTTACTATCAGTTAGGGTTAACTTATACCCTTAAGGAGTCTTAAAAGATTGACAATTTTCCCCAGAATGCCTCTGAGAACACATTGAACATCCCCCTGTGCAGTTCTATAGTAAATGTACCCAATTCACAGCATTACTACACAGTGAGACAGAAGTAAGAAAAAATAATTCCAGACCTACCAATATTGTTCAAAATATTTTACAAGTCTTCCAATTCAGAAAATAAGGCAATTCTCTCTTTCACCTGTATGAAGATGTCAGTTAAGTGCTTTTTCCATTGTTTATTTGGCACTACATCTACACATGAAAAGTAGAAAAAAAAAAAAAAAAAAAAAAAAACAAGGAGGATCATCCCACCTACCTACAGAGAGGGGTCAGCCACCAGCAAAGCACCTCTTACCTCGTTCAAACAGGCCGAGCACACATTTATCTGTCACACCCATGAATCTCACTGGTTTCACTCAGTTAACTACTATTTTGTTATAATTTAATTTTGCAAGGAAGCTTATGTTTATGATCTTAATGGCATGCTGCTGTTCAAGTAATCACATAAGGAAAGAACATTTCCCTACATGTTAAGTTAATCATCATGTAGTATTAAAAATGAAAGGAATTTATCTTTTCCTTTGCACAGCATATCCTATTATTTCATGACTATTCATTTAATAAGATTTATTTTCAGTTATGGCACCCAAGATTTTCAATTAAACATGAAATAGTACTTTCTCTGAGGAAAGCAAGTACGAAGAGCTAGACACCAGCAAAGGGGAACTGCTCAGCCTTTAGGATTCAATCTCTACTTAGCAAAGCACAAGCAAGAACCGCAGCTGCGCAGGCAGTGCCAGCCAGCCCATCACCTCTCCCGGCGGCAGCAGCTCGGCTCCACCGCGAGGCAGCTCAGAGCAGTCAGCCTGGTGAACTGCACCGAAGGAGCCGGGCCGCGAGCTCCAGAGCGGGTCACGGCAGCGGTGCAAGTCATCACCCCTGAAAGCCACAGAAGAACCGCCAGAAGCAGTGCATGCTCTGGAGTATTAATTCAAATTTCCAACAAACCCGAGCTGCTGAGGCTGACATATTCCTTCCTGCTCCTTATGCTCCAGGAGGAGCAAGGCAAGAGGTACTTGGGGCCAGAAACTGCCGGGAGCAGTGTGGCGAGCGCCCGCCTGCCCGAGCTCGCTCCCGAGCACCTGGGGCCCAACAGCCCCTGCCTGGCCTCCAGCACGAGGGTCCAGTAAGTTTTTCAGCTTTCAGCTCACGGCTGCTGACGTGGGTGCCAAGTGACCGAACATGCTCGGCACGGCGATGCTCAGAGCACCTCAGCCAAGCCGGTGCCCAACGCGGCGAAGGGCTCCTCACCCCTCCTGCTCCCTGAGAGCAGGTCTGCGCGACAAACGCCCGGTGACCGGGGGCAGGTGGGATTTAATGAGGTATCATCAGAATAAAAGAGCGTATTATCAACCTAACTTGAAAGGCAATTACGAAACCACCCATTTGCAGCAGCGATTCAGCCAACCTAGTATTTTAGCAGATGAACCTGCTCCGAAGTATGAGCTTCATTAGGCTTTAACTGATTACATCTCTTGTCCTAACCGATTGTTCGTAATTTATTTTTATGGTCATGCAGGCAGAGAATTTGAAACATAAAGTAGGAACCACCATATTGACGCAAAACGATGCGGTAGCTTTAAATTTACAGGAGGATCTAGATATTGAAGACTTCCAATTTACTGAAAGAATTTGTTCATTATTGTTCCCACTCTAAACTGTTCCACAAATAAAAATGTTTGGACCATGGAGAACTCAGAAAAAAATGTGGGTGAACTAGAAGTGATTTAGTAAATCCAACAGTTTCTATCCTACAGATAAGAACACACTAAGAACTCCATTCTAAGAAAAAATCTCAACTATTAGATTCCTACAAAAATGGCCTATTATCCCAAATAGTACAATTACTATAACCTAGTTAGACATTATCTTCTCTCTAGAACAACACCAGTAGCAGCAAAAAATTAAAAAGATTCAGTTGCACTGTGTATAGTTGAGTCCACATTTCAACGCTTGCTATTTTTCCCCCATAAAGAGTATCTACTGAACTGATAATTATTTCAATATTTACTGTACTGATTCAGTTTAACAGCAAGTGGTAAAGAAAGGAAAAAAGAGGCAATCGGGCAGGCTAGTGAAGAGCCGTGCTGAGGCTCAGCCATCACCCGGACCCTCCCGGGCGCAGAGCTCTGGCCAGCGCCGCGACCCGACCCACCGCAGGAGGCAAGGCTGGCTCCAGGGAGGGACCACATCCCGGGAAAGGGGCTTTTCCTACCCACCGGCTACACATCCCCACAGACACCAAGGAAACACAAAAGGAAATGCAGTGTTGGGAACGGGTGTGGAAATGAAGCTGACTTTGCAATTTAAAGGGCATACGTGGAGCAAGACCTGCAACGGGTCAGAAGCGAAGCACGTCATCTAACCAGGTCAGTCATCACAAAGTTGCTAAACTGAAATAGTATTATTACAGGAATAGCTGCCTTCCTACAGCTGAGTCTTCGACCTTGGCACTTCCCGGGAACAGGGGACTGAGCCTATCGGGACATGCAGCTCAGCTTTTTAGACAATAGCTACTTTGAAGAAGCTTAGCTAATTAGTATAATTACATTGTGTTGTTTTCCATGTGCTGTATACCATCAACTGACAAGAAACAGCATTTCACAGGGAATGATTGGGGTTTTTATAATCTAAATCATTTAAATTAGTTTACTTCCTTGTGCAGAAACTTACTATCTGCATGAATGCTAGTGTTCTTGACCAAAGTTCACCCAGGAATTTACTGCCAGGACTATATAAAAAAATATATTTTCTGCTCGAGACATAATATAAACTCAGTTAATTGACAACCTAGTATATTCTTGAAGTACAAAACTCCAGAGGCACAGCATTTGTAAGCAGTAATAAAAATTAACAAGACATATATATTGATGTTTTTAAGTTTTATTATTTGCATACGCTCTAACATCGTGAACTTACTTAAGAAAGTTTAAAGCCTACTTACATTTTAGAAGTCCTTAACAATACTGTAAATTATCTGAGCCAATGTGCCATGCAGACATATATACACGATTCATGCACAGTAGCGCTACAGAAGAAATCCGTAATAGTCAATACTTTCAGTCCTAATTCTGACTGAAAAGCCCCACTATCCCTGAGTATTTTAAGACAGGTGGTCGCCAAAGCTTCCAAACGCATAATCCCATCTCTGGGCTAAAACCTGAACCCGGCCATCCAGTAATCAGATAAACAGCATGGGGAAAACGCACCTCCTGGGTTTGCCTGTGGAGCAGCCCTGGTGCCGTCGACACAAGTGCTGGGAGGCAGGACGGGCTGTCAGACCCCGCACGGAGAGCTGCCTTGGTACAGAGGTTTATGCCTAAGGCAGATGGTATGCACATGACAAAAGCAAATAAAATTATAAAAATTTAAAACCTCACACTTCTTGTTATATTATTGGGCAAGTGTTTCCAATGCCTTGCAGAAAATACCATGTTTTTATTCCTTACGTCAGTTCCTGCACTATCCTCATGGTATCCAGCATGTGTAAAACAAGGACCGAACCAGTTCAACCACGGAAGAAGCTTTTTTCCAGAAACAACAGGCAGTGAGCAAAACCAAACCAAACCCAACCAACCAACCCCTGGCCAACAATGCCTCTCTTTCAGGAATTCCTCGCATCCCTATGCACCAAGTCTGGTTCCATTTAAATCTGCACCCCGGGGACCGCCCGCGGGGCTGTGCACCGCGCTGCTGCCATGCCCAGTTCTCAAAGCCACCCTGGGCACGTGGAACAATTCCAGCACTGAACCTGAAGATCCATTCACCTTCCCATCACCTGCCTGCATGAAAATACGGCTAAAACCAGATCTATCGCCAGAGCAGCCACTGTGGAATCTAAATGTTAATTCTGCATTTTGTAAATACATCTCAGATCTAATAAATCCCCTTATATCCACATGCTCAATAGCAGTGTTCACAACGCACACACTTTCTCCAAATGTACTCTTCAAACTGTTATTACCCATGGGGAGTAACTGGCCAGAAAAACACGGTTGTGCTGTTTTGTTGGACAGCAGGGGCAAGAAGGGCACTGAAGGGAGTAAAAAGGAAGGATGAGAGCATTCCCAGCCTAGTAAGGACTCATTTATTTCTATAATGACAAAAAAAAAAAAAGGCATTGCAGAAGGAAATTATTCCAGAGGGCAGGCTGTCGTAACTGTAGCCGCAACTCCAAATTGTATAGCCAGAAGGTCATAACGATCTTTATCTTCCTCCTTTGCATGCACTCACCCATAGATACAACAATAGCAACTCCATTCCAGTGACGGGAGTTAACCTTAAACTTGGAAAGTTAACTTTAAATGGCTGCCTGTTTTTTTTTTTGTCAGTTCCTGTACTTTGTTGCTGTTGGCTAAACATCTTCACTTAAAAGCAGGTATGAACTTCACAGCACTAATGATTATTTTTCTTTATTGACAGTTCAAGTTCAGGTATCCATGGTGTGGCTCATGTCATTTAAATTATGATGAACCCCATGCTTAGAAAACAAAAATGTTCCCTTTTCCCAATAAAGGGTTAAGGACTTCTAACTCAGTTCAACTGACCTTGGTATGACTTACCCCACACCACAGTCAGCTCTTCAGCAACACAGATGGTTGAACTGATGTTGCCAATGTTTTAAGCTCGGAAAATGCCCTTTTTTTTTTTTTTTTTTTTTTTTTTTTAATTATTATTATTTCCCCATGCTGTGTTTACTGTTTTACATATGCCTCTGTCTGCCAAGGAATTGTTAACTAATCACCCGGAGATTCATTTTGTTAGTACACAGCTGGATACTTGGTCATGCAACATCTGCTTCTCAGCATTTCTTCTTTTTCTTATCTATCAGTAGTTTGTAAGAAAACAGTCTCAGCAGAGTATGTCAGTCAGTATGTGGAAAAAGAAACTGGTAACTAACAGCTATTAAAACACAAACCTTCAGATTAATAACGAACCCGTGTCTCTTACAGAATGGAAAGCCCACCTAGAACAGCCATCAAACGAGTAAGAGACATTCCGATTCCCTCCTCGCAAGGCATTTATTAAACATTGCTGCAACTCAGGAGGAGAACATACGGGGAGTAACGCTCGCCCCTGGAGTCACACGTCCTGCAAGACCCGGTTCCACCGCCGGAGCCCAGCCGGCCGCCTGTCCGGCAGAGATGAGCCCTGGCCACACACCCGCCAGCAGCACCTGCCTGCGCCAGCACCGCCGCAGGAAGGGCCGCCTCGCGCTGGGTTCGGCAGCGGGAAGCTGCGTTTTGCAGAGGGTCCTGGAGGGAATTCCCCAGCAGAGCCCCTCCGGACGACTGGCCGCAGAGCCGGGCAGCTGCCCACCTCGCCGTCGAAGCCACTTAGTTCCCTCAGCCACCCGAACCTGACACACAGCGCTCAGCAACGTGGGGAAGATGCATTTGCTGCCTCTCCTCTGTGCTTTTAATCTGCTAAATATTTTCAAGAGAAACTAAAAAAAAAAAGAAAACCATAAAATTTCCAAACAAAGAGTTTTTACAAGATAATCTTCTTTTAAGAAATGCTTCTCCAGTAAAGATCTCAGAACATCTGCATTTGCAAGACTGGCAGATTAAAAAAGGGCAAATAACCTATTCATTAAGAGGATAAATCTGGTTTTCATAACCAGAACTTACTGAACATTAAAGAAAACTCGCTCTTTCATTGCCACCTATGTGAACTTCTAAGCACAGACCACAGGTCAGTTCTGCAGCAGATTAAGTTCTAGCTGGCATGTGTTATCATTTGTCCACCTATGGAGAGGTCGTTCTGCATGGGGAACACGATAGCTGCATTGCCAATTATTTTTAGCTTCAGAACAAACTTCTGCTACTTCAAAACGTACTATAAACTAGAACTAGCTGAGGCAGAGAGGAAAGGCAAGGACAGCAACTTCACAGCAAGAATTTTTACTTTGTGCTTTCCATCATAAAAATGAGTCTATGTAAGCCATGTACAACCATTTTTGAAAACCTAAACAATCTGATTTAGGAAGTCCTCATGGGCCACGGCTGCAGATACAAATGGCACATACCACTTCAGTTGTGGTCAGCTTTCAAGCCGCCTACGCTCTTTTCTCTGAGTGCAATAAATGGCCACAAAATAGACATATCACCAGTGAACCATAATCAAAGTCTAAAGAACAGGACAGAAAATAACTGCTCCCAGCCAGTGTCTACAACAACTGTGCGGATGATAATCTATTAGATTCAGTGATTTATTAACTTTCACCAGTTGCTTTCAGTTTATTTTTTGCCCTGAACATTTGGCACATGGTAGATGTCATAAGCAAAATAACAATGTTTGTATAGACTGAGACAAAGGGGGTCATCCAGTTACAAAAATACAAGTTCCACATTCAGAGCGCTTAGCTCTTGGATTGCGGTGCATTCGGCTCGGGAAGCTTGCCAGTCATCATCTTTATGCAGCTGTCTCCAAAGGCTGGACTCATTTATATCTGCTTAAAGAGCTCACTAAATTCAAGACTGACACAGAAATGGAATTCTCATAAGAAAGCACTTCAAATAAAAAGACAGCTTTGAAGGCAAAGCCAAATCTAATTTCTGTTCTCAATTCACAATCAAGCAGAAGGCAGCTATGGATGTGCACCCCAACAGGAGAACCCAAACTGACAGCACAGTAGTTTTTTTCCCCCGTATTTACTGCATTATTCCCTTTTCTGTCATCCTTGTCTGACCATATAGGTTCTGCAGTAATCTCTTTGAAATGCTTTACTATCACCAGAGCACAGCATTTCACTGAGCAGATGTTGCTGTTACCCACAGTAGATTCTTACTAAAATGCCTCCTTCCTCCTTGCTTTCAGGACACACATACGAACCTGAAGGTAAGAGTTTCAAAAGGTTACCTTTTTCATTTGAGTACAAGTACGCGACATAGATCAACTTACCAATATAATAAGACATACAGCTAGATGATGAAAAGCTAGTCCCACCCATGATCATAAGAATTATGTCAAACAAATCGGAGAGCAGGCACCTGTCCTAACAATATTCATGACCTCACGAAACTGTGATTGGAATGTAGTCAAGATCCTTTCTAATTTTACTTGTCATACTGATTCAGAATCAGGTAGCAATTACGTAGTACTTGATTGTTACTAAACAAAACCATTTAAATCCCCAAATTCACTGTTCAGTCCCCACTGGCAGCTATACAGAAAGAGCAAAGGAAAGAAACCAGGCATCTTGCTTCTCAAATAAATAATGTGATGAAACAGAGATTAGCTTGTCTTTATCTGCCAGTTTAAATTCTTATTAAGAGACTAATGTGGCTTTCCTGAAGGCCCTGTCAGAGCAATCAGGTGAAACCGAAGCTGTGTGTGTTTGGTATGAAGCACATCAGTATCTGCGCTGAAAGCTCAGCACCCCGCGCACTGTGTGCAGTGGGAGGGTTTGCTATGCCAGGAGGAATATTACTGGAAAGTGGCAACTGCATAACTTGTTACTGTAAAAAAAACAATACACATCCAGCATGCAGGCTAAGAATAAATTCTGCAGGGCAAAATTTCAAATATCCTCTGCTTCTAAATTTATTTTGCAGCATTTGCAGTAGCACTGAGGGCCAGCTAAGTCTGCAGGCATCACTCGGATTTCCTGCATTTGAATCAGATGCACATATTTACTTCAAAAAACAGACTTTATCTCCGCATATTTGCTAAATATAAGAAAAGCTTCACACTTTGCATTTAAACCTTGTACTGTCAGGTAACAATGAACAATAAATCTTTCCAGATCACTGCAAACAGCTTGAAGAAAGGGCCCAGTTCTTGCGTCCCAATTTCAAATTCTTAAATAAGATGGAAAGTTCTGTCAAACAGCTGGGTTTTTTTGAAAACATGAGAGGTATTGTTTTTCTTTTACATTTTCTTAATACCCAACATCTCTGCAACCACACACACAGGGAAGAGCAACAGATCTCTTAAGAACATAGTTCAATTAGAAAAAAAATCAGATGTATTTGCCTAGAGGCAATAAATAAGGATTTCAGAACAACAAATTTTATGCCCCCTGAAGGTGATTCAACAAAGTAGAAACTGATTTAAGTCCTTTTTCTCTTTGCTGCATTTCACCCAGCATAAGAAAAAAACAATCCACAGAAAGAACTTCCTCAGGTAAAAACCCTTTTACTATTCCTACAGCATGACATTTCACATTACATATCAGAGTTTGATGCCTGAATGGAAGATTATCCTATTTTTAGTAGACTTTTAACTGAGAGAAAAAGCAGAGAACAGTTGGAAGTGTCTGAATACTTTAGAACTTCCCTGTTGATTTCCCTACACACACTTGTGTACAAATGGAGGCTGAAAAAATGGTTAACTAAGACCCCAGGATCCTGCTCTCAGGGCCACCGCTGCCCCCAGAAGGCCCACTGCAGCCTGGTGGAAATAATTCCATGTTAAGCAGTGTTCAGCATCACAGTTTAAACAGTTGCCCATCCACAAAGCAATTTTCCTGTTCATTCCATGTTCCCTCCCTCTGCAAAGACCAGAGAAAGCAGATACCCTCCTGCTTCCTAGCAGCCACACCTGCTGCCGTTTTTTTGTTACTGAATTTGTGCTTAAATCAGACTGTTGCATAGCCAAAGTTTATTAAATTATGCAAATCTCAGCACAGTAGCAACATTCTCCAGCCTCCAGAGAGTTCCAATTTGGGATGAGGAACCGTTTGAATAGCACAAATGCTTCCAATGCTTCTTTAAAAAGCAACTGACACTTCTGATGGCAGACTGCTAATCACGGGAAAACAACTTTAAAGGAAGAACTGTGCAAATCACTTATCTATGCTTATGTTTTTAAAATGTGCTAAGAACATTGTTTCAACAATACAAATACCCGTGATTTACAAACACTCGTAACTCCTGGTTCAAACCACAAATTCAATGTTTCACCGAACCCAGGGCAGACCCTGACACTGACAAGGATTCACCAACACTCACACATCGGCACCAAACACCGTCTGAGCTGTGACTACAGGGCATCTCAGCCCTCTGATCTGCCCTGGAAATACCCTTAAACTTCACTCACCGCCCGAGAGAAGTCCATCTGACCCACACGCGAAGCGGCGCCTGCGTTTGCACGCGAGCTTGCCTGCGAGTGACAGTGCTCCTGACGCATCTGGATGTCCTGCCCGTGCCACCGAGGGCCTGGAGCAGGAGACAAGCAATCGCCACACGCTCACTGTGCCTGCTGCAAGTTATTTACTAAGGTTGAAAGATTACTATGAAAGATTCATAGTGATAAGGCTAGTCAGCTGCCAAACTAAGTGACAGGGAAGTATTTTCAGTGCAGTACCTTACAGCTGAGCAGACAAACGTACCTTTTTCCCCTTAGGTTACTCAATTCCACAGCGACAAAGCTGCAGGAGATTTAGAGATTTATGTTCTAAACCCAAACCTCACTTTGAATCCATACACATTACACAGGGGTTAAAAAAGATGTCCCTGGCTAGGGAAGACCCCCATATCCTGAAATATTTTGCAGAACAAAAAGATATAATATGCAGTACAGCATAAACAACATTCAGTCCGCTGCAATTATTTGCTATTTTGATGAACATTAAGCACCCTGCCCTACTGAATTCATTTAAGTACTAGCAGCATTTCCTAATGGGCATTAATTAAACTTTTTCAGCATCTCTACCTTCACCAGAGAAAAGTAATTACTCACTGCTGTCCTACAGAGAGGGAAATAAAATCCACAGGATTAGGGTTTTTTTTTATACTGAGTAAGTAGGGCAGATAGGAAAGCCTGCAATTTAGAGGCAAGTTGCTGTAGTTTGTAATGCCACAACATGGGCAATACTTGAGGCCTTGCGCTGAGTAAAATGGTTTTCCTGCTGCCTGTAAATACGCCACAAAACAGAGTTTAATAATAGTACATAGGTCTGTCAAGGACATATAACTATTTGTCTTTTTCAGCATTCATAAGAGGACATAGCATAAGCCAGTTAACTGTTACCTCGGCTACTCTGTATAGTTTAACCACCAGCTGCATGTACCCATCAACATTTCATACCTTATCTATCAGTGAATACATTTAAAAAAATATTTTATTCATAAATATAGCATAATAATGCTTCTATAATAAGCCATTTAAAACAAAAAGTACATACATGAATAGCATCCAAAGATGTCAGAGATCTAGAACAATGGACAACAATTATTATTTATTCATACAAAACTGGTTTATACAATAGGGACCAACTCTCAATATGAAATAAAACCACAGCAATTTTGTCTTCAAAGTTATGTTATTAGCATTTTTTGTATATATGAAACACAACGCATTAAAGTTCATATTACAAACCTTATCTACCAAGGAAACACTGCCAACTTGAAGCAAAGCCAAGGCAATATTTCAAAATACTGCTCAGCAATGGAACACCATAGTTGATTACTTATTGGTACTTCCGCTCGATGGCACCCACAGTACTGAGCAGTTTTCACAAGCAAGTTCTCCCTGCACCAAAGCATTTACAATCTAATCTCACTGCAAAGAAGATTAGTGAAATTACTGAGCGATAATAGTTTCAGCAACAGAGGTAAAAATACTTCCCTGACACTTTTGGTCAGCTGATTTCTGAGGAATTCTTTAGACCAATAAAGGACAAAACAAGCCATTAAACATCATTCCCTGGGATTAATACAGGGCTCTGCCTCTCTCTTATGTAACAGGATTCTGAAATTCCCTCCAAGTACATGCATTAGGAGGAAATAATTTCTACAAACCTAAAACTTTAAGGCTTAGTTATTTTCTGATAGTTGCATGGTTTTAGAGGAAATAAACTGGATGTTAATCCTCCTGCATTTAATGAGAAGTGCCAGCAAACTCTGCTTCTGTCCATTGCAAGAAGGTCACAGTAAACTTGGCATATAACCAAAGCAAACTTGCATATACTAGCAATGAAATCTTGATGGAGGGAAGGCTTAAGCAGTTTGGGGTTTGGGTGTTCTTGTTATTGTCTATTTGAGCAAAACCTCTGTCAAAATGATTTAAAAATCCACCTATGTCCTCAGCTTTTTTCAAACAAATCACTTGGCACAGGAGGGAAACACTTAAATCAGCATATTAACTTACACTGACTTCAAATTATTTGTCAATGGTTTTACATTTTGGTTTTTAATAATGTCAGGAAAAGAAGAAATAACTTACATGCATCTCCATATTCAGCTGCAGGATAAAGCTGGTAGGCCACCAGCTGTGCAAACATAAGAACTGTGCCAAACAGAATAAAACAACCCTCATTTCTGCTTGTTATACTTTCATTGTGATCTTCCAAAAAGTCTTGCAGGAAAAAGGAAAACTTATAAGAAGACAGGCACTTCTCCTTTTTGTCTCGATTTGGTTTTCAGTGATTTTCCTACCCTGACTCACTCAGTTTTATGCTGGACACTGTTCCCCTGCTACGTGCTGCTTTTTTCAGAATCCAAAAGGCATGCCCAAGACACTACGCACATTTCTTTTTCCTAAAGATTGGCTACAACTACAGCAACTGTTTAAGAGATACAGTACTTTTTAAAGAGGTTTTCTTTATTAAGCTGAACAGCAAACCACCTAGTAACCTAGAGATTATATATACTTTATTTCATTACCTTCAAGGTAACTGTTAAAAACATTACACAAAACAGAAGCACAAAGGTGTCTATCTGTTGCTTTGTCTATTTCTTTGTAACTTTTACTGCCAGCCTTAACCACCACAGGAATTTTATTTTCAATGATTTACAAAAATAATTTCTTTATGCTTAACAGCAAATCATATATTTTTTTTTTCTTAGAATATCAAGAATTAAAACTGGTTTAATTATTCAGATTCACCCAGCCACCTGATCTCAGGAGTTAAGGAAGGGATATTTGCAGGTACTCTAAGACATACTAAACTGCAGATCTAATACCTTAGGCCATATTTTAAATTTCTTTCTGGGAACCTTCTTGGTCAGCCCTGAGGCTGCACAGCTCTGCTAGACACCCACAGCAGTGGGTCTTAGCTTGCCACCGCTGAAGACTGAGATGCCCGGACAGCTCCCATAGTGTTGATGAAACATTTCAGAGCAGACAGATAAAAAACAGGCTTAACTTTGCCACACAAGACTCGATGACACTGGAAAACGCAGACAAACAAGCTGAAAGTCACTGCTCTAGAGCAGAAAAACCCAAACCACTTCCTACCCTAGCATTATTTCCACTAACAATTTAATTTGATAAACTGTATCACTGTATCAACCAGTAATTAAGCAGTCACTTCACACCGAATTTTTTCTCTCATCTGTTCTTTCCTGAACATGAAAGCAGATTTTTTTAAAACACATTTCTTCCCGCCAAACACAAAAACAGTGCATGTGCCACCGTGCATCACTCGGCCCCTGGTCAGGGGGCCGTGCCGGGACAGTGCAGGACCCCGGGGGCACCGCAGGCGCTCCTGCCCCCCCGGCTGCAAGGCGGCATTTCCACAGAGCGGCTCAGCGCTCGCCCCCCGGCCAAAGGGCCCCCCGGCAGCCCCGCACCTTCTGCCAGCCGAGGGGGAGCGGGACCCGGGCAGAGGGGCGAGGCCGTGGCTGGGGAGGGCTCCAGCAGGGCGCTGCAGGAGGAGTCGCCCGCCACGGGCTCGCAGAGGCAAAGCCCGAGGCCGGAGACGGCCTCTCCCCTCTCCCCCGCGCCAGCACGGCCCGTTTTGCCCACAGAGCACGCAAAGAGCCGATGAGCACTTTCAAAGGGCAAACAGATGGGTCCTGGCAAAATGGCTCTCGAAACACATGCTACATCCTCGCCTGCATGCTAAACCAGTCCTTAATAGAAGGGACACAATTTGAAACCCAAACCATAATAGAGAACATTGAATTGCTCTCAAAATACAACTGTGAAACAATCCTAGTCCAAGTGAAACTAATTTCCCCCTAAATGTTTTATCAAAACCACCTCTGGCAAAGGCAGCAGGGCCATTTCAGTGGAAACTCAGCACTCAACACTTTCCCTTATATTCTCTACATTCAAAGCTTGATATACAGGCTAAACCACCAGATATCGATGGTTGTTTTTCAGAGCAATTTCTGGCAGACAACTGCACAGAGCTCCCAACTTGTATTTTTAAAATTCAAAACGGCCTTCAGTGTTCTTCATAGCTCAGAGAAACTGGCTGATGATATATACTTCAAACTGCATTTGATTACCAGGAGGTAAACAACACTGGAACGTACCAGCCATTCATTTTTATTTCTAAGACATGAGATCTTTATTCGTATTTGCACTACAAAGGAGTGAAATGTCTAATGGCCAGGCCTAAAAATGTGTGTGGGTTTTTAGTGGGGTGGATGAGCAAGGGAGCTTGTTTTTTCTTTTAAATGACTATAAGGTTTAGCCTGTGATGCATTTTAAGTTGAAAACTTCTTGAAGTTTTTATGTAAACCTGTAACGGTCTGCAGGCAGCTACTGAATGTTGTAAATCTGCAAGCCAAGAATCCAAGATGGAGTAAACATCACCCCAATTCACATCGTCCAGGTGCCTGAATGATTGTTTTCAGGAAAAGTGGTTTCTTTAAAAAAAAAGTATTTTCAAGTCTTTATTTCTTATTGTTAATAAGCTTCAAAGATCAGCACTGGAAACACCCGGGCTGTCTCGCATCTGCAGCTGCCTTCTCTGTGGCAGCATTTGCGACAGCCCGCGCCGCGCGTGCCCGGGCACTGCAGGAGGGCCGAGCCCAGCGGGACAGCTCGTGCACCCGTGCCCAGCTGGGAGGCACACCGGAGCCGAGACGCGGCCAACGCACTCTGCAAAGCAAACCTTTTGGGCTCCACCAGGCCGGAGTTTGCTCTGGCCCTCCCCAGGGGCACGGCCCCTGCACCAGCCCCGGACTCTCCGCTGCAGCGGGGGAGGCTCTTTCAAAGGCGCCTGTGCCGAGCGCGTCCTCACACCCTGGCTCAGGCTGCCACGCGCCTCAGCCCCGCACAGATGTACCAGTGTGTATGTATGCATGCTTACAGTCTGACAAAGGAAGGATGGGAGGATTGCCATGTTCCCAACTCCACCCGAGAAGCCCAGGTGACATCCAACGGTTCTGTGCAACTTTGATGGAAAATGCTGTAGTCCCTCATGCCTTTTACGCAGTCAAAAGCGGACACGGTCCCATCTCAGGTGGGTGCACTTGGAGGGGATGAGCTTCCGCACAGCAGAGGTGTCCATAGGTGCAGGAGCTCCATAGGCTCCTACAGCTCCCATTTGGCTAACAGAAAGATAAAGTTTTAAGTAACATCCAGCACATGGGAGAAGAGTTCCCATGTCTTCAGTTTGAAGATATCCAATACCCTGGGACAAAATTAGAACAAACCTGAACATCTGTGCCTTCCCACACACAGTTATTAATTAGCACCTACAGTCACTGGAATAGTGTTACAAGGCAAAGTTCAATTACTGAACTTTGTTGAACCTGACTCTGGGGACTGCCCCTGGCACATCACACCCCTGAAGACACATTTCCTGCTATCGGGGATTCCCTGCTGTGCGTTAAGGCCTCATACTTGTGCTGCGAGAGAAGGAGCAACAAACTCCTAATCCTGTTCTTTTGTACCATTATTACGCATTCCCATTCTTGTACTTATTTCCTTTGTGTTGTAATTCTACCTCTCTCTGTCTCGCTGCACAAGAGTTTTTCCAGGCTGGTGATCCCTTTCTTTGCGTCTCCTCTACTTCTGTCTCTCTGAGGTAAGGCGAGCAGTCATCCTCAAAGTACTCCCCAGTATTCTCTGCAGAAGTTGTGACCTGCACCTCCCACGCTCCAGCACCTGCACCACCGCAGAGACACGGTGACGCTCCCAGCTCCTCCGGAGCCCCCAGCACCAGAGGCGGTCCCGGAAGGTCCCAGCCTCACCAAACCAACCCGGCTTTGTACACGTGCAACGCAACCATTGTCGTCGTAGTCGGATTTTGGGTTAGGTTCTCGTGGTAGGGCAATACTAGTCTGGATTTGTAAGAATGCATGTTCTCTATTTCCAAACGCAGTAGATTTAAGGAGACAACTTTAGTTGTCTTTAACCTTGTTGATTGCCTTTACCACCCTTCTGAAAAGAACACTTCATTATCATGCAGATAAAAATAATGCATTTCTAGACACCAAAAAACAGAATACTTCTGCTGTTTATATAGCATCCACATCCATATTCATAAGACACCAGCTGTTTGTCTGATTGTATTTATTATCAAAAGTCAGTAATGAAAAGGCACTGAAGTAGAACACAATAAGAATCGATATTCAAGCGTACCATGATCTGACAGAGCTAGAATTCAAGCTTTCCCATTTTTATACAAGTAACTGAAGAGATATGGCAATCCAGAGCTTAAATGAATTAACTTTTTAACTCTATCTCAGGAAAGTAATTTACAATGGATCAAGCTATACAAACTAGACTACTATTCAGCAAGTGAAGAGTGACAGAGGATGCATAGTGAACACAGTAGTGATTTTCAATTTGAAGGAGTTACATTCAACTGAGAGCAACCAACAATTCATGAAAAATTACAGGCTTGAGAAACACACATTTTGAAAAGTAGCTTTAAGCAAGCATTTTTAAACATAGCTATGAATACACGCTTTAAAAGCTCACTGTCAGAGAAAGCCCAGAGTTATGTCTAACCACTCTGGCACGCTTTGCAAATGAAATTACATTTTCACATAAGATCATTACTTTTAACACGTTGCATTTGCATATGACAAAAAAAAAAAAAAAAAAAAAAAGCAGTGACATAAGCCTGAACAAAAAATTGCTATGATTGTATTTCATATTGAAAGCTACATCTGAACTAACCACAGAACACGGCAATGTGCAATCACTCGTACCGGCACCTCAGCAGTGCTGAGGGACAGCTTGTACATAGGTTTTAACAGCCAGAATGGAAAAATTAACATAAACCCCAGCAACCCTCGACTTGCTGCACCCACAGTGGCAATCCCCTTTTCACCAGCAGTGCCTTCGCAGCCTCCCTGACGCCACACTGACAAACACCCTTCCTAGGGTACTCCCCTTTTCACCAAAAGTACACTCTCTTGCTTTTAAAACTGCTAAGTTTGGAAGCCAGGCTGTCGTATTCAACTACTGCTGGTACATCACCTGGGAGCAGCTCCCGTTACCACTGTGACCCCTTGAGGGCCCCAGAAAGATTAATTTAACACAGATTCAAATACCAATTAGCAACTAAGAAGATGAATTACTTAGCACTCTGGTTTCGATGATGGTGTAACAGATCAATACAAGTCTGCGATCTTCTTACTGCATTTTCCCCTCACCTTCTGTTCAGTGGAACCAAATAAGGAATTTGTTCTCAAATACAAGGAGCTCATATTTTTCTTAATCCAAATCTAGTACTCTCAGGAATACTACTACTTTGAAGAAAATTGTTCCCATTCAGGGAACAAGATATGATTTAACTAACAGCCCGTGAATGCGACAAGATATTTCCTAATAGGAAGCATCATGAATTAAAAACAAGAACCAGAAGAATGAATTCAAAGACCTTAAAACAGAGCAATGTTCAAAACTAGAGTAATTTTTTCAGCTGTAAATCTGAATGCACAATCCTTGTTATATTTTAAGATTTTTTTTTTAAAGAATCATAAGCTGAGAAGTATCTTGAAGCAGATATTTCAATAATAAAGCAGCATGGTGCATAGCAAGTTATACAAGCACAGCTTGTTTACTTCAGGAATTTTCTAAAAAGACAGTTTAGTTTTAAAGTCTCTTTGCTTTATAAAAGCAAAATGAAAATTCTTTTTAAAGCATTAAAGAAACTGTATCTTCTGAGCACAATAAAAACCAGCCATTTTCTACAACTGACTAGCATTTAATTAAAGCCAGCCAAGAATTCAATAGCAATACCTAGACAAAAATTATGAAGACGAAATCTGCTGCTGAAATCATGGCTTCTAACAAAGGTTCACATTTATTTCATTCTTGGCTTCATTCACATCAAAGAGAAAGCCTCTCGCCACTGTAGAATAGAGGCGAAATGACAGTTTCCAGGATTTTAAACAAGTTCTGTGCTGGCATGTAAACCTAGGGTTTGTTTTGTTTGTTTTTTTAAACAGAAAAGCAACATAAACATATATGCAAGAATTTCAATCAGAACTGTCTACCTGAATGAGTAAATTTCCTTGCAGGAATAACTGGAACACAAGCGCTTGCTTGATCATTCAGTCCTAGTGACAGTCTCATGCCCCTAAGGCAGGGGACATGGACACAGAGGCGGCAGGTTTGGAGAACACCCACTGCACTACCCGCTCTGCCACCAGCCCCAGGTAAACACCAGCCTTACTCTGTGCTATTCTACTGGCTCTCTCCTGAGAGACATCAGCAAACAGTACAGGGAAGAGAATGGCTCTCCTGAAGGGAACAAAAAAGTACAAATTAAAACCATGATGCTAAGCAGCACAGTAGCAAAAGCCACATGAGGCCTTGTTATCATTTGAAACTAACACACCAAGAAAGAATAGAATAATTAGAGCGCATTTATGGTGAAATCATTAACACAGTACTCATTGCAGTAAAATTTAAACAAAGGAATATGTGAAAGGGAAAGGCAATATGTTCTATGCCAAGAATAATACATTTATATAAAGATGAGTATGAGAAACAATATTATAAATTACGTGCACATACTAATACCCATCCCTTGGCAAGTGCTTGATAGTCCTCCGCATCCACACATCTGAGACGCAAGCTAATGGCTTTTTGTGCAAGGCAGCTCTCTCAAACTGCTACAGGACACACCACTGCTACTGCCAGTGCCTTAGAGAAATGACAGCCTCCAGCAGGAAGCATTTCTTGTTCGGTTTTCTTTTTCGAGACTGCACATCTGTCTTCTGCCCAGTTTCATGAAACTGCAATACCCTACACATTCATTATAGCAGCCCTGTATGTTTTGGGCTTTTCTTAGCGTGGTAAAATGAATCAACCTTTCCTTCTTTTGTGTAAAAGTGGATCAGTGCCCATGCACTCTCAGGCAGGGAGGGCAGCCTTCCTCGCCAGCATCCAGCAGCCCCCACCTAATGCACACCAAGGACTAAAGGGCCTGAGCTGGCTGCCTCAACTCCTTAGTCTAGGAGAGTAGCACATTAGTCTGTTTAATCACCATGCTGGCCTACTGCCAGCTTCCAGAGAAACACAGAATTAGGGTAATGCCTTTCCTCCAAGAGGCAAAATTATCCTAGTGTGTACTCTGATCTCTGTTTTAACACGGCACATTCAGAATTCATCTGATTTTGCAAAAACAGCCTTGGAGTGCAGCGTGTCCTCCTCTCTGCCTTAATTGCCAAACATGCAAATGTTTACCCCCACATGGAGGCTTTGTACCTACCTCAAGCACAAGAGAAAATGTAAATGAACCTTATATACTCAGCTTTGAGTATTATGTCTCAAGTGCTGAATCCTGATATGAATCACTGTATTTGTCATCATTGTTTTCATTCATTCTGCTTCAGAGAAGGGACCTCCGTGCACAAGTTAACTTCTAAACATTTCCCTTAACTCCTGGCAGTAACGGAGGCACTAGGGATCCATCACGGTGCAATTTTATAGTCGCGTGAGAAAACACATTCCGCAATAAGTTGTCTTCTTGTAAGCTTGCACTAGATTTCAGTCAGGAGAGCATTTTGGTAAGATAAGGCCTTGATAACTTCAAGATCCTCAAGTCCCAAGAGCATTGCATGATATACTGAAAGATATTGACCCGAAAAAAATTAGTTTGGTACTGAGAACTTCAGAGTACTACATCCACCTGTCAATCATCTAATTCTCTGTACTAATGCATCGTAATTCAAATAAAGCAATAGATCTGAAGTAATTAAAGAAGTCACCTTGCAAAGCTGCAGACTATGGGTGCACGCACAGAGGGTGGCAACATACATCAGCTTTGGACTGGGGTGTACTGTATGCATTGTGAACTGCACAAAGGACTGGAAAAATAAAGACCCCATGAGTTTCGTGAACAGGAGCTGGGAAGTCCTTCACACACCCCAGCTGGGAGAAGAGACATCAAAGCACAAACTGCCACCTTAGTGCAGGCCAGGCAATCCAGGCTGGAGACAACAAATAAATCCCCAGTCAGAGGAAGGGCTCCAGCCACGACTCTGAAATCCAGTTACGAAACAAAGAGATGGGAAATAAAGGTTTCATAGTTCCAGGAGCACTGAGACTAAAAAAGTTTAGTCTGAAGGGGACTTTTCATCATTTTAAATCTTGCTGCATTTTTTGATTAAAGACCAGTTTTGACACAACGGCGCCAACGTGCATTCTCTCAATAACCAAGGGACAAAACTATGCACTCTGGAAGCGTTTCTCAAGTGGAAGAGCTACAAGACTCTGCCCATTTCTTCCCAGATGCTAGTTATAGCGGCCATGAAACCATAATTGCCACAGAGTAGCTGTATTCATCAAAGCATCTCAGTTTGGAAGGAAAACACATTCCTTCCTACGTAGTATCTGGCAACTCAGGCTGCAGAAAGAGGAACTTGCAGATAATCGGTAACTTTAAGTCTGCAACCTACTTTTGATGTATTTTGGCTACCATGCTGCTATGAAGAAAGAAGACATTCGAAATTATATTGATGAGTATTTTAGCAAGCAGGCCCGCCCGCACATACAAACATCTTTCTGGCTAAATCTGAATGCCATATGCAACTAGTGGGTACCTTCAAAGGATGAACTTGGCACTAAAAGACAATGGATTTGACTGAAGCAAAATGCTTTAGTTCTTCCTTAACAGAAATAAAAGAGCCTGCAGCAGTGCCAGCTAGTTACAAGGATAATGTACTAATCCGAGTAACACTGGACAGGGAAGGTCCTCAAGCCACACGGCAACCATCGCCTTGATGCATGTGAGCAGGCGATTAGCTTCAAACCAGCACTTACCAAGTGTGGCTAAAATACAAATGCACTCATTAGGATGAGCCGGCCTACATTACTGTGCGTGCACATACATACAAATACCACATCGCACAAAAAGCCTTATTTCTCTGTACTGCCGCTTTGCTCATCTGATCAAGATGATGATGAATTATACAAAAATAGAGGTACAGTTATAATCTCAAGCATCAACTAGAATGAAGGAATATCTAACTTTTATTTAGACAACTCAGATCCTGGCATCAGTCCAGGTGTACTGGCAGAGAGCTCGAGACCAGCCTTCGGCAGACTTTGCTATGTCGACCCTTACCGATACCGGAACCGCAGACTTTCCAGCTAGTGTGAACACACCTGAGCCAGACCCCGTCTGGGGCACAGCTCTGGCACAGACGACACTCATCCCCAGCCTGTGCCACACCAGTCTTGTTCTCCCTCCTCAGCAAGTAAGGATAGAGCAAGGAAGGGAAGGACAAAATTCTTCATCAACAAAATGGTCCATCACTTGTGATGTGCAGTTAACAGATGGCGTTCAAATTAACATTCATATCTTTCAAGTGTCTTATCAAACAAGACTAAACAGCATCTTGAAATTTCCATTTTAAATTTTCTATGAGCTTGCTAGAAGCATCACAGACAGATTTTACTGCTGTCAACTAAAGCTGTTGCTGCCTTCAATGAAGGACTACATCCCTACTTGAAATAAAGCAGTCCAGTCCCCTGATATGCTGTTCAAGGCCATTGGGACACCCGCACAGACTTCACCCAGAAGACAGAGCCAGCTCTTAAACACCAAAGTTGCCCTTCTAAAATGCAGAGGCACACCATGAACATCAGGACCTTATACGCACCCTAAAACTCAGAGACAAGGCAACAAATTCCTCACTGTCGTGGTAAAAAACCCTGAAGTTGGATCCCCCTCAGACTTCTGTCCCAATAGCACTCAAATCTGAAGAGCCATCAGGCACACGAAGGCCTGCTGGCAGAGGCACTCCACGCCTTTCAACCTGATGGTTCTTTTGCGAGCGTGCAGTTTTGACTGGAGAAAAACATGAAACATGGGATGTGAAAAACGAGTAATGCAATTACAGATCTCCAAGAGTTCAGACACACTGTGAGCGCACCAGGGACCACCAGCTCCCCAGCCCGCCCTCCCTCCACCACCACTCCCCACACCTGCCCAGCCGCCCTCCAAGGGTCAACAAGTCCAGAGTGCTCTGGATCACAAGGGGTAGAAGGGAAGCCAAATTCAAAGTCACAGGTCTTCACAGAGAACACCTTATCAACAACTTTCCTAATTACATATACCCTAACTGGAACACTGCCACTGAGTGCTACTGCGGCAATCTTGCAAAAAAAACAACCAAGAGAAACAGTATGCTCTAAAATACTGTATTTAAGGACACCAAGTCTAACACAGAAAATTACTGCAAAAATCATCTGATGTGGTAAATAAGCTTGCAATATGTTCCAGTATGGGAAAAATTGCTGGATCTGAAGCTTCAGCTTGATTTGTTCCAAAAGTTATATAAAATCAGCATAAAAAAGCTAGTTTTCTTTTTACAACTTAGCCTAGCATTCAGTTTACAAGCTCTGGAAGACTATGCTAAACAGCACAGGTCTTTGCAAGACTCCAGCAGTAGCTTCCTTCTGCCGAGAAAACCGCTCCTGTATTTAGCCACTTACTAACCCACAGGAGAATTCTGCTCTTATCTTTTAGCAGCTACGCGGCCACAGAAGGCTCGCCCAGCGAGAGCCTTATTCGAAGTCTGTTGATACTTTGGTGAAAGCCTATTTGGAAATCCACTACACCAAAATACTTGAACTAAACCAACTGACGGACCTTCAGAAACTAACAGACTTTCTTTTAAAAAGCAACCCACTCTCCTCATTAGATGGCATTTATTCACATGCCCAATAGTTCCATTCTTAGCTACAGTTTTAGCTGGAATCAGAAGTCAGTCCTGGTGGTGATCTGGACCCTCTTCCCATTGGCATCGTATTCCCCACCTCCCACCCCTTCCACACCACCAATGATTTAAGGAACAGGCAACACATCGCTGTTCAGTATTTCCTATTTGGAACTCCTAATGAAAATCATCTGGTCCTGGACGTTTTCTACTATTCACTGTATCAACTTCTTCTAAATCTTCCCTGCCAGTTTTAACTTGACAGTTTGAGACCTCTCTCTGTTATGGAAAGTCCCAGTACAGGAATACCCCTATTTCCCTCGATAGTAAACACCAGAAATTTCTTTGATCTTCTAACTATAGTTCCATCTTCCACAAGATTTCTCATTTTAAGACCTTTATTATTATTTTCTATCTCACCTAATCTGTTTCTTGATTTTTTTAAATCCTCTTATCTTACATTTAACTTGCAGCTGTTTGTTCTTTCCTATTTTCTTCACTCAGATGGAATTTCCAATTTTGGAAATAAAGCCATCTTTCAAAGCCTACCAGGATTCTGAAGGTGCCTTTAAGCTGTGGGCTTGTTTTTGTTTTTTAACTTGAAGATGACTTTTCATCAGCGGTCAAACGAGGAAAATCCGATTTAAAATCTGTATTACCTAAAATTAAAGAGTAACCCAGCACTTACGAAAGAAGTACAAGACAGGTGTTAAACAAGGAAGCTGTATGAGAAGTATCACAGACTCTAGTCGTGGAAATACTGACATCAGTCAGGATTCAGAGAAAAATAGTTTTACTGAAGACAGTTTCTTTGTAACACATGCTGCTCATGCCTGGATTGTCCGACCAGGAAAGCGGTAAATCTGAAGCTCATTAAGCTGTGAATCATTAGCCCATGTGACTGCAGGTACCACTATTCAGCATTAACCTGACATTTGACAGGCATGTTGATAAAGAAGATTTTACCACAGGGATCTGATATCGCTAACTAATAAAGCGTACTCAAAATTAATCCGAAAATATGGAAAAAAGAAAACTCAGCGTTTGTTCTCTCTCTTTGGCAAAACAGAAACTGACAGTCTAGAGCGGCAGCATTCCGCAAGCCAGGCTCCCATCCGCCTTAGCCCTCACCATTCAACGCCTGCCCCTCAGCCGGCTCCGAGAAGCAGATCACGCAAATACGGTGAAAACCCACGAAAGGTCGTTTCTTCCAGCGGCAGACCCCGGACGGCCGCTGCCCGGCTGCCGGCGAGCCGCTGCCGCGGGCACTCGGACGCGGGCCCCCGGGAGCCACGGAGCCACCCGAGCCCTCCCGCCCAGCCCCGAGGGCCACCGCCGCCCGCCCGGCCGAGCCCCGCGCGGGTGCCAAACGCGCCCGAAATAGAGCGGCGTGAGCCCAAGCAGCCCCCTCCGCCCCCGGGCAGCGCTCGGGTGCCGGAGCCGGCGGGCAGCGCTGCCGCCCGGCAGCGGCCGGGTACCCGGCCCTCGCCCCGCCGGGACAGGCGCGCCCGACCGCGCCCCCGGGTCGGGCCGCCCCGGCACCGAGCCGAAGGCGGCGGCCCCCGACGGGCCGGGGGAGCGAGCGGCGCCCGCCAGCACCGCCCCGGGGCCGGGCCGGGCCCCCCGCCGCCCCCCGCCGCAACGGGGCCGCCCCTCCCCGGCCGCCCCGTTCCCGGAGCCGAGGAAACTTTCCCGGCGCGGCACCCGCCCCCCGCCGCGGCCCTCCCGCCGCCCCGCAGGGCGCCGGCGCGGCCGGGCCTACCCGCGGCCGGCTCGGCGGCGGCGCGGGCAGCGGCGGGGCGGGCCGCGGGTCCGGCGCGGCCTGCGGCGGCCGGCTCACCTGGGCGCACGGTCTTGAGGCGCACGGGCTCCCTGAAGTGCCGGACGACGGCCAGCGTGTCGCGGTGCGTGAGGCCGCTGACGGGGGTGCCGTTCACCTCCAGCAGCACGTCGCCCGGCGCCGGCGCCTTGCCCGAGAGCAGCGCGGGGCCCGGCGCGCCCTCGCCGCCCGGCGGCAGGCGGCCCGCCAGGTAGGGGAACTCGCCGCGCTCGGCGCCGCCGCGCAGGAGGTCGGGGTCGGGGCCCGCCGGGCCGCCCCAGGAGACCACGCACTCCTGCACCTTGCTCAGCCAGTGCCGCTTCTTCCGCAGCGTCTTGGACATGCCGCCCCCCGGGGCGCCGCCGCCGCTCCGTCGCCGGCCGCGGCTGCCGCCCGTCTGCCGCCCCGCCGCGGCGGCGCCCCGCCCCGCCCCGCGCCGCGCCGCGCCCCGCCCCGCCGCGCGCGCCCCGCCCCGCCCCCCCGCCCTCGGACCCCGGCCACGGCCCCGCCACGCCCCGGCCGACGCTCTGGCCACGCCCCCCCCCGCCCGCCGCGCCGCCGGCCCCCCGGGGCGGGGCTTGTGCCGTCACGGGCAGCGCGGCGGGCGGGCCGGGCCTCGCTGCCCCCGTCCGAGCTGCGCGCCCCCGTCCGAGCTGCGCGCCCCCGTCGCGGCCCCGCCAGGGCCTCGGCCACGATCTCCCCTCAGCCGCCGTGTCCCCTCAGCCAGGATCTCCCCTCAGCCACCACGTCCCCTCAGCCACCACCTCCCCTCAGCCACCATCTCCCCTTGGCCACCATCTCCCCTCAGCCAGGATTCCCCTCAGCCACCATCTCCTCTTGGCCACCATCTCCCTTCAGCCACCATCTCCCCTCAGCCAGGATTCCCCTCAGCCACCATCTCCCCTCAGCCACCACCTCCCCTCAGCCACCATCTCCCCTTGGCCACGATCTCCCCTCAACCAGGATTCCCCTCAGCCAGCATCTCCCCTCAGCCACCATCTCCCCTCAGCCACCACGTCCCCTCAGCCACCATCTCCTCTTGGCCACCATCTCCCCTCAGCCACCATCTCCCCTCAGCCAGGATTCCCCTCAGCTACCACGTCCCCTCAGCCACCATCTCCCCTCAGCCACCACGTCCCCTCAGCCACCATCTCCTCTTGGCCACCATCTCCCCTCAGCCACCATCTCCCCTTGGCCACGATCTCCCCTCAGCCACCATCTCCCTTCAGCCACCATCTCCCCTCAACCAGGATTCCCCTCAGCCACCATCTCCCCTCAGCCACCATCTCCCCTCAGCCACCACGTCCCCTCGGCCACCATCTCCCCTCAGCCACCATCTCCCCTCAGCCACCATCTCCCCTCAGCCACCATCTCCCCTCAGCCACCACGTCCCCTCAGCCACCATCTCCCCTCAGCCACCACGTCCCCTCAGCCACCATCTCCTCTTGGCCACCATCTCCCCTCAGCCACCATCTCCCCTCAGCCACCATCTCCCCTCAGCCACCATCTCCCCTCAGCCACCACGTCCCCTCAGCCACCATCTCCCCTCAGCCACCACGTCCCCTCAGCCACCATCTCCTCTTGGCCACCATCTCCCCTCAGCCACCATCTCCCCTTGGCCATGATCTCCCCTCGGCCACCATCTCCCCTCAGCCACCATCTCCCCTCGGCCACCATCTCCCCTCAGCCACCATCTCCCCTCAGCCACCATCTCCCCTCAGCCATGGCCCCCCTGGGCCCGGCCAGGCTGTGCTGTGTGGTGGCCATCGGGAGCACCTCAGCTGCAGGGACGGCCGCCTTCCCCTCCGCCTCGCCGCCGGTACCTCCCGCGCCAGCCCCGGCGCTTCATCCTGCCCTGGGCTGGCTGCTGAAGCGGGTGTGCATCCACCTCGGTGCCTTGCCTTTTCGCATTTGCTGCCTGCACAACCAAGCAGGCGCAGAACGCTGCTCTCCTCGTGGCCGCCATGACTGGAGCCAGTTGGTTCATAGCTGGTTTGAGCACTCGGGCCAAAGCAGAAGTCAAAACAATGGCCACAATTTACATATACCCATGAAGACATTTTTTTAACTGGAAAACATAAATCCAGTGAGTTTGCTCTCCACCTGATCTTCTTTACTTAGCTGTGTATTAAAGATTTCAGTGTAGCAATTAGCTCATGCCAGGTACAGATTACACGCCAGGTACGCACTATGAAAATCACAGCATTTGGGAGCATAGCACAGCTGTTTAACAAATGAGACACTAAAAACTAACCACAGGAAAGTTCATTGAAAATCAATGTCACCACTGTAAAAGCTGAAAATTAATCCTTTGAAAGATTTATGATTCAAATTGCAAATTTCTCTGCCCAGTCCTCTTAACTTGTTTTTCTCTTACTCAGCGGCTGAATTTCCACTGCAAATCTTTTTTGACATCTACAATGTTTTAGGAGTGTCTTGAAGGCTCCAGCTGTGCCTCTTGGGCTGAAGTCCTTGCTGAGCAGCAGGGCTGCATTAAATCCAAGTCCTGAGAGGTGTAATACTGCCATTGTTTGCAAATAAAGAGGTGTGACTTGCATAACTCAAACACTTATTTCCTTTCCATAGGAGGAAATGAATAAGCTGGTATCTGCAGAGTCCAAAGAATGTTTGCAAAGTTGTAAGGCAATGGATTTTTTTTTTCCATTGCTGTGTCCCTGCGTTCATCTCGGTTTGCCCAACAGAACACATTAGAAGTATCACATTTCAACACGGAATGTTTTGCAATGGTAAATAGCAGCAAGTGGTTAATTTCTGCATAGTAGGAAAACCACGAAGAAACCTGCTCATAACAAATACCGATAACTTCTGCTACTAGATATTTTCCAGTCCTTACAGATTCCTTTACCTTGAAGGTTTGATAGTCTGTGACTTATATAGTAGCTATTACCAAAAAAAGCAAGAATGCTTCCAAAGAAGTCAGAAGAACGCCAATCTTACAATACAGCCATGCTTGCTGGGGTAAAACAATGTAATCTAAACTTGTTTGGGGACATTAACCAAATGCTCCCAGTACCTCTGAGGTGTAATGCCTCCGGCATTAATGGAGTTGCAGCAAGCGCAGGTTTAGCTCATTGTGTTCAGTGCTATTAGAGGTGCATGGGGCTGTCTGCCAACAGGCATGGAAAAAACTGCCAGAGATAAATTTTCTTTCACACTTGCAGAATGGAAGCAAGAAGGCTGAAAGCTTTGTGGCGTTCACGATCTGGACATTAAAAGGGACACTGTCACATTATTTAAAACCAACCTTCAATATTTTACACAGGAATTGTGACACCAGGCATGATCCGTAATTTATGAGCCGCTGATGGTGGCCTGTGCCAGACGTTCCAGAAAATACACACAATCATATGTAGACAGCACAGACATCTCAAGGAGGAGAGGAGTGTCCTTTGGCTCCAGGGTTAGCAGTTTATCCATCCTCCTAAGCAGAGGGCTTGTCTGCCCCTCACCTTAGTAAAATGCAACTCAGTCTTTTCACTGGCTGAGACTTTCAAACCTCGGAGTGAGATCCCCACTGTGTTTACACACCTGAAATGGGGGACAGCTTCAGAAATGCTCAGCTCGGCGTGCTAGCTAATAACACTGATAACAAAAGCAAGTCATGAAGCTGCCGTTCCTTAAAGTCCTGTTGTCTTGAACAGTATGCTTCAATATGCATTTGAAAGCAAAAAACCCCTGCCTAATCCTCTGTAAATTTTATGAAGCTCCCCACCTCCACAGTGCCAGTACATTGTGCAGGTTAGTTGTACATCGTATGAACAACAACCCTTGTCTAGAGCTGCACGTTTACCTTTCAGTCGCAGTGTATTCCGAGAGAGTAAATAGTGGTGTTGAATGTATTTATTCTCTCAGCATCACTCGCTAATCCCCTGTCGCCAGTGCCCGGCGTGTGGGTGCATTGGCACCACATGCAAATCCAGGAGATGTGCGAAGCCTCTCAGCCGGTGACCGCAGCCTGGGCGCAGGGCTCCTTGGGCTCTGCCCCGGGGTCCCTGCTGTCACCTCTGCTGGGCCACTGCACCCAGTGCCGGAGGCTGGGGCAGCCCCCCCGGCCACTGTGCTGTTTTGGGGTAGCCCGACCCATGCAGCACATCTCACCCCACAGGACCTGAGTTGTTCTGTCGTGAACAAAGTCTGAAACATGAATGAACTGCTTTGGAACTGATGGACGATTTTAATCCTCATTTGTGCCACACGACAAGTACGTTCGTCCTGCTTCCCTTCCTCCCTTCTGATTACTCACTGCAGCACCCAGGCACGTGAAGTGTCTGCAACACCTCGCAGGGATCAGCAGGAGCGTGCTCTGCTCCACCACCAGCCCCAGCCTACCGAGGTGTTAAGAACTGTGTTTACTGAGCACCAGCGTTTGAAGTCTCAGCGAGCTAAAAGGGGCCATCAAATAGACATCAGTGCTCCAGCATCTCCGGTTCATCACCCGCCATGCCACGGCAGCTGCCGTCCCTCTCTGCTGTTCCATCCACACGTGCACAGATGCCATGAAAACAGGGTGCTGAGCTCTGCCACATCGCAACTGAGGAAATAAACTGCTTCAAGACAGTGCAACTTCTTGGTAGGCAGGGAGGCAAAGTTTGTTTATCACACTGCCAAAGTTCAAAGGCAATCAAAACAGCGAAAACATGTCAGACTGCTGTTTAATTAGAGCATGGAGACACACTTTCTCGGAGAGGACAGAAAGGGAATCATGGTGTTATGTTTGGACTCCTCTGAAGTCCTTATACTAGTGCCCAACACTTGCAGTGCAACAGACTCTGCTACACACAGTTCTGTGTGTAAAGAGACCCAGACAGAGGCAAAATACGCAACACGTACACACCCAAAATAGGAACAGCTCCATCCTCAGCAAGGATGAAACGAAAGCAAGTTGCACCAGTGCAGATCAATGTTCAGACATTTGTATGTATCGAAGTGTCTTATTTCCTATCCTGTCAGTCACTGGGCACACAGGAGCTCCGACTGTCTCACAACAATACTACCGCACCACAATGCTGTTAAAGCTCTTGGGAGAACCAGTGCTGATGGTTGACTGCACTGCATTAACTGAGAACAAAAATAGCTGCCAGGGAGGAGCAGTAGGCACACTGTTCTTCCCTAACAGAAGCACTCACCTCAAACATGGGGTAACAGAGTATTCAGTAAGTTATGTGCCTCTAAGGGAGGATAAACAAATCACGGTTGGATAAGAGTGGTTCAAAGGCAGGCACTAGCTATTCTGTGGACAGACATAGCCAGGACTGTCTATTTGAAAACTGTGTGACCCTAAAATACAACTATCTGAAGGCAAATTTTTAAACACGTCATAAATTGACTTGTACTGCAGCAAAAGCTGCCATGCAAGCAGATCTTACCAGGGAATTTCATCAAGTTCCAAAAAAACTTAGAGAATAAACCCGAGTCTTAATAGAGATCTATGTCAATCTGGGCTGACTAAGCCCTGGTGTCTGGACTCCTCACCTGGGAACAGAAAATGTATCAGCCCCGGCAGGCTGTAGATCAGTATCAATGAATGCTTCACAGATACAAAGCTGCTCCATAAATCTGCCTGTATTTAATACATACATCACCACAGCATGCAAAGGAGAGGTAATACCAGCAAGAATAGCACTCACACAGCATTATGTCCTTCTCTCCTCTCTCTGTCCCCGTTCCACAAATGAAAACACCCTTGGGGTTGAAGGAGGCTGTGTACAGGCAGATCCCTGCAGTGGAGAACATGAAAAAAATAAATTACACCAAATGATTTGCTTGTTTGACGCAAGCATCTGCCAACAGGTTAAAAGCTTGGACAACTGATGAGTCTGCTCCTGACCTGTCTTGTACTTGCTCCACACAATGACAGCAGTGTTTAGTTATCCTCAAGCTGGCAAAAAAAAAAAGGGGGGGGGAGAGAACAACAAACAAGGCACTGCTGAAAGAGGGGAAATAATTTCCATCAGCAGGTGTAATGCAGATATGTACGGAGCACACAGTAATATGCTCTCAAGCACTTTTCATCTACTTTGCTGTTTCCTGTGTGGCTCACCCTCAAGAGTCAAAACTTCCAGAATAAAAAAGGAAGCAACTGCAGAGATTGCTCCCTGTATGCCTGCTGCAAGCGCGGTTGGTTGCTGCTGGAACTTTCTGTCTAAGAGCTATAGGTGAACTAAGAGGACTTGTCAAAGTGAATGAAGAAGCAGCCTGTGCAAATACCCCTCAGCCGCTCGCGCTGGGACACACACGTGGGCAGGCACTGCAGATGCTGATGGCTGCAGAGGGAGGATAAATGCCTGAACAGTGAACTGAGAGTCACGCAGACATACAGAATCGCAGCTAAGCTGGGGTTTGAAGTCTGCATATTGGATTTAGGGCCTAAAAGTAGTAATGGAGCATTTAAGCCTAGATCTAGACCTTAGTGCTTTGCAGAAGTCAAGGCTGGAGAAAACCAGTGGGATGCTCTGACATGGCTTGGGGAGGCAAGCAGGACGAGGGGCTGGGCCAGTAGCGACGGGGTGCAGGCGGCCCCGGGGCGCGTTTGCAGGGAGCTGTCCTGGCAGGCTGCGTGCTTGCAGTCAGGGCACACTCAGGAACTGAAGGCACATCCCAGCTCGGAGGGAGGACTGGCCCGGTCTCCACTGGTCCCATCTCTTGGCGCTGTCCCTGCTGCCTCCCTGAGGGGCGATGTCCCCCGGGTGCCGTGCCCAGGCACTGGGCCCGTTCCATGGGTACCCACAAGGATTTTATCGTAAGCCCTTACTCTGCTACAGCACAGCAGAAGTCCTTTTCCCCTTCTCGTGCAACCGTGCAGAGGATGGATCGCTGCCACTGGATTCATTAACTGGAAATCGCCTGTGCTGACAGCGGCAGTACCCCCGGCTAGCGGGTGCCACAGGCCAACTCCCCCCGCACACGAGACTTACTGGCAAGGACCGGCGTGGTTTGCAGCATGTGCCCTCGGATCTGGACACTTCCAAAGTCTGCTGCACGTGGGCTGTACTGAGGCAAATCCTCACTCCTTACCGCACCACCGTGTTGTTTAGGCTACTGCCAGCTCAGGAAGTACCTTTTGACTTGAACCAGACAATTTAGGAATTGAGAAGAAGGATTGATTTCTTGCTCTTTCAAGCTAGGCTTGTTTGTTTGTCCACTTGCATACTGGAGGGAGGGCTTTTTGTCTGTGAATCCATAACCACTCATAGGAACCTGTTGCAAATGTTTCCTCTTAGGAGTTTACCTGAAACAAACCAAATTCAACCACAGATTGAACTACTACTTCTGGTGCACTATTTAGACCATTTATCAGAAATGATAGAGGCTGTTGTTTTGGTGATGTTTTACTGTGTTCATCAATTCAGGCATTTTTCTCCATTTGGGCATGCTTCTGATCGTCACCCACTAAAATCCCTTCCTTGAACCTTCTCCCTGGTGTCAGACTACTTCAACAGCAGCCGAGTTAGCATCTGTAAGCGGTTCAGCTCTGTCAGTGATTTTACATCTTTAATAGGATCTGAATATCTGTAGCAGCCTTGTCAAGTTTTATAGCCCCGTTCACAGGGATTTGGGATAGCTGACATGGTCGAAAAGCCTATCCCAGTCTCTGCCTGATAAACATAATCCCCAGCTCTTCTCCAATTCCTGTTCCTTTTCACAAGTCACTTTCTCTCTCCCAACTGGGTCTCAGCTGCATGAGCAGCTGGGGAAACAGGAGCAGACCAAGCTGAGGGAGCAGCACGACAGGCACTCTGTGTCTGTACACAGCCAAACGTCCCTGGAAAATGCAGAAGGAAAATCCAGTTTCTTGAGAGCAGATGCCCACTCCTGTAAGTCACTGCCCTCCAGGACGCCGGCAGCCCTCCCGTTATTTGCAGGCCATCCTACGGTCTGCTCTTGTCCTCCCCAGGCAAACTGTTTCCATCACAGCAACGAAGATGGCCTTGAACCAGCGAGGGAGGGGTGGGGTGCTGCCCTGCCCTCTCCAGCTACACGGATCCCACCGAGAGAGGAGCCGGGGGGCACCGGGGGTCTGAGCCGCAACAACACACTGACCATTTTCCTTATTTCTAGAAAATAGGATGAAGGAGGAGCGGTGGAGTGTTGGGACCAGAAAAACACGTCTCCGTCCCCTCCTGCCCCTCCAGTGTCTGGAAGGAGAAGCGGCTGCGTGTCTCTGCGAGCTGCAGCGTGCGCGTCAGCCTTCTCCGGGGGGTCGCTCCCCGGTGTCCGAGCTGCGATTTCAGCCTGACACAACCGGCCTTTTGTTTTGCTGCTATTGTAGACGTAGCTGGCTTTGTCACTTCGAGGATCTCTTCCAACTGCACTAACATTTCAGAAAGCCCCATTTGAGCAAATAAACCCGGGTGAAGAAGGATGGCAGCGTTCATTATTCCCAGCAATGTGATAGTTCATATCTGGTTACATTACGCTGTACAAAGCTATATGATTAATACATTTCTTGTCTTGCCATGATTAGTATTTAAGCAGCAGCAATGGCACGCAAGGGTTTTTACAGACTTATTTAGAAAAGATGTCCCCATTCTTCCTTTTTTAATGTTAATACTGTAGTTAGAGTCTCAGTAGGTCTGTCATAAAAAATATTATCAAAGGAACCAAGATAAGTGCAGAATTATTTGCTGTTTAGAAAATCCAGACACATCACAGAAAGCAATAATAACACAAAATAACTTTGATAAAAGTTTTAAAGAAAGCTTTTTTTACAGCCCGAGCCGTAATTAGAGCTCATATTGAAATAAGCTTCTTACAGTGGGTTTAAGTTAATTTACATTTTAGTACAAGTAATGGAACAACGCACTCTGACAGAACAGACTTCACCTCGAGGGAGGGGTCATCCAGGCATCGCTGCTAGAGATGAAGAACCTGGCAAAAATATACCTAGGGTTTGGAGGAGATCTGTAGAGCGGCTGCTGGCCCCTCTGTTTCACGCCGCGGCACATGGCAGGAGCCTCGGGTGCAGGAAAAGGGACTGCGGGGCTGAGCCCAGCCAAGCCCCCCCGCCTGCCTCCCCTCTGCAAGGGGCAGCGCCCGCACCCTGGGCACCCCTGGCACCCCGGGCACCCCCGGCACCCCGGGCACCCCCGGCACCCCTGGCACCCCCGGCACCCCGGGTACCCCGGGCACCCCGGGCACCCCTGGCACCCCGGGTACCCCAGGCACCCCGGGCACCCCGGGCACCCCGGGTACCCCGGGCACCCCGGGCACCCCGGGTACCCCAGGCACCCCAGCACCCTGGGAAGCCCTGGCACCCCCGGCACCCCTGGCACCCCGGGTACCCCTGGCACCCTGGGCACCCTCGGCACCCCGGGAACCCCGGGCACCCTGGCCCCAGCCGCCCCTCCAAGCCACCGCCGCTGCAGCTCGCCCACACCTCCCCGCACCCGAGGAATAAAGGTCTCCCGATTTTCCGTGGCTACCATGGCAATCCTGCTGGGAGCTGCAACGGCTGAGCATCCACTGACTGAGAAATAAATTGTCATCTTTCTGCTGCACCATCTTCAGTTCCTAGACCGGGTTTCTCCATTTCCCCACGGTTTTCAGCACATTTAAGAGGCAGTCTCAGAATCAGAGGCCGTTTACAAATGTCACTGTTCCTTGAAAAGCACTGGCAAGACACCTTTCTCCAAGGTTTTATTTTTCTCCCTTCCTCCCTATGCCCAGTCATAGCAGCCAGACAAAAATACCACCACTACATTATAACATCCATAATTCTGGAAGTCCTGTTCTATTTTAATCCAGCTTTACAATTACTGCTCTAAACACAGTAAGACAGATTTTCTAGATTCTTTTTTTCCTGGCAGTGTCTATACAGCAATACATGTCACTGTAGACCAAAACCTGATTAGTACTTCTGGTTTTTGTTATCAAGTTAGTAGCAAAGGACTCTTTTGGAGTAAATGGGATATAATAGAAGCTTCGTAGGTTTGCCATTATACTTTACCATTATCATTTAGAGCTAGTTTCTTTTGTAGTCGCTGGTGAATAACGACACTATAATAATCTTCAAAGCTCACCATTCCAGCACCAACCTTTCCTCTGACTTATAATTAAGATGTCAAAATTAATTTCCCTCACAGAAATCAGGGACTTTTCTTTCTTTGCTGATGGATCTATTTTACAGATATCAATTCTCAGCTTCCACAGCTTGGTTCGACCTCACTGTGAAGGACAGTGTGGTGAAGAACACGGTTCTCCATTTTTCAGTGTCACCCCTCAAAACCAGTTTCACCGAGAAAGAAAAGAAAAAGAGAATGACCTGCTGGTAGGTGCCCCTGCGGGTTTGGGCAGTATCTCTTACCACCATAAGGGTTCAGAATTGTAGAATCATTTGGAATCATTTAGGTTGGAAAAGACCTTTAAGCTCATCGAGTCCAACTGCCAGGGTCTTTCACTGGTCTCCAGAGCACAAGATGGTGCCTTCCATTTTCAGGTGAGTGAAATAAGGTGTAGCGAGGACGCGCAGAAGCGGCTCAGGGCCTCGCTGGGGACCGCGCAGAGAGCAGGAGCGCAGTGGCGAGGAGCAGGGCTGCAGAGCCGTGCCGGGGCGGTGCCGCCGGGGACCCCCAGGACCCCGCCGCGGGGCCGCCGGGCCCTGGGCTGTTGGGCAGCGTTTGGGCAGGTCCGGCACCCGGGGAGCGCTGCCCCCCGCCGCACTGGGCCAGCCAGAGTGCCAGAGAGGTGGGTATCCTAGAGGGTGCCCCCATCCAATGAAATACTCATGTCCTCTTGCTTCTTCTCGTGTATTTTTATTACCAACAGGTTTCTCAGCTGATAACACACCGGCAAGTACACTGTTCGGTCTGGCTGGCTGACTGCACCGCCGGCTGTCCCCATTCCACTGACATCCTCCAGCGCTCACGAGCGGGGAACCCGGGGTTCGCCGTGCTGCGCCCGAGCGCCCCGGCAGAGCGTGGCCGAGGCCGCGGGGGCAGAGCGGGGCTCGGCGGGACGGGGCCAGGCCCAGGGAGCCCTGTCCCAGCTCGGCACGGGAGCACGCAAGCCCTGCTCCACCAGCTCCCTGTCAGCCCCAGGAGATGTAGGTGAGGCAGGAGGGGGTTCCTGGGGCCGAAGTGCCACTCGTGCTTCTGCTGTGACACTGCAGAGCCTCTACCGCCACAACAAATCCCTTTCTCTGTTTTCCCACATGCACCATGAACATAGCAATTACCTTTGCATCTCACAGGGGGGCTGTGAAGCTTAATTAATTTGTGGGTTTTGGTGCTTTGTGCTCTCAAAACGCAGTGTGTTTAATTCCTTCATTACTTCACAGTTAATGGCATTATTTATTTGAGTTAGGGCGGTCCCCGCCAAGCCTGCGCGGTGACGGGTGCCCGATGCCCTGCGGTGCACAGGCAGCGGGGGGAGCGGCCGCGGCGCAGGGGATGGGGATGGGCGTGGGGGGTGTGGGGGTGGGTGTGGGGGGGTGGGAGTGGGTGTGGGGGTGTGGGGGTGGGTGTGGGGGTGTGGAGGGTGGGTGTGGGCGTGGGCTCGGGAGGTGCAGGCGGCTCCCCCGGTGCATCCGGCTGCAGCTCAAGGTGCGAAGCCAGAAGGCAGCACCGGGCCCTGGGGGTGAGCCCCCTCCCGTGGCCAGGGCAGGGCTCCCCAGTGCCCTCGCTCGAGGGGACACAGCCTGCCTGTCCCGGCACAGCCCCCCGCAGCCCCGGGCACCCCTGGCACTGGCGGCTCACAGACCTTGCCGAGCAGGACACGCGCCAGCGCCTCGCAGCCGCGACAGGCACCGGCCCTGGCCGGGCACAGGCTCCCCGTGCTCCCCGTCACCCAGCCGTGGCCCCGGGGGGGACGGGGACCCTCCCCTCCCCTCCCCTCCCCGGGTGGGTCTGTGTGTCCGTGCCTGCCCGCAAGCCGCGGGGCGGGGAGAGGCCGCGGCAGCGCGGCCCCGGGTACCTGCAGGTGCTGTCACCCCGGGGAGGAGGAGATCGGGGAGCGATGAGCGGGACGGCACGAGCGGGACGCGGCAATTGGAGGTGAAGCTGAACCCCTGCTTACCGCAAGGCAGCCTTCGTGCTCAGCTGCTTCTAAAGACCTATAAAGACAAAAATTAAACAGGCCGTTAAGCAGCACTGCAGTGGATTAACATTAGTCTGTCTCCCTTACGCTGCAGGATTTCAAAATTCCTTTGAAGTTTGCATATTAGAAAATCACTTTCCAAGCCACATAACTTTGAGCTTTAGATGTTTCCTAACAGTTTTGTGGTTGAGGAGCAGCTGACTAATCCTTTAGGATTTAATGAGGTTAACTAACATGCACAGCTTTGTAGGGGAGCTGTAGTTGGTATTTTGGTAGCAAACATGAAAAACAATGACTAGAAGTAAAGTTCTGTAGAGAGCCATTACGGGAGCATGGCATCATTTCAGTAACTTCTGCCGAATCTTCTTTTTCCTTCAACAAGCACAGGTAGGGGTGGTGGTCTTGTTCAACCATAACAATTAACAATGTGCAGCACTATTTGCTCGTAGCTCTCACTGAAGTCAAGAGGATCACGCATTTCTGTTCTCTGGGTTAGGTTCTGGTGCTGTAGCTTGCTCTGTGGCTGTCCCGGGAAGCCCGTCGGCGTGCCGGCGGAGCACGGGCAGCGCTGGCAGGCGGCAGAGCGCGCCCAGCTCGGGGCTGGCACCGGAGCCCGTGTCCCGCCGGCTGCCCGTCCCCGGCGAGGTGCGGCACCGGGCCCTCCTCCCCGCCGGGCACCTGCGCCCCGGGTGAGCCCGCAGCGAGGGGCCGGAGCCGTCCCAGCAGACGCTCTGTCGCGCCGTTGTCTCTCCCCGCTGCGCTGGGTGTGCGCGGCGAGGCGGCCGTGCCCGGCGCGGGGCTGGCGCTGCCGGGGAGCCAGCGGCAGCTCCGCACCCTTCTCGGCTTGGGAGGTCGGCTGCGGAGCGCCTGGAGACCAAACCACGAGCTTAATCTGGTATTTACGGAACACGGCAAAGTTGCACACAACAACTTGACACATAAATTCATTAGGATGCAATTACAGCAATCAGAACGTAGGCTACTCAATTATTTTTAGCAGGAACATGTAATTAATTGCAGGTTTGTGTCAAATGCTGCCTGGTGCCATGAATCAGGTTCAGCGGATTGGCTTGCACGAGAAAACACAGCGGCGGGGATTTTTCCAGAGCACACGCAGCCTCCTGGCTGGGGGAGGGCAGGCCAAGGGGAAGCAGCAGCCGGGCAGGCAGCGGTGCCTCGTCTTGTGGGAGAGGAGCCTGAGCGAGCCGAGATGAGCAGAGCATCTTCCCCATGGCCTGGCAGCCCGGCTGACGGGGACAGGGCCTCTCCCTGAGCGAGGGGATCGGGCACCCCAAAATAGTCAAGGGCCTTCACTGCTGAAGGCACGACTCTCGAAAGCCGTGTGCAGTAGCACGGGTGGAAAGCACGGGGAGGGTGAGGCAGTGCTGCCGGCACTGGCACCGGCTCCCGAGAACGTCCTCAGGTGCGGGGAGGCGGGAGAGGAGCGAGGGTTCCGCTCACTGCTCGTACAAACTGGCCCACAGCACGCTACCGGAGACCGGCGGAGGAAAGGGGTACGGTGTGCACGCTGGCGACACGGTGAAAACCCTTAAAGTGCTTTCCTAACGGAATGCTCCTTTGGTAACCAGAAAGAACTGGCTACCAAAACATCCTCCTCACTTCCAAACTGCTGCTCAGCTGCCATTTCACCACAGACACTTCCCCCTCAGCTGACAGTGCAGACGCAAGGCCGATTTCTTCGGCGGGAGGAGGACCTGTGTAGCCCTGCTGCTCTGCATAACCCGTGCGCAGTCAGAGCTCCGTGGCAGCACGGGACCTGCAGGGACCAGGGCTGTGAGAGCCCCCGGGGGCAGCCGGCAGATTCTGAGAAGCCCCCGCGAGGCAGCCCCCCACCCCTGGGTGCAGCGACACCCCGGCCATCGCCCCTTAGCAGGCAGCGCAGCCCCCGCTCCGCGCGCGGGGCCTCCCTCGGTGCTGGAGGCAGCGTTCCACGGGACCAGGGGAGGAGGGGCACGACGAAAGCTGCAGGTCCTGTTGGGATGCGACGGGGCTCGCACCTTACTCTCCTACCACCAGTAACAGCCCCGTCCTGGCTGCGTCAGGGACACGAGCCCAGCGCATCGAAACTGCGTCGGGTATTATCCCTTCTGCACCATTGCTGCCTTATGATTAAGCACCATAAATATTTATAAGTTATTATAGCCGCTTTGGAAAGATCTGCCTGTTACGGCTCATAGATCATAGTGGTGCTAGAAGAAAATAAAACTATGTAAAACTGTTTGCCTGCTGCTCATTTGTAACTCTCTCCTTCGGCTCACAGGAGCCTGGAGACAGTGGCTGGGGCTGTTCTGTAGAAGCAGCTTCCTCACCATCTCTTCAACTCATGAATTATTTCATGGGAAGATTTCTTCTAATAACAAGAGTGGGAAATTCAGGAAATCTCAGTCACCTTCAGGCCTTCACAGTCCCTGAAAAAAGACACATTATGCCAGTAAAATCCCCTTACAGATCAGTAGCCAGGCAGGTGGTTGTTTGGGGGCTGAACATGAAAAGAAGGAAGAAAAAAAGGAAAGCAAATCTTTCAGGATTTACTGGGCGCCTAAAGCAAGAGGGTAGCGTGGGTGTGAGCAGTGCAACAGGACCTGGGAGAGGTGGCACGGAGTCCTGTACGTTACTGAAAGTAATTTGGTTAATTGTCGTCCCTCGGGCCGGGGCAGTGCCTCGGGGTGCAGGAGTCCTCCCGCTCCTGGCTCATCTGTTCAGGCAGAAGGCTTCCGCAAGGAGCCCAGCCTTCCCACATCTCGTTTGCAACTGGACTTTTAACAGACTCCTACCATCTGCCAAATAATAAATAAGGAGCCTTTACACCGCAACACGCAGCTTATTGTGGAGAGCTTTGAACAAAGCCCGAACGGCAGCCGACTGGAGAGGAAGGGTTGGGAAGGCGGCGCTGCCGGTGGCTGCAGCACGTGGGTGAGGAACGCGCAGGCAGGGCCTCAAGCACAAAACCGATTTCCAGGCGCAAAGCCATCACTGGAGAGCCCTCACGTGCGGCGGCCAGGTGAAGGCACCCGAAGCACTACAGAAACCGCCCGATCTCAGCAAAGCCGCGCGACTCTGGATGTCGGCACCGGCATCCTGCCGGGGAGGCCCCACGAGCCGGCGCGGCGCCGCAGGCAGCCGTGCCCTTCCCAGGGAGGGCACAGCCAGACGTGCCCACAGACTTCCCAGGCCAGCGCCTGGGAACCGGGAGGCACCGAGCCGGAGCGGGAGCCCCTGCGCTGACTTGGCGGCAGCCGGCGCGGGGCTGGCAGAGGCGGCAGCCCCCCGGGGACGGCGGCGGCTCGGCCCCCCGGGCCCGCGGGCGAGCTGGCGCTGGTGCCGCGGAGCCATTTATACACCACCAACTCGTGTGCTTCCCTGCTACGCAATTCATACCTTGTTAGCAGAAGATAGGAACTTCACAATTGCTAATGTGCGAGCGTTTATTAACGTGGAGACTGCCAGACAGAGCTTGGATTTGGACGGAGCTCTTGAGAAAGAGACAGAGCCTGCCCTCTGTAAGCAGACTTTTTTTGAAAGCTACTGCCTGGTAGGTAACAGGCTCCAAGCGATTCTCTGATGGCTGCTGCTTCATCTTGGGGCCCCTGAAGAACCTGGAGCATCACAGAAGCAGAAATAAATAAATAGATCATTTCCTTCACGTGAGGCTGGGTGCTGGATGTGCTGCATTGTTCGTGTTCCTCTCCTGCACAGAGCAGTAAGCCAAGCACAGAAAGGAGATAAGAGCATTCATTCCCACGAGGAGCACAGATAGGATGAAAAACAAGTTTTAAGTCCTGTTCTGTGCAAGGTTGTTTATAATGCCTCTAACTATTTTTAAACCTGGGAAATGAGAGCCCTAGCGGGTAGGTGCATTGTGTTATATATCACTGCCAGGTGAACAGGAGCGGACACCCGGTCCCGGCCCGGGGACGTCGGTGACACCGTCCGTCCCCCCCCGGGCAGGAGCCCGGCCGCAGGCGCTGCCCGGGCAGGGGACGCCGCGCATCCGCTGCTGGGGTGACACCAGCCTGCACGGGGACAACGGCACTGCAAACCACCTTCCAAAGACACTGCTGGGGGAAAAAGGCCGTTTCTGGGTCTCGAGGAGGAGCGTGGCAAAGCCTGCCAGGCGGTGCTGCCTGCTTTGTGCGGCAGGCGCGGGCAGGACGGCTGCGAGCAGGAGGCTGGTGGCAGGGCGAGGGAGAGGATGGGCAGCCCCTTCCCCACGGAGCGTGGCTGGGTAAGGATGAGGATGGGCAGCCCCTTCCCCACGGAGCGTGGCAGGGCGAGGATGAGGATGGGCAGCCCCTTCCCCACGGAGCGTGGCAGGGTGAGGATGAGGATGGGCAGCCCCTTCCCCACGGAGCGTGGCAGGGCGAGGATGAGGATGGGCAGCCCCTTCCCCACGGAGCGTGGCTGGGTGAGGATGAGGATGGGCAGCCCCTTCCCACCTCCCGCCAGCGCACATTAACTCTGGGATGCTGACAGCAGCTATTTTAAACAGCCTCTGACACAGTAAAGTGAGAAATCAATTCCCAGAGCCAGAATATCTCTAGTGTTTTGGAGAGATCTGAGGCCACCCAGGCTCATGCTGTAGGATGTCACCGCAGCGCCCTGACCGAGCTGTACCGCTGTGACAAACCCTCCCCCGGGCCCTGCAGCGGCGATCCCAGCCGCCGCGAGAGCGGCACGTTGCGGCGGCACGGCTCAGCTCCCCATGGCTCAGCGCTGCCTTACCCGGGGGTCGGGGACGGTCTGCAACCGACTCCGTCATTTCCTGGAGGTTTGAGGTGTGATCGTCAAACTGAAAGGGATTAAAAAATAAATTAATGCCATAAATACCCTAAATGAGTTGGAGCTATGAACGCCTCCCTGGCACCACTAGTGTACTGTCAATATATATAACATTATTTAAATAACAAGTTAACAACTTTCGCCTGTAAATTAAGATATCTTATTGAAATATATGCTGATTACAAGGCAAATGGCTTTGTTCTAATTATCTTAATTATGGGTTTTCAATGGCAAGAAGCCGTAGAAATAAAAACACACATAAATGGCAGCTTATAATGGTGATAAGCTGCACCTGCTAGCACTTCCCCTGCGTTGTCAGGGTAGTTACTGTGCTGATTCCTGCGGAAGGCGAGGGGAGCGGTGGGTGTGCAGGGAGCCCGGCTGAGGAGCGCGCACGCACGCGCCGTCGCACGGAGTGTCGGTGGCAGCTCGGACAGACGCCGCCCGGCATCCCCGGCCCCGGCCCCGGCCCCGAGCGCGGGGGCTCCTGCGGCTGCGGGGGCCCGGGCGGCGCTGCGGGCGTTGGGGTCCCGTCAGCCGGGGCTCCCCGGCCCCCGCCGCCGCGCCAGGCCAGCGCCCCGCGCTGCGGCACCGCCAGCTCCCACCGGCCCTGGCCGCGGCGGAGCTGCGCCGTAATTAGGTAATTCGTTGCTCATCAGTTTGTCCTACCTGGCCGGCGCGCTGGCGCGAGCGCTGCCTCCCCGGGGGAGCCGTGGGCCAGCTCAGAGGGTCCGGCAGCGCCAGGGCAGAGGGGTCCCCGCGGGGACGTGTCGCCTCGCAGGGCACCGGGCCGCCGGGCAGGGCCGCTCCGAGCTGAGCACCCGTGCGGGAAGCGGATGGGCAGCCGTTCCCTCTTCTGCAAAGACACACGGAGAAGGAGAATTAATTTCCACTTGCTCTGGTTCAGTACTAGCAATTGCATTCAACCTTTTGGGCTCCTGACTCCACTCCCATTGCCTGTGCCTGACAAACTAATGAATTTCTGCTGATTGCTTGTCTGCGCTGTGTCTGCTACCTTCATTTTATTCTCATTTTAGCTCCTTATCTTTCTTCACACTCTTTTAACTTCAGCCTGTGAATGGCTTCATCCTTTCTAAGTGAGGCTGTGTGCCCCTCTCAGGCTCGCTCTTATCTCTGAGAGCACAAAAAGTAATCACCCACTTTGTCCTACTGCTGGATGCCACACAGCCCTCTCAGAGTCGGGGTTGAACTCACTGCAGAACAATACCTGGCTGATTAGCCGGTGAAAACGCCGGAGCTGGGAGCTGATGCCTGCAGGTCCCCACCGACCGGCTCCCTGGCTGCGGCTGGCAGAGCCCCCGGGGCAGGAGGGGTCTGCCGGCTCCTGCCATCGCCTGTGCTGGTGCGGGCACAGCTTCTGCAAAGCATAAACCAAAACCAGATCAGAACCAGGTTTGATTTACTGTCAGATTTATGCAGGCATGACAGTTTTTGCTCTCCAGCTGTGCATTAACCTGCATAGCCTGGGAACATGAAGTCGTGCCAAAACAATTGAGATGGAACAATTTCAGATTGGATTCCTGGTCTCACGACTGCAGATTGAGATTCCACTTCTTTTTCCAGCATTTGCTGGGTAACATGCTGTCCTGGCCCAGCTTAGATTTATTCTTGAATTACCAAAGGTACTTAACATAATTCAGAAAATCTCAGCACTACTTGTTTACGCTCAGCTGAATAAGGACATTATTTTTCCTGCTGAGGTATTTGAGCAGTGCATGAAATCAAACATGCAAAAGGTTAAGTCTATTATAAAAAAAAAAAAAAAAAAAAGAAACAGGAACCCAAAAACCACTGTGTCGAAACAAGTGCAGCAACAACAGTCACGTCCTGGGGAGCCACGGATTTTGTCCCCAAGATGAGTATTACCAACCTCTTTAGATGTTCCTACAGGTCATTTATCAACACCACAGCCTAGGAAGGAGCTTCCCCAGCGCCTTTCCTCACGCTCTGGGCCCCGCTTTGCCTCGTGGCCCGCCCTGGCTGCAGGGCTCCATCGCTGCTGAGATAATGCACCTGGCAGAGACGCACTGGCGGTGACTAGACCTTCGCCTAAGAAATATCGTAAGCTTGCAAAATACTGTTTGTTTATTACACTAAAAACAGACCTTCTGGAGTATCGCGGGGAATTTTCAAGTTCTCAAGTCAGTATTTATTAGTAAGACCCCAGCCTCGGCTCCCTGGCTACCTGCCATGTTCTGCACTGCGTTGTTCTTTTGGATGGCGAGTGTCCTGCCTGGTCCCCAGCACGGCGTGCTGCTCATTTGTTCCGCTTGCCTTCAGAAATGCCCCCTGAAAAGGGTCTGTCTCCTCCGCACACAGCCTTGCACTGTATTTTGAAGAAAACCAAGGTATTGTAAGAGCAGACTGGCAGGCAGATTTCAGGTTGTTTTTCTTTTCTATCTGGACATATGGATACAGGCAATCTTTGGAGACCTTGAAGAGGAAAAGTGCCTCCCTTTGAATTCCTAAACTGATGGCATCTCTAAGAATAGCCTCCGAAGGGAGAGGGAGGATGAGTGACATGAGGAATTCAGCACCTTTTCTTACTGTGCAATACTCTTGAAATTTAAAAAGTAAAATGCCATGCAGAATGAAGGAGAAGGGGAATAGCCAGTCACGCTGAGGACATTTGGAGGAGTGTGCTATTATGTAAAGTGAGCCAGGGAAAGGTTAGCAAATACCACTCCTTCCCTGGGGAGCCCTTCTCTTGCAGGAGTCATTAGTGCACTGGCAGGATAACGGATCCTCTCCGCTAATTCTCTAGGTCATGAGCAAACTAAGACAGAAAAGCTGATCCGCTATCTATCTACATTAGGCACAGCCGACCAGCTCACCTGTCTGGTAGCCGCTGTTTCGCAGAAAGATTAGGACTGGAAATATCAAAGTCTTGTCACTAAACCAAGCACATTTTCTTCTTACCTTGGCTAGGCTGGGCGAAGGGGCACTGGGAGATGACGGGGCTGCAGGATCGGGGCGCTCCTGCACACCCTCGGCTGGGAGCACCCACCGGGCGCCTGATCCCCGGCGCCGCTTCGCCCCGGCCAGAACTCCGGCAGCCGCGGGGTCTCAGCCGGGCTCGGGGCTCGCGGCAGCTCCGGCTCGGCCCGGCGGGCACAGCCGGGGTCCCGCCAGCCCCTGCTCACCTCAGGCACTGGATGCTGGCTCACGCCAGCGCGGCTCGTGATTTGGAAAGGGACAGGCCAGGAAAACATCGTCCACGGGACGTCGGAAACTCCATCCCTAGGCAGGAGCGGGTGAGGGAGGGCGGCGGGGAGGCAGAGGCTTCCCTGGGAGCAGCCCGGGTCTCTCCCAGCGTGGGCGCAAAGCCCTTTTAATAACCTACAATATAAACTGCTCAGTGAGATTAAAGCAACCCACTCACAGGGAGGATTAAGCGCGGGTCTGGATCTTCTCCCTCGCACGGACACAGAGCCCCGTGGACGAGCACCCGGCGGCGTCAGGGAGCGCGAACTGCCCCGGCGGAGCCGTCCCGCGGGCGCAGCCCCCCGGCTGGACACCGGCTCCCTGCGGGGGCTCAGCCCCGGGTGCTGCCGGGCGTTCGCTCTGCGGGCTCAGCACGAGGGGCCTGCGGGCTCTGCCGGCGCCGGTTGCCCTTGCCCCTCCCCACAGAAGCGGATCGCGCCGGGAGCCGTGCCCAGACTCCGGGCCAGCGGCTCCCTCGGCCTCTTGCCGTGTCTCAGACACTCGCCTCGTGTCACAGGGCGAGCAGGGAGCCGGCAGGGCCGAGCGCCGGCCCCGAAAGCGTCCTGCTCACACCTCCCACCCGCCCTCCGGCCACCGCCGACCCCCCCGCAGCACCAGGACCACGGGGACCCGCGCCCCGACAGCACCGGCCGAGGCGCCCGGGACCCCCTGCAAACCCCGCGGCAGCTCCTCGCCCCTCCGGCGTGGGGGCTCTCTGGGGTCCCGGTGGGGACACAGCGCTGGGGGAGCCTCGTGCAAGAGCTTTCGTGAGGAAACACGTTTCTCTTCTGACCTTCGTCTCCACGACTCAGCCCGTGCTCAAGCCACGGCAGGACACGGCCCAGGCGCAGCAAAGCCCGGGGAGCAGCAGAGCCGACATCAAATGGAAACGCTGCCTGCAAACCCTCCAGAGTCGTATTTGCAGCGAACAAAAACACCCACCTGCATGCAACACAGCATTTCAAATCCTGCCTTTAATCTCAGGTGCCGGTAACAACCTTCTCCCCATCCAATTACTTGTCTTACAATTGACATCTCAATATTAAATTCCTCAGAACTAAAGTGCTTTGAAAGTATAACCTACTTTAAAGCAGACAAGATTTATAGCAGAAGTATTTACTTTCCAGTCCTTGACGCTATCAAAGTCGCTGAAGCCTGGTCAGCAGCCCCTTACACGAGGCCTCCAGCCGCGGGGTCTGGTTGGCGTTTGCCGGGCACCGTTTGCAGGCTGGGGCCCGGGACGAGGGCGCAGCGGCTCCCGGGGGCTCCGCTGCTGGGCCGGGCTGCGAGCTCCGCGCTCGCGGGCAGCCCGGGGACCGCAGAAAACGCCGTTGTGGGCGCAGGGGAGGAGGGGGCTGGGCCGTGCTGCGGGGCCACAGCCGGGCCCCGGGGCGCGGGAGCGATCCGCTCGGTCCCCCTGGCTGAACGTGAAGAACAATTAGCGATAGGCGAGACGAACGCTGCCGTAGCGGGAGAGGTGCCCAGCACGTACGGCCGTGCAGTGACCTGTCCCGGGGCAGGACCCCGCTGCGCTGACCCCCACCTGCCCCACAGCGACGTCCAGCCCCGGCTGCTTCGCCGGTGGCGCCAGGCGGGTCCCGGTGGAGCCCCTCCAGCCACGTGCGGGCAGCGGCCCCGTCACTGGCCCCGGGTTCTGGCTGGCCGAAGCCACGTGCGGCCGCAGCGTCCCCCTTGTCACCCCCGTCCCGCTGCCGCCCCAGACGCCAGCGCACGAGCCGGCCCCCCCCGGCCCCCCCACCCCGGCTGCTGCATGTGGCTTCAGCACCACGGGCTCACCGCTACGCAGCTGTAGCACCCAGGAGCAGCTCCGATGGGAGATGGGAAATCTCCACCGGGGCAAGCAGCCAGTCTCAAGGCAGGCAGGCGGGCAGCGGTACTCCTGGTACACATTTCTGCCTGGCCCCATCCCTAATCGTAAATTGCTGCGCTAACCTAAATGGTGAGGCATTAACTTTCACTCCTGAAACAAGGTGCAATTAGTTGGGCATAAAAGAACACCGAAGTGATGCTAATTACCCTCTAAAAGATGGATAGAATTGAGTCAGAGAAGCAGAAAATTACCTTTGTGGGAAATCGGCTTCAGAGTTTAAATGGAACCAGCGGCAGTGGCTGGACGGGCACCACGGGGTTCAGAGCTGCTTCTCCTCCTCCCCACTTCCAGCCAAGCCAGGAGCCCCCGCGCTGGGCGGGCAGGACCCCCGGCACCGCAGCGGGCTCTGCCTCCCACCCGCACCCCCCTTCAGCCACAGACTCGGCCGCGACCACCCGCTCCTGCTGCTGCCGGGCCAGAGGATGCTCCGCAGCTGCAGCTGCGTCAGCTCAACCCCTGCAGCGAAGAACTTTTCTTTTAACAACAGTTCACAAGCACCTTGGCTATCCCATTTTGTTTATTCCTGGAAGCCATCCAGATTTTTAATTAGCCCTTAACTATTCCCTACCCATTTAGCAGCATTCAGGAAATCTATCGCGCTGTTTTCACATCCATCCCGCAGGCCCCTCCGTACTGCCTCACGGCACGCTGCTGACCGGGAATTGCTTCCGATAACAGCACGTAATCCATCACCAGCCCCCTCTCCTCTGCGCAGCCCACTCAGAGATGGGCAGCAGCTCTGTGGGTGGGCCGAGCCCCCCTCGACCGGCCTTCCTGGGAAGACGCAGTTCCCCCAGAGCACTGCACAGATCTGCCGCCAAACCACCGAGCCCCAGCCCCGCGCCCGGGGTGTTTGCTGCGGAGCTGCCCCGTGGGTGCTCCCCCTGCGCGAAGGGCACCAGGTCCCCAGCACGCACGATGGTGACAGGACTCACCGAGCAAACTGGCATCTGCCCCAGGTTTACTCTCCTGCAGCCACGAGGGAATCTGCCCCTAGGGCAGCACGCCAGCCGCTCTGCAGTCCGAGCCACTTTCTGACTTCAAATCCTTCGCTTGCTCTGCGGCCGCGTGTGCCCAAAGCAACCCGGCGCGTCTGCTGGGGTGCTGGAAACCAAACAGCACCGCTCCAGGGCTTCGTATGGCCAGGGGACGTGCGGCAGGGACGTGCCGCCGACAGCCCTGACGGGCCCCTGCGCAAGCGCTGGTGACCTTCAAGGCCGAGCAGCCAAGGTGAGGCGATGCTCTCGCCCTTCAGATCGCAGCAGGGAGGCTCGCGGCTGCACCCAGCGCTGCCGGGGCTCCAGCACTGGGCACCAACCTCCCCAGCACGTCCCATTTGGGACTGGGTATCCCCAGGAAAAAGCTGGGGGTCGCAGAGGGTTTTATCCAGTGCAAAACCACCTGCATCCAAGACCTCAAGGAGCTCCGACCCCATCTGTTCCACGCAGGCAGCGCATGGTACCGTGTAGCTCCTGGGATTTTTTAATAGTAATTAACAATCTGTTCTACTCAAATCTGGGTGGTAAGGGGCTAGGGGAAGCTGAGCCGGGGTCTGGAGCAAGGCACCTACCGGGACCGCTCTGACGTGGCTGCAAACATTCCAAAAAGGAGAGACCTGGCTCCCCCGAGGGCTGATACCTCCCGAGCCTCCTGCCTTCCCTGCCGCTCTCTGAGTTCATACAAATAAAACCTTTATGTTCCCATCAAAGCTACTCCCGGATTTATGCTTATGGGAAAAGCTCATGGAATATATTGTGGGAACTAAAGATTTAAAAAGGCAATTTGAAAATCAGTCCAGGAGGCAATCTGCTTCCAGGTACCGCTGCTGCTTGTTCTCCCTGCTGCACAGGACTTGCTGTACCTGCAGCACAGGCTGTTTGTTCCAGCCTGGGTCCAGGCGCTCTTTTCATTTATAAGATGCATTATTTACCAGTCTGACATGCAGCTAATTTAAAAACAAGATTTATCAGCAAAAAAAAATAGTACTTGCTAGGGCGGCTGGGCTGGTGCTGAATGTGCAGGTTCCTGCCCAATCCATCACCAAAGGGCGCTGGCAGCAGAGCCCCGGCCCCGCAGCCCCCCGGGGCTCAGCTCCCCTCGGCCCCAGGACACGGCCCCCGTCGGACTCGGGATTTCGGCAGACCGAGCAGCAGAGAGCCCACGCCACGGGACGGCCCTCGGGACGCATCGCCGCCAGCGCCGCGCGCACAGCCCAGTGCTTCTCGGGCCGCCGGAGGATGAGCCCCAGGGACCGCCGGCCCGTCCAGCTCCACGGAGCCGGGCGCAGCCTCCACCGCCCGTGAGCGGCAGCGGCGGGTCCTGGGGCTCCTGCCGAGGGGCTCGGGGTGCAGCGCGGGGGCTGCGAGGGGTCCCGGCCCTGTGCCCACCGCCGGCTGCTGCGGAGAGAGGCCGAGGGCACGGACGAGCATCCGCCACGCCGTTACCTGGCAAGGGAGAGTATTAAACGTGCACGGGAAAATACAGTCGCTGCCTGCAAAGCCTGCATCCCGGTGGCACCCCCCGCCCCCTGCACCCCTGCCCGGGGCCCGGACCCCCCCCAGCAGCCGGGTCTGCCCCGCTCCTCCGGCCGAGCAGCGCCCGCGCTTCTGTACGGAGCTTTGCGGGTAGAAACAGCTCCCTCCAGCCCAACAAAGCCCGAGGAACTGCTCTGGTGCCAAGGAATTTTTAGCAAGCCGTGGGAAGTGTCAGTCGCTTTGCAAAGGTGCGACTGTTCGTAGAGCGAAGCGTAACTGGAGCTCATCGGCAGATCAAGATCCACCCTGGAAATGGGATATCAGCTCCCACAGGACCAGTGTCCTCTCCCCGCCCGGTCCCTTCCTGGCCAGCACCCCCCACCCCAGCTCCCGGGACCAGTTACCAGCACTAACCGGCGTTACTGTTGGGTGGGGGCAAGCCTCAGTGTGGCCGAGCCCCTCCGAATGGCACGTGGGCCAGGGACGGTTGTGTCTGGCTGGAAAACGGCTGCGGGGCCCGTTGCCGGCTCCGTCACACCTCTGCTCACGGGCACGCGTGCCCGCACGGGCCCCCCCGCTGCAGCCGGGAGCTGGAACACGCTGCAAACACGGATAAATACTTCATGCTCAGAGAGAGAGTTTTTGTGACGTTCTAGATTTCTTTCCCCCAGACGCCCCGCTGGGACCCAAGGGGATTGCGAGGGGCAGGAGCACAACCCCCCCGGTGCTCACAGCAGCCCCTGGCCCAAATAAGCCAGGACAGGACGTTTTCCCTGCGCGGTGCCTGGTGCTCTCAGGCTCCTGTTTGAGCCGAGGGGGACACATGTCCGGGGGTGCCACGGTGCTGCTCGGCGGGAGCAAGCACAGGGGCGGGGGGCAGATGCTCCACTCCCCTCGGGGGCGCCTGGATGCTCCGGGCAGGATCGGCCCCTCTCCCCTGGCAGGCCTTGGCTCTTCTTTCCAGCACCGGCACGGCCGAGGGTGCTGTGCCCCTGCTCCCGCATGCGGCCGAGTCACGTCCTCCAAAGGCAGTGCTGCCTTATCAATAATAAAAGGCAATTTCCCCGGACAGAGCCAGGAGATTATGCAGCCCTCCGTGCTCCTCATCTGCCGCTGACAGGATGGGAAGAACTTTAATAAGATGCGATTTGACAGTAACGCAAAACAACAACAGCATTAAGGGAAGAATAATGGCAAAGGCAGCTGTCAAAAACCTCATGTTCTCTAACCAGGAGAAAGAAATCAAAGCTGTCAGGCCCCGGCAGAGGAGCGAGGGGCAACCGAAAGGGAGGGCAGGACCGCAGCGGGCAGCCAGGTACTGCTGCCCCCGGGGGGCCCGGCCGGCTCGGCTTCGGGCCGGCTCGGAGGAGAGCGCCCGCCGGGCATCGGCGCCGCGGCCAGAGCCCAGCGCAGGGAGAGCAGCGGGAGGGGGGCAGGCACGGGTGCTGCACCCCGTCACGGGACACGGAGCCGGGGGCCAGTCTGCACCGCAGGCCCCCGCGGGACCTGAGCCCCGCACCCACTGCTCCCGCCTCGGTCTCTATGAAAACGAGCCAGGGGACAGGGACAGCTGATGGCGTTGAGAGAGAGAGGAAAGGTACCCAGGGGAGTTGGGCTCCGTGAGGTTGTGCCAGCTTAACGGCCCGAGGGCTGCAGCTCTGGGCACAGGGGAGAGGTCCCGGGGGGGCTGCCAACCCCGTGGGGACGGCACGGCTGACACCGGGGGAAGAGGGGACACATCCCGGCTCCGGGAGCCGAGCAGGAGGGGGGGCAGGTTCCGGAGCCCCCTCAGCCCCCCGGGCCGCCGCGCTGCGGGGCTCGAGCCCCAGAGCTGCCCGGGTTGGGTTGGCAGGGCGAGCGTCCCTTTGACGAGGTCACTGGGTTTACGGATGCTCACACGTCCCCCACACGTAATTGGAGCCCATGCTCAGTAATTCAATTTCGCTCACAAAAGTTTAAATCCCATTAACGCTGAGGAGAAACCTGCCCAGTGCAGCCAGAGCTCCCAGCTCCTCCCCGCTGTCCGTGGGAATCAACTGCAGAGCGCGGCCTGGCTTAGACCAGACGAGATCTCAGTAAGAGTCTGTTATGCCTCAATACTTAAAATTAAAAAATGAGGGTGAGAAAGAGAGAGGCCCCAGGCGAAGACCAGATCCCCTTTTGGATACGAAGCACATTAACACAAGAAACCCAGGACCACGGCCCAGCCCCTGGCTCAGTGCTCGGTGAAGAGGCAGCGCTGACGGCGCGTTTCCGTGCGCTATCGGCCTCCGCCGAGCGAAGGATTCCCCAGCGACCAGCGTCTGCACTGGAGACGCTTCCACCCCGCTCCCCTCCACACAGGGTGCCCCTGGGCCTCGCCAGGCACCTCGGGGGGGGTCGGCGCTGGCCCCGCAGCGCCGGGGACGAGGGTCTGAGTGCCCCTGGGGCCAGGGGTGCTGCCCGGCCGCCAGCTCGCTGCCAGGGCCGGGGGGGAGGCCGGGTGGAGCCTGCAGCGCCCAACACCTCCTCGCCAGGACAGGCATCGCGACAGCACGCAGGAGCACCAACACACGTGTCCTGCTGTCCGTCTGGGGCCCCAGCCCTGCTGCTGCCTGGGGGATGACGCATGCACCGTGCAAACAGCTGTGCACACCCCGTCCCCCGGGAGCCAGGCCCCCGCAGAGGTGCTGCAGGACAGACGGACGCTCTCCCCTCGCCGGCTGGGTGCTCCCGCTTCCTCCGGCTGCGGGCGCTGGGTTTAGCGTGAGTCACGGCGTGGCAGCAGGCAAGGCAAGGCACGGCTGCTGCATTTTGGAGCAGTGGAGGGAAGAAAACCTCTCCATAAAACCAGTGGCACAGCCCCAGCACAAACACCGGGAGGGAACCACAGACTTCTGCGGCTGATGCTGCTCCTGCAGCTAATGACAACTGAGCGAGGGAAAACACCGGGTAGAAAAGCGGCATCCCACTTCAGAGGGCACCGAGAGCCCCTCACCGTCAGCTCCCGAGGCTGAACAGCCCGGGGGGACGCCGGGGCTCCGGGGCTCATCACATCGCGCCGTAGCAGAGGCTCCGCCGAAAACTTCTCCAGATCCGGCTGTCGGAGCTTCCGAGGGCAGAGGGCCGGGACCTGCCCGTGCTACCCCGACCCCCAGAGCTGCTGCCAGTCCAAAAGCCAGTCACTAAAAATCAGTGAAGGGTTTGAGAACGTGTATGCCTGGAAAGACAAACAAACAGGGTCTAATGAAACCCTTATTTTAAAAATATGGTTTTTAATTTAAATGCAAATTGGGTGCTGTGTTATCTGTAGGTCACTTGCACTGACACACTGCTTAATTAGCAGGGATGAGTCTCAGGAAGCAAAGGCAGCTAATGGCTGGCCCTTTCCTGGGCATTTGTTTTAAGTTAATTAAAATTTTTCAGAAAGGGATCTGTCCTGCTCTGCAGAACAGCTCCTCACTCTGTTCAGCCAGTCCCTCCCTAAGCCAAGCACGCTGCCAGGGACGCTCTCAGCAGGCTATTAGCTATTAATCGAGTAGGGCACATTTATTTCTGCATCCTGAAATCCCCTTTGGCAAGTCACAAATCACAGCCCACCGTTCAATAGATGCGCCGGCAACAGCCAGCGTCAGGCAAAACGGTATCAACAATAAATCTGAGCAAGGACGTGGGAGATTTTTCTAAATGCTGGGATAAATTACAGATATAAGTCTTCAGAAGAGACGTTAAACCTAATGTGAAATTGAACCTCCAAAGTGATGAGCAGAGCAGTTATCCCCTGTGTTACACGCAAGTTATGCGCAAGAGGATCTCATTTAGAGAAAATCTGCCTTTGCCGAGAGAGATGAGCTGGAATCGGGAGCTGTGATCTGTGTGTCAGGGCTCCGGGGACGGAGCTTTAACCCTTCCCTCGGCCCAGCTCTGCCCCGCGCCGCGGCCGCCCACCACCCGCAGACCCCCGGCCCGGGCACGGAGATGCTGACCCGCAGCTCCCCCCGCCCGGCCCGGCCCGCTGCTCGCGCCGGGGGGGCCCCAGAGCAGCCCCAGCAGCCAGGCCGGGCGGTGGGGGCCGGGGGGGGCCCGGCCCCCGCGGGAGCAGCCCCTGGGTCCCCGCTCGGGGACAGGGCTTGGTCCCCAGGGGGTGGGGGCAGGCTCCCCCTGCCCTGCTCCGCCGCGGACAGGCTGCGGTGTGCTGCCCCCCAGGCAGCTGCCAGCTCGCAAGATAAACCCCGATAGGAAACGTTATCGGCAGAGAGTGGGAGCAGAGCAGGAGCGACCCTGCGGCGGCTCCCCCGGCCCGCGGCCGCCAGCGCCTGATGATAAACGCTCACAGTTTAATCAGCACATGTCCCTGCACGGAGCAAATCGACAGCACCTCATTGGGAGAGAATGAGATAAACGCTGGCCTTAATAGCGCTCCATTTCCCTGCAAACGGGCACCCCAAGCCTGGCCTGCCTCCCAGGCGCAGCAGGAAAAGGCCGGTGACCCAGGGACGTGCTCGGCGGTCGCCCCGTCTCTGCCGTGCCGCGTTTCACCCCGTTTCCCGCCCCGGGGGGCTCGGTGCAGCGAGGAGCAGCCCCAGCAACAGCTGGGTCAGACACGGGAAGGAAGAGCGGGCGGCAGCCCCGGGCCTGGCTCTGCTCCCCTCTGCTCCCTCGGTACCCGTAACCGGGGGGGACGAGCTCAGCCGCCCTCCTCGAGGGCGATGGAAACCTCCCCTCCAACGCGCAGACGGACAGACGGAGCTGGCAGCACCTCCGCTGGCCCGGGGACGCGCGGGGGGCGAGCTCGGCGGGGCCGGGGCCCGGCGCTCCCCGCGCTGCCGCCTCCCTCCCAGGGAGCGGTGACCCGGCTCCCTGCGCCAGGGCAAAAGCCATAAAAGTAAGGACGTGGAGTTTACTTGTTCCCAGCACTCTCGCCTACCTACAAATGCCTGGTTTCAGTTTGAAGAGGATCCTATGTCTCTTCCAGCTTCCCCCGCGTGGGAACAGCATCCCCGAGCTCGGCCCTGCCACATCCCTGCCGGGGCCGGGGCTCCCCAGCCCGAGGGACCGCCCGCCCCTTCCCTCTCAGCTTGGCCCCTTGTTGAGCGCGGACCCTGACGGACTTCGAAGGAGACCCCGGGGACAGAGGGGGAGCACGGCCCCAGCACTGCGCCAGCTCAGGGGGCTGCACCCAGCCCCAGCCCTCTGACCGCCCCCCGCCCCGGACACGTAGCCCTGGCTGCCACACCGGGCCCCCAAAACCGCCTCACCGGGCCCCCCAAACCGCCACTCCAACGTGCCCGTGGGCTCCGTTGCCCCGTGGTGCGCGGGGGGACGGGCGAGGGGCAGGCGCTCGCAGCACCCACCAGCACGAGCCTCATCGAAGGGGCCAGCAGCTCCTGCAGGAGAGGGGGTGGAGAGCCTGGCAGGAGGAGGGAAGGCGGGTTAATGAAGTAGCCAGTATTTTAAACCACTGAAGGATTAAAGCAAGGAAGGGGTAGGACCTTCCATGAAAACTCAGTCATTAGTGAAGCCCGAGGGTAGATGCAATTGTTTTCTGTTTTTTCCTCTCTTTGATGACCCAGTTTTTTAATCTCATCAGCACCAGGCTTCGGTGTTAATTTTTAAATATGCTTGGGTAACTGAGAACATTAACTATTCACGATCTTATCTTCAATAGCTGTTGGTTCTCTGACACTGTGCCAAGGCTGAGATGTACATAATGAGCCAGGGAGAGCTGAACTTACCAGGGAAGGCAATAGCTGGTTTTTCCTGAGCATCTTGTTGAAGTGATCACAGGATGGGGTGGGGTTCCACAACACTGACGCTCCTGGATAAATCAAGGCTTGCGGGGCAGGCCCGTACCATGGAGGCCATCCCCCTGCCATCGCGGTGGATTGAAAGTACCTAAGAGCCAGCAAGAAGCTGGGACGTGGGGAATGCTGCGGACACTCTATGAATGCTTCAGCTCCGGTCCCAAAGCCCGACGCAGCTTGCGAACACGAGGGGAACCTCCTGAGCTGGCTGGAGGTGGCGGGCGGCTCTGCCGTCCCCGGAGGAAGCCCTGGTCACCAGGCACGTGAGCTGATGAACACAGAAGTCCGGAGCCTGCAGGCAGAGGAAGGGCAGTCCTTTAGCTCTTGCTCTGAAGGGAGACGACAGAAGTCACGGCGTTTGCTTGCAGCCTGGCGTGGCTTTGTGGATGTTTCAGCGTAGGACCCACGGCCACGCCGCGCTCCCCCGCGCGCGGGGGCCGCGGGGCAGCGCTGGCCCACGCACCCCAGGCTGCCCCGGAGAGCCGGGCAGGGACCCACGGCGAGGCCCCGGCTGCAGAGCCTGTCCTACAGCCGCTCCTGGGAGCTGCAGCCGGACCAAACTGGTCCCCCCCGGGCAGGGGGGCAGAGCCCCGCGCTGAGGCTGCCCTGGGCTGCGCTCCGGCCTCTCGCACGTCAGGCTGCGCACACCCAGCTCCCACTGCCCCCGTCCCTGCGCGCACAGCTCGCTCGTCGGCCAGAACAGGGGACGAGGCGGCTTCGGGAGCTCGGTTAGCTTGGGAAAAGCCACACGGTGCCGAGAGCTGTGCGCAGGTAAAACGGTGAAGCGTGCAAAAGGGAGCACAGGAGAGCAAAGGTGATTAATTATCAGAACATGAACCAGCACAAGAATACAGCGAGAGAAATCGAGTAAGTCATTCAAAGGAATAAAAAGAACTCACACCGGCTTTCAGGAGGATTGGTAGCTGGTGGGGTGGGCGGCACGCACCTCTCCCCTCCTGCAGCACCTACGCAGGGTCATGCTCTCGCCAACTCATTCGTGCTGACGATTTCTTGCTGGAAAGAGAATCCCTTTGGTCCTTCAAAGGATCCGAGTAGCAGGACAGCGTTGGGAGCACGGCCATCCGTGAGCCTCCTGGCCCAGAGTGGACAGCACCGTGGGAGAAGAGCCGCACATCTTCAGAAGAGGGTACGGGGTGTTTCCTACAGGAAAAATGAAACACGAATCACAGAGTGAGAGAATGGCTGAGGTTGGAAGGGAGCTCTGGAAGTCACCTTGTCCAGCCCTCTGCTCGAGCAGGGGCACCCGGAGCCAGCTGCCCAGCAACATGGCCAGACAGAAAAGTTAACTGTATGGTTTTTCTCTACGAAAATTAAATATCCTAGAACAAAATAAGTTATTTAATATGCAAACTAACAAAGTTACGCTGGATGCTCAGTGTATATATCATTTTATTGAACAAGGTTATATTACAATAGACAAACATATATTACACATGCTATACAAAATATACAATCTTATGTGAAAAAAATATAAATAGACACTAGGAAATAGCAACAGAGAACAAGAGCAGCTTTGCTCACACTGTCTTACAAACCCCCAGCTCCTGCACTGGTAGTACTTTGGCATTGATTGAAGAAACTGTTTGCATTCACTGAAAACAGAATGGCCACGCTGACCTACCTGTACCTCCTGGAGGAAAGGGGACAGAAGAGAGACCTGATTTTTTCTGCAAGTCTACCTAGGAAGTTTTTCCACAATGCTAAGCACAGCAAGGTGTTCACCTACTTACAAGCTTCTGCTATTTACAACCAGCTTATGGACTTTAAAGAAATATCACTGCTCACAGAAGGATGCAAATGTCCTCATTCATAATGGCAGCTTTTGCAGGTCAGAATCTCACAGAAATCAGTGCAGCTTTAGCTCCCAAATGGCTTTGAGAGCTAGCACTTCAGTTTGTTCTGGTGCAGACTGCATCAACTTTAAAGCCTTGGTCCTGGCCAAGCGCATCTCACCTACCTAAAGGGAATTCAGTGGCACCAGGGAATTGTGCCCACAGCACGCCCAAGGTCTGGACATCCACAGCTGGACTGAGACACATCTGTCTTAGCTCAACTCCACTGAAGAGAGGGATGAAAGAAAAGCTAACAAGCATTTGCCAAATGGAGACGGGCGATGGAGCACAGAAGGGTGCCCTTTTCCCCCCGGGGGAAATCGTGGCTCTGCACATGCCGAGCACTCGGCCACAGCAGCCTGGGTGAGTAGCTGGAGAAAGCAGAAAAGCAGCCCAAAAGGACGAGGCTTTGCTGCTGCTGCTGCAGTTTCATGACATGACCTTTCTCATCTGGATTGAAACTGACAGTACTGGGTTCCTGCACCAGAGATAACTTTGGATTGAAAATAAGCACCACGTCTTAAATGCTGTCTGGAAAGAAAAAGCCTGGAGGAAATAAAACCAGAAAGAAAGGAACCCAAGATTCTTCTTTTAGCATGTATGTTATTAAAACATTTCAGGTAACTAATAAAGGTAACTAATGAAGTTTGCGCTTCCTCTGTCTCAGCAAGTACTCTATTTTCAAAATTGAGTGGTTCCCTGCATATTGTTTCATTTCTCACATGTCAAATACTTAAATGTTTAGGCCACAATGAGGTCTAGGGAACTATTAGAGAGTTCAACAGGGCAACAATTTTGACTGATATTTTACAATAGAAAAGGACACAAGTGTTTTATACTACACATGCCCAATTTATCTGGTGTTTTTCATCACAACACTCTTTTTAAAAGTTCACTTAACTGTCAGCTAGGAAAAACACATGGAGACATCTCTGCAACATACATAATACTAAGGCTTTTTTTAAAGGTAAGAGCTTAGAGATAAACTGCTGAAAGAAACCACTCAAAACTCCCATCTTACAGCTATTTTACCAAATGACCCGAAGGAAGCATTTTGCATACTGTCCTTTTGGATTGCTATTTACAAGAACACCTGGGAAGCTGGATACTACAGCCTGGAACACAGGTGAGCACTGCTTGGTTTACCCAGGGTCTGTTGGGCTTTACGCTCCACTGGACAAGACAGGTGCCTCACACAGAGATTTAAGGACTCTCTCAACACTTAAATGGGTCAAACTTGGAACTCTGCTTATGTCGTGAACTGGATCAGCTTGCAGTCAGGTCAGCCAGGCTTAATGCATACAGAGTTGTATGGAACAATGAAATTCATCAGTATCACAAGTTCACCACATACCTATAGTAAATTCACTTCTTGCCAAACCAAAGGTAGCTCTATCCCATCAGAAACAAGCTTTCAGTCCCACCAAAAAACCCCATATGGCTTGATATGCAGCTGTCAAGACTAACAGTATGATACTTTGGCATAATAAAAAACATATTTACATTACAGCCAACACATTTATATGCTTAGTGTATACAAAATATTTATAAATGAAAATTTATTTACAACTAGAGTCCATTATTCATAGGAGAAAACAAGCCCCAAAGTTAGACTGGTAACAGACGTCTACCAACAGTCTAAGGAACAAAAAGCTGGCCAAGAGTTTTATGCTTACAGTTACTGGGGAATTCCACAAGGAGGCCCTGAACATTTGTTTTCAAGCAGACAATGCGGTGTGAAATAGCTACGCACTCTTGAGAGATTTTCAAAGCATGCACCAACACAAAGGCTGCTTCCAGCATCAGAATATCCAAGTTTTAATGCTGTTCTTGTAGATATCACTAATCATCCATGTTTTCTCTGTTGCACATTCCCATTTTCCAATATACAGAAATCCAAGGAAAAAGGGCATGTGCCACCTCCTGCTAGGGAGTGTGACTCTGTTTAGTCAGCCTGTAATTGTAGACACATGTACACAAGCATCTTTGGCCTTGGGGTTAGTCCTGAGGTAGTAAATACAAAAAGTCAGTTGATACGGATTTGCTTTCAAGACTTCATTTTAGTGTCTTACGTAGTTTCACTATAGTCATGAAGGTTCCGTGTCCTATTAAAATCAAAGTTATGTTCACGTAACCTGTGGCAGGGTCTGGGTGAAGCAGCTTGTTCCTGGTCACTGTCAATAATGCCCTCGCTTCGAAGAGGTCGTGGGGTCTCACGGGCCGACTGCTGATGCAGAAAGTGGGAGTGAGAGAGCGCAAGGTCTTTGTTTACTCCCCACAGAGGAAGCTGAAAGGGTTCTGAGGAAAAAAGAATTAGAAGATGAACAGGGGTGAGTTCATGAGAAACACACTCAAATTTTAGACAGATTTTTTTTTTTTTGAGTTGTTCAACTCAGCAATAACAGTCTTTCTGAGGTTGTTTTCTCTGTTTTTGAGAGCATAATTCACTGGATGCTCTCCCATTTCAGCAGTCTGCTACAGTAAGCAGAAACACACACAGTTTCAGTGTGAATTTTTAAAAGGGCTACCTGGAATAAAGTCAACATAAAAACAATCAATATACTGAAAAAAAAAAAAATAATCTTTTGGAGTTCTTTGAAACTCAGGCCAGCTCAAACAGAAGGGCTTTCTGAATTTCTTATGTAAAGCTTTAAGTCTTGGCTAATAGTTGCCCCTGAAGGACATGCGAAGGATCACATTACACAAGCTTTAAGAGATGAACTGCAGATTAAGAAACACCATTTTTTTTAACATCATCCTCTTCAACTCTTGGGTGCCAGATGCAAATGAGGGCGAGTTCTGAGAACAGGTGATTAATAAACAGATGAGTTACTCCACAAACTACGGTCACTTGAAGAATTAGCTGTGTGTCAATAGTGAAGGGCAGCACAAGGAAGGCCAGAGTTATCAGGGAATGCGAAGCAACAAAAGGGAAAGTGGGACACTCACCATTCATCTGCTGGGAGGAGATTTTCTTTTCACTTATTTTGTCATGGTTGGTAAGGAAGACAGCCATATCTCTGTCTGCTAAGAGATTATCAAGAGTACTGGTTTCGTGCTGGGTGCGTGCTGCATACGTTTCCTTAGGCATCTGCACCATGAGATTAGGGAGAGTTTGATCCAGAGGGTCCTCTTCTGTGATGTAGGCATAGGGACAGTACTCTCGTGTCCTGGAGTAGATGTTTGCATTGTCGTAACAGTCTGAGCAGATCACCAACGGTGCTGCGCCACCTGATAAACAGTGGAAAACCAAAATGCTCTCAAAGAGGATAGGGATGCTTGATTTCCACAGCCTCTTTCATGTCTCAGTATGATTATGTATTACAGTGGCAGAGTTTGAAGGGCCTTTGTACAGTTAATGTGGTAACAGAGTACTCAGCCTGACTGTCCACTGAAGTCACACGAGAAACGCTCCAGGTTCCCCACCATCCAAATTCTCAATAGCACTGCACTGTCGAGGCTGACCAGAGGAAAGTCATGGACATGGGCGAGAGCAGCCTCATCTTTGCTCTCCTGTTTCAAGGACAAAAGGGTTCCAAGCAGGACCAACCATCTCGGGATCCAGGCTGAACCAGCCCTGGAATCAAACCAGGATACCTGTCCACATCAGCTCGTGCTCTGGTACCAGGCTTGCACCCTGCAGGCCCACACACCTCAGACCAGATGAGAAAGTGGTCACTGAGTTGAGCTGCTTCTCAACTCCTTCCTGATACAGACTCTGGTGTAGCAGGACTACAGACTAGAAGGAACGGATCGTGGGACAGATGGGAAAAACCTCACACTGAAGGATCACTTTTGAAAGCCAGCCTATAGAGGACTGGATGGCTCCTCAACATTTGGATGGTAAAAAATAGCATCTTCCTGGACTCAATGATCAAATATCCTGAAAAGTGTCCAAACAAAGTAGGGAAACAGTGTAGACTCTTTAGTTATGATTTTAGCAAGCGGACTGTATGTCTGTCAGAGGCAGCAATTTTATGCCAAGGACAAAAGGTACTGCAAGTCATCTTCCAAGAAAATTTTATTTCCACTTCTATTGCCTGGACTCTTGAGATGCCACAGGAAAGAAACAGCATAAAGATCTACCTTGACATTTAACCTAGGAATTATCTAATGGCATCCTCAGCTTGCTGAACAGACCACAAACCCAGAAGCAAAGACCCTCAGGCGGGAACTGTACTACTCTGGCACCTGCAGGACAGCAGTCATGCCACCTGCACGCGAAGGCACTCACAGCAGATGTGAGCCCAGATGTTGCTCGACCAAAGATTAAATGACATGCACGGAATGCAGAAGCCTTGGTAGCAGAACATAAACACGAGAAGAAAAACAGGAGGTGCCTCAAACCCAGAACAATCAATGGAAATTTTCAGATCAACCTGAATCCTTCTCTAGGAAAAGCCACCCTTGACGTTAACCCGCGGCACTGCAGTAGCGCTGCCAGCTCTGAGGACCAGGCTGTGCACTGGCACCCTGCTGAAACACCAGCACCACGCGGGAGGGCTCTGCTTACCATCTGTGCCTTTGTGCACGTAGCCACCAGCTGGAGGCATGAGCTGCTGGTGGCTTCCCGCCTCCGAGTTACTGTAGCCTTCCTGAGGCTCTGACAGAGTTCCTTGGGAGGACAGATAGCTGGGAATGTCTGCAGGCAGGTTCATCTCCTCTGCAAGGCAGAATTAACATCAGTGACATTAACAGCTAAGCGTGAGGATATCAAGGTGGTACCAACAGTGTTACCCACATCAACAAAAATGTCATCCAGAATGTCAACTCAGATGTAATTACCTTTTTTCTGCACCAGTGATTACAAATCCACATAGCCAGTTCAAAACTAACAGGGCCAGAACGGGAACTTATGCATATTATTCCAGGGCCTGAAAATATTTGTAAGTTTACTAAAATATTTATTTCCCTTTACTGTTTTCCCTCACTATGGAATACATAAATCTAGTGTATAAGGAATAAAATTAACATGCTTTTGGTAGTTAAAAAAAAAAAAAAACTTTTTAAATGAAGGAATTTGAACAAATCCCGGAGGAGATTTTAGAAGTCAAGCTTCAATTCTTCAACCTTATCCATCTCTAATGAATCCAGAAATTTCACCATGCAAGTGTTTTAGATTAAAAACAGGGCCGAGAACTCTTGCTTTTGCACTTTACCTGTGTTCGTGATGCTGTAATCTTCACTCTTCCTTCTCATGTGGTAGATCACAATAACCCACACCAGGGACGTTCCCACGACGCAGCACACCACGACAATGATCACAATGCCGACTGTTGTCCAGCCGTCCTCTTCGTGGACGATGCCACCCTGGGAAGAATCACAGTTTGGGGACGCCAGGACGTTTAGGTAAATATGGCCACGCTCAGTGCCCAGTGTGTTGGACATAATGCACGTGTACTTCCCAGCATCCTCTAGTCCAGCATCCACAATGATAAGGAGTTGATTTGCCGCAGCAAAAAAATGCCGTTCTGTCACTGTGAGAGGGCCATCGTCTTTTGTCCAGTTGAGGCGAGGGGCAGGACTGCCACCAGCTATGCACTGCAAGACAGCAGTTTCACCTCGGGTTACCGTTCTGTCTTCCAGGGGCCTAACGAAGGAAGGAGTTTCTGTGACAGCAGAGGAAAAAAAAAAAAAAGATAAAATGTAAGGTAACTCAATTGTGCAACACCAGTGTGCACTATGTGATTTTTAAAAATCTGATCTTACAACCCGAACTTAAACCTGAGCAATGAAACACAGGATTTGGGAAAGCCTGAGTTCAGCTCTTCCCTGGAGCACTGCAGCAAACGCAGGTACAGCAAGCATCCCCCAAAATCACAGTAGCCACAGTCTACTTTATGTATTCCAATTCTAAATTTGCATATGACCATAATGTTAAAAGTCAGTGTCTTCAAAAAATACTGCACTCTAGAAGGAACTGTCCTTCCATTATCACTCAGCATAGTTCACGTTACCTGTGACTAGATTTGCTCGAAGGCAACACAAATAACCCTTCTAGTCTACACTGCCCCTCTGTTCTCTCCTGCAGAGATCATACCAACTTCACCGGTCCGCACTGTAGCTTAGCTTCTAAAGCTTCACTGTTCAAAAATCACCTCAAGTGCTGCTCTTCGTATTCCAACTTCATTCTTTAGGACTTAGCTTGCTCCTTACACATAAGCTACACTACCGCTGCGGAAGTGAAGGGATCCATCTGCAAGCACAGATTAGCACACCACTTACCTAACACAGTCAGCGTGGCGTTTGCTGACAAACCACCCGCAGGGTTTTGTGCCATGCAGCTATAGATGCCCATGTCTTCTATTTTTACATTTGCAATGAAGAACACATCATCCTCAGGCATGACATGCATCCTCCTCTCTCTTGCAGCGGGGAAGTCTGTGCCACCATCTTTCTGCCAGGAGATCTGTGGAGTCGGGTGGCCCTCTGCAGCACACTCCAGCCGGGCCATGGCCCCGGTGCGGATGGTGAGATCCATGGGGGTTTTCAGGAAAGAAGGTAGCTCTGGATCAAAGGAGACACGTTTCAGTATTTTCAGTCTCAGGGGAAAAAGAGCAAGAGCTCCACAGCACAGAGAACATCTGAAAACAAACACATCTGAAACACAGCCATACTTCTCCCTAGCAGAGAGGGGCAGATTCTTCTGAAGAACTGCACAAATTTTCCGTGGTCATTTCTAAGAGTCTATCCTGCAAATTTAAATACAGTATCTACAGTGTTCATTTAAGATTATCTGAAGGACAACATTTCTCATGGGGAAAATACAGGGAAAAGGTTTAGCCTTCTTCATAAGCTCTCTGTCACTCTTTTTCTTCCCTGGTAATAGGAACTTCCATTTTGCCAGTCCAAGTCTGCATTATCTGCTCCGGACTAGCAAAAGTGACACAAGCACCTCTGCTCTCAGATACAATGGGGATCAGTGATCTACTGACTGATGCCAGTAAAATAAATAAATGGAATCATTATGGCTAAAAACAGAGGACTTCATAATTGATTTTCCATTTGTTTCCAGTCCCAACAGTTATTTTTAGTTGAATCTTCCCTAGCTTTACAAACAGGGGAAAGGTGCTTAGTTCCGAAGAGACAGCAGAGGGAGCTTTTAGTTTAAGAGACTTCTACCTCCACTTAACTAGATGACCAACTGTGCTATAATGAAAGCATGGGAGATATGTGCCCCTTTCAAGAAGTGAACAGAAGGCTTTTCACCTGCAAAGAAGTGTCCTTCCTGCTTTATAAAAAGATAATTGATACCTCTAAATACCAGTGAGACAGTCTTGCAAGACTATTTTGGGCCAGCTCTAGTGAAAAAGTAGACTTGTAGCTATTTAAATAAAGCATTAGGTTAAAAGCGTTTCTCCTTTGTTGCCATTATTGCTCACCATTGACTGTCAGCTTGGCTTTGTTGGAATAATTGGAGCCAAAGTGATTGGTGACAATGCACTGATACTTCCCTTCATCGGTGAAATTCACATTGGAAAGGTGCAGGACAGTGGTATACTCAACCACCTCACCACTTTGCTGCTGATATCTGGCAAAATTTTCAACCTCTGCATCATACAGTACTTCACTGTCTTTACGCCAGGCAGTGGACATGGGTGAATCACTGCTGCTCACAGCAGTGCAAGTCAGAGTCACATTCATGCCTCGCAGAGCAACTGTGGTCTCGGGATGCACTCTTATCTGCGGTTTAGGGAAGTTATCTGAAAATGAAAGCACCACAATTAGTTACTTTCCTCTTCAACTTGCAATTAATATTGTAAGAAAATTCACTCAAAAGACAACGTAAGCAAAAAGCAAGCTTTGGAAACAGATGTCCTGCCTGAGGTGCAGATATTCAGCTGTTTTCAGTTGGAAATCAAGCTGTGAAAGAGGATTAGAACCACAGGTAGGCAATAGAGAATAAGCACTGAAAACAATCAGCGTGGAAGCATGGTCTTGAGCAGTGCCCTGCATTTTGTACAACTGTCTGGAACTTGCTATATTTAGATCACACACAAAAGCCACAGTCAGCTGAAGAGCTAGGCTATTTTACAGAGGACTGAGACTTATTTTCAGATAGTTTAAATATCCTGAAAAGCCTTTAAGTTCTATAAATACAAAGCACAGCAAGCTGGCAGTTCACTCTCTCTCATCCCACTCGATGAGAGGTTATTTCAATACCTATTATTTCAGCAAAGACATTCTCGTAGGCACACGCTGCGTTCAGTGTCAGGCACCACTGTGATGATATTAGAATTGAGTGGTAGGTGCTTGCACCTACATGATGATTATTGTGGCCTTCACCACCAAGAGAATGAAAGAACTGCGTACCCACAGGTAACACTTATCAGATTGCTCACCCAGAAAACAGAACACCAGACTATTTCCAGATCTGCCACAGGCTTCACACATGACTGGGCAAAGAGTCTCTCAGTCTTCCATCTCACAGTTCAGTTACAAAAATAAAGCAGGCTTATGTCTGAAACTGTGGTGGCAGAGACCAGATAAACATTACAGATACGGAGCATCAGAAAAATGTGCCAGTGTGTTAACTACTCTAGCCTTGCTGGTATGGACAAGAACCAACAAGGAAGTGTCAAACAGCCCTCCCAAAGCCAAAGGCATTCACAGGCAGGGAGAATGGAAGCATAATCAGTTTTTAACAGTAACCTAAATGAAAAACAATGCAGTCTCACCAAATCACTCCCTTGGGTTATCTTCAGTGCTCAAATACAACAAAACAGAGCAAAGAGACACAGAATTAAATCCCAAACTCCAAAACAGACATACACAGGCCCACAAGCACGTCATGGCCAAGCCCAAGTACCTCCAGCAGTGCCACAGCCTGATTTCAGAAAAGTACCTGCACAGATTTGCATTGCCATGTGTTTATATCAAAAGTCATTAAAAATACAAACCACAGACAAAGTCACCAGGGTCCACACTGAGAAGGCTTTGTCCTGCTAACCATTCGGGATGAGCACAGCTAACGTTCACAGCCTGCTGTAAGCGGCTGTCAGTGAGCCACTGCGGCAGCCACTTCAGCTGGCAATCACAGAGCAAGCTGCTAGTGTTCAAAATGCTGCAGAAACAAGGCAGAATAAGTGTGATTAAAGCTTATGTATTTCACATTCCTACACGTGATTTCATGCAGCTAAACAATTTAAAGCTTATACATTCAGAAATGTCAATACTTACAGTTTTCTTCTATGCCTATGGGTATTTATTATAAAATGTTAGTTATATATGCTGTAAACAATCCAGAAAATCCTTCCCTCTACATCAGCATTAAAACCTTATATTTCTTTTTAATTCTGAAGAAAATAACCTCTGATTTTCAACTTCTAAAAAAATGTATTAAGCCTGTCTTCACAATTATCCCACCCATCTTTAAAGCAATTAAAAGGAACATAAGGCTGAAGAGCAGCTCTATGTCTCAAACTAAACACATTTGCTATTATGAAATGAGTATAAGCTTCAATACTCATTTTCAGGCCAGCTAATAAATATTTAAGAATTGAAGTGATTTGTTTCATACAGGTATCTACTGCCAATTGTTTTTTCTGCTCCACAGAAAAACTGCAAACAGGAAGCAATAACAGGTCACTTTTTCCCCACCACCTGCTTTCAAGGCTTCCTAAATGTTATGTATGAGTATGAGTGACTGGAGAAAGCCCAGTATTTCAACAAGCGATCTGCCACTTGAGGAGTCCAGTGGTGAGAGGAGAGGCACGCAAACAAGCCAGGATTCCGTCCTGCTGTTTGCCCATACATACCAACAATTCCTCAGTTCTAAGATACAGCAGAGAAGGCAATGAAAGTCTTAACACCTAAGACATGTCTCCTCAAACTGGCAAATCCTGCAGACTAACTCCATCTGGCCAAGATTAACTAATTGAGTAACAGTTTTAAAACAGATTACACGATATTCAGTGACTTTAGATAAAGATGACTGCGTTACAGTAGGGTTAGTCTTGAGTGTGAAGGTCACTTCACATTATAATATTTTAAATGTCTGAAGATCACAAGAGGCTCTAGCATCTTAAGCATCTGCTGAGCAAGTAAAAATTCTTGACTAGCCGTGACTTTTAAAGCCTTTCCCTAGTCCCAAAAATGGGAAGACGAAATGTAGGGTTAGCAAACCCACCTGACAGATTTCTAATGAATTATTTCTTTTGTTCACTATCTACACGCTAGCACGTGCTGAACTTGATGCAAAATCATAAGATATGAAAAACCTAATGGTTCAGCATTGCAAGAAAAAATTATTTTCTCATAATTGCAACTAAGGAAATGGATGTGCAGATTTCATCAAACCTTAAATCTAAGTATACTGCTACTGACTTTAAGTTGATAATTTACCAGATCTGCTTTAAATATTCCACGATGAAAGCAGACACACTTCAGTCAACCCTACAACAACAGATGGATTCTTTACAACGTAGGACTTGTAAAGAATCTGTAAATAATTGTCACGAACTTACAGCTCCTTCAGGTGAGCCTGGGCAAATGCATTTTCTTGGATGGACATTACTGCATTGTTGCTTAAATCTCTGTGAGTTAAGCGAAGAGAACAATAACAGGTAAGTATGATTTCATATGCTACCTTCAGTTAAATTCTTGAAAATTTGACAGAGAATACAAGGGTGAAGTTGACAAATAATTAGAAGTTCTACAAAGTAAAGTACTTACAGATGCTCAAGTCCTTCAAGACCAGAAAACGCTTTTTTGGTAATTGACTTAATCTGGTTTCCTTGCAAGATTCTGAAAAACAAAGCCCCCCCAGAAACCCATCTAAATGTCAATATGAGCTCACAAGTAAGACCAAAAAGAAGTTCCCTATGACGTTTAACTAATTTTTTTCTAATTCTAGCTGAGCTAAAAGATCAAATATTACTTTGAGCTTAAAGGCTCAAATAATTTTCCCAAGAACAGGGTTTCTTTTCCATTCTTAACTTGGAGATTTGGGTTAGAGATGTGTCAGAAGATAAAGTAAGTCAGCAGAGTGAAACAGTGGTAAGTGGAACTTGGGAGTGGAGCAGTAACTTCCTAGTAACAATCTGCCACAATCACATTAGTTCCCGAGACTGCACCCTCGTACTAAGCTGTTTGTTATAAGCCATGTCTGCAGCTCCACAGGATGGAGCTTCTTACAAAGCACAGGCACTGGATGAAAAGTGCATAGTCTAAGTATGGAAAAACTGTTAATTCAGTAGTGTTTCATATTTGTTCAAAAATACTTCGGTGGGTTTTCCTTATTTGTTTGTTTTTTTAATAAGTGGTAACTTTTACCCAAAGTAAAGAAGCGGTAGAAGTGACATCACAGAGCAGGACTGGGCTAGTCAATAATAAAGGCAGTCAAATACTTATGCTTAATTTCTTCAAATTGGTGCTGCAAGGTGATCCAGTGCTACACAGATCCAATGCTCCTGAACATGGAACCCAAGCCTGTATCAAGAGGCTGTAGCACGCAAGTGGGAACACACTGGATCCAGCTGCCAACAAGAAAGGCTTTCTGTCTCGTGTCATTGATTTACAGTTACTTAATATTTTGCACTCTCCCTTTACTCCGCATGCCTGGGGAGTACCACCATTTCAATGGTTTGTAATACATACAGCCTATCCAGCCTGCTGAGTCCCACAAATGCTTCATTTGCATCTTCTATGGCCCAGGAGATCTCATTGTTCCGCAAGTCCCTGCAGGAAAAGAGCTTTGTTATAAAGCAGCCTTGTAACCTCATTATGACCACTGCTAGTGGCGAGCTAGGGAAGAGAACTTACTGTTGTACAGGCCAGCTACGGTGTCCTGGCACCGTGTCACCTGGAGGTCACTAACCTTATACAAAATAAGCTTGTCAGAAGATGAATATCCCATTTCAGAGATGCAAGGGAAAACAGAATTATTCAAGATCAGTGCCGCAGACAGAACCACAAACAAATTCCACAGTACAACTTCTTGATGTGGTATTTAAGGAAAGACCCAGTCTGACTAGCACTTGTCATGTGATGGACTATTTACCAGAAACTGGGAGAGGCTCCTGAAGCAAGCTGGTTCATGTAAGTGAATTAACCAATACACTAGCAGCATTAATCTTCCTGAGTAACAGGATTATAATAGCATTAGCATATTAAGAGATTACACACAGGTTACAGTGTAAGGCTGCCAGGCACAAAGTAGTAGATTTTCAGAATGAAATTGATGTTTTGCTCACAAATCTCGTTACCAGCTAATGGGATTTCTGTTTGACCTCTGCACAGCACTTCGGCCCCTCATGTAGAAGAGTGGTCCAAACAGCAAATGCAATGTAGTGATAGGGTTTGGAGAGGGTTAAATGCTTTTTAGAGAAAAGGAGAAACAAATTCAGCTGTATTTTTAGCCTGAATGGCATGAACTGAGCCAAGAGTTTCCAAAGCCACAGTTTTCATCTGTTTTGATACCACTGTGCACAGAAGCCCCTGCAGACAGGAGTGTGTTTAAAGGAAACTACACCCATGAAAAATAGCCTGTACTGCATTCTACCAGATATTACACGCATCAGTTTGATGGAACTTCCAAACAAGTCAACTGACAGAGAACGCTAGCTACCTGTATAGGCAGTTGCATACGTCATCTCACATAAACACTTCTTTCCTTGTGCTAATGGTGGGAAAATGAAGCATCTGCTTTCCCTTGGGTGAAACTGTAAACTGTGTAGAATACCATCCTGGAAGAGACTGGGATCAACCTCCAGGACATTGTCAGTGGTAACATATTATTTTCTTATTTTTCTTACTTTGAAATATGGAAATCTTGTTCTTAACACTATACAGCAGTCATTTCCACAGTTAATATATATAGGCTTTAAAGTTTAGGACAAAGAAAATAATTCCTTGCTTCATGCATCACGAGGTTTTGATAAATATGGCCTTGATACTTGCTCACATTAAGTATTCTCCTCTATGAAAATTATTCAAGCTAAATAATTTTAGCTTGAACATGGATGTGATCTAATGAATAATGACTAGATGAATAATATGCAAAATTTATTTCCAAGTTGTTAATTCCTGTGATTTGAAATTTGTTTCTAGAACTATCTCCGGGTCTGCTTCAGTTTTAGACCGTGAATGCTGGAGGAGTTTCAATGCCAAGCTACTCACAGTAAAGTAAATAATGTGGCAAGATGTAAAACTTCAGTGTTATTCTTAGATAAACCTTTAATCCTACCTTGCTCTTATTACCTTGTAGTTAATATACAGTTTTACAGTTTATTCTTCTTAATTAAAGCTACACTGCAGAATAGCGGCAGGAGCTGAACATACAGGGAAATACTTACATCAGCCTTAGCACTGAAACAACTGGTATACAAACAACAATGGAACTAATCCAACAGCAACAAGTATCTCCTGTTGTTTGAAGTATTTTTACACTCCACTACTCTGACCACTTAGCAAAATGAGCGAGCAACCCAAAAGAAAAGCCCCTCATTGTGTGAGCCGCAGAGTTGGCTCCTCATGCTTGGCTGGGCACGAATGCTTGGAGCCTTGTTAATCACCACTGCCCTCAGCCCTGCACATTCCAACCCCCAAGCAAATGGCCAGCCCCTCGGCTGCTGACAGCCCTGAGGAGCCCAGGAAAACCTACTAATTAATCTGCTCTTGTTCTTTTTCATGCTACTCTAAATCTAAGAAATTAGTTTTAATTATTTCATTAAAAGGTTGCATTAAGGTTAACAGAATATGACTGCTTACATAAATCTCTCTGGTGAGTTTGCTTATTTAAGCATTTATTTAATGAGCTGACAGAGGGGTTATAAACTTTCACTCCTTTCTCAACTACCATTGTTTGGGATGATTGCAACTGTTCAGATCTTCTTGGGACACTTTTTTTTTTTTTTGTTATTAAAAGCCAGGACTGAGTCTTTTCTTGTCAGAAATATCAAACAGCTGCAGCTGCTACCAAAGGTCCTGGCAAGTGCAGAGCCATGCCTCTGACAGCAAGAAGTAACCCTACACCCCTCCTACACGCTACGCCTACCACACAAGCAGGGTGGGCTAAACCCCACCTTCTGCAACCAAAGGGGCTCACCGCTTGGTTTTTGAGGTTCCAACCCTAACAAAACCCTCTGGAATAAAGAGACATCCAGGCTGACCATTCGCTCTACAGCTGCCACTTACACGAGCTGACCACCCACATCTCCTCAGAACCAGTATGACAGGCAACTGGGCACTCACGGTCACCAAGCCACTGTTGCCTATCACCACTAAAATTAAGAGGTTGGTTTGTTTTAGCTGGGCCAGAATCCTGTTATCTCGGCAGACCAAAAGATTATCAGCCCTGCCACACCTGCAGGCAGGACAGCACACAAGAATTCCGATCTCAGGCTTGCACAGGGCAATGATTGCTGCCTTTATTTTCAAAAGCTTCACTGCATTGAACAGATTTGAACTAGACGTTTTCTGTACTTACAAGGTTCGAAGATTTGTCAGACCTCTGAACACTCCATCAGCAATGTGACTAATGCGATTGTCACCCAGGTTTAGCTTCTCCAATAAACCAAGTCCCACAAAGGCAGACTCCTTGAGGCGAGTTAGCTGGTTATATGACAAGTCTCTAGAAACATTGAACATGCACTTTAAAGGCAAGTAGGGGGGGATTAATTATGAAGATACTATCAAACTTGATTAACTATTGCATTTTAATTAATTTCTCTAACACTTGTAACTAAAATACACAGCATTACCATGGGCATAACAAGGAAACTGAGTACTTCCTTTGGTAATTCATTCTTGCTACATACGTGCTATCCAATCTGTTATTGCAACATTACAAAATCCCCAATGAAAAGCAGACCAGGACTTACAGCTCAGAAAGTCTCTGGCAGAACTCCCACGCATCTGGACTGATCCTGTTAATGGCATTCTGGCTAACATAGAGTTGTTGCAATGTCCGCAGACCATACAGCCAGCCCTTGTTTACTTCTGTTAAGTTATTATGTTCCAGTTCTCTAAGGGATGAAAAGGAAAAACATTTGCCAAACAGATAATCAATGGAACATATATTTACAAAATTTCACCTTGTGGATCTCAAAATTATTTACTAACATTAAGCCTCAGGCAACCTGAAATGCATGACCATATTAATTCCATTACAACCAGAAGAGTGAACTGAAGTACATGAAGAACGGATTAAGTCGACAACAGCTGCAGTGTGATTCAGAGGCAGAAGCAAAGCTGTAATCTCTGTTCTCAAAGATTACTACTTTTTAAAAAATCTTTTGCTAACACTGCATGGCACACCCTTGCGCCATCTCTGTCGAACAGTCACACGGCAAAGCAGCATCCCATGTTAGGGGGAGTGCAAAAGGCAACCAGCAAAAAGCAACCTACAGAGTCTGATCACCAAGTAGGAAGAAGTTGGGGAGAGAGCCAATACCTTTCCACCTCTGAAATACCAAGATAGTGGGAAGATACAGATCTCTAAACTCATTTCCCTTGATGTTCATATGCTGATGAGCACAGCACAGCCTCGATGTAAGCAAAGCCATACAGGACACAACCCTCCACAGCTAGGGTCCCTAAAAGAAATTCCATGACTAGGCATACTCACAATTCTTCTATATTACCCAGGCCAAAGAATGCTCCATCCATTAGTCTGCTAATCCCATTGCGCTGCATTTTCAAGGATTTTAAGGATTCCAGTCCTTGGAATGTAAGACTTTCCACTATTTTAATCCGGTTCCTTTTCAGTTCCCTTTTATAAAGATGACATTCAAATATTAAGACATCTTTTGATAAGCACCACTTTGTGAATGTCAAGAACACATACTGAGATGAACAACACAGCTGTAAACACCATGTTTTTAAGCTTTTAAAACTGTTACTTACAGAAACTGCACGTGAGGCAATTTGAAGATCTTTGGTGGAATCACACTAATCCTATTTCTGTTCAGCTTTACCACCATTAGTGAGCTAGATAAGTTATCAAGACAGCCTGCTTCTAGAGTAGTTATTCTGTTGTTACTCAGATTCCTAGGAAAGGAAGAGAGGCCTTTCAGAACATGAAGAATTTTAAAAACACAACTGCACAAGCACTTCGGAGCAACCACTTATTATTAGAACTCAAGTTCCTTGTGAAGTCACATCACAAATCTGAATTCTGGTATACTAAACTAAACCTTTTTTCCCCAAAGGAATAGGTGCTAGGAGCTGATTTTTACTGCATGTCCATGCTTCAGCTAGACATGGTTAAGACAATGTCAACAGTGATCTACTCAAAACGGGCAGAAGTCATTCTGTGTCCCTGCTGGCTGAAGCACCTGCACTTTGACAACAGCAGCTACTGTTTGCCACACTATTTGAGAAAATGCAATACAGATTGGTATGAAAAGTGTTTTATTTAAAGCACATTTGTAGCTATGTTAAGCACTGCTACCAGTTCAAAACCATGCAATAGTGCCTACTTTAAGACAGCAACTTAGAGTAAATGAGGTCTTCAACATTATTGCCGTAGAGCCAGGAATCCCAGACATAACAGATCACTCATACTTACAGGTACTTCAGTTGCATCCGTGGAAAAGAAGAAGCTTTAATTTCCGAGATAAGATTAGAACTAAGATCTAGATTTTCCAATGAAAGGTAAACTTGGAGCTGCTCAGCATTTATTTCTGGAATGGTATTGTGTACCCTGAAAAATACCAGCAACAAATATGATTATCAAAACATCCCATCCTTCAAGTTGCACAGCTGAAACAGCTATAGGATTCTGTCTATCAACTTCATTAGCAAGACTCTTAAATGGGACACATACCACACACTTCCAAGTGTTAATTCCTAAAGCAATACTGAAAATCCAAGAGCTATTTGCCACCTTGACATATGAATAGATTCAAATTCTGGGGCCTGTAGTCGGGCTGTTCCTTGTGGGAACTGTCATTCCTAGACTGAATCCCTCCCCTTCAAAGCTGCCCGCCTTGGTTGACTGCATTTTATTGGTAATTTAGGGTGACTTGATAGTCTAACTGATTTGTATTTCTTTAAAGAGTGCTTACATAGTCCCTAAAGCAGTTTAGATGAGTAGCTTTTCGAGACAAAAGAAGCGATGTTTTCCTACAACTTGATAGCAGAACTCCAATATAATTCTGCCATGTATTAAACAAGAAAAAGGCAGACAAGCTATTACTTACAATGAGAGAAGAGTTATATTAGAGGTTGTTTCTCCAAAATATGGAATTTCACTTAGCTCATTGTAATTCATTTTCCTAAAAAAAAAAAAAAAAAAAAAAAAGCAAAACCCAGAAAATATTATTGGCACTTCAAAGAGTAGAAAAACCCTTCTGTATCCAACAGAAGTAACTCATATCACAGAACACATTTAACAATTTTGTTATGTTAATAATACTTCCTAGCTTACAAAAAAGATTCCCTAAAAGCTTAAATACTAAATTCAAACAATTTAATAGCGAAGCATGCCAGTTTTTACCATTTTCACAGATACTATTACTTCCCCTTAACTTAGAATCAGCTACAGTCATAACACATCATATTTCTTTTTAAAAATACTGGTTGTCTTTTATGACAAAGTTTTCTGCTCACAAAGCACCACTTTTATACCTAAAGCATGCTGCCAACAGAGAGTCCACTTTTAATTAACTGGCACTGAATATTTCTATCGTCAGACCAGATATCTAGACATGCAATGAAATATGTACTAATTACAATCAGGTAGGATATCTTTAGAGTTAATCCTCATAAAAAACAACTTACACTTCTTGTAGTGTGTGAACAGACAAATCAATGCTCCAGTTGGATGACAATAAATGATTATGACTTAAATCCCTAGAGAACAGAGAGAAAAGTTATTCTAGCTCTTGGAATAAAAAACCCACATGTATGCTTTATGCAACTTAAACATTTTAAACCATATTTATGATACATACAATTCCTCCTTCACCAAAGGAAGCAGAGATTCCTCCTAGCTTGTTCTAGTGGTCACTCACAATAAAAATCCAGACAGTTCTATTTCTCTGTTTGAATCAAATAACTTTGATAAAAAAGCTTCTTGAAAGAAAGGTCAGAATGCTCTGGTCAGGTATTTCCTCTAAATCATAGTTTTACAGACAATACTTGCCTATCACCAAAAAGAAAAACTTTCCAGGGACACGAAAAGAATTTCTTACAAAATGCCAGTTACTGAACTGTTTTCTGTATCAACAACCCTCATTTTCTCAGCCTGCTCTGCTTTTCAAAGACGCTGACTAGTCAAGGCAGGCTTATGCTAAAGGAACAACATACACACAATTACCAAACAAGCTGGAGGGGAGAGAAACATGAGGCTGGGAAGCTTAGAGAAGGCATGCTTTAGTGCCAGTTGGTTTTGCTTATAGGAAACAAATGGAGGAGATGAATTGTTTCAATGAGCAAAAGAGTCGTTAAATCTGGTTTTAATGCCCATACTGGATGCTGATGCTATTCCCATTGCTTTAACTTTAAAGCAGTATTTCACTTTTGCCTTTGACTTTGTGCATGAAATGTTACAGGAAAAAAAAATTTAAAAAAAAGGCCCACTTCTGAAAGCTAACTCTTTGGGCACAGATTACCTCTATTTTGTGCCATGAGTCAAAGCATAATCAAAAAAATCAGGTCTGTTATGGAAACCTGGTTCTAGCCATACCAGTGAGGACAGACAGACGTCCCACCAAACAGTGAGAGCAACTCAGCCCTTGGATGCCTTTCTGGGACAAGCCCGGAACGGAGATGAACCCCTAAGTTGTTGCCAACAGCCTGAGCCATTGTGTGTTGAACAGGCACCGCCACCGAGCTCCTGAAACACGGCCGATGCCCCCGGCACGCTCAGAAAACTGTTGATAGGTGCATATATAACTGGACACTGACCATTAAATCAAAAAGTCATTCTCTGCTAGCTAGTTGTGCCTGCCTGTCAGCGAGGCATCATGCTTCTCACTCCATTTCCAGTTCTGACCTCAAGGATATAGATATTATGAGCTATTTTCAGCAAAAGCTGTTCACCTCCTGATGAGTTCCCCCGATAAGGTCCTATGACACTGATTCTCTTTCATGATTACAGAAGTAACAGTACATATTTATTACAGCCAGTTTTAAGATTATCCGGCAGGCTGCAGCTACACTGACACAGGAGATAAAATTATCCTTTAAGAACAAAACTACCATGTATCTGTTCAAAAGAGTACTAAAATGTCAATTAATATTGAAATGTCAAGAGTATTAAAATATCAATTGATCACAGTTAAAAATATTTCCGGTGACAACGAGGCCCGGGCAGTCACAGCACCCACGCGCTCGTCTGCTCTTGCAATAGCTTTGGGCCCGTGATCGACTTCAACCACAGCAAGGGGCAAAGCTGTGCAGGCACGAAGCTGCCCCAAATCCGTGAAAGAAATTGTACCGGTGCTCCTGCTGAAGAAGGGGCTGCAGCACAAATCTAACCCTCGCCGAGCACCAGGAAGTGTCCGTCGGTGCGTGTTAACGGTGCCACAAGAACCCTCCATGCAGGGGAGACTTGCCGCTAACCAGAAGACAACCTGAGCAGGACCCAGTTTTATTCACCCCAGTGCTCATGGCACCACCGATATACTTTTGATCTGTAAGACCAGAATCTACTGGGAGAGAGCAAGGACTTGACAGACTATTTGTTGTTAACTTCCACTCAGGCTCAGCAATAAAGATACCGTTCTAGCAATGAATTATTAAAATCCTGGGTGTCATGGCAAGTCAGACAGTTGTTAATGTATTCTTTTAATTACATCAAGATGTAAATTATACAGATAGAGCAGCAAACAGGTTTGCAAGCAATTATTCATTCTTACAGTTAAAAAAAAGACTCAAGAGAACCTGGAGAAGAAAACAACGCACATGCAGCCACGGAAGGCTGCTCTGCAGGCCTGCTCCCTCAACGTACGTAGTCACCGAGCCAATCCCACACAGCAGTAACGCATAAACCCGAGCGAGTGTGAGCTGCTCCTGGAGCAGCCTTCCCACGTCACGGGAGGCTCTCGGGCTGCCGGCACCCACCCTGCCCACGGCGGCTGGAGCCCGGCTCAGCCCTGGGAGCCATCGGTCACACCGGAGGGGGCAGCCAGTGCCAGCGCCGGCCCCGAATCCCAGGGGAAGACTCTGCCGGATCTTCCAAACGTGCAGGCACCCCGCCAGCGCTGAGGAGACCAATCTCGGTCAGCAGTGGGGTTAACCAGACTGAGGAGTACTAAGCCACACTATTTCCAAAGGACCTGAGTGCAACCCACGGCGGAAGGCCGAGACGGCGGATGCAGAAGATAACAGCACGCTCTTCAAGGTGTCCAGATACTACAGCCGTGAGCAAAACCGGGCCGGGGGTGCTGAGGCAGACCAACCTGTGTGTCAGGCATGGTTAGCGGGCACTGACAAAGACCTCGGGAACCAGATTAATATGCAAAGAAAACAGAAACTTGATTTTTCTAAGGCTTTCAGGAAGAATATCATAGAATAGAAAATTTCAGTTGTAAGGGACCTACCATAATCATCTAGTCCAACTGCCTGACCGCTTCAGGGCTGACCAAAAGTTACAGCACGTTATTAAGGGCATTGTCCAAATGCCTCTTAAACACTGGCAGGCATGGGGCCTGGGTGATGAGGACCTGCGAACATTCAGGTATCCTCCTCTCAGAAGCCTACTGTCTTACTGCTAAATTAGAAATTAAGACTTTAATTTAGAAAGTTCAGGAAAGTATTTCGGTATTATTACTCAGATTTAGACTACAACAAAGTTTTCATTAACAGGAAGTTCCCTTTCAAGAAGCTGGGTATAGTTCACACTTAAAACAGTTCTGGCAGTATTTTTATCTAGTTACTGTTACTGATACCTTTTTATATAGACTGATCACTAAATACAAAGTGAAATACATTGTCTGATTTTCTGTGTTTATGGATCATTCAATCACACAGCTAGGATTTCTGCTATTATGCAGAACCAGATATAATTCCTTTGCTCTGAAAAAGGCAAAACAGAAGAACCTGTCATTTTAGAAGAAACTTGCGTTTTTACTGTGAGGCCCATATTATGCAAGATACAGAGCAAACATGCAAAATTTGTATTTTAGAGATTCATCTGGTACTGTATATAAAATCACTTAAACATTCATTTTGAGCTGAAGTGGTATTCATCTCAAGTAAATAAAACAGAACACACACACCAAACTGATTACTGTATACTTAGTCCTGGAAAATTATCTTAATTCAGTCCAGCTGAGCGTACCCTCTTCCTCCCCATGGCATGGTGCTGGTACAGGTGTTGACACAGCAACACAGGCAGCCATTTGAGTCGAAAATACATAAACTCACCCGAAAAACCTCATGAATGGAACTTGATGAGCTAATTAGCTGATACCCAATCTACTTTTACTCATTGTCTCCCTGGTTAAGAGGATATATAAACTCATTTTCAGGCACTAGAAGGAGTGATCACCAGCATCGTCCTTCCCCTTCTTCCTGCAGATGACTGCCCTACAACCAGGGCTTGCATTCCTTGTTCTACGAAGTGTCATGTTAAGATGAAGACATATCAAAAAATATTCGCTAATTCCTTGACTTCCCTACCCTTTTCATCACTTGCCAGGTTATCCACAAAACATATGTAATTTAGCAGGAAAAACGAAGTAACAGGTGCCTGAATACTTCAGTCATGAAAACAAGTTCTGAAGGTGCTCTCTTGGCCTTATTAAAATCAAAAACCCAACCCCCCCACACACTAGAAGCAGCACCTGCAAGTAGTTTGAGTTTGGAAAACCAAGAAATTTTAGTCTTCAAAGTTAGGTGAAATGATATCACAGAACTAAGAGGGAAAAGCACATCAGGGCCTTTTTCATGTGACAAAAATTAAGCTTTGATTAATTTTAAACAGCTTGTATGCATTATAGCTCACTTAGATTCAGAACCACTAGAGTAGTAAAGAAAAAATGTCAACCCCACACACACTCTTTGTGTGCCAAAATCCTGAAAGCCTCAACAGAGGACATACACAGAACAGATTGAGAGCAACCCTGTGGAGGACTTGGGCATATGTTGGTTGATGAGAAGCTCAACGTGATCCAGCAATGTGCACTCACAGCCCAGAAAGCCACCGGTACCCTGGGCTGCAGCCAGAGCAGGGGGGGCAGCAGGGCCAGGGAGGGGATTGTCCCCCTCTGCTTCGCTCTGGGGAGACCCCCCTGCAGTGCTGGGGCCAGCTCGGGGGCCCCCAACAGCAGAAGGACACGGAGCTGCTCGAGCGGGGCCAGAGGAGGCCACGGAGATGCTGGGGGGGCTGGAGCAGCTCCCCTGGGGGGCCGGGCTGAGAGAGTTGGGGGGGTTCAGCCTGGAGAAGAGAAGGCTCCGGGGAGACCCTGAGAGTGGCCTCCCAGGGCTTAAAGGGGGGACAGGGAAGGTGGGGGGGGGGACTCTGGGTCAGGGGGTGGGGGTAGGATGAGGGGGATGGTTCTAAACTGATTGAGCGGAGATGTAGATGAGATTCTTCCCTGTGCGGGGGGTGAGGTGCTGGCCCAGGGTGCCCAGAGCAGCTGTGGGTGCCCCCTCCCTGGAAGGGTTCAAGGCCAGGTTGGACGGGGCTGGGAGCCCCCTGGGCTGGGGGAAGGGGCCCTGCCCGGGGCAGCGGGGCTGAGACTAAATGATCTTTAAGGTCCCTTCCAACCCAAATCATTCTATGATACAGTTAATTATTGTTTGCAGCATGTCAGATTGCATAATGTAGCAGAGTGCCAGCACCGCTTCTTCCCATTGCATCTCACGCCAAGCAGTTCTAAACACACCCTCTATCAGCTTGGGGAGAGATACAAGTATTTGTTGAAGCTTGAAAACTTGCTCTCCAAACAGCATGGATATTGTTTTGCTTATTAGCCGCCTGATGAACTGCCAGCTCACTTTTCCAGGCACTGACACCCTCCCTGGCAAGCTCTTAAGTTAAGATATCCTTGGGCCTTTCTAAACAGAGAAGGTTTTACACACAAGTTAGGTGTATTTCTGTGCCGAAATACACGTTTTCTCTGAAACATTTCCAACTGCTTACCATGCAGGGAAAGAGGAGAACTATAGAACCACAAAGGGGCAAGAAGGTCACAAGCTTCCTTAGACACGCTGGGTTTTTAATACAGATCAGACTCTTGCGTCCTGCTAGAGGAAACCCTGCAGTTAACTGAACAGGGGTTTGTATGTTTATACTATCTTTTAAACAGGCTTTTTTTTCCTCTTGGTCTGGAATAACCTCATTTCTATCAATCGGGAAACATGATCACTCCAAGAGGGCCCGAGAACTCCTCTGTGCAAAAAAAGTGGGTTTTGATACCCCTCATACTTCAGCACCTCTTCTACCCAAGCACCCTGTACCCAAAGGCGACAAATGCGAACAGTAACGGCCAAGGAAGGATAAAGGTGTCCAGCACTCGACCCTGTGCGAACACTGTTTAGCACATTATCTAATTAAACTCTTGGGGGCAGAGACTAAGGTTGTTTTGTGGGGGATTTTTTTTGGTTTTTTTTTTTTTTTTAAAAAAAACACGGGCAGCAAATGCCAAGGGGAGTCCACGGTGTTTTTCCTGAGAGAAAAGGAGGAATCCACCGAGTTGCCAAGCGGCAAAGCGCTGCAGAAGAACTGAGACGCGGCAGGAACTGCCCCTGCACGGAGCTGAAGTCAGGGGCTGGCAGGAGTATTTCCAAGCACAATCCTACAGCCCGATCTGAAAAAACACGAACCGCTGGCACAGCCGGCGCTCCCCGCAGCCTGCTTCTGCCTCCTCCTGCTCTCAAGCGTCACCGGCACAGCGGCAGAGCGGCCCGAACCACGCGGCCCGGTGAGCCCGGAGCACGGGCCGTCCTCCAGGGCGGCAGCGGGGCCGGCCGCTCCCGCCAGCCGGGGCCCAGCGCCGGCCCCGGGCCACCCACCCGGGAACACCGGCACCGGCCGCCGCGGCCCGCCCGAAGCCGCACTGCGGCGGTCCCGGGGCCCGCTCAGGGCCCGGCCTCGCACAGCCCCCGCCGCCCGGCCCGGCCGCGCCCCCCGCGCTCACTCACAGCCCCGTGGTGCCGGCGGGCAGCGGCGGGATCCTCCGCGGGCCCGGCCCGCCGGGCAGGCGCTGCCGGCTGCAGTCCAGCAGGCCGCGGCGGCAGGAGCAGGGCGCGGCGCAGGGCTCGGCGGCGGCCGCCCGCGCCCACAGCGGCGGCACCACCGCCAGCAGCAGCAGCAGCAGCAGCAGCAGGGCCGGCGGCAGCGCCCCGCGGGCCGCCCGCTCCCCCGGCCCCGCACCCCGCCGCCCCGGGCCCGCTCCCGGCCCCGCGCCCCGCATCCCGCGGCACGGCCCGGGCCCGCCGCCGCGCCCCGCCCCTCCGCCACGCCTCAGCGCGCAGGCGCCGAGGGGCGGGGCTGCGCGCGGGGCGGGGAGCCTAGGGGGGCGGGACTGCGCGGAGAGGACGGGGCTCCGCGACGGAGGGGCGGGGCTATTTGAAGGCGGGGCTTAGATGGGCACGCGCGCGTGGGCGGAGCCTCTCGGGGGCGGGGCGCTCACAGCCCCGCCCCGTCCCCGCCTCAGCCCGGCCGCGGGCCCCGGCGCTTCTGCCGCTGTCGGTGCCGCCGGTTCGCGTCCCGCCGCCGGCGGGTCTGCTCGCGTCCCGGGGGCTGACGGAGCGCGCCGTGAAGGCTCGTCGTGCCCCCACGGGTGTTTGTGCCCCGCCACGTCTGGCTCACGTGGGCTGTGGGTTAACCGCCCGCCACGCTGCGTGTGCTGAGCAGAACCCCGCGGGGGGGGAGCTGTTTCCTCGCGGGAGGGAGGCTGCCGCTCCCACGGCTGTGCAGCTCCACGCACCCGCTCCGGGCCAGCGTGTGCTGGTGGAGGGGCGCTGCCTGGGGAGCCCCTTGGCCCGGGTCTGCGCTGACAGCCCCCCCCCGGTCACACAGCCCCCCAGTTCCAGCAGCCCCACAGCCTCCCCAAGTCCCACAGCCCACAGAGGTCCTGCAGCCTCCCCAGCCCCGCCAGGTCCCACGGCTGCTGCCGTCACGCGCCCGGGCACCACCAGCACCCAGCCCTGCTACCAACACCCGCTCACAGCCCGCAGCAGCCAAACCCCCGGGCACCCCAGCCTGCCGCCGCGCGCCCTCTGTAACCCATCCGCGACATTCACGTCCCGCTGAGGGGCTTGGGCCACCCCCACGCCCCACTGCCGCGGGTGGTGGTGGCTCACTGCCACGGCCACAGCTCCACGCCAAGCCCCTGAGGGCTCTGCGGAGCCGGACCACAGGTGCTGAGTGTGTGCACCCCCAGATTCAGTGGGAAGCCATTAGGTTTGAGGGGTCTCCGTGCTGGGGCGGTGACGGGAGCCCCGGGGGCCGTTCGTGCTGTTCAGGCACTGCCGCCTCGTGGTCCTGGCCCCGGCTGGGAAGGGACCCATGTGCAGGATGGCCCTGCTCTCCCGGGGTCTGGCTGCCCACCACAACAGGCCTTGGGTGGGCCAGGCGTGGGCACCGTGCTCCCCGACACAGCCCTCGGTGCTGCAGCGCGAGGCCAGGCCATGGCGGGCGGCAGGGTGGTAACTGGTGGCAAACCCAGCCCGCCCAGTCTGTGCAGGGCTGCCGGAGGCTCCATCCCAAGCGGGCTCACAGAAAACATCCCCCTCCCCCTCGGGTCGGGATCTGTGGCTCAGCAGTGCCTGCGAGCAGGGCAAGCCGGGGCTGGGGCTCGCAGCGCCGGTGGCCCTGGGCCAGCCCCAGCTTCCCCGGGCAGCCCGCAGCGAGGCTGGGCCAGCCTGGCCGCGGGGGGAAGGCGAGCTCTCCGCAGCTCCCTGGCCGAGGGAGCTGCACATACCCCTGCTTCTCAGAGCAGCTCAGGGCACGGCTTCTGCTGCAGAGATGGGAATCAGACGCTGGTGGCAGGTGGAAGGAGATTCCCACGGAGGAGCGAGGCTGGATCGCTCTGCCCACTGCTGCTGGCACGTCAGCATCTGTGCAAACCTGCCTGAGCTCTGGGCAGGGGCAGAGGCACCACAGTGATGCTGCCAGCTGCAGAAACTGCTGCCCATGTCCCAGTGGCTGCTGGCCGTGCTGTCCAGGCTGCCCAGTGCCCCAGGCTCCAGGGGGGCTCAATTAGGAGCATCTGCTCAGACAAAGTCCAGGGCCCAGCATAGGTCTCTCCAAGAATGGTTCCCACTGCAATTTGCATTTATAAGAGTATTGCCATAGCAGCAGAAATTTGCATATTAATAGAAGCCAGTCCTAATTGTTGAGCTGCTCCTAATGTGTGGGAGCAGAAAGGAGCCTGCTGTGTTTTACCAAGCTGCAGTGTTGCTGCTGGGGGCCCTGCCTTCCCAGTCAAGATCCTTAAAGCTCTCCCTGCTGCTCCCTCTGCCAGCCCCGGTCCAGGGCGGCTCTGGTGAGGTCTGCACGGTAGCCCACGGTATCAGTTCAGGAGTGAAGGTTGAGGCTCCCATCCTGCTGCTGGGAGCAGGCACGGCTGGTGCTGTACCCACTGCCCCTCCTGTGTGCCTGGGGGTGCCTGTGCCTACCCCCAGGTACCCCAAGCCCCAGCCCTGCTGTCCGGGCTGAAGTGGGGCACAAGCCCTTTCGGGGCAGGGGCACAGCCGGTACCAGGGAAGGACGTGCACAGCTCCCTGTCCCTGAGATGAGGAGCCTTCCTCCTCCTCCTCAGCACAGGTCGCTCCCGATCCCCACGGCAGGGGCGGGAGGTTCTGCTGCAGCCCGGTCCTGCTCGGCCCCGCCGGGCTGCTGCTCTCCTCTCCCAGCGCCCGGGCTGCCTCCTCCTCCCCCTCTCCTCCTCCTCCCCCTCTCCTCCTCCTTCTCCTCCTCCTCTTCCTCCTCCTCCTCCTCCTCCTTCTCCTCTTTCTCCTCCTCCTCTTTCTCCTCCTCCTCCTCCTCCTCCGTGCCTCCCCCGCCGCGGGCAGCCCCTGCGGAGGGTCCCCCCGGGATGATGCTCCGCAGGCTCCCGCCCAGCTCGGCTCCCCCCGGGCCGGAGTGGGGAGGCTCCGCCGGCGCCGGGGCCGGGCCTTGGCCGCTGGATGGCAGACGAGCCCCGGCGGAGCCGCCCCGGTGGTCCCGGGTGCTGCCATCCCCGCCGGCTGCTCCGGGCCGGGAGTGCCGGGGGGTGCCCGGGGTGCCGGGGGGTGTCAGGGGTGCTGGGGATGCCGGGCTCCCAGCCCCGCAGCTCCGCTCCCTCCCGCAGCCCTCGGGAGCTGCCCCCCGCCTGCCTCGCCTCAGCTCCTGGGGAGCGCCCAGGGCTCTTCCCCAGCAGCGCTCCCCCCACACCGCCAGCTCACCCCCCGCTCCTCGCAGGCCTATAAACCTCTCGGCCTTGACAAGCACGGGCTGGAACGAGCCCCTTTTTTAATACCATCCTTCTTGCCAACGACGCAGGTGGAAGGTGGAGGGCGGCAGCTTGACCTATAACTCACCATAAAGCCCCCTCTCTCCCTCGACTGACCAGCCCCTTCTCCAGCTGCCCCTGTTGCCCTCTCAGCCCCCGTTCTGGCTCCGGAGGCTCCTCGCCAGCACAGAGTCACCTCTGCATCCCTCCCCGCAGCGGGACGGCTCCCACCAGCACCCAGGCGGTGCGGGGTGGCCCCGTGCTGTGGGATGCCCAGTGCTGCGCTGCTGGGACGGGGCAGCTCCAGGCTGCCCAGGCTGTGGCTCCGCTGCACGGTCAGCCTGCCCCAGCTTCGCCCCGGTGCCGCCACCTCATCGGCTGTGCCACGGGGCCCAGGGCCCTCGGTGCCCCGGCCGTGTCCGGGAAGGTGAGCGGGTGGCCAGAGGAAAGGACAGGGTGTCTCTCTGCCGCATTGTTCTGCTGCGGCTGCTGTGTCAACAAGAGTTGGGAGAGGAAACGGGGGCTAGGGAGATGCCAAGGCCCCTGCGGGGCGTTTACTGGCTTTCCAGGGGTGGCGGATGCAGCAGGGTCCCCTGCGGCGCAGAAGGGCGAGCCTTGTGTCCCCAGACAGCCTGCCATGCCGCCACGCCGACGGCAGGCAGTGACCAGGGACCCACGGGACACTCAGGCAGTGGTTTATTTAGGCCAGATTTTGTGAAAGATGCAAGTGATTCGCCTGAGAAGCCTTGGAGAGGCCTGGCACTGACGGGGGCGGGGGGGGACGACACACACCCATACCCACAGACCCTCCCTCCTGATGGCATGGGGCTGCTCACAAAGTGGGGCTGGTCCGGGTGGGTGCTCGGTGGGGCGGCCCCTGCTCCTCCCACCTGTTCCCAGGGTGGCTGCACCATCCTGGCCCCGAGGGGCGGGATGCAAGTGGGCGACCCTGGCCATGCCCCCCATGCCCCCCATGCCCCCCATGCCCCCCGTGCCCCCCGTGCCCCCTGTGCCCCCCGTGCCCGGGGCACTGCGCCTGGCTGGCGGGAAAGGGTGAGCGCTGGGGGACTGGTGGCACTGCCGCCTCGCCAGCGCTCCGCCGGGACGCAGCTGGGAGCTGGGCACCGACCTTCCCGCAGCCACCCTGCCCGCAAGCATCCCATCAAAGCGGTGGCAAAGTCCAACGAACAGCAGCGGTGGGCCTGGCCAGGGCTCGCGGGTCTCGCTCGGAGCGCGCACAGCCACCCCACCGCCACCCCGGTTTGGCTGGGTGGCTGCAGGAGCTCAACCCTGCAGCTGCTGCCGTGTCCCTCCCCGCCTGCAGCGCGGGCACGGCCCCTGGAGCACCCCTTGTTCGGCCCCGGGAGCCGGAGCCAAGCCCCCGCGCTGCCGGCCATCGGCAGTCCCACGGCTCGTGTGCTGGAGCTGGGCACCGGCGCCTCGCCCAGTGACGCCAGGAGCTGCGGTTTTGCAATCCTGGCTGCTCGTGGTGTCATTCACAGCATTGTCATAAAGGAAAGGCAAAAGCCCCAAACACCCCCGCAGCCTTCGGGCTGCGCCCGCCCTGAATCCACACCCTCCCGGTCACTAAGTGCTTCCCAGGAACAGTAAGGAGATCTCCAGGCCTGATTTTCCTGGAAAATCACTGCAACACAATAGCATCTTCAGCTGGGGCAGCGGCGGAGTGTGGCCAACACCTACAGCCCTTCCTCTCCCTCCCCTCCGGCAGTTTGTTTGTTCCTTCAACCTTTATGGGGCAGCTGGAGCCAAGAGAGCTAATGAGCGGGAGAATGGCCCCCGGCGCTTCCCAGGCCGTTACTGGTGGAATGCTGCACAGGGGATGGGGACAGGGATGGGGACAGCCTGGCCTGGGGAAGGCTGGTGCAGCTGAGTTGGGCGACCCTGTGTTTCAGTGGTGATGCAGACCCAGCTCAGAGACTGTGAAATCAAGAGTTAATCGTCTCCCTCAAGTGGGTCTATGAGTGACAAATTAGGAACAGTTTAATATTTATCCCAGCATAGAGACCAAATACTTTGATAAATTGAACAATAAAATAGATCTGTTATTTTATAACCTTTAAGATATATTTAAACTAAATGGAAATTAATCTTCTAAAAAAACTAACTTTATTCAGATTTATGTTTTCATCATCAGACCAGATCAAAGGATTTTCTGGGGAAGTTTAGTTAAGAATGTTTTTGGGACATTCACCTGCGATGTTGCTCTATTTGGGGCACTCGGGTTATGACAGACCCGTCACAGCTCCTCCTCGTCACCACCCAGCAAGACTTCCAGCAACAGGATAGGAACCGCCCTGCGGATCTGCTCTCTGGCGTGGAAAAGCACCGAATCCAGGCAAGGAGACCGTGACCCCTCCAGCATCTCCGGCAGACCTCCGCGCCCCACTGCCCCGGGCTGGGATGCCCGCTTCGGGGGGACGTGTCATGCCAAAGGCTCTGCAAAACCACCTCCTGCTCCGGGGGTGCCGGCAGGCGCCGTGCCAGGGACACAGGGACCAATCGTGCCCGGGACCCGCCGGCGCGCAGCCTTCGCCGGCGCCCGGCCTCCCCGAGCGGCAGCCGTGCCCTGCCCGGCGCCGCCGGCACCGCAGCCGCGGGATCCAAAGAGCACGCCGACGGCAGAGCCAGGAACAAAGTCTGGCAGGACGCGGGGAGGTGTGAAAGGCAAAGCTGCTGTCACACGTGCCCGATGCGTGTGACTGCTGGCGGAGGACCAGCGCCCGTGCTGCCTGCACGGGGCTCTGCACCGGCCCGGCCGCATCCTGGCAGCGCGCAGGCAGGAGGAGAGCGGGGCGCGGGCAGGGCGTCTCGCACCGTGCGCGTCTCCTGGAGCAGGCAGCAGGAGCAGGGAGAAGCACCCCTGCCCGTGGCTGCCGGGACCCGCGCTGCGCTGCCCGGGGTGTCCCCAGGGTCCCCAGACCATCCCGGTTGCCGGGCGCTGCCCCGGGGTGGCCGCGGTGGCCTGCTGCCGGCGGGGAGGAGCGGGTGCGTGTGAGGGTGCCCGCGCACCCCGGCCGGGGCACCGCCGCTCATGAGGCTTTGTCCGCACCATCACTAATAATATCAAGGTGTTCTGCCAAGTTCCTTCCAGCAAACCTATGACTTCATTCAAAGTGACAGGGGACCTGATTTATTATACTAACGAGCCGGCGATAAATAAACATGACCTGAGAGAATCCCAATCCCACAATTCCATTCTTGTTCGGCTCCTTGGGGGAGATGAAAGCTTTCCTGCAATTTTCCAGTGCTACCCAGAATCTCCCCTACTTGATCTGCCAAAGCTTTCTCCTGCTGTCGAGCCTGGCATTTGATTGAATTGACAGAAGCAGCTTATTAATTGTACTAATGAGGAGCTCAGCAATATGGAGCGGTGGAGAGAGTCCAGTGTGGCTAATAAAACGCTCAAAGCTGAGCAGAGCATAAGGTCACCGTGTTGCCAGGCTACTGGCTAAGCTGCCTGGAAAATGAATATGTGAACCAGTAGGTGACTCTGGGAAAAAATATTGCTCCAGAACTCACATAATTAATAGGACAGTGATGCTTTATTTTCTTAGGAAGAATGTACAGCGGAGAGGGTGTGAGCGCAGAGGCGTGGCGGCCGTGCCCGGGGTGCCGGGGGCTGCAGCCGGTGCTGGCTGCGTGCGGGGTCCCGCGGCTCCGCGGAGGGGACCGGCCCGGGTGGGCGGGTGCTGCCGGGGGCTCCCGGCCCCCTCCCGGCAGCAGCACCGGGGCAGGAGCAGCAGATTTGCTCCCTGGGCCCAGACGTGCAGGAGCCCGGAGCTGGGCTCGGGGAGAAGGCGTGAGGAAGGTGCCCGCGTGGTGAGGGATTCGGTGTGCCCTGAAGGGAGATTTCGGGTATCTGGTAACAATGGGGGAACTGGCCCGTGTTTGACCTGTGCTAGTTTCCCGAATACCACCGCAGGGAGAGATAAACAGGGCTGATTAGAGCTAAGAGTAACTGTAAATTTGGCAAGGGGATGTTCTCGGGATCTCTGATCTCTTGAGACAGTAATTCCCGCTAGGAGTTTACCACACAGCCCCCAAGGGTTTATAGCAATAAACAGGAATATTTTTGCTCCAGTAGGAAGGAAAAAGGAACAAAAAGGACAAATACTGATCTTAATCTCTTTCTTTGCAACCAGTTTGGGAGCCCCCATTCAAGTTCTCCAAATTGCACCTCACCAGGAGAGCTCATTCTCATACCAAGACTGTTATCTGGGCGAAGCCCTGGAGCATGAGCCCTCTGGTTTGCAGCGAGGGCTCTGTCTAAAGCAAACACTGGAAAAAGGTCATTAATCTTTCAGGCTCATCTGGGACTTGGAGCTGTGGGACCGGGGGCTCCCGCGTACCCCCCCGCCCCGTGCCCATGCTGTGTGTGAGGCTGCCCAGCCCGTGAGCCGCCGGCTCGCTCTGGGTGTGTTAGTGGGGTCCCTGCGCAGGGAGTGACCCCCCGGGATTGGGGCTGTGCCCCTGGGAGGGACCCTCAGGCCCCACGCCGGGGTGCTGCCGTCTCCCCTCACCCTCGGCAGGAGCAGCCTTGCAGCCCGCGAGGCGCCGGCACCCACGGGGTCACTTCGCCTTTCGGAGAGCCACGCTGACACGGCTGCGGAGCCACGGGAATAACGCTCAGACAACGCGGCGGAAGGGTCCCCTTACGGAACCCACCGCGTCAATGTCGGGGCAATGGAGCAACGCGACAGGAATGGCTTTGCCTGCGGACGGGGTCACGGAGGCTTCATCCATCTAAACAGAGGGGCACCAGAGGATGGGCAGAGCCCCCGGCTCTGGCTGCTCTGAGCATCCCTGGCCGTGCGGGGCTGGCTCCTGGCCCCGTTCCTGGCCTTGGGCTGGCTCCTGGGGAGGTGCTGCTCACTGTCCCCCCGTCCTGGGACGAGCCGTTTGCTGTTCCCCACGGTGACTGGGTGTCAGGGCAGGCAGGAGGGGAGGGTGCCGCGGCCCCGTGTCCCCGGGGAGCCGGAGCCACGTTCCCTGGCAGCTGGGCACGGGCATCGCCTGCATGGTGCTGGGGCGGGAGGGCAGGCGGGAGGCAGGGAGGAAGGGCAGCCGGTCTCCACGCCGTGCCTCACCCCTGGAGCTGCTGAACAATGGGGCAGGGAAGGCGGCGGGGAGCTGGGGAAGCACGGGGGGGACGGCAGGACACGCTCCAGTCACCTGCGCCCTGCTCCTGCCAGAGCCCAGCAGGATCCCTCCTCCTGGCACTTGCCTCCCAGCCGCAGACCCATCCCTGGTCCCACGGCTCCCTGCCCCACGGCTCCCTGCCCTCCGAGGCAGCCACCCAGCCCTTCCCTCCCAAAGCTTTTGTTTCCCTTCGCTGGAGGGAAATGGATTTGAGGCTCAGGTTTCCAAGGTGGAAAAGCAATTTCTTCCCCTGCAAATTGTCCCCATCTTGTTTTGTTTCCTGCTCCTCACCGACTCTGCTCACACAGGCTGCGATGCCGGGGCAGCCACTCGCCGGGACGGCTCGTGGGCACTGCACTGGCTGCCGCTGGCTCCCAGGAGCTCTGCCCCGGCCTCTGCAGCTGCGCGGCTGCGTGCAGAAGCGGGGTGCCTTTCCAGGGGAGCTGCCTGCACCCCTGGGCTCAGCGAGCGCAAACTGGCCAAGCACAGAGCTGCAGCTGCGGAGCAGCCGCCCCGGGGACAGAGGGCAGCCGGGCAGCGCGGGGTGTGGGTGCAGGGCCGGGGTGCACTTTCATGGGCTCCAGCACCCAGCTGAGCAGACCTGGCTGGGGGACAGACCTTGGCACGGCCTCAGCCCTGGCTCTGGTGGGAAACCAGGCTTTTTCAGACAGAAAGGGGTGTTACAAATCCCCTGCTCCCCCTGGGGCTCCATGCCGGGGGTTGCAAGCCTCTGACACCCCACCGAGGCCCCTGCGGCATCAGGGATCTGCAGAGGTGCAGACCCTGCTCCAGACAGGCTTGTCCATGAACTCTGCTGTGTGCGTGGGAGTTTGGGTTGTATTCCCTCTGTGGCTGAGGTGAAATTCAAGGTTTCCTGGCGTGAGAGCTCCACTGGCACCACCACAGCCCGCTGCCTGCTGCCTGGGGTCTCCCGGGCAGGGCGGACCACGCCGCAGCATCCTGCCCTCGCCCCCGCTCCGCCTGCGCTGAGGATGCTGAGGGCCCTCCACTAAATTTCCTCTGCCCGGCTGCTGTCACCAGCTTGAGATTCACTTGGGAAAAAAATACTTAGACTAACAAATAACAAACCTGGAGGCTGGCCAGCGATTCAAAGGCTCCAAAAACAGAGCTGAAATTTGCAGCTGGCCACACTCCCTGCCTGGTTTGGCAGCAGCGCTGGTGCCTGAACACCTGCCAGGGCCAGGAGCAACGGCGCTGCCCGCAGCCGAGCGCGCCGAACCGCCCGCGGGGCACCGTGCGTGCCCTGGCACCGCTGCCGCGGCCGGGCCCGGCGGGGGTACCTGTGCCCCAGGCTTTATTCTCACAGGAGGGGGTACGCTGGCTGCAGGGAGCAGGAGACGAGGAAAAACGCCCTGGAAAGCTGTTTGCAAACAACTGTGCTGCGGCAGGCTGCGTGCCGGGGCTCTCCGCACAGCGTTGCTCGGCTCTCCTGTGCCCCGTGGGGCTCCCAGCCGGGCGGGCGGGCTCCCCCCAGCCCCAGGCAGGCTGGCATCGCCACCCCAGCCGAAGGAACATCAGCTTGGCCGGGCCCTGAGCTGCCGGGGCAGCGAGGAAGCATGGAAGCGTGGGGCTGGCTGGGCAGGGAGGTCGGCGCGGTGCTGGGGAGCGCGCAGCTGGGTGAGAAAACACAACAGAGCCTGGCAGAGGGTCGGGGCTCCCGCAGCGTAACGCAAACTTTGCTAATCCTGAATGACAGCGAGGCAGAGAGGTGCAGGGGAGTGGAGAAGCCGAGCGGGCGGCTGCTGGAGGGGCAGGGCGCTGGGCTGCGTCCCCCTGGCCTCCCCACGCCCGGGAAGGGGTGTCGTGTGGATGGGTAATTGGATCCTGGGATTTGCTGAATGATACCGTGGATTATTTCACAGCCATCATGTCACAGGGTAATCTCGTTACAGCATTACACAGCCCCGTGCACGCACGGCCCGGGCGTGCCCATGGCTGGTGACACATGCGGACCAGCCCGGGACGTCCCTTGGCTGGAGCTCGGTCTGGGGCCAGGCAGCGGGGGGGGGGGGGGCTGGTGCCATTTGGGACCTGGGGCTGTTGGAGGCACACGGGACGTGGTGCCCGGGGGGTGTGAGGGGCCTTGACCCACGGCTCGGGTGCTGGGGTCTCTCCGGGCAGAGGGGAGCAGCAGCTGCGCAGCCCGGCACGCAGCATCACCCAGCTGGCGCGCAGCGCCGGGGAGCCGGCTGCCCACCCCGTGCCCGCGGTGCCGGGCTCCCCCCTGCATGGGCTGGTTTCGGGAGAGCCCAGACCCGGCGAGGGAGAGCTGAGGTACCCCTGGGCCCCCCCGGCTGGCAGAGGGACGCTGCGTGGGACCTGGCAGCGGGGTCTGCGCCTGCTGCCGGCCCTGCGACAAACACCTCCCGTGAGCCCAGACCTCGCGCCGCCCCCTCGGCTCCCTGCAACACGGTCAAAACAAAGTCAAAACGGAGGCAAATCCCGCCTCCGAGGCAGTGAAAATAAATGAAAATACAGCTTCACCCCGCCGCGGCGTGCAAGAATAGCGGATGAGCCAGGGCAGAAAAAACAGCCGCCACCACAGCTTCCTGCCGCGGCCCGCAGCCCCGAGGAGACGGGGGCGATGGAGACCGGCCCGCGCGGGGGCACCCGGGGGGCTCGGCACCGCTGCCGGGAGGGGAAGGGGCTGCACAGCCACCGCCGTGCCAGACCCCAGCCCACCAGGGCCAGCGCTTAGCGCCCCCGGCCAGGGCTGCCGGAGGGCGGGGGGAACCCCTCATCCTCCTCCCTCGCCCCTCCAGTTTGGGATGGGGAAGTGGAAACCACAGGGCAGCGTTTCCTGGCCCCCGCCGAGCCATGGCGCTGGGCACACAGTCTGTGTCTTACTGGGGATTAATGATCTCTGGTGCTTGTGCCCCAGTGAACTGCCACCCAGAAGGTAAGTATTTGTACCCAGCAGCAACAGGTTTAATCAAAAACAAGCTTTTAGAGCAATTTTTGGTCTGTTTGTGTCCAGCTGAAACACTGAAATCTGAAGCGTTGCAGATGCAGGCAGCTCTCCCAGAGCACCTTTCCAGCAGGTTTACTTTGGACTGGGATGATAACAAATAATCTGCTAAACACACATGTGAAGGGCGTTTAATACCAGCATGTTTGACTTGTCTTTAGCTGCTCCTACTCTAATGTTCTCTAACTTTTTCTATCACTTGATTCATTTTGTTCTTTTAAGCCTGTAAACCAGGGAAAGGGTAGCAGCGCCTTTATCCTAAGATGGAGCATGACCTCCTGCTTAAAAACAAGGGCTGGCTTTATTTATCCCAAAGCTGGGCTTGGCGAATAACAGAAATGTTTGTTGTCCCACAAAAGACTGGCGTATCAGCTATTATTAGAGCAGGGATGATAATTCAGAATGAGCAGCTTATTAGGCACACTTAACCCTGTTCTCTGTTTATGGAAGATCTGGGATTTGTTTAGATGGTAACTGTAGTTGTTGCAAGGATTTTCTTCTGAGGATTTTTGGAGACAGAGCGTGCACGCACCCCGCGCCTCTGCCGGCATTCATGCCAAGGGCTGTTGTGCCGCCGCGGTGGGTAGGTAGGTCAAAAGACATTTCACAGGGCACCTGCCCGCGTGAGGAAGCAGTTCTGGCTTGCACGTTAAGACTCATTAAATTGCTCTATGCAAATTCTCTTGCCTGTACAGCTCTGCCACCAGAGTTTGTGTAAACCAAACACAAAAAGCACATGAAAAAAACAGAACTGAATTTGCCGGCGAGAGCCAGTTTTGACGGACACTTTTTGGTTTTTACCCAAACCTTATCCCTGGTAACGCGGACTTGGAAGGCAGGACTCGGGTCCGTAAATGTGTTTTCCCCCTGACAACAGCTTTCCTGCTGCTCACCGCTGCTCGGAGCACTATCTCCTGGAGACCAGCCGTGCAGCCGGCCGTGCGGAGCACCAACGCCAAGGGCTTTTTGTGAGGGGGCCGCGGGTGAGGGGGAGACGGGAGCGGGCCCTGCGGGGCGGGCAGAGCGGGCAGAGCACCCCGGCGGGCAGCGGCGGGGGGACGGGGCTGCTGGCGGGTCCCTGACGGAGCATCAGCCTCTTCCCAGGGAAAAGCCACCCCCACCCCGCTCCCACCTTCGCTGCCGGCAGGGCGTGAAATCCCGGCCCCTGTGGCAGCAAAAGGCAAAGTCCCCAAAGCCTGTCCTGGGGCCAGGACTGCCTCCAGCGTCCAGTGTACTTTGGTGGTGCCGGACTTAGGCCCGTGTTTGTGCAGGGAAGGGGCCTGACCCACGTCACAAGGAGCCGGCCACGGGTGCTGCTCCTGCTCCCTCCTTCCCCGGGCTGGGGGTGACGCTGAGCTGGGCCCTGGGAGGGAGCAGAGCCCGCGGGCTCCCCCGGCTCTGCCCGCAACCGGGGGCTGCTCCTGCCAACGGCAAGCCTCTGCCGGCGCATGCAGCGGCTGCGAGCTCCTCTCCGGGGATCTTTCCTCCAAACCTGCACAGTCAAACAAAGCCGGGGGGACGGGGGCCTTCCTGACATTGTCAGTCCTGGCTCTCTGGGAATGGAACAAGTGTGGTTTTGGAATGGGCAGCACAAATGTGTATTTACACGTGCACACAATAGGTCGTGTGCTCACCAGCGCTGAATGGGAGCAAACCGCAGCCGTCCCGCTGCCAGGTCCTGCCAGCAAGGGAAAGACTGAGGCAGCAGCACTCAGGAACTCAGCCGCGGAGGAACTGCCAGCACGCAGAGTCTGCATTTGCCTTCCTCTCACCCATCCTCGCCTCCATGCAGCCTGCGGGCTTCTGGGTGAACAGCAGGGTATTTTAAAAATGTACCTGCATTCGAGCAGCCACAGCGCTCCTCCGAGCTGTGCCCCGGTCTGCCCCGTGTCCGGTGGTCTGGGCGCAGAGCAGCGCTCAGCACCGGCGTGCCCAGGGGCACCTCTGGGTGCTGGGGATGCCGGCAGACAAGGAGGCAGGCGGCTGCTCTGGCTGGGGCATTGCTGGCCTGGCGTGCCATGGGTGCTGCTTTTCTCTCCCTTTTTGTTACCCGATGGGCTCTGGGGGGGTTATTTCAGGGGAACTTTCAGGTATTGAGCCAGCCCAGAGAAGGAGAGCGGGGCTGGACGGTCCCTCGCTGCTGCTGTCCCTGTGAGCGAGAGGCTCTGCAGGGTGCTGGGTGGGGGGCACCTGGGCAGGGCTGCCAGCGGACAGACACACGGACTGATGTGTGCCCTGTCTCCCCGTGGCCCCACGAGCAGGGTCACGTTCACTCCGTGGACACGAACGCGGCTCCAGAGGTGCTCCTGCTTGGACACCCAGTCTGAGCCATCGGGAGCTCTCTCGAGGGCTCTGCATCCGTCCCCCTTACTGGTGCAGGAGAAAGTGAGTCCCTGACCTCCTCCCTGCAGCTTCTGCCCTTCCTTCCCGACAGTCAGCCCAGTTCTGCAGTGCTGGGGTCAGGGCTTCCCGGGTGGAACGGCAGGACCAGGCTCCTTGCTGTCCATGACCTGTGTGCTCAAGCCAGGAAATCCCAGCCCTCTGGCACTTGCCAGGCTCCAGGTTTAAAAATACTTAAGGAAAATAATCCTCCAGCCTCATCAAGGCGCAAGCAATTCTGGGCAGGTTTCAGAACAAATACTGGGGGTTGTGTTTTGTCTGTTCTCGGCAGGCGCTTGGCTCGGCACTCGCTGCCTCCCTGGGGACTCGCGCAGCCGTGACGTCTCGGCAATGGTCCCTGTCCCCGTCACGGCTCGGGAGGGGAGCACGCCGGGCCAGGCGCGGGCTGTGTGCCGTGGGGCAGGAGCATGAGCCCCGATTATCGGCCGGGAGCAGCCCAACAGTGGCCGAGGCTGTCCATGGGCTTCGGGAGTGCCGCGTTCCGTGCCCGGGCCCGTGGTGCTCGCCCTGGCCGGCGCTCGCCCTCCGCTTCAGCCTCCTCCTGCGTAAGCATCCCTCGGCAGAGCCCCGCGGCCCGCTGCCCTGCCCCACGGCTCCCCGTGCTCCCCACACCCACGTGCCAAAGCGCCCAGGGGGCTTTCCCCGCCACCCCCCCAGCCGGGGAGCGCTGGCGGTCGGTGGAGGAAGCAGGAAGAGCTGCCCCAGTGCTGTGGGCGACTGGTGCAACTGGGCGGTGGGAGCAGCGCAGCCGGGGGCCGAGGGGCCTCTCCGTGGGCGTCAGGGCCAGCTGGACAAGCCCCGTGCCCGGAGCAAGGCAGGCTGCCTGCAATCCTCTTGGCTCTCAGGCTGCCTGCAGTCCTCTCCCTTCCTTTCAGACCTCTGAGGGTGCCCCAAGCTCCTCCAGGATGACGCAGGACCAAAAAATTTCAAGTACTACAGAGAGGAGCCGGGCTTTGTGCAGCATCCCAAGGAAACAGCTGCTACAGGCGCTGCAGAGCAGGAGCAGAGCTGGAAAGCAGCCCGATGCTCCAGCTTCTCCCCGTGGTGATGCTGCTATGAGATCACTGGAGGTGCCATCCTCCCAGAAGCAGCCCTGTCGCCAAACCCACCAGCAGTGGAAACTGATCCTAAAGATGCTTCATGCGGAGCGGGAGAGGCTCTGCAGCCTCTTTGAAGATCAAGAGACACGGCCACGAAGGCCACCAGCCTGTGATGGCTGGGGATCAGCAAGGCAGGCCGTGAAACCAGGTGGAAACAGGCTCTCTGGGCAGGGATGCAAGGGGGAGTAAAATGCAGGTGAGTCAGTGTTATTGACATACAAAGTTATTTGGTGCAGGATATGGTTAAATTATTGCAGAGCCCCCACCTTTTCCTCCCCACCCCAAGAACAGGAATAGAGTCATTAAAACAGCATGTTCTGGGACACTGGTGATCCCGTGGGAGAGCTGGACACGGTGAGAAGTACACCCAGCGCCACGGCCTGACCCGGTACCCCTGCCTCTGTCCTCAGGGGTCCCCAGGTCTGCCAGAAAGCTTTCTGAGGAAGATGATCCCAGCATCTGGTGTATGTAGCAGAACAGGATCTCGTGCTGGTCAGACTGGTTTGGGTGACCCCAGCTCCAAGCGGACAGCAGTGCGGCTGGGCTGCAGTTGGGGGTTTGTCCACCAGCCTCGCCCTGAGGATGGGGCCTCTGTGTCATGCCCCAACCCGGCAGTCTGCACGCTGGCAAAGGCACAGTCGCTCCCTGGGGTGGGATTTTGCCTCCAAGCAGGGGACTGAACCCCCCTGGCAGGGGGGGACGTCAGCCCCGTGCCCTGCCTGTGCGGGGGCGCGGGCAGCGCCTGCCATAGAGCTATAGGATGGGCTGCTGCCTTGGGCGGGGGACTGGCGCTGCCAAGATGTGCTTGTCAGGCAGCCAGCACTCGGGAAACGAGGAGGGAGAGCGTGGAAGAAACGAGTCACTGCACTGGGAACATATGGGATGGCAATCTGCAGGGAAGGACGGCAGCCCCCACGCTCCCCAAAGAGCGAGCGGAGACCCTCCCGAGTCCTCGCAGAGCAGTGAATTAGCATTGGAAAGTACATCGAACAGCATCACTTTCCTCTGGCTCCAGCAACGGCAAGGGAGGAGGAACAGAGATACTATTTCTTGTGCCAGATAAGCTCCTTGGCAAAAGGTGACACGCTGGTGTACGCTGCAGCACGAGGGGCCCACGGAAAGGAGCCAGAGAGCACTCACCCCAGATGAGGAAGAGGCACAGTGCAAGGGCCAAGCGTACGTGTGACATCTCTTACCATTTGCTGTGTGGTCTGCACGCGGCCAGGGATCCCTTATGCCTAGGCAAGCTCGCCGGGGGCAGCAGCATCCCTCTCCTGGCAGTGAAGACCAGGCACGGCGGCTGCCGGGCCGCGGGCTGGAGCCAGGCACGCAGCACGGCGCGGCCTTGCCTTCCTTGGGCAGGATGCAGAAAAGCCGGGGCAAAGCAAAGGCAGCGGGGAAAGCTCTCCACGGAGCACAGCTACCCTCCTCCCAGCCACCAGCAGCGAGGCAAGCTTGCCTGCTGCCGGGTGCCCCTGCCTGCCGCCACCCCCGCCGTCCTCCTCGGCTCCCACGTCCCCCCGCGCTCTCGCAGAGGGGACACTGACCCTCCAGCCAGGGCTCCTGGGAGAGCCTGTGTCAGGTTACCCTCTTTCTGCCGGCCGCACATCATCTCATACCCCAAATCACTGCATTCGTCTCACCGCTCACGGGTCACACCGTGCCCCTACAGCTGATTTTGGTAATTACCAAATGTTACCGTTGGGTGACATGTATCGGGTGCAAATAGCGCGCTGAGCGAGTGTAAGAAGAGCCTCAGGTCCTCTGTACGCCGGCACGCCAGCAGATGCAGTCGCTGATGCGGTGGGTCGTGGCGGGAGCCAGGGGACTCGGGACCACCCTGCAGAGCCAGCACCTTGCCCGGGGCTGGCCCGTGTCCCCGGGGCGCAGGCCGAGGGCAGGGCAGCGAAAGGAGCCCACACGGCTGAGAAGTGTTGATTAAATGAGCGTAAAGGTGACCACAGCTGCAAAGGCTTTCCGAGGCGTGTTAGCGGCCATTTTGAACATTTTATCAGCAGACGCTTTATTCCTAGAGCAGATTATTTTCTAAACAATGACAGAGGCTGTTACATCAACACACCCTGAACAATGCTGTGCCTTTATCATCCGAGGGAGGCAGAACCTGCACGTTCCCCGAGGACGCTGCTCCGACGCCTTCTCTTCCCCATCCATTGTCACGGGGTTGCTATGATGGGTAAACTCGAAGCTGGGAAGCTCAGTTGAAGAGAAATGTGAATCTAAAGGTCCAGAAAACCTTTTCCCAAAGCCTAGTCAAGAAACTAGGATAAATATCTAAAACAAACAGACTTTCCCAAGAGATTGCCAATAATTCCTGGATTGGGACTCAGGTTGTCACCTCTCTTATCAAGCAGGACATGCGTATTCATGACAGATGAAAGGCCTAGACTTTTACACCTGCTAGAGACATTAATTCCAAGAGAAAACAGAGCCAGTGATTATATCTGAAGATTACCACAGGTCTTTAGTATTTACAACGGGACACAGAAAACCTGAACTTGAATTGCTGTGCCGTGGCCTCCCTCGCACTCTGGAAGTAAAATGGTTTGGCTGTACCCGACTTTGAACTCAATTAGCGTCCACAACGAATGCAGCCAGTAGCAAGACTGCAAGGCTGCTTAGAGTTGCTTGTCAAGGACAGCTTTGTTGCCCAATATCCTGAAACAATATCCTGTTTTCCTCACAAGAAAAAAATTCCTAATGGGCTTAATATTAAATCCGTCTTTTAAAGGAGACAAAAATGCAGCGGCACAGAACAGGAAGGACTCCTTTCCACTTTCCACAGGATGGAGAAAGAGCAGCAGCAGTGGCAGCACCGTCTCACAGCTCCCCTCCCGCCTGCCCTTCGGCCCGTCCCTGCTCCAGCACCTCCCCGCTGCCACCCCCGGCCTCTCATTTCTGCACGTCTCCAAAGCACAGCCGTGCTCGGGGCACCCTACAGCAGCGCCAGACAACGGACAGGCTCTCTGCTGCCATGGGGCTTCACTGGGCCCCGCGGTGCTGCGTCTCCTCAAAGGAAAGGGGGAGCCCGTGGGATCCCCGGGGTTGGGCTGGGATCCCCCCGCAGCTTCCCCCTACAGCCAGGGCAGAGCGCTTGACCCCGAACGGGCTGTTAAAGAGTGGCAGAGATAAGTGGCACTTTGAGTTTGGTCCCAAATTGCCCCTTTAAATTGTTATTGTCCTGTTGTCTAAGCAAAATAGAGCGCAGACCTCTCCCTGATAAGTCACACAGAAACAGACGTACCAAGGAAACCTCCCACCCACTCGTTCTTTGGTTTACGGTGTCTGGCCTCAGAAGTGGGCGAATGAGTTTGTGTAGCCCCTGGTCTCCTTTTATCGAGCGCACCTGGTCCGCTGAGTGCCCCGACACGCACCCAGCACAGCCCTGGGCCCGCTCCCTGCGTGGCGAGGCGCGGGGGCTTCTTTCATCCGAAGGGGCTCCCACCCCCCGTCTCCATCCGCGATCTGTCACCGCTTTCTCCCTTCTTCCCCTCTCTTGGCTCCGAGCTGACCCGCACACCTCCCCCCGCTCCGAACCGCATCCGAGCACCAGACGCGCCCCAGAAGACAACTGGCGTCCCTGGGCTGCGGGGGACAGCAGCTCTGGAAAAACATCCACAGGTAACAGCCCTTTTGTGCAGTGTTTGGTGCACGTGGGGAACAAAGAGCACCCCGTGCGTGGGTGCCACAGGCAGTTTTGCATCCGGAGGGCGAGCAGCCCTGCGTGGGATGGGGACGCGCTTCCAGCACGCCGAGGCGTTGGGCACGCCGAGCCCGGGCCCGTTGTCTCCCACAAAACCCAAGTGCGAGGGGGTGGGCCAAGGGCACCCAGCTCGTCCCCAGCGGGGCTTGCTCCGGCCCAAATAATCGCAGCCACGCCAGAAACATCCCCCCCCACCCCCGGCCGCGCACGTCACGGCCTTCGTGGAAGAGCAGGCTGCCGGCTCCGGCGGGCAGCAGTGAGAAATTTTGTGGTGAACACGTGAAGCGCCGTAGTCAGGCAACAGGAGAGCTGCTGGTTTTTAACAAAAACACCCGGCGGCGCTGCGGCGGGGACCCCCGGGAGCGGGGCCCGGCGGCGTGGCCGAGCCGGGGGCCGGGCGCGGGCGCGGGCGGGGGCGCGGGACGCCCCGTTCCTGCCCCACGGGCGGAACACCGGCACGGAGCCTCTCTCGCAGGGCGAGTCAAGAAAAGCCCCCGCGCTGATGCTGCGAGGTCCCGGCTGCGTCCGGACCGGCCCCCCCCGCCCGCGGGACCAGCCAGAAGCCCCGCTCCCCGCCGCCGGACACGCGTGCGGAGCGGGACACGCGCGGCCGCACCGCCCGGTCGCGCTGCGCTCCTCCCCTCTCCACCTCCAACCCCCCCCCCCCCCCCCCCAATTCGGCGGGTCGGTACGTGCCGGGGCGCACGGCGCGGAGCGCGGGCACGCGTGGGGGGGCGGCGGCGGCGCGCACGTGGCGCGGCGGGAGGGGAGGGGGGGGCGTGGGGTGCGGGGGGGGGGGGCGGGGTGTGTGTGTGTGTGTGCGCGGAGGGGGGGGGCGGTGCTCGGCGCCGGCCCGACCCGCTCCCCGCCCCCCGCGGCCCCTCCGCCCTTATAGCGGCGGGGGCGGGGGCGGCCGCACTCGGCCGGCGGTGGCACGCGCAGGTAGGGCCCGGCGCCGCGGCGGCACCGGCCACGTGGCGGGACCGGGACCGGGACCGGGACCGGGCGGGGGGGGGAATGGGGGTTTGCCTGGGGAGAGCCCCTCCCCAAACCGCGGCAGCTCCACGCGTGCCGGTGCCCTGCGCGCTCCGCGCAGCCCTGGGGCTGCCGCCGGTGCGCCGGGCCGGTCGCTGCTGGCCGGGAAGTTCCCCGGCGGCCGCTCCGGGACTTCCGGCGCCCCCCGTGCCGGGGGGGTGCGTGTGGGGGCCGGGGGTTTTGTTCCCTGCTCTGGGTGTGGGTCCCACGCGCGCCCGGCCCGCGGCGATCCCGCCGGCGTTGCGAGTCCCACACCGCACAGCCCTGCGCCCGCCCCTCCGTGGGACGCTCGGCCCGGGGCAGCGGCTGGTGGCCTCGGGGGTCCCGGGGACGTGGCCCATCCCGGGGGGCGTGGTTCCTCGTCCCTCCGCGACGGGGCCCGGCCGCTCTCGCTGCCCACGCAGGACGCGGCTGGTTTGTTCGCGGGGGCTGCGCGGGAGGGTCCATCCCCACGGTGCTGCGGGCGGGGAGGAGGCGATGAACCCGGGCGTCTGGGGCCCGGTAAGAGGAGGGGAGCTCGGGGTGGCTGCTCCTGCCAGAGTCCCCCGGGGAGCTGCGTGGAAGCCGTGTCCTGCGAGTGAGGGTGGGTCTGCTGTAGTGGGATGGGGAGGGGGCTCTCCCCTGGCGTGGAGCGCTGCCGGAGCCCGTGTCGGGACCCCACTCAGATGCTCGCGCTGGCCCACGGTGTCTCCTCTCATCAGGTGCTCGGCAGCGGGACCTCGGGCTCTCGAAGCCACTTGGGCCCGTGAGTTGCCAAAACCTTCCCGGCGGTGGGACGTGCCGGGGTGGGTGTCCGCAGGCGGGAGCCCACGGGCCCGAGCCCCTTCTCGTGCGCTTTCCGCGCTGCTCGGGGAGGAGGCGGCAGGCACGGCGGTCCCCGACGCTGCTGTGCGTGTGCCCAGGCGCACACCGCGCTCCGGCGTGTCGGCAGGCTGTCGCCCAGCCGGCGAGGTGTTGCGGCAGTGGGCGGTGGGAAGCTGGGCCCACGGGAGCTCGCCGGTGTGCTCCGAGCAGCGAGGGGCTGTTGAAACGCTCCTGGAGCCGGCGGCTCCTGCCAACTGTTCCCGGTGCTGGAGCGGGAGCGGGCCGGGGCCCGCTCACCGCTCCGCTTGAAGCACGGTGCTCTCCGGCAGGTGTTTGCTAGCCCTGGGATGAGATGCTCGTGGGGGTCCCGGCTCCAGGCAAGGGGTGTGCAGATGCATCACAAAAGGGTGAGCAACGCTTGTGGGTTTGGAAGTTGACCTGAGAGAAGGGGATGAGTATGGACAGGAGGATCAGAAGGAAGTTGTGGGTACCTGGTACCTGCAGTGGGAGAGGTGGGGTTTGTGTCCTTCCCCGTGACACCAAATTGCCCGAGTGCTGCACTGCCCCTTCTGCCCAGCTCCAACCCTGCCCTGGGAGGTGCAGCACTTTGCACAAAGGTCATCGATGTTTTGGGGCTTTAAGTTTCTTCTGAGGAAAACAGATGGGGTTTTTTTAGTTGCATCAGAAGAAACCTGAAATCTAATGATACTGGTTTTGTGCTTTTCTGTGAGCCTTAAGCCTTTTTGTGGTGCACAAGCATCCTATTTTCATGCTAAGTGAGGTAATTTAGTGCTGGCTGATTCTCCTGGGTGTCTTTGCTCCGAGGTTTTCTTGGCTGTGTCTGGAAGGAAAGGAGCAGGACTGAGAAATGGGCCAGTGCACAGAATAGCTGGGGTGTGCTGGGGGTGGGGGCGGACTTGGGCTCTGGGAGTAGAAAACCCTCCAGAGCTCCTGTTGGGTGGCTTTGCGAGAAGGGGCTTTCTCAACCTTAGATTAATCACTGGGGTGATGGATCTCTTAATGACAAACAAGTGTTTTGCCAGTGTGCCGCAAACCTCCCTGCCCCCCCAGAGTCACTGGGGTGCCTGTGCCTGTCCTGGCCGCCCCCCCCCCCCCCCCCCCGGGGAGGTGTGAAGCATCACCCGTCCTGCCCTTGCAGGAGGTGGTTCCTGAAAAAGGTGCGAATGGTTGCGTGTGCTTTCTGTTGGCTCCTATCTCACACAATTGGCCTGATTTATCTGGCAGCAGTGGGAATGCCCAGTGACTTGCACGCTATTATTTCATATATCCTTTATGAGGAGTTGAAAAGCTGCACGTAGGCTAAGGGAGGCGAGTTGCATCCCATTAAGCGCTGTAGTGCTAATCTCATTGTTGCACTTTTATGGCTTTTCCTATTTCCTTCTGTGGAATCAGCCTGTAACAGTGACTTTAAGAAAGTGGGAGCCTCTCATCAGTGGTGTCTGTATGACTCACTTCCAAATGTGCCCTTAAAGCTGCTGCAGTGTAGCTATATTGTAGCCAAAGAAAGCTGATGTGGGACTGTAGTTAATTCCTGTAAACTGCATCCACCTGAGTGGTCGGGGAGGCTGCTGTCACCGCGCTGGCAGCCCGGGCTGGGGCTCAGGGGGAGGAGGGCGGCAGTTACGGCTGGGCTGGGATGGCTGTGACCTCCTGGGGTTTTGCAGCCTCACGCTACCCTGCTCTGCCGTGAAACCTGGAGAGGCCGCGTCCCTGGCTGGCGGTGCGGGTGTCTAGTGAAAGAATGCCGATGCTCTTCGGCATCACATTTTTCTCATTCTGAGGATTTCCTGGCGGGCACGGGATGTCCTGGGACCGTTCCCGAGCACCGCTGGTACGGGGAGGATTGGCTCTGTTCCCTGGCAGAGCACGACTTGTGCTCGGGGCAGGGCTGTGAAACCCTGCACAGGGCCTGAGAGCCCCCCGTCCCTTCCTGAGCTGGGGGGGCTCAGCTGAGCCTGGGGGACCCCACAGCCGGAGCTGGGGGAAGCCCTTCCCCTAGGGATGGGGGCACGAGCAGAGCCTGGGGCTGTCAGCAGCAGCACCCTTGCTCTGTCCCAGTGCCTCGGAGCTGGAGGGCAGGTACTTTGTACCGTAAGGGCTGCACCTTTTAAGCTTATGCCTTTTGTGTGAGTCCTGTCAAACCTGTGTGTGAAACTCCCTCGGCAAGGCTGAGCCTTTCTGCAGGCCTGCAGCTCCCCGGGTGAGGCACGGTGGGCCATGAGCCAGCCCCTGCTTCCCTGGGGATGAGCTGAACTTGGGCTGGCTAGAGAGGGGCTAAGGGAGCTGTGCCTAGGGTGGAAGTTGGTGTGAGCCCAGAGGGCACCCGTAAGAGCTGCTTCACTTCATGTTCTTGTAACCCACCTGCAAACGCCCCAGGTCTGCCCGCAGGGTTTTGCATCGGGGGCTCTGGTATAGAAATCAGCCAGGCTTTCTGCCTTGGTCTTGTTGGTAGCTTAGGCTTGACTTCACGCTTTCTCACACCAGTAAGACGCTTGGTCCTTGCTCAGACAGGCTGAGCATCACTGGTGCTAATAGCCAGGGCTGGGAGCTTGGCTGGTGACTGTCTGTAGGCAGAAATAGCTGCCCATCTTTCTGGTTGTTCCCCTTCAAGACAAACCCTCCCCGCGCCCACCCGCTTGGCAAGGCGGCTCGCAGCCTTGCACGGCCCGTGGGAGCCGTCCTCGGGGGGGCCCTGCACAGCCCGAGACCCCCGTGGCGGGTGTCCAGGGAAGGCTGCTGGCCGCCGGCGGGCGAGTGGGCTGCTCCTGCCTCTGCAGGCCGGGGCTCGCGCGGCGGCGGGGAGCAGCTGCCGTGCCCCGTGGCGTCTGTCTGTCTGCGCGCCCGGGTTAGCTCACCGGGCTGGCAGACCGGGGCACGTCTGAGGGTGCCGCTGGCTGAGAGGTGCTGAGCGGGCCGGGCCGCTGCAGGGAGAAACCTCGAGCTCGCCCGTGCGGGCTGCCGGCCTTGAGCAAACCCTGCCCGTGCTGCTGACCTGGCCTCACCCCGCCAGCAAACGCCGCGGCTGAGCAGGACCTCAATCGACTATTGTCTTGGTGCAGAGCCCTTGCAAGCGCTGGGGAGTCACGCAGGCCGTGTGCCACCAGGTTAAACCCTGGCTATGGGCACTCGCTGGAATTACAGCTCCATGCTTAATGCTATAAACCCGCTTAAAACTGGCAAAAGTGGTGTCTCATTAGCTCATAACAATCCCCGTTTCATCTTGCTGCTTCTAGCCAGAAAAAGACCAAATTTGAAGCTATAAAGCGTTACTGGCTGTAAACAGCTAGCGATTGCCAGCACCTCCATCTCCCCAGCAGTAAGAACGAGATCTCGGGTTGGTTTCGGGCACCAGGAGGGATGCTGGGGATGCTCGGGTGGACAGATGTCCCACGGGGGTGTTCATGGCCCCGTCACTGCAAACTGAGGTTGGGAGCCTGGGGCGAGGAGGGGTGGATGTCTTTCGACTCCCTCATTTGGATAATGTTTCGGGATGTGCCTGGTGGGCTCGGGTGCTCGCCAGGCTCGTGGGGAGCAGTGTCCCCCTCTGGCGTCCCTCCCTTCTGCGGGGGGCTCGAGGCGGGAGCCCCCTCAGGGCGTGGGGTCTGGTGCTGCTCGCAAGGGGCAGCTTCGTGCCTGTCCTGCCTGGTGTGGGCGTTTGCTGGCCGAAGGCTGGGTCCAGCTGATAAGGGCACGAGGAGCCCCAGTGGCTATTGTACAGCAGGGAGGTCCCGCTCCAGGCACGGCTGCCTCCCTCTTGAGCCGGGAGGAGCAGGGCAGCCTGCCCGCAGCCCTGCCGAGGTGCTGGCCGCGCCGATGCCCTGCTCCCTGGGAAAGGTTTTGCAAGCTCACACAGCAGCAAATGCCAGGAGAGAATATCCCCAGAGTGGGAAAGCCCCGAGCTGGAGGGATGTGCAAGGGGAGGCAGAGGTGTGTGGTACCCGGGCAGGGAACGTCCTTCTTCCTCTGACCCTGAAAAGCAGCGGTGTGAGGATGCTTTCATAAAGGGCTTGCCCCAGAAATACTTTGCAGCGCTTTATAAATGTGAGCCTCTGTCTTTCTGTTCTGGAGTCCTGCCAATCTGGGGCTTTTAAAAGCGCAGCAATTTGCCGCATTATGTAACTAAAAGTCTCAAAATCTTCCTGTTCCAAGCCCCTCCAGAGAAGGGATAACAGCGCTTGTGCGTAGGACCTAGGAGATGGGAAGGGTTTTAGTTTTCTGTGGGATCTGTTTCAAGGTGATACAGTCCTCTTTGCCTTAGAAGCCTCAATTCCTGCTCTCGCCATTGCTGTGCAGAGGAGGGTTGCTGTAGGCTACCCATTCCTGTGGATTAGTCAAGACGTTTACGGGGAGCAGATGTGATACTTGCAGTCATTACTTGGTCTCATCAGTCTTAATTACTGCAAATATGGTTATTTTATTTCCTAATAGGGCAAACTGTAGCTGGCTGCCTGGCAGCTGTGAATTTGACTTCCAAACACGTCTTACATGTTGCAGCTCTTCCAAAACAGAGCTGTAAATGTCATAACTATGTTCTGGGTGTTGTTTTTTTCTTTCCCCTTTTCACAAACTGGAGGGAAGCTTTCCAGTTGAACTGGCTGCCTTACATGTGTTTTTTTTCTCTCTCATTTGAGACTATTTCTGTGTGGGGGCAAGGAGGAAATCAGCAAGAAGCCTTAATGCGGTTGAAGGAAGAGCTTTCTAAAACTGGTCTGTCTTATTAAGGGTTTTCAATGAGTCAGGGAAAAATGTTGTGGCATGCAGAACTCATCATGTAAACCCTCTGGCATCAGGCTTTGGGAATCTTGCTTCACGGTCTCAAGCCCTGTTCAGTTCAAGGTTTTTCACTGTGCCTCAGCAATGCAAGAGAGGTCATGTCTAACCGGCCAAAAGTCTTTTATTTTATAAAGAGATGCCACCTGAGCACCCGCAGGAGGAGGAATGCTGCTTGCAGGGAAAGAACAAATAGATGAACCAAGCCGCAGTAATGTTGGTGCAGCCGAGCTCCTCAAGAGCGGTGGAAGAATTAAACCTCTGTGTGTGTCTCAGGAGCAAAAGGGAAAAATCCACAACACCTCATCAGCACCTCCCAGTTTTGCTTTGGATAGCTTTTATTGCCAGTAGTTTTAATTAGTGCTAACAAGTAGATTGCATTCCTTGCTGGTAGTTTTTATTGCCAACACCTGGTAGTCTCATAGTTTAGAAATATTTCAGACAAATCAGTATAGTTAGACGGTGCTGTAAAGCCCGCTGAATGCTGTGAAAGCTCAGTATGACTCAAAAGCAAAAGGTGGCTGGAAACTCCGGTGTGCAGCCCGCGCGGGGAAGTGATGTTAAGCAAACCCCAGCGTTCGTAGCGGCTTCTCAGCAGGAGCGTGGTGGGCGGGTGGGCTGCTCCCCGCACCGAGGGGCCCGCTGAGCCTCTGCGGGGCCTGGCACGTCCCTCCCCGGCGGCCGGTGCCAGGCTGGTGCCCGCGGGCCTGTGCTGGCTCCGGGCTGAGCCGCGGGGGTCTGCCTGCAGCCGGACCCTGGCGTGGGCTCGGGCCCCGGGGGTCCGCTCCGGGAGAGGAAATCGGCTCTGCTGGCTCCTGGGCATAGTTCAGCCGTGGACGTGCCCTGGGCAGCGTCTTGTAAATGATTCCTTTGTTGGAGTGGCGGGGTGGCTGGGATCTGCTCGTGACGGTCATGTGTCGCACTGGCTGGGATGCAGAAAAATACCCTGCCAGGGAAAAAAATCGGTGTCTGGGTCGGCTAAACCAGCTTACAGCGGCTTACAGAAACCGGGCTCCTGTGTTTTGCTTCCTCTTGCCCTGTGCGGGTCCGAGGCATCACCAGAGCACGTCCGGGTGTCGGGTGGCTCTGGCAAACCCGGTGCCGTATCGGGTGACTTTGCCGCCGGCGCCGGGTGGGAGCGGGGGCTCCCCACGGCTTGGGGCCGCCGGCTGCGCTTCAGCTGGGACACCCGAATCCTGGCCTCGGAGGTGCAGCCGGGTGACACGGGGCGAGCGAAAACAAGGCGGGCACCCAGAGCGCGGTGCGGTGCGCCGAGGGCGCGAGGGGACGCGCCGGGTAGATGCTGGCATGTCAGCAGCCGTGGAGGAGATGGTAATCGCCGTGAGCCTGAACGGGTGCATGCTATAAATAGGAGGTTGCGTGCCTCTGAGCCAGCACATTGCTTTGAAGTTGTCGCTGCGCCTGGTGTGACCTGGGGGAGCTCTGGAGAAAGCTCTCCTGCTCGAAAGTGGCTTTTTCTTCAAGTGGAAACCTAAGTAGCAGAGCAGAGAACTGCGGGGTGAGGGGTGGGCTCTGGCAAAGGAGCCCCATGTCCCTGCCTTAGCTAATGGCACTTAATATGGGTGGGGGGGATCTCTGGGTGTGAGGCTGGGGAGGGCCAGAAAGTGTCTTCTGAAATCCACAGGGCACACAGGAGTTCTGGGGACTAGAGATTCCTCTTGCTTTGCATATTGTGAACCATGTCTGAGCAGCTGCTCTAGTTCCGTTTCCTCCCTGGGATGGCTTGTGCTGTACTCTGCTGCCTGAAGCAGCCTTATTTTTCGAGTAACCACAGCTCCGGGGTGTGATCAAGCTGGGCAGCAGCTGCAGCATGGGGGGGATCCTGAGCTCCGAATTGCTCCGAACCAGTCTCTCTAAGGGGGTTCCACACTTTGGCAAGTCTGGATGCCATTTCCCCATTTATTTTGTTTTCTAATCCCTTCTGGTTTTGAGCTTTTAAGGTGAATTGTTTTTATGCTCGGGTGCTTCCGTGAAACTCGTCGCAACCTTTTCAGTAGGGGAGGAGAGTTGGGCTGCAGCTGGGTCCAGGGGTGCCCTGCTGGGACCAAGCCCCCAGGGAGCTGGACTCTGCCGGGGCTGCTCGGGGCAGAGCCCCCTCCCTTCCCCAGGCAGCATGCGGGAGCCTTCCCCAGCCCCTTCTCAGACCAAGCTCAGCTGCAGCCTGGGACCTTTGGGGCCGTGATACCTGCCTGCTCTTTCTTAGCAGAAACGGAGGTGTCCTGGCTTGTGTGTGTGGACTTGCTTCCCCTGGTGTGTCTGTAGTTAACAACCTGGGTGTGCCGCTCCTGCTCCGGGTGGCCTGGGGCTTCCCGAGGTTTCACGGTGTGCCGGCGCGGAGCTGGGATCGATCGTGTTCCTGGGAAGCTGCAGGGGCTCAGCCCCGGCCAGGCTGGCCACTGCCCTGCTCAGCCCTCCGCAGGGCCAGCCCCGTGCTGCTGCTGGCAAGGACATGGCCTGCTCATCTCAGCTTAGGACAGGGTGTTGTGTCTTGAACTCGTTGCTTATAAATACCTGCTGGCCAGGGCTCTTAAAAAGGCCAGCTGCAATCCGAGCATGCATTTTTGGGATGGCCTGATGAGGCTAGTGTGCTGGCGAGCCCGGAGCGCTCGCCTCGGGCATCAGCTCTCCCGGAGATGGTCCGGGGCACTGGTGCTGTGCCAGCCTCGGGAGCGGGGCTCGAGCCGTGCCGCTGCGCGCCAGGGAGCGGGGATGCAGCCATCTGCTCTCAGCTGAGGCCGTATTCTGTCCTTTGCAGATCTTTGAGTCTCAACTGAGTCATCACCAACCCGGTTCAAGATGCCACCGGCCATCGGAGGCCCTGTGGGATACACTCCTCCTGAAGGAGGATGGGGATGGGCCGTGGTCATCGGAGCCTTCATCTCCATTGGGTTTTCCTATGCATTCCCCAAATCCATCACCGTGTTCTTCAAAGAGATTGAGGTCATCTTCAACGCATCCAGCAGCAAAGTCTCATGGATCTCCTCCATCATGCTGGCTGTTATGTATGCAGGAGGTAAGTGGACTGGAGGCAGCAGTAGGCGTGCTCGTGTGTCGCAGTGCAGGATGTGGCTCTCCTGCTGGGTCTGATGACCTGCACCTTGCTGTAGTGACAAGAGCCAAAACTTTACTGAAGTTGGAATTCCTCCTTACGTGAGAGCAAAACTTCCCTTAGCGAGTTTGCTTGAAGGACGTTGCTTAAAAAGTTCTGTTTAATGCCCAGAATGCAAAAACCAGGTTAATCTGTCCTCTTCTGCAAAGCTGTAAGTAAAACCTTTCCGGGGACTTAGAATTTGTGTAATTCTGCCCTTGTCCTTGTTAGTGTGCTGCAGGTGCTGTGTCTGCCCCAGTGCCTGCCCGAAGGCCAGGGGAGCTGCAGTGCCACACCTAGGAGTCCCACCCACAGGGTGTCTTTCTTTTAGATGAGACATCAATTTTCTTTTTTATTTTATTTTTTTTTTAATCCAGCAAGCAGTGGCTGTATCTAGGAATCTGTCTCCAGTTTCTGGTCTGCTCTGATGGCTCAGCTGTGCTCAGTGTACTGAAATCTGGCGCTGCCTCTTCCTCCTTGCTGGTGCCGAGCAGCTCGTGCAGTTTGAGGGTGGCAGCGTGTGCTGGAAGCAGAGAGACATGAGCAGAATAAAGCAAAACTACTTAAACTGATGCAGCTCCCCTCCCCCAGCTTTCAGGAATGGCTTCTTGGAGTCTTCTAATCCCCACGCTGTGCACTTTATGCTTGTCTGTAACGGGCCAGGAGCAGGCAGAGTGCTCCCTGTGGGGCGATGCGCTCCTGGCCCTCGCCCGTCTCCAAACCCCGGTGTCTCGTACCCGCCTGCAAACGCTGCTTTGCCCTGGGTCGCTGGGCTGAAAGAAACTCTTATTGGGAGCCTGCTGCTGCGGCCACCTCAGGCCGATCAGAGCTTGTGCGCTGCCGTCCCCGGCTGGCGAGCTGCCCACGTCCTCATTGCATTTGTGCATCGAAGGGAGCTGACGTCAGCACCCAGCTAAGCACGAGGCTTTTCCTTTGGGGGAACAGGCTCTGCTTTGTCCTCGCTCAGCTAGCGAAGCGACCAGCACATTTCCCTGCTCTGATGTTATAACAAGCTTGTAAACCGTGTAACTGCCTTAATGAGACTCAATCTGGGCCATTCCTCCTCCTAATAGCTCAGAGCTGCTTCCTCTGGGCACCCCGGGGGGGGTGGGGGGGTGGCACTGCCTGGGGCTGCCCCCCCCAGCCCCTGCCTCCACACTGACACCGTCTCTCCAGCTCCCCTTGAAATCCCAGCAGGTCACTGGTCTTGAGCTGCTTGCCCGTAAGCTGGGGGCAGGGATGCTGAAGGTACCTGGGCCTGCCCAGGGGCAGCTCCGGCTGCCGGAGCACGGGAACGTGCCGCTGCCCCGCTCGCTCGTTCCAGGGCTCCCGCAGCCTGAACCCGGGTCCTTGGCAGGGTCTGAGCTGTGCTGGGGCGGTCACAGTGTGCATCCTATTCTAGGGCACCTTCCTGCGGGCACTGCGCGCTTGCTTGGAGGCAGAAAGTGGCTCAGGCACAACGTCCTGGGCTGATGGTATCTTGCAGAGCCGGGCAGGTCCTGTCCCAGGCAGCGCTGGGGGTGGTGGAGCAGCACATCCCAGCCCCGTGCAGTCACCGTCAGGGTACATGGATGTAATGATCTCAAATGCCCCTTTCTCAGCTCCATGTTGGGATTACTTACACTTTTTTTTCACAGCATGAATAATCAAAACAGATCAGCTAACATCTGGTTGGAAATGCTTCATGTGATTCTATGAGATAGGAGTGGGTGTGAATTCTTGAATTCTTTTTTTTTTTTTTTTTTTTTAAAGCGGGGAAAAAAAAAAAAAAAAAGAGGGGTGGGTGGGAATTGCCACCAGGTTACACAGTGCTGCCCAGGCAGGCAGCTTCCTGCTAGCTGCCCTTGGAGCCGGCTGCTCCGGGCTGGATTTCCCGGAGGAAAGGCTGCTGCTGCCTTTAGACTCTGTCCAGGGGCATCGTGTTTGTCAAGTTCAAGGTACAGGTTTTGCAAAGTGCTGAGTGCTCTGTGGGGAAGCGTATGGAGCTTGGGGTGATGTGGCAGCCCCCAGGCGCTGCTGCCACCTCTCATGGGACCCAAGTGGTGGCTCCTTCCCGGTGGCATCAGGTCTGAGCTGCTGGTGTGGGCACGTAGTCACCAGGCCAGCTGTGGAGAGCGGGATGCTGCGGGGCTGGGGCAGCCTCTGTGGCAGCAGGGCTTCTGTAACCACCTCCAGGCTTTGTTTAAACTGGGCAAAAAGGTCAAGTAGCGTCTGAGGACCCTTGAACAACATGTTGACAACCTTGCTATCTGTTAATGGCAAAACTGGGTCTGTTAATATTCAATGGATGTTCATTCAGTTTATTTAAATACATTTTAGTATCTGTAGAGCATGCTTTGCAGTATCTAATCACTGTTTGCTTTGGATTAAAGCTCCTGATAATGAAGCACTTAAAGGCAGGTGTGCAGAGCAATTGGGCTCTTCCTGCCTTAAGGACAGCAGTGAAAACAGAAGCACCCCTTCTCCCCAGGGCGCGGGTGCTGCTCCTCCCACGAGCCCTCCGGACCTTGGCTGTGCCCATCCGAGCTGTTCCTTCACAGCTTTGGTCTTGATCAGAAACCCCTCGCTGGAGGCCGGCTGCTGTGTGCTCGCTCTGCTGCCGAGAGCCCAGCCCGTGGTGGGCGGGTGGCCGGGGCAGGACGGAGCCCGCAGAGCAGAGCACCGCGTGGGGCTGCTGGCTTCACCCCAGCCCAAAGCCCTGTCCCTGGGGGGCAGCTGGTGCCCCGGCAGCTCCTGCTTTAGCGCACGGAAGGCAGCTTGCTCAGAGAAGGCTCAGCCTTCTGTGCTCTAACCAAATGTCACACTTATCTCTGGCTGCCTCTGAACTCCCGTCCTTTCCCCTTACCCAGTTCCCTCACTGGGTGAAGCGTCACTGGGTGAAGGCTAGAAGCCCGTGGCAGCGAACATCAGTGTGCTTGCGTGCATCTGCCTCGTCTCTGCAAAGAGAACTCATCCCTGGGTGTATGTCCTTTGACTCCCTAGGTCCCATCAGCAGCATCCTGGTGAACAAATACGGCAGCCGGCCCATCATGATCGCCGGCGGCTGCCTCTCCGGCTGCGGGCTCATTGCAGCCTCTTTCTGCAACACGGTGGAGGGGCTCTACTTCTGCGTGGGGGTTGTAGGGGGTAAGTGATGGCTCTGCCCCAGCGGGGTGCGACGGAGGTAAGGCCTCTCCTGAGGCAGCAAGAGGAGTAACTTACACCCAGTAATGATTAGGGAATGTCTAAATCCTGATTCCTGTTACATATATTCTGATAAGGGATGGCCCTGGTGACATAACGTGGGGAGACTGTGCTGGTGACAGTACGTGGGACTAGTATTTGGTACTGAGAACAGAGAGCATCTGTTACTCCTGCCCCGGGTTAGGGCTGTGCCCTGCCAGTTGACGTAAGGTTTGTCACGAGCCGGGGCGGTTCTCCCCTTCCAGCTCCCCAATTCCCAGGCGCCTCTTCCCAGGTCGGCGGTGGGGGCCGAGTGCTGCTCCTGCACTTGGGAAGTTAATACAGCCAAAACGGAGCTGTGAAACCCCCGGAACTGAAGCCCCGCTCTCCTGCCCGGCCCACCAGCCCGTGTGCCGGTGCTGCTGGCTTGTTGGGGTGCTCGAGCTGAGCCCCTCCTCTCTCCTCTCCTTCAGGCCTCGGACTCGCGTTTAATTTGAACCCAGCCTTAACCATGATCGGCAAGTATTTCTTCAAGAAGCGTCCCCTGGCTAACGGGCTGGCGATGGCAGGCAGCCCTGTGTTCCTTTCCACCCTGGCACCCGTGAACCAGCTCTTCTTCGGCATATTTGGCTGGCGCGGCAGCTTCCTCATCCTCGGGGGTCTCTTGCTGAACTGCTGCGTCGCTGGGTCCCTGATGCGGCCCATAGGCCCCAAGCCAGATCAGCTGAAGAAAGAGGCTGCGAAGGAGGTGCTGCAGGAAGCCGGGAAGGCGGTGAAAAAGGACGACAGTGACACCAGCACAGACCTCATCGGTGGGAAGACCAAGAAACAGAAGAGCACTTTTATCCAGACGATCAACAAGTTCTTGGACCTGTCTCTGTTCACGCACAGGGGCTTCCTGCTCTACCTGTCGGGCAATGTGATCATGTTCTTCGGGCTGTTCACTCCCCTGGTCTTCCTCAGCAATTATGCGAAGAGCAAGAGTATTGCGAATGAGTCTGCAGCCTTCCTGCTCTCCATCCTGGCCTTCGTGGACATGGTGGCCAGACCTTCCATGGGACTGGTGGCAAACACCAAGTGGATCAGACCCAGAGTCCAGTACTTCTTTGCCATCTCTGTGATTTACAACGGGGTGTGCCACCTCTTGGCCCCCATGTCCACCACCTATGCCGGCTTCTGCATTTACGCCGGCTTCTTTGGCTTTGCCTTCGGCTGGCTGAGCTCGGTCCTGTTTGAGACCCTGATGGACCTGGTGGGAACGCAGCGGTTCTCCAGTGCCGTGGGCCTGGTGACCATCGTGGAGTGCTGCCCCGTGCTTCTGGGACCCCCTTTGCTAGGTGGGTGTGCTGTGCCCGGGGAGCTCTGCCCGGCCTCGCTGGCATGGTGGTGGGTCCCCCCGAGCCACGGGCAGCCCTCAGCACCGGGGTGGGGGCGAGCACTGGTCCCGAGGCTGCTCCAGGGTCTGGGAGATGGCCGAAGAAGTGGGGGCTGAGCCCTTGGCACAGGGTGGGGGAGCAGGGGCTGGAGGAATAAAGGCCTGAAGCTGAGGGTGATGGGCCTGGGCTGCTCTTGGGAACGTGTCCGCAGCCTGGAGCAGTTCTGGGGGTATCTTGCTAATCTGTCCCCTCTCTGTCCCTCAGGGAAGCTCAACGACATGTACGGTGACTACAAGTACACGTACTGGGCCTGTGGAGTCATTCTCATCATCTCCGGGATCTACCTCTTCATCGGGATGGGCATCAACTACCGCCTGGTGGCAAAGGAGCAGAAGGCGGAGGAGAAGGCGAGGAACGAAGGGAAGGAGGAGGAGACCAACGTCGACGAGGCTGAGAAGCAGAAAGAGGCAAACAACGACGTGGCCCCCTCGCCCCAGAAGAGCGCGGAGGATGGTGTCAAAGAGGAGGAGAGCCACATGTGAGGGACCGGTCTCAATCCCGGAGTGTCGGGGAAGCGCCGCTGCCCTGGCGCGGCGGCCGGGGCAGCGCTCCGCCGGCGCTGGGCGGCCGTGAGAAGTGTTTAAACCAGGTGTTCATTTTTAACCAGGCTCTGAATTGTCTTTCCATCTGTGTTCAACAAAGGTAACAGGGCTACACACACAGTATCCTCGTGTGTCGGGGGGCAGGGGGGCTTTTTATAGTCTGGCTTTTTAACAGTAACGTGAATGTACTAATACGTGCCTTACAGTCTTCATATCTAGCTGAATCTGGATGAGCCTTAACTCTAAACCGTGCTTTAGCTCTGTATTCTGCTGGGGGGGGGGGGTGGTACACGTGTTTTGGGGAGTTTTCTTGTTAAAAAGCCATAAAAAGCAGGATACTGGATTTGTTGAAGCACGATGGGCTTCAGGGCCGGCCCCGATGAATACTGCTTCACACGCTTCTTACCGCAGGCCCTCCGCAGAGGGGGGATCCGGGCACGGGGCAGGCTGGTCTTCGGCTCCCATGCCCAGCGCCTCCTGCTCCGTAGGTGGTTTTTAGGTATGTTTTGAAAACACTTTAGTTACTGTAGTTGTTTAAAATCCCTCTTTCGTAGTTGTGCTCTCACGGGATATTCAGGTTGAAGGACGGCTGCAGTTCACGTTGGGCAGCGTCGCCCGCTCCGGGGCCGGCCCCTGCAGCCCAGCCCTCCCTGGGGAGGGTTGGGGTCCCCCCAGCCCCCCCGCTCTGCCCTGCCAGTGCCTCTTCTCAGCCCAGCGCTGGGTGATGTGAAACGGCTGGCGGTGCTGGGTCGGTCCCGGGGTCCCGCCGGAGCATCCCCGTGCTGCTGCGGGCGTTGCGGGTGCCTGACCCTGGGCAGAGCCGGGGGGCTGGGTGGGGTGGGGGGAGATGGTACATCCCTGAGACAGGCCTTCTGCTTTCGCTCTTTCTTCTCTTAGAGAAACCTCTTTTACTTGCTTCTGTTCAACGGAGATCTTAAGGCAGTGGATGCCTAACCACTCACATCTAGGACACGTAAGGGGGAGGAAAGAATTTGTACGTATTTATTTTTTATTTTTTAGTGCTGGAAAATATCTCAACGTACGTGGAGCAGGTTAATGGCTCTCAAGTTCTAGTAAATGTTGATCAGAAATAATCTAAGAGGCTGAGTTTTTTTCAAATAAACTTGTTTTTTTTACAATTTACCCATCAAATGTTGAAATTATTTCCTAGAATCGCACTTCTGCATGCCAGAAGACATGTATCTAGGGCCAGCTTTGGGGAGAGGCGAGTGGGGCTGTGGCAGAGCCTGGGTCTCCAGCACCCCAAGGCTCCCACTGAGCGGGTCCTGCTGGCTGTGGAGGCTGGTTCCCCTCCCGCGAGGGTGAGCTGCCCCTTTCCCACTGCCTCGGCCCCAAGAGGAGGCTTTGGTTGGGGTTTGGGGTGGCCACAGCCCAGGCTCCCCATGCACTCTGGTTCTGGAGATGATTCTGTTCCCCTGCCCTTTACAGGCTGCCCGTGAACACCTTGGGATCCCTCTTTACTGCAGGGGGGATGGACACACACTCAGTGCCTCTTTCATGAGCGATGGGCAGGCTCCTGCTGTCTGTCTGTCCGTGCTGTGTCCCCCCGGGAGCTGAGCTGGGGCCTGGTGGTGGCTGGAACCCAGCGAGGGGGTGCACGGGGGTCTCCCCGAGGGAGCTGGGGGGTCCCTGGCAGGGCCAGACCCCACGCTGTGCCCGTGCTCCTTGCAGGGCTGCTCTGGGCTTTGTTTTGGTCGCAACCTCGCAGAAAGCAGGCCAGGGTTTTTTCATCCTGTAGAATAACTTTATAAAGCCAACAGAGTGTTTTGTGCAAAAGGATTTTATTGTACAGTGCCGAGCTGTGATACAGTAAACCAAGTAATTGTGTTTTCATACATGTTTCAGGCTGCTGTTTGCTCCAGGCCATGGTACCAGCACTGCTGACACAGGCGTTACCGTAACCAGCGCAGCTGGGGCAGAGCGCCAGCCCCTTTTCTAAGGAAAAAAAGTGTTTAAATGATTTCCTGCCGCTCGGACTTGGCTGGCTGGGAGCACGTCGGTAGTAAATCCTCGGTTGTTTTCCAAGGGTGGCCTCTGCGCCCTGTCCCCTCCGTGCCGAGCTGTCGGGAGCTGGGTGTCAGCCCCGTCCTGGCTCGGGGACCTCCCGTGGGACCACGGCTAGGGCAGGGTGGGGGGTAGGAGGAAGATGTGGGTTCGGGAGGAGAAACTTGCTCATGCCCCGTGTTAGGCTATAAAGTGACTCAGTCTAGAAGTCCTGTAATCGCCCTGTGTGTAAGGGTGGAGCGCGGGGCCCGGTGCGTGCCGCGGCGGGGCCGGACTCTGCCCCGGCAGCACGGCGGGCGCACGGCTCCGCTTAGTCCCGTAATTTCTGCGAGCAAAGGTACCTGCGGCGCTGGGAAACGAGAGCAGTGCTGGGCTCCCGGAGCCCCTCGCTGTACCTTCCTGTAAAATGGGAGCTAAAATAAGCATAGGGGGGTGGTGTAACCGGCAGCCCTGGCTTTTGCCGTGGGGATGGGTGAGGGGTGGTGGATGCCCAACCAGCCCTTGGTGCCTTCAGGGGTTGCTGCCCTGCCCGTGCCGCGGGGACACGCTGCGGGCTGAGCCCTCGCGATGCCTGAACCCCCCGGGACTGTTTAACCAGCGCTGGCTGGGAGCTGCTGAGATGGGATACTCTGCAAAGGGCCACCAAGCCCCTGGGGACAGGGGGCCCCCCCCCACTCCCTAGGCCACGAGGTCCTGGTGGCAGTGGGGGCATTGCTGGCCAGCCCCCCCGGAGTCACTGCACACATTTCCTTTGCGTGCTCGGCCAGCCCGCCTTCCTTCCTCCCGGGGGGGTAGCAAAATAAAATTCTCTTCATAGTGGGCAGAATTGAGGAAATACTTGGGAGCTAATTCCCGTGCAGTTTGTTTTCCCAAACATCTGAGGTCGCTGGCCAGAAATGCTCGGCAGCGGCCGGGGGGGCTCGGGGGCTCCCAGGGGAGCTGGCAGTTGCTCCAGCTGCTGACTGGGAACCGCTGCCAGCTCCTGGCTGGGGCTGGGAGCCGGGGGCAGCCGGGCTGTGGGCTGCCCCCCTTCCTTTGCTTCTTCCCTGTTGGGGGGACGCGGGGGGAGGTCACTGCTGATGCAGGGGCTGGGGAGCTGCTGCCGCCCCTGCCCCGGCGTTGGGGCATCCTCCACCCACCCGCTGCCTCTCTGGGGCTGTACAAGTGCACCCCAGCCCCACGGGTGCCCTGGGCCCGTTTCCCCTTTCTGGGGGGCAGGAAGCTTCTGCTGCGATGCCCGTGGTGCCGTGGGGGGCCAGGGCAGGCAGGGGGGAGGGCGGCCCCACAGCAGCCCCACATGCACAGATGCTCCCAGCCTCCTGAAACAGTCTAATCCTCCCCACAATGTGGCACAATCCCCTTCCTGGGGAGAGGGGGAGCCTGGCCGCAGAGCTCATTCATGTGACAAGCATGAGGAGGGGATCTGGGGCTCTGCCCGGGGAGTTCAGTCAGGTTTTTTTGGGAGATTTGGGTTCTGCTGAGTGTGCAGCTCCAGCCGAGCAGTCGGGGCTGCTGCTCTGCAAACAAGTGCTGCTGTTCCCAGCCCACAGCCCACGCTGCGATGCCCACGGCTGGCACTGCCCAGCTCGGCAGCGCTGCCCACCCTGGTGGGGCAGGGGCAAGGAGCAGCGGGGGGGTGGCCGGTGCCATCCACGGGGCCGCTGCCAGCCACCCCCTCCTCCCTGCAGGCGGGCGCGTGGGGATGACCCCAGCCCTGCAGTGCCCACTTCCACTCCCACGGAGGTTTTGAGATGAACCGTGGCTGCAGAGACCCTTCCCCTAGCATTACCCAAAGCCCACAGCTTGCAGCTGAGGAGCAGGAGGAACCCGCAGGAGGAGCTCCTGGCCCTCAGAGAAGCGTTCCTCCTCCTCCTCCTCATCCTGGGGCTGCTGCAGGATGGGGGGAGATGAGCAGGGCTGGGCAGGCGGCCCCAGCCGCAGCTGCGTGCTCAGCCTTTGCTGCTCTGGGCTCTGCGGGGAAGAGCAACAGCCCCCCTCACATATGAGCACTATGGGAGACAGATAATCAATGGCTACAAAATGATCATCAATTATTTTCACTGCGCTTTATATTCTGTTAATGAGAGCCCTTTGCCGGTGTCACGGGGCCATTGCCGGAGCGGTGAGCGATGCCCCACGGCTGCACGGTGACCGCAGGGCCCCGCGCACGCCCCGGGGTGGCTCCCGTGGGGCGGATGGGCTGTGTTCACTGCAAACACTGCCAAGGACAATTGCTGCTGCACTTTGCCCTGGCTTTTTCCCTGGGTGGACCCGAGACCTTTGCTCTGCTTCATGCAGAGAGCGGTGTCCTCGTGTTGCTGAGGTGCAGCCTTGGAGAACAGCCCCGAGGCCGGGGGGCACACGGTGCTGCCTGGGCAGGGGCTGGGACGCTGCAGGCGGGGTGCTCGGGGTGGCTCTGGGCCGAGGCAAAGGAGGTTTGTGTGAGGAGCTGGCTGGAGGCACGCGGTGGGCAGGCTGGTCCCATCTGCGCTGCCTGCTGTGACGGGGCACGGTGGGAAGAGGCTGGGCTGGCCCCACGATGGGCCCGGGCACATCCTGAGCACCCCAGACTTTCGGCGGTGCTGGCTGCTGGGAGCTGCGGCCGGCTTCCCCGGGTGCACGGGGACGAGCTGGTTTCCCCCGCTGTAAATCCGCAGAGCCTCCCGGGGCCGCGCTGCATCGCCTGCTCATCCCTCTTGGGCTGCCAGCATCTCCGCAGCGGCTTGTATTGCTGTGCTGCCCCATGACGTTTCTCTGTGGCTTGATATTAATTTAATTATTACTATTAATCACAAGAAGGGGCTGTGCTGGTGCCTTGCAGAGCCAGCCACCAAGATTTACAGCCAGAGTGGCCAGTTGCTGGTAGAATTAGGGCTGGGGCAAAGCATCAGTGACCCGTGCCCGGCACAGCTCGGGGCTCGGCTGCCTCGGGGCCACCGTCTGCCATGGCAAGGGCAAAGGCTCGGTGCCAGCCAGGCGCAGCACAAGCCCTGCTCCCCTGGGATGGATGCTGCTCCGTTTCATGTGCCCATTTCAGGACACGGCCCTGGAGACGGGGAGAAACACTTCTCGCATGAGAACTGGCAAAGTGTCAGCGCTGCAGCGGGCAGGAACGATCCCCACGCGTGGTGGGAGTGGGGGGTAGGGGCCGGGGTGGGTCCAGCGGCCCCAGAGCGGAGGGTGGGGGCTGTGGGGCTGGGGCCCCCCTGGCCCACGGAGGCCTCGGCAGCCGGTGCTTGGGGCAAGCAGGGGCCAGCCCAAGGAAGGGGCAAACCCACTGCCCAAATCGCAGCAGGGAGGTGGCCTCTGTGGGGCGAAGGGCCGCTGCACGGCGTGCAGGCAGCTCGCAGGCAGACAACTCACAGGCAGCTCCCAGGCAGCTCAGAGGCAGCTCAGAGGCAACAGGCAGGCAGGATGCAGGCAGCAGGCAGGCAGCTCACAGGCAGGCAGCTCACAGGCAGGATGCAGGCAGCAGGCAGCAGGCAGGCAAGATGCAGGCAGGCAGCAGGCAGGCAGGATTCAGGCAGCAGGCAGGCAGGATGCAGGCAGCAGGCAGGCAGCAGGCAGGCAGCAGGCAGGCAGGATTCAGGCAGCAGGCAGGATTCAGGCAGCAGGCAGGCAGGATTCAGGCAGCAGGCAGGCAGCTCACAGGCAGGATGCAGGCAGCAGGCAGGCAGCAGGCAGCTGGCAGACCCTTGCCTCGCCATGCACAGGCTGCACAGACTGTCTGGCGTTGGATCCAGCACCATGAGCACCCTCTCGTGGCACCACCCCCCCCCCCCCCCCGGCAGCACCCGTGCCCTGCAGCCCCACTGCACCCCGCAGCCCACGAGCAGCCCGGGGGGCCGGGCGCTGCACCCCGAGCAGCTCCCGCGGCTCCAAGGCTCCCACGGCGGTGGCTGGGGCGGTTTCTGCTGGTGGCGGGGGGCTCGGTGCGGGGGGGCCGGTGCGTTTGGGGGAGCGGTGGGAGCCGGGGGCTGCAGGCTGGGGTGCGGGCAGAGCTGCGCTGAGTTAACCCAGCCTGCCTGCACCTGCGATTCTGGGCATGGGAGCTGGGAGTAATTGCACTGGGAAAAGACTAACACTGAGTAAATCAAAACAGTATGATCCTGGCCACAATTAACAAAGTATTAATTAATTACATGCCCACAGAAAAAAAGATAGCTAATTATCTTCTATGGGAAATTAGGGGGGAAAAGACAGAAAATGAAACATGTTTAAAATTTAATTAGAGGCCGCATGTTGTGCATAAGAATGAGCCTGTTTTTGTGAATTTAATTGTTTGCAATTACAGATCAGTGTCTCGTTTTCATCTCCTCCCCATCAGGCAGTGAGCTGCAACCCTCCTCCAGCGCTGCTGGGCTCCCCCCGGCCCCCCGGCCCCGTCCCTGGCTGCCAGCGGGGGCTGGCCGAGCCGGGGGGAGCGGAGGGGCTCGAGCTGCTGTTGCGGAGCTGAGCCCCCGCTGACCCCGCGGCTGCTCCCTGCCCTTTGATGTGCGTGTCGGCAGCGCCCGCAGCCCGCTGACAGCAAAACGGTAGAGCTCACCAGGCTTTGAACTGCAATAAACCGTGTGAAAATGGAATCAATTCTGCAGTCGGATGACTCAGTAATGAAGAGTCAAGTCCCACACTGCGGTGTGTCACATCTCTGATATCTTCATTGCTTTTATCTGCATGGAGGGAGCAGATTTACCCGGCTTTCAACTGAGGCTGCAGCAAACGGGCTGGTGATTATCCCCTTCCCAGAGACATCCCGGAGGTTAATCCCTTGATCCAGCCCAGCGCACCGGGGCGGGAGGGGAAGCCGCCGAGCTTGGTGCTGCCCCGGGCGCTGCAGGAGCATCGCAGGAGCAGCACCGGGCTCCCTGCGAGGCCGGAGGATCCTTCCCGGGGCTCCGCAGGGCATCGCAGCCGGGGTCGGGGCTTCGGGATGGGCCAGGGCCGGAGAGCGGAGCAGTGAGGGGCTAATGCTTCAGTAGCAATTTAAAATAAAACACTCGGGCTCACCCGGAACAATTTGTGCTACTACAGCAGGTCAGCCCCGAGTTTAGGATGTGGCTGAGAGGCCGGTCTGGGCCCCATGTCCCGGCACAAACCCCAGCCCGGGGCTGGGCACTGACCCAAACCACTTCTACCCCTCTGCAAAACGAAAGGGGGAAAAGCCACCTCAGGCCCCGGCGCTCAGGCAGCCGCAGCGCGGAGCCCGACCACGACACATTTACAGAGCACCAGCCCCTCAAAGCGCAGCCGCACCAGCCGCGCGGCTCCGAACAGCCTGCGCCGGCTGGGTCGCATGCAGGAGCTACGGCAACAGCTGCAAATGTCTGTAAAATAATTCAGGAGCTTCTCTTCCAAGCTTCTTCCCAAAGGAAGGGAAGGAACAGTAAAGTGGTGTCCTGGGTTGAGTGAGCGGTGGAGTTTTTTGGTGGCAGGGGAGGGGGCTATCGGGGCGGCCCCCTGTGAGAAGCTTCTCGAAGCTCCCCCAGCTCCACGTCAGCTCCACTTCTGTTTGGGAAATTGAGCCAATCGGCTGCGCCTCTGTGATAACGTATTTAAGAAGGGACGTGGTGACGGGCAGTGGGACTTGTGAGGAGGAGTTGCTGCAGCTGCATGAACACCAAGGTCAGTGGGGGAACGGAGGAAGAAAGGAGGGGGGAGGTGTGCCGGAGCAGAGACCCCCCTGTATCCTGTGAGGAGACGGCAGGGTGGCCCCCCCCCGCCACCCATGGAGATCTACGGTGGAGCAGACATTGATTTATGGCCTGTGGCTCCTGGTCGGATGATCAAGGTTCTGTGCCCGAAGAAGGCCAGGGTCTCATGGGAAAAGGCAGCCCCGCTGCTGTAATTCAGCGCTGGGAGGATTGCAGCATGCGGGGGAGTCCCACGCCGGAGCAGCTCGGGAAGGGCTGCAGCCGTGGGAGGGAATCCAGTCGGAGGAAGTTAGTGACCCATGACGGAGCAGTGTGGGGAACGCTGCGGCCCGTGGGAGGAATTCATGTTGGAGAAAGTTTGTGGAGGACTGTCTCCTGTGAGAGGGGGACCACGATGGAGCAGGAGGAACAAGTTTCGGACACTCCCCTCACTGAAGATGAAGGAAGTGGCAGCGCTGACTGCACCCCCCATTCCCTGCCCCTGCGCCCCTGGGGGAGGAGGTAGAGATACCGGGAGCAGAGCTGAGCCCGGGAAGAAGGGAGGGGTGGGGGGAAGGTGTTCTCAAGATGTGGCAATGCTTCTCACTGTCCTACTGTGTTATGTGTTGTTAGTGTCTGTAATAAATGTATGTTCTTTTTTTCTTCCCCTAACGAGTCTGCCTTTTGCTCGTGATCATAAAGGGGGATTTTCCCCCACCCCAGTCCTATCTCGAACCCCAAGCCTGGCTCTCTGTCCCTTCTCATTGCCGGAGGGGAAGGGAGAGAGAGCTGCTACGTGGTGGTTGGCTGCCAACCAGGCCCAAACCACGACAAGTGGGGTGATTTTTCTCAGCAGCAGCCGGGACCCAGAGTGGTCTGAGCCCACGGGGGCGGGAGCAGTGCCTCCGGGAGCCGCGGTGCCCGTGGGCACTGCCCGGGGCGGCCGGGACCGCTCGGCTCCGCCGTCGGGATGAGGACGAGGTGGGCTCGGATCAGCGGAGGGTTTCCCAGGCCTCAGCCTCGGCCGCTGCTGCTTTGGAAGGAGCGGAGCCGCCCCGGAGCCGTCCGTGCCCTGCGGCAGCCCCGGGGTCTGCGCCCTCCCGCGCCCGGCCCCGTCCTTCGGGCCCGGGACAGGTACCGGGGCCGCGTCGCTGCTCTGGGGTGCAGCTTGTGTCAAAACCGGTAAGAGCTGCCATTAGCTGAAGGTATAGTTTTGTCCTGTCCTAAAAACAAGACCTTATAAGGTTGGACTTTATAGCATACAAGTCAGAACAAACTTAATCATGAAATGCACTTGTGCTAATAACTGCTTTTGAGACCATATGGGGATCTAGTACACGCCAAATAAAAAGCAGACGAAGCCATTATCTTGAAATGTCTGGTTCTCGCTCAGCCAAACAATATGAAATCATTACGTTTAATTATGGGATATCACCCTGGAATACCAGCTTACTAATTATTTGTAATGATTTCTGAACGCACGTTATAATCTCCTGGACAGGGCACTGACAGTCGCGGTGGGCGGCTGCAGCCTGCCGTGCCTTCTGCTGGCCGGGCACCGGTTCTCCCAGGAGTTAACGCTGCCTCGGTTTACGATCCAGCGGGCTCAGAGGCGCCTGGGCCACGGCCACGGCACGGACAGCTTGTGCTTCCCTTTCTCCCTGTCAGATGCCGGGGCGCTGGCCGTGCACCCACAGCTTCCCCGAAGGGTGCAGCGGGGTGAAGGGCCCCGCTCCCCTGTCCCTGGGGCTGGGGGAAGCAGCGGGATGGGGGGTGAGGGGTGGGGTGTGAGGGGTGGGGTGTGAGGGGTGGAGTGTAAGGGATGGGGGGTGAGGGATGGGGTGTGAGGGGTGGGGGGTGAGGGGTGGGGTGTAAGGGATGGGGGGTGAGGGGTGGGGGGTGAGGGGTGGGGTGTGAGGGGTGGGGGGTGAGGGATGGGGTGTGAGGGGTGGGGTGTAAGGGATGGGGTGTGAGGGGTGGGGTGTGAGGGGTGGGGTGTAAGGGATGGGGTGTGAGGGGTGGGGGGTGAGGGGTGGGGGGTGAGGGGTGGGGTGTAAGGGATGGGGTGTGAGGGGTGGGGTGTGAGGGGTGGGGTGTAAGGGATGGGGTGTGAGGGGTGGGGTGTGAGGGGTGGGGTGTAAGGGATGGGGTGTGAGGGGTGGGGGGTGAGGGGTGGGGGGTGAGGGGTGGGGGGTGAGGGATGGGGGGTGCAGGATGGAGTGTGCGGGCTGGGGTCTGGCCTGGCAGCCGTGGCAGGGCTGTCCCCTCTGGGCACACGTTCCCGGGGCCGCTGAGACACTGGCTCGTGGGAAGCGTGTGCATCTACCAGGCAGCTGCGTGGGAGAACAGCAGCGGTTTCGGGGGAGCAGCCACGCACCCCGTCCCATCCAGAGCCCATCACGGCCATCGCCCCTCCCGGTGCTCCACCTGCCGCCCTGCATTTCTGTGTCCTTGCAGACCCCGAAGCGCTTTGCCCCCGGAGCATCTCCTGCCCATCATCCGCACCCCGGGGAGCCTGGTAATTACTGGGGGAGTGCACTGACAGCGCTGCTCACCCCCCCGACGGGCAGGGCACCGTGGGCTGGGCCGAGGAGCATCTCCACGGTGCCGGGGGGGACCAGGTCACGGTCACAAGGACACAGGACCCCCAGAAGTTGCTCCTTGACGACATCGCCACATCAGTGTGGTTAAAGTGGAGCCCCCCTGCATCACCCACCTGCTCTTCGGCTCAGTGCAGGAAGGAAAAGGTCTCCTTTGCTGTGCTGACAGATCAGGTGGGTGCTGGCCGCAGCCGGGGACCGGGCAGGATCTGGCCGGGGCACGTGGGTGCTCAGCCCCGGCCTCGGGTCCCACAGCCCTTCATCATCCTCACCTCCCTTCAACTCCCCTCGCAGCCTCTGCATTTCCCAGGGGGTGCGTGGGCGGGGGCAGCCCTGGGCAGCAGGGGCCAGGCCAAGGCAGCTGCAGCTCCTCTTCTTCCTCTTCCTCCCCTTCTTCCCTCTCCTCCCCATCCTTCTCTTCCTCGCCTTCCGATCCTTTCTCCCCTTCCTCCCTTTCCTCCTCTTCCTCCCTTCCTCCTCCCCGCCGCAGTCACCAGAGGGCACTGCGTGGCCGCGGGGCCGCCGCCCAGATGCCGGGAGGATGGGCGGGCACCGGGCCGGGGCTCGGGGGGGGCTCCGGGAGTGGGGGCGGCTGGGGCAGCCCCGGAGCCACGGGGCCAGCGGGGCTGGGCGGCCGCTGGTCACCAGGGCTTAGGAACGGGCCGGTAGGTTCTGTAATTAAGGTAAAAGCCCTGCCTGATGGAACACACCACTCATTGCAGTCCTCCGGCTAATTTGTTGCTGTTAGAGGTAATGGACAGCTTTTCTTTAGCCGCGAAATTAAAAAAAAAAAAAACAACCAACCAACCAAACCACGACAAAAAAGCAGGAAAAATAAGAATCAGCACTCTTAGCATGTCTCCATGGAAGTAGAACAAGTAGGATTAATGCACAGCATGGTCAAATAAAGAAGTGCTGCTTTCGCTGACTTGAAGAGGGATGAGAAAGGAGGACTGAAAGCCAAGCATGGGAGGGGAACTAAACCTCACCCGGATGGAGAGCAGAGGAGCTGAGAGCAGGGACTCCTCTCAGCACCTCATGGAAGTGACCGTCACCTGTGGAGCCGAGGGGAAAGCCCGCGGGACTCAACACCGCTGTCCCCACAGCCCTTCCTGGGGAGCCGGGGCGAGTGCCCGGTGCCGCTGGCCGCCAGCCCGGCCCTGGTGCTGCTGAGAATTCAAACTTCACTGGGGCAGGAAACGCAGCCGCTGCCCCGCCAGGGCCGGAGCACAGCTCCCGTCGCGTGGCACACGCAGGGTTACCTAATTTACAGGATTTATGGCCTCCAGTGCTACCCATGTTTTCCCTACCCTCTCCCATTAATCAATAACCCATTATCATAACCCTTAGGAAATGATTTATGGGTTGCATCTTCAGTTTCCATCTTGGGAACAGCCCCGGTCTGGACCGCAGCGGGCTCGGGGCTCTGAGGATGAAGAGCTACCGCGTGCCCGAGGGGCAGAGCCGGCACGGCCGCCCGCCCGGCAGGGAAGGGATGCCAGGCCACGGCCCCCGCGCCCGCCTGCCTGCCGGGGAATGGGCTGCACCCCGGGGTGGGCAGGAGCGGGGGGGCGAAGCACCAGTAGCCAAAATCCCAGTGGCCACCAGGCTACTGGTCTGCCCAAAGGCATTTTCCCGGCACTGCGGCCACCGCCGGCAGCGGGAGCTGAGCCTGAGCTTGCCGCACCACCGGCTGCAGAGCGTGTTATCGCCAGAATTAACATGCAATTGGCCAGGGGCATGGATTATTATAGCAAAATTATGCAACTAAGTAGGCTGTTAACAAGTTGATTTAAAATTCAAAAATGAGGGGGGGGAAAAAGATAACAGGGCAGAGAACGGCAGGCTCAAATTAATTTAAACCGTTTGATGAGGAATCAGTGATGTAGGGAATGAGATAGGGAGGATTAAAGTGAGTTCATGTTTCAAATCAATTTGAAAGGGTGCCAGTAACCACTCCATTCAGACCTGGTCATTGTGAGACCTCATCACTTCTTTCATTAGTTCCAAACTCTCTGGCTGTAATTACGGGGTCCCAGGCGAGGTGGTGGCTGACCTCCCTCCAGTAGCTGCAGAAGACGCTCACGTAAAACTGCTTTTCTGCTGCCACTCGATTTGCTGGGGAGCACCATCATCACACGGATGTGATGGATCATGACGGATTTACGGAAATAAGGCTGCGAATAACAGGGGAAAGGAGCGTGTCCAGGGGCTCCTGTCCTGGCTCAGGAGAGAAGCAAAGCAGGGTGCAGAAAGCTGCTGTCTCTTGTCTCCTGCCTAGTCTTTACCGAGAAAGGTTCATTTACATTTTTAAAAAATCATTTGCTAAATCAACTTCACTTTCGTTTCATTTGTTGATTTGCTAAATCACGTTCGCCCGCACGTATGTGGGTGCAGGGGAGCAGGAGGCTGGCCGTCACACACCGCCCGGCCCCGGCCTGTCTGTGGCCGCTGTGCCAGTGCCAGTCAGGTGAACTGAATGGGAGTAAGTTTTAAATAATAGGAAAAGTTGTAAGGAAATGGTGTCAGTATTTAAATTTAATTGGCTTATGTGGGGCTCAAATTCCCAACGTAGCCGTTTTTTAGTAACAGCAGCATTTTTATGGGCTTAAATGTGAGACCAAAGAACTGCTAGGTATTTTAGGCAATCAGCAGACTACTACACATTTCCCAAAGTTAATTTGAAGTATAAATCCATATAGTTGTTCATTACGCACTAATCCAACTGTACGAGCATAAAGCTCACTGCACCGTAGGTTCCCTTTGTCCCTTCTAGTCCTCTCCCGGGAAGCCGTGCTGGGGCGGTGACTCGCCCCGACCCTGGGCCGGCTGGAGCGGGGGGGCCGGAGCCGGGGGTGCCGCCCGTGCCCCCCCGCACCCCCACAGACACCAGTGGGGCACTGGGCAGCGCCGCTCCAGCCACAGCCTGGCACCCCGGCTCAAACAGCGACCTGCTCCCAAACCAGCTCCAAACAGGGGGACACCCAGAAAACCCAATTAAAAATATTCCAGCTTTGTTTTTCCTCTCGGTGACTTGTCAGATTGGCAAACAATGGTGCTTATAACCATTAATCATCTGGGCTCAATTTGTGCCGGCTGACTCATTTACCTCCCGAGCAGGCAGGCCTGCAATACTTTCATTGTGTGTTTAACTTTACAAATAATTTATCAAACACAACACCCAATTAAATGGCCCTTCTATACCCATTAGCCGTCATATTGATCTTCTTTTTGCTACCTTCACCGCGAGCTGTGGGCCTCGGGTTTGTTTAAGATCATAAATAGCATCGCACCTCTCCCTGAAATGCTGCTGGGGAGCACCGCTGGGGTTTGCTCCGCACGAAGCCTCAGCCCCCAGTGAGGGTCCTGCTGCCCAAAGGGCGGGAGGGGCTGCAGAACCCCGCAAACCCAAACCCCTTCGTGCAGGGAACCGGCGGGCGCTGGAGGCTCCGGTTTGCTCCCAGGGCGGGGGCGTCGCTGGGGCCCCCAGAGGTGCCGCGGCTGTGCAGGGCCTGTGCGGCCAGGTGGGATCTCCCACCAGCGCCCAAGCTTCAGAAATGCTGCAGAGCACGTTAAATAGCCGGGTGGTTTATCTTAGTGCAGGGTTAAATGGTGAAAAAAGGGAATGAAGTGACTTGCCCTGGGCTACATAACACATTAAGAGGAGGTTTGAGATTAGAAACCAGGTGTCCTCAGTGCCTCTCCTCTGCCCTCATCACCAGATAAGGCTCCTTCTTTGGTCTTTCTTTGTATCCGCGAATCTCAGTTTAATTAGCTTTATCTCCATACACCTGCTTTATCTCTTTTCCTGCACCTCAGAGACTGAGTTCTTGCCATACTCCTGGGCCATTTGTGCTCTTTGCAAAGTCCATCCTCTTCAGCCCCACCAGAGGCAGGCAGTAAATGAATTTACCCTTTGGACTAAGGAATATTCTTCCTCATTCAGTGACACACTCAATTGTTTTGTCTCTATTCCCTGCAGAAACCTTCTGAGTAGGAAGCGTTTCCATCAAAGCGGGGAAGTTTGTAATTCTGTGCAATTTCATGGCTACTTGGAAATAACACATTAAGGGGAAAAATCCCATACTGTGCCAAACTATGGGGAGTGCTGGGTCAATAGCAAAGATAATTAGATACTAACAGAGTTATTCCACATTGTCCTCTGAATTGTATTAAAGAAATGCTCTGCATCAAAACTAAGTGGAAAAAGGCTGCTTCGTCATTTCTGTATCTGCAAAGTGACTTTCCTTGCTCCTGCCCTCACAGTCCAGGTTCTCTACCTGTTGTTGGCACCTTGGGGTGCTGGCTGGCCTCAGGGCCTCACCTCAGGGGTGTCCTGAAGCCCCTCTCCATCACCCACAGCCCTGGCCACGCCGTGGGAGCACGTGGCTCTCTGTGGGTCCAGTGCCGTGCTGAGCCCACGGGAGACACAGTCTGACACGGGGGGAGACCTGGGGGGGGCCCGTGGGGCGGGCTGGCCTGGGGGGGTCTCCTGCCCAGCCTGCAGGCAGGAGTGCTATCAGGGCTCACGCAGAAGAGGCCATGGCATCTAAATTAATCACTTTATTTATTTACTTAATTAAATTGGAGCAGTGCCATCAGAGAGTCAGCAGAAAGTGGAATGAAAGTCATAAAAAAAGAGGAAGGTGTAAACTTCGGGAGCGCTCCCGTGGGCAGGCAGGGGGGGTGTCGGGGGGCTGCAGGGCAGTGCGGGGTCCCGGGGCAGCCAGAGACCCCCTGCCAAAGGGGCTGGGGAGCCTCCGTGGGCAGGCAGGGGCCGTCGGGAAGGCTCCTCCTCTCCAGGAGTGACAGCTTTGGCACTGACCCCAAATCCAGTGCCCCATCCAGAGCCTCCTGGGTGCCGGCATGTGCCTCTGCCTCCGCACGGCTCTCGCCCGGCATCCTCGAGGGAGGATTAACCCAGGGCCGTGGAAGCTCCTCTGACAGCAGCTCTCTTTTCTTATGGCCTGCTGAGGGGAATGAAAAATAACCTATGCACATCCCTATGATTTCCACATTAATGTTTCCTAATCTAAAATGCCACAGCACATTAATCTAATAAAGGCATTTAAACCTTCCCTGCCTCAGCCCCCCAGCAGGTTTGGCACACGCTGGGTTATCCCGTGTCTCCCTTGCCCCGTGGAGCATCCCCAGCCCCACAGTGGGGCTGGTGAGCAAGGGGTCCCCCCCGGCTGCACAGCCCCGGGGGGCTTTGGCGGGTACTGCTGAGCATTTCCCACCTCCTGCCTTGCACCCTGTCCGGTGAGCGCGGGCGAGGTGGGGTCCCGCTCCAGCCTGCAGCCCCCGGCCCCGCGGCTGCTGGAACACCGGATTTTGCCACGTTTCCCCTCCAGATCAGGGCTGCAGCCTTGCCGGGAGAGGGGAGTGCACGGGTGCCTGTCTGCAGGCAAACATGCACGCCTGAAGCCTGAGAAGGAAAGAAAGGCCAAGAGGCTGCTCTCACCGACACGGCACGACGTGCTTCGGCAGCGCGCAAGGTAACGGCTTGTGACGGGAGCGGCAGAAATTGCAGACTCCAGAGAACATTTGTGTGCCAAGGTGACATGCTGGGCTAAGGAGGGAGCTCCCGCGCCGGTGCTGGGGAGCAGGGCAGGCAGCCCAGCGCTGCTCTCTGAGCAGCCGTGCCCCCGAGGGAGCTGAGCACCCACCCCACGGGGACAGCGGCCCCCCCCGTCACCGCCCTGTCACGGCTCCGAGGCTCCGGGAAGGTGAGCGGGTCGGTCCGCAGGCACGGAGAACCGCACGGGCACCAACAGCCCGGGCAGTCGCTGGCTGGGAAAAGAGGACAGAGTGGGGGCACAAGGCAGGCAGCCCCCAGGCCCCCCAGCTGCGGAGCATCACCCGGGGCACCCTTTGGCTCTGGGAGGTTTGGCTCCCCAGGGCGTCAAGGCTGAGCGGTAGGAACCTGCCCCCACGGGCAGCCTCCCCCCCCCATCGCCCCGTGCCCCCCGGACGAGGCAGCCCCCAGCGCCAGGCAGCCGTACGCGTTCCCCGGCTTTGCATTCCCAGCACATCCCTGGCTAACGGATAACTGCGGCAGCGCTATAATTCCATAATCACTTGCAGAGAGACTGGTTCCTGCCTTCTCATTTAAAATGTCACAGCTTGTGTTTGCTCTTTTATGCTTTGTACTTTCAATGAACTTCTTCTTCCCAGGACCCATTAGCTGGTTTAAAACTTTATAACAATCATTAGGAAGTTGTTCATTGCTAATTGTGCAGTCAGGAATATGCCTGCTAAGCTCCACCGCCGCCCCCCTCCTCCTCCTCTGCTCATTAAGGTGCCTGGCTGCTGCCCTGACGCCCGTCCTGCCCGGGGCAGGCAGGCACAGAGCACCAGCCGCAGGGAAAATCGCCTTCCCTCTATTCATAGATGCCCACCAGCAGGTAATGCCCAGCTCCCAGTCTGGCGCTGGGGAGTCAAATCAGCGCCTTTGGTATGTGCCCAGGTAGCCTGTCAGGGTACCCCCAGCACACGGGGCTCGTGGGCACAGGGAGTTCCACCACCCTGGGGCTGCCGGCTGCAGCTTGCCACCTGCCAAGGCTTTACAAAGTGGGGAGAGGGTCCTTTTTGTGGCAGTGGGGGGAACTGGGTGCTGTGACTGGTGCCTACGAGCCGCACGTGGGGCTCTGGCCGGGGCACGGCACTGCAGCGCAGAGGCTGTGCGGAAGGTGGCCTGACTGACAGGATCAGCCCATCCTGGCCCGAAATCTTGCAGAGAGAAGGTGATTTCCAGAAGTTCTGGCTTCCCCTTGGGCATGCACAGAACCTGTCTCTGAAGGGCTGAAAAGAGACGTTTCAAAAATGAAACTTGTGTTTTACAATGAAGTGTAAGATGAATCCATGATGACTGCAGGGGGATAACATGTTTAATCCTCCCAAGCAAGAGGGAGGATCCCTGCTAATCCGTGTTTAGCCCCGGGGGGGAGGCGGGAGGAGAGCAGGAGAGCGGCAGGGAGCTCCTTCCTCTGAGCAGGGATCAGCGCAGCGCGAAGTGCCCAGGCCGAGCATCGCACCCAGCCAGGGGCTGGGCATGCAGGGGCTGGGCGTGCAAGGACTGGGTGTGCAAAGGCTGGGTGTGCAAGGGCTCGGTGTGCAAGGGCTGGGTGTGCAAGGGCTGGGTGTGCAAAACCTGGGTGTGCAAGGGTTGGGCGTGCAAAGGCTGGTTGTGTAAAGGCTGGGCATGCAAGGGCTGGGCGTGCAAAGGCTGGTCGTGTAAAGGCTGGGTGTGCAAGGGCTGGGCGTGCAAAGGCTGGTTGTGTAAAGGCTGGGTGTGCAAGGGCTAGGTGTGCAAGATCTGGGCGTGCAAGGGCTGGGTGTGCAAAAGCTGAGTGTGCAAAGGCTGGGCGTGCAAGGGCTGGGTGTGGAAGGGCTGGGTGTGCAAGGGCGGGGTTCAGGGTGCAAGCCAGGATGGCACACGCACTCGAGGGGGTGCAATGCGCCCGGGACACCCCGCTCAGCACCTTCAGGCCCCACAGCCGGGGGTCACTGTCCCTCTTCGCCGCCCTCCTGGGTCCGGCTTCCCCCGCCCTGGGCTCCCCGGGTCCTTTGTCCTTGGGAAGCTCCTTGCACTGAAACCAGCTCTGTTTGCAAGCAGAACAAACCCCCTTTGTTAGCTGGATACTTTTCCACTGCTGCTGTGACCAAATGCCAAGTTAAATAAGTTATATGAACAGTATTTGATATGGTGACAAGCTAGAGGAGACCTCCAGTGCCCGGAGCATTAATGTCTAATCTTTGTCTTGTACGTGGAGCAAGCGAGGCGCGCAGCAGTCAATAACGTACTCAATTTTGTTGCTCATCCCCAGCCTTCTTCACCAGTAATTAGACTGGGAAATGATGAAGTGAGGGGCTGGTGGCATTTGCTTGCTGGCTCGCTAGCGTTAATCAGAAAGGAGAAAATACACCTCTTTTAATTGGATTACGCAATCAGACCTGATGAGAGGAAGAAACTTCTTCCTACTGTACAGCAATTTGTTGTTGCTCCAGCAGAGGTTTTGTGCCGCACAATCTCACTTTGTGCCATACCCTTTCAGCAGACTTATTTTCCCATCTCAAAGCCAATGAGTTTTCTCTGTGTCCACACGCATCTTGGGTTCTCTTCCGCACGCTTTCCAGTCAATAGCTCAGGCTTCTCTTTCACCAGGGAATGGCAAAGATTTCAGAAATCACTGACATTTCAAGGTTTGCACTGATGTGACCACATCCACCCACAGGGCGAGGACATGAGACATGTTCAATGTAGACACGGGGGGAATTCTGACCAAGTAGCAGTTCTGTCCCCATTTACCCCCACGCAGCCCAAGCTGCAGAGCAGAATTTATGTCTCCTGGCCGTGTGCCCCCCAGCCTGGGCACGCATGGAGCTTGCCGAGGTGACGAAGGACACGTCACCCCTGAGATCCCGAGCAGTGCCGCCTGGTCCGCTGCCCGTGCCTTCCTCTTTCACCTCCCCTAGTCCTGCCCGGGTGCGTTCCCGTGCCCGGGGGCACGCACGGGTTCCTTGGGGCACCCCCGAGGTGTGGGCAGCAGCAGCAGCAGCAGCGGGAGGGCTCCCAGCCGCAGCGATGCCACGGTCGGGAGCGGCCCGGCGCAGCCAAGGGCTGGCACCTCCCCGGTGAAGCTGTTCTCGCCCCAAAGCTTACACACATTTGATGCAACCATCTCGGCGACCCGGGGAAACGCAGGCCTCCAGCCGCGCACTGCCCACCACCCGCAGCAGGAGCGTTTCCACGTCATTGCTCCCCCGGGACCTGCTGCAACGGGCTGTCCCGGGGACGGCGGAACCTGCGGTGGGACGTGGAGGATGAACTCCTTGTTCTGCTTTGCTTGTGGGCACAGCGCTTGCTCGCCCTGTTAAACTGTCTTTATCTCAACCCACGAGTTTTCTCACTTTTACCCTTGTGATTCTCTCCCCCATCCCACGGGGGGGGAAGGGGCGAGTGGCTGCGGGGGCTGAGCTGCCGGCCGGGGTTAAACCTCAACACTTGTTGGTACCTTCTTGATAATCACTCGTGCTGGGTTTTGCCACAATATTGTTCTAAACCACCATTGCATGATGCTGCCACTGCATGTCACTGTTAAGACAGTGACAAAAAAAGACTGTAGTGAGGTTTAGCAGGGCTGGGGGGGTGGACCCATGGGACCCCCCAGGAGCTGCCCCTGCTCCAGCCCCTCCTGATCATCAGCAGCTCATCCATCGCAGGCGGGTGGGCAAAGCCTGCGGGGGGGGGGGGGGGGGAGGGGTTGGGGGGGATGGAGGGGATGGAGGGGGATGGGGGAGGCCGTGGCGGGTGGATCCTCACAAGTGCCAGGGAATTCCTGCACACCGCAGACTCAGCAGATTTGGTGAAGTGCATCGTGCGGTGGATCCACATGAAAGGAAACAGCAGAGCCCAGATGTCCAAGTCTCTGCCCCTGAGAGTTACAACTCAGGAAAGACAGAGTTTCCGTACAGCTGGCATCCCTGCAGAATGAAACCCCATTATCCTTGCTGAAACCTTCAGGTCTCAAACCATTTCAGATCTAATTCAGATTCTTAATGCAAAAGAGAAATGCTTTCCAGGTCCACAGGGCCGGTGCTGTTTGAGCTAAAAGCCGTGTCTGAAGAGTGGGTTGGCGAAGGGGAGGGAAGTGATGGCAAAGCAAAGGGGCGCAGTGCTACCACCATTCCAAAGGCATCACAGCTCCAGAGGCTTTAAATATTTATCATTATTTTTCTTAGCTCTCCATCTATTAAACATTGGGTGCATGGTTTACTCTAGAGTGAACATGAGCAACTGAACTGTATTTTTTTCTGAATGAACTCGGGGCTGATAAGGATTGCCAGAGATGCCTTCTGCACAGCTTGCGTGCATCTCAGCAGGGCTGAGCCACGTCAGAGCTGTTAGACCAGCAGCAGTGTGTGACCCTGTGGATTCCAGAGCATTTTCTTCAGTTCCCAGGGCTTAGTTCCAGCTGTGATTAGCACAGCCCAAGCAGTGCAGTCAGACACACGCAGCCGATGCCACCGGGTGCTTGTTCGCTTGGCATGGTGCTCCCTCCAGCAGCCTACCCCCCTCCTCTTCCTCCTCCTCAGGCTTAACTGACCAAGGAGCGCTGTTCAACTGAAGCCTGCGTGCAGGCTGCTCTGCATGTACGCGCCAGTCTAAGGCCAGACACTAACTGGAAGGGATGAGATCATGTAGATGAGACCCACGGCAAGGAAGGGGCTGGAAGTGCCCGAGGTAGCCCAGCCTGAGGCTCTCTGTGCAGACCAGGGTGTACAACCCTGCTTAAAAACTGATTTACAGCCCTGCTGCGATGGAGAAGGCACATGGAAGGCAGGCAGTAAGGCAGAGAGTGTGAAGGGTACCTTACCTGCAAACTGCCCTCTGTGTTTTAATTTGCCTTGTATCAGAAGGCTGCAGTCCATTACACACAGAGTCTTTGCTAAGCCCTGCTTGCTCAAGCAGGTAAGACCATTGTGGGGTGCTCAGGCCGGCAGCAGCTCCAGGGACCAGGCTTAGAAGAGGAGGAGGAGGCTGCAAAAGCCACCGAAGGAGGCAGGTCCAGGGCTGGCCGTGCCCGGAGCAGGAGGCCGGCGATCGGGCAACACGAGCTGAACTGACAGACCCGAGCGAATCGCCCCTTGCCAGTCCCCTCCGCACGTCAGGGCTTGTCCCCAAACGGGGAATATCCCCTTCTGAATCCGGCTGCCATTAGCAAGGGCTCGGCAGCCCCTCCGGCGCACCGCAGGCGGGAGGAAGGCTCAGAGCCCTCTGCCAAAATGAGACGGGGGCTGCCGGGCCCGGGGGGGCGGCAGCGGTGGCAGGGGGCTTTGCAGAGCGCCCGCGGGAGCGGGGAAAGCACGGGGGTGCTGGGGTGCCCGGGTCTGTAAAGGTGCCGGGCTGGAAGAGCCTCTGCCTCTTGGCGAGTCCTCAATGGGACCCCCCGGCCCCCCATCTCCGGCCCATTCGGGTGGGAGCGGGGCTTCTCCCCGTCACCTCAGCTGCCCTGCGGGGAGGACGGCGGCCGAAGGGGCCGTCCCACGCAGCGCTCAGCCCCGGACATTCTTCCCTCCCCTCCTGCGCTGGGGAGCGGAACGCTGGGATGAATTTGACAGCAACGCCGAGGATCCACAGTCAGTTTGTTTTAATCTGCTAATATTCTGAAGGCTGGAATGTATGATTATTTTTGCATATATTACTTTGAAATGCAAATTCTAACAGCAGGTTAGATATCTGTGTAGTCTCCCGGGGTTAAAGGACAAAGGGTAGCTAATAACTAAAAAATCTATTTCCCTATAATGCTTTGTACTATCAGGAAGCATTTAGCTCTTGTTTCTTCTACCTGGCTGATTTCCATAAATCCCTTGGCCCACCAGAACTAGGAGCAAGAACTGCGTTGTACTTTGCAGATAGTGTGGAGAACCGAGTTCTCACTTCAGCCCTTCGGGGTTCCCAGCAGACGCCGAGTGCTGCAGTACTGGGCAATTTCCAGGTTCATCACGAAGAGTTCCCCCCTTCCTCTCTCCCTTCCCTCCAGTTATCAGAATTACCTGGAGCAGCTGGGTTTTCTTTCACTGTTAACGACGCCTAAACCCAGGTGGATTCTCAGGCTCCTCTCCAGCACACGCCTTCATGGACACAAGCGCTGGCGATGCCCAGAACGGTGTCAATGAGACAAGGGTACGTTGGCAATAACGCGCGGTGTTCGCCCAGTCCTCCCAGCCCCTGCCCGCGAATGCGATCAATAAGCAATCCTGTCATTAGAAATGAAGCTTCTCCTATTATCTGCCGATCGATAACTCATTAGTCCTGGACATACCTGCCCTCCAGCACCTCAGAAAGGAACGGAGCTTTCAGCAGGCAGCCCAAGGGCAGGGCAGGGGCTGCAGCCCCCCCCCCCCCCCCCCCCCCCAAGCAGGGGCCCTCCTGGGCCGGGGGGTTTGGGGACAGCAGCCAGGGACCCAGAGCTCAGGGAGCATGGCCACGGCCACCGGCAGCCCTGCTCTGCGCTGAACCTGCCCCCACGGTGCTTCCACCCGTGCCCCGGCTGAGCCTTTGGCACCTGAGGACAGCGGGATGTTTCTTCAGCCCGGGCCCGTATCTATTATTAATATGCAATTGTAAACAGCTTTTTATTATTGCACACCTCCAACCTCCCCGTCCCCCATGCCCTCCCTCCGCTGCTCCCCACTGCCCCTGACTGGAAATGTTGACAGTAATAAATGGCTGGCAAAGCAATTATACACATTAAGCTGAAAAGTATGAAGCTGAGGTCAAAACTATTTTCTTTCTATAATTACATGGAGAGTAAATTCATTTTGCCAGGAATAAAAGCGACACAGAAGGTCGCGGCGAGCAGACGGGAGCGGGGCAGCCTGGCTGTCGGCCCTCCCTGTGCCCCAGCAAAGACCATCAGCCTGTGCACACCCCTCGAGCCCTGAGAACGCCCAAACCGAGGCAGCCCTGCCTTGCAAAAGCTTTTTGCTTTCAGGCCACTTCCTAGCTTCTTGAGGGAGAGGCTGAGCCGGCTGTCCCACTTGTTTGAACGTGAGCCCGCCCTGAAACAAGGCTCTTCAGTCTGAAATAAGGTTTATTAAACTGTAATAGGGTTTGTTACTCTCTTAATGCACCATATAAAAAAAGCTATGAAAATCAACTGCAAGGTATAACAACCTGCTCATTCTGCAGCTGAAGTGTCTTGGCCATTTTATAACTGACTTTATCCTCAGCAGGGGAGGGAAAAGACCTTCATTCAGCAGAGCTGAGGTGATGTCCCCCACCCTGCCTCGTGCTTCACTCCCGCCTCCAGGCCCCCCGTGTGCCCAGTGCTGGGGGCGACCCCAGACCATCACCCATGGGTGCTGGGGGTGACCCCAAACCGTCACCCATGGGTGCTGGGGGTGACTGCAGACCGCCACCCATGGGTGCTGGGAGGGATGGGCGGGTGAGCAGAGGTGGCCGGTGCCCATCACCAGAGTTGCTCCCCTAATGCTCCTCCACTGCAGAAAACGCTGGTGACGATGGCATCAGGGGTGAACTTGAGCTTCCAGCACCTGAACAGCTTCAATTTTTCCTGGATATTAACAGAGTCTCCTGGGGAAAAGCGTGCAAATGGCTTTTCCAGTGCCCTGCAGCAGTGGGTAGCCCTTCCCCAAATCCCAGCTGCGAGGGCCCCACCGCCCCAGGGGCTTTTGAGCAGAGGCAGCAGCGCTTGCTGGTGCCCAGGCTCGGGGCCAGGTGGGAACACCAGTGTCCCGGGGGGCACTGGGACGGGGGGTGAGCTGGGCACAAACCCCGGGACCCCCCTTGCAGCTCTCTTTGCTCTGGGCACTGGGAAAGGTCCCTCCTGAAACCTCCTCCTGGCTGGCCCTGGAGTGTCCAGTTTTAGCTGAATAATCACCTGTCTTGCGCTAGAAAAGGATTTCCACTCTTTAAAATCAGCTTTGGTGAGTTTTTGCTTTCTTTGAATCAAAGCTCCAAGACAGTTAATCACTGCCCAGCTCCTGCTGGTGCATTTAAGTGCTCAGCTTGAAACAGAGATCAGTAACAGGAATTAATCTTTCTATAACAAGGTCTTCAAGACAATGATCACTGTCCTGCAGCCGCTCTGAGAGAGTTGTCCTACTGCCCTGCAAGCAGGGGGGATCCCGCTCCAGATTTCACAGGCAGCAAGAAATGGCAGGGATCACAGGAGGAGGAGGAGGAGGAGGAGGAGGAGGAGAAGGAGGAGGAGGAGGAGGAGGAGGAGGAGGAGGAGGAAGGATAGCATCCCCAACCTTTCCTGGCACCCTGTTTGTGCCAAGTCCTCACACAAGGCAGAGCAGCAGCCAGGGCACGGCTCCAGGCAAGTGCTGAGCTTGCCAGGGACAGGGGTCCCCGTCCCCCCAGGCCCCCCGGCCGCGGGAGGAGGGGCAGCAGGGCACGCGAGCGTGCGACACACTCACCGACAGCGGGCACTGCCAGGAGAGAAACCAGCCCCGGCACTGCTGGTCACCAGCCGGGCAGTGACCCCCCGCCCCGCTCAGAGCGCGGCAGTTAACATCTGGCAACATCTAATGCAACTCCAGATTATTAACGACTTCCATGCAACATTTACAGTTAAAGGGCATTTCCCACAGCTGTTTATATTTCAGCAGAGGCGTGTGCAACCTTTCTCTGAGATCCCCAGAGCCTAACTACGGTAACTGCATTCGATAAGGAAAATTCAAATCAACCCCTTTCCATCTTTCCCCCCCTTTCTTTTTCAGTTCACAGACCATGAAGGAAACAGATGGGAGTTGAAAAGAGATTGAAAATGACAAAAGAAGTCTAGAGACATTTATTTCCACTCAGAACAAATTAATTAGGATGGCTGGGGACACCTGATTAAAGTTTCTGATGGAGTAAGGGAGCTAACGCACCGTTCCCTCTCCGTGCAGGGAATGCTTTACCACAGTCGGGCACCAGAGCCGAGCTGCCGGGTGAGGGGAGGGGGCACAGGCAGCACCAGGAGCCCCCGCTGCCCACGGGACAGGCCCTGTGAAGCTGCCAGCCGACCCACCTCCAAAGCCCCTGAAAACCTTTTTTCAGGTACAAGCCCTTCAGCTGCATTATTCTGGCATTTCTTGCCTGTACTATTTAGAAAGCTAAAAAAAAAAAAAAAAAAAAGCTCTCAAGTTTTTAAAGTTGATGGGTTTTCTCTTTGATATTAGATTTTCTTTTCTTATTAGACCTCTTCGTTCCCCAGCCGCTCCCTGCAGCCGACCCCCGAGTCTCCCATCTCCGGGAAGGCTCCGATCCAGGAGGGCGCTCAGCTCCAGGCGCTGCGGGGGCAATGGGGATGAGCAAACATGGCAATCTAACCCACGCGTGGGGAGGACGTGCAAACCTTCCACCACTTCTCTCCGAGAGCAAGACATAAATCAGCCTGTCGGCACAGGCAGCGCCAAGCGGAGGACAAGCTTTTTAAAACCACCCATTTATTCACGTCCAAATCCATCTTGCTGGTCCCCAGACCCCTTGGGCCACGCCAGCCATCAGGGCTGCGGTCTGGGGGGGACAGGGCTCCCGTGTCCCTCGCCCTGTCCTGCCCAGCAACTTCACAGCCGCACTGATGGGGAGCATAACAATAATTCAAAAGGCGGGAGGATCGGTGGCTTTTGCTCAGAGCTGCCTCCCCAGGCAGCCCTGCTGCTCAGGCAGAGCCCGAGTGGGAGGGACTGGGCTGCACCTCCACTGCTGTGACCATGTCTCCCGTTCCTCATGGAAAGCTGTTACAACAGATAAATAGCCTCAAGCTACCGGGTTGTTTCTTCCCCTTATTCTGTGAAAACGCCCTTCAGGCGTCTCTCTGCCACGTGAAAATGTGACCATTTTTCCAGGCATTGAATCTAGCAGATGTGGCACCGCTTCCCTCTGCCCGTACGCGGTTGCAAAGGAAGAACACGATTGACTATCCGATCCCTTAACTTCTGTAGCCTCTGCTGTTAGGCAGCGATGTAGATATGGAAGCATAAGGGAATCACAGAAATGGCATAATGGTTTCTTCAAAAGGATATCATTTGGAAACAGCTTTTCTATTTCCAGTTTATTGGTTATTTTACTTGAGCAGCTGTTCTTCTTGTGTTGATATAAACCCTGTTTCTTTCATTCCTAAAGAAAGAAATTCTTTATTCTTGTGGCTATAGAATTCAACTCTAGAGGTCACTTATTGTTTCCAAGTTCAGTGTGCTCTGGAAGGAATCTATATTCTTCTCATATGGTTCCTGGGCATGAAAGCAATCTCTAAATACTCGGAGGATAAAATGAGGTCAAACCTGCAATTCCACACGGCTGCTGCCGAGTGAAACCAGCACTCCGACCTGCCGCTTTGTTTCTGTCAAAGCAGTTTAGAAAACAGCAGTGGGAAATTATTTTGCAATAAATAGAAACCTACAAGCACAGGCAGCTCTGCAGCCTTGGGTTTGCTTTCAAGCTATTCCCCTAAGAAGAGACTGGGAATTTCAATTGGCTGGACTAAATTTATAGCTGAAGGAAGAGCTGTTTCACATACAAATTGTTACAATTGCATCATTGACAAAGCCCTCCTGTGCAGCAAACACCGCACAGCCTCCACCAGCGTAGGGCTCAGGCTGCACGATTCCCCTTTGCCTGGGGATCGAGACGAATACTCAGTGGCAGGAACCAGCACCCAGCGCCTCGCAGCTCCTGCGGAACCCGCGCCTGGGAAGGGGGGCTGGGAACCTTCCGCCAACGTTCGCAGGGAAGCGCCGGGCCGGGATGAGCCACTTCCCGGCGAGCTGCGAGGAACCGCTCAGCGCCGGCACGGCTCGGGGCCCCGCACGGCCAGGCCTGCCCCCCTTCCCCGCCGAGGTCGGGGGGTGTCCCCGGGGTGCTGGGGGGGGGCACATGGCAGAGCCGCCCCTTCGCCCCAGAGCTGCGGGGTGGGAGCCACGCACAGCGCCCGCAGCACTAATTGCTGGGTCACGGCTGTTCGCTTGCTGCCATGTGCAGCTCATCTTGGCAGCCTCCACTGTGTCTGAGGCGAAGCAGAAGTGTTAATTACACCCTGCTCATTTCCAAGGTGGGTATTACAGTGACTTTCCTGCTGCAGCTGGAGCTGGGGGAATTCACAAAAGCATTAATACCCCGTTCTGGAGAAAAATAAAGCATTTTAAACGTCCCCCCAAACGCACTTTATTTCACACAATTCAGCACTTGACGAGGTTGCAATTAGCTAAGTCAGCGCTGTATCTCCCAAAATAACCAGTTCCTTTCTTTTCTGATGCTTGTTATAACATTGCAGACGTTGTTAGACATTTTCTCACCATCACATTGTAGTTAGATTCAATTCATCTAATAGAGAATTTTAAAGCAGTTTCTTTTTAACACTCTTACAAAAAACTACCTTCCCTCCAGCCACCTGGATGTGAACTAGCCAGAGATACTGTGAAAGCACCTTTTGTGGAGCCCCAGTTGAGGGAGGATTCCAGCCACCCTCCCTCCCGGCACAGCCCCGGGACCAGCCCGTGCCGAAACGGGACCCGTAAACCCCAACTGCCCAGGGTGAGCCGGGCGTCAGCCCCAACCTGCCCGCTGCTCCTCGGCGCGTCCGCAGGCAGCCAAGAGCAGCCCCCGCCTCCTGCCTCAGTGCTTGCTCTGCACAAACGCCCGTGGTGGTGATGTTTAACACTCCAAAGCCACGTTATACTTGACTTCTGCCTGGTGACCGGGCCCCCGATAACAGCTCCCAGAAGTGGATGCCAGGAAAGCCACGCGCCCGCCACGCAGCGACTCCAGCTTGCCACTCCGTGTGCTTAAAGCCCAGAAACAGCCCAGCAGAAAGGCAGGAGGGCATCCAACAGCGCTATTCCAGGGAGCAAGAACAGACCGCCTGCCATACGCCTAGCTGACTCTGACAAACTTTTGCTACATAAAATCCAGGAAACATTTGACATCCGTGGAAGTACTTGCAAACACATTCCTACTTAAGTTGTCTCCTTTTGGTGCACAGAATGTCAAACCACTTTGCAAAGTTAAACTGATACACAAACTAAAATTTATGTATGTATACATATATACACATATTCTAGCTTATATCCTGTATTTTCCATTTCATGTGTCAGCAACTCTATATAGAAAAATATTGCGTGTATAAAGAATCATTGCTCCGACTGTAAAAATGCAGTTTTCTCTGGGTGAAAAACATTATCTGTTTAACTGTGCATAGCAACACTACAAATCCACATAGAACACGAGGCAACTTTATTACATTGCTGTTTCCCAGGAAGTCTGGACAGCATCCAGTCAGCTAGCCTGCAGTAGGGCTGGCACTCTGCCTTACAGGGTGGAATTTGGGCAGGGATTGACCATGACTTCATTGCTTCCAGAGTGTGTACCCCCACTCTTGTGAAAAGGGTTATAAAACCTTGAAGTGCCCAAATACCCGGGTCCTTTCCCCACCTGGAGAAAGTCATCTGTACCTCCATGCCCTCAGAATCCTGCCGTGCCATCGCTCCCACACCAATGCAGCCCAGCAACGGGCTCTGCTGAGTCCCGCACGCTGCTCACAGGAGATGCCAATCCCCTTCTGTGCCTGTCAGCCCGGATTCTGACCAACAGTAAAAAAATGAGCTGTTTAAAAAAAGTCTAAGCAACTCTGTATGTGTAGCTCACTGAAGTAAAAAAACTGCACACTGCAACTTCAAGATCTTCGTAATTAATACACATAAGTGATTGATTGACCTCAAAACTTTGTGGCAGGAAATCTATTCACTTGCCAATCAATCCAGAAGAGCTGCCATTTAAAAAGGACTAAGACAGATGGCACCGATGAATTGTGCTACAGTGAAATGAAGCTAGGAACGCAACTTCAATTTTTCACTTTAATCTACACCAGAATGTCACTGTGTTCATTTACAGTATCCATGTACCATATGTAAAAGGACCGTTTGCAGGCAGAGGGGAGGTGTAAGGATTTGGTAACAAATTACACCAGGAGATGTAAACAGAACGAGCAATGCTTTACCCCAGATTTCGGTTTGCCAAAGCCGGGTCTAGAGCACCTGGACAGATCCAGCCCCGGGGGGCCGGGCCCCCGAGCTCCTCTGAGCTCCTCACACTCTGCTGAGGAGCTGCGGAACTTTGAAATCACAGGAAAATGTGATTTGTGAATTCTTATTACGCCACATTTAGCCAGAGGCTGATGCATCAAATCCAAGCCGAGTCCCCCAATATTTCATTTCTAGGGGCTGCGTGTCCGAGCGAAGGCTGAGCCCCTGAGGTGCGACCAAGAGCCCCGCCCCCCTGATTTTCTGATAAAAACACGTTATCCCATGAAAGCAAGAACTGCCTTGGACACGTGGACAACAAATAATTAAGAAGTGCAAATGAAGGTCTTTAGCAAAGTGCTTTGCTGCATTTCAGAGAGACACACACACTCACCCCTGAAATCTTCCTTCAAAGGCTGCCAGCGCAGAGCAGGGGGGATCTGACCCAGGCACCTGCGTCCCAGCAGCCGCCGAGCAGAGGCGGGGTACACGCACTAATTGGCATTGGCCATGTTTGGGGTTTGGTTGCCTTTTTTTTTTTTTTTTTAAAGTAATTCCTTCCTTTCATTTAAGCTTTTTCTCTTTCCAGATGAAAGCAAACCACATTAATTTCTCCTGATTTAGTGGAACTCCGGCTCTGTTTGCACTGATTCAATGTTTCCTAATTTAAACCCAGGACATTTGTAATTTCAGGTTTATTTGCAACCATTAAGATTTTAATATGTTAGCTTGAACATTTTCACAGAAATATGCTGAGCTCTCTTTTCATTACAATTAGTGCTGCGAAAGAATCTTTGGTTCTGTCAGTTTCACTTTTAATATTTTATAATCAATAGCTGGATAAATGATAACGCAACCAGGAGGCCCTTCATCAGCAATACAGCTGAGTCTGAAACCCAACCTGTGCAATTAACATTCTTTTAATTTGTGTAGAAAATTAAGATTGCTGTCAACAATGTAATATTTCTTGGAGAAGAACAACTAGATGCTGGGTGTCCATGACCCACGCTCTGCCCAACCTGCAGGATCCCACTGGGATCCACTGGCCTGAGCCCCCCCGAGGGGTCTGTCCCCCCCAGCAGCGCCCACACCCTGCATCCTCCCGGGGGTCCCCACTACCCACGGGAGCCACTCACACAGCACTTTGCACAAAACCCTTGGGAGACCCATCCCCTCCCTCTAGGAGAAGCTTTTGCAGGTTTTCCCCCTATTTCTCTGTGGAATTTGGGCAAGTGGTCTCATTATCCAGATGGAAGTAACAGCCCTCCTCTAACCGATCAGACAAGGAGAGTAATACCAGTATCTGATCTACCATTGATTATGGAAGCAATTATCTTAAGAATCCACGGACTAACATTCCCTCTGATTAGTGGGAGCTCATTATCCACTCCGATAGGAATTTCTGCTTGTACCAATAGTGCTGTATCAAGCGTGGCTGGAGCTGCACTCCCGCATTAACGGGGGAGGGTGCGCTGCAGCCCCCAGCCCTCGCACCTCAGTCAGCCCCGGCTCTCTGCTGCCTCAGACATGGCCCAGCAGCGTGCGACCAGGGAATTACAGACCCTCAGACCACGGAAGAGCGCAGTTATTTCTGTCAGGAACATTAAAACGTGATATTCCTCAGCAACATTTTTGGTGCTGGATCGGAGCACATGCCAGCCTCAAATCCCACGGTCTGGGGGCAGCCAGGAGACCCCCAGCACGGCGGGGGACGCGCTGCCAGCTCACGAGCCCCAACCACCAGCCCCCCAGCCCCCCAAACCTCACCCAAGGGGTACAGGCAGGGACGCTGGGTTTCAGAGGATGCTGGGGAGCAGCGGGCAGGTTCTAAGCTTTGGGAGGGGGCTGCTCCCACCCTGTCCGATAACGAGTTCATAGCTCGGGCAGCAGCGGCAGGGTGGGCAGGGGTGGAGGCAGCTGCAGCCAGCACAAGCTGCCGAGAAGCAACACCAGCAGCAAGGCGGCTGGTACGGGGCTGGGCGGCTGCAAGGGCAGGGCCCCCACAGTTCCTGCCCCCAGCCAGGGCAATCCGTGCGACGGAACTGTCACAGTCCGCATCCTTGGAGCAAATAAAAGGCAGACATTAAACAAACAGGACATAAACACGGTGTGTGAAAGCAGCAGAGGAGCGTGGTTCAAAAACCGAAGCAGCTTCTCCCCGGGAAGGATCCCCCATCCCGAGCCAGGGCGACGGGCAGCCCAGCCTGGGCTCCCAGGGGCCAGCACAGAGCTGAGCTTCCCCTGCAGCCTGTTCCTCCAGCGGAGCGTTTACTTTTCCTTAGAACAACAATAATATTTACAGTCAGAGAAAGCTTCATTTATAAAACATTTTTCTGTTTAGCAAAAAAAACCAAACAAACAATCACAAGAACACTGCCAACAGCTGGTAGCCCACCAGCCACAGATTTACCCCGCCTTGACTGGCCAGTCCCTCCCCCCTCTCTGAAGGGGTTTTACTTTCTACAAAGGGAACAGTCCCCACATCAGTTAATTTTGGACCTACAGCGGTAGGGCTTTTCCTTCCCAGATGAGGATATGTGTTGAAGATAAGCAAGTATTTCAGGACCAGAGGTTTCTTGCTGGCAGATAACGAGATAAATGGCAAATGGAGGCACCGGCGCTGGGTGGGCACTGGAATCAGTGGAGCTGCTGTAATTTATAGCTCAGCTCTACCCCCTGAGTCATAAACCATGACTCTGCAACATCATCTATAATTAAGATAGTAATCTCTATTTAAAGTGGATGTATTTAGGAAGACCACAATCATGGCTGAGCACAGAGTTCGTTCTCGCAGATGCAGGACCGTTTCCAGCAGGTAACAGCTGGCTGTGCGATGGTGCTTTCCTCCCTCCCTGCTGCTCCCAAGCCTGGGCTGACCTCTTGATGGTTTAAATTAAGCAAAGGCAGAAACAGCTCTACATGAAGGTAAATACATTGATTAGCAGTGGGCTCTGCTATAGCTTCATTAGTTTATAGCATCTAAAACCCTATTCTTGAGTTACTGTCTACGTCGCTAGAATCTGACTCCCGAAAGCCCGTTGTTGGTTCAAATTCTTCACAGTTTTATGTCCCTAGGTGGGCACATTGCAGATTTGCACAAGCATGTGCCCTCGCAATCATGATCACGTGCTTCTGCGGTGATTTTTGAAACTTCTTCCCCATTTTAAATAGTTCATGTACAAGATATGCCATAAGATTTCGGTAGAGTCTATCCTCATGAAAATAAGTCCAGTATTTAGTGCCAAAAGAATGCTACATGGAATAAAGGGCTCTCACCGTGGAGCAAAAATCTGGAAGAAGTAAGCAAAGACGGTATCCTGAGAGAGAATGCAAAGTTACAGACCAAGTATTCCGGGTCTCAAGGGAGGAGATATTCACAGCTCCCACTGTGATATGCCCTGGGATACTAGGGAAGAAGAGATAGAATCAAAATGAACTAAAAGCCTGGAAATATTCTAGTTCCTAGCATGCTATTTCAAATGCTTGCACTGAAATTATCTTTGGAGTGAGACAGTGTGTAATGTTTATTATCGATTACGTGCTCCCGCTGCTCCAGTTAGTGTTTACAGGAGGCTGCTTACAATTCCGAGCGGATGCCTCCGTGTCAGCCGTGCTGTTCCCAGGGAAGTGCCCATCTGAGCACCAGCTCCTCAGCAAAATAAACTTCAGTGGAAGCCATTCATTTGCTTCAAACTGAACCTCTATTTCAGGTCATGAGAATCACCAAAAGATATTTGGAGCAATTTGTATGCAGATGTGTTTATTTAATCTGAAGTTATTTGTGCAACTGCATTATAATAAGATGAGAAATGGGAGATAATTTCGCAGAGGCTTTGTTCTCCTCTTTAGCAACAAAACACTTTGGTGTCCTTTGTCAGGGGCTCGGGCTGGTTTAAGGGCACTGAATTCACCACCTAAAACACAATGGGGTGTTGCTACTCAGGGGGGTCAGAAACACTGGTGGGGATTTTGGTTTAGGAAGCTCTCGGTGCAGGAGCACGGGGAGGAGAGGGGGTGGCATCACCCAGGACCCCGGTCAGGCCTGGCCAGACCAGAGCACTTCAGCGGGACACTGCGGAGGATGAAATATTGGGGTGCAGCAAGCCAAGCCTCCAGCACAGCGGCAGCAAGGGTGCGAGGTGCCTGCTCAGCCCTTGGGGATGGCCTTCCTACAACATGGGAGCCACCGTGCACCTGAACCAAAAGCCCCTACCTACACACGGTAAGTGAAAAAAAAAAAAAAGGCAAAAACCACAAAGAGATTTGCAGGTACCAAGATTACAGAGATGGTTACAGCCAGCCAGCTGCCCTTAGCACAAACTGCCCGTTTCACTGTCCTGTGCCATGACCGAGCCTATTGCTCTGCCAGTCACACACACTGCTGCAGCACCAGTACCAGTCTCACTTCACTCCAGAATTATCTAATCATAAGTTTCAAGCGTAACAAAGTCATTTCATACGCCACTTTTCCTAAAGTTTTGAACCAGCCCTACCTGAAGCCAGGCAGCTGCCAGGGAAGCCACCAGGTATCCCGCACCCCCCGAGGACACCTCCAGGGCTTTCCAGGGACACCCTGTCCCAGGGGGAATCACCCCAAGGCATGGGGGGAGGGTGGCGTGGGCAAGCAGGAGCGGGGAGAGAGTCTGGAGGCACCGCACAGCACAGGGGTGCTGACAAAGTTAATCTCAAGTTCTGATATTATTTCAGTCAAACTTGTAATTGTTCGATGATTTAGGGTTGGGTCCTTAGGCACAACAGCATTTGCCTGAAACCTAAGGTTGCACTAGAAAGTAGTCCAGAAAAAAAATTTTGTCCATTATGCTTCTAATCAGATGGTTTTAAGAAGCCATTGGATAAAACTAAAGGGAATTAGAGAAAAAAAAAAATGAAAAATGGGAGAGATGTAATGGAAGAAAAGGAAAGATAAAGTGCTGTCTGGAGAAAAGAGAAAGGAAATATGCCTCATGAAATAAATTGAGAAACATGAGAAGACGATGAGATCTCATTTATCTCTCATGTGTTTCCCTTTCAGTGATTTAGCACTAACAGGGCAATAAAAGGGCTGCTCTAAAACCTTCTCTTATTCAGGATTCATAAGAAGAACACCCAAATAGCAAGCTTTTAGCACAGCTATGAATATTTTTTAAGGCTTTCCTTGAAAAAGAAGTAGATACTTGGCATCACCAGCTCTGCATCATCTCTAGAAGTTGCTCATATCTAATTTAGGTGAGCAAGTCACTATTAACTGGACAATTAAGCATTTGATCCGGACAGCAGCTACAATGACAATCTCTTTTTCCCCCACATTGCAATAGAGGAACAAACAACTTTATCAGAGAAAGGTTTGTAAAACCAAACCATGATCCTGAATGCTCAAGAAGAAATATAAAAACCCTCGCAGCTCATACAAGCATTTACAAGTCAGTCACTTACATTAGCGCTGCAGATTATGAATATTCCTCATTTGAGCCAGCAGCATGTAAAAACCCCAAATCTTAGAACACCACCGTGCCCAACCACACATGCAAAAAGTTAAAACAGCCTTTCCCCACGGAATTCATACTCTGCAATAACAATGCTCCCAGTTCCCCCTGCCCCTAATTGCAGGACTGTGCTCCACCCCACTCTTAAAGGGGCAATTTTATTGTGAGTAGGTGCATTCCTCTCTTCCCTAGTGCTGCTGGAGGCTACTCACAGCCGTTGCCATAAATTAGCTCAGCAGATCTGCATTTACCCTCTTCCAAAAGCAGTGCTATCCCCGGAGCAGGGCCACCGGGGTGAACGGGGCTTCAGGAGGCTTTGCTGGAGCTGCAGGAGCAGTGACCTTGGCGTGGGGAGAGCTCCATCACCAAGGGACCGGGTGCAGCTGCTGGGCTCTGCCTGCCCGAGCGGCTGCCGGGTCAACAGCCCCGTTCACCTTCATCTAATGGAGCCCAGCGAGAGCCAGGAGGTACAGCATGATTAAGCAAGTGTGTAAAGAGAAAAATGTAGCACAGTCCCACAGATACCTCACGAAATGGGGTAAAACCTCCTGTGGGCCCTGGGCCACAGGAGGGAGAAATGTCTGCTCATTAGACAAGGCCTGGAAGGTAATGCAGCAGTAACAGTGCAAACAGCAGCGCAAAGTTTCATTCCCATGCCTTGGTGTTGGAGGCTCTCGGTATGCATTTTAACTGTTAATCATTTCCTCAGACCCCATTAAGAAGCAACTTCTTTAATGACCAAGGTGTCTCCTGCTAGTGACAGCTCCTGCAAAATCTTCTCAAGGGATCAATATTCATTAACGCTCAGCCAAGCAGAGCTCGTTTAACCCGACCACGCAGGGGTTGTGCTCGGATGCTTGCAGCAGCCGACGCCGTTCTGTACTTTGGGGGGGTGTTGGGGAATAAACCTGGAGAAAAGAGCCGCTGCTGCTTCCCGTGCTGCCGCTACGTGAGCTGCCTGCGGATCCCGGCTCTGCAGGCGGGGGGAAGGTGTCCCTCCAGCCTGGGCCATGGCCAAGGTCACACACGATTGCACTGGGCAGGCAGCACCCGCCCGGCCGAGGACACTTGCTGCCGGGAGATGGCGAGTCAGAGTCTGCAACGCAGAAACCATCCCATCTTTTCCCAAGAGTTTAGAGCAAGTCAGAGGTCTGGCCATAAAATGCCCATGTGGAAGGAACTAATAAGCAATCGTGTGAACTCAAGCCCGGATTTAGTCACTGGAGACTGGCCTTATCTCTGCTGCTCCCCGCGGGATCCTGCCCTGGTGAGCTGGGGCTGGTGGTGGCATCAGGAAGAAAAGCCGGTGCCAGCTGGTCATGAAAGGTGAGGACACAAGGGCACGCTCGTGCCATGCCTGCCCGGCCTCGGCAAAGCCGAAAGACCTAATTGCTTAACAGCAGATGTGCTGTGGAGCGTAAAACATCACCAGAGAGGAGGAAAGCAAAGATAACCCACGCTCCCCTGGGCTAGGTCCCGTGGCAAACACGGCGTTAATGCTCCGCTGCCCACCTCTGCAGCCCCCAGCCCTTCTGCTGTTTCTGCTGCTTGCTGTAAAGTGTGATTTAATGTGGTTGCTCCTGGTAACTGCTGCTGTCTGAAGATTAATTATTACAATTTCTCGGTCTCCTTATGAGGAGAAAATAGGGTTTATTTGAAAATGGAGCTTCAGAGGTCACACAAACATACCTCGCACATTGGGCCTTAGAAATGTTAGTGTTTGCTAAAATTACTGGTATTTGGTGCTCAACACATTAATGCGGATGGTTAGATCATCATGTTAAATTAGATGAATGTTTTCCGGCCAGAGAATAGTTCCGACCTCCCTAGTTTTGTGGTTTTCATACAAAAGTTTCAGTTTCTCTTCTGATCTCACGGATGCTTCTGAAAAGGAGCTGGAAAGGGCCAGACCAGCAGTTCTGTGCCAACAACGTGAAAAATTCATCCTAGCTGAAACTTCCCATCGTTTCCCATTAGCCTTTCTTCCCCACACGACCTGGAGTTACTGGAGGTAACAAATGCAAATGTTTCTGTGCCATCCACTGCAGCGAACAGCCCCGGCAATGGCCATTCCTTTTTAGCTTGGCAAAGAAAATACCTCAAGTTTGAGAGGGATTACTGTGTCTGGGCTCAGAACATGCTAATCCCCCCAGTGCCATCAAGCCTGTTGTTCTTTGGTAGCTACTTATCAGCATTACTTCTTTAAAGTCTCTTGCTATCCCCTATTCCTTTATTATTCCAATAAATGTCACAAAGTCATTTATTAGCCTGAGATGACAGGCTGTAGTCTGTAATTTGATTTCCCTCTGCACATACTGCTGACGTCCATTGTGACACAGAGTAATTTTTGACACATATTTTTGTAAAAATTACATTGCTATAAATACCAACAAAACTGAGGGAGAGGGGAAGTTCACAGAAAAGCCATCTCCAACTGTCACAGTTAAAATGTCAAGGAGAGAGCGAGGGCCTGGCTTTCTGCTCTGCCCTTCCTAACAGCTAATAGTGGAAATGTTGCTTTAAACTGAAAAATCGGGGATGTCCCTTCCCTGGGGTCAAGGCCAGCACAGGCTTGTGCTCTGCCATCGCGAGGAGCAGGGCTGGAGGAGCCACGGCACCATCCTCATCCTCAGCTGAGGCTTGGTGCACAGGGAAGCTCAGTTCAGCCAAGATTTAATTGTAAATCTTGAATAAATGAGCCCTGGAGGACTAATGCCTCTCCCGCCTTCCCCCAGCCCACACAGCCCTGAGCGAGCGAGTCAGATAAAGTATTTTAAACCAGAGGCTGCGGCTGAGTGCAGAAGAGATCAAAATGCTGGGCGGGTGGCTTCTGGAGAAAGATGATAAAAATTCCTGGGAGTTTGGGAGGATTCTTCTCTTTTAAGAGGCAATAGCTTTTGTAATGACTGCGCACAGATTTTATTTTTAGGACAACCTAGTGTTAGCAGTGCAAAACCTCTGTACTTGCTTTTCATTAGAGCAATTTAATTTGCATTTGGCTAGTATGAAAATTCATTGTTGTCAGCAAGAACAGCAGCAAAAGGCTTGCCTGGAAATCTATTCCGGCGCCCCGCGCTCTGAGCTGTGAGCGTAATCAGCTCTGCAATCACACACTTTGGCTCCTTCCAAAAACGCTGCTAAATTGTACTCTGCCACCTCTGCCCAAGTAATTCGGGATTTTGTTCAGGAGCTTACGTTGCATACGAGAAATAATATCCTCCTGTAGGGAACTGCAGGGCATGCAAGTGCTAATGTCTTCCAACTCACTGGTCATGTGGTTTAGGATGTGATAACTCCTTTCCAAGAGAAAACAGCTAACCCTGGCTTTCTGTACCCCCTAACCTCCGAGGGTTTCCCTGTCTGGTGGTGGTGAGGGGTTGAAGTTAGACAGACACTGCTTTAGGAAACAGTAACACGTGTGAATCGATTCCTTACAATAGTTACAGCTCATGGGTGGCATTAGAGGCAGAGCACAGGGAAATAAATTACTTTCTGGAGGAAGACGTGAGTTGATAGAGACTGTCCCATCACAATAAGAAGATAACGGGCTCAGAAGACAACAGTCCTGTTTAATTACAGCATGTGTTACCCTTGTGCTTGCAGGGAGCAGAGAGAGAAGTTCCCTGTAGACACAGTGTTGTGGCAAGGAGTCCTTTCCAGAAAAAGAAAAAAAGTGGGCTACGTTGGTGGTACTGTAAAGGTCTTACCATCTCAGAAGCTTATGGAGTGCATTCAAATAAAAATCCAAGGTGGTGCCACGGAAATTCGGTTTGAAGCAGTGAAAAACTGCCTCCAAGAATTGGATGTGGCAATAAAATTCAGGAATATTGTTGACATGCTAATGTTAAGATCGAAATTTGAAAAAGCAATTTGCTGCCTGGTTGCAGAGCTCAATATAATCAACAATGCCAGCAAAGCAGACAACCTCCGAAGGTGTGAGTGGTAGCACGGGAATTCCCTCGAACGCAGGGCCCGGGCTCGCGCCGCATCACCGTGTTCTCGCTCCGGTTGCTGCCCGAGGCTCTCGTCCCGCCGGAGCCTCTGCTCAGTCTCAGCCTCAGGCCACTGTGTCCCTGTTCACTTCTCTTGTGGTTCAGCTCTTATATTTGCCACCTCCGTTAACCTTACGTATCCCCCAGGGCTGTTTCTGAGGGTTGATGGAGAACTTCCCCAAGCCCCCGCCTTTCCCCCCAGTTTGACTCCCCCTGCGGTGCCTTTTCCTCCCGGTCCTCGTTAGCATTCAGGCACACGTCGGTGGGGTTACGTCTTCAAGGTTAAGAAATTCTGATGGCAAGTCAGATTCCTGGTCTGAAGTTTCCCTTTGAAGTCTTTTTTCGAGCCGCGGGGGAAGGCAGCAGGCGGGGAAGTGCCGTGCAGAATACTGACAGCGGGCAGAGCCCCCAACAACGGACAGAGCCCCCAGAAGTGGGGAGGGCCCCCCGGGAGTGGGCAGAGCCCCCCGGCAGTGGGCAGAGCCCCCTCAGAGCGGGCAGAGCCCCCCGGCCCTGTGCCCAGACACCGGCAGCGATTTTGGCTGGTGTAGCCGGGTGATGCTGCAGGACCTTCGTTCCAGCAGAGAGGAAAAATGACATCGTCGAGGAGTGAACAATAGGAAAATTAATCATTCAGACTTTTGTTTTCAAAACTATAGCTGCTCATCCACTTAATATTCATGAAAGGTAACTTAATATGTAATGTACAATAAATTAAAGCCTCTATTTCAGTGTCCTTCTGCTCTTCCAGCAGAGTGCCTGACATACACTGTGAAACTGAAAGAATAATTAGAATTCATCCCTGGGAAAGAAAACTAAGTAATTACCATTAAAAAAGTCCTTCTGCCATTTTCTCTCAAGCAAGCAATTCCGCTAAGGTATTATCAGCAATCAGTAGCGCCGTGCTTCCATAACCGGTGGTAAGCACACGCGTCAGCCGGTTGGATTGTCCTTGCAGTGTGATCTGAGCGCACCAGGAGATGCTGCCCAGCCCCCTGGGCAGGATCGCACCCAGCCCGGCGCAGCTGCAGCTCTCCCCACCCAAAACCATCTTCAAGGCGGTGAAGCCAAGGCGCCGGTGCTCATCGCAGGCGGTAATCCAAGCTGCAGAAAGAGCGCAAGCTTCGGCATTTTGCCCTTAGATTACTTAGGGATTTTGAGTTGGAAACATCTTTTATATTCTCGCCCAAAGATCCGCCGTGCCGCACCCTGGCCACGGCTGGATGTGGGTCTCGCTGATCTGCAGCCTGGGGATGCCGCAGCACCAGAACTGTTGGGTGAAGCCCTGATTCAGCAAAACAGCCAAGCGAAGCACAATTTCATATCAATAGCTGACTCTAAATACGTGAAGGCTTCACTGAAGACTCTGTCCATTTATTTTTGGTGGGCTGGGATTCCTCATCGGATGCGAAACCTCAGCAGGGAGGACCTGGGCTGAAAGAGCTCCTTCATTCTCTGCCAGGCAGTTTGATTTTCTGGGGGTGGCAAGGCTGGCTATTTTAAATACTTTTGATCATTTATTTTTCCAACTGTTATTTGCTGGAATTAAGTGAGTTTTGATTGGAAAATAAGCTTAACCAACTGCTTTATTAGTCAGCGGAAATTGCTTTGGCTAATTGACAGAGGAAATATTAGAAGAGAAATTAAGACCTGGAAAATGTTACTTCACAGGAATAGTTCAGCTCCCTGAAATCACGTTAGCTTTCTGTTTTGTGGCGATATTGAATGCAGGTGTGTTATAGGCTCTTTTTCAAGGGGAAATGGTAGAAAATTTTCCTTGTAGTGGAAAGTAATTGTGTTAGATTTATTGAAATAAGTCTGATTTATCCAAGTTTGTGATTGGGAATATGAGTTCTTGAGGTGTAAAACCCAAACTTGATTATCTGAATCACTTTCTCATAAAATTAAAGGTTTATTACTTGAGATGAAGAAGGTGTGTGGGGGGGTGGCCCTCTGTTCCCAGCCCCTGGGCTCACCCACGCCCCACGCCGCGGGAGCGGGGTCGCGGCACTCGGAGCCCGCCTGGTCCCCGGCGGGATGGACGGATGGACGGACTTTTCCCGCCCGCCTTCCCGTGGGGGCAAGGAGCCCCCCCTTCCTGGGCCAGCGGGCGCCCGCCGCCGCGGGGGCCACACCGAGCTGCTTGGCCACGGCGGAGTTTCACGGGCCGGGTGGCGAGCTGTGGCCCCCGCGCATCCTCCGGCCCAGGCTCCGAATCAACAGAAATTGCAGACAAGAGCCCTGAGAGGCCGACGGCCGATGCCTGTCCCTGAGGAGAGAGGCCTCGCTGGACGGTTTGGTTTAGTCAGCACACTGCAGGTATCTCTGTATGGATGTACTCGAAGAGAGGAAGAATCATTTCAATTCACATTGGATGGCTTGGCCTTAAGTTTCCTCTACAGTGAATTATTAGTTTGGTGATAAATACATTTTGTCATTTCCTACATCATAAACATTTATTTCGAGTGCTAATTAGAACAGATTCATTGTTGCAGAAGTTATAAGTATCTATAAAAGCTTGCAGTTGTTTCACTAAGTACTCTGTATGCAGCTGTGCCCTCACGAATCTGGAATATAGTAGCAGATGGCAGGTATTATTGTAAAATTAGCCAGAAAGTCTGGGTTATCCGCTTACCTGGGTAATTAAGGAGTTTGGAGAAAAATGTTCAGCTAAGGCAGAAATATTAATATTACATCCCTTCTGCCTAGTTAGGCTCTGCTTTTGAGCCCTACATTCACTTTTGGTTTTGAAAGCAGAAGTACAAGGGTTGGCACAGAAAAGGAACTTGTCCAATTGCTCATGCGTTCAAGGGATTTTCAGGGCTTGCAGGGTTTTTTTGGTTGGTTATTTGTTACTTTAATGAGGGCTGAAAACATTTTGCTGCTGCTTTCTGATGCTCTGGCAGCAACCAGAAACATAATTTTCATCTCTGTTTTCTGAGTGTCAATAAATGCAACGTCTCAGCATGTGTGCAGGAATCCCTTGGCTTTTATCATACACAGAACTGCCCGTTTCTGCTTCAACTCCCCTACGCTGGCATAGGGTGGGTGCAGAAATGGTGGTGGCACAAACCAAGTGGAAAATAGTGAAATTCATATTGAAAGTGTTGCCTAATTTGTCTTGAAAGACATTGGACCAAGCTCCTGTTTTGGTTATAGTCAATAACTGTTCCGAGGTATATTGCTGGGACCATCTGCAGAGAGAAGAAGGTTCACAGGCAGCCTCCTGGCCTGACGAAGACGCAGTTCAGCTCAGGCTTTAACGTGCAACATTCTTCATAGAGGGATGGACTCTGAGACAGTAGCGGGGCAATTTCTTCTCAGGATCTCATTTGGGCCCAAACCAACAAATGTAGCTGCTGATTTACTTGCCCGTTGAATTGTCTTTCTCAGGGCCAGCCCAAAAGTCAATGCGTGGAGAGAAGTTGGCTGCATGTACCCAGCGTTACATAAAGCCCCGTGTAAACCCCCAGCTGCTTTTAGCCAGTTGCAAAGCAGCGTGAGATGATAACAAAGACCGAGCGCAAACGGTCCGTTCGGCTGAAGCACCTGCGATGCAAACGGCGACCGTTCCTGCTCCCGCCGGAGCTGCCGTGAGGGGTCACGCGTTGCTGGCTGGCAGCGGGACGGTGGGTCTGCTGCGTGGGAGCTGGCACGGGAGGAAATCCACGCCTGAGCGGGGAAAGGTCCCGAGGAGAGGGCTGCGTGGTGGGGAGTCCCCGGCGAGCCGCTCGGTGCTGGGGCGAGTTCGTGTAACGAGCTGGAGGAGCCGCAGTGCTGCCGAGCGCGGCAGCGTCGGCTGGTGCACCGGCACCCAGGGATCGGGCCCCAGCACGGGTCGGGCCCCGGGCGGGCACGGGGCACCCCGGGGTCCCCACGGGTGCTGCTGGGTCAGCCCCAGCCTGCGGCACCGCGCGGCCCCACGGCCCGGCTCAGCCGTTCCCTGGGCAGGACACAGAGCCGGCTGCCAAGCGTGTCGTTTCCCATGAGCAACGTTACCCGCGTTTTGCTGCTCTGGCTGTTTAGATCACTTAATTTGTTTCAGACTAATTACTGCTTCGTTATGGTGGCATGCCTACTGCGAGCACAATTTTAAAGATTTTAAAAAATTTGATATGCAATATAGTCCCTGAACTGTGGGCCAGAGTTTTGCTTAATAATTTAATTTAAAAGTCATGTGAACCCCCAAAGCTTCACAAGCTCCCTCTGTAAGGCCAGATGTGTTTCCCTCTGAGTATCACTTGCGTAGCCCTCAGTACTTGTAATGTAACGTAACACACAGTGTAATGTGAAAAATGTTCTTTTCTCACAATGTCAGAATTATTTTCCTCCTGTTCTTTAAGATACCTATGCTTTCCTATCCTCGATTAAATGTCAGGTCATACCGGGTATCCAATCAAAGCTGGAGCCATTTCAGATCCCATTTCACATAAGCACGGGGAGGAATGCTGAATTTTTATCACCTTTTTCAGAATTGAAACCTCCAGGACTGTGAACAGATATAACCAGCCCACAGAAAAAAAGTGCTGGGGCTGCCTGCACCCGCTGCCGCAGCCTGCCCCGAACAAACCCTGCGCAGATCTCATTGCCTCCTTCGTGCACTGTGTTCCACTGAATTAAGCTCAAAGATTAAAGCAATAAGAAAATAAAACTGAATTAAGTTGATGAGAATGCAAATAATGTCATGTGTAATTAGATCTTTTGTCTCCCCATTTCATTCCCTTCTCTTTTATAGTCTTTCTCTTTCCAGCTTTTGTGTCTTCTCCTCATCCCTCTTTTGAATTTTTTTTGAAATCCCTCGCTAAGCTCCGAATAACACGTCCGCGTTACGGAATCCTCAGACAGGCAATGAACCACGAGGGGCTGTGGCAGCGGAGCCGGCCGCGGATGGGAATCTCTCCTTGGCATCGCCCTCAGGTTTCTGGCCGCGGTGTCCCCCGAGCCCCGGGCACCAAACCCGCCGCGGGCAGAGCCCGCCCGCCGCGAGGCCGGACTGGCGCACGCAGCGTCCTGGTGATGGAAACCAGCCCCAGTCGTCGTGTCAGCACCGCAGCGGGGGCCGGCCAGCAGCCGGGGGGGTACAGCTCTGCACCACCCAGCCCCGCGCCCCGTGCTCCCCCCCGGCAGAGCCCCCCAGGGCTGGTGGGTCTGCGGCTGCCGCCTTCCCCTTGCTGGCCCGGGGCATCCGCCCCCAGAAGTGCAGAGACTCGTCACTCCGGCTGCGGTCGGTAAATAAATCCCCGCTGTCGCCCCGGCAAGAGGCTTCTCCAGCCCGAGCGCCCGGGTCTTTGAGGAGCATCACCAGCACTGACACCCAGACGGGGGGCGGGCGGCGGGGGGCTGAGGGGCCACGGCTGCACGCCTCCGTACTCATTTGGGCCAGGCAGAAACTGGAGGGACGTCCCTCCAACGCCCGCCCTGGCCACAGGCGAAGAGCTGCCTCTGCCGACCTGCTGAAGCGAGCAACCAGGAGAAGTGACGGCACATCCCACCCGTGCCCAGCGGAAGCCCCTTTCACGTTGCTGCTCTCGCTGTGGCACCTTGGGGCGAGCAGAGGCCTCAGGAGGGGCCTCAGAGGGAGGGGAGGCATCGCCCCAGTACCCCAGCACCCCAGCATCCCAGCACCCCAGCGCCCCAGCACCCCAGCATTCCAGCGCCCCAGCATCCCAGCGCCCCAGCATCCCAGCACCCCAGCATCCCAGCGCCCCAGCATCCCAGCGCCCCAGCACCCCATCATCCCAGCGCCCCAGCACCCCAGCGCCCCAGCACCCCAGCGCCCCAGCATCCCAGCACCCCAGCATCCCAGCGCCCCAGCATCCCAGCGCCCCAGCACCCCATCATCCCAGCGCCCCAGCACCCCAGCGCCCCAGCATCCCAGCACCCCAGCATCTCAGCACCCCAGCGCCCCAGCGCCCAAGCATCCCAGCACCCCATCACCCCAGCATCCCAGCACCCCAGCATCCCAGCGCCCCAGCATCTCAGCACCCCAGCGCCCCAGCATCCCAGCATGTGGGGCGGGGGCTGCCCTGTGACGGCAGGAGCCGGCTCGGGGCTGTCTGTCCTTTTTGGAGACCAACATCGGCCCTTACATCTTGGATGTGCGACAAATGGCTCAGGAAATGTCAAGAATCCCGAGGCGGTTTGGGGCACCACGTGTCCCTGTGCCCGGGGAGCCTAAAGCCATGCAAGAGGAGCGGGGGGCGGCAGCGGGGAGGGGGGGGCAGCAGCTCCCGCTGGGAGCACAGCCACCCCGGGGGGATTTGTCACCCCGCTTTGCAATTCCATCATCCCAGCCCCCAGGTGCTGCCACGTCTCCCGGGCTGCTCTCGCCCTGGGGTGTCCAGGACCCTCAGTGATCTCCGTTTTTGCCCGGCCGCAGTGGAGGGTCAGACCCAAGGAGGCAGCTGCCAGCAGAGACCGCCGGGATTTGCCCAGGGCCCAGGAGAATGAGAAGAGCAGTGCTGTCCTCCGCGTGCCCGGATTTCCTTACGGGGCAGCTGTGTGCGGGGAAGGCTCTCAGCAAATTACCTCCCAAGCACGCTGTCTGTATTTGCCTAGAAGACCAGCTTTTATAACTGCATTTATTTTTTTTTTTTTTTTTTGATTGAGAAGGATGACAGCTCAGTTTTCAGCATTCTGTTTCAGCTCCTGCCAGGCTGGTTTTATCACCCAGCTGACGCTGCTCCCATTCATTCATACCTGGATGCTTTTGCTGTAGCTGGTGTTCTGTGATTCATACTTTTGGTTTCCCTAAATTGGATTATTGCAATCCAAGGCCTTTGGGGTGCCCGCAGACTGTTCTGGCACAGCGCAGTGCTGTAGCTCAGTGTAACACGCAGAAATTTCAGCTCTGATCCCTGTTACGGTTAATCGCCATCCACTTCTGTGCAGAGAGTGGATTGAGCTGATGCTGCACGGGATGCTCTGCCCTGCTCATCCAGCAAGAATCCTGCTCCTTCCCCTTGTCATTCAGGCAGTTTTGAACCAGCCCTGGCGCTGCAGAGCTGGGGCATGGACAGTTCATGATCTTTGCCAAACTCTGAACTTACTTACAAAGAAAATATCACCAGGTTAAAGAGAATTTTCCCTTCCCAAGCTTGGTTGGGGTCCGCCCGTGGTTCCGCTCACACCCCGCTCCCCGCTCACAATAACCCCGACTCTGGGCTGAGCTTGGTGGGACGGTGCTGGCAGCCCAGCCCTCAACCTGCCCCTGCCTCGCTCAGCGAGCAGTGTCCAAAACGTGATTTTGTTGGTGTAGGCACATAGGAAATAGGACATAAACATTTGATTGGGGGAATAAAAATTTTTTTCCGTTCCATGCCACTTTACAGTAGTTTGAGTTGATTTCTAGTCTGTCATTGGTAATTAACAGCAGACATTCCTGCTTCTAATTCCTCATTTTATTGTTCCCTGATGCAGAAGGATTTCCATGGTGTAACGGCATTTCCTGGGCTGTGCCACACGCTCACGGTGGTGGGAGGTGACATGGCTTTCACTTTGTAAAGAACCATTAAAAGCGACTCCGGGAGTCAATAAGCTAACAGCGTCCCTTCTGTTGTTTTATCAGTATTGACTCCGTTCATAATTATTTATCTTAATCCTAGGCCGCCAGCAGCTGCCAGTTTAACCCTTTGGAGGAGGCACGTTACGGCGTCAGGCGGCTGCCTGGCTCCCAGGCTGTGGGAGGTTTTCTCTGCAGTGCAATTCCGTGAACTCCTGCCGCACCAGCCCAGGGGCTCTTGCCCGCGGTCCCCGGGGAGCCGAGCGAAGCGGCAGAGCGAGCGGCCCCCCCGGGGAGGGGGCGCGAGTCCTCATCCTGCTCAGGGGCAGCGGGGCTGCGAGGGACCGGAGCGTCCCAGTGCCCAAACCCCGTCTGGGTGCTGGCACCCCGTCCCCCCCGCAGCCAGGGTCCCCCCCGCCTCCCTCGCCCCACAGCCAGGCACTTTCCTTCACTCACTCCTTCCTGCCGGGACATTTGCGTGTGGCATTGCTGAGCCTGACTGTGCCCCTTCACTCGCCTTAACTCCTACGCGATACCTTCCTCCTCCTTGGTCTCTCCAGACCCCACAGTATTAAACACTGATTTCCCATTTATTCTCGACAGAAAACGTTCTTTAACTCCTAATAGCTTTCCTAAAGCCATAACCTGCTTTGTCTAGTGTTTAATAGGAAATCAATATTGTTGTAATACAATGAAATTAACATTGATTTATCTCATTCTAGCTGGCAGCTAAGCCACCAAGGCATTGGTCCGCGTGCTCCTTCCAGCAGGTCCAGTCGGCTTCTTCAAGCCTGATGTGCTTCTCTTTGCTAATAATTATTTACAAGAATCTGGCATAAGGCTTGCAGAGGGGATCAGGCACAATAACCACTTGCGGCAGTGTTCCGGACGAATGCAGAAGTGGAACCTATCAAACCGAGGTGCGTTTAGAGCGTGCTCCCGCGGGCGGGCACAGCCTGCCTAGGGACACCCCCCTTTGCTTGCCGGGGGCCGGCTGCGGGGCAGGCACCCCCGGCACGTGCCGCCCGTTTGCCGAGGCCATTCCAGCCGGATTCGCAGAGCCCTCGGCGCCGGCGGCACAGCCGGGGTGCCCAGGGAGCTTCAAGAGGGGACTCTGCTTTGCAGCGTGGCCATCGGACTGTCCTCGCTCGAGCTGCCCCGGTGCGCATGCCGCAGGTGCCCGTTCTTCTGCCCAAAGTGGGCGGTTGGAGGGAGCTCCCGGGGGGGGAGGTCTGTGCCAGTAACGGTGCTGCCACCCCCCCGGGCCCGGCCCCGGGACTTTCTGCTGGAGCTTCTGTTCCAATGGCCGGTGGTGGATCAGCCAACAAGAGATCAGACGGTAAAAAAGGATTTGGGGCCAAGGCAAAAGGACAGTTGTCTGTCACTCAGAGGACTGGGAGAGCCATTTCTCATTTTAATAATGTGGTGATTAACTTTGAGGCAGGAGGGAATACTCCTCCGAGACAGGAACACTCTTGACTGCAGTTTACATGGGATCTACAGTAATTCTGTTGTATTAATATAATTACCAGACAATCCATTTCGATAATGTAATCACAACCCATATTTCATTCCTCAATTATTGTTCTGATTAGAACAGTTTCTGAGCCATAACCTCCTCAGAAACCCATCACTAAAATGATTTTTAAAAGAGAACAATCCAATAATTACTCTCACCACGTTAAGCCAATTAGCCCAGTGGCAACGGAGCAGAAAGGTGTTTTTTTTACCGGCTACTCATCAGCAGTGGAAAGAGATGTTTCAGCGGAAGAACACGTCCCTCTTCAGAGGCCTTTTGCAAAAACATGCAGTCTTTCAAATAATGAACACGCCGGGACACATCAGCCCTGGGCAGCAGAAGACGACGCACTGACAGAGCTGCCCAGGCAGAGCGTTACGAGCTGGGGTTTGTCCGGTCCCACCTGCCCCCAGCGTCCCCTCAGCTCCCCCCGTCCCCATCCCGTGGGGCCGTGCCCCTTCAGGGCCCTTTTCGCTGGCCCGGGTGGGGACCGGTGCCCGGCGTGCGTGCGCTGCGCCTGGGCTGCCGGCGGCTCATCGCTCCCCGCTCTGCTTCCCCGAGTCACGGCTCCGCGCCCCGGCTTCCCCAGGCTTCCCCCCGAGGTTGTGCCACGGCCCCTCGGAGCCCGGCCGCCGGAGCGGGGACCCCTGCGTGGGCAGCCCCCCGGCCGGGCGCGGGCAGGGGGGCTCGGGGGGACCCTGCCTCCAGGTCTGCCCCTGGCTCTGTGGGAGCCATCACGCTGCTGGGGTGCTGGTTTCACTGCCCGGGAGCTGGGGTCTCCCCAAGCAGGGCGTGGGGAAGAGGAAGCCCACGCGTGGTTTTGATGCCTTATCTGAGCAAAATATAAAATCTAAACTTTTGGGCTCCCCTTGCCTCAGAGCCTGGGCTGTTCTCAGCGGCGTGGGAGCGGGTAACGCACCCTCCCGGCCTCCGGCTCCTGGGGTGTTGCCGGCTCCAGCACTGCTCCAGACACCTGACGTTCTAAATTTAAACAAACGACATTTCCATCTGCCCAGGAGATCACGGCAACATGTGAGGGGCGAATCCCACTTGCCTCAGCACTGGATTTAAGGAGTAGAAATATGATTGTTTGCCATACGAAAGCAGTTCAGAAAGCTGCATATTACACATTATCATGTTGTACATGATGGTTTTGCACTGCAGTCCTCCGAGATTGTAATGAATAAAATCTTGACAACATTCTCGCCTGCATTAATCATTTTAAGCTGATCCTACAGGATACAAGGGCAAATTAAATTCTATTTGCAATTTCATGCATGACGCACAGGCGCGGACGATGCCTGAGCTAGCAGTTTTTCAGTAAGACAAGCGTGTAACTTGCAATTATGCAGTTACTTTCTCCCATGTGCCAACACTCTTATTACTGACAAATTTATAAATGAAAATATATGAATGGTATTAAAATCACCTTCAAGGATGTAGCAAATTAAAATGAATAACTTGTAAGACTGTATTTGAAGAAAAGCACTACTTTTAATGGTTAAAATCACAAATGGAATCTCTGTGCCTTTCCAGGGCTGCCGACGCAGGGACCCTCCGGGGGGGAGCACCACGTCTCCCACCCGGGCTGCGAGCACCGGTGGGGTGCGGGGACACGGGCTGGGGCGTTCGGGAGCCGGGCCCCTCTCCCCGTGTGCTCCCATCCCGCGTGCTGGGCGAGGAGCCCTGGCCCCGAGCTGGCAGGGCCACGGGTGCAGGCAGCCCGCGGGCAGCACCGGGTGGCAGTTCAGGACAGCAGCCCTGGCTCGCGTGGGATTTTCCAGACACTTTTGCATTCTAGCACTTCCAGGGTGCTTCCTTCTTCCTTTTGAAAGTGTAAATAACCAGAGGAGCTCGGCTATGCAGAACAGCCCAGCGCCAGGGCTGCAGAGCCCTGCCACTCATTAACAGCTTCTGAAACAAAAGAAAGCAAGACCACTTTTTTCTCCCTTAGCATTTCAAAGATCCTCTCATTACTGTCAGAAAAGCACAGTGTTCCTGCTTCCACCTCTCTCTCCCATGGCTGGATGGTGCCAGGGAGAGCTTCCGTCCCGCTGTCCCCGCCGGGGTCCCTGCACGAAGCCGGGGCACCCCAGCAAACCCGCGCAGCAGCCTGCATGGCCTTGGAGCAAGCCCCGAGCGCCCGGCGGAGCCGTGCTGGAAGTCCCTCTGCTGTAGAGATTTATGGTCACCATCTGACCTGTTAAGGCAACAATCTGTCACTTCTGCAAGATAAACTGCATGTGTTGAGGCTGACAGAGGCTCATGCTGCTAATTTTAACGTCTTCCCACTTTTGGAGATGTGCGAGAAGTGCGGCATGTGTAAGCCATGGTGTTCCTGCATGGTCTTTCCGAGCAGCGCAGCACAGGCATTTATGAACGGTTTCTATCTAGTGCACATCTCATGAGAGATGGCAGCCCGGGCTTTTCTTTATTTTCCATCCTGCACGACTGAGTCCCAGACAGCCTGCTCCAGCCTGGAGGCAACTGGGATGTTTTGGATCAAGAGCAATACTGATGCAAAGTTCCAGCCTAACTTCACCACTCAAACACAACAGTTTTCTAAGCAGCAGCTAATTACCAGCTGCCTGGGTCCCTCACAGGGGGGAACTTGAAAAGCAACAGCCACAGGTACGGTTGTGCGCGGGGAGCCGGCGGCAGGCAGCCCGGAGGAGCCCAGTGACCCACGCAGGGTGCCTCGGTGTAGCATGAACGGTCCGATGTCGAGTCAGGGTTATAAATACGAGCAGCACTAGGCGAGCAAAGCAATAATAGAGGTGGTGATAACGCAGGCATGCTCACTGCCTGTCTGTAGGCTCAGCAGTGCCCTTGGTACGCTGACACTGCTCTGCCTGAGCAGTTCCCTCCGGCACGGGCAGTGTCTGACTCACCCCTCGAGCTCCCTGGCACGTCTGTTGGGGGGGACCGTTTCCCCGGGGCTGCCCGACCCCACGCGATGTGGAGGTCGGCGGAGCTGCCGGTGTCTCCTGCTTGCAGCAAGGCTGGCACCCCCGACTCCCCGGGCCATCTAGCACGCCGCGCGGCGCTCCGCTCGTCCCTCTCAAACCCTTCTGGGCTTCCCTGCGCAGCGTCTGCACGCGGGGGACGGGCAAGGGCAGAACTGGCAGAAGTCTCCAAGTCCTCCTTTTCAAGCTTCACCACAGTGCTAACAATTTTTAAAATGCTATTCTTTGTTGCTTCCTTTTCCCAAGGTCCCAGCCCCTTCAGTCAAGTGATGACAAGAGTTTCTCACTCCAGCTTTCAGGAGGTAAATGTACAAAGCAAATGAAATGAACTGGAGGGAGGGAAATAGTGCAGAGCTGGTAAGTAGGATGTCTCTCTGGAAGGCACATTTGAGTCAAAATACAGATTACAGAGAATAAAGGGGTACCTGGTGGGTACTTGAACCAGTGTTTTGCCCATCCTTCCCACGCCCTGGCAATACCAGCTGGCCCTGGAGAGCACAGGAAAAGGGCCAGATAGCAAACCTTCATCTCAGAGAAATGCCTTAAACTTCCCTTCGGAGGAATTAAATTCCTGCCTAAGTACTCCCCAGCCAGCCAGCTCCGTGATCTCCCGTCCCTCTCCATTGCGCAGCGTATGCTGATCATGCTCCGTACAAAAGTTCAAAGCCATTTCCAGATGCATTTGTAAGGAGGCCTGTGTTAATCAGGTTATAATGTAATATGCTGCTTAGTCCTCTGGTTGGGAAACTTACGCTTTTCTTCAAAGCAGTTTTCTCTGATAACTCATAACCTTCTCCCCTCCGCCTTTCTCCTCTTTCAGTGTTATTTCCCTACTGGGAGGAAGCGATTTTTGGGAAGTTATCATGTACAATATCATATACCAGACTCCTCTGCTTTGATCTTTCGCAGTGCATCAGCTGCAGCAGAGCCCCGAAAACACGCGGGGCCCAAAGTGCCGGAGCAAGTCCCGTGTGGGTACTGCAGCTCCTGCCCTGCTTCTCCTGCTGGGCCCCCCCGTGTCCACCTTCCCGTCCCCATGGGGCTTTTTCCCCCTCTGCACTATCATAGATTAAGAAACGCATTGCCTCAGACTGCAAGAAGCTTGGTAAGACCCTGGAAAGGATCAGGCATCAGTACAGATCAGAAAGCAGCCTGGAAGCCCGCGGGTGCTTACGGTGCTCTCCAGGCCCTGGCATCCTTTGTTTGCCTCCGCTTCTCCTTTCTCCCTCCCCGCTCTCTGCGTGTTATTTATCCCTGCGATGGGATCAGCTAGCTCTGCCGCACAGTCAGGAGGGCATTTGTGTGAGATTTTGTGCGAGGCACAGCGGTGCTCTTTGGGATCTGCCATCTGCCCCCGCCGTGCCGGCCCTGCACGAGCCCATCGTGCCAGGCACCCTGCGGGAGAGGCCACCAGCCCGGGCACTGCCCCCAGGAGCGAGACCCCCGCGGCCCCCCGAGATGCTGTGCTGACACGGCTGGGCTGGGACCAGGATCCCCCAGGCTTGTCCCAGGGCTCCTGTCCCTTGGGTCCCCTCAACCCCACGGGCAGGTGCTCTCCTGCGTCAAGCAGTGACCCCACTGTAGCTGGACACAGGGAAAAAAGATAAATCACAGGTCCGTGTGAAATCTTTAAGTGTAGGCATCAGGCAACCAGAGAGGGAGCACACTAGATCTGATTGCAGGCTTGGAACAGGCTGAAACCTCTTCACTGCAGCCGTGCAAAATCACGCTGCGCTCCGGCCCGGCGTCCTGAAACAAACCCAAAGTCATCACCAACTCACAACGCTGCTCTGAACACTTAATAACTTTTATTGTATGTTTTCTGTCTGTCTGTTTGGAGTTTTCTTGTGATTGAGGTGTTAGGACCCCAAGGAGGAACCTCAGAAAAACCCTACGCCGTGTTTTACTTTCAACACCATGCTAATAGTCTCTGGCTTTATTTTGTTGGTCTATAAATTACCTATTCATAAGCAAAGCACTTCATCCTGTAGGAATGCACTATGCTTAATTAATAGCGAAAATCAGGCTGTATCTGCGTGGTTGCAGAGGCCGGAAAGTTCCCTAAACCGGTGGGCGAGAAGCCCGGCGTGCCCCTCCAGCCCCGCGGGCGAGGGCGAGCCCCGTGCCCGCTGCCGTGCAAGGGGGAGAGCCGCCCCACGACCGGGCAGCGTCTGCGGGGGGCTCGGGGCTCGGTCCCCGCTCCGGGGGCTCCCCTTCGAGCCGGCCTCTGGCAGCACGCGGCTGCAGCCCGGCTGTGGGGTGGTGGCGGTTTGATGGCTTGCAGGGGGGCTCCTGTCCCCCAGCCCATCACCAGCGCACCTGAGGAGGCACCACGGGCCCGTCACCGCTCTGCCCTTCCCACGGTTACCTGGGCAGGGCAGGGATCAAGGGATCCTTTTGCGCAATTATCCCGGTTTGTACTTGCCATATCATCAGGGGCTGCTCTGCCCCCAGCCCGTGCGTGCCTTCCCCGGGTGCGGTGGGCTGGGGATCCCGCCGGCGTGCCCCCTCCAAGGCTCCACCAGTGCCCGGCACCTCCCCAGTAAAGACACGCAGCTCCCTGCCACGGCTGCTCGCCTCTCGAATCCGCCTAACCCTGGACACACCGTCCTAATTAAAATATTGACGCAAGGAAGTGGCATCAATCACCAGCTGGCACACCAGGACACGCTCCGCATTAAGTCGCAGGCGGCCGGGCTGTTGTGGGCTCCCTGGGTGACGTTCGACGGCTGTTGGTACAGGAGGAGAAGTGACCCCCGGCTCAGCGGTGGCAACAATTAGCATAGAGCAAGCCACGGCGTGCGCGGTTTTAACGTCAAATAAAGACTGCTGTTCCTACACCCCTTAAGCATCCAGGCAAAGGCTGAGCTCTTGTTTGCGGAGGATGATGAAGGGCCCGTTTTGGGGGTCCTGGGGTGCAGCTCTGCGTAGCTGATGCCGGGGGCTGGTTATCAGTTATCACCCTGGGTCCCGGCACACCTGATGGGAGATTTTCTTGTGCACCTTTAGGCAACAGCAGCCAAACGCTGGGGTGGAGGGAGGAGAGCCAGGGGCTTCGCTGGAGGAGGGGGTGGGGAGACGGGGTGTCCCCTGGCAGAGTGGGGTGGGAGGTCGGGACTTCGGGGTTGCATTTGCTAAAACTCCTTACCTGTGGGTAATAACGGGGGTTATTTTCCACTCGCTCCCCTCACCAGTGCCCTTGCTATGTGTTTGTAGCATCAACTGGTCCAGACTGGGCTCCTGCACTGGAGTCTGCCCAGGGGTGCTGGCGAGGGGGGGTCGGGGTGGCTCAGCCCCCCTCTGGCACCGGGGGCAGTGCGCTCTGCTGCTGAAAATTTAAAAGCGGTATTACAGGGAGCGTCAAGGGGCTGAGGAAGGTATTGTTAACCCGCACCAAAGATGGAGGCCCGAGCAAGCAGCTCGGCAGGGGTGGTGAGAAACCACGGCAGTGAGATCAAAAGGAATAAAATACCAAGGCATGCAATATTTCTTTCCCAGCCAGAGCGATCACTAAGAGAGCTTCAAAGGCATCTTCTGCGCTCATGACGGACTGATAAATAAATAAATAAGGCAGTTGGCTCCTCCTGAGCTCAGCAGTAAGAGGATGAGGAGCAGGGGAGGAGGGCTGGCTCCTCGCCCTGCTCGACGGGCCCGTCGCACAGGATCGCTCCCTGCCTTCCCAGCTCTGCTCCACGGCACAGCACTAACCGAGAGACGGGTGGGGGGAAATGCTCCACGGGAAGCACCGCCCGAGGTTTTGCCTTCACCGCACATTCGTTCCCCGAGCGCGGGCCGGGAGCCTGAGGCCCGGGGAGCAGCTGTGGACGCACGAGCCAGCGGCAGAGCATCCCGTCCCCGGCACGGAGGGGCCCACGGGCTGCCCCCCTCCCTCGCTGATTTTAAGCTGGTTCTCTTTGAGACTGCTGTGACTCCTTGCACAAACCCTCCTCCCAAGCGTCACATTAAAAGAGGCTATTAAAAGACTTCCAGAAGTGTAGGTTCTCACACTCTTGTTACAGCTGACGTCTGCCAGCAGCAGCACCCAGAGCTAATTAACAGCTCCTGTTATCAAAATATGAAACTCATTATTTGAAAGTAACCTCTTTCTTTCTCCCAAAGCATGTTCATAAAATGACACATCAGGCATTTTTTTCCCATCCATGAGTTACACTCCATTTTCTAGGTTTTTTGAGAAAGCACCATAGATTTCACACCTTGGGAAATGGGATTTTTGCCATTTGGGATGAAATCCATGTGGCAGTGAGCACTGGAAAACCGGGGCACAAGCCACAGTAATGGCAAAGCCCTTCTGATCCCTAAACCAAAGGACTGATCCTGCACCATGGACCCACGGCTCCCTCCTTCCTGGGGGAAAAGCCGGAGGGAGCAGGAGCAGTGGCAGCGGATGGTCCTTCCCAACACGCAGACCCTGGCGCTGCCTCAAAATCAACCAAATGATCAGCATCGCTGGGAAGAGGCTTCTGCCCATCGCTGCCGAGTTTGGCAGCGCTGCGGGGTGGAGGTGACACCCCAGGCTCATTCATTTTAATGCCAATAGCTTCGTCTGCCTTCCCTCTGTACGCATGGGGAGGTCACACACAACAGCCAGAAAACGTGGGTGCAGGCGCGACAGTGCGATTCCCTTTGGAAACAGAACCCTGGTTTGGATATTCCTCTGGTTTTGGGTCTGTCTTCACGTCAAGAACAAGCTGCAGCAGTAAGCCCACAACTGCTGTTGAACAAAGGAGGCAGTTCTTTCATCTAAATGGCAAATTCAGAAAAATAAGCAGGGAAGCAGCTTGGCTTAAAACCGCCGAACAACCTGCAAATTATTCTGTTTGAAGGAAATGAGCCTGTTCTAAATTTTCAATCGGACGGTTCAGTGCTGACCGTTAGCGGATCAAAAGCTGCGTTTCCTCGCGTGTTGGGGAGCAGCAGCCCAGAGGGGAGCCGGGCCCCGGCTGCCGCAGCCCCCAGCCCTGCGCTCCCAGTTCGCCCAGGCTTACCCCTGGTTATTGGGTCTTTAAGCCAGTAATGATTAAAATGAAGTAACACCACAGCAGATCCAGACTGAACTCCCTCCGCTCTGCAAACACACCAGACCCCTCTCCCTGCTGGGGTAACAAAAGCATGTAAATAGTCCATTTAGCACTGGAAACTCAGCCAAACAGGAAGAAATTTATTCATGGCATTTTTGCAGCTTTTGTTTGGGGATCTGCAGGGGGGATTTCAGTGTAAACCTGGGTCTTTGGTCTTTGCTTTTGTTAACCCTTGTCTTGCCTTTTATGCGGGAAAAGGAAAAGCAGCAGAGCTTCAGGCAGACAGCATGAGCTTGTGTGTCCTGCAAAACCCAGCTATCAGAGTCATTCCTGGAAAAAATTTCCACTGAAGTGAGACACAAATGCAGATGTTAGAACAAACAGGCTCCTGCCCAGCTCACGGCCTCACTGGTCTAATCCAGCACCATCAGAGGAGAGGGGTCCACGGCCCCCCAGGGCCTCTCGGTGTTTTCCCACTCTGCTCCGGGTGCGTGCTCAGCTCAGTGAGCGGGTCCCTCTGGGACCGCTGCCCTGCAACCTGCTCTTTCTGACACACTGGGGATTATTTTCCTGCTTTCTCCCTTTGCCCCTTTTCTCCTGGATTCTCCGGTGTGTCTGCAGCATTTACAAGGGACAGCGGGCTGTTCTTCTGGAGCTGCCCACTGCGTGTGGGCCAGGGAGCTCCTGCCCAGCCAGCTGCACCACTGCGCCCCGTGCCAGCCCTGCCTATCCCGACTGTTCCGCTGCTGATGCCCAGTGAGAGGGACAGGTGGTGGCTTTCTTGTCTTTCCATTTCCCTGAAAACAGCAGGATTTATCTGTGCGCTTTCTTCTCAGCATGAGAAATATCACCCCAATGTTCCACAACATCCCCACAGTCCTTTGCCAAAACCAACAAACCAGAAAGATATCTCCTCGTGCTGACATTTCTTTAAATAATAAACTTTTCCCACATGCAATTTCATATCTGAAATGTTTTCCCATTCATAAGTGCTCTGGCAGTGGAGAGAGGGAAAGCGTGAAGAACTGGGAGACGTGGTCCTGCGCATCACCCAGCCTCTGCTCTTCCCCGGCTGTCACGCTTGCTGAACAGCCTGCCCGAGCCCTGCCCGCGGCCGCCGGGGAAAATCCCAGCCAATGGCTTTTGTACCAACTTATTTCATTGCTGATTTTGGCTTAGGAATCTCTACTGTCACCTCAGTTGTTTCACATTCTTTATGGCCTGGATATTTTATACGTGCAGCTACCTAGCAAAAGCAGAGCAGAGGAGTTGAAGGGCCTGGAAGGGTTAACCAGTTTGAGGGTTAGATGGTGACGCTCATCAGAAAAGGTCTGGAGCCAGTGCTCCCCGCCAATGCCAAGGCACAAGGCACCATGTCCCTGCCCGGACCCAGGAACTGGGGCTGAAGGCCGGGAGGGAAACGGTCAGGATGCACAAAACTGCCCAGATGGGTAAAAGTGGCATTTCCAGCACCGGGCTGAGGCGTCCCCCCGTCCCCCCCCCCACGGGTGTTTGAGGGGCTGCACAGCTGCGTTGTGAGGGACCATGTGTGGGTAGAAATGCCACGTCTCATTTCAGAACCGTCTCTAAAAGCTCCTGAAGAGCCAGTTCCTGCGGTAACGGACCGGGGTCACGCTCGCGAGGAGCTCAGCCCCGTCGCAGGGTGGGGACGGCCGAGGAGGGCTGTGGGGTGCGAACTGGCCCCCCCAGACCCAGCTGGCTGCTGGCAGCACGGCAAAGCGCCCGGGGGAGCTCGGCTCTGCCAGATGTGGGGGGGGGGGTATTGCCCTCGCGTGGGGCGTGGGCTGCCGACCTCTCCGGGCTGCACCGCTCGGGGCCCGTCCCCACCGCAGAGATCGCGGCTATCCCACAGCAGAAACGGCGCGCGGAGCTGTCAGAATCCAGCCTGTGGTACCCCAACTGTCATCTCCCTGGAACCGGCCCCAAAGGAAGCGGAGTGGGGGGACACGGGAGCCAGGGCTGGGGGGCTGGAAGGGCCCCCGACACCGGCCGGTGCCCAGCGACCCTCGCCCGCGCAAACCGGGGCTGCTCGCTGCTGGTCCCACCCCGTAAAACCCCCACGTGCTATCTGTGGGCGTGGGGATCGTTCGCATACTGGGAGCCATAATCTGTGCTGTGCTGGATGTATTTCTGCTCTCCTCTCAAAACATATTTAGAGGATTAGAGAAAGCCCACATCATACAAGCGATATAAATGTTATTAAGGAAGAAATGTATTTTTCTGCACAGGCTGCCTGAAAACTGTCCAGCCAATAGTGTTTTAAATACCCTGGTGCAGTTATTCATAGAAAATGCTTTTCCTATTTTTTTCCCCTTTTTTTTCTGCCTTTTTTTTTTTTCTAGTGTAACTGTAGTCATCATTCAGCCTTATAACTATAATGGATGGTTGCTAGAAGCCTTCCAAACAAGCCAGCACAATAAGATACAGACGGTTAACCCACATCAATTCTCTAAGGAAATTTCACGTTGGGCCCTTTTATACACTCTTTTTGAAATTATTCAGATAAGTCAGTGCATAGGGCACTGCTGCAGGGAAAAGATTGAACCTGGAACAAAGTGGAATGAGATTTGAAACAATAAAAATAAAGAAAAAACACACAGGCAAGCTTCAGGTACACCTCAAAAATTCAAATGAGCTCATTTGCAGAGCTAAAAATTTCCCAGGGACTCAAGTTGATTCAAAGAGAAATGTATTTAATTTAAAACAACTCACTTCAGGGAGCTCTGCACTGGGATGAAATGTATTAAATAATTGATCAACCGGGGAGTAAGAAAAAGGAAAAAAAAAGAAAAAAAGAAAAAAGAAAGGAAGAAAGGCGCCTGGGTGGGGTGTGGAGCTGGAGCGGGAACACTCGCTTTGGCATTTGGTGCCAGCTGGGACCAGGGACCCGCCAGCAGCCAAACCCGGGGCGCAGGGTGAGCCCATGGGATGGCACATCCCGGTGCCCCCCGGCACGGTGTGGGGACCTGCATCTCATCCCAGCTGGGTGACACAAGTTTTTATTACATTTTCTTCCAGCCACAAAGTCAAAGAGAGCGTCCGTGTCCTGTGCGGCCTCCGACTTGGTATTGGTTCCCTTCCTGCTTCATTGGGTATTTTACAAACTGCTTAAGGTAAACAAATATACTTAGTCCTTTCGCCTCAGCAGCTCTAAAGGCAGATTAAGATGTAGCTGGTATCAAAACACACGTACCAATAGTTTTTCTGCAACGGTTCAGGTTTGGATGTAAAATGGAAATATACTTTTAGTGCTTGGATGTAACACTGCTGTGTATGCAAACAGCAATTAAAACCTGCAGCCAAACTCCATAAATCCACCAGCAACAGAATAACTGCAGTTAGAGGGGAAAAATGAAAAGAAACTGCCGATCGTTTGTATTTTTTAAGAGTAATTTCGTTCAGGCTACAGTTCTTCGGAACGAAATGTAACTTCTAAGTACCGCTGGAGTGCGCCGAGGCCGCTCGGTGACGCGGGAGGCTTTGAGCGCTGCGGGGCTGTGCAGGGCCGGGGGTGGGATGGCACGGCCGCGATTCGGGAACCCCCGACCAGCCCCTGAACCCCCCCTGCTCCCCACCCAGCCCAGCTGGGGAGGGTCCGAGCACCCCTGTGCCCCCCCCCCCCGCCTCTCCTAAATGTTATTTTTATTTAAAAAGTTTCCCCTTCGTAACTGGACAGGCGGCGGCACAGCCTTCCCGACAGCACGTGCTCCGCCAGCAGCCGTGGGCAGGTGCGCTAACCCATGCAGAATTTAAGACATTTCTCTTTTTCTCTTTTTCCCGCGGCCTGCACACACCCCTCCCGCGGGAAGCCCCCACGGCCAGAGCCTGCCTGAGCATCCGCTGGTGTCAGTGGCAAACTCTTATAACTTCACATAAATGAGATGAATTAGAGGCGTAACTGTAATTGTTACCCACTTCATTTTCTCCCGGCGGTGACCTTCCCCCTCGGGACGGCTCGAGGAGGGAAGCGCCTGCCGCTCCCGCCGAGCCGCGGCTCTCCCCAGCAAAGGCCGCTGTGCAAACTACAAAGAAAGGCTGCTCGCTGTAGAAAACCAACCCAGATTGTAGGTGTCATACGGAAAAGTGAAGCAGGGGGTGGGAACAGGCAGAGATGGAAGAGGACGTATAACTCCACTAGTCTTGAGAGCAGACGGGGAGGCCCCTTTTTAACAAATCAGAAAAGGAACTGAGAGTGGCTGTCCCTCGCGTCGACAGGCCAAGAAACATCTGTGGATTTCCCCTCTCCTGTCTCCTCTCTTCCCATTTACTACACCGCCCTGGATTGCTTCCTTTCACACCTCATTAAGACCAATAAAATATGTAACACTATAAAGAGATCAAACAGCGTTTTGAACATTTTTTTCCTCTGCCTGTGATCTGACAGTGTGGGTCCTGGTGATTCCCAGCAACATTTTGTTTTTCTCTGCTAAAACACTGCTGTCAAAACCGACCTGGTTTGGGACATGAGTTGTGCTCCCTGAGAATGCAAAAGCGTTTTAGGTTAAAATCACAAATACTTTGTTTCATTTTCTTTTTCTTTCCTAATCTTAACTAAAACAACCACCTCCCTCTCTTGTAATTAAGTGCCCAGGAGTATTTCCAATCTCCAAAAGGCCTCGATTTTCCGGCAAGTGTTGGTCCCTCTCACTGACAGGAAGCAGCTTAAAGACTGGGAAACCCAACTGACAAAACAGGGGACTTCAAAACAGTTCCTGCAGCTCTGATTTTTTTTTTATCCTTCAAGCATGTGCATATGTGGCGTCATTCAGCAAGTGAGCTAAACCCTTGGGGTGTAAAACATACATTAGAAGTACAGGATTAAAGTCAAAGTGACAAATTTAGGGAGATTACTTCTGTAAGTGTGATTGTGAATTTTCTGTCCTTTCCCTTGCAAGAAGATTTTAATCCTCTCTGCACCTCCAATTTCTATAGCAAGCTAATTGTTGTAATTGCAACCCATTTTTTTGTATGCAAATTTAATTTAAAACAGTTTTCTGTTGATCGCCAATGTTTAACCAGCTCATTAGAAGCATTTCTCTTTGTGAAAAGGGAAAAACCCCACTCAGAGATTGGAAGTGCTGCCGTGATGAGCTGCACTTGACCAGGGGTCCGTGTCTCATCCCTTGGGGGGGGCCCCGGGGGTCCGTGTCTCATCCCTTAGGGTGTGGGGGGGCCCTGGGGGTCTGTGTCTCACCCCTCGGGGCGTGGGGGGCCCCGGGGGCCAGTGGCACTGGTGGAGGTGGGCAAAGGGGGGGCAGAGCTCTGCCCTCTTCCCTTGGCATCGCGGGGGGATCGGGAGCACCCCAGGGAGGGACGGGGGGTGTCCCACCCTGCAGAGCCTCTCCAAACAAAACCCAACACAACAAAAAAGCCCCCAAAGGACCAGTCAAAGGAAGACATACAGGAACAAACAGAAATCATCTTCCACTCTGCAGGAAATACCTGGGGGAGCTGCTCTGAGCCCAGCACGGCTCGTGCACTCCGCTCCCTTCCTCAGCCAAACGCCTCCCTCAGAAAAAAGTATTGATTACATGAATACAGACTAACGAGAGGCAGGCAGCACCAATGAAGGCAGTTAATTGCTTATTGCGCTTTCCTTTGGCTGGTCCCAGGTGATTTTTTCACCAATGAATAATTCAACAGCCCCTGACACATAAGTAATACCTCCCCATTTGCATCGAGCATCATTCATTAGGCAGAGGATGAAAACGTCTCCTCTCTGCCTGGGAAACGAACCCGCCATCGGTTCAGCTCCTTGTCCGGGACCTGGCGGGAGGGGAGGACGGTGCCCCGCTCCCCGGGGAACGCGGCCTCCCGTGGAGGGGTGTGTGGGGCTGTCACCCCACCCGGCACCGCCCGCGCGTGGCCTCCAGCCCCCGTGACCGCCAGCGCGGCGGGGACGAGGGCCGTGCCTCTCCAAATCCGCTTTATTTCCAGCATCAGCCTTTTAACGTTTTAAATCACTGAGCGCTACGCAGAGCTGATAATCAGATTTACTGATGGAGCTCCTCTGTCTCAGAAACCCAACAAATCCCTTTTAATCCTTTTCTTAAACTCTTTCTTACAAGTGCTTACAACAGAGTTTATCTTTCAGCTTTGGATCTAATTTTGGTTTCCAAATGTGTTTTCTTTTCAAAGCTGTAGCTGTGCTCGTTATTTCTAAATGACTGAAGTGGAGCATATTCCACACAATATTCCACCGCGCTCCAGCCTGTGCACCGTCCTGACGAGTGCACCCACGCCTGAGGCACCCCGGTGCCGAGGGGGCTGGAAAGGTGCCGGCAGGGACCCAGCCGTGGCTTTGCCTTCGCCAAAGTGTGCCAACACGGCCCGGCTCAGCCGGTGCTTGAACCCTGCCAAACGGAGGCATTGCAAACACGGGGCTGCCTCCTCACCCGCAGAGTTCACCGCCGGAACGTCCCCGTTCCGCTCCGCCGGGGCAGCTCCGGGCTGGCAGCACGCTGGTTTTAGCTCACGCTGGTTTTAGCTCAGGGATCTTTTTTCAGGAGGGATGAGTGGGTTTGGGACATGCGACACGCCGCCAGGACTGGGGCACAGCAGGCTTGTCTAGGTCCTTTCCACAGCTGGGAAGACTCTCCCATATGGGAAAAAACATACATTTTTTAACCTGTGGCTAATACTGATGAGACAAAGCCAAGCAAGGGCAAGGGGAGGAACAGCCTTTTGCCTTCTCACTGGCAGCAGATGCTCCCCATGCCTTAGCAGTGATCTTTGTGAGTAAAGTTGCAGGTGATTTAGAAACCAGCAGACAACAATAAATCACCCACTCCTCTTTTTTTTTTTTTTTTTTTTTTTTTTTTTTAAAGTAGGAACTACAATCCTTGCAAAAAGCAATGAGATTGTTCTCCTGTGAGCATCTCCTCATTACATCCCAACTGAGGCACCTTTTGGGATGGCTGCAAATTATATAAAAGCCCAGCCTGAGTCACACCAATTAATCTCTGCATCAGCAGCATCACTCACTGCTTTTCATGCACCTTCTGCACGTGGTTTCCTCATCAGCCAGCTCAGCCTGTTCCCATAGAAACCAAGCAGCAAATCACTATAGAGCCACAGCTTCTGGGTTTTTTAAGTTATCATCAGACCTTTATTCTACCCCTAAGCAAGCCTTGCTGATAGCTGGAATTGGGGACGGCTGCTCCGCCTTGGCTGCCGGCAGAAAATGAGACTCAGCTGCGAGTGCTCCCATGCACGGTGCCCGGGAGCTCGGGAGGCTGCAGAGAGTTTGCTGTCAATATTTGCGCCTCATGACTCTGTTCCAGCTGCGGCTTCGCCTTTTGCACCCGCTGCCCGCAAGCATTCGTTTCTCCTCTGGCTGATGCGTGCTGCGAGCCGGGAGGCTGTGCTGGCAGGGAAGCTCCCGGCGGCGGCGGCAGCACCGCGGGCTTGGCGGGGCCAGGTCTGGTGGGCAACACGGAGCGACTCCAGAGCCATCTCCGGCTGCGGGCACCCGCGCCAGGGCTCTGCCTGTGCACGGCCACGGCCCGTCACTGTGGGCCACGTCCCATCACTGTGAGCCATGTCCCATCACTCTGAGCTGTGTCCCATCACTGTGAGCCGTGTCCCATCACTGTGGGCCATGTCCCATCGCTCACAGCCGTGTCCCATCACTGTGGGCCATGTCCCATCACTGTGAGCTGTGTCCCATCACTGTGAGCTGTGTCCCATCACTGTGGGCCATGTCCCATTGCCTCACGGCTGTGTCCCATCACTGTGAGCCGTGTCCCATCGCTGTGGGCCGTGTCCCATCACTGAACAGCCACATCCCATCAATTTGAGCCGTGTCCCACTGCCTCACGGCCATGTCCGATCACTGAACAGCCATGTCCCATCACTGAGCCATGTCCCATTGCCTCACGGCCGTGTCCCATCACTGTGGGCCATGTCCCATTGCCTCACGGCCGTGTCCCATCACTGTGAGCCATGTCCCATTGCCTCACGGCCGTGTCCCATCACTGTGAGCCATGTCCCATCGCTGTGAGCTGTGTCCCATTGCCTCATGGCTGTGTCCCACCACTGTGAGCCGTGACCTGTCACTGCACAGCCATGTCACATCACTGCACAGCCACATCCCATAGCTGTGAACCATGTCCCATCGCTGTGGGCCGTGTCCCATCACTGAACAGCCACATCCCATCAATTTGAGCCGTGTCCCACTGCCTCACAGCCATGTCCCATCACTGTGAGCTGTGTCCCATCACTGAGCCATGTCCCATTGCCTCATGGCCGTGTCCCATCACTGTGAGCCATGTCCCATCACTGTGAGCCGTGTCCCATCACTGAGCCATGTCCCATTGCCTCACAGCCGTGTCCCATCGCTCTGAGCCATGTCCCATTGCCTCACGGCCATGTCCCATCACTGTGAGCCGTGTCCCATCGCTCACAGCCGTGTCCCATCACCGTGAGCCATGTCCCATTGCCTCATGGCCGTGTGCCACCGCTCTGAGCTGTGTCCTGTCCCTGAAGGGGCCAGGCACTCGCTCCCGGAGCCGTAAAGCGATTGGGGCGGTTGATCCCCAGTGCTGCCCACCCCCGCGACCCCTCTCCCTGGTCCCGGGGGGCTCAGCCCAGGCCTGGCTGCCATCAGCAGAGGCGGCAGGTCCCGGCGCTGCGGGCACCTTTGGGGAAGGGAGGCGATTGCCCCTCGCCAAGCCCTTTGCGCAGGGAAATGGAGTTTCAGGCCCCCACTTTGGGTGCACGTCACAGCGGAGGAGCTCCGAGGAGAGAATGGGGCTAAAGGCGCTTCTGGAGAAGCCCTCGCTGCGGGTGCCTCGGGCTGGGGTGCAGAGATGGGGGGTCCCAGGGGTCCCACTGCGAGGAACTGGGCAGAGCTGCCTCAGGATCCCGCTCCGCCGGGGAGGGCAGCAAGGGGAAATCGGGTCTCAGAGCTGCGTCTGACAGGAGACCTGAGATGTTTTGCCTGGAGTTTTGTTTTTCCATCAAAAGTTGCTAATGTAAATATTTACTGGCAGCAATTCCCATGCTATTAGTGACAGGGCTTTGTGCAGCCTGTGCTTCTTCGGGAAATACTTTAAAAATCTGCTTGGTGTTTTTAAATCATCTTCAATGTATTCATTTAATTTGCCTTTTTTTTTTTTTTTTTTTTCCTCCAGGAGTGAAACTCCTGCACATATGGCTATGCTTATGCAACTAGTTGATTAGATTTTACATTTCCATGTGTAATTTATGGTAAATTGCCCACAGACTCTTTAAATACCTCTGTCCTTTAAATATGTCCTGAATAATCTCTTCCATACATTTTATATAGAACAAAAATAGTGTGATTCTGTATTCTAAAGGGACACCTACTGATAAGAACATCTTGAATTTGTAGTAGTTTAAATGCAGGATATAGAAAATATCTATCTTGCTGGGATTTTAAAGCCCCACTAAGATGTATTTTAAGGAATCGGTTAGTACTGAGTCAACATACAAGAATTACTTTAATAAATCTAAATAGATATGTCAGGGCCTAACTGAATTGCACATTAAATAAAATCCGATTCTTCGTCGAATATATTGATTATTATCCCTAAGAGCATATTTGTTACACTTTCTGAGCAGGGGGCTGACAGGAGCAGCGGCAGCACTGCCGAGCTCCGGGGGGCTGACCCTGGTGTCCCCGGGAGCCCCAGCAACTCCTTGAAGTGCCTGTCCCACACCGAGACCCCCGCCCCTGCGCGTTCTGCCTTAAACGAGCACAAAACAGAGACGGGGTGTAATTCACGTGCGACCCTGAGAAGAGAAAGGCCCTTTCCACGTGCATCCTCCCACTGCCGGGGCAGAGCCCCGCGGCGAGGCTGGCAGCTCGTCCCGGCCGGGCACGGCTGCTGCCGGGGTGCTGGGCACGGTGCTGGGCACGGACAACGGCAGCCCTGGGGGGTCGGCAGGTTGAACCCTGCGCTCTGCTTTCCATGGCCGGGCTTGGCAAATGTTCTCCGATCAACCTGGCCGGAGAACGCCGGCCCCGGCAGCACCAAGGCTGCAGCGCGGCTCGGCGATGCGCGCTTTTCCTGCCCACATTTCACTTTCATTTGCCCTTACGTTTTCTTTAAGCCTGTTAAGCAGTTTGGGACAGATATTCCATAAATATATATTCTCCCCAAAAAGCTGTTTTCCAAGTGTGGGTTTGATGTACAATAAGCTGTTCCAATGTCTGATTTATAAGGCGTATGAAGTTTCTGACTGAAAAAAAATATGATTAATTTCTCAGGTGTCCCACTGATTTATTGACCATGTGGCAATTTATAAGTCATGTCAGCAACTTCATAAGTAACACAATTAATTCTGAAGTTATCCCCGAGTTACCCAAGTCCCGTGTCACTGATGAATACGTGATGGGTCTGAGTTATAGGCTGGCTCTGAACTATGACTGACTCTGAAATAAGTCACAAAGCTGAGTCATAAATCACAAGAGATGGACCTGGGTACACCGCTGAGTAGCAAGCGGGTTGTCGGATCACGCACCCCGATTTACGGGCGGGTGAGGTGGCGTCTGCATTATCTCATGGGTTGTGAGTAAACACCGGGGTGTAAATCTGGGATGGGGCTGCTGCTGGGGCAAGGAGCCGGCGGACCCCGGGAGCCCCCTGCACTGACCGTGCTGCCCGGGAAAGGAAAAATGGGTAGAGAGGTGATGCCGGAGGGTGTGTTTCTCACCCCTTCCTCTCCTCACCAAAGAGGTGATGCTGGAAGGTGGGGAGTGCCACTGCTCCGTCCACCAGCCCGAAGGCAGGCTGCCCCAGCACCGGAGGCTGCCCCAACGCTGCCCTGGCCCGGCCGGCGGGTGGGACTCATCCGTCATCCCCAGAGGTGCTGTGTCAGCCCCACGGACACAGCGCCGCCGAGGGGACCGTGCCAGGGTGGGATGGGGACACGGCCAGCAGGTCCCCAAGGGAGGGATGCCACTGGAACCCGCCTCTCCTGATAAAACCCAGAGCGGCTGTCCCCGGGAAAAGGGCCTGGGCACACACCGAGCCGGCGACTTCTGCTGGGACTCGGCGTTTGGGGGTGGCCGGCTGCGTCCTCGGCCGTCACCAGTGGGTGACGTCCACTTTTGCCACCAGCAGCCCTCTGTCCTGCGCTCAGCCCTCCCGCGCGCGGGGACTGGGCGAGAGCAGCAGCGCTGGCCCCGTTACTGGGCTTAACGTCGCTAATTATCAGGCAGGGACACGGAGGGGGTGCACCCTCCCACCCTCGCTCGCACCCACAGGCGATAACTCGGCCCCTCACCGTGCCACGGCACTGCTCGTGTGTGCACACGCGTGTGCACAGGCTGGCCCAGGGTGCGTACGGCCCCTCTGCCCCCGGCAGACCCGTAACCACAGCCGTGCCGCGCATCCCCTCCCGCTCCCCTTTCCTGAGGTACCAGTGAGCCTGGCTGGCACTGGCGGGTATCACAGGCTATTAATTAAGATGTCATTTACAGGCCTACTGGGTGACCTTAATTAAACTATAAACCAGCAAACACTAATAAGAAAGATGATATCCCTGTGGGTGGTGCATCAAGTACATTAACCTCCTAGCGAGGAAGCTCTCCTTCGTCTGACGGAGACGAGAGATCCCCCAGCTTGCTGCAGGGTTAAGGCCGGTGGCCCCGGTGTCGCTGTCGGTGCCATGGCCACGACCCCTCCCGAGCCCGACAACTCCTGCAGACCTCACATTGGCAAAGGGACAGTCCTCGGACCTTTCCTCAGAGCACCAGGCCCTCCTGGGAAGGACCATCAAGACGGGTTCCCCAGCTCCTTTCGGGGTCCTCTCCCCGCCTGCTCAGCTGCTGCTCACCGCAGGCGGAGCTGGAGATCACCTGAAGCCGCACCGGCACTGTGGATCTACCCAGAGCTTTGCTGTTTGTTTGCCTTCCTGTGCACAGCTCAGATGCTGTTACACTAAACACTCATTTCATATTCCCAGGAGGTGAGGGAGATGTCATGGGAGACACATTTACATCTCTAAACTGCAATCAAAACTAATTAAACCCAAGACAAATACTGATTAATAGAAGAGGGAACCTGATGCCAAGTCCCATGGCCCCACCCCAAATAACATTAGCTTATTTTTTAAGAGGCAGATTTGCTTGTTCTCTTTCATTCCCAACATCTGGCAGCACATCTCTGGGTCCCGGCCCCGAGCCAGCCGCGCTGCCTTCGGCACCGATGTGGGGGCAACCATCTGAGAGCCGGGGCTTGTCCTGCCTGAAACACGGCTTTTCTTTAAAAAGTCACCACTGGGACATTCCAAGATGACGTAAGCTGCAGCCCTGTTCTCATTTTCCACTGGGTTATTTCACTAGAGCCGAATTTATTCCAGCAAAGCAGTTAAAATATTCGTTACTAGTCTTGCCACCTTTAGACCCGCCGTTCCCCGTGCGCTGTCCCTAACTGCTCGCTCCAGGCGCTGCCGGGGCACCAGCTCGCCCCGAGAGGCCTCGGGTGGAAAAGGTGTCGACGGGGGAGTCAGAGGCACAACCAGCTCACACCGGAGCAAGCTGCCACACGAGCACCTTGGCAGCAACCCGGCGATGAGCACGAGCAGCAAGAAAAACCCTTTGCACGTGGACTGGGTGAGAAAAACACAAGGCAAGCAGCTGCTAAACATGTAACGTAAATGGGGCACTGAGCAGAACCGGGCGGGAAGGGCTCCAAGTGGAGCAGAAAGCCAGGTTGTTTAAAAAGCAAATTATTGATTACTGTGGAGAGAAAACAAGCAGCACCACTGGATGGGTTAGGAGTGATAGACGTTTCTAGGAATATAGAATTGGGGGCTCAGCGGGCAGTGGGGCACGGTGCTCTTCTGGCTTTTCCCTTTGCAATGAGCCTTCACTGGGACAGTGTCCGGCAGTCACTATTTTCAAATCACATTTTTTTCACAGTAAAAGGCTCTTTTCCCCAGGCAGCCAGCAGGAATTTTATTGTTTAAATAGTGTGAAATCCTTGTTTATGAGGCCACTCACCTTCTGGTCTACAAAAATGGCCTTTTGCAGCATCTAACGTTTCCTGTTATCCCTGATGCTATTTGTTAGAGACAGCCTGTCCGCCCGGGGCTCCGCTGTCCTGCTCTGTGGTTGCTCACCATTGAGGATTTAAAGATAAAATGACCGATGCTGCAGGTGAGCACTACCAGGCACTGCACCCACAGGTGGTTAATCTTCCAATTTCTTGCAAAGGATTTTAACAGCGTTTCCTTGTGGAAATGGGAGGCTTGCTCTGCTGCACAAGGCTTCTGATTCACTGGGAAGGTGGGGGAGACAAAACCAAATATTAATCAGACACCACAAGCCGCAACACACACGTGCCTTTTCCCAGGAGCAGTTTCAGTGTGAGAGAGTCAGAGACGGGGGCTGCAGCGTGAGGGGATCTGCCTGAGCCCCCCCCGTGCCAGGGCACCGCAGGGCAAACCCTTGTGTGGGCAAAGCCCCGAGCGCGTCCTCGGCCCCAGCCCGACCCTGGAGCAGGGGCTGCGCTGGCACCGGGGGGGCTCGGGGTTCAGCCACCCCGCGGGGCGATGGCACCAGCTCACTTGTCAGTGTGACTATACAAGGCTGATATTCCACCTCCAGCTCAACTCATTAACCCAGTGTTCCTTTCAAACAAAATATCACACCGCTTAATTATTTTTTGGCTAACTGTTTGCAAATGCCAACAATTACTGAAACCATGACACCATTGCCTTCTGCGAGGCACTGGAATCAGACTCCATGTCACCCTCTGACAGGAGCATCGTAAAACTGCATTAATCAAATTGCCTATCAGTCACAAAAATTGAGGAGTAATTTGTCAAAGTCACAGCTGTGCTCAATAACCGTGTGGAGATGACTAAGTAATTAATCAATAACGCGTTCTCACCTTTTCATTCCCCTAGGTTTCTGTGCCTTGCTCAGTGGAATGACTGGAAAATCATGGACCCAGCTGTCTGGCAGCTCGTGTTTTCCGCGGGGTTCCCCCAGCCCAGCCAGGCACCCCCACTCCTCGCCCGCACGTCGGTGGGGTTCGCACAGCCCAGCCCCGGGGGACCTGCCCCTCACAGCAGCAGCGAGCCCGTTCCAAGGCTGGCGAGCCCGTTCTGGGCCTGGCACCTTTGGGTGCTGCGGGCGGGGGCACCACAGGAGGGGGGGGGAGCACGGCCGGGGGCTCACCGTCCAGCCTCACGCCTGCGGGGACCCTGCCCGAACCCTCCGGCGCTGGACACGTGCTCTGACTCCAGCAAGCACAACCAGGCTTTTAACCTCGACGCTCACCCTGCAATCTAAATAGCTGTTTATCAGAGATACTGATAATTTAGTCTAAATTCTTCTTTCTTAATGTTCTTGAAATCACACTTGCTCTAATGCAATCCAAGAATAACCCATCAGCGTAATGAAAAAAATTCCCTGCGAGACAGCTGCTAATTCCTGAATGCCCTAAAAGTGATAATTTGATTAAGAAAATGGTCAGATTTTCAGTACCGAAGGGCTTTTCAGCTCAGAATCAATCACTTTCCATCTATTACTCAGCGCTGGATTCACTGAATGCATTGTTGAACTCATTGAAAACTGTGTTAGTAATATTAAGTAATTAGTAAGATTAATGCTGTTGCAGAGCTATAACCTAGGCAGAACCCAGATTGATTAGAATTAACTATCTTCTGCCTCCTTAAGTAATTTATATACTGTTTTCCCCACTATGTAAGAGCAGAAAACACAGAAGGAAGATTCCCTTCCTCTGCATGGGACACGTGGGGCCAAGCCACCAGGGCTGCGAGCACCCGCCAAGGACATTTCAGAAAGACACCCCTGACTAGGGGGGGGCCTCTTCCCGGCCAGTCCATGCTGCACACCCAGCCCCCCCAGCACACGCCGCTCAGCCCCAGGCACCCGCCTCTGCCGCTGCAAAGCCAGAAGGTTTTCAACCAAACTCACCGCGTCTACATGCTGCTTGGCCCGGAGGGCTGCTGCAATAACTTATGTATGATCCTGGATTTCTAATCAAGATTTCATTATTATAAATGATTGCAAAAGTTTTCATATTCTACATTTTGTCTTTGCAGAGAATTTTAACCACTCTTTAATTTTGTCCCTTGGTGCTGGTATGTGTAATAATCTCGCTGATCCATAGTCATATCCTCCCAGCCTTGCAACTCCTGCACAGATTTCACAACTCATGGAATACTTTTCTTAAAGAACTGAGTATCCACAATATTTATTATTGTTATTAATGCAAGATGACTTTAGCCCCTTTAATAATCACAGGACATGATTCCCGGTGTATTTAAATAATTGATTGACTTAGAGCTCACTAATATGAATGCATCCACAAGTATTTAATTGGATCGTTACTTGATCCTGGCTCCGTGCAGTGCATCATGTTACCAATAAATCAATGATACATCACTCTGCTCACAGCATCACTCTCCTGGTGGCTTGAGGACCAGGCTGGGCTGGGGGGCGCTGGGGGGCACTGGCCCACTCGGGCTCTCTGAAGGAGGTGATGGCCAGGGAGGTGGCCAGCCCGGCCCCACGGGAGTCACGGCGCAGCCAGCCCCCAACACACGTGGGGAAACTGGGACTGGAGCAAAGCGCATCATTAGAAGGCAATGGAGCATGTGCTAATTTGTCCATGTTTTCAGTTAGCAGGCATTTATTAGGGATGTCTGACTTCCTCAAATTCAGGTCAACCTGCTAATATTATATTAACCTCTGTTGCCACTGGTGCGCACAGGAAAAACTCAAGCCACGCTTCGCAGGGATTTCATGTGCTGCCCGAGGCATCTCCTGGCCACGCTCAGCATGCTGCTGGCCAGAGGCCCTGACGGCTGCCCACCCCAGCGCCCACCCCAGCACCCAACAGCCCACCCCAGCGCCCACCCCAGCACCCAACAGCCCACCCCAGCGCCCAACAGCCCGGCCATCAAACAACACTGGAGCTTCTCCCAGGGCCCGCAGCCCTGGCACAGGACCGCAGCCCCCCGGGGGCCCTCCCCAGGCTGGCACGTGTGGGGTGAAATGGCATTTCCCAAGGACTGGGACTGGACTGGAGCAGGTGCCCAGTGTGAGCTGGGCAGGTCGGGGTTCCAGGGCTGGTGCTCCCTGGAGAGGGGGGACCCTCTAAGAGGATGGGGGGAGCGAAGCCGCGGGGCCATGGGGTGCCATGGCCAAGGAGCACAGCCCGAAGGCACCGGCCCCGCGGCCAGCGGGAGAGCGGGGGTGCTGGCAACAGCCTTTCCCTCCTGACCCAGAAGAAAACTGGAAAATATCCCTTCTGCTGAAAGCACAGGGCTTCTCCCGAGGGATGGGGAGCCGGATGGAGTGCCGGGGCAGGGGTGCACAGAGCAGACACCCTGATGGGTGGCAGGTCCCTGGGGAGCACATCAGCTCAGCTGGCAGAGGGGATACAAGAGGTTGTCCTGCCTGGGGGGAACCAGGCACAGAAATCGGGCCTGATTCTGCACCGGTGCTGTTAGCATCCCTGTGACAGAGCTGCACCAACCCCCGTGCCACGCCATGGGTGTCACACAGCCACAAACGACCCTGCCCCACAAACACGGGACTTGCCTGGGCGCCCGAGTCCTCCACAGGTTTCATCCCTGCAGAGCATCTCGCAGCGGTGCTGGTCCCCGGGGCGGCAGGGCTGCCGGAGCCACAGCCACCCCCCGGCAAGCTGCTCCCGCTTCCTGGCTCTGGGGCCTGAACCTGAGAGCGGGGGGATCGGGACCCCTGTGAGACAGGCAGCGGGGGCTGCTGAGCGGGCCAGGACAGCAAGTGCTAGGTCACAGATCCAATGTTCCTGCAAATGTCAACAAAACCATACGCATATTTTCATTTTTAACTATTTTCCCCATTAACCAGCTACAGAATTTCTCAGTAATCCCCAGCAGATGAGCATCAAAGAGAAGACCTATGGTCCTAGTTAATCCCTTTATTATGAAGTAATGCTACAGAAATCAAATACCAGCAGTAAATCAGGAGATTAACAACAAGCTGGGAAGTGCACAAATTAAATTGCATTCTCCCTCTCTGCTTTGTCCAGGCCAACGACTCCGTTTCTACTCTGGCCACTGCAGCCCGGCCAGCAGGAAAACAAGGTTAGAAATCACTTCATAAAAATAAGAGACTACTTTAATCCCTGATGCAGTCAGTAAGCAGAACCTGCCCAGGATGAGCTGATGCCTGTGCAACCCTCCCGTCTCCGTGCTTCTTTTGCCAGGGGAGGGGGGAGCGTTTGGCTTTTCCAAATCTGGAGATAGAGCTGTGTCCAGGAGGAGATGAGGGACAAGTGCTGCCAGACTGGTGACAGCAATGGCCACGCCTGGGGCTCAGGATGCCTGCCTTCTCCTGCCAGCTTGGGAGGGGTTGGGGGAGCAGCGAGGGGGGACACGGGCACAGCTCTCTGCTGTGGTGCCACCTCTGCAGCGGTCCCCGGGCTGTCCCACGTCACCTGCCTGGGTGTGGGACAGAGGGACTGGCCCTGGGCAGAGGAAAGATGATGCAAAGAAAATGAGCAGGAGCTCTGTTCATCTCCAGTTGCTCCAGGGCGAGGTGGAGCAGAGGGTTTCTGCGGGGAGGGCTGTGCCAGAGCCACTGGACACGGCTGGTGAGCGGGTGGCAGCGAGGGCCACCGTCCCCAGGGCCCCCCCGGGGCACAGCGGGAGCCAGGCTGCCTGCAGCAGGTCAACTGCAGACCCCCCCGTTTGCGCCCTGACTCTGCTTTTATTGCACGGTAACATCTGAATGAATATTTTATTCATTCCCTGAAGAACATCTCCACAAATGCACATTTTAATAAAACATGAGGATGCATTTTTGGAAGAGCCATCTAATGCTTTGAACGGCCCCATCACAGCTTATTAACCAGAGCAAACACTCGGCAGCTGTATTTTTGTCTTGATGACTCTAAGGGAGTCCCATCACGCGTGAGGCAGGAGGGAAGGTGCCCACAGCCCTGTGTCCCCGTGTCCCCACGGCAGCCGGGGCTGTGGCCACTTTCTGCTGCTGGCCCCGAGTGCCGGCGGGACAGGGCAGCACGTGTGAATGCTGGAGCCATTCGCTTCACCCCCCTGCAGCCCCCTCGCTCAAACAGGGACTGATCTGCTTAGGAGCATGCCAGAGAGAAAACAAACACCCAGAGCTCCTTAGCGGAAGGTATTAGCAAACTAGAAAACGACTGAGCACCATGGCCATGTGCAAACACACAGACACAGGAGCGCCGGAACAGCTGTGTGCACCTCCCGCCCCTCTGGACCACGTAAACTGGATGAGATTGACTCTGCTTCTCATCTGATAAAGCCACTTTTGGTTTCCTGCATTCCTAAACACAGCGTGGGACCTGTACGGCAATGTTTTTCCAAAGCTGAGGTGATTCTAGAAAAAAATCTTTCTGCTTCTGGAAAAGGCAAAGTTTTTTCTTGTCTGTGCTTGAACTAATTGTAAAAGCAGCAATAAACCAAACGGCCAGAGGAGCAAGCTGAATGACAGCAGTAGTACAGAGGTGGCAGAGGTTGCTTCCGCCTCTTCCTGCTACAGGACCGGGGAGCCAATTAAGTCTGAGAGGAAGAAATTTAAAGCCAGTGGAAGAAAACGTTCCTCCAGCCCTAAACTGGGCTGTTCAACTCGTCAGTGCGAGAGGCCACCAAAGGCAAGTTCCCGGCAAGACTGGCAGAAGTGACAAGGGTGGCACTGGCTGTAGCAGCAAAACACGAGGGACAGCAACCCAGGTTTGGGGAAGGGCAGCCACAGCCCACCCCGCAGACCGGGCGAGGGAAAGGGCCGGGGACGCGGGTCCCGGAGGCAGCAGCGGCTCCGGGCACGGGCACGGTCCCCGCCAGCAGCATCCCTCGGAAAGCTCCTGCTCTGGAGCGGGCCTGCACTGCTGCTGACAGGTAGCACTGATTTATAAAGCAGAACTAAATGAGGCTGCTCTGCAATTTCACCTAATTTTGTCTCCCATTTCAATTTGCCATCTTTCAGCGTAATGCCGGGTGGTTAATTATGTTTCCATCTTATTTCTCAGATAATACCTGCCTTGTACTACATATCGTAGCTGCTCAAAGGGTTTCATTTTACCTTTCATTTCGCCTCCTAGTACAGCTCTAAATTTAGTCAGCTGGTAATTTTTGGGTATTTTATACATTATGCCTTTATTATTGTGAAGTAAAATGGAATCCTTGTCTTTTAATTCACTCTCTAATAATTCTCCACTAAGCCTTAATACAAAAGGCATTTTTTCCTGAAGACTAATTGAGTGGGGTGTAATTATAATACCCAGGGAGATGATATTGAAAGTACCTTAACTGTGACAGTTTCCTCTGACTAATCACCCCTTTGGCAACTTGCAAGTCTTGGCTGTGCAAGCTCCCCATCATTTGCTGCACTAAGGTGCCAAGACTGAGCTTCGGGGGACTTGGGCACGGTGCTGCTCCTGGGCCAGGCTCTCGAGGTCTCTAAGCCTCCAACGTGGCCACAGAGGCTCCTCTGCCCCCCCCCCCCCCAGGGGACCAGCAACGCGGTCCCACGCAGAGAGAAGGGGACAGGGAGTCTGAGGCAGCCGGGGGCCGCGGGGGCAGCACCGTCCCGCCGAGGGACCAAAGACTCAGGAGGAAGCCAGAGCGCAGCACGTTCCCATCTCCATCACACCCTTCCTTGGCTTAATGCTCCTGCTGGAAATGTTCTGCTTGTTTGGCCACAGGAAAGCACTGCAAATACAGAAAGAGCGCAAGGGAGGAGTGCCAGGAGCCGCGGCAGGAGCATCCGAGCCTGGCTCCCCCCGGGAGACAGCAGATAAAACCAGCACTACTGCAGGCTGCAGCACTTTCCTCTGAAAAGTGTTTCCCTGCCAGGGCAGGAGCAGCAATTTTCCATATTTGTATGCTTCACTGTGACAGCAGTATGCAGCAGGCAAGGTCAGCACTCAGAGACACCAAGGGGCTATTTCCTCACTAAACCCTGTATTGCAGTAAGTGAAAAATAAGCGTTAAGGGTGGCTATTATGCAGACAATAAAATGTTTTTATATCAATGTAGGTGTCAAGCTCAACACTTCTGCAGAGTGGATCCTTCACATTATGAGCCAACTACGAATGTGCTTAGCTGAGCAGGGACGCTCCCAGCGGCAGCTCAGAGTTTGTTATTAGAAATAACAGACTTTCACCCTGCGTTCAACACAGGGCTCGTGGTGGGGGACAGCACAAACACAGACCAGCCCTGGGGAGCGGTGGCATCACTGCAGCGATGGGAGCCACCGTGCTAAGAAGGGACAGGGCAGGGGAAGCCTCAGCAAAGCACCCGCCAGAAATTAACGTGCATTGCTCTGGAATCACTATGAGCTAATTAGCCTTTGCTGGCCAGGAGAGGCTTTCAGCTCTCCTCCAGAGCCAGGCGATTTTCTTTCCCTCAAGCACACGCTCACGCAGTCAGTACTGGAGGGAGAGAAGGTGTTTGACCAGAGCTCCCAGCCCGGCGACCACTTGGACTAACCGGGATCAGGTCTGGGGGGGGCACAGGCATTCGGGGATCTCCGGGTGCAGCTTATTCATGGCTGAGCTTCTGCCACCCCAGCTCAGCAGCTGCAGCAGGGATCTGCTCCCGGAGGGGCACAGTTCAAGCACCCTTTGCCACCACATACACCGCAGCAGTCACACCAGCACCAGTACCCCCCCACCCCACACACCCCCGGCCGCTCGTCTTCCCGCTGTCCCTGGCTGCTGCTTTCCAGGGCTGATTTGGGGTCACCCGTTTCTGGCATCTCAGCCAACTAAACTTCCTTGGCCAGAATTCACTTGCATACAGACTAGTTGTAAAAGCCTTGAGAGCAGGAACTGCAGCAAGGAATAGCACGGAGGAATAACTGCCAGAGCCCCGGGAGCGGAGGGAGGGGTGGGAGCCCCCCCCTCACTGGTGCAGGCAGAGCAATCAGCGCCTGGCCCAAGGACTGGAATCAATTACAGCTCCCAGCACAGTGTCAGGTGTGACAGGAGAGTGGGAGCAGATGGAAGCAGCCCTTGCACACCCCCACGGAGGCAGAGGGCAGCAACAAAGCACCATCTGCCCACAGCTGGACTGAGGCAAGGGGCACGGAGAACCCCCCCAGACAGACACATTAGGGGTGTAGGCAGCACCGAGCTGCTCCCCCCCACCCCCCCCTGCACAAGAGCAACGGGCCCGGGGCACCGAGATGCCTCCACCACCCCAGACACCACGGAAGGGCACAACCCAGTACGAGCCAGAACTGGGATAACGGAGACACGGGAAGGTTGCTAAGAAAGCACAAAGCGGGAGCATCTCAGAGCCACATTGCTCCCCAAGAGCAGCAGGACCAGCAGCTGAAGCGCCTGCTGCTCCCCACCCCGACCACCCTGGCACACGGCTGGCGGGGGGGGAACCTCAGCCCAGCCCCAGCCCAGCTCCTGCACCACGCAGCGATGAGAGAAGTGAAAGGCAGTACCTGCTCCTGCAGCAGCAGCAGCATCCCCCCTTCTGCAGCAACAGCAGCTGCCCCCCTCCCGCCTCCTTTATTTAAGCTCTCCCAGGGCCAGATTGCCAATTGCCCCCAGCTGCCCTCACACCCCACCCTTCCCACCCCCGGGCCCTGTCCTTGCCCCACAGCCCCCAGGGTGCAGGGCCCCTCTGGCAGCAGCAGTTTCTGGCGCTGGAGGCACCGGCCCGGGGGCTCCCTGGCTTTTCTAGGCTGGTTTTAGCTGAGCAGGGCCTGAGGGCAGCGCTGGTTTGTGCAGCCCAGCTCAGCCTCCCAGCTCTCTCCAGCCGTCATCGGAGAGCAGGGGGTAAATTATTCATGCCAGGGACAGAGCTCGATAAATGAGCTTGACCGGCTGTTTACTCCAGCCCAGCAGCCCCGTTCCTCGCCCCACACCCCAGCCTGGAGCGCGGCACAACTTGTCCCGTCCCGTCCCCTGCCCTCCACCTCCCTCCTTGCAAGCGCTGCCCGTGCTCGGGGGACGAGTTTTTTCCTCTCTGCAAGGACAGATCCTCCTTTTCAATGCTGAGGAATCTCTTGCTGATCATTCTGAATGTTTCTGGGTTTTTTTCTCCCTCCATTTGCTGCTTTTGACTGATAAGATCTCCCACCAACTGTGACTCTTCATCGGGAGAGATACAGAAAGCCGACGGTGGTTTTTTCTGTATCTTTTGTCCATCTTAGTCTTGTTTCCCAAAGGAAGAAGGCTTCTGCCATGCATCCCTTCTCCTGATAACTTGTGGCCCAGGTTCATCTCACTCCTTTCACGGAGAAAAGCCATCTCAAGGGTATTTTTGTTCATTCACTTGCCCAAGACAGAAAGCCACGACGCAGCCAGGGCTGTCCCACCAGGAGCTCAGCGCTGGCCTGATGCTAGGAGAGCTCGATGGCCACGGGCGCGTGGGCAGCCGCCGGCTCCTCCCCGGCGTGGCTTTACCCTCTGCTGCTCCTCAAACTGTTCCAGATGGTGCAACGGATAGTACCAAAAAGATGGAGCCAGACACTCGACAAAAGATGAAATCCCTTTGCTGGGTAACCCAGCAGCTGAGCCACGCAGGGCCGCAGACAGGACAGACGTGCTGGCAGCGCATCAGCGGCCGTGGCCCCGTGGCACGGCTACCTGCCCACCGGAGCCCGTGGCCCCGAGGCACGGCTACCTGCCCGCCGGAGCCCGTGGCCCCATGGCACAGCTACCTGCCCGCTGGAGCCCGTGGCCCCGTGGCACGGCTACCTGCCCGCCGGAGCCCGTGGCCCCGTGGCACGGCTACCTGCCCGCCGGAGCCCGTGGCCCCGTGGCACGGCTACCTGCCCGCTGGAGCCCGTGGCCCCGTGGCACGGCTACCTGCCCGCCGGAGCCCGTGGCCCCGAGGCACGGCTACCTGCCCGCCGGAGCCCGTGGCCCCGAGGCACGGCTACCTGCCCGCCGGAGCCCGTGGCCCCGTGGCACGGCTACCTGCCCGCCGGAGCCCGTGGCCCCGAGGCACGGCTACCTGCCCGCCGGAGCCCGTGGCCCTGAGGCACGGCTACCTGCCCGCCGGAGCCGGAGCCGGTCGCTGCTGGCCAGACCCCAGCGTGTGGAAGTGGGGAGACACGGGCAGGCTCATCCCTGCGGCAACGTCAGTGAAATCCAGAGGAAAACCAGCCCGCTGAACATCGCCTGAACTGTTCCTCTGCGGCTCGGCTAAATGAAAGAGTATGCCTTTTTAATGCAACGTGTAATTAGAGAGTGTAAGTCACAGCCAAAAGATTTTATTGAGCCAGAGAATTAAGACAGTTGCATGAGTAATGAGAGCGGCCGCCGCTGCACGAGCCGCTCGGGATCGGAATGGCCAGAGCAGAGCCCCCAGCCCCTCCACCACGGATCTGGCCGGCAAGAGAAGCGCTCCCAAAGCCTCCCTTCGCTGTGGGATGAAAAGATCCTTTGCAGAGATTAAAATGAATTTATTATTTCACAGTCTGGTATTTACATCACATCTGGAGCTGGTATTACATACCCCGTTACAAAAACATCTAAATCACGAGTCCCGCCAGCGGCAGCGCCAGCTCCAGCCCCCGGCACGTCCCCCCACGCGGGTCACGGAGGGGGGCTGGGGTGCCCGGGGGGGCACTGGCCCCGCGTCCCGCAGCGATGCTCTTGCTCAGTACGTGTGTCACCAGTCTAACCAGTGCAGCGGCCCTGGGCACCCCAGCCCTGCCGACGGCGGGACCGTGGGGTCCCATCCTCTCCCCCTCGAGCTGCCACACCGGGGGGACGGTGCCTCCTAGAGAAGGGCACGAGCTCAGGGCCAGGAGGTGGGACATTTCTCTTTATTTTGAATGAACAGAGCGAAGCCTGGCATGGGCTGGGTCTCTGGCTGGGCATCTGCACAGCGCCAGGCACCAGACCCACAGACAGAAGGGGCTTCCCTCACACATTATTCTGAAATTCAATTGCGAACACAAGCAGTAACTTGGTGCCTGAGACTTGCGCGGCAGAGAATGGATATTAAACTCACAGCCTGATTAATGCAATTACTGAGGAAGGAGAAACCAGCATCATGCTCCACGGAGACATTTCACCATCTTGGGGGGCTGACGGGGTGTCAGACACCCCCGGCCACACTGCCACATCCGCCACATGTGGTCACAGCAGCCAGGTCCTGGGGCAGGCAAAGCACAACGCTCTGGGGGTCAGAGAAACCCCCCGGCCCCCGGGGGACACGAGATCAAGCCGGGGCTCAGCGCTGGCTCCTGGGAACCCACGGGGCCAGGAGCCGTGAGCCAAACCGGGGAGGGTTTCACACAACCGCTGACTTCCCAATTCCTGACAGTGACCCTGATTCGACACCTTGGGAGGTGGGGAAAGGTGACTCACAGCAACGATTCCAGCTATTTCAGAATAAAGCCCATTTTGGGGGACCGCCCACTGTCTGTATTGTCAACAGCTCTTACACGATCGGAGCATTTTATTTAACAGAATAAGAAAAGGAGCCCATTTCTTGGTTGGCGAGTGTGTCCGCAGCAGAGGGGGCCGTGGAGCGACGGGAGTCGTGCAGCCGCGCTGGGGTCCCATCCCCGCAGCCCCCGGGGCAGCCGGGGCTCGGCGGGTGCTCTGATCCGGTACCGGGATGGTGGCCCTGGAGCGGGGGGACCCCGTCCCGCTGCCGCCGGCTCCGCAGAGCCGCGGGGACCCGCGCCGAGGCTGCCGGCTATCGCGTGACCTGCGGGAGAGGAGAGGGAGAGGGGAAGGGGGGAGAGCGAGCGGGGCAGGCGCCTGCTAACAGCAACCCTCCGTCTGTTTGCAGCGGGCGAGTCACCCACCACGTCCAGCTGCCTCCCCGCCGCGCGCTGCCAGCGAACAGCCTCAGGGGATGCGAATACGATTTGCTCTTCGCATTCATTTATGGGGTGGTCCTTCCAAATTCTGGCTTATGGATCGTCTGTGAACCCCGTGCTCTGGCTACCGCTGCCACTGGGGCCTGTCTGCAGAGGGGACTGGGAGGGGCAAACCCAGCCCCCCTGGGGACAGTTCCTAACGGGGCACCCACAATCACCAAAAGTCCTTTTGGCAACATAGGTCTGTATTTCCACAATGCCGCTCCCTCGGGGAGGGCAAAGGCCCCGATGGGGAGCCTGGAGGGTGGCCATGGAGACTGGGGAGAGCAGAAGCCCTGGGCTCCTGCCGACGGGAACGGTCCCCAGTGAGAGCCCAGGACAGCAAAGCCAGAGCAGAGGCTTTGGGCTAAGTTAGCAGCTGGGGAGAAAATAAATAATATTAAGATGGGAAAAAGAAAATGGGCTAAAAGTAGTGCTGCAGATAGCGGTCAGTGATGGATGCCCAGGGCCAGAGGAACCTTCTTGGGCATCCATAAAAATACTTGAGCATGAAAGGGCTTTCTGCACACAAAACTGATAGTGATAATGAAAAAATCCCAACATCGCTTAATACGATAATTTTATGGCAGAGGAGGTGGGGTGAGAAATACTAAAGCATAAGGAATAATTACACTCAACAGTATGAACAATGATTACAAAATTATGCAACTGATTAACCATGGCATATATGTAATTACTAATGAGTTTGATAAAATTTTAATTATACCTTGTTCTTTGGGGCATTCAGCAAGCCATGAAAATAATAATCATGTAGTGCTCTGTCACAGCTGATTGCCTCAGACGGGGGAGCGGTGACAGATTCAGGGCTGCGCCACGGGGCTGGGACAAGCAACCTGCTGCCCCGGAGCAGCGGGGAGATGCTGGGGGGCAGCCGGGATGGCCCAGCAGCATGGGGCTGGCACAGAAACATCGCCAGCACGCCTGTGAGCGGGCTGAGCCACGCAACACCCTCCCCACCGAGCCTCCCCGGGGGACTCATCGACCAGCAGAGCTGTGGGACCCACTCGGGGTTTGAGCCACCCCCGCCGCCACCAGCGACGACAGCCCAGCGCAGACCCTCTGCTCTGCTCCGGTGCATCCCTCACCAACAGCGCGTGCCCTGGAGCAGCCGGAGCTCTGCCCTTCCCTGCAAACTCTTTGGGGACACCTCCCCGGGTTTTGCTTGCCCCGGGCTGGGGACAGCACAGCCAGGCTGCCCCCCCGCACCCTGCCAGGGGACGTACCTTGGTCGTCTTCACTTTGTTGCCGCTACTGCAGCTCCAGCCCGAGAGGTCGGGCAGCACCTTGCACTCCTCCCCGTCGAGGCAGGGCTCCATCTGGCACCACCACTTCTGCAGCACGATGGAGGCTGGGGGGGAGGAGGGTGTCGGTGCCGGGGTGCCAGCCCTGCCTGCCCCTCTCCGGCACAGCCCACGGCCGGAGCAACTCTGCCCGGGAGCTGCTCGTCGCCTGCCTGGCCTCGCTCAACCCAGCTGCTCCACTTGCCTCCAAAACACCCCGTTTTCTCTCACTGCCCCAGGCAAAAAGCCTGATGACAGCCCTGTCCTTGCGCCCAGCAGGAGCAGGGAGAGCGGTGCTGTTCAATAACCCGCTTCGGGCTCCACTTACGGAGGCAGACGCTCTGCTACCACCACTCCACTCTGTTCGGCTCTCGTAATTCATGCCTGCAATGCGGGTAATCAGACTGGGCTCCCCTCTGTTTGGGAACACACAAGCTGTCCGGGACAACGAAAGTCTTCCCCGACAATTCATCCTGGCATTCCTTGGTGTTGCACACGAATGCGCTTGCAGGACATCGGCTGCCCGGCAAATCAATACCGCGCTGGCAGAGGCTGCGGCTGGTTCTGCCGGCTCTTTGGCGATGCCACGTGATGCCGTTCGGTAAGATATACGTGGCTTGAGCTTTGCTGAACTGCTCCTCGCAGGTGATGGTGCTGTGGGGCTGGAGTCACGTCCCTGCCCCTGGCTGCAGCAGGGATCGATGCTGCGCCGGAGGAGCCCGAACCACCGGAGCATCATAACCCCCACTCCGTGGCAGAGCCGCACCGATGGAGAGCGGCCCCCAAACGCTCTCTCACCCCCCTGCTCCGCTGCAGGAGCCCCTGGGCAGGTCTCCTGTCAGTCCCAGGGGCACGGACACCCCCCACCCGCCTGACCCCCCGGGACGACGCAGCCGGGGGTTGCGCGGGGGTTGGCAGGGGGGTACTCACCATCCACGCAGGAGGGAGCCGCCCGCGTCGTCCCCGCCACCTGCCCCGGGAAGCAGGAGCATTTCACCGTCTGGGAGCGCTCCTCGATCTTGTTCTTATTGCAGCAGCGGTGAGCTGCGATGACTTCGCACGTGCCGGGCTCCACGTGCACTGCGGGGGCAGAAAGAGCTGCTGTCAGGGGGGCTGCACCCCGAGCCCCCAGCCCACCTCCCGCTCACTGCTGTGTGCCGGGACCGAGGCACCGGCAGAGCCCGGCGTGGGCAGCACCGTCCCAGCCTCTGGCAACCGCCCCAGGGCTGCCGGTGGTGTGCGGGCAGCTGGGCCCAGCACCCCCCAGCCCACCCGTGGGCAGAAGCACTGGTCCTGCTCCAGCCTCCTGCACCTGAGCTCGCGCTCCTGCCAGCCCTCACGCCCGTCCTACCCAGCAAAATGAATAGCGCCGCGGCCAAGCCAAGAGCTTCATTGAAACAAATGAGCACATTAGTTAATTGCCACTGGTAACGAGATGCGCACTTGGCTCCAAGAGGAGATGGTGCGTGGCGCTGCCTTTGGCTTCAGAGTGCCACCACCTCCGACCCCAGCCAAACCCACGCTCCCGTCTTGCCATCTCACACCGTCCTCTGGAGCAGGGAGGACAGGGACAGCGTTTCCACCCTGCGGTGACACAGCAGTGTCACGGTGTTCATCAGAAATCCGGGCTGCTCTGCTGCTCCCCCTCCCAGTGCCATTAAAATATTAAGGAAGAAAGAAAACTAATGTCTTGGCTTACCACCTCTGGGATCTGGGTCTAGAAGCTAGTTAGCATCGCAAATCAATGACTTTTGCTGGGTAATGGCCCACACAAGCACAGTGCAAATTAGCCAAACAGGGCTGGATAGACTTCATCCCCATGATGGAGAGAGCGGGTGATCCCTGCAGGTCCTGTTTAATGAGCACTGGAGGAGCCAGCGCAGCAGCCACGCACGGAGACTTCCCCAGGTCACCAGGAACAGGCTTTTATTCCCGCAGCAAGCGGGAGCCAGGCTGTGAGGAGGATGGGGAAGCTGCATTTCTGTGGCGTGACATCCCAGAATGTGTGTCGAGGAGCACGCATCAGGCCATCAGCCCGGGCTGCTCCGCACCCCCGCTTGGGAGGATGCACAGGGCACGGGCAGGAGCGAATGGGGCAGGAACGGGGCAGGAACGGGGCAGGAGCCCTCAGCAGGCACTGGAGGAAGGGCTCAGTAAAGGGTACAAGCAGGACATGCAGGGCTGCGGGAGCAGAGCGGCGTGTTGCTGGTGGTGCTGGAGGTACCCGTGAGCACCAGCCCCTGCTCAGCCCTTTCCCAGCAGTCTGGCAGTCGCTCCACCCTGACCTGCCCTCGCCATCCTGCCCGTCCAGCCTCAGCTCCCAGCCCTGTTGAGCCCCCCCCAGCCGCTGCCAGGAGGGTCCCGGGGCCCCAGCCACCCCCAGCCCCACGGTCCGTACTGGTGTCCCCTGCCCAGCTCTGTGGGACCCGTCCCACGGTGAGGACCTGGCCTGCGCCCCGGCAAGCGCTCCTGTGCATCCCCACGTCCCCAGCAAACACCGCCTGCGTGCTGGGAGCTGCTGGAAAGCGGCCACTTCACCTCCTCCGAGGAAAGCTCAGGGAAATGGGATCTCTCCTGGGGTGCCCGGGGAAGTCCCTCTGCCTTGCAGCCGCATTTTCACATCCCGGCTGGGAAACGCTGATCCCAGCGCAACCTCCCGGGCTGTGCCGGCTCCCAGTCAGAGCTGTCCCGTTCCCAGTGCGTAGCAGCACCCGCGGGCAGGCGGGGGGGCAGGACTCCCCGCCCCAGGACGCGCTCTCCAGGGGTGCCACCAGCCCGGGGCCAGCGCAGAGACACCCGCTGCCGTCCCCCGGAGCCACGCACCCGCCCGCACACGGGCAGGACAGGCCGTGCAATTACCATGGCTTTAATTTGGCTTTATTTATTGTTATTTCATGGTCATTTTCTTTTAATGAACCATCACTTTCATTTCTGCCCATAATAATTACACAATTACCTATCCTGGAAGTATTTTGTAACAGCATCTCTGGCCATAAATTTTATCCTCCTTTTTAAATGCCACCATAATTTAGCTCTAATGATAATTTTCATTCTTTTTGTATGCAGAAATGGTAGACTTTGGTGAAAGTGAGAAGAAAAGCAACTCATTACAGAACAAGCGTGATTGTTTTGCCCCGTTTTTATGGTTAATGGGATTTTTCAAGTAATCTGAGGAATAAACAGAGATCCTTGGCTTTGGCTGACTATGAACCCACGTTCCCACCATACTCTGGTCCAGAGCCACCCACTCACCCTGTGCACCTCGACACAGCCCTCCCCACCACCACCCAACGGGGGATTTTATACTCTCCAACCTCAGCACTCGCACATAGTTGTGGTTTTGACTTATTTTTACAAAAACCTCCCCGCAAAGCTTCATTAGCAGAGCTCTTCCCAGGAGGAAGGGCCAGACAACGCCTCTGCTCCCTCTCACTTCTGCTCTCTGGCTTCTCATTTTCAGCTAATTTTAAAAGGTTCAGCAGAAGGAGAGCCAGGCAGAACTGAGAAATTGCTCATTACAGCCGTGCAATAAGAGCTTGCTAACATGCCAAAGCCCTTTGAATTTGCTCCAAAAGGTGCAGCACGGAGATAAAGAAAATTTTGCCTCTTCTCCCTCTTCCTGCGGCTGGCTGAGCCCACGGGCACCTTCCGCGCCCCTGCCAGTGACACCAAGGAAGCCCGGGCGTCCCGGCTGACTGCGGGCGTGCAGACACAAGGACATGGTCCCACCGGGACAGACGGACACGGTCCATCTCCAGCTCGCACTCGCCCCCTGCCCACCACGCGGGGAAGGCAAAGCCCCGGCGCTCCGGAGATGCTCTCCAGCCCACGGCAGACGCTCTCGCCGACAAGACGCTGCGCTGTGCCGCAGCCCGGGGCTGCGGTTAGCTGAGCCGTCCCAGGGGTGCTCGCCCACTGCTGCGAGCCTCGGGAGAGAAAGGTTCAGAAAGCCTCTCTTTTCCCTCAAAAGCGCACAGCTTTGCTTTGAGCCCAGGCTGCAAACCGCAGTGCCCGCAGCCGCTGCCTCTGCCCCGGGGTGAGCACCGTGCGCGGGGGGGGGGGGGGCAGGACCCCCGTCGCCCGCAGCAGGGCTGGTCCCAGCTCACCCGCCTGCTCCGGGACTCAAACCGTGAACAGCTCAAAGACAAACGGACACGCCACGGGGGCCGGGCAGCCTCCTGGCACGGCCCGCAGCCCCTCGGGGGCACGCACAGCCCCGCAGCCAGGGCCCGACGGACAGCAGAGCTGGGGGAGCAGCACACACCCCCGGGGCCTTGGGCTTCTCTTGGGCCGGGAAAGCCTTCCATCTGCCTAAAGGTCTTGTGAGCATCCGATGTCCTGCCCTGGCACCCTGGAAACCTGCCCCAGACATTTCCATCCTGCACAGCCCCCTCCAGGCACCAGCCCCAGCCCGAGGCACAGCAGCAGGGTTTGGGGCGTCCCCCTCCCTCCAAGTGACAGCTCTCAGCAGAGCTCCAGGCTGTGTTTGAGCGGGAGGGACAGCCCCACGGGGAGCAGGGCAAGAGCCACCCCACCTGCCATAAAGCACCTGAGCTCCCCACGCACCGGATTCACCCGCTTTCCCACCCCTGCGCCACAGACAGCACGGACCACAGTGCGTGCCACAGACCCCGACATCCCAGCGAGCTCGGGGGGGCTGTAACTGGATGCAAATAAACCCCTCTCCATCAGATCCAGTGATTCCCAGGATGTCAGCAAGAGACTTCCCTGTCTCCTTGAGCAGCCCTGTGCCAGGATTCCACATCACCGGCCCGGGAAGAGCGAGCAGACAGCCCGAGCCCGGGGAGCACAACGGGCTCCCCCACTGCTCCCTGCAGCTGCTTCTCCTCCTGCCGAGCAGCAGGAAACTTCAGACCAGATAGGACTGAAAATGCAACTCGGATGGATGGTGTTTTTAGCACCGAGGGCAGGAAACCCCCAGAGAGCCTGGGATAAGTTCCATTGCTTCTGGCCTCCTTCTCCCTCTCATTTAACTGGTATTTCCCCACTGGGACCTTTTAAAAAAAAAAAAAAAATCTTATCTCATGGAACCATAAAAGCATTGTAAGAACACAAGGCTTTTGAATCCTTTATGCAAAAATAAAATAAAACCGCTGTCCTACTCTGGCTGACCTTTAAGTGAGCAGCAGAACATATATTTTTATGGCATAACCTGAAATGACACATTTTGTGTGTCTCAGGGAGGCGTGGGCACAGCTCCACATGTTCAGTGTAAAATATCGCTCTGCTTGCTGGTGGAGAGTTGTAAAATGAAGAGAAGTTGAATGCACGTAACTACCAGGCAATACCCAACCCCTCTGTGTCCAAACCCCTTCCTCCGGGGCACCGAAATGCCGTTCGAGGGGTCCGGGGGGCCTGAGCCGCAGGGCGGGGGCAGGCAGAGCCCGGGGGGAGGCAGAGGGTCCAGCCCCCCACGGAGCGCAGCCGAGGGCTCGGGGGGCTCCGGGGAACGAGCGGCCCCCGGGCAGAGCTGGGCAGCCAGTGGCGTGAGCCATCTGTGCCCCATGCCCTGCAACAACTCTGCCACTGATAGTCACTAAATAATTAAAGTCTTAAAATCACTACTGCCTTAGATGCATGTATTATTTAAGAGGGTTTTAGAGAGAAGCAGGCTTGTTTTTATTGCTCATTATCACTGCATGTCAGTTGGGAGTTTTTTTACTATCTTGTCCCCTCAAGACTCCACATCACAGACTCACAGAATGGTTTGGGTTGGAAGGGACCTCGAAGCCCCCCCCAGTGCCCCCCCCTGCCCCGGGCAGGGCCCCCTTTCCCCAGCCCAGGGGGCTCCCAGCCCCGTCCAACCTGGCCTTGAACCCTTCCAGGGAGGGGGCACCCACAGCTGCTCTGGGCACCCTGGGCCGGCGTCTCCCCCCCCCCGCACAGGGAAGGATTTCTGCCTTAGAGCTCATCTAAATCTGCCCTCTGGCAGTTTAAAACCATCACCCCTCGTCCTAATCCTACACCCCGTCTGCTAAACAGTCCCCCTCCCCAACCCTGTAGCCCCTTTAAGCACTGGAAGGCTGCTATAAGGATCTCAACCACGCCCCCCCCAGCCTGGGTTTGTGCTGGGATTGCCCCGACCCACGGGCAGGACCTTGCCCTTGGCCTTGCTGAACCCCACGAGGTTTGCCCGGGCCCAGCTCTTGTGCTCTGTCCCCCTTGGCTGCATCTGTGGGTGTGTGCACATCCATGAACCGCTCCTGTAAATCCCACCACTTCACGCTTGCAAGCAGAAAGCCAGACGCCTGGACTGGGTGGAGAACAGCTGAAAGGCTGCCGTGCGGCAGACGAACCGGCACGGGACCAGCACGGAACCGGCACGGGACCGGCACGGAACCGGCACGGGACCGGCACGGGACCGGCACGGGACCCTGCAGACGGGGGATGCAGCTCCTGACACGCAACCTGCCTTCCTCCGTGGTGTTCACCACGCGTCCGGCACAGCTCCTGCCTCACCTAGAGAGGGTGGCTTAGAAAAATATTCCATCTTGATGTAAAGGCTGCACATGACAGAGGAACCAACGCTTCCCCCAGCGAGAGGGAACCTTGCAGAAGCATCTCACAAATGAACATCATTTGCTGCTGCCTTCACTCCGAGCAGCAACGCACTGACCAGTAAATCTCTCTTACAAGATAATCAGAAATCAGTGCTCTGCTCTCCACTCACTCAGAGAACCTCATTTCCCGAAAGCAAATCCCAGCTGACTAAATGCCTTTACTGCTGCTCCAGGTTGAGCGATGAATGGGAATGAAGGCAAAGATGGCACTTTGATTATCAGCATTAGAGGGGTTTATCTGAAGATGCTGGGGCCACCTTTGCGGGAGCCGTGGCCAGACAAGCAAGCCTTGTTCATCACGCAGAGCTCCATGTTATACGGCGGATTAAATTGCTGGCCAATCATTCTTCACCAAGGAGTCTCCTATTCCATTTCCAAATGACTTAATCTCCACACTTGATTCATGTGGCTATTTAAATGCAACCACATACCCCAGGAAGCACCGCTCTGCCTGGACACATCAGCATTCCCCAGGGGCTGGGTGAGCACAAGTGATTACACCTCATTTCTGCAACCAGATGTTTACTGTGCGGTGTTTCCCTGGACGGCTAACAGAGGGTCTGCATGCAGGCTCTCTCCAAGAAATTCCTAAGTTTGGGGGCTCTGAAACCTTGTGGCCACATTGTCACAATTAAAGATCTTCCTCTGCTATTGCTCATTTTTGGTGCCACACCTGGTTTTATCTATGAATAACCGCAAATGGCTGGAAACTCTGGACGTGTCTGTGCTTTTATGCACCCAATCCATCAGCATCCCTGGCTCTGGGGGCCGCGGGCAGGCACCAGCTGCACAGCATCCCCATCCCCACCTCCAGTTCAGCTCCCCATGCAGAAATGTCACTGCGGGCTTCCTGGGACAAAACTGGCATTGCAACCAGAACGCAGCCTTGGGAAAGCGCATTTCAAACACAACCTTTAACAAAAACTCTCCCAAATGAAGTAAAAGCACAGGACAGACAACAGGAAAGTAAAGCCCATGAACTCAGCAAGCAGACTAAGAATTCCTGGCTTGAGCCCATGGAAATCCAGCCCAGGAGAGGAGGCAGCTGCCAGCGCAGCCACGCAAAACACTTACAGTGCCAGGAAAGCAGGACGTGCAGAGAGAAACCGTGTTAATACAGACACAGAGCGGGGTCAGACTTTCAAGAATTTGCTCCTTGTATGCCCTCTCTGCTGTGGATTAGAATTTGCTTGAATAAAACATACCGAGGTTTGGTCTGCTGTGGATAAGGCTGTGTGGGCAAAAAAGTCCCCAGCTCTCTGCCTGAGAGCACGTGAATACGTGAGCCTGTCTCCTCACGTATGGAGTGAGATTTATGCATAATTCACACCCCGCGAGTACACTTGGGCATTTGCACTTTAAACCCAGGTGAGTCGCTGCTTTATTAGTGCCAGCTCTGACTCTTCCCCGAAGCAGCAGCTCCCCTGGACACCGCTCCCGCGTAAGCAGGGTGGGCGAGCGCCCGAGCCCACATCCCAGGGAGACCTGAGCCGCTGCCAAAATGTCACTCCAGAAACAACTGAGGAGTTTTATCTTCTCGTGCACCTGGCAGAGGTTAGAAAGAGGGTAAGGCAGGGAGCTGCTGGCTAGCTGTTTGAGATAGTCACTCTGGAAGACACATTTTGGTTTTAAGTGACGATGATGGGGATTATAGGATTAGACCTGCTTTAACTGTCAGGCAAAAATGACAGAAATAGGACAGGGTTCAGTGTGGGGTCAGGGAAGAGCATGAGCAATTTCAAATTAACCCTTAAACACCTTCTTTTCCAAACACAGGCACAAGAGGCAGGCAGCACGTGCCCCAGGATTGCTCCGTACTCCAAGCAGTGCTGCACAACCCCGCCAGCACGCCGGTAATGTCAGCTTCCACCCACCCACCCACCACGCGCTGAGGAGAGGAACCCCCAGCCCTGGACCACCGAGTCCCCTCAGCTGCTTCTCTTCTAAGACATGAGCTTCCACAGTGGGTTCATGTAACCCCCCCCCAAAATCACAGTGATCGCACAAAGCAGCATTCCAACATACCCCCCCAGAGGGGGATCTCGAAGCCACCACTGGGAATAACAAATTAACGCCCCAGAGCCAAGGCTACGCTTTCCAGCAAAACCTTCAGTTCTACATCAGTTTATGCTTGTTCCATGTTTCAAGAGGATCTTTATGACCAGAGGACTGAAAATTTGTATTTCTAATGAAAGCCTGAAGTGGAGAGTGTCCATCGCATAACAAGCGTGGTTTGTCCCACTCATTGCAACTTACGGTTAGTTCTCACTGCTCACAGATAAAGAATTACCTTGGTAATAACCTGAATATGGATGTGTCTCAGATTTGCCTACAGACATGAAGAAATTCGCTTTTCAGCTCCACAGACCAGCTAGGCTCACCAAGCAACAGTTTTTAAATGCCCCATATTAAGTATTTACAAGTTATAACTCCAAGGAGCAGCTTTACTGCTGTACGGCTCCAGGTTCCTGCCTGTCCCCGAGGGCAGCCCAGGGAGTTTCCTGCACACACAGACACTCGAAGTGCAAATCCCGCAGCTGTCACAGCAGCACCGGGGAGGAAATGTCGGTGCCTCCCGGTGTCTGTTTGTGGGATTCTGCCCCGCGCCTTCGGCACGTTCATCCTCACTGTCCAAACCCCGGCGATGGGGCTGGACGCCAAGGTCTCCTGGGCTGTCAGCCCCTGGTCCCCAGAGACACCCGCCCGCTCCCGCAGCCGGTGGGTGCCACGACCTGAGACCACCTGCACTCGTCCTCCCGCCCAGGAATGAGGGACGGACCCCCACCCAGCATCTCAGCCCCACGAAAACCCCTCCCTGGGCATCCCACGGAGACCCCAAGGTACCAGCAGCGTGACAGGATGATTGCACAGGAGTGTGATGCACGTGGCGAGGACGTCGCTTCCCCTACCTGAATGGCTTCTGTGATGGGTGGAGGCCAGCGTCAGTCTTCCCCACAGTGTGGTAAGGCAGAGAGTGAGCACGAAAACCCATTTGCTCAGGCTTTGTATGTCTCTCTCACTCATTCTACCAAAAACAAGAAGAGACATGCCGAGGAAGAGGGGCTGAGGAGGGTTGGGAGGTGAACCCCCCCCCTCACCGATGCTGCTGCAGGCAGCGGTGCAGCCCCTGAAGGTGCACGGCCACAGGGACTGGGGTGTCCTGGCTGCGGGGACACGGCCCTGGGTGACACGGCACACACCCGGGGCTCGCCCACCGCCCTCGGACAGGATTGGGCTTCTTCAGCGGGACAGGAGGAAATCCTGCCGGCAGCAGGACAGACGAGAGATAGTTACCTTTTACTGGGGGTTCACACTAGCACCCACGCATCTGCCAACCTCGGGTGGGCCGGGTCTGTGCAAGGGGCAGACATCAGTGCATCTGAAAGGAGAAAGAGAAGCGTGGGTGGCGATACCTGCTGCGAGCACCCGGGGAGCGCGAACCACTGCGTGCCCCGAGGCTCGGCTGGGGACCCCCCCGGGGGGCTCGGCTGGGGACCCCCCCCGGGTGCTCGGCTGGGGACACCCCTGGGGGGCTCGGCTGGGGACCCCCCCGGGGGGCTCGGCTGGGGACACCCCCCAGGGGGCTCGGCTGGCCCCACATCAGCACCCACGCTCTCAGGCACACGAGCACACACGTGCCCATCACACACACCAGAACCTCTCTGGGAACTCAGCCCGGAACCCTGCCCACCCCCTCGGAACTCCAGCGGGACTCCGTCTGCTCCAGAGGAGCCGCTCCCGACTCCCAGCGCTGAGCGAGCGCAGCGGCAGGCCTGGTTATTAACGCAGACCACAAATACTAAACCCAGACGCAGGGTGTGTGGGAAGAGCTGGAGAAAATCAGCAGTGAGTCATTCCAAGTGTTGTCTTTTCCGTGTGTGCGGTTACACGCTGTCATCGCCCTTGTGCCACCGAGGTCCCTTGTGCCACCGAGGTCCCTTGCAGTGCCACCCAAGGTTTGTCTCTCATGGGCTGGGCACTCACTGACAGACAGACAGACCGACCGACCGCACAGCCCTCCAGCTCTGTGCAGGGAGCGGGGGAACGGGGCAGCCGATGCCCAGGTGGGCAGGCACAGCCCGCAGCAGTGCCAGGACCCGCAGCCCCGCACCGCGCTGTCCCGGTGCGATGCTGCTGGCTGGGGTTGCTTCTCCTCTCAGTACAGCCGCCAGGTCATAAACCCGCCCCGAGACCTGCGCCCGCTGCCCTGAGCACACCAGTAACCGCTCCTGGCCTCCCCGTGCGCACTGGGGCACCGCGCTGGCACTCGCTCCCACACCACGCAGGACGCGGTGGGAGGGAGCCGGGTTTTACATCATCTGGAGCCCTTAAGGAAAAATTTAAATCCCCAAAGAGTTGGTATTCCACTGTCAACTGCTTTAAATGTGTTCTCTGCACTATTTATCAGCTGCGGCCCTGCAGGTGGAAAGGCGCCGGGGCTCTTCAGGCAGCAGCACGAGCGAGAACAGCTCTGACAGCAACGTCTCCGCCCGGCCGAGATCTAACCACGTCCAGGGCAAATGACAGCATCCCCCATAAAACTTCAGTGCCGGGTCATTGTTTACTAACGAGAGGCCGCGAAGATGACCGGCGGTGAGGCCGAGGCTCGGGAGCGCTGCCAGGGGCAGCTCCTGCCCCGTGAGCTTCCCTGCACCCGCCCCCGCTGCCCGCACCCACCGCAGGGTTTCAGCCGGGCACCGGACAAACCTGGGCTGCCGGGAGAAGGAATCTTTCATTTGCAACCATCTTCTAAATTTCTATCTGCTCTGGACCAGGCTGAGACAGTGAAGCAGACTCATATAATGAAGTACCGGAACAGAAAACTGTGATGCTTTTAATCAAAACAAAGTGATTTGAAGTGGTAAAAGGCCATTTCTTGTTTAGAAGCATTTCAAAGTGAATTGTTTTGTTTTAAACTGACATTTCGAAATGAAAAATGTTTCATTCCAAAATGCTGATTTAAAATGGTATTTTCCATTTTGATTCTCCCAACTGGAAAAAAAAAAAAAAAAAATCAGAAAATGTCACCAAAAACGTTGACATTTGCCCAGGAAAAAAAGAAAGGTATCTTGACAAAAACACCTATTTTATGCTAGAAAAGAATCCAGAGGTAAGAAAACACTCCTAATTAATGCCGTGGGATAGTCAGCTTGGCCAGGGGCAGATGGAAGCGTGGTCGGGGAGGGCACAGGCACGCCGGCGTCCCGCGCACCTCCCTGGCTCCATCCCTGCCCGCCGGGCAATGAGGGACCGACCCTGCCCCAGCACAGCCCTCACCCAGGCTACGCCCGCGCAGCGGGGCCGCAGGCGCTGTGCAGACCAGCACCACTGCCCGGGGCCGAGCCAGCCCCGAGCCCCCCAAAACACGGCACTGCCAGAACGAACCTGCGGTGGCCGGGCGGGCAAGAGGCCCAGCGCTCCTCGGAGCGGGCACGAGCGGATGCGACGCGACCGCGCCGGCTCCCTCGGGTGACGCCGTATTTAGGCGGTCGCCGGCGCTCCGGCGGGGCTGTCGGCGGAATCTGCTCTGCAAGAGGCTCCCTTGCAGAGGGGGGGGATTTCACACAGCAGCCTGCGCTGTCGGGGTCCCCTCAGGGATGTCACAGCCCGTCATGCAAATATTGATGCAGCTGAAAACACGTACTATTTCCTCAATGAAAAAGAGAGCTCTCGGGGCTGCTCAGCCCTTGACACGATCCAGGGGCAGCTCGTGCACCAGCACTCGGTGCCGCAGTGAGTGGGGTGCGATGCCCCCCCACACCTGTGTGCCCACGCCCCCCCCCCCCCAGTCCCCGGGAAGACAGGGAGGTGCTCTGCCCCAGCTGGGCTGGGACGTGTGCCACAGCACACATCTGTCCTGCCCTATGAAGGGGCACATCTGGCAGCCCAGATGTGAGGCCAGCAGACACAACGCTGTCACCAGGCTCTGTACCTGGTGTGGCAGCGAGCCCTCGCCACCAGCAAACCTCCCGTGCTGGTGCCAGCAGAGCAGCCAGGCCCCTGTGGGAGGTCCCCCTGCACCCAAAGCCCCCGGTCTCCCAAATGCCCCTCCACACAGGGAGCCCGGCCAAGCTCCCAGCATGGGCACCAAGCCCCCCAGCACGCACTGGAGCCTGGCCGAGCTCCCAGCACGGGCACCAAGCCCCCCAGCACACACTGAAGCCCAACCCCAGCTCCTGCCCGTGCAGCCCTGCAGCCCACACCAGGTCTCCCCAAGATGTCCCCGAATCTCTTGGCTGGACCAAAAAGCCAGCACAGCGCTGGCCACCACCATCCACACAGGACAGGGACGCACTCCCAGTGCAAACTATATTTAGCTCAGAAAGGCTGAGCTGTTTGTTGTAGCCAAGGAAGCATAAATAAATCACAGCGTTATCAATAATGCAGCCCGCACTCAAAGGGGAAGCCACCATGCCAAGCGGTGGGAGCCGAGCCGGTGGCCAGGGAGGGCTCGTGGGGTTTGGGGGAGCACGAGGCCGAGAGGTGCCACCCCCAGCAGCAGCCACCAGCACGATGCGCCCCCCCACAGCCACGCCAGCACAGGCACTCAGGGCTCCCACGCATGCACAAACTCGCATTGGAAAACAGAGCTTTACAGAAATTGCTATTTTGACAGTTATCAACCTCCATCGTCGTCAGACTCCAACTACAAATGTTTGGTCTGACTTGAAATTTTTCAGCCTAGAATGTCATTTTGAAATGAAAAGCAGCGTTCTGGCATGTCAAGGCACTTAATTTTGATTGAAAATATCAGTATTCTCTGTTATGCTCTGTCTGGAATTCTGTGGAATTTTTCATTAACGTTTTTTGTTAGCTGTTTTCTACCTTTCAGGTCTGAGCTGGGACCTGAGGTAACTGCAAAGTGCCCCAGTCTCTCTGAAGATAAATCTCAGCCGTAGCCAGTGTGGCGAGAGATGACTGTTCCTCTGCACGGACCCTCCCCGGGGGCACAGGCCGTCACCCACCCCGGAGCCTCAGCGAGGTTCCCCCCACCCACGGCACCTGGGAGCCCCCCCGCCACTCTGCTGCCCGCAGCAGCTACAGACCGTTCCCTCCCCCTTCGTGAAAGCCGCGGGTAGAACCGGGACCCCCAGCCAGGACGGCTCCACCCGCAGCCCAGCGCCCCACGGAGCTAATGAGGGACTCTCTGTCACACCAAATTACGCTCCAAGTCCTGCTGGTTTGGAGCAGATTGCAATGCTCCACGTGAGCTGGATAATTATAGTTAGCACAATTCCACCCAAAAAAGGAACAGAGAGAGGTGGGGAGGCTGGGACATTGGCTGGATTTCTGTGCTGGGACACAAGCCCTCCCTGCTGCACCTCCAACACTCAACCCTCGGGCACATCTGGCCCCACAGCTCTGCCAGTTTTCTGAACGCTGTTTTCATACTCCTGCTGTTCCAGCACTTCTCGGGACTTGGTTTGCACCTTCATTTGGTGCAAGGCGAGGCGCAGGCTTTGGCCCAACAGAGCACAACCCGGGGGTGCGCAGTGCCGGGCAGCCCCGTCCCCAGCTGTGGAGCAGGGAGCAAACCTGGCCAGAGCCCAGCAGGCAGAGAAACCTTCCCGTGATGTGCCAGATGTTACGCTGCCCGTTGGAGGGGGCGATTTTATTTGAACAGTTCCTTGAAGCAACAAGTCAAACCATCTTAGCAAGTGCCCCACCACATGGGAGCGAGGGACGGGCTGCCCCGTGACCACCCTGCGCATCCCTGCCGTGCCGCACGGCTCCCTGGCAAACCTCACGGCAGCAGTGGCCCAGCCGCCCCCCCCTCGTACAAGAGGACCCCCAGAGCACCCGGCCCGCTCGCACTGCCCCGAGGGAAGGTGTCCTTCCCTCGCCCCAAAGCACGGCCCCATGGGCTGCACAGCAGGCGATGGTAGCAGCGCGGGGAGGCTGCAGGTTCTCCTGTGAAGCTGTCGCCTCCCTGAAAGACCCCGACAAGCAAGGAGACAGCTCCATGGTCCCCGAGGACGGCTCCGCTGCGGCTCTGCCTCCGGCACCCAAAGAGAGGGCAAAAGCAGCAGGGCGGGCTCGGCAGAGGGCATCTCCCTTCTGCAGGCTGGAAAATCAGCTGAGCACTGGATGCTCCACCGCAGGCAGGCGAGGAAATGCTGGGCACATCCAGGCTGTGAGGTTTGGGCCCAGGGCCCCTGAGCCACCCGTCCCAGGAACAAGCTGCGAGGCTGGGGGTCTCTGGGGGGGCTGCCCAGCGAGATGCTGCCATCCTCCTCCGGGCACAGACCGACAGCAGCAGCAACCTCCACACCCACAGCTCCGGGTTCCCCAGTGCAGGCCAGCAGGCTGGCTAAACCCCGGCTCCCTCCGCGGCACTGGGGATGCTCAGCGGCAGGCAAAGCTGCCAAGTGGGAGCTCCGGCGGCTGCACATCCGGGGGCAGTGCCCAGGAGGCTGGCATGCCCACCGGAGCTTTGCGCAGTAACTCCTGCACCCTCCCACGCTCCGCACTGCCCCGAGCGCTGGGCTGCTCCTCCCCAGAGGGAAACCCCACCGCAGGGGAGCCTGGCCCAAGCCCCAGAGCTCCAGCTCGAGCAGAGTCCTTTTGCACCCTTCATTTCAGCTCTTACTCTGGGTGCACCTACAGCAGTCCAGCCCCACAGATGTGCTAGTGAGGAGGGCAGCATGAGGCACGTGCCCTCCAGCCAGGCAAAGAGGTGGCAAGGGAGCACACAGAAATGCAGAGGACTCCTTCCCCCACGCGTGCTCTCTTGTCCTCTCCTCTACGCTGATTTATTTCCAGCTCTTTGGTCATTCCTCCAGCGTCTGCAGCATTTCCTTCCCAGCCAAGGTGAGCGGGAGAGTTTTTAACTCTAATTCCACCCAAGCACGGGCCTGTTCCTGCTCCCTCACTCGATGAATCCCACCGCTCCACTGCCACTGGCATTTTGAAGGTCAGCTCTGCTGACAGCTTGAACCTCAGACTCCTCCAGCATCAGGAACCTCTTTCTGCCAGAGCGTGGCTGCTCGTCAGGGGTGTTGAAACCCAAGGTCAGCAGCAGCTCAGTCAGTCTTGTCAGTGGAAGAAAGCAGAGGACTTGACAGCTTCAGTTGTTTCCCCAGGAGATACAACACTTCACCTGGGCAGGCTCTTTGCCAGGGTGTGGGTGCCCCAGCACAGACGAGCTCTCCAGGCCAAGGGCACCTGCACACTGAGCAGCCCCCCAAGCCTCCCACCACATCGAAAGGGGTGGCTAACGGGCAGGAGGAGGGGACTCCTGCTCCCTGCCCAACACCACCGCATGGATCCACTCCTGCCTGGCTCCAGAATGGGACTGGTATAAACTCATGCTCTCCTCTGGACCACAGAGCCCGCCCTCGCAGCTGAGGGGGGCACCCGTCTGTGCAAGCTGCTCCCCGTCCCGTGCCCCTCGAGCCACCCGGACACCTGGGCCCCTGCCCCACTCCAGCCTGGCATCGATCAGAAGCGAGCCCACCCCAGCTGCAGGAGTGACAGCAGAGAGGAACGAAGAAGAGGAAGATGGAAGCCTGCATCCCATCCCGTCCCGCCTGAAGCTTTGGCTGCGGGGGGGACAGCTTGCAGGGACCGACGGCGGGCAACGGCTGGTCTTGATTTTCCCCGTCCAGGGTGAAGAAGCATTTCTGGCTCCTGCAACCTCGGGTCTCTCCAGCACTGCTTCGCCTCCCCAAAACCGCAAGCGGCTTCGTGTGGCTGGCAGAATCGTTTCACCGGGGGGTAAATCGCACCCCTGGACGGAGCTCAGCCTCGCAGCCAGCCCCAGGCCCCGCTGGGGGCGCGACCCCCCCGCCGCGGGCACTGTCCCCCGGTCGCAGGGCGGGCAGGGGCCGGAGGCGATCCGCTTCTTTCCGAGTCACCCGTAACCGAGCCCGCGGCGGGAGCCGGCACGGAGAAACTTCCCGCGAAGACCCGCCTGAGCCCCCCCCGAAAGGCTCCGGGCTCCGCAGCGGAGCCCCCGGACCGGCGCTGCCCGCGGGGACTCCGAGCCCGGCGGCTCCCCCCCGGGCCGGTAACGGTCCTGCCCCCGCCGGGGCTCGGCCCGCAGCGCCCCGGGCACCGGCCCCGGGCGGGGGCGCGGGGTCCCGCCGCCGCCGCGCTCCGCCCCGGGGGTCCCGTCGCAGCCCGCAACTTCCCGCCCGAGCCGCACGTACCTGCCGGGGCCGTCCGTGCGGGCCGGCCCCGCCGCTGCCCATCCCGCCGGGACCGCGCCGCCTCCGCGGGCCGCCGGGGCCGGGGCCGGGGCCGCTGGCGGTGCGGGGCTCGGTGCGGGGCTGGGCGGGGGCGGCGGGCGCGGAGCCGAGCGGCCCCGGTGCCCGCGAAGGGGCGCAGCGCCGCCTGCCGCCCGCCGCCCCGGCACCGGGAACCGCACCGGCACCGGGAGCCGCACCGCGACCACGACTCCGCACCGGAATCACGACCCGACACCGGGAACCGCACCGGGACCGCGACCCGCCCCTGGAGCCGGACCGGCACCGGGAACCGCCCCCGGAGCCGAACCGGCACCGGGAACCGCACCGGCGAGCCCGGGCTGGCAGCCGGCTCCGCACCGCACCGCCCATCCCTCCGGGAAGGACGCCGCCCCGCCCCAATTAGCCCCGGTGCTCATTAATGGAGCCAGTAGGGAGGACTGGTCAGAGCTCATTTACCTGAAAAACAATTTCCCACCCCCCAGAAAAAAAAAAAAAAAAAAAAAAAAAGGGTGTGATGGGCCCCACTGAGCAACGAGTGGTACTGTACTGTGTGGGGATAACTGGACAGATGGACAGACAGACAGACAGGCTACCGTCCCCACTCCTGTGGCACACTCCTCAGAGCAGGAGCCCGGCTCCTCTGTCAACCCAAACTCACGTCCTTCCCAGTATCAAGAACTGCTGAAGCACCGGTACCGACCTGGGCCACGGGGACCCCTGAGCCAGAGCCGGGCCCCCGGCACCAGCCTGGGGCAGGCGGTTCCCCACAGCACCCCCAGACCGGCCCCCCAAACCCCTCCTGGGCCCCCCGGCCACGGCTCTGCACGTGCTGCTGGGACAGCTGGCAGCAGCAGGCTGCAAAATGCCAAAAAACTGTAAAAGCAAGGGTTGAATTTTCACAGTTGCTGCCAGGAGTTAGTTCCGCAACCTCAGGACAGCTTAAAGGAGAGACTGGAATTACATATAACTCATTTTCTTTGCTTTGCTCAAAACTATTTGCATATCAGTGAAAGCCTTTGTTTTTTAAAGACAGCTCAGAGTTTACTCCCAGACCTTTCAAGCCCCAGCTCAGCTGGAAGCACTGAATGATTTCCAAGATCAATCTGAGTTACAGATCAATGACAGCTGCTCAGACAGGCCACATGCGGGCAGTTTGCAAATCTCCCAGCCATTCCCCGACCCCCCCACGTGAGATCACCAAAGCCTTTGTGACCCCCCACACCCCTCCTGGGCACCAGCCCTCGCCCAGGGCTCTGCTGAAGGCCCCAGCAAAGTGCCACATCAGGGCCTTCCTCTGCCCCCCGCTTTGTACAAGCCCCTGAGCGTGGCCAGAGCAGCAGCTCGCTCCCTGCGCACCCAGGGACATCCCGGGCCCCTCGCTGCCCCCAGCACCCTCGCCCGGGGCTTTGGTCTGGGCCTGTCCTGCTCCCCAGCACCTGCTCCTCCAGCACTCTGTGCCTCTCACAGCCTCATCTTCCGACCCGTTTTCCTTCCTCAGATCCCAGCAGGTTTCTGCAGCCCCCGAGAGCAATCCCCAGGCTCCCAGTGCCTCCACAGCACCTCATAGCACACATTCCCATTTTTTCCCTAGGCAGGGACACAGGGCAAAGACAGGTGCCCCCCGGGGGAAGGTTTCTCTCCCCTTCATGTATCCACAGCAGAAGTCCCGTCTTGTCCTTCTCCAATCTTGGTTTGATTTATGACCTCTCCAGTTCAGACCAGCAAAACCAGCTAGTGTGGGTAAGCCCAGGGCACAGCCAGCATGGGCAGAGGCAGCAGCGTCCCTCCTGGCACAGCCACCCCGTGCCTGGGCTGGGAGATGCCCCAACGCCACCCACCAGCTCCTGGGGGACACAAGACCTTGGCCTCTTTGCTGGGGGAAGAGTCACCCCAAAATGCACACAGGGAGCCAGGGGAAAGTTCCCCAGATTTAAGAGGCCCATGATAAGAACAGGTTTCTTTGCTATTTCATCTAAGGGAACTGAGCTCTTTTCCCCCCGCCCTTTATAGAGTCGAAATTGCCATATGTTAAACTCCAATTAATTAGTCTTGGTTGCTCAAAAGAAAAGGTAAAAGCTCTACTAGATTAACCCAAACCCCAGTAATAAGATATTAAGGAAATACAAGCATCTCGTCCTTCAGATCAGAGGGGTTTAATAATAATGGCAAAAATCAATATGAAACTAAATTAAATCTGCTGTTTATATTCATCAGGTGATTTGATAGAGAGTCTGCCAATTCAGGTCTCTATTGCTACGATAAGTAAATATAAACATGTTACTTTTCAGATCACAAAGTTTTAATGGAAATGATCAAGAGCAAATGCAATCAAAACTACCTTTCACACCAGCCAAATTCCAATTAAATTAGGCCAGATTATTCAATAAGAAAGCCTACAAAAATCAAGCTCTTTATTGAAGTAATGGTACAGAAACACAAACTTGCTGCTTTCCAGATCACAGCATTTCAATGCAGGGGAAGAATTAAGACTTCAGTAAAACTGATTTCATTTACATTCTGCTGGAAGTGAGCACGGTAATTCCTCCTCCCCCTGAGTTCTTGTTTGCCTGCCCAGCAGCCGCCTCCAGCATCGCTCTCCCTAAGTGACTCTTCAAGGAGCCTGTTATTTTACTGAGTTGTGGGCAAGAGCTCTTAGTATCCGTAACAAGACAAGTTTGGCAAGGAAAGGAACTGCACTAGAAAAATTTAAGTGATGAACACCCCTGCTACCATGTAAGAAATCATTTCCCCTGAGACTGGATGGCTGGTGATCCCGGAAACACTTCTGTACTCTCCAGATGACCAACCGACTTTTTTTCAGGAAGAAAACTCAGGATTTACAACAAGAACTTGGGTTAGATGGTTACACCGAGGCAGATGGGCTCATCAGTAGACTTTAAATCTTCAGTGCAATCAACTTACCCGAAGCTGCTAATAGGCAGAGGCATGCAAATTATTTTATTAAAACTGGAATAGGCAGAACTCCTGACATTTTATTCCTGGGGAAGATTTGTCACCCCCATTGTCAGTGGGTCACTGAGTTAAGATTCAAGCTTACTTATCCCCTTCCTCTGAGGGGGCACCTGTGCCTCGGGGCTGTCTCAGCACTGAGTACCCAGCTCTGAGGATTTTGTTCCCCTTTCAGAAGGCTTGGCTGACAAGAGGGAATTTGGGTGCGGATTCCCAACCGCACAATACAGCGGAACAGGAGGGAGGATCCCAGGGAGCCTGGGCACCCACGAGTCCCACTCAGGGTCCCTGCATCCTCTGGGATGTGGCTCTCAGCTTCCAATCTGAAAAATAAAATCCCTAGAGGCTCCATAAATTCCAGTTAGCCTTGTTATCACACATTTATTATTGTTCTTCTAGGCTTCTACTGACAGGTGATGCTTATGAGAACAGGACCCTTGGGAGCAGAGTTCAGCATGAAGATCCCTCGGGCGATGGGGAAGGGGCGAGGCAGTTTCGGTAGCAGCAGAAGAGGAAAAGCCAAGTGACCCAGGGACATTAACCTGCTGACCTGCTGCTCTGCAGTGGGGAGAGGAGGGTAAATCCTGCAGGAAATTGCACCAACACCAGGTCAGCTGGCCTGCAAAACACCGACTACACCAACCCGCAGAGTGGGCTCATACGCTCCAGGAGCTGCAATGCTCCAAAGGCTTCTCTGTGCTCCAGCAGGAACAGGCATGGAATAAAGATGTGTAGTTGCAATCAAATTATCCCTTGAAAGAAATAACAATAAATTCTGAACTTCCCAATTACAGGGGACAGGCAAACCTTGGAAACCATTAAGAGCTGCTTCTTCTGCTGATGAATTATCCAGAGTGCACAGAGCTATTTGCTGAGCTTCACTGTATTATACTAATTATAAATTAATATATTGCTCATTACACAGTAAAGCTGTGCAGTCAACTAATGCACTGCTGCAAAGAGCCTATTTTAAAACATACTCTGGTACTTTTATGATCTAGATGTTTAATTTACTTCTGTTCTGGCTTAAATGCCACCAACATGTCATTCTGTCACAAAGAAATATCTCTGGCTTCATCCTACCTTCCTTTGGGGCTCAGCAACACAGATGAATGATGAAACTTCGAAAGGCTTTTTTAATGCTAAGCAGTTGCACAAGAAATTAAGCAAAATAGCATAATTTAAGCCTAATTCCTGTGTTACTAGTTTTTAAATCAGTGTTTATCACAGCAGCAGGCTGGTGAGAGATTATCGGTCCTGGTGCCGGTGCTCCCCGTGCACAGCTGCTTCCTCATGCGCACGCAGCCACTGCCCCAGTGAGCTCAGCTCCTCTCGCCCTGCACAGACACGGGCAGAACCAGATGGTCTTTTCAAAGAGAAATGTCTTTTTGAAACAAATTAAAACCTCCACTCCTTTGCAATAAGCTTTTTATTTAAATATTGCTTTGGAAAACTGTTCCTCCAGTCCTTCCCTAGAAATGTAAAGGAATAATTTTCATTACCATTTTCATATAGCTTTGTCCAGAAACAGATGATGTCATAACATTACATCTCAATTCTGCATAGGCAAACCCTCAGTAATTAAGGAGGGAGAGGAGGACCCGGGAGTTTATCCTCTCCCTGGAGCTGTGGGGCAGAGAGGTACCCAGCTGAAAAGGGGAAGGAAACACCAGTGTCCAGGTCCAGCAGAGCCCCGCAAATGATGCTGAGCTACACCGAAACCTTGGGTTTAGATCAGCCCGAACAATCCCAACAGCTCTGGTGGCTGCAGGAGAAAGTCTCCCCGGCTTCACACCCACTCGAGGGGTGCTGCTGCTCAGCTGTGTTGCTCAGCGTAGCCTGAGGGAGAAGGAGTCTCCAGCGCTGAGTTTGGAAGCAGAAAGCCAGCGGCTTTGGCAGGAATCACACGGGGCAGCAGGCCTGTCCGACAAAGCATTGAAGGCTCTCCTGGAGCCGTGCCCACGGAGCGCCAGCGCCTGGCCCTGTGTTCGGGCAGGGGGGACAACACTTTGCACAAGACAAGGAGGCAGGGAAAGCACCAGCATCCCAGGCAGGAACCCCAGAGGGGGGGGGGAGAGCAAAGGGCAGAGCTGCTGACGTCCAGAGCGACTATTTACTGGCATTTGCCACCACACGCTCTGAGCCTGACTCACGCTGTAACTGCCTGTGTCCCCAGGCACAGGGCTCCTGCCAGGCAGCCGCTGGAGGGGAACACCAGCCTCAGGCAAGGAGGAAACTTCCCATTGAACTGTCAGGCAGGATGAATAGGAGGAAATGTAGCCCTCTTTCTTGGAAAACAGTTATTAGCACTGCATTGTTTCAGGAAGCATTCTTGCAACGTGATTTTATGTCAGACCATTCTTTCTGTGCAGTTCTTCGCATAATGGAAACAACGAATGCAAAACATCAGCCCTCCACAGAAGTCATTTTGCAAACTGTCATTTCCTTCTTTCCAAGTAAAGCATCCTGGTGACTCAGCAGTACAGGGCCGATGGGCAGCCCTCCAGAGGAGAGAAACATTCCCTGGAGCATCCGGTTATTTTCAGCTTTAATAGCATGAAGGATTTTGCACTCATAACATTCAAGACCCCCCCTGTGTGGTCAGCAGCAGAGCAGAGATGCTGGAAGGGGGAAGGCATCCTGAGCAGAGAGGACCAGAGGACTGCTGGCCTCTGGGCTAGCACAGCTACTCCCAGTCAGCCCCTGCCCACCACAGCTCCCCGCCACGCTGGGGCACCCCCGGGCTCCCAGCTGAGCCCCCAGCCCCAAGGGGCTCCACGCTGCCAGGGAGGAAGAAGACGGGGAGCCAGCCAAACCACGACACCAGCACCAGAAATTTGAGGCTGGGCATGTGCCAGGGCTGTAAACCCAGGTGAAGCACGGGGCTCCTCGACCCCCCCCCCCCCCACTGGGGGAAACCCCAAAGCAGCTTACGGGGAGCTGCCGGGGAATGCCGAAATCCTTGTGCGAGGCTGCTGGGAGCCCCAGGCGTGCGCCGCCCCCCCCCCCCCGGCAGGGCAGGGGGGCGGCTGAGGGGGGGGCGGTAGTGTCAGTGCAGCCGGTCGCAGCCACACACACACCCCCCAGCAGCTTTTTCTGCCCGGCGCCATCCGGGGGGGCAATCGGGCCAGGGGGGCCGGGGCCGTAGCGCAGCCTGTGTCGCCATCCAGCGCCGGCTCGGGTCCCTGCAGCCCCCCCACCTCCCCCCGGACACAGCCCGGCCGGGGGGCTGCAGCGGGGCCGGGGGAGCAGTGAGGGGCTGGGGGCGGCTGTAGCCCCCCCTGAGGCACAAGCACCCATAGATCCTACTGGGAAGGAGCACGGGAGCAGACGCTGCCAGCAAGGGGATGTTCTTACCTGGGCAGCTCGGTGCTGGACACAGAGCAGCTCAAAGAGGGGTTCGGGGACGGCTACAATTAACGATGATGAGCCGTGGCACAGCCTGACCTGCGAATTTAGGATGCCAGGGAGAAGTAGATATATATCTGCCTCCATCTTAGCCATACTGCTAACCCAGAGAACCGCAAATCAGCCTCTCCTTAACCCTCTCCTCAGTCTTGTAGCACCCAGAGGGGCAGAGCAGGGTCGTATTTATCAGGAAACACTTTAATTGGAGCCAAGCAACAGCTGAGACACCCAGGTGAGCAGAGCAAGGCAGGAAATGAAGCAGCAGGTTCAAATAGGGGTGTGTGAGCAGGTAGCAGAAACCAGAGTGGGAAAGAACCCGGGGGTGTGAGGACCTTAAAGGATGAAATGAGGTAGGTTACTGAATAATTTAAAACTAGTGTTTGAAATACGTGGAGTAACGTGTAACTTTTATAGGGTGACCTTAATAGCCTGGTACAGTTAGATAAAGCTCTGGCTAAAGCCTGGAGGCTGTCACAGGGCTGGCAGCCAGAGCCCTGATTCTGCTTGGACCTTCCAGTGTGGGAGCCCTGGGTGGGAAGGAGTACATAAACTGTTCCTGTGTGGAGCTGAGAGAGCAGGGGCACCCGGGTCTTAGGAAATAGTCTCAATTTTATTTTATAGTAGGTGAACGGTGTGTTTTCATCAGGTTTTTGTTGGCATAGGAACCCGGGGCTGAGGGGTGCTGGCGTTGGGCTGTGCCAGGGACGCTGCTGACGCGGCCGGAGCCCCGGGGGGAGCGGGGGTGGGACCCGCGCCCCGAGCAGCACCGGGCTGCGGGACCTGCGGCCCTCGGCCCTTGGGCGTGTGTGACTAACGCGGCCCCGCTCCGCGTGGGTCGGGTGTCGCTGGTGAGCGCCGGGAGGGTGACGAAGCGCCTGCCACTGCGAGGGGACGTGGCATCCGAGCAGGTGGCTCTGCCGGAGCCCTGCGGAGCGCCGGCCAGCAAACCCGCCTGCCCGCAGAGCGCAGGGAGGGGGCGGCCACGCGTGGGCCCGGCCCCCCGCCGCCGTTAAAACACCCCCACGGAGCTCGGCCTCGGCGCTCCGGGGCTGACAGGCGAACGACCCCCCCCCCCGCCCCAGAGCTCCCGGCTCCGTTTCGGGTGCACCCCCCCCCCCCCCCGGCGGCTCTCCCTCCGCCCGGGCCGGGGGGTGGGGGGGGTCCCTGCGGAGCGATGCGCTTACGCGCCGCTGCGCCGGCGGCCCCCCCCGCGGGGCGGGGCGGGGGGCGGGGCCGGGCCGGCATGGTGCCGCGGGTGCGCGCCGCCGTGGCGCAGCTGGTGGCGGGGGTGGGCGCGGAGCCCCCCGCGGAGCCCCGGGGGGGCGCGGCGGCGGCGGCGGGGGCGTCCTGCGGCCGGCCGGCCTTCCTCCAGCTGAGCCCCGGGGAGCTCCGCCGCGCCGGCGACCACGCGGGCCGGGCCGTGCAGAGCCCCCGCCGCGGCCGGGGCCGCCTGCCCTGGAGCACGGGCTACGCCGAGTGAGCGGGGCCGGGGGGGGGGGGGCGGCGGGAGGGGGGGGCTGCTCGGCGGAGGGGGCAGCCCGGCCTCGGGCGCTTCCCCCGTCCCCGGGGAGGGGGGGGGGGGGGGCGGTTCGGGCTCGTCTCTCCCGCTTGTTTCCTGCGCGACGCGCGGTGTCACCGGTGGGGGAGCGGCACCCGGGGGTGGGGGAGCGGCTGCGGCGCTCGCAGGACCCGGGGGGAGGAGGGAACCGGCGCTGGCTTGGCGGTGGGACCGCATTTCGACTTCCCCTTCAAGGGCCTGATTCTCTTCTCCTTTTACTCGCTGCGAGTTTCACCCTTAACTGAAGGTCAGGCTTTGAAGGCCGGCTTTGCTGCCCGGTGCTGCCAGTCCACCCCCGCATCCCTTGCTGGGGCTGACCTTCCCGATGTCCTAGAGAGCTTTTGAGATGCTCATTTGCACCAGGCGATACTGGGGTAGGACCACTCGGAGCTAAAACCACCCTCTGCTCAGCAGCAAGACTTCTCTTCCATCTCCTGAGACTTCTCTCTGCAAACCACTTGAAAAGTCCGTGCCCAAAAAGCTCATCCTGTTGTGCATGTTTACAGCTTCCTCCCGTGAGCAGGTTTTGCAATCTAGACATGAAATCTGCTCTGCTAGCATAGGCTGTGGAAAGTTAGCGTGCAAAAGTTCTGCTGGTTTCATCTTCATTACCTTCTCCCCTCCTCCCTCTGAGAGGTGCTGGGTGTGATGGGACACAGATGACACTGTAATCCTGTCCGTGAGTCCCAGCTGGGTCTGTGGTGTTGAGGCTGGTGCAGGTTTTCGGGCAATCGCTCTGCTTGGGGCAGTGGTGGGGACCTTCAGCAAACCCAGGTCACCTCCCTCGGTGGGTGCCTGGGTGGCTGCTCTCCCCAGCACCCAGCTGAGCTGGTGGGACCGAGCACTGCTGCTGGCCCCACATTAACCCACACGACGGGTCTGGGGCGCCTGCTCGCCTGGCTGCTCCCCCAGACAGGGCTGGAGCACCTGCAGAGAGCATCCCCCGGGATGGGGTGCCTCTGCTGAAGCGTGGTGTAAAAGAAAGAGCCTTTACACTTTGTTTCCTTCTGGCAGGGTGATAAATGCAGGGAAGAGCCAGCACAACGAGGACCAGGCGTGCTGCGAGGTGGTGTTTGTGGAGAGGAGGCCCAGCCCCAGGGGCCAGCCGCTGTCCAAGGAAAGCGGCGGGGAACCAGCCGGGGTGAGAGCCGGGCTGCGCGGGCAGGGAGGCTGCCCCACGGCAGGACACGAAGTGGGGCACGTGGTGATGTGTGCGTGCTGCCGCGTCCCCGGGGATTCCCTGCTCCCTGCCAGCTCCTGCCATCATCCTCCTGGGATGACACCAGTGCTGGCCGGCCCGGGGAGGCCACTGGCCCGCGTGCCCCGTGGGCTGCGCAGGCGGCTGCTGCGCTGGCCCCATCGTGTGTCCCCTTCGGAGGAGCCGGCTGCCGGCGCCGCGCTGCTGGCAGCACAGGGTGTCTGACGCCGGGCTGGGCTGGAGCCAGGGACCAGCTGTGCCCAGGCTCCCTCGATCAGCTGCCCACGTCACCTCTGCCCACGCTGGGCTGGGACCTGTGAGCTGGAGGCAAAGCCCTGTGTCGTTGTCCTCAGCTGGTGACCCCAGCTGCTCCAAATTCCCTGTCCCATCTGCTTCCTTGTGGGCTCACTTAACCTTCTTTCCCCTCCCCGCAGGGCAGGAAGGGTTTTTATTTCCACTACTGGGCCTTGTTCGATGGCCATGCGGGCAGCGGCGCTGCTGTCATGGCATCCAAGAGGCTCCATCTGCACATCTGCGAGCAGCTCCGGGACCTCGTGGACATCCTGCAGGACCCTTCCCCACCTCCCATCTGCCTCCCGCCCGCCGCGCGGGCTGGCCCTGCGGAGCTGAGCCGGGTGCCCCTTGCAGAGGACAACAGGGAGGTCCCCAACGATGCCATGCCGCGGTTTCACCTGGAGAAAGCTGTCTCCCACGAGAGCCTGGTGATCGGTGCCATCGAGAACGCCTTTAAGCACATGGTGAGTGAGCCCCAGCCTCTGGGGATGCCCAGGGCATCCCCTGGGAGCATCTCTCTGCTGCCTGTGTCTGCACTGGCTTGTCCCCTCCACCAAAAGGCAGCCAGGGAGGGGGCTGCAGTGGCACTTGGTCTTGGAGAGGGCACTGTGATGCTCTCCCGTATTTTGGGGGCTCAGGACACAGAGGCTCTGGGGCTGTGTGGGTGCAGAGGGCTTCAGTGCACTTTTTTCCGGCAGTCCCTGCTGCCCTGCAGGACCCCTGCAGCCACCCCTGGGCTGTGTGGGGAGGGGTGCCCCGGGAGCTGGCTGGCCACTGCTCTCCCCCCCGGGAGCTGGCCCTTGGCTCTGCCAGCAGCTGAGGTGCTGCCCGAGCAGCCGGGCGCTATTTTGGGCTGCCTGCAGCTCTGCTGGCTGGCGTGGGGCCGCCCGCCCGCCCTGCCTGGAGCTGCTCTCTGTCTCCCCAGGACGACCAGATCGAGCGGGAGCGGGCGACCCAGGGCCTGTCGGGGGGCTGCTGCGCCCTGGCTGCCGTCTACCTCATGGGCAAGTTCTACGTGGCCAACGCTGGTGACAGCAGGTACAGCCCCCACCTTTCACCCAGGAATTGGGGAGCACCCCGGTAGCACCGGGCTGTGCTGGAGCCCCTGAAACTGGGCTAGCTTGAGGAGGGCAGAGGCAGCGGGACTGGGCAGAGCCACCCCCCATCTATGGGGGGAACAGCCGTGATCCCCGGGTTTGCCCGGTGCACAGATGGGGCTGAAGAATCATCTCCCAAAATGTGGGACTTTCTCCTTTCCTTTCCATCTGCTTCCCAGATGGCTCTGGATCACACCCGGGCCCCTGCTGCCAGCGCTGGCCTGGGCTGCAAGTTGGGGAGTGAAAACTGCCCTCAGCAAAGCTTCCAAAAATATGCAAGAAGTCATTTTAGGGCACACTTCATAGCAGTGAACTGTTTCAGGAGAAGGACACACAAATTTATGTGCAGACAAGTCCCGTGGGAGCTTGAAGCCCAAGGATTTTGACTGATACGTACATTTCCTTGTTACTGTAATTGCTCCTGGGTGTGTTCATACCCCCAAGCCGTGGCAGGAAGGCAAGCCCACCCTGTGCTGAGGCTGGTTTGAACTGCCCCGTATTTACTGCAGGGTTAGCTTGTCCTCAGCAGTGTCAGGCCAGCACATCCAGGCTCTGGTAAGTTGTCTGAGGCTGGAGGATGTGCTTCCAGCTCTGGGACAGAGGAGGAGGAGATCCTTCGTGCCTCTGCTTTTGGGTGCAGGGCCCCTCCATGGTGGCAGCGGCCGGGTGCTGGCTGTGCGGGACAGCAGCGTGCGCCGGGCCCCGAGGCTGTAATCCTGCCCTGGGCGAGGGTCCCCAGCCCCTCCTCGGGCGCCAGACCAGGCCCTGTGCCGCTGGGGGAGACCCGCAGCCCCGGGCGGGGGGCAGCTGGGCCGTCACTGTTGGAGATCCTTGATCCCTCCGTGACATCTAGGAACATAATCAGACTTTTATTTTTAACACATCACAGAGTCAGACCAGCCCCAGCAGCGAGCCGCCGTGCCGATGTGGGCCAGGCACTCGCACCCGTGTCCTGCTGCTGGCGGTTTCTGCCTGCCTGGTGTGCCCTCCACTCTAAAGGCGGGTTCGCCACCTTCGTGCTCCTCCTTTTCTAACTGTACCCTGTCCTTTGGTTTGCTCCGTTCCCCTCTGCCCCATGCTTCTCTTCCATTTCTCTTCCTCCCTAACCCCTTCCCTGGGCAGGAGACAGGCATGCCCTGCGTTAGCTGCAGCTGGGCCAGCAAGCAGCCCCCTAGTTTGGGACTGGGGAGAAGGGGAAGGGGTTGTACCACCTGGGCAGCCCTGCAGGGAATCGGCCCTGGAGAGCCAGGCTTAGCTCCCCCGCCACGTCTCCTCTCTAATCTCATCCTTCCATGTTTCATTGCAGGGCCATTATCATCCGTAATGGGGAAATCATTCCAATGTCCAGGGAGTTTACTCCAGAGACAGAGAGGCAGAGGCTGCAGTTTTTAGTAAGAAAGACCTTTCTTCTACCCTCATTGATGCTGAACCATCTCCCAGCCCCCCACGCTGCCTCCTCAGTGGGGTCCCGGGGGCCAAGGGACCTGCTGGGACCTGCCGATGGCACTTTTCCATCCCAGCCATGTCGCTGGGTTGGGGAGAGGTGCTGGGGTGTGGGGAGCTGCCCCAGCCCACTGGCTCGTCGTGCTCCCTCGCACGGTCGAAGGAGCCGCAGCGCTTGCGCCGAGTCCTAATTTCTTCCCCCCGCTGGTCCCTGGGGAGGCAGGGAGCTGACGTGTGCCAGCGGGTTTCTAGCTCTCTTCCCAAAAGCTCCTTCTCCTGCCTGGCCTGGACAAACCCCCCTGTGCCACATAGGGAGGCTTTTTAAGGTTATAAAGACCTCTCTGACGGCAGCACAGAGGAGGCGGCATTTGTGTTGGAGGAGGTCTTGCTGGATGCAATTTCCTGGCTTGCGATGTACTTGGAAAAACACTGGGGCATTTTTTTCTTGAATCTATTTTTGAATGACCGAGAGGAGGAAACTGCTGTGAGCGGGATCCTCTCCAGCCGGCTGCGATGGGCAGGGTGCAGGCAGGGGGCCAGGCACATGCTCTGCTGCACGGTGCCAGGCCGTGGTCAGGGCCCCCCCAGCGCGGGATGGGGCTCTCTGTGCCTCTGCACCGAACCCTCCCACGTTCCTGAGAGCTCTCCTCCTTTCTTTCTGCACTTTCTTTCTCCATCTGCGTTTTCCAACACTGTCCCTGTTCCCGGTCCCCAGCACGCTGTGCTCCTGGGGCTGATGGTGCTGCCCGGGGAAGGGGCTCTGTGCTGCTGCTCGTCCCTTGTCACGGCCGCAGCCAGGACACGGTTCCTGAACAGACCCGTCGGCTCTTCTCCTTGAGCGAGGGCCCAGCCTGCGGTCCCGGGAGGTTTGCGGCTCTGACTCTCCCAGCTTCTGCTGGAATCTGCTGGCTTTTGATCCCTTTTGGAGATCCCCCTTTTTCCAAAACACTCCATGCAAAACTTCACCTTCTTGCGGGGTGTTGGCATGGCTGTCCCCAGCTCTTGCCTCCCCTCTGGGTGTAGCACAGACAGGCGACTTGAAGCTGCTTTGCCACCGCCCGTTTGAGTTGCAGCAGAGCAGCTGATGCTATCGCTGACGCCGTGGCCGAGCTCGTGGCAGGCTGGCGGGCCCGGTGCTGCGGCAGGGCAGGCGCTCCTGCACGCACCCTGCGCTCCCGGCCCCGCGGCTGAGCCGCCGCTTCGTCCCACAGGCGTTCCTGAGGCCCGAGCTGCTGGGGAAGGAGTTCACCCACCTCGAGTTCCCCCGCAGGATCCAGCCCAAGGAGCTGGGGAAGAAGATGCTGTACAGAGACCAAAACATGAACGGCTGGTAACCCCCCGACGTGCCCGGTGTGCCACGGGGCAGCGCTGGGGTCCCGCTGCGTGCGGCTGCCCGGCCCCGGCATCCCTTCCCGCGGGGCGGGGGGCTGTGGTGTGCTGGGTACCCGGGTCTCCAAGCGGCCTTGTCCCACGGGATGTCGTGTCCTGAGTGGGCAGGGGAGGTGCTGGAAGCCTTTGCCCGCTGACATGTCTCTGGCTTATTTTAACCAGGGCTTACAAAAAGGTGGAAGAAGATGACCTGAAGTTTCCACTTATCTATGGGGAAGGCAAAAAGGTGAAGTGCTTGGCAGGAGCTGTGTGGGGGTTGCTTCCTGCCTGCCCTTGCTGAATCGGGGATTTCCAGCCTGATTTTGCTAGTGCTGTCGCTGCTCCGATGCCACTGATTCTCAGCTGGGAGTGAAGGTGGAGATGAAGCAGCTTAACGTTTCCTTTTGATTTCACGGTTCTCCAGGCTCGGGTGATGGCCACAATTGGGGTCACGCGGGGCCTGGGAGACCATGACCTCAAGGTGTTCAGCTCCAACATCCACATCAAGCCTTTCCTGTCCTGCTTCCCGGAGGTGAGCCTGGCTGCCGGCAGCTCTGCGCCCAGGGGTTCCTGCAACGGCCAGAGCAGGTCGAGGTGACCAGGTCTGTGGTGCGCCCAGTGCAGCAGGACCCTCCCCGGCCCCTCACCCTTGCGTCTTGCCCCATCGCTTGCCAGGTCAGGGTTTATGACCTCACGCAGTACGAGCACTGCCCCGATGATGTTCTGGTCCTGGGCACCGACGGGCTCTGGGATGTCACCAATGACAAGGAGGTGGCTGGTGTGGTGATGGAGGTGCTGATGAGCTACGAGCCCAACGACCTGTGCAGGTGAGCTGCGAGGGGCCAGGGGGATGAGTGTGTCCTGCGCTCCAACACCTCCCCTTGCTCCCTGGAGCTGTGGTGTCCGTGTGTCCTCTGGCCTCGGGGCTGGTGCCGTTGCTCCTCTGGATGTGCGTATCTCAGCTCAGATCTCTCTCCAAGGACCCTTTCCAGCACCTCTAGCTCCTCCAGCTTCTCCTTCCTTGCCAGGGACTGCTGGACGCTGCGTCAGGGAGTCTGCAGGGTCTGGGGTCGCTTGCTGAGCTGCGCTGTGCTGTGCCCCCCAGGTACACCATGGTGGCCCAGGAGCTGGTGGTGCGGTCCAGGGGGGTGCTGAAGGAGCGGGGCTGGCGGCTGGCCAACGACAAGCTGGGCTCCGGCGACGACATTTCTGTCTTTGTGATCCCTCTGGGCGGCCCGGGCAACTACACGTGATGCCCAGTGACCCCGGGGCAGTGGGACTCGCCTTGCCTGGACGGAGACGAGCGGGACACTGGCGCTGCCTCGGGGCCACCTCTCCCTCGAGCACTTGTTTCTTGAGTTGACTGTGAGAAGTGAGAAACCCAGAGCCTCTGTTTGTGCCCCTGCCCAGAGCATCCTGGTCCATGCGCTGCATCCCTGCCCCGGGTGGAGATGGAGGGGCCTGGGACAGAGAGCGAGGACCGGGGTCCAGGGATATTTTCATGCTGCCACTTTCTTGATTGCTGTGAAAAGCCTAAAGGTTCTCAGGGTGCCCTTTGCATCTCGCCCTGGGCGTGCTGGTTCCAGCAGCGTGCTGCAGCTGTCGGGCTGGTGTGGCACTCGTATCTGGAGAAGCAGGTGTCTGCTGCTGCTGCCGACATCTCCTCCCCCCCTGCCCTGTGCCACTTGCACTGGTGACACCGAAGCTGCGGCTGGGGCCGGGACAAGCTGGGTGCCAGTGCTCAGCCCAGCAGAACTCCAGTTGTGGGTGGCCTGGTGGGTGGGTGAGCCCCACGACTGACATCCCAGCTTTGTGCTTGCCCCCCCTCTGGCCCCTCACCCCTCGTCCCCATCACGTACCATCTCTCTGTCTCAGGTTTGGGAGGACGGGGCAGCGCCTGGTCGCTGCGGTGCACTGTGAGCCCCGGGGAAGGAATGAGCTATTGCACTTGCACTGGCTGTGCCACGGATTCTGCCCTCACCCCTCAGCATGCCTTGGATCGCTGCTGTGTTTCTGGAGCCAATTATTTATGATGAACTGGAGAGCTGAGCCGGAAAATCCTTGGTGTGGGGAGTCTGTATGAATATACGTCTATATTTTTGAGCGGTTCTAAGTTGGCCACTGCTGAGCCACAGTTGCACACAGAGCAGCCCTATTCAGCCAAGCTTAACAGCTTAAATGCGCAGCATGGATCTGCTTAGCCAAGGGCTGGAAACCCACAATAAAAGCAGCTTGGTTGTGACTGGGGGGGGAAGACAACTCCCTCCTTTTTCTTAATAATCTCAAAGCTGGTGCTGAGCAGAGCTGTAGCAGCAGTTGATGGCTGTACAGGATCTTATTTTGCACCATGCATACCTCTGAGCTGGAGGCTGCATTTCCTGCACTTCTGCAGAGCACTGCATCCTCCCAAAACATGAGGGATGGTCCCATCCTGGCAGTGTGCTGAGGGGCAGAGCTGGGCCATGGGCCCTCTTTTGGAAAGGCTCTGTGGCACCAGTGGTTTTTGTCCTGCTGTCACTGGGTGGAGCCAGCTCTTGTCAAGTGTCACCTCTGGTCAATGTTGTTTGTCTCTTACAATGAGTGAGATGTAAATAAACTGGGTGCATTTAATGGGAAGTGAAAGTTATCCCTTGAGATTTTAACCTATTGGCATCTGTGCTGACGGGAGCAGGGAGTGATGCTGGGGCCGGGAGCCTGTCCTTGTGTGGCACTGTGTGTTTAAATAAAGGTTTTGCCACTCGCAATACACTTCAAAGTCTATTGCAGAGCTCCTGCAAAGAAGACTTACCGAAAAGCCAATTAGCTCTGATTAATTTATGTGGGCAGGCTGGGTAGCAAATAGCCCCCAGGCAGAGCCATCTGAGCGGCTGTCCTCCTGCCCTTGGCCCTGGCCAGACCCCCGGGGGTGGGAGCTTGGGGCTGCTGCCCAGGGCTCCCGGGGGGTCACAGCTCCCCGGGGCGGGCTGGGAGCAGCAGTGGGGACCGGAGTGGTGGGGAAGGGTTGCAGGTGGGTCAGTAACCGCTGGCGAGAGCTGTGTCGGGCTTGGATGAGGATTGAAAACCAGCTCGGCTGGTCTTAGATGAGGATTGAAACCAGGGCCCCCCCGGCTGCTCCCTGCTGCGGCCAGTGCCCGGGCACAGGCAGGCACGGGAGGAGAAAGGCTGATGGTTTTCCTGCCCGTGGGGTCACTCCTTCAGGGAGTGGGGTGGGCTGTGGCTCCTGGAGGAGCTCCCAGGGACACGGCTGTGCCGCAGGCAGGACCCCTCTTTGGGGTTCGGGTGTCCCAGCAGCAGCTACCCCCGGTCTCTAGGGTGGGCTGCCTGCTGGAAGCATCCCTACTGTCCCACGTCCCCCTGACTGCCACCCGCTGCTCCTGATGCTCACACACATTTTTCCCCACACCCCCAGGTCCCCCCATGCTTGTTTGCACAGCCCTGTCCCCCTCTTCGTGCTGGTGGCTGAGAGCTGGCTCTGCTTTTCCAGGTCGCTGCCTGGGAGCTGCCGGGTGAGGCAAGGAGGCAGAGGCTGCCTTTAGAGCTTCCTCTGTGGTCCCTTTTTCACTAAGGAAACATTTCCTTTGGAACCAGCTCCTGGCCTAGGGCTTGATAAATTAAGAAAAACTGTCTCTGAGCCCTTAAAATAGCAGCAGTTTATGAGCCTGGGTCTGGGCCAGGACCCTGGGGATGCCTTTCCCTGGCTGAGGACAGGGACTCAGCCCTGCAGCTGGGGTGTTGTGGGGAGGAGCAGCCGCCCAGTCCTCCCCCACCAACAGCCCGTGGTGGGCAAGGAGAGCCAAACCCTCGCCAGCGGCACTGGGGGCATCTGGGTGCGGGGTGCAATGTGTCACAGCCCCCTTCTGCCAGTGCCCCCCCCGAGGGGACTGGAGATCCAGGGGACAAGGAATGTCCCCCAGGCCCCCACAGCGTGTCACGGTGGCAAATGGGGCCTTCCTCGAGGAGTGAGCAGCCTGGGTGGCACGTGGGGGACACAGGAGGGGCCCGATGGGCCTCAGGTGCTGGTCCCCACTGCCTCTGCTGGGATCTGCCTCTGCTGGGATCTTCCTTCCCTGGGATCTGCCTCCGCTGGGATCTGCCTCCGCTGGGATCTGCCTCTGATGGGATCTGCCTCCCTGGGATCTACCTGCCCTGGGATTTGCTTCTGCTGGGATCTGCCCCCCGCTGGGATCTGCCCCCCGCTGGGATCTGCCCTCCACTGGGATCTGCCCTCCACTGGGATCTGCCCCCCGCTGGGATCTGCCCCCCGCTGGGTTCTGCCTCTGCTGTGTTCTGCCCCCACTGGGATCTGCCCTCCATGGGATCTGCCTCCGCTGGGATTTGCCCTCCATGGGATCTGCCCCCGCTGGGATCTGCCCCCCGCTGGGATCTGCCTCTGCTGGGATCTGCCCTCCATGGGATCTGCCTCCGCTGGGATCTGCCTGCCCTGGGATTTGCTTCTGCTGGGATCTGCCCCCGCTAGGATCTGCCCCCGCTGGGATCTGCCCCCGCTAGGATCTGCCCCCGCTAGGATCTGCCCCCGCTGGGATCTGCCCTCCCCGGCCGAGCTCGCCTCTGGCCCCCGGTGGCTCTCGGCGCTGCCATAAATAACGCTCGGGGGGGGAAAGGCGTCTCCTCGAGAGGTGCCCCGACGGCGAGGGGTCCCTGGTCGGGGGGCAAAGTACGGGGTGGCCCGTGGATGACGCCGGGATGGGGACAGCGGGGGGGAAGGGGCAGGGGCTCGGCTCAGCCCGGCTCGGTCCGGCCCGGCCCGCTCCCGCCCCGCCCTCCGCGGGCCGTCCCCGGACGGGGCGGCGCCGCCCGAGCCGCGCTGCGGGGCCGGGACCGGGACCGGGGCTGGGACCGGGGCGGCGGCGGAGAGAGGTGCGGGGGGCTTGGGGGGCTGAGCGGCGGGGGGCACTGCCGGGGGGCACTGCCGGGGGCTGCGGGGTCAGCGAGGGCCGGGGTCGGTGTAACTGGGCTGGGGGGTTACTGGTACAAGTAAGGTGTGGGGCCAGAGCTGGGGTCTGGGGTTACTGGTGGGATCTGGGGGAACTGGGGTGCGGGCTTACTGGTGGGTGCGGGGTCAGTGCTGGGTGGGGAGTGGGGCGCTGCCGGGGGAGCCGGGCATGGGGGTGGGTGCCCTGGCCGGGCTGGGTGGGGCGCAGCGGGACAGGGTGGGACGGGCGTGCCGGGGATGGGGTGGGGGGCCCTGGGTGCGGGGCAGGGATGGGTCCTACCTCGGGGGCGGCCTTGGGCTGCGGGTCTGGACGGGGCTCCCCGCTGCCCCCCCCGCCGCCCCCCCGCCCGTGAGTTGCCGGGGCCAGGCTGGGCTGGGGCTGCTGCCCCGTCCCCCCCATCCCTCCCCACAGCCCCCGCTCCAGCCGCGTCCCCGCGCACGACCTTGCTCGCAGAGCGGCTGCTCCTTGTTTTCTTCAGAAAAAGGAAAAAAAGTTCCCTTTGCTTTCTGCTGAGCTCATTTTTAAACGTTTACGTTAGGGGGCTTGCGGGGAGGAGAAATAATTGTGTAATGTCTTAGGAGCAAGGGAGCATTCCAAAAGCATGACTGCGCGGCCCTTTCCAGCACTAACAATCTGGCAGCCAAATCTGCCCAGCAGCTGCCAAACGCCCAAAATCCAGCCTCAGCCTCTCGCCACCCCCCGTGGAAGCGGCAGCGTGAGCCCCGGGTTGCTTCGCAGGGTGCATCTGCGCGGGGGGTGGGCTGGGAGCCAGGTCCCGCGGAGCCCCCCGGGCCGGGCAGCAGCTCTGCCCCATCCCCAGCAAAGCGTTCGGGTGGCGAAACCGGAGACGGGGAGGTCGCGGCTTTGGCTGTCTTTATTTCACTGAGACCAGTTGCATTTTATTTTCACTCTTCCAAGTGCCTTCTGGTGTCCAAACAGTTTCAGTCGGTGTTCAGCTCCTCTTTCTCAGCTACAGGTAGTAGAGGTAGAGGCTGCGTGAGATTTTACGGGCTTTAAATTGAATACATGTTCCTGACAGCTACAGCTTCTCCAGGGAAATGTTTTTTTAAGTGGAAAATAAGCCAAGTCACTGTCTTCCAACAGGTTATCAGGAGCGTTTAACCAGGCTCACCTCCTAACTTGCTGTTTACACTGGAGAGGCGTATTGACATGAAAAGTAAGGAATGTATTAGCAAATATTGATTGGCCCTGGGGCAGTGGCAGTCAGGCATTGCACAAGTACAGGCGTCTGCCGAGATCGTGGTGTGTTATTTGAGGCTTTCAGCAAGATGCTTGTCCTGTCGTGAGCCTGGGAAGGCTGTTGCTTCCGTGGGAGGTAAAATAAGAACATGGCATGATGTCCTTTGGAAAAGGAGGTAAGGGCAGGCAGCGTTTTCCCACAAAGCTTAAGCACTTGTGGTTCAAGCTTTGTTTAGGCTTTAAAATTCCTCTGTTCTAAGTCCCTTTCTCTGTTTTGCTTGTGGGTGTTTTTGTGGGATTTAGCAATGAAACCAAGCCAGCCTGGCTGCTCTGCTCCGGGTCTGGGCACTTGCCCTTTGCTGCTGCGCTGGAGCATGCTGTGAGCCCCGGCCGTCCGGTCACACCCAGGGAATAGCTCACAATTTTAGAAAAAAGCTGGTAAGACCTAAAACTTAAGCACTGGGTTTGAGCTCCATTTTTGATGATCGCTCGCCGTTTGGACGTGGCAGGTCTAGGTCCTGAGAAGGTTTCAGGCAGCTTTCCCGGGGGTGAGCACAGACCCTCCCCTGGGCGCTCCGTGCCGGGGAGTTCTGGCGCGGGGGCTCAGCGATGGTGGTTTTGGTGGGCAGGGCTGGGGGCTGATCTCCTCTGTGCAGAGCTCGGCCTGCCCTGGGGGCTGCGGGGGCTTCAATCAGCAGATGCTGCTGTGCCAAGGCCAGCTCTGCTTTCATCGGCTCGGAGCTGCGATCCGCCCAGGAGCTCAGAGCCTGAGTGCTGGCCTGGCTGTGGCGTTTCCCTTTGGCATTGCTCTTCGCTCCAAGCCCTTTTGGAACTTCTGCTTCTGAATAAGAGTCCCTCTGATATCCGAGGCACTTGCCAGGACACTTGCTCTGTGCTACCTTGGCCACTGTTCAGATGTCTCAGCAAATTAAATTCCCCTCAATGGGCATACCTGTCAGATTTTAATTTAGAAGTTTACTTTCTTTTTCATTGCACCAGCAAGTCCCACCAGCTAAAACTTTCTGCTGTGAAACTGCGAGGCTTTCTGCTGGTAATGCATGCAAGTGACCCGTGTACCTCTGTCCTCCTGTCCCCAAACACCTTCAATCCCCATCCAACTACTTTAACCTGGGGACAGCTGTGGCACCCACTGTGCTGGGGCTCCCAGTTTGTGCTGACGGGAGCTGCGGCCGGTTGGTGGGGCGGGAGGAGAGCTGCTCCCGGGGGTGTCCGTAGGGAGGCACCCCCCGTGCCCCCGACCGTGCCCGTGGTGGCCTGTGGCTGCCCGAAGTGGCTCCTGTTTGCCCGGTGGCTCCTCTACGGGGCCCTGTCCCCAGGTGCCCTGGCCAGCGCCCTGGGCACACACACGGCCGTGTTTAGAAGTGGAGACGGCTTGTGCTTGGCTGCCCTGCTCAGAAAACACTTTCTGTGTTCCCTGCTAGTGTGTCGTGCTCTCTGGATGCTGTGAGCTGCCTCGGGTCTTGTCTCTGTTACAGGTTGCACAGCCTGAGCTGAAGGCGCGTAGTTTGGGGTTTTTGAAATCCAGTTAAACGCCCCGTGGCTGGTGGAGCCCTGGGCTTGATCTGTGCTGCATCGGCCCAGCTCCTTCCCAAACAAGAGTTAAATCAAAACAGCCCAAACCAGCACTCTGGATGCTTTTGTTTATCAAACCATTGAAAAGTTTAGCAGAGCTGAGGACACAGCAATACCAGGAAGATCTTGGGCTGTTCAAAGAGGTGGTTTTTCCTCTTGTGGTGGTGCTGGGGGGTCTGGGTGGGTGACAGGGCTGCATGCAGGGGGCTGGCTGTTCCCTGAGCCCCGGCTCCAAGGGGTCCCCAGGCTTCGGGGCTTGCCTGCGGCCAGGGCTGTGGACAGAACAGAAATTCAGCTGGTTTTGCTGATAGGTGGTGTGACAGGTCGGGCCAGGGTGGGGCTGTCACCAGCAGCGCTTGGGAATTTCTGCTTTAGAACAAAACCCCTCTGTCAGCTTGGGGAGCTCGAGCCTTGCCAAGGAGGTTTCTTGGAAGATTTCAGTCCCTAGTTTGAGCCCTTCTTCAAAGCGTTAACACTTTTCTCTGCCATTTCCTGAGATCCTGTAGCAGACACTGGATGACAGACACATCCTGCTGCCGGAGGAATTCCCCTTTTCCTGCTCAGCAGGAACTTGTAATTTTGAGGCATGAAGCTGGGGGAGACCAACGCAAGGGCTGTCCTGGAGCCCTGGCTGGTTTAACAGTGATGGCTTTAGAATAGCTGCTTGGAAAGCAGAACAATTTGGTTTCATTTTGCAATTTCTTGGGGTGCTGAAGGAGCTGCCTGCTCAGGATTAGGCGCTGCCGGCAGCAGTGGCGCAGATTAAACCCACGGCCATCCCGGTGTGGCCCCAGCAGGAGCCCGGGGCGGGTTGGCAGTGCCACGGTGGGGGCATGGAGCTGCTGTTCCCTTTCGTTATCTCTGTGAGGGAGCGGGAGGCATCTCCAGGGAGGCTCCCGAGGTGCTGCTCATGCCCAAAAGCCACGCTTGCTGTACGGGCCGGGTTGGATTGCCGACGTGGCTGGGCAGCCTTCGCCGTGACTCGGGGTGGTTAACACTCAGCAGAGTTTAAAATCTGAATTTCCATGTCTGATGTGGGCGACTGTGTCCTTTTAATCATTTGGCCTGCTGGCAGTTGCAGTAAACCAGTCCTCAAACCGTCTTCATGTTTTCCTCTCTTTTCTCCACTCGCCATTTGGGAACAGTGCAGAGCCCTTTGCATCGGGCTCCCCTGTCCCAGGGATCGGCCTCGTCCTGCCGAGTGACAGAGCACCCCCTGCCAGAGGAGCTCATCCCTCCCCGAGCGAGGTGCCACCGGCGTCTGGTGCTGTGCCGGCTGGCTGGTGGGGCGAGGGCACGGCCGGGCACAGCCCAGCCGGCCACCGCGGCGCGCAGCGCTCACGGCCCCCTTGCACGCCAGCTCTGGGTTAGCGACGGGCTATTTCTGGGTCGCTCTCGTGAGTAATGGAATGAATCGTGCTGAGATTTTTGGGTGGGGACGGTGCCTCTGCCCACTGAGTCACCGCTCAGTGTCACGCCGGGCTCGGGAGCCGTCCCGGGTCAGGGGGGACAGCCGAGGCCATGGGGAGGAGCTGGGGGCGCGGGGCTCTGCACGGCTGGGAGCGGGCAGGGGAGCAGGGCGGGCGCTGCCCGGTGCTGGGCTGCTCCGGTTGGCTTTGTTTGAGGTCCGGTGTGCGGCAGACCGGGCGCGGGCAGATCCGCACGTCCGTCTGGGAGCGGGTGTTTGTGTCCCCGGGCAGCCGCTGTTCCTTGCGCCGCGGGTGTGTCGTCTCCTGCGTCGCCAGGATTAGATAGCGGCGCACCCCACGCCACCGTTCTTCCTCCGTTCGTCTTTGAGATATGGAGCCGCAAAGCAGCAAATCGCATTTTGCTGTGGGCAAAGGAGTTTTCTGTCTAAATAAACAGACTTTTTTGCCCATGAGCTCTCCTTTTTCCGTGTTGTGGAGATGGTGGCTGGAGAGCGGATGAGCCTTTGGTCAGATGAGGATGGTTTGCAAAGGGGGTGATGCGTTTCTTGTGTCCCCAGGGATACGCTGTCCTCCAGAGCTTTCCCTGCTCAAGAGGGCAGGAGACAGCAGAGTCCTCCAGCCCTTTTATCTGCCTCCACAGCACAAATGTCGTGTGTCCTCGGGATGGGCTCCTGGCTGGCTGCCTGTGCGTGGGGCCAGGGGCATCCCTGGCCCAGCTGGGACGGGCAGGAGCAAGGGGGCATGAGGAAAGGGGACAGGAGCTGTGCTGGGGGGTTTCCCCTCCGCACTCAGCCCCCAGCAGTGGGACCCTTTGGGCACTTTAAGTTTTTTCTTCAACTTTAGTGTTGCACCAGTGTGCTCACCCTCTATATAGACACTCTGCGCCACTGGGATGTGTTCCTAGCGCCGAGGCTCCTGGCTGAGGAGTGCTGGATCCTGCCAGACACGGCCCTTCAGCCTCATCTTCTCACCTTACAAGTGCCGACTTATTATTTTTATTAATGGCTCCACAGCACTCAGCAGCCACGAACCACTTTGCTTGTGAGCCAGAGTGCGTGTAACCTGCAAAGATCCGGGGCTCTGGCAGGGTCTGGCCTGGATTTGGGTGAAACCTTTCTGTCTTCTGCCCCAACCACACGGTTGGGCAGTTTGATCTGTGGGAGCTGGGGTGGTCCCTGAGACTTCCCTGGGGGTTTGTGTGACAGCCCTGGGGAGGTCTCCTGGGGCAGGAGCTTAGCAGTGACCTGCTAAATGTGCAGATGAGAGGAGCCTGCTTTTGAAATGCAAGTCAGCCGCTGAGTCGAACTTCTTAATCCTTCACTTGCAGCTAATTATAATGCAGCTTCACTCGGGTTTTTCTCTTTTCCTCCCTTTTCCATTGGCGCAGGGTGCGGGTGTGATTGCCCCGGGGGAGGACAGGCGCCAGGCCCTCCTTACGGCTCACTGCCGGTGCGCTGGCTAATGCCAAGCTCCTGATGGCCAGTCTTCCCAGCACGATCCCAGTGTGATCCGCTCCCAGCGCTCGCAGCTCGGTGTATTGGTGTAGGTGTGCGCGTCCTTCCCGCACGGTTATTTCCCCTGAACCTCCCCAAGGCTCTGAGCCCAGACTGTCCCTCACGGTCCTGCCAGCCTGGGCAGAGGGGGTTTGGAGAGGGCCAGGGCTGGCTGGGGGACGTGCAGCGTCCCTGCCTTCCTGAGCAGTTTTCTGGTCGCCTGTAATTTCCCTCAGACCAGAGAGCAGCGTGTGCCTTTCCAGGGATTAAACCCTGAGCTGTCAGTGTGCATCTTGCCCAGGATTTCTGCGGGGACAGAGCTGGTGATGTGCCAGAGGTGCATAAGGAGTGGGTCGGGCTCTTTGGATTGAAGCATCTGGGGATGGGAAAGACATTTTGGGCCCGAGGTCAGGGCGGGATGTGATCCCACCATGGCTGATTTTCTCAGGCACCATGGCAGGCGTTCTGTGCCATCGTCCTGAGAAATTCCCAGGCTCAGCTGTAATCTCCTTTTGAAACTCAGGGATGCAAAGGCACAGCTCTCCTCACAGGATTGCATCCTTTTTCCTTGGGGCAGAAAGCAGCCTCCTTTACTGAGGGGTTTCAGCTCTGTCTGCTGAGTGATGGCTGGCAGCTTCTCGTACTGCCGGTGCCAGCCTTGGCTCTCGGTCATTATGTGGCAAAGGCTCCTTTGTCAAACAGGCTGGGACGGGGCCAGCCCGGTGCCGGGTGCCAGGCGCGCAGGTTGTGCTCGCCCAGACCTTCGAGAGCTCGGCTCAGCACGTTCCTGCTGCTGATCGGATTATTTGGGAGGTGGTGAGCGTGCCTGGGTGAAACCCGGAGTGCAGTTTTTGCCCTGAAGAATTTATAATCTGAAATAAAACCAGCGGGTGCGTGCGACTCAGATGATCAGAAAAGCCATTTGCCCGGGGTGGTGGCACAGGGAGAAAGCCCAACGCGGGAGGGGCTGGGTGGCTGGGCCCGAGACCCTCCGTCCCAGTGCCCCCCGGCTGCTCACGCTGGGCTGGGCCCGGGTGCCTGTGTCCCCTACCCTCCTGGGCAGCCATGCGAAAGATTTTGGGGCACGGGGGGGACCAGGAGGGGCCGGGAACGTGGGCTGCCCGCGGCCGCTGTGTCCCGCTCACCCGCCCTTGTCCCCGCAGCGATGGCAGCCATCAGGAAGAAGCTGGTGATCGTGGGAGACGGTGCCTGTGGAAAGACGTGTCTGCTGATCGTGTTCAGCAAGGACCAGTTCCCCGAGGTCTACGTGCCCACCGTGTTCGAGAACTACATTGCTGACATCGAGGTAGACGGGAAGCAGGTAAGGGTCGTCGCGGGGTTCCCGTCCCCTCGCTCCCGCGGGGGTTGGTCCGTGTGGCTCCGGATGCACCCGCAGTGCTCGGGGGAGCCCCACGGCTCCTGCGTTTCTGGGTCACCCTGAACCCGCCCCAGTTGGAGGAAGACTGGGGCTATAACCGAGGCAGATAAACCTGCTGGCTCCTGGCCTGCCGAGCCGCCTGCGAGCTGCTGAGCCGCGTCCCTGTCCCCTCCCAGGTGGAGCTGGCTCTGTGGGACACGGCTGGACAGGAGGACTACGACAGACTGCGGCCCCTCTCGTACCCGGACACAGACGTCATCCTCATGTGCTTTTCTATTGACAGCCCGGATAGCCTCGGTAGGGACAGGGGCCGAGGGGGGACCTGGGGCTCCCACAGGACTGGGTGCTGCTGCTAAACCCCCCCGGGGTCTGGGAAGCCCCCGTGCTGCACCTCTGGGGGATGCCCGTCCCTCCCCTCCATCTCCTGCTTTGGGAAGATGCTGGGAACTTGCTGGTTTGGTGGAGGCGGTGGGAGAGGAGGATGCTGCGGGGCGAGCTCTCCCCCTTTCCTGGGGGGAAAGCCCGGCGCCGGTTCCTGCGGCTGCGAGGAGGCCGGGGGGAAGCAGCCCCTCGGTTCAGGGGGGTCCACGTGTGCTCGTTGCAGAGAACATCCCTGAGAAGTGGACGCCAGAGGTGAAGCACTTCTGCCCCAACGTGCCCATCATCCTGGTGGGGAACAAGAAGGACCTGCGGAACGACGAGCACACGCGGCGGGAGCTGGCGAAGATGAAGCAGGTGGGGGGGGGGCGGGGGGCAGCCCTGGGTCCCGCAGCCTCGGCCGGCGACCCGCCTCTCCCCGTGCCGCCCCTTTGCCGGCCGGATCGGGGCGCTGAGGGCTGGGTGCCCCGAGGGCAGGCCCTGTGCTTTTGCTGCTGTTTTGTGGCGACGCTCCCAAACCCTCTTTTTAACGCTTTCTAGGAGCCGGTGAAGCCGGAGGAGGGGAGGGACATGGCCAACAGGATCAATGCCTTCGGCTACCTCGAGTGCTCGGCCAAGACGAAGGAGGGCGTGCGGGAGGTCTTCGAGATGGCCACGCGCGCCGGCCTGCAGGTCCGGAAGAACAAGAAGCGCAGAGGCTGCCCGCTGCTGTGAGCAGCCCGGCGGGCCAGGAGGAGCTGCCTGCGCCGGCCCCCCGTCGCCCTGCGCCGCGCGGGGAGGGAGCGCTGGCCACCTCGGGGTGCCAGAACCTGCCCCCCCATCCCTCTGCACGAGACCCGCCGCCCACAACCCGCGGGGTGCCCCTGCGAGACGCGGGGGCCCGGAGGAGCCTTCGGCACCCGCCGTTCTCTGGGGGCCGGGCATTCGCCTGGCTCCCTGCCTCGCCCCGGTTTGTGCCGGTTCCGCCGCTCCGGGAGGTGCCGCTGGCTGCTCGCGCGTGGGGTGGGCTGGCCCCCGGCCGTGCGGGCAGCACGCACCAGCCCTTCACCCAGGCTTTGCCCAGGGCAGGTTTTGGCCCCATGTGTGCGGAGCCGGGCTGGCGGCAGCACCCTGCTCCCGGGGCCCGGGCTGGGGCAGCGCCTCTGCCCGGCTCTGCCGGTACCACCACCGCCGAGTCTGCGTTGGTCACGCACTCGGCACCGGTCAACTGACCTGCGTAATCGGGAGAATAAATGCCAACTGGTCTTTTAGTAACCGTAACTCCGCTTGCGCGGCATCCTTGGTGCCCCTGCTCTGTCTGGGATGCTGCCTGGGGGCCGGGTCCAGGCGCTGCAGGGGGGGGGGACTTGCTCGGCCCCCAGCCCCTCTTGCAGGGTCAGGGCCCGTCACCCTGGGCTTGGGTAAGACCGAGGGAGCAGCTTGTGTGGGAAGGGCTGGGCGGGAGTTCCCCAGCCGTGCCCAGGCCCTGGTGTGACTGGTGCTGCGGGGCCAGCCCTCTGTAACCGCGCTGGCGCAGGTCGGGGCAGGCCAGCAGCAAGCCTGTTCCTGCCCCGGCTGTGGCGGCAGGGCCCAGGACGTGACGTGCATACACCATTTTTATCTAAACCTTTATTCCAGGGAAACAGAAGTGAAGTGTGCCAGCTCTCGGGCCAGGCAGCTGCCTGGCAGAGCAGCCCAGCCTGGGACCCTGCCTGCACCCCAGTCACCTGCCGCAGCAGCACGGAGCTCCCCTGCACACCCAGCGATGCTCTTTGGAGGCTGCCTCTCGCTTAAACCGGTCCTTGAACGGTGAGAGAGAACTGGCTTTCCAAGGATGTGTCAAAAACTTTAAAATGGAGCGTGGTCCTGCTCTGCAAGGGCTGCCCTGCAGTCTGGGCAGGGGGTCTTGGCTGGCAGTGGAGGCTGGGGGGATGCCCTTGCCCAGCGGGCTCAGCCCCATCCCCGCAGCGTGGCACGCTGAGCACCCCGGCACCGAGGCAGGGGAGAGCAGGCGGCTGCTGCAGGCCAGGGGCAGGCTGAGGGGTGCTGGAGCTCCACAGGGCTTCTCCTCCTTTCCCAGGCAGGTTTCCTGCAGAGAAACCCTGTGACAGAGGTGGCCCCTGGCTCGGGAGGGGACAGGCACCCCCTAAGCGTGAGCCCTGTCACCCCTGCTGCAGGCGAAGCCTCCCCGCTCACCTGGGTGCTAATTGCCGAGGTGCAGGGCATGGAGGTCGGCGGCGAGGCCGTCCTCGGCCGGGCTCTCGTCTTCGTAGGGGTAGCCCGTGCAGCCGCCCTCGTCCCTGCAGTACCTGAGGAACCTGTGGGTGCAGAGCAAGGGGCGAGTGGGCACTGGCCACGCTGGCGGCACTGGCCACGCTGCCTCCGGCCACAGGCACTCGCCAGCATCGGCCGCGGCGGGGCCAGGCTCACCTCTGCCAGTGGTGGTCCTTGCTGAGCACGGCCGGGTTGCCCACCACGATCAGCAGAGCCTTAGCCCTGGTGATGGCCACGTTGAACCTCTGAAAAGAGAACACGAGTGAGGCCTCCCGGCCCCCTCCCCAGCCCCAGCTGGGTGCCGGCAGCTCCAGTGAGGGGGGGTGCCGAGGGAGCGGGGTCTGCTCGGCGCAGCGCCGTACCTTGGGGTTCTTGAGGAAACCCAGCTTGAAGGTCTGGTCGAGCTGGAGGTACTCGCTGCAGCTGCGCACGGTGGAGATGAGGATGACGCGCCGCTCCTGGCCCTGGAACTCCTCCACGGAGCCCACCTGGGGTGGGGAGAGCGGGTGAGGGGCCGGGGGGCACCCCCCCGGGGCTGGGGCTGGGGGGGGAGGTCCTCTCCCCCCGTGCCCAGGACCGCACCTTCAGCAGGCTGATGTCTGGCAGCGCCCGCAGGACGGGGTCCAGGGAGGTGATGGCTTTTCGGATCTTCTCCACCTGGGGGGCGGGAGGGGGGGCACACAGCACAGTCCAGCCGCCACAGAGCTGGCCCCAGGTGCCAGCCCCGGGGCTGCCCCTCTGTCCCAGTGCCCCCCGTCCCCTGGGGACAGCAGAGCCGTGCCCCCCTCACCTGCTTCCTGTAGGGAGAGATGATGCCGACCTCCTTGGGCGAGACGGGGGGGCAGCCCCCCTTGCCCTGGCTCTGCAGCAGCTTCTTGAGGTAGTCGACCAGCACCTCGATCTCAGCCGTGTTGAAGAACGAGGGGCTCTTGGCCTCTCTCCGGTCTTCCCCACAAACCCCATGGAAGATGATGGGGAAGCCCTGGGGGTGGAGAGCGTCGGGCTCTGCTCCGCCTGCGGCTCAGGGCTCCCCCCGGCCCCCTCCTTGCTGCCCCCCCTCACTTTTTTGGGAAGCTCCTCCCAGGCGCAATACAGACTCCGGACGTCGAGCCCGTTGCTCTCGCAGGCCTTCAGCTCGCTGTCGTAGAAGAGCTCGTTGGGGATCCTGAGGATGGCCTCGTGGGACCTGGCAGAGGCAGGACAGCGCCCGGGCTGGGTGTCCCCTCCCGGGTGCCGTGTGCCCGGGACAGCGGGCGCGCTCCCACCTCCGGCACCGCGAGGCTCTGGGGTGCAGGCACAGACCCTGCACCCAGCCGCGCTCAGCAGAGCCGCCGCATCCCTGCCCGCGCCCGGCCCCACCTGTAGTTCCAGAGCAGTTTGGTGACGAACTGTGGGTCGTATCCCCCGCTCGACTTCTTGTACAGGGGGTTGTGCAGCATCAGCCTCTCCAGCAAAGAGGTGCCTGCGCCCAGCGAGACCCCGTGGCTCCCCGCAAGGCTGCTCGGCCCCCGGGTGCCGGCAGCGTCCCCCCTCCCTCCCCACTCACCCAAACCATGCTCCATGGCCAGTGGCGACCTCAGGACGGGGCCCAGCTGCTGGGGGTCTCCTGCCAGCACCAGCTGCCCCCCGTTGGGGTTGGTCTCCTGGTCCATGGCAGTCAGGAGCCCTGGGTGGAGGGAGGGCTCAGCAGGGGGGGGTCCCTGGGCCGTGCAGGGATGCTGGTCCCCGGGACAGCAGCCAGGCACCACTCACCCGTGATGGCGACCACGCTCTCCGGCTCTACCGCCTGGCCGCACTCATCGATGAAGACGTGGGAGAAAAACCCTGGGGGGAAGTTGGCTGACGCCAGCCTGGGGGAGAGGTGGAGTGAAGCTGCCTCAGCATCCCTGCCCCGGCTGGCCATCCTTCCCTCCCTTACATCTTCTTCCTCCAGCAGAGGAGGGGTCCCCCCTGCTGCCCTCCCCCCCCGCTTGCCCCCCAGCAGGGCTGCCCTCCCGGCCCAGCTGCAAGGCGCCCCTGGGTCCACCCGCCGCGGGGGGTGGGGACAATCCCAGGTCCTCTGACCTTCCCGCTGTCACCAGCGTGGTGATGAGGATCCGGTAGCGCCTCAGGTGCTCCTTGCTCGGGTACACGTAGCAGCTCTGCTCACCGTCCCAGTTGCAGCAGGGCTGGAACACAGGCGTTCGGTGGGATCCTGCTCTCCCCAGGGGCCGCCAGCCCAGACGTGCCGCGGGGTGCCAGGACCTACCCTGATATCGGGGGGCACCTCCTGGTAGCTCCTGGAGCTGGCGATCAGCCTGTAGATGTGCCGGGGGGCGATGTCCTTGATGAGGCGCTGGCACAGCAGGTCTGCGGCACTGTTGGAAGGGGCGCAGGCCAAGATCCGGGCGTCCTTGAAGCACGTCCATACCTAGGTGGGAGGGAGGGTGACGGGGTGAGGGCCCGGAGCCCCAGGGGCTGGGCTGGGCAGCGCTGCCTGCGGCTGGACCCCAGCACCAGCCACTCACCTGCTTGATGGCCTCTACCACGGTGACCGTCTTGCCAGTCCCGGGGGGGCCGAAGATGAGGTATGGGGCTGGCCTGGACATCCCTGTCACGATGTGTGTCACGGCTCTGCACTGCTCCTCGTTCGCCTCTAGCTTGCGGTCGAACCACCTGCGGGAGCCGAGGCTGAGTGGGCCAGGTCCCCGTCCCCCCCCGTCCCCTCCCATCCCGCAGGCACCGGGACTCACCGGGGCTGGAAGGTGCCTGAGAAGAGGGACTTGTGGCAGGAGGCGGAGGGGAAGAGGAGGCTGGACAAGCCGCGCTGCATGGCCAGGGCTGCAGCCCGGTGCTCCACCTGCAGTGGCAGCCGGCCGAAGGTGAACGTCACGTCGAACTTCAGGTTGTTCACAAACTTCTTCAGCAGCCTGGGAAGGAGCGGCGTGAGCAGGGCGCGGGGATCCTCCCGCACGCCTGTCCTGGCCCTTCCCAGCCTGCACCCAGCCCTCGGCACGTCCGAGCGGGGCTGCGGGGGCCCTGCCAGCCCCGGACACCACTCACTTGGAGGAGAAGCCCAGCCTGACCTTCTCCAGCTCCACGCCATGCACGTAGCCCTTGTACTGGACGAGTGGGGAGTGGTTCCGCTCGCTGCTCAGGTGGGCAAAGAGGTGGTCCCCTTTCAGCACGGACGGGCGGTTCTCGGCCACGCCGGGTACCTGTGCCAAACCGCTGGGGTGATGCCGGGCACCCCGGCAGCCCTCCCGCCCCCCCGACATCCCCTACGCACGTCGAGGACCAGCAGCGCCCTGTCCTGCACCATGGACACGTCCTGCATGTCGTAGCGCCGGATGTCCACCTCCATCTGGATCTCCTCCAGGTGCAGCAGCAGCTGGAACTTCTTCTGGTAGTTCCCAGGCTGCAGAGGGGCCTCCAGCAGTGACCTGCGGGCAGCCGGGACGTCACCGTGCCGTGGGGACACCGCGGCCACGGGGCAGGGGGTGGGAGGCGCAGGGCCGGGCGGTGTTGCCCCCACCCCTCAGCACTCACCGCATGGCAGCCCAGCTGGAGCTGGCGTTGGGTCCCAGCAGGATCGTGTCCTTGAGGCTCTTTGGGTACTTGTAGGTGCCCAGAGGGATTTCCCTCTCCAGTTCGTTTTTCAGGGAGCTGGGTGGAGGGGACAGCAGTGCTACAAGAACTACAGAGCCGGGCTCCCGCCCGGGCTGCAGCCACCTGGCAAGCAGGGTGTCCCCAACCTCCCCAGTGTCCCCAACCTCCCTGTCACCAGCCATCACAATGGGATGGAGCACTGTGCTGGACAGCCGGCTCCCAAGGGGCTGAGCCTTGTCCCAGCTGGAGGAGAGGCCGGGGCCCTCCGCGCAGGATGGCAGCGGGTGACCCTGCCACGTACCTGTCAGGGGGGATGCCATCCTCGGTGATGATGGTGACAGGGTGCTGGAGGTTGGCCTGGTAAGGCTGGAAAGGCGCCGAGGGCCCCAGGTCCTTGGCCAGCTGGCTCTCGGCGACGGCGGCGATGAAGCGCCCGATGCTGAAGGGCTCGTCCGGCTCCTTGGTGAACTCGAAGACCAGCACGGCACGGAAGTACCCATTGCGGGGGGTCAGGCACCGCACCTGGATGGGGTACGTGCTGCCTGCGTGGCAAGGAGGAGAGCTGGGTCCCGCACCTCCTCCGGCGGGGCAGGGAGCGGGGCAGGGGACGGGGCCCTACCTGGGTGCAGCACCAGGGACTGGCCCTGCGTCGCCCCTTGATCGTCCACGAAGGAGAGCTCCCGCAGCCGCTGGCGCGGCTGGCACTGCCGCAGCGTCACGGCCTCTGCCCCGCGGTTCTGCACCAGGATGGTGACCGTCCGGGGCTCGCTGGGCACCACCGGGAAGCGGATGTGCCCGTTGCCCTGGTCGTGCTCCGAGACGATCTCGACCCCGTGCTTCCCGCAGATGAACTCAGCCCTGTGGGAGGGAGGGTCAGGCTCTCCCAGCCGGGGTGGGGGGTCCCCAGGGCTGTGCCGGGGCAGGCGTGGGCAGGGTGCTGCTGCTCGTACCACTTCTTGGCACGGCTCTGGGGCACTCGCGGACTGGAGCTGGGCTGCTGCCCTGCGGCAGACGTGGATGCCAACTCCTTTGTGTTTGCTCTGGGTCTCCGGTACTGGTCTGCCACCACCACGCGCCTCTTCTCCTGCGAGGAGCAGCCAGCATCAGCGTGGCCCCGGGGTCCTGCCAGGGCCTGGGGGCTCCCGCAGGGCCAGTCCCGGTGGGCACAGGAGCTGCTGCATTGGCCCGGCCCGGGGCCTCCCTCACCTTCCTGAAGTGCACCCACTCCCTGTGCACCTGGGCCTGGTGGGTCACCTTCAGCGCGTACAAGATGCAGGAGAAGGTGGGCAGTTTTGTATCAGTCCTGCACAGCCAAGGGAGAGAGGTTTCAGCGTGGGACGGAGCACGGCTGGGCTGCCGGGGCACCAGGAACTGAGTGGAGGCGAGCAGGAAGGGAGGGTGGAGCGGGGCACGGAGGCTGGGGTGAGGGGCACTCTGGTGACTCCCCTCTGCGCTGGGAGAGGAAGGTGTGGGGCTTTGCACTGTCCCACACAAATGTTACATCCCTGCAGGCCGCTCCAGCAACTCCGTGCTGTGGCATGGTTGTTCCAGCTGTGCCACGGCCGTTCCAGCTGTGCCACTGTCTGGCCCCGACAGCCATGCAGTCCCTGTCCCCAGCGCACAAGCAGCAGCAGGGCAGGGACGTGTCCCTGTCCCCAGATCCTTGACAGAAGAGGCTGTCCAGAGGGGTGAGCCCCCTGCACAGCCCCAGGGGCCGAGCCGCTGCAGACGTGGGCTCCTCCAAGGCACGGCCACTGCGCTCCCGGCAGCGATGCCGGCGATGCCTCCCCAGGCACCCCCCGCACCCGGGGGCATATCCTGCAGCCCGCCGGCGGGCTGAACCCCAGCTTTGCCAATGATTAACAGCGGTGACGTTGCACAACGGCCAGTGTGACCAGTGTCAGCGGGCTGAGGTGGGGAGCGTGGTGGGCAGCGGGTGTCCGAGGCCGTGCCCCGGCAGCTGCTGGGGGGGCCCGTGCAGCTGGGGAACATCCCAGCGGGGCTGCGGCGAGATGGAGGGGCTTGGGGGCACGCAGGGCCGGTGGCGGGGTGGGGGGGGGGGGGCAGCTCTGCCCCTCGCTGCAGCCACAGCCCAGCGGGACACCGGCTGCCCCAGCAATGCTGCTGCTTCCTCCGTGCCTGGGGACAGCGCGGCCCCTGCGTTTAGATTGAACTGGCCCAGGTGGTCCTTGCTGCTCAGGAAGCACAAGGCTCCTCCATCCCACCCAGGCCGGTGATGAAGGGGAGCCCCTGAAGACCCCACTTGCTCCCCAGTGCTGCCCTCACACCCAGCTCCTGGCCGGCGCTGGCTTGACACCCCATGTGAAGCCCCAGCGATGGTGGCCGGGTACTGGTGATACTGGCCGGGGGCCCGATGCTGGCCGGGGGCCCGATGCTGGCCGGGGGGCCGGGTCTGGCCGAGGACTCTCACCTGCCCCGAAACTCCTGGTTGTAGATGCTCCGCAGCGTGTCCCGCCGGCTCTCCTGCTCCCGGCCCGTGTCCCGCAGGAACTGCACGAACTGATCCCCCCACCGCCGGGTCTCCGCCACGCTGAACCGCGGCATGGCTGAGCCGAGCCGAGCCGAGCCGTGCCGAGCCGGGCTGAGCCGGACTGGGCTGGGCAGGGCTGGGCTGGGCTGGGCTGGGCTGGGACTGGCCCCGCAAGGAGAAACGAAAGCGAAAGGGGCCGTGCACCCTGCGGGCCCGCCCGCCCGCCCGGGGCTGGGGGGGGCCGGGGGCGGCTCCTGCCCGGCGCCTCTGGCCCCGCAGCATCGCCCCGCGCCCGGGGCACCGCACCCCACGGAGGGGCCCGGCCGCGGGGGCCGCGCGGCCACGGGAATTGCCCTGGCTGCGTGTGGGGCGGCTGGGGCGGGGGGTGGCCCGGCCCGGGACCCCGGGGGGTGCCCCCCACCCCCCCTTGCAGGGCTGCCCCCGGGGTGAGGGCCACATGCCCGGAGCGGGCTGGGGGCTGCAGGCTGGGCAGAGCCGAGCTGTTGAGTGTCAACGCAGTGGGCTGGTTGTCACACACCCCACACACCCCCCACCCCCCCCACCCCCCGGCCCTGGCAGGAATTGCCCCCGGGGAGGGAGAGCAGGGGCTGCTGTCGGGCAGGAGGAGCCCAGGTGAATCGCTGCACCCACTGATGGGGGGCAGGAGCTCCCACGGCTGCTCTATAAATAGGGCAGCTGCAGGAAGAGCTGCTTTCTCGGTCTCTGCCTCTGATTTCCTGTGCTTTTGCCCTCCAGCCTGCCCAGCTGGGATGGTGGTCCCTGTCCTGCTCATGTAAAGCAGCTCAAGACCCTGGGACTGCTCACCCTGCTGCTTTTGCTTTGTCTGTGGCCCAAGGATGTTGGGGTGAGTCTGCTCTTTTCCCTGGGGCGGCTTTTCCTCTGCCCCAGGCTCTGCTAACAGCCCCGCTGTCTGGAGGTGGCTGATGGACTGTGGTGGTGTAGGGCCCCGTTGTGGGAGGGCTCTGAGGCTTGAAAAACGGGGGTGGTGCCTTTGGAGAAGTTGCTTGTAGGTCTTTCTGTCATGCGTTGCAGGCAGAATCGTGGAGCTTTAAGCTTAGATTTTACAACCAGATAGGAAAGCTCTTTCCTTGGTGGTCAGCTGAGTAGCCCGGCTGCTGCCTCTGGGCTGGCAGGGACCCGGCCTGCAGCCCTGGGCTGGCTTTGCCTTCCCTGGCTCCCCCAAGCTGCCGTACCTGCTCGCTGATTCACCTGGGACAGGCTTTGGCTCGGGCTCACTTGACCAGGGCCAGCCCAGGATATACATTGCGCTGGGGCTGGCCTCAGTCCCCGGTGAAGCCTCTGGTCTCCAGCAGACAAGAGCTGATGGCTTCAAGGATTAAGATGCCTCTGGGCATGTGTCACTGCTGGGCTGGCATTGTTTAGTCCCCAGTGGCCCCGAGTCGTGCCAAGTGTTGCTTTTCCAAGGAGTGGGGAAGGGGCTGGGACTGGGATAGCTGGGCCGGCTGGGGAGGCAGAAGGGCCGGGAGGTGGCAGGGAATGAGTCAGCCCAGGGGACGATTAGCTAAAGATTTGAAGGCCAAAGAGATAGAAACGGTCCTAAGTCTGGAACAAGTGGCAGTGAACCACTCGCAGTGTAACCAACCCCGGGGCCAAGACTAGCCTTGAGGCAGATAAAAGCTCCGTGGTGTGCAGAGCCTTATCTCGGCCCCGCTTCGGCTTCACATTCCTGGAATTGCTGCATCGATTGTCTGGATGGGACTGGGGGCCGTGCACCTGAGGTGCTCATCCACACAACCTTTCATCTCCTCCGGGTGCCGCGGGCAGGGAGCAAACCCTTCCTACAAACACCCGCCGGCAGGAGCCCTGTCCTTGAGCCCTCTTTGCACAGCGGTTACTGTCTGACGAGCTGAGAAGAGGGGAGGTAGGTGTAGGCACAGATGATGAGTGCAATAACCTTGTCTGCTGTTTTCCCCGGGGTGAAGTGCTTCATTAGAGCCCTATGACTTTTTTTTGTCTTAAATTTGAAAGTCCTCAGACCTCCAGTTCCCAGGTCTGTGTGCCAGGGCGGGAGCATCACCTGTGGGCCTGCAAGCAATGCCACCCCTGCTTTCACCCGTTACCTGCAGCTCAGCCTTCATCAGGAGCCAGAAGGGAGACCATGAAAGGACAGACACAAGTGGCTTTAAAACAAAGACCGGTGTATTTCTAGACTATTTGATACAGAGGATGCCTGGAGGATGAATGGTCAGTCTCAACAGCAAATACAAATATATTTTATTTAGACAAAACTTCTCACAAAGGACAGACACACTTATTTTGTGGTATTACTGTGCAAAACCTGAAGTGTAATGCACAGGCAGTCCCATCCCTATCTTCCCACCCCCTTTCTTTGTGTATTTAAAATAGGAAGACACTAACCAGTTTAAAAACCAGAACCTGCAAGAAGTCCCAGTGATTATCAAGTGCAAACGAAGCAAAGTGAGTTCACCAAAGGGGTTTCATCTTGCAGTGAGTCCACGTTCCCAGTTCTGACTGAGAAAGGCATATGCCTGCCTCTTCAGCCTCCCTTCAAGAGAAACGGGCAGGACTGCCATTTCTGATTTTACAGAAGAAAAAATGTGATGTAGAGCAAGCATTCAGAGAGCAATGAAGAGATTAATTCCAAAAACCCCTTTAAGTATGACAAGAAACTGGCCACAATTGAGACAAAATGGAAAGGTTTTTTTCTCTCACTTTGGTGCAAGTTTATTTATTTTGTACACTATCCATCCATACACCTGCGATACAAATTCTATGAACCTGCCACAAAGCATTAAAGCACAACATACCTATTATTCTGTAGACATTTGCATTTTCAACCACCATCCAGACTACATGGATCAGCAGCGATTCAGCTGACGAACTTGTAGTTCTGTAAAAATGCAGATGTCTGATAACCATACATATATGAGGGAGGGGAGAGCAAAAATGTTCGCTTTTAGGGAACATGGCTCAAATCTTCAGATTAAAAAAAAAAAAAATTTCCCTGGAAGAGCTGGCTGTGTAGGGATTTCTGTGAGGGATAGATGCTGTAAACTCATTTCATGTAGTAAAATCTACACCTGCAGGCTTTTTGCTTTGTGGAGGTCAGTAATAAGGATACAGGAGGACCTACAGTCTTTTGCATTTATTAATTACACCTTGCAGCATAGCGCCTTGAGCTGTTGGCAGATTTGACAAACTTACTGGAGTACCTGGAGTGCTGCGGATGGGTGAAGGGAATGCTCTGCACCCTCAGCTGTATTTGTAATAGGGCTTTTCCAGCTAGGAAGTTTTCCAACCAGTACAATCAGCAATTGAGAACAGCTATACTTCTGAACCATGACTGTGGCTTAATTAAAATGACCTATCAGTAAATGCAGTCACAACAGGAAGTTTATGCGGCAGGAAACACAAAACACAAAGACAACACTATTTGTTCCACAGTTCTCTCTGTGGCTAGAAAACCTGTTAACTTCGAAAGCCCTAGAAAAATGCTGCACTGGTTTAGAAACCATCTACTTGGCATAGGACCACATTTGTTTTTTGCACGCAAACATTTCATAAACCTCCTTATTTCTGCATTAAGCATTCTGCATTTCTTTGCCGATCTTGTAGCTGAGGATTTTGTTCCAGTCGATCTTGGTGCGGGTGACGGGCAGCTGCCGGCGTAAGGCTTTGAAAGTGGTGTCTGACATGGTCTGGTAGTTTTCACTGATTGCTGTCTGCAACGGCAAGTCGATTCAGTTACAACAGGGAGAAGATACTCTAGAAAGCATGACTTTGTGTTAAAGCCACAAAACCCTTTCTCCAGGCGAAGGCACACTACTAACTACATTAATAATGCAGGCACCCGCGTGTGTGCAAGCACAAGGCTTTCTGTTAAACTCCCCCGTGGATGTAGCAGCGTCTCCTTAGGTGTTTCACTGCCTTATCTGTATTGAGTCTCCTTGCACACAGGCTGGGACAATGTAAAAGGCTGTCAAGCTGTCACACAAATTTCCTCTTCAGTATTTTTAGCTTTCACAGAGGAAAACATTTAGACTCACCCTTCCATGCTTGTTCCAGGCACCATTTGCAACCCTTTGAAATAACTACATAGCAAACTTGATTATTAATTACATGTAGCTCTACAACTATATTATTCAAACAAATACTGCTGCCCTTTTCTAAGTAATTCTTACAGTTGATACCAGATTCAGCCAGAAACAGAATTAGAGGTCAAGTTTCCATTAACAGTAAATGGAGACTGATATGATTCCATGAGATTTGTTTAACTATCATTGATCTTACCTGGTACTCGTTTTCTGCATTTTCTATTATCTTAATAAATTCCTTAGCTGTCTGGACATCACTCTACAAAGGGGAAAAATAATTTTTTATATGTTTAAGAGCAACTTACGGAAGTTAGACAACAGATTTCTTCTTAAATGATAGGCTGAGTATAGATGAAGTGGATAACACCAGCAGTTTCCACCTCATGTTTGTAGCTGGGATCCTTTCACTCACTGTGGGTGTCTCAGTGAGGTTCAAGACTGAGGCATGGACTGGCCAGAACTTGGGCTGCAAACTGAAACAGGACTGCACCCTAGTGAGCAAAAGGGAAGATGACCTTCACGGTATAATTAAGGGTTTTGTGACTGTTGCTTCATCTACCATAGTACAGGATTTCTTATTTTCCCTTAGTACACTGCTCTTAGTGATCATCTCCCTTGTGTATAGACAGAAAAGCATATTCTGCCCTCTTTTACTGAAACTTGTAAGAATAGCTTTCCAATAGAGACCGTACTTTCTAACACAGTCTAACTTTGAGCAGTTGAGAATCTGGGTTTCCCATGTAACTCCGAACACTACAACTACACTGACTAGGCACCCTAAAATTACATTACTTTAAAGTCAAGAGAATGTAGTCACAGAAGTGCATGCTTCATGAGATGTTTAAGAAACAAGAGAGTTGCTTTATCGTAACAAAATCTTTTAGCATACTTACTGAAACCTGTACAGAGTCCTGGATATCTTTATGACTAACCAGCTGAACATTGCCATCTTCATAATAGTGGACCTGAACAAAGAGACAAAATGCAGGTTATCATTAACACTCATTTTATAATCCCTAGAGCCCCCAAATGCTACCAGAATGGCACAACAGCATTGTTATGCCAGTCTTCTCTGCTTACGTGGAGACTAAAAGCAGGATGGATTTTCTAAAAGGTTTCATTCTTTGTCAAGACTGTTCAAGATTATGTTAATGCCTAGAGTTGAAATAAGAGCAATTATAAAAGAATTCATGGTATAGGTTTTAGCTCTACAAAGTGAAGCAGACTTGGAGGCACATAGGGTAACGCTATATAATAAACCACAGGCCAGATTGTAGATGATGTCTGAAACACTAGATTTAAGAATTAATTTCTTGAATTGTATAATTTAATAGCATCCTGACTTGAGAAGGACATTTCGGCTGTATCTCAGCATCTCGTTCTGAGTCAAATACATTTGTGTAAGAGAAGCACAATGCAGCTTCTGTTATTGCCAGAAAAAAGTCGCTCACCTGGATTTTGAGCACTGCAGCCACTTGAGCTGTTGGTGGTGTGATGGTAAACTTCCATTCTGATCTCCAACGACCGTTCCTAAAAACAATCAAAGCATGAAAACTATTTCCAAACAGCTCCAGGAACAAAAAGCAGCAAACTAACATGAGCAAGTTGTTTCTGCTGTTGTCTTATGACCAGTACTGCAGTGCCTTACATGGCATTGAATTACAGTTCTGAAGCACAGCTGCACACAATGCAGCTTCAGTACAGACTAGCTCCAGCGTACTTGTGCTCTGGAATACCTAAGGGGTATATATCTACCTCTGATAATGCCCTTCTCCCTGGGTAGGTCACCGAGCCACACTGAAGGCTCTGGGAAAATGCCAAGGGGGCCGCAAGGCAAACAGACTACAGAATGAGAAGCAGAACTTCTCAGCAAGCCCAGGACTACTTGCCCTTCAGAGTGTCAGGAGACAGAGAGGATGGGTTTGTTCAAGGACTAGTAAAGGAAGAAAATACACTGTGTTGAAATAGTCTTACCAGAAGTTTTTGGGCTGGAACTGGTGGCTCTCAATACAGGCAATAATTGTCTGCTGCCCATCTATAGATTTACCATAAACCTGTATTTAGAAAAAGAGTTAAAATGGCCCAAGAGCTGAGGAAAGTAATTCTTATTTTCTGTTCTTGGCAGCACTGTGGAGGCTTGCTATTGTGGTATCTCACTGGGAACCTGTACCACTAATTACATTGTCCAACGCCTCCACTTGCAGGCATGGGCAAATAATACCTCCTTTTTATTAACTGCAGGTGTTAAGGTGCTTGGCAGTCGTGACTCTGAAAACCGAGGTCTAATACATCTTCACCACTGTGTGCATACCAAGATATTTGCACCCTCTTTGGAACTTGTTATTCCAAAGTTAGCAAAAACACTAATGAGGATGGAGAATTCACACAGCACTGCCCAGCACAAAGTCCACTCAAGGTACTGACTGACACAGAGCAATGAACTTTCAGTGAAAGAAGAGGGATACTCAACAGTACAGAAGCCATTGGGGTAATGATCTTTCACATAAGCTCTCAGTGCACTGTCACAGGCATCTCTCCATTGTTTTAAAGCTGATTCCGTGTCCTCAGGCTGGGGGTCACTTGCTTCTTTCCTTAAATGATCAAACTTAAAAGAAAGTTTGTTTCTTGGATCTAAAAATCTGCCATTGCCCAGATCACCATGTTCTGTGATTAAGACCTGTAAAAGAAGTTAAGATATGTTTGTTTACGCTATTGTAAATGTGCTGGTTTGTGTTATTCCCTACTTAAACAGATATCAATGTTTCAATAGACTCTTTCATTGAGCATTAATATCACATCAAGAAACAAGGATTTTCAGTAATAATTTCAACTAAGAGTAGTTGTAGTGGGGGTGTAAACTCTGTCCTTCATAGCAGCCTTCTGTCCCAGAAACAGCTGTATTATAATAAGGTATATATTTAGCTTAAAGTTGAGCATCCTTACGATACAAACAGGTGGTTTTACTTTTAAAGTTATTTTGGCTGTTTTCCTTCCCCATTTCTAAAGGAAACAAAGAATTTTACTTTGGAATTTACCATTTATTGTCATGTTCCATGTTGCAATAGCTCTCCTTCTAGTTAAGATGGTATATAAATGTGGCTACTTCTAATATACACAAACTACACAGCCTTCCCTCTCCTTTGTCTTATTCACCATAATTCTCTGTCTTTTCAAACACTGATTTTTTTTTTTTTTTTTGACGGCTGTACTGTAACTTTCTCATGTCAAAGCTGTGGGCAGCCCTCTTAAAAATATCTGTCTCCCATGAACATATCTGGGACACCAGAAAAGCTAGGTCAGTACTTGGCTCAGAGAATTGAACAGATGGTCAGGCCAGCTTTCTGGCTTCTGTAGGACTTGCTGCTTGTTCTCAAAAAAAAAACCCCAAAAGAAAAAAACCTGTTTTGCTGGCATAGGGTGGATAGTATTAGATTGGTATCATCAAAGAAACCATACTTTTTTAGGATAGCTGGATAGGTGGGAATGGATTAAAGATGCAGAAAATCAGAAGGAAAATACTATTAAGAATCTACTAGCGACTGTCAGCAGGAACTGTACGCAGGTAGCAACGTAAGGATTTGTAAGTGAGCTTTAACTAAAGAGTAATCTTTACTCATTCATCCTCTAGAATTCCAGTGACTTCAGCATCGATCTTTACTTAAGGAACAATGAATTAGTTACCAGATAGTATCAGACAGAACTTTAAGAGAACATTTCATACATGCTGCTTCTATGAGAACAGAAGTTTAGTAATATAATGATGTGTGGGGGAAGGAGGAGAGGTAATAACTTGTGAGTAGAAGGAAACTAGTCAACATCTTGATGAAACAACATTTTTATTGTTTTTGCACAGGGTAGTAATACAAACCTCAAGTGTAAAAAGCTTTCTCTTACCTGATCATCATACCCTTCTATCTTCACCGGAGTGAACTGATCCATGTTATACTGTGCAAATGCACTGTTAAGAATTAAAAGAACATGAACTTTAGCTGTGCATACACATTTATTTGACTCAAGAGTAAGTACATGGTCTGATTTATATTACAGAAAATTTCAACTTTATTTGGCAAATAATACACACAAGCACTCTTAAAGGATTTTTCAATGCCTTTATTGACGATAGCTATAAAAACCCAGGGCTAAAGCCAGATTTATTTAGTGATGACCAGGAAAGTACAGAGTTCAAAAGTAGAACAGCAGGCAGCCTCAGGGCATATGAGCAAGCCAAGGCAAAACAGGAACACCCCAGCTACAATTTAGACAGCAGCAACGTAAACAACCGAGAAGAAAACAAACAATTTTCTTATGTAAAGACCTGCTGACATGTCACCTAGCTTGAAGTAAAATCTTAACAGCAAATGCTTGTATGCATAACCATCTTCTGATGAGACTGCGCAAGTAAACAAGATATTTTGAAAACTTTTTTTTTGTTTTGAGGGCAGTTCTTTTTCTAAACTTCAGCTAAGGATTACTCATCAGTATTTCAGGTTTCATTTGCTTTACAAATCATGCTTCAACAAGATCAGACAATCCTGCTGCTGCAGAGTTAAACTTTTTGGCAGAGTGCCTTCCTGTCAGTTTTATATGGCCTGCCTCTACAGCACAAATTCCAATTTAGGACTTTTTCAAAGAATCATCCATACCTTTCATTACGTATTTTGCTGGGCGGATAAGGAATTACAGAAGATCACACTCAATACAACAAATGGCTTGCTTTGTTACAGAATGATGGGTGTAAGAAAATATATGCATCTCTGATGGTAATTTAACTTGTGTTTGAAATATTAGTACTTACTGTGCTGCTCCTTCCCTGAGAAGATTGTCGTTGTTAAGCAATAACCGGACATCTGGAGAAGAGAGAGTTCAGGGAGGTTATTGGATTTTTTGATCAAATGCTTCTCTTCATGCATTTAATTTTCAACTGTACAAATGCAAACATTAAAATGATTAAATCATTTCATTAAGCATACATAGTCATAGAATGACAGCATGCTTTTCCCTTACCACTTCTTAACCTTAAAAGCAGTATGTTGTGATAGCCTTAGACTCTTATAATAGACAAAACTTGAAGGAAACACTATGGATCATTTTTCCTTATTTACTTACCATTGAATACTTCATTGAATTCTCCAGGGGGTGCATGAGTGATGAATTTTGCAGCTATACGCACCTACAATGAAGCAAAAAAGTAATTAAACTAAAGACAAAAGATAACTTACTGAGTTCATATATACCGCAACCTCCACTGAAGCAATTTGCCAACAAAACCAACTCCAACTGGGATAGGAAGTGCTGCATTTAGAGAAATCTATGAATATATTATCAAAATAGAAATAGTCTCAAAAGACCAGATTTTTTTCATTGTAACCAAGCAGAATAATTCCAAATGTACTCAGGAAGAAGTGCAGGGGCACCTGTAAAAATGTGAACTGTTCAACCTGCATAGTACTAACCTATTTAAAGAATACGAATGCTGCCTAGCCACTCTTTTTGGAGACATTCCTACCCGATGTTTTTTTCCTGATCCTTGCTAGTAATCAGAAACCTAAATGCCAAGGTATAGAAAGAGTAAGAAAGCACTGCAGTAAAAGTGACACCGTGACTAGATAGTAACCTACAGCACAACCACGTAGCTCAGGAGCGTCTGCCATGTATTGCAGGACACCGTGATTCTCTGTGATGCAATTTATTTGTTGCTGATGACTGGCTGAAGGAGATGCCACTGCTTCACAGCAAACAGTGTGTGAAGGATGAGAGGTTGATCCCTCTAGAAATGGAGCAGTAAATCAATTACATCAACTGCCACGGGACTGCTTCCAGGGTTAATTATGCCTCAAGGACTCTGAAAAGCCACTGATGTGCTCAGAGTGCAGAAGGTGGTATGGGCATACAAAGTAAAAAGCTGGGAACTGACAGAAATGGAGGAGGTGATGGAAAGTGCCAGAATGAACCGCAGAAGTCAGACAGAGCCTCCAAATGAAACCATCCAAATTTCAGCAGATGCTGGGTTGGGTTGGTTTTTTTTTTTTTTTTTTTTTTGTTTTGTTTTGTTTTGTTTTGTTTTGTTTTCTTTCCCCTTGATCCTCTAATGTTGCCCTGGTCACTTCTAATCCTGAGCAGTAGACACATCACCCATGCCATTCTGTGGCACATTACTTCTCTGCTCTTGAAGTAGTATTTTATTGGAAACTGTACTGTAGTGCAGCCATGAACTGTCAGAACCGTGGAAGAATTCAGGCTTGTGGAACTGAGTGGTACAATAGCTAACTGAAAAGGCCAACTGTAAGGAAAATACCTGAACGTCTGCAAACTTTGCAGCTGGAAAAGAAAAACCCATTCTATTCTAAAAAGTAATAAAACTGCACTGTGTTCTGAAACCCAATATACATGTCTTGCATTGTTAGAATTTAGGTGGTCTAGGTATTGATTCTGCTGAAACTAGTAAGAGTTTATGGTTTTCACAATCAAATCTTTTATGTTTTTTACAGGGCCAAAGGGAATAGAATCATCTTGGAAGACTTGAAATAAGAAACGTCACAAAATTAAACCTCTCCCTCTGAGTAATAAAAATGTCACATTTCTTCCAATAAGCACAGCTAACAAAGCTGTGCAATGAGCCCTTCTTGCTCAACTAGACATGTATTGAAGATGACTGCAGAGCAGTGCTCATTACAACTCTGATTACTGTTTCTACTTCTCATTTTGAGTAGTGAAACAAAGGAGTGTGTATATATCCAGCTACTTTAACTGAGTTACTGCCAGAGCTGTAAATAACTTGCTTCTCTCAGTAGTCTTCCCCATTTTAATGAGAAATTGTTTGTCACATGATTTAAAGCAAGCAATTAAAGGAAATAAACAGCTTTCCAAACAAAGGGTATGTTGCATTATTCCAACAGTATGAAGTAACAAATCTGCCTTAACTGGATTGAGCTTCAGATAAAAATAGATTGTATTCCAAATTAGCATCTATTAAAAAAAAAAAAATACATTCTTCATGCCTTAAGTGATTATGCAATACAAATGAAAAAACTAGAAAGTCAGTAACTTGTGTAACTGATACACTAGAGAACATCAAACCATTTTCTCCTAATTTTCTGCTTTTAGATAAGGTCAGTAAGTATACAGCAATTCTAAAAATGCAGCACTTACTGTTAGTGAAAATTTTCACTATTTAATGAACTGTCACTAGGACACATTGCTGCCATAATGTTGTTAGATTTCACTATCCGAAATCTTGGATGGTGATGAAGATAATCTAGCAGTAATTAAGAGGGACACTGCTGCTTGATATCCTCTGTGGACTTTGCTGAGAACCAGTCCTATATGGCTGAAAGACTTCTGAAACGACACCGTGTGCTTTTGTAAGCAAGCGCTAAGCACGAGTGCAGGCATATCACTGTGCTAAAGCGCCTGCAAGTATGGACCACTTTGTGCCACGCTGCCGCTCAGTGGGAAGACTGCATGAGGATGCATCCTGCAAATTAACTCCCCAGATGAATAGATTCCCTTTTATAAGGTGCTTCAACATATGGAAAAATAAGACGCCTAAAACCCCATAAAATTTAGTATCTTATAAATGTATGCAACACTGCTGTGGCTGCAGAACTGTACCATACGTGGAACCGTCATAAAAGTGACCACTGTTTTAACAGGTTTTTAGATCAATGTATTCTCATAAATAGATCCTTGTGAAAAAAAACCCCAAATATTACAGGAGAGATTTTTACAGTCTTCTACGGATTCTTCCACTTGGGAGGATGAACAAAATTAAAACACAGAACGGACTCTGCATTTAAATCAAATGTTACCACAACAACAGCCATAAACACCACAAAAGCTGCAAGAGAAAAGTGTTTACTTTTACAAAGTATCCCTAGCCCTGCCTCTCTTCTGGAGTAATAAAATACAAAGCATTTACGTCAAAGTATCGAAATGGGGAGTGGAGTGCAGGACACAGTCTGCTGAGCAATTAATTCTAAATGCCAAGCATTTGAATTGCTGTCATTTTTTAGAGTTGTTTTGTTTCAAAGTGGTGTCAGCACAGTGGCAGGATGTTCATTTGCAGAAGTGCAAAAATAAGACTTTCTGCGAACCGACCTACTTCCTGGCCATGGTTGCCATTTCAGGTAGCTCTGCAACATGCTAGCAAAATTAACTTCCTGCTTCTAAAATGGGGAAAGTTTCTGAGGGAAACCGCTCAACCATTCGTTTAAGCTGGCAATAATGGCAGCACAATGAACTTCAGTAGACAATAGGGTACACTGCAGTAGACTTTAAACTAAAATACATCCCTTAGCTTACCTGAAATATGCCTATAGAGAATAAAGAAGTGAGGCTGGGGGGGGATCAGATGAATTAATGTTGTTGCTCTATTGATTTCTTTCTTTGCCTTATCTTAAAGCACTGACAAACTCAGACTTAGAAAAGGAAACATATATAAAAGTTCTAAACCTATCTGAACAGTTATAAAACGGATACTATGCTAAATCTTTGCTGCATGTTTCTTTTTCAGATCCTCATTTAAGATTATCCTTTTCTACCTGCGCTAGGCATGCCTGGAGCTACTTTAAACTGCATCCAGGTTGCCTAAGCTGGGACATCAAGTAGAACGTAGGCTCTGATTTCAAGCAAAACCCACCTACTCTGCCAAATAATGTTCTTGGGCACATGCAGTTCTGAAGAGCCTCTTCTTGAGGGACAAATCTTCCCCACAAGTGCTTTGAAAGAATTACAGATTTCAGGTGAGTGCAGCGGGAGGAGGAAAAAAATGCCTAGTGACCCCAGGCTCTTGCAACACTGACTCTCATTCCCAGACTAAATAGCTAGCCTGGATGTAAGCCAGCAAACCGGGACCCCAGTTTTACTTCCAGCTCTTTAGGGACTTGCTAGATTACCAAAAGCAATTTACTTCACCTCCTTCACTCTCAATCCTGTACCACCACAATGCCCAAGATACTTTAATTTTCACATCAAATACAAAGATAACCCCAATTTTAGCACTTCAAATGAAATCTAGCCAAATGACATCAGGTAAAATATTTTATACACCACTGGATAGATTTCAGTTATGTACTGAAAATCATATGAATTCTGTTTGGGAACACTCATTTCAGACAACGATTATGTCATCTAAAATATTAACTAAAGGATGAATGACACCTTTAACACTCTATCTGCCTGTTTCACAATGAATGGTACTACCACAAAGCCAAAACTCACAGTTTAAGAGAAAAGTTAAAGCAGGCTCCAGACTCATAGGATCCCTGAAGATGCGTGAGTCTTAACACCCCCTCCAGAACATTAAGAAACAAAGCAAAAAGCTACATGTAATATTTTGATGATGTAAGGAAGAGTAACGGTGCATTTTTAAACTACCGTTTGTAGGTAACTAGTGTTGCCTAGCAGAAGAGGTGATCTCTTCATTTGTTAAATGAAACTCAAGTGCTGCTTGCAAGACTGTAATTTTCCCAGATTCCTACACAAGAGGAGCAATCTGTTCGTTTCTCCCTTTCTTAAAATAAATATTGCTCTATTTGCTTCTGCTTAGTTCCTTCCACCCAGGGTAGTCTGCGGCATCTACATCAAAGTTACTGTCAACAGCCGGGGCAAGCAGAAGACGCGAAGACACGCTCTGAAGGTGGTTTGGAACCGCAGGGGCTGAACAGCGCCTTTTCAAGACGCCGCTAACTTTGCTGTCCTGGGAAAAGCAAGCCGAAGAGCAAAAACTGCATTTTCACGCAGGAAGATGCGCCGAGGCACCTCAGCCGCACCCAGGCAACACGGAAATCGCAGCGCAGAGCGTTGCGCTGGTGAGGACCCGCTGATCCCCGGCCGGCCGGCCTCTCGCCCGGGCAGCGGCGGCCCGGCCGCTCTCGGGGGGCGACCGGGTCCCAAACCGGCCCGGAGGCACCGGGCGATCGCCCCCCGCCCGCCGGCGCTGCGGGGCCAGCGGTGCCGGCCCCCCGCGGCCGGGCAGCCCCCTCCTTACCTTCTCCTCGTCCGACACCCGCTCCTCGAAGTCGGCCATTTTGGCAGCTCTAGCCCCGGCCCCGCGCCGAGCATGCCGGGAGCGCCGCGCGGGGCGCCGCCGCCGGAAGTGCCGTCGGCGCCATGCTGGCTGCGGGCAGAGGCCGCGCGGCGGCCATGGCAGGAGCGGGCGGGGCGGGGCGGGACACCGGGACGCGCCGGCCCCTGGCCGCGGGCTCGCCGCCCGTGCCGGCGGAGTTCGCCGCGCCCCTCCCCTCTCCCGGCGTGCCCCGGCGGCCGCCATGGCGGACAGCGGCGGGAGCGGGCGCGGGCCGCCGTGCCCCGGGGCGGCCGCAGCGCTGCGGCGCTGGGAGCGGCTGCGGCGGCGGGCGGCGGCGGCGGCGCCCTGGGCCCGCGGGCTGCTGGCGGCGGCCGCCGGGCTCGGCCTCTTCTACGTGGTGCTGCGGGTGCCGCTGCGGCTCCGGGACAGCCTGGCGGCCGGTGAGACGGGCCGGGCCGCGCCGGGAGGGGCGAGGGCGCGGCGGGGGGGTGAGGGCCTTGGGGCTGCCGCTGCGGGCCCGGAACGCCCGGGCCGTCCCCTCAGCCCGGCCCCCGCTGTGTCGCCTTCTCCCGCCGGGTCTGGGGACATCCCCCCCCCGGTTCTCCGCGGTGCCCCCTCGCTGCAGCCCGGGCCCCCGGGGCGGCTGGAAGGGGCCGAGTCCCCCTGCTCCGCTCCCGGGGCTGTCTCGTCGGGCCCGGAGGCTGATTTGGGGCGAATTCCAGCCCCGCGCCGGGCCCCCGTTCCCCGGCCCGGGCGGGGGGCACAGCTGGCGGGCAGTTTGGGTCGGGGTAGCGCTAAAAACCTGCAGTCCCGGCCTCGTGCTGTGAGTACCAGGAAGGGGAGGTCTGTGGAAAACGTGTGTTTGTAACACTGAAGATAAACTCGCGTAGAAACGGGATGTGCCGTTTTAGATTAAAATGAAAGAATACGTTAAAATGGCTTGTTGTGGTGCACCAGCCGTGAATATAGTTGAAACTGTCGGCTGCTTTGTCTAAGAACTTACACTGAATTTTTTAGATTGGGTATATAACCTAATTCACTGTCACAGGTGACTGCAAACTGAAGATACGGAAAGGATTCTCTAGCAAAGCAACATTATATGTAAAACTGCTGGGGCTATTTGGTATTATATATTTGCATAATATTTAACTTGCCACTGTTTAATAAAAAGCTGTTTGTGTTTTTAAGTTCTGTTTGTTAAGTCTTTGGTTTTGTTTCTCCCAACAGTGACTGTGTTCTTAAGCACTTTGACTCCGAAATTCTACTTTGCCCTTACAGTGACTTCATCTTTTATATCTGGATTGATATTTGTAAGTAGTCTGCTTTTATGGTTTTTAGACAACTTTAGTGCTTCTAAGATGCTTCCATTAGGGGTAAATGCAATTGGCTTTTTTTTGATCAGACTCTAGAGGGTGCATTTGTACTAGGGAGGAACTTGTTTAGTATTTTCTCTAATGTATTGTACATACTCTCTTGTTATGTGTTGTACTTTGGGGTGAGTAAGGAAAATAACTTGTGCCTATTTTAAGGAGGTATGTGTCCATATGGATGTATACATATATGTGTGTATACACATAGATACATTAAAAATGCAAAGTATACATGCAAACTCTGCAGACCTCAGTATAAAGATAACACTGAGATTTTTATCTCTTTTAAACTAGGTTTTTAAGAGTTTAGCTTCCCACAGTAATTTTGGAGGGCTTTTGTGCATGTGTCATGTAACTTTCTTAGCAACTTTGGTGTCAAAATGAGCCAATAATTCAGCTCGTCTTCAGATGACAGTGTGCACGGACATGGCTGACTTTGTACGAAACAAAAGGGGTCAGTTCTGCTAGCGCAGCTGTTTCTGCAGTGACAGTCATCTGAGCCTCATGCAGACCGTGGAACTATCAAAAAATCTTCTGAGTTAATTTTTATTTTCTGTATTAAAAGCTAAAGCAAATGTCTCTTCTCATCAATTCAACCTATTTACCAGAATGTGCAAAATTTGTTTCATGGATGATTTTTTTTTGTAGCCACCATTAAAAAAAAAAGAAGTGTCTTATGTGGCAGAAACAATTTATTTGCTGTAATGTTGCTTGGGTTTTGATTGAAGGATTTGAAGAAAGTCTTATAAGGAGATGGACTCTGCTCGTGATAGGTATGCTTTACATAGGTTTGCTCTTAAGAGAAAAAGGTCGTTATTGGTCAACCACTATTCAGAGTAATACTTCTTAACAAAGAATACAGTTTGTCTCAACATCGTGTCTTTCTGCCTACTAGTGAAAATACTCAGGTAAGTTGGTCCAGGGCTGACAGTACAATACAGTGCTTGTGGACTTGTGATGTGCAGGTATTTTTAATAGCTTCAAAGAGAGAGATGGTAATATTTTTGATTCAGAATTTCTGGTAAGTGAACTTGACTGCTGTTAATTCAGCCTTTTCTCTTTGGGCTTTTCTGAATGGAAAAACATGTCAGTTTAACTGTCCATTTTGTGCTTTATTCTTTTAGATTATTTTTGTGAAATGACAAAAAACTGTACCTGTCTTGAGGTTCTTGCCTTTATGCACAGTTTCTCTATACAGGCACTTTCTGAGAGGGTTTAGTAGTTATCCTAATGGCTTGGGGAGGGAGGAACATACTCTGACTAAAATTTTACTGTTTTTTTTTCAGTCTCTTTCTTGTTATGTGGGTGATCCTGCATGATGAGACAGGCCAAAACAGATAATTAGTGTTAATTTATATGTAGATACGGTCCATCTTACAGTCATTTGCAAGGGGATGTACTAGCTGTAAACAGTTGGCTCTTCATCTCAGATGTTTATGTTGGGAGGGTGTCACCTAAAGAAATTTCTTGTTGTTTTTTCTCCTGTGACAGGTGTTTGAGTGGTGGCATTTCCGAAAATATGGCACGTCTTTCATTGAGCAGGTTTCTGTGAGTCATTTGAGGCCCCTCATCGGTGGGGCAGAAAACAGCCCTCCAGCCCCAGCAGCATTCTCTGCTGGAGAGAATGAGACAAGCCGGCAGAATATGCCAGGTGACTGTTAATATGTGCCAGCAGTTTTCCTTACGCTTCAGGTGGCTGGTTCACCTGAACTGGCTTTTAAATGGCTTTGACTCTGCATTAGTGTTTGTAGGAATTGGAGAAAGGCCTACACCTTACAATGTGTTTTATTAATAATGGTAAAAATAAACTAAACAATAAATAAATCTGTGATCTAATGCTTTCATTATTAAAAATAGTATTTAGAGAATGTATTACACATTTAGCTCGAACTGTTTTAGTACCATTAGATATTTACTGTTCAGAATATGTGCAAGATAAATATTGCATGAGTGTAAATGGCAGTGTTTAATCTTTCCACCATGTGCTTTTGTACCCCAGCAATGTTGGGGAGAAAAATATTTATGGGGTAGCAGAAGCTTATGAATAAGATCGTATGATTGTGCTCAGGTTGTATAATGATAAAATTAAAACAGCTTTTGAAAGTAAAGCTGCATCTGTATTACTGCATTTTAAAGTCAAGGTAGTATTTCCTGTGCTCTTAATTCAAAAAGTACTTTTTTTTTTTTTTTTTCCCCAGAGTGCAAAGTGTGGCGAAACCCTCTCAATCTTTTCAGAGGGGCAGAGTATAGCAGGTATGAATTATCTTACTATTATCTTACTTTCCACTGCATATTTTTAAAATTAGTCAGGGGCATACGTATGACTTCTTCGCTAGCAACATCAGGAGACAACTGAGACCCACAGTAGGGGTGACTGATGCCAATCCTGTGTTTAAAAGGCACCCGTCCAAGCTCTGCCAGTTTCAGTGTTAAGGGTGCAAAAACTACTGTAACATCATCAGGTTATTTGAGAGTAAAGTAGGAGAAAGACTTTATTTGGAGGTTGAGATAGTAATTCTCAATCTATATTCTCTTTTATTAAACTGATAGGGCTGTATTGTAAGTCTCCTTGTGTTATTTCATAGGGAAGGCAGTTCTGAAGTTGTTTAGAACTTTACAACCTGTACAGATTATGGAACAGTATGACTGGAAACTTCTGGTTAGTAGCTCCAGTTTTTTATTAATAAAAATTTTCTGCACTAGCTTCAGTTTTTAGACAGGTCAGATATCCCCCTTGGTATCAGCATTGCTATTTACTAGGAGTGTTTCTTACTGAAATTTCTTCTGTTAAAGATACATGTGGGTGACTGGGAAGGAGCCTCTTACATACTATGACATGAATTTGTCTGCTCAAGATCATCAGAACTTTTTCACATGTGATACAGATGCTCTTCGACCCTCAGATACAGGTACCAATGTCGTATGCATAAGGTATATAACTATTGGAGAGTGTGAAATGGGTATTTTTAATATACTTCAAGGTAGGACAAGCTATCGTGTCAAATGTTTTGTGAGATCATAGCCTTTCTCAACTACTAAGGAGGTTTAATAGATGTATTTAGTGAAAAGATGTTTTTTTTTTTTTTACCTTGTGCTTTCTCTACTAACTGTAAGGCTGTCAGGATCCTGACGTATTTTAAGGTATCACACTTTCCAGATAATTAACAACACAGTGTTGAAAACCTGGATTGTATTGTCAACGGCCAAAGATGTGGTCTCATTTAAACCACAGCAATGAATAGTGCAGCCTCCAGAATTTTTTTGTTGTGTTCCACGTGCACAGTGCAGAAAATGTTCTCTACCTGGTTATTGTCAGACTGGGTGCGAACTAGTCTCAGTTTGTCAAGTTCCGGAAGTGTTACTTGTCAGCTGGCTGTGACATGCTTGATATGAATGATGTGTTTTTGTTTCACAAAATGGAGTGTATTGTCTCGCTTGCTAAGCCAAGACTAATATTTTGTTTCCAAAAGAAAACTCAAACATTTTTCCACGTTACTCTTGCTGGACAGCAGAAGGTTTTGTTCCAAAAGAAACATGTGTAGGGTCTTCAGTTTTCTTACTGTACTTGAGATAGGCCAGATATGTAACTCCATGAACATAAGGTTTTGGAATTCTTTCGGAACTGTTATTTAGTGTGAAAGCTATTAGTTCTGTATAGAAAATGGTAGCTCCGAGTATGCTGTTTTGCTAGAAGTTGGTTTTCAGTTTGGGATTTCCACTTTTCCCTAATGGAAGCATAACTGCAAAAGGGTTTAAGAGTCATTGTGTGGAACTTTTGTTTGCTCCTTATCCGACTGTAATTTTGAATTCAAGTTGTAATTCAAATGACCCTTTTGAATAGATAATTCTACCCTTTTTAATTGCTTCCTAGAAAACTTTCTAGAAAGGTGATAAAATATTATAGATCTTGAATTGGCTTTGCTGTGTTATGCCACTCAAATGTGCTTTGTAAAGTTAAACAGGAATTGTTTAACCCTTTATGATACGGTAGTTGTCTAAATACTTAAGTATGAAACTATACCTGTGCAAGGCACAGCTTACTCTATCACTGTTTCTTTGAAGTTCTGTTTGAAAGCTTAAATTAAAATTCTGTGCAGGTCTGTGCAAGAACCTGTGTTTAACAACTGTTCCTGCCAAGCTTTCAACAAGTCTTGGGAAACATGTCCAAAAATCTGTAGCAATTTAGAAATTGTACATCTGCCTGGTTATGTAAGCTGTCTTTGCTTCTCAGTGTGGGAGTTCTTAAATGGTCAGTGAATAACCTTCCTGGTGGTGTTGCTTTCCTAAATTTGGAGTGTAATGAGAAGTTGCGAGATTCTGCTGCTTGTGGTGGAAACTCATGCTGGAATTAAAACACTTGTTTACTCTTCCCTGTAACAGTCATATAGCAAACAGGAATTTGCAAAATGGAAGTGAATGTTAATGTAGAGCTGACGTGTAAGAGCCAGCGTTGCCTCCATTGGCTCCCAGGTGTTTCGCCGGTGTCTCTGTCCCTCACCAGCCTTTCAATGTTTTTGCAACAGTTATGCAGAAAGCATGGCGAGAGAGAAACCCTCAAGCCCGGATTAAAGCAGCATATCAAGCTTTAGAGTTGAACAATGAGTAAGTTCAGTGTGTAAATTCAGTTGCTGTATTTCTAGTGTGAAAGGTTAAGCAGAGTGATACTGAGCACATTAACAGTTCCTTGTTTAGCAAAGTTCTGATTAGCTTAAGCAGGACTTCTGTGCCTATGAGAATTGCACATGGGGCTGTCAGTTGCACTGAAGTATTGAACCGTTATATAAAAAAGTAGCTTTTGTTCTCCCTTGGGAAAGATTTTGTTTTAAATCTGTATCAGTAGCAACAAATGAGATCTTACTCAGATGTGGAACAGTTTAAATTGAATGTAAGATCGTATGTGTTTCAGAGATGGTACTGTGGTAACACTTCATTTGGAGTTCACAGATGCCAATCCTCTAGGGCATTTAGAAATACTCTTACAACACAAACCAAGTAATTTCATGCACTGCTGTTTTGTTATGTGGTCTCGTTGTTATTGTGTAAAATGTCTACCTCCTGATTTTAAAAAAGGAAAGCAAACCAAACACAAAACCCCTTTCCAATTACCAGAGCATTTTTAATATTTGAAGGAAAATAATTTGACTTGCTGTTACGGTTCTTTCTTTTGTTATTTCTCTGAATGTCTGTGCTTTCTGTAAAACAGAAATGTTTTCTGTTTTCCTGACATTCACCATTTGAACTCTAGTCAATTTTTTGGTACTTTAATATTGTCAATGTTTAGATATTAAACACAAGTGAAAACTGCCCATTTCTAATGCTTTTAACACTTATGTTAAAAATACTGAACTTTATCCCTCAAAATATTTAGTGTTTTTTTCCTTATTACAGCTGTGCCACTGCATACGTTCTCCTGGCTGAGGAAGAAGCAACAACTATTGTGGATGCTGAGAAGTATTTCAAGCAGGCTCTGAAAGCAGGAGAAATGATTTACAGAAAGTCTCAGAACTGCCATTCCCAAAGTCCTCAGCACGAAGCACAGCTGAGTAAGGGCTTCTGAATCACATAAACTCTTGTTTTTGTGTTGTGAGCAGAAATGTAAAACTGAAGCTGTAACTAGCGGTTCTAGTTTGGTTCCCAGTTCACTGAGGCAGTTCCTACAGTGCTCACGCATGGCATGCTGTGTGAGCTTTTGTGGTACCTGAATCAAGTGCCGGCAGCGGCGGTTACGCCGTGTGTTCGTCGTGGGTTGTCTCGCTGCGGCTCGGTACATGATTGTCTTGGAAAGTTAGATGGGTAGAGCAGAATAACAAAGCAATTGGTGTGTGTCAGTAGCACCTCCTTTTATTCCACCCAGTGTTTTGGGGAAAAAAAAACCAGAATTTTTTTGTCATTTAGCCTTGTTAAGAGTTGCTGGCATCAGTTGAGATGGGCCTGGATTGGGACAGAAGTAATAATTATGCTTTTATACATGGTTAGGAAAAAGGTTGTGGGGGTTTTCAGTGGTTTTTGTTTTTTGGAGGGTTTTTTTGAGAGAGGGAAGGAGAGGTACAGATTGAAACTGATAGACTTTTTTTTTTTTTTTTGGTCTTTGTAATCAGGAAGAGATACCAATGTATTGGTATACGTGAAAAGGAGACTAGCTATGTGTGCCAGAAAACTTGGAAGAATACGAGAAGCAGTAAAAATGATGAGAGATGTAAGTAATGATAGAAAAAAGTGAGCAACTGTTGTTTTCAGTCACATTGTCCAAATTAATGAAGTTCCTCTCTAGGCATCGTAATTAATCTAATTGAATTATTTTTCAATGAGATTTGCACATCATGATTCATGATTTATTTTGAGAACAGGTTTTTTGGTTCCTACGTGTAGATTTTAAGTTTTTATATAATGTCATATGTTCACAGTTCTGTTGTCCACTTTGCTTCATGCTTGTCTCAGTGACTAGCTTGTCAAAATACCCAACTTTAGACTTCATCATAATTTTTCTTTCACTTGCCCAAGGTGTATCATAAGTTCTTTTTTCATAGGAGAATATTACTGACCAAGCCAGCTCAGTGTGGGAGTTGTGCAAATTTGGCCTGAGAGTAGGTTGTATGAACCTTGGCATACTTATTTTCCAGTAGGTGAATATAGGAAAAAAATAAGGTAGAAATGATGTGATTCTTTTCATGCTGCTTATGAGCCAGTTTCTAACAATGTGAATGACCAGAACATTGAAAAAGCTTAAATTATTGTACCGATTTCTACTAAGTGTTTCGGTGATTCAAGTGCAATTCTGTGTGTGCTTAATGTATTTCTTTTTACTGACTTGCAGTTGATGAAAGAGTTCCCACTTCTCAGCATGCTGAATATTCATGAAAACCTCCTGGAGGCACTGCTGGAGTTACAGGCTTACGCAGATGTCCAGGCAGTTTTAGCAAAGTATGATGGTAAGTGATGCGTATTGGGAAGTATTGATGTTTTTGTGTAGGAGTGTGGGTGAGGTGGGCAAGGTGTGCGTGTCCAAAAGCAGATGCCTACCTCCCCTGCCACCAAAAAAACTCCACCACTTACTCAACCCAGGACAAGATGCCTACCCATGGTCTCAGCTAGTTGACTGGATTCCCTTCATTGGCAAGAAGTAGGCACTTCCAGAGTACAAACTGAGATTTTTGTTTTGAATGATGAGGTCAAATTTAAGCAAGCTAAATTGCATACAAATTACTTTTTACATTTTTAAGTTACTTCTAATCTGTAAAGGAATCTTGGAGGTCACTTTGCTTCAGTTCAAGGATCATTTTAATTTTTTAATCTCTTCTACATCCCTGGTTATGCCTAAATTGATCAGCCTTTTTCAGCCAGCATATAACCCCCTAAGTAATTGATGTAAATAAGCTGGAAAATGTAGTTTTCCTTTCTGTCATTTTCCAGGCTTGGCTTCATGATTCTGTAATACTGAAGTTGCTCACCAGAGATTAGCAACATACAAGCATGCTGGTTGCCTGAGATTAGTGGTATGCAAGCTTTGGTCCATTAAATGGCAGCAGTTTGCTTTCACTTTCCATCTCAACTAATATGTTTCAAGTATTGTACAAGTCTAGTTAAAGGCTAACAAAATATATACTTACTTTCTTACTGTCCTCAGAGTTTTGCTACCTAGATAAAGCCCACATCATTAGTGTACAAAGTGCTGCTGTCAAAGCTATCCCTTATATCACCTTCAGAATGGAGGAACATACAGACAGTATTTTGTGGCAGTTGTTCCCTGCCCTTGAGAAGTCAGTATGTTCTCTCTTGTGTCTGTTCTTTATTGCTTCAGGGAATCAGAAGTTTGATATTCTTGCCCAAATCCTGTGCCCCTTGTGCGTGGCCACCCTAGCAACCTGTTCCTGTTACTTAGCTGTCCATGTTATTCTGTGTGGATTCTTACTAATTTAACAAAACCATTTTCTCTTCCTCGTGCTTTTTCATGTTAACATCAGGAATTGTGACATTTTCTTAAGAAGGGGTTGCTGATTTTTTTCTAAGCATCTGGAAAAATGAGTATGAGCTTCAAACTCCCCATAGTGCCCCTGTGTTTTGCTTGACGCGACAGCCAGACTTCCAGTAAGTGATGGACAAGCCCAGGATGGGTTTTACAAAAAAAGCAAGAGCCATCTGACTATACACAACATGTACTTGGGAATCAGACCCTAGACTTTGTCTGCTTTTAAAGTAAACTTGTACTGTGAAGTGCTAACCTTCTAATCTGTAATTGTCAGCTCAAACTTGGCCTCAGATATTCTACAAAACCTACAACTGAAAGAATTTTTCCCCATGGAACTGGAAAAGAATGGAAATTGCATTTTCATTAAAATTTGTCTACCTGTCTGTAATGCAGTTTTTTGGGTCAGCTTCTAGTCAGTCTCTCTTTCAGTACTGTGTAAAACTCTGTGCTAATGTACATTTGCAAAATTGGATAAAGATTAGAAGCTTATTTTAAACTTTGTGGGTTAATACAGGAAAAGTACACTGTTCTTCAGTGTGTATTTATGCACGCCTTTCTCTTTGAATTCAGTTTCAGTGGCTCGGTACATTTATAAGAGAAAAAAAATCACTCTTTACCACCTAATTACAACTCAGAGTTTTAAATCTGAGACTGAGTGGTGACCAGAAAAAAGACTGCAAAGAAATTAAAAGTTTCTAATTATAGCTGAAATGTTCCAGATGTTACATTCATTGTCTGGTACACCCAAGTAAAAATCCTGAAGTTCAAAGGATGTGGATTTAAAATGTTTGTCTTGCCTTAGAATCTTACAGCTTAATTATTTTATTTTATCATAGATATCAGTCTTCCAAAATCGGCAGCGATATGTTACACAGCAGCCCTGTTAAAAGCCAGAGCTGTTTCAGAAAGGTAAGCAAGCACATTTGTGAAAACAGTGGGTTGTTGCTAATCTTGGGTTATGCTCTAAAATATGAATTGACAAGGTCTAAATCCAATATGTATCAGTTATGTTTCTAAGAGCAAGTTATGTGTATTTATATATACATATATGTGTGTGTGTAGTTAAACGTAATTTAAAGTTTCTATTAAGCATCCATAAAGTTAGTACAGATAAACATGTTTTTCAAGAACCCACGTACACACGTGCTTTTGTATAAATTTTGGTTTCAGTGTCTTGTTTGTGGTGTTCAGCAGTTCTTTGTGGATTGGGTGCAGGGTATTTGTGGTAGTTCATGTTGGCGTTTGACTTTTGTTCTGCTCTGTTTGCACAGCTGATTCTAGCTTTACCTCCGAGTGGTGATGCTGTAACAATCATGTGAAAGACTGGGCACGCAGTCACCTTATGTGATTGACATGGAGTTTCAAAAAGTGAAACATAACTTTGTCATATAAGCATAGATGACAGTCAGGATACCTAAATTAACATGAACATTTATATCCTAGAAGGGTTTGTTTATCTTTCTTCATAAATCAGACAATTTTTAATGAACTCCAAGCTTACAATGCAAATAAACACCTAGTTGGCACTTATTTATTACTTTTGTTCAGTGTGGGATTTTCCCTTCAGGTTCTCCCCAGAAACTGCCTCCAAAAGAGGACTTAGTACAGCAGAAATTAATGCTGTGGAAGCAATTCACAGAGCTGTAGAATTTAACCCTCATGTTCCAAAGGTAAGAGTATTTTACTTCCTACTGGACCACTTTTATGGTCTTCTGAAAAAAGTCATGTTACCATCTAGTTATTGGAGCTTTTCTAGCCCCATGTTTTCTTGAAGTTGATTGTAACTCCAGCCATTAAATTGTTAAACACACTAGTATTTGTATTATAAAGGTTTGATGGCCAGAATTAGATGTTTGCAATAGATGATGGTAAAACAGGTGGCTTTGTTTGTTGCCCCCCCCCCTTTTTTTTTTTCCCAAAAAATTTAAACTCAGAATTTTCTAACTCATTGGAAAATCCAGTAACGTATTACTGAAGGCCTTTGTTGGGTAAGGGTAAGCATTAATAAATATAAATTTAGATATTTAAAATTCCTGAAGCCAAATTAAATTCTCTGAACAGTAGCCACTCACACTATCTTAAAATACATTTTTTTCTGCTGTGCTTCCAAGCATGGCTCCAGAGCTTGGGTTATTGAAAGATCTGCAGTCACTTATCTTCTTCATCCACATGTAAATGAGATTAAGAATTGGTATTGCTACAGACTGTAACTTAATGTTTGGCATTACTTGAAGTGGTCAAGATATGGATTCCACTGAGCATTGGGTGAAAATAAAATCTTAGGTTGCATTTTACTGTACTGGTATCGGTGATGCGTTCAGTTTGAAACCTTGCATGCAGAAGGTTGGCTTAGTCCTGGACCTAATCCTCTGCAAATGATCATGGAGTCCCAGTGGCTGTTGCTGTGAAGGCTTGAATTATCCAGCCGCTCTATTCTGTCTGCCTGTCCAATCTAATAGAATGTGCACTGAGAAAGCTAATTGCTGGGAGAAATTGCTGCTTGTTTGCATGACTGATCAAGAGCCTAGCAAGTTCATTTCAGACAGTCTCAGACAGATTTTTCTTTAGCCTCTGCCTTTAGGGGAAGAAGATTATAACGCATTATCATTATCTAAAAGTTCTGTTATTTTGTATATCCTCCAGTTTCAGAAGCCTCATACACCTTTTTAAAGAAGTCAGATATCACTTCAAACAGGCTGTTTGCAAAATATGTTCCATAATTCTACAGAGAAACCTGATTCCAGGTTGCAGTAATTTGCTCTTCTCTTCTAATTGTATGCCTATCTAGTCGTCTTCATTTTTTTTTTTTTATAACAATATTGCCTTGAAACACCAATTTATTAGATGACAGGGCAGAATTTTACTGGTGCTGGTGATCTAGACCTCTGAAATGCTCATAGTCAAAGCAAACAAGTGAACAAACAAGTGAAGTAACTTGCCCAGTGGGTCACAGAGGAGTAGTGGGGAAGAAAATCTGGTTTTTGAATTTGCAGTCTGTACTGTCCCATGGACTAAAAATAAATGAGTATGTAAACTAGAAATCCCTTTGTTCTTGCATCTGATGAAAGTGGTTGTCTTTGCACATAACATTGTTTTGCATAAGGAAAATACAATAATGTTTGTTTCTCTTTGTTCTGAGTTATGCTTTTACAAGGATGGGTTTTGTTTGGAAAGCTAGCAGGGCATTTTACAGTGCTAGAAAAATGGTACTCTTAAGCCATTCCAGGTTAGAGATCTGTAACTGCGTTTTGATAATGCATGAAGCAATCTTTTCCATTCATCTTCTGAATATCTTACAAATCTTTATTGTGTATAAAGACTTCCTTAAATCTGCAAAACCCCAGGTATTTTCTGTACTGATACCTTGCCTGTATTGTGGTTAGACACGGACATGAACACCTGCTGGACTGTGGAATTTTTCTGTTCCTGGGGTAACAGGGGCCCAGAGGCAGCTGAAGCCTGGAGTGCAGCGCTGGCACGGTGCGGCAGCGCTGGCCGTGGGGCGTCCTCACCACCGCTGGGTTTATATTCCCTTGCTCTCCGTGCAGCTGGGACAATGGAAAAGGGCACCGCGGAGAGCAGGAGGAGTCAGGTCAAGGGTCAGATATTTGAGACCATTTTCCCACAGCAGCCCTGTGTGAGTGATCCTTTACTGTGTTAAAAAAAAAAAAAAAAAAAAAAATTGAAGAGGATTAGAGGGGATTAGCAAGAATATTACCCTCCGGAGTGTAGGCCCAAGGCACTAAGAGAAGAACCTAGCCAGGCAGTAAATGTGCTTTATTTGGCTGGGGCACAACCCCTCCTACATTCCTTCAAGAATCTGAATGGGAAAAGTTAAGTCCTCAAACTGGATTAGTAAATAATCTCATAGTTTGTGGCATCTGCTGAAATAAACCGACGAGTTAGCTGCATTCTTACACTTTGGGAGACAGTCAAAGGAATTGCCATCTACATTGATCAAAGATGTGGATTAACTTTGGCTGTTATTGAATGAGACACTATATGCTAGGATAGAACAATTCACAGGTAGATACTAGAGCTGAAACTGTCATTTCATTCTTGTAAAAATTACTCATCTGTTTTTAAAAGCTAAGTCAAAATGAATACCTGTCTTTTTTTTTTTTTTTTTTAATGTACCATGAGAAAATAAAATTGCATGTCCAGTGTTTCAAGGGAAATGGAAAATGATTAATCCTTGTGTTCTTTGACCCTTCTATGCATCAGATAGTCTGCTGGTGTAGGGAGAAGGCTGACGCTGAAAAAATCTGAAATCAGAGATACTTTGTGGCAGTCCAGCAAAACCACATTAGAACAAGATTTCCCTGGGTTTGGTTTATTATTCTTCCTTTGGTTAGCATACTGTTACTTTCTGGTTTGCTACTCGAGAGCTAACAAGTACTTAGCCTCCTACATTGAAATTTCAGTGATGAAATAATGAGCAAAAATACCATTGGTTTGGCGTTGGGTTCTTTTGTATTAGCCTAAACTTGTAGCTCGTTGGTATTGTACCTGTGGCATTATACCTTGTCTGTCCCAGAAGAATGCGTTTTTTTCTGATATGTTGTGTGTGAAGACCCCAGTTGAAGAGTCTTACACACAGATGTGTGTTTTGCTGCTTTTCACTTCCCAGTGGCGTGCAGACTGCCTGCACTGTGTCAGCATTGGGCTGTTTCTTCAACAGGTAGGAGTTGGCCGCTGTGTGATATGCTCAGTTATGCCTCAAATGATCATTTACGTTTCACAGTGAAAGATTTTGGAATATTCCATATAACCAAGTGTGCTTTCCATTTTTACTTTCAGTATTTACTAGAAATGAAAAGTCTAGTGCTGCCTCCAGAGCATATTCTGAAACGAGGGGACAGTGAGGCAGTAGCATATGCTTTTTTTCACCTCCAGCACTGGAAGAGGATAGAAGGGGCTCTAAATCTGCTACACTGTACATGGGAAGGCAGTAAGTATCTCTCCTTGTTTTATTTTTTTTTTCTGTGCAGTAGACTAATCTCTCTGCATTTATTCACCTCAAACACGATTGGTTCTCTTTGTGAGAGGCTGGTCACTTGGTTCAGATACAGATCTAATGTCACTCACTCTTTTTTCAGCATTTAGGATGATCCCATACCCATTAGAGAAAGGTCATCTTTTCTATCCCTATCCGAGTTGCACAGAAACAGCAGACAGAGAACTGTTGCCAAGTAAGTGGTTTCTAAGCAGTAATGATAATAAAACACAAGCTAAGGACATGTTCAGTTTGTGGTATTCTGTATTTACCTTACTGTGATTTTTTTAGTTTGAGCTTCCTGTGAAGGGGATTCAGCTATTTGTTGATGTCCTTTCCAAACGACTCTGAAGCACTTGACGTGTGTGTGTGGTAAATGTTAGCTTGACTCTGTAATAACATAAGTCCTTCAAAGATGAAGTCTGTGTGTGGTACATTCAGACTAAGTTTGACCAACTTTGCGAAAAACAAAATGGACCAGTGCTTTAAATTACTTCTTTTTAAAGAATTCATAGATGTGACTACTGTTGTAGAGGAGCCCTTTCCTTTTAGCAAGGAATGCATGCATGGTTCCAGTCCTGCATTTGGGTTGTCTCGCAGCAGCTGTCTGTGATTTTACAGAAAATCCTCAGGTAATCTGTAGCTTCATAGAGTATGTCTTGCTTTCTGTCATCAGTTCATCGGTACATATTTGTCTGCTGGATAGTATGCTTCCTGGAGCTTCTTGTCCATGTAGGTATTTCTGTGGATTTATACTTACATTTAAGTCTTCTCTAGCTGCCCATTACTTCAGGATTGCTCTATGCAATTATGAGCCTACGTGTTTTTTTATCTTTAGGTAAGGCAAACAAACTAAATCACTAGGGCCTGTGCTCATCATATTTGGGAAAATAGCATTAATTTAGATTAGAATTGGACTGTTAATTGTACCTGTTAGTAGAATTCCTTTGGGGGGTGAACTTCCACATCATGAAGAAATGCAGGTCCCATGGGACTGGAAGGGGCTACTGCAAAAGCACCAGCCAGACCCACTGAGACCGCAGCTGTGGAGAGGAAAACTATACATACGTGTTTCTATTTAAAAGCATGAAGTTATATTTAAAATGTGTAATTTAAATTTGCCCCCAGACTGCTTTAAATTACTCATTTCTCACTTATGCAGGATATTGCACAAGGAATTCCTTGGTTAGCGACTAACCCTAAATTGTAGACTTCCCAGCATAATTAAACACCAACACATGCAGATATTTCAACACGATCACTCACGCATTCCTGTTATGTTTTAAATATAAAACTACCCATAAATAAAATAATCTTAACACTTTTATTGCAGTACTTCCTCGAGAAATCTTGACACTTTTTAAAAATTTATCTGTTTAAAATAATGTTGACCAAATTAATGACTCAGAAATCCTGTATTGGTCTGACTAGTAACAATTCTCAAATGGCTGTGAATGTATAGAATTATCTGTAGTTTTTCATGTCTATTTCAGATTTGATTTTAATTTCCCAATGTAGGAAAAAACAGTGCAAAAAATTTTTTTTTTTTTTTACACTTTCCTAATGTATGTTGGGACCTTTCCTAAATTACATTGCTCCTTGGTTTAAAAATCAGGTGAGTTTCTACATAGTATGACAGCATACTAGTGTTCCATAGTAGACAAGTGGTTTCTTTGGTTGCTCAGTGGGATGCGTTACTCTCATACTGCATCACGGCTTAGGAGGGCTGGCTGCATGTGAAGAAGGTGAACTGATAATCTCTGGGATAACATTAAATATTTCTGGTAGGCGTTAGAACTTCGAAAGTTCTACTGAGTTGTGCTCCAAAATCATAAACTTAAAACCAGAACAAAACCCAAGCACTTTGCCAGTAATGAGCTGCAAGAACACGAGGACTTTTGCTGGGCTTGCTCTTATAATGGTAGCTTGTACGTGCCAGCATTCAGAAACAGTAACTGGGAGGGTAAAGTGTCTTTGTCCTCCTCAGACTTCAGTTTAAAAATGAATACAGTTGTGTTTTCTTGTTTTACGGAAAGGCTCACTTAAGTTTTGAGGCTTTTATTAGATTTTTAAAACTGCCTGTCAAGAAGTGGGCAGCCCTTTCACAATTCCATATGTCTATTTTTTTCTTCATTTAAAAACCCTTTAAAAATCATGAGAAGTCAGAGCTGCAGGTATTCAGAGCCAGTAAATAATTGCAAATTCACCAAACAGGTCCTCAGCTAGTAACCAGTAGTAGTGTCTTGAGTGCTGAAAGCTCCATATGCCAGCCCTTAGCCTGTCTAATCAGCTTCTTTTGATTTTGTTACCGTAGATTGGAAATTGCAAGGAGCTGCTATGTACAGAATTTATAACCTAGTCCTGGTACTGTTTTCTTTGAGGTCTGCTCTGTCAGCTGCTGCGAAAAAATTTACTGTAGCCTACCAACCAGAAATCTTTGAAAAATATTAAGGAGGTGTACCTTGCATGTATGGTTGTTTTGTACTTGCTGAGCTGCTTATGGGATGGGGAGATGTGCTGTTCTCTTCAGGTAACAGGATTAATGCTTCAGAGGGTTGAAAACACCTGAATTGTTTAAATTCATCTAGGTAATTCTGACAGCTTGTGAATTTTACAGTTTGTCCCTCTGTCCTGTTAAAAGAGTAGGTACCAAAAACTAAGCCTGATGAAATGCTTCAAAAATAGAGCCCAAGCAAGTGAAAAAGAAGATTGGGAAGAGAAATATGTAATGACTATTAATAATGAAGACAAGCATTTAATGTAGGAGAAGAATCTGTGAGAATTTTAAGTACTGGGACCTAATGTGCTGCACGATAGTCTTGAATCCACGCTTACTCCTTCTGAAAGTCTAGAGCTGAGTTACAGGACTATGTGAATAATTCAGAAAACTGTCCTCAATTATCCAATGTCAATATTGTTAATTTTTTCCTTTCAGCATTTCACGAAGTCTCCGTTTACCCACAGAAGGAACTTCCCTTTTTCATCCATTTCACAGCAGGCCTATGTTCCTTTTCGGCCATGCTTGCCCTCCTTACGCACCAGTTCCCGGAGCTGATGGTCATTTTTGCTAAAGCTGTAAGTATTGTCCCTGTCCTGGGGCTTGTGGAGGTAACTTGCGGGATCTTTGGGAGTTTGGGGGCCCATGGTGAAGTAGGCTCTAGTCGGTCTCGTGCTTTTGGGCCATGAATTATTTTGTCTCCCTTTTTAAGAATCTAATTAGTGACAAACACTTGCTGAAATTTGGTCAAAATGTCTATTTTGACAGGAAGGTGAACTGTTACTACAATATACCTTAGCTTTAATTTGCACTGTAATGGTGAGAGAGCAGCATTTCAGCACCAGAGAAATTTTGCCATAGGGCACTGTGAGTATGGACTTTATTCTCACAGAAGTGAAAGGCTGCACTGTGAGAGGCTCAGAAAATACATTTGTCGACTGGAGACTGAGAAGTGAGTAAAAAGCAGGCTGTGCTGCGGGAAAAACAGGTCTCTTGATGAGCACTGGAAACTTGTAGCATGATGAGAACAGAGGTAAAGTCACCACTGACTTCCAAGCCAGGTTCAGAAGTTAGCTGCCACTTACCTTTTGGGAACTAGAGCAATGGTTTTATATTCTCTGGTTCCAGCTACTAGATGGAGGATGTGTTCAGTGACCACAGTTCTGTCATTTAAGTGCCTGTTCAAGGATAGAAATTGGACTTGACAATGGAGATCAGGCTTTTGGCTAGATATATTTCTAATGTGCTGCTTTAAATATATTTAAGTGTGCTGTTGAGCCATTTGTTCCTATGGGTGCCTTCTGTGCCCATACCCTCTCTCCCTCTCTGCTCTTTTTAGGGTTTCTTTTCCTTCCTTACCTGTTAATGTTGCTGCTGGTTATAACCTCGTCATCTTTCCCTGGGCTCTGAGAGCTGTGTTGTCTTACTTCGACAGAGGGAGAAACTGCATAGGCAGCTTCCCCTCCCCACTTTGCAGACTAAGCCATGCAGTATATTTGGCCTTCCTTGAACTGTGGATCTCATGCAGTAGAGCAGAGTGGCAAATAAAGAGCTCTGAACTCTCAATGAGTCATTTATTCTAGCTTTGCTAGTCAAAATAGAGGGTGAAAGGCGTTATGCTTTCTAGCTGTTTTAATGCAGCAGGTAATGGAGACCCGGGAGGTAAGCCTTTTTTCTTAAGAATACTTTCTTCCTAAAAGCGTTGGCTTTGCTAGCAATTCTAGTCTGCAGTGTCCAAGTCATGCTGGTCTGCGAGTGGGGCCTCATTTCCACACAGTTCTGTTGATCTTTATGTTGGAAAATGTAGTTGGACATGCCAGTGACAAATTTCAGTGCTGCTCATAATTGGCTGGGTTCATAGTAACTAGGGTCTAACTATCTGCTTGATTAATTCTGTAAGGACTGCATTAGCAAAGTTGTATGATTTCCAAAGAGATACAAGGTCAAATGTTATGCTAACAAAGAATTGCTTGGTGAAGTTCTCTCTGCTGGGTTTCTTGAACCAAAAAAAGACTTTGTACGAGTTAGTTGGCTTTGCGTACTGGCATTTTGAAAGTCAAGTGACATGTCCAAATGTGGGGAAAAAACTCCCAGGGTTTGGTCATTGGGCAGTGTGTTTATTTCACTTATTTTCTACAGGAAAGGATAGATAGTGTCTGCTCAGCTGAAAAAATGATCAAGAAGCATGCTGATCGCCACGTCATTCCACCAACCAAGTCACAGTGGTGGCAAGCATGAAGGGGTTCTTGCCACTTACTGTGCTAGTTTAATACTGGCAAAAGTGAAAACTGTGTATTGAGATACACAGACAAGAAGTGAATTCCGTATTCATCTCTTGAGATTGACAGCTGAGAAGGAAATACCATCTTCCAATATTCCGTTAGTTTAGATAGAATTAATGTTAACTCCCAGTCATACTCTCAATGACTAATATTCTTCCTTATTTTAATTATTAGATTACTGTATTCTGATGTTTCCAGAAGCATTCAGAAAACTTGTAGGAAACAATGATACTCAGTATCAAACTAACACTTCTGATTTTATTGATAGATTGCTTCAGTATTTTAACTCTAGATAATGCAGTGATTGCTGCTCACACTTTATAAAGCATTATCTCCTGTGCTCTGGAGGTGTGTGGCAGTAGCATCTAGCTGAATTGTCATACTGAAGATGGAAGTTTACCTTCTCTTCGATGACACCTGCCTCTGCACCTAAGAATACTGTAATAAAACAGTCATTATTTGCTGTATCTAGTGTTGTATCTCTAGGTAATTCCAGTGCTCTAAGCTTTCTAAATGATTTTTTTTTCCCTGTGTGTTTCATAATTTCAAGGATTTTTTCATGATACTGTGTTTTAACTTACTAAATATCGTAATTTGAGATAATAAAGTTCTAGATGGTAGATAACCTGGAGTGCTTTGGCCTCAGTGAAAAAGTGCTACAAAATGTATTTCCAGCAAACTGTTGAATTTCCAACAAATCTAGAACACAGTTTTAGAAATTACGATTGGAAAGTATTGTGCATGTGGAATTCTTCACTATAAATCTCTAAGCAACTTAAATATGACGACGTAGATTACATTTCAGTTGCTACTTAATCAAACCGTTGTTTCCAGCAATTGAATCTGCAGCGAACTGCCTGCCTCCGAAGGGCTTTCAGAAGTTGAATACCTTCCTATTGACTTGAAAAGTCTGAGTTTACATATTTTCATTTGTTAGTGCTTGAGTTTGTTTCCTCCATAATAAATCACAGGGTAAACCTTGGCAAATTGCTAAAAGTATTCCAAGTGGCCAAAAATCACAATGGAGCGTTTACTAGTTCCAACGTACACAGCGCAGCGCGCCCTCCGCCGCGGGCGGCGCGCTGGCACGGCCGCCGAGCCGGCTGCTCGGGGGCGGCAGGCAGCCCAGCCTCCGCTCCCCGCCCGGGACCGGGCGCCGCGGGGATTTTCCTCGTGTCCTGCACAGGTGGAAGGGCTTGCAGGCACTGGGGGCTGGCACTGGCAGAAGTGCCCGGCTTCCACTGATCTCTTGGAGAATCCCTCCGTTCCTGATCGTCAGAGGCGGCTCCGTTGTCTCCAGTAGCTGCTGCTGAGAGTTCTCAGTAAGTGACAGAAGGGAGGAGGTACACAAAAGGGATGAAATAATCTGTACAGTTCACCGAGCAAGCTGAAAAATACTCTGATACTTAAAACAACTTCTGATGAAACTGCAGACAAAAGGGTCTGATTCTTTTTCCGTTCCGTATGAATTTTTATTTTTTAATAATTACGTAGGTGGAGAACTGGGTAGCTATGTGTCCTTCTTGCAAAAGTGATGTCGCACAATTCCTGCTGTGGTGTCTTAGGAAGACACCAAGAAGTTTGCCTTCAAGAAAAGTAGAGATGCAGAGTGACAGCAGGCGCTGTAAATAGTCTGCTTGGGAGTTCTTGAAGACAACCAACCTGCTTGCCTTCCAAGCAAATCAATCCCATTTGTTGAGTCCGAACCTGATGCTACTGGAGTAGACCAGTATTAGTCAATATTAAACTATTGAAAAAATACTGCAGCAGTGTTCCTGCTGCATCCTACTGCAAACAACTTCCTTGTTCAGGGAATTGGACAAAATCGTAACACAGTCCCTGTTCCAAAGTGTTTTGATATTGATTGCTTGATATTTTTACAACAAAGATACAAGTCATGGGACTTAAATTACAAATTGGCTAACTTTTATCACTGTAAGATTAGGAGAAAACATTTCTCATTCTGGTTGTTCCACAGCTTCCCCTTAGAGGATTCCTTGCCGTTTTGCTGATAGCAGCCATCTAGAGACAGAAAATAGGACTAAACAGAGCCCCGTCCAGCAAGTCCTGCTCTCTGTGACACTCTGCTTTACTTTCCGAACAAATCCCCCTACCACTTTCCCCAAGGCTCATTAAGTGAGACTGGAGAATTAACTTTTTAGCCAGCTGCTGAACTTTTCATATTTATAAACACTTGAGTCCTTTGCTTATCTAAGAGAAAATGTGTATAGTTTGGAGATGTGCACTTCCCTGCCAATGTGTAATGAGTAGTTCTACACTTCATAGGAAAAAAAGCCTGAAGTTTCCTGTCACAGCTGAATGTCGATGCCAAGGGCAAAGGTTTCTTGCCTTGCTAATCTACATCTTAACTCATGCACTTAATGTGAAGGTGCCACACGCAAACAGGCAGGGGAGAAGCTAGCTGCAATGAAAAGCCGCTGCGCTGCTGTGAATGTTATGTTTTAAAAGCCTTTTTAATGTAATATTTGAGGTTATGATAGAAGCCAGGAGGGCCAAAGTAAAACCCTCAAAGTAAATGAGTCCTGTCATTGCTGCCTCATGAAAAGAGGGTTTCTACGAGGATAACACGAGTCCCAGCGAAGTCCCTGGGGGATGGGTTGAGAAGGTGCAGGGGAGTTTGCGCGATTTGTTTTAGCCTGATCTGTATTTCTGGAACTGCGTAGATGGCATCCGGAATACGGATCCTGTTTGGAAGCACGGGCCGGGCTTGGTGGATGATCTGTTCAGTTTTTGCCCGTTGGAGTTGATGACCTATAAATAATTCATGCCGGAATACCCAAGAAGATAGGCCGCCCTCCTCCGCCGCGTGCGCCCGGCGCAGGCGCGGTGCTGGGGGGGCTGTAGCACAGAGGAACGCCGTCCTAACCCTCCTGCTTCTGCCTAGGTGCTGCGGGTGCTGTGGCCTGTGAGTGCTCCCAGCGTTCTGGCCTCCAGCTGAGTGCACCGTGCCGGGGTGAGTGGCCAAGGCTGGAGCCGTGGCTTCAGAGGGCTTTTTCCTCCTTTGTGTGTCTCAGCTACTATTTGGTGTTTACTACAGGGCTGTTTCACAGCATCAGCGCTGCGGGGGCCGTAGCTCTGTTGCTACGGGAAAGATGCGGGCTGGTTTTTCGTTCATGGCTTGAGCCTGTCAAAGGACATTGGTTTTGAAAGGGAGGTAATTTGTCGTTCTGTTCTGTGTCTTGTAGCGCTTTGGGAATCTTCTTTCGCCCTTCAGCTTCATTATGAAAACCACTGAGGTCCTGCTGTCTGGCGTTAGCTGACTCCAGTGTGACCAGAGTGTGCTTTCCACGATGGTTTGATTTCGTTGTTCTCATGAGCCTCACCCCCGCTGGTTAGCTGACCCCTGGACCTCGGGGGCAAGGAAGAAGGCTGTGCTATTCAAACTGGTATCTTTGACAGGCTTCCATGTTGGTAATGGTGCTTAATGTATGAATTTCTTCTTTGGCCTTAGTCTGTAATTATCTAAGAAAATAGTTTTTGTTGAGCAATACCTTTTTGCTCCCTTAATCACTTGTACAACTGGAAGCTAATACTTCCTCTGTAAGAAAGGAGGGGACACAAACTGAGCAGATGTTTGGAGTATTGACACTTCCTTCTCAGCTGCAGATGCACCAGATAATTGGCTTAGATTTAATTTTATAAGCCTTTTTCAAAATATTTGTTAACCGCAAAGTATGGTTCAGCTTTCTTTATTAAAAGGTTTCTTCTTAACACATTGAATTTGTTGACTTCTTAAGCGTCTGTTTAATATAGATTATAGTGTACAAACAAAGATTTGTTTCTTCTCTGTCCTACAAGCTTTCATTGCGCAAGGAAATGGTAATATAAACTCCTCTATTTCATATTGCTACTTCTTTAGATTTAATTGTGCATCTGTTGTCTTTCAAACCGCTTTGCCTTGAACAGGATGGTTTCTGAAGCTGCCAAAAGTGGTGGCGATATCTGCACGGGAGTCTTTTTGGGAGCCTGAACTTTCAAGTGTTAGTCCAAAGTACTGTCGTTGTTGATATCAAGACTTGAAGAGAACTGAGATGCAGAGCTCTCTTCAAAGGAATTGCTTCACATACGGACCGGCCACAGGGATTTGTTTACTGCTGAGGAGAAAAGGTGGCTGTGGCAGCCAAGTGATTTGAGGGGCTTGGTGTGACCTCCATTTCCCCTCTGCCCCGTTAGAGAAAATGTCCACCTTGTCACATTCAGGTCTGCTGCTCAACATCGAGGAAACAGTCACGTGAGCCAAGGCTTCTCAAAAGTGGAAGTGATAAAAACAGTACAGGGTTGTGGGTAAATGCTAATTCTGAGCACATGAAAAGTTGTCCATCATCTTACATTTTGCAGATAAACACATATTCTTCCCCATAATAACTAGGGAGATTTTCACTTGTTTAGTCTTCACCGATCTAAGCCATGACGTTGATGGCTTCTTTCAAAGGTGGTGTAAATTATTCTAGTTTCTGAATCCTGGCTGGAAGAAGCTTGCTGTAGTCTGTTCTCTGAAATAATACCTAAATCAATCAAGTACAGGTCAATTTGAGTTGATCTGTAATCTATCTGGATGCAGAAGACTAAGAATGATATGAATGATTTTGTGTTTTTTTTTTCTTTTTCCTTCCCCCCACCTCCCCAAATCCTTCTCTACCTTGTAAACAGAGTACTATGAAGCAGGCAGTTGCCGATGTGTCTCACACAAGTGTAGCTTATTTGTGACTGGCTGAGGAGAAACACACGTGTTTAGGTGGAAATGCCATTGTTACTCTCCACTATTGACTGGGCTTTAATCCAAGTTAAATGCTTGAATTCATTGAGGAGTCAAGAGGGGAGCCCTGCAGAAAGGTACCACCAAATTTTTCTGAGTTGCCTAACTACTAGTAGGTAATTTTCTCAACTTTCTTTCCAGCTGAATGTATGTCACTGGGGCTGTTTCTCACTGTGGAATCATTCTGGTGATTAATAGGTATGTTGTGTTCACGTAATTTCACTTCTTGGTCCGCAGGGGCCCATAAGGTAACCAACCTAATGCTTTTTAAAGTTGAACATTTTCCAGCATTTGTGTGGGGTTATAAATGAAGCACTGCCTCCCATGTATCATCCCAAGAGCTGCTTTCTTTCACTGTCCTCCCCTGACATAACAGCACAGAAAGGGGATGGGCTTGTGCTGAGAGTGGAGCTGGCAGCGGGCTTGGCAACGAAAATCTTCTCATCTCTCTAGAAGTGCCAGTAATTCTTGAGGAAGGAGGAGCTCGCTGTATGGTTTCCTAGCGGGATTGTTCATGCTTTATAGGAACATTCATTTGCCACGTAGGAGCAGGGACTTCCCACCTGATCCATAGCACAGTAATACTGCTGTATCAGCCCACGTGCAATGAAGTTGAATGCGTGTGTGTGTATATATATAAAGACAATTATGGCTCAGGGCAGATAAGCATTGATTGTTGCCATTTCCCCGAAACACGCACTAGCGCGACTTTATAGCCGTTCCCCAAGGCTGTATGTGATGTCAGTAGACTCCTCGAATTTTCATTTCGTTCAGACTAGACAGTGAAAGTCAAGGAACTTGAAAATCAGCATTAATTTATATACCTGATGTTAATATATGTATTCGTAAAACGGGGTAGTTATAGTCTCTTTGATTCATTTAGGCGGGATTTGAGTTTGGGCTGGGTTTGGTTTGTTGGGATTTTTTGTTGCTCCCAGTGTCCCCCCATGTCATGACAGATTAGTTTTTGATCAGAATGTCCAGGAAGAGGAATGTTGAGTTTCTTCCTGCCAACATCTCACTTTTCTAGAAGTAATCTCCAAAAAGGACAGGAAGGGGAAGGAGAGGGAACTGTTACCATGGATAGTAAAGCTGTTGTTTGCGAGGCAATTAAGCAACTAAATTCTTCATAGAACCATAGAGTACCAGTCTGGAAGGGACCTCAAGGATCAGCTGGTCCAACCTTTCTTGGCAAAGCCTGGTCTAGACAAGCTGGCCCTGCACCCTGTCCAGCTGAATCTTAAGTGTCCAGTGTTGGGGAATCCACCATTCCCTGGAGAGATTATTCCAGTGGCTGATTGTTCTTGTGGTGACTTCTTTTCTTCTTGTGTCCAGTCAGGATCTCCCCAGGAGTAACTTGTACCCCTTACCCCTCATCCGTTTGTGTGACTCCTTGTCGAAAGGGAGCTTCCTTGTTCTTTGTAGCCACCCTGCAAATACTGGAACATGGGGGATAAGGTCTCCCCTAAGCCTTCTCTTCTCAAGGCTGAACAAACCCGATCTCTCACTCTTTCCTCCCACGGCTGCCCAGGCCCGTGTTCGTCTCTGCAGCCCCTTCCTGGGCCCTCTCCAGCCTGGCCACAGCCTTTTTGTATAGTGGCACCAGCCCTGCCCGCAGTATTGCTGGTGTGGCCTGGCAGGTGCCCAGCAGAGTGGGGTGCTGACTTCTTTCTCCCTGCTGGCAGTGCCCTTGCTGACGCACCCCGTTGGCTTGCTGTGCCCCTGCAGCACACTGGTCACTCGGAACGAGCTGCTTGTCCCCCCAGGTCCCTTTCCACAGAGCTGTTCTCTTGTGCGAATCTCCCTATTTTACCACTGATTTTAATGAAAAGTGTCTCAAGATTTTTGTGGATCAGGACTTCTGTTGCATATGCACCTGGAGCATGATTTGTGAGCTTGTTACTGAAACAGCGTTCTAACGCTGGCTGACTTTAACTGAAGTATTTGGAAGTTAATACCTAAATGCCATTGGCTATTTGCTGTCACTGACACACTGATCCTCTGAGCCTGACAGAGGTCCGTCAGGTGAACTATTCCTCTGTACCTGCATTGGCTGAGGAGCTGGGAAGTTTGGCGGAGTGGCTGCACTGGCCCCTTTGTGCAAGCAGGCGCGTGTGCCGTTTCGGCGCGGCGGGTGCTGCCGCCGGCCCGGGGCAGGGTGGGTGCAGGAGCCAGCCCCCCCCCCCCCCCCCCCCGTGTGCCTCCCCAGCCCCCTCTGCCCACTGGTGTTGCAGGGTCGTCTCCTCCAGAGATGGTGACTTTGTACCAAACGGCTTTAAAGGGGTAAAACTTTCTACTGGCTGTTGGCGCTACTCTAATAATAAAACTCTTAAAGCAGAAGTGAGGCAGTTGAGAGTAATAAATACTTGTGGACAAGGGGGTCTGCTCAGGGCCGCTCTAGCTCATGGGGGCTTAGAGACCACATCGGAATTATCCTCTGGGGCATGAGCTCTCCTGCACTTGTTTACTGTGCTGTGAGCCCTTCGTTCTTCGAGACTGGAGATAGGTGCATGCGTTCCTAGCTTTTATGCGCATATCTGAGTGGCAACAGGACTTTTCATGCCATCAGAAACCCCGGTCATTGGGGTCATATTAACAAATTCATAGCGGAGATGGTCACCTCAGCCCTGGCTGCTGCACGGGAGCGGCTCTTGGTCCGGGTTTGTCGCGGGCCGGTTCCCCTCCCGCATCTCCTCCGGCGCTGGCCGGGCTTGTTTATTCCCTGCTCCTCGTCCTGGGATTGTTGTGAGGGTGCCAAGGCTCGTAGATCCATGACTCTGAGCAAGGCAGGGTTTAAAGGTCATAGTCAAGACCATTAATAACAAGGTGCAAACGGCTGGTTTATATGTAATGTGAAGCTTTTTACTTATTTCATTTTTGCACTTTGGGGGCTCTGTTTGCTTATGGAGCTCTTGGTGTCTGGTACCTATTTAGGCTGAGAGCAGGCAATTGGGTTTCTTCAGGCCTTCAGAGGAATGCAGAAAATTGTTCTCTGGTGTTGTAATTCTGCTGGGATAACTGAAGCTTATTTGTCTCGCTGCTTATTAAATGCATACTTGTCTTGAGGTCCTTTTTTTTTTTTTTTTTTTTTTTTTTTTCTGAGAAACATTGGGTGAATCCCAAGGACCACAAGTGAGAGGAAGATTCCAAGGGGAGGGGGAGAGTGAAGTGCCCGCACCTCTCCACAAACTGCATCATCCACCTCCGGTGCCAGGCTGAAGAGGTCAAACCGGAGAGCAAGCTGCTGCTGCAGAGAAAAGAAGAAGAAGGGACGGGGCTGGCGCAGACATAAATGAATGTTGCCCTTCCCCCTGCCTGCAGGTGACACCTGAGGGGAGACGCACCTCGCGGTCCCCCCAGCCCGTGCTGATGTGCGGGGAAGGGCAGAGCGGCTCCTCGCGCTGCGGTTAAGGCTGGGTGGCTGCACAGGTGACGTGCGAGCTGTTCTGATCTTCTGCTCATGGGTCAGAAAGCTCTAAACATCAGGTCACACCGACATTAGCAGTCGCAGTGGGTTTCTGGGCACAGTCTTCCGTGGGCTGAATTCACCCAACTTTTATTAAGGTGACTCGAGAGGAAAGGCACCTTCAGTTTCCAGCTCTGTCTCCAGGCTCCCTCCTCCCTTCCCTGAGCGGGGTGTGCTCCGCGTGCCCCAGCCCTCGGCGCTGCATGAGGACGATGGTGATCAGGGATGCTGCTCATGTACTTGGAGTTTTCCTCATTTCTGGCCTCGATTGTTGTATTGTGATTTTTGGTAGGCCTTTTGGCAAGTCTGGTCGTTGGGGAAAGCTGGATAACACACCCACGCTTCCCGCGTCAGTGAGGGTGCACCCAGGAAGATGAGTATGTTCCTCCGCTGGGGATCTTCTTGCTTTGGTTATTTCTGGCCAATGACATTTTCTTTTCACTCTGGATGCAATGAGTTGTGCAATCATACTGTGGCCTCATCAGCTCGGACCCTTCTCTTAAGAACCTCTGGATTTCTTTTCTAATTTGGCTGTAGTCTATCATCGGTTATAAAAGAGTGTGACACAGTTTGTGACTATTGCATTCTCCTGCATTGACTCACCAGCTGAGATTCCAGAGCAGTAACCCCCCTGCTGCTAGCTGGAGCAGCCCTCCGAGGCTCGGCTGCAGGAATAAGGGCTGTGAAAGCCCCCACACGATCTTGACAGGTTATGCACGTTAGTCAAAATGCCCCAACAAATCCGTCCCTGGGAGCAGAGCACGCTGCCGCTGGCACAGGTACGCGAGCAAAGCGCTTCCCATGCGTGTGAACGTGGTGGTGAGCAGAAAGGGCCCACGGCAGGGGCAAGGGGGGCTGGCTGCAGCTGAGCAGTGCAGACACGCTGCTCCAACACTTAATCGATCTTGTCACTACATCCAACCAGAGAAATGGTGGTGCCACCCGGGCTAAGGCCCGCGCTCACTCGCATGTGGTTTAGTAGAGAAGATACCCCGAGTTTATGTAGATCCCGTGTTTCCAATGCCTTCTACCTCCTCCCGCGTGTCCTAGCCAGCTTCTTCAGAGAAGGTAATTTATTCAGAAGCCCCCTGAGCAATTAATTCTGCTCCTTGTCCTTGAGTTCAGACATGCTTTTGACTGGAGGATAATTAGAAGATGATCTTGCATGAAAGGCTCCTGCACATTTTGGGCAGATTACTTGAGGGGCTTGTGAGAGGGACTGAGTGGTCCCTGACGAGACTGCAGCCTTCATAAACGTTCATGGACGGAAAACACCTGCCTGCTGAGGATGAGCGTGCTGAAGGGGAGCTTCAGTAGGGCTCATCTGCAGGAAGGACACAAACCAGTCTGACTTCCCTTCGGCCTGCAGTGGGACGTGCACTTGCACGAGCACTGGGAGTTCGCTCTAGCTAACTGCTGTATTTTTGATTCCCAGGCACCGTGATTTTGCTAAAACGAGAAGCACGTGTCGTCCTGCACAGCCCTTTGCAGAAGAAACGCTCACCTCTTCTGTTGGGTAGACTCGGGCTCGTCGGGCTGCCTCCACGATGCTCCTCCCGGTGCTTCTGTAGCACTGGTACCTGCTGCCGAGTGTTTCCACTCGGATTTGCTGCTGTGCTGTGACAGGGGAAGGCGGCTGGGCAGGGAGTCCCACCGTGCTGCTGGACGCGGCAGGGCTGCCGAGGGCCGCCTTCTCCCCTGTGGTGGTGGTACAAAGTGCTGAAGACACCCCGTGTTAGTGCCTCAGTGAGGGCGCGGGGAGGGAGGAAGCCAATAAACACAAGACAACCTGTCCTCAGGAGTTTTCTCCTTTGTTTTAAAATGCCGAACGTCTGCATTCAAAGGGGATGCTTTGGGAGCAGCCATTGATTAAGGTGTCACTCATCAGGTGGGCCTGCGGATCTGCTGCGGAGCAGTATTTCTGCTGGCAGACACCTCCCGGGGTCCTCTGGAGAGGAAGAAATGTTTATTGATGGCTGAGCCCGGGTCCGCAGGCACTGGGTCCCTCCCAGCCCACGGAGCGTGTCCTGCTCGGGGAGGGAGGCTTGGATTGATTGCCGAGGGGGCAGCATTTTTTTTTAAAGTCTGTCGTAAATTGATGGTAGGTGGAGCAGTAATGAAGATAAATGAGGGAGCTCTTCCCGGTAGATTAGCCTGCGTGCTGACGGACGCTGTGCTACGGCAGGCTTGAAATGCCTTTGGCCTGGCTCAGACCTCCCGCTCACCTGCCAGCATTCCTCCGCACAGCCGAGACGAGCAAATCTTCGGGGAAATTGCCTCTCCTTGAAATTCAGAGGGGTTCGAAGGGCCTGGGGTGGGACCCGGGAGCCTCCCAGGTGAGCACGGCCCGAGTGCGCGTTCTGCAAGAGCAGAGGGCGAAAGGTGCTGCTCGGCACCCCGGTGCTGTCGGTACGGGGTTCAAAAGGGAGATGGTTTAATGCTGTAAGAGACGGGTTAGGCAGCAGGGAGGTGGGATTCCTGTAACTGTTTTAAGAGCTCTGTTCAAACAACCCCTTTTTGCTTGTCCGTGGCTCTGCAGCAGCTCTGCGGAAGGTCCTTTTCCGCGTGAGCAATCTCGGTGGTCTGGCACCGAGGAAGGTGCTCGAATCTTGCCCATGGCAGACGCTTTAAATTCTTTGAGCAGTTCCCATCAAAGCAGTTTTCAAATTGGTTTTCTCTCACCACTTAAGCTAGTATTTCCTAGGGCCATTGGGTAAAATCCCCATTCAGAGATGCTCTTCGTGCAGTAGCCGATGGGTGGTTTAGGACCAGAATAATCTTCTTTGCCTTAATCCCATCCTGCTACTTTTACCTTCCCTCTGCCGCCGCTCAGCTCCCTCTGCCCACACATCTCGCTGCTGCCGGGAGAAAACTCCTCGGGGAGCTCTGCCAGCCCCCCAGCAGCACCAGCAGGGAGAAGCAGACCCCAGGTATTTACAGGTGAACGTTAGCGTTGACTTGTCCTTTCCCGTTGCTGTTCTAAGCCTGTAACTTTCAGGAAAACTTGCTCTGAGTATGTGAAACATCCTCACCTGCCCGTCAGCAGAAGATTATCAGCATTAGGAAAACTAGCAACATTTTTCCTGGGTCAGGGAGAAAGCACAGCCTGCCCGGGGCAATGGGCAGCCGAGCTCTGGGGGCGAAGTGTGGAAACACCCCACCAGCTTCAGCAAATGCTCAGGAATTGCAGTGACTGAGGTTTGTTGTTTGGTTGTTTTTTTAACCTGGATTAATTTAGTTTGCAGTTTCAACTGTCTTTTTTGTACATTGAGTCTGTTAGTGTGGATTGGTACCTTTTGACTAGACTCTATAAAATATCTGTATGCTAAATAATCTTCGTAATCACCGCTTGCTGAAGTTGGGGGAAAAAAGAATTGAGGAAATTCGTAGCGACAAGAGGGGTTGGTCTCCATAGCATATCTACTGGCAGCTCTGCAGCTGCCTGCCCCTCCTCATCAGCTTCAATTTTGGTTGATAGTTTAAGTTTTGGGGTTGGGTTTGGTTTTGTTTTACAGGAAAGGCTCGGAAGCTAATCTGTCACCTCCTGCTCGACCCAGTGCTATGCCATCAGGTGTCCTGGCGCGGGCTGCTGCTAATGAAGGATTCCCCCGGGGCTCTGCACGCTGGGTGCCATGGCTCTGCTTTGTGGGACGCCACAGATAACCCCGAGCTGGGGCTCTGTGCTCCAGGACCGCGGAGCTGCAGGCAAGCAGGTAGAGGAAATGCTGCGGGCCGGGGGAAGTGCCCGACCGGGTGTGTAGGAATTCAAAAAGCAAAGAACATCATTTTCTGATACAGGTTTATAATGAATTTTGACTTAAAATAATAAGCAGTATACACAACATACAAGTGAGTTTTACAGAGACGCTCTTGTATCCGTTGACTTCAGAACCTACCAGTAAGTTCACAGGTTTGTTCGCTCTCCCTAGCCCTCCGTGTCTGCCAGCATCTAGGGGTGGTCCTTGTCACTGTGCATCACTCGGGTTTCAGTTCCAATTTACGGCTCCGCTTCTCGCCTTCGCCGGGGAGCGGCCTCGCGCAGGGGTCGCTCGGGGTCAGCGTGCGGCCGGCGTGCCGGGGCTGCTCCAGGGAAACGCAGGGATCACGGAGCTGCCTTCCGGCTCCGCGACGCCCTTCCTCTGGCCTTGCAAAAGAGTAGAAGCAAGAATGCTTTCTGCAGGAGTGGGTTATGCTGAACTAGTGTTTTTCGCCAGTGAAGCTTTACTGCAATGTAAATTCTCTGGGGAGGTGCAGGTGTCCTCAGCCATAGCATCCCAACGATCGGTCCTCCAGGTCTGTATCGGTTGCACTGTCCCTTTGCAAAGAGAACAACGGGCAACGGCAGTTTCACAGTTTAAGCAAGGATTGCAGACTCCTCCTAGGGTGGGGGATTAGTTTTGCCGAGCAAACAGAAGGGTCCACAGTACCTCCTGGGAAATGTAGTCCTTTCTTTAGTGCTTTGCAGAATTAATTAAATAAAAGCCATGCAGTTGAACTACAGCTCCCAGAATGTCGTGGCCCCCAGGGCAGAGGGGTTTATAAAACTGCGAGGGAGGGTGGCAGCGGGTCCTCCCCTCCGCGCTCCCGTCTCCTCAGGTCTGGTCCAACCACTCGGCCCGTTTCGGTGCTTTACACGTGTGCACGTCCACAGCGTCCTCGCACTCCTTGCAGCGCACAGCGCAGCACCAGTGGAACTTGCACTCGCACTTGGTGACGCGCGTGACGCGGGTGGTGTCGTACCCCCGCCCGCAGCACATCACCTCGCAGCCGTCCGTCCCGCGGGACGCCTTGCTGCACACGCGGCCGGCCGTGCCCAGGGAGCCTGAGGAGGAAGCGAGAGCGGGTCAGGGCGCTGCTCCCCCACCGCGTTCCCCCCGCCGCCAGCGGGAGCACCGGGCAGCCGCCAGCCCCGGGGAGCGGGGGGCCGGGCTCTGGGCAGCCCCTCTGCGCCCGGGCGGGTCCTGGAGCAGCGCCTGCCCGCCCAGTGGGGCTTTGCAGCTGGCGAAGGGCGGCAGGAGCACGTGCTGCCTTCCCCAGCAAACCCCCACCACCACCCCCCGGCTGCTGCGGACCCCCGACCCGGGGCTGCTCCAGGCTGGGGAACCATCGAGCTTCAATGCAGGAGCTGAGCAGCCCTGGGGCCGCCCTCCCTGCTCTCCCCCCCGGCCCCGGGCTGTGTTCGGAGGAGAAGCCGGCAGCCTGGCGCAGCGAACGGGCTCTTTGCTGCCTCTTGGAGGGGGTTTTGCTCCGCGGGGGAAAGGCTCTGAGGAAATGCTGCGCTGCATTCATTATGAGGCCTGATGGGTTTGGATCTTTGGTGTAAAGCCGGGGGATTTTGGACAAACCCAGTCCTGTCTGTGCAGGCGTGAGGTGCTGTGGGGACCCAGCGCTCCACCGAGCACCGGCACCTGCTGGGGGCCTGGGCGACCCCCCCACAGCACAAGCACCCCCTCGGGGATGTCCCAAAGCAGCCCTGCCAGGCTGGGCTGGCTGGGGGCTGCTGACCTGCCGGGCGGGGAGGAAGAGCTGCTTTGGGGCAACCACTGGAGCTTTGGTTTTTACCTGCTGACTTGTCCATCACGCAGTAATCGGGCGAGTTCTCAAAATACACCAGATCTGTTTTTGTGGGCTTCCTGAAGTTCTTGTTGGCCACCGTAAAGCCAGTGCCGTCCTGGTTCATCGTCACCTGGATGGCCCCGTTGTATTTCTTCCTTAGGTAATCCCCCGTTTTTCGAAAATCTGACATTGCCAGCCAACAAGTCCTTAGTGTGCAGGAGCCGCTGACCCCGTGGCATTTGCACTCCAGCTTCAGGAAGCGCTTCACAGCCTGTGGGAAGAGGGGTGCGCTGAGGACCGGTGGCCCCCCCGGGCGCCAGGCACCGCGCCTGCGCCTGCTTGTCCCTGGGGCAGCTCATCAGCCCCCGCCTGCGCGGGCGGGCGCTGCCGACAGGAGCGGGTGCTGCGAAGGGAGGACGCGTTCCCAGGGTCGCCGGTGCCAGCGTCGGCGAGGACACATGCTGGGGACATGGGCGAGCAGGGTCCTGCCATCCCCGCGGGGCCGTTCCCTGGGCAGGCAGGGCAGCGTCCTGCCCCCGACACCAGCGGGACCTGCCCTCCCCGGACACCCAGGGTCCCGCTCCGGGCCCCCAGCCGCTCCCGCTGCCCCGCGGGACGGCCGGCCAGGCGCCGGGGGCTGCACTCACCATCCTCCCGCAGCGGTTGTTGTGCAGGTTCATCAGCGCCCGGGCGTCCTTCACTTTCTTCTCCTTGGCGTCCACGAAGGCTTTGGCGAAGCGGATCCCGTAGTTGATGTTGTCGCTGCAGCCGCCCCAGTCGAACTCCCCGCGCTCGTCCTTGGAGCGGCCCCTCTTCAGCGGGTCGCAGCTGCAGGCCTTCAGGTCCCCCTGGCTGCACGCCCGCGTGATGGCGTAGACCACGCCGGCCGAGGAGATGGCGTAGACGAAGGCGGCCTCCCTGCTGCCTGCCGCAGGAAGAGACACGGGGACGGGGAGTGAGTGCGCCGGGCTGCGCCGGGCGCCCGCAGCCCACCCAGGGGCCGGGCACCTTCACGGCGGGGGGCAAGGCCACCCCGCGCACGGGCGAGCCCAGTCCGGCCGTCTCCGCTGGCCACCGAGTCCAACCTCGGCTTCCCTGGCACCTCTCAAAGGGGAGTTTCGTGTTGAGCCCCAGGGCTCGGCAGCTCGGGGTGCTGAGCGCTCCCCGGGCTGCCCCCAGCCCCCCTCGCTGCCCGGCGGTGCTGAGGCTGCGGGACTGGCCAGCACCCTGCGGCCCCCAGGGCGATGCTGAGCGCGGGAGCTGGCGCTGGCTCCGGCCAGGCTCGGCTCTCCCCGCACGGCACAGCTTGCCGCCTGCTATTTTATGTCTCTGGTTCGAGTTCGCAGCTGTTTTTATAACGCTGTAAAAGAAGCTGCAAATCAAAACCATGTTCGTCTTCATTTCGAGAGCCTTTGAAAGCAACTTCAAAGGCAGCAGAGCTCTCTTTGGGCCCCGCAGGATGGGGCTGTGGCGAGGAGCTTTCATCATTCCCCATCCTTTGCCAGGAGAGGATGCAGGCAGGAGTAAAGGTGCCGTTGTGGGGATGGAGAGGCTGAGACCAGGCAGGCTGCAGCACAGCAGGGCGAGTGCTGCGTCCCAGCGCTCACAGCCCCCTTCCCTCCGGCCAGCTCCTCCCCGGGGGTCTGGCTCGCAGGCTCTGCTGCTCGTCCGCCCCGCCGGGCAGCGGCCCCATCCCCCGGCCAGCTGGGAGCGAGCCCCCCGGCTCCCTCGGCGGGCGCTCACGTGTGCTCCATATGAGCTGCTCCTGGCGAGTGGAAAGGTTCTTCCCAGCCGCCTTTGATTTGGAGGCCGTGTGGCTGGATGTGCCCCGGCACGTCACGGGGTGCAGCAGCATCTGTCCCCCAGCGCTGGGGCTCACGCCGGCTCCCGGGGCCCGGCCGCTGCCGGAGCCCTCCCGGGGAGGCCACGAGGCTGCTCCCGCTCTGGAGCCACCCCTGTCCCTGTCCCCATCGCACCTTGCCTCTGTTCCTTGGGGACATCCCTGCTTGTGTCGTGTCCGTCCCTCACTGGGGGGGGGGAAGGTCCTTCCCGGGCAGGGTCTGTGCTCAGCCCTTCGTGCGGGGCTGGCTCTGCCCCGCAGCCGTGGTCCTCCTCCGCCCCCGAGCCCGAAGCGAGGACTGGAGCCGTGGCTCTGCCTTGCCTCCCTTGCCATGCAAGGGAACAGCCAGTTCCCACGTGAATTGCTGAGTCTTGGCCAACCCTGCTCTCCAAATATTTATATATCCCATTACTGTTTACATATGAGCCTGTTCTCCAGAGGTGTCTCCTCCTTCCCTCTTCTCCCCCAGTGCTCCCCCTGCTCCATCTCATCTGGTGCAGCAAGTCTGGACGCAGCGCTCTGCTCCCATTACTGCTTGATTAATTTACAGGGAAAGGCAGAGCTCTCCGAAGGGAGTAATCCAAGCCACCGGGCACGGCAGCCCAGCGAGGAGAGACTCTCCCAGGGAGCCAAGGCTCGTGGCGGTGGGAAGGGGCCGGGGCAGAACCTACTTCGCAGCATGACCCGGCCGAAGACGGTGTGGTCCCGGTCCAGGGTGCTGCAGTTCCAGCGGTGGTGCCGGAACTGGTGCTGGCACTCCCGGATCCACTCCTTGGCTCCCTCCCCGACCGACTGCATGATGTCGGGGTACCTCTGGCAGAGCTGCCGCTGCTTGTTCACCAGCCCGGGGATGTTATCGCAGATCACCCTCGCGCCCAGCGCCCCGATGTACCTGCGAGAGAGAAGGGTGCCCGTTACCGCGCTGTCCGCAGAGGGGGACGGTGCAGGGCCCTGGCTCCCCGGCTCCTCACCCTGCGCAGGGTGAGGTGGGGGGGGTCTTACATTGCAGCCCACCTCTCCCTCTTTTCTTTCGAGCTGCTCCGGGCCCCGCCGCCGTGACGGGCCGTCCTTGCAGCGTCCCCTCGGAGCGCGCTGCTCGGCGGCGTGGCGAGACCTGCCCCGTGGTTCAGGCAGGCGGGACGCAGGGACGGGGCACTGCTGAGCCGTCGCAGCCGCTGCGCTTTGCGCTTCGTGATTAACAAAACGCTCCCGGGGTGGGTGAAGCTCTGCTCTGAGGGTGCTTCGCTGCGGCAGGGAGCAGGGGGCCCTGCAGAGCCCACCTCCCCCCGCAGCAGCCAGCTATGGGCGCTGCGAGTCGTGGGGCCCGCGCCCCTGAGAGCCGGGGCTCTGTGAGCTCCTGGGGCGGCACCGGAGGAACTTGCTGATGTGCAAAACCTCCCTCCCACCCTCTTCCCTACACCCCAGCCCCGCTCTGCAGCCCGGCCCTGCTGATCACAGCAGGATTGAGCCCAGCGCGGGCTCTGCAATGTCTCCTGCCTGCACAGGGGCTGGGGCACACTGTGGGAACAACAGCCCGTGGCACAGCCACCCGCGCGATGCTCAGGTTGGGAGGAGCAGGCTTCACCTCTTGTTGCTGCAGTCCTTGTTAGCTCCTGGCTACCCAGTCCTCCCTGTGCATCTCCTGCACTGCTGAACACTTACGATCATGCCATGCAGCTGGGCAAGTGGGAGAAGGAAGCTGTGTCTCCTGTACCCTGTCTGCACCCCGGTCCCCTCCCTGCAGCGGTGGGGAGAGGGCAGGAGCTTGGAGCAGAAAGACAGTGTGCAAAGAACAGTCTGGTAGAGCCTGGCTGAGCCCCATGGGCAGCTTTCCACGGACACAGGGCAGGGACCCCGCGCTCTGCCCCGCAGCCTCGCACCCACCCGGACAACGGTGGCAACTTGGAATTTTCCGTGCGGGCCGGGTCCTGCCCGCACTGCCCGCTCACCCCGGCCGGGCAGCGGCTGCGGCTGCCGGAGCCTGACATTCACCACGGAGCACGGAGCTGTGATTCTGGCTGGAAGGGATGAGGTTTGGGTGGGATTCAAATTTTTCAACCCCCCTCCCCCCTCCACTGGAAGTAGGAACCTTCCTTTAATAATGAGAAGAAGTAATACGCTTGGGCAATATTTCATCGTCTTTCTTTGGCCATGTTCTATCACTTCTATCAGCCCCAGAGAGAGCTCGCAGGCTCAGGAAAACCCTGCAAGCACAGAAAGCAACGGGATCTGTTCCCTCTTTTAAAATATTTTGTTTAAAAGCTGGCAGAAGCACAAGGTCATCTCAGGCTGGAGCTGAGGATAATAGACCCGGCTCCCCATGGCTTTGCAAGCCCTGACTCTGGGGGCCAGCGAGCATTATTTTCACAGGCTTGCTCGTCAGCCTTTCATCCTGCAGCCGGGGGACAAGGGAGATGGCAGAAGCCGTTTAGGAAAGAAAAGCCAACAGGAGCTCATCAAGCAATGCTGAGGGCGGGCGTTTAATTGCCTCGCTCGTGCTGGGCTGCGAGAGCGGCCGGTTCCTCCCCGCGGTGCGCAGGGCAGGGCGGGGGAGCATCACCCAGCTGGGAGATGGCACAGGCCAGCGGTCCCGAGTGGGGCTGTGGGGATCCCGTGGGGATCCCGTGGGGAAGCGTGGCCAGGTGCCCTGGCCCTGAATTCATTCTGCCCAGCCCGCCTGGTCCCAGCGAGGATGGGGAAGGCTGATGTGCCCCTGCCTGCGCTGCCAAGAGCTGGGGGGGGCTGCCGGGGGGATGTGGGGCTGCAGGACAGGGGGTGCAGCAGCAGCCAGAGCTCCCCTGCACTGGAGGAGAGATGCTGGGAAAGCTGGAAAAGGTGAAACATTCTTTGATGAGGCACCTCGTGGGGACCCCACGGTCCGTCCGCCTCCAGCAGCGCTGAGCTGTGGGATCTGGCAGTGGGCTGTACGTGGGGCTGGCTGCGGGGAGACGCGCCGACTTCGGGGAGCTGCCTCCACGGCCGGAGAGCCGGCAGATAAAGCACAGACCAACACCATCCCCGGGGGAGACAGATCAAGGAAAACCCTCCAGACAAGATAAGCACCAGGCACTCCCTCTTTCACACTGGGAGCTAATTACTTATCGTTAACTCTCCTGCCAAATACCCAGATCAGAGCAAACATCGGGGGAAAGTGGAAGGAGGGCAGGGCGAAGGGCACCGACTGCCGTGCAGGGTCCCAGACCCCCGCCAGGGTCGGCGGCTGCGTCTCCCTTTGCTCGTGGCAGCAGCCAAGCAGCGGATGTGCCGGGATGTGCTGCGGCACCCACAGGCCTCCATCAGAGCTTAGGGACTGAAATCCATCCCACGAGTGCCGTGGCGTGGCACACCAAGGGGGAAAATTCCTCACATGTCCTGGAAAGGCTGCGGTTATCTCAGCGAGACCAAGATCTTCCATTTCGTGAGAAATGCTCCAGTTGGGTTCAGTTACTCTGAAATGGAGCGAGACGGGGAACATCAAAAAATTCTGCCAAGCAGAATTTTGGGAGGGAAAAAACCCAAACATTTGTTTTGGAATGATTAAAGCATCCCTTCCGACTTTATTTCTAAAAATCTATGACATTTTAAAAACACTGAAATAGGAAAGACAATGGATGTTCTGAGAAGTCCCCAGCTGCCTTATCAGAACTTCATTTTTAAAAAATGAAATTGTGCTGGAAGTGGCAAATTTCTGTGAAATGCTGTACTCTTGGGGAATCTGCATTTTTACAGCAGGGGAAGAAAAAACCAAGGCCTGAGTTCAGCGAAATCTGTGAGAGGGAACTGCTCCTGATGCTGGAGGCTGCTGGGGCCTGCACCTCTGCATGGTCAGGAGAGAGGCGGGAGCAGGCTGCAGCGAGGAGGGGCTGGCAGGGAGGGAGTTAATAATTAAGTGCATGTGGGGATAACGATCCCCCACCCTGTGGAACGGGGTCCCATGGGGTGCTGCCTCCCGCGAGGTCCTCGAGTAGCACCCCGAAAGCCTCTCCAAGTGCCGAGTTGTTTGCCCAGCTCAGGCTGGGGGCTGGCACCAGCCCCTCCGACAGCCTTTGCCGGCGCGGTGCCGCCCCAGCTCCTCCTCGCAGCCCCGTGTGCCAGCCCACGCTTGCCGCCGGGGCTCAGCCGCCGGCGACGGGAGCGAGCCGCAGTGCTGCGGGCAACGCCGCGCACCCCACGCCTGGCACCGGGCCCCCCCCTTCCCCGCTCCCTGCCAGGAGCGACCCGCGCAGCAGCAGCAGCAGCAGCAGCAGCAACTTCCCAGCACAAGGGCGAGCGCTTCCAAAGCCGGCGAGGGAAAGCTCTCCTCGCAGCCTTCCTCCCCGCCGCAGCAGCCTGGCACGGGCACGCACCCGCCGGCGCGTTGGCGCAAGCTCTTTCTCAACAGCCCGCGAGCGCCGGCCGCTCCGATGCGCGGGGGAACAGGAGACAACTGTCACATCTTGGCTCCCAGTTGTTGTTCTCGTTCTAAGAGTCTGCTGACTTCGGCTCTTGTAAACAAGGAGAAACCTAAATTGCTTCTAAGATAAACATGCAAATCAGAGGCAGACGCATCTATTTACTTGGCAGCGTGCATTCGGCGCTAACCCCCTTCCGCGGCTCGCCTCCGTGCGGTATGTGTCCCTCTCCCGCGCTTCCCACAGGAGCCTGCCCGGCTTCCCGAGGGGTCTGCAGACTCCTCAGGGTGCTCTCGCAGAACCCTGGGGCCCATGCCATCCCTCTGCTCTGGTGAAAGTCTGAGCCTCTCCGCGCTTTCCTACCCACGGCTGCTCCCCTCCCCGGAGGCGCAGCTCCCTGGGGGTCTGGAGGGGATCCCCGCAGTTGCCATGGGGGCTGCGAGTTCCTGGGATCTGCTGCACCTTGTCCTGAGGACCGGATCCCAGTATGCCTCGCTCCCTCTCCATCTTCGCCCTGCTGCAGTCTTTTTCTGGATCAATAAACCGTGCTTTTGGCACCGACACAGTGCACGTAGCTTCCCAATTGCAGAGCTCTCTAGCAGGGAGCACCAAGAGCCTCCGGCGGAGCACCGGGCCCCAGGTGCAGCAGTGGGAGAAGAAGAGCACGGCCAGAGCCTAAGGCACCTTAGAGATAGGCTGATGGGAATGTCTACTGCTGGAGAAAGGAGAGCCCACTGCAGCCCGGGCCAGCAGGAGTAAAGAGGCTGCTGAGGGGTTTCTCTGGGTCCCGGCGGCACCAGGCTGCATTACCGGGGCTTGGGGGCTGCCCCACAAAACCAGCAGCCAGAGGGAACCATGACGCTAAAGATCGAAGTAGGAAGATGCTGCAAAGGGGCAGCTCCGTTTCCCTGTCATTATAAACAGCCCCCCCGCAGCACAGACCTGGGGCACCTACAGATTTGTTTTGGTAACTCAGAGCAACTGGCAGGACTCTTGTTTAATTGCTAAAACGCTGCTGGCTGAGCCCGTGGTGCGTGGGGGCAGCTCCCCGGAGAGCACCGGCCGCGGCCCAGGCGTGTCGGCGTGGGGTGCTCCGGTGACAGCTCCCCGAAAAGCAGGACTGTGCCCCCCCAGCACCCAGCACCCGCCCTGGCTCTGCAGAACGGCTGCCGCCCCCCCCGCAGCCGCCCGGCGAGACCCGCGGCCAGGAGAGGCTTCGCTGGCATCACGCCACTGTTCCGGACTCACTGGTAGGTGTCGGGTGGACAGTGTCTCTTGGAAAACAAAGTTTTGAAGAAAGCAGTGCATTTAATGAGAACAGGTAAAACTAAGTGGAATCAGAACCTGCTCATTTGTCACTTCTCCGTAACGCCAAGGTGGTGTTGAGAAGTATGCTAGTGTGCTAATTCAGTTTCTGGTAAAATTTATACTAGACACACTGCTGTAGCTAATATTTAATTTTACACCACTTCATAAGGCATTGAAAACCCTATCTGAGCATTACTTGATTTCAAAAGGGAAATTTTTGGAATTGCCATTCTCAGGCAAATCTCAAACTTTCTGCATTCTGCTTTAGAATTAAAACAGCTGCTGAAATGCTGGACGTTCCCACTGCGGGGAAGCCGGGATTGCACCGGTACCATTACAGGCACAACTTCAAATCAGATTAATACAAAATGACCTGAACTCAGATCACCAGCCCAGGTTAACTGCATGTTGGGAGGAGGATGTCCGCGCAAGCAGCGACGACGAGGGGTCAGCCAGGCTCCCGGCGCGAGGATGCTCAGCTGGGGCAGCCCCGGGTGCCTCGGGACGGCGCAGGACAAACGTCCCCAGCCGGGGCCACCAGTGCCACCAGGGCCACCTGCCCGCTGCCACACGCTGAGAGCCGGGGCCACTTGCTGATGCAGAGAGCTCCTGGCTGAAAAACGATGGCGGGTTAACAGCTCTGGTTCCTGTGGCTTCTCTCTCCCCGAGGACCCCCAGACGCTTTGCCAACTGCCTGTAAGTCCTCGTTCGGGGGCAGAGCGGGGCGGGAACAGAAGCGTGGGGGGGGGTGGGGGGTGGGGGGATGCAGAGCCCCGGGGGGCAGGAGGGGCTCTGGGCAGGTCCAGCACCGTGAACCTGGCAGCACAATGGCTTTGAAATCATCAAGAAACGCTCCTCCGACCTGAAGCTGGGTCTCAGCACCGGCGGCAGGCTCAGCTCTGACATCCCACCTAAGGGGTTTTCAGCTGGGGAATTTGCCTTTCCCGGTACTGCCTCTCCCCATCAGGTGCGGGGTGCTCCCCTCCTGGTGAAGGCAACCTGCACAGCTTACATCCCCGGAGCCCCGTCAGCTGCCCCGGGGGGTTCCCAACAGGCTCTTTTCTTGCTGGCAGTAAAGAGAGGCAGGCAGCCTCGCACTGTGTGCAGAGCAGCCCTCGGGAGCTCTGAACTTGACCAAGCCATGTTTAAAACAACATAGAAACACAAAACAAAAAAAAGCAAGCAAGGGAGAAAAGCGCCAAGGTGCTGTTCCTGGCCGCGTTCCGCACGCCTCTCGGCTCAGTATCCTCTGACGGTCACCGACTGCCCGTCACGTGTAGCTCTCCCACCTAATATGACTCAGGCAAATGACCTCAGCACTGTTTGGAAGAGACTCTGAGCTTCGAGCCCCTCCCCAGCTCCGCTCGGTGCCACCAGACGCCCGGGAGCTGAGCTCGGGACGTTCCCCTCCCGCCAGCGTGCCGCGCCGTGGCCGATGCCGCCTGCTCCCGAAATCAGCCCCGGGCAGGGCGGCCTGGCGCTGGTTTAGGCTCCACCGGCACTTACGGCGCTGGGGGTTTCTCCAGGTCTTTCTGCAAAGCACTTCCCCTGAAAGCCCAGGAATCCCCCCGCCGTGACGCCTGCCCAGCACCGTGCCTGGGAGGGCACCTCCAGCCCCTCTGCCCGCAGCGGCCGCCTCCTCGGTGCGGGGTGCTTGGCCTCTTGTGCAACCCGCCGCACCGGCTGGGGCCGTGAGCTTGTTTGCACTGAGCCTCGTCGCTGCTGACTTCTGCTCCAAGAGCTCTGCTGCCGAGGCTGAGGTGAGAGCATGGTCTGGCTTCTCGGTGGGATAAGGGGCTGTTGGAGTCCTTCCCCTGGGAAAACTGATTCACCTCCCCATTGCTCTCGTAACCACTCTGATAGTCCTGAAAGACCAACTTGGGAGCCAAACTATCTTGGCTTCTGCTCTCTTCCCATTCCATTGAGTCGACACAAAATCCGTATTTTGGTGGGAGGCTGGAAAGCCCTAGGCAGCTATTGGAGACACCTCGTGGAGATAGGATCAAATCCAACATCCCTGCCTCTTTGATAAAGAGCAAATTCCAACGTGCCTGGCAGCATTTCACCTCCTCAAGTTCTTTGCATACTTCCCAAGGATGCTGCACTTGCCTTCCTCTGCTCGCCCTGGCCGTGGGCAGACAATTTATAGCCAACTGCAAAGCACTTTGGGTTGCAAGGTGCTACAGACATTTGAGATATTATTTTATTATTATAAACTCTGAGTATTTTATTAAGCCCCACTGGGAACAGGGCCATCCTGGCCTGCTGGAATTGTTAACGCCTTGGAATGATTAATAGTCCTAATTTCCTCACTTAGAGCCATACTCTGCATGTTGAGAGTGTTAGTCTCACTTGAATAATTTTTAATATCATAATGCTGAGCCACTACCAGTGCCATTCAAAGGACATATTTTAAATTTTCTGCGCCATGATCTTTCTGTTTCTTGCGTATCACCCTTTTTCCTGTTGTGTGCCTTTGGTTCCTTGTCGGGGTCCCCTCTCTGCGGTTTTCCTGCACCCGTGTGCCGGCAGCGGGATGTGGTTTCTGTGGGAAGGACTGAACCGGTTGGGAAAAGCTGCAGTCCTGGGGAGCTGGACCCGTGCGAGCGCCCTGCCCTGCCCTGCCCTGCCCTGCCCTCCCCTCGGCTGACGTGGGGTTGCTGTTGGCATCTTGTATCGAGAGTGTCCTGGGGGTGGAGGTCTGCTCCGCTCGCTGCGGTGTGCGGCGAGCTGTGGGGTGCGCGGAACGTGTATCGGGTGAGCAGCAAAGCCCCCGAGTGAAGGTGGGAGGTTGTAAAAGCAGAGGGAGAAAAGGACTCCGGTGCCTCGGCAATGTGGCCGAACTCTGGCTCAGCTGTCCCTCGGGAGCATTGCTGGTGATGGATGAATGAGATACAGATTGCTCACCAAAAGTGTGCTTTATCCTTAAGTATCACACTTTTTTTCTCCCAGAATCTCCAAGCACTTTGCTAAGAGGCGGGGAGGTAAGACAGGCTCTGGTGGTAAGGCAGGATGGATGGTGATTCTTCTCGTTCGTGTGTGTGTTGGGTGTGAGCTGCTCAGAGCAGAGGCCGCGTGTTTCCACGGGACCCAGCCCGGCACGGATCTCCTCACCGTGGGTTGCAGGCACTGCTGATAAATCGGTATTAGTATTAGTAAAAGCTAATGAGTTTGGAGGAGCAGAAGGATTTTTTTCTTCTGCATTTCTTTCTAAGAAAGATTTCCTATAGGTGAAAGTGACCCTAATGAAAAATGAACTAAGAAACACAATTAGGATTATTATAATGGCGCAGAGTGACTGAGAGAACCCATCTGTTCAATACACCCCAACAAGAACACCAGGGCTGCTGCAAAGGCCACAGGGTTCATTCTCCATCAGTCTGACGTTACTTTAAAACTTATTTTTCAAAGCGCGGCTGCCCGGGCAGCCAGAGCTGTGGAACGCCTCAGGATAAAGACTTCCTGGTCGCTGACCTCCTGCTTTTATTGCCACGCAAAGTGCTCTGCAACCAACAGCCGTCCCGCCGGCGCGACCCCCCGCAGATCCCCCGTGAGCTGCCAGCCCCTCTGCCAGCCAGGCGCTCCGGGGGCTGCGGGGGGGGCCGTCCCCGGGGCGGGCACGGGGGAGGCAGCGGCACCCCCGTGCACCCCAAAGGGTTACACCGCCGGGCCGTGGAGCTCCTCCAGGCAGCTGTCTTTCCCTTGGCTTAATTTCAAACATTCCTATTGATGCTATTTCCCCTCCCACACACCTCACTGCGATGCCTGTCCAAGTGAGCCCCTCGCCCCTGCGTCCCTCCTCCACACACCCCTGCGCCTCGGTTTCCCCCCCCCCCAGCGGTGCCCGCCCGCGGCACCCGGGTCCCAGCGCTGGTGTCGCGACGCAAACGCGCGGCGAGCCCCGGCGAGGCACGACGGCTCCTTCCCACCGCCGCCGCCGGAGCGGCCCCTTCTCCACCCGCGGCGGGGTGTCCCGGCTCCGGGGGCTGCTCTGGCGCGGGGGGCACGACGGGCGCTGCTGCCTCACCACTCGCCCTTGGCAGACCCTCCCCGGCCGAGGATGGAGCGGGAGCCGCCACTCGGGACCAGAGCATCCCTACGAGCGCCCGCCCGGGCACGGCGCCCCGGGGTACAGCGGCTCCCCAGGAGCCCCCCCCCAAACCCGCCGCCGCCTCGGGGACCCCCACGTGGCTGCCAGGCCCCCGCACGCTCCCCGACCCGCGCCCAAGCTCGCGCTAGTCTTCCTTCCACAGATTTGTTTTATCTCTTTGGGAGCCTGATGCCTCCCATCTGTTCCAATGCCAGATGAAATTAAATATTTGTAGTTTCCAAGGGCTGTGGTTAGCAATAAACAAGTTAGCTAACGAGGATTTGGTGTGCTGGGGGCTTGGGGGGGCTCATGTTGGCCTGAAGGCAAGCGGGTATGTGTGAGGGTGGGGTGCACGGGGGTGTGTGTGCATATGGCTTTGTGTACATTTTTCTTTAACCAAACCTTCAACGTAAAATGGCTTTCCACACCAGAGCAGCTAGCCGGGCTCTCAATAGCGAGTAAACTCTACTTAGTTATTTACAGCAAGTTTGTTTATTGCAGTTTATGTTTATAAGCAACATTTGTCTAATCTCCCAAAACTTTCAGAAGGAATTTCAGAGGCCGCTTTTGGGGCCCGACGTCCTCTCGCAGCGCGCGGGGCACAGCCCTGCCCGGGCCGAGCCATCCCCCCGCCCGCGCTGGTCTCCCCACCCGAGTGCCCTCAAGTGTAAACGGGATTTAGGGATTTGCCCCTTGCATTCCTTCGTAATTTCCGTCTGTGTTTCAGCTGGTATTTTGTTGCTAAGTAGTGCTGTACAGTTTGGGAACATTTCTGGGCGGCCGCTGTGGGTCACGGTGGCCTCGGAGCCCGGGAGGTGCCGCCGGCCCCAGCCCGTCCCTCGGCCCGCGCGGTCGCTGTTCTCGCCGCTACGTGCTCCGAGCACATGCACACACACGCACACGCACTCACGGACACTTTTTCGAGTGCCAAAGTTCACCAGTTCCTGGCGTTTTTGTGAGGCGGTGCAGGCCATGCCTGACGTCACTGAAAATTAATAATTTGCAGTTGTTTAGAAGAAACATTTGGTTGATATTTCCTTTCCATGTACTGTGATCAGAACTGACACAGTTTTTTCTATTAATTTACTTTAAAAGTTGACTCTGAAAATGAGAAGCATTTCCTCTATTTCCACAAGTTTATTGTGTGTGAATCCCTAGAAGAATTTGGCAATAATAATAAAAATAAGGAACGATGATGCACCACCAAATGTATTTACTGTAATATCAGTAGTGCTAAAGATGTGCTTGGAAACCTATGTAAATCACTGAATAACTTTTTCCCAAACCACAGCTGGCTGAAACCATTTTCAGTAAAACACAATTTCATCTAAACATGCTATTTTATCAGAACTGACACGTCCAGCAGAACAGCGCTCGCTTCAGTGAAGGCTTTTCTTAGGAATGTTCTGGTCTACAGAAGAAAGTACGATTGAAAATGTGAACTCTAGAGTTTAATGTATTTGGTTTCGAATTTTTTTTTGTTTTAAAAGTCACGTACTTAAGGTCCCTGGGACCGATTCTGCTTGCCGAAAACGTTCAAAGGGCTGGTGCCTGGCAGCCCCATGGCTGAGGAGCCGGCCGGGCCCCGGGGCTGCCCCGGCTCCCGGCTCCCTCCGACGAGACGCTGCCAGCCGGGGAGCCGGGCTGCAAGCTGAGAACACAAACTGCTGCCGGAGTTACAGCTAGCTTCCTCCGAAAAAGCCGCAGCTACCGGGGCTTAAAATGCGGCTGGTTTTCCTCCCGCTTGCTGGGAAGAGACACGCGCTTGGAATTAGGGCAGACACCGCGGCGGCGTTACCGCAGGGAGAAGTGGGGTACAACAGCAGGGAAAATAGGTGGTTTTCACACTCTGCCTAAAGAAAGAATTTTCACCCTTCAGCGCATCAGCAGGACTGCCCAGCCCTGGGCAGACGATACTGTGACTCCTCGATACCTCGCCTTTTTCCAGCTACGCTCGGGAGCCACGCACCCACTGCTCGGCTCTGACGAGCCTGCCCTTCTCCTGCCCCCTCCATAATGAAGAGCAATAACCCAACTTCCCCGCTGCCCTAGGACTCTTCCTTCCTCGGCTTTCAGGGTAACAGCACCCTCACCTCCGGCAGCGATCCCGCCCTGCCCTGGCCTGCCCCAACGGGAGGCGGCTGGAGCCCGGCCCGGCGCTTGTGTCGGCCTGAAACTCGCCCATCCTGACTCATTTTTTTCGCCCCGCGACTTCAGCTGCCCCTGGGCTGATCCGGCTGCCGGAGATCTCTTCTGGGCACGGCCAGGCACTGCTCCTTTTCATCGCACCCGTTTTTATTGCACATGCCCCCCGCCGCCCGCGCTGCCGGCTGGAAGGAGCCGCTCCTCACACCATCCAGCCTCCCTCGTGCCCGGCTGCAACCCGCTGCCCCAGCGGCTCCCGCCCAGCCCCGCAGCTTTGCCATCCGCCTCCCTCCCCCCGGAATCACCCCCCCGGGGATGCCAGCCCGGCCGCGGCTGCCACACGCCCAGACGTGCTCCCGAACACCAGGAATACTCGTGTTATCGGCACGACTGTGACGTGCTCCCAGGCCCTCGCAATGTGCTCCACGGTAGTTAAAGAATTCCAGAAACCACCGTTCTCTTTCGGTGGCAGATGGGTTGAATTTGATTAAGTTCTGCTTCATCCACTGCGATGTGCTAATGATGATGAGCTTGGCATGGAAAACAGTGTTTTCCACAAGATTAGAGAGGGCTTTTATAGGGTGGGGGACACTGAGAACTACTTCACAGCAAAGGGTTTTTTTCCTTTTTCAGTGTTAATGAACTACCGAAGCAGCACAGGGTTGCTTGGAAAACGTCTCAGTCCTTGTTATCCTAATTATTCTAATTTTTCATACATTAATTTTCTTTGCTACAGGTATCGGGAGAGGAGGATATTAATTTCTAGAAGGCTGGTCTCTTCTGTGGTGTCATTTCTATCTGTTAGAGAGCCTCATCTTATCCAAATGAGGGAGAACAGCAACTGAGCTGCCGAGGAGCTCTAATACAAGCGCGTGGGGCAGCGCCGCTGCCCGCAGGGCTCTGGGACCCCCACCCCGACCCCCGGCTTGCCGAGGGTGGCTCGGGGGCTGACGGCTGCCGCTGCTTCCCTGCTCTCAACCGCCCCGAGGGGCTAAATCCTGGCCCCGGCGTGCGGGGCTCGGCTCCCCGGCACACGCGGCGGCAGCCGGGGGGTCCCCGCGGCAAGTCCCGGCCCCGGGGGCCAACGGGCAGCGACGACGCTTTTTGGGCGCGGGGTGCCCGGGGAGCAGTGCCCCGGCTGCGCCGCGGGGGAGAGCCCCGGCCCCGGCCCCGCGGCAGGTTCCCCCCCGCCGCTCCGCCCGCCGCCCGCCGCGCTTCCCCGGGAGCCCGGGCCGCCGCCGGGGCCGCGCCGGGGGGTCCGGGGCAGCCCCGAGCCCGTCCTGCCGCGGGGCTCCCACCCGGGACAGTGGCCCGCGATGCGCCCGGCGGCGCGGGGGGGGGGTGGGGGGGGGGCCGGGGACCCCGCGCAGCCCCGGCCGGTCTCCGCTGCCCCGCGCGGGGGGTCCCCGGATCGCACGTCGGGCGCTGCGCTCCCGCCGGCGCTGCCTCGTTCCCGTCCCCATCCCCAATTTCATCCCCAACCGCATCCCCATCCTCATCCCCATCCCCAACCGCATCCGCATCCCCATCCCCGTCCCCGTCCCCGTCCCCGTCCCCGTCCCGCGGGCGCGGCCGAGCCCCGCGCAGCTCCCGCCGGCGGCGGCCCGGGGACCGTCGGGGACTCACCACCACGAGGAGTCGGCGCGGGGCGTCAGGGCGAGCAGGAGGAGGACGAGGGGCAGGCAAAGCCGCGGGGCCGCGCCCGCCGTCCGAGGGAAGGCTCCGCACTCCGCACGCCCGGGGGCCAAGGCAATCCCAGGAGACGCTTCCAGGCGGTTTGGGCTGAGCATATCTCTCCGGGGCGGGGTCCAGACGGAGAAATGACCGGGGAGGGGGGTCCTGCCCGCGCTCCCCTCGGGGGCACTGCCCGTCACGGCCCCGCGGCGCGGCTGCCGGCTCCGCGCTGCTGAGCGAGCCCCGGCTGGGCCCCCGCTGCCAGGCGCATGCTGCTGCGCGGGGGGCGGCGGGGCCGGGCCGGGCGGCGGGGCTCCCCGCGGGGTCCCGGGCCGGGGCGCTCAGCGGGGCCGTCGCCCCCCGAGCGCGGCGGGGCGGGCGGCGGGGCCGGGCCGGGCCATGGAGGTCCTTGCGCGGAGGGCGAGGGCGCACTGGGGCTGGGAGCGCGGGGGCCGCGGCCAAATATTGACAGCGCCCGCCGTGCTGCGGGCTCTCATTGGGCAGAGTCAGAGGCGCGGAGCCGCCGCGCCGGCCGGACCGACCCCCCCCTTCCCCCCGGGCACGGCGGACAGCCCCCCGCCTCCGGGCCGCTGGCCCCCGCCGCCGGGGCTGCCCCCGCCGCCGCTCCCTCCCCCGCACCCGCGGGGACGCGGCGCGGAGCCGCCGGCCGCGGCCGCCCCGTCGGGCTCCGCCCGGGGCCGGGGCGCAGCGGGACGCCCGGGGCCGGGCTCCTCCCGGGCTCGGCCCCGCAAGGTGTCACGGCGGGGCGGGGAAGCGCCGGCCGCGCTCCGCGGGGCTCCGCGGGGCTCCGCGGGGCTCCGCGGGGCTCCGCGCCCCGTCTGCGGAGGGATGCTGGACGGGGCGGGGGGGTGCCGGCCGTGCGGGGCCCACCCTCCTCCGCCGCGCTCCTGCGCTGGCCCCGCGGCCGCGGTCTGGGGGGGGGGTCTCGGCGTGGGGGACACGGGGGGGGCAGAGCCGCTGTGCTCAGCACACGTGCTCCCTGGGGCGGTGATGTCCCCAGCCGGGGCCACCGTGTCCCCGCGCTGGGGCAGCCGGTGGCCGAGCACCGGCCGCAGCCCTCCGTGCCACTTTGGCGAGAGGTGGCCCGCCTCTGCCGAGCCTCTGCGGCTGCGGGACGGGGAGGGCCGGGGGACGAGCCGCCCCTGGCTCTGGGCTCCCCTTCCTCCCTTGCCCTCAGACTGTCGGCTGGTAGCTGGTGCAGAACACCCCCACCCCGCGCTCCCCCTTCCCTGGCCGGTCCTTCGCCAGCCTGAAGCTGAGCAGGCATTAGGCTGCGATGGGGAACCTCTCATTTCTGCCACATCCCAAAATGCCTAATTATTTATTGGGATTGTAAACCTCGTTATCCACCAAAGTCCTTTTCGCATTGCCGAGCGCTCAGCTGCCCCCTCCCCTCCGCCCAGCTCAGCTCATTCTGCTCTTTCCTTCCCATTCCTGTTGTTGCAGATCAGAGAGCGACTTCCCCGGCCCGGGAGAAACGGGGACTAGAAACTCGCACTTGGTTATAATCCAATTATACTTGGGAAAACTGCGGCAGCAGAAAGCTGGTGCTGGTAGGGTGCTGTCCTTTTGTCTGAGAGCCCAAATGGAATATTGCGTTACTGCTGCTTCATAAAGCGGTTGCACTGAAAAGGCCGATATTTATAGACCCGTGTGGAAGGCTGTGCGTTTGTTTAGAAGACCCATCACAGCAGAGAGCGTGCTGGGGTCTCTGCTGTTGCCGTTTCATGGGCTTTTCTCTGTTTCTGGATTGTTTTCATTCAAAGAGAGGAGTCTGAGTTCTCTGCTGCTCCGATGGGAAAGGAAGGGGAGGAGGTGACAAGTGCCACGCTCGCCTGGGTGTGCAAGAGGCAGCTGGTGCAGGCAGCGGTGCCAGCCCTGGGAGGGGAGGGCAGTGGGTGTTTGCAGGGGGGGGTCGCAGCTGAATTTAGGTGTTGGTGTGCCTGGGCCGGGTTTCACAGAGCTTTGCACCCAGCGTGCTGGATTCCTCTGTCAACCTTGTTGCTTATTTTGATGCTCTCCTCCGTAAGTCCTGACTACCAGCTCACGGACTGTCCCCTGGCCTTCCCTGGGGGGGGTGTCAGGCCCCCCCTTGCCCACCTGTGTTCAGCAGCGAGGGAGGCCGGGGCAGCCCTCGCTCCTCCAACCGCAGCTCAGCCTGGCAGAGACTCGCATTTGATCTTTCGTTCAAATCAGCAGTGCGCTCGGGATGTCTGGGTGCTCCGTCCACATGAGCTGCGGCGAGTAAATAAACAAGGCTCTGCTTTCAAAGGCTTTCACGATTCATTAACTTCAAAGGAGCGAGCTCTCTATTTTCTTAGCAGGTTGGTCACTGCGGCGACTCGCTCCGGGTGCTGGAGGTGGCGGCTGCTCACGCCAGGGCCCGGCGTCACGCCTTGCGCAGCACTGAGCAGCGGCGAGGGGCAGAGGGACAGTCCCCAGCTGGCGATGCCCTGGGGGAGGAAGGCAGGGAAAGGAAATATAGAGGTGAGAACGGTCTGAGGCATTCCCTGCCCCAAAGAGCGGGTCCGGAGGTGGCTCCCAGCTGGCAGCGTGCTCGGGGTGCCGCTGGGCAGGGTGTGCGGCCAGGGATGTGCCCCTGGGATGTGCTCTGCAGAAGGGTCCCCATCTCTTCACGGGAAGGGTCCCCATCTCTTCACGGGAAGGGTCCCCATCTCTTCCCCCGTGAGCGGGGCTGGCTCTGGCAGCACGAGCCGGGAGGTCGCTCGCCCTCCCCAGCTCCCCCCCTCCCTGGCACTGGGTTCCCGCTCTGGTTGTGTAGACACAGGTGCTGGGTCTGCGCCAGGAGCGTGCAGAGCGACCGGAGATTGCAGAGGGATCACTGCAACTCCGAAATGCCCGTGCTGGGCAGAGCTAGGAAGCTAACCTTTCATGTGGCAGCCCCAGGAATAACTCGGAGCCTTGTATAATTGCAGCCGCCTGGAACCCCAAGGGGAAAAATCACTGTCCTGGGATAACCCCCAGCGCCAGGCCTGCTGGCCTCATGGGAAACCTATTTTCTGAGGCAAGAAAGCCCCTTTATCAACATATTTATTCAGAACTTATTTTGAATGGATAGTGGGGCCTAACCAAGCTCCTGAACTTGTGCAAAACAGACCATGGAGGGGCTGTGTGCCGGCGGGGGCTGCGCAGCGGGCACAGCATCCATCACACTCCTCTCCTCTCCAGCCACAGCGGCCCGGGCGCCGTGGGGACACGGTGCTGGACATTGTCACTGCCCAGCACAGAGAGAGCCGTGCCCGTGGCGGGGTGTCCTGCTCCAGGCTGCAGGCTCCGCGTCCCGCAGCTTGTGCCAAGGAGGATGCCTGGGGAGAAGCAGTCCCGGGGGGCTGGAGGCGGGTAAGGGGCTCCTTGCTGGGACACCGAGGCCACGAGAGCCGAGCGCTCTCTGCAAGCTGCGTCTGTCTGGTCGAGTGAAGGAGCTTGTGTGGTCAGTGCTGAGCCGCAGCCTCGGGCGCGCTGAGCCCTGGCGACTTCAGTACTTGGTTATGAAAGGAAGGTCTTTTATCCCCCCCAAAAAAAGACAACTCCCAATGGCCGAGCAGTCCCCGCTTAGCCCCTGGCTATCTCTCTGAGGTCTGAGATGCTAAGAATACATTTTGGATAGCTACAAATAACCAGAACAATGAATTGACCCTTCACAGCAGCCTCCACCACCATAGAAACAGGAGCCAAACAAACAGGCACGAGCCAGCCCTCTCAGCAGAGCGACGGCATAGGCTTTGTCAGGCTGTCCCCTGGATCCCCTGGTAATTGCTTTGTTCCTTCTCAGATGAACTGATGAATTGTTGTGTGGACACGCAGCGCCCGGCTCGGCAGCCGCGGGGTGTTGGTGACCCCTTGGCCTCCGTCGATACCTGGCCACGCACAACGTGGGGACGGTCTCCCCTCTCGCGCATGCCCGCCGGTGCCCAGCCGGAGGTGGGGAGCCTGGTAAATGCGGGGGCGTGTTGAGGCAGCAGGTCCAACTGCAAGCGGGGGTAAAGGCTGAACAGTGAAATTAAAGCCCTGCCTGATGTCAGACCCAGGTTTCCACCCAGGAGGTTTTGTGCCTTCCCGGAGGCCTTCGCCACCTGCGGGGCCCCGGGAAGAGCCGCTGTCCCATCGCGGGGCCCATCCTGCACCGTGGCATCAGCCTGGCCCGGCCCCATCCCGCCCCTCCCTGCCTGCCCGCCCGGCAGGCTCCCCTTGGCGGAAGGCAGCTCGGTGTGCACGAGCGGCCAGGGTCAGACTGATGCCGCAAATCCAGCTGCGTTACTCATCAAAGTCACCAAAGGCCAGAAATGGCGCAAAACCACCTCAAAATACCTGCGCCGTGCCAAGCAGCCCCGTTTGCCGTCACCCTCCAGAGGCATCTGCGCACTGTGTGTGCGGCGGGGAGCGCGGGAGAGCGGGCCGGGGAGAAACCGGCCATAAATCCTGCCGGGCTCCGCTCTCGGCTTCTCCCTCCCAGCCACGGCGGCCGTCCCGGGGCTGTCTGGCAGGCGCAAGCCCTGGCTGTCATCGGCAGATCAGACGGGGCTGAAATTTGACAGGCCTGTGGAAAAACACGGGGTGACATCACGCAGAGACACCGGCCCACTGATTAATCTCCGAGGTCGTGGCTGCTTTATTTATAACCCGGCAAGGGGCTGAGGTGGGTTTTTACGGGGCCGGAGCGGTGTGGGGTGCCTGTCCCACAGCCCCGGCGTGGCTGCGTTCTCTCCGCCCCTCCAGACACTGCCAGAGCCGCTGAAGCGGGGCTCGGGAGTGCCAAAGCCAGGCCTAAACCAGCACCGGACCACTGGACCTGGCTGGAGGGACCAGTACTGCTGCGGCGCTGGTGTGCCCCATCCCAGTTTCCAGCTGTTTTCTTTGCTCCTGGAGTTCTTGCTCGCCCTCCCCAGGAGGGACAGCTCGGCTCCCCTCAAAACACAGCATGTCAAACTTGAAATGTTTTGTGAAACTCTGTCAAGCTTTGGGGGAAAGGGAAGGTGGTCCCCAGGGCACAAAAAATGTTCCGTTTCTTCATTTTCAAAACCTTTTCCATTTCCAATGACTTTTTGGTCTGTGGTTGTCAACATTTTCATTCTACTTTATAATGCAAAACAAAATTACAGTTAACATAATATATTCTGAGTTTATCAGTTGAAGCATTTCAGTCCATTTCTCTAGGTTTTCTTTTACAGATAACCTGGAAAGCTTTGGGGTGGGTGATTCTGAATTGGAACAGAAACAGGTTTCAAAATGTTTTGCAAAGGCAGAGCTTCATCTCTGTTGCCAAGTGGTAAGTGGCCAAGGGGAAAAAAAAACCTATCAGGTATATCTCTAGATTGTTTCTAAATGGAGAATTTTTCCTGTGATTAATAAAAATGGGGAAATGGGGCCAAATCCTGCACATGCTTTGACCGCAAAGCTTGTACAAACACGCTGGTTGGGCTTTGGCTGGAAAGACGAGGCTTAATTAGTTCCTGCGTATCTAGAGACGTGGGTTGTCGCTGTCAGTGCAAGGAAGGATCTATGTTTCCTTTTCCTTGGGAATATGATCAGTGTCTACGTATTAAGAATAATAATTTCACTAATGTAAGGCAAATTTCTTATCCTACGCAGCTGATGGATAGCGAGGGGGATGCTGCCGAGCCGCGGATGCAGTTCGGGCGGGCGCCTGAGGGTGATGAGGATTTACTGCTGCGGCCACGGGGCTCGGCTGCGGCGATCCCGTCCTCCCGGGCGGGGTGGGAACGGCGCGCGCTGGCCGAGCAGTGCCGGATCCCGCTCACACCGCGGACGATTCTCTCGGCTCGGCAGCTGTGAGTTGCCTTTTCTTGTGGGCTGGTTGCCCGTTCTGCTGGTTGTTGCCTTGTCTTGTGCGCTGGTTGCCCGTTCCGCTGCTGGCGCGGGTGCAGCCCTGCGGCATCGAGCCGCCCCGGAGCCCGCTGCCGGGTCCCGGGCTGAGCACAGGAGCTGCTCGTGGGCTGGCGGCAGCTTCGCAGCAGCTTTCGCGGTCAAAGTTCCCCCGTTTTTCTGTTCTGCCCTTTGAAGCAGTAACGCCGTGCCTCCCCCAGCCTGCTGGGAACGGCACAGACCTGATCTTTCCCAGCCACGTGCTCCCTCTTGCAGCCCCGGTGTAGTCACCCAGGCTGGATGAATCTCCACTGAATTGCTCGCAGTTTTGCAGCTCGGTGTGGCAGGGGATTTGGAAGGAGAAAGAGAAGGTGGAATAAGTGAGGAAGTGCGGAGAGCCCAAGCATAACTCCAAACTAGGGCAGGAAAAGCACCACACATGGCTTTAACCTTATCATCGAGGATGGATTTGAAGTGCTTCTTCAGTGACTCATAGTCCCTGAATGGGCTTGAAGGACTGTCCGCCCGAGAGGAAAGGCCAGAGGACTCCAGATCAGATAACAGGTTATGACAAAGCCCGCACGCTGCTCACGGAGGGCATCTGCCAGGCCAGCGCCTGGGGCTGCTCGGCCCCGTGGGGAGGGAAGGGACCAAATAGCGTTTCTCAGGTGTGGATGAGAGTGGGCAGGGGGTGGCGGAGGCTCAGCCGGAGGAGGATGGGCAGCATCCCTGCCTGCTCCTGGCAGCCCGTGCTGGGAGGTGCCGGGCCCTCCCGGGAGCTGTACGTGGGTGAGGGACGGGACGGGGCAGAGCTGCCGCCTGTGCCTGCGCCTGCAGCGGGTCGGGGCTGCCTGTGCCCGAGCCCCGGCACGCTCAGCAGGACACGGGCTGGGCTCAGCCCCGCCGTGCCGATGGGGAGGAGCAGTCCAGCTTTGTGTGCTCTGGACCGGGCGTTACGCCGAGCGGGCGGCAGCACCAGCGCGGCCGGGGCTGTTAATAAGCCCTCGCCCGCAGCCTGCTGCAGCCCGTGCACCGGCTCTCCGCAGCACGAGGCGCGTGCGCGGGAGCCAACGGGCAAGGCTGCAGCCGAACGAAGGGCTGGGAGACTCAGCTTGCCTTTGGCAGGGATCGGCAGCAGCCTTCCAGAGTCCCGCGTGTGGAGGGGAGGCTGGGAGACCCCCTGAGCCACTGGAGGAGGGAGGAGGTGGCGGTGGCAGCGCTGCTCGCCCCAGTGGGGCAGGGACAGGAGCTCTGCTCGGGTGGGCAGGCTGCTGCCACGGAGGAGACCCCGGCTCCTGCGCCGCCTCGCCGCAGCCGCACGCTGCTCCCGGGGGGGATCCGGTTGCTGGTGTCCCGGCACGGCGTGGCCCCCCGCTCCGAGTCCCGCTCCGGCCTTGGCAGCGCTGACCCTCTGCGGAGCCGCGCTGGGGGGTCTGGCACAGCCCACCACAGGGCCAGGTGATGCTTGCTGGAGCCTCCTCCTTCTCGAAGCGCCCAGCGTGGCTGTTCCAGGCTCCCTCCTGTCCGAGACCCGCCTGGAGTGGGCACGACCTCCCCGAGAGCTGCTCCACAGAGGCAGGCAGTGAGCGAGAGAGCAGCCTGGCTCGGAGCCGCGAAACCCCAGCTCCCTGCAGGGCCTGGGACGGCGCCTCTGGAGCCTTGACTACTTTCCAGCTGGGGTCTGCACCCCTGGTGCCTGAAATCCCTGTGGGACACAGTATGGCCCTTTATTCCCCTCCTGAACTGCCGGGGTCCCCTTTCGATGCATGGTGGAAATGTCTGCTAGGTGTAACAAGAACTGCTAACGATCGTTCAGGGCTGAGAGCTGGTGTGCCTGTGTGCATAGGTGTGCATATACATGCGTATATTTTTAAAAAATGCTTATGTACTAAAACCTCTCCAGCATGCAAGTTGTGAGTCTTAATTAACGAATATCTTCTTGTTGATGCAAGAGTGACATTCTTGGGGGCAGGGGGAACAGGGACCTCTTTCTCCTCTCGCTTATACCCAGTCCTGGCCAGTCTCATTCCATGGGTTTCACTAGGGACTGTTCTCACTGGCGCGGTGCAACTGCCCTCACCCCTGGTGACGTGGGCTGGCCTGGAGCTCAGAGGGGCAGAGCTGGCATTCGTGGTTCTTGCTCCATCTGAAGAGTGTCGTGAAGTCTGGAGGTTCCCGTGTACCCCGGCTCCCGGAGCGAGGTAAGGTTGGGGCAAACAGAGACAGGCTGAAATACACGTTACAGAGCAAAACGTGCTGTAAAAAGCCCTCTTGGTATTGTGCCTTACATGAAAGATGCTGGTATGGTTCAGAGGTTAACTTTTATCTCAAGCTCAGCTAGAAGCTGAAGAGTTTTAGCATTTCTTAAAATATCAGAAAAGTAGGAAAAAAGAGGACAAATTCTGATCTCGGTTACGTTGGTATTAATGGAGAGAAATTTAATGGAAGACTGTAGAAGCTTCTGATTTACTCTTGTGTGAGATTGGATAGAAATAGCCCAAAGAATCTCATTTCTGCTGCCCGGATTCATCTGCACAGCAGAGAGCTATTAATGCTCTGTTTCCTTGCCTTTGGTCAATACATCTTGCAAGGCAGGAGGAAGCTGGATTATGTCTGCAAGTGTCCCAATGTCATGCTATGTCGGATAATGAACTGTGGCTAAATTGGATCAGCTTTTCAGTTGCCAGCCTCTCTGAAATCCAACAAGGAGTCAGGGCAGCAAGCTGTGCTTTCAGCCCCGGTGTGCCAAGAACAGAGCATTTGCTCTGATAATCCTGTGTGCTGCTGTGCGGGGAAGCAGTGTCAGGCAGCTATTGTGGAGATTGCAGGCTGGAGCAAGCAAAAATCACTGTTAACCTGGAAATTGAATAGTTCTGTTTTCCCCGGTGCTTCCCCGTGCCTTAAAAATGTCCGGTCTGGTGCGAATCTGCTGTTCAAGGCAACAGAGGTGCAACGAGAGCAGCAGCTCGCTGAGCTGCATTTCTGCTTTGCTTTTGACCCGGTTACTCGGTTAATCCTGGGGGGTGAGGAGCGTGGCTCAGGACGCATGCAGGCTCTCTGGAGGAATGCGGGGAAGACCCTTATGTCAGACACCTGAAGGTTTGTGTTTCCGTGGAAATTGAGGGTTTGATCTGGAGTTACTAGAGAATATTCAAAGACACCACCACACACACACACACACACACCCTGCCTTTGATATCAGGGGTATCAAGCGTGGCAGGGGTGCAGCTCCTCCCTGCACGTCTGCTGTCCGGCCGTGGTGCCTGGTGTGGCGGGGCACCCCCTTCCCTGCCCAGCACCCCGCAGTGTGCGTGCCCCGAGGAATGGCCCCCCGGCTCCGGGGGGGCTCCCACCCGCTCCTGGCGATGCTGGGATGGGAGCCCAGCGCCAAGGGCGCTGCCGTGTGCCGTCCCCTCTGTGACCCGCCGGCCGCGGCTCACCAAGAGGCTGGGTGCTGTGGGAGAGGTGACAGCGGTGGGTGCTGCTGGGGTGGCAGAGGGCCGAGCACCCTGACAGCCAGAGCACAGGGGCCTCCTGGTCCTGCCTGGGGAGATGCTCGGGGGGGGCGGCTGGACCCCCGGGGAGCCCAAATCCCCCGTGGCTGGTGGAAAGCTGAGCCCGTTCCCCGTGCATGCACGGGGAGCTCAGCCCAACCCTTTATTATGACATTTCAAACAAAACAAGAGCGTATCTCAGCCCGGGGACGCTCTGGCAGCGGGGGGGCTGCACCGCGGGCAGGGTGTCTGTATTTTCACTGCCCTTCCCGCGAGCGTAATCCTGTCAAGGGCTGAGCGCCTGATTCAGCTGTCCTGCTCTGCGGCTAATCCTGCCAGCAGGAGCATTATCCCATTGCCGGGGGAGGCTCGCCGGCCCCCCCAGGCACTGGGGCCACTGGGGGTATCTCTGGCCCCCTCACCCTCCCCGCGGGCAGCCCAGGAGTCCCTGCCTCCGGCTCTGCTCCCTCCCTTTGGGAAGCGAGCCCCCCCAAAAGCTGGGGAACTGTGTGCCGCCCCGGGAGCCCTCCGGGCTCGTCTGAACGTCCCCGAGCAGCTTACGGCCCGCGGGCGTTACGGCGGGCGCTCATCGGGGCTGGCCGGGGCGCCGGGAAATCCCCACGTTGATCCCGTTTCCCGCTTTCGGGGCTGCGGCGTTCAGTGGTCTCACAGCCAGGGAGTTAATTAATGTTCCTCATTGCCGGTACATTTGCCAGGCTTTAAATGCTGGTTTTGCTCACGTCGCCCCTTCACTTCTGTGATTTGCCCTTATCTCGGGGAGCTTCGTCCTTCTGCCATTGCTGGATTCGTACAGGCAGAACCGCAGCGGGGGTTGTTTCACTGGTGCCTGCCCTGGTCTCTTGGAGGATTGTAAATGCTCTGTAAAAATAAGATTTCTACAAAATAGGCCACTTTAGTTGCAAAACTCTTTGGACAAAATGTGGTTTTGCCCATCTTTCTCCTGAAAAAAGAAAAAAAATCCAGTTCTGAGAAATCAGGAATATGTTGATAGAGCCAATAATAAAATGTGCGGGTGCTTCTAGCCGCTGTGAAGTCCCACAGCCGAGAGGAGGTGAGGAGATCCGTGGGAAGCCCATGGCGCCAAGGGCACAGAAGGTTTCAGTGCGCAGCAGCCCTTATTTTGGGTTCATTTTGGCCATTTGATTATTTAATTTTTTGCCACAACTCATCCCTGGAGCAGATGCCAGCATTCCGCCCCTGGAATACCCATTTCATCACTCTCTGCTATAACCTGAGACAGTGAATCTGGGGTTAAAAGCCTGAAGGAAAGCTGATAAATGTGTATAATATAAACTATTGAAGAGTAAAAAATTCTGAAAACACCGGAGAAAGTAAATACAATAAATTTGGGGTGACATTTCTCTCCCTGGCTCAGGTTTTCCAGCAGCAGCTGCCCAGCCCTCTAACAGCTCAGAACTCCCTATCACCTCCGAAATGTAATGAAGAGAGACTCTTGTGAAGCATTTTTTTCTTGAACTAACCGAGCACGAGTAACCTTGGCTCCCTCTTCACCTGGGGTCTCCCGCAGGGTCTGGCAGTGCCGTTGATGAGGGACAGATGCGCTGAGCTCTGCGGGTTCCTCCCCGGCAGCTCCCGTTATCGCCCGGATCTGCCCCTCCGCCGCGGGCTGGGTGGGTGCCCCCGGGACCCCCGCGGGCCGGCTCGCTGCCGCCTGTTTATTTCTTCTTGTCTCTTCGAGTTTGGCTCTGCGGGAACGTCTCCCTCCAGAGCCCCTGGCTCCTCGGCCAGGCAGGTTGGGTTTCCACACGGAGAGGTGGGAATGGTGGGAACAGCTCTGGCTCGGCTCCACCGGCTTCCCCGGCCGGGCTGGAGGCGGCTGCGCTGCTGCCGGGGGAGCTGCGAGTGAGCCGCCGTGGTCTCTTCGTTAATTTTACTTTTTTCTTTTGCTCGGCCAGAAGACGTGAGGGCACCCGCAGTCTGCGTACAGCTGGGCTGTAGCTTAAACTGGAAGAGTCAGTGAAAAATGAGAGTGATGTATGAGAGAAGGTGATAAAGCGCATGTGTAGTGTTACTAACCCCGCTGCCCACCCTGAGCTGACGTCCTTGGGAAGATGCTAATGGGTACGTGGTACCCTGAGACACCCTTGCAAAACCCTTCCCGATTTTGGGGCACAACACACAGCAGGGCAAAGCATTTTTGCTTTTATCTATTATTGATCTGGGACAAGATCTGTTACTGGCCCAGGAAGTACACTTACAGTTTTGCTGGAAACCCCTTGTGTGGAGATCTTAATGCCAAGGTGGTGACATGTGGATCGACCCTGCGACACCAGGAGCCGTTTTCCTTCCCTGAAGGTCTCATGGTGGGCTATGGCAGGAGGGACCCTTCCCCGTGCTGAGGAGTGAGTGTCCCCGTGCCGGGTCCCGGCGCTGCAGGGGCAGGGCAGCTCCCCAGCGCTCTGCCAGGGCCCGGCTCGCTCTCTGCGCCGCGAGGCGGTGCCGGCCGTGGCTCTGCATGCCGGCGGCCTGGCACCGCATTCCTGGCCCTGCCCGCTCGCCTCCTTTTGTGCCGGCGACTCTCTGCAGGTGCTCCCACCCGGGGATGGGGCTCCAGGTTCCCCAGGGCTGGCTCTGCGGCCGGGCACCCCTTCCCGTCTGCTCCCTCCTTGGGGCTGGGTGCTGCTCTGTGGGAAGGTGCTGCCGGGTGCCATCCGTGCAGCGAAGCTCTGCCACACAGGTGGCGGGGATTTCCGTGGTCCTGCCTGCCCCCCTTCTGCTTGATGCCTCATTCCCCCCTCGGCCGGCTGGATCCTGTCTGCTGGAATGTGGCCGTGCTGCGGGGCGGGTGGCAGGGCGGTGGGTCGGTGATGGGCTGGCGGTGGGCACTGGGTGCTCTCTGACAGTGGGCACTGGGTGCTGACGGTGGGCACTGGGTGCTCTCCAATGGTGGGCACTGGGTGCTCTCTGAGGGTGGGCACTGGGTGCTGACGGTGGGCACCGGGTGCTCTCTGACAGTGGGCACTGGGTGCTGACGGTGGGCACCGGGTGCTCTCTGACGGTGGGCACTGGGTGCTCTCTGACAGTGGGCACTGGGTGCTCTCTGACAGTGGGCACTGGGTGCTCTCTGACGGTGGGCACTGGGTGCTCTCTGAGGGTGGGCACTGGGTGCTCTCTGACAGTGGGCACTGGGTGCTGACGGTGGGCACCGGGTGCTCTCTGACGGTGGGCACTGGGTGCTCTCTGACAGTGGGCACTGGGTGCTCTCTGAGGGTGGGCACTGGGTGCTGACGGTGGGCACCGGGTGCTCTCTGACAGTGGGCACTGGGTGCTGACGGTGGGCACCGGGTGCTCTCTGACGGTGGGCACTGGGTGCTCTCTGACAGTGGGCACTGGGTGCTCTCTGACGGTGGGCACTGGGTGCTCTCTGAGGGTGGGCACTGGATGCTCTCTGACAGTGGGCACTGGATGCTCTCCTCTGACGGTGGGCACTGGGTGCTCTCCTTGCAGGGCACAGGGGGGCTTGTGAAGATGCTGAGATGCCGAAAGAGCCTCTGCCAAGTCCTGTTTATCCAGCAGCGCCAGGGCACTTAAGCCCTTGGTGAGGGCGAGGGTTATGCCATGTTTACTGGCTGGGGCATGATGCTGCCCGCCAGGGAGGCCCCCGGGCTGAGCCCCCAGGGCCATGGGGTGAGCACGTGCCACCCGAGCGACCCGCGAGAGCGCAGCCCCCGCCGGGATCCAGCCCTTGGCTCCCCATCAACACACCTCCTAATAATTTTGCCTAAATGCTTTCGCAAATCAGCCAGCAACCAATTTATCCCTGAAGTATTTTGGAGATGTCACTCCAAGAATGTCAATGGCGTGTGATTCACGGGGTCCTGCGTGCCGAAGAATGCGCGGCCGTGCAGCGGGCTCATCCGGGAGGGCTGCTGGGACAGCACACGGGGGGTCGGTGATTTATTAACGGTGGGTCATCTCGGCTTTTAGACCCCGCTTCCCTCTGGTGCAGCACGGCGAACTGGGGGAGAGACTGAGCCATTTAGCTGGTGAGGATATCGTGCTTAAATATTGTTATTTTTGGATCGAGTTTCCAAGCCCCCTCTCCCCCCCGCAGCATTAAACACAGTTGTTTATTGGAGCTGACAGTAGAAACACAAGCAGTTGTCGGTCGCTTCTGCAAGAGTAGTGTCTACCAGCGGTGGAATGAACATGATGGAGCCGATGACTAATACAGCTTTGAATTTTATATGCTTCCAGCTAACGGGTCCCATATGTTCCACCGCTGCAGCCCGAGGAGAGAGCAGCTCGCTCGGTGGTGCCGGGCCCCAGGGCAGGAAGCTTCGCTGGCTCTGGGACCGGCTCCGAGGAGCCGAGGCAGAGCCGGGCTGGGCGGCCCAAGAGCGCGCCGGGGCCGGGCTCTGCCCCTCCCAGGGCAGGGGCGGTGAGGGGGGTCCCCGTCCTCGGCTGACTCGGGGCTCGGAGCCGTGCTGCGGGCGCGTTGGTGTGGCCCAGACCTCGGTGGGCTAGCGGCAGCGTGCGTATTTCCAGCGCTGGGGCTGGTGCCGCTGGCAAGCTCTGCAGGCAGCAGAGCCAGACCCGGTAGATTTATGAAGGGAGAAAAGAGTCTCCCACCTTCCCTGGCTAACCTGGATCTCTCACGCTGCAGTGTCGCGATCAAGCTGATACCCTTGGCTTGGAGCTCTCTCGTAGCCTGTTGGGAGGACTACGCAGGAGGGGAAGTGGTGTTTCCTCAGCGAGCTGCTGTGTCATTAAAATAACCCGTCGGCTCTCACAAATCATGCTTAGTAAACATGCATGCAGCTTTATTGCAAGAGATACTATGGGAATGCAGGGAGCCGATAAAACCCGAGTCAAGCACGTGTAGACCACATACTCCCCGGGCTCCTGGTTGCACCCATGGGGAGCAGAGGCTCTCCAAGGCGGTCGCTCAGCTGGAGCACATCGCTTTCCAGCCCCTACAACAGCGGGAGATCATCCTGGAGTAACTTCCACAGCCTCTGCTTGCTGATACCGGTGCTAGGCCAGGGCTGCACTGGGGGAAGGCTTCTGCCCTCCTGCTTTTTTCTGCACAGCACTGGCTGGGCTGCTGCCGCCTTCCTGTTTGCTTGTTGCTGCTAAGGGTGTGCTTTGGCTTCTTGTGGTTATTCAGGCGAAGATCAGAATCCCCCTTGTTCCCTCCAAATGCAGAAGGAAGCAACAGGAAGGCCATTGCCTCTTGCAAACAGCCGTCTGCGGTCGGCGAAGCGTTTCCCTCGCTCTCCTCTGTGGTCTCCCCTCCTGGCACATCTGCTCCCGGCCTTGCCCTCTGCCAGACCTGGCTGGTAGCTCCTTGGGGCAGCACGGGGGGACGCTGGACACGCAGGCACGGCTGCAGGCTGATGCTGGTTAAACGAGCACGTGGCATATTCCTGAGCGGCTGACACCCGGAATAATTCCCCCGGTCCGGGAGGAGTTTGGCATCCTAACCACTGGGAAATAAAATGCAGCTGTGGTGGGGGCTGGCATCTGGCCCACACCGACTGACACGCCAGAGCCTCGTGGGTGCTGCCCGAGCCGGTCGTCTGCTCCCTGGGGAATTTTGACCTTGGGTGCTTTTAAACTCCAAGTGCAACCTGAGTCCGGAGTTGGCAAAACCAGTGGGCGGTGAAGGTGAGGGCGATGGGTGCTCACTGCCGCGTGTGCCCTGCCTCCTCCAGCGATGCCCTCGGGACCTGCTGCTTCTCCAGCACCGGGGGGCTGGAACCACGGGCTGGCATGTGCCGGGGGACATGAGCTGCTGCCCAGGCTCCTCTCTTCTGGCTTTTGGAGGAGGGTTTTCCTCTGGGTGCTGCTTTGCTGCGGTGTGGGGCTGCAGCCTGGGTCCCTCTTTGAACCCCCTCGCTGCCCCTGGCGGAGGGGGCCCTGGCAGCAGCGTTTCCAGGGGGGGTGAGCTGCCAACCTGGCCCTGCACTGGAAGTCCCCTTGCAGTGTCTCCAGCTAGTTCCCATCTGTTACTTCACTCACTTGATTAATCTGCCAAAGAAATTCCTGCTATAAACACAGCATTATCAGAATTTTACTCCAGACTTGGCCCCTGGATTCCCTGCCAGCTTTTGCTGGTATTGCACTTCTGCAACAGCAACTCTTTGGTGAAAAACAACCCCCTGCAGAAAGTTTCGGAGGCCACATGCTGGGCTGGGGGCAGGGGTGCTTTGGGTCAGCCCCTGGGAAGGGCTGCGGGTGCCACCGGACAGGGCTCAGCTGTTTGCAGCTTGGCGTGCCGGTGCCGCGGGGGTGTTTTGGCGTTCTGGAGCGTGCCAGGAAAAAGGAGCTGTTGCAAGCGTGACCGGACACATCGCTGCCCCGGACACGAGTGCATCCTGCATCCCGCTGCCCACGGCCAGCGGCTGCCCTGTGCCCAGGCGGGACTCGGCATGAGTTCGCGGGTAGATCTGAAGTTGCCCGTGAGTCACGATCACGTTTCCATTTCCAGCTGGTCCAGGAGATGCTCAGCACGAGGAGCTGCCTTTAGACACGCTCCCTCTTAGCATGAGGGCAGAGGCTCATCCTTCTAAGGCTGAAGGTCACTGGGTTGGTCTCAGTCTGAATGGCTGGAGGACAGTCCAGGCCATACTGGCGTCACAAATGGGATCGAAACGCCCGGTTCCCAGTTCAGCACTGGGAAGCGATGCCTGTTCTCCCGGGGCAGCATTGGAAAATTTAGCCTTAAAGTTTTTCCTTAGCAGGAGGAAACAAGAGGCTGGAAGGTCCCGGGCCCTTTCTCCCCGCCACGGCCCTCCTGCAGCGCTTGTCCTCCTTGGCCTTGAACCTCTCCTGGGCCCAGCGCGGGGGGGCCGTGGCGGTGGTGGCCACGGGGGTGAGGCTGGTGCTGCCCAGCCCCAGCGTCTCCCACGCACACGGTGTGGGAGCTGCTCGGCAGTGGGGCGAGCTGCGTGTGTGCCGGCACCGCAGCCTGCCCCACTTTGGGGCTTGACTTTTCTCTCACCCCCGCTCCTTGCCTTTGTCACAAATCAAGTCCGTTCGTTCCGAGGATCCCGCAACGGAGGGAAGATTGCTTCTGCGCTACTCTTGGCCCACTAAGGAGTTGCGTTAAGAGGCCGATTTTGTTTTCACGACCCCCCTGGCAGCCGAGAGCTCTCCTGCTCCTGTCCCGCGCTCGGGGCCCGCGCACACGGCGGGGAGATGGGGGGGGGCCGCCCCCCAGCCCCCCTGGAAGCGCTCCTGTCCCCGGCGAGCAGGGGCTGCCTTGTGCCGCTGCTAACGCCGGTTTCGGTGGCTGCGCTAGCACGGCCGCAGCGCTGGGCTCTGCCCGGGGTCGGGGGCGCAGGAGCGGTTCGGGGGGCACACGGGGGGGGGGGGGGGGGGGGGGTGTTTGTGGTCACGGCTGGCGGTCGGTGGCCCTGGCAAAAAAGGAAAAGGTGATCTCGGCCGCCTGGGGCTGCCGGAGCATCCCCGCGTCTCACGCCGGGAATCCTGCGGGCCGGCGGGGGTGGGTGCGCGGGGGGGCGTGAGGGGGGAACCTGCCGCCGCTTTGCAGCTGGGGAGGGAAGGGGGTGCCGGGAGAGTCCCGCAGCTCGCTGTCACGCGTGGCCGTGGCCCCTTGCGGGGGGGGGGGGGCGGGGGGGGTGCCCTCACCTGGGGAGGGGGGTGTCCCCCGGGGATGCGGAGCGGAACCTGCGGCGGGGCCGCGGGGGGGGCGGCGGGGCCGCGGGGCGCAGGGACGGGCCCGCAGCGCTATCTGCTGGTACGGCTGCTGCTGCGCGGCGGGGGGGTCACAGCCGGGGGGTCACAGCATGGGGGGGTCACAGCCGGGGGGGGTGTCACAGCATGGGGGGGTCACAGCCAGGGGTCACAGCCGGGGGGGGTGTCACAGCATGGGGGGGTCACAGCCGGGGGGGGGGTCACAGCTGGGGGTCACAGCGTGGGGAGGTCACAGCTGGGGGGGGGTGTCACAGCCCGGGGGGGGTTCACAGCCCGGGGGGTCACAGCATGGGGAAGGGACACAGTCGGGGGGGTCACAGACCCCCAATGCCGCTGTACTGTCAAAATAATTGTGTTTTGAGTTGTCTTTTGGGGCAAATGGCTTCGGAGAGGCCGAGAGATGCTGGCAGGCGCCAGTGACATACTGGCTGATAAAGCAAGTTCCCAGCAGAAGAAGCGGGACCTGGGGCTATCCCTCAGCCACGGGTAAGGTGGGTTATGGTTTGACCCGTGTTGTCAGCTAATGCAGGAATTTTCCGCTGTTTGACATAAGATCTGCCCAGAGTGAATGAAGCTCATAGCTGTGCACAGGTGTGTGTGAAAGGAGCTGCTTGTAGCTACCAAAATACCTGCCAATGCAAAAAACCAAAAGGGTCCCAGTGTCTTATTTCCATAAGCATCTCCTGACCCCTTCGAAGGTAGGGACAAAGGGACAAAAATGTGGCAGCTTGTCCCGCTGCAGGCTCTGTGCTGAGTGCACTGGCTTTTTTCCCCAGCTGGGATGAGGATGCTCCAGGGCCAGCTCAAGTCTCCTGTGCAAGGTATTTTTCAAAACAGGCCTTTTTTTTTTTTTTTTTTTTTTTTTTTTGCTGGAGCAGCTGTAGGACATTTCAATGTATAAAATATTTTTTTTCCAGCTATTTTGGCAAAGAGAAGTTTTTAATATAGATTCTCTTCAAAACTTTAAAGAGCTTTTATCTTTTTTTTCATTTTGTGGAAGCAAAACTCACTTCCCCCTCTCATGCTGGGTGCTCGGAGCGGTGTTCCAGCTGGGATGGCTCTCCCACACCCAACTCCATCCTGCTGTCAGTGCACTGTCCTCTGCTTGATCTTCTCAGAGCCTTTCAGAGCCATAATCTGTGTTTATTCAGTGGTGCACCGTTAATCGTTCCTCACTGGTAGTCTAATGTCTGCAGGAGATAAAAACCTGCCCGTGCACAGCGAGGGCATGTGTCTGGCCTGGTCCCCGTCCCTGTCTTCTCCAGGGTTTAGTTTGGGTGTTTCTCTCTGGGCTCCTGCCCCTCCGAGAGGAGGGGATGGGTTCCCCGCTGAGCACCCAGGACTGGGTGCTGTGGCCAGGACAGGCGTCCCCCTCCAGCCTCAGCCCGGCTCCTCCCTCGCCTCCTGCCCGCGCTGGGAGATGGTCACGGGGCAGGAGGGTCGGGGGGTGGCTCCGGGGGTCCCGTTCTTGCACACCGATGGTGGGAAGGTGCAGGCACGGGGCAGGATCCCACCGCCGGTCCTGGCGGGAGACGGCCGGCGTCGGCACGACAGTCCGCAGCCATCACCCGTGAGCGCGAGCTCTGTGTTTGTTTTTGTAATCCCCCTTTTTTTTAATTGTGATTTTAGCGGTGGTGAAAGGTGCTGGATTGACAAGCCGTGGAGACGGAAGGGCCTCTGGACTCCACTGAAGTTTACATTTACAAAGGACACAGAGAATAAATAGAAGACAGTGTTTAGAGTCCTCTGTAGACACTTCAGACTTGCTTATAATTCTGCAGCAATTCCATCACCTCTGAAGTGATTGATGCTCTCTATAAAGTCTTGCCTTAAAACATTTTCCTATGTGTCAGGGGAAGAAGTTTATTACACTTTACTGAAAGGGCAGGATTTGTATTGCACCAAAGGCTGAGTCCTTCCCAGCCCCATCCTCAGGAGAAAAAATAGTCGGAGTGCTGGAAAAAAAGAGACTGACCCAAAGCATGCTTGTGGCTTGTGGTTAGCCAGGTCTGGTGCTGGGCATTGAGATAGACTTCTCTGTGGGTGCTACAGACAGGGCGAGTTTAACAGATTTTCATCAAATTGGCTTTTTCTGAAAGCTTTATTTTCATTCAGTGGAAACACAAAATGCATCTGTTTTCAACAAAGAAGAAATAATATTTTCCATTAAGTCACTAAACGTATTGAAAAGAGACTTCTTCGGGACAGAGCTGCTTGTGTTCTGATCAAAATACAACAGATCAAAATACAAGAGGTGAGCGGTGCTGGCGAGGGGCTCGGGGCTGCCGGGGGGTGGCAGGAGGGCCCCCGTGCCCAGCCGGGCTGGCGGTGGTAAGCTCCCTGCTTTAAAACACAAGGAAAAGCTACATCAGGAGTCACTTGGTGATGAAATCATCCAGAACGGACACGGTGCAGTCGCCGATTTCACCTCTGCAAACAGCGGGATCCTTGGGGGATGTTAATTGTATAATCCATCTGAAAACAGCTCACATCTCACCCCCCCTGACGCTGGCTCTCGGCCGACCCCGAAGTTTGCCCAGTGTGGCAGGAGACGTGTCAAGAGCAATGAAGAAAAATAGCGGCGTGTGTGGAGCCTGTCAGAAGAAATAAATCTCCTCGGCTGCACCCCAGGCTGGGGTTTGCTTCGGGAGAAAGGTGCTGACAAACTCAGCCCGATGCCACGGGGATTGACACTGGTGGCGAGAGGGATGGGACTGGGGAGCTGCCCCGTCCCCAGCCCCGGCCAGGGCTGCACCACGGGGCTCCCCGCCTCTCCCTGCCTTCTGCAAGGGGAGCTTGGGGCTAAGCCAAGCTTGCTTATTTCTACAGGCTCATAAAACTCTTCGGAAGGGCAAATACTGGGTTTGAGGCAGATCAGATTGCCGTAAGCACTAGATGCCCTTTTTTTTCCCCCCTCTGTCAAGCGGTTTCTCCGTCGGGGATGTGCACTCCTCCAAAGCCGTAACCTAAATACACCCCGGCTTGCCCTACCAGTGCACTCTCCGTGTCCTTTGCAGTAAACATTTCCAGTCAAGCATGCTCCTCCCGTGCCTCCGCCCAGCGGGGTCGCTGGCTTTGCCGGCTCGGCAGGGCTGTAAGGAGCAGCTTTTTTGCCTGAAGTGGGGAGAAACAGTGGGAAGGTTTCCTGGGTCCAGTTCGGGCTCCAGAAAAGGGGTGCCCTGGCTGCTGGGGAGGGCTGAGGATGCTGGAGGGACTTGTGTGGTCACCAAGGCTGCTGGGCGGCCCTTGGTGCGTGTCCTGCCCCGGCCCCAGCGCTGGCGGGCACTAATCTGCGCCCTCCAGCTGTCCGTTTGCCTTTAGTTGGTAAAACACCCGATTTCTTTAAATGCTTGTTGAACAGAGTCAACCCACGTTGCAAGCCGAAGCGCGCACAAAGCCCTGTGTCGCTGGCTGCGGACAAAGGGAGCAGGTGCTGTAATGAGGCTTTTGTCTTCCGAGTGGCGCAGCGCTCGGTGGCGGGTGGTGGTGGCACCGGCGTCAGCCTCTGCCTGCCTGGCTGCTGTGCTGCCTGTTTGCATCACGCTTGCTCCTTGGCCCTAGAAAACAAGGCGGGGGGTGCTGACGTGGGGCTGATGGTGCTGGCAGGGGCCGGGGTCTCTCCCCTTCCGCTCCTGCCCTGTAACGTCACTGGGGATCGGGGCTGTACGCGCCTCCCTGCCTTCTTCTGCCATGCAGCCACAGGCGCTCGTGCTGATTTATTGCCAGACCCACTGGCAAGGAATTAGCTGTGTCTGCCTACAGTTAATCTCCATTTTCATGTTTTAGGGAGAACCTGATGTTGGTTTGGCTAATTGTCTACTAAAGACTCTGCTCCTTCCCTGCTTTCGTGCTAGATTCACCTTTTTTTCTTCCCTTTCCACAATGCCCTCAGGTAAAAGACAAATTGCAACATATAAAAAATGACCCCAGTCACTTAATTTGAACCAGAGAAGATAGTAACAGTCTGGATGTAGAGCTGGATTTATGCTTTTCTCTCCGAAGGAGCCCCCTCCTCCAATCATGGCTGTCGAACGGCGCAAGCAGCATCTGAAGCAAATTGAGGGTAACCTTTCGTACTGCAGGATCTTCCAGCAGGGTTTGCCGGTCCCAGGGACATCTGCAGGCCGCATGTTGGATTTTGGCAGCCGCCGAGCCCATTGTCAGCCAGTTCCATTGCATTAGCTGGTAATGGATAGAACGATGCCTGCCAAGTCGGCCCATGCACGCGTGGCTGGGAGCATCCCCCCACCCTGCTCACAGCTCTTGGCTGTGGGGCGTGGGGATGGTGCTCAGGCAGCATCCCTGGGGGTGTTGGGTGCTCAGGCAGTGTCTCAGGCAGTGTTGGGTGCTCAGGCAGCATCCCTGGGGGTGTTGGGTGCTCAGGGAGCGTCCCAGGCAGTGTTGGGTGCTCAGGGAGCGTCCCTGGCAGTGTTGGGTGCTCAATTCAGGGCCTTTTCCACTGGGTTTCGCAGTCTGCTCACCCCAAGCTGCAGCAGTGGGTCTGTTCTCACCTGCTGAGCTCCTGGGCTGAGCTCAGGGCGCTGGGCCCTGGACCTGACACAGGGAGGAGCTGAGAAGCAATTAGAGTCACGCTCTGCCTGCTAATTCAAAGGGATTTTTTTTTCTTGTTTTTTTTTTTTTTTTTTTTTTTTTTTGTGTCCAACAACGTGGGGGAATGTGAATGATGCAGATCAAAAAGAGGAACTGGGAAGCTTAACCTCTGGCTTGTGAGCTGTTGGCCCAGCGGCTCAGGGATGAGAAGCCAAATGTCAGACAGACGATGCCTGTACTGCACTTTGGGGTTTAGGGGTTGGTTAATTAGTTTTTCCAAGTTTTGAGGTGCTTGGCTGATGCTGTGGAGCCAAGGTGGGTGATGGAGCTGCCGGGCTTGGCACCTTCCTGCATCTCTCTGCACTGCACGGGGTCCCCCCAAAACACAGGGCGCACAGCCCTGGGAGGTGTTTTATTGGGGTGCCCTCAGCCCAGCAGCCCCCACTCCCCCCTTGACCCTCACTGTGTAAGCTGCGTCTCATCAGGCCAGTGTTGCATATTAAACAAGCAGAATCGGGCAGGGTTGGGGGCTGGTGCTGGCGGGGTGCAGGGCTGCCGAGCCATGGGGGGAACCGGCACATCGAGGGTGATTCCCCCACTTGGGACCAGTTGTCTCTGTGTTGTTTCCCAAAGCACAAATGTCACGACTGCAGAACCCCGGGCACGAGCCAGTGCCGAAGGGCACCCCCCGATATCCGTGTCGCCCCGTTGCCCTCCTGGCCATCCCCCTTCCCTTCAGTTCTGCAGCTCCAGCTTGTTTTCTGATTTATGATCAAAACCATACAGTGACCGAGAAGTGCAATCAGCACGCTTTATAAAATGTTTAATTGCATTCCATAACCCATCCACGGCATATTTATAAACTCCCCATCTCTTGTTTCCTGGCTCTCAGCGAACGCCCGCAGGGCTGCGGTACCTGGGCAGCACCGACTGTCGCTGCGGCCGTGGGAAAGCCTGGGCTGCTCTGCTGAGCAGGAGCTGAGCTGGGAGCTGAGCCGGGCTCTGCTTGGGGCTGGAGGAGCTTTGGGATGACAAAATAACAAGATCCGCTGAGTTTAGATTCCCGTTTTCCAAAGATACAGACCGAGATGAAATAGCCCGCTGTGAGATGTGGAGGCATCAGCATGGTTGCAGCCAAGGGGTGCGAGGGGAGGGCTGTGGGCGGGTGCCCCCCTGGCACTGACCGTCATACCCGGCTGCTTCGCCGACACGGTCCCTGCCACCTTCTCCAGGACTTTTTCCGCAGGGACAAGGACGGAGGTCGGGATACTTCCTCCTCCAGGCTGGTTCCTTCCACTGACAGATGATCCAGCAAGCAGTGGGTTGGAGGGGCAGGGGCTCCTCCAAGAGCACTGCTCTGGGGAAGCGCTCCTGGCCTCGGCCGAGCTTGTCCTGCCTCCTGCCCTGCTGCTGCTTCTGCTGCCGCCCCTCGGGGCACCGGGAAGCTGCCGGGAAGCTTCGTCACCCCGTCGGGACGCGACCCCAGTCACAGCCCCACCGTCCCGCCGTGATTGCCGTGAGCCCTGCTCCCTGCTCCCGGCTCTGACCGCCTTGTGCCCCGGCTGATGGAGCGGCCGGTCGGTGAGACGTCAGCCCCATCCCTGGCCACGGGAAACAGCCGCGTCTGCCAACCGCCGGCGGCTTCGGCGTGCCGGAGCGGTGCCCGGCAGCCAGCTCGGCAGCCTGGCAGAAGTTGTGCTGTGTCCCGTCCTGAGGCCCTGATGAATCCCTGCTCCTTCTTTAGCTTAGCAGATCGCTGCAGCTCTCCAGTGCCTTTCAGGGTTTGTTTGTTTGTTTGTTTGTTTGTTTGTTTGTTTGTTGGTAGCACTAGATAAGCAAACTGGAGATTGCAGCATCCTCAGCAAAGCGCCTGACTCGTATGGAGGAGTTTTTCCACACAAAAAGTAAAGACAAAATAATGGTTTATTTCCCCAGGATGTGAAATGTGCACAAATAAGTTTTATCCACAAGGTCAACAACTTTCAGCCGTTCAAATCCAAGCCACTTTTCCAAGAAAGTTCAGCTCCAGGAGGCTCGGGAGGCTGCAGGCACTTGGGCCAAGGAGCTGTGACAGGCTGCTCCGTGCTCCATGTCCCTGCTCCAATCTCCCTGCTCTGTTCTCTGTGCTCCATTCTCCCTCCTCCATTCTCCATTCTCCCTGCTGCATTGCTCCCTGCTCCCTGCTCCATCCTCCATTCTCCCTGCTCCCTTCTCCCTTCTCCCTGCTCCCTTGCTCCCTGCTCCCTTCTCTGCCGCTGCCTGTGCGCTGGCTGCAGGGTTGGTGCAGCTGGGGGGGTGCTGCCCAGCACTGGTGCTGCTCTTGTTCCCTGCTCAGCAAAGATCCCCTACGAGCCTGGGGCAGAGAGGGGGGGCCGGGCAGATGGGGTGGCCGGAGCGGGGGCACCCCGGGCCTTTGGCTGCGGGCGCTCAGTGATGCCAGGGATGGTTTGCCCAGTTCGGCCCGAGCGCTGTGCGGTGCTGACGGCGCTGCAATAACGCTGTAACATTATCAGCAGCAAATGGCCCTCTGTGTGTCACTTATAGGAAGCAGAAAAACAAACAAACCCTGAATAATAGCCCAAACATCTTCTGTGGGACTTGCAGCTTTCTAACTTTATTTAAAAAAGAAGGAAAAAAAGTAAATTTTCCCTGTCAGAGAACTGCTATCATCACGCAATGGCACTTAGGAATATTATAAACAACTGTGTCAGTTTATGGGGCTGAAGATGTTTTCCCGCGGCTCGCACAGCTTCCCTCTGCTCGGCAGGCTGGGAGCGCGGCGGGATGGCCAGGCTGAGCCGCCCCCCCGGGCCTGGGCAAAAAAGGGCTTTGGGGGGGGGGGTTGTGCAGACACCAGGGCTTCCCGTCCGTGCCCCGATGCCTCCCAGAGCTCCTCCTGCAGCCGGGGGGTCCGAGTCACTCTCGGCCCCCTCCTCGGCCATGGGCATCGCTCGCCCTGGGTGCCGCATGCAGCCGGGCTGGACGGCTCCTTTCCCCCCCGCACGGCTCTGAAACCCCCCAGCAACGCCCCCCTCGCCCAGATCTGGGCCCCGTTTTCTCCCAGACCGGCGCTTCCCCCGCTCTGTGGGACAGCAGGCTGTGCACCGCGGGCCGGGCTTTGCGCAGCCAGCGCGGCCGAGGAAGACGCCGGTTGGAGGGGTGGGGAGGAAGCATCTTGGCGGCGAAGGGAACCACCCCGGAGCGTGTTGCTCTCGTTGGCCTTTGCTGCGGACTCCGTTACGGTTCCCCGCGCAGGCACGGCCGGTTCCCCGGGGGATTTTCCCTGCAGCAGAGCGTCGCTGCGCCGGGCGCCGCTGGCTCCGAGCTTTGCGTGTAACGTCTGCGGGCGGGTGCGCGCGTCCCGCCGGAGGCGCCTGCAAGGGCATCGGCCCCTCTCTGCTCCTCTTGTGCTCAGAGAGGAACGGGTCTGCTCCAGGCCTGCTTCACGGTGCTAAAAAAAAAAATAACATATACCTGTTTATTCTGCCTGGCTGCAAACCATGTGCTCTAGCTGGATGGCTGGCGCTTGGGTTCGCCCCTGTGGTCCCTCACCTGGCAGATGGAGCGTGTACGACACACCCTGCGACGCTCTCCCATCGGGCTGCGGCAGATTTATCAGATCAGGACGTGACTGACAGATAAGGGACTCCCACAGAGCAAAGACGGGAGTGGGGGAAACAGAAAGCTGTGTGCTTGGACTGGATTCAAGGAATTTGCAGCCCCTCTTGTTCAGGCAGGTTCTGACAGAAAATTTGCCAAATCAACCGAACACCATAAAAACTTTTCTTGAGGAAGGGTTGGGGCAGAGATGGGTTTATAAAAAACAACCACCAGAATACCCGTGTCCCACCCTGGTATTTATGAGATGCACACGGAGGGTGTTGATAGCAGAGACATTTTTGTAAGTAAATAAAACGGAAAAAGAGATTCCACTTGGTTAGGAGGGGTGGTGACTTTGAACACATTGAGGGCAATGAAGGAGATCATTCCATTGTTTTAAGATTTCCATAACTCACTGTGCTTAAGCACATAAAAATGTAGACATTTTGGCAATAAAGTTTGGGTAATTTTTGAGTATGAATCAAAAATCTCTCCCTCGTGCTCCTCTCCCCCTTCTGCCTTTTGTTGTTGCTGCAGGCAGCTGCCCCCCCGCTCCGCCCGCTCCACCCCATGGCCTCATGAACGGAAAAATGTCTTCAACAGAAACCTCCCAGCTTTTCATTTTCTAATCTGCAGCATCTGTGCCCAGCCCCGGCGCTCCCGTGGGCTGTCACGGCGTGGCCTTGCCTGGGAGCTCACGCACGCAGGCACGTGCGGCTTGAGCCTCTCTGGCTGGGCAGATCGGCCGGTGGCACCGGCACCGGCACCGGCACCAGCACCGGCACCAGCACCAGCACCGGCACCGGCACCAGCCCCGGCACCAGCACCAGCACCGGCACCAGCACTGGCACCAGCACTGGCACCAGCACTGGCACCAGCCCCGGCACCAGCCCCGGCACCAGCACCGGCACCAGCACCGGCACCGGCACCAGCACCAGCACTGGCACCGGCACCAGCACCAGCACCAGCACCGGCACCAGCCCCGGCACCGGCACCAGCACCGGCACCGGCACCAGCCCCAGCACTGGCACCGGCACCGGCACCGGCACCGGCACCAGCACCAGCCCCAGCACTGGCACCGGCACCGGCACCGGCACCAGCAGTGGCACCAGCACCGGCACCAGCACTGGCACTGGCACTGGCACTGGTGGCGAGGGCCATCACGCGGGCGAGGGCCGGTGCTGCTCGCGCAGGCTGAGCGCGGTGCAGGGCATCCCGTCACCAGGGCTGCTCACCACCACACAGGGGCCTGCCCCGCGGTTTGCTGTCCTTAACTCTGCACCGAATTCCTGCCAGAGAGATCAGGTTTGGGCTATCTTCTGTTTATTTATTTATTTATTGATTTATTTTAAAACTTTTCAGTACTGGCTGCAGAGCAGGGATGGGCTGCGTGAGCTGATGCAGCCTGCCCACACATTCATCAGCATCCCCTTAACTAACGGTGCTGGGGGGGGTCCTGGCCTGTTGCAGGTAGTGCTGAGCGTGGCAGCAGCAACAGCAGCATCAGGGCCGGGTTCCTGCTCCCACAAAATCCACTTTCCCCGGGCAGAGGGTGGGTGCGGGTCCCTGCAGCACCCAGGGCGCAGGCAGCGAGCGCTGTCCCGGTGCGCCGGGGTCGGCAGCTCCTCCAGCCCCGACAGCCCCGGTGGTGGCCACTTCGCCACTGTTGACCCCTCTGACGTGCCAGATGGAAAGTTTTTCACCCAGAAATCGGGCAGCCAGGGTGGTTTTTGCACTGGCCCGGGGCGGGGGGCGGGAAGGCTCCCTGGGGGTCCCTTGAGCAGCTGCTGAAGCACGGTGGTACCGGTCAGTGTGTTATGCAAAAAAGCAAGTTTTTAAAAAATACACGTGCCTGAGAACAGCCACCACCTCCACCCCACCTTGCTGCCGCCCAGCGCCGCCCGAAAACACCGGTGTGTGTTTGTTAGTGCTAGCCCCGACCGACGTTCCGAGAACCAGATGATGGCAGAGGCGGGAGCCGCCCGTTCCGGCACGGCGGCGAGCCCCGAGCAGCAGCACACGCTCCCGGCAGGAAACCTCAGGAACCCCGGCCGGGCGCGCGGCAGGAGGCCGAGGGGCCACGGGTGACAGGCACACGCTCTGTCACTGTCACTTCATCTTGCATTGCGCTTTTAGCCTGCTCCAGGCCCCCAAAAGCCACAGAGGCGGGAGGTGGCGGTGCCAGAGCCGTCGTGCCCGGCGCAGCGTCAGAGCGGAGCCGGGGCTCTCGCGATGCTCCATGTCGGGCTCACCCCGCTCCTGCCCGAGCGCCGGCAGCTCCCATGGGCACAGGCACTAGCACTGTGCTGCTTGGGCTTTTTTGTCTTTTTTTCTTTCTCTTTTTTCTCCTTTTTTTTTTTTTTTTTTTTTTTTTTTCCCCCAGCAAACAACTTTATTTCCCACTTTGACATTTTCCAGACCCACCTGGGAGCCTGCCTGCCAGAAGGAGAAACGGCACAAGAGGAAATACATCTTCACAGCCTCGGGAGAGGAGAGGGTTGGAATCCGAGTCCGTAAACAGCGTTGCTGCGCAGTGAGCAAAGGCAGAGCAGGTTGTGCTCTGGAGAGTGTAACCCCACCTCCGCCACTCCTCTTCCGAATTAAAAAATAAATACGAGAAGCAGAGCCTGGCTGTTTGTCGCTCTCGGACTGGATGCTGAAGGCTTGGGGATGCTGTGTGGGTAGCAAGTGCACTCCCCCCCCAGCTGCTGGGCTGCAAAAACCCCTTTCGCAGCCTGTTTGGGAGGTTTTGTCTTGTGACCCACCCCCGGGGGCACTTACGGCTCTGACCTGGCCTGGCTGGGACCCTCCGGGGAGTCCCTGGTCCAGCAGTGCCCCTCGGTGCCGATCGCCGTGGCCTCCCTGAGGGGCAGGGAGGTGGCACCCGCGGCTCCAAAAGCCACTGCGGCAGGTGTGGGGACAGCACTCCGTGGTGGAGTGGCAGCCGGGAAGAGCAAATCCACAGCCAGGAGATGGGGACCCCCACCCTGAGCTGCCCAGCACGCCCAGCACCCCCCGGGGGGGCAGGATCCCCGGGAGGCAGGTGAAGACCAGAATGCTGCCCCAAACCGTCGGCCGGGCTCCTTCCACTGCCCCGAGCGTGGCCACCAGTGCGAGACCCCCCTGGCCCCCACCCCCGGCTGCCAGCCGTGTTCTCCCCGTGCCGCCTTTCCCACTGCCCACCAGCCGGGAGGTCTGGTTTAACTGGAGCAGTGCTGCCACCTTTGATTTCAACAGGTTTTCTCTGGCTTTGAAGAGGGCGGGTTAGAGCAGTGGTTGCCAGTGGATGGCAGGGAGGTGTCAAGAAGCTGCTTCCTTCAGTGCATTACACCCTGCAGCCCCGGGGAGCTCCACACCATCCCACCGGCCTGGGGAGCCGGGCACGTCGGTCCCATCACGGCTCCGTGTCACAGCGCCTGCCTGCGTCCCTGCTGATGGCCCAGAAAATGTGACAAATCAGAGCCTGATCGTGATTAAAGCCCCTTCCCAGCACTGCCCACCGGCGGTAACCCAGGGCTGTCCCTGACGGTGAATTACACAGGTGTGGAGCAGAATTTCCTCTCCCCACATCTTCCTCCACCAGAGCACGACAGCATTTTCCCGTGACTGAAATCACCAGAATAACCTGTGCCTTCGTCATGGCCAACACCGGGATGAGAAACGTGCCGCGGTCGGGGAGGAAGCGCTGCCGGGGCTGCTCGCAGCCGGACCCCGCAGCCTGCGCCGTCCTGCCCCACCACAACTTTTATCCCTTCACCTTTTTTTCCAACTCACTGAGCAACAACTGCCATGTTTATACTCTCCCCCCCCGCCCCAAGTCCTGCTCTACCTCAAGGATTAAGCTTTCATCCTTCATTATGAGTTTCTCCCCCAGGCAACATTTTCCACGAAGAAAAAGGAATTTCTGGGATTTCGCTTTTAAGAGATTATGTTACTAAGCATGTGTGTGTTTGTGCGGCGGCGAGGAGCTTTCCCACACACCCGGGCGATTTGGCACATCCCGGGGCAGCACAGCAAGTGGGGTGGCTCTGGCAGTGAGGGGTTTTGGGGAGACAGGTCCCCGGGTGCTGCCCGGTCCCGGCGGCTCGTGGCCCTTCCTCCCCTTGCATCCCGCATCCTCCTCCCCCCCAGGGCCGTGCTGGCGGCAGCACATCCATGAAGGCATCCCCGGCTCTGTGCTGGCAGGAGGGTCTGGGGACCAGGAGGGGTTCCTGCCGCCGCACTGGTGCGGGGTCACCCCTCTGGGATGGGGGAGTCAGGGTGGGCATCGCTGGGGATGCGCAAAAGGAGGGGGCTCAGCCTTGCTCACTGTTTTGGGGGTCGCTGCTGTACAGGCCCCACCATTTGAGCCAGAATCACCAAATATCGGTGCTCTCTGCCCGGGGCTGAGCTGCTGCAGCTTTGTGGCTTTCCCCGGTGCCGTCGTGATGCTCCCGGGGGGCTCGTGCCCTGGCAGAGCTGGGACCCCCCCCCGCTCCTGCGCCGTGAGCGCTGACCTTGCGGCGCTCTCGCCTGCACTTACACGAAACCTCAGCTACTTACAAGGAGCTTATACCACGCCTGGAGGCTTGGCGTTAAAAATATTTGGCTGTACAGTAACTGTTGAACAAGGTTGTGCTTTCATTGGCAACAGCTCTTGTTATTAAATCCTTTTCGGGAGCTCATCTAAGCCCAACAAATTAACATAAGGGAAACACGATAGCTCATGTCAACCTACCAAAATAATCCAAATCCGTAGTTACAACAGGGAAGACATAAACACGGCCTAGGAAGAATAACTGCTGCATGTTTTGCTTCAGCATCTGGGCTGCTGCTGCTTAGAAAGCCGTCCAGTTTTGCTAGGAAATAACTAGGGAAGGTCAGGTGCAGCCTGAGAAAACTGCCAGAACCTCGGGCAGCCAGGGATGCCGGCGCGGGGCTGCTCTGGGGACACCCCGGGCCAGACCCCCCGCCCCGAGAGCCGTGGGATCCCCACCCCTGCTCGCATCCCCGGGGCGCGGGCTGGGACCCCCCCGCCCAGCGCCGCCGAGCCTGGACCCCGGGGATGAGCAACGGCTTCACCCGGTGAGTCACCGCGCTGACTCAGACCCTGCTCGCCCTCTGCGCACTGAATACCGCTTATTGTACGTGTTCTGGGGGCAACACGAAGACACGTTCCTAGAGAGATAAGAAGCTTTTCCGTTGCTTTGTCTGCAGCTGTTACATGCAATAATTAAGCTGCGGTAGTTGGTGGTTGCTTACTCTGGATGCTCGAGCGTGGCCAGCACACTGCCCTGCTGCCAGCGCAGCTGCCGTGACCCTGCTGTTTGAAATTAAACAATTATCAATTTTCCACTGCTTTTTGACAGGTTGTTTTCAACTTTCCTTTAGATGTCAATTATTATTATTATTATTATTATTATTATTATTATTATTATTATTATTATTAACAATAACAACAACAATAATAATTAATAATAATAATAATAATAATAGACTTTGCAGAGCTCAGACACAAATAGGAAAGTGCATTGAAAAAAGACTCCTAAACACAGAGGCAGCCCAAGCACCTGCAGCCTGCAGCCCCTCTCGTCCCAAACCAGGCATAACAGTAGGTCTGTATCACACACGCAGACACACACTATTGTGGGTATTAAAGACCCTAAATCTGATTAAAGCCTTTCTATCCCCACCAGTGGTCAATTCCAGAAACCAGCTCACCCAGGAGGCCGAGCTCATTTCATCCCCGAAGTCTAATTAAAGCCATTAGTGTATTCCTTGTCTTTCTGATAAGATCAAAGCATTCCAAGAGCCAGTCATTACCTTATTTTCAAGACAATTATGCAACGTATAGCATCGATTTATTCTGCCTCCAGCTGTATGCATTTATCTCTGTCTATCATCGGGTAATCGGTACCATCAGACGCAGCCCAGCCCGGGCTCTTGGCTGACAAGGGTCTGCTCTCCCCGTGCTGGGTTTCTTTTCCACCCTTGGCTGCAAATTAAAGCCTGAGGCAGCGCCAGGGGTCCGGCCCCCAGCGCCCACGGCCACGGCGGGACACGGGGCACGTCCAGGCCACCGCGGCGATGCTTGGGCGGCTGGCAGTGACCGGCTCCTGCAGCTCACGCCGGGGCCCTGGAGAAGCCGGGACGCCCAGCCCACCCCCCAGCGCTGTCCCCGCGTCCCCGCTGCCCCCACTCAGCCCCACGGCTTTGGGCAGGGGCCGTGGCTCCGCAGAGCCGTGACGGCTGTCCTTGCTCTGGGGCACGGGGGGTGCTTTCCCCTCGCATAAACACGTCTCCAGCATCTCACGGCCCCTGCAAGAGCCGAGCTGTGAATTTTCAGCTCTCAGCTAATCAACTCGCCTGCTAGTCCAAACTTGTCAGGAGCTTTATCCCTGCCCTGCCAGCCTCCTCCCGCCCCACGAGTGACAGAAGACGTTCCCATCCCTCCCCGAGACACATCCAGCTGCTGCAAAAACAAACATCCTCCCGCCGGCGATTCCTCCTCGTCCAACAGGCCTGACCCCGGTCCCCGCGGGCAGCCCCCGCGGTAACATCTGCGCTGCGCCCGTGCCCGGCGAGCGGCACGTCCCGAGCCACAGTCAGGAAAAGGGCGATGTTTGCAGCGGGGACGGCAGAGCCGTGTTACTGCCTGAGCCGGGGGTTTATTAATCGCTGGTTCTCCCTATTCCTCCGTGACAAAAGATTAATCACCCGGCCGAGGCTGCGCTGCCCGTGAGGCTCCTGCAGACGAGAGGCAGCTGTGGCAGAGCCGGGCTCCCGCCGGCCCCTCGCCGTGCCCGGGGAGGACGAGCTGCCCAGGGCCGTGGTGGGACTGTGCTTTCGGGAGGCTCGGCAGCCCCTGGGCAGGTTGCACAGCAAGGAGCTCCTGGGAACCTTCCTGGGAAGCTGCTGCGGGCTGTAGGGTTGAGATGGAGGGGGCTGGTGCTGCCCCTCGCTCGCTCGTGGCCAGGCCATGTGTCTGTCTTGGCCCATTTTGTCACCACGCTGTCTTGCATTAAACACCCTGAGTGCTGCGCTCCTGCTTGGCCCAAACCATGGCTGTGGGCAACGGAGGCTCCAGGACACCCCAGAGATCCTCCTCTCCACCCTCCAAGCCACCAGGATTTATTTGGGGTTTGCAGCCCTGCCGGCCCCCGTGCACTGGATAACGTTTCACCATTTCTGGCACCCAGCTGTAGATGCTGGCAGCAGCAGCTCCATCCTCGGGCCGGGGCAGGGGGGAGCCCTGGGCACTGCTGGGCGGTGAGTGGGCTCCGAGGGGTCTCTGCCCCTGGTGTGTGGGTGCAAGGTGAGCTTGTGCCCAGCCCCAGCGAACGTGATGCTCTTCGCGAGCAGCACATGGAGTTGCAGTAACGTGTAAACAGCTCTTGGACTCCACAAGAAAAAAATTCCCCTCTTGCTTTCAGAGGGGGATGAGAACCATCAGAATCAGCTCTTCAGCTGGATTCCCTCTGCCGCGCCGCGCTCCAGAGCCGTTCACCAACGTGGGAGGGCGGCGCAGGGGCCTGGAGCCCGTGCTGGGGTGCTCCACAGCCCCTGCCCGGGGACGAGCCCGAGACCCGCCCGGCCTGGGAGCCCGCTGGGACCAGAGCAGCCAGCCCGGCTGCAGCACCGGCTTCAGCTTCCAGAGCATCACCAGGCGCATCCAGCGCGGCTCTCCACTGGGCTCAGCAACCCGACGGATCCACCGCGCCGGCTCGCTCGGCACAGAGCTGGCCCCTCGCCACCCCCTCGCAGCCACGGGTTCTTCAGCCAGAGCCCAGAGCAGACTCGAGGCACGTGGTGCGTGGGAACCGTGGCCCAGTGGAGCCGAAATCATGCAGCCGTGGGGGGGGGGATGTGTTTCCACTGGGCATCCACTGGTTCCTAATTAGCTGAGCCGAGCGCAGTTTGTGTGGCGATGACGTCCCTGCAAACACGCGCTGCGATTTTGCCAGGGCGGTTTGCAACCCTGCGGCGGCAGGGCGGGAGCTGCCTGTGCCCCCCCGAGCAGGTACAGACACACGGGGCCGAGCAGCGGCTCCAGCACAGGCCAGCACCGGGAACATGCACCAGCAGGATGCACAAACCGGACGCAGAGGACTGAAAGCCGGGCACGTGGCATTTCAACCTCCGAATCCAGCCCTGCGTTTGCTACTTTCTCTGTCCTCACCCCAAAAGACGTGGCTGCCCCCAAAGTGAGTTTCCCGGACCCTTTACCCTGCTGCTGCGGCTGTTGTGGTGGGCTGTTGCCCGTGGCCGGCAGCTGGCGGGTGACGGGGCCGTGGCGGTGACGGCGGCGCCTGGACGGCGCCCGGGGGTTATCAGCAGCGGTGGCCGCGGCTGAAATAGCAGGGCAGGAAAGCAGGGTGGGCAGACCTCAGCTTCTTGGCATGTTTGCTTGTGCTAAACCTGTGTCATGAAAGCTTTTCACAACAACACTCAGCGCTTGAAGCCTTCCTTGGCGGCGTGCGCCCCGGCGGAGGGCGAGAGCCAGGCCTGGTTCGCGGGCTGGGTTGTGCAAACAAACCGCGTCCGCAGGCACCGCGGCCGGGACGGCCCGAAGCCGACGCTACAAGGTGAATGCACGCCGAAGCAAAAGCTCTTCCTCCCGGCAGGATGGCAGGTTAGAGCGTCTGGGGGGGCAGCCCCGCTTCCCGAGGGATGCTCCCAGGAGCTGCCGTTACACCATGTGCTCGCACCGGCCCCCCTCTCGCTGCCGCCCGACAGAACCTCCCCAGCACCCGCCGTCCCCCCGCTCCCCGCCACAGGCCCCCCCGCCTGGTTTCTCTCCCCAGCAGTGCGGTTTGTCGCCCCGCTGTTGCTCCAGGGTGTTGCTCACCCCTGGGTGTTTCTCACCTGTCAGACGCTCTGGAGCAGCGTGCCCGGGTACCGCTCTCCCTGTGCAGCGGGGCCGCTGCCTGGCCCTGCAGCCCTGCGCAGGGTGGGGACACCCGGCTGCCCCCGCACGTGGGAGCCAGACCCAAACACATCCATCCCTGTTTTGCCAATTAATTCAGCAAACCAAAGCTCCTGGAGCTTGATGGGAGGACTTGGCGCTTGGTGGGTTTTGCTGGGCCGATTTAGTTACGGTTTCTCGTGGCATTTCTGCGACGCTGTCAGTGACGGTGGTGCTGGTGGCATCAGCTGCTCAGCGATCACCCGTTTTCCTGGGAGAAAAACGGCCAAGCGTGAGGCCGGCAGCGAGGCGCAGCAGCTCTGCTGCCGAGCAGCCCGGAGCCGTCCTGCCCTCCCTGCCAGGCAGCTGCGGCCACGCTCGGCGTCACGACGGTCCCGCAGCCCGTGTCCCCCGCAGAGCGGGCGCTGCTCCCGCGCCCCGGCCCGCGCCGGTGCCTCTGCGCTTGCGGGAGCCTGGGGCCGGGGGCGGGAGGGCGAGAGCTGGCACAGGGGCCCAGCGCCTCGGCGGGACTCGCAGCGCACAGCCAGGAGCAGCCCTGGGCGGCCGGCACGTTTTCCTGGGACAGCAGCCGGGGGCCGGAGTCTGCCTCCAGAGCTGAGCTCCTGCTGGGGACAGAGCCGGGGGCCGGTTCTTGCTGGGAGAGCTGGGAATACTGGGAATACTGGGAATAGCTGTCACATCGCGACAGCGCAGCAAAGCTGTGGCTGCTCTGGTGAGGTGGCCTGTGACAGGGCATGGCCTGCGAGGGGGTGCACTGAGAGGGGGGTGCCCTGAGATGGGGGGGTGCCCTGAGATGGGGGATGCCCTGAGAGGGGGGTGGCCTGAGATGGGGGGGTGCCCTGAGAGAGATGGGGGATGCCCTGTGACAGGGGTGCCCTGAGTCGGGGGATGCCCTGAGATGGGGGATGCCCTGAGATGGGGGGGTGCCCTGAGATGGGGGTGTGCCCTGAGATGGGGGTGACCTGAGAGGGGGGTGCCCTGAGATGGGGGGGTGCACTGAGATAGGGGGGTGCCCTGAGATGGGGGGGTGCCCTGAGATGGGGGATGCCCTGAGAGGGGGGTGCCCTGAGATGGGGGGGTGCCCTGAGATGGGGGATGCCCTGAGAGGGGGGTGCCCTGAGATGGGGGGGTGCACTGAGATAGGGGGGTGCCCTGAGATGGGGGGGTGCCCTGAGATGGGGGATGCCCTGAGAGGGGGGTGCCCTGAGATGGGGGGGTGCCCTGAGATGGGGGGATGCCCTGAGATGGGGGGGTGCCCTGAGATGGGGGATGCCCTGAGAGGGGGGTGCCCTGAGATGGGGGGGTGCCCTGAGATGGGGGATGCCCTGAGATGGGGGATGCCCTGTGACAGGGGTGCCCCGAGTCGGGGGATGCCCCGAGATGGGGGGTGCCCTGCAGTGGGGATGCTCTGAGATGGGGGTGCCCTGAGTTGTGTGTGGGGGTGCCCTGTGATGGGGATGTCCTGAGTCGGAGGATGCCCTGCAGTAGGGATGCCCTGCCATGGGGGGGGGAATGCTCTGAGCTGGGGGTGCCCTGCGGTGGGGCAGGCGCACCCCGTTCCCCGCCCCCCCCAGCCCGTTCCCGGCCGCAGGGCTCCCCCTAGCGGCCCCGCCCCGCCCCGCCGCCGCTCCCGCGCGGGAAACACCGACCCGGCTTTTGCCACCCCCGGGGACGTTTGGGGTGAGCCCGGGAGCGGGGGGGTGGGGGGTCAGCCCCGGGAGCGGGGGGGTGGGGGATCAGCCCCGGGACCGGGGGGGTGGGGGGTCAGCCCCGGGACCGGGGGGTGGGGGGTCAGCCCCGGGAGCGGGGGGGTGGGGGGTCAGCCCCGGGACCGGGGGGGTGGGGGGTCAGCCCCGGGACCGGGGGGTGGGGGGTCAGCCCCGGGAGCGGGGGGGTGGGGGGTCAGCCCCGGGATCGGAGGGGTGGGGGGTCAGCCCCGGGACCGGGGGGTGCAGCCGCGGCTCGCCCGGGCCGGGGGGGTGGGGGGGGTGTCGCTTTGCACATCGCGGTGGCCGCGCCCCACCGAGCGGCACCGCCGGGCTGTTTGAATGAAGCCGAGAGGTGACACCCGGCCCCCGGCCCCTCCCAGCCGCGGCCCGGCGGGGCAGAGCCCCCCGGGCGACGAACGGGAGCCTTGGGACACGCAGGAAAGGGCTGCGAGCGGGGCCACGGGGCCAGGCTCAGCTCGGCCAACTGTGAGCGGGTTTAAGCCTCACCCAGGGCTGGAGCCCCCCTGAACGCCGCCCGGTCGAGCGGGGGGGGGGGGGGGGGGGGCAAGAGCAACGCCGGGCGGTGCCGCTCAGAGGAGGGTTTGGAGGCATCAGCCGTGGGCAAAGAGCCTTCGGCCTCCGCTGCTGCACAAAGCAAACGGGGCTGTAGCGGAGACACAGAGCAGCTCAGACCAGTTCCACCTCCTGCCCGGGCCCGGCTGCTCGGCTTCGGCCTCGCTGCAGGAGATGATGGTTACGGGAAGGAAGCGGCGCCGGTTCGGTGGCTGCTGCTCCCGCCCGCACCGAAGCAGGTGCCATCAGCAGGTACCACCGCAGCCCTCCTCCGGAATGTCATCGAGCCTGAAGAGATGAACAAAGAGCTTCTTCCCAGGTTGTTGCAAAACCTGCTCAACCGAAGGGTTGCAGAGATAAGGAAATCAGGTCGCTAGTGAGGTATCTATTAGGGAGACAAAGCAGCTGCGGACTCTTCCCGGCCGTGGGGCTGGGAGGCAGCTGGGGCAGCCCCCAGCTCCCCGGGGCAGAAACAAGAAAGGTCCTGGTCTGCTGCAGGGACACGCAGCATCCCGGGCGGAGGGGACGGGGCTGGGGCCAGTGCCTTTACCGGGCTGGGCCGCTCAGCTGCATCCCGCGACAAAACTGGGCCCGGCTCCTCGGCCGGCGCTGCTGGGGAAGTTCCAGGAGACATTCCCTGCCCAGCCTTAAACAGTCAGCAGGGCGCTGGCACACCTACTTCCCCCCAGCCCCCCGTGTTTGTTAGTATAACGCGCCCAGAGTCCTATCAGTTTAATCACTGGGGTGAAGAGGGACCCTTGGACGATTTTTTTACTGAAAGCCCGAGGTGTCCGGTGCTCGCTGTGCCATGGCACCTGCAGCGCTGCTGGCACAGGGACCCTCCCCAGCCCCAGGGGGAGAGGGACGAGCAGGGCCCCCCCCCCCCCCCGGGGCTCATCACCTACCCTCCTCTTCCTCGGGCATCACAGAGCGAAGATTAAAGCCCCCGTCTCCACAGGAATACAGACGCCCAGCTACCACCACCCTGACCCTTTCCTGCTAGGCAGCCTCAGTCCCCACAGTCCTGACTCCAAACATTTTCTTAAGCAATTTGCACATCTTAAAAATAAAATCCTTTATTGATAATATGAATGTTTAACATGTTTAATGCCATCAGCTATAAAAATGATTAAAGACTTCAGCTCGGTACATTTGGCTTTACAAATTTACAAGTGTTAATGAATTAATACTAGTGTATACATTTTGCACTTCATTATACTCCATTAGCCAGTGACAAACTCTGCAACAACGTCTGCTTATAACAGATGTGACTTATAGAAGAAATATTTAGTTGCTTCCACACAGAATCTACATCAACAGTTAAATACTAACTCTAAATGTCTTACTGAATTAGTTGGATCCATTTTAGTATCTTGTGCTTAGTTTCTCTCAGAAGATAGGCTACTAGCAAAAATACATTCTTTTGCACACCCCCTTCCCATATTATATTTTAGAAGAAACAGTACTCAGTGCATTTCCTAATAGACTTCATCATAGTATCTCTCTCTAGAGCTATGGATAAAGAAAGGGGATAATACCAGTTAGATTAATGTAAAAGCAAAGAAACACATTAAAGCAGTGTATACAAAAGCCTCACTTTTGAATTGGAAGTGATACGTGGGCCAAAATCCATGTGCCCACCAGTTTTTACAGTTACCCTCATCAAGAGGAAAAATCTGCTGTGGATACTTAAACGTTAAAAAAGTTATAAATGTGCTTCCAAAAGCGTCACTGCCCATTTATCTCTAGGCTGTCTCTGTCTCCCTACTGTCAGTACACAGCCTGTTCCCCTGGATTAGGAACAATACACATAATACCCTAATTCAAAAGGCTACTGAAAGGTCTGCAAACCCCTCTTGTTCTAGTCTAAATACCTGCCACGGCTGTGCGGGAGAGGACAGAGGGGCACCTCAGCCAACGGCCGCCTCAAAGCGGCACAAGAGCTCCGATGTCCTGCGGACCGAGGCTCAAAGCCAGACGGAACCCATCGGGTCGTGTACAGTAGTGCATCCCCCCCGCTGCCGCAGGGATCTTTCCTACAATAAAGGTGGACGTGTTTCGTCTAATTAAATACTGAAAAATGACAAAGGAGAAAGTGTCTCTGGCAGTGGGAAGCTGTGCTCTGCGTAAACGTGACACTGCTGCAGAGGGAGATGCTGAACATTGACTGGCACGAACAGCAAGTCCAGTTCCTAAACTGAGGATCAGTTCACATGCACCACCTGAGACAGTTAACTCTGGGTTGTGCTCTTGGCCTCTGCGACTGATCTCTGCTGCGCCTGTCCTGTATTTCTCGCCGTGGTGACTCAGGAAACCAACCGTGCTGTGCTGCAGAGCGGTGGACAGCACACGCAGCGCGCCTGCAGCGAGAACCACGCTTCTTGCAGCCAATGTTTCTGCGCAGGAACCAGTTGCTTCTCCCCTCTTGGGCCCAAGTAATTTTTCACACACATAATTTGCCTCAAAGTTCAGCAATTCCTCGCTAAATGATTTTTTAATCTCCATGAATTCCCACATTTTCTTCATATTAAGCAGAAGATCAAGAATACATAAAGATTTTCCTAATACATTGTGTATTTAGTATGTATGTGTGTGAAACTACTTACACATATATACGTATTCGCTTACAGGACAGTAATGATTTGGTTCCATATTTGCAGCCAAGGAAAGGCAGCAAGATCCCACAGCTAACTAGCGGGTAAAACTCAGGTCAGCCAGGCACAACTGATAGAGATGACGAACAAAATTATTGCCTTTGTTTATAGTAAAAGATCCCACGTTGCAAAAAAACCTGTATCACGTGGACTAGTGATTTTTTTCAAGTAATAGCAAGATCTTTGTCAAATAATAGCAAGATCTTTTCTCAGAAGTTCTACACACAACAGTAGAATGCTTGAAGAGCTTGAAAATTCAAGGTGACACACCAGAAACCAGAGTTTTACCACTTAAAGCACACGTAAAGGCATCTCTGCAGAATGTGTTACAGGAAAGCAAAAATAACTACACAGACAATGAATAGGGAGAGAAAAGTAAAGTAATCTAGATTGTATTATGGCTAAATTTTACCCCAAGAAACTTATGTGTGCTTCCCCGAATAGCTAGGAGCTACGTCCTAAAGGACAAAGTATGGCTGGCTGCATCAGTCTGGTGGTCACCCTACAGAATTTGTAGCACATTTGCCAACTCATTTTAGCAAATGAAAGAATTAAAACCAGTGTTGGTTTCAACATTCAGGACTCAGAATAATTTGTTTCTGCGCCTGGATGGCCTCCCTCCTCACCTATTTCAGAGAATCACATTCATATTGCAGGCTTAGTTCAGGCACTTTTTATAAAATGTTCATCCGGAGTAAAAAGTCTGCAAAAGTTATTTCTGCATAATTTAAAAGTAGCATTTCAGTCCCATTGGAGTTTGATAGTTAGGTCCCATCACATGATTATGGTTCTTGTTACCTCTAATGATCTGACTGTTGCCATGAGACATTTTGAGGCTACTGTATAGCTGTAGTTAAGGTTTCTTCATAAACAAAAATATTTTCTTACCTATCAAAAAAGAAAAAATACACTAAATGCTTTATACAGACAGAATCTGCTACTATGGAAATAAATAACATGGAGTGGAAAAACAGTGTCTTAGCTCTAGGATGCTGAGCCGTGGAATGTCACATTCACATTTTCTGGAGACTAGCTGCTGGTTGGCAGGAGTATCTCAAGGTCTTTGCCATTTGACACCACAGTATTGTTAGAGCAGCTACTTGCCACGTCCATGGGGGCACCCAGAGAGGGTGCCTGGGAGGAGGTTTTGGTTAGTGGAGCAGGAGCAGCAGGCGACTGAGCGAGGCCGGGTTTCTTTGGAGGAATGGGTGGAGGGTTCCCTCTTTCTGCTCTAGGAATGGTTGGTGACTTAATCCCAGGAGACAGCGGGCTCAGTGGGCTGGAAACCTTGCCAGCGCTTGGAGAGTGACCAGATTCGTTTTTGGGGCTCACAGCATTTGCCAGATTTCGATAGTCCGTGCCAAAAGGTGAGCTGTTAGGGGAGACGGGTTTGATAGGTCCCTGCTGGCTGGTAAATCTGGAAAGGACCTGAGTGACTGTATTGCGGGCCAACTGCTTGGCGGCAGAGTTGTCGGCTAGAGTGGGAGACAAATCCCGTGACGGTGGGCTCTGCAGACCACTGGACTGATGGTCCTGTTCCGCCTGAGACTGAAACTTGTGCCGAGCTGCATGGAAACGCTGATTGATCCCCACCTGGTAGGATGACTGGTAGCCCGGGCTGCTTGCTGAAGCTCCCGCTAAGCGCTTAGTCAGAACTGGTGAGGAGCAGGGAGAAGGTGTGAGCGAGGAGGCAGCGGTGCTGCTGGGAGACAGGGAGGCCCCACCCGAAGGGAGCTGGGACATCAGAGGCACCGGTGACTCTGTTCTTACGGGAGAACTTCCATTCTCAACTGCGTTTTCTGAGGCTGCACCGGCAGATTTCTCCTTCTGAGCCGGGTTCTCTGCTGCATTTGTCTGCAGCAGCTCACCACCCGCCTGCACGTCTGTATCACAATGACCATTGGATTTTGCGTAGGGATGAGCAGGTGCGGCAGGGCTGGGAGACGTGGTGCGTACGGCTTTGCTGGTGCTGGCAGGATTTGCTCGGTCTGCCTGCAGACCCTCCGTCTGGCAAGACGTAGACTTCACCGTGGGACTGTCAGTCGCGACACCTCTGGACATCACCGAGGGGCTTGGCTGCAGAGGCTCAGTAGGACTGTGCTCCTGGCAAGAAGCCTCCAGCTCTTTCAGGGCTTTCTTCAGACACTCCACCTCTTCTTTGAGTGCTTTTGTACGGTTTTCTTCTCTGTTCAGCTTGGCTTTCAGCTGTTCTCTTTCAATGTCAAACTCTGAGAGCTGCTTTTCTACCTGTGCTTCCATCTGTAAACCCCGCTTCCTCTTGGATGCCAGCTCCTCTTCCAGTTTACTCACCTTACTCTTCTCCTTCTCCAGTTTCAAGCTCAATTCTGCTGTCTTCTGCCCCTCTTCAGCTGCTTTGGCAGTGGCTTTCTTGCACTCCACGACAAGAATGGAAGACAGTTGCTTGTGGCGTGCCCTTTCCTCCTCCAACTGGCTTGACAGCTTCTTCTGTTCTTTTTCAAACTTTTTCACTTGGGATTTTTCAAACTCCAACTGGAAGACAAGAACAAAAAAGACTAAGGGAACCAAAAAACCTCTTGAAAATAAATGAAGTACAATGCCCCAAAAGGGAATTGGGCTACTACGTATCTTGGAGAAATCCCCCGGTAAGAGGTGGCAATGGCTAAGAAAGAGGTTCTTGCTCCAGCTATCTTGGCCAGACAGTCTTGTGTGACTTAGGTTGCACGTATTACGAATTATTATTTACTAGTAGTTTTACCACGTATGAAATTCAGCTGACCTTTAGTGAGATATACAGCCAGTCTGGCACGCACTGATCGAACAAGCGATCTGGAGCAAAGCTTCCTTCCACCTCATTTACTACTTTGCTGGTTTGCCTTTTAAAGGCATTTAGACTAAAATGCTGGTGTGTTATGTATGTTTAATAAAAGTCTACAGTGCTTCAGTAACAGAAAGTAGTAGCTTAAATATTTATTATTGTCTCTGAATAAGCCCCCTGGGAGATCTTTCACGACCTGTTCTGAATTTTGAGTACTAGAGAGCCCTATAATTTGTGAGTGCAGCCCTGGTCTTGAGAACTTCTCAGGTTTCAGGCTGAAGTAAGATGTCAAAGCATCTGATTGCCTATTAATAGTTTTCAGTGCTGCTCAGCTACCAAAACGCCCCCCAAAATTCAGCTTGTTTGTCGTATCGGAACGAAAAAAGCCAGGAGCACCTTAGAGAGGAGGGAGGTCCCCACTCCTCTCTCCGCACGGGGCGCAATTAGACATCAGCTCCGCCTTCTCCACCCAGGAGCCCGGGGTTTCCGTGGGTGGGGTGATGCCCAGCTCCCAAAGCCTACCTGCTGGGTGAGCCGCTCCCGCTCCTTCTCCAGCATGTAGGTGACATCATCCCCCTCCGCCGTGTCCTGGGCGTGCCGCTGCCTCTCCTCCTCCAGGTCCAGGATCACCTGCCACACAAACACGGGTCCCTTGGGGGCCCAGGCACGGGGCAACGCGCCCGGTCCCCAGCCAAACGAGACGGGAGAGCAGGCCCCGCCGCCGCCCAGCGCCTGCTCCAAAACACCCCACAAAAGCAGCTTTTGGGCCAGTGACTGCGCTATTATCTGCTAGAGCTGAGTCAGTTTGCAAAAGAACTTAGGAAAACCTCGCCTCGTGCGTGTTTCTTAATTTCGCTCTTAAATACCTGAATCGGATGCTTTTCCCCCAGACTGCACCACAGCCTCGCGGGTCCAGGTTACCCGTGCCCGGCGGCGTGGTGCCCGCCCCGGGACCGCCCGGCAGCCCCGCTAACAGAAACCCCAGCGGGAGCAGAGGCGCCGCCCGGGGCACCAGCAGCCACAGCCCGGCCACTGGCTACGCTCTCAGTGCTGACCCGCGCCCAGGCTGCTCCCCCAGCTCCTCACGGGGGATCTGAGGACTGCAGCGCAAAGTTTATTTTAAAGAACATTAATTTGTTCTTCCACTTAAGAACAAGATGAGCTCTTGAAATGAAACTGCTCGCCGTAAGGACCCCGCTAAGGAGCTCCTTCAGCTTTAACACTGAATTACATGAATAATTGAAATTCTATTAACTCAACAGAAAAGCCAGAACACAAACTTCCCAAGAGACTCTGATGTATCTCACCACCAAAACTCTAGGCTCTGCATGAATTTAGCAGCTCCTCAGTCTTCCTGAAATTTAAGCTTCCAAACAATGCTTCAGTATCCTTAAGTACTTTTTGCAGAAGGACACAAGAAGGACAGAAGGAGAAGGGGAAAACATATCTGACTTTAGTAGTAGGATTTAGCTAGATACTTGGCTGAAAAGTGAAACGCAGCCTTGCTGTTACTTCCAGTGACTTAGAGGACAAACCGAAAGCTGAAGATACCTCCAGCTGCCCACACTAAGCACAGGGTCTGTGATGTAAAAGTCAAGCTGGCTGGTTGCTTGTGTCATAGTAAGGTTTCTGCAACAGAAACGCTTCAGATTATTCACAGACTGAAAGGAATTTGCTCTGTCTTGTCCCCAACAAAACAGAATACAGGAAAATAAACTTTAACCCACATGCTGATGGGCAATGAAACAGAGGATTCAACTTCGAACCTTTTGATTAGAAACAGAACGTGACTACTTGCTTTTGAGATCTTTGTACATGATTTAGTAAGTTTTAATCAAAGCAAGAGTGACATACCTGACAAAATACAGGATGGTATTAGCCCAGGCACTAGCCAAATGTACATCTAGATGTGATATTGTAAGAGGCAGGTGCTAGACACCAGGGTAACAGCACCACCTCAGTCTGCCACTGATGCAAGTAAAAGCAAAAATCCCAGCTATTTTTTAAGATGGAAAAGTAGTATGTGAAGAGGCTAAGACAGAGTGCTGCAATGCAGGTGACTGTAGGGATGCTCCAGAGGAGATTCTCCCAGTTGGAGATTCCAGCGGTGCACGCTCCTCTGCCCTGACTATCTAGCAGGGACAAATACTGTAATAATTTTGACTTGCTTAAATATACTGCAGGACTAAATAAACATGTAAACATGCTTTTATTAAAGGCTAGCTAGCCTTTAACAAAGAGAATATGTTGTAGCAAGACTCCAAGAACAGAGTTCAGTGGCCTCTTGCTTTCAGACTTGTGTGCCCCTTTATGTTCCTCTAGTAAACTACGGTATGCCAGAGGAGCAAACCGCTGTGGAAGTACTGACACATGGACCAAACACTTCGTTGGTGTCAGTATATTGTTAAAGCTGTATATGAAGAATAATAGGTGCCAAAGTCCTTACCAAGACTCAAGGCGCTGAAGTGTTTTTACTGAAGTCAACATATTACCAAAAAGCAACTATCAACTTCTGCACATCTTATGTGAAGCAAGACCTACCTTTCTGTGTCTGCTTTCCGCAGCAGCTAGCTGGGATAACATTCTTTCCTGCATATTCTTGCAGTGTTTCATCACCACTTTCAAGATAGATAAGGGATTGGAGCATACTGGTTGCTTTTCACCATGATTTCCTTCTTTTAGGGTCTCAAAATCTCTCTGCAAAGCCATTAAAGGATCACTGATGTTGTACTTCCCATAGCGTTCTTCAATGAACGTGTCTCTATGCTGGGCCTGCAATACAAAAGCAAACTTGCATTTCAATATATTTAAAATAGAAAGCTAGCTAAAGAAGAAGGTACACTCTGTAGTTAATATTCCTCTTCTCCAGTTTTCCACCTAAAGAGATTGTAACACAGTCTGATTCATATCCTGTTATCTGCTAGAATAATAAGAGCTTTCAGACAGGAAAGAACACAAGTGTGTCGTGTTAAAGGCCCTTGGTTAACAGACAAGAAAGAGTAATTCCTCAGACAGGCCCGCCAGGTGATGTACCTGCTGCACAGCGGTGCAGGCTGTGCCACGTGTGACCTCCAAAGCCCACCTGCACCTTGCCATTTCTGACTGGGCCAGTGACAAGGGGACAAACACCGTGCTTTTCACATGCTAGGTGCACATACTGTTCCTCCAGTGGCAGACTCTGCTCCAGCAAGTTAAAACTACGGAAAGTTAAGTGTATGGTGAGGACAATAATCCTTCTCTCATCAAAAGGGATTTTTACACTATTAACATTTAAAGTTTCAGCTGGGCTCCAAGCTAATAAAAACACTCATTAATACATTTAAAAGAAGCAAAAGCTGATGGTCCCCCACTAATAAAGATAATAAAAATCTAGAAGGATCAAATACAGGGCAGCGAGCCCAGGGCTCGCAGGCTGAATCAGCAGCGCCCAGCTGGGTGTCCCCCTGCTTCACCACCGCTCCTCACAGCCACCCGCTCTCCAGCTGAGATACTCGAGTCTTGAAAAAATTTGCAAAAGACACTTGCATTTCCACAGCTGGAACACAAGCGAATGCATACTCTTCACAGGCAGTCCGAAATAACCGCGTGGGAGGTTGTACAAAGGATGTGCTTAACTTCTCACTGTCCCTCCAGTTGAACAATGGCTTGTAACCAAGTGGCCCCAAACAAACTAGAAACAAAGGAAAGTTGCTGAAAAACACAGCATCTCCAGAATATACTGCTCCTACTAACATCCTCATACCACAGCTACCTGCTACGTCCATGACTTACATTCCACAACTGTGAGAAATGAAAAGAAGGTAAATATCAATTCTTCCTCAGCTAATCATTTACTGTTGGACTGGTGGAAGTCAAGAAGCCACACAACTGCTCTATGTCACCATCAAAGAATTTAATGTTGAGCAATTAAAGAGCTTTATTCTGGCAATAGCTTAAAAATCTGTAAATTGTTAATGAAATCCTTAATATTCTCATCCAGACTAAACAAAGTTTAGTTTCTCAAGAAGCAGGATAGGAATGATTAGGTTTCTTTTGGTGACACATAAGAATTAAGGAAACTCACACATGCTAGGCTTTACATTTACAACATTCAGAATCAGCCATTCCACCTGGAAATCTGTTTGTTAGGATACCAATAGCCTTATCCTACCAAATGACTGCTGGGAAGTTCTACAAAACAAAACAAAATTTCATAAGCACACAGATATTAAAATATTATCTACATGTTTACCACCATGATAAGAAACCACATGAAAAGAGATCTCCACGCACCAGAAGACATAAGAGGTAAAACAGACCTAGATTCAAAAGAGCCCTCAGAGCTGATCTATCTCTGCTCCAAGAAATTTAATCATTGATTTCAACTGCAATGGTTTTGGGCTAGACGCTATGGATTTGTGGAAAACTCTGATGGTGATTCATTCCAGTGTATATCGCTGACAGCACAGTCCCGTGCACATCAGAGCTGATGCACTCTGCCAAGAAGGAACACCTTCCCAATCCAAGGTGTACATTTGATTCTTCTTCATTCCTTACAGTCACGGTAACCAGTCCTTGGGACAGAATTCACACCTTTACTTTTCTAGAGTGTATAAATGACCATGTACCGTGCAGGTTCCTAGTGAGGCCACAGAGAGGGGCGTGGGCTTTCCCCTGCACCACTGACCCACACCGCCCTTCTCTGAAACGCAACCGCCCCGGCACCTTCCGCCCCGCTCTCCTTCCCCCCTGTGCCACCGCGTTTAAGGTAATTTATTTTGGAGCGCAGGTTAGCGCGCTTGGCTAGCAAAGCGCCGCCTGACCTGCGGAGGGGAGGTGCGATGCCGGCTGCCCCTCTCCCAGCACAGCCCACGCGGGACACGGTTTGCCTCGGGAGCGCGTCGGCTTTCGAGGTGTGCTCGGCTGGCACCTGGGCAGAGCGCGAGCCATCCCAAATCAAACGCAGAGCTGGTCAAGGGCTCTTTGCACAAGCTGCACAAAGCCCCGGCGCTGCTGCTGCTGCTGCTGCTGCGAAATGGCATTTGGCTGTGGCGGGGTGGAACACAGCTCTCTGCTCGGAACGGAGGGCGAACCTGCCAGCCTGGCTGCGCGCAGCTTCAGAAAGCCCTCCAGCTGGCAAGAACGGCAAACTGTCACTGGGAAACTGTGAGCCCTTTCGGATGGGACTGCTCGAGGACAGCTTTCAGCTAGGGAAGACTGAGTCTGACTAAAACGAAAAGACAACTTAGAAGGCAGGAACTGTTGGAATGGCTGTTTCCTGACATCCAGTAAACTGTATCGAAAATGCAAACACTTCCCCCAAGCACACAAGAGCAACAGTGATGCTCTAGACACCTCCCCACACACCGCTCGGCACAGATGTTCTAAAATAGAAAAGCAAACTGCTGTAACTGAGCTGTGTAGGTCAGAGGACGGCTAGACAAGCAATTTGCTTAAATAACTGATGAGATTTGCTGGTCCTGACTATATTTTAAGATGCAACCATGTGATTAGCATGAAATAATCAATAAAAGTCAATCTCTGCTTCCAAAAGGAGAAGGGTATGCATTACCCTGACAAGCGGCATAAAAATCCCTAAACCAAAACGTTCTTCCTTCCATTTCTCCTCCATGACCAAGCCCAATTAGGGACATGATACAGGTTTGGAGTTGTATTTTAACCCTTGCAGTAAATAAATACAGAGGAACAGCTCACACTCACAAATACCCCTCCCTCTTTATCAGTAATATCCACCTGGAACGGTGGATACCTTTGATCAGAGCTGAAGATATTGTTCTAACTTTACATAATAATAATAATAAAAAAAAAAAAAAAAAAAAAAGAGGAAGGAAAAGATCAGCCCTGGAAATGGGAGGGCAGCCCTGGATAATGAGCCACCCCTGGTTTAATGAATCACAGGAAAAACTACAGGCTTTTGCGTTTTTTTTGAGAGGCAGGAAATCTTCAGTTATTCTGAAGAATTTCTAAAAATGACTCAACCAAACCTCACTATAAGTGTGTTGGGAATTTCTAGGTGACTCAAACATTAAGAAGTCTGTAAATACAAATTGGGACATTCATCACGCTGACCCAACTGCTTTGACAGATGAGCTGCTCTTCCTTCAAACTCAACCCACCCCAGTGCTGGTCCCTCCACGGCCACACAGAAACATGGGCGACACCAGCACTTTAACAGCATAAGCAAACCAGGGGACATTTGGAAAGTGTACTCCTGGGCAAGGTCTTTCTAAGAAAATCTTAAAGAACTGGGATTAAGGTCACAGCCACTACCTCTAAGGTCTGATTTTTTGCAAGACCGAAGGTGTAACAGGAGCCACGTTCCCCCTCTGCTCCTGGCAGCACTGGGCTCTGAATTGTTGAATTTAGCGGGGCAGTTTATTTCCTGTGTGGGAAAGAACAAGAAGTTCTTCCTCGCTACTTTTGAGCAATTAAGTATTTTCCTGAACTAGCATAACAAACATGAGGCTATTATAACATTAATAGCTTTCTGAAGTCCACCAATTCTTTAGTAGCCAGCAGAGCATAAACATTAATTAAAGTGGTCTAGACTAGGAAAAGTCTTAAACAGGCGATCTTACCCAACCACATCCAGTTCACAAACCCAAATCCAGTGCTTTGGCATTTGGGCTGCCATGCACATGGAAATGAAGATGCGGATTTTTCAGTCTGCTGCCTGTGACACCTCTGAGCAGCCACCTCTGTCACCAAAATAACTGGGACAGCTCTTCTAAAACTAAGTCACAGTGCCATAATCCACACAGGTTATTTCATACTGAACGGTCACATACATGAGTGACTTCTCCCCTGGCTTATGCTCCTCACTGAGGCAACTCTTCAGCTCAACTTTTACCATCACTGGAGGTCATGTATAAACATCTCCAACAGTTTTTTTTTGTCCCATCTGAACAGGAATCCAGTCTTAAATACGGTTTTTGTTCAACTTTCAAAAGAGAAGCAACTTGATGATTCAACAGGAATATTCTATTAGTGAGCCCAAAGTGGAAAAATCCACTTAGACCTCAGATCCCAGTATTGACCTATTAAAACACAAATCCACAGGAAATCAAGGCTCAATAATAAGGAAATAAGGTTACAGTAATCATTGTTAGCTTAGGAGTGGAAAATGTAATCTGGAAAACCAGAGACAGCATACATACTTCCAACATCAACTGCGCTTTGAAAGAAGATACAATACTATCTTCTAATTCAGTACCTTCGCCTGTAACATCTCAAATATGTAGGCTTATGGTTTTCCTATCAAAGCAGTCAAACTCCAAAAAAACAACAAAATTTGGCAATTTTGGCAAAACAGGAAAAAAAATAACATTTAAAGCGTGGGCTGCTCTGAAAAAAAAGGAAGCAGCTACACACGTTAACTACCCTTAAAAACGAAACTCCTGACTATCAGAAAAATCAGGCATATGCGGAAAGGGCACCGTTTCGAGCTGGCTGGCTTTCAGCTCAAGCTAGGGTAACTGACCACTGCTAGTCCATTTGAAAAGAGAGGATTTTGATTTTATGGAGCAGAAGCAGTATCTGACAAATGAAGAAATGTTTCCTGTGCAGGCAGGCAAAGCAAAGGCTTCACTTTGTTAGGGAAAAGCTACTGTTTCCTCTTGGGATTTCTAGGCTGTTTTGGGATGAACGTTTCCCATAACCTATTTGTGTAATTTTTTTTATATGAAAGGTTTCCTTTTACTGAAACCTTGTTTATGTGACAGCATTTTCTCTCTGCCTTCAATAATCTTTACAACTTGTTTTACTGGAACATCAAACGGGGAGTTTCCAAGACTTGTTTCAAGCATTTTTTTGGACATAAAGGAGAGTATTACTCTTGCCTGTAATTTTAGAGTTTAGGTTTTAACCCTCGGCACTGCACAAACACACTGTTAATTAACTTTAGCTACTGTGTATGCAGTTCTCCAGTAGTAATTTGCACAGAAGTTCCTCCTTTATGTTGCAGAGAGTGGTTATAATCTTTAAATAGCTTCTTACTGCCTTGAACTTCCTTATTAGCTTCTCTCCCCGGAGACAGATATTGGGAATAAAGACAAGCTGAGGTCATAGCAATCACTGACAGGGAGAAGGGAAATGGGGGTGGGGACCACTTGCTTAGCACAAAAATAAATGTCAAAATTCTGGAGTGGGATTCTGAGTCTTACTTTGGTTGCAGCTCTGAAGCAATGCCTAGCAGAGCGCCACACAGCAGACACTACATTGCTCAAATACAGTAGCTGTCTTAATTGCCATCATTATATCATATGAATAAAACAGGTAAACAAGAGCTACTCAGATTTGCCCACATAAGGCCTGTTATCAGCTTTGAAAAATGTACGAAATTTTCTCAGGAAACATCAAATGGCACAAAACTGCAACTTCTTTCCCTGGGACCTTTTGGTCCACAGTGCAGACGGTACAAATCCCAGTATGAGCCTGGCCGTGCCGCTCCCAGCACGCTCATGACGACGGCCCAGGGACGGTTTCGTGCTCACGACCTGCACTTTGGTCACCGTTAAAACAGGGAGCCCGGCTGAAATCCAGATCTGGAGCCATTCCAGCATGGAAGCCACTCCCACACCTCTGCTCCTCGCTCAGCACCTATCTGGGTACTGAGAAGCTGGAGAGAATCAGTCTTTCAAAAGACACTAGCAAACAGGGCTGCTTCAAGTAAGAAATAAAAAATTCCCCAAACTTGCAAGAAAAGCGGTAAGAAAAACCTGCATTCCAGCAGGACAGCGCCCATGGGAACACTGCTAGATCTAAGCTGCTTTATAAGTGATGCAAAAGCCCATTTTGCCCCATCTGTGAAAGATTTACTAGCATCTGCAGTAAGGTTTTATATTACTGAACTTTTTTTTTTTTATTTAAATAAGAGGTAGACTTAGTTTTTGAAACTGCACTGTAAACTTAATTTCTAAATCCACTGACAAATGAACACTTAATTTTGCAATGCATTAATACTGCTTTATAGAATGAATCACTGAATTCAGAAGCAAAGCAATGAATACCAGCTCCCAGTCATTAACACAAAATAGATAGTTTCTCTTCCAGTGTAAATTGCCTAGGGCCTTATTAACATAAAAAAGTAAGCCAGAAAGCTGTTTCCTGTTTTCTAAAAGTAAACAGAACTTCATTTCTAATGTATGGAAAACTCTTGTTTAAAGACCATGGGGCAGGGAACAAAGTGCTCTAACATTGTGAGAGAGACCCATTTAAATACTGAATTGTTTCCAGCCATGGTGTCCTATTTTAGGAGACTAACCTGTGGTTCACGCATGCAATCCTTTTTACATTGCAATAAGGATTGAGAATCTAGCCCTTAGCATTATGCAACTGACAGCATCTGTTTTTTTTTTGGATGATTTAAATATGATTATAACTACAGGAAAAGGAGCACAATAAGAAGTGAGAGAGGTCTGTTCTGAGAAGATTTATTTAATGGACAAGAAGCTACTTTTAGGAAAAAAAAAAAAAAAGCTTTTTTTTTTCAAAGGTTTTAAAATAGAGAAAGCAAACTGAAACACTGGAAAAGAATATTCTGAATACGGTATGTATTCCCTTAATCCTTTATACTAATACCTGATGTTTGAATCGAAGCAGCATTGCACTTTGAAATGGATATCAAAAGTCAAGACCAGACCCACTGCAAATACACAGACAGAGATGATGGTGCCCATCACAAACACCCACCACTCAACTTAAAACAATACTCAAGAAAAAAGTAAACCGCAGAACAAACCCAGTGGAGGACGGAAGTCAGCAAGGGCAAGTGCTAATAAGCTAGAGGCATCAATTAGAGGTGATCTCACAACTGCTCTGTGCAATATGAATCCGAGCAGCAGACAAATAAACCTCGGGAGTGAAACCTCTCATCCCAGCACGCAGGGGAGGGATGCTGCCTCCAGGCAGGGCGCGAAGACAGACCCAGGGAGATTGCAGCAAGGAAGATCAGGGGAGGGGCAGTGGAGAGGAGGGAGGAAAGCGAAGGAGTGAATTAAGCAAGAGGACTGTGGGAAGCCAGGCTCAGACACTTGATTTTGACAGTGAGAAACAGGGCCAGTGCCAACCAACAAGTGGGCTGCTATCATGAGGCAGAACAAAACTATTTTAGGCTTTGTCATCTGCATGCATGGATTCCCTCTGGTAAATGCCAGATAGTAAACGCTTTTCTCTAAGCATGTAGGAGTATCAATTATTGCAGACTGTACTATAGTCAAATTACAACTTTACAAATTAAGGTACTTTTACGCTGCAAGTGCTTGTTCTTTCCTATGATGTAACCAAGGACCTGCCTCAAACATCCAGAGGGTTCAGAGGCATTTAAATCTGAATTAGGAGTCAAATTAGCCCATGCGGGGAAAAGTATTTTTCTTACTATATGGGAAGTAAATAGGCAGATAAACCTCTGATTTTTAACCACCGACATCTACATGTCTAATGTAACTGCTGGAGAAAAACACCGCCATTGTTTAAGATCATGCAATCCTCTAACAAAGGTCAGGTTTCACCCCGCCTCTTTCCCACATACACATGCACTTAATATAAAACCATCCCGCCTCCAGAGAAACCCGCCTGCCGAGGCCGAGCAGGCTGGTGGGCTCACGGGGGGGGGGGACAGGGATGGAGCCAGCTGCCAGCCCACAGCCCCACGGCTCCTCCAGCCCCGGGCGCTCGACCCCTCTCGGTGTCGGTCACAGCTCCGTTTGTCCAGCGCGTGCCAGCCAAACTCCATCCTCTCAGAGTTTCAACCTTGAATTCAGCCTTAGAAGGCGTTTTCTTCAGGGCAGCACTCTTGTATGGATCAAAACATGAGTAAACAGATTAGCAAGGTGGGTCTTCCTTTAATTAGTCACGCACAATAAAACCACTTCAGCTGGTGAAGCCCTGTACAGCTGTTACCACAGTTACTATCAGTAAACAAAACGCACAGTAAGGCCAGAATTTCTCTGCCTGTATGTTCCAAATAAATGGACAAAGCAGAGCTGGGCATTTTCTGCTTCTGAAACTCTGCCCAGCCACCAGAGTAAGTAGTTACAGAACTTTTTTCCTTCCCTAACCCGAAGGGCAAGGCAGGCTCCTGCCAGCAGGACCCGAGACGGGCAGCACCTCGCCGCTCGCACGGGCCAGCGCTGACCTGAGGTCGTGCAGCCAGAGCCAGATCCCATTCGAAGCTTTTACTGCCCTTTCCTACCACCTTCAGCTTCCCACGCATTCTTAAGATGAAAGTCTACAGTGTATCCCTTACAAAAGAAGGGGAAACAGCAGTAACCTTTGACTAGCTTGGTATTTTATACTACGTAACAGGTTACAACCTCCTTTCTTCTCAGTTATGACTACTTGACAAATTATGTCAAAGGTATTCTGACTATATTAATCTCCTCATGCAAGAGGGGACTGCAGGTTAAAGTTCAACAGAAAAGATAATTGCTTGATGCTATTGGAAGGTACACAATAAAAAGCCCTGGGAAGGGAGCTGCTGCATTCCTTCCCATCGGTCTCTCTGCGCCCCACTGCGTGCATTTCACACCGCAACACTAACGTGATGCTTGTCTTGGTAACACATTCTGACCACACAGAACTGGAAAACTGATCCCAGGACAGAGGAGATATTTGCAAGTCTGATCCAAGAGAGCAGCCAAGCCTCCCACCTGACTGGTAGCTCTGAGAGGGTAACAACATTCCTCCAAAATAAAAAGATTCTCTAAATGCGCACCCAATTATCAATAAGCACATAAACATCCTGACTGTTTTGGAGGAGGATCTCCTTTCACACCCCCCAAAAGGTGTTTGCATTTGGAATCAAGCTACAGAAGCTTTTGCTGGAAAACCAAGTCCCTGCAGCTCTCAGGCCTGCCATTCTTCTTTTCAAATAGCTGAAAGTTTAAACATTACGAGCAGCGACAGGTCAGCTTGAAAAAGCCTTCAATGTTCAACCCTGCCACAATTCATTTCTTCAAAAACTGACCCCTTCCATCATTCACACCACTATTTTTTTTCTCCACCTTACTGAGGCCGAGTGCCAACCAGGCATCCTTCAAAAAGCAGCAGTATTACACATGGACTACATGGTTTTAAAGTATTTTCTAGGCTCAACGTTAGCACTTCACGGAGTACCCCAGCCCACACCCTCTGAACAAGGGAAGCAGAAGCACAGAGCGCTGACATCACTTCGGCCAGTTTTCCTGCAGCATGAGCCACCCCTGCGAGAAGAGGCGTGCCTGCTCCAGCACCACCCCTGCCTCGTCCCATCACACGTGCTCACACAACCCTGACGTCCGCTGCACTGACACGGGTTGAAGCTAACTTTTTTGATGGGTTCGTTTTAGCTGGTGTCTGCCTCACTGGCAGGTTACACTGTGCTGGCTTGTGCCAGCAAAGGGAAAGAATAAGGAACTGAGCACCCAGGTCCGCTGCTCTCAGCGCCAGCTTATTCTGGCTTCGTACAATACCAAGCCACAGATGCTTTTTTCTTAGTGTGATCGCATTCTCACTAGAAGACTAATCTGTGATCCCTCCTGGCGAGGAGAATTTCTGCTTTAAGAAGCCCTCCCTACTAAAGGAGAACAAAACCAACAAAGGAAGTCTGACAGACCTTTCGCATTTCTCTCGATAGCAGGAATACTTGGATCTTTATCAGAAAGGATGAAAGCACATGCATAACACTGTATTTCAACATTGAAATGCTTCTTGCAGTCAGTTTTCAATAACAAATTCCAAGACATAGAATGATATACAGCATTTATTACCTCGTACTGCTGATATTAAGCTGGTATTCTGAATCACTAATAAATCTTTGCCTCTGAACTTCACCTTGGATGCAAGCGCTTTGCAGAACCTATAGTAGTACTGTTGTCATTTTTGTCTCTTACCATGGTACTTACAACATACCTTTAAGGCTTCTATGACAAGATCTCTTGCTTCTAATTCTCCCTCAAGAATGCTAAACAGCGTCAGTAGTTCTGGTTTGCTGAGTTTTTCCAGATTCATCCTGAAAACCTGAAAAAAAATGGAACACAGTTTACTAGGTATTTCTTTGTACATTAAAATCAGTATTCTAAGCTATGACATAAAATCTCCATTTAACTTCTGCTTCCAGTTTTTTGGACTGCAAACTGCCATGGGGGGAAGGCAACAATACACAGGGTGAACATTTTCTCTTCAGCTTCCAAGACCAGTTGTAGAAGATTCATTTTTCACCTTCTCCCAAGGGGTCATGAACATATGCACACCCAGATGGTGCAGGCAGAATGTATGGGCTAATGTGACAGTATAATATTCACCAAGAAGTAGCCAAAGTTAACAGGAGAGGGAAAACCATGGATATTTAAAAGCCATATTACTGTAAATTACACAGCTGGATCGCACAGCTGCAGACATCACCAAAATGAGACTGAGAGCTGTGCTGACCGCAGCCCGAACTGGGCCACCTACACAAACGTAACGGTGGAGTTAACGTTTCAGTGCTGCGATACGTTTCCTAGGAATGCCATTATGCATCACTAATGGATAGGCCCAAACCACTTTACAAAAATCAATGCCACAGAAAACACACATTTAATTACCCTTCTTTCAAACTGTTTCACTATCACCATCATTTATTAAATATAATTTTACTGCCCACATAAGAACAAAGATCCATCATCTGAACTGCACGTACAAAAAGCTTTTTTTCCCCCTCCCTGCATCTTTGCTGATACGCTTGACATTGCCGAGTAATAAGCCTTTTAATTATGTTATTTTGTTAACAATGGAAATAATTTCACAGACCAAATCCTTGTTTCTAATGCAAATATACCTGTAGATACAGCCTCGTGCTTTGTGCAACAATCAAATATACTTTTTTGAGTCCAAATCACATCCATCTTTCGCTACTCTCTGTATCAATCAGAAGATGCTACAGCACAAAGCCGCCACTCAGAGATCGCAAACTCCACTTCACTGGCAAGTGCTAAAGGGTTAACTTAGACTTCTCTAGTAAAGGTTATCCAGCTAAAACATTCAACTGAACTCTAATTTTTCTGAAGTCACTGCTACTTTACAACTGATTTGCATAACTGTGCCTTGGAGAATTATGCACAAATGCAAGTTCTGTCTTGTTTATGCCAAAGCAGTTTTCCAGTTGCTGGGAACAGAAAGTTCTGCTTGCAGAGTGGAGTAGGTAGCCCTTACACACCGAGAGAAATCAGAAATCTACTTCACGTCCCCTCTGCTAAGCAGGTAAGTTTCTCATCATGTTCTTAAGTTCTTGCTTCACACGGCATTTCACATGAAATTCTGTAAAGCAGCAACGTTTCTTACAGACTCTTCTGGCTCGTCCCACGTTGGCGTGGGCTGCTCAAGGAAGCTTCAGTGGAAGTGACCATGACTGTCCGGGGTACCACGGCTGTTCCAAACCAATTTAACTGGACACCATGGGTCTGTCAGCATTGCAGTTATGCTCCCTATTGCAGATCCATTAACACACGTTCAAGAGGAAAATGCACGAGCAGAGCGTTTGGCAAACCTGTTTGTGTCTGTCACAGTCTCAAAAAAGCCTGATCAAGGCTTGACACAAAAGTGTAAACCAGGCAACTCACTATATGGACTGAAATCGGGTTTCAGCAGGTCAGGGCCACAGCTCAGCAGTAGCTACACTGTCAGGTCAGAGAGCTGCCCAGGACGGGACCCGACCGTCCCCCTCCGCTCCGGGTACGTCTGCTGGAGGTTCTGCTGCCATGGGGAGCCTGCCCAGCTGAGACCCCGTGGAAGGAGTGTGGCTTACAACTTGTTCAGCTTATGTAAAAAGGGAGAGAGTGTAACAGAAGCAGCAAAGTAATGCTAAAACGAAAATGAGGAGCCATACAGAGTGAGAAAAGAGGGGGTCTGGTTTTACCCTTTAACATTTACCATGCTTATGTTGGTACTTAAGTCCAAGCTGCATCACTTCCCGGGGCAGGTGTTAATTCTAGAACATCTGAATGTCTCCTCAAGAGATTCACAGCTTAATTTCAAAACCGTCTCAGTCCTTGCTCAGATTAAATTCACAGGTGCTAAGACTGAATCGGTCCTGATGGGAAACAGCAACAACTTTTTTTGCCAGGTATTCCTCAAGTTATATTAGTTTTGTGGCATTGTAAGCCAGAACTAAAAAGGTTTTTTTGAAATCTTAGAACAAAGCTTATCATCTAACTCCATTACCCCAGAACCATAAAATTTGAACGTGGGCTTTCACTCTGTCTGTGCTTTTCTCTTAAAAAGAGATGATGTGGAAACGTGCAGCGGCAGCTCTCCATTAGCCACTGAACGGCACACTCTTAAAGCGAGGACGGCTACCAGCTGCAGTTTGATATTTTAAAGCTATTAGTCTGGGCAGTAATCATTTCTATTCTACATTCTAAATATTCCCATTGTGACTTGTACTTAATGTTATAGAAATAAGCCATGCTATTCTTAACATGCCTCTGTAGCTATAGTCTTTAATCAGATTAATAACATAAACAAGCCCTGTCCTAAAATATACAGGTAAAAATACTTGCAGAAATAAAGAGCAGTAGCCAGTTTGCACAGCAATCACTTATACAACAACAGCAGGTAACATTAAAGATGTAAGTGGTATAGCCTCAGCTTCCTTGTGTGCAACCTGCTGCTACAGAAGACCTTTAACTGCTCTGTTTGCATAGGTTATCCCGTGCTGCTGAGGCGACAGACTGGGAGCAGATGCTACAAGTAAAAGTCACTGCCCTAAAAAAGCCCGCTAAACTGCACTTGTATTCTGCACTGATTTACAGGGAACCATTTAATGCATTAGAGCACACCTGGCAGATGCCTTTTATGCTGAACCTATAACCAACCCAAGCATTCCCTTTTAGGGCCACTCAATACGAGGGACCTGGAAAATGTAAAAGAACTCTACCCATCGTACGTTATTATTTTACAAGAACAAGACACACCTCTGAAACAAAGAGTTAATAAGCACATATTTGAGCTCTTCCTCCCCTGTCCAAATCCGAATCCTTCCCAGCCCTCCAGTGTCACAAGCTCCTGAGCTGACCTTTCCCAGACTGCTTTCTGGTTACACGTCCCTGTGCCTTCCCCTGTCCCACTTTTTAATAAAAGATCACACCAGCCCTATTCAATTACCCAGTTCTTCCCCTTGCAGACAGTCCCATTCTGCCAAACAGATCTGTACTCATCAGCTGGGGAACCTGACCTATTATTTCAAAACATTTAACCAAGAGATAGAGTTTCACAGCATTAGAAACAAGATCTAGAAATACCCAGGGCATATTACCCCCTTTACATTCAGCAAAATATGCTGATGAGTCCAATCACACAGATCACAAAACCGCAAAGACCTCATTATTTAGTCTGATGGTATAAATATTTTCCCTGAGTCTGAGATAGACCACCATTTTTGGACAATAATCAAGACTTCAGAGCATAAACAAAGATAATTACTGCTGTGTAAAGGTAAACTTCCTTTTAGCTATGCTACGGACCCTTAAAGAGTCTCCTCAGCAGACCCATACCTACCCCTGAAAGAGATAAAACTCTTATTTTAGAAAGTTATTTCCGAGTATTTAACTGAATATAAATATCAAGACCAGCTCAAGTGTATGTACAACTGTGCAAGCTAACAAACCAGGCTAGTTATCTTTGGCATGTGTCACTTCAGGAACAAAAGAGATAAGCTTCTAGACCGTGGCAGCTCTTCCGCGCCCTGAATCACGCTACGATGATTATGAAACCATTAGAGGTTGGATTTCGCTTGGGCTCAGGCAGATCTAAGCACGAAGCAAGTTAACCAACGCTGCCAGAGCAGAACTTCACCCACCGGCTCTGGCGAAGGTTTGAGTCACTGCGCAGCGGGCACTAAGCAAGAGCAGCCGGAGCACCCGGCCCAGGGCACAGACAGGGGAGTTTGTCAAAGGGAAGTTTCAAGATACTCTCCAAGTGCTTGGCTCAAAACTCTTCTACTTTTTAAAAAAATGTCGTGAAGAACATAGCTTGTCGTTCCTTTTTTCTTCTGAAGGAGGGTATTTCCTTTCCTTTCATAAGCCACGGTTACAACCATGCCAATGCAACAATGCCTCTATGTCTATAATCCTGAATCAGCTTCATTTTTTTTTTTTTCTTTTTCCTGTCCCTGAAGAGGAACTGATATTTTCCAGGAGCCTGCACGGGCAGCCGCGTAATCGCGTTCATACGAGAACCTAAATGACTAGTTTGAAAACTCTTGATAGACAAGTTTCTAAAAATGCTGCTGCATGTATAGCGTGATGTTTGAGTTGCTAAAATAATTACATGCTATGTTTATATAATAAAAAAGCTAACACACACTTTATAATTGTGCATCCACAATGCTACCTGGCATTGCATCAGAACTCTAGAGAATTAGGTTAAAATGAGCCGCGTTCAAACCCCCTAACTCTGTGCCTTAGAGCTGAACCAAGACAGGACACCTACCCCCCACGGCCTCACCCCCTCAGTTCCCGAGGTACTGCTTCGGACGAAGCAAATACATGAAACTCGCGTTCAGGTTATCGCTGAAGTCCTTGACCCGCCGCTGTGCGACAACTGCAGCTCCGGGAGGCCAACCGGCCCCGGCTCCCCTGAGCTGCAGGGCCCGGGGGGAGCCCAAACCGCTGCCCGGGCCCCCCCCCCCCCCGCCCCGGGCCCGGCGGAGCTCCGCGCCGGGAAAGGTGGGGGACGAGGCTCCGCGGCCGGGGGGGTGTGGGGGGGGGGGCAGGCAGCGGGCAGCGGCACCGGCCGCCCCGGGAGGGGATGGCAGGGCCGGGGTCGAGCTACCCCGGGCCGGTACAGCCGCGGCGAACAAAGGGAGAGCCCGCACCGGGCAGCGGCGGCGGCGGCGGCGCGGCCCCCCCGCCCCCCGTGGGCCAAGCCCGTGGTTCCCGGGGCGGGTTCGGGGATGCACAAGCCCCCTCCGCCGCTCTGCTGCCCCTCGCCCCGCCGCAGCGCCCGCCCGCCAGGCCCAACCCGCCGCCGAACTCCCGGTGACGCCCCGCGGCCTCCGCCCGCCCCGGTCCCGACCGCGGCCGCCTCCGCCAGGGCTCGGCCCCCACCCCCGCAGGGGCAGCAGCCGGCCCACCCCCGGGGAGCGGGGCCGCGGGACCCGCCGCCCTCCCGCCGCACCGACCTGCCCCGGCCCCGGCCCCGCCGCCGCCGCCGCCGCTCCGCTCCGCTCCGCTCCCCATCCAGCCGCCCCGCCCCTTCGCGCGCACCCGCCCGCTGAGGGACGGCGGAGCCGCCAATCCGAGCCGCCGCCGGGCGCCCCCGCCGCCCAATCCGCCGCGGAGGAGGCGGGGCGAAGGCGTGGGCCGGGCGGCGGCGGCGGCGACAGCCAATCAGACGGCGGGGCCGGGGCGGGGGGGGCGGGGCCGGAGCCCGAGAGTCCCTTTTGTTCGCGGCGGAGCAGCGGGCGGCCGTGATTGGCGGCGTCACTTCCGCCGCGGAGGGGCGGGGAGGGGCGGGGCGGGCATGGCCGCCGGTCCCGGCCGCCGGTCCCGGCCGCCGGTCCCGGCCGCCGGTGCCGGGGCTGTCCGAGCTGCTGCTCCTGCCACGGCCTGAACCCCGGCGGCGGGAAGCGGCTGCAGATCCCCGCGGAGTGGGAGCTGCGAAAGGGCCGGTGCTCCCCCCGCGGGTCACGCCGCCCGGTGCCCCAGCCCGATCCCGGCCTCGCCCCGCAGAGCCGTGCTCTGCCCCGGGGTGTTTTCCGAGATCCGCGTTTTATTTGGGAAGGAGCGCGGTGATGCGCCGGGTGCCAGGGTGGCTGCCCCGGGCAGCCCGCCGGCCCGGGCACGCTCCGACCCTCGGCCACAACATCCCGCTGCTGATGCCTCGCCGCCACGGCGGACACGGGCACCGGGCGGTGGAAACACTCAGGTTTATTTTATCGCTGAGGAAAGAGCCCAGAATCCATTGGAGTGTGTTGCCGGAGGGCACGCCACCCGTGGGTGCTCTCCCGGCGTGGGACTGGCAGGTTTTTTTCTTTGCCAGAGCTGCTCACCCAGCAGCTCATGGCAGCTGAGACAGGAGCCGACCCTCTGGAGAACTCCCCAAATCATCCCGTCTCCAACCTGCCTGCGAGGTGTGCTCGGCGCTGCGGATGCGCTGGGTTCTGAAGAGATGGGAAGAGTTTTTAGCGGCCTTTCCCGCGGCTGGAGGCCGCCGGGCGCTGCAGCACCGGGCCTGCAGGGTCGGGTGGCGGCACCTGATACAAAACCAGCTGTTTCTGAAGTAGAAACTTCTGAATCCACTGCAAAAAGTGGTGTCACATACTGACAGGACTCTACACAGTGATAATGCCAGAGATAAACCTTGCCTCTAACCATGGCAGCCTGTCTAGTATGGTCAGAAGAAGATGGTTTTATCTAGACAGGGTTGTCTGAGCATTATTTCCCAGCTTTGATAGATATTGGAACTTTTGCAGTGCCTCTGGTCTAACAGTCTCAGAGCCCAGAGGGAAAAAAAAAAGACATGTGGGTTACCTCTCCTGAGCTGTGCCATGCTGGAAGTGCCCCTGTGGCATTGCCAAGCAGCTGCTACGTTAAGACCTCTAATTATGATTACCTTTCTCTTAATGCTGTGCTTCTCCCAGCTCTCTGCTTTTCACCTGTTGTCTCTTCTTTTATCCTTGGAGTATGGTTTTAGGGCAGACATCCTTTCATCACGTACATAAAAATGGTAGCGGCTTGTATCAAGGTTCCTGCTCACAGGCTTTCCTTTACTTGCCATGCACCATATTCCACCCCCAGCAGAGAAGTGACGGTGCTGGGTGAAGCCCCTGGGAGAGCGAGGGTGGGCTGGAGGGGGTGTGAGGGGAGGGGGGTGCTCTGAGAAGGCCGGGCAGCCCTGGGGGAAGAGATGGCTGCTGGCAGAGGGAGGTTGCTCACTGTCTGCGGCTGGAGAAAAGGGGAAGGGGGCTAGTGGAGTGCCACAGATGAAGGAAGTCAGACAAAACAAAAACCGAGTTAACTCACCACATCCTGCGAGCGCAGGACATGGAGCCTGCCAGGGAGATGGGGGCTGTAAGCTGGCACAGCATCTCATCTCCCTGAAATACAAAAAAACTCTGGGCTTTAGCGAAAAAAGCAGGTAGAGACGGAGCGTCACGTGGAGTGGTTCGGGCCAGGCCCGGGATTCACACTCGCCCCTCACGGGAGTGAACATCCATCCCAGGGCGGGGGGGCCCGATCCCTGCCCGCGGCGTGGGCTTGGAGAGCCCACGAGCGTTCGGAAGCCAAAGGCCTTCAAAAACCGAGGGGCATGCCCGTGGGGGTGGGCGGCCGCGGCCGCAGCCCCCTCCGCAGCTCGGGCGGGATCCCCGCGCCCGAAACACGGGTGGGCTGGAGACCCGCTCCCTCGTTGGCGGGGCTGCAGCTCCCCCGCGTGTCCGCAGCGCTCGCTGCACGGCGGGGGCCGCCGAGGACTCGGGTGGGAGCCGTGCTGGTCGGGCCCCGCCGCCGTTTTTCCCCAGAACCGAGCCGAAGCGGTCGGGTTGGCGCGGGTGAAGTGGCAGGACTCCCCGGGCTGGCCGCTCCTCTGCTGGTGCTGCTCAGACATTCCTGCCGCTGCCCAGTCCCGCTCTTGGAAACACAGGAGAAAGGAGAGCTTTGTGTGGAAAGAGCTTTGCATGAGGCTGATGACTGGCTGGCGATGAATTGAGCATGTAAAGGTCACAGATGCGTGAGTTACATCAGGGAACATCTGGCACCAAAAGCTGTTCTGTTCTGGGGCTTGGCGAGGACACGCCGTGGACTCGGCACAGCTGAAGAGCAAATGTCCGAGGGACGGGGAGTCCTGAACATCCTAGGTGGTCTCAGGGAGGGCAAACTAGGCAGCTGCATCCTTGAAGCCCAGCAAATGAGCAAAAACCATTTCTGAGCAGAGCCCCTGTGCCCATGCAGAAAAAAATATATTCAGTTGCCTGCTGGTCTGCATTTGGGAGGATATAAATCAGCTGCACAGGAGGCGGCAGCTTTTCAGGTCTGGAAGACATCTCACTCCAGGCTGCTTGGCTGCCTTCTTTTTGTTTATTATTTTTAGCATGCAGCGGATTGCCAGGTGTGTCAGATATGGGCAGAAAAATGAGGTGCCTGCCCGAGAGTGCGTGTGGTGTGGATTCCTGACATAAGGAGACAGCAGGGATGGGCCAAGGTGAGGGCAGACACAAATCACTGCGGTGCCTGCCCGTACGGCGGGATAAGCACGAGTATGTGCAGGTGGTTCTGGTTTGCCCATGTGCCTGTTTATAGCCTGTGACACGAGTCAAAAATAAGAGCGAGAGGCTCTCGAGAGCTGTGGGGGGGGCTGCAGGTCTCGTGGGACCGAGGGGTGGGAGCCACCCTCAGCCAGCCCGGCGCAGGCTCGCGTCACGCTGGAGAACATTAACAACCAAAAAAGCTTCAGCCGCCAAAGAGGAGGGGACACGGTGGTAGGAGAGAGGAGATTTCTCCTGAAGTATCACAGGCAAGAGAGATGAACCACAAATACAAACAATTAGAAAGAAGCACATCTGTCATGTTTGTGATACTGTCAGAACAAGAATCCATCTGGGAGAAGAGCCAGCCCTGCCTCCCTGGGAGTTACATATTTTTTCTTTTTAAATATTGTATGACATCCATCTCTATAGCTGTGTGTTGTTTGTGCTGGCATGTGGGTGTGTATTTCTGAAGGCTCCCCATATTAGCAGAAGATCTATAGTCTCATTCTAGAAATTTTGCTGCTATAAAAATATATTCTGTTTTTGACTGAGTGTTTTTTTCTTCTCTCCTGGAACTCTGGAGCTGTGTGAAATAGCTTCATAAAACTTGTAAGGCTTTTTAAAGTAGAAGTTACTGCCTTGTCTTGCTTTTAAAAATGCACCCTTGATCTTAAGCGTCGGGATATTGTTTGCTTTTAAACAAGTGAATACTGAAGAGATGCTATAAACTCCTTTTTTACTTTATTGCTTATTGGAAACATCCAATTATACCTAAGGGGAACAGGAATGAAGCATTTCATGAAAATATATGGAATATAAGCAGACAAAGCCACCATCTTCCAAAGTAAGCGTGGAAAAAAAGGGAAAATCCTTTCAGCATCATCCCTGGAGTAAATATCCTCTCCCGGGAACACTGCGGTACCCGAATTACCAGCACGAGCCCTTCCTTGGTGCCAGAAAGCCCTTTGGACGGCCCCGGCGGGGAGCAGGACTGGGCCCAAGCGCCGAGCCCCGGTAGCACGGAGCAGCCGTCCCCAGTGTCCGGCTGGGGCCGCGGGGAGGGGGGGAGCGCGCCCCGCACCCAACGCCGGGCCTGAGCCAGGCTGCAGGCACCTCTCCTGAGCACAACTCTCTTTATAAAAGCCACGCGGCAGATGTTGGTGCTGCTCCCAGTTATGACCTTGTGAGACGAGACGCTCGGCTCAGCAGGAAAGCGAGTCTCGGCCGGGGCTTCCCTGCCTGCGAGGCCGGGCTCTCGCTGCTCCCATCTCTCGAGTGTTCTGCCTTTCGACGGAGGATGCGAAGTGCTGGAGTGAGCGTGTTAGAGCAGCTCCCGTTGAAAGGAGTCTGGAAAACCCTTTTCGCAATCAGGCAATTTGCAATTTCAATTGCTAAGCGTTCCCCTTTCACTCCCTGGCACTCTAGCTCCATCCAAACTGGCTTTCTCAGCACTTCAGAAAGGCTTATGTTACATTATGTGAGATTTAACAGCCATCGCTTCTCCAAAGGTAATACAGAAATGTCTTTTTTATGACACAAGAGGGAGATTTCTCACTTGGGAAGCTAATTCTTTGTTGTCACCAAATGACTGCCTTGGTGCACCCTTTATGCAACTTTGATCTAGTAACTAACTTTTTTCTATGAAAAAACTAAAAGAAATTTTGTTGATATTTATGATAAATGAAAGTACCTGCTGAAAGGAAAGTAAGTTTTCTTTTTTCTACATACATATCATACATATTCATATGTACATACTTAAATACAAAGACCCCTCAGGACGCTGCCTGCCTTCGTGTAATTCTGCGGCTGAACAAACTGGTTGTTAGGTCTCCAGTAGTGACTTGTGCAGAGCAAAGCTGGGGGTGAACGTGCTCTCTCACATCAAGCTGAGAGATGAAGTCCTTGCCCAGTCCTGTCACAGGCCCAGCCCAGGAGCCAGCCCAGGCTTTCTAATCTCTTCGGATAATTTCTCTTTCTCTCCATGAGCATTTATTCAGCCACCGGCCGTCCACGCAGCCGGGACGCGGCTCTGCTGGGAGCAGTGGGGCAGCCTTGGCCTCGGGCCGGGGGTGCTGGAGCCCCCCCCGGGCCGGCTCTCCAGCCTCGCTGGTCGAGCACAGCCAGACCCCCCCCCGGGCAGGGAGCTGCTTCCTGCACCCGGAATATTAATTACAGACAGCGAGAAGAAATGGCACTTTGCTCTCCCGAACCTCTTCAGCAATCTACCAGGAAAAAGCACTCCAGGAGCTGCTGGGTTAGTGGATGCCTTTTCCGACAGTGATTGAATGCTTTGATAAGAAGCAGGAGTGAGTTTGCCACCTCATTTACCATCCTGGGCTTTCTGCAAAGCACATAATACTGTTCCTACCAGACCAGGGCATAAAAGAAGTAGAAAACAGAAATATACTTGGGAATGACCCTCACCTAACAACACAGCCCATGGTCTTGCATTCTTTGAATTCGTCTACACTCTGTGTGTTGGGAAATTGCTTTATTTGATGGACGATTGGCTTGCCAAAGCCGTGGGACCCCAATTGATTTCTGTGCCTCTGCAGTCGGGAGAGCAGAGCAGAGAGGAGAGAAGCATGAAAACCAGGACAATAAATGGGAAGGACAAATCCTCCCTGAACTGACCAAGCAGCGGGCTGGCTGGCTAATGTTTTCTAATCATCCCTCTAAGTGGAAAGGAGGAGGAAGACGAGGAGCCGTGTGGTGCTCATACAGCTTCACAGGCAGCAGCAGTGCAAATTGGTTCTCTCTTTCTGAGCTTGCAGCAATTGTGGGTCCCCCGCAGCCCCCCGACGCGAGGCCGTGCTGGCGACGGCGGGCACTGCTGGGGAAATGCAGCCCTGGAGCTCATCTGTCAGGGTTGGCTCTGACAGAAATCCTGGGACCATGACGGACCATTTTGCAAAGGGACCACAGAAGAAAAAAAATGAAAAATCACATTTTATCCAGAACAGGCTTTTTAGCCAGCAGTGACAGTCAGCTTACAGAGAAGCTTGCCAGGGGTGACATGAGCCACGGTCTAGAAGCAGGTTGTCCGAACGAAAGGACGCCAGCTGTTCTGCACAGTGGCACAGCTGGGAAGAGAGAATTCTTCAGCGGTCCTCCAGTTTACTTTCAGTTGATGTGAAAGACATTTATTAAATCAAATTATTCCAAAAGGCAAACCAAGCTTATGAACATCAGCTCCCTGACCAGTCCAAAATTTCAGAAAGTGTCTTCCTGCTGTAATGAAAATATTTTGTATTTGAATTATCTGGGGTTAGGGGTGACCATGCCAAATTGTGATTTTCTGGAGAGGTTTTCTGAATCTGAATTTGTGAATATTAAAGCTTCTTGCACTTTTCTATTGTATCTCCCTTGCCCAGCATCTCCTCTGCAAGATGAACAGTCATAATCTGGTTAGGACCTCTTAATACAGAAGTCTTTCCATAATTCTTATCTCTATTTTTGCCCTCCTCTTTTCTAATTCAGCCCAGAGCTTTTCTCTGGGAAGGCGTGACTGATAGCACATACAGTATATGAGGTGCAAGTCCTTCAGCTTACATGCAAACCTCATAGCTTATCCAGAGTAGTTAGATGCACAAGTTAATTGCTAATGGCAAAGCATTTGCAGAAGGGTTCTGCACCCTATTTTCAGGCCAAAACAATACAGGATAAGCTCTGATTTGTTTCCAACTGCCACTGGGTAAAAAAAATATATTGTTTTAACTCTGTCCTGGTTTCTTGATGAGATGAAAGTAAATTACATGTTTTTCCACCAGTCTATTATTACAGCTTAAACTCTGCACAGTTTGTTGAATAGATATGTTTTGCTCACATGAGATGAACTTCCTTCTCTGGAAGGATAACAGCTCAGTTGTGTCCAACACAGCAATTGCTAAGCCAGTTCTCCAAAAATAGCACTTTCCAGACCAATGGCACAAAGCACGCGCTCGAGGCCAGCAAGGCCAACGCAGAGTGCAAGAGCCTCTTCCGCTACTGTGTTTTCTCTCCCCTTAGGGGAGGCTGTGTGGCACCACGGCGGGGCTTCGCGGGGCGGCAGGTCACAGCACCGGCCGCGGAGCACGTCCTGCACGGCCCGAGGCAGCCCCCGCGCCTGGGTGTTTCCAGCAGCCAGGCTGGGAATGGGGCTGTGGAGCCCGTTTACACGGGAGGCTGCTGGGCCAGGCTGGAGACACGGAGGCAGGAGGAGACACAACAGCAAGCGGCAGCATCCAAGCACAGGTGACAGCTCGGGCTGGTCACACAACCTCCTCTTGCCTCACCGCTATCACATTCATGTTTCTTCTGGCTCAGATGGCTGCAGGAAGGTCTCCCTCTGCTCCGAGAACAGCGTTCCCCGGGATTTCAGCAAGAGCAGGATCATGTTGGCGGTCACAGAGCTGATGTCCTTCACGCTCTGGGGGGGGCATTCAGTCGTGGAGAAACTTGTATGCGGGCAAACCGCATTTCTTCCGAGCTGGACCTGGGCATTCTCCTTCCACCACCTGCGTCGGGAGCGGCAGGGTTGGCTCACGGGGCATAATTCAGTCTCAGAGAGACGGCCAGCCCCCCGCCGAGGTTCGGCGCTGCCCGGCCTTGCTCGGGGGAGGTTTCCCTGGCGGGGTCCCAGGTACCGGGCAGGAGGGATGCGGGGGGCGGGCAGAGCCCTGCCATGACAGCAGCTAAAAGGCAACAGGCTCCTGCCTCGGCGCTGCCGGGCGGCTGCACTGCTGGCAGTGAACCCGGATCGCGAGCGACGCTAAAAATAATCCCTTCCAAAATTAGCGTGCTTCGTTAGACAATTTCTACACCTAGGTGAAAATCGTACTGTTGAGATGCACAGTTTGAAGCGTGGCAGCTGGTGTATATATTTATCGTCTCCCGATGTGTCATTTCTTTCTGAATGATGCAAAACTGAGCGAGTTCTGTTTGCTTTCAACACAGCAATTGCCACCTGGTTACCCAGAACAGAGGATTTTATTAGCTGAAGTACCCGCAGGACAGAGGCAGTGTTTACAGGTTATTCAAATCCGTATTTTGTTACTTCACTGAGTAATCTGGAGAAAAAAAGTGTTTCTCTTTCTGTTTTGTAGAGTGTCACCTTACTGACTGGGGCCCTGAAACACTGACGTGGGTTACTTCAGATAGTGAACATGGTCTCTTCTCTTTTTCATCTTATTTTAAATTTGAATATTTAAACCTAGTCAGTTTTTGAGCAATATATTTCTGCATGGCACCTATTCTTGCCATTGCTCCCAGGCTGTATTTCTCGTGTGTCCCAACTGCTTGCCTTCACCACGTGTCACTATGTGACACCTCAGGCATAAAAAACAAAAAAAGAAATCTCTTTATTATAACTTTTAAATCACTGTAAACCTGCTTTCTATGGAGGAGGTTTTGGAACTATTTAACATAATTTTTCTGGTTCTGGTAGCTGGGTAGTGACAGTTCGAGCATGCACAAGTACATTTGTTGAAGTTCCAAGAAAGCATGTTCGTATTTTCCAATGATATGCCTAAAGGTAATTTGATACATCAACAGCTTCTCCCGTTAAGCACCAGGGCTCGCCGACTCTATAATCTCAGTGAGGAAAAGAGCTGAGCTTAATGAGTAAACAGACTCAGTTTCATCCAGGTTTCTGGCACTCACCAATTGCTTTTCCCAGAGCACACCCTGGTTGGCTTCTGAGTAACAGACTTGACGATCGCTTTGGTTTTACCAGCTAGCGAGGGTCTGCCCACCTGAGCACGCAGCAATCCGGACCAGGCTCCAGCTCACCTCAAGTGAGAGCATCTGGAAACCTTGCCATGGCATCTGTCTTTTTTTTTTTTTTTTTTCCCCCTATTTTTCCGGGTCTGAACTGTCCCCAGCCTCCCAGGCTCCGCATCCTGCAACCGCTGTGGCTCCTTTGCACGTGGATGCAGAGGCTGTGGCTTCACTGGGATGCTGTGGATTTGCCAGGATGCCAAGGCTTCACTGGGATGCTGTGGATTTGCCAGGATGCCACGGCTTCACCGGGATGCTGCGGATTTGCCGGGATGCTGCAGCTTCACCTCCCTGGAAAATGTGCCAGGACACCAGCCCCCGGGCCCCTCCGCACCCCCAAGGATGAGCCTGCAAACAGCATCTCCCAACTGTCCTGGGAACAGAACGATATTTCCAGTGTGTGTCAGCATTTACTGAGATGCTTTTATCTCTTCACCAAAGTAGGAAGAGCTGCTGTGTGTCCTGAAAATCTCTTATAGCATTTTAATTAAAGTCTCCAAGCAAAACCTTTTTCCTGCCTCTGCCAGCCTCCCTGCCCACAGCACCCTGCTTTCCATTTTTATTGGATTGATTTCCAGGCTGACCATATTTGACAACTGGACATTGCAATCACAGTGATTTTTCCTCCTCTTTAATAGAGAAGCTTATGATGAGAAAATAACCTCAGTGTGTGCTGGGGGCCCGTGGTTTTTACAGAAGGGCCCTACGAACCCCCCAGGACCAGTGCATCTACCTGGGACGAGCACTCATTAACATTTTTCTTCATAAATATCCTATTTATAATATATAATATTCCCCTGGAATACAATGTATAGAATATAATATTCTATATAATATTCCTCTGGACCAGGGGAGCTGCACTGCTGCTGCCTCTGGAGCAGCCAGGGCGAGCTGAGCCGTGCTGCGCCCGCAAGCAGATTAGTTTTGTTTTATTTCTCCCTCATGGAAACTCATTTATTATTTTACAGTACTGTCTGAAGCCTTGGAGCATCTCTTCCTGCATTTAAAACAGGTGAAAAAACCCTCTCCATTCGCAACATCCACCTGCAGGGTTAGCTCTCCCAGCCTCACTGCACAGCTCGGAGAGTTGGGGTGGGGAGGCTTGGCTGAACCCACTGTAATGAGCAAAACGATCTCCATTTAAATAGCCGTTAATAAAAGAAGCCTATACAAGGGCTGTAGGCATCCTGACACTTGATTAATCGTACTATAGCACAGTACACCTAACAGCACTAAAACAAACACACAAACGTTCAAAAGGAAGTAATTAACTCAAAGCGGCAGCCAGCTGGTACCCGGCTATGCGGAGAGCGCTGCCAGCCCCACTGGCGGGGAGAGAACAGCTTTCGCTGAGCGTGCAGGTTTGCTCTGCTTTGGAGTTCACTATGGAGGGGAAAAATTCACAAACCCAGAGGTTTGGCCCTGGGGCCCAGGCTGCTGAGTTGGAGACCCAAGTTAAGGAGCTCTCGGGAGCAAACACCAGCCCGGGGCGAAGGGCTTTGCTGGCCATCTCACAGCGGGCGTCACGGAGCAGGAAAGTTTCTAGCACAGGAACCTGCTGAAGCATGGAGCTCACCTCCTGAAACAGTGCGGGGAGCTGGGGCTGGGGGGCACAGGGCAGGTGCTCTGCCTGCCATACGCCTCCTGGTAACACCACAGGCAGAGCATGCAGCCAGTTACCAAGGATGCAAAAATTAGATGTCACACTGCATCACAGGGTACAGGGGAAGTCAGTAGAAAACAGCTTTATTTTCTATGGGTATTTTCTGGAAATAAGAAATGCTGCCTGCTGTAGGAACTCAGTATCTTTAGGGAGAACCCTGCACTTTTGGAGAGGATGGAGCTTCCTCAGAGGAGGAGCAAACCCTGCGGCACTGGCAGCAATGGCTCTGCACTCCTTGTCCTGTGCCTAAGGCGCTGTAGGAGCACGAGGAGGACTCTGCCCTCCATCTTATTTCATCTGGGAAACAGAAAATGCTCCTGCAGACAGCTTGCAAAATGTGTTGAATCTATCACTGAAGATAAAAAAAAAAAAAAAAGCTAATGCTAAGATTTGGTTTATGCAGAAGCACAGCCAGATAAAATAACACCCAGGCTAGGAGCTGCTCACATTCCGGCCTCCGTTGCAATGCAGATACAGAGGTACATTTTCTTTGCGAGGCAGCAGCCAGTAGTTTCCATGCTTCGCTGTTTTTTTTTTTTTTTTTTTTTTCCATCAAAACGAGGGGATGAGCAGCTGGTGCCTACAGCAGCAAACTTATGTTTTGGGGGCATTCACCCGTTGATAACAGGGCTCTTGCACTGCCAAGGGCCCTTCCCAGGGAGGGTTGAGAGGGTGACGGGCCCCCGGCATGACCGCCCGGGGGGGCAGGTCGGCAACGAGGAGCGCCCCGCGGACGGGCTGCTGCTTTCAAACAGGGGGGCATCAGTAGAGCATTAACAGAGGAAACCATGAGGGCTATCGCTCGGGGCATGGCAATGTTTCATTTGGGCCATCTACTGAGGACTCGCCCCGGACGCGGTTCGCCTCCTCTGCCTGTTCGGTCCTTCTGGTTCGTGTGCTCTTCGGAGCAGGGACCGCGCTGCACGGCATGTTTGTTCAGCCCGAGCATAATGGGACCCTGATTTCATTTAGTGTTCCCTAGGCGTTACTGTAATATAAATGTTAATTAATAATAAAGCTGCTTAAATTCCCACATCCGTAATGATATATGTGGCCTGACTTTAAAGATGTCTTTAAAAACCACCTCACTGCATCTCCACAGAAATAAATTCAGGATTCCGACCTCTCCTCTCAGCGGCAAGAGTGCTGTAATCCCAGTCTTGCCCTTGGAGGTGTGTATTTATATCTTTTCTGAAAACCTCACGTTCAGGGCTTTACAAACCAAGCTTGCAAGATCTAGATTTTCCTCCAGCCCCTTCCAGGAATCAGTTTTCCTGAGCCTCTCCTACATGAGTCCTGGGGAAACCACTGTCATGGGAGGGGGAATGGTGTTGGGAAGAGGCTGGATCAGGCTTTGCAGGAGCACATGAGCCTGGGATCTTCGTGCTTCCCCTCGGCCCTGGCTGGTGCCGTGCAAGACGCAGGGTAGGACCCTGCTCAGCTCTGAATTCCTGCCGCAGCCCAGGCAAAGCTGGGAGCCCAGGCTTCCCAAAGCCGCTCCCGTGTGTGACAGATCCTGGTGTCATTATCCAGATTATCCTCTTGCACGTTCATGGAGTGTCCTCTGCCCACAGAAACTTGGCCCTTGCCTCATCGTGGCCCCTGTGTTTCTGAGCTCTCCACACTAAGTCTGCCAGCAATGGCAAAATCCTCGAGCAGCTCCCTCTGACTCTGCATTTCTTGGCTTTTGTCAGTTATTCGTGTGCCAGCTTTGCTGTTATGTTAATGTGCTGAGAAGGGTTTCTCTCAGCAGGTAGCACCACACCGAGGGCTTTCCTAATGGGGATCAATGGGGCAGAAAGAAAACTGGGCCAGAGCTCTGCAGCATCCATCCTCCAGCAGCCTCTTGCGACCAGCTGCAGTTGGGCTGAACTCCTCCTCCCTCCCCAAAACTGGGAAAATTATACTATGGCCAGAAATTCTGGGTTAATCCACCAGTGGCTACTTAAACCGATGATGAGTGTGCCGCAAGGTGGTTTCCTCTCATCTGTGAAGTGCCGTTGAGATGCGGAGCTGCTGGGGGTTGGGGACAAGAGGCAGAGGAGATTCAGCAGACCCACAGCCCGGGACGCAGCGAACTGCCTCAAAATTTGCAGCCCCCACTCAAAGCTGAGAGAAAAGAGTTGCAAAAAACCTGAGAATAAATAACCCCCGGCGCTGTTAGCGTGCTTTCTCGCCTAACTCCTCGCAGCCCCTCGCAGCACGTCCCCGGCCCCTCGGCCGAACGGCTTCGCCCTCGCCCACCCCGCGCACCGCGGCCGGAGCGCTCGGAGTCCCGGCCCGCGGCGGGGTGGGTGACGTGGGGCCGGCGCTGCCCACCCGGCTCACGGACGGATCGAGGAGCAACAGCCACGTAGCTACACAACAGATACATCCCGCAGCAAAACAGACCTTGGACTGACTGGCGGAGCGGCCGCGTGCACCTCGGGGTGCAGAGAGCACGGGGGGGACACAGCCCCCCGTCAGCTGCCCCCCCCTCCGCCCGCACCGTGCCTTTATCAGCTTCAGCCACAACACACCAAGTCTTCTGAAACGGAGAGAATATGAAGGAATATAAAGAAACTTTACTCCTGCCTGGAGGGATCTTTGGCATGTTTCTCAGCAGCGTCCTCACAGGGAAGGGGCGGGTGGGGGAGAGCTGCGGGCACTGCAGGCCTGGGGAAACCTTTCCCGGAGACTCTGGCCGCAGAGATTAAAGCAAACACGGGGCATTTCTGAGCCATTTAACGTGCCAGGCCCCCTCCACTCCCTTGCCCCTAGCAAATCCCTTCTCCCAAGAGCTTCAGAGAGATTCCTGTTTTTGTGAGGAACATGACAGACGTCAGCCCGCGCTAACGCGGCTCTGACGGAGGAGCAGAAGTCACCGAGAGCAGGGTCCAGCTTTGATTACATCTGAGCAGGAGAAGGGGGAATGGGAGAAGAGAGGGAAGACAGTGTGAAAGGAACATTTTAAAGGCCATGGGCAATGAGGCAAGTCAGGAGGAATAATAAGAGCCCCGGTCTGTATTAGAACTTCACTTAGAAGTAACTTGTGGAAGGCAGCCATGAGATCAATGTGATTTCATACCCGATTAAACCGCAGTGCTCGGAGTCCTGGAGGCTGCGTACAAGCACGATTTCTGCTACGTGCTGCTCACAGACGTAACGCTCCGATAACATTTACTAATTAGGTATTTACTCTGTCCAAGTGCTTTCACAGCCTATCCGGGCTGGGGTGTGATCAGCGGGCAGCGAGCTGGGGGGCACCCGGGTCCCGCAGCTCCTCCGCCCCCCAGCCCGCCCCGCCGGCGTCCCGGCCGGCGCGGGAAGGAGCTGAGCACCGTCCCCAGCACCGCACACGCCGCAGGGTGCGCGAAGGAGGGAGCAGGCAGAGCAGTGCTGCCGGTGCTGCCTCACCTGCAGCCGGGTGGGCCCCATGGAGGAGAGATTTGGCTTCCCCTCGCCCTCAGCATTCCAACAAAGCGCAAAACGAGCAGCAGATTTTCACAGGTGTTTTTTCTGTCCTTTTTTTTTTTATGGAGCCCTGTGCCTGCTCTGGCTGTCCTGGAGCCTGCCAGCACGGGCTCCCACAGATGAGAGGCAATTAAGGGTCGGTTTGCCATGAGCATGGGGAAACGAGATCTGAGCTGCTCATCTGACATTTCTCCCCCTGCGCCCCCCGTTCCCTGGGAAGGCCTAGAGCAGACGTGTCTCTGGTTATTGACTTTCAGAAACCTTTGACATTCACAGGCTCTTCCATTCGTGGGGAAGGATTCCAGCAGCAATTTATTCTAAAGTTGCCAATATAGATACTCTGCCACCCTTGCTCTTCACCTGCCCCCAGCCCAGCCAGGCCCCCCTCCCTTCCCCTCCTGCCCACGGCCGGGGTCCCCGTGTCCTCATGCCTGGGTCACCCACCCCCCCCCCTCGCTTCCACACATCCCGGGGCAGGGAGGGGGCTGCACACCCCTGCCAGGCCGGGGGCTGAGCCGGGTGCTGAGTCCCACCAGCCCAAAGCAGAGCTGGAGGGTCGCCCCCCCCCCCCCCCCCCGCCCCCAGGTCCGGCTGCCCCCGGGCGCTGCCAGGGGTGGGACGCGCCTTTATGCCAAAAGGGATGTGCTGGCACCGGGGGGATGCTTTTTAACACCGCGGCCTCACAATTCGGTTGTGCTCTCGTCAAACCTCTCCTCCACTAACCAGAGACGCTGCGTCCCGCGGCGGTGAGCTCCAGGGGACCCTGCCGAAGAGCACGGCGCAGCGGTTCGGCCGTGGGAGCTCGAAACCGGAGGGTTTTAGGGGCAGCGGCCCCCCCGTCGCCAGCACCCGCTGCCAGGAGTGACGTGCTGCGGACCACCGAGCCGCCGGCTCTGCCCCCTGCAGCCTCCCCCCCCCCCGCAGAGATGTCCCCAGGTCGTGCGAGGCTGCGGGCAGCCCCCAACCATTTCCAGTTGGGAACCGGGACCCCGCAAGCGTCACCCCGGGGGGCCCCGTCGCTGCCAGACAGTTATGGAAGGGAAAGCAAGAGCCCGTCCATGGGCGCACCCCCAAAGAGGTTGAAACACAAGATACACAAGAGAGTCAAACACCAGGAGCGCATTTACTTTTCCTCTCTCAGGCACTTGCTATTTTCACAGTGGCAGTGAGGGGGGGAAAAAAAAAAAATAATTCTGAAAACAAACCAACCCAAACAAGATCTGGGCAGCAGTAAAACCCAAGGCTGGTATTTTCTCCCTAACATATTTAATAACACAAAGGCAGAAGGGAGCAGCAGGGTCAGACATTCGAGAATATATCTTATTCTTCAGGTTTAGATCTTAAAAAATTAATACAGTGACTGGTGAAGATTACTTTCCTTCTACAGATGGAGGAGCAGAGGTGCAGCAGCACAGCTCGAGTGAGATGTCAGTGCAGGAGATGGAACACAAGGGCAAGTGCTTGTTTAAATATGAAGATTGCAGGGAAGAGGCTAATGCATTCCAGGTACATGTGAGAAACACCTGGGGAAGACACGGGGTGACTGTTTCAATCTGGTAGCTGTAAGGTTTAAAACTCTCTCATTAAATGCATATTCTTTTCTCAGAAAGCATAAATTACCCTGCACTTCAGCAAAGTCACAGTAGCATTAAATCAGCGCGAGAGGAGTCAGGCTCGAGCCCTCTGCCATGGTTCAGGAAATCGCTGGTTCACGGGGAGGCAACTACAGCATCGAACGCTGCCGCGCCCCAGGGAGCTGGAGCCTCTCCCCGGGTGATGGATTGTGTCTCGGACACTGCTCCAGAACTTGGTCAAGTTCTCATTTTATTACATCTACTGAGAAAATACAGCTGAGGGTTTTTTTTTTTTACCCAGGAAACCCTTTCTCTAGCACATATAATAGTTTAATGAAAAAATTACTCATTCAGTTTAATAGCGAGAGGACACTTGTGTGGCCACCACTCCTGACTCCAGGCCAGCCCGCCAGCATCTCGGAGTCCTTGCTCATTCAGTGGTGGAAGTCGCCGGGTTTGCTAGAGCGCATGCAGAATCCTGCTGGCAGCTCTGCTGCAGCCATGCGAAAGATCTTCCTGAAAAGCCACCAGTGCAAGAGGGAGCTCAGAGGACAAATTTCCATAAAAAGCCAATGCAAAAGAAAATCTAAGGGCCACGGAGGCAGCCAGTGGTCCTTGCAAACTGGTGTGCAAACTCTCCCGCACCGGAGCTAACCAGCTCTCCCCTCCTGGCAGAGAGCAGGGGAATGTCCTAAAGGATGTATAATGCTGTTAGAATATGTATAATATTGTTATATGTATAATATTGGAGGGCAGGGAAGTGAACTAACAGTGTCTGATGGAGGTTTTTGCTCCACCCAGCACAGAGGGCTCTCCAGGCAAGACCCTTCATGTTGCTAATGGGCGATTGTTCTGGGAAGCGATGCCTCTCGGCCACTGTCTTTGGTGGAGCAGATGCAACCAGGCAGCTCCGGGCTCTGCGTCCTGCCCGGGTGGTTGGAAGGGTCTGGGGGGGCTCAGTGCACCCTGCTGCCCCCCCGCCGGTCCCTGGGACCACCCTTCCAGGGCTGGCGTGGGAAAAGGAGCAAATTCCAGTGGAAAGCTGCTGCCATTGACGGCTTCGCTGTTTCTATTTTGTTGGATGAAAGAAGTTACTTTCCAGTCTTGGCTTTGTGGTCTCTGAAATCACAATTTGCTCAGCAAGCAGAAAGGTGTCGGGGTGCAGAGGCTGCTCGATAAACCTCAGCGGCTGCTGCAAAAAGCCAGAGGCTGGTGCAGAGCACAGCGCTTCGGCCCCGCAGCACAGAGGACCAGGGGAGCTGCCCTGATAATATCATGCGTGTCAGGCTTGCTTGCATTTAGCAGATTACTTCAAAATTTGCATTCAGGCAACGTGACTTGAAATAGCAACCACAAAGTTTATCAGTCTAATATATAAGGTGATTTGCATAATTTCCTATTTGCATGGAGCTCCTATTTAAATTTTTTTTCCCCCTTGTATGATCAAATATACTCACTTCCAGTTGAAACGTATTTCAAGTTTAGAGGATTAACCTGCCTGCAAGAAGTGACAATGCTGACTGCTTGTTATCTACAAAATACAACTCTGGGATCCCTGCAAGGTGGAGAAGTCTCAGCTGCCTCCATCCCTTGTCACCAGGAATTGCACCACCACCACTTCCAGGGGTCTGAGGAAGAAGTCTCATACGATGCCTGCCCAGGGCCCCCTTTCCTCCCCCTCTTTTGGTGCCTGGGCCACACGTAGACCTAGATGGGGATGCTGTAGATCACAGAAAGCTCATATACGTCCACCCAGAGATCCCAGGTTTGCTGTCCAAGGCTCCCAGTTCCCACAGGGGTGCAGCATTGCACCTTCTGCCCAGGGGAAGGGAGCTGGTTCGTCTCTGCCAAGGTTTCAGCTCCTTCTGGCACTGACAGAAATGGGATTCAAAGCTGCGCCTGAAGGGAAGCGGCTGCTGGGGCAAGAGCAGCTCTGTGGCTCGTCTGGGGGACGCAGGGCTCGGGGAGCAACGCGGCCCAAACAACTGGATTGGTAACGGGGATAAAACATCGGCTCTGCTAATCTACGGAGGGCACAGGAGAGATGCGTCATCCCTGCCTGCCTCAGTTTCCCCACATCAAGTACAAGGGTGGTGGTATCAGCCAGCAGTGCAAGAACAAGGGCATTGCCAAGGTTAATTAATATCAGCTTGCAAAATGCTTTGGACTGAGCTCCTCAGTGGATTCGTACCCAATGCCATCTCCACCCACGTCTGTCACCTAATCCACGGAGCCATCATCAGCGTGACACAACGAAGCTTTCGGCTTCCTGCTCGCTGGAGGAGGGGGAACCCCTCAAAGACGGCAGCACCCTCCTGCTGCCAGCCCAGCGAGTGCCCCGCTGCCCCGAGCCCGCCCGGATTTTCCATCTGCGTCGCCCCAGTGACGGAGACGACATGGCTCTTTGTCTAACAGGAATTAATATTTAACACGGGCTTCTTCCCACCTGCCATGCTGGCTGGACAGCCTGCCTTTCCCTTCACCGGCAGAAAAGCCTGCATTGATCTGCTGCTAAAAATAGGCCCTGCGAGGTTCGGTGGCAGCCCCACCAGCTCCCCAGCAAGGCTGCAAAAGGTTTCTTGCGTCTGTTGCCTGGCAGAGGCCCCAAGTATTTTTCTGGTACCAGGGGCTTTTTTCATGCATCACCACAGAACAGAGCTGCTATTTTTAGCTCTAATAAGCATATTTAATTTCCTACTGCCTCATTTCAACTGTTTTTTGCAACTAGCATTTCTGAGTGTGTCCCTGGGGACCAGGTGAGGACCAGGACCAGGCTGAGACTGGTGCTTCGTGGCTGGTTCGTGTCCCCTGAGCATCCAAACCGATGCTGCTCCTCTCGGCACCGCCGAACCTCAGGATTTGGTAAGGAACAACATGCAGGGCTGTGCCAGCCTTAACACTGAGGCTCCCACCCCCGGGGGTGACTGCAGGCTCCCCTGGGCAAGGACCCCCACACCCCCCCGAGCATCCCTGTTACTATCCGGGACAGCAAAGCACTCCCATTACACAAATAATCAACACAGAACCAAAGGTCGCTCATTTGAAGGCATAAAATGCAGAGTAAGGCAGTTCAGAGTCATTCCCAATTAAAGAAGAGCTGCAGTAGGAGCAGGAATGGCAGAGCCGTTTCCCAGGTGGAAACGCCGCGGTGCGGGGGGCTCGGCTCCTGCACGCTTCGCTGGTCACCAGCATCATTCCTGGATCACCCAGGACAGAGTCACAGGCCCCTCGGAGTTCAAGGTGGGCAGCCAGTATAGCACAGACAGAAAATACAGAGAATTTCCAGAAGGCTTTTTTTCCCCTTGATTGCAGAGAGAAAAAGAAAAACAGCAACAACAAAAAAATCTCTTCAGTAGATGATTGGCAAAAGCTCTACAGAAAAAACCTCCCACTTGAGAGGAACTGGAATGTCAGGAGGGACTGGGAGTTTTGTGCAGCTGCAGAAGGGGGGATCCGAGGGTGAGGGATGAACACAGCTCCACAGGAGCCGCATCTCTTACACCAGAAAGCTGACCCCGGGGTGTGCGGGTCCCCTCGGGCTGAGGGCACCGTCCTGCTCTGGGTGCCCCCGTAGGGGAGCAGCCCTCCTGCCCCCGAGCCAAACCACCGCTACAGAAACAGGGGATTTTTACACGTTTTTGGGGAAGAAAGTTCTGTGGCTAATGACTGCCATTTCAGCATTTTGCTATTTCCCTGTTCCTGCACAGGCCTACCAAAGAAGAGTTAATGCCTTTCAGTTTCCACTCAGTTAGCTTAAAAAAAAAAAAAAAAAAAAAAGTAATTTCCAGCAACACCAAATGTAGCGTGCCTCCTTTGGAGCAGAGAGGCAGAAATGTGCTGGATGAAGAATGAAAAATGCATCTGTCCCGGTTCTGCAGGGATCGCCGTGCTCTGCTTCTCTTGGCAGCGCCGTGCCAGCCCCAACAGCACAGGCTGGCACGGAGCTCACCGCCGCAAGAGTTCCTGAGAGATGAAGAAGGGAAAAAAAAGTCCCAATCAAACCCCAAAAGCTGAGGGAGTGGAAAGCCCGTAAGGTTTGATGCATGCATCAGAGCAAGGAAAATTAAAACCAAAATCCTTTTGTGTTCCAGAAGTACCAATTGAGAAAATAACGTGGCCGCGGTGTGCTGCGCAGCAATCCTCGCTGGCTGCAGAAGCACCAAGGGCTGCTCCCATCGCCCGGGGCGCACGGCGGCTTCGGGGGGGAGAGTGGGGGAGCCGGCAGGGAACGGGTTAATCCGGGCTTCACACGCAGGTTCATCACACCCCTGTTTTCGGAACATCAATTCCTCCATGCATGACGACGGACGGCACGACACCCCCGACCCGCGCGGAGCCGGCGCCTGGAGGTTTGGGCGACAGGAGCTGGGGAGGTCTATGAAACGCGGGTGAAGAGGGAGAGGGTCTCGTCTGCGCTCACCTGAGGGATCCCCAGCGCCGGGGCCAGGAGGGACCTTTGAGCAAACCCGGCCTGGCCCAGCCCCCGGGGGAGAGGGGACGTCACCCCCGGGACGGAGCTGCCGCCTTGGGAGAGGCTGGAGGTGAAGATGTTGGGCCACGCGGGGGATCCGGTCAGGGCGCGGGGGGGAAATGTTCCATAGCCGGTTTGGATGCTGGCCTCTTGTTAGGAGAGTGTTTGTAGCTGACCACCGGAACGGTGGAACTGGGAGCACGGGGGACCCTCCGCGCCGGCCAGCCCCAAGCAGGCAGCTGGCCCGCAGCGCGAAGGGAGCGACCGGTGCCACGCCGCGGCCCCGCCGTGGAGCGGGGGCACGTGTTCTTCAGACAGCTGAGCCGGGCGATTTCAATAATAAAATTAATTCCAATTCTTTGCCGATTCATTTCTACCCTGAAAGCAGACATCGAATTCCCGAGCGGGGCCACGCACCCGCTCCCACCAGAACCGCGCTGCGCCGGCCGGGCACGGAGCTGCTGCTGCCGCGGCCGTGAGCCCCGAGCGCACCGCGCTCTCCGCCCCCCCGGCATCCTCCTGCAGGCACCGGGCAAAGCAGGGTCCAAATTCGCTTTCCATCCGTTATTGATTTTGGTCACAAGGGAAGGGGATGCAAAAGCTTAACTGCGCTTTATGTCAGAAGTAGCGTCACAGCACGCAGCATCCCGCATAACTCACTGTCAAGTCCGGGCTGCAAATACAGATCTAACAACCAGACAAATAAAGAATATGGGCTGTTTATAGCTCGGTCCTTATCCTCCAGTAATCAATATGGCTCATTAGGTTTATGAGACAATCATGTCTTCTGCTACCCTGGCCCAGAACCTCTGAGTAATGGCTTGCCAATGCCAAGTAATTATAACGATGTCTTGCAATTGAAGCAGAAACAACCAAGTAAACTGATTTAAAGCAGTTTAATCGGGCTAAGTTTTCCTTAAGCTCCATGTCTTTCCAGTGTTCTACCTCTAACTTTATCAGCCCAAACCTCCACTTTATTAGATATTCTGGTTGGATTTCCACTCTAGGGACTTGGAGAGCGTTCTGCTTTCAGATCCAATGACACACCAGGCCGTTCCTCTCCCTCTCTCCGTTACCTGCCCTTTCTGCTACGCCTTTGTTTCAGGCATAAGTCAGCTTCATCGGGGGCCCAACATAAACGCCCCTCTGCAAACACACGGACCACGGGGAATAAACCTGAGGAGCCGGAGATGTGCACGCGGCTGCAGGGCTGCGGTCTCAGAGGCTCCCCGGGGACATGGTGGGCTGGCTCCTGTGCCTGAGGGCTGGGCTGGGGGGGCACAGGCTCTTTAGGAAGGACAGGCAGGGGGGGCGAGGAGGGGGGGGTCACCCTCTAGGTCAGGGACCCGCTGGAGTGCGGGGTGCTCTGCCTGAGGATGGGCGAGGATGAAAGGGGAGGCAGGGACAGGAGCTGTTATAGTGGGGTCTGCTACAGGCCACTTGACCAGGAAAACTGAGCAGATGGGACCCTCTATAGACAGAGAGGAGCAGCCTCACGGTCACAAGCCCGGGTCCTCATGGGGGACTTTAACCACCACGGTGTCTGTTGGGGGGACAACACGGCAGGGCACAAGCAGTCCAGGAGGTTCCTGGGACGTGTTGATGAGAACTTCCCTCTCCAAGTGATAGAGGAGCTGGTGAGGAGAGGGGCTGTGCTGGCCCTTGTCCTCACCAACGAGGAGGGACGGGGGTGGTGCGAAGCTCAAGGGCAGCCTGGGCTGCAGTGACCACGAGGTGGTGGAGGTCAAGATCCTCAGGGCAGCGAGGTGGGCGCGCAGCAAGCTCCCTACCCTGGGCTTCAGGAGAGCAGCCTGTGGCCTCTTCAGGGCTCTGCTTGGCAGAGTAATGTGGGATAAAGCCCTGGAGGGAAGAGGAGCCCAAGGAAGCTCGTGGGTGTTCCAGGATCACCTCCTCCAAGCTCAGGAGTGATGCAGCCCGACAAAGAAGTAGTCAGGTAGGAACACCAGGAGGCTGCATGGATGGACAAGGAGCTCCTGGACAAGCTCAAACACAAAAAGGAAGCCTAGAGAGGGTGGAAGCAAGGGCAGAGCCTGGGAGGGATACAGAGAAACTCTCTGAGCAGCCAGGGACCAGGTTAGGAAGGGTCGGAGCCCTGATAGAATTAAATCTGGCCAGGGACGTCAAGGGCCCTTGGTCTGGTGTTTGGTTTGAAATGCTGCGTGTTGGCCCAGGCTTTGCTGCAGAGCTGGCTCGTACCCCCAGCCTGGGGGGCAGCATCTGACCAGCGCGTGTTGGCTCGTGATGGCTGGTTTGGGAGCAGCTGTTGTACGTGAGATTTGCAGACTTTCAGAAACCTTGCATCTCACTGGAAATATTTGCTATTCGATAGCCCTTCCCATCTCTGTTTCTTGTAGGGAAGCAGCTACCCCGAGCCCTGCGGTGTCTGCGGGGCTCAAGCTCTCCGAGTCCCCCAACTCCCTTCCACCATCTCCTCCCTGCAGCTCCTTCCATCGTGGTGCTCCAGCTCGCACTCGGACATTTGCCCTACGAGGGCTGAAGTGTTTAATTTTATCACGAGCTCTATGCTTGACTTGATAGCCGAGGTTAACTCTCTTCCACCTCCTCCGAGCGGCCCCTCTCTCCCCTGCTAACGTTTGAGCAGGGGAGGGTGGCTGTTACAAGGATTAGCCCCTGCCAGCGGTACTGGGCAGAGCCCACCGACGGCTCCGGGGTGAGGGTTTCTCTCCCTACAGCACCTGCCGATGTGTTTTGCCGGTGTCTCTGCAGCCCCCCCCCCATTCCCGACACCCATCGCCCCGGTCCCCGTCCCCTCGGGGCCCAGCTCCCCGCTCCCCCCGCTCCGGAGGGACACCCAGCTCCCGCGGGGCTCATCACCGCGAGCACTCTGGGTTACTACCTTGGCAGGGCTGAAGTGTTTGCTGCAGACATAAGCCTTGTCATGCTTGATTTTATTTATCGTTGTATAAGTGTATTTCCAAATAAAACAGAAAGTGAGCAAATAAACTAAGTGACAGAGCTATAAACCCCGTGCCTGCTCATTCACTTGAAGAAAAGCCTGCCTCGACTAATTAACCTTTGCAAGCCTTGCGCTGTTCATAAACAAGCCATGAATTAATATTGTCTTTTTTCAAACAGCCAACATACACCACTAAATCTTTATTGGGCAGCAAAAAAGAAATAGCTCCCCCCTCTCTAGGGTAGCCACAACAACGACAACAAGAGGCTGAGCTCTTTAAATGAGAATGAAATATTAGAACAAGTTTTTTCCCTGCTTTTGCTGCCTGTGCTGAGCTTGTCTGGACCGTGCTGAAGGAGCGAGGTTTGTGGGTGTGGAAGGGGCTGAGCTGCAGCCTCCCCGGCATCGGGGAGATTACAGAAGCAAGCACCAAAACACCGGTTTTCTGCACCAAATCTCCTCGCGTATCCAGCGAGAGGATGGATTATGCTGTACAACAGGCTGGGAAGCTGAGGGCTGGCTTCCTTCCTACAACTGCAGAGACGAGCGTGTGAAATGGGTAAATGAAGCTGTGGATCTGCGGGAGCAGGGGGAGGCCGGTCACGGGACGTGCAAGCAGCCCCTAGGAAAAGCAAATCACAGGGAAAAGCTGGGAGAGGACGTGTGCTAGGGCCACGGGTCTGCTGGCCACGCACACGTGAGCGCAGATGTCCGCGGGCTTTTCTTTAAGACAAGCCCTATGCATTTACTGATCATACACACATAATGGGAGACTTCAAGAAAAATAGAGAGGGGGCAGAAACACAAATCAAGGAGTAACATTTTTGAAGGAGAAATTACAAATTGCAATTTAATCACATAATCACTTTGACACTCTCAAGCAAGCTAATTTCTTCCCTTGCCTCATTTCACCCACTTGGCAAGATGAATCTTAATGAATAATGTCCTATGAATATTTAATTTTTTGATCAATTTGAATTTTTTTCCCCTCATAGCCCTACCTGCTGGATGGATAAATCAGTTCTCCTCTTTTCCTCCTGCAAACTTACAGAGAACAATAGCTTCTGCTCCGACTTCCATCCTCCTCTGGTTTTCCCCTTTTTCCCCCCCGTTTGGCCCAGCAGCCGTCACTGCCGTCCTCGCTCCCCCATCCTCCGGCAGCCCCCCGGGGCTCACCCCGCGGGCGAGGAGCCCCTCGCCAGGGGACTGGGGCCAACGGCACCAACCTCTTTCACCCCGTAAACCACCCACCGGCTCTGGGGAACTTTTTCAAACCGGGAAAACTTTGCAGACAGACAAGTAAATTGATTGCCGAGAATTGCAGATCTTTAATGCAGATTGATTATCTCTAATGGTTTTAAAGCAATTTAAATATAACTGGATTGTTTGGGCAAGAATTTGGCGTCTAAGGAGAGGGCAATAGCAATTTCCCAGCTAATGAGTATTGATGGCAGCGTCCCCGGGCTGCGGGGCCCCGGGGTCCCTGCAGCTCTCCTGGCCCTTCCCCAAACCCAGGCCGCGGGGTGCTGGGGAGCTGCGCACCCCTGCCAGGGCAGGATTTTAGGAGTTAGCTGGAGGTGTCTGCTAGGGCTCACCTAAAAATGGCCAGCCACCTCTCAGAGCAGGAGGGCAGGATGAATGGTCCACCCTAATCCCCATCTATCTTATCTGCTGTTTTCTTTTGTCTCTCCGGACCATTTAATCAATTCTTGCCTAAAATTACTGAATTAGAGAAATATTTTCAAATTTAACACTGGTTTCAAGCTGCGAATTGGTGCCCTTGACTTCACGGTATGATCCTAACAACCCGCAGTGAATAACCAGGCTGTGCTGAGGTGATGAGAAATTCAGAACAGACTTTACCCTGAAAGCCATCGGATTTGGGTTTCTTCATGTTTGTGCTGAGGACTGCTGAAATCTCCAGTCTGAAGGAAAAGCAACACTCCTAGCTCAGCCTGACAGGGTATTTTCTAAACTTGCTAAGTACGTGTGGCACCCAAAGAAATGCTGGAGAAGTTACTGCAGCTGCACTCGGGGATGGTGTAATTTTGCGCGTAAAGGGGTTCAGGCAGCGAACAGGCTGGGGCGGGGGCCTGGCTCGGGGGCAGGGAGGGCTGTCTGTAGGAGCCAGGACACTCCGTGGGGTCTGTGGGGTTTGTGCTGCACCGCGGGATGGGACGGAGCGAGAAGTCACGGGCGCATCGGCAGCGCCTGTGCCGGGGCCGCCCCTCCACGGGCTACGAGCTGGCTAACGTGGAGCGGAGCCAAATATTACGCTTTTCTCTTTGGAAAGGAGTGCGCACGCCCCCCCCCCCCCCCCCCCCCCCCCGTCCCCTCGCCGATGCACGGGCTTCCCCGAGGTGGGGACAAAACGCTGCGGTCCACGGCTGCAGGTGGGGGGCCAGATCCTTCCCCAGAGCCCCCAACTGCCCGGGGCCTCGCCGGTCCGTGGGTGCCCGTGGCCAACCGCCACGCAACAGCCGAGGGGCTGCGGAGCAGAAGGTTCGGGGAGATCCCCGAGCATCAGCCCACTCCCACAAGCAGTAGGAGATGGACGTCAGGCCCAAGAGTTTAGGAGCCACCAAAAAACCACTCCCAGGAGAGCTGTTACCACTCGGGGTGCTGGGCGGGTTACGGCAGACCAGTCTGCTCTTGACGGAGCTGAAGAGAGACTCCCAAGCACAGAGTGCTTCAAGAGGATCACAACTTAAGTACTTATGGGTTTAGTCGCTTGTTTTCTTTAATAAGATCTCCAGGCCAATTGAAGGAATTCCAGGAGCTTTTGGCTGCCTCTCACTGGCACATCAGGAGCATTAATGTGCCTTGGGCCAGAAATCAGCATTTACAGCACCCGGGAAGGCTCCCACGGGCTCTAAAGTGCAGCTTCTGTAACCGTGGTCTTGGTTAAACTCAGTATCCCCCATTCCTTATGCCATTTCCTGGCACACAGGTGATTACTGCTTAATGTGATTTGTACCTTCTATAAATTATTCAAAAGAAATTTCAGATTACAATTTATGAATGTACCGCAAAAGAAAAGTACAAAATTTAAGGCCTGTTTTGATCAAAAAGTAAACATGCTGCCTTCTCATGAGGCTTGCAGCCTGTTAAGTTCGATGTTAGTGTAGATGTGATTTTATCCCATCCTGACCTGGTTCTCCCAGTCACCTCCCTCTTCAGTCCTCTTTGCCAGCAGGCTTGACCATCCATCTCCATCTTACAGGACTCACATTTGCTGCTTTTTAAATACCTCAGGTTATGCAGAAGGTGCTAGACAGGCTTCACCACTGCCAGGTGAAATCTCTGAGCTATTTGTACATAATCCTGATACACCAGCTCCCCCCTGGCTTTCACTGTGATCTTGAATCCCTTCCCCGGCCATCACCCTTCCCCAGATACCAACTCTCACCTCAGAGGCGTGCAGTGGAGCTGTCATGGGGGGCACAATGCCCCACAAACCAGTAAAACCAGTCCCAGTTTTTGAGAAGGTCGGGGATCCATTGCTGGGGGTCCCTGCCGGTTTGCATCATTGATTACAACTGATGAGAGGGAGGAACTGAGCTGCACGGTCTGTCTGCAAAGGGTGAAGCATCCGAGAGCATCAGCCACAGCTGCAGCAGCCCCCGCGCTGCCTGCCCTGCCTGCACCCCGAGCTAGTGCATGAGCAACTGTGCTTCACAAATCGGCAGAAACACTGCACTTAAATTCATCGCCCAATATTCAAATCTGCCAACTGTTTGAGCGAGCGAGAGGCTCTAAGGGTGGTTGGCACGTGCCTGTTTGTTTAATCTGTTTATTAAAACTGACAGTCAAATCGCTAGCAATACAGCTGAAATGCCTCCGTGCATCCAAGGGAGGAGAAGAAAGCCTGAGCACTGTGGCACGGGGGGTTCTGGGCTGAGCTGTGCACGTCAGATCTGGAGAGGGAGAGCGGGGGGACAGCGATGGCCTGGGGAGGGCACAGACTCCGAAATGCTGCATCTGTCCCCGCCTCTGCCCCACAGTCCCTCCGTGCTTCTGGGGGGTTGGTAGCTAGGAACCCCGCTTTCCCTCCGATGTGATGGGATTTCTCAGAGCCCGTCCTCGCCCTGTAGTTCTCACAGGGTCAGGTGGCTCCGTGCATGCAGCAGCCCTGCAAGGAAATGCAGATCCAGAGCGAGCTCCCGGGCTGTGCTGAACACCGGTAGCTAAAGCTCACAGCATGCTGTGGAGCATGCAGATGTTTCTTCATTCCCTATTTTTTTGTTTTAGAAATAGACATTCATTTACTAGGTCCTAATTCATCCCTGCATTAAAAGCAGCCAAGCTATTGGCTTCCCACATTCATCGTCTCTCTGGTAGCACCTCCAGGCTTTTCATCAGAATTTCTCAAGCAGTGTGGGGAAGGGAGTGACAGTTTATAAACAGAGTTCAGCCCCGTTAAGACGATCAAAGGGAGAGACAACAGCATTTTATCTCCTTCGGATATACTTCAGCACAATTTGTCTCCGATGATGAAGATCCTAAAGCTGCCTTCTGGAGTGGGCACCAGTGGAAAACAGATTGCATGGAAAAGCCGGTGTGAGCTGGAAGACAGAAGGGCTGGCTGTGCCGGAGCGGCTGCTGGGGCCGGGGCTGAGGCTCCGTGCACTTGGGGTGGTCGCGGCAGGGCTGGAGCTGCTGGGGGGGGGGGGGGGGGGGGGCAGAGCCCCCCCGGCTTGTCAGGGCGCCAGGAGGAATCCAAAGGGAACGCCTCCTAAACCATTCGCGACACGGCACTTTGAGGCCATTATCGTGTTGGGCTCCTCTGCCTTTAGTGGGGGCGAAGGGGACGCGGTCCCTGGTGACTCGGCCCGTCCGGCCGCGGGGCAGAGCCCGGGGAAGCGGCTGCCGGCAGAGCCTTCCCATCAGCGAGGGCACAGACGGCTGCGGGCCGTGAGCACTGCCCGCGTTCCCAGGTAGAGAGGCAGCCAGGCTGAGTTCGAAGGTGTTACAGATCTTGTTTGCAATAAACCTGTTCTGAACCTTGAAAGGCCAGGAATGCACCTCCAGTGCTCAGACCCGAAGCCTTTCGACTGCCTGATGAGGCTTTCTCTACACTAGCAACAGTAAACTTCACAGAGGAGCCTTCAGAAAATCACTGCGATGTACTGGAGAGCAGAACAGCTCAAACAGGCGTTTCTGATGAGCTGTCAAGAAAGGGGTGCTTGGCCAGGGACAAGGGGAGGACTTGGCCCGGGATGAGCAGAGCTCAGGAGTGAACGAGGACAAAGAAGTGTGGGAACAGGAATGAAGGAAGGAAGACAAAGAGGGAAAGAGATGACTGTGAAAAGAAGAGTGAGATTTAAATCACAGTACAATTAGACAAGCCATTCCTGCTGGAAATGAGCACAGCAATACAGCAGCCCAGGCACAATCCACAGCAAATTCAGCCAAACGTACCTAAACTTGGCAACAGGGGAAGTCTCATACCAACCATTCACTTTAAATAACTAATATTAAAGAAGAGAACCAGAAGAGAGGCTGCCCCAGCATAATTTTCAATTCTCACACATTCTGTAGGTATCTGGAGCTGGTTTCTGCGTTATTTCCCCCAGCCCACCAGACGCCCCGGCCCCCCCGGTGAGGTCCAGGGGCGGAGGCAGCGCCGGTGGTGTCACCCCCACGCCGAACCGCGCCGCTGGCGTTGTTGACAGAAACCCCCTTTTTTGCTCAGCCGGGGTCTGTGCCCGAGGTCGCCGTCGGGCCCCATCGCCGGGATCTGCCGGGCAGCTCCTGGCGCAGAGCAGCCCAGCCCCGGGCGGCGGGTCGGGCAGCGGGGCACGCGTGAAAGGTTTGCTCTTTCGCCCGCCCGGCCCGTGTTGCCATTTGTTCTTGTCAAAGGGGAGCAGAGTCACGCTTTGAGACACCCGACGCTTGCGAAAGGTTACCCTCGCTTTGGCATTTTCCGAGTGGAAGTCACAAGACAAGCATCTGAAGTTCACAGCCGAGCTGCAGAATTAATACTTTGCTGCCGTTGCTGGCTTGTTTGCTCGATAGCTTTGAACGGCTGGGGATGGAATTGAAAACAAACCCGCTGGAAAAGCCACCCTGCCTCACCCGCTGTCGAGCCCCCCCCCCAGGGCGCCGCCGATACAGAGGGTCCAGTTCCACACATTGCACGTGGGGAAACTTCCCCAGAGCAGCACACGGGACTGACTGGTTTAGACTGGGCTCTCAGTGGGCACCGAGCCTCTAACAGGGTGTTGCTAACCACGGCCCCTCGCCCTGGCTCCCCGCCGCTGCATCGTTTCTAGAGCATCTTTAAAATCTGCTTCCCTGGGCCCGAAGAAGTCTGACAGGACAGCATGACAGAGACCAAGCCTGCTGCTTGTAAATGCAGCTGTTGGAAAGCTGTTCCAGGCAAACCAACACACTACTGATAATTAAATAATTCAGCACATTTGACAAGCCGATAAAATAGAGGAGCCTCATCTCCCCGTATCCCTTGAAACCCAGGGCCCTCCCGTCAGTGGGCTGGGGACGTCCTGGCCGCTTCCTCCCCTCCACCCGCTCCGGCAGCGCCGGTGCAAACCCCCCTCTGCCCACAGCATCTCATCCGAGCCGGCTGCCAGCTTCCCTCCTCCTCCTCCTCCTCCTCCTTCAATTATCCTCACGGTTCATCTCTCCCAGCTCTTCCCCGTGACCTCTGCCTCTCAACATCAAGTTTTCTGTGAAGCTTACGCTAACACTAAATTAGCCCTGCACAGACTTTGGGGGCGAGAAATACTTCCCGTCTAGCAGAAATTCAGCAGAAATTTATCTCTGTGTTATTTTAAAGCCTCACCAGCACAGCTTCTGTGTGCTGCTGCTGCATGGAATTGCATCTCTCTGAAGTCATCTTAACTTTGGCACCTTTGCTGTGCGTCTCCTCTCCGTGCCCGACTACATCCTGTCTCAAGCATTTTTCTTCATTTGCAGGAGCAGCCGTGCTGCTTAATGAGGGATACTGCGCGCCGCCGTCCCCTGCTAATGGGAGTCACTTCATTACAGGAAGGGCCCTTCTTTAAGCCACAGCTTCGTGCTACACAAAGACCTGAGTCTTACCACAAGGATTTTAATTTGGGATTAACCGATCGGGAAATTGGATCACTCCTTACATCAATCATCCCGCACTCCCTGCGACTTCCCGCCCCGGGTCGCTTTGCTGCGGCAGGAGCTGGGCACCAGGCCGGGGGGGCCGGGGGGGCGGCAGCAAAGCGCCTCAGTCCTGAGGCTTCCTCCTCAGAAGCTGCCTGCTAACAGCCAGGGCTCTCCTCTGACGCCGTCTTTGGTTTTCAAGCTATCTCAGCATCTGAGTCTTTCCCATAACTTGCATACAATTGCTCAGCTACTCAGTCTTTATGCTTTAAATAGGAGCTGCTTCTATTCTGTGACACAGGCTTCTCTCTTCGGGATGAACCTATCCTTTAGGGCTGTGTTTTCTTACTTATGCCAGTAAATTTTACTCAGAAGAGTAATTACTTGAGACTCAGTGAAGATACCTGCATGTGCAACCGCTTACAGACCATCCCCACTCCTGAAATAATCTGTTTCCACGAATGCTCCCGCTAGCAAAGTGGCTCACCAGTACATTCTTAGCACAGAAATACAAAATAGGTGTAAACACAGATGAAACCATTTTGTACTACTTAAAAGTCACAGGAAAGTTTTTATCTGCCAGTACAGATAAAGATTCAAGATAAATATTTCTTTATCAGCTTTTGATGCCAGAAGTTACATTTTTTGCAGTCCAAAGCAGCTCTGAGTCCAGCAGCACTTCAGCAGCCTGACGGCTGCCCAGGCTCCCAGCCCCAGGTGCTGCTCTTCACATCCCATTTATTGACTCTCCCTTCATGTTTGCCAGCTGGTTTACATCAAAGCCAATTAATAATGATGCTCAATATTCTGCCATTGTTTGGTGTGTGTGTACTTTATATTGCGTGAGTGCTCTTTAGTTTAAAAGTCAGGAAATCCTGTATCTATCGGAGAAAAGTATCCTGTCCATGTACTGCGAGCCCCAGACACATAACCTGATTTATACAGTGAGTCAGCCTGGCAAGCAGGCGTGGATGTTATGTTACTTGTTGACAGGAATTCTTATGGACTGCAAGCTACTTCCAAAAGAAATCCAAGTGAAATATTTATGTGCTGTAAGCAGTATGTGGGAATACCTTTTCCAAGGTCAAAATCAATTCATTACACTGTTAAATTCACGGCTGTATACATAAACATTTGTGTGTATGTCCTGGCATACGCACGCACGCACACATACACCCTCTCTTGTCAGTTCTTGCTTTTTGCTTTCGTTTCGAGGGCAACACTTAATAGAAGATGCAACATAATAGAAGCCCTGGCTGGGGAAGCCATGATACAGCCGAGGTCCCAGAAAGTGAATTACACTGTAGGAGAGGGCAACGATAAGTAATGAGATTTGTGTGGAAATAACTGATCTCCTGATACAAAGGATCACACAGCCTGTGCAGGCAGAGAGTGCTGAAGGGAAAGGTAAAGGCAGAGGAGCAGAACACATCAGACATGCCTGTCGTAATTAGCGTTTCTTTATTCCTTTGTTAGAGACAGCCATGCAGGAACTGGTGGTGATCTGGCTGCATTCTTACAAAAGCCATTCATTGAAAATTAATGACAGCTTAAGTTTTCAATTAAATTTTAATTTAAAGTCTGTGACTGGTGCAAATCAGCATAGTTCCACTTGTGTCAGTGATTTATGTTAGCTGAGGATTTGGCCCAACATCTCGAGTGAAAGCCCTGCCAAAATATGCTGCGACAGAGATCCTCTGGCCAGATTCTTAAATGTGTTTAAGCCCTGAAAGGTGTAGATAGGCATGAAATCAAGAGCCAGGCTCTTCTGAAAACTCCATTAGGTGCCTGTCTGAAACTACTGATGTTTAAAAAACTGACCCCAAGTAATACTTTGCCATAAAGGAAAAAGAATCCTGCAGCCCCCAAAGTCTCTTTTATTTTCCCGGCGGGATCTGTTCACGGCACTGCTCTGGTTCCAGCTGAAGCTCCCTGGAGCCTGGGGGTCTCTGCTCCAGTCATCCCTGGTGTGGCTGAGGGACGGTGACATTTTCAGCAGGGCACAAACCCCTGGCCACCATCTGCATAAAACACAAGCCCTGGGCTGGCCTGGTGCCTGGCACGGCCACGGCTCTGCCCGGGCCCCGGCGCCTGCCCACGCAGCGGGGATCGGGCAGGATCGGGCCCATGGTGGGCCCCGTGAGATTTTTTGGTCACGCTCACTCGGAGGTGGGAGGCAGGAAAGGCAGCGGGGGGCTGCTGGGCTTCACCCCTCCGTGTCATCCGCACAACCGCAGCGTTTCAAAGCACACCCAATTGATTGCTGCCGTTTGATTTTGCAGAGTCTTTTAGTTATGAAGGGTTTAACCGGCTTTTCCGCAGCCCCGCTCCCATTTTTGCACGTTTTGCCTATTTTGGTCTTAGCCTTTTAAAACCTAAATGGGGGGCTGGGATAAAATCAGGAATCAGACTTTTTTTATGTTTGAAAAACACCTCGCCCTCTTTGGACAGGATATCAAATAATCGGCCACCGAGAGACATTATCTATAATTAATAAGCCATTACTGCTGTATTTTAGGTAAATAATGCATCTAAATGAAGACATTAATAGTAATTGTAGAGGAGGCGGATGAGTGAGGTGCCGGGGGGGGCACTGTGCCCCCCTCGGCTGCACCGCCCCGGGGCTCGCAGCACCGCGGCTGCCGGGCGAGCGGCGGAGAGATCGGCCCGAGCGCGGCCACGGCCGCAGCCCCCGGGGGTCGGTGCCCCCCGGGCTCGTGCCGGGCCCCTGCCGGTCGCCCCTCCGGGGAGCACGTGCCGCGGGAGGGGGGAGCAGAGCCCCGAGCCACAGCCCCCCCGAGAGGGCTTCACCCCGCTGCTCCCGCTGCACGTCACCCGCGCTCGGCGCCGCGCAGGGAGCACCTGTGGCCACCTTAGGCAGAAACAGCCGTTCAGGAGCCGCAGGCGCGCCGTAGGTCTTTGCCCGAAACACATCCTGGTTTTAAACGTGGCCTGGGGCGGCGTGAGGATGGTTCCTGCTCTTTCCTTGCGAAGGGGGAACCGGAGGCCTCAAGGACATCTCTGCTGCCAGAGACAGCCGGCGCCCCGCGGCCGAGCCGCAGCTCCCGCTCGCCTTCCTCGCCTGGTCTGTCACCTCTCCCGCTGGCACCCAGTGCCACCACGGGCCACCCAGCAGAAACCTGGGTCCCTGCTCCTTAAAAAGCATCCCTCCGCAGTGCTGCAGCACGGCCGCTCACGTTTCCAGGAGCACCACCTTAGCATCACCAGGCACTGGGACCAGATGATCCTTGTAGGTTCCTTCCCTTTTCCCTTTCCACCTTTTCCCCTTTCCCTTCCTTCCCCTTCCCTGGAAGTCAAGAGGACTCGGTGGCTCCTTTACATCCCATTTAACAGATCTGTGGCAGGAAATTTAATAAGTTAGGAAGTTTTTCACACTCTTTTTCTTTTTTATATTTAATGCAGTCATTTCTCAATATGCCGTTCTCAAAAGGTTCTTTTTTTTCTCCTTGCTGTTGAGATCTAGCTGGACTGAATCATTATTCCTGATGTTCTACAAGTCCTGCTCTGAATATTTTTAGAAGAAAAAAGTGAGATTTCTGATTGGGACTTTTTTGTTTATAAATTTTGCATAAATTTCCAATACAAAAGCAGCAAAAGGCATTTCACTGAATCTTTTCAAGAACAGGAACAGCTTGTGATGTACAGAGCAAAACCATTGGGTTTAACAGGCTGAGAGGCTGGAAGAGAAAGAAGCAATTAAGTGGAAGGAGGGATGTGGAAATGAAGGTCACTCACACTTTACAGAAAACCAGAACAACATTTAGTTATCTCTTAAGCTGCGAGGGCTTGGCAAGTCCAAGGACAGAGAGGCAAAGGCTCTCTTGACATTACTGCTTACATTTTTTCAGGGAACTATATTGAGGGTGATGACAGAAAACACTTGTGACTACAGCTTGAGCCCCGAAAGTTCATGTTTTTGTGCATTACGCTGGAATAGCCAGTTGCAACTCATCTGGTGATAACTGGGCTGCACTAAACTTATACAGAGCAAAAATTCAGGAGGCGTGAATCGCGGCCTCCCCGCTCCCCAGGGTCAGCAGCGATGGGGCAAATCTGACTCACTCCCAGAGACTCGATAATATTAATTAAGCACCTTGAAGCAAAAGTCTGTGGCGAGTCGTGCTTGTCAGGCTCATCTGCGCTGTTTGTGGAGCTGCCCCGTGCTGCTCCTGCGGAGTGGGGGACCTGCGAGGGGATGAGCTGGGGGGACACTCCCTCGGCACCCCGAGCCCCACGGCCGGGGCTGCGGCACCCGCAGCACCCAAAGGGTCTCACGGCGGGGGAGCAGCTCTGATTTCTCCATCAGAGCGAGGTTCCCGGGCCCGTCTGTGCCCCCCTCCCCGCCCGCATGGATTACCGGCAGCGGCGGGAGCCCCGCGGTGGGGTGGCATCGCCCCGCGGTTTTGTGGGCACGGCGGTCACGGGGGACGCTGCCCGGCACGTCCGTGCCCTCCTCCCGGGGTTCTGCGGGGGGAAGCAGGCGGGGGGGACCCCCGGGACGCTCCCCCCGTGCCCCACACAACAGCCGAGCTCCGGCGTGGGGGACAGCCCCGTGCCGCTCTAGACACCCCGCGTTGCCTTCGGCAGAGCTGGCCAAGAGGGATTCCTGCCCGGCCTGGGGCAGCCCTTGCCCGCGCAGCCACAGGACAAGAATATTTTAAAATCCTACCTCCCCTCCAGCGCCAGCTTCTCCTACAGCCATCGACACCGGCCGGCAGAGCAGGGAGGCTCCGCTCCCCCGAGGTCGTGCTCAGCCTCCTGGAAGAAAGATCCCCAAGGAAGGGTTAAATCAATCACAACTAAATTCACTGGCCCTTTATTAACAAGTGTATCAAATGTAAATAATTAGCATTTTTATGTCACGTGCCGTATACAGGGACACCAAAGGGATTGCAGGCAGCGAGCGGAGCCATAGGGTCCTCTGATTAATAAAGTCAAGCAGAAGCAGGCAGAGCCTTGAAGGGAAGAAGCGTGCAGGTCGCACAGGTGACGAGCTCTTACGTGCCGTGAGCAGCGCTCTCCCTGCGTGCGGTGGGGCGGGATGGGCTCGGGCTCTGCCCTGCGGGGGCCAGAGCCCCCCGGGCCCCCCGGGCAGCCAGACAGCGGGGGGACAGACGCTCTGGGCTTGCACCTACGGCCGCTGTTCCCACGGCTGGCAAGTGTAGGGTTTACAAAGGTGGGTTTTCTAAGAAGGGGCGGTTATTGCTCCCGCGTCTCTGAACAGGGTAGATGAGAAAGAAAAGTGATTTTCCATCTGTCTGCAGAGGACTGTTATGTTCTCATTCATACATAAAGCAGATCTAGCAGAGAATGTTACAGACTCAGTGGCAGTACTCTACAAATGTTAATACGGTTTTTAATTGGAAGAAATAATAGCTTACTGCTGCACACTTGACAGACCACCCTCTGTAGCTACTTGATCCTAACTCTTTTCTAAGGCAGAAGGGGAAAAATTGTACTTCTGCATTGCAGCCAGGATATATTTTAAGTAATGGAGGTTCTCAGCTGCCAGGGACGGTAACCCTCTGGTTATCCTTGGCAAAGGCAGAGCCACCTCGTCTGCGGCACAGGTCTGGCTGACCCCCTGCCCGGGCGGGAGGCAGTGCCCAGAGCCTGCACCCCCCCCCCCGGTCCTTTGGCGGGGTCAGGGCTGCTGAGCCCCTCTTTAAGCCCTCGGGGTGTTTGGTGCAAGCCCCTGGCACGTCCCCAGGCGTGTCCCCGGGCCGGGGTACGCCGAGGGGCTGGCACCATCCTCGGAGCACCCCGGTCGCTCTCGCTGCACGACGCAGCTCCGCGGTGGGGAGTTCTGCTGCGCCGCTTCGCCTTGTGAAAGGGACGAGCAAAGAAACCCAAACTCGGCCAGAGGGAAATGCTAAACGCTGACGGCAGCACCCCACTTCCCACGCCGTCGCTGGAGTCAGCCCCGTGGGCTGGGCTGCGCGGCCTCTTCGGGGCTTGGTCCGTCGCCAGGCTCTGCTGAAGTTAATGAGGGCCTGTGTGCACAAGGATATCAGGAAAATAATATGAATTAACTTTTAAATGGATTAGTCAAATTTCATTAAATACCTTTGTAGACACTTTTGCTTAGAATTGAGCTGGACTAACTTGATTTCGTTTACTTCAATTCCAAGCAACACCGCGTAAATGGAAGCTTAAAGCAATTTAACCAAACTGCTTGAAACTTGCACCTTAATTAGTCAGGTGAATCTCCCTGCACAGAGTCTGGGGGACCCCTCAGTTGCCTGTGTGGGGTGGGATCCCCCCTGCTGAGGGGCCGGGGTGCTTGGCAGTGTCCCCCCTTGTCACGTCCTGGGAAGGGCTTGCCCTGACCAAGCCCCTGCGCCCTGGCTGCTGCCCGGGGATCCCGGCCCCCCCGCCTCTGTGACCCCCAGGCAGCTCCCGGCTTGTCCCGGGTCTGCCCGGATGGTTTCACCCCGGGGGGCTGGCGAGGAGGGGAGCAGGGATGGGAGGTTCAAGGGAAGGGGCCAACAGCCCCTGGTCTGGAAACTCTTCTGGTGCAGACAGGCACCATCATGGGGGCAGAGGGAGCGTCTGGATTTCAGGAGCCCCACTCGAGGATTTAATTAATTTCTTCATTTGCGTGGGGGAAGCAGAGGCAAAGGGAGCAGGAGAAATCCCATCACGGCCACCCAGGCACGTGGGGTAAGTAGGTAGTGGTCGGTGTTGGCAAACTTCAGCTGATCTGTTTGCAGCCAACCCCCCCGGCACCGCAGCTGTGCGCAAAAAGCCTCCGAGCCCCCGTCAGCGCGGGGCAGGGGGTGGGGAAGGGCCGTGGGGACCCTCCTTGGGCAAAGGCGAAACACTGAGAACACGGGGCTCGCTCCACGCAGGGCCCACCTCCGCCGTGGGTCACCCGGCGGGCTAGAAAGGGGTGGAAAAAGAGAATTCTGCATTTCTTCAGAGCATCGGCGGAGCCGCCCTCGCACCCATCGTCCCACCCAGCCCCAGTGCCCCTCGTGCACCACCGGCCGTGCCCCCCAGCCCCCCGCCCCCCCCCGGCCCCCAGCCAAGGGGCAGCACCGCGGAAGGAAGGAGCTCTTGGAGAATCACGGTGTCGGCTGGAAACGGCCGTCAGCTCCCAGGATTTTCAAGGACAGAGGAAGAGAATTCCTGCCCAGCTCCATTCGCTGCGCAGAACGGTAAGGGCAGCCGTGCAGCTCTCCCCTTTTTTGGAAGAATTACAATGCAGCTAAAGTATTTTTAGTAAGACCTTAATTAAATAGTCAAAATATTTCAGGCTGATGTTCATCAGCAAGTAAATTCAGAATACAGAACAAGAAAAGCAGCTGTGCATTATTTTTCCGAGTAATTATATTTGAATCTCTGAGGTACAGAGAGTGGGAAAAAAAGTAAATTATACAGAAAATGCATTCAGGAAGATTTTAATATTATTACAAACCTTCATTATAATGTATGATCAAGCATGTAAGTGAAAATCTTAGGACCTGTGGGTAACATATCGATTCTGGCGGACATTTAAATTTCTATTTGATGCTTAAGCAAAATCAAATCTGACTTCTGATTTTGCAAAATATTTTAGGGTAATTAGACATGTTTGTGCTTTACTGATTCTTAAAATGAACATAAACATGTGGGGAATTGCTAACGCTCTGGATTAAAGCAAACGAGACTCCTTGCTTTGCGAAAGTTCCTGCAATTAAATCACCTTCTGCTAATATGGCCCTCCTTATTCTGGATGGAAATGAATGCGAGAAAAGCTAAGGGAGCTTAAAATAATAGTGATCATAAAAGCGAAGCGTTAGGGTTTAAATGAAAATTTGGCTTCTCGTGCTTTTGCTGATGGCTCCTGCAGGCCTTTGATAAATCGCTTGTCTGGAGGATAAACCCCCTCAGAGCCCCAGCGTGCGGGGGGGGGGCAGAGCAGCCGCTTCGCCCCCCGCCCCCCTCCCTCTGCTCCGCCACCACCGACTGGGGGGCGCGTGGCAGCCTCGGGTGGGACCCCCGGACACGCCGCTCACTCACGCTGCACGTCCCCTTTGCAGCTTAATTTAAAGTCGGTTTTTACGGCAGGCGAGAGGACGAAAGGATCTGCTGGCTTTGCAGGTGGGGGGGGGGGTCCAAGAGCCTCAGCTCAGGCGACCAACGGCGCGTTGGCTCCCAGCGAAGAGCGGCCGAGCTCCGGGGACGCCCAAGCGAGCGGCTGCACCAGCAACCGGCCGCGGGGAGGTCGAGGCGGGAGCCAGCCCCATGCCCCGCGCCCGGCGGCTGTCCTGGTCCAGGCCGGCCCCACGCCGAGCTGGCCCGGGGACCAGCACCCTCCCAGCCTTTCCCAGCAGGAGAGCGGTCGCCAGCTCGCCCTCGAGCCGCAGGGGTGTTGGCTGCTCTCCCCGTTCTTGCTGCCTTTTCCCCAGGCACTCAAGGCCGAGGGGCAGCGCACGCAGGAAACGGCGACGGCTCTGCCGAGCTGCGTGTGCCCAGGGGCGAGCAGAGAGCAGCCCCACTGCATCGCCCGGCTCCCCACCCCGCAGCCCCACGGGTGCCCTCAGCCCCACGGATGCCTGCAGCCCCAAAGGTACCCGCAGCCCTACAGATACTTACAGCCCCACAGGTGTCCTCAGCCCCACGGATGCCCTCAGCCCCACGGGTGCCCACAGCCCTATGGGTGCCCTCAGCCCTATGGGTGCCCTCAGCCCCATGGGTGCCCGCAGCCCTATGGGTGCCCTCAGCCCCACAGGTGCCCACAGCCCCACGGGTGCCCGCAGCCCCACGGGTGCCCGCAGCCCCACAGGTGCCCGCAGCCCCACGGGTGCCCACAGCCCCACAGGTGCCCGCAGCCCCACAGGTGCCCGCAGCCCCACGGGTGCCCACAGCCCCACAGGTGCCCGCAGCCCCACAGGTGCCCACAGCCCCACGGGTGCCCGCAGCCCCACAGGTACCCGCAGCCCCACGGGTGCCCGCAGCCCCACAGGTGCCCGCAGCCCCACGGGTGCCCGCAGCCCCACAGGTGCCCGCAGCCCCACAGGTGCCCACAGCCCCACGGGTGCCCGCAGCCCCACAGGTGCCCGCAGCCCCACGGGTGCCCACAGCCCCACGGGTGCCCGCAGCCCCACAGGTGCCCGCAGCCCCACGGGTGCCCACAGCCTAGCATCCCTGCTGCACTGGCCATCGCCCGCTTGCTCCTCCTCTGTCCCCACACCGCACTGAGGAAGCGAAGAGCTCGTGGGTCTGGGTCCTTCGCCACGTTTAGCCTCTCTGCACCACCGCTCCCACTACATCTCCAGGGGTTTTGTGAAAGAAAATGCCTTGTTACTAGTTTTATACACGGTGATGCTTCCCACCTGGTTTATCCTAGTCCTGGCGCCGGGGGGAAGCGGGCGCTGGGGAGCCCGGCAGCTGCGGGGATGAGCAGGGCTGTGCTGAGCCAAGGGATGCTGGATCCAGGGCCAGACCTGGAGTCAATGGACATTTCATTAAGGCTGGGAGAGGCTCGTCTCCAGTTTGCTTATTAATGTGATTACAAATAATCTTTGATCTCAGAGAAAGAGGACTGGTTCTTACCCTGGCTGTGAGTCAGAGCGCTGCGTAGAGGTGATTTGTATTTTTTTCCTCTTTAGCAAGCACGCGAGACTCCTCCAGATACATATTTTAGCCAGCGCCGTGGACTCAGATGAAGCATTTTGGACAGAAAATCAATACAAGGACATGTGTATTCCCACCCTGAGCTACAGCAGCACAGACAGCGGCACAGAGCGTGCCTCCATCTGCTTCCACACTGCATTTATCCACAAGCCCTCGCATCCCGCAGTGCTTCATCAGGTTTACACCCGGCATAAAGGGAACTCAGAAGTCATAGATTTTAAAGCCAGAAAGTACTGTTGCAGTCATCTCACCTGGTCTCCTGCAAGAGTCAGGCACGTCACTGCCTGGAATAGTGTCCTGTGTTAACTGACTGCCCTGGAAGGGTGAGTCTCGCCAGGGTCCAGGCTCCCTGATTCCCAAGTGTAGTGTTATTAATCTCGGTGCCTCAAACCCCGCGTACCACGGGCTGTTCAGGGTGGTGGGTGGCTCTGCTGTGGGTGCAGGTGGGGCCGTGGGCTGCAGAAACCCCCGCAGCCGCCGTGAGCACCCTCACGCAGCAGCAGCAGCAGCAGCATCCCGGCGCTCGCTGCCGACCCTGGGGGACGTGGCAGCTCCAGTCGAGGGCTGGAGGCTGCAGATCCAGCCCAGCCCCACCGAGGACACAGCCTGGACCTGGGGACATCGAGGACAAGGTGCCCCAAGGAGCGAGAGCCATATCCCCCTCGCAGGGTACGTGCTCCCAGCGCCGGCTGCCTGCGAGGGCGTGGAGTCTGCTCAAAATGCAAGGAAGGACAGGAGCTCAGCCGGTGGGAGCAGATGGCTGAGCAACATTTGCTGCTGGAGCCTGCAGGTCCCCAGCAGAGCCTTCCCGTCACCATTTGCTGCAGTCGCTGTTCTTCATGGTGATGCGGAGACCCGCACACCCGCGTGTGTGTGCACAGCGCTGGGCTACGCGCGACTGCGGGGGGCGGCTGCGGCCCCCCGGCCCCTCGCTGGCACTGCAGGTTAAATGAAGTCATAAATAAGCAATAAGCAGAGATAAGTGCCTGATTTATGGGGGAGCTCAAAGGAAAAGACAGCAGAAGCGAGGTCACATCCACGGTTAAGAACCGCCCTGACATAGCTCTCTCCTCCCTGCTCCTCCCCTCCGGCTCCCGCCAGGTCTGGGAGCACGGAAACCAAATTTCCACCCGTGCTCCTCGCTTCGGCTACCTTCGCACTAGTCAAACCAGCCCATTAGCTCCAAATCCAGGGAGTTTTCCTTCATGCAACGCCAGCGTACCGCGCCACGGCGGGCTGGCGGCCGGGCAGCTGCTGGGCTCTCCCGTAGCGTGGCAACGAGTGCTAAGCAACCCCGAGTTCGCAATCAGGACTCGGGGCTGGCTTTTATCTGGTCAGGGGCCACTTATTTAAGAGCTAATCTGCGTACAAAACACTGTCCCTCCACAGGGCTGACAGCAGTATTACTCATCTGAACCTGCTTGAGGTGGATGCTCGTTACAAATTGTATATATATATATATATATTTATCTCCTCACTCTGACAGGCAACGTGCCAGTAAGGGGAGCCCCGTTTAAGCCACGTCACTCTGACCCAGCTGCTTTGTCAGGATTCGAGATTCTGATTTTCACCTGATGGCTTCTCACGGGACGAGGCCGCTTTGGCAAAGGGGGGTGCAGGTTCTCTCCCTGCGGGTCCCCACCTCTCCCTGGGGGGGTGGGCGGGGGGGGCTACCCTGCCTTCCCTGGGGCTGTCACCCTGCCCGCGGGATGCCGGTGCTGGTGAAGGATGCTCGTGCCCAAGGGAGAGGGCAGAGCCCCCACGGCTCCTGCTCCCGGCCCTGGGCACCCGGGGGGGCTCAGCCCCGGGGGCAGCAGGACCCCCCCCAGCACAGACACGGCCCTTAGCACCAGGACAGCACTGCAGAGCAAGAGAGAAGAAAAGCTTCCATTGTCAGGAAGGCAGCGGCTTTTCCTCCCGGAGCGCGGGCTGGGCAGGAAAACCTGCGCTGGGAAAAGCAGCGCCTGAACGGTGTCTGGGAAGACAGACTGCTATCTCCTGTCTTTTTGCTCTCTGTCATCACCCGCAGCATTAAATAAAGCCAGGTGGCCAGAGATAGAGGGATAAAAGCGATGCTTCTGCATGACATACTGAATTTTCTGTCACTTGGTACTAAATAAGCCACGGCAGATTTAAAAGCAGTGAGATTGCTGAAAAAATAACCTTAATAAAGTGGGTATAAATAACGGTATAGCAGTACGCCTGGGTGCTGGAATTGTTTATGCAGGTAAAATTTAATAGCAGAGGTGTGACCACATTTATAACAGAGTAATCAGTATGTAATTTCACAAACTCAGTGTGTTTGCTCACAGGAGACAACCTTAATGTCTTTTAAGAAGAGTCATTAGATTTAAGTAATAGCCAGCACCCAAGTACTTGAGCAGGCAGATATAGAACAAATCAACTTTTATTGCCAGGCAAAAAGTAGAAAACCCAATTCCTCGGAAGCTAATAAAAATTTTATAATTTTTTTTTTTTTTTTTTTGAGACAAATAAGCGCAGGGCTTATTACTTTGTAGGCGTCTTCATAAAAACTGGAGCAAACCTAATCTAGACAAAAACAACAGCTGTGATGCGCAATGTATTTGACCAAGATGGATGCCTCAGAGGTAAGATATTCATTAGCTCACTAATTCCAAATGGTAAACAAGGTTTAATTAATTTTTATTTCGAGCTACATTGGTCTGTTGGTCATACATAGGTGTGCGCCTGGGATGCAGCATTAATAACTGAACGTACAGCTGCTGGAAGAGCAAGTGTTTTCTCAATAATTTTTGCATGTTCTATTGACATTTCTGCTGGAGAAGTTTCAGGGACAGAAGTGGAGGAGCATTAATCTCCTAATTTTGCTCTTTTGCAAGAGCATTGCTGGGTATGAACAGCTAGTGATGCAGCTTCAATGAGGATTTTCCTGGATTAATGACTATCGGGTAATGCTTGGATGTACGTAAGTAGAAACTAAGTGCCTAATTTGCTAATTTTATGTCTAATTTGTGCATTCAGTGACAGGGGCTACATTTGCAACGTTAGATATTTGCATAAGCTGTACCAGTTCTCTGGTGTGTCATCCACAATAACTTCTATTGTTAGTCTTTAAAACAGAGTTTAGAGGAAGTCGTTATCAATGCTTCATTGCAAAACATCTTGACCTAAAGCCCCAATAAAGACCCAATTTTAGAGAATGAACAGTTACTCAGCCAGCAAATTTACATATGCAAACACTCACTTCTGTAGCCAATTACACATCTGCATGTTCAGCTTCCCAGTTCTATATCCAGCTGCATGCACAAATTAGGCTGCTGTCGCATGCGCAGCTTGTTTAAAACTTAATCCTTTCTTAATTTTGAGTTGACCCCTTGGTAAAACCACGCTTTGAGCTGTCAGTCCCAGCTCTGCAAACCTGCCGGCAGCAGCCAGATCTTATTTTCCTACACTGACTTACTGTTTTCTGAAGGGTGGCTGCTATTCATGCGTACTGGCCTAAGTGAAAAGGGAATAGGTGCTGTGGTCCACGAAGATATTGCACGTTATCTGCCTTTTAGAGCCTGAGCCCAGCTGGCAGCGCAGCACCCCCCCTCTGCTCCCTGCCTGTCTCGCAGCAAGTGCAGGTCCCGTCCTGTCCCCGCCACCGTGCATTCCTGCAGCCCCAGCAACCTCGTGCAGGGGAAAGAAAATAACTGTTTCAATGGGATGTCTCACCTCCAGCAAGGAACCGCTGCAAACCTTCTGCCAAAACAATATCGTGAATTGCTCCCTCTCGTTTTCAAAGGATCCCAAAGTGTTTCTTGCACAGCCAAGCAGAGAATTACCTTCACCCTCAAAATAAGATGGTTGTTTCCATAGTCTGCCTGTGAGCGACACGCACGATAGCTCCAGATAGCTCCATGATAGACAGGTGCCTGGTAGACACAAAGATCTTTCTTTGCATTTAGCTGAGACACACTGGCTTCCATTGGGTTTTTTTTTCTTCCTCACGAAGAACAAAAAAAAGCAGACACAGCCCGCGCTGATGTGATTGCCACACTGACACTCCATGGCTGCCAAGTTCTCCCCAGGACCCCCCATTTCCCCTCTCGGCTGCTCGGGCTCTGCTCCCCCCAGGATAGGGCCCGTGGGCTTGTTACCTGTGACAACAGTGACTGGTGTGACGGGGCCCTGCCGGGCTGCTGCACCCCAGACCACTGCTGTTAATAATAAATCTTTTAGTGATGGATTTGAGGGAGCCTCCTGATGGGAAGCATTTACTCAAGTGGTATCTAAACAAAGTCCAAAGCCTGAAAAATCAGATTTGCGTTGTTGACATTAGTGACCTGGGAGAACAAAACACTCCTGCGGACAAAAGTCAGATGCAAAATGAAGATACACAGCAATAACAACAATCCAGAAGGCGCTGCGGAGCGCCTTCGTGGTAACACACGCCGTTGGCTTTCCCGGCGTCTCAGGGAGGGCTGCTTCCCCCCGCCCCCCCGAGGCATCCGTCATGTCTCTGCCCGCACAAACAAACCAAGTATCAGCACCAAGAACGCCCTTCAAGGACAAGTGCTTATGTGGAAATGCATACCAGCATTACCGTGATAAATGCCGTGCTAGATAAGCGAGAGGCAGCAGCACACACGGCTGAGCTGAAGGAGCATCTCTCCGTGCAGCCCCCCAGCCCCGCCGTGCCCCATCGCCACGTCCCCCCGGCCCTGATGAGGACTCATTACTCACTTTGATTTAAAAAATGGAGCTTGTTGAACTTGTGGAAAGGCAAGGGGCAGGGAGGAGCGCTGGAAAGGGCTGCGCTCATCCGGGTGCGTCGGGCTGCTGTTAAAAAAACCCCAAAGGCAACCACCTTTAAAACCATCTTGCTGTGCTGATGGAGAACTGGACGTTGCTTTGTGTTTCTGGCAGAAACCCATTCTGTGGCCGGGCAAGAGAAGGATTCTCCATTTTTTGGGAAAACTTGAAACGCCCCAGCCAGGACACTGAAGGGATGAGGACGTGCCCGTCTGGTGCCATCTCCCGTGCTGCCTCTGCACGGCGTGACCTGCGCTCCCACTTGGGAAAGCTCAGCTTGTGCCCATGACACCCCGGGGAACTGGCAAGCTTGGCGCAGAGCTCTCTGGAGAGGTTAGGGGCCAGAATAAAATCTGCCGAGCTGTGGCACTGCCCGACCCTGCAGCGGGGCCGGGAGCGGGAGCAGGGCACGGCTTCGCTGCGGGAACTCTGGGCAGCAGCGCTGGGACCGCGGCCGGTGCTCAGGGCGGGGAAGGGTGGCTGCAAGGCACGGCTGAGCTCTCCCAGGGCCTCTGCTCCCCAAGGGTAACTCCTAGAAATAAGTCTGCAACCCACATCTGACTTCGCTGCCCGTTTTCCAGGTGTGTAAGAGCCCCTGCTACGCACGCCTGAGGGGCGGGCTCGGAACGCTGCCCGGCCCAGCGGCAGGCGTGCCCCTCTCACAAACGGCACCTCGCATTTTGATGCGGAGCTTCCCTGAGCTCCCCAAAATAGCCCAAAACACAGCGTGAGGGAGGTTTTAGTTGGCACTTCGATGGATGCGAGTGCCTCCTTTGCACGGGAGGCCTCGTGCCCGTAAGCAGCCGGTGTCAGGAGGTGCTTGGACAGGCTTGGAAAGCCACCGTGAGCCCTGACACACGGCTCTTTCCCCTCCTGTGCCACCTCTGGACAAACATCTGCATTAACGGAGCCACTTATAAAAACCCGCCAAATATCGATGTGCTGTTTCTAAGGGTTCTCGCTTCTCAGTCTCTGTGACTTTTTAGAAAAATGTTTTCATTTACCAGTAAATTTTGGTTCTATAAATCTCCGAAACCTCTGAAAACCTGCCCAGGGGTCCCCTCCGAACCGCAGTGCGGGTGCCTCCCCTGCACGAGCTCCTGCCGTGGGTGGGTGCTGCCCGGCTGTGCAGGGGATGGTCCCTTGCACACCTGCACCCCAAAGCTTTGGCCATCCCTTAACGAGTGGCAGAGACAGATCTACACCGACTCCTCTCTTTGCATCAGGGCAATGTTAGTATTATCAGCGGTGATTAAATTTCAAACAGGGACCAAGTGAACTCCAGTGTGCAGAAGCAGTTCTGGGTAACGACTGTCTCGACAGGCTGCCGAGGGCCCCGGGCAGCACAAGATGCCTCCTCCAGCGCCGGGCCCTCTCCGGCTGGCGCCTGGCACAGCCGAGCTGGGGGCTCGAGGCGAAGGGGGGGTCTCATCGGGGCGGCCGCCACCATCTCTCTCATGTTGGGAAATGTCAGCATCACTCATTGCTACTGACCCAAGAACCTCTTTTCTAACAGGAATCACTGGTCATGGCCAGAAAAAACGATGCTGAGACAGTCTGATGTATCACCAGTACAAACACTGTGCCAGGATTGCAGCAAAGGCTTTCATTTCAATGGGTGTGGGGGAAAGAAGAGTCATTTTGATTTTTTTTTTTTCCCCCTCTGAAGATCCAAACCTGTGACTGAATCTCTCCACCCTGAGGCAAATTTCACAGTGGAGGTGTTAGGTTTGCAAACTGTAATTCCTCTGCCCTGCTACACCAGGAGTGGAAAATAACCCGGCGTGCAGCCCTGGAGCCCGGCACGGCACCGAGCGCAGGGGGCTGCTGCGGCCCCTCCACCCACCAACCCAGCAGGAACTGAGTCTGTGGTTTTCAATTCCCACTGACCAACACCTGGGTGTGCCAGAGGTGCTGGTGCTTTACCCCTGCCAGCACAAGCAAACCAAGTCCCACGGCCCAATTCCACCTTAACACGGACCCAGCTCTACAGCACCGAGTTGCTTGATAAAAAACGGAGGAAAGGAGCAGGCTTTGTACCAAACCTTTGTGGGTATACGTAATTTGCTTAAGTATTTCAGAGTTGATTGTGTGACTAGAGCATTTATCTCAGGTAGGTGATCCACAGCTCCGTTCCTGTCCTGCAGTGACGGGCGGGAGGTGGGAGATGCCGCACACCCACCACGAACGCGCCCGGGGACGGGGCTGGCTCCAGGTGCCCGTGGAATTGCTCACTGTCACCTCTGAGTGACACCAGGACACGCGCTTGCTTTGTACTCGCGAACTGGAAATGTATTTATTTCAGGCTCAAGGCAGAGTCATGGCTCACAGCCCTTTAGCGTGCTCCTGAATTCGAAACCAGCTTGCAGAGCTGTTCCCAAAATAACCTTGTGAGTGTCTCTTATCCAGAGAACTATATAAAATATTTTTGTTCACAGACAGAAGTGCAAAGAATTTAAATGTCAACACTTTCACTGGAGAGAGGGGACAGGTTTGGGGGGCTATTTCCAACATGATTCTGTACTGGACCCCAGCGGGGCTGCGGCTGTCGGGCAGCAAAGACAGTGCAGGGCTGTGCTCAGGCTCAGCCTGTGAGAAAAGCTATCAGAATGCATAAAAACCCCCAAACCAACAGCTTTTCTCTGGGATTCTTTTAATGACCCCTGCATAAACCCTTTCAGTTACCCGCACCCAGAAGTGGGGGGGCTCTCGGTTCCCCCCGGGCTGGGGAAGCGCCCGGCCGAGGCGTCCCCGGGAATCGGCCACTGGCCCTACCCAGGGGAGCTCTGGTGATAAATAACCAGAGCTGGGAATATGCTTTAAGGAAGCACAAGAATTGGCTGTATTCACTTCCCCCCCAACCCATCATAGACACAAATATATGCACTTAAAGAATGATGATGTTTTGCATAATCGCAGCTAAATAAATAGGACGGAAACTTTGCATACCTTATGCAAAAGCATTCGCTGGGTGCAAAACTTCAAGTTTCGATTAAATTTAAAAATAATCCAGTCATTGGAACGAAGCCTATACCCCAAAACCATAGCTTTGCATTTCCAAGTGTGATGGCCATAATGCAATAGCGAATATATTTGTCTTCTTCAGACTGTCATCCTATTAGTTGCTGTGTCTAACATAATCTGCTTTCAGCTAACATCCATCATAACACACAAATAGAAGAACTGAAATGCATTAAAAAGAAAATTGATTCCCTTGCATGCCCTTCTTTGTCTGGTTTCTTCATTTGCCTATTAATAGCCTACTGTGCAATTAATTATGTACAATTTCAGGTACAATCCTTGTACCCCTATGGAAAAGAGTTGATAAAGTTCTGCAGACATTTCCAGCCTGGAGGTAATATTTCTCCTCCTGAGCTGTGCTGCGGGTTTCTGCTGGGACCTGGGTCGCACACAGCAGCTTGGAGAACACAATAGCGCTGAAGAACACGCAGGACAAAAATTGTTTGCTTAAAATATTCAGGACAGTCCTGATGAATAATGGATACATCCATAGAAACAGGGCTCAACCACACACAAAACAATGGTTAAATTAATCAGGTAATTTAATGGTGAGGAGTAATTTGACATCTCATGTCTCACCGGCGCTACTTCCACAATTTTCCTCCAAGCAGGCTGGCTTATTCTCATCGCTGCAGGCTAGAGTTTCTTAATGCAAGGCTTTTTAATTATCGTTAGATCAATACTCCTCATCAGCCCCGAGCATAACCTTCCCCTCCCAGCGCGAGCCGTGGAGTCACAGGCACAAGCACCCGGTGCCTTAAACAGACCCACCCGCACGTAGGGGGGAGACAGGGAGGGGGTCACTGCTCCGTGCTTCGGGGTGCAGGGGAGCCACAGCCCTGTGCTTTGGGGTACTGGGGGGGGGTCACTGCTCCGTGCTTCGGGGTGCAGGGGAGCCACAGCCCTGTGCTTTGGGGTACTGGGGGGGGTCACTGCTCCGAGCCGCCGGCCAGGCTGGGGGTGCCACGACCCCCCCCCAGCCTGCAGCACCCACCGCCCCTGCGAGATGCATCTCCGGGAGGCGACTGCGTCCTCCAGCCTGGGTGCAGATGGTAAAAAAACACGGCTCTAAGGAGCAGCTCCTGCTGTAGCCCAACTGAAATACAGGGAGTGCTAATGACATCGTTATTTTTCACGTTGAGAGGGACTTGAATTATTTACAAAGCTCCCAGCTAGATGCTCAGCGTGCCTGGCACGTGCCTCTTCTCCCTCCTGCTCTCCTTTCCACCTCTCACGTTGAAAGCAGACGCATCCTCCCACATGGCTACGAGCACCGCCGGGTCATTTCCCCGCGCCCAGAGCACCGCCGGGCCCCCTCCTGCCCGCCCAGCGCCGGCCGGGCCCTGTCCCCCCTCCCCGCCGCAGCACCCCCAGGCCCGGCGTCCTTTGAGCCTTTCAGCCCGCGGTGCTCGGTGCTCCTCCAACACCAACGTTAACAAGCTCTGACATCTCATAAATTTTCCTTGGTAAAACAAAGAGAAGCAAATAGAAAAACAAGTTTCAGCCGTAAAGGGGTTTTGGTGCTTTGAATTTTTTTCCTTCCTTTTTCATATATTGGATTTTGTTGTGAGAAGCCCCTTTTATCCTGCTGGTGTCTCACTGCTGCATCCACATTGTCCTGGACAGTGGCGTGAGCTAGAACACAGTCATTTCAGGTTTGGGTAGAAAACGCTGAGCTAAAATGAGATCCAGTTTAAAAAAAATAAACCGATCCAATCCAAGCCCAACTATAGAATGTTATGAGCTTAGAAATAATTGGGTTAATCTCCTTTCTTTTAATTTTCACCTTATTGCAGTGATGAGCAAGAGAAGCGACTGGCTGTGTCGGGGACCACGCGGCTGGGCGGGCGTCAGCCACTGGGGTCACGCCAGCTTGCAGGCCTTGGTTTCCCCCTTTAAAAAGGGTGTGTAGCAATAACTTGCAAAAATAATCATCTTTGGTAACACTTAAGGTTTGGAAAGTGGGAAGTTAAAAATTGGAAGCAATTATCACTGTCACAAGGACCCTGTTAGAACAGTCTCTGCTGCAGCCGCCCTGGGCCCTCTCGGTGCTTTCCTCCTTGCTCTCTGTAATGCTTTGCTGGTGCTCAAGATATAAATTGGCTTGCTTTAGGAAATGAGAAATCTCTTGCCTCTGAGCCCAGCTGCTGCTCACAGAGTGGGGATGTAGCTGCGGTGGATACACAGGATTTTCCCTTTCAATCAAGTTTGGAAGTGCAGCTCCTCCAAGGTGCTATTAGAAATCACAGAAGGATGAAGCAGCTGTGAGCCGTTCTCTCTTTTCCACACAATTGACTTTCTTTAAATATATGGCTTGGAGACACTTAGGCACGGCTCCCCTGTAAAGCTCATTTTGTACCAGGAGCTGGATGGGGCCCTGCAGCAGGAGGGGCGCCAGCTCCGTCCCCGCTGGGCTGAGGGGCAGCACCTCAGCTCAGATTCCCGAGGACCCACCTACGGCACCCGGCTTCTTCCAAGCACGTCTCTCCATCATCCTCTGCCCCTGTGCAAAGGGAGTCTCAGCTGGTCCTCAACCAGTAACGTGCAACTGCCAGCAAGGGCACAAACCACAAAGTTAATGAAGACAGCCAAAATGGACTTTTATCGAACCTTGTCACTACCTGAACACAGGTCTCTAGATTGGTTGTTTTTTTCCAGTTACTGCCCCATTAATATCATAACATCTAAACTATCACTAGAATAATGCTGCTGGGAGGGAATGTGAGGCGGAATAGAGAAAGAATAAAATTATTTAGTAGCAAGCCTGGACACATGAAATGGCATTTTGGACTTCAGCATCCACTGCTTTAAACAAGGCAGAATATCTTCCCTGGGGATCTGGTTCTTACTTGAAGCACTGAAGCTCCCGGCTGTGTCTTCTACGTTACTGTGGCATCATAAATACCGGGAGTTATGGTGCCTTGCAGCAAGCACACCACACACTGCTGAGCTGGTTTGAATTTAACATGAATTTAATATTAGCATCCAGTAGTGCTACAGCAACTGTCAGGAGGCAATTCTCTATTTATCCTGTTTTGCTTCCTGCCTTTTTCTCTTATTCATCCTCTTTATGTATAGAGAAATAATTATAAAAACCATGTCCCCAAGCCGTGGGGAAGCAGCCCAGCACTCAGCCCCTTCGACCCCTGTCCTGGGGTCACGACAACCCCAGAGATCGTTGCTGCACCTCTGGGTGCGGGAGCAGAGCAAGAAGAGTTTTCCAATGGAACCTGCTTGCAATAACACCCAGGTGTCAGGAGGACACCGAATCCCCAGGCTGTCATGCTTTTGGAGAATATTTGGAAATTGTCTTATTGTCACTCTCTGGCATTTTTAAATTGAAACATTTATTTGGTATTTAAATACATTTTATTTAGTACCAGAAGTTCAAAACATTCTTAGGTATGAAATTATAAACAAAATTATTTTAAATTCTAGATATTAAAAAAATATTGCAGATTTCAACTCCTCAGTTTGCTTTTCATTGGGAAAGTTTCTCAGCATCCTAACAGCTCTCTGGCCCCATCCTGCCCCCCCCCCCGAGCCAGCAGCAACAGCTGAATTGGAACAGCGTTGTGGCAGAGCTGGGCTGTGCTCTCAGAAGACAACATTTTTCTGCTCTTCAAAGACCCCTGTGTTTCTAGTGCTCCCGCTGCAATTCCACTTTGCCTTCACAAACCCATGGGCTCAGGCACCCATTTTTTTTTCATTCACCTTGTACTCCACCTGGACAGACCTTCAGTCTGGGGCTTGCTCAGGGCTCCACGGACATTATTTGGTTTGGCCCCATTATACGACGTGTAAGAGAAAAAACGGGGAACCCTGATCCCTCGCACACCTGCTGGCGCTGCTTTGGTGCACCAGGGTGAGTGTTTCACACCATGGCAAAACTGGGCCACGTTTTAGCACCCAGAAAGGCACCGCTGCGTTGCATCCCCGCGCGCAGCGCGCTGCTACCGCCGCCGGACCCGAGCTGCAGGATTGATGGCGCTGCCTCTTCTGGAAATTACCACAAGATCTTCAGCTGCCCAAATCTCTTCTATAGCTGAACAAGAGAGGAAAAAAGCCAACCCCCAAAAGTCTATGCCCCAGCCAAACCCCACAGCCAGTCCAGCACTTTGACTCAGACTGCTGCTCCTTGCATGCTCATGGACCCCAAAGGGTTAATTACCCCATCCTCTCCTTCTTTATCTGCAGCTGGTTTACTACAAATGAAGAAAAATAAGTACATACTACATCACCCATCATCATATATCACATTAATATAATAGTAGAGGGTGTCTGCAGATCTACTGCAGGCATATACTGTTTGTTATGAATCTTGTTACCCCTGAGATTAGTGCATTTCTTGAAGTAATATGATTTACAGAGAAAAGTTTTTCTCACTGATCTAGTACAAATAAAATCTGCATTCCATCTACGAAAACTTTGCTTAATATTTTATATTATGCTACAAAGAAAGGAAAAAAAAAATATATACAGAGAACAAATCCCATTGCATGAAGATCAGAAATGAAACCAACAGCCCCGTAAGCTGTGATTTATCGATCAGCTGAACCCCAGGACAGCTCCACTTTGACTTGTCCTGTGTTTTTATGAGCGCACTAAAAGCAAACATTTCACAGCACAATCATGAATCCTGACGTTTGGGAGACAGATAGTACATCTCTGTCAGTTATATGGGTTCAGAAAATAAAACGATCTGAAATAGCACATCTGATTAAAAAGAATAAAACCCCACGTACATCAAGAGACATTGGAGCCTGAAAAAGCAGCAGAGACTGGCAGCACTGTAGTGCTAAACGAGTGGAAGAGGGACAGGCGTTGCAGAGAAAAGATCAAAGTGTTTATCATTAAGTACTCTGCCCAAGAACATGAGTATAATTACAATTTTAATATAAATGATGCACTCCACAAGTCAGACCTAGTGTCAGAAGTCTGCCACCTTATCCCAGGCATTCAGTCTGCCTGTTATTTAACCAATAATACTCACATGGGAAGAAACTGGTAGAGCAATTCCTGGGTGAACAGTAATTGGTTTGAACATGATTTCTCTTACCCCAAGGGAGACTGAAGTCACAAATAAGATAAGGCACATTTTAAAATTAATTCCCATGTAATCATATAATGTGCAAAGGGAGCACGAGCACCAACAGATGGTTTCTCCCATCTTTGCTCAGAAGGTACCGGCGCCGAGGGGACACGGGGTGGGAGAACCTGGAGCTCAGCGGGTCGAGAGGAGCTGCTCAGCCCAGGGATCGGGCCCCGCTGAGGGGCTGGCGTGGGTCCCTCACGGGCAGAAAGATGCCTCCTTTTGCAAAAGAACAATTTCAATGGTCATTTTTATTCCCCGACAGAAGATGCCGACCTTATCGGCGGAAACTGGAGGTGAAAATGGAAAGCATTTCTCCAGGTGCTGGTGTGCTCACAGCAGCACAGGGTCCGCCCTCTCCGCCCGCGGGGCAGACCCCGTGCTGGCTGAAGACCCTCTTGCCCCTCTCTGAGGGCACTGCCCAGGGCAGCCGGCGCCACGGGGCAGGTGCAGCGGCCCCAGCCCAGCCCCCTCCCCAAAGGCCGGTGCCCCTGTGCCGGGGAGCGCAGCGAGAGCAGCCACGGGGCCCTTCGGCGGCCGTAAGCCCACGACGCTCTGCGTCATCTAATGCAAAGGCCTGTGGAACCAGGCAGAGCAGCAGTGGAGGTCTGCAGCCAGGTATAATTACGTTTGCAAATAATAAACATGGCTATTCGGAAGGAGGCACAGCCCCCACGAACTTCATGTACTCTTAATGTCACAGGGAGGGTGCAGATGCCCGGCTGGGCATTCCTTTAAATCCTCCCCCCAGGCAAGCACTGCTTACTCTGCTTAACACAGTAGGACAGTGAGAAGCATTGCCCCGTCTTGAGAACACCTTCCCCCCACCCCTCCCTTCTTCCCGGGCTCAGCTCTGCTCCCGATATCTCTACCTCCTCCCCCAGGGGCGCAGGGGCAGGGAATGGGGGGTGCAGTCAGCGCTGCCACTTCTTGTTCGGTGAGGGGAGTGTCCGAAACTTGTTCCCCCCTGCTCCATCGTGGTCCCCCTCTCACAGGAGACAGTCCTCCACAAACTTTCTCCGACATGAATCCCTCCCACGGGCCGCAGCGTTCCCCACACTGCTCTGTCATGGGTCACTAACTTCCTCCGACTGGATTCCCTCCCACGGCTGCAGCCCTTCCCGAGCTGCTCTGGCGTGGGACTCCCCCGCATGCTGCAATCCTCCCAGCACTGAATTACAGCAGCGGGGCTGCCTTTTCCCATGAGACCCTGGCCTTCTTCAGGCACAGCACCTTGATCATTCGACCAGGAGCAACAGGCCATAAATCAATGTCTGCTCCACCCTAGCTCTCCATGGGTGGCAGGGGGGGGCCGCCCTGCCGTCTCCCCACAGGATACAGGGGGGTCTCTGCTCCGGCACACCTCCCCCCTCCTTTCTTCCTCTGTTCCCCCACTGACCTTGGTGTTCATGCAGCTGCAGCAACTCCTCCTCACAAGTCCCACTGCCCGTCACCACGTCCCTTCTTAAATACGTTATCGCAGAGGCGCAGCTGATGGGCTCAATTTCCCAAACAGAAGTGGAGCTGACGTGGAGCTGGGGGAGCTTCGAGAAGCTTCTCACAGGGGGCCGCCCCGATAGCCCCCTCCCCTGCCACCAAAAAACTCCACCACTCACTCAACCCAGGACAGCCACGTGTCCCTCCCCACAAGCAGCTCCTTCAAGGAGAAATCTCCTCTCCTCAAGGAGGTTGGCTCTGCCAGCGCTCTTGGACTGAGGGTGCAACCAGGGACGGCAGCCCTGCCCGCCTGCTCCAGGGGCTCGAGTCAACCCGGCTGCTCTGCTGAAGAGCAAGTGCCAACCAAACTGGGACGAAATGGGCAGCTGGTGAGAGCGAGCAGGAGTCCCCTCTGCTGCCGGGGTCCCCCGGGCGCTGGCTCCGGGATCCCCCTGCCCACCCTCGTCACTGCCAGGGGGGACAGGTTGCAGCGTCCAGCGAGAGCGATTAAAACCGCTTGGTTTGTCGGCGTTTTGTCACACGACACGCGAACGTTGAGCTCGGGCGCTTCATCCTAAAGTAAAAGCCCCGCAGAGGGGGGTGGCACCGAGCGGCACCCGCCGAGCTGGGCTTGTGTGTCGGCAGCAGGACCGCCGGGTCAGCTCGGGGCTTTGGCTCCTTCGGCAGCGATGGAAGGCACGTGCTTCCCAAGACCTTTTGGGTCTTTGGACACCCACCAAGGCCTTTCCCAAGGGGTCTCAGCAGCCACTTTGGAGGGCTCTTCGTGCAAAGGAGGATGAAGCCAGCAGAGCAGGTAGTGAGCAGGGGAAGCAGGACAGACAGAGCAGCACTGGCCGCTACTCCAGAAGGCACAGCAGAGCTGCCCAAAGCTAAATAAAGAGAGGAAGGCTGCTCTTATTTCTGTCCGAAGCCTGTGCTTGCTGCTGTACCGTAAGCACAGCACCACGAGCTGCCCTCCTGTCCTGCCGTTTGGAGCTTGTGAAGACTGCTTTGCTGGGAACCAAGACAACCCTCCTCCCTCCCTTCCTTGCTGCCCTTGCAACGGGCACCAGAGCGGAGACAACAGCCACCGCAAACCCACCTGAGCGCAGCGTGACGCGGCCAGAACTGGCCCCAGGAACACTCAACAGAATTCTGTTTATTCTGTTTTAACGTGCCCAGAAGCAGCTGCCCACAGCATCCCTCAAGAGCCGGCCCTCTGCTGCCAGTGGCTTCTCTCTGCAAAGAGACAAAGCCATCCCTGATGGAGCTGGGCCCAGTCCCAGGGCCACACGGCAGCAGGGACCAGTGCCGGGCCACTCGTTCCACATCATCAGGCAGATAAACCAATTCATTACTGAGGGGTTTGCTTTCTTATGTTCTCTGGCCCCTTTTCCTCTCTTTTCCATGCTTACATCTTTCAGATCAAGGCTGGCATTCACAACTCCTGAGCCTGTGCTCTAACCAGATCACACGTCTTTATACACTCCAGCTTTCCCCTTGAGCCTGTATGTTTCTTTTTCAAGAATCTATATTGTTCCTATAAGTGTTGTTGGATAAGAAATGTCAAATGCAAGTTGAGCCCAGAGATGCAAAATTTGAGAAAAAGAGTCAAGTAGGAGTGATCCCTGATTGCTCACCCTGAGGAGGGGAAGGGTAAGGGGATACCTGCCTTACAGCGATGGGCAGGCGGCTCAAAATGCCCCAGGAACAGCCACAAACACCAGCAGAGACTGAACAAGTGATGGAAAGGGAGCACAGATACGCACGGCAGCAGGGCCCTAAGGGCACAGGGGGAAGGATGGGGCTTTTTTCCTCGACTCAGAACCGCCTTCTGGCTTTACCAAGAGCAGATAAACCAAAAAGATTTGAGAAGGAGCTCTGCAGAAGGCAGCTTTGGCATTATTAAGCTTATCTTGGGGGCAGACAGAAAACAAGGGACATAATGTCTATTAATTTGAGTGCAAGAATTCCCCAGCACAGCGACTCGAGGAAGGCAGGAGAGCAGCACAGATGGTGGTGTCAGAAGGAAATGGATTTTTCTGCGCAGACCTGGGAACTTGAGGCCCTTTTCATTTCTATTTGTTTAAGGATTCTGTTCAGCGCAGAACAATTTGGGCTGGATGAATGCTGTCTTACAGAGCAATAATTGGCGCTCCGAACAAAGAGGAAAACTCCGTATGAACAAAGCCAGCACGGGCCGAGCAGTGCTGGAAGGTGAACGGGCTCATCCAGCGCTGCCTCTGCCGCGGGGCTGGGACCTGCCACCAGAAAAGCCGAACTCCGCCTGGCCCTCTGGCTGCTTTTAATTGCCATTTCTGCTGCAAGGGGGGGGCCCGGGGCTGGGCACAGCCCTCACACCACGCGATGAGCAAAGTGCTTGGCTTGACATTGAACTTGACCTATAGCAGGGTCTCGGGTTGGGGCCACAGAGGAGCTCACAAATAACGCCCATCTCGCTGCCTGGCACTGCAGGCAGCTGATCAGCTGGGAATCGCGCACGCACGGCGAGGGTGAACTCATTTAATGGACTCCCAACTCGCCTCTGTGTAACCACCGTACTTTCAGAAATTCTGTTTCCATCTGGAAAATGCATCATCGGTGACAGAAGCCAGCTAAAGCTCATTTCAGTCATTGTCTTTAAATTCAAGAGAACAGAGAGACTCCTCTGCTTTGATTTCTTTTTTTTTTTGTTTGTTTGTTTTCCTGCTCACACACTGAATTCAGGGCTCCTGACAATGGCCAGGTATTGCAGTCATGCTTTCCACCTGCGGCAGGTACAGCCTGCCCAGTGCCAGAGAGGATCCCCCGCGCCAGCCCACCCTCCCTGGGGACAAGGTGCAGGGAAGCTGGATGGGGCTGGGGGCTGGTTGTTCACCGACGGGGGCCTCCCCCACCAGGTCCTGCTCTTCGTTCTCCCTGGCACAGCCACCTACCGACCCACAAGCAGGGGGGTTCAGTAGCCAAAACCCTTTGAACTTCTGTGCTTGTGTGTGCCCTGCCCTGGGCGCCGCACCAGCCCTGGCACGCTCCCCCCGAGCGCCTCGGGAAAGCTCCAACCCTGCAGCCACATCTCCCGGCGCAAGCCCGGAGCGTGGCAGGGCACAGACCGCGGCTCCACTCGTGGCAGAGCGCAGCCCCCCGCTCCCAGCACCAGCACCATCCTGCCCTGCCCAGGCCGCATCCCCCGCCCTTAGCACCGCGGAGCCCTCCTTTAGTTCAAAGCCTCAGGTGCTGCTGCAGTGCAGTTGCTAACAACAAACTCTTTGAGAATACAGATACCTCCAAAACACAGAGCTCAGCGTTTAACCCCGACAGGCTTTCCTGATGGCACACAGCTCCCTTCCCTCCTGCCCCTTGCTTCCTAACCACTTCTGCTAATCCCAGTCCCTCGGTGCAGGGAGCCAAGTCCTCTCTCAGTTCCTCCCAGACACTTTGGAAGCCCTCAGGGCAATATTTTAACATTTCCTTTATCATTCTCACTTGATTTCTTGATATACACTTGTAGAGTGTATATTTATGCAGGTTTTCTCTGGAGTATCATTCTAAAAAGCAATGCTATATATTTACACTTAACATGCTCTTTATGGAGCTTGCTCTACTCGCAACGTGCCCGTGCGTGCACAGAGATGCTCCTGGAGGAGCGGAGCAGCCACAAGATATTGTCCCTTAAACTGCTCAGAACAAGCACAATCCAAAAGCATCAGAAGTCGGTGAGGGAGGCAAAATGGGTCTGGTCCCACGCAGGTGCACTTAGCCTGCCCCGGCAGGGTCACAGCCAGGGACAGCGGGGAGAGCACCGCGGGGGCAGATCTCCACAAGCGCTCCGAGATTCGCCCCGCCACGAGAGGGGTCCCAGCTGTGGGGGTGGGCAGACCTCCGCACCCCACCGCAACGGCTGCAAGGACAGTGGGTGCCCCGCGGGGCGCAGGAGGAGGTGTCTTCTCTCCAAAGATATCTGGAAAGCGAGGCAGTGTCTACCTACCAGCTAGCTAAAAGTCAGGTCAAAGTCTTCTAACTGTAAAGAAGCAGATATAATCAACTCTTCAGGAATTTTCATTCCCAATAAGCTTAAAACTCTGTTTTCTCTAATAGTTTTATTAAGAGTATGATCCCTCCTGGGAAAAGAAGTGCTGCTGTCTCAAGCCTCCCTGCCATGAAGTTAGCTTTGACACTGAGGCAAGCCATCAGGAACGCACGCCCCGATGCCCTCCGAGCTGCACTGGTGGAAACACCTGCCAGACTAACGCAGCCCCTGCTGACACGGCGCGGGGTCGGGGAGATGCCCTGGCCCACGGATAACCTGATGGTGGGATTTTTCTTCCAGCCCCAACTCCTTTCAAGCTACAGCCGAGCGGCTACCACGGCACAAAATTGTTAAGAGATCACTTGGGGTCTGAGCCATCTCTTTCGGCATCTGTGCCGAGATATGGTAAATGCAAATTAAACAAGCATGAAGCTGGACTGTCGGCTCTCTCTTCTCCTCCCCTCCTCGATACTCTTCACAAGCCTGCCTGGCCACAGTGCGCAGAAAACACGTAGCTGCTGACCCGGCCACGAGACAAGGGCAAGTTCCTGTAGATGATGTTTCAGCAAAACCCTGACAAAAAGCCACTTTTGCCACATGCTGCCCCGCCTGCCGCTCCCTGCATCGCTCTCCAGCAGCGTTTTCTACTCCTGACTTCAAAGATGGTTTTCTCTTGTTAAAGTGAAGTGTTGGGAGTTTTTGTTCCTGCTCCTTGTTTAGGCCCTACATGGCTGGTGGAAGAAATTTTAATTAAAAGCTGTTCTGCTTTTATGTCCAACATGCTTCAATGGGCAATACATCTTTCTGATGCCGGAATTGCCTACTTAGTATTTCTTACACCCTCTAAGCAGCTGGTGCAAGGCAGCACTCAAATTAGGATGGGGAGCTGGATGGAAACTGCGTGGTGTGGCTGCAAAATCCTCTGCATCTCCATTAATGCTACTAATTATAGCAGTGGCTGGATTCCAGCTGATGCCCCAGGAAAACAAGAGTGTAAGCCTAGAGATTAGGGAAAATGCGCTAAGGCTGATCCAGGCATCTCCTTGCTGGTGGCTCGCTGTCTTCTGCAACTAGCGTTTCATTTTGTGACACTGGAAAATGTCGCAAAAAAAGGATTGCTCCTCTGCAGAGCCAGGAGAGGTTTCACAAATTAGGAGGAAGCATCCTCCCAAATCTACATCCCCCTTGACCACTGCCATGAACTGTACAGAAACTGGCTCTGCCGCAGCACCCATTGGGTCAGCACAAGCTGATCTCAGGTCGCACGAGTGACACGCAGGAGAACGGTCTAGATCACATCTTTTCCTTTTGGATAAAAAAAAAAAGTACTGTAACTTCTCAATAATGTGGTTTATCATGGTGCCTGGCTTGTGGTCTGTGCAGGGAAGAGTTGCCCGTAGCTCTGAGAAGGGCCTACGCATCTTGGCAGAAAACAAAACGCTGGGGATTGAAAAGGAACGAGAAATAAGAGGGAGAAGCAGCTGCCTGAGCTCCTGGGCTGCTGAGCTGCCCGCAGGTCAGTTTGTCAGCTGCAAACCCAGGCACCAACTCCCCTTTGCACGGGAAGGCGGCTCCTTCCCCCGACTGAGGGAGAACTGGGAAAGGCTTTGGGCTTCACGCGCGGCTGCTGAGTCAGGGCTGTCCCTTGAGCAGGCAAGACCCAGCAAATCCTGGCCAAGGCCAAAGAAATTGCATTTTTTCCTCTCCTTTATCAAGTGAAATGTTCATAGTAAGCTGCAAAACAGATCCTTTGTCCCTGGATGAAATTAGCCTGCACAGCCACAAAGCTCCTGCCCCTTTATCGATCTGCAGGTCTCTGCGTGAGCCTTCAGGAGCCCCCACGCTGGACCCGAGGTTTGCCCAGCGACCGACCGCACATCAAAGGCCATTACAGGTAGAAATGTTGTCAGGCTGCCTATAAGAACATACACATTTAAGCTGAGAAACCAGTTAATAAATTCAGAGCAACACTTTGTGACATTTCCCGCAAGATTTTAGTGCTGTTTACAAATTCTGAAGAACACCTCGAGACATTGCTGGCACGGACTTATGATTTATTTCAAAGAAAAAAATGGGTCAGAGTGTGTGGGTCTGTGTTTAATGTGAAAAGGGATTTGGAAATGAAAAGTCAACTGGCATGAAAGATTGCAGGGCAAATGTAAAAGCAGTAAAGCGTGTGGGTGGTCTCCGGGCATGTAATAGGATATTTGTAAAGGAAAAGAAACATGCAGGATTGTAAGCTTTAATAAAACAGTTCCTTTTTACCCAATCAATAACATAATTGTAATTTTCCAAGGCAAATTGCCTCTTAACTCCCTTTTCTCAAGGACAGAGTGGCACAAATGGGGCGAGGGCTGAGAAATTACTGAAGCAGCAAGCGTGGCCGTGTGTGTGTGCGCGACCCCCCCGGCTCCAAGGTGGAGGTGCTGCTCAGCGTGGGGGGACGAGCAGCCCCCCCGGCCGAGGAGGGTTTTCTGCTCTGCTCCACCCCAGCTCTCCCACCCCCCGGGCGGCTGCCGGAGGAGGGGGCCGGGCAGCCCCCGCGCCCCGGTCACACTGGGAGCAGCGAGGGCCCAGCACCTCGGGGAAAGGCTTCACAGGTCCAGTGGGGAACGGGGAGGGGTTACGGGTCTTCTGGGGGGGGGGGGGAGTGCGGCATCGAGGTGGAGCTGGTGCGTGGTGGCCAAGCCCAGCGAGGGGGGGACAGAGCAGGCAGCGGCAGGACAGGAAAACCAGCCATTCGAAGTGCAGATAATGGCAGAGGGCTATTTCTATCCAAGAAGACTGCCCGCTAACTGGGCTTCCCAAATCTGCCCAGCAGCACAAAAGCCCAAATTGAATTCCAAACTGCTTCATCAGAAGTTCCAGTGTATCATGTTGGAAACTAATTAATCATTATACAACTCCCTTGTATGAAACTGAGCTCCACCTTTTGTTTCAACACTTAGAGAGTATAAGCACAATTTATTTTTCAAAATTCAGAAGAAAAACTTAAAGATGAAAGGCTCACAGCGGTATCTATGACCACATCACCACCCTTTAGCAGGTTTCATTGTTCAGTGTAAAATAGAAGATACTGCATTTTAATTGCTATAGATTAGCGTAAAAAGCACCAGGCAGCGAGCACATCTTTGGCTCAGGCTCATTACTGGGCTCTATCTCTCTTTTGCCTCACAAGGATTTCCTTCACACCTTTGTTAGTACGCACATCAGCTCCAAATGGACAAAATTATACAGGCACTGGGGGAGGGGGGAGGGTCTGTTCATCTTTTTTAGCTTTTTGGTAATAAAACACTTTCAAGAAGAAGAAAATACAATAGTTGTCAGATGTTCTGGACTTGAATCAAGCAATAAATATCAGAACAAAGATTGATGCTCACGCTGGGATTAAGTAGTTCAGGTTGGAGTAGAGGTGGCCCCGGCAGACCATGACTCTGCTCACATCACTAGAGGCGTGAACGCACACCAGCTTGCAGTAACAGAGGTCAGGAGCTCCAACACGGGGGCACGCTGCCTTGGGGAGGGGGAGGGCAGACGCGACCCCGGGGCGGGAGCCGGAGGGGACAGGGACCCCGAGGGGACGGGGACCCCGGCCGGGGGCTGGCAGCAGCAGGCAGAGCAGCCCCCGGCTGAGGATCTTGCCCCTCTCCGTCCTGCCCACGGACATAGCACCAGCTAATTAGCAAACCCGACATTTCTCAACGTGCAGGTGGGCAGCACCAGGCACACCCGGACTGTAACCGCAGGAAGAGCTTCCCCCCCTCCTCAGTACAACAGAGATATTCCAGTGCTAATTACTGAATGCTTAGATACCCCTGTACAAATGAAGATGCCCCTCCTCTCCCCACACACAACAAAGTAAACCCCGATGCAAGTATCACGTCCAGCACACGTGCTGATGGGCACTAAGCCGAGTATCCCCGGGGCCGACCGGCCAAGCAACCCAAGCCAAGGGAAGCACCACAGACCTTGAGCACTGCTTGCACACCCCAGCTCCCCAGTGCATTCCCTGCCACGCTGAATGGGCAGGAAAAAACACAAGGAAATCCTCAGGAAAGTTTATTAAAAAAAAATAAAAGAGGAAAATCAGCTACTCACAGACTTGGCAGGCAACAAGTCCCTCTTACACCGTCCTTCTCCCCCTCCAAAGCCCACCCCAGCCCTGCCTGGGCTGCCGTTCCTATTTCCTCTGGAGAAGCAGGTGACCTCAATGAGCCTTCTCCTCATCCCCACCTGGACCTCCTCCTGCCTCGTTAAAGCCTAATTGGAGAATCACTGCCAGTAGCTGTGAATCTTCTGGCTGCTGGGGAAGGTGCTCATCCTTTTAACCTGCTTTTGACATGTGTTTTCCAGGTTTCACCCTTGCTTGCCAAAAATTGGCCCCTTTAGCAGAGAACAATGTCTAGTGCCCAAGCTAAGGAGTCTGGTGAGGCTTTCCACAGAGCGTTCCCATGGGAGCCAGCTCCAGCTTTCCCTGCTCTCACCGGTCCCAGCTCCCAGGGCACGGCCACCGGTCTGAGCCTGAGCAGTGTGGGAGTCTCCAGAACCGGGTGAACAAAAGACAGAGTATTTATCCAAGCATATTCAAAAGTAATTACACATTTAAACCTGAATCCAGACTACAGAGATTTCCTGTACCCACAGTTCTGCAGCAAGGTCAGCTGTCTTGCAGAATTGATTTAAGGCAAAACCGAGCGCTTACTCCTCCTCAAAGGCTCCCAGAGGGACTTTTTTTTGGTGTTCTCTTCTAACCCAATGACTTATTTCATTCACCTGAGCTGCTGTCAGCCATCCCTGCTGACGAGCTCTCAGTGAGCACTGGGGAGGACGAGCAGCAAACCCCCCGGCTCTCCTCTCCCCAGCCATGGTCCTGCTCCCGGCCGGCGCCCGCAGACCCAGCCCAGCGAGCCGCCTTTTAATTAGCACTGAGAGACAAGTGCATAAAGTTTCCATCAAATGAGCAGCTGACAAAACTCTTTGGGGTGTCCCGAGGCTTTCCGAGCACGGTGTCAGGGACGTCCTCGCTGGGCTCCGGCCGAGGCCACCGCACCTGAGGCTCAGGCACTGGTCCTGCCCGGGACGGGGCTGGTGGGGTGGCCCGCACGGACAAATCTGCTTGATGGTTTGGCAGCCTCAGCCGCATCCGCGCTCTAGCAGTGACTCCCCTGGGAGAGCGGCTGGAGGCAGCCTCTGCCCCTAAGGAAACCCTTCTGCAGAGGGATTTAGCTTTCCGGACAGTTCAGAGTCAGAAATTGGCTTCAGGTCTTCTTTTCTGTAAAGGAAAAAGGAAGACAACTTGAAAGACTCTGCCATTATCCTTCAGGACAATAACACAATAATTAAAACCACCCTACACAGTCCATTTTCCTTCCAGATCCTGGAAGACTATAATAGAATAACAATTGCCAGGACCCTTTTCTTCTCCCCCCAGAAGAACCTCACAACCAACAGAGACTTGAAAGCTCCAAGCCAGGCTCTCGAGGAGAAGATGAAATGCTGCTCAGAATATAGATTTTGGTGCCAGATGGGAATTACAGCCCTGATCCATCCTCCTCTGTCACAGGAGTCTGTGTTGCTCTGTGGGCTAAATGGAAGTGAATACAGTTACTTTCCCTGTCTTGGGGGGAAAAAATGACATTCCATTTTGTCTCCAAAAAATACACATTATTTAACTTATAAAATATTTAATCTATGTAATTAATCCTCTCATGACAGCGCTTTGCACATTTTTGCTGGCAATCCATACTTTGAATGGCCTATAGTTATAGCTAACTTTGTTTCCTTTTTCTCATGAAATTAATCAGAGGCTTGTATTCTAAATTATTCAGGAACTGAATGAAGCCTGCTTTCTATGGCTTGCAGCAAGAAAACTCCTATTTCTTTCATGTGCCAGCAACACAGCAATTCAACTTTGCCAAGGGGGAAAGTACCAGAAAGTGGAGGCGAGCTGCAGGCTGTGGTGCCGGCACGGGGGGCGAGTCCCCGCGGCTCGCTGGTGACACGGCCGGGTCCCACGGGTCCCACGGGTCCCACGGGTCCCACGGGTCCCACGGGTCCACGCACATCCACTGCCTGCCTGGAGGCAGCGGCAGCACCGCACGAGGGGCTTCAAACCACTGAGGCTCAGATGCATCAGCTAAACAGCAGTGGCCTAATTTCTGGAGAAGCGGGAAGCTCCTGCAGCTCTTGCTCAGCTCGGTTTGAGGCGGCACTGCCAGCTGCAGTTACGGGGCGCAACAGGGTGGCTCCCCCTTTCGTGACGCCCCCGGCGAGGTGGGGGCCACGAGCTCTGGGTAATTTGAGATCTACGGAGACAGGGCAGAGGTACGCTGCTATAATCCAGACCAGGATCTTGTCCTTAAAACGCGATGCCCCGTGGCTGTGCCTCGGCCAGCAGGATCACGGCATGGTGCTGGTGTGCCACCAGCAAGCTCACGGGGCTCTCGGGCAACGTCACGCCAAGAAGAAACCTTCCCTTCTGCTCCTCTGACCTCTGCTGTCCATCCCGTGCAGCTCTTTTCTTCGCTGAGGACCTGCCCGGGCTTCTGTGTTTCCTTGGGGATATGCTAATAATTCAAGCAAGGCAGAGGGACGTGTGCCTGCAGAAGTTTAGGGGTAGCATACTGCACAAACGCAGGCAATTGGGAACGGGCCGTGCTTCGAGCCCACAGTGCCTGTCTGCTCCTCTGGGAGCCACTCGTCTTGAGAAACCTCAGACCGTTTAGGAGCATCAGAAGCTCAGAGCACCCCATGTCTTCCACTGGGAGCCTGAAAGGCAGATTTTCTTCACCAAAAGAGAGTGGATCTCTCATGAATACCCCGCCCAATGCTGAGCCCTGAACAGGGCTCCAAGCCCGCACCCCTTTGGGGCCATCGAGCTTGGGCTGTTCCCGGGTGTTTCCCCCCCCACACCCAGCACCACCCACCCGGACACTCGTGCTGTCCCTTGCACCCAGCGGGTCTGGGTCACTTCCGAGGGTGGGTTTGTGTCTGGGGCTGGCCAGATCCTGCTCCCCCACCGCGGTGGAGCTGCAGGAGAAACCCCATCACAGGCTTGGTGAGGTTTTGAAGTGCTTTATCAACACTTGCTCTTCTCAGCTCCTGGATGCGCATAAGGCTCTTGCTGGACTCAGAGTTCAGCCCCTTTGAAGTTTTCACCTCCAGGCTTATTTTTTTCAGCAGAAAATTCTCTCTATCAACACTTGTGGCGGAGCCATATGGAGAGTCTCACTGCAAGGGAGACACACTTGCTGATTCACTAAGAGCTGCATATGAATTTCCTGAGATTCTTTTATTTTTCTTATCTAAAATATTTTCTTATTTCTCTGAGCAGCCCCTACTTGCAATCTCCCAGGAGTCTTTCGCCTCTGACTCTTGCCCAGCATCACTCAGGATTTTAGTGATTTCACTAAGTGCAACCTGCGAGAGCTCTGAGTTAGAGTCGGGGGCTCTGGAGATGAGATTTTTGTAACAGGCAGAACGTCACCACTCTCTGTCACACGGGCTCTGGGAAACCTTCAGAGCTCACAGACTCTGTCCCCTCCAGACTGACAAATCCCGCTCTCAAGGAAATAAATTACTAGCACTTGGCACAGAAAGGAGACCCAAAGGGGGCTGACGGTGTATTAACTGTACCCAAGAAAATGTCCTCATTTGCCCTTCGCTCTTCAGGCTTTAATTTGGAAGCCAGTCTTTGTTACCAAATAATATGGGCAAATTGATAGAAAACTCAATTTTCTGGCTGTTCCACTGCCCAGTGGGTTGTCAGCCACTAGCACTTACAGAAATGCGCCCCGGAGTCCCGCAGCCTCGTGTCAAGGGAAGGGGCAATGTTTGTTAGAAGCGTTCCCGGCGAGCGGTGGGATGGAACAGCCACAAATCCAGTAAGAAAATCTTAAGAGTAAAGAGAAAGCATTAGTCATGGCTTCGGGAGCCAGCAGCTGTGTTGGCAGAATACAGTAAAGTTTCAATCTCTTGTACTGTTAGCCAGCTCACAAATCCATAAACAAAGAAAATAATAATAATTAAAAAACAAAAGCAAGCCCTTGATTAAAGCATACCCTGCTGCACAGCAAAGTTCAGTGTAAACCAACCAGCTTTGCAGGGCACTGTCCTAATGCATCAAAGCATCCAGCACCGCGCCGCGGTACAGATACAGGAAGTCTCGTAATGATGAAACAAGCATTATGAGCATCATTGTTAATCAGGTTTTATGGATTTATGAAACAAATATACACACTTATCTTGTTTAATATTATTTTCCAGTTGGAACCTTATTTTAGTACAGATGCCCTGAAATTATACTATTCATAAATAATGCAAGCAATAAAACCTTTCTCTTATCCCCCAGCGCACACAAATGCAAGCTTAAATGTGGATTTAAACAAAAAGTGGTAGAGCTTTGGGTTTAAAAGGAAAAGCACGTACAAAATGCCAGCCACTCTGAGAGCTGGTGGCAAGCTGAGAAAGTCAGTGCAGCCTCCAGGCTCCAAGTCACAAATGAGAGTTTATTTTTAAGGAGAGAACTCAGGCCCTTGGTTCTGGGGTGAGATTTGTATCGCTGGGTCGTTCTTGGTTTGTCCGGACAGGGCACACGGGATGTGTGATCAAACCGGCCCTGGGGCACACGCACGGACACCAGGTCTCTTCAGAGGTTCCCCGGGGCCACGGGGCCTCGCAGGGGTGATCACCCCCCTCTGCCCACGGAGCTTCCACAGGCTTCAGAAAGGCCCCACGGTCACCAGCGAAACGCTCTTCGGAGGACGGTGGGATGAGGGCGAGCTGCTGCAGGCAGATGGAGCTGGACGCTCGGCACGGGGAGTGCTCGGGCTCTGCTAAAACCTGCCAGCGCTTCGGTTCATTTGCTATGCACCTTCTACATAATTCATATCCCAGAGACTGCTGAAAATCGGGAACAATAAATAAGGCAGCAAAATTGGTATTTTTGGTCTGGTTTTCACGCGGCAAAACACATCTAAAAGAAAACCACTGTCTCCTCTGCTGAATTTGCCCAAAATCTAACCATGGGCAGAACTGTGTTTCTAACCAGTAACAAGCAACTGCCTTTTCCTTTTAAGTTTTTGGAAGGATCGATGTGTCTTTTGTGCTCAGAAACCTGGGACTAATTTTAATGAGATGTGGAGAAGGAACGAAAAGAAGCGCTGACCCGTGGGGCGTTCTGCAGGCACTGAGAAGGCTCAGAGCAGGCAGAAATGCCAATTAGGTTCCCTGCAGCCTGATCTCCTGCCTCGGTGCCTCCCCGGCTGCACATTTCCCAGTATTTTCTAGCAATTTCTCCAGCCAGCTTGCAGCTCCCAAGCAATGAGCCCTCCGCTTCTGCTCTGTGGAGATCACCACCTGCGAGAACATGCTTTAAAGGCTTTTTTCTTGCTGTCCAGGGCACACGCTCTGTTTGGAGTTACCGAGGGCACGAGGCACAGGGCGCTGGTGGTGGCAGCTCCTGCTGCTGCTCCTCCGGCTGCCAGGCTCTTCCTCCTTCCTCATGCGGGCTGGAATATGGTTTTATAAAATGCATTATGCCCTGAACGTGAGAAGCTTGAGCCCTTCTGCAGCCACGAAAGGCGATGTCGCTGCAGGGGCTGCCCGGCCACTGCTCCCACAGGCTGGAGATGCCCCGTCCTGCAGCCCCAGGAAATGAAGATGTGAAGAATCTGAGAGTTCAGGTAAATTGCCCTGGGGGCTTGGCACAAACCCTGGGGTGTTAGAGTAACAGATTTAGAGGAGCTGACTTTCTCAGTCTTGTGGCTGAACACCAGCCTGGGGAGATAAGCACAAAAAAAATCTGTTTTTCCAGCAGCACAAGACCCGCAGCCCGTGTCTCCTCCTGCCAGGCGGGCAGGGTACGGTTGACAGCACGGGCAGAAGCCCCCAGGGCTGAAACGCCCGCTGCAGCCCGGGCTGGAGCTCACTGCTGCCCTGCCCTGGCCCCCCCAGCCCCCCAACCAAAGCAGCGCCGGGGCTCTGCCAGGCCGGCGGCTCGGCCGGGGGCTGCCCCCATGCCTGTCCCTCCCTTTGCCTCCTTTGCACCCCGCTGCACCCTCCTGCTTTCTCCCAAGAGCCGACAGACCCGACATATCTGCTTTCTGCCTGTTACACCTGTGGGGTTGCAGGTGTGAAATTAAATGTATATGTGAATACGAGTACGTACACTGTCCTCCCATCCTCCCCCCCCCGCCAGCTCTGCATCTCCCCGTTCAGTCCAGGCAGCTCCTACCCCTGCACACGCCTGTTTGGGTGGGAGGCAGGCGAATGCAAGAGGCTGCAGCCAGATTAGAGCCTGATGTTCAGGAAAGCGATGCTGACAAACCGCACAGTCATCACTCCCAGCAGCCGCCTGCTCAGCCAGCAAACAAGGGAAGAAAATAGGCTCAGTGGCTCGAATAAGCCCCAGAGCCTGCATTTGAATTTACAATGAGCTGCTCAGTGGAGCTCAATCTGTCAAGCACCATGTCCCATTAAGATGAAAATTTCAAGGTCTCAATAGAGCAGATAGATAACCTCTTTTATTCTCTTTTATTAGAGGATGCTTGTGAGGCTGGCAGGTCAGGCCGGCTCCAAGGACTGCGACTATTGCAAACGCTTCCCCAACAGAGGCCACTGTTTCAGTGACCGTGTTCTCCTTTTCCTCCTTGTTTGTTTCTTGGGCTTTTATTAATTCTCAGCTCATCACATTTGCATGTGCTTATGCCAGTGCCTCAGTACCCAGGCTCTGTCTGTGGGATGCAGGATGTGCTTGCGGGGAGGTGTCACCATGAACCGGGCTCTGCCCGGACCCTGCCCGCAGTTTGGGGGGGCCCGGGCGATGCTGCCCCAGAAAAACAGGCCAGTAGTGGTGGGTCTGTGGCTTTGAACCAGTATAGGAGGAGAAAATGGGACCATCTGGGTTATAAATCACCTCCCACCCAGGGGTCTGCTGGAGCCGAGCACTCGGAGCTTTGGTTTTACCCAGAGCAACACTTTCAGTCTCATCTCTCTCCTTCCTGACAGCTTGTCACCCTGAAAATCCAGACCTGAGTGAATGCAACTCCCTGCCAAAAAGCAGGAAAAAACCTCACTTTGCTGTTTCCCTTTGCCGTTATAAGAAACAAAATGCTTTATATTCTCCCCTGCTCAGCAGCACGCTCTACAGATGCAGCTTGGGGAAGGTGCTGCCTTGTTCCCAGTTCAGAGGTGCCACTGGTGGCAGCTCCAGTGGAAAATTGCATTTAGCTGAAGTTTTGCATTAGAAAAGGACCCCCTTCCCAGTGTCAGTGAGCCAGAAGATGTCTGCTCCTTTTCTGAAAACCTATTAACCTTTTCCTACTGCCTGCCCAGGAGTAAGGGGGACATGCTCATTACTCCTCCCCTGCCATGTGTTTTGGCTATTGCAAGCACTGAATATTTGCAAAGCATTTGGTGTTTGTTGAAATGTTCTCTCTGGATCAAAGCTCAATATTTCTTGGCTTCTCTACACTTTCTGAGCTGCCTTCTGCTCACTGTTGCATATTTGCCTTTCTCTCCTAGGTTGTTAATAGGACTGAACAGCTTTTGTTTATTGCTTGGGCTTCCCTTCCCGTACAAACCACCAAAGTGCTTTGTCCTCTCTCATGCCTTTCCCCTCTCCTCTCTACCAGTGTGCAACTGGGATGAAGGAAACCAGCAGGCAATTTCTCTTTCTGGGTGTTAGATTTACTGGAGTGTTTTAAAACACCAACAAACTATCTTTATGGGAAAAATTTCAACACTTTAAAAGCCAGGTTCTTTGGAAAAAAACCCTACCTTGTTCTTCTTGTTCTGCTTTCAGCAACTCAAGAGATGACGGTTCTGCTTAATATTTAAAAAGTCCATAGTACTGAGCTATTTTCTTAGTCAAAACCCTTGTGCTCATGTATCAAACCCACCTAAACAAAGTGAGGTCTTTCCTTTAATGCAGTGATGTCCTGGTGACAGTCTGGGGACCTCAGAAACGCTCTCCCTCCCCGCCTGCAGCACTACCCGAGTGAACACCAGGACCAGGCACCAAATCCCAAGGGACACGGCGCTGCCTGAACCCCGGCTGCTGCGGGGGGGACCCGGCCTGTCCCCCGAGGGAGGACAGCAGCTCTCCGGGGGCTTCCCCACTACCTTACCCTGCCTGGAAACCTGCTGCTGCCTTGCATTTTTAGGGGAAAAATGATACGGTCTTGCCAGCAGCTGCCAGTTCTTTTTATTGAATTTAGAATCAATAGTGCATCAAGTGGCTTGGGATGTTATTAATCAGAAAATTGGCATGAAGGACCAGGAGGTAATAACACTGCAGTGAGCCCATTCTTTTTTTGCAGAGTGGCTGTACATGGTTCTGGGTAGTGCTAATTACTTCTTGGGACCTGCCTTTCAACTGCTTTGTAGACAAGGGAAGCTACTGCCTACCGGCACTGCAAAGCCCAGCTGCTCCCAGTTATTTTCCTGCCGTTGTGATCGTAACCTGCGGCAAAATATTATATTGCATTTCCTCAAACCCAGAAGGAAGGATGTGAAAGTTGCGGCAGAAAGGCACACATATTTTGGGTCAAAAGCCACTAAAAAAATAGGGGGCATCCTGCCACCCCTGGGAGGAACACACAGCAGCTTCTCCCGATGCTGGTACTCCCCGGGTTATTAAGGCTCTATACGTCCCCCGGCTGCAGCCCCCAGCTGTCCCACCTTCCTGACACCCGCTGGGTCTCGCTGGCCAGCACAGCGAGCTGCCACGTCCCGATCCCAAAACTGCCCGAAAATTGGGCTGGCGACTGCACGGCCCCGAAGGAGCTCTGCCCGCTGTGCCTACAGCCCGTCTCCTGAAGGCAGTACAGGACCTCGTGCACAGGAACCGGCTGCTTCCCATGGGAACTGGTTAATTCTAGTCAGAGCATTTAAAGTCACTTGGACAGCACCTACTCGTCACCCCCATGCCAGCTGCCCGAAACACAGCGGGGTCAAGAAACTCACGTGTGCAGCCCCGGGTTCACTGTACGCACGTCGGCGACAGGTAGGACACTCAGACCTTAGAAGATTTTCCATGAACTATTTTCAAAGATTTGAAACCCTTTCATTTCTTTTTCACTTACCTTTTATTAAAAAGTCTCTGTTTGCAGGACCCGTTCAGGGTCAACAGATTTAGTAGTACCTCTATAAAAATAGCACAGAATTTCTGAGCCTCTAAATTCATGCCATATACAACGTACCACAGAAAGGAAAATAACTTGAAAAGTATTAGAACATACTTTAATAAGCTCAGGTCTCCTGCCTGCAACCCTGAAAGTATGTTTATCTTTGGGCTTGTCTTGAGCAATCATTATTCCCCCACCACTTTAGGATAAGCATGAATGCGTGCATTTACAGCTGCAAATCCCATTTGACTGCATGTAATCTAGTGGTTTTCCATGGCAAAAAGGTTTGAAATTCTGCACCTGTCTTGCTTTTGGAGAGATGGGATTACATTCTTATATAATTATTGTATCATTGTATCTAATTGGATTTCCAATGCCATTTATTTCATCATGAGGCTAACCTGGAAGTAACCTCAGAATGAATTTATGTATCCTAATGAGTTATTAAATTTGCATCTAATAAACACCAAAAGGAATGGAGGCAAACATACTATTAAGTGTATAAACTTTTCTCCAAATCATCCCTCCAGCTCTCGCAGATCTCTCCATAGTCATAGGGAGTTGGTCTGTCATCAAAGGACCTCCAAATTATCAAATTATTGCTTCTCTGCAGCCTTCCTGGTTTCCCGAGATAACCTCTGGTCTCCTCCCAGGCTCCTCCTCATTCCCAACACATTACAGGGCTTTTCTTCTCTTGTGACAATCAAAAGGTGTAGAAAACATTCACACAACTATGGAAAATGTGTGCATCAAGGCATAATTATACAGCAACAGATGGGATGTTTGTGTAGCTCAACTGGCAAAAGAGGGGGAGCAATGCAGCACGGGTAGCCTGGATCTGTAGCGAACAACCTGTCGCTTATGAAATGTGCAGTGTCTGTGCATTCTGTGTGAAATTGCTTATTCCACACATTGCTCAGGCTGGGTTGCTATTGTACCACCGAACGATACCCACCGCTGGGGGTCTGTAAAATGGTAATGGGTAAACCTCAAAAAAAATCACAACGTCTGTGCTTGCCAGTCCACCAAACTAGCAGCTTTTTTTTAAATAATAAAACAGAAAATTAAATATTGTGTAATATTGAGTATTTGTCAGGGAAAGCTGAAGTTTTGGGGGCTGAAAGAGCTGCTGGAAGCCGGGGCTGGGCACAGGTGGGGTTTGCAGTCAGGCCTTGGCACACTGCACCCCGTGCGTCAGGCTTGGGACGTCGTCCTTGACTCCTGCCCACATCCTCCTCTGGTCCTCCACCTCCGCTGGGCATATTTAGACAGAAGAAACTAGAGCCACACACAGCAAGAATATGATGGTACCAAGATCCCTTTTAAACTCCATTCCTGCATGACAAATAGGTTTTAATGTTAAACATAAGGGTTTATTGCAATTCTCATTCAAATAAGCCAATCTGCCAGCCTGGCAGGAGCGGTGAGGAACCAAAACAGAAGCGGAGGTGAGCCAGGGGAAGAATCAGCGCTGATGGAAAAGTTACAGAAAGCACTCCTAAAAATGAGTCTCTCTCCCAGTTTTCCCTTCCCCCTTGTCCACTCTGTCAGTTAAATCTGCTCCTCTTCCTCGCTGCAGTGGACAGCCCCTCCAACTCATCCCACCCCTCCTTCCCAGCCCCACGGCAAAGGGCTCCGTGCAGCAAACACGTCCCCGAGAGCAGCACGGCGGGCTGAGGCTCCGTCAGAGGGACCTGGGATGGATTTCCAGATGTTAACATCCAAGCTAGCACGCTGGCACGGTGGGCATTTTTGGGGGTAGAACTTAGATACCATACAATAAAATCTCAGTACAATAGTTCCACCTGCTCTGGAAAAGGTGGCTATAGATACCACAGTCATTTGTAATTAAAATGTGTGATCTTCTCAAATGCATGACTTGTTTTTTTAGGCAAATCCATATTCTTCAATTTGTAGGCTGTTCCCATTTTAGGATTATACTGGCAGATCAAACGCACGGCCGTGAAGCCCTCTGATCAATGCTATTGAAATTTCAGATGCTTTAGATCTCTCGTCTTCACTCAGGTTTATTTATTTATTCATGATTATGTCTTCTCCTGGCAATCTCTTGACCCTCCTGTTTCACGGCTTGCAGCAAAATTTCATCAACAATGACTGCTTTTAGTTAAAAATCTCACCATCAAGTAGTATCGAGATCAAGCTCTTCTTGAATTTACATCTCTCCATGGACAGTGATTTTCTCTCTGCTGCTGCATTATGTGATTTTTCATATTGCTTCCAAGAAATGGGGCTGTTATGTGGTCAGCCTCACAGCTCCACTGCACGTCTGACAGTCGATTCCTCGTCCCTGCTGCTGCTGTGGCTTCTGCCTCTGATTTTTAATCAACAGAGTGCAGACATCCTTGGTTTAAGATAGATCGAGGGGCCATAAATGGAAACCTGCTGCCCCCAGAATGGGAAATGGCATGTAAAGCATATTTTTAAATTATGTCATTTGATTCAATTGTCACATGCTGTAGATAGGAAACGAATTCAAAGCCTCATCCCCTGGATTCATGTTTCCCAGCACGCAGCAGAGCCCAGCTGGGACGGGAGGAGAGGGGCTGTCCCGACAGACACCCCAATGTCTGAATTGGGGTCCCTGAGCTGGGCTCTGCCCCCACCCCCACCCCCCCCTGTGGTGCCACCCACCTCCTGCCCAGGGGGGGGGCTGGAATGGGGGGACCTGGGGGGCCTGGAGTGGGGAGAACTGGGGGGGGGCTGGAGCGGGGGTGCTGCAGCCACCCTCCCTGGCTCTTGGACAGGGCTGAGCCTGGGGAGCAGCCTGCAGCCTCTGCCCCAGGGCTCCGGGGTGCATTTTCCCTTTTTCACAAGAATTTGGTTGCTACTTTGGATTATTATAGAAAGTACAGAAAAAATTGAGACACACACTATGGATACAAGATACGGCATGCCCAGCCCTGCACAAAAAGCCTGTTGTTTTACAGCAGCTATTCGTTCCCAGTCCCTACTATTTATCACCTCGGTATCTGATCGCCACGTAGCAGCGTACTAAAGATGCAGTTAGCATTCTCACAGATACTATCTGTAGCAATACACAGCAATAAAAGCCAAGAAATGAAGAAGGCGGCGTCCAGTCCAGCACCCACCCTGCTTTCTGCCTGGACTTCAGATTTGTTTCATACACCGGAATTTCTGACAACCACAAATAACTGGAGTTTCAGTTTAGTCTCAAAATATAGCAGTGTCTCTTAGCGTCCAGCAGGACATTCACTACCAGTGCACCCTGGTGCATAAAGCACCACTTCTCATTGCTTTTTCCCCATACAAACCCTGTTTTGCTAGGTGGGGACCCAGGCTGGGTACGGGCCCTGGGGCGGTGGGGGGGGCTGGGGGGCGAGTGGCAGGCTTTCCCAGGGCGGAGCTGGGTTTGGCCCCCCGGGTGCTCCTGCCCCTCTCCGGCTCGGGGCAGGCGCTGGGGGGGCGGGAGGGGGGCAGGACCCCCCGGCCCCCACCACGGGCAACACCGTCCTGCAAGAGACCCACGGGCTGTTGCTGGAGAGCGTAGGCACCTTTTCCCACAGAGCTTTCACCCAGGCCCGTTCGGAGAAGATTACCAGTGGCACCTCGTCAAAGATGAGCTTAATCTCGTTATGAATATTCATTTGTTCAAGCTCCGTGACAATTTCCCTCGGAGTCTCGGTGCAGCTGTGGCCGCAGCGGGCCGGAGCTGGGCGATCTCCCTGCGGTTCTCCTGGCTCCAAATTCACGGAGACAACTGTGGGGGAAACTCTACCATTCAGCAAGTTTATGGGCAATGCAATTTATTTTATGATCAAATTACACCAGGGTAATGCTGCCTTTTGCATCAGACAATTCAGTTCTAGTAATTGCTACCCTGGGGGTCTCTTCTCTTTTCTGTATACCCAGCCCATTTATAACACTAATGGTAGCAATGTGTGAGCAGAGGGAGGATAATAGACCTTAAATAGCAGCAACATCTTGCTGGAGGAAAGAGAGAGCTTTGTCTTTATATTTCCAAGACTTGTTGAGCCTTATGAGGTGCATGTCCCTCTCAGTGAGCTGTAAAACACCACAAAAAGTTGATGCCATGTGAACTGATTAGATCAGACTGCTTTCGCAGTGCGCCTCCTCAAACTCTGCGGCCTCAGGACGAGTTTGGTTTCCATGCACAAATATTTCGCACCCACATTAGCCTCTGCACACATTGGTACATGCGCGCGCGTTCACACGTCCACCGACCAGAGAGACAAGTTTGCATGCATATAGGTTGCAAAGAACTGAGGAAAACCTGCAAAGACCTGGAAAAAACCCCAGTGTTTTGCTTGCAGAATGCAGCCAACTGATCTTCCAAATGCACTAGATAGGAAAGGCTAAAGTACTCTGCTAGGTACAAACTCTGAATATTTCCAAAATACACAAAGGCAGGCACCCCGAGCAGAAGGTGGTTATATGGAGTAATCTCTTTGGTTGCCCATGGTAAGAAATAAAGCTACTGTAAGTTCCTCAGATGTCTGAACTTGTTCCATTTTTATGGCAGTTATGAAATTGGAAATGAAAATTCTTCATTCCTACACAATTTCTGGGGCCTGCTCTCCAGCTGCCCCCCTTCCCTGTGATCCCTGCCGCAACATCCCTTCGACCTGACCCGGGCTCCGCGGGAAGGGCCGAGCTCGTCCCCCCGCGAGGCCGAAGGCTCAGAGCAGGCCAGGGCCCGGGGGCTGCACCAGCCCCCCGTACCCCAGCCCTCCCCTCCTGCCCTTTGCTCGCTGCCGTATTTGCAACCAACTCATCGCGGGGGTTTGCTCCCTGTAACAGATGACTCTGGACTATGAGATAAGGCCTTGGATTGCCTCTTTTTTGGGACATTTAACAAAATACTGGCGTATAAAACCAAGCTCCCCTCTCAAGCAGGAAAACGAGGTGAATATGGCTCAGCATTTCTTTTCATCTTACAGATACAAAGGGCTGAAATGTCACAGAAACATGTTGTTAAGAATGAAAATCTTTTCACAGCTTTCCTTGACTTTTTTTAAAAAAGGTGAAAATAAGTGTGGGGTTTGAGCATGGTATTGCTAAAAACTGGATGCTTGTAATTAACTGAAGGCATACAAAAGTAGCTCCAACTTGAAAATCCATATAAGCGTTCATTATAACGAGATCTTTAAGTCTCAAGCTCCATTTAGATTTGCAGTTCTCAAGTAAGCTGTGACATGTCAAAACAGGGGCTAAATTCAGCTGAACTGGTGAACCTAAATAAACAACTCTAGGGACCGAGGACTGGCGCTGGGGTCTGTGTGTGTTCAGCTACATCCCCTGCGGGGGCTCACAGCCCCCTCTGAACCCAAAGGAACCGGTGAGCACCGGCGTTGGCTTTGGCTGTCAACAGCACCTCTTCTTGCTCCGAGGTCCTGGCAAAACCCTTACCAGTCCGCTCTGCCGACGCCTTTTACCACCCCCACGGCTGCACCCGGGACGGCAGCTTTGGGGCAGGTCTTTGGCAGCGCGGTGTGGCCCCTGCCCGGCACCGAGGGCCCGGCCACGCGAGCCCCAGGCAAGCAGCCGAGCATCGCCGCGCGCCGCGGGTCACCGGCTGCGGAGGTTTTCTGCCGTGGCAGCTCGGCGACAGTTTTAGTGTCTAATTAATACTGTCCTCGGGAGAGCAGGACTGAGCTGAATGCCAAGGTTGCTGGCCACGGAGAGAGGATGAATAAGAGCTGTCAAATTCAAGTAATCAAGAAGGACAGAAATGAAAACGGCGCTGGGCGGAGCGAGTCAGCAATAGCTCGGCCAGAACCGCAATTAACCCCAAAAATGAGACACTTGGATTCCAGCACGGGGAAGGGCAAATGGCTGGTTCCCCTGGAAGGGGCAGAGCCCGGGGGGGCTGCAGGTCTGAGCAGAACCTGCCCGAGCCCACCACAAGCAGGAATTCCCGCTGCTGAGTAGCGTGTTCAGCCCTCTGAACACTCTAATTTAACCCCTCTGTTCTCCCCTTTCTGTGCCTCTGAAATGAAGATGGCATTTCCCTTCCTCAGAGGCGAGCAGCGAGCCCTGCAGTTAGTGCCCGGGGAGCTCTGCCAGCTGAAGGTCAAAGCCTCAGCCCAGGCTGATGTTGGCCGGGAGGGAGCAGGAGGACGATCTGCCCAGGCTGACGCCTGTCAATGGGAAAGAATCTGAACAAATGGCATGGCGTAATGTATTTTGAAATGATGTCCTCTATTTTGGGGAAAGTCACACCGCAAGCTACGTTGGAAGCAAGTCTTGATCTATTTAAACTGTTTTGCTTGGGGTTTAAAAAGGACAAGAGTTTCTGGAGGGGGGAAGGAAAGCAACAGCAAACTTTCAACCAGCTGTATAATTTCCTATAAACTATCCATAGCCCCTAGAATCCCCACCACCCTCGCTGAACACATGACGTCGAGCACAGTGGATCATCTTCTCGGTGTGATGAGGCTAGAAAAGTGGTTAGAGGAGTCCTGGAGGAACCCTGGATGACTGCGAAGATGAAAGGCAGCCGCTCTGCACCGGCGCTGGGCTCCTGACACTGCTGGAGAGCTGGGCTAAGCACCTGTTTAACCCTAAGTTAGAAGGACTCTGAGAAGAAGAAATTATTGGCTCATTTTTGCCGAGTGCCTCTGTCCCCACCCTTGGAAAGCGGCGGGTAAATGGCAGCAGCAGAAACACCGCAGCCTCCCGGGGAAGGTGCTTCTCCCAGCGCCTGCCTCACCCCGTCCTCCCGGTTCACTCGCTGCAGCTGACTCCTGGTAGGGATCCCCGGGGCTCAGCGGGGTCCTCCCCGCCTGCCCCTCTCCTCCACCTCCAGCGGGCGTCATTCCACTCTACCTTCTACGCGTTCTTTCAGCTGGGCTGCTTTCCAGCCCTTTTTGCTTTGAGCTGGCCCGTTAATGTCAATGAGCTATTTTTGGAAGCACCATTCCAGATGCCTTCAGCTCTCCTTCCGCCGGCGGCCGCGGCGCAGAGCACACGTGGCCGTGGCCGGGAGGGTTTGGGGTGACACGGGGGGAAGCAGCGCCCGCCCCGCGCCCGGGGATCGCGCCGGCACGTCGGTTAACGCGGGGCTGCCGCACGCCCCGACCCTGCGACGGGACCAAAAGCTCCCGCTGGCCATGGGGAGCATCACTGCAATTTATTGATTTACTTTTAACACTTCGTTCCTCAGCAATAATATAAATCAGCAAGAGAAAAAGAGGAATAGGAAATAGCTTCCAGCAATGCTGAATGGACTCTCGGTGCTTACGTGCTGCAACCTTGGTCTTACCCAGCAAGGTTACAGCGGGGAGGAGTTACGCTAGGATCTCAGAGCTTGTATTTTTTGCCCTTATTCTTAAAATAGCTTAAAGTGGTTAAGGCATTTCTATAATATCCCTGGGTGAGCTTCTGGGATGGCCGGTGCCCTGGGCTCAGCAGCACACCCGTGGCCAGCGGACGGTGTTGGGAAAGGCACCCCCTGAACCAGGGTCCTGTCTCCAGGCACAGCAATATCCCAGCACGCTACTATCCCAGGAAGAAGAGACCACAAATAGCATAAAGTGAAATAAAAAGGAACGGGAAGTGGGTACCTGCTGAAACAAAAATTAGAGTATACTTTCTCAGCTGAACATTCCCATTTATCGTCACATACATAAACGCGCAGACTTTTTCTACAGAATTATTGTCCAGAAAATTATTGATCCACATCCACTCTTAAGTGTATCTCTTGTTTTTTTTTCTCCTTTCTACTAAAAAGCCATACTTGGTAAATCTCTGTAACACAAGCACTTACGCCCTGACAGGCTCACAGAGCGTGCAGGCACACGCACACGCAGACCCTCTTGCGCCTTTAAACTCAGCTGCTTCAGCATTTCCATGCACTCACGTATGTGCGTTTGGTTTCATCCACTCAAGCCTAGAGAGATTTCCTGAATAAAATGTCGGTCTGCTTAGGGAGATGAGGCTCGTTATGCCGCTGCCACCTGCCTGAGCTCCGGGGCCCGTGGGAGCGCGGGTGGTTTGGTGCCCACCCTCCCAGCGCAGGCGGGCAGCACAAACCCGCGGCCCTGCGCCTCGGCCGTGTCAGCGCGCGGCCTGCCTGCGTTGGCGCACAGCACGGTTACCTTCGGCAGACAAGCCAGAATAATCATCATTTACAAAGAAGTTTTTCAGTCTGCCCCTCCTGTACACCTGCAAGGGCAGATACGGAAAGTGGGACATTCATCTCAGCCTTTTGTACCTTTTATCCTCAAGTTAAATAAATGTGGAAACAACGTTTTCATTGGTGTTTGCTTGTCCTTATAGCCCGTGGCTCAGGTGAGGGGAGTTTCTGATTTCTGGAGCTCAAGCAGCCTGAAAACTGCCAGGTCTTAAATTTATTATTGATTCCTTCTATTGTCTCCAGGGACCACTACAAAAGATCCAGGATAAAAACCCTTATTTATGGTGCATGGCATTTTCAGCACAGGATGCTGATTGAAGAGGATTTCAGGTACAGCAATTATTCAACCACAAACACACCAATGTTTAACTAATAATCTGTTTTACCATAAAGTCCTCTAATCCCCAAGGATTGGGACATGCGATATATCATCTCGTAGCACTGTGACCTATTGGCCTCATTACAATATAAACAGAATGAAGGCAAAGATGAGCTGGGTGGGGAAATGTGCTCCCTGAAGCCTTGCATCCTGGGCTCTTCAGGACGGGGGGGACAAGGACCTGGGCACCCTGGGAGGACAGGACAGGCTTCCTGGCCAGATCCTGACCCTGCTCCATGGACCTGCTGGAACTAGTAGATAAGCAGAGAAATAAAAAGACCGGGGAAAATCTTAAATGACTAAACAAAATTCCTATTTCAGTTTTTGGTAGGGGCTCCTTTGGGGGTTTTAATGGGTGAAAAACCGCCTGTGAGCCAGCAATGTGCACTCACAGCCCGGAAACCAACCCGTGCCCCAGGCTGCAGCCAGAGCAGGGGGGGCAGCAGGGCCAGGGAGGGGATTGTCCCCCTCTGCTCCGCTCTGGGGAGACCCCCCTGCAGTGCTGGGGCCAGCTCGGGGGCCCCCAACAGCAGAAGGACCCGGAGCTGCTCGAGCGGGGCCAGAGGAGGCCACGGAGATGCTGGGGGGGCTGGAGCAGCTCCCCTGGGGGTCCGGGCTGAGAGAGTTGGGGGGGTTCAGCCTGGAGAAGAGAAGGCTCCGGGGAGACCTTCGAGCGGCCTCCCAGGGCTTAAAGGGGGGACAGGAGAGGTGGGGGGGGACTCTGGGTCAGGGGGTGGGAAGAGCACAAGGGGCAGTGGAAGATGTCCTTACCTGCGGCAGAGGAGCAGGACTGGATGGTCTTTAAGGTCCCTTCCAACCCAACCATTCAAGGGTTCCATGAATGTCCTCGATCATCATGGGCTGTTGAAAGATAGTGCGTTCAGGGGTGAAATGTCCTGAGAGGGCTCGCTACAGGAGCATAGTGAGAAGCCAAAATAAGACCATCTTCAGAGTTGACACTGGAAGAACCAGTGCAAGAAATACCATTACATATGCACTTGCAGATTGTTAAGCACCTTTCAGTATTTTAATGAGCATTTGGATTTTGCAATGAATGTTTTCTGTTGTGCTACAAGGTCTTTTAATGACTGTACTGACAGAGAGACACATGTTTGCAGAGGAAACCACTTGCTAGAGAAATAGGGCCCCATATGAGCGACTTCTACTTGTAACAAATGCATCTGATTAGAGAACTACTTCTTCCCTTTCATCCTCTGAGGAGGAGGAGGAGGATGAAAAAGGCTGAAAATGGGAAGTGAGCCCAGTGCTAGGGAGGCGCAGCTTAGCACCCGGGCTCCGGGGAGGGATCCGAACCGTTCGCTCCTCAGAGCGTCAGCACACTGTGGACAAAGCAAAGAGGGAGGTTTGATTGTGCAGATTTTTATCCCATTTCTATTTAAAAAGAAGCGTGGTTTTTCAGGATTCTTGCAACACTCACTGTACTGGCATTCCTCTACTTTTTCCATAATTTTCCATTTGCTCTTTTTCCTCCAGTTGTCTGCAAAGAGACAGATCCTTATTTTTACACACGTTTGTTTGCAGAAATAAATACAAGGATAGGTGTTACTCTCTAACATATGATCAGAGAACACACCGTAATCTCTATTAATGATGGTGAATCTCAGGTTACATAGATTGAGGCAGTGTGGCTGCTTTATAATTTCCTTTTCGTACAAAGATGAACCCAAAGCTGTAGCCTCAGCACTATGTATTTATCTATTGTGGGATAGGTTTGAATTGGAAATGCCACTCTGTTCATTAAATGATTAACAGCTAATGAAACCTTGCAGCCGCCTTCTCTGACAATGCAACTGAGAGAAACAAACCCATCTTTTTTGCGCTTTTCCTTTTGCCACGTGCTTCTGCCTTGCTCAGTAAGGGCAAGAGTTGCAATCGCTGGCTGCGTTTGCCCCCCCCGAGGACACGACGTGGTCCCTGGCCGTGGACACAGCCTTCGCGCGAGCCCCCGTCCCCAGGGAGCTGTGCACAGAGAATTCTCTTCCCGCCGGCTCGGAGCACCTTCATCACAGATGAGTGTCACGGCTTCGGCCTGAGGTTGTATTTGCCGTCCCTACAAGTCAGCCCGTCACCTGGACGTGCTCAGCCGTGAAGCCGCCGCGCGGGACGCCCTTCGGGTCTCCGGGTCTCCGCTCAACGGCCCAACACGCGTTTGAATAAACCCCGCGGCGTGCGGCGGACCGAGGGGAGGTTAAACCTCTCCGCTTTCCCCATCAAGCAAAAGACGGGGTAAGGAATTACAACCGAGAGCACCGCCAACCTTCCTCAGCCTTCCGGACCGGGAGCCGCGCGTCGCCCTTCATTGCGCACCCATACCCAGAGATTTCCCAGGCACGGCGGGGAGCAGCTTGGCAGTCTGGGCACTCAAACAACAGAGCCAGACAGAAATACCCAGCACGGGTCAGCCCCTTTCAACACAGCCGTGACGCCAAAATGTTCTCTTTCACCTGAGAATTCGTCGATGACAGCGTGTGGTTTGGGGCTTTTTTGGTCCTTCTCCACCTCTGGTTAAGCACTCTCCACTGGCAATTATTTCAACACCAGTCTACTCTGTGAGGGACAGATAACCTACACATCATTTTTCTTCCTGCCCTAGAATTATTGTTCTTCATCCCAATATGGAAACATGTGATTTGAAATATAGTAACCTTTCTTCTTTATATACCTGGAGTATGCTTGAAGTCAAATGAAGATAGAGAATTTACTTGCTACTGCCACCAAGGACTTTTTCAGGCAAATTATTCAGTTTTATTAAGCACATAAAGACATACAAAGTTGGTCTTTTAATGCACTTATATAGCCATAAACTTATATCGCTGAAATAATTGCATTTTAATGATTTTTTTTATCTTCGCATAATTTGTATATTTAACAATCACACCAACAGAAAGAGAAATGCTCACTGTGGAAGCTCTCTGCTTGGAGATTAGGTGCACGCTTATTCCTCATCCCCACACTGCTGATGAAAGCTTCCTAATTCCCTATTATGTGCTCTTAATGGCTTCTGTGAAGATAATCCAGCCATTATGACGTCCTGCCTGGCTCTGTTACGGCGTCTCGGTGCTTTGCCCACCAGGTTGGAGCATTCAGGCTGCTCTCGAAACGCAGGTTCAGCCCGATCTGGGCAGATTTGCTCTTCTGAAAACCATCTCTGAGGGAAGCTTGTCTGCTGGGAGAAGCGGCCGGAGAACCCTGCTCCCCCAAGCCCCGGGCTGAGGCTTCCCGAGGGATATAAGCAGCACGCACGCCAGGACTGTGGTCAGCCAGACCTCTTCTTTACAAAGAAAAAAAAAGAATTATGTCCTAACCTCTTTAGAAAGCATAGAGAGATCCCAAACGGGTTTGGCTGGTAACACCTTTCACCTCACGCTGATTCAGGTGGACTTTTTGGGTGACTGCTGGGGCACCCCAAAGCCATGGCCTCGGGCGGAGCGTTTGCCACCTCCCACGGGCACCCCAGTCCTGGGGGGCTGGTGCTCCCCCAGCAAAGCACCAAGAAACCATCCTCAGTGCATTTGGCTCTTGGGTTGTGACAAACGCACAGCAGTGTTTTAAACTGCCTAATTAAACTTTTAATGTATTAACAGTTTACTACCACGCCTATAGGTAGATAGAAACTAGGAAAGGAGTGCTGTTTACTGACAGCGTATAGGATATTGCCCCACAATTCACAAAAATGACCTATGCAACAAATGGTGACGTTCTCGGCTGAGCTTTCCCTGTAACAATTTCTGGTTATTTAGTGAGATCAGAATTACAAATTATTAAAGCCAGTTAATAATTAGTTTAAGTGGACAATAATTAGCATTGACTAATAATGAGATTCTTACTACACCCACTTGCTTATCCGGAGACCTTCTCCTGTTTAATAATAGAGCAATGAAAGCCAGATGAATCAGTAATATTTACAGCTTATTGAAAAAAATTGCCCGAGTCAGAAGGAATAATTTAGCTGGTAATTCCAGAAAAGTCACACGTGTGATTATCGTGCCATAGGGTGTCTTGTCCTGTACAGGCTCCCGGCTGCTCCCAGCTCTTCCCCACTAACGAGCTGCAATCAGCAGCGGGGGAAACCTCCCCTTTGGGGCTGCCAGGGCCCCCCCCCTGGGCTGGCATCGCTTGGGTCCCCCCCGGGCTGGCATCGCTCGGGTCCCCCCCGGGCTGGCATCGCTCTGGTCCCCCCCTGGGCTGGCATCGCTCGGGTCCCCCCTGGGCTGGCATCGCTCGGGTGCCCCCCCCCGGCTGGCATCGCTCTGGTCCCCCCCGGGCTGGCATCGCTCGGGTCCCCCCCCGGGCTGGCATCACTCAGGTCCCCCCCGGGCTGGCATCGCTCGGGTCCCCCCCGGGCTGGCATCGCTCGGGTCCCCCCCGGGCTGGCATCGCTCTGGTCCCCCCCGGGCTGGCATCGCTCGGCTCCCCCCCCTGGGCTGGCATCGCTCGGGTCCCCTCCTTGGGAAAAACACTCAAGCACCTTCAAGGGCGCAGGAGCTGGGAGCACGTTCTCAAGTCCCACTGATTTTTTTTTTTTTTAAGTAATTTTGGTCGAGAGGACTCGAGTCTCCCACTGAGCATGTGCTGAGGTGGAGATAAGGATCAGGCCTCCATCTCCCGCTGTCTGTCCGGAGGAGTTTTGCTGTTCCAGAAGCCCAGCTTTGTGCTTTTGGGAGGCTCTCTCTGCCACACGCTCCTGCTGTAGGAATGGTTGCACCATGCTCATCCAAGAAGCAATAAATAATCCCCCTCATTGTTAAACTGTAACTGCAAACAGAACAATTAAACACCTTATACAGTCAACTACAAAAACTGAATTCCAAATATAACCTTTCCATCTTTGTCATAATTTCAAAGTCTTCACGTTAGGTTTTGAGGTGGGATTTTTTTTTTAATTTCTCTCTTTAACAAGCTGCAAAATGTTTTAGCACTCTTTGAGCATATCCTCTGTTAAGTTATTATGCACACATTTAATTTTTCTGGGTTTTTTCATTTAATCACTTGGAGCGATGCACAGGTCTCTGCAATCGTTTTCATCTTGGCTCATTGCACACGTGGAAATGGGGCTGCAACACAACATGTTACGGTGAAGTTTCTCCTTTCGGAATGAATTACATTGCGGCAAGCTATATTTGGAGCTCTCAGGCGCTGCTCTCCATCCTGTGGCTTTTGATGTTTTATACATTTGCCTGAGCTGCCTGTCTGCTGTTTGAGCTGGCTTGAAGTTATCAAAGTTTTATCATTTTTCAAGCATAAAAACACTTTCTGCAGCCCGTCCGCTCCCACCGCTTTCCTCCCGCATGCGGCACAGGGCCAGGGCGGCCGCTCCCGCCTCCCCGCGCCTCTCGCACCCTGGGCGGAGGGCTCAGGCCCCGGCTCGGGGCTGCAGCAGGGCGGGTGGAGGCGTGCAGGCGCGCGGGGTCAGCGCCGGCCAGCACCCCCGGGGCGGCTGGAGGGCGGACGGACGTCAAGGGGGCGACTTCCCTTGCTGAGAACTGCTCAGTTCCCCGTATTCCTCCTCCACTGGTACGGTTGTTAGTTGCTTGATCCAAATATGTGAAATCTGGTTAAAGCCATTTAGCCATAGGGGATACCAGTATAACCCCCCCGGCCAGCACGGAACAGGGCACCCCCCAGTGAGCGCCGCCGCTCTGACGCGGTGCCTACGCCTCGTAAGCCATGCTGAATTTGGGTACAACAGCTCATCCCGCGTATATATCTCTCTATAGTAAGTGTTGCACATTATTTCAAACTTTGCTGATTCTCGCCGTGCAGCCCGCAGGACATGCTTTTCTTGGTCTCCATCTTCAGGACTGGCAACCCTCCCCTGGAACCCGCAGATGCCTGGTGTTACTGTCAGCACTTCGCTTGGAGCGGGGGAGAAGATGAGGAAAATGTCTTCTGCTGCAAGTGAGGTCGAGCATACTGTAGGCAAAAATTAATTTTCATTGCTTCTTAATGATGATTAGTGATTTTGATACCACTGATCACATGCATTCCCAGCACATTTGATTAATGAGACCACTTCTAAGAAGAAATAATAAGCCCGTGGCAAAAATATGACAGGAACAGAAAGATCTGTCTGTACTTCTCTCTCATAAAAGGCTCTGACTGTAAAGAAACTCCTCAAGGTTGTAAACAAAAGCCTTATAATGTCTTTCTTCCTCCCATTTCCCCTTCCCTCTCCCACAAGCTACTTGCATCATTAGAAATCAGTGCACTAGCTGCAGGCTCAGGGTTGCAGGCCGATAACACCAACGCGTTTCTACTCACAACAACCGTGAATCTCACAAGCAGTGCCGGGGAGTCACAGATCGGCTCCTGCTGACGAGTGGGAGCATCTGCTGCTGCTGCGAAACGGCCCCGGGCAGCTCAGTGCAGGGCGGGCGGCTGCCCGGGCCCCGGGCATCGCCCAGCGCAGCCCGGCCGCGGCCGGGGTGGGTATTGGCCCCGGGACCCCAGACCCACAGCTGCCCCCCCCCCCCCCCCCCCCCCCCCCGGGCCTTTTGCCAACACGCCGCAGCTAATCCCGAAAGCGGTAAAACACCAGCAGCGCCGGAGAGAGGAAGGTCACGGCTACACCTCTATGTCCTTGTAGCAGTAAGGAATTTATTTGGTTAAATCCCCCTATGTGCTATCTCTCATCGGAGGGGCCTGAAAGGCTTGTATCAGTTCTCATTTAAACTAAGTTATCTATTTTTACACCACATTTTGTACGAGGAACTTACATTTGGACTTGCAGCAATGACCGACCAGGGAAATACTATTTGTCCTTTCTTGTACCAAGATGACAATACAAGCACGGTGGGAATTGTCGATACAATTAGAAAGTGGCAAAAAGTGGTGAAAGAAGTGAGTTCATGCCGTGCAGAGGAAACAGCTACCAAAGGCGCACTGAGCCTATAGGTTTGTACGAATACGTGGGATATGCAAGGTTAGGAGGAAAACAGACTCTCCAGGATGGTTAAAACGATGCCGTATTTTTTATTTTTTTGCCTCTGGTATGTTAATATCGTACTTTTGGGTTTCAATCCCATCCTTGGATAACCAAGGTGAAGAAAGCAAAATGAAAATATCTGGCAGCTGATTATTCCAGAGCTGGCTACGTGAGGTTTCTACAACGTCCTCTGAAGCCACCGAGACGAGTGCTGTCGGAGACAGGCACCGCTTGAGATGGACACTTGGGCTGCTCCAGCCCTGCGGCTCTTGTTTCTGGTGAGTGAGAGTGGGCAATAAAGGTGCAATTATGTTGAGACACAAGAAGAAAGAAGATAAATTATGGTCTTGCATTTATATAGCACATTTCATCCCAAACCATCGAGTTAACTGATTGATATACAAATTACATTTTGAGAGATCACTCTATCCATCCCTGACATGCAGATATATATAAAGTAATCATCATTTTTTAAAGCAAACTTACTTATTAATGCAAACCCTACAATTGGGGTGAGCTCTTTTGGGCAAAGATGAATCAGAAGTGACAAAACTCCACCACCTCGTGCCGGGCGTGCTTAAGAATGAATGGAATAATTTAGATACTTAGATCCCTCCAACACAGTAAGTTCAAAGCCAAACAGAAAACGCCTCTCTTCTCTAAGGATTCAAAACAGACTTCGCTGAAATGTAATTAATCGCTAAGTCCCTTGAAATCAATCACTTCCAGAAACTAATACCCACCTTGCTGATTAGATGGTGGGTAAGCCAGGGGGCAATTAATGCATTAGTATGAAAATTGTTAACCATGAGAGCAACCAGTTTTGATGGGATAATTGCTCTGAGAAAGACTACTCGATGGCTAATATCAGAAGAAGTGATGTGTTTGGGAGAGAGGAATCTACTATATTAACTGCAGCTAATTAAAAGTGACCTAATTCTCATTAATGCTATGTTTGATTTGATAAAAACTTGAATCTGGGGGGCTAATTGGGAGCGTCGGCACGTGTCAGCCCAGCTGACGCCAGCTCAGAGGTTTTCTGCTTTCTCTCAGACACGGAAAGGAGGTTGGGAGCTGTTCCCACTGCAGTGAGAAGTGTCTGTCGTATCGGAAAGGCGAAACTGCCGCCTCAATAAGTGATTTTTCAGGCCAAGCTGGAAGCAGATGTCCATTTCTACCCACCAACTCCAACAGGTCCCAGCTACGTTTTGTGGAAAAGTGCTTATAACTGCGGTGCAATCTGGGCTGTAAGTGTGTCAACCAAACGCACTTCAGCAACTAGAAACCAGCCCAGGAAAATTAAGCCCATCGTGTTTAACTGCTTCGAATAATGCGTTACATTTCTAAATTTTCCAGCACGTGTTTGTTCAGTGTGGCTAAGTGGAAGTGTCAGGGCAAAATGTTTGTTTTTCATACTCCTGCAGTTAATGACCAATTTTCCACAAATCACAGTAGTTTTACACCATTAGGCTTTATAATTGAGCCTTTATGATGCGATCCTGTTTACTCGGCACACAGAGGAATCTGACAGCCATCCCGCTCGCCCCCAGACAGCCCAGAAGTGACTTTGCGAGCGATGGCTGAGCCCCTCCGCCAGCACCAGCGATCGCGGCTCCAGGCGAGGAGGGAGGCAGTTTTGGCAGGAAAGGCGACGCGACGGCGGCGCGGAGCCGACGCTGGGGCGGAGGTGAGGCAACGTGGCGCTGCCCATCCCCACCCGGCGAGGAGCTCCCCGCTGCAGCACCACCGGTGCATTCCTTTCCGTGGAGATGCCCCCGTTTGCTCCAGAGGCAGAATCAGCCCTGGGGGTACGGCAGCCGCCTGCCCGAGGGCGGGGGGGATGCTCCACCACTGGGGACGTCCCCGGCGGGCAGCGGTTGGACGCCTCGCCCGGCTCCGGTGCTGCGGGACTGCCCAAAGAGGGGGCGAACGTGATCAGAAAAGGGAGGTGGGACGAGAGATGCGGGGTCCCAGCCTGTTTGCTGATCTGCTCGTTGCATGGGAAAAGACGCGTTTCGGGTTTTCCCCCGGCCTGGCGCCGGACTGCAGAACTGATTTGTTCTGCAATCCCTTTTTCCTCCACGGAAATCGCGGCCGAAAGGGAGCTTTGCTACTTGTGAATAAAGAGGTGGGTGATTCACTGGGCAATCAATATTCATTCCAGAAGGGAACAATGGCTGCGTTCACTTACGTACAACTGAGGGTGAAAGGTGGTGATCACTGAATTAATCATTAATTGAGCATTATACCGCTATTTATGCGGTTGGGCAATTAATGAAAAAAAAAAAAAAGCAACTACAAATAATTTATTGAACAAAAATATCAAAATTCTTTGTATAAATTGTGGACAATAAATAATCTGACCAACCCTTATCTGTTCCTGTGCTTGCGTCCTAGGAAGGTTTTGAACGGCCGTGCCAGGGACTTTTCACGGCAGGCAGGATTTGGCGCCTCCCCTACAGACCCGGGCCAGCCCCCCCAGACCACAGCTATCCCGGGGGGCAGAGCCCCAGGAGCAGCACTCCACTTCTGGGCACGGAGCAGCAACCCCGGGGGCTGCCCCGACGGGCTTCGTACAGCCAAAATAACCACCATGTCACCAAAATAAGGGCGCGGGCTCGGGCTCGTCCTCGCCCACAGCGCAGCCCTGAGCCCCTCCACCGCCGACCCGGAGCTCGGCGGGGGCTTCAAGCCTTCCCAGAACTGCCTCGAGTCACCTCCACGATTATGCACCAGCGCAAATGGAGCTAAAGAGGAATGAATATATGCTGGCCCTGCCTCACTGGTTTCACACCATTTTAAGGAGGATTTAGAGTAGCATAAAGTAGTTGTGGCGGAGTGGATGAGCTGAGCAGGTATATGTATTTACATTGCTCCAGGTAAAGCCCAACTTAGAATCCCTTAACTCTTTTTGACAACAAATTAGTTTCAGATCATGGGCTCCTGCTCTGTCTCAAAATATGATCTTCACTTCCAAATTATTCGTCTTGTCAGAAGCTGTTGCTAACAAAAAAAGGCAAATTTTTAATGGTTTGTATAACGTCTTGTTCACTTTCAGTTTTCTTCATAGAAAATTCTCTTTGTCACTTCATGCCAGACAGCAAACTTTTCTATCATGTTAATTAAGCAAGGCAGCCCAGGCTTTTGGGTGGAAGCCTGTCTGCAGGCACGCTTTGTGCAACCCCTAAGTGCAGCATCCCTCGCACCTGAACTCCAGGCTGAGCAGAGGTTCAAACAGTGACCCACAGTCTCAATGACAATGATCCAATTTATTACAAATGTCTCCAAAATCAGAAATTTCAGTCAAGATCCTGGTACTAAACCTACCTCTGGAAGGCGTTTTAACAGGCAATAAACTTCCATCCCCTAAACCTTCCTTCCATCCTTTCCCTCTGGGCTGTCCACTCGCATCGATTCTCTTTTTCATTCTTAACGTTACTCGAAGCACCCGCGCGCTGCTCCGAAATCCCATATAAATGGTGCAGGAGCAAAGACCCCCCCTCGGCGCCCGCCCGCGCGGGAGAGCGCCCGGAGCCGAGCGAGCGGCCGCACGAGCACCGGGAGATGCCGGGAGAAGCTCCCGACCCAGCGCGGGAGCCACGGTGGGGAGGGGCGGGGGGGCGAGGGGGCCCGGCTGCTGCGGGGGGAACGGGCTTCCAGCAAGTCCCACGACCACTCGTCAGTACAGGCGCCGGCGCGACAGGATATTTATCCTTTAAGAATATTATTCTTCCAGTGCTGCAGTAGACTGAAAATTTTGTCCCTGATATCTTTTCTACCCTCAGCAGAAAACGTCTTCCAGACAAAATGGATAAGAATTAAAAAAAAAAAAAATAAAAAAAATCTACCTTTATTGTCTATATTTCCAGTTCCATTTAAGAAAAAGAGGAAAGGGAAAAATTTCCAGTAAAATAAAAGAAAATTAAAACCCTAATTATGTTGTAATAATCTAGGAGTTTGTGGAAAAATCAAGTTTGATGTTCAGATACAGAAAAAAATAAAAGTATTTTGGGAATGTTATTCGCCAACTAATTCAGAGAACAAACATCCTTATTTTCCCGCCTACCAGCTTGGCTTTTCCATGGCTGCCTACACCCCTTCCCCACTTCATCCAAGACCGTGACGCAGGGCAGAGGCTGCAGACGATGGCAGCCCCCCACAGCCCCACACAGCCCCCCCCAGCTCCTCACAGCCCCCCCAGTCCCCCACAGCCCCCCAGAGCCCCTCATAGCCCCCCCAGTCCCCCACAGCCCCCCAGAGCCCCTCATAGCCCCCACAGCCCCCCCAACCCCTCCCAGCCCCCCCAGCCCCTCAGAGCCCCCCACAGCCCCCCCATCCCCATGGGCAGGCTCAGCCCATCCCGCAGCCCCGGCTGCACCCCGGGCAGGGCAGGACCTTGCCCTTGCAGCCCCCCGAGGAGCCGAGCAGCTCAGATCCTGCTAATCGCGTTTTCTACTTGGCATAGAGCAAGTTTGGGGTTCCTCTCACGCTCCCAGAGAGAAAAGCAGCCGAGAGGCAGGAGCTCGGCACCCCCCGCCCCACACACCCACCCACAGGCGCGGCCCGAGAGGCTGAGGACATTACACAAATCCAGGAGAATGCAGATAATATTCCCCCTTTAATTGTTTCCTGCTTGGCTAACTATCGATCACCTTTTTTGCAGAGTCGCTATTTGTTTTTCTTAGCAATAGATTGGGTTCTCGAGGCTTTTAATCAACTGTAGTTGGCTGTGATTACCACTAGCTGCTCTTGAGCCTGCCTGGCTTATTCCACATGCTCAAAGCAGGGCTCATCTCGCTCCGCACGCGTGTGGAGACGCCTGCGTCCCCTGCCCACCTCCTTCCCCCCCAGCCAAGCACACGGCCAGACCCAAACTAGGGGACAAGCTACATCAGCCAAACACATCAGCAGAAATGAATGCGTTACTCCTAAAAATCCCCAGTCACCCTCCACTCCTTGCAGAGCTCACATCGTCTTCCCAGCTTCCCTCTCCACTTCTGAGGGGAACCCTGGAACCTCTGGTTGAACTTCAGGATTGAGCCTTTAAAAACTCACTGCCTGCTGAACTTGGAAATTTCCGCAGGTGTTCTGGCCGCAGCTGGAGCAATGCTGGGATGAGTCTTCTATTGGCTTAATGATTAATTGTATCCAGTGGAAAATTATTCCACAGGCACAACAATCGGTACTCAGTGTTTCCAAATGTTAGTTTCTTCTATAAATGGGTGTTAGCAAAAAGCAGATGGCAAAGATAATTCACTGTCTACCGCACTATCCTCACCCATTGTCTTTGCCTGTTGCTGCAAACTTCAGTCAGGCTCTATTTAGAGTTATCTCTTCAGCTGCTGGGTACCACGCTGTGACGGGCTGTGATTTATGGTTATTTTGTCTGCTGTTTTAATTACAAACCTCTTGTTCTGTGATTCAGTTTGAGATTGGAAAGGTCGCTGTGAGGCTGAGAGAAAAGGGTTAATTCTGACGCTCTCCTCGGGGCAGCGGCTCACAGGCTCAGCTCCTTCTACCCAGGCAGATGCTAGAAAGGAGCACACACTGGAGGAGGACACTGACTTCCCCCCAGGCCACTAGCATTTGGGCTTTCTGGCTTCTTAATCACCTGCTCCGGCCACCTGAGCAAAGGTTCAACCACCCATTAACGGAGAGCGCCCGTGGCGCATAAATCGCCCGCAGTTCACTGCAGGTCACTCCCTCCTGTGACTTCAAGTGCTTTGCAGTTCCCGAGGTTAAGTCCGGACTGATGAATGCTGCTTTCACAACATCCTAAGGGTCCTGTCTGGATGGCTCTCGAGTGAAGGGGCTTCCCTGCCGCTACTCGACCGGCCGGATCACCCGGTGCCACCTCCACCCCCCTGCGCCCGTCTCGCAGGACCTCGCAGTCTGGATCTCAGCTTCCATCAGCATCCCAGCTCCGGACGCAGCACACTGCCATTTCTCCACCGTGTCCCTCCAGTCAGGTATTCTCTTGTTTACAGTTCTGCTATGGGATTTTCAGATTAAATTATTATTTGATCCTTTTTTTTTCTGTTTGCTTTCCCCTGCAGGCTTCTCTCAACCAGACCATCTACCACACTAATGTTCCTGTAATCTGAAGACAAAGCTGTCCCTGCTAGTCGTTCCTTTGACCCTCTGAGACATTGATCATTGAAAAAGCCCCAGCAACCTTAACACTCTCAGCTGTCAAGATGTCACGGAAATTTTGAAACATGTCAACTCCTTTTTACCTTGTGAGACAAGAAATCATCTAGGTGGAGGCTGAAAGAAGAAATCGTTCCCCAAACTAAACAATGGCAATTTTCTTCCCTGCTGTGCGCAGAGCATCAGCACCGATGGAAGATTCTGCTTTCAACGGCTCCAGTGTGAAAACGTGCAGCTGGTTCATTACTTTGATTTCGATGACAGCCTATTAAAGATCATCACCGCCATCTGTTCCCTCTGCTAGGTGAAGGGCTCGCTGGCCGATTGCGCCGCGGCGAGAGCCGGGCTGCGTGTGGGCTCTGTCCGTGGAGGCCGTCGTTAACCTTGGCCGTGGCTGTGGCCCATGGCGGGGGTCGATGCTGCGGCCGGAGACGCTCCCGCGGGGAGCCTGGCCGGGTCCGCGCCCAGCGACAGCCCCCCCTCCAAGCACCCCGCAAGCCTCTAATGGGGACGGAGATTCCGATTAAATTTTCCAGGATGGTTACCACTCTCTATTTAATACTGCACACCTGTAGAGTAGTTTCTTCCAAACGCTACTGCATCCCACAGAAGCCTGCTAATTTAACCTGTATTGGTGGAAAATCCTCCAGGATACCTTGCGCGCACCGGCTGCAAGTGGGTTTTAGGTGGTGTTTGACTCTATGGGGCTTGAGACTAATCCTGGGATCTTTGCAGACTAGCCCTGATGGGGCAAGGCTTGACCTATTCATTCTGAACATCGCTGGGGGCTCCCGGATCCTGTTACTCCTCATGAATCAAGCTGCTTATGTCCCATCTGCCCGCATAGCAGAGCTACCTGCCTTCTCCTAAAGGCATCAGTCACTTGAAAGGAAACACAAGTTGTCACAGGGGGTTAAATCAGCAACACTGAGAAATGTTCTTCTTCTAGAACAAAAATCTTGTCATTAAAAAGCATTAGGGATGCGTAGAACGGATGCGAAGAAAGGCAGATGGTCACTTCATTTCATCCCTCAAATTCTGGGAAAGACAAGCACTGAATGTTGTTTTCTCGCAGACTTGGAAACATTAGAAAAAAGCCAACAAAACATCAAAGTTTCTGATCAAACCTGTTCCTTTTGGTACTCCAGCTGCAACTTTTTATGGTGCAAAAGCATATCCTTCATGAAATTCAGATTTGAGTGCTCCTGAACATTGAACTCAAAGTCAAAATACGAAGTCTTGAAGTACAGATATATCGGAAAGAGAGAGAAATTTCTCTCATCCTCCAAGCTAACGCAGAAGCCTCTCAAAGGCCAACCAGCCTGTGTAGGACGTCTCTCACTAGTGTAATACAAATAGAAGCCTATTTTTATGTAGCATTAGGTCTTGGAGACAATCCAGAGGCAGCTATTACAATCCGCGCTGACTTCAGGCTGACTCACATCCTTAACTCATACACGCCATTGTCTTTATTCAGATTCTGCATTTGCATCGCAGGCATCTGACATTGGTTAATTACAGCTTTTTTTCAGCAAATATTTCTTTTGTTTCTGCCCTTTATATTTAGTATATTTATAAAGGGGTAAAAGCAGGCATTAATGAAGATGTTCCAATGCAAAAGTCTGAAGTAGCACTGGCAAGGAATGGAAAAAATTCCTCATATAGAGTAAACAGAGGCTGGAAGGTGGGACCGTCCCCTGCCCATCCCCTGCCACGTCACCCAGCCACCAGTGCCCGGCCCAGCAGCCAGCGCAGGCTGAAAGGGTTTTCTAATATATTTTTTATATATTTTTCAGCCAACCAGGGTGAAAAAAACCATTATTGCTCTTTAAGGAAGAAATAGCATAAAATTAATTTTTACATCAGAATTTGCCTCCAGCTAGGATCACCTTGACCAGTTTGCCAAGGCCGATACGATCCAGCTGCCCGTGACCTTGGGGACGGGCACGGAGGCAGCCTGGGTGTCAGCGGGGGAGCCCACCCGGCGGCAGGGTGACACGGACCCTGGGCAGGGTGACATGGACCCTGGGCAGGGTGACAAGGACCCTGGGCAGGGTGACACGGACCCTGGGCAGGGTGTCACATACCAACCCCCGTGGGGCCGGGCAGTATGGGACCGTGTCTGTGGATGGAGGAGATGGGACGGGGAGGGCTCAGGAAGGATTGCTTTAACACCTTAACAGAGCTTAGCAGAAAATAACAGCTTTCTTCTAGGCTTTTAGAGAGATAACCTAGAGAACCGTAGACAGAAATATATATTTTTATTACATTCTAGAAAATGGCTTTCTCTCACCAAAAATCATATGGCCTGATACAGTTTTCTGTTGACAAACACTGTACAGCCTCGTGCAGAGGACACCTCCAGTAAGGGGCAGCTCCCAGCCCTCCAGGACAGATGGTGTGTTTGTGAGGGGGGGAAGCAAAAATGTCCCAAGGGGAAGGGAGAATCAATTCTTCCAAATGCTGCACGGGTGCCATTGACAAGCCGTAAAGGGATTTACTGGCGGCAGAGACGATAGCGTGGCTCCCCAGAGGACAGGCCACCCAACCGCCACCCGTGACAGCAGAAAGAGAAGGTGATGAAAGGAGCAACTGCTACAGGCAAAGCACGTAATTGTGGAAAGGGTCATTTATAGGCAAGGGAAGTAACTCGTTCCTGTTAACTCAGGTGTACAAGCTGACGGCACGACACAGAAGCAAGGGAGGGAAATGAATCACTTTCACTTGCCAGTTATACAGATTTTGAAGCACCAGCCCATCGCATCCTTGGCTTGCCACGCAGCGCCGGGAGCGGGCGAGGGAACTCTGTCCTCTCGTAGCCAGCGCCGTTCCTCTGCACGAGGCGTCCTGCCCTCTGCGAGCCCGAGGCAGGCGCAGATGGAAAGCCTCATCTTGCCAGATTTTATGCAAGACGTTTTATTTATATACTCTTCCTCCCTGATTACACCCTGCTTGAAATAGAGCAACATTTTTTCTTTCCACCAGTGTTCACAAATCCTGCCTACTAGTAAATTTTCCCACAGACGGTGAAAAAATTAAAGGGGTAAAGGTCTCCCTGGTTAAGCTGAGCAGCTGGGCTGTAGCTGGTGTCTCCACCCAGGTAAGGTGCCACTTGGCAGCTGCTGAGGATCTGACCTTACACATTTCCCTAGAGCAAGAACAGAATGAACAATCCTTGCTGCAAAACGGATGGGGGATCAGACTGGCACAGAAAACATCTCGATGACAGCCCAGCTGAGCTGTGAGCCCCGCGAGCAGGTTCCTCAGCATTGCCCCCGTCTTCAGGGGGAAAAAAAAAAAAAAAAAAAAAAAAAAAATTAATGCTAACGGTCCATCTCATTCTGTGCTTTAACATCTGCCTGGCAAGGGGGAAGCCCAAACGCCGTTGTGAGAGCAGGGCGCTCGGGTTGGTCCCAGCAATGGGGGGCGCGGGGGAGGCAGGGTGGGGGGTCCCTGCCTCCTTCCAACCCTCCAAGGGACGCGGGGCCAGCACGCCGTGCTGCCGGGCCGGGGCAGCAGGAGCCGCGTTTCACCGGCCTGGCCACTGTGACCCCCAGCCCGCCCGCAGTGACGGCACACTGCTGCTGCCCGCAGCAAGAGCCCACGCGCACGACGAATGTTGCTGTTTTACAAGTAATTGCCCAGCAGATGTAAGTCCCACTAATAGTTATTTTTGCTTGGCAATAGGCATCTCTGCTGGTGGCGTACGGGACTCTAATGGCACAGGTCCATGCTTTGGAGGGACACACTGAACACCGTTATCCAGACTTCTTCAGCTTATTTTACCAAAGACAATTCTCATTTTATTCTCTGCAGCCACTTTGTAGAAGCGGAGAAAATGACACCTTAAAGTAGAGGCCGAAATGCAGAAGTGCTGAATAAAGCAGTGGCATAAATCCGAGGGGAAATGGATTTAATGGTCTGATCAGGTGTCTGAATGCTGCACTGTGCCCAGAGCACAGGGCAGGAGTAAGGCCTCATTAGACCATAACTTCATCGAATTGACCAAAACCAGCTAGATTTAACAGATTACAGCAGATTATACTAAATAATGAGTTATTTATTTGGAGCTGGATTTCACACATCTGGTTTACAGCCCAACCACACAAATTGGCAAAGAGCTCATGTGGCCTGAGTAAGCAAGCTTAAGGGAATGCAAAACACTGTTAAGGTGTTGTGATTCACAGACATAGGGACTACGAAAGTGCAAACTTCTAACATCAACCTCGGGCCTTTCTCACTTGTTTTCATACCAGCCTCCTTTTTAAATCAAAATGGCTGAGAACTAGGGAACAGAGCAGAGGTGGAGTTGTCAGAGCTGCCTGCAAGCTGTGGAGAAGAACAGAAAGTTTCAAAAAATAAATTTTTTATGAAAACCAGAAATAAAAATGTATGAAACTTTTCTTTCCGTCTGTTTCAAAGAAATGATGTGTTTTCAAGAATGTATCGTTGGTATTTGTGAGCCCAAACACCTACAGATAAGAAGAAAAGCACTAGAAGGTCTCCAGAAACACCAGCAGGTAATAGAGCACCAATCTCTGATAGCCCTTACCCTTCCTTCCCTTGCCCAGTAAGTTTTATTCCAAAAGGAGGGAAGAAAACTGCACGAAAAGCAAGAAGTGAGGTAGACAAAGACTCACCAAAGAATTCAAATGGTGTGACCAATGTGACATTCAGAATAACAAATGGCTTGTTCCACTTAACAACTGCACTTTTTATTATTATTATTTTTTAAGACTGGCTGCAGACCCTTTATTCAGTGACTTGGACCTATTGATGCCTCTTGTGCCAAATCAATATGTTTTCCTAGAGAACATGGAGCAAAAATCCATACTCATCCTGCTCAGCACTAAAATCCTGCAGGCTCGGTGTTCGGGTGCCTGCGTGACTGCTCTGTGGGCAGGGTATTAAAACTGCCAAGTGTGGATTCCTGGGTAAATAAAATAACCCATTTCCTGCGTCGATCTGCACTTACCCCCTCTTGGCCACTGACCTGGAACATCATTTGCAGAGTGCATGTGCGAAGCAAATTACCAGGTGAGCTCCCAAGGGCTCTGGGTCCTACGTGGAGACATTTTTTTGCTAGTGAAGCTTTTGCTGCTGGCCCAGAAGACCGAGCTCAAGAGAGATCAGGGCTCACACCAAGAACCGGTGCCAACATCGTCCTTGAGCACCAGCCCTGGGGAGTGTTTACAGCAGCGGGAGCCCCGTTTCTCCCGGCGCGGGTGGGTGCTGAGGAGGTGCCACCTCAGCGAGGTGCCACGGGGCCACCGGGGAGAGGGGGAGGCAAAGAGGGGCTGTGAGAGCACCCGGGGAGAGGCGGCTGCGGGGGACGTACGCCAGGGGCAAACGCGCTTGGGTGGGCCCGGGGGGAGAAGAGCGTGGACCACCGCACGCAGCACCTTGCCCGTGGGCTCTGCCAAGCCTCCAGCAGCGCCGGCCGCTGCGCTGCCCCCGGGCAAGCCCCAGCGCACCCCTTGTTCCCGTGGCTGCTAACAATAGCCAGGGCACACGGGGGTATAAGGAAAACACTGCGGTACACCACCGAGTAACCCACTGGTGAAGGCAGCTCCATTTATCAAGGCAGCGGGGAGCGTTTTCAGAAGGGCCTTTGCCACCAGAGACGGCATTAGCATCGCTAACGCCAGCCTGGCTAATGTGCTGGCAGTCATTTGTTTTCTGCTAGCCCAGGCAGCTGATGATGGCATTTATCACGTTCTGTACCCTTGCTCTGTGCCTAGCTGCAGGGCATAGGGCTAATTTAAATCAACAACTGAAAACTGAATGGAGAAAAAATGATTTTCTCCATCAACATTTATTGACAACAAACCTCAGTTCTGGACCTGATGGAAACTGCATCAAAGCCAGGACTCCTTCACATCAAGCTACTGCACCACAGGGCTAGAGGGAATGTAATTGTGCCACTGCTGTATAATTTTAATTCCTTCTCATGGGGGAGGAAGTGGGAAAATGCTTTTTGCTGCGACTCATTCCCTCCCCACCCTGAGTTTAGCAGATCATAGAAGAGATAAAATTGGCTGCCTTTGAAACTTGCTGGGAAAAATACCCTGCAGTCACTTGCCCAAGGATTTGCTAAGCAGCAGTATATAGCCATTTCTCCCGTTATTGCATTAGTGGATTATGTTATCTTTATCTTGTTCAAAGGTTTAACCCTTGTGGGCAGCCGCAGGCTGAGTGCTGCTTGTAGGCTGCTCCTGGCTTGTTTTACTGGGTTCCTCAAAGTACCTAAGCCACAGCTGGCTGAGGAGTTTTGAGCCACTGTTAAAAGTTGACAATTTAATGCTTATGAATCTTTTCAAAATGTTTTGTACTTGTCTCAGCAAAGGCAATAATGACAAGCCACCCAGATTTGAGATCTAAAACCCACGCGAACCAGTGCATAACACAACGCTGTCCAAGTCGCACTCCCTCTAGTGAATGAGGAACACAGATTCGCAGTGATGCACAATTCAGTATGCCTCTGCTTTGCTCTTCAGGCCTAAAGTTGGGGTTTCTCATTGGTTTTAGGTTTTTTGTGGGGTTTTGTTGTTGGGTTTCTTTGATTTTTTTTTAAGGAAGGAAAAAAAAGAGAATCTGAAGAGTTATACAATGTTTGTAGCGTACATGCAGAAGCTCCTCTGAGACAGCTAGGGTCTAAGAAACTAAACAGGAATGGAATCAAATTTTGGCCTGCCCTTATTTTTTTCTCCTTTATAACAGAATTATAACTGGAGTTTTTCTTCCATTTCAGCCGTTCCCTTGAATCGAGCGGTCTTGTCTCTCCTCTGGCCTCTTCCTCGCAGTGTCTGCCCACCCGCCCCCCGCCAGCGGGTCAGGCCGGCGGCGCCGGGGCTCACCCGGGGAGCGGCCCCTGGCTCCCCTCCCGAGAGGCAGGTACCAGGCCGGGGTGCTGGGCAGCTCCGGCCCAGCACGCAATTTCATTAATCAAGGAGTCTATTAAACCAAGAATAAGAAACTCGATGCTCAGAAACTTACTGACCCCGCCCCTGCGAAACGATTGCCCTTGCTGAGTCGGCAGGAGGGACAGGAGCCTTCGTGGGTGGAGTGTCCCTGTTTTATCAAGAAGGATAAAGAACCAGAACTGCTCCTTAGAGATGAGCCATTTATAAGGTTTTTTGGTATGTTTTCCTTGAAGCTGCAAACTACTTTTTAATTGCTTTGAGTTGATGCAAGGCATTTTTAAGTAATTTTTTATATAGTCAAAGACAGGAAAAATTATTTTGGTTGGGAAAAAATGTTCCCTTCAGTGCAAAGGTTTTTCTTTCCCAACTGCTTGGTTTTGAAACACGCACAGAGATTACAGTTATTTGTTTTATATTGCCAAACATACTGTTTCAAGTGTATATATTTGTGACTGATTTTTGAGATCAGATTTATTATAGAGTTACAAACAATTTACATTAAAATGAAAATTGAGCTCATTCACCCCATTTTATGATCATTGTAATAATAGGCTATTCTGGATCATTTCTTGGTTTATATTCAGTACAAGAACATTTTAATGAGTCTATTGCTGTGGATTTGAGTGACTACATTGAAAGATGCTACTAAACGGCATCTTCTTCTCGTTTGCTTTACTATATTAATTTTATCTTTCTGTTGCTCTTCTTTAGCATTCCTATTGCATTTAAATTTATGAATGTTAAACCCAACCTATGGTGCCTGTGGAACCAAACAGCCCTCTATCTGTGTCTGGTAGGGGACTTGGGTTTCGGTAGCAAACCCCGGCATTATCCCGCCCTCCCGGGCCCAGCGAACTCAGTGAGGTGGTTTCTTAAGGAGCACGTCAATAATTGATCTTAAAAGGATTTATGCCTGTCTCAGTCATGCTTTCCCTGCCACATTTACTCCAACATATGTCTGCAATCTACAGGGGCAACACAAACAGATCAGCCGTCCACATGACTGCGCCTGGGAGCTAAAAATAACCTGCTGAAGTGAATACATTAAGTTCTGTATGCAAAACGCCTTGTGTTAAGTGTCTGTTTGCACTGCTGGTAAAATGTGTGTTGAAATATCTGTAGCCTTGATGCCTCCTATTCACAGAATAGGGCTTTGGCAGCCAAAAATCCCACCCACCACACTCTCCTAAATAGCAGGCGTATTAATCTGTTTAATTTTTCCATTCTCTGCTCTTTTGAAGGTCAGGTATTTCCCTACTATACCTAAACAGCTTTGAAACTACAGAACAAAGAATAGTTAGAAGTAGACATTTAGGGCTTAGAGAGAAGTGCCTCTGAGTAGTCATTCAAATCCAAGAGGAAATTCCAATTAGATCATGCTTATTACTCCTTCACGTTTGCTTTCAGCTAATCTTTGAGCACTTAAGCACCAAGAACATAAAATAGCCTTTCTGCCCCTCCAAGTGCAGGCGAATGGCTGAGCTGGTGAGGAGGAGCTGAACCTCCGCGCGCATCTGGAACTGTGTATTTCCAGGAAATACAGTTAATACAGTTAGCTTTCTTCTCTCGCTGTTAGTAATTAATAACAGCTACTGAATTTGCTTCTGGAGAAGAAATACTGAACTAGCTGCTTTCACGGCTGCTGACAGAGACCTAGAAGCACTCAAAACCTGAAGGGATTTGCCAGCAGGATACCGGTGAGATTCTTGCAGCCACAACTGGTGTGAAGCACGGCAGAGGGCACGGCCAGCGGCAGCCAGCCACGTCCCCCCCCCCCGAACACCTCCAGCCCCACAGCTCCTCCCCGCACACCAATCCGTCCAGCACAACTGACAACCCTAAGCTACTGTAACCACAGAGTAATAATTCTACTTCAGGAGCTTTGGATAATCCATACTGTCAATATTTGCCACTTCATCTAGATTGATTACATCCTTTAACATGTTTCCAAAATATCCTCCTGCTTAAACAAAGTTCACTAAGGCTGAATGCTTTACAAGGTTCAGATTTTTGTTTTGCAAGTCCTTCAGCATTTTCTCAATTTTCTCAGTATTTGGTTTCTTCTACAACTATTGACTTAGTCAAAAAATGGCTGAGTATCCCATGCATGTTTATGAACCTACTCACATACGTGCTCAAATATGCATACATTTATTTATTCACATGCAATAAAAGTGCCTACATGTTCTCCAGGCACCTTTATTAATACCAAAGGTATTTGCAAGAGAATAAACACTAGTTAAGGGTCTTGTATCTCCAGTAACTGTAGTTCCTGAATTCATAACCTTTCACTTCAGTATCCTCAAAACATTTCTGTAAAGTAAAACTATCAGCCATACTTTATGGGAGGAAAGACAGGAGAGTCAATATGGGGACAGACAGACAGAAGCTCATCTTTGTCCATTCTCAGTTATCTCTTCCTGGAAGCTGTGCATCTGCATAACACAGCTCCATGCCATGACAGCTAACGAGCCTGAGTCCTCCCAGGAACAAACATTAGTAAAATTGCATTAAAAAAAAAAAAAAAAAAAAAAAGGCAAAAAAAGGCAATCTTTACTGCAAAACCAGATACAACTTCGGGGATTTGTGAGCTTTTCATTAAAGATGCAAAGGACTGCCCCTGTGGTCAAGAGAAACACAACTTGGTGCTTTCACACTGGCAGGAACTTATTCCTGAATGGCCATTTGTGCCATTCATCCGTCGCAGGGCGAGCACGGAGCCAAGCCAAAGCCAGGGCAGAATCACCCCGCACACACACGAGCTCTGTTGTCGGAACAACATTAGTATGAGCTGACACACTCTGTGGTAGTCAGAGCTCCAAGCAGAGCAAGCCGAATGTGAATGCAGCCGATTTGCCATCTCTGAGATGTGCCAACAGGGAAAAAGAAAAAAAAAAAAAAGGAGCGCCGCGACAGAGAAAGGTAGAGCTAGTGAGAAGCGGTGCATGGGCGGAGTAGAATGGGCTGAGCTGGTCTGTCTGCCTTCTGGTTTGGAAAATATTCATAATTTGAAAATAATCTTTATTTTGTATAACACTGTTAAGAAGCAAGCTTGCTTCTTTCATAATGAAAACTGATGAAATTACCCCGTGGGAGGGAGGCAACGGCCGCCGTTACCTTTTCTCTTAAGACAGCTCTGTTATGGGAACGCCTTCCACCGGAGAATCCTTGCTGCTCTGCGACATGCAGCCCCGTGAATGAATCCAGCCCAGGCACCCCTAGGGGGGCAGCTGGGGGTACCCACGCCAGGGCAACGCACCGACACCCCCGGGCTGATCAAAGCCCCACCCGTGCTGTCATCAGGGGTGTGCACAGACCCCCCCTGTTCACAACTCCTGAGGTTTTGTCCAAGAATCTCTTCTTTTGGGCTATCAGCAAGTGTGACACAGTTACAAACCAGTCAAGACTGCTTTTGACAGCTCACATTAAAAGAAAGATGAGGCAAAATGGGTTGAAATAAAATACGGAATGAGGCAACATACGGGGCTTTATCTGATAGAAAGGATTTTAAAGTGGAACGTCTAATGGCCTCATATGGCATTAATCATCCCCTATCAATAGGAAAAAGCTTTCCTTCGATTGACACCACTGTTTTGTTTCTACTTATACCTAAGAATCCACCCGAAGGTTGCTGCGAGCCCGGCTACGAGCCCGTACGGGAACACAGCTCCCCCCAGCCCAGCTCCCCTTCACGAGCTGCACCCAGACAGGTTTGGGGCCACGGCCCTGCCCCGGGGCCCTTCGCTGTGCCTGTGTCCCTGGGGGGTGATCGCTGGGCACCCCCCTGTTGGGAACCAGAACAGACAAATTAACTGGTCAAAGCATTGCTCCTCAGGAAGAGGATTGCTGTACGACAGAGAGCCTACAGAGCAAACCAAAAGTATTTTTGGACACAAGTAACATCTGCTATCAGAGGCAATTCCGTCTGTGTGGGGCTAACTTACTTAGCCTGAAAGAACCCAGATAACAGGAGCTTTGTTTTGGAAGTGTCTCCACGTGGAGCTAAGGGAGCCCTTTGTGCCGACGGACGGCTCCTGCCCAGGTACCACTCGCACCCGGGGGCTGCGCAGGCAGGGTCCAGCTTCACGGGACATTCCAGTACAACCTGAGCCCCTCCGCTCTTCTGGCCCATTTCTGAGCTTCAGCCCCAGCCCACTGGGACACTGGTGTAACCTGGAAAAGGCTGGACCCACCACCCGCCAGGAAAGGCACTCACACCTCACGAGTCGAATGCCGCCTTCTTCCTTATCCTAAAGGAACGGTCTTCTAGTTAAACTTCACAATATAAAAACACGGAGTACATTTCTAAAACTCGCTCAACAAAATCTCCTTATACTAGTCCAAACTTCACAGTATGCTCACACTGCAAAAAACATCCTTTTCCACTTGTTTTGAAGTGGACAAAGGCTGGTAAATGCCCCTAATTGCTTGGTGTGGTCCTTATTTTTTGTGCCTCTTTATACCACATTTGAGCTGTTATATTTTCACATAAGTGCTTTTACATTATGACCACGATAATTATGGCTTATGGAAAGGTGCCTTTTTAGTGGGTTTGGGAGTGCGCAACACTATATATGTGTATTTCTAAATAAATGATGCTGGCTGTCGCTACCAGGATTTTTCTGCAGGCCCGGTGCCCCTCTCCATCACCGCGCACTCTTTGCACAAGGAACGGCAAACACGGGAGATGCTGAGAGCAGGTGACACAACCGGAGGATTTCGAGGATTTTCCAGGCCCTGTCCGGATCTGCCCCGGGACAGGCAGACCCGCCCCAGTAGCCGTCCTGGTCCCATCACTGACCCTCTGAAATGGCAACATCATTTTTCACCCCCCACCTATTCGACGGGATCGCTCTCTCCTCTGCCGTCCCCCGGGGCAGGGATCGCTGCTGCAGCGCTGGCAGAAGTGTCCTGAGCTGGTTCTCTAATTCTTCTAATTGATATTTCCATAACAAGCTTTTCACTAGTGAGAGAATTCACATTAAGCAGATTTTCTTGTCCAATATTCCTTCTCATTTTTCTTCCTTGTCTGTTTCTAACATTTGTTGAACAAAACTGATAACAAAAGGGGATCCATTACTGTCATTCCAGGGGTACACCATCAATCCAGATGCTCCAGAGGTTAAAATCGAACGCACTGTCATGTTCAGAAGGAGGGGAGTCAAACACTAAGTAGATATGCTTTATCACTAAAAAATGAAATGTTTATGGAAGCTGAGTGATATCTGGTTATTCAACTTCTTAGTAGGTTTTGTACTTTTCCCCTTTGTGCGTCGCTTTCTATTTGTTTTTCTGTTGTTTATAGTCAAACCGTATTATCTTGTTGCATCACTCAGTCATCCTGTTCTCTGGCACCAGTCCAGTCTTATCCAGCAAGCATATTAATCTTGACAAGGCACCTGGGGTTTCACTCATTCTTACTTTAGCTTTTAATAGACATGTCCCCATGCACTCAATTTATTACCCTGTTTATATCAAAAAGCAAACCGAAGAGCTGTGCACCCGAGTAAGTCACCTCAATTAGGAAACTCAGCTACTTGACCAAAGGCTTTAAACCACTATAAAGTTATACTTAAAACTCTCCCACTTGCTTTTTATATTAGCAATCCTCTAGAAGTCCTTTGAGTGGACAGATGTCCCAGGTAAGAGTAGAGCAGTCTGAGGCTGCAACGCTGTGCTCCATGGCTGACTCTGCAAATACTGCCACCCCAGAAACCGTAGCTCTTGGCTACCTGTGTCCCAGGCCAAGATAAATTTGACTAGAGCATAGTAGAACTTTAGACATATAAACAAAACCTGACAATAAGGCGAGTAGTTTATCACAGGTGTGTTAGTAAAAATGAACAAAACGACACTGTAATGACTGAGATAAAGATAAGCAATCCTGACAACCTTCCGATAGTGTCTATACTTCTCCAAAGCCTTATGAGTCTCTTGGTTCTGCAAAATTAAACCAGAAATCTAAAAATCATTAGCTTTATTCTAGTTTTTTTTTTTTTTTTTTTTTCCCCTGGTATTTCCATTTCTGGTCCAGTTAGCAATACCTCAAAAACAGTTGCTCTCTCCTGGCATTTCAAATCCCTACAGGAGGGCCGTCTGCTTTTCAGCAGGAGATGTAGCTCCGATGCGAGCAGAAGCCTGAAAAGCCAAGGATGTTGCAGAGATGAGGTCTGGCTGGAGTCAGACATTGCTGACACTGGAGAACATCCATTTTCATCGAAATCATGAGAGAGACGTCAAACTTAATTCATATACAGCCAGGTGCCCTTGAAAGCAGAAGATCAAACCAGTGGGCAAGCTCAGGAATCAATGTGGTTATTAATGAGTACTAGAGACAGAAGCTGCCTGAAGAGATGAATATGCTGAGAAAATCTGAGCTGAACTATCTCCTTGAGCAACAGCAGCCCAGGACTACAGGCCATCGTGGGTGTCAGCACCCGCAGAACCAGCTGTTTGCTGGTGTAACCTCAGAACCTCCCGTAACGCCCTCGTCTGCTGTCTGTCAGCATTTAGACTCTCCTTGGGCATCACCTCCTTGTTCTGTTAACACTCTGAGAGCTGGGAGGCAGATCTGGAACTGAAACAGCCATGCTTACTGGCACCTTCGCCTCCAAATAACTGGCAAACTTTCTGACGCATATTTGCATTGCCACAAAATTTTCTGTTTGGGTGGGCACACGCTGATTTTCCTCATTTGGTGTATCTCCCAAGGTTTCCCTGTAAGGAGGCAGTGAAGCTGATTAAGACACCGTTACCTGACCACACACAACAGTTGCACCAGGAGAGATTGCAGGTTAACGGCTTTCCTGCCGTTCCCTGCTCCGCTTCCCACGTGGTAATTCGCACAGGGGGGCAGGTTATCAGCACTTTCATTTAAGACCACAGTTACTCTTAGAGATCACTTTCAAAAGACTCTCTCTCAGTCCTAGCTGCTTGTTAATGATCACTCAATCATCCTCATTTCAGGCAACCGATCCAGGCTGGCAAATATTTGGGTTTATAATTACATTAGTAAATTCCAGATTTCGCATCTCCTGCTCCAGTGAGGGTGCTGAGACTGACATCAGTGCAAGTTCCTTTTCTCATTTAGTCTTTGCAGACAAGCCGCTGTCTTTACCCTGACTGAATGACGGTGCTAGCCAGGCCTCGTTCTCAGAAAGCACCCACCCCACCGGTGCACGCTTAAATCCCGCTGCAGCCCAGTTAAACGCTTGCCTGAATTTTAGACCAGGCTCTGATTCAAAACAGGCTGCAGAGGGGGAAAAAAAAAGGTCTTTTTGACATGTTTTGAGCATGTTGCCCTGAGGTGCTTTCTTCCTCTCCCATTCTGAGGAAGAATTGTTCCATTTCACTCCAAAGGGATGTCATTAATTCAGGGATGTCTATGTTATAAATGTGTAATTTGCTGATATGTTCTGTGTGTCATTTAATGCAAAGTCTCTCCCATCTCATAGCTCTGCAGCACAACAGCTATCACAGTCTGGAGCCAATGCACCATCGAGGAAAATAATTATCCAAAAAGTAATTAAATTAATTGACCAGGGAAGTGTTTCTGTGAGGCTGTGGGGGTAATTAAAACTAACACATGTTTTGATGCATTTATAGCATAAATGCTCAGGGCTGCAATGTTAACTGGCCTTTTTAGCTCCATTCTTCACCCAGTGCAGCCATCCAGGCATCCTGCTCCCTGCCCATCGGTGCAAACTGGAGTAATAAATACATAGAATGCTCTTTTTTCTTAATGATATTCATCTGAGTGGGACCCACATTCTTGAGGCTCAAGAGGAACATGACTGAGACTTGCAAAATCATAAAGGCAGAAGAGAAGTTCGATGCAGAACTGTTACCCGCCAAATCCCTCAAAAACAGAACTCCTTGAAGCTAGCAGGGAAGACGTTTGAAACCGATAAAACAAAGGGTTCTTGAATTGTCTGGTTTTAGTTCGTTTTTTTAGAGCAGGTAGTGAACTGGGAACTGCTGCCAGGGGAGGCTGTGAAGCTCAAGCATGAAAAAGGAATTAGGTGGATTCGTGGACAGCAGGTCTGTAAACAGATACTAAAAGCAGCAGGCGGGGCTGTACCCCTGGAGGTTAAAGGAAAGAAAGAGATTTTCTGTTTCATATACCTCTGTCTGCTGGACTGTGGTGTCCCCTGGCTCTGCTCTGCATGGGGACACGCTGGGGGGCTGGTGGCCCCGGGGCACAGACCCCTGGTGCCAGGGTCCCTGCACCTGGCAGGGCCCCCCTGGGCTGGGGGGGGGGCAAAAGGCTCCGACGGCCGCGAGACAGCCAGAGCCACCGAGAGCAAGTTTGCTTGGGTGTGTGTCAACTTGAAACAACAACCGTCATCTGAGCAGGAGAGGTGGATGGACAGTCTTAATTAACTGTTTCTTGTGGCATATTCTTAATCATTTGGTTGATATTCCTGCGGTCTATTATAAACTTCATTAAATTTACTTGCCTCACAGGCATTTCTACCTCTTATAATCAGCCTCATTCCTGTCAAAGATAAATTGCTTAGTGGGATAAGTTGATCCTATACAAATGGAGCTTGCTTTGAACGTGTTTTGATAAGTAGTATTACACTACAGCACCAGGCAGAAGGTTTCTCTGTTGTTTACCTTTGTAGTGATATGGCATGAAATAGAAATGGGTGCCACTTTGCCACCCGAGCTGCATTCATCAGGCTGTACAGAGATTAGAAAATACTAGTCAAGTTAAATAAACAAAACAAACCAAACTAGAACACTTAATAAAAGACTTTTAGTTCTTTGATGTCTATATTTAATATTGATGTGTTGCAGCTATCAAGACATCATTTTCAAAACTTTTCCACTAGACCAGATCCAAGCTCCACAGTTTAATTTATTGTTTTAAACCATCTCTTGAGAGTTGTACCAGACCCTTTAGTTCATATTTTTGAGAAACAGCTGATAACACTTCATATGTTCTATACCTATCATAACTTTCTAGCCTCCCAGCATCTCCCTGCTTCTGTCCTCTCTTCTCCAAACGATGAAGATCCTCCCATACAGGGAAATTCCTCGCCACCCCCCTGCCCCAGACCAAGGAGCTGCAGAGCAGCTCTCCCAGCCCGCTGGTTTATTATGTTGTGCCGTGTCTTGGTAAACTGCTTTTCATTGTGTGAGTCACCCCACTGAAATCAGGCAATGGGACTCCTCAGTATTATGTCATGGTTGGAGAGACCAGCATCTATTCTATAATTACAGAAACTGTAATGCTTTAATGTTGATGTGGGTGTAATCTCTTAATTAACACATATTTTAAAAAGTGCTTAATGCTTATGACAAAAAGCACTGAAACTTAATGCACTAACTCAATAACAGCATAACCTACTTTCTACCAAATAAGAAAGCAGGGAATTATTAGACATCAATGCATCATTTCCTAATGAGTTGTAATTCTGTATTAATTTACCTACCAGTTGATTAGATAGGAGAGATTTACAAAATATGTTAGAAATTATGGTTCCAGAAAACTAGTTCAACATCTGAAAAAAGTTATTAAATTTTTCTCCAAGGTGCACCTGGAATAATTAATTAGGTGACACTTAACTAAAATTCATAAAAAATTAGATCTCAGCTGACAAATCATAGCGTTAGAAATAACACAGGCAGCACCACCGAGCACGCAGCTGCAGTGCTCAGGGGAAGGATGGACCGTGCAGGGCCCGCCCGAGGGGCAGAGCCGTCCCCGCGCTCCCCAAACCAGCGGTTGGCGATTTCCAGTTCGGGCTTCCCCTCTTGTTTCTAAAGCTACGACCCTGGAAATTTGTTCCCTATAATTTCCATTTATTAACAGAATCATTGCTGCTACTCTGGCCTTTGTTAAAATAAACATTACGAATCTATTGTAACGTCAGAAAAACTAAGGCTTAGGGAATTTTCCCTGCAAAATCCATGATGGAAAGACATTATTTTTTAATGAAGAGAGATGATTCAAAGTTGTTTTCTGACACTACCTCACTACCTCCCTTTTATTGCCGTAACAGTTGCGATCATGTATTTCACATTCTCCTAATGCATGCTCAAGAGTTATTTCCGGAAAAAGGTAATAAGTACATAACAGAGAAAAGAAAACCAACAAAAACCTGATTTCCTCAAGAGATAAGGCCCTGGCTTTAGGGCGGGTCCCTGCGCACAGAGCAAGGCACCAGCTCTGCAGCGAGGATCCGTTCTCCCCGGCTCACCCCCGGGTTGCCCCGAGGAGGAACAGCCCCGGCTCACCCAGACGCTGGCCGGCAGGGAGGAAAGCAGCCTGGAGTGTTCAAAGACCCTGAAATGGCTCTGAAACCCGAAGCTCCGTATTCAGAACTGACACTGAGACTCCGGCAGAGCTGCTCGTGCTCTAGGGCAGAGCCCCGACAGCTTCTTCTGGTCTAGCTAGCGTAAAAACGTACTGCACTACCCCTATAAGTAGTTGGTGTGCATATACGGCACAGTTTCTAAGATATGTACATAAATCATCAAGGTTTATAGCTTTCAGAAGAAAGCTCTGACTTCTTTACCACCAACCACTGATGTTTCCACAGCAGCAACACAGCACTGGTGCTGCTCAAATTCCTAAAGCATTTCCAGATGTAGATATGAGAGTGTTTGTGTAAATTCTATGTACTAATCTAACACGTACCTGAGTATGGGCTATTTCACAAAAGTCTATCAACACCATCCTTATTTTAAAAACAAAACAAAAAAAACAACCCTAAATTATTTTCCAATAAAATGTCAAACTTGTCTGCTTGAGATATTTGAGGGACTGTAGAACTATAGATACAGAATATCAGAAGGATCTATACAATAACTGAAGCAAGTACTGAAAAATACATGTTTCAAGTAGGTCAGGTTATATGCATGTTTTCCTGCTTGTTGTTTGCTACTTTTAATACACTCGCTTGTCATCCCAGCTTCCCTTGAAGCACAGATCGGTATTTCCAGAGGGCTTTGAGCACTGGCTGTGCACTAGGAGAGAACTCCCTCATTCTGCCAAAGTTTCAGGTGTTCCTCTGCCATGTAACGCACTATTTTGAACATTTACTGCTTTATGTTTCAGCTTCTATTTTTAGGTAACTTTAACCACACTGCGTTTCTGACTTTGGAAAAGGGCTGTGATCGTGTTAAAATACTGCATGTTATCTTGAGTCTGTCATAACTCAGAAACTTATATCAAGGAGAAATGTCAAAATGTTAATTTCAGGAATAAGATTAGTTATTTATCTGTTATACGTCCCCTTTTTGTTTTGCTGATTGCTGTAGACGGAGATTCATCTCCCACTTTTGAAGGCAACTGATGCTTGACTTTTTAAGATCTGCCTTACTATATTCTGTGCAAAGCAAATTTGGGTTTTGCAATCGTATATTTTGTGTCAGATGTTTCTCCTTTAACATGGCCAATTGATTCCACACCTTCCCTGCTTTTGAAACTGCCTTGAAAATTGCGTACGTTTTCGATGAGCTCGGCTGTGACAAACTGTTAAATGCAAGTAACAAAAAATATCTTCAACACAAATGAATTAAACCAAACCTTAAAGCCGCTTACTTGAGCAAGGCGACATAGAAATCCTCCCGAGCGTTTTGCTTCAAACACACAGTCGTGTGGATCTGCTGGGGGACACGGCCGGTTTTCTTAATACAAGGGGGAGAACGGGGAAGAGACAAGAGCAAGCTGGGGCGGAGCTCCGTGTACAGGTGGCATCAGGCTACCACCTGCCCTGCGATGCTGCTGCTTCTCCTAATGACGCCGTGGATTCCTCCGCCCCCCCCCCCGCAGGGGCACCCCGTAACGGCCGCGCTGCCCCCCGGCACCTCCCGCCCGCAGCCCGGCTGCCTCAGCCCCGCGGGGCTCACCCGCATCTCTGCCCCCCTGGCGCGCCCAGCGCCCTTTGGGGGTGGGGATGCAAGCAGCGTTAAGACTGCCAGCTTTAAAGAAATGACAAAAAAAAAACAATTAAGGATTAGGATAAACAAATGCAAGCAAACTGAGAGACCCGGGTAAGAAAAGCAACTCGTTGCTTTAACTGCAGCAAAACTAAGCGCCTGCCCCATTCTTGATGGTTTGCTCCCTTCCCTGGAGCGTTTTCCCACGAGAAGCTGTAAATCCAGCAGTTCCTGACACAGCAGTCAGTGGTACCAAGAGGAGGAAACAGGCCAATCCAGCGTCTCATGAATAGGAAAGCGGGATGCTGAGAGGTCTGAGGGCAAAAAGAGCAGCAGAAAAGCAAGGGTGACATTCCTCACAACTAGCGGAAGGGTCTCACTCTGCTGAAACTTGAAATAATCAAGAAGAAAGAGTTTACATAAAAGGATCTTGCATATCTAGAATAGCTACAACATCAGGAGGAAAAGTAGCACAAGAGACATGTTATTGTTGCTCAGGACTATGAAGTATTTTTGTCCATAGACCCAGAGCTAAGCACCTACTTCCATACATTAAAGACAAAATCGGACATACCCACATGACTGATCTAATGATCTGCCCACATCACTTCATTTGTCATTGCAGCAGGGGAAAAAAAATCCCACAAAGCCCCCAAAACACAAGGCCCTTTCTTCCTAATTCTCAGCTTCTGTACTGGCTTGGCATACTGCTGCCTAGCATAAGCCTAAGTGAGAACTGGGCTTTGTCTCAGCCCAGACTCCGGTTTTATATCCGATACATCAATTTCATGCAAGGAATGTTTGTACGAAAGAATAAATGCTGCCACCTGCAAGCGCTGGCTCTGGGAACAGCGCCGGTACAATCGCAGGGAGCTCATGGCAGCCCTGAAGCCACTAAAGCAGCCCCCGCCGGGGTGCCAGCCCCGTCCCAGCGGCGAGGGGCTCTGCCCCCCAGCACCCCCGGCCAGGCTGGGGCTCCGAGCTCTGCAGCAGCGGGAGGGGAAGACGGCACAAGCATTTTAAGCAGGCTGTGAAATCATCTGAGGCACATCAAACTAAGACTCTCCATCTTCCTTTTCCTCTCTCTGCTCCATTTTTCCCCACAGAGACCAGCTTTGTTCCAGGAAAGACAACACAAAGCTTGCCACTCGACAGGAAAAGCGCTAGGTTAGATCAGGAAGATTTAATTATTCTCTAATACTGAGTGTCCCTCCTGTCCCTCTGCAAACAGGCGCCCTGGGAAGGGGCTGTGCGCGCTGAGGATGTGTCCTGGGATGGGATGGGGGTCAGGGACACGCGGCTCACCTCACCAGGGTGAGGGGGACCGTGCTGCCTTTCCCCAGGGGGGGTTGGGAACTCACCCCGAGTCCCTTCTCCATTTCCAGGAGGAATAAATTGCGGAGGGGAGGGCTGAGCCCCCCAGGGCTCCCCGCTGACGACCGGGGCTCAGCGTTTTATGCATCACCAGCAGCAATAAAGCGAGTGTGCAGGCCAAATTATTTCCTCACTTACATCTGTGCAGCCCCATTACCCTTTAGTGCAGCTGCACAGGCGTAACCAAGGGCACAGTGTGAAGACAAGGCGCCCGAACAAAGAATTGCTGCTGCCGCGTCCTTGCGGGTTAGCTGCGCCGCTCTGCCGAGCGCAGCGTTAATGCAAAGCTCTGGCAAACTCCTAGCTGGCAGAGGAGAGAAACACGCAAGCTGCTGAGACAAAATTCAGTGCTGAATTAAAAAAAAAACCAAACCATTGTTTCAGCACAGGATTTGAAGCAGTGGAAACAATCACAGCAATTGAGAAAACGTGTCCCAGGAAAGAGGCGACGCTTCCGCCCGCTCCCTCAGCAAAACCTTCTGGAGGCTCCACGATCGCCACGCAACAGCTGGACTCCCTTACAAGGCATCTCATACAAAAGTACATAATCTTATAATCATTGCCTCTGTAAACAAGTCGTAATGTCTCAATTACAGTGAGGGTCCCCTGCGCTCCGGTTGTCTGTATATAATACTGTTAATTTAAAAAACAGAAGAGATTCTCAGAAGTTCAGAGAATTACCCACCCCCCTCCAAGTTGAATCTAAATGGAGTTTTCTGCACTACCCATCTGTTCATTTTATATAATATGTACACTTTTCTCAAGATTAGATTGTTTTCCTCATCGTTACACACATCCGCAGAGCTTTTGTGAGAACGATCTGGGCCGTAGACTCAAGCTGTAGTGAAGGATCCCCTGCACTAACAGAGCAGCCCCGATTATTATGCAAGTATTTAATCAAGAAGAGAGAAAAAAGCAGGCCAAGCCCACCAGTACTCCTCTTCCAACTATGAGGATTACGGGCAACTTGTATGAGGTTATCAAGGAAATAAAGAACCCCCCCTGTGTTTAGGTACAGAAGCCTTCCCACTGCCGCCCATTCGCTCCCGTGCCGGCTGCTGGCTCGTTCCCACCCAGAGGGACCCGGAAAATCGGCAGCTGCTCCATCTCCCGTGGGGAGGGGAGAGCTCTCCCTGCGGGAGGGACCCTGCGCCCGGGGGAGCTCGCGTCGCCTCACCTCAGCAGGAACGGACGCTTGCGGCAGATTCCACTCGGCCCTTTCTGGTTTAGGGAAAGGATTTGTAATCCCCTTACTAAATGAATAGGGTCATCCTGGAGGAACTGCCTTTGAAAATGTGGTGGATACAAAAGGAAAAAAAGGGCAAGCTTGTTTCCCAAGTTTTGCACGTGTGTGTGTGTTGGGAGCAGATTTCAGAGAGAGAACAAAAATAACCCATCTGAATGTTTTCAGCTCACTGGCATAAAGCAATTAATGATTGTTTTTGCATTTATTCACCTTCCAGTGAAACAGGCTTGTGACCTTCTCTGACACAGGCAACGTTCATAACAAATGGATAATAAAGTGATTACAGAGCAGAGGAATAAAGCGCACAAGCCCTTGCTCTGCCCTGATGCTGGAGTCTCCCAGTGAAAGCGGCTCCTGGTTTCGTACAGCACGGGGCAAAGCTGCCGCCGGGGGGGAAACACCGGGCAAGAAACCGTGTCCTCATACCCATCACCAAGGTGATCCTAGAAACAAGGACACATGAATGTGGAGGCTTATTTCATCCCACTGGAAAGGCTTCTTTCTGATGGAAAAATATATGTATGTACAGCAATTAAAGCTTCTGGTACCAACAGGCGACTCCAAAGAAGAGCCGCTCCTGTCACATCAGGGACCCGCTCCTCTCTCTCCACCCCGTTTTCAGAGATCTGAGCATAAGCAGCTCATGACAACACCAACCACAGTAAAAACTTCAATTTGAAAGATGGCAAGATTTGCTTTTGAAAACTTTCCTGTCTCCTTTTGACCTTTTTTCTCCAGAATAAGTGTTTGAAACTTGTGAAGCCCAAATTTAAAAGCAAGAGTCAAAGAGACTTTAAAAAGAAATAATGAATAAACAACTTCCTAATCTCAGACTCATCCTCCACCTAGACACAACATGTCATTTTGTAAAGCCAAAAATTTCAGGCTCTGGGTGTTGTACTTTCATCTTCCCATGACAAGCGGAGCTTCTTACAGCTTCTGTGTCCGTGCTTTCTCCGCAAGTACGTGGGAGAGCGCTTGGATTGCTGCGTGACAGGCGTGGGAGGGCACGCTTCCTCCCGGGAAAGGAGGGTGGTTTGCTCACACCTATGGAGCCCCAGCCGAGCGCAGGGCCCGGGGCAGTGTCACACTCACAAATCCGTGCTTGAGAAGCCTCAGCAGATGTCCCGGCCATGGGGCAGGCGTGTGCCCTGCTAGCGCGCCCAGCCCTGCTGCGGGACGGCTGCGTCGCGCCGGGTAGCTCGGGAGATGGGATGGAGGGCTCTGCCGGGGCACGGGAACGCAGCGGAGAGGTTCTGCAGCAAGGAACTGCCCTCGGGAGGGACGCAACCAAGGGGGTTACATCCAGGACGTGTAAGATCAAGACAGTTTCTCTCCAGCCACAGTGAAATCTGAGCTCCCAGCCAGGGCTTCCCTCACATGAGGTGGCTTCATGATCAGTGCCTCCATTTCAAAGGGCCAAAGATCTAATATCGGTGTAAGCTTTTTCAGGTCTGGTAAAAAAAAAAAAAAAAGCAAGCAAATGTACTTTAAGTGAACATACGCCTTTTTGTGTACATTAAGGTGGTGCATAAATGCCAAAGTTTTCCCTATGCCTCCTCCTTGGCGGGTTTCTTTGCCTCCAAATCCAAGACCGGCTAGCTGCTCATTCCCCCTATCATTCCCTACCCTTCTCCATAGCAGAAAGAAGATAGGAGTTGACAGTGCCTAGATTATTTATAAGGATTAACTCTCATGGGGCTCTCCCTGATGTGCAGCAAGCGCTTATTATGCTATCCCATCCTAGTGAAAACCACTTGATGCTGATGCAGTAATCAGTCGTCCGCAGAACAAGGTCCTTTAAAAAAAAAAAAAATATCTTAGCAGGCTCGAGCATGTGAACAGTGAGGTGGCTTGTGGTTTTCTTTCATTCCCCTGTGGCTCTCATTTCCTTACCAGGTCTTGCTCTAATAGAGTAACATCAGCAAGAGTAGGTGCTTCTCGATAATATTAGACCACATCACAAAGCTCTGTGCGCTTCTTTCAGGAACAGGCTGTCCCTCTTCATGGAGGATACACTCAGAGCGTGGGCACATTCAAACAGGGATTTTTAGCTTCTGTATTGACCCTTCTTAGGGAGTTTATGAGTCTAATACTTCTAAAGCCAGAGCAGATGTTTTAGTGTTGAGCTAAGGTGAAGTCTCACAGCTGCAGGAAATGCTGGGCACCTTATGTGAGTCATCTCCTCATCAGGCAGCCCCAGGCTGCCAACCCAAACACATTTTAGAGGCTAATCAGGGCCAAATGAGGTGGATAATTTGGTGGGTATCCCCTGGACATTTCCTAACGCCCTGCTGCTTTTCCCAAGGAAGCGGGGTGTGAAGGGCACCACCTTGGCCGAGCTGGTGTCCGAGGAACAGGCATCCTGCTCAGCAGAGCCCGCGCGTCGCTCGCGTTTGACCTCGGCTGCGAAGCAGAAGCAGCAAACGGTCTCTCCGTTGGGCTTTTCACAGCAGTGATGGTCGCTGGTGGGCCCGGGGCGCACCACACGTCAGCATCTCCCCCGCCCCGGGCGCGCAGGGTCCCCGGGCGCTGGGGCCCTGCCCACCGCCAAGCCCGGGGCACAGCACCCACCTCATCGGTGGATGAAAACTCACGGCCTGGGGCTCACAGGGCGATGCCACGGTCAATTCTGGTTTTGAATACATTGAAATCTCTGGAAATAAAGTGCTGCGCTTTTCTACTTAGAGAAAAAAAAAAAAAAAAAACCAAACCAGCTTTTCTTTCCAGAAATCAGCTCAACTTCCCTACCAGGGAGAGAAAAGGACCACGCAGCAGCGCTCCCCCAGCTTGAGGAAGAACATTTCCATCAGGCCTGACCTTGCAGCACAGTATAAGCAAAGGTTAGGATCATCTGCAAAGATCGCAGCAGGGAGAACGCTACACAGCACCCCGTAATTTGCAAGAAGCACCATTAATGCTAAAACAATAACCCTCTGCACGTACACTCCCACGCAACCCTGCCCAGCACCGCGCCATTGAGGGCTCAGCAGCTTCTCTGTTCGCAGGCAACGTAGGTGGGTTGAAGAAAGGGAAACATGTTCTTTTGCGACGAAGAGAAAAGCTCCAGCAGCCAAAGGGGAGACGCGAGAGCCCAGGCTGGCGAGCCCTGCGGGGCACGGAGGCAACGGATCAGGCACCATTTCAAGCTACTGATCTGTTCCAGGCTCTGGCTAATTACCCTTATTTCTCCTCGAATTTTAACTTCTATGTAATTCAGTTTAAATGCCAGTGCAGATCTTCGCAAAGCGGGCAAGCGGGAGGCTGGGGACCCGGGGAGAGCGCGGTGTGGGGCTGTGTGAGAACAAACCCTGGCTCCCTGCTGCCTAGGTGGAGATGGGGCTCCCAGACCAAAACACGACCTCCAGAAACACCCCCTGGGTACCTACAGCCCCTGGCCACGTACAGCCCACCACAACTGCAGGGACGAGACCGAACGAGGGGGTATGGGGGCAAGGTGCTGGTGGACACAGCTCTCACTGGCTGTGCTGGCGCAGCACAAGGACCGGTATAGCTCCTCTGCAGCCCCCTTCATACAGGTTCCTGTTACAGCAGGAGACTGTCTGCCAAAAGTGCATTTAGCACCGTGACTAATCTCTTCCTTTGATGGCTCTCAGCCCCACAAGGGAGTATCTCCAGGGGAGCGTTTCATCGTGTTACGGGCTTTTCTATAAAATAGGTATGTGCAAAACCAAAGTGAAAATCTGCGAGTCACGGGTGCTGCAGAAGCCAGGCGGCCTCGCTGGCTGCTAGCTGCTTGCATGGTTTGCTCCTGACTTGTAATTTCTTTTGCATTAGTAAGTCCAGTCCTGAGAAACACTATTTAACTAAATTATATTTTGGGCTTTATTTTCCCTGCTGTAGAAGGGTATAAACCCAAAAACATGCACAATGGTTAATATTTTCCCCAACTTCTATGTAAAAGCATCCCAGCAGACAATAAACACCACAAATAATTCTTGTTCTTCCAGAGAAAATCAATGTCCTTATCAACAGCAAGTGGTAGCTGCAGTTATGAATATTTAACATACAGCATTGCTATGAGTATAGAAATGCCTTGTATACCCCCAACCCAGCCCTGTAATAAAACCTACGGTCTTGTGGGATATTTTTTAATAAAAAAGAAATAAAAAACATTAAAGCTAAGCCATTAAGTGCTGGAAGTAGTTGTGAATGCCAAATGCAATCTGTGCAGCCCATCAGTAAAAACTAGCTGTAAGTCAGGGCTGCTTCCTAATGTATTTGAAATTTATTCTTTTTGTATGATAAAACCATCAGATGTTCTTTGTATTGCTAAACATACAGCAAGTGCAGTTCACTTTAGGGTGATACTAGTACTTAAGAACTAAAGTGAAGAATAAGACAAAACCAAGGGCAGGCCCATCCTCGCGGGTGTAGCTGCCGTCACCACCGCAGCGCAGCCGGGGAGCGAGGCACCCCGCTTTTCCCAGATTTGGCCGAAGGGGGATGCTGGAGGGGATGTGGGCATTGCTCCAGGAGCACCAAAACCAACACAGCTGGCCAGATGTCTTGGCCAAAACCCATTGCTTTCTCTCTTTTGACTTCTGGCCTTCAGTCTACATGGCTTAAGCTCTCTGAATCTTTTTTTTTTTTAACCACAGAATGTGGACTAAATATGTTACTAGAAGAGCCAAGCCAAGCCAGCCCAACCCCCCTGCAGGCGTGGGGCTCCTGGAGCGAAGGCACAACCCCCCAGCACCCTCACCCCCTGCTCATTAGTGCACTGCACTCTCGGGAGCTTTCCCTCTGTTTTTCTCTGTCAGGAACCTGCTGGAAGTTTTCAGTAGCTTTTTTTCCAATTAGATATTCTAGAATTGCCTGGCTGCTGGTGTTCCTCTCTCTTGCTTGCCCTACAAGTTTACAGGCAAACACTGGAGATAAACCACTGTCAGTAACAACGCGTCCGATCACTCCTCCCCCAGGCTCAGGAAACAGTTTGCAGCTCATTCTAACGCAGTTCTAGAAATGAAGGTTTCTGGCTTTATTTCCCCAAAATCTTTTAGAATCCTCTCAAATTTATCAAGTTATTTAAAAAATTAGTATTTTTCCTCCAGGAAGTTGTAGCATTTTGTAGCTACATCCAAGTTTTAAGAACAAGCTAAAATATTTTTTTCCTTAGAACGTAAAGTCCTGAAAAATCTTCCTGAGAAGTTTCAGTGGAAAAGCGTTGGTATCTGGGGATGAAATCTGTGAGCGGGGGTGCAGCTTGCTGCCACGTTTGGGGGTGACACGTCCCAGGGCCCAGCAGCACTGCAGCCAGCTCAGGCTGGAACGCGGGGGGAGCAGCACGGGCAGGGGATGCCCCAGCCCTGAGCAATTCCCAATCATGGAAAGCCACCAGTACCCGGGGCTGCAGCCAGAGCAGGGGGGGCAGCAGGGCCGGGGGGGGATTCTCCCCCTCTGCTCCGCTCTGGGGAGACCCCCCTGCAGTGCTGGGGCCAGCTCGGGGGCCCCCAACAGCAGAAGTACACGGAGCTGCTCAAGCGGGGCCAGAGGAGGCCACGGAGATGCTGGGGGGGCTGGAGCAGCTCCCCTGGGGGGCCGGGCTGAGAGAGTTGGGGGGGGTTCAGCCTGGAGAAGAGAAGGCTCCGGGGGGACCCTGAGAGTGGCCTCCCAGGGCTTAAAGGGGGGACAGGAGAGGTGGGGGGGACTCTGGGTCAGGGGGTGGGGGTAGGATGAGGGGTGATGGTTTTAAACTGACAGAGGGGAGATTGAGATTAAATAGAAGGAAGAAATCCTTCCCTGTGCGGGGGGTGAGGCGCTGGCCCAGGGTGCCCAGAGCAGCTGTGGCTGCCCCCTCCCTGGAAGGGTTCAAGGCCAGGTTGGACGGGGCTGGGAGCCCCCTGGGCTGGGGGAAGGGGGCCCTGCCCGGGGCAGGGGGGTGGGACTGGGGGGGCTTTAAGGTCCCTTCCAACCCAAACCAGTCTGTGGTTCTATGTTGATAAACGCTCCTCGACACATCTGTCTGCAAGAGGCAGCTGAGCCCAAGCACTGTGGGACCCAGCCCTGCAAACTTGTTGAAAACGTTTGCATGAGTTATTTTTGATGTTCTTCATATGAGATCCTGGACTTTTTAAATAGGTTATATTATTTCTGGATTGATACTGAAATTTTCAATGGTGATCACCCAAAGCCCTGCCATTTCCTGGGTAGGAAGGGATGTGAATTAGGGAAGCTGAATAAATACTCAATGTTAAAGTTTCCCTTAAGTAAATGACTTGTATGCATAAATAACTTTGGGAGCTGTCAATAAAATCATCCACAAATTCTGTCAAATAGAAGAGTAATTATGGCTTCTGCTTCTTAGTAATAAAATGATACATTAGCTGAGCTTACACAAAACACAAACACCTTCTGATTTCATTGAAGATTAATGCTAATGTGCCAAATTGCCAGACTAAACTTAATTGCTCTTTTTAATCTTCATTAAATGATAAGCAGCAGCCACAAAAGTGGTTCTGGTGACCTTGGATTTACATAGACCTTCAGTCACAGGAAAATCTACTGGTTTTATTTCTAACTCAGTAACTTCACTGGGGGCTGCAGCATCCCACGTCCCCTTCCGAGTTCAAGCCTGCTCTGCAGAGCCCAGCTCTGGGGTTCACACCTCGTGGGATACACCCAAACCCCCACAGTCCAAGAGAACTATTTTTGCCTCTGTATGACAACATAAAAACCGAAGTTTTTACTTTTTCAAAGATGACATGGCTCCTTTTCTTTTCCCGTTTGTGTTTTGCAACAATATATTTGCAGAACAAAAAAATATCACTCAGCTACTTCCCATCTCCATGGCAACATCCTGCTCTGGCTCCAGTTGATAAATACTTTGCAAAACCTGGCTACTGCAGGTTAGTTGTTGCAAAAATTATACAATATCACTCACAAATAACTCCCTAATATTAACATGTTCTCTGAGTGAAGAGTAATGGCCTGATTTTAGCCCTTGTACACCTGAGCTTCCTTCATTTTCCCCCTGGTTTTCCAGAGAGCAAGTAATTTTAGACAGTTTAATCCATTTCTGTGTCCAAGCAGTGTGTTTGCAGGTTTCTGTTGGGTATCTCAATAACTAAACGGCTTCATCTGAGACCACAGGAGAGGGTGAGTACAAGATCCCACCTACAATCACTTGCAGTTGGTCACTTAGAGAAAGCTGCTGTTGCATGTCGGTGCCTCCCACCCCAGCCCGTGCTCCACAAACCTTCCCCGGCAAGTACAGAGAAGAAAGAGTAAAGAAGTGTCCTGGCTCCTCTCCTGGGACTAAAGCCTGGGTAGGACTGAGCCGAGAGACTAGGGGAGAAGGGAAGGGTTCCACACTTGTGTTCTCCTGCACAAGCAAGCAAAGGGGCAGAACTGCCTCGCCCAAAGGAACCAGATGCCCCTGCCCGACACAGCTGGCCTTCCTCCTCCTTCTTGCCTCTTCTTTAGTGGAATCTGCCTTCTTTTAACTTCAGCAGCACTGAGGCAGCAGGAGCTACTGTCCCTGCTGGAAGGGCCCTCCAGGCAAAGTTCAAATGACCAATTAGCATCCCTATGTAGTTTTAAGCTGGTTTCCCAAGCTTACAAAGGTTGAGTCGGTAACCTTCAAAAATGCAAAGCTTCCCGTGGGATGCTTGCACCCGCATCCTCAAACATCGCTGCCTGGTGACCAGAAGGTGTTGCTGGGGCTTGCTGTCCCATGCCAGCGGTATTTCAAGAGCTCCCAGCACCCAGAACAGCCCCTGACCTGGGGTGAACTGGCCAGGCCCAGAGGCAGGGAACTGCCCCAGAAAGGAGCACTGCTTTGAGCCAAGAGTCCTGCTGGTCCCTACCCGCCCGCACGTCGCCCGCCAGACCAGCCCTGTGTGCCAGAGCCCAGGCAAAGCTCCCCGGGAAGAACGGGGGGTGTTCGTGGAGCCGGAGGGCGAGATGAGCTTGGGCTGCATTATGGGGAGCGCAGGAGGCACCAGGCAGCCGAGCGCTTGGCTCTGAGTTGCTGAGCGCTGGCAGAGCGGATCATTTGGGAAATCCTTAGATCAGGATCTGAAAACGTCTGAAAGAGGGAATAGCTAGCCAAATTTTCCCTGCAGTTAACGACCCTCAAAGTTCAAAATTTCTACCTTGTTAATTGATTTTTATTCTGGCTTCAGCTTAAAGCCATTGGGTCTTTTTGTGCCTTTCTCTGAAGCAGAAACCTTTCAGTACCTGAAGCTTCCTCCCTGCAAAGGTACTTATCCACTGAAATTAAGTTACAAGCTCCTTTTTGATAAGATAAACAGACTGAGCTCCTTAAGTCTATCACTGTAAAATTTTCTCTCCAGTGCTTAATCATTCTTTATTAATCTTTTCAGCTTGGTGACATGGCAGCAGAAAGGTTAAAAAAAAAATAAATCAGGAAACAAGCAGAAAAAAAAGAAAGACCCACTACAAGAGATAAAGGGATATGTTATCTGGGGGAATGAATAGTCCAGGGTTTCACAAAAGACGCTGAAGTCCTTATGCAGCCATAGTACAAAATTATTCCAAAGACCTTACCGAGGTGCAGCCCTGCTACCCTGAGCGGGGAGAGGCGAAGCGAGCCGAGGGGAAGCTGCCTAACACCAGACTGCGATAACTGTGCACCTTCTGTATTTCTTAAAGCATCCGAGACAGGGAGTTGGAGTCTGATAAGACGGGCTGTCCTTTTAGTCAAGGATGTCAACATGGATTTCAACACGTTCTTACAAAACCCCTCACAGATGCACATCAGACACCAGAGGAGGAGGCAGATCGCTATCACAGCGCTTCTGAAGCCGCGTCAGGGACTACTTCAAAGGTTAGTTTATAATGAACATAAACTAGGCTTAAATTAGGTGGCACGAACCAGAGAGCTGGGACTTCTACACACTGTATTTATTGATTTACAGTTTTATTTGCAGCATGCAAGCCACTGACTGCTCCCAGGATAAAGTAGCCCCCTGAGATCACCCCAGCGATTTCCAGTGCCCCGTGCTCGTGGGCAGCTCGCTCCTCTCCCCGTAATTGCGGTGCCAGGCTGGAGGGGCACCCTGCTCCCGGTAGAACCACAGCAATGGGCACCAAGAGCACCCAGGGGGGCGCTGGCAGCAGAGCAGCTCGGCACCCAGCCCGGCCCCGGGACACAAGCAGCTCCTTTCCCGGCCCAGGGAAACCTGCAGCAGCACCCACACTTCTAGGAATGCCCCACCGCTGAAAACAGGAGGAATTAACTTTGGTCCGAACAGGTCAGCATCCTTGAACTTCTCATCACAACTGGCCACCCGGTAGTTTCTGTAAAAGTGAAAACCGGGGCTGGCTCCACAGACAGAGGTGTTTGTGGGACTGTGGAGATGCCGGATTACGCCCAGAGAGCACGTCAGGGACCAAAGAGCAGAGTCATTCGCGTTCCCCCAGCTTCTGGGGGCCCCAGACCAACGAGCAGAGCAAAACGCCTGGTCACCCCACGCCCCCCCCATTCACACCATCGCTCCTGCTGGTCAGGACACAGCAATCCTGGCTCTGCTCCGCCAGCGAGGATTAATGCGCATTTCTGCATGCTTTGCAGGTGCAGAATAGAAAGGATACCAGTTATCTTTAGCTGTCTTCTGGAAATCCTTGCTCCTGACTTCTAACAGCTAGCAGTAGTTAACACTTGCAATTCTCACTTCATTTTTAAAAAACTGGTTCACTTAAATATGACACTGACAATGACAGTGTCATTTGTTATATTACTGACCCTTTCACTTTATTCATTTATAATTTAATTGTCAGTTAAATTTGATCAAATGTCTGAACTGAAGCCATTTGCATTAAAAATAATACATCTTTCCCCTTTTATTCCCTATATTGTGGCAGGTGTTACTCGATAATTCAATCAGTGCCTGCAGAAAGCTGCTGTTTAATTAATAAGAAAATGGCTAACCATCTAAGTGAAAAACAACAGGCATGGATGAAAATCCCTGATGAGAAACAACGGATCTTGTTAAGGACTACAGAATTCAGACCTTCTCACTTACACTTTGGCCGGGTTACGAAAAGCCAGACCTTTGTGAGATGGTAGCAGCCGCCCTGGCCGCGGTGGCACTCGGGGCACCAGCAGCGACGGGATTCGCTTTCCCGGTGCCAGCGAGAGCCGTCGGCACAGCCGGCCGAGGCTCTCCCCCATCCATCTCCTCCCCACAGAACGACTGCGGCTGCAAAATGATTAATAACGTTGCTTTCCCTTGGAAATGCAGTGTTTACAAAACACCAAAAACTTCACTTGTAAACTGCGGAGCCTTGGCAGCCGCACGGCCAGGGGCTGGGGAAGAACCCCCACGCTGCCGGGGGCTGTTCTGAGAACAGCTCACAGACTGGAGAAATATATCCGAGTGATGAACTGGATTTTTTTTTTTTCCTGATTAGTATATTGTAATTAATTCTCTGAAGAATCCTTGCTTAGGAACTTTATTAAATCCCATTAAGACTAATGAATTGTTGTTTCCTAATTATATAGTTGTTTCTAGTTTAATGAACTGTATATTAATAGACTTACAGAATGGACACTTTACTTTTAGGATGGAAATACTTTAAAGAAGAGATAGATTCTTGCTAACAGCATCCGTTGTCAGTTATAGTCTTTTAATTAATCTGTTGGAAATTACTGTCCTTTTGAATACATATTTTTGCTTATTTTGTTAACTAGAGAGACAAAGCCAAAAATGAAACATGTTCTGATGTTCCGTGTAAAGCAGATATTCTTGCTCCTGTTAAAGCAATTTCTCATTACAAAACAAGATCCCCATGCCTCTGCAACCAGCTGAACACTTCTGAGTCAAGTGATATCATTGAGGAAAAGTACAGTGCAGGATGGGTGCCCCATGAGAGGTTTTTTTCTTCACAACACAAACCAACTGCATGGCTGCTTTTCCAGCTGAAACCCGTTTTAAGGGGCCACACGTGGTGACAACACCCCCCCCGCCCACACCCCACAGGTGTCACAGGCTGGAAGCAAACCCCCACCGAGATCCCCCCGGCATTAGTGGCCAAGGGAACTCGGCGGTGAGCACCACGGGAGCACGAGGCCCCGGGACAGCTTTCAGGGCCACACCGAGGGACTAAAGAGCCGCACGGGTTCTCTAGGTCAGTTTTGGTCACTCCAGTCCCTCGGGAATAAACCCGACAGGCACAGGGAGGGAAAACCATCATTTTTGGCACGAGCAGTGATGCCGAGCGTTGCCCGCGGGTGAGCTCAGTAACACACTCTGGCAGGTTTATCCTTCTATCGTGTCCTGGCAATGCAACAGGCAGGGCACACCCGCCACTCGGGCCAGCAGACAGTTTTTTTTATCATCCTGCTCTAAAAAAGCCCCGCGCATTTTCAAGCTACTTTGCAGCCGCTCAGAAGTTGCACTGAATTTTCTCCTGCGGGGTGAGGTTGCTGTAAGCCTGGCACCCAACGCAAACACTCCCTGGGCACTTCTGGGCCACTTTGCCCCCCGAGCTCCCCAGCCCACGCAGACGGCAGCGTTGGGGGGGGGGGGGGGGTTGAGCATCACGAATCCCCTCCCGACCCCCCACAGCACACGCCCTCCCACCCCCGACCCCGGGAGCCGGCTCCGCTACCTGAGCGAGCCGAAGCCGTCTCTGAGCAGAGAAGATGCTGCACCTCACTCGGGAGCTTTGAAGTCTCGCTGCAAGGACAAAGTCGGTGTCCAGGGCTGGAAAAAAGGACAAAACAGTCAGAAATCCCATCCTGGTCCTGGTCTAGCATAGAGCCAGGGTTCACTCGGGCCCGGCAGCAGCTGGCACAGCCATACCCACAGCTGGCTTTACCCAAAGAAATAAACACAGTTTCTCAGCAAATATCTCCTGAACTTTTTCTGAGGATATTTTGTAGGGCAAAATAGATACACTCCTAAAATAGGAGCTGCTTAAAAAGTAAGAACTGCTACTGCTTAAAAGAAGAGCCATCATCTTGAGTGCTAATACATATAATCTTCACCACACTGCAGCCATGCCACAGACCAATTTCAGTACAGAGATTATGTTAATATGCTGAAAAAGAAGTTGTGATATTGAGTTAGATCAAAGATTTTTTGGTTTAGTCACTGTCTTGGCACCATTCAGTAATGCCTGTTTCAAAGTAAAGTCAAAGGCCTCTATCATGCACTGAGTTGAACAGTAATTATTACAGGGAAAGGCATAAAGTTTAGACCAGAATGTTACTTGATCTTGATCTGACATTAGTTGCTTGAAGAGATGGGTATTTGATGAGGAATGGCAAACTCCTCGTAAGGCCAGTGCTGCTCCTTGCAAACACTCGGCTTTTTTCCTTCTTACCCTGAAGAGGAAACTTGGCACCAGGTCCTCATCTCACCAACGTGATGCAAGCCACTGCGGTGCGGCACAGAGTCAAGCTAGTGCTTTTTATTTTTTGTTCACACCACACTGAAGTTCAGCCCCGCTGAGGCGCTGGCTCGGGAGGAGGCACAGGAGAGGCGGGGGGACGCGGGCACCTTCGCACGCTGGCGGAGGAAGCAGCAGCTTTCAGCATCCTTCTGCCCCATCTAACTGGTGTTTGCTCAGAAAGCTGGGAGCCGTTTAAGCCTTCCATACTCTGACTGGGAAATGCAATCAAACGGGAAGGAATGTGCTTCCAGAAGCGAGCCGTGCTGGATGCAAACCACGCAACTCGTAAATGCTTTTTGGAGCGCTGCCCCGGGACCCCCAGCCACCCCGAAGCGGGGTCACGCCGGTGGGATGCGCACCCCGGCCCACGGGCAGCAGAGTCCTCACCGCAGCACAGCGACCTCCCCGCCGAGCCCCCGGCTCGCTCACCACCAAACACAGCCCCTCCCGCTTCCCCCGAGTCCCCAGCCTGGGGCAGAGATGCCCCCCGGGACAGAAGCAGGCAGCCCTCCCCTGGGCACTGCCTTTGGTTTTGCTCTGCCTTCCCCAGCAGCCCTGGCTCTCCAGAACAGCAACAGTTCTGGCCATTAAGGTGACTCTCCGGGGAGCACACTCTACATCTGAATGGCCGGGTACTCTATTTACGACTGCGCGTTCCCTGGGGCAGAGCTGGGCACTCACTGAGGGACGGGGAGAGGCTCAGAACAGGAGGATGCAAGGCAGCTCTTTCCCCACCACCCGGCAGGCTGGTACCCAGCCATCCCCCCTCCATACACACGGCAGAAAGCCCCTTTCTACTCACTTTCCATGAGAGATCAATATGCTTAGCCTGAACAAGCACATTATGGATAGAAACATTAAGCTTTATAGGTACACTATAGCTGAATGAATTAGGCTTGATAGTCTCTTGGGAAGCTGATATCCAACCAGACCCATAGATCACCTCCTCTCGCACTTCAACCACCTCCTTCTCTCCCAGGAAAGAGCCAGAGATTTTCCTCCTATTTCTAGTCTCCCAAAGGCACTGCAGCTCTTTGCCTTACCCTATCGTCACTTGGAAGGGGAAGCAAAGCCCATTTCCAGGCACCCTGGACAGAACTCAGCCTCGGTCACAACCCCCCAGGGCAGCCCCCGGCGGGAGGTGGCCCGGACCCGGCCCCTGCTCCCCCAGCAGCCAGGCTCACATTTTAGCTAAGCCTACTTAGAGTTAGGACTAAAACCTTCCTACAAACTTCTGCCATCAAGCAAAGAAACACTTAAAGGATGCATTACTCATCTTTTAAGAATGGAAATAAAAATTCAAGAAGCCTCTTCTTCTTAAAGGAAAAGTTGAAAAGTACCTGAAAGAACTCTTGAGGGAACATCCCCTGCCCACGCCAGGTCAGCTGCAGCCGTGCTCCCACCATCACCGGGGAACCTGGGAGCGGTGCCACGGGTTGGTTTTGTCAGTGCCTGGGCGGGGAGCAGCTGGGGGGTGATCACCAAACCGCCCACACCTGAGGGAGCTTCCCAGCCCCAGCGCGGCTGCAGGGGGACGGCCGGGACCCCAGGGCTGGCCTGAAGCAGAGCCTTGGCAGGGTCCCGTCCCCATCCCAGGGAAATACTCGCCTCTTCCCCGTCTCCCAAAGTCACCAAATTGCAATCAGACTTACTTAAAATAAAGAGCAGAGAAATGTCAACTGTGGGAGAACCTTAACTAATTACAAAACAATCACCTAGCCCCTGATAATATTGGGTAACAATATTTAACGCAGGCTCGGGCTAATTAAAAACGGGCCACTTGGCTCAGGCATGGCTTCGCTCCAACCAAACTTCTGCTATTTTAAGTAACACCAGTCCTAGTACAAAGAATGCAAACAGCTACCGGTACAGGGCAGGATACACGCACATTTCTGTATTTGCCAGTTCCCAAGGTACTGCTGGGGATTAAATGCAATGTTTTGTCATAAAGTCACAGCACGGGTCTGTGTTATTACCTTGCTTCTATGGCAGCAGAAGCAACATTTTGAGGCTGAGTGGGAGACAGTGAAGAAACACCCAAACCCCCTCATTCTCTGTGGCTCCCTCACACGTGCGCTTGTTCCTGCCGAGGCAGAGCGCTGCCACTTGGTATCTTCGCATTCACACCCACCGCAAGCTTCTCCCCTTGTTTTCTTTCCAGTGAAAACAAAGGCAAAATGCAGCCAGCATCCCATTGTTACGGTTTTGTCCCGGCTGCAAGGACAAGATTTCACTATAGCAAGAATAATATATATGTTATAATTTCCCCATGTTTTTCTCCTAGGAAAAGCACAAGGAGAGTCTTGCTTCCCAGGGCAACAGCATTTTTTTCTAATTTTTCTTTTTGGAAGGCTCTAACAGTATTTGCTTTGCAATATGTAAGTTTGTTGCTCCTCTGAATTGCTCAGAAGTGTTATGAGTTTTAATTAGCAGGTTTTCAGTCTTTCTCGCTCATGATAATAACAGACGAGAAATCACAGTTAAATTAATAAATCAAGTTTCTCTCCTAAATTGCTGTTGGGCAGAACTCAGAATGTTTTTAATATGTGTAATTACGTTCAAGGATCTTGTCAATCATTATATTAATACGAATCTCACGGAGACTTTGCAATCAACAGAAAGCTCTGGCTGGGCCCAGGGCTAGCATTACGGCAATATTCTCTCCTGCAGCCTGCGTGCATGCTCCTGCACGACCAGGTGCTTTTCTAGAATGCCCACCGAGCCCGCTCCGCTCCCCGTGCTGAGCATCCTCAGCCAACTCCCGGCTGCCGAGGAGCTCTGCCCAGGGGCCGGAGCCGCCTTCAGACCAGAGGGAAGAGCTTCCCCGGCACCGCGGCCGCTCCCGCCGGCACCCCCAGTCCAGACGGCTTCTTGTGAGCAACCCACCAAATAAATAAAAAAGCCCCGCTGTGTTATCCTGGAGATGACCAAGCAGAAAAATTCTTTGCAACTTGAATCCCCAGTTCAAAACAAAGGCTGATCCAAGACTCCTAATTGCATTTGAGACTCGAGCGCCTTGCTAGCACTTGCCAAAGAAATCTTGTTTGGAGAAGACAAAGAATCATTGGGGAATGGAAAGAGTATGAAAGTCATAAATACATGAACCATTAAGTGTTTTCTCATTGTTTAAAGTCTTCATATTAAACATGATTGCTTCTCCAAACATTCCTCCATCAGGTACGAGTTTCCAGTCGGGTCAGTGGCATCGTGGGATATATGCATAAAGTAAGATTGACAGGATGGGGATTTTCACTTTAAAATTACTTTTCTACTGTTAGAACTAATTTAATGACTACAGGGTTTTATTGGCAATTTAAAATAGATAAAACAGAGAAATCTTCTCTGTTGACCTCCCTTCAGTACGTAACTCAGCGGCCGAGCAAGGCAGGCTGTGCAGCACCAGCATCTCCTGCCACGCCAGCACGGGCCTGAGGGTGGGCCCAGGCGATGGGTCTTTAACAGACACTGTGCTGCCAAACTTCAGATGAATCAACAATTCCTTTTTTTTGCCTTTAGCTCTAACAGAATAACCAAATACAGGCAAAAGTGAGCAGTTACTGTGACAACTGTCTATCGCGTACTCTACAGCACACACGGCTTCTCACTTTCCCTTACTGTTTTGCATTATTTACAAAGCACAGCTCCAAACAATTCACTTAATAAGTGCAACCAAAATAACAACTTTCTAGTTTTGAAAATACAACATGTGCTGTCCTCTTCAGTGACATACATGGGCTGGAACGGGAAGGGGCTGAGGGCTTGCTTTTCTCCCCCTTGTTTACCATCCTGCCTCCAGCAATGGCTGATACCTGGATGCCTCAGAGAATAGACAAAAATATATGTTCATACACGTTTACTGCTGCCATAGAGATAGTGCCCCTGGCTAAATGTACAGTGTTATTTAACAGAGGAAAACTACCTTTTCTTTCATGGTGTTCAGAAAGGCAGCTAAGAAAAACAGGTGAGCATTAAAATATATATTTAAAAATATGAAGCAAAAAGCGCTTCTGTAAATTCCTCATAATTCTAATGTGATTTTTTTTCTAATAAGTCAGAACAGTTACAGATTGAATTTTTGCCTTGAGATGCCAAGAGAGGTGAGGAAGGCACGTGCAGAGGTGCTGCGAGGAGAACGTCTCCTCCGGTGCGTGTGCTGATGTGGGGATGTTCAGACCTGTGGGGAGGGGAGAGGGGAGCAGGGGAGGGCAGGACCCTCCTCGGGGACCCCCGAGCCCCACGGGTAGAGCAGGCTGCGCCGGCCCGTGCCTTGGGGATGGGGTGCTGGAGGTTTCCAGACATACCCATGGGTCAACTCACGGGGTGCATGGCTGAGCACAACTGCTGGCTGGGGAGAAATGACAACCTTGTAGGCAAGTCTGGAGAGTGCCAGCACTTTGGTGCTCCCACGAAGGGCTATCTGCAGGGAAGAGGCTCTGAAGGTGCTGGCAGGGGGTGATGTGATTTCTTGCCTTTAAAAAAGTTCTTCTGTTTATCTTTCTCCTTCCCCTCCCATGCGGTCGCAAACCAGCCATTTGAAAACAGACATCCAGCACCTCACACTGACAACTGAGTGCTTGAATCTTGTCACAGTATAAGCCCCAAGTACTTCACAGCTGGAGGAAAATAATGCCATTAATACAGCAAAGGGATCTAGATGCATTAGCTACACCCAAGAGAGGGCTCGCACTGCACATCTTAAGCACCCGAGACAGTGGATGGAAAAGCAGTACTAGAAGGGGTTTGACAAGCACGCCTCTCCTCTCTTTATTCCATTTAGGAAAGCTCTGAATCACAGGGGCGGAGGAACAGCGGACTCATCCTCCCCCAAGAAGTGCTGCCGGAGCCCGGGGTGCCATCAGCAGGTTTTGGTTTCCTGCTCCCGGCAGCGCTGGCAGAGGGTCCCACGGGCAGCACCGGCACCCACCGAGCCCACGCAGCCGCCTCCGGAGCCGGCACGGAAGGGCCACGGGTGCTGCCTCTGCACCCCGAGGGAGCTGAGCAAGCGCAAACGGCATCTGAGTGAGGTGACACGGGCTGTCTGTCCCCACACCGGGCCGTCTGTCCCCACACCGGGCTGTCTGTCCCCACAATGGGCTGTCTGTCCCCACACTGAGCTGCCTGTCCCCACACCGGGCTGTCTGTCCCCACACCGAGCTGTCTGTCCCCACACCAGGCTGTCTGTCCCCACACCGGGCTGTCTGTCCCCACACCGAGCTGTCTGTCCCCACACCGGGCTGTCTGTCCCCACACCGGGCTGTCTGTCCCCACACCAATCTGTCTGTCCCCACACCAAGCTGTCTGTCCCCACACCGGGCTGTCTGTCCCCACACCGAGCTGTCTGTCCCCACACCGGGCTGTCTGTCCCCACACCGGGCTGTCTGTCCCCACTCCGGGCTGTCTGTCCCCACACCAATCTGTCTGTCCCCACACCGGGCTGTCTGTCCCCACACCAATCTGTCTGTCCCCACACCAAGCTGTCTGTCCCCACACCGGGCTGTCTGTCCCCACACTGAGCTGCCTGTCCCCACACCGGGCTGTCTGTCCCCACACCGAGCTGTCTGTCCCCACAATGGGCTGTCTGTCCCCACACCGGGCTGTCTGTCCCCACACCGAGCTGTCTGTCCCCACACCGGGCTGTCTGTCCCCACACCGGGCTGTCTGTCCCCACACCAATCTGTCTGTCCCCACATCGAGCTGTCTGTCCCCACAATGGGCTGTCTGTCCCCACACCAGGCTGTCTGTCCCCACACCAATCTGTCTGTCCCCACACCGAGCTGTCTGTCCCCACACCGAGCTGTCTGTCCCCACACCGGGCTGTCTGTCCCCACACCGGGCTGCCCACCCTGGTGAGCAGCTCCCCAGCACAAGCCCTGCAATTCCACCTGCTAGGTTCAAAGCTCAGCGACGCAATTAATTGAATTAATTCTTCCCTTATGGAGCAATAGGCTGAGTGAGATGGATTGAGTAACCAGGAAAACACAGAGTGAACCACCATCTTCCAGATTTCAAACCTTCAGAACTGAAGCAAATTTAAGCTTTAGGGACTTTAGCCTCTAAAATGGATTGTTTCATGATCAGAAATCGTTGCTTTGTACTTACTCATGCGAAACTGCAGTATTTCCACCCATAGCTGAAGTGAACAACATGTGTAAGAATAACAGACGGGCTCCCTACCTATTACATACATCAAACATCTGAGGAATCCTGGAGCCATTTGCAGGCTGTGCATCAGTGCTTGTATGTGTCATGCGGTTCACATCTCATTTTGACACTGAAGAAGAGGAGCATCAGCGTACTAGTTATTGCTTGAGAGGGGACCATAAAGAGCATATTGCTAAGAGGTTTCTCATTAGTAGTAGAGAGCTGGAGATTGTATGATTCATCGTCCCCTTTTTGGAAAGCTTTCAGAGTATGGAAACAGCACAAATACAATTCCAGTTGCAACGAAACACCATGTCTTTGAACATTAGCTTTGCTGGGCAGTAATAATCATCTCCATTTATTTTGTTTAATCCTTTAAGTGCACAAATGCAAAATGGTTCTGTAAGTACCTAGAGGATAAATGAGGTTAAAACATTCATGGGCAGTGGAATCAAGTCAGGCTCATGCTTGTGTTTTGTACATTCAGCCCTCTATCATTTTTTGCCAGAACCATTACTAAGCAATCAGCTTTAAACATTTCAGACCTTGGTGACAGGGCTTCTGCATACAATGTCTGTCTGCTTTTACTGAAATCCAACTCTTCATTATAAAAGAGCCGCACAGAAAAGATAAACTGCAGTAAACACACCTCACTCTGTTCTAATTGCACTGGAATTAGGAACAAACTGCAGGGTTTGGGGAAAGAGACTTATTTTCTCAGAGCTCAGGAAAAAGAGATCTGCCCTGAACTGCAGCCCTCCCTGGGTCCCCGGCTTCGGCCAGCACAGCTTCACCTCGGATGTCAGTGCAGAGCAGAGCTGCTGTAGAGCCGTACGCAGGTAATCGGAGAGGCTACAGCCAGAGGAGAGGCTACAGCCAGAGGAGAGGCTACAGCCAGAGGAGAGGCTACAGCTGGTGGAGAGGCTACAGCCGGTGGAGAGGCTACAGCCAGAGGAGAGGCTACAGCTGGTGGAGAGGTTACAGCCAGAGGAGAGGCTACAGCCGGTGGAGAGGCTACAGCCGGTGGAGAGGCTACAGCCAGAGGAGATGTTACAGCCAGAGGAGAGGCTACAGCCAGAGGAGAGGCTACAGCCGGCAAAGAGATTACAGCCAGAGGAGAGGAGGCTACAGCCAGAGGAGATGTTACAGCCAGAGGAGATGTTACAGCCAGCTGAGATGTTACAGCCAGAGGAGAGGCTACAGCTGGTGAGTGCTGGCCAGGGCTGGGGGGCTGGCACCCCCGTGGCAGGAGGAGAGGACACCCCGAGTGTCTGTCCCTCCCCTGCCCTCGCGCATTTTTAGACACGCACAGATACTTTAATTCATTGCAGTCGCCATCTTAATGTAAATATGCAATATGAAAACTAGGAGAAATTTAACACCTAGGGAAGGAAAAGATGAAACAAAAGCCAGAAAACCTTGGCAGTCTCTTTGAAAGCAAAGGAAATGTCACAACTCTCTTTAACTGTATCTTTATTTCTGCAGGCAAATTACAAGTCCAGGTTCAGAAGTGTTTTTGTTCTGCCATTCTGCTGTGACAGTGTATGCTGGCAGCCTCTAATTCATTCAGGAAAATCCACAATAGAAGTGAAGAAGAGCAAATGACAACAGTTTTGTGCAGCTCCTGTTTCCTCCCTGCCAGGCAGCAGCAAACACTGACTGTCAGTGTGAAGGGGCTTTAGGGCTCCTGAGCCCCTTCCTGCTGCTCCGCGGGCTCTTCTGGGGCCTCCGGATGTTTTCCTCCAGATGACCCAAACCTGAATCACCACAAACTCCCTGGTTCACCTCTCAGCTTTTTGTCTTATCTAACGGACTTCTGTGCCTGATCAGTCCAGATATAAAGGGCAAATAAGATGCACAATAATTAACATAGAATATCTATGCGGTTCCTGTAGCTGAGATTAATACATTTTTAGAGCCCTCAGGGATATACATTCTGGAAGTCTGATATATGGTTATTATTCTTTTAAAGGAAGACAGATTTACCTAATTTACAATCAGTTCTGATGGTGGGAGGAGGAATTTTTTTTTTTTCCTTTTGATAAATACACTGCAATTTTTCTATAATCCCTACTAATCTGATCTCCTAGGGATTATTTTGCTGATCCATCATCTTGTGACAATCTTAATTCCCTTAGTGCCTCCAGGCAGGAGAAATGGATTTCCTCATACTAACCTCTTATGCCTCCAAAACTGCCAAGTGAAAACTCTCTGGGGAATTCAGCCCTTGTCCATGGGAAAGAAAATGTGTCTGCAGAGGCTGAAGCAAAGGTGCTGTGGGGAATCACTGCAGTGCCTTCATAAAGCATTCCCATGGGAAAGCTGAAATCCCGCCGGTTCCCTCCCTCCCCGCCTGCTCGCGCAGACAGAGACACTATTCAACACTCCTCTATTCAAAGGCAACAGGGAAAGAACATCTGTTGAAAAATAAATGCGGGACTAATTATATATGATTGAGGACTTTAAACTGCTATTTTTAGCTTCGCATTAAAAAGATTTGATGAATCAAATGTTTGTGCTCAGCATTTTGATCTAAAAGAGGAGCAGAGCGTTGACTGCGTGACCTGCAGAGGTGGAGCCCAGAGGTGCAGCGCTGCTCGCTGCAGCCGGCCGTGAGGCCGCGCAGCCGTCAGCATTCCGGCAGATTGAATGGAACCAGCAATCCATTTGAATAAGAAAGTCTCTATTTTTTTTCCTCTAGTGAGAGCGGGAGCAGGTGAACATCAAGGCTCTTCTCATTATCAAGCTTACTTCAGCTCGTTCTGCTGGGAAGGATCCAGGCAGCGCGTTGTGGTGACACATCTGAAGAGGAGCATGAAAGGGCCGGCGCGCATCACCCGAGAGGCAGAGACCCACGGAAGGACTCCTGCCTTCTGCTGGGCTCTGATCCCGCATCGCGGCAGCGATGTCACTGGCAGAGAATCACAAGAAAATCTTGACAGGATTGTTTTTCAACTGCTGCCTTAGAAAGCAAATGGGCTCCGCGGAGCTATTTTAGAGGGGGCAGTGAACAGAGGGAGGGCAAAACTGCCGCGAGAGCCCGCGGGCAGGGCCTGCGCCCAAGCTGCCGCGCAGGAGCCGGGCTGGATCCGCCCTCCGGGAAATTCAGGATCTAAAGAGCAAAGCTGGAGCCGAACAAGGACGATGGGCAGAGCGCCGGTGGCTGCCAAGAGAGCCACAGACCCCCAGCGCAAAGGCGCTGGCTGGGGCGATGGGATCCCGGCGGGACGCTGCTCCCCGCCTGCGGGTGCTGGGGGTGCCCGGGGGCCCCCCGACTGCGCCGGGGCTCTGAGCAGGACTGCAGACACAGCCGGGGGCTGCGCGGAGCCCCGGCGCACAGCCAGGAGGGCGTGGGGGGAGCAGCGTGGGTCCACCACCTTGCCCGGTGCTGGGAAAGGCAAATCGCCGCTCCCCGAGCTGCTCATCCCGCTGCACCGTCCCTCTAAACCCGAGAGCTGCTTCGTAGCTGAGGGGAGAGCGAGTTATGTGCAATCGGAAGAAAAGCTGTTTTTCACACTTATTGCCCTTGAATTGGCAGAGCGAGACATCATGTTTTATATTAACTTCATAATAATTACAGTTATTACTGAATTCATGTATACCAAAGAGGTTACAGCTCCCTAGGAAAGCTCATAATATTATTAATGGATATGCCAGTCCATTGGCGTTATCATGTAACAAGCTAATTCAAACATTTTGATATTAAACAGCATACTGCCGAAACTTCATGGATTTGTGCATGGCCGCTGGGGGCAAAAGCAGTTACACACATCTGGCACACACGGAACTGTCCTGTGAAACAACTGCTTTCCAAAGCACTAGCAGCACAACCCAAGAACAGTAATAAGTGCTGCCTTTATTTAAAGTGGTGAAATTCTAACTAAAGATTTTTAATACAGAAGACTGGCATGAGAAATCAAGGAATTGTTGCTAGCTGTGGAGTACCAAAGGAAATGAAGATCCTGTCTTTAAGAGACAGTAAGGAACTCACCTAGCCTGTTCCCACGCTTTCCACATGATTAATTGCAGAGAATTAATTTCTGTGGGCATGCATTCGCATCAGCAAACTTTTCCATCAGACAAGAAGAGGTGACCCGTCTACAGAGCAGCTGTTATTGCTGCTTAAAGACCTAGAGAGTCGCTAAAGAAGCCAGGAAAGGTCATCTTCGCACCAGAAGGCTGGGGGAGGAAAGCGGGCTGCTGCCAGCAACCAGGGAAATTCTGATATAGAGGAAAAAATGTTTAGAGTGAGGATGGTCAAAGATTGGGGCAGCTCCATCTCATCCCGTCTCCCCACAGCCAAGGGCACGTCCAGGCACCCGCAGCCGAGGGGCCGCCGGGCTCTGCTCGGGCAGCGGGCAGGTGGTGGGAGCAGGAATTCAGTCTCACGTGCGCGGCGTCAAAGTGGCATAAATTCAGACTGGGCCTATAACCTCACATTGATTTTTACTGTAAATCTAATACTTGGAGCCTGCCATCAAATGAATTGTTGCACATAAAACCCAACCGTACACATGATAGGAGTAAAATTAGACAGCAGGTCTATTCCAGGACTGTTGCAATTTCCTCCATAATGTCAGACGGTAGTAACACGTACATATTTCAAAAAAATTAAATTGCTATTAAACTTTCTGACCATCTTTGTAAATTAACTTCTCTTTCATCTTGGCAAAAGCTAGCTTTTGATTTAGCAGGAAATAATTCTTTGAGCAGTTTCCAGGCTTCTTCCATTAGGCGTTTGGGCTGTGGTCAATAAGCCCGAGTTAATCACCTGCTTAAAGCTGATCGTGCTTTTGTGCGAACCGGTGGCTCACCTGCACTGCAAATACTGGGTTTCTCCCCTTCTACCTAAAGGTGAGGCCAGCGCCCCGTTCAGCCCCCGGGGGAGCTCTAGGCACAACTTGCCTTTCATTTTTCCAGTGCAGAGCTCGGGACTGGGGGCCTTGGCCCATCAGGTCTCAGGAGAGCAGCCGGGCACACCCCAGCAGCGGGCTCTGGGGTACCCCGAGCTCCCTCCCGCCCCGGGGCTGTGCCGCAGGCTGAGCTCAGCCCTGCGGATAACCACACAGCTTCAGCAAGCGGCTTTCCCACCGAGGAATGGAGCGTTTCTTGTGAAAACGAAGGCGACAGGTCCCGCTCCTGCCTCTCTCGGCGTGCTCTGCGATGCCGAACAGGTCCCCATCTCCTCCAGCTTTGGTGGGACGTTTCACCGGCCACCAGCGGGCACAAGGTCCCCGAGTCACCCCTCGGAAGATCAAGGCCTCCTTCTGCCTTTCCCCAGAACGCATTCTATAACCCAAAGAACAACCAAAACCGTTAGGAGCCAGGCCATGGCACTCGGCTGTGACCGGGTCGGCTAAGCCTTGCCTAATGCCAAAGCCCAGCCGAGCCGGGAGGGCTGGGCTGGTCCTGAGCGCCTGAACACAGGGACACATCGCGCCCCACGGCCACGGGCGCTTCGGAGCCCACACCTCGGAGGAAATTGCTGCAACGCAGCGTAAATGACGTGACCTAAAGCAAAAAGGCCCACCGACCGCGGTGCCTGAAGTCAGGCACCGACGGCATCCTACGGCATCGTTACTCCGACGGGTGAAAGGAAGGTGTGCCGGGGCGGGCACGCAGCTCCCGTGGGCTGCCAGAGCAAACGCCGGCTCAGCAGCCCTGGACGCGCTGATGGGCTCGCCTTGGAACCCTCCATCTGCATCCTGAAATCTCCCCCCCCGTCACAAGCTGCGTAAGAAGATCTGATTGCTGGCGTGCTAGCTTCCTGACATAATTTGCTCTAGATTTACACCTGAATCTTTGCTTTTGTGTTCATGCATTCACAGCTTCGGCCACCGATCAGCAGCCCGCGTGCTCGCCCCGTGCAGTCAAGGGAAAAAGCAGCACCAAAGAGATGGACACTTTTTGATTTTAACGTGTGGTCTTCCACATGAAAGCCTTGGCCCGCGACCAGACAAGGCTGTGTCCAAACCAGGTGAACCCTCATTTATCCAATATCAACAAAGCCCTAATTGAGAGATCAATTGGGAACCTGCTTCTTCACGCGCAATTTGGAGAGCTGACAAAGCCACCTGTAGGGGCCGGAAAATAAGTTCTGCCTCATTACAAAAGAAATTGCATCCAAATGAAAAACAACATATAATAAGAGCTCTAAAATGCCTGCAAAATGCTGCCAACCAGACAGGTAATCCAATGATATATAGCACACACCATGTCTTTGACAAGGGTCACCCTTAATTATTCAGCAATTGAAGGAGCTAAACTCATTTCCCCAAAGGCTTAAATGTTTTTTGTTATGATGTGTAAATTCCAGGGCAGAGAATTAGGTGGCCAGAACCTAAGAATTGCATCTCTTTGACAGATTAAAACCTAAATAATCGTATGTATAGCAAAGCAAAGGCACATTAACCAGGCTTTTCAGTAATATTTTGAAAAGATTTCTAAGTCAGAATACCCTTCAAACATTCCCCTCCCCTTCTGTTTGGCTGTAGCTGTTATTAAAATTTTAATGGCCTAAACCGCAGAAGATTTATGAAACCTGTGGAAGGCTGGGTTGGCGCATCTGCCCGGCCCCGTGGAGGGAGCTCACGGCAGCGGTGCTCACCGCAGCAGCACCGGCTGGACCAGCAGAGCTTCGTGTTCTGCAGGAAAAGCTACGGGCTGCTCACCAGGAGGAACGAGACGTAGGTGGTTTGGAGTGGGGAGAGACACGTCTTGAGGTCGTGCAGCACACTTCATCCAGAAATCTTATCTTCTGCTGCTGAAAAGTACACGCTTTTGTAATTACTTCCACAAATAAATTTAATCTCATCATATCTGCTTTACGTGTGATTCAGAGTTTTGGGGGTTTTTGGTTGGTTGGTTGATTTTTTTGAAGCATCTACCACAGCTGTGTGCACGCAGGAGCAGGTCCAGCTGCCAGGAACACCAGTCTGGGACAGATTTACCCAGTCTGGGACAGATTTACCCAGTGCGACGGGCAGAGCGCCTCCGTTTGCACGAGTGGGACCGGCTGAGCAGGGGGAGCAAGGCCGTCCCCTCTTGCTGCAGTCTTTCATAAACCCGAGGGAATAGAACCAGCCCCGTGCCAGTTTCGAGGCTGCAAAATGAGATCAGGATAATAAAAGACATCCTGGAAATAGACAATAATGGTAAAATGATGTTTTGACATGGAGGCCATATATGGTTGATGGGAAAAAATGAACAAAGTAGGTGATAGAGGAGGTGCTGGAAAAATAGTCTCTAACAGCTGGTTAGACTCCTATTCAGCAGATCCCAGACAAATGTGATGGATTTCATAGAATAAATCCCTGGCTGTCTTGGTTTATCTCCATGCTTCTCTGCTTCCTCTCCCTTAGGATTGCGTAATCTCTTGGTTTTCGCTCCCTTTCCAGGGCTGTTTCCGCCGTGTCCCGCCCGTGCAAACACCCCGTTCCGTGGCACGCCGGGGCCGGCAGATGCAGTTGTGAAGCGTCGAGGTCACGGGGACACGGAGCTGCTGCGGGAGCCGAGGGTTGGCAGCTCGGGCCGGGCCACCCGCCCCCAGTCCCGGCACCCGCACCGCGGGGATGCTCCGCGCCGGGGACACGCTGCTGCTCGGGGACGGGGGGAAAGCAGAAGCCCCCGCTGCTGCGAGCACGGGGACCCCCGTGGGGTCCTTGTGCCCAAGTGCTGTCCTCCTCGCCGACATCCCCACCGCTGCCCCTGCCCGGGGCTCCCGGGGAGCCAATGCCCAGGGCCCAAAGAGGTCTTCCTTCCCCAAAGAGGTTTTCCTTCCCCGAAGAGGTCTTCCTTCCCCAAAGAGGTCTTCCTTCCCCAAACAGGTTTTCCTTCCCCAAACAGGTTTTCCTTCCCCAAAGAGGTTTTCCTTCCCCGAAGAAGTTTTCCTTCCCCAAAGAAGTTTTCCTTCCCCAAAGAGGCTTTCCTTCCCCAAAGAGGTTTTCCTTCCCCGAAGAGGTTTTCCTTCCCCGAAGAGGCTTTCCTTCCCCAAAGAGGCTTTCCTTCCCCAAAGAGGTTTTCCTTCCCTGAAGAAGTTTTCCTTCCCCAAAGAGGTTTTCCTTCCCCAAAGAGGTTTTCCTTCCCCGAAGAAGTTTTCCTTCCCCGAAGAAGTTTTCCTTCCCCAAAGAGGTTTTCCTTCCCCAAAGAGGTTTTCCTTCCCCAAAGAGGTCTTCCTTCCCCTTGGCTCTCTGCAATCAGCTGCTGGCGAGGCGGGGGCGTTGGCAGCCGCACCTGCCCGCTGCAGAGCAACGCCTCGACGTAAGATTAATAAACAGAGGGGAACGCTGTTAGTTATTAAAAATAAGAGGTACAAGATGGTACTGTTGCAGGCAGGAGTACCGCCAGTTGCACTGACATCTATAATCTTTAATAATGTACATTAAATTATTACAGACTCTTTTTAAACCTGACTCTGCTCTCACATACACCGTTCAATTGCCAGTTCCTGATAATCCTCCAACCCGTTTCTCTTCTTCTATTCACACATTTCTGTGCAGTCTCAATGTATTCAGCAAAGTATCAGTTTGGGCAACAGCACCCCAATGCCCTCAGATGCATTTCTTGTTCCATAACACTTAGGAAAAGCATGGAAAACCCAGTGAAAAGCAAACCCAGAGACAGAAGGGTGACACCAAGGTCAGTGCTTCACTGAAATGGGGCACTGGGGCATCAGCCAGGCTTGTGCCTGAAATCGGGGAGTACAAACACCGTGTCCCAGCTCAGCAGACCTGAGGTAATTGATTTTTCATGGGCTAGACCAAGAGAGAGGGGAAAATATTTTGAATCAACCTGAAAAATATTATGTTTTTTTCAAAACTGAACGTCCCCCCCGATTTTTTTCTGAGTTTTGTATTTCATTGATTTTTAAACGACGCAAAATAGTGGTTCATTTTTCAGGGTTTAGTATTATTTTTAAAGTAAATCTTCCTAATACTTAAGAAAATATTCTTTCCAACCTTAAAAATGTGGATGTTGCATTTAATAAACATCAGTAGTAAATGTTTTGACTTTCTGAAAAATGTTTTTGGGTTTTTTACATGCTGAACCACTTTGACAAATGCAACATGAATTCACAAGTACTTTCAGCTGATTCAAACCTTCATTTTTTTTCAACAAATAAAACATTCAGCTGAAATATTTCCCAACCCTAATGTTTGTCCTGTGCCTAAGGGTGAATTTCACTCTGTGTGAATAACAATGCGGTGCAGACAAGATCAATAAAACTCATATTTCATTTTATTCACTGTCATGTTCCAAGCGAACCTGGCGCACAGCTGTGGCATTACCACACAATGCTCACAAAGTATCTTTAATTCCATTGGAACGAGGAGCAAATTGCCTTTTAAATCCTAGTTATACCCCAGATTTGATGGCGAGCCCAGAGAATGATTGGAGTGTATAGAGGCGAGTGTGAAGGCAGGCTGGGTCCCCGTGGGAGCCGAGCTTTGAACACTGGAAGCTGTGTCACCCCTTGGCTCGGGCTCAGCTCCTGCTCGCACGGCATCGACTCCGGCAGCTCCCCTTCCCCTTGTCTCTGAGCCAAGGCCGGAATAACGGGGCCGTGTCCTGCTCGTTATTGCTCTGCAGAGCGGCCCCCTCGGGGACAGGGACAGTCGGACCGGGACTACAGACGCTCCCAGCCTCGTTGGGTGCAACCTGCCCCACCTGAACCACCACCCTCCACAAAGGTTTTGTCCAAAATCACACCAGCCTCTCACAGCCGCGATGCACAGGCAGCCCTGCGTGCTGGGAATGACTGGTGTGTCGGGAACAGGGATTCATGCCGGAGTTCAAACACCAAAATTCCTTGGAAGCACCCTCACCCTGTCACTGCTCCCTGCTGTACTTCTTCCTCTCTGCCCAGGGTCCCAGCAAGTCCCAACCCTCCCCTTCAGCAACCCCACCTCCACTTGCAGACCCAGAGTGCCACTGGAGATCATGACCCCCAGTTGGGGAACTTTTGACTTGGTGTTTCCCAAAGCCTCATCGTTACAGAGGATTTGAATATTCACTGCTTTTCAATTACCGGGGTAGGCGTTACGAAACGCTTCCCGCTTAGGAGGGAGACCTGCACGTGGCACGGGCACGGCTCCCCAGGGCCCCCACGAGCGGGAGCTCACAGCACCGCAGATCTTTCATGGCTTCGGCTTGCTTCTTAATACAGAATAATTATTTAAACAAAAAATCCAGCCAGCGCGTTTAGACCCAACAACCTTTCGAGCACAAGCAGCAGCAGGAAAGGCTGTTCGGGGGGGGGGGGGGGTCCCCAAAAACCTGCACGTCCGTGCAGCCCCGGCTGCGCTGGCTCCGAAGCCCGCGCCGGTGCCACAGCTCGGCACCGCTGCTCGCAGAGCACCGGGCCGAACGAAGGACAGTCGCCTGCAGTGCGCTGTGATTTATTGGTTTTTTTAGAGCTGCGAAGCCACCGACCAAGAAAGCGCCTTCGCCTTTCCAAACCGCACTCCCACCGTTTATTTTTATCTGCTAAATCCAGACCGACGAGGCTGGTGAATGGAGAGGGCCGGTTTGCCCTTACTGACGGGGACGAGCGTTTCCAGTCGCTCCAGCTGTGCTCGGGGTCACCCGGCACAGCGGGTCTGGGCACGGCCGGGCCGCGGGGGCACGCAGCTCCCAAGGGCTGCTTCGCCCTCTCCCACGTGCGTCACCACCCGCCCGCAGCAAAGCCACGCTCTGAGCTTCAGGACTGCGGTTTGTTTCTCCCGCGTGACAATTTGAGATCCCCGTTACTTATTCTTACCGAGTGATGGATCTTTTCAGTCCCTCTCCTCTCCGTGACGTGGGAGACGGGGCGACAAGCCGGGCGGTCGGGGCGAATTACCTAAAGAGACACCCCACTGCCAGCGAGTCCTGGCTGCTGGCCCAGGGGACTCTCCTTCCTCCTCTGTGGGAGGACTTGGTATTTAAATCGGTTTTTCTTTTAAAAAGGCCAATTCCAGAAACACGCTTCTGCTCAGCATCCTCTCAGAGGCTGCACAGATCAATACCGCGCGGCTCAGCTGCTGTGGCACACCATTATTACATTATAACATGTTGTCGTGAGCTGATCTATTAGACTTTCTGCTTTTTCAGGACTCTGTGAAGACTAGTGCTGTGTAAACTGAAATGAGTTTAAGTCAAACCACAGAAATTAACAGTGGTGGAGGATCCTTGAGGTGTCAGTCTGCGTGTGTGCCTGCAGTGAGGGATTTTTCCCCGTGCCATGGTTTGGGAGATGCTGCAGCCGTTCTGCTCTAGTTCCCAGGGCTGCAGCTCAGGCTCTCGCAGCGCCGGCTGGAGACGGGCTGAAAGCAGAGGATGGGAGCACCAGCCTGTGCCAAGCTCTGTGCCAGCAGCTAGCGAGGGGACAGCACCATGTCCCTTCCCAGCCTTTCACCTCGCTCCTCTGCTGCTGGCCATCTTACCCAAAACAATTACAGGGACTATTTTTTTTTTTTTTTTATTTAAGATGAACTACAAAGGGATTTCACAAATCGGCGAATTTGCATTTCTTATTTGGAAAACACTTCAGGTCAAGCAGATGCGAAGGGAGAGATGCCCAGAGGTTGCAGTACCACCCCAAGAAAAAGGCCGGCAGGTGATTTCTGGCCCCTCGCAGGGAGGTGCGGGCTGCCGGGAGCGGCCGCGCTGCCTCTGCGCGACGGGGACCGGCTGCCACAGACCCGGGCGTTCACCGGCCGGGCCCCGCCTCACACGGACCAGAAGGGTATGGCTGCCACCAGCACTCAGTTTGAGACCTCTCTTTGGTAATTAAAACCACAACCAACCAACACAAAACCCACAGAACTGTTCCCATGTTATTTTCTTTTCCTCTTTCCACTCCGGAAAAATCTAACTGGCATTTGCGGAGGGCTGTAGTGCGCTACTTGCATCTCTGCATTTCATTTTCTGCCTTCAGACTGCTTCCCGTCCCCTTATCACAGCTGCAAACATGTATCACAGAGCCAATACTTACATTGCAAATGAAGACTGACTACCTCTGGGATGAGCTTACCCCATTTTGCTCTCTCCTCAATTATTTTTCCATTTCCAAGCTGTGATAGTGGCAGATACGTCGGGGTTCGGATGGAAAGGCTGGGCATAGCGTCCAGCAGAAGAAAGGGGAAATGCAAAATGCCAATTTTTGCTTCACTACAGAAAGGTTTTTACAATGACACAAGGCTGTTAGAGAACATTGAGGAACCGTTAATATGTTGGCCACGTTACAAAAATGTTTGGGTGATTAGCTCATGAAAGGAGAGATCAATCCACTGGAGTGAAATAATTGTGGGTTCATTTTGCTACATGCTCTGTTCTGCATTTGATGACTAATTATCAGTATCTAATAAGAGAATGTTATCTTTAAATCATGTAAAGGTTAAATGCATTGCTTTTACATGATGCTGAAGACTGCCCACATGAGAAGGCTAAATATTTCTTTTATTGCTACGTTTATCTGGTTTTGTCTGTGTTGAGTAGAAAATACTCCGCTTTAAAAATACATTGTGGCTTGTTTGATTTTCTAAATAGATTTATAATTATCTCAAAATTGAACACACTCAGCTCCTGTACAAGTAATTACCAGGCGCTGTCCCTCACAGGAAGTGCAGCCTTTGGCGTATTTGCACTGTTCTCTTCAGATGCAGGAAATGAGGGGGAATGAGATAAATCAGCACAGGTTTCTGTGTAGCTGCAAGGATGAGGGCATACACGTGGTCCAGCACAGCCAAAAATGTGCCCCTCCGCAGGCTGGGTATTTTTTCCTCTGACCTGACTCAGGAAGAAAAAAATGGGACTGTGCTGGACAGAGCTGGAGCAAAGACTATGGAGATGGACAAACTGCAAATCTTCGGGGTGTACTTGCATTGGCTTTTCCTTCCGATATAATCTAAAAGCATCACAAGGTCCTGACCACACAGCACTTCTTTTGTGAAGGTGTTGCTATGCCAAGAACCATTAACCAAACCACTTGTGCTGTGACATGCATCTGCTGCTGAATACCTTTTTTATACTTATAATGTCTCCACATAGGCATAAGTTACCTCCTAAAAAAACCTTTTCCGTGAAGACATTTATTATTGATATACACAAAGAAAAGAGGTGGAGTGAGAGAGAACAGAAACTTATTGGGCATCATCTTAAAATTATGAGCATTTAAGTCTTCTTAAAGTTTCTGCTCAGGCAGAGCCCGGCTGAGGCTGCTCCGCCGTGCCCGGCACCTCGCACCGAGCGCCGGTGCTCTTCCACCCCAGCGCCAGCGGGCGAGGGCTGGGTGAGCTGTGGGCTCCTTCCCGCATGAACGGGAAACTTCAACCTCTGCTGAGGATAAACTCCGTGAAAAGCCAGAACAGCTCTCTGTCCAGCCTTTCCTCATGCCGACACTCCCACCCGGCTGCCGGCTGAGGTGGGAGGTGGCTCGTTAAAGTCATGTCTAGACTCCATGGTGGCCATCCCTAAATTTCCAAAAATTCATCTTTCTTACAGCCGTAATTTATGTAACCCTCCTCTGCAGTCCAGGGGGACGGACAGACACCTCCAGAGTATAATTCAAAGAACAAAGCCAAAGACTCAGGCTCCTGCTGTGAGTCACCATCACAAAGAGCCTCTCGCCACCGGCTAGACTGAGAGCCAAGAGCAAATGGGATCTGACAGAGATACGGAGTCGGAGGCTAAAGCTGCCAGGATAAATCTGCACCAATATCTACAGCGTGAGCATGTCCAAAACCTCTTTCGAGATCTAGACCTTGAGACATCAACTCAAGCCCAGTGGCCAGTCGGGCTGTGGCACGTCTTGGTTCACACCAGTGAGGGGGCAGAAAAAGTGAAGAGCTGGGAAACAGAAGGCAAAAATTGTTCCCAGGTAATTCTGGCCCTGATCAGGAAGGAAAGAGTTGAGCTTCCTGGAAGATATCCTGCTCTCATCATAACCATATCAGTGTCACAGCCCTAGTTAACCTGATCTCTCGGTGTTTTTCTGAACTACTCCCAATTGTATATTTTTAATCCTCCAGTGAAAATGGCATCCAGCCAATTGCTTGCATTTCAGGTTTAGCAATAATTTGTGTAATTTTTCTAACTCAGTAGAGTGACTGTTGTTAGCCTGTCCTCAAAAGAAATTGAGAAAAATAATTGCAAGGTAGAGCAAAGTAACATAAGCCTCCTTTAATTCTACAAAATCTAGGGAATTAAAGCTCCTCTTTCTAAACGGCACTCAGTGCCATTAAATTAAACACGCAGGCTGAAAGTGTATCTGTCCAGCATGCTGCTAAAGAAAAGGTTTTCTGAAAGTGAAGGAATAAGTAAAGAATCAAGTCTACAGGAAATGACTTTAGATTCAGGCCCATTGCAGAGCCCCGATGTTTCACTGGCACTGCCCAGAAGTGATAGTCTGGAACGAGGAGTCAGCCAGCAGAGATGTCGGCAGCCAGTTTGTAGCTTGTTAGAGTTTACACTTGTTTACTGCCATTTAAGTAGACCAGACACTGATGCTAAGGAAGTGGGAGGGAAATGGTTTGAACCAATAGCATGTCTTGCTGGAAAATTAATTTCACTCCGGTCTTTGTGCCCTAAACCGTGGAGGTAATCCGTTACGGGAGGACCGGCACTGCTGGGAGAGAAATCGGTAACATGGAGGAGTCAGCAGCTCCTCCAGCACAGCCCCAGCTCAGTGTTAATTTAACACACAGACTGAACATCTAAGTGCCTTTTATCACAGAAAATTTTAAACGGAACAACATTTTCTGACATGAATGTCTCTGCTAATGACAAAGACCAGAAGTACCAGAAGTAGCTTGTGGCCAAGGAATAAATGTTTTTCAAAAGCTTAGCAACAGCTCATGTGCTGAATGTCATCATCTGCCTCGGAAGGCTAGCACTGCATTGCCAGGATTACGTGAAATTATCCTGAGTCCTGCTTGCAATGTTTTTTTAGCTGCGCATCTTATCTTTCTGTCTGAAGGTCAACTGAGCATTATCCATCCCTGCTTTTGCTCATGAATAGAGATTATGATTAAAAGTCAGGAAGTGCTAACTATAATTATTGTTTTTAACACTCGTTGTTATTATTATTATAGCACTTTTGAAAATTCCTGGAATTTAACTCGGTGCAGAGAAAACAATGCATTTTGCAGCACTGAGCAGTGCTAGCTGTGAGCAGCACTGACTGGTCCCTGGGCCAAATTCTTTTCTCGTGTGCTTTGATACTCCCCTGCAGTAGCTGCTAATGCTATCAGCAGGATTTTCAGGGGAGTAAGCTAAAGCAGAAGGTGGTCCCACAGAGAGTTGGTCCTGTAACGTGAGTCATCCCTGTAAAATGCTACTTTTATAAAACCATTTTGTATGTGCACCAGATGTTTTACTAGCAGAGAGCACCACAAACCAGCCCTGCCCCGAGTGCCCCCAGCGTGGGCTCCCCACCAGAGCCCTGTGCAGGGGGGGACGGGCAGGACACAGCCCAGCTCTGCCTTCAGACCACGCGTAGGCTCAAGCAGACGTAACTCCATTCACATTTTCAAGCTTGTTATTATGAGGGCGGGAAACAAGATTTAGGTGAAAGCTAGGAGATTAACTTCACTCTGTGCTCTCAGTTACACAGTTTCTGATTTTCCAAAGTCTGGGGGGGAACACGGTGCTTGGTGCCTCTACATATCTCTACCCCAGGTACCTTAATGGGAGGCACCGATCATCTCTGCACCGTGCGGAGCCATCGGCAGGTGAAAACCCAAACATTTCTGTTATTGCTGCTGCTTCGGTTGACAATGCTAGCACAAGTGATTATCAGCTGCGCTGTTCTTGCTTGCTTTGTATCATTTATCTGCTCTCCAAGTTGCACACAAGTGGCTTTCCAGATTTTCTGTGACATTATATGCATGCATATTTGCAAAGCAATATCTTGTAAGAGTATGACCCGGACCTGGCCCAGTCCCTTGAGCAGTCTTTATCAGGGGCTCAGATAGGTGATTTATACATTGGTTTCCATTGTTTCAACATCTTTTCAGTGCTAGTTAAAACCTGAAGTACTGTTGCTTTCATTATTTCATGTCGTTGTTTAGGAAAAACAAACATTTACAATTCTAATAGCAGAGCTTGTTTTCCAGGCATGGCTCTGCTGCAGGGTCCCTCAGGCAGGAGCCAAGAGCAGCACCTTGATGGCATGCAAGGCACTGGTCTCCTTTGCTCTGTGAGTCAGCAGGAGTTTTAAATGAACATCTATTCATATGTCTATTTGCACTGGATTAATCAGTAAATAACCATAACCATTCTCTTTCTCCACACTGCTGTCCTTATGTGAAGAAAGGGTTGTAGCTGTTTCCAAACAGTTGCCTGAAGAGCCCTACAGCAGAAAAGCTCTACATCCAGCAGCAGGTCTGAATGCCAAGTGACAACTTTTGTTATCAGCTGGGTCTAAAATCCACATTTTAATAGTGGTTGGGATCGTACAGTCAGCCCCCTGGCTACAGACCAGCAAAGCACTCAGTGTGTGCTTACCTTTTTTATGCACATTAGCAGACCCTTGGCTTCCTAGGCCTTTAGGATCTCCGTTTTAAACGTGTACTTAAATACTTCTGACAGAGGGGCCAGAACGCTCAGAGGAGTCAGCACCTGGCAGGGCTGGGTGCTCGGGGCTAGCTGGGGATTTACAGCCAGCCCTGCGGAGCTGGGCTCAGCCCCAGCCCGGCACCCCGGAGCATCACGGCCGCATGCCGGGATTAACCCGCACTCGGTGGCCCTGGACAAGTCACCCCCAGCCATTCCCAGGAGATCAGCTTCCCGGGAGGGACTCCTGGAAATAAGCAATCATGGGAGTTCAGCTAGCAGATTTACCAGTTCCTTTGCCTGCATGTTCGAGCGCTTTAGATGCTTTATCTGCTCAGAAAAGGATTATTTTTGAGCCTCCCTTTGCCAAAAAATGTAAGCCTTATCAAATGGAAATCAGAATCTATTCTTTGGATCAGCAGCCTGGATCAAAGCTGAGGTGGAAAGGAGGTCACATAAAATGCAGACATTTTCATGAATATTTGCCTTGCTTTTCCTTGTGCTTTACATCTGAAGGTCTGATCTTGAGCACACGGAGTGCCTTCACCCAGGGCCGCACGCTTCCAACTCCCAATACAACCAGGGGAATAGGGTACGGATTTATTTGGCTTCTGTAACACATTAGAATGCAAAATTCTGAAAAGTTTGGTTTCCGCTCTTTCTCCTGGTATTTATAATAGCAATAAAGGAATCGTCAGATCCAAATTCCTAGTTATCCATGTCACTGTAGCCCTGAATAATTCACCCCTGTTCTTCAGCTAACTTCATGCAGATGAAGGCCGCAGATCTTAGCAACAAGTGATCAAAATGCAGAAAAGGTTTTTCAACATTCTGAATACCAAGAAAAAGAAGAATTTTATATGCCTCCATTTCTGCCATCAGCAGAAATAAAGAGCTGCTTCTCTCTCAACTGGCTGTTCTGAGAAACTGAGCAACGTCTGCAAACAGAGTTATCCAAATAAGAAGTGGCACAAAACTATGAGGTTTCATCAATACCAAAGCCATCATTTGGCTTGAACTCTATTTGAATGCTATTACATGGATTTATTGCTTGCAATTCAAACATTTCCTATGTTCCTATTTAATCTAGCTTGTATTATGCCCTGCTACATCATTCTAGATTGTGCTACTTTTTTCATGTTATTCCTTGCACAGAGAAATACAACACATAGTGTTAGAAAATGCATTACCTAAACGTTCAGCTACAAAGAATCTTATCTTATCTAATTTTAAAAGGAGTTAGTGTAACTCATTCCTGGGTGAACAATATGAATTTTCATTCTAGAAGGCCTCCTGGCCAGAAACATGTGCACAGCGATTTTGAAATATCTTTTTTTTTTATATATATTTTTTTTTGCCAGATTGTCACCTAATTTAAATTCCAAAATCAGAATTACTACACCATTTGACCATGAATTTTACTACAAGCAGAACCATCCATATTTTAGAAGATGTGCCAGTGTCTTGATTAACCTCACCCCTGTCTGTAATAGAAGGAAAATTGTGTTCAACACAATAAAGTTTGCATATTTGGTGATATTACACATTTTCCTAGTAGACATAAAAAAAGCCCAACAACTGCTATCTTTTTACGCTGCAGAGCAAGTGGGATCATGTTTCCAACATCTGCACAATCGTCAGTTTATCACTTTGACAATCAAGCGAGAGACTCTTGCTCTGGGGTTGGTGCCGGGAAAGCTCCGCTCGGGCTCTGTGGTCCCAGCGGCCGGCCCGGGGCCATCCCTCCAGGCTACAGAGTCTATTGCCAGGTGGGACATTGGTAACAAACCCCAAGGCCAAAATAAAGACAAGGTCTACTTTCTTTCCGAACCCTGGGTCTTACAAACAGGCAAACATCAGCAGTGTCCTGGCAAAGCGCCTGAATACTCCAAAAACCCCTTTAACGAGCTGGTCTTCCAGCCTGTTAAGAAGCAAGATCTCTCTCATGTGTGCCTGATCTAAGAGCAAGAGAACCTCCTGCTCAGAGGGATGTTTGCATAATTATCCCTTCTGAGCTTCTTGAGAAGCTTAGATGAGAGATTTTACCATTTGTGAAGGACTTCATTTAACACTGGACTATCCAAAAATACTAACTGAATTTCCTTTCAAGCTATCAGCTACTGCTTCTGCTGTGAGCAAGTTTAAGGTAATGCATTAACAAAAGCCCTCTTTCTGTATCAAAGGTCTGTACTGAGGATTAAGAGCTGAATTCCAGGTTAGACCTTAATGGCACACACATGCACACAGAAAATCTTCCCTTTAGCTAGAGAACTACATTCTGCTAGAGCAAGACAGAAATAATGATCTTACTGGATTCAATAATTAAAAAAAATCAGATTAAGCTTGAATTCTAGTTATAGCATTTGTCTGCAGGTAATTTTTTTTTAAATCTGTTCCAAGATAAAACAGAAAATCTATTTCTGCCTCTTAGCATTCTCATCTATACAGAGGGGGGTGGTATGATAAATTGGTTTGGGGCTAGAACCCACCTCTGCCTTTTTTTTTTTATTTCTCCTCAGCAGTCAGTTGGGAACCATCCCCTCCTGACCATCAGGAAACAGTCTGAAAAAACTGGAGGTCCGAGCTCACCACGCTCATTGCACAGACAGCCTTCCCCACAGCAAACCTGCCGTACAGATCCATCGCCCAAGCCCACCCCAGCACCCGCCCTCGAGGGGCTCCTCCTCCAGACCCCTCCTGTCTCCCCAGAGCCACAATCCCACGAACGAGAGAAATATCAGCCCTCCCCTCGTTGGCACATCACCGCTGGGCTCAGTCCTCACCTGCCCCATCCTCACCCAGCTCCCACTGGGACCAGCCTCCCCGCCGTGCTGGGGGTCGGGCACCAGTCCCAGGAAGGGGCTCTGATGTTGCATTTCTCCCCAAGCAGACCATTAACAGAGCCCCTGGCCTGTCCTGGATCCCTGCCCTGGCTCGAGGTGGGAGCAGGAGTGTACGGGGGCAAAGTGGGGCCAGTTCCGAAGGGGACAAGGCTTGCTGTAGAAAGCCTTCATCTCCTCTTCAGGGACTTTTCAGCTATTTTTATCTTCAATGTGATAATTAAGTAGCAGGAAAAAAAGGGCTTACAAGAAGTAGGGCCCTTCATTTTTATTTTCAATATTTTGTCCGTCTCATTAAAAGTTCCATCAGGGAGGAGGGAGCCACCTCTCCAGTGATGCCATCGTCATAGAAACAGAAATACATCCTTGTACAAATCATGACCAGAAGTGCTACATGAAGCCACCAGGCTTTGGAAGGAAAGGCAACCCCAAAAAGAAAAATCAAATTCTTCTCGCAGGGCCAGAGGTCTTGAGCACCATGTAGGAAAAAGGGAGGGGGGGGAACGGCAGCCCTTCTCCAAAACCGCACTCGTGCCTCCCTCCGGCTGCGCCCGTGGGGAGGCTCCAGCCACCCCTGCCCATGTACCACGGGGGGCAAAGCAACCCCCCAGCAGGAGCCCAGCACGGCTTAGCCAGCAGTGAGGAGGCTTTCACCCACCCTCTCCAGAGCCCCGAGAGCCATGGGGTGAGCCAGCACCTCCTTCCCCCACCCTAATCAAGAGGTTAGCCGGGGCTGCTGTCCCTGCTCTGCCCCTCCAAGGGACTTCATCCAACCCCTGTTGAATCAAACACAGGCTTCCCTCCAGGAAAGGGAATTCACTGAGGAGACAGGGTTTTCATCTATAAAAAAACCCAGCAGTTGCCTCCTAAAGCAATAAAACACAAGAAGTGGGTCCAAAAAAAAGCAGCAGGAAGCCCTTACTACAGGTTCTTTCCAGGAGAGGCTCTTCCCTCTCTCCTGTGTCCCCGGAGCAGCCTCCCCATCAGCGCTGGGCATCCCACCACAGCCCCGGCGGGTCCCACTGGCCAGCCCCTCGGCAGGGCACCGGAGCCACAGCACGCCTGCCGGCCCTTCTCCTGACAGCTTCTATACTGCCTTTTACCTACAAACATTTTAATGTTTATTGCCTCACACTGAGCCACCCAAAGTTCTCCAAGCACCGCAACAGAAGCGTGTAAATTTTTGCAGAGACCTGAAATTCAGGACTAACCTCAGCAATGCAGGTCCACGACCACCCACCACCGGCGAGACGGTGGGTCCTTATGGCACGAGCCAGGAGCCAACCACGGCCACGGGAGTCCAGTGTACCCCACAGGCACAATAGCCCAATTAACAATCCCTCCTGCCTGCCCGGGTCGCACTGCCTGTGTGCAGAGGGCTCTCTGCCCCCAGACCAGCTCCTTCATCCCCTGGATGAGCAGCCTCAGAGCTCCCAGGGAGGGGCTGCCAGCCTCGGCCTTTTATCATCTCCCTGCCCAGCTCAGGCCACTCTGATTGATGCTGTAACATAACGATCTCACATGGTGAATAGCTTATAGCAGGCAGGTGAGCTTAAACAGAAAAAGAAAAAAAAAAAAAAAAAAAAAAAAAAAGGAAAAAGCAAGGCTCCTGGCTCTTACTGGCCATCCCTGTCACGCTCTGCTGCACACCTGTGTAAAGCACTAACACCTGGGAACAGCCATTTTCTACTCCAATTTGCCCAAAACCAAGTAATCAAAGTGCAACTTTATACCCTATATACTGGTCAGGTGAACAAGGACAATCTCTCTCCCAGATTTCTCCTGCCTGCCCCCATATCTAATAATAATAAAAAGGAATCATGATAGTACAGGATTCATTCCCCAGACAATAGCTAGGCAGGCTGTATATTGTTTTATGGCTGTTGACTTGATTTAAAATACACTCCTGAAAATGAAAGAACAAGTCCTTAAATTTGCAGTAAATGTATAGTTCCACATATCTGATTTACTGGTTATGAGCCACCGAAAAACTGCAATTGTAATTTATTATATTGTTGACTTTAGCAGCGAAACCCTCAGCATTGCTCTAAATCTGTTAACCATTCCAAACCTGATAATTTAACATTAATAATTTATTTCAGGTTGGTTTGGGTTTTGGTTATTTTTTGCTTTTCTTTAATTGGTCTCTCAACTTCCAGGAGATAATGATGATTGCTTTGATGATGACTGGGTAACACAACGCGTCTGAGATCAAAGGAGTGCAGTTGGCTTGTGCTTTGCTCAGTTCAGAGCTTCTTACCCTTGGTGGACTCATAATTGCAAGAATTCCCAACTGGCTGGAGGCAGATCACTGCAAAAGAAACTTGCTGCAGAGCAGTTGGATAAAGAACGATGTGTGAAGTCTTGCCTGGACTGTAAGGTACTGAAGCTTTAGCAGTAAAGAGTGCCGCAAAGAATTCGTATGCGCTTACAGAGCTTCTACTTGAAGCCAATTGTCCTGATTTCCCTCTCACTGGCATCGCCCTCTTCTACCTCTCTCGCCTTCAGTGAATCTACCGCGGGCTCGTGCGGTACAAGAGGCACATCGGGCTGCTGTCCTGAGGGCCCAGCAGTACCAGCAAAAAAATGCTCCAGGGTCAGGATGGCAGAACTGGACTAACTTGGCCCCATTCTCTTGAAGGCATAAACAAAGGCAAACGGGCAAATACAGGCAGTCCTGTCTCACGAGCAGACACAGAATACCCAGGCACACTAATTCACTTCTCTGCTAATTGATCTAGCAGCATTGTCTTCCTGCAGCTAACGCACCTCCCTCCCTGCTCCCCCACCCGCTCGCTCCAGCTCTGCTTCCCCCCCCTGCCCTTCCCTACCTGCCTCCTCCAACACCCCCGGTCTCATCTGTAATCAGGAATGTTAACACAAGACTCTCATTACTTAAATGTTTGGATGTTGATAACGTGGAATATGGCCAATTAAGCACAGTCCCTGATGAGCTGTTGCAGTGAGGAGCATTGCGAACCAGCGTTGTTATTTTACTCACGGTGTGAAATGAGACTGGAAGAGTGAGCCCTGGGACACACCGGGGAGAGGCAGAGGACAGTGGACAATAAATCAAAGCCCTGATTCAGTATCACTACCGTCCTTCAAGGGTCTTTCCCCCCTACTATCGTGTGTGATCTTTTCTTGATTCATTAAGGTCAGCTGAGCAGAAAATTTTGCAGCTGCTGGCTAGCTAAGAGCTGCTGGACACCATCCATGGCTCTTTCCTCTTCCCTTTTGGAAAGAAGTGGCAGAATGCAGCTGCCTGTGAGGCTTTATCTCGGGTTGGAAGTTCTCCAAACATAGAGGGGGGAAAAACCGAACACGCTGTAAATCGGAGATGGCCTTGAACCAAACCCTCGGTTTCCAAGTGCCCCCGGGCGGGGAACGCCTGCAGACAGCGACGGGTACGGAGTGTCTGCACACCGACACGGGGCGGACGGGGGCCTGGGAGCCCCACCGGGATGCAGACAGTGCCCCCGTAAATTCTGCAGTGTTCCCCAAAGTGGAGCTGATACAATCTCCACTCATCCTAAATAAACCCCCCAACCCTCAACATCTCCCTGTGTGGAGCCTTCTTCAAACGGTGCTTGAAAATGAGACACTTTTCCTTCTGGGTTTTTTTTTTAAGACAACAACAAGAACCCCTTAAAAACTCCTGAAGGGTGCTGAGAGAATTCAGGGTTTCATTTTTTACAAATCTCTATGAAATGTTTCAGGTACCGGGTTTGCAAAAAACCTAAAGCAGAGCTGTGTTATGAAAGACCATTTATAAGGGACACTTTTCTGATTTAATAGTCTAGTTTTCCTTATAAGGAAGCCTGCAAAATTTTGATCCAAATCCAATTTTTGGCAGTTTTTGCTGTGTCAAAATAAATTTTTCAGCAGAAGTCCGCTGATAAAAGAAAATTTAGATTAGCTGTAGTGAGGGCCGTTTCTGCCCCTAAAGTAGGCACTGCAGTTTCCAGGGATAAAATATATACGCGAGGTAGACGTACGAGTGAGCAAGATACCTGAACTCCTTACTTTGCCATGCCTGTGGCATGAAGACGTCTTACTTCAAGGAAGTGGTAGATAAGTTTTTTTGGGATTTATACAATGAGATAGAAAGTGCTTTGTGCCTTCCTTCATTTATTCATTTTTAGGGCTACCCCTTCTGTGCATTTGTTTACCCAGATAAGAAGCCCATGAGAAATCTTGGCGGGTGGGTATTTGGAGAGATGGATGGATGGAGCTTCGGAGAAATGCGCTATTGGTTTGCTTTACTGCGCCAGAGCGATGGGTAGACAGACTGACAAACACACAACCAGATCACTCTTTATACTTTTGTACAACTTAAATCCTCCAGGAATCACATAGCCATGTATAAATATTTATATATTCTGATAATATACTTTTTGTCGGTAAACATTATTGTATTCTTTCTTTAGCTGGAAACTAGGAACGCAGAGCTTAAGAGACTTAGCCAAGGCCTGAGAGAGTTTTCGAAAGAAGCAGAGCTGTATTCAAGCAGCTGTGTTTTCCAGGCTGGTTCAATCACTAGACCACATACACAATTTTAAGGTTACAAAGACTGACTCTTTCGCATAATCATATTAATGATCTTTCTTTAATCTGTGCAGTCATTTTCACATGCTTGGATCCAAAGCAAGAAAACTGTTGGCACAATCTATAGGAGGTAATCAGACTACAAAGCTACAACGTTACAGCAAGCTGTAATTTCAAGTAACCAAGCTAGCTTTATTACTGCAACTGTCCCCACAGAATGCTTATGCAGCACAGCCACGAAGTCAATGGGGTATTTAGATGCAGAATTAATGCAGGATAGAGCCCAGTGTAAAGAACAAACACAATAAATAAAACACATTGTAGAGGAATAGGATGTAAATGCAGAAGAAAATGGCAGAGCAAAAAAAATCAAGTGAACTGAATTTAATATTGACATTTAACCATGCATAGTTTGTTCCTATTGCTTCTCTGCGTACGTGGCTTGTTTTAACACGGGTGGGTTCTATTTTTCAGTAATAGAATGAGAAAAAGTTATTCAAAAAGTTTTAATAAAGCCTATAATTGGTGCTGTAGACCATAAGGAGATATTCCTAGACAGAGAGAGGGGGAAGGCAGAAAGAAAGAGCAAAAGAGGAAATCCAGAGAGAGTTAGAGTGAGAAAGAAACAAAGAAATAACAAGATAAATAAAAAGAGAGGAGGAATATTTTCACATCAGACTATCTGCAGCTAGCTTGCTTTTGACTTTCATACTCTATTTAAAAATACAAAATTGGGAGCATTGAAAAAGAGTTCCCAAATTAGCTTTTTAATAGAGATCGGAAGTTAAAAGGGGGCCGAGTCATGGGGGAAAAGCTATTCAGGATCAGCGCCAGGCCAGAGCCAGCGAAGAGTGAGGCCAGAGCACGCCCGAGAGAGAGCCAGTAAGTTTTATGAAGTGATGACATTGTAAATCACAGAAAAATCTCTTCTACCAATAAAAGCCAAATGACATTTCTAGTTTTGCTTTCTTCTGAGCATTGGCAATAGGAAAAGAGCAAGCAGAGATATAGGAAGTATTTTGAAGAGGAAAGCGGTTCTGAAGACGTCTAATAAAGATGGATTCTGGATGCTTTGATTTGCTTAAATTCCTTCAGCCACTGAAAGTTTCTCATAGAAGTTTTAGGATTCGCTTTGCACACAACAATTCCTGTGCCCAGCACACAACTACTAGTCTCTGTATTCTAAAGATTATAATATGTTGCATTTGCATAACCTCATTAACTAGTCTGCAGACACTGTGATGCAGCTTACAAATATTATTGGGGGAAAATGTTTTGGGGGAAGATTACTCATGACCTGACATTCAGATATTAGTGTTATTTTTTAACAGTTGCATTGAACCATCAGGGATTAGACAATGTTGAGACACTGAACTGAATCGATTGGGGTTCTGGTGTCAGAGTTTCCAGGCTACATTTTCCAAACCAGGGAATCTGAGTCTCGAAGTGTTGGAGGATCTGGAGGGGGTTTATAGATAGACGTGTGTGTGTGTGTGTGTGTATATTTTCTTTTTTAAAAACAAGGCCTTGGTTTAAGCGCCCTCAGAGGAGAGGCGTGTTACAGACAGGCACCCAAAATCCCCCGGCAGACGGACCCTGGTGAGCGGTGGCTTTGCCAAGTCCCTGCTGCCCCTCTGCGTCGCACCCGCTGTGCCCCTGCCCGCCCCCCCGCCCCCCCGCCAGAAGCGCCACATCTGGAGGAACATCTGCCGGGTTACCGGGGCCAGCCCCGCCGCACCCCACCCCCCCCCCCCCCCCCCGCCGCGCTCGCTCCGGGTGACACCTGCCGGTGGCCGGGGGGGGCGCGGGGGGGATTGGGGGGTGTTTGGGGGGGGTGAATGGGGGAGGGACCCGCGGAACCCCCCGCGCAGCGCGGAGCCCCCGCCTGCCCGCCCCCCCCCCCCCCCCCCGCGGAGCTGTCCGCCGCCGCGGTGCTGCTCGCCGCCGCCGCCGCCGCCCCGAGCGCTCCGCGCCCGCGCACACCGCGCCCTCCGCGCCGCTCCGCGCCGCTCCGCGCTGCCGGCAGCCGCATGGCCGCGGGGGCGCTGGGCTGGCGGCCGCGGCCGGGAGCGCCCTGCGGAGGTGAGGGGGGGGGGGGGTGACCGGGGTGGGCTGGGGAGGGGGGGGGGGTACGGGGGGCACAGCGGCCCCGGGGGGGGGGGGGGGGGGGGGGGTCGCCCGCGGTCGGGGGGCGCGGGAGCCCCGGTTCGCTCCGCCGCCCGCCCCCGAGGCGCGGGGGCCCCGGGGCGGTGGCGAGGCGGCCGAGCTCCGCCGCGCACGGATCCGGCTCACTTTATGGAAGTCGCCGCGGCCAGCGGCTCCGCTCGCCTTTGGGCTTCTAGTCATTTGCTTCGGGGAGACTCGCCCGCAAACAGACAAATGAGCGGGGGTGCCAGGTCTGTGAGTGCGCGGAGTCCAACTTGTGACCGCGGATGAAAGGGGGATGCTGGGGTGGTGTGGAGACAGGACCGGTAAGCGCTGCCGAGGGGCAGAGCAAGGCAGAACGGCAGGACCAGGGGGACGGGGACAGGCGGGGGGGAGGAAGAGGGGGGAAGATCGGCTTAAGTCCAGATTTTTTATTTTCACTCCTGAACGTAGCCTCCTGCCCTGGCTAAGGTGCTGGTTGGAGGTTTGTGATGCTGCAGGAATAACAGCCCATTTTCCTGTCCAGGAGAAGGGACCTCACCTGCCCGGTCCCCACCTGCCCGAGTGTCAGGGGCACAGAGGGAGCTCCCCGAGGGACCGGTGAAGTTCATCCCATACTTTACCCCCCTCCGTGCCCCCCCCCCGTGCCGCTGCTGGCACATTAGCATGCAGGGTAGGCTCTGGTGTGTATTTAATGACTCCATTTGCCGGTGCCTCTGTTAGCTCACGCCGCCTTTCTTCAGTCTCGCTTCAGAGCCTGCCTCCGCCAGCCCCACCAGCCGGGTCCAGCTCCCTGCCACGGCCACGCGGGTGGGCTCCCCGGGACCTGGGTGCTGCTTCCAGCTGGGTTGGGCAGCGAGAGCCAAGCTCCGGGCGGTGCTGGAAGGGGAGGGGGCAAACCGAAGCAAGCTGAGGCGAGAGAGGCAGGGAGAGACTCCGTCTCGGCAGTAATGAGGGAGAAGCTGTTTAGTCATCTCTCTATATATGCTTTCACAATGATGATCGCATTTACTGATTGCTTCTGACTGCATTTAGAGAGGGAGTCAAGAGGCAGGCAGCACAGTTCACCTTTTATCCTGAGGAGTCACTGCTCCTCCTTCCTTCCCGTTCCCCAGACTCAGCCCTACTTTTGGGCGCCGAGCGTCTCCTTGCCAGGTAAGGCACCGCCGCGAGCCGGCAAGACGGGCTCTCTGGGCGGACGGGGAGGGAGGGGAGAACTTTGCATGCATTTATCCTGAGCCTGTTGCTTTTGCTCCTAAATCTCTCCAGTGGACTGAGGGAGTGAACGTTTTGCAGAAAGTTTTATTATCTGATGCGATCACAGAGGGAAAGGGATGTGTGACTGACGGAGGATATCGAAGCTTTGGCTGACATATTTTGCTTTAAGGCAAATGTATCTCTGCTGTCTGAGCCTGACCCAACAAGGACAGGAAAGGAGAAAATGAATGATCTCAAGGCTCTTTGCTCCCGTTAGCAGTGTCTCATCAAGAAACTCACAGTATGTCTTGTGGTCGTATTTTAAATCATCCCTGTCTGCTTCTAGAAAGGGAACCACGATGAGATTTTTGTTTTGTTTATGCTTTCATGAGACTACGAAGAGACATTTATTAAAGTAAGGCACTGCCGGTGGGAGCTAATGTGGTAAGAATCCATCATTTATTTCTTGACCCCTTAGGTGAACAGAAATAACGGTGTTCTCTGAAGTTTTCCTCCAGAGCTTTACTGACCTAGCCATGCCTGTCAGGTTTTTTGTTTGAAACTGGGATGGAACCACGGTGCCCAGGAAGCGGCTGCAGCGCAGACGACCTGCGGGAGCCAGCGGTGCTCGGGGAGGGACTGGGATGGGTCGGGAGTCCTGGGAGGGGACAGGGGCTCACGCCACAGGCTTTTCTGTCCCTTTGGCTTGCACCATGTCACTGTCCTCCTAATTGTCCAAAGAAAACAGATTCTTTTCTCTACAGACACCGACTTTTTTAAATCAGGAGGAGGCAAATTATTTCATTTCGTGTACCAGGTCTTCTAAATGTCATCAGCAGGGTACTGATCTTTTGTTAACTAGTTCCTTTCAAATTACATGCAGAAATTATGGTAATTAAAATAAGAAGTATGTCTATAGCTAAATATATGCTTGTTAGAATTAAAGTGGGTCTGTTTGCTATGCGAGCTGAAGAGACTCTGTCGACCATACAGTATATTTTGTGCCTGGCCAATTGCTTTCCAGCCTAAAAAGGGCTGGTTAGCAGTTACCAAACCCCAGGCATGCGGGAAAGGAGGATTCTTCCACATTCTGCGGATGAACTAGTTACTTCATATCTTTCTTACTCAGCTTAGTTTGTGCAGCCCGGAATTACAGATACAGTCCTATCTCTGTCTTCATTTTCTGTCCCTTCCTTTGGGGAGGGGTGCACTTCCAAGGACTCACGGACAAGAAAAAGCAAAAACTCTGCAATAGAGGATTTCATTACTCTTCTCCCCCTTGGTTCTTCAGACAATTTATAGCTGAAAAAGACAATTTTTTGTGTGTGTATTTTGAGGATAAAATGGGACAGCTTTAATGCAACTTTGAAAATGAGGCTGTGTGCACTATGTTTTCTTAACCAGCTGCATCTCAGAGAAATGGGAACTAAACTTCCACAGAAGAATATCCCTCTCTTTATCCATTTAATCTCCTGTCTGTTTCAGACCCGAGATATTTATAGCTTCCCCACATATACCACTGGCATAGAAGGACCCATTTTATCTTTAAAAATTGATTTAAAAATGTGTAAGTCACTTCTGAGTTACCAGTGCTTTATTAGAACAATTATATGTGAAGTATTTATAGTGCCTCAGCAGCTAATGTAGGTAACCTGGAATTTACAACCAAAGTTATAAAAGTACAGAAGAGATTTCTAACGAGGTTCCCCTGAGAAATCAGGGGAGATGAGGATTCAGGGTTCTGTAGCTGGTCAGGTCACTGTACGTCGCCAGTAGAATGTCGCTGGTAGAATGACTGTGGTGGTGCTGCTAATTGAAATTAAAAAGCAGAGAAGACAGTTTACCAGCAGGGAAAACAGGAACAGGATGCATTATCTTGGTCCCTTGGTTATTTGCCTGTATATGTTTGGTGATTAATGAATGAAATGGTTCTCATTTTGCTGCCTCCCGCGTTGCAGTCCTGTTCTTAACGCGGTGTTTTGTAAAAGTTCAAAGATCCTCCACGGCCGGTACAAGAAACCGGCGGCTCTGCCGGCGGAGCCCCCAGGCTGCCCTTCAACGAAGGGCCGGGCCGTGTTTTCAAAGTTGTGCAGAGAAAGTTGGCGGTGCTGCGCTCTGCCCCTTCCCCGCGCAGGCGGCGGGGCCTGGTCGCCAGGGCTGTCAGTCTGGCACTGTTAACGCAATGAATTCCCTCTTTGGGGGAGAGAAAAAGTAGTGCGTAGTAATATTGAACAATTCTTTATAGGAAAATATTGGGGGATGTTTGCTCCAGTGCCGTGCATATAAGCAAAGTGTCTCCTCGGGATAAACGTCCCCGTGGATTATTACAGGTTTCGTAATTACTTCCAGTAGCAGTAAGATGCTTGCACGAGGGATTTCAATTGTCCTTTAGGTAGTAAAATTGCATAGAAAGATACTCCACATTAAGGTGATGAACGTTAATGTGCCCTGAGGAGGAAGAGCGTTTCTGTGAGCAGTTTAGTCATTTTCACCACAGATTGATTCCATCATTTTTTATTCAGTATTTTGATGGCCTGTTGAAATCAATAATGCTGCAGCCTTACTGGCTGGAATGGCAGCTTTCATACAATTAAAAAACTTCAGAGTAAAACTGCCTAGAAGGATACTGTGTAGAGGATATTACTAAGCATTGAGGGTCTGAGTCAGTGGAATCAATGGAATTTCCATTGATAAATTGACTTTTGATGGGGCCCCTAATGCACCTTACACGATAATGGCACATTTCTCCAGATAATTTTATGGTAGAGTTAGAAAAACATTGGGGAAGTGGAAGAAAATGCAAGTCAAAACAAATGTTAAATATTGTAAGAACTCTGAGTAAAGACTAAAAAGAAAAAGAATTCATGGCTAGATCAGAACCACAATAACTAATTTCAAGAGAACGTTGGCTTCCAGCGGCTGAGGATCTGGACAACTCGGGATGTTTTTCATCAGAAAATCAAGAGTGCAGTGAACATATTTCATTTCAACCTAACAGTCCTTCAGTTCTTCAGCTGAGGGACTTCTGCCTCTGTTAGCCAGGAAAGAAGATCTCTTCCTGCTGGGAGAAAGTCATCCGGCTTTGGAGGCTTCCCTCCTTCTGAAGTTCTTGGTACTCAGCCGGTAGCTTAATCCATCACCTGTCATGCCCGGGATTCAAGCTTCCTGCTGCTCAGGGATTCTGCTCAATGTTTCCCTGAAAGTCAGAATTTTCCTCTGGTTCGGTGGAGGGGTGCAGTTATTTCACAAGGGTAAACCCCATCTCCAAATGAAAGAAACCAGCAAAAAACTGGTGCTGAGGTCAGGTCTGTAATTAAAGGGGGAAGAAAACTAATGAAAACCAGGGAAGATTTTCTGTTTCTTTCAACTGAAAATGTTCTGTGTGCAAGATCTGTTACATATTGAAGTTTTAAAGACTGGAAACACAGCTCAGTCCAGTCGTGGCTTTTCGTGGCATACGATTTCACTGCGTGAACTGCAAGCTGATTTCACTGGAGTTCCCAGCACTTTCTTGACAGCTGTAGTTAAACTGATGAGCACATGAGGCTTACACCTGGGGAATTATGGATTAGTCTTGTTTGTAAGGAAGCAAATATAAATTAGTGTGTTTATGCTACTTTTAAAATGCTTTTAATGAGGAATCATTTGCTATTCAAAATTTCAATCTATAATAATGCCATAACCCCGCTGAGCTGATTATCATATGCCTTGTTTCACATCATTCTTCAAATGGGAGATGAGGGCAAGCCAGTTGTTTTCAATTCTTGTGTAGGTACCGAGTTCTGACTCTCTAACACAAGGGGCAAGACACCCTGCTTGACTGTGTGCTGTGTTTTTGTTTTGGTCTCTATTCTAGATGGAACTGATCTGACTTCCAGCCGGTCTCGGGAGCAGCCTAACTGTCTTCTCCAGTAACAAGGCCTGGGCTCAGCATGGCAGCAGGAGTAGCAGCGTGGTTGCCCTTTGCCAGGGCAGCTGCCATAGGATGGATGCCAGTGGCCAACTGTCCCATGCCACTGGCTCCAACGGAGAAAAACAAGAGGCAGGATGAGCTCATCATTCTCAATGTGAGTGGCAGGCGTTTCCAGACCTGGAGGACTACACTGGAGAGATACCCGGACACTCTCCTGGGCAGCACCGAGAAGGAGTTCTTCTTCAACGAAGACACTAAGGAGTACTTCTTTGACCGGGACCCTGAGGTCTTTAGGTGCATCTTAAATTTTTATAGAACTGGCAAGCTCCACTATCCAAGGTACGAGTGCATCTCTGCTTATGACGAAGAGCTTGCCTTCTATGGCATCCTCCCTGAAATCATCGGGGACTGCTGCTATGAAGAGTACAAAGACAGAAAGCGGGAAAACGCAGAGCGGCTGATGGATGACAACGACTCAGAAAACAACCAAGAAGGGTCCATGCCATCCCTGAGCTTCCGGCAGACCATGTGGCGAGCCTTCGAGAACCCCCACACCAGCACCTTAGCCTTAGTCTTTTACTACGTCACCGGTTTCTTTATTGCTGTCTCTGTGATCACTAATGTCGTGGAAACTGTCCCTTGTGGCACGGTGCCTGGAAACAAGGAGCTTCCATGTGGGGAGAGGTATGCTGTGGCTTTCTTTTGCTTGGACACGGCTTGCGTGATGATTTTCACAGTCGAGTATCTGTTGAGACTCTTTGCGGCCCCAAGTCGCTACAGATTCATTAGAAGTGTGATGAGCATCATCGACGTGGTGGCCATCATGCCGTACTACATTGGCTTGGTGATGACCAACAATGAGGACGTCAGCGGAGCCTTTGTGACACTAAGGGTTTTTAGGGTTTTCAGGATTTTCAAGTTCTCTCGCCATTCCCAAGGCTTAAGAATCTTGGGCTACACTTTGAAGAGCTGTGCCTCCGAGCTTGGCTTTCTCCTCTTTTCCCTCACTATGGCAATCATCATCTTTGCAACTGTGATGTTTTATGCAGAGAAAGGGTCCTCGGCAAGCAAATTCACCAGTATTCCTGCTTCCTTTTGGTACACTATTGTAACCATGACAACACTGGGGTGAGTATTACTTTTTCTTTTCCTGAGCAGCAGGCAAGCCTGTACTAGGAGCTTGACTTCAGTTACTCCTAAGCATTTTCCTGGGTGCATGGTTGAAAGGGGGCTGGAACTGTTTAAGGGCTTGACTGTTCTTTGCCTTACAACTTCTGCAATTTATGCTTATGTGAAGTTGTATAAAACAGAAAAAGCACTTACACCCACTTGACAAATGCTTGGCACAATGGTAAATGAGTGCAGGAGGAGCAAGGCTGTGGAGTAGCAGGTCCTGTTTCGCACTCCTTCTGCAGGAGAGAAAAGTTAACAGGAGTGCAAGGCTGCTGGCAACTAGAGCTTATGTTTTTTTCAGACAATCATTTGAGCCATAGATTTTTCAGAGAGTTGCTGATGTATATGTTGTATCTTTTTGCAATGTTGGTCGTTGTTTCTTCACTTGACATGCCAGGAACTATATTGCTGAATTCAAATGGATATTGTGGGCCACTGTACTGAAAGTACTCAGGGATCTCCAGGACATGACCTGTTTTTTACTTAGTTGAGCAGGATATGGGCTTCTTTAATGGTGAGTTTAAAAAATAATGCAAGTATGCTGTAGCAGTTGCAGGAGAATTTCAAACATTCCCATGGACAGGTACAAAGATAATGATATCAAAGTGAGGGGAATGTAGCCTGGAGGGCACTTTTTTACCTCATATTTCATTTCTGTCATACAGATGTTTCTACTGAGGTTACAGATTTGAGCTTCTGTTGCTCTGAACTAAAAGCTTTGTAACCAAGCCCTCACCCTGATGGGGTTATGTAAAAGAAAGGAGGCATCACAGGCTGCTGGTTCGGGCAGGCACGAAGTTATGATCAAACACAATCTCTTAATTCCACACATCAGAACCATACACAAAGTTTGTAGTTACTTTGAAAAGAGTTTTCCCACTGGAGAGTTTCATATTCAGATGTAGACAATTCTCATTCTTGCCATATGCTGACCACTTTTTCTCTAAACTGCTTTTGATTTTAAACACTTCTCTGTGCCTATTATACATGAACAGGCTCACAGTAGCACTTTTAAATTATTAAAATCATAATTCAGCTGTCAGAAAGGCGCAGAATCTGAGGATATGACAACTGCAAGTCTGAATTTCTTCATTAAGTGAAAATGTAGAACGTGTTTGTCATAGTCACCAAAAGATCTCTTTTTCCTCCTTTTTAACATCTAAGCAAATTTTGCAAGTTCGTATGGCAAAAGCTGAGTTCCTTACCCTGGAAAAGAAGTCAGTGCCTCCTCAGAAAACAGCTGGGCTTTGGATCCCAGCACTCGCCCACCCTGTGGTTCAGGTTTCCAGATTCTGACAGGTCCATACTGGTCGGTCCCCACCCTCCTGTCCCCACCAGCACACCTGAGCCGCTCAGAGGGACCACCCGTCCCGGGTGGCTTGTTTGGCTCCTCTCCACGGGGGGGAAATGCATGAAAACACAAGGATTTTTCTGGTGTCTGTTTAGTAACGATCACACCTATCTTTCTACCTGCACACGCTTGTGCACGTTCACACGTCTGTTGCTGTATCTCTGTGACAGGACAGTCGGGGTCAAGGGGACGTGCAGTGTTGCTTGGGAACAAACCCACTTTGTGAAATACGTGCAGAATGTGCTGTGGTGCGATTGAGTCTCTGTCCCTGCCAGGGCACTGACTTGCTCTTGTTCTCATCCCCTCCCTTTCTGAATGCACGGGTCGTCAAACCGGAGTGCTCCTGAGGACTTTAAAGTGTTCTCAGCCTGTTGTAATCACAGAAATTATAGATGAACGAGTGCTTTAAATGAGTTGGCAAGGCAAGTATTTTAAAAATTAGACATTTAAGCGCAGCTTTGTAAGAGTTCATTGGAAAGGGACCTATAAAATGCTGTCAAAGCCTTAAGGCTTAAAACTTCTAGTATTACTTATTTGGGTTTTTTGTTGCAGGATTTTAATTAAAATAGCTGTCTCTAGCAACTAGTCGATCAGCTAAGTTTAGTGTTGTATCACAGACTTACAAGAGACGGAGAAACCTCGATACTGGCAAACCCCAAAGGGCCCTTGTGCTGCCAACACCCCTCAGCCCACGCCCGTGTTCAGCGGGTACCTACCGCCTCCTTATCCGAGCACCCAGAGCCAAACACCCTCCGTTGCTTGCCCAAAACCTGTGCTAGAGAAAGGAGTTGCTACCACGAGCCATAAAAACCTAATTCCTGCCAGACCGGCTCCTCAGGGCCCCGGCCGGCCGCCCCGAGAGGCGTTTGTGGGGCTGGTGGGGAGGGCGGTGGGGCCCCAGCGCAGGGGCAGCGCTGGCGGAGCGATGCCGATGCCGGGGCGCCCGCAGCAGCTCCCGCCACGAGCGCTCAGCAGCTCCTGAAACGGAATTTTTGGCCTCGGCTCATTTCCACCTTCCCGACTCCCACCACGTGGTGTGGGTGGTCAGCACCTCCTGGCCCCTTTCACTTCCCTATAAATCCTCTCAGTTTTGGCAAACTGGAATTTTCACACAATATTTCATATTTATGACTCTTTCAGAAGTCATTTCAAGATGTTTGGAAGGATCTTGTTACTAATGACAGTACTGGCAATTCCTATCGCACAGCCGTCGCCAAAAATGCAGCCAAAGCCCCAAAGTGCTTCTTAATACATCAGACTTTGCCTGGCTAGTGGTTGCCGGTTCACTGCTTGCATTTCAGCAAAGCTCGGAGCTTTTATGAATATCCTAAATATTTTCTGCCATTTGCCTTTAAAAATTCAGCCGACATTTGAAACAAGAACTTACAAAGCACAGTGGGTTTTAACTCAACTCTATACACATATGTATGTATATTTTGTTCTGAACACGGAAACATTTAAATCCAGATAAGTGAACATTTCCCTGATGCTGGAATTCCACCATCGCTCGTGACAGAGTGCTTTATGAAAGTGATTTGGAACACGCAGGATAACTTTTCCCATGTTATTAAGACACTAAAAAGTTAGCTGCATTTATAGACAAGGGAAAGTTTACTTACAACAGACAAACAAGGCTAGCATTAGGAAACCATTGACTCTCCTACTGTACCGTACATCAGCTGCTGTTATTCCAGATTCCTCAGTATCTTTAGGACACAGCTGATTTTCCAGATGATACATAAATGGAAAAGCAATACAACTGCATTTCTTCTTGAAGGTGAAGCACTGTTTAAAATAGGATAAATGCTGCTTTTGGTGGGGTTACTATGCAAATCAGTTTTGAGAAATCCAGGACGGCTTGCAAGCTCCTTAGGTACTTAACAACCCGAGGAGATAGGTACAACAGGTTTTCTGGAATGGGAAACAATGCAAAGGAATTAAATTATACTGACCCTGCATCTCGGATCCCTCTGCTGTGCTCACCAGCCCTGGCTTAACAGAGGCTGTTTTTAATTTAGCATGATTTAAATTTTGCTCAAGAGGTTTTATAATGAAAGCATTATTCTTGGGTGCATCTTAAATCGATCTGAATTACTGAAACAACTATTCAAAGTTAATTCAAAATCAGCTACCCAATTCACGCAGAAACATTTTCCTCAAGAGGCCAGCATCTACTCGTCTTCTCTCTCACCCTTGTCTAAAACACCGACACGATGAACAGTAGCCAGGCCAGCAGCCTTTGTCTGTTCTGCAGGAGGTTTTGACCCCAGGACCCTCCATCGCGGTACCACAAGCGCTGCCGAAAGCCACAGAGGAGCACAGTGCTGGTTCCCATCGGTGGCATTTGGGTTTTACATCTATGTAGAGACAGTTAAGTCATCGTAAATTCTGTGATTTTGTTACCAGCGCGTTGGTTTTACTCACTTTTAAGTAGCACGTGGTTACGGATGGGGCAGCCTCCTGTTTCGCTGCCCACCAGCGCGCGTCACGAACGCGGCTGCAGGACGAGACCCCCCTCCCGCTACCAAACCCCACCCCGTTTCTCCCCAGAGCACGTATTTTTCTAAACTTTCTATAGCTGTTTTCATTTCACCCAACAACAGCAGTCTGTTCCAGGCTCTCGGGCAGTGTCTGCAACCTGCAGCGTAGGCAGCAAATTGTAGTTGTGAAACCCAAAGTGCCACGTCTCCCGGCACCGTCCCAGGGCACAGCCAAGCGCTCGAGGGCCCTGCGGAGCATCACAGCCCAGCTGCCCCGACGGATTTTGTTCTGGTTTGAGCTTAGGGATACGCTGTGTGATTTTCTGTTGCCTGAGGAATGTTGAGCTCCCACAGCTCAGCGCCCTCGGGGCGGTCCTTGGAGAATCTATCTTCTGTCTGACTGACTCCCTTACAATTTGCAAGAACATAATGGTTTCGAGAACGCTATCCCTCTCATGGTCAATGGGTTTGAAGGATACACATCAGTGCACTTGGACAACACAGTCCTATCTATAGAATTCATTTAAGGAACCAGGTTAAAGCTGGGAAGTCAATAAAACAGACATGCTGGCCTGGTTATGTCAACAGCCTGATCTGGAGCAAGATCTGAAATTTCTTACAGTGTTTATTAGCTGAGAGCAGGGGTTTGGGGTGGGGGGCTCTTTGGGTTTGGCTTGGTTTGAGCCGGTACCTTTGCGGGTCAGAGTGAGCGCAGGAGAACTGACACCTGATCACCCCCGCTGAAGAAAACATCATTCTTCATCTTGCTTATTTCTTGGGCTGTTTTTTTTATTGGTATTCAATCATGGATGAGAGAGGGGATGAAATTTAGGTAGTGAAATAGGATGTGAAATACTTGCTGCCAAACTGTTGACAGCTGGACTAGCATGAACTTACTGAACACTGACCACGTTTCTTGCAAATGCTGCCAGCTACCGTGTGAACAGAGATGTCTTTGCAGTTATTTTTCCAAGGCAGAGTACTGAAACCACTCAGGCTGATAGTAACCTTCATTCACCCTCCTTCGTGCAAACTAAGAGGAGTTTGCAAAGTAAGGAAAATAATAAATCATCTCTGGAGCGCTGCCATTCCCGGCTTCTCCGGAAAGATTGCTGTTTGGCCCAGTGATCATATTGTGCGTGTCAGTACTTCAATAACTGCCATTAAACTGAATCAGAAAAATTGCTTTAATAGAAACACTACTTTGCATATTTAACATCATCGATGGAAAGATGGATGAGATGTGGGATATTTCCTTTGTAAAGCAAGGCGCTAAAATTTCATCACTCTCACCATTTCCTACACAGTCAACAATTCTTATATCCACAGGCCAAAGAACTGCTTGAATTTAATATACAGAAAGTCCAATCAGACAATGAATTGATGGAGCTACACAAAGAAGCCATTTTCTTGAGCTTTCATTCTCTTGACTCCAGCTTCATCTTATATGAAATGTGTATCAATTTTCTTCTCCTAATGGATTTACAGATACTGTGTGCAGAATGTCTTTGTATCAGAAACTACAGATGGAACCTTTTCACTTCACTGTCTTGATGTAAATCTCAGGCAAGCATCTCATTTTTGAGCTATTTATATTCACCACAACCCCAGAAGTATTAAAATACCTTTATTCATTCTCAGAGCAAGTGGAATTCACCAGATTTTGCTTTCTCTTAAAAAAAAAAAAAAAATTATCTGTCCATAAGCATTTTGTGGCTTTGGATATTTGTAACAATTGCACATATGTGCAAGCACACCATTTTTAATGTGCAAGACAAAATAACTTTCCTTTAGGGTAAACTCGTTGTAGGAGAAGTAAATTATTTTGAATAAGGCCAAGTAATGGTACTGGCTAAAATTGTAGTGTGACTGCAGAATTTACCAACAGAAGCCTTGGCAGAGATGCATCTATAGCAACTGATTTATTATTTCTCTTCTAAGCTCCTTTTTCTTTTTTTTTTTTTCCCTTTCTTTCTAGCAGGCATCACAGTAAGCACCTGAGAAATACAGATTAGAGATAACATGGTATTTTCATTGGAGATGAAGGGAAGTGATTGGCTTGCTGACTGGATCTGAGCTATTTTTAGTCTCATAAAATGATAATTTCATAACAGTGCTGACCCACTAAAAGTAATTAGTTTACAGAGATCAACTGAAAATGAGGGACAGAGTAGCCACTGTCAGTCAGAAAGCAGGGAAAGGGGAAGTGAAGTTAAAGGCCCTGCAACAAATTAGCCAAGACTAATTACGCCTCTTAGCTGATTACAGCCCAGACAGCCGGAATCAGTTTTCGGTGTGACTGGTGAGCCCAGACGAGCACAGAGGGAGTTTCTGCGCCACCCGTGTCCCTGCAGCCCCGGAGGCAAATCCGCCACCAGCCACCCCGGACGTCACGTCCTCCCCCAGGCCTCCTCCCTCCTTCCCTGGCACGGATCTAGCGTGGGGCACCTGAGGCACAGAATGAAACTCCTGCCCCACTGTGATATTAGCAAAACAATATGAGACATTCTTATTGCAATTTCTTAAGGGATCTGTGCATTCTGGGCAGCCGAAGCCAGAATGTGGGAGTACCCGTGACCAAAACCAGCTTATTTCTAGGCTCTAGAGGAGTGTCCCAGGCACTGTAATGCAATCACCTCATTAAAAAGAAAAACAAACGAACAAACCAAAAAATATAAGATAAACAGAGGAACTTTTTTTCCCCAGCACCAACCAGCATTCTTCCCGGCCACCCATCACACTCACAGTGGACTCCAGGCTCGGGTGCCACGGGGCTCTGCGTGAGCACTGCCCCTGCCCCCCGGGCGGTGCAGGGTGCTTTCGGTGGGAGCAGTGCACCACCTGCATTTAACGGCCGTGTCTCCCCCCCCTTCACTCCAGCACACGCAGAAGCACGCAGGGACGGAGCCGCCAAAGCGTGTTATCAGAGGACACAGCGGGTTTATTTATTTTTAACGCAGCACAAGCCTCAGAAGTGGCGATATCCGAACCTAGCAGCTGGCTTTTGTGCTGCTCACGGAAGTGCTCTGGCAGTGTGCTTTCGTGCGTGACCCTGGCGGTCAGAGCACCCATGGGCCGGCCCTGGTCACCTCTCCAGCCTCGCCGAAGGGTGCTGGCAGCCTCAGAGACATCCCAGGGCGAGCACCACGGCTCCGTAGAGTTGAAGAAGAAGAAGAGGGCCACAGTTAGGTCATTTAGCCATTGCCTTCCCACTCTCACTGCTTCGACATCCAGCACAGAATTTTTTTTGTTCTGTCCAATTCCACCACATCCACTGTGAATTTATTAATATTTTCCTTTGGTGCAGGCAGGATGCTGGAATTTTTTCCTGCGGACCAGGAAGACAGGCAGGGTTCAGCCAAGCTCTGCCGTCTCCTGGACAGGCAATGCCTGCAGAAACAGATTGTGCCTATTTAACTATTTACCACTGCTACATTAGAGCACATTCAAGGGCTGTAATTCACCTCTTAAAGTCACAAGTAAGTGTGGAAGAGTTATTTTAAAATCAATATCTAACAGAACGCCATTGTTCCAACATTAAAACCTGCTGGGAAATTACTAGGAGGCATGTGGCAAGTCAAATCACTGCCTGCCAGAGGAGGAAACAATTCATTACTCCTTTAAAAGGTGCAAGTCTTTACTGGCTTTTCGTTCTGGTTTGCAGCCTCAGAAATGACACTGGAGCATCTGGCTCTTTCTTTCCCTCATTCTTTCGTGATTTCACTCTTTTGTTCTGGCTCTACATTGTGGACTTTTTCTTACTTTCTGCGCAGGGCCATGAGGGGTTTGGGGACGAGCACTGCGATGGCATTGTCACTGCTGTCACTCCTCCTGATGGAGAGTGGCACTCTCTGTATGAATTATCTTTCACCTATGAAAGCATCTGCAACAACAACAAAACCAAAATGGGCAGCCACTCAAAGTCATTTTCCGAGGCGGCTCTTCACCGCGCGGGTTCAGGAGAGCCGCTGAGCAGATCGCCTGGGGAAGCCTGCTGCTTTGGTCTTGGCTTGCCATCTGCGGCAAAATTAAAACACAGATCAGCTTTAGCTTTTTGCCTTTAGGACCTTGGGAAATCTGGCTGATGTACATCCCCAGAAAGCCCTTGCGAAGGATTGTTTGCTTCTGAAGAGAGTGGTCCTGCAGAACCAGGCTACGGGCCCCTGCAACCCGAGCTTAAACAGAGGTGCAGAGGCCTCAGTGCAGCTCTGCCGTGGGGGCTCCTGGCGCCGGGGTCACACAACCCCAGCAGCAAGTCCTGGTGCCGGGGTCACACAATCCCAGCAGCAAGTCCTGCCCGTTGGCAGGGAAGCAGCCGTGGCTCCTGAGCGTGCACCGCGCGGGGCTTTGCTGGCGGCTCCTGCAGCAGGACTCAGCCCCGGCTCCCCCGGAGCTCACCCCACCGCGCCGCGGGAGGAGCGAGAGCCGCTGGGTTCACGTTTAACAGCTCCTGTTGATCAAACACCACGGCCTCAACACCACGAAGTGCCCTTAGCTTTTTATTACGGGTAGTTATTTCTCACGTACTTACTGCTTTATTCTTTCTGTACACGTGATTCCCCTTTGCCATCTAAAAGACACACAAACTGCTGCTGTTTTTCTCATCTTGCCTGTAGATACAGGGTTTCACATCCGATGTGAAAACAGCAGATGATAAAATCTTGAGTCACTTTCAGCCTTTAATATTTAAATGCACAGCCTCAATAACAAGATTTCACCCCACAAACAGACAGCCCCCTTTTTTTCTTCTCTGCACTGAGGAAAACACTTCTTACTATTATTTAATTCTGCTAATTTTCTCACCCAGTTGCCACAGTCCTCAATTCCATGTCTGTATGCTCTACATGCACTTTTGGGGTGTAACGGTGACATGGAGACAACACATCATCAACAGTGCACACTTTTCTCTATATTTGTATGACCTGGAGCACGAGGCAGCCATCCTCCTTAAATATTAATTACAGTCAGTGTGGTAAGGACAAAAATAGCACTTTATTTTTCAATTGAAAAGGGTAACGCAAGCCAGCTATTCTTGCAACCTAATGCTTGGCAGAAGTAAGCTATCTTCCAAAGGAAAGCTACAGTGAGAGAAAGCTGCTCTGAGCTGTTTTCTCCTAGAGTCCACCTACTCCAGTGTCCTCGTTTGGATCAGGAACGCTCTTTGGAAGCAAACTCAGCCATCCTGTCCTTGCTGCAGTTCGGCTCACAGTGCCAAGGGGTTTCAGAGCACGCAAACTGCATTCCTTCTGGATGAAATACGGCTGGAAGATGCACTCCAGGAATGCACCTCATGCTCTCTTACTGCTAATGGGCATTCGGTCCATGGACCAGACGAGGACTGGTCTAAAATGAATCCTCCCCACGTTGCGTGCAGTAGGGATGCCCGGTGCTCTGCACCAGCTCAGCTCCTGCCGAGCCGCACTACCTGCTAATGCAGATATCAACCGCCTCTTCCCCTGCAATTGATTTCAGAACTCGTTCTCAATTATAATCCTGTTTTAGTGTCTTCTGAGGTTTACGTAGTCTCTTGGCCTTTTGTCATCAATATTAAACTGAGAAAAGCTCCAATTGCTTCTTTCTGCCTCTTCAGAGGGAAGATAGGAGTAGGCTGTTGTCGATTTAACAGACTCTGACACCTCCGTTACTCCACTGCATGAGAGCCTTTTTCTAGTAATCAGTGTCTGAAATGAGTAGAAACAGGCCTTAAATTTACCACTTTGAACATGAATCAATGAAGCATTATTGCCAACACACATCCTTCACTGTCACACATTTCAGTTGTGCTGTTGGTTCAGGAAGATTTAAAACCCCGTCTTCCACCCAGCTTTGCACCTGTGAGATATCCTTTTTATCAAGCTCACTCTCTGATCTCTGCATAATTAGCCAAAATACAAAATCCCTAGCTTCTGCCGTGCATGTGTGTGCTTTAAAACTTCCTGCAAGACCACTAGATTGTGTACAGATGGGCAATCACGGTCAGCTCACAGGAGGCAATCACAACTTTTACTTGGTGCCTCTTTCGTTTTCCTGCCTACTTGCATCTGCCTAACCGTCTGTTCGTCAATCCAGGGAGCATCCATCATGTAATAGGATGAGTCCTACTGAGTCAGACACTCTGCTTCAGTTCATGAAATGAGTTGGCAAGATATTCTAGCCTTGGCACGATAAATGCAAAAGACTTCAGCCCTTTTAGATATTTTTCTGCTACAGAGGAATAGCAGGCCAGATTAAATAATAGAAACATTCATTCAGCAAGACAGCTGTTGAACGAGAATACGCAAAACAGATGAAATTAGATAAAAGTCATCTCTCTTGCTAAGGGCCAAAACAAGTAATAAGGTAGGCTGAAGGGATACAAGATTTTGGGCTGCAAAGGGCTGAGCAGGATGAATTCCACCACTAATGAGCTTAGTGAATAAGCTCATTACCTAACGAGCTCTATTGAGCAAGCTTGATTTCCAGCCTAGGGAATGCCTTCTGAATAGATAAAACATAGGTAAACAGCTCCATCAGTTTACGCACAGAAGACTTATCTGTAGCTCAGGAGCAAAGTCATGGCCACTGTCAGATTCTTTCCTGAAGGTGTAGATGTCAGGATGGATCAGAGAAGCAACAAATGTAGAGGCTCTTTTTCAGTTTTGACCTTTCGTTACAAATTCTGATGCAAACAAGGATGCACACCAACAAGACTTGTGAACACACATGTCCCAATAACTCTCCTCCGGCATTAACACAGGACTGTTCTACTTTCCATGTAAGACACCACGGAGCTGGACTGGGTAACCTCCGGAGGTCCTTTCTGACCAAAATTATTCTGCAGTTGAGCAACGCTCCTGAAATGGTGCCTCTCTGTGGCTCTCCATCTGAAACCCCAGCCTTGCTTGGGAAGCTGTCAGATCACGTGCCAGTTTAGAGGTCTTGCCAAATGGCCCAAAGCTCACATCCACACTGTCATGTGGACAATTTATTACCCAGAAAGGAGGGAGTCTTGAAGTGTCTGGTCTGTAAGGAATAGTCCATCGTGTACCCACACGCTGTTTAGCATAGTTTTCAATTATGTTGGCTTGGAATTGAAAGGAGAAAATGAGATTTCAGAAAAGGAGAATAGATCTACAGATGTTGAAAGAAAAATCTTTACAACTTAATTTTGTCTTCTACATAGTAACGCATGCACTCATTTTTACTATTTTTATTTTTCTTAAATTTTCAGCAGATACTGACATATTGTTTAAACTGTTCAGTTCCTCCAGTTGTGCCATTCTCAGGCTCTCCACTGTCCATCCCTTGTTATCATCTGAGCAGAGCTAAAAGACGTTTGGAGAGGAAAAGGGAAGGAGAATGTCTGAACTTCGCAGTAAAAAATAACTTGTAATTTCATGGGAGGTAAAGATTTTTAGGAGAAAACAGGTGTTCAGTCCTTAAAAGTATGGACATTTAAACCTAGGCACGCATGCTCTCAAGTGCACACCACAGTGTAAATAAACATGTAGACAGCTCACTTGCACGTGTCAGTGTATATTCACATGACTGCAGCGTGAAAGTCTGGCACCAAATGTAATGTGAACTGAAAATGAATTTCAGCAACTTTTACAATTCATTTTTTGACAGAAACAAAGGAGGCATCCGTAGCTGCCTCGTTAGCCGTGCCCGGGGGGGTTCGTTTGCTGCTGCAGCACATCAGACCCACTGCTCAGGCGAGGCTGTGGCCGAGGGCGTCCTGCCAGGACTGCTTTATTGACAGCTTTCACAGCCCCTTGCAATTTTATCTATGTAAATAATTTTTAATGGTTCTCCCCACTCTGATCACAATGTGTATCAGGAGTAACTTCATTGCAGTCGTGAGTCACACCAGTGAAAAACAAGTGTCATCGACAGCTAAACTGGGCTCTGTGGATTTGAATAGGTCGGGGTATAATGTGGGAGACTTGTTATGCACTACTTTTATGGGAAAGCCGTTATGGCAGGAGATGCCTTCTGGTGTCAGGCCTCCCCAGAGCCGTGTCTCATCTTTCAAGTTTACCAGTGGTTCCCTTGGACATCCCGTGAAAAGCAGCAGTCTCCAGCTCGCAGTATTAGACACACTATAGTTAAGGCACTTAAGAAAACTGTTGGATAGGGTTTGTGTGCCGTTAATAACTGCTTCCCTGGCAATATCAAAACAGAGTGGGCAGACCGCGCATCTTCTACCTCTAGGACTTGACTATACAGTAAATTAAATCCACCCATTACATCACCACGAACTGAGAGACGGAGTATTTATCTAAACATCTGTGCATATTGAATGCTTTATCTGCAATGTGAAATACTTATAATGAAAACTGTTGGTGACTAAAAGCAAGTCAGACAAGGATTTGTGGAATTTTGTAGGGAATAAGCATAGCTGGTGCACCCGGCGCTCGGAGCAGCGATTTCAGCGGCTGTGCCGGCAGACGGGCAGTGAAACCACGGGCTGCAGCAGCACGCAGAGCCCCGGGGCACCGCACAGCCCCGCGCCAGTACCAGCACCTTTGCTGAACACGGCCCACAACGTCAGACAGCTCAACACAGCTGCATGCCGGCAGTGTTAGTGCAACCCAGTAAAGGAGCAGGAGTTGCCTGGCAGAGCTCGTTGAGTATCTCCAAGCAGAGGTGGGCAGCCAGCTTCCCTTCCCCTTGGTGTGTGCCATTTAATTGATTGCTCTTAGCTTGTTCTCAGCCTCATTGCTGGATTGCTCAGAAATATCCACCTCTTTCTCTAAAGGTCAGCATCACATTTGATACAGGATACCATAAAACATGTTGCAGAAGTAGGATGTCTCGTGTCCTGCATTTCTGGACAATGTTTCTCCCTCATGAGCTGTCACAGTGGCTTAGCGTAATGGGCTTCTGAAGGCCAGATATAACTGCCAAGGGACGAGGTGAAGAGGTTTTTAGACAGCCTTGACCATTTCCCTCATCCAGTCCTATCACCAGGGAAAGATATAAATGAAGGTACAACAGCATTTTTGCTTCTGTGCAAGCTCTTGCTATGAGTCAGGACAAAAAGCTTCATCAGAGCAAGGCAAAATGATGATAACTTTGTGCTTCCCATAGCAACCTCCAGCAGGCGTTTGGGAAGAACCTGATGACCGTTTGTCAAATAGCTGCATGAATCTCGGTGCCAGCATTCTCAAAGTCAAGTGAGACCTAGATTCCCTCTCTGGCTGTGAAATGACAGAGATCCAAAGATTTCTTCACCGTGCTCTGCATTTCCAGACACCCAAAAGCAGTTCCCGGCTGCTGGACAACAAACTTTATAGATGGAAAAAGGTCTGATACACTGAATCCCCCCAGCTATCTGGAATTTAAGGGGGTAAACGTGCACAGTCAGATATCCCACAGCTGAGAGCCAGAGGTCCAGAGCGGAGGTGGCCTGGCAGTGGCCATGCAGTAAGTGTGTCAGTAATCAGCTCAAATGGCTTACTTCCAGATGTGCAACGCAATCTAAATAAAATATCAAAGAACTCGATCTCTTCTCGCAGATAAAAGGAGAGAATGGTGAAAAACCCCACATTTTAGATGTCAGAATAAAAGATGCTCTACAGGTCTATGTTTTCCTGCTTTATAGGAAAAGATTGAAAATGATTTAGCAAAACGCAAACGGAATTTGCTTCTTTCCCAGACGCTGATTTATTATTTAATACTAAAATACTATAAATAACAAATCTGCAGAATCATCTAGCCAAGAAATGTATGCATGCATGTAAAGAAACACATACGCATCTCACCAGGCTCTGCCAACATATTGTCATTCAGCTCAGCCTGCGGATGGGCTGTTTCTGCTGGGGGCGTGAATTAGCGAAGCGGTTACGGCTGTTCCACCCCTGCCTCGCCTCTCACGTGCTCCCAAGTATTTCTGTCACCGTCACCGGCCTTTCCTCAGAGTCAGCTTTGCCTGTAATTTATCAGTTGTGATAGAGAATAGCTATACGTTTTGCCAGAAGAAAAAGCAGTTCGCCTGTGCACCACACAGTACTTTGAATTAGAAAGCAGGACATCCGTGGCTCAGGCAGTTGAGTGTTCTTCAAAATTTTACCCAGCAACTTACTGAAGTGAAATATATGTATTTGGGGACAAGTACTGCCACACAGTATGTAAAATGGTAAATAGCAGCAAAATTAGTCAATTTAAGTTACAATATAATGTAAGGCTTTGAGCTTTTACTATATAATCCGTTTTAAAGTACTCTTGGATACACTGTTCTATGGTAAAATTAGATTTTTAGAAAAACCTGGCCTACAAAATATAGCCCAAATACTTAGCATAACAAAATGTAATCATAGGAGTCAGTTTGCCATCTAAGATGCAATGCATCCTGTAGATCTTCTTTTCCACTTATCTTTTAAATGCAATTTTCTGTCCCACTCTGTTGAAGACCAGGTTAAATCAATAAAATAAAAATAGCATTGTAATATTATATCTTGTGGCAAAAGACTAACGTCATTTCTAGTCAGTAACTGTAAAAGTGATAAATCCAAACCAGATTTTACGCAAACATGCAAGTCTTTGACGGTCTTTATCTATATCACTGTTTGTCCACAGAATCAGGCACTGAACCCCACTGACACCAGACACCAACTTCCAGCAGTTCCAGATTTGTCACGCTATCATGTCCACAGAGAAAAATCACTTAATCGAGAGCAACCACACCTCCAAATACAGGATAGTGGGTTTTTTAAGTGTTTTTAATTGCATTTTCATCCATTTCAGAAGAGATTCTTTGTTTTCTTAAATAACGCAATCTTTCACAAAACAGAGCATCTGTCTCCCCCTCAGCTGTAAACCAGACTGTTCCCACACACAGCAAGGAGTTTCCAATCACAAGAGAATAGAGAACAGTCATTTGAAAATATGGATTAATAGGAACTCTGAAGAACATTTGTGCAGCTCTGCTCAAGCCACTTGTAAGTACAGGAGAGAAAAAAAAAAAAAAACCAAAACCCAAAAAACAAACAAAAAAACCCCACAAAACAAAACAAAACAAAACAAAACAAATCTCTAATTGATTGGACAGCCTCTTCCTGTAAGACGCTCGAGCATCTTAGGAGCACGCCAGCTCTCCAGCTGACAGCGTGCCTGGGCTGGGAGTCAGAGGGAATAACAAAAAATGCAACAAATCATCTACTTAGTCAGTGGGCAGAGTCCAGCCTCAGAATTCAAAAACAATCACCCTGCCTAATCGTTATTCACGGCGTATCTTTCCCTTGTACAGCTCTGTCACTGGTTAATAAAACACCACGCGCTGACTGTCCACTGTAAGCAACTACGCGCAAGACACATCGGGCGGTAGTTGGAGCCCAGGCCACGAACACTTCTGTAACGCAGGAATAATGGGCAAATTTCATGGCCTTTCTGTGGAAACACGGTGAATAAAAGAAATCAAGGGAGGAGAAGTCACAGGCCAGAGCACAGCGCACACAGCAAGCTCAAAAGGCATCTTAAAATCTGCCACATGCAGTTTTGAAGTCCCATGAATAGAGTGAGTGTATCCTTAGCCAAAACCCTACATGCATCCAGCTGGGAGTAAATCAGATTGAGTGGGTATGAAAAAGGTTCTTGAGGATTATGTGTAAGATGTGAAAAGCAATACCACCACTATATATGATAAAACATAACCGTAAAATAAAAGGCTGAAGGCCTGAATGATTGGGCAAGTGATTTTTAAATGTTACCATTCAGATATGGTAGAAAATAATACCCCTCTTGCAAAAAAACATCACTGAGTGGTAAAAACCAAAACCCACTACAGAAGAGGCAGCTCTGAGCAAAGACACAGCAGAAGCACAGGTCTCTCTCCTCTGCCTAGCAAAGCCCATCATTTCCAAACTGTTTTCCATTCTCGGTGTTCAAACTTTTACATAATTCAAGAGGAGTTTGGAATGTGCTGTCAGACAGGTCTGTGTCTGGAGCACTGCAGCAGAGGGTGTGCACCCGCAGCCACAGACACAACAGGACTTACGTATATTTTGCCCCTCCTTCATTTCTCAAAAGTATCACATACGTGGACTTTACAATAAAATTATCAGAATTTTTTTAGTGCATAGGCATGTCAAAAAATTGCTCTTCATGTGCTGATATACTCTGTTAAAGTTATCTAAGACTAGTCAGCATTAGAGAGGAATTCCAAACCCTTTTGGAGATACATGTGTTGGGCAGTATTTTTCTAGTCTGTGTATGGGCCGATGTGCAATGGAACAATCTGAATCCTGGTCTAATTGTGCACATGAAACACGTCAAGCACCACAAGGAGTGGTAGGAAATGAAGTCTAAAATTTCAGAGATTAGGCTGATGAAGAGATTGCATGCAGCTGTCAATAAAAGTCCTCCTCCTTCTCGCCAAGTGCCCCCCGTGGTCACAGATCACTCGCAGGGTTTGCCACTCCTGACAGCAGCAGTGCAGGCAGCGTTCTGTGAACCAAAGGGATATTGGCTTTATGCCCGCTGTGAATAATGGGCTTTGTCAGGAATGATCTATTTAAAAACTAAGCACTGCTCGGGGTTGTCTTTCAGCCATACGCAGCCGTCCACGGGGCATCGCGCCGCGGGGTGGGGGTCCCGCGCAGCTCGGCCCCCGGGCGGTCTGGGGACAGGGGGATAGGGGGCAGGACCGGCACGTCCCCACACCATCGCCTCCTTTCCCATGGACGCGGAGAGAGGGGACACAGTAAGAGCATAAGTGGTTAAATGCAAACGGCTTACTTCCTTCCCGAAAGCCTTTTACTACGGGGAGCATAAGTCTCATGCTCGGACCTCATTCGTCCTACCCCCAGCACAAAGATGTGAGCAGGGAGGGGTAGGGGGAGCACAGTCCAAAACCACTTGTCTTCTGTCCCGTTTAGGTATTTGTGCATGCCAGTGCAAGCTCAGGGGTTAATTATTAAGACTAAAAGACTCTTTTTTGGGGACCTAAGGAAGAAGAGTGCTGCTAAGGACCAGTTATTGCTTCTTCCTCTCCTGCTGCTCTTTTTCATAATATGCATCCTCTCAAAAAGCCATTTTTTTTCCTTCCGAGTCATGCACTGCTTTCCTCTCCCTCACCGAGCAAGCAGAGATTTTGTGCTTCAGTTTAGGGACTGTTTTAGAAAGAGGGGAAGAGCCTGTGCTGCAGCCAGGGTGAGTGACCCGAGCGCGGAGCCGTCTCACAGCCCAACTGCTGCGGCAGCCGTGGTGCTGCCGAGTCTGTGACCCCGCGGCAGCACCGCGGAGCAAACAGCTGGTGTCTGAGATGATTTCGGTGACGTGAGATGATTTCAGAGAGTAATGTTCTCCCAGCTCACTATTGACACATGGGACGGGTAAATGAGATTTACTTTGGCATCTCATTCACTTCTCAATCCATCTTCTCTAGTACTTTTCTCCCCTCCAGCCTGTAAATGGAAAGGTCAATCAGTTTAATTACAGATGTTAGACACATACGTGCCATTTGCAGCTCAGCTAAGTGTGCTCAGGCAACTGGAACTCTGTTGCACGCTCCTACTGACTTTTGCACCAAATATAATAGCAACGCAGAGCGGGCCACCTCCTGCAGACAGGCAAGGGATGGCACTGACATTTCTGACGTTTGTTCAGAGAGTCAATCCAGCACTTTTCCACCTGTAGTTTTCTTGCTAATCACCATAATGTCACCCCAGAAGAAAATTCTGCTGACAAGGCGGGTAGTTTTGATACCAGTCATTTCTCTCGCATCTCAGTTCTGTTCAGTACTCCCACATTCAAGACCCTTTGAGAAGTGAAGGCACAAATCCATCAAGGGGTTATGAACTGTCCACTGAGACTGGCGTGTTGTTTCTAACCCTTTAGAGAAACCCACAGAATTCTACAGGGGTCAAAACAAACACACAAACCAACAGTAGATGCCTTAGTCTTTGGAAACGATTTTATAGTGCGTTCCAGGAACTCATACTGCAGTATAAACTTCACTTTAAAATAAAGGACACTTTACGATTTTTAATTGCATCCTAACCTTTCATTAATTGGGCTTTATGCAGTGAGCAACATCACAATAATAGGTCTGCAACCTCTGCGCAGAATGCAAATGGGCCACAATGAGGGGAGAGCACCTGAGCATGCCAGGCTGGCAGCCGCAGCGGGAGCTAATGGACTCATCCAGCACAATAGACACTCCCTAATTATCCTGTGGCCTTTGTTTCACTGGAATTACTTTCAAAACAGGCAACATCTGAAAAGTATTCCCCACACACCACAAATTTTGGCATTCACTCATCAGAGAGGCGTACAACAGTTCTAGAAAGTGATGGCTTTCAGCAGCTCTGAAAAGTCACATTTTAAATTTATTTCCATAATAATGAGTCTAGTGAACAATTTTGTCAGGAAGATTTATTTGCATACCTCACATTTATGTTTTCGTGTCATTTCTGAACTTCCCATAAACAATGGATTTTACGGCTAATAAACGTAATAATCCCAAGGGCAGTAACTTTGTTTATGGCTTCGGCTGCACGCGTGCAGTCTGCCTGCGTCTGCAGCTGTGCCACAACGCCCGAGGGGCCGATTCTGCAGGATGCTCAGCACGGCCCCGGCCGTGCCTGGAGCCCACGGGTGCCTCCCTGCAGCGCCCAGAACCTGCAGGATGAGGCCACAAACCGGGAACTCGCGGCTTGAAAGACAGAGCGCCCGTGCTCGGCGGGAGAAGGGAGAGCACAAGCTGGGCAGGGTCTGCCCGCCGAGCGCAGGGACGGCCTCTCGCGCCCGTCCCTCGGAAGGGCTTTTCCAGCCAAGAGGAGCAGTTAATCACCGTCTCAAAGCCAGATTTCCCCTCTCTTTTTTGCCCGGGCTCAGCCTTCTCAAACCCCAGCTCCGGGAGCAAAATTTGGCTTTCTGCCTGCCCATCTCGGTCTTCCTACTTCTTGTGCCTCACCCTGTGCAGCCCCTCCACGAAGCCCCAAACCTGCCAGGGACCAGAAACCTCCGGCGCAGCCGAGCACGGGTCTGGGGGAGCCGGGGGGGCACGGGGAGCCCACACAACCCCCCTGCTCGGCAGCACGAGGAGGGGGCTGCGATAAACCCCACGTCCCACGCGTGCCCCCAGCGCAGGGGCAGGGTGCGCTCCCCGGTTTTAAGGCCGAGGTTCTCAAAGCCCCCAGGAGAGCCCAGCTCTCTGGGGCAGGGTCGAAGCTGGGGCCCTGTGACCCCCCCAAAAGGCAGCTCCGGGCAGGGCGGGGGCTCTGGCACCGGCAGCACCTGAGCCCCCTCCCCTCCCCGCACTGGGCTGGCTGGAAATATTTCCCAGCAGAAACTTGGGGTCTCTGGGGGATTACAATGCCATTTGTTCTAATTCTTGTTGACATTTCATTTCACACACTATTAAATGAAGCCCTTCAGAAGGATGAAACAGAAATTTGCTTTAGAAGAGAGAAAAATAATATGTGCTTTAGGACAAAACAAGCTCATGATTTATTCTTCTGATAAATTTAACATATACGGCGCAAAGCATCCAGCCAACCTTAAACACTAGTGCTCTACTGTACATAATACTGTACTCGGTGACTATGGCAGCAAAGTCAGTAATGCAACGCCACACGCTTCTATTACTATTGCCATTTTTAAACCAGTCATAGTATTTCTAACTAAACTAATCTTTCCCTCTGTTTGTAAGCAGAGTTGAAATGCTTTCTGTAAATACCCAGTTTTGTATCCACAGTAATATGATACTGGATAATGGAAGGACAATTCTGAGGGAACTTAAATGAATCATTTTTTTATTTGAGCAATTTAGCAATGACATATTATATCAATCACTTCTGTACTGAGTCTGTAGAGTAAGCAGATATCTTGACACATTTTCTACCTTCCTTTGAACAATATAAAATGACCTTAGGAGGTGGGACAAGTTGCTAAAGGTAGCTGTGAATCTCTTTGACTGGTGAAATGGAGCAAGGAGGGAGGGGGGACGTCAAGGACACGTGGGGATGGTGGCTCTGAGAGCACCGCCGGGGACGAGGGACCACAGCTCCCAGCTTTGGTTATGCAGAAAAAAGCACAAACGAATGTGAGCAGAGCTGGAAAATACAGCAGTACTGTGAAAACATTGCCTCCTCCTGCTTTCCATGGGCCTCAACTCCCAGCATGCTACATTTATCTTCTGTGGTGACTAAAGCTCAGCAAAGGTATTAATACCGAGACTTTCCTCACTGTATCAGTTTAAGAAATAGACTTTCCTATTTAAAGAAAACAACCGCCATTTTCCCTTCTAAATCTGCTTTTGTAGGGAAGGTGTAATACGGAGAAATGCTGCAAAGCAGTCCATTTGTATATGGCTAATCAATAATTTTGTGAATACTGTAAAAATACAGTTTATGGGGATAAACGAGGGCTGTTACTTGCAGAAACCACACAAGTTCACGCTGGCGATGCGTCGCAGCAGCCGGCAGGGAGGCGTGGGGCCGCATCGCCCGTGGGTGCAGACGTGGGGACGAACCGAGCAGCATCGTCTCCATCCAGCGCCGGGCAAAGCGCGGGCAGAGCGGCCGAGCCGCGGCGGGACCTGGCTCTGGCTGCCCGAAAATGCTACAAACTACGGTGGGGAAAAATTCTTTTGAAACAAGGAAGAATTCTGAGGGTGATGTGAACTTCTACTTTCTCAATTTTTAAACTAGGATTATGTCATATAATATCCTTAAAGATATTCCCCAGGGCCAGTCACTTTTACAGTGAATAATATCTAATCACCCATTTCTTCCCATATAATATACTACCGCCTTCTAAATTTGTCGGTCTAATTAGCTCTTTCCCCTAACACTCAGTATGATTAAATCTGTATTAAAACTTTCTGTGCAGCGCAAGAGCAGACACACCTGAGCATTTTCTAAGTTTAGCAGAGGACAATATTTAATGGGTTATTTTTAATGGATGCTGGAATTGCTGCATAAATTAATTCTGATTTGAATTTCCTCAGCCTCCTTATTTTTTCCTCAGCTCCCTTAAATTGTGTATCAAGCAGATTAGAAAGAATAATGGAGAAACTTACCTGGTACCATCCATCAAGTATCTTTCAGAACTAAATTAACAATGAGCACTTTATGCAAAAAGAGGAGGAAGAAACCGGGTTTCTTTATACTTCAGCTTCATCACTTTATAAGATGTGTCAGACTAGACACATTTGGACTCATCTCGCAGTTTCCATGTGGCTTAAACGGGGCAAACGTAAGGACTGCAAACAATTACCGAGGATCCTCAGAACTTGCCTTTGGTCTGAACTTTAGGCAGATTGGCACGTATCGGGGGTAATTGAAAGGCCCGTTTGTGCAAGGTGGAGCAACGGCCCCCATCCCCTTCCCTCGGGCCGCATCGCAGTTTCTGCTGGCAGGAGACATCGGCGCGTCACCGCGCGCCCTCGCCAAGGGACCTGCCGTGCAGCAGCGCCCTGCAGCCCCCGCCCCGGGGGAACCTGCTTCGCTCCTTCCTCCGCTCGAGTCGTGGGGGCTCCTCGGGGGGCAGAGGGGATGGGGGGTGGGGGGCACAGCGAGAACCGGCTCTGTTCCCTGCCCCGGAGCCCAGATGCTGCGGCTTGCCCTGAAGCGACAGGCTCGGGAAGCGGAGACGCGGGGGGCTCGCCGGGGCGGGCAGAAGCGCAGGGTAAGAGGAGCGTGGTGGATGTTCCCCACCGAGGAGATCTCCCGCCTCAGCCCCTGAGAACAGGGGGCTGTTTCCTGAGCTTAGGAGAGAATTTAAGTCGCCCAGTGCAACGGGCGACTAGAGGCAAAGCAGGAAGGGTGGAAGACCCGACAATATCAGCTCCAAGAATAAAGGGTAAAAATCTGTGATGGGATCTCTTCCAAATCCTTCCACTGCCATTCGTTAGGCAGGCAGATGGGAAGCCATGCCAGCGTGGCTGGGGGCTCGACTGCCTTCAGAAAACCCCACCAAAGTCTTTGCTTGCCTCTCATCAGAACAGTCTCTGCCGCCTGTGCAGGAATTTATCTGAATCGTGTTGTGAGGGTTGAAAGTCGGTCCTTGGCCCATTTAACTACACAGCCGCCTCTTTCATTAGAGTCCACTGGCAGAAAGATAACCAATTCGATCTTCATAATGACAAAGACATCCACAGCAGGAGACAATAAGGTTGTTTCTTACGGAGGATTTGAATTACTTCAATTATCGTGTCTGAAGCCTCCCATTCAGGGAAGCGTGAGGCTTGGGATTACTTTAGAGCAATCAATTGTGCCTGATTGGTTATATTCAATAAAACTAGATGGGAGAATCTTTTTTTGTTCCCTTTAGGCAATACAAGCTCAAAGACTTGTAAAATCTCTGTGCCCCCTTCAGGGCTGTCACTTCAACAAAACAAAGGCACAAGCTGGAGAAAGGAGAAACTAATATTCTTGGGTGTATTTAGGCTGCTTCTTCCTGAAAGAACAGTTTATCCTCGCATGTCACCCGCTGAATTCAAAGAGCTGTGCTGGGGAGGTCAGTGCCGTTACCCTCCCTTTGCAGATGAGGAAACAGGCACACGGTGGAACATGATCTAGGAGAAGGAATCACTTCTGCTCCTGGTACAAAGGCCGAGGAAGATAGATCCAGTATGTTACTGGGCAAGGCTACTCCTGACTTCCAGTCGAGTACAGAAGTAGAGCAGGAGGATGTCCTGCCCCCATCCCTGAGCAAAGGACAGATCCACTCCCAGAGCGGATTCACTCTGCACGCAAATCCAGCCAAGCTGAAGTTTGACCTCCAGGACAAATGAAGTTCTCATGACTAATTAAAATGCACTTTTTCTTTCTCTCCTCTCTGCTAGTCAATAAGATAAACAATAGGCTAGTGGAATACAAAGAACTTGCTCTGTGCATTGTGGATTCTCAAAGATGCTTTACAGCATTAGATAGCAAACACAAAAGCTGAGCTGATGATGTGTTTATTTCCGTATAAATGTGCTCCTCTGGTGTCACTGTTGGCATGGAAGAAAAGAAACCTATTTCTGCCTAAACATTTCAAAATGGCCAGAGGATTTAAAGCAGATCCTCATTAAAAGATTTGTAATCTTGTCTCTGGAAGGCATGCAGAAAAATGGGCATGTTTCAGAAACTTACAATACGTTTATTTTTTTACATAATCAACTCCTATTTAGCCAGACTTCCAACTTACATTTAATGTGAACCGTAAATGAGTTCAGACTGGTTTAAAATTCTACAGTGAATAGAAACTCTTTGCTGACTTGGGGCCATAGCTATGAACTTGCTCTCATCTCTAGGAGTTGTGGCTGATATTAAGAACACCACCAAATCTCTGAACATCTTACTGGCTCCAAGCTTATTACAGTTCCTAAAAGTTTCCCCTAAGAAAAGGCTCTTTTTCTCTTCATTTCTACCTCGGATCTAAACCCTAAGTCAGACCATCCTCTTAAACTAAGACCAGATAGTACTTTCAGGTGTGTTTCTTCATTAGCCCTAAAATCTCTTTTGGGGAATCAGGAGAATTGTTCTTTTGGAGTGAAACGTGTTTATGAAAGCTACAGTTGCTCAGCTCATGAGAACAGCGTGCCGTTCAGCACTCCACGCTGGATCAACAAAGCACTTCAGCACATATTTCACTTAGGCAGGTGTTCAAATCCTGCTGCCTAAAGCAGAGCACATCTCTAAGCAGGTTGCTGTACAGGCTGGTTTAAGCATCAGCTTTGCTGTACCCTGCTTTACAGCTTTGCCCTTTTCTGGTAAGCTAAGACAGCACCACCACTTCTTTCAAGACCTAGGCAGAGAAAGTTGCAGAAAGTAATATCATGCACTCCCCGAGGAAATCAAAGTGGTCATGTTGGAGCTAGTTTCTGCAATGGAGAATGAAAGATGCTTGCAGTAGCAGTGAAGTATAAGATACTGTGAAATAGGGCTGGCTGTGCTTTTGCAGTTCATGTCCAAGCTGAAACTCAATCTTATCTCAGGACAACCTTGCAGCCTACTCCAACATTTGCTTTGCAAAGAAAAGGAGAACATAAAAAAAAAAAATAATGAAAAAGACTTTTTTCTTTACTTAAGTGTCACCTGGAGGTTTAAATTTAGTAATTAAAAGTCCCACTATGCTTCTGCATGAATTTTTAAATATAGTCATTAAAAATAAAATAAACCCTTAGCATGATCCACCTTACATAACTTCCTCCACAATTTAAAAATAACTTGTACAACTTTCTAGTACTCCGTGTGCATCACTGCAATTACAGGAGCGGCAGGTGCCCCGACTGCGGCGCACGCAGAGCTTGCTTCTCACCCCGTTCCTCGCCAAGATCCTCCCTGACAAGAGCTGTAGCCTGCGGGTACAGAATCCCCGCAGGGGAGGGGGGAAGACAGCCTCCCCCGACAGACCCGGCCCCCGCTGCACCCCAAACCCCCGCTCTGAGGGGAGGCACAGCCCGAATCCCTCCCTCGCCCCAGCCAGGCACCCGGAGCAGGGATCGCCCCTCGCCCACCCTCCGACGAGCCCAGGGGTGCCGGGGGGGATGGGGGCAGCCACTCCACCCAGGGGCCCGGTCACCCTCCCGCACACGGCGGTTCCTTCCGTGCCGCAAGCGCGTCGCATTCGGCGGAGCCGTTCGTGTCTGGAGCTAAAGGAAGCACAGCTCCGCACTGCAGCTTGGCTCCTGGCTAACTGAGTTACCAGAGAAGCCTAAACCTTATGTTATTCTGGTCCAATAAATATTGTAGTCAGGGGAAAAGCTCATTAAAAGTCCCAAGAGTAGAGATGCAAAACAGAGCTATCTTTGTATTTGTGCTGAAATCAAACAACGCATTAATAGCGCTTCACATAATCTTCCATGTATTGGTCTATACAGCTCTGCAGCTGAATCCTCTGCTACGTGCCATGGGAGGACCAAGTATGAATGCTCTTCTGTTCCAGATAAAGCTCCTGAGAAATTCTCAGAAGCAGCCAAAAAACTGGAAGCCAGTAAGAATTTCACAGTGGAAAGAAATGACCATGTGAGAATGATAAATGCACTGGAAAATAAGGAGAGCGAGGATATATATCAACATAGGTATATAAATCATGTAGATGCCTGATGAATTTGTTATGCCAGCTATGCCTGTTGAACTGTTAAAGCAATGCTAAAATATGATTGAGGCACATGTGAGAAACTCTAGGCAAGTCTCCCAGGTCTTCATCCCTGTCTGGAGTAAATTATTATAGCTGTGCTCACCTAAGTTTACATTAAATTAGGATCTAGCCAGTTTTAGCTACAGAGAGAATTATTACAGAGCATACATCAGGCAGAACATCATTAGATACTCAGGCACACCTTCACTTTCCATTTCCCAACTGTACGCCATCCCAAGTCTATCCACTCCCTCCAGCTTTCTTCTCCTAAACACGCACACACCTGCTTTGGGCGTGCAAGAAAACTCCTTTAGATGAACCTCACCTCGCCCCGAGCTGCAGCCCGGGGCAGGAGCGGGGACCAGCGCGGGCAGGGACGGAGCGTGGCGGGGCAGGAGCGAAAGGGGCTCGGGACCCCGCGATCCCCCCGGGGAACGGCCGCTTGGGCGAGAGGATCCGGCAGAGCCGGCCCTGCCCGGCCGCTGGTGCTGGGACTGGCTCCGGGTGCGGGTGCTGGAGCCGCCTCTGGGTGCTGGGGCTGGGTGCCAGCACTGGGCTCTGGGTGCTGGGGCTGGTTTTGGGGCTGGCTCTGGGTGCCAGCACTGGCTCCGGGTGCTGGCTCCGGGTGCCAGCACTGGGTTCTGGGTGCTGGGGCTGGTTTGGGTGCTGGCTCTGGGTGCCAGCACTGGCTCTGGGTGCCAGCACTGGCTCCGGGTGCTGGCTCTGGGTGCCAGCACTGGTTCTGGGTGCCAGCACTGGCTCTGGGTGCCAGCACTGGCTCTGGGTGCTGGCTCTGGGTGCCGGCACTGGCTCTGGGTGCCAGCACTGGCTCTGGGTGCCAGCACTGGCTCTGGGTGCTGGCTCTGGGTGCCAGCACTGGCTCTGGGTGCCAGCACTGGCTCTGGGTGCTGGCTCTGGGTGCCAGCACTGGTTCTGGGTACCAGCACTGGTTCTGGGTGCCAGCACTGGCTCTGGGTGCCGGCACTGGTTATGGGTGCTGGCTCTGGGTGCCGGCACTGGCTCTGGGTGCAAGCTCTGGGTGCCGGCACTGGCTCTGGGTGCCGGCACTGGCTCTGGGTGCCAGCACTGGCTCCGGGCGCTGGCACCGGCTCCGCGGTTGTTTCCAAGCGAGGATCCAGGTCGGACGAGGCCCGGGGAGCCCTGCCCGCCCCGGGTAGCACCGCGGCCAGGCTGCTGCGCCCGCGCCAGCCGTCCCCGGGCCAGGGTGCTGTGTCACTGCACAGCTATTTATAGACGCACAGGTGTATCCAGGGAACTGGAGGATGTTGACTAGTATTCTTCTATGAATAAAACATGGATATTTTCCTGGCTCAAGAAGCTAAGAGCTGCTTTAGATTTAATGTTTTTCTCTCTGATTGGATTCAGCTGCTGAGCCAGTTACTTGTGCTTCAGACAGAAAAAAAAAAAAAAAAGGATTTGAGACTTGGCCTAAGAGAGTATGTTACAAACACTAGGTCAGTACGTCCTTTGCTATGGCAAAATGGTGCTATTCTATCAATATTATGGAAAAAATTATAAAACTTAAGGAAATTTGCTTTTTCTGCATATATCATAAGTTTCTCCAGTTTTTCTTTCCCCTGAAAGATACCCTTCCTTGTCAATTGAGCACCAAACATTTCATTCTGAAATTTCTTTGGATAATACAGGCCTTGCTAATTTTTTCCTATCCATAATTATAAAAGGAATTTAAAATGAAGGCAAGTTCCATGTTTTTTCCAGTTACTAAATTGCACAAGAGGTAACGTTGCTTACTTCCTTTTCCGGCTCCCTGGGCGGAAGCTGACTTTTAAGGACAGGGGCTGCCCACTCCACCCTGAATTCCTACTGCTCGGATGCAATCCAGCATCACAAAAGATCCTCACTAGCCACGGGAGTCTAACGGGGACCAGACCGGTGTGATAACAGAGACAGACAGACAGGCCAGCAATGCGCTTGGCCTTGCAAAGCCGGAGGCTCCTCTTTTGGACACTTATTCGGGGAAAAAGGCGAGACTGGCTCTTGCTGACGCGCCTTTACACTGTCCTGGTTTTGCGGGGGGGAAGGAAGGAGCTTAAGGGCGAGCGCGACGTGGTCTGCTCCCACCTACGACCCTGCAGGCGCCAGCTCAGCGCGGGGAGGGCGGGCAGGCTGGGGGATCGAAGGGCAGGAAGGCACCGCGGCGCCCAGCCAGCACGGGGCTTTTCACTGCGCTAAATGAACCCAAACGGAGCTTCAGCGCCGCTGCAGCCGGGCTGTGCCTGGTACAGCCCCGCTCGCCGGCGCCCAACCTGCGCGGGGATCCCCGCACGGCAGGGAATTCCCCACAGCCCACACCGTCGGCCAGCGAGAGGTCTGGAGCGTACCCAGCTACGCAAGGACTGGCCCAAACACTTCACCCCCTTCAGGTTATGACACTGAGTGTTTTGACGTGTTTCCTGCCGAAATCCCCACGTCTTGCCCCTCCTTCTTGTAGTCACACATTTGCTAGAAAGCACCAGACCCAACGTACGCCGCATTATTCCAGCTTTATGCCATCCTCATGCTATAGAGCTATACCAGCATAAACCCAGTAGTTTATCAAGGACCTTCTACAACAGATCAGTGGACAGATAGATCGAGGGAATAAACAGGAGATTCACCGTCTCTCGGGCACAACATGTCCTTCTTTCGATTAATAAGAATACGCATCCTGCTACCTGCAAATTACCATGCCTCCTCCAACCTCTCTCTCCCTGTTGAAAAACTAATGCCAAGTTTCCTACAGTGGCAGCTGAGATGTGAAATGACAAAAGGAAGGTCAATTTGGTGGATACATTTCTCCATACGGTTTTGAAGTAGGTCAAGTAATATAGGGCTTGGCATCACTCTCAAAGTAATCATAACTGGAATTAAATTTAGATTTCAATAACAAAGGCGCTTGAAAAAGTCAAAAGTCTGCTTCCATGGCCCCTCTTTCCTTCAGGAGTAACCCCATGACTCTGTAGTCACCTCGAAGGATCGATAAAATGCAGATTTTGCCAATTCCCCCAAGAGAGTTTTTTGGGTTTTGCCACTGCTTTTGTCAGCTTCCCTGGACAAATCACCATACAGTCGAGCATAGCACTTTCATGGCAACTTTCACTGTGAAATTTCGGTTTATTTATGAGCTCTTATAACAAACATAACCTTACAACCGCCTCAGCAGGATGAATAAATACCATCAGCCTCTGCTTTTACAGCTGAGGACACTGCAGCATAGGAAGATGAAGTGAGCTGCCCAGAATGACGTGACCAACCCAGAGAGAGCTCAGACTCTCCTGGTCCTTAATCTACGTTACTCAGAAAACGTTCTTTTCAGGTTCAAAAAGGCTTAGGTTTAATGTATACTTTTCGTGGCTCACTAAACTGCTTGGTTTGAGTTGGATTCACAAGAAAAATGCCGACGCAGTGTAAGCAGTTCGTTTCTCAGTGTTTCAAACCATCCCACATTAGAAACCTTGCAAGAAAGCCTTGACCTAATGAAATTACCCAGGCTACTATTTTCAGGGCTAACCGCACTGAGGAAGAACAGAAAGAAAAGCACATTACTGACTGATAAATAAAATAAAACTAATTTTCTGATTTATTATGTAAATCAAAATTCTAAAAGAACCTGTAAGGCTATATTAAAGCCAAGAAAAACATAACACAAAATCAATGTTAAAGGCCATCTTAGCATCCTTTTATCTAACCAAGATTGTAAACACACTGCTACATTCCCAAAGCACAAAATCCATTTACACTTTGCATACCTGAAAAAAAGTCTAATGCATTTTGAAAACCACAGACTTAACTGCATGTTTCTCCCATTTAATACAACAGGACTTAATAAGATTTGCAGGAGGCATGAAAGGCAAATTGAACCCTATAGTCGAACACACAATTTCAGGTTCCCAGCAGAGAGGCAAACCTAGCGACGGGGAAAATGTAACACCAGAAGGGATCAAAGCAGGATAACAGATGACCAGAAAATACAGGGAAACGTCATGAAACGTAGGCTCAGTGCTCAACTTCTTGCAATATTTCTCTGAACACTTAGCGGGTGATTTGTAACAATGACAGAGAATCAGTTTTCAAACACCCTTCCCAGAAGGATTTTATTTCTTGCGGATAATCGCATTTCAGAGCTACTTGGGTCTAGTTAGCTTCGGGTAACACGACTGGGCAGCCAGGCTCCGAAGGGAAAGGCTGCTCTGGTCAGCAAACATGACCTTGGCCTCCCCGAAGGAGCTGGTCCTTCCTCAGGGAGACCGACATCTCTTCATCCTACTTGGCCATTATCCGACAGCAGGTCAGTACTTCTACCCAAAAAGTGCAAGTTTAAATATCTGAATACGACAAGAAAAGAGAAAACTCTGAAACAACACAGGCATAATCTTAGAAAGACAGGTCTCAAGACACCCAAGACTTGTAGTCATTTGATGTCACCCATGTAACGAGCCATCCACCCACCGGTGGGCATACCCCCAGCAGCTACCCAGTGGCCTCTGAGCTCTTTACTGGCATCTCAGGGTCTTGCAGAAGGACTGGGCGGTGCTTCCCTGCCCTGTTCTCAGCACTTGCACTCCCACAACCTCTGTGAAGTCCACAATGTTGGAGAAGCATAAACACAGGTAATATATTTCCCTCCGCTTAAAATTAGAGAGGCAGACATTAAGCTTAGTTTAAACTGGTATATGCACAGCAGAAAGCCGAGAGCTTATCCACAAGTGGTCTAAAGCATGGCACAAACTCAAATGACTCAACACAGCAGATGCTCTTTATACCTGTCTGACTTTCTGCACAACATGCGCTTTGATCCAAAAGCTTTTATGGTAATGCTCGAGCCAAAGATTGCTCAGGAAAACAGAAAGACTCCTGTTGACTCGAGTAAGCCCTGGATCAGTCTGTCAGATGGAGGAATCGAGCATCAGTTTTGGAGTCAGTAATATACAACGCACACACTCAAAATTAAAAATACGCCTCCTGCGCAGCCACCACGATATCTTATATTAATTCTCCCCCTACTCCCTCCCCCCTACAAAACCACCCTTCAGCAATGGTCTGGGAACAAAGCGTCACTCTAGGAAATCTCTGCCCACTGCCTGGCTGCTGCCTGCTCTGCTCTCTAGACATCACGTGTTGCCAAGACAACCCGCGAGGAAGGAGCCCTGCCCGGGCTGCGTGCGGAGAGTGTCAGTGGCCCGAGGAAAGGGGCAAGGGGGCGAGCAGGTCGGGAGCAGATTTCCATGGAAAAATTGGATGCTGGTTTTGGAGGGGGCGTATGACATTACCAGGGGTGCCATTCATCCTTTTTCCTTACTGCCTGCGCGGCAGCGTGCCCGATTCCCTGGTTCTGACACAAAGTTCTGAACTGTGCAAATAAATCCCGAAAAAATACCGGGTTCACTGCTGCAAGCTGCCCTGCAAAGGAAAGAAACCCGATGGGGCTTCTGCACCTTCCCTTCTCGGTCTCTCGGCTGTTTCCTTTTCTCGCCCTGCTCCTCTCCCATCTCCATCCCATATCCAGCAGGTGTTTCCATGGCAACACCATGTAAAGCAATCCTTCCCTCTGACATGGGAGAAATGTTGAATGGCCGAAAAGAATTGGCTTGGGAAAACCTGGATATTCAACTAAAAATAGGAAAGGCAATAATAGAAGGTGATGGTAGAAAGCTGCCTGGGGACTTCAAACCCTTCTGGAGGTCTCGTTACAGGCTGAATGCAATTTGCTGTTTCTCTTTCACTCTGATGAGAAGAGAGATTTTTGTTTTCTTGTAAGATGTGAAGCATCTCTGGCAGTGCTGTCCTTTCATTCAAGCCTACTAATAGCAGTAATTCTCCTAATTCTATTTTGTCACATAGAAAGGATTCTGAGTGACCTAGAGAGCAAGAAATGAGCAGCAGAGCCCCAGATTCCCCCCTAAGGAATGGCTTCACTTGAAAGCATATACTGTTACAGTAAATCAGTGTAATTTGTGTTCTGATGTCCTGCGTGGCTTTACAACAAGTGACAAATCAATCATTATACAAACATCCTTTGATAATCAGTGTGGTTACATTAATTATGATAAATGCTTTTAGCAGCTGCAGTATGTGGACGCAATGCATAATTGCATAGGAATCCTATTACCCTATTTTTTCATGTCCAGAAGTACAAAGCCTTTCAAAAATTGCTATACTTCAATAGCTGAGTGCAAAGTTTACGATCCACTCTTCCAAGTGTTTAATTGTAGAAAATGCAGAAGCCATTAGCATTACTGTTATTAAATATTAAGTAATATTCCTTGAAAAAGAACCATTACCACTTTACAAATTACAAATATACAGGAGGACTGTATCAGTTTCCCGACCCAGGGGATTAGTTGTAGCAGTTGTTGCACAGCAACATGGTACAGCAGATTAGGACCTCACCTAATGAATAACACTGCATCCAATTGAAATTGCAAGGAAATTTAGCTTGGCAGAATGCAATTACAGAAGTCTAAATCTGATTGGATTGCAATATTTCTGTATTCTTAAAAAGTGCATCTGTAATGAATGGTAAAGAGCAACAGATGAGGAACATGTAATTCACATTGCTCCTAAAGACACAAGAGGGGTGGGGGTTGAAAGGTTTCAAATTAAAGCAACAAATTCAACAAACAGATCAATGGATATGTCTTCACATAATTAACCTCAGGGATTCAATACCGCAACACATCACTGGGAGTGAGAGTTCAGCTTCCTTCTCAGAAAGAACAACATTTCTATCAAAAACAGGAATTGATGTCAGAGTAATACAGTGTGAATTTAGAAAAGGTTATAATTCTTTTGAATTAATAGAGAAACGTCCTTGATGGTAGGTTTCCCCCTCGCTGCCTGCTCAGGGTCTCTCTTTTCAGAAGCAATTTGCATTTGTCACTGTGAACGATGGGATGCTGAACTGGACAGATTTCTGGAGCGACTGCTCACAAGAGTGCTTGTGTTTATATTCCCTCTCATCCTAATGATCGCAAGGGGTCAGGCCCCTGGTTTTACACCTTATTGTCACGGAGCTTTAAGAGTCTTTCAGGGGATTTCGGTAAAGCAGAACAGCTACGCTAGCTGTGTAGGAAACCGAAAGCACATGCTTCAGGGCTTGCTTCAGCATCTGTGTTATTCCTACGGTAAAGCTATTGCTGGGAAAAGGATTTTAGGCTTATTTTTAGTCTAGAAAGACCTCAGTTGTTTGGATAGTAAAAAAGTGGGCATGGCATCAGTACTTGGGCAGACTGTAAAGCAGCAGGGAGAAGGAAGGCGAGCACGCAGGGGGGCTCTCGGGGAGGCTCCGAACAGCTCCCCGGCGCTCCGGCTGCCATGTCTCATCTGGCACAGACAGAGCAGCCGCGGGGACGCCGCAGCGTGGAAGAGCCTCGCTATTTTAGCATCATGGGAAATCAAAACGAAAAAATGTGCAGGAGGGCTCCGGGCAGATCACAGCCTGGCCTTCCTGAAACGGGGCGGGGGGGGGAACCGGGATGCAGACCGTCCAGCCAGGCAGGTCCAAGCAGGAGCCTCGACAAGGAAATTCCCATTTCGCTCCCTCCGGCTGCAGCCTTGGGGCATCCTGATGGCCCAGAAGGAAGCGCAACAATGAACAGCAGGAGAGCAATATTTAAAGCATAATGATAAGCAGAAATTCTGCTTAAAGGACTATTTAGAGAGGATTTTCCCCCAGAATTTGACTTTTTAAGACAGAATTTTCATAAAAATAACAGGGGCTGTAATAAATTCTAAGTATCCTATTCCCAATGCTTTATACTTCGAAACATCCCTTATAGACGTAAAAGGATCCATCTTATTTCATACATGTAGAAAAAGACTTTGCAAAAGGATTTAGAAAAATATTAATATTTGTGCTTTCAGAAAAACACCCACCACTTCAGAATAAAAGACACTGAGTAGACACAAATCTAAAGAGACTCTTGAAGCACCTCCAGGAGATCCCTCCTGCTGCCGTTTACCACCTTATTCTTTCAGTTTTAACCAGAGCCTTTTCTTTTTTGTACACGAGTTCTCCTGAGGAACCTGTGTCCTCAGGTCCTCAGCGATCCAGCGGTCCCGGGGGTCTGTCCCCACCTTGCCCTTCGCTATTTTTGGGGAGGTACATCAGCACAGTTCCAACAGTCATATCGCTTTTTAGCAAAGAGGGGTTTAAACCTCTATTTTCATCAATTTTCCCTCAACCTCTTGGCATTAAAAGATCTGAAAATAAACCCTCTTTCATATTTGGTGTGGTTTTGGAGTCTGATTTAGAAATGGTTTGAGAAGAACTTTTTTCTTCCTTTTTAGCCTTTATATCAGTCATTTTATCTGATCTATGATAAGCTCAGATGAGTTTAAACTGATTCATCCTATTTTGTAATGTTTAAATGTACTTTGCTGAAGCTCCATCATAATGTCACACACTTTTAAAATGAATAATTCATCCTGCCCACCTCTTCTGAAATGCCAAAAGGATACTGCGCCTTACCAGATAGAAGCAAATACCTTTACTAAAAAAGTACACAGGGAAACAATATCATTTAAGAATAAATACCGACCCAAGCTGCACTGCTGCAAATCTCAGTACCACGATCTCACGTGGGAGAAGACGCTAAAACCCTGAAGGGAGGGAGAAGGCCCTTTTCCAGGGAGGGGTCAGGCCAGGGCTCCCGCTGTTCCCTGCATCAGGCACCGACAGCTCCGCGCTCTCTAACAGGGACCCAGCAGTACCTGAGAGTCACTGACAGGCACAGATAAGACTCTTCTAGCAAATGCCTGTCAAGGAACTGTGTAAGAAATGACATTGATTTTATCCCCATGCTGGTGCTATTTCAGGAGAGCCTCTGTCAGTTCTATATTTAGCTGCTGTATTATGTACCTTACTAATAGTCAGGTAGAGTTTTGTCAATTTTGAACCCAGCAGGGATCAGGTTAAGACTCCGGAATGAATGCCACTTTGTGTGAAACTGGTGTTTGCCAACTGGAATAAAATACAGGTATAATGAAAGAAAGACAGAGAACTTCAAATAACAGGCGGTAGAGTTTCCCACAGCTGTATAGCACGATGTTTTCCTACAGCCATCGTGCAACAGCACACTCACACCCGGGGCTCAGCAGGGTGAAACCTCCCACCCAGCAGCACCCTCCCCGGGGCGGGGGTTAGGTGGTCCGTGGGATGTTCACAGCTCCCAGAAACACACCACTGCGCGTCCCAGGAACACCATTACAAATTCCCCAGCCACTGGGAGGGGGGGAACCAGCCTGGGATGGAGGAAGGTGAAGGTAACAGAAACGCCAAGCTAGGTCTTTGGGAAAAGAGGGTTTTCTAGAACAGATGGGGGGGTCCCAAACCCACAATCACTTGGGTTACAGGTTTTGACTTAGTCCGGGGCAGAAAGCAGCAGCTCACTCGTTTGCCCCAGCTGGTGTAACCCCAGGAGCTGGCCCCTGCTTTGGTCATAGCCACTCATCTCCCCAGCAGGAACCAAGGAGGAATTTTCTGAAGATGTCAAATAAGTCATTTTGCCACGGGGTAGCACTGACGGGAGGGCCAGCGGCACGAGCAGGGCCATTTGCCAGAACTGCTTGGCCTCCAGCAGCCCCCTGTGCCTCTTACAAACAGATTTCCAGCACAACAGAGCACTCCGCAATGCTCATAAATGCACCGTTACGCAGTCTGATGTTTGAGGGCCTAAATCTTCATTTGCATTTCATAAATATTTTATGAAAGGGTATTTTTATTGAATCGTGGACAAGGCATGAGACTAGCTCTCCACTGGAGATACTAAAGGCATCTAGTCACTGTTGATGAACATTTGCGGCTCTGCTGGGAACACTGGGTGCTATCGCCCACGGCACACCCCTTCAGACACCACCAGGAAGAGTAAGGCAAGGACAAACTTGTATCATACTATCTTGCTTTTGTGGAAACGGGCTTTCAGAAAGCCAAAATCAGCTCTCCAAACACCTTATGAGTCTGGAATAAATAAAAATTAAAGCAGACTTAGAAGAAAACCCTGTAAAACTCCATAGTCATTTTCCATCAAGAGCCCCATGCTACTCATCAAACATTGAAGAGCGGTCTGTGAATATCTGAAAAAATTACCTCATTGTCATTCTTCAAATCTTCCCTTCAAGCCTCAGAGCACAGCGATGCTTGCAAAAGAACACTAGATGAGCCTGGAGTCCTGTGGCCACATGTTTTCACATTCACCAGAATTTTTTCATGCCCAACTATCTTTTTTTATATGGCTGAAATACAAAACAAACGCATTGGCGGAGCCCCTGTACACTCACCCAGGCTCTTTGTAAAGTAACTTGCCCAGGGAAAGAGAACAATGAGCCAAATGGTTTTAGCACCAGCTGCAAATCTTCCAGTCTTCGCTACAAACCCAGGGAGCTAAACCACATAAAGCATCATGGACATTTCCCAGACAGACCTAATTGTCAGCACTTTGGGGCAGGACTAAGTGAGAAGAGTTAAGACCCCAGCTGAGGACTCTGCCTGCAATGCCTTAGAAATGATTGAAATGAAATGACTGACTCTTCATTGGTCTCTAATTAATCTCAAAGGGCTGATTATGAGCACTCTGAGCCCTGATGAGAAACTAATGTGTGCAGGATCCCTTACAAAGTAGGGCAGGAAAAAACAAACCCCCTAAAACAATAGATGCGGCCCGGCGTTGGGCAGAGAACGCCGAGGAGGGCGCAGAGGCACGTACAGAAAATAACGGTTACGCAGAGCTCCGAGCAGGGCCCCCCGCGGTGCCTCACTAGGGATCAGGGTGGTTCTAACGCAGAGCTGGGGCACGCTCAGTGCCCGGGCAGCCTGAGCCACGCTGCTTCCCTCCCAGTCACTGGGCGCTCGGGGGGGAGCCCAGACCTGGACCAGTTCAGGGGCCAGACGGCGATTGCCTCCCGGCTGGACGGGGCTGGCAGCGGCACGAGGTCCCCTCCGCGCTGCGAGCCGGGCGGGCGGGTGGCATGGGGCTGCTCGAGGGGCTCGGCGGGGAGAGGCAGCTCCGAGAGCACCGAAGCTCAGGACTCGGCCCCCCGGCCAGGATTCGGCGGGAGCCGGGGGGCTGCTGAGGATTCGCGAGGCTCCTCCAGCTTGTGAAGAGACCCTGGAGCTGCGGCAGAACTCGGGTGCGGTCTCCTGCTGGGTGGCTTCTCCGGAGCGAAGGCAAAGCCTGGAAGCTGCCTGGCTGCGGAGCAGGCGGCCGTCACAGAGCACTGCAGCAGCGGGGTCTTTGTGAGCGACGGGAGGCTGAAATAGCTGCCCCCCACGCAAGATGCTGCGTGCTATACGTCGTGCTGCTCCAGGTAGCGTGCCTGGCGCTAGCCCTGCTCTACGTGAAAAATGAGCCTGTCCCATCCCTCCGAGGGCTGAGACGCGCCCTTGGGAGGAAAAGTAAATCTCCTGCGGTCCCCCTGGGAGGGCAGCCCTGCCTGCAACGGCATCCTGCCGTCTCCACGCCTGCCTGGCCCACTCAGAAAGCAAGCTGCCACCCCTACAGCCCCCTCCCCTGCCACCAAAAAACTCCACCACTCACTCAACCCAGGACACAAGCGCTAGGGACCTGACTTCTGTCCAGAAGGAAAATCTAAAAGAGAGCATATGGCGTAGGTTCAAGCACTTGGCTACTACTCTAGCTTGGGAAGGAGAGATAGCAGCTAAATGTTGGATGCCAGTGAAAGCCCATTCCTGAGGGATGGGACTTACTTAACGTGACTAAATTACCCTTCCACGGTCTCGCATTTATTGAAGGAAATTGTGTGTGTGATATTTATCTATATATATCTATATGATTGCACAGTGTTTTTGTAAAGCCTGTGCAACCGATCAGTGGGGGGGTGGGATGTCCCTCTCCTATATAACCCATCACTCAGGAACCAGCAGTGTTATTTATACATAATAAGTTATTTCAAGTTATTAATTTCAGAAGTCTTGCCAAACTCTGGGCACCTAAATACCCAGTGGAAGAAGCAAGGCAGAATGCATTAGTGAAGAAACACAAGATGGGCCATAGGGGATCAGGGATTCGTTAACAGCTTTTGAGGGAAGAAGGGAACATTGTGATCACCCTGGTGCTGGCTGTTCAGCAGCAAAAGGCAAACATCCATTTGCTTGCAGATATGCCATAACTAGAATGGGCTCATAACTCATTTGCTTAGTTTTGAAAAACAGTAGTTTTTTCTAGCAGGTTCAGTCACCTCTTTTTACTGGCATTATTTATTAGATCATTTGGTTTACCCTTTTTCTCCGGTACCAGGCTGCTAGAGATGTTGACAATAGTTGCTAAGAGAGATTCTCTGCTCCAAAAGCCTCACAGTTCAGGAGATGATTTAAAAGTGGATGGGAGAGATGAAAAATAGGGGCACAGAGACTGACTCCTGAACTATACTGAACTCTGTTCCTGATTCAGCAAAGCAAATCAGCGTTGAGTTAAATGGTGCTCACAGTAAAGCAGGGGCTTAAGTGCTTTGCTGGATGATGACTGGGACGCTGAGGGTCTTGATGGATTCAGCCCAGAATTTCCCTGTGGCAGTTAAGTCACTTCTGTTACATTTTGCTATAATTCTGTCACCTCGTGAAGAATATCAAGCTTTGTCCCCTACTAGCCATCTGCAAAAATAAGTCAAATAAAACTCTGTAATGAGTTCTCACTGCAGAAATCTTTTCCACCATCCGTGTTTTGGGCACCTTTGACCTCACATCCCCATAGAAAATGACCTTTCCCACATCTCATGGCTATGATCTGTTAACACTGAGTTTTACATTGCATTAATATCCCCTGTGACATGACTTAAATCTGAACCAAGACAAGGGTAAAAGGTGTGAAAAAATCCAGTTATAGCTTCTTTATAAACAATTATTCCGCTTAAGAACTAGAAAGTACTACTCAGGAGAGGATGAAAGATACCTTCTATAGGAATGCATAAATTTAGAAAGGGACACACAGCTTTCATGACTCATAGGAGAATTTACTATCTATATTGTCTCATCATGCCAGTTTAAAGCTCATCTGTTGCAAGTGGTTTCAAATTAAATTTCTGGGTTACAAACATGCAGAAAATGATCCACTGACTACAGTGCTACACTAGGGGATGGGTTGTGTGGGTTCAAGGCGCTCTTCTCCCCTCAAGCCTACGTGACCACAGTATCTCTGTGCCTCAGCAAAGGTTGTGAGTCATCCAGCTGCTGCCATTACCCAGATGAAGTAAGTTAATAAAAGAGACAGGGCAAACATCCTGTTTTGTTCTTAATTCACATCATTGACTAAGATGTAGCTTAATTAACAAACCTTCTCTCCCTATAGGACAGTCTGACTGTCATCACTTACCATATGTAAATCACTACACAGTGTCATTATATACTGGTTTCCATACTAAAAAGCCCTATCACAATGTCACCACGATAACTGAACTGTCAGCAGTCGAGACAGAAATGCCAAAGATCTAATGGGACAGAAAGTCTCAAATACCCTCTCAGGTCTAGAGCTGATGTCTTTCTCACTCGCACACGGTATCGAGACTGTGCCTGGAGCAGACCTAATTCTTGCTGAATCATTCAGAGGCCTTATTCTTGCTTGCAAATTATCCTCAACCTGGCTGCTCTCCTGCCACATACATTAGCACGCAGGATTCCTCAACCAAAACATCGAGCAGGCAAATCCTAGCCTGTGAAATGCTGTCAGGCAATAACAGTTGCTGTCCCCAGTAATATTCCTCCCATCTGTAAGCCTGTGACTCCGGTGGGATGCCTGGCACCCCCAGGGAACGGCTCTGCTCGCCGGGACTCCGAGTATCCACTCGCTTCCCGACTGACTGCACACAGGTATTTACACAAGCATTTACGAGACTTTTCTCAAACACCCCTCTCCGTAGCCTGGATGCAGGTGAAAGCACCTCAAAAGGTGTTGCAGTCGAGGAGAACATCTCAGCTGCCACTGCAGCATGTAAAACGCTCCATCCACTTCCCTCGCCCTTCCGTGGGCGAGTGGGCGCTGGGAGCGGGTGCTGGGCAAAGCAGCAGCCCTGGGCACATGCCAGACCCATCCTACTGGTCACACGAGGGAAAACAAGGGGAGATGGTAAAGCCCCCAGGCACCCAAAGTAATAGAGAAAAGGAGATTTTTGTGTTTGACAACCAGATGAGTAATCATCCTGAATTCCCTGCTTCACCCTAATCCCCCGCTGAGTCACTGGGTCCCTGTTGATACCCCAGGCTGGGCGACTCCTCTCTCAGAGGCTGCCAGGGATTTTTGCCATATGGCAACAAGGAGATTTGATTAGTTGACTGTTTCCTATTTGTTTTAATTAGTAGTTTATTAGCCATATGTTAAATTGCGCATTTCAACTTCTCAGCGGTGTTACTGGAAGTCAGAAAGTATCTGGATGGGGTTTGTTGCCTCCTGAGCCACGTGGGCATTTGCTCTGCACATAATGTCACCCGGTGGGAGCGCGGAAGTGCTCTCCCGTGTCTCACCCTGCCTCATCTCATCTCATCATCTCTCCTTGTTCTGTTTAAATCTCACCTGCCACCTCTGCCAGCAGCGGGCAGGGGAGCAGGGCAGACCTCGGGCTGACCCGATGGCCCCGGCATTCCCGAGCTGTGGGAAGTCTGGTGTAGGACACCCAGGGGCCTCCAGGATGAGTAATTCCATGGTGCTCCTCTGTCTGGGTGGCAGATTAACAGGAGCTGGAAACCTCTGCACTAATCACACCATGGTGTTTGCACCTCTTTTTTTCCGCTCTCCCATCAACCAGTCATATAAAAGTTAACGGGAAATAGTTACAGAAGGTCATAAACATCAACAGGAGGAGACTCAGTTTAAAACTCACTACAATATCCCCAGAGACCTGAGAGCGGTTCTCACCCAGCCCTGGTGCACAAGCTTTTATTGCTGACAGGTTCCAGCAACGAGGGCGGCTGCTGCCATGCATTTTACCAGCACACGGCTCTCTCTAAGAATAGCTAACCAGTACAGCGTCCCACTCCTTGTCAGGGAGCCACTGGACAGGCACGTGCAGCGCTGAGACCACCACCAGAAAGTACCGGGCACCTGGGGAAGCATCCCGGAGCCGTGGGGCCGGGGGAAGCCCGACCCCCGCACGGCGTCACGCAGCGGCCACGGACCCTCCCGGTGACACCGGCCACGCAGCAGGCTCCTCTTGCCTTTAAGAGAGTTGCCTGTTTAAGTTTTCAGATGATAATCGGATTTCTCCAAAGATTTGCCCAGGGATTTTCCAGCTCCTCCGTGTTCTCTCAGCAGCCAGCGTTGGTGGCACTTACAGTCTTTTATCAAAGTTCCGTGTTCCAGTGTTAGAGCTTCAGGTTTTACTATTTCTGCACCCAGAAATGCATGAACGCACTATGAATTTTACCCCTGACTACCTTTAGTTTTTCATATTCATATAGTCTTCTGCGATTATCACACTAGATGTCAAAGTAATTGCATAGAATTAAACACTAAATTTGGGGTTATTGGCCAGGCTAATTTGTTTAATTTTTATTTTTTTTTTTCTGGGAGAACTGTGAACATCATTTTATACAGTCACCTCAGTGACCTCTCCATGACTATTTCCCTCCTTCCCTACAATGTTAAATATTTTGTTTCATGCTTGCACTTTCTCTTGGAAAACATCTTTCAATTAGGTTTTCTTGATTCCCATGCAGTTTAGAAATGCAGATTCCTAGATGTTGGTATTGATTTTGTATCCTATCGGTTCAGGGGTTGCAATGGTCTAAAGGGCAGTAATTCACTCTCTCAGATACTATATTTAATCAACACGTTATTCCAACTCACTCTTATGCACTTTCTCCCCGCGTGGGCTCAGATCAATTTGTAGATTCTAATGACTGACACATTTTTAAAATACATTTCCGTCGCCTGCTTACGGCAGATCCCAGGTGCGAACCTGCAAGCGCCCATGTCGCCGGCAGCTGCCGCTGCTGCGGGTCCCGGTGCCCGGGGGCCGCCGCCAGCCCGGCACACACAGGGCTGCTCGTCGAGCGCCCGGCGCTGAGCACGTAGCTCCGACTTTGCTAAATAACCCAGCACAGAGCGGCAACGCTGCTTTCCATGGCTCGGCAATAAGAGTTTCTCGAGCCATCACGTTCCGCTGCCCTCAAAGCAATTAGTACCTCAGCCCATTAATACTCCACGCCCTCTCCCCAGCCGGGGGGGCTGTGCTCTCCGTAATATTCTCCTCAGAATAATCGGTGGGTGGCATGAGGAAACAGCGGTCGTACAGCTGTCCACCACCACCACCAGCAGCCCTCCCCCGGCCTCTTGCCAAGCTCGGTAACATTTTGTCATCTCTGCTGTGACAGGACGGAGATGCTCACTACGAGAGCGTTACAAAACATTGCTCCTGGAAGGAGATTTTGATTAGCAGGCCCTGGAGAAGGAGTTGGACCCAACAGTGAGTCCTGGAGCGCGTTCACACCGCTCTTCCCTTGCTCGCGTCAACCCAGCAAGCCCACGCCCGCGTGCACTGACGTACAGGCAGCTCCCTTCCTCCAGAAGTCAACTTCCCGCTCAGTTTCAAACGCGTTTCAGCTCACAGGACACCCCCGACCCCCCCCAGCTCCTGCATGCCCCCAGAGGGCAACGACCTGCCTCTCTCCAAGACCCTGGAGTCGCAGACCTTGAACATGAGGCCGGGCTCAGCGAGCTCTGCCAGGGAGGGGGCAGGAGACATTTAACACCGCGCTCCTGATGGCTGCAGTGCCTGTGCCACCCTCTACAGCACAGCGAACCTCTTGATATTGAATCTGTCAGTATCTCAAGATGCAGGCACCCCCCACAAACTGAATCCCACCCATCCCAGCTCATCTGCTTTGTGGTGCAGGGGAATCACCGGCACTTCCTGCCACACAAGATGCTCGTTTGTGCACAGAGGCAATGAGAGAAACCTCCCTCTCAGAAGGGATGAGGAGCTTCATATTTACTCTGCCGGGTATACGACAGATTATAGCGTCACTGGTCATGTTAGTAAACACTGAGAGATGTGACAAAACATGGAGCTAATCCTTGAAGCCCACTGAAACCAAATATTCTGTCTGATTTGGTTGCAAGTACACATAGAAACATGCTCTGTGGCCTCAGTGTAGTCATATTAAATATTTAAAGTTACTTACTAAATACACAAAGGGTCTGAACTTCCAGCTGATCATTGGAACATGAAGATTCTAGGGAAGAATATGGAAGGAAGGCATGGCAGCAGCTCTGCCTGGGTGTGAACAACTGGAAGTTATCCTTCAGCTGGAAAATAAGACAAATGAGGCAGTATTAAAGCATCAGATAAGAAAAAATGTTCCCTTTATTAAAAAATAGCAGTACATTCTTTACATTTAGCATAAAATCTGCTGTAATTACCTAGCAGTTGGAAAGCAATTTGCAACAGGCTTTATTGTTCAGCATCTGTACCAAATTCTCAGGGAAACATCCACCAGGGAATAAAGTAAAATGAGATGTGCCACAGTAACTACAACATTTAAATGCTTGCACAATGGAAATTTCAGTGGGACTTAAATGAGCTACAATGCAATTCTACTTTTGTGTTGCTGGTTTTGCTTTGTTACTTAAAGGGTTCTGGGTTTGACTCCAGCTTCTTTTTCTCCTCTATACACACACCCACCAGGAATGTTATAATCCACACAAACTAGTAAGGTTATGTTACAGGAGAAAAAAAAAAAAAAAAATTTAAAAAGAAAACCCAAGTCTATTGCAGCCACAGAACAAGAAACGTTCTGTCAGATACCACCTCCAGGACTTCACTATTATTTATCAATGCATGCAGCTCTTTGCTTTTAATCTCTACAATAAAGAGAAAAGGTAAAATAGCTTGCAGGTTAACTGATGACTTGCAAATTCACCATAGCATCCCAGGGTAACTATTTCATCCATGGGAGAAAACTGGAGCTCACACAAGGTTTTGAGGATGTTTAAAGGAAGCTACATTCTGTTACTGCTTAGCCTGGTTTAGAGCTGGCCTAACTCCACCCCAAGCAATACAGTCAGCTGAACTCTGATGGAAATAAACCACTCCAAGTGTGTACCAGTATAACAAAAAAAAAAAAAAAAAAAAAAAAAAGAGTGCTAGTTTTGCATCTGTCTCCCCAAGGCAGGGAGCGTACATGTGAGGCCATTCAGGAATTCCATCTCAGTCACTGAAACCTGTGCCACACGGGCAGAGAATGGGAGCCTGATGCTCTCCAAACAGTTCCTAATTTCCCAGGGCACCTCACCTCTCACAGTGACAGCCATGGATTTATCAGATACCTGTTTATTCCTTCTTTATTTCTTTTCTCACTGATTAAATAACATTCCTTCTGATTTATTTTCAGACCATCAAATAAAACAGGAATGTATCTTTGCAAGGAAACATATCTTATATTCCGTTCCAGCCTGAAGCTAAACAGCATAAACAAATTCATCCCTTTTGGTAACAAGGACACGATTGCGAGAGTGCTTGGAATTAAGGAATATTAACAAATTCCCTATATTTTTCTTCCATCCAGAATTATGTTTCAGAACTCTGCCTCGTGCTTTGCTACCCTACATTATCCTGTCCAATCAGGCTGTGTGCCCTCAAGCCTCCAAGCAGGTTATTAGTCTTACAAAATGCATAGGATTAAAAGCACATGTCTTTAAGCTCCACAGGCTGAATTTTACTCAGCGTGATTGCATGGATACAAATGAGAACAGAGCTTGATTCTAGATGTTTACAGTACCATGAAATTTGCTTTAACATGCTGACTTCTGATGTAAGGCGAGTTCCACATGGAAGAAGTTAATGCCTATGTCATCCTTCAGATTAGGGCAAAGCACACTCAAATGGGGAAATCAAAGTCTCGTGATTAGGTAAAATAATTCCCGCATTCAAGAGAAAAAGGAAAAATTCACCTAATGCTCAAAGAAATTAGATGATCTGTGAGTGAAAGGAGGTAATGTAGATGTGATGACAGGAAAGATGTGACTGTGTGCTCTCTGGGTTGGTAGGAAAGTCAGGAATAATAGAGAGCAAGGAGAATCAGACAGACATTTACAAAATCCTAGACTTTATTCAATGAATTATTTAAAGTCTATTTCTGATCTGGCACAGGAGGTCACTTGATCTCCAGAGGGGAGCAACAGGAGCCCCATCACTTCTGCCATTCAAAGCTCAAATGAACAAAGTGATAGGAAGTACACAGCACAGAACCATCGGCCGCGGCTCCCGGGAAGGGACTATTTGACCTTAGCAGACTTCCCCTCTTTCTAGTATTTGTCTTGTTTGCACCCCAGGTAGTTCAGTCTGAACTAGCTTCTCTGGGTAAACACCGACACCTCCACAGGCATCAGTACGTGTGGACCAAAGCTGTGGTCACCTTCTTCATGTCTGATGGCTTAGGTGTGCCATCACAAACACAGAGCATCAAGCTGGATGAGGCCTTTCAGACTTACCAGGCTACAGCATGAAATCATAACAACCTAGTCCTGAAAGACTCATTTTAGTAAGACAATACCGAGTACCGAAGAGGAAGGCTAGATGCTGCCCAACCAAGCCTCTGAACTAAGCAGCCTCGGGAGCTTACCCCCAGACTAATGCCCTCAAACACATCAACATCGCCACAGACAAACTTTGTCTTTAGTACAGCCCCGTCTAAGAGTTGGAAAAAAGGATAGAAATATGAGCTGCAAGTGATGAACTAAATCACATGAAGGTTAATGACTTTAATGACTTAGCCGAGGTCTCACACAGCAACCGCAGCAGTAATTTGGGAACACTAGTGTCCCAACCTAGTTCTACAGTCGTAAGATCATCCTTCCTACTTCACTTGAGAGAGCGCAGACAAGCTAATGGAAGACACATCCTCTCCCACACACCCTGAGAGCTTCTGCAGACCTGACGTCTCCAGCAAGTGCCCTCTTCCCAGGATCTGAGGGAGTGCGGTGCCTTTCTAGGAAATGGAAAGTGTATCTTAGGGCCAGGGTTAATATCAAGAGCCCAGTTTTCCAGGTCTGATAGGTGAGGAGGGGTTGAAGTCACTCTTCATTTGCCAAACAGTCCCTCTATTGCCCCACCTTTCTTGAAGTCATGGTAGTGTTTATTCATCCTCTTTCTAGACTCTCTTTGGTTCCCTGTCCTACAAATATCCTTGACAACAAGCTCCGTTGTCAGAGAAAAATCTAAAAACGTACACTTGGTTTACCTTGTTCAGCACATTCACAGTGGCTGGGTTTGCCCATAAATAACCATACTGCTAAAGGTGAACGTGAACAACTTGAGATATGTAGACACAGACAGAGAGAATGAGTTCTGGGCAAAGTCGAGATACACAGTTTCTCACTCCTATTCAACTGCAGCAATTTCACATCTCTGGGAAGAAGGGAAAAAAGCTTCAAGCATGAGATTATTACATTTTGTACATTACACCCTGATAGAAGCTAAAAATAGACTCTGTCGGTTGCTAAGTGCGTTTCAAATGGCTTTCCTTAGAAGTAAAAATGGGATTTTATTTGAAAAAGCAGAAGGTGGGATTTATAACATCTTGGGAAAGAGCTGAACAGAAAATCACCAGTTGTTGGGATGGAAGAAGCAGGGAGTTTGTTATTCCTTTTCTTTCCAAGAGAGAAGGCAGGGGGTGTTTACTGAAAGACTATTTAGGGTTTCCTAGTGCCACTACATGAAGAATATACACACAAACTCATGGTAGTTCTCATCCCCTCCCTTCACACAAAACCACAATGTTCTGACAGGTCCTACCACACCGTGGGGGACACCTACCCTGCGGACAGCAGAGCAAAATAAAAACACCCGTACCCGCTCCAGGGGGTTCCACTTCGGCAGGGGAACCCCGAGGGGGTGATCTCCCCTCTTCACAGGGCACGCCTGGCAGCGGGGTGGGGACGCCGGGACAGGGAAACCTTCAGCTTCAGCCCGACCAGGAGAGTCTGGTCCCAGAGCCCCACCGCTGGGTGACCCTCACCACACCAAGCACTGGGGATGCTCACGGCTTCCAAGCTTCCACACAGCCCAACTCCACCCCGTAACCGCCTTGTGTTTCACCACGGGGCACCGCAGGTCCCACCTGGAAGAGCCTGTGGGAGACAAAGCCACGCACGCCGCCGCGGGTCGGGCTCTGTGCAAGGGGGGAGCCTGTTCACTGTACCTAGCATTTTGTGATTAAGAAAGTGAACTGTTACAGTAAAGACTGAGAGTTGTAATTGAAAGATATCTTACGTCAGAACGATTTCTGAGACGCGCTCCAGGTATTAGCAGAGCCATTGCCTGCGGTAGTAACCGCTGTAGGACTAGACAACTTGCTAATGTACCTACTTGGCAGAAAATAGTCTTGGGATAATTAGAATTACAGCCATGTAAATAGCATGAATACAGTATTCAAAAGGTTTCGATGCTGTTAAAGCTTATGCAGAAACAGGCACAAGCAGGCAGGGAGAGGTGAGGTTGGGAAGGGCAGAAACCACAAGCTCAGGCGCCCGGGGCGCACTCTGAAGCATCAGACTTTCCATGTGACCTCGCAGCTTCCCAGAAATGAGAATCACTATCCAGGGGGGACATTAAAATGTTAGGAGAAGAGTAAAATAATGCTTCAAAGAAAACAGGTGTTAAATTAATGGATGCTTATGCACTGATGTGGGGAAGTAGGTATATTGAAAGGGAAAAAAAAAAAAAAAAAGAAGAAGAGAAGCCTCATTTATTTTCTTGTATAACTTTTTCATTATAAACACACTGTGTCCTTATCAAGGCAACATGAAAAAAAAAAAAAAAAAAAGCATTATCATGGCTGAGAAAGAAAAGCTATTTTTAATCAATTCTGTCAAGGGAGACAAATTTAGATACATTTTTTGCAAGCATTGTCAAACCAAAGATCTGGGCTGTATGCATCTGTGGACAGTAACTGCATCAAAACAGAGAAGTGTCCTAGACTTACTTGGAACACTCAGTGTGGTTCCACCTTTCAAAGAACGTCGATTTGTGGAGTGTTGATATTCAGAGTGGCACCTGTGGTTAATATGAGACTATCGCTCTGTTTCTGCATTTTATAGGAAAGCAATGCATATGTAAATGCACAGCATGAAATTCGGGGAGACGGCTGGGCAGGCGGGAACTGCCGGGGGGGGACTGGTTCTCCATCAGCTGTGTTCGTGTAAAGCTAGAGACGGGCTTGGGGAGAGAATGGGGGAGGCTGGCAGGATTTTGCTGTTCAGGAGCTTGCCCTGTGCCCAGCACCAGAGTAGAATGGAATATTTCAGTTCCCAACATGCTCACTGTGACTTCAATTGCATCTCCTCCTTTTGGATTCATAATACAATGGAAAAAGATAGAGAAAAATCTATTTCAACAGAATGAATTTGCCTCTAAAACTTCCATTATCAGATCAGATTTATAAAAGAAAAGCAGGCAATTAAACCCAACTGAATGTTTCACAAACAAAATCATTGAGGTTAAGAATCTGCATTAATATGACAAAACCCAGGAAATTAGAAACTTCTGACTGACAATTTATCCCCAACCACCTCTGTACAAAGGCCTTGGAACATTATTAATGACCCACTTTGTCGGCAACTTCCTTAACTTTAACACGGTTTTCTCCTTTTACTGTAGAATTTGGGACATTTTTTATCAAGTATTAGGTAAGTCTTAATCATGATGAAGGTTATAGAGTTTATAGGGAAAGTACCTACGTTTTTCTGATGCACTGGTTAATAACCTGCTAACGGGTCTTTCTCCACTGTACTCAAAAGGCACAATGAAAATCTTATTACAGCAAAGCCCAGGTAGCTTGAGTAATGTCCACTTTTATTTATTTATTTATTTAAGATGAAAACCGCTGTTACTTTCCACTCCTGACAGAATTCTACATTTCCTATGCAAGTCAGCATATGATAAAATAGCAGAATATTCACCAGTGTCAAACAGAGGATTTTAGCAATAAGCTTCAGTGCAATGTGAAATATTGTAACAATTATTCCTTGTGATCGGGATGTTAATCTTCCTTTTTCAAATAAAATCCAAGGTTATCAGTATGATCTAGCAGTTTCTCAAAAAATTTCAACACAGTATTTCTAGTCACAAAGTTCCTATTTTGTGAGTACCTGGGTTCACTGTGATCAAAAAATCATTGATATGCTTTAACTCAGAGCCTCCCATTTCCATTCTGTGCAGCTTTTTGACTTAACAAAACCCAAATTTGTGGGTGTTTAAAGATAGCCTAAGTAATATACATACACATATATATATATATATTTGTGTGGATACAAATATACACATGCTTATGTATATACAAGCTTAATTTAAAAATGTAATGGAAAACACTCCCAGCTCTAGTTACCTACACTGCAGATAGATGAGAGACAACAAAAAGTCTCCCAAATATGCCCAAAGCAGTAAGAAAAGTGAAAATATTTAAAACAGACCAATGTCCAGAAACAAGTACAAATGAAGAATATTTTTACCGATAATGCCCAGCATACCTGGATTTAAGAGTCTGGATAATTTTGTGGATTATTAACGTGCTAATATAAATGCAATCAAATCTCATGACTCATGTGTACAGTGATCACCACAGGGAAATAAATAATGACATGCTTAATTTTCCCTGAACTCTCAAGTCCTTGTTCTGCCCAAGGAACAATCAGATGGGACGGGCATGAGCTCGTTTCTGCCATGGCACAAGGTGTGACATGGAGAAACGGAAAGAGAAAGCAAACGTACGCAGCATTGGTTCTCCATCCTGCAAATGTTTTCCAACCCTAGGCAGAGGAAATAAGAAAATAACATCAGTGTCACACCAGAGCCCAGACCCGCCGTGCTGCATGCCTCGCACCACATCCCCCCCGTCACCGGCACGACAAGCCAGTTCCAACGCACCAGCACCAGCGGTTCCCCCTCTCTGCCGCGTGCTCTATCTGGTGCGACCTACACCAGCTTTATGTCATTAACTCTTTTCAACAGCTACAGAAATCCTGGCTGCATATTTGGTTTCTGGAGCCTTTTATGACCCGTTTCACTCCACTTCAAACGCTTTGGCACAGAAATAGCATCAAAGAGCTAAATAGAACTTGTTACACATAATATTCTTTTAATCTCATAAACAGCATTCAGCAGATACAGATCTTGGCAGTGCCGTAAGATTAATGTCCAGGGCCCAGCTCATGAGGGAAATGATGCTGGGTGAGCAGCTCCGTGTAGCAAAGCATATTTCTCAAGGTGACATGACCCCTCGGAAATATTTGTCAGTGCACACTGCGCATATTGAGAGCTAGAGAGTCACCCTAAGCACATAAATACAGTTCAGTGCAGAAAAGGCAAGAAAAGCTGTACTTAGGGCAAAACTGTGGAAATGTTTTTCTCTGAACTTAGAGTATTAGCAGACACTGGTGGCTGTGGCACACTGTGCGGCCACGGAGGACTCGTGTGATGGTCCAGAACCCACCAGGATTTGTTTCCTATGTTTTGTTCTGGTATGACGGAGCACAGGGTCTGTCCTCTCTGCACAGACAGCAAGCTTAGGAAGGGGGGAATCGAAGGAATCCCAAGAGAGGATTTCGCACCTCTCAGTAAACCCCTGCATGGAGTGGCAACGTCGGGACTCCTGTCTCTTCCTCCACCCCGTTAGCAGTTTGCGGTGCTTGCCAGGCAAGGGAGGGAGCGAGCTGGAAGCCGCTGAGCTTTCATCAGCCCCCACAGCCCCGAAGTTGGCCGCTGACCCCCCCATTCCAGAGGCAAATCGAAACCTCCCGCACGCTGGGGCCAGAGCGGGTGGGATCAGGCAACTCGCCCTTTGCTGGGCTGGTGTGAAGGGTGGGGTGGAGACCCAGCTCCCAGCCCTTGCGCAGGACACGGCTGTGGGTTCCTGTATTCCCCCCAACCAGCAGCTTTCTCGGCAAAATACGATGCTGATAACGGCCGGCATTTTCTCACCTCAGACAGGGACCGTGAGACTAATGTGACTAACGTCTGAAGAGAGCCTTGAGACAGCTGGGCGAGAGCGCTGGCATTATGATTAATTCCATAGACTCATGTGGATTATAATAAGCATGAAACTGAACCATTGCAGAGAGGACATGTGATATTATACCGCCGTTATCTTTGTGGGGTTTTAGCCTTTCAGCATCAGTTCATAACCAGCAAGAGAAGGCTGCATATTGCTGGTCCAAGACACTCGATAGCTCTTCATGTCTTTCTTGGGAAGGGTACATAAAAAGAGCTAACAGCAAACCCTAGAGAAGCCACCAAGTCACAAAAAGCCTGACCAAGGCGAGAGCCTGCATCACATTAAGAGTTCAGAGGCAGTGATGGAACCAGCACGACACCCCGATATCAGGGTCTGCACTGGGGCCGTGACACCATTCACAGGGCAAGAACCCCCCGGGGCGGGGTGGGAAGCGTGCCGCGAGCGAGACCACCCCCCACCCGCGCTCTGCGGGTTCAGGAGGCTCCAGCCGAGCTGCCAACGCTGCTCGCAGGGCCCGAGCCCGAGCTCTCCCCCTCCTGCTCAGACATCCCCTCGTGCCTCCCCGACACAAGGCACGGCACAGCCGGGAAGGGCCACCAGCTCCCTCCCATCAGTGCCAAGGTAGCCGGTGCAGCGAGCGCAGGAAAGGCTCTGCTTCTGCTCTACCCTTTGGCAGAGGGGAAGATACGGATTTGCCCAAGGTCATGCCACAAGTAATTAGAGCTTCAAATCAAATGCAAAAATCATGGGTACCAGCCTCACTTCCCAGCCACCATTAGGGCCACCTCTTGCAAGAAGCACATGAGGACATGGTGGCACATCAAAGCAGTATCACAGCACATGCTGTGTCTCAGTTACTGCAGTCTTTGGGGAAAATGATGTTAGAATGGGCTGTTTCGGTAAGAGAGGGATCTTCAGTACTTGTGAAACTGTTCCTTGAAAATAATACGTTATACTAAACTGCCGGCTTGCCTTCGTCACTACGAAATACATTTCTTTTCCTCACATCTTTCACTCTTCATGGAAGGATGAGATAAGTGCAGGCTTCCACTTAGAACTTTTGGGGTTTTTTAATTAAAAGAAGAAAGTTATGTGAGATTATTCTTATACGCAATCTGCAGATTAGCTCTCTGGCTGAGAAACAGTTTGTCTACAACCGCCCCTGTGGTCACAGGTACGGCTGCCTATGTGTGCCCTTCAAGGCAAAAGCAAATTGCAATGATCATAAAGATTAGAAGATGATGAACAGACACAAAATACAGTGTTTGCAACATCCACCAGTAACCCCACACTCCTGGCTGGCTACAGACTCAGTGAAATGTAGCCAGAACACACATTCTCATCAGAATTACTTCCTTCCTGGGAAGGACAGAGATACGGTACACCTCACAAGGGAGGTGCAACAGAGCTTTAAATAACCACTTACAAACTTTCCTTCCAAAGAAAATTACAAGTCGGTTAACGCCAAGAAATCCCAGGCTAAAATCGATAAAATAGGACTGCCTTCTGCCTTTGTGCAAAAGGAATTAAGGAGTCATGTGAAAGTTTTTGGCACAGCAACCAGGAGGAGAGGAATTCTCACTTCTGCTTTTACTGAGAATGTCTGTTTCAAAATAAAGAGCTGTGGTTTGGTCCTAGTATGACACGCACAATTTGATTACAGTCAAAGGAGTTGCATCAGTTTGCAATGGGGGAATTTAGCACAGGAACTTCAGATATAAAGACTTCACCTGAAGTCCTGTATGAAGCAAATTTTCCTGCTGGGTTACAGCAAGGCTGGAGTCAGCAGGACGTCAGGGTTCAAATCAGGTATCGCAGGCTGGTAAGACGTTTCACCTCTCTTTGGCCAGTTAATTTAAAACAGGATTAATAATTCCTGCATTATTAGGATTTTATGAAGCTTAATTAATTAAAGGTCATAAAATGCAATGAGACCCGCATATGACAGATACCAGACAAATCCAGACTATTAGTATGGAAGTCGGGCTGTGTTTGAGGTGTAAAAGCAGCTCTGCAGAACGACTGCCCAACTAAGGCAAAGCGCGCTCCCCCCTCGCCTCCCGCGCCCCAGGGCTGCAAAGGGGTGCTTGGCTGGGGCTCAGCCAGGAGCAGGGGGCCCCCCGAAAATCTCGAGGGGAGATAAAAAAAAAAACACAAAGGTAGGAGTGTGGGTTGACAATGAGCACGGGTGCAAAACACCTGGTGACCGGCCTGACTCCCGAGGGCTCACCCAGCGCCAAGCGTGGGGCAGGTCCATGCGGGTGTGTGCGAGGGCTCGGGCACATCCAGGCCTGAGTGTGCACACCTATCGTTCAATTCAAACGAGCTCACTCTTCTCCAGGACCTTTAATGACTAAAAATGCAGCAAATCCCCTTAAATATGCCAAATTGGGGTGGGCAGAAGGGGCTGTTCAGGATTGAAGTAGGATAAAGAGAATAATATGCAGATCTCCCTGCAGTTTATAGTTATGACTAATACCTATCACAACAGATTCATTTGGAAACATGCCTGTGACGTTAAACTTGTCAATCCTCCCCACCTCTCCAAGCCTCTGCTCTGTGACATGCCTGTGCCAGCTTCTCAAGGCCTGCACGACAGTTGCTCAGAAAATGCTGCATCTCTCCAGCTTTGGATCCTGCTGCTAGGAGTCGAGGCTTGAGGAGCGGCGCCTGCAGCCAGAGACCGAAGTTTTCAGTGTATGAGTCGATGGCATCCTGAGAAACAAAAATCCAAGCCACGCGAGGGCTGATGACTAGGCGCGAGGCATCCTTAATGCACAGAGCTGCGTGCAGGGATGCCGAGTGAAGCGGGTAGGAGTCTGGGGCTGCGGCCCCTTGCAGAGGCAGGGCTGGGTCAGCCACTCCAGTGGTTCCCACCGAGCTCCCACCAGCACGGCTGTGTGCCATCCAGTGTGCCAGGGGGGTGGCAGGGAGGGGACCGGTGCTGTGCGAAGCACTGGATGGCCAGCAGCACTGAGCCGGGCACCCAGGTGGGAATGTACATGCGGAAATGCCTCCGACAGGGCCAAAGCTAGAGAAGAAACTCTGAAACTGGTCTGAACTGGTGGGGCACCTGTCTAATGGGATGACGTGCATGGCCGTGGCAGTGAGCTGAATAACCCCAGACCACAAGAGCGCGTGAAAGCACTAAGGGGAAAGAACAACCTAAGGGAGAAGGCAAATTATTCACAAAACAAAGGCTAAAACTGCAATCCAAAAGCAGAGATATTAGCATATGAGTAGTCCATTTGCAGTTCTTAAAGAATGAGACAAGCAAGCTAAAAAAAGAAAATGCTATACAAGGAGCTGAAGGACCTCATCAAAGGCATAAACTGCCCTCAGTAACTGCACATCTGGTTAAGCTTTTAGGAAAGCCTGCATCTTCCTCTGGATATCAAACACTGGGAAGAAGGTTATAGCTTGGCCAGGGCTACGCAAGACACCCAGGTTAAATTAAATTCATGTGGGGGGAAATTCGAACTACCTAAGAAAAGATTCTGCCCTGAATGAGCAACCAGAAGACCCACCTTGGGGTCTGCACTGTGAACGCCTCTCCTGGGGTCACAGAAGCTGGTGGGAGCTCCCGAGGGAGAGAGCAGAGCCAGGGGGTGGCAATCTGTCCTTCCTTCCCTGGGGAACTAGCCCACCGTTTCCTGCAGCTATTAAATGATTTGAGAGTTGCAAGTCTATGGATTTTTCACTGTGAATTAGCATTCTAAATCCAGTATTAACACCACCAGCCATCCCGCTGGGCGATGGATGTGTGACAGCACGAGGCCCTGCTCTGCCTCCATCTCCATAGAGGAGTTCCAGCTCTGGCTCTGGCTCTGCCTGCATCCTATTTAAAGAAGTTTGTTAGTTGGGAAAGGCTCCAAACCTCTTAACAGACCACTTCTGTCTCAGTGAAATTATCAGGAAGGATAAGAGTCCAATTTATAACTATAGAAAAAAACCTGGCACGCATTTGAATAAATCCATGCCAAATCTATACATGTCTGGATTCACTTGGTGAGACCAGGTAGTGACGGTCATTTAGGCATCCTGCTTCACTAAGAACCCTGTCCAAAAAGCTTATATCCTGTGAATCTATATAACTACATTAGACAGAGAATGAAAACCACATTGAGATTAGATTTCCATCTCTTAACATCTATATACGTGACAGATGGGATTAGTAAATGAACAGACCACTGAAGGAAGGAGGGAGGATTAACAATGGAAAATAAAAAAAGGTCGATAATCAGTGGCAGCTCTTTGGAAAAGAGACTTAGGACAAGTGGCACAAGCAGCTTCCATTTATTTACTTCAGCAAATGAGAGTTTCAGAATATGAAAATGAAAGACAATCTTCCTTTAATCTGCGGGGAAAGTGGGGCTGGGTGCAGCCCACACAGGACATCATAGCCGCTAACAAGGAGAGAATTCTCCAGGAACATGCTCTGACAACTCTAATCATCCCATGGCCCGGGAAGCTTAGAATCAAACCCCAGCTCCAGCTTTTATTGCAGAAGTTTTAATCTCCATTCTTATGCAAACAATTTGAGGGAATGATGGATAGATAAATAAACGAACAAATGAATAAAAATCAGGCTCACACACTGACGCAAAAGAACTATTTCTCACTGAGATGAGCATCACATGCTGGTGTGAGTTTGTGAATGACAGTCAGTATGAAGATGAACATGACAGGCGGAGGTTATCCTCCTGCTTATGCTGGCTTTACATCAAGCCCAAATTTTATATTCCAGACACAGCAACAAGGAAGCAGTGACTGCTGTAACAGTGAGCACAAATGTAAAAATATAACACTGTTCTTCATTTATGTCCAGACAAAGAAGATCTGACCTATGAAGTCAAAATTTTTGAGTGAGATAAATAAACAGGCAGTGTCTGATTCTATTAGACCCAGGCAATGTAATATAAAACCACACTTTCTGTACAAAAGTCCTCCTAAACATCTGTCTGGGCTCCAGCATTGACCTACCACAGATGTTTACAGATTATTTTTTTAAAAATACGCATTTATAAGTTTGTAGATCCTCAAGTCCTGCAGCAAAAGGGTCCACAGTATCTTTATGCACTGTGTAACAGAGAACTTCCCATTGCCTTAAGTTTGATTGTGCCTACACCGGTAGGTTGCTTCAGTGAATCAAAAGCACTTTGTACACACACTGGTCTCAGTACTTTCTGTTTGGGAAGATTCTGGGAGAGGGGAGGAGATTCCCACTGCACATCCTGGACTGGCGGAGAAGGACACGGAGGCAGAAGTTTGGAGAGAGGGACTAAACTCCAATGTCCATAACCAATCTTCCATCCCCTAAACTTGTGTTTTACACATCTGGCTGCCCACTTGCTCATCAGTTATAAAGTCTCATCAGGAAAAAAAAAAAAAAAAAAAAAAAGTAATTGGCACAATTCCATTTTCAACAAAACATCATGTTTTTACTTTGCCAAAGGAGAATGAAGCTGTCCCCTCTGTCCAGTGCTGCCCTTTGTACTCAACTCTACGCAGTTCTCAAGTCAAAGACATTCTGCCCTCAGGCTCTAAAGACACACAACGCTTTTCATTTTGAGAGTGAACAAGCGATCCGTGCCTTCACTCCCTCAGAGCCAAGACCAGAAGCAACCAAAAATGAGAAGTGCTGGAAGAGCTGGATATTACTTTCCGAAGCTCATGCATTTTATTGTTTTCAAATGTTAATGCAGAATAAAAGATATACGAAAGTCAAAAAATGTACAATCTGTGTTTCAATCAGCTTGACTATCCTAGGATTTTTGTCATTTGAATTTTAATGATTCAGAGTAAGAAACACTTTTTCATCCAAACATCACTAGTTCAATACAGTGCAGGAAGCTTAGAAAAAAAAACCTCCCTAAGCAGCAGCAGGGACTCTGTTTGTGGTGTATCTTCTGGATATATTAATCCAAATTCTGTTGGAAGGAGATCCATTTTTACCATTTTCCCCCCCTCCAAAAATATTCACTAACTGGTTTCTCTTGGAACAATCTACCCTCTCCCCCCATAAACTGCCACAAAATTGATAGAATAGAAACTGCCTTCTGTGACAACAGCTACACCCAAGCCGGGGCAGGGGGCTGGGGGGGTCTTATTTTGGACAGCCACAGGGAAGACAGTCGCAGGTTGTAAAACTGGTAACTTTGACTTACACTAAATCACTTCACTAGCACCAAATGGAAATAAAAGATGATTTTATGCAGTCAGCTTTTAGTCCATTTACAACTTTCTGCATTAATATTAAGATACACACTCTCACTTTTGTCCAGACTGTAAAAAACAAATGAATTCAAGGTATTTGAAAGTTATTTAAGACCTGTGCCCTCTGAACAGCTCCCTCAGAAGGTGAACTGTTAGGTCTTGGCCTCCCATTTGGATCCTACTCTAAAACACATTTACTGCTTGTTAGCAGATTAACAGATGAGACAGAGGGGAGTTAAACATAGCCAAGGTGTGAAAAGTAATTATAGGCTGCTGCATCAGACTGGGAATAAGAAAAGCCAGTGTTAAGTGTCTGCTCTAGGACGTGATATCTATCTTTACTGGAAGAAGAACAAGGCGTAGCTGAACCTGTTTGTATCTTCAGTAGTTGAGCTGAATCTCATTCTGTATCTCCAAGTGAACACTGTTCAGACTGACTGCACTTAGATAAACTTTACTCTCCTCAAAGTCTCCCTTTTTGGAGTCACCTTTCTGGAGAGTCAGATTCTGCAGCTGACTGGGGTGAGAGGTACTGCTGGGATCAAGGGCTGCAGCGTGAGTCTGGTAAAAACAGTGATCAATAATGATTTCGAGGGACGATGAACTTTCATTGAGAAAACAGTGGGGAGCTTTGTTTGTTTTTTTTCAAATCAATGAAGAGACACACATGATTGCTTTGCTTGGAAAGGACCAACATTCTCCCAAATTTGTGCAAATGGAAGTCAGCCAGTCTGATGTGTCTGACTTGAAAAATAACAAAACCTCTCCAATTTACAGTCCAAGAAGTAGTAAAGTTCCCCAATCTCTAAGTGATATGAAGCAAAGACCACATTAGTCTGCAGCTTTCAAACAGCTGTTAGCAAAAGGAGCGAGCAGGGCCCATTGCTGTTGCACACTCAGGAACAGGCCAGCAGGATTTTATTGGCAATCGTGAAAAGAGCCGTTTGTGGGAAACTGGCTCAGACCCCCCTTAAGCCATCTTTTAATCAAAACTGTCCTGGTGTTGTTCCTTGCTACGTATATTGTATTCACCCGTTGTTCTTTTGCCTCGTACCGTGATTGTAAACTCTCGGAGGTGGCTTTTATAGCTTTGTTAGGAGTGAAAGCTGGGTGTCATCAAAGTCAGGGGTGATTTGTCACTCGCACCAGCAGAAGCAGCTTTTCACCACGTGTGCCTCTGCACCGCGGCCGTCGCCCCGGAGCCAGGGCGGCCGAGACAGCTCGCGCCCACATAACACGGAGTGATGGAACGTGATGTGCCCCAGTAGCCGTCATTATTTGGCTCTATTATTTACTGATTGGGTCAAACTCTGCTGTGGCGAACCTTATGCATCTTGATGCAAATTCGCATCAAGAATGTGAGTGAGACTATCTCGGAAAGTAATATTTTACACAACTTTTTTTGTCTATTTTAAACCTGTATAAATAACTGCACAAGTTGCCGGGCAATGGAATATCATTCTCTCTGGGATTGCATTTCTCTCTCTAAGCCGCTCCTCTGGTTCCTCAGAGGCAAAGACCTAATGTTGGAATTGTATATCAAAGATCAGACACAGAAGAAAATAAGATTTTTTTTTTTTCTTTGTCATACCCAAACCTCACCAGCATTCCAATGACTAGATAAACATTTCTGCAATGTATGTGGTTTAGCACTAGTAATTTCATCAGTCAGAGGTTATGACTTATGCATTTCTTGAGTTCATGACTGATTCTTTATGCATGCACAAGAGCTAATTGCATCCATGAGAGTTCTGTGCCTGTTGGTCTGGAGGTGTATTGCCATATGTTTGGTGTATACTTAATTAACACAGTGCAGCTGCACTGTTTTCCATCTGTATTATAGATTAGATTTCTATTCCATATCTAGGCAGGAGTCCCACAATTCATATTTATTAAAATAATTACCCCAAGATTTAGATGGTTGGAAGTAGTCAAGCAGCCCAGCATTACTTTGCACAAGGAATATTATTCAGCTATGAAGCAAAACTGAATAGCATGAGTACTTAAGTGGTTGACATGCATGCAGTCAGAACATCAGGCTTGCAGACAGAGGTTAAAACAGAGCCTGCTGAGCATTTTTTCCAGTTACTGGTTCTTAAGATACAAAGATTATTGAAGTGTGACTTGCTAGTATATTCATATTCAGCATCAGATTCAGATCTTTTTTTAGCTTCCTGCAATCTTTCTCTCTAGGCACTGGAAATTTAATTTTAAAATTGGATTTGTATAACGCACTCATTGGTCTTTAGTATCTGTTTATGAAGCACCTGTGGTTCAAAATTCACATGCCTGTGCAAATTGTTACAGGTGTAGAAGCTTGAGTAAGGGTGCAAACTGCACATAAGCCTTTCAGTCAAGTGTATTTCCAGTAACCTTCTTCCTGCTGTACAAAACCAGCTTGCATACAAATACACTGAGGCCACAAGAACAGAACAAATCCAGAACGCAAACACATGAATTAAATGTGACCTAATTGCAGTGTCTAGATCCAGGATCTAATTCCAACCTCCAATACCTTTCAAGACTCTGGAAATAGCAGGACCCAGAGCTGTGGTTTGGATTTGATAAGAAGGGGACATTTAGCATTTTATGTGAATGTTATTGTCTTGTCCAACTCTGAACTGAGGAAGTAATCTGAGTAATTAAAGTCCAAACCTATGCAATTATAGACAGCAACGCATGGCTGAGGAATAATCAAATTTACTTTTCTTATCCATTCATAAAGTCATCGCTATAATTTTGTAAGCTGGTTAAGACCTGCACGTAGGAAAGTGAAGGTTTCCAACTACCTGGAGAGTACAAAGGGCACAGCACAGCAGCTGAAGCTGCTCTCGCGCTACGCTACACTTCACTTGCACACTGCATGTCTCAAAATGATGTTTGTGATCCCATGCCAGGCAATGGCCACTGTCTGCTCGAAGCAGAATGGAGACTGGCAATCACCCTGGATAGGCTGATGACTAGATATCAGCTGCCGACTGGCACCTGACAAATACTTTGGCAAATGGCACCGATACGAAAGACTCTGTGAGTTAAGTTTCCCAGTTAAGTTGATTGGTGTGTATTTACTCTTACTTTTGAGGCCAAAAGTACTCCGAACCTGCTCAATATACTTTTTAAACACAGAAAAGGTAAAACATAAACCAATCCAATTGAGAAGAGCTGTGTGTGTATAGAAAAGGAGCAGTTTCACACATGTCCTTGGCTGGGTCCTGCAGCCAGGTGAGCTGTACTGCTGGTGGAGCCCGCAGAGCCCGACCCAGAGCTCTGACCAGCTATTTCCATGAGTGAAAAAAAGAGCTCGGTGTAAGGGGTAAAGTACTAGGCATTTTAACTGCATGACTTATGGTACCTGCTGTAAAACGCAGGTTTTCTGTTGTTAGCCAATGTATTGTTTCCCCAACAAAGAACAGGCAGCAGAAAATGACTGTTTTCCAGGTTTTTTGTGCACTATGCTAGATACTGTTGCACTGATAAAAAAATGTCAAGATGTTGAGGTCTCCAAATGTTACAGCAGGCCCTCAAAGGGGAAGGGAGTTGACACGTCTAGACGGCATTCAAACCAGATCAATAACATTCAGATCTTCCCGTGCCATTCCCGCGTGCAGCACGGATAAACACGCCGCCGGGCTGGATGCTCCTCGTGCAGCCGCAGCCGCCTGGGAACAGCAGAGCCAGGGCAGAGGGGCATTTCGGGGGGCTTCGTTTAGAATCCCAGAACGGTTTGGGTCGGAAGGGACCTTACAGACCATCTAGTTCCAACCCCCCGGCCGTGGGCAGCGACACCTTCCACTAGACCAGGGTGCTCGAAGCCCCGTCCAATGCGGCCTTGAAGCGAGAAGTTTAAAGCCGGAACAGCGTTGTGGGGGGGAGCAAGCTCATATACCAGCAGAACACCAGATATTTTGGAACAAAAGTTAACAGAGCTGTGAATCTAGGAGATGGGGGGAACTACTGGGTCACTTCGAATCAGAAGTTTCCACAGCCCTTCTCTTAGGCTTATTAGCGTAGAAATTTCTAACTTTCCAGCTGAAGAATTCTGGCTGTTTTATGTTTAGATTTGAATTATAATAGACTTGCTATAACTGGAGGGCAAAGATAGGGAGAGGCCTAGGAAATATGCTTAAACAGCTCGTTGCTTTTGTTTTCTGAGGGATTTTTGCCTGCTTTACGGAGACTGTTGTTTGAAAACAACAGTGGGAGCAACAACAGTATTATTAAATATTAAATAGAAATTTCCAGGAGAGGATGCAAGAGAAGGAACACAGCAGATTTTGCTTGAGAAGCTAAATGCAGTTTCATTGATCCATCTAGCAGCCACAGCTCAGAGGCTGCTTCGTGCATTTGAGCTTTACAAAAATCTCCAAATCCTCAGGAGCAGATTTAGGCGACTATATCCACGTGTCAGATCCCCAAACTGAAGCATCGTACTGTTAGGTCTCAGCTCCAACGAAATTATCCTAAACAGCATGGAAGGTGTTTACTGTCACCCCAGAGGGGAAAACAGACTACCTAAGAATAATTTTGAAGCCTTGCTCTCGCTTTGCGTGCCCTCCGCGGCCGCCCGCCGCGGCCAGCGCCAGAACCACCGCGAGCTCTGCCTGCAGGGCTGCGCGGCGGACGAGCCGAGCGCTGGCACGGCACAGGGTGTGCCGGCACCCGCCGGACCCACGCGCTCCTCGGGCACGGGCACCGAAATCCAAACCGAGCAGGGAAAGCGAGAGCCCTCGCCGGGAGACCGGCACGCACGCCCCAGACGAGGGAGTGTTTCGAGGCCGCCTGTCACTAACTCTCTCGGTCCTCTGAACTCACTGTTTGGGGTTTTTTTTTTTTGAGTTTTCAAAGGCCACATGCCGCAGCGTGTGTCGGCAGCAGATCGGTAGGCCGGGAGCGTGAGCGTGGTGTGCCAAAGCAACTCGAGTAATTTGAAGTGTGAAGCTAAAACCTCCCCATTGGCGCAAGCCTCTACTCTCGGGTGCCCTGCAGACAAGCAACTAGAATAGACCGTTTTACACTTGCCTTTCCCCACCTCGACTTTACATCTTAATTAACATTACAATCTTCAACCAAAGTAGTGCCTGAGACATTGTGCATTAACAGATGAAGCAGAATCACACCTCTAAGTAGAAAACAGCATTCTGCAAATGATCCTAACCCTTTTAAGACTTTCAGCACATGAACACACCTTTTCCTGTTGGTTGATGGTTCATTTTTATACCTGAATTCTCAGGCGACTCAGAATCACGGTAGAAAATTTCATGCTGCCCAAAGCTGCTTATCATCATCAAAAGAAATAAATTAAGATGGTTGGGAGAGAAAAAAAAAATTCAAGTAATGCTTATGTTCCACTAAAAGAATATATAAGGTGGGTTTGCTTTTCAACTTCAGGAGAAACTGTTCCCCCTTTTCTGTCCCTTTGAAGTACATCTGACTCTTGAAAGCCGTATAAGAACAGCTAGGCTGTTTTTGTATAAAGAACTGACAGGGAAACTTTATAGCACAGTAATCACCAGCTCTCCATCCCACAGTATCCTCAGCACAGGAGCATTAATAAACATTAAAGAGGAGCATAAGCTAGGCATCTTTCTAATTAAGAGTGAAACAGCCTGCCAGACGAGGTCCGTCCCCAGATGGGGTTGAAGGGCAATGTAAGCACGAGAGAATAAATTCAACGTAAAGGTCATCTATACGGATTAAACGATCTGAGCAGTCATTTCCAGAGCCATCTTCTGCAATTAATATTTAATTAAAAATAGAAACACTATAAAGTTCAGCTTTTAACCAGCAAAATTATTTCATGTCCCATAAAACCTTTAAATACAAGATCATGAATTCTTTCTCTCTCCCTATACAAAGTAGGCTTCTGTGGTTGTGAGTAACCTAATAGAGCTGAGCAACCCAAGAAAGGGCATTTCAAGGGCAGTCAGCCTTTGCACCTTAAAAAACACTTGAAATCTGTTTTGAGTGACCCAAGACAGCATTTAACAGCCTGAGGGTTCTTTTTTTCTTTTCTTTTCTTTTCTTTTCTTTTCTTTTCTTTTCTTTTCTTTTCTTTTCTTTTCTTTTCTTTTCTTTTCTTTTCTTTTCTTTTCTTTTCTTTTCTTTTCTTTTCTTTTCTTTTCTTTTCTTTTCTTTTCTTTTCTTCTTTTCTTTTCTTTTTCTTTTCTCTTCTCTTCTCTTTTTTCTTTTCTTTTCTTTTCTTTTCTTTTCTTTTCTTTTCTTTTCTTTTCTTTTCTTTTCTTTTCTTTTCTTTTCTTTTCTTTTCTTTTCTTTTCTTTTCTTTTTCTTTTCTTTTCTTTTCTTTTTCTTTTCTCTTTCTTTCTCTTCTCTTCTCTTTTTCTTTTCTTTTCTTTTCTTTTCTTTTCTTTTCTTTTCTTTTCTTTTCTTTTCTTTTCTTTTCTTTTCTTTTCTTTTCTTTTCTTTTCTTTCTTTTTTTCTTTTCTCTTTTCATTGAGAATTAAATGTAATTTCTAATCAAATAGTCATCAAAATACATAATGAACTTAAAGAACCAGACCAGCCCAGGGTCATCAGCAATACCATGTTTCAGAGCAGAAGGTGATGGAGAAGAGACACCTGAGGGTGTTTAGAGTGCAATCTGCTGGTCTCTCAGAAGCGCTGCCTTGCACAAGGCCTGGAGTGAGCTGTGGATGCTGCTGCCCAGCCCAGCCCAACGCAGCCCAGCCCAGCCCAGCCCAGCCCAGCCCAACGCAGCCCAACGCAGCCCAGCCCAGCGCAGCTCAGCCCAGCCCAGCTCAGCCCAACCCAACGCAGCTCAGCCCAACCCAGCCCAACCCAACCCAACCCAGCCCAGCCCAACCCAGCCCAGCCCAGCCCAACCCAGCCCATCCCAACCCAACCCAGCCCAACGTGACCTGACCCTGCTGCCCTCCGCTCCGCTCCTCCCAGGGACCTGTTTAGGAACTGCTGGTTCTGAACTGCTTAAGAACCAATAGTAGCTTTGCACATTTCTTTGCATATCCCCCTGGACTTCTCCTAAGTGCCTCCAGCATTTGTTTAGTGTGATTTGAAATGTTCTGTCTCCTATGACTTTGCTGCCCAAGAACTAGGCCACCAAGCAAGTCACCAGAGGAATATTTGTTCTTCAGCACTTGAGTCCTTTGTAACCTACTTGCAAGTTTTTAACCTACACCATCAGAAAGAAGTTGGAAAAGGAGGTCCAGACTCATCACATGAATTCTTATGTTTGGAAAATGCAACAAAAAGTCACTTTGCCTCAGCAATGTGCGGGTCCTTTCACTGGTCTGAAGTTTGAGAAATTTAGGCCTGGTTCCCAACTCCATCATCCTGTTTGACTTTCAGAAAGGCTCACGCTTTTCAGGCTTCAGTTCCCAGTGAGTGGAGATAATACTAACTTGTTTTCCCATGAGCCAGAGATATTTTTCACAGTACTCTAGTTCAAAGATTTGGTTTTGTTTCCCTCAAAATCAGCTGTAAATCTCCCTTCACTTGAGTAGCGCAGGATCAATGCTTTTTTCTTTAAATGCTTGATAGAGTTTCCTCTGTTCTTGGAACTTGGGGTCTTACTGTTTATTTTCACTTATTAAAGAGACAAAACATGAGATTTGTCATTGTTTGCAAGGTACCAGAGATGTAAGTCAAAATCTCCATGTATTTGACTTTTTGAAGCAGTTAGCTTTTTTTACTAGTTTTAAATAACATTCCTGGGAGAGGTGACCTTCTCCAGTCAGCCTTTCTGGTTTGCCCTCATCTTTGCTCAGGGAAATTTCTCAGGAGAGTCTGGGCCACTCTGCTGGTTATCTCCTCACTTTGGAAAGCTGCTATTAAACCTATGTGAACTCGCACCAGGACTTGCAGGAGCCGCCGGGGTAATCCTCCCTGGAAGGAGGCAGAATCCTCAACATTCACAGGTGCATTCATCCATCAGGAAATGAGAACAGGCAAGGAAAGGCAATCAGCTTTTCCAAGACACTAATAAGACGACACAATTAATCTCTTCACTTCTTACTCAACCCCTGATGCATATATAAATTAAATTAGCAGCCATATATCTACACACACATATAAAAAATAGCCTCTGATGTAAATGGCACTCCTAACTTGGAAATAAAAGGCAAGAGGTAAAACTGCTGAAGTTAAGTGGAAGACAAACACATGCAACATCATTTCTCCCATGACCCATGAGGCCCCGGTATTATTCGCATTAGATTACATATGCATAAAAAACCGCTTTTGAAATCTTTTGAAGTATCAGATATTATTTGTTACTAATTCTGGTTTGCAAACAACCGCCTAGTGTTTCTGTTAAAATATGTCAGAGCTGTTAAATGCCTGCATAAATAATAAATAGGAAGGGCATGTACTAAGACTAAGGTCTCTCTGCATCAAGACATAGACAGCACTATGTTTTATTCATAACACTTTGAAAACCACAGAGAAATAGGAAAATGGCTCATCTGCCAGGATGTTAAATCCCTAGTTTACAACCAAGCAAGGGTAACAGTTCTAACTTTATCATACGGACTTTACCAGAACATTTAGACTTGAACATATAGACTTAAGAGTTAGAATGCACTGCCAAAGATAATTGCTTTTCAGTTCCATATATTTATATTGATTAATAGGCCTAGGACTGATGGTGAATCCAATGTTGCTGGGTGTAGCAGAGCAAACGGTTGCCTATCATCACTGTTTGTAATCACCTAGAACACCTTTTAACCATGTGCCTTTCTAGACAAGAAAAAACGTTTTCTATAATAATTACATAATTACAGTTTGCTAATCCCTTAAAAACAGAAACGGAGAAAAATGATATTTTTAAAAAGCTTTTCCATGTCTAGCTTTTCTTCTCTGCATAGTCCTTCTGTTTGTTCTCTACTTGATCTTTGGGTAGCTTTATAACTTGAAACCACTTTCATAGGGTCCTCTCCTGCAGAGGACAGTGTAATCCCTACACGGAAAACAGTATCACGATAATGCTGACAGCCACTAATTTTTGCTGGGTTATTTGCCGCCTTAACTAGGTCACTGGCCTGAGCAGGCATGCTGTTCCCAAGTTAATATTCCATACTCAGTTAAATACGTAAGCACTGGAGGCAGCATCTGCCTTTAAAATATGAACAATTCCATGACATCTTTGGGTCAGCTGTAAAAATCTTCCGCTGATTTCTATCCATGGTTAATTGTGTTATGATTATGGAAAAATATTATGTCATGGATGTGCATACACCGATTATTTCAGTAGAATTTCTAAAAAAGTTTCTAAAACCCTTTAGGTACAATAGGCAGTGACAGACAGAGCCAAATTTACATAAAATGACACAAGCATCAAGTTCTTTTCAAGTAAGTCAAAGATTCAAAAATAGCAATATAAAATACTTTCAGCCTCAAGATGCGCCTGTTTTAGAGTTGCAAAATCTCTGGTGATGGATTATGATTCTTTCTACTTTTGCACTTCAAAAATTACTTGCTGGTATACAGTTAGCATACAACTCTTGCAGATGGCTTTGAAGAACAATCAAGATCTTTAAAACAAGCACTAGAGTGTAATCGGTTAAAAAACTAGGACTTGGGTATAACTTTTTTCACAATTCTAGAGTTCAAAGATTCCCCTACATGTAACAAATCTACAGCATAGCAGCTGAAAGAACAGATTTTACAGGTCCTTTACTTAAAAAACCCTTGTTCTTTGCTTTCACATATTAAGAGTTCCAGGAGAGTTTAGTTCCCACTTAGAGCCCCCCAAAATGCCTAGATATCCAGAATACAGCCTGTGTTGTGAGAGCACAACTGAAGGGTGGGTATCACACGGTGTGCTGCCTACACCCGTGTCCGTGGCAGACAAAGCATAAAAAGCAGAGTATTTAGGGAGAAGATCCTTGGTCTGATGGAGATGTCCCCACTAGCTGCTCTCTTCACCTACAACCATCTCAGATGCAGTAACCTTTTCCATGCGTGCATTTATTTATCCTGGTGGTGTCGTTAATTCCTCTGCACTGCGCGTGTAACAGCTAATAGTTACAGCAATGGCTAAGAGCAGCGCAGATTTTCTTGAAAAAGGTGACCCCATTTGTGTAAGCATTCTTCTACACGTCCCCATCCCATCTAACCCTTAGCATGTCTCTCCTTTACCGCTGCCCCGGGCGCGCGGCATCCCCCCCGCACCCACGAACCACGCGCCTGTTCCCGGAACGAGGGAACACAACAGGCCTGTAACCCAGTCTTGTGTTTCAGTATCTCACACACAGACACTCTCCCACATCCGGAAACTTCAGTCAACATGCGGGCCAAGAGCAGGTTTACCTTTAAAATACGAAATTCAGAAGCTTTTGTGAAGGTGTACCTGCTAGTCCTGGCACCGTGTTCATTATAACACAGCTGCCTTCAAAGAGGAGAAGGTGAAGATGTCTCGATTTTATATGATTAAGGTTTTAAACCTGGAGTGATTCCAGTTAATTTTATAGGTGCCAAAGGAAAATAAATCCCATCTAAGGATACAGCTTACAATCAGAAAGAGTATTTTACCTGGGAAATTAAACTGAAAAGCTGCTTCTAAAAACCACATTTATATCACACACTAAGCCAAATTCCTCTTTGGGGCCAGCCTGCAGGAGTTTTGAGGAGCACCCTGCCCTCCTGCATTGTGCACACTGGAGTTAGGCCCCAAAAATTCATCTTTTCATTCAACAAAACGCTGGAAGGTCACAAGGAGAAAGCTGGAGCAAGGTGAACTCCAGTGTGTTCACAGCCAGGCTGAACAATCTAACAATATCTCGGTACAAAACATCTTAAAGATGCATTGCATAGAAATATGAGCTATAAGAACACTTGAGGCCAAAAATTTGAGCACAGCTCCACGTCTGTTCTCTCTTTTTTTAAATATAAACACTATCCTAAGGTTTTAAAATAGTGATTGCCAGATAATCCATGAATATAAATGCACTTTTTAAAATTACCCAGCTGAAGGCCGACCTTTACTTATCTACGGGGGTGTGTTGTATATGAAAAATCACTGAAAGTCAAACTAGTCCATTTACTTACTCAGAGGACCTTTTAGGAATCTAGAGCTGAAACAGCTGTGAACTAATACCTTATGAATATTAATGAACTCCCCAAACAACTTATTCTGCCCCTGATGTAAATTGCAGAAGTGAAACATCAAAGCAGTCTCCAAAGAATGAATTTTGTTGACATTTTCCTTAGATTAAAAACCTGGTCTTTGTTAAATCACACCTAATGTTGAAATACCAGCAAGTCCAAAGGCTGAGAATACTACACTGGCACGCAAAAAAAATTAAAATGCCTGATTGTTCCTGCAAAAGTACCACAGAGATTTAGGCTTCATTTAACATCCCTCCAGACCTGCCCTTCACCAGAGCTCACAGCCAGGTAAGCCACACTCCTCCGAGCCAGGAATCGGAGCCTGTGCTCCACCTGAAACTCAAGCTGCACAAACACAACCGCTCTGAGGTGGGGACACTGCAAGGATCCCGACCCCCCAGGCACCGGAGGAGAGGAGAGGAGGGAGCACGAGAGGTTCTTTGCACCTGGCTGATCTGACACCTTTCCACTTCAGCAGTGCTGTTCACTGCTGCAGTGTCATGCCATCGCTGCCCAGACCTCTGCGAACATTAAACTACATCAGACTTGGGACAGAGATAGCGATTTCATAGCCAGTATCTAAAAGTTAAAGAAAAAGTTTAACTTCGGTCCAGCCCCAGAATGATTGTCTTGCAGCTCATCGATTTGAATTGCAAGTGTTCAGTTGTATTTAGTAAAACTAATCTATTCTTCTACGGTTTTTGGTTAATTAGAGAGCACGCATTTCATTATGCACCCAGGATCTACCTGCTCAGCGTGTGGAGAATGCTCTTCAGCATACTACACGCACAAGCTTCTAATTCAAAGGGAAACTGCAGGGAAATGTGGAAGACTTGTAGTCACTGGATTACAAGGCTGAGAAGAGAGGAGGAAGTTACAGCAACAGCCTGAGCTCACGTGTGCAAAACCCATACTTCTTTAATTCCAAAAGGCACTGACAATTCTAAAAGCATCAGGATAGCAAGCACTGAACAAGGCAGGGTGTCAGCATTTCACACGACCAGTTCTGCTACTCTAATCTGCATGTCTCTTGCCCGTCACACCTGCACACCCCCGAAAGGCTTAGTCCCGCTGTCCCCCCCTCAATCTGGAGGAGGGAAGGGTAAACTTAATTACAGGGTGATGAGGTTGGTGTTAGCCCCTTGCTCATGATGGTGCAGGAGAACTCCCGGTGTCCCAGCTCAGGAGGCATCGGGATCTGGGCGGACTACTCCCCGGCAATGAGAGAGGGCGACCCGGAACCAGCGTCCCGGGGTGCTAGTCTGGCCTTAACAGCGGCTCTTCGGGTCACACTGTGCCCAGCTGTGAGTTACACCACACGTTAAGGGATAATTCCAAGACTACTAACCCGAGCGCAGACCCCCCCAGGCCCCGTGGGAACACGGGGCCGTACTGTCCGCCGTCACAAAGCGCCTGCCTCCCCGGGGGGTGCCCAGGACCCGGCACTGCCCCACGGGGCTCGCCTCGCCTCCCCGGAGGGTGCCCAGGACCCGGCACTGCCCCACGGGGCTCGCCTCGCCTCCCCGCGGGGCAGAGCACAAGGTTACCTATCGCCCCAGGGGCCGGGAAGCTTTCCTCCCTCCGCACAGAGCTCCTGCCTCTCGTTGCCCTCCCGCCCAAGCCAGCGGTTGTCTCCAGCTAGCCCGGGAGGAAAGAGCCCGCACGAGCTGTGAACACGGACCCCCAGGGCCCCATCCTGCAGGGTGCTGAGCTCAGTCTCTGCTCTGACTTCCCCAGCTGCTGAGCCCAGCTCACCCAGCCACTGCGGCCGTTGGGATGCTCCTCATCTAACGCGGGCTCCACCTGCCTTGCTGGATCATTCAAAGTGTCTTCCAGGATAAGTAGTAAGAGCCTTTTGCTGCATGGGGAAGGACTTCTTGAAGAAACAACTGCCCCACAGCGTCAGTGAGCAAACCTGTTTCCCACGAGCTTTTGTCACCAAGGCTTGCATGACAAATACATCTCCCTGTGCACGTTTGTTTTGCATCTCAGCCAAACAGATGTCTTGAGAGAACTGGAGGGATATTAGATTAAGCTAAGGTGAACCTTCTGGGAAAATTCAAGGGAATTTAATTGTATAGTATTAACTTTTACCTATTTCTCCTTTTTTATTTGGCAAATACTTATGAGCAAACTCTGCAATTAATGAGGAAGAAAGCACTGATGAAAGAATATTTTTTTAATGTCTTTAATCTGAATTCCTGCTGGTGCTGCATACTTTCCCACTAGAATGCTTACAGGTGATGAGGTTACCCTGCAATTTTTTACTGATTACACCCCAGGCTAAATTAGATACAGGAGATATATATATATATATATATATATATATATATATATATATGTATAAAAACTTCAAGATAAACACAAAATTTTAAACTCATCAAACAGAGCCCTAACCCCTCTGCAAATTGAAACCGCAAATGTTATGTATCATATGCAATTGATACAGTTTTTACTACAGAACAAAGAGATAAGCACACAGACCTTTGTTTTCAATAGCATTGATCACTTGACACACTAGCTCTGTCTCTAAATTTGTCCAGGATAAACTACGGTGCAGAGGTGCAATTTCCAGCAGAGTAAGTCACTGCAGGACTAGAATAGAAGCAAGGCTCTCTCCCTGACCCAGCTCTGGCTAACAGATAAAGTTCTATTCTGAACAGACCCACTCCAGCAGGGAATTGCTCAGTCACCTTGAGTCATGCAGGACTTGAGAAGGAACAACCCTTTCTAGTTAATGGGGTGTCCCCTGTAAGGGCTGAAGTCTAATGACAAAGTAATCCACAGGAGGGGTCTGTTAATGGGAGATCGAGTCTTCCATCTCTCCAGACTTGTTTTAAATCTAAAACTTATTGGTGCAGACTAAAAGTCATCTGCTCCCGACAGCTAACTGGTTGCCTCTGAGAAAAGCATCACAGAATTCTGTACAGGCCATGAACAGACAGATAGCCACAGCATCTTATATCAGCACTGATAAATATAGATACTTCTTATATAAGAAGGGACATTCAGGTCATTGGTTTATTAGGAAGATGTTCTCATTGATTTCCAATACAAAATTCTGATCTTAAATACTGTATAAAATGGCATTTTGATATTATTAATGTCATCTACCCAATAATATGAATGCTTAATCAAAGTGTAACTAATGATGATGAAAATACATACTGGACACTGTGTCAGTGCAAAGAGCAAGGTCCCTTATATAAAGAGCAATAGAAAACATTAGGGATTAGAGAGAAGGAAATAACAGCTCCCCAATTTTAGGCAAGGGTAACTGTGGAAAAAAGAGCTTGCTTAGGCTGTCCAAGGTCACATAAAGAGTCAAAAGTCACATCCCGCAGAGCCTCTGCCCATCACTTTAACATCCTGCAGATGACATCGCTGTGTCTCCTGTACCAACAAATCTCCTGGCAAAGGGAAGCTTAAACTGGAGTGGTAGAAGGCATGAGGAGCTGGCTTCAGGTTAAAACCCATGCTAAAAATGACAAATGAAGGGCAAACAGGTAAAGTTTATCAACTAAATAAATCTCAAAATTACTTAGGAACACTGTAATGATCTCACTGCTTACATCATGCACAAGCTGTGCATGTCTTCATATTATATTTACTGTTATGAAAACATAAACTGGATTACTGCTTGGTGCTTAAGCAGCCTGTTTCATTAGGAAGGCAAGGAACTCTGGCTGTTCTGATATTCCAGATGCGATTTAGACAGGACAGAGAAAAGATGAGGACCAGGATGGTTTCCTGTTCAAAGCACAATTATACCAAATAAATAAAATTACTATCACAAAACCTTACCAGCTCATATGCATAAACCCAAACAAGGCTGGAGGTTCTGAACCAAGCAGCTTTATCCCTATAAGGATGCGTGTGTGAGTTATGTGACGTCATTTAGAGTTTTAACATCTTTTTCCTGAGGTAACATGAAACCTATCACACTCTCACAGAAGGGTAGGGAAATTTTACCACTGTTTTCAGGGGACAGTGTGGTACCTATGTGAGGTATAATTATTAAGCGTAATGACGAGAATAAGGCTCATTTTACTGGGAAAATTCTTGTTCCACTGAAATCTGAAACTGCTCATTCATTTCAACAGTGAAATCATTTCATTTTAGAAACAAAACAGAAAGAACAATGCCCCCACAGCAGCCGGAGGCAAGCACAGAGGTGGCCAGGGCTGCACCGCCGCAGCCAGCACCCAAACCCCCCGGCAGCTGGGACCCAGAGCCTGCGGGGAGCATCACACCCGAAACCCCTCTAGGGAGAAACCAAAAGCACTGGGCTCAAGGAATTACAAATTATTCTCACTGTGGTGAAAGGGTTTGCAGCAGCGCACAGCGAACAAATGCAAAACTTATACTCTGTTTCATTCAGATTTATACCCAGATTATTAGGTTTATCATACCTACATCTCCACTTGGCCACACTCTTACAGCCCTACTTTAATTGCATAGCTTTAACTGCATTGCTTTTCAGTTTGCTTCACTGGATTTAAAGTAATACTAAAAAATGCATTCCCTGTGCTATAGCTATTCTGAACTTAAGTAGCTCTGCAGTCTGGGGAAGGATGTTTCCCATTCCTCATGCCTGTCTTCCGCAAAATAAAGCAAAGGTTTGTACCTCTAAGAAATGTTCACGTGAGATATTTTTAGAATATATTTTTGATCCAGAAGTGGATAGAAGAGGCCTGAAATCTCACTGCTGCTGGTTTAGATTTGCAGGGGCTTAACTGCCCTGGGAATACAAAAGGAGCAAAACAGTGTAAAACGTGCAGAAGTCAAAGGAAACCCATGTACGGAACCCAGTCAGCTTAAAGGTCAGCCGCAGATCTTCCTAAATCAGGATGAGTTTAAAATCTGGTTTGTTTCCCATTTATGCAAGATCTGCCAACAAAAAAATCCAAAGAAACGAACCTATGGCATGCAGCTTTCCCTTACCTGATTCCCTGGCCAATCTGGTAAGAACTGCTTGTAACTTACGTCACTTTGTATGGCTCCTACAGCTGTCCTACTAATCTGCAGGGAAAAGGTACAGCAGCTTCCTTGCCAGTCACAATATAAAATGTTGACAGATCCAAATGGCATGCTGCACTGCTTTTGCAGAACATACTGCGAGACATTTGAATTCTGACATCTCTCCTTTTTCTATGGGCAAGACAAGAATAAAAATGCATGCTGCAGATCTGGGCTCCTGGATGTTTGTTTTAGGGTTGTTGTGTTTTGGTTTTGCTTGGTTTTGTTTGCTTGTTTATTCCAAAATAACCTTGGGAAATGAGCCAGCTGCATATCACTCCCATAGATAAATTCAAATAATGTTATCTGTGGTGGTTTGTACCTGGAGGAAGGACAGTGCATCAGTAATTGCAAGAGAATTAATTCATAGTCAAGTGTTTTTATGAAGGCATCAACTCAGACTCAGCATTCAAAGTGTCATATCTACAGGGAAAAACTCAACTTTGAGGTGGATGTGTAGCAGCAGGAAGAAAAAGATATCATAAGTAGCAAACTCAGAAATGCTCACTTTTCTCCAGGCATGTCCCTGTAATATCTTAGAGAAAATAAAGTCTGAGGGGAAAACACAATGTGCTTTAACTACCTGTACTAATCTGGAAAGGAAAGAGGCTTCTTCACAGCAGACGTGGGAATGAAGTAACAGATGATGGTTTGAATCACAGATTGTGCAAAAAATGGAGAAAAATCTTCTAAGACAGAAAGGAAATTAGAAAATAAAATCTGCTGACAGGGATGCTGCGAATTTACCAACTCTGCAAGCAGTGATGGGAAGGGCTAGACAGAGGATTTAGAACTAGACAAAAAATTTCCCAGTGGAAACTGCAAAATGGTAATTTCACTATGTAGCAATGATGCCAGAAAATGGACCAGACAACCCAGTCCTTTGTTTGTCCTGAAATACTTATGAACGTGCATAAAAATCTGGCTGCTCAAATACATAAAATGTAAGGAAAAGGACCCGAGCTATCTACGGAGACAAGAACCATCATTCAGCTTTGTCCCAGGGTGCAGACCACAAATGATTTACTCTTATAATCTGTTTCTATTCATGCAATACTTAAACACACTTAGGGAAGCAGAGCAGGGTTTGATTTTGGTGATTGTCCCTTTGTGCACTAATTATTTTTATTAGCAAGTTAATTTTCATCACAAGCTGTCTGCTTTCTCATCGGGGAGAAACACACTTATAAGGTCAAAAGTTCAAAATCAATTTTCCGAGCGTTGCCAGCGAAGGAGAACATTGCACAGAGCGTCTATTCTCGCAGCAAACGCGTCAGAAGAGCTCTGCAGACCAGGGCGGGACGCGGGAGGCCCGTTCCGGCTGCCTGCGGAGCCCCGGCAGAACCCGCCTGCGCGCTGGGATGGAGGAGCTGAAGCCGCCCGGCGCCAGCGCGGCCGGGGGGATCCCTGCCCTCTCTGCATCGCCCGGGCCAGAGATCAGAGATCCCCCCGCCACCCCACCCCGGGCCGGGGGGTTCGGGAGCTCAGGATCAGCCAACCCAAATGTTGTGGTTTGGACACCAAAGCCTCCCCAGATCACGCGTGGGGCGACACCGTCCCAGTTCCACCGGCTGCACAAGAGCAGCCTGCCTTCCTAGCCCGTGGGCATCCTTCGGCCTCGGCCGACGAGCCCGGGCCAGCGCGCCCCCAGCCCAGCCCCGGTCCCCTGGCACCAGCCCCGACAGCCCAACGTCCCGCTGCTGCCGCTTCCCCCGCCCTGCTCGGCGCTGCCTGGGCTGGGAACCCGGCCCTCCCTTCTAATCCGAGGCGACGCTCGGAGTGACAACGGGGCTGGAGCTGCTGACTTTTCAAATCGCACAAAAGGGAATTTTACACTTTGGCAAACTGCCTGCCTGAATCCTGGAGGAGTGAAAAAGGAGAAAACAAGTTTTGACTGGTAACATTTAAGGTGACACTATCAATCACTGGCAAACTTCGACAACTCCAGTTAATTTTTGCTCAGAATGATAAAATACTCCACTGGTGAAGAAAATAACAGGGAGCTTTATGCAGGGCTATTTTTCTTCTTGTTTTTCCTTCTATTTAGAAGAAAAATCATGTTAAATCCGCGGTGGTTTTAATCAAATACAGACAGAGGAAATTGAACTATGCACAAGCAGACTTATATTTTCAATTGGCTTTTGTTGCTTTCACTTAAAAGTTTATGGTTTGGAATATTTTTTTTCCTAATGAAAATCTAAAACATTTCAAAAGAAACTGATATTTGTGAGCATGCTCCTTAGTCCGTCTTTGAAGAAAGAGGAGTCTGAAATAGAATAGAATTATTCAACCAGCTCTAGACTCAGAACACTTCCCTGGAGGCGTAGATCTGGCAGCATGTAGGTGAATTTGATTTCTTACTCAGAAAAATTATCTATGTGTTATTAATATTAACACATGCTTAGAGGAACAAATGGATAAGATATTCTAAAATACAGATAAAGCTGGCTCCTAGAGCCCAGACTGCTGTCGCCCCAAGGGAAGAGGGCCAGGCAGGGAGGAGGGAAGGTGCCAGTTCGTGACCTGCAGGTGACCACTCAGACCGAAGCTCGCGGCCACCAGCTGTCCCTGGACGGGACGCTGCACTTCTTCACGCGCCCCCCCCCTGCCCCGGCAGGCGGGTCCGTGGGGAACCGTGTCTGCACGGTCCTGGAATCGCCCGGAGAACAGCCACGCAGGGCGGGTGCCGGTGTTCCCGGCGGGATCCCTGTCTCGGAGTCCTGCCAGGCCGGCTTTACACCGCCACCCATCCCACCAGCTGCTGTAAACGATGACCACAGAGTGAAACTGGTTTCTGCCGCAAGATTATGCTGATCCATAAGCTGCTTTGGAACCTACAACAGGCATATCCACACGTACGTGACACACCGTGCTACAAGAGTCTGTACGTCTGGAACGTATGAATCCATCAGCCAGCCCCGATCCGTAAGACCTGCAGCTCGCCAAGAGTAAATCCTCTCAGACAGTCTAAAAGATGCTGTTGTGCCTTCATGGGGGCTGTTCTCAAAGGAAGCGGAGGAAAATCAAATGATTGTTCAGAGAAGGTTCATAACATTGGTCTTCCATTTGAAAAAAGAATATGTAAGAAAGGAAATAAAGATTCTCTGATTTGTCTGTCACACACTTAGTAGAATAAATTTTGTATCGCAGTGTGGTGTTTAAAACTCACCTTTGTTTTTAATAAGGCACTATTAAAAGAGTATAAAAGAGATAAAAGAAGATAAAAGAGTAGCTAGCATAAGAAAAAGCTATTTGTTTTCACCATCTTCTGACAATCTTTTGTTGTTCTGCACTAAGCAGGTTCACAGAGGTGCACCGGTATTTCTTGGGGGTTTATTATTTATTTTAATTTTCTGCTATGGAGAGTCACAAAATGAGAGGAAAAAAGTTATTTCAAGGCTTCCAAAAAATCAAAATTTATTCATACAAAAGAAAGCAGAAGGAACACAGTTATGAGCAAGGAACACTGAAGTCATCTAGCTTGTAATAAAGTCTATAGCTAACTAGCCACAGGTGCTCTTTACATCCCAGGAACAAATGAGAGTGTGATTGATAGGGATACGATAATAGTTCTGCAACCATAATACAGTCTTTCTGGAGTACAGGTTTGCACCTGCTCAAAGACGAGGCATTAATATTTATTTAAACAAGACCATTAAAAAGGAAGGGGGGTGGAGAAGAAATCATTAAGTATCTAAACCAAGGTAGAACAAAGCACACCCACGCCAAGTGACAGTCTTCTGCATTGCAGAGGAAACACCCCAGCTTCGGTTAGCGGAGCTGGGCACAGGTTCTGGATACAATCTCCCAATTTTTCATGGTATATAATGTTCAGACTGTGCCTCTGCTGCAGCGTAAACCTGCTCCTACTGGCTGCATTGCCTGACGTGATCCAAAATCAGAGTGGATTTCAGAGTCGTATATAGTGTCTATGGCTAGATTTACAAAATCATTCAGGTGTGTAAAGATGCAAACAGCATTAGGCCTGCACCAGTGCTTCAGTGATCCCTCTTATGAGCCCAATTAGCTTTGTAAATCTAACCCTACGTCAATTCTGATTTTGCTCACAAGTCAGGTGAGCCAGTGGATGAGAACAGAGCCACCAGAAGTCAGGCAGTGCAGGGCTGAAAGGACATGCTCAAGCATTGTGTGCTTGCTGCACGTGAAGGCACGGAAATGCACGGCTACAAGTCCCCAATTCCCCCTGATCCCGCTCTGCCTAGAGGGCCGAGACAGCCCGCACTACAAAGACACTCTCTCCAGCTCCTCAGCGTCAGAGCTCACACACCCCGAGAGACGTCCAGCAACCGCTGCTGCCTTCCCACCCCCGGCACGGATTTACAACATTCGCAATATTATTTGCGATTTTACTGAAGGGCAATAAAGAAAACTCCTTTCAAATCTTTCTGATCTCAGTAATATCCTGTACACACAAAGTCATCCTTCAAGGACCAGTTCCACATCTGAATTTCCGGATTGCCTTTCAAGCCGTTATTACAAGGGTTTGTCCCTTACATTTCCAGGACCCGAGCAGCCTGCACGGACACAGTTTCTGCAGAGCATATAACTACTCTCTGCAACACGAGCACTTTGATGCTCGTGTAATTCTTCCTATCACTGAAATATGTCTTTCATTTACAATGTATGCCTGATCCAAGTAAATTCTTAATTCCTTTCATATGTCACTATCTGATGACAAATGCCACATTATTAGATCACTTTCCCTTGGAAGGGACAGAAGTGTCTGTTTAGGTACTATCCAGCCCCTGGATAGCATTTTACATCTGCAGGAAAAGGAAGCATTAATCAGACAGGTTTAAAACTAACTGGAATTTGTATGCAACCTTCCTCTGCCTTGAATGAAGTGAGTTTCTGACATCACTATTTAAAAAAACATGTGTTTGTGAAATTGTGTTTATTAGGGTCTGTATTCTGTGGATAGAGATAATTGGATGTAGAGAAGCGTACAGCTCACATTCTTTTTTAGATATGAGATATACTTTTCATTTGTGCCGCATCTCTCATTCCCATAAACATGACAGACTTGATGCACTTCACTATTTGATCATAATTGCTAGACTGTAGAAATAGAACTTTTGATCAGGCGAGGTAATTCTATGCAAATTTACAGAATTACAGCTACTCTTAACTATAAAATATTTCAAACTATTATTTAAAGAGGAGCTTAGGTGCTTAAATATAATTTAAGAAATCAAGCTTCTAAGGAGATGATCAAATTAAACCAGCTTTACTCTCCCAATAAACCAGCTGAAAAGCCATTCTATAGGAACTGTGGGGAAGAGCTGTGCATCTGTGTGTCACTGTACCCCGTACTAAAGCGCAGCCACAACTTCAAATACTGTAGCAAGGAAAGCCCTGCATGAGGAGAACTGCCTCCAGATCCAGAGTATTCGCCGTATTTTTTTACTGCAAGGGTGCTGAGCACTGGAGCAGCTTGCCCACAGAGATCACGGAGCCTCCATCCTTGGGGACTTTGAAAATCTGACTGCCACAGCCCTGAGCAACCTGCTCGGAGCAGGGGTTCGACGAGGTGGTTTCCCGAGGACTCTGCCAACCTCAGCCCCTCCGCGAGTCCGACCTGGCCAAACGTCCAGAGCAGACAACTTCCAAATCCAGTCGTGAACGTGGCAGAGGGAACTGCCCGGGGCTCCAGGGGTTTTGTCCCTCATCCCCACAGAAAGGCCATGGAAACTTTACAGACGATCCAGGCACTGCACAGCATTCCCCTCTCAGAAAGCTTGTAGAGTGGGAAGCGATTATATACCCAGCTTCCAGTGCAGAGATGCCCGGGATGCGTGATACTCCATTACAACTCACTCCTTTTTCTTCTGCTCACTCCTTCAACTCCTTTGAAACTGCTTCCAGTTCCAAGCTCAACTTTTCCAGAATCTGAGGCTTTCAAAAAGCCAATTCTTAAAAAGCTAATTAATTCCCCATAGGCCCTTTTTTTTGACTCAGTAAATATTTCTGAGATTGCTTTTTGCATAATCAGTGTTAGCAGCTCATTAAAATGCACAGTATGTGTATCGTTTTGAATGTGACATGGCTCAGCATGGACGCTCAAGCTGCTTAAAAAGACAGAAAAGAAAAAGATGAGGATAAAATGAAAGCAAAACCCCAGCATTTCCTTTAAGCTGACACCACAGTTAAGAATTTAAGACAGGGCAGGGAGCCTTCAACCCTGCTATTAGGTGAAAAGTCTAATTGCTCAATGCACTGACTGCCTTCTCCAGCCTGCACGTTTTCTACAAAGATTTCTTTTACAGAGAGCTTTAAGGTGCTAAAAAAAATTTGCTTCTACTATCAGGTAATTGTACAAGGTTTTCACTCCAAGTAATATGAGGATTCTTCTTGAATTAATAATGAATGAAGTAATTTAAAAAGCCTTTAGTGTATACAGCCAGAAACAAATAATGTCTTAATCTGGGACATTTTATTTTCCATTAAAACAAACACTTTTTAAAAAGTGTGTGCTGTTGAGAAGCACTCAGTTGCTAACATGCCAGATACCCTGTATCAGATGACGGTCAGACAGACAATCATACTCAGGACTTTTTCATAGTATTTCCTGAGTATTGTTGATTTTTGATGGCTGTAGAAAACACAAAGGTTAGTAATACTACTTTGGGTCACAATGAGAAAACTGAAGACAAAGGGCTGGCTCCGTGGTGGGTGGCTGCAAAGCTGCTCTTTCGCTTTAATGGGCCTTATTTCAGTTGGTCTGTGCTCTGTATTGGATAAGACACTGCTCTCTTCATTTGCAGACAGCTTAGAATGACTGGCATACTAGTAAACGATAACAATGCTAAATCATAAACTAATTAGTAACCGTGTGTACAGGAACTTCTTTAAGCGTGTTATGATCACAAGCTGTTAGGCAAGACACCTCTGAGCGCCAGCACCGGCACTGCAGACTTCCCCTTGCTGCATTCAGGGAGCAGCCGTACAGCTGAGGTTAATTGAAATAAAATGAATAAATAAACAGAAAGATCAGAGCGCGGTGGCTCACGACAGCTCATGTGCGTGCCACAGCTCTACAGTTTAAGGGCCAAAGGGAACCCGTGGGTGGTGACTGCCCTGTATCACCGCGAGGGCTAATTCTTATAAATAGATTTGCGTCTTAGAGCCCACATTAGAATTCAAATTAAATTAAATATTGACCGAGGAAGAACTTGCTGTCAGGTTCAGGGTGAAAAGCTTCAATTACCAAGGAAGCAGGAGTCCTTGAAAATAACATCATACTTCCATCTTCATGGGGGAAAAACCCACGATGTGGAGATACACAGCAGGGGGCAGGCTTTTTGTCGGAAAAGAAAGAATCAAATGGATTTGTTTTGCTTATGTATGATAAATCCCCACTGTTACAGTAAACCGGCGAGCTTTTCCTCAACTAATAAGGGTGAGTTGAAGGGCTAAACAGGAACTTGTTATGAGCATATATGCATTTTTCAGTCCTGCTGACAATAGACCCACTTCGAGCAAGGGAAACTCTTGAGACCCGCACAGGACCCTGATGCTGCCGTTACCGGGAGTCTATGAATTTGCAGCTTAGAACAAAGGAAAAAAACAAAACAAAGCAAAAAAAAAAAAACCACATCACAAACAAAACCCAAACTTTCCTGGTTCAGGGAACCAAGGACCTTTGCAACGCGCCAAACACAAGCAGAGGAAATGGATTCCGACTCTTTTCTTTTTGGACTCCATTATTCTGCAAATTGCACTGCGACACACAGACCTCCAACGTGTGAGGGGTTGAGATGCATCAACATGTAGCAGTTGCTCTTCACTTGAAATTTTCTAGTGTGGAGAACTTCAGAATGGCATGAAATTACCACCACCACCCACTGGTGGAAACATTGAAATGTTTCCTCTTTACAGTCATCTTATGCTTAGAAAAATAGCAGCCCAGATAACATCCTTGGTGTCTCCTGCTAAGTCTTTTCAATAAATTTCAAATTAAAAGTAACTCTGTCATTGGAGAAAGATCTGTTTAACCAAAAATGCTGTTAAGTTCAGCAGACTAACAAAAAAAAAAAAAAAAAAAAAAATAAAAAAAAAAATCTATAAAAGCTTTTTCTGCTACATCTATCACTAACAAAACTGAGATTTGAGGATCAAAACCTTAGATGACAGCCATAGCTGTTTGGTGATGCAAAAGAGAACAGATCATGTTTTTGCTAGGTATATCAGCTTTGCAAGAACTAAAAGGAATAGAGCTTCCTCTGAAAAGCTGAATGAAATAAACATTAGGAATAAAAGACAGCACGGTGCAGAGGCTAAGACTGGAGGTTTTTCCTGCAAAGTGAAATTCAGCTTCTCTTATACTGATTCTAAATTGAAGTCAATTCCTCTTTTTCTTTGAATAACTCTTAAATCAACAGTTTAAATTTTCCCTTTTTTTGGTAAAAAGAATAGTTAATGCTTTATTAAGTGGTCATGGAGAAACATGAGATATAAAGAAAGAAAACATTTATTTTTCTTTAGTGAGATGTGTATGACACAGTAAACTGCTATTTCTGTTAGGTAGTAGACAATTACCCTGCATGTCATTTCTGAGTTATATAGACCAACGGGGTGTTCCAGATTTCAGTCTCTACTTTTGTTACCTGCTACCGTGACAGTGGCAGCCAAGGATCAAGGCAGAGGGTCCACATCTACCAATAAGGGAGAGCAAAAGGACGTCTCTGACACTATCTCTAAAAACATGTTTGCTGGCAGAGCTGAAATGCAAGCAATTTTCCATTCAGAGAAACGTAATTTCTAGGAGTAGTTTGAGGGGAAAGGGAGAAGAGTAATGACAGTGTATCAGCTTGGGTTTGCCAAATGCAAAGAACAAATATTCATCTTAGTACCATTTCAAAACAATATTTGAACAAGCACGCTATCATCTTTTCAGTGAACAGGAATTAAGTATGCGCTTAATATTAAGCAAGGGCTGAAACAACGTGCTGAACTGGGACCACGCTGGTAACTGGTACAGGTTCCCCGTTTGCTTTGAATAATTCTTGTCGGCTACAATGAAGGAAGCTTTCTAGCAGTTGGCACACATTTGAAAATGATGAAGAGCAAAGAAATCACTGACTGAAGCCTCAGATATGGTGCAAGTCAGAATTTGCAGAGGCGATGAAATTACAGGACCTGAGTCAGGTGGATGACAGCGTTAGCGCGGAAAGGATTATTAGCGTGAAGGGTATTAATAGAGGCTGTGCAGAGGCTCTCCTGCCAGCGCCCCTGGGACTGAAGCAGAAGATGAAGTCACTCATGTTCCTGTGAAGAAACCCGTTCCCGTCCTGCCATGGCCCCGGCCCAGCCCCCGACGGGCACGGTCGCCCCATCTCTCCCACCAAAAGAGTCTGCAAACGCACGGGTCTCCTTGCAGGAAGGAGGGGGCTCACACTCCCGGTGTAATCCCTTTTTCAAAGGTCCCTAATAATATTTCTTCCCCTGCTCCTTTTAATGAATGGTAATAGAGAACACTCGATTAGAAGCCTTTCATCATTTTAGGACTAGGGGCTTTAGCTTTCTGACCTACTTTCCTTGCCAATGGAATTCCATTTTTAGCTTTAACTCAAGGTCTGAATGTTACCCAAATTCAGACCATCTGTTTTAACTGCCTACAGGCTGAGAAGTTGATCCAAGTCAGGAAGAATAAATGGAACCAGTGTGTGCATATATTAAGTATTCTCAACCCTCAGTGTATTAAATAACCTGCTCGGTTTATTCCGGAGTCTGCATAAACATTCCTGTTTCTTCGGGCAGTGCCTGACGTTGTTGTAAGGAATATTTATGCTACCGGTTGCTCTCAGAGACCTTCAGCGAGATCCCCTTTCTTGTACAAGTGCAGGAATGAGCAGGCTACAGCTGACCCCAAATCCATCCAATCCCTTAATCTGGCCTTGGGGGGGTGGGCGCGGGCTACCCAGCGGCACCACAGATCCCCCCGAGCAAGTCCCTGGGGAGTAACCTGCCTCTCCAATTCTCACTGTTAGAGAAGCCACAGAACTCGCATCTCCTCAGTGGTCCTATTTCATCCCAGGTGATGTGACTACATGGTCTTGGTGGTCATAAAAAGACGGCTGACCAGTCCTTTCATTAACCTGGCAAATTCCCCAGAATATCTTCAAACAATGAGTTTGATGTAGATAACTTCTTGCACTGTACAGAAATCCCTCTCAGTTTTAAATGTCCTGCCCTCCCGTTTCGTTGCACACTGACTACTGTTGGCATGAGAAAAGGGCCTAACAGCATCAGACCTTTCTTCAGGATTTCAGATATATCTCTCAGTCCTTTTGTTACACAAAACTCAGTAACAGGTATGAATTTATAAACCAGAAAAAATATCTAAAAGGCAACATTACCTGGAAAATCCCTACTAAGTAACTGCTGACCACAGCTTTACAAAAAAATCAAGATGAATCTCGGTACTGAAGATAAGCTTCTGCTGCTAGCACTGATATGCATCTACAGCACTCATCCCTCACAGCTTTGCTGATGGATGTAATTTCAGCAGAATATCTAGGGAGGATAAAAGCATCCATGAAAACATTAACAAATAAAATATACTGGGAGAAGAAAAAAAAAAAAAACACAGTAGTGTAAAATCAAGCCAGATATTGCAGAAGTTGAATACTCAGCTGGGGAGCTGCCCAGCTCAAAACAAGGCAGAAAATAAGTATATTTAATGCAAAAGAATCCTAGCATGAAATAGGCTCTGTCTTCCCCGGACACAGCTGATTTGCTGTTCAAGTCTGTCATTTGACAGCCTGTTTATAGATTCTCTTGCTTCAAAACCATTATGGCTCTGTTTTCAGCACACTCTTGCAGGAGGCACCACAAGCCTCCTCACGTGTCAGGTTTCTCAGGCGTTCAGCAGCGCATCCTGCTCCTTCTAGGATTAGTGTATTTTAAAAGATGACATTAACATACCCAACTGTCCTTGTGGACATGGATTATTGGGTCTGTGTCTGCAGAACACTTCCAAAAAACTTCTATATTTTCAGAATATCACGCCAGCCTTAGCTAATTAATCCTAACAACACTTGTCCAGGACAGCTCTGAAAATATCTTGATCTCCCTTAAGGACACGAAAACAAATCAGACAGAAAGTGGACCTGTCCTTCCTGCGCCCCCCGGACTTGAGGAGCGCTCCGTCACCGCCCCTGCAGCCCCCCAGACGGTATCGCTGCCTCGGTAGCTCCAGAGCCCTCCTCTCGCCTTCCCAGCGCACGGGAAGGCAATACAGCACGTGAAGGTTGGCTGAATGCCCCTGCTGAAAAAGGCAACAGCATCTTTGCATACCCGGAGGTAGAAATACATGACAGGGATAAAGCCCAACCGGGCAGGAAAGCGGCACACATGAGCAGCAGCTCGCTGCGCTCGAGAGCTGTGGGTTTCGATGGGGTAATTCCAGCAAGGCAGATGACACAGCTAATATGCCAGAGGAACCGTGAATTAAACCCTAAACAAAAGATCTAACTATCCCCAGCCCTCGTACCATAGCTGTTAATTCCCTCCTCATTCGCCATGTGCAAAACCAAGAAAGGAATGAGTAATATTTGCTTTTGTTTTCATTGTATCATTGCAAGTGACATGATCATTATTTCACTGGAGGTTCAAAGCAGCATTGGCATGATTACATTGGACTTGTACCTATTAAATGGAGGGACATGAGCTCCTCTGAGCTGTCAAGCCCGACATACGCAGGCTTGCAATGCAACTGAAACATTCTAGCTGAATTTTAGACAGTTTTTTCTCCTTTGTGCAAATCAAAACATTGCATAGTGATTTACTTGCAGTATAAAAAACGATGTCTTGCACCTGGAAAGCTACATGCTAATTCCATGCTTTATTCTATCTCCTTCATGAAAAAGGCTTTCAAAATCATATTCTGTTGTATGGTACATAATGTTATTACTCTGTCCTTATTGTCCTAAAAGCAGAAACTTACGGGCTGCAGCAAAATCTTCTTTTGACTCTACTGTGCCAGGCAAAAGGTTACAGAGATAAAGAAGATCTCAACGAGTTGTTAGTGCCAGTATGAGGCAGAAATATTAAATCATTTGAAGCAGCATTGTTTCTGTTTCCATCCTCCATGAGATATTTCAGCTTTCATAGGCTGTGTGTGATAACCACACGGTTGTGCACCACCAGGCAGGAAATGTCCCTTGACCACTTAAACAGAGCAACCAGAAAAAGCACAGTCCTCTTCTGACCGTTTGGTCCACAAACCAGCTCTCCCCACATTCTTGCATTGGCTCTGAGACTTAAACCAAGTCACCTGGGGCACAGGATTGTGCCCCGGGACCCCCGGAGCGTGCCGCTCTGGGGGACTGACCGGCCCCCCTCGAGCCAGCTCTGGAGACGGGGGTGGATGCTGGACCCGACACTCTGCCCAAAGTCGGGTCTTGTACTGGTAAGAAGGAAGGGATTGGGATCCAGGTTTAGCAATTTGCAATTGCACTCTTATCTCCTCTGCATCTAGAGAAACCAGCGGAGACAATAGCTATACAAAAATGGTAATTCATGAACCGTAAGCCCCTCCCCAGGTGCACGCTTTATACTGGCTGAAAAATTGGCATGTCAAAATGCTGCTGCAAAAGAGCAGCCTCTGAAAAGCTGTTTCACTGTCCCCACAGAGTTGTTATTGCTGTAGCACCTTCCAACGCCCCTATATCACAGGATCATCCAGCTTTTTGACTACAGTTCCCTATTTCTAGGGCTCTGAATGTTGCACAGAGAGATAGGATCATCAGAGATGCTGCTGAGAGTCTATTTTTAGAGTGAGTCATTTGATGAGCTGTTCAGCACCTTATTTATTGCTGTCTCCAGCTGGGGAGCTAAGCAGTGTCCAGACACCTCTACCACTAAAACCAGAATTGGAAGCAGTGACCTCTATTTGATAACATTTTCTGTACTGACAGAGAGAAAAACAACAGCACATTATGCTGTCAAGGCTAATAGCTGCTAATTAGGGTGAGTGACATACGACCCCTTTTATATCCAACGAACATAAAAGTCACGCTACAAATAATAAAAACATTGAAATTCTGCATTCACATTCTTTTCCAGTCTAAATAGTGGCCACTTAAAAGTCATTTCCTATTTTGTTTTTTTCCTGGTTTGTCTAAGGCTTTACTTGAACTTTACATTATATGTACAGTGAGCAAGGGTCGCACTGTTCAGTGTTTCCTTGGTAGGAAATGGGGCTTTGAAGGGACACCAGGAGAAGAAAAAGGGACAAAGCAAAGCTATGTCATTGGAACCACAGGACACACAGGTGCCTGGCATCTCACCTCGCACGGCCCCTAAGCAGAGCAATGAATCCAGTGACTGAAAACCGGCTGAATCTGTGGCCCTCTAACTGGATTCCTTGCAAAATAAATAGAAAAGACATTTATCTCCAGGCACGTTCCACATCTAACCTAGCTGATGCTCAGCATTTATCTCTGGACAAGCCTGGAGCCACATGCAGGCTGTGCTTACTCCATATTTCTGTACAACTGCCTTGCATGATTAATATTTGTAATGCAGTCGCACTTGGGGCTCACTGGTAGGCGTTGGGTATATGCTGAACACGGGGCAGCTCCTGCTCTGAAGAACCCAGCACCTACTCAACCAAGCAGGCAAAGAATAAGTAACCAATTGCCATTTCATAAATGGGGAACTGAGGAACAAAAAGCTGAGGAGATTTACCAGAGGTCACATAAAAGTCTACTGAATCTGCAGCCTCCTGTTGTTTTATTACAGGCTCAAACATCCCATTAGACACTCTGAATGTTAATCATTACCTAATTCTTCTATCTTCTTGCTGCTCTAATGATATTATTGATGAATTACTTAAAATGCACTTTCTGTAGAAGAAATTTTTTAGATGACAAGTTGCCTTTTACTAAACAAATTAATGGGAATGTTAAGTTCTCTCATTCCAGTCTGGGAAAAAGAAGTTTTGGGTTTAAAATGCCCAATTAGTACTAACTGAAATACAATATTTGAGATTATTTGGCACTGTATCTGTTACAAATATGCCATGTGGCCATTAGTACCTCATGGTACCATCAGGACAAAAATAGTCACCCCAGCAATAAATAGTGCAGTAGCTGCGTATGTCAATATGGGAGCAGAACAATTTCAACTTTATAGGTTCATTCCAAACCCCATCGCAGTCAAAGGGAGGCCTCTCATTAAGTGCAAGAGGATCTGGATCAAGCTCCAGCTGGGTTTCCCTCTGATCAAAAAGCTAGGACACTTCCAGACATCAGCATCCCTCCCATGGCAGGTCAGCCCAGTAAAGGCAGGGAACACGGCTGCAAGCGCACGCCGCGGCCGGCAAACCCCCAGGGACGAAGGCTCCACTGATAACCCTGCGGTGGGTCCAGAAATCAGCCTTACAAGTTTTAGGTCTGGTTCCTGGGCAGCCTGCTCCAGCCAGGGCAAAATTTCTCATCGCACTATCTCTCACAGTGGTTTGGCAAATGGAGTTCTACATCTCGCCAGCAAAATCCTCTGTGCTCCAAGACAGTTTGATCTTTCCTGATGGTGGTTGAAAGCACCTCCTCTGAAGTCCCAAGTAATGAGGTAACTCTCAGCCTGTGTGTAAGAACAAAACTCTGCAAGACAGACTGAGAGCCAGACACTTCTTATTATACTTTCTACAAATGCACAGAAGGGCTTTCTCTCAGTGCTCCAGGTCACTGAGATCATGTTTGAGGCATATGATTAATTTCAGCTTTATTGTGTTAAGGGGTGGAAGGAGAAAAGTAAGATAGATTTTTTTTTTTTTTTCCAGAATGGTGTTAAATGAGGCAGAAGAACTTGTCACTTAGCAAGAGCTTTTAAACTGTCTTTGCATAAAGCAGCAGCTAAATAGTTAATAGACATAAATAGCATTTTATTGATCTGAGGTATTCTGAGGGGTTTTAATGCAGGTGAAGGCAGGAAAAGGATTCTGCTTGGGATAATTAAACCTTAGCTAGTAAAGCCTGAAGCATTTAGACAAAACCAAACCCAACCAAACAAAAAAAAAAAAAAAAAAAAAACCACAAACCAAAAAAACAATCCCCAAAACATGAAAATGCCAAAGAAAAGCTGTCACTCAGCCTAAACCTAAGCCCTTCCTGAGACACAGGTAAGTGTGATAGCCCAGCGATGATAATCTTCGAGCCAGCTGCTTGGCCACACTGGCTAGCCCCCGAGCCCAGAAGGAGAGCACGGGAGAGACTCCCAGGAGCAAGCAGTTAGTGGGTAATGAGTTCTGCTTTTATTCAGAGACCCTCATACCAACAAGGTCTTGGATGGGGGAAAGAAATTCAGCCGATAAAAAAAGGTGTTTTGACATATTTAGTTTTCCCCCTGGATGTAAATTATTCTTAGCACAACTCTATCACCATAAAAGCTCTTTGCTGATCATATGCAGACAAACGTAAATCATTTTGCTTTTCAGTATTTACTGCAAACACCAGAACACCCCAACAAAAAGCACGGAAATCCCAAGCACCATCTGATAGCACCCTGAAACAAGGGATGTCTTCCTTAGGCCCAGATTTTAATTTTAGCAGCCCTTCCCCATCTACCACAAAAATTCAGCAGGTTGCAGTGCCTAGAACCTCTCTACTCCAGGGTGTAGCCAGGTCACAAAGACCGGCTCGTAGCGGGATTTCAGAGTACAACGTGTCCTCCTGAGCCACAGGGGTACTTCAGGAATTCCTGTACCCCAGTGGTTTGTACACAGTCATTCAGTAACAGAGGTTTTTTGTTTTTTGTTTTTTAAATCTGTTGTTATTTGGCTGCTTGCTGTTCTCTTCCTCCAGATGAAAATTACTTCAATGAATATTGATATACATTTGCATGCAAGCGTGTAATAAATGGCTCACTGAAACAAGGCCTGTAAATTCAGTCAGCGGCTGTGCTAATCACATTCCTGTCATACTCTTGGGGCATTAGCTACAAACGAGCTTTTTGTTACGTGATCAGAACACACTGCAATCCATAGCCAGCTTTCTAGATCGGTTTTTATTTGCCTATCAGCCATTTGCAGAAGAAAGCATTGAAGTCACTTCCAGAGGGCAAACTGCAGGGGAGGAAGAGCCTCCCGTGGAGGTTACCACCACATCTGCTGAACGCAGGGCACAACATTTGCACTGCCAACATCTGGTGCCCGCTCGATAACAGAATTTGTGCTGAGACACGGGGGAAAAATGAGTGATGGTGCAGTCAGAAGTAAGAGGTCCGATCACCTGGGATGCAGCATGGGGATTGTGTCAGGCCAAACCGTAAATCAGAACTCAAAATCCGCATTACCTTCGCTGTAACGCAGCATCAGTGAGCCAGAGCACCAGTCAGGTGCCCAGGACCCAGAGCAGTTTCAGTGCTGTATGTTCCAGGAGGGAATCACACCCCTGCTCCTTCTTAGGGCACTGGCGAGGAGCCGTAAGGCAAAGCTCGGTGGTTCTCTTTGCAGAAGGAGAGCATTAAAGCTTAAGCATAAAACTGCTGCAGAAAGCTTTTGCGATATGCAAAGTTAAAACAGAAGAAACAGCAAATAAGCACTCAACAGTAGTGATTTCTGTTGCGTGGAATCCACAGAACCTAAACCAGCATCATCTTCCATCTGTGCAAAATGGGTTATTCCATCTCGGATTCTGCCAGTATTATTTACCATACAAATTACAATTGTTAACCAAGATCGCTGGGTCAAACCCAGTGCAGAGGTTTGTCTGAATATTTTTCAGCTAGTCGCACATTCCTGAGAATTCCCCCTTTACTGAATCTAGACTGAATGAACCCCAAATTCCTGACTGTACAGATGGCAAGGAAACTGCTGGGTTTTGAAATAGAAGTATAAATCAGTCCTTATTTGCACCTGGATACAAGGGAATGAAAACATATGAACCTAATCCCAAGCAGGCGTACAGTTTTCAGTTTGTTAGAGCTCATCTACATGGCGAGGTAGGTACTAAGTGAGTGAGGATGCAAATTTAACACACTCAGAAGCTGCCTGAACTGGCACATCTATTCTGCAACAAAAGTGCCTTTCTTTGGTTTATCCTAATTCATTGCCAAAGCGTGGTGCGAATTGTCATCTCCAGGATGGCAGCACCACATGAATTGTTGCTTGCATGGTGGATGTCTAAGCTTTAGTGTCTAACCCGGACACTCAGTGCTGCGCACTCAGGGAACCTGAAAAGGCTTTTGGTGCCGCTGCACTTGTCTGAAGGAGGGGCTTCCCTTTGTTTTTTGTTTGTTTGTTTTTTCCCCCCCCCCCTCCCCCTCTAGTTATGGTGACATGGTGCCCAAGACAATTGCTGGGAAGATATTTGGCTCCATTTGCTCCCTGAGCGGGGTGCTGGTCATCGCTCTGCCGGTTCCAGTCATTGTTTCCAACTTCAGCCGAATTTACCACCAGAACCAGCGAGCCGACAAGCGGAGAGCGCAGAAGGTAAGCCGTCCCGCGCAGCCACCTCCTCCCAAAGCTGAGCAGCTACCGGGAAACGTCAGCCCCAGCTTGTCACCACGGGGCTGGTGAGACACGAGTGACGGTTCTGAGCGTTGCAGAGGGCCGGCTGCATCCACCCACCCGCGCCCGTGCACGCTGCTCCCCCCGGGTGGAACAGCCCCTGCCTGCGGGGACACAGGCTGGGTCACCGCACGCGCTGTGGGCTGGCATATCTTAAAAGGTCGGGAGCAATAGGGCTTTTACTGCTCTCCTTTGCAACACACCAGCCTAAAAGAAATAGATACATATACTCATAAACCCTTAAATCATTAACAGGAGCTGTTTATCTTTCCGGCTGCTTGGTTCCTGTTGTCTCTCTGGAGTTTTGAAAACACCCATCCAGAAACACATGCTTATCAGTACACATACCCCCTCAAAGCTGCAGACTGTAACATAGACAAAACACTGGGAACACACAAAAGCCCCTGGAAACGTGAGGGGATTACTGAATATTCCAAAATCTGAACAGTTTTAACCAGTATTAGTTTACTGATTTACTAAGAAAGTATAACGGTTTTATTATATCTCAATTTCAGTCTGCTAAATTACACCAAAACCAGAATCAGGTTTTTACAACAACTGCAAGCTAAAGGTCTGGGGTTTCTTTCTCCCTATGGAACGCTGTCTGCCAGAAATTCAAGACTCAGGGGACCTGATGGAGAACAGTAGTAGAAAGATGTGCTATTTCTGCTTCAGGCAAGCATCTGGGCTGTGCCTACTTCTTCCATCTCAGAGAGCTGAGATTCAAGACCTACAAAACCACAAAATTTGGCAGTCAAAACACATAAGGAGAGTAGCAGAGAGAGAGAGAGAGTCACGCAGGAATAAGTTGCAGCCTCCAGCAGTCACTGCTGGGTTTTACACATACCTGTATTAAGTTTGGCATTGTACACGTAAAACCTCAAACTGCCATAATTTGGGGAGGTGTTTCTGAGAGAGAGTTGTTTATCTGATTTGTCATACAACATGAAATAGATTAAAAAAAATCTGAAGATATCATAATGGAAGTCCACTCTGTACCACACACTGTTCAGTCAGCAGCCGGACAGTGGGAAACCAGTCTGGATCATTACCTTCATTTAATGAATTTAAATGACTTGCAGCGTGGGTTGCCTAATGTGAGCCTGCAGCCAGGCATAAGGTATCTGGATTTAACTTGCAACAGGAACGTGCTAGGTGTCAGTGCACAGGAAGGACTGGAGCACTCACATAAAGGCTTATGAAGGGAACAGTGTGCAACAGCTCATTTAAATAATTAAAGACTTTGAGAGAAAGCACTTGTTCTACTGAAATGGCACATAAACACAGTATGAGACTGGACCTGCGTTACCGTTTTGCCTAAGCAGCAAATAAATAGGCAAGACAAATAAACAAAAAAGATTTGTGCATAACCATGGATCACAGTACAAGGAAGCTCCAGAACTGACTCCAGGTCTGGGCTTTTGGATGAATTTGTCCTCTCCAGGCAGCATCCCAAAGTTTTTTTGTTCTGATTCAAATTTTCCTTTATTGTTGGACTGCGATCCACTTGGTGACAAGGAAACGTACCAGCACCTTTGATGCCGGTATGATTGATTGCAGCTTTTATAAGGTTTGCTATATTGACACACACAGTGTATAACTTTCTCCCATTTGAATTTCTAATTCCCTTGATATTGGATGAATTTCTGGGCTAAGAAAGTTTTCTCAAGTCAGAAGTGTGAGTAATTTTCACATGATTATCACTGTGTGAATACTAAAGAGAACGAAAGAGACAGAAGCACACTAATGACAGTCTCTCTGGAGATGATCGGGACGTACGCTGGGATGTTCAGAATCAGCTTTGATAGCATACTTGTTCCAGCATCATCCTCCAGTGAATTCAATCCCTTATTCAGGAATAGGGAAGTTTTAGTAATAGTTAAAACTCCGTCCCCATCTAATTGAAGATACAAAGAAATTTGCATGGCTTTTTTAAGAAGGTGGAAAAAGCTCTTTGCATTCTCTCAGTCCTTAAATATGAAGAGCCCATCAGTAGCAGCTCCTTGTAAGCAGAGTTTAGAGGATACAGCTTTGAAGAAATAACATAGACATCCTTCCTAAGTTTCTAGTGTGCTAAATAAATTATTTTTCTCTTTTAATTGAAGAGTAAATAATTTGTAGGGTATGTATTAGTATAAATACTTTAGAAGAAGCTCTATTTAGTTCAGGAATCATAACTATGTACAAATAGGCTTCAGACCATGCTTATTTATTTTTTATGAACTCAGACTGAGTTTTGACTTTATTATTCCTCATTGGAAAAGTTAAATTGGCTGGATGTGACGTTCACAGATTTGAAGGTCAGGGTGTGAGTAAACTTGGACTCTGCAGTGCAGTGGGGGTTTCCGAGGGGTGCACTCCAGAAAACAGGAAAACACAGCTCAGCCTCAATGTCCCTCTGGGTTATGATGTGCTCAATCTTAACTTTGCCTCTTAGCTGTTGAGGCAGCACTGGTCTAGCAGGAAGAGGTATTTAAATAGCATTAATAAAATATCACGAGGTGGCTGTTAATTATCAACATCTATTCTCCAACTAACTGAGGAGAAATGTTCCTTAAAGAAAAAAAAAAAAATCCCCCAAACCAAACTACCAGTGATTTAATCACCTTGAAGATAAATTATTCTTTGCCAAACCTGCATTGCAAGAGAATTAATTACAAGGAGGGAGATCTGGCAATATTAAGTTATTGTGCTGTGTCATCAAAATTTGTCCTCTGGCATGCAGCAAGGCCCAGGTCAATCTGAATGGAAGATGAATTGATCATTTCTGACACGGTTCATTTTGGTAAAACTGGTTTGTTTTTTTTTTTTTCCCCAAAGACTTTTTGTTTTTCCTTCTGACTGATGTGCTAAGAATAGACCTTCCTGACTTTGAAAAGATGCTGTTCTTTAGTGAATGTCACAGCCTTTGGTTTTAAAAGGGAATTTGACACTTAAAAGGCTTGACAATAGAATGACTTTGTAATTCAGATACTGCTGGCGTCCCTGCCTTGCTGTGTTCAGTTTGCAGCATGGATGCAATGTGAAGGAGGAGACAAGTATCTGGTGCTGGTTTGAGGACTACACCTCCCACTTCTAGAAAGAGAAAGCAGAGGCAGTTACTAACAGCTACTGAAATGCTGCTCCTTTAGCAGCAGTAGAAAAAGTAAAACAGTTCATTGTTAGAGACTGAGTGAATACAGCCCCAAACCCCAATGTTATTCCCACTGGAGCCGGGCAGTAGAGAAATGCATGGCTGAAAGACTGCCAGGTAATACGGTAGCAAAAAGAATAGATGCAGCCTTTGAGCTTAGTGCAGCAAAGATCTCAGAAGTGCAGATTGCTCTCCCAAGGTTCACAGGAATGTTGTAGACCTCTGAACTCACAGACTGGTCAAAAATCCTGAAAGAATGACCCATCTTGAGTAAACCCTAGTTGCTGACAGGAAAATTTAATTCCATGTTTTTAAGTAGAGAACCAATACTAAAATCAAAGGCCCTGTCTTTACACAGACAGTAATAAAAAAAGGGAAGAAATTAGAAGAAGCAAACACTAGACCTCTTAGTGAAAATACTGTTTTCAAAGTGTTATGGGAGCCTTTGTTGGTCCTTAATCTCCAGGTCCAACGACTCTCGTCTTTGTCCAACTTTACAATAACCAACTCTGATCCCTCAGCTAGAAAGACTCTGCTAAGTGCAGCAAAGTTTGTTCTGTTGGGTTTTTTTTGTTCCTGGAATGGTGCTTCAGAAAGGACAACCAGAGATGCCTTCAATATCTCCCCAAATTGCTCCAGTACAGTCCAACTAAATACAGCGGTACAGCCCCATCGGCTCCAATGTCCCTTTCCCTTAGGAAACAGAAGCTGACAATAAACTGCCCAGGAGCTCTCAGAAACGTGAGTTTGCTTAGGTGGGCCAGTGACTGACAAATAGCAGCATGCACTAGCAGCTTTTCGGTAACACAAAATGGTAGAACAGAAAAAAGCACTGTAACAAGGGCAGTAGAGCATTACAGGTTAAGCCTATGTGGTTGTTAGCCCCAGCTCCCTGCACACATGAACTTATTTGCAGATGAAGATGCTAAATCCTCAAAAGCACATTTAAAGCCGTTTTTGAACAGCCTCAGAGGGCACATTGAAGTAGAGTGGCAGCTGAAATGTTTGGAAATAGCAGCAACAGCCTAAAGCAAACTGGTCTCTAGACCAGCCCCCTTAGGGCTAAAATTTAGCCAACTGAGTTGTTCCAGATCTTCTCGGTTTGGGAGAAAACAGATGTTCAGAAAGGGACCTCTTACACAATGAAGCATGCCTCCTTGCATTTGCACAACAGAGGAGGGAAAAATGTACATGGTCAGATGCTGTGAAAAAAAACCCTCTTTAAAGTACATTTATTGTTTAATGGTTAAATTTGCTAAATGAGTTAAAATACTGAAATGGCTGATAATATCAGAGGGATTAGCGTGGTTTTAGTGGTGTTTTTCACAAGGGCTAAACTGAAACTGTTGTCTATGAATATATAGATGCTGGGGGGGCTGGAGCAGCTCCCCTGGGGGGCCGGGCTGAGAGAGTTGGGGGGGTTCAGCCTGAAGAAGAGAAGGCTCCGGGGAGCCCTTCGAGCGGCCTCCCAGGGCTTAAAGGGGGGACAGGGGAGGTGGGGGGGGACTCTGGATCAGGGGGTGCGGATGGGACGAGGGGGGATGGTTTTGCACTGAAAAAGGGCAGATTTAGATGAGCTCTAAGGCAGAAATCCTTCCCTGTGCGGGGGGTGAGGCACTGGCCCAGGGTGCCCAGAGCAGCTGTGGGTGCCCCCTCCCTGGAAGGGTTCAAGGCCAGGTTGGACGGGGCTGGGAGCCCCCTGGGCTGGGGGAAGGGGGCCCTGCCCGGGGCAGGGGGTACCACTGGGGGGGCTTTAGGGTCCCTTCCAACACAAACCAGTCTGTGGTTGTATGAAAACTTCAGTAATCACAGTGCTTGGTTTCAGGTCTGCAGTAAATACGCTTTTGAGGACTACAGCTTCTTAGGCTGTTCAAATAATTTCATTTATTATCTGGTGGCCTTTGACTGTGAGAACAAGCAACATACTGCAAAATCCTTGAAATAGACTTCACATTTCATCCTGTAGACTAAGTTTTCAGGAAAGATCCAAACACCTGGATTTAGGCAAGGAAAGGACTACCCAGGACAAAATCGTTTTGCAGAGCTGCTCTCACACAAAACTGTAATGTAGAACTGAACACTGTGACACAGGCTATCAAAGAGTAGATGGTAAAAATTAGGTGAAGCAGAGAAGGTGACACATTGCCTGGTGGATGAATTAAAGCATTCAGTCATGGAGCCAATATCCAGCAGAAGAAAGGAGCGAAGGAGCAAGGAAGAAGCCGTATCTTTTCAGATAGAAGTCAATGAGAGGAAGTAGATGGAGGAAGGTTATTCCTGATAGTGAGCGCTACTCGCGAGATGGTTGCACGCAGGCAGCTATGACTCTGCAGACTGATGAAGAGACGTAACTATGGAGATGCTTAAAGGGGGCTTAAGCCAAAAGGAAGGAAGAGTAAGGACACAAGCGTCTTTCTGATTGTTCCACGAGAGGCACGTTAGAAACAGCCTGTTCCAGTCCCAGCCGTCACTCCCAGAGGCATGGAAAACAGGACTGCAGTCAGCAGAGCGGCTGGAGAGGGAAGATGGCGATGAAGAGAATGCTTAATACTAGATTTATGTCATCATCGTACCCATGAGAAAGACGGCCCACACACCTGTCAATAACGAGGCCATTATAATAATTGATTTGCTACAGAGCAGGGGAGTCAGCTTTGAAATGTTCTGTTTTTCAGCTGACACCCTAAATTTTGGAGGTGGGTTAGTGAACTTCAGAGCATGGAACAGAGCGGCCAGAAAAAGCGACTCGAGCAAAGCTGTGAGCTGTCTAAGGAGAGCTCAGCGACAGAACATGACTCAGTTCCCAGCAGGGGATGGGGTTGGGAACTTAAGGAGAGAGAGAAACAATAAGGTTAAAACTGGAGCTGGCTGACATTTAAAAAACATGTTTTTTTCAACCACAATGAATCTGTGTGGAATATGTTTTTGTTGTTGTTGATATTTAACAGTTTTTGACAGGGGAAAAAAGCTTTTAAAATTGTTTTTTAAAAAGAGAGATGTCATTTTTGCAGTGATAGGTACCTCTCTCTCTTCTTCCTCTGTTCCCTGTCTGGAGTTTGTCACATCCCCTCATACAATTCTGGGGAGAAAAAAGCAAACTAATAAACCAACCAGGAATCCTTCCTCTTTTCTATTATATTGTCCAGGAGAGCAAAATGGCATTTTCCATCAGTTCAGCTAGTTCAAATTCCCTGGCTCCCAAACTTCATAAGACAAGTAGAGGTCTCCTCTGAAAGGAAGGATTGAAATTGGTGAGTTTATAGGTTCAGCCTCCAAAGCAAGCCTGTACATCTAAATATTGAGCCTGTTGTCAATAGTGGCCCAATGCCCAGATGAAATCATTTCCACACAGATCCAGAAGCCGCTCTACATTTGTCTCATGCCTTGAGGCCCTTTCACGACATCTCTCAGTCATAACCAGATAACAGCCTGCAATGTGCAAGAACCTGAGTAATCCCTCCTCAGGGTCTCTCCTCGGTCATCTCAGCAAGAGGGTGTCCCCTCTCCCCACCTGCCAGCAGTCCGGGTTGTGTGTGGCAGCCTCTGTCCAGATGGCTCATTATGTAGCACAGTTGGTAGGATTTGTAATGGCTGATGTTGCCCACTTCATCCCAGATGTCTAAATAAATGCAAGCTGAAATTGCCTTGTCACGGAGATCTGCATGCAAAACATTCAGCCAGAAAGTGTTGGGAAGCCCTACCCTACTTTGGAACTGGGTTCTAGTCATCAGATTCTTTGCTGTTACGTTCATTAGCTAGTTATTTTATCACTCTGCCCAAGAAATGCAGAATCAAGTGGCTGGGTGCAGTTCAGCTCCCAGGCTACATAACGAATACAGCTCAAACACTCCTGCACCAACTGCAATATATGGCTACGTCTAGATTAATGGGTATGGATACATCCACTGGGGCAGAAAAAAACATAACTAGAAGTGGGTGTAAATGGTAGTAAAGCCTATTGTGGTTACTAATTTGTACCATGACAGCGATAAGCTAATGAAGAACAACGTTGTCACCGGCACACGTGGTGCTGGAATGGCAACACAGGTCTCAGTCCTCTAACCACGCACGGCAGGTAGACAGGAACACTCTGCAGCCTACCAGCACGTCTCTCGAGGGCCACTGCGGAACTTCCCTGCTTACACACTGCCAGATGTCTTACACAGCCCAACTCGAGAAGCCCTACAATCTCATGACTCCATTCCTCCCACTCCACCCAGCAGCAGTGGTCTGCAAAGTCTGACTCAGAACAAGCCTTTGTTGTTTGAAGGTCATGAAAATCCCATTAAACAATAACTGCTGGTAACTTCAGCATCCCATCAGGCTCTAAAGCAGCACGAGGCAGGCCCTCGCCAGGTGCAAGCAGGAGCCTGCCATCCTCCTTTGTCTCCCCACGACAGCCAGCCTCACTGTTTTGACAAACCCTGATGCTGCAGCAGCGTCGCCCGTCCATACTTTCCTCTGTGACTCAGGTTTTGTCACACATAAAACTGGGATAAATCCACTTCTTTCCTGGCTCAGTGGATTCTTGCAGTGTTAGTTCACATATATGTACAAGGCCATAAAGCGAAACCATCTTATGGTAATACTATTCACACCCAGGATTTTAAATTTATCTATCCAAGCCTTTGCAATTGTTGCTGACTCACCAAGCAAGGCAGCAGCAATGACAGCACGTGCCTGCCTGACCCATCACGGGTAGCAAGCAGAGCAACAGTAAATGCTGGCATAAAACTTACAGATAATTTTTAAAAAAATATATTTATATGGGGAAATCACAGTCTGCCTGCAAGCACTGGGCAGGAAGAAAAAGCAGTTCAACCCATCAAATTACTCCACAGGAAACAGTTCCTCATTTCTCCTCTTTGTCACCGTACAGCAGAACCCTCCTGTTTACCATGCAGACTGCTGCCTGCCAGTAATTCCAGCCACCTGCTCTCCACATAAGTGCGGCCGCTCAGACCAAACTCAGCATTAACTCCAAGCAGCTATAATAATAAAGAGCAATTCTACACATTGTCCACGAGCTCCGGGATCCAGGCACCAGTGCATTTCTGTCCGCATACGAGGCATCAGCTTCGTTAACGACCGGGTCAGGACAACGAGGAGCCGTTCTAGAAGGAACGTGCAGCGATGCTGGGCTGCAGAGACCCGGGCACAGCCACGACGAGCCCGCAGCGTTCTGCTGGCAAGGGGGTGCCCCCCCAGCAGCCAGGCAGGCTTCTCCCCCCGCCGCCGCCGAGCCAGGCACCGTGCTGTGCCTGGCAGCCTATGGATGCGAGCCGAGACACGCATCCATCCAAGAGCCCTCGCTTCTCAAACAGCACCAGGGCTTGTGATGGACTTTTTTTCCCCCCCAGAAGCAAGAGGTTTGACCCTGGAGACCCCAGGAGCAAGAGGAACAACCAAGAGCAGCTCCAGGAAGAAAGTTAATTGCCCCGCACAGCAACTTTATGGTCATCTGACGACTTCTGAGCGATTTTCGTTTGCGAGCAAGCCACACTTCTCTCAACTAACGCTGAAAGCACAGGGCACAGAAAGGGGACAGGGCACAGCTCCTGGCCCTACCCCGCCTGGAGCGACAGTGCTGCCAGCACTCACACTGAGCCCTCTTTGCCCCCTCAGGTACCTGTCACATCCAACTGCCACCGAGCTGGCAACAAGGCAGGAAAACTGCCCCACCGTCATCTCTTCCCTTTGGGCTTCATTCCATGGGGGACAATGAAGGGCATGAGTTTCAAAAGTTTGCCACTTTTTTTTTTTTTTTTCCCTCTTGAGTTTCATACAAAGATTTTGTGGTTGTCACCCCCATCCCCTCCTCATGTTTCACCATCTTCCTGGGGAAAGCGTGAGCAGCACTGGATGAAGCAATTACCTTCATTTTCTGTAGCTAACCACAGGCCCCCACACCATTAATTAGTGCTCATACATCAGGTCTAGTAAGTTGGCATGTGACACTAGATCAAATTCTGTTAAATTCTCCATCCCCTGAATACTTTATAGCTATTAATTAGGGGTGTGAGCTGTGTGAAAGATGTTATAAAAGTGAGATCTGGAAACACAGACAGACAGATAAATCACAGGCAGACAGATGTTCATCACACTTTGCTTCCAGTGAAATACAGAGCCCTATTTTAAAATAATGGAGAACAGCAACCTCTCTATTAATGAAGGAGAAAAACGCGAGGCTCTTTACTTGAGAAGGTGTTTATTAACTAATACATTTCTAGATCTAGAAAAATTCTGAGACCGTAGTTTACACCCCATAATACTTCACTTCTAACTAACAAATGATACCAGACTCCCACTACAACTGGTATGGCACCTCTTTGACTATGCACCCCTGGAGTGATTTTGACTCGAGTTCTAAAATCTGTTAGAGCATTAAGAATACAAAAAAGTGTATGTAGGAATTTCTTTTATTATTATTTCAAGAGGCAAACTAAATAAGTGAAGAGCGCTAGCTTTGTCAGTCAGCTGGACTAGTAGCGTGGGAACTTCAGCGTAGAGGAAGCTTTGAATTTCAGCCAAGATGCAGTAACTGTGTGTAGCATCCCTCGATCAAGGAAAAACTGTCCCTAAGGTCAGTTCTTATAGAGATCAAGGTCTGACTGTAACCCTCACTGGGTGGATGGATAGATGGATAACTAAAAAAAAGGTATTACAAATAAGCAGGGCATCTATAGAAGATAAAAATATGAAATGGCCTCCAAAAAAAGCTTACTATTTAAATGTCAAGCAAAGGAATAAAGTGAGAATTGTCAAACTTTACAAAAATTGAAGTTTATTATATTATTTCCTGTAGAATGCAGCAAACACCAGAAAGGGAATGGTCTATGTAAAAAAATGTCAATACAATGACAACTGAGTAAAATTGGCAACAAATGCATGCAGGGTGGAAATCAGAAGAAATTTTCTAAATAGAAGAATGAAGTTCTAAAATAAATGCCCAGTAGGAGTAAGAGCTTCACTAAGTTTAAGCCAGAGCTTGTTAAGTTCAAGGTGAAAATGTACAAAAGGAAGTTGGCAATAGGAGAGAACTGGTCTCAGTGCTCCAAGGGCTTCCTGATCATCCTGCTTTTCTCTCTGCAAGTTTTGTATATTAAGATTTTTTTTCCCCCCCCCCAAAATTCTGTGTTCAATCAGCCAGGATATCTGTGACTGGGAGAGAAACTGAGATCCATTAAACTCCATATTCTGTGCATTGTTCTATAAATAGATCGAACATCATGTTCTTCAGTGTTGGAAAAGATTAAACGATATAGTGCATTTGAAATGATGTTCTGTTGCTTTAATGGTGCCAAGGGTAAGGTAGGATTAAAAGGAGAGCCACAGAGGAGGGGAGGGGAATCTTTCATCTCTGGAAAGTAATGAAGAGGCCCAAAATAAGATCAAGGTCTGACCGTAAGTGGTTCTATCAAATTATATAGGAATATAATGAGTTCTACACTACCTAATTTCCATATGCAGCCCTACAACATCTCCCCCAAAGCAAAAATGACAGAATATTTCAACTTGGCTCAAAAGCTGTTTAATGTGAAGATTTGAGAGGAAGGAAGTCCAAATGTGCATATTTTGCTTCTTAAAGAAAAAAAGGTTAAAACGACAGAAGGATGATCTGCAGAAACTAACTTTTCTAACACTGCTATAGCTCTGCTGCTATTACAATAGCCAGATGGAACCACGGCTAGCAGAATAACAACTAGTACTTATTATATGGGCCATTTGCTTTTTAAACAGCCACCCTTTCCCTCACCGTTCAAACACATGTAATAACCCCGAGTCCTAATTTGGCAGTCCAGCCTGTTTCCAGGCTTTGTTAAAGATGGCATACCAGCTTCCCAGAGCCATAAGTAGGACAGATGATCAGTGTTGCCCAGTAATATTGAGGAAAGCACTCCACAGATAGTAGATTCGTTTAATAGCTTGTCCACTCAATTATTTTTGAATGCTTTTTTAAAAATGAAGAATTTTCCATTTTCTGCTTGGCAAGGAAAAACTACCACAATAGGCCAGGGAGCTAAGCTAGTTTCCACCAGATGAAGGTTTCATCCATTCCCTTTCCAAGTTACATATGTGCACTGAGTTCCCACTCAGAAGTACAAACTGAAGTCTTTGCTGAATTCCTTTCTGAATTTTATGTTAAAATTAGTCAAAGGTAGAACAGACAGGATAATTCTAGGAAGGTTAGAACATAACTACAAGGAAATACTTTTTTTTTGTAATTCCATACTCTTAGCCCTGTTGTTAAGTCTGCAGAAACACCTGTTTAAGTGTACGATCTGCTTATCTTTTCCATATCCTAAAATCAACCATGTTCTTTCTATCTAGAATTGAAGTCCAGACTCAAGCTAGCAACAGATGCAGACAAATGCAAGAAAATTGAGCACTTACTGAGTGCCTGTGATATTTCACCTTCTAAATAAAAATCAGATCAAAAGTATTCTGGTGATTACTTTTGAGAACAGCTTTGTTTCAGCCTTAAAAAGAACAGTGGTGTATACCTACCGCTCCACTAGACTCACTGCAGCAGTCACCAATAAGGCTATTCATAATTGTTTAGGAATTAAAATATGAAGCACTGTTTATTATCCAGTGTAAGCTGCATTTTCTGCCAGGACCTCTCTTAGTGTGGTTTTAGCAGATAAAGTTAGATAGGCTATGGACTGGAGCATCTCTCATATGAGGAACGGCTGAGAGAGCTGGGACTGTTGAGCCTAAAGAAGAAAAAGCTCACAAGGTTCTTATTAATGTCCTGAAATACCTGAAGGGAGGGTGCAAAGAGGACCCAGCCAGGCTCTTTCCAGTGGTGCCCAGTGACAGGACCAGAGGTGATGGGCACGAGCCAAAACAGAGAAGGCTCCATCTGAATATCAGGAAACTTTTTCAGTGCGAGGGTGACCAAGCACTGGCACAGGCTGCCCAGGGAGGTTGCGGAGTTTCCATCCTCAGAGATATTCAAAAGCCACCTGAACACAGTCCTGGGCAACAGGGTCTAGGTTGCCCTGCTTGAGCAGGGGAGTTGGACCAGATGACCTCCGGAGGTGCCTTCCAACCCAGCCATTCCGTGAAGGATAATGCTGATACCAGCTCCAGGCCAAAGAGGGAGCAGGGATGGACACAGGACCCGTACCCACAGCACCTGGCAGACACGTACTCCAGTCATCTCCCTCCTCAAGTACAGAAAATCTGGAAAGCTGAAGATGTCTGGCAAATATGAAATTATGTCGTAGGTTGTAACTTAATGGTTTATTATACAACATAAATCAAGAGTGAGCATCTTCTCCATAAGAACTAGATGAAATTCATTAATAAATAATAATTAGCTGTTTCCTGGGCCTGCCATCTGGTAAGCATTTTTCCTAGCCAGCAGCTCCTGCTCCTTGCACTTCTGCAAAGCAACTAAAAGATGAAGACAGGCTATTCTTTCTCCTTTGTCAGTCCCTTTGGGAAATGTAGATACCCACGGTGCTGACAGCCACTTCCATCACCCTCCCCACCATACCTCAGCACTCCACCTGTACAGGGCTTCACTGCCCTTCCCGCTTATCCTGAGCCTCCAAGTTTCTTAAAAATCAGTAAAGAGCCAGAAGTTAGAGACCTGCGTTCCACCCTGCTCTCAAACACGTGGGCTCCAAGATAACCAAATTAATCATTCTAACCTGTAAGTGGCTGTCATTAGTATTATTATTTTCATCATATAAATTATCTTCCAGATTAGGTCATATGCATTTTGAGATCCTGTGGTTTCCTAGCAACTCCTCTTACCACTCTACATGCAGACACAGTGTGCCGTTTTCTTTTCCTTTTTTAGACTCTCTGTGCAGGGGTTATATTCAGTAACAGTGATCTCAGGCCTGGCCCTAATGACCTTTAGTCTGTCACATTTGTGGGATAAGATGCAGAAGACAGCTATTCCCTCCCCACCACCACCCCAAAAGACATTTGCAGCAGATGGCCAGAAAAAACAGAGTCCTCCACTTGTCTGTCTTTTGTCCTGCAGACCAGAAGGAGAGCTCTGCAGGACAGGGATGACAAAAGCATTAAAAACTGGCAGAATTTGGAAGACCCCATCAACCTAATTCTCTAGGTTTCCAGCAGTGAAATATGTGACAGTACATAGCACAATTCCCTGCAAAATACTGCTGCTTCCATACTTGCGTGGGGTGCCCTAATTTCAGTGCTGTTGCCTCTGTAATTTACTCCTCACCTGATCTGCCAAAGCCCACCTCTGCCAGGCGGCCAGGTCCAGACCGATGCATTCCAGCAAACAGCACAAAACTCCTCCCAACCAGCCAGTTTTTATGCGCTCCCACACCCTAACCCGAGTCTCGCACTGCTGCCAGGTGCCCTCCACGTCCTCAATCTGCTCTGCTCAGTCATAAACCAGCCCCCAGCCTCTGCTGCAGAAGTCAGAGGGGAGCGATTTGCTGCACTTAAAGTCCTTGCTACTGTCAGGCACGATCTAAGTATCGCATCCCATGTAAACAGATGACACGTACCTAAATATCACAAAGTTTGTGTCACTTTATAGAAATGATTTCCAAATAACGCATGTTTACACACAGAAACATGACCTATGGCTTTAGAGTTGTTGCTAGTCCAATGTGGGAAACTGTCTGGAGGGCCAAACCAATTTTAAGCACCAATTTTAATTAACTTCTCTAGCGGAGTTAATCAAGATATCTACCAAATTTAATCACCATGGGTGCACAGTTAAGCGATGCGACTATCCTAGACAATCTTTTGTGGAACAAGGATAGGATTAACTTCTGTCCTGCCCCACTGACATTTTTTAAAATAACAACATCTGTTCTAAACTACAAAAGCTACGGGGCTTAATTATTTAGATAGCTAGTGGCCCTGTTCCAAATAAGAAAAGAGAACAGACCTCAGAAACGAACAATCTTCAGTCCACATGGAGTACAGCTATTAATATTTGATCCCCTGCTAGCCTGGAGGCAAAGGGAATAGTGTTCATTACAAGACCCTAAGGCTGAATCTGCTTTAACAATTGACTGAAATGAAGATGAACCTTTCCTGCAATGGGTGAGGTGAGGGAGTTGGGGGACTCTGGTAATTCCTTCAGCAAAGGAGCTGATACTGTCAAGCACAGAAAGAAATGGAAGTCTTCTGTGGTTGCCATCAGAACCTCACTGGATCCGGTATCCAGCGCTGATAGGGAAGAGACAAGATCATTGAGAAAAGTAAGGAACAGAGATGCAAAGGTATATACCTGCAAATAGGAGAAATAATTTAAAGGAAGTGTAACTAACAGGAACAGAGAGCTGATAACTTGTAACTGGAATATCCTTCAGTCCCTTATCCCCTGCTCTCCCCCTCTAACTCCTACTCAGTAGTAGTCTCTGTGCTTTTTGTTCCAGATTACAGTCTCAGGCCGCTCTTATTCAGGACGTAGAGTGATACGGCAGTTTGGGAAAGTCTTCAGAAAAACTGAAGACCCAATTTCATTTTCTTGTTGTATCTCAGTCTACTTCTTGCAAACACAACTCCTGCCCCTTTCACAGGGTGACCGGATAGTCCTGTCAGATACCTTGGCCCCAGTATGGAGTAAGTTTTGTCAGAGATTTCGCTCTCATATACTGACTTGGAGTCTTAACGTTAAAATGGGACAATGAAATCTAGGTGAAGTATAGAGAAGAAAGGCAATTTTGGATGTCCCCATTCTGGGGTGTCAAAAGAAAACCTATTTTTCAGACTGGTCAGTCTGTGTCACCCAATTAAAGCTGCAAACTAGTATCCTGTACATGTTTTAGCCTGAGAAATTGTCTGCTTAAGAAGCAGCTGTTAAGGTTAAACAAACCTTTCAAAAATTGAGGGCCAGAGTCACTCACACACATACAGTAATAGAGTTACTGGAATTATTACACTCTCTGGACCCACTGCAGATATTTGCCTCTTGGCTTTACTCTTCCTACAGTGTATACCCATTAGCACCTCTAATTAGAATGGAAAATCACGAGTTCCATGTTATTTAAAAGATTATGCAGAATTTTAAACTACAGCACAATGTAATTATTTTTTAATAGCCACAGCTATTTCATGTATTTACTTTTAATGGTGTTTGAGTCATAAATTAACAGTAGAAAAGAAAAAGGCAAATCAGCACTTGACAGAGAAGCAGGCAACAACTGAAAAGAAAAACTGAAGCACTAAAAACTATGATCAAAAAAGGAGGAGGGCCTTATTAGTTTTTCTTGTTTGCCTTATTCTGGAATTCTTTTTAGCATTTAACTTGTCCCTCCCTGGAGGTCAAGACAGTCAGGGATAAATAAAAATGGGAGGAGTTGCACGTCTGTGCTGTTGCAGAGTGACTTCTGTCAGCTTGTCAAGAGATGCATTTTTTTTTTTTTTTGTATAGAGTCTTATAAATTTTGGTATCTGATAATATAAACTAGCACTGCCACCGCAGAGGACATCCCAGGGTCGCTGCGGACTGGGTGTCACTGGGCTAGCTGCAGCACAAGCAGAGCAAGTGACACCATGGGTGTCAGAGCACAGGGCTGAACGATAAAGAACCAAGCACGTCAGAGGGAAGGTGAGCCATGGCAGCAACACGCGTGCCGAGCGTGGGCACCAGGTCATGTACAGTCATACGATGCCAGCACTACGTCCAAGACCAGCGTCTCCAGTCGCTGTTCATCTCACCCCCCAAAATTAACTTTTGAAAGGATAAACAAATCTGCAGCACCCCATTTCTTATCTCCAGAAAGGCCATTAACACGCTGTGGCAGGTTATGTCCTTCAGACACGTGTACTCACCTGACCCCCGGAGACAGACCCGTGCTAGCTGTTCTCAACAGCACCTTCTCCTGTCTGTGTACCCCCTTGTATTTCACCCCCAGACTTTTTCAGGTAGAGCGAGAACCTGAAATTTCCTTCCTCCTGGCATTGCCAGCACTGGATGGATCACTCGGTGTCCCGTGCCCTAACTTCAGCTTGTTTGCCTCCTCCACAGAAAGCCCGGCTTGCAAGGATTCGAGTGGCCAAAACAGGCAGCTCCAACGCTTACCTTCACAGCAAGCGCAACGGCCTCCTGAACGAAGCCCTCGAGCTGACGGTGAGTGCAGGGACAGGGTCGCCTTCCACTGAGTTTGAGAAGTTCCCTACTCCCACTCCTCTCCCTGGGCTCCCTCCCTTTCTCTCCCCATTGCCACCTAATTGCTCGTTATCCAGCGCGGCAGCCTCACACATGGAATGCCATTATGCTACAATTAGGCTCTGGTGTGCTGTACGTGCTGTGTGAAGGGGCAGCTGGAGTCCAGCTGCAAGATTGGATGGGTGGAAAAAGCTTCTGTGGGCTCCTCCTCGAGCTAGGGAAGGAACTGGCCTTCCAGCAATGCCCAGGTTCACAGTTCCCTCGAATGCCCCTGCGATGGAGCTGCAGTGACTTACATGACCCAGGGTCTGCCCATACTATAAATATCCACTCTCTTCCAACAGACAGTTATTTATATTTTTAGGAGTATCTCTCCAATATGGACTATCCCATCATGCCCAACAGGACAGGGAAATATTCCCTAGCTCCTGTTTCAGGCAGTTTGGTGGTGGGTTTATTTTTAACAAAAAGGCCTCTGGAGGCTAATACTAGCTATTCATGAGAAGAAAAGTTTTAAGTGCGTCAGATTGCTCAGCAGAATCAGCGAAAATGAGAAGAGGTTATTACGTTAATCCTGATCAACACCAGAGCAGGTATTAGCACATTTCATGGATTTCATTTCAAATAAATCAGCCTTTCGTGCATGTGGGGAGTAAAGAGCAAGATGAAGAATGCTTAAATCGAGCCACCAGAGCCGCCTAGCACTTGTTCATGCATCCTTACATGGGGCCTAATCCTTCAAATGTATGCTATTTTCCCTGGCATACATCCTTGCATTTGTAAAATCAAAGCTGAAAAACCTTCTCAGCTCATTCTGAAAGCTGCTCACAAGGACCTGACCCCACTGCTACCCAAGTTCAGCGGGTGCAGGACACAGAGGGAAATTGTGCAGCACCGTATTTTGCATGTGGGATGCTACTGAGTGCAGACCGAGATAAAGCAGTCTGGCCCTTTACAACTGGAATAGCTTTTTGAACTGACTCTACAAAAACACTTCATATGAAGTACAGATTTGGAAGGCAGGATGCCCGGATCGGTTTCTGTTCTCCCCACCAAAACACGTTTGTTCCCTCTGACTACACATCTAACCTTGTCTCCTGCTCTGCAAATGGCAGCGACACTCAGAAAATCCGTTTCTTGAACCATATGTTGCTGTTGAGCAGTTCAAGAAAAGTTTCCTTACCAAGAAGAGACTAGGAAGACAGGTCACACCTAGTCCAGAGCCTTATCCCCACAGAGGAAAGATCAGGACTGGGATAGCAGCTCAGCTGAGATTCTGCTATTTCATTGCCCAGGAACATCAAAAATATGACTGCAAATTTAAAACTTCCTTTTGAGCTTTAGATTTCTAGTTTTCAAAAAAGCCAGAGCAGCTCAGCAGGGACACTCAGTTTGCACTTGATCTTCCAGCCCGTCATCCCAACAAGAATCTCCTCACTTCCCTTGTCAACCAAAACTCCCTGCCAAGACCACTCATGGAAGAGCAGCTGATGCACCAGTGCTTAAGTCCAAAATGCATGAGGTTGAGAGAAATATTTGGCCAAATGGTTTCATTTCCTGGCACTTGCCCAAAAATAAGTGTAAGAAGGGTCATTTTGTTGGCTACTGAGCTACTGTTGACACAGGAAGAAAAATAAAAACATTTCTAAAGAGGTTCTAGAGGATTTTTTTATTTTTATCCATTAATAACTGAATTTAGATATACAGTAGCACCTAGAGCAGGTCTTCCCAAGGTTTTCTGGGTGAAACTTGCTTTCTGCTAGGCTTAGAGTTCTATTTGCCAACATGACTCCCCACAGCCCAGTAAGATCCTCAAATCCTACTCTGAAAAGCACTGAATATCGCTCACTTTTGTATTAATACTTTGTAAGAAAATGTCCCCAACCCTAAGGAACTTCCTGTGGAAACAGTCAAAAGCAAAGGGTATGGGGAAGGAAGAATTAGCATCCACCTGTGACATACAGGAATATAATTTACTAAAACAAGAAAGTTGCCAAAGCCATGTCTGGCATCTGCACAGGCACCAGGAAATGATCTCTGAGTAACCTGAGGACTAGCCGCATAACTGAATTAAGAACCGAGACTTGTCTCTCCATCCACAGGTAGTGGCATTAATTAATTACAGAACTGCAGAACATCCTTTGTTGTAAAGGTATACATTACTGTTTGAACTCCACAAGGCAAGGTTTTATGTCCTTTCATTTTATGGCAGGAGAACAAACTTTTCTTAAGAGTACAAAATGTGAATGACAGCATAGTCTAGCCAGCCAAATTTTTTAAGCTGTAAAAATATGAAGGAATGTGACTTCTGTAGTTTCTATATTAGGGACCAAAATATTATCAAGGTACCACACATGTCCGTCAGTCAAATTAGTATCAAACCGCTTCATTGGTCAGGTACACATCCTATTTTGATACCTTGCCCAGGACTCATGCTAACTTTAATGGACTTTACATGGCCAGATTACCACAGGGCTGGTTTGTCACCCAGCAGTAATTCCAACTGCAATTACTATACGGCCATGACTAGATATCATCACTGGCAATCACACAGTACTGTGATCAATGTGTAATTGTTTTACAAGTGCCCAGCGGATTGCCCTGCAGCCTGACGCCTTGAGGGTTCACCCAAGGAAAACAACTGCCCCAGAATGTGTCCTGGCTGTGGCTCTGCAGTCAAACTAATAAATTGGGAAATAAGGACTGTTCAAGACTCTGGAACATGCGCCAGAATGTCCTTTCATTAGCACCAGGAAGAATACACTGACACCATCTTTCAAGGGAACAGCATGTCTTCAGCCTGTAGCCTTGCATCAAAGTGAAGAAAAGGATTCGTCCAAGGACAGCAGCAGGAAGGAGTTCTGCTGCTAGCAAGAATACAGACTCTTGCTCCAGAACGATGATTTGTGGCATTTTGCATTTGCCATGTAGGCACAAAGTACACAGACCATTTTCTTCTCATTTGGAGAGATTTTTAGTGGGCTTTATGTCAGAAGTGCTCAAGGGATGGTGAGCTTCTTCCCATGGCAGCAGCCTACATATCCTCTTAGCGTTAATCTCCTTGTACAGCTAGCTGAAATTCCCTTTTAGCTAAAATGCTAGGAGGTGTGTATCCTAGGAACAGCAGGTTGTGAGGTCTTGCGCCTTTTCACAAGCAGAATCTGCTTAGCCATAGATAAGTGTTATAGCCATTCTCAGGGGAAGGGACAGTAACAACTGAACCAGTTCATCTCAGTTCACCAGTGTCCAATTTTGCGTGCTGAAGCACTAAGTAGAAGAGGTAAAGTGGAAGTATTTTGGATTTCAGAACTGACACCACAGTGTGTTTCAGTCTCCCTCCAAGCAACCAGCAGTTCACTGAATGTCTTCCAAGAACAAACTGAATGGCAGCTGGCATCAAATCCTTGCAAAATTGGCATCCCAGCTCAAAAAGCAAACCATCTCCTCTCCTCCCCCCCACCAGCTTTTTCATTGCAGCCAGACTCTTCTAATGAAGACACAGATTTTGTTTGCCTGCAGTAACATAGGTACAACTGATGCAATCTCTATAGGTACTCATTCCTCAACAGTACTATCAAAATGCCAAGCATTTCTGCAATGTTGGCACTCTCACTGTCCTGGGGCAGTAGTTCCTGCAGATCACATTCTTAATTTGCATGCTAGGATGTTCTCAGTGGTTGCATGCTCTTTGTTTCTGAAAACACTTAGCTGACGGAAGAAAAAGTGAAAGGAACATAAGGTACAAGTCATACTCACTGATGCTACACTTTATTCCTGGTCACTGCCATCCCTTGATCCACTTCCATCAGCGGCAAGCCTAGCCTTGTGATGGAAAGCAGAGAGAGAGAATAAGCTGTGCTGCCAAAATTTAACAATTGGCTTAGGTCTTCTGCCAGAGGTATGGAAGCTCTATCTGTACTTTCAGATTCCATTTAGATCTCCTCTCAAGCAAATCCTCATAAAAAGATACGGTTTGCAATATGTGCTCTTTCTCTCTCTCCTTTTCCAGTGTTTTAGTGCAGCATCAAATCTGCTTTAGGGCTTGCAAGGACCTCCATGGGAAATATTCCAACACAGACTTCAGCGGAGTCAGTAATCTCAGCAGGCTACGAACAGGACCTGCCTGATGTGTTAGCACACCAGGAGGATTACTAATAAGAAAAATGGAACTGATTTTTTTGTAGGCCACTTCTAAAAATACTTCTGGGAATGTTCATCCTCCAAAACAACAGCAACAAAAAAATCCATAACCTGCCTAAGATGTATTCCCATAGGAATCTATTAATTCTGTGTACAGTAAGTCAGCTTTCTTAGCCTACTAGTTCAGCCATGTTTTAGCATCTGCCAGAAACAGAGTTATTCCTTCACTTAAGAATCACAGAACCATCCTGGAAATGGCATCCAGAACACACATTTGCAGTGAATCACTGGAACACATGGGTGCATTTAAAAGCAATGCTTTAAGCAGAGTTGGATTTGACCCCCTCGAGATAAAACAGACAGTGTCTTAGCACTTCCGCCAAGACATTCTGCTGTGTCTCCCATCCCACCCATTTTCTCTTTCAAACAGCTAGATACTGCTGTTTCGTGTCTAAGCAGAGATTCAAGTTATGTGCATCAATTTTTGACTTTCAGATTTAGGCATTACAGAAGACACCAGGCACCCCTTACTTATGGAGCACAGGGAAACATTTCACAACACCTAATTGCTATTTTAATGCAAGTAATTGTATTTGAAAAAGCTAGTCCTCAAAGACACACACAGATTAATGTGTCATGAAATCACACTGAATTTCAAGATCAGGAGCTTAAGTAGTAGTAGCAAGAGAACATCCTTAACAACCAGATCTTAAATCTGCCACCGCAGAACAGAGAAAGTGAGAAAAATAATCCTAGCTCTCAAATAGCACAGAAACTCTATAAACAAAGCCTATTGCTTCTTTTTCTTCCATTTCTGAGATGTATTTGATGATCAGATCATAGGGTAAGTGACACACTATGTTTTGAGAAACATAAGCATGTGATTCACTGATACAGTACAGAAATCAAAAATACGGAGTACTGGATTTCTCCCCCTACACCCAAGTTGACTAAATTGGCCTACTACTGTTTTGATGAATGCTCAGTGCCAAGCTTCCTGCACGAGCTAAGCATTATACACATACTGAACTCAAGCTCCTAACCTCTTATCCATTCCTATTTCGACTGTTTCAAGCAGACCAAACCCCTCAGTTTAACAAAAGCACAGAGACTGGTCTGAGATCTGTAGCTTACCCTAACCACTAATAACGCTGCAGTCTGAGCAGTCTCTTCCCCAAATCACCACGTGCACACATACCTGATGTAGAAGCTGAGAGCAGACCACCAAAAGCATGCAGTCTTTCTAACGCCGAGCCCCTACACAGGCACGCCAAAAGCGGTTTTTCCCCCTCAACTGTTCTTATGTCTTCCCAGGTGGGACCACTCCTTTTAATCGTTTTTCAGCCTAAATACTCTCAGCTGTACCCAATCTCTTCCCAGATGGCACAGGCTGCCTGCTTGACTCTAAGCACAGCCCACTCTCTGAATTAGCTTACAAATTTGTTAGCCACATTTCAGCTGTTTGAGTACACAGGGGAAAGCTGGTCCCCAATTGTACAGGTGTTGCTGTACAGTGAGTCAAGTATCTAGATCGTGAGGTCTTTAGAACAGACTGCTTTTGTTCTGGTTTTGTGCTAAGTGATGCACAGGGGGTTCCTGCTCAGCTCGCGGGACTCCTGGACACTGTTATAAAACATAAATCACAGTAAGCCATCCTACTGAGTGAAAGCCACAAGCCGTAAGGAGCTAATGCAGATGGGACCTTCCTTCTCCTAGAGAACTGCGACCATATTTCATAACTCCTCACCACTGCTGCACAATGCTTTTTCATTGGAAGTATGCTTGACTAGGATAATTTATATATATCGACTCTTACATACCTAGGATCTGCCTGTTCCTCCCTTCTCCCTGCCTTTCGGAGAGAGCTTGGCCACAGGAGGGGTTACACACCTTCAGTTTGCACCAGCCCAGTCCTCAGAACCTGCTATAACCCCCCCGCCAAGGATCAAACGCACGGAGGCAGGGAAAGAGCAGCCCCCCTTTAATACAGTGCCGGTGCAAAGCGTGGCAAACAGGGGGTGATGTCCATGAAGAGGAGAGAGCAAGCCAGGAGCCCTGTCTCTACAAACAGCACTCCAGACACGAAGCCTGGGTTCACACGTTTTGATCTGGTGTGCAGCCGTGACCCGGGAGGCTTTGGCAATAACACGTGCGAGTTCCAGCGCCGAGCGGCCCTGCAGGTCAGGCAGAGCCGGGCTTGCAGCTCAGCGAAAGCAAGACAGCTCGCGTTTTGTCTCCTAGCAGAAACTAGAGTTCAGGGTACATTTGCTGGCATTCAAAGGTCATGTCAAGCTTAAAAGTCTTAATGGTTTTTTGGAAAAATAAACCAGCACACATTTTTTTTCTTTGCCTTCTGGTTCCTATGCCTTGACATCATATGTCAACAGCACTTCCCAGGTTTCCTCCCCAGCTACAAAATGGCTGGAAACACACTGGGTTTTGAATCAAAGCCGAGTTCCTCACCTGAGTTCACAAGCCAAATCATTAAGAAAATAAATGAGATAACTTCCTAAGAGTCATGAGAAAAATCCGAGAGCTGGCAACACTGAAATTGTTGTCTTTATCCCTGTGAAAGCTAATGTTGGTAGCTCCATTTGTTTTAATGATTTTACACCTGGTTTGGGTTTTGTTCCCCCCCCTCCTTTTTCTGGCTATTCAGGGATCCACAGAAGATGAACAGCATATGACTAAAGGCACCTCCTTAATTGAAAGCCAACATCACCACCTGCTGCACTGCCTGGAAAAAACAACCGTAAGTAGCAAAACAGTCCTTTTACATCTTACTAAGCCTTTGTGCCTGGCCCAGGCTTTGGATGGAAGACGTGCACACAGATGCTCTGAAGTGGCCCTCAGACCTACTCAGTAGACCTCCAAACTAGGCCGACACTCAAGCTCCCAAGAATATTCTGTAATGGGTTAAATGCCCTTCTATTTCATTGTCTTCTTTAAAAAATAAATAAATAAATTACTGTGCAAAGGGATAAAGATACGATCATCTGCTACTCCACAGTCACCTACACCAGCACAAAGGCAATAGCAGGTTGCTAGTTCACTTGAATGCAAGTAACTTTTCAGCATGGGGTTAGGGAGATCCTATAAACAAGGTGTAGGAGTTTAATTCCTTCAGTGCTTCTGAATGAGCACTAAACTGCATTTGTCTTGTGCTGTCAGTCACACATCATATATATCCATCAGTTGTGCTAATTAGTAATAAAGGACAGTTCTGCTGCCTTAAGAGGAGGAATATGCTGTCAGTGACTCCAAACTACAACCTGGTCACCAGTGCCAACAGGCTGGATAAAAATAACCTTTAGCCCTTTATATGGCACAGAGCCTGTGAACTCTCTTAATGGGTTTAAAGCTTGCACATACACTTTCACACTACAGTTCTGGTTACAAGAGCAGGTAATTTATCTCAAAGCCAGTCAAGCAGTTTCTGTAACATGAATTTTCTCTTTGCATCATGTGAAGCGTTGGGAGTGAGAAATTTATTTTTCATTATTAAGTGATTCTGTATGCAGCAGTCTCTTGGAACATTTCAGATATTTATTTGATACATATGTTTCACTTCCAGGTTTATATAAAAGGTTCTGCACTAAAGGAACACATTATCTATACCATGATTCATTCTAGAAAAAATGAAGAGAGGTTAACACTTGAAATATTCATGCCTTTTTCTATCTGCATCCATCATCAAATGTACTTTTGATTTCTGACTTGCAAGAGCTTTCTTTTAGATAAATCACCTTCACTTCCATAGTTTGGCTTATGCTGGAATAACACCACTTAGGCTTCAGCGATACACTGGAAGAAGATGACTGGTTAATTAGAGTGACCTGCCGAGTACAGCTGGTTTATCGCATTCAGCTATAAAGGTCACCACTGCAAGGACAGTGAACTGATTCTTCCTGTATCAATGACGATTGAATTTATTTTATGAGACTCATCCTCCCTTTATTTCTAGCAATTTTGGATGTTACGTAACAAGCGGATATTTCACAATCTGACTCTTCAGTTTAGAACTTTATGCTTGAAACCTTCACTACTATGACCCGTATTTCACAAGAATACTTCTCATTTGAAAACAAATTGGGTGAAGCAAACAAAAGCTGACAATGCTGTCTCCAGGGCCTGCCCTTGTAAGGCCCTGACTTTGTAAAGCCTTATAGAAATTCTGACCCCTGCACAGAGCGGGGGGACATCTCTGGGAGCTGCGTGAGTCACTCCATTACTAACGAGCTGGTTAGGGTGCTGGAAGTAACACGGCCAAAGCGTAGCCTGAGTTGTGGATGGATTAGCCTACCACACTGACAAAGCTAGATTGCCTCCAGCACGCCAGCCTACTCAGACAGTGAGTCGCAGTGCTTGAAAGTGTTCCAAATATTGCTTTTTTCAGCAAAGGATGACAATAACAGTGATACTTTGAATTTTGATTAAAACCCAGAGGCAGAATGTGCACAATATTTCTTGTGTTATCCCCCCACATTTTTCAGCCAGTTATTACCATGATGTTGCATCAAATCACATAGTTTGGATTCTGGTCTGAAAGTATCAATCAAAATAGTTCAATCAGCTCATGTGGGAATTTTATAGTTCACATAATCTATTAAAATACTACGCAACACTTCTCCTCACAAAAATTTAAATCATATTAGAAGAATTTTTAAACACTGGAGAGTCATTTTGTGACCAAGTTGCAGGAATGGAATGAGGAATGTACCATGGTTGCAAACTTGTTTCAATGGGCAATTCACCTTTCCTTAAACTAGGCAGAAGGATTCTAAAAGTACATTATTTATTGTCATGGTATCTGTGGTGGTGTTTAGCGTACAGCCTTACAGTTGAATGGCCTCACAAATCTGGTGTCAGATGACAAAGTGACCCTAAAGTACTTCTAGCTGCCATAACAGGGGTTACTTTGTCATATTAACACAACAGATGGAGTTTGTTCAAACAAAAGGAGGTTTTTTCCACTCGTTCCAACTCCCAGATTGAGTGTGGATGTTCACATGCCATGCTTTCTCCAAATGCTGTGTGCATCGAATCCAAGCCTTCAACCCAAACCTTTCTTCTGTGTTTTCACAGAGTATGATCAAAACCCACATCCATTGGTGACCCAATGGCAAGACAATTCCAATTCATTACTGGTGAATCAGCAGCTGAAACTTTGTTTTCCTTTGCCTTCACCTCTCTAAAGATCAAAGTAACAAAGTTGTTACCAGTTTCATTCTATTTCCAAGAACATAACATTAAAAAGCTTCAGTGTGAGAAGGAAGGAATGAAGGGGTCTGATTCAGGCAAGGTTTGGTAAAGAGAAGGTCTCGTTGCCCATTCAAACTTGAGCGAGCCGGCTGGAATGCTGAGGCAATAGATGCAATGCTGGGACTAAACTTCTGAATGCCAGAATGGACAATCAATTGTGTTTTTATCTTTTGTTGGCATGTTGTCCCGTAGGGATTGTCCTATCTTGTGGATGATCCCCTGTTATCTGTACGAACTTCCACCATCAAGGTATTTCCTTTTTAATTCAATGTTTTCTCTATGGTCTGTGACGTGTCTGGAGAGTGTTTGCTGCCTTTCTCGTTCCTGGTCTTGTCCTTGGGAGTTTGTGCACGTGGCTCTCTGGCTCTCCGGTGCTCTTGTCTCCTGTGAGAGTTGTTAGCTGTTTCAATGAAAACCAATGGCTGCCTTCACCATGGTTGCTTTTGTTTCCCATCCTTTCTGACGCTGACAGGGCCTGGATATAGTATGTTTACCAGAACTACTTGGGTGTAGTTATTTACTATCTGTAGTTATTATAGTTATTATACACACATAAGAGTTCTTTCTTTCAGGATTTCTTGTTCCTTAGCACAAAAACTCTTTACAGATTCAGCTTTCTGAATTTCCTTCCCCTATACATTTCCCGCTCTCACCTGCCATATCTATTCCCACTCAGCTAATAGCACCCAATGAATTGCAGGTACGCATTGAACCCAATAGCCAACACAAGTAACACCCCGCAGTTAAGCTGTATGTCAACATGGTCATCCAACTAAAATACAACCCTGTCCCCAGGCACAAAGAAAAAGGAGCATGATTCTCCTCCTGGGTATCATAATCATGTAGCATTGCAGACTTTTTGAAGCCACTTTTGGAGCCCAGACACGAAAATGAAAGGAAATTCCGACACAATATATTACCCATCCCAGGCTACATAAGCAAGGCAGTGTTGACAGATGATCATGCTTTGGTCACTGCAACAGCTTCTCTTATTCCCCTGCTGATACAGGAGAGCAAAATCTTCTCTTGGTTGGATTAGTGAAAGGGCAGAGTCATTTCTTTTAAGATCTGCCTAGCGCAAGTACTTTCAAGCACAAAGGCAGAGAGCATCTTACACAGACAAGGGGCTGCCACACCCCACCGACCCAGCAAAAGGTGCCGTTGAAAACAAACTGCTGCTGGGCCAAAGCTGCTGGTGTCACCAGAGAGTAACGGCGCTGTTTTTTCCCCTGCCAGAACCATGAGTTCATAGACGAGCAACTGTTTGAGCAGAACTGCATGGAGAGCTCAATGCAAAACTACCCTTCTTCTCGGAGCCCCTCCTTGTCCAGTCACCACGGCCTGACCACCTCCTGCTGCTCTCGCCGGAACAAGAAGACCACTCACCTTCCCAACTCCAGCGTGCCAGCCACCCGCCTCCGGAGCATGCAGGAGCTCAGCACCATCCACATCCAGTGCAGTGAGCAGCCCTCGCTTACAACAAGGTACAGTAAGTAGGCTCTTGCTGCCAACTACTGCATGCAAACCTCTGAAGTGCATTATCCAACTGGACGCTCTTGCAGGCCTCTTCTCCAGCCAGGAAGGGGGGTCTAGTGCTGGGAGCATCTTTGTTTCCCTCCTTCTAATGACAACCCGATGAAAGTGGCTCCTAGCTGCTCCAGGAAGAACCAGGTCAAAGCCAGGCTCTAGTGAAGCTCTTCCCTGGCCAGGCTGGACCTAGAAGAATGAATTCCAGCTGACACCTGCCTCTGAAGTGCTAATCACACGTGCAGGAGCCAGCAGTACCCAGCTGTGAGCCACTCACCACAGCTGGCACAGGACCACTTCACAGCCCACCTCCCAGATAGCCCAGTACTTCCAAGCCTTTGCTGGGAGCAGGCAAAGACAACTGGCTAATCAGTGTATGTCAGCAAAAGCTGTTAGAGAACTGTACACGCTGACAGGGTCCACCAGGGACACTCACTTCACTGATTTTCATTGTCCAAAAATCTAAATCGCAACTGTAAGCATCAAGCATCACTGAGAAACAATAAGGGGGAATTTCACCATGGTGCCTGAGTAGCTCTCACCTAAAAAGCCATTAGTGACACAGGCGAAGAAGTGTCTCTTAATAGAAAAATTTGAAATTTGCATTTTATACATAACTGGCCAGAAAAAATGATTTATTCACTGTATCTTTCTTGCAAATATTAAATTACTTTCTAAATCCCCCTCAGCCCATTAAGCTTCTTGCACACTGGGCTGGTTTTGAACTTACCATTCTTCTTCTCCCCACTCCTATCAAAGGGATCTATAAACCGAAACGAAGCTGCCTTTAGGGCAGCAAGAGATTACTTTGTGCCAGGGTGAAGTCAGAAGGGCATTTCAGAGAATGAATTACGACTGAATAAGCACAGAACAAGTCTCCAGCTATTGCAGTTTCGAGATGACAATAGTTTAAACCAGCACCTGAAACAGTAATTCAAGGGAATGTCAACTGTTCTGCCTGTTTCAGTGGGTGCTAAATCAGATGCCAGTGATATTTTAAATGTCAACACTGTTCGTTATTTCACTTGCTTACCAAACTGTGTAAGAATGGAGAGAGAAAAAAAGCTTTGAACTTGTTTTTCATGTGGAATGCAACTAACTGGGTGTACTGGTTACCACTGGCAGAACCACCCAGTCCCTAAGACTGCCCCACTCTCAGCTTGTGACTGAGGCAACCAGGGAGCAGAATGGGTTCTGCCGTGTTCTTGGGATGCTTGAGCGATCAAGAAACATCCTCTTGGTGAGTCACTCTGAGATAAAAACAGCAATAGCTTTCCAACCGGGAGCTTTAGATTTTAGAAAGGACAGGCCTTGTGTTTAAAATGAACAAGTTGGGCTGGTAATAGCAGACTCCTGTAGCTGTGCAGATGCACAGAAATCAACCTATCATTTTCCCTCTGTAATTAATTATAGGATGCAATTGATGCAGATCTAATAAGAATGCTCCCAGCTGCCAGATCCTTGGAACTACTGCAGAGAGATGAAAGAACAGAAAAGATCAAGGGACAGTGAATTTGAAAGAGGCATTTGAAATGCAAGGAAGACAACATCTCTTTTTCAGAAAGGACTACCTGTGCTCTGAAAAGATGCAGTACACAGGACAGCATACTTAATGTCCTCTTAATTAAACTAGAATTATGCAAGAATGAAATGGAAACATGGGATTTGCCCTGTGAAAAGCTGTATCCTAGCCAGGGGGAATATTAAAAAAAGCTTAGTGTAATCTGGGTAGAAATAAATGATGCCTTGTAGGAACTGGGGGGACCACTTAAGTGGAGTCTTCTGAATATTTTGGTGCCCTTAGTTCAGAGGAATAAGATACTGATTAAGAACAACTACCGTTCCCATCCTTTCTACTGTCTGTTTTTTAAAAAAGCGCCAAACACTAAATTTGTTTTCTAGTCGTTCCAGTCTCAACATGAAACCAGATGATGGGCTGAGACCGAACTGCAAAACTGCCCAGATAACGACAGCCATCATCAGCATCCCCACGCCGCCAGCGCTCACGCCCGAAGGCGAGAGTCGGCCCCCGCCCAGCAGCCCCGGCCACTCCACGAACATTTCCACCACCACCACGAGCAACATCGTCAAGGTCTCTGCCTTGTAAGACGTCTCATGCACAGAAGGAGGCTGGAAGACCAGTGCCCCCCTCCCTGCACACCTCCATGTTCCTTTCTTGCTGCAAATTGTGCCTGGACGGACCAACCTGACATTTTGTCATCAAATTAGCAACGGAGACCTAACGAGGCAGCTTTCTTCAGACTCGCGTTCATGCTGTGGACTGAGGAAGGGTTAGGGAAGGGAAGAGGAGGCTGGTTAAAGGAAAAGCCTGCATGGAGAGTGTGTTGTGCCATGGTACAGGGCAAAAACCACCTGCAGAGGCTGGAGGGAAAGAATCATCATGGCAACAAGAGAGTCAATAAAGAAAACGGAAATACAACACTGTGTATCGCAGCACCTTTTTAAAGGTTTTTAATGGATAATATTTATTCATGAGGAAATGACTGAAAAGGTGAAAAACAATGGATTTTGTGAATTTTTTTTCTTCATGGAGCAGAACCTTTAAACCAACCAAAATTTCACATTTTTTTTCTTTTATAGAAAAAGATTTAGACAAAGAAGCCACCTGTCACAGAAATCTATTTCCATTCCTCTGTGTGTGTGCGTGCGAGTGTACAGCAGAACCACATCAGAGCAACACTGAATTACAAAGGGCAAAGCATGTTTCCGTGATTGGGTGCACAGTAGGAAAATAGAAGCATGTGTCAGCACATACGTGCACACGCACACACACACACACAATTCTTTCACCCTGGATGGCATTCTTTATTTAGACAATTTTGTATCCGCCTTTTAAGTCAATACAGTGCAATTGCAAACAGTGTGTTTGTCTGCTAATTATTGTCTGTGAAAACATATTTGTGGAAAAAAAAAAAAAAGGCTTTAGTAGAGTTTTAGTCCCACATGGGTATCTGCTTTCTATTTTTGTTATCACTTACTTGTAAGAGTGTGACTAGACTATCAGTTCTGTATTTTTAAAAAGGAAAAAAAAAAAGGTAGGATTCTTTTTTACTATTGTACACACAAATGGCAAAGAATGAGAAAGCACTGAACTCAACTGCATCAAGCATTCACAAGTCTAACAGAGGTTTCTTGTAATGTATGCCCATGCTTTTTAATTTTTGTTTTCTTTATATAAATTTCTTTGCTAGCACTGGACATACAACCCATTGTAAATAGTAGCCAAATAACGTCTGGATCTATACTTGATAATAATTAACCCCAGAGCCAAATATCTTGCATGGACAGAGAGGTGTTTGGCTTTTTCACAGTCTTAGGGCTCCAGTTGTCCCATCAATGGGTTCTGGGTTGCACTGATTTTGGAGGTAGACTAGGTTAGCAATTTTAGTTCTCCAGTCGCAGCACAGGATCTACAGCATGCATCCACTTGAGAAGGGGGAGCAGTACTGGAGTCTGGCAAACGTTCGATAAAGTGTGGTACAGACAACATTTTCTTTTTGCGGTTTTACACTTAGTTTGGGAAAAGTCACACACTTCTAGTCAACCAAAAACTGAAGTAACACTGTGTGGTACTGCCAAGAAGCTAATACTTCTCAACTAAGCTGTGGTCAGTCCTAGCACCTCGTTCTGAGATCTTTCTAGGAATGATTTAGTGTAAGGAAATACATGGTCCCGAAACACAGCTAACTTCCCACCACCACCACCACTAAGAAGAGTAACTTTTGTCTTTCATTCTGCCTTTCTCAAGTCCCCTTTTCATAATAGGTGTCATCCCTGAAGGGCAGAGTGAAGACCAACGTCACCCACCTTTTCACTTGTCGTACTATTTGGCTAATTACTGTGGTCATGCACAAACGCCTCTTCAGGGGGCCCTACACACACCCAGGAACGGCGACGCACCTCGCCCCCAACAGCTTGTAGATAATAAGGCAACATTTCAAGTGGTCTGTTTCTGAGCAGTGATTTCACCAACATTAGAGTTAAAAGAACTACTCAAAGCATGTGTGAAGCTGATTCAGCAAAGGGATGACTTCTTTTTAACATCTGTCATAATCTATCCTGTTGTAATATTTATATACACATATACACACATACACATATAAATAAATACAGACACATACATGTATAGATAGATAAATAGACCTACATGCTGACTTAAACATATGAGCTAGCAATCAGCTTTGGTAGCACTCCTAACCTATTAGTCTGTAGAGTGGACTCAGGCGGCCGATGCGTTAACTCAATACCCTCCTTAGAAGCCTACGACGTTCTAGGAATATTAGGGCTATGGCTAAGCCTTCAGTAGCTGCACCAGCTTATAGTCATTTATTCCAGTGCTGTAATATGTTACCCAAAACTATGTTTAGTCCTGTTTTAAATGATTAAAATGCTCTGCCTTTGCTGCTTCCTGTAGGAGATTATACTGCGGTTAATCTTAACATTACTGAGTTTTTCTTGATGTTTTACTCTAATCTTTCTTTGCTTTAATTTTGTTATTTGTCATCACCTGCTCCCCATCTGAACACCCTCACCCTTGTAGATCAGAGGCCTTGCTCTCCACCACCTACCACCTTGCAACTTCATTTACACTGGCACAGAATGAGGGTTAAGTGCGACCATGCTGACAGGGTACAATGTTCCTTCCAGTGTGCAGGAGTAAATGACTACGACAAGTCAGGAACTCAACATGGATTCCCGGTGCTGCTTTTCTTATTCCTGAGATCTACTGTGGAGTGGTAAACAAACCACTTCATCTCTCTGCACCGATTTCTTTATCTGTAAATAGCAATCATGGCAGCCCTCGTCTAAAGCACTATTGGTGTATTTAATTGCTATCAATCAAAACTTAAAAAAAAAAAAAAAGAGAGAAAAAAAAAAAAGTAAAAGGAAAGTTGGCCCTTGGGGTTTCTGGCTGGCTGCTTGGGCTCAGATCGTCAAGGCAGCCATGGCCTCTGCTCTCTTCCACGGAAGAGGAATCATCATTATCCTTGCTCAAAAATACGTGGCTTGCCTCTTCTACCATTAACTTAGCAGGTGCTGCCCCTCACAGTACCTCAGCACAGACTTTCAAAGGATAAAGACAGACAAAATTAAGGAAGTCTGAGCCTAGAGGAACAGGGCTAAAAATATTTTTAATGGAGTCATTAGCTCCCTTTATACACTGATTTGAAGTAGACTGAGTAATGCTTCTGAAAGCACTTGAAAATATGCTCGTACAAAACCTCCCTGGATTGCCCAACACAGCTACGTCCCCGTTGCGAGAGCACTGTGCATCCACAGAAACAGCAAAGACAGGGCTCTATCGTCATCGTATCGGTGGCCAGTAGAGCATAACATAGCATCCTTCAAACGAGACGCAGGGAAGGGAAAGCATTTGCACAGAAGAGCACGGGAACTGCACTACAGCCACTTATTCCTTCAATAAAGGGAGGCAATTAGGTTTACTGAACTGCAAGGCTCTTTATAACCTTTAAATAGCAACTTATAAACCACTGCTGAGATAAGGCCAAGATGCTGCCGAACATTCTTAGGCCAGAACTTCAACTGAAGGATTTGGACCATTCTCTCCAGTGGTCCCCAGTACTGCCCTGACTTACCAGCATCCCTCTCCCTTTCCCCAGGGCCACCCACACCCACCGACACGGACACAAAACCAGCACATACCCCTGCAAGCCTGGTCACTCCCGGTGCATATGGAAGGGGCTTCTTCAGGTGTGGGCTACCTCCAGGAAGAGAAGCATCCAGAAACATAGGTAGGTTCTAGTCCTGATACCTTTCTGAAAGGCAGGTGGTACAAAACAGCCTGATTAGCAAGACTGCTCAACAAAATGTCAATAGTATGTCGGCAGCTCATCTCAAAAGCCTTCCCCACCCTGTAATTCCTCACGACTTTTTACAATTTTAGAAAAGTTCATTTAAAAAGATAAACATGGATTGTTTGTACAAAAAGCATGTGGAAGGGGATTCTTTTTTCAGTCTTTCATAAAGCAATATTAAAAATATCAAAGGAGCAACAACTTTTCTGAGCATTTTCATTCCTGCCCAAAGCCTTTTCTGAGGGAAAAATATTTTCACAGATTCTCAGCATATTCTATTAATAGATTTACTCTCTTCTCATCTGGCATTGGGCTGCTAATAGAAGGAATCACACCCAATTGGCAAAGAATGATGAAAAATACCTTTCACATTTAGGCTTTGACTTCTATCTACTCTTCCTAAAATCCACCTTTTACTTCCCTTTTCCTTAAAAATCTTAAAGACACCCATAAAGAAGAGGCCACAGATAAAACACCTTGATACATAAAAATTCCATCATTAAACACTGTGATCCATCCTCTGCTAGCACAAGATCCTTCACCGCAATATATTGCATTGCTTTCTCTAGATTAGATTTAAAATTCCCCAAGGAAAGGACTCCCACCGCTTCCCGGGAGACCTTATGCCAGACTAATAGATCTCAATGTCAATAATTTTCCCCCTGCTGTTCAGCCATAATTCTTTCCTTATTTTTTTTGTCTCTCGCTGCCATTATACAACTTCGCACTATGTTAAATTATTCTCCTTTCCACACCGTAAGTTAGCTGCCTAGAAGCCTAAAAGGATTATAGAACTTTCTACAGCAAATTCTTATTCCAGAGACTACTTCTGTCTGTCAAATAATTATCATTGTTAGAAGTGAACTGGGGAAAAGGTAAACTAAGTAACACACATGGCTTTAGGGTGGAATGAAGTTAACAGGAAGTTCAAAATACATCCTATTTTACAGTTGGCCAGAAACACTAAATTTAAATCAATGCTACCTGTTTAACCTGAAACAGTTGATAATATACTTGTACTGCAAACCAGCACTTAGCATTCTAGTTTAGACATCTTAAGGTGTGCGCATGAAAATCAGACTCATACCAGCTAAAGAAAGCAATGTTTCTTCAAATATTTTGCGCTTTTAAGTAAAGAGGATGTAAATGTGTTGTATCTTACATGTATTATAAAGCAAATGCAGTAAATTAAAAATCGTACTTAATCAGACTATGGCAGTTACAAAGTCAGCATTCATGGATGGCTTGCAACTATCAGCAGCTTTGAACTGAAGACTTTATTCTGCTTTTAAAGTTAGATCTATAATATACCTCTTCTGCATCATTTATAAATCTATCTTAAATAATTAAAAAAAGAAAAATCACTTATTTTTCTCCAACACTAAGCAACTGCACTAGATGTATGACTTCAGAGCTCAAGTTTTCGAACTTCACATTTAATGATGCCATGAACGCTCTTCATAATGGTTTTATCTTTCTAAAATTTTATGAGCAAACAGAAGGCAGTGTGCACACTGATTAGACCTAGAAGACTTAGCATCAGGAACCTATGTTCTACTCCTGATTGTCTTGATGAATCACTGAGTGACCTCGAAGAAGTCAGTTCACCTCTCTTTGCCAGTTATCCAAGCTGTATAGAATTTACTATCTCCTCTTTCAATAACCAAAGCTCAATTCATGAACATCCACAAAATACCATAGAGAATTCTGGAGAAAGCATACCAGCAGAGTACTGCTACTTAGGTTCAGGATGCAAAAAACTGTGCCAGAAAAACTTCAGGTGGAACAGTCAAAAGACCAGATGACAAAGAGCTTGTGAAAATTCCTTCTGTAGTTTTGTTCTCAGTCAATAATCTGTTACTTTGTGTGTATGTATGTGCACGTGTTTCTTTTCATTTTGATTTAAACTAGTGCTAGTCACAGAGGTTACACAGCTGTATGGGTGAGAAGTTAACAACCGTACCGAACGCTCTTCTCTGTTCTGTTGCAACTCTGACTGGGAGCTCCCACTGGCTCCTCGGACCAATGAAGTATCTTACAAAATGCGTGTGATGGTATATTTTTGATAAATCGGTAAGGCACTCCAATGCAATGGTGTTTTCTTTAGAAGTTTTCTGTTATGAGAAGCTCTTAACCTTATTATTTTCTATTTTCGTACTATAAATGGGCTTTGCTTACAAACATCAGAGGACAGATACAAAATGTACTGTATACAACTGCAGGTAGCTTCAATTGAGAACAACTTTCTAGAAGAACCAAGTTTCCTGTTGTCTTCTTTTGGAATTGTAGTGCATATGTTGAAACTTGTATATCATTTACAGTATTGAGTCTTGTGCCACTGCTGTACCTGATGTATCCAATCTGGATTAAACAGAGTATGTGCCACAAATACCAAGATGATGCTGTAGATTTCTTCTAAAAAAATTCTGGGAGGTTCTTTTGGAGAACTTTGGGTGTTGGTCTAGTGACTCAAATTGCATTTAAATACTAGTAACACTTACTTAAGCAGCCATTAGTGAAAACAGCAAGATGTCTGAGATGTTATAGGAGAGCAATAATGCAGACACCTAGTTCATCTCCTACAGTATCCTCCTCTTGAACATTAAGAGTTGCAACAGAATTCATGTTGGAAATAAAATATATAGTCTTGGCCTTTCCAAACTATGCAGACAAAACCTAGGCAAACCCCCTCCCTGGGGTAATTTGTGACACAAAGGGAATAAGGCAGGAAAAATAGTACAGAAAGAGAAATACTTCTCCTAATGAGATATTTATTATATTTTAAAAGCACATCTTATGCCTTTCTTTTAAAAGGCAATCTCATCTTGGCAATTCCCTTTAGGCAAAGGCCTTGTGTTCTATATTGCAGATAGGGTCAGCTTGTTTCAACCGCAGTACAGCTGATCTCATTGTCAGGATGAGATATACCAGAAAGTGCCACTTAGAGGCATTATTTAAAATTTTCAAAATTCTTTAAGCAGAAATTTAAATTACTTATTATGTGACCTCTAACACCCACCGAGTTAGAGCAGAACAGCTTACGTACCAGTTTTCTCTCTTGCAGTAAAGGCTGACACCCACGAGGGGCCACCACTGCCCCAGCTGCAGGAAAATCACAAACCAACCCACTGCAGGACAGCGTCCTGGCTTCCCCATCTTGTGCTAAATCTCCATGCCACTCACGAGCTAAATCAATCCTGCAATTCTCCTGCACAATGAAGAGAGTCTGAATTGCGTGGTATAAAATCTATACCCACCACTCCACAAAAAAAGCGCTGCCAGGGATATGGTGGGATTTGCACAGGTAATTTTGCAAGAACATTAGGAATGCTCAGGCAGCAAGTGATTTATGTAAACTGAGTGAAAACATACTGAGTTTCTCAAAATTAATTTGAAAGTTGCTTAAGGTGAGCAGCCAAGCATCCCTAAAGACATCAATTTCACCAAATTAAAGAAGCAGCTCTCCTTGGAAGTACAGTTCATAGTAAGAATAGGAAGCAGTGCTTTTACAAAGAAAATTCCAGCCTTACTCTGGCTCAAGAGAAAAAAAAACAAACCCAAACCACCAACCAGACTACACCTGCTCTGGTGATCTTTGAGAAATCAAAGAAACTAGCTGAAGAAATCTGTCTCACGATCCCAAACATACTAAAGCTAGAGGATGAAGTTTCAAATCTAGTGTAGAGTCAACCTAGGGTCAATACCCTATGGCAGCCAGTACTGCCATCTTTTTCTGCTTCAGGACAGCTACATACAAATCAATGCAAGCCAAACAGGAAATACCAATTAGTTTTAGTACGAATTGGTAATTTCATTTCTAATTAAAGCTTTCCTGTAAGTGTGGCAAGTCTGATATTGCTGCACCCAGAGGGACAGACCAATTATGATTGCTGCACATTTTCTACATAATTAAACCATCCTCTACTGAAGTTTGCCATACATCTAGCTACAGAAGTATTATTTATATAATGTTAATTAACTGGATTTAAATTAGCAATACAGGCATCGAGATGCAGGTTCCACTCTAGCACTTAACTGGTATGTGATCAGTACCTGGTGTTTAGTAAGAGAAGTACAGAAAATGGAATGATCTCCAACTATAAACAGACTAGTCTTACAGTGAATTCACCTTCACCCAGAAGTCACATGAAAGATGTAAGTCAAACAAATAAAACTGGGGTTAGTTTGTATTTATTCCTGATACTTCTTACACATAAGTGGCTGCCTTTTATCTTCCTCTGTTTACTTTGGATTGTGAAGATTGCAACTGAACATCCAGCTGTCTCATATCCTTTTATTAAAAAAAACTTGTAACGCCATCACTGGAATGAATGTAAAACATGTACCTAGACACATCTGACTTATGATAGACAACATTTTTCTTCAATCCGAAACATTATCTGTTCATGTTTGTCAGTGTACTTGTAGACCAGCAGTCATGTTTTCACCCATCACATCCACCCATTGTACCAACCAGCCCGTCCCCAGCAGCAGTGTCCTTGCATCAGTCACCACTTTTCAGCAGTTCCTGCAGATAAACTGAGTTCACGTGATAGGCATTCATCCAGTTAAACTGTCTGTAGCTTTTCCTATAGTGAAACGCTGCAGCATAGTAGTTTTGCCATGCTTGATAGTAAGATTTCCAGTAGTTTTTGTAACTCCAAGCCTCATATGGAACACCATCATCCCAAGAGAGGCAGGAGCAGTTGTCTTCAGTGCTTCTCGTGGAAGGACCAGAGAACTGATGGTTATGGGTTTTCTTTTGTTTAGCATTTTGTTTCAGAACCTTCTTTTTCACTTGATTTTGCTTTGGGACTTGTGATACCTCCCGAGGCTTCTCTGGTGTAGGACAGAAGCCTGCACTGCCCTGACGCATTGTGGGAACAGCATTCTTCACCTGTGTATCTGAAAATGCTTCAAAGCACAAGTCATTCTCCCTACTATCGGAGGAAGCCCTGGAACTGTACGAACCACCAGCGTCACCAGACACACCACCATTTGCTACCGTCTCTGTATTACGTTCCACCTCTTTCCACTCTACACCACCATTCCTGGGGAGCTCACATTGCTCTCCTGGGCCTGAATAGCTTCTTAAAATTTCGACCTCTCTCTCCAACCCTTCTTTAATGAAATACTCATAGTCTTCAACAAACTCTGAGAAGCTCCAGGGATTGTTCGGCTGGTTTTTAAAAGAAGACAAACATGGAATTCTGGGAAGATTTTTTTTTAAGGCCTCCTCATCGGGAACCTGAGTGTTATGTTGTCCATCTGTTCTGGAGACAGTTTTGACTTGATTTCTCTGTTCTTTGCAGCAACTGGAAGTTTGAGGGTTTCTACTACCTTTTTCTGTATTTGCAGAATTTGTGCACTTTTTTACCTGCTTTTGCTTCAGAGCCTTTTTTGGCCTTTCTACAGAAGAATTATCACCTGGAAGATTAGGAAGAGGCTGAGGTTCCTCTGAAAAACTATTTTGGACAGACTGTAGTACTGGTTCCTCTGGTCTAAGACACACAGTGTCAGAATTCACTGAAGCACCTGTATGCGTAACAGGTTTGACTTCTACCTCCCCATCTTCAAACTGATCCATCATTCCAGAAGGTATAGGCTCTGCACAGAAGGGAAACAAGCAGGCACTCAATTAAGTGCATCCTTCCCTCTAGAACTCACATGAGTACCGAAGTAAAGCTTTGCAAAATCAAAGGTGTTAAGACGTGTTAAGTTATGGCTACCAACTGACCCCTTCGATTCTTGAAAGAGCTCAAGTAGCCAAAACATTTTCTTCATATAAGGCATCAAAAAAGTTCATCAAGACAAACAGTACTGCAATACTTGTCACCTGGGTTTTATATCCCACTTATGCAAGAAGGCAAATGCTACAATTCTAGCAAAACAGCTTCTGGCAAAGGAAGGGTAGCAAATCTTCTGCTGTTTCAATTATTCCTTCCTTCTCTTACTGTACTTCACAGCCTGAGAAAGGCTTAATACTAGATTTCTGGAAATTCAAGTAGTTAGGTAGTTGCTTAAGCAACAGCTGGATGCAGAGTTCCTCTCCCTACCCACAGGCATGCAGTAAGTTCCCTTTCTATTGCTCCGCACCGCTGAGGCAGTTACACAAGTAGTCATCAGCACAGAGTATGAAAACCTGGACCGAAATTAATGCAACTTCAGCAAAGAAGATACACGTCAGTTCCCTGTGGATTTGTCTGAAGCTCTGAGTAACAGAAAACCACTAGCAAAACCAGTTGCATTCATAGGACAGAGCATACCTGGTAGAGGAAGAAGCTGAAGATTACACTTCTGAGCAATCTTCATCATCGTGTTTTCTTCCTCTCCACGGCAGCAGTATGTCACAGATAAACCTAAAGTTCCTGTGATACACAACAGAAAGTGTAATTACCTAACCAGAGCCAGTGAAGCCAGTGCAAGCTCAAGAAATCCACACGATTGCTTTTACCAAAGCGCCCAGCTCTGCCGATACGGTGCATGTACGTTTCCCAGTCTACAGGTACGTCCAGGTTGATAACCAGATTCACTTTTTCAGCATCAATTCCACGAGATGTCTTGAGAAAATAAGGAGAGAAGGGGGTAGATAACTGAATACGCTGAACAGATCTTTAAATACGTACAACACATTTGGGAGTAACTGCTCATACAGTAACTTTTAGTTGTTACAGTGCACCATAAAGCAGCTACAATTTTCCAGCCAGTTCACAGTATTACATGTAAAATAAGCATATTGCATTGGGACCAGGAAAACCAGGGAACATTTTTCTTACACCTTCTATGTATCAAATAGAAGCAAGCATGTTTTTTTCTCCCCAGCATCAAAAAATTTCCCCCCAAATATCAAGTGAAGAGAAAAATATATCAACCACGAAAAATCTGAGTGCCTCAAACATAGCCACTGCTCTATTTAAAGTTGTTTATGATGTTACTATTGGGAGCATGCTATACTAGGGAAACAAACTATTCCTTCCCATAGCTCCTACACAAAGGAAATAGCTCTACTCCTCTGAAATACCTACAACCTTGTTGTGGTTTGGGCCTGATCGGCAACCAACCACCACAGCTGGTCACCCTGCCTTCCCCCTCCCCACCTGGGGATTAGAGGGGTGAAGGGAGACTCGCAGGCTGAGATAAGAACAGTTTAATAATGGCAATAAAACGAGAACAATAACGATGATGGGAAAACAAAAAGAAATATATAAACAGGCAATGTACAGCGTAACTGCTCACCACCCACTGACCAATATCCAGCTCGTTCCCGGCCAGCGACCCCGAGATACCAAGATCCCACAATCACAATCCCAGAAGCGAGAGAGAGAGAGCTCCTTCCCAACCACCCCTCCTCTATATAGTGAGCATGACATGCCATGATATGGAATATTTCACTGGCCAGTTAGGGTCAGGTGCTCCGGCCGTGCTCCCTCCCTGCTCCCTGTGCCCTTGCGCACGGGCAGGACACGGGGAGTCGGGGAGTCCTTGAAGTCTCGGTAGCAGCTGAAAACATCAGTGTGCTATCAGCATTCTTCCCATGCCAAACCCAAAGCTAAATCCAAAACACAGCACTCATCTAGTCCCTGAAAAGGAATATTAACTCTATTTCAGCCCAAACCAAGACAAAGCTTCTGCAAAGCAACAGATAGATTACAAACTATTTTTGAACCAGATGAGGAATAGGGGGCAATTTCTAAGTCTCACAGTGAATGAAGTCTCACACGGCACTTGTCACATGCACATTTACGTCCTACTCGACTCCAAGTCAGATCTAATTGTCTGAAGTAACTTCATATGCAATACTCACGTATGCTATAAAATACTAACCAAGTCTGTGGAAATCAGAACTCTACAGTGGAATTGCTTTAATTTAGCCATAGCATCAAGTCGTTGATTTTGATTCATGCTGCCTAGAAAGGCAAAAATTAGAAATAGATTACATTTTCAGCTTTATGTCCCTCCAATTCCATGAAAACACTGCTTTGTAAAACTGTAGATGAGATCAGAGATAAGGCCAAGAGAAACCTCCTCAAACATCAGTTCCAAATGAGTAAACAAGGAACAAACAAAAACTTGAAAATAAGGAAATCCATTACAAAACTAATTCTTTTTTGCTTGTTTTGAAAGAGAAACCAATTATGTAGATACTTAACCTATCTGAGCAACACCGACTCTAGACAAATATTAAACACATAAGCCAAGCCATAGAAAACTGTTGAATTAAAAATTCAAGGTTTCTAATAAACATTAGGTGCCAGCTAGCAGCTTTTTATAGAGAAGCTAGACATAAAAATGAAAATTCAGTATCTGCATTCCAAAGAAACACTGCTTCAACCTCCAAGTGCAAGTAAACTTTCTTTACAAATCAGCCAATGCACTGATCTGGACCTCTCATAAAAATGACTCTCAAATGAATCTGAAAACAGGAAAGTTAATCAATGTAAAAATTAATTAATATTTAAGCCCTAAAGATATATGAATATTCAAATGCTATTCTTAGTTATTTAACCAGAGGCTACACTAGCCAAGATTTAAGATTAATTTTCCTATTTTAGGTCACATTGATGCACAACTTCAGTAGAATCAGAAAGGTCTGAATGGACTTACCTGAAATACACTCTGCAGGAAAGCCTCTGGATGTTAGTATTTCAGCTAAATGTTGAGCCCTGACAGAATATACACAATGAAAATTGTAAATAAAACAGCAAACATAACAACCTCTGTGCATTTCTTAACACCAAGCTATTCTTTACAGCCAAGGACTACATTCCAAAATTGTCACTCTCATCTTTATGTCTAGAACAGTCACCTTACAGATGGAGAAGGACAACAGGATATTAGCCCTCACTGTATCCTAAACAGTCTATGAGGTACCTTTATGCTAAAGCGTTCCTTTATTTTCAGTATTTCATACTGCATTCCTCTGGCTGTATTTCAGATCTGAAATCTGCACACTGCTTTGAGACCTCCTAAGCCTGTACAAGTTTATCCATGACTGGACATTACAACCACTGCTTTCCAACATACTTTTTACAGATTTTATTTCAAATTTATTACCTGCTATGCAAATTTGAGAAGACTAAGGCTTGATTAAATGGAATCTTGCTGAACAACTCCTGTAGGTGGTGGGTTTTTTCCTCAAATGTTTTATGCGGAAGTGGATGGGAATTCACAATTTTGTAATACTGCTTCAGCCCTTAGCATGAAACCAAAAAAACCTCATCAGATTAGGGATTTCCATAAAAACATGCAGTGCTATGCTACTATCCACATGTGTTACTGCAGCTAAAACAAGACTTTAAATTCAAAGAAGCACACACATGTGCCAAATAAGAACCTATAAGACAGGTTTTTCTTAAAAGTTCTACATATTTTTTGATCGGATAGAAAAAACAGAAAGTTACATTCATCACTGATGTTATAAATACATCAACAGTGGGAATACATACTTCATAACCTAATCAACTCACCCATGAAGGCAAATTATGAAGAATCACCAATTTTAAAGGTACGTGTTTTGGTTTTAGTATACTCTTCTTACCGATAACAGTATCACTATAAATGAACTTCTACTTACCAATGAGACTCGGATCAGTAGGATTCAACCTCACAAATGTTGGCTCTCTCATGTACCTGGTCAAAGCATTAGCTAATGATTCAGGGTAAGTAGCTGAAACAGCAAGCATCTGTTTATTGGCTGGTAATGATGAGTAAATCCAACTGTGAGACAAAGAAATATGAATGACTAACAAAAATGTATCACTAACAAAAATGTATCTAATCTACTCATAAATACACGAGATCAATGTTTTTCTTACTTTATTTGTTCCTGAAAGCTGCCTTCTTCTAGAAGCTTGTCTGCTTCATCAAGAATGAAAAGCCGGATACTGGCTGTATTCAAGTAGTCCAACTCTATAAGCTGTTTTATTCGACCTACATATGAAGAAAATGCAAAAGGAACTTCAAAAATATTAATTGAAAGGTTCTAATGATGAATTTTGTATTTTTAAAAAATTAATTTTAATAAGCCTTAAAAAAGGTGTATTTGAAATAATCTCTCACTAAAAATACCTGGTCTAAATGTCCCTGGCACAGGTCTTTGAGACTATGCCCTATTACTTAAAGCAAAAACAAACAAACAAAAAAAAAAAAAAAAAAAAACCAACAAAAAAAAAACCAACAGATGTCAAAAGCACAAACTATTGTACTGTGAAGTATCACACGGTATTTGAAGCACTGTCCGCACCTGGGGAGCCAACTGCTATGTGGCACTTCTTCAGTCTGATCTTGTCCTGATTCAAAGGCGTCCCTCCAATGAAGACGTGGCACTCTAAACCTTCCATTTTTATGCCAATAGTTGTGATTACAGCATGAATCTGCACAGCAATCTCTCGCGTAGGAGCCAAGATCAGAATCTGTAAAGGCCAGGGATTCAATCTGAAAGCTGCTGAACGGTTCTGGAGATTAAAGCCCAGCACCGAGTCGTGATTTCAGATACTGTGACTCACAGGCGACAATGCCGTTTTCCCAAGAAAAAAGCGCGGCCGGAAAAAACCCCTTGGGCCGGGCCAGCGCGCAGCGGCAGCCCGGGGCCGGGGCTCACCTGCGTGGCGGGGCTCTCCAGCAGCAGCGCGTCCAGGGCGATGGTGGAGAACACGCAGGTTTTGCCGGTGCCAGACTTGGCCTGCACGATCAGATCTGGAAAGAGCCGCCCCAGAGGTCAGCGGGGGCCCCCGGGTGCCGCCAGCCCCGCGCCCGGCCCCGCGCCCGGCCCGCCCGCTCACCCAGGCCGCAGCGCCCCAGCGGGATGGCCTTCAGCTGCACCGGCGACGGCCTGTGGAACCCAGCCGCCGCCAGACCCGCCAGCACCGGCGCCGACAGCAGCAGCGACCCGAAGTCGGACGGGCCGCCGGGCACCAACACATCGCGGGTGCGGAACCGGCCTCCGGCCAGCGCCGGCGCCTCCGCGGGCGCCGCCATTTTGGGGGGGGGGGGAAAAGGAGGAGGAGGAGGAGGAAGAGGAGGAGGATAGCGCCTCGCGAGACGCGCCGCGAGCCCGCGCACGCGCACTGGGCGGAGCCCGCCCTGCCGCCAGGGGGCGCTGCGGCCGGCGGTTGGCTGCGTGGGCGGGGCCGCTCCGTGGCGGCCCCCCCAGCCCCTCACTTGGCTTTTTATTTTTTAATACCAGCGTTGGCCATTATTTCCTGTTTATGCCCTTAACTGAGGCAGTGGCTCCCCGCTGTGAGTCTCGATAGGTGCACTTATCTCCACAGAAGCAGTTAATGATGATGTTTATGAAACAGCAGTCCTTTAGATGGAGAAAGATAAACCTTTGCAGTTTAACAGCCCTTCACGTGTCTCTACCTTGTTTGTTTTCCATCTTCATAATTTAAAAGGTTTATGAGAGGCTGTATTTAATCAAATGCTTGTTATGGCCAGGTGCCTTTGTCTGCTTTCCCAGATTTATCCAGAGATCATTCTCTCACATTGGAGACTCATTTCCCCTCGAGGACCAATGAGAATATCCACTTAAAAAACAATTGGAACTAACAGAATGCTTGTAGATCACTCTCCTGTTACCTCTGCCCCGGGACACAGTGCTCGCCCCTACCATCTGGTCTGTCACAACTTGGTAGAGGGACCGTTTATTTATGCCTTTTTTTTTTTTTTAAATGTTATTTCATGCTCTTGCACAAAACTCAGGCAGTCCTGGGCCATTTGTTTCATGAACAGCACAACAGCTTAAATTCGCAACACCACAGAGGACAAAACTTCTGAGTGGAAGTGAAATGGTGAGGGCTGGAGACCTTGCCACAAGCTCCACGAGCAAGGGCTCTCCGTAGGGCACAAAGCCCCCCCGAGAGCAAAGCTGGGCTGAAGGCGTGGCGGAGGATGGAGGAGCCCAGGGGCAGCCGGCAGCAGCGGGACAAGGATGGGGGGAACGGTCAGAAGAGAGGAAAGAGCAGAGGGAAAAAAGAGGGTTGTAAGGGGAGAGGAAGGGTCAGCAAAGGAATGATGGAGAAGGCTGCAAAAGAGAATGAGGGGGACAAAAAGCGGATGAGGAGAACAAAATGGGTCGTGTTGGCAAAACAGTGTCAATGAGCTTGCTGACACTCGGTGCCCGAAGTATCTGTATCTCTGTTCGTTTGGTCAGAAAGCGATCACCACTAATCAATCTCTCAGCTGTCCAGACTGTAACGAAATAGCGGGGACATTTTGTTCTGACCCCTCTAGCGTTATCCCTCTTTCCACCATCCTGGCCATCGAAGTGAGTTTCTTATTAAACACTCTGTGCCTGGGATACAGCTGTACTGCACACAGAAACAATATTTAAAATCCAGGGTACTACAAAAAAATTAATAGCATAGCATTTACTTCAGCGAAGGCCAAATGTGTTGATCTGTCGTACGTGCATTACTTACTATCCTCTGTAGACCACTTATTTTAAAACGTGGGTGGTTTTATGCGTATCAGCTTTTATTGTCATAGCAGTTCAGAGGCTCTGGACATGCAGCTTCCATCACTGCAATGGGATTTGAAAAATCTCAACAGTGGCTTCTACTGTATGATCATATACGCTGTGTCATTACTCTTACATTGCCAGGCAGCCTAAATGAATTTTAATGGCTTTGGCGTACCACAGGCTTTGTCACGCCTTTGAAATTCTTCATGTTTATACTCCTGATGGGGGGAAAAGAAGTCTGTCAAATTCTATTCAGTTGTTATTTTTTAGTATTATGGTATTTTCATATGAATATCTGAGTACCAACGGAGAGTGGGGCCCTGCAGGACAAAGAGCAGTTTCAGCTTGGAGAGCTTACCTCTACCAAGTCAGGACAGACCAGATGGTAGGGGCAAGTGCCCCGAAGCAAAGGTAACAGGATAGTGACCTACAAGCATTCTGTTAGTTCCAATTATTTTTTAATTTTTAAGTGGATATTCTCATCGGTCCTCAAGGGGAAACAAGTCTCCAATGTGAGAGAATTATCTCTGGATAAATCTGGGAAAGGAGACAGACAAAGACACCTGGCCATTGCAAACATTAATGCAGCCTCTCATAACCCTTTTAAATTGATGTGATTCGAACAGACAACGAAGAGCAGTCAGAAGTGACTGTTCCCATGGGGGAAGGGCAGAGAAGAGGTGATAAAACAGCCCCAAACAGCCGTCTCAATTAACTGCTCCCCCTCTCTATTTTTCTCACCTATTCCTTTTCTCCCCTGAGGTTGCATGCACATTGCAATACAACCGAGGTGATTTGGAGACGGACGTTATTCTCTGTGGTGCGTTGTTAGTGAGACACTCGGATACATCACCTTAGTTCAGAAAGATGCTGCTGTTTATAGGTATTTATTTAACTTTCCATCGGCTGCGGGGGGATGGATTCCAAACTATCTCAGTGTCCATATGCCAAGAAACCCTTTGACACCACAACTGTCACATTTATTGTCCCTCTCCCTTTGGTTTTGGCCCTTACTAACAGGGCTGTGTCAGATTTAGGTCAATGTCCTGCAGATGTATCAGTTGATCTAATGAGGTTTTGTTTCTCCCTTAACCCTTACTGCTGTAGATCTTAACTGTTACTGCTAGTAAAACTTTTGTTTTAAACTCTCTGTATGTTGTGCACTCTGCCATGAGTCAGTGTAAAAATAGCAATCCTCAACCTTCAGGCCTCATTTTACCCCAGTGACTCTCAAGTACTGAATTCACATTGTCGACATTCACATGTCAGCCCAACCAAGAGGAATCTGCAGTTTTGCCATAACATTGCTTTGCTTTTGCTTGCAGTAAGATCCAAAGGAAGTGTTCCTGCTCAAAGCAGCCTTTGGAAATCTTGACAATTAATCTGAATACTCTGCAGGCAAAACAGGTCCCGGTAAATGATTTAGGTTAGTAAAAGAAGTAGATAAGACCTCCTTCTGAGCTGTAATATTAAAAAAATAACTGGTTCTTATGAAGGGATGTAAACTCTCTAGCTTGGGGTCATAAACCAACCTCTAGGGTTTGGGAATTGTAAGAAAACTCTTGATGGGCGAAACTCTACTGAGTGCCTGTATTATTCCCCCAAGGCAGGGCTCACTGCTTTTTTGTCCCTGTTACGAAGTGCACATTATAGACTTGATTTTAATTCCTTCCGAGATTCATTTCCCTCTGAACCTATATATCAGTGTATCAGCTATAGATACATGACCTTCAAGACACCTGTGGGGTGCCTGGTGCTGATACTCGAGGTCAGGTTCTCACTATTTCAGATGATAAAACATTTGTCTTCAAGCTCCCAGCAGCAAGGCAACGATCCGTATCACACGCTCGACGTGCAGCTTGCATTGTGCCGAGACCTCCTAAGGCTAACACCTGCAGTGCAAAGAAACGTCTTGACCAGTACTTAGTACCAGTACTAAGCAGTCACCACAGATTTATCCATCTCCCCTTTCTGTGGAGCTCGCTCTTCATGCGTGACAGTTAAACTCTTCTTGTAACTCTTTGAAAGACTGGGATAAACTGCTCACAGGGAATCTGTGTTAGTTTCCAGAGCTATTGGGTTGTGTATATAATTTAAGAATACATTCATTATAGATATGAACATTGCTACTGTAAACAAGCGCCTCCCTTGCCTTACCCCTTTAGCTTCAAAGGATTTGTCTTTCATACCTGCCAAGACATGGAATTATTCAGAACAAATCTGGATTTACATAATATTTCTACAATATTTTTAAAGTGAGATAATCTCATCCTCCTTTCCCAGATGTGTTCAGATTAAGACAGTGAACTTTCTCCGTTCTCTGCAGCACGTGTGACTCACCCTTCAGTGTGGTATGTATTTGTGTTTACACTGCCATGGAGACGGTATTTGTTCTTTGTACAGTAAAGCGCATTACAGTGAAAGGGCCATTGATATTAGCATAGACAGTGATTTCATATTCACCACCAAAAATTGACTCCAAGCACCCTGTGCGTTCATTTTCCTTTAAAAAAAAAAAAAAAAAAAGCTGGATGGCAAGTTACCAATGAGTAGCAAGTCTTTTGGGGCAGCAGAATCTTCTTTGTTGCTGTAGTAATTGGCAAAGTCTGGGATTTTTTCCAGGAAGCCTGGCGCATGGAGTTGTTATAAGTAATGATGATGATGATGATGAAGATGAGGAGGAGGTGGAGGAGAAGAAGAAGGAGGTCCTACAGTGCCCTCATTTCAATGCCCTTCTGCTGAATGGATTGGTTCCTTGTCAGGCATGTCCTTCAGAAGGATCGAGAAGACCTCCACAAACTTCAGATGAAATCCAAAGTATTCAGGGGGGGTCACTGCAGGCACATGTACAGATGCAGCTACAGATAAAAAGAAAGCAGACATCAAGATATCAGTTCAGAGTAGCTACTTCAGGTATACCAGTGAGAAGCTCCAGTAGTTTGCTTCTGTCCTTTTCCTCCAGGTGAATAAATATCAGCTCATTTTAATCCTAGATATGGTTTTATACCAAGGCTTGCTAAATTATTTTCAGCTAGTATGAACAGGATCTAGGTCACCAAAATGCAGCCAGCCGAGATGTAATCCAACAGTTCTTTAACACAAGGCAGCACAGTGAATGCAGAAGGATTTCCCTACCCTGGTACTTATTCCTGACACTCCAGTGCAAGCAGAGGAATGTCAGGAACTAGAATTTTGCTGGAGCAGAGTTAAAAGTTTTATTTTTGAAATGGGGGCACAGTGAGGTAGGGGCATGTCAGGAACTTTAAAGGCCACAAGTGCAGAGACTGCATACAATAAATTAGGCTTCATGGAAGAAATGGTCAAATTTTATCTCTTTATGCACAAATACAAAACCAGAATTAAAGTTTTGACATTATATTCTTACCTGTTTTGGCTGGATGCTTATGCCCCAGTGGATTTAAACAAAGATGGATGCAATTGAGGTCACGCTGCAGCTTAAGTGGGAAGAAATTCTGAAAGGTTTGCCTTCAGTATGCAAGAAAGTAAAAATGAAAGAAAATTCAGCGATAACCACGGTTGATAGTTCAGCAAGGAACAGTCACGTGAAAGCCCTGGGAAACCAGATCAATGAACTGAAAGACAACAAATGAGATAAGCCTTCAGCTGTGAAGGGATGGATGTTTTCTCAAATGGGAAGGAATGAGGCAGTTAGTGTAAGTGGAATACGCCACTCTGAAGGCGTATTCTATTTTTTGCCCAAGGATCTCAGTTTTTTATTTTATCCTGAAATAAGACATGTAGCTTTCTGCTTGAGGGTGTTTCAGTCTCAGCTCTGTATTTTCTTGGAGACCTGATTTTCCGCTGCACTGCACCATCTGCTCATGGTTTACACCACGACAGAGTGGAAGGAGCGCAGGGCCTGGCATGACGTGTTCATGCTGCTTTGAACCAGTTGTCTACATGGAAGAGAAAAACGCTGCTTAGTAGGGAGATCCTACAGAGAAAATATTTCAGATTTTTCTCTTCTCTTGCAAATTCCCAGGAGTTTGGAGCACAGGAATATTCTGGTCTTTTCTTTATTCTATGCTCATGAACTCCTTTATCAGCCTCACAGGAAATGAGCAGCCCTGGAGGCTGAAAAATGGATCAAAAAGATGACCTTAAACAGGAGCCAAACAGAGGCTAAAAACTCTTCCCTGTTCATCTGCCAGCAGATCACAGAGTTCAGTGTCTTGCAAGTGTTACAGGAGCCTTCTGGAACACAGCATCTGCCAGTTGCCACATACATGTGCAGTTGGCCTCCTGATGCTAGACATGTTGGAAAATAGAATATTGTTTAACTTAGATTTGATGCTTCAAATAACCATGTGTATCTTTTCTATCTCTTTTCTATTGGAATAGTCAAAGTGCTGTGAGAAGCATCAGTTAAATCCAGGAACGACATGATTTGAAAAAAAAATACGGTATTGTAAAGAAAATGTTGGGGAGAGCATCCTGTGCCTAGGATAATTCCTGGTCTGATTTCATGCAGTTTTTCTGGATGCCAGAGCCATAGTGCTCATTAGCAGTGTACTTTGTCTACACATGGTAACCCCAGGAGAACAGAAGTCATTCCCTCGATGCCTGCTCTTAGTCTATTCCCTACCAAGTGTAAAAGAAGACCTACAAATACAGTTGTTTGAAGCTGGTTTGGATAAATTAAGCTCACGGTCAGTTTTCAGCTCAAACCAGCTGAACCTGGGTCCATGTATTACAAATGTGAAGAGAAAATGCCACCATGTTTTAGCTTTGCTGCCATGCCACAAGGAGGAAGTAGCGTCTACATATTACTTTACAGAACTGAGATAATACAATATATTACAAAAACATGGTATCAGTAGCAGAAAAGAAATAAAGGTCTGGAGCCACCCAAGCAGCACAGAAACCTGGACTCTCAGATTGTGGCTCTTCTTGAACACAGATCCTTGTCTGTGGCACAGAAAGAGGAAAGGGAAGTTGGGTCATTCCCTGTACTATTAATAATTGGCAGAGGCAGGCCTTTCAGCTTGTATTCTCCACATGGTGCCATCTTTTTGATTTTTTTACCACTGACTGGCTGTTCAAACCTGCCATATGACACTTGATATGCTTGGGTAGGCTGGGGACATACATACCCCGACCCTGGGCCGTGGGGAACAACCAGCTGGCCAACAAATCCAGCCAGATTTCAGGAAAAAAAATTATAGCTGGGCTAGTTGGCTTAGACTTTAAGGAAGACTCAAGACGGGCAGGTATCCCACTCACATCACAGCATTCCTCACTGGAAGTGATTAACTTTTGGTAAGGTCATTTCTTTAATACATTAATATGTTTACTGCCCCATGTTCTACAGATCCTCGAAGAGAGATGCAATTTTCCTGCTTCCTTAATAGATAGGAAATGGAAACCCTGAAATGAGTAAAAAGACAGGAAATTTTGACCAATAATAAGAGATGTGGGAAGGATCAATAAATGTTAACTCTAGAGTGTTTCCCAAACATACCTGAAAGGGCAGATTGCAAATTTCTTACTTAAAGTGGATTTTGACACAAAGGTCAGCTTTCAAAAACACCAAGGCTGTTTTCTACAAACAAGCAAGCAAAATCATATTACCAACTATAAAAAATGTTTTCCTTCAAAAAATAAAGATCTGGAAAGGCACAGATTTTAGCCAGTCTTTGTCAATACTCAAATTTGTGGGGGGAAAAAAAAACAAAAACAAAAACAAAAACAAACAAACAAAAAAAACACAAAAACAAACAAACAAACAAACAAAAACAAAACAAGTAATTACATTTTTCATCCCAAATTTGAAAACACAAAGTAGTATTTCTCATCCTATCAAGTTCTTTACCGTTGCAGAATGATTTGGACAAACCTTGCTAACCCATTACAGGGGACTCAGCATTTATCAACTAAACACATTTTGCATATAAGCTGCAAATAATATATATACATACACATATATATGTGAGAAACGCCGAGAAATTAAAACCCTTTCAAATTCAATGCAGCTATAAAATCTGATGATACAAAACTGCTTGTATTTTTTTTTTTCCTGGCTCATCTGCCCCTCCGTGTGATTCCCCGTGGTGACCAGCAGTGTCAGAGCCCGTTGTCCCAGGTTAAAAAGTCCTGCCCCGAGAGGAGCGCCGGCCCCAGCCCCGGGGGCCCGCCGGCCCCGCTGCCGCTGTGCGCGCCGGCTGCCGTCAGCCGGGACCCCGCGTGGAAAACTCGGCAAGAAAAACCCCGCTGTTCTGAAAACAAATCCCTGCGAAGAATTTTCGACACCTGTTTCTTGCCGCTCTGCAGACATGTGCTGTTCCTGACAAAGGCGGTGTTGGGAGCGGCACGGCCATGTGCCAAGGGCAGTGTTGGGGGTGCCGCCACCTCCCAGGGGACCCCCGGGGTGGCCCCGGGTGGGACGTGTCTCCCCGCAGCGCACCCCCCCCCCCCCCCACACACACACACCCCAGTTAGAACAAAATGGGGAGCCTCTCGCCGCGCGGGGGACGCCCCGCTTTTACTGGGGGGGGCTGCGCCTCCGCACAGCGACCGGCCGAGCCCAGCCCGCCCCGCCGAACTCCTCTGCGGGGAGAACCCGCGGCTCCCCGCGCAACCTCCGCGCCCACCGGCGGCCGCGGGGGCCGGCCCCGCCCGCCCGCCGCCTCTGCCCGCCCCGCCAGGCCCCGGAGCGGGCGGGGGGGCCCCACGGGACACCCCCCTCCCCGCCGCTCGGAGCGGGGGGAGCGGCTCCCCGGCCGCGGCTCCGCGGGGTGGGCTCTGCCCCGGGGCCCCCGCCCCTCCCCGCGCCGCGGGCGGAGCGCTCGCCCGGAGGGGCCGCGCCGAGCCGGGCCATGGACCAGCACCTGCGGCGGCTGAGGCAGGAGCTGGTAAGGGGGGGGGCTGGGGGGGGTCCCCGCACCTCGGGGGGGGGGGGGGTGGGTGGGTACGGGGGTGCCTGCGCGGCCCTTTGTGGGGGGAACAGCCCCGAGCAGGCGCGGAGCGGGCTCCGCCGCGGGACGGGCACGGCGGGTGCCGGGCACAGGCAGCCCCGGACCGCGGGGCTTGGGGACCCTCCGCCGGCAGCCCCCCACCCCCCGCCCCCCGCCCTCCCTGCACTGGCGGGACTGGGGCGGCCGGTCTCAGCCTCCCAGCGCCGACTGGTCGGATGCCGCCGGTGCGGTGCGATGGGCTGCGAGAGATGATGGGGGGGCTCGGGGGTGGGCAGGGGCTGTAGAGAGATCAGGCATCAGAGAAACATTTGCAGAAATCTCTGATAAGAGTAAGTTTACGGGAATCTAAACGATGTAAAGGGAGCGTGCGCTTGCCACCTCCAGTACCCGCTGAAAATACTTCTTCTTTAATAGGAAACCCTTTGTCATAAATCAACACTGTTTTCTCCCTCCTCCCGCTCCCACTCGGATGGTAACCTCACTCGCGGAGCTTGCTTGGGCTTGTCCACAAGCCAGAAGGTATTGTTGGTGCACTGGGGCTTGCTAGGGGTGGATCGGCAGGAAGAACCGATACTTTCTGAAATCGGGTTCCAGTGCTCAGGAGGTCTGGCTGGGGAGCAGCGCGTTGTTCGGATCAATAGATAGTGAGAACGAACAAAAGGGGAAGGCAAGGCAGAGCAAAAACGGGTGGGTGAAGTTTCTGAATGCGCAAAAGCTTCCCGCTTTCAGACTGAATGGGATGTGGATTTCAGCCGGTATTTGTGCGAACTGGGGCTCTGCGAAATGGGTTTCTGTGCAGTAGCGCTGCCCTGCCTGCAGCACAGGCAGCGTTTCGCGTGTAAGCAGCACGGCTTGTCAGGACGGACACGCAAAGTTCCAGCCGTGCCCCGGGCACTCGCCGCGGCGCCGGGGGTGGCTGCGCTGCTGCGGGTGGGACGTGTCTGGTGGAACAGGGGCTGGGGCAGCAGCGCTGCGCTCCGAAAAAATGCGGCAGCAAACAGCGACGTTTAACCTGCTGTCATTACCAGTGCTTCCCCAGCAAACGGAGGAGCTGGAAGACAAACAAAAACAAAGGAAAATGAGAGTCACTGGTGTTCTGCATGCTGGGTGTGATGAATGAAATGCAAACTGTAAACCAAGGCGTGTACAGTGTAACCTGGAAGATCTTTAAAATCTACAGAAGTTGGAAGGTGAGACAGGTAAAAAGATTAACTTTCAAAAGAGCACACTTAGAATAAGGCCCCTCAATCTGTGTTTTGTCTTCGGAAGAATTCAGTTTCGTTATCTGAGCGGTAACTTATATACAAGTCTAAACATTGCACCTTTACTTGTGAGTCTAAAACATGCCTATTTTGTCGTGTACAACATAACTTCTGAAGAATTTGAATATATTCGAAAGGAAGCCAGTTCCCTCACGCTTAACGTGAAACCCAAACATACTTTAAATGAGAACACTCTGGCTTTGTTCATACCCTTGCTATAATGCAGTAATAGATTTTTTTTTTTAAATTCTAAAATTGTGACAGTTTTTATTTCATTATAAACCAAGACTTTAGCCTGGCAAAGATTTAGGTGTGTGCTTGGCTTAAAAAACTGGGAAGGGGCAGTTGTCACCTTCAACAGGACTACTCATGACTTAACTGAAGGTAGCCTAGGTCTTCATGTGTTTGCTTTTTACTAGTCACATTCTTTCCCTGTCCCACCCCCCGATATTTGTTACTCAAAAACTTACTTGAACAACAAATTCCCAGGGTATCAGAGCACAGTCTGGGCGCTGCTGTGGGCACAGGCGTGCCGGGACAGCCCGGGGTGACGGCTGGGGAGACCCTCTGCCTTCCAGCACGCCGCCCGGAACAGTTCCCTCCATCAGCAGCTTAAGTGAGCTGCAGATTGCATTTAGTGAAGGTAGGAGGATTTTATTAATTAAAACAACCATAAACGATATCCTGAGCAATAACAGCTTTTAAAAATCAATGCTGTCGAGATAGCCTGGAATTAAAATGGATTAATGTTTCTTTAAAGACCAGCAAGCAGTGCGCTAGACAGCTGGGACCATCTGCACCGAGTGGTGAGTGGGAACTGAACCTCTTGACCCTGCTTCTTCACCACTTTCTTCATTTCTGGGCGTTAAATGCACCAGAACCAAGAATCAGGCGGGAGGGGTGGTGGGAAGGACTTGGCCAGATGAAGAGGGTGAGCCAGCCCGTGCGCAGCTGGGCGGGAGCCCGGTCCCAGGGCATCATTGCAAATTTAGCAGCGCAGCGGTTTGCGTTCTGTCCGAGGAGCAGCGCTGGGCGGCTGGGAGGCCTGCGGAGCGGGGGGCGTGCGGGGAAGTTCTGCAAAAACACCCGATTTGAGGAACCAGGCTCGCTGAGGCTGGTCAGTGTAACGTGAAAGTTAGAGGCCATTCGATCAGCAGAAGTTTATTTTGTTTCGGTGGAAGCCAGCCTTTGGCTGGTTTTGAGGAGGGGATTTTCTCAAAAAAGAGTGGCTCTTGGCACAACTCCCAGTTCCCAAGGAAAGGTTATCTTCAAGCACAGCTCTGTCCCCTACCAGTGTGGGATTCAAGGATTCCGGCTCTGATTTTTTTCTTCTGCTTTGTGTATTAAAAACATATTTAAATAGCCGCGTGCTTGGTTTGGGCTGCTGGTGTGCCCCAGCCTTTCAGCGCGCAGCCTGTGCATTGAGATCACACCGTGCCTTGCCAGACAGGTCCCAGATGAGCGTGGGTCCGGGTGTGCTTACACCGGTCTTCGTGTCACCTCTGGGGAAGCTCTGCCGGCTCTGCCATGGCTCCCAGGGATGAATCTGACCCGCTGCAGTCAATGAGAGATCTCTTATTCCAATCGCGTGTTTTCCATTGTAAGCTGATAGTTTCTGGCATGTGTGGTGTCCCTTTGATTGGAATCCATTCAGAAGCTCCCACACGCAAATGCTTCGCAGCCAGGGGAGCCCCGGCTGACACAGCCTTTCATCCCACCTGGCTGCGGGTCGGGGGCAGCTCTGCACCGGATCGATGGCCGAAGCCGGGGCCCTCGTCCCGTGCGGGCCCCTGCCCGCTCTCCGCGCCTCAGTCTCTGTACGTGGCCGACACAGAAGGCTCCGTTCACCTCCTCTGGGAAGCCGGTGGAGATTGATGGGCGCAGTGTGGTTTGCGAGAATATGCAGTGCTGGTTTGGAGGCCTGGCGTGGAACAAGTTGTGCTTCTCCACTCCTCCTGTCTTCTGTCCTTTATACGGCAGTTCTGGAATGTGCTACAGAGCTTGTGAATCTTCCATTAATGCAATTAATCCCCATACTAAAAGTCCTCTTGACTTTATCGGCTGGATTCAGAGTCTGCAGGCATCATTCTGAGGCCCAGAAATATGATGTCTGCTTTCCGAGTTACAGAATGTTATCTCAGCTGAAAGATCAGATTTAACAAGAATTGTCTTGCTCAGGGATTAGCAGAAAGGAATTTAATTTCCGTGTCTCATGCTGCAGATGGCATTACCTCCATAAACTTTCCGACACAGGGATTGTTGGCATTTATACATAGTAACATCAGCGTACGTACCATGGGATTGGGCTTTCACGGCTCTTCTACAATAAGAATAATCACTTATTATCTAGGTAGGGACTGGTGAGTTCATGGGGCAGATTTATCTCGCACTCAGGGTTTGTATGGCAGTCAAGCTAGCTGTAGTTGTAACTTTATGTCGCATGTTTTGGTCTTTCTTGAGGAATCCAGGATAGTTCTGGGCTTTCTATTACTTCTTTTCTAGGAGGAAAAGTATTAAAGTAGGTATTTAAAACAAAACCCACCACTAGGACTTGAACTTTTGAATGTTCTCCCTGCACATTAATCATAAATGCATCGCATTATTGAGTCTGATAGAATCTGACTCCCTTCTTACATTAATTTATGTTCTGGTAGACAGTGTTTCTTGCTATGAATATCTTGCAGGAATAGAACATTTGGTCTGAGTGAAAAATACAGCCAATTATTTTTACTCTTTGTCTCACACTGGGTCCTATTCCGGTAACTGTGTCATGCTCGAAAAGGAGTCTGCTGTATTTTCATTACTGCTATTTCTGAAGGAGCAGCTCTTGTGATTTGCGGTAGAGCAGGCATAAATGACAGCCCTCAAGGGCTAACGTCACCGCTCACAACTCCCACAGGTGGGAACACGCAGCTTCATTTGTGTCTCTGCAGATAAAATGGTCCCTTGACCCACCGCTGCCGGAGACAGCTGTAGAACCTTGGGTGGTTTTCACAGAATCTCGTTCCTTGGTGTTACCTCAAGGGAAGGTGCAGAGGAGTAACTTGACAGCAGATGTCCTGTCGCATAACCTGGGGAGAGAAAAAGCAGTCACAGGCTTTGTCCGCTTGTTTATTCCAGAGAAGACTCCTAGAGATGACGGTGGCTTTTTTTATAGACTCCCAGCTGCACATATTCAGGAATGTTAAAAACCAGACCCGCAGTGAGAGAGAGCACGGGGCTGAAAGCCGGCACTTCTGACCATCACCTTCAATGCCCAGTCTGTGCACTGAGGCTTGTGGTCTCTCTTATCCCTGGGTTGTGAGTAAAAGTCTGAAGGTTGGAGTTCTTTTTGGCCCGTTTATTTCCTGGTTGTAGAGAACTGATTTTCGAATTTGCCTTTAAATGTAACAAGTGTGATTAGGAAGCACAGAACAATAACATTGTAATGGAAAGGAAGGCAATTGAGTAAGCAAGACAGTTAATTGAGTGATGTGAACCATGTCTTTTGTGGTCAACATCTGTTTAAGATCTATTTATTGGAAAAAAAAATCTTTGGTAAAGTTTCAGCATCCTTCCTCTTCCAGATGAATAGTAAGCTTACAGTTAACATCCTCATTTACACCTAATATACTCTGGAAAGACGAGACGTAAAAAGACACTTGAAATCCTTGTGATAAAATGCAAGGACAAAAATAAGATTGCGGACCCTTGGCATCCATCAAGGGAAGGAAAAGAAAGGTGCAACAGCAGGCTGGAAAGCAGCTCTCTGACCGTGCAGCGCGCTCTGAGGGGTCATGCCCAGCTACAATTGCAGGCTTGTTGAGATTAATCTAGTTAGTGACCCAAAGGAAAACACAGAAACAATATGATCAGCTCAGCAGTTCTAAAATAATTTTGGTCTCTATTATGTCATCCTCTTTAAATACCAATTGTTTGTCGCTGGTTCTGTTGCCTATCAGCACTATTATTAAGAACTGCTATTTGCCAGTTGTTCTTTCCTGTCCTCTTAGCAATAACTTCCTCTCTCTCCTGCCTAAGAGCTGGACATCTGTCTTCCTCCTCGTTTTGACAAACACGCTCTGAGCTCTTCTCTTCAGCTCCCTGGGCTCAGCTGAGGGCTGTGGTGCGTTAGCTGGGCTCTGCCTTTTCTCCCAGCAGCTTCAGAAAGCTGCCGCGGCCCTGGGCAGGCCAGATGTGCAGATGGGCTGGGAATACAGGCAGCTGGGGCTGCAGGGCACCGCTGGGAACTGAATTCCGAGAACTCGGTGAATGTAGATGCTAATAGGAAAACATGAGTTCCCAAAGTGGGTTAAAAAGGTTACATATTTACCTGGGAAGTGGGAAGTGACAAGTGAAATCTCCCTTATTTGCAGCCTCAGGTACTTGGGTTTGAACTTGATAAAATGCCAGTAACTGGTAGAGGATGTTCCTTGGGGTGAGTTGTCCTTCTGCTGTGTTAATCAATGGTGGAAGATCGTTGATTTATAAACTGTGTAAACCAGTTGTGGTTGTAGTTCTGGGAATAAGAGGAAACCATTAAAAAGGCATGGCTTACAAAGTGACCGGTACCTTTGCTACTCAGAAAGGTAGATTTCCAATGTAAAAAAAGTCCATATTTGAACTCTGCCAGTTTTGCAAGATGCTCACTTCTTGTTGTTTCTGCCCCCCCCCCCCCACACACACACACACACACATTGAATATTCCTTGACGATCATTTGAAAGTGCTTGAAAAGCTTTTGAATTTTGCAGTTCAGTTGTCAATGTTCAGGGTGACTAGTTTAAGCGAGCTTTGCTTGGGAGAAGCGTTTAGCCAGAGCTGCCTTGTTCATGCCTTCACAGGGGGCTTGGTCAGGAGGTAATACCTTACTGCTGGGGAAGGAACATTTAACATCACGCACTGAATCCCTGGCACCAAAGTGGAACACGCTCGTCACAGCTGCGCCCAGCCTTGCGTGTACTTTTCTTGCTGTAAAAGGCATCTGTGTTGGCTTGTTCGGAATTAGACTAAAACTTCTTCATGCCAATTTTCAGGGACTGCAAAAGTTTCAGGAATAATAATGAGATACAGTTTGAGGCATCTGACTTTTAACTGTTTTACAGAGACAAATCTGAACGTCTGCAAGTTGTCATAGTTCTCCTGTGGCTTTCCTTGGAAGCAGAGGTGCCAACCAGCCACTTGTGTTGAAGCACAAAGTGTCTCAACTTAGACACGCAGCGGACACCTTGAAGTGCTGGTGTACTTGTGCACCTTGAGCAGAGACCAGCGGGTACAGGAAGGGAGGGTGCTGATGCCCAAGATCTGTGCCTGCCCCGAAGTTTTGTGGTGCCTGCCGTTCCCCCCGCGCTCTGCTCCGCAGCACGGCTCAGCGCGGGGCTGATTCGACAACGGGCTGGGATTTACAGCTCACAAACACGCACGAGACAGAACATCTCCTGATGCCCCGTGGTGGCCAGCTTACATAAAATCACTTACGTAACCCCAGCAAGAGGGTCAGGGTCTCGCTCCACGCCAAATTAAGGCTCTCTGGGGTTTTGTGTCGCAGCCACGCTCCGGTTGAAATTGCACTTTAGTTCATCACAAACTCCAGTTCCTTCTACATGAAGTGTGTGAGCACAGAGCCAGTGAGGTCCCTTCAGCCTTGGGTTCCCACCACCTTGCAGTCAGAGCATCTGTTTGACTTCCAGCCCAATCTGCTGGATTATTTGCAGCAACTTTTTTTTCCTCTAGCAGCCCAGACAGGTCAATCTTGAACCTTTTTCAGGGTGGTGGTGTCTCTTCTGTGGGAGATTGTTCCTTTTCTGGAGTCTCGGAGCAGGCAGTCTGAACTTGGGAGAACTGAGATCTTGGCAGAGAGGGGAGAGTGGCAGTGAGACACTGGGGAAGAAACTTTTTTTTCTCTCCAGAGTTTTCTTTCCAAGCTGCGTACTCTTAATTACCACAGGGTAATTATTAGTGGATGAAATCCAAGCCCCTGAAGACTGTTTGGTCACCAGTCAGTGACTTCACATTGGGTTGGGTTTCACTCACTCTTCAGTTCTTTAAAAGACCGAACAGATACCGTGAAGAGCAAAAGGTAAAGGGAGGGTTTGGGGGGGGGTGTTTTGCTTTGTTTTTGAACTTGCAGAACCCAGATTTTTAGCTGCGCTCACAAGCAGAATTAAAAGCCTCAGGATCTTAAAAACTCTTTTCCTGATGGTGGAATTCACGTTGCCAGAGGGACACTGAGGTTGAGTCCAGAGGGCAGGATTTGTCCCAGCCCAAAGCGGGTTGCTGAAACCAGACAGGCGAGTCACATCCCAAAAGTGCCCGTTTCTCCCCCTCTGCCGCGACGGGGACGGCTCAGCCCAGCCCTCGGCCCGGGCAGCCGGGGAGAAGCGTCCCAACCTCGTAGTCATTTACGGGAAAGTGTTTCCACAGACGAAAACATCTCCACTCCTCCTCCAGTAGCTCGGGCTCCCCAGGCTGGTGCTGGTGCCAGGTTTGGCAGAACCAGCTCATTTGTTCAGAAGGAAAAGCGCTGGAGTCTGAGCTTCTGGGGCTCAGGTCTTTTCTTGTCAGGGACAGACGGGATCTGCCGGTGAGAAACGACCACACTGACGATAAATGCTGCCTGTGAAATTTTAATCCTTAATAGAGCCTCGCTGGATGAGGCATGCATTGTAACAATACCACCCATCGTGGGGGAGTTAATTGAGTCAATGAGGTGAAACAGCGGAGCCGTCCAGCATATGCCGAGGGTTGGATCAGCCCAGTCATTACCGCAGGACCCTCGTCACTCACCACGGCGTGATTACAGCCCTGCGCCGGCCAGGGGATTTGGTGGGAAGTGGCCAATGAGGGGCCAAGCTGGCTCCAAATCCAGCTTTTTGCAAAGCCCCAGATAAAACAGACTTCCATTAATAAGGCGAGAAAGGTTAGGACGAGAAGCATTACAGCAAATCTGGAGAGGTAAGGTGATAGTTTTGTCTGAGGCTCGTAGAGCATATGGCCGCAGGTTTTGTGCGGGTAACCCAAGAGCTCGGTTAGTCTGTAAGTGGGGCATTATTTGCATGTCTGCAGAAGTAGAGGTTTATTTGCTGATGTTAAAAAATTAGATAGCTAGAGACACTTGATAGTGTAATCAGGAAGCTAAACACAGATTTGCCGTACCTTCATAGATTGTGTGCTCGTTCTGGGTGATAAATGAGTGTCTCAGGAGTGAAGCTCTGAAAAATCATCGTGATCTGCTGGCTGGTTTAAGGTTCTGGGTTTTGAAATGGAGATTTATGGTCAGAAGTTGTTGGGAAGCTTTCCACTGACAACTAGATTGTTACAGAGGATCCAGTTTTTTGATGACTGCTCTTTCTCACTGGTCAAATCCAGGTACAGAGATAGAAACAGAGCAAGCAATTGAACTAATTTAGTTAAAATAGAGAGGTAGAAAAAGTAAAGCCTGACAATGTAAAGCTGGACATAAGATGCGTCTGTCCTTTTTTACCCTAAGCTTGAGATCTACTGCTGTATGAAAATTGTGACAAGCCTTTTAAACTGTTTATGACAGCATAGGCTAAAGCTTTTCCAAGACAGTGTGTGGTAATCTCTTCTGCAAACCACCTTCCATCAATGTGACATGTCTTCACCTCCAGCTCTGCCATCCCCTGCTGTTCTGCCCCTCTCCTTCCCCTTGCCCACTCCCCCTCCCTGCTAAAAAAAAAAAAAAAAAAAAAAAAAAAAAAGTGGCAGCTGTTGGAAAGTATAGCCCATTTGTTTTACGATGCTGCTTTGGGAATATGATCCAGATCCTACACAAGAGAGAGAAAGCAACAGAGCAAAAGAGAAGAGGGGGAAGTTTAGAAACTCTGGAAAATAACTTACTTATTTCAAGTCTAGTATAGGAAATTAAATCTTTACAGCAAGGTTCAGGGATAAGCCAGAACTGCTACTAAAGGTTCTAGCTTGGGAATCAAAGAGATCGCTAGTTTAATGTAAGTAATTTTAGAGTTTGTTGGTTGTTTTGTACAAAATGGCAAGTGCATCAAAACGTCTTCGATTGTGCTCTAGGGAGAGGTGCCGGTAATGAGAGCATTAAGATCTGAAGACATGTTGTATAGTAACAGTGCAATTCTTAGTGGGGTTTATTTTTCTTTATGACTTTAGGTAAAGAAACAAGGTTCTCTGTGAAAGGCACTTCTGTTCATTATCCTGACTCCTGATTTCAGTTAGTTACAGGGCACAAAAGGCACAAAAGCAGAAGAATATGCTAAAACTGGCAGCAGCCAAAACCATTCATAGTTCTACGCCTTGGGTTTCTGCCAAGCAATTAATGGAAGAATCAAACTGTTTATTTTTGCTGTCAGGTCAAAAAATCCACTCCTCTCTGCTCCTCTTAATCCTAGAGGGAAACTCCTAGAAAAAAAATCTAAGAAAAACCCAGTTGCGGTGCCCTGAAACGCATGTCGTACAGGTAGGACGCATCTAAGATGCAGTCAGTAGGCAGGGGTGATGTTTCAGAAAGCCGCTCAGCCCCTCTCTCCGGCCCTTTGGTCAATATTCCCCGCTCTGCCCCGGCTGCCGGCCGCGCTGACGCGATGTCTGCTTCCTTCCCTCCGCAGCTCTCCATGAAGGAGGTCGGGGACGGGCTGCACGAGCAGATGAACTGTATGATGGGTGCGCTGCAGGAGCTGAAACTCCTCCAGGTCCAGACAGCTTTGGAGCAGCTGGACATCTCCGGGAGCCGAGGCGCCGTCCCTGGCCCCGAGCAGCACCGGTGCTACCGAAGCGGCGGAGACGGGCCGGGGGCCCGGCGGCTGCGGGGGGAAGCGTTGGTGCCGGAGCGCAGCGCCGCGTCCCTCGCCTGTGCCGGGCCACGGCCCCTGGGCCTGCCCCGTCCCGCTGCGCGCCCGGAGGGCGGCCGCCTTCGGGACCCCCCCTCCTCCCTCAGGGGCCGCCGCGGCGAGGATGTTTATCACCCAAAAGGACCTTCCTCCGCCTCGGGCAGAGCAGAGCACGCCCGCCCAAGGACGCCTGAGCCCAGCAGCCAGAGCAGAGCCGGGGGGTGGCCGGCGTGCCGGGAGTGCCCGGGCTGTGACGACGGCCACGACTGGACGTCCTCCCTAATGTCCCAGAGCAGGAACCGGCAGCCGCTGGTCTTGGGGGACAACATCTTTGCAGACTTGGTCGGGAACTGGTTGGATCTGCCAGAGCTGGATAAGAAAGGGGAGAAGAGCGAGGCGTCCCTGTCCGCGAGCAGGTCCCAGGAGCTCTGCAGGAAGTTCTCCCTCACAGCCAACATCTTCAAGAAGTTCCTGAGGAGCGTTCGGCCAGACCGAGACAGGCTTCTCAAGGAGAAACCTTGCTGGCTTCCCCCTGAAGACAAACAGCCCGAAATTTCTAAGAGACCCAAAAAGATGAACAAACTCAAGGGGACATTTTACTTCCCACTTCATGGGAACATCCAGAACCATCACAGCAAAGCAGAGAGGTTCCCAAAGGCCAAAAGCAATAGCGAGAAACCCAAAATTGGCACCAAGAAAGTCCACGATACCGTAGACTACACCCAGTCTGGGTTTGACATCAATACAGCTGTTTGGGTCTGAGTTTGTCTGTGCTCCCTGCTCTGCCGAGCATTTGTTTCCCACCCGAGAGGAGCTGGAGGCCGTACATGTCTTTTCAGGAGACCCCCGAGCGCTCAACGTGGCCGAGTTGGGAGGAGTCCTCTGCAAAACGTGCCCTGGGCGTCCGTGGCCTGCGAGCAGGATTTTCCGGAGAACTACGAGCAGCAGCTGACACAGCCCCCATGCGGGGAGGCTTCTGGGGACTGAGATTGTAAAAAATAATCGGAACCTTTAGCAGCTTTAGGGTGAGTGGTGCCACGGACGACCAGCTCCTGGAGCCTGGCTAACAACAGCCACTTCAGGCCCATTCTGTCATCTCTAGCTAAAATAGCTGCAGCACAAAATTCACTGTGTGCATGTGTGTGTATGAGTGTGCAGATATATATATATAGTTTGTTTGGTTTGTTCTTTTTTTTTTTTTTTTTTTTTTTAATCCTGCTTGTGTGCACTTAAAACTGGGTTACGAACCAGACAATTCAAGCGTTGTACCTGAAGCACTTGTTATTTAAATTGAAAGAATTAAGTTTGAATTTATAAGACTTGAACAACTGCTTCGTGGGGGGTGTGGAACCCCAGCTTTCTTGCGTTTCAGCTGTGGGGTTCTCCCCCCTAAACTGCATCTCCGTTGCACTCCCAGCATCTCTTTCCCCTGCCAGTTAAACCAGCAGGATTCAAGGCTCCTTCCATGGAAGTTTGTGACCCCCAAGCTCTCAGCAGGTTTTGTTTCTCTCCCAGTGTCCTTCTCCCCATCGCACCCGGTACAGTGTTGCAGAAGTTTGTTGTTGAGGTTGCACCAAGATACAAAGTCGCAACAGACGTTGATTGTTGTTGTTTCCTACTGCTATTGTGTACAAACCTTGTCTTGGCAGAACCAAGTTCTTCAGTGTCCGGCTCCCCACAAGTTACCAATAAAGTGGCATCGGTCTCCAGCGTGCCGTGGGGCCATCCCTCAGTCCTGCTTTGCTCCAGCGCAGAAGCTTCTGGGTTTTCACCATCACCAAAACCCAGCCGAGCACAAAAGGCTCCGCTGACGGGGGGCGGAGGGGTCGGAGCCGGGAGCGCGCGGTTTGTGCCAGCCTCTTCCCAGCCAGGGCCAGGCGGTTTGGGGAGCAACCAGGGGAGTTTCCATTCGAGGAGAGGTTATAAATCATAGCGGGGGAAGAGCTGCAGACAGGGTCCCGCTGCAGCCCGTGCGCATCCCCGAGAGCCTTCGGGTAACGCTCCACCGTCCGCCTTCCTCCCCCAGCACGGGGAAAAGCAGAGGGAGAAATGCTGGGGAGAAAAAACCTGCTGCTGAGGGAAGGGCCTGAGAGTCGGGCAGTCCCTGCCTGGGGGGCCAGGGCCACGGGGGTCCTGCCCGGGCACCTCTCCCCACCCGCTCCAGGAGTTAAACGTGATGGAGGCGAGTCCCCGGCAGCGCCGGGAGCGCGAGGGCAGCGCGGAGCCCACCGCCGGCCCTGCAGCCCCCCGCTTCCAGGAGCCTCACCAGCCTGGGCGCACAGCGGTCGTACGTTCCAAAAACCTGTTCTGCTCACTCCAAGTTTAAGAAGGGCTTATGTGCGAGCAGTAGTTTTGGTTTGGTTTTTTAAACCATGCAATTCTGTTCCTGTTGTAACTTCCCAAGACACAGAGGCCATTGGAGCAGAGGCACCGAGAGAGAATTTCCCCCCCCCGCCCCCCCCCCCCCCCTCAAATTAAATATAGGCACAAGACAAGCCCTGTTTCTGCCCATACAAGGAGAGGAGCAGGTCAGCATCTGAAAGCTACACTCAGCACTTTTTCAGGAACCCAAGTTACAAGCAAACTTGCATTTTCCCCCCCTCCTTCTTCATTTCTCTGAATGCCAAAAGGCCGTTTCTACAGCGTTTTGTTTTCCTCTTATCAGTAATTCATCCTGTTTGTCACAAATACACCCTCCCAGCTCCCACCAGCCTTTCCAGAGGGTCAGCGAAGAGGAGAAGGAGCTTTCTACAATCAAGAGCACCAGAGAGCAGCAGCTTCTCCTGCACCAGCCCCATTCCCCAGCGCACGTCCCGGCCGTACCTGCCTGGCAGCGAAGGCTGAGCCCCACGGAGAGGAGAGCACTGGGGGGGAGGCTCTGGGGAGCTGAGAGCCCACACCAGGAGCTTTTTAAGCTCATCACTGAGCATCACCCTCAGGTGTGGTGAGGGGGGTGGCCCCGGGCCCAGGCTGAGCACGGCGGGGCAGGGGCACGGCCATGGCCCTGGAGACGAAGGGTGCATCTCTGTTACCTCCCTGAGGCCACATGTTATCCAGGAAACGGGATGTGTTTGTGCAGGACTCGGGGAGATGTGGAGCCTAAAATGCACATTGGGAACCTAATCTGTGGGAAAAGCAGCTCGGGGGGATTTGCCACCCCCCATCCGGCCCCCACCACCCCACAGAGGCCGTGCCCCCCAGGCCTTCATAAACCCAAACTCCCTTTTGCCGGCACCCGCGGCCCCTCGCGAATGCCGTCGCAGAGCCGCTGCCCCCGTCGATGGGGTCTCTCGTTTCTCCCGAGCACAAACACTTCTGGCCCCCGCAGCAGCACCAGCCCACCCTGCCCACGCACGCTCGCGCCACGGAGCTGCTCGGAGATCAGCTGCTAAAAACCCAGCCTTTTCTGTCCCTGCTCGGAGGAAATACTATTGTTTCGAGTTTCACATGGAAAGGGCAGTTCTTGGCCCCAGCTGCGGCCCACGCGTTCCTTTCCCACCCAAAATAATTGCCCCTGCTGCAGCCAGCACTGCCGAGCCTGTGCCCACTCCCCCCCAACCCCCCGGGAGTGGGTTGGGAGCCGGCGCCGGGGTCAGAGCCCGTGCGGGGTCCCGGCACCCCCCGGCACCCCCCGGCACCCCCCGGCACCCCCCGCTCCTCCCTCCGCTTCTGCCAGCAGCTGCCGGCGAGGCGAGCGCTCAGCTTTGGGGGCCACGGAGGACGGACAGAAGTCCTGGTGGTTGCTTCATTTCTTCTTTCTCGGAAGGAACAGATCCCTCCCGGGCACTTCGCACAGACAGCTGACCAAATGCCCAACATAGTTTCAAGTGTATTTATGTTCCCTCTGCCTCCTAAGTGTATCTCCAAAGGATGTTTTGAATCGAAACAGGATTTTCCAGGGTGTTTGCAGTGACAAATTCGGTGTGACCTGGGCTTCAAACAGCCACTTGAAAATTGCAAGTAAATGTAGATAGATCTCAAAGTTCTTAGCAGGAATAAAATATTTAATAATAAAGAATATCAGCCAAGCCAGACATCCTACCTAATTTAGTCTCCAGAGCAAGATCTGCTAATAGATCAGGGTAGGATTTGTGAATTACCATTTCACTTCTCCAGGGACTTTTCCTGAAATGATAATGGCTTTTTCTCCTCTTTTTTTTTTTCATGAAAGTGGCATGAAATAGCTCCCCATTATTAAGTATGAAACCTACCTAATTAGCACAATGACAGTCTTTAATGAAGCCCTGGCTGTGTTCTGCATCTTTGATAGGAGTGGTTAATACCAAACATAGGACAATAATTACAGAAACATGTTCCCCCATGAGCTCGCCCCGTGGAAGGCAGCGATGGCAAATGAAGCTCAGGCGTTCGGATTTACTGGAAATCCCTGTGCCAGGGGTGTGCTCAGCCCCAGTGGGATCAGATGCCCTGGAGTTAATTCATCACTGAGAACACCCACTCGGAGCCCAGGGATTGATGAAGCGGGGCGAGGTGCTGGAACCCCCCCAGCACCCACAGGCAGCGGCAGGGTGGCAGAGGAAGGGGTCGGGTGCTGCTGGTGCTGCAGGATCCTCCTTCTGCGGGGGGTGGCTGGGCTCCTGCTCGGCCCAGGGCGTTTGTGCCGCTGGATCTGGCCCACACGGCCTCGTGTACAGAGGGGGTTTGGCTCTCAGCATCAATAAAGTGCCTCCCCGGGAGCTGCTCCTCGCCTGCCTCCTCGGGCTCTCCCTTCCCCGCCAGCGCCGACGCTAACACCCCGCTCTTCCAGCCAGATGGCCTCCAGAAGGCTCACAAATGTGCCTGTAATTAAAAAGCCTTTATTTTCAAAACCATTTCACAGCTTATTCTTCTGACAATGGGATGGGGCTTCTTAGGCTAATGCTGGGCAAGAGGAAAGGAAAATACAGGCTGGCTGCTGCCCGCCGTGTTTTCCTTTCCCGCTGACACAGGTTATATTTACTATTTACCCGCCAGAGCTGAGGGTCCCAGGCCCCCTGCACGTCTGTGCTGCTGCTGGAGCCTCCCAGGGCCAGCTCTCATCTTCCCTAAGGATGCTCAGCTCTGTCCCCGTTAACCACCTGGGCTGAGGCACCTGGCTAACCTGAAAGGCTTTCTGGCTGGAAACGGAGCAAATTTAACAACCCTCCCTCAATTCCTCTCCTACTGAGTCCAGCAGGAAAGAAACCAATTGCCACATCCTTGCTGAACTAAGATCCATTTTACTTGAAGCCCAGCACTGTTTTATTCACTCCAGCACTTTCCCAATCACCTTCATCGTATTATTAATCAGCCACAGAATCTCTTCTACTTCTTTAAGCAGCATTTCTAAACCATGGACTGCGCCTCTTCAGCATCCCTCTCAACGCAGAAAGAGGCTGTGGTTTATTTCTCTTTCCTTTTGTTCAAGTTCATTGGTATCCACGTGGCATCCCTAATCAAGAAATCGTACCCCCTTCCAGCTGGCAGGCAGTCTCGTGTGCTGGTTTTAAAGCATAAATAAAAAGCAGTTTTCTGCAACAATTTGTGGAGGCTGGGCACTGCTGGGGGGGCACCGTCCCCCCGGGGCTCGGCTCTGCCCCCGCCAGCCAGGGCTGTAGCCCGGGCCCAGCCCCCCTGTTGGGGCTGATTTCCTCACCCTCCTCACTTGCCTTTCTGCAGCCGGGGGGGTCGGTCCTGGCCGGGCACTCGCCCTCTCCAGTGACTTCTCATCTGTGCGTTTTTCAGGAGCGTTTCCTGCAATAACGGTATCGAGCAAAGCCCTGGGCTGGCTCAGATTTCCTGGCTTTTGCTGAACAGGAAAGCAAAAGGGGGAAAATCAATATCCCAGAAAGAAGAAACGCCTGATCCTGTGTCAGTCCTCACCTTGGGCAGGCTGGAGGTTAGCTCGGAAAGCGCTTTCCGACACGTTCTAAATGCACACTGAAATCCCACCAGAGCTGCAGGACACAAGCTCCAGGATCCGGAGAGGAGGCTGACGGGTCCCTGCTCACACTCACTCTGTCCTTTGCACCAAAGCCCACCCGGACCCCCCCTCCAGCACGAGGGGAAGGGGCTGGGTGAGGCCACAGCCGCGGCGGAGGGCGAGCAGCTTGGGGCTGGCCCTGCTCGCTGGCTGTCACCTCCTCCCATGGGGCTGGCGCAGGGTCCCCGGGCAGAGCCGGGTGCTCGTGGCACAGGGGTGGGTCACACCGGCTTTGCCACGCGGTTTCTGTGCTGGCTCCGGCACCCGGGGGGGTCCCACGGCTCCGGCAGCAAGGAGGGGGACCTGCTCCCTGCGTGACAGACCAAGCCGCAGCCCGGACTGGACCTTCCCAGAGGGCTTCGCCGCGTTCGCCACAGCGGGCTGGAGTGAGCGACGTGACATTTCGAACCTAGAGCTAACGAACGTGACGTTCTGCCAGGTTTAATTAGTCCCTTTGCTCTGCCAGCGACAGCCGCTGCGGGGGCAGAGCCTGGCTGAGGGCTGGCAGGAGCAGAGGGCGGCCCCGGAGGAGCCTGCGGCTGAGCTACCGCTCGCCGATGAAGCACTTGCTTTATCCTTAGGTGCGTGTGCTAACAGCAACCTCCCTCTGCCCAGTCAGGGTGACTGAAGGGTCACTCCAGGCCCTCGCACTGTATTTGCTGGCCTCTGAGGTCTGTAACGATCTCCTGGGGCTGACAAAGCTCCTGGGAGGACTGGCTGGGTGTCTGCAGAGCAGGACCGCTGCGGAGCATCGTCCCACCGCTGGCCCAGCCCGAAGGCTTTGCAGCACCTGGTCCCTTCTGAAGGGCGGCATGAAGCAAGGTCCCAGCTAACTCGGGGGCGTTGGCAGCAGCGTGGGCAGAGGCCGTGGCAGGCAGAGGGGTGACATGGCAAGGAACGGGCTCTCTGAGGGCACCCATGTGCCCCGTGACTCTGCTAACCATGTCCAGCCCCACAGCCCACCCGTCAGCCAGCACAGATGGCCAAGGCAGCCAGGAAAAGTGTCCTGGGGACCTGGGGGACCTGGTCTGTCCCTCAGCCCTGAGGCTGAGAGGAGCAGCTCGTGTCCCGGGAGCCAGCACCACTGTCCTTGCAGAGCCCAGCGTGTCCCCTTCCTCAGGGCTGTGCTCACATAACCCCGCACGGCTCCGAGGATGGTGCTCACCTTCGGCCCCATCCTTCGGCTGCAGCTCTCCCGAGCTGAGCTACCTGCTCAGGCTTTCCCCCTCCTCGCCTGCCCGTTCCATTCCAGACCAATTACTGAGAGTTTGCACCCAAAGGCAGCCAGCCAGGCATTTATGCATGCAGCTGCCTGATCTGCATGCACTCATGCTAATTGTGTGGAAACGATTCACGCTCGGCTTTGTACTGAGTTTCCTGTACCCTAAATTGAGCTCTGCTTGTAAAAAGGAGAGATCAGGTCCTCCGGATTTAAAAGAATTCAAGTGGGGATCATTCTGCTTACTGCTTACCTGGTTTTCAAACATGTCACTGATGTTAGCAATGCTGTTAGCAAGAGTATCTGAGCTTTTCACAGAGTATATAAGTTATTTGCCTTTTTGAGGCGTCTTCTAAGATGAATGGGAACAAACACTCTGCTTGCAGCTACAGACAGAGTCTTGGGAAATTCACTGGAGATGAGATGTATTGCCAGAAGAAGTCGAGCAAAAGTGCCCCTCTGCAGAGGTTTCATGGGACCTCTAAATCTCTCCAAAGACGGACAGGCTAAGACACTCCTACCCTGCCTGTAAAACGGCAAAACCCGCGGTTTCTTGCGAACACCCGGCGGGCGATTCCTCCCTCCTCCTCCTCCTCCTCCTCCACGTAGGACCAGGGCTGTGTCCCTGCCTTGCCGTGGGGCAGCGTGCCAGGCCCCTGCCCCCTCGCCGGGGCTCTGCCCTTTCCACGCACGTTTCAGTCTCCTCTAGAACCTGTCACGGCCAAGGGAAACTTCCCCCGATCCCTAGCGGGGGGGATTATGTTCCCAGCAGGGGTTCAGGTTTTTGGCCATAATATGATTTAATGTGACAAGTGTAATTAGATGTGACACAACTTTGCAACAATTCACTACCTTGGAAAATCACAAACAAGCTTAAAATAAAACAGAATGCATAGACCCACACTTCTCTGTACATTGCAGCTGGAAAAAATAAGCACCAAGTTAAGGACTTTTCAGCGCTTCCTTTGGGAAACAGCAAAGTCATGAACACGATACTATAAATTAATTATTTAGATCCCAGCCCTGCAATGAGAGCCATCTGGCCAGATGCCTTCACCCTTCCCAGAGCCCCCTTGGAGTTCATAGCACTCCATGCAGAAAGAAAGATCTGTCCACGTATATCTCTTAACGGACCGAGGCTTCGGTCCCTGCCTGGAAACCAGCAGAAGGAGAACAAAAATCCCTCTCAGCACTTGGGTTTCTGAGCCATTTAGCCTCCTCTGGAATTAAGACAACACATTAAACCCACAGCGCCTCTGGAACTGTCCATGTTTGATACCGAGACCTTCGGCTGAGGCTGCTGAGCCTGAGCTCGCGCTGCTGCTCGGCCTTCCCAGCCCAGCTTGGTTTAGAGTGGAAAAACGCCCAGACTGGGAGACCCCAACTCCGAGGGGGTTACCTGCGGCCGCAGCCCACCCGTGGGGCCGGGGGGGGAACGGCTCAGACAACTCCTGATACACAGCAAGATTAATTCTCATTTCCACACCACGGGGCCCTCCGTTTCCAATTCAGCTGCGGGAGTGCAGCGCTGCAGGAGACGTACTTCCATTTACTACGGTCTTAAATTAAAGTGGGTAGTCACTTCTGTTTTCTCTGAGTTTCAGATGTTCATGGGCTTCGAGTCGAGGCGTTGCCAGTGTCTCCCACATAACACAGGGATGGAGACTGAGGGGAAAGAAGGTCCCATGCCTGGAAGAAGCACTGAAGAAGCAGGCAGAGGCTCTGGAGATCCTGGAGGAACCTCAGCGTTAGCAAGCGCGGGGCGGCACGGCCGTCGGCACACCCAGGAGCCTGCCTGCCTTTCCCGGGGAACAGACGAGGGGGAAGGAGTTAAAAGCTGTCTCCAGGCAGGAGAACAAAAACACTATTGCACTCATCTTGCTCGCTACGCTCATCTAATTACATTATTTAACAGGATACCCTCTCATTGATTTTAATTACTCACATAATTTGGGAAGTAATTCACAGTACATCCCTGCAGGGCGCATGAGTCTGAGTCGGGAACAATGTGCTCAAGCCTTCCTCGCGACATGAAAGGAGGAGATGGGGAGGACGAGCCCCAGCCCAGCGGGGGAACGTGACCGCGGTGGGTCTTTCCCTTGGGGAAGATTTCTCCGGCGAGGCGGAGGCTCCGGCCGGCTGCTCCCCCAGCACCGGGGACCCCAGCGGAGCCGGGGTCGCGCTGCAAACAAGTGTTACCGCCCGCGGGCACCGGGGCAGGCCCGTTTCTGGGCTCCCGTGCCCGCTGGGATTTGCAGGGTCCCCGTTCCGGGGGGGGCGGCGATGCCGCAGCCCCGGCCCCCAGCTGCCGCCCAAGCGGGGCGGCTCAATGGGATTCAAGAAGCTCCTTGTCCCCCGCTGTCCCCGTCCCCCCTTTGCAGAGCAGCTGCGGATTAATTGGCCCTTTGATATCGGTGGGTTCCTGCCAGGGACGATTCGCTCGTGTCTCGCTGATGGCGGGGGGGGGGGGGGGGGACACACGCTCGTCCCTTCCAGCGCAGCCGCTCGCTGCCCACAGCTCTCCCCCCAAACACTCCCGGGGCAAAGAGCCGCCCTAGATCCCCGGGGACCGTTACTCAAACAGTCCCCACCATTGTTGACTATTAAAAGTGCTTTTAACCACAGTCCGCCTGCAATTTTCACGTTTTTTTCTTAAATACAGTTGCACACAGTTTAGCAAAATTGGGGTTGGGCATCCCCCAGCACACACTTGTTTGGTTTCTTCACTGTCTTTTGTAAGTTCCCGACTTAATTAGAATGCGAACAATCCCAGAGGAATGTTTAATTAATATTATAAAGCAACAATGGGATGATTAAGCAAGTCTGGGCAGCTGCTATTTATACACAGGGCATGTGGCACTTGTTGGGGGCGAGCGTGTCAAGGAAAAATCATTCCATGGAGCTCTCCGCAATTTTATTGCTTGTTTTAATTGTCTGGCTCAGTCCTTTTCTCCTCTTTGTGTTCACTCAGGCAGAGCAAGAGAAACAGAGATTTAGCTCAGAGTGACTTGTTCAGCTTAATTATAGAGGGAAAGCTTTCAGCCGAGGAGTCTCTCCCACCCCTTCTCCTCTTCCCCAGCCACGAGCTCTCCAGAAACAACCCAGCAGAAGCTTTGGGCAACGAATGCCCTAAAACTGGTCCAGGAATAGCATCTGGGAGGCTCCTTCAAGCAGAAAAATACCCCCGAGGATAGAGGCAGGCTTTCAGGCTGGAGGAGGCGGAGGGGCTTTGCCAGGAGCAGCAGCAGCCGCACGGTTCCCCCCTGCAAGGGCCGGGGGGGGGGCGAGGCTGTGGGCAGCAGCAGCATGTCCAGAGCAGGCAGCCAGCACCAACCCCCCCCCCCGGAATTCAAGGTGCTCCCCAGATGGTTTGTGATGCTCTCACTGCACAGTGGCTTCGTGGCGCTGCTGGTTTTCAAGGCATTTGCGATTTAGAGAAGACTGCTTCTTTGCATCTCAGAAGCCTGCGTGCAACCTGAAGTAATGGTATTTGCCTTGGGTTGAACTCTTTTTGCAGTTTCTAAAAATAAACACTTGATTTCTACTTCCCATAGAGCTGCCGCTACTGGGAGCAAACAAATTGATAAAAAATTAAAGGAAGTGGGAAGTCCAACAGACGTGAAGTGAGACGGCAACAGCACGCCCCCCAATCCTATTAGGAACATACAACTTGCATAATACAGCAGCAAATAAATTCACTTTTTCTGGGGAAGACAGACGATTTCCAGAGGGGGGGAAGGCGGCTGGTCCTGGGCTGCAGCCCCGCGGGCGCGTACGGCACGTGAGGGACTTCGCACCTCCCTCGCGGGACCGAGCACACGCTGCACCCCGGCCCCCCAAATCCCAGTGGCCCCACGACAGCTCGCAGAGCCGGCGGCAGCGGGGCTCGGGGCGCCGTGCACCCCAGCAAAGCCTCTCCCCCGCCTTTCCCCTAGGAAATCTACTTCTGGCAGCTCAAAGAGCTCGGTCCCACTGCTGGCAGGCACCAGAGGAGACACCGAGGAGCCTTTTCCCTCCTTCCCAAGGGCAGTGGCTTTGCCTCCAGCTGCTCTGACTCATCATTACGTGTCTTATTCACCACCTCATACTTATTCAATTATTACTTCAGTCCTGGCCCCACTCTGGGAAGCTTATCTCACACCAAATCCTTCTTGGTCAAGCCCTAACCACGGATTGTTTCAGAAGCAGAGGGCCAAAAGCTGCCTGTCAGCTGCTAATTGGAACAAAAGGGAACACCCTGAGCTCAGGGGTGCAGCAAATCCAGGTCCTCCTCCTGCAACAACTGGTGTGAAATCTGCAGCAGGACAACCCAGCTGTGGCACAGTCCTGCAGCCACTTTCAACGCACCAGAACAGCAGCCAGGCTCCGGCACGCCGAGCCTGAGCAGCAGCAAATCCCAACCCTGGGAGCGGTGATCTGCTCCCTGCTCCGCTCTCATCCCGACGCGTAAATCCTGGCCGGCTTGGGGGTCGGCACCTGGCGGCAGAGGCTCCCCGGGGTGTCCCCGCTGTCAGCACCCGAAGGAGGGACTCGCTAAGGCAGGAGCAGAGGCTGTGAGGGGGGAGCAGCCACAGCTCTGCTCTTCGGGAGAGCCAAGGCCCTTGGCAGAGGACTCCTTTAGCTTAACCCCAACACCTGAGGACGCTCAGTTCTAATATCTTAGGTGGGAGGGGAGGCAGAAGAGCTCTGAAAGTTCACTGGTAATGAAGAAACCCATTAAACAACCACTAATGAAAAGGACATTGAGAGTTTCTTGGAGAAAACCTCCTTTTGGGGTAGTCTTTTCAGCTGAGAGAGGGCACAGAAAGAGTGAACCATCTAAGTCCCAGGCGGTGACTTTACATCCCTGTCCCCAGGGTGCCCAGTTCGTGCCCTCCTGGCTCAGCCCCGGGAGCTGCCGGGCACATTTATCCCCCCGTGCATCAGGGGCCGTAACGGATGCTCATGTCAGAACCAAATCACCACATTTAGATCAGAAAACACCACTCCCAGGCCAGTAAAACGTGTTACTGTTTGCTCGGTTCGAGCCTGCGCTATACTGACAGGACAAGTAAGTATCTCCCTGTGCTGGAGTCCTGCAGAAAATGGATGCTTTCTCTTGTTTCCACTGAAATTCCGGTAAGTTTCTAATGGGATTTCAGAAAACAAGACGCCTCTGTTTGCCGTCTGGGTTTCCTGCCAGATTTCTGGTACTTCTGTACCAGACAAGATCGAGTCAGTTGACCAAGGTGCACGTCACCAGGGCCAAACCCCCGGGTACGTAAGCGCTGGCTTTGCTGCAACACAGAAAGATGCTCCGGTTCAGTTTGCCTTTGCTGTAATACTCTGGGCCGATCGGGTCGCGGGTTTAAGTGCTGGTTTGTCAAAGCCCAGGCTCTGCCCTCCGCTCCGCACACCCGTGATCGCGCTGGGCCTCTCCCTGGGCCTGCAGATTAACTGTGACCAAGGAGTGAAACAGCCAGTATCGGGTCTCCCTCATTTCAAACATCATTTATCATCAAGGATTAACCCACAGGGGCTCCTGTGCAGCCATATTTAATAACGTAAACTGCTTCAAATCAAGTACGTTCTCCTGTGAATTTGAGCCACGCTGACACAGCAGCTTGACACTGATTATTTCCAAAGCTAAATGAAAAATGGTAGTAGGATGCTGGATTTCTGTGGCCCTCAGAACATTATATCCGCACACTAACCATGGGGAAGGTTGAGCGGGTGTATGATATAGCTGAAGTCAGTTTGTCCGATGATTTGTAACAGCCTGGGTAGAAAAGGGGCAGCAGAGCTGCAACACTGCTTTTGCTCAGCTCCACCACCATTCACTCAAAATGGATCGCAAGAAATTTGGTTTATATTTCAAAAATTTGCAGGGGAAAAAAGGTAAAACTACTGTTAACTTCCACTTTGCTGAGGAGCTCGGCTCGCGGTGGCTCTTGCTCTCCATGGGGTCGTCGTGAGGGAAAACTCGGGGCTCTCTCGGGTTCCTTCGCTGCGAAACAGTGCTCGCCCGAAATGAACCCCGGGAGCCTCCGGCAGCAGCCGGCGAGCACAGGGGGGCCCGCAGAGCCGCCGCTGCTCAGCCCACGGCCGGAGGCGAGCGGCTGCGCGGCGCTGCCTCCCCCAGCTCCACCCCGGGCCAGTGCGCTCAGCGCCCAGTGCCACTCCCGGCTCCGTCCCTTTGTCCTTTGTTGGCGGATCCGGGGGAGCAGCTGCCACCCAGCCCCGCGGGGCCGCGGCCCGGAGCATCCTCCTCTCCGCAGCACAACGGGCGCCTTATCCACCCCCATGCCACCGGGCCATGCCCGCAGCCGGGGCTGGCATTTGGCCTTAAACCCAAAGAAAATGCCACCCGGGGTGTCTGAGCTGCGGGGCTGCGAGAGGGGCTGTGCCGGGGCCCCGGGAAATGTCTCATCCGAGCAAGTCCCCTGTCCCGGAGGGGCACGGTGCAGTCGGGATTTAGTCAAGAGCTGGCACGCCAAGCCGGCAGGACGGGCACTGCAGACTCCAGCACGGGGCTGCAGTTCCAGCTCTGTCACTGGCTCCTCCAAAATCTCTGACAAATGATTTAAACTTCCTCTGCTGCTGCTCCCTCCGAGGCGCTTCCAGTTGGAGATGAGGGACAGAGGATCCCGGACACTGGGGCTAACGGGGCATCGCTCACTGCTCTGGCCTCGACCTGCTGCCGACAGACACGAGGAACGAGCCGAGTTCACTCGGGCGCAGCTCCTCTGCAAAGCGAGGAGGAAAAGGCTTGTTTCAGTCCCAAGAGAATACAAACACTGTTTCCTAACAGTAGGATTAGCAAGTAACTGAGCTAAAGGCAAGAGCCTGGCCTCAGCCAGGAGCAGCCACATTAGCACAGCACCGTGCCAGGGCTACTGTGAGCTTGCAGCATGGCTAATTAGCCCTGGCATAGCCTCTAATTAGACTGTCCTAGAGCTGACTTTGGGCTCTGAGCTGAGCTGCCCCAGGCTGGGAGCTCAGAGCCCTCGGCACCAGGGCCATTTGCTGGCCAAACCTGCCCGTCCCCGGCTCCCACCACGGGCAGGACCCCCCCGAGGCGCCGGCAGGAGCTGCTCCCGTCCCTGCCCGCAGCAGCCACGCTCGTGGAAGGGCAACTGGTTTTCCTCCTCTCTGAATTTGGGGTTTTCTTTCCAGGAAGATCAGAGACAGCCTCTGCCCCACGCCGAGCAGACCACGCTGCAGCCGAAAGCCGGAGCACCGACCAGTCGCTGCGAAGGAAACCAGGGCCAGCTCCCAGTCCCAGCACCGGCCCGGCCACTTGCCGAACGGCGCCTGGTCCGCTGTGAAATTCAGACTCACTCCTCCAGGGCAAAATAAGTAAAGCCTTCAACAGTTTCGGTGACTTTTGCAAAGTCACTCTGACCTTAACGCTGACCAAGAGTCTCGAGTTGCTGCCGGATGCGAAGCCTCACGCACCAGCCGCTCTCTGCGGCTCGGGGCTGCGCGCTCCCAAGGCGACACGACGTCTCCTCCCGCGGCTGCCCCTTCGCTTGGGTGTTTGGAGCAAAATCAAAACTTGCCACTACACCTCCCCAGCAAGGCTGGGCATTGCCAGGCACCTACCCTCTGATCCAACCCACGTTAGATGGGAAAATGTGATTTACGTTAACCTTTAGATAACATCAAAAAAGATAAATACAGGCTGAGAAGTTTAAGGACAGCATATTTGCCCAGACAGCAGCGAATCACTTTGTCCAAATTTGTGCACAGGTCAAATCAACACAAATAGGAACTGGATGACTTTGGGGACTGCAGAGCTTCACTTAAATTTTAAATGTGCTCCTTTCTTTGAAAAAAATGTTACTTTGCTTGGTTGGATGCTGGTCAAAAGGAGAAGCATGCGACTGACTACCTCCGGAAGGTTTTTATTTTAACCTTTCTTTAGGACATTCTTTACTCATTTTTTAACCCAGTGAAACATTAAACCCCCAAGTGCTTTAGGACACGTTCTGTTTGGACATAAAACTACGTAGCATCTGCTGAAGTGTATCCAAGGGCAGAATTCGGGCTATTGTGCTAAAATCCATTAGATAAGATATTTTTTAATCCAGTGAGAAAACTAATTCATTGTGTAAGGCACAAAGGGAAGGGCATCGAGCCATCCTGGGGCAGGACGGTGCTGCCGCTGGGGCTGCTCCCCCCTGGGAACGGGGTGTCACCCCACCGACTGTTTTCACCGTCACCCCGCGCCTCCGCCGCCCCAGCCCCAACCGGCCCCTGAGATTTTCCGACACCACCATCTAGCGGCAAAGCCAACCGGCTCGGGAGGCGTTTTCACCCCGCTCTCGCCTCTCCCTTGACCCCTTGCACCAAGTTTACTCCTCGTTTTGCAGCCCCAGCCGGCCGGCCCTGCCTCTCCGGGGCAGCCAGAGTCGGCTCCAAACCCCTCCCGCACCCCGGCCTGGGCAGGAGATGGGGTGAAGGGGGCACCCCGGGGACCCCCCAGCGCAGCCGCCGCGGGGGTGATCCCCAGACACCCGCCCCACCGCTCTGGGATCGCGCCCTGACCTGCTCCGGGCAGATCCTCCCACGGGCAAAACCCAGCAGCGTGGAGGCTGGAGCCGCCTTCGCCAGACCCCGCAGCTCCAGGGGGGAACAGCCCGACGGGGAGAGGCCGCGGAGGCGCGAAGGGCAGAAGCGAGGCGGGGGACGAGCCCCCCGTCACCGCGGGCAGCGGGTAACGCCGGCGGCTCCTCTGGGTGAAACGCGGCTGGCGTTTGTGAAATGAGGCCTGATGAGCTTACATACTGCACTGCAGCTGGGAAATCACGGTTAGGTTTCTGGTTTTATAGAAGAGACGCCTAGCAGCCAGCAGTAACATTAAAATTACTTTATTACTAAAATATTTTGACATTTAGTAAAGATAACCAACCTGCAAATACCATGCTTCTGCTCCTCCTGAAAAGGGAAGCGCATAGGTAGGCTGAGGACAACCAGCTAAGTAACTACATTTGTCCTAGTAGCTTGTAAGTAGGCAGATGTTTTCACATTATCATCATTCAAAGATTTTCATCCAGTCTTGTTTGGGCTGCCTTTAGAAACTGGGATCTCTGTATAAATCAACAGCTGCATCGGTAACCGTTTTAGAAAAACTTACTTATAGAAATTTCTCCCCCCACCCCGGTTTCCAATAAAACTATACAACGGGTCCAGGAACAACTGTTCACCAGCTATTTCGTTTAGTTTTCCCATTTAAACAACCAGGACAAAGGCCGTCCTGAGTTTTCTCCACTGTGAAGATACATTTCTCTTCTCACCGACTCAGAAGCGAAGCAGGAGCACGTCCCCCAGCGCTGCAGGAATTCCAGCAGCATCGCACCGAGGAGGGGATTTGGGCCCCTAAGGCGGTTCTTTTACTTGCATATACACAGGAGGATCAAGGCTGAGCACCCATGGGTCTCTTCATATCTTGCTCTTTTAAACTTTATGAAACCAACAGGTATTAAAAAAAAAAAAAACAAACCAAACCAAAACAAAACCCAGCAAACAAACTCAAAAAGAAACAAAACGCCCCTTCAGCTGACGGCGCAGCGCAGGTCACGTCAGCCAGGTTTTGTCTGAGCATGGAAAGCGGCTGTTTGCTTTGCTGAAATGCCACTGAGACAGAAGCAACTTTCGACTCCCCAGCTTCGTGTGGCGATGCCGGGCGGGAGGGATCAGCCCGGGCCCCCGCCCCGCCGGCGGCACCCTCAAACCAGGGATTCCACCCCCAAAGGACGTGACTGCGTGAAGGCAAAGATCATAGCAACAGTCAGACCTTGACACAGTATTAAACCAAATTCGTACATACAAAAATAATTGTACAGAGGAAATATTTTCAGCACAATACAATCTTCAAACATTCAAAAGACTATACAAAAGTAATCAAAAGTAGCCTTTGTACTTCAGTGTGCGGTATGATTAAATACATCCAACAAGGAGGGCGCGAGAAGACATGGCGTGGGTGTAACGACAGTTGGGTGGCATTTGTTATAACAAAATGCTTGATCTACCAGAATGGAAGAGGAATTCACAAAACGTGGATAAAAACCAAAGCCTGGAAACCGTAACAAAAACACAGAAACAAAATGAAAATGTACTAAAATTTAATCATTCATAAAAGCTGTAATTTAATCTGTGACAGTAAAACACAAGAAGCAATATTAGAGTTGGTTTAGTATATTATATATTTTCGCTTTTAAAGCCATAGAAATCAGTTATCCCAGTTTTTTCCTATAAAAGACCCATTTTTCCAAAGCATTATGCACAAACATTTTTAATTAGAATATAATGGCAGAATGAAAATAATGATATTCCGTAACTTTTAAATATAAAATGAAGTCAATGACTCAAAAAGTTATTTGTTGCAGTGAGTTCAAAGGGAAATTTCAGATAATATATATCTATAGTTATAGATATAAAATATAATGGTGGAACATTTTTAGTGCTTGATGGGGAGAAATTATGATAAAAGGGTCAACATGAAATTTTAATTATAGTAGCAATATCTAACATTTGAAATGCATCCATGCTCCTTTGTATAATCATACACTAGAGTCAATTATATTTATTTTCACATCTGTTAACTGCTATTGCAAAGGAGGAGTACTATTGTCTTAAATTTCCAAGAGATATACACAGAGCAATTTCTTTTTCCAGGGACTGTGTGCAAACCATTTTAAGATCTAAATTCTTCTCATAGTATATAAAAACAGGAGAAGCTTCTTCAGATACGTTATTAATTTCCATAAGGTTTTGAAGTTGGGAATGCTGGCACTTTCCATTTAGGCAACAGTTCTTCATTCCTGCAATCTAGAAAAAGTGAAAAAAGATGACGGAGGGAACTTTTCTCACCCGACCGACGAGTGAACGATCTCAAACAAAGGCCTGGAAGCTGCCCCAGACAACTGCCCGCACCCAGGCTTGCAAAAACACGCAGCGTTTCGGCAGGAAGAGCTTATCTTCCCCCAGTACTGGCGTTCGTTCCTACCACCCTCCATGTCTGCAGGCACAGAAAGAAAAGAAACTTTGGAAACTCTAAGAAACGAGCTGCTGCTTATCGCGACCGCAGCGGAGCAGCGACAGGCAGCCGCCACCCTGTTTCTGCTGGGACAAGGACAGGGCCCTTCCAGCTCTTGTGCTTCGCGAGACGGGCAGCCTTCAAACGGGATTTGAATTCAGCAATGGAAGAACAATTCATAGGAGAGGGACTTAACCTTTTCGATGTCCAAGATGCTCTTAAAGTCTAACAAGGTGGTGGCCTCCCCGAGCCCTACTGCAGGCAAAGGATTGGGGAGAGACATACAGAGAACGGGGGAGACACTGAAGTAATTTGAGCCCCTGGAGCAGATGGGGGGGCGCGGGTAGAAGCCAACGCTACGAGAAGTCTCGTCGGTGGGTGGGTGACCGCAGGAACTCCTGGAGCAGTTGTGGTATTTCAGAGCCCCACCGCTGCTGGCGCCGGGCTGCGCGGGGTGCCGGGGGGGGCAGAGCCACAGCGAGCCCGGCAGCGAGCCCGTCCCCCCGGGGCTGGGGAGCTCGGCCCCAAGAAGTCATCCCGGCTGACGCCACGCTAGCTAAATTCAGATATATCACCTGAGGAACAGGAAAAGCTGCTCGAGATGTACTCCTCAGTCTCTTTTCCGAAGGCCATTGTTTCCCCACAACCCTAAGCTATTATTTTCTGGCGTTCAAAGCTCAGGATAAGAGACTCATCACACAAGCTGCCAGAAGCCAGGTTAACTGTGTGGCTCCACTTACCCTACTCAAACACGCCTAGGCCACGTACAAGGCCACCTACAGCAGGAACTTCAGATCTGGCAGAAGGCAGAGCACTGCCCGCTCTCAGGAATTCACCCCCGAAATCCTTCTATGACCAGGAGTTTCTCTACAACACTGCAGGCCAAGGGCACTTGGGTTGCTTTGCCAGCCACACTGCACCCATTTGTGAAACCGAAAATCAGAACACAGGGCTTCTGCCGGGTCACAGAAGCCACCCGCCGCGGCCAGCCTGCGCAGCCTGCCGTCACGAAGGCGGCGGGAGGGCCAGAGCCGCGGGGAGCCCCCGCTCCCCGGGCCGACCCACGCGTGTCCTGCCCGCCCCCCACTTCGGGCCGCCCCCCGCGCCGTGCCCAGCACCACCCGCGGCCCCTAACGCCACCAGCTCACCGCCGGCCCTGCCGCCCAAAACCTGAAGCCACAGAAACGCTCTTTTCTTTCAGGAGGGCGACAGAGCAGCTGTAAGCACACAGAGTGCCCTGCCAAGACAGACAGGAAGATTATTTATAGCTATGGCCAACCTTCAGCTGGTTTTTGTTTTCATTTTTGTTTTGGTTTTGTTTTTTTTTTTTTTTGGGGTGGGCAGCTTTTTATACCTGTGCCATTGAAATCCATGTCCCACCCAAACCAGTTTGCCATTGTCCCCACAGCACCTAGGACAGACAGCAGCTGCGGCGAGAACACAAGTTACACAGACGCTACCAGATTTTAGCAGAGGATAAAAAGGAAGCAAAACTGAGCCACGGTGGCTCAGAGCACAGTGTCACAAGACAGAGAGAGAACACGCTAGAATAAAAATGAACTTTCTGCTCCAGCACACTCATCAACCCAAGGAAAAGAGAATGGGAGAGAAGCAGATACTTCTCTGCGAGGTCAGTCAGTAAAACTGACTTTTGGGAAAAAGTCCAACAAACACAGAGTTTTGTACTGGGAAGAGACAGAAGGAAGAGGAGTAGAGGGAAGGGGAGCGAGTCCTCTCTCTGTTGGGAGCAGCTCATGGTCCTGAGCTGTGGGTGCAATTCAGACACCCCTTACCTGGCTCAGAGCTGCTGCACGGCCCGAGTCTAAAGCAGCAGACAGGATTTCTTTTTAGGCTTCTTCTTTTCCACTGGTGTTTTCCTATTTATCTGTCTGACCAGGTCATAAAAGATCTGAAAATGAAAAACACAAACTGAAAAATCAAAGTGATAAAACACTATGCAAGTGTCAAAAATTAGGCAGGTTGGCAAGCTGATACTCTTCCCTGGTGGCTGCAGTCTTATAAATTCAATTAAACTGCTTGCATTTATTAAAACACGTTTCTCAAGCAACTGCCTATAGAACAAGAGAGCCCAGAGCTCACATCAGTGTGCAGAACAGAAGGGAGCTGTGAACTCCTATCCTGCAGCGTGCAGCTTTCTCCTTCAGGTCGCATACGACCAAAGGTTTCAGAAGAGTACGGCAGTGAAACGGCAACAAAGCCCTTGCTTTGGAAAAGTGGGAGAAAACCGGGGAACGACAAGAGGTTTTTCGAAAGACAGGCATGATATCCTTAAGGATGATCTTCCCGCTGGTGCTCCCCAGGGCTGCTGAGTGTCTCTGCAGAGCACTGCTAGGCCAGCAGCAGCGTGTTCCGCCCGGGGGATCAGCATCCCTCCCCCTTGGCTTTCCCCTTCCAAAGCAGCCCTCATCCACTCGCTGCAAACGCTGCGCCGTCAAGCTTCCTCTTTGCCACGCAGATTCAAACTATTCCTCACTTTACCTTTTTTGCCTGGTCTAATCTTTTGAGTTTACTAATAAAATTAGCAAGGAGAAGCAAACATCTGTCCTGAACTCAGACACTTCCCAAAGGGGACCAGGGCAGGAGCCTCTTTCAGCTTCAGAGACAAATTTCTTGTGAACGCTTTTGCTGTGCGTTGTTTTCCCAGCAATACTCAACCCATTTATAGCAAAATGAGCTTTGCAAAAATGCTTGGAGCCGGGTCACAGTATTGAGGAGAAATATTTAAACCTTCAGAAGGCTCCACCCTTGTCCTTGTTTACTTTTTTCCTTCCTGGAGTAGCTGACAGCTCACAAATTCCTGTTGATTCCAAGGAAATTCAGAAGACAAAGAAACAGTTTATAACCAATTGCAACAACTGGAAATTGAAATTTTTCCACCTATTACCTACATGAAAAAGCACTAGTGCACAGTTAAATAGTTTCAAATAAAATTAATATGATGGTGGCTTTATCAAGCTCTCATGGAAAATATTTTACATTAGCATTCGAGTTGCTCACTTTACTAAGTTGCTAGTCCCTCACTGTGCTTACTGCTACAGTTTTCTACCATCTGCCTCAAGCAAAAGGAGCAGTTTGTGCTCTCCAGTGGACACGTCCAAGACGTTCAAGAGTGTACAGGTGAGATAACGAAGAAAAAGTTTCTGCAGGAGAAACCAATTAACACTTGGCATCTTCTATGGTGATGCAAACCAGCTTTCAGTATTTAAACCTTTATAAACAAGAGCCAAGATGATCTGAATGTGATTACGTTGTGCAAGAGGAGTCTGAATTTCTAGAGACACCAACCGTCTCTGCTCTGCTAAACCAGATCCTTGACTGTTTTGAGGTAGATCCCTCTCACCTTCCCTGGGCTAAGGTAGGGGGAAAAAAATCCCTCTGGAAAAAAAAACCTAGTTAGATCATTTAAGTGCTAGTACAGAAGTCAAGTCTGCAGCAAGGGTTCAGAAATGCCACGACCCCTGAGAAAAGTCAGCGTGGTGTAAGAGCATCACACAGGTCACCAGAAAGACATCTGATGCGCTGCTACCGAGACCGACTCTCACCTGTATTAAAAAGCTTCCTAGCTGAGTGACAGGTTTGTTTCAGCAAACGCACACAGAAGTTTATTACGCTTTACCCAGATTTAAACAAAGTCAGAAAGTCCAAAAGCAGCTAAAAAACCCCCCAAACCCAGAATAATGCACTTTCCCAGTCTGAGCCAGCAGAACAAATAAGCAGTACTGTAAATCGCTTGATTCACGATGTTTCTTCTCTTTGATTTCCTCAGCTTTGGTGCTTTTCATAACCAGACAATATAAACTGGTAGAAAACCAGAAAAATTAAGATCACAGTAAACCCAGAAACTAATCTCCTAGGTAATAATCTTCTTATCTGAATCTCAGTGCAGGCAGTACACAGGACAGGGAAATAGGGAGACACAGGACTCGCGCGTTAAGGATGACCGTGTGTAAACCAGGGGCGCGCATTCGCCCCCAGACAGCTCAGCATTCTGCCTGCTAGGGAATCCCCTTTCCCACCCAGCTCTCGGGAGAGCTTTAAGGTACCTTTGGCTAACGAGAGGTCAGGTTCTGACACAAACTGTGAAAATACAGATCAAACAGCGTTGGTCATACTCCGTGGCGATCTGTTCAATGACTGAGCCACTAGTTTCTTCATTAACAGTCACAGTTTTACTACAGCTCAGACACACACACACAAAGCCCAGTCCCTTCTGGCAGGAGCCTAGCCCAGCGAGCCCTATTTACTGGGTTAGATCCAGCACTACAGCCAGGCTAATCCCAGCCACAGAAGCTGCAATTCATGCAGCCCGGAGCTCCCTTCCCTCTCAACCGGAGAGACGCAGCGCTGCGCACGTCCCACCAGCTGCCAGTGAGCGCTGGGCCCAGTCCAAGCTCCTGCTGCCCCTGCTTATCACACAGCCTCCTAAACGGTCCCAGTTATCTCCTGGCACCAAACCAGCTATGCTCAGTGGGGTCATCTTAGCTTTTGCGCCTGGAAACCTGGCCTCTGTCAGAGTCAGATAATTCACAGCAGAGAATAAAAACTTGGTGCCTGATGTCAAGCAGAGCTCCCTCAGCAGAACTACACTACCTCAGCAGCAGCAAAAGGCAGACCGATTGCAAAGGTGCTTCTCATTTAAACATGGGGAAGTGCTTAGACAGATCTATGTTTGGACACGGTCTCAGCAAGTTAGTGGCTTACCAGGAGGACTGTGATGAGATGTCTGCTTGAGCAGCCAGACAGAGCAGGAATGTGAAAAGCAAATACTTCAAAACCAACAGCCAACACAACACAACATGACAAGTAATACAGTGGGGCATAATCCACATTCTGAATAGCAGCAGCAGTTATCTCGAAACAGTACACTTTCCAGATAAAGTTTATCTGAGCTAAGAGCCATCCAGTTAACTGGGCTTACTCGGGGCCCTCTGCTATTCATGTTCTCTGACACAGGCTATAAAAAGCACTTACCTGGAGAAGTCACCCACCCCTTGCAGAGAAAAAGGAGCCAATCTCCTTAGAACAAACAGAAAGCAGTAGCTAAATACACTGCATCACAAGCCTTTCTTAGGCCAAGACTTCCGAATCATCCTGAATCTTCCCAGTTAAGAAATATATGGAGGACTACTCACTGGTTTAATGCAGCATTCACGGTGAAGTAGGAAAGACAAGGGAACAGCTGATAGTTACCTCATTAACGTTGATTTTAGACTTTGCAGACGATTCTAGAAAGGCACAGTTACACCACTGTCTTGCTAAGTTTTGACCCTGTTCTTTGCCGACTACACGCTCTTCCTCCAGGTCACATTTATTGCCAACCAGAATCATTGGAACCTGAAGAGGAGGCAAGCAAGAACAAGGGATGCATCAGCAAGTTAATGTACAACATGGGCTGTAATGCTACTGCTTACAAAGGCACGTCAGGAGGAGGGAAAACACAGACAGTATGAAAAACAATAAAAATGAGAAGTTCAGCAGAGCTGACAGACTAGACTGGAACTTAGATGCCTCCTGGGAAAGGGCTGAAGAAAGTCCGTACAACAGACACCCTGGTTCACTAAGAAATAAACACACCGAGGATACCGTAAAAACAAATGGTAATATTTCATTACAATCTTAAGTTAGTAGAGATTTATTTTCTGGTCTTTACATCCAACACCATTCTAGTAAAAAACTTAATTTACTATTAAAATGCATTTCAGCACTTTCATGTGACAGTAGGCTAAATCGCCTGCCAACTTACCCTATTTCAGACAACACAACATACAGCACATGTTTTAAGACATGCATTATAAGTTTCAACCCCCCTTTGACCTGTCTTGCCAACCTGTTGTCAGGCCACACAACAATAAATGGAAGCACCTTTGAAAAGCACTGCCCTGGACGTGGACTAAAAAGGAATAGTGCTGTGCAGCCAAGCATTCCCACAGCCCTGCGCGCAAGACCACCTGCCTTTCTCACCTCAGTACAATATCATAAAAACCCCAAACCACCCACCCTCGGGGGCCGTTTCCACCCCCTTGCCAAGCGCCCTGCGGCCGGGGCGCCCGGCCCAGCACCCCCGCAGGGCTTCGGAGACAGATACACGGTTCAGGACGTCTTGCGCCTGAGAAGGGTGGGCTACGTGTCATTTTGAAGTTTGCTTTTACAACCTGCGCCTCGCAGATCTTCGGGGATGACACAGCCCGAGCTGAGGGGGATTCTGAAAGGCGAGAGCACAGCAAGACCTGCAGGACGCTCTGCAGTGCTCTGCATGCTCACAGCGGCGGCAGCATCCTGTTTCCCCTGCACTATGTAAAAGTAGAAAAAAAAACCTAAAGAACTGCTGATAATGGGTGTGCACCCCGCTCCATTTCCTGCAGCATTTAATTCTTTGAACAGAAAATGAGTACTTTCCAGCTGGAAAATAAACCATTATCCACTTCCGTTGGTAATTTAGAACACACTGTACATTTTTAATCTACTTCAATGTTAGTATTTGTAGTCTCTTCCCAATTCAACTACACTCAAGAGTAATTTTTGTATTTAAAACTTACAGCCATACAGATTAGAAAATTATATTTTATTTTTAAGAATTAAGTTTTACTTATTACATCAGAAACCTGAAGTCACAACAGGAGGAGGCAAATCCAAAAAAACCTATTTCGCATCAGAGACCAACAGGATATTTACAGGTATATCAACTTAATCCCATTCTTTACAGTTTTCTAGATAGTTAAGAGAAATTTTCTCATACCAAAACATGAAAATGTGTTTGGAGAATATTCAGCAGAAAAATAAAGTATATTCAGATGTGAAATATTAGGGAAAAAAAATTATACTCAGATGGGTAAAAAGTATAGGTTTGAAAGGTACGAAACTCTGTCTAAGGTCATTTCAAAAGGTGGTAATTGCTTATCACAGAGTCAAAACCAGAGTTTGATGAACAACTAGCTTTTGATCATTTACTATTTCATGTAGAAGACAAATTTAAACTTTGTTGACGTATATAATTTAATGGCTTAAGTATTGGGATTTTAAAAGACACATTCTGAAGCTACATACAGGAAGGAATGTGTTTTCCTAACTCAGCAGAACATAGCTTAAATGTTCAAAAGGTTCTCAAGCTCGGATTCAACAAGTAACATCCCCCAACACAAAATAAATAAATGCATTTTAATAATTAAATCACTGAAGTAAAAACAAAAGCAACAGTCTCTATTGTCTGATGAACCGGAGCTTACGGTGCAAATTCCCCTCCAGCGAGTGCAGCTGAGCGAAGCGCTGGGCTCCGACCGAGCGGCCAGTAAAGGACTCACGTTACCAGGGATTTCTGCAGGCATAATCCCTACCTAAATGAAAATCAGTTTTGCATAAATAGAAGTTCAGCATGTTAAGCCAAGGAGGGAACCGAAGCCATTCAAACCCAGGTAATCGGGACACAGGACAGTGAAGATCCAAGAGCAAGAAGCCCTGAGAGGTTGCCCTCAGCCCCCGAGCAGCCGAGCTGGGGCTGTGCTCGTCCCAACCCCGCACACCCAGCTCACTGCTCAGGCTGCATTTTGCAGGGGGGCCACTCCAGTCCCCTGGGCCCTGGCCTGAACACCCGCAGAGGCTGGGGCTGTCCTGGAGCGGCTGCTCCTGCTCCCGCAGCGTGGCTCACGCAAACCCTGAGCAACCCGCATCAGCCGTCAGCGGAAAAAAACAGGCAACCTTCTGACACTCCTTCAATACATTACCAAATGTTAGGCCAAAAAAAAAAAAAAAAAAAAAAGTTAATTTCAGGTTCTGTTGCAGGAAGCCTACAGAGAGAGCTGCCGCACATCTCCGCGAGCCACGTGGCTACCATGGCAAAACCCACCTGCGGCCTCACCTGCATCACAGGGTTGGAAATTAAAAGCCCGCCAAGGACTTCCAGTTAGAGGAGCTGGGGCCTGAACTTGAAATATGGTAAACAGTTTTCTTCTGTCAAGCAGAACTGAATGCAAACGATCTTAGTGTAATTTTTCCTTATTGTAAAAAGGGATTTATCAACCAAAATTACAACCTTGCGTCACTATCTAAGACTCTTCCAGAGTCTTTTAATGATTTGATACATACAACTGCGTGATCTCCTCTGGGTTACAGATTTTGACAAATGACAGAAGAAACAAAGGAAACTGTCAAGGGTCTAAAAGGCTCAGATTGAGGGTGGTCTGCAGAGTGCCACTGCCACTCCCAGGGACAGGCGTGCCCGCAGGGCAAAGCTGAACCCTCCCTGCTCACCCACGCGCGTCACGGGAGTGACAGACCCCGGCCACAGACCCTTGAACGTCCTCCTTCCCTTCAGAAAGGGATAGGCACGTGTTCACAGGATAACCGCCAATTCTGTGGAACTGTTGGTTCTGATGGATTTGAGCGAAGCAGAGCTCGCACACCAAGGCAGGGAGCACAGCTGCAGTAAGGGAACCCCTACGCCACGCCACGCGGCGCCGGGCGCCCGCAGCCAGAGCGGAGGCGGCTGAACAGGCTCCCATCCCACCCCCCCGCACAGGGCAGGGGAAACACGGAACGTCCAGCGAGTCTCCCAAAAAAGGGCTGTTAATACTAATGACACTGAAGTTACAAAGCACAGTTTGGTCCGTTAGCTGAGCATGGCCTTGCTATCTGCAGCTCGAGTTCCTCAACCGGGACGGGGAGCCGCAGGCCGCGGAGGGCACCGCGGGCCCGGCCTGCAAGGCCGCCCTGCTCCAGGGCCCGAGGGCCCCCACGGCAAACCTCGGGGAACCACCACGGCTTTGTGCCCCGACTGCTGCTTCACACGTCTGGGAAAAGCAGTGTCAGTCTCCACTGTCAGGGAGCTGCAGATCTACGAAGAACATTGTTAGTGGTGAGATCCAATATTATTTCTCCTTAACTTTGAGGGAAATAAAGCACAGTGAAAGAAGAAAATGCAAATACTGGGAAGGAGTTAAAGAAATAAAAAAAAATAATGTCATTTTCAATCAACTCCCACCATTTCCGAAGACTGTTAAGACTTCCAGTACGTGTGAAAACCTGGCTTCGTTATGCCCCTTAGCAGGTGTTGGACCTCAAATAACAACACTGAAAATAACATACAACGCTAAAGAAACTTGCTTCAACACAAAACATTGCTATACAGCAAAGAATATCCTTAGAAAGAAATTTTGCTCACAAATTCCTCTGTTTACTCACAAACACATTTTAACCATTTGCAGAAGAAAAAAATATTCTACTTACATCTTCAGTGTCCTTAACCCGTAAAATCTGTTCCCGCAGGTCCTGTAAGTCATTAAATGTGGACTGTGCTGTTATAGAATATACTAGTGCAAACCCTTGACCATTCTTCATATAGAGATCCCTCATTGCTGTAAATTGCTCCTGTAATCAAATATTTTTAAAAAGTCATCAGCTAGTGAATGCAACCAATGAACATTTAGAGTAATACTTTTATTGCGGTGGAGACAAGAATATAGTACCATACAGTGTGCATTTTTACTTCTACCCCTTACAGAAATCCACTGAAGCATGAAAATTTAATAAAAGCATTAATACATCTCTTTCCCTTTGCTTTTTTTTTTTTTTTGCCCCCTAATAAGCAAAAAGGCTTCTTGAAAAAAAATGTGAAAAAGATCAAGAGCAGCAATAAAAAAATACCTGCAGACAGACTGCTGTATGCCCCAAACCATAGTACAAAGTGTTAAGATTTGGCTGACGTATTTTGTAGTGATCTTTCATTTCTTTTCTGACGTGGTATTAAGCACGAGTCTGCCATCAGACCAACTCCCCAGGCAACAGATATGGCCTGGAAATTCAATTTTTCCTCTAACACAATACTGAAAGAGGCCGAGGTGTCACACACTCAGAATTTATTGTGAGCACGACTTCAGCGGAAGGCACTGCCTGATCACCTCCGAACACACACAATTATCCAGTAGTCATCTCCAGCATGAAGACGGCCTAAAGGTTCAGCGCAATGAAATCCAAGAGCAGGCTGGAAAATCTGCACCAGATCAGAGCTGCCTCTGCCCGGGCCTGCGAACGGCACCTTTCCCAGAACCGTAACGACGGCTGCTTCCACGCCTTCGCGTTGCTGCTGATCACTTCCAAAGCTTTCCACAGAAAACTAACTTTCAGGAAGCAGGTCCTCCCCCTGTGACGTGCACTCAACCATCACAAGGTCTGTCGGCTCAGTGACGGGACCTGGCGTGGCAAAGGAGCAGCTGCGCGGCCCCGGTGGCTCTGGGGCTGGAAGGACGACGCGGTGCCCCCGCAGCAGCACAGGGCAGCGCCGGGGAGGTGCCACCCGGGTGCCGGAGCACTCCTTGGCAGGTACAGAATCCTTACTGATGAAATCCCTTCCACGCAGGCTGGTGTGACGTGCTGGGAGGTGATCCCTACGCACTGCCTGGGAGCGCCTTCAATCTGTGTCTCTGTATTCTGGCCACTTGCAAAATTAACATGTAAAATTACCCCGTACCAGTATGTCGGTAGCAAGGTGGGAAGAGATGAGTGGCACAAGATGCACCAACCTTTGTGTCCCAGCACTGGGCTTCACAACGCTGCTGGCAGGGCGGCAGAAGGCTCATCCACCACACTGGGGTTTGGGGTTATTTAACAAAATCATTCAATTTAAATTATTGCAGTACATCTATTGTTTTTGCTTGGGCAGGATTATTATACTAGTATAAGTTCTATTCTTGTCTCACTCTTAACAAAGAAACTCCACACCAATTAGAAATGAAATTATACTTACTGTCCCTGCTGTATCGAGGATTTCAAGCATACACTGTTGACAGTCTACTTCCACTTGCTGGGGAAGAAAGGGAAGAGACAAACACGGTTAAAACTAAAATGTCTGAAATGGGACAGGCAAGAGGAATCTCAGCTTAACTTTTATTTCTGCCGCAAAGACCTCTATAAGCAAGCCAGCCACCTGTACTTCCCCAACACTGTGAGAGCCACTGCTATTAGAGGCTGAATTACACCCTGAGCCAGCCATTTGGGTCAGCTCACTTATGCGCCAGGACTGTCGATTATAAAGGCTTAAATGAGCAGCTCATTGTAAACATCTCAACTTAAGCAAGATAGGAATCTACCCTTACAAATCAAAGGACCTTAGACTTCAAATTTTCTTTGCTGGTGGGGTAGAAGGGAAGAAAAAGCAAAATATTTAGTGATCCTCACAGTTAGTATTAGCAAATCTTCCACTCACTGAGAAATATCTCAGATCCAATGGGGGTAATTCCAGGAAAGTCAAATAAATTTAACATACGACAATTTACATTTAATTATCACAGGCACAAATGCTACGCGGTTTTGGTTTATGTTTTGGTGCCTTTAATTATGGTAACATTAACACTAATCTCTAAAACAATGGGTTACTTAGCATTAATCAAGTGAAGAAAGCAGCTCTGTTGATAGAATTATGTAACAGGACAACGTCAGGGATCCTGACAAGGACTTTTGCTCAGCAATTATAAGCCTGCAACCAAAACGGCCGTAAAGAATTTTATGCACCTTCCAACCAAGCAGAACACATTTGAACTAAATGGCAAAACAGTCATTCCTAACAGAAAACAACAAGAGGCAACTGCTATGCCACAGTAATATAACCTGCTGTGATGAATGGTGTATATATCCTCTACAACAACTTCTACAGATAGCCTACATGGAACAAATATTGATACCTTCATGTTTTGAAGTAATAATTATATGTCCAATTACAGCAAACAGATCTTAGTAACAGCCTGACCCTAGTTTGGTTGAGCTGTTCCTATCCCCCAGCATCAATCCGAAGCACTGGCAGGAGGATGGGCACTACGCTCATCTGCCAACCACCACAGCTCATGCTCCAGCACACACGGAAATCGGTGACGGTTCAGGAAAATACACCAGGCAGGTGTAGTAACCTCTAATGAAGAAACGGGCCAACAGGGGAGAGCTGCAGCCTCCAACTGCCTCAGCTTGAGTCATCAGAGATATAAAATGAAATCTCTTGGCTATATGGAGTAATAGAGGTTTAATCCTCCTGCTAAATAGAACTAAATTAGGGAGCAGTCCAATTAACAACAAGATTTGTCATTCCCTGATAATTCAGCTTTATAGTAGCTGATACAATTTGTCCAGTTGTATTCAGAGGCCCTAACCTAGTCAAGTAGCCTGTAAAGCCAGAGGAAGCTATCTGCAGGAAGCCACTTCCAAGACTGATGCTCTTCTATGCTTCACCTTCCTGCTGGGGTTTTACCCATTTTCTCCAAGAAGACCCTTTCTCACTCCAGTAAGTTTTCGCTGCGCTATTAAAAAGAACCAAGCTCTGAGAGACTTGAAAGGAATAAAAATTATGCTATTTTACCTTTCGGTATGAATCTTCTATTGTTGGGTCATATTTTTCAACAAAAATTCCCTGAACGAACTGTACAGTCTGGGGAGAAAGAAAGGAAAAAAAAAAAATTAAGTGAACCAAACATGACCAGTAGTAACATTTACCAAGAAGCACTTTATGAAAAAGTAACAATGCAGAAATTACTCAACACTGCTGTTAAAATTCAGCATTGGGGGGCAGAAAAAAAAAAAAAAAAACAAACAGATAAATTTTCTTCTTTTTTTAAATAAAATTTGCATACTTTCTGTCGTTTTAAGGATCACTTTATTCAAGCACGTTTTCAAAATTTTTTTGAAATGTAAACTGTTTGGCTTGCTTGCTTTCTTCATAAAAGAAGATACCCTCAAAAACGCCTTTACTTCAGTGCCTGTGACTTTAGAAGAATAAAAAAAAAAAAAAAAAAAAAATCACCAAATATGGAAGACTTGAAATTTAATCAGAAGAACTGGCAATCTGTGCACTGTGGAAAAGTACATTGTGGAAAATTCACATTTCAATTCAAATCACATTAGAGTTACAGTGGAGCTACTCTGGGTTACGTGCCCAGAGCACAGACATATTTCAGAGCAGTAAATCAAATCTGGAATGTCTCCAGGTAATCAATTTGTATTAAACCACTGAGGAAGGAGACATCATTCATTTCAAAGAGGAAGTCTTTCTTCCCCTATATAATTATTCAGAGCAAATCTACTCTAAACATTTCCCATCCAGTTGTCATTCAGATGTGGCCCACCTCTGGCCATCCCGGCTCTGTATGTGGCGTGCTCGGGCTCCTGCCAGTCGCAGTTTTACGTCCCCTCTGCAAGGCAGAGCTCGCTTTTCCTGCCTACAAGAATCTGCAATAACACCGTAGTGCAGCACCGGAGTGCCCAGAGGTTTGGTTGATGTTTATAAAACAAGGCGGTGTATGTTTGTAAAGCTAAGTGCCAAGATCCCAGCACTTAATTTTGTCTCTAAAAATCAACAAACACACCAACTATCTTCTGCCAAGTGAACTTTCCACTAGTTTTTTAATACAAAGTCTGCAAAGTCACTACCTGTTTCGAGAAGCTGTATTTTGTTTGGACAGAAGGCTGAGGTTTTTCTGCAAGAGGGTTCACATTTGTCACACAAGCATTTGCAAGCTTTCAGAGAATGGCATATGCCAGATACACGCAGAGCTTCTCGCTATATGCCGGAAACCAAGCAATTCCTCATGGATCGCCTTCATTGAACGTAAGAAGAAAGGATTTCTAGTACTACCTCATTTTAAAAAATCACCTTATATCACTAACTAAACCTATTTTACAGTCTAATAATCAAAGCCTTTGTTTCTCCAACATTTTCTTGTAAGACTGAACGGTATGCCTTTCGGGTAACAGACCTCAGCAAAATCATTATAAGATACCACAATTAACGTGGGTTACAGCATTATACCAGCAATGGAAACCAACACTAAGAACTGTAGGTTACAGGTTATATTTTAGGATTCTTAGCCCAGCTGCTAACCAAAGAGCACTCAAAGGAGGTTGATATTTGCTGGGAGGCTAACATCCGAGCACTGAAGTTGGCCACATCTGTACTGCTCCATTCTGGGAGCCGTGTTTGTGAGCCAGCCCTCAGCACGAGAATCTGACACACCACTCACAACATTGCATCTTTCCACCATAACACTCAGAGTCTTATTTTGTATCTGCAAATACAGTGCTGCCCTAAAAGAAAAGTAACTGAACCCATGTATTCTCTTCTCAAATTGTTTTATTTCTAATAAATCACCATTCTAACTTTTGTTATCTCAACTGGTGTTTCTGTGTTCATATAGACACCAATTACACACAATCATCATTACAATTATATCCAACTTCATCAATAACCTATCTTACCATGCAACATTCTTAACCTCCAAAGTACTTCACTTTTATTGATTATAAGTGGAAAGAGAGGCCAAAGGAGGAGATACAGATCTGGGGATGTTTTCAGGTTATGCATGAATCCAAGACTTTTATAACTTTCCCTTAGTTTGGGGGTCCCAACCCCAAGTTTCGTTTCCAGTTTTATATAGGACTATGCACAACTGGATACTCTTGGTAACACTGTCCTCCCACTGACACTCCAGAAGATTTTTACCCTCATTAGAAATGGGGAGAAAACTCCTGTACAGGAAACAAAGGAGTTGCAAAATAGCTGTGCTTTAATAACTGTGAAGGTTTTTGTGTTACACTGTCATCATTACCAAAAAGCACAATCTGCATCATATTGGCACAGCAGAGTTAAAACAATAAGGAGGATTCGCAGTGAAACAACACCATATTGTAATCTACACTCAGATTGTAAAAACACAGAACTGAAAACAAACACCAGCCTCTTTGTTAGACGGTTAGTTTATACAGTTTGAAGAAAGAAATTTTAAAGTGACCTCCATATTATTTTAAATCCCACCTCGCAACCTCTCCTTGCTAATGCTTGCAAGTAATAGACAGCCATCCTGAAAGCTCGTATTATTCACTCTTAGCTGCTAATCAGCACCTACTGTGTCCTGTTATAAACATAATGCATCTATGTTGCATATGAATTACAATATATGCTTACTTAGCACCTAGACTGTCAAAAAGAATTTAACTTTTGTTTACCAGCCTAAGCATTTGCATTTCAGCTTTGAAAACGGCCAGTGAGGGATGCTGACTCAGACTTCACATCACAAATAAGGAAATTCAAGTATGTCAGATGCTGAATAATTTTCATGTACAGCATACTAAGTGCCCTATTTTACCTAGTGAGTCTTTCAACGTTACATAACAAAAGCAAGATACTGAATCAAAGGGATGCTGGTGGAAAAAGTAACGCAGATTGCTTAAGTTGCTGTGGAAGAACAGACTGCATCAAGAAAGTTTGACACCTACGTCTTGTAAAGATTAGGACAGGATCTCTGAAGCAGTGCATCAAATTTGATACATAATTGAATAATCTTTCCTCCTGTTCATCTGGATTCCGCAGGTGATTTACCGGTATTATTAGCAGCCCATTTCCTTGGAATAAACAATGGTGCAAGAAGCAGCGTCTGCAACATGAAGGGCTGGTCAGCTATTATCTTCTGTGAAAAGGAACACAGAGTAGTTCCTTGTTTCAGATAACTTTACACTTGACCAGTTCTTTGCTTTTCTTATTGGAGTGAGCTGCTTGACTGATTTGTGATAAATAAGTGACAGAAATCTCTCTTACAATCCTTTACTATCAACTCTGCTACGTAAACCTCTTAATAAAAACAACACAAGTACTTAAGGAGTGCAAAGTGTCATCAGTCTGCTTATCCCTCTGCACTGCACATGCTGGAGGTGACTTCTTGTTCTGCCCCATGTTTTCAGTCCAGGCTGCTCATTCGGGTTCTATCCAGGATGGAAAACACACAGCCTTCAAGGTGAGCAAGGCTGCAACCATCACCAATTCACTGCCATGCACAGCAAGACTTCATTCACTGTTCCAGCGCAGGTTAGGCTTTTAATACTTAGGTACAGGTATTCAGTCATTTACAATATTACCCCCAGGCAGGAAGCAGAAATGAAATGCTAACTATTGTAACAGTGATTAACTGTCTGCTGCTTCTCCAAAAACATGACACAAATTCACGGATATTTCAGCAGTGTAACAGTGGCTATGTGGAAGTAACTATCCATGTTAAAGGAAAGACAAATATCCCAAGGCATTTAAATGAGCACTGTCTGCAATAAGTTAGGCCAGTCTTGAAGTTTGAGTATTGGTTTCAGAACTGCTCCCCAAAACTCACCAAAGCAGACTTCCCCACACCTCCTGAACCAAGGACCACTAGCTTGTACTCACGCATGGTGTGGTCTGTTCAAATAGCGACGATCTGGAAAGCAGGAAAAAAGCCACCAGTTAAAAGCGCAGTGCATATGCAAATTTATGACACTTGTCTTCTGAAAGTGGCAACACGTTCCCCTTCTCCAAATACTCTGGAGAACAAAAAACCTCTTTAGTAACAGCTACGAGTTTTATTTTTCCACCTGGGCACTCAAGTGCAGATGGCCGCTCCGTCAGCCCCAGTTTATACGAGATGCCCAAAGCCAGACCTGTTGGCCTGCTGGTGCTCGGAGAGGAAGAGGATGAATACACCACGGTACAAACACAGCGCAGCCACACGCGCCCGCTCCCACCTGCACCAGGTAGCACAAGCTCTTGCTGCTTGTCCTCTGCTTTTTCAGCATTTTATAGCATAAAACAATGAGTATCAGACAAGAAAATTAGATCAGAAAGATGCAAGTAGAGAGGTTTACTTCTCCCACCCCCCCCCAGCAGGGAAGGATTTAGGTCAGTATTTTCTCTCTGGAAAAGGTCAGGCCTAACTTACGGCTGCCAAGGCAGAACTTCTCTGCTCGCCCAGGCAAGGACTCTGCCTTTTTATGGAAATCTTGCAACTCCCTCAACTCACTACGCAGCACCAGAAAACTTCTCATTCTCATCGAGAATCCCTGACAAATAAGGCAAATGACAAAGCTGGTGATAAACATTTACACTATGTTTACATTATAAGCCAGGCTGGGCTGTCCCTATCAACAGAGCTCAAGCAAACAATGACCTCAGCAGCTAATTATCTTCCCCCTCTTCCCCCAGCAAGATAGCACTTTCTTCCCAAGTAAGGCTTCAGAAACACGAGCGCTATGAGGCCAGGCAAGCTGCATTTCTCAAAAGCATTTCAAACTAACCCTGACACAGGATTTATGGGTTCATGGGCTACAGTCTGAGGATCGCTTTAAAAACAAAAACGTATTCCAAGTACTTTGATAGAGAAATGTATCACCTTGTCGACTACCGTTAACAAGTGTCTGCAAAGAACAGGGATCGTATTTTTAGCCTTGCAACTGTGGACAACTCCCTGACAATCCGTGTCTCAAGTTTATATAATCACTAAAGCAGGACAGGTTTTTTTCTACCATGTAAATTCCCAGGGGAAAGCCATAAAACAGAGTCAAGAGGAAACCCACGTGCTGCTGCACACCCACAGCCAGTCCCCACCGGAGCTGCGCCGGGACTGGAAGCTGAACGCGTTACTGGAGACCTTGCCCAAACATCCTACTTTTAACCCTCACTCCTCAACCACGGTATGTTTTATGGCCTAAACGTGACACAAGCACAGGTTTAAACAAAAAATTTTAAAATCTCGCGTGCAGCCAGAGAGAGGCACATGAATTCTGCAGCTGGTTTGGCACAACTTTAAGCGCATTTTTAATTCAGAGCAACAGAAATACGGGGCTTGCCTGTCCGCGTTGAGGCTCTCTGCAGTCACGTAGCCAAGCTGCCCTTCCCTCACCCAAGCCTTCGAGGTGGAATAAAGCTGAAGGTATCAGCAGCAGACTGTAGTTTTAAGCACATTGGGGTGTTTTTTCTCCAACTCTTGATGTCTAGATGAGCTGCAGTTGCTTAACTTCATAGAATTTGTGAAATTAAGTCAAACTGAAAGGGATTTCCCAGAATGGCAACTCTGAATATCTAAAAGCAGAGCAAGCAATGTCTATGCACTCCAGTACATTGACAACATTTTTAGTTAAAATTCTGGCAGCTGTCAGCTCTTCTGCTTGAAAATTTCCCGGAGAAGTAACATTCACTTCCTTTCTTTCAAAAAGCATGATTTTGGAAGGGAAGGAGAGGGGAATTCCAATTAGCAACAATTTTCCCCTTGATAATCCTTAGAAATGAAAAGGCTATGCATTTTTAATAAAGTATAAATGCAACTTATTGATCCAGTTTATCTTCATCTCCCTAGAGTTCCACAGTCTGTTCCACCTAAGAAAACCCAGAAAGCAATCAAGCTAAGGGTTAAATTTAGCTGTGAACTCTTTCACTTCTTATTTATAGTAAAAATACTTGTGGGAAAGTTTCAGCTGGGAGCAGTACAAGACTAACTTCTCATTTCTTCTCTACAGTATTTGCCGATTATTTTCTTTTTTCAGGTGCAACAGGAAACCAAGATCCCGAAACGCATGAGCCTTATTACTGTAAACCTCACACGCCTTAATTATCTTGCAGCTCTTTCACAAGTATGTTAATGTTATCTGTTTATACAACATGAATAGAGTACTCAAGAAATTACTATGCTGCATCCTAGCCAACTTTTCATTTGGCAACTGTTTATGCCCACCTAAACAGAGTTAGACACAGCAGCATTCATTTCCATCCAGAGCTCTGTGTAGTGGAGTCACGTGTTGTGAAGCAATGGCTACGTTTCAAAACGGAATGAAATTATGGGTCTTAAGTGTTTCTTTCGAGTCAAGAAAAGAACACGATCACTAAGGAGTGTAAAAAAATAACTTCTAGTGCTGTCGTAAGTGTCGTGAAACTGGTCTCATTAGTTCTGAGTGCTGTGGCACGAAAATAAAGCAAAAGCTGAGTACGTCTCCTTGCTCGTGCTCCCCTCTCCCCAGCCAGGGCAGGCCAGCCGCGGGCACGGGGCACGTTTCTCCCTGGCCCCAGCAGCACGCTCCCTGCTCCCGCTGAAGCGACACCGACCCACCCAGCACCTGCACAGCCACCTTGAAAACGGAGTAATAAATGAGCAGGGTTCAGATTTCATCTATAAGAATGAACAAACTTTGCTTCTGCACTGCAAAACACCCGACGCCTCAGGATTAATCTTTTCTTTATTCTTTAACAGGCACAACTCTCTCCTGCCACCCACACTGCCTGGGAAGTGACAGAAACGGGTATTCAGCCACCCGCAGCATCGGCCCCAAGGTGTCCAGCTCCTTCCTGGAGTGAAGGGCCATACCCTGTGACCAGACGGAGAGGTGAAGGAAAGAGGAAGGATGTTTGTTTTAACAGACAAAAACGGAAGGCAGTGCAGGCAGGATGGCAGAAGGATCTCTCGGAAGGACCAGCCGATGGATCCAGGCGCAGGTGAAGCTGTAACCTGAAACGCGGCTCCGAGCACCTGCCCGTCTGCATCTTTATTCAGCCAAGCACTCACGCACCCGCTCACTGCACGAATCATCTTTCGCCCCGTTGCAACCAAGTGGCTGAATCAGGGTACAAAGAAGCAAAACTTACAGGGTATTTCCCAACCAGCGGAAGAAGCCAGGCAGAGGCTGCGGGGAGGGGGGTGTGGGGAGAACGGCCGAGGCCCTTCAGGAGATAAACCTGACATAAAAATGAGCCACTCCTGTTAAAAAAGTTTCACCAGCTCATCAAGAATTTTATAATTTGAGTGGTGGGGAGAAAGAAGCATAAACAAAGAAGATAAGCAAACACAGCACTGAAAGAGAGTGGGTGCAAGAACTTCATGCTAACCTGAAATGTGACGTGCACCCCGTGAAATGCAAACGCCTGAGGACAATTTTATAGATCTGAAGAAGGCAGTTTGTATTTATTAGTTTCTCCATCCTTCTCCAAACACTGATGGAGCTACGAGTAGCAGGAGGTGCAGATATGCTGCTCAGTATGAGGAAGAGAGCAGTAAGAGCACGCTGTCTGATGGTTTTGCATAACTTGATGAAATGTTGCCCATACTGATGACACAATCTCCATTAAGTAAGATGATAACAAAAGACTTCAAAAAAAAAAAAATCCAAGCAGACACATTCTTGACTCAGCCTTAAAAACTGTGGACTGTAATAATGGATTTGTATCTTGTACAATAACAGAGGGCATCAGGAAAGACCAAACACAAAACTTTAGGGTTACTTTTCCCCACTACAGGAAACAAGATTCAGGCAACTTTTAATTTTAAATAATACATTATACACTTAGAAATTCTCAATTTTCCCCAATTGCCAATATTTTCACCATTAGCAATTTCAGTCTAAATATATTGAGAACATTAAAAACCTCATACCTTGGCATAAAAGATCTCTCATCAGTGTTAGCAGCCCTACTGAAGGTTTTTCCAGGTTCTCTGTAAGGGACTGAAAAAAAAAACAAACCAAAACAAAAAAGACTTAATAATTTTTCACATGACAGTGTATGCAAGTATCAAGTATTCCCTTTATGGCTTCAAACCAAAACATGCCTGTTACAGAATTTGCTCTTTGCTCTATCAATGGAGCTCTATGCAATTTCTGAATACTCGAATCAAATTACCTTAAAAACCAGAAATCCAGCACAATTTAACCTTGCCTCTAGGACAGTGAAAGACTCAGGGGGGGCTGGGTGGAAGCCAACAGCAAAACACAATTTCTACTTGATCATGTCATTAAAAAACACTTTACAAACCGGGCTTGCAGTTAAGGTAAACAATAGGAAGAAGACATGAAATTGAACTTCCTTAGGTTAAAAAGTAAAAATCAAGCTCACAGCAGTAAAGTTCACATTTCTGTTTAACACAGGACCGCACTGGCTGTTGGAAGCGAGAAGTAAAACCTGTCCCTGTGCTGGGCGGCTCCTGGAGCAGCGTCAGCTCCGCCACCCCATCTCCCGCGTCCAGTGACGAAGCTCCAGCGTGGAGGCAGCTCCAGCGTGGAGGCAGCTCCAGCGTGGAGGCAGCTCCAGCGTGGAGGCAGCTCCAGCGTGGAGGCAGCAAGCCCGGCGGCCCAGCCTGCTGCTCCGGGACCCACGGAGCGTTCCCACCGCGCTGCGGGGGGCCGGCGGGGCCCAGCGCTCCCCCACCTCCGGCTGCGGCAGAACGGCACAGCGCGAGGGCTGCCCACCCTGCCGCCTCCTTGCCTTGAGATTGCATTTAGGAGCACGCTTACTTGCAGTTCTGGGGGTGCTTTTCCCCTTTTTTTAAAAGAAAAGTTCGAGTTCCTTATATTTGCCTACCAGTTGAGAGCAATAAAACACAGTCTGCAGACATGCTAGGAAAAGATTGCCATCACAGAGAGAAGTACTTCTCTCTTCCCATACGCTGTTTTCCAATCATTATCTAAAGACCTTGTCTGTTGTTTTCTTTACATCAGTTTTGACTAGATTTATGCAAAGTTGCTGCTTCTGTCCACAATCCCATGTACCTGTTATCTGATGACTGCATTTGCAAAAAGTTCACATACATTTCCAAAGTCTCACTTTTTCCCTTTCCTCTGGCAACACCTTGCACCTCGATACCCTGGATTTCATCCCCAAATATACACTGATGGCTATTCTCCCTCGGCTTCTGACCATTCATTGTTCAGCTAACCCAGGTGTGAGAATTTTATAGAACAGTTCGGTGCCCAAATCCTATTGAAAGCCAACAGGATCCAGGCTCCCACATCCCTTCTTCCAACTTACTTGGAACTCCCTTCCCACTGCCTTTGCACCTGCAGCACACTGTGCCTGCTCGGGCGTGGGAAAGCATTACCCCAGAAACCCAGGAAATGCGTTTCTGAAGAACAAGCTACAGATAGCAGGATCAGCAGAGATATTTAAAAACTGAGTCAGTATGAAATGAGTCAGAAGGCCACGGCTGGACCGAGAGGCGAGGGGAAGGCAGGGCAGCGGGGGAGGCATCGCCTGCCCCGCAGCTCCCACGTGCTGCCGTGAAGCAGCTGAAGCTGGAAATGCCACCGAGAGCGCTGGCTCGGCCTCCACTGCGCGCTCAGCACACGCCCAACGGTCGGTTTAAGCAGATACGGCCACTTTTTAACAGACTAACAGACTCCATCCATTCTGACAAACTGGATTAATCAAACCTGCACGCCAAAGCCAGCTGCTACAGATCTCCAAGAGCCCGGGAACTTCCCGTGCTCCCCAGGTTCTTTCCTCCTCTCCCACAGTTTGCTTTTCCCACACAAAAAGACAACTTTCTTCTGCAGAAGAGATGGGTGGGGTGCTGCTTACATCAAACCACCACGCTCCTGTGGACTTTTTCTCCTTAATATACTCTACAGAAGACTACTTACAAAAGACAAACTGAGGTCAGCCTAATTCTGTCCGAGGTTGTATCAAGTTGCAATGCGTTGAAAGTACTCTAAAAAGAGTACTTTCTACTACTAAGAATACAGGAGAAAGCCGGCTATGTTTAAAGCAGCCCAGCAACCCTGAGTAATTTTAAAGGGAAGAAAGCATCACTTAACCACTCACAATCGGTACTGCCGTGGTAAAATCCAACAACCGTTGCAACACCTACAACGTAAAATGATTTTATTTAATCCACCAGGTTCATTTCTTGCAAGAAACACAGAACATCTGTGCCACCGTGTCGTGCCTCTGCAGCGGGGAGGCCTCCCCACACGCCAGTGCCAGGCGCAGCATCACGCAGGAAACAGAAGCATCAGGCACTGATGGTATCAGGGTCCCTCTGAAACGATTCTGGCATCCTGTCCCCTGCCCCTCCAGCCGTGCCCCGGCCCCCGCTTCCTCCCCCGGCCACCTGGGCAGCCCCACGCCGCGGTGGGATGGAGCGGGACAGACCGTCCTCCCAGCCCTGCCTCTGCCCGGCAGCACAGACGTCACACGTGTGATGCTACCTGAAGAGCATCTACAAGCGGGGAAAAACAGCAAAGGGCAGAGGGGAGAGCATGGAGGTGCACCCAGACAGGGGATGCAGCGTCTTGCCAGCCCTCAAGAGCAGAACAAGTCCCAGTGCCACCATCCCTCTGCCCCAGGAACACCGCTGGCTCCTTGTCCATGTGTTTTAGAAGACTGCAGTACTTGCAGTATCACAATCCATTGTTCAGGAAAACTGAACTGCAGCAGCAGTGGTACTTGGAACAGTAATCACAGCCATGGCTGTACCCTGCTGCTGGGACAGGCAAAGGGTCCTCCACCTTCAGCCTTTTATAGGTTCAGCACCAGCTACACCGAAGTCCCTACGCACTACTGAAAGCTCCGCGTTTCGCCCTGATTTTGGAGTAGCAGATCAACATTCACAACTAAGTCTGCCAAGCAAGTGCTGTACTGCAGTAAGCCTCCTATTTTGCTTTTCCCTGCCGGCCCCAGTTCTGGCTCCCCCAGCCCTGCCCGGGGTGGAAGCCAGTGCCCTGCGACGCCCGAGCCTGCGGCCCGGGAAGCGCAGACGCACCCCCAACGCCAACGGGCAGCCCCGTCCTTCCCGAAGAGCCCGGGCAGCCGCGTCCAGCCCCGCTCGCAGGCTCCGACCGCGCCAGCAAAGAGGCAAAAGCCGAGGTGGCATTTCCCGATCCACGGGCAGGGCAGGACACACGCTCGCCCTGCGCGAGACAAGCCCTTGGAATGCATCCCTGGTCCTTCAAGCCCCAGATGAGATGGTCTGGCTCTACACAGCTACTTGCTCTTTCCAAGAGCGTTTCTGAAAGCTTCCAAGGGATAAAAGAAGCAACTGTTCCCCTTTTAACACTAGAATCATAGGAAATTTAAATGAAAACCTAGTCATTTGTTTTTTTCAAAATATTTCTTTTTAGCAGCTCTACATCCAACACTCCAGAGCCATGGGCACATGCCACCTTGAAGCTACAGAAATCAAAATCTTTCAAAAAAAGAAAGAAAAGTCAAAGGAAAAAAAAAAAAATCAAGAAAATCAAAATGAAACAGATAATGAAGCTGTCATAATCCTTGCCAAATATTTTTCCAGATATAATAGGAAGTAAGCCTACATCAAAGCAGAGCTTGCTCAGGCAGCTCTTGCTGCAAGCGTTTGCCTGGATCCAATTTGTACACACCTGAAAACAGGGACTTTTAGTGAAAGCGCTGACACGGTCTCAGCTGCAGGACTGAAGACGGATGACAGCTCAGCAACACAGGCTGCATTTTCACTGAAGAAGCACACCGCACAGTCCTAGTTCAAAAAAGGGTGACAGAAAGGGAACAGAAAAAAAACAAGGCACCCGAACGAGCACACACCAAACCACAAGCATCAGTTCCTAGAGACAACACGAAAGGGCCTCTCAAGGTGCGGCTGTCAACCCGAGACGCGCGCGGCGCTCCGGCTGCTCCCCGGACAGAAGGCTGAGGTGTCCCTGGGCCGGGAGCAAACACCGCTCGCCGGGCTTGGGGAACTAAACAGAGGGCAAGCACCTCCCGAGTGCTGGCTTGCTCATCACCCACGCCTCCCTGCTTCTAGCGGTCTGATTTTCACATGCGGAAACCAAAATATTTAACATTTCTAAGGGGAAATGTGCTGTCAGCGTTTTACAGATTCGGGAGAGAACCGTGCAGATGTCTGCGTGAACTCCCGCCTCGGGCCGGCTGCGCTACCCCAGCGCCCAGCGCCTCCCCGCTGCCCCGAGAGAGGGGCAGATTCTTGGGATGTTACAGCCACGTGTCTTGGTTATTTTTATCCTGGCAGTTAAATACTGAATCACGGCTACTATAAACAAACCGGTTTAATTCTGAACCCGTAAATGTTCTTCATGCCAGTTTTTTAAGTTACTATAAACTAGGCCATGAAAAGGGGTGGATTTTTTTATTAAAAAAGTGTCTACTAAACATTGCTCAATACTCCACCAAAATCCCTTCATTACTCATCGCCGTGTTTGCAAAACAAACTCAAATCCAGCACTGCTGCAAAGGAAAGATTTACGACGATCAAAATCACACTAAAACTGACAGATCCGCCCCACAATAAAAAACCTCAAACAAATAGAAACACTGATACAGCAGGGAAGGCTGGAAACACGAAATCTGGGGCTCTACCCTCGGCTTCACCGAGGGCCGGCACCTGCCAAACGGTGCCAAGCGGCACCGCGCCGGTTCGGCCCCGGCACTGCCCAGCCACAGCTCCACTCACCGTCTGCTCCCTAAGTAGTTATTTGGTAACACCACGTTCTTAGATATGAAATTACTCAATGGAGTCGAAAGTGAGCTAAATACTTCCCTAATATTAATCAACGCTGTCAACAATTACGCAATTGTTACACGCGAGCTATGGAAACGTGCCAGGAAGAGGGACGGTGGATCACAAATGGAAGGGTGTTTGTCTGCAAATTGCACAATTAATTAACAGACACCTCCCCTAAAAATTAGCAAGACAAACACCGCCATAGACTTACCATGTTAGTTAGCACGGAATTTACATAAATAATAAAAATCACTGCCATGGACTCACTTGCCAGGTCCCTTCCCCAAGGCAGTCAATCTCCCTGTCTGTAGGGTACACAGAAAACCTCCTCCACCTTTCCTGAGGCCATAAACATCAGAAAAGTAAGAGAGAAGATAAAAAAAAAAAAAGAAGAAAAAAAAAAAAAAAGACAAGACTGAGCAGAAAGCAGGACTTCAATGTGACTTTAAAGCACAATTTGACAAACTTCGGTTCACACAATCTTCAGAGTCTGATTCTATTTTATTATTCATTGTCACCGCAGTTTCTGACACCCACGTAAATGTATTTTATATATTAACATTATATAACAACATATATCTTTTATACATTATGGAAGGAATCTCACCCTCAACTTTACAGTTTTAACAGCAAAAACATTACCATTTCCACTGACTGCTTTCAGCATCAAATCAAATACAAATCAAGGCATCAAGTGCCTAACTAGCTGTGTGCATAATCATGTTGTCGGGTGAGTCACTACCCAACTGTGGAGCATTACGGATTCTGCCGTGTACATCCAGTCCCTCCAGGTTTATAAGCTTTTGTTCTCCTAAAGTCAACGCAGGCCAAAACCCAAGTTATTTCTTGCAAAAACAAGAAAAACATTTTGGTTCCAGACAGGAATTTCCATTGCCTAATCAACCTATTTTATACTTCGGTAACTTCAGAATTATAAAACAGGTATCTTGGACATTCAGAAACACGCGTACTCCTCGGGGGAAGCCGAAGAACGGAAGCGATTCCTAAGTGAGTTTCAATTCCCTACAATAAGAATTGGGAACTGAATCTAATCTGGGACCACTACTGTGCTAAAAAGCATTTTAGTAAAGTAACTATAAACTGAATGGACTGGGATTAGTGAAAAGTGTAACAATATTGTAGTATTCTAATGGTTATAAAAGAGAGCTTTCACCAATTCATAAATTTACAAACAAGAAGGCAGCAACATTTTAATAACATACTTTGCCCAAGTGAGACACAATCATGATTCAGTAATTTGAGTGTTTTTTTGTTTGTTTTGAGGTACTAGATAAAAACAAAAAAAAACACAGCAAGAAGCATGTGCAAAAAAAATAAAGCTAGTGACAAGCCAAATAAGCAAACAGATATCTGAGAACACAAGAGAAAAACGACATTGTTCTGAGATGTTATTTGAAGTGTTCAACCGGAAAAGGCAAGCGACCAGCCTTCAAATCTCGCACACATCCATTCTCAGAGACTCGAGTCCCGACCTTGTGCTCCTCTGAACCACATCCAAATCGCCAGTTTCTGAGTAATTTCACATCTTCCGCGGTGTGTTGTGCAGGTTACTGATGCAGGGCCAAAGTCATAAAAGCCTGGGCTAAGAGTAAAGTCCTCTAGCAACAGAGTTGTCCCTTCTGACTTCAGTGCTGTGCTGAGCTGGAGCTTGGAGCAAATGAACCACAGCACACACAGACAAGTCAAACTTCTTTGAAAATAACAGGAACTCCGTAGTTTGAAAAAGTGATTTTATGCACAAACGTGTTGAGATTGATCTTCCTCAGCCTGTAATCTTTTCTGCAACCAGCTTCACGCTGAACTTGCAATTTTAAATAACATAATGTTAACTTCTATGGAAGTGACTGCCTAGTTACTCATTTTAAATTGCTTTGCTACAGAAGCACTCCAGGCAAGGAACAAGTACTTTGGGCAGCTAAAGCTTGCCATGCTGAAACGGCTAATTTATTTTCTGTCCTATTGGTCTGCATTTGCAGAAAGTTGCTAGGGCCATGTGCCAGACAGACAAAGACAGGGGAAAAGAAGCCAGAAGCAAAACTCAAAGACCAACACACACTGCATCCCCAAATTAGAACAAAACGCGACGTCACTCGCTGTAATTGGCAGAGTCCTCTCCGAACGGACTGCAGCACTGCTGCAAATTTAATACTAATGAGCACGGATCTGCAAACAGGAGGGAAGACATCCACCTAAACAGTACGGATTTAGGAGAAAACAGACTTTTCTCAATTATGCATGTAAAACAGTTTAATAGGAAGCATTGTGTGGCCACAGTATGGAAACAGAATGGCGATGAATCACACAGCTAGCGCCTGGGCCGCAGACAGTCGGCAGATCAGAGATCCTCCCGAGCAATTCCACCGTCCCTCTCAGCCATTTCTCCTCTAGAGCCACTTGAGCATTTTCGGCAGAGGGGCTTACACAGTTCAGAAGTGTTCTCAACAGCTTTTTTCAGAAGAAGAAAAGAAAAATACTTCCCTTCCCTCTTCCTCATCAGCAAAACATGTAAATGTTAAAGGGCATAAACATCAGACATAGAAGCTGTTCACAGGCCTTCATCTGTTGTCTACCACACCCACAACCTGCCACTGATTTTTAAGTCTTTTTTTTTTTTTTTTTTTTTTTTTTTTGCTCCACTTTCTTTAGTGGAAAAAATGTTCTGGCCTTTTTTAGCACAGATTAAATTCCAGACAGACTCTAAGACGCTCAATCATAGCAAAACACCAACTACATTATACTTGGTAAGAATAATTTGTTGTGCTGATAGTAGCTTGGCAACATTCTTAACTATGTTCTTCCTGGTTTATATAATAGAGTAAATAAGTGACGTGAGGTAGGTAGATTGTCACTGCCATTTTAGCTTGCACTTTAATAGTTTTATTGCTGCAGTAATAGTGACCAGGCACTGGTCACTGCCAGGGCCTGGAATCCCATTTGACCTTCTCTGGTCTCCAGCACTGAATCTTTGATGGAGAAACCAATACAGTTTCCTCCCAATTAAGGTTTCTTTGAAACTTCTTGAAAAAACTGGTTTAAACTGCTTTTCAAATGTATTTCTATCCATCAGTGATAAATTCTAAGACTAATATTAGGCCTCTAGAGACACACTCTCTGTTAGCATGGACCACTGCCCAGCTTTTCAGGAGACAGGGCTAACTCACAAATTCCAGAAAATATTAAGATTCTTTAAATCTGACTGGCAAAGCTGCAATAATCAGTTTGTGTGTACACACTGGATTTGACGACGTAGACCGATCTGAAGGTCAGGTTTGCATATGTAGTCTAGGGATTTTCACTGCCTTAAAAATACTGTTTAGTGTGCGTCAGCCACAAGCAACCAAAACACCTACTGTTCCCATGCAACTGCGGCTAATTAAACGCCTGTTTTAACAATGATTTTCTGAATGAAAAGCCCCATTTACCATATGGCCACTTATTAATGCTACATTGTTTATCAGTTTAAATAAAACCCCTAGAGCAATGAGCATCCATGTAACGAGTACCTAAATACAGTCAATAATGGGTGTATTTTAGCACTGTAAACTAGAACTGTACCTCGTGAAATGTTTTTCATGGCAAATTTTAAGGCTCAATACGAACCTGAACAGCAGCAAGTTAATGTACAGAATTAACTTGAAACAGAGGAAGAAGTAACAGTTTCATTACTTTTTATAAAGAAATGAAGTTATTTAACATGCCACTTAATCCTTCACTATTTAGCTCAGTCCCTTAATGTTGCTTCCTGGAATCCGGGTGGAGAGGCAGGCATAGACTGAATTTTCTTTTACAACAAAAATGAAATTTTCTTCTACATAAAGATTTTAACTGAAGGAACATTCAAAAATGTTATTAACACTTCAGTGCTGGAGCCTGAAGGGCATCACAGCAAGAACTTCCAGGCCAGAAGCGTTTAGAAGAGAACCGCTGGCAGGTCTGACCTCCGCACTGGGGGTTCTTAGAAGTTCTTAAATCCTCCTGAATCTGCCACGCTTAGAAGGGAAAAACTACTTTGACAATTCATCCTGGAATTTCCTTTATGGAAAAATAAAGGTGACACTAACCCCTAGAGGAAATAGCTCTGATAGTTTAAATCAGTTTTATATGAGCCATTTCAGTATTTATAGGCCAAGCTTGATTACAACCAAAATAGATTATTATACAGCTGTCTTTAAACAACAACAACAAAAAAAAACCCCACGGGCAGTTGGACTCCTGCTCCCAGAAGAAGAGCCGCTATGTTTCACTCACGAGGAAGGGAGGACACATCCTACAGCAGCGAACAAGCTGAGCATCACTGGCACCAGCCAGTTCTTCCCCTCTGCCTCGTGAACAGTATGAAAACTGGAACAAAAAAAGTCGTCTTTTTTTTATTGTGTCTTTGAAATGATAAGACATAAGGCAATAGGAAAAAAAATTCTCTCCCATATTAGCATGCAAATTTGTTAAACGTATGGCCTGGAGACAGTTAGTTCTGCACTCTGAGCAAGACCTTAGAACACACCACACTTCATTTGAATGTTAATTGCCATTATCCGCAATTTCTGTGCTTTCCCTTTTGGTTAGGACACCTTTCCAAGTTAAAATTCCCACTCAGCTGTTCTAGAGTAAACCTACAAATACAACATCAGCCATACAAATGCATAGGCACTACTGCCACTGGTTTTAAAATGTATTTAGGAACTTTTTAAAAACTTCTGTCCACAGACGCAGTTAACAGGAACCTGGCAAGAAAAGGTCAATAAAAGAAGTTTCAGCCTCTCAGCTCTGTAGATGAGACTTAAGTTTTTCTGACACCTGCTAATGGCAGGCTCGGCTACCCTACCGCCTGCTCAAGCTTGCTTCAGTGCTAAAGGACTGGTACTTGATATTGTGTTTATGATGAGGGTTTAGAGCAAACAGTTTACTTAACAGACAGAAGCTACAAAGTACTGAAATTACAGAATAAAGGAAAAGACCCACTTTCTCAGAATCACACCACTGAGGAAAGTGCCCTGGAGCATTAAAACATCTGTTTGAACATTTTAAATGAGATTCCTGAAAAAGCTTTATTCTAAATTTGAGTGCATTCTAGTGATCAATAAGCCAATGCAGTGTATTCATGAAACAATACAAAGCCATAATAATACTGTAATCCCTATGACTTTATAAGTGATCTGATGAGTTAAAAGCCCTAAATGCATGAATATTTCATGAGAAAGGCTGTTTGGAACCGTTTCGGCCTGTATCTTTAATCTTAAATGTTATTTTCAACTACAGTTAGTGTTATAATCCAAAGCAGAAAGCAACAATTGGCTAAATTTATTTTATCTTCACCTGTATTTATTTCATAAATCTACCAAGATTTCAGTTCTTCAGGCCCGATATCCAGTAACAGCTATCCAGCACAGTACTAACACATCAAACCTCAGGGAAAAGCAAGATGTGCTGGAATGAGACTACTTACGCAAAAAAGAGAATTGCACCAGAAATAACCTTACCCAGTGAACTATGATTTACTTTAAACCATCACGTGGTAGGTGGCATATAAAAAGATATTATTCTGCATGTCAGCTGTCTGTAATAAAAGTTTTCCTCTTCTCAGCAGTCCCTCCCTACAACTTCAAGCTTATTTGCATTAGGGAAAAGAATATTACATTAAAAGCAACATCCAGCCGAACGGCTCCTCCCACGTACTCAGTGCTTTCCAGAGTAAGGGTCTATTTCCAGCTAATGTGCTAAAAATGTGCGAGATGCCCAATGCCATACAGATTATTCACTTGGACAAAAACTAATAGCAGTCTTACGTCTAGAAGCACGGAGCACCCACAAGTATGACTGCAGCCAGCTACAGCTATAGATGCTCAGATCTCTGAAAGAGCAGGCTGCATAGCTGTGAGTTCAAACACAATACCCTGATTTAAATATGACAAATTCAATTTTTTTCAGTATTGTAACACTCCAGAACACAATATTATTGGATCCAACAAATATTTCAACAAAAAACCCCAAACGTTCCAGCCAGCCTTGAATTTGCACTTGTAGCCACTCAGGAGTGAAATGCAACTGTTTTTCTGCAATGCTCCAGCAAGCAGCAGTTACGCAACCCAACCGATTGACAAACACGATGTGTGCTACTAGTTGCAGTACAGTTCCAAAAAGCAGTTTTCTCTCAGTAACTTTTGACAAGGCAGCAATTACCTATTCCAGAGATGCTCATCCTGTTTCTTAGGTGAGTGTAGGAAGCACCAGGGCAGCATGTATTTTTGACTGCCTCATTTAAGCAACTAATAAAGATCCGTTTCAGCCATAACACAATCACTGCTGTGGACATATCCAGACCTCTTGTTGCAGTGCCCCAGATGGATTTAAATACTTTCCATCTTATCAATATTCAAAATACATAACAAACCATAATGACTCAGGCCACCTGCTCAACAAGACTGCTATTGCCTGGCTCCACGTATTTTCAGTCAAAGTGAAAAGGGTGCGAAAGCCAAGCCAACCACCTGCAGCCGTGGGCTGTAGGCAGCCCTGGAGCTCCCTTTTTTGCTGTTTGTCCTACGTTACACCTGGTTCTTCCCTGTTATAAAAGCCCTGGGGACGGTCAGACCTTCCCCCAGATAAAGAATTTTGTTCATCAAATGAAAACAAACAGCAGTTTTCAAAACATACTCAGGTCTGCTTTTGTCAGCATCTCGGTTTCTCAATCAAAAAAATTAAATAGGCGCTTTCACCTGGGTTCAGGTCAAGCCACTGCAGCTGCACGGAGGAAGTGCCTGTTCAGGTATAGCAGGTATTTCCCAACACCCAGCACCCAAGACCTGCTGGACCACTCAGCACGGAGCGGTAACACACATCAAAACATCGTCTTCATGTGGCCACATTCAGATTTGCGCAGAGCTACCCTACCTGCTTCAGCCAGCTGACACGGTGAGAAACGAGCCCTCTGCCATGCCCTGTGGACTACTGTCCCAGGAGAAACAGGAGCAACACAGCTTTCAACCTCACCTTTAACTAGATGTACCAGCTACTACAGCGTTGTAAGTGCAATCTGTAAATATAAAAGTTAGAAAAACCCAAAATGATTGGTGATCAAAATCAGGGAAGGTTTCTGGTGTCCCACTTCTTCCCACACACACCTCAAAGGATCTTCCCACAGCAGATGAATGCAATTTACGTTTAAACACACCATTTCTGATTAGGAATGTAACACTCAGTGCCTCCTCCTTGAACACCACCCATCTTCCCACAGCCTCCATTTTAATATCATTAAATGGACTACTTTAGGCAACCTTAATTACTGCTGTATTTGGAAGGGGAGAAGTATCTCTCAGTAATCAGTTTCTGTCCCGTTCAGAGCTTTGGAAATCAAAACTTGCTTCACAGCAAACCGGGAAGCGAAGTGGAATCAGTAGGTCTAGCACCAGAACAAAATGCTGCAGTGTAAATACCAGGTACCACCAGCTGAGCAGGTACACGCTGTGTCCCGACGGATGCTCCACCGTCACTAGGGTCTACACACCTTCCTCCTGCACTCCCCTTTCTTCAGATGGGAGCTCAGCAAAACAGGCATTAATTAACAAAATTATCATTATCACTGGAAAGAACAGGAAGCTTCTAATAATGAGCCATTTGGCTCTGAACAGTTTCAGTCAGCCAGCAGACATGTAAAACCAACTCACAGATGTCTTTTAACATTCACTGACACAACAAGCAAAGCCAACTGAAGGACATGCAGCAAAGATCCTAAATTTGTTGCAACAGAAAGGCATCTTGATATAAACTCCCATAAATGCAGGCTCTTCCTTCCAAATAGCAATCTGTTACCACTGAGGACAGAGAGCAAATATTCACCTATTTATCCAGCATCCAGAAAAAGCCGCAGGTCATGTTCTTTCCAGCTGTAACAGGCAAAGCAGCTAACCACCGCGTTACCCTCACTGCAGTCCCAGCACAGGATCGACAGAAGGACACTGCCCTAAGTCAGATGTAGTCAGGAACTGCAGTTTCTTGTTCCCTTTGTGACTCCTTCCCTCTATCAGCAGTGGTACTTGCACAACCACACTGTGAGTCAGAACAAGAAGTGATCTGGTTGAAAACTACATATATATTTTTGGGACTAGCTCAGTTGTCAGCTAGCTAAGCTCCCTGAGTTACCTCAACATCTAAGAGTGCAAGTACCAGAGCAAGGGGGGGACACTGGAGTGTGTGACTGCATTTAGTGACCATGAAACCACAGCCAGAAGCACTGGCCACTGGAGCTCTCACCGCATCCCACCCACTCCACCAGGTAACACAACCGTGCCGTGTGAACACAGTGAAACAGAGGGTAATTCAGATTGCAGTGGGTCTCCAAAGGTCTCTGCTACAACCCCCCGCTTCAAACAGGGCTAGCTTCAAAGTCAAACCAGGTTGCTCAAGACCTTGCCCAGTCAAATTCTGCATATCTCCAGTGGCAGAGCCTCCAAAAGGTCCGGGGCAGCCTGTCCCAGGGCTCAGCCGCTCCCACGGGAACAGTCCGTCCTTGCTCCAACTGAAATTTCCCTTGCTGCCACTTGTCAGCGTGGGCTCGTCCCGTCAGCACGCAGCGCTGCCCTTCTCTTGCCACGGCAGGCTCCCAGAGACAGGCAGGGTCAGTCCCTGGGTGACACATCTGTGGATGTTGAGGTAAAACAAAACTCACACCGTGAGATTTCAGAATCTACCTTGCTCATGCACAAACAGCTTTTGTCAAACATTCTCAATTTCCTTTGCTTCTAACACTACAAGGTAAAGTGATCTTAACAAGCAAGAAACATACACATCATACCACATATAATTTGAATTTTTTTTTTTTTTTTTTGCATGTGGAAGACACTATCCACAGAAACCTAAGTTACCCACTCTGCCCTCTCAGGACTCTCACTCACAGCAAATCCACTCTGACCTTGGAGGATGTTTTTTCATGGTCTGCCCTGACACCTGAGCAAGAGCAAATCAACTCAAAGCACACTCAGCTGGAGCCTCAGAGTTTACATTAAAGCCATTTACTCATGTAGCTGCTTTCAATCTGGGTGATACTCCATGAAATACAACTAAATCATCATTTTTTAATATACGATAACCAGCTTTCTCCCAAAAATTTTACTTTATTGGAACAAATGCTGTGTTGGATGCCAGGTCCACCTGTTAAACAGCAACCTTCAAAAGCATATCATCTGCATTTTTAAAAATCTCAAAGGCATGACTAGGAAGAAAAGCACTTACTCTAAAATCTTATCTATTTTATAAATCAAAAGCATTCTGGAGAGCTTGCTTACGAATAAATCAAGAAATCTTAAGGAGAAAGCTGGACTAAATAAATGATCATCGTAGATCGCTTCCAACTGCAACTCTCTATTCTACTCTGAAAGGAAAAAGCTAGATGCACCCAAGGAATCTGTATTACTTATGATATAGGATTGTTTTCCAGAGAATCGGGAGGAACATCTGGCCAAACTTCACCCTGTTCATGCAACACCACACTATGGAGCTCAAATCCTTATTTTTTTCTGGTCCCTGAGCAATCCAACGCTAAAGATGCTGAGTCCCTACAGAGGCAGCTCCGTCCTCGGGCAGCTGGGACCCCCCTGGAAGCCCGCAAGCAGGGACACAAACACCGGCAGTAAAACAACAGCGCGGGGGACACTTTGGAGCAGAACTGGGCATCGAGCTAAGCCCAGGGCACGACAACCTCAGGCCAAGTCACTCAGAACACAGACTCATCTCAAACACAAATCTAAACTACATTTGGTTTGGACTATCAAAGAATATTTAAGTTATCATTCCTGCAGTAACTTTCCTAGGTGGTATAGGACCTTTCGGGAAGAAAGCTAAAAGCAACACTGAAATACAGAATTAATGACATATGGCTAGATGCTATTTTTTCAACACATAATTTACAAGTATATATGCAGCCTAGCCAAAGGTTATTTCTATTTCAACATATTTTATATAAAAGTGTACCCACAGGTACTTTACATTAGATAATTTTTTTTATATCCTTCTTACTCAGAAGCTATTAATGAAAGTATATCTTCTTCACAGTTATTTTAAATCTTTCTCTTCTGATATATTATTTCAACAGTTCTTCATTTAACCAACACAGATTATTTTTTTTTATTATTCTAATATTAGTGTTGGAGACACTAAACCGCATCAGTTGGACTCCCACTCATTTCTTGCTTCCAAGTGTTCCTGAACACTCAACATTGAGAAATCAAAGGAGTTAAATCTATGACCTGCCTAAGAGCTCTAATCTTACTGTACAACTGCAGAGGATGAATAAACAACTCCTACTTCTAACTGTATGGCTTAAAAAAAAAAAAAAGTCAATCATTCTGGGAAATGTTTTACCCATAAAAACTGTGCCTCTCTTCTTGGACTGACTAGTGCAATATATCACTTGTATATGTAGTATTTAAATAAATTAATCTTCCCAACTTTATGCTCTATTTAACCACTTCCATTAACTGAAATACACTATCTTGATTATATTTGCAACACTAGAAGTGGAAAGCATATTCTATTTCCAGTGTGCTGAATAACAGCCATGAGCTAATAAATCTGTAGTCTCATTTCAACCTGTGTTTTATGAATAAAAAGTGAGGTCCTTCTTTATCCTCAGCACACTTACGATTCTAGGATATAATCCAAGGAGAAACCTGTTTGAGGGGTGGACTTTTTAGGACATTAATTTATACCCAGAGAGCAGTTTAGGAACCCAAATAATCTCAAATCCTGACTGCCAGCAGACGTCAGTACTGCAGCAAATAAAACAAAACACCTCACACAAGTTTTAGCATCTGAACAAGACAGACTGGATCAAACAAGATAGCTCGGCAAGATTAACTTTTCTTTCCAACTTCCTAATATCCTTACTTATCTCAGCCATTAGGTGTCATGTTTCCAGGATCAGAAGCTTTTGCAAGGTGCAAACACAAATGCCTGAGCAAAAATTTAACCCTGGGATTTATGAACACCCCTTTAAAAAGATGCTTTCATTAAAATTTTGTTTAATTTCCTATTACCTATTAAATGAAAGAGTAAAAGCAAATCAATAACTACCTCAGAGCTCAGCATAAAATGATTTCAGACTGTACTTTAACCACCATCCCCACTATACCCTCTTAAGGAAAAAAAAACAAAACAAAACAAAACAAAAAACCACCTCAAATCAAGGCAAAAAAAAAAAAAATCCAAACAAAACTCCAGGACTTGACCAAGTTTTAAAAGCTAATCTTGAATCTGCTTCTGCAGAATTAAACACCTGAAGCTACCAGAAGTACTTGATGTTCAACATTAATCTGGCTCATCAGAAATGAAAGCAATAAAATAGGAAGTCTCCCATATTATCCTAAAAAAAAAAGATTTGATAGGATCCATAGCCAGACCCAGCTGACTGAGCCCAGCAGCACTCTGCTGAACTGATTTCAGCAATGGTGAGAGTAACACCAGACCAAGGGGAATTCTGAATTGCAAAAAGCTACAAGTGAAAAACATTTCAGATATGAAGAGTAAATATCTGAACTTCATGTATGTCCAAAAGATTCACTTCCTTTTCTCTAGTATAAGCAGATAACATGCTCCTGTTCTCAGAATGTTAGGATTCCTCTTTAAGATAATTTTTTTTTAAAAGTCTCTGTAAAGTTGCACGAAGAAATCTGTTCTCTAAACATCAAGTTCAGGTTCAAAGTGCCAGTGAGTACACTGTGCATGTGCATGGAACATGAAAAAACACTGCAATATATAGTACAAACAAATGTTTAGAGTTGTTCATGCCTAAGACTGTGATTCAATGTACAATTAAAACTTTTATGTTAGAGTATGTCCACATATTACACTACTGCTATCTAATTACATTTCAGTTTTTTAAGACCAGTCCTCTGACAGGATGAACAGCCATGAAATGTATCACAAATGGTCTATGTCTGTATATTTGCAGCTTATGGCTTCAGATATAAACCATTTTGGTAAAGTACATAAACATTAGTCTCCAAATAAAAGCATTAACGTGTCACTGGAATTATACCGTGCTAGTAATTTAGTCCATTGGGCACTCAGTCCTCTCAAAATCCTCAGGAAAGCTACTTACCCTAAAAATGGCCAGGCCAGAGCCAAGACACATCATGACAGACACCGCTCAGCTTCCTGGAGGCTTTGGAATTACGACTCGTGGGTCTGCCAGCACTGGCTGGGCCCACCAAATGGCATCAAGGTTTCTTCTGCACCTACTTGGCCCCTTGATCAGATCCGGACATACTCTCTTATGTTTACAAAGGCCATGAGAAATATCTGTTTTTATGAAGTATAACTCACTTTTCCGTGGATGATCTTAGCCTGACAGAACACAAACACTCCTTTCCTCCTGGTGCGTAGAAAATACTGTGCATGAAAACAGATTATTTTTAGAAGCAGCGTATGTGAGCGCAGCATTTCCTGTCGACTCCACCTTGAAGAACGACATACAGATTCTCATTATCATTTCCAAAACTAGGATTTCACAACTTCTGCTACCCAGTACAACAGAGAGAAGAAAGGGACAATCTGCTGAGAACTGCAAGTGACAATTTCCCAGTTTCTAACTTGGCATTAAAAACTTTTGCTGAAATATGTTGCCAGTCTTCAGGCAATCATGTCCATAAATCGATGGCATTTTTTCTGCCACAATGATGAACAGAACATTAAATGTTTTTATTTATTACACTGATTTTTTCCATAGCAACAGGATGTGAACATGACATTCCCAGCGTAATGAAGTCACTATAGCAACGTGATAATGATGTCAGAATAATCAGCCAGCATTTCATACTTGGGACACAGTGAACTACGCCGCTTCTATAAATTAAAAAAGTTGCACATGGCACAAAGGCAAGAGTCCTCCATCTAAAACTTCCCTTTAAGTTGTCTCATTTCGGGTAACTTCTCATTAAAGGCACAGACCTTTGACTGCTAACACACTACTTTCTGTTTCTCCAGAGCTTCATCCTCTACTGCCTAAAAGTCTCACAAACTCCCACATTAAAACCGTTTCAGAATCTGAGGGATCACCAGTGAGAGCTGACATACCGTTTCAGTAAGAAAAAGCAATGACAAAAATCACAACAGTGAAACATTCCATGGCCGACAGCCACTCTCAACTAAACAGCCAGTTTCCTCAATTTAACTCTTCAAATAATTTGGTGTTTCTTTTTACACGGAGCAACGCTACTACTCAGGCAGAATTACAAAAGCAACAGAAATCAGAGTGCCGATATAATACTCTGAAGGCAGACAGACGTTTTCAAGTCAAACAACCACTTTCAGAAATATTACCTCCCTTGTTAAGCTACTGAAAGGAAAAAACCCAGAGTTTTCACGGTTTGCCTTTCCTGTCTGCAGCTCCTTCCCAGTTGTGAGCAAAGCAAAACCCAAGAGCCGATCCCCGTTCTGTGACGGCTGGTATCGACTCGGCGTGCCCAAGCGCCAGCGCTCCCCCAGAGAAACCTTCGCAGAAACCCCGGCACCAAAACCACCGGTACCGCACCTCAAACAACGTAAGCAAAGACACCCATCAATAAAGAGTACCTCAACGCAAAAGGTCCCCTTCACAAAGAACATTTTCCCTTTAAACTGCCTCTTTAAAGAGGCCGAAGGAAGCGCCAGAAACCATTTCGGAGGTGCCACGGTCCGCGACAACGGGCCTGGCAGACGCGGGCGGCCGGGCGCGTGGCCCCGCGTGGCTGGCGAGGGGCTCGGCGCGAAGCCCCCGCCGCGTTCCGCCTCGTCCCCCCCTGCCACTGCCCTCACCTCGCTCCGCGGCAGGGAAGCGGGGTGCCCGGCCCTCGCCCCAGCCCGCCCGCAGCCCTCCGGCCTCGCTCCCCATTTACCTCCAGCGGGGTTCTTCGGGGACGACGGCGCCAGAGCTTTTGGGCACCCCCTTTACATCTCGGGGAGCAGCGAGACGGGCGCCCGGCGCGCACCTGACTATACGAAACACCAAAAGGATTTTGGTTATTTCCCGAGGCACGCTGACACCCTTCGCCGCGCCGAGGGCCAACCGCCCCCGCCTCGGCGGCCTCCCGGCGCCGGGCCGCCTTCCCCCGCCCGCAGCACGGCCGCACAAGATGGACGGATGGCCAGCCTGCGCCCCGCGGGGACGGGACGGGACGGGACGGGCGGCCCGGGAGCTCCCGCCCCGCCGCGGCCAGGGCCGGGGAGAAGCCGCCTCACCCCCGCCGCCGGCCGGGCTCGCCGGGGAGGCAGCGCTCAGCCCGGCCCCGCTGGCACCGCCGCGCTCCCCGCAGCCCCGGGGCCGTACCCGCTCGCCCCAGGCCCCCGCCCGGAGCCCCCCCGCCGCTCCCTGCCCCCCCGCTCACCCGCCGCTCCCCCGGGCCGCCTCCCGGCTCCCCGCGATCGGCTGCTGTGCGCGGCGGCGGCGCCGCGTCCGCTCCGCCCTCCCCGGCCGCGGCCTGGGGCGGAGCCGGAGCGGCGGGAGGGGACGGGACGGGACGGGACGGGGGCGGCGAGGCCAGGCCGGCGGGAAGTTCCGGGCGGCGGCGCGGGGCAGGTGCCGGGGCCGCCCCGCCGAGCGGCCTCACCCCCGGGCGAAGGTCAGCCCTGAGGGAAGGCAGGCCCGGGCTGCGCCGCGGGGGGCCACGGCGGGCGCCGGGCCGGGGCCTCCCGCCGCCCCGCGGGGACCCTCCGGGGGTGCGGTGCCGGGACGGGGCGTTTCGGGGGACGGGACCCACGGGGCAGCTTCGGTGCCGCCGGAGCCGCCGCTGCTGCAGGGCGGGCGAGTCCCCCCACCGAGCTGCTGTCGCGCCTCGGAAAGTGGCTCCTGAAACAGCACTTAATAATAGCATGGGGGGGGGGGAGATATTAAAAAAAAAAAAAAAGCATAAATAACTGTAACATTGAAGTAAAAGATATCTGTGGAAACAACACGTGGGTTTCCCGATGGTGTTCTCATGTCATCGGGGTTTGCACGGGACGGGAGCCCAGCGTGAAGGATTGAGGGGGATTCACAGGCGCTGCACAGGGTCTCGCAAGCTGTTAGATCCCTTCCTTAGTCCTAATGTAAGCGGTAACTCAGCTATAAAATATATACTCAAGTGAATGTCAACGGTCAATAAATTTCAGTAAAATGTTAATTTCTTTTTTTCTGGTCAAAAATGTATCAATGCCCCAAGAAGAGCTGTAATAACTTCCATGATTTGAGTGTCTAGCTGTCCGTCAGCGTTACCTAAGACGCAGAGGGATGCCTCAACCACAGCGTCACCTCCTTGGGTGACCGGGGACGGGGCGAGCACCGGAGCCCCCGTCCCCGGGGATGCTCGAGGTGAGGCGGCGGCATTGCTCGGCAGCGGGCAGCGTGCCGCCTGCCCTCCCCAGCACCCTGCTCTCTTCACTTGCAAAACCTCAGGGACACGAGCAGGAGATGTCTTGAAGCCTGAGGAGAGAACAATAATATAACAATAATATTTTTGCGTTTGCACAGCCTTTCGTCCAGGTCACCAACAAAAATGCTGAATATAACTCATCTGGCTTTACAGATGAGGAAACTAAAACAAAGAGATTAAATGACTTACCTGAAATCCCAGCAAGTCAGTGGCCAGGCAGGGAACACAGCTCCGAGTCCCCACCCTCATCCCCCACTTTGAGAGAAAACTGTGCTGTAGTTCTCCCGCTCACATAATTTGTACATGCATTAGAAGTACACAGTGCAGAGAATTTTGCTTCCAGGGACAACGCATGGCTGCTGATAGAGATCTATAAATCCCTGGTTTTTATGGCTCAAGTCCTAGCAAGGCATCTCCTTCCCCAGGGACCACCGTGCTGGGAGCGAGCAGGTGAATCACTGTTTCTCACTTTGTATAGCTGGAGGCAGGGTAATCTCAGCAGAGGGATTTCCACATTTTCTTTCTCCACAGGACTCGCCAGCCTCAGCAGCAGGGCTCAGGCACTCCTCTCGCAGCCGGGCAGTTGGTGTGGCAGCATCGTCTGCCTTTGAGGATGCTTAACGCTGGTGGTTGAGCAACTTGTTTCCTCTGAGTACAAGCACTCTCATGAAATCTGTGAGCTTAGGAAGTTACTAGCTCTATGTTGAACACATGAGGCTGTATCTGGAAAACGTGTAGAGACAAAATATCAGCAATAGCTTCTGCTTTAAAAGATGTAAAGTCAGTTAATCATTCCTGTGAACAGAAACTGCACAAGAAGACTCGTGTCCTTTAAGAGGCTCAGTATACATCTGAGCATTCTGCAAGACTTTACCCAATGTTTCCTTTAGAATTAAAGGTTTCATAAACTTTGCCCCAAATAGCAATGCATCTTCAGCTTTTCCCACTCAGCATTAACTGACTGAAGAATATTCTTGTATCCAATGAATCGAGCACTTATCTATTTCATGGGCTGTGGACCATCTTTTAAGTTTCAAAACAATAAGGGTCCCAGCACACTCAGGGCCTGACTCAGCAAGACAAAGCACCTATATAATGTCTGTTCTGGAAAGGTTGACTTTTTTTCAGTTTTCTGGAGGTCTGAATGCAAGCTGATAACATTTATTGCTGAGTCAGACTTTGCAAGTACATGAAATTCGATCTGGATGAATGTGAACCTGGTTATGAAGTGATCAGAAGAGAAGGAGGAAGCGGGGCCAAGTTCAGCTGCAATCAGGGGTGCTTCTCCTGCTGAGTTCAACAGGGAACAAATCTGGATCTCCATTTCTCCCACCCCACATGCTGCCCCTCTCCTTTAGTGGGGGGATGCGGCCCCCCGGACAGACCACCCCTGACGAGCCCGTTCCAGGGCTGCGCTGCTGCGCCTTATCTCTGCGGCGCTGGGGGATTGCTCATCAGCAAATTCAATCTGTCAACAGGGTGTTAAATCCTGTGTCCACACCTTGTCTCTCCCTTGGTGCATTTGCCAATTTATAACAAATCCTCTTATTTCAGGGACATCTACAGTGTTACTGACGTCATCACTTATACCTGCTTGAAGTGGGTAGAACCTGCTGACATCCCCAAACTGGATTTCTACTCCACACCACCTCGGCAACAACAGAAGGTTATAATGCAAAGAGAATCGAGTCTCTACATCCTCTCATATCCAGGATACAACCAGTCATGTTCTGGACACAGCCCAAGATATCCAGTGGCCCTTAACATTGCAGTTTTATAAAAAAAAAAAAAAATAATTGTAATTTATCACAACCCTTCTATTTATATAAAACATGAGTTGCCACAAGAACGTCTTTTTTGAACTGTCCAATCTAAATCCATTGATATTGTTAAATTATACCAGCAGTTCACTCCCCTTTTCCTGGTATGTGGCAGCAGTGAAAGACTGAAGGGAGAACGCTGTTGTCCTCAGCACCTGCAGTAGGATTGCAATTCTTTGCCTGGTTTTGCAGCCATGCTGCAGGGGTTGCACTGAGACTTATGCAGAGAAATGAAAATGAATCATAATCCCTCAGGACTTTTTTTATTCCAAAAGAACAGTTGCCCAATTGGATAAATTATCACAAGTTCAACTGATGTAAAATATCTAGCTAATGCCCATTTGCTGATTTAATGAAATCCAGAAACAATTTGCAATTGCATAATGAGCTTGGATTCCTGGCTGATAGAATCACAGGACTAGAGAGCAGAAGTCAGCTCAGTAACACACATCAGCAGCACATTTAAATGGAAGTGTATTTGACACTGTACAGGCTAATAACACATTATTATTGCTCTAGTTGTTAAAAGTAAAGGTGCTGACTGCACAGTAATCGTGCCCTGATTGTCTGAACTTAAATTGCACAAAAAAGAATCTGGTCCTCTCTAAACTTACAATAGGGTTTTTTTTTAAACTATAGTCATAGAAGAATCAGGACAAAAATGCTCATTCCAAAGATCTCAGCAATGAGCTTTTGAAGTGCAAACATAATATTGTCTTTACATACGAGATTGCGGTGTATCATTAGGAATAATGACTTAATTATGTCATTAACAGCACGTCCCCACATCCCAACACTGCACTGACAGCGACTCCTTTGGCTGATAAGTTGGGTGCAGGGGTCACTGAGCAGTCACTCCATCTCGCATCGCCAGCCGGGCAGCACGCCGCTGCCGCGCTCGGAGGGTGCAGTGTCCTTGCCAGGGATCAGACTGTAAAGGATCTTTTCACACACACCAGCATCTGACAAGCTCTGTGGAGGCAGGGGAGCTCCAGGGCTGGGAGCTGCTACCAGAGCAGGCAGGACCAGACTCCTCTGCTGAGCACACCGGCCCTCCCCAGGCTGCTGCAGCCCTATTTTTCCCATGCCCACTGTCTGGCTGGGTGAAGCTACCAGATAATTAGGCAGATGAGCTGGGAGGTGTGGAAGCTGGGGAGGGATGGCTGGTCCCAAGGCAGTGCTCCACGAAACATCTAGCAGATTTCCAGAGGGAAAGCCTGGGCTGGCTTTTCCGTGAGCTACAGACCTGGGGCAGCAGTGCTGCTGCCATTCTCTCCCAACTCAGCCACTATCAGCAAAGTTGCCTGAAAACACTGGAAAGGCTAAACCCCAACTGGTAGCTACGAAGACTAAAGTACTTCCTGGGTTTGAGCCTTAAAAACATCTCCATCATGACTCTAAAGACATCCCCATCTGTGAGCACAGGGACTGCAGAAGGGACGAGGCAGCAGGAACAGGGCTCTCCTCATCAGAAGTACCAGCAGGCCTGGGCTTTCCTCCTTCGCAACTTTCACTGGTCTCTCCAAAAGGGATGTAGGATGGAGGCTTCTCACGCAGCTTCCCAAACATTATCCTACCTTGCAAGCATGCCAGAATAGCCTGGTGTCAGTCTGGTGTCTGCTTTTTACAATTCTGCAGAGTAGGGAGAAAGGCAGAGGCTGATATGGGTTTATGGTTCAAGGGTTTTATAAATAAATATTATAGGAGGAGGCTGTGAAACTTGCTGGGGAAGGAAACACAAATCACACTTCCCGCTGCTCAGGTATGGCAGGGAACTGCTTATTATCGTACACAGGGCTTCCCATTTTTTAGTCTAATGGCAACATAATGCACTGGTTTTACTGTTTATTTTCTGTGAGCAAGAATTTACTTGTCCAAAACTGAAGCAGCTTAGCATTTACTACCAGAGGAGACTGTTGGCAAGGAAATGACCCTCAGAGCTAAACCAGGAGTTGAGACATTAGCCTGTTTACTTCTCTCTTGTCTTTAATCACAGGTGCTGGTTGCAGAGCTATATTTGAATTAGTCTTCCAAGCAATGTGTTATCCATGCCTCTCCCCACTACACAGCCAGTCTATTCATGGCAGAGAGCTGCTACCCAGCAGTTTGCTGCATCTGTTTTTGGATGGGAGAGGTGATTTTTGTCTTTCAGAGGCTGGGACACGCAATAATGGGAGATGGTCCCAGCATGGGGTGGGATCTAACCCAGCAGCAGCTCACACCTGCACAAAGCATCTGGCCGAGCAGAAGCACGGGAGTGAATCGGAGAGGAGGGGAGTCTGTAATTTGTACGGCAGCAGCTTGGAGGCCCCGGAGGAGAGAGTCCCCACACAGCTCTGGGCAGATCCCACTTTCAGCTGGGAACTCGGCTCTTCGCTGCTGAGGAAATTGGAGGATGCATTGCCTGCAGTTCCTTTACGCCGGGACTTTCTCCAGCTACTGATGTTTCATTCCTCCTCCCAGCCCACTTGTAAACACGAGTATCTGCGAAGGGGAAACACCGGAGCAGTCCTACTCCGCTGCCAGGCGTAAACCGCCTGCCTCTTACTCGGGCTGGCCAGTGAAAGTGAAAACAACAGCAATACAATAGTTTACTCATCCATGAAAAAGAAAGTTACTTACCCCAGGCGAGGACCATACGAGGCCATGCAGCAGGCTCCAGGATTCCCTGGCACAACGGTAGCTGATGGGACTGGAGCACATCGTGACACACGTTTGTGGGATGCTTGACAAATCCTCCAACGCCTGGCAGGTCTGGCCACCCTCTCCCCGGGGACCCACATAACACAGACAGCCCAGGGCCTGATTCTGCCCTCCTTACCCCACGCACAATTTGCAAAGTGACTTGGAAAAGCTGCTGGATTTGCCCGATGTCTCGGGCCGAACGAGAGGAGACTGAAGGTCCCAGACCTGCGCACGGCAGAGGCCGGGAGAGCACGAAAGGCTGGGACAGCAGAGTTCAACACGAGCGATAACAACTGTTGGTCTTTCAGCTGACAAACTGCTCACAGGCAGCAGCAACCACATATTTTCTTCTGTTATCCAACTTCTTCCTGTACAGCACCTGGGAGCCAGGCACTCGCTCCCCCCCCATGACTGGGTGGTGCCTCGGCGTGTCACCCAGGTACCAACCTCATCCTCCACGAGCCGCTGCCAGCTGGTTTCACCCGTTTCTAGGATGGATGTGGCTGCCATTTTTCTACTTCCGTTTTATAAAATTCAGGCCGTATAGGGAATGGGCAGGAAGTATGAAGGAAAAGAAAAAAAAATAAAAAATTAAGTTGTAATGTTTTAAATACTAGAGGATATTCCTTTGACTTTCTAGGTATGCTGGTAACCACAGACAATGAGGCAGACATTATCTTGAGATCAAACATCATATATGTAGAAATGGGAGAAAGTCTAATTCAACAAGTCTTTGCTCCCATGTTTCCTTTCATGGGCTTTAAACACTTGTTTTGTTTAAACACGGTCACACAACTACTGTATTATAGCCAAGGGGTAATTTTTGGTTATCAAGTAAAAGCAGCAATCCACCTTCTTGTCTGCAAGCTGCAGGAAACCCCTTGAGATCTAGGAAATTTCTTCATTACCTGCTCCTGATTTCTCCCAGCTGATAGCTGGTCCCTTCCAGGGTCGGTCCTGGTGACCACCAGCACCCAGGGATCAGACACAGCAGGAACCACGAGTCTCCAGCCAGCCCTTCCCCCCAACCCCCTGCCAGCTACCCCAGGCCAGCAGCACCCCCAGATGAAGAGATCAGGGAGTTCATTAACTCACACGTAGCTGGGTAAGAGATGTGTGTTTCCAATTAGCGCTGCTCTGCTGTCCTACACGAACTTCATCATCCCACAATTCAGAGACCCGCGGCACGCTCCAGCAATCGCCTTCTGCTTTCAGGTGTTAGTGGGAGCTCGTCTTAAAACAGCTGTTTCAGGAGAGGCTGTTTCTCAGCTCTTTGTATTAGTCGCTCCACTATAATTACGATTGCAGTAACACTTAGCCTTATGATAGCACTCTTCATTTTCTGATTGCTTCCTGAATGTAAGCTAATAATACCGGCTTTATGCTTCTTGCTCGGGGAAGAGTAGGTATTTTCCTACAGAAGGGCTGTTACTTTATGTTAACAGTAAAGCAAACACTGAGTAAGAGGAGCACGAGGCACCTGTGTGCACCTGCATTTTCAGCCTGTGCTGAAAATAAAAACGTTTCCCTCCCGAGTACAGTAGACCTTGGCCCTTTGGGGCAGAAGCAGCGTGTCACAGTCGCCATCCAACCAGCAGTGCAACCATGAATTCATCCCTGAAATCAGCTGTTGCCTCCTCACCAGATTGTGAGTCATTTCCACTCTACTTATGACTCAGTTGAATGGAAACTTTGCCTGAGTGAGGGCTGGAGGTCTTGTTCGTGTTTCCCCACCCCTCCGGAGGTGTCTCCCGTGGGCAGGCAGGGCAGTGCTGCCGCTGGCCGGCGAGGGCTGGGCACACGCTGACCTGCCCTCCTGCAGCTACAGATCACGGAGCCTGGTAAGCTCTTCAAAAGATGAGCCATCGTGCCTGTCGCTAGCCAGCAGCATGCACGTCTGCATCGCCAGCAGAATAGAAGCCCAACTGCATCCGAGAAGCGTTTGGGGGTGCTTTGGTTTTCAACACTTTCCTCTGTTGCCCTTTGGAAAGAAAGCGTTTGTATAAACAACAGCAGATGCATTTTAAAATAGCTCATCTCCCAGCCAGTGTTTAGCAATAGAAATGAGCAAAGATAAAACAGTTGCATATGATGTGAGAAACACAACAGATGGGTTTGCAGGGAGAAAGAAGCGGGCCAGCCCGCGCCGCCGGTGGCTGCGCGAGTGGACGCTCGCTGGCTGCCTGCACAGATCCCAGCCCCCGGGGCCGCAGCAGCTTGCTCCCAGCGCTCAGCGCCCGCGGAGAAGCGCTCTTAAAAGGCCTGCTGGGGGTTCCTTGCCTGCTCGTTTCAGCGCTAACGAGAGCCTCCGTGCGCCAGGTGCTGGCCCGACACGGCGAGCCCCGGTGCAGCCGCGGGCAGAGCCCAGCAAGTGCCTCTCGGGTCCCTTTGCTGTGGCTCTGCCCGGGGCAGCGGGTGCGGGGGCCCCTCGTCCCGCTGTGGGGCCGGTGCTGCCCCCAGCCCCGAGTCCCGGGTGCTCCTTGCAAAGCACGTCCCAGGGGTGCAGCTGCAGCCTTCCCCGCTCCCTTTGCTGCTCACCCGGGCTTGGGTTTGCAAAACTAATAACTGGGCCCAGAAGGTGGGAAATGGAGCATTTCCTAAAAGCACTGTTTGGTAATAATTTCCATATTACAGGGAAACGTGTAACGACTCCGGACTCCCGCTGAAGCAGGACTGTTTTAATGGCTGTCTCTGGGAAGAGCAGCTTTCCCTTGGGACAGGCTTACGGCTGACACTGCTCTGTGACCAACGGCATGAAGCGGCGGCTCCTCTCCCCACATTAACATGCAAAAGCTCCAAGATCTTTTCCTTCATCTCACAAGCCTTCGATACAAATGCAGTTCTTTGTTTTCATACACAGCGCTTTGGTTTCCTTCGCTGTTTGCCCCCCGAACCTCTTGCTTTCTAAAGGTGTGTCTGCTTGGGTATGACACTGGTACACAAGCGTGACGGTGCTATAGGTGTAGGACTGACAGCAGTGAAGATCAAGGTCTCATGGACTAAAGCTGTACTGACATTTATGCCAGGCAATGCCAGGTATTGGAGAAAAAAGCTGAACCCACTGACCCCACAGCGTGCAGCCCCGCGATGACCCGAGCAGTGTGGGGGCAAACAGCAGGCATTTGGGCCACCTAGTTTTTTGGCTTCCCACTAAAACGAGCGGTGGGTGTTGGAGTGAGCCCCGCGCCGGCTGACAGGCAGCGCCAGCGAGGAGCAAGTCACCGGCGTCATCCCTGCTCGGTGGGGAGGGCTGGCCCGAAGCTGCGCTCCCAGGGCTCTTTTCTCAAGGAAGCAGCATGCCGGGGGTGAGGGCAGCTATCTGCCAGGAGATCTCACATTTACCCAAAACAGCCAGGAAGTATCCCAAGAACTGCCGCCCTGTTTGATATACCATAAAGCAGACCGAGCTCGTGGGGTGGCTGCGGCCAGCTCTTAGAGTTACCTTCCTAACAGAAAACTCCACTTGTATTTCCAGAGTTACAGAAACCGCAAAGATATCAGCCCGTTTAATCACTTGTTTTACTGCCTGCGCTGGATGTTGTGGCGAGGTGCCACATACCAGCCTGACGGGTTCTCACCGACGGCTCCCGTCGCCGCGGTACGTTGCTGTGGGGGCACGTCCCCGGGGGGGACCCGGGGCTCCCCGTCCCCGCCAGCAGCTCCTGGGCCCCTCCGCTCCTCCCTGTGCCCCCTGGCCCTCAGCAGCGAGCGGAGGGGCAGCTCGGTGTGGGCTCCAGCCCCTCCACACCGACCCTGCCCGCCTGGCCCCGCTGCCACCAGCATCTCCCAGGCACGTCGCTGCGGCAGCTCTGCCCTCCGACGCCGGCTCTGCGGGGGCTCGGCCGCTCCTCCTGCTGCACCAGGACTCTTGGTGTCCTGGCAGCCCGCGCACGGGGTTTTTCCACTGAGGTTTGATGCAGAATGAGAATGACTAATGTCTTGCGATTGCTCAGAAATGCCCTCGGTGTGGTTTTTCCAGTGTCATCACGCCTCTCTTCAGTGCACGGTGACTTGTGCCGTGACCTGCAAGTCCCTACAGAGCAAGCCGCCGTGCTGCCTGCCCACCGCCCCGTCTGTGACTCTTTCAGCAGAGCACTGCTGGTGGCAGGGATGTCAGTTGTGGAGGAGCAGCTCTGGGCCTGGAGCCTCTGATCTGAAGCTGTTTCTGCCCCCCAAACCCAGCCAATACTCCCCCAGCACCGGTGACACAGCCTGTGGTCCCGACCCCACAGCCTTGGTGCCAGCGAGGAAGAGGAGGAGAGGAGCTTCCCTCCCGCCCGGCCACGGGCGAGCCCATGGCAGGCAGAGCCGCCCCACAGAGCCGGCACGACGTGGGGCTGCGGCCACGGTGCCTCCGCGCTGGCGGATCCGCGCTCTGCCCGGAGGGCTGGGAGGGATGTTTTTGTCGGGCCGTGAGCGAGCGAGCGGTGCCAGCAGCAAACTCCATGGCCCCGAAGCAAAGCGAGCGCCGCTCCCTCAGAATCCTCTCTCCCACGTCTCGCGGAGCAGTGGCTGCTCCATCATCATCCTCGCCTGCTCCGAGCTCAGCTCCCGTGTCAGCCCGGCCGGGCTGTGTGGAGAGGCAGCGGGTGCCCTCCAGCCCCCCGCTCCTGAGCAGACGGGGGGGGGCTGAGGTGGGCTCTGCTTGCAGACACCGGGATCGCCTCCTCCAAGCGATGCCCATGGCTGCTTGCCTGCTGCTGACCGACCCACCTCGTACAGCAGTGCATGTGGCCAGTGCTGGTTTTTCCTTCCCGGGGGGCAGGAGTTGGGGGCTGGCTGAGGGTCTGCGAGGGCCACTGGAGCCCAGCACTGGCCACGGCACCGGGTCCTGGTCCCCACTTCAAACTGGGGGTGAAAACATGGGAGAGAAGAGCCAGCAGACTTCCATCTGCCCTGAAAGTCTTCTCTTGGGTTGAGACTCTAAAAGACTAGAACTGCTCTAAAGGACGTTAAAAATGAGCTAATTCAAAATATCCACCTGGGAAACTGGCACCGCGTGGACAAGGCGGTTGTGGACGGCAGAACATCCCATGGCACGTGGGAGCCGGAGCCAGGAGGACCCTCAGCCAAAGTGAGCTGCGGCTCTTTGGCAGGGTGGAGCAGCAGCTCTTGGGTGATGCTGGTGAGAGCTGTGGCTTCTCCACCCTTCCCAACACAAACACTGACCCACCCCCTCAGAGATACTCCCCAGCACGGCCGGGCTGGACCCACGGGGTGCTGGGCAGGGCAGCGGGCCCCCCCGCCTCACAAAGCTGGTCTGGAGGGGGCACGTGTCCAGCAACAGCCCCCAAATGACATCTCTGGTGCTCCCCAAAGAGCCTTTCAGGCTGCAGCTCAGGGCGGCCACAAACTGCTCGTCTGTCAGAGCCGCTCCCAGCGTTTGCCTTGGCTAACCAAGGAACCTGAAATGCTGCGATTTATCCTCGCACGGCGTTGCCTGCCGTGGGCCCTTGGCCACGTGCTCGTCAGGCCGGCGGAAACGGGGCTGCCCCGGAGACCCCCCCCTGCCCCAATGACCGCGGAGCACGGGATGAGGCCATGCGGCGCCGGGCAGGCAAGGGGGGACGGGATTTCCTCCGCAAATTAAACTTCCAGGAGATAAGGAGATCAAACGCCCGCCGGAGCGCAGCAAGGAGCTTTGTGAAGGGGCAGCACTTGGAAATGGTCTGTGCTCGGGGGCGCAGCTCTGCCCCGCAGCCGAGCACTGAGTTCTGGGGATGAGAGCCGGCTCGAGAGACACAGCAGCCGTCCCTCCTGGAGGTGATGTGTGCTTGCAGCTGGGGCCGGGGCAGGGCAAGCCCCACACTGCCTGCACTCCGTCCTGCTGCCTAAAAATGGCAGTTTTATATATGTATCTCTCTATATATATATTTGTGTCCAACCCAGCTCTTATTTCAGGTGCCCACCCCGTGCCCTGCTCACAGGGGTCCCACTCATGGGCTCCCCCCGCTCCATCCCCACACGGAAACCCTGAGCGAGTGCGTTTTGCATTTCCCCTCCGCCAAATGAGCAAAGCTCACTTTCATTCCCCATCCCCCCCAAAACATTTGAAGTGGAGTGGAAACAGCGAGGAGCTGAGTAGGTGGAAACACTAACGCTTTATCTTACTGCCCTTCCAGACATGCATTTCCCATATTTCTTCTTCAGCAAAAAATTTAACAGTTGTACCAGCCAATCTCCCATAAATGCAGCCATCCCATCACCTCGCAGCTCCTGGGGCTCTGAGGTGCTGTAAAGCTGCACAAAATAGGTACTAAATCTTATTCACAGGCCAGTAACAAATGCTGCATTATTATTTAGCCAGCAATATGCTCCGTCTAAATTCCTTTCCGCTGTGGAGTAAGTACATTGTGATTTGTCCAACACCAACCTATCTTACAGGCAGACTCCAGATACTTTGTTATAAGACTCCAAAATTCTGTATTGGAACAAGTGTTTAAGAACAATTTATTTCCCCCCAAATCAGGGCAGCAATCCTGGTAATGAGTGTCATTAGGAAAGCTGAGTTTTCTGCTACAATGGGAGACCTGTGTGTGTTTTGCTGCAAATAGACAGGAAAGAAAAATAAATCCCCTTTTCTTTTTCCTAAGGAACCAAATAAGATCTCTGGGTTAATTGTAGAACAAAAGAGGCCTCAATTTCTGCCATCCACCATGGAAAGGGCTGGATCCAAATATACATAAATTAAAAATAGAAAGGTATAAACAATGCTTCCTTCCTAAAGAGCCTCCCTGGTAAACCTGGAGCTGGCAGCCTCCCAAGCCGGGCAGCCTCCAGCTCATCCTCCTGTTTGCAGAGGCTGCTCCAGCACGGAGCCGAGCTCCCGGGGAGGCTCCGGGTACTTTGTTCCCTCTCAGGACCAGTTCCCTGGAAAACGGTGTGTTTTCGGTAGCCTCTCTGATCAAATAAAGACCAAAAGGCTTTCCTTCCCCCCCCGGCACCTTCGTTTGTGACTGTCCTTTGCTTTCTGGCCTGGGAAGCTGTTGCGGTGCGAGGTGGGTGCTGAGCCCCGTGCCTCCCCCTCTCCGAGCCGCGCCGACGGGTCGGATCACGGGATGGGACCAGGTTTCCCAGCAGAGCCCTCAGGGGAGGGACTGGGGAGCACACGCTGCCGCCGTGGGACCCTGGGGGGGAGCGCGGGGGCCTGGGGACACGGGGAGCCCCGGGCAGCGGGACCCCTGCACCTCTCCTGGTTTGGAGCCCGCAGCTCCCCACCCCTTCTCCAGGGGCCTGTGGGGTTTCATTTGTTCATTCTCATGCGAATTACTGTTCCGTGGGGAAAGCCTCTGCTTCCACCTCCGAGAGGATTACCGCAGCCACAGGACCAAATCCCTCTCTTCATTACACCCGTGTAAATCTGGAGTAAATCCTTTTAAGCCATTGGGGCCACTCTGGGCTTACCCAGACATAAATGGCCATACTATAAATAAGACCTTGGTTTGATTAGAGAACCAAAGGCAGGAAAATAGCACCTAAAAGATATCCAGGGGAAATATAAGCTCCCCCGCCCCGCAAGTAGTTATGCTGACAGTGACGAATTAGTCCATGAATGCCAGTCAGAGAGCAAGTCACGCTTCATAAATAAATTACACAAAGATATTCCCCCATCCCGGCGTGCTCACCCACAGCAGATTTCCACAAAACGTGACTGATGAGACTCCAGACCCAGGGGAAGGTGCGGGATGGAGCAGGGCGCGCCCGGAGCCCACAGCCATCACCCCTGTGGCAACCAAATTCCTGCTGGTCCTGGCCCGGGATCCCCAGTTCCTGAGGTGGGCGACAACCCGCTGGGTCCTGCAGCCGCGGGGCAGGAGGGGACTCGGGGACGGGGAGCGGCGGGGGCAAGAGGGGATGGAGAGAGCTGAGAAAGGGGTAATGGGGCTTGATTAAACCTCCCCAGGCGCTCATCGCTGCCCGCCGGGAGCTCAGCAGCATCCAGACCCTCACGCCGGGGGCTCGGGGGAGGCAGAGCGTGGCCTGAGCCCCCCCAGCAGCTCGTGCCCCTGCCCGGAGAGCGCCCGGGCTCTGCACGCTCCTCACGCCGCTGCCTCTGCACCCAGGTTTGCACAGCCATAAGGCCCCGCTGCCTTCCCTGCCTCTGTCCTCAGGCAGAAACTTATCAGCTTTAATTGCAAGTAATAGTGAAAATAACGTTCTGCACACGATGAGCATCTTCCATCTTCACAAGCTGCAGCGCGACTGTTTGGCTCCGCAGCCGCCCGGGATGACGGCGACTGTCCCCGTCCAGCTCACGGCAGCGGGCGAGGGCGGGAGGGAGGGGGGGGGAGCTCCGGTCGAGAGCAGAGAGTCCGGAGAGGCTGAAAATAATTGTCTGACTTGAAAGGTAGCCAGGGCAAAGGAGCCAGCAGAACATGTTAATGGGCTTTTAAATGACAACAAATGGCCATGCCTTCAGTTTGATGTTGGATCGAAGAGGCTGCGTCTTCAATCATTTGTCTGAATTTTGGATTTTCACGCAGGAAAAACAAAGGCAGGGGTGTACGGTTTGAACGTGAGCAAATGTTTTGCAGGCCTCTCTTTCAGTACCATGAACACAGCCTGTTTCCAGAGGGCTTTTTAGAGTCCAGCTGCAGTCTCTCTGTACACCTCAGTAATATTCATCTAATCCAGGACTTTTGTAGGATGAGACACAGCTAAACATTCAAAATCAAGAATAGTTCAGTGACCCCGTATTAAGCACGTATATTTATTGCTGTTGATATTAGAGCCACACATTCCAGACAGTGTCTCTCAGCCCTTGTTAGAGACAAACTGAGAGGGCGAAGCTGCTAAACGGGGTTTGCACCCCGTGTCCTCAACCCCCCTGCCCCGGGAAGGGCAGCAGCTGCGGTGAGGGCTGCCTGTGCCGGCGGGGGAGCGGCGCCGTCCTCCCTCTCTCTCTTAAGAGAAAGGGGATACGGTAAGTTCAATCCATTGCAGTTAAATAATTTACTGGTGGTCAAACATAAGAGCTGGGAAGAGAGCTCAGGCCCTTGGCTCTGGTGTTTCACCCCGCTCTGCCTCCCCCAGCCTTGCCATACTTAGATGCAAAAATTATCAGCAGAAGAGTTTATAAAACGCCAAAACAATTTCTCTCCTGTCAGCTAGACAATTTGTATAAATAGCACCTCTTTAAAGACTCTCCTGCCACCTCAGACCTCCCTTTTGTCTCCCCATGATCTATTTTATGCTGTTTTAATGGGATTTTAAAACAATCTCTAATGAAGAGCAAGGACAGAAAGCTCTGTGCTGTGCAGAAGAGCCCTCGGTGGCGGCGGGTGCGTGGCAGGCGCCGAGCTCTGCAGGATCCCGTGTTTGCTGCCACCTGCCAGGTGCCTGATAACTGCCATGCTGAAAGGCTTTAAAAATAAATTGAGAGGTAATTTCCTCTCATGTTACATGGGAGATGAGTGATCAAAACTGCTTGATGGGTGATGTCTCTGTATCGCTGTGCAACAAGTTGGAGAAGCACCTCTGGGAACAAAATATTCCAAAAAGCTGCATTCGCCAAGCGTTGCAAAGACACTTGAAAGAGCAGAAGAAACCACCTCGGTCCTGCTCGTTCTGCAAAAGAAACAGGCTATCACCATGCCGGGTAGGCTCAGATGAATATGGAGAAATTCTGATTTACAGGATACTGGGCAGGGACAGCCCTTGGCTGGGATGTGGGAGGCAGCAGTGTTGTGATGGTGGGGGAATGGGGGGGACAGCCTGGTCCTCCGCTTGGCTAACCGGTCACTGCTGCAGGCGGGGACCCCCCGGCTGTTCAGCTCTCCGCCGCGTCAGTGCGGGGGCCCGGGATGGCCTCAAGCACCAGGATATCTCACCCTGCTCGCAGTTTTCTTTCCCTTCTGCCCCGTTTGTCATCTGCTGTCACTGGGGAAAGGAGAGGTGGGCCAAGACGGTGGAAGGGTTCTGGCTACTGCACAAGCGGGGGTCAGCGGCTTGCAGCGGCCGCTGAATCCTTTCGGCCCATATATGATGGGCTGGCAAGAAAAACACAGCGTGATACAGTTCACTCATGGCCCCGGGTGCGTGGGGAGAAAGGAACAGCCTCAGGCAGGGAGAGCTGGATAACGGGGGGGTGGGGTGGGGGGGAACCTCTCCTCCCAGGGGCTGGGGGGGCCCATTCCCGTGTGAGCGAGCGGGTTTGGCATCGGACGGGATCCTGTGCTGGTTGCTCTGCCCTGACTGCAGCTTCCCCCACTCCGTAACCACAGACGAAGAGAACCGTAAAAAACTCCAGTTGTAACGCAATTCACTTTGAAACGCGCAAAAAATACCCTTCGACCGAGCCCCTGGCCCTGTGCTCCTGGCCTGTTTGTGCTTGGAGCTCCAGGAGCCGTTTCAGCCCTGCGGTCTGGCGGGCAATCCCTCCGAGCCGAGCCGTACTGCTCAGACAGCCCCATCGCCCTCCTGCGCGAACGCGCTGAGCGGGCAGGGCGGATGCACTCCCTCCCGGGTTTCGGGAGGTTCAAAATCCAAAGCCGCCTAATCCAGCCGAGCAAAACCACGCAGGGAGCGTGAGGATCGCACCGGTTCTTGCTGCTCTCTGAGCCCAGGTTTCACTTCTGGAGCGGCGTCTCCCCCCGCCCAGGCGCGGGGCAGTGCCTGCAGCCCCGCAGCCGCTGCGGCGAGCACCCTCCCGGGAAGGGATGCCACCTCCACGGCGGCGGCTGCTGCGCGGGACGTTTACTGGACTTAGAAGGAGCAGAGCTCTCCCTGGGGCGGCTGTGGGGCAGGAGCTGGCAGCCCACGCAGGAGAGGTACAAACCCCCCCAGCAGGAAACCTCCCGTGACACCCAGCTCACCCAGCCAGAGGCTTTGGGGCCGGTTTTCCTGTGCTCGGCGGGGTGTCAGCGGGCACGTTCAGGAGCAGCCACGAGTGTGAGTGGCACGGGGGAGCAGTCGGCAGCAGAGCCCCATTTGCACCTTTTCTGGCTGTTCCAACACTGCCGGTGAGTCACCAGGAGAAATCCTCCGATTTCCAGCACATTTCAAGCTCAGGGAATGGGATGGGGAAGGGAAGAAGACCTTTCCAGATCTGATTCTCCACTGACAATTTGATTTTGACAGGGGTTGAAATAATCTTTGGAACAAAATCTGGATTCTATAGACAGCGAACTTTGCCTTTCAGCTAAGCTATATGCATACCGGGGGGGAGAGTTTTCTTCAGGTTTTCCCATCTGTGAGAAATACTGACAGCATTTTTTTAACATCCCTGTGCCCCGTATCCAAAGGGGCAGGTGAAGCAATGCCCAAATGGGAAGTTTCAGAAGGAAACCAAAAAGATCTTGCTTCTGTCCAGCCCTTCCCAGCTCACAGGGGAATCTGTCAAGACCAGCTTGACCTTCCTCTTTCCATGGCTGGGGAAAGTGAGGCACAGAGCAGTGACAGGACATTGGTCACCAACACCAGGCTCCAGACTCGCTCTGCCTCCTTATTCCCCAGACCACAGTCCCGCTCTGTTAAACCAGATGTTGCCGTGTTTCACATTCACATCCTCTCTCTGCTTTGCTTTCACTTCCTTTCAAGGCAGGGAAGAGCCAGGACACCACTCACCGCTCACCACCTCTTGCTTTATGAGCTGCTGCTTTTTTTTTTTTTTTTTTCCTTTAAGGTAAACATTACATTTCAAAGTCCCAGAAAAAAAAAAAAAAAAAAAAAACAACTCAAAAACCCCCTCCTCCATACTTCCTGGCACAAAAGCAGAAGCTGCTGGGTAGTAAGGAAGGAGGAATGAGAGTGCAGAGCGTTGCTGACTGGGTGCCAAGGCTCGGCTGCAGCCGGGTCACCCGGCACCGTGGGAGCACAGGCTGGGGGGTGCCGGGACCCCCGAGCCCCGAGCGGGGCTGCCTGCGAGGGGGCTGCCGCCCTCCTTCTCCCTGCAAGTGTTCCACAGCCCCACCAGAACAAGGGCGGCTGTCGCTGCTGTGGGCTCACACGATAAGAACATTATTGTGGGATTACTTGTTTTCTTCTGCATCTGTGTGTCACTTAGAAATAATTTCTTTTCTAGAAAATCTGTTCTCCTCCCCTCCACCCCCAGTGTGGAAAGGGAATCTGTGCTCAGAGCCCCAGCTGAGGTTGCAGATAGACCGTTCCCTTCCTGATCCTTATCTCACCAGGATGTAGGAGGACCCTTGGGGAATAGCTGTAAGCCTTTCGCTGGAGCCATCCAAGAACCAAGCAAGCTGACTACAGCCTTTAAATGGCAAATCCATCAAGCGCTGGGGGACCAGGATCTGAAAGTCTGTTTAACCCCACCAAAGTAGGACACCCCCGTGCTCCCCAGAGCCCGACCTGCCCCAGGCACGGGCTCCTCCTCGAGCCGCCCTCCCCGCAGAGCTCAGTGGGCACCGCCGTGTCACCTAAATAACACGATCCAAAAACACACCTTCGAATCCTAATCTAAACCAAAGCCTTAAGTTGCTGGCTCACAAACTTACTCCAGCTGCACCCCGCTCACGGGTGGGTAGTTTTGTGTGGCAGCAAATCCACCGCTGAGTTTCCCTTGGGCTGCGAGGGCTCCTCGCCCCCCGGGCGGGCAGGCGCAGGGGACGGGAGAGCCAGCCCGCTGCCCCGCAGCGGGATGGGGAGGAAAAGGTGGTGGAGAACAAAGAGGGGTCTGGTCCTTTCCTCCGCCTGGGGCTGGGTCACACCAGCACTTCTGGACGCAGCTCTGAACTACAGCTGGCGATGGCACCGCGGCTGCGCTGGGGGACAGAGCTGCTCCGGGTGGCCGGAGGGGGCTGGGGGTCGGCGGGTGCTGAAATTCCCAGCGACAGCCACGAACCCAGAGGCTGATGAAAACAGCATCATCGTCCCGCTCAGCATCATCCTCCCTCTTGCCTAGAACAGACTGCTGAGATGTCCGACAGACTCTCTGCCTTTGCTCGGTGGCTGATGCCCACCTGATACCACGGAGGAACGGAAAAATGAATCCTGGACCCCTGTGCAGCCGAGCCTGATCCTTCTCACGCACTGTCCCTCCTGCTGCCAGCTCCATCGGCCTGCGCGAGGCACCCTGCTGCAAATCCCAACTGGTTTTATGAAAAAATATCACCGTATGTGGCAGCAAAAGCATCCAAAGTATTCCAACCACACCAACACACTAGCAGAAGGGTTATATACTATGGCAGCATTTATTGATATGTATCCACATGTGCGCACACAGAGAGCGTGGCCATCAGCAGCAATAAACGGAGGATTGGCAGCACCGACGTGCAGAGCTCTGCTGCCTGAGCTCAGCCATATGTTTCCCTAAGCCTCTTGGCGGGAGCACAACGCGTGTTGACGGGAGAGCAAGTTGGTAGAGCAGTAAAGGAGGGAACCCCTCGCTCGGGACCGGGGGTTGGATGCCTGTAAATAAATAGCGAGAAGGGGAGGGCAGAGCCGGTTTCCACACCAAAACGCTCCCTGATCCCACGCCCCGGCCCCATTTGGCTTCTCTGCGCAGGGAGTGTTTAATCACTCTGCAAGCTGTAAAAACCCCCGTGTTCCCTGGCGCGGGGGCTGGCGGAGGGCAGCGGGAGGAGGAGGGTGCAGCCCCCCGGGGGTGCCCCTGGGCTGGGGGCGAAGCAGGGGTTAGGGTACAGGCTCGTCGGAGCTGCCGCAGCCTGGCAGCCCGGATCTTGCGTATTTAGGACAGGAAACAGATGCTGCCTGGCGGAGGAAACATCTGAAGAAAATGACTGCACCTTGTGCCTTGCCCAGCAGGAACCCGGTGGGAACTGGGGGTGCTGGGCGGAAACGCCCCGGCTGGGCCCCGGTCAGGGCAGGTGCAGCTCAGCTGGGTTTGGTGGCATCACCCTCGGCCACATCAGCGGGGACAGGGGCCCAAAGGGCTTTTTTCCTTCGGGTCTTTTATTTCTCCTTCGAAGCAGCACGGGGAGCAACGAACGCAGAGATGAGCCGTGCACCCCTGGGGGAGGCGACGGTCCCCTCCCCTCGCAGCGACGGCCGCAGCAGCCTGTCTGGCCTGAGGGTCCCAAAATGAGCTGGCGAAGCGTCTCTCACCTCACCTACAGCCCAGGAGCCGTGGGCTCACTGCCCTGCTCAGCCTGGGTACGAAGCAAGACCCCTTCCCTCTGCCCAGCGGCAGGTTTCCAGCGCCAGGTCACACACCCGCGCAGGCACATGGACGCGGGTTTACTGAAGGTGGGCGGTTTTCTGAACACATCTGCAGTCCGCAACTGCTAAAAAGGACAGACAAATTGTGCCCTGGTAGCTCCAGCAGCGTTACGGGCATCTCTTAAACAAAGACAGTGTCCCCACGGAACACCTGCCTTCTAAGAAAAAGCCCTGGGATGATCTAATGCTATTAAATTTTATGGGCTGGTGCAAACAAAGCCTTGTGAAAGGCTGCTTGTTTTCCTTCTGTTCCAAAGCACCTTTCCACAAGTGGGTGCTGCTGCCCCACTGAGCCGGGCCAGAGTATTTTCGGCGGGTGATGCACTGTCCTGCCAGCAGCCGGCCTCCGAGCCCCCCGCCCGGGCCTGGGTCCTCCTGACTGCACTTTGCTGTGCTGCTCTTTGTGCAACCAGAAATCTGGCAGCCGGGGCCCGCCTTCTTGTTACATCCTATAGTACCTTAGCATTTATGGAGAGGTTTGTTCCGTGGCAACACGCCAGAGTATTTCCTCCTAGCTCCACCAACTTGAGAAACACTTTCCTTAAATAGAGCTGAAAAGCCAAAGCAAATACTCTTAAAGGAAAAGCTGTTAGCAGGGGCAAAAGTAGAGCCAAAAGCTCGTGTCAGGGCTCCTGTCAAGCCGAGGTTTGGTGCAGGAGTCCCCTCGCAGGCTGCGTGCGAGAGCCGTGTGCTGCCTTTCAGAGCCTGAGCTTCTGCAGAGCCGGCTCCTGCCCGGGCAGCCGCAGGAAGATTTGGGGCAGCCCGAGAGAGAGGGCTGGGGCTTGGGAAATGGGTACCCCGGGAGGGCACCAGTGGGGACCACTGCTGCCTCCCAGCCCGCCGCCTGCCCACAGAGCCCAGCAGCGCTTGTTACTAACAGAGCAAACCACCCATTAGCAAGAGTAACCCTAACCTCGCCCCCCGCAGCCCCCCATCGGGCTATCCCCTCAGTCCCAAACCTCTCCCACCTTTTGCCTCAGAAATGCAAAGGAGGTTCTTTGTTTTGGGAGTTAGCTGGGAACCTGAACTCACCATCGCACTGCCAGAGCTTTATTAGCTGAACACAGAAATATGCACCCAACTGTTGCTCCGGAGAGCGTGATCTGAGAAATGTGTCCTGGTGTCTGTGCCGTTTTCCCCCCGCTCTTGTCACTCCCATGCTGTTTGGGTTGTTGTATCCAGCCTGGACAGACTGATGAGCGGGGCACAGCTCACACGGTGCTCACTCCTGGTTTCACTGTGCGCTCCACGCTAGAAATAACTGACTCTGACTTCTGGAGCAGGATGTAAGTCCTCAGAACGAAAGTGTATGTTTCTTTGAACTTCTGTATTTTGAAGGCATAGACGATGGGGTTCATGGCTGAGTTGGCATGAGACAGCAGGATGCCCAGGTACACCAGAGGCTGCGGGATGGCGCAGGAAGGGCAGAAGTATGAAATGCAGTTCAGGATGCCAAGAGGCAACCAAGACACTGCAAACAAGATGAGGATGAGGGACAGATATTTGGCTATTTTGTACTCCTTCCAAAAAACCGTTCCTCCTCCTGGAGGACTTGCTGAGCTCAGGCTTAGTTTTACCCATGTGATGTAGAAAACCTTGGTGTAGAGGGCACACATGATGAGCAAGGGAAGGAGGATCCAAGTGAAGAGGCTGAAATACACCACCTAATCCATTCTCATCACAGCCAAGTAGTGACACTTGATGCAGCTGGAGCTGCTCATGTGCTGGTTCCACCCCAGCATGGGGACCAGCCCCACCAGCAGGGACACAAGCCAGCAGAGTCCCAGAAGCACACAAACCCTTTTCTTCGTGACGGCTGCCCTGTACCTGGGTGGGCAGGAAACGTTAGCCATGTTAGATGTGATTCTTCAGAAAAAAAAGAATTGCAGGAACTTGGGCTTGCAAGCACCCGCTTCTGGTGGCCTCACTCGAGTTAAGCACAGTTCTGCGCAGTTGGTCCTTAGCAGCTTCTGACATTTAAAATGTATTTTCAAACTATGGGGGAACTTCTAAATGGTCGCTGATCCCCCTTAAATGGTGAGAACCCACAGATGCAGTGCACAAGTCCTTTCCTCAGAAACACGGGTTCATTCTGACCTGTATCAGTAAAGCAGTATGGTTGTCTCCCAGGGGGAAACCTAAAAAAAACCACTACCTTATTCAGACTCCGAGCACATACACATTTATGAGCAACCCTTCCCTGACTCCCTGTAGCTTAAGATTTCCAGGCATTGCTGAATTTCCAGGCATTGCTGAATTTCCAGGCATTGCTGAATTTCCAGGCATTGCTGAATTTCCAGGAGTGCTCAGACTGCTGGTGCTCCCTTGCCTACACTTTGGGAACCGCTGCCTTTGTGTGAGTTTCTCTCACAGAACCAACGATGCCCAGAAAAGCCCTACGATGCTGCAAACGAGGGAGAAGACAAATATGTGGGAGGAGAGCAATGGGGAAAAGATGATGAGACGGGACCTTTGCCCGGACTCACCTGGTCAGCAGCTTCACTCGCAGGTACCTGTCGACTGCGATGGCCAGGAGAGACAGGATCAAGGCACGAGAAAAGACCATCATCGGGCAGGACATGAACAGGCAGGAGTAGAAATGGATGACGACTCCCAGACTGACCACGACAGCCAGCGGCACTACATGGGTCCGCATGGCAATGTCAGTGAGTGCCAGGGAAACGATGTAAAAGAAGGTGGTCTGCTGCAGAGCTGGGTTCAGCTTCACTGCCCAGGTCACCAAGGCATTGCCCATCACCGCAGAAATTCCAGTAATAGACTCCATCACGATATAGGTCGCATCCGGGCTGCCTACTGACATTTTGGACACCTGAGGCTGTTTCCATCCAAAATTAAGAAATCTTGTGCTGAATTATCTTTTTTTCCTCCAACAGCCAGGTCAGAAGCTAGCTCGTCCCTGATTTGCCTTAAATTAAGCCCCTCATTTAGAATTCTGCACACTTTCCAGTCTGCATACACACCTCTTTAAAGACAAGCAGATCGAATTGTCGATGGAGATCCATTTATCAGACCTTCTATAGCAAACCCTACAACATCCTTCCTTCTGTCCCCTTGAGGTTTGAGCACATTTACGTGTGCTTTTGCAGAAGAGTCAACGTCATATAGTGGCAGCATCAAGCTACAGACAAATCACAGGGGCTACCTGTTGCGTGTGCTATTTTGCTACTCTAGTTCAGTCCCAAATGCACAATCTCCTCCCCAGCTGGGTGCTCTGTGCTGCCTACCAGGGTGAATTAGCCAATGCTCAGCTCTACTGCACTGCAGCTAGCTTGCTCCGTCTCCAAGCTTCTTTAAAGCCTGCTCAGTCTATATTACATGCAGTGTAGGTGTAGCACCAGAGAAAACAGGGCCAAGGGACCTCGAGTGATCTAGTCCATTCCCCTGCCACAAAGAAGGGGTGAGGAGGGCAAATGTGAAGACGGTCAGCTGGATTTTGGGTGACCACAAGGCAAACAGAGGGAGAAACATTTTGTTTTGACTCTGTCACACAAGCTGCTCCCCTAAGGCCCCACGCAGTGCCAAGCTCTTGTTCTCAGGAGCTGTGTTAAGAGCAGGCACAGGGCAGCAGAGGAGGGTGGGCACTATTAAGGCCCCTGTAACTCAGCTTTGCAGTAGCTGTCTCTATGAGAGGCATCTGGCTGCCGCCACAGGAGTAGGTGACAGAAAAAGGAAGCTGTCAGCTGAGGTTGAGAGGAGATGCACAGCGAGCGCAGGAAGCGGGGACCGCTCTTGCCCAAGCGCGGCTGGCAGCCAGGACACAGACATTTCCCATGTCAGCTCAAAGCTGCAAAGTGCCTGCTGCCCCCTCCTTCCCAGGTGCTCCCTAGAGAATTTGCTCATTCAGCTTACAAAAGTCTCGCACCACATGCCTCTCCTCGGGTCTCTCTCCTGCACCCACAGATAACCTGCGCCAGATTTCATTAGAAAACCAGCACAGCCAAGTTCAGTTGCAGGCTGGGACTGTCTATGGACACCTCACCATTTTCCCAGAAGTAATCCTACCAAAACTCCCTCCAGTCAGGGAACAAGAAGTACTTGCATTGATTTCAAGGAAACAGAATTTGTCAACTCTTTTGACAGCAGAGAATAAAGAAGTCTGACTTATTTCTGGCTCTGTCTCCTCCCAGGGCTGATTTCACTTCTCCATCACCAGTTTTACCAGAAAGTTGGGTGGAAAAAATGGAGGGACTCAGTGTCTGGGAAACCAAATAGTACCCATGTTTGCTTAAGGCTTCGATACACTGGCACCTGATTGTTTACTTGCTATTTGCTCATTCCTGAAGAGAAAGCATTTCTCTGTGCCAAAGAGCCAGGTTACCCTGCAGCTCGCGGGCTGACACGAGCCCACAGATTTGTGTCTCTTTGCAGTTTCATCAGAAATGGGAGCAGCTCTTTCACTGCAGACCCATGCCAAGGAGCAAGGCACCACGCACTGCCGGGCTCGCCCGCAGCAAGCGGATCCCAGCTCTCACACCTCCTCCCTGCGACTTCCCATCACCTCCCACACCTTTCCTCACTTTCTCTGTCTTCCACAAACAAAGCACAGGAACCTGTGGCACTGGCTGAACGTGACTTGGTTGGTCATCATACTGGTTTCTAGCAGCAGTGAGGGCTCTCACTGAAAATGTCACCTGCATTATGGGAGCATTTTTTGGCCGGCTCAGGGCCTTAACTGAAATAGTATACCCTATTAAATCAAGTATTAGAATTTAACGAAACACCCTTCTAACGTCCCCTGAACTGCCTCATTTCCTAAAGTGACTGCAGAGCGATTATCTAGATTGATAAGTGACAGCTCTGCACAGTCAACTCTGGTTACAGTTCTCCCACTTCTGAAGCTGTGGCTTAGAAGAGGAAGCAGTTAAAGTATTTGTTTGTAGGTTGCTGGTAAGGAGGCTTGCGGAAGCTTTCCCTTTTTTTTTTTTACCTTCAAAATAGCTTTCCAAAGTACTTCACTGATACCAGGCTGCTGAAGGGATGCTGTGAGCTTCAGGAGTTGTGCCCAGAGGGGAGAATGTTTCCTGGATGCTAAGGTATTTGCAGCTCTGTAGGAGCTCAACAGCTGATTTGCTGCCCAAGTGCTGAGGACGTGAAATACTGGAAGAGGTTTGCATGCTGGAGAGTCACTGGAAGAACTGAGCACCGGGCACGGAGAACGAATCTCGCGCACGGTCATCGATGTCCATGCTCCCTTCTGCAGCTCAAGCCAGAGCGGGAGCGCCTCCAGCAACTCGCCATGCCAACAACAGCCTGGCGCTGAGCAGCCTGGATGGCATTTACATCGGTACCGAGTGCTTGGTTGCTTTGTTTGCCACTTTGGGTAACATCCTGGTCATCTGGGTGGTGAAGCTGAACTCGACGTTTCAGAACACGACTCTGTACTTCATCGTTTCCCTGGCGCTGGCCGATATCGCGGTGGGGCTCCTCGTCATACCCCTGGCCATCGTGGTGAGTCTGGGCATCAGCGTCCACTTCTACACCTGCCTCTTCATGTGCTGCCTGATAGTGGTGTTCACTAACGCGTCCATCCTCTCCCTCCTGGCCATCGCGATCGACAGGTACCTGCGAGTGAAGCTGCCAACCAGGTGAGTGCTGGACCGCCACAGACCCCGCTCCTGCCAGCTCTCCCATGCCCCACGCCTCCCCTCTCCTCCTTAACTTGGCACTTTTCTAACACACATTTACTCTAAAGGCATGCTTGCACATGGAGAAAATACCTGTGCCCAAAAGCCCACCTAAGAGGAGCTTTCTACAACAGGAACCACTCCCTGCAGTTAACCACGCAGCGCGGACATCCCTCCCCGGGGTGTTGTGTGCGGCCGACAGCTCCCTGTTGTTGCCAGTCAGAATTCGGCCACAGGATGAGTCTGTGCTCAAACAGTTGAATTCGTCAGATATTTTGTTAATTGCACAGGATGCCAAGAGTACTACAGACTTCTTTGGGTTTCTGAGGCTAGTCATTTAAATAAAATTCCTTTTAGCATTTGCTGAAAATACAAAAGAAATAACTGACATCTTAAGTTAGCCCTTAGTAAGACGTTCACTTTGAATGGAAAAGTACGTAAGCTAGAAATGGAAAGCATAACCTCGAGCATTAAAGAAGACATTTTTTATGGAGAAAGGACCTATAGAATTGAAGAATGAAAGAACAGTTTGGTCCCACAAATGGCATAAACCAATTGCAAAGACTAAAGTACAACCAAGGAAGCTGAGAAATAAGATAGGACTGCTGACAGCAAAAAAGCAGTATCTAGGCAAGAGGAATACTAAGCTCATAGTGAAACAAGAAAGGAAACAGCTGAGAACATCACAATTATAAAGAAGGGAAGTTAATCATAGTTATTCTTATGGGTGCTGCAAAGTAACTGTTACAAATGAACAATTAGGGCTTGTCTCAAAATAAGATTTGGTTTCCCCCCCAGAAAAAGTTAATGCTTTGTTTTGTGACAGTTAACCTGTTGTATTTGAACATGCAAGTTCTTGAAACCATCCTTAAGTATTTTAAACACTTCTGTTTAACAAGGTCTGGGTTTTCTTCCCCAACAGATACAAGATCATCACTACAGAGAGAAGAGTTTGGTGGGCACTGGGTTTGTGCTGGTCTCTGTCCCTCCTGGTAGGCTTGGTCCCCATGTTTGGATGGAACAAAACAGAACCAAGGAACTCTGACTTTCTCAGGTGTCAGTTTACCTCTGTGATGAGGATGGATTACATGGTGTATTTTGGCTTCTTCACATGGACGCTCGTCCCTCTGCTCATCATGTGTGCTCTGTACGTTGAAATCTTTTACATCATCCGGACAAAGCTAAGTCAAGGTACAACCACCGTGAGAGGGGCAGGAGCTTTTTATGGCCAGGAGTTCAAGACAGCCAAATCTCTAGCACTTGTTCTCTTCCTGTTTGCAATATCCTGGTTGCCTCTGTGCATTATAAACTGCATTTCCTATTTTTACCCCGAGTGTCAGATCCCTCCGTATTTGTTGTACTTAGGAATCCTGTTATCCCATGCCAATTCTGCCATGAACCCCATTGTCTATGCTTGCAAGATAAAGAAGTTCAAAAACACGTACCTTTTAATTTTAAGGACCTATATCCTGTGCAAAAAACCAGACCCAGTTCTTACAGAGCAAACAACAGACCAACAGTCATAAATAAAGAACGAACGTTGACCCGCCAGTATACACCAGACCGTTGATAAACCACTTTGCTTTGTTAAGAAACTCATGGGAAAGTGTTTGTTCTGTTTCATCTACTCCTGCTCTTGCACGAACTGTTTTATGATAAGGGCAAGCTCCTCTTAGACAATCTGATGCACATTTGACATCAAGCTCAAAAGCATCACTTACGATCTTCTGCAATATTGTACCCCAGAGAATTCTGCGTGGTGGTTGCTGTACCAAGCCCAGACCTTCCAGGCAAGCATCTTCATTTAACAGGACCTTCCAGTTTTTATTTATTGGCTTGAGCATTATTTGGTAGACCAGCGACCCAGAGCAGTGTTAACAAGGCAGACTTTGTGCTCCTAGCTCAGATCTGTGATGAGCTCCTAAAAAACAGTGCTTGTTCATTTCCAGTTTGGACTCAAGTCAACTGGAGTCTTTCTGCTATAATTTCGATTTCTCCTTTTGCCCAGTTATAGGAACTTTGCTTACACACAGCCCTGACGGTTTGGGGTTTTTTTGGTCCGGTAGCACCTGCCCAATAAAACGATAGCGTCTCCTGGGACACCTCCGCCTGCAGATGACCTGCACAAGTGAAATTACCAGCCCGGCTGAAAGGCCAGGAGCCGCACTGGCTTTGTGACCCTCCTCTCCTTTGGGGGAGATCCTGTCAGTGGGAGACTCTCATGGCTTTTAAATCAAGACAACGCTCACCCCAGAAGGCTGCAGAGTGGACCTCAGACATAGAGCACCAGGCAAGAGCCAAACTGCCAAACACACTGAAGCTATTCATTAATGAGATACGCTGGGGACAGGGCAACACGCCAGGAAGAGATGACTGTCAAAAAATAAACTAATGATATCCTTAAGTTCTTCCCTCCTCCCCCAGCTACCTGACCAAGAATGGAATCAACTATCCTAAAATTGTCAAGGATGTGTTTCCTAATTTGTTGCTAAAAAACATCAATGCTTGGGGATTCTTCCTGCACAGCATATTCCCATGCTTAATTCTCCCTATAATCACTAACTGTTTTCCTAATACTTGATTTAAATGTAATTTGCTGCAAGGCTCCTCTGTAAACCTGAAGAACAGTTGCTCTTTTTGTAACAACCTGTTACAGATCTGAAAACTACTCTAAATGTATATGTAAATATGGATGTATATGTGTCTTTGTATTAAAACTGTTCCAAAATACAGAAAAGATACTTCAGAAAAATTTCATCCAGTGTTAGTTTTTTTACATAAGGATTGGTTGGGTCCACTGAAAAATAGGATAAATATGTTCCTTGTTGTTGGTAATAGAGCAGCTCGCAGTCCAGGCATGTCCTCGCTGATTATTTTTATACCCTTTGTCTTCTCTGTCAATTTAGACTAAATTTGAGTCTGGTCAACTTGTGTTGCAGTGTTGTCACATTTTCAAGAATAATAATAAGTGTTAGATGGATTTTATATTAAATCAGCCGGCTTGTTTCCCACAACAATCAAAAAAGCAGCCTGTGTGAAATCTCTGCACTGTTTTAGTCGGAGTCCTGACTAGGACGGCACAGAAATTGCAGTAAATATTACACCACAGCTCTTACACCCTGCTTTTAGGGAACATGGGTCACACTTAAAATAGTTCATTAAAGGCCAGGCCCCCTTTTCTCCATCTTTAAATAATAAAAGTGATCTAGAAAAGGGAGTGCATCATTCTGTTATTTATCTCGGAAAGTGCTGGCGTCTGTTCCTTTAGCTGAGATCAGACATCTCAATTTGTTATCTGATGTAACCCTTGTCACAGGCCAAAGCTCTGCCCTGTTGCACAGTTCAACTCTATTAATAAATGGGCCACCACAGGAAGTCGCTGCATAAGTACATCAGAGTTTTGCAAAATAATGTCTCATTATCAGTTGATAGAACCGATTGCTTTCAGCAGAAAACCAGGTCCCACCTAAAGAGCAGAAAATGATTCACTAGAAAGATGCACAGCTAGCTTTGCCTGTGTATTTCTGAGAAATTGAGAAAAGAGGGAGCAACACCGCACCACATTCCTAGCAGGCTGCCTGACAAAATCCAAGAGAAGGCAGCGTAAGGGTCTGGAGAAAGAACAGAAACGGAGAGGCCCGAGAGCAGGGGAAGCTGTCCTGCCTTCTGGAAGGAGGGAGAGCAGCCTCCCGAGCTACCTGACCCTGCTCAGCCCCCGAGAGACAACCCCAGGCACCAGCTCACCTTTCAGAGAAGCAGCAGGACACCTCCGCAGCCGGAGCCAGCCTCTCGCCGTGGGGCAGCCAGCGGAGCCGCTGCCTTGCCGCGGGAGCGGGTTCATCAGCCGGCTGGAAAACCTTCATGCAGGTCTAGGTCCCTGGTTCCCACTTCCAGCAGTCAGTCTGGAAGTAGTTGTGGTGTTCAGCCCCAGGCAGAGACCAAACGGGCTGAATAATGCTTGAACTGGACGTGAAGATGGGTGAAGGCACATGCCAACAGTCCACGTGTATTCAAATATCACTCAGGGAGAGCAAAAGATTTAGCTCTCCTGTGAGAGCTGACTCACGGCTGGCTGAGGGAAACGCAGCCTGACAGTCACACCAAAGTCATCACTGGAGCTTTAATAATCCACCCTTTTAACGCTGCAACAGCATCTCAATTCTAAAATGCCAGGGAATATCACAGGCCACTAGCCTCCACGCAGCCTTCAGAGCACCGTTTGACCCACGAGCTATTTCCGCCCACCCGCCCAGGGTTGGACAATTTGCACTGGACTATCCCATACCCAGGCAAATTCCTTGCACATGCCTGCTGTGAAAGCTTGTTTTTAGGGAGACCACAAGGACAAACACCTCTAGCAGAAACCTACTGAAATAGTGAAAATGGGAGAGCCAGAATAGCAAAGCAGAGGACACACAACCCCACCTCTCTTCTGATTAGCAGACGGAGCGGTCCCAGATGCCTCTGTCTGTAAAACAGAGGGCTGGCTGATGGCTACCATTAAACGCTGTGTGACTATACAGAGCACTTGGCCTGGGACAGGGGGAGACAGACTCACACTCTGGGATGAGTGTGGGACTCGTTAGCAGCCACGCAACAAGCGGAGGTTCTCTGTCACCCTCCATCTCCAAGGGCCGGCCCACCCTCAGCTCTCGAGGTAGGCACACAAAATCGCTGCACTGGGGTTGGCAGCATTTCAAAGTACATGAAAGGGTTGTGCCAAGTCTCGGTACAATTCACGGCGAAGAAACATCTACATGAAAAACCCAACATCCTAGCTGGTCTCAGGGAAACTCTGTGGTGAGTCACTTTTTTTTGCACTTTAACACAGAAAGGTAGTAGCATTCTTGTTGGTATGGTGAAATAACATTTGTGCAAGCCAGGTAAATTTTCAGACCTTATTTCTCAGTTGCTGTCAGGTAGCAGAGTAACATTATTACTCATTTTAAACAAACAACCAAAAAAACTGTGTACCAACCACACTAATCCTTCATGAACCTCTCAGCAACTGCCCATTTTGAGCAGTAATACGGTGTTTTCTCTATTAAATAGCGCTTGAAAAAATTGCCATGACTGAAATGAGAGCAGGTAACAGCAAAACAAAGACTGCAAGTTCTACTCCTGACCCTGTAAAACAGTCAGCAGCCTCACCCACAACACCTCTCAAGCCAGATTTCAGAACATAATGTTTGTGCATGGGCTGTTTCAGTGGTCCCCCAGACTTCCACCAGCTTCTGCAGTCACGAAGGCAGGACAAGCCATCAGAGCTGGCAGAGAAGGAGCCAGTGCTCTGCAAAGTGCTTCTTGGAAAGACACCAAACCCACCACATCTCAGCCGAGCTAAATCCAGCTGCCCATCCGTGGCTGCGTGCTGCCATCAGCTGGCACAGCCACTCTCGCTCCTTGGAAGACTCTCCCACCTCAGACTTGCTGTCCTCAGCGGCAGCGCATGGGAGGCTGCAAGACCCGGGGGGCTTGTCCTGCCTAAGGGATTCCCCTGGAGAGGCACTTACAATAGCACCCACACAAACAGAATCACAAACTGGTTTGGGTTAGAAGGGACCTTAAAGCCCATCCAGTCCCACCCCCTGCCACAGGCAGGGACACCTTCCACCAGCCCAAGTGGACAGGAATCAGGGATGATTTTTAATTTTTTACAATGTATTTAGAACACTATGGGTAACAATACGTGAATTAACATTTCCAGAAATTCTGACTGTCACACTGTTATTGTGCATTTCTTTTGTGTGACCCAATCAGGAAGCAGACATCTGCAGAAAAATATTTCATTATCATAACTTCAATAAGCAGAAAATAACCAATCAGAGCACTTGACAAACAAAAACCATGAAAAATACTGTAGTGACAGAAAAGGGAAACAAAGACACAGACATGAATAGACATAGAGTAACATTTTCATTTCTCAATTCTTTTTGGTAGTTCAAAGCAATAGCGGAGACACACATGGAAACTTTACAAGTACAGTGAGATTTCTACAGATGAGGAAATACAGTATAAAAAGTAATTTGTCCACAACTGTTCACAAGCAGTTTGGAATAGGAGACGTTAGTTTCCCCTTATAACCATAAAACAAGCTGTTGTTACATACGGCAGTGCTGGCATTTCTCAGAGCATTACAGGCCTCGATGTAATGTTCTGGTAGCGTTTGATGTTCAGAAAGTGAAAGCGCCTTCATTTCAGTAGAAACTTCATCATCACACAGCCCTTGGCGTCCGGCTCTGCTGGAAGACCAGAGTGGTGTAGGCAACCTCATTCTGGGGATGTGAAAAGCCATAAATATTAGAGTGTGCAAGCATCGCATCTCGGCTTGAATCTTCCTGCTTTCAATTTGTCCTCAACGCTACACACCATAAGCGGTCAGTCTGTCCCTGCACACGGGAAAGGAGCGAATTCCATGCTGGATGGCACCAGTTGTTAGTCTAGCTCAGGATCCTGGGTCAACTCAGCATTAGGGGCCACCAAAGAGTCAGTATCATGAAGGAAAACTGCAGAAATGCTTGCCCTTTAAAAAGATTTCCCCTAACCTGCTTCATTAGTGGTTTAGTCAAGCCCCAGAATCCTTGAAATACGTGGGGAGTTTGGCATTTGAGCCCTGTGACAACAGAGAAGGAATATCTTTCCTCTTACTGTCCAGGTACTTCTTCAGGTAACTCCCTGAACTGCTATAAACAGAGGCTGAAGCCTTGGATGCACAAAAGCAAGCACTTCTCCTTAGTCAAAAGAACTGTCAACGAACGCTTGAGTCCCACAAGAACAAACATCTTTTCTCGCCCTCTGATCAATATTTACCATTCTATCAAGAATATGAAGTCTCTGCATAAAGTATTAGAAATAATAGTTGTGACCTTTACCTGGGTGTTCTTAGCAGATTCCTCAGTCACTGACTGGAAGTGGACTTGCTCTTGTACATTTTGGTGGGATCTCTTACACTCTAGGAAGGAGAGGGAGACGAGTCTCAGCTACCTGCACCACGTTTGGAGACAGCAACGCAAGAGAGGCTCAAGAGCGGGGTGACAGACCGGCAGCAGGGAGCACGTGCCTTAGACGTAGCTTGTAAATTCTGCCACAGGCCTCCAGTGCCAAGTGAGCCATTCAGCAGCCCACGTCCCTGCCTGCCCGCTGGATGAAAGCGACTGATGAATTTGGTGAGACCTCTGTGTGGCCAGTGGTAGGACCAAAAAAAACCGCAAACCAAACCCAGCCAACAGAGAGCACCACAATTCATCAGTGCTGACGTTAATTCTTCCACAAGAACAGCCCCTGGGATGATTAATGCCAGGAGTGACCTGTTCATGAATCCATTAATTGTTCAGAGGAGACATGGTCTGTGGAAGTCACTCTGAACCCCTAGTGCTGTAAGGTGCAGCCCAGAGAGCACGGAAGCTTAGCACCATTCACATCAAGACATGCAGCACAAGATGTTAAGCACTTCTCTGCCACCAGGTCCGCATCATCGTGCTGCCATTATTCCCTCCACTGTGTCACTTACTTTTTCTGAAGAGGTAGAAGACTGCAAAAATCAGAACAGTTAACATGATGCCAGAGATAAAGGCTAACGATATGTAGAGTATTTCATGGCTGTTGATACACAGAAAATAGTGTTAGAATCTCCTTTTAACAGAGGCGTTGGAGAATAAGTAGTGCTCAAATTTACCAAACTTTATGAAAGGTAATACATCATTTATCCCACGAGGTTAAAAGGTGTGTATCTCCATTAAGCACCACTATGAATTAAATATCTAGTGCACAGACTAGGAAATTCTAAGCAACCTTGTAAAACCCCAAGACGTAGAATGTATTACATATAACTCCTCTTTTGCAGGAAGAGTCCACAGTCTCAGGAAACTGTGTTTGAAGTCAGGAAATAAAGGTAGAGCATTTACTTGTCAATCCAGCATTTGACTTCTGGCTCTTTTAAGACAGCTGCAGAGGTATATACAGTGGTATGTACAGTGACAGTAGTGGAAATGGGTTCAGGTGTAACTGGAAGTGAATAGGAAAAAAAAAAAAATCAAAAACTGGTTTTAAAACCTGTTAGTTTCTCCAATAATATTACAAGCAACAAGAACTACATAGAGGCATGTGCCTATTCAAGGAAGTGTTATTGTAAGCATAACATTTCTCTATCAGAGGGCTGCAGGTGGAACCACCAGAGAGGAAAATGTATTCATACCACTACTGTCCCTCGGCAGCCATGCGGCTCTTCCCCAAAGGTATGCATCTCCCGTGAAGCCACCCCACAGCAGCCCTGAGTCACGGCACTATCAGCTTAGCCAAGAACACTGCATCTAAGAAAATTCTTTAAAAAAGAAACTACCTGCTTTTGCTTTGGAAGGACCACTTCCCATTCTCTCCAAACACTAATGAACAGTATGAGAAGCTAAAAGGAGGGGAGAGGGGAAAAAAAGCAGTTGTATTTATATACATATACACACACACACACTAGAGCAAAACAAACCTGCTACCCTCTTCTAACCCACAGACTTAGCTTCTATTAATTTTTCAGACATCTACTAACTGGCAGAGAGCCACAGCAGCAAACCCGGCAGTTATTCAGCATGAATCTTACTTCCCCATGTCTCGTTTCTGTGCACACATGTGCGTGTTCGTGATGAACATGCCGTCTTCTTTCAGAAGGGTAAGAGTATATTTAATAACTAAAAAAAGCACCCACAGTATTATTTTTGCAGCAGCTAGAACCGAATGAACTTCTTGAGTATTTTCATAATCAGAGGCAGCTTTTGACAGAAATGCCCCTTTTTCTCTCAAGTTACGTTGACTTTTTCCACCAAGGTCAGAATGATAACTTTCTTCTCAGATTTGGGGGTGGAACCTTGAAGATAGGGAAATACCCGCCTACTACAAAATTCCTACCCTGGTATTTCTCACTGCCTGGCTCACAAAGTGCACATTGTCAGCAAAACTTTCAAGTTATTCACATTAAACATCTTGTTCTGTTGCTGTCGTCTTATTCTACTGGTGCCCATTGCTGCCCACACCCAGGAGTCACAGTGCAGACCCCCGATTCCTACGCCAAGTCTAAAGTGCAGTGTTTGCAGCAATGAAAGTAATGACAGCGAGGGCTACAGCTCCGTCTTACCTCCCACCGCTGAACTGCTGCTCACCTGCTGGTAGAGAACTCCGAGGCGTTAGCACTGCAGTGTAACTGCTTGCTTTGCAAAAAGAACCTCTGTCAAACGAGTTAAAGCTCGAGTGTCATTCAAATGTGGGGTTACACAAATATGGAAGTTGAGCAACTTCACTTTTTTTTTTTTTTGTTTAATTAAAAAACCCAGGAAATGGAAAAACACCTGCGTTCTCAGGAACTGTTGATCTGAAAAAAAAAAATGCTTATCTTGTTAGTTCACTTTTAAGTAAGGTTCTACTCTAACCTTTTTCTCTTAACTGTTGTACAGAAGTGTAGAAAACCGTGCTGTTTTACTAACTCCACTAAAATTAAGCATTTCCCTACTGTAGTACCAATCGGCATAAGAGGCACATAAGCACACCCCTGTCTGCTTGCTTAAGTTTATTTACTAAATAAATCGCTTCCCAACACAGAAAGGATGAGATTACACATAGGTAAGCGCTTTGCTCATCTGGGACATTTGAGATGTAACAAAATCCTTCACAGAAAAAACTTTCCTATAAAAAGAAAATGAGAAGGCTTATACTGTGTATTATCGTAATACACATAAAACTATTTTCCTCATTACACAAAAAAAAAGCAGCTTTTTTTTCTACGAAAATCCAGGAAAAACTCATCCTCTAGAATAAACTTATCCATTTCACCGTTTTAAACTTAATACTGGTGAGTTCAGTTAAAGCCAAGTTTTCCAGTAGCTTTTGGTGTATTTCCTGCCAGCTACATCCTCTTTTCCACCAAACAGGAAGATGCTTTCATCACTATTTGAAGCTTTGTTATGAAAGTGGGGTTTTCAGTTGATTTTTAAAACAAGAACATTCATTCCTCCAAGTTATCAGACTAGGTGAATGGGAGCATGGGCACTCATGATTTCAGCACACACTTAAACCACAGTAGATACCTATAGGCCATTATCACACAGAATTCCAAATCAAAAACTGACCGCTGTATCAGCACCAGAATTTTTCACTGTGAAGTTCTGTATCTCATCTCCGGAAGTGTTCATGACTGAACAACAAACCAAAGAGATTTGCATACACTGTGGTTGCAAGTAATTCCCCACAATAAACTAACTGCAGTGGATAAAGTGACCAACCTAGCTACTTCAAACGCAGAAAGGAGTTACTGTTGCTACTGCTAGTGAAAGACAGCAGAGTGGTTGGTTTGTTTGTTTAATGATGCTTTAGAATCATACAATTTCCAACAGAAAGTAGTGAGACACATGTCAGTGGAATCAGACGTGGTTACACTCCTGCCTGTGCATTCTTCGACAGTGCCTTCAGGTCCAAAATGCACTTTGCAATACTCTCCTTCTGCTGCAAGAAAAAAGTAAACAGCTTTCAGAATAAAGACATTTAAATGAACAACATGTGCATTAGAATGCCTTTTAAATAGTCCTTTTTAGACCTATGAGTTACAGATTAAAAGGGATATAATTATAGCTCATGAAGTCAGCGATTCAAATCCAAACAATGACCTGCATTAAAGCATCTGCATGCAGTGCAACAAACATGTTTTCTTTTTCTTCTCAGCTTCATTCCTTAAAAGAAAGGACATCTAGAGCCCACCTGCAGATCTTAAGCTGCCATGGTTTTCCACAGAGAATTTTACAAGTGAGTTCCCTGCCCCATTAACTATGTATCTTCTCACAAGCTTAGCTCTGTGCTGCAACACCACCACAGGTGGTGAAACAGCTGGAATCGCCAGCAACACAAGCATCTGGTACCTAGTACCTGTGCTGGCTAGCTCTCACTCCAGAGCAGGAATGTATTGCAGCCACGTTTGGAAGTCACCTGAAGATGACCTATAACCTTCTGGCATAAGCCAGAATCACCGGACAGCAAATGTTGTAGAGACTAAAATGTAAAGCAGATTTAAAAAAGCAAGTACCTGTTGAGGTGTGATGCTCTGAACAACGTTTTTCTCCACCCACTGAATCATGTGATCTTGTTCTTTCTGACGCTTTAAATTCTGCACAGCCACCTGATAGTCCAGCCTTTTCTTTACTTCATTGTACACTGTCAGTAATCTTTCTCGATAGTTAGTTTCCAGCAACATTGCAATATTATTCTAGACAAAAACGATGAAATCAAAGGGTTAACATTTGGCAAGAATACAAACCAGCAGCACAACACAGTCTATAGCAAAAGTCACTGGATCAGGCAGTGGAACCGGCCCTGTCTGCAACAGGCAGAGGGTAAGTGGTTTGTTACTTGTTAGTAACTGAAGAGACACCCAGGTTACGTATAGTGAGTGAACAGCAGAGCTGGAACTGCGTACCCGCTTAGCGTCAAAGAGGTAACTGCGGCCTTCAATCCGCCACTGCTCCTTCTTCTCCTGTTCAATGGCAGTCTCAAGACCCTTAATGGACTCATTTTTCACAGCTAAAGCTTTAGAAATTTTCTCCTGGAAAAAGAAAAAAAAAAACATGCTTCAGAATGAAAGTAAGATGCAAGGAAAACAAGTGATCTGTAATTAACTTCTGAAATTCTTAAGACTTGAGAAATGTCTGCATAAACTAGGTTGTGCCAGGGTTGAGGTTAAAGGATGGCAAGACACAAGAATTAGGGTTCCCCATCAATCATACTTTAAAAAAATCATTTATACAGGTATGAGGCACTTCATTTTTGAAGACTTATGTAACAATACCAACATAAAATCTAAAACACACCTTATTTAAGCAAAATTCTGAAGATACTAGACTCAAATTTTCATGGCAGCCTGGATACAGTATTCTTTCAAATATTTAAGCAGATAGTTTGGAATAATTATTAGCTACTACAAAGTTAGATTATGGTTTGCTTTGTTACCTCATTAAGTTTGTCAGCAAAAGCTGCTACAGTAGATCCGTATTTTTTTATGGCATAAATGATGATTGTTAATATGCAGGCAGCTGCAACCGTCTCATGGTTAATGATATAGATTTCCTTAGAGAGCAGGTAAAGCAGGAGTCCAGTTCCCAGCATGTAAGGCCCTAAATTAAAAACAAAGCAGCATTATCTGTACAAAGCTCAGACTCACTAAAGTCAAACACGGAAGAGGTAGCTAGTTGTAGCTAGAGGTAGCAACAGAAAGCATTCTCTTTTACCATGAGAAGTAGAAACCCAATACTACCATGGGAAGAGTACCATAAGGACGCACCCACCATATGTGGAAGCAACTTGCATGGGACCTGCTGCTTCTGCTCATTCAGAAACAGGAAAAAAACCCCTCGGTTTAAAGATTTTTAGTAAGCAAATAAATCATCCTGCAAGATCAAGCTTAGGACATTCTTTTAGCCTTTATTTAAAGCACATGTGCCTAGCTTTAGAGCCAGGAAGTGCTGCACTGGCTCATTTTTCACAACCTCCTTCTGCACGTGCGAAAAAATAAACTTCTCTACAATTTTACCTTTTCACCAGTCAGAAGTAGTGGACAGCACTAAATAAGCATAGCTAAACACACAAATTTTTTTGAAAAAATAAAAGTACATATTAACCTGTAACTCCTGTTTTTGGATAGAGAAACTGGAAAAATTCCTCAGGGATCAAACCATAACGTACTTCTCCTCCTTTCTCAGGCAGAGGCGGCAAAGGAGCCAAACGCTGCTGAGTTGTATGCAGTGGTCTTGTGGTGTGCAATACGCTATAAATAATGAGAAAGTTTCCATAAGCTTCTTATTTAAAAAAAAAAAAAGAAATACAAAAACAAAGGAAATACACACGCATGGATGAGGTTCAAGCACGTTTCCAATTAAAGAGGCAGGCAGGCATTAGCCACGCCCCCTAGTGAGGGAGTGGGCGGGGCTAAATAACCTCCAGAGGTGCCTTCGCACCGCAACTATTTTATAAGCCTGCAACGTTAATCAGAAAGATACGAAACCTCAAAATAACGTTATTTACAAAGGACGCCCGGCAGGTCTCTGAGGCGCTGGCAGGCCCGTCCCCAGGCGGGGGCGGCGGCCTGAGCCGGCCGTCAGAGCCCTCAGCGCTGCCCGCAGCCCCGGTACTCACCCCACGGCGGCGGCAGGCGGCAGGCCCCTCAGGGCGGCCGGGGCTGAGGGGAGAAGAGGGGCAGAGAGCGCGTCAGCACAGAGCCCAGCCGGGACACAGCCCCCACCCCCAGGGAGACGGCGCTCCCCACCCCCCCCCCCCCCCTTCCCCGCCTCACCAGCGCGGAGGACGAGGCGGGAGAGCATGGCGGGCGGGAGCGGGCAGACGGCGGCACAACCCCCCCCTCCCTCCTCCTCCGTCCCGGTGACCGGCGGCCGCCTCCGCGCCAAGATGGCGGCGGGGAAGTTCTCGCGAGAACGCGGCGGGGCGGGGCGGGGCGGGAGCTCTCGCGAGAGGCGGTGGCGGCGGCGGCGGCGCGCGCGGCGCGGGAGCACGTGGGGTCCCCGGTCCCGCTCCCGGCCCCGCCATGGAGGAGCCGCCGCCCGAGCAGCCCCCGCCGCCCCCAGCGGCCGGGGACACCGCGGCCGGCCCCGAGTGGAACATCCCGCCCAACGCGCCCGCCTGCATGGAGCGGCACCTGGAAGGCGCGCACTACCGCGCAGGTAGCGGGGCCGCGGGCGGGCCGGGGGGCGGCGGCGGCGGCGGGGAGCGGGGCGGCGGGCGCTCACCGGCGCCTTTCCCCTCGCCTCTTCCGCAGACGGGGCCCTGCTGCTGGGCGCCTCGGGGCTGAGCGGGCGGTGCTGGGCCGGCTCCCTTTGGGTTTTCGCCGACCCCCGCCGCGCCCCCAGCGAGGGCTTTTGCACCGCCGGCGTGCAGACCGAGGCGGGCGTCGCTGACCTCTGCTGGGTGGCGGACAGGGGCATCCTGGTGGCCTCCGACTCCGGTAAGCAACGGGGATCCCCCCCCCCTCACGGGTGTCCCCTCCGAGGTGGGTGCCCCCCCCCCCCCAACCCCCCCTGGCCCTGAGGTGGGTGCCCGCACCCCGAGGTGGGTGCCCCCTCGCTTCCCCCCCGCCCCACCAGGCGCCGTGGAGCTGTGGGAGCTGGACGAGAACGAAACCCTCATCGTCAACAAGTTCTGTAAATACGAGCACGACGACATCGTGATGGCGGTGGCCGTCCTGGCCGGCAGCGCCCAGGCTGTCAGCGGCGGCAGGGACTTCTGGTGAGTGTCCCCAGCCCGGCTGCCGCTGCGCGCCGGGGCCGGGGCTGGGTGCTGACAGCTCGCTCTTCTTCACAGCGTGAAGGTCTGGGACCTCCCGCAGCAAACGGTGCTGCACTCCTACAGAGGTGAGTGCCCCGTCACTCGGCTCCTCCTGGCCCCTCGCCGGCTGCTGCAGGCTGGGCTTACTCCTGCAGCATCCCTGGTTATCTCCCGGCGTGCCAAACCACCCCTGGGGCCGTCATCTAATGTTTGCCAGCCTGTCAGGTTTCTGGCGCAGCCTTATTTCTTTGTCTGTTGTTCATTTCTCCCCACAAAATGAATGCTGTAAGGCTTAGTTGGCCTAGCGTCTCTAAGGATATTGTAGAGTATTTCTTCTGTACAGAAATCCTTCTTCCACCTGCATATGATTGTTTGATCTCTTAACCCGTATTTGTTTTGAACAGCAGCTCGTTTGAGGTGCCAGTCTCTGGAGATGTGGTATCGTGATCTCTGGCCACAGCAGAGGCCATACTGTGTTTAACCCCCCCCCCAAGTCCCTTTGTCACCGACCTCTTGTCTGTAGAGGCTGCCCCAAGCTCATGCACATCACAGGGCACAGACTGCAGTGGCTCTGGCTGGATTTGGCAGCTCCTCAGTTCGGTAGGAAGCAGCTGGCTATTGCTGAGCAAAAGTTAACCTGTATTTGGGCATAAACTATTCTTTGTCATGCTGCTGTGTCTCTAGAGGTCTTTGGGAATACGTGGGAAAGTTGGGTGCAATCTTTGAGGCTCTTTATCCTTTTGTGCTTTTGGTAGCTCACTCCGGTTCAGTGACATGCATGGCTTCCTGTCCTGGTAAGGACACTGTGTTCCTGTCCTGTGGTGAGGTAAAGCATATTCTCTGTCTTAATCTACCCAACGAAAATGAGATTTAACTTTAGTTATTTATAGTCAAATGCACTTACCGAGAAACCACCTATTGTGTTACAAACTGCAAACCTGTGTTATTTCCATGTTCCAGTCTGATAAGTTGACAGTCAGCTTACCAAGCGCATCTGCTACAGGTTTGTGTTAAGATGTGGGAGCTCCCGTGTCTGTCCTGGGGATGACTGAAGGAGCTAACTTGCAGTTAATGGCAGTATCATTTTAACACAAAGGAAGAGGTTGTGTGGTTTTGAATGTGGGTCAGTAGCAGTTCTGCAGTGAATCTGGGTTTATGTCTAGCCCCTGCCACAAAGAAATTGTAAAAACCTTGTCATTCACTTTGGATTTATAGGACAGCAGAACTTTACTCTGGGACACCAGATGCCCCAAACCAGCTACTCGAATTGGTACGTTTCTGTCTGCAGTCACTGCTTGTGTTTGAGTTTTTGTTGGAAGAAGTAATGTTATGCCTGACTTGACTATGTCTAACTTTAAATCTAGGGATGTGGCCATTTAGGCAGAAAAGCCTATTAAAACCTAAGGAAGTTGTAACTATCACAGAAGCACAATAAGCTTTTAAATATTTGTCTTAGTGCAGTAGCAGTGCTAAATGAGATAGTGTAGGAATATCTTTGTACTCTTTCCACACTCATCCCAATCTATTTACTCACAGTTTGCAGTGCCTGTAATCACCTCCCTACCTCAGTCATGTGGCATCCACAGAAAAGTGACATCTTTGCTTTGGGTAAGAAGAGATCTTATCATTTGACTTTGACCAGATAAATCAAGGCCTTTCTTGTCACATGACAAATTTTGTTAATAACTTCACTCTCCCTTCCTCTCTTTAAAGGTGATGAAAATGGAACAGTTGCACTAGTAGACACAAAGAATCCTGATTCTGCCCTCAGCTCCACCGTGCATGCCCGGAGTATCACGGGGTTTGCATTTTCTACACATAGGTACAGTCTGATACACCGGCACAGAATATGTGACTACAAACGTTTGAAAGCCTTATTTGTTTTCAGAGTAAAACCTATGAGAGTACTAGTTTTGGTCTTTCTATCAAGAAGATCAGTGGTGAAGAATAGAGTAAAACAAACAATGTCTCACTTTTGACAAGACCTGTGTGAACGTGTACATGAGAACACTGTTGCAGTGTTCAGAATTATTGACCCACTCACTGTGGGGTTTTTTTTAATTACAGTCACCTCTGCTTGAAGGATTACTTGCTTTCTGATGCTAACAGAATATTCTTGCTTAGTCTGCTGGCAACCTGCCAAATGATTCTGAAGACATTTTTGTAAGATTTGGTACCTGTTAATTCACTGTATCTGGGCTAGGCTCACTATGAAAGGTGCTTTTCACAAGTTCATCCCCAAGTAGCTTTCTTGTGTTTGATTGTTCTAACCGTGGTCTTTTATCTCTCCTCTAGTTCACCCTTACTGGCTTCAATCAGTGAAGACTGTTCAGTAGCTGTTCTTGACTCAGACCTTTCAGAGGTGTAAGTACTAGGCAGAATGTATTCACTACTGTGGCTTTTTGTCTTGTTGACTTCTCATTAAGCTAATTATTTATCCATATACTGGGTGGAAGATTAAAAGGCTCCATAAATAGGGGAGCATCATCCTAACAAACTAGCACTTTAGAAATTGCACAAGCCCGTAAACTCGTAGTGACAATGCTTTATGGCTAATGAAGTGTTCATGTTTTACAGGTTCAGAAACCGTTCTCATCGAGACTTTGTAAAAGGCTTATCGTGGTCTCCTTCAGACAATGCCTTGCTCACTACAGTTGGATGGGACCATCAGGTTTTGCATCACACTGTCCCCATACCAACTGGTGAAGCTTCTGGAGTCAACTGTGTAAAAGAATAGTTTTATAAACTCATGGTCCAAATTCCTTCCTGGCATTACTTTGATTCTGCTGAAGTCAAAGGTGTGTGAACTGGAATGGGTACGGTCTGTTAGGTCTGCCTTGAAGCTTGTGACTAAGAAGGTTCCTGTAGTAATTTTGAAGTAGGCATAAGTTAGTTGAACCAAGCTTTACCCTCTCCTCAGGAGTTGGATTCACCTGTGATAAGACTTCAGTATTTTACCCAGAAGAAGATTGACTTCAGGCACAGAGGAGACTTGGGAAGATGGGGAATTAGGTATAATTAAAAAAAAAAAAAAAAAAACCAAACAAAACAAAACTCAATTCCTCAGTTCTCTAACCCATCCATGGAATTAATAGAAAGATTTTTTTCACAGGGAGGTCAAGAACAACACCTCCTGGTAGTTGAATTAGAGAACCTCACCCTTGAGCAAAGTTCTTTGCTGTGTAAATCACTTCTTGCAAGCAAAGGGGAAGACGTTTTCGCAGTTAAAGACTAGAAGGGTTCCACTGTTGTCCTTAACACAGCACGTGGTTTGAAGGGTTGGTCTCCGGTACCTGCTAGTGTGGATCCTGGGGCGAGCCCTGGTTATGCACCGGTACTGGGATACCAGTGCTTGGTGGGAGGAGTCTTGTGTGCTGTGTGATAAGGATCCCAGCTGCAGCCCTGGGGAGAGGGCAGGACCCCTGCTGGGCCCAGCTCAGGGGCTGGTACCGTAGGGTGCTGAAAGCCAAGAGAAGGTAGCAGCTGCTGTGCTGCTTAACACCATCTTTCATCTCCTCTGTGCTGAAGACAACTTATGCAAAGATAAGACCTGTGAACAAAAGTTAATGTACGGGAAAAACTGGACTAAGGACTTCAGTTTTCATTTGCTTGCTCCTATAAACAGACCGCTTAGTGATAAATGAGGCTTCTTACACACTTGCAATCAGTGACTTTTTGTGCCGGCGACTGAGGGGACCAAGCCTTCCCATGATCCCCAAAACAGACTCCACATAATCCTTAGAGATGTTTTTTGTAGTATACCACGTACTTTTGAAACTAAACTGTTTCCCTAGAACATATTTAACAAAGAATCATTGCTCTGCATGCATTACCACTACTCTAGAAATGGCTTGGTCTGGTCTAATACTTCCTAAGACAGAATAAAGCAGGTCCTGACTAATGAAACAAAAAGTACTATTGAAGTGAATGCTACTCCTCTTTCTTTAGCATGATAGCAACACTAAGATGTACACCACTTCCCGTGGGCTTATCCCTGTATAAACATAGGTGTTAGTTGATCCAAATTAGGCAGAGCCCACAGTTGGTTTTTAGGCAGACTAAGCCTTCCCATGCTCAGTACTTTTCTCATACTTTTTAAACCTCATTTGCTGCTTTAATTCCCATGTCATACAGGGGTTTACAGAGCAGACTTCCTGATCTAGAGCAGTATGACAAGGAAAAAGTAAATGATTATAAAAACTGACACATTTCCTCTAAAATACCCCTCAAACAACCAAAAGTTACCTGTTACAGACCTCTGACGGTGTACTGAAAACTGAAACAGGGCTTGTGCTGTTTGTGAAAGAGTTGTCTTGGAAAAAGTGGAAGACTTTTTAAATAAATCATAGCTTTCATTTGTAACTGGGTGTAAGTTTCACCAGGCCACTTCTGTAGTATTGAAGAGCCAGCTGAGATCACTCATGCAGTTAAGTTGTGATTTCAGTCCCTGAAATTAAAATCATTCTTAAATAAATGTGCAGTGTATTACTGGTTGATGATAGGTACTATGATTCTTCAGCACTCGTGCAAGGCAGGCTGTAAGACCTGCTGGCTTTGGGGAAGCTTTTCTTTCCAAAACTTGAAGTAGAGTTTGTGTTGTGCATAGCTAAAAAGAAAAGTTTCAAATGCATAGTAGTAAACCACATTAAGTTCCTCACATTGCCACGCTGTGAGCAAAACAGCAGTTCATGGCAAAAGCAAAATGTTGGAAGGTGAAGCCTGTATGGACAACAGGTCATTATTGATATATTAATCCTCTTTTACAATTGCTTGAAGACTTCAGTGTGAAAAAAAAAAATAAACGGTTCATCATCTGGCAAGTCTTTGGGCGAAGCTTTCTGTTCTGCCACAGGAGGGCAGGAGCTGCCAGTGTGGTGAGGCAGCATCCCCCCCCCAAAACGCCTGCACATTTCTTTATTTTTTTTAACCACTTAACTCTCAATTTTTTTGCCATTCTAAGAGAAGCACAGAAGAGCAACAGTTTCTCTAGGAGTCGCTGGTGTTGGGCTAGCTCAGCTCCTAGTTGAGCAAGGCTACACAAAATGGTTCTGCCCGCAGCACTGCCCATCCCACATCCATGCTGCTGACCTCGTAGCTCTCTGCAAAGGCATGGGCATGAATTCTCTGGGGTTTGGGGTATGCTCACAGTCTCTGGACTACATGCTGTTCAGGTTTGGGGACGCTTCTGCAAATACACCACATTGCACACTTCCCTCATGAAGAACCCAGTTCTGTAGCCAGAGCTGGATTAAAGAGAGGAGAATGCAAATAAGTATAATTTAGAAGAGTGCAGAGAATACGCCTGCCTTTTATGTTGCTGGCTGCGTTGCTCATGCTGCATTTTCAATTTTAAGCACAACATTCTAGTTAGGACTTGCAAATAAGTATGCAAGTTTCATTAATAATGAAAAGCTAAAAACCAAAAACTATTTATAGAAGCAGCACAGGCTGAACTGCACAAGCTCCTCTGCCAGCCAGCCTAACCAGCTGGATGTGAGGGCTGTCTCTGGAGTCACAGGGCAGTTAGGGCTAGCTGCCCGTTCGTTCCTTCATCAGGCTTCTAAAAACACTTAAAATTGCCACAGGGTTTATATCAACAACTGGTAAGTAGAAATGGGACCAGGCCCTAGGTAAGCTGAAATTCAGACTGTTGCTGAGGTCAGTTTGAGCTACATTTTCCTGTTCTTTTTAATCTTGCATGCAAAGATCTCAATCTTACAGTAGACAGACCACTTAAGCAATGCTAAAAAAAGACGACACATAGTAAAACAATACATCCAGACACATTTAATGGAAGAAGGTTGATGTTCAATGGCACTCATAAATAAGAGACTTTGTTCAACACTTTACAAATAAAGCTCTCAGTTATACTAAATTAGCATATACTTTTGAAGAAGAGGCAGCTGCAGGGGATAATTTAGGTTGTATCAAGACTTGAATGACCAAACTGCATCAGAGGGTTGAAGGGAGGATAACTCTCTTGCCAGGCTTCAAGACCGCTTTCAGCGCCAAGACTGGGCTGTAAGGTAGGTGGGTAGGTTGCTTTGCTCCATTACTACCCCTTAGTTTCATCCTCTTCTATTGCTAAATTTATATCGTGAAACAGAGCTGGGGGGAGCAGAAACGGCAATCTGAATACAGTTTACGTGCTGTCCTGACAAAGTTACCCGACCAAGGAAGAGGGAGCTCTTCCCCATCCCTGCAGCTAAGAGGTCCTCACTCTTCATTACAGATTGAACTTGCTCCCTAAGTGCTTTGGCTGCCAACAACTCTGACAGTGCTTTCTTTGTAACACAAACAGTTCCCAACGGCCCCTGCATAAATGTCTAGTTGTTACTGAAATACTAGAATTTTGCTTAATGCATTCAAAAGAAGCAGGGCTAGCCCAAAGTGTTTAGAGTAGTTCCACTGCTTAAAACAATCATGCTAACCAGTTTTACAACTGCAAGCAGAGTCCTACCTGATTTAGTTACAGCTTAGTCCACTGTGCATTCCCAGAATAGGTGTTCTCTGAATGAATAATGGCTATTTAATAAAAACTTACATTATCATGCTTCTAATATTTACTATAAACAAATACACATTTGCTAGAAACAAGACATTCAACACTATATAACACCATGTTACAACTACTTAGGAATTGCGTGTCTGGGTGAAACAGTAAATGTGAAATTCAAAGCAAGTGCCACCATTAGAGTTTCACATTTTCCTCTTAAAAAAAAAAAAAGAAAAAAAACCCAAACAAGCAAACACACACACCAAAAAAAAAAAAAAAAACAACAACAAAACAAAACACAGACTTGTGTTGGGGATATACTCAAATGTAGGAGAATTCCTGAGGGGGAAAATTGCACACACACCCCTATTTCTGGGTAAGATCAGTCTTGAAGGCTGAAGTCTCCCAACAAGCCTTTAAAACTGCTTTTGAAAATTAATTTGAAGCTATATATTATTATTTTGAAGAAAAAAGAATCAGGAAGAAAAAACAATTAGGTGGCAGTATCAGACAGGCTTCTTTGTTTTGTTTCAACTTAAACTGGTGAAACTTTATCCAACACTCAAACATGACCACAGCTTTACTTCCATAGATAAATAAGAATTTTCAAGATGCTCCTCGCATGGAGATGTGTTTTAAGGGGGTGGTTACTCTACATGACACTAGCACACTTAAATATCCAGACAGTTACTCCATAGTCACTTTTCTCCATAAACATTGTTTTAGAAACCAACACCCAGATATTTAAAACGTGTTATTTCAATACTGGCTGGGGTGAACATGTCTGCAAATCTTCCAAGTCGCTGTGACTTACTGGCATAAAAATGCCATTTGAATTAGCTCCTAGACCAAATTATGGTATTTGGGTTTTCATTTTATTCACAGCAAAGTAAAGTTCAGAATACTTTGAAGCTGCTGCAATATTTGAAACAGTTGTTAAATTATTAGGTAAAGATGGAAATAACATAAAACATAGAACGTCAACAACATGACATTAATATCAAGATAACTCTTGAAAATTCCACCATGAAGGAACACATATCACTGAATTTTGAGATAAATTGTAGAGTAAAAAATCTTCTTACATGTGCACACACACGTGCATGCAATGCAAGATATGCTGGAGTGGAACTAATGGTATTGTATAGTATTGAAAATAGAAAGTGCTTTCTCTAAAAGTAGACTTATGTCTCAAAGTGCTTTTAGTTTGTCAGTGATTAGAAAACATTCTCTACAAGTCTTTACACTTATCTTACAGTGATTTTGAGCAAGTTCACCTATGAGGAAGATCATGTATTTCTAGTTTCAGGAAGCTGGCTATTCAAAACTTTGGTTAGCTATCGTGAGACTGTATTTCTCACTCTGTGGAATGAAATGCTCTCTTTAAGGCTCCTCGTCCCTGCCACCAGCTCCTTCAGAGGCGCGGGCAGGACGCAGGGACAGGCAGGCACACCCAGCACCCCGACCAGCGCGAACGGCAACAGCGGGAGCCGGCTCCCTCGGGCACGTCACCGTGGACATTCCACACACAAGGAGCATCAAATACTCTACAATCACACTGAAATTTAGCTTTAGTCTCCCAAATCAGACAAACTAAAGCCAAGTCTTAGTAAAACAGTATACAGGGACTCCGTGGCTTAGCTTTAGAGGTGGGGTTTACGTGGGTATAAAGTGGCAAGAGACCCCTCGAGGAAAGCACCAGCAGCACAGCACCTTGGTGAGTCGCTGACACCCACCAGCTGATAAAGACAAAGGATTGCTCAACATCGTAAGTCTCCAAAGTGCTTTACAGCCATCCCTCCAGGCCTCACAGCCTTCTTCCATGAGGAATAATGGCCAACAGAACCATTAACAGTGGCCAAAAGGCACAGGAAAGCAAGGGCCCGTGCTCCCGAAGCTGCTGCCCCCCCAGCAGTTGCTCCCTGGAGAAGGGGGCTCAGACCTTCGCGGCAGAGCTGCCCCCGGCTCGGCAGGACAGGCACGGAAAGCCAGGAGCTGTTTTTAAGGCATCGGCATAATCGACTTGCTCAAGGCTGTTGAAGGAGGTGAGGATAGAAGAGGTTAGGATCTAGACACCCTAAACTCTATTTCTATCCCATTGGCATTGCATTCTTATTTTGTAATTCCCCTACATTTACCTATACACTGGCTTGCTTCCATTATGCACAGCTCCCAGTTGTTTTCTCCCTACTCTCAAGTATGTTGGATTTAAACCAATTAAAAAAAAAAAAAAAAAAAAACAAACTGAAAACAATTTCTCCAGTGACGATGCTCTATAAAGAGAACTAAGGATGCTTTTTGGCTTTCTTAGAAGACCTATCAGGCTGCAATTTTGGAAATAATACGAGGGGGGGAAATGAGAAGAAAAACAGCATTTGCTCACGTAACAAGACAGCAGCCTGTCCTCTGTAGTAACTACTCTCCATGAGTGTCTTTCAAGAAGAACCCAAGTCCCAGATTCATTCCCCGCCTCTCCATCAGCAGTTTCAAGCGGTGAGTTTGCTGGCTGGGTTGGGATCATCCCTGGTGCTCACGGAGAAGGAAACGACCCACCCAGGCGCTTCCTCACCCGTTCCCAGCTGGATGAAGGCGACGGAGCAGCCCTGCCGACAAGCCTATCGATGGGCGCTCTGGTAGGCGTAGGAGATGGGCTGCCGTGCCCCAGGCCTGACCGTGAAGGTGTTGGCAGGTCCGCCGTACTGCGAGCTGCCGTGGGCAGGTCTGGAGGGAAGACAGAGGGAAAGTCAGTGAAAGCCAAGGAAACCCTTTGCTTTTATTCAATATTGCAATCATATATTTAAATTCTTTGTTTCCTAATGGAGCAGGGCACCTTTTGCCCCCTCCCGTCTCTATTCAGCGATGCGGGGAGGAGCAAGCGATGGGCACCAGGGTCACGGCTGGGACCAGGGAGGAGACCCCGGCCACGAACAACCACAGCCAAGGGCGATACCTTCTCTGGGGCCAGCCCTCCTCCTCTTCCCATCAACGGGACAGAGAGAAGAGGGAAGGGCTCAGCTCAGCGGGACACGTACCTGCTGCTGGCTGCCACCATGCCGGCGGGCGAGAAATCCCCGTTCTGCCCCTTGTACTTGGGGTCGGCCCCGGCGCTGCCGTAGGGCGCTGCTTTCCCAGCGGCATCGATGGACGTCCGCCTGCCCTGCGCGCCGGCGGGGCCGGTCCTGTGGGCAGAGCCGAGGCGGCGGACCCCTTCCCCGCCCGGGGAGCCGTATCCCCCGGGGCCGTAGGAGAGGGTGCCCGTGCCCCGGGGGGCTGCAGCTGCCCGGGGGTAGGAGCTGTCGGACTCAGAGACGTACAGGCGCTTCTTGATCAGCGGGCGGGGGTTCGGGCAGCGGCTGAAGTAACCGGCAGAGCTGCCGTAATCTGGGTACTGGGGCGTGAAGTCGCTGTTCCTCCTGCTCTTCTCCGAGGGCAGCGGGGCGGGCGGCTCGTGGCTGGCCCCGTAGCCGCGGCCGTAGCCGGGCCACCTGAAATACCGCGGTGCCTCCGAGCCCCGGCTGCAGTCGGGGAAGCTGGGGCACTTGCGGCTCTCCTCCCGATTTAGGAGGGACCCCTCGGCTTCGTCTACCTCGTTGCTGAACTCAGGGGGTGGGGGGATAATCCCATAGTCCAGCGCCGTCTCCCCGCTCTCCTCCTCCCCGGGCACGCCGTGGCGGGCCGGGCAGGGCTGGTTCGGCTGCCCGGGCTCGAGCAGGTCCCGCAGCAGGCTGGAGGCAGCGGCCCGCTGGTGCCCGGGGAGGTTTGGGGGCTGCGCCTCGCCCACCGCCCGCGCATCCCGGCCCTGCTCCGAGGAGCCGGAGAAAGATGGCAGTTTGCTCCATCCCGACCCCGCCGGACCCACCGCGGCCGGCCGGGGGACCACGGTGAAGGAGTAAGGCTTGGACTCATGGCGGTAGAAGCTGGTGGCGGTGGCATCCGACGAGGCGTTGCCGAGTTTCGGGGGTGGCTTCGCCCGCAGCGCGGCTCCCACCTCGGCTGCCTGCCGGCCCCGCTGGGCTCGCTGCCGGGCTGCCAGGAGCAGCGCCATCGGGGAGCCCCGCTCCACCCGCTCGCCCGTCACCGGGTGGATCAGCACCTCCTCTTGCCCCGCTCCCGAGGCGCCCGGCGGGCTCCTGGCCGAGCTGGGGGGGCCGGGCGGTTGGGTCGAGCTGGCCCCGGCCCGGTGCACTTTGTACTGGAAGCTGGCCCCGTTGGGCTGCGGCGCTGGGCTCGGTGTGGGAGAAACTGGGGGAGAAGGGGAGGCGGGAGCAGGGGGCTCCTCCGTCGGTCCCGGAGGTGGGTCCGGGGGGCTCACGCTGCTCTCAAGGGACGCAGGAGCAGGGCTCGAGTTCTCTGCGGCCTTGCTAGCGGCAGGAGCAGAACGGTCCTCGTGCCCCATCTCATCCCTCTCCACCGCAGCCACCGGTGCTGGGAGCAGGCTCGGCACCGGCTTCGGCAGCACCGAGTCACCCAGGTCAGGGGGGCTCCTCCTCGTACACGGGGTGCTGCTGCCATCCTCAGTGCCCTGCTTCTGGCTGCCAAGCCCCAGGGCAGCTTTTCCTTCTTTCTTCAGGGACAGCACAGCCTCCAGCTCGTGTCTGATTTTCATCACGCTGCGGGTCTGCGTGGGGGGGTTGCTCTCCGGAGGGGTGAGTGCCATGCTGGGAGTGGGAGAGCCCCCCTTGGCACTGGGGGGGTCACTGGGCACCTCTTTCTTCTCACTCTCCCCTCCTGCAGGTAACTGTGCGTCCTTCCCCGCAGGTCCGGTGAGTTGGGGCCCACCGAGACTGGGCTCACGGGTGCCGGCACGGTCGGTACCCCCATCCACGGGCCGGGGAGCCGCCGGCTTCTCCGCTGGCTTCTCCTCCCTCCGTGGGGAGCGCAGGAGGGCCGAGAGCTCGTGCCGCAGCCTGCTCAGGTTGTTGGCATCCCTCCAGTCGTCCTCACAGGTCGGGTAGTCCGGAGGGGGCAGGTCCAAGTCGTTCGCAGAGAGAGATTCGGATTTTGGAGAAGAGTCCGTCTCGGCCGTTTTCAGCTGGGGAACCTTCTCCGTCTCAGAGCCTGGCAGCGGGGACGGGCGACTGGCAGGATTCATCCCTTGGCTGAGCCCTGGACCCGGCTTGGGGCTCAGCGGTGGGGGGGTCAGCACAGCTGGCTTCACAACGGCCGCTCTCAGCAGGGAATTTCTTTGCTCGGCTTCTCCGCCGCCACGAGCCTTGGCCGCGGGTCTTATGGTGAAGCAGGGCGGGAGGGGAGGCCGGGCGTGAGGCTGCCTGGCGAAGGGCTCCTGGCGCAGGGGCTGGCTGTCCTGCACGGGGATGGAGGAGGACCGGGCTGGGGCTGGCGGGGGCACCTTGAACGACCTGGGGAAGGTGAGGTGGGGCTCAGGACAGTGCTTGGGCTGCAGACTCTCCTTTGGGCCGGGGGCAGCTGGCACCCCAGCCTCGGCAGGGCAGAGCGGCCCCTCAGCATCCGCCTGCCTCGTGTTCAGCACCGTCTCCGACTTCCACTTGGAGATGCCGGTGGTGAAGGGTGCTGGGGCCCGGCTGAGCGGTGAGGCACCCGGCGGGGCTGGTGGGATGAAGTCTGGAGGAGCTGGTGTGCTGGGGGAGGACAGGGTGGAGGCTGGAGGTGGCGGGGGTGCCACGGCAGGAGGTGGCGGCACCATCTCAGGTGGTGGCGGTGGCGGCGGCAGCATTTCGGGTGGTGGAGGGACCAGCGAGGCTGGGGGGGGTGGCGGCGGTACTGACGGCGGCGGGGGGATGTCCTCATCCAGGTCATCCCCCTCGAGAGCCTGAGGGCGCAGGTCCCCCACCGAGCTGTACATTCGGTAGTTCCCATTGATGTGGGAGCCAGAGCCTGCAAGGAAGAGCAAGAGCACGGCGGTGTGAGCACCAGCTCCATCGGCACCGTGACAGCCAGTGTTCCCTCTGGCCAGCTATCCTCCTAGGAAGCTGGTTTATTTTGCTCAGCAGCTGCCTAAAGCTTGCTGAACTGTAGCAGCCACTATGCCCCACCTCTTAGAAATGAATTAATTTTCAATGACTTCAAAAAAATAATTAATAGCAGACTATTTTAGCATCAAAATCTCACGATCAGACTGTCTGCTCCAGAGCTTGGTGCACACATGCCTCCTTCCCCGAGGGCACAGTACTGCTGAGCCCTTAGCACCCTCCAGGACTCAGCAGAGAAGATCCCTTACCAAGAGTTGCTTTTTCCTCAAAGTCTTCTGGCACCGATGGCGTTGGCACAGCCACCCCATGGGATTCTTGGGCATTCTGCAATAGTTGAAAATACAGAGCTGTTAGTTTTACGCCCAGACTATCAGAGCAGAGCGCTGACAAGCAGGCCCTGGGCTGTATAGCTAGCAATTTATCTACACAAACAAGAGCCAGAGGGGATCTGGGGCTGCGCGAGACAGGGAGGTCCCTGTGGCTGCTGCTGTTGACGGGGTTTAAGGGGATGAGCGAAGTGATCTGGGTTGCACAAGCCATGGACACGACTCCTCTGTGCTGGTCTGGTGCAGAGGGGCTGGAGAGGAGCTCGGCTATTTCACATCCAAGCTTCAGGCTCCCCAGCCCACAAAGAGCAACACTAGTTTCTCACCATTCACGTATCAAGAAAATGTAATAGCTCCCACGGGTTTTGTGGCTATTGCTCTCCAGCAAGCACTGCCAGCTCATGCCGCAGTCACGTACACACTGCACTGAAGTCACAGACAGAATTCCAGCTTTTTGGGAAACTGGCATCAGCATATCTGAACACTGGGGAAAACTGCTGCTTGTGTTGTTTGTGTTTCACTCTCAATTACTCCCTTCACGTTCATGTTGAAAACTCAGCAGTGCATTTAGCTGGTACGGGACTGTGCAATTTAACAGCCTACACATTCGCGGGGATGCTTACAGCTAAGCCACTCCGGATAATTGCAGCCACCCACCATGACATATTCGTGGCACGTTGACTCACCTAGAGTGCTGGCCAGGGCTCCTGCCCCGTACGCCTGCCAGGGCAGAAAGCCTCTCCTTTCCTCCAGTGACTCACTGCTAAGATTGCTCTGCAGAGGGATTGGAGCTGCTCGTGAATCGTACACGAACGCACCCATGCCCGGAACACAAACTGCTGCTGAATCAGGCTGTCAGCACAGCCGTGACTGAGGCAGTGGACTGGTCTTCCACATACCAGCGCAGGGAGAGACCCATCGTGAGGAACTAACACCCCGTGAGCAGCAGCAGCTCGCAGCCCCGGTGCGCAGTGGTTCGGGACACACCGCCCCATTGCCAGGCTCCAGGGGCCACCCCGTTGCACCCCTACTCACCCCAGGCAGCTGTTTGCACTAGCTGTTAACAGCCCCTTGTACAAAGGAAATATTATCCTACCATCAGCCTGCATTGCTCAGTGCTAGGCAAAAGCCTAGGTAATGATTGAGCTGAGCCTGTGCCCTTTGCCTTTCACTGGCATTATCACTATTTTTACAAGAGATTGCTATAGGATTCCAAACATTATTGATCAAAGGTCAAGCAGGCTTTATACATCCGGGGCTCAGAAGCACATTAACATCACACACTGCCTTCAGGAACATGGAAGCTGCTGGGACAGCGTGGACTTTAACAGCAGCAGCCTGGGCTCCTTCAGAAGAGCCCTGGAATCCCCCAGCTTCTGACAAAATCGTAAGAAAATACACATGCTTCACTTGCAAAGTCCATCACCCTGCAGATGCTCAAAGATCCTCTATAACCACAAGGGAATGAGCCAGTTACTGGTGGAGCCAGGAGGGAGGGTGGGAGTTCACATCCCTGGGGTTGCACAACTGCCCAGGCAGCTTTGTGCTGATGGAGAAGCCAAGGTCTGCCAAGGAGTTAGGACAGATCTGTTAGTGACAAAACAACAGACTAGGTGAGCCTTATAGCCTCATCTAAGACCTCTCTACCGGTCCCAAAGATACAGTACAAGGCAGAGGAAAGATTCTTAACTTCGGCTGAAAGCCAGAGAGAAGACACAGGCTAACAGAGGCACTTCAAGAGCTGATAACAAAATTGTTCAGAGCAATGAGATACCGAAAACCACAAAGAAAAAAAACCCAGCAGTGCCCATTTGCTATGGAAATTCATTGCCGCCAGTCTCCAGAGCACACTGAGGATACCTGCTCATTTACAGGGAAACAAAGATGTCTGAGCACTGAATTAAAAGCAACATAAGCATCACATGTCTGGATAGGAGTAGAAAGGGGATGGCAGTCGGAAGAGATCTATGCAAAGCTGGAGGAAACAGCTCACATTTCATAAACGAGTAGTAATTTCGGACATGTCATTTCGACAGGTCCTAAAAACTGGGCAAGCCTGTTTCACACCAAAAATTTCTGTTGCAGTTGCTAACGCTCAGCATCTCTCTCAAAAACCACCCATCCTCACGTCACGAGCTGGCTTCTAAAATGGAAAGCATCTCCAGTGCGCTGCCAGTCGCCAGAGATGACGAGAGAGATTGATTCCCTCTGCTGTGTTTGCCAGGGGTGTGACCAGCCCAGCAAACCTCCAGCTGATTCAGAGCGGGCTAACTCGGGGTGCTGCGCCAGGAGCCTGCGTTTCCAGTCGGTGCTACTGGCACCAGACCTGTGTGTGCTGAGGATCCCACTGCAGGGAGCTTTCACTGTAACCACCGGGAATCGCTCGCCAGCGCTGGAGCAGCGTTCGACATCGCCCGTGCCCCGCAAAGGGGAGCCTGCCTGGCCTCATGCTCCCCAGCTCCCCCCATCCCTCGGGAGCCCACACTTCCCATCCGTTAAATGAACTCGGCTTGAGGCTGCCTGTTACAAAAACCACACCAAAATACAACTGCTTTGCATCCTGGGGTCTCAGAGAGGCCAAGGATTTCTCCAAATACGAAGAGCTACCCCCAAAGCAGAGCTGGGGAAGTTTGGGGGTTAGCTGAAGGAATCTATTCCCCTGGGATGCCAAAGCTCTGCCTGCACCTGCAGGAACCCGGGGGGGCATGGTGGTACCCCAGCAGCAGGCGGTGAGGCCCCTCTCCTGCAGCCCTGGCTGTGGCTCAGCTCGGGGGGGGCCGGGCGTTTCGGGGGGGCAGGGAGCTGCTCCATGCGGGCAGGCAGACAAAGGCCAGCGGGCCCGGCTGCGGGGCAGGGTGTGTGCATCCTCCTGACTCACAGCCACACAGGCAGCTGCTTCCCAGCCTCCCCCCCCCCCCACCCCGCGCAGGAGAGCGGGCGGGTGAAACAAAGGGTTAAGGCAGGAGCTGCAGAACAGCCCAGTGCAAGTATGTATGTGGCAGCAGAAGCATCTGTGCCAAGTCAAATCATAATCAAACCTAATCAAAACAATGCAAATATCCAACACAGACTGGTCCTTAAAAAGCCTTGCTTGCTCCTACTAATTTCTTCGGTTAAACCTGTTGCTCCTGGAAGAGACTCACAGCAAGAGGGACCCTCACAAGGGCAACTGAGGGGGAAAAAGCCCCAGGGCAGCTGTGCCTCTGCAGGCAGCAGGAAGGCACCACGGCTCCACTGACAGCCCGTAGTATTTATCCCAGGGACATTCGCGCTGTTCATTCCTCCAGCACATACACTTCCACTAGCAAAGCATTTGCAAGCTCTAAAAAAGATGCAAAAGCTGCCAGTCGCAACTCTAAAAACCTGGCAATAAGGGGTGTCAGCTGTGCTCGCGCACCCAAGCCCGTGCTGGAGAGAAGTTTCTCAGGCATCAGTCCTACAGTTACTCGACTCAGAGCCCTGGTGAGATTTTCCACCTGCTGTGATCTTTTGGAAGGCATCATAGAGGACACAACCCTTTTGCACAACCTGTGCAACACCATAACTTCCTAATTATGCTCTCAAATAGATATATAAACTCTCTTTCCCCCCCAGCTGTTCTCCAAATGACACCTGCACAACCCCATTAACTCCTAATTGCACCCAGGTGACAGCAGACCAGCCCATTTTCTGCTGAAGGTGATAGCTGCTCTAAAGGACGAGGATGTAGGAGGAGAAACATCCTTCACACTCAGAGTATTTCCTTGTCAAGGCCAAAGACTTTTAAGTGGTTACCTGTCTTCACTGACCTTCCGTGAACTGTGTGTATCACTTCAGATTTAGCCATTCCCATCTCCAAAGTATCTCTGAGCAAGGTGTGCTCGCTGAGAATATCTGCTGAGGAAGGTGTGCTGCCTGGCGGGGGGAAAGCTTGCTCAGCACACACAGCAGCTGAGCAAAGCCAGCAATGACCATGTGTGGCTTCTGGAGGTGACAGGGGCGTCCCAGCTGGGTTAAAGCCACCTCTGGGTTTGGCTGTGTTGGCAGTTGCTGCCTCAGTCCCTGCATCCTGCTGCTGCTGGGGCAGCTCTGCAGGGAACAGTTTCCCTCATATGGAGATTGGAAAATCAGCCTCTGCACAGACACCCGCTGCATCACCTCCTCATTCCCCGGCTGTAAACACGACAGGGTTTTGCTATTGCTCTCTCCAGCAACATGCCTGATCCAGAGAGAGATACTGCCAGTAGTGGTTAGATAAAATGCAGTGCAAGCCCGATCTATCATCTACCTGCTCAGCAATTATTTTTTTTAATTGAAAATGCAAGTCTAATGATGCTTACATCTCTTGCCTGAGTATCTTGCCTATGTCCAACACAAGCCTTGAACTCAGATCACCTCCTAATGCCTCGTATCCAGCATTATTATAGAGTGGTTTTGCTTTTCATTTATTTTCTTCCCTCAGGTAGAGGATGAGAGCAGCAGCCAGCCCAGCTGGTTCTGGGCACCGGTTACACACTCTGCCATAACAAATCCCAGCGGCGAGCCGGATACTCACAAGGGGTAGGAAAGTCAGGAGCGGCCGGACTCTCGGACGAGGTTTAAGAGTTGCTGTGCCAGAGTCAGTCATTGTCCCAAAGCGATTGTCACCATAATACACTTCAATCACATCACCTGAGGGGAAGAGAAGACTGTTAGCAGCAGCACTGCATTTGAGGCTGTAGGAAAAACACTGGACAGCAGCTGATTTTAAAAAGCACTGTGAAGAATTTGCCGCATCAGCTCCAAAGAACTGGCAAAACCCCTCAGATTCTGGAGTATCTGGGTGTTTTGAAGCCGAGTTGAAGGGGGGAGAAAGGTCCCGGGTGAGCAGGACCCCTGGGCAGGCGCTGGCAACCCCGGCACACACCTACAAGGCACAGAGAGCCTGCCCAGAGCTCCCAGTGCCGGAGTTTAATGAGAACCATCTATTCTGAAAGGCTTATTTCTAATAGTAGCTAACTTAAATTTACCTCAGGAAGGCCAAAAGTCAGCACAAGCACTCAACTCACTCCCCACCCAGACTATGCTTAGGGAAGAAAAAGTGCTTCAGGAGCAACTGGATTGCCTTTTTATAGTGCTGCGAGGCTCTGACCCCCAGGAGAGTGGGAGGGGGGTGCAGGGTGACCCAGAGGTGACACCCACCAGCTCGCAGGCAGGGCAGGACCCGGGAGGGGGGGAGGCAGCAGCAGGGTCTGACCGGCAGCTCCCGGGGCCAGCTCCAGCCCTCCCTCGCCCGCAGAGCAAAGCACAGCCATAACTACATGTTCTTCGCTCAGCCCTGTCGCGACAACGGGTCCCCGTCGCGACAACAGGCCCCCGTCCCTCCTGCAGTGGAGCGGGACCGCGGAGGTGCCGCCGAGCGGAGGGGAACGCCTCGCTGCACCGCTCGGACACAGCGATGCGAACGGGACACACAGGGGCTCCCCAAGGGGGATTTTCCCCCAAACACACACACACACACACACGTTTTGCTGGCAGCGGCAGGGAGGGGCTGCAGCCGCCGTCCCCGCTGCGGACCGACCCCGCCAGCGCATCCTTCTGCTGCTGCTGGAACGATCCCGTTCCGACCCCCGATGCAATCGGCACTGGGGGACAAACCGCGCTTGCCAGAGCACTTTCACACGTCAGCCCGCCTTACGGAGAAAGGCACTGAGTGTCTCACCACAAAACACGACTGTGTGTGGAAACGCTCTGGCAGAAAGCAGCCGCAGAGCCTCGGTGTTACAAGCAGGAGAAGCCATCGGGTGCTCCAGGTTCCCAGCCCTGTGCTTTTGCCTTGAACCACACCTTTTGGGCCAGTTTATTTCTGACAGTGAATAAAGCTCATAAAACTAGTTTAATTACGTTCTTTGTGTCTGATTAACAGCATGAATTAACAAGCAGAAGCACTGAAGCACATAAACCCCACCTTGGCTGGAAGGAGATACACAAATAATTTGTAGCCAAGGAGACCAACATTAAAGAAAATACGAGGGTTTGAGGAGGGAGAGGGAAAGTGAGCAAAATGGCTGTGACCAGAGAAAATTCTGCAGGAGTGTTCCCACCTAAGAGATTTCAAAAGTAGTTTCAGTGAGAAGGAAGAAGCCAACAACCTCCCCCCATTTGGGCGTTTTTGCCCCCCTAAAAAGTTTGGAAGCAGTCCTCAAGCCTGACCCCGTGCTAAAGTGGGAAGCAGAGGAACAGCTTCTGCCAAGTATCGTACAGCAATTAAAAGCCAAGGCGCAGGAAGGCGAAGGTTGGGTGAGCTCCACACACCAGCCCAGGGGCTGGGCTGCACTTCCAAGGCTCCGAAAGGCGAGGGCAGCGCTGGCCGGAGCGGGAGCCGGCTGCGCCCCGGGGACCCCGCGGGGGCTGCACAAGCAACCGGCCGCTGCCACCGCCCCGGCCCGTGTCCCCGCTCCCTCCGGCACGTCCCGGCTCCCACACGGCCCCTCGCTGGCCCCGGGCACAGCCGGACACGAGGACCGGGGTCCCCAACCCGCCCCGGACTGCCACGGCGCGTAGCTGTGCTTGTCACCAAGTCTCTGCCCGCCTTGGATGGGCAGAGATCCGGCGAGAAGCTCCCATGGAAACAGAGCGTTACACCGAGTTTAGTGAAAAAAAAAAAAAAAAAAAGGAAGGCAAATGCTTGCCTGTGTATTCCCACAGAAGGGAAGCACTTGCATGAACACCTGGAATGAAGGACCTGACCACGAGCTACTGCAGCCTCTGCTGAAGTTATGGCTTTGGAGGCAGATGAATTCTGGGCAACCTTGAAACGGGCCACTGAGTCCAGCAAGCAGGTCAGCTCTTCCTCTCTCTCACCCACTACACCACAAGTTACCTTGGGATACACCCAGGAGTAGCCATTATGCTACCACTGTCCTTACAGCCAGTGACAACTTCCTCTCCCTTATCCCAAACTCCTCCCGCTACAAGGAATTCTTTACAAAAAGGACATTTTCTTCAGCTTTCAAAATACTAATCAGTCTGCACTTCAGTTGGTGTGGGCCTGCCGACAGTTTAACACTTCCCCGCCTGTGAGACACCCAAGCACCAGGGAGGAGCTGCTGGAGTCCCAAGGATAGCAGAGATATCAGCAAATTATTATGGTTTTCACACAGCCCCCCTGGGCAACCCCACATTCTGCGAGTAAGCAGCAAGAATTAAGGCCAATGTAACCTGAGAGTTCGGATTCAGACAGCTTTGTGAAGCCACAACAGATTAGCACAGAGACTTGAAATGATGAGAGTTTTATATTAAACAAGACACTAGGTAAACTCAGTGAGAAACTGGATTAAAGATCACAAGGTCTTTGATCCTAGATTACTAAGCATCTCTAACCTGAATGCTTTTAATTAAAGTAAAATGAAGTGCTTGTAGTTGTGTTTTCTTTGCTAGATAAACAGGACTTGCCTGCTAAGGGCCTGTCACCAGTAAGACCTGTGCTCTGCCAGATTCGTTTCCTGGAAGGAGGGAGCAGGAAACACCTTTGGAGGCTGTCGGAAGCAGCTGGCCCCAACTATGCTTTGGCCACTTTTTGACATTCAGCCTGTCCTGGAGACATTTGTGTCCTCTCAGCCATGGGAAATAAAATAACAACCTGCAACACATGGAATGGAACTTCTTCCTACTTCAGGGTTGCATCACCTGGAGTAGGCGCAGCAGGTTTGTCACTGGGGTATCCGCAGCTCACAGCGAGGAGGCGGCATCTGTCACTATATTCAGGAATTTCTGAGTCAGTGACAGGCAAACCTACACCCATTCCGCATTGCTTAACGTGTGTTTACTTTGTATGAGAAACTAAGGTGGGGATTAGCAGAAGCAGCGGGGCCCTCCTGGCAGCAGCGATGCATGAAGCTACGCAGCAAATATTCAAGAAACAGGGCCAGGGATTTTACCAGGGAAGACGGTGGCACTGTGGAAATCAAGGTGGGATAAATCCGCCCTTGGAGTGCCGAGCCGCGAGCACGCCGTTCCTCCCAACCAGCCCACACCTCCACACACACTACTACTCTGAACATGGTCACTCAGCTTCTGTGTGTCACACTACCCTACACAAATTAAATTAATGACATAAATGCCAAGGGGATGCTAAGGAGTGATTCAACAGCTTTTATTTTCACTCAGATTTCAAGGACTCCTGGCTTTTACTTTTGCACAGCAGTTCCCCACACCTGAAAGGAATACCTTTGTACTGCAATTGCAGCCACGGAAATCAGGCTTGTAATAAGCAGACACAGCAACTTTCTTTTTTTTTTTTAAATCCAAACCACATCAGAGAGAAGCTTGAATCCTCCTCAGGTTTACGACAGTTAGAAATCAGCAGTTTTCCTTTTGTGTTTAAGAGTTGCATGAAACTCTGTCGCATTTTCATTTTATCTCAGTTTCACCTGCTTGGCCTGCAGGGTGTAACCACCTCGCAATAGCTTTAATGGACACTGCTCCACATCGCCCAGCTCAGCAAGCAGCACTTCCATTTTTAAATTTGGAAGTGTTTATTGGAATCTTACAGCCACCAAACTTCATCCACAAACTGCTATCTTTTATCTACCTGGCTCCATTACTATTAATTGGGCTCCCTCCTACATGAGCCTCCAGGGCACAGTATTGCAATTAAAACCACAAAGAAATACAAATAAATCCTGAGGAATATGCAACCCTCAACTCCCCCCTCGCACCGAGTCCTCCAAGAAACAGGTTTACAAGTAAATAGCCAAGACCCGGGAAGGAGCAGCTCAAACATGGCGTGGGAAAGAGCTCCTGGAAGCAATAAAACAGATTCTCAACTATTCATCAGCCTGCTTGAGCGGAGTTTACCCGCCCGGAGCGGCCCGCGGCCCCGCCGGAGCAGCGAGCCGGGTTTAACGCGGAGCCTCCGCGGCCCGGCCGCTGCCAGCGCGCAACTTTAAGCCCCCGCGTGGGGACCCCGGCCTCTGCAAACGCCGCCCGCGGCGCCCCCGCCCGCCCGCCCCGGACACGCGTGGCCGCGCACGGAGCTCCCGCGGCGGGAGGAGTTGGGGAGCCACTGACCGGTGCCACCCGCGCTGTCCGAGGTCACCTCCTGCGTGAAGATCCAGGGCGGGTTGGTAGCGAAGAGGGAGGCGGCGGCGGGGCTGCCGTGGCGCTTCCCGAAGAGGCGGCTGAAGGTGCCCTGCACCGAGTGATGCTTCTTCATCCTGCCGGCGCCGGGCGCTGCCCGCCGGGCTCCGCCGCGCTCCCACCGCGGCCGGGGCCGGGCCCCACCTTCCCCCCGCCCCTCCCTCCCTCCCTCCCTCCTTCCTCCCCTCCTTCCTCCCAGGTGCCTCCCGCCGCACCCCGCAGCCGCGCAACCACTCCCACCCGGGGGGGGAAGAAACCCTCGAGGGTCTTTATAGGCAGGGCCGGCCCTGGGGGGGGGGGGGTCCCCGGAGCCCGGCTGACGGCCCGGCCCGGCCCGGGGGGCTCAGGCAGCCGCGGGGGTCCCCGGGCCGCTGGCGGGAGTGGGGCTGGTTGGGAGCCCCTTCCCGTGCTGGGGGAGCGGGGCTGGCTAAGCCCCTTCCCATTCCGGGGGAGCGGGGCTGCGGCAAAGTGACCCCAGGGGTCAGCGGGGTCCGCACCAGGCGTGTAGCTGAACATCTGATTCCCCTTAAAAAAAGCCCAGCACGACACAAGCTATCGATCTCTGCAAGCTGGTCGTGTGCTGAGCATTCAGGTTTGAGAGTCTCCATCCTCCCTCTCGCTGTTTTGCTGTTCATTCGCCCGCTGTTGGGGTTCTGACCCGAGGGCTGGGCCCCCTGGGCCCCCGACCCGCTGTGTCCCCACCTGTGCTGTGCACAGGGACCCAAGCTCCCTGTCCAGGAGCTGCAGGTGTCCTTGCAATGCAAGGAAAGGTCAGCCGGAGCCCGGGGAAGCTGAAGGGTAATCCTTTCCCTCTGCCCTGCATATGCTAGGAAGCAAATTGGCACTGAGTTTTTAGGAAGTGTCTTAGGAAGCAGTAAACTCCCTCCTCCACGCGTACGAGCCCCTCTGCAGATCCATTCCAGCTTTGGGGGGACTGTGCATCACCCGGGACATCCCCCGCCCCAGCACGACCCGCCTGTCATTAGAGTTTGGGACTTTATTAATACAAAAGTTTAAAGACAGTGGGACTTGACCCCAAATCATTTCTCGTTTCAGGTACAAAATCAAGTGTCTAACATTGCCAACAATTTTTTGTGCCATGCAAGTCAAAACTGAGAGTTAATGAGTAACATTGGTTATTAATAAGTGCTGGGATTTCTGGAGAACTTTAAACCCAAAATAGCTGTCAAAACATTAACTCTGAAACACAGCTCACAGCTTCAGGGTAAGGTCATTCTCTCTTCTATCTATTTCTGTTTCCACCACACTTTGAGAGTCAAAATGATACAGACTGATTTTTCCAGTGATAAATTCCTTTGAAATTACACTTTCCACAACCTTTTTTTGCCACAAAATACAAATCAGGGCAACGCATTAAATCACCCGTGAGCAATGACAAATGAGCACTGTTACGATATTTTGAAAGGAAAATCTAATGGTATAAATTGTCAGGCAAGCACTTAAACAAAAGTAATTACCACGAATGGCAAATGGGGAAAGAAAAGGAGAGTTAGCGTGTCGTACCGCCGGGATTCAGTGCTGTGGTGGTAGTATAGGGGCTATTTAAGATGGTTTGCAGAGGCCTTGGCCCGCCCTGCAGCCGTGCAGCTCCATCCAGCGGGTCGGACGCCTTTTCCCGGCTCCCGCGTCCTCCCGAGAGCCGCGCGGGGAGCAGCGGGTGGTGCCGGGGGATGGCTGCGTGCCGTGCACAAGGCCTGCAATTAGTCCTTCCCGACAGTTATCTTAACTGCTGTTTGCGTGAGACGGGGAAAGGAAACAACGCTGCAAATCCTGCAAACACCTGCACGAGCGTGGCCCCTGCACGCCCCGAGCTCGCCGCGCAGGGGATGCGCTGCAGTCGTGTTTTAGCCGGGGTCACTGGCAAAGGGGTAATCCTGCCCGCAGATGGGAACTGGGAGGCAGCATTCCTCCTGGGAGAGTCGGAACCCACCTCACTGAGCCCCAGACACTGAAAGGAAATTCACTGGCACCTCTCGAAAGCAGAAATCAGATGAAATTAAGGACCCGCTCACTACTAAAAAGACAAAGGACCCAATGTCTTTGCAAAATAGGCAAGACACATGTGCTTGCTGATTTCCACAGTCTTTGACTCAACAAATTGAACTGGATATACAGGGAGACAAAGTCAAGGAAAAGGGGAAGGAGAAGAACTATTTTAAGAAGAGAAGCCAATAAAATCCAGTGGAATGACAAAGCCTGGGCTCCTGCATGAATGTGTCCCACAAAATGTCATTACACCAAAGCGACTTCAAAGGGGCCACAGGGCTGCAGCGATGCTCTGCGGGAACAGGAAAGTGTGATTCAGGTCCCTGACAACTGCTCCCGAGCTGCTCCTCTGCCCCCGGGGCAGGGGGGACTCCAGAGCAGCACCCGTGAGCTCCGGGGGCGGTGAGCTGTATCCGTGCCACCCCACCAGCGGTGGTTTTGCCTCACCCTGGGTGGTGAGCGTAGGAAAACATTTCTCACAACATGAAGGGATGTGCGTTTTGAGGCGAGTTTATTATCCCAGCAAACACAGGCTGCTAAACAAGCCTGCAAGAGCTCACGCGCACACTCCTGTGTATTTATTCCAGGTGAAAAATACTCATTCTGTACCTTCCACCTCTCAGCAGAGCCATTGGGCTTTCCTGCAGAAAACCAGAAAAAGCTCAGGACTAAGAAAGAGGAGCACACGGGGTCTGCTGCTGGGCAGGCTGACTTCTGCAAAGTGCAGACCCAAAAGGCGCCGAAAAGATGCCCAGTTTGGTGGCAAGGCTGTATTTTTCAGGCAGGACGACTGCCGCTTGCCGTGAGCTCCTGAGCGACAGAGGCCACACAGCGAAAGGGCCAGGCGGGCCGGGCTGGGCGCGAAGCACGGGAAAGCACTTGGAAGATCGCCGGTAGATTTTATGGCATCGAAATAGCCGTGTGAGCACCGCTCTGATGTAACACGCTGCCGTGCGAGGCTGCCTTTGATCCTAATATGGGTAAACACCCCAGAACAATCTGCCTTTGCATCAGCGTGAGGAGCTGCACCCTGCAGATGCGGATCTTCCCCTGCCGCGCTCGCAGGTGTGCAAAGTGCTTGTGCAGCGCAGGTCCCAGCCGGCCCCGGGGAGGGCAGGGGGGGCAGGAGGAGAAACGCTCACGTGTGGCTGCAGAACAGCAAACTGCCCCCGTGGGAAGAGAGACAGCTCGTGTCTATAGCGGGGAGCGGGGCCGCGCTGCCGGGGCTGTGTTTCGGGGGGGGTGGCAGGGCCAGCAGAGCAGCAGCGGTGGTTCCCGTCGGGTGCAACCCCTGTCCCATCGGGCTGGGACAAACAGCATCCTCCTAATCGCCGTGGCCGGGCCCCTGCGCTCCTCCGCACGCTCTGCCTGAGCATCCCTGCTCAGCCCGGGCACCCCTGTGACAGCCACCAGCCCAGTGACACCCCAGTGACACCCCACTGGTCACAATGGCCCCGGGGACGCCGACAGCCATCACTGCCCACCCCGGCAGCGCTGCCTCCAGCCCCCAGCCCAGCCGGCCCCCCGTGCTGGGGTCCCCGCCGGGGAGATGACCTCGCAGGTGGGAGCCCCCGGCTCGCAGTTTGGCAGGAGGGACTCCCGCTTGCCGTGTCCCCTTCCTGCAGGCGGGGGGCTGCAGGACCCTCGCCCTGAGGGTGGCCGGGACAAATGGGGTGCTGGGGTTGTCAGTGAGATGCATCGTCCCCCCCCCTGCCACGCAAATCCCAGCTGCACCGCCGTCAGCCCAGCTCTGCCCCCCTGGCTGCTGAGAGCTCAGGGCAAACCGCATGTGAGAGTCCTGGGGGGGCTCCGCAAGGACAAGCGAGGGGACAAGGAGTGGGGGGTCCCCGGTGCGGAGCGGGGAGGGGGTGGCAGCCCAGGCAGGGCTCTGGCAGCTGCCCGGGGGAGCACTTCATCCAGGGCGGACGTCTGAACCCTTTGTGCTTTCTTGGTTACTGAAGTCAGCCTTGTCCCTGTGAACCCCGCTGTGAGGATCTTCTTCCGGAAACAACAGACAATCTGGGAGGGATTAGGGATCTCTAAACGTATGACTGGATGCAATAGGAGGATTATGTGGGAGTCTTAATTCAGGCAGAGCTTTGTCAGTGCCGTCTATAGCACTGTGGACACTGAGCTGGTGCTTCCCCTCAAAGACAGCGATCACGTAAGCAGGTTGACGCACCCGGGCACAGAGGATGTTTCTGCCAAGCTCCAGATGCCCCAGAGGCTGAGCAGGGAGCCCCAGGGCAGACGAACCCCATCACAAGAGCAAAGCCCAAAGCTCAGCACTCCCCGGCACGGTATCACTGGGAATGACTGTCAGCCCTCGTCGCCGAGCGCGCACAAGGCTTGCACATCTCGGAAGCATCTGCATGACTTAGCAGTTGGGTTTTCAAAGTAACCACGGCCTCACCCCCACACCCCGAGTGCACTGCTGTAGGAAGAGGGGTGCCTCCGCGCTGGGTGGGTGCAGGTGCAGCAGCGCAGTCGTGTGCATACTTGTCTCTTATCTTCCGGAGTGAGAAAGGCCATGAGCTGTAATCACGTATGTGAATATAATCATTTCTGAACAAATCTAAGCGTGTTCAGAGCAGGGATACACAAACCACACCGAAATGACTGTAGTGGTACAAAATCGGCATTTCAGGAGTCACAATCCCATTATTTTATCCCCTGTGGAAAAAATCAACTAACATTTCCTTGGGGCAGCGACTGCTGAAAGAACACTTGTCCCGAGCTCCAGCAACGGAGCCCTTCAAGCCTCTGGCAGGCGGCTGGACTGGGGAAAAAGAGTGACAAATAGAGGTAGTGAATCTGACGGGATCTGGTAATCTCCTTCAAAGGCTGTAAGGAGATTTTTAAACACTTTGCGGGTGTCCCCCTCCTAATAGGTTTAGGAGCCAGTGTTCAGAGCCAGCTACAGGGAACAGAAATAGAGCACCAAGTAAGCCAGGGCGTCACGGAAAGTAGGAAACCTCTTTATAGAGTTAAAAATAAAACCAGACAGCAAAGAGTTTATTTAGGACGCCCAGGAGCAGAGTGGTTAATTGCTGGGGGAAGAGCCAGTTTCCATTAGCACAGAGGTGCCATCAATGAAAACAAGATAACTGAGTCATGGTCAAATAACATCAATCAAGTCATTCGCATCTCCTTGTGTGCACTCCCTCAGTATGCTTTGCTTTATTTTCACCAAGTCACTTCCATATTTCCAGCACATCACTTAATTTTAAACTCACTTTCTCCTTAAGTAACACCACCTTAGGTTTTTTAGCTAAAGAAATGCAAATAGCTGGCTTCTCAGCATTTGTACCGAATACTGCCTGTCCTGGCAGCCAGTGTCAGCGGGCTGGCACTCCCTACGCGCTCCTGCTTTAACTGGCTGCTTTTTGGTCACCAGTACACAACCCTTGCGTCGGGGCCTCACGCGCTGATGAGGACGGCAAAGTGTGGGGGCAATTGCAATGCATTTGTCTGGCTCTCTTGCTCCACAGATGACTAAACCACCAGAAGCCGCTGGCAAAGACCACGAGAGACCGCAGGGAATGGAGGAGACCAAGGCGATGCAGGAAGTGTCTCCCACGACGCCCACCCCAACGAGCCAGCTGAGTCCAGCACGTCACCACAGGGACACAGTGTCTTTGGCCACTCGCTTCACTCCTTTTGTCGCCCATTTTGGGGGCCGTCAGCCCAACTCCTTCAAGTTTCTCTTCTATGAGCCAAGTTGCTCCAACTCGTACAGCCCCTTCTACACTGCGCAGAGGCCAACCTGCGGGTACCGCTACCGCCGCGACACCGACCACGCCAAGAAGGTGATCGATGTCCCGAGTGCAGACACGGTGAAATGGAGACCCATCCAGGGCCCAGAGCCGTGGGCGAGAGCAATAAAGCCCAAGCAATGAAACCAGTGACCGGTGTGACTTCAGCTTCCCCTCGAGTGTCTGAGTTACGACCCGCAGTGAGCACGTGAGCCGGGGAATGGGTGGTGAGGCTCTGTCACCGCTCCCCAGAAAAACATGCAGTGTGGATTTTGCTCCGAAAACCCGGTCTAACTTGTCCTGTCATTTATTGCCAGCTGCTTCCACAGAGGCGCGGGGTGTCAGCGCCGCACGGCACTGCTGAACGGCCACCCAGCCAGGCTCCTCTGCACAAGCCTGGCCCTAGCACATGCTGCAAAACCTGGGAAGGCTTCGCCAGCTTCTTCAGCTGAGCCCAAACTCTGCTCCTTCTTTGAAAGGACATCTTCTTCCACAAGGCTTTCCTAGACACAGGCAAAGTATTGTTCTTAGTGAATGGAAAAGCACGTTTCATTTGTGGCACTCAGAAATGAGACAGTAATTGGAGCTGAAACTCAGCCGGCACGTCCCTGCAGCTCTTCTCCAGTGGGCAGCATAAACCAGTTCAGCTTTTGCATTGCCCATTCTGGAGAACTGGGAGCACCAGTAGCAAGTACTTCTTGAAGCAGCTGGCGAGTCTTTATCCACATTTATCACGCGGCCCTTCTGCTGTTAATGAATGCCTCAATACTGCAACCCTTCTTTGTGCCTCAGGACGGGCTGTCCCAGCCGTGTCCCCTTTGGGGGGGTCAGAGCCCAGGGCACCCACTGAAGACTCACCTTGCTCGCAGGTGCTGTGTGTAGCGGGGACCTGTGCCTGCTGCTGCTGGCAAGTGCAGGATTAGCACATCCAATTAGCATTCCTCAATCTAATTCCTTTTTCGTAACCGTTTTACGCTTGTGCAATGCCACCTGCTTTAGCAGTTATTCCTGATTTGCTCCAGTGCAGAAGCAATACTGAGCTCTGCAACACATAAAAGTTGGGATCTTTGTCTGGAAGGTGTCAGACGTAATAAAGTAAGTGCATCAGGACAGACTCTCTGTGAGTTGAGATCCAGAAGTCACATCCATTTCATTACTAGTGGAGGATCTGGCTCAAGCTACTTCCTGAGGATATACTTTTTTATCTCCCAGTCCTCCTCTGAATGCTGTGTGTTAGAATAAAAACAACACTGGTTTTGGTCATATTTACACAGAGAATTTTTCACTGTAATTCATCATAAATGCAAATTGAAGCTGCATTCAACTCCACTGGCATCAGCTGAGTCCTGGTAGCGTGGTGGCCAGGAGATGGTCCTGGGTCGTGCCACGTGCGGCGATTCCACGGCAGGAGCACTCAGCTGGCAGGAGCAGAGGGACGGAGCGCGGGGACCCTGCAGCTGGGGGGGGGAGCTTCCCCAGGGGAAGATCATCAGAGCATCTGGTGGCTGCATTTAAAGCACTTAAAGCTTTACCACTCAAAGCAATTATGTTTCTATGTTTGTCTCAGCACACCAAATTTGCCCTCAAACAGCATCTCTGGTAGGAGCTGAACTGGAACTTCCCCCTCCCTGAGTTTCAGGCTGGAATTGGCGGCCCCGTCTGGAAACCCCCCAGCCAGGGTAAGGCGAAGGGAGACCAAAGAGACAGCAACATCACAGAGTCTTCTGAGTGGTTTTCTCTCTTTCTTCTTACTCTGATTTTGGTGCAAAAGCTATTGCTCATGTGACGCCACACAAAATCATGAATATAAAGTGGATTAGGAGATTACACCATGACAGCGAAAATTCCATTCTCATAATCTCCTGATGGGTCTGTAATCTGCACGACTTTCCCATTTTACCTCCTTTCTATTTTCACCCTGAACTCTTAATGCCTGGCAGGAGCCCGTCATCCCCCTGAGCCTCATTGGCCGGGGAGGGATTTGCTGGGTACTTAACTGTCACCCTCTCATCCAAAGAGGGTTTTGCGCTTTTGAGTCTTCCCGGGAGAGGCATCTTTTGCGTCCACCACCACCAACACTGAATCGGTACAGCCCGCGCACGAGGCAGTTTGTTTTTTTCCCGATCCTGTGAACCCTGCAGTTCTGGGGACATCTGGACTTTAAAGGCAAGAAGCAGAATTTAAAAGACCTCAATTTTCAGAAAACATCTGGTTTTGGCTGCAAATTGACCAGCACTTGGTGTGGAGATGGGGAACATGGACGGAAAAGCCGTGGAGGAGCTGAGCGCTACCGAGTGCCACCAGTGGTACAAGAAGTTCATGACGGAGTGTCCTTCTGGCCAGCTCACCCTGTACGAGTTCAAACAGTTTTTTGGCTTGAAAAACCTGAGTCCAGCAGCGAACAAATATGTTGAGCAAATGTTTGAGACGTTTGACTTTAATAAGGTAAATATTGTCCTTCCCTCTCAGCCTGCGCAGGGATCAGCTGGGCTCTGCTCCCTGCCTGCGATCGCGTGTGGGGTATTTGGGTGGTTGCAGGATAGACGTGTATCTAAGCATGTATGGTCTGATTCTCCGTGGCCTCCTAAATTGTAAAGTCAGCTATGCAAGGTGAAAAATGTCAACAAAAATTCCTCACCTGCTGACTGTTCTGGGAGAAAATAGACTTCTCCCAGAATTGGCGTTTCCCTTTTAGTTTTAAGTTATTAAAATAGTGAGGCTTTATCCGGTACTCTGTGATCCCTTTAAAATGAAGTGCCCTTTAATCCTTAAATATCAAATGTTGTGACAGTAAGGAACAAGCGGGCGGTGTGGGAACAAGTGCTGCATTCATGCAGAAACAGCGAGTTCCCGAGCGTGGCACGGGTGATGGTTTACCCAACAGATCGGGTTTGTTTTCCTATTGTTTTAAATTATAAATGGATTACAGTTTCATTGATTTTATTACATGTGCCCAGTCCCATACGACAAGCAGCTCGGGCCCTTTGGTCCCTGCGGAGCGGCTCTGCGCCGGGTCCCGGCGCGCGATCAGGAGCTGCGTCTGCCCCGCGCAGGAGCCGTGCCAGAGCAGCAGACGGATGCTGGATCTCCGAGAGCAAACAACACTCTCCTTTAGTTGCAAATGATCTGAAATTGCACCTCATGTGAGATGAGGAATAGATTTTATGGCAGCCCGAAGGTCTTAGCGGGCTTAATCCCACTGAAAATAATACAATTTAGGCCCTAAATCATTTAGGTATTTTGTTTGTGCCCTGACCTTTACCTTGCTCACTGCCCCATCTGTGAACACCTGCCTGAAAAGGGAATTGATGCACCGGAAATCCTGCCGGGAATGGGGCTCAGTAGCTATTTATACCTAATGTGGCTCTTGCAGCAGTGGGATAAAGCCGATGATCTCTTCTTGAACCTGCCCTGTGGTGCGGTGGCTTTGTTCATTGACAAAACCCTGACTCATTCCCTCCCAAAGACTTTCCGTTTATAGTATTCCAAGTGCGTTGTGTCTCAGCGGTACGTGCCCTCGCGATGCTCTGTGGCAAGCACTACGCATTTGAGCAAGCTCCCTGGAAGCTGTGAAGGTCACGGGGCAGCGTCGAGGCAGACACTCGAGCTCAGCCCAGCCCAGCTTTGCCCTGGTCCCCGAGCCCTGCCTGGAGAACGTCTGCGGGCCCGGCTGAACGTCCCCAGCGCCAGGGTGTGAGCTGGTGGTGGGCAAACACCTTGGGGGAAAGTCAAAGATAAAACTCTTTGTGCTTTTGACGTGACCAAATGTGAAGCAGGTACACAAATGGCACAGGGACAGAGCCTTCCCCTCCCGAGACGTCAGCAGCGTCCTGCGGTAATTCCCGAGCTCGTTCCTCTCCCAGAGGTTTGTGTGTGAGCCCCCCTTGCAGCAGAAAAGAGCTGTAGGTGTGGGCAGTCAGGACAACGTTAGGTCTTCCTTCGGGGTTCATCTGCACAAACCTGTTCCTCATTGACCTCTGAATTACCACTGCTTTGCATAAAGAGATTCCTTTAGCACAGGCTCGCTTCGCAGGCTTCGTTAGTCCCCATGCCAGGCGCACACACCGAGTCGTTCGTCATCAACGCAGAACAGCTTTGCACAGACTGGCAGGGAGCCCTCACTGGTGCACTGGTTTTAACTGGTGGGCATATAGGGGACCCACACCCTGCACCTCTGCTGCGCTCCCCCAGCTCCTGCTCTCACACCGAAGTCTTCCAGTGGGGACTTCCAAAAGTGACCGGGAAGATCCCTTACCACCTGACTCTGCTTTTCATCTCATTGAGCTTCTAACCTTCTGCTTTTAGGATGGCTACATAGATTTTATGGAGTATGTGGCAGCTCTGAGCCTGGTCCTGAAAGGGAAGGTGGATCAGAAGCTGCGATGGTATTTCAAGCTCTACGATGTGGACGGGAACGGCTGCATTGACCGGGGAGAATTGCTGAACATCATCAAAGTGAGTGCGCTCAGCTTGATCCCTTTCTATCACAGACGATGGTCGTTGGACGCAGATAGACAGAAAGGCTGTAACAGGAACATTCCAACCCAAAAAACAACTCCCTGGTGAATCTGTAGGCACCGGCCAAGCCCACTGTGTGTCCTCTGCCAGTGCTCCCACCCGGCCGGGCCCGTCCCGAACACGCCACACCCCACGGCACCCGCACGCTCCGACACGCAGCAACCCCCTGTCTTCCCACTGCAGGTTGTTTAACCGCATCCACTGAAACCCAGGCTGAGATAAACACTTGAATTTAATGTGATTTTCAGAGGTGAACGGTTCCTGGCTTATCCCTGTGTGCCCACTTAATCATTTAATGCACTGATTGCCTTTTTAAGTGATTTTAATCTCCAGTTTTTTAGAAAGGACTTACTCTTTTCAGAACCTAACTGCCTGAAAAATTTGGCCTCTCATGTCCGGTCATTCAGCCACTTGTACAGCTGTATGCACAAATCTGCACAACGCTCAGGAATTGTTCTGTGTCCTTCCCTCCCTCCAGGCTATTCGAGCTATCAACCGGTGCAACGAAGCAATGACGGCTGAGGAATTCACAAACATGGTGTTTGACAAAATTGATACAAACGGAGACGGTGAGGACCTTTCTTATGCAATACCAACTATTGCTGCCACTTTCCCCCTTGCCTGTGGTTCAGTCTGCCAGAGTAATTCCAGATGTCCCAAAGCACCAGGACGTGGGCAGAGCCGGCAGAGAGCAGCTCCCCGTGAAGGTTTAACTCCTCATCCCCTTCACGGGCTGCAGAAGGCCCGAGGGGACGCTGCAAACTTCCCCTCGTTGTACTGGCAGGGTGGGATCTGCGCAGGGCTTCGCGGTGATGGGCTTTGGGGTGTACGAGCCACAGAGCCGGGGGCTCGGGAGGGGCCCCGTTTTACAGCCCGTGCAACTCCTGGGGGGCTGCTCCGAGGCTGCCGGCAGAGCAGGGAGACAGGCTGCAGGATCTAACAGCCCTTTTCCGAACGTGCTCTTGCAGGTGAGCTCTCCCTGGAAGAGTTCATGGAAGGCGTGCAAAAGGATGAAATGCTGCTCAAGATCCTCACCCGCAGCCTGGACCTGACGCACATCGTCCAGCTGATCCAGAACGACGGGAAGAACCCGCGCGAGCCCGAGCAGGCGGCGGGGGCTGCCCAGTAGGCTCCCGGGACGCCTCCCCTTCATCTCTACTTCTTTCCCCTCGCGTTATTAAGACAAATCGGGTTGTGGCGGTGGGAGCTGGTGAGCAGTCCCAGCGCCAGTGCCACCAGCGATCAACTATCCCTCCAGCACAGGGACTGGGATCTGCTCCGAAGGCGCCGCTCCCCCGGCAGATGGTTTGGGGGAGCCACCCCGGCCGGCAATGGGAAGGGCTCGGGCAGAGAGGGGGTGCTGGGCGAAGAGGGGGTGCTGGGGTGGAGAGAGGGTGCTGGGGCAGCAGCTCGTTGTGCTGGAAGCACTCAGCCACCCCCGGGACCGCCGGCGGGGCCACGGGGCTCTTCGCTGTGCGGGGGCCTTGGAGAATGCTGCGGAGCAGAGAGGGGGTAGGGAGAGGGTCTCGCCTCCCCGGGAAGGGGGAGCGGCACCACGCGCTGCGCTTCGGGAACGCACCGAGGGAGCCTCCAAATTCGCACCCAGGCAGCGGCCAACACCAGCGGCTGCGGCGGGGGGCGAACCCCAGGGCTGCCCGGCACTTGGCCCCGGCGAGGGGGGTCCCCAAAGCACAGACGTGCAGCACCTAGTTCAGATGCTGAACCTTCTCTTTCCATATATATTTCCAGCGCACAAGATCAGCAGTTTTGGTTATTCGTTCTTTGATTTGTTAGTATGCTGTTAGCAGTCATTAGTAATAAGGTAAGATAAAAATATCTATGAGCTAGAAAAAGCGGAGTGGTGAATGCAGTGGATTTTCTTTGTTTAAAAGCATTAAAAACATAGAATGGTGCCTTTTTAGTGACTATCTGAACTGTTAGGGGCATGTTTCTCCTTGAAATATCTGGAAGGGCTGCAATGGCAGTAACCTGAGAGGGAAGAGTTTTACGTGTTTGTAGGAATATTCCGGCATGTCTTAACACCTGTGCAACAAACTTAAACTCTCCTGCAAGTTATGCTGCGTGGCACCCTTGAGCATCGGGTGGTTTTAACAGGAACGGCAGCGAATCGCCTGCGTGCCGCTCGGAGGGGTGTGCTGCTGGAGACGGGGCAGACGCAGCGCCCACGCCGCGAGCATCCGGGTATTCCTGAGCAGGCAGCGGGTGCCAGCACCTCCACGGTACAGGGGGCTCGAGTACCCTCCCCCGTGCAGTAAAACCCAGCCGCCCCTTATTAGAGCATCCCGGGCACAGCACCCTCGTCTGCGGGCGCTAATTACCAGCGCAGGAGCAGGGGCTGTGCCCAGCTCCCAGCACACGCACTGGGGAGGCTGCGGGAGCAGCGGCCTCGCCCCCGCACCGCGCCGGGCTGCTCCGGAGAAGGAGTTTCCTCATCCGATGGGAGCGAGTTTCAGGCGTGGTGAGGCAATACAGGACACCAGGAAGGATTTCTTGCCTAGCTGAAAGACTTGTTATTTAGCACTGGATGCTTGCAACTCATAAGCAACTCTCTGACCAATCTTCCTGTGCGTTTTTTTCATCTGTCAGTGTTTTAACTGGAAGCTTTTGTACTTCCAATCTTACAGTGAACTAATAAAGATATTTTACAAGATGATTTCAAGTCGTGCTTTTTCTCTCTTCCAATCAATCATTCTGTTTCCAGCAGGACAGATTAACTGTCACATGCAAGTGCAGAAAGCTTTGTTTTGGCTTCATTAGAATAGTTCTTTTGCAAGAACAGCGCAAGCGTGGGGAGCGGTCTGTTTTCTTCAGGATCAGCGTAGCACAGGGGTTGTTCCTGGGTTCTCACACCCCGTGGGCGTCACCTGCTCTCCTGAGCCTCACCTGCATTGAGCAAGCGTAGATTGCTTTACTAAAACCTCACCCCCTGGGTAGTCCTGCAGCTCTCCTAGAGCTCTGCTTTACGCACCCCCATTTCTAGGCACCTCCTGCTCCCCTCCCTGCTGCCGCCTGGGGCAGCCCCATAGCTCCCTCCTGCCCCTGCTTTCCGCCCAGACAGACAGACGGACAGCAAGCATGGGGGGCACAGCAGCTGCCCCCTGCCAGCCTGGCTGGGGCTCTGGGGGTGTTGGACGGACACACACCCCAAAAGGCCACGCCGAGGAACCCGCTGACGGGCCAGCTCGTCCGGCCACCCCACTTCCACTGCTGCGAGAGGGAGCGGGCAGCAAGCGTCTTATTAGAGCCAGGCTGAGCTGTTTACTCAGCGTGTAATACTCCTCCTTGCAGCAAAATTAACTCCCCCACAAACGACTGGCGCAAAATTTACTGCACGTCGTCTCTGCAACAGCAGCGAGGAGGGAGCTGGGTTCAGCGTGGGCTTTGTGTGCACGCTCCCTCCGCAGAGCCGCAGTCCTGCCCGTGCTTCCTTCAGCCTCTCACTCCTCTGCGTGCCCGGGAAGCTGCAAGCAGCAGCCCCGACAGGCCCAACTTCTATTTATAAAGATAAAGTTATTCTAAAGGGCCATCTCAGAACTGCTGCCTGGCTGAAGGCACCTTTCAAACCTCAGCGTCCCTCTCCAGAGGATGTTTTTTCAGCCTTCAAGAAAGCAAATTTGAAAAAATTTAATACTGTGACTCTCTTTCCCTAACTCACACATAATCAATTTATTTCAAAATAGTGGTGGCTGTTCAGGTGCCAGCCACAGACGCATTGCTCACTCCTGTGACACTATCGCTGGTGAATGCCGCCTCTCTGGTGAGCGTGGGAGAGGCTTTTTGGGGAGCTGCGAAGGGCCCGGGGGGCTGCCCGGCAGGTCCCAGCTCTACCTCCCCTTTGCAGTGTCCTGGGACAAGTCCCTGCAGCTACACTAAAACCACCCAGCGCGTGACCTTGGGCAGCACCGTGCCCTTTATCTCAGTGGGGTTTTGATGCCAAAACACCACAAAAGCTACAACGCCCGTCTGCCTTCCGCGGGATGCAGAAACCGTCGATCCACGGCGCGCCCGAGGTCGGGAGGGATCTCGGGTGGGCTCTGAGCCCACGTCCTGCCGGGAGCGGGGCTGGCCTGGCCGCCGGGTTGCTGAGGGTCTTTCCCAGCCCAGTTTTGGAGGAAGGGTGTTGAGCAGCACCTCCACCTTCCGTACCCACTCCAGAGCAGAGGAGCCAAGCCCGGAGCTCAGCCGGCCCTCGCCACTGCCGCCGCTCTCTCTGGGGGTGCTGCTCACCCCGGGGAGCCGGGACTGCCCCATTCCATCCCCATCCCCGTCCCCGTCCTGGTCCCCATCCCCATCCCGGTCCCCATCGTGTGCTCTGCTTGCAGGCACCGCAGGGAATCCACCCCCGTGGGGAATGGAGCCCGTGGGCTCTTCTTACCCAGCAAAAATCAAACAGAAGCGAGGTGAAGAGCTCAGGGAAGGACGGTGGCAAATGGCAAAAATAATCTCCTTTTACATCCTCCTGCGTTCAGGGCGTGAGGCCTAAAAGGCAAAGAAATGAAACAAAACAGGTTCTCAGACAGATGCTTCTAAAGGTCCCTTGTCCCCAGGGGATGGGCCTGCCCTACAGCACAGCCCCCGTATGCATCATGCATCAGATCCCAGAATACCATTAGATTACCTCAAATACAAGCTCTTTAAGGGTAATACATCTGAGATATTTTCTAAGCCTCTAAGGTGCACTTGCCTTTGAAGAGGAGGAAAGAAGGAAGCAAGTACTTTCCCATACTGCCAGAGCTGAGCACGGGTGCTGTGAGAAAACAAGCGAGTACAGTGAGACCACAAAAAGTCCCTCCGCACAGGGCTGTAAATCCTGGCACGGCCACTCAGTTCTTCAACAGGACATTTTCAAGGGGAAGCTGCATGTGGGTGCTTTGGCAATGACCTGGACACAGACCTTCCCTCTGGGCAGCCACCGAACCCCAGCTGCCCCGGGTGAGCCTCCCCGCTCAGAACATCAGGTGTATAGACAAATAAAGAGCATGGCTAAGCACAGAGTTAGAGGTAAATATCCTCCTTCCTTCTCAGCCTCATTATTTCTGCTCAGTGCTTACCCCAGAAATGTACTTTCCAGTGTATTTTAGGATGTGATGCCTCCTTGGCTCCTGGTGCTGCTCCCCATCAGCCCCTTCAACAACAGCCTCACATTCAGCTTTCCAGCCTATTTCACCTCCACTCCTACCCAACTTCAGGGACATCAAACCTCAGAGCAGATGGGAGAAAAGTCACATGGCATTTGCCTTTTCCAAGCCATCCTGTTTCCCAATTTAGACCAAAAAGAAATCCGATCAGTCAAATCCCATTCTAGCTGGGCTGTAAGTCTGGAAAAATGGATTATGCAAAATGTCTGACATTAACAGCTCGATGTGAACATCAAACTGAGTTTGGGAGGAGATCAAAGTATTTATACCTATAGATTTAAAAATAGGGCTAAGACTGAAGCACCTCGCAACTTCTTGACAAAAGATTACACAATTGGTAAGAGGAACAGTTTTCCACTGGGTTACACCAGCTCTGGCAAGCATTACCCACCATGTGCACCGCTCTATCCTCGGTCTGCCCAGGCCAGAGGAGGTGGAACCATCCAGCTGCCGAGTCCAACACTTTGAGCCCTAAATTCTTCACAGTTCCTGTCGTGGTTCTGACAGGGTTAAAATAGGGACAATCTGATTGCAGCACTGTCAGCTCACTTTACTGTAAGCACCTATTTCTAATTCATTGAAAAGTTGGTGTGTTTTTGGTTTTTTTTGTACTTTTCACTGTCATTACATGGAAGTTAAACAGAAGACACTCATCTCCTACTCTGTATCTGCAATAGCATCACCATCTCTGCCTTATATTTGTCTTATCCAGGTTAGCTGTTACACTTAACACCTGCCTTAAGTTATCAGTCTTAAAGACTACAGTTTTGGTCAGATCCTCAGGTGCTTACACAGGTCTTTACCTTCATTCTAAGTGAAAAATAAATACCACAGAACAGGTAGAATTTTAATAAATAAATCTTTATTGAATTCATGTGTTACAAAATTTCTGCCAACAACTGTACAAGTGCTCAGTGTTAGGATGCCCTCTACCACCCCAGCAGAGGACTGCTGGTGTGGAGGACACCCCGCAGCTCCCTTGGTGCCTGAGCTGACCAGGTGAACAGAATAAGAGAATTCAAAGCATTTAAGTAAACCTGCAGTATGCAACATCCACTTAAATTGTGCAAGAAGCAGAGTGTGTTATGTTGGTTGAGACTGGAAGGAATTGGAGATTAGTATTCTTCCATGAAAACGTTTGTCCACAAGTTGGAAAAAAATCAGTAAAATTAATCTTTTCTTCCAGACCATCAGGTCAGAAGTAAGGTTTTGCTTTCAAATCTTTGGCTGATAAACTATTGACTTGAATGAGCTTTAAAGAGCTGCCTTACAGCAGCAGAAACTAGAAGTCTAATCAGCTCTGAGCAGTAAGCATGCCCCAAGTTCATGTGTATTTACAGAGAACTCTTAGAAAGGCTATTTCAAAGCAGAAATATATATGCATTTGAACTCTAGCACTCTTGTCTTATCCTGGATACTTCCTCATGTTTCTGAATTTAAACATGGGTTAAATTGACAAGACCACAAACCAGCAAACTAATCAACTAATGAAAGATACTACAGTCATAATTAAAGGCCACAAAAAAGGGATTGCAAATCTTTTCATGGGTATGACCTGGCCCACTGATCCCATGGGAAAATTAAAACAAACCCTTGTTATTTTCCTGGGGAAATTTTTCTTGCAAATAAATCAATAAATCAAATGAAGATGAACCAAAAATATTGGTTCATCCCAAATTCTCTTCCCCTATACACGTATATATGTAGGAATATGGGTTAGAATAGCAGAGCTCTGCCTACAACAAATTTTATATTTGTGCAAATTTTATCTCTATAGTCTGTGGCTAAATTAAGTCCAGTGTAAAACCACTGTACTACAGTAACACACTTGGATTTTGTCACTTGTTCCATACTGTTGTCCTGCTGATAAAGCAGTGCTAATCCACTCATTGCAGAGACACTGCCAAGCAAAATTCCACTCTTCCCTTATATCTCCTTCCACACAAAGCTTCTCCCAGTGCAGTGAAAGTCCTTGAGCTCCTTTGGTCTTCACAGGGCAGGAAAAGCTGTTCTGGAGTGATGACTCCGTAAGAAACAGGGGCTCAAAAGGAGCAGAATCACACTTGAGCAAGTCTGTCCTGGTACAAATCTGGTACAATTTCTACTGCTGTTTGTTTCCAAACAATTTCAGTGTTTGGAAATAGCATTTTTCCAGCCCCACAGAAACCCAGGTCTCTGAACAGGTAGAAGGAGCAAACTCTGGTCCACGGGAGGGAGATGCAAGGAGTTGCTGCTCCAACTGTCCAGATCACACATGTTTTCCTCAACTCTACATACTGCCTTGACTACTGCTTATAATCCAATTCTCATTTTTGATAGCGATATGTTGGTGTTCAATAATTTTACATTTACTAAACACGCATACAGATATCCTGAATGTCTAAAGCCTGCCAGAGCGCCTCTTTTGTTGTCATTCTTGGTTTGATGCGTTTGTATCTCCGCAGGCATGAATGATGCCAACACTAGTCTGCACTGGAGACAGTAGCACTGTCACAGTTTCTCACTTCCCCATCCCATCTGTCATCAGAATAAAACCCTGCCCAGGATCCACTTCAGGAAGCCACAAAAAGTTTATTCCTTGGGGTGTTACCAAAAACCAGAGCTTGCAAACACTGTATTGTGTACACAAAGACTTATTCATGGGCCAAAACCAGTCTCTGGGTACCAGCAGTATGCAGCACATGGGTTTTAGATTCAGATATGGCTTCTTAAACCACTGAAGTTTTCATCTGGATGCTGAGATTGTATTAAAAAGAAAAGCCACTACCACCCTAGAGTAAGATCCACAGTTGTAGTCAGCATCACATTTTCAGCTGTATCAAAACAATTTTCTCAGAACAAAGAACTCTTTCTCCTATGCTCAGAGAACCATCCCCCAGGGTTTACATCCATTTGCAACATCTTCATCACCCACTTGTCCTTCCTGGCCCCATCAATGAACTCATCAAGAGATAACTGCCCTGTGGATGAAAAGAGGACACAAGATGAAGAGACAAAACATGACAGATAAGGCGGCAGGAAGTAAAAGCCATCTATGTTTCAAAAAAAAAATGTGCTAATAAGACAAAAGCTGAGCTTCATTTCCCCATGTAGTTTAGGCCAGCTAGCCAAAGGACAAACCACCACCGGTAACCCACTCCACTCACACCCACCCCGTGAGGTGTTGCGTTACCTTACACATGCTCCTCCAGGAGAACTGCAAGTCTGATCCTGCAAGCGCCAGTTTGACTGGAGCAAGTCTCTACCCAGGCTATTTGTGCTGGGGCTGGGACCTGCACTCTGGCTGCTGGGGGCTTTCAGAGGACGAGATCCATGTGGCATCAAAATCCAGACAGAATAGTGACCCCTCTGTACTTTACATTAACCATGGAAATTATTTCATCCTGCTGTACCAGGTTACTCTTGATTATAACAAACAGACCAGAACCTAAACCTAATGTGTTTAGTATGAGTAACATGGTAGTCCTAAGTGATTTCTTGATAGACATAATTAAAGCCAGCCTGCCCAGCACAGATAACTTATTACACATGAATGCAATCTGAGCCATCAATCACTTACCATCCCCATTCTCATCCACTAACTGAAATATCCTGTCCACAACCTCCTCCGGTGTGAGCAATGGGGTCCTCTCCTCCACCTCCGACCTACATACTTTCTTCAGCTTGTAGATAGACTGAAAATAAATTCACAGATTAGGAGGAAGACTGGAAAATGAAAAGCAGTGAACTCCATTATCTTCCCAGCAGTGTAAAGGTCTTTTACAAAGGCTGTGGTTTTAACCTTTCTAGAAAGATCTGCCACTCAACAGCCTCAGACCTTTAATGAAACCTCAGACCTTATGCTCACACATGCTGCAGATTACTTTATTTGCTCTTTGAAGCTGCTGCCCTCCTATTTTCCTAACACACAGTGGTCAGACCTCAGGGTTCCTTTGCAAAGAACAAGGCAAGAGTTTCACAGATGGGAAAATCATCTGACTTTTGAGTATGATATTTTTTTCTAACATCTGAGGCCAGGCACATCTGGACTTACCCAGCCCTCTCTCCAAGGGAACTTGTGCCCAAGCTGCAAGATCAAACCTGTACTGGCATGTATTTTGACCCACAGTCTCTGTTCCACTTTGTCACTGGAAAGGGGCAGATTTTATCTATTCCTCTCATGACAACCACCTGTTCATTATTAACTTTACTCCTTAGGCTAAAGGCTTTTGTCTGAAGTCTTCCCAGAGAGGGGATTAGCAAGGACCTAACACAGCTGTGGCCAGTTCCTGCCTGACCTCAAAGCCATAACTGAACCTGCCCCAGATGCTCCCACTGGTGCTGCAGGTAAAGCTGGTCACACTTTCCAGCCAGAAGGACCTGCTTTCCACAGATGCAATTCCTGATATTTTCTTGATATTGCATTTCACCTACAATCTTAAAATGTTTGATAATCATTAAGCCTCAAGTACTGCTGTGCAAAGGTAATAGCACCAGTGGTGCATAGGTGACACTAGCACAGTCACCAAGATATCCACCTAAAGAACCCAGGTACCCCGTGTCTGACTGTCTGCTAAGCCCCATGCCTCCTCCCACACAGTCACTAAAGCTAAGTGCAGAACAGAAACCTAGAAAAGAATCATTACAAAAGGGATTTCTGCACTAATTTGTGCCTCTCCATTATTCTCACCAGCTACTCATGGAGGAAACTTGGCTCCTGTCAGTGGCATGGGGTGAAACTCTTCTGCTGGCCAGTGCAATGAATCTTAGTGTAAAAAGGTCGAAAGGAAAGGCAGAGCAGAGATACAGGAGCTCCACAATAGCACCCAGATGCTGCATTTCTGGACAGCTTCAGCAGCAGCCGGGCTATGGTGGATATAACTGATCCCTCAGCCACCAAACCCCTGAGCACATCACCCTTTCACCAAGGCCAGGCATTTTCACTTCATCACTACCCACAGCTGCCTTGAAACCCAATTATCAGAAAGCCCATATACATCATTACATTGCCAAAGAACAGTGATTGCTTAAGTGATTAGGCAATGCCTACTTACCTCAACAATTTCCAGCAGCTCAGGTTTATCTATGCAGCCATTCCCATCCTTGTCATATACTTTGAATGTCCACCTCAGCTTGTGTTCCAGTTTTCCTCGTAAAACAAGATTCAAGGCAGCTACATATTCCAGAAAATCAATGGTATTATCCTGTAGAAACAGAAAAGTAGCCGCTGAATAACACTTAACTGGGTATGGTTGATAGAAGTCTGCTTACAATGCTTGGATAAAAACTGACAAAAAGATAAACCACAGGACAGCTATTTATTTGCCACTTTACAGAAGATTTGTGCCAGTTCAAGACCATCAGTAAGCACAGCCATACCCCTCTGCACTAAGGAAGAGTTCAGAAGGGGTGTGAGAGGAGAGCAAAGCAGTTCGGCAGTGCAATAAGGGGGTACACCCACCAGCACTCCAGAAATGAGCAATTCAGATACCCCAAGACAACACAGATGACAGGGAAGATGGGGAGGCAGATGAGGATCAGTGCAGGCGATACTGATTTTTGGGAAGGGATTGCCATTCTCAATGACCTCAGCTGCTTCACCGCAAAGACCAGCACCCAACCATTAACCCCACTGTTCCATCCTTCCCCCTTGTTTGGTCTTGATTCATCTGAGGAAGACTATGACAAAGAAAATGCCACCACTCAGGAGGAGGCAGCAAGAGCAGCGGCAATAAGGGATTTACATCAGGTGTTCATCCTCCTACAGACCACAGAGGGATGCAGGGCTCCCTCGGCAGCCCGCAGCAGATGGCCCTGGCACAGGTCAGCACCATCCCAGGGCTAAGCCTGGCCCCACATCACCTTCAGCCCTCCCGACCCACTTAGCAAACCCCCCCCCCCCAAAAGTCAGGGCTGCGCACCCCCTCCCCAGCACGCTCTGCCAAAGGCACCCCAACGCCCTGCAGTCCTGGGAGCAAAAACTGCTACTGCTGGGCTTGGAAGGCCAGCAAGCATATAAAGACTACTGAGGAATTGTTTTTATTTTCTTACCGTATTACTAATAACCCTTTAGATCATTAGGTCCTGCTCAACTGATTATATACTATCAGCAGATTTAAGCAAAAACATGAATGCAGGCCTAATTTAGTGTTCTTAATACATGCAAGTACTGGCATCTCTTAAAAAGAGATTTTCAGTCATCTTAGGAAAACTATAAACCAGGAATGGGACTTTGCCTGCTATGCACACCATTTGCTCTGCAACCCTTTCTGCACAGCTTTCATTTGCACCTGGATGCTCTGTTTTTCAAGAATTTGGGTTTTGCCAACTTCAAATTCTGAGACAAATCTGACCTGCCCACATCTTCTGTAGCTTTTTTTATCCTTTCTCACAAACTGACTTTTGTTGTCACTTCAATATGATTTTGCTACTGGTTTCAAAGGAAGCTTAAAGGATAGTGGTATATCTGAGAGATTACAGACTTACCTCCCCTTTTCCTACACTGATACACAGCAACAAACAACCCCATACTTTGAATACGATCAAGAGCTTCAGGAAAAAAACCTGAACCATTTGGCAAGCATTGCTTACCCATTTCAAGATGAGAAAGGCACCTAAAATGTCACAGGCTAGTATTAGGCTATCTTTTGCACCAGTACATGGGTATGCATGAACTGCTACTAAACCAGAAAGCCCACTTTTCCCAGGTGTCTGATGACAAATACAGCAAAGGGAATCAAAACCAGAATGTCTGAATTGTTCAGCATTCCTTCACTTTTGAGCAGCTAAGATCAATATTTTGTTACATGCCACCTGTTCGTACTGTATATATACACACTTCCTCCAGTGTATCACAAGCCTGAGTAGGACTTTCCTCCACTGTCATTCCTTCTCTATCATAACAATTTTTTTCCATGTAGCAACCTTGGCTACATAAGAATCTTTCAACAATACTGTCTCAAAATGTAACTGCCTCAATTTCAACCCTTTAACCCATTTTTATTCCATTAAGGGGACATTCTATCTTTAATTTGTGTACACTTTTATGAGAAGATAAATCCATACCAGCCCATACAGACTAGTGCAGCTTGTGCTGTTTCTCCTGCTCCAGCAGGTCCACTGCCCTTGCCTTAGTCTCACAAGGCATGGTAACAAGGGTGGGAACTGCACCAAAACACCTCCAAATTACAGAAGACAGACATGAAAGTTAATAGACAAATAATTATAAAAACACCTCACCACTTACCCCATTCTTATCAAAAGCTCGGAACATGTTTTCAATATATTCTGCTGCTTCACGGTTATCCTGGACCCCAAAAAACTGCTTGAATTCATGCATGAAGAGGGTCCCACTGGGACATTCAACCACAAATTTCTTATACCATTCCTGCAACTCTGCAACATCAATCTCTCCTTGCTCTCCTTCAGCATTGGCAAACTGCTGTCCCATTTCGCTCTGTAAAGCGAGATTAAAAAAAAAAGAAGGAACAAAAGGAAAATGCTGCTGAAATCCTTTGCTGCTCTTGTTGGTTTATCACCTTTAGTTGCTTTCTCTCTGTTCTTTTTCTTCTCGCTGTCTTGTACCTTTATTTGATGTTAATATTGTCTCTTACTATTTCACCTTCTTTTTTGCGTGCCCACTTAGTGATTGCAGAGTTGCTTCTCTGCTTTAGGGCAGTATAACATGTGGTATCAGGCACGTATAAAAATAACTAAGACCATTAGGAGATTCCCACCTATGAGTCACAGAGACCTTCAGATGTTCTGAGCTATGCCCCATTTAAGAGCAGACTCCAGAGGCTCAGGGTCCTGCTGCACTTTAATACCGTCATGTCCAAGAATCTGAGAACCAAAGTTCCCTTTACACATGACACAGAACCTCACTCACTTTACTGTAGTTTTTCTAGAAATTAAAAGGGATTTTAAGTGAACTTCCCTAGCATTATATTGTCAATACTAACATGTATTACTTGTGGGGGGATACTCAAAGTTCCAGGAAAATAAGGTGGAGTAATTAACAACAATTACAGAAAGCAAATCCTGAAAAAATATGCACATACAACTAGCATAACTCACAGGAAAAAAAACACTAATGCATGAAGCTAATTGAATGCCTACTATAGGCCTTACTCTGCATAAAATGATTGAGAGAAATAATAAATGCACATAAATGCAAATCTCTCTCAGTCTCACAATTCATTCTTAAAAATAGCAGGAATATTTTATTTCCCTATTTTTAAAAGCATTGAGCTCTTCTTACTTCCCTTCCCCCTTTTGCGTCTTTATCCACTGAAACATTCCCTCTGCTTACCTTTACTACTGAACATCACTTTACACTTTAATTACAGATACACCCTACAGCTCGACCCCTGCCTCCTTCTGCTGGGCAGCAGCCCCCCACAGCCCTCCTCTCCCAAAGCTCCCACCCCCCCCTCTGCAAGGATCCTACCAGCCTTTTCCTTCCTTACTGGAGCCACCAGCTTTTATTCACATCACACCAGGTGCTCTGAATCCAGCCATTATCTGTGTCAGCTGGAAAGAAATGACCTGTAGCTATAAATGTGTTTGAGTCAGGCTGACATCCAGATGGGATTCTTCTTTTAAGAGGATTGGAGCAGTATTAATAGGTAACAGTAGACTTACTATTATAATAATGCTAAGGCCTGGAAAGACTTAAGCTGTTCACTTCACTTTTTTTGGAGCATTTATTTTAATTGGTTTGAGAGGAAGAGTTTCACACATGGAAAAACACCAGTTAAGAATCTGTATAAAACCTGATAATGTAGAACAGTATAGTAATTCATACTCCACTGTAAGAATAGGGTTTGCTCTGAATCTTCTCGCACCTGTAAGTAACCTACCAGTGGTGTTGTGTGTATATACATATACGCACATACAGATTTGCAGGAGTACAGTGTAACTTTGCCCTTCTGTACATAAGGATACCCAAGCAATACATGGTTTCCCTTGAGAGTCTTGAGCAAGAAGCAGATACAGGTAATGCAGCAGAAGTATGGAGATGGAGGAGAGGGACCAGAGGAGTTCCTAGAAAGGTTAAGACTTCTCCCTTTCAACAAAAAGGTACATTTTTATCTAATAATGTAGAGGAATCTTGTTTGTCTATTTTTGTGCCTGTAAGAATGCAACATAATTAATAGACTCAGTTTTTCCTTCTGTAAACGCTTCAGCCAAACTTTAGCCCCTGCCTCGATGATCACCTGTCTGCAGCAGAACAGCCTGAAGTCTGGCTCATCAGAAAAAGTTATGCTGGGTTTACCCCTCAGCATTTACTACTTTGCTAGACCTACCCGAAAGAAGTCTTCGGCAGCCACAGTCACTGTGGTATTTATAAAATAGTTCTGTTGTGCTCTCCATTTCCCCATGCTCAGTTTCAAACAGCATATAAAGAAATAACTTTCTTCCCCTCAATATTTCCTGAATCGTTTTGGCTAATATCTGGTGAGGACATGGGTTCTCTCTGGATCACAAACAGCTTTCTGGACCCAGAGGTGCTGCTGGGGGACCGGGGTGGGGGGGGGCTCATTGCACTTTTTGCTGCAGCACAGCCGGGGGGCTGTGCACGCGCTGGTGTGAAGCCTCCCACCACCTTGTGCCGCTCTCCTGCACCGACACTGCGCGCTGGAATGTGAGTGCTGAGAGCACACAAGACTCCACATGCCCAGGACGTTGTCTTGCCTCATTGCATAATTTTGTTTCGCCTTATGGGAACTTAGTGATCTGTTCCCAGGAGAGAAAATGGTTCCCTTTTGTTTTGATGACTACAATCTTTTCCAGCTAGGAACAAAGGACTGCGAGAGACCTGGGTTACAAGGCCTAGTTGGTGCTATTGCAGGTATCATGACATAACAATCATGTTAATAAAAGTACTGATGTTAATTTGGCACTGAAATAGAGTAAATCCTATAGCTCCTGGTATGAAAATTCCTCTCCATGTACTCTCATTGTCCAAAACGTGTGCTCTGCAGACTGTACTGAAAGAGCTGCTGTCTCTCAGCCAGCAGAATGTAACTATATGAAGTACAGTTTATCAACTAAAGGATCTCTTCCTTTGATTTGAAAAAAAACTATGCAGGTAGAGGTAAATATAAGCAAAGAGAACTAAACATAAAAAGGCTGATTTCTAGAAAACACTACGAGAAAGAGTCTGGTGTTGTTTGGCTGCCTGAAGGGTTAGGATCAATGCTTTGTATATTATGTCCGTGAACACTGGGGATGATTAGTTTCAAACAGGCAAATTCTGATTACCCATCCTGTCTAATGAGCTGTCCCTAGATTATCACCTATACAGCTCAAAAGCTGCTGAGTTTCCCAGCCAAGAGCATGGAAAAAGACAGCTTATTTCCCATCAGCTCACTAACACAACATGCTGCCACATGCTTCAGCAGAGGCTGGTAGAAACTCAAGAAAAAAAAAAAAAAAAAAAAAAAAAAAAACAACGCCAACCCTGCAGAGGGCTGGGAAGACTCATTTGTTTGGCATCCACGTTACCTGTCAGGAAGGCGGCAGGGTGCCGGCGGGAGAGCACCAACGTCAGTGAAACTGTAGGCCAGGCTAGATCCTTCCCCCACGCCGGAGCAGCCCTCGCCCAGTCATTTTGCTGCATTGCTCCATTATTTTAAATAGCCCTGACCTGCCACAGGACCCCTCTCGTGGGTTGGCAAACCCACGTGTCCTTACAGGGGACTAAAAAGAGCAGAGCTCTGCCCGGGGTGGCTCCCAGCCCCCTGTCGCAGACCGCCCGGGGGTCGCTGTTGGTGGCTGCTTCCAAAGCTCCCTGAGCATCAGCCTGCAGCATCCTTAAGTTTCCCTGTCGCCAGGCAGGACGGACACGCGGACAGGAGGAATGCGGCGAGGATGAGCGGCGGCTTTTGTGCTGACCCGACTGAGGAGAGATCAAAGATCCCTCAGCCTTTGGCTGGGAGCTCAGCCCAGCGTCTCCGCGCGTCTCTTCCCAGTCACTTACCAAACTGGCCATACTGTTAAGCGTGTTTTTATCCAGCAGGAATAGCGATAGGGTAGAAGGTGTTACTACAGGAGCCGCTGTCCCTTGTTTTGCATATCAAAAAAGGTCAGGTACCGCTAACCAAACCCATCTAAAATCCACCATGGAAGTGCTATCCCACAAAGAAAATGCCAACCTGTGACTGTCACCTACTGTCTTTTGCTTATTGACCAAAAGATTTTATTATGTGGTGACAAACTCCTGCTAAACATTGCCTTTGAGTAGCAACATTTCAGTGATGAATGAGGCCTGAAACGTTTATCTTGCGCTCCGTAACTTGCAAGGCAAACTTTCCAAGAAAAATGCAGAATTACATTTTATCTGCGTATGAAGATTTTTTCAAAATTTTGCACAGCTCCAAAGTCTGACAACAGAATTGAGCTTCAGATGTAAGTCAGCCTTTCCAAAACCAGGACTCAGCACTATCCATCGCGTTCACGATGGGAAGGAGAAGGGGAATTCCCACTGCTTGTTTCTGGTTCGGTGAAACTGAATAGCAAAGTATTGTCCGGTCTCTTGAAACCAAGATTCAGCACTGAGTCATGGTTCTCCACCTACGAGGAAAAGACCTGGAACGCAGGGATGGCAGCGGGGCCCGCAGAGCCCGGGGTAGGGGTGGGAGCTGGGATGAGACGGAGGAGATGTGTGTTTTGTTGCTTTTCAGAGAAAACTGCGTGCCCGTGGTGTTGGGTGAAGCCCGGGTGGCTTTGAGTCCCGCCGCTGCTCCGCGCTATGGCCCGGCTGGGCCAAAACCGCTTTGAACCGCGAACCCCCCCCTTCCAGGGACGGTTTGGCTTTCTCTCCGAAATCCCCCGGTTTTGAAAGAAAAGCGACGCGGTAAACCGATGTTCCGCTCGCCCCCGAGACCCCCGGGCGGGGTGGGGGACGGACACACACACAGCCACGTCGCTGGCGCAGCCCCGCGGAGCGCATCGCGGAGCCCCCCCCGCGGGCGCGGAGCCCCCCCCGCGGGCAGGGGCGGAGCGGGGCGGAGCGGGGCGGGCGGCTGCGCCCGGCGCACCTGGGCAGGTGAGGGCGGAGCGGCCGCCGAGTGTGCGCCGCGGCCGCGCTCCCCTCGCCCCGCCGCTGCGCCCACGCGTGGGGGGGGGCGGCAGAGAAGCCCCCTCGGGGCGCGGAGCCGCTGCCCGCCCGCCGGAGGGGTAAGTTGCGCTGGGGCGGAGGGTCGCGGTGCCCGGTGGGGACGGGACCGATTTCCCCAAACACCCCACCCCACCCCCCCCCGGGCCCTTCGCTGAGCCCCGTTCCGCGGGGGGGGGGGGGGTCCGCGCCGTGGCGGGCGGAACGGGGTCCGTGGCCGGGGGGAGTTTGGTTGGAGCTGGGAAACACGCGGGACTGCGCGCAGGACACGCGGGGGGGCCGTGGGAGGGTTCGCGGCCCGGGGCTGGCGGCAGCGTCTCGATCGGGCTGGGGGGGACAGGGGGGTCCGAAGGCAGCCGCGGGGGGAAAACCCGCTGAAAATGTCTGTTTATTGCTCCCTTCCCCATCTGCTCCCGCGGCCCGTGCTGTATTAGCCCTAGGCTACGTCTTTCAAGTCGCTGTAAACCGAGGCCTAAAGTTAGGGGATGGGTAATATTTGCCCCCCCTCTCCACCCCGTTCACCAGCAGCGCTTTTGGACCACAGCTTTTACCACCCCGAGGACCCAAATTCTCTGTAATAACTCATGCCCCTTCCAACTGAATGGGCTGTCGAGGCGTGGCAGAGGGCTGAGGTTACCAGATTGGGGTGCAGGGAGTGGGAATTGTCAGAGTTAATTATGCTCAAGGCGTGTTGCTCGCCCTGCACAGGGCAGGGGAGCGCGGGTGGCTGCGAGAAAAGTGATGTCCAGATCTCTGAAACGTGGCAGCTACAGGCTCCTGGCGTAGGGAGGCGATTCAGTGTGGGGCACTTGGATGGAAATTCAGTTTCTCTGTGAGACAGCTGATGTTAAGGGTTGAGCTGCCTGCCTTTGAGAAAATTCATCCAAACCCATTAAATATAGGAGAACATAACCAAACAAAGGTGATGAGCGAGGAGCGAGGTCCGGTATCGCTGTGATGAACCCAGAGAAAACCCCTTCCTTCTTCAGAGGGCCGGTGAGCGGGGTGGAGGGGGAGCAGCGGGCACGCAGGCGGGGAGCGAAGGCATCTGCGCAGCCGGGCTGGGACGGGCTGCAGGTCGCGTCTTCCTGGTGCGCTGGGTGCTGCTACGCTGGCTGGCACCGCGCCGGAGCCCCGAGAGTCACCGCAGGAACCGGGGCTGTCCCTCACCCCCGGGGCTGCAGCCCTCGGGGAAGTGGCTGCAGGATGTCTGCTCGTTCCTGCGCCTGCTCGAGTTGTTCTTGTTGGGGTGGATGTCTCCCCTCCAATGACAAACGTCTGAGTTAATAATAATTGGGGGTACAGGGAATAATGGCATCCCTGACCAGAGCTGCATCAGCAGCACAGGGATGTGCTAATTCCCCCCCCACACCAGACAATTTGAGGGGGAATAAAGCGAACTGGAGGGTTCCTGGGTATGTGCACTGAGGAGTCTTGGGTAGGGGCCAAGCCTCCCTTAGCAAATCCAATTAATAGCATGAAGACATTCCCCGAGCTCACCCTTGCAGCCCCCAGAGCGGGAGCAGGCTCTGGTGTTAGGGGACCCCGCTGGATCGAAGTTGAAGGCTGCAAGAGGCTGACTCACCGTCTGAGCCGAGCAATGGGATTCAAGTTGATTTGCTCTCGGTTATTGTGTCAACAAGTCATCGGTGATAAAAGGTCATAAAGCATTGTAATGTCACGTATTGACAGATGCTGTCTGTATGCGAGGGACAATTCAGTCCTCGTACGGCAGCGCCAGCACACCCTCCGTGTGACCAGATTTATTTTGTTTGAGGGAGGCATGAATTTTCCTCCTGGTCTTGCAAATGCGCGTGCACACACACGGTGTAAGTTGTTAGAAGCAGAGGGGGCTGCTCGTAAAGTTAAGTGTACCAGAGATTGTGGAAACAAGCTTTAGTTAGGATTTCTGTGTTACAATGAGAAGTCACTTTTTTTTCCTTTGCAAGGGAAACCAATACCTGGTTTTGGTTTCAATTCTAAATCCAGGATTAAGCTGGATTTTGTGTCTTTGCAAACCTGCTACTGAAAGTTTAATTCTGATAGCATTTTTGACATGGGTAACTAATACAGCAGGGTTTCAGAAACACACAAATAATTTGGATGATTGCTTTCTGATCCTTTGCAGCTCCTGTGAAGCAGTCTGCTAATGTGCCCAGGTCTTTGATGAAGCATGTTTTCAAACTACCATTTAAAGATGATTTTCAATTGAATCTGAACTTTTTATTTGCTTAACAGATAAATTAAGTTGTGTTCAGATTCATTTTGTGTGAACAGTTGCATCTGAATAGGATCTGCAGGTATTTGAACAAATAAAACCTGTTCCTAGACTAGTTCTTGGATAGGATTTTTTAGTCTTCTCTATCTCTGCTACTAAACACATTTTGCAACTCCTGCAGCAGTATTCAGGGCTTATAGCAAAGGTTTTACTTTTCCTGTAACTGCTTTATTAATGGGAATATTTGTAATTTCTCATGTCTGTTTCCAGATTTACAAATTAACATGAGAGATACACCACCTAAGCATGCATGCAGTGTGAAAGTCTAAAGATACCAAATGCTGCCTCCTCTTGCAGAGGGACAGTCATTCATTTTGTTTGTTTGGCTTTGTGTCTGTTCTGCACAAGAATAATATTGTTTGTTGGCTGCAAATGTAGTAGTGACACAGGGCTACTCAAACAACAACACATTTGATCAGTTAACTACAGCGTTGTTTTTTAAAAAACCCTAAACATTAAGTCAACATCACTTGATTTTAGCACGAGCGCAGGCAGACTTGCAGTTCATGTCCTTCTGGATAAACATCCTGCTTACTGTAGGTCAGTGATGTTTGCGAATGATTATACTGCGTTCAGAGCAGTCATGAAATGACTTTCAGAGGAACCTTCTGTCTCTGGGATAAAACCGTCCCTTCCACTTCAGCCTGATGCTTCCACCTTTGCCTCAGCTGGGGCGAAAGCCTCTGATTCGGCGCACATTAGTTTTTCTCCTCCTCGATGCAAGTCTGACACGACTGAAGAAGAACTAGATCAGATCGGCCCCTTCGCTAAGGCGTACGTGGAGGCTTTTGAAATTCTCCTGCCTGTTCTTGCCGTGGCTTGTTTGTGGCTTTTCCTCCTGCGCAGCGTTCACAGCCCGGGTTTGATTGGGGCTCGCCCTCCGTGCGCTCAGCTAACACAAATAATGCGCCGTCTCAGCTTACGGGAATATTTAATAGTGAGTTGTTGATCTCGTAACAATTATGGTCCCCGCTTAGTGATGCGTTTGTGACTCCTCCTGGCAGAGGAGTCATCTAGCTGAATCTGAATTAGTGGTTTCAATGTGCAGTGATATAACAAACAATAGCAGTAACACAGCATAGGGTCCTTTTTCATTAATTTTTTTTTTTTTTTTCAAAAGCATATGAGTCTCAACTAACGTTTAGCAATTGATGTACTATTATCCCTGTCTTTTGTAGACGATGGCGTTACACCCGCGAAGAGTTCGCTTGAAGCCGTGGCTGGTAGCCCAGGTAGATAGCGGTATGTACCCTGGCCTTATCTGGCTAAACCGAGAAGCGAAGCGGTTTCAGATCCCCTGGAAGCACGCAACTCGGCACAGCCCGCAGCACGAGGAGGAGAACACCATCTTCAAGGTGAGGGAGGGGACAGCTCGGGTATACCGCGGCTCTTCAACAGAGACAAAGGCTTGAATTGTTGGCCTGGGAGCTGGGCAGGCATCTCAGTAGCTGTCCCCAGGCACATTTTGTCCTATTTCTTTGACCTCAGATAAGCCACTTTGTGCACCTGGATGCCAGGCTTGGCACTGCCTGAAACGGTGTTGAGTTCTTTAACCCCTTCCGACCACCAAAGGCCGGGCGATGTCTCATGGCACGGGCTCTGGAAGATTACTGCTATTTGCTTCGTCTGCTCGGTTTAGGATGTGGTAGCTGGCTTGTTCTTAGCAGCAAACCATTAAATACTGTGACAAAAATCTTAAGATGTCCACCACAAACTTCCAGTAGTCATCACTGCTGTCCCTAATATGCTCATCCCAAGGGATTCGTTATAACTCACGCAGTCCTTTGAGGAATTTCTGACCTCTGTCTTGGAGGGATCTTGGACTGACAGTCTGATCTGGGGGGGGGGAGAGAGGGAGAGGGCCAGCTGGATGTCTGTGGCTGCTCTCCCACTCCATTCTACCTGAGCCCATCCCTCCTGAGCAGGGTATGGCTCACGGTCAGAAATGACTTTTGGTATTGAACCTGAGACCTAGAAAAACTCAGTGCATAATCCTGTACAATTTATATTTTCTTAACTTGTATGAAGATGCATGTTCAGAATTGTTAATGGTTTTTAGAAATCTGGGTTTACATCTTTTTTTTCTCCCCCTTCTTTTAATGGGAAAAATATATTAAAGCAGGAATTTCCATTGTTGTTATCAGAAGAGCTATAGTTAAGATTTCTGCAAGAGAAGGATTTTACAGTGAATTTGTTTGGAAGATTGATTTCTGATAAAAGCTGCTCTGTTGAGAGGGCTGGACTGAGCACTGTGTACTTTGTCCCCAGGCATGGGCCGTGGAAACGGGAAAGTACCAGGAAGGAGTCGATGAGCCAGACCCTGCAAAGTGGAAAGCCCAGCTCCGATGTGCTCTTAACAAAAGCCGAGAATTTAATTTGATGTATGATGGCACCAAGGAGGTGCCCATGAATCCTATTAAAATTTATGAAGTGTGCGATATCCCGCAGTCCCAGGGATCAATCATTAATCCAGGTGAGGGCCTTGCTGACACAGGGCCGGTTACTGAGCAGGCATTTGTCCAATTCGAGTTCCTTTTCCTCCGCGGCATTAACTCTCAAGCTGCCTTTGTGTGCAGCAGAAAGCAGCTGCCATGTGTAAGCCCGGCTGTACTTAAACGAAGAGGACTTTGAACCATAGTGTACCTGTACTGAAATTAATAAAGCTGTACACAATTGCATGTTTGCTGCTAAGCAGTCCAATGTTGGTGGTAGTTTATCTATATCCTTAGCTTTCTAGAATTATGTATTAACCTGAAAATAGTATGTTGTACAGATCAGATTTTTTTTTTTTTTTTACTTATGTTCTGAAAATAAACAAATACATTTCCATTATTGTGCAGAGGCAGTATGAAGATTACATCATTTTTTTAATAAATGCATTGCAGTGTTTCACATTGATCGACTGCCCACAAAAATGTGCTTGTTTGCAGGTTCCACTGGCTCAGCTCCATGGGATGAAAAGGATAATGATCTTGATGATGAAGAGGAGGAAGAATTGAATCAATCTCAGCATGTCCCTATTCAAGAGACGTTTCCATTTCTTAATATCAATGGTTGGTGGCATAGACTGATGTATTAGTGAAGGTATTTGCTTGGAAATTGGTGCACGCTTTAAATAAAATCCTGATTTATTGAAGAACTGTTTCCTTTTTGTAGATTCTCCCATGGCTCCAGCCAGTGCAGAAAACTGCAGCCCTGAATCTGTGTGGCCAAAGAATGAACCTCTAGATATGGAAATGCCCCCAACTGCGCTGCAACATGACTTCTTCAGCAGCCCTGAGCTCTGGATCAGTTCTCTGCCAAGTATGTATATGGATTTGTAGCACTTCTGTCGTTGTACTTTAAAAAAAAAAAAAAAAAGAGTGTTTTGACTTTTTTTCTTGTGGCTGTTTGCTTATTAGCGTGGAGAACTGTGTATAGTTCAAACATCCCTGTGACTGTAGCGTGGATTGTGTGCTGTGTCTCTGCTACTGATGCAGTCAGTACATGCAGTCCAGGAAAAGCCATACTGACAGTTTCTCTCTCAGTGACAGACCTAGAAATCAAGTTTGAATATCGAGGAAAGGAGACTGGCCCGACAACGACTGTAAGCAATCCGCAGGGATGCAGACTTTTCTATGGAGAGCTGGGTCCTATGCCAGACCAGGAAGAGCTCTTTGGGCCTATTAGTCTGGAGCAAGTAAAGTTTCCAGGAACAGAGCAAATCACCAATGAAAGGCAGAAGATCTTCACAAGTCGGCTGCTGGATGTTATGGACAGGGGACTGATCCTGGAGGTCAGTGGCCACGCCATCTACGCTGTCCGGCTCTGCCAGTGCAAGGTGTACTGGTCTGGTCCCTGTGCGCCTTCCTCCACCACGCCAAATTTGATCGAGAGGCAAAAGAAAGTCAAACTCTTCTGTCTGGAAACGTTCCTAAGCGGTAGGTAACTTCTGCTTCTGGAAAACAGCTTTGGATGCTGGTCTGGGCACTTGGTGGCACTATTGGAAAGGGTGGTCTGCGCTGGGGCTAAGCCTGGATGCACCGGTTTGTTTGCTGGGGCGTGGGTAGGGGCCACCGCTTCCCTGACCTCAGTGGACCACGGAGCGGGTGTGCATCAGGAGGGAGTGAACGTACACTCATTTAGTGCTCTGAAAAACAGAGGAGAGCCTTGCTTTTAAAGAAAGCTCTTCTGGGTGCAAGAAGTAACCTATAATTGTGTAAGAGGTGGCTCTGGCGAAGGACAGTGTGTAGGTAAGACCTGGAATGATACAATGAGGTGGGATGTGGTGAGTGTTTCTAAGGGAAAGAGGACAACCCCACAGCATTCTGCTTTTCTTCCCAGAGCTGATTGCCCATCAGAAAGGACAAATTGAGAAACAGCCACCGTATGAGATCTACTTCTGTTTTGGAGAGGAGTGGCCTGACGGAAAGCCCAGGGAGAGGAAGCTGATTGTGGTTCAGGTAGGGGCTGAGGCTCTCAAGGGGCACGGGCCAGCCTTGCTGGGGCTGGTGCCTTGGCTCTGGGTGCCGGAGAGCTGTTCTGCTCTGTGCTGTGGTTACTGGCACTGGGAAGCCCCAGTAAGACTGGTGAGTTTTGTCACAGCAAATACAGATGCTACGTGTGCCGGATAGCACCAGTCCGTGAGTGCGCTTTAGATTATTGTGGAAACCACCCCCTGCATCCAGGGCAGGGGATTCCTGCAAAATAACAGGAATATACCCTGCGACCATTAGGCTAAAACAACCGGCTGCTGCTTCTTCTTAAACAGGTCATTCCAGTTGTGGCCCGGATGATCTATGAAATGTTTTCCGGGGACTTCACGCGTTCCTTCGACAGCGGCAGCGTGCGGCTCCAGATCTCTACGCCCGACATCAAGGACAACATCGTGGCTCACCTGAAGCAGCTGTACCGGCTGCTGCAGAACCACCAGGAAGGGTGGCCGATGCCGGCCCCGGCCATGCACATGGCACAGCCACTCCCAGCCCAGTGACAGCCCCTCGGCGCTGCCCCAGGGTCGCTTACGTTGTACATACAGAAAACTACTTCTTAACAAGTGCCTTGCTTAAATCTGAATAAAATCTGTAAATCTGGTCATCTGATTCAACTTCAGCGGTCTATGGTACTATTGTTTGGAGAGTGTTCAAAACAGAGGGGATTACAGGAAGGCCTCTAGCTCCTTCAGCTGTTTGCTTAAGCAACCAGTATGTATAAATCAGATTTTCAATCCTGTAGTATTTTTTAATCCGCTCTCGATTACATTGTATATAAATAATCATTAGGAGGGGGGGAAAAAATAAAATCTGTGCTCTATTAAAACTGTGTGGAGAGTATCACCTTGTCTGGTTTTATTTCTCTCTTTAGCGGGGCTGTAGCTACGCACTTGGGCGGCTGACGCTTCTCCCCGCGTGGGTGGGTGTTGTTTTTTTTTTTTTTTTAATAGCTCTGTCTACACCGCCACCCTGTACACACAGAGATACTTTAAAAAGCAGGTTAGCGCGCCGTGAGAAGCCACCCGCAGCTGAAGGCGGGGGGGGGTGGCCCTGCCCGCGGCTGCCCCGCGCTGGGGCTGAGGGGTATGGAGGCGGCCTGCTCCCCGCTCCCGAACAGGCCCGAGCGGCTTCCGGGGGCGAGAGCGGCCTCTCCGGGCGGGACGCAGCCGCTCCGCCCCGGGCTCCCGCCCACGCCAGCGCCCAGGCCGCCCCGGAAGCGCTGGGCCGGGCCGCGCCTTCCCCGCCATGGAGGCGCGGCTGGTGGCGGCGGCGCGGGAGGAGCTGGGCCCCGCGGCCGGGCGGCGGTGGCCCGCGGCCCGCGCCCTGCAGCTCGCCGGGGAGGTGCTGGCGGTGGCGGCGGGGCTGAAGCCGGCGCTGCTCTACGACTGCGGCGCGGCGGGCCCCGCCGAGCTGCGGCGGTACCTGGCCCGGCTGCGGGCGGCCGGGCTGCTGGCCCCGCGTCGCCTCCACTTGCTGGGCGCGGAGGGCTCGGCCCCGCTGCTGCTGCGGCCGGGGCTCGCCCGGCGGCGGCTGGCGGCTGTGCTGCGGGCCAGCCCCGCGCCCTTCGTGGACGTGGCGGCAGGCCGGCCGTGCCCGGCTCTGTGCGGGCCGGCGGAGGCCGAGGCCATCAGGGGCCACCTCGCCGCCCTCCTGGCACACTTAGGGGCTGCCGAGGCCACCGGCGCCGGCCCCGTCTCTTCCAGCGAGGTTGTCCCGGCGGGCTGGAACCTTTGCACCGTTGTCGGGGTGCTGCTGGGCTACCCGGCAGCCTACACCTTCCCCGCGGAGGAGGGTGCCGAGAACTGCCTGGCGCTAACGCCGCTGAGAGTGTTCACGGCCCGCGCCTCCTGCCCCAGGATAAGGGACGGTCTCAGGGTTCAGATCTACTCCTTCAGCATCCCGGAGAGCCTGTGCGCGGAGCTGAGGGCGGTGCTGGACGCCTGGCGCGAGGAGCTGGAGGAGGCCTTCGCCGCGCAGAGTGACTTTGTAGATCTCTGCATTTCGAGCGAGGTGGTGTCTCTTCCAGCGGTTGCCTTGTAAAACACAAACTCTGACTTTTCAGCCTGTTTCTCACTTGCATCAGCGACTTGAGGCGAGGGATCTGGTTCCCGTATGCGCGGCCCACTGAGGCTCTCTCAAGAGGTCCCTGAGCAACAAATGCTGAATTTTTCCAGTCTCGGGCCCTGGACCTCGTAGGCCAGTTGCAAATCAAACACGTGTACTTCCCAGAAAACCAGTGTGTGGATGTACATACTCACTGCTACTATGCAGCTTCCATCCAGGCTGCAGAAAAGTAAAGTTTGGGTGTATTTATTTGTGGCAAACAGCTGTGGACTAATAAAAAATTTGAACAACACGGTCTTCTGAATTTGCAAATTTTATTGTAGGCTCCGTACCATATTTACTACTTGTGCGAGGTGGTGTCATGCACCACCTGGTAGCCGAGCCTGCACGTGAATGAGGGCAAGTGCTACTGTAAAACCTGCACAGTTCAGCTCCAAAAGGGGCTTAAAACCCCCGTGTCTGTGGAATTAGTGTGGTGCTGGCAGTGAAAGGGAAGTGGATGTGACTGTGGGGACACTTGGCCACGAGAGTGGCTAGAAGAATGGTGGGCTGAACTGGGAAAATTGCCCACCCAGTTGGGAAAATTGCTCCGTGCACGGGGAGAATATGAGGGGACTCTGCTAAAAAGCCCCCCCCGAGCTGGGTTTCTTTCAGCTATCAGTAGAGATGATGAGGGTTGAGTACCTCCTATTTCACAAGGCAAGAGAATTTTGTAGTCAGCCACCAGGCATGAAAACCAGGGAGCTGGATCCCAAGGGCACAGGATGCCCCGTCCTGCTGCTCTGGCCCTCCCGCCCCCCAACAGCGGCATCTGGAGCAGCTTTGTCCCTCAGCACAACCTTCAACTGACGCAGAATAATCGAAGCAGCCAAGGGAAGGAGCAATCTCCCAGCATTTATTTGCGCTGCGGGAGTTTGGAGTGAGACCAGCTCAGGATATGAACCAAAAGGCAAGTACAAAAGAGCAGACAGTGCAGTGCGGCGGGGGTGCGTTGCTGCCGGTGAAGCAGAAGTCAGTTCCTGCCGTGAAGTCAGTCATCGAGAAGGTCCTTCATGGTCTGTAACTTGCAAGGAAGGTGGCTATGGCCATTGCTATCACTGCCACCAGGAGAGGGATCCAGTGACCGCGCTGTCTCTGCAAGAAGCAAGTGTTACTAGGAGATTGGTGGGGAGAAGAAACTTCTCCTCCCATCCCCAGCAAACATGTCATTCGTCTTTCTGCACTGCACAAATACATGGGGGAATTTTTCCCAGACCGATCTGCAGCCTCGGTCCAAAAGCACCGGGGGTCGGGGTGAAGACCACCTCCCACCTTTGCCTGCTTGCTCTGGAAGCGGTTGAGCTCGTCCCGGCACTGGCGCAGCCTGGTCAGGCAGGAGCGGTACTCCTCGCTCAGGGCCTCCAGCTCCGAGCGCAGCTCCTTGCACTGCAAGCACAGCAAGGGGCCGTTAGCAGGAGGGATCCCCCCACTCGTGTACGCACCGAGGGCGGCAGGGCTCCCGCAGCAGCTGCAGCGCTTCGCCCACGCACAGGCGCTGCGGCGATGGGGGATTTTCGCTTCTGCTACCTCTACGTCCGTATGTACCTACAGGGGACAGAGCAGAGCTCAGTGTTACTGGGAACCTGGTGGTAGAAGCAGTGCCCGGTCTGTTAGCATCCCATGACCTGCTTGGCTTTGCTGCCATCTTTCACATCACATGGGAGAAAAAAAAAAAAAATAATTATTTTTTATGGCCACAGGTGTGCGCAGATCAGGATGAAGACATGGAGTGCAAACTTATGGCAGGTTTCTCCTCTCATTCTGAAACTCAGTCTGCATTTCACTGACTGCAGGAGCAGAGTCCTTTAAACCTCCTGAACGTGGGACAAAGCACTTTGGTTGTGCTGCACAACCCCAAAGCCCAGGAAATACCTTTTTTCCTGAACAGCAATACAACCTGAAACCCTGCTGCCTTCCTGGCAAGCAGCGTGTCACCAGCAGCAGCCGTGGAAGAGGCTGCAAAAGCCCCCGTGGGGGCAGCTGGGCCCCCCCAGCTGTTCCCATTTGCTGTGATTGCACTTTACAAAACCCTTCCCCAGGTGCTGCCGGGTGATGCCTGATGGGGGTGGTGTGCTCACCAGTGTGGGTTAGTAGGACAAGCTCTTCACTTGTTTGGCTCTAAGCTCTGCTACAGTAAGTTCTAAATCCTTTTTCATAAATCCTTGTTGAATACTGCTGTAAGAACGGTGGGGCTGTTGGTTGGCAGAGGGCACTGTTTGATGGGAAAGAGCATGTAAGAGGCTGAAAACTTTTGAATTTTTTTGCAGCCCAGTTGTAAGGGCACTGTGTTTGTTATAAGCCCATTCCTGTTATTTGCAAGCCTTTTTTCTTCCTCATCTCCCTCCTTTGTGCTCAGGGTTTCAGCTCTCATAGCATGGTTTCGGCTTTTCCCTGTGAGACTGTTGAGGCTCTCCTGTCTGTAACAGCAGAAATGGGTTTGTATGGAGAAGACTCTGCTGCTACAGCCCCAGCTGCGGGGCTGCTTGCACGCAGATGCTGCATCAGGGGCTTAGGTGAGGCTGCTAGCAGGATAAAAATTCAGCAGAGATAATCCTTGCAGGAGTTACCAAATTTAGGTTACTCCCAGGAGCTTTGCTATGTTGTTGCTGGAGCACTTACACCAGCAGCTCGCTCACTCCCCAGCAGGGACCTCGGTCCCAGCCATGATTCAGTGACTTCCTCACCTCGTTCTCCTTTGCTGTAAGCTGGGATGTCCTTCTCTGCATCTCATCCTTCAGACTTTCTTCTCCCTCCTCAGGGTGCTCTAACAGAGCATTTTGTTTTTCCGTGTCAGGAGTGAGAGGTGGGGTCTGCGTGGTGAAAACCTGGTCTAGAAAACAGTCAGGCTTCTGATGAGAAACAGGTCCAGGCTTTCAGTTTGCTTTAGATCTTGTTTACCTAGCACAGTTTAAAGATAATATTTATGTGCCACACGTACAGCAGAGGACCCAGGAGCTGTTAACACAGGCCTGCCTCCGCTGTAGCTACAAGGTAATTATCCTTAGAGGAATATTTCTAAGTAGCTACCAGAAATGGAGGGGAGGGAGAGTTAAAATGCCCTTTATTACTTTTTTTTTTGGAGTACCGCTGTAGTTGCAATTATGAACTGGAATGTATTTTGTTTGGAAAAAAGAAATGGCATGGCTGCTGAAGTAGATTTTGTAATGAAAACCATTTATTTTTTAAAGTGTTTGCAATCATAAATACACTTATGTTTTAATGTTAACTAGCAAAATATAATAACTTGCTTTGCGCAGCTTTAAAATAACCTTTTATTCTAAACCAAAGTAGACTTCTCCTAGAGTCAGGTCTAACATTCCTGTGTCCAGTGAGAGGAGTGCTAGGTGGGAGTTAGAAAGTTTGCTGACCTTTCCTTTGCACCGTCACCTCCTGGGTCTTCTGTTCGTTGGCCTGGTTCTGTATCAAGTCTGTGAATGTAAAAAGCTGCTGTAATTGTCCACAGGGCGAACGCCGGCCTCTTACTTTGCGCATCTTTGTGTTACTCACTGTGCAAATGGCTGATTGTTGCCTCCAGTGTTACCTTCTGATTTTGTTCTTCTTGCAGTTTATCTGAAATAATGATAGAAGAAAAATCAAGGTTGATGTAAATCTCTGTGTATCTTTATGAAAGGATGGCAACTTTCCCTTTCTCGTGTGTAAAGAGGAGTGGATATTGTTGGTTACTCTGATCTTTCTTCTCTGAAGGGATGTGATTTTTAGCTGTTAATTGCCCTTTCAGTTTTGGCAGCTTTTTCTAGTGTGCCTTGCATTCTATTAATTTATAGTTTATTTTAAAGCTGTTCTTGTGAGACCTGTTACGAGAACAGCACTGCCACCTCTTTACTCTTCCTTAATTATGTTTTAAAATAGCCATGTGAAGTATGTGTTAGTTTCCTTTCCTCTATCCAAATTGGTACTTTAAGACACTGTTAGCATGTATTTATACACTGGTAGTATCAACCACGGTGCAGCAGCACCCCAGACAGTAACAGGCACTGCCTCGCCACCCGAGCTCACTCGCATTGCTGTGTTTGATGGGTCTGACAAGGATGCAAAAGTCCTCATCAAAGCTGAGGACCCATCTTTGATTTTTTTTTTTTTTTTTTCAGGTCTTCCATTATTTTATTCTAGAAAAGTCACTTGACTTTAAAGTCCTTTAATCCGGTTGGAAATGAGTTTAGGAGCTATTTGGAAAAGGCTTTCTCGGCAAGCTGCGCGCGGCACATTCAGAGAGGGTGAGCCTTTTGTGTGCATGTCTACTTGGCTTCCAGGACCGGGATGTTAAGAGTATTTCCCGTATATGCTCTGTTCACGTGGAGGACAGACTCTCCCCACCATTCCCCAGCACTCGATACCTTTGATGGCGCCGATGTGCCGAGCCTTCTGGTCGTTGTCCTCCCGCAAGGCGCTGGCTTGCTGGTGGAGCGCGGCGTGCTCGCTCTGCAGGCTGTGCAGGGCTCGCCGGAGCTGCTCGCCCTGCGCGTCTGCTCGCTGGGGGGGTGAGAAGAGCCCCGGCATCGTCACCCCAGCCCCACGCCACGAGCACGCAGCGTCGCCGGCTTTCCAGCAGCGAAAAGCAGCCACGAGCCGAGGACCGGGTTGCGCGTGTGGCCACTGTGCTTCATCGAGGGGGTTTTCTTACTATCAGTGATCTCAACCCGGGGGCTTCCCTGCTTGCAAACTGGAAAACGCGAACTCCCGTGGATGCTGTTCCCGTGGGGGGCGAACGTACCTGCAGTTCGCTTTGCAGAATGTGGAAGCTGTTCTCGAGCTCGGTGTGTGCCGTGGTCATCTTGCTCAATTCGGCTTTGAGCGTGGTGTAGTGCTCTTGCCAGAAGGCAAGGTCCTCTCTCATCGCTGCCAGGCTTCTCTGGGGAGGGGAGGAGAGGAGGGACCCCTGGGTGGGCTGTGACCCACGGTCCCAGGCTGCCCCGAACAATGTCCACGGGCACTTGCGTGGGCTGGGGCAGCGCTGCCGCCTCCCGCACCCGGGTGTTAACAACCTGCGTGGGGCTGGTGCCATCTATGGACAGAGGCCTGGCTGTGGAACCCCAGCTCCCCTGCCGCCGGCAGGATTTAGAAAGCTGGTAATCTCTGAGATACAATTGATTTATTATTCTGAAAATATCAGCTAGTAATTTGGGTTGAGCCACGGGACACCTGTCGGGGAAAATCCATTTGCATATAAAAGAGTCAGTCCAGAAAAAGGGTCTCTGGAGACCTCATGCCCTGGGTGTCTGTGTGCGTGGATTGCTTCTCTGTGTGTACAGAGCAGGGAATGGGAAGAAGAGATGGTGGAGGAGAAGGGATTACACTTCAAACTCTACAAAAGCAGCATATTTCCCCAACTGTGTACTGTTTTTAATAACCTGATGTGTGGCTCACAAAATGGGCACAGGTTGCCACTAAAATGCTTTGGACTTTGTTCAGTAGCTAAAAAATGGGGGTTCTTTACTAATGGTAAGCTAGCCATTGCCTTCCCCTGAAATGTGGGGGCTCTTTGTCATAGTAGGAGTAGATTAAAGCAAAGCCAGTTTAAAATGTTGCTTACTTGGGAGTTTTGCAGCTGCTGCTCTGTTTGGAGTTTATCCTCCAGCATCTTCTGAAGAGCCTCTTTAGCCTTCTGCTCGTAGGTCTGCTTCTGGTCCTCCATCTCTATCAGGATCTTTTTCACACACTCCTTTGAGTAACTCTTTAAAGGAAGAATTAAAGTGCTTGAAAGGTCTTATCTGACATATTCCTGATCGTGCTAGGCCTGAATATTAGCAAATCTAGAGTGTGTAAATTCTGCTGGTACGTTGCTGTGAAACATTGCCTCAGCAAAGAGGAAAAATCATTTTCAGATCTGTATCTAATCAGATTGCTCTAGAAACTGAGACCCAGCCTAATTACATGGTTCAGTACTTTGTTTTCATGCCTTTTTTCACTCATGTTTGGTTCTCAGTGAATCAGAAATTACCTGGGTGCAGGCCTGCAGCTGATTTTCAAGTGCCCTTAGTTTACACTTCAGTTTATCCTCGTTCAGCTGGCCCTAGGGAAAAAACAATTGAAGTGATGTGTGGAATCATGAACTATACAATATGCCTCCTTCAGTGTTTTGTTAGCTTGTGTTTTGATTCACTTTCTCCCTTTCCTTCATCTATAATATTGTGGCTAAATTTGGTCAAAGCCTTTTCAATGCTTAGAGTTCAAATAAACCTTCACGGTCTCAGAATAAATGGGATATGGGGGAAGCAAAACTTCTATGCATTGCAAAACTCTCCCGAGGCAGTTGCACTGGCTGCTGAGTGCAGGTACTTGCAGTGAGATGAGCGGTTAGGAGCGAGAGGGTTTCAGGTTAGTCTGGATGGGTCTGGCAGAAGCCTCGCTCTGCCTGTCCCCACGCACAGCCCTGCTCCTTGGCCCCTGGTTCCTCCCTGCAATGCTCCTGGCCTAAAGCTCCAGCTGGTGCTGAGGTCTTGTCTTGCTGGTTCCCTTGGGAAATAGGTTGTGTCTGTGTTGCAACACCTAGCAGTTGTGCAGGGGGATAGAGGGCAACTGTGATGATTCATTTTCCTTATTATAATCTCCTCTCAGTGTTAGTCAGGCTTCTTAGGTTTTGTGAAACCAGACTGCATGCAAATTCAGATAAAATTTCTAGCAAAGAGTTCACGTAGGCTGTTTTTTCCACCACTGATACTGAGAATGCTGGTATCCTCTCTGCTTACTGCTGTTTGAAGTCAAGCCTCTGAAAAGCAACTCCTTGATGTTACAGTAATAGCTGTTAGACCCAAGCAAAACCAGATTCTCTGGTGTCTTAGCACTGTTTAAATTTGCACAGAAGTAAGTTTACAGTCCCAAAGACTAAATCTTCCCAGTTCGGTTGTTGGTACAAAGAACTACAGGCTCTACCCTTTCAAAGTAGGTGGACTTTCAAAAAGCATTTTTGTATGTGAAATATTATGCCTACTTTTCCTCTGCAGTTTGCTTTATTCTACTGTCTGCAAAGGTTCATGTTGGAGGGTGGTGGTGTTATGGCTGTTGTGCACAGGTGTAACTGTGCAAAGTACAAGGCAACAGAGCACTGGGTCCTTCCTACGCTTCAGAGCAGAAATGTGCTGGCAAACTCCTTTCATGGAGATGCAGCTTATAAATTGGCAAAAGAACACGGAGGATAAAGATTTCCCTAAATGGAATAAGCTGTCTGTTAGGGCTGTTACCAGAACAGCATGGCAGCGAGGGGTGAGTGTGTGCACATATGTGGGAGGGCATAAGAAATTCTGCTTCTGACCAGAAATTTTATGTGAGCAAATCTTGGTCAAGCTCTTGTGTTAGATTATCTACATGAAAGGGGCTGCTTTTTTTTTTTTTTAAAAAAAAAATAAAAATCAAAACACAAAAAACCCTTAACAAAATAAACAAACAAAACCCCCACCTGTATCTAAACAAGATACCAAAGACCTCCAAACCCTACAGCCACCATCATCTCCTGGTGGTGGTTGCGCCTCTGTCCTGCACTGCGCCTTTCCAGAGAGCCCCAAGGCTGGATCCCAGGCAGAGGGGAGGGTTAGCACTACCATGCTCAAAATACACCTGCAAATACCGGATTTGAATCCTCTGTAGCCCTCTTCAGGGAATCTGAGGGTACCTGTATGGGCAGCTTCAAAACCTCTCTCACACTCTTCTGCATTTCTCTACCACTGTCATTCAAGTGCCATGTAAGTATTTTAAACCTGTCTTGGCTGACAGCTGTAGCGTTGTGGTTGTCCTGTGATTGGTGAACTCTCCGATACTCCTTCCCTTAGTAATTTTAAATAGCTGGTTTAAAGCAAGAATAATAAATGCTGTTTCTGAAATGCTTCCAGTTTGCCCAAACATGATGCTTGTGCTAGAAAAATAAGTCCATATAGTAGTAGTAATGCACTAGAAATGACACAGCTTAAACTCTGCAGAGCTGCAAGGTACTTCCAAAAGTCAGGCTCAACTTCAGAGGTCAGGAAGGGAAGAAAATATGTTAAGTGGCCATTTGTTTCCTTATGAAGAGAACAGCTTAAAAATAATTACTCTTAATAATCATAACTGAGACTTAGTTAGCTTCCTTCATCTGGCAGCATTTTCCAATCAGCTGAGCAAGTTTTACAACAGATGGAGGGATTTAAGGTACAGACCTGTGGTAGGAAGGTCTCTAACTAGGAGTAAAATCATGGGAGGGGGGAAGGAACAAAATGCTTTATCCCTTCAGTTCAACACCACCCCCATCCTCCTGCGGAGTATTCACTTGCTCCGTCACGCCAGAAGCCCCCACGCCTCACCAGTGACTCTGTGGCTGTTTCAGGAGTTACTGCCGTAGTGTTCCTGTGTACGCGACAGCATTTCTTTGAAACCCGAATTATTAGCAAGGATAAAAAGCAGCTGCGACAAGCTTTTGGCATCTCACCTGTGCCTGGAAACAGGCAACCAACTGTCACTTACCACGGCACAGCGTTATGGTGTGGGACCTGTCCGTACCCCCTGGAGAAGCCCCTTGCCCCCAGCCCCAGCTCCCCGCGGGTCCCCTCCAAGCAGCCACTTCTGCCTCCTGTGCCCCCTTGGTGCCAGTGGCAAATTAATTCTTAGTCTGATGAAAGGCTGAGCGCAAGAGGCAGCAGCAAAGTGTCTCTTCTGTAGCAGAGAGAGCAAGAAGCAAAGTGCACCCACCTGTTTCTAATCTGAGGTTTCATGGCTACTTCTTGCAGAGCGTGTCAGGGTGTTTTTTCCTGCTCATATTATTTGAAGCAGCAAGCGAAGGCGGAAGTTGCTAACCGCAGAACATCTAACACAAGTTTTTTTTTTTTTTTATATACCATCTCACCCAATCACTCACTTTTTTGCCCCAACAGAACTTTCAAACCACTTTTTTTTAATGGCACAATGAACTGTAGATTAGTATTAATTTTAATAATCCCATGTAAAATATGTCATATGTTGTGGAAAATACACCACCTTAATTTTGCGTCCTGATAGCAAAAAACCATGGGCCCTTGTTCAGTGCTGCCCGGAGAATTTAGTCTGAGCTGTGGGGAAATAGTTTGGTGCAGGATCATGGTTCAGCAGAGCCCCTCAGGCTGAGCATTGTGGTGCTGGGTCCCCTGACCTGTGTTTGGGGCCCAGGATACGGCCCCGAGAGGGCTGGGGGCAGGGGTGGGTGTGGGGATGTCCCGGCGGCCCGGGCGAGGAGCGGGCTGGGTGGCCGGGGGCTCGGCAGGAAGGCTGCAGGTGCTGGGTGGGGGTTTTTAGCCGTTGTGTTCTCAGATTAACAATTGGTCTGTTTTTTCCCCCATCCAGTGTGGTGTTTGCCAGTGCTTGGGTGCACCGCTTCGGTGCATCTAAAATTTTTATTTTTGGGGAAAAAAAAAAAAAAATTGCTTCAAAGTATTTGAAGCTTGTTTTGACTAGGAAAGAAAAGTTGGTGGAAGATGGTTGTTTGGGTTTATTCCAATTTTTTTTTCCCCATTTACACAATTCTGCTTGCTTTTTATTTAAGAAAAAGTAGAAAAGGCAAGCATAAAATAGACCCCCAAACTTTATAGAAGGGTTTTATAGTTTCTGTTGATCTGTTACAAAATGTACTTTGCTTTCAGTCCTTTGGGGCACAAAAGGGGAAAACTTCAAGCAAAGTGACCCCGTAACTTCTGAGTTTGTGTTCAAACCTCCCTAAAAAGAAAGGTGCCAGCAAGGGAAGAGGCAGAGCAAGCAGCTCCCCGCAGGTGAAGGGCTCTGCACGGTGTCTGCTGGGGGACACCGCTGCATCCTGAACCTGTAACATCTCCACGCCTGCAACGCACCGAAGCCCGGCGGAGCTGGAGCTTGGCTCGGAGGGAGAAAGGGAGGCCCGGGGGCTGCTCTGGTTTCTGCACCCGAGCCCGGATCTGCCGAGGCAAAGCCTCCCCCAGCCCCAGCAGGAATAGCCTCGTGCAGCGCTCGGGTACCTGCCAGGATTTTTCTGATGCTTGCAGCAGCGTGGAGAGAAGCTCCTGCAAAATCACCATCTTCTGCTTGAGCAGCAGCTCACGGTGCAGGGCCTCCTGCGGGGAAGGGGAGAGCTGGTCAGCGGGGAACCCCCAGAGCAGACAGGGACCCCCCCGACTCCCCTCTCCAGCTCAGGGTCAGGCCTTCTGCCACTCTGGGGGTTTCAAACAGGTCTTTGGGGTCAGTGGCTTATCTGTAGGCTTTCTTGGCCACATTAAAATTGGGCGTGTAACACCCCTTCATTTAATAAGTTTTAAAGTATTACTGTACTTGCCGAAGACCTGCTTTCCCAGTGGGTACTTGGCAATATTTGGTACCTACCTTCAGGTAGTTGGACAGCTGCACCATTTCCTGAAAGGGAAAGCACAGATGTTTAAAAACATTAGGATTGTTTCAGTTTACAAACATTTTATGAACTGGCTACAAATTCCAAGTATTTTGAAATACACCTGACGTTCCCAGTCTATATTTGGGTGGAGGAGGAGACCCTGTTGAGGTTTGTTTTTCCAGGGAAGTGAAAATATTTTCTGCAGCAATTTACAGCATTGGAGTTATGGCATCTTTGCCATGTAGTGTATCAAATCAGGGCAGTTACTGAATGAGAACAGTCGATATCCGTGGGGCAGAAATGCCTTTCTCTCCTATAGCAGCAGTGTCATTATTTTTGAAACGATAGAAATGTAACACCAGTCAGAGGTTTTAGAAACTGATTTCATTTGCAGGAGTGTAGGGCTAGTTATTATCTGTGTTTTACTTACCTTATTTAAAACTGCTATTCCACAACTAAAATAAAAAAAGAGAGCGTGTTAGTGAGGTGAGTGCCGTGCAGGGGTCTGCAGCAGTCCATGGCTCTGGACACCAGCTGCTGCCCCCAGCCCGGGCAGAGTTGTGGGCACTTGCACAGCAAAAGCTTGTGCCGAGGTGAAACGTGTCTGGGCTCGAGCACCGGGGGCTGCTGCCCTGCGGGTGTCCGAATTCCCAGCCCAGGGAAGGAGGAAGGCCTGGCTCACTCTGTCTGCTGGCTCGAGTCTTTTGCTCCTGCGTTTGGATTTGTAGGGGTCTGGGTTCCTGTGAAAGCAAAGTGAAAAGATGTGAATGATCCCCCTGTCCGAGGGGCCAGGAAATTCTATTTCAGTGTCAGATGGCATCGCTTCTAGGATGGAGAGCAGTTGTTTTAACAGCGTCCAGTAACACAACTAAGTAGGGCCAAGAGGCAAAGAAGAGTCCTGCTGGGATGGACAGAGAAGTGGAAGTAATCCCACAAACTGCCGTTAGCCCCCAGGCCCCTGGATAACGTGGGGCACTCACAGGGAAGCTGTGGGACGCAGCATCTGCTCAGCAGTGCTGGTTGTTAAGCCATGAGCTGGGCTGGTTTGTCCCTCCACAGGAAGAATTCTTAACACCTGCATCCTGCAGGGGAAACAGTCTGGGATGGAAAACTCTGCAGGAGTGGGGCTGCTGGCAGGGGAGCTTGGGCTGGAGGCAAGATACCAGCTCGTGTTGGAAACCGCTCGATGGAGACTTAGGAGTGGGAGGGAAATGCCACGGCTGCTGTTGTGCTGGGAGACCCGAGCATCCCTCACCTACCTTGGGTGTTGAAAGAGGCACCTCGCCTGGGGATGGCTTCTGCTGAAATGCTGAAGGGGACGCTGAGGCTGAGCAGGGAGGGTGCAGGGGGAAACACGGGGCAGCTCCACTGGTGCTGGAATGAGAGGGCAGCTCGAGTCAGCATCTCTCCAAAATGGGCTGTGAGGAATGGAGGGGAAGAGGCTGTGGCTGGGTCAGGCTTTGCACCTGCAGTGACTGGGTAGAGAGCATCAGGGAGATGCTGGGAGACCGTGGCAAATCCACAGGGATCTGCTGCTTTGGCTGCAGCAGCTCCAGAGCTCTGGGGAAGTGGAAGAAAACCTGCTGGCTTCTGGGGGCAGGGCAGGGAAACATGACACACCAGAGCAGGACAGGGAACCCCCAAAAAGTGTCTTGAGATGTTTTTGGAAAAGTTGAGGACTTTTGGTGGCAGGGAGCTGGGTCTTGGCTTGGGCCTCTGCTACCATTTGGCTGCCTCGGAGTAGAGGCACCTGTTCTGCACTGGCTTCGTGCCGGGGCTGGGGGAGCAAAGTGCTCAGCCCATTGCCCCTCTGCCCCCCCCTCCTGCCCCTTGTTACCTCTGCAAAAGCAAACAGAGGAAGGCACTGTGCGCGGGCTGAGTGCATGTAAATGCTTGTCCCAGATTCCTGCTGTCTAGCAGATGATTAAACCCAGTGAACTAAATGGCAGCTGGAGTAGGTAATTGCCCTGCATGATCTTGCACTGCAAAGGGAGCCGGAGGGCGTGCCTGTGGAGGTCACCTCGCGTCCCACTGCCTCTGCTCGGGTGGATTTGTGAAGCCCCTAGGCTGGACTCACAGCGTACAGGGGCAATTGTTCATTCTGCATGGGGTGTAAGGTTAGAAGGAAGTCTGCTTGGCTCTCAGGTTGGGGTGATTTGCACTGCATCTTTCTATAGATGTTATTCAAGGCAGCGAGTCCCCTGTGCAGCACAGGGTAGCTAATGAGTACCAGGGAGTCTCCGAATTCCTGCACCCTTCCTGCTGACAATGAAGGTGATGGAGGGAAGCCAGATGTTTAGAGCTCAGTCTTCAAAGGTAAAAATAATTCGTGTCAGTGCAAAAGTGTAATCTGGCGGCTAGGATGGGGGGTTGTACTTGGAGGAATGGCAGAAAAATCTGTCTGGTTCAGGGTTTGGAAGAAGGAGAGGAGCACACCGGGAGGGAGATGACAGCGTTGGGCTGTGCCCAGCCCTGCAATTCATAAGGAAATGTGCAGGTTTGTGCATTTTCACTTGTTGGTTGTGCTTTGATTTGGATCCTGATGCTGCCGGGATGGGCGGGCAGGCTGTGGGTGCTGCCGTGGGTGCTAGCCAGAGCTCGGGGGGCAGGCGTTACCTGGAGCAGCACGGGCGGCCTTGGATCCACCCGCAAGGAGCCATCCTGGGGCAGCTCCTGTCCGGGCCGTGTCCTTCCAGCGTCGCTGGCCAGGTTTCTCCTCCTCAGGAACTCCCTTTGCCGGGGGCTCTGCGGCGGCCCCTCCGCTCCCCTCCCGAGGTGGCGGCAGGTCGTCACGTTGTTCCGTCGCCGCAGGTTCTCCCGCGTCTCGTGCCGCCGCTCGCACTTCTCATCGTAGCTCTCGCTCGCGTGCCTGTGCCGCGGCCGTGCCTTCTCGGGCTGGCTGATCATGTTGGGCACAGCTCGGCTGGTCTGCGACCGCCCCAGCTGCTCTGGGGTCCTCTGTCCTGATGAAACCAAGGGAAAAGACATGATTTGAGTGAAAACCAATTATTTTTAAGATTAAGTGAATGTGAGGTATCGAATGCCGATTCTGGAGTCCTGATGCAAGCAGAGTTCCTGGAGCTGTTGTCCATGAAGTGTGTGTATTGGCTGTGTAAAACACACTGTGCTGTTAGTGCTCCTCTGCCGGGTGGGTGCTCACCCCGGGGGATGCCGGGAAGAGAATTTCAAACAATTAACGCAACCTCATGAAGTTGGCCTCGCTACCAAGTAATGATGCTTCCACTGGTAGCATTTCTTTCCTGACAAAATGAAATCTCTGTTATTCGAACTGATTCTTTTGTGCATGCTGTTATGCTGGCTGAAGAGCTATAAAGAAAACAATGAAAATGCAGGAAGAGCAAGAGCTGTTATTTCTGCAGTACACTTTGAGTGTGCGTTTCTTTTGCATTTTTTTTGATAAGTCCAAATACAGTGGTGCTGTGGGACTTATTCTTCAAGTAGTTGCACCCCATTCCTTAGTGGTGGCTGCCTGTTCTGTGTGCACAGAGGGCTCTGGAGCAGTGAAAACCTCGTGGTGTTGTAGGGGTCAGGGGTGTGTGTGTGTGTGTTTGTTTGCTTGTTTTTCCAATGGAGTATCTGGCAAAGCCCCTGCAGGTCTGAGCACAGCCACTCTCTGAAGACCACAGCTACAGAGTGCTGCTTTCCCTTGCCCGCTGGTTGCTCCCGCCTTCCCCAGCTCTTGGGTTGGGTGCTGGGGGACACTTTGCTTGTTCACTTTGGTGTGTCCTCCCCCCAGCCTGGCTGGCTGCAGCCCTGGGCCTGTGCGTTAGCCCAGCTGTGACTCGGTCCCTTCATTGCAAATACCAGTGTAGCAACTGATCCTTACGCCTGGGGATTAATTCACTGGGGAGCTGTGCTCAGGAGCTGGGGGCACGGGCTCTCCAGGGTACCAGTTTGCCTCAGGCACGAATTCTGCCTCCATTCCTGCGGACACTGTGGCCCAACCAAGGCAGCGGCTTGGCCAAAGGAGGAGCTCCTCCATTTCAGCATTATTGCACTGTTTATGTGCGCATGCAGGACATAGATAAGAAACCTTCTCCTTCCTGCTGACATCTCTGCACCCTTGCAAGCCACCAGTGCGTTCTTTTTGTACTGGACTTCGGTCCTATCGAGCGTATTTGGACCTTTGCCTCTGCATCAGTTAGAGAAAGCTGAGCAACAGCTACCTACAACTGCTCCTTTTACTTCCTCCCCTCGAGCAAAAGCTGTGTCACCCTCCCCTGTCCCCTCACCCCCTCAGCAGCAAAGAGGCTCATCATCCCCGTGCACATCCCACAAACATTGCTCTGAGGGTGCCTGGCCCTGGGGGCTGCTGTGACTGCGTGTGCTGTGGGGCCTTTCTCATATTTAGTAAATCATGTTAATGTAGGATGGGGGGGTGGGGGGAAGAATTCTAGTCTCTGAAAATTCAGGTTAAATGTTCTTCAGTATCATACCACCAAAAGGTCATTGCTCTCATTCTGTCCCAAGCAATTAGGAAGTTGTTGAGTCTAATGGGAAAAAAAAATGGGAACAAGTAAACTCCATTTACATCTATAATACTTCTGTGCCTTTTAGTCTGCATTAAAATCTGCTCCATAATTCTTTTTATTGTCCTGTGCTAGCTGTGGTGTGCTCAAAGCTCATTACTAGTGCCATGTTTTCACTGCAGGGGCTTCCTTTGGAAGGAGAGCAGTGCTTTTGGGGTGGTCAGCTCTTGCTCCAGACGGGGGGGGGGGGTGGTGCCTGCAAACCCCCAGCCAGGACACTGCTCCCAGCGCTGAGCCCGCATGGGATGTGGGCTTCAAGACTCCCGAAGTATGGCACTCGCTTATGTGCTCTTATTAATTTTCTATTTGAATATGCTTTCTTCAAATGGCTTCTGAAGCATTTCTAATTTTAGCTTACATTTCCTGAAGGATCCCAACAGTATTTCACTGTTCACGTGTCTCTCATCACGATGCAGCTGGAGGAGTCTGGGGGGTATAAAAGGCTGAGCAGGGTATTCCCGTGCAGCTTCCATGTCTGTACCACAACAACCCCCTGTGCTCGCCCAGGGCCTTGCCTCTTGGTGCACGCGTGTTTTCCTTGGCCCCGCAGGCACTGCAAGGCCTGGCCAACAGCTCCAGAGAAATACAAGTCGGGTGTACGCCGACACCCCGCAGCATGCTTCCTTGAAGCTGGGTACGACCTCCATAGCTTGGGACAAAGCGTGTATCTACAGCCAAACTGCTCTCAACTCTTCAGGATGCTTTGTTTTTTCAGCTAATTTTTCTTAATTTTAGAAATGGCCCAACTGCACCTTCAATCCGGACCTTGGATGTCCTGCGTGGTCCCCACTCATCTAGCTCTTCCCATCAGGAACAGCTCAGCCCCTCTCCCACCTGCGCTGCCTCTGGGCTGCCCAGCCTGTCACAGAGCATCCCCAGAGCAGCTCTTGTAATAGCCTCAGTTAACCAAAAATGGGCTTTAAAGCAAGGTAAAACTTAAAGAAATATAGTCCATTACTCACCCCAAGCTGAGCAAACTGTAGAGGCCTTCTTGACAATCTAATACTCTTATTTCCTCCTTCTGTTACCCCAAATTTTCCTCTCTAATTAACAAACATGTCCTTTAGCTTTGCTTTCCAAGCTGTTACACTTCTTGCTTCAAGGGAAACAAAAAAAAAAAAAAAAAAAAAAAAAGAAAATGCTTCTTGCTGGTTCATGTTACAGCCTCCCGGTGTCAATCAAGTAGGCTGAAAGCGGGGTGAAAAAAGAGGAAAAAAGGTGCACGGGTGCTGCCTTTAGCACGGCAGCCTCGGCTCCCCTCCGTCCTTCATCAGCCCCGGCGCTGCGGGCACTTACCCGGCCTGGGGGGTCCCGTCCTACCTCTCGACTGCTGTGGAGGAGTGGGGTGAGCGGGGGGCTATCGGGCACGAACACGCTCCAACTGCCATCTTCGTGCCAACCACCTCATTTTGCTGCTCTCACTCTTTTTCTCGCTCTGTAAAACAGGAAACGTTGCAGCTGCAGCCGAGCCCCGGTTCCTGTCTGTGCTCCCAGCCCGGCTGCGGGGCGCGGGGGCCCGGCTTGTGGGGGATTTTGGGTTATCTTGGGGACCCCAAAGTCTCCAGCTTCTCTCTAAGCAGAGCGAGCAGTTATCTTTTGGGCCATCTCCCTTTATCGGTCTCCAACACGTGGAGGTCGAGTGCTGGTTCACGGCGCTGCTTGTGCCACTCGGTGACTGAGTCTCCCCGAGCTGCTTTGGGGTAGAGAAATCCAGACTTAGGGAAGTACAGTAATGCTATTATTTGAAGGCTTCTTGCAGATTGGATAGGAAAAAAAGTGTGTATCGGCAGCTGAGGAGAGGTCACCAATGGCAGAAATTCATTAAGGTCTTTAGAGAAGTGAAAACTGTGTTGATGCAAATCATGCAGGGAGGTCGGTTTAACCAGCTGGGCGCTGATAAGGGCTCTGTGCCTATGCATGTGGAAAAGGAGCACAAGTAAAAGCAGAGATCTCAGAAACTAACATAGGATTTATTTTTACAAAGACCAGCCTAGAATGGATACATGACAAAAAATTTCCCTGTTCAAAGACGCTCTCGTGGCTTTGGGTGGCTTGTGCTGCTTGGCCCAAATCCTCGTTCTGGGCCGTGGCTCGGCTCGCGTCCCGCAGTGCTCAGCACCGCTGCCCGCGTGGCTTTCGGGGGGGGGAAACAGTTTCTGGAGGTTGAGCAGGAAAACCTGCTGGTGAGCTGGACACTGGCAGCAGATCCTGCTGCCAGGCGCTTCTCTGAAGTGCCTCTTGGTCGGAAAAAAACAGTTGCAAGAGTTCGTTACTAAAAAGGACGTTTTGATGCGGTGTGGTGTAGGCTTCTGGTGCATCCAGGGTGCATCAGCGTGGGGCTGCGCCGGTGGATGGAGAAGGGCACCCGAGCAGCTGGATTAACACCCGAATCCCTCGTGCCTGGCCCAAGGTGTCTGGGGGCTACGTTCTTCTGATGTTTTCCAAGTTATAGTTGCTCCTGACGAGGGAGTCGAGGAAGTCGGGGGCTATGGCCCGCAGGAGGAGCAGGCTGCCCACCGCCCGGGGGGGGTAGTGCAGCTCCCGCTGGCGCAGCACCCCGCTCTTGATGATTTCCAGCGCGCACTCCTCCCTGGGCGCCGGCGTGTCCCGGATGGCGTGCGAGACCGCCCGCACCGCGCTCTCTGGAGGGACGGGAGGAAGGAGCAGTGTCAGACGGGGGGGCTGCCGCAGTTGGGGTGTCTGTAGCTTCCTCTAACAGACCCACAGACTCTGATCAGACCTACTTAACGTGGCTTAGAATGGTTAAATAGCAATGATGGTGATGGCATTCCCCTTCCTTTCCCCATCTTGAGTGACCATAGGACGGAATCCCCACCTCCCCGGGTTTACTGCAAGTCAAAGGCCCCAGGCCATGCTTTTGAAAGAGCTGGGGTCCCGTTTGCACAGTTGCAGGCTGTGGGCCCAGCTGAGGCGGTGAAGCAGCATGCTGAGCAGCCCGGGGCCAGAGGGTGGGTGATGGGCTGGGCTCGGCTCTTCTGGAAACACACGGAGTCGCAGGGCCCCAGGGATGCTGAGCTTACCCGTGTCGATGTAGCCCAGGATGCAGAGTGTGATGGAGACGTTGACCTTGTCTACGATGAATTCATGTCGCAAGGAGCTGAAAAATCCGTCTAAGGCGAACTTAGTAGCAGAGTAGGGAGCAACAAATGGGCTACCAATTTTACCTGGAGCAGAGACACAACATCAGGGTTTTTATATTGGGCAGACACCAGGCTGCACGGCTCTCCCTTCCTCTTGCCCATCGAGTAGCTACAATATTGTGATTTAAGGTGACAGAATAAGCTGTCACAGATGCTTGAGAGAAATAAACGAATGCAGGAATGTAACATTAAAATGTAACATATGGCATGAAATACCTTCAGCTGTGGGTGATCCTGTTGTATTCCTGCACATATATAGCAAATGCATGTGTAATATGTGGCCATGCATATAAAATAACCTGCAGTGGTGTACCATCAGCTGCAATGCATGAAGGTGATAAGTGGGTGCAGAGAGACTAGCAGGACAGGGCATAGATTATAAATCCCCCAGAGGACTTGAATTGTGCAACCAGGATATAAAATGTATGCTGATCCCAACTCCCAGCGGGGTGGCTTATGGTCCTTGTTCTGTGTTTTGAAGAGCCGCAGGAGGGATCCCTCGCAGGCGGAGGCAGGGCCGTGGGCAGGGAGAGCCCGGCCCCTTGTGAGCTCACCCGCCACGGACGAAACCACAACGATGCTGCCCTCGCTCTCCTTCAGCATGGGCAGGGCAGACGTCGTCATCGCCACGTAGCTGAGGAAGTTGATCTCCAGGAGCTTTCGTACGTGCCCAACGTCCCCGTTGAAGTAGTTGAAGTAGCTGTAACCGATGTGATTCAGAATGAGCATATCGAGGCCCCCTGCAAGCAGAGCGCGTTTGCTATTAGCAACCGGCATCTCAAAACAAAGCAGCTTCTTGGTGGCCAGGATGGCCCCAAAATGTAGCGTGAGGTGTGTTGGGGTGTGAGAGGGGGCAGCTCCCCACCACCTACCCCAGGTGTTCTCAGCCTCCCTCAGCACCACCTCGGCGAACGTGGTGTCCTCCATGGAGCCGCTCACGTAGCGGGCGGACGCGGCACCCAGCTCGAGGCACCGCTCCACAACCTGCAGCGGGAAAGGGTGTTGGCAGTGGGCTCCCCTCCACGGACCCCCCCCTCCCGCAAAGGCTGTTGCTGTATCGGGGCGGATGGGCAGTGCCTCTCCCTGCCTCTTCATGGGAGGAAAAGCATCGCTCAGAGAAATGTTTCTGGCTGCAGAGTTAAACAATGGCACATCTGAGCCCAATATTTAGTATTTATCAATAGGGATATGATTGCTTAATTTTGATTCTGCTGTATATGGGATGCAAAACCAGTTCAGACTTTGAGCAAGGGCAAGAGTTGGACAGACTAGTGCTGTCCTTGGTGGTGGAGGTCAGAACTCACAGCTGAAGACTGCAGAGGAAGAAATGCCATACATTGATGATGCAATTTGTTGTGGCGGTGGGGGGGGGTGTGTTAGAACAGGCTTGTGCTGGGGAGACGCCAGGGTCATCTGTAGGGTATCTGGCATCTCCGGGCCCAGGGTGAATATCTGCATTCTGCCTGCCTCTGGGCTTCTGGATAGCAAATGTGCTTGGCCAGCCCGGCACGCTCTGCTTGCCATTTACTTTCTGCAGCTTGGCCTCCGTCCGCGCCGTGAGCAGTAGGTGGGCCTCCATGCGCGCCAGGTGATACGCCATCTGCTCCCCGATGCCGCTGCTGGCTCCCGTCACGATCACCCGTTTCCCCCGGAGCATCTCTGGAGAGGAGGGCGCAGAGCTGGGAGCTGGCAGAGCCCCCGCTGTCCCCCCACCCACGGGCACTGCAGCTCCCTCAGCCCCTGCCGCCTTCGGGTGCGGGGAGCTGCTGGCAGCGGCACCGTCCTGTGGCGCTGCTTGTGCAGACCCCGCTTTGGTGGGGAGCACGTGCAAGGCTTGAGCTCTGCATCCAGCCTGGTCTGGGAGCACCTTTTGGAAAGGGTGGGAGTCGACTACGAAAAGGATTAAATGCTTAAAGAGGAAAACTGCATGTTTCCTAAATAAATAATTTATGGAGGTCAGACACTTCCCACGTGTCCCAGCAGACCCAGTGTAATCCTGTGAGCTTTCCTGTGCAGCGCAGGGTGCTCTGACCCCCTGCACCAGGGGCTGCCCGTGGTCCCCGCTGAGCCCTCAGCCCTCCTGCGCTTTGGCTTTTCCAGCTGCGCTTTGCAAAGCCCTTCTGATGGCCTGTCTCTCCTGCGCCGGCGCACGCTGCCGCTCTGGCATCAGCCTCACTGATTGTGCTTTTAAAGCATGTTTTTCCAATGACTTACCTTCGTTGAAATTCTCGGGTGCTGAATAAAAATAAAGGGCCAGCGCCAGTCCCAGCAAGGGGATGAAAATCTTCAGGAGCAGACCCATCCTTCTGCAAAAGTGCAGGCAGGAGCGAGACAAACTCCGCGGCTCTGACTGCAGGGAGGTGGACGAGTCAGTAGGTTGCAAATGGGGCTGGGAGCAGTAGCAGTTTTGATCTGGTTCTTACCTTGTACAAGTTTTCTGGTATGTGTTGGACCTTTTCTTTGCACTTCCTGTGATTGAGCAAACATTAACCTAATGGGGAGTGTTGCTTTGGACTTTAGGCTGTCCCTTTGCACCCTTGCCAAGAGCTCCAGGTGTGTTTTCTGAGGGCGTTGAAGGGAAGGCACTGACAAGCTTCTAGCTCCATAGAGCAGTGGGTGTGGTGTTTGGTGGCTGCCTTTGGGGACCCGTGTCCCCTCGGTGCAGACCTCCACGGGATGGACATCTATTCTCTCTCCATGTCTCAAGAAGAAGCAACACCTCCCTTCCTCACTGGCTGCTCCAGGGTTTAGTGATCAGTCGTATCACTGTGGTACTGGCTCACAGGAGTATCTAGAGAGAGCAGGACTGGAAAAGCTTGTGCTTTTAGACCCTTATCTGGTGCTTCTGGCTTACCCGGCATGATGTCACCATTGGTATAATACTGAGAGTTCGTCGGGTGGCTTTTACACCTCAAAAATTCTACTCTTGCCTTGAGGAATCCACTGATTGCAAAAGACAGTAAAAGAGCCAAGCGGGTGAATAATAAAGATCTTTAGCTTCTCCAAGTGTTGCATGTCACACTGCGCAGCATCTGCCTGGGCATATGGTGAATGGATTTGCAAATAATTTTCTTAAAGGGCGAAACCCACTCTGTGGGCACTGGTTTGTGCAGGCAACTTTGGGAAAAGGAGAACAAAAAATGTCAGTCCCTGACTTCCTTTAGGAAGTGAGGAGCAAACCGGCCCTGAGGAGTGCTGCGGTGGGAAGGGTGATGCGGCAGCTCTGAGTGTCTCGAAGGCATTGTCTGGTTATGCTGTGTCAGAAACTGGCTACCATGTCAGGAAATTTTTGCTTGCAGCACAACCTTGCATTTATTTGTTAAGCTAGCAAATAAGCTAAAAGACCGTTATTCCTGAAGTGAAATAACAAAGGGTTATTGCGGGGATTCAGTGTCTCTGTGCAAGGCAGGTCGGTGGAGTTGTGCACCTTTGCAGCAGCGTTTTAGTGGTGGGGAAAGGGGATAAAAGACCCACAGAACACACGGAGCTCTTCGGTTAGTAAGTTTTATTTAATAATTAGTTTGTCCCTACTTTTCCCTAGTTGGTGGAGGGGACCGCGTCCGGGGGTTGCAGACGCTTCCCCTCCGCCACCCCCGGCCCCTGGGAGCGGGTGCCCATTTCCTGCAAAACCCAAACCAGTAACGCTGCGAAGTGCAAGCAGGGATTGCGGGGGGTGGGGGGGGTGTGTGTGTGTGGGGGGTGTGTGTGTGTGTGGGGGGTGTGTGTGTGTGTGGGGGGGGTGTGTGTGTGTGGGGGGTGTGTGTGTGTGTGGGGGGTGTGTGTGTGTGGGGGGGGTGTGTGTGTGTGTGTGGGGTGTGTGGGGTGTGTGTGTGTGTGGGGGGGGGTGTGTGTGTGGGGGGGGTGTGTGTGTGGGGGGTGTGTGTGTGTGGGGGGTGTGTGTGTGTGGGGGGGGTGTGTGTGTGGGGGGTGTGGGGGGGTGTGTGTGGGGGGGGGGGGGGTGTGTGTGTGGGGGGTGTGTGTGTGTGGGGGGGTGTGTGGGGGGGGTGTGTGGGGGTGTCTGTGTGTGTCTCTGTGTGTCTGTGTCTCTCGGTGTGTGTCTGTGTGCGTGCGTGTGTACTGGCGGGGGGGGGGGGGGGGTTGCTCTGCAGGCTGCCCGCGCCCTCCCCGCCAGCACCGCAGGCCATTGCCCGGGCGGGCACCCCCCCGGGCCGCGTCCCCCGCGTCGCTGCCGGCCGAGTGGGCGGCGTGGGGCGGTTATCCCCGCCGCAGCCCGTCCAGGCGGTACCGGCTCCGCACCAGGTAGTCCAGCAGCTCGGCGGCCCAGTCGCGCAGCAGCAGCGGCAGCCGCGTGGAGCCGTACCGGTAGTAGAGCTCGCGCCGGCGCAGCGCCGCCCCCTTCAGGATCTCCAGCGCGCACTCGGCGCGCGGCGCCGGCGCCACCGCCAGCACGGGCGCGGCCGCGCGCACCGCGGTGTCTGCGCGGGAGGGGGCGGTCAGGGGCGGGGGGGGGGGACTGGGGGAGAGGGGAGGGCAAACTATTGGGGGGACACACTGGGGAGAGAAAACTGGGGGGGGGGGAAGGGGGGGGCAAACTGGGGGCTGGGGGCCACTGGGGAGAGCAAACTGGGGGGGGACTCGGGGGTAAGGGGGGGTAAACTGGGGGGGGGGGGGATGACACTGGGGGAGAGCAAACTGGGGGCTGGGGGGAACTGGGGGAGAGCAAACTATGGAGGGGGAGACTGGGGAGAGCAAACGGGGGGGACTCGGGGGGAGAGGGGGGGCAAACTGGGGGCCACTGGGGAGAGCAAACTAGGGGGGGGAGACTGGGGAGGGGAGTGTAAACTATGGGGGGGACACTGGGGAGAGCAAACTGGGGGGGGACTCGGGGGTAAACTGGGGGGGGGATGACACTGGGGGAGAGCAAACTGGGGGCTGGGGGGAACTGGGGGAGAGCAAACTATGGAGGGGGAGACTGGGGAGAGCAAATGGGGGGGACTCGGGGGGGAAGGGGGGGTAAACTGGGGGGGGAGAGGGGGGGCAAACTGGGGGCTGGGGGCCACTGGGGAGAGCAAACTAGGGGGGGGAGACTGGGGAGGGGAGTGTAAACTATGGGGGGGACACACTGGGGAGAGCAAACTGCGGGGGGGACTCGGGGGAAGGGGGGGGGCAAACTGGGGGGGAATGACACTGGGGGAGAGCAAACTATGGGGGGGGACACTGGGGGAGAAGGGAGGGTAAACTATGGGGGGGGACACTGGGGAGAGCAAACTGGGGGGGTGGGGAAGGGGGGGTAAACGGGTGGGGGAATGACACTGGGGGAGAGCAAACTGGGGGGGGAAGAGGGGGAGCAAACTGGGGGCTGGGGGACACTGGGGAGATCAACTGGGGGGGGAACGGGGAGAGCAAACTATGGAGGGGGTACACACTGGGGGGGGCAAACTGGGGGGTGGGCGACACTGGGGGAGGGTAGATTGGGGAGGGGGGGGGGCGGGCGGTCAGGTGGGGTGGGGGCAAACTGGGGGTAGGTCTTAGGGGCAAACCGGTGGTGATGGGGAGCAAACTGGGGGTCTGAGGGGCAGATCGGTGGGGTGGCACATTGGGGAGAGGGGGAATGGGCACAAAGCGGGGAGAGGTCTGAGGGTCAAACTTGGGGGGGGGGGGTGCAAGGGGCAAACTAGGGGATGGGGGGGCAAGCTGGGGGGATCAGACCGGGGGAGGGGTGGGGGGGAAGTGAGTGGGCCTTGTGAAATGCTCGTCTGCACAGGACACTGCACTCTGCGCCTCGAAATGTGGGTAAATTCATGAGGCTGAATTGCCCCAACCATGCACTGGCACCCCAAACCTTCCCCCCCCCCCCCCCCCCAGGTTCCAGCATCAATAGATGGGTTAATGGGAGAGAAAAAGGGGCTGGTGCAGCTGCTGGTGCTGGGTGAAGGTTCGGCTGTGCCAGCCCGTGTGCAGTGGCTGTTTTATGGCGCATGGGGGAAGAAATGGGGTTTGGGGCTGGTTTTTGGTGGGATTCCCACTGCGGCGGGGCTGGAGGAGCAGCGGCGGAGGCGGAAGGGGAGAGGGGGTGGCAGAGGAGCTGAAGGGCAGCATCAGACACCGAGAGGGTGATGGGTGCTCAGCTCCCGATCAGCCACATCAAACAGCACTCATCTTACCGGTATCGATGAAGCCAAGGATGCAGAGTGTGATGGAAACGTTAATGCTCTGAATGCTGAATTCCTGCCTCAGGGAGCTGAAAAATCCGTCCAAGGCAAACTTAGTTGCAGAGTAGGGGACCGTAAAGGGAAACCCAACTTTACCTGGACACAGAGTGAACTTCTGTTAGAGCACAGAAAGCTGCCCCGCCGAAACCTTTCTTTTGCCCTTCATCAGATAAAGTATTTTACCCAGAGGGAGTTTACAGTTAGTGAAATGTCATCCTGGCTCCTGAAGAGCAGCATTACAAATAGTCCTGTCAGCTTCCAGCTCGTTTAAGGTTTGAAGGCCAACACCATGTCTCATGTCTCTGCTCAGGGTATGAGCAACCCGCAGTAACTGTGAAACCCTCAGAAGGGAGAGATGGAGCAAAGTTTAAACCCTCGTCTCTGGATACGGAGCTAAGCTGATCACCAGGAGAGTAACCAACATACTGGCTGCGAGTGGGGACATCTGTTAGTAATTTAGTTTCCTGACTTAATAGGAATTTATTAGAACAAAGTTATGTTTTTGTGAATAGTCAGTAACTCACTCTCCAAATATTAGCAGGAACTTGACCTACCAAACCAAGATGAACAGTCAGAGAACCAGTGCAGTGAGAAATTACCACATTTCCACTTTTCTCTGTAAAATGGGGGGGATATGAGCTTTGTTGGTCTAATGAGCCTGACACCAGGGTGTGAGGTTTAATTACAGGGCTGGTGAAAAAGCAATCTGGGGTGATTAGATTGCATCAAAGAACAAATTCCATTGATAAAATGCAATTTGGGTTGTTTGGTGTTTTTTTTCTGAGTGCGTTAAGCAGTTACGGCTCCTTTAGGATGCCTGGTGTCTCTGCACGTTACTTCTGAAAATCAGCCCGCGTCTCCTACCTCGCTCCCCACTCACCCGCCATGGATGAAACCACAACGATGCTGCCCTCGCTCTCCTTCAGCATGGGCAGGGCAGACGTCGTCATCGCCACGTAGCTGAGGAAGTTGATCTCCAGGAGCTTTCGTACGTGCCCAACGTCCCCGTTGAAATAACCGAAGTACGACGTGCCAACGTGATTAAGGATGAGCATGTCTAGGCCTCCTGCAAGCAGAGGAGCAGGCATTAGTGCTGGGTGGGAGAGGGCTACAACCAGCAAAACGCAGCCTTTCCTGGGAGCAGAATAAGCGTAAGAAAAGAAATCCACTTTTTGGGTCAGAGCTGTGGCCTGTCACCTCTGGAATATAGAGTCTGGATGGTGACTGCCAGCAAAAGTTTTGGTTTTGTGTTTTTTTTTTTTTTTATTCTGGTTCAAAACACAAATACTGTGGCACAAGGGAGGTCGCCCTTGAGTTGTCTGTGGGCCTGGGAGAGGGAGTGCTCCACAACGAGCTGAAATATTGCATTTCCGCAGCCGTGACCCGTGACCGCAATAGCAAGGCGGCTGCGGGCCTGATGGATGGTTTCAGACCGCAGTAGCTGGGGGTGATGAAATCCGGGATTATGATACTGAACAGGATGTCATGAGGACACAGAGCTGAAGTTGAGAGCGCAGATCAGTTTGAGCAGGAACGATGAAGCTGGGCAGACAAGTAGGACTGCGAAAGGCAGAACTGGAAAAAAATCTCTCCTGTCTCACCCCATCTCCATCTCTCCCGCTTTGTTTAGCGGGCACATGGCAAAAAGCAGCACGGCCATGGCAAGATGCGGTGTCGCTTGTGGAGAGCAGGCTGTAAACGTACCCAGCGAGGTCTTTGCCTCCTTCACCACGTGCTCGGCGAAGGCCATGTCCTCCATGGTGCCGCTGACGTACCGCGCCGAGGCTGCCCCCAGCTCCAGGCACCGCTCCACCACCTGCCACACCAACACCGCCCGTCAGAAACCCTTCTCCCTGCCCTGGGAGGCCTGGCAAGGCAGCAAGAGAGAGTGTCTGTGCTCCCTGTGATGTGTCCCCGCCTTAAAACAGAGATCTGGAGTTTCAGGAGGGTGTTTGGAGCCTTTTAAGCTTCAAAGGGAGCCTGGAAAATTTTTCTTCTGGTGAATGCGTTGCCCAAGGCAATCTGGCCCTTTGTCGGTGCGGTCCGTGCGAGGAACTGCATGTGTGTAGAGGGAGCAGGAGCTTGTATATCACCGCAGAGGAATGAGGGTGTGTGTGTGCTGAGGGAGCCTCTCTGAATGGGGGTATGTGTACAGAACTAAGCAAGTTCAAGTAGGTGTTATGCAGAGCGCCTGTATCTGCAGGAGAGGGATTCCTGCGCGTGCAGGAGCCCCAGCGGGACGAGTGTGCGGACCCGCGAACATAACCGTGCCTAGCTGGTGATCGTGCCGTGGCGATTACACGGGCAGTATTTTCACGCACGGACCTGCGATGTGAGACTGGCTGTCATGTGTGCACCGCTGGCAACATGCGTGTGGGAGTGCTGAGCTTGCCATTTACTTTCTGCAGCTTGGCCTCTGTCCGTGCTGTGATGAGGATGTGGGATCCCATCCGCGCCAGGTGATACGCCATCTGCTCGCCAATTCCCTTGCTTGCTCCGGTGACAATCACCCGCTTCCCTTTCAGCATCTCTGGGGAGCAAGGCACAGGGATTTAATTTATCCAAATGCTATTTAAAATAATAATAAAAAATACTCCAGTGCCCTTCAGAGTAAGTAGTTAATTGGAAGCTAAGTGAGCCCGCAAGTGCCAGGTGCCGGGCCCCAGGACATCTGGTCCATCTGCTGGGACGAGCTGTGCCGAGGAGCGGGGGCAGCTCCCCCTGGGAGCAGTGACACGGGGACAGCGCTCGACTCTCTCAGCGGTTCTCTCCGTGAGTCAGGACACAACTTATAAACACCCCAACTATTTTGTAATAAAAATCACCCACTAAGTGCATGCTTCAAAACTTAAAAGCCAACATTTCAAAGTCATGGCTATAAATTCTTTTGCTGCACATGGGAAAATAGAGTGTTCAGAGCCCTCTCTGTCTCAGACCCCCTGCCTCACCTGCTCCCTCGGGAAATATTTCTGCATATTACTGGCTCAGTTTGATTTCAGATCTTTGTTAAAACAAATTTTCAGTATCAGCCACCACACAAAGGCTCGGACGTGGTTTGGTCCAAGCTCTGTACAGTTTTATGCAAAACACTCAAATGTGGCTTCTAATACTTTCCCTTAAAGACAGATTCACTTTTAATACTTACCCGGTTTGAAATTCTCCCTCGCAGAATAAAACCAGAAGGCCAAAACCAATCCCAAAAAGGGAATGAGAATCTTTTGCAACCGACCCATCCCACTGTGGAGTCAGGAAATAAAGCATGAGAGAGAAGGGAGGGAAAAAAAGCCCTCTGCAGAGCTGCTCCAGAGGGAAGCAGCAATGCCAATCCTTTAAAACCTGTTAGCGAAGGAACTGCAACTTCCAAAGCCCTGGAAAGTCACGGGTGGAGGGATAAGTGCAGCAAACCCTTTGATTTGCTCCCCGCTGGAGCCGGCGAGCCTCGGCCTAACCGGCGGTGCTGTTTGGGTTCTGCCCGGCTCTTTTCATATTTCCTGTCCTACGTTAAAATGCAGAATTTTGCACAACACCCTGGAAGAGGTGTGTCTTTGCTGAGCAGCGTCAAGTTTCACTTCGAGAACATCAGAGGCAGCCTAACGCAGGTGGTTTAACATCGCCTTCTATTCCTGCCGCCGGGGTCCGGGGGTGCCTGCGGAGCTCTCTCTGGGTCTGATGGCTCGCCGGGGGTCCCGCACCGGGGCAGCGGCCGGGGGGCTGCAGCGCTGCGGAACTCTGCTCCCCCGGGTCTCGCCGCTCTGCGCCCCGAAGCAGCTGCCCAGCGCCGGGAGGCCGGGCGGCAGGGGCCCAGCAGCACGCACCACCCCCAAACTGCCCCAAAACCGCTTTGCTGACTCAGGGTTTATTTTTTTTTTTTTTTAATCTCTGCCTGCTCCTGCGAGCGGACGAAGGAGCAGGGGCTGAGCTAAACCCATCACTAGGGGTGTAACCACCCCGGCTCCAAGGGGCTGTGCAGGCACAGGAAGGCTTGCAATGAAATACTGGACGTTTTCTGCAGAGGAGGAGGTGTCCGTGCTGCTGTGGTTCCTGCTTTGAGTTTTGCAAGAGCTTTGTTCTTATTTTAAGTGAATATATTCTGAGGAAAAGCTGTGTAACATCCGCTAGCTCCCTGAGTCCCGGCAGCAGCAAATTCAGTGCCATCGATCTTACACAATGGGTTATAAACTGCGTTCCAGCGTTGGTCTGGTGCTGGGATTGTCCTCGCAGAGCACCAGTACCTGCTGGGGACACGCTGCGGGAGCACCGTGTGCTCCTGGAGCTGCCTGGCTGCAGCCTCTGCCCTCGCAGCCGGGGAAGGCCGGGTTTGCTGGGGCAGGAGCTGCACCGTGGCCTCACTGATGTGGGCACGATGTTGTAGCTGTCCCTCTCGGACCCCTCTCCTATAACCAGCCAGCAAAAAACTATTTAAAGCATTGCAGCTATTGCCGCTTTAAAATAAAGATGGTTTGATTTAGTGGCATACCTGGTAGGGCAGTGGAGCTCTCTGGCAGTGCTTCTGCTTTATAGATTATTTTTTTTCTTTTCTGTCTTTCTACTTCAGTCTTAACTTTCCCTCTGATAGGAAGCACTCAGCCCACACTTGGTCAGATAACACCATACAGTCACCCTGCCTTTTCCTGACCCTCTTTGCTTCGAACGTGGGTCATGATCATGGGGCAACCATTTCATTCCTTGGCTTGAAAAAAACCCCAACCAATTGACCTTACCTCAGCTGTGATCTCGTCTATGCTGCGGGCAGGGAGAGAGGCTCTTTTTAGATACTGGTGTTTGTTACTAGTGTTAGGATACTGCAAGAAAGCAGTAACTGTCAACCTTGTCTGCAAGCGTGTCGGGGAGGTATCGTGCTCTTTGCGGCGGCGCGGGGCAGGGGGTGGGTTGGGAGCCAGAGGCTGCGCTCGCCGCGCTGGGGTGCTCCTGCCTGAGAACGGCCGGTTTGTTCGGGGGGTTCTTCATTAAGCAAATTAGCTGATAATAAAGGACTGAAATACTGAACATTTTGGACGCAACTTAAACTTTTTAGAAAAGAAGATTCGTGCATGGGCCATTTGGCCTGTCCTGTGTGGAAATGAGGGAGGGGGGGTGCTGGCGAGGTCCCTGGGAGGGCTGGGGGCTGCGGGGGCAGCAGGAGCTGGCCGCACTTTGCTGCCCATGTGGGTGTTTGCTCTCGGCCACCGGTCACCCTCCCAGGGCACTGCTGCTCCTCACTCCCACTCACAGCTTTTTCTGGGTTTGTTTTGCGGTATGCAACTTAAGAACTTGTTTTTAACCTTTTCCTGGGGGCGGGGTGCGAGGGAAGGGGAGAGGAGGGCAGGAAAAGGCGACTGTGGAGAAGTGTTTTCTGATCGCAGCTGGTCCTGGCCCCTGTGCTGCCAAACTTTCTCGCCTTGGCAGAGGGGAGCCGGGCGGCGTGCCAAGGGGGAGCAGCCCGTGGCTTCTGAACCAGCTTCACTCGAATTATCCTGGATGCGTCCCCCCGCCGCAGGTCGCTTCAGTATCGCTCATTTGTTTTGAAGCCGTGTTTTTCCAGGGGCGATGCTCGGCCTTGTGCTAACTGCTCTGCGCAGGGGAAGTTCTTCATTTAGTGCCACCTGGAGCTCGCTTGGAGGAATCGAATGCAAGAAGGAACCTTGTTCTGATGACAGACGGGCCGGGCAGCAGGAGGGGGGAGCTGCTGGAGAGCCCCCCTGAGCCTACAGCCCGGCACTGCTGGGGGGAGCCTGTCCCGGGGCAGGTCTCTGCACACAGCTCAGGGGCTCAAAATCTCTTGGCAGGGATTAGGATACCACTTCTTTTTGTCTCTCTAGAGTGATATTTGGCTTTTTCTACCCATTATCAAATCTTTGTTAGATGCAGAGGATTTTCCCTTTTTTTTTTTTTTTTTTCCCCTTCTTACTTTCCTTTATCACATAGACATTAAAAGATTTCTCATACCCAGCTCTCCCACCATACTTTACCATGAACACAGATCTAATTCCTTTCTTTGCATATAAGGATATCACCACTATAAAGGGCCACCCTCAGTTAGACACGCATTAGGCTGATGTGCATGTCAACGTGATGCTGTTGGGCCGTGACAGATGAGTGTGTGTTTTGGCACGGGTGCACGCCGCCTCGCCGGGGCTCCTGGACATGGGCAGTGCCAACATCCTGCAAATGCCATCGCTGGCACGGCTGCGCTGCTGAAAAATGTGCTCTCGGGTCCCGAGAGAGACTTGAGATGATTGTAAGACTGAGTGTGGTTTGAAATGATATTTCTGTTTGCTGCCGGTTTAGAGAAAATACTGTGATGTTTAAGGCATATCTAAGCACTAAATTTATTCTTTTCTTGCATGACCAAATTGGGAATTGCTGACTTGATATTTGATTGTTGGTACTGTGGCTGCTTTAAGTCTTGGCCACTATCCATGTTCTCAGTGCCCTTGGTGTTGGATGGCAGAGGCTGATATGCTTATCTGGGCCCCTAATTTTAGCCTGGTAGCTCTCAAAATATCCAGAGTCCAAACTGCAGATGCCCAGTGAGGACCCTCTAAAGACATGTTGCTAATGCCCTTGAAGCGCTTGGCCTGTGAGGGAGGGCTGCTAGGTTTTAGGTGGCTGTCAACTCCATATGATGAAAGCCCAGACAACAGCTCCAAGCTGAAATAAGATCTTTGAAGAGGTGTTGCAGGATGGGTACAAACAAATACTCGCCAGATCTCATGCCAGCTGCAATTTTCCTGAGGATTTAATGCACCAGGAAAATGCCACATTTACAGGTTAAAGTCAACTGGGTTCAGGCAAAACTTAAAAGAAAGAGAATAACAGAGATCAACTTTATGTGATACTCGGGAATCTAACTCACACCTTGGGCACCCGGTGGCCCTCCAACATCTTTATCCCTCAGGACTTTGGTTTAAGTCAGTCTTATGTGCTCCATATGCTTCTATGCTGTAGTTTGCCTGAGGTGTCCTTACTGGTACTGACTGTACATCTTATTCCACCTGGTTGCTTTCTGGTATACCCCAGTACTTAAAATTTCTCTTTGCAATTCACACGCGGGCTTTCGGAAGGACTCTGCTGTGCTCCATCGCCCGTGTGTGTGGATGCTGGTCGCGTAGGGCTGTACTGGTGGCAGTTGCATTGGCCAGGGCTTTCTGCAGCTTGTCTGGTGTTGAAACACAGATGTGAGTGGGCTGGGAAAGAGGCTGGTCGGGAGAGTCATGCCATGGTTTAAAGACAGGAAAGTTTGCTGAACCATTTTAATCTACTTCATCTGGCAAGTCTGTCATTCATCATAGTTAAAGGGATGTTCAATGGTTTACTAAGTCTCCACGCACACTGAATTTATCATTGAGTGGTTTAAATAAGTATAGTCATGGGGGTAAAATCAGCCATTAATATGTGCCTCATTCACTCTGCAGAGAGCTGGTCCTGTCTCACATCAGTGCAATCCGCCGTGGCAATGGTAACACATAGGCTTCACCTGGCAGGCTGACCTTTTGGGGTAATACGTGGGAGGTACTGATCTCTGAGCTTCCAGTGCGTCAGGAGGCAGGAGATTGTCTTCTGCAGGACATGGTTTTACCAAGTTGGCTCCAGAACCGCCGGCGCAGCGCGTGGTTTAGCTGTTTAATCCCATGAGCTGTCTTAGGAGGAACTATTCTGATTGTTCCACAAACCTCTTTGCTTTAAGCTCATAAACCCTGTGACTGGATGACTGTGGAGAGGGGGTGTGGGCAGCAGGGTGCTGGCACGTTGTGAGGAGGCCACGTATGTGGTGTGAAGACAACCTGAGGTCCAAACCCAGAAGTGGTGGAGGTCATCCTGGATGGGCTCACCTGGAACTCCCTGGTCACTCCTGGACTTGCAAGCTGGGCTGCTTGAGACCAGCTCTATTGCCTCATTTTTAAAATTCTCCTTTCCCATAGGGCAGGATGAGACAGCTACAACTTGTAGAGAAGGGCTAATCTCAGGAACTGATGTGTGATTAACAGAGTTTGCAGCTGCCTTGGACAAAGACGTGATTTTCATCTCAGTTTAATCCATTTATCAGCTGTTGCTGCAGCAGCGATGCTTCTGAATTGCAGTAATGTGCGAGAACTCAGTCCCAGCAGTATTTTCATGCCTGACACAGCTATGGACACTCCGGTCCCTGGTTTATCCATGCACCGAGAGCGCCACAGGGAATTCCAGGTCAGCCTTCCCTGTCCCTGAGGCCGTGCTGCAAACATATAACCTGCTTAAAGCTGGAATTCTGATGTGGGGTGGACGCGATGGATGCTTGTTAGCTGATGGCTTTCTTCAGGCCTGAATTCTCCTTTTGTGTTTGCCCATGAAATTTCCATTGGTATCAATGAGGTGTCGGACTGTTCAACCTTGCCAGAGACCAGAAGGCTTGGTTGTGGACTAAATGAAGTGGTTTTGGTTTTAACTTAATTGGACTCTGCTCTCCCATGAGGAAAAAGTACTTTATACTTGATTCAAAGCTTGAACAGAGTTTTTATGCAGACTCGGTAGGATTCCTCCTCCAAAATGTGCTGCTTGGGTTTTTTGACAGAAATAATTGTTAACAAAATGAATTGCATGGTTATGTATTATGAAAATGTAAGGGTCAACTTCAGCTGCGTTCTTGTATTTCCAGATTTTGATCCTAACTTGTGCAGCTCTGGGGGGAGCTATGCATTCAGCACTAGTGTCAGGCAGTGCTTTTTAATTTTCCATAATCTCCTCCTGTTTGTATCAATTTTGGTTTTAGCTGGATTGTGGCATATCACTGGTACATCTCCCAGTTTCTGGGTGTAGCCTGCTCCTACCTCCGCCCCACCGGCAGCATCTCTGCCACTGAGCAGGCAGAGAGGGATTTTCTGCCCCAGTCATGACTGGCAGGGACCATTTCCCTTCCCTCTCTTCTCTAGCATGGTCTAGATCTTTCAGCTGTAGCAGTCTGGAGGGTTTATTTGACTACTGTGACACAGTCCTGAATGCAACAAATTCTTACTAAGCCCAGGAAATATTTTTAAATAGGTGAAAGTCCTCTAACAAGTCTGGCAGAGCCCTGAAGCTTGGATCCCCATTTCCACACCCGCCACGCTGACTGTGCCATCATGTCTCTCCCTGCTTCAGTTTTTCTATCCGTGACACCCCTGTAATACTGGAAGCTAATATTATTCTGCCCAATGAGGTGTTTGTGGTGGGGTTGTGAAGGATCCCAGAAAAGGAAGATTTATTTTTTTAAAAAAAAAGTTTTTTAGCAGTGCAGCAGCTGTGGGTTGTTTGGGGGATGGAAGGGCTTTTTTTTTTTTTAAAACAGTTCTGGGCACGCCTGGCCATGGCAGGGACAGGAGTCTGTGCCACTAAACCCAGATAACTCCATGAACTCAGGGCATGTGTGGGTCACCGGTGTGAGACAAAAGCCGCCTCCTCCCTCCAGCCCCCTTGGCCTATTTCAGAAGGGAGCAGCTGCCAGAGGTATGGAACCACTGTCCCCCCAGTCCTGGAACAGCCTCACACAGGGAGGGGGGTTTATTGAGGGGGTGCAGCCACCACCCTCAGCTGGGCCCTGTGCCCCCTGAGGAGCCCAAGGCGCAAGTGAAACCTATTTGCAAAATCAGTAAGCGAAGGCTTTGAAAATAAATGCAGCTAGAGAGCATGGGTACCATATAAAATATTTATTGGTTTTGCAAAATGTTGTAAAATGCATCTGTAATAAAAATAAGAAACCATGCTGTGCATCTTGCACATTTTTATACCAACAAAAGGTATTTTTTCCCCACTGCTGCACAGCAGCAAATATAACCGTTCGCTTCTTTCAAGTCTTGCACTTGCGGTCTCCTCCTTCAGCCGACCCTTCTCTCTTCTTGCTGGAACCACACTGGGCAGGATGGGGCCGCGCAGTCTCTCGTGCTGGGGTGCTCAGCCGGCAGCCCGGGGCTCTTAGGAGGCGTGCTGCCTGGTCACCAGGGCCCTCTGCATCGCCACCGGCTGCTTGCTCTTTTCCAAGATCAAATCCTCCTGTTTCTGGGGAAGCACTTGCTCTCTCGTTGGGGCAGGTTTCTTCTCCTCCTCCTCCTCTAGCCTCCCTTCCGAGGTGAAAGGACTGCACACTGCCTCCACCAGACCGATGACCACACCAAAGAAAGCCAGCACGCTGCCCAGCATGTACAGCTTGACCATTTTCCTGTTGGGCTTCTGGCTGAGCATTTCTTTGGCAAAGGGGATCAGCTCATGCATGGTTTCCATTTTTTTTTTTTTTTTTTTTTTGCAGCAGATGTTTAAGATGTCAGTTCTACAAGAGAAGAGAGAGGGAGAGGGACATTAGTTGCATCCAGCTGTTTTCTGCCGTAGCAGTCGGAGCCCCCCAGGCAGGCCAAGCTCTGCGAAGCCCCCCCGGCCCTGCTTTAAGCGGGCAGTTTTGATTTTGCTAAAGCCTTGCTTCAGGAAAACGCATCGACCCCATCGCCCCGGTGTCCGGGCCGCTGCAGGGGGGAGCTGCCCGGCAGAGCAAGCCCCTTCGCAGGCGGGGGGAACCGAGCCGGGCCCCCCCACCGCATCCATCCCCCCCCCCCCCCGCACTGCATCCCCCCATCGCTCCCCCTTACCCAGAGGCGGCGGCTGCGGCGGAGCAGGGGAGGGGGCGGTGAGCGCTGCGGGCTGGGCTCGGCTGAGCTCGGCTGTTCTCGGCTCGGCTCGGCTGAGCTCGGGTGTTCTCGGCTCGGCTCGACAGCTGCTGCCCGCCGCCTCCCGCCGCAGCCTTATATCGGCGCCGGGGCGGGCGGGGCCGGGGGGGCCGGGCTGGGCGCGATGCCCCGAGCACGAGCCGCCCCCCCGCCTTGGCAGCTCTTCCCTTTAATCCCGCCAGGATTAAAAAAAAAAAAAAACAAACCCAACAACAACTCTTTTTTTTTTTTTTTTTTTTTTTCTCCCTTACAAAACTTTTTAGTGTTCTCCCAGCACCCCCCCAAATTACCCCGCAGTCTGATTACAGAACCAGAGCTCGTCTGTACAACTTGCAACGCAGGTCCGTGACTGCCGTAAGAAATGTTGAACATGTTAGTAGGAGCTTTACTGAGCAAGGGAGAGGGTCTGTGTCCATAGCTTGTAGAATATTGCTGTTTGAGTCTAGGGCTTGGGTCCGTGCAAAGTCTAATTCAGCAAAACACGATTTTGCTGTGCTGCCCTTCCTTGCAGTGAAGTGGGTAAAAAAAAAAAAAAAAGCTGTAGTGAAGCATAACAAAGGTGTTACCCAGGGCAAGGTGTGAAGACTTGTTAGAGGTTTCTATGGGTGCCTCATGGCAAAGGCAACCCTTAGAAAGCAGATGGAGATGGATGCTGCGTGTGACAGCACCTTGATTTCTTGGAAATAAGAACTAGAAATTCCTAAATTAGTGAAAGTTACAGGCAACCTGTTAAGACCCTGTTTTTCACTTTTTCCTACACTTGATGCTGAAACTCTATAAACCCCATTGTAAGTGTCGCTCCTTGTGATTCACATATTTCCTTTTTGGGGAAAAACCGAAGGCAGCACTGTCACATTTCTTCCCTGGCTTGCTGCCGCAGAGCATTGCATCAATAGCAGACAGCAGATTACATCATCTGCTTCCACTGGTGGCTCCATCAGTGCACATATACTGCCCTGGCTGAAGAACCGTATACATTTCAGCAGTTGCTGGACTTAGAGAAGTTACTAAAGCCACAAGAAGTTGTTGGGATTTAAAACTTCTGATTTTGCAGAGCAGATGATGGCATGTGGACAGATTTCTCATCTGGGCCGTGTGGCTGAGCTGATGGGAATTGCTCTGCCGGGGCAGTAGGTGGAAGTTACGGTACAGCGGGAGTTGCTGCGATACCGGCACTTCTAGGGAGCGGTTGGTGTTTGGGGAAAGAGGTAAAACACGGTGGGAGCCGTCGCAAAAGATGCTGTAAAGGAGGCGGCTGCCCGGTGGCTCCTCGGGCTGAATCTCCCGGAGGGGCACCCAGGGGTGCTGGCAAACCCCAGCGAGGCGCAGCTGGCAGTGGGGGCAGAGAGCCCCCAGAGCCGGCGGGGGGCTTGGCCTCGCGGCAGGGAGGGAAAAAAGGGGGTTCTCTTGCTCCCTGGCGCGTGGAAAGGAGGGATGGTTGCAGAGGGAACGGGGGTTTGAGGCCCCTGAGCTGGGTTTTGGCTCAGCCTGCCTGGGGAGAAACCTCTCTGTGACGTGGATAACTTGTGATGTGAGTAACTGTGCTGTGTTTCCCCTTCCTGCCCCTGCGGCGTTTGGGATGTCCGTGTGCGTGGCACGGCCGAGGCCAAGCACCTGTTTCATCTCTGAGTGTGGGAAAAGGGCAGAAGAGGAGTTAGCCACGTCCCTTTTTTCTATTGTTAGAAGATTTAAACACCTTCCCTTCATGAAAAACTGCCTTACGAGGTGATACTGCCCAAATTCTGCCCTGACATCACTGAACTGGCTCATAAGGGTTGGACTAGATGATCTTTAAGGTCCCTTCCAACCCAAACCATTCTGATTCTGTAATGAAAACCAGACTAAGGTCTGGCTTGCATTGGGGTTGCAGTTCCACACTTGGGGCTGCAATCCTCCGGGCGAGGACCGTGCAGCCTTCCTCCCCTCTTCTCCTGCCCTCCCTGGGCCGCCGGCGTTAATGCCCTGAGGGACCGTGGGCACCCACCGCCCGCCTCGCAAAGGGACCTGGTGCTTGAATAATTTGGGTTAGCTGTTTAGTTTTGGTTTGTTTTTTTTTTCCCCTTCCTTGCTGAGCTGTGCCGTGGGCATGTGTGGAGCTGTGAGTCACCCCTCGCTCTTCACATCCCGCACGTCCAGGGAGGCTGGAGGCTTTCCCCGCCGCCGCCCCTCCTGCCCCCCGCAGCACCCACGCCCGGGCGTTCACAGCAAGCAGATCCTCCAAGGAAACTCCGCTGTGAAAACTTGGGGGTTTTTTTTGCAAGTTTTGAATGTGCTTAGGAAACTCTATTGCAAGACTGGCTGTAAAAGTTGCTAAAGACTTGTCTATCCCGCCTCAGTGTCTGTTTTTTTTTTTTTTTTTTCGTTTCTTTAAATAAAAGGTCCTTATCTTCTCTGCCAACTTGGCAGCAAAGGTTGAAGCTCTTTCCTGCATTCAAGCTATGTTCTCCTATTCTGCAAGGCTTTGAATAATGACCATTGCAGAAAAGATAGCTGGAGGAGACAGCAATTAGACAGGGAAAGTTCAAGGTCACCATACCTCCAGCCAGGGCTGGCAGCAGGGTGAGGCCAGCAGCAATTTGGGGTGTAAGATGTGCTCTCTCCTTCCAGCCCCGGGGCGCAGAGAGCCGGGCCAGCTGTTTGGGCCCTGCTCAAACACCAGAAAGCAGTGAGCGTGCCTGGGCAGTGCGCAATCCCAGAAACAAAGGTCAGTGTGAAGTGTTGGAATCATGACATTTTGCCTAAAAAGAGCTCTTTTTTTTTTTTTTTTTTTTTTTGAGGCAGGATTTTCTTTGTGTCCAGAACCTTATATTTGAAAGTCTCTTTTCCAAGCTGAGGGCTAGGGAGGGTACTTTTAATCCATTCGATATAGATGGAGATGTCCATGCAATCCCAAAGTATGAAGGGCTGGAGCAGTAGGGAAAGCACAGAGCCCAGGATAATTTTGAGGGTTGACCAAGCAGCTGATAATCATCTGTGGCAAAGGCCTCTTATAGCAGCACTCGGATTGTGTTGATTTAATTAAATAATGTTTAATTCAATTTTGTTTTAAATTTGAGTAACAAAGTCTGTGCAAGCTTGTTATGTGGACATTTAAATTGGTTTAGGAGTGGATAAAAGGATTAATGTTAACACTAAATTAGGCTAATTTTAGCTGTTCCTAATCTTATTTTGGAGAGTCTGCACAAGTCGGTTGTCAAGTTTAATTGCAACTTTGATTAAACCAGGCTTTATATCTGGGAGAGACTGTGTGAGTTTAACGTCACCTGGGAGAAGAGCTCTGCTTGAATTTGCAAAGCAGCGTAAGCACCTGAGGTTTAACCTGAATATCGCCGGCCAGGGGGGAGGCCGAGGTGTGCGGCCGCTCCGAGCAGCTCGGGGAGATGATGCTGGGCCGGGGCCCCGGTGCACAGCGCTGGGGCTGCCACCTGGGGTAAAGCTGCTTGGAAATTGCCTCCGAGGGGCTGGTGAAGCCGTGCTGCTGCCGCGACCGCTGCTGCTCCGGGGCAGCTCTGCCCACGTTCAACACTCCTGCCTTGTGCACGGGGATAACCTTGGCGATGCTCTCGCACGGAGCTCTGGCAGCGAGAGCTCTGCCCTTGCTGGGGGTCGACGTGCTGGAGGAGAGGGGCGGTGAGCGTTTCCAGCTCTGGAGAGGGGTCGGGAGCCGCGGGGCTCGCCGGTGGCTCGGCTCCGGTTTCAGCTGCGTCCCTTGGCCGGTGCCCAGCTCCGTGCTGGCGGAGGGGCCGTGGGCAGGTGCCCGGCGTGGGCAGGGGCCCGGCAGGCGCTGGGCACGCCGTGGGTGCGTGCTGGAGGCTCGGGGAGGGGGGCAGAGCTGCCACGGAATGGGCTGGGAGGTACTGGAAGGGAAACGACCGTGGTTTAAGGACCAGCTCCTGCTGCCAGAGCATTCCTCTGTGAAGCTCCAAGATACCTTCAGGACAGTTGGTCTGCGCAGGCACAAGTAAGTGTTGTCCCCCAAAACACTCGAATAAAATACGGATATAAAAAGAAAAGGAAACCCCAAAGCCCAGCGAGCTGTATTAAGACCCTGTCCCTATTAAAAATTAATAAAATGATAAAAGTTTGGTTTCATTACCCCAGAAGCTTCTGCTGTACTGAAGCACTGCGCCTGCTGGGTGTGGGCGCAGAGGAGCCTTCCCACAGGCTGTGATGGGCACAGGGACACTTAAACGTGGAGCTGAGGAGGTCGCAGAGGAACAGCCACAGGCACTTTGGTGCTTAGCACCTAATATTGCCCCTGTTTCACCGGGTTTTGCACCCAGGTGCTCTTCCAGCAAACCTGTAGGCCTGGCTGAACTCTCTTCTCAGAAGCCAAATTCTGAATCCAAATATATATATACATTTTTTTTTTTAATTTATTTGTATTTACTTTGGAGGAAGACATTCAAACACAATGCTTTTGTGCAAGAATTGTGAGTCTGGGGCCCATCCTGACCTAGCTGGGAGGCCAGCCCCATGCCCGGCAGCACCTTGACCGCGGGACGTCCCTTCCCACCAGCGCAGGCTGTAGCTCTGGGCTCTGCAGTTGTGGAGGGGAACTGGAGGCGAAATGCCAAGGTGACCTCTGTCTGTTGTTGATTTTTCCCCCAATGCGGCATAGCAGCATCTCGGTGGGTCTCGGCAGGAGCGCTGCTGAGGTGGAAAGGTGTGTTGCCTCATCTTCCACACGTCCGTGCGCGGACAAGGGTCGGGCGCTGCTGGACTTTGTCTGTGACAAGCGTGAGCTGGGGTGCAGGGCTGTGCTCACCCTCGCCAGCCCCGCGCGCTGCCCGGGGGGGAGCGGAGATGGGGCAAAACACTTGTGTGTGTTTTACCCTGGCGGGATCAAACCCGGTGCACAGTGAGTTCCTGGTTTCAATTCCATCAACTGGGGGGAGGAACAGGCTGGCAACCGGGAGCAGAAAATAGTGTGAACCTCTATTTCAGTCACCACTTGCAGTGTCAAGGAGGATATGTGCCTTTAAAGGGGGCTCCTAAATGCCCCATTACTTTAAATTTTCTTCCGCTGATGGTTGCAGGTGGAGGCAGGGTTGCTGTGCCGAGGGGCTTGCTGGCCAGCAGCAGTGGGAGTACAGAGACCCTCGCTCCCTGCTCCATCTCCATAGCTGGAAAAATCCTTCATACAGCATTGAGACACATTCCAAATGGCATATTTTCTCCTTTAGAAAATGGGGACGTGACAAAAATAAAGATGTTTCCCTGCAAGGATGGTTTTAACAAACCTCCTGGTGGGAAGCAGGGAGGCTTCCCAGCCCGCTGACCCTGCTGGCTTTGCTGCCCGGCCCGGTGTGTGCCCGGGGGGGGCTGTGCTGCGGGAGGTGGGCAGCTCTGGCAGGGTCCTGTGCCAACCCTGGGCGCGGGAAACTCCGCTGGATGCAGAGAGGAGCTCACGGGGGAGAAAGGAAGAGTCTGACTTAAGGGCAAATTCTGACAGCCTTTGCTTTAGCTTTAATCTACAGGTGGTGCATCCCTGCTGGCGGAGAGCTAGTCCCACCTTTACTGGGATTTGGGGCAATCCTGGGCACGGCTCCGTTGCCCTCTGGCATTTGGCCAGTTGCAGCCAGTACGCAGCAGGTCCCGAGCTGCTGTGCTGGGGAGGACCAGCCGCCTCCGAGGCAGCCCGAGCCCCGGGCCTGCCGGCAGCCAGCACCGGGGACGGGCTGTGGAGGGGCCACGAAGGGAGCAGCCTCTGCAGGCTGAGTCCAAGGGGCACTGCCCTCCACAGCCAGGACCCGGGGTAACTTGAATTTAAACCTAAACTAGGTTGGCTGGTTTTTGGTTCAAGGTTTTATTTGCTTTCAGAGCAGGTGTAGGGTTTTCAGGACATGAATTGGAATTTCATTAGGAATGCCTGAAATGCGTTTGAAAGAGAACGTGACAGTTAGCAAGCCATCTGCGTGTGCTGGAATGAGGAGTTGGTTTGCTGGTCAGGTTTTCATTAAAATAGGAAATGAAAAAATTAGCTGGAGAAAATATTATTACTGAAATCAGTATAGAGTTGTCAACGTTACAACCTGGGACAGCATTTCTTACCCCTGACAAAACCTGCCCAAGTTTCCCTGTTCCGGTGCAGCTTCAGTGCTTCCAGGTCTCAATCAGCATCCTTTTTCCTTAGTGGAGGTTTTGAGTTTCAAGAGATTAAGTGTTGTTGCATGTGGTGCTCTGCCCCTGATTTCCAGTTACCTTTGTGTTCCTCTGAACCCCAGAGAGAGAAGTTAAAAACTAATTGAACATTGTTGTTCCAGACTGGTCAGTGCTGACTAACTAGTATCCCACTTCAACAGCTAAATCTAAAGCTGCTGAACTTGGAGAGTGTCCTTGGAAAAGCTCCCAAAGGAGTAAAATACTTTAATCCAAACAGAAAGCAAATGTCAGATCAGAGGAAGTAAAACAAAGCTACTCATGCAGGAGTCACATCCTTTTCAACTTTGGCTGAGTGCGTTCGTTCCCGAGTTCGCTCTGGGTGCAGCACCCGCTGAGCTGCCCGAGGATGAGGAGCCCGTGGTGCCTTCCTCCACCGCGGCTCGTCCCGCGCCGCCACCGGCGTCGGAGCCGAGAAAGGGCGCGGGGAATCTGAGCGCACGTGGCGGCGGGGCTCTGGCTGCCTGTCCAGCTACAGACCCTCCTTATAAAAGCTGAGCCGATTAGCATGGCAGAGTGTGAGCTCGTGACGTGGCGTGACACCCGTGTCCCCAGCTGGCAGGACTGTTCTGCGCCCGCCCTCATTTTTAGGGGAGATTAGCTTTTAAACAGCTGACTCTGATGCATTTCTGTTCTCAATGCTGTGACCTCTTAAGATGTAAAAGCAGCCCAGCAGCATCTTTCGTGGTTGCTGCCAGCGTGGAAGGGACAGGGTCCTCTGAAGCTCATCCCCTTCAGCCCACCACTAAGATCTTCTGATGCCAGCCCATTGCTCCGGGTACAGGTGATGTGGAGCTGTTCTGCCTCTGCCGAGCACCTCCAGGGTAGGATGGAGAAGCTGCTTAGCAGATCACACACACGCCCCGCAGAGCAGGAGCTCGCATCGTCCTGTCCCCCGGTGCGAGGAGGCAGCGGCTCCCTGGCGGTGCGATGGGGAGCAGGAGCTCCATCTCATCCTGGAGAAAATGCTTCCAGAGTGGTGTCCCCTAAGGCCGTGTCAGGGCAGGGCATGTCCCATGACTCAGAGCGCAGTTTCCTGCAGGAGCTAGTTCTGTTTGTTTTCCAGGGAATGTCTTGCCCTGCCCTCCGAGGCTCGTGGGCTCTGACACAGCTTGGCACAGGTTGGTGCAGCCGTAGGCTCAACTGAAAAGGCACTGGAAGTCCTGAGAGCATCTTTCTTGTCCCTCTCACTGATCACAGAGGATTACGCCAACACTTACGTTTTATTTTTTGTAGTGTGCATTTTTACTGTTAGGTCTCCTCTGTATTTAGCAGGCCCTGCTGTCTTGATGTGTCTCAATCTGTAACGTGCTTTTGCTCCCTGGTACTCAGGGCAACGCTGTCGTCTGTACAGGGCAAAGGGGGAGAGTACAGCCTGCAGCAGCATTTGAGCCCAAATCTCCCCAGACCCATTACAGGCACAGGGCTGTCTGGGATCCCCTGCACAGAGCCGCCCTGTCCCTGAGCATCCAGCTGATCACAGCTGCTTTCTTTTTTTTTTTTTTTTTTTCCCTTTCGTGCTTTTATTGATTTACAGTAAATATTCTGTAAATGAGACAATTCCTTGCTTTTGGTCTTGTTTGAACTTGCAGAGCCTGAAATTCCAGGTGATTGTTTACCTTGCTTGGGCAAGTCACTGGGGGAAGGCTGGAGGAGGAAAGGATGGCTCGAATAATTCACTGGAACAGCTTGTGGTTGAGGTAGCATTTTCCAGTCCAACCCGTGTTGGCGGGGCAGGATTGCAATGTTCTGAGCTTTACAGTAATCTGGGGTGCAGCATCACCATTTCAGAGCAGATTAATGCTCAGTATTCTGGCTCTGGTAGGATCAACAGGTGACATTTAACGTCTTTCCAAGAGCAGTTTCAGCCTCCCAGTTTGACTGCCAGCGCTTTAGGGTACGGCTTTACACCGAGCAGAACAGGCACCCAGCAGCGGGACGTTTAGCCGAGGCTGGCAAGGGTGCCACGTCCAGCATCACCAGCAGCCTCGCAGAAACCCAAACCAGTCAGCCCCTCCTCTCCTTTGCCTTCGCTGGCATCGTCACTCCACCCGAGGAGGAAGGTGGAGAGTTTGATGCGATTTCTCGCCCAGGCAGGGTGGGCGGTTAGCGCTTCGCTGCAGGAGGGGTTTGAGTGCGCAGGGCTCCGCTCGCCGCCAGCGTGCATGCGGCCCGCGGCTCAGCTCTCCCTTTCTCTGTAAAACGAGCACTCCGGTGTTTCTTCCTGCTTCCTTTTCGCTGGGGAGGAGGCATGCTGGCTGCAGGAGGAATGTGGTGGTACCGCATTGCTGAGCAGTAACAGGGTAAGGGCAGGCACACCCAGAGCTGCGGGCACACCTTGCCCGAGGCGGATGCTGAGCCGAAGTTTCACATACTGTAGCCTTAGGCATGGTATTTTTTTGCCCAGCTCTGTGTACACCCTTTCTCCGAGCTCCCGATTCTCAGTGCCCACGCGCCTGTGTCGCTCAGCACGAGGACGGGGTGATAGGTAGCACACACCAGCAAAACAACAGGAGCAGAGATCCGGGGTCATCTGATGTGGTCTGCTCGGCCCCAACACCAGCAGGGCAGAGGATGTACTTTTGGGGTCGTTACAGTGAAGGAAATGGAAAAGGCTTGATGAAGGTTTTTCTGAGGATGAAAACGGGCGTTTTAGCTGAAAGGCAGCACGTGAGCAGTGCCCGGGAGCCCTGTGTGGGTGTGGGGGGTGGAGGCGGCTGCGTGTGCAAGCTGCTGAGCTGCACCCCCAGCTGCATTCACCCGACAGTCGTCAGTTTAAACAGATTTGTTAAAGCCTTGTTACTACTGCCGGCACAGCAAATAAAATACATTTATGGTATTGTTTCCATTAATACCCGTGTAAAGCAGCGGTGACCACTGAAACGTGTCAAGTGCAAGAGAGTTCTGAACGAGCTCCAAGGTGAGGGAGAAGGGCTCCTCATCAGCTGGGCACGCAGCTAGGTACCCAAACAAGAATTATGTTTCTTAAAAAACTTTGACCCTCTGACTTTTTTTCACAGCTGGTGAGTTCACAGGATTGCCTTTTGTAGATAACTCTCAAGCTCATCTTAGGTAATTTTGTGTCTCGAGGAATTCCAGTTCTCAGAGGGGAGAGGGGCTGCGTGACTGAGTCTGCCCATAAAGCCCAGTCGCTGCGCTCGAAGTTGCGTTCCGGCTGGTGTCTGATGTGCGAATGCACAGTGTGATTAGAGCTCACCCCGGGCACCCTGGATCCGGCTTTCAGTGAGGCGGCTGACGTGCCGATCGCGGCACGGCCTCGTCATCGTGATAGGCAAAACCTGCCCGAGAGGGGGGCGAGCGTGCGGGTGCCTCTCCCGAGGCCGAGCCGTGCGGCGGCTCCGGAGGGAGCCGGTTCCAAGCCGAGGTGGGGATGTCCCGGCGGTGGGCACGCCAGCCCCGAGTGGGTCAGCTGCGGGTGGGCTGCCGCCGGCCGGCTGCCTGCAGAGCAGCTGGGTCACGCTGCCGTCATCCTCGCCCAAAGTGATTTCTGTCTGCGGCCGGGCGCCCTGTCTAGGAGCTGTCATGAGTTACACGGTAACTGGGTGTGTATGTCTGAAGATCCCTGAATCACTCCCTTTACCATTACTACACCCACAGGCACCTTCTCTCCCAGGTGAGGCAGCGGCGTGTTAAAAGCTGGGAGAGGAGAGCGCCGGCGCTCAGAGGGCTCTTGCGGTTGCAGATCGGGTGGCAGCAGGGCAGAGAGCTCTCGCCGTGAGCCAGGGACACACCGGGGACCGGGGACGGTGCTGCCGCTCCCGCGGGGAGGAGGGCAGGTGAGGTTTCTGGGTGCTGGGGGGGGGGTGCTGGCAGCTCTGCCTCCCCTGGGCTCTGCTCCAGGGCTTCCCCGCAGGAGACGCCCGCTCTGCGGCGGTTTGTCTGGGTCTCTTCTTTTTGTAGAGCAAGACTTTGGGGTGGTGAGTTTTGGTTTGGAATCGATTCTGGAAACACAGGGCAAAGGGTGGGGCTGGAGAACAGAAAGTGCAGCGTGTTTGGGGGGTGTGGGGGGGGTGTGTGTGTGTGCACACTCCTTAGGGCATCGTTTCCAGCCCTGCGTTGGGACCTGGTATTGTGCCGATCGATCGCGGTGCTGGGGGCTGCGGCTTCTCGACGTCCCGGGGGAGCTGCGCAGTCAGGAACTGCCGCTCCGCTGAGAGCGAGGTGCCGTGCTGGTGCCTGTGGTTCACCTCAGCAATAACATAAAGATCCAAAGATAGTGTTTGAGGGAGAGGGCAGTCTCTTACACACTTTGGGGAAATCTCGTGCATGCTTCATGAGTTAGATGAAAAGCTGGGATTCTTTGTGCATTAACAACAAATACAATCTGAGCATCTGGTTTTTTTCTTCGTTATTCATGTTTTTTCACCCATGTTATTCTGTTGTAGATCAATTAAAAATATCTCCCTGTAAACTGAGAAAGACTGTGAAGGACCTGGACTGGGCTTTAGACTGGCATTTTGTGCTCCTTTTCACTCATGCTGCAAATTCTTCCCTAGGTGTGTCCTTGGCGGTATGGAGTCTCACTGCCAGCTTTGGTCATGGGCATTATTTCTCCTCCTGGGTAAGGCTCACCATACGGTGTTTCTAAAAGGATATGGGGGAAGCTGAATAAATAGAAACAATGCTAATGTGAGCTTTGTATTAGTAGCAGCATTGTGACAGCGGCTGGGAGGCTGGTACTTGAGAATAGTGCTGGTGTTTGGCGAAAGGCTGCTCCCTGTCCTGAGCAACCGGCCCTGGGGCTGGCTGGATGGGAAAACAGGGGACCCCAAACAGGGCTGTTGGGTATGATGGGCAGGGAACCGAGCATCCCTGCAGCCCAAAGACGGGGGGGCATGGCAAAGGGGAGTTTCAGAAATAGCTGTTAGTATAAAGCACTTTAAAAGTGCCTTGTTCTCATTAAAAATAAAGGTAATTCGGGGGCGAAATCCCTTTGTCCTTTTTGGCACATGCATTCGGGCGGTTTGTGCCAACCATGCCCTTGCAGTTGGTCTGTTGTAGGAAGCAGCAGCCGTGCTGGGGGGTGCCGGGGTGCCGCGCTGACACAACCCCAAGTCCTGTTCTCCTGCCGTTGCAGCTGCCCCGCGGCTGCCGGGCGCGGAGCGAGCCTGCTCCCCCGGAGCCTGCTACCCCCCGGCCCGCGAGCTGCTGCTGGGCCGGGCCCGGCGCCTCTCAGCCTCCTCCACCTGTGGCCTCGCCGAGCCCGAGACGTACTGCACGCCCCACGGAGAGGTACGCTCGCCTCCGCCCCCCGCGCTCCTAAGCCCCTCGTGGGGATGCTGACGCCTTCACCCGTCCTGCCCTTCCCGCCCCTTTGCAGGGATGCCCTCAGGTATTTATCCCCCTTCCAACCACGCTGGGTCACTGCGCCGCCTGTGCAACGTGTCCCCGCGGGCCCTGCTCTACCATCCCCTTGGTCGAGAAGAGGAGCTGAGCCACGAGCGGGGCACGGGCCGCAAAGCTCTGGTGTGGAGCACTGGAGGCAAAGCGGAAGCTTTTGCGTCCAAAATATCCCAAGCCTTTCAATCTCCAGACTTTTTAGTTGTAAACTAAACTCTTATTTCACTTGTCAAAAACGGGAACATTCCAGGTCTTTTACAAAGACTTGGGAAAGCCTCTGAACTGAACAGCTGTTTTCGATCAGGCTGGCTGTGCGGGGGCAGGAGGTAGGTCCTGCTCGCCGGGATAACGTTTCAGCCAGCTGCAGATTCCCAGGCTCTAAAGCTGCCACCAAATCAGAGTTAAGAGTTTAAGGCTAAGTCTGCCTGAGCAAAGAGCTGAAAACTACAGGGGTGATGTCCCTGATGTGAGCACTTCCTAAAGCCTCTCTCTGTCTGGCAATGTTAACCCCATAACTGCCATGGGAGGAGCTCAAAAGGGAGGGGTTCGATGCAGGGCAGGCAAAAAGGGTTTTGGGAGAGATGCTTGAGAGGAAGGGAAATGGCAAACCTCCTGTGAGGCAGTGTTTTCTACAGTGAAATCAAGCTTGAAGTGAGTCAGCCTTCTTCTGGTTTTAATTCCCCTTGAAGTTGAAGGCCCAGATGTGGCAGTCAGTGGATTTGTTGCAGAGCCCGTGGTGTTCTCGCTGGGCTGGAGAGATTTTTTTGCTCCCCTGGGCTCGGGGAGGGCTGCGAGCTGTTGGCTGGTGTGAGCCTGAGGCAGGTCCTGGCCCCGACGGCTGTGAGCATCACGTCCTCCTGGACGCTGGGCTGGCTGCAGCGTCTGCCCTTTGTCGGGTTGTTTTCCAGGCTGACAGCTGTGGTCAGGCATTTCCTCTGTTCAGGCTCCCACTCACTTTTTTCGGCGCTGTTTTGTTGGTCCAGGGGAGCGGGGCTGTTTGCTCGCCTCCCCAGCAAACCCCCGCTGCTTCTCACGGGTGCTGTGGCCCATGGACAGGAAAAAAGCAAGCAATTGTTTCTGCTCTGACTTAACTTCTTTTTTCTTCCCAATTTCTGTTGATACTTGAGGAAAATTATACACAAATGTACCTCTGAAATCTTCACTGAACATTGACTTTTGACAGTGACTTTTACTTGAAGAGGGGGCTTGTACTGTGGGAAGCGAGTGTCTGCAAAACCTTGATTAAGCTGGAGTGGGCTGGTTATTCCCTTTGCCTGGCCTTGAGAGATCACTCCGAAGAGCCTTCAGTTGTGATAATCAGCATCATTTGCAATCTTCCAAGTGGAGCCTGGGTGTTTCTCTGATGGCTGTGATATACCTCGAGCAGAAATGATCTGTTCAGTGCAGAGTGAGCGAGTGAGGTCTCGTGGTGGTACTGCGGAGGAAGGCAGAGAGCAAGACTGCAGCAGTCTCTTCTAGTCTTCAAGTCCCCAAACTATTCAATTTTCATATTCCTTATACCATGCCTTACAAGTACCAGGGTTAAAAGGGATATGGAACAATTAACACTTATGTTAAGTTGGATTCTCCAATTCTAGCTTTGGGAATGGGGTCTTTGCTTCTTTACCTATGTGTGATCCTTTCCTTTACTGAAAGGAGAGATGCATCATTGCTGCTAGCAAGTTCCGTAGAGACCCTTATTTCTGTTCTGCAGCTGTAAAGCCTAATGGGAGTTTTGAGTATACCAGCTCCTGTCTTTGCAGGAGAAATCCCTATGTGTTCAGCATTTCCTAATTTTTCCCTCCCTTTTTCTACTTCCCTAATTTAAGTAAAAATTAGTCCCCTGAATTCAATTTTCCTATTCCCATCCCATAAAAAGTAAGCACATTTAATTTATTGACTCTTATGACTTCTTTTTTTGTTACAAGTCCTGCTCTCGTTTTGCTGCCAAATAGGTACAAATCCGGAGCCTGTTTTGCAGTCTCAGCAGAGGGCATGGGATGAGGGGTTGCTCTCGCGGGCCGGTGCCCCGGTGCCAGCCGCCGGGCACATGCTGTCTGGGCCCACGCCGGCCCCAGGGTCCTCTTTTGCAATTCCCATGGGTCACTCGATTGCAGCCTCTGCTCCATTGTCTGCTCCGGCTCCAAATCCCTCTAACCTTTATACTTTGCTCTACTGATTGCTCCATTCCTTGGCTGTGGGCTCGGTTTAGTGAAATCCAGGAGGGAGACTCAGCATTGCCATTTATAGCGCAGGGGACTGCAGCGATGATTAGAAAAGTGATGGGGGGTGGAAACGGGGCAGACCAATGGTCTGGCTTGGAAATCACTTAGTGCTTGGGAAATGGCTGTTTGAGTCAGCAGGGAAAGTAAAAGCAAGAGGGAAACTGAAAATAAAATAGAAAAATGGGCGAGCCTGGATTTGGAGTCGTAAAGGCACTGATGTGTGTGGAAAGACTTTCATTGACCGAGGTGTGATTCAAGGCCCAGTTAATTCATGTCTTTATTTAAATGCCGTCTGGTGCTTTGGTAGGAGCATGGAGTAGCTCACGCTGCCCGGCCCCAGCCAAGGCAGGGCACGGTGTGGCTTTCACGCGGATCAGCCGGCTCCCGGTGCCCTCGCCAGGCTGGCCCTGCCGAGTGGCAGCCCCAGGGCTGTGGGGGCTCTTTGCTTCGCGGCTGGAAGCAGCGGTGCCGGTGCCGTGGCATGTTGGCACCCAGCAAGATTAACGCTTCTGTGGAGGGAGAGCATTGCTTTCCTCCGGGCTTGTGCAGTGCTTTCAGCTTAAAGATGTGTTCAGAGCTGGAAAATAGCTACAGAATCTTCTGGTTGTTTTATTAATTTAGAAGAGTACCCCAAACACCCTGCACATCACTGTGAAATCTTTTGCCGAAGAAAAGGCAAGAGAGGAGCGAAGCTGTGTGTCCTTGTGCTGGTGTTGCTGCTCTGTTTCCTTCGTCCTGGAGTGGAGCAGTTTGTGTGTGTGGCAGCTATACGGGCCCCCACGCCCCGACCCTGGGAGACTTTGGATAGTAAAATGTTGTTTGGGCCAGGTCAAGGACCAAGATTTTCTGCCTCTTCTCACCTGCTTTTCACGGGCACTTGATGGACATGAGGAACGAAGGGTAGGAAGTTGCCTTTATCACCCCTTGTGTCATGGGGACTGTGGGGTCATCCAGGGAGGAATTGAGAGGTAGCGGAGCAGCCCCATCCGTAATGAGTTCGTGGGAGGGGAGCGTGAGTGGGCCGGGCAGGAGAGCTCCCGGCACGGCAGAGGTTCCTCCTCCTGCTGACGGATGGTCGCAGCTGCCTGGCAGCGTTGGCCTGCAGCGTCGCTCCTGGGGTGTCTCAGCACTGAGTCGTCTCTGGCTGCTTCCAAAAATACAGGCCAATGTCTGCAAAAGAGAGTACGTGCAAGACTCATGCTTCTGCCTGCCTTGCTGCTACCGTCTGACTGTTCCATCTGCTTGCTCACCTGCGTGGAGCTCGGTGCTGATCCAAAGCGTGCGGCCTGCTGGGTGCTTCAGCGGGCCCTCGGCGTGTTGGAACAGGGGAGGGCACGCTCAAAACCCATTGTGCCTCCCAGCTCATTTGCTTTCCCGACCCACGTCATCACTCGGACTCAAGTTTTTTTACACAGAAAAATGCATCCACAGAATCGTGAAATAACTGTGGTCGGATGGGACCGTGGGAGGTCCAACCCCCTGCTCAAAGCAGGGCTTCTAGTTTTGAGTATTGCTTCATCATGTCAGGGGTTTGAACCAAATAATTTGTATTCCCGACCTCTTGAAGGTAATACAGCAACCACAAGTTGCTGCTCGGTGCTTATCTCATTTTATTCTGGCATTCAGACACACCCTGCTCTTTGCTGCAGGGATATGTCCCTACCTGCAGTGAATGTGCAGGAAAAAAAGCCTGTTTCCCATTATTTTTTTATTTCTTCTTCTCCCTTCTCTGTATCTTTTTTGCCACAGGACTGCAAATTGACACATATGCTGGGAGACATCACGTCATTCCCTTGCAGACGAATTGCAGAGGCAACGGGACCCCGGCGATGCTTGTGGGGTGGGGAGATAAGCTGGTGCAGTATGGGGTTTGCAGACTGTCATCCTGGCAGATTTTACATGGAGTTTTGCTGAGGGGAGATGATGTGAGAACAGATGGGGTGAGGAAAACAGGCACCCACGTGCTTGCTTTTAAGCAAGAGAAACGAACTTGATTCCCTTAAACCCCATACCTAGGATGTTTGTCCAGCTTGTGTCTTCTCCTCCTTCTCTGCTGTCACCTCTGAATTTGGGTGTCACTGGTAAAACCAAGCTGCGGGTTAGAGCTCTCTGTGTTTTAAGGGTAACCTCGGAGCCCAGTGTCACTTCTGACTGGCCAAGCAAGAATGTGCCATTAGATGTTATGGCTAAGAGGTATATCTATGTTTCAAAATTGAAGCACAGTCCAGTTTAGGAAGTACCAGTTGCTCACTGAGAAGTTGAACCACGATGACATAACTGTGGGAAACTTCCACCACCTTTTCCCGTGGAAAATACAGAGAGTACTTCACAGGCAAGATGAGCCCTGCTCCGCGAGCCTGGCATAGCGATGCCCTGCAGTGGGCGTTAACAGGGAAAGAAAATGGGCTGGAAGAGAGAATTGTGTAACTTGGTTTAACCAGGTGCCTTTGTTACCAAGATAACTTATTCTTGTTGCCCACCCAATTTTTTAATGACTTTCAGTCTCTCTGTATACATATAAATTCCCACTGCTTTCCAACTTGTCCCCAAATAAACTTGGAACAGTGATTACTGTCCCTATACAATATTAATTGTGCAAGACCACCCCAGGCTCCCGTATGGGAGGCTGCGTGCCAGGAGCCTGACTGACACAGTGCCTCTCACTGACCCGGGGCTGAGTTAAATGTGGGACCACCAAGGTCCCCGCAGCTATGGAAGGTCTTCATTTCATGACTGGAGAGAAGCAGCTTCCCATTTTTGCTGATGAATAATTTCAGTTTATTTTGGGTTGTGCACCTATGCCAGGAGGTTTTATTTCAAGGGCTCTCATATTAAAATGGCAGCTAGGGCTACTTAAAATACTTTGGTCAGAGTGCATCAGCTTAAAATTGTTGGAGGTTTTCTGCCCCTGCATGAGCGGGGAAGCATGGGAGGCTGCTCGGCAGCTGGTTCACAAGGTCAGAGCAGGAGGAGAGCAGCAGAAACCCCCAGCAGAGCTGCGGCAAGGGCTGGGTCTGCGCCCGTGTCCCTGGGGCTGCACCGCACAGAAGGGTCCCGGAATAGTAATAGCGGGCGTTTTTACAACAGCTGGTTGTTCTTCTACATGGATTTTTTTTTGTTTTTCCTCCACCATTATTTCTAAGACATGAATCTGTCTGTTCTCAACATGCTAGCTTTCCCTCTAAAATGACTGCCTTGTGAAATACCTTTCAAAAGGCTGGAATGCATTTCCTTTCATCTCTGAGCCTCCATAACCTGTATTTTGGTGACTCTTAAGAGTAGCTTGGAGGCACAGAGAGCAATTAGTGGCTTCCACGCAGACCTGCAACTTCTTTTACCTTCCCATAGGGCTTTTCAGCCCCACATCCCGTACCTACTCAAACACGTACGGGTTCTTTTTTGCTGCAGTCACACGCGGGCTGGGGCCTTTGGTGCCTGGCAGGGAGGGGACAACGTGCTGGGAGCCAGGGCTGGGGCTGCCCCTGGGGTCGGTGACCCAGCATAGACCCCGGCTCCTCGTTTCCATTTGTCACGTAGTCCCCCAGCCCGCATCTATTCCTGGCAAGCCCCGCTCCGAGGAATCTAGTGAGCCTGTTGCTGTGCTGGGAAAAAAAAAAAAGGGAGAGCTGGGGAAAGGTGTGAGCTTGGTAAATGTCCCCTCAGCCCAGCGCTGGACTGTCAGTTTTGGTAATTCCCTCTGTCCCGAGGAACTTTGAGACACATAGCCACAGTCAGTAATAGCAAATTCTCCCGTTGTGCAATAGAGGGGTTTCACAATTTGCTCCAAGGACGTGAAGTGAATTTTGCTTCCAGTGTTAATTTTAGCCTTAATTAAAAAGCTGGGGGGGAGGTGGGGGGGGAAGGAGAATATTTTTGCACCAAGCACAGCTCATGGGCTGCCTCGAGAGGGTTTGTCTCACGCAGTTTAAGCTTCATTTTTACTTAGCACTGCATTTTAAGTGTGGTTACAGTTTCATTGCCAGCATCGCATTGTAGCTACTAGAAGGCACTTGTGTGAATGGTCTAATAAGTATGCATGAATCATTCCTAATGAATAATTTAGTTGAGATTTACCTTTCCCCTAACAGAAAGCCTTCCTTCCCCCTTGCTAATCACAATCAGAACTGTTGTGAAGTTTAATCATTGTTGGGGTTTGTTTGCTAGATTGTTTCTGTGGATAATTCCTGTAGCTTCTTGACAATTTGCTGCGAGTAGTCATTATCTGAAATGAGTTCTTCTGCCTGGACCCGATTATATTATTTCTGATTCTTACTGGCAGAGCCAGGAGGAGTTGATAGAGCCAGGGAAATTGCATGATTATATATTTTGAATTCTTTGTTTGCTTACTTTGCAATATTGTTATAAATATTGTAGTTAGCCAGCTCCTGTTCTGGGATATTTATAGACAGAGAACATAAAGACTGTGGAAAATATTATGGTGACAGATCCGTTTAAAGTGAGGATCTCTCCTCAGTATCTACCCAGCTGCTGAAAGGTTCCCAGGTCCGGGGGCAGAGCAGAGTCAGGTCTGGGCTTTGTTAGGAACTAAAACCAGTGCGGGGGCTGAGCGCGGCTCTGTCTGCTGCTGCCCGGCCACGGCCTGGGAGAGCAGCCCGCCGGCTTTGTGTCTGCTGTGGCACCAGTTCGTTCTTTCTGGTCAAGGCCAGCATACTCCTTGTGTGTTTTTTTGTGAGAGCAGGCAAAAAGGTAATTCTGGACAAAGTTTTCCATTGATTCTTCTTTAAGTTTGGTTTTTGTTTTTTTTTTTTTTTTTTTTTAAAAAAAAAAAAGTAGTTCTTATGAAGCAGGTCCCTTTTTGTAGAAATAAGAGACCTGCCTGGCTTAGATAGGCCTGTTTCAAGAGTAAGGCAATATGTGTAAACCATGAATTAATCTTTTAAAGGGGAAACCAGGAAGGTTCGTGCCACTGTGGCCCACTGGCCACCACCTCCTGCCGCCTCTCGAGGCACAGATCTCTCCCGATCCCAGCTGGGGTGTCAGGTCGTGCTTAGTGTTTGGGCTGGAATTGGCTCACTTGTTTTAAGTACCAGATGGGGAGATTTTAGCACAGAGGTGGCTATAAAGTGCTTCTTGTCACTTGTCACCCGATGTCTCTGCCCCGCCACCGAAAGCTGATCCCATCACTGGGGTCCCAAACACGCCCGTGCCTCTGGTGTCACCTTCTCCCTCCCCGGCTCTGCCAGCCCTCGCAGCGGGGTATCTCGTTGCCCTCCCGGTGTCAGCCCCTAGGCCTGGTGCCAGACACGCTCCCCTCCTCCCCCCAGACCCACTTTCCTCCCAGGACGACCTTGCTGAGCCGTCCTGCCCCAGCCGCTGCGGCCAGCGCTGACAAACACTGTTCTCGACCTTCCCCGGTTTCTCAGGCGTTGGGACGTGTCGGTGTGCAGCCCGTGTCCCACTGCTCCCTTTCAGAGGCTACTGTGCTGCTCAGGCCTCTGGCAACTTCAGTTTCTAGTCGAAACGTTTCACACCCCTTTTGCTTTCGGGACAGCGTTACCCCGTAGCTCGGGCAGCTCTGCCTGCCTTGGTGCGCAGCCCCAGGAACCTTTCCGGAGAGCAGGATCGGCTCTTCCTCCCCGTTTCCCCAGGCTGGAGATGCCAAGCGCTTCGTTTCATGCCTTGAGTTCCAGCCTCCCCCTCCCCGTGGCCTCCGCAGCCCCTTGCTCCGCTCTGCTCTCACCATGACCAGTACCGAGCGCTTTGGACGGGGCCTCCCCGTGTCCCCCGTGGGATGCTGCCGTGGGCTCTCTCATCTCCTGCTCCCTTAGCATCCCCCTGGGACTTGCCCTTCCCCACCTTGGCCTCACCTGGGTGTCTCCCCCCATTTCATGGTGCTGCTTGCCCACCCTGTGCCTGCCTCTCCCCTTGGCGAGTGTCTGGACCTTCTCCGCTCCCTGTCTCTTGCTCAATCTCTTTCCTGCTGCTTTCTACACATTTTGGAGCCTGCTCGTGTGCCACACGTGCCCGGCGGCCCCGTGTTAGTGGCTGCACGGAGCGTTGCCTGGTTAGTCAAAATTTGGGTATTTGTTTGCTCCTCAGGGACCCTGTTTTCTCCCATCCCCACATTCCCTGTGCTACATCTCTGCTTGCTCCTTGAATTACTTGCTCAAGTGAAGGGCTGAACTTTGAGCCACTCAACTTCCCACCCGCTGACTTCTCACCCGTTGAGCTGTTTGCTCCCGCTCTGCTCCCAGGAGAGAGCGCAGGGAGCCGAGCATCGCCCAGCGCTTTTGGGTGCGAGAGAAAGGCCTTTCTGTTCACCCAAACAAACAGCCCCCTCGGTTGTGTGGAAAAGGCAAACTGGTCCTGAAAAGCTGCAAAGAGCTTTCTATCAAGTGTTGTCATTGTGGAAAACAGGGGGTTTGCTTCAAAAAAAGGCATTTTTGATGGTTTGCCAAAAATGTGTTTTAGTCGAAAGCATTTTGGTTTTAGTTTTTAGGCCATAAACCCATGAGTTGAGTTTTCTAAGGGGGTGTGAAGAGGACCACTTGAGTCCTGTGTATCGTTAGTCTCACTGGCCGCGGTTCTTCAGGTCTCTAATAAACCAGCTTTTCCGATGCCATTTGTTCCTCGGTGAGCCCACGCTGCACTTGGGCCCCTCGCCTCCGGGCTCTGCAGCGGGGTCTTGCCCTCCGGCCGAGCGGGGACGGTCGCTTCTACCGGCGCTTTCTTTTCCAGTGGAGCATGAAGTGCTGCCGGTGCGACTCGCGGCTGCCGCACGCCTACAACAGCCACCGCGTGGAGAACGTCCTGCCCTCCGCCGGCCACTCGCGCTGGTGGCAGTCCCGGAGCGGTGAGTACCCGCTGGGCACCGGGCCCCCGGCAGTAAACGGCGTCAGGGGAAGCAGAGGTGTTGGATCTGGTAGATTGGAAGGAAAGAAGGAAATAAATGGCTCGGCTCAAGCAGCTGAGTGGTTTATTTTGCTGAAGTCCGGGGTCTGTGCCTCTGAAGCTGCCTCTCTGTGCTCGCAGGCGTGGAGCGCGTCTCTCTGCAGCTGGACCTGGACCAGCCGTTCCAGCTCAGCAGCGTCCTGCTTCACTTCAGGGTTTGTGGGCAGCAACTCCGCTGGCGAGGAGGTCACCGATGATGGGTCCCGCGGGCTCTCCACGAGATGTGGGGACCTCGGGGCACAGCTCCCTTCAGGCTCCTGATAGGAAGCACGCCAGGGTCCCCATCCCTCCTTTTTCCCTGTTTTTCATGGCCATTCCCCCAGGCGTTTGGGAGGAGCAGAGCAGGGTGGCGGGTCCCCATCCCACAACTGTCTGCTGAGAAATCTCCTTGGTGCAGATGTGTGCTTTGTGGCTACAGCAGGGCTGGCTGAGCGCAGCGGGGGTGGGGGGGGGACCCAGAAGTTGGTAACCTGCAGGGGAGGGGATCGCTCCAGCAGCCTGCGGAGAGCCGAGCCTGGAGGGAGGAGGAGGAGGAGGAGAGGCATCCCGAGGGTGGGAGCCTGCTGGGGTGTGCCGCGTTACAGATGTGCCCCTTTCCCCTCTTTGCAGTCGCCGCTGCCCGCTGCGATGCTGATTGAGCGCTCCACCGACTTCGGCAAGACCTGGGAGGTGTACCAGTACCTGGCCTCCGACTGCGCCACCTCCTTCCCCCACGTCCCCCGGGGCTCCCCCGAGAGCTGGCCGGACACTCGGTGCCAGGCGCTGCAGGGGTACCCTCAGCACGGGGGCAAGGTGGGATTTAGGGGGGGTTTGTGTAAGGGGCTCCCACACGTGCCCGTTCCCCCCCGCTGTGACCCGGGGCTCGGGGCGGGTGGCCTGCTCAATGCTGCAGAGACATGTGGTGGCCTGGAACTAAAACCAGTGTTCTACCTGGTGAGGGATGGAGCCCGGGGCCATCCAGCACTGCTGAGGGGTCATCTGGAGGGTTCCTGCTCCGGCAGGAGAGGCCTCGCTGCTTTGTGACAAGTGGAGTTGTTATGTTGGTCTTCCTGCCAAATCCTCTGCGACTCTGAAGTCTTTTCCCTGTGTCAAGTGTTGTTCTGCAGAGGCAGGCCGAGAGTGCGCACTGCCCAGGGCACGAGAAGAAAACACCTTCTGTTTTCTGCTTTTTAACATTATTTTTTTTTTTTCCCTTCTAAGGTGAAATTCAGTGTCCAAGACCTAGCGTCTGCCATCACCACCTCTCACAGCCAGGCCATTGGTGGTAAGGGACCGACCTCTTTCATATCTGAGGAAGGGCGGGGGGGATGCTGCACCTCGTGGTTCTTCCTAGGTGTGGTGGAGAGCGCTGGGCTGGGGTGACCCCGAGGGGGGAGCAGCTCAAGGCCTCGAGCTGCACATCAGGCTGGTGCCTCCGAGGTGCCAGGGAGCGGCGTTTGCTCTTTGCTGACCACTCAGCTGCTGCTCTGGATGCCGATGCCTCTGGCTCTCGCCCTGAGCCCTCTGCGCCGACGGCGGTGCGCTTCCGCAGCCGGTGCCCGGGCTCCTGCTGCCCCCTCACACCTCTCCCTCGGCCCCAGCAGAGCTGGGGCGCTTCACCAACCTGCGGATCAACTTCACCGAGCTCCCCCACATCGCGCGCCAGGGCTACCGCTCGCCCAGCACCTTCTACGCCGTGACGGAGATGCGGGTGCTGGGGAGCTGCTTCTGCCACGGCCACGCCGACCGCTGCGCCGCTTCGGGAGAGCTGCACGCCGCGGTGAGTGTCCGGGCAAAGCGAGAAGCCTGAAGATGAGCTCAGCGGTGTCGGGCTCCACCACACGCCCAGGAGCGCTCCTCGGGAGGCCTGGGCTGCAGTGGGGTGCGGGACTCTTTCCCTTGGCCAGAGGCTGCTCACAAGTGGGGGAAACAACACCCTGTTTTGCCTGCAGCAGTGGGGTGGTGGCTGTGAGACAGCAGCCTGTGCGCTACCTGCACATAAACCCCCTTTCTGTGTTGGGAATAAGGTGGAAGTGCTTTATCAGGAGTTACGAAGCTCAGTGGCAGTGGGAGGTGGTGCTCTGGGTGGAACTGCTCCTGCATGCACTGCGGGTCTCGGCTGGGTGGTGGGGGACACACAGAAGGTTTCAGCAGGCTCCTTCACATCCAGGAGGATTTGCCAGTGCAGGGTGTTAGCACTTGTGGGATTTTCTTGTCTCCCTGTTACGCTCTTCTGCCTCGCCTTGAGCGTGGTTGTCCTTGGGTGGGTGGTAGAGGTGGTGGGAGTCGCCCTGTCGCTGCGGGTGAGGAGCAGCCTGTCCCTGTCTGGGTGCTGGAGCTTCACCTCCGTGGGGGGAGCGGGGGCAGGAGCAGGCCAGGCGTGTGCTGGAGCGGCATCGGGAGGGTGAAGCTCTGGAGTGAGCCGCTACCATCCAGGAAGGGTAAAGCGTTGTCCCTGCAGCAGGTCCACGGGCACTGCCTGTGCCAGCACAACACCGCCGGTCCCAACTGCGACCGCTGCGCCGCCCTCTACAACGACCGGCCGTGGGCGCCCGCGGAGGACAGCGATCCCCACGAGTGCCAGAGTACGGCGAGTGCCTTTCCCCGCTCCTCTTCCCGAGGCCTTTCCTGAATCCTCCCCAGCCGTGAGCAGCAGGAGTGGGAGTGAGCTCCAAGACCTTCCACTGGGACGCTCTGTGGGGCTGGACGTTAACACGGGTGTCTCTGCAAAAGGCACCCCTGCCACGTTTGCACGCCGGGCTTTGCTCCGCGGGGCTGCGGCTGGGCGATGCCCCGGGCTCCTGGGCTGCACCAGCGCTCGGCCTTGCTGTCCGACTGGTGCCAGTTTCATCCTGGGGTGGTCAGCGGGTCTCACCGTGTCACGCAGGGGACACGGGCCCCCTCTAGTGCCGGAGCTGCTGCTGCCGCCGGAGGGGTTTGCGTGGTTGCAGCACTATCCGGGCTGTCTTGTTGGGTTGTTTTTTTAGGGTGCAACTGCAACGGTCACTCGGCCTCGTGCCACTTCGACCCGGAGCTGTACCGTGCCAGCGGAGGGGCGAGCGGGGGTGTCTGTGACGACTGCCAGCACAACACCGAAGGCAACAACTGCGAGCGCTGCAAAACGAACTATTTCCGCAACCAGAGGCAAGATCTCGCCCACCCCGAAGTCTGTCTGCGTGAGTGCCCGCTTACCCCCCCCCCGCAACACCCTCCCCGGCCCCCCGGCCGCCCCTCGCGCCCCTCAGCAGGGCCGTTCCTCACACGTTTCCAGCCTGCGAGTGCGACCCGGACGGCACCGTGCCGGGCTCCGTCTGCGACCCACTGACGGGGCGTTGCGTCTGCAAGGAGAACGTGCAGGGGGACCGCTGCCACCTCTGCAAGCCGGGGTTCGCCCAGCTGGCCAATGCCAACCCCATGGGGTGCCACAGTAAGTACGCCCCGAAACACCTTCTGCTTCCCGGGGTGCTCCTGCCCCACCTCTGCGCTCAGCGGCCTCAGTGGCTCCGAAAGGCATCCGGGTCCCGCCCAGCTTGGATTTGGGGTTTTCCAAGCGAAAGGCTTGTTTTGCAAAGGCTTGTAAAACCTCCTTGCTTGTTTTGCAAAGGCTTATAAAACCTGTGGCCTGTCTCAGGTGTAAGGTTGGCAAAAAGCACAGGGAAGGTGGGGTTTAAGGTGTGTGTAGGGCTGTGTCCCCTTCCCGACTGCGTGCTCGGGATGCTGGAGGTGATGCCAGGGCTGTGTGCAGCAGAGGGCAGCCGTGGCTCGGGCCAGCGCTGCCTTGGGCTGGGCTGGAGGGCCACTGCGGCCTCTCAGGCTGCTGAGTCCTGCTGCAAGCGCTTGAGGGAGCAGAATGGTGTTCGAGCAGGGGTGCAGGTGCCTTGTGCCGAGCTCAAGGATGAAGGGAGAGACGGGAGAGCTCGCCTTTGCCTGGCTGCAAGGTCCTTCTGCGGACCTGGCTCTGCGGGAAGCCGGGCTGGTGCTCTGCACCCATTTTTAATACGACAAAACCCTCCCCGTTTCAGGATGCACCTGCAACGCGCTGGGAACGCGGCAGGACGTGCCCTGCGACGACGAGACGGGGAGGTGCTTCTGCTTGCCCAACGTGGTGGGGAACGACTGCGACCAGTGCGCGGCCGAGCACTGGGCGGTGGGGAGCGGGCAGGGCTGCCGGCCCTGCGCCTGCCACCCCCGCGGCTCCCGCAGCCCCCACTGCAACCAGGTACCCCTGCCCCGAGCATCCTCGGGGCGCGCTCAGCATATCTCAGCAATATTTCCTTTTTGTTTCCCTGCTTTCTTTCTTACACGCACCTGCAACTTGCTCTCATTTTTTTTTTTTTTTTTTTTTTTTTTTTCCTTTCCCAACACTGCAAACGCTGCTGTGAGGGGGTGGCGGGGGTCGAGCTGCACAGTGCCACGGCCGATGGAGCTGCGTCCCCGCTGTTCCACACCACGCCGGGGATCACTCAGAGCATCCAAACCATCTGTTGGGTGGCTCTGTCGTCCCGTCCCACCCGTGGGAGCCTCCACAAAAAGGGCTGTGTGTTCCCTAGCCTGTCCTGCTCTTATTTTCCTTTCCCCACTTCCTAGAAAACACTGTGACAGGCTATTCAGGAAAATGAAAGAAGCTGGTAATTATCGAGGCAAAATTAAGCCATTTTAAAAAGCCTGATATTTAGCAAGGAAGCCGTAATAAGACATCTTCATACAGGAGAGGCAAGTTAATTATCCTCATTTGTCAATGAAAAGCGTGTGTGTCACTTTGGGCTTAAGAGGCAACTAGAAAAATTAAATGTTAAAAAAAAAAAAAAAGCAACAAAACCATGACAAATTCTAAGAGCCAGGGATAGGTCCCAAACAAGCTCAGTGCAGGGAGGAGAGCTGAGATGGCAAAGCGGCTGCTTGTGGGCGATTCCTTTGTCTTTGAAACAAAGCTTAAAACTCTGCTTCGCCACGCTTGGGCTCTTTGGAGACCGTTTGCATCACCTGGCTGAGCCCGGCGCGAGCAGCACTGGCATGTCCTGGGGATACTGGTGAGGAGATTGTCCGTGTGCTGGCTGTAGAGCCCAAGAGCAGCCGAGGGACAGCTTTCCCAGGAAGGTGCCCAGAGCCGGGTCCTGGGGCTCCCTGATGAATTTCTCGTTCCTCAGTTCACAGGCCAGTGTCCGTGCAGAGAAGGCTTCACGGGGCGGACGTGCTCTGCCGTGCAGGAGCAGGTTTGCCCAGACAGGCACTACGGAGACGTCCGGGCGGGGTGCACGGGTAGGCAGCATCTGCTTCATTTTGCCTTGGTGTTTCTTAACGCTGAAATCACGGGTTATCTGGGAAAGAGCATCTGGCCCCTCCCCTGACATCAGCATTTCCCATGCTATTTTGCAAGAGAAATTTCCTCTCTGGAACAGCCTCCGAGTTCATCCCCATCTCCCGGTATCCACCAGTCCCCTCCTGGCAGCCTTGGGCGAGCCCTTGGGCTGTGCTGGCCTGGCCTGGCAAGGTTTGGGGGCTCTTCCCATTCCTCGGCCCGTGCCACCTTCCTCCCAGATGCTGCAGGGGCTGGCGGGTGGGGTTGGACTTCAGATTGTGCTGGCACCCCATTTAACAGGGTGTGGTTTGATAAATATTTTTATTTTTTTTTTCCCCTCTCTGGCGGGCTTCACCTCTCTACCCCCCCACCTTTCCATCACCCAGAGTGCGACTGCGACTTCCAGGGGACGGAGGCCGTGGGGTGCGACAAGAGCACGGGCCAGTGCCTCTGCCGCCCGGGCATCACCGGTCCCCGCTGCGACCGGTGCCAGCGGGGCCACTGCAGCACCTACCCCGGCTGCGAGCTGTGCCACCCTTGCTTCCGCGCCTACGACGGGGACATCCAGCGCCTGCGCCTGCGCCAGGCCGGCCTCGGCAACTCCACCTCGCAGCTGCCCCTCGGCAGCGGGGGGTCCCGCTTCGGCCCCCGCCTCTCGCAGGCGGAGAGCACCGTGCAGGAGGCGCAGGGCATCCTCGGCCGCTCTTCCACCACGGAGCAGAGCCTGGCCCGGGCGGGCAGCGCACTCGCTGCCGTCAGGTGAGAGGCGGATGGTGCTGACGGGGCGCGTCCCTGCGCCGGGAGGAGATGCTGGCTTGTTTCGGCGCGCACGCTCCACTTGTCGCACCGAGCCGCTGGCACGCGCTCGGCTTTGTTTCTCTCCCTGAAAATCTTGCCCCGCTCACGAGGCGACCCAGGGGTGCAAGGGAACAGAGCTTCCACGTGTGCCCGTCCTGTGCAAAATGTTGCAAAGGCAGGAGGCCGGCGGGGCTGGCCCTGGACAGCCGGCATCCTCAGGGCGTACGCAGCGTGCGTGGGCACGGCCCTGCAAGCTGGCCTCTCTGCCACCTCCGCGAGCCGGCGAGGCCGCGGCGTGTCCTCGGCCACCAGCTCTCCGGGCTCAGAAGTGCCTCCTCCCCCGGTGTTGGCAGTGTCCCAGCACAGACGAGCCCTGCTCTCTGTCTACACGTGCTTTGCTCTCTGCTTGAAGTCACGTTTTCTGCTTTTTCTCTCCCAGAGAGCAGGTTCAGGGCATAAATCCTGACCTTCATTTTCTGGATGAGACTGCCTCTCTATCAAGGGAGCTCGAAGCCCTCAACAGCAGCTTGCTTATCACTAACACCCAGTACCAGAGCAAGAAGACCCAGTTTGAAACCAGCCGCAGCACGGATCTGTCAGGTACGGTGCTGCAGCTGTAATATCTCTTAATTTGCAGCCGTTAATTTACCTCAACGTGACTGTGCCTGGTGGTTCCCCACTGGCCGGGTGGTTGAGATGGAGCTTTTAACCTGCTGTCAGCTTAGGAACAGCAAATAGATCTTCCCTCCCCAATGAGAGATGCTTTCTACCCAGCCTGTGACAGGTCTGTGACCCAGGATTTCATGCTTTTGGGTTATTTGCTCCGGCGTTTTGGGGGGCCGGGTGGCTCTCTCCGCGGGCACCGCATGCCTGTCCCCCGGCCAGCACAAACTCCGCTGCCGGGGTGCAGTGGGAAGGGGGGGAACCCCGCTGGGAGCGTGTCACCGAACCCGGGAGGAAGCTGAGATAATGAAGGTTGTGCACAGATGGAAAGGATGGAGAGGTGGGGAAGAGAGCCAGGCGGCTGTCAGGCGCTTAGGAGAAGAGCTAATTAAGCCCTGTGATGATGCTGGTGGTAGGCTGCCATTATATCCCTGCTGCTGCTAATTCCGAGTGTCTCCTTGCTGCCTCCCTCGCCCCGCTGCAGTGTGCAGCGCAGCCGGCCGGGGACGTGCGAGCGGCCGCAGCCCGGGCAGCTTCACTCTGCTCCTGCAGCCGAGCAGGGCTCAGAGCTCCGGGTCCTGACCGCTCTCCTTCCAGGCCGTGCTGGAGGGGAACATGGGGCCTGCTCGGGAGCCAGGGAGGGGGCTCCGAAAGCCCTGTCCTGCCCCGCCAAAGCCCTTCTGGGCTGCCCGGAGCAAAGCCCAGGACCAGCATGTGCACGTCATCTTGCTTTAGTTTTGTTTCAGTCTTTTCACCCCAACCCAGAGTTCAGTCCTTCAGGAGAGCTCTGCAGCTCACTGGAGAAATGGCTGAAAGGCATTTGGAAATAAAGAGGAGCTTTTTTGTTATGCCTTAGTGACTAATCACTCTGGCTGTGTCCCACTCCTCTCAGTGCACACAACCACTCGCAGGGTATAGTCAATGCCTTCGTTTAGGCTTCGTTATGCTGCATTTATGAGTCATGGAGGCATTTGTGTCATTTACCGGTTTTATTCCTGCAGGAGCCTTCAAGACAATCAGATCTGCTTACCAGACGTCCACCAATGCCAGCGGCCTCGCTGCCAGTGCCTCCGGGCTGCTGGCCGAGTCCCGGGAGAGCCGCAGGAGCACCGCGGGGCTGGAGGGGGGGCTTGCGGAGTCCACCTCCAAGCTGCTGACCCTGAAGGGCGAGATAGCCTCATCTCCCAACCTGGCCCCCGTCATAAATAAGGTGAAGATACAAAGTGGTTTTCTGGCTGCCCCTCTGTGTGTTTCTGGTGTTCGAGAGGGCCCCGTAGAGCTCCGGAGGCAGAAGTCTCATTCTGCACTCGTGCATCTTTCCTCAAGCAGTCTGGCAGGGTAGAGCAATGTCTCTGTCCAGAGAGACTCTTAAAAGGCATCCAAGCAACCTGGTGCTCTGGGACAGCGGTGGAGAATTGCCTGAGCATCCCCTGCCTGGGGATCACAGATACCGAAGCATTGCCACCCACCCCCTCCCAGGCATAGACTTTTTTCCTCCAAGGACTCTCTCATGTGTCAGTTCTTGTATCTCAAAGACCCACTTAATTTCTGGATGAGGTTTCTTTTATTTCTCCTTCACTGCTTTGTTATTGCCATGGAGATCCATTTCGGTGTCTCCTAATGCACGGTTGCTGTGGAGACCACCAACCTCCCCTCTGCTTTTCAGGGCACCAACACGTTCCCAGGCGACCAGCCTGCGCTGGTGCTTGCACTGGCTCTGGGTTTGCGTGTGCCCCTGCTGCAGTGTGCTCTTCGGTGGGGGGTGAGATGCCCTGCAATTAAACCCGCTGATGTCCAGGCGGGAGGGCAGGGTCTCCTCATCTCTTTCTCTCTCCCAAAGCCAACTGCACAGGTTGGACAGGGTTCCTCTGCCACGCGGGGAAGAGTTGCTGTCCTGAGAGTAACTGAGCTGTTTGCTCCACGCAGACACGCTCCGTTGCTCTTCCTGAGCTGTTGGGGTTTAGCTCCCGCTTTGCTCCTGTTTATGCTCCAGCTTGGGGCGGTGAGGAGGTGCCGGCCTTGCGTTGCTGTCTCAGGCGTGGGCCGTACACGTGCGCAGCTCTGGCTGCCCCTTCTCCGACCCACTCGCTCTCCAGTCATCGGGCTGTGCCACGTGCGTGCCCCTCGGCCCCGTCCCCCTGCCCACGCAGAGCTCCAGCCGCACAGCGAGGCCCCCAGCCAGGGTCTGGCGAAACTTTGCCCCCCGGTGACGTGCCGGTTTGCTTCCCCCAGGGCACCGAGGCCCGTGCCCTGGTCGCCCCAACCGCTCTCTCCCTCTCCAGATCTGCGGGGGGTCCCGAGCGGAGTCGTGCACGCCCGGGCGCTGCGAGGGGCTGCTCTGCCCGCCGGCCAGCGGCGCTGCCTGCGGGGCCGCCCGCCCCTGCCACGGCATCGGCCCCACGGCCAGCGGGGCCCTCGCCACGGCCACGGAAGCTGCCGGGGAGATTCGCAGCCTCAGCGCCCGGCTCCGGGAGACGGCGGAGCTGGTGAGGGTGGGCACGGGTGAGGGTGGGCTCGGATGAGGGTGGGCGCGGGTGAAGGTGGGCGCGGGTGAGGGTGGGCACGGGTGAGGGCACAGGTGAGGGTGGGCACGGGTGAGGGTGGGCACGGGTGAGGGTGGGCTCGGGTGAGGGTGGGGACGGGTGAGGGTGGGCACAGGTGAGGGTGGGCACGGGTGGGCTCGGGCTCGGGCGGGCAGCCCATCCCACAGCCAAGCCCCCCGCTCCATCATTCGGTGTCGAGCAGCGGGGCCTGGGCGCACAGCCGTGGAGAGAGTGAGCTGTGCTGAATACCCCATCTCAAACTCTGTTGGAGACTTGGTCGTTTGGGCAGCTTCAGAAATTCAGGAGTTTTTGAGTGGGAGAATCTCTGCGGCGTGCGTGGGTCCTGCTTCCCCCCAGCACGGCAGCCACAGAGCTGAAGGCGCGCGAGCGGCTCTGGAAAGGGCACGAGAAATCCTGTCCTCGTCCTGGTTTGGGATTAGTGTGGCAGAAGGGGTGGCCATGTGGAAACCCCTCTGATTCCGCAGGTGTATCTGCTCTAACATTTGATGTAAACTGCTAGAGTACGTGTGTTAGTGTTGTTGCAGCTTCTTGGGTGCTTGCGAGATAAAGTGCATTTTCAAAGTAATTTAAAATCCGTTTCAAAGGTGTTTTAAAAAGTTAAACCGTACTGTCCCTATTTGAGAGCTTCCTTTGCTAATCCAACCCTCAGTCTTTAACATTTACAATTCTTTAAAGTGGTGGCATGTTAAGAATGGGGAGTAGCATCATTTCAAAGTGCCTTGCCCAGTTCGCTCAGAGTTGAGGTAGGGCTGCTGGGATTCCAGATCAAGAGGAAATGGCTCCATCAGGATATTGTTGTTTGTAGATTAAAACGACAGAGACATCTGCAAATCAGATTCAAAGCAATATTCGGCGGCTCGTGGACCAGATGAGCGTAACGAGGACCCAGATAGAGGGAGATGTGCGGCGCATCCAGCAGTTCATCCAGCAAGTTCGAAACTTTTTATCAGGTAAGGGTCTGCAAGCTGTAAAGTATGTGTTTGCAGGTTGGTTTGTGCGTGGAAAAACCTATTTTTTACAGTGATATTGTGTATGAGAGTACAGTACAAGGGAGGCAGCTGAATAGCTCACCCCAGTTAAGCTCTTGGTTACCCACTTTATCTGCGCATTGGTATTTACGTAGCAAAGGTAGTGCACATCCTCTGAGGCAGCAAAGCTTGGACAGTTTTCAGGAAAACAAGAAATTTCAGCAATACACAAGGCTGTAACTTTGTCAGCGATTGCAGCCTGGCCAGCTGACTTGCTTAGGCTTAACTGTGCTGTTCGGACTGACCCAAAGGAATCCTAGCTGGTTTACCTGTCGGCTTCTCTGGGATGTCACTGGGGCAAACCCTGCCTGCTTCCTTACAGAGACGTGTGAGGTCTGTGGGGCGCGAGGTACCACGGGGGGGTCCCCAGCATCCCCCAAGGACCTGCTCCCAAATATCACCTCCGAAACAACGAGCTGAATTAACAAGAGTGGAAAGCTGTGGAGGAGAGGTGGTCTTTTGTCTGTAGCAGGGACCACAGCTTGCTCCGAGTCCTGCGCCCTGCCGCAGTGCCCTGTGCCGTCGCCGGGGCTCGAGGACAAACCCGTCCCCGTGGCTGGTGCTCTCCCGGGAGTTGCGTTGACCCGGTGCAGAGGAGTTTACCGGCAGCACTCGCTGACCGGAGATAAACAGGCAGCTCTTCTCTGGAGCAGACTATTAATCAGATGAGAATTCCTTGTTGGCCTATAAACCAATGGGATGACTTATTGTTCTCAGACAGATTGTAATAACATAATGAGCCTCATGAGCATTAGCTGAATAAGAAAATCAGGTCATTTGGTGCTGCCTGGTGTTAATGATGAGTGAAGATATTTCTGAGCTAATCACTGGGCTAATGTCCCTTGGGCTCTGCCTGCTTCTGATTCCTCAGATTTATTAACTTTTATTTGTGAAATAAAAAAAAAAGCTTGTCTTGAAACACAACCTCCTCTGCTCACTGAGGTCTACCTGACTGTGCTCTGGGCTCAGCCGTGGTGTTATCCTTGCCAAATTAAAGGTATCATCTCAGCCCCTTCCTGAAAGTTTTGCTGCTGTGAATGAGAAGTACATTGAATTCAGGGGGATTAAATTCAGAGTGGATCCTGGCTACTGTCTGGAACGAAGCGGCTGTGTGCGTGAGACCACGCCTGGCTGGATGTCTGCCCTCATCCTCCCTTGCATTTGTACTGACACCTTCCCTCCCTCCCTCCCGTTTCTGACGCTGTCTGTCTGTCTGCTCTGTAGACAGGGACATGGACCCTGCCACTATCCAGGAAATCAGCGAGTCTGTCCTCTCCCTACGTCTCCCCACGGATGCTGCCGCAGTCCTGAGGAAAATGACAGAGATCCAAAATCTGGCGACCAAGCTGCAGTGCCCAGAGAGCATACTGGCCCAGACAGCCGAGGACATTGCTAAGGCCAAGCAGCTTCAGCAGGAGGCAGAACAAGCCAGGTCGGTTGGGGCTCAAGGGCTTTTGGGAGCTGAGAGTCACTCAGCTGGAGCGAACGTGGTGGTTCTTGGGTTGAAATCTCGCTCTGCTGGAGCTGTACTGACTGGCACAATATGAAGCTTTAGGCCAGGATCTTCTGTGTCCCTGCAGCGCCTAAAAGGATGAGTCTGCAGTCTCTACAGACACCTCCCTGGTGCCCCAATACGAATAAAATATCTGCCTGCTAAGAATAGATCCTGCTATAGATACTAGAACAAGAAGGCCTTTACCAAAAGTAATGGAGGCTTTTCTCTCTCTCTTGAGTCCCTGTGATGGGAGATGGCAGGGTTGCCCTGGTATTACTTGATATTGGTGACCTACATCCTAATTGCACAAGAGAGCATGAGGAGATTAAATGGGCTATTTGTTTTCTGGGTGAAAGTTGGGAGGATTATCTCATGGTCCCTTAAAAAGTAATTACAGAGTGTCCTTGCAAATTTGGAACGTCTACTTTGTCACATGTTGACTTGCAGCAATATCCCAGTGAGAAGGTTAGGGGGATAAGTATGTAAACTCCTTGATAGTGTCTGACACCTGCTTAACCTGCTGGAAGTGATGAGGCAAGGGAGTCTGGCTTTCTACGGAGAGCTCTATCGCCCAGCGTAATAGTCCCACTGCAAGCAGAAAAGCATTCATTGGAACTGGTTCAGTGGTTATTGCTTTCCCTTCAACGCTTTTTCTTGCAACACTTACAAAATACATGGTTGTAACTAGTTTAAAGGAAGGTGTTTCTCTCCCCTTCTCACGTTGTCTCCTCTGCTTGGGGGTATGAAATGGAAGTAACACTGCTCTCAAAAAGAAACCTGCTGGAGTGCAGTGTGTCCAGATGTGTGGGTCTGTGGCTTCTGGGGGAGAGGGACTGCAGCCTTCTCTGTAACAATCCTGTCTTGCTTCTCAAGCTTCCTTATTTTGCCTCTGCAACCTTGGCTTTTCAGCCCGTGCAATTATCTACGCTCACTCCTGGCCACTTCCCACGTTTCCCCAGGAATCGGGCGAACACCGTGGAGGGCAGTGTGGAAGATGTGGTCAGGAATCTGCGACGAGCCAACACGGTGCTGCTGGAGGCGCGGGGTGCCATCAGGGGCTCTGGCTCTTCCCTTCGGTTCATCCAGGAGCGCGTTGATGAAGTGAGTGATGCGCAGTGACCTCCCAGTAACGGTGCTGCGCCCCGCTCACCGCCTCTTCGAGACCTCCCCGCTCAGTAGAGCTCTGCACCACCGCAGCTGGGAAACGGGATCTGGCGATGCTTTTGCCGTGAAAATCTCTCCTTTCTGCTGTGCCTCCCTCGTGTGCTTCGCCAAACTCCAGTCACGGTTCCTGCTGGAGCTCCCCCGAGCCAAGCCCCGGGGGGCTGCCGTGCTCAGCTGCGCAGGGAGCAGCCCCCCGCTCCCCCTGAGCCCCCACTTCTGCGGCGCGTCCGTCGGGCAGTGCAGCCGCGCGGAGGAGCGGGGCTGGGACGCGACCTCCCTCTGACTGCGGAGCGCTCTGCTTTCAGATCCAGGCTGTTCTCAGTCCAGCCGAGAAGAACGCGGGGGCCGTTGGGGGCCAGCTGGACGGGCTGACGGCGAGGCTCTGGCGGCTGCAGCGCGGAGCGGAGCAGAGCCGCCTGCGGGCCGCCGACGCGCAGCAGACGGCCGGGGAGGCGGGCGAGCAGGCCAGGAGCGCGCAGCAGGTACCGGTCACAGCCGAGCTCCGCTTCCCCGCTGTCACTAGACAGCAAAGCCAGCTGTGGCCTGGCACGTTTTTAGATGAGGCAAGGAGGTTTTCCTGTTCCAGCCATGCCTTGCGCGCTGGCGTGTCACTTCCTATTAATTTGATGCAGTATTCCACTACTGAATTTTCCCAGGGCCTCTCTCAATCCTAATGCCTTTACTGGAAGCTTCTTTCTGCTGTACCTCCCGCCTCAGGCCGAGTAGCCCATACAGCTGTCAGTAGCATCTTTGTGAGTGCATCACAAACTGTCACGCATTTCCGTGATAACACAGTGACAAAGCCCTAGTGCAGTATCCAGTTAATATTTAAAATGGATTCAACACTGGAAAATCCCCTTCCCCCCAGTCTATTTGCACTGCTTATTTGCTTTTCCCCAGGCTTTCGAACAAGTGAAACAAATGTACGCTGAGCTGAAGAGCAGGACGGGGCAGAGCCCAGCTCTGGGAGAGCAGGGCAGCAGGGTGCAAACCATAGACCTGGAGGCACAGGCTCTGTTTGAGGAAACTCTGGCCATGATGCTCAGGATGGAAAGTAAGACTCTTTGTGAACTCTTTGTAAGAATCTCATGCACCGGGGAAGGGCTTTTGACTCCCTGAGGGGTAAGGGAAAGGAGTTAGGAGGAAGATGATGTACTTTTGGCAATGACACGGTGTGGATTTGGGCTGTATCTGCTGGTGCTGTCCCAGTAAATTTAGAGTTTGCAAGGGCACGTGTGTCTCTGTGGAAGGGACCCCCTGCCTGCGATGCCGACGCGCCCCCCTTTTCCTCCACACACTTGCTTCCATTTTTAAGCATTCAAAACTAGTGGCTTTGTTCGGAGCAGTCGTGCTGGGGTGGTTTCTTGAGGGGGAGAAAGGGGAACGCAGGTTGTGAGTTTTTCTCACCCCACCAGAGCTTTGCAGGGGGAGGTGGAGGCTCAGCCCAGCCTGCCGCGTAGGGCAGTGGCCACGATGCCTTCCTCCTGTCCCGTCATCGCGTAACCCTCTCCTGCCCTCTCTCTGCAGCTTTAGAGACAGAAATTCAGGAGAGCAACAAGGCTTTGATGTCCAAGTCGGCCAGGCTGTCGGGCCTGGAGGAGCGGGTGGGAAGGATCCGGGACGCCATCAACAAGCGAGTGGCCTACTACGAGAGCTGCTCCTGAGCTCCAGCGGCATCGCCTTCCTCCTCTGCAGAGGCTGACTTGTGTATTTGTTCCCATCTTCTGGCTGGAGTTCTCACGTGCCCAGCATCTCTATTTTTAGCAAATTGAGTTTCCGTACCTCTGGAAAATAACTGCACTGAGCCAAAGGAGCAACCCCATAGAGAGGGCTAACTTTGGTGGGACTGGCTGGAGCTGCCTGGTGATTGGAGGAAAAAGGGGGAGACACATCGATCTTCCATGGCAAATAAAAACATCCCCAAAGTTGTTATTTCCAGATGGGTTTATCAAACAAGAAATTATTTATTTTTCTTGTTTTAGCCAACTCAAGCGCTTTAAGCTGAATTTCACCATTCAAATTAAAACCCTCACGTGGGGTCTTTTAACACTTTTTACCTATGCTGCAGTTAATCCTTAAAACTTGCCGTGGCTTCAGTACATACCTCCTAGATCCTTCTTCAAGTAACCAAATCACAGAAATGGGGAATTTTATCTCAATTGTATCTATACAATATACCTATATTTATACAAATAAGAGAAACGCAATCTCATACACAAAGGTGGAGTCAAGCATCTTGTTTGACTTTCTGCCACAATCTGCTTATTTACCACATAACGCTTTGCCAGAAAAATACCAGAGGGAGCAGGTCTGCAAATGCACAGGGAATGCTTTAGAAGGGAATTAATAGACCGTTTCCACATCAAATTTCTATGAATAACCAAGAGGCACTTTACAAAACAAAACTCAGCTTTATTAAGCAAGTATTTATTGTGCAATTACAGACTGGGAAGCAGGGAACTTAAACCTTGCTGTGATTATTATCAGACATATGGAGGTTGCTAGCAGGTTGTCTCTCCTTTTGTAGCTGAAGTGAGAACTGTGCAGCCTGGGCAGCTGGTGGATGCTGAACTTGAGAGCGCCGAAGCCTGGGACTAACCAAAACCCAAGGAGTGGATAGGGTGAAGATTGTAAAAATAACTGACCTGCCATTGAGTAAAACTCTGCATGGCTTTGGTTTATAGGATTTACCTTGTGCAGTGCACTTATGTATTGGGCAACTAAACAGGATACAGAAAACAAAAGCTTGTAGCACTGAGCGATGGATAATATACACTGAATATGCTAGCAGTAGCCTCAGACTTTCCCTTGCCTTCTCCCAGCTTTAAGGATCCAGAAACACCCCGAGGTCACTGCTGATGGATTCCTGGGACTAACGTGCTGCTCGTCACCACTTGGTCGCTGCTCTCTGAGACGCTGCTGCCCGCCTGCTCCCGGCGGGACACAGCCTCCTTTCTTGCTTGCACTGCTGATGTCTGGCTTTGAAGTGCAGAAAAGAGTAAAACAGCCCTTCTGTTTCTGCAAGAGAGAGAATTTCGATTGAGGATTGAACTTTGTTTCACTAGTCTGCTACCTTCAAAACGTGCTGTTAATAAGCGGTGCCATGGGGGTTAGGAACATCTTAGATCCCTTTGTGTGCCTTAGCTCTAAAGGGTTATTGCATGACTGATCATTGGAACAGCCCTTCTCGGAGCCTATAGTAGATCTTACTTGCATCTGTCTCTTCTATTAATCCTTCGTATCTGACAGTTCTGTTCATACAATCTCATCAGTAGCGAGTGTCATGAAAGATGATAGGAGGTAGCTCACTTTCTGTAGCTTTTGTGGAGAACTATGCTAGCATACGTTCACCTTTGAGGAACATTCTTTATTGCAGGATCTAAGAGCAATACTTCTTACTGCTCATGTATAATGTGGTGCAATGATAATAATTTAGCTAGTCCAGAATTAATCCAGGCTGTGGTCAGACAGGATGAAACTGATGACTGCGCTCTGCTCACCTACAAAACGAACATCTCTGTGCTCTGCTCTCTGGAAACAAAGCAAGTTGAACTGAGCTGCCTGACCGAATCTGGGAAAAGGAATGGCCCTTCAGGCTGTGGAGACGTCCGGGCCACGCTCAGCCACGGAGCAGCAGCCTCAGGTCAGCCCTTTGCTCACGGTCATAGCTGAGACCCAGCTGAAGAGCCCTAATCCCAGCTGCTGAAGCTGTTTGGTTCCAGTGTGATTCCTAGTGAGTAGCTTTGAATAATTGTAGAGTTTGATATGACAGGTCTATGCTTGGCTTCTTTTCACATGTTCCTTGGGCAACCCTGTTGTGATGTAAAAGTTGGATTCAGAGTTACTGGACTGGCCTTAATGGAAGCTGAAAGATTATTTCTTCCTTGAAAGATGGTTTAGTTAAGGCTTTTTCTGTTGCAAAAAAAAAACCAGTGAGTCAATGTATTTCATGTACAATCACTTTGCTATTTGTGCTTTTTCCTTTTCCGTGCCATAATGGGATTAATTAAAAGCAGCTGGTGATTGGATTGCAGAGCACTTACCGCTGGCAATGTGGGGAGCCTGGTGGCTGCCTCCTCATCACATGATCAAACACACGCCAGTTTGCCCAGTGCCACAGTGCGAAGAGTGTTTACTGGTTTTCATTGGAACAAGAACTTCTGATTTGAAATGACTGGTTGAATATGGAAGAACAGAAGAGACATAACAAAAAAAAAAGACAAATAGCAATATTTGCAATCGTTCTGCAGGTGAACTGAAATTGTGTTTTGAATATAAAGAACATCAGCTGCTGAAAGCCAAGCAGAGCTGGGTGCGAGTGGACACTGCAGCAGAGGCAGGGTCCGGTCACTCAGCGCCAGCTGAGTAATTGGCCTCAGCAGCCTCAACCACAGGCGATTTCAGTTTCTGGGAGGCAAATGTGCTCAAGTCGCTGGAGTGTGGCAGCAGAGCTCTGCTGCCTCAGCTCGCTGCGGGCTTTGCCAGGCAGCCTGGGCACCGTGCCTCACCTGATGCTCGTTCAGGCGCGGAAGAGACTTGGCTGGGCACCGCTACCCAGCCAGTCAAAGCGTTTGCCCCTGTCCTTATTCCTCCCTCCTTTCCACCTCCCCGTGGGGCTGGCAACTTATGTGCCAAGCAACTCCTGGCCCAGAATTTATTGGTTATTCCCATATAATTTGTTGGAAGTTATGGCTAATGACTTGGATACCTACTGGGATTTTGCAGATTTTTTAAGCAGCACTGTCTCGGAGCAGAAGGACATCTTCATTTTCTCGTGCCCTATGCAGGCTGGGCTGCAGCCACAAGAAGTTCTGGGTGGAGGGCTGTGGTTATCCGGCAGCACTCCGTTCTCCGCGTGGCTTTGCCCCTTCCCCTCTCTCTTTCCCGTGTCTCGCTCCGGCTGAGGGGGAGGGTTGGGTGGACAGCCCTGCGCGGGGACCAGCGGGAGCGACGCATCCTTGTCTTCGTTTGGCAGTGCTGGCCGGGTGGCCACCGCGGGTGTGGTGGGCCTGGACGCCTCCGAGCCTCGTGTAACGGGGAGGGCGCTTTCGGCCGCCGCGTGACCGTTCATGTGGAGCTTCTTCATGTGGTGCACGACGGCTGCGGCGTTGAAGGCTTGCTGGGGGAGAAGACAAAAACCCCGGGGTGAGCACCTGGTGATGCCGGGCTGGCTGGGTGCCGTGGGACGAAGGGACTGTCCCCAGGGGCCGGCGCCTGCGCGGGCAGCGCCGCTCCAGCGAGCACTGGCTGGCCGGTGGCGCGGTGTGTGACAGGGGGGACCTGCCCGTTCCTGGCACGAACACCGCGGTTTCCACTGAGTGGGAACTGCTGATGCTTTTGAAGGTTGCAGCCACTTCAGCAGGAGGAAATCAGGGGGAGCAGCTGTAAATTACCCCGTGGTGTGAAATGAATGCTAGAGCTGAATTGTGAATGTAAGTATTTAAAATGCTATCATACACATGGTTCCTATGGCATTCCCTTCTCCTCCTAAATTCTTACTAAAGCTCTTTATATAAATGAAGCACCCAATTTATCTTCAAGACTGAAAGGACGAAAAACTGGATTGAGCTCCCCTAAAGGATTTGCTGATAGAGCACCAGTTTCACTCCCTCAGTATAAAGGCAATAATCCTTTCCCCCTCCCCATTACTCTCTTGGCGAGGCCACTATAGTGCACTGTTTGTGGTGAATCTGCCAATATGCATTGCAGCAGGGAATATTGGTCCAAACACACCATAAACAGTAACTGGATACAATTTTCAGGCAGCCTTTGGAGGATCTCAGCTTTTGGGTGCTTACCCACACAGCTGAAGCCTTGCTTATTGCTAGATGGCAGCAACTGGCATTTGTTAGTGAAATGGCTCTAGGCTCCCACCAGCAAACGACTTACCCTCCATTTGCTCTTTGCAAAGTTTTTCTGAATCTGAGCGCTGACAGATGGGTATATGTCACGGTGAAGGGCTGTATTTCCATTAATCCTGCAGATGGGGAGAGAAGAAAATGGGCTCGTAGGCAGATGGCATTTGTAAGGCACTCCACATTCTGGAGGCAACTAACTGCTTTGTACGTTCAATCAGCAATAATTAAACCCAAAGGAAAAACAGCAACAAAATGTAACACAAACACACACTTCAAAGCTCGGAGAAGCTTGGGTTGGGATTTCTTCTTTGCCTCTGTTTATGGAGGCAAATAGGCACAAATTGCATCTTTAATTATTCATCTTTTTCTTTCTTTGCACACAAAAAAGAAACACCCAGGGCCATGCGGAGGCAGACGGTGACGTTAATAACGGGGGCTGGGGAGACCCTCCCTGTTCTCAGCTACCAGCGGGCACGTGGAGCTGGTAAATCCCCGGGGCCCGGCCCGCTCACCATGGGTGCCGCAGGGCTTCTTCACAGGTGAACCTCGTGTTTGGGTTTTTCTCCAGTAAATGCCTGATGAAATCCTTGGCTGTTTGGGAGGAGAGGAGAAGCAGAAAGAAAAGGTTATTTTCTCCTTGTTCCGAGATGTGATCCTAATCGGACACGGCAAACGCTGGTGGATAAACATCGCAAAGGTCAGCCCCGAGAAGGAGGTGTTGGTGCCGCTTCATTGCTCCATTAAAGGGAGATGTTTGTAGCAAAGGGGTCCAGATGCAGAAATGTTAACTGGGGACGTACCAACCTTCATGCCTAGATTACATAAATTTGAGTTGAATTATTCAGCTAAAAAATAACTGTAAAAAACATACATGCAAACTGGGGAGATTTAGAAGTTGCCCTACAAAGCACATATATCCCTCCTTTTTTTTTTTTTTTTCTCTTCTTTCGCAGGGACAATTGCGGTGTTTGCTATTAAGTCCTAACAAGCCTCCTGCTTCTTTTTTTTGTACGTGTAAAAAGATTGATGTTCAAAACATGCTGCTAAAATGCTGCCTTCAGTAAACTCTGTGCAGGCGAGCTCCAGAGCCACGTTAGTCTGGTGGCAGGGTGAAGTGGTGGCTGACACGGCTCGCTGTGTTGCTGTAAGGAAGTGTGAGTAGATGGGAAGAAAAGCAAAGGGAAAAAAAATTAAAAAAACAGGGAAACAAGGTGAAAAAAAAACCCCGGAGTTTCCCTACTCCCAACGGAAAGCTAAGCCCATTCTGAGCTCGCTAATCATTTGGGAAAATCAGGATTAACAGAGGCTTCAGCCGAGGGTGCTGTGTCACAGGCAGGATGCGAAGTGCCCCGAGCTCTGCCAGCCCCGCTTGGCTTTGGCACCGTCCCCTCGCTACGCGGGGTCGGGAGCCTCCGCGAGCAGCTCCCACCTCTGGGGCTCTGCTGCCGCCTGAGTGACTCAGTTCGACACTTCACCCTTTCCCGGGGAAATGAGGGGAATTGGGGGGTGCTGGGGGGGCTCGGCTGGCGCCAGCTCGGGCCCGCGGGTCGCTGGGTTGTGGCTTGTGGGAGGGAGCGTGGGGCTTCCCAGTGCCAGTTACCTGACTCGGAGATATCATCCCAAAAGGGAGACTCGAACTCATAGTAGCCTTCCTTAATCTTTTCAAACAGCTTGGATTCGGTCTCTTCGTAGAAAGGAGGATACCCGCAGAGCCTGGAACAGAGCAGAAAGCCAGCGGTCCCTCAGCGCTGGGCACACACGGGCACCGCGGGCGGGTGAGTAACAGGGGGGCTGCTCTGTCCATCCATCTGCCCCTCACCTCTGAGTGTATCGGTAAAGCTGCAGAAAAGAGTTAAAAACTCAACTGCAGCAGCGAAAGGACAAAGCCACAGCTGGCACAGAGCTGCATGGTGTGGGAGGAAATGAAACAAAAAGTACCGAGGAAGATTGAATGATATTTGTAGGCAACTGGAAAAAAACAAAGCATAGGATGAGGCACATAATAGAGAAAATGTGATTCCTTTCATCTCCGCTCCAGTATTTGATTCCCCGCATCCCTTTAATTTCTACGGTCTAGTGAATCTGTGCAAAGGAAGAATACAGCGCTGCTGTGTTCCCGCAGCAAAATGGGAGGTCCAGTGTCGCCTCCGCTTGTGTTGCCACTCTGCAGGGGCGTATGAAGCGATGGAGGAGCTGGGAAACTCATGGAAAAACAAGTGGGCTGCTGTTTGCTCTTACTCACAGGATATAGGTGATGACTCCAATGGACCAGCAGTCTACGGCTTTGCTGTATGGTTTCTGGGCGAGGACTTCAGGGGCTGCAGAACAGCAAAACCAAATGAAAATTCTAAGCAATAATAAATTATCCAATGCTGGGAAAAGCAGTAGTTTCTTGTACACTTGGCCTCTGAGGTGCCAGTGCAGAGAGTCAGCCGGTAATAGCCCCATTTACCAGTTGCATTGGTCTGTGCTTTTTGTCTCGGTTTTATGTCAGTGAACAGAAGGGACCACTGACAGTTTCTGCCTGCATCCTGAGGTTCTAACCAGTAAGCTGTGGATCAATCCAATGTAGGCTGGTGGACATGAAACAAAATCCTATTGTGTTAAAATTATTTTTGGAATTTTCCAATAAATACATGACTAGTGCTGAAATATATTGCTCCTAAAATTATCCTTTCCTTTGCATTTTTGACCATTCTGAGATTTTTCAGTCTCTACACTCATTTGTGATCCAGCTTTTATGTGGTCCATGCAGTGCATTTGTGAGTAGCAGGTTGTTGCTAACACAATTACGTATTTTTTTTCCTTTCTGCTAGGCAATGCACTGTACATGCACAGCCTTTCTTCCAGACAGTCCACCGCTACAAGCCCGTTCCTGATCCTTGGCTTACCGACGTATCCCGGAGTTCCACAGGCAGTGGACATGATGCCGTTCTGTTCCATTTTAGACAAGCCAAAGTCCGTGATCATGATTTTGGAGTTCTCTTCGGGAGTAAGGTAAAGAAGGTTTTCAGGCTGTGAACACAGAGCGGTCAGAGGTTGAAATTTGTGGTAGAAAATGGAAAGGAGCAACAGAAAGTCATGGGGCAGAGCAGGGAAAGCCGCCGTCGCGCCGGCTCCCCGAGGTGCTGCCGTTGCTGGGGGACAGGTCTCACCTTCAGGTCGCGGTGAACTATTCCGTTTTCGTGGAGATACTTCACTGCTGTCAGGACCTGGTGGATCACCACACTCGCATCTTTCTCGGTGTAAACTCCTCGTTCCAAAATTCGGTCAAAGAGCTCTCCCCCGGATACCCTGTGGAAATGGTAGTTGAGAAAGAAAGACTGGAAAAAAAAAAATTAAACAAAACTAATCATGGTTTTGTGTTAGGCAAGTTAACGTTCTGGTGCTTTTGCAAGTCCACCTACAGCAGAACTGTTCCTTGGGCAGCAGCTTTTGTGAGGCGGAGGCTGGGGGATGCTCTTGAGTGCAAATTCAGGGAGCCATTAACATTACTGGTAAACCTAGGGAATTTGGGTAAGGTTACGAGGCAGTTCTCAGCAGGTCTGAGCCGCAGGCACCCTGCACCGCGGGCAGGACTGCTTCCAGGCTCTGCTACACGAGTAGATGTATGTTTTTGTGTGATTGCTTCCTTTAGCTAAATTTGCAAGTTAACAGTAGCAGCCGGGTGCTCAGAGCTGATGCCCACAGCGAGCTGCTTTCTCTGCAGCTGACATGTTGCCCATTTTCATTTCTAGAAACCCTGCATGGCACAGCTTTAATTAGAAATACTTCTGTCTCTGCCCTGCTAAACTGTGATGAATTAATTTGCATAAATAGAGCCTAATCTTGGTTTAGAAACTTGCTGCTAAAATGAGCATGGGCCAAGACAGGCTGAGAAGTGTCCAGGTTAGTTCAACCCGCGGGGCTCTTGCCTCCTCAGAGAGGGGTGTTGGAGTGGCTCCTGTGTGTGCAGTTTTTACCTGTGAGGGACTTGGTGTGTATGTGCTGCAATATGGTGCATCACCCCGGTCCCACCACCCTTCTTCCTCTGTGACCCACAAAGAAATGGCTCTGCTGATACTTACAGCTGCATGACCAGGTAGAAGTGGGTTGTGCTCTCGTAGATATCTTCTAAAGTCACGATGTTTTCATGCTTTATTCTGCCAAAATAAACGTGGATCAGAAACAGACCTGGCAAGGACAAAAGTGGCTTTTCAAGGGGAAAACCCAACAGTTGTCTTGCTTTAATCACCAGTGAAAGCTCACTGGGCTGTTTTGTGGCTGAACTCCCTCGCCCTGCGGGGCTGAGGATCCCTGATGCCACTGCAAAGTCCCTTCGGAGCACCGGGCACCAACAGCGGAGGAGCAGACCCCTATTTCTTTGTATTATTCTTACTGAAGAGCCACACATCTTAGAAAAGGATATTTGTTCTACTTTACATTACAATATGTACACACTCACTTTTTCAGCACTGCTATTTCATTCTCCAAGCTGCTGTCCCTTGTGAGAGGAGACTTCTTGATGCATTTCAGAGCAAAGAGCTTGCCAGTGCTTCTTTGCTTCACTAGGAAAACTTCCGAAAAGGCGCCTCTGCAGAGAGAAGAAGTTGTATTTCAGCAGATGCTGCTGCTGTGAATTGGAAGGATACTTCCAGAGAGAAAGAGGAAATAGCAAGAAAAATATAGTAGTAACTCAACTCTAAGCGGATGCTGATTGTAAAGCTAGAACTACACCTCCAGCAGCCCCCAATTTAGGATATTCCGTGCAAGATTATATGATATGTAGAAAAAACCCCACAATTTTCTCTGGTTTTGCGTAGTTCATCATGAAGCCGTGTTGAGGTAGTGGACAAAAAAGACCCCTGCAATGAAATGAAATCATATTCTTCAGGACCGTCTGTAAAGGCAGTCAAGTGTTCGACTCCTGCGGGTGAGCTTCACCCGTGGCAGGGTCCCAGCTCCGGGGGGGGCAGGCGGCAAACGCAGTTTTCAGCCCGTGCCTCGGGGGGTGCAGGAGGAGGCACTGCCCGTGGTCTCACCGCTCGCTGCCTTCCGAGGAGCCTGTGCCCTTGAATCCTTTGGGACTGGGGGGATGTTCCCGGGCTAAGCGCAAGCCCAGCCGAGGGGCCGTATCGATAACCACCTCGCTGGTGGGGCACTCCGCAGCTCGGGTGCTCGTTGGGGTTAATAACCTCCCATGGAAAGACCTCAGCAGTCTCCCCTCTAATAGGGCCGAATTCCTGCTCGATGCAAATCATGTTTCCTCAAAGTCCTTCACTTTTCCCTGGTCAGCGTTGCCCTGAATGCTGAGAGTGCTGAACGGCGGTGAGGAGAGCCTGCTTATACTGCAGTTTGGGTATATCAACCAATGTTCTGTACGTTTAAAGTGCAAAATAACTGGATAACCTCAGTTAATGTTTTCATTCAGCATCTAATGTGTTTTTCCTTCTGCAGAGACCGCTAATACCTCCATACCCTTAGTGACAGAGTGCACATGAGTGTCTCGTACACTCCTGATAAGGGTTCAGCCCAGTGCAGCAATAAGCAGGTATTTATAACATGCCTTAAGCTCACAATCCTGTTAAAGGTTTGTCTTAGACAGCTGAACACATGTCTTGGGATAGTGACAGTGCATACTTTGCCAGGTCAGTCCTCAATGATCCTCATCAAATGAACAACAGATTAATTGATGGCAGTTAAATGGAACTTGCCACCGAGTCTGCAAAGCCCTGCAGGGAGCTGGAGGGCAGAGCGAGGAAGGTGAGGGCAGTGGAAGCACCTTCTCGGTTGGGATGCTGCTGCAGCTGACCCAGTAAACACGAGCAGAAATCCCGCATCTCCCGTAGCCCCTCAACAAAGAATCCAGCGCACTGTGGAGACAGACAGGCTGAGCACGGAGCGGCACCCGTCTGGCACACGGCGCTTCGCTCGTGTCTTTGTTAGCGAGTGGCAGCCGGCGATGACGCAGGGCAGGAGCGGGAGCCGAAGGCAGCTCCTCGCTCGGCTCTGCCTTCCTCCTCCTCCTCCTCCTCCTCCCGTGGGCCCCCGGGTGCTGCCGAAACAATGTGCAAGACCATTGGGGTTGTGAGGAACTGGGCTGTGTCGGGACTGGTTTCTGGCAAGGGAAAAAAATAACAAACACACCCCCCCCCCAAAAAAAAAAAAAAACCCAACCCATAGATTGTTGGGAAGGCATCCCAACTGATGAATCTGAATCTTTGTTTCATTAGTAAATTATATGTAATGGTCTCTTCTGGCCCAAAAAGCAGGTGGTGTTGGGACATCTTCCTGTTTTCCCACATTCTTCTCCTTTTATCTGTAGAAACTCTGAAGGCTATTTTGTGGAAATGCCTTTCAAGCTCCTGAGAGCTCTCAGGGAATAGGCAGGGATGTCCTCACTAAAGTCCCTAATCCAACAGTTGTGGATGCTGGGGGAAGGTGGTAGTAATTTTCCAGGCAGTTGTAGGTCCTAGGTTTTCATTTATCTTCCTCAGCTAGCTGAAGCTCTGCATGTGAAAAAAAAAAAATCCCAATTTCTAATGCTAAATTTTCCTATTAATGTAATAGTAGGAAATGAACAACCTACAAATCAGATGCTGGGGCATCTGTTCTATATATCTGTCCCAAACAGTTTATAATAATTATACCCCTTATTAAAAAATGATGAATCAACAAGTTGGCTAGGAGGGAACAAAGATTTTTCTAACCTCGTTCCTTTAGAGAAAGCTGCTGGATAATTTAATTTCTGAGGCTGACCGGGAGCATGATAATTAAAACGTCCCTGAGCTCTGGAGTAGCTGTTCTTTGGGAGCTTCGCCGTGGGTTCTAAAGTCACAGAAGATTTGGCCATGACAGAACTTGCCGGTGGAGGTAATTCAATTCCTCCTCCACCACCTTGGAAATGTTTTCTTGTCTCATTTGCATGAATAGGCAGATTAAGCTGTTAACTCACGGAGAAGTATCGTACAACTTGAACATCCTTGTTCTCGTTTCATCCCTTGGCCGAGCCGGGGTTTATGAGCTAAGCGTATGACTTGTAATATCTCTTGTAATATCATCCCTTGACCTTGCAGCAGCGGACCAGTGTGCTCAGTGGGGAAGGAGCAAGACCCGAACTCGGCTGCCGTGCAGGGCTGGGGGGAAGGGGCAGAGGCGACCCGGGGCCGTGGTGCTGCTTGGCGTGAGCCACGCACCGGAGCAGCAGCACCGGCGACGGGCACCCACCCCTGGCCCCGGGAGCGGTGCCCGTCGCAGAGGGAGCCGTTCGCTCGTGAGCTTGGCCAGTGCCAGGCGGGACATCGCTGCCCTGGGCCGGGGAGCCGGGCCCGGGAGGTGGCTCTGTCAGGAGAGGAGCTCTGGTACTTACGATCCCAGGGCCTCCATGAAGATGAACGTTTTCCGGATGTTGCTTGTCTGTTTCTTCCAGGAGCTGCTCTCGTCCTCTTCCTTGCGACCCATCTCCTCCAGAATGGAAGCAGGGAACGCTGCGAGGAAGAGGAGGAGGAGAGGTGACTGACGGGGCAGACGCTCGCGCGAAGAGCAGGATTGGGGATGCCGTGAGTGGCGTTTGCTCGGTCAGAGGAGACAGACCTTTCAAGTGGGGGAAATTCTGTGCTACTTTTGCTACTCACAACTGCTCGTGCTGACCGTGTCCCTGCCATTGCATCCTGCTCCAGCCGTCGGCGCGGCGTAATACCAGATCAGCTGGGTAGGAGCCGGTGACCATATGGTAACACTCTCTTGTCAGTATACTCATTTAGCGCGTGTTGGCAATTACAAATGTTTATATTGTGCTTCATATTTAGTGGTTAAAAAAGCCCCGCTGAATGGTTGCTAATTTTAACTAGAGCATCCATGACTTAATAGATTAAAAGTTAGGTACAACTAGCGATGGAGATGGATTACAGTTGAGCTGCTTTATCGCTCAAATAATAAATGGTTTAAAGAGCTCATGACTGCAGGGAGGGGAGCTGATATAAAACATTTTGTTGATGTGTCTTGTACAGTTTGCGCTGCTGCCATCTCTAATTTTTGCTAATTGACAGATTGCTTTTGCTCTGAGTCATAACCTTCCCGTTGCCTTTTTCTCACAGGGCTGGGGTTGCCCGGTGCTGGCTGGTGGGAGCCACTGACGAGGCGAAGGGGGGGTGCCCAGATTTTACTGCCCTGCCCTGAGGGTGCGTCCCTGCTGCAGCTGGGGAGTGAGTGGCCCCACGCCCGCAGCCCCCCCTCCCGCTCGGCGTGCAGGGGGTGCCGAGAGCAGCTGGCAGCAAACGCAGCTTTCCGGAGCCGCCGCCGAGCGCCTGTTCTGGGCGCTGGAGGACGGAGCTGCGGGAAAGCTTTGGCCGGTGGTAAACGCAGCCGCGGGACTCCCGGCTGATCCGCACGTCTGAAACGCGCTGCCGCTCCTGGGTGGCTCGACCTTGGCCACGTCCCGGTCCCCCAGCTCCCCCCCTCCTCACTAAGCGCTTTAGAGCAGGGGCTGGGCAGCCCCGCTGTTAATGCAGAAAGTAACGCTGGCAGCCCAGGGATGTTCCCCGGGCGCTGGGGGAATTAGAGCTTGTGCTAGGTCTGGGAGGTGTGAAATGTTACACAGACATCTAAGCACTCTTAATAAGATCAGGTCTAACATTATGGAGCTGGAAGTGTGCTGGAAGGTGAGAAAGAAGTCATGCGACTAGGGAAAAAAAAAAAAAAAAAAAAAGTGGCGTGTCCACACTATCGGGATATGAAAGAAATGCACTGAAAATCTCCCCAGGCAGCAGGGGCTGGGGTGCCGACAGCAGCACCCTTGGCACGTGGAGCGTCCCCTTGGCACGTGGAGCATCCATCACACTTCTCGGGAGCAGGAACGGCTGCCCCAAAGCCTGAGAGACACAGCTGAGCCTTCGAAAGACAAAGCACAGCCTGTTGTGTAAAAACAAGCGTTTGGAAAAAGGCGGAAGTATTAAAGCAGAGAAAAAGCAGAAAGATACTGTTTCATGACAGACGGCTTAGATATTGAATTCCTCCTGAACCTACTTTATCTCCTTAATTAGAATGGTTTCCGGGTTTTGAGCTCCTTGACACAATTTTTTAAAGGTTAATTTAACGTTATTGAAAACAAACTTGACTCAATTATAGACAGTTGAAGGCTTCAGTCCATAAAAATCACCCAAGGCCAGTGTGCACCTGACCTTTGTATTTACCTTCTGGATTCTGATGCATATGTAACCCCTAGAAATACAACTCCTTATAAAAAACAGCCATATCTTGCTGTTTAGAATCAGTGAAGACCAAAATGTCGTCACAGAAATGATGATCAATTAGGAGAAACCCTTCTGCCAATATTTGAAGCCCCAAAATGAAGTTTTCTTTCACAGTCATCTGCTCATCCCGAATGTCTGCAGATTTGGAATGTCACAAAAAGAATTTTCAGCAGAGGCATTCAGCTGCGAGAGGAAGGTGAGTTTCAACCGTTTTAAATAAATATCAAATGCGTGATGCCAGCGTGGTGTTGAATGATGGGTAAAATTCAGATGACCTCTCCATTTCTTTCCCAGCCTACCGCCAAACAAAGAATATGAAGTAAAAAAAAACCCGAACAAACTAGGTCAGCCTGGCCCCAGGGACAAACAGCGTTTTAGTCTCCGTCCGTGTGCAGCCCCCGTGCTGAAGCACAGCCCCGCTGGCACAAGCTCTTTGGGGGCAGCCCGAGGGCGGCGCGGTGCAGAGAAATCCCTCCTGGGGAGGCTGGACCCGCGGCCGGGGTGACCGTGCCCCCCCGGTGGGAGGTGACACTGGAGCCACGTATTTCTGTGAATTTGGCCCATTGGAGCACAAGTGTCAAATTTGTCCGACGTTTGCTCATTTCAGCTCAATTTCCTTAGTATTCTCATGTTTAATTCCTTGGGAATGCAACAAGTTTCTTTTTAAAATGGATTTTGCTTCTAAAGGAAGGTAGTACCGTGTTTTCTTTAGTCTCCTGTGAATCATCTGTTCATCTTATAGTTCCTCCTTCTGTCACTCTCTGTGCACGGCATTTGGTTTCGCTGATATCTGGAGGAAAGGCTGGATGAATAGCTCTGACTCCCTACACGTGTATTTGATTTCCTGCTTTCTCAGTTTTTCTGTGCCATCATCAGCAAGTCATTTCCTGCCTCCCCTCGCCTCTCTGCGAGGAAGGGGAGTAAGTGCTGCTATTTTGAGAGCCAAATAATGAAATGTTTGAATTGCCTAAAATGCAAAGCTGCGTATGTGCTCGGGTGATGAATCCTTGCCCACCTTCCTCCTGCCTCACGCTGGATCACATTCCTCTCAATACTTTTTCCTCTTTGGATACACGGGAAAGTATTTGCCGGGGGGGCTTGGTGCAGGGCGCCGTGATTACGGGATTCTGAGACCTGTGACTTTGATGATGCTGGCTCTGGGAACTCATCTTTACTTTCTCTCTCAGTCTGGTTAAGCCACTTGTTGCACTTTGCAGCAGTCTGTGAGAACGCGGTGTTTGATATATTTGTTGTCTGGATTTTGCTATTTATTCAGGCTCCGGCCCAACCGTGTCCTGACCTTTCTCGGTGCTGGTACACAGCGTGTGGGTAAACAGGGTTTAATGTATCTTCTCACTTAGCTGAAGATGCTTTTCTTTCCACAGGAGTGGAAAACATCATAACAGAAGTTGGGCAAACAGACTCTGCCCCCCGGGCTGGTGGGTTTTCCTGCCGTGCGCTGTGTCCCCTGCGCACCCCCCCTCACGCGCCCGACGCTCGGTTTGTCAGGTCCACCCCGACACCCCCTTCCCGGGGTGTCACCCCTGCCTTGGTGGCACCTCGGTGGCTGCACGGACAGAGCACACCCCAGATGCACTGGGAAAATGCGTTATTTTAAACAGCTAATCTAGAGAAGGGTCTGCGTTCGCCCTTTTGCCCATTCGCCTTTTGACAGTGCAAGAACAGTAGAGCATAATAAAACAGAAATGGTCATTAATTAATGTAGGTAAAGACCTTTGGAGATCAAAATGAAGTACATCACACTGCTTTAATTTGTTTAGCTGCCCTCTTCCCCATCATAACAGATGAAGTAACGTGCAGGACTTCAATCAGATGAGTATATGCTGAAAGTAGTAAATAGCTTCAATATTAATGTCTAACCTTTGGGCTCTTCTACAGACTAAGTCAATAAACGTGACTGCTGCTATGCTCTGATCCAGCAAATGACACATCATTGCTTAGGATGTAATGAATGTTATTATGACCTTGCTTAAATATTTCCTGAAGAAATTTGTTCCGCTTTCATACCTCACAGTAACAAATCCATCTGCAGACAGACACTCTGCTTCTGAATGGATATACTGCATTAGCAAAATTATTGTAAGACATGATTAATAGTCTTGTGACAAAGTTACATGTGGAGGGGGAAGATACATGCTGCTTTCATGATTTTTGCCTTTAGAATCGGAAAGAAGTTTACAGAAAAAAAAAAAAAAAAAAAAAAAGGAGAATACAAAGTCAAATGGCTTTGCTTTAAAAAAAAATACACCAAAACAAGTAATCTGCCTGTGAATGAATTAACTGCCAGGCCAGCCTCTGTGTTCAGGGACAAAAGAACAAGAAATTGAAAACATGATCTTGCCATTAAAAACAAATCCACATTAAACATCTTGTATTCATCCCACCAGTCCATCGTTTCAAAAGCAGTGCATTAACTTAGTAGTCCTCGATGAACACTTGCAAAATCACAATTTTCATTATAAATATTTCAGATTGCTTAAAATACTTTTGAAGTAAAATGTCAGAAGGGAGCTTTCTATGAAATTGCTAAATATAACACGAGTGCTGTAGGATACTAGACTAACAGCCTGCACAGAGAAGTCCTCCAGTATTTTCCTGTTACTAGATAAAATTCATTAAAAAAAAAAAAACAACAACAACAAAAAAAAAACAGGTTAGCCAGCATCCCACCTGCTTCACTGCACGGAGCAGGCGGAAAAGCAACGGGCTGTTAAGGAAATAATATTTTGCTTACCCAACTCAGCACAAACAGAGCAACTCCTGTCGGCTGCGGCGGCGGCTCCCGCGGTCTGCGGGGATTAGGGACCGCCCGGGCGCTCCCGGCAGCGGGGCGGGGGAGGCGGCTCTGCCGCGGCGGTAACCAGGCAGCCCTCGGCGGGGAGGGAGCTGCCACGGGCACGAGCCGTGGGTGTGCGTGTGCGTGTGCGTGCGCGTCGCTGTCGATACCGGCGGCGGGAACCCGGCGCTTCGCCCACCGGCGTCGGTCCAGCCGCTGCCGGGGGGAGACGGTGCGCGGCCCCGGCAGCCGCCTCCGGTCCCCGGACGTTCGCGGGTGGAACGCGAGTGGGGTTTGCTGTGATGGAACGCGTGGTGTTCGGGGAGGGAAGGGAATGCCCCGTTTCCTTTTGCATGACATCGGGAGTCCTGTGGGGCGGAGCGGGACCGGACGGGGACAGGGTTTCCCGCTGGGATGCTCTGGCACCCCGGTCCCCTCCAACCCGGGGAAGGTGATGCTCTCCACCATTTCTAGATGGCGCAAGACCATGGAGAAAATTCATTGCAGCAGAGATTAATCTCCATCACCGGAGTTTTGGACTATTTTAAACCATACAATATCTCTATTTTGACTTTCAAAACTTCAGCTTGCATGCCTTCCCGGGAAGCACAGCACATACGAATATAGGAAATATTAATAATTCTTTGAATCTTTTCTATAGTGTAGGATTTTTAGAGATGGCAATAACAACTTTACTGACTGCACTCTCAGTTGATTTACACTGCCATCTAGAATAATGCATTAAAAAAGTACGTATCATTGCGAAGTTTAGTTTTATATCGGGAATAAATCAACTCTGAGGCAATGCTAGAAAACCACATTATTTTTCTTAATATTTTTTTCTTCAGCAGCTTCGTTCCAAGGCAAAGGCTGTTTGGTATTCTTCATTTCACTGTTGGCCAGATTCCATCACTCTGAACTCCATAGCGTCGGGGATTTTGGTCAGGATTTCTGGATGTGGATTTGCATGCTAAGGTTTTCTTTAGTGCTAGGTTTTGGTGGAATTTGCATTGATCTGATCTTGAAAGCCTTGTAAAGCTTCATCTGATCCTCCCTTTAATGCCTTCCGTGTGGCAGCACCGCAAGCCCTTGTGTGGCCTCGTCTGTTCCTCCTCTGGAGCGAGGAGGAGCCGGTCCCGCAGCTGGCAGCCTGGGGGAGACGCCAAAATCAGAGTAACCTGAGCTCATTTCTTAGGGCGTGTACATACCATACATATAGGTACATGCCCTAGATGTACGTCGGTATAAACACAATCACTCCCTCTGGTCCTGGTGCAGCACAGGCGTTTCTGTTTGCCCCCTGGTGTAAAACCCCCGGCGGCGGGCAGACGGCAGAGGCCCCGGGCCGGGAGGCACAGCGCCTGCCCGGCTGCGGGCCCTGGGCACCCACGGAGCCCACGGAGCCCAGCGGGCCCTCCTGCGCCCGGCCAGGGGCTGCTCTGCCCCTCGGCCCTTGGGGCAGACCTGGAGAGGGAAAGGTGCTGGCCACTTCTGCCTCTTGCTCTTTTATTCCCATCTATTAATTCCAGTTTTAAACCATAAAAACGATGTGAGGCTTTCAGTATTGTTGTCTTGGTCATATTCCGTTCTCAGCTCATTTCTTATTGTTTCATATGATTTTGGATTTTCTTATTAGCAACTTTTGCTTTCTCCAAAGCTATCAGCAATCGTATCCTAGATAGAAATTTAATAGCCACAGTTAAAACTCATCTTGTGAGATAACACAGAAACAAAGGACACTCTGGACCACGGAGGGCATTTTAAGATGGATTTGGTTGAGGGAACCTACGTACCCGCAGCAGAGCCGAGTGCTGCCCGCCGTCACTGGCGAGGTGGCACCACGGTAAACGTGCAGAGGGGAGGCAGAGGAGGAAAGGAACAAGTCCTTTATTGAGAATAGATTCATTGTGATCATAATTCCAAGTAGAGTCCCAGTAAGGAGAACAAACCGGCATCTGTGCATGAGCATCCACCTTCCCTGGGACGCCGGTGTCTGACCCCAGGTTTGGTTTGCCTTGCACGGAGCAGCGCTCGCTGGCCCTGCACGGGGGGCACCGAGTCGGGTAGCTGCAGGGTGATTAAGGGGAAATTAAATTAAAAATGACACAATTCACAATAGTGCCATTGCTTTGGGAGAAGTTAAAGGCAGAGATAATGAGAACAAAAGAGAAGCATTTACGGCGCTCCAGTCCTTGGAGTTTGTGTGGTGTTATTAGTTGTGTTGAAGAGGAGATGGCTGTGATAAACTGGAGTGGGTACGCACGCCCTGTCCTGCTCTTGTAGCACTTGCTATAAACGTATTATAAATCTTACAGGAAGAGCATGACTGCAGCAGGGCGATGCCAGGGGCAGCCATCAGTTAGAAGCAGAAAGAAACTTGACTGAGAAAAAGGAAAGCAGAGCAGGGCTCTTCAGTATGCGAGGGCTGCAACGTTCCCCACACCAACAGTGTTCAGCATTTGGCCTTCAGAAACACACTGAGAAAAGCCAAAAACCCAGTGGGAGCGAGAGGGAAAAGCTCCCTTGTGTGCTTTGCTGTGGAGAGACTCAGTCGAGATGCGGCTCTCGACCTTGCTGGATAGAAATCTAGGACAACAGGCAATTCAGTTCAGGGACTTTTGCTGAGCTCTCAGTGGGCCCAAGTTAAAATAGCAGTTATCAACCAAAGACACTCCGAGCAAGCAGCAATCTAGTTTTTAATGGCATGAATCAGAACTTGAAGAGGTGTGATGGAAACCAAGAGCACAACGTGCAAATTCCAGCCGCCCGGTTGCAGAGGTGTTCGGAAGGCACCGCTAGCCCCGTCCCTGCGGGCCCTGCTCTTCTGGTGAGAAGGGACCTGGAGCACTTCTGTGAGTGTTTGCAAAAAAGTGAGAAAAGAAAATAATCTGCTGAATATTATTGGTGAGCGGGCAAACAGGGCAGCCAGGGTGATTTCAAGCAGAGACGTTTTGAGACGTGACACCCTGAATGTAAATACAAACTCAGAAAGCCTATACAAAGAGCCAGTGTTGGTAATCTGGGGGTTTTCCAGGAGCTTGACCCCCGGACGGTAAATCCCTGGGCCTGGCACAGCCGGAGCGCAGTCCCCGGGCGGTGACGGCCTCGTCGCTGCCTTCGCTGAGCTGCAGCATCCCCCGAACTCCCGGGCTGGTGCCAGCAGAGAGCACTGCAGCACAGCCGATGAAAACACGGACTGTGGCGCAAAAATGAAGAACTAAGGACTTTTATGAGCAATGCAGCTGGGATTTCTGAGCGGCTGGTCGAGGGAAGGTGTTATTCTAGATGAGCTCCTTGAAGTAACGTGCAATTCAATAGCGTGTTCCTCTCAAGTGGAATCTGTAAGCGTCATTTGCTTTCCTTTGTTGCCTTAAAACACAGACACTGACTGTAAAGCAAGGAGCTTCTTTCATTTATAGTGTGATTGGGAATGAGTTGATGTGGAACTAGGTGCTGCTGCTTTGAACCTATGCTCTCTCTGTTGGAAATAGTTTCTCTTTTCTATAGGCTTTATTTTTATAAATAAAGCAGTTAAATTCATAACGGGGTTATACAAAGAACTTAGCCTCAAGTTTGGCGCATTCTTCTTAACCTGGTAATTATGGTCCTGGGAACCATTCGTTTTAAAATGGTAAAGAATCATGTAATTAGCTACTGATAGGCATGCGCTCTTAATTAAGCTGTTCAGTGGTACATTTACTGTACAGCTTGATTATCTGTCCCTAAATAATTCCAGCTAGCATGTCTCTCATATTGCCATTGTTTTCATAGAAAACTGTCCTTCTGGGACATGTTCTGACCCACTGGACAAACCACCATCCCAAAATTTACAGCCACCCCATGACCTAAAGATGAAACATTGTGGGTTTAGGTTTGAGACTGGATTTCTTCACCTGAAGAAGTGCCACTTTTGAGTCGCATTTTGTCTGTGTTGCACAGTGACAGTCCACATGAGGGACACTTGATCGTCCACCCAGATGCTCGGCTGTCCTGCGTGTCGGCTTTCAGCCTCGCGTCCCCGGCCTGCACAGTTTCTGCCACATGGTGCATTTCCCGTGTTCATAGGGCATACTCAGAGTTGACTAATAAGAAGTAGCAGCCAATTAGGAACCTAAAAGGGCCTTTCATTAGCTTTTTGAAAAAATAAGTACTAATTATGTAGGTTTGAATAGATGTTTACTCAAGAGGTTGGTTATGCATCCATAAAAAGCGAAACTTAATTTAGTGCATCTGGGGAGGAGAGGCTCAGGAAGTCCCGGTGGCTGCTGGCTGGTGGTGCATGTGAAGCCTCGAAAAGTTCATCCTTTGCAGCTGCTGCCGCAGAGGGAGCGACCGTCTCTTGCTGGAAGGACAGAGATAATGCTGCGAGGCGCAGACAAGGACAGCCCGGGCCCGCACTTGGCTTTATTTGCCACAGAAGTGCTGTGGGTGCAGCGGGGGTTGGTCCCGCCTGGCCGGCGCCCTCGGGCTCTGCTCCCCACCACAGCCCCGAGCGGGGCCGGGAGCGGGGCCGCGGCGGAGGGCGAGCTTCGGCCTCGGCGGCGCTGGAAGTCAGCAGCGACGTGCCTGTGCTAAACGGGAAACTGGCCGCCTCGGAACAGCAGGACACCTCCCTGGTACCTAATCCCAATGGGGAGAACGTTTAATATGTCAGTTGTTACCAAAAAAAAAAAAAAAAAGATAACAGGAGCATCAAAATTCAGAATTTCCAGAATGATTATATTTATACCATGTGATGGCTGTTAAGAGCCAATGCTACGAAGGCATTCCCAGTAAAAATACAGGTTTATTTTTTCAGTTAAAAATCTTTCAGGATGATGAAATCTGGCTGAAAGACTTTACCAAGAGCAATTTTTCTTTGCTTATTACTGTGTGCATTAAATAATCAAGGAGATAACGATACTGTAGGGTTTAGCTTAGGAAAGAATCCAATTAGATTCTTCTGGGCTTGTCTTATACAGGATTATGTGTGTTTCTGCTAACATTTTTGCCTTCTTGGGCCAGATAGCAGCTTCAAATCACTTTTTCTGTTTTATCTGTGATTACAGGCGCAAGAACAAGAAGGAAAAAACCCTCCTGTAAGTGCTACCCCAACATCACCTTCCTGATCTGCTCAGCAGTCCGGGCGGAGGATGCCGGCAGCCTTGGCCTGGATTTCCATCCCCTCCCTTGCGGCTGCTGGTCGCACCCCGGCTGTGCATGTGCCTGGGGAACACGGCAAAACACCGGGAAGGGCACCTGAGGTAAAAGGAGAAGATGCTGAAAACCCACCTGCGTCACTTCTGGAGCAGGGTGTGGAAGTCCCGGCAAAGCAGCTGCGTGTTCTGGAGTATTGCATGAGAAACATCATGAAATTTGGGGAGCATGTTGAAGTATCAGAAAGAAAAGGGGCATTTATAATAAACTGATATCCTGGCTTTTGTGGTGTCTGGAGTTTGCAGGTGGCTCCATATCCCTGTAAAATACCCCTCTCGAGGTAGAGGAACTCATGCAGTGAAAATACTGACAAACACACTGGCTAGAGATCAGTGTTCAGGAGGTGGTTCATGAAATCATTTCTCACGGCACTCTCCGGGTTAACTTTTGCTCTCAGGTACAGTATGGTGGCATTTGAGATATTTTTCACGTGAGTGATATCTTCAGCATAATTGCCACATAGACTGATTTACACAATTCCCTGGGCTCACTATCGCTGCTTCTCTGGTGCTTCACAGCAAGTTTTAAAGAACGTGGGACCGGGCTATGGACCAAAAGGAACTGTCAACCACGGGGTAGATCGAGGAAGCATGCCGAGCGGTGGGACACGAGGGCTCATTTTTGCAGGAGGAGTGTTTGTTTTGCTTTCTGAGTGATGACAAGTGAGCAAACAAGATCTGAATTTCACATCTGCTCCAAAGACTTCTCTTACTCTCTGCAAGTAGCCAAAACATATCAGGAGTTGGTAAGACAACATGTCTGATGGATTTATGCTTTTTTTTTTCATCAGCTTGCTGAAAAGTGGAAGCTAGATGACAAAACATTTCATAAGCAGTCACAGAGTCCATCTCTCGGCATGTGGGAGTACTGATAAAAGTCAGCTTTGCCTGAAATTGTAAACTGCACTTGAGTAGCCTTGCTTGGAGCTCTCTAACATTGCCCTCACATTTCCCACAAGACCTGGCTGACCGTCAGCACTTGGAAGCGTTCACTTTACTCACCTAACACGTAAGATGACCAGAGACACGGTTTAGTGTAATTTCCTGTGGTGCTGTTACTCATAATGGGCCTTTACTCCTATTTCGTGATGTTCGGAGAAATTTTTATCTCCCTGGATCCTGCTAGATGTAATTATTCAGAATATCTGTTTTCTGACCATTTGAAAATAGCTGTGGGATGGCTGCTGGCAGCTAACATGCCTGCTATGACACAGGGAATCTATCCAAACCTATTTAAATAATCTTTTCTCTGTTCTGTTTAAAGAGATGGCAGTTATCCTTATGGGTAAATAGACTACCTTCCAGGTACTCTGTCATCTTTAGACACACCATGCAGTTCGTTATAGCAGCACTAAATCAAAACCACTTCTTGTCAGAAGGAACCTTCCCACCTCCTTCCTATGAAATTTGACAGTGTACACGGCAGATAATGGCTTTGCTGCTCAGGTGACCTGCCGGTCCGTCTCAGCAGCACCGTCTAAGTGGGTAATTGAGATGGTGACATAGTCTCTTTTTTTTTTTTCCTCCCTAGAAGTTTTCTAAGCATGTTAGAGAATGAGGCTAGGATAGCTAAGTAAATACATGGATAAATTACTCAGATTTGTGCTGAGTGTCCCTGGAATTTTGCATGCCGGGCAGGAACACCACAGAAGGTGGCGAGGGAATAGAGCCGACGCGCCCGGGGAGCTGCTGGCTGTGGGCAGACAGACGAGCACCCCCCCGGGTTCGCAGCCTTTATTTAGCCAAACCCTTTTCGCAGTTGTTTCAGGCTGGGGCGGTTTCCAAACGCGCCGTCTCTGCTCCTCACCCAACCCCAAAAGCAGAGCGCCTGCGGCCGGGGTGTCCCCTCTCGGGCACCCCACGGGTCCCCCCGTCCTGCACGGGCACACGCTTGTGGACACCGTGGGCCGCGTGGCACTGATGAAACAGGTGCTTAGCTATTGAAATATTGAAAATGTTGCTTTATTATTAAGGTCTAAAAGGAAGTCATGCTACCTAGGTGGCCAAGTGGAAGAAGGTGATTTTTAGGTCCATTTTTCCCACTCCCAAATATCTGATTTTTTTCAGTGGAATTGGCAGTAAGAGGGTTGTCCCCCAGTGAATGACAATGATTTAGGGTACAGTGATTAACATAAACACTAAAGTTAAGAGTGGGGCGGGTGAGTTCTTTAGCCCAGCCCTTTGGCAAGGATTTTTCATAGAAGACCAGAATTATGACAATGCTTAATACCAGCATGAAAATTGTTATAGCTTCTAATATCTGAGATTTATATTGATGGTTTTGTACCAGAGCCACCTCCCTCCTCATAAACCTGCACATCAGCTTTGAGATGCCAGACAAGAGACCACCTGTCTTTCTCCTGATTTATTGCGAGAGTCATCTGGTGCCATTTGATTCCTCCCAGTGTGAAGTCATTCATTATTTATATTGCGAAGAACTAGAAATAGCTGTCAGGTGTCCGTTTTCAGGTTGGCATTGGCAGAGAGGAATGCAGGCTATTCTGAGTATCCCTACCAACGTGCAAGATGTAAAAGAGAAAGTGCCCTGAGGCCACCTTAGAAGGAGCAAAATGAGGAATGAAGGTGTTATTTCTATGTGAGATGCTGCTCGGGGCTCCGGTGCTGGCACGCAGACTACCAACGTGCTGTGGGGAGATGCACTTCCCATTTACCACCACCCATATGCTCACAAACTGCTCTAGACAGCATGGAGAGGACTTAGCCCCCCTTTTTTCTTCTGCTTAAAGCAGTCTGTATGTTTTGAGCTCCGCTGATTTTGGTCTGTGAGGTTCTTCTGAGTTTAAACAGCTGCTTTGTTTTTGCTTGGTAAATAGGTTTCTTGGCTGTGATCCTTATTGTTTTACGTCTTAAAGTTTCATTTCAAGCTTCTGGTTCATAAAAATCTCACGGCTCAAATCACAACAAAAGCTCTAAGCATCTCTCACAAGGATATTGGGGGGGGAAATAACAAAAAGAGTTTAAGTATGAGATGGTGATAGCGTGCCAGAGCTACTGCCACACAAGGTGAAGGTGGATTTAATATGAAAGCTTCGTGGTTATGGCATCAAATTTTTTATTTTTTGTGTGCGTGTGGGTGATTTGATCAGTGCTGCCTTCTCTTGAGTTACAGTGTAGAACCAGATTTGGAAAAAAAGAAAGGCAAAAGGACAGCCAGGATGGGAGCTGGAAGGAGGCATGGGGTTTAGAGCCAGGAAAATGAGGCTTCGTAGGAGAGGTGGTCCTTCTGGAAGGGAAAGGCCTCTGTAGGTGCAAATGCAGATTTGAAATCACTCTCATGTGGTGTTTCACTGAATTAAAATGTGAATATTTTTTGCACATAATTAATAGAGAAGCAGATGAACAGTGAAGTCCAATTTACCAGATATTTCCTAGCAAAGTATTTTCTCGTTATTTTCTATTGCCTTCCAACTCTGCCTAAAAATATATATCCAATCATATATGATATATTAGTGCAGATTGCTGCCAGTGTAACAAGCCAAACTGAGTATCCTGGCGGATGAGGATGCCAGCTCCTGGGGGGACAAGAGGGACACTTGCCAAAAGGAAGAGTTTCCAGAACTTACTAATGCATTTGCAGAGACATCCCAAAATCCAGGCATATCACTAGTATGAAAACTATTTATTAATCATCTTTTTACCTTGTGCTCTTATTCGGCACAAACCACTTCATATTTGATTTATTAAACCCAAATGAATGGTTTTACCAGCACTGGGGTGCACCAGTCTCATGTGGGACATGGGATGTGCTGTTTTTACCAGCGTTTCGGTCCTGCTGAGCAGTTGCACTCGACAATGCTGTTGGCAGGATGACAGGGTTCATTTTAAAGGACCATTAATTGCTGCCCTTTCCTATCCGTTGTCTTTTTAATGTATTTTGGATGCACCTTTAGCAGGCAGTGATGATCCTCTGCAAACCACTCCCTGGGTACCTTTTATCTGAAGCACAGTGCAGGGTGCTGCTGCTCTCTACCTCTTCCCATGGAAACGGACTTTCCCGGGGACCGTCTGTTTTGTTGCAGCAACAGTGGCTATTATAGTCCATAAACATGCTATTGATTTGCAAAATATTTACTACTTAAGCGAAGGTTTTTCCACAGAATGGCTTTTGCTGTCGGGAGAGAGCAGAATAGGCGATACTTTCCCTGGATGTGATGGGAATGGGGTTCCAAGGCGCTGCTTGCCGGGCGGCTCGCGGGGAGCAGGTACAGTCCCGCAGGCTGGGCTGGCACCGTGTCCGTGTCACACCTCCCCGTGCTTCACGTTCTGCCAGTGAAATCGTGTTTATCAGCAAAAGTTCATTTGAACGTTATTAATCTTTGAGGCTCGATATTTGTTTGCTTCGCTTCCCATACGGCAGAAGCCTACACTCACTTTCTCCCTTAGGAGAAATTAATTTTAAAACTTTCTGTGCAAGAGAAGGAAGAGAAAATCAGACCATTTTCCTGAGGCCCCAGAATTTCTCAGATATCCATTTCAAGGTGTTTATTACAGCCTTTCATCCTGTCCCCTGACTGTTGAGACTAAATTCCCTGCCTGGCAACAGATGGGATGCCAATTTATTTTTAGCAGTTTGTTTGCTTTGATTGAACCCTTAAACAGTATCCTGCTTTTAAGTCCTTGAATTACCTTGGGGGATAACAAGCTAGGCTGAACTTCTCTGAGCGAGGAAATTCAGGAGAGAAACTACCTGTGACGACGAACTATCTCAGTTGAATAAAAACAATGTTTTACTCTTCATCTAGGGGACCTGGAGTACGTTATAACTACTATCTGACATGGTGAGCAGTGAGTTATTAATTTTATTTTACAGCAAGGAAAACAGCAGAGATTAATGTCACCTCAGTAAGGGCTGGATGAGCATGTAAGGTCATCTTCAGTCTTAGTTCCCCACAAATCTGACAAGACAGGAATGCATCTAGTGGCCTTAAGAAAAGCATGTCACCCCTCTTTGCGTGATCCTGTGGACGTGATTTTTTTCTGGGAGAGCAACAGCTATATAAAAATTTTCTCATTTCTTTTGTCTGAAGGAGGAGAGCCATAGACACCAAGAGCTTCCTTGCAATTTAGAAGGAAAATAAAGAAAGATAAATATATCCTTCCTCTGCATTTTTCAGACTTTTGAACCTCCCAGTGCGAGACGTTAGGTGTGCTGGCAGCAGACTGGCCTGTTGGCCTTGCTAATCTAATAAACCCCTGGGGTTAGGGACGTTCCTGTGACCAGTAGCTGGCTGGAGCCCAGTCCCAGCTCCGTCCCAGCGCCCACGTGCTGTCCCGAGCACAGCCCCTGCGCGGCGGAGAGAGGCGAGGGGACGGCGAGGCACAGCCGCTGTAGCACAGGGATGCAGACAGAGAATTTTTGCATCAAAATCAGAATAACCTGCTGTGCCAGAGTCTATTTCGTATTTGGAAGGGGGTTGCTCCTGCTAAACAGATTCCCGTATAAATAAAGTAATATTGTCCTCTGCTGTGTGGATGGGTGAAAAGCTAAAGCGGAGTGAGGAGGAGGCATCCTGCTGGGAGCAAGGCTCTGCTCGGGTGGGGGGACACCCAGCACCCCGGCCAGCCCCTGGCTCTCGGCTCTGCGGAGGGGCCAGCCGCCCCGAGCTGCAGGAATCTAGTCAGCGGGTTTGGGCTAAACAAAGCCAGATCCCATTCTCACTCATTAGCACCAGCATTCAGCACCAAGACCTGCTTTCTCACTCTCTGGGCCGCGAGGTACACGCATGGATGCACAAATCCATGCGGAAACTCTTTGGAGGACTTTTTAATGCTTTCTGTTAATGAATATAACAGGGATCATTTCTTTTAATCGGCCAACGTCTCTGCAAGCCGTCAGCCACTGCTGCTTAGAGAACAAAGCGTCTCCCTTGCATTCCTCTGAAAAGGTCTTAATGAAGCTCTGCCCATTTCTGGGAAGCCCCAAAATCTTTGTGCTCGTTCCAGCGTAGAGCTGTATACAAAATATGAGAGTTACCAAGTCTCTCTGTTAGGGCCTGGCTATAAAATGAATCACTTTTATTAAGAATATTTTCCTTCTGGTCTCCTTTCACCCATTTGTTCAGTTCTTTGCTAAAATTATCCTTTGAGTCATAGAGAGCTCTTTTAGACCCCTCCTTTTGTTTGTTTTTTTTTTTTTTTTTTTTCCCCCTAGATGGCTTTTAATAATTAAGTGTAATGGAGAAGCTTTGATTGGATTCCTCACTCAGATGGTTAATTAGGTATATCTAAATAAGTTACAAAATGTATTCCTTTGGACTCAATTCCTTTTCCTTTATCCAAACTAAAATACACAGTTCTCCAGAGAGTTCTTGTTTGAGAATTGACTGAAGGTAATTATTTCAGATAATTAAGATCACTAAGCAAAGTAATTTAATTTTCTTCCCTGCCTCTTCCTCCCTCCAAGAAATGTAAATGTCTGTGTAACACTCGATCAATAAAAAAAAACCTTTTGAAAGGTTAAATTGGCCAACTATGCTGCTAAGTTGGAAAAGACTAACATGAAGTGAGATGCAGTAGAAATGTTTAGAAAAGTAATGAAATTTCCAATTGAATGCTTTTTATCCCCCTGAGATTTTTTGGGATTTGGTTTTCTTGTTTGTTTTTTTTGTTTTTTTTTTTTTTTTAAATCTTGTGTCTTTGCCAAGGGCAAAGCATGGACAGCAGGTACAAAGATATGGACCTCTGTGGCCAAATTAGTTGTATTGAAATCAGCTGTTCTGGGGCGGGGTCGGCCTGGCTGGGTCCCAGCAGGTGAAGGAGATGCAGAATCAAAAAGGAGAAAGGTGAATTGCATTGACATGACGAGGCTCCACCAGTGACATGTGCAGCAAACCCTATTTATCAAGGACTGTGGGGGTAGGGAAAGAGAAGTTTAGGGTCTTAGAAGACTGAAGAAACTAGGTGAGAGAAGGTATTTGGAGTTTTTACTTTATTTTCCCTTCTTTTTTTCTTGCCTTTTCATTATCTCTGAGTGTCTGGTTGCTGTACAACTTGAATATAACATATGACTAGGGAAGTCTGGAAGAGATTTTCTCTTAACCTCTTTGTTGGAGTGAGCGATCAGAGGAAGAGATGATTGTTTTTCTCTAAATCACACCACTTTTCATGTTTATTAACTCTTCTATTAAAAGCTGGAGAAGGGATGAAGTTGGGAGCTTTTGCCTTTTGTGCTTGGTCATGGGGCAATGAGACAGGGACTTGTTTACCAAACTTGTTTTATGTAACAAAAGAAACTGTAAAGCAATGAGGTGTTTTTTTTTTTTTTTGTTCAGTGAGATCCTGAGTTGTTCCAGTTCTTGCCAGTTTAACCCACTTCTTGTTTCCTTTGTCTTTCTGTAAATGTTTTTTGCCTTAGTTGTATCCTCTCTGTGTCCCATGCTGCTTGTGCAGACAGTTGGTGATATTTATGTAGAAAGCATCTTTTACAGTTCCCTTTCCCTGTAACTCTGTGGTATCTCGAACTGCAACTTCAGAAGGTGCTTAGTCTCTCATCAGTGCGGTATGTCTGGGTACAGACAAGCAAAAAATAGCAATACTAAGTCTTAAGCAGCTTTTGGGATTTAAACTTTATTCAATCCTGCATCCTGAGCTGTGCCTTAAGCTCAAACCTAACCTACAGCTCGGTCAGACCTTCCTGACCTGGTTTGTGTTGCCTGAATCCCAAAGCCTTGGGCTGGTGCTGGCGCAACCCTGTTGCGGGCGCGTGGGCCAGGAGGGCTCCCTGGGAGAGGAGATGAGCTGGTGACCTTGTTGGAGTGGAAAAATCCCTCACTGCTGCGGAAGTCTGGGCTGGACTTCCTAAGAAGTTAGCTAAATGCTAAAACATTGGGGATGTGTCTGCATGTCTGATTGCTTTAGCTCAGAGACAACAGACTGCCTGCTCATGTGTTTACCTTAAACTGCTTTGGCTTCTCACAGTCTACTGGAAGCCATTGCTGCTTTTAAGGTCGCTTGTAATATGAGGCATGCTTTGGAGAAGCAAAAGGTCTGGGACCATTTAAATGTGGCTTTGTAGAAAGGACAGATCTTGGAGAGAGTGTCCAGGTCTCCAACAAGTGCCTGCAGAGCCTTTGGGATCAGTGGCTGCTTCCCACCCAGATCTGCAGGCTTCCCACCTGTTAACTTCCACTGCTCAGCTCAGGTTTTTTAGTTCTAGGCATTTTGGAACAACTGCATACTTTCATTAAAGCTTCCTGTGGTGCGTTCATTATAATTTCTGTTTTACAAGGGCCACTCACCGAAATGCACAAACACTTCAGTAACCTGTCAGTGCTCCGCTTTGAAGCCAGCGTAGAGGTGAATACCAAAGATCTGCTATCTTAATTAGTACAAGAGGTTACAGGGATGTTAATACCTGATCTTGCAGCTCTGACAGAAAGGATTAAAGGTTGTGGAATCAGACGCCTGTAAAACAGAGGGTTCTGGGCACGACTGTTTTTCCTGAGCTCAAGTTAGCAGATTGCGGCTTTGCTTGCTCGGGTGAGAGTGCCTGCTGGTGCGAGTCTGCGTTGGAGTGTACGGAGATGCGTGGCTTGCACTTGGGCCAAGGGTGGGAACTGCCAGGAAGGTCTTGCTTCCTTCAAGCTATGCTGGTATCAAATTCCATCAGAAATACTTGAAATAATGCCCACACCTTGCGGCTATGAAATATCATCTTCCAGTTAATGTGTTTTTTAAGCAGCCTTGCTGCTGTGGTTAGGAAGCTTTGTGGAGTGCAGGCACGTGGCGTGCATCATGTTGACACTTCTTCCTGCAAACTCCTGTGACCTGAGGCCAGCCGTGCCCTGGGGATAGGACTGCTGCCCACAGCACCTGCCCAGGGTCTGCTACACAGCAGCCAGAAACACGTATTTTCCACCACTGTGGCAAACTGGAACAGTAGTTTCTGTACTGCCAGGATGCTGAGCAGCTCGTGTGAGGGTCAGCAGAAAGGAAGAGGCAGCCTGGGGACCCCAGCTTGCTCCAGGGCTGCGTGCAGGGAGGTTACACCAGGGACAGGGTCACTCCAGCAGGTATTTGTGGCAATTGATGGAAACAGGATACTGGACAAGATGTACTTTTTGCAGACCTGTTCTCCCTGGCCTTGCCCAATCTGTTCTTGTGGTTCATGTGATGAAATTCCTGAGATGCAGACAGTCCCCTGTAACAGCCAGAAGCCCTGTTTGAGGTCCTAAAGCAGTCACTGTGTGGGCATGGAATAACAGTGATGTTTCAGCCCTGTTGGTAGCTCTCGGGATTCTGTGTTGCAGTAGGATGTTGGAGCCCTTTGCCCACACTGCTTCCACAGTCCTTACCCTGAAATGTTTATGGTTTCAGGCCTCAATTCTGCAGGAAGGTGGGAATCTTTCAGGATACCTGTATGTGACAAGTAATACTCACCCTGTCTAAAGGTGGTAAAAATCTTGCTGTAATGAATTAACTTAAGGTATTTTATGATGTTTGGTGTGCCTCCTTGGCACCCAGAAGATCTCAGATATTTGATCCAGAGGGTGTGATTTATTGGGCAATTATACATCTACACACCATCGCTCATGCTGGAAAGAGGCACTGTGATCTCATCAGTCTGGGAGAACGTGACATGGAAGGACTTTTATCAAATGAAGGGGGGAGCTGATGGATGGAGAAGTCAGGGAAGTATTGATTCCAACCAATATATTATTTTCTACATTAATATTGTGCAGACAGTAGCAAATAGAGACCCTGCACTAGTGTTAGTGTGTTTTCCATGATGAAGAATTGCCCTTCTGTGAAGTTTCATTTCAATGAGGAATGAAGTTTTGCGACATTAAATGATTTCTTATGGAAATGTTAGTTCTTTCATTATACAAAGAAACAGGCAAAATGCACAATTATTTTTCTTGCGCCATCAGGAAGAAATGGGGTGAGGGAACATGGTACGGGAGGAGTTCTCTGTATGTGTTGCTCTGTTTTGGGGGATGTCTTAGGATCTGCAGTGTGCTATTTTCTAGCATGGGTATGTGACTATTGGAGCCCATCTGAGTTAGCACAACCAGCGCCAGCCTGTGGGCATGTTGTGTCTCCCAGAACAACAAGCTGCAGAAGCTGCAGGATATTTCTACAGGTGTGTTAAAAGGAACAGTGGCCCAGGCCATCCACTTGTAGATGAAGTTTGCTGCAGGTCTTTGGCCCAGATGGTGGCTATGGAAAGGTGAGGTCAGGAGAAGATTTTTAATCTGTTCTGTCATGTTGACTTTCCAAATGGCAAATAGTTCCTGAATCAGGGCCAGAATATTTGTGACACAGGTTTTCCCCTTCTATTACTGTTTCTTTTTAATTTGAAGGTCATTCCTCTGAGTTTAGCAGAGGCTTTTCTGTTGATGACTGATGTTTTCCTCCTGCTATCTGTTCTACCTTGTAATACTGGATTTATTAATGTACAACAGAGTTCTTCTCAGATTCATTGGAGCCAGATGGTGATAAGAAGGACTTCTGCTTTAAAATTTACCTTCCTCCTTTTCTTCCCTGGCCCCCACAAACAAAAGAAAGGGAGGGGATTAATCTTAGACTAAAAGCATTTCAGTTGGAGCCTGCCTCCAGAAGTCATTAGAAAGATAACCCAGTAATGAGACTGATCTAAGAGACCTTGACTTGTGTTGACAGAAGAGGGAACCACTTTGCAGCATTTTTGTTTTTGTTGGGATCAGGCTGCTTTGTACAAGACATGGCACAGCCTTAAGATGGCAGCTGCTGATGGAGATGATCTTTGCTCTGCAGACCACACATGTTCCATAACTTTAGCACAGATAACCCATCTCCACTGGAGAGATTCAAAAGGTTAGTGTGTCTCTAGACTCCTCATGGCTTGTATTTCTTGAGATACTAAAAATTTAGAGTAAACCAACTGAAGATGCTGTACCAGTGTGCACAAGTTGAAGAATTCTGAACTTTAACCATAATGAACTTATTTACAAATAAAGCGTCCCTATTTCCAGTAGATTAATGCTCTTGAGCTGAAAGGAGTTAATGTTGCTTTGCTCATGGCATCAAGCATGCAGTTGTTTCATGTGCTTCTGTGTGGTTTGGCTCATGTTGATTTCTTGGGTTTTCTGTGACCCATGAAGCCATGAACCCAGGCTTAGAAAACAGCAAGGTCTCCACGTGTTTTTTTTCGCCCTCTTATCCAGAACAGTGAAGACTTTCACCTGAGATGTATACGTGTTAGAGGGATGTGAAGGTTAGTTTGAACTTAACTGAATAAAAATGTCAAGGGAGGTATCTCAGATCACTTAACCTGCTTCGTCATCAGCAATAGAACTGGGCAGCCTCTGCAGGGGCATCTCAGCCCAACTGTCGTTGCTCTAGGTTTTACAAACAAAAAGAGTTCTGCTATGCCAAGCAGAGGATGAGTGTATTTTCCCCCTGTCCCCACTGGAGGTCACTGGAACACTGTTTACCATTGTCTGTTAGAACAAAGGAATTGCAAAACTGACATCTAATGAAATGAACGTTTGAAATTTTCAGAGATTTTTATCAATTTTACATACGCAAATAAATCTCCAAATTGCTCATAATCCCTGTGTGTAATAGGTATTTTAGAAACATTTTCTATGCCCTGAGGAGACATCAGCAGAATCTTTATTTTACAAAAGTATGAATCAACTGATAGGAATTTTGAGAAAGGCTCCTGTAATGGGCTCTCTGTGCCCAAGCTTTCTTTGTCATACCCTGATGGACGTGCCATGTCCTAAGTGCAAAAACATACCTTAAGCCATTCTATGTTTATTACAGGAAACCCAAATGTTATTGGCAAAAATGCTATTGCATGTATGTTATATATGCTGGGAAGAAGAGCAGTTTGAGGTTCTGCAAAGGTGATCTTAGTAAAATTGGTTCAGACCCAGGAGGCAAAGATGGTCCTTTTTATTTTTTTTTTTTTCTCTCCCCCTCTTCCCTGTGCAAGCAGCAGTTCCTGCCCACTCAAATTTTTGTAAGTCTGCTCAGATAGCCCTTCTGTCCTAGGTATGGACTCCCACCTTGTGCTTGAGGAGCCCTTTGCACTTGGTGCTTGAGCAGAAGCAGATGCTAGACTAACAGGATCTAATTATCAGTAATAAGAAAAGTTTGGCAACTAGTCATGGAATTGTCAATAAAAAAATTCAAAAGCTTCTTCTCGACCCATCTATCAAAGTGTGTGCGGTTGCTGTTAATTATTGACTGACTAATAATCAGTATTAACTAAAAGGATTCCTTTATTTCCTGGTGATATGTAAAGCCAAGAAATAGACTTCTGGGTGATATCCAGTTTCAAGATAGCACTTTATATTTTAATATAGGAATTAATATTTTAGTCTTTATATGTAAAGTGTACTTGTGAAATGTATCAGCTTATGGCAAGTTAGGTGCCATTTACTGTAAGTTTTTGACTGAGAGTGCATGCAGTTGACCAACTAGAGTAGTGATTGGTCTCCTTGGAAAATGTGTGGGAGGAGTTGGGGATTTCCATTTCAGATGTAGGTATTTCGTTTAAATCTGTTCCCACAGGCAGCTGATGGATCCAAAAACCCTGCTGGAGTATTTATCAAATAAATATATATGCATAAATGAAAAATATCAGAATACAATGCTCTCTGCAAGCATTTCTGTTAAAGAAACACAATTTGCTGTTGAAAAATTTTCAGAAGTTTAAAGTGCTTGCAAGTCCATGGGGGGCTTGGATTTGGGGGAAGGCGGGTGCAGGCTCAGTCTGAGCAGTCTCCCTTGGCAGGCGCTGTGTCTTTCTCTGCTGCCTTTTCCCAATGCCATTACCAAACACATCAGGTAAAGTCTGTCTGGTGAATTAAGGTACTATATCTCTTGGCCTTTGACAGTCATCAGAAGCCTCATGGGAAAGTATTTTTAAGAGCTGGCAACATGTTTTTTCTGTTCTCACATGTAGCCCCCTCCAAGCTCCCCACTGGGAAAAATATGAATAAGGAAAATTCCAGTTTTGGTTCTGCTGCACATTGGAGCAGAGGCTGTGGTACTGCGGTGGCATCGCAGTCACCCCAGGGGAGTGTGATGTGGCACAGCAGGCTTGCGGGGTTTTGAAGGGGCCTCTAGCAGACAGGAAATACGAAAATTGGTCTAATGGCCTGGCTGAAGCTTCTGCTTCAGATGTAAACTCCAGGTGAAGAGTTAAACTGAAGTGAGATAAAGTCTTACCAGTGGCTGTTAAGATGCCTGCCCTGGGCTGTGGCTCTGGGGATGCAGCAGCGGCTGCAGGACCAGCCCAGGGGAGATCTGCTGCTGGGCTCTTAATGAAAACACTTGTATTGTAAAGACTCTAAGAAAGTAATGCTTGATTGTGTTTAGTGAGTGATTTTGTGAACCTAAATAATAGGTTCATCTTGAATTGATGATGAATGCGAGGACTTCAGTCCCTGAACCATGGAGATTTGATTAATGAATTAAAATGATGAGGTACTCAGTTGGAATAAGAATGCACTTGCCTATAAACTCTCTGTGGATCTCTCAAGCACAGTCTATTTCACTGGATTTTTGTGAACACAGTGCATTTTGTAGATTTAAATGGGGCAGGCCATCTCCTGAAATGTTACTGCTGGGTCTTAAATTGGAGAGATGGAGGTGTCTGGTGCTGCCCTTGCTTGAAGCTTTTGGCAAATGTGGGGGACAGGAAACCTGGCTTGAGGTAAACTGCCAGTAACGTTATCCAAGAACCATCCCTTTATTTGTCAAATCTATCAGCCTCAAAGAGGTTCAAAATGGCCTTGTGGCATGTGCAAGTATCCAAGCACCAAATCGGAGCTTGGGTCTGGAGCAGTACTTCTGCTTTTGCTTCATTTAAAAGCTTATCCTTAAATGTTTGCACTAAAGCCCTGGAGCCCTAAGAAAGAAGATGCAAATAACTTGACTCTTTTCCCATGGAAGCAATTAAGAAACTGTGTTAATAAGAAATCAAGTTGTTTGTAAATTTTAATGGTTTAAAAGATGCCCCAGGGAAATCACAAACGAATAGGACATTGTTTGATGCGGACCCTTACTAGCCAAGCAGCTCCACCTCTGTTGTAGATGCGATCAGTTAAAAATTATCATGAGAAAATGACGTATTCTTTTAATTTAATGTGTTTAGCCAGAAGGATTTTTGAACATAATGATTAGAGGCTAGAAGAGTGCCATTTTGCTTTATTTCTTCCCCACTTAAGAAAAAAGGGAAACCATACTGCATCTTGCTTTAGGCTGGTTGGGAATGCTAGGAGCAAAATCAGTGGGAAGTTGCATTAATATTGCACGCGATGACCAAAAATGGGTTTAAGAATACGTGCTGGTAGGCAAAGAGCATAAACTGCACTTATTCGAGTATCAGGACCTGTCTCTGGTGTGGGTTTGGCATTTGCTGGTGTTGCCCAGAGCTGCGGGGACGGGCAGATCTGGGGGGTCCTGCGCAGAGCAACAACACTGAGTAGTTACCATCGAGTGTTATTTTACCCCATCGCGTTAACCCCTTAGAGCACGGGGCGGATGCCAGCCTGCCCCTGCTGAGCAGCAGCAGTTTAGCAGAGACAAGAAAAAAAGGCAAACAACCAAAAAGCAGACACTAGAACGTCAAATTTCGCTGCTGCTTTCAGTTCTGCGATTGCAAAGCCCATTTCGTCGTTTTGAGGCCCAGCTTGTGCTTTATGGAGCGTGAGGGCTGGCAGCGCCACTTCCGCCATGGCTTGGAAATGGGCCTGCGAAGAAGGCCTCGTGGTTTCTAAACATGCTAATATCTGACATATAGGAAGAGAGCCTCAGCGGAGGCTTTCGTACTGCTTCAGTAGCTGAGGAAAATATTAATGTGACAGGAATAGAAGATAGAGCATAAGGTACAATACTTGTATTTGAGGCAGGTGAGAAACAGGGAGTGACTAAGTGACAAGTTTTGCTGCTGCTTGGCTGTGTGATATGTGTGTGGTTTCCAAAGGGCTGAATTATTGTGAGTTGTAAGAAATTCATAGAACTATATTTAGCTTTATGTATGTCTACACATACATGAAAATCAACAGAAGATTTCATTATTGCCATGACACGTTCCTTCCAACTTGTTCATTCCTATGATTATTGCAATTTGTTTCTCCTGAAATATCTGTAAGGCATGACAAGACACTAAAGTTATGGTGAGTTACACAAAGGACTCCTTTGCATATTAAAGACTTCATATTGTCACTGACTAAATTTGGGAAAACATCTACCACTGTGAGTGTCATTAGAGAGATGAATTCCAGTGCTCATTACTGGGGTGCTGTGACAAATAGGTGGAGGAAGGACTATAACGTGGCAGTATGCTTTTTTTCCTGAGCCTTGTTGAGGCTCATTTTACTTCTCTCCTTCTCTAGCAGTCTCAATCCCTTGATAATAAATGCAGCTCGCATATGAACAACCCCCTGGACTGATTTCTTTCCACTGTAAGAAGTGATTTAAAAGAAGGCGAAAAAAGACAGTGAATGTGTTCATTATTGATAATCTTAAAGATTTACTGTGGGCTTTCAGAAAAGCTGCTGCCTTAAAGCAAACTGCTTTTATCTCTTTTTTGTTTGCTTAGTTGGCTTTTGTGGGTTTTGTGGTTTTTTCATTCAGTAGCTCATGTAGGTAGAAGCTTGAATTTTATTTTTTTTTTTTTTCTGAGGGGAAACTTGTCAGCCCCTGCTAGCAGCGGGAAGGCTCAGTGGGAACTGCATGAGGATGTGTTGCTAGTGGAGTGGTGCATGGACTACAGCAGACCTGGATTTAGGTGCCTGTGGCCACTGGCTCTGCCTGTGCTGGGGAACATCATGGTGTTACCAGCACAGCAGCTGAGTGTCCTGGTCTCTGGGAAAGGGCTGGGCTCCTATCTTTAGGCACCAGGCTTCTTGAAAGTGTTTAGAATTAGACACTCACTGTAAGCATTTAAAAAACAACTCTAACATGTTGGCAAAATAATGGTGAAACTTTCTCAGCAGCTGTTTCCAGTCTGGTCCTTCTGAGCCCGCATGGTAGTGTCTGATTTCTGTTCTTGCTTGTGTTTCCCTGCACTGTTTCAGAGCATCTGTCTTGGGTTTAGGGTTGAAATGTTCTTCACGTGGAACCTAATTGCATTAGAGTGCAAGAAACCAAGAGGAAATGCAAGAGTAAGGGGGAATGTAATTCAGATGAATCCCTAACTGCTCCTTCATGTTAGCTCAAGGAAAGATGTCGACAAGGTAATTATCACAGTGGTTTGTGTTTTGCTGCTTCCAGCTTTCTCCTGGAGGGAACAGAAGCAGTTGGTGTGGTGCAAGAGATGGGACAGCAGATGGGAATCAGGTGCATACTGACTAAGCCAAAAGATAGGAAACCAGGAGAATGAGAGTGTGTACTAAAAAGCCCAAGAGCAGTGAATTTCTCCATTGGGTTCTGACCTTTCTCAGTGTACATCAAAGGGTGAAGGCAGTCACCCTGGGCTCAGAGTCATTAGATATTAGAGATGTTTAAAGTACAAGGTATCAAGCTGGGAGGCGTGGACCAGATGTGCTCATTCACCTCTTTGCCCTTCAGTCTCCAGAAGTTCCAGAATCTCTAATTAAAGCCAAAAATAGGTTCAGGGAGGAGCAGATGGCATTAGAGATCAGGAGGTGTGAATGAGCTGCCACAGGGAGATGGACTTGTTTCACCCACGTAACCTCTTGATGGGCCCTGCGAGAGCGCTGCGCTGTCCTGAAACTGCCATCTCTTAAGAAGGTCATTGCCAGAGCCCGGCAAGGAGGTGGTAGAGAGATTATCATGGGGAGACTGGGTGGGTCAGAAGCTTCAGCACAGTTCTGTGCAAAGCATGCTCATTATTTCTGAGTAATTAGGTTTCCTGTATGGATGACTGTCGGGAAGCAGAAAGCACAGACCCAAAGGTCCATGAAATTGAGGGAATCAGCAGGTGCTCAAAACCTTGAAAAATCATGATCTCCAGCAGAAGCTTGTTCTCTTTTTTTTTTTTTTTTTTCCCCTCTGTCTGGAGATAAGCACCTCTGAACTTGAGATTATTTGTAAACATACACAAACTCTGTGGCATTTAAATCCCCAAATAAAAGGGTTGGGTCCAAACTGCTGTGTGCAGTGGGGAAGGAGCAAAGGCAATCTGGTAATATCTTAACTAAGACAGGTTGTACAGATGCATACTATAAAAGCAGAGCAGGGAAAATTTTACCCTGTTGTTAGAGCAAAGAACTTTGCAAAAGGAGAGCATAAACAGGAAAAAGATGACATGCCCAGAATCTCCAGACAAGCAGATAGCAGAGTGCTTTCCTCAGTAGTAACAATGAAGGATCTTGGAAGGAAAGTGTCATCTAATAGCTTTCTGGCACAGTACGCATAATTGCCTGGTTGAACTCGCAGACATTTAGAGGCCTGTTGGCTAAAAAGGTTTTGCAGGGTTCAAAGTAAAAATGTTGGATAATGTTTACCATAATACAAATAGGAAATACAGAGCATTTTCTATATTTTCTTGTTGGATTCAGTACAGCGCATCTTTGTAGCTGAATCCCTCTGGTTTTGGGTTTTCCTGCATATGTGATTGGAAACTTAGCAGGCAAATGTCAATTTGGTGACATCTTGGAGCAAAAGCAGACCTGAATGAACTTTTTTTTTTCCCCTAAGTAGCTAGAATGAGCCAGGTGACTTGTGCAGAAATTGGTCGATTGTGCATTCTCGTTTGCTGTTTCCTCGAGTGCCTCTACCTTCCTTCCACATTGTGGTATTTGCTTCTGAAGCAAGAGATATTTCCCAAAGGTCTCTGAGCATGTGTAGCTGTATTTCCTCCCCATAGTTAATTCAACAAAGAATACTGGAACACAGAGTATCAGAAAATATTTTCTCTGTGTTCAGAAAGCAAAACCATATGCTCGAACCCTGTCATCAGTTCAGGGGCATTTAATAACCTCATACTTCACCAATCAGAATAATTAAACAGGCTCATTATTTTAAATATTCATTGCGTCCAGATTCCATGTTTGGCTTTCTTGGTCAATTTGGTTCTTGCTAATCTGGGGGAAGGAAAGAATGTTCTCTAGTGCTTAATTTGCATTAAAAACACTATAATTTGTAAGTAAATTGGAAAGCTTTTAAGTGAAGAGGGAACATCAGTGACTTGACAGTCAAAGCTCTCCTTTGTTTTTCAAGCATAATGTTCCAGAAAGATGCTCTTCCTTTCTTGGAATTACATGGCGGTAAGAATGAAGCCTTGTAATTGTTCATTAATCCATGGTTATTCGGAGACTGGAAGAAAGCACCAGAAAAGAACAACAAACCCAAAGCGGGTTGTATCTTGCCTGTGATACCTTTTACTAGAAAATTGATTTTCAATTTCTTAAGTTATTTAAGGGGGGGTTTAAATTATTGTCAGAAGAGCTGTTGCTGGTCTGCGTGGTGGAGGCTGGGGAGATGGAAGAATGGAGCTGCCTCTGCAAAGTGCAGTAAGACCTCTCCCTGCCTGCTCCGGTGCTGAGCCAGTCTGGCTCTTCAGCCTTGTCTCTTGGATTTGATTTTTATCCTTTCTGCTACTCCCAATTGTGCAAGACTTCCTCTTACTGGTGAGCTGACAAGTGGCCCACAAGGAGTTATAACTGAAACTTGGCCAAAAGGAGTAAAAAGATATGAAGATATGTCACTGACTAAATGGGGGGGGGGGGGGGGGGGGGAGAAGGAGGGGGGAGTTTCTCCTATTTTCTTACTTGACCAACCTGATGCAAAGAACATGTCTTAGTTTGATTTATTTTAAAAATGCCCAAATAGATAGGCTCTACTTTTATTCCTTTTTTGGTATATCTGATAGCATGGATATTTATTGAAAAAAAAAAAATCTTTTTCTGTATTAAAGATGTTACTTTCTTTGTTGCTTCCACCTCTTTATTGAGGAGGAGGAGGGGAGAGGAGTGAGAAATGCAGCAGAGAAGCTTATTTCAATGCAAATCTATTGTTGATAATTGTAGTTTTAAAATCTTCTCAACCTTCAGCTGAACAATGACAAAAGAATAATGACTGTGAATTATTAGCTGTTCCACTTACCTTCAAAATAGTTCTTACATTGTTGTGATACTTGGGTGTATGTACATCTTTTTGTTTGGGGTTTTTTGTTTTGGTGTTTTTTTTTTTTTTTTTTTTTCCCCCTAATGTGCATGTGGTTCCTGTGGTCTTTGTTTTCTTTAGGACCTCTGATAATTCTGCATCCACACTTTTCCTTTGGATATAGAGGGCTAAAATCAATTAAAACTTTCTTCCATGTGTCCAAAGTAATTGGATCAATTTTTGCATTATTCTGTTTTTAGGTCAGCATAATGCAACAAATAGTAGTATAAAAATGAGCAATCTAGGGAAGTTGAACAAGCAAGTTTTGTAGTGCTTTGAATCTTTTCTGTGGGTATTTGCAGAGGTGGGCTTGATTCTGAGCTCTTAAACTGCTTGCTGTCATTGGAGTCCAAATTTCTACCAGTTGTGGCACTCACACAGTGAGTACAGAAAACAGCTGGAGTGGGGTGCAGCATTCTACACTCATTTGTATTCTGCATATAAATGGCCTCCAGGTTATAGGGTGTAGGGAATCCAACCCAAGAGATGTTTACCTTATGTATGCAAATATCTGACAGTGTGGATCAACTTGCAGAGCAGAGAGTACTACTTCTTTATTATTTTACATTTATTTCTTGATTTTTTTTTTTTTTTGAAAACATTCAGAGATTTAATGGCAGCCATGAAAAATTCTCAGAAGGAAATGGAGAGAAGATTTTAAATAGTGACTAATAACAGAAAGAGCTAATGCTTCTAAACGTGTATGCTTAAAGCCACAAAGCTAGAAGCTTTGCTTTTTTCTGGGCTTAGTGTTAAACACCTTTCCCTCCAAATCGTGGAGCCTTGCTTGTAGGAAGCAGGCTCTATAACTGATGATTCTATTTATCTGCTGTGGCAAAAGAATGGCAAATCGAGATGGATATGTTTCTACCTGTCTGAACTGACAATTTATCACCCGAATTCCTAATGGATCAAGCATTTGCTAAAAGAGGGTAATTGTCTGGATGTGAAACTTGGCTTTTGGATGCAAGGGATTTATGATGTGTCATGTTGTGGACAGAAAGTATAACATCATATTATGGTAATTCTTGTCATGCTTATGCATGTCATATGACAATATAAAACAATGTGACTGTCTAATGTGTAAAAGTAGCAAGTGTCTCTGAAATGGGGAATGCCCACTACTAATCCAGAGTGTGAGAGTCTGTCACACGTTCTGGAAGTAGAACAACCATATTAAGAGAAATAATTAACTGAGGTGGAGTACAGGGTTATTCTGCCTCCATGCCCAGAGCTAGCTCTTGGTAGGGCAAACTCTAAGCCATGGACGACTTGTACAGAAAATTCTCTGCTGATTTGTGTGGAGATGAGCTCTTCCTCCCAAAACAAGGCATTGTGGATTTTCTCTGGAAGTACATCAACAGTATGAGAAGGTAGTGTTTTCCTTAGCAAGAGGCATTTGAGAGGAACACTGAAATTCCCAGTGATTTGACAAGAATGACATTAAAGATAGAATTAATAACAAGCAGATGAAAGGAGTTCTGCCTTGATAAAATTGCTTTCACCACTTGCCAAAGTAGCAAAGAAATGTCTCATCACCATCGAGAAGGTAGGACCAGACTGCTAATGTGTAAGTAGGAAGGTAAATTATCAATGTGTGGAGCAGGATCATCTGAAACCCTGTAGTTCATCATGTTCTTTCACTAAGCCTTTGTCCTGGTTTTGGCTGGAATAAAGTTAATTTTCTTTCTAGTAGCTGGTATAGTGCTGCGTTTTGGGTTTAGGATGAGAATAGTGTTGATGACACTGTTTTAGTTGTTGCTAAGCAGTGTTTATACTAAGTCAAGGGCTTCTCAGCTTCTCGTACTGCCCTGCCAGCAGAAGCTGGGGGTGCACAAGGAGTTGGGAGGGGATATGGCAAGGCCAGCTGACCCAAGGGAGCTGGAGGGACATCCCAGGCCATATGGCATCACGCTCAGCATATAGAGCTGGGGAAGAAGGAAGGGGGGATGTTCGGAGTGATGGCATTTACCTTCCCATGTCCCTGTTACGCATGACAGAGCCCTGCTTTTCTGGAGATGCACCTGCCTGCCCATGGGCAGGGGTGAATGGAGTCCTTGTTTTTAATTGCTTGCATGTGTGGCTTTACTTACTAAACTGTCTTTATCTTGACCCACAAGTTTTCTTAATTTCACCCTTCTGATTCTCTGACACATCCCACTGGGGGGGGGAGTGAGGGAGCAGCTGTGGTTAAACTGAAGCCTTTTAATCATCCCATCTGGATGGGGTGGAATGGGTTTGGAGAGTAAGAAAAGCCTGGCTCATTGTGGAGGGTATTGCACCCATAAAATTCATGCACCTTTGGAAGCTGCTGCTGGCATATGTTATGCATGGCTGTTGCACACATACTTGATTCAGAGGACAAACACAGAGTTGTCAAGGATTTGATTGTTTTTCTCAGCTGCCCGAGGAGTGTTAAACCCTATTGTTTTTGACAATGCACCTCAATTAGGTCTTAAAAATAAAATTGGTAGTACATGCTTTGTGAAACTGGAGAAGCTGTGGTGGATTCCTTGGAGAACTGAGCTGCTTGAATTTAGGCTTAAGGATGATGTTTCTTCACAAGGGAGTCACCAGTCACAATAATTACATTGCTGTCTTCTCATAATATGATTTATTTAGATGTTGCCATATGAATTAATTCTCTCTAATTGCTGCTCTTCTCACTGTAAATCAAGGTTTCTTGCTTTCTGCAGAGTAGTGAACATGATCCTACACTGAAGTAATTAGTCCAATTAGGAAGGAAAGCAGATGTGGAAAACCAATTACTTTCAGGAATGTGTCTGCTCCTATGTAGTCCAAATGCTATTCAATCAAAATGTAATAGTAGTTTAATAAAACATTGTTTTATTTGTAAACTCTATCCAGTGTTAAGACTATACCGGCTCTTTTGGAGAAGATGGTTTGGATTAGCTTTGTGGCTGGTGAGATTTCTTCTGACTTGCTCCTGGTTTACACAACGAGTGAGAGAAAGCACATGGAGAGCGCTGCAAGGGAAGGCAGCATCCCCTTCCTCCTGAGACATTGTCCTGCAGTGAGAATGACATGGGCTGCTGTCCTTGGCATTAGTACACTTGTCAAGAAAACATCCAGCAGAGAAAATTCCAATGGAAGAGGAAATGGGGCATTACAGTGGCACCCCCTGGTTTGGATGGCGAGTCCCCCCCCCCCCCCCGTCTTTGCCTGCAGCTAAAACCGCATCCAAGGGATGGAATGGGACTGTGTGACCCCATCCAGCCCTGTGGGTGCTCCCCAGAGCTGTGTTGGTGTTCGCTGCTCTTCAGTCATCTGGGAGCCAGGCACAAACTGGTCAGCAAGTGCCCATCAGCATCCAGATCGTGTTCTGACCTAAATAATTTAAGAGCTGCTGTTAACAACTATTGTTCTTTTGCATTTCCTTTTTATGCTGGTGATGCGAGAGCCCACAACCTCTGCAAGATCTGGCTGGAAAGCTTTCAGTGAAACCTTTCGTGGTATGTCACTGGTGTGCATAGTGCAAGTCAGACTTGCTTGACCGTATCAGTGGGGTTGCAGCAATTGATGTTAGTGGAGAATTTAAGCCTCTGAAGCTCAAGGGACTTCTCAAAACTGAGTAAACCTAGAGGAGGAGAAATGCAGGTTCCAGAGTGAGAGGGAGCATGGTGTTCAGCAGAGATTTGAAAGGAAATAGAGTTGACAACAGCATTGCAGGATTTTGAGGATGAATTGTGCTGTCCTGCTGAGAGTCTCTGAGGAGAGAACTGAACTTGAAAAGGTGTGAGGAGTGGGAGGAAAAGGGAAAGCACGGGGAATCCTAATGCGTGTTGCAGAACTGAAAATGTGAGCAGAACCTAGTTGTCTTTATGCAGTGCACTCATCTGCCACTGCTGTTGGAGCAGAACAGGCCCTGTAATGAACTTGTGCTTATCGGCAGAAGCAGTGCATGTGGGGCTGGACTCCTCAGTCTCCCCCTTAACGCACTCATTTTACATCTGAGTTGTGCAGTATTTATCAGCAGGGATTTTTCAAATTTACTAGCAGCAGCAAGGCTCCCCTGGACTCTTCCACTCAATGTTAGTTGTCAAATCCAGTGTTTGTGCCCAGCCTGAAGTAGCATATGAAGTTACCAGCTTATTTCTGAGAGAGAATGGCCACCAGACTCAGCCAGCACTTGCAATTGTATTTACTCGTGTAGTTGGAAGAGGTGATTCTGCGTTCCTGTGCTCATCATGCCTCTCCTAGTTTGGAAACAGGATTTGTTTTACAAAGGATGCACTTTGTTTAGCGTACAGAAGTAATCGATAAAACATCAAGTGCAAGAAATGGAAGGAGGCAAATGCACTTTTCCCTGTAATTAATTTCCCAGCGCGGTTCTCAGAGGTGGCAGTCACAGCCCTGCACCAGGAGGGGCACAACCAGGGAGCAGAGCAAACACAGCTTGTCTAGCTGCAGTGTGAGCCAAACAAAATCAGGATGGCCTCTTTGGGGTTTGTTTTTTAAGCTCTTCATTAAAATACCTGGAGAGGAGTTTTGCATTGGAGGTTCACCCATCTATTTTCTTCTATTTGCTGTGCAGAAGTGTACTCATAATTGGGCCATTAAAGGAGGTGTTGAAATGTTACTAATTGTCAAAGGCAATTAAGTGTAGCAACATGTCACAGGTAAATTAATGAGACTCCAGGTGTTTTGAGCCAATTGAATTTATGTGGGTGTAAAACAATTCCAATCTCTGCTAGTTGTCTGTACAGTTTTGGTGTGCTCTGATTTTTTTTTTTTTTTGTGTTTTTTTTAGGAATGTAGCTATACATCAGCACCTGAGCTGGTTGTGCTTACAGGGTCTCTGTGATGTACTACATACGACATAGCCCTGATTTTAGATATGCTTAAAATCCATAGCTACTATTTTCTGGAAGATGTTCCCTTTTCTAAGCCGGCCTGCACATCCAGGCTGTTTTCAGACTTGCTCCGACCCAACAGAAGCAGAGATTGTGCCAGTTTCTATTACTTTTCCACACCAAGAGGTGCTTCAGGGGGAGATTAGCTATTGAGGCAGTAACTTGTAACCAGTGTTCCAACAAGTTTAATTTTCTCTCTACATCTTTCTGAGGTTGGCAGTCCTTAATTCATGGGGAGTTTTGGTTCCTCTTTATCACAGCCTTGAACGAGATGTGTGAGCAGCTGCCGCATGTGCCTGGGTGTGAAGAGTGGATTCAGAGGCAGGAAACCAGATTGTAAATACCACGGCAGCCTCTGTGCTGCGTTTTGCAATAGACAGCCTTCCCTTTTCATCGCGCTTGCCATCAGCTTCCCTTTGATCCTCACATCTCAGTGCCTTGCTGTCTTTCCTCTCCCGAACGCAGAGGTCTTGCTGCTGCAGGGAGGGCTGGCTCTGGCCTCCCGTGTGCAGCACGTACCTGTCCCTGCACCTGCGATTCCCTTGCCGAGGCTCCTGCCCTCCTCTCCTACCTGGGAAAACAGACCTGTGGAGCTCTGCTGCTTTATGCACCAACAGGTGGGCTATGCTGCAGGGAAGGAAGTCCCCTCCTTCATGACACCTCAAGCAGAAGTGTTCATGGGGAGTGCAGCCAGGCAGCATGGGGCTGTGGGATGACCCTAAAAAACTTCCTGGGGGGCACTGCTGGAAGGGTAATATTATCTTCAATTATTCCTCCTTTGGCCACTAGCCCAGGACCTGGCTCTGGTTCTGCCACAGACCTTGTAGGTGACCTGAGCTGACCGCTGGCCAGGAAACCTTTCAAAGACCCAGATAAGAATTACAGGTCGGTCAGCCTCTGTGCTCGGATCCTCAGCAGGAATAATAGAGCTACTGCTTGGGAATGTAGTGAGGATAAATGCACTGATGATTGTGATTCCCACAGTGATTTGAATGCAGCAGTAGTGGAAATATCTCTAATACCCTGTAGCCACTCATTTTTATTGACTAGTGCATTTAGTTAACAACAAGATTTTGTAAATGTGACTTTATTGGTAAAAATATTGTGGGAAAAAAAATGCACGCATCCAAATTAGTTTCTGCTTATTTGTGCATCATGCACACTGTACATACAACCTATTGTAGCATGAGTTTAAGTTTTTTGTGTTCACTAAAATACTAATTTGCCTATTGAGAATTATAGGAGCCATAATCACAAAATTCCTGCAGACACTTCTTATTACAAACAGTTAGAATGCTGTTATCTTTGCTTCATGCATAGCTATTTTCAGGAAGACCTGCAGTGACTCAAAATCACTGCGGAGAATATTCAGAGTTTTAACCTTTGAACAAATATCATGGGTTTTATTTCTGGTTACAATTTTAACATAAAAAATCTGGAGTTACTAAATTGAGAGTGGCCAGCAGCTGTATCACTCCTGCCAAAAACGATGGCATACTGCCCTCCCCTTGCAGCTCACAATACTGTAGATATTAGGAGAGACCACAAAAGGGTGGAACCGTCACATGGTCACATAATTATCACTCTTTGTTTCTTTTCTTTTCTGTTCCTCATGTATTAGATGCCCTCCCTGCAAAGAGATTTGTGATTCTGTGTGTATGCACGCGCATGTTTGAGGGTGGGTGAAACTCTAATTGTATATTATTAAAATATTATGATTTTTCCCCTTCCAAGCTGTAGCAGTATGCAGCACCTCCCTGATGTCTTGTGCAGCTGGCTTTGACTGGCACTTGCAAGGTTGTCCTCCAGGTGCTGCATCAGAAATCTTTTGACACAGTGTCAGTAATTAAGTGTACAATTAAGAGAATGTCTGCAATTAAGTTCAATCAGTCAGTCAATCAAATCTACATTTGTATAGGGCTTCTAAACGGCCTCTTATCCAAGCCTCCCCTCTGCTTCAGAGCTCTGGGAAGTTAACACCAGACACAAGGGAGCATTTATTTGAAGCAACTCAAAGGGCTAGAGGGTTTGTATTGAGGGGATATATGAGGCTTAGCTCTCTACCGAGTAAAAACCGAATAACTACTGGCTTTAGGAAAGGAATTCAGGCACAACACTGAAATGGAACTATTAAAAACACTGAAAACTTCTAGACTTTCTAGCTGTCTGTCTCCCTGGGCATTCAGCTCGGCTCAGTAGTAGTACTTCTCATCTTCCTCCCTAGGGGAAAGAATCAAAAAGCAGAGATATTATATTTGTGTAAGCTAGCCTGGTCTCGTGCCATTTCAGACCTCTTTCACCTCATGCCAGTTTTAGTTTTTGACAGGGAAGTTGGAGCGGCTGTGCATTTGCTGCTTTTGTGCTGCCCAGTAAATGAATCTTGAGTGAAAGCACTGCCCTGTTTGGTGCAGTTATTTGTAATAATTTTCCTCAACCGTACCTGTTATAACCTATACTGTGCTTGAGGGTTTTTTAATGTACTTCAATACAGCAGATGACTTGCACATGCGGAGGGTTGTGCCATGGCTTTTGTACCAAAGCCCTTTCTGGGAGTGGAGCAGCTCTGGTTGCAAAGAGCATAGTGAAGGCCACCGGTGTCAGAGTGCTTGTTCGTGGCTTGTGTGGCTTTAATGTGGTGGTAAGAAATGCTGTCTTTCAGGTCAAAGCAGTTGGCATGGCTCCTGTTCTTGCTAATGTGCCCTTTTCCAGAAAAAAGGTGTGTCTCGATAGGATCAGCTCCCATGTTTGTCTCACTTTATATTCTGTACTCTGTGAGGCTGTTGGTAACCAACAATTCAAATAAATATGCCCCAAATCAACCCATTTCATCAGCGTTCTCCAGTTCCCCCTCACCAAGCTGCAGCGACAGAGGCTGTTTGGGACTCGGTGCTCACAAATAGCAGCAGGAAAGGGCACCAGGTTTTAAGTTCTATGCATGTGGTTAAACCTTGTGTCACTGAGTGAGCCTGAAAATAAGAAAGTGTGTGGGGGGGTTGCAGCTAGGAAAGGGCTGTATCTCTCTATGGATGTACCTGGTGTTAATAAAGCCCCTTTGATAAGTGCTGGTTTAACCTAATGCCCCAAGCACCGGTGCTAGCAACACCAAGAAGCCACCTCCAAATGCATGAGCCAAGACTAGTGGCTGGTGCTTTTTTTGACTATTTTGCTTTGATCTCATTCCTTTTGCCTGAAAGTTGTGTTGTTTTTTTTTTTCTTGTCTGAATTGCCACATCTGTATCAGTTGCTTTTCTAACATCTGGAAATAGTTTGTCTTTAGCACACATTACTCCAACATGTAACTGGAGGATTTTTCATGTCTCTGGTGCTACATCACTGTGAGCAGCAAGCCATGGTTTCTTTGATAATGAGCTTGCATTTACATAGCACCTGTCATGTCTTAAAGGAGTTAACTGCACAGTGTGTTGACAAAGACTTGTCCGTAGCAGTGCATGTCTGTGGCAGTTTGTCTGCTGTCTCATTATATTCCTTGCTTTAATGTATGGAAAGCTGCTAGCCAAAATCCCCTTCATATGGGGAAAGAACAAATAGCTAAATAATATATTAACGGTAGCGCTGTAAATACTCCTTAGCGTATCACTAACACCAAACTGTATTTCTGTCTTCACCCGCAGTGCTCTCGGTGCCCTACAACTGGGGGCCTCTTACGCCCCGGGAAGCTGATGCCAGCTGTGGAGAGGAGGGCGAGAAGGCGGCCTGGGCTGTATCCTGCTCCAACGGATCTTCAGCAGAACCAGTTTCCCAGCACAGGGTCCTGCCCTCTGGACCTGCTGCTGCCCAGGCAGTTGGAAGGTAGGTACCCTTATTTTATTACCCTTAACTGGTAAATAAGCAAACTTGTGCGTTTTTTTGTCTGCTTATGCTTGACGTGATACTTACCCTCTTGCACTTTTACTCTGTCTCACTAAAAATAAAACGGGGAATAACGCCTCAGTTTGTTAGTGTTCTTGCTGCCTGCTACCATTAATCAGTATCAAGACCCGAAGGGATGGCTTGTTAAGGTCTCAGTTCTTCTGGGATGCCCTGAAGAAAAATACTTCAGAAAAAAGATATTAAGAGCTCCTTTTGGTTGTTATATACTTCAGGATACCTACTGAGATGGAGCATTAGATGGATAAGAAAGTATAGGAAACAAAAACGGTATAGGGTTGGCTAGATTCTGGTTTGAAAAAAAGTTGTGGTCCTGTTATTGTAATGACTTGATCTGAAGTAGTGTGTAACTAACACTAAGCAGGGAAGTCAGTTTTTGTAAGGTATCCAACACAGGGTGAATGTTCGGCTTAAGAATGAACCTGGAAATAAATGTCAGAAGCTTCGAGAACTTCCGCTGCTGACTGGAGGAGCTCAGCACCACTGTATCTGGAAGCTGGCTCGTGGCTTTCCAGGGAGCAAACCCTTTGATGGTCTGTGTTTGTAAAAAAAGACATCAGCAGGTAGTTTTTGCATGGTTTTAAAGTCAGTCAAATAGAAGGGGGAGGGGGAAAGAAGGATTAGGCAGGCAGCTGAGAAATAATACAGGACAATAAATTCTTGAAATCTAGTACTAAATCTATCAAAGCAAATAATAGGTCCTGATGGTAGGAGGACATTATTTGTTTTTTGTTTTAAATTTGCCAGACCTCATTTTTTTGGGCATTTGTCTTGGGGAGGTGAGGACTTTGAAAAGGCAATTACAATGGGTGAGTGATTAGTGTTAGATGTGACGCTTTTATGCATCAAATATGTTTAACTGCATTAACCTTCAAGAAATTTACACTGACACCTTAGATCTATCTTGTGCTCAGCCTGAAAAATCTAAATTCTCCCTTAACTTAAATCTTATTTACATTCATTTTAGTACAAAATAAATGGGTCTAAAATTTTAATGGAGTTTTGCCAGATTCTGAAGGCACTGTGGCAGGAGAGTTTGAAGAAAGCAGGCATTGCTGGTGTGATTCTTTAGAAAGATCCTCAAGGGAAGGCAGTGCTGCATATGCACTGAAACAAGGCTTACATTCTGGTCTCTTTACTGGATATACCATCCTAGAGGGAGGATGACTGAAAGAAATGAGGTTACACATCTAATTTATCCACATTAGGGTTTCATTTCCTGCTAATAAGGTATTTAAGCCTTCCAGAAAGCAGTTTGTGGTCTTTGTAGACTTTTAATCTTTACATATTATGCAGAAAGTAAGTACATTCTCAAAATGGGTTCTTACTGGAGACTTTCAAGAAATACTCAGGTTATTAAAATGCTCAGTGTACTGCTCCTCTCCATTCCCCAGCATGCTCGATCTGTTTGGATGCCTGGAGTATCCAAATTTCCATCCAGTTTCCCCTCTCTCAGTGAGAAGCAGTTCCTCTTGTTGCTGATTCATCTCCATGTCTCTTGTGCTTCACTCCACTGAAATCTGGTTAGGTATGAGACAGACTCCGGTGGAATGAAGGACAACAGAACCCATGGATCATCCTTATTTCACTTGGAAAACGCAGGCGAGTTTATCGCATGTTAACCTACCTTTAGGGAAGCGCAGCTGGTACACCTGCGATGTCTGAATCGTACGTAGGAGGCATGGAACTCTACAGTCGGTGCTTATGGGGGTGCTATGGGCTGAAACTTTAACGTGCTCTTTTTTTTTTTTAGCCCTGCCCCATATTCCTGTCTTCATTCACTGCAATTTTAGTGTGTAACAAAGTAGGCAGGTTAACTCTGGGAACAACTTACCACAGGGCAGGGCAGTTCTCCATCTTTTGAAGGTCTTAAACTACCATGAGCTTCTCCAAATTAAATGCTTAAGGGTTTGAGCTTTTATGGCTTTTACAAGGGAGGTCCAACAAGATAATCACCCTAGTCCCTTCTGGCCTTAAACCCCTGAATTTGCAAAAGGCAAAGAAAGCCATTAGGCAATTTTCTTCTACATGACGGTTTTCAAAGACCTTTGGCAATAATGTGTTAAGCTACTACTTCCTTTTAGCCTAGGTAAGGGAGAAATCATCTTTACCTAGTCGCAGCCCCACACGGTATGGTAAGTGGAGTCTGCTCACTTGTAAAGCATGGGCAGGAAGCAGAGGGAGGAATGCATGGCTTGGCCCAGCATGGCACTGCCAGGCTGCCACTGCTCATGCACCGGCCTTAGTGCATCAGTGAAATGGATCACGTATATTATGGGATTGCCCTGCCCTACAGTGCTATGAAGACTAAAATAGTTAAGCGAAGTGCTGTCCAAACCCTCTAAAAGATGTGTAGCCTCTTCCAAAGAACTTCCAATCTGTGAAAGAGACAAAAATGAAGGAAATTAAGACTGTTAGAAAGATTCCCCCAAAAAACCCAACCCATCATTATGTCTATACAGTGAAGATGTTTGAGATTCTTGCAAAGGAAACTGATTATAGATTGAAATCTTTTACTCTTTTAGATAGCTCCTGTTTTTACCTGTAAAATTAATACTAAAGTCTGAATATAATGCATATACTTAGCATTGCATCTTGCTTGACATCTAAAAAAATGAAAACATTAAAATCTACCCTGACATACACAAATCCCATGAGTGAAATGGAAGTTCGCTATATCCCAGCAAGGAATGGCAAATACTGTTTCCAATTTGGGTGGCTTTGCTTCACAGACACGAAGGCAAACTAAGGGACCCAGGTCACAGTTCCTGGCTCCTTGGTACCTGGGAAAACTGGGACTTTCCGAGTGCCCAGTGAAATGAAGGGTTCAGTTCCGAGTAGCACTGTGTTTTGGCAACTCTCCCATGCAGTTATCTAAGTTTTCAACTTTTAATTTGCTTGTACTTTGCAGCTTGGGAAAGATAGGTTGGGATGCAAAAACTTGACTTGAAGATGAACTGAAATGCTTGCCTGTACTTAAAAAAAAAAAAAAAAAAAAAAAAGCCAGCCCTCCAAAGGCCCCACTATGGAGGTGCTGATAAAGGATTTAACAGAACAAATAGCTTAGGGTGTGTATCTCTCTCTTCTGCTTTTAAATATAAGCCTGCTGCCTGTTGCTGCATTGAAGCCTCTCCCTTGGTTTTGTCAAGACATGTTAAAAGCATTTGGGTAAGTCCTGAGAAAAGGTGGCCTAGGCAGGAACCCATCAACTAAAATTCCTCCATGCAATCCTGGCTTATTTGAAATGCCTTTTATCAGGCAAGTTACAACGGGCTTTAGCACCATAAATGCCTAATGCACAGCTTCCAGCTATTAACCCCTTCGTGCCTAGAATTCCCAAAGCCAGTATGCCCAGGAGAAAAACCAAACAGCTGCAAGGCTGGCTTTGGCTTCATCTTCCTTGAGGAACAACTCAGATTAAGTAATAGGTGCTTATCAACAAAATCTTACATTAAAACAATGGTAATAAAAACTTGAAATACAAGCTCCGGGGACTCACCTCCAACAGCTAACTACCCTTCGGACTTGAACAACCAATTTAAAGTAAATTAAAGTTTATCAGTACAGGGTTTTTGCCAACCTTTTAATGAGATACCACTTGGTTTTTGCTTCTCCCTGGGTAGAAGTCTTGAGAGTCAGGCTGCGGTCCCTTGCATCTACCTGAGCAGCAGCAAAGATCTGCTGCATCCGCAGAAGTGGCAAACCTTTAGCTAAAGGTCAGATAAAATTGTACTGGACTACTCTGAACTTTAAAGTGAGCAAATGTTTCTGTATTTCTTTGTCTATAGGGGAACTAAGAGATAAAGACAGGTGCTCTGAGCCAAAGATTGTTGCATTTATTACATTAAATGGACTTTGCATTAGGCCTGGTGATTACAAGCCCTTGAAATTTTTGGTGCAATGCCCTGCGTGCTCTCAAAAGTGCTGGTAGCTCATAATCCTGGTTAGAAAAGTATATAATCATTTGTTTCACTGTAACATAAGCTTGTATTTAAAATTAAGCATAAATTAAAAACTGCTTTCTGAAGCTCAAATCTGACACTACGTGTGACTTCCAGAGGCAACACTCTTCTGCAGCTCCTACCTGATCCAGGTGTTAGGTCTGAAAATGACCTCTGCCTGGGCCTTTTCTAGGAAAAGTTCCTACTTAGTGTGTTCTGCTCATTCAGGAGTTTCCATTTTTCTGCTTTACGCTGGTGTTACCTTCACACTTTTCTAGTGCCTTTGCCTGAAACTGGCTGCTATGGTTTTTAAGGGGAAAGCAGCTCTGCATTTCTCTTGAGTTTGAGCAAGATTTACAACATAGTAACACGTTAAATTCATGGTTAGCTTTACCACTGTGCATTGCTCTTGGAGAGGAACCTGATTTTATAGCAGTAGCTGAAGTCCTTTACAAAGCTCATGATTCTCTCTTTCGAAAGTGAGGGAGGTGGCCTCTGGACTCTTCCCTTTTGCTGGTACCCAACAGCCAGCATCACCACTGACATCAGAACCGGGGAGGAAGCAGCAGCCTGAGTGCACGGGCTCCTCTGACCCCAGAGATCAGCTCTGCCCCTCCGGGAGGGAGCTCGCCTAGCCTTCAGCATCCGTAATGCCCCACAGCAACGTGGGGCTTGGGGGCTTCAAAAACTTTAACAACCTTGTCAAACTAAAGCAAGTTGAAACTTACTCTATAAGGAAAAATAACAAATACGACTACTTTCTTAAATATTTCACTTTCATGATATCACTGCATAGGTAAGAAATGATTGTGATTTGCACAGAAAATCAAAAGAAGAATCAACTGATCGAAACCAAGTGAAATTCTTACAAACGGTGGTTTGGATGGCAGCTCGCATCTGGTATTCATGGCACTAGTGAAAATCCAGAGCCACTCCATGGGATCTAACTGAATTACATTGTTCTTAAAGGCCAGTGATGACCACACAATTCCTTCCAGTTTAGGAAGTATCTCTCCATGTATCACCAATTGCTGCTTTGACTAATTTTGCTATTATTTATGACTTAAAATACTTGTAGGAAATGCTTGGGAAGTTTGCCTTTCTCCTTTTAAAAGCTGTTTCCTGGCCTCAAGTTTCCAAACAGCAAAGGGCAGCTGCGTCGATGTTTGTAGGGAGCGAGCAGCGCTTCTGCTGTAGGAGCGGCATTAATGCCCCTCGTTACAGCCTCCTGCATCTTCTCTCCACCGCAGCAGCCTTCCAAAGAAACCACCTCTCTACCAAGGGACTCCCAGCCATGATGCTCCCCCAGCTCACAACACTTTTATACAATAGATAACACGTGGGTGTGCCGTTCACTCACCTGTCTTGGTTAACTAGGTACCAATCCCGCCTTGCAACTGCTTTACTTAACTTTAAACAAAAACAAAAAAAAAAAAAAAAGGAAAAAAAAAAAAAAAAGACTAAGGAGACAGGAAACTGAAATAAAACAGCTGGTAAGTAAATGAAGTCGAGGACTGTTCTTCTCTTCTCTTCTGTCGCTTTGAGCAGAATCCCAGAGGAGGTGGAGCAGAGGCCAGGGCAGGGTGGGTTGCGCGGGGCTGGGCGGGCGCGCAGGGGGTCCGGGGCGAGCGGAGCGGCGCGGAGCAGAGCGGAGGAGCGCTGCCCCCTTCCAGGTGCCGGCCGCAGGTGCAGTCTTTATTTGCGCGCCTGCTCAGGAGGCCGCGCTTCCCCGCGGGCGCAGCCAATGGAGAGGGCAAGCGGGCGGCGGCTCCTCCCCGCGCTCCGCGGCCACCCGCGCTCCCTGCGCGGTGGGGAGGCGCGGCCCGGGGGGCTCCGGCTCCAGCCGCCCCCCTTCCTCCCCCGAAGGCGGGAGTTGCGCGGGCAGCACCGCGGCGGGCGGAGGTGCGCGGGCCGCTTTGCTTCTGCGCCCCCGAAGGGAGCGTCCCGGGGTGGCCGCTTGCTTTTAAAAGCGCCAATGCGAATCTGAAAGAGAACACTTTAATTTTCTGCCAGATCACATTGCCTAACTTTTCTGTTTGCTTTTCTGTGTAAGAAACATTTCGGTTTGCTTCTCCAGAGCTACTAAGGAACTGGAGAGCCTACTCCAGAGCATGCAACGTCTTGTGAGATTGGAGCCATAAACTCTCTGCTACTTCTGACTAGTACTCTGCTGCTCTAAACTAGTAATTCAGCAGCAGGAACCTGCCGTGGGGTATCTGCTTGCAAAGAATTTGGGTAGAAGAACTTTGTGAAGTGTAGGGATGCTCCATCAGAAGCTTCCATGCAATGGTTTCACTTCCAGCTCTGAAGGAAGCCAGTTCACAGTGAGGCTCCTCAAGTTGCATTGTGTATTATGTGAATCAGTTGAGTCTTTTTTTTTTTTTTTTTTTTGAGCCTTTATCTTTGCCCTCCTTTTCCCCAGGCCGTGAGGGTGGAAGGTGCCTGCACGGCGCTCCCAGGGCAGGGTCTGCCCTTCGGCCTCCCGACCCGCGGCTGTGGAAGAGCTCTGCAGGCCTGGCTTTGGGTGCCCGTGCTTTGCATTTTCGCAAAAATATTCTGGAAGGCAGATTCCTTCTGGATCTTTTAAGTCTACTAATCTGCATGAATCAAAATATTTCAATTAGTTTGCCTTTCCAGTGGAGCAGGGTTTAACTAAATAAAAAAATTTAAATTTCTCTTCTTTATTTGATTTTGTAGTGCCAACAACTTACTACTGTTGTCCATGTAAGGACTGTGCACGAATCCTGCTTTTCCATTTGTTCGTTGGGTAAACCAGAAACTCTAAATTCAGACTGCTTTGGTTATGATGCAAGGCATGAGTTTTGCTGCTTTAACTTTGATCGTGTTGAATTGTGTTGAGTAGCACTGTCCATCATGACTATCCCCAGCTAAGAATTAGTTCTGATTTTTCTGCCACACGTTTTAAATATGGAGGTGAACGTACCAGCCTATAGCTGTGTCTGCTGGCATAGTTTTAGAGAAAAAGTCAGTGTTTTTCATATGAGAAATACGTATTGAAGATTATCACTATTCTTTGCTTGCTTTTATTTTCTTAGGCCTGTGTGAAACAAAAAGCCCACCTCTTCACAGTTTTGCATTTCTGCACAATTTGAAGCCAGGGCAGTAGTTCTTTTAGATACAGATCAGTTCTTTATTTGTTTTATTTGCTACTGTGAAATAACAAATATCTTCAAAGTTTACAACTACTACTGTCAAGGACAGATATGGCAGGACAGGCTCTGGCACGGAGAGCTGGGCAGGAACATAAAGTTGTTCCATAATACCCGATCATTTCATCTACCAGTTCCCTTAAACTTTCAACACGTACCCGTTAGGTGGAAAAAGCTGCCAACACATAAAACTGCTGCTGCAAGAGCTCAAACCCTGCTGATGGAAATGTGTCAGGGGATGAAGGCTCTTCCCTGCAGTATCTGAAAGGCACATTCCACTGTTTGGCTTCCAAGGAGGAAACCTGTGTGGTCTTGAAGGCTTGTCAGCTTTGACCTCTAAATTTGTCCAATAAACGGAATCAAATTATTTACTTGGTCTGCAGGTTTGAGACATCAAACACAGGCGAGGAAAGCTCAGGGCCACGTCTCCTGAAATTGCCCACTGTAAATTCAGTCCACAGGCAGGTGGAGAATAATTGCTTGAGGGTTTTCCCCTGTTCGCATACAAAGTTTATTTATGATTGTGAAAAACATCTTTATAAAGCAACTGCCTGCATAGGGGTAAGGATTAAATGGAACTTTTAGACTATGCATTCTTAGTATTTCCCATCACAGAAAAATGAGCCACAGAGTAGTGGAGTTTCACTTTTATTTTGCATGGTTTCTTTGACGACTCTGTGCTGCAGTGTAACCAGCCTTCCTGCACCCTTTCCCCACGCAGCACTTACTCTCCAACGTGCATAAAAGGAAAACAATCTTGTAACCTTACTGAAGTGAAGCCAAAAAAACCTTGTTTGATCATAGGGGAGTCATCCTCCCCACTCTGTACTCCTGCAGTCTCCTCAGACTATAACTATGGTGAGACCTGTAGTGTTTGCAAGTCGTCCGTGGGAGCACAGTTCAGTCTTGCTCAACACTGGCACAAGCATGTGTGTTGTTCAGCCAGTTCATTTCAACTGCTCCTGTCTCTGGAGATGGGCATGTTCTGAACCTTATTGCTGTGAATATGGAGAAATACTTGTTGCAAAATTAAGTCTTAAAGCTTGTAAGAAAGTTTTTCTATTCTAAAACAATAGAGAAAAGGAGAAAGATTTAGACTTGCTTAGGTTTCATTGAGATTTATCCCTGTGCCATTGCCTAACCACTTGTTTGAGACTACAGATCTATCATTTGAATTACCAATTACTGTTACTTCCTTTTAAAGCCTGCTTCACAGGTATTCTTGCTTTCTGACGGTAGCAGCTCAGAAATGTGTGTTCTCATCTACATCACAGCAATACAGGAAGCATTTAGTGTTTCACTGTTGAGATGAGTTCTGCTCATCCCTGACAAGCAGGTGTCTCTGAGATGGCAAAGGGCACCTGGAGCACCTCTAAGACTGCATCTACTGGAACTTGCAAGGATAAAGGCAGAATGTGCCAAAATGTTTCCAGGGCCCTTTCCTGATGAATTCTCATTTACACTAAATGTCATTAGATCCTTAAGGGCTTGATATAGCCAAGATGCTAATCATTCAACAAAACATCTGTACAGAGGTCGATCAACTGATGACAGGTTCCAGTAATTTTATTTCAAATATTCTCAGCCATAATTGCTCATTTGCAACTTGCAGAGGAAAGAAAACTGATTACACCAACCTCTCTTGTCATGTTCACCCCATCCCTAGGCTCCACACAAGTTTACTTTCTTCCTTTCACTTCCAAATTTAAAAGAAAACACTGTCTCTGTTCTGTTCCTATTCCCCTTTGGCAATGGGAGTTGGCATGAGCTAGCACACCTGGTTCTGCAGCGTAGTTAAGAATCTGGCTCTTCCACATGAATGCCTTTGGCTCTTTTCTTCCTTTAGAGGCATCCGATTCAACTGCAGTAGGTATCCTTGGCAGTCCTGTGCATCTTTCCTGAGAGGTCAGTATTAATGAGCCTGCAGGAGGGCTCCCAGCTCCTTCTTGCTGCGATATCCGGGGCACAGGATTTCTTCCATGCTCAAACCCTTGCAACCTCTGGCTGGGGGGAGAATACGGCAGAGCAAGCCGGAGCGGTAGGATCAGTGGCTGCTCCGGGTGAAGTCCAAGTGTGCAACAACAGCAGCGTTTCCAAAGCAGAGAAGTTTCAAAAAAGGTGCCTGCGGGTGCTAGGGCAGGGTAACGTGTGGAGTCTGCTCCATGCAGGGAGCTCCTTGCACAGAGATGGAGGTCATGCTCTGTTGTTTTCAGCAGAGCTCTTCTCAAAATGAACCAGTGTGAAAATAAATACGTGGTAGCACAACAGAGTATTGGACTCTTCATTCTGTTGTGACTTCTGGGGAAAAAAAAAAAAACTTGAGACTTCAGAATCTCTCAGTCCAAGTTTGGTTTTGCCAGTTTCCCCTTGTTCTCCTCTTTCATCACTAAAGAAATAAATAAGCAGAAAGGAAAGGATGGAAAACAGAAGCGGAGGAAGAAACCATTCTTCGGGAGCTTTAATTCTGTCTTTGCAACAGGGAACATTTTCATTAAAATACTAGCTTCCTTAAAAGAAGGAAGTTTTGGGGGAAAAATTATTTGTACATTTTTTTTTTTTTTGGCTTGGCTTCACTTGATTGCTTTAGAAGGTGCCATTCACTTAAGATGCCACTGAAAAGAGCCAACAAGCTGTAACCTGCTCTCCCACGCTGTTACTTCTGGGTGCTATGTCCATGTTTCAACACAGTGCTCAGGGCTTATAAAAGGACGCTGGTGACACATCAAATTAGCTCTGTATTTCCCACCAATGTTTATGGGATGGCAAACTAAGGCTGAATTTCAGAGCATACCTGCAGGTGCTGAGACACTGGAAAGGATGTTCCTGCTTTTCCCGTAAAGCAGAAAATTGGAAACCTTGCTGTTTCTTCCATAGTCTTTTTCATTTTGCTGTTTCAGACTCGCACATTCTCAGAGGCGTGGAGTATTAACTAGCTAACTCCCGAGGCGTGAAACCAGGAAAAAGAAGGGAGCACGGCCTTTAACTGTGGATAAGATGATCTCTTCTGCTGTTTCAGTAACTAGAAAAATAACAGCGTCCAACCAGTGTTCATGTGGTGGAGGTTTGTGTTGGGGGAGAAAAAGTGACTTTTGGTGGTAATAACTGAAAAAGTACCTAAATTTGAGCATTAATGAAATGCCAGGCCTATAGCCGTCGAGGGTGCAGCGGCTGGGATGCAGTTGTGTTGCTGAGGTGAGCTAACGTGGACGTGAAGCTCCTAGAGAAGACAATGAGGCAGCTCTGTGCCAACATACCTTCTCTCAGTAGATGATGTGCTGGTGTATATTAACTTCTGTGTAAAAACTGCTCTACGTGCCAATATAGCTGCGCGGGTACGAGATCTGTGCTGGGCCCGAAGGTGCAGCGTGGCCGTGTCGGCTCCTGCCGCTGCCGAGCTCTTCAGGGGGAGGAGGAGACTCGGCAGCTGCTGCCCTGTCTCTGCTAAGGCTTTCCGAAGGGGCTGTCATAAGGGAAGGGCTTAAATAACCTTCAAGCGAAATAATTAAAGATTGATTATACCTTAATTGTAAAACAGTATCCCAAGGCTCTAAAGGTAGCAGGCCTTTTCTCCTCTGCCTTTGAAGATAAGACAGAACGGCTGTGTTTTAATTACTGGAAGGTTATGTGCAGTTTCTGTGTCTGCAAGAGGTCAAGAACTGAAATTTATAGTAATTCTTGAATTTCTCCTTTAGAACATAACTATATGTTACTAAATTTTTGCTTGGTCTTTAGAGCTCAGTTTGAAACCAGCAGTATTAGAAGGTGAATGAAATGCAAGCTCTGGTTGTCAATTTATCTCTTCCTGCATTTGCTACAGTTCCGCAGTAACACATTGCTCCCTGGCTGGCAGTTGTGAGTAACCCTAAAAGCCAAACTGCTTTATGCACGGTGCAGCAGATTAGTGTGTGTGAGACAACTTCCACGAACCACATGTGGGTAATGGATCAGAGCAACAATCAATCTGAACATAGTGTTTTGGCTGGGCTAGCTCAGACTCACTGCTCGCCGTGCGTTTCAGCTGTAAAGTCTGTCTAAACCTTATCGAACAAAGGTATTTGTGCAGAGATGCGTGTTCCAGACCTGCACACCGCAGAGCCAATGGACTCTCTGCAGTCACAGGTCACTTCAGAATGAAAACTCCCTGTGCACACTTGGCTCTGCATGCTTGGTTTGATAGCAAGAGGGCAGAATGTACCATCCTGCTGACGAGACTAATGCAGCTGCAATTCAAAAAGAAACCTCTTAAGCTGATGTATGTGGCCTAAAGCCACCAGAGTGCTGCTAAGGAGTATACTTTACAGTTTTATATTTGGAAAAAAAAAAGAAGCAAGCAAAAAGTCAGCATCTACTATCACAGGGAATGAACTTTTAAGCAGAAAAGATGAAATTTCTGGCTGCTTTGTGAATTTTAATGTCTTAGTGCCCTTTTAATGCCCCGAAAGAAACACTTGGCATTGTTTTAGCTGTCAGTGTGTGGAGGTCTCTACCTCTCTGTACACAGCTGCATTTTAACAGCCCTGTTTGCCTGTTCCTAGCCTGGAGTCTCGCTGGCCGCATGCTCCCAACCAAGTGAAATAACTTAGACAGACGTTCAGGGCTAAGGAGGGAGTGTATCGGGAAGCTGATGTAACTGAATCTCAGATACAGATATATGTCTGTAGAGATCTGTGTTATTTATACTATAAAAATGTACAGAGAAACATAGCACAGGGTAGAAAACTAAATTACGCAGAAACCTATTTCCTGGAAAATATGGAGGTAATATTCTTCCCTCTGTTCTGTAGTTTAGAGCAACACTAAAAAGTTACATTCCACAATATCAGGCGTTTTAAAGACTGTGATAACTCCTGGGGGTGGGAGGGACAGAGGATAGCTTGTTTCCCAAGGAATCTGTGGACTACAGGCACTTTTTTTTTTTAAGTAGGAAAGCCATAAACAATAAAGCTGAGCCACTTTGAAAGCACTATGGGCATACAGCTGTAGTTGTACAAACTGTAAGTCAGCAGGATGTATGAGGAAGATAAATGAATTACATTGCTGTAGAGCTCCTATAATAGGAGATTTAGGCCCCAAAATTACACCGGGCCCCCACTCCCAGGAAGGAGTCAGTATCTTAGGTATTATACCTAAATTAAACGCACTGCCTGCTCTTTCAGAAAGCTTTTCTTAAAAGATGTTGGGTTTTAGTTTCATTCCTGTTACCTGACTCAAACGGGCCATTCCTGGGAAGCTCTGTCAGGGTGCAAATAGAAGAGACTATTAGATTTCACAATTCAGGAAACAAAGCAGCACGAAGGCAGTTTTGCAGCTGGCAGGGTAACACTTGAGTGTGACAGCAGGTTAGTAAGCAGGGTGTAGCAATGTGCGAGGCTCATCTTACAGTTTCAGAAGCAGCTAGGTCTGATTTACACCGTCCTCATACTTAGGGCATGGATGGGAACACTACTGGCTGCGCTGACATTATTTACAGATACAGTTTTCTCCCAGTTCTTGCAATTAATCTGCTTGTGATTCCACGCAGGCTAGGTTTTGTCTCCTGCAGTGGTACTTTTGTTACCTTTAGCGTGTGCCAGCACGTCCCCTTTAAAGAGGAGTGCAGAGCACTGTGCAGCCATGGCTGTGCCCTTTTTGCACCAGTTTCTAAATAACAGATTTGGGCACAAACATCTTTCAGACCTTTGGATTTGCTCTCTTGATGGGGCACAGGCCTGGGGGGAAATCGTAAGCTTTGCTCTGCTGCTCTATACAAAGGGGGTTTGCCAGCGTTTAGTGAAAAACTACCTGCACTGCTGAAAAATGTTTATCCCTCAGTTTGTATGAAACAATTATTAGATGAAACAGTGTTATTTAGTACTTGTGTCATCTTGATTGTTTTCTGGGAAACTTAAGGTTTCTTGTGAAATGGTGTGCACTGCTACACTGGGGTTATGCAATCACTGCTTGTGAGTACCTATGTGTTCACAGAGCAAAAATACCAGCAGTTGTTCTGACTCTGTCCTTCTACAACTACAAGTGCTGACAAAGCTGAGTTTCAAAACATAGTAGTGAAAAAAATGGAATTTAGTTTGGATAAGTATCCTTGGCTTCTGGAGGCTTTTTCATAATATTCTAGCCTTTTCGGACATATTTTCTAAATCCATTTACTGATAAGGTTAAGAAGTCGGGATGTGATTTTTTTTTACTTGAGTGAAGCTGAAAGTACTGAGAAATGTGTTTTCTGTTTTGAGTTCTTTTTGCTATTTACTGACTAGAAGTAGGAAACAACTCTTTAGAAGTTTCTGCAGCCATTGACTACGCATCTGCTTGTGACTGTGTGCGGGGGTGGCGGGGGGGGGGAAAGTCTCTTTTAGCATTTGACATGCGTAATTAAGAGAGATCTTCAGAGAAGTGATGGTGTTGAGGACAGCCTTACCAACACAGGTCCTGGTTCGACCCACTCCCCCCTTTAACCGCTTCCCCGGGACCTCGGTGCCCGTGCCCGGCCTCTGCTCCCTGCCAAGCTCGCTTTGGGGGATGCTCCCGTTCCCGGTGCTCCCTTCCTGGTGGGTCAGAGACAGACCTTCCTGTAAGCCGGCTCCTCGGAGCTGTTCCAGCACGCCGAGCTGCAAGGCTTTGTCAACTCATTCCTGGTCTTTTGTCTGCAGCTCAGAGTGCAGTTTGAGTAACCTGAGCCCTTCCCTTGCCCCAACATGAAGGTACATGCTGGCTTATCTGAGCAGCAATTCCAACCTGGGCCAAGGACACGCCTTTGGGAACAGCTCCTTTCTTTAGCCTTATTCAGCTTTGTGTTGTCTCGACTTGTTCTGCGATGCTCTCTAGGCTAACAGTGCATCTGTAAGCGAGCCCTATGTGTGAGCTTTCTGTGCCCAGTAATGCTTGTTCAAATCCAAAGAAAAGGACTTAGCATCTGAATGTAGCCACGCTTTGGGCGGTTGGTGTGCCACATACGATGGCTTCTGTAAAGCTGGGGCAGTCCAGACTCTGCCGTGGATGACATGTACTCATGTGCATGAACCCTGGCTTTAGCTGGGTGTGTTAAAGTGTAACACCCAGATTCTTTTATATGGTGTTTAAATAAATAATTTTTAATTTGAGGCTTCATTCTTCTGACCAAGTCAACTACTGGCAGCATTTAGGAATATGCACACGGAGACTGGTGGCTGTTTAACTCAGTCTGAAATTTGAGGCTTGATGTGTTGAAGGAAAAAACCGATGGTTTCCATTTCTGTGGCTGAGTGACATCTTCAAAGGCAAAATCACCTTCTTTGGGGGGGTCTTTGAAACTCTAGTCGAAGGGGGCCCCATGCAAACCCTGTGCCATATCCCACCTGAAAATGCAAGGAGGAGGTGAAGCACAGCCAGAGGCTGCACTGCAGGGTCCAAGGCAGCGTGGTGCAGGAGGGGCTCGGGGTGAACTCACAAGTCGGGGCGGTCAGGGGGCCCCTGCAGCTCCCTCCCATCTTCCTGCGTGTGGGAACGATTGCGCCTTTCTGTTCAGAGCTGTATATTAAAAGATGGATAATTTTAATCACTCTGCATAATAGCTGATGTTCTGATCTTTATGTAGATTGGGGGGAACAGAGGAGTATTCGTATATGTGTGGCTTTAGTTGAGCAGGAGATGAAAGGGTTCAGAGAAGTATTTAAAGTATATGCCTCAGCTTTGCTGTAAGTCACAGGGACTGAGGCCAAGCCAACAGTAATAATACTAATTTAATTATTTTGGTTAGAAGTGTGGTGTTTTTACCAGGGCAGTTACTTGGACACATCCCCACGGGTGGCAAGTTGCAAGTCTGCCTCACTCCAGTGGAGCTCTGGGTTGACAAAAACGAGTTGTGTTAGAAATAGCATCAGTGGAACACGAAACCCGCACGTGGTCTGTCTGCACAGGCTTCGCTTGGTCTCAGGCTGGGGTAGCTGGGGCAAAAAAGAAACTGTTGGCAAGGTCTGAAGCACGTGGTTTGGGTTGTGTACGTCTTGGAGCGCTTTGCTGAATCCGGACCGGGATGGTCCTGTGTGTTAGTACTGGCCAGAGCACTGATGGGCTGGCTGCCACCTCCGGGGGCTTGTGGCTCCCCTTGTAGCTTTTCCCTATGCCTTCCCCCTCTTCCAGTGTGGGATGCGTAGCTTCAGGGCGTATTCGCTCGATGAACAATGTCTACCTCAGTAACTTTGACCACACCTTGGGGAAAAAAAATTAAGAACTGCAAGGTACTCTACTTGCAAATCATGGGCTGTTATTACCTTCCAGCATCACACAAGCAAAAGACATAAAACACGCTACGTACTAACTCTCTTCTCTTGCATTATTTACTGTTGCGATGTGTATTCCCATGCTCTCCTGTCTAAGGTGGCATCTGGATTTTTGATGATGACAATTATAATGAGACAAAGGCAGAAAGACAGCTCAGGTTTGATTTGGATCCCTTTGCCTTTTTAAAAATTGAAGATTTCTAACTCTCAGCAAAATCCCTACCACAGGAGACCATGTTTTACATTCTGCCTGTTTGCAGACCTGATATATAAGGGCTTTATGCAGAATCTCAGTATGTCTTTGTTCTGTTAATGATTGAGTGAGGTGTTAGCTTGCCTTTCCTGATGCTATCTTGTATTTTCAAGTTCTGAGAGGGAATATTTGGATGTGTAAGAAACCAATGTTAAATATAAACATAGATGCTACTTTGGGGAATCTGTCTCATTCAGCCAAGAATGAAAGCCATTTCACAGTTAGAAAGTCTTTTTTTTTTGGTTGACTTCATTTCATGAACAGTGAAAAAGTCAGCACTAAATGCTTAAAGATACAGGTGATGTATTTTGACTCAGGATGGAGAGAAGGTAATTTTGCAGACCTTGCAGGTGTTCCCAGGAAATACCCAAGACTCGCTCCACTCCATCCCGTTGACAAAAGTGCAGAATTCTTCCTTTGCTCCTGTGACGCTGAGCCAGAGCATCCAGAGGCTGAGCTTAAAAGCTATCAAGAGAATTCACACCCAAACTGTGCTCCCCCCGTATTAGCTGTGCTTTTTCTCAGGAGGGCTGTGTAGGCAAGGCTCTGACATAGGAGACTGACACGAATGGAAAGGCTTATGTTCTCTGTCTCCTTTTCCTGCATAAGGTTGCCCATGTGGCTCTTGAAGAACAGTCTGGGACTTGGGAGCAAGGTTTGCTCCTGCTCCGTCCCGGCCGTGTCCCGATAAACTGGGAACACTCGCCTGCCTGTGCCGGGGCCGTGCCCTGGGACCACACGCCGCGCTGCGCTGCGCTGGGGGATAACCTGCTTTTCAGGGTGTCCTCAAGGCACCTCTCGGAAAATAGAGTTCAGAGACATGATGTGACTGCGAGACACTGTTGTGACAAGATGAGCACAAGTCATCTCCTTGTCTGCATGTGCCAGGGCCGGCACGGCTGCAGAGTTTTATCTGACACCACTCTGCCCTATTTAAGCTCCTTTATCTGAATACATTTTGAGGGAGTTAATCCAGATCTCTAACAGAACAAGGAAGTAGAAAGTGAAGCTGAAACTCTGCAGGTATTTCCATACCCTGCCTCTGCCTGAGGCTTTTCATGGCTGAAGGTGGCGTTAGCTGGGAGTATGTCAAGTACCGTCTTTGGCTGACACTGGAGACAGTCGAGGCAGGATCAGGATGGGACGTGGTCCCTGCTCAGGGCTGTCGGGCTCTTGGCAAGGGCTTAGACCTGACCTAGGAGGTGTTTGCAACAGGACTTGGCTGTGCACCCTCCCTGGATCACGCTGTGTCGCTCATGAGCTTTGGGGTGGAGCAGTGGCTCCGTTGCTGCTCATCTCACCTGGCTCGGGAGGTGTCTGCCCCGGCTCAGATAAAAACCCTCCTTAGGGCCATATCAGTGCTTCGTGCCCTGGCACCAGGCAGTCTGTCACCCGCCCTCGAGCCAGGTTAGCGACCTGTTGCACACGGGTATTTGAAGGGGACATAATGGGGTCCTTGGATGGTCCTTGACTTCATTACAGTTTTAGAGCACCTGCTGCTGATTTCACAAGACTTACCCTTTTCAAACATATTTAAACACAAGTGCCACAGGTCCACAACTCGCGCTTTGCAGTAGCTGTCCTTCACTAGGCATCCAGCAACACTCAGTGCCACAGCTAGATTCTCATCCACTTTGAATTAATTTCTTTTTTATCTAGGCAGCAAACATGAAGCAACTTGCTTCATCAATGTATTGCTCTGGAATTACTGTAGCAGAGGCATCAAGCAGCCAGGGGAGTCTGACATCAGTCACTGTCTTACAGGTATATTCAGTTTCTCAATCACATGCAAACAGTTCTTTGTCTGTACTTGCAAAACCTTGCAAAGCCACTGACTTTGAGAAGCTGGTATTCCCTCCTGCTGCAAAGCTGAAATAAACTAGACTTGCCGGATCCCACTTTTGTTATTTACCATTTTTTCACTCTTGGCCCAGCGCTGTGCCTGCCCGCTGGCCTGCTCGGGGGGGCTCGCGGAGCAGCTCTGCGCCCGGCTGCGTCCCCAGGCGCCGGAGCAGCCGCCCGGGCTCCAGGGACGGTTGGGGAAGATGGAGCAGAGCTCAGCACACACGTGCCTTGCGCTCAGGTGGCGGGAGGGGGTGCACGGGGTGCGTAGGCAACACTTGGCAGATAAGCAACAACTCTTCCTTAGGGGACGGTTGCTGCCCGTGGCTGGCCTTGTTTACTCTCTGGTGCCTCTCTCGGGAGTATTATGTGAGTTGTCAAAGAGCAGCGGTATGGCCTCACCTTTGCTCTGTGTCTGCTCGGAGAAAAGTCTGGTAAGGGAATAAGCGATACTGATATTTGTGTGTCTGCTGTTCAGCTATGCCTGTTGCTGACATGCAGAGGTATAGAATACAATGCACCAATAGATTCAGCGTATGCACATCTTTGGAGCTAGTGGGCAGCGGAGCGGGTTCCTCAGGTTAAAAGCAGGCACACAGACCTGAGGGAAACAATCTCTTTTAGTTTGGCATATATCCAAGTACATAAATAAAACATTGGTCCGATAGGTGTTAGTGAAGGAATAAAAATCAATACTTAAAACCCCACCAGCCAAAAACCTGACCAGTATTTTCAGGTTTAGATATATTCTTAAAAAAACCCCTGATGAATCATATCATCCATTGCCCCAAAGACAGCACAGTCTGTGGGATGATAGGAGGTAGTCTGGGAGGTCTGTTTTTTCTCCTGAGTTCTATGTGTGGGGAATGTTTGAAGGGGTTCATGCTCATTTGTATTTTAAAGCTTCTTACACTGAAGTGCAAGACCAGGGGCTACATCTTCAGCTGGCATAAATCTGCCTGGCTGCATGGAGATAAACTGATTTACGCTGGCTGAAGATCTGGCCCTGGATATAAGAAATGGAAGCAGGTGGATGTAATTTCTCTAAATTTCCACTCAAGCTGCACATGCCTGGAGCACCAGAAATTGAACAGCACTTTCCCTAAGAGTAAAAAAGTTATTAGCTTCATATTTGTGTTAGTGCTTCACTGCCCTCCCTCTTGACTTGATCATCACATGTAGCCACGGGCTGTCTCTGGCAATGACTCTGTCTCCCCAATAAAATTAAAAATCACTTTTGTTTCATATCTTTTTAATAAGACGTGTCCTTTTTAATAAAGGACTTTGCTCTTTAACGGGTGATGCGCTGATGAACAGCCGGCTCAGAGATTATTGCATTTCCCTGATTTGAATTTCTCTTTCTGCATTTCAGCTGTAACAATAAAGCTAAGTGAAAATCCCCAAAGAGTCTGCACATGCAACACAAACATGGTTTTGCTACCACCGCTGGCTTGAGATTGATGTCCAGTGCAAGTGGATGCATGGCTGTTGTGCAGTTAAGTGTAAGGAATAGATTTTATTCTTGAATGTATGTTACAGGAAAGAAGAGAGGCACAGGTTCAGGAACACAGGGTCCAGTTCCACAACTTTCACCAAAGTTAATGGCATTCTGAGAGCTGAGGATCTCCCCCATCACAATTAATTCCTTTAGGGTAAGTGCTCATAAAGGAAATAAGGACAAGGCACAGGGATGTGCAGAAGAGGAAGAAATATTTCGGTGGGCACCGGCCATGTGCACAGAAATACATGCACAGGCACACACCTCTGCTCGCCACCATTCACTTTTCTTTTATGGGATAAATTAAGTCTGTATCTATTTTTTTTTTTTTTTTTTTTCCTCCCTTGTTCAGAATTCTTTCATTTGCAGTGAAGTGCTAATCCTGCAGCAAAATCTGAGTGAGTCCTCGGTAGGGCAGTCTCAGGGTTTAGGTGTTACACCGCAGCTGATATTGCTCCAGCTGTTGTAACGTCCCCTGGTATTTGTGGTGTTTTATGTCCCAGCTCTGGGCTGTGGTTCAGAGTGGTGGCACCAGGAACATGAAGAAACTCTGGTGGGGGGATGTTCTGTCTCTAATGTCTGGGCTGTTTGCACGGCTGGTGTCAAATCCTTGGTGCTGTCAGGCAGAAGCCTGAGCCAGGCAGAGAAAAATACCCGCTGCTTCCCAAGGGCCCCCTACCAGCGGGAGTGGGGCTGGGAGCAGGGACCGTTTGACAAAGGTTCCAGCAAAGTTTTCTCTTATCCCTTGATAAGAGAAGTCCAGTTCCATGAGGCGAAGAGCTCTTAGCGGCCTGAAAGCCCCAAAGAGGCTGGGATCCCTGGGGGCTGTAGGCTCAGGCTGCTCACATTGCCCTCAGCGCATCCACAGGCATGCAAGGCTAAAAAGTTTTGGTGGAATTAAGAAGTTCCTCTGTCTCTTAGCATAATATTTCATTGTATTTTATACATTTTCCTTTTAAAAAAATCAGGACAGAATATTTTGAAAGAAAATAATTTTCAATTTTTTCTTTTTTTTTTTTTGTTAAAAAAGATCATTAATTTTATTTCTAGAATCTTGTCCAGTAATTTTTACAGGTTTCTATTTGATTTTATTACAAAATCAGTTCAGCGATGTTGAAATGAATTTGTAAACCTTTTGTTGCTATTGAATTATACTGGGAACAGCTTTGGTTAAAATTATGCAATCTATTCCTTAGTACAAAAGTAAATAGAGTGTATCTCTAGCCCCAGAAAAAAAAAGACAAAGACTGAATTCCAGGGATTTGCTGATTATTAATTTTATTCAAATAATTTATGCAGATTTCCTGCCTCTGAATTGTTCCAAGTTTGAAGAATCAAACAAAACCAAATGCCTCTCTATGTTTAGCTTTTTGATTCATTTATTTCTGGGATTGTTTCAAACACAGAACTGAAGTAACTTTATGGTCCAGATTTTTTCAAAAATGAGCAAGCAAGGCAAATAAAGCTGAGGAGTTCAGGAGGCTTTGGAAACAGCACGTTTATATCCAGTCCCATAATGTGTGTCGTCTGGATTTCCAGAGAATGACCCTTTCAGGTGGTTGGCATCCACGTACCTGGAGGTCGGTATTCACAGGGACCCACAGCCCGTATCGGGCAGGGATGTTGTGAGATGCTCAACAAATGTGTACAGCCATTCCTGCTCCAGATGGGCAAAACTGAACTGATAGGAAATACATGAAAATAATAACTCCATTAGTAGTAGGAAACAGGGCCAAAGGGGACCTTAGCCTTAGCAGATTACAGAATAAAATATAAAAATAAGAATGGCTGGACTTGGGCACACATGGCACTCCTGAGCTTCCCTTTCCAAAGCCACGTTCTCGGTTTCAGAGCAGTGCCCCAGCAAACGTGCATCCTCGGGGCAGGGATTCTGCACGTGGGGGATAGATTTATTCACCTCTTGAGGGCAACAAGGACAAACGCCAGCACTGTCAGATGCTGTCTGGGTGTTGGTCACTCCAGAGCCTGGTTTCTTTTCCTCTTACCTGGGTATAAATTGAGATAATTAAGATAACACAGTGCCAGGCTGTAACACTGTTCTCCTGTGTTTGGGTGTGTGTTCCCATCACCCCAATCTGTCTTCTTCCATCTCTTCGGGGGGAACAGGGCAAATGGGATACAGTGGAAGGATTGATGCAGATTTTTAATTTCTTAATCCTGTAATTTAGACATGATTTTCTTTGAACTGTACTGAGAAAACTAGGTCTGATGCCACTCTGTTAAAAAAAAAGTAGACAGGAGCAAATGCTGAGAGCATCGCTGCCCTTCTCCCTCGGGGGCGGTGGCATCCCCCCTTGCAGGTTGGGTGGTGCAGCCAGGAGCAGACACCCCCCGGCCGCCCTCCCCCAGGCGCTGGGTCAGGAGGTGCTTGAACCCTTCCCAAAGTGAGCTCTGTGCCGCCCTGCTCCTCCAGCCCAGAGAAGTCTGCAAGTGATAAAACCTTCCTTTAATTAAACCAGAACCTCCAGCTCCGCTGCTCCTCGTGTGCTGTGGTTTCTGGGGTTTTCCAGCACAGAAAGTATAACTGTGGGCTATGTTTTCAGGGATGGCAGAGCAGAGGCGATACAGTTGCAGTCTTTTTGCATACTTCTAATCCTTTTTCTGTGCCAGTTCATTGCTGCACAAGTTACAACAAGGCCCGGCTCTCCTCTGCCCAAATCCACCCCAGGAGCTGCCGAGTTGCTGCTGCGGGGGAGCTGGGGCTGGTGCTCCGGCTGGCTTTGCCGTCCTGGTGCTGTGGATGGTCTTTGCAGAAGTGCTCAGTCGTCTCAAAATCCAGGTGTGCAACAAGCAAAGTTCAAAAGAGAAAATAACCAAAAATAACTGTCAGTGACTGCAACAGATTTTCCTTTGCCTATCAGCCCATACGGCAAATTTGACTGTGCCGTGAAACTGCTCATGGCAGCACCTTCACTGTTAATTCAAACAAGATGCAGTACAGTTAGTGTTGACCTGTTGCGCGTTGGTGGATATCACATTCAAACACCCACCCTGCACCCAGATCTGAGATCTGAAAAGTTCTTAATAGTCAGACTAGTCCAGGCTTTGCAGCACTCACTCCTCCTTTGTTCCGGACACACAAATTTGTGTATGAATAGATGAAGCACCTGAGCACTGGGCTCTGTTGGGACGCAAATGGGGAAAGCAAGGCTAAGGGTGGCTATGCTGCAGCGCAGAAACGTGGGAAAGGCTGCCCACGCAGCACAAACTCACCGTTTACACGGAATGTGTAAATGATCCCAAACCAACTCTTGCAATTATAAAGCCCTGAACCAAAACATGTTCATATTTTAAAAGATTATAGTGTCAGGCTTTCCAGGGCCTTGTGAGCAGGTAGAAGGTCATTTTAGACGTTCTCTTGTCCAGGTAAAAACTGTATTGTTCTACTTGAGCCTCATGGATTTGTTTGGCTCGGGCTGTAGATGGAACTTGCTGCCAAAACGAGCTGTACCCCTGGGGTGTTCAGCAGCTCGCTGTGAGCAGCACTTGCTGGGAGGGCTGGGGAGTAAATGCTCACTTTAGCTCTGAGTATGTGGCATTGCCAGATCATCTCTCCAGCTGAGTGCCACCACCTCTGGAATGTCACTGAAGCCTCTGCTGATTTTTAGAAGAGGAAACAATTTGTCTTGATTGTAGACTAGTGCAACTAAATAGGAAGACAAGTTAACAATTTTTAAATTTCTGTGCAAGTTTGAAATACCACGGGCATTTGTCTTCTGGAGTTAGCCTATGGTCTTTCTGTCTTGGCTTTTCATGTTCTTCCTCCCACTATTTCTCTTTTTCTGTGTTGGAGCAGTGATGGAGAGGAGTGGATTCCAGGTGTGTGAGCCATGCGACGTTTACTGGTTGAGGTTCAGAAATTCCTAGCCTGGGGTGGAGGGGGAAGTTAGAGGGAGGAGAAGAAAAAGAAGAGAAATGAGAAAATAAAGTAGGCTCCACCACCTGCCATGTAATGATCGGTTCTGGAGATAAGGCTGTTTTAAGGTGCATTCCAGACATATGGGTCCTGCCCAGACACAGCATAAAAGAAAAGGGAGACTTAAAACAACAGCCAGCTCCTCCTCCCTCCGGATCAGGTGCGCACACACATAAGAGAATAGCTAACCCTAATAAAAACCTCTCTCCTGGCCGATGTTTTCTTATAGTTTTAATTCAAAGCCCCCTTTAAGCACATGTGCACATACAGCTCCTCTAATCAAGTTGACGCCTGTCACAGGGGGTTAAATGCAGGGGATCTGAAGCCAATCCAAATATAATATCACCCCGGAGAAGCTGCTGGCAAATGCTGCATCAGGACTGGAAAATGCCCCATCCCCTTCAGTGATCGCTGCACAGAGAATTGTCATCTTTGTTAGAAAACGAAATTAAAAACAATTGCATATTTCTCCCTTGAAACGGAAAGATTCCCTGCAGCTATCCTGGATGTGTGTGCGTGTCTCAAAATTAAAGCAGGATTAGACTTTAATGTTACACCTCATGCAGCAATTATGAAAACACGGGGCCTGATCCTGCCCTACACGTCTGAGACTCCTCCATGGTGTCTGAGATTGCAGTTTTCTACCGAGGGGCAGAGGCAGGAGCTGTGGAGTTGGGAGCAGGGTAAGAACAGTAAGACAAGTCCTCATGTGGCAGTGCTAACTCTGTAATTAGTCTTCCCCAGTGTTATCTTTATGCTCCTGTGGTGGTGAGCCATTCACGATGGAGACAAGAATAAGGCCTTTATATTTTTTGGAGATGCTGCCTGTGGCACTATAAATTTACATCTCGAGGGTATGCGGCATGTCTTTCCTGGTGACAAGGGTAATATAAAGTTGCTAATTCACTGGGATTTGTCCCAGTGAAAACTGAAGAAAGAACAATGGGTAATTGTAACAGCATCTTAGGAAAATGCCAGTGTGATAAAAGTGGAATCACCCAGTAAAAATGTGTCGTAAAGCTCCTAAATTTCAGCCTCACTTGTCATGCTATTTCTAAGCAAATTTACTCTCTGTTTGACTGTAAAAATCAAGTGGTAGACACTGGCTTTTGGTGCAAAAAGAGGAACATAACTGCTGGATAGAAGTTTTATTTTGAATCTTATAGAGATTTTTTTTGTCGAGGGGGGTGGCTTCATTTGGAAAGGCAGTTGTATTTAGGACATAAGAGAATTGCTAGTCTAATCCCTTTCAATCTTCTCTAAAATTAATATTGGTGTGAATTTTAATAAGTGCAGTAATAACAACTTGTAAGATCATGCACTGTGCTTATATAAGTGATAGAACAAACTAGAGGAGAGTATTTAAACAGTCTCATAATCTCATTTCTGATCCCTCTGGCATCCCTGCAGCCCCCAGCCCCTTTGACGGGCGGCACATGCTCCTTCCTGGGCTCCGTTGCGTCAGCTCTGCTGCTCCAGTAGCACAGAAATACCCCGATTGATTTTTAAATCTGCACCAGAGTTGACTTGCTTAAATTTTGTGTAGTTACTTCATTTGTGCCTTGTATGTGCGATACCTGTTGACCCAAATGGAGCGTGAGAGACAATGTTAGATAGACTGAAATTTTTTTGTAGGAAATTGGGGTAATTTTTTTTCAGGTTTCACCTTTATCACAGGGGGAACACTATTTGGAAACAATATGGCAGTACTGAGAAGAAACTACAGACAGATGCAGCCACTGATGCCATATTACAGTATAAATATTCAATGCAAAAAGTGATGAAACTCCAGAACTTAATAAGAATTAAAATCCCTGTTGCCATTTTATGCTCTGCTCCTGGCATTTCACCCTCACTAACAAATGATCTCTCTTTACAAATAACCTGCTTTAAAATGAAATCTCCGTGAGCTTTCTTGTGCCCTTGAGTAGAAGGACTTTATTTCAGCTGCATCTTCAGAAGCGTGCGGTGAAGGAGGCTGAAGGCCCTTGGAGCTGCCGAGCAGTGGTGGGAAGCCTGTGGGAGAGACTGCCCGGGACCTGGACCTCTCGGAGCAGGCTGAAGTGAGGTGTAGGTGCTGTGCCATCTTAGCCCTTGGCACGAGAGCAGATTTCAGCTGTGGCACTCTATTTGCAAGGGCTGCTGCTTGGGAGGAGCTAGTGAAGGTGATCACCTTTCTTCAATACAGGGATGAGTTGTCTTGAAATGCTACCAGCGCAGGGCTCCGTGACAGGTTGCACGTTTTGCTGCTGTGCCCTCTGGTAACCGAGCTTTGCGTGCGCGGTGTGCCCAGCCAGGCACGGCAGTGTGGGGAGCGTGCCCCTGGCTCTCCCTCCTCGCCTTCTGCTTTGCTGTCTGCTCAGCCCCGGGCCCGCAGGGCTGGCTGTCCTGGGGACGGCGTGATGCTGGGCAGGACCTCCGGGGGAAAGCAGTGGCGATAGCAATAAGTCACCGCAGCATTTTGCTGTGGAGGTGGACACTCCTCCACGCGGTCTGCCTGAAGGGCACAGCTTCTGTCTCTCTTCAAATAAGGCTAAAAAAAACCCCCCTTTTTTTTATTAAAAAAGATGTCACAAGTAGCGATAAATGCTTGTGTGAACTGCTGAAGGCAACTCTTTTTATATCTACAGGTGGTGACTTTTCAAATAGTTGTATTCACAAGATTTTAGCTTGATTTCCCTCATCTCCTGCAGCCACGCTCAGCCTGGCGTTGGTTGTTATCACTTGCTGGAGGTAACCAGAGTCACTGGTGGGGCTGTACTTTTGTACCCGTGTGATTGTCAGCCCTCACTACCTTGCTGCAGGTGCCCCATGTGTAGGGCTTTGGTGGCATATAATAATTCCTTGCTTGCAGCAGAGGAACTCGGAGATGGTGCCCTTCTCTGTGCTGCCACCCAGGCACAGGTCGGAGCCAGCGAGGCGGCTGGGCGGTCGGTGCAGGAGCCGCTCTGAGTCTGAACGACAGATGGTCAAATTGGAAGGGAAAGGACTACTGTTTTTTTGTTTTAAATATGAGGCTGAGAGCAGGGGATGTGACTTCTTGAGACTGCTTGCAAGACTGTGTGCCTCTATCCACTGAATCTTTGTCTCATGTTTTTCTAGGTGTGTTTTTTCTTCACTTTCCCTGCAGCCTCTCACTCTGACAGCACGTGCTCGCTCCTATGGGGCAGTGCTCCTTCTGTCCCTGAATTTCCTCTGGACGACTTCCATCCTGTGAGCTCACACCCTGCCAGGTTTGACTTCTGGTCGATCCATGTGCTTAACTGTGCCATTTTCACTAATTTCAGATGTACTTTGCCTCTGCTCATCCCTTCACTTGAAGTCAAAATTTCCTTCCAGATTTTTACTCTTCTCTCAATATTCATTCCCGCGAGAATTTCAGTAGATTTGGCCAACAATGGAGATGTTGGAATTTTATTAGAAATAAAGGTGAAATTCAAATTAAGGTCAAAATGGAAAATATGCCTATAAATATTTGAAAAGATCTGAGCTGAGGCAGGTTTCTTCCCCTTTGGGTTAAAGGCAGTGTTGATGTACAAAGGTATTTTGGCAGTTTTGAGCAGTTTTAAACAGTCTTTAAAATATATATTCAAATCAATTCAAAATGGGCTAAAGCCCACAGAAAGGTTAGACTATTTTTTCAGTCATTTCCTGATTTTTAGTTTCCTTATCTTATTGCATTGTAAAGCTTTCTGCCCATTTAGTCCATTTCTATTCAACTCATGGACGTTTCCTGATAATTACTTAGCCCAGTCTAATTCCCTAAAGGTCCCAAAATGCAAAACAATTCTTCATAAGACAGAGATTACTTTTTACAAGCTTTAACAGGAGGAAAAAAAAAAAAAAAAGGCATTAAAATGATGTGATTTAAGGTAGAGTTTCACTGCTGAACCATTTCCTACAAGACTTCATTTAGCTGATAGCAGATATTACGTGATTGCATGTAAGAGAGGGTTTGAGTCTGTCCTTGCTCATCCCAATGCCAAGTTACCTTTGCCATCAACAGGGCAAAGTCATGGAGGATGAAAGCTGGCATTATTTCTCCGAATCCAGCATAACTGATGCAATCTGAGGACCCTACTCTAAGAGCCATATCCTGATGTAAATGAGAAGAAAATCAAGCCCAATGGAGTTCAGAAACTGCAGGTGTTAGGAAGAGGCATTTGTGTTTTATCTGTTGAAACACTTGCTCACCTGACATACTTTTCCCCTCATATGTTTGTCACTGGGGCCAGGAATTGCATGCATTTTCACCAGTCAAAAAGCTAATGTTCAATACTGTTGTACTGACCCTCTTCAATTCCCTTCACTTCTGTTGCCTTATCTACCAAATTGATAGAATGGTTTTCCAAGTGCAAAACTTCTAAGGTTTCAATGAAAGGAATTTATTTTCTGTGAAAAAAAGAAAGAGAAAGCTTATTTACCGATCTGTACTGATGACATGGCACAACTTGTAAAAATCAATGGATTTATCTCATACTCTGTAGAGCAGCAATATGGTTAAAGGTAAAATTACATTAACACCAATTTTTGACATAGCACTTCATTCACACGGGTAAGGTGCTGTGCAGACATGATGCCAGACTGCGAGGCCAGTGTCTCTGCAGGAATGGGAAGGACTGTAGGGGATTTGCCAGGAGGGTTATTTACATTTTACTTGTGCTGACAAGCTCCGTGCCAGACCCGGGCTGTGCTGTGGGGCACATGCTGAAACAAGAGCTCACTCACCACCGTGAGTAGTGTGCAGAGTAAACTAGGTGGATGGCTGGACAACCCCACGGAGCTCTGCAGAGTATGTGGAGGGTAGCTCCGAGAGCTTCCCTCTACCTTGAAAATGCAGAGCAAGGGCAGGACCCGAGGGAGTGGAACAAACTTGGTTTAGGGGAGCCTAAAGGCAAGTTATGTGGATATTTGATTTAACATTGTGACCACATTTGTCAGGAGCAAGAGGTGAGAAGGGGGAGGACATATCTTGGGAATTCTGAGCCCGTGCGGCACGTTCTCTGAGCCTGTCGCGAGGATCAGTGTACCCAGAAGGAGCTCTGGGGCACGATGAGATGGTGCTCTGAAGGTACACCGTCTTGTCTTGCTCCCATGATATCAAAAAGGGTTCGTCTCCATCTCCTTCAGTCCTCCAGGATTGTGGGAACCTCCATTTGTCACTGCAGAAAGGAGTCTCAATATTTTATGAAAAAAAAACGTTTTACCACAGGACTTTGGTGAATATCAGCATAATTTAACTGTGATTTAACAGAACCTTTCATTGACTTTTAAAATTATGCCTCTCCATCACCTACCCTATGGGTTTCCTTGCTTTTCATCTTGCAAATCCCATTACTTATTAATTTCCCCATAATACATAATAGAGGCAGAAAAGCATATAGCATCCCATTCAGCAATGATTTACAAGTCTCTTAGCTCTGAAGCAACATAAGAAAGAGCAGGCGTTTTATGAGTTTCCTCTCTGCATGTTTTCTTTGGAAAAATGTATAAAGCAATGCATACGAACCTAAGGCTTCTTTGGACATGATCTCATAACTACAGCTATTGCAGCTTTACAGAAGATGCAATCTGATGAAGATTACAGAAGCACAGTCAGGGCAGAATTAGCAAGAAGATGGTGAGCGAGATTTGCCTCATACTCATTATGATAATGGATGTAATATCCATGGAAATGCTGATGGGCTTTGCTTAGAGAGGAAGAACTGCAGGCAAAGAACAAATACACAAACCAGCATTATTTACCCACATTCCCAATCAGGCTTTTGCTAGCACGTTAATCTTTCTACAGGGGGCTCATGAGGAACTTTGATTCCCTCAGCGTTTGGAGAAAATGACTAGCGCATACCATGAATCAGAGGGGCTCATTTGGGAATGAAGAAACTATTACTCATCCTGCTCTGGCATGAATGAGCATCTGGCAGCATATTCTGAAATTCTGTGAAGACAACAGGAGGCAAAAGAAAAAAAAAAAATCTAGCTCCAGTACACCTCTTGTCAGCTCAGCAGGCAACATATGAGAATTGGAAGGAGGTAGCACAAAGACAGATCTGCTGAACTGAGCCTTTATACGCTTGCTTTCTGTTTTCATCCATCTACTCTTTCCAGCGTTTTTTTAGTACAAGCTGGGGAACCTAACAGAATACATGAAGACAAATTCACCCGGTTAACTCTGCACCAGGTCGGTCCTGGAAGTTGCGTTCCAGAAATTTGGAGACTGCAGCAGTTCAAGGAGACAACGCTCCTGGTTGATGCTGGTCCCACTGAACTGTAACTGGTGGAGTCTGAGATGAATCAGATTTGCTTATGTGCGCTTAGAGCCCTCATGGTATAGATAATGTACTGGAGAGTGAATGTGCTGTATTCCCAGGAACAGACCCAGAACAGGAAGCATCGGGATAATGAAGTGCTTATTAACATTTTTTTGAGGTGCAACCCACATCTAGGTCAGTAGCTGATTAAAAATTGAGCAAAGTTTCTCACAGCAGAGAAGCAGAGGGGGCCGTTAAGCGTGGGGTGGGAAATAAATGCCCATTTTATCTCTTAATGGTTGCGTTCCATGTTTGTTTACAACTGCTGCGTAGCCTCTTCTTCCTTATCCGTGTGCAGAGGTAAAACTTAGACTGAGCAAACCATCGCACACGCACGTCGTTCTTTCTCTGAGGAATGAATATCCAAAGTCAGTGTGACCACTGCTGGATCTGAGGTTACTTGGGGTGCCAGGGCGCTGTCCCACCTTCCTGTCCTGCAAAGGCTCTGGCTTGCTTCTCCGCAGCTTCCGCCTTAACTGAAAATCAGATGCTGTGGTGCTACTCCCGCATTTCTAAGGAGAGCTGGCTATCCGTAAAGCGCAGGGCTGGGGCCATGTTACCTGCATATGTGTGTTTTCTTTCTTTTTGAAGAGCAGCAGCGCTGGAAGCGCCGTGCGCGGGGCGGGCGGTGGAATGTTCCCGGGGCTGCAGGGACTTGCCTTCACCACAGGAATGCTCGCAAGATGCAGCTTGCTGCCCTGGCCCCGTCTGCAGTCATTCACCCTCCAGGTGTAGGCAGCTGCTGATACTGCTCTCAAAATTTAATGTGACATTTTTCTCATCATTATTATTATTATTTCTTGCTGGCCTTTTTTCTCTCTGCTGCATCTTTTTTTTTTTTTTTTCTTTTTTCCTGCTACTTTCCTACAGCCACTTGCCTATATCATAACTGTCAGGGTTCCTGAAATGGGCATTCCTACAGGTGAAAGCATATTGTCAAAACAACCCCGTATTTGTTCTTGTTTCCTCATCGTGGCAAAACCTTCCTTTACAAAGGAGTCCTTTCCTGCTGTTCTCTTCCCCTAGGTATTCTGTTGAATTGATTTCTGCGCTCATTTTACAGATGAGATATTTCAGGAACAATTGAACTAATATTAGTTCTGTCAAACTTAATCTAGGATACATTAATCTAGGATATAGGGGGGAATCACATCCAGAAAACCTTGACTTCCTTTTTTTATCTGAGAGCTAATAAAGTAGAAGGATGATGACTGGCTACTGGAATTTAAGTAACCAAGAACAGGAAAGATATTTTATTCAATAGTTAGCATAAAACTTGATTTTCCAGAGATTTCAATGAGTACAGTCAAACAGGGGAGATGAAAGAAGACTAGCTGATTTTATTTTTCAGAAGTAAATCAACAGGTTTGAGGGTTTTTTTTTATACTGTCTCTGTACTTACCACAGGCACATATGTATTTCCTTGTCTGAAAACAAACGTTATGTCAGGAGAAGTCTGACCCCTCAAACATCTGAAATTAAACCCTTCACTGAGGTCTCTCGCGTGGCCACGCAGGGCTGGGTAGCCCAGGCTCTGCTTATACTCAACTGAGATAGAGATGCTTCCGCAGGGCCCTTCGTGGGACCAGTTTTAGGTGTCTACCTTAGGATGAGATGAATCAGACCTTGCAAGTGCTGATTTCTCTCTCTTATCTCTCAGGGGAGCCTAAGGTGACTAGTTTAGATCCAGACGTTTAGACAGATGATTCACACCCTCAAGGCCATGGAGAAAATAATGAAAATTTGCAAGCATAGGCCCAAATCTTTCTAGTCATCTTGAATAATTTTACTATTTTACTGAATAGAATGATCAAATGTCTTTAAGCAGCTTCATGTTTTACTGGTAAAAATGAAGATAAATTATCTCCCAGAACAAAAACACCTTTTTTTTCTCTGAGACAGCATAGGCAACGGCGTTCATTTCAGTATGTACTTTCTTTAGTTGGCCTCTTTCTTTTCTAAATAAACGCATAATTTACCTCTGTGTGCAGCTTCCAGAGCTCCTCATGCCTTCCTCTGAGTAGAAATTTCAAAGAGGTTACCAGATCAGACTCACTTTTAAACCATCTGGTTTCTGTACTTCATGTCAAGGTTTCCAAACTGTGTTGATGTTTCCCAAGCCTTCAATGGCTTGTTTTAAGTTCTTCTGCCCTTTGAAATGCATGTGTTCAAGTGTGAAGTTCTTACCCAGAAAACTCTTCTCCCTGTATAAGTAGGTAATATAATGATGGTAGAAAGCGTCATTCTTCCAGGAGATCGGCTTAAGTGCGTTGTCCCATGGGAAATAAAATCCACAGTGATAGACTGCCTCCTTCCACATACCTTCTTGAAAGTAATTCGTGGTAGTGACAGGTCATTTAAACACAGGGTAAGGAGACTAGAAAATGAGGGTATGGAAAATGATACTTTGTGAACTGGTCAGGATTGATTCAGCGCTTATCATTTCCTCTTTGTTTATTTCTTTGCTTGATACCTATTACTGAATCACCCTGTAAATGCCTTGTGATCTCTCTGAGCAGGGACTATCCATTTTATTTTAGTGGAGTATTTTGCACAAGAAAGGTCTAGCTCTCTGATCGAGTGCTGCAATGGCTGCCATGATAATAAATTAATATTACTAGAAGCAAGACATATTTTCTTATGCATCCCCTTTGCAGAAAGGTATAAACCAAATATTGACTTCAAAGGATGCATCTTTGTTCTAAATATAATACTCAAAAATGTTTTACAGTCAATTATTTGCAATTAGAATTAAAAGAGAAACCCCCTCCCCCAAACAACCTATAATTACAACTGATCCTTTCATGAAGTATAAATCCAGTAATTAAGTAGTTTCAAAAGTTTTAATTCACTGGCCAATTAAAAAGAAAAATGTTAGGTGTTGAGACAGAGAACAATGCCGCTGTGTGTTTGGGGTCTTAAGTTATCAATGGAACTTTTAGCAGAAGGATTTTTCTATCGATCCTCGTGGTTTTAAGAGGTAATTCTTCAGAGTGCAATCATTACCAGTTCTTAACGACTTCCCTCATAAGCCACACTGAAACTGTGATCGATAGAAACAAACTGACTGACAGAGTTGTCCTGGCACCAGCCCCTGACACCCCCCCAGCCTCGTGTCACCAACCCCCGAACTCCAGCCTGGTTGTGGAGGAGCAAAACCCTTGTCTGCATCAAAGGCTTCAGTCGAAGGGGAGGTCAGGCCAAAGCTGTCGCTGATGGAGTAACTAACAAGGCCTTTCTCTTAACTAATCTTGGTCATAGTTACCAATGGTGATGCTTCAGTGCAGCTAACTCAGTAGACAAGATAACTTTCTAAAATCATGCTCTCATTCTCATCTTCATGATATTTAAATAGGACGTGTTCAAAGCACAGGTTGGGATGGTTCCTTGTAGTCGTGTTGGGCATCTTGGTGCTTCCTTCTTATGTTGATCTATAAAATACCATTTTTGGTTCGTTCAGTCTTGTCTTTGATATGTTTATCCTTTGCACAAAGGGTATGGGAAGAAATTTTTGGTATGAGTTCCAGAAAAATAAAACACCGCTTTTTTTTTTTTTTTTTTCCCCCACAGAATTTCCTGTTTCTCAACCGCTTAATGGAATTTGAAAATATGGTCAGAAAGAGATACATTTATTTTATAGACTTTTAAAGAAAATATATATCTGTTCCTCAACATATTTCTTGGCTGTACAACAATTTAAAATTCCAGTAAAATTATTAGCTTGCTGTTTAATGCTGAAAATGCAGTGCTTGTAATAGGATTTATACACCCCATCTCTGCTCCTCTTTACATCCCACTGGGAAAAAAAATGAGCTGAGATTGTGAAAGTGTCAGGATGAAGTAAGTTTAAATAGTCTGTAGCAACTTTTTGGTTGTGCTGTTACTGTCAGAGAGCATCAAGGGTGTTTGAAACATTGAAGGAAGTAACAAAGAAAATGAATTTAAGATCAGTAAAGATAATACTGAATACACAGCCATAAAATGTCAGTAAGACCTTGGACAAGTTTATCTGGCTGTTGATAGCAATAGATGTCAACATATTTGGCAGTTTAAATACGTAAAACATTAATTACTAATAATAACTTGCTGAGGAAAGAAGCTAAGGCATGGTGAGAGCGTAGGAATGTTTGTTATGTCTCTGGGTGAGATTGTTTAGCTACTGCAGAAGATGGTTGCCATACTGGACTTTTACGAAGTCTAGCATTTTATATGAGAGCAAAAATACAATTATCTTAAAAGTAAATACTGGGTGAGTTCTAGGATGAGTAATAAAGAAATTATTTATGGGAATGATTTAATAGGGAATTGAGGGACATCACTGGACAGCCATATGAATATGTTGAAGCACTGAAACCTCAGACTAGCACAGATGTATATTTTCAACAAGAACTGAACTAGACTATAACTGAATTAGTGCATGTACAATAGAATAAGAATTAGAAGTAATTAATTATGGAAAAAGTAGTGGTTGGATAATATATTTTCATGTTTTCCAATATGAAATTAGTACCTAAAAGTATAATGGAAATAAAAGCAAAATAGGTAATTTGAGTTTGTAAATGATGTTTCTCTGGTGTTATTTAATCCCATGATTTACATTTCCCCTCCAGGATGATTATGTTTTAGCTAGGGCTATGTACTAAGCTGAGTTACTGAAGCAGGATGTTCCAAGCATAATATCTGCTTTATTTCCATTTGACAATTTCAGTCTCTCTCCTTGCCCTTTTTCCAGTAAGTGCATAACAAAATCCAAGAGGTACCTGTAATCCAGACTCCCATGAGGTATTATATTCATATTTGGACACATCGTTAGGTTGGAATCAGAATGGAAACCATAGGTCTTAATCCTCTCTCCCAGTTTGTGAAGTTAGAAGGAGGAACAGAGTTCTTGAAACGTTCATATTTTGAAATCGGGACTTAAATTTATTGATTTCATTGCATAAGGGAGGCCTATTTCTTCCTAGATATTTATTGGTCCTTGGTAGTACCTTATGTGTGAAATCCCTTGGCAGCTGCATTAAGAGAAGGTGTGAGGTGGATCCATAAGGTTCACAGATTTTTCCCATCTATGTTATAGGTATTTTTTTGTTTGGCTTCATGGTTTATAATGCTACATCATGTATTCTTGACAATCTGCTGTGCTGTCTGTGCTATACCCTGCATATGTTCGTGGTGGTGTGGTGAGTGGAAGTGCCACTCACAAAGAGCAAACCAGGGAAGGCTCAGCTGCGTTTCAGTGTTGTGGGTGTAGAAATGTACCCACAGAATACCCACAGGTTCTTCCCACAGAAATTTTGAAAATCAAACTCCAGTAGCAATGTGCATCCAGGGAGAGAGAGGATACTGCACCAATAGAAAAAGGAACCCAGCAGCTTCACAATCCGTTTCAGGGTCCTTATTCATCTGTGTCACTTTCAAAGATGGTGACAGATGCCACATCTGAAAAAATGCATGAATGACGAGAGTAAGAACAGAACTTTGTGGTGTTTGGATTCTAACCACCTGATGGATTCACTTAACTTTGACTTTTTACTTGGTTCAATCACAGACCAAGACTGATAAGCCAAATTTAGAGATACTCAAGTTGTGTGGCCATGAAGGAGGAGCCGTAATTTTTCTCCTCTGAGATCATGCTTATGTGCTTTTCTGCAGGCACAACAATAAAAAAATACTGATTTTTTTTTCTTGCAATTTCAGTGTCATTCAAGGTATTATTTTTAGATGCCCCTTTAACCAGAAAGAGTCACACAGTTACCTCAACAGTATTTTTTTTTTCCAAAACAGGGAATTTCTGTGTGCCTCCGGCACATACAGCGTTACCCTTCTCTGAGTGTGAGGACAGCATTAGAATCAATTGGAAACTTATTTTCAGGGATACTGAACAGTCCAAGTTTCCAGCAGCTTCAAATGGAGTTGCACACTCTCAGCATTTCCAAAAATTGGGACATACTCGCTTCTTTGCCTTGTCTGCATTTTAAATGGTAGGTTTAAAATCAAGATGTCTGGTGCTTCCTGACTCTGTTCTTGCTGAAGCTTTTCTTAAGGTGCTTGACTCTGAATTGGAGGAAACTTTTCGACACCTTGTGGAGCCCTAGTGAAATGGTTGGAAAGCCAGAGATCTAGTGTAAAATCTTAAAGTCTTTTCACCTTTTCCCTATTTGGTAATGCAGTTTTCTCATATGCATTTTGATTTTCCACCCTCCCCCACTGCCTTCCTTATCGTAGGTAACCACACATTTTGATGGAGGTTTAATCTCCTTCCTTCCTTCCTTTGCAAACCTACCTCCTCCCTTGCCCAAGGCAATCTGTCAACTCAAACGCATCACAAATCAACTTGACAGTGGAGATCTCCCCTTGAGCAACAGCACTGGGAGTTACACTCCTGCTGATTCTCAGATAGAGAGGGTGGGGTGCATTTTCCACATAAAACCCAGTCACAGCTAAATGGAAGTAAATTTCCATTCCCCGTTCCCTTTGTTTCGAACTTCTGCTTTCAACAAAGAGAATCCACAACCTCAGGAGGATGCACAGGACAGTACCTAAATGCAGCCAGGTTAGGAGAACTTCAGTGGTAATCCTTGTGCCTGCTGTCGACGTTTGACATCTGCTCATGTCTTTGTTGCCGCCTTTTCTAGTGAGTTGAGCTGAGGATCTCAGGCGACTTCAAAAAGTTGAACTAAACTGCACAGATCAACCATTCCTAGACCACCTGCTATGCCAATATGGAATCTGAGGGTGCAAGAAAGATGTTCAAGATGGCAACATAAGGAGTCCTGTAATTTTCTTTTTTTTACATCGTTCTCAGTGTTAGAAGCATGGAGAAGTCACACATGTACCGCTGAGTCCTGTCAGTAACACAAACCAGCTAAACCCTCTCGTTGCTGTTGGACCTAAATCAGCAACTGTACTGACCTTAGGCAAAGGGCTCATCCTTTGTTCAAGAAAAAAGACCATGTCTTCCTTTTTTTTTTTTTTTTTTTTTCCCTATGTGTAATATTACTATTATTGCAAAGAAAAAAGCTAGAAACTAGCCCTAGTTTGCGTTGCTTTTCCAGGACTTTTTCAGGTTGGTGAGAGAAGGCTGCTCATGCATTCTCATGATACACCATGAAAATGTAAGCCTCAGCTTCCTCTCCTTAAAAGCCTTACTTTCATCTGTAAGTAGACGGGAGTCTTTGCAGACACATTTGCTAACTTAGATAAAGCCAGAAAAAAATCTCTCATTTTGCCTATGAGAACATATATGTGTCTCCTTTTTCAAAAATATATCACCACCAATGCATGGTGGTCATTTAGAAGAAGTTGCTCCTGTCTGTATCAACACAATAATGCCCTTGGAGCCAGACACGAGAGAGAAAAAGAAAGGAAAAGAGGCCAGTCTTGATCAGCTTCTTATGATAAACAGTTCTGTGTGAATCTTTGAACATCAAACGGGTTGACCAGGCATTGCAAAATCTACTGCTGATTCAATGATTTTTGGAGGCAGAATTATTCCAAGTGTATAACCTCTCTGCAATTCGGGGAAGTGAAGCTGCACCTATTATCTAGATTTAGCCAGAAGTTGAGCACTTACCATGTTTGATTTATTAGTTTTATAAAATGCAAGGTCTTTAATGTTTAGTGCTTGGAGCACATTGTAATTTTAGCTACGTTATTACAGTTCTTGACCAAAGTATGAATTATCTTCAAAGGCTTTGAGTTCCTCTTAGCAAGCTTTCCCACTCAAACTACCAAGTCAGAGGAAGCCAGGAAGGTCTGTTCTTTCAAGGAAAGAAGCAAAGTGTCATAGGTCGAATGTGCATGAATGTTCTGGAAACACAATCAGCACCAGCACTGAAGGAAGCACAGGGATTATTCGATAGCTCAGAAACTATGATCAGTGCTATTCATAATACATAATTCTAATGTCTGTTGAATAGCTTCTTAGAAATGAGTTATTAGGCTCAAAATCCTGGAAAAGAAGTTGCTGCAACAGTATCTCCCAGCTAAACTCTTTGGTAAATTCATTGGACCATGTAGGCTGAACTTGCATCTGAATGCAAGTGTTTTTCCAAGCCATGTCTGAAGTGGCAGCACAGCAGAAGGATGTTTGTGCTACTTGTCCCTGCTTAGCCTCTCCTCCAGCACTCTTTGCCTTCAGGAACTGTCACAGTGAAAACTATTCCCACCAGAATTAAATGCATTTAAACTCATTTTTGGAAATTGTCTGGGCACAGCCTGCTGTAGAAATGAGATGGCACAGAACTGATTAAATAATGTTTATGCAAATACAAATGTTGTCAGGGCGTTGTTTTCTTATTCTTCAAGATCCAGCTTGTCAAAGACTTTTGGCTAAGTGTCAGGTTTATTGAGCTCAGCTGAGCTAGTAGGAGCTTGATTTAGGGTGGGCAATTGCCAGAACCCCACGGAAACTCTTCTCCAGTGCATCTTCTTCCCATCTCTGACCTCAGCGATCTGTGGGGCCTCCGGACTCTCCACCCATGTATCTTGCTGCTGACTTCTCATTAGTGCTCTGCTGGCATCCTCGACTTCCACTTTTCACCTTCTCTTGTTCCTTAAAAGTCCTGTGTTGTTCAGAGACGATGTTGGTTATATAGTAACAGCTTCCCTGCATTGATTTTACAACATTTTGGTCCATCCAGTGCTCAAGGAGATAGTTTACTTGTTAGAGGAATACTGGCATTGTTCAAGCTGTGATATTAGGAAATTACTGACAGGTGCTAGGAAGACAGATGTTTGCAACAGCCTTGGGATATACAGATTCCTGCAGAGAGGAATTCAGAGGCTTTTAGATAAATTGGGCTATATGAGGAATAGTTTCCAAAGATATTAAAGTGACTTTCTAAGCAGGTGAAAGATGTTGGACTGGATCTTAGTAGAAATACTAATAAATCCTGCAAGAACGCCTCTCTCAAACCACAGTGCTCTTTACTGATCTGTGTTATTTTCCACACAGTACATTCTAGACTCCTAGGCAGATGACTCCCAAGTTTACAAATAACATGAAAAGTCATTGGTGTCATTAGTCATCAGAGGAAATATTTGCGTAACTGCTCAGATTTGAGCATGTATTTGCCTGTGTTTTTATGACGCTTTGTCTGCATATTCTTTTAAACAACAGTTCATTTGTGCAAGTACTCCAGGAGAGCGTACAAGAGACGTTATGACTCGTGGGTGCTATTGAAACTAATTCCAAGCCTTCATTTGAACAAATGTTTGCAAATTCTTTTCTACAGTATTTACACAGTTCTGACCTAAGCTTCATTAGCTCAGCAGATTCATTTCTCTGCTCCAGTACCTAGCTGGCCAGCTGGAACGACGGAGTATTTTCATGTGGCATTTCCAAGGGGAATCCTGGGGAAAGTCAGCTACTCACTGATAAGAAATACCAAGTGGTAAAGCAAGTGTCTCGTGGTGTTGTCTCTGCTGATGAGGCACATCTGAAAAGATGGCTTCTCATGATACTTCTGCCAAGAGTGGTTTTGCTCCCTTTTAAAATGCAGTTTGAAGTTACAAAACTAAGTCAACTTTTGTAGGTATATATAGATTTTATTGTACACACAGTCTATTACCGGTAGTGTAACAGTCTTGGAGTGACACAGTGTGATCAGATAGACATGGAAAATGTCAAAATGACAAATATGTTTTTCTGTGCAACTTGGAAGGATAGAAGGCAGCTACTGCACGTGAACAGGTTATTAGTGTGCACTCTCTGAACCCATAAAGTTTAGGTGAATTAAATGGCAATGTGTTCTTCACCCTGCATTGTATATGTATCAGGTTTAGGTATTTCTGATGCTAGCTGGAAAACATAAATAAGTCATTATCCATGTAGCTGCTTTTTGCCATTTTAAAATAGCTTCAGGTGCTTGCCTGAGATAGCCACTGGTAATGCAGGATGGCCTAGGGCTTGAAGCTGATCTCACCACAGTTGCACTGGCAAAAGTCCATTGTCTCCTGCAGTGTTAATATTGGGTTTGGTTTTACCATGCTGTGAATGAGATCAGAATATATGCCCGATGCTAGACTAGATAATAATATGAAATGGAAACTGAATATACCGAGGTTCCGATGGATGGCCTCACCTGCCTGACTCCCAGCATGTACCTTTGCTAAATTTCAAATTGCCTTTACACAAGGGGATCTTCTGTAAGTCAGTCTAGTAGTAGAATACTGGGGTTCAATCATCAAATGTTTTTACTGCTATGAGTACTACTTCTGTGATGTCAGTAAAATTTTATCACATAATTTTTCCATGAAATGAAAGACATATATTTCAGGTGAATATCTGAATTGGTCTAGAAGTGGGTAAATCAGAAAAGTGGAATACAGTTTGTATTCTCATTTGTATTTGCCGTTTTCCAGAATACTTGTGGTTTTGGCCCCTTTTTGTGGCAACAAAAATATATCCCAGATCATGTTTCCTGTGTTATTTTGTACAGTTTAAACTTCTTGGTAGGAATCAGACTTCAGAATTTAGCTGGGTTAGTGCTGAATCCCAGTGGCATGGATTTGAATCTCATGTCATCTCTTCCCACTAAATAGTTGGTTCAGATTTAAGCTTCAGGCTTTGGCCCTTCTCTGCCTTCTAAAAGCACACTTTAATCTCCTGAAAAACATGAGCCTGATAGCTCCTGGGTGCTTTAATTAAGTGAAATGAAAGACATTAATTTCCATAAATAGAAGAGCTTCCAAGAACAGCCCAGGGCTCCAGCCCAGCCACCCACCCCGAGGTGTACGGTGAGAACCACGTCGGCCAGATCACTGCTCCTGGGGGCAGGGAGCAAGAGGGGCTTGAACTTTATCCCCAGAGATGCTGCTGACATGGTAACAAGAGACAAACTCCAGGACTTCTGTCATTATGCTAAAGAGTAGGGAAGATGGAAAGCACTTCTTTCATCTACCCAGCTGCGGGGGACCAGAGAGTGTCCCCAGCCTGGCTTTGGTGGCTCCCTTGGGCCAGGTCATGATTTTGAGTCAAGACAGACATCTAGTGGCCAGGGAGCTGGAATCTCCCCCAGCTTTGTTCCTTGGGGAGATTCCTTGCACTACCTTCCTTTCCCTTTTCTTCATATTTATTTATTTGTTTATTTTAAGGAAGACGAAAGCAAGATCTTAATGCTGATACTTATCTACGTGCTGCATTTCCTTTGGTCCTGATTTGCCTGGAGCTGTTCTTGAGCTTTATTGTGGGAACACTACACTGAAATTCAAGGCTATTTTCATAGGAATGTGGATTCCCTTCTGGAAACTTGACATATCGCAGCATTGCCACTGAAATCAATTTGTGTGAACTAACAACTTTATCTGTGCTGAGGAAGTGAGGTTAAAAATTGCTTAAAACAAAACGGCTAGAAGAGGGGGACCCTCAGAGAAGAATGGGATCTGTTGTGAGACAACACAAACGATGACATAATACTAGAGAGACTGCTCGCCAAGAATTGTCCCAATAGCACCAGCGAAAAGCAAAGCAGGAAGCTTATTGTTCAGTTTGGTTGCATCTAGTTTTGTCCTATCCAGCACACCTGTCCCTGCTCCCCAAGAATGGACACCAAGATTTATCTGTTCTCATAAGTGGAAAAAATAGGATTTTCACATTGATTGCTCTAAGCTCTGAAGCCCCAGTGTGCTGGTGGGATTTTATTTGGGCAGCCAGCATTGCATCCCTGGCTACTTTCAAGTTGCAGAATTAAACCTTGCCATCTCTGCTACCTATGCAACCACACTTACTGCCTTTGGCAGCAGCAGGGGATGCATTTGCTCTGCAGAATCCAGAATCCTTTGTTAATGGTGCTGAAGGCAACAACTGAATTTGGCAAAGGGTGCTCCATTATCAAAATGCAGCAAATCAAAATCCCAAATAATTTTACCCCCATGCTCTAAAATGTTGTTCTAAGCTGGCATGTAGTTTGAATAGTAAAAACTCCCTGATTTGGCGGCATTCGCTGAGGTTGTCTCAAGGAAAAGGAACAAAGTATTAGTAGGATGAATTGAGCCCAGTGATGTGGAATCAGGGCGACAATTAAAGCATTGTGGCAGCATGAAAATTCTAAACTTAACACAACGTCAAACCAATTGGTAGAGGAATTCCAGAAAATGTATTTTGTGGCCGGTAGTTATTTCTTTGTGCTAATGAAATGGGCATTTTTCTTCAGTGAATTGAATCACAACTAATTGAGTAGTAATCAGCCCAGGCCCCAAGTTCAGATAAATGTTGCTTTCCTAACACTTTGTAGAAATGCAGACTCCATTAACTATCTTCAAATGAGATTTTTTTTTTTTTAATTAGTAGGATCTTAGCCAACCATTACAGACAGCATTCATGCTGTCACACAGAACTTTCCTGTTTGCTTAACACTGGAAGGAGAAAATTATTTTCAATTAATTCAAGTGCTGATAGGGTTTACAGTTTGTTTTTAAACTCCAAAAATAAATATAATTTTCTGATAGGTGAGCAAACCTATCTTTGTGCAATGCATAATTTTCTTTCTTGTGTCTTCAGAAGGCACCAACTTACCCTGCTGATATCTATTGATTCGTCTCAATGAGCCTTAAGTGCCAGGAAACTTTCTTATTGCAAATCCGCCTTTGCTTTTGCTTGCTGCCTTTACCTAAAAAAGGCCAGTGCAGCACCATTCAGCAGTGCTAAATTTCCTCCTGAAAAACACCCGCTTTTCGTAATTCTTGATGCTCCTGAGCTTGATGATCCACATTAGCGTTTCCTTCAGGTAACATCAAATTGCAGGGCTCAGACTATCTGCCAGCAAAGGGATGTGAGCCCCTGCCCTCCCCATCGACGCTCTGGCCTTGGCATCCAATCCGTGCCACCCCAGGACCCCAGGGAGAGAGACGTGAATTTATCTCTATGGCAACTTAAGAGAGCTCGCAAGGTAGTCAAAAAATAGGGGAGTGGGGAGGGGCAGGATGGAATCAGTGGATGAGAGATAAACAAAATAATGTGCTGATACGTTGTAGAAGAATGGATTTATGGGTTATGACATTCCTAAAATATCTTTATTTAATAATGAAAACTTCATTATCCAGCCCTGTGCCAAAGTGTTGCCATGGGGCTGCTGCAACTCCCTGGAAAGATCCTTCATCTTGACAGAAGTTCTAAATTACAGCATTAGTGCTCTAACGGAGAGGAAGTTATGGCCTATTTTGTCTGTCCAGGGAAATGAGACACACATTACTATGGAGCAGGTTATTGAAATCTAATCACTGAGAATATTAAAAATGAGGTAGCAAAAAAATTTTTTTCTGTGTGAGCACTGGGGATAAATTAAGTGATAAACCTTGAGTGTTTACCGGAGTTTCATTATTTTATTAAAAAGTAATTCATCTTTATTACGGTTGAGGCTATTATGTTTCACATCATTAAGAAAGCTTTGCATGGAGACCCTAAAGCTAATTTTCAATCCAACTATCAGAACACATTATATTTTTATTTTTATCACAGGTATTGCAACATCCTCTGCGGTTGCATGTGCCGACCTCCAGAAATGTTTGATCCGCGATGTTTCAGAGATGACGAGTAAAACCAGCCTGTGCTCCCCGGCCGCTCGTCAGCACTGCGTGCGCTTGGGCTCCTGGTTCGGTGTCAGTCCTGATGTCCAGGTCAGAAGTCTGTTGTTTGCTTAGAGCTGTGATCCCGGGCCGGGCTGTGCAATCTCAGCTGAGCTGTCCTCTCTAACCACTTTAACCCGGCGGCTGGACGATTGAGAGAAACATCCCGGCTGCAGTCATAAGCAATCCAGCAGCCAGACACGTGCAGCGTGGCTGAGAGAGTCCATTTCTCTTTTAGGTTCTGTGGGTTTGTGTGAGTCTCCTGACTCCGGTCTTCTTTCTTCTGGTCTTCTGACACAGGCTGGTTTTTGCTTTGCATTTTGGGCTCAGGCAGAGCCAAACCCATTAGTTCCACACAGGTCCCAGGTGAACACGTGCTGCTTTGTGTTGAGCTGTAGGAAAACTTTCCAAGACATTTATTTGTGGGTGTGCAGAACCACCTGGAACCAGAGAAGCTTTGCCTGGCTTCCTCTGGCTAGGAAAGCTTCACTTGGTCCCTGTAGCTCATGGACAGTCGTACTCACAAGGGTTACTCCTCATTGCAAAGTGGAAGTAATATAGTTGCAGAGTTGGATGAATACTTCTGTGAATGCTCAATTTAGCTTTTAGGCTGATTGGCTGGGTTAGGGTCCCTGTTCAAGTCCATGTGCCAAGAATATCACAGCAAAGGTGTTTACTGGCAAAAGCCTTTGCTAAAAAGGCAAGTTTTAGATAAAACACTGTAACACATTCACAGGGAATGAATCTGGCATTTGCACTTGTAAATATTCCCACAGAAATCTCAGCGTTTGAGTGAGGCTCACTGGCTCTGGATATGCATCACCGAGAAACTCTAATTCAGTGTACTACATCTGGATGTAAATGCAATATAAGGGACAGAGCATGAACTGGAAACACGCAGGGCTTATTGCTCAGCCCAGTAGTTCAGACTCACGTTCTGACACAGGCACTGCGCAGGCTGACAGAGGAGCATCCCTTTTTTTACAGCGCTTGTTTCTGAAATGCGTTTCCTTGCCCGTGGGGTCGCTTCTGCCGCCCCACGGCCACCTTCTCTGGGACCCGCTCCCGGCTCTGGGCTCCTGCAGTTTGACTCTGCCATTTCGTGACGCAGCTGGGAGCGAGGAGAAGTGTAAATCCAGGGTCCCCAGCTGCGGAAGGAGCACAGGAGTTAGGTGAGAGCAGAGCACCCTCTCACGCACGGCGTGGGTAGGACAGTGCCGAGGGCTGGCTGATGGGATGACCCTGTCTCCATCATCGCCTTCTCCCTGCTGCCTCTGCCCGCAACATGGACCAAGGAAACACCTTTAATTCGGTCTGTCAAATCAGCCTGTGCTCCTGCTGTGGCTTTTATTAACGTACAGTAAGTTCTGAGCGCTTAGGTAATTTGTAATGCCATCAGCTGGTAAAGATCTTTGGGTTCAGATAATTTTCTGCTCTGGAGGGTGGCTGCTAGGATACCAACAAACAAATACCATTGTCTTTATGAGAAAACAAAAAGATACCGCTGTAATTCAGCAGGTCATGTAGCTATAGTATGCCAAAATTGAGAGAAAATGGCCACGTGTCAATTCTCAGCACCTGAAAGCAAAGCAGGCAAAAGCTTTCTTTGACAGATATGCTAATAAAAATAGTAACTATAAGTTGCATGTATAGGAAGAGAGGACATACGCTGTTCTTACACAGAGTGATAATTTAAAAGTAAACCCATTGGCTCTAGGGCCTGTGTACACTCATGTAAATGAGCTTCAGCCAATTAGTTAAAACTTTCTAGCTAAAACTACTTGTGTAAATGGCTTACATTAATTTAATATAACTTAAACATATTAATATAAATATTAATGCATTAAATATCATAATATATTAACTTTACAACTATGCAGACTGCTTCTTAACGTAAAATAAATACTTTTTAATCCACTTTGAGAATGTCCAGGCTTAGAACTTAAGCTCTATTAAACCACAGTAGCGGGACCGAAGCAAATCCCCATATTGACAAAACCTCAGAATAACTCCATTGACTTTCTTCAGTTCTATTAAAGTGTTCCCATTTATGGCAGCCCTGCTTAGGAGAAAACATAGGCGGGTGTCGCCTGGCCGTGCAAAACCGGCAGCTGTGGTGGTGGTTTGTGAAAGCCGTGGCTCGGGGGGAGGTTTGCCGAGCAAAGGCAGCGTTGGGCAGCACCCTGGAACGGCCGGGCCAGGCCTGGGGGGTTGGTTTGCCCGTGGGTGGGGTGGGATGTGCTGGAGCGGGAGGAGCTGGGCAGGCAGGGGAGCGTTGCCCGTGCTGATTCTTTCCTGGGGTTTTAGTTGGGCTTACTCAACCCGTGCAAAGAAGAGAAGTCTAATTTCAAGGCAAATGCAAGAACAAAATGTATCTTGTAATTGGATTTTCTGAAGGAAAGCATCAAGAAAGTGTGTGTGTGTTACCACTGGTTATTACTTAGGGAAGAACACGAATGTGAGGAACATACCTTTGGGACAGGAGGAAGAAGAAATCGCCTTGCTTGAAGAGGTGTTACCTGTGTGAGCACGAGTGGCCCCAAAAGCCGCAGGGTTCTCATCTTGCAGAACGACTGTCCGGGAGCACGTCAGTGCAACCCCTCATGCCAGGGCAATAGCAGAGTGTGCCCTGTAGAGCTGGTCTGTACGTAAGATGGGCAGCAGAGGCTGTCATGTAGGTGCTAATGCAAGTGTGTGTTTGTCCGAGAGCACTCCCGAGGACAGGGATCTGCAGTGTAAGGTCGCTGCTGTAATCTTCAAGTAATACAAGTGGCAGTAGGGGATCAGCCTGAGAATTATCTGCGTATTTTATGCAGACCAAGAGGAAGTAATTGCTAGGAATGCCCTGCTCAGGATTTTGAAACAGATAACAGTATCACTACAATAAAATACAAACGCAGTAAAGAGAACAGACTGCTCCTGGTGTCTGGTTAATCAATGGTCTGTGAAGAGACTGAGGTGATAAACTGACTATGCTCAGGGCTAATTTTATGCAATATAATATGTTCATAGGATTAGTCTATTTAAAAATAATTTTAATCAAACTTTTTTAAATGCAAAGCCGTTCTGCACTACTCATTTTCAATACATGCCTTAAAACAGATGAGGAAGGCAGAAACGTATCCTATTATACATGTATAATTTAAACAATATCATCAACCAATTATTGATTGCTGACTAATGTGCTTATTAATTAATAGATGTCTTCATGTTAAATACATTTCTCAGAGCTGTTCTGGGACCGTTTAATAAGATAAATGGGGAGTTGTAGTACAGTACTTTGTCATTAAATGTATAAGTCACATCAGAAAGAAATGTAAAGCCATGCCTCGTATAGCTGTTTGCTGGAACGAGCCACGCAGGGACTGCTCACAAAGGCTGCCTGAGCAGGGAGTGGTGCAGTGGTGGAACCACATTTCAGACATTGGCTTCTGACTCTTGGTTCCACTTATCAAACCAAAAAAAAGCCCTCTTTATATTCTGAATTAGACCAAGCAAGCTTTCTGGCAATAAGGGAGGCCTGGAAGGGCCTTGCTGTACTACTCCAATTTACTGAAATACTACTCTTACAAATGCCACTATAAAACCAGAACAAAGAAAGGGATGGAGTCCTAGAAAAAAATGTTTGCCATGGATCAGTAGTTTATTCCTGCGGTAGCAAGGATGCAAAGGATGCAGCCATAAAATCATCATGAGCCCATTGCTCTTGACCTACAGATTTTGTAAGCTCTGTAACAGTCTGTGAATCTCCTTTCCTCTCGCTGTCTATTCCCTTAGCAGGCCATATGCTCAGCCAGCAATTACCCTTTATTCTATCTGCAGTCAGCCACTGCTTTGTTATTATTGTCTTTCTGGTTTTATTTGCTCCTCAAAGGCAGGTTACAGCCCTTTGGCTGGCACCCAAATATCTTAAATTTCTTTCTCTTCTAGATTATTTCCTGTCTTCCATTATCCCTACCAAAGTTGTTAAAACTTACTACTGACATTTCCTGTCTTTGGCAGTGAAAGAAACCGCCACATCAGTTATGAGCCAAGCACCTGTTTGTTCAGTACTTCACCATCACATTCACCAAACTGCCGTGCTTTACATATGAAGCAGATCGCTGAAGATTATGGATGATAGCTCGCACATCTCAGATGTATGCTGTATCCAATTTTCTTTACTCCTTCTACTCTCCTGTGTGCTGAGCAGACTTTAACTGACTGTTTGATGGATGGATATTCAAAAGGCACCTTTATGAGCCCTATAAATAATCCCTTAAGGGCTTTTCTTTTCTTCTTCCCCCCCAAAGATGCCACTTAATCAGTTCTCCAGGCAGTGGTCCTTGCCACACCTTTCAGCTTGCTCGCTGTTTGAACTGTATCTGTTGCACCCGGAACATACCTGGCACTTGGCTGTGGCTGCAGGGACTCCTGGCGTGCAGCACTACGGCGTTTGGCGGGACTGGCCTTGCTGGGCACTGCTTTCTGTTTTGTTCTCAAAAGCCTAACTTGGCTTTTCTTCATCAGTGGTTACTGGCATATAATTCAGGTACTTTCTGTTGGGGGAGAATGAAGACAAATACTCTACTCTGAAACATGTTATCAATTATAATTGAAGTGAAAACTGAATTGTGAACAGCAGGTAGGCAGTCTGGTCAATAAGCTTTTTGTGCATGCATAAAAACGTACAGAGCTGTTTCCAGCATCCAAAGCCATCCATGCCTCTTGATCAAGGAAGTCCCACACTTTGCTAAGCCAGAAGTGTTCTTGTGCTGCAGTAAGTGATGCGTTGCAATCCCCAAGCCTGAGGTCCCTCTGGGTTTTAGGCAGCAGCAAAGTCAAGAGGAACCTGCAACAGCTATTGTGCCACCTTGCAGGCAGGATGTACGCCCACCTGTGACAGGTGTGTGTGCTACATCCAGGGGAAAATGTGACTGCTCTGCTGAAGGCCACACAAAAGGAGCTTCAAGGAAGGGTCTGGGGACATGTGAGCACCAGAGCTCTCCCCACTCCTGCCCTGTGCTGCTCTCTGCAGCTCGGTGCGACTGACAGTCAAAATGACTCCAGTTTCTTTTCAGACTCCAAGACTGTAATTCTAGCTGACACAGTGGGAAGCTTCATTTTTTTTCAACTATTGCATGATTTGTGGCGGGATCAGTTTAAAAGGAACTTCCCTCCCTATGTTTTTATACCCACCGAGTTCATTGTTTGCAAGAAAAAACTGTCAGGGACAATAGAAGAAGCGGAGTGCTGCCCTCTGAGCATTGTATCTGGTCATGCATTTTACAAGTAGCTTACAACCTCTCTTCCATCGTGGCTTTGATTAATATCTGGCTTTTAAAAAAATATGCGCTCTCTTCATAAGAGCCACTTTGTCCGTCTGTTATTTGCCAGCTGACAATGGGAACTGGATCAAACTGGGCAGGTAGGAAACAGCAAGATGAATAAGAGACAGAGCAGGTACACATTAAATGTGACATCAGATATAACTACTGCTAGGGTAATTGAACAGAGATATATCCGTGCTCCTGATATTCATTTACGTTGGTGCTTCCTTACTCCACTCAGCCAGCATAAACAAGTCTTTGAAATGAGCAGAAATGATTCCTGCAGCTGTGTTAAGGGTGATGTAAAGGGACTTTGCACCAGTGAGAATCAGTCTGTACATTTTTAAAATAAATAGACGTGCACATAAAAAAATAACCCCTATTATTACACAAGGATGCAGTGGGAGTACCAGGGGAATGGCTAAAGTAACAAAACTTGACACCAGTGATAATAAAAGAGGGAACTAAAGCAAAGAGATCACCCCAGCCTGCTGGGTTTTGAGTGCTTAATCAAAACTGACTTCTACTACTGCAGCTGCAAAAGAAATGTTTCTAGCCTCCCATTAATTTCCATACAATAACCCTCTAATGGGGGAGTTGCCGGGGAGAGGAGGGTGATCAATCTGCTGTAATGACACACTAGAGACTAAGGGAAAATGCAAACTTGGAGCAATTTCATGGCAGGTGCAACCTTGGAAAGTACAGCCATTTTTCTAAGTTAATTTGTTCCCCTGATATGTTTGAAATCCATATTTGTACTTGAAAGGTCTAAAATGCAAGATGATTAAAAAATATAACCAGATTTTTGTAAGCTTTTCAACTGTATCAGGTGATATATTAGTGCCCCTCCTTGGAGCTAGGACAGCTGGATATCTTTTATCATTTGCTGCCAAAAAAAGGAATAGGATTGTTTATTCTAGCCTTCCCATTTACCTTCCCAGCCTGATGCTCATTTGTCTCCTAGGTGAATTGATCCCTAATACTATAGGAAGTCATAATACTAATAATAATGGTAACTAATAGCAGTAATAACTACTATTCTTGTTATTGTTAGTAATAACAGTACTATATAATGATAATGATTATTATGGCTACAGGTTTTAAAACACATAAATGAGTTAGCTCAATTTCTGATACACTTTGGGTGCCTGCATCTTTTGGACATTTCTGAAAATTCCAGCTACAAATCCTAACAGGAGCAAACGTCTTCACACAGGAACAGAGGCTGAGGCCCAGAACTCATTTCATTTCGGGTTGCAGCCCCAGGTAGTATTTTGGTAAAATCTGGCCCGGTGCAAAGGGAGCTCTCTGGGGTGACCCCTCTCAGCCCAGCTCTGCCAGAGCCCAGGGAGTCCAGTCCCTCGCCGCATCCCCAGGGCCAGCCTCTCACATCCCACGTCAAACCTGCAACCCGTTCCTCTGCTCACCTCGTGATTTGGGCTTCTGAAAGCCAATCTCATTTATGCTGATTACTACTTTTCCTTTCTCAGCACTTAAGAACTACAGCCAGAATCTTAAAAGTATTGAATTTTCAAGCTCTGGAAAGTGCACAGGCTTTGCATGAGAATTGGGTACCTGCTCTGCTCAGATGCCTTTGTACTTTCCACTAAGTACCTATCTGCATCTTTAGATTTGTGTCTTTGTCATATGGCCTTTTGCAGCTAAAGTTAAGGTGTATGCTTTTTTTTACATGAAAAGATGCTTATTATTCTACTGTGATGCTGCATTTATGTGATGCTTGTGGCATCTGGAGAAGCTTGCTGTGACTATTTTTATGTTCTGTTTTAGATACCATTTTAAATACATACTCTTCCCACCTGTCCCAGTTTAAAAATTCTGTTTCAGCTACACCTACAGACTTCACACTGGCTTAAGTGCCTTGTTTTTTTCCTGCTACCCTACTTGGCTCCCATTAGCATGTTTAAGTAGATAAACAAAATAATTGATTGTCTAAACGAGATTGCAGGATTCGTAAAGGTTCAATTATGTCTTCCTAAGTTTGATCTCAAGTCAATGTAATGAAGTATCTGCCTAATTCTCAGTACATCATCAAAATCAATTTATTGGAATCAAATGCCACAAAGAAGATAGCCAGAATGATTTGAAGTATGAAACAGCAGCTCCAGGAGGACAGACTAAATACACTAGAGCTGAAATGTGGTGACAACCTCCTTTTCTGAGTTATTTCTCTGATGATTACATATATAACTTGAGAGCTATATGTTTTATCCCCGGGGCTTTTAAAAGCTTGGTTCTGACTTCCTTACTCTCATAGAGCAGTTCAGAAACACAGCTGACTTAACAGAGCCATCATTTTTGGCTCAGTTTGGCTGTGCTTTCTCTCCAATGTTGATGTCAAAGTCTCTGATGTTGAATAGCCCTTCACTCCTCTATCAGGTCCAAAGGGTAGAGTAAGAGTGAGACAGGTGGGTTTTAAAGCTCTTTTAATGCGGTGAAAGGAGATGCTGTGAAACCTAATGTCTGAATAGCAACGTTAGAAAAAATTAACTTGGAAATAAGACACACTGTTTAAATGAGAACGGACCTCTGGAGTAAATTCCTAAGGGAATAGAGCAGATTCACCATCACTTCCAGCCTTTATATCCGTGTCATTCATCTTTCTAGGTGATTTAAGCACAGTTTGAGAGGGGGCATGGCATGGGATGTGTTGGTCTGTTATTGATGTGATCAAATTAGGACCTCAGCTCCTGACTGAGATAAGGCGGGATTTGGGCACATTAACTTGCTTGCAACTTTTAAAAAACCTATTAGGTGATAAAGTTTGGTTGCTGTCTTTCTTACCTCATCCATAGTACCAGTTCCATCAAACTACATTGGCTTTCTCCTTCAAAATCCAGATACTTTCACGTAAGACAGGTTCACTGTCAATACCTGACAGACCAATGCAGAGAATGATTTATGTTAAGGAAAGAGAGCTCGCGTTTGAATAGCTCTGGAGGGATATGCAACACTTTCAGATTGGTTCAGAGTTTTTCCTTCCACTGGCCTGTTTTCCTGCTCTTCCTGGTGATTCAGGATGTGGATTTTTGCTCCTTGCCATCGTGTATTTATGACTCTGTGGTGCTGGTGAGCTACAGAGCAGGGCACATTCCTACTGAAATTAGAATGTGTCTGAAACTTCTTGGAGCTCTTCAGTGGAGACCAAGTAAGAGCTAGCTCTGAAATCCAGGCTCCCTGAGCTCCTGGGGAATGTGCACCTTAAATCAGACAGCACAATACCTCTTCTGTTGGTAGGTTTTAAAACTTGTCTCCTATAAGATGACAAACCCTCTCACTGTCCATCCGAAGGTAAGGACTTGTGAAAGGCAATTCAATTTCACAGGCCATAAAGTTATATGTCCCCTTCTTGTATTTCTTCCCCTTTTGTTTATGATTTCAGAAAAATCTCTAAGCCTGTGGTCTGTATTTTGCCTCTGAACATCCATAGTGCAAAGCTGGATTCCAACCACTTGTTCACTGTGGAAAGCATCAGCAGAAAAACTGACTGAGTTTGCAGTGTGGCTTTCTGGAGGTGGGTGGCAGACGGGAATTTGGGCTCTCTTCCCAGCAGAGGCAGCTTGTGGTTCGAGGCAGAGACGCCAGCCTTGGGACTCCTCTTCCTGTCCCTGCCATCAGTTCTGTACCACTGTTCAATAACTTCCTAAGGCATCTAGCAGCAATAAGTTGCTGTTTGTAAAGCAGTATTTTTGTACATAGGAAGTGGTGGTTTTGAGAAGATGCAGATACTTATTACTTCCTTTCTGCAGTCAGGTCTGTAGTTTTCCCTTTGGATAGCTCCCATTTCCTCTTCTGAGAATGACTCTATGCATAAACAAGCCCTAGATTAAACACAGGAAAATACTGTGACATTTTAAAAAAGATGTAAATAGAATAACTCATTTTGCCATCTAGACAAGTGTCTTGGGTCTAACATGTGCATGTGATTCTGTGGCTTGCTCGTATCATTACTCTTCACCTCTGCTCGTAAACCTCCACCTAGAAAATAATGTAATTTAATTAGGATTGTGGAATTAGCCTACTGCAGTCACACTCGGTTAAACTGAATCAGTCTGTAAATTCCATTGTCACTGGGGCTGAAAAAAGTGTATGTTGCATTAGCAGCCTAATCTGAGGTGCATATTAGGAGAGGGATTTCAGGTGAAGCCTCTCGCGGCCGCTGGTGCCTGGGGTGGCCGGGAGCTGCCCTGCCCTCCGGCCGGCTCCGTGGGACGGGGGGGGGGGACACGAGGTGGCAAAGCCCGAGGAGGAGGGAGGACAATGCTGTGAACAGGCATTCCTAGTGGTGGTGGGAAGGCAACAGGGAGAAAGTTAACGAGTCTCTGCACCAGTGATTCCATATCCCACGAGCTGGTTGCGATGGGAAGGTGGAGAGTGGAGCACCACGCACCCGGGGAGGGACATCCATGTTGCAGGACGTTTGCACACCTGCGGGCTCCTTCGGTTTGTGCAGGGTTGGGGCAGAGGATCCTGCTGGCCGCTGTGGTTTCTGTGTCAGAAATGTGTGGCCACTTGTGAGCACCCACTGTGAGGGAGGGATGTGAGCATCACTTGCCTCTCTCTGAAAAAGGTGAGATGATCATAGTTACAATTCAGGCAGTAACTTTAAGGAAAAACTTAAATGCTTCTGTTTTCCAGTCCTGTGGGGAGATGTCCACTAACACATTTATGATTATGCATACTTCCATGACTGTGATCACACGTGCGCATGCACACACAGAAGTTTAGGGAAAATCATTGCATTTCTGTACATCACTAGTAGAAAGCTGATCATACTACGATTCTTTACTGCTTTCCTGTGGCACTTGCAAAGGGAAAACGTGTCTCATGCTGCACTCCAACAGGCCTGCAGTAGTGTGCAGAAAGGACTTGCTGCCCTCCCCAGCCCCCTGTTCTGCACTGCCTTCCTCTGCGCATGGTGGGGAGGGTTAACCTTTTTCGAAAGACCTTGCTAAAGCACAAGGGCTGTAAAGATGGCAGGCTCAAGGCATCAGAAGTCTTATCTGAAATGGCAACCTTCTCCTTATTTCTGTAGGAAACTTCTACGTGACTCCATTAATCTAAATCTCTTTTACTTCCTTCTGTATAGGGTCATAATAATAGGACAGAAAGAAGAGCACTTTCGCTCCGTGCTGGTGACGGTCACCACTCGCTCGCTGCAGTGCCCAGGTGCTTCAGGCCCACCCACACCAGGTATCACACCAGAGATGGAACACAAATGTTCTTAGTTCCTAGAGTTTACCAGGACACTCCCTGCATCATCCACCATATATTCCTCTTTATTTGCTTCTCTTCCATCCTCATCCACCATAACCTTTTCGGTTTTCTTTTGGAGCTTTCCACATCTCCCTGCCTGTCTGCAGGAGCTCCACTCTGGTGTGTCAGGTATGGCAGTTAGAGCATCAATGCTAAAGGACTACAACCAGGTCATCCTTTCCCTTAGCATGTTTTTATATTATTAAAAAAAAAAAAAAATAAAAGGAGAAGGAAAATCATAAGGACACTTGTATCTTTAAAAAACAATATATAAATAAAGCCATCTTGGTTTGAAGTTCACAAATATTTTTGAAGGCAAATGGGATAGGAAGAGTTTAGCCTGCAAACACTTATTTGTCATGCAGTCTGACTAGTGCTTTTCAGCATGCTTTGATCCTCTTCTTTTTTTTTGGCCCAGGCATTAGATAATGCTTTAGAAGCCATTAGAAAAAATTGTGACAATTGAAATGCTTTGAAAAATGACAGTTTGATAGTCTAATAATAGCCCCTACACTGATCTGGAGAAGGTTTTCTTTTATTTTTTGTATTCATTATGTACAGTACATTTAAAAATGTCCTTTTCTCCCCAACAAATTATTTAACCCTTTAATGACCACCAGTCCTGGAAATATGAAACGTGTGGGTGCTAATATATGCATATATAGCACATACATATATTTAAAGAGGTATGTACATGATAAAGAGCTGGTAAAAGGTGCTGTGACGTTGAGAGGAGAAGTGGAAAAGGGGGTAACATCTTTGGTCATGTCCTTCGAGGAGAAGAGAGCCAAAAAAGGCTGACCATGCAGAATGGTGCTGTTAATGAGGGACCATTACTGCACGGTCCCCAGGAAGATTTTCTGTAGGGACACATCTCGGAGAGGGAGGTGGATGGGAGCTTACATTTCATTGCAAGATCTTGTTTTTGCAAGATCTTATTTGGCAGCGATAAATGAGCAACTTTCAAGCCTCAGAAGTGATTAATTTCTCACTGGAGCTGTCTCTGAGGCTGTCACAGCCTGACAATCCTGACATAAGTGTCATTTATAATGTCACAAGTCTATTACACATAAATGTCATTACACAATTACGCTGAGGATGAAGAAAGGTTCACTGGGGGAAGAGCGTCTGATATTAAGTCAATTATATATCTTAATGTTATTGTTCAGTTGTCCCCCCTCATACAATTACATTGTGTCTCATTTGTTCATTTTGTGCAAATTAGCAATTATTTATTGCAGTGATACTACTAGGCAACCCAGGTAGGGGTGGTGTCATTAAAACTGGCATAACCTTGTGCATGTTGCTATGATTGGTATCAACATGAGGATCATGGTGCTTTGATAATTAGCTCTCTTGAAATGAGGGCTCCATCCTTAGTTTCCCCCCACCTTTTTTCTGCATCTCTCTGAAAAGGACCAACATATGGGTGAGATGATAAATCCTCCATGTGGTTTTGATAAAGATGGCTTGTTTTAATGAGGGTGACTTTTTGTGCTGCCTAACAAAAGAGGCTCTTTCTTGTTAGAAGGACAGAGGAGTTCAGCAAATTCCCCTGCGCTGCACCTTCAATTATTCCTTAAAATTGGCATAAATGTAGCCTTCATTTAGTTCTAACAGGCTTTCATCCTCCTTGGCCCAGACACAAACAAGACTTACACTGGGGCTTGGTGTACTGACGAGATTTGAATGCATTATGCATAAGAAGGTGCGGTAACGGAGCTGCCTGGCTGACTGGGAGGGAGAAAGAGATATCTGGGGTAGTGCTGCAATGCTCGTCTCTCCCTGGACACTTAGGAGAGCTGAGCTGTCGGTTTGATTAGAGGTCACTTGAATCCAGCTCGATTTCGTGAGCTGGAAATGAACCTGCCTATTAGGATATAGGCAAAGACTTGGTTCTGAGGGCACTGAATGTCTTTGTGCTGGCTTCAGCAAAGTGGAGCAGTCTTGTACCACAATCTGAGCTGACTTAGAGACGTGTAAATACAGAAAAAGGCCAAGAATTTCCATGATAATCCTCCAGATTTCTACCAAGACAACGGAGATGAGAATCAGACCTTTTAAATTGCTCCCTTTGCCTGTTTGCTATTCTGGGAAGCTATTGTTCTCAAAGGGACATCTTTAAAGCAAAAGCTGGTAGAATAATTTATTTGCGAATAATTTATTCAGTGATTGATGGGAAAAGCTGCTGAATAAATAATTCACTGAATGCTAATGGAACATCAGAGATGGTCGAATAATGAAAATGTTTATTTGCAAATAATTTATTCAAAGAAAAATGCTGAAATGTATCCGCTCAATTATTCTTGGTGAATAACCCGGCCATTCCTACCCAGCCCACTGTGACACACTGTTCAAAGATGCTGTTTTCAACACAGTGAAGGCTCCAGGTAGCTAACCCATGTTTGTTCCAGGTGAGGAATTCTGATCTTCTGCTCTCCAGCAAGAGTGGTCATGAGAAGAAGTTTGGATAAGAATGTCCTCAAACTTGAGCTCAAACTGAAGGTCAAGCCCTAGCTCTAACCATGACGGCAGTTTCACGTCATCAGCCTCTTTCACCGCTTACTTATTCTTACCATCTTTTATTGTTATCATCAGCTTTATCATCTGAAATTCTTTCTACGGTTCTGAGCTTTGCTTTTTTTTTTTTTTTTTTTCCTCAGCAGCCAAGGATGTGGCCCTTTGTCTGGGATGAGCCGTTGCTCCTGAGGAGCACAGTCCCCATGCTGGGGTGGCTGTGGCAGCAGAGGGGTTTCCTCTGATAACAGACCTGGAACACTGGGCAGCTCCAGGTCGTCCTCTGTTTTCAACTCTCTGAGGACTCAAATGATCAGATGCCTCTGTGAAAGAGATGGAAGGAGACAATACACACAGTTTATAAAAGCATGGGCTTGGGAGAGAGTCCTGATGTTTCACAGCACCATGTGGGATGATAAGGAAATACAGCATCAGCACCACTCATGCATCCTTCTCTAGCCTGGATCACTTTGAGACCTACCAGTGACAAGCTGGTCATTTAGCACTGACTCCACCCGCAGGGGACTGGGGACATACTTTAAAGATGGGCTCTGAAGATTTAAATTGTAAATCTGCACCGGCTACAGCAAAAATAAACAAATTAACCGCAGCTGAATTCCTCAGCAGAACTTTTGTCACTAATCTCTCTTGTGTGGCAGGAGTTCAGAGCGCACGCTCAGGGTTCCGGGGCACAGACCCTGCGTGGGGCAGGCACGGCCGGCGTCACCGGCCTCAGCTGCTGCATTTGCCAAGGGAGATCTTGCTCGCAGCTGTACAGTGGGTCTCAGGTGCTCCTGGAAAATTGAAGTGATTTTGTGCTGATACTGGAGCTAATACCAGAAAAATCTAAATTACCGTTTAAGAGGAATCTACCCTTTAATCTTTTAACCTTAGGCCTCTCCCTCTCATGCAGAAAAATCAATCTTGACTAATCTACTGACCAAGTAAAAGTAAAAAGAGGAGCCCATATAAACACATACTTTATCTTTAAAATATTTTTCACAGAGAAGCCTAGCAGAACACCCACAGCTTCCTCAGAAGCCCTAGGAGGAAACCCCATTGTCCTGAAAGGATCTATCATTACTCTTGAGGGGGAGTTTCAGGAAGGAACAATAGAGGGATCCTCCCCAGCCATCTAGGTGTTTAAGAAAACTCTGCAGCAAGGACTGTACCTCCTCTCCCCTTTAATGAGAGCTGGAATCCTAAAGCTGTGCTGAAGACACAGCTGTGCTGAATTAGCAAAGGGGTGGGCACCTGGGGCCGGGCAGCAGTTAAACCCAGCGACCTGGGCCAGGCCTCTGCTTGCTGGAGGGTTTGCTACTAGCTGTAGGAAGGGCTGTTAGCAATACTTTTTTTTTTTTTTTTTAATTGATATATCTGTTTTAACTGTTGTGGTTAGTGCTCATGGTTATAGCAGGAAAAACTCTTCTAGCAGAAACTCTGTAACCAGCAACCTGGGCTTCATCAGAAGCTATCAGGGTTATGCCTTCATCAGAAAAGAAGACACAGTCAGTGTGCAAGTAGTGCAAAGGTAAGCTTTACTCAGACTCCTGTCTTCTAGAAATCCTCTGATTTTCCCATGTGATTTTCCTATTTCTTCTACCTCTTCTTGTCCAGTTTTGTGAGCATTAGGTAGGGTTTGTAGCCAGGAAAATATGTGACCCTCTAAATCTGTAACTTTTTGGCACTCTGCTCTCCTGCCCTTTCTGGATTAAGAGGGGAGGTTAAGGACAATTTGACTTTTTGGCTTTACTTTTTATTTTTAAAGCTTTTCTTAACTTCTAATCAGGTGTAGAGTCAGGCCTTGGGCTAAGACTAGAGTTGGTGTATCTCTTGTCCAAAGTGTTCTGCTTGTTCCTGGCTTTCATAGTTTAAAAGCAACCCCTCAATTTACATTAACTGCACAGTGTTGCAATCTCAGGTGCAGATCAGGTCATCTTGCCCATCCCTCACTGCTTTATCATCTTGTTTTCTCCATTTCCTCCTGTGATATATTGAAGTAAGCGACATTTTCAAGAGCAGGGACACTAAATCATGTATGCTCTGTGTATGCATAATCTGGAGTATCTGGCCCAGAATGCTAACGAGGGCATGCTGGCAAAAAGAAATTGCAAGAGAGACCTTGGAGTCTGCTGGGACATACTGAGCAAGAGGCAGGAGAAATTGCACCATTTTCTCTTAGTAATGGTAGTCCATTTGCTCCTCTGAATAACTTAATTCCCTCTCCATGCAGCTGGATTAACCAGCCAGAGATCAGGGTCTCACATAGTTGAGAGCTGCAAAACTCTCACTGGGGATGAGTTAAGATCTAGGTGACTTATGGGCAAAGTATGGTAGGGTAGGGAGTAATAAAGTAAAAACCAACCCAAATCCGAAATGATGTGTAGATGTGAAGAGTCTTATGCAAAATAATGAAAAATAGCAGTGGCTGAACTGTGGAGACTTTAGATCTCATGACACTCATCTCGGAGCCTAACGTGCAAGTCCTTGCTACCTTTTACGAGTCTTTTTGATCACCAGGGCTGCTGGGTGCCTCAGCTATGGAAATTGCATTAATCCAGCATGCTGGAGGCAGGTGAAAAAGGCCTGTGTCTGCGCATTGGCTCTACGGCTCCCCTGAGAATCAACTAAGCAAACTTAATTTTGAGCCAGATTTCCATCATCTCTGCGCTACCCTACCTAGATCTAAAAATAACATAGCTGTGCTAAGAACCTGCTATTGTATTTTCTTTGTGATTACACCCATCCACATCAGAACCAGTTCAGAGTTGTTTTATTCTCCAAATTTCTGGCTGTATTAGCACTGTCAGAATCCCTGATGTATCACCTTGCAGGGAGTCTAAATGCTTGTCAGTGCCTTACTTTGCATTTTTGTTCTGGGTTCAAAGCTGAAAGCACAGCTGAACTGAAATCTTTTCTCTGGATGCCGATAGAAATGTAAGAGAAATCTCATTTTTTAAAAGTATGAAAGGACCATAAAAATAAGTCTTTCACTAAGCTGATCAACTCAGCCTCTTTATACCAAAAAGGATTCAGACTGAGAAGCTGATAATACAGGCTTTAGTTTGTGGGAAATGAATGAGAAAGACGGTATTTGAAAGAACTATTTCATTTAGGTGTTTCACTGGCATATAACGAGCTACTATAGTTATATTGCAGCAAGCTAAAATATTATTTAAAAGTTAATTCATATTTTTAGCATATAATTTCTAATTAACTTGCTGTAGTTATCTTGTTAAATGTCAATTAAATCTCAGAGCATTCCTCAAAGGTTTCCTGTATTCATAAAACGTAATTATACAGCTATTGCTCGTGTAGCCATTATTACTAGTATAATCTACAGCTAAATATATCTTTTACATACTAATTATACATCACTAAGTGCTATATTGCTAATCAGTAATTGATTTAGCACAATGAATTGTCATGTTGCCTCTCCAAATGTCAACTCTAAGTATTTAGAATTAAAAGTTCTGGCCGCAACTTTTGGTTGTGGTTGAGGTTTGCTGCCGCACTCGTACGGGGCTGGAAGGGTCGAGGAGCCGAAGCCGGGGCGCGGGAGAGCCCGAGCGTGGTCGGGCTCCCCGGGGGTGCTGGGGCGCGGTGCTGGGCTGGCACCGCCCGCTGCGAAGCACGGGGGGGCCGGGAGAGCTGGGGTGGCTCTGCTGAGGAGGAGTGAGGACAAAACGGGATGAGAAGTCGTTTGCCACAAAACAGGGAAAGAGTTTGGAAGTTTATCCCCAAACTTCCTAAAGGGGAAGACAGTCAAACTTCTTTCGAAAGAAAAACCTCCCAGATAATCTAGTGAAGGATTACCATTTTTTTGGTGTGTTGATACCAGAATAAAAGGCCTAAGGTTGGAGTACTCATTGCTGCCTACTATTTCTCCTTCTCCCCAGTTTTGTTTTCATGCTAACTCGTGTCTGTAAGCCTGTGTGGAGCAGGGCTGTGTTGTGCTGGGGGGGCACGGTGGGTTGCCTTGTCCCATCTTCCAAAGCACCAGCTCAGCTCTATGGCTGAGCAGCAATGACCTCCCTCTTCTGAGGAAGGATTAATTACACCTAAACAATTAGCAGAAAATACCTGAAACCCCAATTAACTGTGATCTATAACCATGATGGTCCAGATGGGAAAAAAGGTAGGGGGGGGGGGAGGGGGAAGGGAAGCTGGGAATGCCTTAATTGGATTTGGATTTGCACATTTACTGCCCAGCAGTAACTCGGAGCAAATATTCCCAGTCTCTCCCAGCCTGTCTCCAGTCTCAGCTAGCCTCAGCTCTTCCTCCCTTCCCCCTCACTGTCTGAATAATGTTTTCTGGTACATCAGTGTTATTTGGAGTTTGGATCTTCCATGTCCCTTGCCAGATTTATATGTGTCTGTGTTGATATTGATGTTATTCAAACAATGATCATCTCCTTCCCTTGTCAGTTTATATTGCATGTTTCATGTAGCACAATCTTAGAAAACAAGCCTCATCCTCGGCTTTTTCCCATTTGTGTTTTTTTTTTGTTGTTTTGTTTTGTTTTTTTTTTTTTTTCCCTTTTGCTAGAAGTGGTGTTTAAATTAAACCATGCGTTGCTTTTTTCTTCACTCTTGTGTTTCCAAAGGCAACAAATTTTATGGATCTGGGAAATAGAATCAATATGAAGTTGGATTGTCCTTACGAGATCATCTTAATATCCTAGGAGGCCAGGCTTTGTACATCAGGATTAAGAAAAGGGAAAATTGAGGGAAGGATTCTTCTGAGGGCGGTTTGTGTGCACATCATGGGCAAATATTGAAATGTGGAAAACATAATCCAGGGGTTTGTGTAGCTTTAATTGAAAACATTTGTAACCTTCATTCTCTTAAATGACACTTTTTATCTTCCTTGGGCTTGTGGTGGGTTCTACTGAAAACTGAATTCATAAAGTATACAAAAATTCAGTGTTTGTTGGAAAACAATTCATATCCAGCGATGGGGGAGGGATGGCAATTCAAATATCAACAAATATATAATATGGGTGATATAAAAGCGAACCTATTATTCAGAGTGCTAAAGCTTTCTAAAAAGCTGTGTGGCCACTACCAGGTCATTTCCATTTTATATGAAGATAGATTCTCTAAAGTAGATGAAAGACCTACTTAATTCTGAGTAACTTTTTCTATTGATATATCGAAGACAAAATTTTCTGTTTCGCTCACAGCATTCCCTGTCTGGGGAAATGTGTTTGCTTCAGCCATGCTCACGATTATTCCATGATACTGTTGCTTTCATAACCCAGCTCCCTTCACCAGAGTTTTTTAGAAATAAAAACTTAATTGAATTAGGGCAGTTACCCATGCGGGAGCAATTAGAAATGGCAGAAATATTCTTTCAGAGAAGACAGTTTTGCTTATCCTCCAGAATGAGGGAGCCTTCCCTGCCCAGTTGCTCACCACGGGCGCTCCTGCTGCCCTGCCAGTTTGTTGCTCCAATTTTTCTGTTGATTCTCCTCTGTTCCCTTCTCCCTTTGCATTCGGTTGGCCTCCTGTTTTTGAACTTGATGGTTGTTTTTCTTTTTCCTCTGGCAAACTGCTTCATCAACTGAATTGGTATTGCTTTTATGCTGTGATTTTCGTTATGTCAGTGGCTGGCTTCACCTCCCCTGTCAGTTTGTGTCACTTCTGCTGGGTGGACAGGCTCTCTGCCGCAGCGCCGCTCGCCTTTCCTCATCACTTTGTATCACTTCCTTACAAATATTGATCTGTTGTGAGCAGCGGTCTCCCAATTTTCTGTCCAACTGGTCCGTAGGCTAATCCTTAATATTAAGTATTTGCAGTGTTTTCAGTGAAATTAATTCCAATTTACGCCAGCCATGGCAAGTGCTGTTTGTGTGAAGCAGGAACATCCTGAGTCAAGATGAGTCCTCATCTTTAGGATTACTATTCTGTGGAAAACTGTTCTCATCTCCTTTTAAAATACTCCAATATTCCTGCAATAGGCCTTTCACCAGGGCAATGTATCTCCCTGTTAGCTCCCTGGATGCAGCAGAAACCTGCAGTACAGCTGGGTGGAGGAAGAAACAAGGATGTTTTGCAATTGATGTGGATTGAGATGGAAGTGATGGGGAATCTGGAGACAAGGAGTTGGAACAGGAAGAGCAGAAAGAAGGGACAGGACTGAAGATAGCAAAGATCAAGTATCTCAAATTAGAACTCTAGGAGTTCTCTCTATGTAGCATGTGGTTGAATTTTACCCAATTTGCAGTCTTGGCATTTTCTTTTCTTTTTTTTATATACTCATATATTTACCAAGCTTTAGAAAAAAGAAACTGCAAGTTCTATAGATTCAGTGTGCATAACAAAAATGTGATACAACATATTCCCTCTGAGTATTTTCAGAATAGAAAGGCAGAGAGAAATCAGATAAATGTATCAATAGGAGTGAGCTGTCTGCCAAATCACATTTTAAATATCAAATTAGAATATAATAGTATGCATAGTTTCCATATCAAATTATGACATCACTGGCAGGGACTAGAAGGTGACACAACTCAGAGTCCTCCTACTTCCCTGGATAACAGATGAAACAGTCTTAAATGGAATACAAAGCAATTCTGTAACCAAATGCAGGCTTATACAGCCATGTGGTTCAGACAAGGGAAATCCAAATGGAGGAAGATGAATGGTTTTTTAATATACTTTTTTTATGCTAGGGTGAATGGCCACAGTGAGGGATACAGGGATAGAAATCTACTTACCCAAACAGTGTAGGTGATTGTAGGCAAGCATTCCACTCCTGTTGTGTTGGTTTTTTTTTCCCTCACTGGCACCATTGGCAAAACGCTTCTGTGGGAAGTGCTGTAGTTGGGTGGGAGAGACAAAACTGGGAATCTGAGAGTATTTTCACCGGGGCAGGAAATTCTACGCTCTAGAGTCCTTCCTCTCTCTTGGGGGAAAATGCAAGGTTTTCCTCCCAGGGGTATAAGGAGAGTATAAGCCGTTGTTCAGCTGGCTGAACTGTAAGTGCATTCTTGTTCAGGAAGTATTTGAGGGGCATGGGAGTTCTTGGGTTCCAGAATAAAATTAACTGCTAATGAAGCATCACTAATGTCCTCTAGAGGCCTCTGATGTTCAGCAGCAGCCGAGCTCCCCCTGGACAAGCAGGCGGGAGCGTCTCTGAACGCTGAAGGAGTTGAGCTCTGCTTTAGCTTATCTTTTCTGTTGATAGTCACTTTCTCTGTGACTTGAAACTGGACAGAAGAGCAATATTTATAGCAGTAAATAAGAAGTGTCAGCATCAACAGAGTGATTCCTCCTGCTGGCAGCAGTGGTGGTGGGCTTGCATCCCCCATGGACTGGAGACGTATCGCCCGGAGCTGTGGGCTCACCCTACCGCTGCCTCTCCTGCACCGTGTGTGTGGGCAGAGGGATTCAGTTCACCCAGAGGGTATTTACTTGTTGCATTCTGGCAGTTCTTAAACCCAAATTTCATTTCAGTAATTGTGCAATAAAATAATGTACTTGTCTATCATAGGATACTCCCACCAGACAACAGCATGTAGATGAGTGTCAGTGTCGTTTATATATTTAATATATCACATACTGTTGACTTTTTAAGCAATAAGGCCATAGTGAAAGCAAGAACATCTGGAAGCATACTGTGAAACAGTTATTCTTTAAATATTGATGATCTGGTTTTGTAACCATCACAGTTAAAACACACAGATGGAGTTTGGAGCTTTAGCTGGACTGCTTGGCTTAGGCAATGTGGCAAAATCATAAGCAACAAGGAGGAAAATGACTGCAGTAATCCCAGTTTGATGTGCCTTTTCTCAGAAGTGTGGTAACATCTTCCCATTTCTCTTGGTAATGTTCTCCTATGGAAGATATGTAGTGACTGGCACAGCAGTTTAACGAAGACCACTGAGAAAAATCTCGCTGCATTCTGTACTCCAGAAGATGAAGATGGGCATGTTGGCCGGTGACTTCTGGATGTGATGGGACAATTCTTGTGCAGGAGGTGATTTCCACAGTGTTCCCTGCCCACAACAGTGGTTTAGGTGCAGTTCAAGGTTGCGGCTCCCTCAGACATGGGAAGAAAGACAAATAAAGTGGAAATATATTTTTTTTCCAAGCCTAAGATATATTGCTCTAATATTTCTTTTTGCTTTTGCTTCTATTCCCTCTTGGCAGTTCCATCTCTCCATATAGCTACAGGCTGTCTGTCAGTGGCTCTCATACACACACACGCACACAGGATATTTGTTAACTACAACTATTTGAGGCGAAACAGTGAGGTTCTGTGCTGAAGAAGAGTTTTTCAGATAACTGCCTGAGGCATCAGACGTTTTAGAATCAAAATCTGGAAAGCAGAGTCATTATTTCTGTTGTTTTAGTGCCTGCTTTTATTCTCTTTCTTATTGACAAATGTTCCTTAACCCATATTGCTGTGGGTGTTGTTTTTTTTTCTTTTTTTCTTCACATTTGCACTATATAGAACTGTTAAAAAAAAAAAAAAAGACTTTTTATTTAACCATCTTTGCAATGTCTCCTACTTCGTACTCTATCACCCTTTCCTGTCTCCTTTTTTGACTTCTGATCTATGGATGTAGACTCTGAAGTCTGTAACTTTCCACATGACATGTGAATGGAAAGTGTCTGGAACAAATGGGAACAGAAGGGAAAAGTCCTTTTCAGCTCCCTATGGCAAAGTGTCAAATAAATCCCAGCATTACAAACTACCTTGTTCAAGAAGGTACACAGCCATCTTGCTGGCTTGTATAGCTGGTGTGAGTTGTACAAATGACAATGCTGAAACCAATGGGTCTTACAGAAGATGAATGCTTTCAAGTACAGAAAGCTGATCTGGGTCTTTATTATTCATATAAAGCTCCACTGGGATAAAAAACCCACACCAGGGACCTGAGAGTCTCTGGTGGATGACTCTAAATTGCAGATTTGGCATTTGTGTCCTTGTGGCTAGCCTCAGACAACTGCTCATGCTTCTCCAAGCCCTGGGAGGGGATCTCTGGCACTGTGTTATTTGGGTCCTCCTTTGCTGCCAAGCCAGCACACGACTGGCTTATCTTTAGAGCTGGTGATACGCTGTGACACGAAGATACCAACGTTGGTATTGCTCAGTGGAATGGAGATGCTCTGCAGGTTGGATCTAAGGCTGCCAAATGTGTGGGCCATCAGAAGAGGTGACTACCCCTGTCTGCGCTTTGGGTGGTCGCCAACCGACAACCTGCTCTGTGTCTTTGCTCCTAAGCTCTGTTCTGTTCCCTGCAAGGTCACTGCGATGGGGTATGGATGGGGTGGAAGGCACAGCCCTCAAAACCCATTTCAGATGCAGAAATACCTGCTTCATCCCTGCTGGTGGTGCCAGTTTAGTGCAGTCGTGCCTTAGGGCACAGGTCAGGCCCTTCTAGGCTGTTAAAGCAAAGCACTAAGCTTCTGCTGCTAGAGGAGTTACGTTTTAGTATGTAGACAACAGGTGGCAAGTAAATGCCGTAAAAACAAGAAGAAAAGGTAGCGAGATGACAGAGCTGTGGTTGCATAAGTCGTTTGTCCCAATGACGTCTGAGGGTCTCGGGTGTCTGTGAGAAATTAATAGTTATTCATCGGCATAATGGTTAAAAAAAAAAAAGAAAAAAGATTGGATGTGAGACTGAGAAGTATAAAATATTTTCTTCCAGCAGCAGAATAAGAGGAGAAATCATAACCTGATCCTCCTCAACAGCTTGAAGCCTCGATCCTTTCGTGAGCCTCACAATTCAAAAGGACAGTTTGTCTGAGTTCACGGTGAGGTTTTTGTGTGCACTGTGATCAAGATGGTGATGGAGAACACTCTTGGGACCAGCTCTTCTCAGCTGAAGAGTGTCTGAGAAAGTCCTGAGGAAGGAAAGGCTTTCAGGGAGAGATAACATTTTTTATTAGCTCTACCAGAAATGCACGGACGAGTTTTTTGGTTAGACAGCCCTCTTACGGCATCTTTCACTAGTTGCAGGAGTGCCAGCTGTTACACCCGCTGCTGCTGTGGGCCACAAAAAAGGGTCCTAAATGTGAAGAGAAGAAGTGGGGTGGTTTCTTGTCACTACTCCAGGAATTCAAGAGCTGACTACTGAGCTGTTGCCCTGCTGACCTTGCACACAGTGCCTGTGCCTCCTTTTGGGAATGTCCTGACTGACATTAAGGTGAGGGGGTTCAGCAGCCGTCGTGAAGGACGTGGAGAGCAGGAGGCGTGCAGCCCCAGCCCGGCCATGAGGAGTAGAGGTCTCTGCTGCTGACTGGCTTGTTGGAGAAATTAGGGAGGCAGCAGTCTGAGTTACTCTGGGCTGCAGCAAGCGAGGTGCTTGTTCACTCCGACCATGTGGATATGGGAAGCATCTCGCAGAAGAGGTCGTGTAGCGAAACCTCTTGGGAGGATCAGTGCTCTTCCCCTGGCAGACAGTTTCCCTAGTTATTTTTATAGTAATTTTATTTTATTTTTTCATTTAGTTCTTTATTGGTAGAATTGATAGATGCTTGATAAGTTTGAATCACACCCAGTTGTTTCCTCAGTAAGCCCTTAAACCTGGGTTATATTCTGTTGCAGCTATGCTGTGGCTCAGAGATTTTAAGAGCTGAATATAATTTACTGAGGCTCAAAAAACCCCCTCACAGTTTCACAAAAATATGAAAGTGTGATCTGATCACAGAAATACTTCTAGGCCCTAGTCATTCCTTTCATTTGCTAACATTCAGATCGGCATACCTACAAATACTACTCATTGTAGCATTTTATTTACATTTTTAAACATGTTTGATTAACCTGCCTTTGGACTGCAGAGCTAAATGTCTAGTCTGACAGATGAACTGCATTGGAAAATTGAGGATATAATCTTGTTTACCAAGATTGGGTGGAATCTTTACAGTTCTCTTTGCAGTCTTTCCTAATGAGATTTAGCCTATATAATGACGGTAAAGATCTTTATCTAATTTCTCGGCATGTCGGATAGCGAGAGGTCTCGAAGCCAGGCTCCGCCGTGCACAGCCCTGCCCGCTGTGCAAACTAGCTGACTCGGAACTCCCCTTAAATTTTTCCCCTCTCCTGACAATAGCCATAAATAATAACACGGCTGCACAGAAATCATTCGAACAGCACAGCAACAAATAAATATATTAAGGCTGACAGCTCCGCGGCGCGTTGGGCCGGCCGGGCGCGCGGGGAGCCGCGCTAGATGGGGCTCTCGGACAGCGCAGCGCCCGCTCGGCTTCCCCGCAGGTTTGAGCAGCACTCCTTTAATCATGTTTTAACACTGCCGTCCAGTATTTCAGTTAAAAATTTAATTTAAAATCTCCGTTTCTTCTTGTCTTCACGTAGCTGCTGACAGAAAAAGCAGATAAAACTGTCTGTAAATAGGTTCCTGCATTTTCTTATGAAGGGTTTCCCCCATGCACACTGTATGGTTCAGTGCTTACTGGATCTGTCCATTTCTGGGGTGAGCTAAGCGGTTCTTGTGGTTTTTAAGAAGTTAGTTTTGCTCTGGGAAATTAGGCAATTACAGTAAAATACTTGCAATAATTATTTAAACGAATGAAGATGCTTACTGGCAGCCTTTCATCATGTGGTGTCCTAAAACACTTCCCAGATCTGAAAACTTACGTAAATGCAAATTATCTGATGCATCCTAGGATTTGAGATTGGAAACGAGTTCTGCTTGTAATGGTGCGTAGACCAGAACTGTGTTCGAGTCAAACATGAGCAGAAGTCCTGTGGCTAATAGTCAGGTGCAGGATTTTAGCGGGGGTTTCTCGGGGATGCAGTGGGCAGCCTGAAGCACTTCACTGCTGTCACTGTGCCAGCGCTCTGCCCTTTGCCCTGTCACTTCACCTGGCTGCACCAAGGTAACTTAGGACAATAACTGGCTTTGTACTTAGCCCTGCTCTTCAGTCCAGGGGGACAGAGCCATGTGTGGCTGGTGTACGAGCCTGAGAGCTGGTTACAAGGATTTCCATAGTGTGGGTGTGTTTTAATCCAAATGGAGGATTTGTTTTAAGCGCAGACAGGGCTGCATCAAAAGCCTGCTGCATCAGTATTACCACGTGTTTATGTGTTTCGAGGAGCATTCGCTCTTTGACAACACATCACAAGGCAGCAGATTAAAAAGGTCCATCTACTTCTCAGATTGTTTTTCCAACCCACTTTGCACTGCGTGAGTCACAACGCCCACGAGGAACGGGAGGGGGGGTGGCATTTCATAGTGAGGCAGCTATGCAAACCCCCAGCACAATCAGCTCAACAGAAAGGGTATTTTCAGGCATGCAAAAGGGGCAGGTAAATCAGGAACGAAGATTTCTGGCAAAGCCTACAGGGAGACTGTGGGCCAAATGGCAAATCAGAGCCTGGGGGGGGGGCAGGTGTGGGTGGTTTGGGAGCCAGAGGCTGCACCTCTGTCGCTCAGCTGGGCAGTGCTCACAGCCTTCCATGTCTCTGGTACCTCAGCTGACTTTATTTGATGTAGGAAAAGAAAGTTTTAATTGCTAACTTACAAAAGCTGTGTGTGGCATGTAAACATTGCAAGTGTCACAAGTTTCCGAAATCATAGCAGCAAACTTTTCTGCTTATTTTTATCATATGTGAGGATGAGCTGTTTTTTTCCAATTGGATAGCTGCTGTAATAGAAATAGTATACTGACAGCCAAGCGTACTCCCAAACTTAATGCGTTTTCAACTTTTATGCTGATTTCAGGAAGCACGGCTCCTGTAATTTGCATCCAGATATCAGGAAGCGATGCGTTATGAGAACATCTCCTCTACCGCCAGGGATGAACCCACAGAAATCACTTATACCAACAGCTTTACAGGTAAAAGTGTTTTACTTTTAAAAGATTGCTATAGAAATAGCAATTTTCTGCTTTAGGCTATGAATTAAGAACACTGGGAATTACAGACACTTTTGCTGGACCTGCTGGTAAGCAGGGGGACGGTCCAACTGCAGACACAGGATCACAGAGCAGCGATGAGTTTTTCAGCCTTATCTTCATAATCTCCAGGAATATAATAAAGGTTTCTTTCCTACCAGTGAATGAAGTCAGAGCGCTGTAAAATCAACCCAGATGGGAATTTTACATTGGCATTGGAATGCAACAAATACCCATCCATTGTGGATTTACATTAAATGAGCTTTTACAGCTAGAGCAGTGGCTCTTTGGAGGAGTTGGGCCTTCCAAGAGATTTAAGTGGTTATTATATTCTGTTTTCATTTGTATGCAGCCTCATGGACTTTGAGCAGATTGGTTGTGAAATTTTCATCAGTTGTTCATTACTGGACTGTCAGTTTTTAGTTCTGGCTGTCTTTCACAAACACTTCCACAAGTAGTGCGTTTGAAGCAAATCAAGGGCAGGACTGGACTATGGGCTCACAGTCCTTCTGGGTGATACTCCCAGGTCAACAGTTTGGGTTCAGTATTAGGGAAGGATGTATCAAATGACTGTGCTGTGGCTGAGTTGTTCCTTCTTATTCTTGCATAAATGGAAAATATACAGTTTTCAGAGCTGTCAGCCTGGGATCTACAATAAGCAGTAAAAATAAACTTAAAAAGTAAAGCTCAAGCAATTGGAAAAGATGGTGCTTTGATACTGTTTTCTCAAGCCAACTTGCAGCCTAAGCAAAATTATACACAGCTTTTGCCAAGCCTAAGGTTTCTAAAATGCTTTGATTTCCCCTCCTTCTCTCTGCATTGTTTGGCACTTTGCTTTCAGTGTGCAGCCACAGCAGGCGTCACAAATGTAACATGCATGTAAGAACAGGGGATTTTAAATGGTAACATGACAGAGACATCACCAGGTTTTCAAGGAAAAGGAAAGTGGGGTGGGGGGGTGGAATGGGGGAAAATAATCCAGTATTGCAGTAGGCTGAAACCTTAATAGAGGTGCTTTGCAAGCAGTATTATTCATCAGTGGTATTGCTGAGTCAGAGAAGAAAGATCTACATAAAAAGAGCTGCTTTTGGATCACATCTTTAATGCAAAAATTTCCTACCAGATTTTTTTACTGGTGTTCAAGCAACATCAGTAGTGAAGCTACAGCAGTTCACATAGGAAACATAATGATGAAATTACTTCAGTTATGAAGTCTTTTCAGTAGTAACTTGTTTTGCATGGAGGGTTCTTGGTGCCCAGCTGGGATCTCCCCTATGATAAAAACGAGCAATAATTTGGGCCCTGATTTTTCAGAATGGATTAGGATGCAGAACTAGTAGTATATGAGCTCCAGGTAGCTGTCTGATATAACTTTTAATGACTTTCTTCCTGGGTTTTTATTTTGACTGTTCAGAGGCCTTTACAAGTGAAAGAGTGCACAGAGAGCCTCCTGCAAAGCTAGCACCTTCTGTCCTGAGTTATGGTCTTCAGATGCTGCAGTGTCATCTCTGAGCATCCTACAGCAAAACACCAGAGCGTCGCTTCTGCAGCTGCACAGTCTTCCCATTTACATGGGCTGCACCTGTCCTGGCTATATCACTTGTAAATTTAAAGCATAGATAAATATATCCATAGGCAACCAGCCTAGGTGTGGGGAGGTTGTTAACCACTCCAATGCTTTGTGCCCTGCTGCAGGCCCGTGGCGTGCCCGGTGCCTGAGAGCAGAGGTCCCCAGGCAGGGATCCCTGCACAGCTGCCCCCGCAGCCCCAGGGCAAGGCCAGCTTTTCCCCTGCACCTTCTCCTTCATCAGCACTTATATTGCTGGGTTCTGGGGCACCTTGTGGCAAAGTTTGTTATCCCACTTCTCTACCCGAGGAAATGATAGAAAAATGCCAAACTACCAGATTAATCCTCCGTGGCAGGTAGCAAGATCTATCTTCTTTTATTTTTCTGATTCACTCAGCAGAGATGAGTTCTTGTTTTTAAGGGAGGCATGAAGAAATCATTCCAGTGCAGGATCCAGCACTCAGGTCCTTTTATTTGATAAAATTCTTCACTTGGTAACATGTTAAGTCTTGACTTTCTGCTATACAGGGGATGATGAATGAAGCATACGGGATGGCAATCAAATGATTAGGACTTGTGAAAACCTCATTTTGCTTTGCTGTCTCATTGTGTTAGAAGAAAACAATCACCCTTCCTGTATTTGCCCCTTTTTTTTTTTTTTTGACTCACAGTTTAGGCTGGTACTTGCACTGGGAAGAAAACAGGAAAAAAAGTTGTACTTTTTGTCTTCCTATTTCTGTTACAATTAATTTGATTTGTGTTCAGGCAATAGCCATTCCCGCTTGCAGTATATACAATTCACCAACCTTGCAACTACATTTCCTTCTACATAAATCAATCTCTGTTTAATTTTATCCTGTACTGAATTTGACCAAACCCTCAGGAATTGGTTATAAAAACTGTACAAGTTCAGCTTTTTATTTTGATCAATTCTGAGGGCTTTAGGCAGGTATTCTGTAATGTAATCATTGCTCATGGAAAGCTGAAGTGTGATACAATAATGTTGATGTTGAAAATCAGACAACAAATTTTTAGTCATCTGTGCTGTCTGCATTGTTCCCAATGTTTGAAATACCAAGTAACTTATAAGTTAAAAGCACTGAGTATGAAAGTTTTCAAGACTGCAAACGAGACTCTTATGTTAAAATATTAATTTAAAAATTATTTATCATTTAACTTCCATATGGCCATAGTGCAATATGTCTATGTTATATATGGACATCTAGTAACAACTTTAATTGGTCTTTAAGAAGGAAAATGTTTTTAATATGTGTATAAACATATGATCCTGTACTGGTCCTCCAGCCACATTAAAATAAAAATGAGAGAGTTCATCAACCCAGCCAGCTTGGAAAAGCATCAGAGATTCCAAAACATTGTAGGCTTTGATCCTTTGCAAGAGATCCTTCAGTGCTGTGCTGGTAGGACATGTCCAAGGGCGTGAATGTCTTCACCCCAAGTCTTGCCAAATGCTGCAATTGTAAAATCATAAAACCTGCCTGGAGGAGTGACACTGGGCGAGGTGTGAGAGGCGCTGGGATTAGCTGTGACCACTTTGTTCCCCACAACTCTGCTTTGCTCCTGGGTTTCCCTTGTAACCACCCTGAGTGTGGGCTTAGAAAACTGGTAGAAGAAGAGCAAGTGTCCAAAAAGCATGTGAGAACAGAGGACTTTTCTTCAGTAAGTCTGAGTAGTTTGGGTCTGTACCTTCATCTGCCGCTTCCCCAGCGATGCTCAGCTCGGGGGGCAGTGTCGAGACCTTTTCCTATGAAATATGCCCTGAACTGTTCCAACACCTTTGCTAAAACTGCCTCCTTTCACTCAGGTCTGTCACTAAGCACTCTCACGTCCTGGGGGAACACGAGTGCCAGTTTTGCAAAGGCTTGGTGGTGTGGGGGCTTCTGGGTGTGTGTTGACAGGCAGATGAGAAGCTGGGGGGAGGCAAGAGAGCTGGAGGACCAGCTAGCCTCAGCCTCATCGAGAAATGCAAACCTCTTCAAAGACTGTAAGCAAGTTGTTCTGCATTTCTCAACGAAATTGAGGCTGGGATTTTATTTTTTCCAAGTCTTCTCCTACCTGATAGTAAATGAGTCCAAAAAAAGATTTCTGTCATGTTACAATAGAAAACAAGACAGATTGCACCATTGCTTCAGTTTTCATTTTAATACCTGCCAATACCATTTTGCAAATCCTAGAGTGTAATATTAAAAAAAAAAAAAGTGTAGCTAACATGAGGTTAAAAAATGTCTTTAGTGTGTAAAATATGAAGCTGGATGACACATAGGCAGCTGCAGATGCACTAATTTGATTTCATGCCTTAGAATCAACTGTTCTCCTGCACTGAAAGGCACATTTACATCCATCTGTCAAAGTCAGTTCCTTGTCTTTTCAGAGTTCCTCCTCTCTTGTTTCATCCCATGCTCTGCTTGTGGGGGCGAGTTTGGAGCAGACTTTTCCAGCCCACCCATGTTTTTCAGGAACTTAGAACAAACATTTTTTTTCTTTTTTTTTTTTTTCTTTTTTTTTTTTTTTTTTTTTGTTTTCACCCCTTTATTTTCTTGCCTCTTCTGAGTCTTAGGGAGCTATTATTACAGGATTATTAGACACACAATTTAGGATCCTAGTGTTTAAGCTTTAATCCTCATAAGCCAAAGCCCCGGCTACAAAGCTGGGTTCATGACATTCAAAATCATTCTCTATCTCGCAGCGGGGAGTTGGGCATCAGGGAGGAGCAGCACCTGGGCCGGCGCCGCGGTGGCTCGGCAGGCGAGGGGTGCAGACGGTGTTGGGCGAGCGCGGGGTGTTCAGATTGTGATGGCGATGGCTGTGCGCCCCGTGGGACAGGGCGGCATGGCCGAGGGGAAGGGGGGCCAGCGCCTCACCGTCCTCACAGGGAAGAATTTCTGCCTTAGATCTCATCTAAATCTGCCCTCTGGCAGTTTAAACCCATCGCTGTTTGTCCTACCCCCACCCCCTGACCCAGAGTCCCCCCCACCTCTCCTGCCCCCCCTTTAAGCCCTGGGAGGCCACTCTCAGGGTCCCCCCGGACCCTTCTCTTCTCCAGGCTGAACCCCCCCAACTCTCTCAGCCCGGCCCCCCAGGGGAGCTGCTCCAGCCCCCCCAGCATCTCCGTGGCCTCCTCTGGCCCCGCTCGAGCAGCTCCGGGTCCTTCTGCTGTTGGGGGCCCCCGAGCTGGCCCCAGCACTGCAGGGGGGTCTCCCCAGAGCGGAGCAGAGGGGGAGAATCCCCTCCCTGGCCCTGCTTGGGATTGCCCCGACCCACGGGCAGGACCTTGCCCTTGGCCTTGTTGAACTCCATGAGGTTTGCACAGTCCCCCCTCTCCAGCCTGCCCAGGCCCCTCGGGATGCCATCCCTGCCCTCCCGCATGTCACAGCGCCACACAGCTCGGTGTCAGCAGTGAACTCGCTGAGGGTGCATCGATCCCACTGCCCGTGTCCCAACAAAGGTGTTAAACAGCACCGGGCCCAGCCCCGACCCCAGAGGAACGGCACTCGTCACTGCTCTGCACTTGGACATCGAGCCATTGACCACAACTCTTTGTGCCACCATCCAGCCCCTTCCTTACCCACCAAGTGCTCCATCTGTCAAATCCGTGTCTCTCCAATTTAAAGACAAGGATGTCATGCAGGATGGTGTCAAAAGCTTTGCACAAGACCAGGTAGATGGACTGCCATGACTTACCAAATATGATGGACAGTGGCTTAGCCAGTTCCCTTGGGACCTGCGGATGCATCTCATCAGGTCCCATGGACTTGTGCACCTTCAGGTTCCTCAGAAGGCCTCGAACCTGATCTCCTAGAGTGGGTGGTTCTTCATTCTCCCAGTCCCTGCCTTTGCCTTCTGTGTCTTGGGCCGTGTGACTGGAGCACTTGCTGGTGAGAACTGGGGCAGAAAAGTTGAGTACCTCAGCCTTCTGCATATCCTGGGTAACCAGGTCTCCTGTTTCCTTCTGGAGAGAGCCCACATTTCCCTTAGTCCTCCTTTTTATCACTGATGTACCTACACAAGCTTTTCTTGTTGCCCTTGACATCCCTGGACAGATTTAATTCTGCCAGGGCTTTGGCATTCCTAACCTGATCCATGGCTGCTCAGACAGTTTCTCTGTGCTCCTCCCAGGCTCCCTGTCCTTGCTTCCACCCTCCGTAAGCTTCCTTTTTGTGTTTGAGCCTGTATTCCTATAGGTACTATGTGCATATGTGCCCAGCAGGCACTGTATATGTACAGCACTGGGTCAGCTGGTGCCTTCAGGTGTTACTGCAAGGTCTGTGATAAAGATTACCTTCCATAGGGGCAGGATTTTCTGTTGTTTTCAATTTGTCTTACTGCATAGAACATAGTGTATCTGAAATAAAATTTAGATCTTGTCCTGCATTGTACAAGCAAAATCAATATCTTTCATATTCTCACCACAGCATGAAATTCTGAAGATGGAAATTAAAGGTGTCTGATAAGCTGCTAAGTCAGCTGAGTCTCTCTTTTATAACTTAGTTTGTAGTGACTCAACAAGTTTATCAAAAGCTAAAACCGTTTTATGGTTTAATTTGCCCATTTAAATACAGTTGCCATCAGGAGTCTGTCACCCCTCAGATAATCACTTGCATTGTTTTGCTAATGGTGGCTGGACCAGTCATTCACATAGACTAAAATATGCTTTAAAACAAACTGTACGGAGAGATTGTGTGAGGAACAAATAATAGTGAGCTGTTAAGATGGCAGTGCTGGTGGGTGAGAGATGCTACAGGATGTGAGGAGTTCTCTGATGCTTTTTCCTGGTAGTAGGGAAGAATCAGCTCCTGGTAGTAGAACCTGTAACAAGTTCTTGCAAAGAGAAAAAAAAAACAGAGGTCAGTGCTGAAGCTGCATGGAGCTTATTAATTTTTGCTTCATGAATTTTCATAGTGCTAAATTGACTTTAAAGTGAAAAGGCAATTGTTATGTCTTTACCCAATGTATAATTACACAAACTTACTGCTGAAAGATACAACAAAGATAAAATGCTTGGAGCTGGATTGTGCAACTCGTATTTCTGTTGGCAAGTACCTGGTTATGCTCCAAGGAGGTTTCAGACCAACAGTTGCTGTATCAGATGGGATGCCCAAAATTGCTTGGGTTCCGGCATGGCTCTGTATTGTCATCCTTAACAATTTTTAAATAATTTTTTAAGCATTGGCCAGGGTAAGAACTATGAGTGTTATTTCCTTTAAGCATCAGGACTGATGAGATAATGGTTGGGGTCTGGCAGTAGCTTATTTCTGCAGAAAAGAAATCAGATATTTAGTGGTGTTGTGATACCTCAGTAATCTTGAAGCATCTTGATTTTCCTAATACAGCTAAAACAGTTGAAGCCTTCCATGTGCTTGAAAAAACTCTAATTTCTGTTATTCAGGGGTTTGCTTAAGAAAGATGCATAAAAGTGTACGTTACATTTTAGACGAACTGTTCTGATGTGTGAGTAAAACTCCTACGCTCTTATGAAGAGAGATGGTATGAAGTACTGCTTGTCAGAGCAGGGCAAGAATTATGGCTCTGGGAATATTTGGGTCTCTGAGGGCTTTTGTTGGGGCAGAGCTGCAGAATAAGGCATTTTGGTCAGGGGGAAAAAAAACTAGCCTGGCTCATCATGATTGACTGTATCTGGGCTCTGAGCCCTCAACGATTGAGAGAGCGAGAATTTTGCTAGTAAGAGCTGCAAGCTCAGATACTCCTTGCAATAGGATTTTTCTGTTTGTTTTCTTAGTACTGCCAGATGAAATATAAGAGGGAGAATCTCCTCATTCAGTTTTAATTTCATATCTTCCAGTCTGAAAATTAAAACTGCTTTCTCAGTGGGACTCTTACCTTTTATTTCACATAGCTTTATCCTCCCCCTCCTACTTCCCAACACTTAATGGGCTGTAGGCAGCCAAACCACGAGACTGCGAGAAGAGCGAAATGATAATTCATTCGGGATGGAAGCAGGAGGCAAAATGTAATCCATCATATCTGCTCTATCTCATTATGGAGGTGAGATACAAGAGAGGGCAAGCTGTTAATAAACTGGTGGATGAAGTTATTTTACCAATCTGTTATAGCAAGTGGGGATAGACGGGGGTAGAAGTGCATTATTCACACCTTTTCCTAATCCTTTTGTTCTTTATTCTGTGGAAATGCCTTTGGAAAGCCGGTGAAGCAGTCTGGCTTAGGGAGCCGACATCCAACCCCTCACACCTCGTATTCTCCTGCTCTGCTGCGTCTTCAGTAAATAACCTTTTTGGGAGCTGCAGGGGGGCATTGCAGCAGGGCTGGGGCAGGGTTTCTGACAGCTTCTGCGGGACTATTCTTTGTCACGGCCACAGCAGATTTTCTCACCCCTCGAAGCAAAGCTTCCCCCCAGAAACTGCACCACCTTCTCACTCCATCTCTGGGTCCCTGCCAGCCCTCCGGACTGAAGGCAGCCCCGCAGCCTGTAGCTCTGGGAGCTAAATCCTGCTGCAGCTGAGAAATATTTTGGTCAAGCCTGTATATTCCCAACAGCCCTGCTCCTTGTGCACGTGCAGCTCGGACGCCCCGGCAGCGTGGGGGTCCCAGCCTGGGTGCTGCAGCGTGCTCCTACGTGGAGCGGTTGCCAGTGTCAGTGCTGCTGGTGAGATGGGAGCCGGGATCCGAAGGGCTGGGGTGTCACACCACATAAAATACTTCTACCATTTCTTGTCTTCACATGCAGCTATTTCAGTAGAGGTTGAATCTGGTCGAGTTTAAAAGCTGCCTCTTTGGGAACAACAGAGGCACATGGATAACGCACTTCAGCAGCCCTGTGGAATTACTTATTTTGCCCTTTCCTTCTCTACCCACAAAGCTACTACTTTCTCTTCTGCTGTTTCTTATCTTGTAATGTCTCTCTGGCAAGCGTGAGCCCTTATTCTGGAGCATTACTGTGGGCAGATTTGTAGCATGGCTGTGCTAACAAGGTTTCAGTTTCAAGGCTGTCATTTTAGCAGTGAGCTGGACTGCTGCACGTTATTATACTTGTGGTTTGTGTGCATTACAGTCTGCAGAAGTAAAATTTCAGAAGAAAAATGTTTCCATGCATCCAAAACTATGTAAAATAGTTAAAAGGAAGGATAGCTAACCACTATCTATCATGCTAAGAATATTTCTCTTGTTTTTCTAAAAAACCCCCACCCCAGAACAAAACCCAAGACACTCTACGTGCAGGCATCTATCCTTTCTTCACTCTTCTGTTACTTGTTTAGGATTTTCCACAAAATTGCCAACGTTTTGTTCCTCACACTGCAGGCTGAAAGGCTTTGAGAGTTCCTGACTGGAGCTGGGAGGCGTGGGAATGCCCGCGGGTCTGGGCAGCCCCGGGCGAGCTGCCTGGCTCGGTCTGCTCGGGTCTGCAGCACCTCCCGGCTGCTAGAGGCACGCTGAGCCACGGGATTTAGATCAGTAGGTGCTCCCAGTTATATGGTGAAAGGTGTAAATTACTATTATGGTTCAAAGGAAGGAGCTGTAACAAATGACCAAACATCTATCCATTTGTAGTATGTTCTACGATTAGAAAGTGCTAAGTTTTCCTTGCATCTCCCCTACTACAGCTACTACTACTACTCTCTTAAATCTCTATCCCTTAAATTTATGATTACTTGTGCTGATTCCTCACATCTTCCTCTGATCTGGTCTAAATGTAGGGTTCAGCCCCTCCACTGACAAAGCCTTCTAACTGATTGGTGCTCTGACTGTTATTTTCCATCTTTGCTACACTTAATGTCTTTAATTATTGCTACCATAGTAAGTGGGTAAACTTTAATGAAACTCTACTAGTAACTCCCTTGCCATGAAAGCACTATTCCTTTATCCTCTCCACCTTCCGTCTCAGCTGTCACTGCTCTGGCAAATAGTAGTAATAATAACAACAGGGTAACTCGCAGAAGATAAATGAGGTTCCTGAGTTGAAAAGACTCACTTACTCTGTTTGCACCAGGGAGGACTAGATTGAGACATAACCTCATTAGCATTTCTGTATGATCACAATAGGGCTGCAGGGGTTGAGACTAAATGTTTTCCGATTCAAAGGAGATGAGAGCAAATTTACAGATGATGACTTTATTAAATTTAAATTACTATAAAAATATCTAGGCAAGGCTTCAGTGATGACATGAAAATATCTTTCAGATTTTCCTTCCCATTACACAGGATTTCAGGCAAGTTCCGTGAGAAGTGCTGGCATAGTTTCCTTCCTTTCATACTTGGACTCAATTTTACACAATTTTTAATTGAATTTGTAAACATGAAAATTCTTAAATTTTGATGTGCAGCAGTGAAAAAGAAAAAAAAGCTTTGAAAATAGCCACTGTGGGACTTCCTAGGAAGCTTTGCTAATGTTAGCTCCCTGCATTCAAAGTGTCTTAACCCGTTAAGTTCAAGTCAACAAAAATCTAGAACTGAAACAAATGTTAGCAAATACACAAAATAATTAGTTTTGTTCTGTCATTCATGTCATCCTGAATGAGCCATAAATGGCCTAGAGCTGTTCTTGAGAAGAGTAGATTGTTGGTACTTCCATATCTTTCACTCGCAGTTAAATAGCTCAGCGTTATCAGAAATTCTAGTCTCACTTTCATTCTTTGAATAGAGATAATGGTCACATCCTAAAAGATGCTTTTACAGAAAGCACTAATTATTCCTTCTTTCTTGCAAGCCTCACCAGGGTTTGCTGACTGATAACCTCTCCTCTCCTTGGAAATTTTCCTTTCCAAAATAGGACTCAAATACTTGAGAGCCAGTTTGAGGAAGATGTCAGTGCCATGCTGAGCTAAATTCTGAATAAAGGATTTAATTTCCTAGAACTGCCGTCTGGCATCTTTCAGAAGTTCAGAGCTTGTCCTAAAAAGGAAGAGCAGGAATGTGATGTGCATGGTCACCAGAAACAACTGGACCTGAACTTGAACTTGGGTGTGTGGCAGGGAGCAGAGCGCTTCTGATGGACCCAGGCCGTTGTTGGCAAAACCGGCAGCAGCACTGGGGAAAGAAGCAGGACTGCGCAGGTTTGACAGGCAGTGTTTCCTATCTCCTTGGAGCCCATACATCTTCTGAGTAATGCAGGCAATCTCATTCAAATTTCAAGTTCTTGATGACATGAAGAAGGCATATGCTGCTGAAAAATTATGATAAATGCATATTATCATCATTTAAGCTATCCGTCAGTAAGTGCTTTCCTGAATAAACTGGAGGAAGCACTTAAAGCGTGTTCCAGATCTGCTAGGTCTGCGGTCCTGATGGGATAGACTGCACATCTTGCCATGGACAGATGTTAATGAAGATAATTGAAGATGTTATTAGGAGAATGTGTTTGTTATCAGAGGTTGCTTATGGCATTATTACTCAGTTACACTTCATTACTATCCATTTTTCATGGCTTTGCTTTGCCATTCATTAATTGCATGACCTTGTGTCATTGGAGGAAATGTCAGCGATAGAGTAAAGAATATATGCTTAGTACTGAGCCATCCTTTCTCACCATGGTTTGTCAGTCTCCAGTTGAAATGCCTGTTGTCAAAGCTTTTATAGTTCAGCCATAAAAGTAGACAAACGTCCCTGGCTCAGGAGCTGGGCATGCAAATGCTAAAGCAGTGTTTGTGCAGCTGTAATGAATAACTTATTGCCCCGCCTATAAAACCATCTCACAAATAAACAAGTAAATCTCAGAATAGAGAAGCACATGGTAATCTTTCGATTTTCCTTTATAAAATAAAAGTTGCTTCAAAATTGCCAGTACCCATTTTACAAGAAAATGTTTTCCTGTATTGTTATCGGAAATGCTTAATGATCATCCTTTATTAGAATCACTGTCAAATTTATCCACACAATCACATTTTCTTACTGGAGGTTTTGTTGCCATAACCGTAGCTCAGTCAGCAATTTTGAAATTATAACATTCAGAGAAATATCAAAATTAATTTGAAAATGCTGATTATATTGAACTGTGACACCCATAAATTTGTGGAAAATCCCTTTTCAGAAAAAAGAAGTCTACATATTTGTGATGACTGCAATGAAGTATATACAAGGAGCATATAACACTTGGAAATTTGGAAAAAACCTTCACTGATCATGATAAACAATCTGGACTTCGAAAATGGAAATTCAAGATATCTCTGTTGTACTAATTGTCAACTTGGTAGAATTAAGGAACAGTTTTCATAAAAAACGAAAGCAATTAAATACCAAAGTAATAACCACAACAAAAATAATCAGTGAACGAGTCTCTTCATTCATGACATCTGGAAGCAGGCAAGGGGCCGCGGAGCAGGCTGCAGTGCTAACTGGCAAAAGGCATGGCCTTAAGTCATTAGTAAGATGATTATTTGGCAGGCTCATGCTAATTTCTATAATATTGACAGTTTGATTAATATGTTAATGATCTTAATTTCCATATTGAGTTTTGTAACTTCAATTTGTCTAACATGTCAGCAGGAAAAAGATTGGCACAGTGAAATCTATATAAGAAATAAAAGGTAGAAATTCCAAACTAATGATGACATATTGGTCTGCCTTTTTTGCTCAGGCCACTCCATGCAGCCAGCGTAGTGTAAAGCAGCCGTTCATGTAATTAACTCCTGTTAGTTCTCGTATACTGCCGGAGAGTCAGGTCCAGTATCTTTAATAACCGTGTGTGTTGCTCAATTATCCTAAATTACTTTTACATCTTTGTTTCCCAATATATACATTGCTATAACATTCTATTTATTCAGTAGCAGTTGCTGTCTAGAAATTATGCTCTACTGAGTTCAACAGAGGCATAACTACATAAAATTTAATGGCACGTCTTACAGAAGTTGGTCCTGTGATATATTCTGGGCTTAGAAGTATGTCGGTGTTTTCAGAGGAGGTGAACGTCAGTGGTTGGTAAAAAATTATCAATATTAGTTAAAACACTTTACGCAAGTGTCTGAAAACCTTACAGAATGCCTTCTGTTCTTTCTCATTTAAAAAGTATTTTTGGTTAGTATCCTCAGACGAGATGTGAAAACCACAAATGTCGTCTCCATCATTCCCGTGTAGCCGACTGACAAAAGCCCTTCCCCGGAGCAGCGGCAGCTCTTTCAGGGTGTCCTGTGTTTACTCCTTCCCACAAGCTCCCGTGCAGGGTTTGCTGGCTTTGTGGCTCCACACCTGATAATCTGCCTGATTCAGATTAAAAGCTCCCATGTCTGGACTCCCCAGCTCCATTTCCGAGGTGTCCACCACTCCGACATCTTCACCACCTCACCCTCGTGTTTAGCAAGTTTTCCTGAGACTAGAACTGTTCCCAGCACAACTTCTGCAGTAACTAGTGTGCTCCAAATGGGGAACCGTTTCCCTGAAAAACTCCCAATTGCCCTTCTAGTGCTTATGTTTTCCTCCCAAAGAAACATTCCTTCATGTTTCCTTGCTGCCATCAGTGCAGAGAGGAAATCGGCTTTATTCTTCTCTGCCATGTGTTTCTACTCGTTACTGTTTGTTTTTGAGAGCTGTATTCCAAGAGCATCTCTGGCAAAGGGAGACTGTCTCTTTATTAATGCACTGCAATATCAAGTATATTAGCATCAAGTTCTCACTCAACTGTAAGTGTTACTTAGGGATATTAATCAACTGCTGCTTTATTTTAATGTGCTAATTTGGGATTAATGAACATAAAGGCCTGATTTAGAGAGATCTTTGATTTGTAGCTTCCACTGTACCTTCCCTTCCATTTTCTTTTGACACAGAACTCCAGCCAGATTCCAGTTCCAGACTGAATAGTATTAGTTACTTCTGAACATTACTTACTTCTCTCTGGAAACATCTCTTTTCCTTTCATCCATCCTATTAGAGGCATTACAGAGGATGTGCTCTCACATCGTGGTGATGGCCCTTGGCCACTTCTTGGTGTCTGCGTGGAGCAGAGTGCTGTGGCTGCTGCTGGAATACAAAAATCTTTTCGGGGGGAGCCCTCAGACCTGAGCAAAGCTGTGGCAGCAAACTGAGACGTGGACCTGCAGAGGCAGATTGCTGGGAAAAAGAACATTTTCAGGCGGCGGTGTGGGATGCTTGTGCAGACCCTGCCAAGCGTGGCAGTGTGGGCAGCGCCTGCAGTGGCTCTGTCCTCACTGAAGGGCCGGGGTTGGTTCTCCAGAGGCTCCCCATCGCTGGGATCTTCGCTGCCCGTTAAATTTGGCTGTTTATGTAGATGAATGCCAAAGGGTGCTACCTGTAAGCAAGGCAAGCAGTTAGTGGGAGAAAGCAATCGGTGCTGGCAGTGTGAACTTTCAGTGCGAATGTCAATTAAGAAGGTCTGTCTCTAAACAAAAGTGGTGCAGAAATGCTCTTTCTGGGATGGCAGCTGGGTTTAAATACTGTAGAAATGTGGCGGAAACAGACCTGCAGATGTTGAGGCACTCGGACATCTCAGGGGTGCACTGCACAGGGAAGAGAAGTACAACACTGCTTGCTTTTCCCCAGGCCTGACCCAGAGATAAGCTGAACTTCCATCATCAGCAGATGGTGCTGACCAGTGCCCAAGAGCCAGAAGGGACCGTCTGTCCCAAGGACACGGCGCTTTGGAATACCAGGAATATTATCTGTACTATGAAGCTTACAGACAGAGCTCCAGTACCAAACTAGCCTACTTCCCCCAAACCTTACAAGCCTCTCTGCAGTGTAAGCACAGGTTACATCTCAGGTGTTATCTCTAACCTCCTTCTCGTCAGAAAAAAAAAAAAAACTTCTAATCCTGCTTGGTCCTGGAATAACAGCTTCACTTCCAGCTTCCACTCCGAGCTGCTGGCAGGGAGAAAATGTTTATTCTTGGTTTCTTTCACCCCAGGCAGCCTGTGCTGTTTGAACAATTCAAGGTCTTATGGAGAGAACATATTAAGTAACTCTGAGTTTGAATCCTTTTTCTGATAAACTAGTGCAGAAAGTGCCTGCAAGCGCTACTTCAGCACCTCAGAGCAAAGTGATGGGGTAGATAATTGTTGTGAATTCATAAAAACATGTACTGAGGTTAAGTGCCTTGCAGCAAGCAGCACACCCAGACCTGTCTCTTCCCGTGCCCCATCCTGATCACCAGCTCGATGACTCCTGTAGCAGTCTCGAGCTCAGGCGTTCTTCCAGGGGAATCTGGGTTCATCTTGAATGGAGACAAAGGGATTTCTGAGTTTTTTTGGTTTTTTGTTTTTTTTTTTTTTCTTTTAATTATAACATATTTCATTTACTCATGATTCTTTGTGATCTGATGAATAACTGTACCTGCCCTTTCTTAGTGTCTTTTACTATCATTAGAGTTTATGCTTTGTATAACTAAGAAAATAATTAAGCGTGCTGGTTTTTATTTGCAACGGTTTGCCAAGATGGTAGTGAGATGTGTACAGTATATCATAATTTTATGGTGTCTCTGTAGCCATACAAAAGCAGTAGAAGAAAAATGCCATATAAACAACTACTCAGACAGAGTTTGAATGATCCAGTAATTTTGATTTATACTTTGCATTTCATGGAACTGTATTAGCAGTTAAAGTCTATGGTTAAATGATTCTCAGCACAAAATGAGTCAGAAATACTAAAGAAAGCTTACAATGTAAGATTTAGTGCTGGGGACTTTGTTTAAATCCAGAGTCTGCGTGTAAATTATAGTCCTGGTTGTCACTTTTAACTAACAATCCCAACTGACACAGCAAAGCCGGGTAATTTGTCCACTGTTTCTTTACGAGATGGTAAACTGCAGTTTAATTCTCATCTCTTTTTCAAAGGCAGAGAAAACTCATCTCAGACATAAAGTAATAGTGTGACCTAATGCTTACTTCAAAATAAACCTGGCTGCCATCTAATCATTATGCATCACACCAAGTCAAGATGCAACACTATGGGATTTCTATATTTAGCAAGAGCATACGGCGGTAGATAGTGAAAAATGACACAACTGCCAATGGGATTCAGTAGTTAAAATGACTTGAGGACAAATGGGGTTTATCCTTTCCTGAAGCAGCTGCTTTTTCCACGTGAAACTTTGAAATCTTTACTTCGTGTTTTCCGCACTGTTGGCCAGCTTCCTTAGCCTACAGTTTTTGCAGAGGGAAATAATACCCTCGTACAAAGGGCAATGGCCCAGTCTAGAGTAGAGAGAAATGAGTCTGTCTCTGTGGTAATTAATGGAACAATTCAGACTGGTCATTGGAGTCAACATTTTTCTTAATGTTTTTTTGGTTGTTGTGAAAAGGGTAATTTTCCCCAAAGGAGTATGTGGTGCAAGGTACAACTTCTCCCGAATCAGCTCTATTAGAGGAGAATGATTGTTCAGGTGTTTTGGTTATGTGTTTATGCAGGACTCCTATTCAGGACAGCTTTAGTTGCATGTCCTATGTTAGTTTGCTTACACGTAGGACTTCAGATGCTTTACAACTCTCTGAATTTAAGCTCCCGAGATGCAACAGTAAATTACTTTCTTGAAATCATCGATTGAAATATAATCACTCATACCCCAATAGATTCTAAAGCACTTTGCAACCTGTACATCATCGCTGTCTATGAAAAAGAAAACCAACCATCTTTGAAACAGAATATACCATCTGTTTAACAGGACGCAAAAGCACTACTAAACAGCTTTGAGCAAGAAAAGGCTATGGAGTAGGTATTAATTTGAAAACACAGAGGATGTCTGGGTAGATAGAATGTGATTGCCCATGCTGGAATTCAGCCAGGACACAAGGACATAAACCCCACTGCAGTGGAAATCAGACGTGCTGCTGTGACTCCCGGTGCAGGGCTTTACCCAGCGATGCTCTGAGCACCAACTTTGCTCAAGTGCTGCCTCTCCAGTCCAGCAGTCCCCAGCCAAGCACTAATTGTCACAGAAGCCCGTAATAGCTTTGGAGAAAAGTGAAGTGGCAATCGTCAGCAGATCCAGGTCCCTAATGGTGTATTGACACAGTCAACCATAAGGTCTCAAGCGGAGGTAGTTATGTCTGTTGTGTCTGTGATCTCTGAATAATGCTGTTTCTATCACCTTTATTTCCATGGAGATTGTAAGGGCTCTTTGGGGACAGTTGCGATTGCATTGGAAGGGACTGTATTGATTCCAAACAGCTGTCCAATTAAACAAAACAAATCATGCCAATCCATCCAAGGGGATCGATCGGCAGGGATTTGTTTTGCTGTCTTTTAGGTTCAAGCATCCAGTTTTTTGAAGCAACCGATGTAGAGGGGAAGAGGAGTTCAGCAGCTCTAGAACTGAGAGTTGTAATTTAATTCAAGTTAAAGCTCCCCCCACCAGGAGGTCTCTCGGATAGGAACAGTTCCCTTGTACGTGAACTCAGCCCTGTGACGCTGCTCCTGGAAGAGAAGACGTGCATCAGGAAATTGTGTTCTAGCCAAAAGCCCAGTAGATGAGGAAAATGCTTAAGGTTAAGGGATCCAAGCTACAGCATTTACAAGGTACCAGAACATCTCAGAAAAGTGTCATTTATTGATGTATTGCAACAAAAATGTTGATTCCTTTTTGTAAATTGCATTTTTCCATCAAAACTCACTGGGAATGAAAAATTACTTGTGCCTGACAGGCTTTATGTGTTCCAGTTTGATGTGAATATTTTGGCTGGTAGAGCTAGAGAATAGCCTAAGAATAATTACATAGACTAACACGTTTGTTGGGTGACAGACATCATCTTTGTTTTACAGGCAAAGTTGCTTTCAGAACAGTTTTTCTCCTGGCTCTTGCCTCTTTCTTTCCATACTGGGATGTCTCTCACCTCTCCTGTCTCTGCACTCCTCGGGGCTCGTGTTAGGACTGCACACCACCACTTTGCTGGGACAAGAACAGTAGGAAGGTGCCACCGACTCCACCTCCACCCTTGTGAGTAGATGCCCTCGGAGTCCTGGCTAACACATCACCGAGCTGTCTCCAGTCTCACAGCACAACGCCTACAGAACCCACATCACTCTGCAGCTCGGAGCGACCTGCCGAGGGACGGAGGGAGCTGCTGGGGCCTCGGCGCTCTGGAGCTCCACATCTGTGTCAGGAACTCCAATTTCCTCTGCGTGGCTGTCACTGCCCCTAACAGAGCTGTGTGGACAGTGACAGTGATGCTCTCGGGTGCTTCCAGCCTCTGCCAGCTTCCTTTGCGCTGCAGCCTCTGAAAGGCTGAAAACCACCCTGCTCTTCCCCAGCTCCAGAAGAAAATCCTTTCATCTCTCGTAGGAGCAGAGCCCTTAGGGACAGCCCCTAGAGACCAGGGTTATTCCAGATTCTGCTCCGGCTGGCACAGGGTAAACCTGGAGCTACTCTTTGCCATGGCTCTAGGGGAAGTAACAGCAAAACGAGCTTTGGAGCGTCCAGGGTCTGGTCCAGGAAGCCTCTTCCCTTCCAGTCTGTGAGTGTATATTAGTGACCACCAAAACTTTTGAAATGCATCCCAGAGCTGATTTGTTGTAATGGAAGGATGGCAAGTAGGGCACTGGACGGAATAAAGACCAAAATATCTAACTTTAATATGCAGCTGGCAGAGTTAATCCACAGATTAGTGTAGCAGAAGAGAATAATGTCTAACATTAAGGGAGTTACTTCTTAGTCTGATTAATATTACCATGAAAGCATACGGGTTGGAAGAGACGTGCTCTAATGACTTGCTGATCCTTGTTTTGCATGGTTCCATAGAAATTGCGGACATGCACAAATTACAGAGTGAATGTATTACTAGGTAACCAAAAAAAGTCAAAAATGGCAATTTTCTTAGGTGGAAAGTAGGTTTACACGTGTCATGCCACAGCTGGCATCCTTGCAAATACAATGGCTTTGATGGCAGCTGTCTGCTGAAGTTAGTGGGTGGGAAGCGAGGGAATAGATTTCAAAACTAAGTGGTCTGTGCGAGGGCACTACTGCAAGATTGAGGATAAACCCCAGCAGCACGCCACGGGAGATGCCTGCGGGAGGGTGTGTTTCCTAACAGTATGGAGCAAATCCCGTGTCAGGTGCTGGATCTGGCAGGTACGAGCCATTAATGCTTCCAAAATCCATGGCCGTTTGCCTGGTTCATGTTCCTTTGGTGATCACCATGTCTTCTGTGTTTGGGGATGACACAGCACTTATTCCACCCAGTGGTCGACCAGCTTCAGCGGGACTGTTTTGGATAGTATTTGCCAGACCTAAAAGTGGGTATTCACAGAGTATTGCCTCTCTGTGATAAAAAGATCAGCTTCAGTGCATTCTGGGAAACTCTGGAAGACTTTCAGCAGAAAATAAGGTAGGCTGAGAAATGGCAATAGATTCACAAGCTAGAAGTAATTAAGGTAAATCCTGGAGCATTTCGGTTCCCCTTCTTCACTCTGTTTTCAAACAGAATATTCTGCATGATGAATTGTGAAAATGCAGCACATGCTGTGAGGTTTTATCTGTCTCCTCCGATCATAAAGAGAAAGAAAAGGAATCCTGGAATTGTTGATGGTTTAGGAGAAAGCTAAATACAGCAAAGGAAGAAAAAGGCTATACCTTAAAAATTAATTGTTCAAGTACCAGGTCATTGTAGAGTAATGCACCGTGAAATTACGTTATTCTCCAGGAGAATTTCCATAAAGTTTAACACTCCATGACACGTTCTTTTTCTATCGAAGTTAGTTAAAAATAGTGCATAAAAGTCCTTAGTGTGCGGAGAGAGCGTAAGTCTCGCTCGAAACAAAGCGTGAGCAGCAGGACCGCGCCGGGAGGGGAGGCGAGCCCCACGCCGTGCCACCCCCCGGCACGAGCCGCGGGACCCTGCCTGAGCGATCTCGCAGAGCACTGGTGCTGAAGGAGCCATTAGTCTTGGTGTATTTTTACTGTTATTCACATTGGGATAATGAGATTATTGGAATATTTTTTTTTTTCTAATGAGAATGAGACAGAATACCTTGGTCGCTAAATGATTTAGTCACAGAGGAAAGCCATTAGTCTCTACTTGATTGCTGTCAAATGGTGGAAAATTGGAACATTATACTGATATTTCTTATGATGGGCCATATTTTTCCTGCTTGTTTGGTGTCAAATGAGATGGTAGAAATATTTGTTGAAAATGTGGTGTTCTTTGAAAATTTTGCAATAAGGAAAAACAAATAGAACTGTAGGGCTGGTGGGTGGAAGCTCTCTTGGGAGGCAAGCGGAGAGCTGCCAAGCCTGAGCGTGGAGCCAGGGGATCTGCTTGTCCGGGATGTCCGCTCGCTGGGGGCACCGTGGTGGTTTCCACGGGCTGGACTTGATCTGAATTCACGGTAATACTGACTTCTATAGAGCATTTCTAAAAATTGTTTATTTTGCAAAGCAGCACACCAGGCAAGCATCTGTTTATTTACATGTTTTCTTTGTGCGACAAGTGCAGCCTCCTGGAGACTTGGAGGCCATTTGAATTGTATCTGAAGTGATGATTTCTTAAAAAAAATTCTTCTGGACTGACTCTGTAGGCGCTAAGACTTGTGACGCTCCCATGAATAAATATTAACTCTCAAGCTTTTATTGGCACATGTGCTAAAGCCCACAAGGTTTTCAGGCAGTAAAGTGGAAAGATGACAAGGCAAGAGGTTCTGATGGCCACAAATAAGAAGGACCTTGGTTGAATGGTTGGCCTTGTCCTGGTAGAGGAATAAAATCTAAACAAGGAAAGAAATAGCCTTGCTTTGTGTAGTTAACATCTAGAATTTCTGCCTTTTTAAAAAAAGTTTTAAATGACTATGAAGTAGAATGTTAAAAGTGCCTAAAGTGATTGATGGGCTTTTTTTTTGGAGTTAGGTTTTCAAAATTATTGTGGTGCTCTCTTGGAAATACTGCCTTTGCAGCTACAAACAGGAGCAGAGTGCTTCTGAGTACTACATTCCTCCTTTTTATTTATTTTTTACTCCCTTAAGCTCTGCAGATGCAGCAGTTTTCTGGCAGGGGATGGTGGGCAAGACCTGTTAGCCAGCTTCTAAATGCAAGATTAATTGTAAGTTGGATTTATCCATGGCACTGCTCAAGAAAGCGTGGAACAGACTTGCTGGGCATCGGGGTTTGTTCCAAACTTTGGCTGTGGCTGCAGACCCCGTCAGGTCCGTGGGCGCGGTGGGGATGGGCTGGGCTGTGGTGGAGCCGGACGGGCCGCGGCTGCTGGGAGAAGGCAGCCTGTGTCTGGAGATTCCAGTGCCTGTGCCAGGCAGCGGGCTGGCTTTTTACAGGAAAGAACAGGCTGCCAGAAATGAGGACGTGTTCTCTCCCAGGTGTGAGCAAAGCATGGGAGAGCCGGTGCAGCTCCGCCTGGGTGGGAGAAGGTCCTTTCTGGACCACCGCTGGTGGTCGACATTGGCTGGTTTGTTGGGTTTTACTAAGCAGACTGTTAGGAGATCACTGTGACTGGCCCAACTGTGAAAGCCACAGCACTGTTGACAGCCGGCTCACAGTTTGCAGTGAAGCTTCACTGTGGAAAGAAAGTAAAACTCCTCAGGCTCACCCCGCTCAGCGACAGGAGAATCTGCTCGTCACCACGTGCATCGCCCCGGAGCGCTGCCCTCCCTCGTCCTGGCCCTCACTAGCTCTGCGGTAGAACCGCAACAAGAGGGAGATGGGGAGAGGGAGGGAGGGACAAGATTGGTTTTGGAAGTAGTGAAACAACCTGAGCGTTGCGGGTTTGGCAGCAGGACCGCAGAGCCCAGCGCCCGCTCGGCGGGGGAACGGGCCGGGGCGAGGCGCGGTGATGCGGGCGGGCGGGCGTCTCACCTCCTGCTCCGTTTTGCTCTCCAGACAGACTTCCTCCAGATTGTTCAGCAGGATTGAAAACCCTGACTGTTTCAGACTTCCTTATTTACCTTTGTTGCCTCTCTCCCTCCTTTCCCCTGCAATAAATGTCTGTTTTATTTATTCAAGGCTGCACCCCACTGCCCCTAAATCACCGAACTCTCGTGTCGCACAACAACAAAGCAGAGCTGCTTGCAAAGACAATTTCCAGCTCAAGAGGACCATATGCTACAACAGCTGAATTTTAAATGAAGGGATTTTTTTTTTTTCCTTTTTCCCCCAACCTCTGTTGTCATTCTGCACTAATCTTTCACCCTGGCAGGGAGTCATCACAAAGAGTTAGTGGTGAGGCTAAAAGGGAAGGCAGAGGGCTGCTTTACAGCACATTGGGATGGTTCCTGGTAGTACTGACCTCTAAGTGTTTATTCTTTACCAATGGTTTACTATCAACTAATGGGAAAGAATTTGGATTTAATTCACTATTCTTTTTCCTCTCTTATTATTGCACCATGATTGGATCTTCTATGAGCTGTGAAGAGTTTTAGTGCTAGGACTGGGGTTGCTGGGAGGAAAAGCAGTAATGAGGGGGGGAACCAGTGTGACAAAACACTTCTGGTCCATTTTGGAATTAATGATTTTCAGAAGCTATCAATTACATCCCTTAACTGGGGAGCACAGATTATAAAGAGGAATATAATTAGTGGCAAATGCTGTGAGATATATAAAGACAAATAGGGGAGTGGGATGAATGGGAGCTCATAAATTTTATTGAGAACCACATTTGGATGTAATCATTTATTACTGGGGGGTCCGTTGAAGTGGTTCCAAAAACGCAGGTTGTGCACACTGGAGCAGGAGAGAGGTCACTCCCATTACTAAATCAAGTGTAAGACGTTATTGATTTGCAAAGAAAAATTGGTGTGTTTTATAAGTGGAAATAAATGGACTCAGTGCAGTGTTCCCTCTTTGCTATCAAGTGGCCCTTTATAGGTTTGCACTTGTCCCCTGTGGTGCCCCACGGGTATGATTAAATAGCTCTCTCCCCCAGAGATTGTACTTTCTACTTTACCCTGGGCAAAGTTCAGAGCCTGGGTAGAGGTTTGCTAGCAGGCACGGGGGGACCTGCCGTAGCTTCTAAAATATTAAAATAACTGAACCTTTGGATTTCCTTTCAGTTGTGGATCTCAAAACCTTGTCAAAATTAGGTGTATAAGTTTTCCTTCCTAGTTCACAGGCGGTGGAGTAAAGGCACAGAAGGACGTTAGGAGATCGCGTTAAGTTCATGGAGCTCTGGAGATCTCCAGCGAGGTCCTGTCCCTTCTCGCTCGCAGCAGCTCACCTCGCTGCATTACTGGGACCTTTGCTGGGTGACTGATAGAGACACAGTATCACTCCCGAACTGGCTTTTTTCCAAGCAATATACCCAATCATTATTAATGACAAAAAGGTGACCTATAGGCTTGCAAATATAATCCATTTTAAAATCTCCTATTTTCCCCCCAATCCTTCAATCTAATTAGGCTCACATCAGTATATTATTACAGAATGTAATCATTCCTTTCTTCTAATAACATTCATGGATAATTTTATTTCTCATTTTCAGCCTCCTACTCCTGTGGTGTAATTAGTGTCTCTGGCACCTCGTGATGCTCAGAATGAGTTGCAGCTGCTAATTGCTAATTGAAAAATTAGAAACTCAGTTAGGAAAAGGATCTAATTAAAATGAAATTAGATAAAATCCCTTCAAACTAGTTTCTTCCTCTTTGCTTTTTTTCCCCCCAGTTTTGTGATCACAGAGCCATTAGCACTTGCCAATTACATTTAATTGTTAAACACAAATACATTTTTATTCGGCTTCTTACAATAACCTTTTATTAGTGAGAGACACCCACATTTAGCTGGGAGGCTGCGAGTCTCTCCTACCCTAAATTTCAGCGAACCACCTAATCATCTTGGCTGCCCTGTGCGTAGGTCGTGGCCTGGCGTTATCCCCCCTGTCACTGGGCAGAATGGGAGTGCCTCGCTCCCGCGGGGAAAACCGGTGAGAAATCTCTGTATGTACAAAAGATCTTTTAGCAACTGCCCAGCCTGTGCTTTGGGAGGTCCCCATGGCACCTGGTATCCTCCTGATACTCAACTAGGAGGAAGTAAGTTTCTGGTGCTGCTCCCGCGGTCCTTGGTGTCTCAGCTCTCGGGCACCCACCCGGGCTCCCCTCTGGCAGGGAGGGATGCTCCAGCTCGGAGCGGCCCCAGCGAGGGAGGTCAGGGGTTGGAGAGAAGCACTGTAATGTGGCACAGTTATTGCTGTGGCAGGTGCAAAATATAAAGATTTTTCTTTTTCTTTTTTTTTTTTTTTCCTTTTTTTTTTTTTTTTTGCACTAAATCTGCAGACAGTAAAATGTGGCCAGACCTACTTGCAGTGGAGAGAAAGGTTTTGTGGGCTGGAACATAGCCCAGATAGGCGACTGGTGGCAGCCCATAGCTGGCCTCCCGTCCTGACCTCTGTGTAACCGTCGGGCCGTGACGTGGAACCAAACGGGGTTTTTCATAGTCCGGTAGCTGCAAATCACCCTCCTCCTCTTCAGCAGGGAGGTGAAACTCTTCCCAATATATGTAGACCTACTGCTCCCTCTGCTATTTACTGCACACTCTTACAACCATAGTCCTCTTGTTTGTCTGATGGGGAGGTCTGTAATATTTGATAGTGGCAGTGGAGAGGTGGAAGTGAATGAACTGTCTTATTCTAACTGCGGGGGAAGCATGTCTCTGATTTCCCTCTGACATTGACTCAGAGAGGACTATACAGTGATCATAATTAGTAATGCTAATGGCACTATTCACATGCTTAGAGTTAAGCACGCGCATATATCTTTTCATGGTCTGAGCCATACGATATATACAGGATAAGGCCAGGTTTGTAGGTAGAGGTAATATTTTTTATTAGCCTAATGAGTGGTTAGGCAAAACTGGCAAGTGCTTGTGCTCGTGCACCCTTCGCAGCGTGCACGGGGCTCAGCACTGCTTGTAGGTGTGTTCCTGGGGCAGTCACTGGGAATGGAGCCTCGGTGAGGATTTTAATTCAGTCCCTACAGACATCAGCGTTGGGACTCCAGTGCAACACGGGTTCCGAGTGCAGCGCTAGCGTTTCACGTGCAGCCCAGGTGCTGCTCGGGCTTCCTGCGGGAGTTAGGCTGTGTTCAGAACCCCGGTGGGTTTACGTGGGGACCAAACGCAGCTGCCCAGCAGCGCCCTAAAACGGATCCTCCCAGCACACGGAGCCCAAGCCTGGCACAGCCTGCTACAGTGCAACTCAGCCCGAGTAATGAAGAATTGTAGCCTTCTGGCGGCTGCTGTTCTGATGAAAATGAAAGTATTTTCCCGTTGGTTTTGTGGACGAAATGAAACCATGTTTTCAGTGGCCCGTGCAGGATTCCTCCCTTGCCCCTCTCTTCATGCCCCGTAGGGCTGTGGGAGCCCTGGGGCAGCCGGGTGCTGCCTGGGGACCGGCCAGCCGAGGTTTTGGCTGCTGCTTGCCTGACTCCACCTTTGATTTCGGACTTTGTGCTAGCCTCACCCGACTTCACCTACAGGCCTGTGGCTTTTTCCTTGCTTTTAAGATTGCAAACTCCCATTGTCTTTTGGAGTTCCTCTGCTACACTCAGATAGAAGGTGCCTGCTGTGGTGCTGAGTGCCTGTCTGTGCTCTGGTGTTTCCCGGGGAAGTTTAATAAACATTAGAAGATATAACGGAGATGCAGGAAACACAGAGATCACGAACCAAGGGAGAATATAAAGATGCTGTGTTAATTGTCAGTGTGTCAAAAACTTCATAGGATGTGGTTATAGAGCTCACAGTGAAAAAGAAGAAGAGGAAGATTTAATCTAGTCCAGAGCAGGGTTACTGATGGCAACTGCTTCTAGCCGTGGGCTAGTAAAATTCATCTAGATAGATGCTGTACCACTCTCATCTGGGAATCCTGCCCTTGGCATAATTAATGCACAGACACAGTTGTCTCCTGTGCCAGTGCTTTCCATCTGTCGGTGCGGAGGAGCGCTTGCTCACGGAGAGGAGCGGGCCAGGAGGATAACAAGGTGTTCTCGCCGCACTAGGAAGCGGAGGGGCTTTTGGAGCACCAAGCATAACTGGGAAACCTGACAGGAGATAATCTGCATTTTTGCTTTCTCCCCTCCCACACTGGTCGTTTCTCCGAGAGTTAATACTAAGTGAGGTTGTTAGGTATTTTCAGGCACCGACTGAATCGGGCTGTTTGGTGGCAGCGAGTGCTTGGGGGCCTGTATTTTACACTACGTATAACCTCTTCAGTGAGGTGGTAAAACATGGCAGATGGACAGGTTGCACCAGGGAGCAAGTTATTGGTGTAAACCGGACAGGAACAACATATTTTTGTACCAGAAGGGTATTTTTCTCTGCCTGATACTCTGAGTCCATCTGCCTTGCCAGGACACACTCCTCCTGATGTGCAAGGCATCCGGGAGGTGTCAGGAAATCGGTTCTTTGGGTCTTCTGAGTCCCTGGGTGCTGCGAACAAGGAGATCAAAATGTCAGATTTTATTTATGTGCTTCTAAAGCACCGATTTCTATCCATCAGCTCTGACTGGGGCCTCACCCAGCTGAGCTCAGGCAGATCTCCCCTCGCCTCCCACGTGGTAGGGGGTCTTCAGTGTGCCCTTCCCTTTCCCTTTGCTGAGGGGTAGCTGGTACCTGAACGGGTATTTTGCAAAGTCAACAAGCAAACACCAGCTTTCTCATCACTAACGTAAACGTAAGATATAAACCAATATGCATTACCCAGAGAGGTCACTGGTGGGAAACTAGAATTTTGCCATTAGTCTCTGGTGTATCCCTAACAGTGATATAACATAAATGTGTAGCATGTAAGTTTGATGGATGGTTTCTTTCTCAATTCAAGTGCCTTGTAAGAAGTTTTTGATCCCCAGTATTTCTGTGACTAAGACAAGGAGCAAAAATAGCCACTGTGCACGCAGGCAAACAGACATCACCCTCTGTAATACTTTCAGGGCTTCACCAAACGTACTTGCTTTGTGTTATCTGATGTGAGAGGCACCGTCTGCGGGCAACCTACCAAGGAAAAGGAGGGCACGAAGGGCACGGCTCTTGAAGGAGCGTGGCCCTAAGCTACTTCATACCAACGATCCTCCGCCTCAGCGCAGTGGGTCGTTCTGCTAATTACAGACCTTGTCTCCCATGTCAGTATAGCTTAGCAGGGAAAGGAATAGCACTTTGGTAGTGTGCTTCCCAAGGCTTTTTCAATTTCTTTTCTAAGTATGGCAAATAAAATCTTAGAGAGCTGTTTCAAGGTTACAAAGGACTTTGGAATGAAATGACAGAGATACAGAACCGGAACAACATCTGGGTTTTTATTGCCTTCACATGTGGTTCTCATTTTACAGCTGACATTTTATATACCGTGTAGTATTTTACTACTTAGTATATAACTGACTATTATATGCTTATTATATCATCTATCATATATAATGTTATATTTAATTATTCTGTTATTGGTCTGCTCCATTTCTAGAGGTGTGAGCATAAATAACCTCCCAATCATAGTTTTTGGAATACAAGGACAGTACTTATGCAACAAGAGTTACATGGGCTTAGATATATACGATCGCACATACTTTTCTGTCAAAATTGGAATTAAAACCTGTGGTGTACCTGATGCATATTTTGTTTTCATCAAAAGAGGCTTACTTGGTTTGGGCATAAATTTGTAAAAATGGATCCTTTGCTTCTCAGTGGGAAAGTTCCTACTGACTTTAGTGGAGCCAGAGCTTATAGCAAAAAAGAAAGCAAAGTGGGTAGAGTGTGTCTTGAACTCAAGAAAAAAAATAAAAATATAAAGGAATAGAAGAAAGAAAAAGACTTTTTACAGTAGATTTTGCTATGTGAAGCTTTACCTGCCCAAACATTCAGACTGAATAAGCACCAGAGTTAAGCATCAAACAGTTTGTAGACAGAAAGCTTTGCAGGTTAGCTGATTCCCAGCTTTTGCAGAAAATAATGTGCAATACCAAATATTTGTAGCCTTTTGTCTTCTGTGTTAGTCACCTGTTCTGATCACCCAGAACAAATTAAGCAATCAGTTACAGGAAGAGGTCTGCAAGCGATGGCGTTCTTCATTACCTTTTAAAAAAATACAGATACATAGATAGATATATTCTACTAATTTTATTATTTTAATGTATATATACAAACACGTTGTTGTCACATTCAATTTGCAGTGCACTGGAGTTCTGTAATGGTGAATGGCAGTAAAAAGGAAAGGGGCAAGAAAGGTTGGAGATGTATATAATCATGCTGAAAAAGACTTTTCTAAAGCCCTGAGGCTTCTGCAATGGGATCAACAAATGAAACGTGGTTGTGTATGTAGAGAGGATGGAATGAGGAGGGAAGAGCATGATTAAAAAGGACGGCTCTTTTGTTAGAGGTTACTGATCCACTGGAAAAGAAAGATTAGTTGGGGAAAAAAGTGCCTGGAAGGGTTGAGTGTATGAGCACCACCCTCAACCCCACTCACATCCACTGTTCTTTTAAGTTAATTTTTTGAATTTAATATTCAGGTGTTTCCAATTGACTCTCACAGATCTGAACCATGCATTTTGGGGTAAATAACCACATACAGTCTTTCCTGGAAACTGTTGTGCATTAATTCCCATGCTTGCTCTCTGTCTGAGCTTGCACATGTGCATGCTGACTCTCAGCAAACTCTGGATGCTAAGGGAATATATAGATAATATTTACTGCACATACACATGTTGTGTAAACATTTCTAGGTATAATAATATATGCACAAAGCTAATTCTTTCTTCGTAATAGGTGAGACAATATTGGTTCAAGTCTTATTCTTCCCCTACTAAGAAAGACCGTGTCCATTCTGTACCTATATAGGCATATAGCTATTATATACAATGGCTCTGTCCTTAATAATTCTGAAATCTGATAAACACTTCTTAGCACGCTTTTCAGTACAGGGGAATCTGTGTATGTATACATGAATAATCAAAGTCTGCTTGAAGACATGTCAACTTTCCCAGTTACTGTGGCCAAATAGTCCTTATTTGGTGCTGATGGCAAAGGGAACGTATCTGATAATTGATGATACTCAGGATCCTGAGCCAGGGGCTGTATACCAGCCTCAATAAGGAAAAACATGCAGTAATGATCTCAATTAAGCAGGGGAACCAGGTAGAACTGGCAAAATGAGATTGCAGGCAGAAAGAGTGAAGTCAAATGCTGACAAAATATGTACAAATTGCAAAGCTAATAATGAAAATTCATGCTCAAGCTGTCAGGAGGACACCAGCCATCCTACATTACCCCAGGAGTGCAAAATGAGCTGCTAAGGAGGTCATGCTGCTCTACAGCAGTTGTCTGTTATCGTGTCTCGGCTCAATTCTCCAGATGCAGAAATACTTCCCAAGTTCAAATGAGTTCTCAACTTTTGAATTTGCCCTTAGGCCTGTACTGAGTGAAAGCTGAAATTGTGGTGATGGCACGACAGGGGTGCATATGCCTTGGATTTGCAATCCTGACATACTCTTGTTCTATTAAGAAATACAGCCCTGAACAGATCAGCGTCTCCGGAAGCACTCGGGCTTTTCGCTGTGCAAACAGTTCAAACCAAATCTATTATCTGTGAGCTTCAGAGGCACTGTGTGCACGGGGAGGCTGTAGGACGTAGGAGAGCAAAAACAAACAAAGAAAATGTATTTTAGGCATTTGAATCTCAGTTTCAACAGGTGTAACTAATACGCGTTTGAAAATTGTGTGGGGAATTGGAATGTTCCCCTGGTGTGGAAAGCATCCCTCTCAAAGGGCAACAGTAGAGCAAGGGTAACCCTAAATTTTTCCTATTCTTTTTTAGCTCTTCCTATAAAATAACCTCCTCTTTTCCTTCCCTCTATCCCACCAGTTCCACCTTCATTCATCCAAGCTCTGCGGAAGCTGGTGGCACCTTCCCGCAGCTGTCAGCAGCGCGGTGGGACTCGGTGCCCGAGCAGCAGAGAGGAGCTGCCACCCGACCTGTGTGCAGTCGTCAGTGGCAAAACAGACACACAGATTTCCCTGAGAAATGCAGCAGTAGCCAAACAGTTAAAAATGGCTATTTTTGGCAATAGAACTAAGAGAAATCATGCACGTATTTACGTTTTTTCTATTTAAGCTGTAAAGCAGATTGTATTGGGAATTGTGCTGCTTCTGACTATTGAACTCATCTACAATGACAATATAAGAGCAAATGTAACAGCAAATTGTTATCTCAACAAGGGAGCCACAAGGTGACATTTTCACTGGGCCAATATCTTGGTAAAATATGACCTTTTAACTTTATGACAACCAACAACTAGTTACTAAGGTACATATATAAACAAGATGTGAAGAGTTTCCTTCAGAGACAGTTTTAAGAATTGCTAGAGAAATCTTGCTTGTAGATTTGATGGTGACTTCTCATAAAATAAAGCCAGGATCAGAGAGCACTGACTATCAAGGTCCTTAAGGAAAAAGGATTAACATTGATTTTGTGTGCTTTGGCTTTTTCTACTAGTGCCAGGTCTCCTTAGCAGCATCTCCGTCTCAAAGATGTTACTTATCTAAGCTGGTCACAGTCGGCAATACTTTCAAAGTAATTGCTATGAATAGTCAAATAATGGAGCACAGCACAGGAATGCAACCAACTTCCAGCACCTGGTTTTCATTTTATTATTTTTTTTTATTGTTAAATTAATACAGCTGAAAAACAATATAGAAAGTAATGATTCTACCAGCAGAATAAGACCCAAGTAGGGGTAGTACATCTGTTCTTTCAATTTTAATATGTGAAACTAAAGCTATTCCTGTTGCTGACAATCAAATAGCCAAATGTGATTTAGCCACTGTGATGTGTGACAGCTCTTCCTGCGCATAGGAGGGAGGAACTGGAGTCACTGGTGTGGAGGCAGGAACACTCTGCAGGGAGTGAAGTTATTCTGGTTCAAGCAGCAGCCTTGCACTCTAGCTTCAGTCTTCTGTCCAGACCCATTCCCTGTCCATTTGGCATATTACAAGTTCAGTGATTTTGTGCGTAGAGCCTCTTTCTTAGTCCAATGTTTCCTGGCACAGAGGATTTTGATGTTTGCACAGGGGCTGGGGGGGTGAGAACATGGGGTTCAATGCACTGGTATATGCTAGGCTAATTTAATGATGGTCAGAATAATCTTTAATATAATAACTCTTTTCACCTGAGAATCCATAAATGTTTTACAAATATTTGGTAACTTAATTTCATGCTTTACTATGGTGGCAATTCATGAGGATCATTTCAACCACTGTCTAAGTACAGCCTGTCCTAGGAAGGCATTTATTGAGGATGTAGAGCAACTCTGTGCTGCTGAAAAGCAGAAAGGAAAGACCACCTTGTTCTGCTGTGTTGCAGAGTTAAGCAAATTGTTGTAATTACCCCCACAGAAGTCATAGATTTGTACTGAATGTGGATATTGGTAGCTTTGATGTACAGTTCACAGTATGCATTCAAATCAAGTCTGTCTTTCTGTGCTTCCCCCCCCTCCATTTTGGGACTGTTCTTCCTCTAACAGTTGAATCTCATGTCAGTTGTCACTTAAACAGTAATTCATGTAGATATATTTGTTGCCTATTAGTACGGCTACAGAAAGGCTATCCTGCTCTTTGGGCTGAGCTACATATTTTTTTTTTTTTCTTATGATTCTTCCTTGTCCTTTACTCCACTGAAACTATCGAGTAGGTGCTGTTTCTCGAGCATGCTGGGCAGAATCCAGCCTTAGGTGAAGTCTGTGCCGGCGTGATACAGCAAGGCTGTGCAGTGGGAAGGTTAGGAGTGTTGTTCAAAGCACAGCAGAGGAATTATAAGATCCTAAGCTGGCTTCCAGCTTTTAACATAAAGATATCAATTCACCCTCATTTTCCCTAGGCTAGCTCAAAACTTGTAGCTTTAATAAACACAGGAGCAGTGCTGTTGTGTCTTTAGGCACTTCACATTAGATTCCAGTAGCTCTGTTCAAGCAAGAGTGCCTTGAACACCATACCAGCCAAGACATAAATTGCAAAACAGCATTTTGTTTATGGTGACCAGTATCCACCACATCCTTCAGTGTGTTAACTCCCTGGTTAGACTGAAAACAATGTTGTGTTGTTATATTTTGTCAAGCATGTTGGATTATAACACAAGATTACAGTGACAAAAGGAGGTTTCGGGCACAGGATTTTCAAGGAGTCTGTGTGGGAGAGGCAGCTGCAGAAAACAACCATAAGAACAGAATAGAGAAAGTTATTTCAGTGGCCAAAGTTCTCTATTTTGGTCATTTTGGCAGCTGTTCCTCTTCACTAAAAGCTGGCTGCTTCTATTTCACTAAGTTTTAATAAACTGCAATTGGACAAACCTGATTTAACTTTGAAGTTAGCCCCACTTCGAGCAGGTGGTTGGGCTAGATAATCCCCAGAGGTCTCTTCCAATCTATTTTTTTTTTATGATTCCATGAAACACATGTTGTTGTTTCTGACTTGACTTTTCAGCTATGCTTGAGCGTGCTCATGGATATGTATTTCTTTTTTCCTGACTATTTCTACCTCAGACTTGAAGTGGCTTGCTGGAAATGTTTGCACAGGTAAACCCAATCCCAGTAACCGCTTACAGGGAATGAGGAAGAAAAGGGGAAAGGGCAGGGGCAATGAAAAGGTAATTTAGACCTGCAGAGTAATATTTACGGAACAGCTGTTGCACTATTTACCCAGCTTTACTAATTATGGGCCAGACCCTGCCCCCGGTGCCGGCAGCGACTCACTCCGTGCGTCCGCGTTGGTCCGACGGACGGTGCAGGCGGGTGCTGCCGGGGTCGGGACGCTCAGCACCAGCTGCCCGCGGGCTCCGGAGCCCCGCGGAGGGAGCGAACGGGCTGCCCGGGGCTGGGCAGGACGTTCCTCTGAGCTGTTCTCACTGACCAGCGCAACATAACTCCAGCCCGTGTATCCGAGGAGGATGCAATCCTCTATGTGCTTGTGGTAATTTCATTAGAGAGCGTCTCGGAAAGTACAAAATTCGGAAAATTTCAGCACTTTGGGACATTTTGAAAATCTGTCCCTAATTATCAAATATGAACGGTTGCACGTGGTGATCTGATCTTGTCTGGAAGTCTGAGTGGGTATGGGAGAGTTGGGTTTGCTCCCCCTCTTACATCCTCACCGCCTGCATGCGTGGAGGGGTTGGAGGTCTGGCCCTTAGGTGGAAATTTCCATCCTCAAAGGCAAAAGCTCCAGACCCCTGAGACTGAATGTGTGTCGCACACCTGGGAGTGCAGACAGTGCCTGTTTGACCAGTTAGGCTCTGCATGGATGTACACGTGGATTTCTGTGCCTGTAGCATTGCACAGGACTTTTACGCTCATGAATAAATAAATAATAAATAGCAGAGGCATATGGGAGAGCTCCCAGCACATCTCCCACTTGATGTTCAAGAAAAAAATTAAAATATCAGAAGATAAAGACAGCAAGGGACCCCTGCAGGGAAAGCCTCTTTGTCTAATGACCTTTCTAGGTCTATGATAGCAAATACAATAGCCAAACCTCATAAATCATAGTTCAGGAAAACATCCGGAGGGCGTGCTTTGCCACTGTTTGCATATTCAAATGTTACCCCACTCATGAAAGGAAGACAAAATGTTTTTTTCTCTCAAAAATGTCAGCACAGGCTGGATTAGAAAAGATAATTCGGAAGTACTTCCAGAGAATAATTACCACTGTCACCTACCTGCAATGTAGTTAATGAATGGGAAGAGGGTTTTACATTAGAAAAAAAATTATGATTATTAGAGTAATTAATCAGCTGTGTGATGACAGCTTCCCTGAGAAAATAATCTCCAAAGGCCAAGTAGTTACAGTAGGGCATTTTGTTGATAAAGCACCAGAAGTGCAAAACATTCTTGTACCATTAGATGTGAAGGTGCTTATATGGGTGGAATTACATTATGTCCTAAGTACCTGTGGATCTACTGCACTTTGTGAGCTAAAAGATTCATTATCTCACTGGTTAAATGCAAGAAAATTTCATAACCTTGTGTTCTCCCCCAAATAAATAACACTTTATTTTCTCCATCCTCTTTGTCTTATCTATTTAAGCCTCATCCCTAGAAAGCAATTAAGGATCTATTTACGTCTGCATATCTGTGTGTGTTGCTCAGCTTCCCCCATTAGCACAAAGGGATTTTTCCATACAGGAAAGTGAAGGTGTAAAGGAACAAACGTCTGGCCCCTCTGATCTGGGAAGCAAAGGTAAATAGAAACCAGCCATGGGCACAGCCAGGGTAGGAGCCTTCTGAGGACACGGAGATTTCCAAACCTTAGGAAGGCTAGAGCCCTCCCTGCGTGGCTTCTCACTTTGAGACGTGAAGGCAGCAAGCAGAAAAGGAAAAAAAATAGGAAAACAGAGAAGAATTTGGCAAAACGGCTGCAGTTCAGTACAAGCAAATTTTAGCTGCCTGAGATTTGCACTGAGGCTTCAGTTACAGATGCTGAGCTCAAATGCAGCAGCTCCCTCAAGGTCCTGTCTCTTGCAGGGACATGCACAGCAGTGACAGTCCCCAGAGCCTTCCCCTCTCTCCTGTCCCCCTTGCAGGGGTCTTGTCCCAGTGCCAGGAGCCAGAGGAGGCTTTTTGCCTCCTTGGAGCTGGATGAAAATAGAAAGGGGCCTCCAAGCTAGGAGCCGACTGGAGTCCCCTGGGCAGGACACATCATGCTTAGAGACTTTGCTTTTTACATCAGCATCTGAAGTAAATTCCTGAAGCGAAGGTGCTGTGAGGAGTTGGGTTGAGTACTTGCACTTCTGCATTACAAGGGATGCTCTTGCTCCTTTTCTGTGGGTACAATTTCTGCATGGCACGCTTTTAATCTCTGGGCATCTCATTTACCCCCAGGTCACACCATGCCCTGAAGGATCAGCTTCTTCCCCCAAGACCCTGCTGCTGATTTACCTAATCCCTGCTGTATCACCTCCCCTGTCTCTCTCAGCTCTGCTCTGCCCCCTCCCCGCACTGAGCTCCAGCCTGCTCCCCACTGCCCGCCCCACCAGCGCTCCCAGCCCCTGCAGGCAGCAAAGCTCAGGAGCCCCCGACGGGATACGCACGTAGTGGCTGCAGGTATTGCAAGGGGCACGGGGTGCAGTCCCCAGATGAAATGCAGCCCAGGGCTCGCTTAAATTCCCCTTCACCCTGTGGCAGCATCATTTCGACATCAGCAGGTTTCCCTGCTTGTTGGAGTGAGGATGATTCCTCAAGGTCGTGAGCGGTGCAGGGCCCTGTGCTGGCCCCCTCTGCACAGGTGAACTGTACCTCCCGCCAGCGGAGGGTCTGGTTAGCTTTGACCTCAGCTGTTCTCCAGTTTCTGTTTTCTCTCCTAATATATTTTAAATGGTGCTCTTCCACATGCAGTTGGCAGCAACATGAGGAAAAGCACCTGCAACTCCAAGTACAGCAGTGCTGTTCTGGGGCTTTGTTTAGATCATGGATATTTCTTCCAACTAAAACAAGTGTGTGTTCACAGCAGACTAACTACTGCAGAGGATAATGTATGAACAAATGCCAAAGGCAACAGCTCAGAGATATATTATTTACATATTTATTAGAAATTCAGTACTGCTCGTGAGAGCAAACCACTTCTGACTTCAATTCCAATAAGTAAACGACCCAATGGGCAAATAAAAGAAAAGGGAAACATGCTCTACACAGTTTACACAAGCTAATACAGTAAAACAAAATATTCTGAACATGAAACTATTTTGCAAGATATAAAAAAAATAAATCCTACCTGTTTTATTCTTCTTGGTTAAGACTCAGAGTAGTGATTGCAAAATAATTTCATTATATGTAGTATCAGTTGCCTCACAGGCTAACAGGAAGATAATTAATCCTTATTTATCTAAACCAGATTGTAGTTCGGTTGAAACTGCCCTGCAGCAATGAGCATCACTTCTACTTTATCTGAACTTTCACTGGCCTTCCATCATTTTTTTTCTTCTCTGGGTAGTTTAAGGGTGAAAAAATAACAGTAGCTACTAGCTGTTATCCGAGCAGGAGCCCTCTGACTGCGGGAGGAGAGGCAAACCCACGCGTACGCCCTGTGCTAAGGCGGAGTAGATAGGATTTTATGCCTGGGTCTGCTGTGGACTCTGGAAACCCTCCTCGAGAAAGATTTCAGAAGCACCGTAGAGATGCAGGGAATGGTGTATCCGCAGAGCTGTCCGGTGCCTGGCTGCATGAACAAGGAGCGCAGCCGTGACCCGGGGCTGGGGCTCTGCCCGCCGGGGCCGCCGAACGGCCTGGGCCCCCCCTTGGTTATTTTTCAGCACAGTGGGAAATTCCATGAAAAAGAGATGTACTTTCCTAAAATTTGAGAATTTTAAAAGCTCAAAAAAGATTTATTTTTTCAATTTAAGTTATTAAACACTTTCCCTCCATAAAACAAAAGCTGAGAAGCTGAAGTTATTCTGATTTCATTGGTTCTTGTAGGTAAGAAAAAGCAAATCCATTGCCTGACCCATAACCTGTTCAGGAAACAGTTCATATCTTGTATCTCTTGCTGAGAAAGGACATTTGATAATAACAGTGATTCAGGACACAGTAAAAATATGTATAGGCTTTCAGCGTCTTTTCCAAACGCTTGCTTGAAATATTTCCAGGTAGATAAGGGTTATAAAATAATCAGGAAGAGGAACAAAGGGTTTGTAAAGGTTATAATAAATGTAAAAATGTTTGGAAGTGTTAGCAGTGCTAAAACCTGTTATTTAAATTCACCAGATGTCACTTTGAAGGAAGCTTTCAGAAACAGTCTTTATACGTATTCTTTTCTAAGGGAAACTCGTAAGTAATTGTCAAATAAAGAGCACCCCAGGCCGTAGCCCCTACTAAATGTCAGCCCTTCCAGACTAATAACGCCCTGCGGTGTTTCAAAATAGAAAGCATAATGCAATAATAATATGGGACTCCCACCAGTGTGGAAACCCACAGCACTGCTCCTGAAACACGGCCGTGCAGCCTGCGCGCTCAACAGCCAAGGACATCAGAGGTCCCAGAGAAAAAGCTCCCAAGCTTTTCTTCTGGCAGCCGGATCCGGGCAGAGAAGTCATTGAAGCTAATTTAAAAGAGGCACTCGGTGTCAGTACAGGGCTCTACTGGGACTCCAGCTAACAACCTTTCGGGTATTGGGAAAAATGATTAACAGATGTGTCTTCCCATTTCCCAATATATCTCTTTTGAATTGCAAAGTGGCCTCCTGCTTATTTTGAAGTACAATATGTCTAACCTTCCAGGCACAGCTTATTGCTAATTTCCTATGCCACTATGAATCTATGATTTATTTAACAAATTTCCACCCAGCAAATAAAACAACATTTGTTCCACCTGGAGGGTAGTTTCCAAATATCACAGCACAGCCAGGCATGGCTGCAACAGTTGGCACAGGAATACCGGTCAAAATGATGAACGGGGTGTCTCATTTCAGACAGGAAAATGTAAAATCAGATGAGTAACCCCACAAAATAAAGCACTGCATCTTCAGCTGTGATTCTCCTGGGCAGACACAATAATCATGAAGCCATCACATTTTCAACTGTATTAGTATAATTTACATATATTGACTTAGAGTATAATACCAGATGTTTTCTGTACCAAAATACTCAAAAAGAGTAAGCTCTAATGACTCAGTGCTGATTAAAGGCTGAACAGGTTGGAATACAACAAAATGACCTTGAAATTTCATCTAAGCTTCAACTTAGGAAAAACCCTAATATAAACTGTATTTTTCCCACCTAAGTTTGAAAAGTTCTGTTTCTTTGGAAGAGTTATTTATTACCCCATCTCTCCAATACAGCATACAAGTGTCCAAATCATTACTTGTTATGGACTTTCAGGTTTTCCTCTTAAAATCCTGAATGCAGAGCTGTCTGGAGTCACAGGCCAGTTTGTGCTCTGGCTGCAGCACTCCCACCAGCGCTGGAACTGGGGCTGGACCCCTCTACGAGGTGATGCTCTAACAGCGTTTGCAATGCAGGAGGTGTGTGTAGGGCTGGGAGCGGTGTACTTCATCTGGATCATTATTATTACCACTACTCCAGACAAATTGGTAAAAAAATCCATGTCATGATTTGGTAGAGATGGGAATTTATTGATGTGAGTGATATGATTGACTAACAAGTATACATCAGGAACTAATTTAGGCCCAGTGTGGAGCTTGGCTTATATGAGAGGGTGTCAGCCAGCGGGCTGCCATCCAGGTGGTGGCTGTCTCCAACACTTCATGGCTTTTTCAAAGTGTGTTTGGAGTGCAGCGTGTGTGTAGCTGCACACGGGGCGTACGGCAGCCTGCACAGCTCCAGACCCTCCCGTCTTTCCCCTTTGATAAGAAATAGGAATCTCTGGGGATGATAGCGATGCGGAAGGGCAGAACGTGACTTTCTTTTCCAGCTAAGTTCAGTTGCTGCATTTTGAGATGTCACAGTGGGTAATAAAATATATTCCCTATATTCAAAGCCGAAGAAAGAAGCTTCCCCAAAATAAATACGACTGAAAGGAATTTTCCTTGGGTTTTATTTACTTTGGGTTATTAAAGTGACAAGTCTGTGCTGTCCATGCAGTGCAGGGGATTAGAAGGCTCCAAGGACGGAGCTCAGACCCCAGTGGGTGCTTAACTTCCACAACAAACAAATACATTTCTCTCCCTCCACATCTCTCGTGTTTGCTTTGCGACAGACAGACATGCCGGGCGGGCTGAAAGCATGGAGTCATGGTAGTGATTTCTGAATGACATCTGAAGAACTGAAATATTCATCCCTGCTCAGGGATTAAAAAGGAGCTGGGGAAGAAAATAGTCAGTCATTGCTGTTTACAGGATTGGTTTTTTTTCTTTATGTCATATTTTAAATTTATAAAATATTTAGCTTAGGCAAATGTAGTCAAATCGTAATAGACTTCTCAAACTTGCAGGGAAAAGAAGTTGATTATTTACTCTCTCTTGTGTAAATAGCTGACACAAAAAGTAAGAAAGCATATATTCTCCTTTGCTGTTCCTTACACCCTCTTCACTGTCAGCATAAAAGGCTTTTTAATAGAATAGATTGGAGGAAGCTTGTGATGGGAGAACACAATGAAACCGTAGTCGAAATCCATCCCTTTAGTGGAGCTGCATCAGCATCTTAATGCGCCGGGACATCGCCGTGGCTGGACGCCCGCTGCTGACTTGGTGAACACGCTCTCTCCATCTTCCTTGTGTGGCTGAAATTACTTTTCAGAGCTTCGTTTCTTTGCCCTTGTATCATCATAAACTTTGTCCCTGATTACGTGAAAAATGTAACAGATGATGCAAGTCAATTCATTCATGTCCATGGTATCAGGCATTTGTTATCGTTTGATTGTGTGCACAGGGGGATTATGCACCATATTTATAAGAGAATGACAGTGTGATTAGTCAGTCTCAAGAGAATTAAATGCCTGGTTTATGGGATAAACCTTGTACAGTCTTAAATAAACTTTTCCTTCCTTCCTGGTGCGCAAGAGAGGTACAGGGCAGAAGGGAGGTGCTGGTACGACAGCGGGAGGACGCGGGCTTTGTTAGTGGCACTTTGCTTTCTCCATGGAGATGTCCTGCAAGAGGACGGTTCATCGCCTGCTGTGGTTTGGGATGTGGACCTGTCTTTCCAAAATCAGAAGTGAAACACCCCATCCAGAGCTAAACAGCCGCTAAAAAGCTTCTTGATGTTGACATCTTTCTCTTGCTATTGCTCTCCAACTGCCTTAAACGTAACGTGAGCGTCAGTGAGCTCTGCTCCCGGAGCTCAGCAGCCCCCTGTGATTCCTTGAGAAGTAAGTGGATTTTAAACCAGGTGATCCTGAACCATCAGCTCGGTGGCTGTTCTCAGAAATGTTGTCTGGTTTGTAACAGACACTCACACAATGACACACATCACAGTGCAAGCAAAGCTTTCTGTTTATAAAATAGTCAATAACATTTGTGAAGTTGTGGTTTTTTTTTTTTTTTTTTGTTTTTTTTTTTTTTTTTTTTTTTTTTCCCAAGGACACCTTTCATTTCAGTCTCTGAGGGAGATGGGAATAAATTGTTCCTTACCATCAGCAGCTGACCTCTCTGCTTGTTTAAAATGTGGGCGTCTTCTGAACAAAAAAACACCATTTGCTAAATGAAGCAAAACACCATAATAGGTTTAATGATGTAGATTTATCTCCTAACAGTTGTTTTGAGATCACAACAAATCATTAAAATCATTAACTCTCCAAGCTAAATTAGATTACAGATCTTGGAGAATGTCTGGCCACTGCATTTGCAAAACAGTGCTTCTTCCTGCCTGCGCGAATCATTAATTCTGCTCAGATTCCTCTGCAAACAATGAACCAATTCAACATACTCCAAGTCAGATTAAACGAAAAAAGCCAACATCTTTGTGTGTGTGCGCATGTTTTGTTCCTTCTTCCAGACTATTTCCACTACCGGAAAATATTTTTCCTGGTGTGGCCAGAACAGGCTGTGTCTCTCTGTGGGGAGTGCTGTCTCTGGTGCAGTGTCTTGTGTCACTCAGCTGCTCATATCTATCTGGAAGCCAGGGAATTTGGTCCCAGAACTACACGGTGTAATTAAGATACACTCAAAGTGACAACAAGCCTTGCATAGAAGCCCATTTATATTGCACCTATCAATGGCAGTGTTACTGCCATAAAGTGTGCCTTTGAGCATAAGATAAGTGAACAAACTCGGAGGGTGTGGGAAGCCTGTGGCTGACACTGCCATGAGAGCTGATGGCTCAGCCCCATCTCTTCCTGTGGGAGCCAAACTGGAGCGAAAGAAATCCCCTGGTAGACGCTCTCCTGTCTTACAGGAATATGAACCTCCTCAGAGTTTCCTTCTCCAGGACCTGTGCCCTGGCGCTGCTGTTTATAAAGGCTGTGCTCTGCCCTGCTGCCAGGACAGGCAAGGAAAAGTGGGGTTTTGGGAGGTGCACTGCATCCAGCCAACACAGCAGAAGCATTACTGGGATTTTATTCCCATGATTCATCTTTCTGTTTATTTAAGTTTTCTTTCTCCTCCCACTTCTACAATGGATTCAGCTATAAAAGGCAATGTTTGCATTTCAAAGGAAGGAATGGCTGGAAACTAGACATATTTATGCTAGGGTTTTACTGCTCATATATGAGTACAGAGAAGGTTACTCTGAACATTAGGGCCATGTCAGCCTGTGTTTATAGAGAATATAACAAAACGAAGGTTTTGTCTCAATAGTTTAGAATCTACATCAGGGATTCTGTTTGTAGCTGCAGTGATACAAAGCTGCCAGAGTCCTTGCACAGCTGACTAGCGTGCCTCTCCAGCCAGGAATGCGTATTAAATCTTTGTCCAAAAACTCCAGGGGAAACGATGGTGTTCAGGGATGGAGGAAACCGCTCGGAGCAGCCTGTTTCTTACAGGAGGTTTCTTCATCTAGAGACCATCTTTTCTCATTTGCCTGTGAGCTTCCTTCAGCATCCTAAAGATGGTGTGGGAAGTTGAGCATTCATTTTTTGTCTTTATGGAGCCATTTTTAGTATTTTTATCATTTTTCTTGTATTTTAGAACTGATTGTTTATCCTTCATACACCTTGATGCTTATTTTCTCCTTCCCCCTCCTCCTCTGCAGCTCCCTTCCCCATGCTGCCTTCTGAGACAGTTTAATCTTTGATTCTGTATAACCCTTGGCAGATTTCACCCTTATTGCTGCTGTGTTTCGCTGCAAAGAGTTTCACACTTATTAGAAAGGGTATAATTTGGAAAATGTGAAAAAAAAAAAAAAAAAAAAAAAAAGAAGAAAAACCAAAGAGAAGAAGTGTGTATTCTTTTTGGTGGAGTGGAAGGGGAATTTATTTAAAGGGAAATGAACTTTTCTAAGTGCTGAGCAAGCTCAGGTATCCAAGAAAGTCTAGATCAGAAGCTGATCTGATGGAGGGGGGTGTAAATCAGGGAGATGGGGAGTTGGAGGCTTTGAAAAGGCCTTTGCTGTGCCCAGGGGCCCAGGGTGGAGCTGGATGAAGGATTTAGGATGATGGTGGGAGCAGTGATGCAGAGCGGCAGCTGCAGGGGGACCTGACTGGGGACCACACCAGTTTGCCTGGTTCAGGAGAGCAGCACCTAGCAGCCAGGCCTGTTCAGAGCAAAACCTGGGGGCTCCAAAAGGCCGTAATAAAAAGCCTTTGAAATAGCTGAGAGGTTTGGAAAGGGATTAAATGGAAGGATAATTTTCTCTATCTACCTGCCCCATGAGATACTTAATGGCTGCCATTCCGGTAAGAATTGAGCACTTCCCAGATCTCCTTTTGGCACTAGTTTTATGCCAGCATTTTAACCACAGACCATGCATCTGTCACACCACCACAACAATTGTTTCTCCTTTCTTTGCTGGTCACAGAGTAAGGTAATAAGTGTGATCGGGATTTCAGAAGAGCCAAAAGCTCTGATGGCACTCGTGCCACTCTGATCGGTCTAATGGTCTCTGACCACCATCCCTCAGACAGAGGCTTAGTTTGCTCAAATAAGTCACTGACTGCTTGCCTTTGTGGAGTGTCAAAGGGCTTTCAGTGTGACTGAGCCTCCAGTTCACTGATCTGAAGGGACAAGGAGCTTTCCTTGTAGCATTATTGAACTGGAGGTGATGCAGGGATGTTACGCCAGTGGATGAGATCGCTGGAGGGCAGAGGATGAGCAGCCTCCCAAAACCACCTCTCCGAGGTGGATACCAAGGGGAGGTTCAGTTGCTGGTCCAGGAGGGAGCAGAGCTGGTGTTTCATCTGAGCAGTCGCATCATTTGTGAATCCATAAACTGACCGAGTTGTGCAGCTCCACTGCAGGAGGGTTTCTGTGTCTCTTTGTTTTGCATTTGAGCCAAATGCCAAAATACCAGGAGAAAGTTGCCTCCAGCAATTTTTTGGAGTTAGAGGGGGAGCATTCTAGCTCTTGACATCTTGGCAGGGGTTCTCAAAGCCCATATGTCAGATTCAGAGAAACAGTTCACATTAATTTTAAATGGAAATCTTAGACCTTTGCTAGGCAACTACATCTCTCATTGCAATTCTACCCACAGTTTACTCCAAATAGGCTTGACAATAGCACACTAAAATCTGAGTGCTTCAGCAAAGCAGAATCACACCCTTTTGAGTGAACATCCATCCTCATTCTATTTGTCTTGTGGCAATTAAAATAAGCGTGAAATGTGCTTGGGCATGCTCTTGGTCTCATGCCCATTTAAAATATTAACTCCAAGTCTTCTTTGCTGTTATTTAGTAATAATGTTTATTATTGATAGGGCTGTAGTACCTGGGGGCCAATTTTTCATTATTTAGTATAAGCATACATCAGAAACAGTTCTCCCCTCAAAGCATTACTGATCTAATTGAAGGCTAACTTAGGTTAATAGATAGCTTTAACATGTTTATTTCATATATAAAATAGCCTAACACTGTACTTCAGTCCCTTCTGTTTTACATCACTGTAAGAAAGTAGTAGCTCTCAGTCTCTTGCTGAATGTGTTGGGCTCTTGCTTTTATTTTCACTTTTTGTCATGGCTTCCATTTTGCTTGATCAGAAACCATGTTAGAAAAACCAAAGGGGTAGGAGGGTTTGGAAAGCTGGGCTAACTGCCGTACATCTGGCTGCTGCCTGCTGTGCCAGCTCCCATTCCTCTCCTCCTGCATGTCTGAGGCAATTGCCAACTGATCACCTTAAGATGCAATAACTTTTTTAAAATCAGGTGCTGGCTGCTCTGCCACCCGCTTTCTGCCCAGACTCTTCCTCCCCAGATCCATAAGGTTGTTACTGTGCACAGGCAGTAGCTGACTAATTACAAGGCAATTATATGTGTTTTTTTAAGTTGCCAAAGCACATGAAATTGTCCCCCATAAAATTCAGTGAAATCTAAAGTTACTGTCTTTCCTTCTGTTACAGGTGTTGGCTTCTGTCATAAGATGGTAGCGGAGCAGATCAGCACATGTGTGCAAGTAAGTTAAAAACATTTTACTGGCAGTTTGCAATAGTTACATTCCAGACACATTCTTTTAGCAAAGAAATATTTGCTTTCTGAGTGCAGACCCTTTCCTACCATCTCTCTACATTAAATACATTGAACTGAGCTGGTGATGCTCCTGTGTCGCCTGTATTCGCATGCCAGCAAAGCTCCTTTCCTGTAAATCCTCACCCTCCTGTACACGTGGCAAGAACCGTTCCTCACAAGAAGAACCAGGAAATTGGCCCTTTCATGGGAAGCAATAATTCTTTTTAATTGTTGTATTTGGCACCTGGGTACTGCAGTGATGGGTGGATTATAAATGCTTAGAAGATAATTAAATTTCATGTTGAAAAGAATAGTTGGATGTAAAACCATGATAGCAAGAGTAGTGTAAATGTGGAAATCAAAGTTTCCATATGTTCCTTTCTTCCACTATTGCCTCCACAAAACATAATGGCAGATCAGCATGTCACAACACAAAATCCGGTGTGTCTGTACTGCTGTGGTAGAGACCGGCAGTTTCCATTCACACAAACCAGTGAGAAATAAATTTTTTTCTCCCTGCTTCCTCCTGCCTTTGTATGAGTTTGCACGTTTACATCTTTTATCTGGCGCACGAAGAGCAAACTCCTTCCTCCAAGCTCTGGATTTCAGCCTGTTTGGGTGGATGGACTTGGGGAGCAGAGAAGTGGATTTTTGGCCCCACATCAGTGGTAGAAAATGGCTCATGTTTAAGTTGTGCTGTAAAAGCCATATTTGCTCTCATAGGAATATCTAAAGTGCCCATGGCCCCGTTGTCATATGCCCTCTGTCTTTGTTCCGAGTTGGCTTGCACTGAGTAAGATAAAAATGAATATGAAAACGGGGCTGAAGGGGACACATGGAGCAAAATATGCGGAAGCCAGGCAGAAAGGAGGACAGGAGACAGCGGTGCTGAGAGCTCCTCAGAGGGACATGTGTAAAAGCCATCAACAAAAATGCTTTCTTTTTTCAACCCAAGGCATTAATGCTTTTGAAAAGTGGAAAGTAGTCATTATTTTAATACATGTGCACTTGCTGTGGATTCAGATAGCCCTGCTAAATCTGGAGATACAGCATGGCTATTCAGATCAATTTAACTTTTACAGACTCTGTTTGAAATTTTGGGCTTTTAAAAGCATGTGGTAAAATTCCCTTTTGCTTCACTGAGGCCAGATACCACTGTCTGCTTTTATCCTTTTTACAGAATTTTAGCATAAAGGGTTGAGGCAATTGCGAAGACATCCACCGAGTTACTTTCTAGCATTTTTCCCTACAGCACAGCATTCTGTAATAGGTTGTGGTGGGGAACTTCTGTTTAAGCAATGGAGACATTTTGCCACCCCTTGAGATGCGTTTTTGCAATTCCATATTTACTGCCAGTAATTTTGATCCATATGCATCCTGGTTCCCTAGTAATTTGCACTGTCTTGCAAAAATGTGGCACACTTAACTGTTTTGAAATGACATGAAAAGAAAGAAGGTCACTTAGCTTCTATTTCCATTTTATTTTTTTCACCAGCAAAAGTTTCTCTCTACCCTTTGACTGTGCTAAGTAATGTGGATGGATGCTGCAGTCTTTTAGGGGCTGCAATTATTACTCTCTACAACTACACGATCTGGTGTAGGCAAAGTTGTCCTTTTGCCCCCAGCGAGTACTTGGATTCGGCAATATGAGCACCAGAAACCCGTCAGTGCATCTGTCAGGCTGACAGATGAAGTCTGCTCGTGATGCAGGCTGGTTATTGTCATAGGTAGGAATGTCAGGTTATCTTTCTCGTCTACCTTGAATCATGAACTGGCATGAAACAAAGCTTACTGGAAAATGCAGATTTTCTGCCATTTGTGAAAATTAACTCCCCTAATTAACTTACACATATAAATGCACTTAGAATGAAGACATTAAGTTGATTATCTAGAAAATTGCTACCTTGGTAGACTCCCTAATGCCATCTCTAAATATGCCAAGAATTAAATTGCTCTTGTGGCATTGTTATGTCACTGCAATTGAATGCTCACTGATGGAAGACACCGCTTCCCTTTTTTGGCTAAATTTAACCTTTAATTTCAGAGAGTGGCAGCAACTGAGCCCAACTGGGCTTGCTCTAACATTTCAGAAAAAGACCATCTCTTTGAAAATCTCTTTCCATACCCCACTTTTTTTTTTTTTTTTTTTTAAATTAAAAAACCCCAACAACTTAATACTGCCTAGTACTTGAGGTGCTTTGGAGATTAGATTTAGATTCTTATCAAATGCAGGCATGTTTGAGGTTATAACTTGGAGCAGCTCAAAAAAGACATTTAAAATGTGGATGCCCAAGAGGATGAAAGTATGCTGAAGACATTTTAAAAGTGAAGGTCTGGCTGTCACTGCAACCCGGCGACCAGCTGCATCTCTCTAACATGCATTCTTTGCTGGTGGTCTCATATTAAAATGGAAACATTTTCAAAAAAATAACTGGACCATCTGAGCCAACAAGGCCCAAGCAAGAGCAGTTGGGAATACTGCCTTCCAGAACCAGTCACGTACCATCTCTTGGCCTTGACGGTGCTCACTGGAGCAGAGGGTGTCAGAGGCCACCCGTTAGCACTGGTACGGAGCAAGGTCCAAACTTCTACTCCCAGCTATTAACAAATTACAACCATATTTTGGCTTCTTTATGAAAATACCCATTTTTAGAGCAGTGACAGTAGAGCAATGATAGTAGCAACAGTTCCAAACTCGTTCATAGACTTTCCTTGGTTTCAGATGGCTTTGATGGTTCATTCTGTATCTTGGGGGGAAGGCATATGTGTGTGTGCTGCAGACAGTGAAACAGAACCTGGTCCTGATGGCACGGCACTGCTGTTGGGAATTCAAGGACCGATGCTTTCCTTCAGTGCTTTGTCCACACACAATTTCTGTAGCTGCATTCTTTTCTTTGAAGAAGTAAAATTTTATGCCCTATTTTTGGAATGAAAAAAGAATGTCGTTCAAATATTTTTAAGTGATGTGCCATGTGAGATCATGTCAGCTGTATCACATCGTGATGTGGAGGATCCTGAGACTGAGAAATTTCAGAAATATGTAACCTACAGTAGCCTGCTTTTAGATTTTGCTTCACAGTGAAGCCACATGACACTGCCTGAAACCAAGCACCTTGAAACCTTGAAAATCAAGATCCCCCCACCCCTTAGATATTCATGATTTTCAGTTTGGAATAAAATTATTTCAGAGTGTGGAGTATGCTCATATGCTGTCAGCTTCAGATGGTACAAGCAAATATATATATTTTATGCAAATAGAACTTTGTGAGAAGAAAAGCTTTATACCCTACATCATGAACCAAAAGAAAACCAGCAAAAAATTTGCTCTCAAATCTCTTGGTCACACGTTGCAAAAGATACTGTGGCTAAAAGGTCAGAGCTGAACAGAACCAAATTAAACAGAAAGTCAAATTTAGGCTTTAATTTACACAAGCTTGATCTGTGATTACTGGAAAAGTGGGGGGAAAGAGAGGGTTTTAGGACAGGTCCAGTTCTGATCCTTTTAAAATGAAGACTTGATTAACAGCACAATTTCTTTTGACTTTAATGAATACAGGGATTGCAAACTGTTTACAAAAGGGCTTTAACTTCATTTAGCTTCCACTAGAGAATGTCTGTCTGTCCCCATAAAAATAAAAGAATCCCAGACATATCTGATTTCTAAGCCAGAGCTGTCATCATAAATTATGTCATCATGTGGTTCCAGAACAGAATAGATGAGGTCTCTTAATTTATTGGATACTCAAGTCTGTATTAATTGCTATCTGTTAAGAATTACAGTATTTCAACCCATCCATTAGCAAACTTCAAGATGTTTTATTATTATTATTATTTTGCAATTAGCTGCTACAATTATCTTGCTACACACTGTTTAAATGGGTTCACTGTACGCCTAGATTTTCTGCTTTTTGCACGTTCAGGAAGTCACAATGAAGGATCCTTCATAAAACATCTTCTTGTTTCTTGCATGTTGGCAGCTGTCCTGTGGCCAGAGGAGGCCGGGCTGAGAGAGCTGGGGGGTTCAGCCTGGATAAGAGAAGGGTCCGGGGAGCCCTTCGAGCGGCCTCCCAGGGCTTAAAGGGGGGGCAGGAAAGGTGGGGAGGGACTTTTTACAAGGGCAGGTAGTGATAGGATAAGGGGTAATGGCTTTAAACTGACAGAGGGCAGATTTAGGTGAGATCTAAGGCAGAAATTGTTCACTGTGCGGGGGGGGAGGCGCTGGCCCAGGGTGCCCAGAGCAGCTGTGGGTGCCCCCTCCCTGGAAGGGTTCAAGGCCAGGTTGGACGGGGCTGGGAGCCCCCTGGGCTGGGGGGGACACTGGGGGGGCTTTAAGGTCCCTTCCAACCCAAACCAGTCTGTGATTCTATGATGATTCTGTGATTTTAACCCTGCCTTTCATAGTCCCAGTATGCCAAAAATGGATTTTCATTGCTTGGGCAGCTCAGTCATAACAATACTTCAGTGCTTTAATTTTAAGTTCTTGACTTTTTTTTTTTGTTCTGTTGAGTCTGAGACATAATAAGTTGTTATTTGTCTCGATATCAGAAGACTGGTTAAATACTATCAGTTGCCTTAGGGCCATGGAGTATTTCATCACAGACAGATAAGACCCAATGTCACAGTTCTCCAAATGTCAGAAAATTAATTATGGACTCTTGCCAGCCGCCTTACTCTCCTCCCCATTCTGCTTAATGTCATGTTTAGAGACCTAATTTAGAAAACTATCTCATTAGCTCCAACAGACCAGTAAGAAAAATATTTTTCACTAGACATACAGGGCTCTACCCAGTTCATTGTTTGCCGAGTGTGAAATGGGCTGATGCACAGAGAGAAAAATCTCTTAGTGCTTCCAGACCTAAACCTGTGCATAGTGTCTTTCTGCAGTTTCAGTGAGATCAGGCTATATGTCCTAGACCCGCAATCCCTTTAAAGTATATTATGAAATATGCAGTTCATAATTTGCTAACCTCTGAAGATCGGGCAGAGTTCATCAATGAGCCTGGCTCTGAAGGTTGTATCTGAGAAAGCCATCCCTGATCTTCACCCTAGCCTTGAAAAATTAAGGGGCTCTTGCTGCTTTCCAAAACCCGAGAAAAATGCAGTCTGTGACCACCATTACATTAACATGTAGATTTTCAAGAGATTTTGCCAGTTTGTTAGTCCGTAGCCAGACTGAGTAGGAGTTCCTTGCGAGAGGGGGTAGAGAATTCTTTTCATCCCTTTATCTCCTCAGCATGGTAAAGATGCACCCTCACCTGAACACATGAATCTTCAACTACTTTTCTATTTTTTTGTGTTCTCTGTTGCGTGAATTTCTGACTCGGTCTTGTCAACACTGTTCCAAGTGCTGCAGCACATCTGCCTGCTCTCCATATTTTCAATCCTCCCTGATATTCATTCTTTATCACTAAATATTCTGCTATCAAGACTACATGCACTTGATCTCACGCCAGGATTTAAGAGTGCTGGTACACAGAGTTCCTTTGTATGAGATGAGACACTTAACCTTTCCAAAGAGAAGAGCTGTTTTTAATCATTACTTCTGATTTGCACATACAGAGCATGAAGCCTAAAATCTATAAACATTTCAGGCTTTTTGTGGAGTTTCTTTTCCTCTCGAGCACTGCATTTACGGGCCATTTGTTTCCATTCAAAGTTTGAAACTGTGATCTTGCTGCAACCCTTCGACAGCTGAACTGCATGGGTAGAAGTACTCAATACATCATAAGAGCTGTGAAACTTGCTTCAAAATAAATAAATAATAGCAAACCCATTCAGTTTGGATAGGATGCATGCAGAAGGGGGGAGAGCAATTTGTTTAATGGATTTCATTGATTTAAAGATTAAAATACTCAGAGAGTTAGATACAGCGAGATCCTATTTTTTCCACTGGAAAATCACAATCACTTACAGTGTCTTTGTGTAAATTCAGAAATTAAATGGAGCCAGATCTATGGTACTGTCAGCTGAAAATTGGTAGGTCCTTGAGGGATAGATGGAGCATAGAGGGATGGTATCTTGCTGAGTAGTTTATGGGCTCTGCTGGGTCTTGCTATTGTCATGTTCCCCGTCATCTCTGCTCTGGGTGGATTTTTAAAAACCCCATTGTCAGATTTCCCTGTGCAGGGTTTGTGTATCGATCTCTGTATCTTCTCCAGAGCCGGATTTCCATCTGTGCTGGGGCCTTTCTGCGCAGCCCCTGGCTCGGTCTCTCCCGGTTGCAAAGGGAGGTGGCAGCACAGGGGGGTTCAGGGCTGGGAGCGGGGGGCACGGGGGCTGCTGACCCCGCCGGGCCTCGCTCCTGCCATTTAGCAGCTTAAGGGACTGGCTCAGGTTAGAGCAGCATTAAGTGGCTTTAATTTGCTGCGGTGGCTGGTGTATCCTGAGAATACACTTTGCATTTAAACTGTCTGTTTGTGCAGTGTGAGTGCTTGTGTGTGCCAGGCTGGAGCTGACGGGCTTAATAAGTCAGTGCCTAAATACAAGGTAAAACTCCCTTTAATATGCACACGTAGCAGCTCCCTGAAACGGTTGTGGTTTAAAACATCCTACTAAGCCTTCTGGAAGTTGAGAGCCCTTGTCCCAAACCTGCTGTGCTCCGACCTTAGAAAATACATTGCAATCCAGTTTTCCAAGAACTGAGTCTCCTTTCGATGTTTTATTTCTGAGAGTATGTGTGCCAGGATCTCCCCAAGATGAAGATGAAGATCAGATCTTCTGAAGAACCCAGATCCCTCTCTAGATGCATGAATAAATCTCAGTTTTTTCAAAGGCAGGAGCATCCACCTGTAAACAATCTTCTGATTGAGTTTGGAAATCTGATCCTAACTGTAGGCATCGGGTGTTTTGATGCCAAGCAATTCCTCCTCATTTCAGAGGACATGGTGGGAGGACTGAAAATTGCACTCTACACGGGCATCCAAATTTAGCTGTCACATCTAATATTTGTGGATCAGGCCATTCTGTGCTTCTTTTTTTCATCTGGAAAATGGGGATAATTATGCTAGCGCTGTGACATTTATGGCTGAAAAGCAGCGCACATGTGTAAAATGTAGAGAAGGGTTATTATGTGTCTTATTTACACAGGAGAGGATTCCCAAAAGAGAAGAAAAAAACCATGTGAATACATTGCCTGGATTTCTAACAAGCTGATTTCACTTTTTGCATTCTAACTGAATATTAGTAGCAAGATGAGATTCAGCAATAAATATGCTCTGCCTGAAAAAATTAAGAATCCAAGGTACCAAAGCTATTGATTTATTTCCTTTTTTTCAGAGCTCTTTGCACCAGTCCTGCCTTCTTAGTTCATGCAAGATCACACATCCCCTTCCTCTGCCCTGCAGACAATGTGATCCTGGAAGAGACAATGTAGATAATAAATTAGAGGAAGAGCTGCATCTATCTTCTTAATGATGTTTTCTTCTCTGTGTGGTCATCAAAAGCTCCCACCACCTGTTCCCACCTGCTTTATTCTATCCTTTCTGTATCCGGCACATCCACCTTCCCATCCTCAGAGGCAGGCCACCTACAATGGATGATAAATCACATATTTTTTTAGAAGGAGAGGTTTCTTAATACTTAGGTGGACAGGTGAATCCCACCTCTGTTACTCAATAATATCTGAAATGTTTTAAAGTAAATGCTTGCTGGAGGGACACATCAGTGGCACAGATATGCAGTAACTTTATATGTCAGTGCAGTTAAAGGAATTGCAGAAGCCAGGGAAATTCTGATGATGGGTCACAACTTCCAACCACAGTATTGCACAAACAGAGATTTGTTACAGAGAGGTCCAGGAAATGTAAATAATATCAGATTAGATATCAGGGGCAGCGTTATCGCTTTGTCCTCTGTTAAGTGACAAAAATAAATAAATAAACACAATCTTTTTTTTAAAAAGCTACCATGAGATACTGCAATTGTTCTGCAGAGCTTGGAGCCAGAACGGTTCAGGTAGGTTAGGCTGATGGCTGCTGAATATCCCAGAGTATTTTGTTTGAGGGAGCTGGAACAGATGATGCAGACATTAAGGGTAGTTTTATTGCTTTGGAGTTGTAGCCAGCAAGAATGTAGCCTGCACTTTACCTACACAGTTTTCATTCAAATAAATTTTTGGTCTTGGTTTTATCTTCTGTAGGAGGAAGGTCTCACAAATGTAAACCTGCATCTCCAAAGGGGTTTGAGTGTTTTTTAACTGGAGATACTTTAAGCTGGTAGTCAGGAAAGATGAATTTTAGGTCTGTCTTTGCCGTTAAATTAGGCAAGTTGCTTCCCCTCCGTCTGTGTACTAAGCAGTGAAATTCAGCTCTCTGGACTCCCAACGTCTGAACTGTGTAGTCGAGAGCTCTCATCTGCCAGGTGAGAATTTGTCCCAAACCTGTTAGGGGAAGGAAGAGGAAGGGGATATCCATGATTCCAGTTTAGTTCCTCTCTCACCCAAGGCATTGCTCAAACTGCAACCACAGCTTATTTGCCTATATAAATGTATAGGAACGCAGTATGGATCCTACAGCTCAAACTACCATAATACTCTGTAGTTACTCACTGCTCTGCAGTGTTGCTCCTGTAGCAAATTCATGTGGTTTCAGTATGATGGGGTCAGAGAAAACACGGTTTGCATTGCTCTGCATCCCACACAGCTTCATGCACCATTGCAAGCTGAGAACAGAGTGGATCTCGGCTGCTGCTACTCCCAAATGGCAGAAATGTACACTTATTTGCATGGAGGTAAATGCTTTTGCAAAGTCCAAGGCAGCAGAGAATGTGGCCTTGTCTCTAGTGCAATGTGCGGCGATTAAGCCTTGATAAGCTGTGGGACTTCCATTCTCAAAGCAGGTTCATTACTGGCAATGAGTTCCCACTAATGTACTGCAACACCACATAAGGAGAGAAGATGAAACGTCTCAATACTGAAGACATAAATGACAGTCTCCTGTAACCTGATTAAGAAACAAGAGGTGCTTAATTCAGCTGCACCAGGTTATAAATAGGACCGGGACTGCGCCCCTGACAACCATTCAGGCATGAAGATATTTCAGATCAAAACCTCTGGGTCTTCTGAGACACATGTACTGAAACAATGATTATTGAATCCTCCAGATGTCTTTCTCATACTTTTTAATGTACCTCCTCTACTTTTCTTTCACTGAACTAAATATGTAGTTAAACATCTAATTTACGTAGTGGATTAAATATTTAAGGATTGCTCTAATGGTCTTTTGTTTTCCCAGCCAAAAAATCTAAGAAATGATTGTTTTACCTCCACAACACTGAATACAGAAGATGACTTTAAGTGATCTGTTGTGCACAACCTTGCAATTATGTGAGAACTCGAACAATGCATGTGAGAAAAAGGACTGGACCAGGCAGGTTTAGCTTGTCTTATTTATACTTGACTAGAACAGCTGAAATCAGTGGAGTATCCATTTTGTTCAACAGATGTAAGACAGAAGAACCTGCCTTGTTTCCACTCTTGTACAGTTCATTGTATTATGATCTACATTTTTGCATCTTATTAGTAATTCATAACCTGCTAGAGGTGGCACAGTGAAACTGGCAGCACTGAGACTAAATTCCAATACCTCTAACGGGAGTCCAATGTCTGCAAAGCCATCCTGCAGACATCACAAAGAAGTTTCCTACCATCCGTGTTTCCAAATGAAAATCCATTTCCAAACGGGAAAATACCTGGAAGGCAAAAATGCTGGCGGAGCGGCGGCAGGTTTTCTCACACTGTTCTTACACCAGCTCGTCCCTGTGTTGCAGGTTGCCACCCCCTGCCCTGTTAGTAGCCGACGGAGAAGCCCAGCTCCTTCCTCGCCGTGGGCACCCGCAGACCTGGAGGAACAAAGGTATTTCCCAGGAGCTGGCGGAGTACAAATTTCCTTAATTAAAATGGAAAAAGCCATCACGAAAGTGGAGCAGAAGGTGGGAGGGAGGGAGGATGGATAGATATGTCAGGACTCTCTCGAAACAGAGCTGTCCAGGGCTGAGCAGAAACTGCTGCTCAGAAGATGATGTTTGGGGGTTGGAAAGTGAGGCTAATTCAGTGTAATGAGAGGTGAACGGTACTCAAGACGCTTCCACTGCCACTGGAGGCCCCTTACAAACGATTTTGCTCTTTCAGTCATTAATTTTTTATGAAGTTTAATAGGCCTGCAGCCTAGAGACCTGCCTGGGTGTTGATTAGCTTCATATTTTCTCTCATTAATGTAGAATCTGATTAGCCCCTGTTACAAGCATTTCATCTGATTTGGCAAACGTCATTGTTGCGATATTAGAAATTACAAGTTTACTTTTGTCGGAGGAAATAAAGCCTTTGCCCACTCAGAGCCCCACAGCTCCCACGGCCTCTTTAAAAAGCACCTTGTTGCCAGGGGGCTGCCGCCTGTTTGAAATCACGGGTGGCAGTCCTGCCTGCCCGCGCCGCGGGGCTTCGCTTCGGCCGCCGCTCACCTCGGGGCAGTGACGGGAGAGGTGAGGAGAAGCGGTGCTCGTCCCCTCGGCTGGGGTCGGGGTGCCCCAGGGGTCAGAGCCCAAACCCACCAGCCGTGCGCCCAAAGAGCTGCTCAGGCCGGGAGCATCTCAGTGGGGAAAAAACCTGCGAAGCTTTTGCTCCTCGGACTGGACTGAATCTGTTCTTCGAGCAAACAGAAAGCTAAACCTGGTCTCCTTCAGCTTTCCGACCTTAAAATTCAGGTTCCCTCTTTCTCGATGCTCTGTGATAGAGACACACAAGGAACGTGGTCTTTAAATCCCTTCAAAACTGCTAGTAAATTAAAGTAAAAATAGTGTTGGTAGAGACTAAATGCTTAAGGACAGCTGAGGCTCACTGCATAATAAGCTGCGACAACAGTTGAAGCTGCATTGCTCTTGATGCACCAGCTACAGCTTGGAGACTCGCTGGCAGTGTGATTAGTTTGCTGTGCAACAGAGTATTTTTAATTCGGGCAAGCTGAGCCAAAGCAGGAGGTTTGCTGGGCGGTCTGGGCTGAGATCACAGGGACTGGGCTTTGGACTTGGGGCTTGTCTCAGTGGACCCTGGAAGTCTGGAGGAGCCACGCGTGCTCCCCCCGGGCCCAGCAGGAGCTGGAATGGTCTGTCTTCTTCTGAAGGGGCAGAGGCAGGTCCTGAGGACGAAGGTCTGCAGCAAGCACGGCTTGTTGTGATCATTTAACGAGCCACTGATGTTTCCAAAGCTATTGGGAGAGCAGCTTATTAGCAGGAAAACTCTTATTATCCCTTTTTCTGACTTGGTGATGGCAAAGGAGGGCTGTGGTAATATATATAAACATGAGATTCATCCTCATGCATGGCTTTTTGCTCCAGCCCTGCTTTTGTCTTCCTTCACGAAAAGTATAAGAAGTTTTATGAATGACCTGAGCAATTCCAGTTAATGGCTAGAGCTGAAAAACACCCATTGATAATCCCAGGTGAATAATATCTCAACAGACTAAAGGAGTCTTTTACCTGTCTGACACTATTATAGATGTCGTTAGTTAACAAGGATAGTCAGGGGTTTCAGAACAGGCATTAAGTGAGATTGCTTGGGTCATTATTAATTATGCAGATTCTCCATCTTCTCCTGTCAGAACACAGGAGTTAAATAAACACAAATGGATCAAAGTGCTGTGCAATAGAAACTTTATGTTAATATAGCAAAATGCGCAGTGGGAGGTGGCAGTTACATTAATCTCTGGTGGATGGAAGTATGCAGGGACTTAAAGAAACATTTGTTTCTGTTCACCAGGTAGTGAAATAGGAAGTGTTATTTATAGCACCCCAGCAGGCAGTGGTCCCCGTGTGCCGGGCATGACATACACTCATGTTAAAGGATGGTGCTTGGCTTGAAGAGTCTACACTCTGATTTAGCAAATAATTCAAGAGAAATGACATCAGAGGGATAAGAGACCTTGTGTCACGCAGCAGGGCAATAGCGAGCAATTCTGTTTCCATTGCTCTTGTTTAAAAATTGGAGTTCAGACAGCTGACCTCATTTCACACAGGAACACAAATTTCCAGGAAATGAAAAGGCACTCTGTGAGAGGGACCCCCAAATTACCTAGAGTTTAATGGTAGGAAATCACTCCAGGTATGGTAGCCTTATGTTCAAGTGCCTGCCCAGCCAGATTTGGAGCAACAGTGTGAGCTTCAGGTATTCTTATCCATCAAAGCGCCTTCAACTCTAAATTGCTGGCTTTTTGGAAAAAGGCTGTTTCTGCCTGACTTGAAATTCTATCCTAGTTATAAGAAGGAAGAAAGTCAACAATTTTCTGATGGCTAATTGTTCAGTACATAGCACAAAAGGAAAAGGCAGTTGAAAAATAAAGTCCAAGGGCAGCAGCAGTGGCTTTCCAAGCAACCGTTACTGAATAAGAAAGTGAGAAAAAAAAAGGGACTGGACACTGTTTCCTTAAAACTGTGAGCTGCTTTCTCTGCAGCCTTATATAAGACAGCAAGCACTGTTCTACCCTATTTATCTATTTCAGCTTGTGGCAACACACACTTCGCCTCTGCTGCCAAGCAAGCTGGGTGTCAAATCAGTACAGATGTGCATAATTCAAGCTGGCACAGAAACTGATGGGTTTTGCATTGGACATGTTTATTTTCTTCTTGCAAGGCTTAAGCATGTCATTTGCTGTCACACATGCCCTTGTGAAATCTTGGCAAGAAATCAATTTGATTTCCAATGTCAAGCAGCTTTCTTTAATGTCTCTAGATAAGGTTTGTGTGTATACTGTACTGGAGGAGTTATGTATGTACCACCTGGGGTCAACAGCAGAAAGCTCTCTGTGAAATCACCATGCACAAAATTTCAAGCAAATCTCAGCAGAGCTGTTGCTTCTTTTCCATCTCTTCCAGAAATGGACATTCTCATTCCCACCTTCCAAAAATACATGAAGGACACAACATACCATGTAGCATCCTCACCCCACCCGTACAGGGCACCACAAGCTGTTTGTCTTGTCCTTTTTGCATGAGTTGAGGCCGTGTTTTTAACAAAATCCCTTGTGCTCTGAGCTGTCTAGGGCAAGGACTGCTGTTTTGCTTCTTGAAGTGGGCAGTGCTGGACCCCATTGCCACTTGTATGTTAAACCTGGAACAGCCACGCAGCCTCAATAGTCTCAAGAGTCAGATTTCTTGGGACTTAAGGAAGGGTGAATGGTCAGATAGGATCTTTTGTCTTTTGAGGGACATTTGATGTAATAAATAGTTAAGTGGGATACATTTATGTCTTTGGTTGCTATTAGTTCTGTGAATGTGAAACTTTCCTTTAGTAGCATGTGTGCAACACCCAGAATATGGTGCTGGGACTCTTGCAGAGCGCCAAAACGTGTGTATATGAAGTGACCAGAGCAAAAGGAATGCAGCCAGGCAAAAGCAGATACAGACAAACTGTGTAGTGTAATGTCATCTGGCTATCAGTTGTAACTGTAGGAAAATATACAGAGAATCTCCCAAAACAGAAGGCTTCTACATTCCAGCGTCATCATAGTAAATGTGAGTTTACAAATGCCGTTACCGGGTTTTCTGTTGACATCTGGCTGGTGTTTTCAGCTGCGTCTCTTCAAAGGACGTTAACCCCTGTTCAGCCCGCGTTGTGCTGTGTGATCGTGTTAGATCTCACAAGCTGAGTGGTGTCAGGGGAGGTGACTATTTGCATTGAAGATCTCTGAGGTAGACTGTCGTAATTCTTACCATTCAGAAAATGACTCCCCTCTGAGTTGCTGCTTTATTCTGTTCAAAGAGATACTCTGCCTTTTGATGCCGACAAACGGCTGGGATGTGTGTCCCGTGACTTTATACAAGCAGCGGCTCATGGCCGTTTTGGAAGCTGGCTCTGTTGTCCTGAGTAGCCTCTAATAAGAGCAATTATATTCCACTTCCTTCCAAAATGTGCAGTAACTGGCCTTATGTGCTCGCTTCTTTCCGCCTTTTGTTGGTGCTAGGATTTTGCTTGTTCTATTGCTTTCTCTCTGGTGGGTGAAGTAATTCCTCTATGAATTTGTTATGCTTTGGGATTAATAGAGAGTAAATGAATACAGTACGGAACAAATGCAAAATTGTCTTTAGAAGAGTGTGAATCTGTTCCGCCACATGATGTACCATTTTTTTTTTTTTCTGATTCTATTGCATTTCACCCTTTCCTTCAACAAAGTAGTTAAAAGCTGTTGCTATTTATAAATTGACTGCACATATATTCAGCGTCAGACTGTAATGCTCGATACAGGCTCCCCTGGGAGGCCAAGCTCAGAGGTTACCCCTCTGCCTTCTACATGGTCTCTCACCAGAAGCGGCTTGACGCAGCACAGGAAAGCTGCCTTGGAAACTGTCTTAAGCATAAGCAGATGGTACTAAAATCTGATAGCACTTCATGAGTGTGAAATTCATTAACTCCCCTCCCCGCTCCCCAAATTAATATTTTTAAGCCAAGTATTATAGAATTTCTGGTCTAAGTTTTGTGTTCAAATAGTTTTGCTCTGAAGAGCGGCTTCTCAGCCTGAAGGGCAGCCTAATGAGTCTAATGACTGCAGAGACACCATCTCCCTAAATAGTTTTAAGCCCTAGTGACTATCACCAGCTCTTGCAGAGAAAACCCAGATCTACGGACTCACCAGGTCTTGGCAAGAAGCTAGAAACTAAGGGATAGAAAAGGCTTCGGAGATCAAATGTGGTACAGTTTTTCCCTGGCTCTGTCATTTCCGTATGTATTATGAGCAGTTGTGAATGTTTGTCTAAGTTACATAAGAGTATTTTATTCCTGCTCAGTTTGGGTTTGACATGTGGGCGCACACGAAAGCTAATGCGGTCTGCGTGTCCTCACCCTCCCTTCCATACAAAGAGGTTCGAGGAGGCCGTGGTGCGGGTCTGCTGGGCGTTTGCAGAAGTAGCTGAGGGCTGAAGCTCCGCGGGAGCGAGTGAACTCCTCGGGGTTTGACAATACCACCTGCCAGGTCCCGTTTAGGACAGGGGATGCTGCAGGAGCTCCGGGGTGTGTCTGCCAGAATCCAGCCAGACCCTCACCCAGCGTGGGCCGCGTCCCCCGCTGCTGAGCTCAGGGGCCTCGGGGCCTCAGCCAGTCCCCCTCCTTGGTTCTAATGCTGCAGGACTGACTTCTGCTCCACTGAAACACCCCCAGTGCTGGGAGACTCACTGTCCCTCACCTGGCTTGAAAATGTGCAAGATGCTAGCAGTTATGATTGCTCGGTGCAGAACAGGTTGTATTACCCAGAAAGTGCCTTTGTACTGTCTTGCTCGTAGGAGATAGACAGGTTATCGTAGCCTTCATAAGCACGGAGTATTTTAAGCTAAGGAGAGTTGTACAAATACAGTAAAAAAAAAAAAAAAAAAAAAAAAAAAAGCAGCAAAATGTGATTTATTATACAGGAGGACTGTTGATGTATCCAACAGGAAAGCCAGCAAATTTCTCAGTATCTTAGCTTAGCTTCTTTCATCAGAAAAATAAGAACAGCAAAATGGCTTTTGCATGTGTTTCTTTCCCAGTGGGTAACCTCATTCCTGCTGAAGAATGTCCAGGATTCTCTTTCTTTCTACTTGTAATGCTCAAATATTATAAATATCAACAGCAACTGAAGAGGAATTATGAAATCCAAGAAAAACTTGCCCTATTAGGAAGCAACAAACTTTCCTGCATTGTTATGGCCAAATCCCAGAGATGTTTCTTCTGGCCCTGAGAGGACAGATTCATTCATTGTCTGGGGAGATACGGGTAGATAGAAAGCTTTGAATAAAGGCATGTTTATTCACACATGGCCCTGCCGTTGTTTCCCGAGAGCTCCAGCTGACATTAGCAGGAGTTTTGCATGAATTAAACTGGAATAAAAAAATCAGGATTTGCCTCCTGCTATTTTATTCTATGCATTCAGACCCAAGTGAAAGTACACAGGAGCAAATTAGATTCTCACCACTGACTTCAGTGGCTTTGGGTCTTTTCTTCAAGTATGAATTTTTATATTCCTGACAGGTGCAGAAAAAGTACCAGAGTTTCTTTATTCTTGTTACAACTAAACCTCATGAGCAACCAAACTTTCAAATAATTAAATCTGTAATCCCCTAACCATCTTATGTTGGCTTTACAATTCCTGTTTAACAAAGGTTGTCTATCAAGTCAGAAGTTTATGATGAAGATAAACTGCGATGTGGGGGAGTGAGCTTCTTTATATTAGTCATCCTTCTCTGTTGCCATGTGTCTGTGCACAAATCCCCGTTGCACCGATACCGTTAAATAATAACAAAGTAATGTGCTGGGCATCTGCTGGAGTTTATGTGAGGTTGTACAATTAATGAAACTCCCATGGATTCAGTTATTATTGAACATTAATTATTGACAATTGCACAAAGCTTTTAAAAGGAGAAACAAAAAATTGCAAAAGATCTTGGCTGTCATGCCCCATCAGCCATGGATTTGGCCTTTTCTGGACAGCCAAATATTATCCTTACCTGTGCAGGGATCTATGGGTTTTGGTGGCTAGCCTTTTGAATTAATAACAATACTTTTCAACACACAAAGATGCTTACCTGAAAAGGTCTGACTTGCAAAAATACTCTCTTCATACAAACGCTTCATTCATCTCATGCCTAAATGATTTTCTTCTGTTACTGTGAAGGAGCAAAACCGTCTTCCTCTGTCTATCAAACACGGACAACTGAACTGAACGGGCCAAAGCTATGCAGTGAACCAGCTGTGGGGACAAAGCTGGGAAGGAAAACTGGTGGTGACGCCTCAGCCTTGCTGAAATACCAGAAAAACCAGAAGTCGGTGTAGTCGCAACATACTGGCAGCAAATATGCTAAAATAGAGCAGAACGAAGGGGGCAGTGCTGGGACGTGGCTGCACGTCCTCATTGCCAGGTAGTCCGGGCTGAGCCCCGTGGGGTGGCCCGGCTCCGGGGAGCGCTGGCCCATGCCCTCCTCACCAGACCTGGCTGTGCGCTGGACCTGCTGCCTGCTGTCCTTCAAAGCGTGAGAAGAAGCAGTGCTCGGGTGTTGACATTCCCTTCCAACCTGATTTTGTTTTGCAATTAGTTTCCAGTCAGAGTGGTAGTTTCTCCTGCACTCTTAATGATCGGAATTATTTGGCAGATTAACATCCTTTAGCTTTCATCTTCTCAAGGGAGATAAGAGAAAGGATTAAAGAAAAGGAAATTCCTTGCTAAATGCTGTTAAGACGGTGAGTACAGAGTCTAGAGATGTGAAATCAAATGAGTGAAAACAAAGGAAAAGTTCAGCAGCCCCTTGCCACTGCCGATGGGATTTACCCTTTATTTACTGCTGACAGTCCATCTGCCAGCTCCCGAGCAATATTGAAAAGGAGACTACACCTGTCAACATGTCTGTGAGGCAGAGATGGAGCAGATGTTGGAATTTGCACCACTGAAGCTAAAATTTATCATATCTAGCATAAAACTGCTAATGGAGGTGAAAATGGTCACTCTTAAGCCCAGTGCTTGATTCTCTCCTTTTTTTTCCCTCTTTCCTCTCTACTTTCCTGAGTACATATTCCCTCCTCAGCTTCAGCAGAAAGGAATAAGTCACTGGAGAAATTTAATTTCACTACTATTCAATCAAACCAGAATAATGTGTTTAATATCTGTGCAGCATCAGGGAGGTGGAAGATTCATGCACTCGGAGGAGGCGAGGGAAAGAGATGCATTAAAGCCAGTGCCTTGGTTCACTGCAGTATAAATTCACCCTCACACACATGAAATACATTAACGAGAGCTGCAATACAAATCAGCAAAGAGCGAGGAAGTCCCAAGTCAAAGGAAGAACAATATCATGTGCTATTATGTTATTGGCGCTATATATTCTGGTATGTGTTATTAATGACAAATAAAATGCAAGTGCTAAACATGAGGGGAGAGCAAGGAAATATAGGCTGAAATTAAGTCAAGAATATTGAGGTTTAATATCAGAGATGGCTTCTGAGCAGTGGGGTCTGGCAGGCGGCATCACGCTCTCCCACGAGGAGAGGTCGGGCTCCACCAGAGCGCGCGGGAGCAGATGGAGCAGAGTGCTGAGAACCGGGCGGTGGGAGCAATCCTGCGTGGGCCGGGAGGGTCGAGCTAACGACCCTGCACTTAGCACACATTAACCGGCTAATCCCTACAATTTCCTGAGGGGCACCGTGGATGAGTGTTGTTCTCCTCGCCCTGCTGCTGGGGAAACTGAGTCAGGTCTGTTGGTCTGTCTGCGTTAGCAGCCAGCAGGTCCCCCTGATCCGCGCCCTCCCACGCCTGCCTCCTGCGTTGGTAGTTACGCAGAATAAAGGTTGCGACGTGAGCTGTTAGAAGCCCACACTGGATGTGAAACTCGGTGCCCACTTTACACATGCATCAACCGCAATTGCTCTGACTCCCAAAGAGACTTGAACAGAGTGTTTTAATGACAGATGTGACTTGAATTTGCATGAACTCTTTGGGAATCCATAACATTTAAGAGCGGATGTCAATGGAATTGAGTGCAGCCATTGGATAATAGCCCCTCGCTGCTAGAAAAACTGCAAGCGAAGCCGAGGCATTTGGTTTTTGTTATAAAACAGAGGCTATTGATCCTGTAGCAGCAATCCGCTCCATAGGCAGTATTCCTGTTACATCAAATGACTGATGTAGTTTTAATCACTTTGTCTGATAGCGTCTGGTGCAAGAAAAATTATATTCTTGACTTTACTCTTCCATATGGATTGCAGTGTCCTGACGGGCTTTTTAAGACTCTCAGGCTAAACAACTGCTGAGTGGGACCCAGCTTACGAATAACCTGCTGGCTGCTGTTAACGACAGGCACACACACATCACTCTCCTAAAGTTAAACTGAGGAGAAGGTATGAGGTTATATATTGATATTTAAAGTAGAATACATTTCCTGTCAGACAAAAACGTGTATTTATGTGTGAGTGTTCCTTTAGCAGGGACATTTTCAAAAATTATTATGAATTTCAGATTGTGGGTAAGTTACATGCATTTAAAAGCTATCTATCACTGTGAACAGATTCAGTAGTCATCATTTTAACTGGCTTTCACAAATTCCATTTTTACAGCATCAAATGATGTGCTCAATAGTAAAATTATTTTTATCAGTTTTAGTCTGTCATTTCAAGACAGTTACTGACTTGCCATATCAATACGATCAGCATCATTGAAGTTAACTGAGATTTACATTTCTAACTTAATTATGAACTTAATCAATTTTAGTCGAAGCCTCAGTTAAAAAAATAAATAGCTTTGGATAGCACATCTCACCAACAGCATCTCAGTGATGCTGCCAAGACTCGTAGTCTGCTCCAGCACCTAAGCTCAAGAAAGCAAAGGGGTTTGGTGCTCAGCAGAGGTACCTGATCTGCAGAGGTACCCGACCCCACCAGTGGACAGGCGTGACTGCAGCCCTCCAGCGAAGCACCGCTGCTGCCAACCCTGGATATGCCCAGAAAAGACTAAATCACAGATTTGGTTTTCAGTTGCTTAAATACTTCTAAGGATTTTACCCCAAATCTTTTCCCTCTGTGCCAAGGTGGGATTGCTCCCATTGTTGGCATGTTCATGATTTTAGTGAATATAGACTAATTGTCCTCATTGTGTGTAAATTCTTAACACGTGTTTAACATCTGCTCTGTGTCCTCCCTGCTGCAGCCTCATCCTCCTCTACCATATGGAAAAGCTATATTGAAATGCCCCTGTTCATTTTAATAAAACTTCTTATTTTCTTCAGCAGTAAGAGGATAGAAATATGGCCATTGTTTCTTTGCCCCAAAGACAAGGAAGAATAGTAGAAATTTCTCCTAATACATGTGGGAATTAGCCGTTACTTACTCATCACTATTCTATCAGTAAAAATGATGTGAGTCCTTGCCCTTATCCTGAATAGCTTCTGGTTCTGTTGGTCAGCCTTGTGTGTGGTACAAGGCTGAACAGTCTTTTACCTGAGTGGTTTGCACCACAAGCTGCAGAATTTCATAATAACCAAGAGATGGATCCTTCCAGCTCCGGGGCATCGGGTCAGAGCCCTCAACTCCGGCAGACCTACCCGTGTGCCACAGGCCTCCTACTTGTGAGAAGAGGCTGCTGGTGTTGTGCTGTCTATACAGCAAACAACTCAGCAGAAAATAATGGGATTCAGGGTGAGGGGGCATGGTTCTGGATGTGCTCAGTATTGGGGATGAAATAACATCTAAATAAAGTCAAAGGCACAGCTTCTGATCACTGTAATAGGACAGGCTTTTACTCTGTCATAAATTTCACTTTTCAGCACATATGGATCTTTATGATCTGTACTCCCAAATCTACAAGGAAAAGCCACAGCAGCGTTGTGCCACCCTGCAAAGCCCCATCTGCCTCTGGCTCTCAGGCCGTTGTTTTGTGCCGGGACTGGAATTCCTCCATCCTTGATTCTCGTACACGACTGCCTGCTACAGGGAGTTGTAGCACGGCCTTTCTGCCCATTTTGTTGGCCACAAAACAAAAAAATATAAAGAAAGCACAGCTCCAAATGTAGCACTTAACTAGTGAGCATTCACACTTGAATGCTATGTGTATATGGAAATTATTTCATTTAACCATTTAAAAGGCTGTGTTCAATCTTGGAATGTGCTGGGAAAAGGAAAGTGAGAATGATGATTGAAAAAGACAACCACAACAAGTGAACTGTGACTGTAGCTTGCTGCTTGATTGGAAGTATTTAGAAGGTGATGCTGGAACATGAAAATCAATTAACTCAAGAAGAAATCATGTTCTTCACCTCCTTCCATGTTTCCTGGCATCGTGGTCGGATTAACATCTGGGTGTCCTCAAGACATTTGATGCATTTCATTCATCATACATGACATTTGCATAATGCGAACATCATACTTTATGCAGATGCATCCTTGAATATTTCACAAATTATGATTGCTATTTAAACTTCCCATAAATAAAACCCACAGGGACTTGCCCACTTCTGAATGTGTGAAAATTCAAGGTCCAAAGTGACTCGTTACTTGCACTGGCACACTATAAATTCCCTTCATATCACAAGTAAATACAGTGTCTTTCATTTTATTTTCTTTCTAAAGCCATTAAAATTCTATTAGCTGTTTGTGAATATTATTTCATGCCATCTGCATTTACTCCTAAGTTGTGATAGCGACAGCTGCAATAATTTGTATGCATTTTCTGTGTACAGTTAGTTATTGAGTAAGAGAGCCTTCCTCCTGTGTTGCTATAGAAGATATAGCCAAATACAGAGCTGGTTTGTTTGTAAATCTAAATCCCCAAAGTATTATTTTATTTATTAGGACAACAGAAGGGAAAATGGAGGATGAAACAAGGGAAAGGTTTGATGTTATGTGACAAACAGTAGCGTTTCTCCTTTTCACTTATTTATTTGTCCCTCAGTCACAGTTTGGGCTTGAAATGAAAGTGGACAGTGTAAGAATAGATACATTTTATTCTGTCATGTTTTCAGTTGCAAAAGGCTGAAAGCTTCTATTGTGTAATATATATATATTTTTTTTAATTGACTACCATTTACATATTGTAGAGTTGCTGAACAGGAACTTGAACAACAAGATGTGATCCCCATGTCAGCATCTGCTGTAAAGTCACCTCAGTTTCCATTAGCTGAGGATGTAGCCAGTAATTCTAAAGCAAATTAAATGTCTCGACATTACGGAACAATAAACTTGGGCAGCAACAGGTCAGCTGACGGAGCAGGGGCTCTGGTGTGGGTGACTGAACATCCAAATACTCTTTTACTTGATATTTATGTCCATGAGCGTTCTCGGGGGGAAGTTCACCACTATGCAGATGGCAGCTAAGCCCATGCATCATTTCAGCCCTACGTGAGCCCTGCTTTGGGACCTTCCTTAGGAGTCGCATGAAAAATAATCCTAGGGTGAGTTTCCTCCAAAGAGAGGTGGTTATGCACAGTCTTGGCCAGGGTCTTAATTTTGTGAGCACAGAGCTAGATGAGTGCCAAAATATTTTTGCAGTTTGATGCATGTGCTTGAGAGAGTGTCTCCCTCTCTTTTATGCTCGTATAAAGTCTGGCTTGAAAATACACAGGTGATAAATGCTTCAATATTTAACCATGATTTACCTGTGGTGAGTGAAGGAAAAATTATGCAAATAGGGCCTGAATCAGAGCAATGAGCCCCTTTATGTTCTTCAGAAAATGTCAGCATATAATGTTTTATGAATCGCTCACTTTCCTTTGAAAATAAAACACTTCTCCTTTTAGATGTTCAAGATTATGCCTGAACGTAAATTACAGAGGAATGGTAGCCAGATTAATGTGGTCCCCAAATGGCATGAATTCATAAAGAAATGGGATCTGTATTTAGGACCTCCCAGTCTTCTGTCTTGTTCCAGATCCCAGTCCCTGACTCAACCCAGTGCTCCTGGGACAGGAGCTCAGTCAGTGCCGAGGGTAGGACTAATGGAAGGAGAGAAAATAAAACTGCATGGATCCATTTTCAAATGGCATTACAATCAAGACAGAAAAAGCTCTTAAAACATAACAGAGTCCCTGGAGTGAAAGTACTATTCATTTGTGCGTAGATAAAACCGATCTTTCCAAAGGTGAAAAAGCAATGTCACGCAGAATTTCCACTTCTCTCATCTCTAGTGTTTGTTCTGGTCTCTGCGGCCCTTGGAGGGGCTCAGACGTCTGAGAAAAACAAATTTCAGTGCATCACTTTGAATAATCTTGAGTGAGTCATCAATTTAAATACCTAATTCCTATTAGCACTTTTCATCATCTCTCCTGAAAAGCTTTGATGAGGTTATGGCCATTTTCACCAAGAGGACAAGTGAGTTTCTGTCACACACGATGATTCAGTGTTCCTCCCTCTGATAAACTGATTGCTTCTCACATGGAGCATTAAGAATTGCTGTTTAAGGACCAAGAAAATGAAAGAAACTCCAGCAAAATCAAGACCTCTCCTGTAATGAGCTGCTCAGTATCAGGAAGCCAGTCTCCCTGATGTTTTACACTACATTAAAAAAAGATCTTTAAGGAAGACATATAAATGAAGAAATCCAGGAGACAGCCTTCCCGAGCTGTGGAGGCTGCCTGCAGATCGGGTGGTGACCTCAGAAAGCACCAGCTCCAGTTTCTGTCATCCTTTTCTTACAAAGGGATGTTGTAAGGTGAGAGTGGGCAGCTTTACACTTCTCCACAATTCTCGCTCTTGGCCACAACTTGCTCTTAGCCTTAACCCGTATTTATGAGTTTGAAAGCCTACTATTTGGGCTTCACTATAACAGCTTTTAAAGGCTACGTACAGATAAAAATCAATGGGAAATCAACACAGCAGATGCTAAGTGATGGAAAAAATGAAGTCGTTGATTGCAACCCAGGGACCTCTGGTGCAAAAATAACCCTGTAGCTTCTTCAAGACAATCCTTGGTAAATCAAATGGCAGAGAGAGATTGAGACCACATTGCTAGTGTCCACTTGCTGGAGTTATCAGTAAAAACACAAGTCTAATTTTAGTTTGTAACTGTAATACCATGGAAAGTCCATTTAGGGAAAGAAAACACCTTCTACAAGGTAGATGCCCATCTCGATCCCATCTATTCTGGCAAAATGAAATTATTCTCTAGAGCTGATATCCCCCAAACAGGCAAAGAAATGTCTATAAATCTTGGAAACTGCTGTTCTTTAGCTTACGGGTTCATTAATGGAGTGATGGGCCCTGGAAGAGAAATTGCCTTTTGTGTGATTGCCATTAGCAGGTTTGTTGACAATGAGCCTTCTGACCTTACCAGGCAGCGAGGCAGCACGCTGCGCAGGGCGAGCGTAAGGAGTAATTATTGCCGTGATACCTTTTGGTCTAAATCAGAATTAAAAAAGTAAGTCCGTTTAGTAGCCTTGAAGGTCACTAGTTTTTGCTGTCTGTGATGTCTTAGAGAGACTGTCACTGAAATGAAGCTTGAAACATTATTTGTTCTGTCTGTAATCAGGAGCGTCGCGGAAAGGTTGGCATTTTCCACTTTTGATGGCTCGTATGTAGGTGGGGTGAGTTTAGAGCCAACGGTCGGAGGCTGGAGAAGGGCTTGTGGTGTGTGCAAGCAGGGGTAGGAGCAGGACAGGAGCTGTGGAGGAGCCTGAAACTGAGGGGGGATTTCTGATGGTTTTCTGGACATTTCTTCCCAGCACAGCCATTGTAACCATATTTCCCCATTGTCAGGAGAGGATTGTACGTGACCGGGAGGTTTGTACCTGTCCGGAGGCGGCAGATGGAAGTCAATAAAACAATCCTGAGAGATGAGAGCTCCTACTCTGAGCTCGCGGAGCTACATGACTTGCTGCAACCTCTTCCTATTATATTGTCTTTCCTCCCTGCAACAAACTGTTTGGTTCACAAAACTAAAATTACTGGGAGATACCGCAGAGAAATGAAGGTCTAATCATCTCCCATTTATTCTCAGTCCCATTGGCAGTTTAGCCTTTATGACACAGAGTATTTTTAATTAGTTTTTGAGTTTCCTCTTTGGAAGACCACAGGCTCCAGATGGTAGGTGATCTCATCACCTCTTCGTTATAGGGGGTTTGGCCTACTTTGCTTATCTTCAGCTCTCCCTTGTTCCAATGCAAGCAGGGTGAAACAGCAAATTGGGAGAAAGGGATTAACTAGAAGTAAAAAACATCTAGCAGTGGAAATGGCAACAGACTCTCAACCCTCCCAAAGGGCCTGGATTGGAAAGAGGGCACTTTTATCAAGCAGAAAAAAACAAACAACCAAACAAAAAGCATCAAAAAAGCAACTTGGATGGCTGGGTATTGCAAAATTGCTGCCTATCAGCTCAGTGGAGTTCTGGAGCGACATGGAGTGGGGTCTCACCAGTTGAACAGAGGTAGCGCATCTCCCGGGGCAGGCTGGTACCTTACACCTAATGCTGCAAACTTAAAAATGCTCTGATTAAGTGTCAGAGAGCCGGGGGGGGGGGGGGGGGGGGCAGTGGCACCCCCACGGTCGTGCTCTCGCTCCTGTCACAGAGCCCCACGCAGGGCTGCTCCGGCTGCACAGCACGGTCAGCCCCTGGTCTAGTTAGTTTGTCACTGACTGGTCAAATAATGCCTTTTGTTGTTATCCCTCTGAAACTTAAATGCTGAAAGCTGGACTAAAACTTTCCAAATGTCCTGTCTCGGTGTTGTGAATGAAGGAGTGAGAACAACTCTGCGTTGCTGCTAGGCTAGAAAGGGGGAACAGTAAAGCGTTAGGTAGCAGGAGCTTTGGATCAGCATCTTGGACAGTGGAAATGAAGTTGAAAAAGATGGAAAAATAATATAATTGTATTTATGCTTTCTGTCTGTTACTTTCTGAAGCATTGAAAAAGCTTTAATCTGCCTTGTTGGGTGTCCCCTCCCAGCCTGCCTGCAAGGTGAGCGTGTGCTCCCTCCCGCTGCAGGGTTACAGGGGACGGACACACATTCCTCCACCAACCAGCTCTGCCTGTGGCTGCTCTGTGCGCGGGTGCTGCACAGGGGTGGGATTAAAAACCTGGCACAGCTGCAGACACAGAGCACCCTCAGAGTCCGTGTCGGGTCCCCGCAGTGTGCCGAGGGGTGCACGGTGCTGGCTTCTGGCCCGGCTGGAGCCCTTGCACAGCTCCGTGGGTTCCTGTTGTCACTGAAATGTCTCCTGCTCTTCCGCACGCTCCCGCTGTACAGGGAAGGCGATTCGGTCCCGGGGGAAACACAAGCACAGCCCGTCCTGGGCTGGGGGTGCCTCACGGAGGAATAAAGCCCAGGCTGCGGAGGAAAACTGACCCTCTGCCTGAGCTCCAGCTTTTCTTCACGGTGTTTACCAGGAATTCCTTGTCTCGGAAATTCTGCCCAGGGAACATCTAGTGCGTGAAAAACTAATTTCACATAAACAAGGACTGGAAGGGGAAGAGTCCTTACTGCTAGAACTAGAGTATTAGGTCCATTAACTTCAAAACACTGAGTAGCCTCAGCAACCCCTGCGTGTCTCTCACCTACGGGAGAGGAGGAAGACCGAGACTGAATTAACGTGGATCACACAAATACATCATTGCTCTGAGTAAGCACTGTCATCCACTCCTGTGAGCACCCTTTCCAATGACAGATTCATGGTCCACAGAGAAATTAGACTCAGTTGTGGATGGAATCTAATTTCATCCCTTGTCGTTAAACATCTGCAGTCCAGATTTGCTGTCCTACCCAGCCTGTTGTTATGGGTGGGAGAACAACACTGCTGAAGAACAGTTGATCATTCTGGGGAATTCTCTCTCAATTTTCCATGAGAAGTGGGAAAATGGGTCTGATCTTGAGCACATTAGTGTCTTTGTGTGCTGCAGGGAGGATATTCCTTTCAGGATGCGCTGTGCTCTGGAGAGCTTGGCCAGAGCCCCCCAGCCTGGGGGTCTCCTCGGGGTCAGGCAGGTTTAGGTGTCACACTTCTCACGTCTGTACCTGCCTGGGCAGCAGTGTCTGCTTGACTGTGCTCCACTTCGTGTGTGTCAGCATCAGCCAGGAGATGATAACAACTATCAGTTAGTACCAGCTTGCACAGATATAATCTGAAGCGAATCTGTCATTTACGGGCAAACTTGCCAAGATCAACACTGGTAAGAATATAGTGGTACTCTCATGGTAAAACAAATACGATTAACTTCACTGTACTTTTTTTATCTAGGGATAGTTTACATTCAAAGGGAAACCTCTCAGCAACAAATACAAGGCCACAGTGCTCAGAAACAATGGCTAGGTCCTGCTTTCTATGTGAGGCCATGGACCAAGACCCTGCAGGACTCGGTGTCTCAAGCAGAGCATGTCCCCAGCACCTCGCTCGGAGCCAGGGAGGATGCTGTACCATCTTTCCCCAAGCTCCCAGCTCCAAGGTTAAGACTTGCAGAGCCAGCCAAGCATCTTTCCATCCACAGTGCAGACAGACTCCGATGGAGAAGTATAGAGCTTGCTGCCTAACTCATTGATAAAATAACTGTACCAGCAGAGAATTACGCTGTAGATGAAATCCAACAATGAACTGTTCTCAATAGGTGAAATTCTTCTTGCCCTTTCCTGCTATTGGTGATTCTATTAAAAACCTGAGACAGGGCACGTTCCCAGCACAGTGCCTTCCATGAGGCAAATCTGAGCTCATTTAATGTGTAAATGATAGTGAATCAGGAACTTCCCGCTGTTCCCAACGATAACACTTCCTGTAATTTGCATGATAAAATTCTGCTGATTTCAGATAGCTTTTCTCAGGATGGATTATTTGACACCCAGACTGTATGTTAGGGAATAAATTATTCTGCTATGTTCCTAACTGATCACAGTCATGAATTCTGATTTGCTGACATTGAGTCCCAAACAAAAGCACAGAACCCTGTCTAATAGTGCTATGAAAAAGGATATTCTGGAAATATTAACAAGTTTCATATGGTAATTTATGTAAATATAAACCATAACTCAGTTGAAAAGATTCAGTTGAACCTATAGAAAGAGTCTGAAAGCCAAAGTTTTAATGATAAAACATAAATTGATACTTAGTCTTTACAACCCAAATGTTGTGCTTTCTGGTACAGAACAGAGAAGGGAACACCAGAAGCTTTGCTTTGAAAAAGTGAAGCATTTCCCAGTTTTGAGTTTCGGATCTTCAGTGGGGCACTTTTCCAGGATTATGAACAGCCCCTTTCAAATCACATCTCTATAGAAGAAACATTACAGCATTAAGGTCGAGGCTGTTGCTCTCCATGTATGCTTGTACATTAAGCCGCAGGGACACGTCGCATTTCTCCCTTGCACACGGGGCCAGTGCTTGGTGTGGCAGGAACGTGAGCCTGCCCTGGGCAAGCCAGCTGGGCTCAACCTGTCCAGACTCTGAGATGGAAGCAAAGCAGATGACAAGACAACTTCTTTTTTGGGGGCAGGCACTTTCATGGAGACTGAGAGCGAGCACTCCATCTGCTGCTACCACACACAAGATCTGCCGGCCGGGTACTCGCACCCCGCCAGGCACGTGGGATCCTGATGATCTGCTGATGCAGAATTGAGTGAAGACACTGGCTTCGTTTGGTTCTGCGTGCCTTCATTAGGGTAATTTCTAACCTTCTTAGAGCCAGCCCTTCCATGTCCAGTCTGAGTTTTGCAAGGACCATGTATTTTAATTAAAGACTTTTAATTAGTCTGCCCATAATCTGTCAGAGCTCTCATGCTGAGGCATAATTAATGTATTAAACTTCTACCTTGCACCTTCCACTATATGTGTGCTTTCAAAACAAATCTGCACTTGTGTTTGAAGGGACATAACAATAACAGTACTTGGCACTTCTTGTTGCTAGAATAACTGCATTGTGCATTTATCAAGTGTCTTTCCCCTGAGGCTGTCCAAAGGGCATCAGTAAGATGTGTGTGTACTCAGCACCTTGGAAGATTGAGCCTCCAGCACACAATCAATATTTATAAATTATGCTTCAACCTTAAAGGAACACGGGACTTTCTGGGGGTGTTATGCTTTATTTGGTTTCCAGCAGAAGCAAAATACCGAAGGCCTGAATCTGAGGTATACTGAAAGCTAAATTTTCAACATTCAACATTCAGAGACAAGCTCTTCTAAATAGCTCAGCTTCCATTTTGGCACCAAAATAAGTGTTTAGATTGTCAGAATTGCTTAGCACATCGGGTCTGAGGCTTAACTGAAAATGCGCTTTCAGTTATAGGTGATCTTTGGCCGTTGGGACTGCCAGCTCTTTCTACAACTGAATCACGTAGAGATACTTTAGCACTGCAGAATTAGGGCAATAATCTAAAGAAAAGGGGCACGTGACCTTCACGATAAACATACCATGCTGTCCTTCTGAGACACTGGCTCATTACTGACTGTGGAAAAAAAGGCCATTTACTGAAGCATGAGCACCGTTCTCATCGTCCTTTTGCCTGGCTGGTTTCCCACAGAAACACTGATCAGGCCAGAGCTTGTTTAGCTTGCAGTGCTGAGAAGACCACAGCCCAGTGTGACGCGGAGAAGACAGAAAGGAAAATGTATTTCAGCAGGGAGGTTTCTCAGCGAGGTAAATACTTTGAATATTGAACAGTGAAAACATTATTTTGACCAACCCTGGTCCTTAACCTTGGATTAGGTGAAAGAGCTCTGTCTGCTCACGTCTCAGCCAAAGCTCCAGCCACGTTGCTGGCCGCTGCCGTGGCCTCCGAGCATGGCGCGCAAGCCCCCGCCACTCTTCCCCGTTGTCTCCTCTCCTCCCCGTTCCCCGCAGGCAGAGAATATATTTCACATTAAGAGGAATGTTAATAAAACCGAGTGGAAGGTGTCTGGGCGATGCCCAGTTATTATGTGTTAAGTAAAAATGGAGACCCAGAGGCTTGAGTGGTATTGTGAGTCACTGGTTCGGCTGGGTTCTTTATTATTATTAATGATGAAATACTGAGGCTGGGCTGCTAATGAGTCTAAGCTCCCTCCTGTGTGTTTATTTTTCTTCCCCCTTCAAACTGTCATTTCAGAGTAAATTACTTTTCCCTGCATCTTTGTCAGGCAACACTGTACCAGTACATCCACCCCCATCTCACCCTCTGCTCTAATTTCAGGCTTATTCAGTTTCTCTCAATGCAGTTTACTAAGCAAAGTACGGCATATCCTCCCATCTGTCTTACTTAAGTGGCACGATGCGCCTCAACAGCGGATAGAGACATCATTTTTATTACGCTCAGTTCTGGTTCTTGTTTTTTCTCTGAATTATTTACTAAGCCATTACCAAGGGGGGAGAGGTATGGGACTGGAGGAAAAAAAGTAGCATTTTTAAAGTGGGGGGGAGAGGAAGAGCAAACAATTTTCCAAGCATCGCTCAAAAACTCTGCTGTGATTTTCTCGCCTTTGTTCCATCTCGTGTTAAACATGTTTGTGTCAGGCAAACAACCCCTGTTAGATGGAATTTCACACCATTCAGAGCATCAGTGTCTCCAGCCTTAATGTGTATTATGTTCAAACATGCAACGTAATCCATCAAAAACCCCTGCAGACCTTGCGCTTTCCTCCAGATTTATCTGTTTGAAGCCTCCCTCTCCATGCACGCACGTAGCCAACCTTCTGTCGGTGGGTTTTTTTATTTATTTGGAAACAGCAGACCAGATTCTCAGTCAGTGTACGCTATCACAGCTCCACTGGCTTCTTGCCCACGGATTTATCCCGGCAGAGGGGACTTGCTCGTTGCTGGCTGGAGTCTGCGGTTGCAGGATTAACCGGGGGGGTTTATCTCGGGGTCTGTTCCAAACGCAGCCAAACTGACCAAACCATTCACATCACGGCCTTCCGCCCGGCCTGCCTCCCCAGACTCACCCGGAAAGACTATTTTATCTTGCCAGGAGGAAAATACTTCGAAATGAAGCACAAGGTTTGCAGCACCGGGGGAAGGTGATTCCTGGAGGAGCCTGGGCTGGGGACGGCAGCACTGCCGGGGTGGAGGTTTTGCCAGCTGTTACAAGGAGCAAACTGAACTGCAAAGGGAAAGCTTTTATTTCATTTGCAGAAGTTAATGCAAACAGATCTGGAAACAATGAAATCAAGCCCACTCCAAGAGGGAAGAAAATCTGTATTTGATTGGAAACAGGAGAAGAGCAGCTTCCCCTCTGAAAAGAAGACTGAAATAAATGGCATTAGATTAACATGGATATTTTTACATCAATGTAGAAAACATTAAGTTAGAATTTAAAGAGCAACACTGTGGTGAAAAACATGCCTGTCTTCACTGAGAAGGTTTTCCTTTCAAAGTGATGTCCAGTAAATTTTGAACCCCTTTACACAGAGGGAGTCTATCTGGGCTTTCTGATAGAAATAACAGGAAATATTGTGGCATATTTAGTTCTGTTTTTCACCGGAGACTTTATTTTTTTCCTTCAGACTTGTTTTTTTTTAACCCAGCCTTCTCATCTCAGTTCATTTTTTTTTTTGCAGTGCACATCTCCATCTATCATCACTCAGTGCTTACCATTTTAGTGTATAAACATGGCAATTTCTTCAGATCAGAAAGCAAACCCATTAACATTTGAAGTGGAATGGAAATTTGAGTTTCTGATCATTAAAGAGTTTGGAAATGTAGGAAAAAATAACCTCCCTCTCCCTGAGTCCAAGCCAAAGATGCCAAATACAATGCTCTGACCAATTGCTACAGATGATTGGTGGCGTGTCTGAGCGTCTCTCCCAGATGCGATAACAATAATGATCATTAAGTTTTCTGTTTTACACATCGATCCTACGTACCAGGCTAATATGCAGCGTCTTTTGCTAACAGCTTACTGTAGAGGCAAGGAGGCACAAGTCGATGAGAGACGCTGATGTTTGCATGACCCTGCAGGAGCAGCGGAGCTTTGTGCACAACCAACCACGTCCTAATCGCGACGCGCTTCACTGGAGGACGTCCTAGAATCGCCCCTTCCAAAGAGGGTGCCTTGCTCCACAGCTTACTACACTCGTCTTTTGCATAGGTGGATGCACATATGCTTAATTGGTCTCCAAATGTCAGTAGCAGTTTGCATAAACCTTCGTTAGTCTTTCGGTGGGGCTGCCGGTTCCTCTGAATGGGGAAGGAGCAGAAGGGGCGTCGGGGGGGGAGGAAGAGCTTTGTTGGCCTTGCTGCTTGTGTGAAAGATCGTGCTTTGTGCTCAGGGGCCAGCTGTCTTCTCCCCTCTTTTCTTACATCCTGGCAGCAACTTTCTTCACGCCTTTATGCGAGCTCTTGCCAGACTCCCTCTGCGAGAGGGAGACGTGTTTGTCCTGGTGGTGCATATGCTCTTGCTTTTTCCCCGGGTGCTGCCGCCGGCTCGCAGCCGCCCCGGGACCCGCCGGGCTGCTGGGACGTGCCGGCTCGTCCCGAGCCCGGGGCACCAGCCTGGTCTGCACACGCGCTGGGCTTAGTGGGCTTAGTGGGCACGGCGGGGCTCCCGGGAGCTGCGGACGGGCAACGGGGTCCGTCACAGACCTGGGAAGGCTCGGGGGGCTCCGCTCTGACGCGGATACGCCCCATGTCCGACCCGTCTCCAGTCTGCATTTAAACTCCCGCTGATGAATTTTAATAACCAGATAGATCTGCCAAAATTAGATTAGACAGACCAGTCCTTGTTTTAAGGTAAAAAATACAGACCGCACTTTTAATAGTCCTATTTTTTCTACAAATCACTTCCAAGCAAGGACTCCCAAACAGGGCTCGTCCGCAGCGTGGCACAGGAGATGCTCCAGACGTGTCATGGACGCGCGGTCCCTGCCCTTGGTTGGGTAGGGCAGGGTAGATAACGGGGGACTTGCAACTGTGGCTGTAGTACATTTTCATTTCCAAGCTCAAAATCTTCAATTACATATTTTAATGTGCGTCATTTAGGAAAATATGGTCCATTCCATCTGCTTTGCATTAATTTGAATGACTGATTAAAAATACAGGTTGAAATATTACAGCTACTAATAATTTCTCCACATGGCTAGCTCTTAATGGATGGAGAGAAAATTAAGAATAAGGCTTTTTATCAATTTTCACAGGCAAGCTTTGTCATAATCCTTTTATTTCTTTGAGAAATATGTTTGTTTGTAGTAATTTTATTTGTTTAACAATTTCCCTCCTTTTCTTAATCTTTGCCGTAATTATTTCATATTCTAGAAATATTTAAACTAATTTTATTCTTAATAAAAATTATTACATTTCAGTGTATTTAAAAGCTCTCCTTTTTCTAGTGAGTTCTGGTTACTTTCCAAGCACCTAAGCCTAGTAGCTTACTGATCAGTGGTGTTAGCTGTATTGCCTAGAAGACTCAGCTGACATTCAAGCCCCAAGATAATAGATAATTTTCTCTAATTTCCCCTAGTGCATTGTTTCTCCTTGACCTGCTTTTATGGACTAGTTTGGCCACTGACTTCTTGGCCTCATCCTCCAGATTGAACACTGATAACAACAGTGTCATTTGAAGCAGTGCCTGAGTATCAATTCTGGTCAACATCACAGGTTTATTACCAAAAAAAAAAAAAAAAAAAAGAAGGAAAAAAAGCAGGGGAGCACTGACTCAGGTGTGAGTTGTAAGCTTCTCTAATTGACTGTTTGTTTATTTTTCAAAACTGCAGGTGCTTAAAGTTACTGTTATCAATCAATCATTATAATTTGTGGAGCCTGCCTGGTAATTGCTGCTGAGTCATGCCTGCAGGTGTGTCCAAAACCGCTGCAGTTGAGCTATAAAGTCAGGGAACCGAGGGCTCGCCACTGATGCTGCTGGGATGGTGCTCCTTGGACGTGGCAGGGTTTGTCTTTCTGCTGAGTATTCCAGCTCAGGGGGGGGTCTGCTAGCTGAACGCATCCTGAAGTAATAGATAGCTCTGAGAGTGATGAGGATGAGCTGGGAGTGCGAGCAGGCTGGCTCGAAGCTTCGCGTGCTCTGCATAAGTGCCAGCCAGCAGTGACCCTCCTGGGATGGAGCCTTCCAGGGCTTGAACGCCTACTCCGTGGTTGTGAGTGAAGGTCTTCCATTTGCTTCAGCTAGGTTGCTGCAGAAGGTATGTAATTCTACTTCTTTAATCTTTCCTGGTGGTTTTGTTGCTCTCGGAGAAAGGATTTGAGAAGTGACACAGCTTTTACTCCAGGCCAAAGTCGAGTGTCTCTATGAAATGTAATAACGTAGGATCTGAAACAAGTCGGAGGGCTGTTGTGTCTCCAGGTGGCACAAAAGGGCTGAAGGCCATGCGTGCGCTTCCCAACGGGCTCCCTGATGCTTTGGGCTTGTGGCAAAAAGGAAGAGTAGAGAAAGTGAGCGTGTTCCCTTCCAGGCGCACGCTGCTGGCTGTGCACAGCTGCCTGTCTCAGCCTGTCAAACCTGGGGGTCTCGGGCCGCTGCTCTGATGGATCACCCCATAAACTGCTTTGCCCTCATCAGAAGGTTCTCTGGGCTATTTTAGTGTTGCCTCGGGGAAGTAGCCATTAATATTGCTAGAGCACTGGAATTGTTCTGTGGGTGACAAAGATGTTGAGAAATTGTGATGCTGTATAAAATGTCATCTTTCATAATACATCATCAATTTGACTTTGAAAAGTTAGCTATAGAGAGATAAATAGAAATGGGAAGGAGGAAAGAGCATGATGCCCAAAACCAGCTGCGTGAATTAACAGGTGTGGTAAATGTAATTCAGGTGGAAATACAGGTTAGGTCTCAGTAAGGCAGCCTAACCCTTCATTTTGGGAGGCAAGGAAAGACATAAGGTCCATCCAATGTTAGGCTTGCCATTAAAATTAGGGATCCCTCTGCATGTATTCAACCCGAGTCTACCCCTCGCAATGTTAAGCAGCATGGGGAGTGCCGCTGCCCGTCCCCTCCCCGGAGAAGGGCTCCTGCTCTCAGCGCAGGAATGAAGAGCGACCTGCTCTGTACTGGTGCAGCTCCACAAGCCAACTTGACTCCTACAGAACTTGTTGCCTCCTGAATTTTGTGCAGAAGCTGAAAAGGCAGAGAGGACCTCATGATGTCTCTTTTCTGCCACTGTTTTAGAAAATGTGTGCCTATGCAAATATTTCACAAGCAGTTTAGGATCTCTCAGGACAAATGATCTTCTGTAAAACATGATTATCTTCTGTAATACATCACCACCTCATACTGCAGCATGATTTTTAACTTCCTTCAAGTTCTATGTCTAAGAAAATAAGCAGAACACAGAGTAAGGAAAGATAAGTTTCATTAACAGCAACACTGACATCGCATATATATCTTATAATTGCAAATCTAAAGGTGAAATCAATAGCTACGCTTACACAAGGGCTGCGACATTTCTAAGAAGTCCCACATACAATTTTTATTCAAGATGAATGTTTCTGAGAATTGGAAAGCTACTGTTTGCATGAGTGATCTGCCCAATTTGCTTCATACTACCCATAAATCTGGGAAGAAAAAAAAGTTATGGTTAACTCCTCTCCTACAAAAACATGGGCATTAGATTAGTGAAGGAAGGCATACATTACAGCTGAAAGCTATTAGAGCTGGCTTCAGTTCTGCTGATTTCATTCGCTGAATATTTCCAGTCTACTAGCTTAGAGGATCCATCTATTTCTGACCTTAACCTTTCTACAATATTTATTATATTTGGGTGGGGAAAAGGAGAATACATTTAAAAACAAATCAAGGGGAGAAACAAGATATCTACATGCACGGTTAGTAAACAGTGAGCTCATTCTCATTTTAGATGACATATTCCAAATTTGTTAAGACAACAAAGCTTTAACAAGGTCAGTATAAGCCTGCGACAAACAGCTCTGAGATGATTTGGAATCAACCAGAATTTGTTGTTGCAATACCCGCACTGTGCCTGCAACCTGATAAGGAAATTCCTTGGAGGTGGCTGATGTGAAAGAAATTAAAACTTGTGACTCTCCAAAGTTTGATGGATGGATAGCAGTATACAAGACATCCTCTGAACAGAGCTGCTCAGCTCAGTTTCCTAAAAGAGGAATTGGCTTGTGGTTGCAGAATGAGGATGCATTAAAGCAGCAGACCTGACTCGTAGTGGCTGAAATGTGGGGCAATACAGGTGCTCGTGAAAGCTGTAGTCCTTGAACATCTACCACCCAAAACTCTGTACGGACATTTAAAATGTATTTGTAAAACGGTACCAAGTTACCATGGTGAATGTAAATGCCTGCACAAGGTCAAGACAATGGAAGTCTGTAGTGTATTTAGTTTTCAGGTGTAGTTAAAGTTGGGTTTAATCTCCTTCTCTCTAGAGAAGGCGGTGGTGTGGGCTATGAAGCAGAAGACTGGATTAAAAAATTGTGGTTTATGATTTACAGATTCATGGTCTGCAGAGGTAGTGTAGAAACAGGTTCAGATCTGCTGACCCAGCTGCATTAGAGGTAACCTCTTCGTCAAGCCCACACCGTCAATTGTTTCATTCATATGTGTTTGTTGCTTGAAACCACTAATTTTAGCACTTGCATAAACACTGTTACTGCTATCAAAGACCTTGGGGCTTTTATTTCTGTATCTACTATTGCTGGTAAATGTCATCATTTCTTGCATTGTGCAAATGCCACAGTATGTTATGTTCCAATATTTCAAAGGCAAGGTCAGAATAAGATGACAAAAGAGATATGTTAAGTAGCACTACTAAGTGAAAGCTAGAGTTACAATGAACAGGGGAACGACAACTGCTGGTCAGGAGGATGGAGAGACAGAGTGATGCCAGTATTTGCATTTGCTTCCTGCAGCAAGAAAATTAGATCTTAATTTCTTGCAGTGAAGCCCTTTCGATAGGTCTGTGTTTCTCCATCGCCAGCTGTGACACAGGGTGTCACCCTGTGAAAAAGCATGTGAAACTGCAGTTGCTTTTTCAGCACATCTGGGTCAGGTGTCACAGCTCTGACCCACCCTGACACCAGCTCTGGCTCAAGTGTCTTGCATCAGAGACTTTTAATACAGATGACTTCAATGCACTTTTTACTTGCTCTCCTCCGCTTTGAGAGCTGCCAGGGTTATCTTAGGAGGAGAGAGTGAGTAATATTGACACTAAAGGAGGTCTGAGGTAGTCTGAACTTTATGCCAGGGAGATGGCACTGGTCAGTGTTTAGATGATCATTGCTGAAGTGATACAGGTCTTCCTTGATAAACAAAAATAATTATGTCTTGGGGTGTGAAACTGTTGAGCAGAGGGAAATTATGGTACCTAGGAACGTAAATTAGGCACCTCAATTAGCTGTTTAGTAACAGAATGGCTGAATTCTGGCTGGGGAGATGTGGAGTGACTCTGTGACTAAAGCTGCAGCATCTCATCTGATTTGCAAAGGTCTCTCATTGCAGATGGCTCTGTGTGAGGAGCAAGCCTGACCAGAGCCTCACTGGAGCAGCATCTCGCGTGCTCTGGGTCGTGTTGAGACCTTCTCATGACTCATAGGAGCCTACCCCTGGGTTGTGTGATGTCCCAGAGTCATCTGTCACTTGCATTTAAGAGTCTAGGAGAAGATTTTTTTGAGTGGAACCAAAATGTCTGAGGTAGAACAACCAGATTGTTGTAATACCTTCATCTTTGGGGAAGGTAATCGTGGAGGGCAAGATTGGGAGGCAGTGTGTCCTGCTTGGAGAAGGCATAGATAGCACTTAGCAGACAGGACGTATTTTCTACTGTAAAATGACAGATGCCAATCCAAGAATTAGATCAGTATTGTTGGTGATGTTTTTATACACATTTCTCATGGTCTTGAAAATTCAGAGCAGACCATTGTCAGTGATGAGAGGGAAATGCTGTCTGTGTAACTGCGGCTCCTTGTGCTTCAGCCTGCTATTAAGCTCATTTAGCCAAAGTCATTCAAGACCCTTGCTCTCTTTCTTTAACCACATCTGCCGAATTAAATTCCATGCACTGACAGTGATGCTTTCAAAAGCTCCGAATCAATTCTTCAATCACTCCACATTCTTAGCTGTGATTAAAAACATGTGTCCCCTAATTAAGCTAATGAGAAATTGTTAATTGGCACAAAGCCCCCCTCTGAGTATGCTTGTTAATGTCACCATCACTTTGACAGGAGAAGGAATGTAAATGAAGGGCAGACGGCCTTACCAGCATTCAGAGTTGGACTTTTGGGGGGCTGGTTTTGTGTGCCCGAGGGCAGGTGGCAGAGGGCAGCAGGGGCGGAACAGGGGGTCCCTGAAGTGGTGGTGGTCTCTTCTAGTGCCTCCTTGTCAAAACATTGCATCTGATGGGAGTTGTGAAAGGGAGCTGAAATGGTTAAGGATTGGATCCTCATTGTTTCAGCTTCACTTTTAGTTTTAGAAAAGAGAGAAAGGTAGAGCCAGTGCCTGCCAAGAGCAGCTTGTGCTTTGAGAAGCACCCACTTGGCTTTTCCTAAGGAAAAGGTTAAGTTTTATTTTATTATCACTTGTGTTAGAGGCAGGCTCAGATTTCTGTGGAGATCAAACCCCTGTCATGGTAACGGCTCTGCAAACACCTGGGGACTGGCATTCCCTCAAGGACGAGCCTGCAGTCAGTGAGCTCGCTGAAAGTTCAGGAGCACTCTTCATCAGTCTTTTCCCTAGAAAAGCATAGGCCTTGTCACCAGAGTCTGGAAACTATGTACTAAATGAGATTATTTTTTTTTTTACATAAATGAAGTTTTTCATCATGACAAGTTTAAAATACGCACCATCTCTCTGGCTAGGACTTTGAGTCCTGTTAGAAATATTGTTGTTCTTGTGGATGAAATCGAATCTGCTATGAGGGTGCAGGTGGCCTGAGCAGGGCCCTGAGAAGCAGGAGTGCAAAGGGCCGTGTAAACACCAAGAGGTGAAAGCCAGGTCAGAAAGAGCCACGGCAGCACTGTGTGAGGTGGCCCTGCAGAGCCCGGGGCTGCTGCCTGTGCGGGCAGTAAATTGCTTTGGGTTCAGTGCAGGGTTTGTAGGAATTGGCATCGAGGACTGAGAGTTGACACCATGCACAGGGCAGGGAGAAATTCCCTCCGCGGGGAAGGCAGGAGGATGCTGGCTGTGTTGGTGGCTTGCTTGTTTTTGTTTTCCTTGTGTATTTTCATTATAAACTAAAGAGCAGTGTCTGTGTTAGGGGACCAAGGAGAGACGAGATGGGAGATGCATCAGAAATGAACCTGTTGGTGTCAGCTACGGGCTGTGCCAGCAGAGAAACCCAGCCCAGGGGTCAGAGCCCCTTCCTCCCCCTCTCCTCACCCAGGCCAGGCTGCAGGATTAGTGCGCAGCTCTCTGCATCTGGCCACATACACTCGGTTTTCAGAGATGCCCTACCTCAGGCAAGGCCTGAAGTCTCATTTTACTAATTCTCCTCAGTTCCCAGAGGGACATTCAAAGAGTTAATCGTGATGTTTGGATGCAGAACTCGGCTCATCTCGGTGGATGAAGGAATCCTAGTCCTGGCACGGCACTTGCTGCCATATGCAGCCGCACCAGTGATATTTTCCTTCATCATTTTTCTTCTCTGCATGTTCATTTGAGGTATTCCTGTCCAAGCTCATGTTCTGTCCAATACACTACCCAGGCTGTAGCAGCAGTAGTTGCCTCTGCTAAATGAATGTTTGCTAATAATGCCTTTCCGTCTGGATGCTCATCATATCTGCTAAGTGTATTTGTAATTTCTTCCATCCCATTTCCATTATATCATAAATAACAGACAGATTGGAACCCACACTGTACTGCAAATTGGCAGTTGCTATTTTGACCACACTGCCTTTTATTGAGATATAATAAGGTATGTTCTTTCAAGATCCTACCCTGTAATGGGTAAAGCCCAAACGATGTATCAAGCGTGTGTCAATGGCAGTGAAATTTAAGCACCTCACATCTTAGTCATGGGTCTGGTCTATCAAGCTGCAGTGAGGAGAAGAAGAGATGAAACAAAGTGAAAGCGCACTGCTTTTATCAACTGCTTGTATCCTGGTACTTCAGGTCGAAGTCTTCCTTAGAAAATCTATCACTTTCATGCCAGATGCAATCACCTATTTCTTTCCATGGCTGGATGCACAAACTTCAAAAGTCAAAACTTGCTGTACTCTCAGATCTTTTGACAGATGCAAGGTACCATTTTGATTACTTCTGCACAGCTGAGCAGGGCACAAATCCTGAGCTACTGAAAGGAGAGTGGTTTGAGTAAACATAGTCTTAGTGCTTGTGAGCTAATCCTATTTTTAGCACTTACACTCTTTCTCATTCTAAGTATACGGAATATTGCAAATACTGTGATATTGAAAATACGGTAATTCATGTGGTTTTCCATACACCTGATGCCCAGAGTTGCATGAGCATATCTGTACTTGGGAGATGTATAGCCCGGGGGGACAAGGCATAGTGGGGCCATTAAGGTTTATTTATTGTATCTCCATTTCTTTGCTCTTGTGCCCACTGCTTGCAGATCACTTGGTTTACAAACTCTTAGGATCAGAATTGCAGTTTTGCTTCCTAGTTTGTGGTGTTCACGTGGATGCTTCAGGTCGCTTGCAACACAAGGGAACATTGGCAGAGGAGGTGGACAGGGTATGAGGAAGAGTGTTACACCTCTTCCTTGCAATGAAGCAAGGAGGAAACTGGGCTGTGACACTCCCTCAGGTCTGAGAGCTCCACTGGATATTGATCTCTGCAGGGAATGGAAAATTATGTTTCAGGTAGTTTTAATATATTATCTAAACTACAACTCTGAAACATACTGATCTGAGAGACCACATCCTTGTTAGACCTGCTGACTACACCCAGCTGGAAATGTATCTCAAACCCCGTACAACTGACAGATTTGTCATAAAATCTAGTCTGTTCTGTCTAGGTTGATAAGGATGCCACTCTATGGATCACTCAAGGAGAGGTGTCTCAAAGAGACAGAGAAAGCTCATATTTCTGTTCACTGAGGTGTTGCTGACACAATTTAGCATGCGATATCCAGCTCATTTAGAATTCAGCGCTGACTTCATCCGCATCATAAAGTGAATCCTGTTTTACAATTCCCTTGAACATTCTCTAAATGATGGCATCTGAAAACAAGCAGCACGGTTTATATGCTGGAATTGTGCTTCTGAAATTGATTCTTAACAGTATAATCCAGGATATCAGACACCTGTGAATAGAGGGATGTAGTGATTGGGAACTGGAAATGAATCTTTTTAGCATGAGGTTGCTGCTGGTTTAAGCCAAGACCCAGGTGTCTGTGCAGCTCATCCCTGACCTACCTCATTTCTGAACTCCCAAGGCTAAAGGATACAGAATTGGTGTGAACACACGCAAGCATTGCAAATAAAATGAAAGTGAAGTTTGGCCCTGGAAGAAAAAAAAATCATGTGAATTGAGTCAAGGTCTGGGGGTATGTGCATGTTTTGCAAGGGAATATATATTTTTAAAAAAATCAAAGCTTTTCTTAGGAACAAATTGGTTATAATGAAACCTAGGTCTATGTTCAAATTCCTGGTTTTTTTTTTAGAAAAAAAACCCAACCACAAATTATTACATATTGCTGGGAACAGGAATTCAAAAGAAGTTCTTCCCTAGCTCAGAGAATGTTTGTTGTGTGGTTTTGTTTTATTATTTTATCCACACACACACACATTGGATTTTACAACATTTCAGACCACCCTCCTGCAGAATGGGGAAACTGGTGTGTTTCTTCCAAAATGTTTACAGCACACGAAAAGAGTCAGCCCAGCTCCTCTCGTGGGAGTTGTATCATGGATTACCTTGTGGACACATGCTTAATCTTTACAGTTTCTTAGGGGGTTTTCTTATCAATATTTTTGGTTCACTTATGAGGATTTAAATTGCCCTCTGTGTGGAAGTCTGATTTCAGCTTGGGTGCCTGACTTGTTTTTGTAGTACTAATCTGTGCCTAATTATCTTGTATCTAATGCTGCCACTTCCTTGGCATGTGATCTTGGCCTAAAAAGCAGATGCATGCGTGCACGTGGAGATTTATGACATGTCCCATTTGTAAGTCAATTTAGAACTTCCCACACTTCAATAATTCAGAGACAAAAGGGTTTTCAGTGTGACACAATCTTAGTCACAAGAACACCAGCAGTTGGCCAGTGATTGCTCATCTGTGATTCAGTGAATGATAGATAACTGCAAGTTAACGTTAGGCCCCTGAAACAGGTGTTTACGAGCACTATAAGTACACATCTCCTCTAATGCATTCTTTATAAATTATTTGCTGGGACTTTCAGCTCTGCTGTGCAGGAGCCAAGGAGGGATATGAAAAGCAGTCTTTACACAGAGATAAAGTGAAACACTTTCATGGTAATAGTTTGTTTTAAAATTAGTTTTACATCTCATCTATTATGAAATGTGAAGGTACGCCTCTAGCTACCTATGAGATCCAGGCAGGCAGGCGTGAGCAACAACAAAGACCTGCTTTCCATAATTTTCAAGCAGAGTGTGTGAGTTTCTTATTTTCTGCTTTCAAGACTGCCAGTATGCCAGATCCCTGACAGAGCAGCCGTGGCTGCACAGCACATCAACACAGCGCTTCGCAACGGCGTACGAGTTGTTTGGGGAGACTTTTCCCTCTGCTTACTATGCTAAAACTGCATCAAATATTTACAAGTGCTCCACTGGTAGGAGTCCCAGCAAGGCGAGGAAAACTCAGAATAACTGGGTCTTTGTAGCAAAAGTCCTCCTGTAAACAGCACCTGATCATAACACTCGAAGGAAGGTGGAGACACAATTAAAACATGAGTGAAGTGAAAATGCGCTGTAGTAAGAGCATGAATGTTTGACTGGTATTATTTTGCTCATTTATTGGTTCATGTAATGGACAACTAGAAGGTAGATTGCCCTTTCTGAGGGAGTATAATGGATGGGATGTCGTTTTGAGATTCTCAGGTCCCTTCTGCCTGAGATGCCCGGTGCCACAGGAGCACGTGCAAGCAGCAAACAGATGGCTCTGGGAGCTCTTCCCACGCCCTCTTCAGCGAGGTTCTCCCCACCGTTTGTGGTGGAGGACACTGTGAATGCCTGTCTCCTCGTGACAGTGGCCAGTGTTGTGAAAAGGTCTGGTGTCTGAGTAGCAAAGCTGTATGAGGAGTCCTCACTGCAGATAGACTGGCAAGACTTTTTCCAGCAATTCTCTCTCGGCTTGTAGAGGATTCACATAAAGCAGAGCTTTGCAGGTGTGGCCGTGTTAAGCGAGGAAGGCTTCTGCAGGGGAATGTTTTATGTCTGTAAGGTTGCCACTGGCATGGGGAGAACCAAAAGCTGATGTCCCAGGCAGCTCTGCCTTTGGTTACTGCTTGTGACTCTGCAATACAGACTTGAAAGCCCTGTAACCCGGTGTGCGTGGTCTGGGCCCCTGAAGCCACTTTGGCAAAACAACCTGCTCTAGAGAGGGGCCAGTTAAACCTCCTGCTCTCCCTGTGCCTCTCCAGGGGTCTGGCATTGCTGGTGCTGGGTTTTCTCCGATGCTTTCTCATTCTCTGTGCAAGATGCCGCCTTTGATCGGGCGGGGAGGAGCTGTGGGAGCTGATTTCCCCACCGCGCAGCACGGCACTGCTCAGATCAGCTCACAGCCCCGTGAGATGGGAAACCAGTTAGGCAGTTTCAAAGAGAAAATGGTGTGATTCAGTTTTCTGTGACCAATGGATTACATGCTATTATTCCAAAATTTTATCTACATTTTCATCTCCTTTCTTTGAAAACAAATGGAACTCAAAAAAAAAAAAAGACAGCCCATTGAATAGTTCTGAAGTGAGAAAAATGTCACTTGTTAATGCAACTTACTCCTTACTGCATGTTTGTTCTGTCCTGAGGAACTGAGTACAATCACGGTGAAAAGTCAGGAGACTGAGTCAGTTCTCTTAAAATCTTAGCACTTAAAGTATGTCCTGATGATAAATATTAAATTATGTAATTAGTAGTTAGGCTTTGTATTACAAAGACAACTTTGGTACAAGCATGAAAAATACTCTTTAAGAGCTGAAAATTCTGTGGGGGGAAAAAAGGAATCATCTCTTTGTATCTGGTGCTATCAATAAGTGCTACCATGGTGGGCAACTTAGAGTGCTGGGCCTTCTCCGTTACATCCCTGTGCCACGCTCAGCACAATGAGTTCAGTGGGTAATTGGAGTATTACTGACATAAACATTTAGTACTGGTAATAGAAGTTGTTTTGTTTTTGTTTTTTTTTTTTTTTAAAAAAAAAAAAAACACAACAAAAACAAACACACACAACCAAAAACCCAAACAAACAAAGAAAACTCTAATTGTATTTCACCTTCTTCAGTCAGGCGGAGGAGTATGAAGTGTACAGTACACAGATATAAAATACATCTTGAAGTACTTAACTTTGGGCTCCCTTATGTCTTCTCTTTGGGGAAGACAGCTTTTTCTCCAAGGCAATTTAGAAAAGAAACCTAACCTTTTATTTACAGTAGCACATAAGGGACCACTCGGAGACTGTGTTGTCAAACACTGGAACAAAGCTGTTGCTGCCCTGAATGATTTACAAATCAGAAGGCTGGATGAAGCCTGGGAAGGAGCCAGGGGCTCAGGGACTTGCCCGATGTCACGGGTGTTCAGCAGCAGAGCTGGGAAGGGGAACTGATCTGCTGTCTCATAGCTGGGGACCCTGCCTGGGAGACGTAGCACATGTTGCTCTCAGAAACGTGAAAAGAGCTGTTTGGCCTAGGCATCCACAGCAGTGTTGCTGCTGGTTATTATTATTATTATTTGTTTGGTCTGGTGTTTTTTTTTTTTCCAAGAGGGTGCAGATTCATGTCCTTCTACATTACTATTTTCCATGCCTTGGATATGAACTGAGAGCTGCATTTGATCTTGCGCTTTCCCTCTTTGCTGTTTGCAAGTTGGGTGCATTATCAGCAAAACCAGCTTATTTTTCATGACAATTCAATGCTTTTGTATGATTTGTTTGCAATCCACCTAAACTTTTCTGTTTGCCAGATACCCTGTGCTCTTAATCCAAGCATGAGCTGAGCATCCAAACATGGTTTTGATGCAAAGTCTCTCTAATGCCAGCCAGCAGGACTGTCCTGCAGGGATGAGCCAGTTTAGGGATCAGCATATGGCTTTGATTCTTGTCTCTGTGCAGGATTTGCAAATGAGGAGAGTGCAGGCTGAATTTAATGCAAAATATGAATCTTATGTGATTAAAGACCAAAAAAAAAAATAATACTAAACATCCCTTCATTTTTATTCTCCCTCATTTGCAGACAAACTCCAAGCAGCAATATCTTTACAGTTTCAAAATATGTGAATACCTCTGTCTTCTGTCTTGATCCAGAACACTGAAATGTGACAGGAGAAGCCCAGCCTTGTTTCACTTCTGCCCCATTTTTCTGGGGGGTGGGGAGTGGAGTGGAGCTTAGCTGCCCTTTGTAAAAACCTCCAGGTTTCTAAAAATGCAAACCAAGGGAGTCTTCTCTGGTTTGGGGCAGGAGAATCTCCTGAAGTTATGCTTCTGATTATCACTTAATGTTACGAGTGCCAATATCAGTACCGAACATTAAGACTTCTGAATCTAGCTCAACTTTTGGGTTTTTTTTCTGAAATATTCTTTTGTCTCCATGATAACCCCTCCTATGAACTTCAGATTTATTTTTTTTTTTTCCACTTAACTTTTTCACTGCTATACTTTTTCCTGCAAGTTCTGTGGCACCTTCTCTCCAGGCTATCAATATCCCTCTAGCTAGCTGGAATGCAAGGGGCCTGCTTGTTGAAGGAAATGCTGCTTCTCTGAATATCACTTCCATCTCAAGTGGCTGAATATTCACTTTAAAAAATGGATTTATGTTCTTTTTATTTTTTTTTTTTTCTTAGTGCTTGGGCACTACAGTACCTATTGCAGCTGATAAATAGGTAGTGGTCCTGATGGTATAAACTAAGATGATGAGCACCTAACAGCAGTCCAATGAACATCACGGCTCATTCTTAATTCTTGAGCTGTCCTCATTTGTTCCTGTTGGGGATATAGTTTGACTTCTAAGAGTGTTACATGTAGAAGAAATAATTAATCTTTCTAGCATGAAAAAAAGTAAATTGGTACATATTTGAAGCACCTCACGTCTCATTTCTTAAACTAGTTATTCTAGATAATGTGGTCAGAGCCTCTTCAGGCGAGGATCCCGTAGGTAAACAACCAGTATCTAATATAATGATCAAAGTGCTTTAGTTAATTTATTTTTCACATTCAATTTGCCAGTAGATACACACTAAAGAGTGTCCCTCTCCTGCATTCACGTGGCTCAGAAGAAAGCAAACAGAGGGTGCATAAACACATGAATGTCACAACAGGCACGGGTCAGGAAGAACTATAGTTAGGAATTTCAAAGCACCAACAGTGGATCCTGTAGCTGTTACCAAGGTAAATGAACACATCTTGCCAATGTTCGTGTGTCACATTCTGTCATTCTCCGATGACTTCAAACCTTTTGTGAACAGTAATGCATCTTCCTTGTATATTTACATATATATACACTCATTCTTGAAAATGAAATCTAATTTCTTGGATACTAGAACTATCTATAAAGGCAAACGCATATGCTGGTTTTGTCTCCTTCCTTTTCATAGTCATAATGCATTTCATGATTTCTTTGCTTTACAGCATCCTTTAAAATGACACATTTTATCAAATCTCTGGGTAGTATTGATGTTTTGCCCTTTTAAACATGTCATTTGATTTTTCCAATGTTCCTCTCTTATTCTCCATCTGTTTTCCTGTAATGCTTTCATTTGGTAGCAATTTCTCATTGGGTCCCCAAAGGTTTATTCCAGGAGTTGCCTTGAGCTTGGGGTTTTTTTTTGTTTTTTTTTGTTTTTTTTTTTTTTTTTCCCCCTGTGTTTTGAAATGTTTGACATGCAACCAAATTCTTCCAACGCGTGAGCGGTGCAGGCACCGGTCCTGTTCTCACTGCAATCTTATTTAAGCATTTCATCATGCAGAGCACATTTTCTTGCCTTCAGGATCCCTGTGGATTCAATCAGAGAGCAATTTTTAAAAGCAAATGGGGAGAAAAAACCCACGGTGATATTTTAGATTGTGGACATCGTTTGTGTGGCTTTGGAGATGTTTCATAAAAAAAAGGGAATCCTGAGATATCGGAAGGCTGTGCTTTCCCAATTCCCCCTCTGGTTTTCCTGTTGGGGCTGTGAGGACCATGTTGTACGGGGACACGTGTGAACTCAGGCCCGTGCCCACCGCGTTGATGGCTTGGGTCAAGGTATCCTTCACATACAACCGGACCAAAAGTTTCTGTAAACCAATAATGTTTACAAAAGCCAAAAAGCACTTCCCTGGCACCAGAAGCCTGCCAGGTATAGAGGCCGTTCACAATTGCTATGGCACACTGTCCTTAATTTCTCTGCATTAACATGGGGATGTGTGAAAGTGTTTCATAGCTTCACAGTGCCTAGTCTCTCTGCTGTGCTGCTCAGGGTAACGCTTCCCAAAAAGCTTTCTTCGTGGTCAGATTTCAAGTGATTGGACATGGATTTTCCTTTAAATTTTTGAGCAGATTTTTGAAAATACTTGCAAATATTTTCAGAAGTTTTTAGAAACGATAGGGAAACGCTGATATGAAGGAAAGGTTTGAAGGGGGATCAGGTGGAGAAAGCTTCTTCCAGTGTTTGGAGGGCTCCGTACTGATGAAGTTAGAGGCCCGGAGAGGTGCCACGGCTTCCTCATCTTCGAGGTGAGCTGTCTTAAATCAGGCCCTGAATAGAGAATAACTCAAACACTAATAATCTAGCTCCTTTAGTTCTCCTATTTTAAATGTCTCTAGGCTCATGTTTGGTGAATTTAGACAAAGAAGCTTTTTTTTTTTTTTTTTTTTTATAATTTCCTTATCTTTGTGGCTGGCACAAGTTTCAGCCAAAGACCACGGACTTACTGTGGTGTAAAGGAGAAATTTTTTTCTCAAATTAGTGGAAAATGCTTCCATGTGTGAAAAATCAGCATTTGGGTTCATCATGACCATTATATACCAGGGAGTATAATAGGTTTGAGCAGAATTTTATTCTTGGGCTTGTGAATGTAGCTTCCAACTGTTTGCCACTAAATAGCTCCTTTGGAAATAAATTCAAAATTATGTTCAGAGTGTCTGAATATGAAAGCTGTGTGTGGATGAGATATTTTCCAGTATGGTTTAAACAGCCTAAGCTGATATTTTTCAGTAGTTTTTGTTGCAGTGTAAGATATTAGGTAAGTCCAATATATAACCTCCGTATTTCAAATAGTCTTTCCAAGTCTATACCTATCAAGGATGACTTAAGGGACGAATGATGTTCAGCTGCATTAACATAGCAGATGGAGTATTATTCCAGCCTGTATGGCAGGAGAACATAGAGTTTACCTCCAGACTCAGCAGATGTCAATTTATATTAACAAGCAACGGCAACACACAATATATTTTATTTTCCTTGTAACCTGTCTGCATTAGAAAACATCTGCATATATTATATCCTATTCCAGATGTTTAAAATTAGTGCTGTAGCAAACAGCTCACATTTTGCCTTTCACTGATAATTTTTTTGTCAGCATAAAAATTAGGTCTGATAAAAATGAAAAACCTCATGATGGCTTTCACTGTATTTGGGAGAAAGTCTATTACGCTATCAATTTCAGTGCCACAGTGTGCTAAAAGGAGCAATAAGACAAGATGGCTTGTCACATATTTATGAGCTTATGAACCTTTTGCTGTCCCTTTTGTTATCCCTTCCCTTGGCAGTGCAGTGAGACTCTGAACCTTGAATTAATGCAAAAAGGATGAGGATCTACTTTCTAGTACATACGTCCTGGGTACTTGGCAGTTTGTAAATGTCACTATTGGAAACAGGGAAAAGAAGTTGTGTAGTTGTAAGCCATCAAGTCTGTCACTGTCACAGGCTTCCTAGAAAATGTATTGAACAGTAATGAGTAGCATATAAAGGACATTACGATAAAAGGAACTTATATTTTTCTTTATCTTCACAACAATCTACAGATGAATTTCCTGAGGGTGCAATGCTAAATCTTGTGTACACAATAAGCTGTAAATCCTCAAGCTAGAGAGCTTCTGGTTGGCCTGAAAATAGCCTTTCATGTAAATATGCAGGGCCTGAATAATGGCTGAAAAATTATTCAAAGAATAATTACAGCAATTGATCTTGATGTTTTGTGGCGTCTTTCATTTTTCATTCTTCAAAGCTCTTTCTGTGGCGTAGTGTCTTATTGAACCTTCTGAAAGCAAAGCAGCTTACTGGTCATTATTAAAGATGAATAGTTCACCTAATTATGAAGGGCATCTGTGGAAGTGGGTGGAACATGTATATCCCCATGTATGTGTTTGTACACACCCATGCATATATATACACATGTGTGTTCCTTTATGCATGTAAGTATATAAGGTCCTATCTCAAATACCCAGAAACAGCACAAAACTGCCCCTGGTAAATGGTATCTAGCTGCTCAGGTGGTTGTTGCTTATGAATTCAGTTCTGGTCCAAATGAATTTGGCTTTTCTTGACCTGAGGGAGGAGATGTGTGCCTTCACCCAGAGGCAGGCTGGCAGACCATTCCTGTGTAGGCCAGGAAAAGAAATATATCTTTATTTAATTTAGTGTGACTTGATTGTTGACTCAATTGCAGGTCAGCAGCATACCCAGAAAAGCCATGTAAATCTTTTTCTCTGCCATGTGGGGGAGGAAACAGATGGACACTAGAGTATATTAATGTTCATTCTCCTTGGGAATCAATTGGAATCTATATTTTATAAATGGCTCTACTAAACACAAGAGAAAATTCATGAAGCAGAGATGGAAAGAGGGAGAGAATGAAAAGCCAGCTAATTCCTTTCAAACAACTGATTATTATCAGCATCCTTGAGACATGTGTCCATTGAAGGCCTGATATGGCAGAAGGCAATGCTTTTGCATTTATTTTCACCAGGACTGATTGCATTAGCTATGCAGAGACATCAGGCCCGATGCTGTTATTTCTTGAGTACCCTCAGCTCTAAATGACATTTATCACCTCTAGGTACAAAGCTTCTGTTTCTTATTCCGCACCTATTAATAGCAAAAGGAGTCTCCACTGACTTCAGTAAGAACTGGATCAGGCCTGCAATGCTAATAAGTAATTAAAGGTAGTGTAAGTAGATACACAGAAAAAAGAGCATGAGAAAGAAAAAAAACATTTCAGAGAAGAGAACAGGGAGGATGTTTTATGGGTAATTTTGGTGGGAATAGGATTTGTGAGGTACAGGTGAGTCTTAGGGAAGAAAGGAAAAAAAATGCACAGATTTATGCAAGAAAAAGACAATGAAAAAGAAGCAGAAGAATAAAAGCTGGAGGGGAGGGAAATGGTGAGTTGAAACAAAAATCAAATCAGGTGACGAGTCAAGGTCAGAGAGAAGTGGAAACCCATCAGAAATAATGTTTACAAATGTAGCTCTTGCCCTGTCTGGAGTTGGGGGTCTGTTTTACTTACTGAGGCTTAAAACACACTTCTCTACCTCGAAGGGTTTTTCCTCAGCTGTTGCAGCCTTTCCACTGTCACCCTCCAAGGGTGCCGGAGGACTCCCTCTATGCAGAGATCCCTCCAGAAAGCACTTGTGTGGAGCTGCATTTTCTTCCTTCCCCAAGATGCACACTCAGCCAAATCTCTTCCTCCATCACTCATGCCCCTCCCATTTCTTAGGGGGATAAAAAAAAAAAGAATCATTGTGCGTAAAACTGCAGTTCAATTTCCATAAAAAGTAGAATTAGAGAACGATAGAAATGAGAAATATTAGCCTATAACACCACATGCTTCATCAAAAACCCAGCTTTGCAAAATGACAGCAGACATCAGTAATTGCCAAAACACCAGCTTTATTTATAGATGTGGGGGAGAGAAATGCACTACTACAAATTTCAATTATGGATAAACTATCCAGCTTAGAGAGTGCTACTGTCTCATTTTCAGTGGCAGAAACTCCATAATGTTCATAGTCTTGGTGAGGTGCCCAAGATTATTAGAAAATAATGCACTGATATTGTATGCCGATCCTATCTTCATGGTGCACTTTTCTCTTGTTAGAGAAACAAAGTCCAGGATATCTGCAGGTGGAGACAATATGAACAGAATCCAGCCCCCCATGGGCTTTTCTTTTGGGTATTTTTGATATTTCATGTTTCAGAAGAGCATTATGTTCTCTGCTACTGCTTCTTGTACAAAACCAGAGGAGCAATCTTCAGTGCAGCATGGAAAAGGTGGTTCTGAACCAGGTGGATAGATACCAGTTTGTCTCCTGGTGCAGACGTGTGACCCAGGGTGTTATGAAGACTCTAATTAAATCACTTAATTTCAGTGAGGCAAGATCTGCCCTAGGCCTGAGCTGCCTTGGATTGAGATTTTAAGGGTTGAAAGAATCGTGTTGGGAACAGCGTACTGCTTCTGCTCTGCAGTCTTGGTCAGACAGGATCTTTTTCACCAGCTTTCTCCACTTGCTGGTTTTCACAGTTCAGCTCCGTGAAATAAGACCAGGATCAAAATCCGCTCGATAAAACAATGACTTTAAAGAAGCTAAAGTGTAAGCGTCAAGGTCTTTCTACAAGCTTGTTAAGACTCTGACAAGCTGCAGGCCAGGAAGCTCTGCTCCTGATTTGTAAATTGTTTGTGTTTGTATACAGTTCAGCGGGAGCAGGGCTGGCTGTGAGACCAACCCGGCTGAATCGGCTCGCTGTGCCCGCAGCGAGTTGCTGCTTTCTGTCCCTGGCGAGTGACCCTCCGGGGAGCACTGAGGATGAGGAGAGGGCCAGGAAGATGTGAAGGAGGAGACCTGGAGACCCTCGGTCTGCTGTGTGCAGTGTGGGGTTTGGAGATGCGAAACTGGATTTGGCTGACTTCTGCCAGCCTGTTTGAAAGGCAGGACAGGCAGGAGCAGCAGCTCCTCAGATCTTCCAGCTGGTTTCATGCATCTGGCAAGAGCCATTGTCTCAGAAACACTGTAAATCCACAACTGACACAGCAAGGAAGGCTCAGTTTGACCTTCCCAACAGTGATTGGGCTATGGATGTATTTTACCGCCACAATACAGATTATTTTGTTTACAGCATGATAGGAACATTTGTTAGACTAAGTTCTGCAGTGCGCTTGCAATACTTCAGCTGTGGATTGCTGAAACAATCCATTACCATGTATATGATAATGGATGGGTTTAATCAGGGAGTGAAAGTATTTATTTTACATCTTCTCCCAGTGTACCTTATTAGTAATCCTGTTTAATTACAAAGGCCAGGGTGGTCACAGATATGTGAAAAATCTGAGGTACTCTCCTGCCTCTGCCGCAAAGTTAGAAAGCTTGTGAAGACAAATGATCTCGTTCTCTCAATGCATCAGTTTATTCATCTGTATAATGGCAGTATTAAATCCACTATAGAGGACAATGACAGAGATTAATAGGGCAGAATTCCTGCCTGCACTGCAAAGGTGATGGAAGGTAAAAGTTGCTAATCCATTGTGGAAACATCAGGCAACAATGCAGAATACGCATTCCTAGTGCTCCAAGACAAATACTGTGTGCTCTAGTTGTGCACCCGACCTGTCAGAGAAGATGGACCAGGAGGAGCAGAAGGGAGCCCAGCGCTGAGCTGCTGCTGCTGGAGCACAGCAAAGTTTGGAAACCATGGTCTTCGTTAGAGGGTCTCATTGATGGAAACCGATTATCTCTGAGAAACCATTTAAATCTCCTCTTAAAGTGATCTGAGTCTTTAATCATTATCCTGAAACCACAAAGCAGCTTCAGACACACACCAGCCTCATTGAAAGACTTGTCAAGACTGAAACGGTAATTCACAAATTCACTAAAATTCCCTGCTCCACTGAGCAATATGACAGCTCTGCCGACCGCAGTAACATTTCTATTCAAACTGGCTTTGGTGCTGAAGCTATAAATATCCCTGCAATATTTCCTGCTTCAGAACATAAAGACAGCTTTACAGTGCTGATAAAATAGAAATTACTTTCTCTCTGAGGTCTAGCTGGAATTTTAATGTCTGCTTTGCAATAAAGCAGCTCCTACACAATTCGATTTGAGGGAAAGAAAACAAACGGTCTAATTTAGTTACAGTAATGACTCCTCTTGTATTGTTGGCCACAGCCGAATCTGTGGTTGCAGGGCTGTTAAAGTTTGTACTGGCGAGCAGAGAGATGATTTTTATAGTAATATGAATTTTTTTTATCTTTTAAATATATATAGTACTGCTTAATTACAGGTATGGAAAAACAAAGGCCTAGAAAGAAAAAGGTCATTAAAGTTTACAACCTCTACTACAATTTCTGTAAAAATTACTTGTCACAGCTGTAAAGCTGGTGACCAAAGATGACACTGATTAAAAAGGGTTCTTCAATTGAAAAGAAAAATTGCAACTACTGGGCTCATCAGTGTTGCTTTTAATTATTCCATAAATGTCACCCTGGCTCTTGTTAGCCCCTTCCAAAGAAAGGGGGGAAAAAAAGCTCTTTTTCTACAGAGTTCCCCTTTTGTCTGTAGGCTGCAGACAGCAGGGTGGGGAAGAGATCTAGAACAATTAAATGGGGGAGGGAGTGAAAAATATTGATTCTTCCTTTGCATTACAGCCCAAGCAGATTGCCCTGAGCACGGGTGCCAGTGAATAGCTGCAAACACTAAAGAGTCAGATCTGATGATCTGGCACATCACGGGTGTTTCGGGGTGAGCCACAAAGACCCCTGAGCCCCGGGACTCGGCAGCAGGGTGGGGAGCACTGGTTTGTAAGGCTGCTCTGTCTAGGTATGGAAGGACTTGGTCCTTTGGGAAAAATCTCTGTGCAGCAGTGACGAAAACTCGTTAATTAGCATCCATTAATGGGTTTGGTTGCAAAGTCACAGGGGGGTTGGGGAAAGCCCTGTTCCCTTTAAGGTGACCCTAAATGTAATTGTTGATATTTGAAGTCACTGATGTGCGGATGATTTTTTGCACTCCCATAATTTATCTACAGTATCTGTCATGCTCGTGGCCGTCACCGGCATCAGCAAAGCAGCTGATACAGCAGATAGTCTACACGCATAAATCCGTAGTGCAGATGCCATCGAGAACTGTGCGAATTTGTGCCCGCAGGCTGGCATCGCGGCGGGGGGAGCCGGGGTGAGACTTTCAGGCCTGTTTTGGACCTGCCAGAGGTTCGTGTTGGGACGGTTCCTGTGACCTGCTGCTGGCGTACGGGGGGACATCGTGCCCAGGAGGTGCCTTGACGGGGCGCGGCTTGGCTTGGTACCGGCCTGCCGACAGCCACCTCTGCGAGGGTCACGCTGAGCCCGGCGGTGTGAAGATTTATTTCAGGCTGTTCCGTGTGGGCTGTCCAAGTAAACTAATATATTTGTCTGAGAAACAAGTCTGGGTGCACTGAAACGCCTGGAGGTGAGGCCCAAAGAAACGTTCAGATGCCTCTGAGTTTTCTGAACTGAAAGAGATGGAAATTTCTTCCCCCAAACTGGCTGTGTCCCCCTGATTTTTCTTGCTCACTTCTGTCTTAAAATTCAAACTCAATCAAAGTAGGTGAGCAACTCATTTGTCTAGTATGTGAGGAGTCAGTCTAGTTGGTCTTTAACTGGCCGAATAAAAGGTGTTGGGAGGGGGCTTGTGAGAAGACGACAGGCTTTGGGGGAAACAAGACAGTTTTAGGTCTGTTACAAAGATGGTGTCAGCATAAAGGAAAATAATGCTGAACACTGTCCGTGTAGTTAGGAACCTGTGTGTACAAAGCCAGTCATCCCTGCTTGGGCAGCTAATTAAGTGTAAGCTCATTGTAAAGGTTAATGGAAAAAAATATGTATGTAGATCCTCGGGCTGACGGAAAGCTAGGCTTTGCAGCCTGGACTTGCAAAGACCGTGTTTGGTGGAAGGAAGCCCCTACTTCCCCACCCAGTAATAAATGCTTCAGAAGCAGATGCCGTGAAGCACAAAGCTTTCTGTGTGGCTGTGGGGGCCTGGCAGAGGGCCGTGGTGCTCAGCAGGGCTCAGCACCCCCGGGTCTGGGGGGGGGGTGTGCGAGGCTGGTGGATGTAAAATGGTGCCCGACTGGAGCCCATCACCCAGCGCTGCCCCGTCCCAGGCGCTTTCCCCAACACCCCTCACCCTGCCCGGGCAGGACCTGGGGGTGTTGCATATACCGAGCCCTGTATATTTTTCACCCACCTTGAATGGAACCAGGTGCCTTTAGTGCGGGAGCCGTCATGCAAAAGCTCTCTCCCAGCTGCCGTGCGGAGGGGACCTGCTTTGGTGTAGAACAGGGTTAGTTCCTCCGAGGTAAATGATGCTAGAGAAGAGGCGAAGCACTTGCGGGTAATGTGAACATTTGGATGAAGCGGCAAAGGTGGGGCAGTGTGTCTAAGACACAAACAAGGCTGAGAAGAGAAAGTTTGTTTCTCCTTCCCTTCTCTGCTGGGTTTATTTGTTTACTGTTTAGTCTGCGAGCTCTCTTTGTGCGCCTGTGAAATGCCTAGCATGCTTCCAAGGTTGTATAAATAAATAATAACTATTTAGAATCTTTTAAAAGATACATAAGTGTATTTCTTTTCATAAATGTAAGCTAAAGTTAATGGAAAACTCAATGTTTTTATTTCAATGACAGAACAGCAAACAGCTGTGTGGGACTCCAGTGAAATAAATTGCAAGTGTTATACACTATTTCTTTTAAAGAATTAGAATCTATAGTGCTGCAATGAACGCTGATTTATAGATACGTTAAAAAAAAATAAATTCCTGTATATTTTTTTTATTTCAGAAAGGAATGTGTAATGATGGCTTCCACTGCTTTAGAATAATATTACATCAGGCAATCTCTACAGAATTGTATTTCTCGTGCTAAAAGTTGTAGCACCATGTAGCAGGGAAAATTAATAAGAGTTTAGAAAAACAAGTTGAACAGACTTCTGTTACCGAAGAGTCTTTACTGAAACCCAACATGTAATTGGTTGGGGAAAGAACAGTATAAATCATGTACAATTCCGTGCAAAAGGCTTTTTATCCATGCGTGGACTTGCTGATTGGTATGGCTTATAGACATAACATAGGCAGATGGGTTTGCTCTGCAATGCTTTAAACAATCAGAACAAATATTAAACTCTGAAAGAAGCATTTTTATGTTGAAGAAATATCAAGGAATATCTGGCGTTGATGTTATTTTATAGGGGAAGAGCTTTTATTCTAGAGGATAAATGAGAGTAATAGATTCCTTTGGACTAGTCGCCCTGCTTTGACTCTCGCAGGCTGTAGACTGCTTCCTAGGGCCCCATCAATGTTAACTAAAACCAACCAGACGTCTGTAAGTAGATTTAAATTTTACTAGTTGGGCACCTGAACCTCCACTGGAAAAGGTTTTTTTAAAAAATCTGTAGATGGAGAAGGTTGCCAGTAAAGGATGATTGCTAAATCCAAGCGTGCCCAAATGTTATAGTCAACCTAAAAAGGAGGACAGATACAGTATATACCTATCTTTAAAACCTGTCCTGGCCATGTCTTGGCAAACAGATGCATCACTCAGAAGTGGGATTTGCAAGTAAGTTAAGGGTACTGTAGACTACCCATGGAGTAGGACTGAATCCTATTTTTTTTCTGCCAGTTCTACTTAATATGGATGTTCAAGTCTATCCAACCAAAATTGCATTTAGATTACATTACATTATACAGTAAGTGGCAAATCATCACTGCTTCCTTTGACATTCAGTGTAATAACATTAACCATGATGAATTTCCTTTTACTATTCATGTGTCCTCCATACATTATTTCAGCTCAATTCCATTGTAATGTAGCATTAATTAATGTCTGCTGCTTATCGAGTGTTACCCATTTCTACCTTCCATCCCACTCTTTAATTCTTGAACAATTGCACACAGAAACACTGCAAAGACTGTCACTGATGCCTGGCAATCTTCACAGGATGGAAGAAGTCAAATTACATTTCTGATGCCATTTGCCACCCCCAGCCTTCTCTCATACCAATAGCTGTTTCTTCCAAGGTTAGCAATAATCCGATATTTGCTACAGGAGCTGAGGCCATTTTCAAGAGCAGTCGCAATCACAAGGGTGATTCTGCAGATGATACAGCGAGTTTTCTTATTAATTCCCTCTCCATAACCTTCCAAGTTCAACTTCATCTTTGTGCCCCGCTCGGAGCCGCTGGGTTATAGCATGAGGCTGAAAAGCCACCAAACGCACTGCCCTGCCCGAAGTGAAACCCAAAGGCCAGCTCAGTTTCCCAGGCCCAGTTTTCAGACGAGTATACCCATGTAGAAATGCTGTACGGGGATCAGAAGAGCTCTCATGAGGTTCTGTAACGGCCAGGAGAATCTCCCTGCCTGGTGGACTCAGAGGCGATTACCGAAGCACAAATGATAGATTTCTTCCCTGCAGTTTAAAGTCATGAAAATCAAAGTGCAGTTGATTGAAGTTCTCCTCTCCGCCTGTAATGTCTGCAAGAAGCTCTCTCCTTGCAATGTGTTGAATTTAGCTTAATTTACTGTAATTAATTAGTTCTTGGTCTGACCTGTCCTACCACAAGATGTCATCCTTCCGACAGGTAGGGACACGGCTCTTGTCATCGTGTCTGTCTTCGGGTCTGGGAATCCCAAGTCTGGACTTCATATTTCTGTCGTGTCGTCCAGCCTTGAAGGACCTCTGCAGTCATTCTGGAGTGATTTATGGTGGCAGCTGTTCTCCAGAAGAGAAAAAGCCATTTTATCCCAATGACTGATTTCCTGCGAGGCTTGAGGGCTCATGACACACGAGAGGGTTTTCTGTCCAGAGAAACAAACAACAGCTTCCTTCCAGCAACCAGAGTGCGAGAGTTAAACCATGCAAATGGACCTAATAAGCATAATTTAAACTCATGGTTTTCTTTTTATGGCAGTTTCATATTCGGTGTTTTATATTCCAATTTTCCACCTTTTAGTCGTGCTTCTTTCTTTTTTGCTGCAAAGCCCTATCTCAAATGGGAGGGCAATTACTAGGCAAGCATGTAGTTCTTTAATTGAAACACTTATAGGTGTACACTTAAAAACTATAAAGACTTTTATGGAATAGCAATGCCTTAATAGGCTCTTGTGTATGTACATTGTAATCTAATTCTGTACTCTTTCAGCATTGCTGGGGGAAGCTGTTAATTTATGGTTACAATGAGCAATAAAGCAATAATAGTAATCTAAAGGTGCAATATCCCTTGTTTAGGGGGCATTTATGGTTATGTATTAAAACTATAAATATATCAAGATGCTACAGAACTGATCTATATAAAATGAAAGATAAGATCTTGCCCCTTTAAAATGTGCTTTTTCCCAGCAGAAAAGCAGCCACGTGCTTATGGTTGATATCAAATCCCAGTGCTCAGCATGAATGGCCATCAGAGGCTACTACTGAGGCCTGACGAGAATTTAACTGTCCACCTCCCCTCTCCCTCAATTTAATTTGTTGCTGTGTGTGCAAGGCAGGAAAGCAAGAGGTAATCTCATTTTAGTAATTAGTATAATTCATATGTGTTGATAGCTACCTAAACATGCTTCCAGAGCTGGGATACATCTCACACATTCATGATCATTAACTGCTTGCTTTCCGTAATGATTCCTTTATTTTCCCTGTGTCAGTCATGTCTGAAGTTTAAATATGGTCTTTATTTTCTTTGGGTTTAAAAGCCCTGTTGCCGTTCTGATTAAATCAAGTAGATGCTCTGTCTGGTGGGTCTCAGCAGACTGCAGAGAAGCAGCTCTTGCACAAGGGGAAACGGGTTGTGTGTTCTGGTTTGGTTGTTGCTAGAGGATTGGAGGAACACCCTGGAGTAAATAAGTGGACATCACTATGGTCAGTGTTAACTCGAATGTTCCTTACGGACAAGCTGTTTTTCAGGCAGGCCCCGTGCAGTTTATTTCCCTTATCCCATTGAAATCCGTGGGAACTGGGCGTCTTCCTCCCTTGCTGTTCTTTGGCTCTCCCTGCCCCAGGATCCGGGTGTCGAACAGTTTCTGAACATCACTGGCTGTAGAGGTTTTTTCCCCGTAGGGGTTTCCCCTGGGAAGGGCCGGAGCAGGTCACACGTGCTCAGCCTCCGGCGGGTGGCCCGCAGCCGGACAGCCCAGCACGGTGCTGTCTCTGGAGCTGTCCTGTGTCACCTCGGGAGCTGGAAGGCAGAAACATTGCCGAGGACACTGGTTGACAGACTTAGCAAAAACACTTCTTTTTTAAACAAGTCAGAATAAGAAAGGGTGACAGGAAGGGATAATTACCTTGTCTGAGCCAGGTCTCTGGGTAGACACAGTGACATTTCAGAAATCCAAATGCCTTTGTTGTGTTATGATTGGGAAAAGAATGGAGGGCAGAGTCCCTGACATTACAGGCTGCAAACAATTTCTCGGTGAAGGCAGGCGGCGGCCGTTTCTCTGGCGGGCACAGCAGCCCCCGGGCGGGCGGGCTGCCTCGTCGGACCGAGGGGGCTCTGCACACCAGGGAAGGATTTCTTTAGTAGCTGAAGCTGCTCTGAACAGGGGCTTTGTCCCCCCTCCACAGGCAAGCCTGCAGCCATGGTGGGTGGCCTGGCTTGAATAAGCATTTAGGAGGAGTGCTGATACTTACCGAGACTGCCCCAAACCCCTGCTCTGCAGAGATGGATGGAGGAGCAACGGGGGTGGATACTGTGTGAAAATAGCATCAAACAGCAGGATATTCTGGCTTCAGAAAAAAACCCCAAACAATCAAACAAAAAACAACAACAAAAAAAGGAACGAAACAACCAAAAAACCCAACAACAATAAAAAACAAAACAACAACAACAAAAAAAAAACAGGAGAGGGGGAAGAGGCGAACAAAACAAATGCCACTAGAAGATGGTCACTGGTTATGTGGCTAACGTGGGTGTAATCTTTTTCAGCCCATTGAAAAGAGTTTGCTAACGTTTCTCAAAGTTAATTATTCAGTTTCTTCTGGAAAGATCAGTCTCGGCTCATTCAGCAGTTGAGCTGATGGATATTTTTAAATATATGTGGGGTTTTCTTTTCTAAAGAGCATACGGAGGGAGGATGTGTGTGCCTGTTCTCTTTGTTTCTATCAGCTTTATAGAGTGAAGATTTGTGTCAATTATTCAAACCTGGGTGACCTGGGAGAGGAGGGGCAGCTCTGTCTCACTGGCAAAACTCACCACTGCCGCCCATTTAAGCCGAGCTCAGGTTCAGAGCTGCCAGCTGGCTTTTCTTGCTGAGAAAGAGCCCTCTCCTGTGTATGTGGGGAGATCCCTGCCAGCCCACGCAGGGGCCTCCAAATCTCCACCTGAACTCCCCCATCCTGCCTCCGTACTGTTTGAGGGCTCAGTGCATGGGGCCTTAGGAAAGGAGCTCGTGTTACCCAATGTACCAAAGAAAAACTGTTTTACGGTGATCAAGTCTACAGGGAGCATCTGCAAGGAGTAGGAGCTTTTAGAATTGTTCTTCCTATAAAGCTTAGCTGGGTTTGTTGGGATTTTTCTTTTTTGTATGTACATACCTGGAAGGAGTTACCTGGAGTAAATGTTCTGCTTTCTGATCATTGATGCAAGGTGTGTGACTTGATGATCGCAGCTGGGAAAGAACTGGAAGACAAACGTAACTGGTTTTAATGTGGAGCTTACACAAGTCCCTCTGCAGTCTTCTCTTCTGCTTTCCCCGGTTGGGAGGGATGAGGTCAAGGCACTTTCACTGGGTTTATGTAAAGTTACATCGGTGAATGCTTATAAATGTGTTTTGTGCTACTCTGCTTTGGGGGATAGGTAGATGTTCAGGGATTTACCTGTGTTAACTGAGCATCTACTCCGGTACCCACTGGTCCAGAAGCCCAACGTGCAAGTGCGGGTGTGTGCGTTGCACACTGGTAGGTGAGCTCCCAGGCAGAAGCTGACACGCGTACGCAAGAAAGATGCAAATACCTCAACTTATCTCCTAGAGACTGATCGCTAACTATCTCAGTGTTTCTGTTTCCATCCCTGTGAAATGGAGTTGGTAATACATGCTTATTTCAAGTAAAGATTGTATAAGTACAGATTGATTTAATATTCAAATAGAGCTTTGAGACCTTCTAGAACAAAACTGTTTAAGAGCAAAACTGTACCATCATCGTTTGTTTTCCCTCCCCCTGTTTCCTGGTGAGGCTGTAAGTTTTCCTTCCCCTCTCTGGTGAGGCTGTAAGTTCTCCCAGGAATCCAGTGCTCAAGTTGAATTTATAAGCTGCAGTACAAAAAGGACCAAAGGAAATAAGCCACTTTAATAAACACATAGAAAATCTGCATAATTTTCTAGTAACTTTGTAATATGACCCATTGTTTTTCCACTTCATGTGCGCTAGTGAATATATCCATGACCTGCTTCAGTTCTTCCTTGGGAAGACCGGTGACAGAAAGGCCCGTATGCCTCCTTCCCAGACCGTGCCTATCCAGACCCATAATTTTATCAGCAACCAGCTGCTTGGCACAAGCCTTGCCAACTCAGCAACTCCATCTACTCCTCCCTTGAGGAAACCATTCACCTTATCACCAAAGAGAGACAGGGGAAAAAAATTCCATCTGTTACAGCTCAGAGCTAGAAGCTTCATAATTGCATGGGTACACAGGCTGCATATCAAATTTTTTTGTTTTAGGAAGCACTTAGGGGAGCATTCATTCTCCTTTTATTGTTGTTCTCTCCCTTGCAAGTGACTGTATTTCATCTCCTCTGGGATACAGTGCAAGGATTTCTGAGCAAATTTGTGGCTTAATGATGCTGGGGAGGGTTTTAGACCCACAAATGCGTTCTGGAAAATCTGCGTGCTATCCTGTCGTGTGAGCTGTGGCAGACCAGCACAGTGTGCCACAAATGTCCCTGCTTTCCTGGGTCATCTGCCAAGTATGGCCTCGAGCAGCACAGCATTTATTGATTGGGTGTACCTCTAAATTAATTTCAGAGAGACAACTGGAGGGGTACAAACTTATCCCAGAGTTAATGCATTTTTCAGACTAAGATTCACTGAATAATGGATGTGAAAAGAAGCCCTTTCTTGGAAATTTTTTTATATTGACCAAGTTTGTTACAGAAGAACCTTAAACAATATTATCAAATAACTTCCGTATCATTGCCTATCTCTTGTTAGCGACAGCTTTCTGGGGTTGCTCTGGATTTGTAGCCTCTGTCACGTTACAGACCGTCCCCCCAGGAGCTCCCTTTGCTGCTGCCCACCTTGGGATCTGCTCTGCTGGCACTGGGCGGCGGGTGCGGCACTGGGCAGGGCAGCGCTGGCTCCGTCCTCCCGCGCTCCCCTCGGAGGGCAGAACGCTCCCCTGCGAGCAACTCCTTCCTGAAGCCTTTTTTTAGTACTGGCTAAACTCGGTTTTGAAAGCCCAAGTGGGATTGGCGCAGGGGTTTAGCTCTGTGCAGTCTGTCTCGGGGTTTTGCACCAGTTCAAAGAATAGATGCAATTTCTAAGGGTAAACTTCTCTAGTTCAGTGTCATCTGTTTGGTTTCAAAACAAGATGCTCTCAGGTGATTAGGCCAAGACACTCATTAGTCTGAGCCACAGCATGATACAGATATGTTTGTGAAGTGCCGTGAGGGTCTCCACCCTGTCTCTGAAACTTGGAGGATGACTCGTCCCCTGGGACGGGCTCTCGCTTTGTCAGAAGGTGCGAGGCATATTCCATGGTTTGAAAAACGTGCCTCGCGGTGACAGGCTGCCAGAGATCAATCTGATTAGCTTATCAAAGGGAAGATTAGAAAGCAACCTCATAGTGCTGTTTAAATATGTTCACAGGGAGAAAGTGCTAGGTACAAAGTATTTTTTTAATCTGGCAGAGAAAGGTATGACAGGAGCTGATGTCTGGAATATTTAAACAAATTATTCAAATGGTTAATCGAGAAAAAAATGCAGCAGCTTTGTGCGAATCTTGGGGCATCACAGTGAGAATTCTCTTCCTAAATACTGTTTACCAAGAGTAAATTTTGCAGGAGTCCTTGCAAAATTTGGGCCAGATGTCTTTTGCCCCTCTGCTGCTGGCTTTCATTTCTTCTGTTGTATTCAGACCTCAAATTGAATAGCGAGTGGTTCTGCATTATTTGTTTTATTGCTGCCAAAAGGGAAAAAAATTTCATAGAATAAACAGTGGGATGTTTGCAACCTTCTTACATTAGGCAGATTGAATAAACTGGCTCACAGTTGATTGTTTTTTTTCAGATCAGTCAGTGCCATTGCATTTTTATTTATTTGATTTTATGTATGTAGTTCTGGGGCTTTTGTTTTGTCTGGGATTTTTTGCAATCATGACTTCTGGTCAGGGACACAGGATTACAAACAGCATTACCTTTCCTAAGCATCGGCGCAGAGTTTACAGAATACTGATTCTTGGGATAACAAAAATAACAGGATGAGTAAGCATTATTACGCAGGGAATGCAGAGTCACTGATTGCAAATAACACGGAGCCTAATTCTCTCATCTCCTAATGCCCGGTTAAATCACTGCCTCGGGAGCAGGGGGGGTGTGTGGAGCTGATGTCGGGGTGCAGAGGGGGGCCGGGGGGCTCGGCCCCACGGGGCATCGCCGCGAGGATCTGGGGATTTGCAGAGGAGCCGTCGCTGTACAGTTCTGTGCTTTCTAAGACTCCATCTTGTGCCCACTGATGGCAAAAGCAAGTTTTCTGTTAACTTTAGCACCGCAGGAGCCTCGGTTCCCCATCCATGGATCCAGACGCAGATGTGTTTTTTCCTCTGTCAGGCCTTGAATTTGCTAAACAGTGCAAAAAGAGCAAAACAGAATGCCTGCAGCTTGCAGTCAGCCTGCCTCTCTGAATAAGTGTGGTACAGCCATGGTGTCGCTCGGAGTTACATATTTTTGTTGCTTTTTTTTTTTTTTTTTTTTTCCCTCTTTCAATGTTAGCTTTCAGAGTACATGGGAGAGAAAATAGGGCAGACAGTGCACACGCCATTATTCTGGAATATTGATGATTAGTCTGGCGCCATCTCGGTCAGTGAGTTGTGTTTCCAAAGAACACCGTTTCCTCCCCAGTTTTCTTGGAAGACAAAATATGTTGGAGTTGTGTGACATAGCTGATCAGAAGGAGGAGTGGAAAAAAAACAAAAAAAAACAAAAAAAAACCACAAACAAAAAACAAACAACAAACCAACAGTTTTCTTTTTGTCATGCTTCACAAATGCAAACAGGTTGTGGTTATTTCCTTTATGCTAGGGCATACTAATTGCAAGTACATTGATTAATTATGTATGATGTGCATAGTTTAGTTGCCAAAAAAATATTTTTGGATATTGTTAACCCAGAATATTACTTTAACTTACTGTCACCATTATTTTGCACATTGTGGTGGTTTAATGAGCATATGGCACTACATTAGCTAATGCAAACCCCTATTTTCTTAAACTAGATAAGTTTGGTTTTCCTCTAGCTACCGTGGATATTTTTTACATTGCATACCACACTGCTAAATATTTAAAGGTATGGAAGTGAATGGTGGAGCCTGTTCCTCCTTTGCATTCTTATGCAAGTGAGTTATGTCTATCTATGAATATAAAATGCTGCCACAGCCCTGGCTGAAGGGGCAGCCATTTCTGAACCTGCTGCCAGAGTTTTGCCTTAAATCCAATCATGTAATGTGTACTTAGCTAATTTCCAGCTCTCAGCAAGTAGAGAATCTGTTGATCTCTGGAATGTCTTTAGACATCACACTTCAATATAAGCATCTTCAAAGGATTTGACTTTTCCCTGCCATAACACATTGTTTTAAAGCTGATCTCATAATTGTATTGATTTTTATTTTTATTTTTATTTTTTTTAGTTCTCTGCGTCAAAGCACTTCTTTAATCAAAAGTAAATTATGTAAAGGCCATTAGGGTCAGCCCAGCAAGCAAAATGAAAACTGCAATGCATCATTTATTTGTAAATGTCAGTGAAATCTGCAGATCAATACCCTTCCCAATGTGGATTATACTTATTATTTTATAGAAATCCTGTGGCAGCTGCCAGGTCGGGGTGGCCCCGCAGAGCAGTGCGGGGCAGGGCCAGCCCTGGGGTCAGGCTGGGGGACTCATCTTTGCCCCGTCCCTGCTCCTTGGGCCGCCCACGTTTGCTGTGTCGATGGCAAATTTGTTCTCAGGGGCTCTTGCATAAAGGAAATAACCACAACCTGTTTGCATCTGTGAAGCGTGACCAAAAAACCCCCAAACTTTTCTTTTTTTTTTTTACTCCTCCTTCTGATCAGCAATGTCAACATCTGCAGGGTGCTTGTGTCCCGTTCGGCCCCGGAGCCCAGCAGTCACATCAGGCCCTCGGAGGAGGGCGGAGACGGGCCGAGTGCTCAGCTGGGTGTTGCATTTTATTTTGTTGCTTTTCATGCGCCTGCAAGTAGATGCCGAACCTTGAGTTTCCAGGTTGCTGCTACCCTTCCCCACCTCGTGTCCCACAGTCCGGACCCCAAACACCAGCAGCTCACACCGTGGGTCCTGCCGAAAGCCGGGGAAGTATGGGCATGGGATGGGAAAAAGGCAAGTCGCTTTTAGGCTTTTTAAACTCCATCTAGTGGCAAAAAACTTGTCATTTTATGGTGGTGGGAAACCCGGTGGGTCTGGATTGGAGCTGATCTCCCCCAGAGACGGGCGAAGCTGCTCGGATGTCGACTGGAAACTTGACCTGGATGCTTGCAAGGGCATGCGACGGCAAGCCAGGAAAGACCTCCCTGGAAGGGTTAAACCCAGCGTGCTGCTGTTCTGCCAGATAACGAAGGCGGTGGTGCAATAAAGCAATAGTGCTTTAGCTGCCTTTGGGGAAATCCTTGCGAGATGGTAGAGCAGAGGCTTTCTGTTGGTGTCAGAAGTATCTATCCATCTTTTTATAGACTTATATTGGCCCGTATGGGTCACCGCATTATCTGAACACTGTAAAAGGAAATGAAGGAGGATATAACACCAGATAGGATCTGAGCACTGGTTCTGCTCTTAAATATTCAAAAGAATTTTTATGAGGGATGGGATTAAAATGGAGAGATTTTGCTGATGCTGTGTCGCAAAGATGTTTATAAAACATAACAATGCACCGTTCTCCCCTGCTCGGGCGGTCGGCAGGGCTGCGGAGGAGCGCGCAGCCCTGCTCGGCGTTGTGCCCTGCGACCCCCCCAGCACCCCTGCCTGCACGTAAAGCCCAGCCACGCCGGGGGGGACGGAAAACTGCCGGGTTCCTTTCAAAACTCGTGAGTGTTTTCTTTTGGCTGAAGCTGGTGCAAGCTCTCTGCCGCCGCTGCAGCCTGGCCGTGGTCTCGGGCTGAGCTCCATCCCTTCGCATGGATGGGGTGGCAAAGGGACCGGTATTCTTGGTTTTTGCACTGTGCTGAGGCACATAACCTACCCCGGAGCCTCACTGAGCGCTTGCGTGGATTTGGCTGACCATCATTATTAACACAGGATAAGTTTAGATGGTACAGCAGGCGCGTGTTTCCTTCCCTGTGCACAGACGAAGGGTTTTTCTGCAGCCTGGAGGGAGGGAACGGTTTCAAACATCCCTGGCTGTCTCCTCGCAGCACGCCGAGGAAGGAGGGTACTGAGAGAGGCGTTACGGCCTTTAAAAACTTGACCTCAAAGCACAAAGTGTCGGCAAGAAAAGGCAGGCAGGTTAGTTACCGTGGTAAAACCTCCGGTTAACGCTGCCCGCTTCAGTAATTCAGCAGGAGTTACCAGTTATCCCGGGGTGTGACACGAGAAGAAAGGAGAAATGGTCTCTGGAGGGGGGGTGTGAAATAACGGGAGGCGGCAACACGGTTTAGCAGACGGGGAGGACTTTGTGCGTGACCAAAGGGACGGCGGCTCGCGCGGTCGGAGGCGTGAATGGATCTGCTGTAGGAGAGGATCCGTCATGAATGTTTAAAGAAGGAGCACAAAGGGGGGAGCTGCAGCCGGGTCTTGGGGGGGTAGGGATGGGGGGATGTGCTAGTTCGACATCCACACATTCAATTATTGTGGGTGTCAGTTAATGAAGGCAGACGCAGAACGGCTGGTCTAATTAAAATATGAAAATGGTGCGAAGCGGGAGGAGAGCTTTGCCTGGAGGCGGGGGGGAGGATGCTGGTGCGGTGCTGGTCTGGCTCCCTGACGAGCGGATGGCAGGGAAGGGGAAATTCTGGGGTGAAGTACCGATATCTGTGTCCGCGCTCTGGTTTTTATAAGGGCTCTTTCCCGTGCTGTGGGTGCAGACCTCAGCCCGGACGTGTCCAAGCCTCACGTGAGGTTCTTGGCATGGAGGAATTCAGACTGTGTCGGGGTGGCACTGGCCAAAGAGCAAGGGAGGGGGGTCAGGAAACCACCTTCCTGCTCCGAGACCTTCCCTTCCAAGCAGTAAATATTTCCACAAAGCCACTCTTTGGGGGTAGGGAGTGCTACCTCAAATTCTTCACCCCCAGGTGCTCCCAGAAGTCCAGCCACCCAAGCCATGGTGGGCTCTCAGCGCTGGCAAAACTGCCTTTTGGAATGGGTGGAAAATCATGCATGGATATTTTGAGGGGGGAGAGCAACTTTGCATTACATTTAGCAAATTATGGTGTGTTTTTCTTTTACTCATCTTTGCAATCAACAGATTTAAATTTGTGTGACAACCATGAACCGCAGCTGTAAATCTTGCAGTTCAGGTGTAAGAAAGTCTTGTGGGTTCACAAAAAAATTTCTACAAGGCTATTGCCTATCTTTCTGAACTAGAAAAAGGAAAGAGGGTGAAAAGCCTAAAACTGATTCCGCTCAGGATAAAGCATCAAGAGCTTCTATGAAGCTATCATAAAAAAAAAAAAAAAAATATATATATATATTTGAGAACAGCTTGGCCTGGAACAATATTTCAGACATGGCTAGCTGTTAAAAATAAGCTAATTCAGAAAAGGCACATTTAAATAAATATAATGCAAAGACATAATGGCACAGATAATAGTTTTGAATGGGGAATTCTAATGACTTTGAGGGCATTTTACAGGGCAATTAATACACATGAAAATGCTGCTCTATTCAACTGATGGAAAGAAAGGAAAATAAAATAAAATAAAGCAGGCAGAAAGAAAAAGGGAGATGGTTGTGACTGGTAAAAATAGGGTTTGATTTTCTTTTCAATAGGATCACTGCTTACAAACATAATAAAAGGAAAAATAAGCATGTCAGGTTCTATAATGTGGCTTGTAAAATCCCAAATGATTAGTTTCTAAAGAGGGGCAATTAGGCTCCTTTTGCATATGCATGTGACTTCTGTGGAACGGGGCTTTCTCTGCTCCCTTCTTCTCTCCCTCTTTATCAACAGTCTAAAAATACATCTCCTCCCATTAAACCTCCAGCATCATCCTGCTGAATTTGCGAAGGGGGATTGTGGGCCTGGGCTCTCTCTAAAGAAATAATTTGGGTTTATTGGCTCCATCAGCCATTATGTGGGAGGGGAGCGCAGGCTGCCTGAGGTGGGGTCAGGGTCCGGCCCCAGGACCTGAGGGGAGGGTGTTTTAGATGGGCTGGGCTGGGCGTTTGCTGGCACACGGGTGCTGAGAGCTGCCAGGGAGAGGCTTTTTCTAAAAATGCAAATTCCTCATAGGGAAAGCGGCTTGTTGAAACGCTCTAGGGGAACTCCCATCTATTTTTCATCTGCAACGTGAACTTTCACGTCACTGTAGAGCACTGGGGCTTGGGTCCCCCTGCCCTGAGAGACAGGGAGGAGGAGGAGGGTGGCAATAAGTGTTGATCCCGCAGAGGCTGGTCCCAAATTTGCATTTTCCCAGATTGTCTAGCACTGGTTTGTCTGATGCTGCTCCGTGCACCCGGAGGATGGAAGGGTGTCCCAGGGCAAGGCAGCCCGTGCTGCTGAACAGGCTCTTCCCCTCCTGGTCGCCCGTCACGAGCTGCTGAACTTGCAGTGGGGATGGCTGGGGACGAGTTCACGGCTCGCTGATGGCTGTACGAGGGGGGGCCGGAGGCTTGTCGTGGTCCCTGCGGGACTTGCAGTCGATAAACTCATCCCCCGTCTTCCCTGCCCATCTGCACGAGGAGAGCTGCCCCTGTCCTTGAAAAAGAGCCTGTCCTGATCTTGAGCTGTGTTTTTTAAATGTATAAATAAATATTACATATGCTAACAGATGGTTCATTAGCCAGTTGTTATGGCAATCAGCATTTCAGCCAATTAAAATCCTTTTTCATAGCTTTAAAAATGTCAATGATAGGAACATTTAAATGCCCAAAGAACAAACAGATTCATTGTAGCATGGTACTAAAACAAAAGGCGTTCTTTGCAAGTTTATAGAGAAAGGATGAGAAGAAATAGAGTAAGATTTTTAAATCCTTTGTGCTGAAGAAGTGAAAAGGTGCTGACCCCTGTATATTAATTAATGGGAGAGGTTGTTGGTCATCTTGCATCTTGTCACTCAAATTGCAGAGTTTTGGGTGATCCCTTGGGAACCTGAGAGGCACAGCCAGTGCGTCCCAATCTCCCCTGGGGTGTTTCTGCAGGAGCGAAATGGGGGAATTGTTCTGGGAGGGCTCAGAGTTCAGCACCCGTGGGCAGGGTTGCACTTTTGCCCCATGTGCACACTGGAATTCCTGAGCTCGTTTTCAAGCCTGACCAGAATGACAGATTCTGGCATCCCTTGGAAATGCTGCCGCTTTCCCTGGCCTGCCCGTGCCTGCGGGGATGCTCAACTGGCTGCGAAAGAGTGGAGCACCAAGTGCAAGTTCAGGCTGCACAGACTGGTCTTTTAATTGGTACCTCAGAGTGACTAGGCCAGAGGTGATGATAATCTAAAGGAATTTAAATTGGTTTTGTAGGCACACCATGATACCTAATGGTAGTGGAGTACAGGGCAGTCCCAGAGGGAGGAATGGAAGAAGCAAGTTACACTTTGTGTTATAACTCCTGGCACTTTCTGGGTTACATATGGTTTGAATAGCAAATAACACTGGTTAGGTCTTAAATTCCTGCGAACCACCTTTTCTCTGGGTGGGTTACACATCTGTGTGCTGTCAGCACTCTGCCTCTCCAGCCTGGGACTCTGTATGCAAGAATAAAATAATTGTATGGGAAGGCAAGACCTTTTCATCCCGAGTTGGTGTTTGTAGCAGGACACTCCCTGGGCTGGGCAGAAAGCCTGGCCCTCCCGAAAGCATCCTCTGCCTGTAGCTTGCAAGCAGGTATTAGAGTTGCCCATATCCCCTGTGTGGGGATTGATGAAGGTAAAATTTTTCAAGCCTCTTGTTCACAGCGGGCAAGATGGGGCTTTTTCCCCTCTCTCTGCCATGTTACGGGGGCTTCTGCCTGCTTTGGAAGCCAGCACAGAACAGGAGCCTGGATGTGATGAGTCACAGGCTTAACAGGGTTGATTCTCCTTTTCTAATCTGTGCCGTCTTTTACAACCATTTAGAGGAGCAAAAAATAGCTCCCGCAGACAATCAGAACAGATTATTTTAATGAGAGCTCAAAAATGAGAAACAAATGGCTCAAATTGAGCCTTTAAACATTTCTACACACGTCTGCAAGGAGCTGTGCGATGCTTGAATCAGCAGGTCTGCAGCAAGAGGCGGCTGCTGTCAGGAGTTTAGTTTCAACCCTCTTTTTTTTCCCAGTAGCTAAACTGAACATCCCAAGTGAAAGCTGCATGCTATCTGCAGCTCCATTTTCTGCTTGTAATTGTCTTTTATCTGCTGGAGTCGGCAGTGCCCAGCCTACATCTGTTCCTGATCCACTCAGTGTAAACGTCAGAGGGAAACAATCATTTTTTGCATGTGCTTGAATAGGCAATAGGTAGAATGAAGCTAATAATCTTTCAAAGACCTTGCCTTTCTCTCTAGATCGTGTCCACCTTTTTGATGGCCACTGTTTGCTTGTTAATTAGTTCTGGTTTTTGTTTTTTTTTTTTTTTTTTTTTTTCATGCTGTAAATCCAAAGTAGGCTCTCAGTTGCTCTAATCTAGATGAAGATTAGGTCAGAACTGCAACAGACTGTTGTGCTTGAAGGAAGAGGGTTTTTATCTGCTTCAATAGGGAAAAGACAAGAACTCCCAACAGACCCAGCCCCGCTGTAGCCAGCACCCTCTGATCCTGTCCTACCCATACATGTCCCAGTTGTGAATTCTGAAGCTGAGGTAGAAGCTTTAAGAATCGTTCTGGCATAACATTGTGTATTTGAGTTATCTAGAGAACTCCCTATCACCGATAAATATACCTTCCCTTCCTTTTATTTCTTACATCACTTTTGGTTTGTGATGGCAGTTCCAAAAGCTTTAGAGCTGCTTCTAGATTGGCATAAAAATATCACAAGTACTTGTTTAAACATCAGAAAGGTATTAGCTCAATTTTGCACTTCAATGATACCAAGAGTGTTTAGGCCCATTGGGCATGAATTTAATTTTCTTACAGGCTGCAGAGAGGAGAAAAATCAGCCTCCCTATCTTAGCATTAGCTGCTTCTCCCATGACAACTCGAAGCATCACCTCTCTGGAGCTCCAGGCTCCAAATGGCAGTCAGATTTGGAGTTGGAGTTCTGAGCACACAGATGCCCTGAAGTCTCTGCCCGGGGCTGTCTTACTGCCTTGCTCACCGTGTTGCCCATCGTTGGGGTTACAACAGCAAAGTAATTTAGCCCATGCTAAACACCACCACGCTGCCTATGGCAGGCAGAAAATCCTGCCTCACTTCTTTAGTAATAAAACATTAGGTCTAAGCATAAAATCAGATTGTCAGTTTTTAATAGTACATTAATAACACATTTTGTTGATTACTTGCAAGAGTAGGCAGAACATTTTCTTTTTAATGTGCCCTGTTCGTTAGCTCATTGCTGGCTCAGAGACCCGGATGCCTCAACACTCGTGTGCACAAGTGACGTGAGACTCTGAAGGTGCCAGGACGTCGGCTCCCTTTTTTCCAAGGATACAGGAATGTCAATAGTCCTTGTCACACATGGGGGGAAAATTGCCTTTTAATGGTCAATAGTAATAACCAGTCTGTTTAAACTTTCATGAATGAGATGTATACAATCTGTGGCCTATGAATTATGCACATCCCTCCGGTGGCTGGGAGGTAGGAAATGGTCCCAGTCCCCGCTGTCCAGTTCTCCTTCGCTCCCAGTCCCTGTTCCTTCTCTCTGCGGCTCGTCCCAGCTCCTGGTGGGGACGGCCGTGGTGCCTCTGCCGATCCCCTGCCCGGGCAGCTCGCGGCTGCCTGGGCTGTTTGCAGGGACTCGTACCCATCTCTGCTTCGGCTCAGGGCAGATCCTCAGCCAGAGAGGGTCACGTCCGTGCTGGAGGCTTCCCGGCCACCCCTGCATGCTTGGTCTGTGATCATGAAGATGCTTTTGATAAGTACCAACAGGAGCCTGTTCAAAACATGAGCCCTTTAGGCCAACGGTGACCGTGGTAACAGCAATATTTCTGCTGGTAAAGCCTGATGCAGGCAGTAATTATTAATATAAGCAATGTTTTGCTCGTTTTTTACATTTTGTGCTCTAAAAAAACATCCTTCCTTTCCTCTTCCTTGTTGCCCCCAAACTGAGGTGAAAGACCACAAAAGGACTTACATTTTTAAAGGAGTTTCAAGCTCTGACTGTGGACATCCAACCACCTCTACTGAAAATACGCTCTTAGGGGACTCGGAGCCCAGATTTAGCGACTGTACTGAGGTTTAGATAAGCCTTAGCAAAGCATCCAAAAATTACAGATTCCTTTCTGTACCCTGCCCAAACATCAGATCCTTTGAAGCCTGCCCAGGGCTGCTGGGCAGGAGATCAGCTGGGCTGAGATCAGAGCCACAGGAAGAAAGTTTTGAATCATGAACCAGAGCAGTGTGTGATAATAAAAACAAACAGGAAAAAAGGCGTACTCCAGCGCTACGAGCGCCTTCCACCATCTGCACCCGTGCTGTGATAGAGCCCCTGCAGAGTTTCACAGGGAACGAGATGCAGCTTGTAAGTGCCTTTTGGTGCAGAAGGATCTTTTGGATGCTGATCAAGATACAGGTGGAAAAGGATTCTGGTGGCTGCGAATAAGTAAATAATTTTTTAAAAGCTGGAAGGAAGACGTACAGTTGTAAAGAGGAGATCAGAGAAAGTGAAAGGAGTGAACTCTATAGTAAACTAGCGGATAACCCTGAGGCTTTGGGGAGACGGGTAGGTGGTCAGCTGGGAGGGGATATACCTACTCATGGGAGAGTGAAATACGTGATGTGCTTGGAAAAATCCCCGGAGGACGAGAGCTTTGCTGGGCAGGGGAGTCTGGAGGCCGGACCCCCGCTTCACGGGGTGAAATCCGTGGGTGATGCTCTGAGATGGGTCGGGCTGGGTGCGCCAGGAACCGCCGGCTCTGCTGCCCTGCCTGGGCGCACGTCCTCGTGGCAGGTTTAGGTACCTGCTCCTCCCCGGCTGCACGAGGTGTAAGCCTTCGCTTTCCTGCCTGCCTCGGGCTTGCCCCTATGGAAGGGAGCCTGCAAGAAGCCGTGAAGGTAGAAAGTCCTTCCAGGCCCATAACTTTTGTCTTTTAAAAGTAGGACACTTTCAACACAGGTACACGTTATTCATAAAGCAAACCCCCAAACTATCATTTTATCTCCATGCCAAATCATAATCCTCTTCCAGCTCCCTGGGGTTCTGTTGAAGGTATTTGATTTTTTTCCTCTGTCCCTTTCTTTTAAAACCCATTTCATTATCAAATGGCGTTAGGGGAACTGATCTGTAATGAGGAAACTGGCAGAAGTCCCAGAGTGATCAGAGGGGCTGAGATTCAGTGAGGTTAAGCTACTGCTCAAAAAAATTGTAAGTAATTAAAATTAATTAAAAATCATTAAACAAACCTTCATGCTTGTCGTCTCATGTGCTGCTGACTTGCCTGCAGACTGTGCCACCCTTCCAGGCTGTGGCAGGGTGGTTTCAGATGATGGGATGGGGTGGGATGAGCTGATCGTGTCTGTGCTGGATGCAGGCGGCTTTATCAGGGGCTGTTCCACCACCGCGCAGGGATGGTTTGGCCAAAGAGTAGATTTATGTGGTGGGGGGTTGGCTGTGTTTGTATGGTCCTGCCACGTGAGACGAAGCTTTTATGCCTGATGCTGGCGCGGTTTTCCCAGCTGACCACAGGACGGTGATTTAGTCTTTGTGAACTTGAATTTGTAGGTGCAAAAAGGCAATTTGTCATTTTTTCTCAATGTTATGTGCACATACAGTCCCTAATGCACAGATGCCTTGCTCTCACCAGGGATATTCAGGCACTCCAGTATTACTAATGCTAATACTTATATTACTAAGGTTAATACTAACCTGCAGGGTTGTTCATTTAGAGGTGGGATTTTGTAATTGCCTGAAAAATTCTGTCTCGTTCCATTTTACAAAGAGGACCAGTACATCCCCAGACCTTCAAAGCGACCCACTGCGAGCAGGGCTGGTTAAAACCTTCACAGCAGCACTGTGAATGACCAGGGTTTGTTTCCTGCAGGAGCCTCCAGCAAATTGCCTCCCCTGGAACCCCCACAGAAGTTGCAAAAACATTTGCATTTCTGAGGTCCTTGCTGAGAAGGAATAATAAAAATCCACAGAAACGTTGTCACTTCTCTGCTGGCGCGCGGGGGTGCGGAGAGGTGCTTCTGCTGTCACAATATTTGACAATTCATGCACCAGGAGTGACCCAAAGTTTAAGCTGTCACGCATCATTATCATGCTTAAGGATAGCTTGTTCCTCCACAGGCTGCGTTGTCCTCGTCCTGTCCATCTTGCAGAGCCGAGGCAGATGATTCAGCCCAATTTAACAGGAGTGACAGTTTTGACTGGGGAGAGGCCTTTACCCAGTTTCCATGGTGATCAAATTACCTCTTTCATTCCAGGTCAGGAGGTTAAAATCATTGATGGGGACTCTTCAACGGGTGGGTTTGCATTTCCTCTGGCTGCATTGTCTGCTCCCAGCTCCGAGGAGGATGCTGTATTTGCAGACCTGCATTTAGGTACCCGGGCGAGCTTTTAATTGCAGAGCTAGCTGGGTGCGAACGCACAGGCCGTCCTCGCCCTCCCGGAGTTATCTGCAGTAAGTGCTCAGACCCTGCAGTGAGGGCTGTAGCACGTACCTTGCAAAAATGTGGGCTGTCCCTGTGAAGGCGAGATGGGGTGCATGAGGAGAGCAGAAAATCCACGTGTGGGACATCTCGTCCCAGCCTGCTGGTACCAGCTGTGTTCAGAGGAGTGCGTGAGGCAGGGGATGGATCTCCATCAGCTAATAGCTCATCCTGCTCTTTAAAGGATAGAAATTTGCTATCCCCTCAAAATATTTTTCTGGTTTTAATAAGGTTTGTTGCCTATGGAAGAGCCCAGCTCTTCCCCAGGCTGCTGGTGGTCCGTGGCGGCAGCTCCCACGGTGCCGTGGAGCCCGTTCCCTCCCACCGCTTCTGAATTTTCCATTTGTTTTACACCGGTGCTCAGAGATCACAGTGCGACACAACGCGCTCCTTCCTTTGTACTGCTCATTTATTTATTTGGGGGGGTGGCGGAAAGCCTTTGCCACCTCTGGCCACAGGCAGGAGTTTCCCGGAGAGGTGCTGGCCGGGAGAGCCTGGGTCAGGGGAAGATGTGTTTTGTGCCTTGCCCACTAACTCATTGCCACAGGGCCGCTTTACGGGAGCAGTTCAGTATTACATCAAGTCCATTAGTTGTATTTGCCAGGTCTCTCCCCTTCCCCTTTGAGCCTTAGGAACATCAATAAATGCTGTGAAAAAGTCTGTTGTAAATAAATGGAGTTTCTGCCTATTCTAATCAATAAAATATTGTTTATAGAAGCGCTCGCAGCTCTCCCAGCTCCAGTTAAAGGTCTGTTGGCGTTTTTATAAGCCCTGCTTTTCAGGTGGCTGTAACTTGGCTGCTCGGAGTACCCATCTGCCGTAGCGTGGTTTGCAGACTGTCGGTCGGGATGTAAATCAGATTGGCGTGTTTAAGTTTTGTAGCTTCTGGTTTTGCTGTTTCTTTAAAACACAAGTGGCTGTATGTGGCTTTTTTTTTTTTTTTCTTGCTAGACTGTAGCTTAATAAAGGAGGTGCAGAGGGTGGATGGATGTATTTTTGCAGTTAAGCTATGTCGATGTCTTCTTGTATGTAGGGAAAACGAAACAACCAAACAAATAACGTTTTGATAGATTCCCACTATCTGCATTTAAAAACGAAGTACCACACAGAAAGCACAATAACTACATTTCATAACTCTCTCACTATACAAAGCCAAACTGGGCAATGCCACAGTAAATTATTTCCTCCTGCTGCCTACATTTCAGACTCCTTATTTTCTGGATTTTATATCTCTCAGCCTTTTCATATCACTGCAGACTGAGATTCAGTGCATGTAGCAAGCTAGACCAAATCCCCATATTCAATTCTCAAAATATTAGTTCAGTCCTTACAGCAATATTTGATTTATGGAATACTACAAGAATATAAATAATTTGTTCTTGTTTTCACAGGATTAGTTGCCAGATGCAAAGCTAGAAATAAGGGATAAAAGGTCTGTGCTTGCTGTTGGGCACAAAAATCCTTTAATGATTTATTAATGTCAATGTTTTTATTTTTCGTATAGGCTGTTGTTATATATGTGTTTATTTATTTCCTTACACAGTCAAAGGTCACTGTTTGGAAAGCAATTGGCAGGATGTTTAAGAGTGCCCAAGAAACTGTCTGTGAGCTTTGGCCTTCTAAGTTGTTTGAAGTGCTTTTGGAGATCTCCAGCCTATAAATACGTCGTTCTGCCGCTCGCAGACCCGGTGAAGGAGTTGATAGAAGTGCCGTGTGCCTGCAGGCTTTGCTGGCATTGCAGGACAATGAACCTTCCGTGCAAAAAGCGCCTGTTTTGAAGGCACCACTAGTGCACCTGAGTCTGGCAGCTTTATCTTCTCTAGTAGTTCCTTGCTCTGAACCGGGGGAAGAGCTCTAGACCCGCCTGGAGCTCGTTAGAAGTCATTTACTGGCTCTGTCTGTACGACTGCCTTTCTGTCCCTCCTCGGAAGGGTTGCTGTTGTACCTCCGAGTGAAGGACAGGATTTCTCTCCATCCTTTCAGCTAGACGGTGCACCAGGCATTTCTCCAGTGTCAGCAGGCTGCAGCGTGAGCAGCTTTCCCTTCTAACTCCTCTTCAGCAGTAGATCCGATAAAGTGCCGGTGCCCAGTGTTACTCTTTGGCCAGCAGTTATTCTTAGAAGTTTCTTCTCCACTGCTGGAACTGTCCGTTCCTCCTGGGACGTGTTGCGTTGTGTTTCTGTTTGTCATAGCTGGGCTCTTTCTCCATCACCTCCAGCATGACAAGTGCTCCCCATCGGTTGCTGCTGCAGGGATGGGGCTGTGCTGCGGGTTGGGGTGCTTGGGGGGCAGCAGGTAAATGCCAGGAGTTGCCCAGCCTGCAATACGCTCGAGCAAGAGGGGAGAGGAGCTTTAAACGAGCAGATTTTGGGGCTGTTCTTGACAGGCTGTGTTTGCAGGGGGCCCTCACTTTAGCACTGCTGAAACTGCTTCAGTGTTTTCATGATTATTTATTATTACAGCTTTAGAGCGAGTAAGTAATTAATCAGGTCTCTGATTGTTATCCTTGGCTTGGCTCAAGTTTTGATAAGGTGCTTAGGATGGTTACGTGAGAGAACGCTTGCCCTTGTTGGTGTGGGCTAATAAGTCTATCAGCCGGGGCGGAGCGGCCGATAAAGCCATTCCGGAGAGGTTATCAGGGCAGCACACATTTTCATCTTAACTAGACAGAGTACATATAGCAGGTTGGTAACCTTTAAATATGCAAGTGCTTTGAGGGCCGGGGGGGCAGAAAAGGGAGCTGCCCTGCGGCGGGGGCTCTGCACGGGACACCAGTCCCATTGCCGTGAGCCTGCGGCCGCGAGGCAGCAAGCGCTGCGTGGCTTGGATGTGCAGGGAAAGAACGCTCTCAGACTTGAACTTAATTTTATTTGTGACCTCCGTGGAATGAAAGCTTCCCTCAAAAGGGAAACAACATCATAACCCAATCTCCCTGGCCCTCTTCTGCTGTCTAAGCCATAGAAGCTGTATTAACCCACAGCTAAGACACCGCCAGGGTCGTAGTTCAGCCAGGAAAATCTTCTTTGCTCATAGTCAGGGATTTATATCACTTGGTTCTGGGGAATGGTGAAACACTCATATTTCTGGGGGGAGATGGCTTCTTCCACCTGAAACTACCAAGCCCCTGTGGCAGTCTTGGTGATGTATTATCAGCGTTTCCCGTCTGTGCTGTGTTATCTGCCCGTCTCATTCTGAGCGGGGATGCACATTGTTATCGAGAGAACGGGGGTTCAGCATCATTACTTCATTTAGATGTAATTCGCTAAAAATATCCTGGATCATACCAGCTGAAAATCTGATTAATTTACGGTGATCTTAACATATAAGCGCCTATAAAATTTCAGCTTGTGGCTAACTGCTTGCCTGGGTTGGGACTTAACCTTTAGACTTGTTGCTGAAACTGATAACGAGGGTCCTCTGAAAGGCAATTGCAGAGGTATTGTGCTGGACCTGAAATCAGAAATGCCAAATGATGAAAGGCACTGAGCAGTCACCGCCTGTAAAAACTGTCCTCTGCACTGCAGAGGTGCAAGGCTGCGAGCCGGTGACCTCCGGGGACAGGCTCTGCCTCTGCTTTACTGATGCCACGCAAACAAAACTTCCCCAAAAATGAACTAGTGGAATACAAATGACCATGTTTGTTATGTTTGTGGAGCAGGAGCAGCGCGTAGGAAAATAAATGAATTTGTTGTCTGAAATTGTGAGAATGCTGCAGGATGTCTATGTCCTTAGCTGCATTTCTTCTCTGGATTAATGGTGAAATTTCTCATAACGAATTTCCCAAAGCATTATATTGAGTCAGCAATGCTGACTCAAGCATTATATGTATTTTTGAAGGACAAGTGCATATGTTAACACTCAAATAAATACACACAAAAACTCTCTTGCTTTACTGAGTTGCAACAGATGTAACTGAAGAAAAAGAGCTCTAGAAGCAAGAGGAGCTGTTGTCTTTCCATCCATAGCCAAGCTTAAACAGCAGTAAATGTACAAATATCAGGGACAGAAAGAAACATTTTTAAAATAATTTGTATTTGCAAAACATTCAGTATCTGTGAAAAGCATGTGGAAGACTTTATAATACAAAACAGCTCCGTCTAACAACATAGCTAAAAACCTATTGACGTGGAAATGCCTGGTTAAGCTATTAAAAAGGGGCAATACTTAAATGAAAAAGTCTTCCTTTTTAATCATGGAAAAACTCTGTCCCTTGAAGTCAGTAGATTTAGAACAGTTTTATAGCAGTGTTGTCTGGGAAAAAATGCCTTTGCCTATAAGAGCACAGGTTCTTTTAATGTGAGTTGTCATCTAAATAATTCCATATCATCAAGCAAAAAGATAATTTTGAAGGGAAAAAAAATATAGCAGCTTAAAGTCTCAGATACAGTCACCCACAAAATTGCTTATGAATGTGCTATTAGTTTGAGCTAAAAGTTAATGGAGAAGCTGGCTGGCCTCGGGGGACTAATAAATAGGATACTAAGTCTTTCTGCTTTAGGGCAGTGTTTCAAAATTGGTCCAAGTCGACAGCGATTTGAGAGAAGTTCCTGTTTGATGCTTATTTGTTGGCCTAAGTGAGATAATGGATTGATGAGTTTCAACCTGATTCTGAGTGAGAACCAGTTCCAGAATTACAATTTTTATTATAGAAACGCTCAGAGGCCACAAACTGTGTCTGGATTTATAATTCCTGTACATGGTACAAATCCTTGCCCCACAGTGTGTGCAAACTAAATATCTATAAATAAACTGGGTCCTGCACACACACGGCAGAGGCTGCAGCATAAATAAGCCCGGGCACGGGAGCTGCGTTTTTGCTGCTTCCAGGGTGATCTGGTCCATTGTCCTCCTGTCCTCATCCCTCCTGGCTGAAACTTGGCAATGTTGGACGGGCTCGTTCCCAAACTCCCCTCCCAGCCCAGGCAGCACCCAAGGCGCAGCCCGCATGGCTGTGTGGGTTCCTGCCTGAATGCTATCGGTAAGAATTTTTTGTGGACTCCATCTCCCAAAGGCAGTGCAAAGAAGAGCTTCCAGGCAGTGTAAGCACATTAATTTTAGATTGTCATGGATATAGTAAAAACAATAGCAATAAAGCAGGCAGTTGTCATCCCAGTATTCAGATAATGTTGGCAATAAAAAGTACAAATTGTCGCATGTGAACTATGACACAAAGAGGAAGAAATGATGTTAAGAGTTCTTATAAACCACCCTCTACTCTATGCTGGTATAAAATAGGTGTACGTCGTACCAGTCGCTATTTAAAGTGGGCAATTAAAGTAGGTACTCCATCGTTTCTGGCCCGAGACTCTTCCTCCCACAGCCCCAGCCTGCGGGCAGCAGCGGGCGTTGCTCTGGGATGCTTGGCCACGTTTCTGCTATGCTCGTTAAGTTCGATCCGAGCGCTGCCCATCGCTCTTCTCCTTGGAGCTCGCGACACGCGCAAGATGCCCAGGGCCCGTCTGCACCCGCGCGCTGCGGTTGGCCCGAAAGCACGTCCCCGGGGCTCTGCTGGGAGTGGTGACACAGGACAAACTGCATTTCTGATACTCATAAACATCGCGTTTGTGCCGGGCTCAGGGTCCAGAGATTTTTTCATTCTCTTGGAAAGAATAAATAATATGGCCAACAGACTCCTATATTATTTGCAATGATGAAGCTTAATTGGCATGGTGATGAAATGACACCACTCCTGAAGCGCTCTGAAAGCCATAGTGGAGGATAATCCCCTCACCCCGACGCTAGGCAAGGATGTGCAAAATGTCAGGGAGGAAAAATACCTGCAATTGTCCTGCAAATTCACACCCCCACTTCTTAACAGGAAAATGAAAACTCTTCAAGAAGAGGCAGACCTTGGTGGCTTTGGTGTCTGTGCTGTGCTCCTCCTCTCTGCAGTAATTTATCAGTAATTCCATTGCTCAGAGGGGTTTCGGATATAGGCTATGGAGCTTTAGCAAAAGCAGAAAAAAAAAAAAAAAGGATTAGATTAGAGGATTAGACATTAGACGTTTATATGAATATGAATAGTCTTTGCAGCTACATCAGCTAGGAGAAAATTACATGGGACTGATAATCTTCATGCTTCAGGGCATAAGCTGATCATGAGAGCTGGTCAAATTATTTGTTGTGAGTCATTTATTTGAAGAATTTAGCCCTTTTCTGTTTGTGTGCGGATCATGATTTTTATTAATACACTTCTTATTCAGGACTGCTTGACAGCACTTTGCATGGCTAGAACTGAGCTGTAAATGGTTTATCATGGATATTCAATCAGTCATCTCCTATCTAGGATTTATTCTCTGGGAGTGAAGGTGAGAAGAAAGACCATCCCGTGGGTAGCACTGAGCTGCGAGATAGAGCTGAGTCCTCTAGAGCTGCCTTTCTGCTCGGGCTGCACAAGGCAACCCGTGTCTATTCATCAAGCATCTTTTCCTTCTGCAATTAATAGAAAGCTGGAAACTTGCTGCTGATTAGCATTAAGAAATTCGAAATACTGATGTGATCACAATGAACAAGCAATAAATTGGTGCAGACAAGCCAGAGCAAAACCAGTAAATAAGCAAATGTTTATCGCTTCCGGGGGAGTTCCAGGTCGAGAGTGGTTTGAGGATTTAAACAGCAACATTTTCTTCTGCTTCTTCAAGGTCCTTCCCTGGCAGGTGAAGCTCCTGCCGGCACGGGGGGGCTGCATGGCTCCTGGCAAAAATCACCCTCCGCCGGGTGACAATTTCCCAGACAAGGGGACTGGTGCTGCCCCAAGCTCCTGCGTTCGGAGCCCCCGGCAGCGGGGTCTGCCAGGCGAGCCCTGCCACTTCCTAAAAGCACATGCTCGTGGATTTGCATGCCTCTTTTACCTTTCTCTGTATTTCTGTGAGATTATTCTCCTCTTGGCACACGTTCTGACCTGCTGACACGGGAGGGATTGGAGCAAAAGGGGGGAAGATCAATACAAATTAAAAGCAAATTAAAAAATGTACAGAGGGCCAAAGCGCATCGTTGAAAATCCATTAGCCTCTGATTTATAGTTTTGTGACCCATGATTGTTTGCTGTGTGATAGAAGGGATCACAAAATCTATTAGTTTCCTTGGTCTGCATGGAGAGGCTTGTACAACCACAGAAAATCTCTCATTTAGATTAAGTTGAATAAATCCCACGTGGCCTATAGTTCACGTGTAATTCAAGGGTGTTTCTTACTGTTGTCCAGCAGAGGAGGGAAGGCTGGCACTGGGCTGGGGGCTCACTTGAATCCGTGAGCCCACGGCGGGTGGCAAAGGAGGAAAGAAAACTAAGGAGCAAGAAGTGTCTCCACTTCTGGATGGTTCAGCCCAGCCTCAAGCCTGTCCTTGTACAAAGTCTTCGTAGACCCCAAGTTTTAGGCAGTAATGCAAGCAGCAGTATTCCTGCAAACTCGAGACACTATTAGCTGCCTAAATCTCCCCGTTGCGTTCCGTGCCAGGTCGGTACAGACAAACACCAGCCCCAGAAAAACACCCGGTGCCACCCCTGCTCCCCCTGCCCACCGGCACCTCCCGCCCCAGCCCAAAAAGCTTCTCTTTGCGTGGCGGTGGAGTCCCTCTGCCTGTGGCTGACTCTCTGCAGGGGCGGGGAAGGGAAGGCCATGTCTAGTTACGAGAAAGATTTATTCCGGTTTGTGGTACCCGCTGGCCTGCAAACGGCTCTCCCTGCGCCCTGATCAGCGCGGGGTGGGCGAGCGGGGTGCCAGGGACGGGGTGTGCTGGTGGGTGCCGGGGGGCCGGCACGGCTCGCGGGAGCCCCCGCAGAGAGAGCTGGGCTCTTGGCTTTGCCTTCCCGGGGGGAGAGCATCGCACACGGTGCTGCTGTCACAGGCTGTCAGCTCTGGCGGGGCGGTTTACCTCATTTGTTGGTTTATTGTGGCTGATTAATTTGTTAAAATTACAGTCTGCCTTACGAATATTGGATTTTCATTCTGTTTGACTAATGTGCTAAGGATACCTGTCTTTCCTGGCGAGGGCATGTTGTCACTCTTGTACAAAACACAGGATGCTGTTTGTGAATGAGGCACAAATGCAAGGTGCCCGCTGTTTGCAGGGGCTCCAGCACAGGGAGCAAACAGCCAGGGCAGTACTGGGGTGCCAGCCCCTGGGAGAACTTCTGCCACGCCATCAGCTGTACTGCAAAACAGAGCCACAGCGAAGAGACTTGGCATCACATGGAGGCATCGCCCAGAATCACTTACAAAGTGGCAGGGAGGAGAAAAAGAGGAGGGGAAAAATCCAATATCGGAGAAAGCCAGAGCAGTCAAGCTGGTTCCACTCTAGCCTTTGATTAATAGCTCTGAAAAAAAAAAAAAAAAATCACACTCTGGTTGCAAAGAAGTTTATGCAAGTGACAGTTTTCCTAACACGTCTGTGTAGATTCACAAAATATTGTAGAGGAGAAACGTGTGTGTATGTGACTTTGCAAACAGACGTGTTCTGCACATCCCCTTTGTAAAGCCAGGCAAACACGCGCCCGGGCAAAACGGTGCCCCTGGTCCTGGCAGCGGCTCGAGCAAACGTCCCAGACACTGCGAAGTCATCTGGTGTGTATGGGAATATCACAAGACGTTCTCTGACCATTATAATGCAGTTAGTAGCAATAATGTTGTCTTAGTGCAATGTCTTATCACTGTTTTAACAACCTGACATGCGAGCCACCTCATATTATCACTTCAATGAATCCATTAAGCACTAAAGGCTTTCGAGAGCTGGATGCATCGGCAGTGAGGGGGCAAACTTCCATCACTGCTGACTGAGGAGGGATTATATTTGCTTTTGTTTAAAACCTTCAGTCAGAACGCCGAGCAAGAAGCAAACCAGTGTGGATATTCCGTAGGTACAAACAGCGCTGCGTCTGCTAGAAGCGTTATTGGATGTGAGCGCCGGGACCGAAGCAGCTGGAAAGGCAGCAGGGAAAGGAGGTGTGGGGGAGGAAGGCCACCATCATCGCCTGCTCCCTCCGGGCTGCTGGCGAGGCACAGCATCCCGCGGTGAGGGGGCTGCGGGAGCAGGGGGGGCTCTGAGCCCCGCGCCAGGACTCGGGGCTGGTGAAGTCGTGCCCAGGCGAGGAGCCGCGGTGCTGGCGCGGGTGAAGCAGAGCAGCGCCGGTTAAACTGCGAGGCGCGAATGGTTCCGGGAGCACCTTGGCGCGTTGAGTGTCTGAGAGCGAAGGAGCGAGTCAGGTTCGGTGATTTGCAGCTCAAAGCAATGCACGTGGGAAACGGAGCCCTAATTGTGTGCAAGCAATGAGCAGCACGGACACAAAGGTAAGCGTTACTGCTCCAAAAAGTTGCCTGTGGAAGTGTCCGTGCGTAGTTCTCTGAAATCATAAGCTGAAGCCTCAGCAGAGCCCAAAAGGCAAGCAGAACTGTATGAATTATTGAGGAGGAAATGGAAAATGAAACAAACAAAAGAAACTTTGCACAGCTTTATAAATCCTTGGCATGCTCACAGGGACAGTACTGGCTGCCGTTCGGGTCTTCCGGCGGCAAAAAGGCACCACAGACAGAAAAAGATACAAAATAGGGATGTTACATGGACGGCCAGGTTGCTTCGGAAGAGTCTGCTGGACCAGAACCCTTATGTTGGAGCAGAGGTGATGGATGAGAATTTTTAAAAACTCTGTCAGGAACAATCATTTATTAATTCTTGCATAGCAAATATTAGGAGACACCTGCCAAAATTATCCAGCAGTAAAGCAAGAGAAGGAAGTCAGTGTTTTATGTAATTCATAATTAAGTTGTGGTACTGTGTGCCACCAGGTATGACAGACGGTAACAGTATAAACGGGTTCAAAAAGGGATGAGATAAATTCAGAGTCAGTAATGAGTACTTGGTTCTCAAATCCAGGAGGAAGTCCCTAATCAGCTGGAAGCTGGGGGAATATGCCAGGGAAGGAGCATCTGCAGGCAGAGCCGGGGCTGGCCCTGGCGCCGCAGCCCCTGACCGCTCCGAATCGTGACATCTCGGTGGAACCGCCGGCGTGAGCCAGGGAGGAACCGATGCTGAAGGTGTTGCTGATGGGAAAGAAAGCCAGAGGAAAATAAACCAGCGTAGGATTCTGCCGGTGCCAAGAAACCTTAACGCTTGTGAGCTCAGAAGCGCTTGGCTGCCACGGCGCCGTGAACGCAATGGTTAACGAGAAGAAAAATGGTGTTTCCGCTGCTCCACAACCTGCTACTGTCACATAAATTGAAACCGACAGAATTACCATTGATACAAATTAAAAACAAATAAAAAGGGTACACAGAACTGATTCTCAGAGTTCAAACTCCATTACCAACTGATTTACTGTGCACTGACCTGTGATTGTTTGCACTGAGAAAGTACCGCGCTCGGATCCTATCGGCCTTGTGGCTACGTCTCACACCAGTCAATAAGCTATTTAATTTAATGGGAAACCGTATTGACGGACTTGGAATGCAGCTCAAAAAAAAAAAAAAAGGGAGAAAAAAAGATGCAGCTGCAAAGAGCAGATAAAGTCTTCAACTCGGGGGTTCACTCTTTGGGTGTTTTCCCTTTTGTTATCTCATTAATTAAAGTCCTGAGAAGTCTCAGCTGGATTTGGGAGTGTCAAAGCCTTGCAGGAAAGGTGCTGAAGGCATGATTACTGCGGGGACAGGGGACGCGGGGAAGAGATAATGCAGAGTACAATGTAGTACCCTGACCTTTCCAAATAAACAAATCCATGAAGAAACGGAGTTGTTCAAAAGAAAAAAATCTGTCAGAGCAGTCAAAGGAGAGGAGGGTGCTGCTGATGAGCCAAATTCCTTCAACAAACACAATTTTTCTGGTGCCTCTTAACTGGCTCCTTGGTTCAAGGGGTCTGGTGGAGGGCCAGCACCCTGGCCATCGCCCAGTGGCCTCAGGCATTTATTTTGCATTTTTAGCAGTGCATTCTGAAGAGACATGTTTACCAGTGTAATCAGTCTGAAAAAAAAAAAAAAAACCAAAAACTACTGGGACTCTGAGATCTGGCCTCGGCTTTGGGGCAGAGCTCCAGCGTGAGGGACCGGGCAGGGTCGCAGGTCTCCGCGCCCGGCTTCCCGGCGGAGCTGCTCATTTCACTGCTCAGCTAAGAAATGGGGGTAACACTGCTTACCTGGGCTGCTGAGCTGCCAATTGCTAATAAGTATGCAGCTGCATGGTGTCCCAAGGAGAGGAGGCAATAATAATAATAATTATTATTGTTATTATTATTATTATCATCATCACTCATTTAGCTATTTAGATTTGCTTTTCCTGCACAGAAACCTGGCTTCTTGTTCCAACAGCTACTGTAATTTCTGTCAGTGAATGTGGACACACGCGTGCGTGTTTGCTCCTAAATTAATCCTGTGAACCAAGGCGGGTTTGTTCTTTGTCTGGGTGCAGGAGCTCAGCCCGGCCGAGCCCGTCCCGGGCAGTGGCCCTCGCTGAGCACTCACAGTCCTGGAGGGCACGAGCTAACAACCCGGTAACTCCCCCGCTGCAATTTCTATGGCAACACTCTGAGTTTCCAAGATGAAAGTTGCATTTGCAATGTCACTCACATCTCAAAAAAAAAAAAAAAAAAAAAAGTGCACATGTGCCCAGGCACACACAGCGCGCGGTGTGTGGAGGATTCCAGTTTGGTGGCCCAGCAGGGACAGTCAGGGGCTGCTTTTGAAGAGGAGAACGTGGCCAAGACAGGGCCACAGCGTGGGAGAGGGGAGGCAGGGGCTGGGAGCAATGCCTGCAGAGCCTGCTGTGGCTGCTGCTGCTCGCTGCCTCCAGTGCCTCTCGTGGCACTGAGATTGTCATTGCAAAGAATCAAAAAATGGTTGAAATTCGGAAAATTTGGAGGCGTTTCTTCTTGAGTAGATCCACAGAGAGCAAAGATTTCAAAAAGAGGAAGGATACCATAAAGAAATAAGAACGCTTGGTCAAACTGTGTTTTATTTTTTAAACTGATCGAGGAGCCTTTCCAACGGACAGCCCTCTTTTTAGACTCCTGCATGTCCCTAAACACAGCGCCATGATTCAATTTCCAACTTCATTAAAGTTCACCTCCCCCTTGGAAATTAATTCATGGCTAACAAAGTGATATGTTGAAGCAATCAACTGAAGTTTATGCATCAAGTTTTCTGTAGTTAGTAGCCTGTAAAGAAAACACACATTTAAGGAAATTAGTGTAGCAAGGCAAATGAGGTGGAGCCATCAAGAGGAGCAGAAGCTGGAGATAATCCATATTTTAAAATATTGCTGTGGCTTTGCAGTATTTGGAGGGAGCAATATTATGTGGTTTTCACGCTTTGGGCCTCACAGCTCTCCTCTGCAATGAGACGTGAACGATCCGAGTGGGAAACACACTGTCTCGCGCGTGGGACGTCCCTGGGTGTACGAGTCTCGTATCAGATTGAACCAGGCGGCTGCAGACGCACTGATCCGGGCCGATCCTGCTCCCCCCGGGATCTCCCTTCAGTCCGTACCGAGACCGTCACCTCGCGCCCGCCGCCGCGCTCTGGGTGACATCCAGGGGAGGGGACGCAGCGCCTGATGGTCTGTGCTGGGGCGGCTTCGCCCCCCCCCGCCCGGCAGCAGAGCTGGAAGGTGAGAGCTGGGGGGCAGCGGCATCCTCGCCCCCGGGGCTGAGGGGCAGCGGCATCCTCGCCCCCGGGGCTGGGGGGCAGCGGCATCCTCGCCCCCCGGGGCTGGGGGGCAGCGGCATCCTCGCCCCCCGGGGCTGGGGGGCAGCGGCATCCTCGCCCCCCGGGGCTGGGGGGCAGCGGCATCCTCGCCCCCCGGGGCTGGGGGGCAGCGGCATCCTCGCCCCCCGGGGCTGGGGGGCAGCGGCATCCTCGCCCCCCGGGGCTGGGGGGCAGCGGCATCCTCGCCCCCCGGGGCTGGGGGGCAGCGGCATCCTCGCCCCCCGGGGCTGGGGGGCAGCGGCATCCTCGCCCCCCGGGGCTGGGGGGCAGCGGCATCCTCGCCCCCCGGGGCTGGGGGGCAGCGGCATCCTCGCCCCCCGGGGCTGGGGGGCAGCGGCATCCTCGCCCCCCGGGGCTGGGGGGCAGCGGCATCCTCGCCCCCGGGGCTGGGAACCTCATCTGCTCTGGCTAACGCAACCGTTAAGTTGCCGTGGTGCTGTCTCTGGTGTGATGCGAAGGACGTGGGAAAGCCCCAAGTCACAGGGAAGACGCTCGATGAAACAATTGCATCAACAATCCGGACCATATTGTACGTTTCCTCAAAGCAAACGACCGATTTGCAGTTTTGACACGGCATGAATGCTAATCCCCGCGGACGGGAATTGGAGAGGGCCCTTCCCAGGCGGCTTCTCTGCCACCGCGCTCCTGGGCTGGTGATCATACAGCTTCTCTGTGTCACAAAAAGAAGAAGAGGAGGAGGAGGACTGAGGGCTGTGTTGTTCCTATTCAAGGGGAAGTAACAAATGAGGAAACTCTGCTCTTGGCTTTTTTCTTTTGCTTGCGGAGAGGTTAGGTGTGCAGAAAGGCAGATGTTGTGGGGCTGGTGTACGGGGAGGAGGCGGAGGCCTCCTGGTGCTCCTTTTTTAGTAAACTCAAGTCTGGAGAAGGACTACCAGACAGCAGAAACTACGCTTTCATGCGCCCAGGGTTTCTTATTATGTACGTCGGCTAAGATTTCTTATATGGGAAGCATTATTTTAAGTAAAAAAAAAAAAAAAAAAAAGGTAGATTGGGAATGCAGACACAGAAAAGCATGTCAAATGAGAAAAACTTTGATCAAAATTCAAATCCAACTCAGCCTCTAGCTATCTTCCGAACAGCATGCATTCTCCTGGATATTTTTTTTTCCTTTTTTTAAGAACAGGAACACGAAGAAAGTACTTGGTGTAAGGGAGGTCAGTAGACACACTGCATCTTAGAAGTTCAATTTAATCTCATTTTCTTCGGCCTCACTGATTTGCTTTTCCAGGTTTGGTGAATCCTCGATAAACATTTTATGCTCTCCTTTCAGGTGTTTGGTACCGTAGCGCTAAGAGGACTTTCCACTTTGGTACCTAATTATGGAAAAATTCGTTTCTGAGTGGGCTGTCTAGGCTGCTTTTGCGCTGCTTCCCTGTTCTCAGCTCTCAAAGGAGGCTCCTTGCAAAGCATCTCTCACAGAAAGCTAAACCCACCCTTCAGCAGCTGTTGCCTTCGGGCTGTTCGGTCCCAGGCCCTCGGGCTGCGGGTGCCGAGGCTCAGCCCCGCCGCAGGGACGCTGGGGGGAGCAGGGACGGGCCGAGTCCCCCCAGCTCGCTGCCCCATCCCCAGCTTGCTCTGGCAAAGTACCCATTCCCCAGGGCACTTCTGGAAAAAAAAATTAAAAAAAAAAACCACCACACACATTTTAACTTACTCCTGAAGCTGCCTTGAATACCTTGAAAAAACAAACTTAACACGGACCATAGATTTAAAATGTAGTTACCTTGATACGGGAGATAGGCTTGTGTGTTGCATTTTGACATTAAGTTACATTATGCTGTGACAATTATTCTGCTTTAATGAAGGGAAAAAAATATTTAAGATATGTTAAAAATCAGCCTGTTCTGACACCATCTACAGTTTCGCGATATGTTAGAAACATATTGGAATATAATCACAAGTGTGGCTGAATATATTTCATAAAAGCATGAAACCTAGCAAACTTTGTAAGACAGAGCAGTAAATATGTCCTCAATACCACTCCTTATAATAGCAACAGCCTGTCTCTGGAAGAGCAACAGGAACTGTACTCATTTTTATATTTCTTTCATTGCAAGAACAAGAGAGCACCCAGGGAAATTCTCAGACAGCAGATATAAAACAAGCAAGAAGAGGTCATTTGTCGCACGGTCCGTAATTACATGTGCAGGGTAGGACTGGCTGCCACTGCCACCTTACAGAGACAGCGAGGTGCAAAGGAGTGCGGAAGGAGTAGGGCAAATTAATGAAGGATAAGTCAGGAGTGGTCATTAAACAAAACAGTTTGGCTGCAATTTCTGAGCGAGTAAGTGTCTGAATGAGAAGCTGGATGTGCGTAGTGAGAAGGTAATAGTGAGCCCGGTTCTTCCACACACGGTTGGGTTTGGGTAGTTGGAGGTGTGACGGGAGAAGCTGCGAAGCTGATGGAGAACCCTGGAGCAGCCCGGGGGGGGAAGGGACCCCGAACCATCACCCGGGGGTGGGAGGCTGCATTGCGATGGTCTGACCCAGCACAGCAGCAGTTTGTAACGTTTCCCATCAGAAAATAAGGCCCTTGTCAGACTTCAAAGCAGGAATGAGGGGATATTTGGATTTTGAGCTATTCCTTTATCTTTGCCAGTAGGGAGGGGGTCTGGCAGGGGCTGCTGCCCGTGGCCGGTGTAACTGGGTACAGAGACTGCGTGGTCTGGCTCTGCAAGCCGACTGCTGAAAACGGGCCTCAAAGTGATGTGTTGCAATTAATTTTAAATCTGCTTTTGAGAATAGTCTTCAAAATTCATTTAAGACAGCCTGCTTCCAAAAAAAGGTCTTGCTGGCAAACTTGCTTATTTGAGACAAATGAAAAAAGGATAAAAGATGGATGTGGTTATGGCCAATGATGTCATTTTTTTCAGGTTTTTTTTTTTAAAGAAAATGACTATGTGTTGGCAATGACTTGGATTTTGTCAACTTTAGTGAACTCTTAGGAATAAAACAAAATAAAGGAAAAACTTTTCCCACCCTCAAAAAGCAGTAGCAGGTGAAATACAAAAATTCTGCATAAAAAGATACTCTTTGGAGACTGGCAGCAACTGCTAAAAAATTATTACAGATTTCACTTCTATTAGATAGCCCTAAGTTATTTTAGGAAAAAAAACAAAACAAATAAGATTTGATGATAAAGGAGAAGCCTTGGCTCTCTTTCAGTCTTCAAAAACTAATATTCTGTGCTAGGATTGGTAACAGAATTGGATGTGATTGTCCTTGCAATTTAGTCTCTAATGCAAATGGGGCAAGGAAATGCTGCATCACAAACACAGAAACTCACAAATCACTGACGTTTATGAAAGCGAACTACCCAAAAAAATACTTTTGTCTCTAACAGTATCATTTACCCAAGGACATGCGGCCCTTCACAGGGTACATCCCCAGGACTTCCCAGAGAAGTAGGTGATTTTATTCCTGTTTTGCAGATTGGGAAATGAGAAATGGAGCATTTAAGTGCTTTGCTCCGAGAACAGTGAATCAATGTCAGATATGACTGAAGCCTCAGACTCGCACTCTTGTGCTGTGGCTGTGGTTGCACTCCCATGTATAGTACAGTTGAGGGCATAATTTAATTTGGCTTTTCCCTTGAGAATCTCTGCAGCCACAGATGTGCAGGAGAGATTTGTCCCTTAAATAATCAGATTAAACAAGTCTTATGCTTCATGGTAGCCCAAACGCTGCATGGGACAAGGAGGATTTACTCTCCCCCTTGCAGAGTGCGGTGCAAGTTGTCAAATATAACAGAGGGACATATGGGGGTGGCTTGTTTTTCTCTGAAACATGGTGTATTTGACACTCTTGATAGCAAGATAGCACACTCCATCTGAAAGGGAGGTGGCCAGCCCCACCAGGCTGCTGCCTGATTTAGTCTGGCTATCAGACAAGCCTTGTTGTGTTTTCAGGTTAGGCCAGGTAGTGATTCCGGATAACTGATTTTTTCTTTCTTTATTGCCAGTGGTTAAGTCAAAAGCGTACGTAGATATGTATCTATAAACCCCGTGGGGTTTGCTTTTATCTTCTGCCCTCCCTCTCGTGATTTCCGTAGCGATCTGGACGGCGTGCCCGCTGCACCGGGCTTGGGGCGCCGCAGCCCCAGTTAGCTTCAGGGCAGCGAGTGTCTCCCTGATGATGCCAAAGACACAAATTCACACACTTGGAGTTAATCAACGTGCTTAAGCAGAGTGCTGGGGCGGGGGCTGCGTGGAAGGCAGAGGGACTGGGCGGCTCTAAAATGGCTGGGTGCCCCCGAGCCTGAAACCACAACAGAAACAGGCTCTGGAGAGAGCTGCAGGAGCTGCAGTTACCTCCTTCCCAAAGCCTTTATATTAAAGGCTCATCAGCACAGCTGATGGAGAAACATTAAGAAGCACAGTGTGTCCAGAGGCCCCTGCCAATGAAAAATGTTCTCTCTGAAGTTGTGATTTGAACATCAGGGACTCCTCCTGTGCTGCTCTTATTAACATCATAACTCAAGGAGCCTTCTCCCATCTCCTGGAAAACATTCAGCAAAGTATTGAGGCTGTACACTTGCAGGCGAATCGATAAGACTTTGGTTTTAGCAAAAATATGCTGTGATCAATATTTAAACAGGATCCAAATACACCTCTTTCTTTCCAGCTGCCTGCCAAAGATGTAATGGGCAGGTGGAGAGGGCAGCGCTCCTCCGAGTGTTATTAGCAGTGACCTCCCGTCCGAACGAGCCTTTCCATGCCCGGGGCTGCTCAGCAGCAGGACCTTGGCACCACAAGCCTGTTCTGCAGGAGGCTGGAACTCGGATCAAATAAATGCATGAAAAAAATCCCTCTGTAGCAGGAGCACGGGAATCACGATGCTATTTGGGGCGGCGGGTGGTGTCTCGGGCTGTGCTCAGCTGCTGGCAGGGATCTGCTTCAAAGGAAAGGCCAGTGGGAAGGGTCTCCAAAAAAGACCTTCAGTCCACCTGGGAGCCAGAAAGCACTCAGCGAAAACTTCCATTTCCCCAGAAGATCCTAGAAGTGTCCATGTGCTTGACCAGAGTTAAGGGGGTGTCTGACCAGCAGCTGTCAGACCCAACTGTGGGTTATTTTACTCTCCCTGGAGGTGCCAGCCGAGATGGCCACCAAAGACGTCACTTACTAAAATTTTAGATTTCTCCCTTTTGTTAGCCAAGGTCAAGAATGAAAACAAAAGTAAATGCTTTCAGAAAATGTGTGATTTTTTTATTTATTGCTCTGCCACCTGAGAGGACAGGTTTTGGCCAGTTCAACCTGGTTTTACCCTGGTGGAATATCACTCCAGCTATCTTAAATCAGCTTCTCCGATTGTATCTTGGACAACTGAACAGAAACTTTAGGCTGACAATCTCTTCTTGCTGACTTTGGTCATTTGGATCATATTTCAGGCCTTTCTTTCTAAGGGGAAGTTCTGGCTGAATTGCTTTCAAAGCAATATTCATCCTTAACTTCATCATAAAGCATTAAGGAGAATTTAGATAATCAAATCCAAGTCCTCATCTCCTAAGAGATACATACAATCTATACTGTGTAATTACTTCTCTTTTCAGAAGGGCTGTCATCATTTGATTAGTTCAGATTAAGGCTGATCCTAAGATGCCAGCGGGTGAAGATGTCCTGCTCTGCGCCATCCATCTTCAGGCACACACCCAGGGCAAAGATCAGGAGGGAAGGAGCACTTTGCCAGGAGATATAACTGTGTGTAACCGGGTAATACAATAAGAATGGGAAAAAAGGGTGAATGTAAAGGGGAAAATTCTCACACTAAAGCCCAATAGCTTGTGAAAGAGCCTCCCAGGGGAAATAGTGAAAGTTCCGTCAATCTTGAGTGATTTAATATGGGACTGCCCAAAGCAGCAGATACTGAACAGAGTGAACGGCACTGCATCTGCTAGGAAAGAGCTGGTGACCTGTAGGTACTTCCCCTCTTTTTAATTTAGAGCTGGCATACAGGAACATATGTTTCTCTGCATAGTCCTTGAAACAGCAAGACTAAAGGCATACCTTACTTAAAGCATACGCATGGCTTTAATTGCACGAAGGCAGTGAGCACGTGCCGACTGCAAAACACGTGGTTTGTGTTTTGTTTGACTGGAGATCTAAGCACTCGGATCCAGGAGAGGGCCGTGAGTTAAGTTTTAAGTTCCAGCACGTGTTGAAGCTTTGGTCAGACGTTGGGGGTCCAAGGGCGCCCTCACGGTGACCCTTGCCACCGGGCTGCCTGTCCTCCGGCTGGCTTGCCTGGCCCTGGGGGTGGCCTGGGTCGGGCACTGTGGCCAAGGGACACGATGGCCCAGAGCGGGGGACGGGGCTGCACCGCGCGCTGCGCACCCAGCTCTGCAAACGGCTTTGTGCATCGGCTCGGCCCGGGGCTCTGCGCCCGGGCGGGCAATGACAAGCACCTACACCAAGGGGAAAGGTGATGAGTTAATGTTTCTGGATCACTCAGTGAGCCTTTCATCAAAAGTGTGAAATAAACGCATCGTTTTATTACGGGGAGGATGGAAGTTCGATGTCAATGCTGCATCACATGCTGTTTCAACCCCATATCCTTTCCTGCCCCATCAGGCCCGCTTAGCAGCATTGCTACGGCTTGAATTCTCAACCATTGGAGAAGTGGAGTAAATGTGGCTAGGTATTCAAATTAAACTTTATTTAATTTTAACCTTAGAACAAGAAGAAAAGTGTTAATTTGATTTGAGACACTGGCACAGATAGCTATTTTTTAATAATAATAATAATACAAATAATTCCCTTACTCTACCCCACTTTTTTATTTAGATTGGAAAGAAGCAAATTGATCAAGTTAAATCAGGATAGCCTGAACATTTAATTAATATTTATGAAGATTTTAGTGCAAGAAACATACTTAGAACAAAAGCTTGATTATGGGTTTAAACCTTCTTGCATAAAACCTGACCTTTTCCCATCGGGCTGCTCTCCAGCAGCCTCTGAGCAGCTGATAGTGATCTACAGCTGCGAGCAGCAGAACTTGGGTTTGGAGAGAAGGAATCTGGGCTGGGGCTTAACACACTGATTTGAACACATTTTCTGCTGCAGCTTTAGTTGACTTGTAGAAGATTCCTCAAATTTTATGGCTGGTGAAGGGGAAGAGGATGGAAAAAAATAGGCTGAAATAGGAATAACCAGACGTGGGAATAACTTCCTTTGTCTGCCAAACAGGAAGGTTGTGTGAGGTTTGTAATGATGGTATGAAAGCTGCTCAGATGGGATGCAGACCTGTTACCATGCCGGGGAGAGATGTGTCATGGTCACAAATATGGGTCCTTGGTGTGACCACATTATCATCTTCAATATTATTGTTATCGTGGGTAAATATTAATAGCAATAACAGCAAGCTGAGTGGAATGCAGATTAGAAATGAGTGTTCATTAGAAAGGGCGATTAGTGCTGTGTTACCCACATTTCTCCGTGGCACAAGCAGAGTCTCTGTGAAACTCTATGTTTTAACTGCATATACGTGGTTTACCTTGAACTTCTTTAGGTCTGTGCTTTACATCTCTGTGTTATTGGAGAAAGGGGAAAAGCAGAGAGTTTGCCAGGCTGTGGGCTCTGACCAGCTGAACGTCTTTAAATGCTGAATATAATATATTTATGCAGAAAATATTGAGGGATGAATCGGGATAGAAAATGATTAAATTACTACATGTCTGTACAAGTGATAGAGATTTTTTTGTATCTATTTTGATTTCCAAGGCTTTGCCTTTTTTCAGTTTTCCTGACTGGCACAGCATCGTTGCTGACCCTGCTCTGTGACTACCTCTTGTGCATATGGTAATGCCGCAGGAGCCCTTCCCTCTATTTTAAGAAACAGAAATGTGGCTAGTAAATACAAATACTGTGAAACAAGCCCTTGTAGCTTATTCCTGTCACTTCCCTGACTTTCCTGGCCCTGACTGCAGTAGTTGTTGTACTTTGTAACATGCAGTTGATCTTATTTTTCTTTCACTTGGCCATCCTTGGGTTTCCGATGCCCTCTATTTTTTTCTTTTCTCTATCAGAAAAGAAGGTGCAGTGTCTAAGAGGAAAAACATGGGTAGATAAAAAAAAATTCAGTTAGGCAGATATCTCCTGCCTGGAAGTTCTCCTGAGACCACTGCAGAAGGTGGTCACCACCATGTTTTAATTAACAATCTGCACGCGTTCCAGCTGTTTGACAATTGTAGCTGAGCTTGTAGGAGCAACAGGGGGGATGATTTTTTCCTCTCCAATTTCCACACTTAAATCCTTTCTTGCTTTAACTGTGCCCACATGCAGTTGTACACCTGAGTAAGTATGATACTCACATTGAATCAATACTATGATTTATGCATAAAAGCCCAGAAGCCCTGCAAAACAATTGTGCAAGTAATTTTTCATGAACCAGACTTAAAGCACTTGCCAACAGGCTAAATTACCCTCTTGTTAAGTGTTGTATTTTGTTCTTCCTTCTTTCTTCTACTCCGTGTATGCCTTAATATTGATAAGTGTTCTCTAGTACGAGAGAACATTTGCATTTTTTGCTAAACATCATGTGGTTGAACACATCAAAGGATCCTTTTGTTCTTTCCCTGTTGCATATTCCCTCAAATTCAGGACTTGATTTTGGAGATAGCTGCATGTGTCGTGGCTGGAGGTTCTGTACTGGGGCTTGTTAGTAAGGCTCACCCCTCGGTAGCCTCCGAGAAGTTTGCCTAAACGCAAAGTGCCGTGGAAAGCCTTTCCCTCTGGTATTTGAGTAAGATGTTTGCGTTGAGGTTCCCTTTTGATTCTATGCTGTGCAGAGCTGGCTCAGTGGCTTCCCTGCCTGTGGTTAGGCTTCAAGTAGCTGCTGCAAATCAAACTAATGATATTAATAATTTCTTTCCTTCCTTGTGTGGCTGCTTACAGATCTTGACTATTCTTTGTTTTCAAGAACACGGTTCCTTTCAGTCTCATTGTCAGCTGTCTTTCCCATGCTTTTGGTACTCGGCTTTGCTTGCCAGTCTTGATTTCAGAGGCACAGAAAAGTATTCGGCCTGACAGCCGGAGTTGTGTGGGGTGTGTGTGCTCCTCCTTCCACCCTGCCGCCACGCGCCGGGTCCTGCCTCTGGACGTGCTTTGGGAGGGATGTTCCCTTGCGCATGAGAGACCCCGCGGTTGGGGTTCAGGCGCCGGTGCTCTGTGTTCCCCCACCGCGGCTCGGGGCTCCAGCACGGCTAAGAAACGCCGAGGTGGGGGCCCAGCACCCTCCCGGGGACGGCGGGAGGCTGAGCCCCAGCGTGCCGGTTCCTTGCCGCTGCCTCAGCGGTGAGTTTCGCGGTGCCGGCTGTCCGGAGGGGCCCCGCGGGCGGGCAGCTGCAGGGGAGGGCTGCGCAGTGTCTAACACAAACCAGACAATCCACCGTTTGTCTACATTGCACTCTGCAAAAGCAGACAAAAACAGGTTTGGAAGATTGATTCCCTACAGATAAACACCAGCCAGAGGAGATAATTGAATGCTTTGACCAGCTGCCTTGTTGCCCAGCACTGGGGGTCCCGGCTCTGGAACCCGGCGAGAGCCCAGAGGGAAGCAGCAAAGGGAAAGGAGCGGTTACAGGCTATAATGTACCTCGTCTTTCTCTAAAAATGCCACATATTAAAAAGAATAAGACTTTAACAATCTTGTCTGTCAGAAACAAATTGCTACCGCAACATCAGTGTTCCCCAGCTTAGTTAATGTTTATTTAAATGACCATTTTCTACTGTCAGATAAAAGATTGAACTGTTTAGTTGCTATTGTTGTTTTTTAAAGTCCTCGAATATGAAGGCGCCTGAAGCCAGCATTTCGTTCTCATTATGTTATGACATTTTTTTCCCCCTACATAATTTGAATAACACTCTGTTTAACTCAACAGCTGGAGGGATATGGCTCTTTCTTTACATTTTAGAAAGTGAAGCCAGTTCTGTAAAAACCCTCAGTCTTCAACAAGACAAAAAAATAAGAAGTCTGGTGTGGGTAGCAAAGTGCTCATTTTCCCTAAACACCTTTACACTGTTCTGGAAATTATCACCCAGGGTTTTTATTTACTGTAGTGATTAGTATAGTATAACCACTCAGACAGAGAGAAAAGTGGCTAGCACGAAGGGTGTTTTAATGGCATGCACACCTTTCCGTTAGGAAACAGATTGATAGTTACCCACTCGTAGATTTCCACCTCTTAAGGGATCATTACGATCAATTAGCCTTCCCCTGCCTAGCACAGGCTCTAGGGTTTCAGCTGGTTGTTTTTGAATCAAGCCTACATCTCACGGCTTGAACTAAAGCAGATATTTAAGAGGAGGCAATCCTGCCCTGGCTTGATTTGAAGACTAAGTACAATTCCTTTCAGGCATCCGTGTTCTGGCCGTGCGTCGGGAAGTGCTGCCGACCCACCTGAGGAAAGCTCCCGTCAGCCTCCGCTGCCATCGCTTTGCATCCCGGCTAATCCCGCCTGTTCTGCAGCCCAAACCTTATCCTTCCTCCTACGTTTCAAAAGACCATCAGGTCCTTACAAAGTCCAAATCTCAGTGGGAGCCAAATGGATTTTATCCTCCCTGAGGCAGCATCACTTTTAAAAGGGGATTTCTAGGGCACTTTAGTTTTTTTTTTGCCACGCTTCTCACACCTTAACCACAAAGCATTCCTTCCTCCCTGATCACATGCAAGTTGAAATGAAAGTCAGATTTGATTCAGGTTTTCTTAAATCTTACTTCTTACTGCTCCTCTGGGCACATTATTGGAACTCCAGACACTCTTCCCCATTTAAGGAGTTAATGAGAGTCATTTTAAACTCTTGAAACATACTCATGGTTTACCTGCTATTCAGAAGCGTATTTCTAAGGGCTCCCAAGCATCTTTGCTCTATAACACAGTTTTAGGCAGCATTTTACCATGCTGTTTTGCTAAATGACTGCACTCCACATCCTGGCATTCCTGCATTTTACTTTGCCTCTGTGAGAAATACGCATATCTCAGAATTTAAGTGGTCCTTGAGAAGGTCACTCCAGACTTCAGCCTTCAGTCACATTAGCAATTGTTAATTGGATCTGGTCACCTTAAAGTCAAGGTCAAAATACAACGATTTAGTTTAATTTTGCATAACCGTGTGTCTATCTGCCAGCTTGTGTTTTTTCCTACAAAAGCCAAGTCCACTCTGTTTTCTTAAGAACTCTGACACCCCATACCACTGCTGTTGATTCCAGATTGAGCCTGTTCCATGTTTCATAACTCTCTCCCGTTTCACTGCAGGCTTCCAGATGTTGCGCCCGGTTCCATCCTTGGCTGCCGGTGAGGAGCAGCTGGGCTAAGGGCTGCCGAAGCGGCCGCTCCCATGGTGCTGTCCAGTTCCTTTCCTTATGTCAACATTATCCAAAAACTGTATAAACATGTCACTAGGAAAAAAAAACAAACCAAACAAACACGAAGTGTTACAGTAGTTTTTCATTTACTTTTACACCAAGTCTCACTTCCAAATTTGCAGAGCACTCACAGCTATCACAAAAGCCAGTGCAAGCTTTATTTAATTTAATTAATTAATCCATCACTACAAAATTTGGGAGAGAAATGGAGGAATATATCTAAACTACAGGATCTAGTAATTTATTAGTTATGGCATAAACCCAGTAGCGATTTTTCTCAGAATATGATTTACAGACAGGGTGTAGGATAGCAGAAGCAAGTGCCCTAAAGCCATAAAATAAGGTTGCTCACCGGCAGGACCATGCTTCAGTCTGACAGCAGTTCACATTTTCTTAAAACACAGAAATCAATGTCACGGGGAGCTGCAGCCACCAAAAAGCTGGTCCAAAACTGCCAGAGCACCACTGCAGTGCGGAGGAGGCAGAGCCTGTCTTGGGAGCACATATGGAGGGAGCAACATGAAACAGCTGCTCTGATGGGAGAGCTTTCTGTCCCCTGCTCTGACAGATTGCGTTAGCTTAGTCACTGGAATTATCTCGCTGCGTGTTTATTGTTGTGTCTTGCATGCCTGACCTCAGCTGGGCAAGTGTGAGGGAAATTCAGCATTTTAAATCTTAAGAACAGGAGAACATTTCCAGTGTTTAGTGATGGCGATATTGCAATGGACTCAGGGTTTGCAGGCTGGGTCTCAAAAGGTTTGGATGCTGAACCAAAAGCCCAGTTGTTTATCAGGACCTAATCTGAGCCTGGCCATCAGGCCAGAAATCTCACCTTCCCCAGGGTTTTGATAAGATTTCCAGAACTTCCCTCTGGGGTCGGCCCCAACATGTGCAGAAAGAGCCTCTCTTACCTTACTTGGGCTTTTCATTTCCATTTCATTCCATGAGCTTGGGAAGTGTTAGAAGCTGAGCAGAGAGTGAAAATTATTTTTATCCAAATTAATCTGAACCTTACAGCAGTGCTTAGTTCAGGGTATGGAGGTTCTTCATCTGTTTATATTCTCTCCTAAGCCACTGGCTCAGAACAAAAGAGGTCAGCAGCCATCATTTCTTTGACCTCTGAATTGCTAAACTCTTCTCACTTCTGACTGTCTCTTGCTGGGTCCAGAAAAATAAAAGGTTTCCTACTAAATCCTTTGCAGGGCAAGAAAGAAATCTATCCCCAGGGGAGAGAAGGCAGCAAAGGAGAAAATAAACTCTCAGATTAAATTTTGAAATTGCTTTATTAACACTTTTTTCTTTTTAAACCTTAGTTCCCCTGTGAACATACACGTCCTGAAATCTTTCTGTTTCTTAATAGTACTTTCTCATTTAAACCACAATAAAAAGATAAATATTGAGGGAAGAATGAAAGTGTCTCTAATTCCCCCTTAGCCCTTTACAAAATTGCTATGGAAACAACAAGCATTCTATTTCAGTGGCCATTCTGCATCTGCATGGACAGAGTTTTATTTTCAATGGCAAATGCACTAAAATCTCTGCTTTACAAACAGCCCACTTAAGAAAAACTTCTTTGCAAAGAACCCACTTGGTCCCCTCTGATGCTGAGGGTCTGGTTCACACTCACTGGGAGCACAGTGGCAGACTCTGTCTTTTTTGCCAGGACCCCCGAGCAGTGACTGTCACAGGTGTGACAGGCTGTCCTTGCATCTTCTGACAATTTCCTGTGAAAGAAGATAACGGGCACAAATTCATTCATAGGTACAGAGGAGCTAATTGCCTCTGGACCAATTTAAACCCCAAGCCTTTAACTGGTGCAAACGAGCCCCCCCTTCTTTTCTTCCTGGCAAGTCACTGGAAATACCTGAAGGTATTTACATGGTGCTGATGGGTCATCTGGATTGTAGTGGCATTTTCTGCTTTGTAGGCTGGGCAGACACCTGAGCAGATTATAGTTATTACAGCACAAAGCCACTCAAATCGCCCTCTGTTCTGGGCACTGAAGCAGAAGCAAACCTAATCATATGATGTTCAATTCATCTCTGTTTGCAAATGGACATCATAACTTCATTTATCCTCCTCCGTGCACGTGCCCCACGCTCTGCAGGCTGAGTACAGCTGCTCTCCTTCTGGCCTTGGGGAATCCGCCCGGATTCGGCCCCTTTTGCCAGGGAGACCCGGGCTCCGTCGGCGCGTGCCGGAGAGCGACACCCGCCTCCGCGTCAGAGTCTCCACCGAGCCGTCCCTGCGTGTCCTGCCGTCTGTCTGGGGGGGAGGCAGCCTCGGGGGCCGGCTCCGGCCCGCGAAGCCGGGGGGCACTGCCAGCAGCCTTGTCCGGCGGAGCAGGTTTCCAACCACAACCACCCAACGCTTGCCAATTCCTAACCAGTGGCGCTCGCCAGCCTTTGAAGCATCGTACAACACGTATTTATTTATCCTTTCATTTCCATAGGCTGTGTGTACCCTACACCCATCACTGACAGTGATTAATGTCTTTCACAGTTTGATTCCATAGAAATTGCCTGCGCCAAAAAGCTCGATGTATTTCCTTAAACAAATCAAGCGTAATAAATATTAATTCACGGTGTCCTTGCTGTACATTAAGTCTGGATCTTTGTAGCTAATGATTTGAATGGCTGATAAAATGGTATTTAAATATTTTATGCAGAAAGAGATCTGTAACTAAAGCAGCATGTACACAAGACAGTGGGTGCGGGTATGCTCCAGCTGGTCACACACTGGCACTGTACTTGCAAAGTGCCCTCCTAAGGTCCCCAGCCCTCCCAAGGCTCTCCCTCCGTCCCTCCCTCTCCTTCCCCTCCTGTCAGACGTTAATGCTACTTGTGCCAGCCACAGTGTCACGCTGCTGTGCCAGCAGCAGGGTCACTGTGCCTTCAAGGAGCAAAACATATCTGCTCTGTCAGCAAAGAGACCTGCAGAGGAGCCAGAAGCCGAGAGGGTCACAGCTTGCCTAGGGCTCCCTTTCCCCTCTCCCTCCCCAGCCTCTGCTCGCAGCCCATCGGGGTGTCCCGGAGTCCTGCACCGCCACGAACAGCAGGCCACTTAGTGTGTGGAGTTAGTATTTTCCTCGGAGGATTGGCATGAACGTGGTGCAGGCTCCCTGTGACTTTGCCCTTTTTACCCTCTCTTCTGAGCTGTCTGGGAAGCAGCGGTTTGACAGGGCTGGGGGCCTGGAAGCGTGCGCCGGGCGGCTGATTTAAATCACGCTCTGACAGCTCTGCAGTCAGTGGCAAGAGCACCTTGCAGAGCTGCCGCACGTGTGGCGCAGGGTTTGTCCCTGGGCGAAGCTGGGGGGATGCCGACTGGGTTTTTCCAAGTTGCTTTCCTTCCCAATTATTTTAGGTTTTGCAGTGTCCCCCCGCCCCCAGCCGCGGGTGAGCACCAAGGTGTGGTGCAGGCTGGCTGTGCCGTCTCTGCAGGCTGAAACGGGGCCCTTAACTGGGGGACACCTGGCCCAAACTGGGGTTGCTCTAACGCAGCCTGCCTGGCCCAGAGCAGGGCTGCAGCTCAGCTGCCACTTTCTCACACTATTTAAAAGGATGCTAAGCACAGAAGCTGTGCGTGGAGTGCAAATCAAACCAACGCCACGTGCCAGGATTGGTCCCTTCTCTACAGTCTCTCTGCGTTTCTCTCTTACAGGTTTTCATGCTCAATCAATTTGCAATGAACCTGAGCAGAGGAGGAGAAACGCCGTGTTTAATTCAGGATAACTGAGTACCACTATGGGAAGCACAGGCCGCTCTCTGCTGAGATTTCCTCTGCATTGGGAACCACCAGGCAGCTTTTGGTGCGAGCTTCCGCATGCGGGGAGATTCCAGCTGCTGAGAGAGGTGAGGTAAGTGGATATTTCTTGGGAAATATCACCTGGCAAAAAATTTCAGAGGTTTAAATCCCCCATATTTCCTTGCCTCTCAGAGTTACAGGCATAGCTGCAGCTTTGTGACTAGTGCTAAGTATCCTAAAAATACACCACGAGGCTTCCAAGTGAGTCTAAGCATGGGCCACGTTCATCAGTGTGTTGGAACAGGACACATGCAGTGAGGCACTCATCACCGAAATATGCTTATCAAAGTACCCTGCACTACACAATCCTTCTCCCCTCCTTTAATTTCAGATCCACGTTGAGAATTTTCCCCTCTGTGATATATTAATTTCAAATATTGACTCCTCAGATTCTGTGATTGATAGAACTCAAACATATTAGCCTTATTACATCCTATATACTTTAATTAACTTCAGCAGGTGATGTTAATCAACTTGAACGTTGAGATGTGGAGCAGCTAAGTAAATGAAAGGGAGATGGAAAAATATCTCCGTATGTTCTCTACCCATGTGTATAGCTCCTACTCCCAAGCCAGACATATTTAGAAGCTAGTTTTTTGAACTGAAACTTGTACTTGGGACATTTGATATCAGGTTGTTTCAGTTTAAGTTACATGAGATGTTCAGAAAATACAGTAGTGTTATCAAGTTACAAGAAACATTGAAAAGAAGTACTATTTAAAACGATGTTTCTAAGAAAGTGTCAAACTGCAGGAAATTCAGTGTGGGCTTGTGTCTTTGTAAGGCAGTGTGCAAGCTCACACATCAGCCTCATGTACTGAAATTTAGTGTTTCTGAGGGGAAAGGCAGAAGCAGGCTGACGTCCTCAGCAGACAGTGTCTTAACTTTATAATCACCATCAAAAATGCTTTAAAAGAAAATGCAAGTTACCCTACAGCCTTGGAATAACGTGCACTCATGGGAAATATGGTTTAGTACTTTGAGGTTGCCTTATGTCCTGGAAATCTTCCTTAATTCCATTATCATGGCTTTGTGTATTCCTCCTAGCCATATAAATCTACCATCAGCATTTAAAGTCTTGCTAAACTTTTAGCTCTGATAATAAAAGAGGTTGTGATTCCTATATCAAGATGAAGAGCTAAACACCTTGGTCTAGTACAGCAAACATTTCCAGCAGGTGATTCATCCCTCTCACTGGGGGATCCACTGGGTTCATTAGTTGATGTACCTGGTTCAGTAGATGGCACATTTGATTAAATAAGTGAAGTATTATCATTTTGGTTCTAAATGAATGATTCATTTTTCCATTGGATAATTTACCCACTGCTGAGTAGCCCGTGCTCAGTTCATCAGGCGGCGTGCCTATTAGTTTTTCAGTGAGCCTTACGTAAGTATCAGCACTAACCATACCTACCTGAACGGCTAATATGTCTGCAGTATTATCAAATTCTGCACTAAGAAGCACTTTATATGCAAAATGTAATGTGAAAAATGTCCAATATGTTATGCAAATAGAAGTGACTGTTTCTGAACTTGCAAAATGCACAAACGTGAAAATATTATTTGCAATTTATTTCAATTTGAACAGTCGCTGGATACATGCAGTATTTAGTAATTTCTCTGAACTGCCTTGTCGCGAAGTACCCTCGCGCAGCGTGCGCCGGGGAGATGCTTCACCCGTCAGTGAAACGCGACAGGGTGTGAGGCAGCAGCTGTTCCACGCGCACGGATCCGGGCGGGGGTTTGCCAGCTGTTCCTGCAAGGATCCTCCACCCGGCCCAGAAGCGCTGTTACTGCCACGCTGCCTTCCACAAACAGCGACCGTCATCCTGGCGCGACGCGCAGCTCCTTAAAAAAAAAGCGAAGGAAACTCTTACGCCCGCTCCCAGGCGTGAGGGTCCGTAGGGACCGAATCAGGCAGAGATTCGTGTTGCCACGTTCCATCGGCCCCTTCCATTTGATCCCCAAACGCGGCTCCTCTTGCGCCAGCCTTGCCTTGGATGCTCCCCCTCCTGATCCCAGGGCCCGGGGTGTACCGCAGCCCCTCATCCCCCGGGTCCAGGCGTTCGGTAGGTACGGAGGAGCCCCCAAAGACAGAAGTGTAATGCTAGAAAGGGGAAAACATTACAGAGGTGGCCAGAGGCAGATAGTTCTGATTTCTTCCACTTGCCTTGCAGAGGCCAGCGTGTATCTTCCCCCAGCCCCGGGGACGTGTCAGCTGGAGGTTAGATGGGCAGGGAGACTGCCCGGGCTGGAGTTTGGCCAGGACACGGGTGAGCTAAAAAAGCGTCTCCCTGGGACAAATGGTTCCAATTTAGTTTGGTCTGCTGGAGCCAACTGTACCCAGCCCAGTAACAACATCTCTACATCTTGCAGCTGTATAAATTACTCTGCCTTTAATTACTGAAACATGGTATTACATACATGCAGCATAGAGTAATCTCAAATAAATGGAACTTTGCCCTGAAATTAATACTTAATCTCCTGTTTTTCTGATTTTTTTCACTCCCTGAATGCTGTGACCTTGTAGTTCATGCCGTTCGTGGGACTCTGCTCCACATTAGAAGCCGTTTGCAGGAGCAGAAATTGTGTGAGAAACCCGGAATTTCACAGCAGGGAGATTTAATTTAGATAGCAGGGGCTGATCATGGAGACGTCTTTTGTGCTGGTGCTAAACTTTCCACGTTAACAACTAAGAAGCGAGCGGCTGCGGTGGCACGGGGCTCGCTCTTCCCGCCGGAGCCACGCGGGTTCCGCAGCCGGGGGGGACGGTCCCCGGTCCCCGTGGTCTCTGGCTCTCTCCGTCACGGGTGGGGGGGGGGGGTGGCCACGGCCACACAGCCCCCGCCGGGCCGGGGGCTCCGTCCCGCTGCCGCGCAGGCCTCGTGCCATTTCCAGGGAGTTGCTTAATCTCACGCTGTCACCTTTAGCAAACAGGGAAACCATCCTTCCCACTTCCACAGCCTTTGACTGTCTGGCTTTTTTTAGAATATGAATTTATCGGAACAAAGACTGTCTTTTGCTATGTGTATTGAGAGCATCTGGCACCAATTATGAATCAGGCTTCTAAGTGCTTAAATACTATAAATGCAAACCAAAACTGCCAAAATCTCTTTTTTTTTTTTTTTTTTTTTTTTTCCTCTCTATGCAGCTGGGTGAATTTCTGCCATCTTGTTATCATAAATGACCTTGGTTTTGACTTTGTGATTTACTTGACGTAAATTTAGTGGGTTCAAACATAAAGTTATCTCCTCTGATACTGCCCTATGAAACGTTCTGCTCTGCATATAAAACGCTTGCCCACACTTCTCCTGATCAATTTGCCTGGCAGCCTGGAAACTCTCAGTATTCCAGATAGGTTTCACTTCAGACCTGAAAATATAACTGTTCCCCAAGTTTAACCAAACTTTTTTTTCTTTTCTTAATCTTGGTAATCAATAAAATGTAATTGATTTTTACAAGCATAAATCATAAGTGCCTTTTAGTGCTTGGGGAATACATTCAGTCTTGGTAATGAGACTGAATGATCTACTCTTTGTTTTGCTATACGAGCTGTTTGTCATGTTGAAGAGGCTGCTGTGAATGACTCACTTCACTTTGAAGAGAGATTTATTTTTACAAACCATTATCCCTTTTCTTGCAAAAACATATTCCACCCCCCCCACATCTCGGTGGTACAATTTACATTCATGTTTCCATGAAGGGTGCGACCCCGGGGCGCCTGTCCCCGCTCCCCGCGGTCCCGGCTGCTCTCGGCGCTGCCCGGGTCGGGGTTTCTCCGGTGGGTAAATTCTGGCAGGACTTCTGGCAGCGTGCGCCCAGGCACCCGCTGACCCAGTGCATCCCTGGAAGTGCTGGTCTAAATTATTCCCAAACGAGAAGAAGAGTAGACAATACTGGTATAAAGAAAGAGTTTAATCTTTTTTTTTCCTGCTTCAGTGGTACAGTTTATTTTGGTCAAAAAGAAACAGCCACGCTCACAGGTACGAACCCCAGCGTTTTCCTTCCCGGCAGGTCATCTCCAGCCTTCGCCTGGCGGGTGCCCACGGCAGCTCAGCAGGCGCTCGCAGGCAGAACCACCGAAGGGTCACGGCCACGCGTGGACAAGCTGCTGCCACGGCAAGGAACGGGGTTGCTCGGGGGGGTGAGTGCTCCGACGGGTGCGGGGCTGCGGGGGTGCCGTGTCCCGCGGCTGGAGCCACCGGGGTGGCTGTGCAGGGCCTCCCCGGGGCCGTGAGCCTGCTCCTCGTTTACACCCTCTTCAGTTGCTTTTATGGTTTGGTTTCACCGCAGCCCGTGGAGAGCCGTGGGCTCGGCTGGTGTTTAAAGCTTCATACCATGAAGCCGTCTGAGTGATGGAATTCCCTGGAGGAGATGGGAGCGTATGTAGCCTTGAACTTATAAAACTGAAGTGGTTCGTGTACTTCCCATTTTGGGGCTCTGCTTGATGGAAAACAGGTCAGCTGTGGCTCTGGAAGCATCTAGTTAGTTCAGTGCTCTGGTTTTTTGTAGTTTGTAGGTTTTTGTCCTGTGGTAGGACTTTTGTCACAGTAAGAGCTGGAGAAGCAGGCTCTTCTTTTGAAATTCATTTATATAAAAAGTAATATCTACCTTGTCTGGGATCTTCTTCTTGACAGTGACTTATAACTGATGTTTCAAAAAATATGCAAAAATTCCTGCAATGTCTCTAGCCTGTCAGCAATATATGCAAGAAAATTGCTTCCTGACCTCCATCATTTCATAACCTGAAGCGTGAGGACTCATAATCTCAGCAACTGTATATGCTACAGTTTCTGAAGCTGCAGATTCTCATCTTATTATTATGGACAGATTGGACGCCAAATAGTTATAGCTTAATTTAAATGTCCATTCTAATCTTTACTCTTTACTTCCTCCATTGCTTTTATTGAAGTAAACAATCTATTTGCAAAACGAAACACTTAAAACAAAATGTGAGGGGTTTTCTGTGGGGAAATTTAGACCTAGAGTTATTTATATTAGCTGGTCAGAAATTGGTAGCTGTTTTATTTGAGAAGTTAAAAGCTTTTTAAACAGCTTTCTTTTCCTTCAGAGCATAAATGTAAGAACAGAGACCAGTTTGTCTTAATTTTTTGTTGACGGAAACCGATGGTCTTACGGCTTTGTGCTAATGAAGAGCCTATTAGAGGTGTACATTTCATTTTAGCTGGCTGTTTCCTTGGTTTTTTACGTTTGTCTCGACACCACGTGGCTTTTGCAGCAACATCTCACCTCTAGGTGCCAGGTTTGGGCAATTCCTACCACCCGCTCCTCCACGCCCTGCGCGGCGGTGGCTGCCACCCCCCGGTGTGTTGTTGCTCCGGAGCCCCGTTGATCCGTTCCCGGCCCCTCGCTCCCGGGCACTGGAGCCCGATGTCCCCGTTCTGTTAGCGAGGAACCTGCAAATTGATTTCTGTGTCTGTTCTGATCCATATTTATGTGCGTTACTGTTGTTTCCAGCATCTAACCAATAAGGACAGGAATCTCCAGCCAGTCCCCCTACACTCTCCCTTTTGGCGGCTTTTTAATTCACAGGCACCACCTGGTTGGGAACGTTTACTTCGTATTAGGTAAATGTTGAGTAAACCATGGGAAGTCTGGATCAACAGACCTGAATAAATCTACCCAAAGACCTTCCTTCTTTTCATTTTTCTAATCAGGAATGTTGTCTTCTTCTTTGACAGATTATTAATGCTACACATAAGCATGTCATAGAGATTGTGTTTCTTCATTCAGGGATTTTTGTCCTGATAAACAGGCTGGCATAGACAAGTTACCCCAGTCACTGCATGAATGTTTGCCTTTAAACTCAGCCAAATCTTGAGAGCCCCTGGCCCTGAGCCAGAAGACCTCTGTCATCGCTCTTGGCTCCTCCTCTGCAATCCATCATCAGTGACCCATCACCCCGGCAGCTACCAGAAGAAATCTGGCATCTGGCGCATGTTTTTATCCCAGCCCAGGTTCTGGTGTCTTTCCTTTATCTTCGTGTCTGGCTCAAAGCAGCTGAAGCAGAGAGAGAGAGAGAGAGCTTTCTGTTGAATTCAACAAGCTTTGGATTATGCTTTTCTTTCCTTAGATACATCCTCTTTCTGTTTATTTTTGATGTCCCTTTGTGTAAAGGAACAAAAGTTAACGTCCTCTCTGTGTTTACTCTATATCTTCACTCCATCTATTCTATATGTTGTTTTTACTGATTATTTATTTCTAGCTGTTTATCTTAGATATTCCATACCCGCAGCATTTCTCATATTATGAGATGGCTTGTGAGGGCTGGTAATTTATGAGATGTGGAACGTTTCACAGCTAGGTCAGCAGTTCGGTTAACCTAGTTTAGTGGTGAGTCAAAGTTATAAAAACCCGAGCTTTCGGGTCGATGCAGACCAAGGCTCTGGACTCCACGCAGCCACGGAGGAGATGATTTTGGTTGTAACGCAGAGGGGAGCATGGTGAGATTCAGGCTCTGCAAATGTCGCTGCCCGCCGAGCGCAGAGCCCGGGGCAGGTCCTCTCCTCCTCCTCCTCCCCTCTGCGCTGGGCTCCTGCATCTCCTGGGGTCCAGCTCGCCGAGCCCCAGCAGATCTTGTGAAGTGCAGGGAGCAGTGGCCTGCTATTTTTTGGCACCCTCAGCAGCTGGGATAGGGGGTAACCAGAGCACGGTTACACTCGGCAGAGCACGGTGGCCGTCAGGGCGCCCGAACACGTAACGGATCGTGGACCCTTCAGTCACCCCGTGCGACCCAAAAAAGCTGCGGGTAAGGCAGTTGTCTCGTTCACCCCCATGTGCTTTTTTGCTCAGGACATAGAGCCAGTGTTACCGTGTAATTAGCCCCCTGCATCGCCCCGTCGGGAGCGCCTATGGCAGGGGCCTGCCCAGAGCTGGGGGGGAGGATGGGGTCTTCCCAGCAGGACATCCTGGAGCCCCCACACCTCGCTGCCCCTGAGCCAGCTCTGCCCCAAAATACCCCCGCCCCGGGGGCACCCCTCCTCCGTGCCCAGGGTTGCAGGGTCCGAGCAGGGGAGTTGGGCAGGAGCAGCCCCCCTGGCCGGGGCTCTCCGGGCAGCGCTGGGGGGGGGTCCTGGTTTGGGGAAGCCCCAGGCTCTCCGTGACAGCTCTGGAGGCTGACTGATCTTGCAGCGAGAAGGATACAAATAAGACCATGAGGCGTGAGGAAAGGAGAAAATGCAGGTGACCGGGTTAGGTCTGTAGTCAGTAAGAGTCAAGCGTGCGGCTCCTGGCAGGGCTGCACCTCTCGCCACCGCTGAAGCCACCGGCAGAAGCCCCTTTGCGGGGCTGTTGTGCCGGCAGCGGGCTCCGGGGGAGAGCAGAGCCGCTCCGGCGCGGCGAGTACAAAGCAGCCGGGCTCCACAACTGTGTTTTCTGATGTGATATATAAGCTGCTGATTTAAATTATTCATTCGTTTGCCATAGTTTGTTTGTTTTATATTGAGTTTGACATGGTCTAGAGGTTGGAGTAATTTTCTAATTCAGTGAATGATCTTTTTTTATTCTCTTAAGCACCTTCTCTGTCACACAAAAACAATTTTCAATCAAAAGTACAAAGCACCCACTTGCAGCCGATGGACTTTATTTCCTGTGAATATAATTCAGCAGCTTTGGATACATTTCATTTAAATACATTTGCATGGTGAGGCCAAGTTAGCCTTTGGCTTAGGGTGAACCAAACTCCTTTCCATGCAAATACTTACAGAAAGGAGTGACCCCTGTAGCATCCAGGTTAAATACACTTTTGCATAATGGTGTGTGCTGTGAAATGCAATTAGACTATTTCTGCCTCTCTCTTTCTTGCCTTTTCTTTTTTTTTTTTTTTTTTCAAATGAAAGTAATTTAAGTGAAGCATTTCAGTGTTGTATGGGGTTTTTTGTTTGTTTTTTGTTCATTTCAAGCCATATTGCGTGACTGGCATTGCAGTGGGAATTGCCCTGCTGGCAGTGACAGCCGGTGAGCCTGGTCAGAGCTCCTTCCCCGGGTCAGCCTGGCAGAAAGAAAAGCCACAATGCCACTTTTCTCCCCAGATTCTCTTCCACTGAGTAATTTATTAATTACAGCATGTCGGCTGGAGAACAAAACCTTGGCCTAATTTTATTTTGAGTGTCATGGGATGAGAGCTTGCTTAGTAGCTGAGATCAGAGAGTGTAAAGACCAGGCTGTAAGAGAAGTGAGGTTTGGAGGAGCAGTATTTTTAAATTTTCATTTAAAGGTTTCAATGCGCCTTAAAGAGAAGAGAAAGGACCATTTTACAGATTAGAAAACTGAGACGTGGGGAACAGAAATGGTTCAGTGAGGGTCATACAAGAAGTGAGTCACTGTCTGTGATCCCCAGGGTATCTGCTAGAGTTTCGCTTCTCGTGTTCATCTGATTTTTTGGCTATAGCTTCCAAGAAATGGTGAGAGAGGATGGAAGTCTACAGTCAATGTTGTACAGGAGGTTAGATGCGATAATTTCAGACTATTTTGGCCTCAAAAGACTACAAATTAATGAAATATCATCCAGGATGAGATGAAGTTCAGAGGTTCTTGATCGGCCCATCATGTAATGAAACTTGTGAGACTGGCATTTCATTTCCAAAGTTGCTTTTAGATACTTTCAAGGAAAAATAATTTTAAATGCTGTCAGAGAAGTTATTCATACCAGCAGTAGTTACACCCAACCATAGGGCAAGAATAACACCATAAATTAGCAATATAATCAAAACAGTTTATATTTGCGGAGAACCCTGAGTGACTGAACCACTGGTTTATAAAAAAAAAAAAACTGCTAAAGTGTGTGAGAGAGCAGATGCATCTGAGAAAATCAAGACTTGATCTTAGAGAGTCTGCTTTCCCTTCCAAGTTTCTTTCTTCTCTCAATTTGATCAGTTACTTTTGGCAAATAATCTGCTGAGCTCACCAGCGTCCATCTTCAGAGGAGCACCGAGAGGCAGTGGCTGCCTTTTAAAATGGCTTGTGTCTTCAGCACCTTCTGCAAAGGAGGTTTGAGCTCTTGTCAGTAAACACTAAATAAATTATACCAATAATTAAGAACCTGCCACTTTTCTATAAAGCCTTCTGCTTGCTTATTTTTTCTAAAGGTGAAAAAGACAGTGGCTGTTCATGGACAACAGCGTTTTGTCTGCGGTTCTCATGAGTTGGAGTATGGACCAGGTTCTGAACATGCTGATTAGTGAAGCCCCCCGATCAGAAATACCCCAGCCCCGGCAGTTTCGTGAGTGTGGAAGAGGAAACAAATTCTTTTCTGATGCCTTGAATGCCAGCAGGACAAATTTCAGCTCCCTCTGGTCTTAACTGGTGATAGAAACACAAGTACCTTGAAATATCTTGAACGTGGCTGTGGTGGGTCAACCCTGGCTGGATGTGAGGTGCCCACAAAGCTGCTCTATCACTCCCCTCCTCAGTTGGACAGGGGAGAGAAAATATAATGAAAGGCTTGTGGGTCAAGATAAGGACAGGGAGATCACTCAGCAATTACTGTCATGGGCAAACCAGACTTGACTTGGAAATTAATTTATTACCAATCAGAGCAGGATAATGGGAAATAAAACCAAATCTGAAAAACACCTTCTCCCACACCCCTCCCTTCATTCCCTGGCTCAGCTTTACTCCTGAATTTCTCAACGTCCTCCCCCCAGAGCGGCACAGGGGGCAGGGGATGGGGTCAGTTATTCACCCATTGTTTCTGCTGCTCCTTCCTCCTCAGGAGGAGAACTCCTCACACTCCTCCCCTGCTCCAGCACGGGCTCCTCTCTCCGTGGGGACACAGCTCCTGCCGGGAGCCTGCTCCAGCATGGATTTCCCACGGGGTCTCAGCCTCCTTCAGGCATCCACCTGCTCTGGCGTGGGGTCCTCCCCGGGCTGCAGGTGGGATCTGCTCCCCCGTGGAGCTCCATGGGCTACAGGAGGACCGCCTGCCTCACCGTGGTCTGCACCCCAGGCTGCAGGGGAACCTCTGCTCCGGTGCCTGGAGCACCTCCTCCCTCTCTTTCGCTGACCTTGGGGTCTGCAGAGTTGTTTCTCTCACATGTTCTCACTCCTCTCTCCAACTGCAGTTGCTGTTGCACAGCTTCTTCCCCTTTTTAAATACGTCATCCCAGAGGTGCTCCCACCATCACTGGTGGGCTCGGCCTTGGCCAGCGGTGGGTCCGTCTTGGAGCCGCTGGCGTTGGCTCTGTTGGACACGGGGGAAGCTTCTGGCAACTTCTCCCAGAAGCCACCCCATAGCCCCCTGCCATCAAAACCTGGCCACACAAACCCAATACAGCAGCACTCAGCCTTTGTTGAGAATTTTAAGCTTTACCTACTAACCTGAAAATTAATTTTGCTCGCTCTAATGTGGAACACTTCAAATTCCTATTGTTTCTAAAATCACTGCAGATAACTCCTTCTAGCTGTCTTTATAAGCCTGGAAGGCGTTCAGATTCACCACAGTATTCACTGTTTAAAGGCGTGCGTGCCTTCTGCACTGGGAAAAATAAATTGAGGCTTTCAGAAGCAGAAAATGAGCAGACTGTGCTATGAACTGGCGTTGCAATTACAGTTCCTCCTCGAGACTGCGATGCGTTCCAGCCATTTTGATTTCATAATCCATGGTCTTTCAGTGGGTCAGCGGCGTGACCCTTAAACTCGGGAGGGATCCAATACTGTGAGTTTAATCTGCCTAAAACTGGCCAAGTCTGAAATACTGAGTCAAAATTGAAATACAGCTAATCTAATATGTATTGATTTTTATTTTTTTTAAACTGAGCTTGTCTAGGAAATACAGGTTTTGAAGAAATGTCTGGGGCAAAATTCAGTTATTCTTTTGTTTGTTGGAAAACAAGAGTGATAGATCTACTATAATTTCAGTGCTGTATTCTTTCTATAAGTTTAGAGAAAGCAAGAGTGTTTTAAATCCAGGTTAGAAGTAACACTGGATCATTTCAAGCAACTTCTTTCCGAGAGCTGCTTGTCTTTTCTTACCTCACTGAAGGAAATGTATGTGGCTAACTGAAATCACCAGGACTTGTTAGTTCACCTGAAAAGAAATTAGTTGTTTTACGCTTCCAAGAAGGGACGAATAGGGCTGTATTACCACTGATGCCTATTCAGTCACCGGGGGTGTTCAAGTCTATGGGTAAAGTTTTCTGGAAGCTACTTATTGAAAGTCAGATTGAAATTTGGGCTTCTAAGCTACAGCTGTGAGAAATTTACCCTTCATGTGTGGAGCTGAGAGAGGTCCCACTTACCTCAAGCGGTTTTGGTGAGTTGAGTGCTGAGGTTTCTAATATATCACCTTTCTACAACCCTGAGCCCCCCAGTAAGGGAAATCCTGTGTGGGCACAGGCTTAACACGAATCAAATACCAGGGAAAGAATTTCCTGCCATCAGGAAATGCTTCCAACAAGGGTTGTGTGATTTTTGTCTTAGGCTTATTTGAGATAAAATATTTGCAGTTGTCACAGCCAACCTTCACAACAGCCAGATTCAATAGCTCCAAAAAAGATAGAGCTAAATGATATTAGGTCCGAAAACATGTAAAAAGCAGTGAATACTGCATTTTGTGTGTAGGAGCAAACCTGAGCTCCAGCCTGACTAGAGAAAAGACAAAGAACTGGCCTAGGGTTCATAAAAATCCCTGCAATGCATTAAAATGCACAAAGATGTGTTGATTCACACCAGGTGAGATTTGATCCAGAGCATTAGCTATCTTACTACTTACCAAACCCACACAGAAATCCTGCCCAGAGATATTTTCATAAAGAAGAATGCTTCTAATAAATTGGATTTCTGCATAGAAAGATAAAACCTTTGAGAATATTTTGCAGCATGTTCCCATGGAATGTAAAATTTCCTCAGATGGGCAATGGTGTAGCTATCATATTTAATTAATCTTCTTCCTCAAAGAGGTTCTTATCCTCCCACCTTTGTAATGCAGTTCAGGTCACTCCACTGGGATTTTCCTCCCATGTCTGGCATTAATGCCAATTCAATGCATCGGTTCAGATGAGAAGATGGAGGAGTTCAAACCAGAGGTGAGCTGGGGTTATGCAATTTGGAAATGCAGGAGGTCTTTTGCTGAATATAGATACTGCCTCCTGATTCAAAGTCATGCAGGAGCCCCAGTCCACTCGTCCCAAAAGAGGCCTCCCTTCATCACACTAACCTTGCTAAGCTCTCTCTGCTCCCCTGCAGGGCATTTGTTTGTGAAGTCTTGGATATGATAGGTTTCTTCTGTATGCAATACAATGTACAAAAGCAGAACAGGTGATAAAATATTTTCTTAGCCTTTTTTATTTCTTTTTCTATTTTTTTATGTGCTCTGTATTTTCATTCATTTAAGACTCCCTCATCTTACCCCTGCAAATCTCAGATATGCAGCACAGACAGATGTTTCCGATGGTGTGTGTGTTCACTCCAGTGAGGTATCCCTTTCTGAGCCATCATCCATTAAATACCTGCATTCTAATATATTCTGCCTAGCCTAAATCTCAAGTGCATTAGAGTGATGGGGATCAAATGCAAAGTCTGGATTTGATTCAGATTCTGAATCCATGCTAAACTGATGCTGTTCTTATCTGAGCTTTTAGTTAATGCATTTAACAAGGAAAAATTCTGCTGCAGTGGCTGCTTTCATCTGTATAGCAATGAGAACTTGCAGCACTGTAGACACATCTTGATACTCAGGTTGTGTGCTGAAGCCAAGTCTCTTACAGTCTGTTGTGAGTTTGCCAGCTGTTGAAAGGAGGTGTAAATTCACTACTTTGCTAGTGCATGTTCCAGACAGCATAGCCGTTCAGTGGCCTTCAAACACCACATTCAAACAAAGAAACACTGGGCTGATTCCTCCTTAGCCTGCAGCAGGATTTCTAGCTTGTGTACGGCTTGGCTCTTCCAACCCTTCCTCTTGCAGAAGCTGGAGACACCCATTTCCTTCTCCAGTAAGGGGCCCCTTAGCCAATGTGTACAAGTCTTTAGTATTTGTCTTTGCTCGTTTGCCCTGATTCTCCTAAGCCCCAGGGCTCCTAGAAGGCAGCAGGAGTGTTTTGTGAGCTCCCCCTCCGCGGGTGCCACGCTCGGTCCAGCCTGGCAGTGCCGGCGCTGGTGGGACTGGAGCAGCACTTGGCATCCCGCAGCATCCTCCGTAGAGCCCCTCTGTCTCAGAGGTGGCTTCTGACACGTTCAAATCTAGATTTATTTGCTGAGCTCTCAATAAATTATCCTGACGTTGGCAAACCAGCTGAACTGAGAATACTCGGGGACATAAACAAATAGGCAATGAGAAATTTATGCCTCTACATAAACTGTCAAATGCCTGGATGATTTATGTCTGTCTAAATATGGTTGTTAATTGTTAGCTTCTGTTAGGCTTTCCTTATGCTGATGGTGGGGTGGCAGAGTCCCTAGAGCAGGTTTGTACCTGAAGATCAGCTTGTAGATTTTTGCCAGGGTGAATGGAAAGTGTCTTTGTCAGGGATGGAGAAGTTAAAGCTAACTGCAAACAGGCAGCGAGGCTGCACATTACCTTACCTCTCCGTGCTTTGCTCCCCATTTAAGAGGAGGGTATTTCTTCTGTTTTCTGACTCAGTCCATCTTGTGATCTTGTCTTTAGTGCATTTTTACCTCTTACCTCCCATTCTCCTACGTGCACAGGACCTGGGGCGGTAGGGTGTCTGTCCAAGAGCTGCTGTGACACAAATATTAATATTACCTCTAGAACAGCAAGTGTAAAAACTGGATAGAAATAGAGCAAAAATGTCCAAACTCAACCAAACGTTGTTTGGAAACAAGTACTGATTTTCTCATTCTCTTTCGTGCAGTTGCTTGGCAAATGTTTAGGAACGTGGCTCTTCCTGGCAGCAATATTCATGTGAATCATCAACAAATCTGTTCCTAGGACACTTTCCTACAACAAAGGGTTAAAAACAAAAATATTCACTGAAAAGAAGCCCTTTCTTGGGTATGTGGGACAAGGAACATTTCATTTAATAAACCTTCCGTATCCTAAAGATGACTGAGCCAGTGAAATTCTAGGAGGAACCTATGTGCTGTATCAAGCAGGCATCTCATCCATTTTGAAACTAAATTTTTATTTTTTTCTCTGGAAATAAAGAATGTCTTTCCACACCTTCAGTGCTGTCTCCTTCTACAGAAACAAATGCCTCTTAAAAACCCTAGGAGCTTAGCAAACTCAGAAAATCAATGAACTTATTTTTTCCCACCAATATCTAAATAGACATTTTTATGTGTTTTTACATCACTAGCTCTTGAACAAAAGGTCACTACTGATTTGAAGCTGGGCTTTATAACCCAGATGGCTTTCAAAAAAAGAAAAAAAGCCATTTCTTTGGCTTTCTTTTAGCAGAGGATGAATAAAAAAATAAACAAACATAGAAATGTACATATCACTATGCTACATCATTGCATCAGCTCGGTAGAAGTGAAGCTGTTGACAAGCGCAGGGTGCAACCACACCAATGAACTTGCATCACGTTTGGCAGCACAACCTTCCCGACAGGTCAGAGAGGTGTCGCTCTATAAATCACAGGGATTTACGGACAAATATTGTAAGAACAATAACCTTTCTCCCTTCTAATATTCACCTCTTAGTTCACATTGTAGCAGTGTATTTCTATCGTGAGCTGTTCTTTGGAACTGTATTCTGTCAAAAGCAATCTGCTAGAAGTGCTCTCCAGATTTAAGCCACAATTAAGGAGAATCAGACTTACACAGAAGGAGGAATCACAACTCAGTGCAGTTAACCTAATTCTACTGCATAACGAGTGTCTGTTGTTAGAATTGCCCCAAATGGAGTTTCACATTTGTGAACAAAACCTCCCAGGTTACTACAGGGTAAGCGATCGATCCTGGTTATGAGCAGAAAACCGCTCTGGAAGCAGTTACACTGGAGGGAGTAATTTGTGCAAATTACTGTTTCTCCTGTTGTCACTCCAAGCAGTTCCTGGGCTTTTATACCTGGTAACAGTTTTCAATATTTATCTTTTGAAGCAAACCGAAGCTGCGTTTCCAAAATAATGTTTGATGGTCAAAAAACCCTGCAAGACTTTCCGGGAGGACATTTTCCTGACGTCGTGCATTTTCCTTTCATCTGAACAGGAAGACCCTGTGCTCTGTTTTGAGGAGGGTGTTGCTCTGCGTTGGTTTGGTTCATCCAGCTGTTGGGTTTTGCTTTGCACCCCGGTGTTGGGTTTTGCTTTGACTCCCCTGCAGCCGTCCCGGCAGGGTGTGGGCAGAAGGGGCCCCCCTGGCCCCTCTGTGGGCTTTCACCAGCATCAGGAATAGAGATGCTCTGCTGCCTGGCAGCAGGGAAAATAAGTGAGTATTTAGACCACTTGAAATTTAGCAAATGCATCTTCTATAAAAGCAAACAAGTGCCTGGGCGGAAGCGGAGGGGGATTCATGACAGGTGAAATTCTGGCAGTGCTGGGAAAAGTGGGGTTTTTTCCACTGACTCCAGAAGGCTTGAGTAGAACCTTAGGAATTTTAAAGGCAATACATCCTTTGATGGAAATGCAACAGAAGACCTAGATCTGTGGTGAATGTGTCCCTGCCAAGTGAAAAGAATTTCATACAATAAAACCCCCCTGGCTGGGCTCCTGCTGCGTGGTGGAGCCGGATATTCAGGTAGTTGCAGAAAGGGGCTGGAGGGAGCCCTGAGAGATCTTCCTGCTCGTCCCAAGCAGGACCAAATCCCAGTAAACATTTCTGACAAATCTTAGTCTAATCAACACTTAAATATCTCGAGGGATGGATAATTCATAGGCACCACAAACAGTCCCTTAATAACCTGCTATGAAATGAAAAGCAAATTTAATGAGGGCTCCAGCAGCTCCCAATTCAAACATCACTTTAGAAAGACAAAGTAGTTAAAGAATTGTGTCAATTTACATCTTTTGACAGGAAAGTGTAAATCACTAGAAGGAGAGAAAGGCATACGGTAAAATACACTCTTAGTGTGTAGTAAGGAAGGGAAACTGGTGCAGCAGCAGCTGCATTTACCTTCTGAAATGTGAAAAAATCAAAATAAAATTGTTGAAAATATCAGATACAACTAATACCATTAGGTACTAAACTAAAGGAATAGCCATCAAAGGGGCTGCACGAAGTACAGTGCAGGGCACACTGGGATGGCACAGCCACGTCCATGGGCCAAGTGACATCTGACTGCGTGGGAAGGAGGATGACCCTGTGCAGCCATCCCAGAGCTACAGCTGCCATTGAAAAAAAGTTTCTTCCAGGAGAGAAAATCAATGAAAATTTTATTGCTTTTATTTAAATTAAAAAAAAAAAAATCTGTAATAAGTTATAACATTAAATAGATGAATGAAATTATTCTTTGCGAAAAATCCATTTGTGACATCTTAATGTGTCCTAAATATAGTAGGCTCTGGGATGCGCTGCTCGCTTACTGATAGAATCGATGATATTAATCACGCTCATGATGGGCACGTGGCAGCTATGCTCAGACTGGCCCGCTCCAATATGATTGCTCTGTCTGGTAGAAAAAAACAAGTTTAATGTGACATCATCAATCTAAGACCAGGAATGGGATAGATTTTCTGATTACGAGGTTAAGTGATGCATCAAGAGAGAGCAGAGCTTGGTCCTTGCTAATCATTTAAATTTAGGAAGACTGAGGACCATGACATTATTGGCTGGCATTAAAGAGCAGCTCTTTGATGCCAGCCATTTATATGTGTCCTTTCTTCTTCATGACTATATTTATTATCCAAGCAATAGGTAAATAGGCTTGGGGAAGCCATTCTGTTCAGTCTTTTGGTCTTTGGTTCTGTCTAGCTGGTAACAGCACCAGGGTGTAACCCAGGAACTCAAGAAATGCTTGCACAGGTCTGAACATAGCGTGCATTTTGCTCTTAGATCGGTGCAATCTGTCTGAAACCATGGGAGAAGAGGGAAGTGTGTCAGGCATAAAAGGAAATTTGGCACTAGATGTGCAGACTCTGTTACCAGTGTGCTGGTTAACTTCAATGTGTCACTGTTCTCGTGTAGACTCGGGGGTCAGATTTAATCTGTATTACGCAAAACAAGGGTTGAATCTTCTGCAGCACTAACATGAAGTGCTGAGCTTCCTTGGCTTCATTTGATATCAACAGGAGCTGGAGTTTCCTCCTGGAAATTATGGGGGAGGTCTCTCTGTACCTGAGTGGCAAAGACGTTGCTGGGATCTGGGTGAGTGAAGCCCACTGGTATTTAGGAAGATGTTCAAATGAGGCTCTAGACAGATCGTAGGGGGAGCATGCTTTCTTCTGTACAGACCTATCCACTCATGAGAGCAGCTCTCGGGTCATACACCAGTGTAAAATCACTGTCTTCAACCACTGTTTTTACTAGAAATGTGTTATTATTGACAGTGAAATGAAATAAGTGGGAAAAGTCTGATTTAAGCTTCAGCCAAGCAGGGAAGTAAAGAAAGGAGCATCCGTATGTACATATAACGGACTGGCCCACCCTTGTTGTCTTTACACATTTCATTCTTTACACTGTACTGATTTTAAATATGGCTTGCAGCCTCCAAGAGAGTTCTCATGTTTCTGCAGCAGCTCTGCCTGTGCAGGTATCCTGAGTACTTCATGTGCTAGTCCTCACTATGTAGCTGTGCCGGGGTGAGCTGCTGCATTGCTTCTTGGAAGACCAGGGCAAGACCCGGATGAGCTGTTATGATTTTTTTCTTATTGCTGTGAGACCAGAGAACAACCTGGGAACTATGACCCCCCCATTCTTTCTACATTACACTTCCTACATGATATAACTTCCTTCAAACCAGTCCAACAATGCCCCGCCTGTTCCCAGTAAAGCCCCTGGTCCTCAGAATTCAGTGAAGTGAGTAGATGAATCAAGGCAGACTGTCCTGCTAAGGTGCTGACTCTGTTTCCCCTGGCAATAATCCCATCATTAAACCACTGCTGCCCGGGTTCAGAATGTTGTATCTTAGTGGAGGATGAGATTCCTCTTTCATAAAAGAAAAAGAAAGACAAGGTTGGACCCTCAAGAGTGATTTTTAATTATTTCCAGATCTTCTGGTTCATTAGGAAGATGAAAGATGGCATCAGTTAAGATTCAGGGCACACTGATATAATGTAATTGATTTTTACATATTTTTAACTGATGATTCATAAAATGTGATATGGCTGAAGCAGCACAGCCTTAAGTGCAGTCTGAATATGAAAGGTCCAAGCTCATAATAGAGAGATTACTGGGTCTGCCTCTTCTGAAGGTGAGAGCCTGAGGACGGGATTCACGACATTCATCACCATTATCCTTATTTATTATTTGTGTTATAGCAGTGTCTGGGGGCTAGATCCTGGTGCTGATTGTGCTGGATGCCTGCAAGTGGAGCAGGGATGTGAACCGCGGGAGCACAGCCTGGCTGTCATTGACATCGGGGTGCCGGCTGGGGTTGGGGTGGCCCCCGCGGCGCCTCGGCCTGGCTGCGTGCTGGTACGTGCTGTCCAGGATCCGAATTTTTCATGACCTTCATCTCTCAAGCGGCTTGCCAAGCCCGGCACCTTTGGACGATTTCGATGACTGGTTTCCTGGTGCCTAACCTCCCAGCAGCCCAAACTGGGGCCGCTCTCAGGCTCCCCCCTGCCCAACGCCCTCGGGGGCGGCTGCGGCTCCGAGCGAGGGGCACCCGCAGCCCCCCCGCACCCGGAGCTCTGCTCCCCCAGGCTTGGCCGGGGGGGTGCCCCGGCCGGGGGGGGGGCACGCAGCCCGTGGGGCAGAGAGGCAAGCTGAGCCCACCTGCAGTCATCTGTACGGCAGCCACTGGCCGTCAGGGTAAGGGCTCCCAGGATTAGGTCTGACAGCCAGCCTAGCGAACGTGCGCGTACCCTCCTCGTCTAGGAGACGTTCCAGGCTTTGATCGCTTCAGTTTTTCATTTCAGGGACTTACATTGATTGCTTAAAGAATTACACACACTCACACACACACACGGGGAGTGCAGGAAAATCAGAGCAAACTTTTTCCCAAACAGTCATATCCCGCAGGACTGGGAAGGATTGATTTTTACACGCTTGGCTTTTAGGCTATTCACATCTCAATCCAGACAATTTTCTTTCAAGAGAGTCCACTACAGTCCATTTAATTGTATTTTCTAACCAAGCAGTGGAAGAGATTTGTTGGCTTTACTGTCTAAAGAAGACACAAATCTTTTCTTCCAATTTTGTCCCTTGAGTTGATAATATAGTGAGTGAATTTCTGACCCTAAAAGCAATAAAATATCAAATTGTTGAGTCCAACACCACAGGGAAAAGATTAGTTCATGGAGGAATTTAAAGACTTGGAAAGGAGGACCTGGCTGTATATTTTTCTAGTTTTTAATTGGGTAGCAATTACACTTAGTATAACTTTCCAGTTTGGTCAGGACAGTATGCTAGCTCTGATTCTGTGCTTCACATAATAACTTGGAAAAATAATCACAGTATGAGCATTAAAAAAATGTTCTTTTATATATTTCCTTTGGCTCCAAGTTTAATAGTTGGATATATCGTAGTCAACCAGGTTAGGTATTCCAGTGACATCTTGTAAATTGGGTTAAAAATACAGTTTTGTAATACTTTCTATCCAAGTTTGCAGGTTTATTTAAGGCTCAGTCATTATAAAATAATCACTTAAAATACGTGATTTTGTTTGCAAGCTGCACCACACCTCCCTTACCTTGGAAGAAAGACCCTGAGACAGAGTTAGGTCAGAAAAGTGCTGCTTTGTTGAATAGCAACACAAAGACAATTATCTAATTATCTAACTGCTTTGTTCAGCACTTCACAAGCTGAAGAATTAAAGATCCAGCCACTGAAATCAGTGAGGCTTCACTCAGGGCTGCTCTGTTTTAAAATCTCCCGAGGGCTGGTGGCGGTGTCTCTCCCCCAGTGATGCTGGGGGGGCAGCTCTGCACCCCCCGATTTCACAGCTCCTGGTAGGCGAGATGGGGCTGGTCCAGGGGATGACAGGACGCTGCTTGTACAAGGAACCCACACTGGTTCTGACCCGCTTTCAACAAATTCAGAGCACCAGTTAAGTGAAACTTATTTCAATACGTTTTTGAAAATAGTTGGTTTTTTTTTTTTTTTTTTAAAGCACAAAATAATTAATTTTAGTCAGAATATTTTTCTGGTCAACTCCTACAGCTCCGTGCTAGACTTCCCTCAGTTTTCCTAGCTGACTGAGGAATCTCATTTCATAAAACAGCTTGCCAAAAGCACCCATGTATACAACCTGGCAAAACCAAAAGTAAAGTTTCAACCCACTTTGCTTCTTAAGCCCTTTGGGGGAGAAAAAGTGGGGTGCACTGAGCAAACAGGAATTGACCCTTAAATGCAGTGTTGCATGCAAGAAGTTGTAATAACAGTTACTGCGAATAACTGTTTATTCCATTCCAGCAAAACAAGCAAATAAACTGCCGATGGTGGTTTGAAACTTCATACAGTGTAATATTCCTGTAATGGAATGCTTTTAGAGAGGAGCAATAAAAATAAATTGAAAACTGCTTTTCCTCTGGATACAGCTGGCATAAGCACCATCTGAGCAAACAGGATAACATGAAGCTTAGCGTAACATCTCTGTTTTTATTACTCAGAAGCGACAGGTCTTATAATAGTATAAATTTACTTAAAAAATGGACTTTTTTAGAAGCCCTCTGTGTTAATTCTGAGCAGTATAATTACAGGTCTTTTTATGATTTATGTTAGAGACCAATTAGCTTGCTTCCGAGACTCTTGAAAGACTGTTCTTCCCCTACCCGTGCAGGTCTCGCTCCGCTCTGAATTTATACGCATGAAGCAGTAAAGTGAAATTGTTCATAACCAAGGGAAGTAACTGTATCTGTTGGCTTGGCTTTGCTTTAAGTACATTTTCTGCAAGACGGCTGCCATAAGAAATGCAAATTAGCGACAGGGAACTTGCTTCTGTAAACCAGAGTACATAAAATGGTTGCGCAGTCCTTGGGAGTCATCAGTGTTCTGCAGCCCAGAAGCTTCCCTGCTTCCAGCAGTGAAGGTCACGCAGTGGCTCGCCTCTGAAGGCTCGGAGGCAGGACGCTCTATAAAAAATACATACTGTCCTTTTGGAAAGATATTCCAATTCTCTCCCAGACTCTGTGCATTAAAAAAGAAAAAAGGATGTCTTGTGATTACATAAGGATTGCTCAAGTTCGTATATCTGCTTGCTCTTACATTGTTTTGCATTTCTCACCAAAATAATCTGTATGTGGGTTGTACGTGGGTCTTACCTAGCAGTTTCAGAGCTAGCTCAATTTTTCTCTGTAAAAAATGGAAAACAATGGCTTATTATAATGACTATAGAAAGATAGGGAGGATTCCTAATAATTAATCATACTACTTAATTTTTAAGCCGGGTCTTTAGCTGATATAAATTAGTGATATTCTTTCCCTACTCACTTTTCTTGCGTTTCCTACCATGCTTCTTGTAACCTACTAACGACTCGTCTGGCCTAATGGGGACCCGTCTCGGTGAATCCAGAATGGGACAGTGCACAGAAGGTGCACAGGGGGAGCATGGCCTCGCTGCTGGAAGTTGCTCTTGCAAATAGAACCTTTAGTTTTCAAATCTCCCTTTGGAAGGTCGCAATGAATAAAAGCTGTGATACAGCCCAAGGAAACGACGGCACTACCACCAAATTCTTTTGCCACTTTCTTTACTAAGCAGCCGCATTACACTTTATTTTCCTTGACTCGTGCTCGATAGTACTTGATGATAATCTTAATTTGTGTCATTCTTTGAATTCTAACTAAAGAAGACTTTTACATCTACATTAAGGGAGTTGCTTCATCACTGCAATGCCGGGATCTCTGGGACAGAATTCCCTGGCTGTTTAACAGTACCTACACACAACAGCTCTGGACGTGAAGCGACAAATCTGTTATTAATATATGACTAAGTAGCTCAAGGGTTCGATAATGTCTTTCTCCTCAAGGTCACCGGTTCAAATATAACACAAGCTGGAAGTTGAAGTTATTACCATTTGATGGCTTTTTTTTAGTCTGTGTGAAATTAGGATTGCACATCTTGCACATTAATGGACTTTTTCCAGGACGTACCTTAATGCTGTGTGCTTGGAAGAACTATTAGACATTCAGAATGATGGTCCTTTACTGGTGAGCGAACACTTTGCTCTGCTGGTGCTGCAGAAGTGATGTCAATTGTTTGCTATTTTCAGAGGCATAATACTGATCTCTGTCCTGCTGCCTTCTCCATAACTTAAATAGTTTCTGCATACAAGCAAGGTGTCGTGGCCATATTGACACAATGTTTTGTAGGGAAACGCAAGCTTACCCTGCCTTATTTCCAAGTGTTTTGATCTGGAGGCTGTACTATCACAGTTAACCTAAACTAATAATTCTACCAAGATTTAGGGCTCAGTGACGTGCTGATGTTCTCCTTCTGGTCATCTGCCTAACTGGTGGTCCCATCATAGTGGGAACAAAATTTCCCTCTATCAGAACACCAGTGCTCGTTCAAACCAGGCCCTCCGAGGGAAGGCTCCTAAGGAAATCAAACTTCTCCTCCCTGTGAACTCCTGGAGCTGGCAGCAGAGCAAAACCACCATCCCATCCTTGTGATGAGAATGGCCACGGACCTCGTGCGAAGGCAGGCTGGCGGCAGGCGAGCACGGAGCCTGCCTGCTTCCCTTTATTGCTTTTAATCGGGCGTGCAACTCTGGTGATTGGGTCTTTAATATGTGACAAACATCTGATCTGTTCCCCATTCCTCAGGCCTGTCTTGTTGCCTTTCTTGTTACAGCAGAATGATTACAGAGCACTTTGTCAATAATCCAGCAAACCTATCATGGGATTGATCAATGGGAGCTGGCTTCGTCCGAACTTGCCTCAGCTGTGTGTCTGAAGAATGCCAAGGGGAGGGATATTGCTTTATCACTTATCAGGAGACATCACCCTTACAGATATTCCTCTCTGTCTCTTTTGTCTATATAAAGCCTATTGTTGCTGATTGGTATCTAGGAGCTCTGCATAAAAAGAAATCCCCTGAGTCCTCTCCTGTCCATCAGGTCACTATTTGATGAGGGCGTTGGGGCGGAGGAGCGCTGGGCAGGACTGAGTCCATCGTGCAGGCACAGAGCAAGCGGCAGCCGCGGCGCGGGCGGAGGGAGGAGGTCGGTGTGTCTGGCGGGAGGGCGGTCGGGGGGGGGCCCCAATTAACAGGGTGGCCCCGGATCCCTGGGAGCAGCACTGGGCACTCGCTGGGCGTGCGTCAGCTGGAGACTGCGCCGTCCACGTGAACTGCTGCGAGGAGGAGGGTATGGAGCTGCGGGACAGGTCCCCCCAGGAGCACCCTGCCATGGGACTCTCCTGCTTTGTCTCCTGAACTGGGAGCAGGCTTGCCCGGAAGGGAGACAGCGAGACACTTCACTGTCTCCAGAAAGTAATTCAGCCCATCAGCAGCCAAAGAGCTCCCAGAGATGTCTTTCTGCTCCACAGCTATTAGCCATCGGATTTCTGTCTTGGAAACCTCAGTTAAGTGCTTGAAGTGGGGTAGGATGACTCCAAACCTTCCGCTTCCATTTTTGCTCTTTTTAATCCTTTTATGAATCCAGGATCTTGCTGGCAGGGAATGAAGGCCTGGGGAAGTGAAGCTACAGCATTTCTGTTCCCTGATAACACTCTGCTGTGGTGTCCTCAGTGATGGTATCTGTGACCTGTGCTCACTAATCACCTCTGTGCTGCAGCCTTCCTATCTGCAAATCAGGAGATGAAAGCTCTGATAGTATCTCCAGTGTGTATGCTTGTTGTTTAACTTAATAGACATTTTAAAGAAAAATACGGGTGAAAAGTACAGAGAGAAAACCCTTTTCTTAGCTGGTAATTAGTAGAGGCAAAAAGCTGTTGCAAAAAGCTCCACCTGACGAGGTTTTAAGGAGTAAGTGGATGTTTCCCCAGTGCAGCGGGCAGGGAGGAATTTTATCCCATTTGGTTATCAGATCAATTCTTGCTCGAAATCCCTGGGTTTGCTGCTGAGGTTTTTCTTCATTGTTAACTGTGTGAAGAAGGTCCCTTTCCGGCTGCGTGCTCCTTTGTCCTCGCTGCCTTCACCCGCCGTGGTGGCAGGCAGTGACCTCCCGTGCCTGCGCTCCGGCTGCAGAGTAATGCTCTGCTCTCAGGTTCTGTGCAGGCCGAAGCTTTGCTCCTGGGAAACCAAGCTGGTGGGTCTGAAGGTTTCCAGTATAAAGGCAGTGGTGTCACTGGTTCTTTGGGATCCAGACGGAGCTTGTATGAAAGGCAGAGACACTGAATTTGATATCCAGGGATGCCGTCCAAGGACAAAGCAGTTTGACCTAAATCCTTCCATGTAATGGCAGGGCTTGCAGTAATGAATTCTATCTTATCTGCATGATGGGGTTATGATTTGCAGACATCAAAATCTGTAGTTCAGTGAATGCTGCTCTAAACTTGTGAGAGCAGCTAAATAAATAAATAAAATTTGTCAATGCAGAATAATATGCTTGCACATGTTTAGCAATAGCTGGGCAACAGCAAAGAATAATGTCGGGATTTGGAATCAGATAAATTGCAAATAACAATGCAGAAAGCAACTGAACCTTGAGGAATATCAGCAGCTAGACTAGATGAGGTGGCTGCAAAAAGCCATTGTTTGGAAGAGAGAAATAGAGACCAGTAAGACAGGGAGAAAAACATGGGGAGGGAACAGCAGGCCATAAAACTGTGATCAAGAGCAGGAGAGATGATAAAAGGCCATGGACAGTCCAGAAAATAATATTAAGGAGTCATAAAATGCAGCATCAGTGGAGATAAGACCATAATTTGTTATTTTCAGCAGAGCTATTTCTGCACTGGGGTTCTTTCTAGATTCAGAAGCTAAGCTCAGTTCTGCCTTGCACCTCATGCAGTGATTTACACCGTGACAAACCAGGAGGAAAATCCTCCAACCAGCAAGTAAGAGTACTGGGCCGGGGGGGGGGGGGGGGGGAAGGTGTTTTGGGGGGACACAATCTAGTCTGGCAGAGCTTAAACTTATCCCTGAAAGGGCTGGGAGGTCATTTCCAAACTGCGTTGGCTTGTAAGGAATTGTGCATTCGTGACTTTGGTGCAAATGAGAATCAGACCCAATTTCCCCTTGGATAAATGGCTCAGCAAGGCAAGTGGAGAGGTGAGAACGGAACGCTCTGTAATCGCTGGTAGGAGAGGTATTAGTGATCCACACAGACATGGAGGACGGTACATCCCACACCAGTGATGGTCTTACAGCCAGGTAAAGGATTTGGAGGGATTTTGGCACGGCGTGATGCCAGCTGCCGTGGGCACACACAGGTACTCACTGGGCACACACTCCCCTTGCTCCCAGTCGGAAGTTTAAGGTCAGCCACAGTCCACCATTGTAGTTCAAGACACCATTGACTCAAAATAAACTAAAATGTCACTGGGTTTGGCTGACCTTTAGAGATGAGGTGGTAGTCTAAGCATCAGTCAGGCACACAGGAGCAGGTGGGTGCAAATGTACATGTACCACAGGGCAGAGCCGCCTCCAGGGATGTAGGAACCAGCCTGAGAGAGGGAGGAATATGGACTGGAGAGACTGGGAGAACCTCTGGAGCTGGGAGGGGAGGGAGCTGCCTGGAGTTATCTCTCAACTCCATCTCTGCATCCTCTAAATGGCATAGGCATTGTTCAGCAGTTTTCAAAGATGCTGATAACAATGATACAGATCCCTAGTACTTATTAAGCTGATGGCTTTTAAACATTAAATCCCAGCTATAATTAAATTAACTGAAATTGGGTTGTTTTTTTTTTTTTAAAAAAAAGAATTCTAAGCACTCCCCAGTAGCATTTAAAAGGTGAGGGAATTGCTTGCGGGCCTAAATAAGCATTGCTGCAGATTGCATCCAGGACTAATTTGCTAGCTGATGACTGAAGTTGTAGTCAGGGGACTACGGAGGAGATGGGGAAGAGGGAGGAGGGATAAGCTTCGTGATGGGGGAGGATTTTGTGGTGGTGTTTCTGTTTTTCCTGGAAAGGGATTCCAGGTCACCATCTTGCGAAGCCAAGGAATTCTCTGCGGAATGACATGGTCATCCTGTTAATCAGGAAGTGATTTCTTACTAATTTTTTTTCTGTTCCAAATAGTTTTATGCAATCCTCTAGCACAGATCCCTCTAGCCTACCCTTCCTCTATGTGAGGATAGTCAGATCAGGGGGTAGCTATCCACCGTGGAAGAAGAGCAATTAGTCTCTTCTCAGCTTTTAGTACCTCCAGAATGTTCTCATCGTCTCTGTCCCACGGGCAGCCTTTGGGAATGAAGAAGAGAATGTGGAAATGGTGGGAAGCAAAGAACTGGGGGTTCATCTCTGCTGAGCTTGAGTCCAGTGGGGTCTGGCAGCGAGCAGAGCCAGGGTCCCGGGCTGCCTTTGGGCTCTGGCAGTGTCACGCTGCCTTTCTGTGCTACAGGCTGGGGATGCCACGAGATGTGGTTCTGGTGACAGCAACACGGGAAGGGATTTCCCATCCATCCCAGCATGGTGAGACTGCCCGTGTGTGGTTTGCCAAAGGGTCCGGGGAAGGGAAGGCTGTGCTGGAGCCGCTGCTGACCTTAATCTGAGTGCAGCCAAGTGTCAGATTCCCGAGCAGGCAGGCAGCCTGGGAACTCTCATGAGCACAAAAATCCATTTTAAAGGAGAAGAGCTGAAGGAAACGACAAACTAAGTTACACAGACTCTAACCCGGCTTGCTGTTCTGTATTTAAATCCACTGATACAGCCTCAGGTGTCCTTGGATAATTACTTTTGATGAGTGGCTGACGTGCTCCGTTCGGGTCTGGCTGGTGCTACCCGGGGCCGTGCCGTGGCTCTCCCAGTTCGGCAGCGCTGGGTGGGGGTCTGGGCTGGCTGCGTGGAGCTGTGGCCTGCCCGGAGAGGGGGAACCCCCACTGATGGATTTGGCAGGACGAACCCCTGAGCCCCCGGCTCGGTGGCTCCCTGCGCGGCGTCTCTTCTGCCCCGGCACACGCGCGTTTTACACATCAGGGTGTCCTTCAGCAGACAGGCTGCCCTTCACAGGCAGCCCAGCTCAAGGCCTGAGGCAGAGTCAGAGGGTCCCCCAGGCCCCTTTGCCTCAAACTATTGTACACAGGGAAAAAAAAAACCAAAAAAACAAAAAAACCAAAACCAATTAACAGTATTCATCACTCCTCTGTACATAACTTGGTGCTGATTAAGCTAGTTTCCACTCCAGCAGCATCGTTCCCCTGGAAGGGGGAACAGCTCCGTGGAGACCAAATAACAAATTTTGTAGACGGGAAATTAAGGTTTGGGTTCAACGGGGCAGAGAAACACCCTCGTGTAGAGGTGAGTCCTCCCGCCAGCAAAGGCCGTGTCTCTGGTTCCCGTTTGCACCCCTGGGGGGGTGGCAGTGGGGACCTCACGAGCGGGTGGGGGCCTGGCCCAGCGGAACCCCTCGGCACTCCTGGCCGCGGGTGCTGCCGGCCGGGACCGAGCGTCTCCCTCGGCTGCGCGGGCGTGCGGCGGCATCTTGTGAAGACCCCCCCCAGCATGCTGACAGCAATTTAACGCGATAAAAGACTTCCAGCGGTGTCGGAGTGCGACGTAAACTCAAAGGCAGGTCTGCCCGGCTATGAGAGAATACCGATGGGAACTTCGGGATAGAGCTTGCGGGGAAAGCGCAGGCGTCGGCAACTGCGCCTAAATCTGAGCATCCCCGGGGAAGCCACGCACTCTGGGCTGAACTTTAAAAAGTTCTCTGGGACGTGTGTGCTGCATCAGCCTCAGGCTTGTACCTCCGCACAGGGGTGAATTTAATCTTTGCGGCTTGCTTGAGTAGGTGAGAATAAAAGTGAACACGAATGTCAGAACCTGCTCTTCAGTTTGTAGCGGAGGTTCTGAGCTACAGCACGTGCTTTTGTCAGATCACCTTCGCCAGGATCACCTCTGCAGAAATCACTTCTGAAAGACATTTAACATTTCTGTTCTGGCTTTGAAGATCTGATTAAACTATGTTCTGTTTTGAAGGAATTGGAAATATACTTGTTAATTTAATAGATGGCTTCCTTCGGTTGCAAGATTCATCCCTGCTTGGCACATCATTCAAAAATTATCTGTTGTGGTTGGAAAAATAATTCCAGGACATCTGGATTAGTGCTAATATCTGTGAGCAGCAAGTCTTCGATTTTCTTCATACTTCATTACTGGCGTGCCCCCAAAAGCAATCCTTTCTTAATCAGGGCTTGTTTCTCCTGTCAGGTTATTGTTCATCATGATATATGAAGCAACAAGAAGGCATTTTCTTGATTTTCATAAGTTAAGCTAACTGTCCACTGCTGACAGCCCTATTAAAACAGAGCAAGTTGAATGTTTAAGTCATAGAGTTTTATATCAAATCCATCACTTTGACAAAGCGGATGTTTTTCCTTTCCTCCCAGCCTCTGAATTCCTTTCCCAGTTGCATGTTGTAACCACCACTTGGTGGGGGGACAGAAAGGAGGATAGGCAGATGGACGGGCACGCAGGTGACCGACAGACTGACAAGGTCATCGTGGGCCCCAGCTCTTTGTTACAACACAGGCTTACGGTTTTCTGGTTCTTGATAAAAGTCAGAAGTGTGGTGGTCTTGGAAATCGCACTCCGCCATGTCCCATTTCATCTGCCTCTGACCCTCTGTAGGATAACGACCTGCTAATTCATCACAAGGAAAGCACTGCAAAGGTGAATCATTTAATATTAGAACAGCACTTTGATAGCCAAAGCACTGCATACCTGCTAATTAACAGTAACTCCATTCAGACCATTGAAAATTAACGTATATTTTATTTCCCAGTGTGTGTTTGACAACACGGGCAAGAAAAGGATGGCTGTGTTATGGGAAAAGGGAGAGGGAACACAAATTTCTGTCTCATGAAGTGACCTCAGGTGTCCGAACCCCCCAGGCTTTCTCTTCTCTCTTCCTGTTGGGCTTCCTCAGATTAACCCCTCTGCTCTACTTCTGCTGAAGAGGCTATTGCTGCTGCTGGAAAGCAAAGAGAAAATCCTCTCTTGAGGTAGTAGGTGAAAATTCACTGAAGTTGATAAAGATGCCCCATATAAATCTGTAAACGTGACCCAATAAATTCAAAGTGAGATTTTTTTGTCTTTCCCCTTATTGAACAGGTTGGTTCTGTTCTTCGGGTCTGGGTGTCTTCGCACTTCCCCGCTGTAAGTCGGCATAACCTAGCAAAAGTAACAGATACTGATCTAAACTAGAGCAACACCTGGCACTTTATTTAGCATGAGAAGTAAATCAGTAGGGTTGCAGCATACATCTTTGCTATCATATTGCTGTTCTGAAATGAGTCATTTTGTCTTTCTTATCTGTACCCTGGAAACCTGTGTCCTTGCATCTGAGGTTTATGCACTGATGCAGTATGCCAGAAAAAAATTAACTAAAAAGATTGCATCTCCTACCCACCAGTTGGTGGTTTCTTCTGTGCTCCTGACCAGTTAATGCTGTAAAGTTTATTTCCATTAGTTGTATTATTGCCTTTTTCTGCCTTTCCCTGGGGCACTTACTGTAACGTCAAAGCGCCAAATCTATTTTTAAGAAATTGCCCTGTTAAAAAAAAAAAGTAAAAAATTAAAAAGGCCAGCAAGAAAAAAAGGTGATAGATTAGATCTTAAAGCATCAGAACAGCTCCTTAGGCGCCTTTCTGCCACTAGCTTCATTTCAAAATGTTTTGTTCCTTTGTCCCCTGATTTTCCATGGTCTGTTTTATTATCGCTTCTGTTACAGCATTCATCTAACGCTATATTAAGTGCGAGGCTCTTGAAGTGCACTTTGCAGAGGAGGTGGTGAGGAATCAGATAACTCCACAAGGCCGGCGGAGGGGCGCAGGCGGGGTTTCTGAGCCAGCCCTCCACGGTCTTGCTTCGTTTTGCTAATTGGGGTTTGCCAGCGGCGTCCTGCAGCCCCGGTGCCGGGCCAGGGCTGGAGAGCAGCGTGCTGCCGTCCTGCCGAGGCTCCACGGCCAGCAGAGCCCACCGTGGAAAGGCTGCACGCTTGAGCTTCCCCGCAGCACCTTAAGATTCACTGTGCCTCCCCAGACAGTACGCTTTGCTGAGTTACAAATGAAAAATATCCCATTAAAACAACAGTGGTAGAACAGCCTAGTGTGGGTCCTTTGGAGATGGAAAAAGTAACGGTGGGTTTTGTGGCTGTGTACAGAAGCAGTCGCTCAGCTGCCCAGTTGTATTTCATGTGCCGGATCGCCAGCAGAGAGGCAGTGGTTTGGAACAGAGAGCTCAGACTGTGATCACATGGTTTATTTCCCCTCCAAAACTGGTGTTTTTTCAGATATGCTTTCGCCAGCCAAAGGTCACATTATCATGTTATCCCAAACAATAATCGCATCCAAGAGGCGCAGCTGCAATTCATCCCGGCTCCTAGGCAGGTTCGATGCCAGGGGATGTAACACATGGGGCAAATGAACGCGTGAATGTTGAGAGTGGTTTTGCACTGATCAGATTTCTTTTGGATTGCACAGTTTATCTACCGCAGGGTTTTTTTGGTTTTGGTTTTGGTTTTTTTAAATAATCATAAAAACATTTCACTTGCAAAAGGCAGTAGTATATGCGGTTTTCCATTTATCCACATTTAGGAGGTGTTAAACGTACTGGAACACAGCAATAACTACAGACTGCAGCTGTATCCCAGCCTGAACTCGTTAAGGCAATAGGTGCTAAAACCAGGGGCTCCAGCTCCTTTCTGGGGGTCACGCCGAGGGGGTGGGGGTAGCTTAACCCAGGCAAAGGGCTACACTTTAATTTGAAACTAATGCTCCTTGCTCGAGGTACCCAATGGGGAAGGACTCCAAACAACAAAGTGGTCTCAGCCTTCCCGTGCTCTGACACCACCAAGTCCTGTTTGGTTTGGACCACCGTACTCTGAACATGGAGCGTCTCGGTGGGTTTCAGAGGAACGTCTGGAGACTTGATCAGATCTTTGAAGCAGGTCATTTGTTTTAGATGTGTTAAACTTGGCACTCCAAACCCTATTGTACATCCCCATTTGATGTCCCTCTGCTGCCTTGGTTCCAGAAGAGGATTAGCATTATTTTTATATAAAACTATATGTGCCATTGTATGGAACTGATTTATAGCATCACTTAGCAATCTTGAAGCTGTTCAGTGTTACCTATCACTTCTGTTATGCATTTTAAAACAGAGGGGGAGACAATTTGCTAATCAGGTGTGCAGCTTGGTGAAAACTTTAAGCTTTCCTTGGAAATAGCAGCTTTTTGCTACACTTGGAGATCCCGAGCTTCCCCTGAAATTATTATGATTTCTTTTGAAACCTGAGGAGCTCTAAATTCCAAGCGTACCTTATGCCTGGCTTTCCTTCCTCCTCACGTCGGCACGTGACTGCAGCGGAGGTGACTTGGAGCGAGGCTTGCTGGGATGTAGAAGCGCAGGTTTTCCTCGCAGCGGGATGAAGCCACCACTTGCTGTCTGGAACAGCCAGCTCCTACGGAGGGCTCTCCAGCGTGGATGTCAGGAATGGGGGAAGCAAAGGAAACGGGCTGCAGCACAGAGTTAGTTAGAGCTGAAAGCTGATGCTGACATTTGGCCTTGTTTAGGAGCTTCAGAGGAGGGATTCTGAAAAGAGATGGAGAAAGACACCTTCAGTCTTTTTTCAAGTAGGATAAAACCATCTTAAGGACACCATTGAGAAAAGAGCTATTGATGATAAAGGCCAATAAAGATGCAGCTGAGTCTTTATTCAGCTGGAGAACTACTGAGCCAAGAGAACCAACAAAGTTGGGTTCGCATTTGAACTTTTCTGTTTCATCTGAAAGGGCTGGATTTGTGTTGGGATCAGCCAAAGAGCTGAGTCCCGGGTTACTGCTTTGGGAAAGGGATAAAATTTGTTGTAACATGGAGTAGCCCAGCTTCTGAGAGAGCACTCTAACTGCAACCCAGCATGTCCATTTAATCAGATAATCAAATCCTGGCATCTACAGCCCTCTTAACAATGGAGACAAAAGTTCAGCCAGGCATATTAACCCCTTAATTAATAATCCTGACACTAAACTACTCTGCTGTTACCCATTAAGCTTCTGCTGACATTGATGGAGTACCAGGACACGTTGTATGTGGTATGTTCAGTGGAACCGGTGAATGGTGCCCGAGTAGCGCTGGTCCGGGGCAGGTGTGGTTTCTGGGGTGTCCACCTCCTTTAGGAATTTCCCTGAAAGTCAGTTTTATTCCGCGGTTCTTCTGTGGGGCCTGTCGCCTGACTCCCGCAGATATTAACCATCAAACCAGTGATTACACGTGTGCTGGGTTCTCGGTGCCCTCGCAGACAGCAGCAAAGCCTGCCTCAGTCTCCAGATCGGTGCCATGTCACGGTGAAGGCATCTCCACTTTATCAGTGATCCGTGATTCTCGGAGGGTGAAATGAGGAGATGCTCTGCCATCCAGATAAAATCTCTACAAAGGGAACGGCAGAAGGCCATATGTTCGGAAGGGGTCACTGTAATAAGTGGAACCCTCTCATCACTAGAGGGACACCAAAAAATGAAACAGCCCATTCTGAAAAATTACGCCCTATGCACCACCCAGCAAAAATACAATATACAAATTCTAGGTGAACCAAAGCATGAGCAATGTGATCACTGATGTGGCTCATGACCTTTAATTGCTTTTGAATTTTTAGATGATATTGAGTGTGACATGATACCCTGAATGTGACAAAAAATGTAGTGTTTCATCTTGCAAATGATCCAGAATATAGCCTGCCACATTCTTTTGCATTAGGACACGATACTATGTTCTTCTTTGAAATAAGTAAAATTAAGTTGAGCCAGAGCTTATAATTCATCTGGCTACTGCTCAGCTGAAATTTTAGTGCAAGAGTCAAAAGCAGAATAGGAATATTGTAGTTTTGACTGAAGCATAGAAATCTGCAGGAAGGCTGGAAGCACCCTGCAGAATCTGCACAGCACTGAAGTCCAGCTTAGCACTAGGCTGAATCTCTCACTGGTATCTCAGAGCTGATAGCACCAGGGTTACTCATGAGCAAGTTTTTACTTAACAGAGGAGGATGCTGTCAGTTAATATTTGATATCATACACTTGTATCAAGTGGGATTTAAGCAGCACTTAGGCCCTGTGCAGTATTTTTTTAGATATTCCTTTTCCACTTCACATTCTCTGACAAGTTGTTTGGTCGTTTTTTTTTTTTTTTTTAAATTGTCATGCCATTACTTTTCCAGACGCAGTACTGGAAGGTAAGGAGAGTTGTTGCTGGAGGGCAGAGCTGTGTCCCTGTTCACACGCAGTGTCGGTGAGCAGGGAGCATCGGCTTCTAGTGCAGAACCAAGAAAACTCATTGCACGCTGGGATGAGGATACCTTCCTCTGCTCTTAGGAGGTATGGCAGACACGGCTTCCCAGAAGAACGTTGAATTGCAAATGCAAATTCCTACCAAAACTGCATTTTCATGCTGTATCTTTCATCTTTTGCATAGCTCTCAGTGTCTGTCCCTCTAAGAAACTAATACTCTCTACCATACACTAATAGCAGAGAAAGTAAAAGGAACAGTAAAGGAAATCCTTTGTTGTCTCTAAAAAGACACTCGAAAGCCTGAAAGAGTCACCAGTGCTCCTCTTCTCTAGGTCTTAAAAACATAGACTTTTCACTCAGAAAAATCCATTAAAACAATCAAAGCATTGCTACAAACTGAATGCTATCCCCCCGTTAGGGTACTATAGGTAACCAGAAATATCTTGACCTGATCACTAAACTGGCTTTGGGATTGGCCACAATATATAATTCAGTAAATAACCTTGAGGATAAAAATGAGATTCTACTCCAGCAAACTCTTTAATCTCCCTTGTTTTCATGGATCAGCAAAGGTGTCAGAAGTTTGACACTCTAGATAATTGAGCTCTTGCATTTAGAGCACAGCCTACAAATAATGCCAACTTTGCTTTGAAATAGTCTTTCTAAACTTTGGTTTGACAATTAGCATTTCAAAAGGTTGCAACTATGTAGCTGCCATTACCTAATGCACAGTTTGAATCAAATGTAAGGATTAATAGCACAGCACTAAAAACAGCCATAAAATCTACCTGCCTTGGAAGTGTTCCTGCTAATGCTCTAATAGATGAAAATCCCGAGTCACGTATCCACGGCACATCTGACGTTGGCCATCCTCAGCGTGGGGTGGGAGGGGGGGACGTTCACCTCCCTGCCCAGACCAGACCTCGCTGCCCGGAACTGCTTCCACCCCAGAGAAGTTCTACGAGACATAGACTTACTTGCACGAGAAAAGCATGAAGAAGTTTCCCATCACAAGACTTCTTTGGGTACTCGTAGGTATAGATGGCGAAACAGCAGCTCTGTCTTGGAGAGCAATAGTCTCCCTCCCGTGCAGGTGTTGCAGGCACCTGCTGAATTAGCCCGCGGGGAGCTGATGGACAGCGCTGTCACCAAACCCATCATTCCTGCAGCTCTGGGCCCACCAAAGTCAGGGACAGTGTCTCTTTTGGTCATGTTGGAAAGAGAGCTCAGTCAGCGCCGTGGATTTTATCAACCATCTCTGATGTTGTCAAGGGATACTTAAGAGGCAATCCGAACAACGGGAATTCTCCGCGTGCGGAGGGGAACAAGAGGAGAACGTGGCAAACGAGATCCACTCAGTCCCACTTCCCCGCCGGGGAGGGACCCCAGGGTATTCGCCATCTAACCAACGAAGCACGCGTGTAGACGCGAGGGGCGGCGGCCGATCGAGGCGGGAGCCCTGCCGTGCCGGGGCTTGGGGTGCGGAGCGGGACCCGGCGTGGGGCGCGTGGGGCGCGTGGGGCGGTGCCGGGCGCCGGGGCTGCCCCGGGCCCGCTCGGAGCAGAGCGGCCGTGCCTGCGCGGCGCCGGGGCGGGGTCTGCCTCCTGCTTTCCCGGGTTGCCTAACACGAGGAGAAATGCTCTTATTAGGGGCTTTTTTTTTTTTTTTTTTTTTTTTTTTTTTCCCTTTAAATGAATGCAAACAACAGGGGTTTTCTTTACAGCTCATTCTTTAATAACTCGGGTTAGTCATAATGAAGTCTGTTCTTAGGGTAGAATTAATATGAGATAGTAATGGTGATTAGGTAATTAGCAACTACCAAGAGTATTTAACCTTGCTGGTGACAGCGTGTCTGACATCACCTGAGCTCGTGCAGACTCTGTGAAAAGAATTAACAATTTTAAATTACCCCATTTAAGTTATTAATTATGAAATACAAATGGGCCCAGAAATAATGGCAGTGGTGCCTGGTATCATGGTGGTTTTTCCACCTCTGCATATCTTAAATCTATATATTTTCTGTCTTCCATTTCATTATAAAATTGGAATAGGATTGCAAGTATTGAAGGACATCTGCTCTGATAACCACTGGATCTGTTATCCCTGTTAACCACTGTTATCCCTGCTCCCGTGAGCAATCAAGAAGGAAAATTTCCTTTTCCTCTCCCTTTACCTGAAAATTCAGTTCATACTGAAATGTTACAGTGGCCAAGTATTTTGATTCTTGTTTTCCTTGGTGCCAACATTTTCCTTTAGAACGATATTCATTTCACTCGGTGATGTTTTCTTCCTCTCCACACGTGTCACTGCAAGAGGTTATTGAGCTGCAGCGGTACCCGGATGGATTTCTTTGCGTTGCGATGTCCAGCTCCCGGAGCGCTCACCGCAAACGGGCACCCAGGAATGACGGAGCCGTTCTCCTGCTCTGGAGAGACACGGCAAAAGAGAGCTCCCCCGCCGGCACTGCCAGCGGAGAGATTAAAAAAAAGGTGACTCTTACTGAGAAGTTTCACAGGCAACTTGTTGGAGGTACTTATATGCAGATATGAAATCCTGTTCCAAAGGAAGTTTGCAAACATTTGCTCCTGTGATGCATATTTACAGCTTTGGAGTTTGCTTTCATAAATTTTCTATTTAGTCATTTCATGGATTGTAAACATGCATGTGTGAGTGCATAAATCTGTTTGCTCACACCCAGCGGACCTGCAGGTTTCTGTCTATCCCATCCAGGCCGACCCTCTCTTTAATGCACATTTATAGCTCTTCTCCAAGTTCCCCACACTGCATTACAGTTTCTCTTTATTAGCAGCCAGTAATGTATTAATGCCTTCCTCGGTGGGAAGTGTGCTCCTAACTATTACCTTGGACACTCATTTAGTTGAATTTGATAGTGACAACACATTGACATTGGTAAGGTTAATGATCCAATACTTTATTTCATTGAACAAGTTGAACAACATTTAGTACATTGTTCCACAATGTCCTAGAGAGCTGTCTGCGCTATTACTTTAATGGTACTATGGCATCTTTGCCCTTTAAGTAATTGGCACCGTGAAAATATTCTCTAGATCCTGTCACAATTGATTAGTATTGCATTGAATTACAAAAAAATTACTTTTATTTTCCTTTTTCAATTTTTTCTCATGGAAGGAAGGCAAAATTTGCTCCCTATGGATGTGAAAGGCTGACAGCACTAAAAGTAGAGTGGAGAGACAAAGTCCCAGCTCCTGCCTTGACTTTGGATCTGGAGCTCTGCCCCTCACCTCACCCTGACCTGCTCAGTTCCTCCTTTCTGGATTTCATAGGAGCTAGCGCTACCTCTGCTTCTTTTCTGGCCAAGGCAAGGAAGGCACAGCAGTTCTCAGTGAGCTCTGCATCTTCCTGTGCCCCGGCACAGCTGCAGGGAGGGATGTCTGTGGTTTAACCACATCGCACATTGTGTCTGCAGGAGAGCAGCGGTAACGGGGGCCGGTCCCTGCAGCGAGCTGTGGAGCACACCAGCATCCCCACGGGCTCCTCCGTAAGATTGCCTTTCGTAGGACATGACAGATCGTGCTCATACTTTTTAGAGGGAGGAGAAAGCAAGTATGGTGTTTAAATTGACTGGATGATAGATTACAGCATGTTTGACTCCCATTTTCTTCCACTGCTAGACATGGTGATGTGATCCCTTTGCACTGTATTTGCCAGGAGTCTTCATGGCTCAAAAACAGAGAATTCTTCATCTTCCAAAGAGGCTGGAAGATGAAAGATGTGTAGGATGAATTCTCTGTTCAGTGCAAGAAACATAGCACAGCTCTGAAATGACAACATCTGTAAAGAAAGAGGTGGCATTTGGTAGCAGTGACCCAGAAGACGACTGGTGTTTTCAGCATGGGACTTGAAGGTGCAAAGTCGAACATCATTTTTGTGTTTGTAGCAACAACAAAAAAATTCTTGACTTTGGATTCATTTTGTCCTTCTATCACCTTCCTGCTCTCTTTTAAATTACCCTTGATTGTACAACATCTGCTCCCTTCATGCTTACATATGGCTGTCTCCTTAAATCTGAATTTCTGTCAAGGGGCTGCATACAAATATCCAGCTGAAAGTTTTCTTTCAAAGATCTGATTAACCAACTTACCCTGGAAAAGAAAAATTAGTATCGTCATAACTGTAAAAGCTAACAGTGGGGGCAGGGGGTACCTGTGCAGAGGAGCGGTAATGACAAGTGTCAGAGAGGGACACTGACAGGGACCAAAGATGAAGCAATTGAAGGATCAAACCTTACATCTTCAGACAGGAGGTTGTATTTCATTCTTGTATTCAAAAAATAAAATCCTCACAGATATGAAATTCTGAAACATGAGAGGAATGTAATTTTTTTAGGCAGATGAGAAAAATTCCTACAATTGACATGCTCAGAACATCTCCTCACCAGACATTTGCTACCCAAAATACTCACCAAAGATTTTCAACAAAGCTCTGGGTTGCAAGTCTATAAGATGGCAAGATAAAGGCATATCTGCCTGTAAGCTCTGTTTAGTAAAAAGTTATCCCTCTTTTGATTTTGAACCTTAAAAAAATAACTATATAGAAGTACAGAACTGTCCTCTGATCATCTATATCTGCTTACAACATGTTACGTAGCTTTTTCTGCTGTCTTTGTCAGATATGTTAGATGGCTTTTAGTTTTATGGTAGAGGAAATAGGTCCAGATGTATATGGTAGAAGAGGGCTCTGTTTTAAGGGTTAAAACACAGAAACTTTGGATTCCTTGCTGATTTACAGTAGGCCTGCAGGCCGGTTAATTAACTTCTCGGTGCCTTGACCTCCGATGGGACAAGTCGTTCTGTTAGCTCCTGTTCAAGTCCTTGTTTTAAGCCCGTGACCGTGGCATCTGGCTGAGCTGTATCACCTCTCCTCCCCTGCTCGGGGTTGGAATTGGCCAAGGGGTGTCCCAGCCCCCCGGGATAGACCACGGCCACGGCTGAGGGTGCTCGTGTGGGCGCGGGCAGCTCCGGCGCCCGCTGGAAGACAATGTCACCCAGCATCGCAAGGTGAGGCACGAGCGTTCACCTGATGCTGCAAGAGAAAGGCCTCGTTTGATGAACAAGTTTATGCAGCTTTTTGCTAACCTTCCTCCCTTCCGCCTTCCCTCCCTGCAGCCCACCCCCTGGCCCTTTTACCTCCGTTCCCCAGCTGAGCCTTTCTGGAATATACTCTATATTTGCCTCCTGCTTCCCCGAACACCCATTATTATGTAGAATAATAATGCAGGAGCTCTGCTCGGCACCTCTGCTCAGTGGCTCCAAGTGGGTTGAATTGTAGCCAGCGGCAGGGGGTGATAAATGTAGCGTAAGATGCCTTTTCCACAGCAAACTGCAAATTGCCTCAGCAGCACGGCCCACAAAAGGTTCCTGCGGAGCAAATTTATCTCCCATTGTCGACCCAAGGAGGAAAGCAGAGAGGACCAGGCATCCTATTTTTGAAAAGTCACATTTGATCTTGTTCAGGCTCAGAGTCCGGAGTATTTTAAAGGACTTTTCATGGAAAATGCAGGCCTGAGAATGCAGCACAGATAAAGGGATTTATTTTTAACTGCAGCCTGGGTTCATGACCATGTAAGCATTTCAATTTTAAGCCACTCAGTTTGAATAATATATTTCACCAAAGTGAATGTTATGTCATCTAGTAACTCATGGGTGGGAGGAGGGATGGTGGTCAGGGAAGGGAAGAATAAGACTGTTAGAGAGAAATCACCCTCTGAAGATTACCCTGCACTTCCTAAAAAAGAGGAGGAGGGGAGGAGAGATGCTAGAGGGTTTATCTGCCCACTCAGGAGTTCACGCTGCGCCTCCTCCCATATGGTTCAGTCCTCAGATAGCAGCATGATGGACATTCCCGAGGAATGCGAGGTGATGGATATATAGTTGGAAACCTCTGGTGATGGATGATGGAGAAAGGGAGAGGGGGACATTTGGTGATTGATTGATGGCAGCTCAACCTCAGTATCCACAATTAATGGTACAAGGCACCTCTGATATATGATAACGCTAAATACCTTTGTATTTGACGCTCACTTGTCATGTTTCTACTATGCTGTCCTCTAAACGTCAGTTAATGAATTAAATGTGGATATTTGGAGTTAGTTTGCCGAGATGGGCTGTGGCCGGGCTGGAGGAGCCCTCCCTGAGCATCTGCTGCTGCAGAGCCTGGACGGTCCTCCCCTCATCTGAGCGGGAGGATGGGATTTATGAGGCTGTTTCCAGGAATAAATGCTTGACTGCCTTTAATTGTATCCTTCATTAGCATCCTAGGGGTATTATTTGTATTATACTAATTGTTAGTATCCACCTCTGAGATCGAAGCTCTGCTTTGCTGAGGAATGGGCAAGCAGGGAGCAGAGCAGCTCATGAGTATCCGCAACTGCGGGGCAAAGGTGGGAGGTGAAAACAAGGTACTGGGAGGCAGGGAGAATCGCCTGGGAGTAGCTGGGGGGTGAAGGGGGGAGGCAAGGCTCAAATCCCGGCATCCGCACGCTGCTCTCTGCCTTCCGTATCTGCCAAATCCCATGAAAATGGATTTTGCTGGTGTTCACTTGCCTTCAAAGTCAGGTTAATGGTTTCAAAATCTGATGCCTGCTTGCTGTGTACTCTTCCAAAGCGTATTAGCAACTGCAAAGGAATTATTCTAGAATTAGATGTGTAAATGAAAGTAGATTAGCTCTCCTTGCCTCAATGTCCCTATTTGTGATACAGTGTTAAGTAAATACCTCAATGCTGGTGTGAAGTCAGGCTTAATTTATTAATGTCATGCCTAATTAACATTTCAAGATCCTTCCTCAGAAAGGGGATTATTAGTAACAATAATATTATTATTCCACCGGTGTTGATTTTAGCTGAATTTATACAAATAGGTGATTAGCACCTGTAAATCAAGAAGCGATCAGCAGCTCCCAAGGGCAGCCCGACCAGCCTTGAGTCCTGCAGGCAAATGGCCCGAGGAGTTAGTGAGAAAACATCCAAACAAACTGGCACTATGTATTCTTCTTCCCTTAGCTTAGTTGAAAACAGATCAACCTATCTGCAATGCCAAGTTGAATTTGAGGGATTCGAACCTATTTTTCTGTGTTAACATAATGAAAAGTAGATACAAAGTTGTGGGGTTTTTTCAAATGGCCTTTAAGCTTAAGGTTTATTTAGACACTGTCTGTTTCCCAAGGAGAGAAATAATAATAAAAAAAATATTCACTCCTCAGCTTCATCTAAGATATCTTCATATTTTTTTCCAATGAAAATATTTCATGTCACTGAGAAAAAAGTCTTCTGTGATTCACTGATGAGTCTTTGATTCTTAATGTGCTGTCCAGGATGAGCACAGAGTTCTCTTGGAATTTAGTTTAACAAGAGAATCTGATTTTCTTCCTAACATCATTAAAGTTTCCCCTTCAAATTTCACTTAACAAGCAAATGAATGTTCTCCCAGCATAATTATAGTTTCTTTTTTTTAATTTCATTTAGAAAAAAGCCAGCTTCATCCATCCTGTGTTTTTACACAAGGAACCCAGCCAGCTGAGCCATGCTGTGAATTATTCCCGATATGGCCTGTAGCATGGTTTAAAACAGTCTGGCAGGACTCTGGGGGAGTCAACCTTCCCTGTGCTCAGGGAAAACACGGCAAAACTGTTCCTATAGGATCTTGGTTGCTTTCCGAAAGATTTTGTGTAGAAAACTCTGTTCTGCTGAGCCAGTGCATTTGTTCAGAATTTCCGTGGGTGCTTCTTTGGGAAATCTTTGAGCATATGGGTGTTCTGGCATGATTAATCTTTGCTCAAACCTCTCTGTTCACTCCTGAGCAAAACTCTGCAAGCACCAGAAAGCCTCTTCATTATGAATGTATTTTATTCTCTGTCCATCAGTAATTGCTTTTGTGTGCTAAAACTTTTCCCATGTTCCCCTCCGAGAGCAGAGGTGACACCACGGGATGCAGACCCATTGGCACGCCTTTAGCAGACTGCATTGCCCTGATTATTTTTCCCACATCAAGCACTTGCTCGTTTGTTCTTTTCTCACTCCCTCGCACCTTCCCGCATTGCTGGCTGTGCAGCTCTGCGGTGCTTAAGCCCCTGCTTTCTGTTTCTTTCTGCTGTGGGCTTGCAAATCACTTTCCTTCAGAATAAATGGCATATATCCCTAACATCTGAACTGGTAGAACGTGAATAATTAGAGTCGAGTGCAAGTAATTTTTGAGTCAAGGCCTTGGTGTGTCATGGGTTGTAAAATTTAATCTGCCAGCAGCTCCTGGCCTCATATCAATTACATACAGTAAAATGAGGAAAAGTGTCCCATATTTCTGTGCAGTTATGGGAAATGCCATCCTTGTGTTTGAGCATCGCATATTATCTCTGTTCTTACCTGTACTGCTAGGTCACTTAGCCAGAAATGTTGGGAATTGTTTCTGTTATATGCACGTAAGGAGTTACCTTTCTTAAACGCACCCAGAGGGCTTCCTCTTCCCTCTGCCCGCGTGTGCTGCTCAGTGTTTGTGTTTGTAGGTCTTCGTCACCCATAATGGAGACTGCAGACAGACAGAGACCTGTCTTCCACATGCAGAGGAATTAGGTCCCATGTGCAGAGATTCTGTCTCGTTTGCCATTTAGACAAGCATGCTGTGAGTCATTGCTAGTGAATAAATTACTGGAAGGGACAGTCAGCGAGTGAAATTAAGATAATGGGCAATAACGTGGTAGTCTTTTGACTGGCACTATCTCCTGCCTTGTTGTGTGGTGCCATCAAAATAAATAAAAATTAGGACTGGAGGCAGATGAAGTGGGTGCTGTGAGCCAGTCGGCGACCCACGGCAGGAAGGCTGGGAGCGGGTTTCCCGCTCTCCTTCTGCCCCACCAGCCACCAGCCCCGGGGCAGGGGCATCTCCCCGGGCGCCTGCCCCAGCCGTGGGGCTCCCAGCCAGCGGGTTTGGACGAGTTCTGGGCCCTGGGACATAACCTCTGCGTGCCACTGCGCGCGCAGGGCAAGCTGCGGCATGGCTGGAGGTGCCTCAGCTGCTCCACAGGAACTGTACATACGTGTGTTATTAGCCCATTAAATTTAAGGGACCTTAACCCTCTTTCCCCTGGGGGTAAGCTCCCTCCCATTAACTTGCCTCTTCCAAAAGTAAAAGTTTACACATGAACATTTACTTTGGAGCAGCTCTAAGTCCAAAGCCACTGCTGCCCAGTGCTTGCTGAGGCTGCAAATCTGGCTCTTGCCCTGTCTCTGCAGAATGGTTAAACAATCATACTACAATACAAATAATAATGGAATATACAGCGTATCTCAGAGTGCCTGAGAGAGAATGACTAATTAGCTGTACAATAGAATATATAAGCAGAGATGCCTTAAAAACAGATGAAAATATGTAGGGAACAAGCTATTGCTACAGTTCTCCCTCCCATCTGAATATGTCTGGGGATGCTTACACCCTAATCTTGAGGAAAAAAGCCCTTCTCATTTCTACTCTATTTGTATGCTACTATAGCAGTTTTGAGAAATTAAAAATAATTGATACATTTGAGGAAGCACAAGCAGCAACTATTTCATATTTTTAAAAGCTTTGCAAATATCCAGGAAAAAGTGCTGTGCATGCATAATACTAAAGCTAAAATCTGCTCAGAGTGATGCAGTGAAGTCCTCGCTGATGGGAATAACTGTGACTGCGTATCATGGACCAGCAGCTGGGGGGTTTCTGTTGGAACTGTGCAGAACCTGGAGTCATCCCTGGGTTTGAGGGCTGGAGCTCTTTTCACTGGGCTGGGGAAAGGTTTTCCCTTCAGTCAGCAGAGGTGCCCGAGAGAGAGCTCCTGGCCATCACCCGTTCTGCTAAATATGGACTCAGGGCTCGCCTAAGACACCCTCATTCTGTAATGACAAACGCCTTAATTACAAGTAATTTGGAAAAACTCTTGATAGCTATGCGTGCATTAAATGGAACAGATTAAACCTGAGATGAGGCATTTCTGTGTGATACTATGGCAGCAGTTTTGTACAACGTTTTTGATGAATATCTAACACATCAGTGCCCTCAGCTGTATACAGTATCTGCATTAGGAGTAATCACACAGAGTGGACCTCCAAAGGAGGCTGTTTTATTAGGCAAAAGGGAATGAAGCACAGAGAATAGTATTAAAGATGAACAAACGCCTCCATTATTTCACAAAATTAAATGCACTTTTCCAAGTAAAGAAGGCAAAAGTCAGTCATTATCTGTCTGTAATACATCGCAGCAGATAATAAAGAAGGGTTTATGATCTCTGAAAGCAAATTAGAGGATATTTAAACAACACATCTTTCTATGAAGGAGTGATAATTACAAAATCAGGTCAAAATGCAGAAGAATCTAACCCTGCCCCAAGCTAATGTTACTTGAATAAGCTGAAATCTCCTATATTCTCTCTCAGAAGAAGAATTCATTTGGGATGCAGCTGTTCTCATTATTGTTTATCATCTGGACTCATAAACCTTGTTAGTGTGTGTTGATACTTGTCAAATCCAAACTCAGCCTTGTTTTATGCCGTGCTGGTCCGGCTCCCATTGCTGCTTTCGCGCTGCTCCTGCGCAGGCACAAAGCACAACGCTCCTCCCCGCTGCCACCTCCACCTCCCTCAGCATTTTTGGGTAGGAAACTGGTCTTCCTCTGGCTTCTGCAGCTACACAGTTCCCACTACCAGTATACGTACAGCCCTGAGGGTCAGGAGTCCAACAAGCGCTCACTGAAGTCAGGAGATGAAGTTGCATGGTCTTCAGTGAACTTTGCGTCCAGCCCCTTGGCGCGCTTTTTTCACTGGTGTGTCCATTTTGCTTTCCTTTTTCTTATTTCGGCATTTCCAATAATACATTTTCTTTTAACACACAGTTTGGGCTGGGTGTTGGAAAGGATGTTTTGATACCTTGCTCGGCTACAGCTCAGATGAGTTGAGGGCTGATCATCCTGGGTGGCTTTGAAAACCCCAGGAGCTAGAGGAGCTGCTGGCGACGTAGCCCAGCCTGGACCCGAATCAGGTTCCACTGAGGTCAGTGGGATATTTAACCCAATACTGGTAAAAGTGTCAACACAGAGCACATCCAGGGGATGGATCCCATGCTCACGAGTGACAGATATTACATGGTTTTGACAGACAGAGGGAATTAGGTTCTAAATCCTTCAGTTATCTTTTGCAAAGTTACCCACAGTCCATCTTGTAGTGATTTTAATGACTTTTCTGGGACAGGGACAGCTGCCAGCATAGCAGGGGGAGCATGCGATGACAGTCACGTTGAACCTTGCAGGAAACACGGGTAATGATCAGTCCTTGTTAGTAGTAGCCATAATATCAGACTAAAACAAGCGTTTCAGATTCAGAACACCTCCTTGCTATCTCCCTGGCATGCGAACTCTGAATTATCAAGCATTCAGCAAAATACTTTACGTTTCCCACTGGTTTAGCCCAGAACAGAATTTTGCTGATAAAAACGGAAGATGAGCTGATTCCCTAGACCTTCCTCTTGTCTACTCCTCTGTGACCCACAGTACGAAAACTGAACCAATTAAAGCACTAGAAAACATACTGTGGGAATCCTGTCGGCATTTACCCCCGAGGGAAGACTGGAACGGCCTAAAAGGTCTTTTCCCTGCTCTAATTTTGATGATTTTTATGATTCACATTGCTCTGGTGTGGGAATAAAAAGGAAAAGGCAAAGCACCTGGACAAATTGTTTCTGGCCCTGGATACTAATGGAAAGGAAAATGTCAGAGTAGATGAAAATAAGGTCGTTCTTGCCTAAGGAAGGCAGCTGATGAGATCAGAGCGCAGCTGCCAACTCGTTAGCAGCCAGAGAAGACCCCGGCTGATGAGAGAGGCCAGGAGTGGCATCGCTCTCACCGAGCGGAGATGCACTCAGCAGAGGAGAAAATCTCCCTCTCTTCCTCACCAGAGAGATCCTGGGAAGATTTTCCTTCTCACCAAGACATGAGAAAATCAGAAATTTCCAACCATCTCTCGGTCCAGATTTGTGTATCGTAACCCTTCCCAAAGATTTCTCTCAGACATCACACAAAGAGATCACAAAAAATACTTCTCCTGGGATTTGAGTTGAGTCCCTGCTGCCCCAGGGGTGGCTTGGGCTGTGACTCCCTTGAAAGATTACTTCAGTAGCAAATGCAATTATGCAATTTAATGAATTTAATGAAATTAAGCACATTCCTAGTCATGGCAGAGATACTAATGTAGCTGCATCCTTGGAGGAACTAAAGAACAGTCTCTAAACAAGCAACCCTTCTGCCTCAGCTTTGCTCCCAGGCATCTCAGGATGTGTCTGCAAACATTAAATTTCAGCACTCTGCTGTCTGACAGTTTGGTACTGGAAGCGGGTCCAGAGCAGACTCAGAAGCAGATCAGATGGGTGATAACTGTGCAATTTATGGAACTCTTTGCCTGTGTTACAGAAAAAATAATTGCAGCAGCTAGCATAAAATAATGAGGTATGTTTGTGCTGCATATTGTTTTCTCTTACTTTTATGGCACCTGACATCCAGTGCATGTGCTGGACAGCACAACATTATTGAAAGAGTCATTCGTTGCATACCGTGTGTGAGAAATTCCGATTAGAGTTGAGCTCAACTTGAAATTGGAAAGTGTAATCCTCTCAGTTGTACCATGGTGCCACACCGGCGAGTCACACTGACAGAGCAATTCAGAGGGAGAGGGGATTTAACTAACGGGCTGGTCCGCCAAGCCGGTGCTGAAAACAAACAGAAGCCCAGAAGTTCAGAGGGTTTGATGAGATTTGGAATTTTTCCTAGGAAAGGCAGTGGCTGGAGGCCCGGCAGTGTACTGGGAACACATTACTTGGAGGCTCAGAGTCATTCCGAATCATCCCAAACTGGCATTAAAAAAACATGTGAGTGCTGAGGCTGGGCTGCATCTGCATCACGGTGCACGCTGGAATAACGCCGAGCAAATGCCGTGCTGTCAGCAACGCAGAAAATCATTCTTTCTTTAGGACAAGAGGTTTTTCCTGCAAGGATTTTCCTGCTGTCTCTTTTAACAGCTCTAGCTGAGGAATCCAGCAAAAAGTTTTATCTGCCTAGAAAGTTCCTAAATACCTCTCTAGCTTTTAATTGAATGTCTTCCTTTCTAGGTAACAGCCATAGCAGGTACTATTTTCTCCATTAAACAGTGTCATTTATTGTGATTAATTTTGTAGGTCTTATCAGGTGCGTGCACACTAGTTACTTATTTTTGAAGCCTATTCCCCATAACATGTCTTTTAATGGATTTCCAGGGGAGGGAGGAAGGGGGAAGACACTGACCACTTGAGATTCCTCAGTTTCCCTCTAGCAACTCCACAAATTAGTGTTGTCACTAGAGATGATGCCCCAAAGTCTACAGCCTGGTGCCTAACGATGTGCTGTACTTAACTATTAAAATAACAGCAGCTGAATTTGGGAGGTATCAAAGAACCACTGGGATTATGTGGACACATCAATAGGAATTAACGACAACCTTGTCCTGGAAAGAACAAATCTCCCTTGCGACGGTCTGACCCAATCAAATGCAGTGGGGTCCAGACCCGGTCCCCTCGGGGGTTGAGGACAGCACCCCAGTCCGGGGGTTTCGGGCGCCAAGCCGAGAGGCCAGATGTGCAGGGAAGAGCAGAGGAGAGGGAAGGGCCACGCACCAGCCCCCGGCAGAGCTCCATCCCCAGCAAGATGAAAAGGAGCATCCAAATTCACAAGGCTTTGCTACAACCTCCCATTTCCTTCTGTGTCTCTCCAGTTAATTAGTTATGCTCTTCTTCCAGTTAATTAGCTCAAAGAAAAACAGCCCTTTGTACTTAGCATTATAAATTACAGTCTTTTACTGTCTTATATGTTATAAGAGATGACACTTTCTGCATTTTCTTAGCAGGGTCACATTTACAATTCTTAAAGGTTTGGAAGGAATCTCACTTAGCCATGCTGTGTAGCGTGGACGCAGGGAAAGGCGTTTCAAAGTTACCGTGATTTCTTTTAAAAAATTATCAGAGGAACTGGGAGAAAAATTTGTGAGGATCAAAGAAAATGAACTCTATTAAAAAAGACTAAGTAATGAAAAAAGTTACTGAAAAAATGCATGAAAGTGGCAAAAAGAACTTCAGATGTTCATAAGATACCATCTGAAAAAAACTGGCGAGTATTCAATTAGCAGATTGGAGGATGACAGCAGGTTGCTGCAGTCAGTTTTAAGGTTGCAAGCACGTCAGAAAAGCTCAGACTCATCTATTAAAATAAAAAGGATTGCTGGCCTTCACCCCCATGCTGGGCCAGCGTGAGCCACAAAGCTGGATCAGGTATGCACCGACCGAATCTCCTCAGCTTGGGGAAACAGCTCGCCCGAAGGAAGGTGCAAGCAGCAGCCCTGTGTCTGCTGGTGTGTGACACACCGTCTCCGTTTAACAACAAATTAAAAGGCTGATGGCATCCACAAGAGGAGCTCTGCTGGAGCCTCGTCCCACAGCCCAGTGACCAAAATCCTCCAGTCCCCAGCAAGGGCTTGGGGTGTCTCTGCGCGCTGGGAGGAGGCTGGACCCCAGCAAAGTGCTCACCTGCATCACCGCCACAGCCAAGGAACCACAGCGTCTCATCAGAGTTTTTAGGAGAAAAAGGTAAGTAATTCAGAGGGACTTCAGGAATAAATATTCAGAGAGGGGAATTCAATGATTTTGGACATTAAACAGCAATACGTTCCCAGTATTAACGTATGGGGGAGGCCAGGAGTGGCATCGCTCTCACCGAACGAGATTTCAGAGCGAGATCAATTCCACCAAAGACAAAAGCATTTCTTCCAGTTTTGCACCAGGGTAAGGCAGAGCAAAACTGACCCCGTGAGTGCATTGCCGTCTGACTCGTCATCCATCAGCCTCTGCTTCCCACTCATGAAAAATTGCATGAACTGGGATCCGCTGGGCACGTTCCCTCCCCGCGCAACACAGCTCAGCTGCACCAGGCCTGGGCCGTGCTCCCACTGTTTATCTGCACATCGTCCCACTACAGATCCACGCGGCCCCTTACATGCACCAAATGTACACACAGAAAATACTGTGTTAACAGTGTGCCATTGAGTCAGGGAAAGGATAAACACGAACGCGGCTTCTTGCGAACTTGACATCAAAGCTAGTGGGTGATTTTTTTTTCCGCTGCTCCAGTCAGAAGCGATGTTAAGCAAGAGGGCTCCCCGAGCTGTGTTTATTGTTACAGAAAATAGTTCTTATGCTTTATCATCAGTTTGGACCTTTCGAGCTTATTTTGGGGACTGTGTGTTGGTTTCCTCAGTGGCATTCAGCGTGCATTTCTTAAGTACACCCTATCCTTCTATGAGGTTATTGTGTCATGTTAAAATACGAAGTTTGGGCTTGTGCTGTCAGTCCTCAGACCCGAGCCGTGCCATGTCAAATAGCTCCTGGGGATGGAATTGAGGGCAGAGCCATATATCACGCTCTCGCTGGCACTTCACCTTGCACCGGTGTTAACTGAAAATGGGAGGAATCTGCCCCAGAGGGGGATAGCAGAGTTATGATGTGTCTTACTGATTGATCTGCACAACAAAAGTGAAAGAATATAAAAAGGAGTTTTAGATAATACAAAGCTAGACACTTTCAATACCAACTTAGAGTCACAAGAAATTCTATAATCATAACTTTAACTCATCCACTTCACTTAGGCTTTGCAGCACTGGATAATATATGACACATCAGTCAGAAACCTTGGTGGCAAGAAGGACAATATTTTGAAAGCTGTGTCCTTGGAATATTGTCCCTGTCAAAAAAGTGGAAAACCAAATCATCATGAAGTACATTTATCTCTCTCTCGACTCTGTGCTGCATCCCCAGCTGTTAGGAGAAGAAAAAAGCCCTGCCGGCTCCAGCAAAGCTGAGGTTTGCCATGAAAAATTCACAGAACAGCTGATCTCACCTTGATGTCTTCTGCGGGTACGGCTACATAAATCTGAGCGCCTGTGGTTAGTGCTCAGCTGAGTACCTACATCCAGCGAGAGATTAGATCAGAGAGAGAACGTGAGAGGGAGAGGAGGAAAAAAGATTCAAAATCAATCAAGATCTTAATCCCAGCAGCAAAAATCTGGAAAGGGTTTCAAAACAACCACGTAGGTACAAAGTGTCAGGAGTGGTGGGCACGCTGGTGGCTTTCCTTGCGGTGGGGTGAGCGAACGCGCTGAAGGCGGCAGCGGGGCCCCGGCTGCCGGTGACGGAGTGGGGGCTCCCGCGGCTCCTCCCGACCTTCCCAGCTTCAGGCACTCAGCTCAAACCGGTCTTAATGTTTGGAAAGAAGATGGTTCAAAACCCCCTAATTTTCCTGGAAGCGTGTCTGAAAGTTTAATAAGGGAAAAAAAAAAAAAAAAAAAACAAACAAATTTTCCCTTGCCCATCTTGGACTGAGAACCAGATTGGGCACTGATCCCTGGCAGGGATTTAATAATTATCTGGCAGCAATTCCACGGGTGATTTTTAGGTTGTAGCCTGTCCCTTAATTATTTTGCAGGTTCACCCACAGACCTGTCTTTCACCTCCAGCTCGCCTCCCCAGGACACACCATCTGCTGAGGCTTTTGAGGTAGTCCTCCCAGCCAGGAGGAAGCCGTCTGTCCCAGTGCTTGGAGCAGGGCAGGGCTCACTTTTGGGGAAATGGGCTTTGTGCCGGTCCTTTTCTCATTTAACATCAACGTTCTGGAGCTAGGTTAAAATTTCACCCTGGGATTTTTGGATATGAGCCTAAACTCCAAAATCCACATAGTTCCATCGTGCCTAATTACAGCCTGTCTAAAATGTTAATGGATCCCAGAAATGCAATGTTCATAGTAGAGAATTATTACATTGCACATACTTTCCAGGTAATCTAGTTGTCTAGGTTATTGGACAAAAAGGTTCAATAATAGGAAAATAGCCTGCTGTTGGGTTGAATTTTTCTGGATTATTGATTGAGTTTTTAGGTTTAATGCAAGGAGACTGTTACATAGTACAAAGTGTATTTTAAGCATCTATTTATTAAAGCTGAATTGCGCTAGAATTTCTGTTCAAAAGTGCACCTGACAGCTAAATGAATAGCAAATTACTTCATAGTGATCCGTGCCATTTTCTGTCGCTTCTGTGCAGCTAGCTCCTGCATGTACTGTAGTTTAAAAGAATTCTCAACCTTCTATTTAATACAATAAACTTTGTCAGGTGTTGTTATTATTTTTGCTGAATGCCATATCTGAGTGTAATATATGCATAAAAGCCTCATTGACTCCTTGAGCAGCCTAAGTCAGGTGGAAACCGGCTGCAGTAGCGAGGAGAAAGTGAGCAAGGTGGCTTTTATTTAATCTAGTTCAATCAGCGCATAGTGATAGGCATTAAAAATGCCGGAAAATCCAGCAAAACAACTTTATTCGCGTTCACCACGGACTCTGGCCGTTTGCTCCGCAGAGTGGGGAGCAGGATGCTCGACAGGCCGGGGGGCTCTGAGCGCCGGACCGCACGTTCGTTGCCCATGAAATAACAGCGACCACTGGCATCACCAGCCCGAGCGCCCCGCGGGGGAGGCAGCACCCCCAGCTTTGCAAGCAGAGAGTTAACAAAGTGGAGTTAATGAGAGCTCCCCAGCTGTGTGTCCTCAGCAGGGCTGAGCCCAGCTGGAAATAGTCACCCAATCCTTTGGGGAGGTGCAGCAGGTGCCCAGGCCTTGGCAATGGGCTCGGCCTCGAAGGCTGGGTGACAGCCTGCAGCTCAGTTTAGAGGGTCTTCTGGAATTTCTCGGGGAGGTGGTGTTTTTGAAAGAAGAAATGGTGATTTACTTGAGGTTCGTTCAAGAGTCAGGTATAACAGCACATCTTCTTCGGTTACAGAAAGGTATGAGAAGTAATAGTATGGAAAAGAAAAATTATTCTGTGAATCATGGTGTGGGCACAGGAGTTTGCTGCATGAGGTACCAAAGCGCAAGTGATCATTGCAATGTGTGGCCTAGAGTTGATTAAATCAAGCATTTGGCCTTCTGTTTAACCTGGAAAGTTGTGAGGTGACTTCTGTGAGTTAATTGCTCTGGCTGTTGCTGGAGGAAATAGGATGGAGGGAGCTGCTCGCTGGTCCCTGCTGCTAGCTGTGCTGGTCAGCTGTAGCTATTGCAGCAGCCCGTGCTTATGCTTCCTTATTTTGGGGGTTTGGTGGGGTTTGGGTGTTTTTACATTGAGTTCCTTAGCTTGCGCTACCCTATTCTCTGTGAAATGCTCCTGTTGCAGTTTGCATTGGGAAAAGCCCTGCAGACGTGCTGCCTCGAGCCTCCCAGCAAACTCCTGAGCACCCCAGTCCTGTGCGGGGGGCACCCCGCCTCAGTCAGCGCTGAGCAGCGCTTGTGCTGTGTTAAAAATTGGAGGTGTTCAGCTGCGAGTGAACAGGGGGAGGGAAGGAGCTGGGAGTTTTATGCATGGTGGGTGGGAAAGCTGGTCGTAAAGTTTGACCTGATTTATTTAATTTTCTGGGAATAATAATAATTCTTCCCTGAACTGACAGTCTGCATGTCAAAGTTTCAGCTCAATTTGAAACGGTTGAAAGATGAATTCCAGGGGAAAAATAATGCTGGTTGTGTAGTGGACGTGCTGACAGTCTCTAACCAAGGTGTTGCTCTCCACCTTAATGCACTGCAGAAAAAAATTATAGGCTGGCAAAAAGAGCTGTATTTCATGTGATTATGGATTGTTTGCGTTACTGTCCATTAAGAAGTAAAAAAGAGGAAAGGCATTGTGGTTTTTTGATAGTTTTTTTAGGCTTGCACTGAAAACATTTCAATCTGAAATAACTGAGATACTTGCAAAAATAATAGTTTTGATGATGGTGTCACCACTTGGGGGAGAATAAAAAAGGTCTGCACTAGAAGAATTTAGCAATCTAACCATATAGTAGTGCTGCTTTGAAAATCACATTCATGATTTGATGCTTTTCCTGAATCCACAGCATTTTAAAAAAAATTAATTCTGCCTCTAATTTTCCTTGTCATGGGAACTTTGAAAATCAGATGCACTGATTCACTTGGTTTGCACTCTCTTTTGTGTCCTGGTGTAATTTATCATATGAGAGCGAATGTGTAAATCACAGCTGAATATCTGAAGAAGCTCACCAAAAATTATGGGGACCATCAAACTTTTTTTAATGATAAAATGTCTGTGAAAGCCGTTTCTGAGAGTACACTGGCTATCTTTTATTAAAGATCTAATTTCAGGAGTGTTAGGTGTGATTGGATTTTGAAGGTCTTGCAGGGTTAGTTTGTGAGAAAAAGAGCAATTGATGAAATTGGGATGGCAAAATAACTTTCTGTGACCGGTCATCTGTATGTTTGGCTGTCCCAGGACAGACCACAGCAGGCAGCAATCCCTGCCACGCAGCAATGACCCGGTCCGTGTGCTGTGCAGGGACCGCCTGGAACTTTTAGTCCCAGATCTTGGAAACGTTTATGCACTTTCTTTAACCCCAGCTGATAACGGGGGGCCCACCGACCGCAACGGGCAGGCGAGCGCGTTGAAGCCGAGCGTGAGCGTGGCTGTACCCGCGCTGTGTGTGAGCTGCAGGTCCTTACCCGGCGGCTCTGCCCGATCTCCTCGGCCACTGCGGCCTCGGAGCCTGACGCTGCAGCCGGGTCTGTGCAGGGAACACGCCCAGGCACCAGCCTGGGACCACATCTGGCAGGAGCTTTTTCTTGCTCTTCTGATAGCCTGAGGTCTGAATTCAAACCAGGGCCTCCTGGTTTAGTTTATTTTTTAGGATGCGCAATTTTTCTGTGTTCTTTAGATTTCTTTGTTTTCCTTAAAAGGCTAAATAATATTTGCAGAGTCCGTATTCCAGCCTCTATTGAGGCAAGTGTAAATCAGGAAACTAGCCTGCCCTACCCCGTAAAAGGCTCAATACTCTTCTCTACAACTGCCCGTTAACCTTCACAAATGGATAAATAAGGAACTGAGATCTGTCATTTATTCATAGCACTTGGAAGGCAGGGAGGAACACCATAAATCCATGGGCACCTCGGACTTCAGAGCTGTCACTAAGCAACCTGGAGCATCACGCAGGCCGTGGTGCTGAGCACACGTCCCCCTGTGCCCAGCCCAAGCCTCTGCCTTCAGACCAGAGGGGACTTGCACCTTGCTGTCCACCATGGAGCCCCTGCCCCGTCCCCTGGGGACAGTGAGCTCTTAGCTCTGCTCGCTTCCACCTCTCCTTCTGCCATCTCACCCGCCCAGACCCCGTGTCGCTTGATTTCTCTCCATCTCACTGCTTTGAACTCTGTAGACATGGTTCCTTACTGTGCCAGTACAGTTCGCGGGGAAGAAAGGCACAATAAATTTGTCATATAACAGTATTGCCAAAAGAAGCAGGAAATAATCAAGAAGGGATAGTTATTTAGCTCTCCCTGCATGTGTGGACGTGTTGTGTACGTGGAAGGGAGGGCTTTTGCAAATGCACTAAGAATAACAATTAAACTCACAGCTCATCATTATTAAAATGGAGTTAGGGGACTGTTTCTGGCCTTCGGGATTATCTGACCATCCTCATCACAGGATTATGTAAAGCTGAAGGCTTGGAGAGAGCAGCACCCTCTGCAGTAACACGGACATGCCTCTCTGCCTCTGAATAACAGCCGGTGATTCGAAAGGGCTGATCTCTGAGGCAGGAGCACCTTCTTGGCTCTGCAGCAGAGCCCAGTGGCGGAGGGACAAAGGCAAAGGTATGCTTCTCCAAGAAAATGATGCAAATGAGAAAAGAATCCCTCTGGTTAGTGAAGTTATTCCAGCAAGTGGCTATATAAATGTCTTTATATTGTTATTTCCGATATTAGTTTGTTGTTCCTCCATGAAAGCTGATTTATTTGAAATGTTATTACTTGAAACACCCTAATCTTTTTGTAATAATTCATATACTGGAGATTACAGTTTTGGAAGGCAGCCCAGCTCTGGCTGGAATCCTATTTATGGATTAAAGGATTTGAACAGCATTGCGAGCTAGATCTCCGAATAGCAGGATAATGTAAACCTGGTTCCATATAAAATGCTTTACCTCTGCAATAGTAACCCCATTAAAGGCAGATTGTTGGAGGACGTTGGACAAGAGGACTTTCATTATGGTAAAGCAGGATATCTTGCACCCCTGAAGAGCAAGGATTTTCAGAGCTGAGTCTTCCCCTTAAGATGCCCTGAGCTTCATTTTGTCTCTCTCCTTTCTTCTGGAAGCCACCACGCCAACTAATTATAGGGGGTTTGGGGGTGGTTTGAACAGACTTTCTGATGAAAGAACCATTGTTTCTGGTGGGAATTGAGCCACCACAAAAGGCAAATAAGGTACCCCAGCAAAGAGCTCCTCCTGCCCGGTAATGGGAGGGAGGCAGCTGGGAGCTGTAATTTCCATGTAAACAGCAGCACGAGGGCCCTCCCCAGGATTCATTAGTGTTATTGGAGGGACAATCCCACCCCAGGAAACTGTAAGCTTTTGGGAGTGTTGTTATTCATTTCCCATTTAATGTCAGTGTGTGGGGAACCCAGTCGCGGGCTGGAGTACTGTTGTGTTAGTAAGTGCTGCACAAAATCCAAACGAGAGAATGGGCAATGGCATAATTTAATTGTAAGTATGCTTATAATCCGTGAGAAGATAAGTACGGAACTAGTCTAGAAAATAATGGCACTAGGAGCCAACATTAAAATTAATGGTTTCAGGATACGGGCAATCTAACTGTTTTCAAGCCTTTTTCACACATTGCAGCAAGTGTGGTTTGAGACAAGATTTGAAGCAGAGCACTGAAGTGGCTTTGTGGGTGTTTATAGGCAGCTTTTAACATAATCAATGTGTGATAGAGCCTGGCGCCCTGGGCCAAGCTGAAAAAAAGCTGGGAATGGGAGGACAAGCTGTGAAGGGCTCTGAAAACTGAGGCAACCTGTGTTTGATGTATTTAGGAGGGATGAGCCAGTGGAAAGATGCATGGAAAGGGGTGATGCAAGCAAAACCTACTGGTGTTCCAAACAAAGGTGAAAATGCTATAAATGCTACGATTGTTGCAATAATTAGTCCAGAAGATGATGAAAACATGGAGGTTAGCTGTGTGCCCCAGGGAAGGCTGAACTGTAGAGATACTATGCAAAAAACCTACAAGACTGGTGCTGTGGATGTAATGTCTGGAGAGATTTCTGAGTTTAAACTGATGCTCAGCTTTTTTTATTACATGTTCCTTACAGAAGTTGAGGAAGGCATTTGGGAAGAGTGCTTAGGAGGAGATTAAGATCTCTCTTTTTCCATATGGGTCCAGTGGTAACACTGAGGAGGAGGTGTGGAGAAAGATGGTTGTGATCAGCTGCGCAGGATGGCAGGCAGGATTAGAGAAGAAAAATATGACAAGGATCACCTGTTCCAGAAAATCTCACTTTGATTTGATGCAGATGCTCGTCTGCAAACACAGTGTGTCAGGTTGTAACAAACAGTTAAAGATGGGGTGCTCAGTCCATGGGTGTCTGTAGGTCTCACTTGTACCCACCCACCCAAGTGTGGTCTAAAAGCAGCAGCCTGGTCTGTGGAGCTGGAAATGATTGCAGCCTCCCCCCACCCTGCGACAGCATTGCCCTGGGCAAAAATCGCTTCACTGCTCTGGGTCTCCGCTTCCTTTTCTATGGAATGGGGTAATATCATGTGCATCCCAGAGGATTTGAGCATTACTTATTATTTCTATAGGGATTTGAAGGTTAATAGCTTTACACAAGCCTAATTAATTGCTATTATTTAGTTTAACATTCTACCCGAGTACTTTGCCCATACAAAGCTTGCTCTGCCATCCTCCACGTAAAAAGATTTTGAAGCAGCATGGTTTGCCTGCGGTACAGAAGTGTGTAGCCAGAAATGAGAGACAATGCCGTAGCGTATGCAGGTGTGCTGGGGTTTACAGCGTTTCTCATCGGTCGCTCCTCGGGATGTTCTCCTGCAGGCAGGGGTAGGGCAGAGCTTCAAGGGAGACGAACTCAGATGGGACAACAGAGTAAATGAGGATCACAAACACTTCCTCCTGCGATGTAAATTGCCTTAACTCTCTTCACAGCGTTGGTGGAGGTAGGTTTGAGAGAGACGGATAGCTCCAGTGTTAACTGTTATTTTTGCAAGGGTAAGATTTCATGCCTCTTAGGACTGTTTTCAGAGAGCCTGAACACTTTCGCAAGAAAATTACTCTGTTAATGCTTCTGAAATAATTCATGGAGGCTTTTGATGTGGTCATGTTCTGGCTGACAGCCCTAGTGTTTAATGGAGTCTGAGACTGAGCGTTGATGGACATTTGTGCAACTCTGAATGCTTTTGCATGTAAACAGAACCAGCGTGATTCCCGCTGCAGATGATTTCATTTAGTCCTGGGGTAGAAAAAGCTTTGCGCCGGTTTGCTAGACCCTGCTTTCCTGGAACCTCTTTCTCTCTGGGAATTGTAGCACAAAGCGATTCAGGCTAATCCTGAAATTGGGGCATCCTTGCTGTCACTACAGGTGGTTTTTACTCATACCACCGTGCAGGATGATGGAAGGCCAGAGCTCTCATCTGCACCGGAGCAGTTTGCTGCCTCCCCTCCAGAGAGCCCAAGAGCAAAAGCAGAGATGGGGACGAGCTCCTCCACTGCGGTGATGCACAAAGAGGGTTGACAGTGACAAAAGCAATACGGTTGTTTCAGCCTGTGCATGGGATTTTGGAGGGTTTGGCTGTTCCCTGCATCATTCCCTCTGAACAGACAGCGAGAAGGGCTGTTCTCACAGGGCAGGGCTGTGGCAGGAGCTCCGCGCTGCGGAGCCTCACTTGCCAAAGAGGAAATCAAAGCCATTCTCTGCAATGTCTGAACAGGAACTGTGGGCCAATCCCGATTAAATAAAATGTGCCGTTAATGACAAACAAAAAAGATAAGAGCTTTAATGTCAGTCCGTAAAAACCCCATGGTAACAAATAAAGACTGCTGTAGTGTAATGTCATTTGAGAGGGGACACATGGTGCGCCTGAGAAGAAAGATGGATTGCATACATTGTGTGCCTGACAGTAAAACTAATAGCTATTGGATGGGGTGTTAAGTATATCATAAAATCAGTGTTGGCCACATTCAAGAAGATGCATTCGAGCTGTTTCGACTGCCTCTATTGAGTGTGCTGACATCAGCCAAGGGAGGGGGGACCGCAACTGTCGGCAGGGGTGAGGGAGGGCACTGATGGGCTTGTCCCCCGAGGGCTGGCCCGCAGCACCCCGGGTGGGTGGACACGCTCGGTGTGCTGGAGAGGAAGGGCTTGCCCTGACAGTCCTCACAAAACGTGCTGGGAACCTCAGCCAACACCCCCGAAAGCAGATCCTCCAGGGAGCGGCTGCGGGGTGTACGTAAGGCAAGGTGCCTTACGTAAAGCAGGGTGTACACAGCACATAAAGCCAGGAACACATCCCTCCCTGAAGCTTCTGATAGTGAACTTTCTTTTAGTCTGGGAAGAGGTAATTAAGGCAGGAACAATTAACTGAAGGTTATCTGCTGCTAGGCAAGCAGGAGCAGGGGGACAAGAACAATGTTATGAACAGTGATTCCTTCAACCATTACCAGCCCTTCCGTGTAACTTGAAGGCTTCAGCTTTGGCTCCCTTCGTTAGAGTTATTTCTGTGCCACGTCCTCGCAGCCCGACCGCCGCGGAGCCTGGTGGTCACCACCCCGTGGTGCTGCCGCCCGGCGCGCACCTCCTGCTCCAGATGTGTATTGTCCACACATACCCAGCTGAACATCCAACCCCCCCCGGGCAAGGAATACGGGTGTCAGAGGAGGAATGCTTCCGTGCAGGAAAAACAGTGGAGATGGATGCGGACTTGGATTGCTTGTGCAAAAACTTCCTGGTGGCTCTGCAATCAGCTAGAAATCCCAACTCCTGTGTTCTCCAGCTTGTGGGAGGCTGGTGTAACGCGTAGCTGCAGTCCCAGAAACCAGTGAAGCCCCTGGGAAGTCACATCGCTGGATCTGGGCTCTGCACATCTTTTTCTCACCTGCAAGAACAGCGGTATTGCCGGGTGGCCAAGCTGTGTGCTGGGCAGTACAATTAGAGATTTATCTCAGTGCTCATTTGGCAAAAAGAGCTCAGTTATGTGGTAGTTGGCCCTGTGGGCTGACCCAAAGTCTTTTACCAGGGCCAACATATTCACTCCCAGTCTCTGGTATTTTCTGGAGATCCATCACTAGCCCTCAGATGCTATGTGACATCATTTCTGTAACAGATGACAGGAATTTTAAGATGCAAGGAAATGAAGAATGCTGTCTTTGTCCAAAATGTCACATGAACATCAGCTAAAGTTAATAGAAGATGCTGGAAACCTGACTGCAGGTCTCTTAATAATTTACTGTAAGCCCCAGTCCCTCCCTCTTTTAGGATGGCCAACTGCTGCTCTCTGTTACTCAGCATCCCCCGCAGGGTCTGCTCGTGTGGCTGTGACCACCTTTTGCTGCTGAATTGAGTTTGCTTGGTGACACAGGGAGGTGATTACAAAAGCTACGAGGGCTTCCAGTAGCACAATTTCCTGAAAATAATGGGCTTCAGCAATTCAGCTCTTGACTCCGTCTCTCTCCTTCAACTCCGCGGCAGCCAGCAGGTCAGATAAGTACAGAGTGAGCAGACTGTGCTCCTTTGCTGTGATTTGAGGAAAGGTGACTTCTGTTTTCCTTGCAGCAGCTTGCTGGAGAGTTTAGGCACGTCTGTGGCAAGCCGGGAAAGGCTGTATCAACACCCGGCTCTGCCAAGCCGAGCTCAGACGTGGCGTTGTCTCCTCGGATCCCTGGGCATGGAGCTGGGCTCTGGCTGAATTTCCTCTGGTGCCGAGCTGTGCCTGCCGGGAGCTGGTGTGGGGGGCTGCAAAAAGGAAAGTGCATCCATGCAAAGCTGGTGTCTGAGCTTGTGGTGCTGGGGGGGCTGCGGGTGCCGGAGCGGGGACTGGTGTGCCACGCTGGGCAGGATGGACGTGCCCTACTTAACCCCGGGCAGCCAGCGCGGCGTCGGAGCTTGGCAGCGGGAGGAGCTGGTCTGTGCCAGCTCGAGGCGCGATCAAGCAGACGTAGACAGCTTGGGCTTCTTGTCACCTGCCCAAATCGGGGCATCGCTGTCCCAGCAAACACAATCTGTGACTGTAGCAGCAGAGAGACGTCTCTACGGCACGAGATGGTGTGGGGTGTGCGGGGAATAGATCGCTCCGGCCCGTCCTGGGATCGCTCCGGCTCGGGTGAGGAGCAGCCCTGCCCGGCACAGCCGAATTTCTCCTCCGTTGTGCTCTGGGCACCCAGCAGGCCCCGGCACTGGGTGCTCTGGTTCCTGGCGGCGCGGCGGGAGCCCGGGCAGTGCTGCCGAGTCGCGGGTGCCAGCAGTCACCCGGATCGCGTAGCCAGTGCCGGCTCCTCACTCCTCACAAAACTAACTTGGGAATGCGTCCTGAATCCCGCATCCGTCCCTCGAGCTCATGTTTTCCAGGAGGTGGGAGACGGTTGCGCGGAGGGGAAGGAGGCAGCAAAGCCCCCCCTGGGTGGGAGGGATGGAAAAGGAGGGGGGGGCAGATGTGTCCCTGCCTTGGGCTGCTGCTCCGACCCGTGCCCCCGCGGCGCTCAGCCTCCACCTCTTCCCAAGCGTGCCTCTCCCAGCAAACAGGGCCTCGTGCTGTAGGGAAATGCAAATACTAATTAATCCGCCATATCCCTCCAATTCGTGAGCTGCCGTGGAAGAGGCTGGGAGCACGTTTTCATCCGGCCCTCGCCTGCAGCAGAATCTGTTCGTGCTGGTGCAGCCTCCCTGGCATGGCTGGAGCTTATCCTGCTCCATCCTGGCACAAGGAAGAAATGAATACCTGAAGCCTAAAGATATCATTTAATAATTATTTTTAAAAGTCTACCTGGCTCCATAAATTTTTTATGACAAATTAATTAAAAGCCTGGTTATGGAAGCTTTGGAAAGGAGACATAAATATTTCATATTTATTAAAATATTCATATGCTACGTGTTTTTTAATCTTGAATAAATATTTTTGGATAATCAGTCGCATTTTTTGTTATGCTAAAAGTTTGCATTGTAAATTCAACCATGATTGATTAAAAGGAGAAATGTGCAATCTATTAATTATGTAATAGCACATATGCTGCTCAGGACCTGGAAGAAATACATATATATGTTTCACATAACCAGAAGAGTTATCAAGGTAATTTGCTTATTGAAACTCAGTGAAAGCTTTGATTCATGTAATTATGGCAAGATCTTCAGCTTCATCTCTATGTAAATATACCTTTCGGGATTCTTTTGTAATTCTTCCTTTCAAATAAACAAGACATGGGAGGTAAGGATTGATCCTTCACAGGGCATTGGGAACGCCTGGGAAATCTGGGTGTCGGACTGAAAAGCTCTCAAGCTGGGTTCTGTTTATATATGTTGTATCATCCGAAGCGCGAGGCCGGGTGTTCCCGTCTGCCCAAGCAGGGCGCAGGGAAGGGCTCGCCGAGCTCGCGGCATCGCGCCGTTCCGCTTTCACTCCAACCCTGAGTTTTTTGCAGTTGTCACGGAAAGGAGCAGTAATGACTAAGTAACTAATTTACCAACCGTATTTTCAGGGGGTTTGAGACTATTTCTATTGCTTCTTGGACTCTTGTGTTCTCTGAATGAATCACAGCAGCACAAACAGTTTCAAAGCAAATGGTACTCGGCGTGCATTTTTCTTAATGAGCTGAGATGCAAGCGGCAGCGCCGCTGACCCTGCCGTCTGTGGCCTGATTTATAAGCTGCTTCATACTCTGTTACTGAAGTTTAAGGATCCCTTAAGCCTCTTTTTCCTCCGCAAGACGAATAAAAGGCTGTTATTGCAAATTAGAATGTAAGTCAGAGCTGCTAAAAGACACCAAAACCAAAACAAATAAAGGAAAAATAAAAGGATTGTTTGGGGGGGCGGGGGTGTTGTTGCTGTTCTCGGTAGAAGGATTATTGTTGATTTTTATGAAAAGTTCATCCTGGAGGCAGTAGGCAGTTGCATTACTTTAGCAAGATTGTGCTGTTTAAAATTCCAGGGTTGTCCGCCAAAAAAATAATAATAGGAAGTTGTATAGAGAGGAATGTGCTGACAGCAGTAATGTTTGGGTAATAATTCATGTGTTGTAGATGATGCTCTGGAAAGCTGCCCAGCTGGCTAATGCAGATTGGGGATGCTCTCGTGCTGATGGCTGTGCAGTTGATTGGCGTTTCTGCTCCATCATGAAATCAGCTTGCAGATGAAATGGAGATGGCTTCAGAGGGCAGGGCTTGGGCAGAGAGCTCCAGCGAGCAGCCCCGTGCGCGGGCCAGGGCCCGGTCCTTGGCAAAGGAAACCTCTGGGCGGTTGGCCCGGGGTGATGGGAACACCTCTCCCCTCCTCGCTGGCTTTCAAAGGCGGGCAGCTGGCCGTGGTTTGGGCTGGAGGACAAGGTGATGTTCTCCGGCAGCAGCAGGGGTTATGGTTTCTCCCGGGAACTTTAACTTGAACAGTTGTTGGTGGCTCGACCTCACTCGCCAGGCCTGCAGCACGGGAGCTTTCTGTGATATTAGCACATAATTATTCTGAGCAAAATGGTGCTCTCGGACCTGTTGGTCCCTTTTCTTCTATTTGTCCTGGGGCTCCACACGACGTTACGCTTCCTGATCCTGCAAACAGACCTCGTCCGAGATGCTCTTGGGTGGCCGTGCTGTCCAGGGCACAGGCTGTGTTACAGGGCTGGCTCAGTGCTCTCCCAGATTATTCAGCAGCACAAAAAAGGCGGAAAGTCCCTCGTTATCCCACCACTGCAGCCTGGTTTTGTGCTTCTCCACAAGCCCCAAAATAGAGATTGCCTTTTATGAGCAACTCAGAAATTGTTATAAAACCTATCAAGGCGACCAAGTACAAGACAGAAGATCTGTTGATGATACTATATTTTAAATTATTTTCTCATGGATTCTTTCCGTTAGGAGGGCCTGAAATGACAGGTAAATGTTTTGTTGTTTTAGCTCTGAACAATGCCTAAGTCCCAGTCAGCATGCATGCAGCCAACTTAAATGCAAATTGCACACCACCGACAACTTTATTACACACGAAAACCAAATTTCCCTGAGCTCCCAGGTTATCAGAGGGAGAACAATAGTCTATTCCCACTCCTGAGCAGAAACACAAGAGGAGGTGGCACTGTCCTTGAGAGACCTGGCCACCAGCCATGCTGCAAAATAGGCTCTTGGGTACCTACTGGCATTGTATGGAGCATCTTCATTAATAATTAAAAAATAAGCAACACCTGAGGAATAACTAAGTACGGTTACTGACACGAGTGCGTGGCTCTGTATCACTGCTTGTTGGCTTCGTTGCCGTTTCACCTCCGCCAGCTGCTGAGAAAGGGGCTGCTGGTTGTCCCCGCTTCTGCATGAGCCACTTGACCTCGCGCATTTAAAAATAAGCATTTTCTGCAGCGCTGGGTTAAGGAAGACCCTACTGCACCTTCTTCAGTGGCTTCAACCCAGGGTTATTTGGCGGCACGGCGTAGGCTGTGTGACTGAAAGCTCATTAAAATGATCTTACTGACTTCATCAGGCTTGAGGTGAGATCCTTCTCCAAAGGCAATATCTTTAGGTGTGAATATCCCAATTTGGTGTAGAACCTCAGCACATACAAGTCATCTGGGGATTAATATTTTTTTCCTTGTGCCTATTTGGAAACGTGATTAGGATCAGCTGCAGCTGTGAACGTCTAATGACCCCTCCAAATGGCTCCTCCAGAGTCCCAGTAACTTTATTCTGGCATTTGTTGGTGTCCAGAAATTATAGGCACAAAAGGTATAAGGCCTTTTAAAGCCTGACTGAAAACTTGACTTAAGCCCCCGGAAATAATAAAAGGAAAGTAAAGAACACAGTAAAGCTGCAGAAAAGGATTAAGAGAGGAAAAAAGCCAACAGGGACAAGTAATTCTGGCTATATGTGATGGGGTGATATAATGCCTGTGCTATCACTGGAGCCAGAGACTGCTTCCAGGTCTATACACAACCACTTCTTTTCTTTTAAATCTGCAGCCATTCTCCTATATTTCTGTGCTATACTGGCGTCATTTAAGAAGGAACTAAAGTTTAAGAGGAAAAGTATTTTTTTTATCTGTTTCCCAGAAGTATTTTGTGTGTAGTAAAGAGCCTGAAAATGTTCTACTGCCTCTGAAGTCTTCACCAAGAGAACCAGGCATGCTCTCAAACAACAACAATGAAAAAAATCTGAATTTGGTTTGATTTTTGTGTTGTTTTTTTTTTGTTGTTTGTTTGGTTGGTTGGTTGGTTGTTTTTTTTTCTACAAACAATTTATTCTGTTTCTGTGCTGGTGCCCCCTGGAAGGTAACCATCGGTGTAACCATCGCTGTTCCTCATGAGCATCTCTGGCTCGTGGCCTCTCTCCCGTGGGAAGGGGACGGTGTGTCCCCGAGGCTGGTGGTGGCATCCAGCACCTCTGCCCAGGGCACTGCCACCTGTCTCTCACACGAGTCTGAACACGTTCCAATGTCAGATCGTATTAAAAGGGTTGTAAATTCTTCTGGCAGGAGTCTGCATTTTAGGATTGATGAGTATGATCAGCAAACTATTCAAATAAGTATGCTTATTATTAAAACCCTGCTAGGAACAGGATGACATGCAGAGAAACTAATGCAAAGCAATTTTTCCTTCATTTCTGAGCTTTACCCAGTTTTAATGTAGGCTAATGTTAGTTTTTGTTTCTTTGGGTAGATTGACTGCTTTTGTATTTGTGTGTCTCCACAAGTTGGGATTTATTTGGTTTGTGTGGGAAGTGGCCATACATGTACAGACGTACACATTGTGCTAGCCAAAGGCATTTGAAAACAGTCCAGGGCTAGGGCTGGAAGGCTAAAATGGAAAAAGCCTAGCAGCTTTCCCATTACTAATATCTACATTTTTATGAGCTTGGTTGTAATATAATTCCCACCTACTGGGACAGTTCCTGAGCTGTTTGTTCAATATTTATCTGGTTCTGAGTCAGACAAAACTCCCAGATCTCTAGGCAACATAAATTACCGTGGATCCTGTAACTCTGCGATTGGTGACGGGTCTCAGCTGAGGCCAGGATAATCGCTGAGATTTTGCCTTATCTGTGCGGCGGTTACGTGACACCAGTTGTACTACACATGTGTCCTAATGTTAGAATGGGATTTAGCTCCTGCTTTTGTAAAGCCAACAAATAACTGACTAAAGTGTCGAGCAAACCATGCGGCAGCCCTCCTGGGTCAGGCTGGTCTGCAGAAGCAAACCCCGAGCGTGTTACAGCCCACGCCGGAGCAGCCCCCCATAACCGTCCCCCCCGGCCGGGTGGTAACCGCAGCACGAACGCGCATGAGTAGCAAGGAGTGTTTCAAATTGCTCAGCTAAACAGAGCACTTGCGTCTCGCGAAGGTGTTTGTTTGGTGTGCAACCAAAGCAAATGCAGCCCCGCTGGTATAAATGGGTCTGAGCTGGGGGCTGCAGTAGAGGAAAAGGCCCAGTGGACACATTAGTTTTCAGAAAAAGTCTCTCTAGGTATTTCTGGTACATGCTGAGCGTCCTTCAGTTTTGTTTCAACCTTTTAAATTTATATGCTCACATTTCCTGAATGGCTTAAGGTGTTTTTTGTATAATTGCAGTAACAGAAAAGCCTCTGACCAGCAGCAATTAGCCAGGTAACAAACCAGGAGTCCCAGGTGCCTCATCCCAAATCCAGGGTTTCACTGCACGCTGGAGAATTTTTGTCTGGTTTTCAGCACAGAAATCACAAGAAACATACAATCAAGATCTCTGTTTTCCCTATGTAGGTAATTTTGATGTGTTAATAATCTGTTTTCTTAAAAAAAAAAAAAAAAAAAAGCTAGGGAATAGAGAATTGGGGAATAAAATGTACTACAAAGTATGAGCCAAACTCTTTGGAGCATCCCAAGGAAGCGCTGGGTCTCCCCCTGCACAGCTGTGTGTAGCTCTTGCCAACGTGCAAACCCAGGTGCTGATTGCTGTTGTCGTTCAAGGGGTTTCAAAGTGTGACATTTGAAAGGCTGAAACCCTGTGGCACAGGTTAAGAGCCGCTGTTGCTGGCAGGATGATCCAGCAGACACGTTCCAAATGCGACTTCTTAAAGATGATGGGCACTTTTATAAAACTCTCCCCGTTTATCTGCAAAACTCCTGCAGATCAAGACCTATGAATTATTAGTGTAATGAGATTAGGCATACATTTATGCTACATGGTCTTAAGTTGTTTTAAATTCTGAAGATGAGATAGGGTCAAGCACGAAAGGGCAGTGCGGCAGAGCGCTGGCGGCAGACTGCGTGAATGACTTGTCTTCCTATTAACATTGTCACATCCCTGTTGGGTGCGTTTCCCATTTCCCTCTCTCCCTGGGAGTTGGCTGGGAAACTTAATCTCCAAAATTGGCAAGGAGCAAAAATTTGTGTTTGTGAGGACTCGAACTGTAGGAGGGAGACGGTGGTAAGGGGAAAGGCTAGAGGGGAACGAGAGATAGAAGAATAGGAAAAAAGATAAAAACCAGGGGTAGGGTGGAGGAGGTGTTGCTGTCCCCACTACATGGAGCGAGCGCAAGTGCTTTGTGCATTTTCTCTTGTAAAGATTTTTGTAACCTCTCAGTATTGTCAGGAGCATGTGCCTCCCCACCACCCCTCCCCTCTTCTGATTTTCTTCCTGGAGAAGCGGAGATGAAACCCCCTGAGGAGAGCTCTCCACTGAAGAGACATGAGAGCATCAATTTTTCTCTCATCAAACAGAACTGCTCGGGGGCTTGTGCGGCGCGCTTCCCCGAAGGTCGTCCTCCCCGTGGCAGGATGGAGCGCGGCCGCGTGCCTGCAGCTGTCTCCGATCCTGCCTCGCCGAAGAGAACGTGCAAAAAGAAAAACAAACAAGTGAAAAAAAAAAAATGGAATGAAACATCCTGAGACTGCTGGGTTTTGCTGGAGCTCTCGTGTGAGATCCCGGCACAGCCGCGGTGCCCTGGCTCCCGCTCGGAGCTGGAAGGGGCTGCTGGGTGGGCGGGAAGGGTGGCTGCGATGGGGGCACAACGGGCAGGTTGATGTGTCCCCCGGTTTGGGGCCTGCAGGGTCCCGTGTTGCAATTCCACCCTTCCAAATGGCGCAAGCCCCCGGGCAGGATGGCTTTCCGCCTTCTCCCCTGGCCCTGCTTTTGCAGGCGTGTTTGCTTGTGCAGAGTTTTGAAAACAAGCCCCCCGGCCCCCCCACCCAGAGCTGACTTGAGCAGCGCTTCGCAGAGAGGGGGCAGTGGTTTGGGGGGTGAGGAGACTTAGTTTAAACATTTTGCAGGAATCTGCCAATTCCAACAAACAGTTTGTCTAGGAGCTAGAGGGGAGGGGGTGTCACTTTAAAAAAATATAAAAGGATTCTGAATCCCAACATTAACTCAAGGCACTTCCGATTAGCTGGGGGTGGAGAAAGAATGTTGGAGGGTTGGACGGTTCTCTGCAAAACAATCTGCCAATTTACAATCAGTAAATCAGCCTTTTTTTAAGACATGGGCATGCATGAGCAGCTTCTCCTGATACTAAACTTTCTATGAAACATTTTTATTTATTTTCCTAACCTCCTTTTATTAAAAACAAATAAAACAAAACAGAAGGTCATGTTCAAAAGCAGGGAAAATAGCAGCAACGTAGGCTCTGAGGCAGTTGCTGTAACCTGCTATAAAACGAAATAGCTACAACAGGCTCTTGCTGCCAATCTTTTGCCTACCTAACATGAGCAACTTCCACTGTAATTTTGTTTATTTTCAGTAGTGTGATGATTTCCCATCCTATTGCTTTGGTTTAGGCAAGTCTGGGAAATAAGTGCAAGAACTTTGCGCGCTTCAATTTTCTTGACCTCTGGTCTTTAAAGTTATTCACCTTGAACATGGGCATGTCTCCAGGTCCCCAATTAAATATACATACTGTAGTGTTCTTGGAGGGATGCGTAAGGGGAGTGACAAGGAGGGAAGGCATTTTAAGATGAATTATAGATTAAGATTCTGATAAAAACAACAATTTCCGTGTGCTGCCTGGTTGCACAGGACTGTATCTTGTTGTGGCCCTTGCAGGGTTAAAGAGGACAATCTCTTGCCTGACAGCGAGTCCATTCACTATCTGGCAAATCTGTCTTTTCTGAGAATTCACATCTTAAATCAGAGCTACCACAAAGAAAAATGGAAAATGCTTAAAATATAACAGCCTCCAGGATATTTTGGTAAATGATCATGATGTAAAATTACATAGAGATGGATTGGTGAAGGGATAGACAGTTATAAAGTTAAAGAAATGATGTCTCCGAAACTAATTCTAAATTAATGACACCTTGTAGATCTTTACTGCCTTCCATCTGAGGAACTCAAGCTGACACACTGGCATTTATTAATTAGAATTCATTTTACAAGAGAGCAAGTTGAGGATGAGAATGGAGAAGTCACTCTCGTCCCATCATAAGTCAGATGTCAGCAATGGAGGCAGCAATAAAAAACAAGAATGTGCTTCCCAGCTGCATGCTTGATGCCTGTAGTGGTGATGCTGATCAGAAAAGCAGGAGAAATAAATTCTGCACAAAGGTGAAACCAACAGTCGGGTCAAGTAAGATTTATTTTGCTCAGAGTTGAAGTCAATGAGTCTCTGTGAGAGGGAGGAAGGAGGTAACAAATTTGAGCCGTGAAGAAAAGCCCAATGTGAAAACCCACACGGGGTGTAACCCTGTTGCTGAATTAATTACAGTATGATGAGCTCTGTAGATAGGCCATGCTCTGTTCACTTATCTAAAATATCTCATAGTGACTATACTTAGTAGATAACAGACTTTAATCTTTCCTTTCTTCGTGTTTATTTGTACCTGTTTAGGGGTTTAATTAAAACCAAACCATTTTACAATAGATGAGCAGAGATGAGAAGTGATGAAGATGAGAAAAGAAACCTGAGAGCAGAGGAAGGTAGAGATAGGGGGGAGGGCTCTGCACAACTCCTGGCTGCATTTCATTTAGCTTTGAGGAACTATCAGGTAAAATTAATTTTTAACAACGTAGACTGTACAGACTAATTTCTGTACCAGGACTGGACTGGATTCTTTCTTCATCAAGTTTAACAGGAAAGGGTTTAAATTGAGGTTCCTGAACTGAAGAGATAGGACATTAATCTAAACTGTTACACAGGCCAGAAACAAAGTAATTTTTTTTAAATGATGAAATAGCTAATTTGCTAGAAGATATCCTCCCAGATTGACACACTACCCACAACTGAAAGTCTGCATGAAATTGGTGAAATTATATTAGGGGAAAAAAAAAAATTGCAGCTTGACCAAAACTGTAATTAGCTTCTGCGGCCTCTTGGGATTGAGCTCTTACCGGTGAGGTTTTGTTTCGATTAACCACTGTCTTAATGGAGGCTCCCAGCTTTCCAAGAGGGAAAGTGGCGGACCTGCAGCGAAGACCCCTAGAAGAGCACTCTAAGCTCTTGAACCCTTTGCATCCAGCGCCCCTTTTCCCTCCGCGCAGCAGCACCCGCGCAGCCTGGACGTTCGGCTGCTCCGGGGGGGACAGACCCTCCCCTGCCCTAAATATTCCTCCTTGCCCGCAGCCGCCGAGGATCTCGTCCCCGTGATGCCGGGTGCTGGAGGTGGTGGGGGGGGGGGATGTTCTAACCGAGCCCCCCCGGCACGGCTGACGTGCGGGCGCTGAGCAGGGCCCTGTGTGTGCAGCTTGCCAGGCTGCCTCGCCAGTCACCACTGGAATAATCCTCCGTTTGGGTAGTGTGCTCGCCACGTCTGTCTTCTAGTAGGGTATGATGCCACCACGGCAAGATTTGCTCAGACTGAACAATAATTTATACGGAACCAGAGCCAAAAAAATAAAGCCTACTACCAGCGCTATCCCTGCTTTACCATAGAGGAACACATTCCTGGTGGAGACTAGTCATCTGTCAGCCCTGCTGAAATCCCAAGGAAATTCAGCTAAATTATGTAAATGTTAGGGATCACCATTCTAAACATTTCAATGCTCAGTTCGTTTGTTCTTCCCTGAAGAGCATTGTCTGGTAAAACAAAATAGCTCTTAATTAACCATCTGCCTTGTTCATAATGGGACAACTATTTGATGGTATAGGAAGGGATCAAATGGCAATCTTTATTTTAAAATAAAAAGGAAAAAAAATGAATAGCCATTAATATAGTTAACCAGATTCTGTCCTCTTCTGCACTAATGACTCTGATCTTAGTTACCCACTGACTCCTGATGTCTTCCCTGGCAAACTGGGACAGCATTCAGCCAGGTGCCAAACTTCAGTATTAAAATGCAACAGAATGAAAGAGAAATATTAGTTTCCCTTCGCAGATCCAGCCCCAGTCTGCCTTTGAAGGAAGTGAGCCATATAAAAAATGGATGAAAGGGTTCCTTGGGAAATTGCAACATTTGCCTACAGCAGCCTGATATCTGGGGACAGATCCACACAAGTATTCAGACGCTCGTAGGGCTTTCCTAGTGAAGTTTTAGGTGCTCACCTAACGAAGACAAAAACGACCAGTCTCCGTTATTCCAGCCCTTTGTCTTTTGCTTCAGGATGAGCCCAAAGATCAGCTCGGAGCCTGAAAGCCCGTTTCCACGTGTAATGGAATCGTGACTCTGCTCCAGCAGCAGACGGAGAGTCCCGGGCTCTGGGGCTGTGGGTGCTGCGGGGCCGGTGCCCTCCTGCCGCCCCGCTTGCCGGGGGGAGCCTGGTTGAGGAGGGGCTCTGAGCGTCACGCAGAGCCGGCAGCAGTCATGGTAACAGAGAGACTTTTTGGCTTAAAAATCCATCCTGTCAGATGCTCTCACCCAGTCAAGCATTAGCACGTGTTTATCTTTGTGGCTGCATTGTATGATGACCTGAGAGCCCAAACTGGAGAGTACCTGCAGGGTTTGTTTCTTTTTTTTTTATTATTTTTTTTTCCCCCGTTGCTCTGTAAATCACCAGATGTGCTTTATTTCTGCAGGTTGAGGTCACTTTAACATAGAGGAATGAGATGAAAGGGTGAGAGTGGGGTGAGAGGAAAATAGGGTTGTCTTTTGTCATTTTGCTTTGTTTTGTTTTTTCTTTTCCCTCTCTACACCAAGGCAGGGCAGCCCCATGTCCACACTCAGATGGCTGCAGGTGGCTCTGATAAATGAGTGCTCCAGAATTGCCCACGCCGGCCCCGGGGTGGTGTGGACGTGGGAGCTGGGGGGCCAGAGCTCCGCGCTGGTTTGTACAAACCATTGCAAGGAGGCAGAGCAACCGGCACCTGCCGCTGCAGTCGCTGGTGGAGGATTGCTCAGTTCTTTCAGCCAAGGTTGCCTCCTGTGCTGGTTGTGTTAAACAGCACTTCTTTTTCAAAAAATATGTGAGGTGGTTCCTTTATTTCAGGCTGTAGCTGGAGTGTCTGGGCTGCGGGACGGGAGTGCTGTGAGCGGCACCTTGCCTTGCAGCCAGCTTCGCTGTGGAGGGCTGGAAGCCAAGTCCTGGGAAGATCCCACTCCCCTTTTTCGGAAACCTGAGCAGAGCCAGCCTTTACAGCTTGATTTTTTTTTTTTTTTTTTTTCTTTTTTTCAAAAGGATGAAGCCTTACTTCTATGTACATATGTGAAGTCTCGTAGAAAAATAGTCTGTCCCCTTCAGAGAGGGACTACACAAGGGTCACACACCTTATGAGGTTTAAAAGGGGATTTGGTTATCTGTCCTCCTCTGACCTTAACATCTGAAGCTGCAGAGAATGCCTCCATTTGGGCATCTGGGAATAAAACCACATCCGTTTTCCTCCTGCAGGGTCCTCTGCCTTGCCCTTTTTATTGCCTGAGATCTTGTTCAAATCCTGGCTCTTCCGCATACGATCAGCTTCTGCTTTGCTGGAGTCAGACAGAAGTAAAAACAAACAGACCTCTATTCCCTGATATAACTGCTGTGCTGGTTAATACCCCGGCCTCTCGCCTGTTTTCCTCCGGAGGCTTCGAGCCCTTCCCCTCCTGCTGCCAACCCCGGGCTGGGGGCTGCCCCTCGGGGTGCCCATCCTGCACCCCCCTCCTCCCGTGCCAGGGCTGGACCCCCACAACCAGGTGGTGCTGGGTGGGGGGACGAGGTGGCAGGGGCTGCAGGGCTTGGAGCGAGGCGGCTTTCATCCCGAGCCCCCCCCAAGGTGGGAAATGGGGCACGTGCAGTCTGTGGGAAAGAACCAACTTCTATTTCTGTATCGTTCTTTGTCCCGCAACTTGCCAACGTGTTTTTGGCTCTGTTCTGGCAATAGCTATCTCCAATGTGAAATATCATGAAACAACAATACTTTACAAAAATTCAAGAGACAAAAAAATAAAATCACTTTTTCTTCTGACTGTAGTTAGAACTTCATGGAGCAAAACCTCTCCATGATCTGAAAACTTACCAGGAGTCCAGATCGTGAACAGGGCCAGGAAATGCTGTGGTCAGGATTTGATTTAATGCATAATATTTCATTTTAATGAGGCATCTGTTGTACCCATGCTCTCCTCATACAGCTCACAAACTAAGTCAGTAGTAACTCTTTAGCTTAATTTTACATAACTGGAGAAACTTTGGTAATGTAAAGCTGCTGTGGCATGCAGGGAGATTTGCTTACGTGCTCTGACCACTCTTAGAAATGATTGATCGTGTTTAAGTATTGGCATCTAGTTAACCTTCTTGTCTGCTGTCAAAAGTATATAATGTTTTCTAGGCTACTTTTCATTCTCTGTATTAGCATACAAAAGGAGAGAGATCATGCTTAAATGAGCTTGTTTAGCTTTTAGTAACATTTTTGAATGTCTCTAAAAATCATACCACCACTGTTGGCTCAGCAGTTTATTTCAGGCGTTGATTTAAATGTCTCTCCATTTGTTTGGGGTCAGATTAGATCATTAGTGGTGCGCGCACATAGCTTACCATTTCCATCTCTGGGAAGACGCACACACCGAGAACCGTGTTAGCCAGAAATGCGAACAGAAATGAGCTTTGCAGCGTGCAGGTCCTGTGCTTGGTGATTCACTTGCAAAAACAGACCTTCAGATCTGTGCTTTACCCCATTTGGGGATGGTTTTGTGTGGTCTGAGATCCCTGATGAGATTCGGGCACCTTGCTGGTGGGAAGATGCGGGGTTCTCTTCTGCTAACTCAGAGTCAAGGCTACAGAGACACTCCGGTAATTTCAGTCTTCCATTTATTACGAATTTAATGGATAAAAGGTGAAAGCTGACAAACATTGGAAATTTGTTCTGTGCATTACTGATGCGACTGATTTAGCGCCCATAACCCTGTACGATGCTGTTACCCCATCCCAGTGCGGCCGTGGCGACTTCTCATCCAGTTTGTTCCTTTCCCAGCTCAGCATTTCTTGCTGCACAGTCCTGCTGCAGACATTCATATCTAAGAAATATAATCAATGACTTGATTTGAATGCTATAGGCATTCCCTATAGAAAACCCCTGCTCAGTCAATTAGTAGGACTGATTTTCATATTACTTAACATCTATACTCCTAAAAGGCAGGAGATTTCCAGCATTTCCATCTATATTTGCTGGGATTATTGCTTAAAGGTGGCTTAGCTGCTAAGCCACTGCTTCAAAAGCTCCATTAACAACTTTTCTTGTTGTATGTGTGAGCTGGAAGGATTTCAGTACCACAGGTCGAATAAGGAAACCTGACACTCGTTCTTTGAGCAATTAAACTTTGTAAAGTAAACTATGTGTATTTCATTAAGGAAATGGATCCATCAGCACTGGGAGTACCATTTATGAATATTTCCTTGTAATGGAAAAGTGAGTGTGTTGACAAGATGAATTATTAGACATATTTACAAACAGCTGTTAAAAAGCCTATGTGTATGTCCCAGCTGTATTTTTTCCCTTTTTATGTAGGGCTTATAGCAGTTATACTTTGAAAAGCCAGCTTGATTGGCTTTCTTGCAAAGAGAGGTAAGCTTGATTAATTTATTCATACTCCATAAGACTGCAGTCACAACCGGGGGACCAGTCTGTCTGTCTGCAGTTTATTCATGGAATAAACCCGAGGGAAGACAACCAGTACACAGCCTACGTGGTGTTTAATTACAGCTCTTGCGTACATCTGATACTGGAATCAATAAGTCTGAGTCTTTCCCCAGTCACGCCGATTTCTTGTGGAATTCTTCTCCTTCACAGAGGAATGTATGAGAAGTGAACTGAGGTCATTCGTGGGAGTTTGACACCAGGAGAGAGGGTTTGGATCTCAGCGATGTTGCAAAGGGTCTGGCACGGTTCACAGCTGATACTCCAGGTTCAAAGGGACAGATAGGAAAGGATTAAGACGAAGATATTGCCACTCGAGCTATTGTGAATGCTACTTCTAAACATGTCAACTTGGAAGCTATAGGAAATGTGAATCCCGTGGCATTAGATAGATTACAAGTACAGAATATGCAATGAGATTATTGCCAAGACTTTCAGATTTTTTTTCTCCTGTCTGCATCCCCTCCTGCTGTCACTTCCCCACCTCCATCTTTTGCTTTTCTGTCAATGAAATAGATACCACAGCTCTCGGCTGGAGAGGTACCGCCAGGACCTCGTCCTGCACCCAAAGCGCTTTGGGCCCGGGGCGTACGTGGCACTGCAGCAGGGAAAGCTTGACCCGAAAATAGCTGTGCCTGCTTCCCGCAGTGAGATTCCCCTCTGTCCCCAGCCAGCCTCTCGCAGATCCACTTTTTTCTCTTTGACTAGACGCCACGTGGAAAGTTCCTTGTGTTGTTTCCGTCTGACTGCAGCAGCACCTGCTGCTAAAGCTGCTGGAAGGACTGGGAAAGGATCGGCCTCGGCCCGGGCGCTGCCTCCCCGGCCGTTCGGTGGGTCCCGGCTCTCGGCCTCTCCGTTCCCGCCCGACTCGCAAAGCCCTCGGGCACGTGCTCAGCTCCGTGGCGGTTTCCCAAGGCGGTGGAGCAGCTGCTGGAGATGACAGAGCCTGGGCTGAAGCGCAGGCGCGGACTTCAGTGTTTTCTCTTTGGGGATCCGCCGCCGTGTCGGGGCTCCCCTGCCATCCCTTTAAATAGCTACCGGCGACTTTCATCTTTGCTCCAGAGCCAGTTTCTCCAAGGGAGAGACTGTGGAGCTGGAAGCTGGTGGAGGAGTGGAGCGCTTGGGGCTTGAGAGCTGCTTCGGACGAGCTTCGTGTTTTAATGGTGTGTTTGCTGAGGTCAGTCTTCATATTGTCTGAACCTGAGTCTCCAGTTTCCTTCCCCCGGCTCCAGCAGTTATCCCTTTGCTGTACAGGATTGCGGGAAGAATGTTGCTGCTGTAGCACAAGAGATGATAATGTAATACAAGCCGTGCGAATTCTGTATTTATATCCATAGTTTTTACAAATTTATTTAAACAAATAGGCCTAGTCTGAAGCCAACTCTGTTTTCATGTGTCGTGATTCCCTCTGAGTATTTTGGCTCTCTTTAAGCTAAATCCATGAAATAAACACAGTATTTTTAAAATAAGATTTTAAAGTTAAATAAAGAAATGGAAGTATATACTTCTGAAGAGGTTAGCTTTGGCGTAGCATTCGTTTATAATACACCTAGTTCCAAAGGAGGTCTAGGGGAAGGACACGTTCTCTCTCTAGGGTGCTTAGGCTGATGAGAAGCCTATTTGTAAGGAAAATTGACTTTGGAAATGGCTGAGAGAAAGCTGACATTTTTTTAAAGCCTCTGCCAAGTGATTGATTTGGTCCATAGGTTCATCAGATCATTGCTTCCAATAATATAATTTTGCTTATTTATATATGATCAATATGATAAATATTACAGAAACATGAAAGTGCCAACTAGATTATTTCTGCCTGTAGCAGAGTGGTGAGGGGGCATGTTCCAGCTTACACTGTGTGCCTTGTGAAGCAGAAAAGCAATTCAGTCAGACTAAAGGCTACAGATGAGGCTGTATGTTCTCTGCAATAAATGCAAATGATTTGAATTCATTTCACTGGTAAGAGGAGAAGAGAAAAAAACTAAGGCTAAAGATGTTGCAGATCAAGGAATTCAACTTTAAACAGACGCAAAATTAACATAAAAGAAAACATGGCAATAAAGAGAGGGGGGAAAAATAGATTTCATTAAAATAATCTGTTTTAATGAATAGACCATGATCTATTTCTGAAGTACCTCTCTGCGGTACTGGTTTTTCCTTTTTTTTTTTTTTTAAGAGCATGTACTATAGCATTATGGCCTAGCTGCAATCAGTCTGCTGCGAACAGCTTGTATATATTTGGATGCTCACTGGCCCATGAGAGCAAATTGTCCTCCCTTACCGTCAAAGACTTTCTTTTCCAGTTCCTTTATTAGGTAACAAATGGTTCCCGTTTCTTTTGTTTTTCAGTGTTAAGCACATTCAGGTTTTCTGGCTCTGTGTTATTATTTTTTGTTTAGATTTGTTAATGACTTATGTTCCTTTACTGTTTGCAATGGACGGTGTTATATTCTCTTCTGCTTTTCACTAAGAAATACCTTGTAATGAAATATAGCCCAGAGCTTATCAATGCAGAATATAGACCCAGCTGGGATTCTGCCATGAAATATTCACTGCAGCATGTTGGGGTAATTCTTCTAAAACCTCTTTAACAGCAAGTAAATTCATACTTGTTCATGGCAAGGGCCATAACTGCTAAGTGAGTACCCAGTATGTCTCACATTTGGCATCCAACAGAAGAAATAAATGATAAAATAATTTTATCACGTAAGAAATAAATTATAAAAGAATCTTAAAATTAGATATCCGGGTTTGTGGGTAGTCTGCTCATGTCTCTTCTTATTTAAAATTTGGTTTAATTACTTCTGGGCTAAGGCATTCCGAAAAGGTGTTCTGTTCCTCGCTGCACCCCGGGAGGCGAGAGGGAAGGGTCGTACCCTGGTGGGGAACCTGCCGGTGCCTCCTGCGAGGGGGGCAGGGGCTCCTGGATGGCCGAACACAAGGTGAGGGCTCTGCCCGCCCGGCAGTTGCCCCATCCCACAGAGAAATGGGCGCTCAGGCTGGGTTTGGAGGCGCTGGGAATAACTTGAAATGATCCAAGCCCTGAAAATGCCGTGGGAGGTGGAGCCTGAGGATGCTGCGGCGCCAGCGATGCTGAGGAATTCAGAGATGTCAGTCAGATATTGGCAAATCTGCATATTTGGTTTCCCCCTACCCTTTTTCCCCTTTCCCTGAGTTAAATCTCTGGCTCGGGCAACATCAGAAATCACGAAATAGAAAAATACGAGCATTTGTAATTAGAAACAGTCTTTTCCTTTTGTCTGGGCTGGATATATTTAACTGGTCCAATTCTGCTGCCAATATGTATTTGCCAAGGAAAACTTTCTCTTTTAAACCTTCCACTTATCCAAATAAAGAGAGAGGAGCTGGAAGTAGGTCTTGGCACAGCCATGGAATTGGGAAAAATAACACACTTGGTCTCCTTTTTTTTTTGATCTAGTCCGTTCCTATCATTTTGAAATCGTGAGTTGCTTTGCTTAAATAGATGCCCAGCAGGTGCACAGCTTGCGAGCCACATGGTATTGTTTCTGGTGTCAGTCATGGAGTAACACAGGGGTTTGGACAGGCGTTTTGCTTTTTGTTTTTTGTTTTTTGTTTTTTTTTTCCTATTGCCCAGTACTTCATCAGAGATCCTGATCAGCAAGGGTACGCTGCCTGCCAGGCTGGCACCAGGGAGGTGCCATCGCCACTGCCTTCAGTGGCCTTTTGGGACTAAAAAATGGTGCTTTGGGTCCTTCTTTAATGAGAAGGAAACTTCTTAAAACCAGACCAGTTTTCTCAGACACCACCAGCTCAGCAGAGACCTCCTGGGAGTACTCTCAGAGCCCTCGCTGGAGGAAACCCAACGTTTTCTCCTGGTCTTGGTGTAGACTGAAGTGGAATTCCTTGGTTTGCGGTCGTAGGTGTGGTCCCAGCAGGAGCTAGGGCTGCCCCCGCTGGAGCGGAGCGTGGGTCCATCCACATCTCCCAGACCTGAGCGCTGGGGCTCAGCACCTGAACTGCTTCATCCAGCCCCCAGGGAGGGCAGGAGGCGGCGGAGCTGCCATCGCTGTCCGCTCCCTTTAATTAAGGCCATGCAAATGGGCTGCAGGGGAGAAGGTGCCAGTGAAAGTAAAAGGAGCTCATGAAAGGGAGCACAGACAAGGAAGGGAGAAATTATTCACGTAGTCCTAAAGTTTACTTCTAAGAGGTCTTTTTTTTTTTTTTTTTTTTTTTTTTTTTTTTCAATTTCATATATTTTCCTTGATCATTTGGGAGAAAAGATCTGTCCATAGACAGATCTCCAAAGAGATTATTATTTTTTTCAGCATTGCTATTGCTTTAATCCGTGGTCTCTTCAGACAGGGAATGTTTAATTGGTGCATGGGTGAAATAAAATGTTTAAATAGATTGAATGGCAGACTTTTTCCCTCTGTTGTGACATTAATCCCCCAGTATTCCTGGGCCCCTTGCTGGGTATTGAGGCAAAGAAAGGAACCAGAGGAGGTCCCTCTCTATATCTGCCTGTGATGTGAAAACTCCCTGGATACATGATCTGATACATCAATTAAGCTGAAGACCTTTCTGCAATGATCACTTACAGACATGAAATAAATCACTTCATATGATACATCTTTCCTGACTCGGGGCAGGGCTCTCTCTCTGCAGAGGAGATGCGATGGGGGAAGGCAGGAGCCTGGTCCCCAGAACCATCTCAGTGGGGGCACGGAGCCACGTCCCCTCCCACAGCCCTGCCCAGTGCCTCAGCGCACCGAGAGCTGGAAGGAGCTTCTGGAGAAGTGGACTAGATGGAAAGTTGTCCTGCCAGATTAGGAAGTAAATGAAAAGGTTGGTGCTCTGGAAGCTGGTTTTTTTTTTTTTTTGGTTGGTTTTTTTTTTTTTTTTTTACACCTTTGGCAGTCTTTATTCTTCGTGATTGTATCAAGATTGAAAATAAGAATGTTTTAAATCAACCCATACCTGTTCTGCCTTTCTCTGACTTCAGCTGAACTCCCTGAAGAGAAAAGAGTTTCTACAAACTTCCGAGTTTGCCTTTGACTACGAACATCTCCCTCCCTTTTCTTTCTTGAAAAAACTCCTAAGAAATACTGAAAAGAGTACGAACCGATAAGCAGACTTCAGGCTCCGCATTCCTCAGTCACTTAGAAAATGCTTTACAGAATTTGCAGCAGCAGATTATCACTCCAGACCCACAAATCAAAGGATTTCCAGCTCCACCTCCCTCCCACCCATTATGCAGGGAAAAAAACTCAATCTCCTCAGACAAGAGGGAAAAAAGAGATGAAATTAAGGTTTAAAATAATTTAGTTTTGCATTTAATTTAGTTTTGCATTGTCAGTAATACACACTGCCTACAGAAAAATTAAAAAGGGTACTGTAGAATGAAAGGCAGAGCCACAGCGTGTTTGACAATATGTTCCGTATTTTATGTTCATTAGGACAGGGAGCCTGAAATACTCATTTCTTTATGATGAAGGAACTAAAGATTTCCAATGAACATGCTGCAATGAGCGTGCTGGGGAGATTTATTGCTCAAACAGCTTGTTAATCACAGCGACCACCTTTCAGGCTTCACACCACGAGTAACTAAGTTGTATAGATGCTTCTCCCCCAAGACACCCTTCAGTGGAGCCTGCAGACAAACTTCAGCAGTCCAGAGGAAATTCAGGTGTGGATATTTAGAGCAGAGATTTGGGAAAACTGCAGTTACAGCTGCAGAGTTCAGAGCCCTCCCCTTTGGATACCCACCTCTTAAACACTGGACATCGGTGTCACAGTGGGCCCTGCTGCAATTTTTGAGGATTTCTGCAAATCTCCTAGATGTGGTTGCTAGGAATGTCGAAAGCTCCCCCGAGGGCTCACCAACAGCAGCCTGGGATGGAGACGATGGGAAACGGGACCATGTTGATCACCAACATCTTGGAATCACGCTGGTGATGCGTCTCGGCCTGCGCGCGTCTGAAGTTCAGAGCAATAAAGACTTTTTCCCCTGTTACTGGACCAAACACAGGTGGGAAATTTCCGAAGGCTGCCTCAAGCACAGTGGGTTTGTTTGTAACGGTGTTATTAGTAAAGAAATAATAACATAGACGAACCAATGTCAGGAAAACCCAGGGTGGCTCTTGCTGCATCTGCTTCGGCCACAAAACACGAGCAAGTTGGAGCCGGAGCCGGTGTGGTTGGTGCTGGTGTGCAGCTGGGAAGTAACCCCCACGAGCAGGGGAACGGCCCGGCCTCGCTGGAGAACGCGCCTCTGATCAGTGGCGGAGCAGGCGCGCTCACGTCAGAGCAGGATTTGGCCCTTAGGAAATCATTAAGCTGCAAACTCTCGACACGGCAGGCCGGGGCAGCGCAGGTCTTGTGTTTCACGTCAAAGGCTGTGCAGAGACGCCTTCGTTAGAGGGTGGATAATTGACGCGGTGGGCTGTAACTGCTCACCCCGCGCAGTCGCGGTGCAGGGGTGGAGGTGCAGCCCAGCCCTGGCGAGGCTCCCACGGAGCAGCTCCCGGCCTCGGGCCATCGCTGGAGGGGCTGCTCCGGGGGCCGAGGTGGCACAGCGGGGTCGTGGGGCAGCGCTGGGGCGGGTGGTGGGTCCCAGAGGGACGGGTGGATGCCCAGTCCCACGGCTCGTCGCCGGCAAAGGACCCTGTTCCTGGGCACCCGCCAGTCCCGGCGTCTGTCCCGGTGCCTCTGCCCAGCTCTGCCTGATGGCGCTGGGCTCGCAAATCACTTCGAGGATGCTTTCAAAATCAGTCCTTTCAGAGTCACACCAGAATGCCACCAAGAGCTGACAACCTCTTCAGATGACCTTTTTTTTGGACTGTTCTGCTTAGCATATGGCTGAGATGGAAAACCTCTCCCTGCTCCTGGCAGTGCGTTTGAAGGGAGACGTGCAGCCCCTGGAGTGTGGAACACGAGGATGCAGCAGAATTTTTATTTAAAATAAGAGATGGGAGCTGCGTGGTGTGTAAGCCTTGGGTGGTCACAGCACAGAGTCAAAGATAAGGCTAGGAAAAGGCGATCCCAGTTACCTTTGGGTATGGGCCAATGTGACCAATGTTCTCATGTTGTGCTTTTTAAAAATCGCTAAATACTACTAGTGTCTTTGCAGGGTTACTTTTGTGTTCTTCCCTGTATGATCCCCTTCATTTCAGCTGAGGCAATTCTTAGCTGTAGGAAGATGATTAAAAATGGCATATTGTCTGCACCTGGAATTTCTGACACAACCTCAGCACAGGCGGTGTTGGCAATTGTGTTTCTGACAGTAACAAGACACTCTGTAACTCAGGATTCTAAGACTTTCTGTTCTCTTGCCCTTGCACTTAATGAAAACAGAGTTTGTTTTAGAAAGAAAAAAACGTTTCTGAGTTAATTTCAGCTCGGTTCAAACCAGGGGATACAGAGGCAGGAACCAAAGCTCACATTTATGAGAAAATCTGAGAAGGGGAAAGGATAAGGTGCGTTAGGAAAAAGAAAAATCCTTCTCATTTTCCAAGAAGGTATTATGAACAGTAGAGAGAAAAAAAAAAAAATTACTTGACAAGGTTCTTGTAAAGAGGAAGAATAGCTTAAAATGCTGGTTAAATTCTCATTGATCTTTCACTCAGCTTCCCATATATGTAGGTTTGACTATTTGATATTTCCATTCACTGTCATAGGTAATAACTGAGTGGAAACAATCATTTCTAAATAACTGCCTATGGTTCTTCTATTGTAGTGATTAGTGCTGAATAATTATTAGCTCTGCTGAATATTGCATGGATAGATCTGATGCGAGGAACTAGAAGCTGTCAGCCGCTGGCATCTGCGCTGTGGAGGGATGCTCAGCCGGTGAGCAGCCCCTGCCCAGCGCCTATAGAAGGTGCCTATAGATGGTGCTCTTCCCCTCGCACAGCTCCAGCGCCTGCTCTCAGCCAGCCCTACCTGGGGACCAGAGGCCGGGACTGCGCTTTCCTGAACTCAGCAGCTTGTCCTAAATGGACACAGGGAAAAAAAAAAAAAAAAAAAAAAAAAAAAATAAAAAGAGAGAGAGAGACATTCTCCTGCTTTAGAAATCAAGGGAGAGCAGAATCAGTTTTATCACCCTGGGAATGGTAAATGCAGAGCAAATACTGATGTCGGGTCCTGCTGCATGTGTAGGCACCGAGAGAAGCGCCAGAGGCAATGTATAGAGCCGCGTTATCCAGGACTTTTAGTGAGTGTAAAGAACCGGGTGCTGGAAGGATTGAAAGGCTCGTCGCTTCACACGGCTCAGACAGATTCATGACCCCTGCGTTCTGAAGCAAGGGAGTTTATCAAAGATGAGGACAGAGAGAAATTGTGAATACACAGGCTAGAAACAGAGACCGATGTCTCTCTGATGCCTTGCTTCACCAGCTGCTTAAAGGCTGCTTTGTCATCTGCGGTCCAGATCCTGCCCCGCAGAAAAGGCGCGCTGGGCGTAACTGCCTATGGCAGAGGAAACGGGGATGAGAAGTTGCGTGCCGGGAGTTTGAAGATGGCTTTATGGCCGATCCTCCCAGCGGTTGTTGAGCTCCTGGGTTGGTTCCCGGCACAGCTCAGAGCGGGCTGAGGGGCTCTGCCCCTGCGCCGGCACTGCCGAGCGGGCGCGTGTGTCGGTGAGCCGGCTGCCGGGGCCGCTGGCACCCAGGTGGGGCCCACGCTGCCGTACCCCGGGGTGGTCCGAGGGCCCCTCCTGCCCCCCCACGCCACCGCCGGGCCCCCCCGATACATACAGAGATGGGGAGCCTCAGGCGTGGGCTAGTATTTGCACTCCGGGCTGTAAATGTGTGTAAATATGCATGTGTGCAGAGGTTGTGTGGAGTTTTGTGGTACGCTTACGTCCATGTGCATCCCTATACACTTATCACCATATGTATTTGGCTGAATTAGAGGCAGATCCTTTCTTCTGTTACGGCTCCAGCCTTTGATTCCAAGACTTAACGTCTATCACCCGTTTTGGGAAAAGGTGAATGCAAATACCCACAGAAGGATTCTTCCAGCAGTTGTTTCAGCACAGAGCTTGCTAATATTTCAAGCACACGACCAACTCGTTAGCCCAGCAGCACATCCATCACCTGAGCAAACCCAGGTGAATCTCCTGTTTTGTTTCACTCCCCATACGTTCGGACAGCCCTTTGCTCACGTGCCCTGTGCATGAGCTATCTGCAAATCTCGGGGCTGCTCCCCAGCTGAGCCATCCTGTAATTAGCTTGAGAAGGGCTCTCCATACAGGAACGTAATTGACCATCAATAAATAATAAACACAAGACAGGATGGAGACAGTCCTGCAAAGAGGAGAGAGATGGTTGTTGAGACACTCTGACCTGCCTTGTATGGCTTTCTGCAAAAGGAGAATTTGCATTAGTGGGATGCACATTTAACCAAGGGTGGTGTTTGTAATAGGATTTAGTGCCGTTCGCTGTGAATGCATGACACAGTAAATGTACTGGGGACAGAAGAGCAAAAGAGAAAAGCTTGCTAAGGAACCAGTGCTGCCATCCACTGAGTGTCTTCTGTTTCCTCTCCTGAGCTAAACAGCTGCAACCTCTGTATCCTTCCAGGACACCAAAACTCCCGACTTTGGGGCTCCCGGTGAAGTCGAGGGGACCCTTTCCGTGGGGGTGGGACTGGTGCTTGACTGTCACGTGTGGGGAGGTATGCCTGTGCTCCACTGATGGCTGTAAAGACACTATTGGGAAGGAAAGCCTTTCCTGGAGGATGGTAAGCGTGGTGAGGATGGGGAGAAACCCAGGCCAGCTAAACTCTTGTTTTCTTGCTGGAGATGCGGCAGAGCAGGCGCTGGTTACAGCCCTCCCAGGAGCGGGGAAAAGCACCAGCTCCGGAGCTGCACGATGGGGTGCAGAGGTGTTTGCTGCCAGACCCCTGCGCGAGAGGGTCCTGAAGCCTGTACACGGGGCAAACAGCAAAACTTAACCACGATTGTGTCTTTTCTCCCCCCCCAAACTGCTCTTGCAGGGTCCTGCTGACGTGCACCCAGCGCTGCGTCAGGCCCGTCCCTCCGTGAGCTGAGCCGGGGCAGATGCAGAGAGGCTGATCCTGTAGCCGTGCGAACTGCAAACGGCAGCGGAGGTGAGAGGGGCTGGAGGGGAGCTGCCCCGGGCTCCTTGGGGTGCTTTAGTCACTTGGGTTTATTGTAGAGAGACCCAGTGCCACGGCTATAATTTTCTCTCGCAAATATTCCAATGTGCGGTAAATGAATTGTTAAAAAATTCTTGATGACAAGAAATGGAAAACAGCAATCCATCATGTTATGGATTCCCTGCGCCAGTTGGACTCCTTCAAATTGCTCCCATGCCGCTTTGCTGGGGCAGGCTCATCTGGACCAGGCTTAGCTGGACCACGGTGCTTCTGGGTTTTGGAGCAGCGTGGCCGCGCTGCCCTGCCGTGGAACTGGGGCTGGCTTTGCCCCAGGCGTTCCCAAACCCTCGTAGGCTGATGTAGACAACCCGTGAGGCCCAGGGGTGGCTGAAGGTGCTCCTCACTTTGGGGACCTTAAGGCTTCCAGGTATTTTTCAAACCCTTGTGCGAGGCCAGGAGATGGCTGCACGGTGAGCCCCGCACTCCCGAGGAGGGATCGACCCCCTGGTTCCCAGCGGCCGGTGGTCGCAGGGCTCCCTGTCCCAGCTTCGGCAGGCCCGGGGGCGCGAAGGTCGGTGGCTTCAGGGGCTCCGTGGCACAGGCGCAGCTTTTGCTGTGGGAGCAAAAGCTTGCTGCAACAGCAGGAGCTGCTGGAGGCAGCCTTGGAGGAAAACTGAGTTGTCAGCTCCGTTTTGTGGATGGGGAAACTGAGGAACGGAGAGCTCGGGTGCCACTCGCCCCCCAGAACTGGGGCCAAGGGGCGCACAGGGGGTCTGAGCTGGGAACAGAAACCAGCAGCCTCCATCCCCCTCCTTCCAGAGGTGATGTGGGGGGCTATAGCCCCCCAAATGAGGGACGGCTGAGGTAGCCTTTATCTCCATCGCCGCTTGACCATCCCTTGTAGGGGGGCTCAGCCGTTCGCCGTGGGGCAGCCCCACGTTTCCCTCGGGGGCTTTGTTTCGGCTCGGCGCGGGGGGGGGGGGGACACGACACAGACGCGTTTCCCCGCCCCGCTCGTTCCGCGGGGGGGGCTGAGCCCCGCTCCCCGGCTGCGGAAGGGTTAAGCGCGGGGAGCGGGGGCGGCGCGGGGGCGGGGAGCGGAGCGGGGAGCGCGCCCGGAGCCGGGGCTCGGCGGGGAGCGCGCCCGGGCTGGGCGGCGGGCGGGTACCGGGGAGCCGGGGCTGCGGAGGCATGAGAGCCCGGCGGAGCTGAGCTGAGCCGGGCCGAGCCGAGCCGGGCCGGGGGAGGCTGCGGGAAAGGCGGAGGAGCAGCGGCGGGAACCCGGCCCTGCATTTCCATGGTGTCGGGAGCCGTGTGGATTACCCCGCCGTGAGCCGGGCGGCACCGGAGCTGCGGGGGCTGGTGAGTGGCCGGGGCTGGTGCTGCCCCCCCGCCCCGGGGTAGCCCCGGCGGTGGGGGCGGCCGGGGAAGGTGCAGGGAGGAGGTTTGGGTTCGTGTGTGTGTGTGTTCCCCCTCCCCGTGCTGCCGGTGCCCCTTCCCCGGGGGGGGGGCTCGGGGTGCTGCCCGCGGGGGTGCGCGGAGGGACGTGAGGAACATCCCCCCCCCCCAACCCCTGTGCTTCCCCATCTCCCACCCGGTCCGTTTGACGTGCACAGCCGCGTTATACATAGATGTATTTTTCTCGTTAATTCTGTTGCCGTTTGCTGCCGCTCAGTCACGGTCTGGAGCAGCCAATGCACCAGAATAAACTCATTTCCACAAAAAGTTGATGTTGGCAAGGAGGGGCGTTTTCAAAACCACCCCTGAATTTTGAAAAAAAAAAAAAAAAAAAATCCCCGTTAAAACTTTCCTAAATCCTTGCAAGACCCGTTTTGAAAGGCAATGAAGGGAGAGAAGGCAAATGCACTTGTGCTCCCTGCAGGGAAATCCGAACTTCTGGGTGATGGGCCGGGGCTCCTCCAGCCCCGTTTGCGTGCTGTGGGTTGATCGCGGCAGAGGCTGCTCTCAGATGCCACGCTGTCCCCTCCTGTCACTGTCCTGGCTCGCCGTGACCTCCGTTTAACCTGGCACGGTCAGGCATTACAGGCTTTGTCTCCATTCCGGCTATGGCCAATACTTTCACGTTCCTAGAGGTGAAGTGAATGATGTTCAATTAATCTGTGTTCTAAGGGGTATCAGAAAGTCAATAGGTTAATATTAAGTGAGGTGAATAGTAAGTGGTGGAAGAAAAAAAAACTGTACGTCTGTGACCTACGGTTCAAGATGCTGGCTCAGAGGTGAGAGAATGTGAAGTTAGCAGAGTACCATGGTGTAAAAACCTACTGCTGACAGGGTTTCCCTCTTATGTGCTGAGCACTTGATGCTTCACTGGTGGCTTGAATGTGTTTAATAGATCTCAGCTGACTTGGGAAAATGGTCTCGTCTCCCCTTCTCTGGATGGCTTCATTGATACGGTGGCTAAAAGGTAAATCAAATGACCTACTTTACAGCTGAAAGACAGATGCCTCAGAAGAAATCTGTGCCATCTTCAGAACAGATGTTTAGCTTTTTCCCTTTAACACAGAGGTGTTAGATCCTTTAAAATGTGTTTTGTTTTTTTTTTTTTTTTTTGTCTTTATTGCTGTCCTTTTGCCATTTGTTGTCACTTTGAGGGCCCTCAAAGCTTAAATGTGATATTTTGGGGTGGTGCAGGGAGCTACATAAAACAGCTTTGATTTAAGAAACTTGGTGTAAGCACTGAGTAATGTGAACGTACAACTGCCGTGAAATGGCTTATCTAGCAAACCAGTCATCTTTTTCAACTCTTCTAACCATCTCCGTAGTGCTTGTTGCAAGAAGATAAAGTAACCCAATTTACTCTTCATTGTCTTTTATAGTGTTGTTTGATGTAATTAATAGTGGAGTTCCCCCCCGGCTTATAACAAGTTTGTGTGGTGGAAACAGGTAACAGATGCTGCATAAGATCTGCACACAATCCACCAATATGATAGAAACAGCTTTTCCCGGTGCTCTTAACCATTAACGGTCTTGTTCTTGGGGTTAACCCTGAGCTTCCCCCGCCTCTCAGCAGAAGGGAACTTCAGCTGGATGCAAAAGAGAAAATGCAGATCCGGGCTGGCTGTGGGAGCCTGGAGAAGAGGGGACTGCTACTGCCCTGTGCTCTTTAACTCTCTTCAGCAAATTGCATTAGTATGTGACAAATTGGCTTGCAAAGCAGCTAAATGGGAATGACATTTGGAGCAGTTTGCTGTGCAGACCCTGTGGTGTCTGAGGGAAACATGTGATTTGCAGTACCTTCCGGAGCTCTCCAATTTAACTACCACTACAAGGCTTTCCAGAACTTACTTCGGGAACTCCTGTTGCAGCTGAATGGGGGAGTCTAGAGCACATCTGGGAAGAAGCGCCCAGCAGCTGGGGCAGATGTGGGTGCAGACTGTCTCCTGCCATGGGCAGCTTCTGTGAAGAATTGGGCTAGGGAAGACGGGAAAAGCAGAAACAGAGAAATGGCACGGGGCATGTGGCAAGAGGGCTTGAGGAGGAAAGCTGTGCTTGCTGTTTGGTGTGGGTGTGATGCTTTCCCGTGGCAGCTGGGCTGCGTCTCAGAAGTACCTTTGTTTCAGCTGAGGTTGTTTCAGTGACTCGGAGGAGCGGACTGCAACAGGAAAGCGTACACCTGCCCCTCTCCTCCCGCTTCTCTGAGCATCTACCCGTCTGCTTGAACATGGCAGTGATCAAGCCGTTTTAATTGGCCCCTCTGCAGCTTGAACAATAAATATGTGATGGGGGAGAGTGCCCCCCTCCTTCCGCGGGGCGTTGAGGCTGTCATTTCTGACGGGGAAGCGTGTGCTCTCTGCTCGCCGCGTCCCTGCACGCTCGGGCGCCGCGCTCGCTCCCGCCCCAGCCCCTCTCTTACAGCGTGTGAAAACTGCGCTCCCCCATCTGTGTTTGGCAGCCTTAAAAAGAAAGGAGAGAGAAAAAAAAAAAAAAATGAACCTGAGCGTGCAGTGCTCCTGAGACAGGCCCCTTCACATTTCTAAACACTCTTGATTATTCAGCTAATCTTTATTTCATGGGCCTGTTACAAGAAACACAAACGGGGGAGAAAGTAGAAGGCGGTGACACATTTAAAATACACAAGAAAAGTGCTGGCAGGAATATAATCGTTCTTATTCCAGCAATATGAAATATTTATAGGCCTAAGTTGTGGCAAGATTCTCTGCCCCCCCCTCCCATCCCCCACCTAACTCTGAAATGTTTTTCCCAGTGCAATAGTAACTGGGGGGTGCTGGTTGTGCTGCCAGCGACGCCCGGTCCCCCCCGGCTGCCCGGCCGTGGTGTCCGTCTGTCCGTCCCGGCGGGAGGAGCGCAGCATGCCGGCCACGCTGCCCAGCTCGTACAGGGAGCCCAGCATTGTGTTACAGTCTGGTAACTCGAAATAATTCCGAAGCGTCCCCTCGGCCAGCCCGTGAAAAGCCCCCTTTGAGGTGCCCGTGTTTTGTAGGAACCCGCTGCTCCCCCAGGGCATTCTGCTATTAATTCATTAGATCTGAGGGTTTTTTCCTCTCTTCCCCCCCTCTTTTCTCTTTCCCCTCCAACCCCCCCTCTCCCTGGCAATTCAAACAGTGATGAATGGACAAAAATCCCTCAAGGGAAACATTTTTTCACTTAGTTACAAAGATTTCATGGCTAATTAGAGTAAATGTGGTTTTTAGAGTGTTAATCTCTTAACCAGCTTGGCTTGGAGGCCACCACAACAGCAAAGGGGAGGGCAAGGGGGGAACCCAGGCGGGAAAGGTGCTACCAAGTTCTTCCTGGGGCTGAGCCACAAACGCTGCTGGCTGGATCTGATGAGTTTTCATCACCAGGAGCATCCTGTGAGCTCTGCTAATTGGGTGCCCCCCCTTCCCTCCCGGGGCACAGTGCGAGGGCACGGCTCGGCTGGGCGAGACTTGAAGGCGTTTTGGTCCGAGGAGGCCACGAGCTCTTTGTCTGCAGAAGTGGCGCAGAGGGAGCCTCTGGGATGAAAAGCAAAGCGGGAACAAAAGCAGAATTGAGGGCAGCGTGCTGTCCTTGGGTGGCAGAGGCGGCCGCCCGGGGCTTGTGTTCAGATTCTTTCTCTGCACTGAAAATCTATGTATTTACTGGGTGATTAGTGCCAGTGAGGGAGGTGGGCTGTGAGTGTGTCTGGCGGGTGCCTCGGGCCGGGTCCCCACGTGCCGCAGTGCCGGCCACCTCAGGGTGGCCACGACGCCTCCAGCCCGCTTTCTGCAGCGAGCACCCAGGCTTGCTGGTGAAGCACATGGTCCAGGCGGCACGTTATTGTCAAAGGTCGATGTTTTGCTGATGGAAGTCATCCCCTCTTCGCTGCCGCGGAGGGGATTTATCCTTGATGTCTGCCGTTGCCTTCCGCCAGTCCCTCCCGCCTGCGCCGCCTCCCCAGCACCTGCCTTTCCAGCCTGGTTTTGACTTCACCCCAAAGGGCTCTGGCAAAACGGGGTGAGTAATTCGTGAGCCGGCTCCCCGCTGCAGCCCACTGCCCACCCTGGGCGGCTGGTGCAGAGCGTGCTGGGGAGGAGATGGGAGTGGGATGTGGGCTTGAAATTCCTCCTCATCCCACTAGAGGGGATCCTCCGGATCAGGCTGGTGGAGCCCAGCAGAAACATGAACATTAAACCCAGGCTCTAGCAGAGCTGCGCTGAGATGCAGCCTCTGGCTGGTGCGTCAGCCCCGGCTCCCGCAGGGGCTGCGAGTCTGACCCGGCGCTTTGCTGAACACAGCACTTTTTTTTTTTGGGGGGGGGGGGCGGGAGGATTTTGGTGCTCTCCAGAAATTCCCGGCCGAGGCAGGCTGGTCGTGGCTGCCTCTCCCTGCTCCTTGCCCAGGAGAGCGTGGCTGCCCAGTGTGGCTTGTGGCTCCTCTGCCTGCAGTGGCCTGAGCCCAGGCGCGGGGAGCTGCTGGGGTGGGGGCGAGGCGGCTCTAGCAGGACTTTACCAAGAAAAGCACAAGTTTAGCAAACACACGAGGTCAACAGTGATGGACCTAATCCGCTGCGTGCCCTCTGCTGCGTTTTGAGTCTGAACGATGATCCATCTTTGCATTTCGGGGGGCCTGAGCAATGCGGTCAGCCCGAGGCTGGCTGCTGCGGGGCAGGGGGCTGCCAGGGACAGGGTGCTGGGAAAGAGGTGCCCTCCCCTCTGTTATCGGATAGAGCCCATCTCATGTTTCTCACTGTAATCGCTGCTTCTGTTTGGGTGAAATCGAACTGGGAGGTGGTGATGGGGGGTGGGGGGGGAATGAAAAAGCGAGATAAATGTATCGTATTATGAAAATTTAATCCTGCTTTGCCTGGGCTAAAATTACATTCAGAGCAGGAGATAAAAGGCATCAGAGTCACATTATAAAAAAGTCCAGATCATCTCCAAAGGCAGAGCGATAGCGAGCCTGGGAGAGCCCTGCGAGCCAGGGCCCCGGCTGTGCCAGGGCAGCAGCGAGTGCTGCTCCTCCCCGCCTGCCCCCGGGACCAGTCCTGCCCCTGGGGCTGCGCTGATGGTGCTCCCTGCACTCTTGGTACCACCTCACCATGATTCTTCCAAGAAACAGGTCTGCTAGGGAAATTTTGCTACCCAGCTGATGCATCTCTGCCTTAAGCTCCCCTCACCGTGTGCCTTGTCTCCTGTGGGTTCCTTCAAAACACGGTGTGGAGGGGTAGCCCTGTCGCGTGATGGGCTGGGGATCTCCTGAAGCACGGGAGAGGCTCTCTGCTTTTCAGCAGCCCTGCCTACCCCAGCCATTCCTTCTGGCGGGGCGGATGGCAGCGATGGTGGGAAGAGCTCAGAGCCCCGTCCCCAACCCCGGGCGGTTTTTGGGCTCCGAGGACCCAGGCTCTGGCTCTCTACCCTCGTGTTGTGCTTGGTGTGACAGCAGCTTCCCAGGCAGGAACACCCCTCGCAGCCCTTTTCCTGCTCCAGCACCACTTCCCCACTTGGTAAAAGTGAAAGGTGACGTCTGAGTAAATATTACACTGACCTCTCACCTCGCCGCCTCCCGCTGCCGCTGCTCCTTCCCCGGGGCTCATTAACGGGGCCGCCGGCTGACCCGGGGCCGCGGCGCTGGGGAGGGGGCTCAGAGCCCGGGGGGGGCTCGGCGCTGGAGCACGAGTCCTGCGGCTGGGAGCTGGACGGGAAGGGCAGTCTCCTTCCTGAGCGCGGTAAGTGGGTGTCAGTCCAGGCTTTGCCCGGGCTGGGTGGGGAGTGGGTGCCGGTGCCATGGAACACCGTGCCTGCGCTCGCAGCCTGGCCGCGGCCACTAATGCTGGCGGGAGCAAGGGGAGGCGATGTTTTAGGGTGTTGCTGCTCTGGCAAAAGAACGGTTACGCCAGCAAAAATCTGCGTGAGCAGGAGGCTGTTCAGAGGAGCGGGCGCAGGCTGAGCACGGACCTGGCCTCGGTCTCTCTGCAGTGACTGGGGGGGGGCCGGGAGGGCTCCCCCAGGGCTGGACCATTGGCTCCCGCCTCCCGTGGCCTCAAGTCGGGGTGGCAGTGGGAGTGCTGGGATGTGTGGGGGGAAGCCCTTGGGATGCACAGGCAAATCGTGTTCCATTTTCCCAGTGAGGAGATGGCTGGATGGGAGAGGAATAGTCCTTGGAGAGGCCATTCCCTGCGTGTATCAGGGAAGGTTAAAGGAAACAGCTTATTTTGCTTACAGCTCCTGGCTGGCTCTTAACAGCATTTGAAAAACAGCAGCTTTAATTCCCGCAGCAGCTCGGTGTCAGGCTCCGGAGCCCCGTTTCCCTGTATCGTGTCTCGGGAAGCTGCACGGCACTGGGGAAAACAGGAAACCTCTGGGGCAGCGCTGGGCTCTGCCGCCCGTGACGCGCGCCGGGAAGGAAGCGGATCCACCGTGGCTGGTCCAGGAGCCGCTGTCAGACCCTGACTCAGCGTGGAATAAGTTCCTCGTGTTATTTCCAGGCTCAGCGAGCCTGGGAACAAATGCCTCCCGGAGAGATTTATGTGTCGTTTTTCCTCCGGTTTCATGTCATCGGTAAGAGAGAGCTCGGAGTGATCCCTCGTGCGCGGCGGGGTGTGGTGGAGGAAACTGGGCACCCAGTGAGAGAAGGGCAGAAATCTGGAGGCGTGCAGGGGTTTTCCTCGGTCTTCATGTGCGTCACCACTTTGGTTTGTTAACCCGGGACCGAGCTTCCAAAAAGTGAGTTTGAGCTCTAAGGTTTTGAGATTAATTATAATACTTAAAATGAGGCTTTGAATTCTTTTTATTTGCTTCTCGGTGGCTGGGCTTTCAGAGTTTGACTTGTCAGGATTTTCTTTATAGCCCAAAGTGGCCGTTTTCCCCCCAGAAGCGGGAAGGTGAGGTTCTGGGAATGGGCTGTTGGAAAAGCAGGTGCTGTGTGTGTGTGGGTAGCAGGGTTGAAACCTCCCCAGTCATGTTACTCAAATGGGCCATTTCCCATTTCTTTGAGAACGTTACAAAAGCAGCAGGAGTGTGGCAGACCACAGCGGGCTGGTTGCTTGCCCAGGTAGCCAAATATGAGGGTTTCACATGTAGCCAGTTCATGTGAAGAGCTTTGTTCCCGGTGGCTGGGTAGATTTATTGATGTCAAAGCAGAGAAATGGTAAGTTGGCTGCTTAACAGGGATGTTACAGTTCAACTCCATAAAACACACAGGCTGTCTCCTTTACTCATTCATTTGCCAAGTCCCCAAAAAGTCACAGTGACAGGAGCAGAGGATGGAGCACTGCCCTTATGATCATATTTCCTGCCTTTGCTGGTTTATGTCACAGCCTGTAATGTTATTTAAACAAACAAAAAAAAAAAGCGCCTGTGAATTTCCTTTTCATTTTTAATGGAAGTGCGAAGAGGTGGGGTGGGGAGGAAAAGGGAGCATGCCTGTAGGTTTCCTAACTTGCAAAATCATTCTTCTGCGGCATCTTTGGCACCTCGCGGGTTTTGAATCTGCACTGAAGTTGAAACACGGGAGCTCCTGCCCTCCTGGGTGTCGAGAGGGGCCAAGCGTGGCTGGGGTGGAGCCGCTCGGGCTGTGGTGTAGGAGCACGGGGAGGTCCCAGCAGCAGCCCCCCAGCTCGGAGGGTCGCTCTTGCTGGTCATTCCGTGTGGTTCGGGGGGGCAGCTGGGTGTGACCCCGCTTTCCCAGCAGCTCGGTCACCCTGGCTTTGCCGCGGGGTGCCTGGGTGGGTGCACGTTCCCCCGGGCGCGGGGGAGCGCTGGTTTGTCACCGTGCCCGGGTACAACCCGCACCTGTACGTGCCTGGTCCCCAGATGTTTCCTCTGCTGTTTTCATTTTATTAAGAGTCAGTGCTGAGGGTAGGGCACAAGAACAAAGATGCCTAAACCCCCTCGCTCAGCCGTTGACTCTGGGAGAGGTAGGGCAGCCAGAAAACCATGACTGCTTGCCATGGCCAGACTGCTGGGGGAGGGCTGGGGCTTTTTCAGGGTTTTTCTGAGTCTGCTTGTTGTTGTATACTGAGTGCTTTCCAAAGATGCTGCTGATGTACTCACAGGGGCGAAAAGCTCTTCGCAAAATCTGGAGAAAGCCAATTGGGAGTAAGAGCTTCTCAAAGTCCACCTGGGAATGAGAAATGCTCCTGTGTTTGCCCTGAACCTTCTAAAAATTCTGACCTTTGATGTCTGCCCCTCTGCATTTCCAAATCAATTTAACATTACAGAGGCATCATCCGCTGCGTTACAGAAGCTGGAAGGGCTGGATGAAAAACATCCACAGTAAGTAATCTATTTGGCTGAGAGATGATGCAGCAGCAAAAGGTTCACTGCAGGCTATTTCTCTCCTAGTTGTTATAAAGTTTTCTCTGCAGTTTGCAAGGAGTTAATTGCAGCGGCAGTGATGAGCCCTTCCCTGATCGGTGGCCTGTGGTGTGTTGGCAGATGAGGAGCCTTATGGAGCAGGAATTGTGTTAAAGGCCCATTTGGTGGTAACAGGTTTAGACTCTCTTTAAAATCTCATAGCAACCAAGGAGCATGGGCAAGCACTCCAGAGTTTGCTGGAAGAAAGAGGCAAGAGCCCCTTTGCTTGTCCACCGGGATATAATAAGGTGCTGGTACAAGTGCTTGCGTGACTTGGCTTTTCAAGGCATAAATTGTGTGACGGGGCAAATCTGTTCCGTCGGTTCCACCAAATAAATTTTCTGACTCGGAGGTGGCTACAACTTGTCTTGGGCTGAGCTGGGAGGTGCTAGAACAAATTCTCAGAAAGAAACAAAAGCAGAGGCTCTTTTAAGGACTTCCAAGGATGTTGTATAACTTGTTTAAAAAAATAAGCCCTGCCCAGGGTACTGGGTCATTGGGAGGCTTAACCTCAGGAGTGACAAGTTGGGTGGGTTTGGACTGACTTTGCAGTTGGAGTTTTTCACTGCTGAGTGTGAATTCAGCAATCTGTTTTTTTTTAACCATTAACTTCCTTGCAGACGTTTACAAAATGAGCTGTATGTCAGTCCTACTCTTGATACAAGATCTAATTTACTTTTAAGTAAAGTTACGGTCTCCCTGGGTGCGAGTCCAGCAGCTTGCCTTCCCTGCCAGTGCCTGCTCTCACACAGTTCTTTGTGAGCTGCAGAAACCTATTGAAAACCAAACAATTTTTTGGCTTAATTTCCTTCTCCTCCCAAGATTTTAAAAAAGAGTGGTTTTCCCACAAACAGTGCAAATTTTAACATTGACTTATTTTTTCATCCTTGACAATTTCTGTTACGTTCTCTGCAAATTTCCATTGTAAACATGACACGTTGGCAGATTATCTGCTTTAGCCATCTTGTTACTGAAGAGGATATAATATTCATTTCCTTGTTGTTTAGTTTTTCTCATGTATGTGGGATCATTTGGTTAGCGAAGTTATGAATCTTAATGTAAGTCAGTTGGGCTTTGCTTCTGGCATCTAAAAAGACAATAGAAGCAGCACTGAAGTGATCCTAGAAAATGCACCAGTCTTCCTCAGAGCTGCACGGAAACTCAAATTTGGGAGTTTCTTTTTGACCAGGTGTCTCAACCCTGTCATTTCAGTGGAAGTTCTGCAGTTTTCAGGCCACGGATAGCTCAAATCGTTGAGTTTTGTCTTTGAGCCCGGTAGAAATGTTTTGTGTATCGGCAAGACCAATTTGTGGTTGTAATGGAGACACTTTTCAAATCGAACCAGCTGGAGGTGTTCTTACAGCCTGCGCTGGCTCTCACAGGTTGTTTTGCCTCACGGTGTTTTGTAGATCAAACTCCTCTGCAGCTGCAGGCTTCCTTCGGTCTGCCCAAGCGTCGGTGAAGTCCCGCAGCAAATTCAGCTGTAGCTTCTCTCCCTTCTAAATCCTCCCTATGTTTTCTGGCACCCGGGCAACTGCGTTATCAGTTCGTAACCCCTCAGCCCCAGGGGTGAGGAGGTGGTGGTGGTCTGCGTGGGTCACCAGTGCCAGCCCACCCGTGGGCTTCTGCAGTGCCCAGCGCTGCCCCGGGAGGTGGGAGCGGCAGGGATGGGACTGCTGCGGTGCTCGGGTGGGACTGGGGCCAGGGCGAGACGGCTTCCAGGGAGGAGTGTTGAATTAAAGGGTGTGCGAGGAGCTCTCCAAGCAGGCCGGCTTGCTGCATTCCTGTGAAATATGGCCTTACAAGTCCTTGAAGGATTTATTGTTTTCCGGGCACTGCTGGATCCAGTCCGATAGGCTGGATATAGGAAGGAAATGACTCAGTTGCTCTACAGACAAGTGCAGCTTTGAAATTCAAAGAGGCAGGAGACAGCTGAGAGGCTCCAACTCATTCCCATCGGGAGCCGGGTCCCCGCGTGTCTGTTATTCTTTGTGCACAGCACTTGGGGGGTTGCAGCCGGGACGGGGCAGCGGCTGGGGAGGGAGGAGGCTCGGCTGGGCACCGGCCACGCTGCGAACCGGCCGATGCCTCAGACCCCTCCGGTGCGAGGATGCTACGGGAGAGAGGGTGATGGAAAGTGGAGCTGGGGGCCCGCGGGGTGGTGGGAGCAGCCCCGTGGGGCAGAGCCTGCAGCAGCGTGGCAGCTTTCAGGTCTTCGAAGGCATGTTTGCCACCCACAGCAGGGTGCCGAAGCGCAGTGACCCCCCCCCTGCAGATGAGCCGTGTGAGGAGTTTGGGTGCTCCAGCTCCCTTCTGTCCTGTCCTTTCACCCGTGTTGTCTGGAGCTGGCCCCCGGCGTTTGCGCTCTGGTCTGAGCTGTACGGGGATTTGTATAGCTAATGGGTTTGCAAGACAAGCTCAGGCTTTTGGGACCTCCTGTCCATCAAGGTGTCAAGTCCCTCTTTAGCTTCGTGCTGTAACTTCTGGCTGGTGTCAGATGTGGGCATAAGCTTTCTCCATCCTGTTATCAGCTTGGTTGGAGAGAGAGAAATTTCTAAACGACAGAAAGATCCTTAGCAAAGAAACAAGAGTTAGTGTTAAAAATAAAGAAAACAAGACAGCTTGTTTCATCTAAACAGAAGGGTTATTAAACAGGCTTGAATTAATCAGTGATCTGCCAGAGCTCTGAAATTGAAAAGCAGGGCGGAGGAGCATGGAGCAGAGCAGTGGGAAGAAGCCACTTTCTTGAGTAGACATAGAGGCCCAAATGCTGTAGGAGAGGAGATGATGTTCAGCTGAGGGTGGGGTGGAGGTGAGATGGCTCCAGGCTTTGGGGTCCTTGGCTGGCCCTCAGAACACAAGGCTGGGGGCCCCCCAGGAGCTGATGCACAAGACCCCCGGGATCCTGCCAGTGACCAGCCGCTGTCTGCGATCTCCGTGATGGTCGCTGCTTGTCGTGCTGGGTGAAGCGGGCTGGGCAGGGAGTGAAGATGCTTTACATTTCCCAGAGTTCGGGCACCTTGAAACACTTTAAAAAAACTGCATCAAGCACCCCAGAGATGCACATAAAAGGGCAGGCAACCCTGTGTAAAGAGGCTTCGAGAGGTAAAGGCACTTCTTTCGTGTTGCTGATAAAGCTGGCGTTGATTGCTGTTCATAGCACATACTTCCACTAAGACAGGCCTGACGAGGGCTGGTTAATGGTCCCTGAAGGGTTCTTCAGTGCTGTGTGGCTCTCTCCTGCATCAACCTGTCTGCTTCAGTTTTGTGGTTAATTTAAAGGCTTTTGCAGTTGTGTTCCACCTTTCCAAATCCTTGTGATCCCACGCTGGTACCTGGATAATAATTTCTTCCACTTCTGCGGTGGGAATGCCAGCCCTGTGACTGGCAGCTGAACCCTGGAGCGAAGCAGTGAGCTGCTGGTGCTGGTCCTGGTGATGAACCTCTCCCGTGGCGTTCCTCCCCTTCTCATCCCGACAGCTCCTGCCCCGGTTTGGTGCCGTAGCTCCCCTGCCCTCCCGCTGCGATGGGGCCCGGCGCAGTGATGGACAGCACAGTGGCCTGCGGCTGCGGAGGCTTGATCTGGCGGTTGTTGCTCATAATCAGAAAGGATAATTCCGTTGTGGGGTGGCGTGGAGCATCGTAACCAGTGAACACCTCTGGAATGGGGAAACCGGCCTGAATGTGCACACAGGCAGTGGTGTGCTCTTAATAATTTCAGTGCTGCTGGCTGGGTGAAATCTATAGCTGCACAGTTGGGGATTCAGCATCTCAGAACCTAACTTTAACAAATGTACAATTTCCTGGTTTACTTAGGTAACAGCACTGTGGCTACTGTGTAAATACATCTGGCTGCCGTAGGGAGTGTTGGGGATAACGAACACCACTCGCTGTACAGGGCTGGCACAGCCAAAGGATTTCTGTTTCAGGATTTCTGTTTAATGGAGTGGCTGGGGACCCATTTAATTTGAAGCTGGGGTTCTTCACTTGCCTGTGGTGCACTTGGACTGAGGCCAGGAGAAGCTGCTGCTTATTTTTCTCCTCCAGTTCGGTGGCCGCTCTGTGATCTTCCCTCGTGCTGCACTGTAATATTCTCTTGTAATAACCTGCAGCTGGATGTCACCTGGGGAGGGAGTGCTGGGCTGAGGCTCAGGAGATAAAACTCCTAGCTTTGCCACTGGGACCTTTTGGCTAGCCTTGGGCAAATCATTTAATCGTTTAATCTGCTTGCACCTAAGGTCACCATCCATTACATTCTATTTTGTAGGGAATGAAGTCCATGAATAATCAAACAATGTTCAGGTGCACCAGTGAGGAGTGGATAAACCTCAGTTCATCAGGACTCGGGTAGGAAACTAGAAAGAGCAGTTTCTAAGGGACATGGTGACCTAGATTGCCTGGAGGGGTTGTGGACTCTGTTCTGGAGGTCCTTGAGGACAATTTAGAGAAACATCTCTTGAATGATGATTATAGCTGGTCCTTGCATCAGGAGACTGGTTTAGAGAATCACAGCTTTCTGGGCACAGACTTTTATGATTTCGTGTTACCCAAAGCCAGTGACCTGTTTACACAGGTTTGGATGAAGCTGAGATTTCCCCAAATTTAAATAAACCAGCTATGAAACTTCAGCGTTAATTTTTCCCTTTGTGTCATACTTGAAGGCAAGCAGGAAAATAAGGGTCTGCTCTACTCTGTGCTCCAGTGCATAGTGGTGTCACCAGCCTTGGGTCTGTCCTCAGGGACTGCATGGTGAATAAAGTCTTCTTTTCTCAGCACCTCTCTTGATGCAAGGCAATTTATAAGCTATTTCACAGCAGTATACTTGAAGCTCAATAGCTGCCAGCTGTGGTTTCTCAGATAGCAGGTGTCAAGTATCAGCACATGGAAAGAAAAAGGTGTCTAATTTCTGCCACCTAGGTGTCCTAGATTGATTATGAATTTTTCTGGATGTCTTCTGGGGTTGATGGGTTAAACGTCTCCAGCTGCAATGCACAGCTGGGTGTAAGCCACGCTGGAGCCACAGCTGCCGTCCTGCTTTGGATTTGCCAGAGGAGCCAGTGCTCCCCTGGTGATGGTGATGATTTTGTCAGTGTTAAAGAAATGCTTCTTGCTGTGTCGCAGGGATGTGTCAGCATCCTTGGGGGTCAGAGGTAGCTGTGCCTGTGTTTGCTTGTCACTGCTCTCAGAGGAGAGTAGCCCTGCTCTGCTGAACGATCCCTGATCAGAGGGTTTATGAACAGAGGCGCAGCAAGAAGCGCTAAAGCGCTCCCTTACACGTACTTTACTACAGCAGTTTATGCCTGGTAACTCTTGTTTGAGTTTTTCATCGACTGAACATCCAAGTGCCTCATATATGAAATGTGTCCCCGTTTCACAGATGGAACAACTGAGGCTGAGTAACATGACCTGTCCAGGTCTGTTCAGCAAGTCAGGGACAAAGCCAGGGGTAATGTTGGGTCGGGTCAGGCTGCTGCGCCGGGCTCTCCAAAATGCAGTTGCAAGGACGGGGCCTCCAGCAGGTCTCTCCCTGGGATTTTCTGTTTCTTTTTACCCCAGACCTGTTGAGATGTGTGTGCTCAAGAGGGAGATGGAGGGGAGAGGTGGCTTATCCGGTATGCATTGTATAAACAATATCTGAAGTCTGGACAATATGAACAAATTTTGTGCATAATTCATGCAATCGTGTTTGTTATCAGGGAAATGCCTTTTCATGGCTGGGTTTCATTCTTCCCCTCCTCTTCCTTGTCCCAGGGCTGGAGGAAGCAATAATCACAATACTGTATTTTGCCCTCTTAACTCTTTCTCAGAAAGCTGACAAGCCTGTGAAATACCATCCCTGTGAATAAGCAGCTCCGGGGAAGCGGGCCTGTGGCTCCCGGCACGGTTCCTGCCTGCGGAGCGAGGCACGGGCGCTGCCGAGGGGCAGCCAGGCAGACGGGTGAGGCAAAAAGGTGGTTTTCAGCCTGAAACCCAAAGGGTTCAGCCTTGCAGCTTTAGGAAGGGCTTTGGTATTCATTATCCCTGTGGTTCAGTAACCTCTGCAGAAACCTAGGACCTCCTTGGTGATTTACGATTTGCTCTACTGTTGTTAGTCTAAATATTCTAAAAAACAAACAAAGAAAAACAAAGAAAAGGTGCTAGGAGCCCTCCTCATTGCTTTGTATTGCAAAACTGCAATTACTTCCCATCAAGCTGCTGGTAACTTCAGCTGGTGTCAAACTGGAGCTGTTGCACGTTGCTGCGGTGGGCGAGGGGCTCCCCGCAGCCCAGCTCCGGGACGGCCGGGAGAATCCCCTGCTCGGGGCTCAAACGTGCCAAGGCTTCTCTTGCTGGAGAAAGAGGCGAAGACGCTGAGAGCGGGGAAGGGATTTGTGTGAGCGGGTGGGCAGGTTTCTGCTGGGCGAGGGGGGATTCGGCGGCGCGGGGCTCCTCTGGCTGCGGTGGCCGAGGAGGCAGGACTGAGACCCAGACCTGTGATCTGCGCTGGAAACATCCCAGAGCTCAGAGATGCTTCGATCAGACGGTTTGGCCCAGAGCTTTTGTCTAATTAAAACAAAACCAAACCCTATTAATTATTGTAAGGTCTTCCTCCATAGCTGACAAATGTGTCCTGAATATCATTTCTTCGGGGGGGATAAATCACGATGGCAGCTTTAATGGTTGGAAAGGTTTCACAGAAGAATTCCCAATGGGCTCCGGGAGATGCAGAACCAGCACACGTGTTCTTGCTTGCTACAAAGAAGTGGCCAAACTCTCAGCTTTTTTCCCCTCATTCCAGTTGGCAGATACGATATGGAGCCAATGCAAAGAGAAAGAGTCAAGGTGCAAGGGTGAGGTTGTTCCAAATGGTTTGTTCTTGTATTTTAGTTTATACAGTGTAGCTTGCCCTTTTGGTGACCCTTTCGATAATTCTGGGGGATTTCTGACAGCCCGGTGACCTGCAGGGGAGGTCAGCAGCGCGAGCCAGCCGGTCTCCCTGCTCCCGGCCTCGCAGCAATGAATCTTATTTGACTATAAAAAGGAAAAAGGGCAGAATCCACCTCCAGCTTAGAAAAAGCCATCACGGGCCCGCCGTCGCCCGCCCCGCAAGCTCAGTCATTTCTCGGGAGGCTTCATCCCGCGAGGCAACTCCCCCCAAACCCACGTGGCCTTTAGGAGAAAAACCGTAGTGGGGTTTTATCGCCCACTTGGCTCCGGCTTTGGGGGGGGGTGGTGGGGGCCCCCCGGTGACCGCCGGGCCGGGAGCGGTGCAGGGGCAGCCCCGGGGCCGGCACCTGGCGCTGGGATGCTGCTGGGCAGGGGGAGGTGAGGGTGCTGGGGTCGGCGCGTTTGCGGTGTCTCGGCGGTGCCGGGGCTGCGGGAGCCGCCGCCGGAGCGGGTGGAACGTGCCGGGACGCGGGACCCGGCGAGGGGCAGAGCGGTGCCGGCGTGGGGCTGGCGGTGAACCGCTGCGCGCGAGACCAACCCTGCCCCAGAAGAGCAGACACCGTCAGCAGCTGCACTGCTGACATCAAAATTGTTCCTTTGATCTGTCATTTTCCACAGGAGGTTCTCCTTTTGGTTCTGCTTTCATTTTCCTTTTTCACTTTTTTTTTTTTTTTTTTTTTTTTTTGTGTGTGTGTGTGTGCATAAAATACCAGTAATGACAAGCTGTGGTGCCCATGAGTGAGTGACAGCTGAAATAAGAGAAATGACTAATCGGGCCTCCTGAAGCCTGGTTGCATGGAGATTAAATGAGCCCTTTTTTCTTCCCCCCCCTCAATGAGAATCATGGGCATTTGAATAATAATATTATAGTCTCCATTAGGATGACAGTGGGGGGAAAAAAATCGGCTCAGACCTGTGATTATTCCTTCAATCTAATAATTATTTAAATACCAGATAACTCCTTTCAGCCTAATTGAGGCCTTTCAGCTGCTTGGGTTTATATTGTGTCCCTGAATTTACTCTCTCTTTCACCTTGCGTTACTAATAGCTTCAGATTGCTTTTAAGGCCATATTTTAAACTCGATTCCAGAAAAAAAAAAAAAGAGGAAAAATTAATGGTCAAATGGTATTAAGGATCAAAGTTAAAATTGACCACTCTCCCGTTTCCCTGGTGTTTAACTCCCCAGCCGTACTCAGCCATCCCCACACTCCTCTCTAGGGCCTGCAGCGGATTTCTGTTGGTGTTTAATACCTGTACCACTGAACACTGCTTAATCCCTGTCCTGCACCCACATGTTCCCCCTGGCCCCGGGGCAGTGGGGACCCGGCAGGAGCTGCTCCCGCGGGGCTGCCAGGGACCCGGGGATGGATCCTCGGCCCTTGGCTCGTTTCGGGTAGGATGTCAGTTCACAGCCATGCTCTGTCATCTTCAGATAATGTTTGAAAGCGCAGATTCTTCATCCTGGATGATCTCTCTTGCCTTTGGCAGTGACTGTTCACAAATACTCTGCAAAACCTTCGCAGTGAGGCACTGCATAGAAGTTGGGCTTCAGCTGACAGCTCTGCTGCACAACAGCTCCAGATTGGCTCTGGCTTTTGTGCTCTCTCTGAATGAAAACATTGCTGGAAATGATATAAACCCACTGTAGTCTAAGTGAGAGCTTCTGTTGTCCCATGCGTATACATGTATATGAAATTTAATTATGTAAATTTATTAATTTCTAGCTTACACTGTTCTTTTCTCACTTTGCAATAGAGGAACTTTTTAAAAATCGAAAAGCCGCTGAGCAGGAAATCTGTTGTGTGCTGAGTTTTACAGCAGCATCTCCCTGTTCTCCGCAGCTTCACTTTCTGGATTTCCTTTGAACCAGAGCCCTCTGCCCCAAAAGCATTTCCTCTTCTCTGGGAATGAGAAGCTGAGGTAGGCTTTATTTTTAGGCTCCTTCCTTGGCCTTGGAGGAAAGCCCGTTTGTGCTGCCCAGGGCAGGGCCTGTTTCTCTGCACCCTTCTGTGCTGCAGCCGCCACCTCCGTGCCCTCCCCAAGGCAAGGGGAGCTGGGGTGCCACGTCGGAGCCCTTGCTGGGGACACCGGGGTGCTCGAGGCTTCTCCAGCGTGGAGCTGGCGATGCTCTGCCGCTGACTTGGCCGCTCCGTGGGACTCCCATACCTGCAGCTATCGTACCAGCTTTTGTGGGCTCCTCTGGAGCCTTTCCACGGAGCGGGGTTCCCTGGGTGCTGACAGGAAGGCACCACGCTGCTGGCTGGCATCTCCCTGCCAGTGACACACGTGGCCTTCTCGGTGGCTCGGGCTGCACGGCCAAGTTATCCGAGAGCAAAGCTGCCCCGAGCCCCCGGCGCCCGTGATCAGGTCGTCGGTGCCCACCGTGGGTCACCAACAGCCCTCGTGTGGGTGGGCAGCACGGAGAGCCTTCCTCTGTGGTGATCCCCAGGAAGCAGCTTGATTTGTTGCCTTTTTGAAAGGTTCTGGGTTCAGAGAGTAGTTTCGGGACGTTCACTCGGAAATTTAATGAGAAGAGCCAGGGAGGTCACCCCGGTGCTGTTGTGGCATGTTCGGGGCCGCAGAGCGGGCAGCTGCTTTCTGCCACAATCATCCAAACAATAATAAGAATGCAGCAGCGCCTGTGTCCTCGCTGGGAGAGAAACTGCTTCAGCCAAAGGTGGAAATTAAGAGACTGGAAATAAGAAGCAAGCAGCTGAGGAAATGTATCCCTGAGCAGAATGAGAAACCCATTACTGCTCTTTCTCCTGTCTTGTCAGTGACACCGAGACGTGCAGCCCAGGGACAGAGCTCCTTTGTCACCTTTCAGAAACACCCGTCTCTGGCTCCCGGCGTTAACAAGCCTAAAGAGCGGCCATTCGGTGACACTCGCTTATGAGCTCAGTGTAGGTTTTCAGCAGCGTGAATTATTTTAAATACCAAAACTGAGATCAGCATCAATCAAAGCGGTGGCTGCCCGCAGGTGAGGACAGCTGAGCGTGGGCTGTGCTGGGGAACAGCTCCCTGCATTTGCACGCAGGCCAGGGGACGGGAGTCGAATCTGCCGAGAGTGCGAGCTTCTCCCCGGTCCGTGTGCTTGGGGCTTGCGTGGCCGTGGCGGGGGGCGATGGGGCTTCGGTACAGAGGAGGGAGGGGGAATGGTGGCTCGTCCTCGGCCTCTTCCCAGGGCTGGTGCGACCCTGTGGTGCTGAGAAGTGGTGGAGAACATCTTCCCAAGGCAGGCTGAAATGGTTCCTCTGATCGTCCAGCCTGGAGCATGTGAGGAATGCGTAATTTGGGATAAAGGAGAACTTTGCAATGATTTTCTGAGTCCAGGCGGCCAGACAGATCTGTGGTGATGTGCAAGGCTGAGGTCAAGCCAGGAGCAAAAGTCACGGTCAGGTCTGGAGGTGATAACAAGGATGAGGCACAATCCAGTGACCTCTGGGCATGTCTGTGGTGACAAAGGAGGTGCAGAGCCCCGATGCTTTCCGGGCCCTTACATGGTGCCTGCCTCGGAGTGCTGTTCTGCTGAGCTGGGTGCTTGGCTGGCATCGCTTCCAGCTGCTCTGTGGGAGCCCGAGGTGGTGCTGGACGTCCAGGGCTGAGGTGGGAACCAAGCCGATACCTCCTGTGTAAGCTGGACCCGCCCTTAGATGAGACAGACATAGAAATGCATGGATTTGGATTGTCTTTATTGTTCATATTTTTGCTAGGACAGCCTGCCGCTTTATCAGAGGCACGAGGTGATGAGGTGGAGCAGGCAGAGAGGTTTATAAAGTTCCTTTTTCAATAACTACCGTGTCTGTCTGCGTGTGTGTGCTGTCCAGAAGGGTGGATGGAGAGCTCTGATGTAAACATGCCTCACGCAGCCGGAGCCTCTCCGAGGCGAGCACCTGCTTCCTAAGGAAATTCCAGCCTGGTGATTCCTAATTCAGCCTGACAGTCACCTACATCGAGGAGGGGGCTGGGGGTCAGCCGGGTTCCAGCCATCCCTTGGGCCCAAAGGAGGTCTAGGTGCTTTGGGAGCACCCACAAAAGCAAAACAAACAACAGACAACAACCAAACCTGCCTTCCATGTCTCGTTTTTGCATAGATTTTGGCCAGAGGTCTCCAGCTTGAGTCTTGCCTTGCCTTGTCAGTCAAAGGAGACTCTACTTCTGCCTGTTACCCAGAGCGCTATCGGGAAGGCCATGCGTGGCATCGGGTCTTCTGGACCCAACATCCAAGCTGTTGCTCTGTGTAGGTTTTAATCAGCACCTGCGAGCTTTGTTAGAGCAGGAATCTTGTCCAAGGCTCCCAGATTGGTAGTTTCTCCCCTGCACAGGGTGCTGCTGGCAGTGTCTGGTTGCCGGTTTAACCATATGTGCACCCCCCAGCAGCTGCTTTTCAGCAGTAAAGGACCTTGTGAAGGTGGGGAGCAGCTTCTGCCTGAAAAGCACCCGCTGCACCTCTGGCTCTGGAGAGGGGTGGATAGGGGAGATGCTGGAGGCTTTAGTGTGTATATGCTCAATGAACTTGCCTGCATGAGACTTCTTCCTCAGGTTTCCAAATTAAATCGTGGAGGACTTAAAGGTAGAAAACACCTCTTATTTCCTCTGTTGCTTCCAACAACATACCCTGCAGGAGACATCCTTTTAGCCAAGATTGTAGATTGATGGTTGGGTGTGGGAGCTGCAGGCTTTGTCTTTGGGCTGAAGCTGATTATCCCCTCCTATGGCTGAGCAGAGGATGTTATAAACAGCTAAACCACATAACAAATTAATACGCAGAGGCTGAACCAAGTGGCAAAACATCAAGCCTGAACTGTTTACCAATAAGTTAGGAGACCCGCTTAATTCTTGTTGGGCTTAGAGACGTCCTCACTTTATCTCAAGGACTGTGTAATTCAGCCTCCTTTGAATTTTATCTGCAGGGCACACTGGATCTAATCCTTTGCTCTCTGTGTTTCTTTTCTTTCCCCAGAACCATGTGAGGGACCTTGCTGGTGCACAGGACACGCGCGGGGAACACAAAAGTTTGCCTTTCCCAGGATGGATCAGAGGAAGAACTGGCCTCGGGTACCGGACTCCGATGGCTGGTCAGTGGCTTTGCTCTGTCTCTTCCTGGCATCGCTCTCCCGAAACGTGTCCAGCAATGCCTTGTTCAGCACTTTCCACTCTGAGAACCGGGAGTGGACGTTCAACCACCTGACTGTCCACCGAGGCACCGGAGCAGTCTATGTTGGAGCTATCAACAGGGTTTACAAGCTTTCGGGTAACCTGACCATTTTGGTGGCTCATAAAACTGGTCCCGAGGAGGACAATAAATCCTGCTACCCACCCCTCATCGTCCAGCCATGCAGCGAAATCCTCACCCTCACCAACAATGTCAACAAGCTGCTGATCATAGACTACTCTGAGAACCGGCTGCTGGCTTGTGGCAGCCTCTACCAGGGGGTCTGCAAGCTGCTGCGCCTGGATGACCTCTTCATCTTGGTAGAGCCCTCGCACAAAAAGGAGCACTACCTGTCCAGCGTCAATAAGACGGGCACGATGTATGGTGTGATCGTGCGCTCGGAAGGTGAGGATGGGAAGCTCTTCATTGGCACGGCGGTGGATGGCAAGCAGGATTATTTCCCCACCCTCTCCAGCCGCAAACTTCCCCGGGATCCAGAGTCATCAGCAATGTTGGATTACGAGCTCCACAGTGACTTTGTCTCATCCCTCATCAAAATCCCCTCGGACACCTTGGCCCTTGTTTCGCACTTTGACATCTTCTACATCTATGGTTTTGCGAGTGGCAACTTCGTCTATTTTTTGACTGTCCAGCCAGAGACCCCAGAGGGTGTCTCCATCAACTCCGCCAGCGATCTCTTTTACACCTCCCGCATCGTCCGTCTCTGCAAGGATGACCCCAAGTTCCACTCCTACGTCTCTCTGCCCTTCGGCTGCGTCAAGGGGGACACGGAGTACCGCCTCCTGCAAGCAGCGTACCTCTCCAAGCCAGGAGATGTGCTGGCCAAGTCCCTCAACATCACAGCCCAGGAGGATGTCCTCTTTGCCATTTTCTCCAAGGGACAGAAGCAGTACCATCAGCCACCCGACGACTCCGCGCTCTGTGTCTTCCCGATTCGCACCGTCAACGCTCAGATCAAGGACCGCCTGCAGTCCTGCTACCAGGGGGAAGGCAACCTGGAGCTCAACTGGCTGCTGGGGAAAGACGTCCAGTGCACCAAAGCGGTAAGGGTGCTCTGGCTGTTGGCTGCCGTAGCCCCTGAGGACCGGTACCAACGCCTGACCCTATGGAACACGAGCTTGCAGAATAGGATCAATCTTTCTGTGCCTCGGTTTCCCTGAACACGGACCAGACATGGTCGTCCCTTTCCCTTTCAATCCATGGTCTGATCAGGTAGTTGGCGATGACAGCAGAAGGAGGGGGTAGCGTTAAGGCAGATGAGTAAAGGTGTGCAGCTTGATGAAGAGTTTGCTGTTGCCAACCTGGGGCTCTGGAAGCCGGAGGAAGGCTCTCACCCTTCCCTGAGCAGGGTGGTGGTATCAGTGAACTAACAAGATAAATACAAATGACAGTTGTGTCTCTTGTATTTTTTTATTTAGCTGATTTCTTTAATCTTGATTCACATGCAGATTGTTCCTGGGCTGACTTGAGAATCCCTGGGGCCTTCTTTTGCCAAGCATATTAAGTTTGGCTGCTGGGAAGAGATAAACGTGGGTTAAATGAAATGAAAGGAGGAAGGCGAGGAGAAGCTTGAGTGCTGGCTTGCACAGGGGAGAGTCATCCCATTGCAGTTGCAACTAGATGTGTCTGAGCATTTGGTAGTTAATGTCCCTTGTGGAAAATAAGTGGATTGCAGTCAGCATGATGGCGAGCAGCCACCCATGTCACCACCCTGCCGCCAGTGCCACGTAGGAATTTGCTCGAGCAGTCTCAGCTGATATGGTGTAACAGTACTTACCTGTCGGCAGAACGATTTTCCTTTACTCGTGGGAAGTGGTGTTCCAGGGAGAAGATGGCATTTCTATCCCCCGTGTTGTAGGAAGGAAACCGAGGCACAGCAAGGTGGCTCGCAGGAGGGTGGTGGAAGGAGCAAGAGTGCATCTTCCTGCTTAGCACTTTGATGTTTTATGTTGCCAGAGCCTGTTCCCTGTGCGATCACCCACCTTTCCAGGCAGACAGCCTGGCGCTTTCCACCAGCCCCCATGTTCCTGTGGGGAAGGTTTAACTCTGCCCCGGAGCTGGGCTGTTTGTGCTGGAGGGAGGTGGCTGCTCCCCACAGGAATGGGCAGGAGCATCCTCTCCCCTCTCGCTGCGTGGGATCAGCCGTGCCCGGCTGGTGCCTGACCCCAGCCTGTCCCCCTCCGTGCACAGCAGTGCCGGCACCTCTGCGAGCCGGCAGCCGCAGGGCTTGTGTGGCCTTCAAGGGTCCCTGGGCCAGGGGGGTGGCGTGTGGGTGGCCCCCACCCCGCTGTCAGCACCGCCGGCTCCCTCTGTGTGAGCCCAAGGGTGGGAGGGCTGCCCCGTGCTCTGCGTTTCACTCACGGCTGCCCCAAACCTCGTCTTTCCAGCCAGTGCCCATCGATGACAATTTCTGCGGGCTGGACATCAACCAGCCCCTGGGAGGCTCGACACCGGTGGACGGGGTGACGCTCTTCACCTCGAGCCGGGACCGGATGACTTCTGTTGCTTCCTACGTCTACAACGGCTACAGCGTGGTGTTCGTGGGGACCAAGACTGGCAAGCTGAAGAAGGTAAGCTCATTGCCTTGGCTTCGGAGAGCCAGGATCCATTTTTCATCTCTCTTGGGAGACTGATGCACGTAGCTGCTGCTGTGTCTTACGGATGTTTCCCAGCCTGAAACGGGGAGTCAGTCAGGAGCAAAACCCACAGGATTTGGGTCACAGAGAGCCTTGCACTGGGGAGGGAAAGCTCATCTATCAGCACTGTTAGTACAGCGTGGTGTTGCTCTGGTTTCTTTTGAAGCAGAGAAGTGCCGAGCCCTGGGAAAGGTGCAGCGTGGTCGTGGACAAGGGACCTCAGGAGGCCCCACCATTCCCATTGCTCTGCGGCGTTACAGCTCCAGAGCATCCCCTTGCCTGGGCTGGGGGCACCATCCTGCGCTTCCAGCCAGTGACTTTCTTCAGCAGCAGCACAACAGAGGGCTCAGCACCGTGCCAGCTCTGCCTGCCTGTGTATTACAGCATTACCCTGCTGCTTGTCCTTGTTTTTTGTGTTTTATCATTCAGTGAATCGTTGTGTGTGTGCTTGTGGGGCTGATGCAGAAATTACCAAGGCAATAATGGGCCAGTCTGAATAGAGAGATGTGAGGAGCTGGCTTGTAATTTCTAAGTACAAGTGAACCTCAGCAAGCTGTATCCAAGGCCTCAGGTCTCTCCTCCTTTTTGACACACAGATGGAAATCTTGCAGTAGTTTTGAGTTGCTTCCCAGCAGTCCTCCTGCAACTTCTGTAAAAGGCAGCGAGTTAGAAAGCTTTTGGTGATGGCAAAGTTGCTGATGGTGGCAGGATGTTTGGTCATGGAGAGATAAGAATGGGTTAACTTGGCTGCTTTTGGAAACCAAGCCTCAGGGCTAAGTCCTACTGCTTCTCTCTGCCTCTTACCTCCTGCTCATCCCCTGACAGTTGGGTGATTGATCAGTCCTGGAAGATAACATTCCTCACCTCTGCATCACAAACGCTGGGGCTAGTTGCCCAGGGCAAAGAGGTGCTCCCGCTGGTTTCCTCCCCCAGTGCGGGGAGGTGGGGCAGCCTCTGGTGAGTTTTTAGGATTTTGAAGTCCAACTGGGGTTTCCTCTGCTCTGAATCCTGTAAACTTCCCTTCAGTAAGGGGGGTGCAAAGGCTGGTCAGCCCCGGTCATACATCTGTTGTGTGGTCCTCACTGGTCCTCTCTCAGGAGTTCCATATTTAAAGCGAGTGTGGAAATGGCCTTGGGGTGTGTAAGGAGATGAGATCCTGTACCCCCCCCACACACACCCCTGCCTGTTGGTCTTTAGAGCTGGAGCTGCAGCTGGAAGCCAGCTCATCACTGGGCGCAGAAGTCTGATCCAGCTCCAGCAAAACCAGCCTTAGAGATGCTGCTCTGGAAAGCTGAAATCCTTCAGACTAACCTAAAACATAAATGACAGCATTAGGTGAGCCGGCTAAGCGCAGACCCTGCTGCTTTGTACCAGGGAAAGAGTTAACAAATGTAAATCAACAGCAGGCTGTTAATTTTTTGTGTCCTTAAGCAGCAGGGAATTTCTTCCTCATCTATCCAGGAGGATACAAGGACAGGCAGATACTACACTTGAATGTCTGCATCATTTTAATTACATCAGTTCATTAATATTCATTCAGCACTTTACAAGTGCTGAGTAGTAGTAAATTAGGTGCCTCCCTGGTGCCTCTCCAGTGTCAGTGGGGCAATTTTGAACGTGGGGGGGAGTGGGCTTGTAAGCAGAGCCCCTCTCCTCTCTGGCCGCCCCTCTGCCGTGGCACACGGGGATTTTTCTGGCTAAATGGATGGAAGAGATGCTGGGCTGTGGCGACTGTGGGTGCTGTCAGCTCCTGGCCAGGCCAGCAGCCTGGCACTTGCTGTTGGTAGTGTTTTGGGGCTGGATGGGGAGGTACCTCATTTGGAGGCAGTTAAAGCAAACAGCTTGTGCCTGCACATTAGGTGTTTACTGTCCTGTCTCATGAATTATGTAGGATTACTGAAGCAGCAGTCTCACTTCAGCAAGGTTTAAGTCCTTGTGCTGTTCTACACTGAACACCTTACCTTTTTGATGCAAAGTTAATCTATTCACACCCATCCACTTCAGCTGTCCAGAGGGGGAGGGCTGCAGGAATCCTTCACCGCTTGTTTGAGCCAGTGGTAACCAGGCACTAAGAAAACTGGTTCATCTCTTGAGCAAATTCATTCCAGGCGTTCACTCCAGTCAGCCTTTCATGGCATCTGCCAGGCACCCTTATTTAACATCTATCAGAGTTGTCAGCAGCTGATGGGACCCGTGCCTCCCGTTATCATTAGCTGGAGCCATCACTGTCCCATCCATCCTCCACAGCGTGGGGCTGAGGATGTTGTTCTCTATCTCGCGGTCCTTTCCACACCTTTAGTAAATCTTTCCTCATTTGACATGTGGGATTATCATTTACGCGGCCTAGGAGAGGCCACGTGAAGCGTAGGAAGCAGCTTTGCGTTGAGTTGTGGGGCTCTTGGGAGTCTCACTGCAGAGGAGGCATTGCAGACCTGGTGGGAAGTTAACAGGTTGTCTCCAGTTTTTGTGCGTGTTCCAAGACCAGACATGTCTCCAAGTCAGCAAGTGCTCAGGATGCTCAGGACTGTAAACGTTTCCATATCTCTTCTTCCCCATATGCGAAATGAGGATGGTAAAAATGTACGCACCTCTGTAAGTGCCAGAGATTTATAGATAGACGCCTTATCTCCTCCAGCTCACCACCTTGCATGTCTACCTACACAATTAATGTCTGAAAGCTACGTCACGCCTATTCCCTCTCACAGCCGTTTGATTTACTTTGGAAACAAGCTGGTGGCTCAGTCTGGAGTTTCAAAGACGACACTTTTGTGTAGCTGGAAGAAAGAAGTCAAGGAGCCAGCTCTGAAATCTTTCAAATTTGTCTGTGCTTCCCCCCAGTGAGAATTCATTACTGAAAATGCTGCATTATCTCACTGATGTCCTTTTTCCCATTAGCTATTCACCTAAGTGCCTCGTGCGATGTTCCCTGGGAGAGCGGCGGCTGCTGCTTCAGTCTCTCTCCTCCGAAGGAGCTGCCTGCCAAAAGTCCCCACGCCCCTGCCTGCGCCCTTCGCTTCAGCCCGGTGCTGCCCAGCTCTGCCCCGTTCCCTGTTTCCCGGCACATTTGAAGTCCCTTTCGGCCGCCGGCGCTGGCTGACACGTGAAGGAGGGAGGGAAGGGGTTCTGTGGGAGCACTGGGGCACGGCTGGCAGCTTTCCCAGGCTGAGCTGGGCTCTGCCTGTGCGGGTTTCGGAGCCCCGGCAGGGTCCGGCCGACGTGGGCAGCCGGGGCAGGTCACCGCGGGGTCTGCACAGCCCGGCTCTGATTTCGACGTAGCTGTGCTGCACCGGAGGGGTGTTGGTACTGCTGCTGACAAATAAGTCAAAAATATCGATGAGTCAGTCGACAATGAAGTTGGCATCTTTCCTGCAAGGAACCAGAGCGTTTGTTGGGGTCGGGGTTTGAGTTGTGTGCTTCTGCCTGCCGTGGCTGCCCCGGGCTGGTCAGCTGCTCCTCGTGCAGCTGGTGATACTGGTTTGTGCTTCATCCGGCCTCGGTAACCACTGAAGGGAGAAGGATGAATCGATGGATCTGTTCTCCATTAAAACCTGGTGCTGGAGGAGGAGTTTTCTTGCATAGCACCCTTTGGGCCAGCCCGGTGCCTCTCAGGGTGAGCTGCCTGCCCGTGGGGCATGCCTTGGGGTGGGGGGACCTGGCAGTGTGCTGAGGCATGCCCTGTACGAAATGGCAGCACCCCCCGCAATGCCCCCGGCAGCCCGCAGGTTTGGAGAACGACTCAGGAGTCTTCTCTAAGTGGGTGAAAAGCAAAGGTGCTGGTGACGCTGTGACCTGTCGGATGAAGCCCAGGTACGTGGGCTGCAGTTCTCCCTGCAGCTTGGTGGTCCAGCTCTCCTGCCAAAGCGTCTCAGCGTCGTGGCTGGGGGAGCAAGGGGGGAAGGGGGGTCACGTTAGAGACGTAGTCATTCAGAACGGTGGATTCTTGCAATAAAACAATTTTCATCGAGCAATATTAGAAGAGACATTAATGCAACAGTTAACATCAACTAACTGCTGGGGGGAGATGTGTCGGCTTGCTTGTTCTGTTTACGGGCTTCATACAATTCCATCAATATTGATGTGTGATGCCTTTGATTTTGACACTAATCATTGCTATGAATTAAATTTGCAGCCATATAATTAGGACTGCTATTAATAGGGCCTCAAGCTAAGCACTGCTGTGCTAGTTGTCTTTTTCCTGATGGAAAACGGCATTCACGGAACTCAGCTAATGTGTTTTGCCTGGTAGATGCTGAGACTGATGTGAAAATTATACTTGCTATATTTAGAGGGGCTCCTCTGAAAGGCAGATGCATGGGAAGGGTCTGACTCGGAGGCTTCCCTAGAACTGTACCAGAATTGCCCTTAAACTTCCTAGTAGTTTGCTGCTATATAGACCTAGTGGAAGAGAGAAGGATTGCAGGAGGAAAAGAGCAGCCCTCAGTTTGAAGGGCTGTTATTGCAAGCCTTGTTTCCATTTCATCTCCCCTTCCTCGTGCAAATCTTTCCATTTATTTCTCCTACCCAATGCTGTTTCAACTCTCTCTGTCCCTGTGCATGCCTGGTTTCATCTCATCAGGCTGAGCACAGTGACTGGGATAGCAGCATGGCTCAACACTAAAAATCAATCTTGTATTTCATCCCAAGAGGTCTGTTTCTTATTAGATCTAATAAATCAGTGAAGTGCCCTTCATTCAGCTTGTCAATGGAGGACATTGTTTGTGATCAAGAATAAATAAATGTCTCTTCTGTGTCTGACAGTGCACTGTCTGTGTATTACTTTACCATCGTGCTGTTCATGCCTGCTGTAGGAAAGATGCAGTTCCTGCAGTCGAGCCTGCAGCCTCGCCATCCCTCGCCTGCGTGCTGGTGGGCTGGATGTGCTCCTGCATGGCACCTGCAACGGCTCCCAGGGAACAGCAGGAACCCTGATGTTGTACCTGGTTTCCACCCAACACCGAGTTGCTCCGGTGGCAATAAGGCTTTGATCAGTGTGCTTGAAGGTGCTGGGGGTGTGGGGCATGTTTCTCGGTGCTGGTGTGTTGGAGCTACCCGGGCTAGGTCTGATGGCTGGGCTCTGCATCCAGGGCTTGCTTCTACAAAGGAAACAAAGTGCTCTGCATTGTCAGTCTTCAGTGTAAGCTTTGGTGCTGCAGGCAAGAACCTGGGCTTGGTCACTTCAGGTGCCCCGAGGTGAAAGATGGCCTGTGCATCTCAATTCTCACCCAATCCTCCTGGATAAATGGGTGTCAGGCATTGTTTGGAACTCAAGTGTAACATGCTGTCCCAATGGCAGCTGTGCTGTACCTGGCTTGAATCAATTCTGGCGTGCAAGGTCACCTGTGAAGAGCTGCTTGGGATCTGTCTGGAGGAGAAGTGCTACAGACAAATACATAGTGCTGTAACTGGCTTTCATGATTGGAAACGCGTTCCCGTGTACCTGTTGAATGCCTGGATGCATGGTGCGTGATGTCTGTCCTTGCTTCCAACAAAGGCAAGCCTCCACTTTTGCAAGGGACAGTGATAACTGATTGGGTTATGCAGCCAGGGCAAAGGCGAACTTTAAGTGTGTTGTTACGTCTTGATAGTTTTATTCAGCTTGGCTGATTTAATTTGTTCCATTAGTGGGAATAAAATGGGTCTTTCACAATGAAATATATGTCCAAACCTGTCCTTATCTGACTTCATTCTATGGATGGTTATCTCATCCTTTTAATTTATCCTTAATTATCGCCCCCGCATGCATTCCGTAGCACTTTAGGAAAAAGTCGGTTGCATCAGTGTGTAGAGAAGCCAAGAGGCCATCAGGCTCATCCTGAGCCGATGAAAATCAACCATTTGCAGACGCCTTCCAAGGTAGATGCCTGGTTTTAGCCCCAGGTTGTAAGGTCAGGTGCTTTACTGGCTTCATGATCAATCCATCGCCCCTGGAGCACAGACCTCTGTGTCCCAGCAGAGCTGTAATATGGCAGATGATGCTTGCTTGACTGAAGAAGTTGTTTAATTGAAAGGTCTGAGAAACAAGTCTGTTTCTTGCCCTAGGATGTGAAATAAGGGGGTATTTATTTGGTACTGTATTGCTGATGATTTGCTCTGGTGTGATCGAAGAAGCTGGGATTCTTTTTCTCCCTAAACAAGAACTTTCCAGCCTCAGACAGTGATTACCCTTTGCCTCCAACTGTGTAAAAGGGGTGCTGTCAAACTGTGACCGCAGAAATGTGTCCCCAAAATGCCTTACGGTCCATTGCATTGTTGTTGTTAGCAGCCAGAAGTTGGAGTCTTACTTATTCATTGAAATCTGTGCAAGGGAATCTGAAAAGTGATCGAAGCCAAAGGAGAGCACCAGTGGTGCCTGTTTCAAGGCTGGAGAAGGGTCAGAGCAGCCAAGTCCCTCTACACTCTGGTTTTGAGCAGTTCAGGAACATCCCTACCACCTCTTAAAGGCATGAAATTGGCCTCCTCTTCTCCCAGCATTACTTCTCTAGTTCTGTTATCTATTGCCTGGCAGAGCAAGTGAAATAAGAAAAAAGAAGTTGGGATGTATTTTTATAGCTGCTGGAGAGCTAAGGGGCAGGTGTTCAGGAAATGCTATGTATGTGGAATCGAGCCAGGTGGGCTCGGAGTCTGCTTTAATCTGTTTTTTGGGTCATGAGATGGCAATGACTCTGGTTCTTCCCCAGGTTCAGGCACCTTGAAAAATCAGCTTGAAATTTTTGAGTGCAACAATTACATTTTATTAATTTCTAAACGAAGTGGAGCTAGGAAAGGCTGCAAGTGGCTGGATGGCCTTATGCATGAAAAACAGCCTGCTTCAGAAATCATAGAATCATACAGTAGTTTGGGTTGAAAGGGACCTTTAAAGGTCATCTGGTCCAACCCCCCCTGCAATGAGCAGGGACATCTTTGACTAGATCTGGTTGCTCAGAGCCTTATCCAACCTGGCCTTGAACCCTTCTAGGGATGGGCCATCTACCACCTCTCTGGGCACCCTGGGCCAGCGCCTCTCCCCCCGCACAGGGAAGGATTTCTGCCTTAGATCTCACCTAAATCTCCCCTCTGTCAGTTTAAAACCATCACCCCTCGTCCCATCCCCACCCCCTGACCCAGAGTCCCCCCCCACCTTTCCTGTCCCCCCTTTAAGCCCTGGGAGGCTGCTCGAAGGGCTCCCCGGAGCCTTCTCTTCTCCAGGCTGAACCCCCCCAACTCTCTCAGCCCGGCCCCCCAGGGGAGCTGCTCCAGCCCCCCCAGCATCTCCGTGGCCTCCTCTGGCCCCGCTCGAGCAGCTCCGGGTCCTTCTGCTGGTGGGGGCCCCCGAGCTGGCCCCAGCACTGCAGGGGGGTCTCCCCAGAGCGGAGCAGAGGGGGAGAATCCCCCCCCTGGCCCTGCTGCCCCCCCTGCTCTGGCTGCAGCCCGGGGCACGGGTGGGTTCTGGGCTGCGAGCGCACACTGTGCCAGCTCATGTCCAGCTTTTCATCTGCCAGTCCCCCCAAGTTCTTCTACACAGGGCTCGCCAGCTCCAGGCTCACCAGCGATCTCACCAGCCCCACCAGCAGCAACCAGCATCCCAAAGGCAAGGGGCTCCACGGGCTGAAAGGGGTTTCTCTAGAAGAGCTCTTGGTGTAGCTTCATCTCTGGGGTTTGGTCCTGGCACTCCCTGTCAAACACTCTTACTGATTGATTGTCTTAAACATCCCACGACAAGTTCTGCTGGTGATGCCAGGGGGGAGCAGGAGGTGCCGGTGGCTCCCGGCACTTCTGGGCTTTCCCTGCAGCATCTGCAGCGCCTGCACCGTCCCCGGCACTGCCCAAGGCCGGGGGGTTTTGACACGAAGTGCCTCTCCCGGTGCCTCCCTCGGGTGCACGCAGCCTTAAACCAGAAACACGTCTTATGTCTCACCCTTCCCAGCGCTCTCGGGTTTTTATGCAGGCAGGAATGAAGAACCAAGTGGCACTTGTGAAGGTAAAGGGACTTTTGAGGTGCATCAGCCCATGTACTTTGGGACAAATTAGCAAAGTAACTATTGGGAAATAGTTACCAAAAAGGCTGGTTTTCCCCCTCGTGCACATAAGTGTTTTTTTTTCTTCAACAGATTTAGAAGATAATTAAATTCCCACACCTTTTATAAGAAGAGGTATTATCTCCTTTATGAGCATGAAGTGAGGCAGAAGTTACTCCTCCTCCATTTCATGATAGAAGCAGAGCTACATTTTAGTCAAGTTCAATAATGCATTTCTTCTCAAAGTAATCCGAGTGAAAAATATGAGGAAACGCCAAACTATTTTGTGAATTCATGTTAGTTTTTCTGACTTTCCCCTGCTTTCCTCTGAGTGTAAATCTGAAGATGTTGCTGTGTTCTGGATGTTGTTGGTTTTTGGGGGGTAGGGCAGTGTTAGACTCCTGCCTTTCTATTTATGAGTCAAGAAGTTCATGCTTTCTTTACTATATATATATTTTTCTGCAGGCTTTTAAAATCCTCAGAGGTCAAAATAACATGGGTTTTGGTCCGTTTGTAAGATCTTAAATCCCTGGGTGGCAAGAAATACTGTGAGAAGACCATGCTATGCTGCTTCTATAAATGCTTCCTTGAGGCAAAAAAATAAATGTGGAAAACGCAAACATGCTGGGAGAGACGGGGGAATCTGCAGGAAGAATCCTGCGTGCTGGCACTGCCCCCGAGCTGCTGCTGCAAAAAGGTTGGGATTTGGGGACCATGGGGGGAGTGAAATGCCACGCAAAAGCAGCACCGCTGTGGTTTGCGATGGGACTTGCTGTTAGGCTTTCCCTCGTGCCTCTGACTGCTGCCTTTAATATTTCCTCAATCCCACAATCAAGTTTACTACCCATTGTTGTTACAGTTGCTTTTTGCTGCCGGCCAGGGCAACGACAGCATTAGCGGGGCTGTAAAATACTGCGTGGTTTGCAGAGGCAAATCCATCACTTGAACGTCTGCCCGATATTTATGGTTGTGCCAGACAGGCGTGGATTGGATGCGGCCAGTCTCTATATTAGCATTAGTCCATTACGCCTGTTATGATGCATAGTCTCCCCACCTCCCTTTGCTTTTTATTACCCTCTTTTCATTTCTGCCGAGATGCATGGACAGGCAGATGCCTACATTTCTCAGGCCTTCAGGGAGCCCTTTGCAGGCAGCCCAGCCTGAGCAATAACGGAGGGAGATAAACCCCTGCCCAGGGTGGGGAGCTCCCGGGCGCTGGGGAGTGCAGAGCCCAGGGGAATTTTTCACTGGAGAGGCTCCCCGGGGTGTGTGGTAGGGCCGTAGCCTTTGCTGGCTGTGACTTGGACAAAAAGAACAACAAAACACTCAGTCTAAACGTGACTGCTGCTTATTACCAGCAATGGTAAGCAACTCCTGGCTCTTCTCCCAGCCTCCCCCCCTGCACACCCACTGTCCGAGGGTCTGGTGCATTCACTCTTTCCATGCCTTTAGGTTTTGGTTGTGGTGGTTTTTTGTTTTGTTTTGTTTTGTTTTTTTTTCACCCACTGTTGCCTTAACTACAGGTTGGAAGGTTATGGTCGTTCATTAGGTGTGTCTCAAAATCTGGGGTGATGCTAATCAGGCAGGGATGGAGCCACTTCTAGTGGCTGGGGGAGAGAGATGCGGCGGTACTGTGAGGGTAAGGATGCTTGCCTTCTTCTCTTGCAGCCAATAGTTTTATTGAGCTGACATTGAATATGTTCCTCAAGCTTGCAATTTTCTGCTCAGTAACTTGAATTTGTACATTGTGATTTACACCCCTGTACGTGGCCGTATCCCAGCTGGGGCTCGGTGAGCCCTGAGGACACTGGAAGGGATCTGCAGTTTGGTCACAGAGAAGTCTGGCCTGGGACTGAGGAGCCGTGGCAGTGATTCCCCATCTGTCAGGCAGTTCTCCCTCTCGGGCAGGTTTCCCCGTGCAACCATTCCTTGTCTATAAAATTCCAACCCTGTCAGCCCTCGGGGTTGGCAAAGGCTGTGCCATCCCACCGAGAGAGCGGGGCCGAAAGCTGTCGATCGCAGTGATAATGTAGATTACAGAAAGCTTTGCATCGCGTTCCCGGTCAGCGCTGAGCTGAGGGCAGCTGCCACCAGCCGCGGCCAGTCCATACTGGGGAGGATGGTGGAAGAATCATTGGCCGAGCGAGGGTTTAAGGTGCCTCTGACGCAGGTGCGTGGACAGGAGAGCGCAGGCAGCAGCACGGGCAGGCCTGGAATAATTATTAAGTGGCTTTGGCAGCATTTGTCCCGTCATCCCCTGCCTGCGCCGCAGCCGGGGACCCTGCCACCTCTTCCCGCTTGTTCCTTCTCACTTGGTTACATGTCTTTGCATCAAATAGATACATGTAGATGAAAGTGATGTGCATTTAAAATGAATGTACACATCATACAGCCTTGCTATTATACGGTGTAGGATTTTTTTTTTTTTTTTTTTTTTGTGGTAAGCTGCTAAATTATTTATTGTGTGCAGGGCTTTAATCTCATAAACCTGCCTGCAGGCCTTACGCAAACCAGCCTGAGCATCCTCTAAAGCGGGCAAGTCAGGCAGCACAAAGGGCTGCTGTGGCTGTAGGTGGTAATTGTTCATTTTGCTTCGGCCTCTTCCTCCCCCTCATCAGCTCATTAAAAGCAGTGGGGCCTGTTAAGTTGGTCATTGCCACTGACTTAGAGGGTGATTTGCATTTGCTGCTTGGAGAGGATGCCAATCCCCAGATCCCCGTTAGTTAGAAAGAACAACAGTTGGTCCCTTGAGCTGCTCAAAGTAAAGAAAAAAGGGTGAGGAAGAGGCACTGGGTTAAAACAAGGTCTTTCAAATAAACATCTCTGTGCCTCCAGCTGGGAGCACTTACCTTCACGAGCGGCTGGGAGTGTTCGCAGCCTGCAAACTCACAGCTCTGAGTTAACATTTGGCTGACTAATGCGATGTTTGCTTTTGCTAGTCATCCTGCAGCCAGTAGCTTATTAGTGGAAAAACAGAGCATCCTTTTGCCTGCTTTCAGTTCCGAGTTTCTTTGATGCTTTTTGCCTGACGCTCTTAAAGCTTCCCACTCTGAGAGACTTTGTACCGCGCATGCAAGTGAGCACGCAGGAGTGAAGGGGGTAACCTGGTCTTCTACACTTAAATTAGCAAACGGCAGAGTTGGAATAAAACCAGAGACCCCTCCTCCCACCTTCTCCTTTCTTTTGATTCTCAGACCCGTTGCACCTCTTGAATATATTTGGGCGAAATCATTCTGCAGAGCTTGAAGCCAAAGGACAGCAGGCTGACCCCCTCTGTTTTTTGTTCATGCTTTATTTGTGCAGAGGCCTTCACGCTGGCAGCTTGGACTTGTTATTGAGAAATAAATAATTAGAATAATCTGGAAGGTACAGGTTGAGGGACAGGTATAGTGGAAGAGAGACTGAGAAGTTTGAAAGACCAGGGGCAGGCTGATTTCTGCCTGTGGTTTTCGTACCAGGAAAGGGGATAACATCGCTTTCTAACTTTCCAGGGAATTTGAAAATTAATTTGTAATCCGAAGTGCAAAGGAAACAAGATAGATACTGAGCTTCCCTGTTATTAATCAACTGATAAATATGTTTATATGTCTCGTATTTTGGAACAAAGCACATAACCACTGCACAAGGCACAGGTAATATTTGCCCTTGGTTTTTACAAGGCTGCCAGCTGTAAGAGGTGAAGGGTGACACAGTCGCTGTGCCGCCCTTTCCCCATCACCAGCACCACGCCGGTGTTTTGCTCGCGATGCTGCTCCTCTGAGGAGCTGTCAGAGGGTTTCTTGCAGTGCTTTTACTTTTTGCTGGAGATGTGTCCTGCAGTTTGCACTTACTAATGAAAAGCTAAAGCGCAGATACCCTCAGCGTGCTTCAACCCAGCTGCCACGAGAGCTCAACCCCATGTTTCCGGCACTTTTCCCATTGCACCAGTAGGACGTTTAATCAAGGGACAACAGACGTTGTCTCCTGTTTCCCTGATGCTTGTTAAACTTGGTGGGTGGGATGCTGCTGTGTGGGGTTGGGACTCAGGGTCCTGAGCTCCTTTTCTCACTCCAGGAAGCTGTTTGGGAGCACGGCTGGGGACTTACCCACTATAAACTCCAAAAACTTAACTTTGGACTTATTTTCAGCAGTTTGGACTGGATTTACCTCTCCCTGCAGGAACGAAGCACTGACCTTTAGAAAAGCTGTGAGGCTTAAACGATAACAGCGTGGCCAGAGAGGAGGGTATCCGCCTAAGCAAAATATTCGATATTGATAGCTGAGAGAGCAATCAAATCCTCGATGTACAGGGGAAAGCCTGTTGCCACTGGTGGGGTTTGACTGGGGTTAGGCTGAGACCAGCAGCCTCAGTCCAGATTGCCATGGAAATGCAGCAGCAACGGCTGCAGAAACTCTGCAGATACAGGGCAAGCAGCACAAAATGCCAGTTATGGGGTGCGAGAGTAGTGGCTCAGTATTTGCCTGAGAAAACAAACAAGCTTAATGTTTTTCAAGCGTGCTGCATCGAGGCTGGGATTGTTCAGGAACCTGTGATCAGAGGCACCAGGCAGCCCCGGTTCAGCAGGATCAATGTGTTATTCCTTGAGGAGCATTAAAGAACAGCCGAGGCCTTCTGGAAAATGTTGATAAAGCTCTCTTTTTAGAATCATTTCTGCTTCTCTAGCACAAATGCACTATTTCTTGTTTGTATGTGTTCCTTCCTTCATTCACTCTTCCATTATTAGAGACATTTACATGAAAACAGCATTTTTTGCTTTCGCAGCGTATTTCTCAATTGCAGCTGCGTTTCCTCAACTGGAGCCCTCTACCTTCCCTCGAAACGGGGCTGCCCTCTCTCCTGGGTGTGACTGCATCACCACCGGCTCGGGGGCACGCACATGGGATGGCTCGTCCCCACCTGCGGCAGCCGCCGCGGGCCCACGCTCCGGCGAGGGATGTTACAGCGCCGGGCTCAACCCTCGCTCTCTTCTCCCTTTAAGACATTTTACAAGTTGGTTGGGATGCTCAGCGCCTTCCTTCCCTCCTGTGTGTGGTGGTGGTTTGTACCTTTTCAGCGGAAAGAGGCCAGCGTGAGATCCCCGAGGAGGGAGGAATCATCGCAGGGTTTCCTGAAGTGGCTCTGGTGGAGAGCTTTAGGCAGCAGGAGAAGCAGTTTTGAAAAGGAGAGTTAATGGAGATGTCTGGCAGGTAGTGAGTATACGTGATAATGTAGATTAAAGAAAGCAAAAAAAAGTTAGTGGTTAGGGCATAAGCAGTGTTGGGATGATATAATTATTCACCCCAGACCCTGCTTGCAAAGAGTCAGCGTGAGCCAAACTCCCTCCCCTCAGCAGGCACCCGGAGAGGGACCTGAAGGACCTTTGCTTTCCCCGGGTGCCTCGCTCAGCTCTGCAGATGGAAAATGTAAACTCCAGATGTGTGAAGCACATCTTTACGCTCTGTTTCTGCTGCAGCTTTGCTGCGGGGGGTTGGCATTTAGGTGTGGTTTTGCTGGCATCTTGATAATCTTGGGTTAACTCAAAAAAGGAGAGAAGCCCGCAGGAGAGCGGGGGCTGCTGTGCCGCTCTGCCCGGGGCTGTGGGATGGGGGGGGGACCCTCCTCTGTCCCCATGAGCCCCCTCCGCACTGCCCTGGTCGAGCCCTGTGCCTGGCAGGAGCTCTGTGGCTGCTGATTCATGGAAGCAAATGGTTGGAGAAGTGAAATTCCTCCCTTCTCAGCTTCTCTCACCCCTGACCCCGCTACATTTCTTCCTCCTGCCCCCTGAATTTCAAAACTGACCTTTTGTATCATGGGGGGAGGGAGGGCAGGCAGAAGGGCAAGCAAAGGGCGAGGTGAGTTTGGCTGCATTTGGGAGGTGGGGGGAGGTAAAACTGAAAGGCGAGCGATGGCTGGAGGCGTAAGGATGCTTTGGGATGCTGGGTGCGAGCACGGGGTTGCTCCACCACGCAGCGTCCGTCGGGAATACTCGCTGGTGCGTTTAGTTTCCTGAAATGTAAAACGCAAGTTGAACGGCTGAGCTCTTCCGTTTCCTCACCACCACCCTGCGCTCACCCCTGACTGCCCTGCCGAGCAGCCCTGCCCCGTGGGGGAGCGGCAAACCCGCCGTGGGTTGCTGTGGGTTGCTGTCGGCGTGGGGCGATGGCTCGGATAGCGCAAGGCAGGGAGAACCGTGCGTGATGCTCGTGGATTCAGCTTTAGCTGGTGGCAGCGCCTGCTCGGTGTCTTCTTGGGCGGCGAGTGCTAGGGGTGGGGGCTACGGCTCGGCCTCGGTGGGCTTGTGGCATTTCTGCAACTGAACCCAGACAAACGGGATGTGCTCGGTACAGGCACCCCCCCCCCCCCCCCCCCCCTTCCCAGCACGCTTCTGCGTGGCCTTGGGCTGCTCCTTCCCCCTCTGGCACCAGCGGGTTGTTCTCACGCTTTAAGAACAACAAAAGCAAAATGTGTTTTTTTTCTCCTGCGGTAAAATGGCAGAGGACCCAGGCTTTGCCAGGGCTGAAGGCAGCACGTTTCCAGGAAAGACCCGAGGGCACAAATAGGACTTAATTGTCCTCCTGGGACCTTCACCCACACCCTTTGGTCTGGGGCCCCACTTCGGCGCAGCCCTTGGCCTTCAGCCCTGCCTGTGCTATGGGATGAGCTGCCAGTCCATGACTTCTACCCTCTGACATATTGCTTGGGGGGGGGTGGGGTGGGGGGGTGGCAGAGGGATTTAAAAAAAACCCCAAACCCTTGCTCTCTTGTGCAGACTAAACTGGTGCTGCAAAGTGGCCCAATCCGTCTCTGTCCCCCCCCCGGCCCCAGCGCGCTGTTTGCTCTCCGAGACCCCTGGGAAGGCCCCTGTCGATAAGGTGCTGCATCTTGTCGTAGCAGAGACAAGTCCCCCGGAATGGATGTGGAGGCTGGGAGCGCTCGATATCCTCCCTGACAGGTAGGGCCTCATTTAATCGGATCCTGCCATATTCATTACCCCGGCAAAGCGGCTGTCGGCCAGGAGCGCAGGTGCAGTGCGCAGCCCCGCTGCCCCCCCCCCCCCCGCTGCCCCCGCCTGCACAAAGGCTCTGTGTGAATAAGTATGCAGTAAATGTCTCCCTCTCGCAGATTTATTCCTTCATTAGGTATTTAAATACATTCTGCTGTATAGGATGCTTCTGTGAGGCTGCTGCCTTTTCTCTCCGTGGAATAAATGCGGCGGCCGCGGAGCGGCTCTCCCCGGCCAGCCCGGTGCCCAGCAGAGCCGCGGAGTTCCGGGCAGGGAGCGGAGGAGGGCGGTGGGAGAGGGGCTGAGGGGCTGCGGGAGCATCGCTCGGCCGCCGGAGAGGGTCTGTGGGTGCGTGGGCCCGTGCCCACGGCCGCCCCGGAGCGGCTCAGGGACCCAGCGGGCGCCGGGGCTTTGTCACGCCGGGGCTGGGTCCCAGGCGGCTCTCCCTTGCCTTCCCCTTCCGCGCCAGCGCCCGGGTTGGACCAGCCCAGCCCGTAGCGTTTTAGGCAGTCGCAGTCAAGTAAATGCTCTAAAAGCGTACAGTCGTTGAACCCAACGGGCTCAGGGAAGAACAGAGAAACTAAAATTAGCAGAAGTGCCCCAGGCAGAGGGCCACCTGGGGCTTTGTTTAGTTTCTCTCTTAACTTTCATCTCTTTTATACATAATTTGTGGCTGATTGATTTTTATTTTTTTAACTTTTTTTTTTTTTTTTTTTAAATTCCCTACTCTGAAAACGAGGAGCTTGGCTGGCTCATGATGTGGCTGAGTCTCATCCTTGCTGGACCCGAGGGCGGCACTGCCTCTCTCCTGCCTTTCCTGCCCCGATTCTCCCTGGTTCCTCCTCCTGATCACCACCACCTTCTGCCACCCTTGGTGGCCAAGCTTTGTCCAGGGGACGGACCCAAGGCTCTCTCACCACATCCCCTTCCTTCAGGTCCTGCCTTAGCAGCGTTTCTGTGCTCAATGCTGCTCCATCCCCATCTCTAACAGGTCCTTCCCTCGGGGCTTGGACCTCCGTGCTCTGAAGGACCCTCCTGTGGTGATTTAAGACAGTGTCACCTAGTTGTCTGCTTTGCTTCAAACCTGCATCAGTGATTTAAATTGATGTAACAGGCTTTGTCCTGGGCTGCTGAAACAGATATATATCCCTTCTGTTAATGCCTCTGGGCTCAGAGCCGGGGATTGTAACTTCTTGAAGCACATCAGCAGAATTTGCTCATTTGTTAAAGTCTTGGTCCACGGACCCACCAGGCTTGTGAGGTCTAACAGCTACTTCAGTTGCAGAATATCATAACTGGGCCTGTGTTTTCGGAGCTGCTTTTCATTTGGGGTGTTGAAATAGTCAAATAGCTGGCAAGTGTTGGGCAACCAGAAGGAATCTGGTGTTTTTGAAGATCTGAACACCTAAAATTTAGGGGAAGCTGTGGGTGAATGAAGCTCGGAAATGTGAAAGGCTTCAAATAAAAATGTGCCTATTTATCTGTGCCCAGATAACATTGTCAACCGCTGTGTACTGATGGAGGGACGTGATGCTGCATACAGCTGTTTTCTTTGGAGGTGATCTCTCCTGCCACATGCTTCCTGTGACACCCGTATCCTCTCTGTCCTTTCTGGGCTGGGTTTGCGTTTTGTGCAGCCTTTCTACGCAGGCAATTTGCTGCGTCCTCATCCTGGAGAATGTTCAGTTGTAGGGCAGCAGAAGACTTGGGTCTCTGGCTCATTTTGTTCCTGGCTTTGCTCACATCTCAGATCTGTGCCAGCGCTGCTGCTGATGGAAGCAATGTGCCCAGAGTTGTCTAGAAAATAAACAAAATCTCATTCAGCACTGGTCAGCAAGGCGATTTTTTGGGTGAATTCCAGTGGCGTGGAAACTGGAAAGGATTTGAATCGATGGTATAAAGTCTAGCAGTGCCTCGCCAGACCTGAGCAAAGCAACCCCCCCACCCTCTTCATTATATAGTTTATTCTTCTAATGAGTGTTACTTCCACTGAACTGACCCACCCGGATTTTCTTTGGTGTGAGGTGGCCTGACCTCTGTCTCTCTGAATCACTGTTATTGCTTTGTTGCCTTCCCCAGAGCTTTCTCGTGGCCTCGGCTTTCAATACCTTTGGCTGGGGGTAAATTCACAAACAAGAGCAGAATAAAGCCCATCCCTGAGCTTGTCTCAGCTGCCCCCCTCAGTGCGACCCTGCAGGGCTCAGCCTAAAATGTGCTTGAAGGTGCATTGCAGGGCGTGGAGTGGTGGGGTGGCTCCTGTTCGGGGCGCAGCTAGGTTCCAGGGTGCTGTGCCCACTCTGGCATCAGGCAGGGGAGGGTGTTTGGTGGTTTGTTCATCACTAAAGTCTTTCATAGTGTGCCTTGAAACTGGAAACTTGGGTGAGAGGAGGAGTGAGAAGCAGAAGCCCCAGGTGCTGCTGGGGAAGTGATTGGAGCTGAAATTGGACAGCGGGGACAATGTCACTAAGTCAGGCTCATCCACGACTCTCATTGTAACACAGATTTCAGTCCATGTCTTTGGTCAGTGTGGATCAGGATTTCCTTTTTCCCCTGGGAATGGCTCAGTAAATGAAATATTCATCTTAAACAAGGGTGTTTTTTAAAAGCCCAGAAAATCCAGTACCTTCCACTGGCTAAATTAAGACTTTCTTAGAAATGCACAGGTTAAAAGTTTAAAAGCTTAAGGTTTCATTCATAATTCACGTATCAATGAGGCTTTGATTCCTCCCGGGGAAAAAGCCGCCTCTATCTGCAGTGCATGTTGATAGGGTTACCCTGCGCCAGAGCTGAGGACCTCTTTGGCTTTCCTTTCTAAGCTCCTTTTTTCAGAGGCAGCGCAGTGGAGGATGGCTCCCAGGGGCTGCTGATGGGGAAAGCAAAACCTCTCCCTTTTGGGTCATTGGTTTGAATCTGACCCAGGTCAGTAGTTGCCAAAAGTCGTTAACGTTTAATGGCTGCTCAGTGCCCTGTGAAAAACGAGTCACTGAGTCCTGGTCCAGTTCCCAACGTGGGCAGACATCCATAACCCCAAAACCTGCTGTCACCACTGTCTCTGATGGCCTTGAGTAGGGTAAGTGAAAGACCCGGTGGATCCTGTCATCAAACAATACCTGTTAACCATGCTCCAGGCTTGTGCAGCTTTTCCTATCAGCACATCCCAAATTGTTTCAGAAGAGGTAAAGCCTTTCTGTCCCCTGGCGAGGGACGAGGAGGCTGCGCTTGCAGGTGGTGAAGTGAGTTGTTGGAGGTCACGGTGTATCAGCACAGAACAGATGTTCTCTGTACCGTACTTACGCTTCCAGGATAAAAGAGTAAGGAAAGGGTAAATTTGTGTTAGAATAATGCCCCTTTTCTCACGTTACCCTCCTTTAATAGCAGCTACATCCTGAACAGTGCCTTTAGAGCAAGCTGGAAGGCAGATCAGGTGGCAGTTTGATGGATTGTTGAAAGGAGCCGAGATCTCCCCCCTGGAGCAGGTAGGACCCCGCGCTGCCTTGGTGGACGGGGCAAGGAGCGAGGTGCGCGGCTGCTCACCAGCCGTGGTGCTCCCCGCCTGCACGCAGGGCACGACGCGCTTTAACCGGCCCTGGGTCTCCCTGGGTTCACAAAAACACGTCAAATGAAGCAAACCTGCGCTTCCCACCCGAGACCTCCCGTGGGTGGAAGAACGGCTGTGCAACCAGCCAGGGTTCTGCGTACCAAACCTGTCCCCCCTCTTTCTGAGCTCCAACCTGTTGCTTTGCTTTCTTTAGGGGAGGAAGAGGAGGGTGGGAGCGGGTCCTGCACACGCAGCTGGGAAGACCTGCCTTCCCCTGGCTGGGCTGATCCTTCCCATGGCTGTCCCTGGCACCCTGCCCTTCCTCCCCTCACCCAGATGGTCTCTGCGTCTCCTTGTCAGGCATCCAAAATATTTCCCATGTGCTCTCCCCATCCTTTCCAGCAGACTCCTTGCCTGGCTCAGCGCTGTAGCCTTTCAGCCTTAATCTCCTCTTTGTGTCTCTGAGACACCTCTGCAACACTTGGCTTCTGCTCTTTTGCTTTTTGGGTGAAGATCCCCCCCGTCCTCCCCATTCTCCCCCATGTATAACACTGGCAGTTTTGAGAGGGATTAAAAGAGAAGTGGAGGAGCCTAGCAATTTGGCTCGAAACTTGTCCCTTTTGAGAATCTTTTGCCTTTATTACCCAGCAGATAAATCTGCTTTCAGCTGCCTTTCTGTGCTGGGAATGAGAAAAGCATGCAGCAGCCCACCGCGTTAATCCCCCCCCCCCCAAGGTGTGGTGCCTCTTCCACCACGTCCAGGACCACCACGGCCGTGATGCTCGAGGGGTGCACAGATGGGCTGGGGGCTGGTGCTCCCCACCTTTAGCTCCTCAGTTATTCTTCTTCAACATAAAATTAACTTGATATATTAATTTCAGGAAGGAAGGGAGAGGTGGTCTTGTTTTTCCCTTCTTTTTTTTTTTTTTTTTTTTTTTTTTTTTTCCCCTCCTCCTCCCAAACTTTACTTAAGTATCTGTTGGCAGCAGCCGCGGGGCCAGGAGGGTGCTTGGCAGGCAGCTGAGCGGCAGGGATTGGGTTGCAGGAGCAGAAATCCCTCCACACTGTGCACTTGGTTTTATTCTGCCATGTGGCATCTGCCTGTTCCCTGCCCCGGCCAGAGACAGTGCCTGTCACTGCCTGCGGCCCCTCTGCTCCGCGCTCTTCTCTCGCTGCAAGAAAGCACCAACGCTCCTGTGCGTGTGTGCTGTGGCTGTTCAGGTTTCTTTGGGGTAGTTTTGGGCTGTTTTTTTGTTTTGTTTTGTTTTGTTTTTTTTTTTTTTTTTTAAAAAAAAAAAAAAAAACAAGCTCTTGAGTTCTTTTATTCAAGTTCTTTTATTCAAAGTCTGTTGAAGGATGAACTAAGGCAGCTGCTCCAAGTACTGAGCCACCTTCAATTTAGGATTGCCCGGGCCGGGGCAGGCACGGCTGTGTGTCAGACCTGGGGCTTGGCAGGGTCGGGGTGAAGGTTTGGGCAGGTTTGGCCCCTGGGTGCAGGTCGGATCTTCCCCTGCCTCAACCTGCAGAACTGCAGTGGTGGGGGGGCCAGTTTTTGGAGGTGTCTGCAGAGCTGTCTATGGGAATTGGCCATGAAAACAGCAACAGGCGTGGCTGTATGTATGATAACAGAAGGGAGTTTTAGGGTTTTCACTGGAGTTACATTTGATGGCTGATTTTTCCTCCTTAAAACCCTCAAGTGGCTCATCCTCACCCCCTTTCCACTTCCCGATGGGCCACATCTGCCTCCCATCTCCGCTTAACCAAAGCTTACTGAATATTTAAACCTGTACGCAGGCTTACGGCGTTAACTTATTTAGTGGTCTAGCATGATGCATTGATACATAGCAATCCAGCGCTTTGTTAATAATGCGGGCAGCAAAAGACAAAGCACTGAATTTCTTCCTAAAGGGGTAGGAAATGGGCAAGCAAAAGCCACCCCAGGAGCGCAGGAAAGGCACCTGCCCTGCTGCTGGGGGGGGACTTCGGGCTATTTTGTACCTGCGGGGTGAGAAAAGCAATTTCCAAAGTCCTCCTGTGGAAAACGCTGCCGCGGGGCTGCATTGCTAGCTCTGCCTTTCCCTGTGCTCTTCCTCCCCTCCGAGCCAGCGTGGCTCGGCACGGGCTCGCCGGTGGGATCGCCGGGCTCCCGGCAGCCTTGAGCGCCCGCGGTCCCAGCTGGAGCGGTGGAGATTAGAGCAGAGCCCGTCTGGGCTGGCAGATGCTGTGTTAGCTGATCTTCTGGCTTTAGTGCTCCGCTGTGAACCTTCACAGCCATTCCTTCAGATTTTTCCAGGGGTCAGGTTGATAATGAAGGGATTAATTTAATTCCCCCCGCCTTCACCCCAAGCTTCTCATGCAGCTGGTGTATATGCCTGTTCATCTGTTAGTGTTTTTATTGGCATAATTCAGTCTCTGGCTAGTGTTGGAGCTCGTGAAATCGTTGGGTTGTGGTTCTCCCAGCAAACCGGCTGCCGCGGGGTGCAGCCACGCTGGGCTCCCGCAGCACTTCCCGCTGCCACTGCCCATCCCTGGCAGCCGGGATGGGAAGGAAAAAATATAATGTGTAAATCCTAATAATAATTGAAAAAATTTGATTTTGGTGGTGGAGTGGACCAGTTCAAAAGTTGTCATCCTCCCCCCCGCACTGCCTGGTAGTATATATTTTTATTTCTGTTTTTCCAACGGCGTGGAGTTTGTGTAAGACTGGTCTCCTCTGGTATCGCTGCGCTGCAATTCAAAGGGACTTACTGGCACGCGATAGAGCTGCCCGTGTGTGACACAGGGTGACGTGACCCCTTTGAGAACGGCCCTGCAGAGCTGCTGGGCTGTAATCCCCATCGCCGCGGGCATCGGCTGGGACCTTTCTGGGTGCATCTAAAAATAGGGATGAAACCAGGGCTGGGCAGCCGGGCCGGAGCATCGGGGTGGGCTGGAGCCGTGCGGGAGCCTGGGCTGGACCACGGGCTGGTGTCTGCGTGGCAGAAGGGACCAGTCTGTCCACGGGCCCCAGCGTGGGGTTGTTTCTGTTCTTAGTCCACAGCACGTCGCTGCTCAGCAGTGGATTTGGGACAGAATTACTGCCGCTTGGGCTCCCCGCATCCTCATCCCTTCCCCTCGGTGCTCCCGGCCAGCCCTTGCGGGACGGGGCTGAGCTCCAAGGCTCGAGCACGAGCCCGTGACCTGGGGACAGGGGGTGCTGGTGGCCGAGGCCCCACGAGCGGGTCCATCGCAGCGTGGCTTCTCCCACGGGTGTGCGTGGGTCCGTCCTCCCCTGCCCTGGGGAGGGAGGGCACGTTCCCACGCTGACGCTGCAAACGGCAATGTGTTTGAGAGTGTCTTTGCAGAAGAGGGCGGCTGGTAAGTGAGAAACACATTAGTATTGCTGGCTGCAGCTTTCCTGCTTCCAAGGAGCTTTTGTCGGTGGGTGGCTGCATTTTTTTTTTTTTTTTTTTTTAAATTCTATCCCCAAACCTGTTTCAGATTAAAAACAAACGCTGTTGCATATCAGTTTGTCAGTCACTCTAGACCTAATCTCTAAAAATAATCTCTTGCCAACCCTCCCCCTAGATGGGCAATAATTGTTTCAAGACATGTCAGCATTTGTTTAAAGTTCGTTTTGTGTCATCTTGAGGTTCATGTAGAAAGTAAAGGCTGTGTTTTTTTCCTTTAAGGGGAAGAAAATAGGTACTGAAAAAGCATTCACTCCTGGGAGCTGTGGGTAGGGAGAGAAGATAAGGGGATGTGCTTGCTGTTAGAGATGCCTTGGCTCAGCCTCTGGCAGCCCTGTAGGGCTGGGGGCAATTTACCTGTTGGCGTGGGACAGCACAGGCTGGTTACACACTGCCCGGTCGAGGGGGCTCAGATGAGCAGCCAAACCTCGGGGAGAGGAGAGGGACCTGCCCACCGTCCCTCCTTTATAAGCAACAAGGGCCTATTTCCCATCCGTCCTGGGAAATGTGCCCTTCCGCTGATTTGGGCGTATTTGGTGGAATATTGGTCTGCCCCGTGGCTCCCGGCGCTTTATTTCCTGCAGGCAGGTCTGCTTGCCATTGCCCCGAAGGCTCCTCTTGTGCCATTTGAGGTCACCGCCAGCACACTCTCCCAGTTGTGTTTTTCACGTGTGCCTGAGCCCAGGGCAGCGTCACACTGGTGCCACTCGTGTCCCCTCTGCCGTGGCCGGGGTCAGGGCCGAGGGTCCGTGCTCGCGGGGGCTGCTCCGCTCCGGGAGCGGGTGGAAATGGATGTGTCTTCGAAAAGACGGGGGCTTTTTAACGGAGTGCTGCTATGGTGAAAGAGGAGTTTGAGCGAGATCGAATGCATGCGCTTTAAAGGGATGGTTTTCCAAATATAAGAAGCAACTTTGAGGAAAGAGCTTGCTAGCTTCATTAGGAGAAATAGCTCAGATTCGCAGCTCCTGCGCTCGTTTGGGGGTTGGTTTCCGAAATCAGCCTTCTCGCCATCAGCTCCACCTGTGTGTGGGGACGTGTGTGCTCACAGCTCTTCAGGCACATGCCTTTCCCATGTGCCCAGGCAGATAAATATTGCATACTAGCTCCGGTACGTGACAGTTACCCCAAGGCTGTCATGTTCTCACCTGGCTATGCCGTTTCTACTGGCTTTGTCCACGAAAGGGAGATTGACAGTGCTGGGAATTGGCCACCGGTCCCGGGAGGAGCCAGTTGGTAGGTTCTTCTGGCAGCCCAAGCGTCTGGGATGCATCAATTCACAAATGTGGTAACAGTTTATCAGGGAATTGTGGTTTGGATTACAGCAAAATCCCAGAATGAGCAAACCTCTGTTTAATCTGGATGGCTCTGTCAGCCTGAGTGTGATTTCTAAAAGGAAAAATGATCTCTCAGAAGTTTTGTGTGCCCTCTGGGAACTTTCTCCCAATCCAGGTCCTGTTTGTAATCACAAAGTAAAATCCATCGGATATTGCTCCCTCCTTATGTTCTTTGCCTCCTGCATTTGCCTTTTCCATTCCTCGCTTTTCCTGGTGGGGTTGCTCAGTGTTGGAGACTTAGTGCTGCTCATCAGAGACAAAGTTTGAAACAAGAAGTTCAGTGGCCGGTTTGGCTCCACGTCCCAGCCCGCAGGTCCGAGGGTCCGGGGCGAGAGCCGGAGCATTAGGAGCATTCCGGTGCACCTGCAATAGCCGTGAATTTCAGCTCCATCTTAAATCAAGGGCTGAGAAGCGTTTGAGCTGTAATGCTTTCGTGAAAATGCCAACGGGGCTGTTAAATAGCTGTGGTTTGTGTTACAAGGAGGAGATACTCTTAATGCATGGACTTGCTGCGTTGAATTCTGGCTGGTGTTTGGTAGCGCCAGGAGAAAAGCCGCCCGTGTTTTACCTTCCTGTACCTCCACCCCCAGGAACTGTACAGTGAGCTGCCGGCTCTGGCATATGCAGATAAATGGGATGTGGAAGAGGCAAGTTGGCCTGGTGTGCTCCGGGCTGGTGCTGGTGGGAGCAGGAGGGCATCCTCCGGGTGGGATGCAGCCCGGGGAGCCCTTACTCCTTCTTGCCACCCTTAGTGCCCCTCCCTGGGAGCCTGGGTGGCCAGCCCCCGCAGCGGATGAGCCCCGAACCTGCTCTGCTGAGGGTTGTTCTCCTGTGCTGGCGCAGACAGCACGAGGAGCCGTCATCCACGGCACTGGTGAGACCACTTGAATACGAAACCCCCACAGGGCACCTTTTGACAGGTCCCCAGCAGCTTTAAATATGGGGCCCGCAGGAAGCTGGCAGTTTGGACGGTCTAAACAAATTATTTCCCTTGCCCGGCTGCTGCTGAAGCTCTTTGTGCATCTCTGATTCAACACGGAGCCGGAGTAACCACAAACGTGAGCTAACAAGCAGCGAGCAGACACCCCACCTTGCTGGATTTTGCTGGCTGCTCTCGTCTGCATTATTCAAAACCATCAGGGGATGTGATTTGCATTCTTTCTGGCCAAGCAAAGGCACTGTGGGATCTCTGATCCCCTTGGGGGGGGGGGGGGGCGGGGGGCACAGATTACATGAGATTGCAGAGAGACTGGCAGGGAAATTGCTCAAAATTGCACCTATCATAGCAAGTATGCGTGTGTGCGCACGTACATGGGCTCGCACGGTTCCCTGTGCTCCTCACCGGCGGGCAGGGGAGATGGTTTAAAGCTGGCGAGTGTGCGAGGGAGAGACACGGGGGTGGGTTTTAGCAGGAAAGATGCGCTCAAGAGAAGGGCGTGTGTGATACGGGGACGTTAGAGATGATAGTGCTCCATCAAGGGGGAGTCAATTTGAGCAGGAGGTGGTGAAATGAAATGTCAGGCAACATCTTCTTTGGGGGAAAGGGATTGGAGAGGAAGGTGGAGCATGGACAGATGGGATTTGACTGTCTAAATCTTTAAGGAAAATAAGTCTGGAAGCACGTAGGGTTCTTCTGCTTGTGAGACGCTTTACCTCACATCCCAATTAACACAAGCAAATACAGAAACTGTGCTGAGCACAGGATACATGTGTTGATATTTAATTATATAGCAAAACCCAGGTCTGTTACAGCCGCTCCTGGGAGTGGGAGCACAGGCGATACAAAGTGTGCCGGAGTTAATTTAAAAATACTTTGATGAATTTATTAAAGGGGCGTTGGGTCCTCTCTTTGTCAGCAGCGTGTGAGACAGCAGGTGGGTCCCCGTCCCTGCGCCCGTGGGGAGCCCGTGCCACCAGCTACACGCAGCAGTGTCCTGCCCGTCCCTGTCCCCTGCCCAGAGCTCGCGGGGGGCTGCCCCATCCACCCCCCCCCCCAGGCTCAGCTCTCTCTGCTGGGAGCCCTGCCATCACTCCTGAGGCCCGAGCTGCTCTGAAACTTGGCGTTGCTGTTCCCGGCCCCACGCGCGGGGTGGGCTCGCCGCGGGGACGGGCTGGGGCGAGCCGCGGGGGCTGAGCCCTCAGGGGTGGCTCTGTCCTGCCACGTCCCTTCGAGGTGACGGGCCGGGACAGGAGTTAGCCGTGTGCGCCTTGGCCCCGGGTGGGCTGCACGCCTGCCTGGCTCGCACCGCTCCGCTCCCAGCCCCGGGTACCCTGAGCCCCACAAATGGTTTCCCAGTGGCATCAACAACAGGATGGAGAGACAATAACACCGTGACTGTTTGGGCTGGGAAGAGCAAGCGCAGCTCAGATGTCCTGCTGAAGCAGCATCTGGGCAATAATCTGGGGGCTGCATGGCTCTCGGACTCCTTTATGTTTCCTGTTGAGTTTGCTTTTATTGGCCTTCCTGGCTTCGAAGGTGCAGGTTTCTCCCTCCATCTCCCAACGGCTCTACAACTTCTTGGAAGAAAGATCAGGGCCTGACCAGTGCTACTTAGCTTTAAAATGCATTCAGTACAAGGAACTGCAGTTTTATTAGAGCATAAAGAGCACTTGTGGAAGCTCCTCTTTCACGCCTCCTTTTGCCGCCTTCTGCTCGAGCTTTTTGCTCAGATACCAGCAGGGACCTGTGCATTATTTATTTATACTGCAGTAATACGGCGCAAATCCCTCCGCCACTACTGTGCTGGCTGTTCCCTGTACGCAGCCCCAAAGAGCTTTATACTAGGATGGAAATGAGGATAAACTTTATGTCCATTTTACAAGGGGAAAAGGAGGACACAGTGACGTGCCTGAGGGCATGCAGAGAAGGTTGCTGGAGCTGGGTTAGGAAGTTGTACCCCCCAACTTCTGTTGCAGAGGGAAGGCTGCCGTGGGCCGGGGGTCCCCTTCCCATCCCTGACTAGACCACTGTCCTTGACTCGTGGCTGAAACATCAGGAAGGGCTTAGCTGCGAACCCGTCCCGAAATCACACAGAGTGCCAAACCACTGTCAGAGCAGCAGCATCTTCCAGTCTGGACGGGACTGGAGCCAGTGGCTTCGTGGGCAAAGGCTTTGTATCGCAATCCACCGTGCCGCGCAACCCCCCGCGTTCCTCTGGCACCGGCGGCTGCGGCTGCGGGGACGTTTCTGCAGATTCCCACAGAATGGAGCCTTCTCCAGAAACTTTCCTGGCTGTCTTCGCCGCGGGAATCCAGATGGCTATTTTTCATTTTTCACACAATCTGGTCACGCTAGGCTCAGCTAGAGGTGAGTGCGTCTCTGCGTGGAAGGGCTGGCAAACCTCTACTCACATCAGGCAGGACCGAGGAACTTTGGGGGATTTGGATGCCTTATGGATGCCGCGGAGAGCTTTACCCTAAAGCTGCAGGCCAAGCTGTGAGTCAGGGGTAACGTCAGATAACAGCAGTGAGTCGTTTCAAGCTGGTTTTTGGTGTTTGAGTAATATAAACCCAGTGCAGTTGTTTTTTTACTAACAATGCGAGCATCTGTGGCAAAGACTTTGGCTTAACTGCCCTATTGAAGATGGTTGGAGCCCCTGGGTGGGTGCAGGCGAAGCTGGACCGAAGCAGACAGGGCGTCCTGGGAAGTTTTTTTCAGACCTGCTCCCCCGTGCCTTCACCCGACGCGCGGGCAGGGAGGTGTTTCCCGGCAAGGGATGTGCGGGTGGCTGCCGAGGGGCTCTCCCACATCTACCCCTCCAAACAGCCAAGCCGCTTTTATTTTTCCAATAAGAGAGTGTGCTGTGCTTTGGACTAATGACACCTTTCACATCCCCTTTGTCCCTTCTTCTCCCCCACGTAATCAATGTCCCTCCGCAGAACGGGGCACGCTGCCTCCCTGACGAAGAAGTAATTGAAAAAGTCGCAGAGACGTAAATAATTAAGGCTGGTCGTGGTGTACAGGGAGAATCCTCCCAAGTGTCTTGTCGGAGTAGGTTAGTGCCAGCTGATTGATAGGCAGTTGCCTTGATCAATGTCCCTAACTCAGGGACACTTATGTTAAAGTGACAAAGCTGCTGTCCGTAGACAAAGGCTGTGTGTTGTTGTCTGCAGTGAAACTGTGAAGCTGGAGATCATCTTGTGTAGGCATTAAAGATTTTGGGTGCTTGCTGTGGAAGGAAGAGGTGGTCTCGCTGCTCTGCTCCTCTCCCCACCAGTTGTGGGATGTCTCTTGGCTCAGCTGGCTGGTTTTCACTGTTGCTGTGTAGCTTAAAAACTCAGGGTGCACTTAAAAGATTTTTTTTTTTTTTTTTTTTGAAGATGGCAGTGTTTTAGCAAAATGGAGGCTGTATTATCTGTCTGGCTCTTCAGCAGGCAGTAGAAGTAAAGATTTTTCTGGATGAAAACTGACAAGCCTGCACTGGATCCGGGCTGTCAGCAGGTTTTGCTGCACTGGCCCCGGTGCTGCCGCCTCGACGCTGCCTCCCGTATCGCTCCTCTAACGTGGACACGCAGAGCTCGACCCCCTGAGCAAGAGATGGAGCTGAAACCATGTGAAAAACAAAGCATCTGCCTCCCCTGCCACGTGCAGGAGATGGAGCCCATTGATGCAGCCTGGGTCAACTGTGAAGGCTTTGCCTCTTCCCTGCGTAAAACATCCAGAGCAAATGTGGAGTGACAGAAAAGGGGTCACTGGGCTGGGTCGCCACTGAGGTGGTGGTGGGGGGATAATCAGACCTTTTTCCTTCCAGTTCAGTGGTTCCCAAACCCACCAGGGCGCCATACAAAAGTGGGGAGCCTAGCGAGGCGCAAGCGCTGAGCCGGCCCCATGGCGGGGCTGGCGCTGGAGGAGCCCGGAGTGCCCCCACGCTCAGCCCCCATGCTCACTGAGCCCCCGTGCTCAGCCCCCACGCTCACTCAGCCCCCACGCTCGCTCAGCCCCCACGCTCGCTCAGCCCCCACGCTCACTCAGCCCCCGTGCTCAGCCCCCGTGCTCACTCAGCCCCCACACTCACTCAGCCCCTGTGCTCGCTCAGCCCCCACGCTCACTCAGCCCCCGTGCTCACTCAGCCCCCGTGCTCAGCCCCCACGCTCACTCAGCCCCCGTGCTCACTCAGCCCCCGTGCTCACTCAGCCCCCGTGCTCACTCAGCCCCCACACTCACTCAGCCCCCACGCTCACTCAGCCCCCACGCTCACTCAGCCCCCGTGCTCAGCCCCTGTGCTCGCTCAGCCCCTGTGCTCGCTCAGCCCCCGTGCTCACTCAGCCCCCGGGCTCAGCCCCCGTGCTCAGCCCCCACGCTCACTCAGCCCCCGTGCTCACTCAGCCCCCGTGCTCAGCCCCCGTGCTCACTCAGCCCCCATGCTCAGCCCCCACGCTCACTCAGCCCCCGTGCTCACTCAGCCCCCATGCTCAGCCCCCACGCTCACTCAGCCCCCGTGCTCACTCAGCCCCCACACTCACTCAGCCCCCACGCTCGCTCAGCCCCCACGCTCACTCAGCCCCCACGCTCACTCAGCCCCCGTGCTCAGCCCCGACGCTTACTCAGCCCCTGTGCTCAGCCCCCACACTCACTCAGCCCCCGTGCTCAGCCCCGACCCTCTTCGCTCCGCGGTGACCACTGGCGTTTGCAAGCCGGAGCCTGTAACCCGCGCCTTGCCCCGCGTCGCCTGAGAGGTGGCAAAGTTTTCCTCGCCGGGTTGCTTCTGTAAAGGGTTTTGCAGCCCCTCGGGGACTCCGGGGCATGTCGAAGCATAGCGGCCAGCTTGTATTAGTATTGCTGTTAATAAAACTAAATAGCATATATGCTCCATATGGGCCTGAGCAAAACCAGAAGACGACGTTATTTAAGAGCGAGCTGCACTACGGTAGGCACCGCTAACACTGCTCTGAGGGGTTTTCTATCTAGCAGTCTGGCAAGGAACATATTGGTAGTTTGCTGCTGTTTAGTTCAAATCTTCCTCCCCAAATAAGGCTTTGCTTGTGATAGTATCTTTGAAAAGGCTCCCTGCAGGGGATATTTTGACAGAAAGTGTGATAAAATATAATACAGTAGATATCGTCCCATTTGCGATTTATGAGGAATTCTGTAACCTAGGGGGATTAATTCTATATCATGTTGCGGCACATAGTATAGATTCTCTTCTCTTGCTTGCTGTTTCTTTGCATACATAATGAGCAAGCCTTCTTATAAATTTGCTTGTATCTGAAAAATTTTGTGGCTGGGTTTGAGCTAATCAAGTTCCCATCTCCAGTATCTTTTCTTCAGTTTGTCCCCAGATGATCTCAGGAAGCCACAGTTATCCCAACTTTCTCAAAAGCACAAAATCAAACCCTTTCTGTGAAAGTTGCAGGTTTTCTTGACAGCTGAAATGGTTCTTTGCAATTGGGAGACCACGAAAAAGCCTCTTGGTCTCCCCAGTTCAGCACCAGATCTCTGCTTCTTCATGTCTTCGGTTGTCATTTACAGCCCTGCAAAATGGATGTGAATGGTGTGAGTGAATGCAAGATGCTGATTTTTAGGAGCTTTGAGATACGTGGGTTTTAGCGATACCTAGACAATTTAGCGGTGAAAATCAATGGGACTTGTATGTTTTTGGAAATCTGTCTTTACTTGCTGAGCACACGTGCAAATGATCAACAACTTGAGACAGGAGATTTGTTCCTTCCTACCTCTTTCTGTCAGCTTTTATTTGCCTTCTGGTGCCCTTATGCACAATCTGTAAGCCCTCCTCTTTTGCATGATTGTCTCAATTTGCATTTCCAGCAGATCCACTGACATTTGGCTGGACTCTGGGTGAAACACTCCTTGAAATTAGCCTGCATGTTGAGTTTGTTCTGGGAAGATAAGAAGGAAAGTGGCAGGGGGGCCTGGGGGGAATTATGCATGTGAAACTGCACTGTGAAATTAGCACCAACAGTCAGACTCTAGGCCAGCAATATTTCTCCGGGATTTGTTTTGGAAGCAGAATTTTTTACCATGGGCTATAGACTAGTCTCCCTCACCCCACTGGCTTTCAATCCCAGCACAAGCCTGTTTGAGGAAGCCAAAGGATAAATTGTCTGCTAGCTTACTCTAAAGTTGTTCTGTAGTGCTGGCAATATGATACTGAAGAGGAATTTTAATTTCATGCTGTGTAAGAAAAGTGCATGCAACAGTAGCAGCCGTATGGATTTTCATGTGAATAGGCGTACAGTATTCATAACAGGGTAGCAGTGTTGTCCTGCAGGTTTTCATTCTTCTCGTTTCTTTGCTGTTTTCACGTTTCCCTTTGCTGTCCACCCATTCTTGCACTTGCTGAAATGGAAAGTATGTGCTTGCCAGATGGATGTACAAAGTGACGAGCCTGTTTCTCAGTTATATTGCAATTGGCTTCAGAGACCTTTTGTTGCTTTAATTTCTGTGCAATCCAAGTGCAAGTCTGTTTTGCTTGAGAGGGAACATTTTTTAGCCTTGTGCCTCTCTTGCTCAGCTTTGCGGGTATCTAAGCAAGAGCAGTTTTCAGACAGTAGAGCCCATTAATGCTGCTCTGTCTCAAGGATGCTCTAAAATAATGCGACTTAAATGGCTCGCGTGGTGGGGGAAGGCAGGTCGGGTGAATGGCCAATTTGCCGGCAGAGGATCCGCCCGGACGGGGCGTGCGGGGCTGCGCTGGGAACGGCTGATGCATTTCAGCCCTTTCTGCTTCCCAGCGCTGGTGACCTCTTTAGTTTTCACCCAAGAGATGAAGTCATCTCAGCGGCAAAGAATTTGGTTTGTAAAATTATCTGTGTTGCACTTTTTTTTTTTTTTTTTTTTTTTTTGGAAGGGGGGGTGTGGGTGTGGTGTGGTGGTGTTTAGTTTTATTTAACAATTTTTTATGTATTTGCTAGGGAAGGAGCCTGAAGTGATTTTTCTTGAGGTTGCTGATCTAATACGTTCTCCGCAGCCATAAAATTTGCTTTAAATAAACTTCTAATAACATCTGTGAGGTGCATTGCTCTGCTGGTTTCCATGTTAAACTGGTCATTAATGCATCTGCACATCCCTGCATGTCCGTCAAACCCAATCAGTTTTGCCAGTTAGGACAGGTGAATAAATCTGCCTGCCTGCAGACGTTGCTCTTTCTGATACCCTGACGTGGTAGGAAAGGCATGTATCAGGGAAATCCTTTTCCCAGCGGCTGGAGAGCTGTGTACGTGCAACAGGAGATGAGCAGAGAAATACAAGGGACTTGTCAGTGCAGAGCTAGCCCGGTCACTGAGGTTAGCAAATGAGGCTGGAGGAAGAGTTTGCAGCAATGCAAATGATTCTTGCTCCCCTCCTCATCTTCTCTCTCTGACAGCTGCTGGCAGCACGCTAAGCTGGAGCCCAGCAGCGCTGGAACTGGCTCCTTGCATTTCTTGCCAGCCCGTGTGAAAGATGGAGAAACCCGGCAGCGTCACCAGATGGACTTTGCTCTGCCATCGTTTACAATCCTGACGGGTTTGTCAGGGCACATCTTCCACTCCAGTCCCACCGTGGCTCTTGCTTTGCTCCTGCTCGGTGAGGTGGGAGATGTTCCCGCAGGTGAGGGGGGACGGCAGCTTTGGCGGGGGCCTCGCACCTTCGGGCTGGCCCCGGTGACGGATGCGTCCCGGCAGAAACGCTGCACGCTCGAGGCGTTTCGATTTAATGGCTTCCTTCATGGCTGTAGATTGATACAGCCGGGAAACGCATTAAAGAGTTCAGCAGCAAAGCGGACGCATTATTAATAAAATACAGATTTTCATTTGAAACCACTGCCCGAAATAGCTCACTAATGGAGGGAGAGCTGTCTGCTGAGTTAAGTGCCGAGTCTAACCCCTGCCTGCTGGCACGCTTGGTGCAGGCGTCCCGTCAGAGGGGGGGCCCGGGGGCTGAGCCCCACCGCTGCCCCCAGCACCCTCCGGGCACCCGGCGGGGGGGGGAGCAGCCCAGCCGAGCCGCGGGCACCACCGAGCGAGTGCCCACCCGCTGCCGGAGCCCGGCAAAACCCACCCAGCCTGCGAGGTCGGACGTCGCTCGGCAAAATCAGATTTGAAGGCGGTGGGTTCGCAATCAGGTTAAGCCAGAGAACGCCGTGAGCTCCACTGCGGGCTGGCGGCTGCTTCGCCGGGGCGTCTGAGAGATGCTCTCCTGGCCTGAGAAGGGAGAGGCAGCTGGAACGGCTACAGGAGACCGCTGCTTCTCCTGGCTTAGAGAGCCTGTGAAGAAGCTGTTTCAAGTGCAGGTTAAGAGAGAGAAGCTAAAGTGACCGGGAAAATATCCCTTTAGCACTCGTGGAGGCTTTGGGATCCTCTGGTAAATCATGCAGGTCGCCTCCAGGTGTGGGAGCGCAGAACCACAAGATGAAGTTGACGAGGCCGAGGAGCATCCTTGCTGGCTGTTCCGTGATGGCAAAAGCAAAGGCGAGAGTGTTTTATCCTGCAGAGCCTGCGACTAATGACAGTGCAAGTTCTTCAGAAGGAAAAAGGGGACAGTCTGGGGAAAAGGACCTTCTGGGCTGGCTCGTTCCCAAAGATACAGGAGCATGCGAAGCTTGCCTGCTAATTGGAGTTGGCTGTAACTGATTTAGAAAGTGATGGCCTTAGGGAGCTGAGATTGTTGTTTGTGTTTGTCTGGGATTAAATACAGATGGAATTAAAAAGAAAAAAAACTTGATTCAGGAAGGAAGCTTTGATGGAAATAAATTCATGCTGGTGAGAAGAGAGCGGGTAGATGTTGCAGTCGCCTGCTGTCTGGGTTTCGGTAGCATTCCTAAAGAATCGCTCGGGGAAACAATAAAAGGGTAGAGACAGAAATAGAAAGCAAAAAGATAAGTGGACTCTGATGAAAGAAGTCATATTAATAATGAAAAATGGAGGTTTTGAAGCTGCTTTAGAATAAATTTTCAAGGCATAAAACCTCTCAGGAGCAGACTCTTTGGGGGTTGGCTCAGCCGTTTGGTTAAGTCACAAATCGCAGGACTCCAGACGCAGAGAACAGGACCCGGCTCCCAGCCAAGCTTCCCACGAACTGCAGGAACAGACAGGGAAATACGTGGTGTGTTGGAATTGCCAGCCCATAGGTCTCCTACACCAGCAAAATTCAAGTTGCATGGTTTTAGGTCAACTGAAAGATTTCTTTGCAGCTGAGTGCAAGCCATGACGTATCTAATAAATCATGACACTGGCAAAATATGAGGCTTGAAATCATTAGCAGATTACATTATGCAGATGTATGGATATGGAGGGGGAGCTGTGTTAGTTCCGGTGCAATAGGAAGAGAAAGGCAAGAAGTAGTTCGGCTCCTCCGATGACAAACAGACATGCTATAGTTGCAAAGAGGCTGCGGCAGTTGCCAGCACTCAGTCACTGGGAAGATCTGTCCTGGAAGGTAGCTCTCCATATCAGTTCTGTCTCTTGGGGTTTTTGGCTCAGTTTATAGCTGTTACTCTAAAAGCTTTAGAAACGTTTGATGCCTGGTCTCTTTTTAGTGAGAGCAATTCAGATAACTTACCTTGTTAGTAACTTCAGCTTCTGGGGGTCGGAGGGTTGGAAGCTGATAGCCTCACGACCCAGCGTTGTCCTTCAGGTCACTTAAAAGCTGTCTGTAGGTGAAGTTGAGCAGCTTCCTTTCCTTCCAACACCTTTCTCTTCCCCCTTCACCACCCCCTGACACTTCTTACTGCCTCGCCGCAAATCCCCTGCCAGTGCTCATTAACACGAATGCAAAGACTCCCGAGTCTGTCTGGAGACACTTCCACCATCCCCTGGCTAAGCGGTGGCTGAGAAAATACCCGGTTTACTGGGATGTAGCTTTGAGGCAGCTTTATCGCCTGTGAGCCGGGATCAGAAGATGCTGGGGTGGCTGTTGCATATGCCCAGGTAGTGCCCCAATCCCAGGCTGACCTGGGTCTGCGTTCCCAGTTCTACATTGCTGGATGTGCAATGGGGAAAGTGAGGAAAAAAAAAAAAAAGAAAGAAAAAGCAGCCAACCCCCAACGAGCTGGATACAGCTCTTCTCATCAGCTAGTGGCTCTCTACAGACCTTTTCAATGGGCGATGGAGGGAAGAATTTGTGTTGGATCTAAGGCAAAGAGAACACAGACCAGTCAACACACAGACTCATGTGTCGCTGGCATTCAATACTAGGGGTTTTGGCAGGAAGAATTTCCCCAAAGCTGAATAAAACCTGGAATAATTCCTATGAGACGGAAAAATGAAATACACCCACGTGGCTGTGACCACGGACAACCACAGCGTGCGAACGTGAGAGCCCATCTGGAATGAATTAGCCACAGCTTCCCCGTCCGTGTGCGCGACCCGGCGCAGAAGGCGCGGTCAGAAAGGGACGGGGTGAGCTCCTCGCCCGTTCGGGTGGTTGGAGAGGTGACTCGGGACATGCCTGCAGGTTCCCACCTCCAGAGCCAAGAGGAGGGAGAGGTGCCGTTTCCAGCACTGCCTATTGAAACGCCATCACCAGGCACCTGCGAGACACGGGCTCGCTGGCTGGTGGTCCCCGGGGAGGCATTTAAGCAGAAGGTCGTTTGCTTGGCTTGAAGTGCTCTTTCCGTGTAAAGAGAACGATGGCAAAGCACCAAACTCTGCCATATCATTGCTGCTCGCTTAAATCCATATTGATGTGCTGCCATCCAACCAGGAGGCTCTGTTCGCAGTCGATAGTTCACCTACAGTGCCTTCCGTGGAAAATAATGTGTGTTTGAAGGGAGGGAGAAAGAGGAATTGGCTTACCAATGCAGTGCAAGGAAGCATCTGGGCTTGCTCTCCTTAGGGGCTTCTCTTTAAAAGGAGCTTTGAGTTGATAAATTTTCGCTCATTTTTGTATAAAGAAATCTCCCTGGCTTTCATACAAAGGAGCAGCTTGCTCTGCTCGCTGCTGGTTTGTTTACAGACCATCGGTGTGATGAGGAGGGGAGAGAGGGGCAGTGCTGGGGAGACCCGAGCCTGGAGCCCAAACATGGGCAAAGCCAGGCACAGCCCCCCGCCTTTCATCAGCTAGTGGCCTCTGTCAAAATTAAGAGTTAAAGCTGCACAAACATATATGGTTGGCTCTCGCCTGCCACAGCATATAAACAACTATTCTGTAAGAATTCAGTCTGCAGAGCCGAAGCTGTGAAATGGTTTTCAGCTTTCTCCTTATAGGAGGTGAGCTGGTTGTTTTGCAATCTCCGAGGCACAGAACAGCAATGTTGACTAAAAGTAGCAAAACAGAGACTAATGCCTTTTTCCAACCAAAATGACAAAACCTTTGTATCATAGCCTAGGATGAGGATTAAAATCCTCCGTAGGCAGACCCCAACAAATACCTCCTAGAATAATACTGCTCTCAAATGCAGTATTTCAGGGGACTGATGTCACTAGTTCAGAACTGGAGTAGTCTGTAATTTCCGTCAGGGGCAAGTTATAGAAAGACAACAGAAATATTTGACAGTGGCTTAAGTAGTTCAGATCCTTTCCTTTTTGCTGGGGGATGGATTAAATGGTTAAGTGAAGGTATCTTCTTGCTGTGCTTTCTTGGTTTCCCTGTCTCCCTGTTGGCATATACATCCACATTCTCTATTTCTCTCCCATCTGCTTCCACTTCCCAAATTTCTAACATTTTACTCTTAAAATTTTGCCTTCATGTATATGAATGGAAAGAAAAACATCACTGTAAACCATAAAGGCTCAGTAGCTGGGATGAGTTTTGATCTACACCATTAAACTCCTTGTAAGCATTGCTGTCGCCTCCAGCTCTGGCGGGTTGTGGTTGTGGTGCTGAGCGTCACTCACAAGGAGACAGTTTCTCCATCAGGGTCTTAATTGTGACTATCAGATCCTGAGTTTTGGCAGGTTTAGTCTTGATAACTTGGTGGCAATCACTGAAGGATGCAGATGGGGTGGGGGGCACCACTCCAAAATAAGCAACTAGTTTGGTTCTCAGGGAACTGCTTGGCGTGTTTCATGAGCAGCTCTTCAGGGACGTAACTGGAGCTTGGTGGAGCAGCAGTTTCAGGGATATCAGGCCTATTGCAATCATGAAACCACTTAGTGCTGTTTAGGAAAGCAAACCTGTAAGGACAGCAGAGGGGGAGCTGTTTCAGTGTTAAATTACTGAACCACACACACAGTATTTGCCTAACCAGCTAGACCTGAATTGCTGTTCAAACAGTGCTTTTCTGCCTGACGTTGGCAATCAGGGAGCTAATTACACTGGATTAGGGTTTTTCTCTTAATTACATGAAAAATTTAGCGTGGCTGATGTTCATGAGGCTGCAGGGGATTAAGGCGGAAGCCATGTGTTTATCTACAGGTCAATTATGGAAGCGAAAGCAGTAATGTGGTGTAGCTTTGTCTCTCCCACCCGTGGACCCCAGCCTGAACCTATCTCGTGTGTTGATTTTGGGCCACGGGCATGATGAGGGATTAGCTGTGCTGGCTGGTGTGTGAGCCCAGGCAGGGGCCTGGGGAAGAGCTGCCTCCGTCCTTCTAGTGCGGTGTTTCACAGCTCTGGGGCAGATCTGCTCCACCTTGTCGTGCAGAGCAAACTGCAGGCAAAGCCCTTCAGCATGAAACCAGGCACGGGCTGGTTGGGTCCCGCAGGATTTAAGATGTTCAGGGTCGCTCTGAGGAGCCGGGTGCTGCTCCTATGCACCAACACCATCTGCTTCAGTTCCAGCCCTTTAGCCATGGCCCCTCTTTTCCTCCCTCCTCCCAGTTTGGGGACGTCTAACATCACTGGTATGCTTTGCCCAGGTCACCCTGGGTTGTTACCACAGTGCTGTATTGTGTTCACACGCCAGTGGCATCCGTGGCCTCCAAGGAGGAGCTGTGGCATCAGTTTAAATGACCCTGAAGACACTGTGTGAAGCAGCATGGCCTTGGGCACATCCACTCCCCTCTTTTGCGCTTTTTTTCCACCGTGAATGAGGTGAAGGGGGGAAGCCCAGAGCTCCTTGCCCCAGAACTGGGCTGGGGCTTTGCTTGCTGGTGCTCTGCAGGGCCATGCAGGCTGGCAGCAGGGTTTGGAGCTGCAAAATGCTTCAAGTGTTAAAGGCAATTCCCACGTACTGATTGCAGCACCATCCTGACTGCTTCAGAGATTACAGGCGGAGCACCAAGTTCCTTCGGGTTCCTCTCCTTCTCCAGCTGAATTTGAACTTTAACTCTGAATTTGGACATTTGAGGACCAGAGTTGATTCATCCATCAGCTTCTTCCTTTTCTTCCTCTCTAGCCTGATGCACAGCAGGGTGTTTGATGCTGTCCCAGGCCTGCAGTGTGTGTTTGGTAGCTGTACCGATTCTCCTGAGGTGGGCAGGGATGGGGACAGACGTGTGCGTTGACCCCAGCAATCTCCCTACTGTGTTCAAGACAGTGTTCAGCGGCGTTACATGTGTTGAATATACAGATTATTCAGAGCCAGTTCATCTGCTTATCTGCTGATTAATTCTGAGATGCTGGAAAGGGCATACACCAAAGGCTTAGTGAGTTACAGTGCAGAGACGGAAGAGATTTTATTTTTTTTCTTTTAAAATCTTTGATCTGCCCCAAAATAGCATTTGGGAAGCAGCTCACAGAGGAAAAAGCGGTCTTCCTCAGCAAGTGCCGTGCACGCCGGGAACACGAGCTACCCCAGGCCTCTCTCTGCTGGTGACTGGGAGATCTGAGCATGAATGAGCAGATAGGAAAGCGTAAGGAGAGATTCAGTTCCCGTGGATTTATACCTGTCTGAATCCTGTCAGGAGGCTTTAATGCTTCCAACGCGGGGCCCTGTATAGGCGAACGTCCTCGAGCAGGGCGCCAGCCCGGCTGTTGGTCGTGCATCTTGCCTTCCCCGATGGAACCACACTCGGTCCCGCTCCCGTCCGCCCGGTGATGAGCCAGGCGCGAGCGCAGAGCCCGTGTCCCCTGGGAGCTGGTTCAGCGCCGACGAGCCGGGCTGCCCTGGTGCCCAGAAAGGAGCCGGGAGCTCCGCCGGCACGGCCGTCCCCCGGGAGCCGTGGGGCAGTGCCAGTTTGGCCGAGGCTCTGCCCGTCCTTAAGTGACCCCACGCGCAAGGCTGTTGCTTTAGGAAAATTCAGCCTCTCTACAACCAGCGTGGTCAGCCGCCGGCTGCTGAGAGCTTTTGACTCCTTTGTGCTCCGGCCCGTTTCGTGACTAGGAAACGCCCGTGTCCCCTCTGCACCTCTGCCTGCCCGCGGGGCATCTGCAGCGGTTGTAACCCCGGGATGTTCCCCGCGGCTGGAGCAGCAGGCGTTGTGGGAGAGCCTCATTTCCTGGGATTTAGGCTAAGCTGTGTGCGCTGTAATTTTCTCACACCCTCTGCCCGAGCAAGGTTAGATCTGATCAGTAACACATGACTGGTTCTGCGTGCACAAGTGAAACCAAAAATACGCGCAGCCTCCTCATTCACCTGATCACTCCTGACTGACCTAAAGTGTTGCAAAACTACCAGGCAGGATTTCTCTGCAAGTTTGTAAAACCAAAAGATAACAAAATTTAGAGTGTTTTATTTCCTTCTGGGTTTTGGCCTTTAGTGGCTCATGTTTTGGCTTGTGTTGCAGCATTCCCATGAGGTGTTTGGCATGAAGCATGAGTCGTTTGAAACATATTACTTACATGATGTTTTTGAAAAGAAAAGAGAATAATATTTCCTGAGGAACTTTCTGGTTCCCACCTGATCAGCTGGAAGCTGTGACTTGGGAGAAACAGGGTTTTCATGTGACAATTTTTGACAGTTGTTTAGTTTTTTCCTCCTTGGGGAGAATTGCGACTCGCTGCTGCTCGTTTAGAGCAAACTCCACATTAGACAATCTTGTCTAAGTGGCTTTTTATTCCATTTTACATGGCCACTCAAGGTCAACAAACCAAACTAAGCAAGACCAATCCCTTCAGCTGTGAAATGTACTGCTGTAGGAGGATGATCGTAGGGAGAGAGCTTGACACCGAGCTGTGGAGGATTATTCAGCTGGAAGGGCACAGGTGAGGTGTGGATAGATAACACAGATACAGTGCTATTTTGGGGACTTTGGTGAAGAGCTGCAAACGGTATGTGACAAGCAATTCTGAGCAGACACCCAGTACCTCTGTCGCCCTAAATAATACCAGCTCTGTGCTTCCTCTCATGTGTTCTGTCGGTCACAGAAGACTTAGGCTTAGCACTCTGTCCCATTTTCCTTCACTATGGCTATTCCTCACTCCCCAAAATGCTATTCCCAGCTCCCTCCATCACTAATCATGCCCTGCAGGCAGCAGATGAGGCGTGCCTCTCTTCTGTCCTTGCTCATGAGTCCCGACGGGCTCCTGCTAACGTGGAGAGCAGCTACGGGCTCAGGGCAAAGAGGAGAAAAAGCCAAGGTTTGAGCAGGCATTTGTAACCCCCCGAGGGCTGGAGGGCATGGTTGGGATCAGGCTGTCCTCTGCACAACCAGGGCTCCTGTTGTACCCAGCAGTGCATCCCTGCTAAAGGCTGCTAGTGCCATGTAGAAGAGGATGCTTTAAGAAAATAAAATAAAAAAAAAAAAAAACCACAACACCCCTGCCTGTTCGTGGAGCTGTCCTCCCCTTGGCTCGCCTGTACTTTCATCTGCTTCCCAGCTGTAAGGGAAGGAGCTGGATTAGAGCTGCACAAAGCAGGAGAAGCAGGGGTAAACCGAGGAAAGAATGGCAGCGGCCGGAGGAGCACGATGCAGAAAGGTTAGTGTGCAGTGCCTTGTGATACAGCAACACCTACCTCGTTCCTTTCTCTTGGAGGCCACTACTCAGTCTCTTTGATGATTTCCTTGATCAGTGCCAAAATGTAAAGCCTGTGAGCAGCAAAGTGCTGCTAACTTAATGATTCCCATTTCCCAGAGAAGCACCGAGCCATCTCTTTAAAAATAGTACAGGAATGTAAAGGGAGAAGGGTGCTTATTGCTGAACAAAAGGAAAGGGAAGTCATTGCACACTGTGGCTCTTTATTAGGGGACAAATTGGAAGTGCACAGGTTTTGTACCATGCTGCAGACATGCCCCGAGCTGTCCTCTTTCCGGGGAGCAAATCCACAGGACACTCTGGAGCGTTTCCGCCTTTAATGGGCTGTACTTTGATGCTGGTGGAAGGTGCAAGGCTGATAGCCCTGAACCCCCAGCAGTTGTCTCTCTGCAGCAAGTGCTCCAAAAAAAAAGAGCACTGCTCCTTTGCAGTGTTCCCTGCCTGGCAGCCGGATCCCTGGAGCCCCCGAGTTAATAGTCTCTACCTCCTGCTTTTGAATTGGGCCCTCTTCTACACTGGCTTTCCCGGATGGATAGAAGAGCAGGCGATCTTTCGGGCACTTCATTCAGTCCTTTGTTTCATCTCCCTGTGTTCTTCGCCGAGGCAGGTCTGCTCTGTGCCATGCCAGCGGCCGGGCTGCGCTGTGGCTCTGCACCGCGCTGAGCCTTCCCGGGGGCGCGGGGACGGGGGGAGCTTCAGTCCTGGTGGGAACCCCCCCGCCTGCTGAGGCTCAGGGAAAAGGCAATGCTGCTGATCTAAAGCACTGTCCAAAGCAATATGACCTAGCCAGCCAGCCTACTCAAATTTGATTCTAATGAATCCGTGCCCGGAAGAATACTACTTAATTAATTAGCAGCTCATTTGCATGAGGTGGCACGTTATTAAAGTTCTGCTGCTGCAAGTAGGGCTGTGACAAGGTGTGAGCTGACAGCTTTTCAAATAAAAAGTCTTTTAAAGGAATGATCTTCCAAACTGGCAGCTTTGTTCTAAAGGAGCCTCTCATGCAGTAATAAATTAAAGACATGGGGGCTGCTGATTAGTCTCTGCATGGTGCCTCTGCACCATCTTCCCTGTTTTATCTCGGCGAATTGGCTCTCCAGAAGGGTGGAGGGAGCAGAAGGATAGAAGAAGGAAATAAAGGCTTAGGAGAGAGGGAGAGAGAGAACAGCTCCAGGGGCAATCTTCCCTTAAGATTTTTTACTGGTTCCTGTTAGGGTGTCTGAGCTGCAGCTTCAACCCATCAGTTGGCTTCTTTCACCTCCAGAAGCCAGCAGAGAAGCAGTAAGGGATATACCTCTCCTAAGCTCCTCTTTCCACCCGTGAGTGGGAAGGGCTGTGGTTGTGGAAGCTCTTCTCCCTGCGGCAGCTCTGAGTGCCCACCCTCCTACGTGTGCTCTCGGAGTGGCACCTTGAACGTTGGTTCTGGCTGCCGTTAGCCAGGGGACGTGTGGTGCTGCCAAAACAGTTGAGATCTTTGCTACAGGAGCCTGTAGACTGTGGCTTGAGCTTTCGCACAGAAGGAAGGGTGGTTTTTTTCCCTTGTTTTGTTGTTTAAACCCTATCTTGCCTTCCCTGTAGATGGGTTCAAACTCTTTGGAACGGTAAGATTGAAAGCGTTCAGGTCTCTCTTAGTTTGAGTTGCATGTGCTGGTTCTGGGCAGGCTTGCAGCCTTCTCATCCCACAGGGCTAGGAAGAAAGCCTTGCTGGTAGGAGCAATTCACGCCGGAGATGCGGGAAGTGAGAGTTAATTTGGGTTTGTTTGTTTGCTGGGTCAACATTTTTGTTCTTAGCGGCGTATGCGGGTGCCAGTGCTGCAGGCTCTGAGCTCTGCTTCCCTGCGGAGCTGCCTGGGACCCCGGGGGGTTTCTCCGTGCTCTTCCCCAATTAGCCCAGCGGTTCCTCTGCCTCGTGGCTCCTCTGGGGAGCTGCAGATTACCAGGTTGTGACTTTGAACACTTAGCTAACATTTCCCAAGCAGTAGAGATGGGAAACACACGTGGGTGTGAAAGACACATACACAGAGACATTTTTGACATGAGTATTGAATTCGCAGAAACCTCAGATCTATAAATAATTCGGGTCATGAAGCCTGATCAGAATAAACTCGGGCTCGAAGCCCCCCTGCCTCCCCCTGCACTGTAAGGGGCTGCATGGCTGCCGACCCCGCGTTGCCTCCTGCTCCCCAGATCTGCGTCCCGGCGCCCGCTCCCCTCTCCCCCGTCCCCTTTGGAAGGTGTAAACTCGGGCATGCAGCCGCACGAGCAGGAGGTGTTTGCAGATCCTGGAATTGAGGGAGCGCCTGGGCGGAGGGTACCAGCAATTTAATCTGTCGGGAAAGGCGAGATCCAAGTGAGACAGGGAGAGAGGAGGTCTGTCTCCTTGCACCTGGAGCTTCCTTTAAGTTCAGGGAGGGGATGGAGGAAGAAAATGTCTCCAAAAAAATAGGATTAGGACTCAGAAAACATGAGCAGAGGAGACAGTCTTGGCTTTGCGCTGCCTTGATGCTTTGTCTGTCTTGTGCCCAGCAGCAGGAGGGAGATGTTGGGATGCGAGGTTGGGTTTGCTTGGCTGGGGCTTTCACGTCTCTTGGAAGTTCAAAAGGAAGAGTAAATGTGAACGCCAGGACTTTGCAGGGCAGCGTTGTCTCTGCAGCCCTCGCTGGAGAGGTGGGGGGAGAGTTCGGGTGCTCGTCCCGAAGTGTCAGCGCCTTACCCATCGCTCAGAATGGCCTCTTGAAATTGGGTCTTCAAGCCGCGTCCAGGGGCAGCACAAAGATGAGATGCTGACGTGATGCCCCCAGGCTGCTTGTCACTGGTCCCACCAGTTCTTTCCCTTCCCAGCCCCATCTGCTGCCCGTCGCTCTGATGGCCGCAGCCTCCCTGCTCTAGGCCCCTTTCTGGCACTATATCAAAGAAGGAACCTCTGTCTGCAGAAATTTCAGGAACGGTCATGGTACTGGTAGGCAGCACTGGAGAAAAACCCTCTTGGTTGCAATGCAGCTCCAACGCCTGTGCGCTAGCAGACTCGCTGCGACGAGCTCTTTACAAAACTGATTTTTCTCCCCAGCTGATCCTGTAGAGTTTGGTAAGGGCAACCCCGGTGGGGATTAGTGAGTGTATTTAATGCTTAGTCAGACAGTGTAATTCTGGAAAGGATGGATTTTCTCCTCCCTCGGAGACCAGATCATTTGGTTTCGAGGAGCTGTTTTGCTCCAACCCACTCAGCCTGACAACATCATGGCTTTCTGGAGTGAACCCATCTATCGAGGCTCCCCTGTGCTATCCTTGGGGTAAAAATAAAGGTGATGCCCACCACGGCAGATGTGTTCTATCCTTATTTGGGAAAAATGCACAAAGAAAATGCAACAGGAGAGAAAGAGACTGGGATGCGAAGGAGCCTCCAGGTAATGAAGTTAATTGGATATGCTGATTTGAATTGAATGTGCATGTAAGGGTTGTCATTAACTTACTCACAGACATATCTGTGATTTAAAGGAAAGATACTTAATGGGATTACTATTTCACTTTAATTTCAGGGGGGAGACTTCCCACGCAGAGAGCAGTGAGCTAAATCACTCTCCTGGTGTTCCTGCCTGCAGAAGGTGTGTGCAGGGAAAGCCACTCCTCAGGTCTGGGTTTCTGCTCCCGCAGATGGAGATGCAGGGCGGGGGGGATGCTATCCAGCGGTCCAGGCAGGGCCCCCTGCATCTGCAGGAGCTGATTCGGGCCCCAGATCTGCTAGGGACTGCCCACATGAGCCTCAGCAACCCGCTTGGCTTCCCTCTGGATTTTTAATGACCTGCCATTTGCTCCGACCTAGCTGCCCAAGCTCCAAGAGTTTGCTGATGTTAGCAGTGCTCTGAGGGAGTCTGAGGGGTACTTTACTCCCAGAAGAATTTCACAGAGGGTCTGAAGGGCTCTTGAAAACTTTTTGTATAGAGATTTGCAATTATTATTCTGGATTCTTCCCTCCTAAAAATTGCCGTGCTTTTTTTCTCTCTGGCTATCGGAGGCAGACGCCAGTATGGGTAACCCTGTAAAATGATAAGTTGAGAAAAGGTGTTCATGAGGGGGGACAGCAGAAGTGGCAGGTCATCACATCACCTTTTTAGTCTGGTGTGAATGTAGAATAGCCCAGTTTAATTAAATTGGATTAGCAAAAGTAAATCCTTCCTGCAAAGACTATTTGGCGGAGGCACACACAGAAAATCTGGACTGATATTTATTTATCTTGTCCTGTCTTCAGGGAGCTTTTGCATTACTGAGTCTCTTGCTTGTAGAAGCTTTTTTTAGTACCGAGTCTAGGTAGGAAAGATCTCACAGAACCATGGACAGAAAGAGGTAGGAAAAGGCTATTTAAACTGTACTGCGCTCCAGCCTGATTCAGAAACCTGCTGCCAGTAATAGTCTTTTTGCTAAATTTCCAATACTGAAGCGAGAAATCCATCCTAGAGCTTTGTGGGAAGCTTTAATGGGAAATGCCTAAGAACTGAGACGTGCAGAGGTAAATAGCAAAAAAGTGGCAATTCTGCAAAGATGCACCTCAGCAGTGAAGGCTGCTCCTTGTTGTCTTTGGTTTCTATTTCAGGCAATAGATGCAGTAACGCTCCAGTGCACATTCCCAGAGCTGATACAGTTCTCCTCGAAATGTCCATTTTACACAAATGCAATGTTATTTGATAGAATTCACCCTGAAGGGCTAGAAATCCTAGCATGAAAGGAGCAGTCGAAGGCTCCAGGGTTGCCTGGGCTTTTCACTTTGTCACTGTTACATACAAAGACAAACATGTTCAGCCAGTTCCTTTCACCTCCCAACCAAGAGCATCATTTCAGGAGCCCATCCCCTGCCCGCACGGGCCGTTTCGTGCAGTGGGGCAGCCAGCAGTGAGGTGCTCTGGGACCCATCTCCCCTCGGGCACCTGCATACATGGGGAGAAGCTGCAGCTCTTGGGGGGTTAACGGGTGGCCTTGCATCCAAGATCCGGGGTGGGGGATCAGTCCCTTTACGCGTAGACTTATTCAGCTGTTTTTTTCTGGCACCAGGCGTTTCATCATGAGTCAGCCTCATTGAAACACTCGTAATGAAAACAGACAGGTAATTTAATCATGGAAAGTTCCTACAAAGAGATTCAGGGTCTTCTAATAGGAGCCTGCTGGGAGGAACTGGAAGGGAATCCAGATGTATCTTAGCTCTGGCATAGGCTGGGCAAAGTACCTAAGAGGGACTTTGGTACAATAGGTATGTTGGAGCTTCATGTCATATTAGATCCTTGAATGGCTCATACACGGGTGCTACACTGCAACATATACGTGGCACAATGTGGTATTTTGCTAATCTCTTAAGATAATGCAGAGCTTATGCCTGCAGTCTGTATTGTGGGGGTATTAGACACATAAATCTGCGCAGTGCCTTTGAAGGGCTGCAGCTCCCTGAGCTGAGCAGCGTTCTGCTCCGTCACGCAGGGCATTTCACCGACCCGGCGTCCTCTGAGCCAGGGATGATATTTGGATTTGCAGATCATGTCGTTAGGCACTTTTCAAGCCGTATTGGTAAACATCCATCAAGAGCAATTGAGGAAAGCGCTGTATCTGTCCCAGACGACTTCTCCGATTCGTGTCCAGGCGCGGGAGCCGGCGATCTGTCCTCCTGGTCTCTGCTGTCTCTCAGGTGGCTGAACATGTCTCTGGTCCTGGACACCTCTGGTTTCCACTGCATCGACGGGCTTCTCCCCGTACCCGCCTGCTCCCCGTTTCACTGCGCTCCCCCCCCCCCATTCCAACCTGCACCGTGTCCCTCTGCGTCTTTCTCCTAAACCTTTCCCGTGCCCCATTATCATGTCGTGAGAGAAGAAAGCCTGGTAGCGTTAAGGGGACATAAAGAAACACGACCACCAGCAGCTCAGCCCCGTCCCGCTCCCGGCCTCGCCGTGCCTGGAGCCTGGCTCAGGGCTCAACCTGGACTTGCAGGGCCGGGGCCGGTGCCGCGCCGCGATTCTGGTGATGGGCCGGGAGTTGTTTGGCACTGGAAGGGCACCTGCAAGATAGAGGAATCATTTCTGTCTCCAGACGTCGACAAGAAGCTTCCTGCTGTTGAGATGATCCTTTTCTTCTTCCACGTTCCCGGGGATCATCGTTCTTCTTTGACATCGTCATTTGTCGTCATGGAAACCGAGCCCTCAGGAGGAGATGCAGCGGAGCATCCTGGTGTCAGTGGGCGCATCTCGGGCGCGGGGCTGTGGGACACCCGGGTGGGTGTGACACACAGCACAGCGTGTGGGACAGGAGGGCAGCGGGCTCTGCTCTGCGAGTAGCGTGGAGCCGTCTCCCCTTGGCAGGCTGGGTGAGAGACCCCAGGCTGCTGCTCCTGCCTGTGGAGGAGACAGGAGGGTGCGGACAGCACCCAGCACCCCGAGCAGGGCTCCGGCTGGGTCCCAAGGCACCCAGGCTCCAAGCACTTGTCCAGTTTGGAGGAGCCACCGTGCACGTGGTGCCGTATCCAGCCCAAAGCCACAATTCCCAGTTGGAATTGGCCTGCACAAGGCCTGTCCAGTGGTATCTCTCTTTATTAGCCCTGTCTGACCTCATTACTAGAAAGAAGCTCAATTTAACGAGCTGCCAGTGCCCCGAGGGAACTCTGAAAAACAGTTGTTTTTCACAGAGGCTGCTGATCCTTCATGTCCGGCGTTTCCATTCCCGTTTGGCCATTAATCAGGTGTTTGCATGGAAGCAGCTGGGTGTCCCTGACAGCCCACTGTCCCTGCTATTTATTCTTCAGGTGATTTTGCAGCCTTGTCCCTCTGTCCGTGGTGCAGGCTGGTGTGGGAGATGCCCGTGGTGTGTGCACAGGCAGCGGCGCTGGAGGCAGTGCGGATCAAGGCACTGGTCTCTTACTGGTTTCAACTTTCCTCTAGCTCTCAGTATTTCACGAAGGCAATGAAGTATCCTAACTTGCACAGCTGCAACCAAAGCAGGATTTGACCTCCCACCTTTTGTTGGATTTTCCTTTCTGAAATTTCAGGGCTTTTGAGCCAGGATTGGGCTGCCAGCTTAATCCTGTCATAGGCTCCGTGCGTCTGGCTATGGGTGTTAAACCAGACCGCTCAGATTCACACCTGATGTTCTTTTATATCACTAAAAACTCAGAAGGTAAGGAGAAGAGAGAGAAATCCAGAAAATAAATGTGCTTGTGTACCCAACATATCTTTACATAGCAGGAGGCATCAGGGCTCTTTCCAAGAAGAGGATTTATTTGGAGGAGGGTGCAGGGGAGCATCTCTCCTCTATGAGTGTGAAGATATCTTTGTATTTCCAGCTGGGGTGGCACATTTCTCAGATAAATCTTAAGATGCTTAACAACCTGCTTTCTTTACCTCCTGGAGATGTGAACCAGAAAAAATAGATGTCCCCCTCTGCTGCTCCGTCCTGCCTCTTCTGAAGGCTTAGGCTTGTCCAAAGCCGGTTCCTCGTGCCTCTTCCCACGCCCAGGCAGGGAGTAATCGAGCAGCAAAACGCGATGCAACAAAGCAGCTCGGCGTGAGGCTGCCGCAGATGGCATCTCTGCAATAAAGGGGTTTTTCCAGGGCCAGGCAGTGCCCCCTGGGTCCCTCTCCTCGAGGGGCAGCGTGGGGCACAGCACCGTCTAACAGCATCGCAGCCGCTGTGAGCCGCGGGGCCGGCAGCGGCTCCTCCGAGCCCTCGGCCCGCCTGCCTGCCCTCGCCTCCCTGCCCCACGGCTGCCAGCCTTTCCAGCTATGTAGACACCACGTTGTAATCCAATGGCTATCCAAATATGCAAATCCTGGTAGGAAAGACAATGTAAATTGTTTATCCTCCTCCCTTCCCCTTGCACAGCCCCCAAGGCCATAAATTATTAACTGTTGGAAGAGCTGGCATATCTTCAACAGCGGCCGCTCCTGGCACGGATGGGATTTGTCACAGCTTGGGCAGGTTTTCCTGCAGGAGTTGTCTTTTGGTGGGGTGGATGGATACCGGGAGCCCGTCAAACCGCACAGGCCACGTGGCTGCTGTGTTAGTTCCCTGCCCGCTCAGCTGGACTGGATTTGCCTTGCTGAATCCTGCACATTTGAAAGTAATGGGATAGCAGCGCCATCTCCAAATTTTTAGGCAGAGATGGTATTGTAGGAGGCTTCTGTGGCAGCAAGAGGTGATGGCGTTTGTCTAAGTTCTTTATGTGTCTGAGGAAGAATTAAAAAATCTCTGCTGTATCTTGGCCTTGTTGTCCTGCGTGTTGGGTATTGCGGTCTTCTTTCAGGCTTATTTTAAAGAGAATCTGAGAAATTTTTACAGTCTTTGTTACTCTTGAACTCCTGCGGTCAGTCACAGCACACTGACAGTCTGTGTGCTCCCCTTGCAAGACTTTCTAATGGATTTGGGAAATCACATCAACTTCAGTGGAGAAGGAGCCTTTGCTTTAACTCCTGTGCCTGCACATTGCTTGCTAGCTCTTTTCTATGTCTCCAGGTTGCAAGCTGAGATTTTGAATTAGATTCCTTTTCCTACCTCATCTTCCTCCCCTCACCCCTCCACCCACAAATGAAATCGGAATTTGGCTGCTATGAAGTCACCTGTAATCTGTTTGTGCCTCTTCCAGATCCGAGCAGATGGTCCTCCCCATGGTGGAATTCAGTACGAAATGGTGACGGTTTTCAAGGACGGGAGCCCAGTCCTTCGAGACATGGCCTTCTCCATCGATCAGAAGTATCTGTACGTCATGTCAGAGCGACAGGTAAGGCGTCTGCTTCCGCACCTCCCTGCTTGTGCCTTCCTCCCGCGAGGAGGAGCGTGCTGCTGGAGCACAGGGAGCTGAGGTGGTGTGCGGAGCCCGGCGGTGCCGCCGTCGGTACGGCTCGACGGAGCGCCAGCAGAAGCTCAGTTCTATCTGCCTCCGACCTGAGATTGTCCTCAGGGCCCAGGGGGGGGGAGCGTTGTGCCCCCTTGCTCTTGTCTCCAGGCGTTGGAAACTGAGCTGAGCTGCTGCGGAGGAAATGTGGTCTGGGGCTCCGAACAATCCCTGCCTGGGTAACGGGATCCCGAGCCACAGGCGTTACGGACCCCCTCCCTGCAGCGAGGCTGGCAGGCTGTGGTTATGCATAGCTTTGTCCGAGCATCCTTTAGGCTGGCTTCGCTTACTTATTTATTTTACCGGTGTGTTTGAAGTGGCTGCGGTGCTGGTGCCCCGGGGTGGGACCAGGCGTGGGGTGGGGCTGTGCTCGGCGGGCAGCGTTAGCGCCCAGTCTGCGCGGTGCCGTCCGTCGCCGGGCCGGTTCTGCTGCCGCCCTGGAGGTGGCCCCGGACCAAAAAAGCACAACCAAAATGATTATGATGGGATTTTATGGCCGATGGTCCACGGGAGTCTGCTGCTTAGGGGAGCCAGCACAATGTAAATAATCTGGGACCTTCTGTTCTTCTCGGAGACAAGAAAACACACCAAGCCCCCGCCCATTAAGCCAGACTTCTGGGTTCACTGACTCTGATGACCATTTTATTGGCTATTACTCACAACTGTATAATTCAGATTAATAGAGCTGGTGCCTTGTGGGTGGTGGAGACAGGAGAAGGGTTGCATCTGAAGATGTCTGGATGCTAATAAATTGTTCCATGTTGAGTTAACCCTCTGGTCACTAACAGCTTTCTGCATCTGCTGGTAAACAAATATCTGTCCTCCCTCCCACCTGCTCCGAGAGAGATGCTACAGAGAGGTATCAGTGCAAAGTGCTAAAGATCTACTGATGGACGTAGAGAGCGAGCAGCTATCCTAGCAACTCACCTTGCACCAGGGAGCTTACAGCTCCTCCCAAAGCCAGCAAAACTGTTTTGCTAACCTGTAGCAAAACAAACAAACAAACAAAAGGCAAATACTTAGCCTGGTTATAAAGTTATTTAAAGCCAGGTCAAAGAGCACAAAGTCTTCTCCCTGCTAAAAGACTTAATTGCATGAATCCTTGTGGTTAAAAAAGGCATTATATGCTTGTTACAGCAACTCGGTGACAGAAACTGCCATGAACAGCTACAGATTTAGGATCCCATTCCAGTTTGGACTTGGATTAGATGGTAATAATGAGGATCTATGCAAACTTTGAAATCTAATTATTTTATTAAAACGTTACTGTTGTGGTCACTTTCTCCAGGAGACATGTGCTCCTTGTGCTGATGCCAGGGAGGAAACGATCCAACGTGTATCTCAGAAACTGTTTTCCTTAGGAGGAAAATCCAGTGGGAATGCCTCCAACTCATCTTTTATGAGGCGAGAGCGTCTTAATATTCATCAAAGTGCTAATTTGCTTAATTGGGAAACAAAAAGATGTGAAGAGAATTAGCAAATAATAGAATATTCCTGGAACGTTAATTCCATTTCCAGCCCTGACTCTGGCAAAGCACTCGCCCTGGGGGAGACTCCAGGAGCTGGGGACACCGTCCCTCATTCCTCGCAGGACTCTGTAGGATTTGCTTTTTGCCCTTGCAGAGATGCGTGCTTTGAGTCCAGAAGTCCCCGTGTGCCATTACATCTGGATTTCGTCAGCTCCCGTGACCCCACTGCCCTAATCCTGGTGAGGTGATAGTTCAGCAAAGTGGAGGGGAGAATATATTTTTTCCTGAGTGCTATATAAAGGAGCCTGATGATTGAAAAGGGGTCAGTACCAAGAAAAGGAGAAAGGTCCACCAGCTTCAGAGGGCTGAGGCTGCAAATGGTGGGAAGTGGCCTCAGAAGTACTGAAAATATACAGTAAAAATGTCTTCTGAAGTCTTGAAATCTGGAACAAAATGAAATTCTGCCACAGTAAAATAACATAGGGAGCAGCTGTTCTTAACGTCGATCCGCTGCATGATAATATAGTGGGGGAGGATTGTCCAGAGCCTGTGATTTTAAATATCGGCTGAAAAAGAAACAGGATACGTGCCTCTGTCAAAACACATCTTTCCGCAAATGGGGGGCTGTTTTCTGGGATTCGGCTGAGAAACGTGTGCTCCCCAGGACTGGTCGGTAGCAGGTCTCGAGCTCTTGGGGCTGGGGTGTTAGGTACGGACCGGTGATGCGACGCGATGCTCTGTGTTGGACTGTGATTATGGTGAATAAACTGAGATGTGTGGATGCTTCCCAGCGAAGAGTAGATGTAACATTTTGGTATGAAGCCCATCTTCCGTCTGTGCTAGCAGCAGCTAGGATCAGCTTTATGCTGAAATGCATTAGGGAACGTGGTTGCTTCATCCTAAAATCTGGAGTTGTGGTTGTAGGCACAGTCCTTCCCCACTCCCCCTGGCTCCTGTCCCAGCCCTGTCTGTGCCTCACTCCAATTTCTCCGCAGTCCTTTTGAGCTCTCCATGAGCCTTTCATGTTTCATTGCCAACTTCTTCCAAAGCAGAATATTTGACATTTGATTTCACTCCCACAAAGCACAGAAGCAACAGTTGCACAGCCCAGTCCGGGGGAGAGAAGGATAAAGAAACTTTGCTTCCAGCCACTTATTCTGAGGTCTTTAACCACATAATTTAAGAGCGCTTAGTAGGAGCTTTTACAGGCTCTCTTCCCACTGCACCTGGTTTCCAATAGCGCTTATTGCAAAAGAGAAATGATTCTGACCCTGCCTATTTAAGGCAGAAATTAATTTCTCAGCGTTGCTCTAGCAAGCAAACACTGTTTCTGCCCACGGGCTGAGCAAGGCTGGGGTCGCGCGGGCCGCTGCGGGGCTGGAGCCGTGCTGTGTTAGCAGAGCTCTGGGGGTGCAGGATGGGACCCGGAGCGGGGCTGCCGGGCGCTGGCCGCGTTACGCCGTGCCCTCCGGCCGGGCTCGTGGGGGGACCGGCCCAGCTGTGGCCAGAGGACTTGCACCGTGGCTCTTCTCAGCCGGTGCCCAGCGTGAGCTGCCTCTTGTTTTTCACAGGAAGATAAATTCAATTGAACAGTTGATATCGGGAAAAACAAAACAAAACAAAACAAAACAACCAACCAAGCAAACAAACAAACAAACAAAAACCAAAACAGAAAACCACCACAAAATCAAATATTTAAGTGGGATTGGTAGTGTTGCTTGTCGTGGCAGGCTCGTCGGCTGCTTCGCTGACCTCTGCTGAGCTGTGAGGGTGCAGCCAGGGCTGGGAGCTCTCAGCAGTCAAGCAGCAGGCGAGGGGTTAATGCCAATGCAGGGCAAAACCAGTGACAAATGTCGTGGGGCCACCAAGAGCCGCCAGATGAGAAATTTTCCCATTTTAATGGTGAGTCTGTCATGGAGCCCACACCAACCACCCCTACATGTGCTTCTTCAATTTCTTGCTTTCAGGGGGAAAGACTGAGGCTTACAGGAAAAGTGCTAGTTTTCTTGAGAAAAAGTGGCTTTATAGTTCAGTCCTGAAGCATTAATTGTTTGTGCATCAGGGAGACGGTAGGGTTTTTTAATGTATGAAAGCTCAGTGCATTTCAATTAAATAAGCCCTGTAGGACGAGAGCAATTTTATGCCTCCAAGGCTGCCACCCCTTTTTACTCGCTGTATCTGCGCCCTGTGCAAGTTCAAACTGTTGCAGCGTTGGTTTCACATGCAGCAGGTTGACTTTGCTCCCACGTACACCTTCAGCAGTTGCGAGCTAACCCTGCGAGAAATGGTGGGCATGCTTCAGCACGGAGATTATATAAGCATCAGCGGAATCGGGGCCAAAGATTTTTGCAGCTCTTGATAGAAGAACAAATTTTGTTATTTTTAATCTGGGAGTGAGCGGAGGCTCAATCAAACGCATGGCAGGCACCAGGGCAGGGATTGCCATCTCCAAAAGATTTTACCACCTAATCAAGGGCTATAAACACGAAATTTAAAACAACACGATCAAAATACTTGCAGGGCTTGTTGGAAGGAATATCCCTGTGCTAGTGAAGGGGAACATGGCCCAGCTGGTCTCTTCCCTGCCCGACTGCGGAGCTGCAAGCCCTGACTGCAGCGGCTTCACACGGCCCCGGGCTGTGGGTGCAGGAGGCAGCGATGGGTGCAGGCAGGTGCAGAGGAGCCAGACCTCGGGGCAGGCACTCCCCCTCCTCTCCCCCACCTGCAGACACACCATCCTAAGATGTATTTCTCCTCCTTTCTTTTCCAGCGCTTTTTTTTCAGGTAATGATCTATCACTTGTTTGTGCTAATTGTGTGAAATAGTTTGATGAAGTGCTGAGGTGACGCGATGCGGGTCTGCTCCCTGATGGGTGAAGCTGCGCCTTCCCGATGAGGTGCCTGCCCAGGACGTTGCAAACGCAAAATCTTCCATAAGCATCCTCCGAAATCCCTGAACATTTCATTGCCTCAGAAATGCTGCTGCTCTCAGCTCATCCGCAGTTACTTCGGTGGTTAATTCTGCCACAGGGGAATTACTTCCTTCTGGTTTTCTACAGTGTGTAGCAGAGCAGCATCCTGCTCTGTGACTGGGAATCTCACCATCCCCGTGGTAAAAATAATAACACATAATCACGCAGTGAAATGCAGATTAACATCAATTAGCACGGCAGAGCTCAGGGGGCCACGGACCTCTGTAGCCTGACCTGGACTGAGGAACCCTTGGCTCCTCTCACGTGCACCAAACGCTCTGCATGCGCGGTGCTGAGCCCCGGTGCTGAGCCCCGCCGTGCCCCTTGCAGGGTAACCTTGCCGTAGGCGGGGGAGGCAAGGAGGGTTTGGAGGCTGCAGGCTGACTTTTTGCGGCTTTTAAGCCAGCGCTCACCGGAGCCCCTGAGCGATTTCTCGTGGCTGATGTGACGGTTTCATGCCCGGTTGATGTAGCTCAGGGACCCTCACGCGGAGTGTTATGAGCTGCGCTCCCGCCCGTCGCTTGGTGGGGTGGGAGGCGGCGATGATTAACGCCGGTCCCTAACGATTCCCCTCACGCCCGTGGCGGGGAGGGCAGAGCCGCTCTCAGCGATGGCCCCGGGGAGCCTGAAGGGTATTTGAATGGAGGAGGGGGAAAGGGCTGGTTTACATTTCTGCAGCCACTTTGCCCCAGCCTTGCGTCCTAACCGGCGAGGAGCAGCGCCCCGGGCATCGTCAGCACTGGGGGGGCACTGACCAGTATGACCAGTATTGACCTGGCCGTGAGCATCTCCCAGCCCCTCGCTCCGCTGCCGGAGCTCACTCAGACCTGTTGCTTTTCCACCGAGTGCAGTTCTCCCCCTTCCCTCTTCCATATACATCCTCGTGGCTTTAGGTAAAGAAACTGTCTTTCAGTCTGCTCTGTGTTAGCTGTGAAATATTTGCTTTGCAAATGCCCCCCATGTCAGGAGCTGCAGATCTGCAGGAGCCTCTCAGGATAATTTGTTGTGTGGCTCCCTGTCCTGCAACCCTGAGATGTTTAAGTCCTGTGAAAACTGCTTTGCTTTGGAGTGAATTTTCTGGATGCTGATTGAGAGGGAGGCAGGCGGGGGCTGCCGAGATGATTTAAAAGAGGCTGGAATTGGAGTGAGGGCTGAGAAAAACAAGGAAGTCCATCAATTCTGGAGTAGTGAGGCTGTAAATACTGATGGTGTCCTGAAAAGAACTGAGAAAACACAATAAAAAATGCAAGAGATGTGGATAAAAGAGTCTGGAGTCATCAGGAGGGAAAAAGATGAACTGATTAAATTTTTAACTACGTTATCTGCTAGTTGAACAGCCAGTTAGCTGGACATAATCTTAGCAAAGTTTGAACCACGGGGAACCACGGGGACAGGGAAAATTGTGCCCCAAAATTTGCCTCCCTCAAATTACTCCACCCGCTCATCCTGTGCCAGCGGCCGTGCAGGTAACTGTGGGTGCAGTGGGGCTGGTCGGCCCCACACACAGCTTGTTTGGGGTCGAGGGGGTGGGGGGGGGGCTTGCTACGACCCTCGGTGTCACCAGCCCCACCGGGACCTCCGGCTGCCCCAGCACCTTGGGGTGCAGAAACACACTTGCCCAACTTGTGTTTCACCGCGACCGCTGCCGGAAAGGCGTGAAGGGGCCCCAAGCTGGGGCAAAGAGGGAGTAGGAGAATGAAGGAGGGAGTAAGGAGGGGGCTGCAGGCTGGAGAGAGACACACCCCCCCCCCGCTCCCCAGCCGAGCGGCTCTCCCCGAGGAAGGGCTGTGCTCCACGGGGAGCTTGGCACCAGCTCTGCGCCGGCCCCGTCCACCACCACCCGCTCATGCTGCACTCTCCTAAATTTCATGAGTCAGTGCAGGTTTTTTTTCCACTTTCCTCCCTGGAGTCAATTAAGAAATTCTGCTAAAACCTTGTCCGAGATCATTCACAACATCTACCTGACGAGAGGGATGTGTTAATTACCATCAGCTGGCCAGCAAGCCCCCCCAGCCCTGCCAGGAGGGACAGCGTGCTCCTCCTTGTCCTGCCCCGCTGACAGTCCCTTTGTCACACATGCCGAGCTCTGGCCACCCCGGGGCTGATGCGACCGTGCCCGGGCTGGTTCCAGTATGTTCCTCCAGTCCTGCTGAGATTTATGACACAAAACGTTCAAGCACTCGAGGGTGTGGAGTTAAGTGCAGAATTCTTTGAGGTAACAAATACTTGAGAAGTAAACTTTCCTGGAAGAGTTGGTAAAAAAATGCCCCGATGTAAAAAATTCAACACTGGGGTGGTCAGTGGGTTTGCTTTTTCTAAACGAGTTACGGTTTAGACATTGCTCATATGGTTGTTGCTTTCAAGTGTTTGCCAGGTTTGCTTGCAGGGTTTGTTTGTTTTGCTTTGGTTTTTTCTTTGTATTAGTCTATTTTTGCCCCTGCCAGTCACAGCCGCAGGGTTCCCATGCATTTGCTTTGGCATTTGCTTCCCTTTCCAATTCCTCCTCTTCCACAGACCTATTGTTTAATTTTTGAGCAAGCAACCGCAGTCCTGAAATATTTCCAGAATTTCCCTTACGTGCACGTACACACGCGCACCCTCCACCTCCTCAGCACACCAGCTCATCGGGGACAGTTGACATCCTCAATAGCTGCAGGAAGGTCAAACGTCCCTCCAGATTTGAGGCCACCACCCCTGCTCCATCTTGAAGGCGAGCTGAGGTTTCTGACGCATCTCTGGGGGTGATGCTGATGTTCATGGCCGAGTCTGGGCAATGCAGGGAATGCTGTGGAGCTGTGGGTTTGGGCGGACAGACGGACACAGGTCTCCTGTCCTTAACACGATCAGTGAGAGAAGGAGAGAACTGTATTCCCAAGAGAGAAAATTACTTGAAGAAATCTGAAATGGCACACTCAGTGCTCTGCTATGAAATTTAAAAGCAAACCTCAGATGCCTCCTTCTCTCTACTAGAGCTTTTAAAACTTTTTTTCTTCCCCCCTTCCTACGCTGCTGTAATAGTTTGTCTTCTCAGCAGATGAGTTTGGCGGCTATTCAGCCAGTGAGGAGGGGAATTGTTCACAATGGGTGCTAACAAAAAAGAAACATAACTCACAATATGGTGAGGGGAGCTCTGAAATTGCACAAATTATTCTGTTTTATACTTTAATTAGTTCGAATTAGCAATGGGAATAGATGCATAAAATGATCCAGTGAAGGGTGAAATGGAAAAAGGGATATGGTATAGAGTATCGCTTTATTATTACAAAGTTTGCAGGAAGTAGGCACAGATGATGTGCAGGCACTTGCCCCGCTGGAGCTTCTCCCTCTGAGCTCAGCTCTGAGGATTCTGCACGGGAGGACGACACGTTGTGTCCTGCCACGCAGCCCTTGGACCCGGGCTTTGCATATGTGCCTGGAAGCCTGGAAGGCTGAGGATGACGTGGCTGGGGGTGGGATGGGGGGCAGCCGGGAGCCCCCACCAGCAGCCTGCCCTCCAGGCTTGGCTCCTGGCTCTTCCCTGAACCTCCATATCAACGTCGGACTGAATTCTGGGGCTCAAAGGTGCAGAAGGCTTTAAGAGAGTTCAGATCCACCCTGGTTCTTAACCTCTGAGCATCCTTTGCCATTTTCAATTTTTCCCCTCGTGGTTCTGAAAATTTCTGCAAAAACAGATGGACTGGGTTTTGACGTGCAGTGTGGTTTTTTTCTTTTTGTTTCATTTCAGATTGGCTGAGGGGAAATACAGCTACAAACGCAGATTACTGAGATAATTTAGAAATGAGCAGGGTTAAAAGATACAGTCCAAACCTCTGAATACACTGAGCCAGTAAGGCCAGTCCCACTGGCACAGCTTTAATGCAAACAAGTATTCCACTTTAAAACCAAATTCCCACCAAGCTATTTGAAAAGTTCAGAAATGCTCAGGAAAAAGTTCCTGCAGAATCCAGATAGGTCAAAAATGATGGATGTGCCCCAGGGGAACTGGCTGTAATGGTGTTGCAAGCTGGGACTAAATATAAAAGTTAAGGCTGGTAGCAAAGCAGAAAAACAACTGTTCGTGGGGTTTACTGTTGTTTTCCCTCCTCCTACTCTGGCAAAATATTTCCCCTTAAAACTTTGCTGTAGCAAAAATGTTGAGATTCTCTAGAGCGTGCCAGACCGTGGGTATGGAGGAAGGTGCAGGGGTTTCCCTGGGAAGCCTGGGGCATTTCTGGAAAGCAGACAAGTTCAGCATCCCAAAGAAAAATCCTGAGCACCAAACCAGAGCTGTCTAAGCAAAAAACCCCTCCAGCGCCGAGGGTCCCTCCAGCCCCGTCCCTGCCCCATCCTCGGGAGCCACTTGGTAACTCCGGCATTTCTGGCCGAGGTTAGTGAGGAGAAGGAGCGCCATTAATAATCTCCTATTTATTTTAGCAGCGTGCAGGAATGTGCCCAGCAGACTAAACACTCCGGCCTCCCCCCTGCGCCGCGGGGCTGGGGGCTGCGTGCCAGCCCCCGCCGTGCTCGGGACTCGCCCCTGCCAAGTTTGCTGGGGACCAGACCGAGAGGAGCACGGGGCTGCGCGAGGGGAAACAGCAGCGGGGTCCTGGAGGTTGCTGTGCAGGTGTAAAAGAAATAGTTTTTATTGTAATCAAACTTAGAAAGTGCTCCTTGCATAGGGAGAGTGGTGTTTTCTCTCTTTTTTTTTTTTTTTTTTCCTCTTGCCTGTTCGCTTATCACAGCTGCCTAATTTTCACTGGTTTCTTCGCAGCAAACACCACCAGCCTGTGAACATTTTGCTACCCGCTAACAGATTTATCCTCCCCAAAGCCTTATGAGATGGAGCAGCAGTGTCACTTTTTAGATGAGGAATTCAAGCATGGAGATGCTGTGTGACCTATCCTAAGTCACACAGGAAATCTATGGCAGAGGAAGAGATTGAACTGAAACCTCCCAAATCCTTAGTCCCATGACACAGCACCAGTCTTCATTTCATCACTGCTCAATGCTCCATAGTCACAGTGAGGTGAGTATAGGAAGAGAAGGCACTGATCATGTTTTGCAGTGACAAATAGTTTACAAAGTCTTCATCAATGTGAGCATCACCTTCCCAGCTGCAGTTAGTCATACAGACTCTTAGCAATGTACCTTTTAAAAAAAAAATAAATCTTCATAAACGGGTGATTTCAGTGCACAAAACCACTTTTCAAGCGTTTCGCCTCCATCGGTAAATCCCCGAGTGCCTGTCCCGAAGGGGGATGCTCCTCGAAGGCGATGTGGTGCCGCGCAGCTGGCCGGATCCTCAGGACCTGGGGAAGCGTGTTCCCATCCCGGGAAAGCGCCGGGAAGTGGCCGCAGCCGGCGGCGTGTTTCCAGGCTTGACCGAGCAATAGATTGATCTGTCACGGCAGCCCTCGAGTTTCAAACGAGATTTCGTGTGCGCCGTTGCTGCTAAGCTACACCTGTGAATATTAATAGATTCTGGGTTTTGATTCTTCCCAGACTCTGGGAACTTTTTCTTTTTCCTCCTTGAACTCTGGCAGGGCCAAACTGATGGTTTTGATGGCAAAAAAATGAAGCTCAAGGGGGATTTTGCCATTTCTGTATTGAAGTGCCTGTGTTGTATGGAGCATCTCCGTAGCTTGGTCCTTCCCAGGCACATACAGAACAGCGTCACCGACTTCAGCTGCTCCTTGTCTGTGCAGACAAAGCAGGGCAGCACATTTTGTCCTTAAAACTAACTGAGTAGGGGCTCAACCAACAGGTTTCTGCTGTGTTGGCAAAGGGCTGAGCAGAGAGCCAGGGCCTCTCTGTAATCCAGTCTTCCTACCCCGACTGCTCACCTTTCTTTGTTAGATAAAAATTGGAGGTTTTTTTTTTTTTTTTTTTAATCTAAGAGGTGGCAGGAAAAGATTATGCTTCAGTTGATCATTATCCTTCCAGTCTGCCGACTGTAGCCCAGCGGGCTGCTCAGTTGCAGAGGAGTTGGCACGGGCGTTTTGGAGCGTGCTGGAAGCTGGCATGTAAATGCTGCTTTACCCAGCCTTCAGATGGAGCAAAATGTTGCTTCAAATGTGTATGACTGAAGTCAGGGCTGGAGGAGGAGGAGGAAGGTTTTAAGGTTATAAAGGAAGTCCAGCGCTGCCGGGTAACACCAGGTTTGGTTGGTTATAGGAGTATTTTAAGTGGTGAGCGCTATTCTGAAGTTGTGCCACCAAAAACAATGACACGTTGCCTCCTCCCCTCCCTGGCTCCACTTCAGAGTGTGTCTCTCCAGTTTCTCTTACGACACATATTTATCTGCTCTGTGCCCTTATGGCTGTTTAATTAGTATTCATGTTTCCTTTCAAATAGAAATTGAGTTGAGTGCTCAGAGAGCTGGAGCGACTTGCGTTGCGAGCGCGTCACGTGGGCGGGAGGGTGCCTGCCGCTCTCCTGCACATGGTATTGAAAGACCTGGAGGAGACCAAATTAGGTTGTCAAGACATCAGAGATGCTTTCAAATAATTGAATTAAGAGACGCATTTGGAATCCCGTACCGGCAGTGGAGAAATGAGAAGATTTGAGTAGTAAAGGGGCCCAGCAACAGGACCCAAGCACTGAGGGTCTCTTAGCAGCTGAGATGGATGGAAGTGTTGGTGGGCTCCGTGCCGCTCAGCCGGGGCTCACAACAACCCAGAAGACTGTCAAAGGCAGGGACGTGCCTTTTGCTCCATTAGTGACCCCCCCTTAATGATCCTGATGGGTGCTGTGGACTCCAGAGCGCTTCCGTGATAGAAATAAAAACCAAAATGGCCAAAGTCAGCTGACGTTTAAGGTAGAATTTGGTAAATAGGCTGCCAGCTTCTTCTCTTGCTGGTTATCCGGGCAAAGGCTGTGTAACGGAGCCAGCCCCCAGTGACCCAGCTGCACGTGAGCATCTCCTGTCTAATCTGCTGTAATAAGGATGGTATTTAGCACTATGGCTCCTGAATGATATTTTCATTGCCTCCTAACAAGCCACAGTTGTTGCAGGCTTTTTCCCATCCCTTTAAGAAGTGACTCACAGGCAGGCAACTGTCAGTGTCTTGGGTGCTATTAATATCTACATAAGAACATGATGATAAGTATATATATATATTTTTTTTTTTTTTTTTTTTTTTTAATTTGGGGAGAAATCAGAGGAGGATGGGTGTTAAAAAATAACTCCTCTTTGCGTGGCTGGGCCTTTGTGTGAGCAAGCCGACAGTCCTGCCCACAAAAAGAATTTGCTTAAAATCCTTCCATCCAAAAAGAGCTGACCACACTAGAATAGCGTTATTGGAGAGACTGTGCCAGAAACAGCATTCCTGTGACTGCGGAGGGGAGCGTGCAAGCTCCAGTTGCTAGTCAAAGACAGGCCTGGGTTTTTCCATTTTAGGTCTTTGCTTTCAGTGCACGTGGTCCAGGCACCCGGCTCAGTCCCCATCATCTCGTCCAAGCAGGATGCTGGAGGAGGCGTTGAACTTGTGGGAGAAGCATCCCTGTAAGGCAGCAGCGTGGTACCGGGGGGTCTGGAGGATGCACCATTCCAGAAAAACTGCATCCCGTCCAACGAAGGACCTCGATCCATCGAAGTGCATAAGGGGGTGGCTGCCTTGGGGCCCTCCCTGCCCTTACAGGGGTGCAGTGGGGCTTGGGGCCACAGTTTTACCCGCCAGCACCCCACATGCAGAGACCCCTGACACGGGCCCTGGTCCCCTGCGGTGATGCCCGTAGGGATGCAGGACTGCAGCACTGCACGGGAGCCCCGGCTGGGCTCCTGGCCGCTGGAAGGAGAGGTGAGAATGCCATTTAGATCCCAGCTGGCAATCTCCCATCCTTTCCTAATGGACTGAATGCAGTCCCCATAACTATAAATTTTCCTGTCTTGGGTCAGTTGAAATTGGAGACTTAATGCTATAGAAGGGCAGGTTTTTATTTTATTTTTGCGCTCTGTGTAATCACATTGATGGCAGCAGTGTAACTGTCTTGAATTATGGGTGACCAGAGAAAAAGAAGGCATCTCCTTAGCTCCCTGCTGTTATTGTCTTTGGGTGCAGAGCAAAATGTGTAGGCTCCAGGCTAGATTGTGTAAATCTCGTTAGAAAGCCATTCCCAGCTAATGAAACCCTGGGAGAGAGGGATTTGGCTTCCCAGCCTTCAGCCTTATAGCAGAGGCTGGAATAAATCCATCTTTGGTTATGTGTAGGCTGTTCTTCCCTCTCCCCCATTGCGAGTGTGTATTTATTGGTAGAGTTGAGATACTGTCGGCGTTGTTTGAGATCAGCTGCAGGTCAGCAATTTGTTGCATCTGCACCTGAATGATTTCAAGTGACAATTATCTTCTCTTAAAAAATATATATATATAATAATACAAACTAGTGTGCAAAGAAATCTCACCTGGTTTTTAATCCTTCTATGGAAACGGCGGTCAGACATGTAAATAATTATACCTCCCCTGCTGTGAGCTGCTCTGCAGCTTGCTTGGCAATATGTATTAATTCAAGGGGCCAGAGCTGTTAAGGAAAGCTGTTGAAATGAAGTATCTGAGATAAATGCATCTCATCTTTCCCTGTTTGTGTAGGCTGAGAATGTGCCTGCCAGAGCCATAGATCCCACTTGGGGTCATGTTTGTTTGGCTGTGACTTTGTTGCTCTAAGCATGGGTTTACCAGCTCCCACTGTGTGAAATACGATTGTCTATGTCCTCCTTTGCTTGACGGCCATTATGGTGTTTGCTGAAGTTTTGAGCGCATCTGCTGTATTATTGGTCTTATTTATCTAAAGACATGGCAGACGCCTTGCGTCACGGACTCTGGGTTTCAGCTCCAGGCCGTGGGCCCGGACGCGTTCCTCCTCTGCGGGTTACGGGGGGGGATTTGGAGACCCTGACATCGAGGGCCCGCTGCCCTCCTCATACCTGCAGAAATCCCTAATCCCTCGTGTTCGAGCCCATCCTTGTACCGAGCCTTCTCTTCCCGCTGCAGCATCTCGCTGCAGACACCGAAGCAGGAATGTTTATTGCTCTGCTCTCTGTTTCTTTCTCGTTTCATCTGTTTTTTTCTCACCCGCCTTGCCTAATGCATGCAGACACGGGGGAGCTTTTTCCCTTCTACGTCTAAGTGGTCCGGACCTTGCTCAGGGTTTGCTGTACGTCCTCCAAGTGTCTGTTGGCTTTTGCTGCTGAGAGCAAAGCTCCGGCCGAGCCCGGGGGCCGGTGCCCAGCGACAGGGACATCCCTGCACGGACCGTGGCAGCACGGGGGGAATTGCTGTAGGACTCCTGTGGAAAGTTGCTGGAGTGTTTTCAGGCCATCAGCGTTTGGTAAACACGCGCTTGCTTCAATGAAACCAACTCGCCGTGTTTGAAAACAACCTGGGAAATTTGTTGGGGTAGTAAAAGGTGCCGGTGGAAGCAAAATCTGCTGTGGTTGCCTGTCATGGGAGCGGGGAAACATGTAACGTATAACCCCCGGTAGGGACTGTATGCAACAGTTGAGATGGAAATCCAGCTCCAGCAGTGCAGAAGCATCCAGGCCCTTCTGGGACAGCACAGGCTGCTGGAAATTGTTTTCCATTTGCTTTATCTCCTACTTGTCCCAAAGAATAGAGGGTATCCTGTGCATATAATGAAGTCTCTGAGGGCTTGAATACTTCTTTTTTTCTCCTCTAACTAATATTTTTTAATGCTTTACAGCCTCATGTTCTGTAACGGAATGCATTTTATTTAGAAAACAACATTTAGTGCCATTTTGGATTTCCAGTTATTCTCCAATCGGACTTTGAGGGCCTGATGTCTTTGTCATTTAAGTATGCAGAAAAGATGGCAACATCAGAGCAGCCAACAGCAAATTATTTCCACTACTGATTACTAGGCTTGGGAGTACAATACGCAGGGCCAAATTTAGTCTCAGCATAAATCTATTGAGATGAATCAAAGTATTACACCAGCAGCAAATTTGTCCCCTGGCTTCCAAGGATGCCGGAAGGAATCAGAGCGAACGTTGCCGTCACTGAAACCAGTGACTGTCTCCTTGTTGCAGGTACTGATGTGAGCAGCTCTGGGCGCTCACACAAACTGTCGGGAGTCGGTTGTGCTGCAGCACTGACAGCGCTGCCGTCTCCCCGCCGCAGCTCCCGCGGCGCAGCGCGGCACGGCGCGGCGCGGCACACCGAGTCTCTCCCACACGGTTTTTGGGGCGTCGGAAGCTGCGGGCACTGGGAGGGGTGGGCGGCCGGCAGCTGCCTGGGGGGACGCCAGGAGCCCCCTCCCTGCTTGGTGACAGTTCTCAGTCTGATCATCGCGGGGACACGCGGCTCCTGGCCGGCGCGGAGCGTTGGCGGGCGCTCTGCTTGCTGGGTGCGGGCAGGAAGCACCGGCCTGTCCCTGTCCCGCTGCCGGGGGGTTTCTCAACAGCCGGGGGGTCTTTGGAGTGAAGGAGAGAGACTCAGTGACCGTGGAAAAGCCTCCAAGGAATGGAAGCCGCAGCGATGCTGGCTGTATCTGTCTGTTAGTGTTTGCGATGGATGTTAAGGACCCTGGTGACCCCTTCTGTTACAGGAGGAAGAGATGAGTGCTACCCAACGGTAAATGTATTATAATAATGATAAATTTGCTTGTAACTTGTTGCAAAAGGAGAAGTTACTCCCACCTTCTGGGTGTCCTTCGTACTCGGCGAGGACACAGCGGTTTGAGCTGCATCTTGCAGAGCTCTAGCGTTAATGCTGGCCTGTGATGAAACAGCTAATTAATGGCGTGTGCCGCACTGCCAGAAGTGTCTGTGTGTGTAGGAGCCGTCCAGGACTGCTCACTCTGGGGCTGAGCAGCCCTGCAGCCTGCACAGGGCTGGTGCTCCAGAGCTGCCCTCTCTCTTCCAGGAGCCTGAGGCCGTGCCCGGTGCTGCGTGAGGCATTTCTGCAGGACTCCAAACCAATGATTTTTTACCGGAGATGGGGTTGACCTGAACCTCGCTCCATGCCCTCACCCCATCTCCTCCTCCGTGCCTCCTGAGGTTCCCTCTGCAGACTCACCCGACCTGTGCTGTCATGCTCCTGTCCTTTGCTAGGTGTTGTAGGTGGGCAGAGCCGTGTCCCTTGAGCTTTCTGCCCTTTCCCTGCCTGCCTGGCTCCTCCTTCCCAGCCGCCCGGCGAGGCAGAGCAGTCCTGCGCCCTTTCGCAGCCTGGGAATCGAGACAGAGGAGCGCTGATGTTCCCGTTTGTCTAAATTTGCTCTCCAGGTCTGAAGTATTACTTCAAGGATCCTCTCTGGCTTTGAGAGAGCGAGTCTGGTGCCTTATCATAGGGCGAGACACCCAAGGTTACCACGGGCAGGGTCAGCCCGGGAGGGCGGCTGGTGCTTTGTCTATGCACATCCCGACAGGAAAAGTGAAATGCCTTGTTCAGAGCAGTAAATTGGGATAATCCATGTGTATTGTTTTGTGGCTTCAATGCAAATAATGACTTAAATTCCTGCCTGCCCCTGGTCCCGTGATGGTGGGGGCAGAGGCTGTGCGGTGCCTGCGCGGGTACTTGCCATGCTGGCCACGCCTGGCTCGTGGTGGGAGCAAACAGGACACCAAACCGCATGTTTCGACATCTCTTTGTTTTCCGCTGGTTTGATGTGACCCCTGAAGCTTTGCCATGTTGTCTCCTGAGATGTTCTTTTTGGTAATCAGCCCCCCTCACCGGCAGGTCTGTGCGCGATAACGGGGCCGGCGTGCTACAACTGCCATGGGACGGTCGTTTTCTTCTTTGGGAGAAAGGGTTTAAAGCTCATTTTCTTTCGGAATTAGAAAGTTTGGGATATACTTATGAGGGTTCATTTCTCACACTGGTGGTCAGGTTCCTAAATTATTTTTGACAGCCATATGTAATGATATACAAATGGGAAAGTGATGGAGTAGCAGAAAATTGACTGGCAAGGACAGTGTAATGTAGTTAGAGAGCAATACTTACTAAAAGGCCATGGAGACTGTGGCAGCGTTCCTGGAGCAAATGAGTAGTAGGGCCACGGTCAGGCTGCGAAAACAGTAATGATACGACTCTGTGACCTTTAAAACTACTCAGGGCATTCAAATGCTTTGGATTTTCAAGGCTCTCTAAAATTACACAAACCGGTCGTGCCTGTGACTTTCCTCCTAGCTTTCTGTAGTATTTAAACAATTTGAAGAACCCTGAAATGGTTCACAGAATCGAGGGTTGTTTGTGTGCCTGCCTCGCAGCATGTAACAGGTCTTTACGCCTGGCTACGGAGAAGAGCTGAGCAGGGTCTGGGATGGCTGTACCGAATCTGCTGCGGCACTCCCAGAGCTCACCATCCCCTTGGAAAGGCAACGTCCAGTGGGACGTGGGCATCTGAGGGATGAGCCCCGTGGCCCTCCCAGCCCGGGGCGTGTGATGCTCTCCTGGGAAAGCAGGCAGAGAGGTAAGCGGGCATGGTAGGAGCCGGAGGGGCTGGAAGATGTTTTCTGCTCAGCCCATTCTCTGAGCAAAGCTGCTCTTGAATAATAATGTCAGTCACACGCGAGGTGCAGGGCAGAGCTGGGGTTGGGCTATTTAAATGATACTCGTGTGTGCCAAGAAAACAAACAGAAAGGGCCAGTCAAAGCTTTTCAGTGTCATTGACACCCTCGGACGTGCCAGAGCCGGGAACAAAGCCCGCATTGTTGCGGAGCACAGCCTGCGACTCTGTTCGGAGCGGGCAGATGCGGGGTTGCCCACCCTGCTGTGCCGCGGCCAGTTGGCCACGTGGGACCCCTTTCAAGGTGGGTGGTGAGACACGTCCTCCCGTGCAGCCCTGGGCTTTCTCCTGAGCAAGGAGGGTAAACAAAATGTGGCCTCCATGTCCCCGTGCGTGCCAGGGGTGGCAAGTGGCCAGGCACTTGAGGGGGGGATGCTGGCAGGGTAGGGGTGGGGAGAGGCCGTATGGCAGAGGGAATTCCAGCTCTGCCTCCGTGGGGGACAGGAGAGAGGTGGGATGGGGGACACTGGCCCTGATGCAGGGTGCCCCGAGTGTTTTTGGGGCAAGTTGCTGCAGCCCTTGTCTGCATGCCCCTAGAAAGTGCCGTGCAGAGACCTTGAGCCGAGCAGGCTCTGGAGGATGAGCAGCAGCCCCGGCACGGACACGCGGTGCAGCCCTTGTGCTGTGCCCCGTTACACTGCGCTCCCCAGCGCTAGTCCCTCATCTATAAACTGAGGATAATGTTTCATCTGCTTCTGGGAGCAGCTGTGGTCTATTATTCTGTGCGTACACGTGTTGCCCATTCCGGCAGGGCTACAACTTCTCTTAAAGCTCCCGGCCATGCCAGAAACGCAGGGAACGCGCTGCCGTTCAGGGGCCCTGGGTGTTGGTGACCGTCAGGTGCAGCCTCGGGCCCCTGTGGGTTTGGCTGATTTCCTCCATCCCCGTACGTGGGTCAACGGAGCAAAGCAAGGGTTAAGCACGAGGCCCCGCTGGAGAGAGGGAAATAACCAGTGTGGCAGGGGAGCAGGAGGGAGCCGTGGGGTCCCTCGCTCTGCAGCGAGCGCTGGGCTCCAGCTGCCTTCCATACATATGCTGCTCATTTTTCATACTGAACACAGCTGCCGCCAGCATCTCTTTCCTACCCCTGTTCCTGCCAGTTTTATGAGAAAAGAATAAAGAGGGGAAACACATAACTGCAGAGGTTCATTTGCCAATTGTCAGGCTGCCGGTGCATCAGAAATAGAGTCATCGGTCTGCTTCCTCCACCGCGCCAGGGCTGCGCAGGCATCTTTTCATTAGCGGCATTATTTATTCATGGCCCCCCCCAAGCTGCTCTCCTTTTTGGAAGAAGGAACCTGCTGATGCTCCTGTTTTTTTTCCAGGGTGGCTTTGGCCTTGATTAGCTCGCTCCATGTGCGGGAGGGATGGGAGAAGCTGCTTTTCCCGGAGACCTCAGCCTCTACCCAGGGGTGAAGCCCTTCCCCTCGCCTGCGGGCTGCGATCAATCAGATCAGCAAGCGCAGGCGTGAGCGGTGGGCTCCGGCTGACGCTGCCGGCTGCCCCTCTTTCTTTAGCTTGGTAATTAGAAGCTCTCCGAGAGAGGGAAGAGAGGTCACGCATGGAGTGGGCCTATTAACCCTGTCCCTCGCCAGCTACCCTGCAGAGAAATGCCCTTGGAGCAGCTGCTCCGGTGCAGGCTTCCAGCAGGAAGGCAGCTGAGGGGAGGGAAGATCCTTTTCCACCTCCGCTGCCCCCCACACAGGTGGGGTTTGCCTCCCAGGGGAGGTTTGCAGCTGAAAAACGTAACGCTGGGGACTAAATTTTGTCTAGAAGTGTTGGTAGACCCTTTCACGTGGCAGTAAGAAGCTCCACGGCGGTTCCCCGTGCCCCGTACCCAGCCGGAGTCGGGGAGCAGGCTGTGCACCCACCAGTCCTTCTGCTGGTGCACCCTGGCAGATCCCTGGCATTCCCAAGCTGGCCTTAACGAACTGATCTTCTGCAAGTCTGTTCAATGCCATCTACATTCAGCCTCCTGGGGCAAGGAGTTGCATGGTTTGATAGCTGGGAGGACCTTCCTCCTCATTTCCAGCCTTGCTAGAAACCGAGGGCTACTAATTTTCATGCAAGCCGGTTTATTTTGTGGTTTTAAAGTCCTCTGAACCCCCGTAGCTTTTCCTAGAGTCGATCTGTAGGTAGACTCAGCAGCAGTCTGCAGGATCCCCCTCGCAGTCTGTTGGGTCTGTTGCTGTACTGACGCCAGTGATATTTATGGAAATACATGCAGAAGTTCCTCAGGCTCTGATGGAGCAGAAATAGTTTCATGGCATTATTTGCCCAAAATGCCACCGTTTTGAGTGCTGTATCCGGACAGTGAGAAGCTGATGTCAAAGTAACTGTTTACAGCAGGAGCTGATATGGCTTCTAGGGAAAAGTGACTTGGCATTGCAGCACTGGGAGCATTAATGCAGCAATTCTGAAGTTTATGTATAAGCTCTGAGCTTCTATCACCTCTGCCTTTCGTCAAAGCAGTGCCATAGCCCCAGAGCTGCTCTTTGATTCCCCTTCTCCCATGCAGCAAAACAGCAGCCCAAGGAAAAGCAGGTAAAGATGAAAGCTAAACTCTTTGCCCAACCTTCTCTGGCTACAAAAACTGTTCCAGGTTTTATTTCAGATAATGGGAGGCCCTTGGTTAGTTTTTCCAGTTTCCCAGGGGCACTTCCAAGCCGCAGGCAGCCGTGTTTGCTCTGTGGTGGGCAAAGGGAGGGGAAGTGGGTGTTCAAAGTGCTGACTTGGTGGTGGCGATGGAAATGAAGTCGTGTCCCAAAGGATGGAAATGTTGTGGAGAAGGGTTGATGGGTGAAAACCACCATGTTGTGACTTGTGACCCCGCCGAAACCCCTAATTGTGTGTTTAAAATAAACCCCAGACTAGTGCTGTTTCTTTTGCCTCCGTCTTGGCAAGTTGCCTTTGGCTTCGAGGGCTCCTATCACTCATCTTGTGGTTAGCTGGTCAGGAGTCACCCTAGTAGTTAGGAAAGGAATGTTAAAGGCCTGTTGTGTAAACCAACCGCTGTCTGAGCAGACTTTGTTTTCAGTGCAAATCTGCTGCAGGGAATGATTTAACCTTCATTTATTCTTTTTTTTTTTTTTTTTTTTTTATTTCATTAAATAAGATTTATACAGGTATAGTATTGGAAAGGTCATCCATCCCCTGAGCTGTGGGAAGAGCTCTGCGCATTCCTCCCTCTTCACTTTCCCGCTTTTACCCCTTGTTGCAGGGTGGGAAACACAAAGACTGGGTTTTGTTGCCTTCTTGGGAGGTTAATTTATATCTGCATGGTACACACAACCCCCTCAGCCCTCTTGCCCCCCATTCCCACACCTCAGGGATCCTCCACGCTCAGCGGTATTTCAGCTGGAGTAACCAGGGCTCCGTTCAGCCGCCGCTGAGCCTTTCCCCAGGGGGGGCTGTGTCCCAGCTGGGGGGGGAGCAGGGGGGCTATTCCACTCCTCTCCCCAAGAAAGCAGTAGATGAGATGTCTGATGACTGCAGCAAGGGCCTGGGGTTTGGGCTCAGGTTCTCTGGCTTGCTCTGCTGCTAGCGATTCTCTCTGCGCTCTTTCCGCGGGCTTGCTCCTCTTGTAGTTCTGAAATGAGGTATTTCACGTTTTTGTTTACTGGGATGTTATAAGGCTGAATGAGGTTGTTTTGCCAGGATATTTAAGATCCTGTAACAGCAAAGCATCAGTGATTTGACACACCAGCATCAGTGTGCTTACAGTCGTGCTCTGTTTCTCGGATCAGCTAGGCTGGCCGCTCAGCTCTGAGCTCAGCACCTCCCCAGAAGCGTTCCTAGTCGCACAGTGAAGACTTCACCCAGGCACAAAGGCTCACAAGCCACGGCGGCAGGGCTGGAGAGGATGCTTTGCAGCTTTTCGAGCAGCAACCTGTTCTCCAGGGCTCTTCTGAACCCAGAGAACAGATGGTTGGGCTGGAGGCTGGGATGCAAGGACAAGGGGCTCTTGCTAACATTACCTTTACCGGGGTGCCTTTCATCATTAGCATGTAAATGCCACCAAGCACCCAGGAATTATCCATCTATGATCTCTTCATTAGAAGAGGCCTCTGATCAGGTTAATCTCACTTGCCCCGTGTGGAAAGGAGGACGCCGAGCAGCTGTAACCACCAGCAAGTGGAGGCAGAGTGGATTTCTGAGAAGGAAGGATGCTGCGAGCATCAGGTTTTTAAGTGAATCGGCAGTGATTGCTTTGGCTCTTGCACAGAAACGCGAGGGCTGAAATCGCAGTGCTGATGGTCGTAACTGAGCCTAACGGGACCCGTCCTCCGGCGCAGGTGCCCTGGAACACGCCGGCGGGGGCTGCGGGTTCGCCTGGATCTCCTGCGGGAGGGAGGGGAGCGGTGGAAGCTTCCAGCCTGGTGCATTTTTCCAGCCTCTCGATGGTCTGCTCTCCCGCCTGGGAAGCAGAAGCCAAAGCAGGCATGGGGGAGGGCGGAGGAAATCTGTTTTAACAGTAAATATGGCCTTGTTATTTATCAATGCAGAGTAATTGAAGTAATTTCATGTCGTTTTTAAATGCAGCGCCTAGGGATCTAATCTATCTGTCTAATATTAATGGGTAATATTTGGTTGCCTCATTCATTCATTACTGTTTTCATTAAGACTCTAATCCCATTTAGGAGTCTGTTTGTCATTTTAAACTCCTCTGTTTTATCTTAGCCTGCCACAATCCTTTTTAACAACTTAACTGAATTCATGAGTTCTAGGCTAGCAGCTTGGGGGAAGGGGCCTCTGCTGTCTAGCATGTGGTTTTTATGGGGAGAGAGGAAAAACAGACGGCTGAAGGCAATTGCAAGCAGCAGGCACTGAGCTTTCCTGTGATACACACCACTGAGATTTAGGTCTTTCATAACAGATCTGGATGTCTGCGCTTCAGAGCATGGAGCTCCCTTCTCTGACACAGGGAGAGCATCGACACCTCCTCTGAAGCCTCCACCATTTCCAAACCAGTGCAAGAAGCTGCTTGGAGCGGGGCCGTTGTTTATAAATGCTCGGGGTGTTTCCAGACAGGCGCTGTCGTTCCCTCCAAGGTACCCCACTTCCAGTCACTATCCCATCGGGGGTGCTCCTTTACCCCAAGGCCGGGGAGGTGCTGCTGAGGGCTGCAGGGATGTACGTGGAAGCGTTAACCCCCAGGACATCTGAGCAGCACAGTCTTTGATTTCAAGCTGGAGCAAGCTGCGTCGGTGCGGCTGGTACCCCCCCGGCGTGGTGCTCGTACCAGTGCTGCTGCCCGGGGAGCAAACACCCCGTGGGAGATGGGGCCGGGGGTGGCTGTTTGCTACAGGCAGCAGGAGGGAGGGGGTTTGTCCTGCTGTAGCTCATGGTGCAAATATTCCCAGCTGGGCCCCTCCTGACCATACCAGTGTCAGCCCGGTGGGCGGCGTGGCCGTTTCCTGGCCAAGCGTGCGTGGTCTAGAGATAGAGTTAACAGAAACCTGGCCTTTTTCTGCGCAAAGCATTGCACAGAATAAATAAAGCATTTTCTGTGAAGTGCTCTGAGCTGTTCTCTCTGCGGAGGGAACAGCAGAGCCCGAGATGCCTGCGCCGTCCGGCGTGATCACTGCGGGCAAAAGCGAATACCAAGTCAGAGCTGTGACCGGGGCGTTTCGTGCCTCTTCCCACCGCCCGATGATGCTGGGGCTCTGTCCCCCGTCCCAGCCCTGCTCCCGCCCGGGTCCCCGGGCCTGGGGCTGGGAAGGGCCGGGGAAGCCTCAGCCGGGTCCCCGTGGCGCTGCCGGGCATCACCTGGAGCGCGGAGCGGGCAGCGGAGCCGGGCATCCCTGCGCTGCGAGGCGTCCAAGTCTAATTAGAGTCCCGGGGAATCGAACCATTGTGCTGTTAATGACTCTCTGGCAATGTTCTGACTAAAACAGTAATTTTAATAAGCACAGCCCAATTGTAAGTGTTCGCTGAACACCTAATTACATTGGTTGGAACTCCAAAATTATTCCGAATTCTATTTTTGCCACTTCCTTGCAAAACAGAGAGGGAAAGAAGCACGCACTTTATAATTATTCACCTTAATTAATTTTCTGAGCTTCTGTTAAAACTTCTAAATGGCTGCAGGGAGTGTGCTACGAGTTACATGGCAGCAAAGCAAAGCACTGAACTCAGAGGCCGTGAACTGATGCGAGATAAAAGTTTACTGTGCTGGATTGATCCCCACCTGAGCCCAGAAATTTGGAAAGCTGCTCCCCTTTTATCCTTATTAATTAGTTCCCCAGAGGCCTGGACTAATCAGTGCCGCAGAGGACACTGCTCATTGGCTGGGTGGCCATGGCAGGGTGGTCTCGCCGAGCAGCGTGCCGTGCGTCAGAAGACGCTGCCAACACTTGGAGAAGCCACTTGTGATGGCAGCGGTGATGTCCCCCGGCAGGGACGCTTGGATGTGCCACGCGGATGCTCCGGGCGCATCCCCCCCCTCGCCCTGAAATCCGGAGCAAGCCTAGAGGATGCTCCCAGGGGCAGCGGTGGCATCGGGTCGCCCTGGCCGGTGCCAGCAGCGCAGAGCTGCTGCGGACGATCTCCCGCCCGGACGGGGCTGCCTCGTGCAGCCCGCCTGGACTTCCAGAAACTCACTTGAACTTCTTTTGCAGTCAGGAACAAAAATGCAGCTCCCCTGAGGCGTGGTGGTTTTCCAGGGGAGGAAACGCGTGGATGTATTGCAGCATAACCTGGTTTTTGTGGTGGCGACCTTTAGCATCTCATTCCTCATTAGCAGCGTGTGTAAACATTTATCACATTACCCCCTCTTCCTGTCAAGTAGAGTTTCTATGGGTCAGTTCTGCGGGAGGACAGAGCAACATCATGCCACAAGTGAGACACGTTCTCTGCCGAGGATCCCGTGCTCCCCAGCTGTGGTGTGGGGGCACCGGGGTCCCCAAGCTGGCCCCGGGGGGGACAGGAGCAGCGCGGGACCCGGTTGCCGCAGCTGCACCCCTGTGCTCAGGTTTGACCTCATTCTTCAATCCATAAATTTTGCTGCGTTTGCTGCTTCCAGAAGCCTGTGTAAATACTTCAGCCAGTGTTTTTATTTCTACGCTGGAGATGAAAGAGCCGCTTCCTGATGTTGGACGTGCACGAGGTTTTCCCACCGGGCCGCTCGCCGGTGGACACGTGGAGCTGAGAGAAGGGGCCGAGCGTCCCCGGCCCCTCGCTTCCCTGATGCAGATGGTCCGTGTGGAGCAGGAGGGAGAGCTGATGCCACCAAGCCGTGTCGGAGCAGTGGCTGTCACACGTGTGCCAGGGGCTAACTGAGCACGGAGGGGGGGGGGGGCATGTGGACGGCAGCGTGGGTTCCCAAACGTGGTGCTCACCCCCGAGGGCTGTGCCGTGCGGCACGGCGGGGAGCCGAGGGACAGCGGGGGACCGGGACACCCAACCCCGGGAGGGGGGCACGTGTTGGGAGGGTGGGACCCTGCCCCTGGGCCACCTCCTGTGTGAATCCCCCCTGCAGTGACCGAGCGGCATCATCGCCTGCCGAGGGCAGGGGAGGAGCTGCTGGATTGAACAGAGCAAGCATCCGGCGAACGGTCACGAGTGGCCCCTGCTCGAGATGAAATCCCATTTCTCCTCCTCCAGGTTTCTATGGCACTGTGCTGCTCCTGCAAGTGGGGATGGGATCTCTGCCTGGAACTTTGTTATTCCAGCAAATCTCGCTCAGATGTTTCATACTGATGCCATGATTAACTCGAGTTGTGGTAAACCACAGGAAAGCATTTGTTTGCAGGAGCCTGTGTGCCAGAACATGAGTCTGCTCTGAGCCCAAGTCCTGCCGGCTGCTGCTGGGTTGGATGGAGAAAACTCTGGCTTGAGGACGATTTTACAGCTTGCTCAAGCCTTAATTTGGGGCATTTGCTGTTTTTTTAACTCTTTCTTGCTTCCCAGAGGAGGCTGCGCTTACTTTTATCACCTACCTTGGGAGCCTGGTTCTGGACATGGAGGGTAGGTGGGAGCCAAGGAGACAGGTATGCCTGGAGAAGGTCTGATCCCTTGCTAAGAAATCTATCTGGTCTCCAGTGCTCAAACACAGCTTGTCCTCTTAAGATGCTGATGTGGTTCTTCCAGCAGTAAAGCCAAACTCATTGTAAAGGTTGCTTGGATCAGAGTTTAAGGGACTTTCTCCGCATGCATCTGCAGCGCTGGAATTAAATAATCCCTTTGTAGTCATGGAAACATTGTCTCTGTGTCCTCTCCCACTCGCTGCTTTTCTGCCAAAAGTTACAGGCAAAAAGTGACAGCCCTTCGGTAGCTCTGATAATCCTCTCTCTGCTGAGCGGCGTGGGAGAGGAGAGCCGGGCCCTCCAGTAGCTGCTGTACCTGTCAGGGGAGCTCCCCCTCACCGGGCACGTACCTTCATCTGCTGTAGGGATCAATGGCTCAGACGCTGCCAGAGCAGGCATTCCTGCCTTCGGGGGCTCGGCAGCACTTTGCGGGGGGCTCCTCAAGACTTTTCAGTTAGAACATTCCCCTTCGACACCTGCCCCTGTGTCCTGGCTGCTGCCCCACGCGATGCGCTGGCAGCATCCCTTTCTCTGCTGGGTTTTCCCTACTCGCTGCTGCATCGGTCTGAGCGTATCCGAGCTCTCCACCGGTTCTGCTCGAGTCGAGAAGAACTCACCCCCAGGTAGGACTTTTCGTACAGTGTGGGGCAGGTTGGACCCACAGGTCTTGATCGATAAAGCGACAAGTGGAGCCCGGCACACTGGGTTTGTCCTTGCCAGAAACGGTGTCACAGGAGGACTCCAGATTTGAACAGGTCTGCTTGAAGACGCAGGGGAGAGAAGCAGCAGGAGGAAGAGTCTGTCAAACTTTTTACAAGCCTCTGAGGAAGTTTGACTTTATTTTCCCCAGCTCTGTCACCCTGACATGTTAATGGCTGGAACTGATGAGTCCTCCTTGCTCCTTCCCACACTTTTTCATGTCTCCTGCAGCAGCACAAAATGATGTTTTTTCATGAATGAAGGGAAGAATAAAATATCATTGGAAAGTTCATCAACTTTGGGCTCCTGCTCACTGAGTGATAGATAGCTTTAATTACGTTGAACTGGTTGGCATCTCTACTACACTCCCCAAAGTCATTAAAAATAGATTTTCTGTTTGAACTCCAGCACCCGGAGGGGTCTGCAGGCAGTGTGCTGTGGCAGCGGGACACCCCGGGGGCTGTCTCCAGCCATGGAGGTCAGAGGCCTGTGCTGGCAGCAGGCATAAGCTGGGGAAACCTTGCTTCGTTTGTTTATTTTATGTATTTATTTATTTGGAAGTGGATTCTTGCACTTATTTTATTTCCTCGGGGGGGCTGACAGAGTTTGAGTTCATGTGTTTAGGAGAGTGTATTGATTATATTATTTTTATTTTTTTTTGCTGATGTTATGGGTCGGGCAGTAAAGGGAAGCATTAATGAGGCTTTATCATTTAATTATTGAGAAGCAGGTTGATAAATAAGGAACTGAAAAACTCGGCAGCAGAGTTTTGGCATGGACAGAAGAGAAGTAGCCCTTGGGCTACCTACTCCTCCCTAGGAGTGTTGGTTTCTTGGCCGTTGACCTTCATGCAGGTGCTCCTCAGCTCTGCTGAACTGCTTTATGGCTTTGCCACGCCGTGACACATCTGACCCCCGGAATGACTTGCTGCCTGCTTCAGCAGGGGTGCGGCCTCGCGGGCGTCCCCGGGCTCTGCCGGGGAGCAGCAGTCCCCCGTGCAGGCGACGGGGTGCAGGATTTGAGGCTGCATTTGGAAAACTCCTGCATGCCTCTGCTTGGCTTCAGGACCTCTCGCCTCGTGTTCCTGGTGGCAGGAGCAGGAATCTCAAGGCATCCAAAATTTGCCTCTGCTTTTGCGAGCTTGAGCTTCGCGGTGGGGTCTGCCGGCGCCCCGGGATGAGAGCTGGAGCTCGCTGGGTGCCGCAGCACCTCGTGCTCCTGCTCTGCGGGTAAGTTCATCAGTTCAGGCAACAGTTTTCTCAGGGCTTAGTCTGTGGTGGGGAATACACTCCTGAAGTGGTGATAGACCTTCTCAGATATTTGCTCTGAGTGCCAGAAGCATTCCTCTGACCTATCTTCTCTAATGTAAACAAAGACAAGTATTTGCATTTAAAAACTAAATACTGAAACCCGAAGCCCTTTCCAAATAAACCATTCTGCTGCACACAGAGCTGCCCCAGGGGCTGGCGAGGATGAGAGAGCAAACAGACCGGGCTGTGACAGATGGGAGTCCCGTTGGCTGTGCATAGCTGCGAGGTGCGGGTGCCCGCTGGGATCGGGGTGCCAGGACGGGGGTGCCACGAGCGCCCGCGGCCATCGGAGCAAGGGGGGACCCAGCGGTGGCCACGGTTTGGGGTGACTGAGCAGGTACCTGACGGCTGTGCCCCCTCTTTTCCTGCTCTCTTGGAAAGCCGTGGGCACCGCACGGCTCGCGGGCAGGATCTCTGCTTTCCCCCTCGGCCCTTGCCGTGGGCAGCTGCCGGGCAGCACACAGCTCCAGGCTCCCTTGGTTCTGCTCTATCCGGTTACCGGTTGCAATATTTAATTCCTCGCTTGAGCCACCTGTGGCTGTAAAACCGGCCAAGGCTCATCCTCCGAAGCCTCGTCCCGCCGTTGCTGCCGAGCTGAGGGGCCGGCGCGGGCAGGGACGTGCCGGAGGGGTTGGGGGGGGCCGCTGGACACCCCCTTTGCGGCCAGGCAGGATCCGCTCCCCTCGTGCTGCCGGGGTGCTCGGCGGCCGGGATGCGGGGGGGCCGTGCCTGTGACAGCGATGGGCTCTGCCGCTGCCCTGCCAGACTGCCAGCAGTCCCTCTGCTGTCTTTTATCTTCCCTTCTGCTTTTCCTTTTCGCTGCTTTTCTGTCGCATTTTCTCACTATTTTCCTTCCTATTCAGTTGCTTCTTTGCCTCCCGCCTCTCTTTTTTTCTTTTCTTTGATGGCAGTCCATAGCTGAAGGGGGCATGGGGGGAAGTTCCGCTGTCCCCCACCCCAATCTGTGGTGATTTTCCTTCCACCCACAGGTACTGGTGTGCCTTCTCTTCTCTCCCCAGTTCACATGCACAAGTGCTTGTTCTCATAATGGTAATTAGGCTGGCAGAGAGCAGTTTAAAAATACGTAAAGCCAACAGAGTGCTTCCAGCCTGCCATCAGGAAGCATAAGCACATCCAAGCTTTACTTCTGTACTGTCTCTGAAGCAAATATAGCTTCTGTGTTCATGATAGGTATGGAATAACATATGGATATATCCTGTTCTTAATAGTATTTCTCTTGTTTTTCCATGAAAATTAAACATATTCTTTAGATGGTTGGAATATTACTGATATTGGGATTGTGGATGGTAAGGATGGTTGAGGATGCATTAGTGCTGCAAGAGCTGAGCAAGTACTGCAAAACCCCTCACCCTTTTTCATGCATGCAAATATTTAAATGCCTTCTGTTCATAATCTTTAACTTCTTCATTTAAACATTTACTTGGTATTGGAGCAATGTGGGGTTTTTGGCATTAATTTTTATGAAGGGTAAATTTCAAAGTCACAGGAGGGAACGGTGAAAAGTATTGAAGAAAAGCAGATGGTTTACTCTTCTCTGAGTCTTAGACTTCCTTCAGCCAGGGTCAAGGAGCCCAATGCTGTGCTTGGTCAGGGCGGGTACCCCAGCTCAGGCAGTGCCACCCACGCGCCTCTGCCACCTCTGATTCAGTCACCAAACGCTGCCGAGAGGAACGGGTGAGGTTCTCTGCCCTGCATTTGCAGGCATTACAAAGAAAGGGTCAAATGGTCCCATTTGGGCTCTAAACCTGGGACTCTAGGCATTGTTCAAAATTTCTGCGTGATTTTTAGAGAATTGCCATGTGCAGAAGCCACAGCTTCTGAGCAGAAAAAGAGCCCAAATGCCTAACATAAAATCATCCATAATGAACTGTTATTCATATAATTCAAATCCTCCGTTATTTATAGAGCGCCACGAGAGCATCCAGCTCCTCACAAACATGAAACAAGCCCTGAGCTGCATATAAATCATGGGGACAGATCCTGTCAAGCCTCACGCTGAGGGTAAGAGGTGGGGGATCAGCAATGCCCGATGATTTTGGGGGCTGTCCTGACCTCCGGGCTGGGTGAGAGCCATCCCACCAACACAGCTCAACCTGCGGGGCAGATTTTAGGGGAAACCTGGCCACGTCCCTCGCTGCATCCTGCGGCGGCTGGCGACTCCCCCGGGGGGGCTGCTGAGAAGCCACCGCGGCTCCACGGGCCTCTCGTTTGGTTTGAGAAACCTCCGTTTGCTCTTAGGCTCCCATCCAGGAGCAGTGCTGTGTCTGCATCTCTGGTCTGCCCTGGGAAATGCCGGATCGTCGCTGGCGGCGGGGTGGGATGGGCAGGATGTGGGTGCCCGGGATGTGCTGCCCAAGAGCTGGATGGGCCGCCCCGGGGGGGGGGGCTGTGACTGCTGCCAGGCTGGGGGCTCGCTCCCGCGTCACCGCAACGCCAGTAAAGTGCTTTGGGGTCCTGAGAGGGAAGGGGCGAAGTGGGTAAAAGCCGCGTGTGGCCACCGAGGCACAGACGGGACCCTGAGAGGTCACCCCGGCCACCTTCCACATCCGAGAGACAAACCCAAGCCCTTTCTTTACACCTCTCTGCTATTCCGTCACGCTGCATTTCTCTTCTCCCTTTCTGAAGGTCTTTACAGGCATCACAGGCTAAACGCATGCCCGGCGTACCTGGCTCTGCCTCTCGCACCCCTCGGTTCCAGCTCCAGGGCTGCTTTGCTCTTAGCACACCCCAAGCTGAGCCCTGCGAGTCCCACGGGCTTCATCTCAGTGAAAAAAAAAAACCACCCAGCCCCGCGCGTCCACGCGCGATTTTTTGTGTTAGGAAAAGCTGTTAAGTAGGGCTGAGGAAACGAGAAGAATAGCAGCCCTATTGGTGTCGTGTTTAGAGAGGAACTGGGTTCTCACTGTGTCAACAGCACTTGGCGTGAAAGTGGCCGTTGTTTGGTGAGACACTGCTCCTTTCACCCCGCGCGCCCCAGCTGCTGGGAGCCGGGCGCTGTTTGGACGGACAGAGCGACTGCAACGCCGACAGTTGTTTTAATTTTCAGCCAGTTGCAGGCGTCGCTCCCGGGGCCCACGGGGAGCGCCCGGCGCTGCGGGGTGGTGGCTGTGCCGGGGGGCAGCAATCTTTATTTACAGTATTTGATAATAGAAATGTAAATGTGTTGAAGAGGGACCGGCACCAGCAGGATGCTGCGGCATCTAGGCGGGAGGTGCAACCGTACCGTGCCCGCTGGAGGTGCCAAGGGACAGGCTGGAAAGGTTAAAGTGGGATTTCTCCGCTGGAGTCAACCGACGACTCATGGTTAAAGCTCAGTGTCATTTTGGAGCCTTTGAGGTTTTCAGGGCTGAGAAAGGGGTCAGGAGCGTGCTGCCCCCCCCCAGTTTGGCGCAGGGCCCCTCCGTGCGTGCAGAGGGGGTGGATCTGGGCTGGCGTTCCCTCGAGTGCTTCCCTTTCGCTCTGCTCTGGCATCTCTGGCCTGCGAGGGACCGGCAGCCCCCGGGGGGGTCACTCCTGGGCGCCCAAGTCCACGCTGGTGCTGGGAGGGCTCCGGGTGACCGAGGAGGAGCAAGTCATGAAATACCCACGTAGGCTAAACAAGCTGCCAACCTGCAAAATCCCAATGAATTGTATTCCCTGCCAGCTTTCCTCCCTGAAGCAGCTTCCCCCGCCGCGAGTGTAAGATAGCAAACTGTAAATCAGGGAGGAGAGGACGCGGCTTTCGTCGCGGGAGCGTCTCTGGGCAGGGGGGTCGGGGGGGTTCTGGCGAGCTGGCGCCGGTGGTGGGAGACTGGCTGGGCTCCGGGCTGGGGCTCTCTGCACCCGTGATTCATGGTGTGGCTGTGCCCGAGGGACGGAGTGACTTCATGACTCGTTCCCTAATATTTCCTATTCTTGGCTGACTTCTGTGCCGATATTGGAACAAATTCATTTGAGTTTGTGAATCGCTGTCGTGTTACTTGACTCAAACTGGCGAAGCAGGACCCGGAGCTGCTCTCGTTTTGCTTGCCCGCGGTGCGGGGAGTGCTGAGCCCATGCGTTTGCTTCCTTTGCAGGTGTCCCGGGTGCCCGTGGAGTCCTGTGAGCAGTACACGACCTGCGGGGAGTGCCTGAGCTCGGGAGACCCCCACTGCGGCTGGTGCACGCTCCACCACATGTAAGTCCAGCTTTGGTCATTCTGTTTGACCTTCCAAACAAAAAACAGCTTTCAAAGCCACCGAGCGCCTCCCATGCAATCTTTGCAAAAGCGAATTAGGTTGAGGTTCCTTAAATCCATTCTTCCCTTCCCTGGACGTTCCCTGCATTGCAGCGCAAATGGCCTTGAAAATCCCTGAGCTCCTGTGAAGAGGTAAAGGAAAACAAATTCCTGCTTTGGGAGCGATGGGTCGCACACTGCCCAGAGACAGTGCCGTGGGCGTGATAGGAAAGCAGAATTTAAACTGGTGGCAATGAAGGCCTCATGCTTTGCACACTCCTGGTTGCCCAAGCCCCAAATCCCTCTCAATTAACTGGGAATTTTTAAAGGCAATGGTAGACTTGATTATATGAGTGGGACTTTGCTTTCAGAGAAGTTACGGCACGGGAACAGAGCAGAGCACCAAGCCCTGTTAAATGTATCAGGAAGAGATATTTAAATTCTGCAAGGAAAGGTCAGAGGGTCTGTGCAGCAGCCGTCCCCGACGAGGCAGAGCCGGCAGCACAGGGCTCAGAGCTGGCAGCCCCCCCCCACGCACACCAGCAGGCACAAAGGATGTTTGGGGTTTTTTTTTGTTTTTTTTTTTTTGTTTTTTTTCAGGGGAGCTCCAGGAAACACTCTCTGCATTCAGGAGGTGTCCGTGTCCTTCCTTTCTCTCTCCCCTGCCATAATAACGATCACTTCCTAAGGCGGAAGGGGGACCACCGGGCAGAGGCGCATCGGGGGAGGAGGGGAAAGCCTCGGGGAGGCGGGAGGAGAGGAATAGAAATCCCTCCGGCCGCGTGCCAGCTTGCCGAGCAGCCCCGTTAGATGCATGGAAATCGGGGCGGAGGCAGAGTTCAGGGACCCGCACAGCAGCACTTGGCCACTTGCCTGAGGAGCAGGTGCTGGAGCGGGGGACGGCAGGCTCCTCCGCAAATCCGGCCTGGATTCGGGGACCTGTGGCCTTTGGGGTGCAGGCTGGCTCCCCGCGGCTTGCGGGGGGGGTCGCGCAGGAGACCCCCTGCGGCCGCGGGCCCCGGGCATCCCGCGGGCTCCAGGCAGGCCGGGGCTGGGGGCCGGGGCAGAGCGGCCCCCGCCAGCAGCACGGCGTGGGACACAGGCGCCCTGGGCGTATTTCATTTTATTTTATTTTATTTTTTAGCTTTTTTCCTTTCAGACGAGCCTGTCCAGCCTGACAGCTAACCCACCGTGTGTGCGGTTGTGTCCAAAACTGTCACAGCAGCTTTGGCAGAAGGAAGCCATCTCCATCCCTGGCGATTCCTCCCTCGGGACGTGGCTGGGACAAAAGCCACCGCAGCCTTTTGACAGGGAGGGGGGCGAGGAAAAGGGCCGTGCTCTGCTCAGCCTCTGGCCTGAGGTGCTGCCCAGAACCAGCTGGGGGGGTACGAGAGCATCTGCCCCCAGGGACAGTGACCTTACAGCGCCGGGGAGGGGGGGGGCTGCGCTGTGCGGCAGGAGGGGACGGCTGCGTTAGGCGTCTGGGGCGAGGGGTGTTTGGTGTTGCTCCTCGGGCTCCTGCAGCAGCTCCTCTGCAAGGATCACCGAGTGCTTTCCTAATGCTAATGAACTGAGTCTTCATAAACCACCTGGGAAGCAGGTAAAGGTTGTTATCTTCATTTTGCAGAAAGAAAACCCTCAATGTCAAGAGGAGAGAAACGTGTCATTTCCTCTGCCCTTTTGGCCGTGACATTTCAGCATTAACCTATTCCCAACAAGAGTTTCTTCCCTGATGCTGTTTCTCAACCCTCCCTCCAAGTGTCTGCACTTTCCTGGCCTGCTTGGAGCAATGATCATTTTTTAGCTTTTGTCTTAAGCTGTAAATAATTGAGTTTATCTTGCTGTTCCTGGAACCTCTGTCATATTTGTTTGGAGGCCCCAAGCACTGGAGTGTTTGTATTTAATTTGTCATCTCTCTCCTCTAATTCTTTCATCTCCCTCCTGCCAGATGAACCAGCTGCTCCTTTGCTCGGTGGAAGGGTTGGGGGTCAGGGTGATGCTCGGGCTGTGGTTCCTGAGGGCTGGTGAAAAGGGTGAGGGGCAGGAGAGGAGACGGTTTTGTCCTTAGAAGAGCAAGAGAGGGGCCGGTGGCCTGGGCGAGCGTGGGTATAGTGAACACTAGCACTGAGTCCCAGTTGGAGATTGAATTCCAGTTGTTTCTCCGCGCTGCTTGTTGTGAGGTCTTCCTTCCCAGGTTCGGGGGATGTGTCCCGGGGGTGCCAAGACCCCCAGGCAGCTCAGGGACTCTGTGCAAGAGCTGTGCCCTGTGGAGGAGCTGTAAAGGGCACGGGGCACCCACATTTGCAGTTGACAGAGGCTTAGCTGAGAGCAGGTAACCGAGCTATCAGGGAGCCAGAAAACAAATCAGGATTTTAAATGATGTGTTGGATGTCTGAACAGGTACAGATGTGAGATAGATGAACTAGACCACTGCCCCGTTCCAGCTGGTATCAGGCAACATGTCCTGCCTTCCGTGCCACCAGCCAGGGAGGAATAATAAAGGAAAAGTAAAAGGATCCGAGTTGCCCTGGGATAAGCTTTCATCAGCCAATATTACATAAAGTTTCCTTGTGTGCTCGTTATGTATTACTGTCTCTTAAGGGCCTGAGTCAGGGCTTACGGCTCTGTTGCACAGTGGGGTGCTTGCGTACACGTAGTGCGTACCTGGGATTTAAGAGCAGTGATAGTAGTGATGCTCACGGATGAGCTGCCGGTGAGGATTAAATCAGTGAGCTCTGGAAGCTGGTCGGTCACGCTGGCAGCTCAGCCCGAGCGGGGCAGCTCAGCCCATGAACCTGGACCTGGAGGCAGCCGCAGCAGAGGGGTAACTCCTGCCCTAAAAGAGGAGCTTGAGGAGTTGGTGGCCGTGGGCAGCACATGCCTTGCACATGGCTTTGAGGAGCCCTGGAGGCAGGACATTTGAGAAGGTGCTAAAAACCAGCAGGAGGGGAAAGGGGCTTCCTTCTGCAGAGCTGCTGGGCTCCCCCGGGCACCCTGGAGCTGCAGTGCGACGTGTCCTCCCGGCTGGGGGTCTGCTTGCCACGCAAGTTCATCCCCTGCACGAGAGAGCGGGGTCCTGTGCTGCTCCTCTCCTACACTCAGCGCTCTTTGGGAGCACGCCGGGGCCTCGAGGAGAGTGTTGAAGAGTCTCTTCAGCCCAGCGGGATTTGAAACCTGCAAGACTTCCATACGCTGCTGTCTGCAAGTGTGTTATTGTCTACAGACCTATTTATCTCTGTTAGGGCTGTTGCCATAAATAGTATGATAAAAAAGAGCCATTCCAGCGAGTCAATGAGATAAAGGCTCCAGTCAAGAGCTCACTTTAAAGCTATCTTACAGATTCACTTAAACCTCAATAATTCTTCCTTTGGCAGCATTCATATTTAGCTCCATTATACTCCAAAAAAAAAAAAAAAAAAAGGTTAAAAAAGTGAGAGGGTGAGGAGAACAGTGCCAGCGTTTGCCAGGGATCGCACGGGTGATTTGGGGAGGGAAAGTGTAAACTCCGCTTTTCTTAATCGAAAGCAAATGGCCCCGTGGGGAGGATGGTGGTCCACGGCGTCGGAGCAGGAGGCCCTGGCTTTGCCAGGCGGTTGTCACAGGGGTCAGAGCTCGGTGTGTGCGTGTGGCAAAATTGAGCCTCCGCATGGGCAGGAGGTGTTTCTGCTGCTGTGTGTGTGTGTGTGTGTCTGGGACCGCCTGAGCCGCTCCACAGGGAACCGGGAAAACAAGCAGTTTGACAGCAGCACCTTGTTAATTCAAGTAACATATCCACTCAAGTAAGTGTCAGAAGGGAACTTGCTGGTGGCATGTGGGGCTGGTGACAGCATCTCGATCCCCTGACCTTTGCGCCACCGTTTGAAATAAGGTCCAAGATCAGCAACGAGTGAAAAGTGATAAAATTTGCTGCTAGCGTATTAAGAGCATTAATACCAAAAGGCCAGTATGTCATCTGTGCCCTGGGAGGAGGGGTTAGAAGAAAAGGATTTTCCCCAAATGACATAAAATAGAAAGTCGCTGAGGGATGCCAGTGCCGTGCTGCAAACACTGATAATTCCTCCTTGGTTTCTCGGTGGGCGCTCCTCTAGCTCCTGGAAGCAACTTAATTTCACTCCACTCCCAGGACACCCGCAATAGGAGAACAGGGATAAGGAACCATCCTGGAGCACGCGGTGAGCCAGGAGCAGTCCTGGGCGCTTTGGCACGCTCGGATCTTTTGCGTTCCTGATGGTGGGAGTGGGAGAGACCTGCGAGCTCCAGGCGTGGAAAGCGGCCGAAGCACAGCGGGCAGCTGCCGGGAGGTCCTGTTCCTGGCCCTGCCGCACTCCTCGGCTCCAGGAGGGGGACAATAAATTACCTGTGTGTTTTTATTTTAATTAGAGTGGAGGCATCATCTTGTTACTGCCTGTTATCGCTTTAGGGTTTAGTTTCTGTGCAGATGATGAATTTATGGCTTGCAAGGGCCCCAGCTGAGCAGCGTCGGAGTGCCTGGCTCGCCCCGCACCCGCGGCGCCCGCTGACACTTGGTACCTCTGGATCGTGTCCCGGTGCAGGAGGGACTGGGAATCGCTTGTGACGTAGTTGTGGCTTTTCTTTCCCCTCTCACAGAATAATTTTTCAGCGCCCTGGGGTCTGTGCTCGACGCCTGGTGCCGGCGCAGAGCATCACCCCCGGCCCTGCTGCTACCTCCCCCCTCCCCAGCCGGGGCTCTGCCCTCCGGTTTGGCGGTGGCCCCTCGGGCCTGTTTGTTTGCCCCCGGCCCCGGGCGCTTTCTGAGCTGTGCTCCCGTGCCGCAGGTGCTCCCCGCGGGACAGCTGCGAGCGAGCCGACGAGCCGTACCGATTCGCCGGCAGCATCGGCCAGTGCATGAGCGTCACGGTGCAGCCCAGCAGCATCTCCGTCTCCCAGCACAGCCTCCCGGTAGGTGCTGCCGGCAAGCGGGGAGGGGGAGACCTGTCGGCGAGAGGCACTTCCAGCATTTCTCAGGGTCACAGTCCGTCCTCCGGCCTTTCTCCCTTCCCATCGGCACACATGTTTTCTCATGAAGTCAGGCTCGCAGAGGGACTGGGGAGGAAAGGGGTGGGGATGGCAGAAATAAATTCCCCTTCCCCTTGGGCCTCAGCTCACATTTCTCTTGGTCCGGTTTCATTAGCTGTTGAAAGGAAAGGCTTTGTTTCCCAAAAACCTCATCTGCGAGCTGCGCTCAGGCCTGGCTCCCTGAAGCATCCCAGCTGTTGCTCCCCGAGCCCCCCAGCCCCCCGAGGCACCTGGCCTTGCTGCAGCCCCTTCCCGCTCCCCGCCCGAAACGCCGTGGGGCTGTTGGGAGCCCGCTCACCCCTTCGGGCACCAGTTTGCTGTGGGGACGGTCCCCGTTTGTGCCGTGGGGTCAGCAGGGAGCTGGTTATTTCCAATGGGCACGCGTGCCCGGGGCAGGGCTGCCTCTCCCGGGCGTGCAGCGGGGCGGCTGCTGGGCGTGCAGGGGGTTTTGGGGCAGTCGCTGCTGCTCTCGTGCACGGTTCCCGACGTGGGCATCGAGGGTGGCCGTGCTTCTGTAGAGCGACCGGGGAGACAAAAAGCTGCCGCTGCCACCTCTGCTGAACTGCAGTAGCCAAGGGCTCAGCAAGGTGTTTTTGTATCGGTGAGGAACCCGCGTTCTTGGCTTTTCTTTTTCCTCCTCCGCTTCCCGTGAAAGGGCAGCTGGCCTCCTCCTGTGGGCGGACGGGTAATTTAAGGGGTCAGTATTGAATGGGAAAACAGCAGGTACTGAAAATATGAAGGAAGCTCGGGCAGCTCTGCCTGCTAACAGGTTTCTGGCTGTCTTTTGTGTCCCCTCTGCCTCTCCCCTCGCCGGCTGCAGCTCAGCTTGCTGGTGAGCGATGCTCCGGACCTGGCGGCCGGCGTCACCTGCCTCTTCGGAAACCTGACGGAGGTGGAAGGGCAGGTTTCGGGCAGCCGGGTTGTGTGTGTTTCGCCAGCAGCGAAGGATGTTCCTGCCATACCTGTGGATCAGGGTAAGTAGCTGCCTTCTGGGCAGCAAGACCGCATCTGTGCCAGCGGAACGCGCGGCGTAGGTTTGGAAGCATCTGCTGGCTGGAGCAGAGCCTTTGGGGCTGCCGCTGGAGAAATTCATGCTCCTGTCGAAGACCCTTGAACCCAGGGAGCTAAATATGCTTTGTCCTTAAGAAATGCATCCCACACAGGGAAAGGTAGGCTGGGGGCAGGCAGCACCGTGTGCTTGCCCTGTCCTTAGGCCCTCCCTGCGCTGCCAGACAGCTCCCCAGGACAGGACAGGAGCCGGCTGTCCCCCCCGGGGTGACACGAGTGGGGCAGGGGCTCACAGCCTTGCCACACCAAGAGGATCTGGGAAGCAGGAGCCCTTCCCTCGGCCTGGCTCAGCACCCACAAGTAGGTGGATGCAGTTTCTATTTTTTGGTCCTGAACTTTGGGTTGTTTCTTCATTAATGTCACTGCTGTCATATATTTTTCTTCCCATAACCAAAATGCTACTTGCTTAAAACTCATTTTCTCCTTGGCATCCTTCCAGGTGTCAACTGTGCTTCCCTGCTGACATCTTTGTGTTTCTAAGGCATTAGCTGGAGCCTGAGACTTGGTGAATGCTGGGCACCGAAAGCTGCTCTAGCAGTGGGGCTAGGGTAGACTTACCCACAGCAGCTCCGGAAGAGCAATCTGCTCTTAATTAACTCAGCGCTGAGGCTACTAAAGAGCTTCACTAGTGCCCCCATTTCCAGCATTGTCTCTTATTCTAGTCTTGGGCTGCTGCTCGGAGTAGACCGAATTAGTGTTTTGATACTGGAGACAGAATCCTTTAGGGAACAGGATGAGATTCCGAAATCAGTTCAGCTGGGGGCAACGTTTAGACGCTGTGTCCCCAGTGCATTTTGCCACCAAGCCTGATTTGGTTTGGAGGCATTGCTGGAGACAGCCAGCCCAGCACCCTGGGGTGCTGGAGGGCATCGTCCAGCCGGGGGGATGCTCAGCCCCCAGCTTGGGGACCTGCTGCAGGCTCACCGCAGGTGGGGGTCCTGACGGCGGGGGAAGCAGGGGGACAAAAACAACCTGGCTTCCACCTTCTACCCCCCGAAGCAGATGGCTCAGCGCGCTGGCAGGCGGGGAGCGGGTGCCCCCGCGTCTGCTGTTGCTTCCTTCGTTACTGCTGCCGGGACTGACGGGCTCTGGTTTGCATCCCCAGACTGGTTCGGCGTGGTGCTGCAGCTGAAGTCGCGGGAGACCGGGAGGACATTTGTCAGCACGGAGTTCAAGTTCTACAACTGCAGTGCCCACCAGCTGTGAGTGCTCCCTCCCTGTCCCCCAGCGGAACCAAACAGTGGCTAAAAAGAGAAAGGGCTGGGAAATGGATGCTGGGCTCCAGGACCAGCCTGGGGCTGGGGGGGGGGGGTGTGTCACGCTGCTTGGTTCAGCCAGCAGACACGTGCGGTGGAAGGGGAGCCCACCAGCAGAAGGGGAGCTCACCAGACCCTGTCCTCTGCGCTTCTCTGGGTGCGTGGGCGGCTCGCTCTGCCTTGTGAGATGCAGGCGGAGGGAGCCTGAAAAAAAAACAAAACAAAAAAAAAAAACCACAAAACATTAACCTGCTGGTGCCCCCAAGCTGCGCAATCCCGCAACTGTGAACTTGGATGCATCTTCGCAGGCAGCCGGGGGAGGCAGAGCCCTCCCCTCCGCTCTGGCCGGGGCAGCGGGGTGCTGGCTGCTGCGAAGATGCTCCCCGGGGTGACAGAGGAGGGCACGGCTGCCAGAGGAGACGGCGGCTGGGGCCGAGCTGGACATCTCCAGCCCTGGGGTCGGTTTTTATTTTAGATGGAATGAGCAGGAGCGCTGGCGGCAGGAGCCCCTCGCAGCCTGCCTGTCCCCGGGCTTGGGCAGAGCAGCCCCGAGAGCCCGACACGGCAGCAGGGCTGGGGGGGCTCAGCACTGCTGAGCATCGTGGAAACGTGTCCCCCCGCCATGGGCACATCTGCTGCTGGAAGGCAGCACGCAGCTGGCTGGCCTTAAAAACACGTTTGCAGACCTGGAGTGTTTATAGATTTCTCTCTGGGAACAGCACAAGCATTAAAGCACCAAAAATGAAATGTGGGCAGGACTTGCCAGAAGTTGGCTAGTGAACGGCAGGCCGGACCCACAGGGCTGGGCAGCATCTCCTGTGGCAGGGCTCAGCTGCCAGCTTTGCTCTGGGAGCGTGATGTGCTGCTCGAGCTGGCTGGTGGGAGTCAAGGAGTGCCAGCACAGGGTCACCCCCAGACTTTCTGCACTGGGTTTGAAGCCTGAAGCTACTGGCCCTCCCCTGCTGCACTTGGAAGAAGGTTGTGTGCGCTGATGGGTTCAGCTAGCCTGCAGCTTTTCTAGGCATGCATTCTTTTTAATTTTGTTTTGAGTCACAGCAGAGAGCAGAGGTATTGGGATGAAAGGAGCCCTGTGAACCCTTCAGTCCCCCCACGCTGCCTCCCATGGTGGTCTGTATCCATTACCCCCACGATCCCAGACTCCTGTTGGGCACAACTTTGTCCTCCAGTCCTTGTCCCTCAGTCAGGCTGTACACCACCAGCCCCTCCTCCAGCGCTTCCTCTGCATTCTCCTGGTTTTGAATTTGCATGGGGGGTGGCATCACAGGGACCCCTATTTTCACTTAGGAGCTGAGGTTTGAATCGGGAGAGGCAATGCATCTTTTCTGGCCTGTCAATTGGCTTCATCTGACCATGCCTTTCTGCCAGCTTGTGTTTGGAGATAAAAGTGCTAACGCGGTGGTAAATTCTGCAGCGCTTACATCATACCGGACTCGTTACCAGCGAGTTCAACAAGGGCACGAGCCAGCCTGGCAGGAATGAATCACAGCGTGCAAAAAGGAGGCAGGACTAGAGGTATCAGCCCCGGTGGAGAAGAGAGACCTGTTGGTCCTGAGCCTCTTCATCGCAGCGGCGAGGGTGTCTAGAGAGAGCAGGGGAGCCGCCGTGCCCGCGGTGGCTGCGTGGCAGCAGACGTGGTTGCGGTGTGGGAAGCACGAACCCCTTGGGAGGTGGCGTTGGGCTAAGAGGGGCAGGAGGGGCTTGGGGCTGGGCAGGAACATGCTGCTTTTGCAGACTGGCTCTGCGAAACCTCCCGTGCTGGATCCGGCTGTTGTGAACCCACGGGCTGAGATGGTTGCGCGCTCAGGTGCATGAATTCCTGGGTCCCCAGGGAGCTGCAGGTGGGTCGGGGAACATGGTGATGGCTTCTGTGTTAAGTCCCTTTTGATAAGGAAGAAATGAGGTAGAGAGATGCACTTTCTGAAGAAGAGAGACAGTGGTCCTTAAGAAAGCTGGATTGGGATGAAAGAGCAAGGGTGGTGACCTGGCGTAGGTCTCTGAGAGCTCAGGATCCTGCCAGGACCCTCCCCAGGGCTGAGCAGAGCTGAAAGCACCAGCCAGAAACCCACAGCACAGCGAGAGGTGCCGAGCCAAGCCGTTGGCCTGGGTAATCAGAGAGATCCTCCTCCCTCAGCCCAGCCGTGCTGGGGGAAGCAGAGAGCTCCACCGGCACCAGATGGGAGAGCTGGAGGCCAGGGCCAGGCCAGGTGAGGGTGGTGGGAGGAGTGCTGCAGACCGAAAGGGAGACAGAAATGGGTCAAACAAACGAGTAATTAAATAAGCTTGCAGCACTTGATACTCTTGTCCAGATTTGCACGTGCGTGATTAGAATAAGCTTCCTTAGCTATTAAGGTCACTGCAAACGCATTAGAAGGAAAATACAATTGAGTTACTAAAACACACGTTCTCGTGGCAGCAGCCTGTGAGGGGCACTGCCCTGATGCCTCTCCCCCGAGACCTGCTTTCCTCATTTTCCAGACTTTCCTGCCCAAGGCCACGTTCCAGCTTCCCTGGTGATGTTCGTCTGTCTGTGCTGACCCCGAGCTCGCTCCGGCACATCCCTGCCCTGGCATATCCCTGCTCCAGGCAGCAGGTTACACCACAGAGCTGAATCCCATGGGCACAGCTCATATTTACACCAGCAGACGGTCACTAAAACGCTGCCACGTGGCACGGGGGGGGGGTTGGCCTCAGAGATGGAGGAGGTGGGTACTGCAACTATTAGCAGCTGTCATGGACCGGGCATCTAACTGGCAGCCAGTTAGTGTGGAATAAAAACCACCCAGCCAGTTCGCTGGCAGCCGGGCCACCCCCCTGTCTGAAAAGGGTCTGCGTTCTTTCACAAACATTTCATAAACAGTTAATTTCTTCGAACATGAATCAGAAGCACTTGCTGGACTCTGCACTCCAAGGCCAAGCAGAAGTGTTACCGCTGACTTGAAGCATTCCTGACTTGTAAAACAACTCAGCCAATTTTTGCTGGGCTTGTCTTGTTTTCCACTCTCTAAACACTAAAAATCAAGTCTGGTGTCAGTGCAATATTATGCTTTATGCTATGCCAATGCAATGATGTACATTAAATCCCAGCTTGTATTTTATTACTGAATGAATTGTAAGGTTGCTTAAAGACTTTCTTTTGCGTGTGTTTTCCCAAACCTGTTTGTTACTTTTGTTGTACCAAAACATCCATGCAAAGAAATTGCTTTTCCATGAAGGACCCCGAGCCTGGACTTCTGGCCAGGCCTGTCTGTTACCATATAGACCTCCCAAGGTGATAACCTCCTCCGTAACTTCTCCTTTCCCCCCCCAGGTGCCTGTCTTGTGTGAACAGTGCTTTCCGCTGCCACTGGTGCAAGTACCGGAACCTCTGCACCCACGACCCCACCACGTGCTCCTTTCAGGAGGGACGGATCAACGTCTCTGAGGTACCAGACCGGGGTTTCAGTACTCCTGAGCTATTTGCTCTTTGCTTTTCTATGGCACGGTGAGCGTAACCAATGCTTGTGTGAGGCTTTTCAACTTCCCATGGGTCGGGGCTCCTTTCTTGGCTGGCATCAAAAAGTGCAGATACCGCTTTAAAGGAGCGTAGCAAGAAAGTGTCAGTTTAGCAAAAACGATGTGCCTCGACCTGAATGCCAAAGCTGATCCCACTTCTGATATGTGGGTATGCTCAGGTTCAGTAATAAGTGTAATTGCTGTGGTGCTTTCCTTCAGGGGTCTCAACCACTCCTTGAAGACCAGCACATTTCAGCAACTCTGCTTTACATACAAGGCGTGCAGGGATTTGCCTGATGGCAAGCAACAAGTCGGATGCAGAGCTCTTGGTGGGACTTATTCAGTGAGTTGTGTTGGCAGGTCTGAAATCTATGGCAAGAGCCTGACTGTAAACTGATTAAGAACTGATTAACAGCCCCAGACTTTGGAAAAGAGAATCGATTCAGGTTCCAGCACTGTGGATCAGGAGCCATCTCTCTTAGCAGTTAATAAAAGGTGTGGGGCTCAAGTCCAAAAATGCTTTTAACAGTTGGAAGGAGGGAGGCATAGCCCGTCAACAGCTCTGCCAGATCCTCTGTATGTCCCGAGGTGGAGGGATCCGTGGAGGGAAGGAGTTGGTTAGCACGAATTCCTGATCAAAGGTTACCGCTAACCCCTTGGTCTGGGGTTTCTGTACCCGTTGTCTTGTCTGGTTCCCATGCTGCTGCCTGCTTCAGGTTCATCAAGTACAGAGCAGATACAGCCTCTGATGCTGGCAGGGTCCTGGTCTTTGCCCTTACTGCCCCTACACATAGCTTTGTAGCACCTGAAGTGCAGGTCCTAAAGCTGCAAGGGGGAAAAAAAAAAAGGATTAAAAGGTGCTTTGAAAATCCTGAGTGTCTTGGGAAGTGGAAAGGGCAGCAGTGAAGACATATACAAATACTAGGAAAAGAAAGGAGAGTAAGGTTAGTCGACATCAAGATAAACCCTTATCAGTGAGTAATAAAGATGAAGCAGAAGAGATCGGTCAGTAGAGTAAAACACTGAGCCATTAAAAAGAAGTGACTGAAGCTGCAGGCTGCTGCTAAACCACTAGTAAACTTGGAACTTAACTGATGGATCTTTCTGGTTAAAATGCTCCAGGAGGCACACAGATACAAGGCAAGAAACGCTGGCGAGCTGCATGTGTAAATACCTCAGCCGGAGTCTGCAAGAGCCAAGGGGTGGGCAGCGGGAGCAGGCGCTGCCTCCTGCCAGGGGCGAGGAGGGGCCAGGCAGCAGCATCCGAGAGCTGCCCCGTGCCGCAGAGGGAACGGGTGCCCAAGGAGAAGCATCCACCCTGGGGACAAACCGAAAGGTTTCTCAGGCCAGGTCAAAGTCAGGGAACTTCCTTTCAACATAACAAGAGAAAGCAAAAACCTTCGCTTTTCCTTCTCTCGAGTGATGTGGAGTTTTTTCTCCTTCACACTCAAATCATCACTGTATTCCCAGGCTTTACAATTGTAGTTCTTGGTTTTATAGGTCTTCAACCCCATGATCTCAGAAGTGTTTGACAAGTCTCTGGTAAAGTAGGACAACCCCATTATCTCTGTATTTCTCCTGGGAACGCACAGGACTTGCCTGAGATCACACAGAGGGAGCGAGTGGAGGAGTTGGTATCTCTGCCAGTTCCTGCTGGGATCACAGGACTGTCATGTCTCCAAAGAACTTCCTCTGTTGTCTTCATCGTGTAGAGGTTGTTTCTTCCCAGGGGATGTTATGTGATATCTAACACCTTCCTGCTGATTACTTTTGATAAGGGCTGATAATAACGATACAGGTGCTCCACCGTTCATCATGATTTCTCCAGACCCCTCTCAACACACAGGCAAAACCAGCCACCAAAACCTAATTCGTTTGCTTGTTTAAAGCAAATGAATTGCCACTTGGGTACACAGCGCTAACGCCTTTGTTACGGGCATTTCACTCCGGCTAGCACAAGGCGTGAAATAAATGCCCCATAAAGAGTTTCCTCTCTTAAAACAGCTCAGATCACAATGTTCTCATTGATGTATTAGCAAAATGTTTGCGCCTTCCAGCGTCGCTCCCTCCCTAGCAGAGGGCCGGCTGTGTGGCAGCGGTGGCCGTGCCCCCGCCGCGGAGGGAGCAGCGCCGGCGCGCGCTGCCCTACTTTCAGTCCCATGTGCCTCCTCTCGTGTAAGATTTGCACGCGTGTTCACACGGGGTTGGAAATTTTCTTGTACCATTATATTTAATTTAAGAGAAAATATCTCGAATATTCCCTTTTACTCCTGGCCCGTCAGAATTTGTGTCCCAGTGGGATTTGATGTGTAACAAACTCCCTTTGATGCTCCTAGGAGTCATCTGTCTTGAGAAGGGAAAGGAGCTCCAAGTCTCAGCTGCTTTCCAAGGTGATGAGGGAAAGCGTGAGCTGTATACTTGCTCCTTGCAATCTTCTGGTCACATTGATTGAGCTAAATGCTGCCTTTTCGCCCCACTTCCATGAAAATACAGTGGAGAGAACAAGCTTTTTCTGTCCCTCCGCCTGCCCTGTCAGCAGGAATTGTTTGCTCAAATCTAAGGGCAGAGCTCAGCGGCGGGCACGGCTGATGCAGCCTCTGACAATGGGTCGGAGCTTTGTCCTGGGGTAGCGGGTGGCCTGTGCAGCCATCGGTAAGTGATAAGGTGCTAAAGGTAAGTGATAAAGGTGCCCCTTGACGGCCAGATCTCTGCTTTGCCTCACGCTGATATGTTTGCAAAAGTGAAAGTGTGTGCAAGGCCCGTTTGCTTTTCAGTTGTTGGTAGATAAATGCAGAACCCTTCACGGCCTTTAAAGCAGAGCTGTCTTCTAGGACTGAGCTGGCTGTCCTTGATCCCTTCACCCAGTGGGACATGGGGTAAACCCAGCCCTTTTGGGGCCTCTTTTTCCAGGTGGCTAGTTCTCTAGGAGTCAATAATTAGATAAGCAACTCTATTTTCTCAGTCTTTTCTTAGCCCGAGGTGTCATTTGTCCGCAGAAGGTGCCTGCTTAGATACTGCTATCTAAAGAGCAATGGGAAAACAAAGGCCTGGAGCTGGCTTACACCCACAAAGCAGAGCTTCTCCAAGAAGGGGCCTCGTGGGTGTGTAGCACTGATTGTCTCACTTTGCAAAGCTTCAGATCAGGCCTATGATATAATTTTAATGTGTCTGTGGTGGTTGGGTTTGTGTGTGTGTGAGGCTATAAGGTGTCTCTCTCTAAATATATAAAACATGCAGATGAAGAGGAATGTATATAGATAAATGTATTCTTACACCCCATCCCAGTGGAGAGCTAGAACCAAATAAACCCTACTGATTTCCCAGAATGTGGGATCCCATCCCTCTTTGATGTCCACTGTGTGCAGACAATGCCACTTCCGAGTGTGAGATGCTGAATCAGGGGGACAGAGCATTTCAGGTTCTGGGAGTTTAGTGCAGAGCCACATTTCTGCTCTGGTCTGACTCCTTTAAATTCAAATTGTGTTTAGAGCAAAACCTTTGCCCCTGGCCCTGCCCTTGGTTGCAGACTCCTGCCTGATGTGCCTTGAAGGAAATCAAACAAAATCCAACCGTCCTCATATCTGTCCTTACAATCCCCACTGTTGAATGCCTGAATGGGAACTATGATGTGTAGGACATAACTCAGAGCCACATCTAAGTCTAACAAAGTCAGCAAATGGCTTTGCTGGGTCACATCTAACTTCTGGAGAGATGTGTTTGTCTGAAAAAGCACCGCTACTAACAAAGAGTCCAGCTTCAGCAAGATTAACTCATCTTGATTTGAGGAGATTGGATTGAGTTTATTGGCAACACTTTTTTCATCAGTAGATTTATGGTGTGTATAACCTACCGAGTCTGGTGTTTGGAGGGGGAAGGAGCCCTGCAGGAAAGTGTCCCTCAGAGCTGCAGGGGACGGGAGGGAGATATTTCCACCTGTAACTCGGCCGTGTTTGAGGGAATTGCTCCTGTCCTCACCTCTGGTACACAAAGGGTTGTTCACGGGTGAGAAATAGGCTCTCAGGCCTGCTGTGTTTTGCATGGCTGTAAATATCACAGTACTTCATAAATTAATGGCAAGAACCCGGGTCACAGCACGCACATACAGCCCAGAGCTCAGGACAAAAGGGCTTCGGGGTAGGAATTTACCACTGAGAAAAATCTCACCTCAGTTGCCTCAGTTTTCATGTTTGGTTTCCAAGGAGCAAGGTCTGCTCTCCTTTCCAGTTGCAGAAATGAAGAATAATGTGTTTCCATGAGTGACGGGGACCGTAATTTATATCATTGGGAACACAACTGTGAGCCAGGGGTTTACATCCGCGTGCCAGATTCATTTACGTTTATAACTTTAAAATATGTGTAGCAAGATAATATTTGTGGAGGTTTGTTTTCTTTTAAGATGAAAAGTATGAAAACATTATGTTTTCCTCCATTTGGACTAAATCCCGTAGTCAAAAGAAATGCCTGCCATTTCTAGGCAATTTTTTCCAATTAAGAGCGAGATGATTCGACCTACTAAAACTGCTCTGTTAAACACAAATAATAGCCATGGGTGCTCTGTTCTACTCCAGACAGATGCGTATCGTGGATCTTTAAGGTATTTATAGACCTTGGAATCTTTGAGGCTAAAAAGTGTTGGAGAAGCATAAAATGTCTTTGTAAATTGTGTGCGATGATACTTCATACACAGAATATTCCCCAAGAGCCTGTGCCACTCATGCGTCGGAGTCTTGTCTTTCTCCAGCAGATCTTCTGATTTGTGTTTATTCTGGTGTACAGAAGTCAAGAAAGATAATAAGAGGATTCAGCATGTGTTTGTTTAGCAAGAGGAGGCAATAATGGTCTTTCTAATTCACTGCAGGATTTACTTCTCATGAATTAAAAAACAAAGTAAACTGATTATGGAACAAATTGTATATTCCACTGGCTGCAGCCTCCCTTTTATTCTGTATTTTCTGGATGCTCAGCTCTTCCTGGCACTGGCGTGGGGAAGCACCTACAAACCAGGGATGGTCTCGGTATTTGCCACCACGAGGGGACCTTTGCCAGCAGCAGGACTGGTGCTGCCAACCGCCTCCCAGTTCACCACGGAATTCCTGTAAAGTGAATAAGCATTGACGGAGGCATTGCTGAAGCTGCTGATACGGCCCCAACAAAAGAATATTTGTTAGCACTGGCTTTTAGAGCAGGTAGAAGAGGTGGTGAATGGACAAACCGACCTGCCAGGGCTGCTTACGTGTGGCATCACCCCCCTTCAACTCTGTGTGTGCAGCGAGGGACTGCGGTGCCACCACTGCTCACCCACGGGAGACCCCGACCCACCCGCGCAGGCTCCGTGGGAAGGCCTGGGGGTGTACGTCACTGCGGCAGCAATTTAAAAAAAAAAAAAAAAAAATTAAAATTTAAAAAAGACCCCAAAGCCGAGCAAGGAGCCTGGATGGGGAATGGCACAAGGAGGGAGGAGAGGGCTGCCCCCCGCAAGCCCCCGCAGCTTTTGCAGCTTCGCTCACTCATCTGATAAATTCAGCAGCGAGCGCCAGCAGCAGCGTGGCTCCCCACGAGGGCCCTGGGCTTTCAGTAGCGTGACGTCTTCCTAGGTATCGTTCCATCCCAAAATGTATATCCCCTTATTAGTGTGATCACTGTAGCTGTCAGCCAGCACAGAGGGGCTGCCTTTCTCGGTGTTTCCCCGAGTGGCTGCACTCACAGGCTGCGTGCCTTTTTTTAACCAGAATCCCAATGTGACATTTTTCTCCTGCTGAAACCAAAGGAAGAAAAATCTATTATGTCCTACTCATCTCTAATGACGGCAGAACAATTTTTGCTACCAGCATTTTCAGCACTAGAGAGCAGATTTGAAAATGTAAGTCCTCTCCCATGTCTCTAAAGGAAAAAGCTTTTCTTTAACAGTCGCCTCACGAATAGCAGTGGCCGGGAAGGATAATGGTCCATAACATATTCATTATTTTCAGGACTGTGCACTGAGGTTCTCCCACTGGTGAGGTGACTGGAGATTTTTTTGTTTCCAATCATAATGTGATAAAAGATTCTGCAGCTCCAGAATGCCATTCCGCCCAAACACAGGCTTTCCACAGAGCTTGGGACCTTTCTGGAGCGGAGCCATTTGTCTCCTGTTGGTCCTGGATATGACTTTGAGGTTAAATGCAAAACCTTAAACGCAGCCAGATCTGAAGTAGAAGGTGGTAGAGGTGTGTGGTGCATAACGAGGAGGAAGGACCTGGGGTGCAAAGTCAGCTCGGAGGAGCTGGCAGTTGGGTGCAAAATGCCACAAATCTTGAGATTTTGCCGGTGGTAGTGTAAAGGCTGAGCTGGGGGTTGGAGCCGTGACAGCGGGGTCTTGGGGAACCTCAGAGCTGAGCTTCACGGTGGCATTCCCTTCCAGCCTATAAACCTGCTCCGCTCAGAAAAGGGCTTTTCTTTCCTCCCCAGCACAGCCCGCTTTCTGGCTGTTGGAGTTTAAAATCACTCTTGGCTGTTAATCCGTGAAAGTCCCTGTTAGAAATAAAATAAAAAATATATAAGGAAAAATACCACTAAAGAGGTTTATGAGGCAGCAGTTTAAGCTACTGGCTTCTCCCAACTGGGGTAGCATCTGTTTCTCATTTACAACTTGCCTGAGCCAGTAGCGAAACAACATCCCATCGGTCTGGCTGTGAGCTGGAGAGGGAGCGCGGCTTGGCGTGCTTAATGGTCGTTAGTGGGAGATGGGGATTTTCTCCCTGGATACCCAGTCCTGGCGGGGGCCCGGCGGGGATGGCTCTCGTTGCATTGCCAGCCGGATGATTTACTTTAATTGCCAGGCAGGGTGGCAAAGGGCTTGGGATGCCAGTCTGGTATTTGGCAGAGGGAAGGAAGATGTCAGTCCATTTTTTCTAAAACTTCTACTTTAGCTTAGGATTAATCATTTAGTGTCAGATACTTACAGGTACTTAGGTACCTAGTTCCATTAGATCAAAGCAAATTAGAGCTAAACAGAATGTAAATACTTCTGACGGTCAGAGCCTTTGTCTCTGCGTGTTGCAGTTCCCCGTATATAAATTGAGGAAAAACTGTATCTCCCAGTGTGTTATGAAGAGATAACGTTCAGGATGTTGAGATCTTATGGGAGGAATGTCATACGATTACCAGGAACTGATAGGTCTTTTTTTTTTCCACTTCATCTCAGAGTGTCATTTAGACATCTAGTTTGTGCTCGTGGGGAACTGGAGATCTGCTCATCTGTGGAATGATGTTTGCAGGGAAAGTGTCCTTTTACTTTGCATGCAGCATCTTGAATAGCAAAGTCTTGAGCTATTGCAATATTAAAACTTGCTATTAATTTGCAATTTCATTATTTTGGCCAGATAGTGGCAGAAGTGGAAACAAATCACACTTCTCTGTACTTAATGTTTTAATTGCTGTGCTTAGTTTTCAGAATATATAGTTTTGGAGGCAGCAGCATTTTGCTCTTTTCTTTGCTCCTTTATTGCAATCGCACAGATGTTTGAAATATTTCACATGAATTTCAATGGAAAATTTAATAGACTGCTTCCAGTTTTATGATATTTTGTATACTCAAAAATCAGGCTGTTTTCAGGGACTAAGGAACTACCATTACACATTTTTTCACTGCCTCAGGCTGAGAACTCCTGAGCCTTGTTTATAAAATGGCCATCAAGGACAGAGTGCCATTCTTTATTTAATGTCACCTTTATTGAATGCCCTGAGGTCAGTTGTGGAAGCCTTTGGGGTTCAGGAAGGAGGCCGTTACAGCAAAGCTCCCATCCCGCTGGCCTGGCCTCGTACTGCAGGAGGGCTGGCGGTTGTCAGCCGAACTGCACCTGCTGTTGCAGGAGCAGGACTTGTTTAATCTCCTCTTTCATGCAAGAGGCTTCAGATCCTAATCAGGAGCCGCCTGAAGTGAAATTTCTTTGTGCTGTTTTGTCTCAGCCCCCCACTCGCTCTCTTCTCCTCCTCCGGACTCCCACTGAGCAGCCTCTCCCCGCTCCCGGAGCTCAGCATCCCTCACTTTTTCTGGTTGTCTCCCGCAACGCATTTGCTCTGGCCTGGCAGGGTGATTGATAGTACTGTAATATACAGCTCTGGCTGTAATATCGTTCTGAATTTGCATTTAACTCAGAAGAACGTGTTCCTGGAGCAGCCCTCGGTCGCATCCCGGAGGTGCAGGCAGGTTTTCATCCGCAGCAGGAGCCGCTGCTGCTCCCGGTTTGTTTGAATCGCTGAGCTGGGCTGGGGCATCACCCTCCCCCGGCGCGTGGGGCTGGCGGGGTCCCTGCGCAGGCTGGGTTTGCTCTTTGCGGGCTAATGTCAAAGGCTCAGGGTGCCCGAAGGGCCTGTGCCAGGAAGAATTGGAGGCTTAAGGTTTTGAAGCCCAACGGGTGCTGTGGAGAAGGCCGAGAGCCGGTGCCTCAGGTCCCGGGGTTGGTTTGGCACCTCATGGGCTGGCCTTCCTCCTCGCCCGAGGGTCTCCCCGGTGACCACCCAGCGGCAGGAGATCTGCAGGTGCCATCATTTGTTGATAATTTTGCTGTTTTCACTGCGTATGAAGGGATGTGTGGCACTCCGGGCACAGCCCAGCATCCGCCCCACTGGTACATTGTGAGATACAGTTGTGTGCAAATTAATCCCATTTTGTTTCAGTCCTCCCTTCTCTGTGAGAGATCCCTCCTCAGTATTAGCTCCTCAGGTCCAAGGATGGCCACTTTTTTGAAAGCCATAAGACCTTCACAAATGCTGTTTGCTGGAGGAGGCTCGGAGTTTGTTGCACGTGCCAAACCTTTTGCTACGATTCCTAAGAGGAAAGGCCAGTTTTTCAGACTAAACAGAAATCAGGATTAGGGCGCTTAATCCCATCTGTGAAAACCCCATCCCTCCTCTTCTGGATACTGACTGCAACCAAATCCTCCCGTCCTTGGATGTCCCCCGCTCCCCAGAGGCACAGAGCAGGGAAAATCGCTGCTTTAGAGATAGAAAGGGCAGTTCAGGCCCCGCTGCCTTGCCCACCCGGCCGGCGGAGGCACGCACCCACCCAGGCACCCCCCAGCTAAGGGCAAAACGGTGCGAGCAGCAGCGCGGGAGCAGGGCAGCGAGCTGGGTGGGTGTTTCAGAAAGGCCAGAGGTGTCGGAGCATGGCAGGGGGGGAGAGCAGATAGAGCAGAAATCAGCATCGCCTCGGAAATTAATGGCGCACTGGCGTGATTTCACTCGGATAAAGCAGAGCGGAACAGTGCCTGGCAGCGAGAGGGAAAGCGCTTCCCGGGCGGATCGGTCTGGCTCCGGAGCGGCACGCGGCCGAGGGGTGTAAGAAGCGAAACGGGATTAGGAGGCGGCGCTGGGAGCAGCCCATCGCCCTCCTGGAGCAGCGGGGCTCCGGCGGAGCTGGAGCAGCCGATAACGCGCTGCCGCTGCTGCGGGAGGGCAGGGCGAGGGCTTGGGGCTCTGCAGGTAAAACCCACGGCAAGCTCAGAGCGGGGAGGACGCCTTCGATTCATCCCCCGAGTGGCGGTTGTTGCTCCTCCTGCGGCTGCGGTGAGAAAATCAGAGCCGGTCCCAGAGCAAGGGGCCTGAAATGGGGGTTTCTTTCTTTCTGTGCTTAACCTGCAGCTGCGTGGGTGGACAGGGAAGCGGCGGGTCCCGCGCGCTGAAGATGTGCTGGGGCATCAGCCCTGCCGCTGCAGCAGGCGAGCTGAGACCGGGGCAGACCTGCCGTAACCTCCCGCTCTGTTTTATTGCCCCCCAGGACTGTCCCCAGCTCTTCCCCACAGAGGAGATCCTGATCCCAGTGGGAGAGGTGAAACCCATCACCTTGAAGGCGAGAAACCTGCCCCAGCCCCAGTCCGGCCAGCGCGGGTACGAGTGTGTCCTCAGCATCCAGGGCGTGATCCACCGCGTGCCCGCCCTGCGCTTCAACAGCTCCAGCGTCCAGTGCCAGAACAGCTCGGTGAGGGACCGGGAGGGGAACGGGGCAAAAAGGTGCCCCAAATGGGTGTCAGCTCCGAATAGAAGGGGATGGGCTCAGCCACGGGGAGAGTGAAACATCCTGGAGTCAAACTAATCCTGAATTCCAGGTGGGAACCTGCCGTGGGCGAACGATGTGTTTCATTATAGTGCCAGCCAGGAGAAGATCCTTTATCTGGCTTCTGCCTGTCTGACTGTGGGGGGTCAGCGAGGGGAAGGGGAGGAGGAGGAGGAGGGAGTGCAGGGAAGGTGTTAAGGCAGGCTAATTCACACGGGGGAGATAAGGCAAATCACAGACCCCTTATCAGGAGCTGTCGAATTCCAGGTCACAGGAGCTGGATGAATACAGTAATGCTGAAAAGCAGCGTGGTGCAGGGAAGGAGGGGGAAAGGAAAACTGCCAGGGGAGAGAGCACAGCGCTGCAGAGAGAGGGAAATTATCTGAATGATGCTGCTGGAGAAGCGGACAGGGGGGGATAGCTCTCTTCTGTGGGATGGGGCTTAGCCCTGCCAAGGGACCTAGCAGGATTTTACCCCAGAAAGCCCAAGTCACTGTGGCAGGTACTCAGGGCTGCAGCAAGACGCGTGGCAAATGCAGGCCACCCGCCGAGCCGAGGGTCAGACACGGCACGTGGAGCACGGGCAGGGAAGAGCTTGGCCCTTCCCCTCCTTGTCGTGCATCTGAAGAGGTCCGTGGGCAAACAGGGCAAGTTCAGTTTGTTTTAGGCAGCAGAACAGGGTCTACTTTAATATTCAGTGCAGATGGTCTTAAATTGTTAATGAAGTTTTGAATTTTTAAAAATTTCACTGGATATTTATATATCACTGGCCATCTTTGGGCCTTGCAGCTCAGTGGATAATAAATGTATTAATACTATATAGTACTTTCCCTGTCCAAGGCGATTTATAAACATTAGAGAAGCACTTTTATTCCTGTTAGGCTAGCAGAAAGTGGTAAGTAGAAAATGTAAGGGCAATTCTGTACTCACAGCTCTATCACTTGTAAAGAAGATCTTGTTTCACACCAACTTAGTAAAACCCAGGCAAGGTGAGTCCGTACAACCAAATGTAAATTAAAACTGTACAACTATTGCACAGGAACAGTCAAAGCAGTCTGCTTTGGTTTAACCACCACTCCCTCATCCCAAAGAGGATGGCAATGTTTGCTCACCTTTTTAAGTCTTTCTAGCCGCTCTTGGTTGACTAGGGCATCAGAATGAGGCCTCATTGGTGCTAGTTGAGATAATGGGAATTTCAGAATGCACTGGGAATTCATCTAAAGCATCCAGATTCACTCAGCCATGGCCCCCAGGTTGTCCATGAGAAGGTGAATAATTCAAGCCGGAGCTATCCTAGACTAGGCTGAAGCAGAGACTGGGAAAGGACCTCTCTACACCATCTATTTTTTTCTCAGCGGTTGCCTGTTTCATCAGGCAAAGCTGTGCAGGTTGATTTTTAAGCTCCCAGTCACACTAGGGTGCATGGTGACTCTATGAGAAGATAGCCTGAAGGCAGCAGTCCTTCCAGTCTGATTAACCGGAGGGGCTGTATTGATAAGCTAGAGACTGAGTGACAAGAGCAACCACTGTGAGTGGAATAATTAATCTGTTACCTCTCACAAGGACTAGATCTGATTTAATTATCTGTTCCTGGTGAGGAGGAGGGAGTCAAAGCAGGACCCTGGTGATGAAGTGTAGAAACGTGGTGGCTCAGACATCCGCACCTGTTTTCAAGGAGAGGATAATCACAGTTTCTTTTAAAACATCTTCTTTTCCTTGTCAGTGTCTCTGATACATCCTCCCAAGCATTTCATTCTCGATCTTCTCCTCAGTATCTCTATGATGGGATGGACATCAGCAACTTGGCAGTGGACTTTGCTGTGGTTTGGAACGGGAACTTTGTTATCGACAACCCGGAGGATCTGAAAGGTAACGTCTGCTTGAGTTGCCCTTCAAGCCGGGGGAGGGCGGGCGGTGACGGGGGCTGGGGGGCGGCTGTTGGGGCAGAGCTGCCACCACGGCGGCTGCAGGCAGAGGTGTGGTCCTGGCGGATCCCACGCTGGATGGGAGCGTCTCACCCTGCTCCACTGGTAGCGATGCTCGCTGAGCACGGCTGACGCAGCCTGAGCTTGGGAAACGCCATGGGTGGGTGTGTCGTGGCCCCCCCCCCCCCCCCCCCCCGGTTGCGGCTCGCTGAGCCAAAACTCAGCCCCTGCCTTTGCCGCTCAGTCCACGGGCCGCTGCAGTCCGTATGAGCACGGCAGTTCTGGGCTCCGTCCTGAGCGCCCGTCCCCTCTTCCCCGCAGTGCACCTCTACAAGTGCGCGGCCCAGCGCGAGAGCTGCGGGCTCTGCCTCAAAGCCGACCCCAAGTTCGAGTGCGGCTGGTGCAGCGGCGAGGCCAAGTGCACGCTGCGGCCCCACTGCAGCCCCCCCTCCGCCCAGCCCTGGCTCGACTGGTCCAGCAGGAACGTCAAGTGCTCCAACCCTCGCATCACCGAGGTAAGGGCGCGCGTCGCCGGCCCCTGCCCCGCGCGGGTTTGCCTCTGGCTCCCTCCCAGCCAAAAAACCCGCCGCGCTCCACCCGGCGCCGAAGACCAGGGAGCGAAATGCCCTGCCGCTTTTTTGCAGCGTTGACGTGCAGATCCACCCGCACGCGGCCAGGCTGTGCTGGGCTGGCGCTCGCCGGCGCTGCTACCAGCACGGGGGTGACCGCTATGGACTGTTGCAAGAATGCTAATTGAACTAGGGATCTAATTAGCCTGTAGTTGATGTTAGCGTTCAGACCACTGAGGGATGCAAAATGTCTCCCAGGGGCATTTTTACCAGTAAAACTGCACTTGGTCTGTTAACGTTACTATTAAGAGTGACACTCGTATCAGGTGGGAATGAAAGAAGATTTTGGTTTCTCGCTTAATTAACTCCCCCCCCAAAATCCTCCCTCGCACTGAGCATGTGTCCGTGCTGCAGAAGGTGGAGGGCATGGCTGTAAAACAGCGGTGGATCCAAGTAGCCTGTTGCAGAGATGCTCGTAGCAGGGCCTCTCTGCACACAAAGTTCTGCCAGCTGCATGAGGACCCCAGTAGATGTGGAAGTTTCCTCTTAACTCAGATTAGTTTCTACACCAGCTTAGCGAGCCGGGCTCATGCTCAGACCCCCTGGGAGGAAGGCAGCAGCCTCCTTTTTGTGGAGGAGGGGGAGAAACCGCCGAGGCTGGTGGTGCGGTGTCAGGGCTGGGGCTGACTGGAGGAGGATGTTGCTGAGGAGGGTCCGTCCGTCCCGCGGGGACCTTACCAGGCCTTTGCTATTTCTTTCTCAGACCTTCTGCCCAGCAACATTATAGCTTTGATGGGCAGGTATTTCTCTTATGCGGTGTTTTGTGAACTGCAGAGTGGAGCTCGTGAGGCTGCAGCGCGGGGGTGGTGGTGCCAATGCTGCAGAGATGGGAAAGTGTTAAGAAATGTTGAGAGTGTGTCCTTTCCTTGTTTGGTGGGTTGGTTTGTTCGGCAAGTCATAGCCACCTTTGCAGAGAGATAAAATGAGCCTTAAAGGCTTGCCTGGACATTCACCTTGTCCTGCTAGTAGTCAGAAACCAAATTTTTCTTACCCAAGTGCTGCTCTGCTTGCACAAGGTTACGCTACAAGATGCAAGAAGCAAAACAACCTCCGCCTGAGATTTTCTTCGCCATGAACCATTCAGACAGTTGTAACACTGAAGAAGTCTCAGATTTATTTATTTCCCCCTCCTTGAGATAAGCAGAGAAGAGGAACACTCTGCTCCAGCCACCAAGTGACTTGCATCTGAGCACTGCCAGGCTGGCTCTCGCGGCTGGCCGCGGGGATGGCGCTGCCACCGCGTGTTTTATCACTGTCCAACTTGAAAGCAATACTTCTGGTCTCTGTCCAAGGAGAAAAGAGCAGCTTTGCTGTTACAGATTTCTTGTCTCTGTAACCAGGTCTGTGTCTCAGCCTTCAAAGCGGGAAGCTCGGGGTGCCTTGCCAGGGGATGTTTTGAGTCTCAGGAGATTGCCCTGAGTGTGTTTGGAAAGGAGAGAATTGAGTAGGAAATGTCTGTGCTTTCGCTGCCAGATTGGCTTATTCCACAGTGAGGGTCAGCAGTAGAAAATACAGCTTTCGGGAGGATCGTACTGTCCCGTGGCCTCTGCTGACGCTGGCAGCACTGTGAGCTGTTGTGATTTTATCACAGGTCTTGCAGTGTTTGGTGTTCTTCCTTGAACTCCACCTGCCACCCTTTTCCTTGTGAATTCACAACTTCTTTTCTTTTTCATGAAAGTCAAGTTTGCCGTTTTCACGGTTGCAGAAAAAGAAAGGGGAAAGCAGAGGGAACTAGTGGCCTTTTTTGTGTGTGTGCTTGGAGATCCACTGGTGGGAATGGCACTGTAGAGGGCTAAAAACTTCCAGGATTTTGATAAGTTCTTGAGCAGTCAGGTCTACAGAAAATGGCAAAGCCCAACAGGAATCCTGCAGGGTTGATATTCCTAAATCCAAACCTCTCAACCGCACGGGTTAACTTCTCTCATCCCCCCTTCCTCTCCAGAAGAGTGGATGAGATTGTCTTGGAGACCAGGAGACCTTTACAGCTTTTGTTGCCGTTGGGTCCTTTTTACTGGCATACGGGTTTGGGGAGTCTTTCGGGTACCGTTTGCTGCGCCCAGCCCTGCAGAGCTGTGCACTGACAGCTGGGAGGAGACCACGGCGGATAAACAGAGAAAACCTGGCGGGTTTGGAGCAGGCAGTGGTGACACGCTCTCCATCCTGCGAGCACCGGCACTGACGCTCGACTGGGGAGCCGTGTTTGGTCCCACTGGGGCTTGCATTGCAGCCTGGATCACTTAGACTAAAAGAGCCTTTAATATGGGCTGTTTTCCACTCCTTTTGCTTCGCTTGGCCAGGTTCACTCTTTCTGTCGAGCTGGAGGTCAAGGGCCTGGCTCCCAGGCGCCGGTGCCTTTGGGGGATGCATAGCTAATAAGAAGAGATCATGTTTTAATAGTCATAAAAGTAAATGAGCAGTAGGATATACACAGCCCTTTTCTTTCTCCGAGTAAGAGGCCCAGCTGTCACCAACAGTGTCCCTTTCACAGCATAAAACTTCTACACGGTCTGTGGTCTTAGCAATAAATAAATAAAAATCAGTTTTCTTGCGAACAAGCGGCACTGTGATCTCCTATTCATTTATTTGCAGGCCTCATTAATATAACATCAGTGCAACAAACAGCTGAAGGGGGGGCAGTGTCAGGCTGAATAATGGAGTTGCTCTGCTGAGATAACAATTAGGTTCTGAATGTGCTATCAGCTAAGGCAGAGACAAGGAGGGATCATGCCGGGATGACAATGCTTATGTGCTGGTTCCCTGCTGGGCTCATCAGCTGGGATCCAGCTAGCTCAGAGCGGGATGAAAAAAAGACAAAGAGAGTGAAGGTGGATGGCATTTTGGGAGGGGGCAGGGGTTATGCCATTTATTCTGCAAGCCGGGCGCTCTGTCCTCACCCTAACAGATGCCAAGTGGTTATTGTGCAGAACGGCCTTGGGCTCGCGGCTTGCCTCCAGCTCCAGGAGGAAAACCCCGTCCGACTCACAGCCAGCCCCAGGTCTCCCCGTCTCGTGCTCAGACTTCTGGAGGCTAAATATTGCTTTGTGTCAGAAACACTGAACCATGCAACCGGCAAGACGTGAGGCTGAGAACTTTTATCCTGCGCAGCTATCGCGGTGTCTTCGCCAGGCTGGGGAGGGAAGTGTGCTAGCACCGTGTTGGGGCTCCTGGATCCCTGGGATCCCTTGGATTCCAACCTCGGGGATCCCTGGGATCCTTACCTTGGCTTCAGGTGAGAAGCAGCAACAACAGAAATGCAGTGGTGCATCTGCAATCCTTATGTGATATAAGGGTAGAGTGTAAGGGTAACCAGGCTCCAAACACCACCCACTTCATCTCTGTATTTGGACCCTTTCTGTGAGTACTACAGTGCTTCACACGTGCATAAATCCTTGCCCTGAGCAGCAGGAACATGCTTTATTCGAGGCAGTGGATTGCTGATTTGTTTCAAGCAGGACAAAGCTGATGCAGAGGGGAGAGGTGACCTGCTCGGAATAACTCGGGAGATGATAAAACCAAAGGCCCTGCCTCCCACACCCCTCTCTAGATCTCAGTGACTTTTAAACTGCTTCAGTTTTGCAAACAACCTAAAAAACTTCCAGCAGAGGTGCAGACCCCTAAACAATAAATTTGCAGTCCCTGGTGATGGCCTAGTTTATCCTTAGCTGCCCTTTGCTGGTTCTTTTGATCCTCCAGAGACCTCTGAGTGAAAAGCCGTTCTACTGAAGTATATTTCTTGAAATTGGGGAATATTTCTTCCTAACCCTGTCGGTCTCAGAGCAGAGACTGGCCTGCCGTTGCAGCCAGCCCCGCGGGTCGGGGCAGAGCACCCCGGGCTGGGTTTGCTGGAGGTGCCGCGGCGGGGTGACCCCGGGACGCGGCTCGGAGGGGTCGCCGGCGCCGGGTGCAACGGGGCCTTTAAGATTTCTCTTCTTTCCGTGATTTTGACTGAATCTCTCCAGCTGTAATTAATTGAATGCATCTGTTCCAACCCTGGGGCTGCTTTATGGCACAGTTACTTCAAAACTGTTCAATTAGCGGCCACTAAAATCTAGGTCGAGTGGAGCCTCCATATTGGGGATTTTCCAGGTCAGGACATTTTCAAAATACAGATTCAGCTCCGCTTTGTTTGGTGAGGCCCGTTGGCTCCACTGGTTGTGGTAAGGTCGGGAAATGGCAAACTGTGACTTTTTTTTTTGAACAGTGATGAGGCAACAAAGCCCAGCAGTGTAAGTGCTCCAGCAGATGCATTTTAACATAATCTAGAGCTGCAGAGGACAGTTGTAACTGTCAAGTATGTGAACCGCTGAGTTCAGGTGATTCCCAACTAGCGATGTAAACGTTACCAGTGCAGGCCGGCGGGACTCGGTGTAATGCAATGCAACTTGATTTTGTAGTGTCTTTTACGGGCACATAGTGCTTCACGGGGCTAAATGACACAAGACGTGCTACGCGGTATGAGTTACAGAAAACAGCAGCACAACAGGCAGTGTGCGGTGAACAAATTAGAAACCTCGGTGGCGCGGTCGAGGGGAGAGGGAAGTAGAAATGAAAGCATACGCCGAGGAAGGAGATGGTGGTTTGATGTACGGGGCAGCTCATGGCTCTGCTGGGTGCGTGGAGTGGGCTGAACCCCAGCACGTGTGGCCAAATTCAATAGCAGCACCTTAAAGGGGAGCAGAAATGGAGAGGGAGAAATGAAGAGGTGTAATCAGAGGAGAAGGCAAGTGGCTTCAGCTGGGATTTGAAATGCAGGGAGGTGCTGAGGGGAACTGGGAGCCACAGAAGTGATGGGGAACAGGGGTGTTCCGATGGCGTTAGCAGTTTGCATTGGGGGGGGGGGGGGGAGACGTGCCCCGTAGCACTGGGAAGCACAGGGGGTCCCACGAGGGCTGCTTTGGGGTGCAGTCAGGTTGCCGGGGCGTGCTGTCGGGATGGGGCTGGTGTTTTGCTGCCTTGCAACCCGCTCACGGCCAGGGAACAGCGAGCTCTTAAGAAGGTGAAAGAGAGGCAACCATCCATTCGGAAATGCTAAGGAAAAGGTTTTGAAGAGCTCAAGTCTTGCCAAAGACAAGGGTGGAACAAACAAGTGTAAACAAGATTTATCTATTAAATTAATGAAATTGCATTATTATGGATTATGTTTATTTATTAATAACAGCTGTAGCATGGGGAACATTAGTAACTCACCCACGAGCCAACAGCAGACAGGTGGTAGATTCAGGATTTGAGAGCCTTGGGTCCAAATGTGGTGACTATAGATTATTGTAATTTATATTCCTAATTGAAGAGGATATCGTCCTTAATGAAAGTCTATAGAAGCAGAATGATTATGGCTGAGGCAGGCTATAAACAGGCAGCTTTAAAGCATACACCTCACCCTTTAACATTTGTAAGTCATTTGAGGTGCCAACTTACTAATAAAATGTGACATTAACGTTCAGGGAACAGCCAAGGCAAAAGTTAAAGTTTTCCAAAGCAGCAGGCTACTTCTGGAAGGTGACCTTACCATCTTCTGTATATAGAAAACAGGAGCCAGTCTTACCCTTCCACAAGGCTTTCTGGGGGATGGCATCGCCCACGTCTCTTGGCCAGCTCAGGGACCTTGATGTCCTCTCTCGGAGCACAGCACAGATGGATTTCAGCATCCTTGGGCTTCTGCAAATCGTTCAGAGGAGCCAGGAGAAGGTGGCACTGGCTTGGATTTGGCAATAGGAGCAGGTAGAGGTTGCGGTGCTCAGCCTCCCTGAGCGCCCTGCAAAGCAAAGCTGTTTCCAAGCCAGATGCGGGGTTGGAGAAGCCCGGGTGTTGTGGGGACACCAGCTCAAACTCTCCTGTGTTTTGTTTCCCTCTAGATCCTGACGGTGTCGGGCCCCCCGGAAGGAGGGACGAGGGTGACCATCCGTGGCGTGAACCTGGGCCTGGATTTCTCCGAGATCGCCCACGGGGTGCAGGTGGCTGGGGTGCAGTGCACGCCCCTGCCCGAGCAGTACGTCGTCGCAGAACAGTGAGTGGCCTCGGGGAGCTCGCCCGTCCCCACCACGGGTCCCCAGGGCTGGCCAGCCTGCACAAAGCCTCTGCCCTGAGCTCCGGCGAGCGCTCGGGAGGCCGGTAACTCATCCAGACCCTGCAGGAAGGGGTCTGGAGGTGGATGGTGCCCGGACCACAGCATGTCATTCCTACACCCGAAGGGGTTGAGCCGCTTGGGTGCTCTCTGTGGGGGTTAAGCAGCCCTTTAAGCTTTCATTAAGTGTTTTGTTTCCTTCCACACCGCTGTTCCTGCTTTGCTAAGCAACTTTTCTGATGAGCACCTTGCTGTTGACGCTGAGCCTCTCTGCCCCCTCTGCTCCCCATCGCACTTGAAATTCAGCCAGCGCTGCCGGCTGCACGCAGCCATTTGTTAGGCGGGTGAGGCGGTGACAGCCGCTTAATCCGAATGGGCCTCCACTGGAGTCGATTCATTTATTTCACTAAGAAAAATGTCAACCAAAAATTAGAAAATAGCCACGTTACAGCGGATGGGCGAATAAACCTCCCAGAGTGGCACATGCCCCAGTTGCTGCTTGGAGGGGAGAGGGGGGTTTGGTGTAGCCAAGGTGCTGAGGGGTGTGTTGGGGGTCATTTGTGGAGGGCAGGAGAGGAGCACTCTGTCTCCCCTTGGGTTGTCTAATCCCTCCTGCTGCTCACAGTGAGGGCGGGGGAGCCCAGGGCCCACCAGTGGTCCCAGCAGTGTGGATCTGCCCCAGCTCCAGGAGAGCTGAAACCAGTTGTCCTCCGGTGGTGAAATGCGTTTGGTGGATTCCCAGCATAGTGGAGGGACCTGTCACTAGCACACGGTGGCATTGGTTTGGTTTTTGCTCGCTCCTTGTCTTTGTTCCCCCATCTGTAAGACAGAAATGGCATTAATCACCCCTTCTGAACAGCGAGGATGAGGATGTGTGCAGTATGTCCGTGTTCCATGTGGTCGCTGGGTGAAGGGCACTGTGGGCGTGCAAAGTATCGCTGGTGTTATCGCAGGAATGGCCCCAAGCACTGCACCAGTAGTACTGTCACTGCAAGCAGTTTGGGCTGTTCTGCTGAGCAGTATTTTGTTTTATTTTATTTTTCAAATAAAGGATGGAAGATTATAAAATTATCTTCCTTTGATGGTATGAAACCCTGATTTTATAATCATGACTCTAATTACGGCTCTTGAGCTTTCAAAGTTTGTTAACATCATTAAAACATTTACCCTGGGCAGATAACAGCAAGCGTTAGCATGAGAGCTGCCTTTTAAAGATGAATACAGATAAAAGGACCCTCTTAAGGGTTCTGTGGGCAGACTGAATTCCAAGACTGTAATGACTCACCATATGCTCCAGCCACGCAATCTATCAGCCAGCAATTAGGTTAATGTTGGTGAAAGGGCCACTTAGCCTGGCAATCAACACCCTACAGCTCTGCCGAATGCATCATTTTGTAACAAGGTACCTGCTGGGAATTTGGCTTTTATCAGGAACCAGGATCAGGTGTACCAGGTCGCTTGTGCCCCGTCCCATGCCCCGTCATGCCTGGGACTGTACAGCAGCTGCTGCTTTACGGGCAAATAGTTGATTATTTGGTGTTTCCCCTCATATACAGCGCTTGGTGTATCCCTGCTCCTCGTGGGAGCGAACCTCCGCTCCCCTCCTGCCCGTGGGCTGTCAGGAATCGCTTCACCTTGCTTTGTTTGCCTGTGGGCTGGCAGGGGCAGAGGTTACTGCTCCCAAATGCCAGCCCCCCACCCTCGCCTGCAGCCCGGCAGCACAGAAACCCTGCCTGCTCGCCCTGCTGCCGGTTTGCAGGAGGAGAAGTAACGAAATAGCAGGCAGAGGGGAGAGGTGCATGGGTGACGTCTGCTTGAAAGGCAGAGAGAGGAGCACGTGGCAGATTAAGGCACCCAGCTGAGATGCTTCAGCTCCTGTTCTCCAAAGGCAGCGTCTCTCTCAGCAACCCGGTTTGATGTGCAGCGATAAAGACTTTCACATTAGAGCTCTTTACTAGCATGTATGTATTTCATTAGGCCTCCTGGCATCACCTGTGCATGCTGTCGGCGGGTTCTTTTTTCCTTTAGTCTTTTTATTTTATTTGCCGTGAATTTAATGCTGCTGGAGGCAGCTGAAACGCTGCCTTCACAAATTGGAGCCTTTTATGCATTTGCACGTGATCGGCAGAAGAGCGAGCGTCTCCCCGGCCGCTCTGAAAAGCCCCTGGGGGGAGGATGCTCTGGCTCTTCCTCTGGTCTCGCTCTCAGAGCCAGACACCAACAAGGGTCTCAGCACTGGCGTTACTGCACCCCCAACCCCGAGGCAGGTTGCTCCTGTCCCGAGGTTTCCAGTGCCTGGCAGGATGCTCTTGAATTCCTCTTTCCAGTGTTGCCGTGAGAGCAAACAGCATCCGTGCCGGTTAGGTGCAGCTGGAGAGCCCTGCCAGCCGACGTCCCACTTTGAACACCTCTCCCAGAACTGCTGGCCTGACAGGCATTTGCTTGGTCTCCTCTCCAGTAGGCATTACGCATTCCCAGTGCCCTGGGATTTTTGGATTGCACGCCCACAGGGTGCATAATGAGGGTTTCCCCACCTTCCAGCCTGGCCCACTGTGGTTAACTCCTGTCCTTACGGCTTTCCCTGCCTCGGGATGTGCCCACGGGGCTGAGTGGGGCCACATGAGGAGCATGAGGTCAGAGTCTTTTAGTGCCACTTAATTCTTTTACCAGCATCAGTATGTTCTGCGTTAGCCGGCCCTGTCTGCCCCGCAAGGACTGCTCAGGGTGGCTTAGATGGCTGAAAGGACCTCTGTCAAAGATATTAGCAAAAGTGGTTTTAATATGATGTAAAACTGCAGCTTAACAAAGTTCGGTGGCAAGGTTCACTCTGTTGCTGTATGGCACAGTCATTTGAAGAGTGATTTGAATCTGTCAAGTCCAAGTTACCGAGTCAAACCGAAGTTACCAAAATCAAAGTTACCAAAATCAAAGTTACCAAGACAAAATCAAAGTTACCAAAATCAAAGTTACCAAAATCAAAGTTACCAAGACAAAATCAAAGTTACCAAAATCAAAGTTACCAAAATCAAAGTTACCAAAATCAAAGTTACCAAGACAAAAATCAAAGTTACCAAGTCACAAATCAAAGTTACCAAGTCACAAACCAAGGTCAGCATACTGGAAGGTTATGCACGACAGCGGTCGCTTACCAAAGCTTTGCCACTGGTAAGAGGTGTCTCTGGCTCGAGGAGCCACCCTGGGAGACGTGCCCGCTCGAGGGGAGACCCCCACCACGCTGCCCACACGGAGAGCTCAGAGGAGGTTCCCGTAGGCTGTCGGATTCATGGAATAAAGTGGCTGGCTCACAGTCGAATTACATGAGATGGGAAAGGTGTGCGTGAGACTCCTTGTACCCCCAGCTGCCTTTGTGCCTGGATAAATGAGTCCTGGACAAGCGGCCCGCTGTCGAGGTGTGAATGGTGTGCTGGGTGAGCCCAGCTCAGGTGCGCCGGCGCTCCCTGGGCCGCTCAGGCTCCTTCGTGGGGTTTCAGGGAACAGATTGAAACTAGGGGAGCTCTTGGCTCAGCTGCAGCTCAGACCTCTCCCTCCTTTGGAGCCTGCCCCAAACCACTGCTGGTTTGGTTAAGGGGTCGGGCGCATCCATCACAGCAGGTTTCTCCATTTTTGATTAACTGGGAGACTGCAGTGTGAGCTGCTCCCTTAATGAACTCATCTGTTACTCTAAGGACTTCGCACTCACTTTGCTACTGGCTAATATATTGCCATTAGTGCTCTGCTTTGCTCTGGAGTTTACAGCTTGTAATAATTATGTCTAATTTTGATTTTTTTCTTTAAATTACTACATGGGGTAAAAATAGACTCAGTAATTAACTACTTCTAAAGAGGCAGATATCAAAGTTAAAGACAGGGGGGAAAAAAAAAAAAAAAGAAGAAAAAAGCAAGCCAGCCCTTCATGGAGCTGCACAGGGCTGTGTTGGCACCTCCTGCCGAAGCCTCACTGCGGCATTTCTGCTTCCAGGATCGTCTGTGAAATGGGGCAAGCGCTTCCAGGGATCAGCTCCGGCCCAGTGCTCCTGTGCATCGGAGAGTGCAAGCCGGAGTTCACGGCCAAGTCCACGCAGCAGTACATGTTCGTGGTGAGTGTCCTGTCGAGGCGGGGAGGAGCGGGGGGGGCAGCACGTGCCCCCCCCGTGGGATCAGCCGTGCTCTGCGAGTGCACGTGTCAAATGGATGGGGTTCAACAACCAGAAGGCAATCCCAAAATCGCCGTCTTTTTCTGGTGCTGTCCCCATGGCATTGCACAATTTCTTGGTAGCCCAGTCAACAAGCCCAGTTTTCAGGAGCTAGAGCTCGCATGAGTCCACAGAATAAGCAGGGTTTATGTGGGAACCTAAACCCAGTGTTCCCACAGCGTTTGGTTTCAGCTTTGCACCTCCAAAACAGTGATAACCTTCTGGATTGCGAGGCTCGGTTACTCCTTGCAAAGTGCATTGCTGTGATCCCGATAGGAGTGTTACACAAAGCGTAACTTTGTCCCGTACCCGAGGACTTTGTGCCTGAGGAGTTGTCAAGGAGTTGGAGTCGGCGCTCAAAATTTTCCCGTGTTTGTAACGGGCATTGCTACTTTGGTGCTTAGTTAATGGGGATGAATCTAGGGCGCTGATTCTGCCTGGATTTGAAGATGTTTCTATACGTGCAGACGTACACAGACAGGCACCAATAGGCCTTTTTGCACGAGCACAGGAACACGCAACAAGAGAGCAAGCGCCGGAGTCCCTCCTCCTGCAGCTCATGTACTGAGGTCCTGCTAGAAACCTAGTTTTAATCAACTGCCTGTGAAACCTAAACATACCTGAGTGAGTTTGTGTGTCTATAGATTTACTTTTTTCACCATGATGCCCTTTGGGATGGAAAGGTAGTTCTGCATCCAAATATTCAGGGTGCTTTGGTTTTGGGTTGTTTTTTTTTTTTTTTTTTTTTTCAATCCAAGGATTGTGGTCCAGTGCAGACTTTCTCTGCTTAACGGAGAGCTGCTCTTTGGGTTGGTTGGCTTCTGTTGGTTGAGTGGGTCATTTCTTTCTGTTGTTTAATTAGCAGCCTTTTGATTTATAAACTTAAAAGCCACAGCTGGGGTTTCTCATATCTCCAGTTTTGCCTAAACAGGGCACTTCATCCAGCGACATTGATTTTGTGCTTAGTGGAATCTGTATGCAGGGAAATGCCAGCACTTACCAATTGCCCACAATTTGTAAACTAATTGAGAGATAAATCAGGCTAGCCCCTGCCACCCTATCAGCATTGTAAGCAATGCCCTCCCGAGGGATTTCATTTATTCAACAACATAGCAGGGGTGCAAAATATCACCCCGTTTTGCTCGAATATGCCAGAAACCCTTCGGATCGTCACAGGGCACTGCCACTATAGTGCCCAGATTTGCCATTATTGAAAGGCAGGTTCCCGTGCGACACAAGGAGGATGCTCTCGTGCTTTGTGTTAAATAATAACCAGGAGCCAGTGGAAGGTAATTGCAGAGATGAATCTTGGCGTAGTACCTTGCAGCAACCTGGTGAGCATATGCCGACCGTTATCATCCTTTGCATTGTTGCTTCTGATTTTCAGCACTTACCCTGATTATGTCGTTTCTTTTTCTCAGGCATCTAAAACTTCTAGCACATCATTTCCTTTTGTTAGTTGGCCTCTATTTTTCTCTTTAGCGCCGCCACAAATTCCATTACAGCTGGTTTATGCCATTAAAGTCAGTAGTAGAATTGATTGGTACCTTAAAGCAGAGCTCTGTTCTGACCCTGAGAGGGTTCATGCCTTAGTGAGCTCATCTGGTGCCTGACACCGTGCAGGAATGATGCTGTCACCTTAATTACACCCGTTTTATCTGGGGAGGTGGAACCTTGGAGCTACTCTGGATCTGTAAATCTGTCATAATTATCACCAAATCATGAGTTGAAGATGGAAAATTCTTATTCAGCTTTCAGGCTCTCATCCAATGCCGGCCTCACCTCAGCTTTGGGAGTTTTTGCAGGTCTCTAGAATGGTCCCTCAGTTCTGCTTTTTCCTTGTTTACAATAATGACTGCTTGGGGTTACAGCCTGAGTTTCTATTTTTGACAGTGCTTTGAATTTCCAAGGCTTGCAGTGCTTAGACAAGGTGATGCTCACACCAGAAACATCAGATACTTGTAACCAGGAGGTGCTTCCAATCGGGTTTGAATGCAGAGGAGGGCTGTGCTTTCCAGCACGCGTGCAGCTCTGTCACTGGTGTGTGTGTGGGAACTGCTGGACCGCAGGGACGTGTTGAACAACTGCTCCTTTCTTCCCCAGGCTCCCAGGAGCAGACGCAGGGCCCCAGGGATGGGGCTGGAGGAGGAGGGTGGCTCTCACTGCCTGGAGTGTTCACAGCATTGCAGCTTGTTCCTAATTCACCTTGGGAACAGTCACCAGGGTTGGGCTGGAGAATAAAGGAGTTTTTTGATGGGCGATCATACACTGAACATCCGTTGGAGGTTTTTTGCATTTTGGAATAGCTCCTATTGATTGTATGAAATGCTCCCAAGCCTGCTGAGTGTAACTATTGCTATTACCATTCATATTGTCTAATATTGTCATTAGCTGGGGTTATCTCAGAATATCCTGAGTTGGAAGGGACCCACGAGGATCATCGAGTCCAACTCGTGACCCCAGCTAGGATAAGAGCTGTGAGCTGACCATGAGCAGTTGAAGGATGAGTCTTTCCCTTCTGTAACATTATTCCATAATTACCCACAGCAGGGTGGATTGTGTGTTTTTCTCCGGTCTATTCAGGAGCTAGGGTCAAACGGGTTTTTGGTCTAAGCTGCTTTGGCAAATGCTGTGGCACCCAGAAAACACAGATTGCATTGTGAAACCAGGACAAACGCACGGAGCTGCCAAGCAGGTGGTACCAGGGGAGTGGAGCTGGGAGGCTGCCAGCCTTTGCAGATGAGAGTCATAAAGAGGGTAATGTGAAAGCATTAGTAAAACAATTTGGTAATATCCACTGATTGAAAACAAATAAAGAGGTACCTGCTTTCTGCAGATTCTATTAAGGGGAATAAACAGCTATCCTCATGCAAGGCAGGATAAAGACGTGGCATTGCTGTGATAATATCACCAATAAAATATTGAGTGGGATCTAAGTTTTCCCACCAAGGAATTCTTTCCACCAGCAATGGGAAACAGGCTCTGCCCCCACAGTGCTATCACTGGTGGTTTATATTAAGCTGGAGCTGATGGTGCTGCCTTTTGTTGAAGTTGTGCAGTGTTTCCCATCACCAGACCCTGGTGGGCTTCTCTGATGCTGTACCACATTGGCAAACTTTGAACATTTGGGTTCAAATTTCCATTGTGGCAGTTTGCTTGGTTTGGGAGGTATTTAATTTTTGAAACCGGGGTGCAAACAGCTTACCATTTCTTAAGAACGAAGTTGAAAGTAAGCACGTCATTTTGCTGAGGCTAAATTGGCAATCGTTTCGTTGCTGTGGCACATCTCTCTTTCCGAGCTGGGCTTGAAGGTTTAGCAGGAGATTTGTCAGATGTCCAGGCTGCATCCCTGTTTTGCTTTTCCATTTAAGAAAGGCTGTCCCCTCTCAGCCGAAGCACGGAGCTGCTCGGGGGACAGCGCTTCTCCGGCTGGCGCGGCCCCTGGGCAGCTGCTCGCTGGCAGCTCCCCTCGCAGCCCGCAGGAACGCTCAGTTTGTCCTTTTCTTTCTCCAGACGCCAGCGGTGAGTTTTCTGAATCCCAGCCGCGGTCCGGAGTCAGGAGGGACGATGGTGACCATCTCCGGGCACTACCTGGGGGCCGGCAGCCGCGTCTCGGTGCTCTTGGGAAACCAGACCTGCGAATTCTACGGGTAAGGGGCCGAGCCGGGCCAGCGCGGGCTCCTGCCGCCCACGTCCTGGTTATCAGGGCTGCACCACCGTGTAGCTGCTGTAGCTGAACATCCAGCCACAGCAAAAATTCACCTGGGAACCCCTGAAGGTCCCCGTTCCCTCTTTTATTACACAAAACCACCTTCTCTCTTACTGTGACTGAGCCTTGCTTGGCAAAGGAGGGATCGCGTTGATATTAGTGCCGTCCATTATTTTAATGCCATTACAATGTTAACTGGTCCAAAAATCTCAGGCAAACATCACTGCGATTGTAAAATGTTTATAGTTGTCATCAGTATCTGCCCCCAGCTCGTTTGACCCGAAGAAAATGTGATGTTTACAAAAAAGATCTAGTTTCTCTTTTCACGGATCAACAGCTTGCATTACTTTTATTGCAGCCGCTGCTGCGGGTACCTCAACCTCTTGGAAATGGTGGGAGCGAGGGGTGGGCTTCTGCGTGGCAGAGCAAAGCGGGGACCTGCACGCGCCTTCTGCTGAGAAACTCGCACAGCCATCAGTCTCCTCTGGGACTCCTTTGGCAAATTTGCTTTTTACCCAGCAGTGTAAACACAGAGTTGACATTTGCAGGGCTTAATGGGTTTTCTTGGGGCTTAGTTAAAAAAAGATACATGCGGTATACATCTGTGTGCATCACGTACACACCCGTGCCCTGTACCAGACATAGCTAGGTGCCCCGAAGCGGCTGGCAGTATGCATTTCATAGCGTGGGCACAGTCTGTGCAGGAACCTAAGCAAAGCGCTGTGATGTGCAAAGGGATTCTGCCTCTCAGATCCTCACGGGCTTCCCAGGGGGACCCGAGGAAGTGTCTGGGAAAGTAAAGACCCCCGGAGGTGAATTGCTCATCTGGAAGGCTGAGAAGTTCTCCAGTACAGAAGCTGGGGGCGTTCAGACATGGGAGCACGTTGGGATATTAGCAGCGCTTATTCTACATCCATCCTGGAGTGGTGCTTCGGGAGGTCTGGACGTGCCGAGGGCTTCAAATGCAGATCAGTTCCCCGAGTGCTAAGCACTGTAACCGATCCATCGACATTTCTTCCCGTATCCAAAGCAAAGATGCCAGATTGCTGCCTCAGATGCACACGGGTAACGGCATTACCACCAGCAGAAGCAGCCTGCAAGCTGGCCTGAGAGCAGAATCAGCCCTGTAATAGAATCCCTTAAATATATTATTATATTCAGGCAACCTGCAGATACTGACCTGCAAAACCTGGATGAGTTTTGAGTTCTCTGTATGTTCTAATTACAGCAGGCAAGCAGAAACTTAAACAAAGCAAGTGGCAGTATATGAATGGCACCATCCTTCATGTGGGGTCACGCTGTGCACTTTGTTTTGCTTGGACTGTTTTGAGGCAATGAACTTCAATTGTACTCGAGGGTGTGGGGGAGCCTGATTAGATGAAGCAGTTTCTAATGAGATTCACTCTAATTACAGCTTCCCCTGTTCTCCCCTCTCTGATCGGAGGAGTGGGTAGATTCACCATGACGACATAATAATAGCACAGAAAGCTAATTAACTGATCACAGGGAGCTGAGAGCAGCTCTGCCAGCCGCGATGCGTCACTCTGGATCTCGCGGCAGAGCTAAGCAGGCGCGGTGGGGTCTGGCAGGGCTGAGCGGCTGCGCGGGGCGGCAGAGCCGGCACCGGGCAGCTCTTCAGCTGCAGGGGCACAGCCAGGATCGGCGAGGAGGGAGGGTGGAGAAACGTGCTCCTCACCCAGGGATGCCTTCGTGGTTAAACTAAACCTAGGTAGAGAGTGAGTGCAAGATGAGGGAGGGAGGAGGAGAGTGGGAAGGGCTAGACGTGTCATTGCCTCGAGAGAAACAGTCAAGTCCAGTTTGTTTCGGATATTTTAAGAGGTTGTTTCTGTTCCCTCGGTCGTGGTGGACAGGCGTGCCAAGGTGTGAGCTGGGAACACGGTGGTACCCGCTGTTCAATCCCCCCTGAAATGCCTGGTGCTGAGTGATGTGCCCGCGCTGCTTGGGGAGGGTGGGGAGCATGTAAGGGCCTTGGAAAGGGGAGCACACAGCATCCCCCTGCCCTGGTAGAGAAACGGGGGCTTTGCTGGAAGCAGAGCAGGGGCACGGCTGCACCTGAGCCTCAGCTCTTCAGGCACCTCCACGAGTTGTGCATCCTCTGAGGAGGGTGAGGATGGCAAAGACTGGACGTTCAAGAGTGCCAGTTTTTGATTTAAGTGCCAAACTGGCAGCAAAGTGCTGAAGGCTTCCCTGCCCTCGCCCCTGTGAGAAGCCAAAACTCAATGAGCCACGGAAGCAGCACGGCCTTTTTGGCGAGCCGGGAGCAGGTTTGGGCGGGTGGGATGACCCCTGGGGTGGCCATGCAGGGACCCTGCCCTTCCAGCAACATCAGCGTGCCGCTTCTCGTAGGAGCAGCACCCAGGCTTGCTGCAGAGCCGTGCGGTTCCTCGCAGCTCTGTCCCGGCAGCAGAAGCGGCACCGCTCAGATCTCATTCCCCTTCTCTATCCATCCATCCATCCATCCATCCATCCATCCATCCATCCATCCATCCATCCACCCACCCACCCACCCACCCACCCACCCACCAGTGCCTTTGTGCTGTGACAGTGCCTCGCTGCCCTGCCACCTTGACTTTCTCCGGGGCTCCGATGGAAGCAGATGGCCTGTTGTGTCCGGCCAGCCCGCGCCGCAGCCGAGGTCACCCCTGCTCTGACGGGGAGACAAAGCTGGAAGGCAGCGATGCTGGTGGCATCGCCCTTCCCAGGTGGGGGCTGTGCGGGCTCCATTATGCCGCTCACAAGGGCCCGTGTGTGCCGTGAGGTGGGGAGGGGGAAGAATTTGGCTTTTGAGTGAGCTTATGCATCCCATTTAAAAAGCAGCCATCTGTTTTCACACGCCCAACAGAAGGCAGCGGGTTCACAGAGGGATACAGGAGGCTGCAGTTTGGCACAAAGAGTAATTTCAGGGAGCCTGCGCTTCGCTCTTGGTGGGCAGGCAGAGTCCCCTCCCGCGCACAGCTCTGTTCCCTCCCTCCCGTGGCAGCGAAGCCCTCCTGCTCATCTGGGGAGCTCATCCCCTTCGCAGGTGTCAGGGCTGACTGATGGCTCAGCTTTTAGTGACCTGCCCCGCTGCAGCTGCAGGGCAGCGCCAGGACAAAAGGCTTGTTTTCTGCCCCTGCACTGCGACTGCCCGTTAACGTTCCCCCCCCCCCCCCCCCCCCCCGGATTCTCTCTTGCACAGGCGATCCATGAACGAGATCGTCTGCGTGTCGGCCCCATCCACCCACGGCCTGGGGGCTGTTCATGTCTCCGTCAGCGTGGACCGGGCTCAGCTGGAGCGAACTTTGCTCTTTGAGTACATCGACGATCCGAAGGTGCAGCACATCGAACCCGAGTGGAGCATCGCCAGGTAACGCAAGGCTCTGACAGCAGGAGAGAAGCCAGCTCGCCTGGCCGGGGTCTTCTCTCTCAGCGTACGCTCAGAGATGCCAAAAGAGGGTCTATCTGGAAACGCACGTCCCACCCAGCATCCTGGATTTGTCAGGGCTGGGCATCTGTGGTGTTTGCATTTACCGAAAATCAGGTTCAGAGTTCCTAAAGTAGTTGTGATTACCAAGGCGATTACAGCAGTAGCAGTCTGCACTGAGATTCCGGGAGCACGAATAAAGCCCCAAGATCACTTCCATCTGCTGAAGTGCACAATTGCTCATTAAAGGCTCCTTCTTGTAGTCCTGGAATAAAACAAAACCAGCAACCACCAAGAAAGGAAAAAGCTGATGCTAATCAAAATGTACTGTTTATCCCAGACTCACTGCTAGGAACAGGGTGGCTGGTGCTGTCCCATCACCGTGACATCATCGCTGCTAAAAACCCTGGGCCATACTCATCCCCTGGTGTGACTTTAGTGGTTGTGCTCACAAGGGCTCTAGCACAACTATTCATTTCAAATTCCAATTTTTTTTTTTTTTTTTTTTTTTTTTTTTAAATTGCCCTGGAAAGAAGCATCTTGCAGCAGGCTCTGCAAGACGTTTGCTTTGAGTTCAAGTCGAAGCTCATGTCTGGTTTGGGGTGAGCTGGGTCTGGCGGGGGTGGTCAGCGGTGTGTGCAGGGAGCAGCTGGGCTCTGCCGCAGAGGGGCTGGGGCCCGGGGTGAGCCCGGGCTGTGCTGCTCCAGTTAACACGGGAAAGAAGAAGCCAAGAGTGAAAGACTTTGCTCAGGGGCACTGGCTGCAGGAGGATGGGGGTGCTCTAGCCCGGGGGGTTGTGTCCTCCCTGGCCCCGGTGGCACCGCTCTTCATCCCTCCCCTGCTCTGTGGGACAACCTGCTGTGTCTGCAGCCCGGACGTAAGTGCACGTCAGTTCCTTCCCTGCACGTACCATTTATCGTGTTCCTTAAAAACAGCACTATGTAAATCATTAAACACCGTGACTAATTTATTGTCTTATGTATTTAGTCTCAGCTCAGTTGATTTCTTTGGTCCCATTTCTCATCCTGCCGCCTTGCCGTGCTGTTAGGTGGGAGAGGGTGCAGCTGAGAGTGGGAAATCTAGCTAACTTGAGACGCCACTCCCCAGCGACTCAGGGAGTGGGTATTAATCCACGCTGGTGCCTGAAATGTCTGCAGAAAACAATCTTTCTGAGATCAACAAGCATCCTTACTGTCAAGCACAGCCTCCCTGCGCAGCCCCAGCCCCTCCTGCCCGGTGCATTAATCCGGTGTCTCCTGGTTCTCCGCAGCGGCCACACGCCTCTGACCGTCACCGGCTCCAACCTGGACGTGATCCAGGAGCCGAGGATCCGCGTCAAGTACAACGGCAAGGAGTTTGTCAACGTAAGTAGCTGCTGTCAGCGCGGTGGCGCCGGGCTGTGCTGGGGAAGGTGCCCCTGCACGGCTGCCAGCCGGCCCCCCCCCGAGTTACTGGTGCCAGTGCTCTCTGCGTGGCGAGGCTTGCTGCGGCAAAAGCTGCTCCGGGGGTATTTCCCTAGGCTTACCCGAACTGGGGACCCTGGAAAGAGGGATTCTGACACACAGGAATGGGAGATGACTTCCTCGGCAGCACAGTAACTACCAAGGAGTTTTCAAAGTGGAGGACTCCATTTGAGGTCATCTCCATCACCTCAGATTCTGTCCTGGGTCAGATAAACTTGTTTCACTCCTGAAATTCCCCCTTTTGTCAGAGCCCCTGAGCCCCAAGAGCTCTCTCTCCCTGGCATCCTTCCATACTCAGCTCTACAGGCACATTATGATGGAAAGTCCAAGTGTCCCCATCATCCCCAGCTGCTCCACACTTCCCATTTTAGTCCTGCTCTTTCTGTAAAAGCCCAGAGCTAGGCGCTGAGACCTGCCAGCTATGAGGCTGCTATGTATAACTAGTCTTTCCCTAGCTGCTTCTCTATAAATAAACCTCCTACTGCTGCAGCTCTGGGCCCGGCGAGCCCATACCAGCCCAGGGAGGGAAGGGGAGAGGGAAACTGCTTCTGAACAAGAAGCTCTCAGGCCACTTTTGCAGCTTGATCCCCACGATGAGGCCAGGTGCTGCTTCCCTGCGCCCTCCTCACCGTACGAAGGATGCTGGGCATGGGGCTCTGGGTGTTTTGGTGAAGCTGGGTGTTATTTTTAGGCCTCCTTCCCCTCCTCCCTCCTATCACCCTGATGTTCCTAAAACAAGGAGTTGGTAGGAGAGTTTGGGGTTGATCTGGAATGCCCCTTCCTTCCCCTAGCTGTATTTTTTCAGTCCAAGAGTGAGAAACTGAAATGAATCCTTGGCTGAACTGGAACTAAGTGATGTTCTTGTATGCTACAAATAAGAATTGTACCTCCAGGACCCACAGAAATTATTTTGACCAAGTAAAACTGAAATATATTGTTTCCATGCAGTGATCTTCCTGACTGAATTTGTATTATCTTGGAAAGGGCAAATCATTCTGTAGTCTTTTCCTGTTCCCTTTCTCCCTTCGCCTCTGAAGACCTTTTTCATCTGAGCTCTTTTTAAAGAGACATCTAATTTTGTTGTTAGCAGTTGCAGTTATAGTGCTACAAAAATAATTCTGAAGACACAAAATTGAGTGAAATGAAATCTTCCACTTATGGAGGGAGGCCAAACAGTTGGGCTTTTGCTGCTTTATAAGGCAAGAGTCTCATAAATCAGCCAGCTCCCTGCTTCCAGGGCTGGAGGAGCTGTGGGTGTCCTCAGCCCGGCAGGAGATGACCTTGGTGGTACCTCCAGCCCACGAGTGTCAGACGGTTGTTCCTCCCCCTCGCTGGCACTCGGGAATTGCCTCTAATCACCAGTTTGTAGTACGGACCAGGTATTTGCTATGGGTCTGTTTCAAAGGTAGCATTGCCAAAGGGGATGCAGCTGGAAAGAAAAGAAAACAATAAAATAAGGGAAAAGGGTGTAAGTGATCCACAGTGCAAGCCCCTAGCTCCTTCAAAACACTGCTCATTTCGAAGCTCGCTGTCCATCTCTGCCTTGGCACTGGCTGCAGGGGAAGCAAATTCCCCCAACCTGTGGCTGCAGTGCATCAAGCCTGGATTAAATTGCCGGCTGAACTTGAATCTGCTGGACATTTCAGGGCGTATTTAAGGAATCAGAACATCCTTGTCCGGGTCGGGATAAGTTCTTCCCTGCCGTCTCTGAAAGCATCGCCTTCCCCGCAGGTCTGCAAGGTGGTGAACGCCACAGCGCTGGCCTGCCTCGCTCCCCCCCTCGCCCCCGAGTACCGGCCCGGCCTGGACGCCGTCGAGCGGCCGGATGAGTTTGGGTTTATCTTTAACAACGTGCAGTCCCTGCTGGTCTACAACGACACCAAGTTCGTATACTACCCCAACCCGACGTTTGAACTCCTGAGCCCAACCGGGGTGCTGGAGCAGAAGCCGGGCTCACCCATCATCCTGAAGGTAAGGAGACCCTTACCCCGTGGGTGGGACGAGGCAAAAAATCCCAGAGCGAGGAGTTTTATACCCCCTTTGGAGAACAGGGTTACACTAGATGGAGTCCCATCGCTTGCACAAGCTGGGAAGGAGACGAAAGCTGGAGAAATGTGCTGCATCTTTGTACAGTCTGCTCTCGCCTTGTCCCTAGGGCAGAAACCTGTGCCCACCCGCTCCTGGAGGAGCAAAGCTCAACTACACCGTGCTGATCGGAGAAACACCCTGCGCCGTCACCGTCTCCGAGACCCAGCTGCTGTGCGAGCCGCCAAACCTCACCGGACAGCACAAAGTGATGGTGAGGGAAAAAACACCCCTGTCAGCATCCCTTCCCTCCCTCCTTCCCATCCTTTCTCCTCCTCCTCCAGCTCCCTGACTCGCTCAGGTATTGAGTGCAATTTCTTGTCCAAGGATCAGTAGGATTTTTAGATCTTTACGGCTGTCTAATTGGAAGCTTAAAATATTGATGTGGATTAGCATGGAGAAATTTCTTATTCCCTCCCTGAGACTCACCACCTACTCTCAGAGCCTTCTAGAAAGAACAAATCTTTCTGGCAGTGCCTTCAGCACCAGGTACCATCCTTTCTCTGGTGCTGCTTGCTCTTCTAGGTGAGACCATTTCTGTGGGCTGTGTTCTCCCCCCTGTGGGGATTCTATCAGTCCTTGTATCAGACCCAGGCTGCTAAGTGGATGGAAAGGTTTTGCCTTTTCTGGAAGCAGAAGCAACCAGGGACATTGGAACACTGGACTGATGGGATCAACAGCCTCGTCCAGGATAACAGTCGGTGTTTTCCTCTGCTTTGGTTTTGGGCATTGCTGCTTCCTCTGATCCACTCACAGACCAAGCACACAGCTGCCGAAGTGCTTGACTAGAGACCAAACGAGATTGTAACTGTGATTTATTTCCCTTTAAATTCAGCATCCAAAACATATTCAGATTATCACAGTGTGATTCACAGAAGCGCAACCTGGCTGAGAGCTGCTTGCATCTGTGGCCAGGACACATCCAAGAAAAGCCCGTCCCGACATTAACTTCCAGCATGTTTGCTCTGGTGCTTTCACATGGGGCTTTCTTTTCCCTCCTCTCCTTCCTCTTCCCAGTCACTCTGGTTTCTTGTCAGTGAAATTATCACTGGATTGCTAATGTCCATGGCTTACAAAAGGGAGTTGAAAGCTTATAAAATGAAAGTCAAATGGAGCCATCAGATAATAAGAACAAAGCCCAGATAGCGAAGGGCTGGCACATTTATCATGGCTTGAAGCCTCGCTGTGTTCACGTGAGCTGCACCCTTTGTGCCTGAAGGCGATCGGAGTTGCTGTAGTCTTGGCTGAAACCGAGGTGGTTCGGTGCTTCCTTCGGGTCTGCGCAGCCCGGGCGGGGGGTGCCCCCGGGGGGAAGGATGGGGCTTTGGGACAGGCTGACACCCTTCCCCGCAGCTGCTGGTTACCTCCATTGTGCTTCGTAGGTGCGTGTTGGTGGTATCATCTTCTCCCCTGGTTCGGTGAGCATCATCTCGGACAGCCTGCTGACCCTGCCGGCCATCGTCAGCATCGCGGCCGGAGGCAGCCTGCTCCTCATCATCGTCATCATCGTCCTCATCGCCTACAAGCGCAAGTCCCGGGAGAACGACCTGACCCTCAAGAGGCTGCAGATGCAGATGGACAATCTGGAGTCCCGGGTGGCCCTGGAGTGCAAGGAGGGTCAGTACTGCCCGGGACCGGGCGCTCTCTGCGTGCTGCGGCCCCACGCTCTGCTCCCCAGCTTTCCCTACCGGAGCCACCCCAGTCACCCCGTTTTTGCAGCGAGGAGCGGGGTGCGTGCCCCCCCGGGGAGGTTTGCACGCCTGCCCCGCCGCGGGAGGGAGGGCAGCGGCGAGTGTGTCAGCAGCAGACACGGCTCTGCTGCCTCGTGCAGAGAATAGGATTAGAGCTTGATCCTGCTTAAGTGACATGCCTGGATCGCGCTGCGAGGGCAGCGTGAGCCCCAGCATGCCCAGCACAGCACGTCCCCTTGTCTAATGGCCTTTTGGTTAAAGGGCTTTTAAGAAGGCACAGAGTGAGAGATGGAGCGGAGGAGGTTCAGACCTGTGAGAACGGGGGTGTATCCCAAACGGAAGGCTGGACCAGTCCCTCCTGCACTCTCTAAGATGAGAGCCCAGGGCAGTAAGAGTTGGTTTGAGGGAAGAAGCTCCTCAGGCATTGGCTTCTGGGAAATCCCACGTGTTATTTGGACCAGCTAGACCTGCCGCTTGCAGAATTCAACACAGAGAAGTCTTGTCCCTGCAGGGAAGCAGCTCAGCCTCTCCGCAGGGGAGCGGCGGTGGAGGTGGGCAGTCCCTTCTGTAGCTGGTGGGTTGAGACAGAAAGCGTTCTGGGGAGGCGTGCTGCTGTTGTTTCCTATGTCCTTCCAGCTGGAAGGGAGCTTAGTGAATCCAAGAAAGATAAATAGAAACATGCAAATTTCATAGTGTGTCCTGTGTATATAGAGGGAGTTGCACTGGATTGGTTCAGCTGATTTTAAAAGGGTAGCCTTGAAAGTACAGGACGAAAAACGAGATATCTTCAGGAGAGGCCGCAGCTTTGGCACGGGCACAGCCTAGCTGGGGTGCAGAAACCTTACTGAGCCAGTGGTTCACACTGTGGAGAAGGACACACATACAGCTGTATAACACGATGATGTTATGTTACAAGAGGAAGAATAAATTCCTTCCTGACCCTTGCAGCTGGCAATTTCTGCTTGGCTTTGATCTGCATCAGATTTTATTATTCTGGCAACTGTTGATAGAGGAGGAGAAGAAGAAGAAAGGAAAATATGGGCGGTAACAAGTTACGAAAATAGATCCTCATTTCTATCTGCAGCCTTTAAAGGTGTTTTAGGTGTGTATACACACAGGTGTGAACTGCATACAAATTAATAAGCGTCTTTTGTTCTCGGCATCTGCCGTGTGCAGTGTGTGCTCTGAGGCAGTCTCCAAGGGTGAGGGTCTGGCTGAGCTAAGCCACGAGGTCTCCTCCGAATCGGTTTCCTGAGCTGGCCCGTTTACGGTTGCTGCCGTGGCCCCCGGAGAGCCGGCAGCCAGCCCCCCCCCGGCCTCTGCCCCGCAGCCTCGGCTCCTGGAGCTCACGTGCGTTTCTCTGTCTTGCTCTGTCCTCCCCGAGTAGCGTTTGCAGAGCTGCAGACGGACATCAATGAATTAACCAGCGACCTGGATCGCTCGGGGATCCCGTACCTCGACTATCGGACGTATGCCATGAGGGTCCTTTTCCCTGGCATCGAGGACCATCCTGTCTTACGGGAGCTGGAGGTAAGGAACAGGCTGTGCTCCGGCTCTTCGAAGTTTCCCTGAGCCCTCGGGGAAGCCACAGTGAAACCCTGAAGCACCTTTATGCTTTCCACACCAAATCTTATTAGAGGCTCTGGGGTTAGCAGGATGAGCCCAGCGTTCATTTTAACTAAGAAGTTGGTGTTTTATCTCCGTTGCACACGGCTTGATTCATTTCGATTCATTTTGGTTTCTTCTCCCCGGTGTTGTTTCAGTTTTATTTGGTGGGTTTTTATATTGCTATAGGCCAGCAGCAAAGCCTGCCAGGTAAGTTATCGGTGTCGTTTTAAAGTCCTTCTTAATCACCTTATGGTGCAGGGGGAGGCTCTGTGTCCCTGGGCGCATCCTGCCTGGAGCATCCCGCTGCTGCTGTTCCGTGGCGTGTCCACAGGAGGGCAAGCGCCGTGCCAGGCATGGTGGACTCCGGCTTGGCTGGGAGCAAGCCCTTGCACCACCCTGGTTTTTCCACCACTGTGTGTCAATATAGACATCAGATTTTCCCTGAGGGTATAGAAGAATTGGTAACGTACAAGGGTCCAGCAGATCACCTTGCAGGTGAGCCCTCGCTCGCCTGTGAGAATGCCAAAAAAAAAAAAAAAAAAAAAATGATGGTGCTTCAAGAAACATTATCTGCCACCGAGCGTGGGGCTGCCGTCCCCGCTCCGGGCTGGCCCGAGGCACCGGGCTCAGCGCTGCCCCCGGCACAGGCATTGCTCCAGAAAATCCCGACAGTCCTGCTGCCTTCACACAGACCGGGGGGTGGCCCAGATCCTCAGCCAGGGATGTAAGAGGAAGAAGCATTGATTGCTTGTGCTCCATACGCCTGTGTTGCTTTTCCAGGCGAGCACTGCTTAGCATTAAGGCCTCGAGCTAAATTCCTTTCCAGTGGGCAACCGACACTGAGCAGTTGCTGTGGTGTTGGTAAAACTGACACAGGCTTTGAACCAGCCTCTCCCAGCCCATTCCCAGGCCTTGAGTTTTCCAGTCTCATGCATTATGTTTGCTGTTTAAATTGCCAAATAAGCTGATGCTCTAGCAAACAAATATTGAATGCTTTTTATTTGTTTTACTCATGAAAAACAGAATTGCAGAAGTGATAAATGTGTTGCCAATTACACAGTTGCTTAATTATGTAACGTCAGTAAAACCAATGCATAAGTCTCCAAGATGTTTGGTAAAGAGTTGCTTAATGTAGTTCATCATTTTCACTTGTAATGAATTACTTGAATCCTCAACTGGCTGAAAGCCTCAATTAATTTTTTACACTTGTCCCATAATAAAGCAATAGTCTAAATTAGTATTTAATTTACTTACAAGAGTGTCACTTTTTGTGCAGAACAAGCAAATTTGTATGTCATTTATAGGGCTGTTAGCCTCAAAGCAGCAGCTTTATGGCATGCAGAGAGTGCAGCTCGGAGCAATGATTAAGGCGAGCCGTGCTGCGGGAGGACGGGAAGGGTGACACTTGTTCAGAACTGGCCAGAGGCCACGGTCAGGGATGCTGACGCCCTCAGAGATGAGGTGCTGGCTTGTGCACCCAGAGCTCGACCCTCCACCCCACCACCAGCGATGGCAGAGTGACCCCGCGGTGGCGCGGGGCTGCCCTGCGCTCCCTTGTCCCCCTGTGCCGTGGCTGATGAGCTCTCTTCCACTGCAGGTCCAGGGGAACGGGCAGCAGAGCGTGGAGAAGGCCTTGAAGCTCTTTGCTCAGCTGATAAACAACAAAGTCTTCCTGCTGACCTTCATCCGAACGCTGGAGCTGCAGCGCAGCTTCTCCATGCGCGATCGCGGCAACGTGGCCTCGCTCATCATGACGGGTCTGCAAGGCAAGCTGGAGTATGCCACCGACGTGCTGAAGCAGCTGCTCTCCGACCTCATCGAGAAGAACCTGGAAAACAAGAACCACCCCAAACTGCTCCTGCGCAGGTAACGCCGGGGGCCGGGGAGGGGCCGGGGCTGCGGGCAGGTCGGTGCCGTTGCCCGGGCTGGCACGACCATGCTGCTGGTGGCATCCGGGGGCTCTGCAGAACCATGGTGCTGGTGTCAGAAGGAAAACGCTGCTCTCCATGGAGGCTTTTGGATGACCCATCCATCTCTTTGCTTGTCTCCAGGACCCAGGGTTAAACCCTACTCTGTGATTTCACAGATGGCTGAACAGAGTCTTGGATTGGATCTGAGCGAGCTATTACCTCTGCTGCAAGTCTCTCACTCCTAATCTTGCCCCAGCAGCGCCCCTGCTCCCTGGCTTGGCTGGGAGCAGGTGATGATGCCAGCACTGTCACCTCTGCCATCCAGCTGCCTCCTGCACTCACCTGCCCCAGCTCCTGCTTCCCACCTGGGTGTGCAGAGATGCCCGAGGGGCTCAGCAAATGGGCTTAGCCCCCACCGCCAGTCCTGTGTGGGGCTGCCTCAGGGCAGCGTCACGGTGGAGAGGTGAATGGCACAAAAACTGGAGCTTTCCACCCCCTGCACGTTGCTGGTACCAAGCAGTGCCCTGTGCATCCAGGCAGGGAAGAGGAGGCACCAGCTCGGGTACAGCAGGGTCTGGAGGAGCAGAGATTCAGCTCTTTCAGTCATCTTACTGGGCTTCAAGCTCTGAAAGGCAGGAGCCCAGTTTCTTACATGTCAGTACAGTACATAGGGTCCTTGTTTCCCCGTGAGCTGTGGCATTATTGTGATGAGTAGAGCTTTAAAGACCTAGTGAAGAAAAGTACCTCTCGGATGGGCGATGCTGTGAATTGCCCCTGGGGCTGTCAGGGAAAGGCAGGCTGCCCAGCAAGGCTTGGTCCCCTTCCTGATGGCAGCCCAGGATGCTTCTGTGACCTTCACCCTCCCGTGTCTGAGCTACCTCACAGGTATTTATGGGCTTTATCCTCGCAGCATCATTGCCTGGATGGAGCAGCAGGGTTTGTGTTTCACAGCTGGGGGAAGGAGCTCAAGAATGGATTAAGTGACTCATCCAAGACTGTGCTGGGAAATGGCAGAAAGAAAAAGGGGAGAAAGTGTGTATTAATGTAGGCCAGATCAGCAGCTACAAGTAAAAGGCTACCCCTGTTCTCCGCGTGATGAGCCACCTCCATCCCCTGTCCCTTTGGGTCCCGGCTGTGCTGCAGAGCGGGGCCTGTGGCTCTGCTGGCATCTCGCTGGAGCGAGCGGATGAAAGCAAGGGGAGGATTTCACAGCTCTAGGAAAATTTCAGGGATTCCTCCAGCCATAATGAATATACTTGACAGGAAATTGCTTTAAATCTGGCTGTGTTTGCAGAGGCAATAACTCATCTCAGAAAAGGAAGCCATCTTAATTTCCCCCGTGGTTTGACGAGTCACTGGGAAGGCGTCTTCTGCCTCAGCCATCAATAATGACTTTTCATGGTGCTCCAAGAAATACATGGCTGGTGATCAGAGCTGTGCCCCCTCCTCCCCGCAGCACCCAGCGGAGAGACAGAGCGATGCCAGCAGCGGCGGGGCTGGCTGTCCTGCACCAGGATTTAGCCATTCCCCAGGAAACCTGACCTTGAATGTTTCCAGGGATGGGACATCCACCACCGCTCTGGGCAACCTGGTCAAGTGTTTCACCACCCTCATTGTCAAAAATTTCTTCTTTGTACCTAGTCTGAATCTACTCCCTTTTAGTTTAAAAGCATTGCCCCTTGTCCTGTCGCTGCAGGCCCCACAAACCTGTGGCTGGAGCCCTGTCCCAGCCCTGGGCCCACGCTCCCGACTGGTGCTGGTGCCCAAAACCACCCGGGCTGGAACATCTTGCTCTGACTTAATAAGGAGTGAACAACCACAAAGTGAGATACTTTTTTTTTTTTTTTTTTCTTTTTTGAGCTCTCTGGTGGCAGCAGTTGATAATTGGCACTCACTTCTTTCTCTCTTTCTTCCTCGTTTTCCCCTCTCTCTTTCTTCCATGACTGCCCCTCGCGGGAGACAGCAAAAAAGTTGACATTAAATCAAATAGCTGTTCTGGTTCCTGGCACAGAGCGCAGCAACACAGCAGTTTGGAGACCTAGATATAGCAGGGAAAATTAATAAAATACATATTTATTTTTGGGGATCTCTCAGCTCTTTTTGTTTAGTTTTGTTTTATTCCTGGTGCCTCAGAAAGTCGGAGGAGCAGCCAAGGCGCTGGTTGCTGGCGTCAGACTCCTTTGGAAAGTCACCTCTGGATCGTGCTTTGCCCTTGTTATGTGGTCAATGAGAGGAGGGTTTTCTCCGAGTCTAGGGATTCTCTCCTGCCATGTTAATGTTCAGGAGCTTATTTTTTATTTTTAGGGGCAGTGTTTCAGATACCAGCCCAGCGGCGGCATAGGAGCGGCGCGGGCCGAGGGGCAGCACAAAGCCCCGCAGCAGCTGATGCTGTGGCTCAGCAGACCCTTCCCGTGGGGCAGAGAGAAAGAGGGGTCAGGCCCCGTGGTGGCAGGCAGAGCTCGAGGGACAGCTCACCCCGCCAGCCAGCACCGATCCCTTCGCAAAGGCAGAGGCTGGGGGAGGCACCTACAGCGGACTCGTCTGCAAAGACCTGGCAGTGCTGCTCTGCACCCAGCAGCGATGAAGGTCGCAAGCAGCCCCTTTCCTCAGCCAGTGTTGGGACAGTGATGATCAACTCAGTGGTCGGCCGTCCCCTGGGCTGGTGCACGGCAGATATCTCACGGCGTCCGTCTCTGTTGAGAGGAGCGTGAGATTCAGCTTGAAAATAAGGAGAAATGGGATTTGACAGAGATGATCTGAGGTGTTTCTTTTTGCCATTCCGTTCAGCTGATCTTGTATTTCTGGTAAAGAAATAAAAGGGAACAGCTAGGCACGGGAGTATCCAATACCCTTCTCCCACACAATATGCCCCAACTTCTCTGTCACTCCACATTTCAGTTATTTTTACGGTGCTGGTGCCAGGCCATGAGCAGCCAACAGCTACAAGACACAGCATTGCTTCACTGGTAGGGCTAATCAGGAGGCTTGCCAATTCTTAATTTAATAATCTATTAACAAAGCAGTTTATTAAATTAATACTCACCCCGAAGTCTTGACTGTATCATTTTCTGAGTTTTTCACCTATTCTTTAGTTTGTATCACTGACTCACCATTTTCTGTGCCTCACTGGTGTGGCAGTGTGCTAGTGCTTCTCCTCCTTAATTGGGTGACTGAAATATTTTAAACAGGAGAACAATGTGTCTGTTGGTTCGTAGGATGAATTTTTAGGCAGTTAATCAATTCAGGCTTAAATTCTTTGGGGATCTGCAGACATTTTCACAAATTCCTGGCAGATGTTGTGATCCTAAGAGATGATGGTAATGTGACCCTAGGTCTGTTTGCCGACTGGTGTCAGTTTTTGTTTGCTGAAATCTGTGGCTCCCGTTTATACTTGATCTGCTTGATGTTGGGATCAAACCCTGTTGCTTCTACAGTGTGTGTTTTTCATTAAATGCCAGAGTTTTCAAACATGCGGGGTGCTGTATAAATACATACCAAGAGGCAGTCCCTAATTCAAGGCAGCAGAGCAGATGGGGGAGAATAGGGGAAATGGGTCCGGGGCGGGACGGTGACTCACTGCAGGTCGGGGTATGGGCAGAGGCAGAGGCTCGGTGCATCGCCGTGCCCGCTGGGCATCTTCTGAGCAGGTTGGGGGCCAAAAATGCCGTTGGCAGGAATGGCACCAGGAGCAGAGCTGCTGGCCAAGGGGGTGAAGGCACAGAGAGGTGCCGGGAGCTGCCGCTGCCTTGCTGCATGGTGCCCAGAGGAGAGGGTGCTGCAGAGGGCAAGGTGTTGGATCCACCCCTCTCTGCTTGCTGAAATATGGACCAGATCCTGGCGTGGCAGGAGGGGAAGGGGAGTGCGGAGAGCCAGGCTGCCCAGGGGGCTGGCTCGGCTGCAGCAGAGCAGCTCTTCCCTGCACGGCCTTGCAGGCAGGCCTGCCTGTCTGCCTGTCTGCCTGCCTGTCTGCCTGCCTGCCTGTCTGCCTGCCTGCCTGCCTGCCTGTCTGTCTGTCTGCCTGCCTGTCTGTCTGTCTGCCTGCCTGCCTGCCTGTCTGTCTGCCTGTCTGTCTGCCTGCCTGTCTGCCTGCCTGTCTGCCTGTCTGTCTGCCTGCCTGCCTGCCTGCCTGTCTGTCTGTCTGCCTGCCTGTCTGCCTGCCTGTCTGTCTGCCTGTCTGTCTGCCTGCCTGCCTGTCTGTCTGCTCTCCTGTCTGCCTGCCTGTCTGCCTGCCCTCCTGTCTGCCTGCCCTCCTGTCTGCCTGCCTGCCTGTCTGCCTGCCTGCCTGCCTGTCTGTCTGTCTGTCTGCCTGCCTGCCTGCTTGCTTGCCTGCCTGTCTGTCTGCCTGCTTGCTTGCCTGCTTGCTCACCTGCTTGTCTGCTTGCCTGCCTGCCTGCCCAACCTCCTGCTTGCCTGCTCGCTTACCTGCCTGCTCACCTGCCTGCCTGCCTGCATGCCACCCCCAGTGTGACCTGTGTGGTTGGGGCTCAGATGCAAACTGGGAGACACCCTGCCACCAGCACAGCCATCCCATCCCTGCCCTGGGAAAAAGGGGTTGTGGTGCTTTAAGGAAAGTCTCCTGGTCCTGCAGAGCCAGCATTAAAAACTATCATTAGGAGCCATTGTATTTAAATTAGAGATAATCTTGGGTACAATGTGGGGAGAGGACACTGGGTGGGACTGGGGAGAAAACTGCAATTTCCCTGCCATTGTCACTCTGCTGTCCCTGATTGCCAGGAACTGCTGCAAATCCCAGTGATTTACTGAGCCAGGCTGTAATTTGCACCACGTGCAAGGAGCCCAGTGTCACCAGGCTCCCTGTCACCAGCCCCATCAGGGCTGTGACGGGCTGTCAGCTGGACAAGCTGCTGTCAGCTCGGTGCAGCAGGAGCAGGGGACAACACTGGCCTCATCCTGCTGCCTGCCCCGGTTCAGAGCACCACAGGAGCTGTGCCAGGGTGCAGCCGGGTGGTGCCACCCGGGGAGATTTGGGGCCTCTGATGCATGGTTTGGTTTTGCATGTAACGCGTGTGTCCTCCTGGCTTCCCTAGGACCGAGTCGGTGGCTGAGAAGATGCTGACGAACTGGTTTGCCTTCCTCCTCCACAAGTTCCTCAAGGTAAGGAGGGATGGAGCTGAGACCCCGCTGCTGCTTTGCTGTCCCACCCCTCAGCCATCCCCGGGGTGAATCTGGGCTTGAAACATTCCAGTCAGACTCCAATTCAAAAGATGTAGTAGCAAGGCGGGGGAGGTGGAAGTTCGCTCAGAGGTACCTACACCTGGGGCTGCTCTTACATGGGCTCAGTCAAGCTGGCACAGCCTCCGTGCTCAGCCCTCTTGAACCCTCGGATCGCCTGGTGTAATTCTCATGTAGTGGACTTTCTGTTGCACCTCTTCAGTACTTAGCAGAAATTCTCACTTACAGCTCCGTGCCTGGGCTTCCCTATTTTTTAACTTTATTTGTGGTTTTGGAAGACCCACAGAATTTGCTTCATGGCAGTGAGCAATGAAATCAAGATCTCAAATTCCCTTTTTTACAGCCATATAGATTCAGTAGAGATTTATCAAGCCAAAGGCAACACGCCCATCAAGCAATGGAGCTCGTGGTTTTGGCTGTCCTCCCCAGGAGCTGCTGGGGGCTGAGCCTGGATTGCACATGGTGGGACTGTGCTTCTGCTGGAATGGATCATCTGCAAAACCTGTGTGCAGGCCAGTGGCCCGGAGGAGATGCACCTTCACCTCTGTGTTAGTTTTGCTTTCCATCTCATTGTGTAGGAATGTGCTGGAGAGCCTCTCTTCATGCTCTACTGTGCCATCAAGCAACAGATGGAGAAAGGTCCGATTGATGCCATCACAGGAGAAGCCCGTTACTCCCTGAGTGAGGACAAGCTGATCCGGCAGCAAATTGAGTACAAGACTCTGGTGAGTGGTCATTGTAGAAGCTGCCACTGAATCGCTTCAGTCCTCCCCACTTAGACATGAACTGTTCTGACCTTTAGGCCAGTGATTAGGACACTACCGTGAAGCCAGTTGCCAGGGCAATAAAGCCTCATGCTGTTAGACCCATGCCCACATCAAGTGTGTCCCTAATTTGCGGGTACAAATATCCTGAGCTAAGGTTTTGAAAGGCAGGGCTTGAGGGGAGTGGTTTATCTCCATGCGCATTGAGCATTGCGCTCCTTCCAGCAAATGAAAACGGACATCGGGCTCCTATGTTAGTAATCATTGTAAAGATATACTAGATGCAGCAGCAGTGATGAAATTAGGGATGCAGTGGGGTTTTTTTATGAGAACGGGTTGTTGGTGACACGTGGTTACAGTTCTCAGGATGCTTGTCTGAAGCCCTTTAGAGCACGGTGTGGTTCTCCTTCCCTTTCAGATCCTAAACTGTGTGAACCCAGATAATGAGAACAGTCCAGAGATCCCTGTGAAGGTGCTGAACTGTGATACCATCACTCAAGTCAAAGAGAAGATCCTCGATGCAGTATACAAGAACGTCCCATATTCTCAAAGACCAAGAGCTGTTGACATGGACTTGGGTAGGAGCTTCCCTGCCTGGTAGGAGGGGAAGGTCAGAGAGGATGAACAGTGATTCTTGGTGGGTTTTGCAGAGCTTGAAAACTAGAGCTCAGGTCTGCACACCACCATACATGCTTCTGCCCCTAGAAAGCATGGGCACTGCTCCTGCCGGGTAGGCTTTGAGCTCTGTGGGATCAGCTAATTGTCCACTGACCACAGAGCAGATGATTCCTGAAGGCTCCTTCACTCTGCTGAGAATTTAGCTTTCTCTGGGTGCCCCTTTCCCAGGAAATGGGCTTTTCTACAGGCTCATCTGTCCAGTAGTTACTTGGGCCAGAAGCAGATAGAGCCTGTTGGTGCCTTTTTCCGCTCTGACCATCGTGTCTGCCTGGTTTTTGCCTCTCCCAGAGTGGCGGCAGGGCCGGATAGCTCGTGTGGTCCTTCAAGATGAAGACATCACCACCAAGATTGAAGGAGATTGGAAGCGCCTGAACACCTTGATGCATTATCAGGTAAGAAAGCAGCCCCAGCAGACAGCTCCCAGAAAGCTGCCAGAAGGGAAGGGAAGAAAAGCAGAAATTTCATTCCCAAGGATCTCATCTACCAAGACAGACGGGGAGGTCACATTTGTATGATAAACCAGAAGGGTTCAATGTGCTTACACATTAGATGGGAAAGCAACCTTGACATGGATCTTAAAGAAACTAGTAGAGTTGAAAATTGGCTAAATTAAACCCACCAGTCGTGCTAGTGAGATAGAGGGAGCAGTGGCGAGGGCTGAGCTGCCGCTGCTGGAGATGCAGGGCCAGGGAAGGGATGGCACGTGGGGCTCAGGTCCTCGCGTGGGGGTCTGAGACAAGCAGGAGTGTAGCAAGGAAAGAAGAGGAGTCTCTGTCTTCCTTCAAAGCTTTGCAAACACCACACGATCTGATGATCTGATGCAAAGCACCGGCTGCAGCAGTGCTCAGCCGCCTCTCATCCTTGTGACCTTCCTACGTGTTGACTTTTGAGCATTGTGCAAGGAGTGAAGAAGGGAAACAGAGCAAATACTTCAAATACTGACACCTGGGAGGGACGAGGGAGTGCTGCAGGGAGGTACGGGATGAGGCCAGGGCAAGAAGAGATGAATATCAAGAGCTGCTTCTTGACAGAGTGACATCAAACCTCCTAAGTCCCAGACCTAGCCAAGTCAAGTAACAGGAGTTTTGCCACTAAAGTCATATAAAATGAAGCTAGCCAGTGAAGCTGCTGTATTGTGCATCGGCCAGGGTGTGCGAGGTGACCTAAGAAATTGTTGCCATCTTCAGCTTTTGCAGTATGCATGCCCCAGCCCAGCCCAGGCCCCCCTGGCTTGGTCGTGCAGCTTCTTACAGTGTGCAAACCATGGGAAGAGGGGTAAAGACAGAGCTGAGGAAGGTTTGGTTAAAGAGAATCAAAGGCTTTTACTCAAAGCCTGTCTGCAGCAGAGGATAACTGCATTAATTGGAACCTGTAACCTACTACTGTCCATCACTATCTACACAGAAGAGTTTAGTATTTAATCTGGCATCTTTCCCTGTTTATACACCATCTCAAGTCCATCAGCGTGACTCATGCTGTGTAAGTTGAATGTGAGCCAGTATTGACAGGAGACATATAATCAAGGAGCGAGGCAGAGAGAATGGCATAAATATGCAAAGTGCATGTAAAAAAGCACCTCGAGGGTCAGCTTCTCCAAGCAGCCCGAAGGATTTAAGCACAGATTACCCTAAAATGTCACAGGAGTTGTGCAGATGAATTCCATTGTTTCTAAAATCTGTTTTACCTGACGGTTGCAAGGGATTAACCAACATGCAGGGAAGCAGCGAGGCTTTATTATGCCTCGATCTTTAAAAGTCATCTTAAGGAAGTCACAAGTGAAATGTGTGTTTGTCTGATGCGTGTTGGGTGCGAAGTGAGGGAGAACTTTCATTTTAGTGCCTGTGGGTAAATCTGAGCCACAAGTTTACCCTTAAAATAAACAAAATCCGTGCAGCACTCAAGATGCTGCAGCTATTCCTGCCATTTGAATGTCAGTTTTGCTCTGGAACAAAGTAGAATTTTGCTGTCAAACATCTGAACAGGTAGCAGTTGCACATGTCTCCCCCAGCTCTGGCCCGAGCTCTGCACAGCCCGACAGAGCTGTTTCAGCCATAAAAAAGAAGCCAGGTTCTCTGCACTGCAACAGAAATCCTGTCAAGGCAGGGCTTTTGCCAAAAACAAACAGCAATATTTTTTTTTTTTATTCCTACCAGGTTTTTTTCTGTTTGAGTAATAAATGTTTTTATTAGGTATCAAAAATACAGATGCTCCAGGACTACACAGTAAAGCAAATATGTGGGCAAAGGCACAGCTTAGAAGAGGGTATAAAATCATTTGAGTTTCAAGCGCTGCTGTCTCACCATTTTAACAGGAGTGTTACATATATACCAGATGTGGTTCAAGCCGTAAAAATGAAATCTAGATTTCTCCAGCTTCCGGAGGACTAGTGAAAATTATTTCTAAATTTCTAGAAAAAGTAAAAGCTAGCTCTGTAAAACTATCTCCATCTTTTAATCTTTTATTCAGAGCTCTCGTGTCTTTACTCATCGGAAGGCAACGCGATCTCTGGATTTGCACACGGTGACTGGGGATGCACAGCCCGTGTTTCCAGCTGATAACACCGGGCATTTTCTGGTCTTTTGGAGCCCTTACCTGCCCGCTCCTCGCGCCCGTGCCCCCACTTCTGATTTCTGGGGTCCATTTGCTCCGCAGGCCCCTTCCCTGCAGCTCCTGGGCCCCCACTCCTGCCGGGGACCAAACCAGCCTCCTCCTGCTCGCCGTGCTCCGGGCAGGGTGGGGAGGCTCTGCAGAGGGCAGTTATTTAATTCCAGGAGTTTCTCGGCTCCACGCTTGGCTGCTGTTTGACACTATTGCATTTTTTTTTTTTACATGTTTAGGATGATAAAAATATAATACATACCTGCATCAACCAATAAAATGCATTTTTCATGGGAGGCCTTCACATGCAAAAGCCAGATTGGATTTAAAAAGAAATATTAATCTTTCATAATATTTTTGAACCACTTCATGGAATTATATGGAGAACTGTATTCCTGCTGCTTATTTCTTCATTTATAAAAATAGATGTATAGGTTAAATAGGTGTAATTCATTGTTAAATGCTCTGGAGCTTTATACTTTATTGTAAGGAATTGTATTACGTTTGCGTAGTATCCTTTGGTTTCATGCCTATTAAACTCCATGGGAGAGTCTCACCCTGCGTGGCTTTACTGAAGAAAAATGAAACACTGAATTTAATATCAAATGATTTACAGTGGCTCACGCAGGGTTAACTCCAAGGCAGCAGAGCATGAATACCTGTCAGCCACTATGAGGCTGGAAGGGCTGAGAGACTAGAAAACTATTTTAAATGAAAAATTAGAAGCAGAGAGGGAAGGTTTGTGTGGAAAATGAGACTTGGGAGCCGAGGGTGTCATGGATGGGGAGCTGGCATCCTCGCTGCATCCTCACTACCCCACACAAACGCAGTATTATTGTCTGGGCTTCTTCACTGCTGCTCTCCCTGCTCCAGGCTTTCTTTTTCTTTTCTTTAAGGTGTTTTGTGCAGCACGTTTCCAGCTTGTAGAAGAATCAGAATATTTATAAAGTTGTAAAACAGCCAGCCAGCTTCACAGGCATCTCTGGGGTTTTATTGGAGTGTGGCAACAGCAGAGCGAGATGGGAAACGAATGTGTGTTACATCTGATGCTAATTTGCACGCTGGTATTTTTTAGCTGACAAGAACCATTCGACCCAAAATTTAGAGAGTGAGAGTGCTCTGTGTGTGCGTGTGTGTGGAATTTTTAATGCCTCTCTCCCCGTTAACCACAGCCCTGGTGGCAACGGATCCCGGCGCAGTGGCCAGGGAGCTGCTGCCTGGGCTGCCAGCACACTCGAGTTTCTCCCGAGTGACACTGAACTCAAGTGGCAGCTGATAACAGCCCACGAAAATAATATCACCACTGATCATTTCTTCCATTGGCTTAAAAAATTGGATGAAGTGAGGCAGGAGCAGAAGAGGAAATAACTGAGGTGTTTGAAGTGGTTTGCTTAGAGATATCTCACTTTTGTGCTGTGAAACACAAGTGACTATTATGTCCACTATCACTAGCAATAATAATAACTCGCATTTACATGAAACCTATATGGAAACATGGAAACAAAAGCCTGTATATATATAACATCATTTACATGAAATCTGAATGGATCCCATCACCTTGAAGGCAGCGAAGATCGCTGTGTGCAGGTCACCTCATGGCAGGAGACGTACAAACACCCTTCTGCAGGTACTGTACAAACACCCTTCTGCAGGTACTGTACAAGCACACACCCTTCTGCAGGTACTGTACAAACACCCTTCTGCAGGTACTGTACAAGCACACACCCTTCTGCAGGTACTGTACAAACAAACAACCCTCTGCAGGTACTGTACAAACAAACAAACACCCTTCTGCGGGTACTGTACAAACACACACCCTTCTGCAGGTACTGTACAAACAAACACCCCTCTGCAGGTACTGTACAAACACCCTTCTGCAGGTACTGTACAAGCACACACCCCTCTGCAGGTACTGTACAAACAAACACCCCTCTGCTGATAGTGCGGGGAGGTGCTGGGGAAGCAAAATCCAGCAGCTGCCCTGGAGCTTCCCCGTGCGCAGGGACGATGCTGAGTCCCTCGCAGGACTCTTGGCACATAGTGGAGGACTTCACCCCAAAAGCAATTTCCCCGGCATGAGGAAGCATTTCGGCAAGTCAGCCTGCAAGATGCGGTAACTCCGCTCTCCGCTCCTGCACCCTGCTGCACCACGGGCCACGAGTTCACAATTAAAAGACACTTAGGCCCATTCCCTGGAAACCTGCAGATCCTTAATTAAGGGAAATAAGTTAAAAAACTTCCAGTGACTACTAGATTTATAGGGAGGATAAAATTAAACATGGCTACTAAAATCTGCTATAACAAAATCTTGTTAGCGCTAATGTTCATTTATAGTTTGGCTTCCCAGCATTTAATTCCTTCTCTGGTGCAGTAGAGGGACTGACAATTTAATACCCTGAAAGATGGCTTTATGACTTTCTCAGCTGTAAATCAAACTTTTAAAGTTCGTAAAAATTGCTAAAATAAAAAATGGTTTAATAGGAATGTTTTATGGTCCATAACGTTATTATAGCCATTTTATTCCCTCTGCATTGTTACTTTAATTGGATCACAACAATTCTTGAGGTTCTCATTTTTATTGGATAGAACGTAATCTTAAATCAGAACAACCAAAACCATCTTCAATATGTCTTTTGATTTATCCTTCCTTTCCTTCGGTCCCTTGCTGTAGGGCTGCTGCCGACCCAGCACAGCGCTCAGCCAGACTGGGAGCGCGTCTCCGTGGGGCTGGCGGGCAGGATTGGTCCCGGCACCCTCGGGAGCCCCGCGTTACCTGCCTTTGCCGGATGAGCAGCCGGTCACCTCAGTGCCAACAGTGGACCCCGCTGATCCTTTCTTCTCTTCCTTTGCCTCCCCAGGTATCAGACCGCTCGGTCGTGGCTCTCGTTCCCAAACAGACCTCCTCCTACAACATTCCTGCCTCTGCCAGTATATCCCGGACGTCTATTAGCAGATACGGTAAGGAGCAGAGTGAAGTGGTGGGACAGTGGCTCACAGGTAGCGACCCGGCACGGCTCCTGCTGCCCAGCACATTTACAGCCAGCCTGGACACCAGCACGCAGTGCAGCTCGCAGCTCTAAATGAGAATTAGCTGATGGGGCTGGTGTCGAAGCTGCCTTTGTTGCAGGAGGGCAACACCTTAAGGGAGTTAGATAGGGAGAAAGCAGACACTTCCCCCAAAGAAGCACACCACGTCAGCCAAAATGAAAGTACATTCATGTGTCAAACGGAAAAACGTCCTTGGCTACTGTTTTTCTGCAAAGGCTTTTCCACCTGTGAACAGCAAAAAGACAGGAGAAGCTGAGAGGAGGGAAAGGAAATGCCAAATGAGCAGCCTTTGGAAATGTGGGTCTTGGAAAAGGCCAGGGAAAGGCTTTTGGCTCAGAGGGGCTGGATGCTGCAGAGCACCCGTGGGGCTCCTGCTGCAGGAAAGCAGCTTTGTGTCCCTTGCGTGTAAGCAGGGCGGCATGAGAAAAAAGCCTGACTCCTTCATCTAGTTCTTCTCCAAGTGGAGGATCCTGAATTCTTAGATAATGGGTCAAAAATGGGTAATGGCAATCTTAACTCGGCGTGCTCGGGTGTGTGCACCTGGGAATTTGTTATTTGCATAATAGCAGGGCTCGGCACTTTACAGAGGGTCCCTGAAGATGCTGCAGCCTGTGTAAATGAGTGTGCGAGGTGCCAGGTGTGCGTTTATAGCACTAAATCCACAACAATAGTAATAATATACTTCCATAAAAGGCAGCAGTGGCAAAATCTCTAATGCACTGGTCCTTCATTATCTTGCATTTTACAGTGTTTTACAAACTAGAGGTCTCCTGACAAACCCATCTCTTTCTCTTGTTTATATCTCCCAAAATAGTGTTGGGGTTTTTTTTTTTTTTCTCAAGCAACGGTTCTGAGGAGCCATCCATAGGATAGTCTTTAGACAAGAGCCAGGAGAAAAGGGGTTTCTCCCTGCGAGGTGTAGTCCACCCGAGTGCCCAGCACTTCCCACACTTCAGGGGATGGAAAAACCAAGGCTGGGTCTCACAACCTGTGTCCTCAGTGCTCATTGATCTATGTCAGATGGAAAAGCTTTTGCAAACTACCAATATGAACTATCATCATTACTCATGTTAAGATTAATACTTATAATTGTGCAGACAGAATTTAAATGAGATACTTATTTACTTTCCCCATTATATATCAGTACAGAGCTATGTTTAAAAATAGAATTACTAGATGCTTCCCTAGCTGTCCCCCTGTCTGTCTCCTTAATTATATCAGTTGGAGTACTCATTTATCTAAGCCTTAATCAGGGATGAAAGTCTGGCTAGTTTGGTAATGACTTGCGTATTTCCCTTGGCTGATTTATGATTGATCCCCTCGCTCTCGATGAGGAGGGTGAGCTGTGAACTGGAGGCTAAACTTGAGAAAATGCACGAGGTTCTGGGAGAACAAAGAAATTCAGCAAGAAGAAAAAAAAAAACGAGTCACAGTTGTGCTACTCAGCCCCGTGTCTCGGCTTGAAGACCCCATGGATGGGATCCAGGGAGGCACATTCTTTGGGAAGTTAAACAGATCTCACATCCCTCCATGGTTTGTGAGCAATTAAGGGAAAAAACTTTGTCTGCTCCCCTTGGAGCTCCCCTTTCCCTGCCGGGAGGAGGGCAGAGGCAGGGGCAGCAGGGAGGCCGGGATGCAGGACTGCCCTGGGGCTCTGCAGTCGGTGCTCAGCTTGTGCCCTTGTTGCTCTAATGAAAGCCTCAGGAACAAGAACAGCAGTTTCTTCTGCCCTCTGCGCTGGTTGTGCCAGGCAACTTGCTATTATTTACAAAATATGGGTATCAGGACGCCAGTGCTGCAGGAGTTGGTGCCCAGGGTTAATGTGCGTGAGCCGTAACTCGTGGAGGAATCTTGTATGGACCTGTATTACTGAGTTCGTGTAAGTAAAAGATGGGAAGGGAGCAGAAAATTCCCATGTGTGAGTGTGAAAACAGACAGGTTCAAGTCTGAGGGACCCTGTTCAGTGAAGGCCAACACGTATCTTTGGCGAACGCCAAATTTTCTTGGTGCCTGGGTGGTATTACATTTCACTACCTCATAAAAAACCCCGTGCAGATGATTTTGGCATTAGCGAGCATGGTGGCGTCACTGAGAAGAGACAGGGAAATGAAAAAGGGGTTTGCTTTGAGCGTGACCGACTTCTCTTCCCGTCGTTCAGACTCCACCTTCCGCTACACCGGCAGCCCCGACAGCCTGCGCTCCCGGGCCCCCATGATCACCCCCGACCTGGAGAGCGGGGTCAAGGTCTGGCACTTGGTCAAAAACCACGATCACGGAGACCAGAAGGAAGGAGACCGGGGCAGTAAGATGGTGTCTGAGATCTACCTGACCAGGCTATTAGCTACAAAGGTAACTGCCATGCGCTAAATTCGCTTGGGAAATGCACGGCGGGGTCCCGCTAGATGTGCTTGCCAGGGGTCCTGTGCGGTCCCTAATGATGCCCAGCACCCGGGGGGACTGTCCCAGTCAGGCTTTCCTGGGCCCCAGGGGTTGGGTGGCTTCTGGAGCAGCAGTGGAAACACAGCCCAGATTTCCTCACACTGCAAGGTGATTGCTGCAATATTTCATTCTTCTGCATGGTATTAAAACACAAAGAGTTGGGGAGACGCAGCAGCGCCTGTAAATATTTAACCGGTTTCCTTGGCAAGAGTTTTCCTGCCTTTCACTGTGTGTTCATCACTGTAGATAACGCAGATTTGCTTTTAAGAGCAAAAAAAAACCTGTTTCAGGTTAGAAATAAAGAGTAAGTGCAGCCATGAGTAGCTGCAGGCTGGGGCATTTCCCAGGGGCCTCCCACAGCGTGGTCAAGGTTTGTAAAGACCTTGACCTTAGTTATTCCTGTGGGGTCCAGGGCAGCATTTTGCGGGGCTCCAGTAACACCATTTGCCACCCCCACCACCACCGCCCAGCCAAGCATGCGCCCGTCCCCCCCCCCTTTTCACCTTCTCGGCCGCTGCTCCCATCAGGGAACGCTGCAGAAATTTGTGGACGACTTGTTCGAGACGCTGTTCAGCACCGTGCACCGCGGCAGCGCCCTCCCGCTGGCCATCAAGTATATGTTCGATTTCTTGGACGAGCAGGCAGATAAGCACGGCATCCACGACACAGACGTGAGGCACACGTGGAAGAGCAACTGGTAAGAGTGGAGGAGGAGGGCGGAAGGGCAGGCAGAGCTGAGTATTGAGAATTTATCTGTGTCCCGGGGAAGAACGGAGATGGGGAAGAGCTTTGGGAAGGCTGGGAACAGGCAAGGACTGTGAGATGTGCCACAAAGCCGTGCTAGTGCTTTACAACCAGCACAGCTGCTGCCCCAGTGCCCCGGGCAGGTGTGGCAGCGGGGTTTGATCCTGGCTGGTGCTGACGCCGCTCACACATGAGCTGAAGCCCTGGTGTGGTGTTAAATGGCGAGCCCAGCGGTCCCCGAATCCTCTGCCCGGGTGGGAGCTGGGCTGTAGATCCACACACCTGGGCTTTGGGAATCGCTGGCTTTGCAGAGCTGGTCTGGCAGTGGGATGCAGGGCTCCCTGCCTGCACCACCACCCTGCCTGGACCACCTCCCTGCCTGCATCACCCTGCCTGCACCACCACCCTGCCTGCACCACCTCCCTGCCTGCACCACCTCCCTGCCTGCATCACCCTGCGGGCACCACCTCCCTGCCTGCATCACCCTGCCTGCACCACCTCCCTGCCTGCATCACCCTGCCTGGACCACCACTCTGCCTGCACCACCTCCCTGCCTGCATCACCCTGCCCACATCACCCTGCCTGCATCACCCTGCCCACACCACCTCCCTGCCTGCATCACCCTGCCTGCATCACCCTCCTGCCTGCATCACCCTGCCTGGACCACCACCCTGCCTGCATCACCCTGCCTGGACCACCACCCTGCCTGCATCACCCTGCCCACATCACCCTGCCTGCATCACCCTGCCCGCACCACCTCCCTGCCTGCATCACCCTGCCCACATCACCCTGCCTGCATCACCCTGCCCGCACCACCGTGCTGCAGGATGGGTGCTGGCCTGGGCTGGCAGGGGAGAGCTCAGCAAGGGGCTGCAGGTTCCCCTTTGCTTCGGGCAGCAGGAGCTGGGGGGGAAGGAGCCAGCCCCACACAGCCAGCATGGACTGCAGCCTGGTTCAGCAGTCTCCCAACAATAGGAGCTCTCACGTCTCTGCTTCTGCTGTTCTTTTAGGATTAAAAGCTCCATGGGTTAGGAATTTACCTCTGCCAGGAAGAAGAAAAAAAAAGCAGAACAAATGGTTCCTCCCTGAAGACTTTTGTATTTTCCCCTCAAGTCCCTTGTGGTTTAAAAAGCCTCTAATCATCATGGCTGCAAAAGTTGAGTTCCCTCCTAAGGCTGTGGGAAGCTAAAAACAATTTATTTAAAACCTTCGAAGAAGGAGTTATTAGGATAAACACTCTAGAATCACAAATAAAGATGAGACTTCTTAAAGCAATAAAAAAGAAAGCACCGACTGGCAGAGTTTGCTCTGCCAGAGCCATCAGACCACACGAGCCCCGATCCTTCCTTCCGCCCCGGGGCACGGGGCGCTTGGGAGAGGGGCAAAAATTTGGTCTCGGAACTAACAGCTCTGCTGAGCCCTTTGGATGGCTGTGGCATCCCCAGAAAGGGAATTTTGGGGTGCAGATGGGAGAAGGCTTATGCCACTGGAGCAGGTCAAAGCAAAGCAGGGCTTGGAAGAGAGAGCCAGGGAAGCGGGGGGTCAAGGGAGCTGGTGCTGCCGGGGACGCGCTGAGCTGCTGGCCTGCAGCGCGGCAAGAGTTAAGGCTGAAGCCTTCAGTGCAGCTAGCCGGATAGATAGAGAGAGCTGAGACTTGAAAGGTAATAGAAAGCAGCAGCTGTTTTTTTTGATCCTGCTCTACAGCCAAAGAAAAAAGGAATAATAATTCCCCTTTGATTGCAAAGGCCTCGGGATTTGGGGACAAAGGCTGTGCTGCCTGCTGCACCGCGCGCAGACGCTGGCCGGGCAGTGGCCGGTGAGCGCGGGAGCCCCGGCTCCAACAAACTGGGTGTAAGGGGCTGTGGGCAGGGCTGCTCCCCAGTACTGCTGCCCGGCGCTCAGCTCGGCCCTGGCCCAGCCACCCCGCCCTCGGCACCCGCTGCCCGCCCGGCCCTCGCCTCCCCCATCTTCCTGGGCAGGAGCAGACCCCAGAGCGGCTCCCGGGATCCAGAGTGTCCAGCCCAGGGGTACCAGACCCATCACGAGCAGTCCGGGCAGCACTGGGCTAACTGCTGTTTGATGGACCTGGCCCAGCTCCTGCTCAGATCACTGCTTGGGAACACAAACCGCAGCAAGTGCCCTTTCCTAGCCTTTGTCTTAACGCTTAATTTTGCTTCTTGATTTCTCCACAGCCTCCCCCTCCGCTTCTGGGTGAACGTGATCAAAAACCCCCAGTTCGTGTTCGATATCCACAAAGGCAGCATCACGGACGCCTGCCTCTCTGTCGTGGCTCAGACCTTCATGGATTCCTGCTCCACCTCGGAGCACCGCCTGGGCAAGGATTCCCCCTCCAACAAGCTGCTGTACGCCAAGGACATCCCCAGCTACAAGAGCTGGGTGGAGAGGTGGGCGGCGGCGCGCGGGCGGCCGCAGGGTGGGTGCAGGGCTGGCCTGGGCGCTCCAGCTTTGCCCTCGGTGGCCAGCGATGCGGCGGGGTGGCTCTGGCAGCGAGCTGGTGGCACAGCTCAGCCCTGCCGAGCGTCGCTGCTCTTATTTCCAGCTTGCTGCAAGCCAGGCCCTTTTTTTTTCTAGATACAAGCGTAAAGCAAAATGATGTCGCTTTCCCTGCGGGGCTTAGTTTAAATCCTCGGAAGAGGGGCGTTTTGAGCCTGCGTGTTTCTGACGGCCTCCCTTGGCTTCTCCTTCCCGCAGGTATTACGCCGACATCGCCAAGCTCCCCGCCATCAGCGACCAGGACATGAACGCCTACCTCGCCGAGCAGTCGCGCCTGCACTCCGCCGAGTTCAACATGCTGAGCGCGCTCAACGAGATCTACTCCTACGTCAGCAAGTACAGCGAGGAGGTGGGTGTCCCCCGGGGCGGGCGCGGAGGCGATGCCGCCCCGCGGCACGCGCGGCATGGGAGAGGAGCCGTGCTTCGGCGTGGGAGTGGGTCGAGCAGCGATCCCCCCCCCCTCGCTGCCACCCAGGGCTCCTTCCTCCAGCCTTGGCCGCCACGCAGCACGGCCGGAGCTCGCACCGCTGCTCTTCTGATCGTGCACAAAGAGGTTCAGGTCCTGGCCGTGCCTGTAGCACCCTTCCCAGGAGGATTGAGGGCTAAAATGTTGTGGGAGCAACTGGATTCTTCAGCCTTGGCACATGCCCAGTGCAGCCCACTCCTAAATGCAGTGGGAAACCGTCATGACCCAGTGGAGCTCCCCAGAAACATCCCTGCCTTTTGGGAACGGCGTGGTACAAATCCCATGTAGCAGTGACGCAGGCTCCTGTTTGCAAAGAATCCCTGGCAGCGTGAGCTGCTTTAATGAATGCATCACTTGAAACCAAGTTCTCGCCATCTGTTCCACCCCTTCATTTCAGTGTAAGCAGAACCTATTTTGCAATTACGTCCGTTAAAAGGAAGGGTTTTGTCATTTAATTGCCTGCATGCATTTGTGATACAATGCCACAGCTATTTTCCGATTAGGGTTTTAACATCTCATAACTCTCGTGCTAAACGAGACAGGAAATGTGGAGTCCAAGGTGTAAGAGTGGGAACGGCTGTGTTGTGTGGGTGACGTGCACCGAGCGGGCCAACAAACCACCGTGCACGGCTGTGGCGTGGCGAAGCGCTCGTCGCGTTGCTTTGCTGTTCGTTATTTAAATTTCACACATCCACATTTCAAGTTGCTCACATCTTGCTGCCCACCCACCTCTCCCACCCCCCTCTCGCACACTGACTTCTTTCTTTTCTTTTTTTTTTTTTTTTTTTTTTTCTTCTCCCTTTTTATTTTTTCTGTACCAGCTCATCGGGGCTTTGGAGCAGGATGAACAGGCACGTAGGCAGCGTCTGGCATACAAAGTAGAGCAACTTATTGGTGCCATGTCTATTGAGAGCTGAAGAAAGGTTGCGGTGCTCGCAGACGGCAAAGGGCAGAGGATTGCCCAGACTCTCGGGAATTAAGAGGGAGAACAAGCAAGAAAGGCGCTGGACTCATAAATACCAAGGCTTTTCTGGAGGGAGCAGAGACTGGCCCAAGGACTGACTGTTCAAAATCACATGGGATCCGCTTTGAAAGGAGGAAGAGAAAAAGGCAAAAGCATCTCAATAAAAGTCAAATCAAGATGGATCACTTCTTTGAGTATACATGGAAAGAAGGAACCTGGAAAGTCTGGATGTCTCCATGACTGCTTCTTTGCATGAAAATTGTTTGATGTATATTAGAAAATAAAACTTTATTTAAAGGTTTTTTTTAAAAAAAAAAAAAAAAAAAAGAAAAAGGGAAAAAAAAAAAAAAAAGAAGAAATAGAGCAAAAACCACAGAGGCCACAGAGATAATCCTGGCAACAAGGTCCAGCTCTGAATCCTGTCCTCAAGAGACTCCCGAGGACGTGGCTCAGGCATTTTGCGAACGGACTCTTATGCCAATTGGAAAGTCTGCAAAACCGAAATGTTCTTCTTTTTGGGATCTTACAAAAAAATATGAGCACAAGTTTGCACCACACCTTTTTACACGAGTAAAATAGCAGTTTAGCCAGAAAATAGTCCAGTGGCTGAGTAACTTATAGGCACTAGAAGGAACTTTACCTGAATTGCAAAACCATCAGATCATCCAACCTGTCTTGAAATCCAGCTTTATCTATGTATTTATATAGTGTCAATATATATATATATTTTTTAAATCCCATTTAAATGTCGAACGACGAAGGATCTGATTGGAAAGGCTTTCCCCTTCCCCTTTTCCCGCGCGGTGGCCGGCAGCCCCCCAGCAGTGCCGGTGGCCGTGCCCGGCGGCTCTCGGCGCGGTGCCGGTTGCTGCGGGCCGGCTGCCCTCTCCCCGCCGGGCAGGGCCGGGGCGAAGCCTCCTCGCTTGCGTTTGGGTGGCGGTTTCTGGCAGCCGCCGCTGGTTTCTTGCAGTAAAAGCCAACAAACCCCCGATGTTTACAGTGAGTGATACTTGAAAAGACTCGGCGTAGCGGGAGGAGGTATTTATTGCTTTTCTGTTTGACTTGCAGAGTCGATCGGCACAGGCTCCCTTTGAGGTTCTCTGCCAGCGTTCGCGGTGTTGCCCGGGGTCAGGCGCAGGACTTATATTTCCACTGGGGAGGGGAAAGAAATCTTTGCTCTAGGCAAGGGAAAACCTTAACCAGCACTCCACAGGCCAGCTAGCGCTGCTGTCTTGTCTCTGTCTCGGCGTCTCGTTGTGATATTCAGTTCCTCGCTGGCCCCGACGGCATGTGTTCTTGTGGCCGGTGACAGGCAAATGTTTGTGAGTGTTATTTCTTTCAAAGACACCAAAGCTTATGTGTGTCCCTTTGTAGAGTGCCAGGAGGGGAAGGAATGCTGTAAATATTTCTCTCTGTAATAAATATTAATATTTGTGCAGGCTGCAGTGGGGAGGACAGGGTGGTCAGGTCTAATGGAAATACAAGTATTGACTGCATGGGCTTGGCAGCAAAATAGCTCCCGGCATCTGCTCAGCCCTGCCCGGGCAGTGCTGTGCCGGACTGGGACCTTAGTTTGCAGCCAGTGTGTGTTGAAGGAAAATCCATTTTCATATCCGTCCCCCCTCCTCCACCATTCCTGCCCAGAGGAGCCCAGGAGGGTCCCCATGGGCTCCCCGTGCACCGGGAGAGCTGCCGGCTTTTGGTCTCGAGATGAAGTCCTTAGGGGAGCCAGCAACAGGGGAGAAGCATGTGGAGAAATACTCAGGAAACTTGTTGTTTTAATTACAGTTCAGTAGAAGCCATGCCAATCCACTTTCTTTTGGTAATCCACTTCTGTGAGTTTCTCTGGGCCTTGTTAATACTCGGGAAGAAAATACTAATGATAATGATCAACCTTGTGCAATAAGTTCTTGACATTTACAACAGCCTGAGCTGTGTAACTGGAGGGCTTGGATTTACCGAGACACAGAGAGAGCTGGCAGAAACAGAGAGACTGAGAAGCAGAGCAGGATTCGTACTGCCGCGTTATTGGGAGAGTTCCCTTCCTAGGGATCCTCCTCCTGCACAGTGAATCTGATTTCAAAGACAGAAAATGTACAAGTGTCCAGGTTGTCCTATTCAAGCCTGGCATGGACGCGGCGAATGAGCTGTCACTGCAGCAGCCGCCAGCCTGGCCTGCTCTTTGCTGCTGGTGTTACAGGGGATTGCAGAGTGTTAGGTTTTGAAATCCTCCAGGGCCTCATTTTTTACTGGTTTGTGTCACTGCTGTTCACAGTGACCCGGCATGCAGCTTATGTGAGTGATTTCCAGGTCTGTATTCTAGTTGTGGTCGTTGTTTTGGGTATTCATATTCCAATCGTTCACCAAATTCTTATGGTACTCTGAAACCCAAAGAAAGCGCTCCAAATGGTTTCCGAGTGGTTTCCGAACACTTCTAAATATTAGTCTGAATAGTTATCTCTGCAGGATTCACGAAATAAGAGCACTGCCCAAAGCAGGGACCTGGCTTTTCATCACCCGGGTGCTGGTGAATGTGTGCTTGCCCTTCAGCCCGAGCCAGGCCCTCCTGGTCCTCTTTTCTTCACACCTATTTGAGAGGCTTTTTGCGTAGCTGCTTTTACGCCCACTTTCCCCCTCCTGCTCCCTACCACCTGGCCAGGAGCACCCCATAAGCAATCGTGTTGGCACTCCCCCTTGCCCAGTATTTTCCCAGCAGCGGTGGGGGTCCCCAGCCCTCCCTGGGTTTGCTGGGCAGTGCTGAGGGTGGGGGCTGCAGGGACTCAGCAGCGATGCCAGTGACCAGGCTCTTTTCCACATCTGTTTTGGCTGCCTGTTCCCCCACGGAAGGTACAGATAAGGGGGAAAAAGAAAAATCATTGCAGAGCCCAGAGGGATTGGTTTGTAAGCAAGGATTAAAAGAATCCAACGTGTCCAAGCTGGCTCAACACAGGGTCTGTCTTCCACGAATACACCAAAGCACTAAGGAGAGAAGTGGACGACTGGGTGTATTTTCTGTACTGTGGAAGCACGTTGAGCAGAGGAGGAAAGGGAAAGCAGCAGGAGCACTTTGCAAACCAGTAAGCTATTACACTTTTGACTGATTTCCGAGAGAAGCAGCCGAAACATCTCTTCTTCCCCTGTTGAAAAGGCATTAGGAGGCTGGCATAGGGAACAGCACCGTGCTGACTGGAAGGGGTGGCCTATAAATAAATGTGTCTACTCGTGGTGGTCGACATCAATTATGGATCTTTACAGGCAATTATATGGAATGAAGCAACGTATCCCCTTGGAGCAAAGTGCTTGTAATCTATTTCCCTGTTTGCATCCAACTTTTCAGTTAGTCCTTCGGGAAGAGGAAGCCTCAGATCTCAAAATGGCATTTTCTTCGCACTTGCAACAAACTGGACTCAAAGTTTGGTCAGGAGGGGGCAGTGACTTTGCCTTAGATGAAATGATTTCACATCCCTCTCATTGCCCCCTTCCTCCTACAAGGCCAGTTGGTGTTTGGATTCTCCAGTTCACTTTGTTTCAGGTATTTTGACATCAAAGTGGGAGACGTCATCTTCTGGAATCTCTCTGCCCGGTGTCACTGCTTAAATAATTCCATTTAATCTTCTGCTCGTGAGCTATCAAAGCACCCACTCCAAGGAGGAGCAAGGTGCTAATCAAACGCTTCTCCACCTTGAAAGCCTTTATTAAAAACCCGTATACAAGAGTGTAACTTACAGGCAAGCTTGTCTCCGCGTGATCCCCGCTGTAGAGCACCACAACGCTTGCAGCCCACCAAAGTACAGAGGACGTGGACGTCAAGGGGTCCCCTCTTTGCCGTAAAGGACACGTTTATGTTTAAAGGGAGGCAGGAGAAACCAGCACGGCCAAAGTGCTGGAGCCCCTGGGGGATCCAGCACGGACCAGTCCGCAGCTGCGTGAAGACCCAGCGCGGAGAAGCAAAACCTCTGCCACGGCCTCGCTGCTGGCGGGCAGCATCCCGGGAGGCGTGTGTCCCCGAAGGAGGCTGGGGGTGGCCGTGCCGGGCGGCGGTGCCTTCCCGCAGGGTCCCGGTGCTGTGACACAGTGGGGATGGCGAGTGCAGCCGCTCGACGCGGTGGCAACAGAGACCTTCATCACAGCAGTGCCTTCAACACACTGTCTTAAAACCCTCACAGCCCGTCCCCACGTAAGTTCTCTCTCCTACCTTCAACTGGACTTCACCAAAAATGTCCTAATGTCGGAAGCGATTTGGGCGGGAACGTGGAGGACGAAAGCAAGAGGGCTTAAAGCTCTGGGGTCGCGTTCCTGCACGCTGCTGACTCTGAGCGCCTCGGTGCCAGTCGTTTAAGTCTGCGTGGAAAGGGTCGGGACGCTTCCCTCCTTCCAGTGGGCACGACCTACAAACAAGGGCATTTCCAGAAGTCCCAAGCAGCCAGCGAGGATGAGGAGCGCCGAGCTGCCCGCTGCCCTCGCCCTGTCCCCGGGGCAGCGGGTTGGCACAGGGCAGAGCAGGGCCCACCCCGGTCCCCGCGATGCTCCTGTCCAAGCCTGTGCCTGGAGCCTGTTCCCTGGCAGCAGCCCAGCCACCTTCTCGCCTGTCGCTGGCTCTTCTCCATCCCGTTCGCAGTGCTGTCAGAGCTCACCTGCCAGGGGACCCAGCTCGCCAAACTAAATGAACCTAAAATAGACTGACTCGAATAAGCTGGGACATCAGGGAAAGCTCGCGAGTGACTCTACCCTGGAGAGCAGAAAAAATATTCAGAGAAGGATAAATAACTGACATCAAAGATGCATTAAAATGCCACACAGCTTCAGCCATCCTATTTCAGAGTTGCGTTTGTACCATAAACCGCAAGCCAATAACACAGGGAGCTGCGACGTTGTATATAGTTGCGTACTAGGTAGAGCTCGGTGAGCAGTCCCGTCTGTCTAGTGAACGTGTCTTCAGTGAAAGCTCCCGCATCGCCCCAGCCGTCGCCCGAGGCCACTGAGACCAGCGGGTTGGAGGCTGGGGGCAAAACACTGGTGACAGCTACGAGGCCACCCAACACCTCCGGGGACAGGGTGTATTTTTTTTTTTTTTTTTAATTAGACGTTAGTGGGGAAATAACCAGAGTAAAAGGTGCCGGTGCGCACAGCGAAGAAGGTGCCGCTCAGGATCGGCTGAGCCGAGCAACCCTGAACGTGCAATTTAGACGTAGGCCAGTCAGGTCAGTTTTGAAAGGGAAGAAGACGGGAGTCTTCGAGCCGATTTTCGCCGCCTGGAAGGCTTTGTGCAAAGCCTCTGCTCGCCGTGAAAAACCCCCAGCTTGAAGGGGGGGTGGTCCTGTTCTGGGCAAGGCACGGCGCAGGGGCCGGCGCCCCAGCTGCGGGGGGTACCGGGGAGAACTCCGGGTGTGGGGTACGCGCCCGGCAGCCCGGGGTGCTGTGCTGGGGGCTGCGGTGGGAGCAGGGGATGGCAGAGACCGACTGCTCCCTCGCTGGGAGAGCAGCTCCTCGCCCCCGCGCCGCTGCTGCGGTTGCACCGGGAGCAGCTCAGACGCAGCTGGAGGTGTTTTGGCCGTGCTGTGAGCACGGCGGTGTCTGTGTGCTTGTTCTTTCAGATCCCTGTTTGCCCCCGTGTTACCCATTCCTCTCCTTTCTTTGTAAAAGTGGAATATAATACTGAAAAAAGAGACGTTCCTGCAGCGCGTAAGAACATGCTCAGAAGACCTGCAGGGTCCATCCAGTTGCACGGACAATATCCCGACCTCTCTGGGCCTCCTGAGGCTGCCAAATTAAGTACGAGATCTCCTGTATGGCCTTTCCTTTGAGATTTTTATTACCTCTGTTTCGAATAAGCTTGGAAGTTTATGCAACAGCTTCTCCATCAGATGTTTCCATCTCATGGACTGGGCAGCAGAAAGAGGAGCCGTCGGAAAGCAAATGAGCTGATGAGCTGATTTTGACACGTTCTTTCATAGCTTCAGAAGATACTGCAGTAAAATGTCCTTCTCATTGATGAGTGTTTCTGTGTTAATGGCACCTTGGGGGCCGTTACGAGAAGCGGTGGGAAGCAGCAAGGGGAAGGGAATGTACAGGTACTAGAACTTCTGGAGTCACCCAAAACGTCACAGGAATTAGAGGTATCAGCCATGGAACAGATTCTGATTTCTTCTGCCCCCCTCCTTAAAATAAACACATGCCAGTTTTAGGGGACTTGTGTCTTGGCAGGAATAATGAATTGATTTGCATCCGTACCCATTCCACCGTATTGTTCTCTGGCTCCTCCCCTCCCCGTTATACTTGACACACTGGAGTTCTGTATTATATTTTTTTTAAGATGATTGTCTGTTTTTTGTTGTTTTTACAAGTGTTGTGGAAAAAAATGTAAGAAAGTCTAAGTATTTAAAAATGTTCCAAGGAAAAAGGGGGTTTTGTTATTATTCTAATATATTATTGTGTACCTATTGTAAATATGAAACACTCCTATTTTGCAAGCCAAGGACTCACTTTGTACTGTTGTTATATATAAATAAAGTTTACTGGTTAAAAAAGCCCTCCTGAGTGGGTCCTTATTTTCTAACACGTGATGCATGGCATTTATTGTAGATTGGTGAGAAATATTTACTTAGTGAATCACACCAACAATAAACAGGTAAGTGAAAATCGGGACGTAACCCCTGTCTAGCAAAGCTGGGGGTGCAGCTGGGCTGGACGGGGCTCCAGGATTGCCCCTGAAAAGTTGCCTTTGAAAAGCAACTTCTACCTTTGCAGCACGGTAGATTTTTCCAGTAAAAAATAAAAAGCCAAATGCGGTGGGTGCAGGGAGGCTCCGAGGGACTGAGCACTGCTGCTTCACGGCCACGAGGCTGTTGCCGTCCTTGCTGGCCTCTCTGCTCCTCACGAGCCATCAGCGCGGGGGTTTAGCATCGTTGCTCACTAGCCTCAAGCTCAGAAATGTCCCGTGGGATGTGCTGGTTCATCATCCCAGAAAAAGGGGTCGGAGGGCTGAGATGTCTCCGCGGAGCCCCGATCCTTGCAGGCAGCCTTGCGGGCTGCGGGAAATGCCGGGCACTTCCACTCTACTTGGGGAAGGAGCAGGCAAACCCTGTTTACAAATAAAAGGCCTGGATGAGTTCTTCATGTTTCCCCCTCCTTGAAATTATCAGTCCTTAAGGTAAAATGCATTTTCTACCATTTCATAAATTCAAGCTAACATTTTTGCAAACGCTGAGAGGCATCTGCTGGGTAGTAGGAATCAGCAAGTGACTTCTTCAGCAGCTGTCTGTCAACTTTAATGACCAATATGGTTGCAATTACAGCAATGAACTTTCTCTAACAGCCTAAAATTACTCTGGATGATGATAAGTGACAGAAAAATGGAGACCCTTAAGGAAGCATTAAAAAAGAAACATGGGGATCTGGAACAAGAGGTCTTACTGTTTTTTCTGAAGGTTCTTAGTTTTTTTTCTTTCTAAATTAGGTACTAAAAAGGATAAATCTAACCCAGAAGGGGAAGGCACGGCACACTATGGATCACAGCAGGGAGTTGAGAGCTGCCCCAAGATGTAGTTTTTATACAGACATTTGACACGGAGGCCCCGTGTTTAGTGCAGTGCTAACAGGGTGATGGGAAGCTTCTCCTGTCTGAAGCTAATGCAAATACATCGTGGCAGTGTGGCAGTCTGCTCCTCAGGCAGGACATTTCATCTTATTTTCCTCAAATTGAGCGCAGAGCTTGACATGAACCTTAGGAAGGCAGTCAGGCCCCATCCTGCCATCTCCCACTTTAAACCAGTAGATTTTAACCTCTGCAGATCGATCCCAGTGGCTCCCTGGGTGGTCTGGTAACCCTTCCCGTGCTGAACCGGGGTGTGTCAACTCAATATTGAGTGAATTTTCACACGATTTGTGAAGTTAGGGGATAAAAGAGGAGATGATCGGGTTTCACTTGTGCCTTGGGTTAGTCTCCATTTATACCAAGAATAAAATATGAACTGAACTGAGGTTCCCTGAGCTTTCCAAAGGGCTGGAGGAGAGGAGTGTGCTATTTCCAAGGGGACCTCTGGAGCTGCATATCTCTCTGCTGACTTGCTCGTGGCCACCGTGTTGTAGTAGAGACGCTGGAGGCAGGCGGCACGGCGGCTGCTGGCGAGGAGCATTTCCACCCCATGTGAGACCTTTGAGAGGTTATCGACTCCTTCAGCTCAGCAAAGGTGAAAGAAATTTCAACGTGAATCGACAGCATTGACCGGGGGGTCATTTGTATTCATCTGCACCTTGTTAATGTATTTAATATAGTAAGTATACTCAACTAAAAATTACATTTTATCTGGCGTGCACTTCATATGGCTTTATCAGCACTGACAAGGTCAAGTGGTGCTTAATAAAGGTTATATAAAATGCAGATGGCTTAGATCCCTCTATCATTTCCCCGGCCCAATGCAGAAGAATGAAGAGCCACAAGCACGCATCGAAGTCATCACTAACCCAGTGGGTCTGGACCTTATCTGAGGAAGGTTGTGGATCCCAGCAAACACCCCTCCAGCGGCTGCTGTTACAGCGGGGGTACCGCAGCTCTGCCGACTGCCTGGGGCAGTTTTTCTCTCTGAAAAAGCAGGAAAACAGCATTGAGTTTACCCTCCATCCCCCCACTGCAGGTTTGTCTGTGCTCACTCTCTGCATCCCCCAGGCCAGCTTTTATGTCACCTTCTGAATACACGGGATTGCCCTGTTGCTTAATGACCATCGTGCTGTAAATAGTAGAAAGTATTTTGGACATCCCGGTGCTGGCTTTTCAAGCCTGGTTATCAGGGTGAGCTAATGCAGGTGACACTTTCAATTATCAACTACAGTCGTGGCATTAATTTTGACCTGTTTAAATTCCAGCATCTTTTCTCTTCCGTGCATGCTTAGCTAGAGGGTGACATATACTTGTATGTAATCAGACAGTTATCTTAAACTGGCAATAATAGCGACAAAAATCTCTTTTTATTCCAACAAGCATGCATGAGCTTGTTATATTTAAGTGTCTAACTCGTTTGTAATGGAGATTTAGCTTAGTGTTGAGTGGACACTTCATTGCTCAAAATGGAGCACATCACTAATAATAACCACGTTAAATCCCCTCCTCCCTAATGAGGAATTGTTCCACGGGACGCTCAGGACCCCTCACCACGCCTGCTGTGGTGGCACTTCCCCCCGGGTGCCGGATCAATCTGGAACCTGCAAAGTATCGATGCTAGTGGGGGCTGCTGGTCTGACATCAACGGGATGAAAAATAGCTAATTAATTTAGCGCTCTTCCAGAAGAGAAATCTTGTATCTGCTCCAGTGTATAGATATGTTTGTGCAGGCAAGTGTATATAAAATAATGTGGAAGTTTTACAACACAATATAAAATAGATGTACAGCATAACACAACATGAACGTGTCTGTATCTATTTGTATCAAGAGTATACCCCAGGGTTCATGTTAAACTTAAAATTACAGATATTGATGCCAAAACAAAAGATTTTTTTTAAGTTCAAAATAATACTTATGAAAATAGAAACTGCTCAGGCTTTATTGTCGCTTCGTAATTAACTCCAGTGAAGGAATCTAATTACAAATGTTCAATGCTGCCCTATGGCAAAATGTCTAAGGAAAAGGAAGGAGGATGGCCAGGCTTAAACAACTCAGGTAAAAATTAACTCCATGGTAATATCTGATAATTAAGAATGTCTTTATCAGCTTGTCTGGGTATTAATGAATTGGGTTGTTCTTTTCACATTTGATTACTGGAGTTTTACGGCTGCCATTTCGCCCTTATTGCTCCTGGAAATAGGCTTGTCTATGGCCTGAGCGCCAGGAGTAACATCTGGGGGTTTATGAACAGATCCCATTCATCCAGACTTACTTCAAGGCAAATTCTGGAGCTCCGTAAATGGGTAAGTGTGGGGCTGTGCATGTGTCCCTCCTCGGTGCTTCGAGCTTCTCTCACCCCGTTTGGGTTTCGGAGCAGGAGGCTCTCAGCAGCATGAAGTACACAACGCGGGGTTCTGCTTTGTAGCTCATTTAAAGCAAAATCAGCAATGATCAATATCATTCGAAAATTATCCTTTGCCATGCTTGCTTTGCTGTGCTCTGCCCTCACCGGGAGCTGTGGGGATTTGCTGGGCTCTTTGAGCTGACCAGGCTCCCCTCTCTGTCCCGGGGGGTGCAGAGCTGGGTCCCAGCACCATCACCCCCCTCGGGGTGGGGAAAGGGGGGTGCTCTGGGGCTGCAGAGCCCCCCCAGCTCCCCCCCACCTCCCTGCCACCTTTGGAGGGTCACTGCTGGCCAGCTACTAGCTAAAGCAAAGAGCCCAGTACCGGGACCTCCAGCTCCATAGACACAAACCTGGAGATACCACAGACTCCTGGTGTTTCAAAGCAATAAATAACCTCCATTTACTCCCGCAGTGGAGAGAATTATTCTCCCCTGTGGTTCACCCCCAGCTTTGCTGCTTCCTTGCCATGTGAGCAACCTACCCGCCTGCCGCCTTCCCCTCTGAAAAACAGAACGGAGCTACCTCCCATCTGAAAAACATAATGGAGCTACTTCCCATCCCTTATGCGGGTGTTGGGGGATTTAATTCTATTTTGAGAGCCTCAGATGAAAGGCACTGCAGAAGCACTGGGGACTGATACGTTCATTAGCCGAGTCCCCGCTGGGTGCCGGGGCTGGCTCTGGACGCAGCACCCTTCGTGCTGGAGCAGCCGGGATGCAGGGCAGGGCTGCACCGAGCTGCCCCGCATTGTCATTCTGCTCCAGCCGCTGCCGCCCGCCCGGAGAGGAGAAGGCATTTTCTCTTTTGTTAGCACTCAATTAGGCTGAGCTTTGAGGAGAAGATATAAATGCTTAAAAGTTCTTTTTTTTTTTTTTTTTTTTTTTTTCCTGCTGTGTTCAGCTTTCACAAAGAGAAATGTTGGGGTGATCTCAGGGGGAGAGTTGCTCTTGCACAAGTTTTTAAGCATTCTTTTGACATTCATTTGATTTTTGCAGCAGGAACCTGCAATCTCTCTGAGCTCACCACAAAGGCATTGCCTCAGGCTGTACAGGAGTTTATAGACTGGGTCACAGACCTCATGCATATTTTATATGTGCTCAAATAGCATTTTAGCCTTTGACAAGCGCAGGTCAGAGTGCCAGCACCCTACCTGGGAGGAGAGTGGCTCAAGGCTAGTCACACAGAACAAATACACCAAACAAATAGATCAAGCACCAGAAATACTCAAATCCACTTTGGGAGAGAACTCAAAGGATTGCTCTGTGCATGGCCTGGCCTTCTTGCCTATACAGGTAGAAGCAGGAGGATGTCCGATGCTTCCAGAAGGCTGATGAGCTCTGCTGGCTGCGAGGCTGGCAGCAAAAAATAACAGCCCTGGCCAGTGCTCCTATCCTGCTAAAGATATATAAAAGAAATCAGTGCTTCTAGAAGATAAGTCACCCCAGGTGAGCTAAATCACCCTGTGGAGATGCTGTAAGTCCCATCTGGCACACAAAGAGCAGTATTCCAGCAGCATTCCTCCTGCCAGAGCAGGAGCCGGAGCCGCAGGGCACTGCCAGGGCTCGGTATGTAGCGGCACAGCGAGGCTGTAGGAAATGCATCTACAGCGGTCTCAACACTGTACTAATTGCAGGTCTCAAACAAATGCCTCATTTACACCCACACACTAATAAATTCACTGCCTTTTGATGCAGAGCTGTTAAGTGGGGAGCTCTGCAGGGAGCTCGTTCCCAAGGATGCACCTCTGAAACGAGGCAGAATCTCTCCATCTGCAGAGGAGCAGCGAGGAGCCGGCCGGTGGGGAGGCTAATACCCCAGCACATGGGCTGCAGGATTAGCAGCTTGGTAATGGATATGGATTGAGTAATAATCTGTGGAGTGATTAATATGGATATGATTTTTGGATTAATAAGGATGCAGCAGAGCTGTCTGCTCAGGAAAGGTGTTTGCAGTCACCAGTTTGAATGCGGTGACCGTTACCTTAATGCTGTGATTAAATCCACATTTAAGACACCTCATTAAATTACAGTGAATTCTTATAACCCGCCGCAAGAGATATACTCAGGTCTGGTGGGTGGAGAATGCAAGATGATCCCCGGAGAGCCTCTGGGAATGTGTCTTTCAGCTGCCCTGGGCCAGCCCAGCCTGGCACGGAGCCTGCACCCCGGCAGCGCTCGCAGCCGTTTTGCCGCCGTCTCCTTCCCCCACCTTCGGAGCTGCGGCCCCCGGCACGGCTCCTGACCACGGTCACACAGACACGAGTCACATCTCGGTGAACTCAGGTCAGCCGGGGGAGGAAAAGCCTTGAGCAAAAGCATCTCCTGAACACCTCAGGTGTGGGGTTCCTGCCATGGTCTGAACTGGATTGAGTTTTCCCATCTCTGCTGAGCCCTGAAAACAGGGGTGTCCTCCTTGCTTCAAAAGGGGGTTAAACGTACAGATGGATCCCTGACCCACCTGCTAAAGCACTGACCTAGAAGGGAAGGAGACTTTGAGCTGCCTTATTACCTACCCTGCAGCTCAAAGCTACAGAACACATCCCCCTCCATTGCTTTTCCTCGCTCTGAGGATGAAAGCAGCCCTTGGCGGAGGGGATTTGAGAACCGAGGGACTGCAAATCTTTTCCTGCCTTCGCTGCCCTCTCACTGGGGCAGGCAAGCACTGCTCCCACCCTGCGAGGAGTGGGGGGGACCCACGGCTCTGCCCAAAGCCGGGGCCACCCCTGTGCACGTGGGGGCGCACACACACACACACACACACACACGCCCTCTGTGTGTTTGTAAAACAATCTTTTTAATTTTCTGGTTGGCTTGGCAAATCGCAGCTGCTCCTTCCGCAGAGCTCCTGAGCACATTTGCACAGGTTCCCATTTACATACAGTAGGGCTTTTAATTTCCTTCTCACTGCATGTTTCACAAATAACCCATCTGAAATATTGCAGATGGCTGGGACGGGGAGCGGGGTGCGGGATAGTGGGGGGAGAAGGGAGCTGAGCCTGCAGTAGGGATAACACACACACATTTCGCCTAACGGCAGAGCCCAGGTTTGTGGTGGCTGCCCTGTGGTGGAGGATTATGTTTGTTTTTCACTTATTTTTGCTTTAACTCAATGGCTTTGTATTTACCAAGACTGAGCCAAGGTGCTTGAGTATTAATTGCTTCTTGCTGCTGAGTGAGGCTCATTAAACAGCAGCTTTGGGGTGCAAGTGGCAGCTCACCGAGGCAGTAATGAGCAGGACAAGAGGTCCAGGACTGCAACTTCTCTCCTTCAGCATCTGTTATCACAATTACAACCCCAAACCCACAGCAGCAGCCACCGAACGCACACACGGACACGCACAAAAGAGCCTTATTAAAACGCACGGCTCTCTCCAAGGCCTCCCATTCCGGGAAACGAGAGGGATTTCTCAGCTCACAACACCCTGCAATTGGGATAATTCCGGCCTTTTGGGAGAGTGCAGCCCTGCCCCACACCCCACGGGGGCTGCCCACAGCAAACCTCAGTGGGGTTCGGCGTGGAGGGCTCCCCCCGAGGCCGGGGCAGAGTAATTAGCATTCTATAGTGATTAGTATGGTACAATTTGTGCATATGGTGTCATTACGGGGGGTACTTTATGCACGCAGTTGATGACAGCGGAGCTTCCCTGGGGCTGGGCACGGCCCCGCCGCTCCCCCACGGGTGTCCCCGGCCCTGGGCGCGTCCCCCCCGCGGGAGGAGCAGGGTCGGAGCGTGGAGGAAGAGGGGGGGGACAGGTGGTGACACCGCAGCCAGGACATTGTAAATGCGGGGAAAGGGGTGCGGGGAAAGCGGGAGGAAGGCAGAGCAGGCGAGAGGGGAGGATGCTCGGGGGTGGGGGGGATGCTCCAGCTCCCGGCGGTCCGTCTGCCATCTAGTGGCTTTTCCACCTTTTTTTTTCTTCTGCCTTTTTTTTTTTTTTAATCCTTCTGGATGCTCAGCTCCCGGAACAGGCAACAGCATGTTAGCACTGCCTGGGCAGTGAAATCGGACCTTTATTTGCAAAGCACTTTTCTCTATCTCATCGGGTTCAGCTTTTCACTGTTTATGCCTTGAATGGGTCTGTGACCCGTGCACACAGACAATGAAACACAATCCTTTCCAGCTAAGATGATGCCAATGATGAGCTCAAGAACAAGGGCTCCAGCCTGACTAATTATCTGAGATGGCCTGTCTTTGCAAGATCTGTATGATCTAGTGTGCTGATTCGTAGCGATGCAGCAGGTAAACAACAAGAAAATCCCAATCTGTATGTAGAGGCAGTGGATTGTAAATGGACTGGCTTTAAAAGTGTCCAAAAACCTAGTCCTGTTTGTAATGCCAGTCTGGGGGCTGGGACACAGCTGTGTTCTTCTGCTTCTGAGCTTTAAGGCTATTGCCTCATTTGGAAAAAAAAAAAAAAAATGTGCAAAAAGAAGTGAGAAATTACAAACTTGGTGCCCAGTTTAGAGAGCCTGTGGCATGGTCCTTCCCCAAAAATGCTCTAGAAACTTTGGATCGGGCCCTTCGGTTGCCCTGATGCTCTGCACCCCAGCACCCCACAACACTGGGAGCTGAGCAGAGAGCTGCAAGGGACAGTCCCTGGTACAAATATTGGGGTGCTCCGAGCAGGGTGGGAGCCCCTCGGGAGCACAAGGCTGGAGCCACGACTTGGCTGGGACCGGCGGCTGCTGCGGCTGCAGTGGGACTCGTGAAATGAGTGGGGTAAAGTGGGTTTCAGCACGAGGAGCTCTGTGGGCCAGTCTGCACACGCATGAGCTCCGGGATCGTTCAGCTCATCTCTGCTCTGGCGGTGGCTGATTCTCTCTGGTGAGTGACCCGAGCCTCCGTACTGAGTTTGAAACAGCTCGAGGTCCCTGAAGGGAACGTGCCGTATAAATGTGCAAGAATCCTATTTCCAGTCTGGCTTTGTTGTGTTGTTAGTGGAGGCTCTGGAAGGCACAGGCATCAGAATAAATGTGACCCTCTTAAAGACAGCTGATGATGCAAAGGTCAGAAAGAAAAAGTGATTGAGAGGAGAAAAGTACATGCTAATATTTCTCCAAGAGGAAAAAAAATTACATATAATGGGTGTAATATTCAAAAAGCACCAGCACATATGGTGAGTGATGCCAGCATTTTAAAGGCACTTAAGCCTTAAATTTCCCCTTGATAAAAGTTATGTCACTCTTACACAGTGCATCACACTGACATGTTTTATGGGCAAAGTGTCACACAAACATCCCCAAAGGAGAGCAGGAATGCTGCTGCAAACAGCAGTGCAGCAGGAGCTGCGGGGGGTGGCAGCCAGCTCCCTGCTCAGGGCTTGGGGCTCTCTCCTGCTTCTTGGGTGGTGCCAGTGGGGTGGGTTCCTCCCAAAAGGTGTGCTCCCCAGAGAGCTGGGCAGAAGGATTGTGTCTTCTGGAGGACTTCTTTGTTGTCCGCTTTCTTACAATCAAGGAAAATTCAGATTCCCATTTCTGCTCTGCCTTGCACAGTTCACAGCTGGTTTTGCTCATGATCAACAGCACCACACCCTCAGCTTGGACATGTCCAAGGGTGGGACCCTGGTAAATCCGGGGCTTGCCTTTTGTCCAAGCTCGAAATTTTTGTGTCAAAGCTCTGTATTGCGAAATGAGGACCAGAGGCTGCCCCAAACGCAGTGCTTTAGGCAGGAGGGGCAGGGGCTGCAGGGCTGAGGCTGCAGCAAGGGGCCGGAGCACCGAGCACCCACCCCGGGCGCTGGGGCTGAGCAGGGAGCGGGTTCCAGCTCCAGAGATGGAGCATCAGAAACCCGCCCGGCTTTACTGGTCTCTAAACAGGGTGCACAAAAAAAGTCGGGGTAGTAATCGAAGTGATAAACTTCACGTTTCTTTATCACAGTGAAATAATTGTTCTGCCTCAGCATCATTATCCTGACGTTTTTCTGCTCCCATGTCACTTACCGAAAATAAAGGCTCACTTCTTCCATTATAATGAGCTACAGTTTCAATAATTCACAAAGATTTTTACTGGGCTTTATATTTTAATCTTCATCACAAGGTTATAAAATTTGTGCCACCCTTAAGTGTTACTGAAGTATCAGCAGAAGGAGAAGGCAAGCACAGATTTGCTGCAGTTTATTTACTGGGATTTTCTTATGCTGTACTGGAACCTTTCTGGATTATTATTATTATTATTATTATTATTATTATTATTATTATTATTATTATTATTATTATTATTATTATTATTATTATTATTATTATTGTTGTTGTTGTTGTTGTTGTTGTTGTTGTTGTTTGTTGTTGTTGTTGTTGTTGTTGTTGTTGTTGTTGTTGTTGTTGTTATTAATTCAGTAGCTACTGTTGGGGAAGACTAAGACTGGGAAGACAATATGGACCTGGCTTGGGATGGAATTTGGGCCACCATCTAGGCTGTTGGTTTAGAGACAACATTGCCTATTCCTGACTAGTTTGTTACCTGGAAAAGTTTCAGAAGCAGTGTAATCCTTGCACAGCTATTCTAGGCTAAAGAAGTGCCTTTTTTTTTTTTTTTTTCTTTTCCTCTTCTATTGTTTCTTACTGGTTTTGATGTATGATACTTCCATATATGCTCCATACATACATATTTCATTTTCCATATACGAAGTTCTGTCTGTCTTCAGGAAAAGGATATGGAATTTTTATGTCACTAATCTGGTAGCATCTTGAATTATGGTGATAGTTCTGAAAGATTTCTTTGTATATATGAAATGATTATTTGACAGAACAGCATTCAATATTGTTGGAATAATTATTATGCCTGTTTAATACATCAATTTAAGCTGTTATCATGGGTTCTTTGAAATGCTGGATAATTACATAAATAATTATGAAACATTCTATCAATGCATCTTAGTGAAAGTATCGCTGCCGATCGTTTATAAACACGGAACTAAAAACTGCATTTGTGAAAAGAAGAGGGAATCCACGGCACCGTGCTGAGGGGGTGGTTCCCCTCGGGCGCCCACCTGAACACCAGGCGATTCAACCATCAGATCAGGAAATAAACCGTCCCTCCCTCCCTTGCTTCCCTTCTCTCTCCCTTCAGTTTCTCAATTGCTGCCGCCGGGGTGCAGGGACAAGAGCTGGCTGAGGCTCCTTCGCCTCCGCGTTGCTGAAAATCCCTTTTCAGCCGCAGGAGTTCTCGGCCATTGACTGGAACCGTCAGTCTGCGTGATGTGGCACCTTCCTCTGAGGGTTGGGTTTGTCTCTGAGCCTCTGGGCTTGTCGATTGAGAGCAGCACCCCGGCACCTTTACTCCGCTGCAGACATCTCGGCTCGCGCCGGCCGGGCGCCCCGGGCAGCAGGAATCCCCCCCGGGTGCTGCTTTCCAGGAGCTTCACCACCGATAAAGCCGCGCTTGGCCCTTCCCTCTCCTGGGCTGCACCTGCTGCTGCTGCCTGGCAGGTTGCAAGCAGGGCCTGGGAATGCAACAGCTCTATTGATCTTTATTCTTCTGGAGGTTTATTATCACATTATTAATTAGCACATGAGGCCAAGGGGAGGTTTGTTAGCATGTTCATCTGCCATTTCCAAGCTTGTCATCGCTCTCCTCTGCTTGCACTGGCACCTATGAAATGGCTTTTTTTCTTCTTTTTAAGAAAAAAAATCCAGAATTGTGTATGCATATTGGTGGGAGCATTCAGCAAGCTTGAGACAATAGGTCATCTTCCTTTGGGATGGGCAGGAGAGGGGCAGCTGGCTGCGGGACCTGCAGCCCAGAGGCCTCGAGCAGATTTCATAAGAACATATCGGCGCTTCGCATCCTTCAACAGTTGACTGGGGAGCGTTTGAGCGAAGACCTAGGATTTGACTGAAACCTTCTTTCCTTTGTTTAAACTTCTCTGCGGTGAGGTGAGGTGGGAACACACACACACCCCCCACGCCCCCCCCCCAGTGCTGAGATCCCAGCCAGTGCTGACCCCCTCCCCAGTTTGGGAGGGAGCATCTGGTGCTGTCGGCTGAGCAGTCCATCACGGCTCGGCACTGCTGTCACCGGGAGACACGGTGGAACGAAAACAAAAGACGTGACAAATTTGTCCTTTTCTCTTTTATAATTAACCAAAATATCTCGTTGTGTAGCAAAGCATGGCTCCTAATTAACAGACAGGCGAGAGGCTATTTTTAAAATCCAGACCCCCAGTAATTATATTTGCAGCAGAGAATGATATTTCAGTCAAATGCGACAGACAGTGAGCCAAGCTCCCATGTGAGGCAATTAATATTTCACACCTGCCAAGCAAATCGGCAGCGGGGAGAGGAGGGGATGGCATTGAGAAGGGGCTGCTGCCGCTTGCGACGCGGAAGACCAAAAATCCTTTACTTAGCTGTACAACGGCCAGTGCAGTAGCACTTGCTACTGCTGAGCCCGACAAAGAGCCGTTGGCCAAAAGGGACATCAGCAAAATAGCTCTTGTGAGGGAGAGGGTCTGCAGGAAGGCTGTGTGCCACCCCAGCCCAGCAGGAGAGGGCAGGGAAATGATCAGAAATGCTGACAATGATGTGGCCCCTTTGGGAAGTAGACTGCAACGTCAGGACAGTCAGCCCTCTCCCCTCCATCATAAAGTTATTTTTCTTTTGCTGGTCCCAGCGAGGCCCTGGGCAGCTGGAGGAAACTGCCGGTGCTCAGCGGCTCCTACGCCTTCCAGCGCCGCCGGGCTCTGCCAGCCGCTCCGTGTGCTGGTAATGGATGTAACTGCACCTCTCCTGTGAGTTGTACATATTAGCGTGTTCATTTTCCCTGTTATGGAGACAAAAGCATGTATTTTCCTTCCCACTGTTTTTGCTGTTCAGGATTAATCTGCCCATTAATGGATAATCTGTCAGCGTTTAGATGCATTGAAGTTGGGAGGAGATTTACAGGCTTGTGATACCATCTGCTTTATTAGAATGGTTCGAAAACCTGACGTTCAATTTGTTCTGCGGGATTTGATGACAGATTATTCTCTAGATTCCAAAATAGTTAAGAAAACCAAAACCCACAGAAAATGGTGACAAGGAGGATGGGCAGAGGGAGGGGAGGCAGCTCTTGACCTGTCATCTGGGTAGGAAGGGCTGACTAGCCTTGGCGAGGCAGCCGGGCTGCGGAGGGTTTCTGCTCTGCTTTGGTCCTGTGCATGGTAATAAAATGCCACCAGAGACATGGCTGGGAGGCCACTGAGCCTGGGGGACAGCAGAGCCACAATTTGTCTCTGATGTCTGGGTAGTAATTACAAAGCTTTTGCGTTTAACGAGGAAGCTGGCAGCAGGGAGGTGGTTGCGTGTTCCATGGTTTGCTCTGAAATACAGAACAACACGTGGGGGAAGGTAGCCGGAACGCTGCAGCTCTGAAAGTTTCCCTTCCGAATTATGGAGGAACCTGGCTCAGGCAGGGGACTCTATTGACCTCCCGCCACCATCCTAATGAGAAAAGATGATGGTAAAACTCCACGGGGAGAAAAAAAAGCAAGCAAATCTTCTTTCTTCCATGAAAACAAACCAACAAACCTGTAACAATTAATCTGAAACCATCTAGGAGAGGTCCCAGGACAGGGCTTGCATTTCCAAAGCGCTCTCTGCAGCACTTATAAGTAATGGAGCCTCAGTCTCCACGTATCGATCGTGTGCCCTGTGTCACCGGCGCGCTTCAGCTAAATGATGCGGCGTCACTTCTCATCACCGATGCTCTCCCTAAGATTACAAATGCTGCTGAGAGGGGCTGCATCCCGAGACGTCAGAGGAAAAGCTCTTGGAGGTGAAAAAAACAGTTGATTTTCTTTATTCTTCACCCCAAATTTACAGTGCAAATTCCCTCAGTCCTCCAACCTCCCCCAGCCAACATCACGTTGTGTAGCACCAGGAGCCGTGCCCGTTGCAATTCTCCTGTGTGGGATATCATGGGAACACACAATTCCTGCTGCAGCAGAGGCTGCACACTGCTGGACTTCTCATGAAATTGCTGTTTGCTCTTGTGCATGCTCTGTCCTGCTCCCCTCAATCCCCACTGCGGCATCTCCCCCAGCTTTGCTCCGCAGCAACCCCCAGGACCCTCCCCTTATTCCCCCTTTAATGGATCCCCAGGTTCTGTCTGTATAAAATTAAGGTGCTCTGTTCATCCTAATTGCTTGAGATCCTTGCAGAAAGCATCTTCTAAAATCACGAAACAGAAACAGTCCCATATCAGCGAATTCTGCTCTTCACCAAACAGCTGACGGAGGCTGCCGTGCATCGTGTCAGGACAGTCAGCAGCCGTAATTCCAGTGTGGTACCACAGGGGAAAACGCATTTGATGGAGCTAAGGAGGAAAATACCTGAAATAAAAATGTAATGGGAGAAACCACGGTGTTTATTAACAGTGGGCAAAGGGGAGCAGTGGGAGGCCGGCCATGCAGCGAGCGCGGGGCCCCAGTGTAGCACTGGTCTGACATGGGAACGGGGAGAGCAGCCCCGGGAGGCGGGTGTCTGAGGCCTGTGGAAGGACTGGCAAGAACAGACCTTTTTTCTCATCAGCTTCGGACTCCTTGTGTGTGAAACCGCTTGTGTTTCCAGACCAGAAATGGGAGGATTCCACCCCAGCCCTGCGGCTGGTCGGGCCGCGTCCCTCGGTGGGGCCCGCGGGGGTGTTGGGTCCCCGCCGTGCCTGGGCACGTGGGGTGCCGGGGACCCCGCTGGGGACGAGGAGGTGCCATCCTGAGCACGGAGGGACAGAGGTGCTGTGCCTGGGCAGCTCGGCTCGGGCCTGAAGTGCTTCCTGCAGCGCTGGGAAAAACCAAAGTCGTTAACTCTCTGTTACTGTGGTTAGTTTATTCATCTTGGTCATTTCTAATGCATCTTTTATTATCTCATGAATAGATTTCTTTTTTTTTTTTCCCCCTCCCTAAATCATCACAGTACTGAGAATATAGGTTTGTCCACAATTTGGATGTCTCTTTTAAGCTGCTTCTTTAGTTGTGCCTTATCAATAACATTATATGAGATACACTATAATTTGTAGAGTAAAATAGCACTATAATTTTAAACGCTAATACTGTTGGATGTTTATATTTTAATTCAACTGTCCTGTAATGCCTGCCTCCTTCGTGGCAAGAGCTAGGCTCACAAGATGCCCCTCGCTCCCCTTCCCAGGAGGTTTAACTGGATAGCATCTGATTGCATATGCGCTTTGATTTTCAGTGATACTGGAAGCTTTTTGTTCTATTATTCACTGTAGGTCTGTGTTGTCTGTGCTTATTATGTGCCATCAGAAGGTACCTGGGAGTCTGCAGCCTTCCCAGCCACTCCTATTGTACAAACACATCAATAAATAAGTGGTGTCTGAATTTAGCTGTGTGCTCATAACTGTTAGCAGAGCCCTGTCATTTTTTCAGGTCATCTAGCACTGCAGTTGAAATAGTTTTGCTGTTGCATCCTTCTCTTCAGGAGACAACCAAAGAAGCGGTTCTTAGATTTCTATTTCACTTTATTTATCATTCTAAGACCAAGGACACGGCTTTACAATCAAAACAGAAGGATAGTTTGAATGCGGGCCATTACAGTTTCCAGTGCAGTGGGTCAGCAGCAGCAGGAGTTGGTAATGACTGAGGATGCTCCTGTCTATGTATTTGAACAAACCCTCCTTTGAAAAATAGAAAGACTCGTACCTCTGGGACCTCATTTCCCCGGTAGAAAACAGCAGCACTTTATTATCAGCAATTGCCAGGGTGGAGATGAACGCCCTTTCAGCCCTCCTCCCCCGGTGCTTTTAAAGACGCCTTTCACTGCTGCCACTGCTGAGCTTTACATCTCATCTGATGCTTCAACACCACCTGGCACCAACCTGGTATTTACTCAGAGTAAAAGCCATTCCTTTATTTCTTAATTACAGTTTTGGTTTCTCTCACAGAAATACCACCATAGTTTTTAGGCTGTACTTGCTTTACATAAATTACAGCCGGAGGGGGTGCTCTCCCTGGAAATAAAAGCAGCTCAGTGCTGCTTCACCAACAACTTCTTGCACCGACTGAGAGCAGCTACCAGCTCCCACGGCTGCTCAGCTTTAGGGATGCTTTCTCGTCCCGGCCCGGGGCTGCGGGAGGGAGCGGCAGCGCCGAGGGGCACCGCGGCGCTGCGAGCGCTTCCAGCCACCGCCTCCGCAGCACACCGGGGGTAAACCCGGAGGAAACAAGGCAGGCCCTTAGGTGGCTCTAGTTAACGTATAGTTGCAAACGCAGCACGTTGAAGATATAAAAACAGACAGCAGGAAAAATGTCTTCACCTAAAGGGTTGTCAAGCGCTGGGGCCGGCTGCGCGGGGAACCGGTTGAGTCGCCATCCCTGGAGGGATTTAAAAGACTGGAGATGCAGCACTTGGCGACATGGTTTAGCGGTGGACTTGGCATCAAGTTGGACTCAATGATCTTAAAGGGCTTTTCCAGCCTAAATGCTTCCACGATTCTATACTTTCATCACATCTAAAACGAACAGTATTGCAAATAGCATTTATTCGGAATTAAAGCTTAAATTAAGCATCTCATATATCTCAGGTGTTGTTGACTCGGTGTATCAACAAGATGGACTTGCTGCAGTCCTGGTGATGGATGGAAAGCCCAGGCAATGACTCCAGCTTGCATGTTCATATGACATCCATAAATGGGAGAAATAAATTGCAATCAGCAGTCTGCAGATCTGGATGGAGAAGCTAATCTTTGTACTAAATTACGAGACTTATGCTTTAATGATTTTTATTGGTGTTTTGTGGTGCTGCTGTTTATTACAGTTAAGTACTTTGGACGGTGCGGCAATGAAAAGCAGTCAATGAAATCAGCCAGGTTAATGAGACTCTGATCCAGTCCGAAAGTAGTGATGGATAGTAACAGAAATATGACTTCTGTTCGTTTTCTTATCCTGCTGTAGCTACTGGTCAATCTTTGTATATTCAAACAAAGGTGCGCATTTCCAGCAAAACAAAAAAACAGATCTTGAGGATCTCTCATCCGTTCAACACGCCAGCTGTAGCCATCTAAAATCGCATTTCTGTGTGCGCGACCGTTCCTGCTGCAGCCAGGAGTGATACGGCCGCAGCCGATGGAGGTGTGCGATTAGCTTATTTGCTCTTTCCGAGGTGTTATCATGACTTTCGTGAGAGCCGGCTGTCTCGCACTGACAAAAGCACTCTTTGAAAGAGTTTTCAGCCGGGTTTCATCGCCGTCGTGGCTTTTCTGGTGCAGTTTCTCACTAGCTGCCTGCCCTCTCCCCGGGAGGGGAGGACGCGATGCTGCAGAGCTCTCTGCTGCCGCTGTCTCTGGTGGGCGGGGGGGTGAGATACCATCTCCAGGGACCTCGGTCTTTCCGTCACAAAGCCAGGAGGAATTACTTCCAAAGACATCAAAGGGGTTTATTTAGCGCTTGCGTTGGGGCGGGTTCCTGTCCGCCGTGTTCGACGTCCTGCAAACTGTTTCCAGGTCACCCCAGCAGCTCTGGCCGAGCACCTCCCGGCCCTTGGCCCGTCCTGTGCCAGAGTTTCTTTCTGCGCATTTAGGCCCCTGTTCTTGCCAAACAGCTTCTGCTTTCTATAGGCTTCTGCTTTTGCCGATTCTTGCCATGTTTTTCAAGGCAATTCCTTCTGATTCGTTCAACCTCCGGTATTCCTGCAGAAAATATGCATCTGGGGAACAGTTTCATGGAAAAATGCTTAAGTGGCTTGATTTACATTGTAGCCTGCCCCTTAAAACTAGATTAAAGACCCAGTAATATCCTACAAAGCGCTGAACAGACAGAAGGTAGTAAATGAGCATAGCATTGATTAGATTTGAACCAACAATCTTGAGGTAAAAGTTTAAGGCATAAAACTGTTCAGCAATCTATCCACCATATGGTTTGCTTGAATGTAGTCATGTGTACACTTCTTATTTGCTTTATTATTTGAAGATATTGATTTTAGTGGAATAATCATACTAAGCAATTTGTTTTAATATACCACTTTTATTAACAATATGCTATAGTTGCAACAACCATGCATCTTTTTTCTTAAGAACTCCAAAAGCTTTTTAAAATATATGATCTACGGATCAAAAATCTGGTATTCTTGGGTTTTTTGAGCTGTCTCTCTCTGAGGAATGACTGTGCTGAGTGTAAATGAATAAGCAGTAGCTGTGCTAATAAATAGCAAGGTGCTGTTAAATGGTAATAAATAGCAAGATGCCATTAAATGCAGTTGCAAGGATTATGAAGAAGCAAGACTTTGCTCAAGTAAAAAAAAATATATTTGGTTTTAATTCTGAGAACTATATTTAAATAAGACTTGGAAAAAGAATACAAGCACCTAGATAAATAGTGGTGTAGAAAGGCGGCGTTCTTTCATAAATTATGGCTATTAAAGGCTCTGTGCACTCAGTTTGGGAGTAAATTTAAGAGCCCAGACAAGTTGTGTACTTCTCACTGAAGCGGGAGGTTTTCCTCTGAGATTACAAAGAAGGGAGGAGAGGAGGAACCTTCATTTAAAGCTGTAGGTAAAGGTGACCTGAAGGGGCAAGGGAGGTCTCGTCCATCACCCTCCTGTAATGGGGGGCAGCGTGCCCACGGCCCACGCAGGGGGGTTCTTCAGGGGTGAGGGGCTCTTCCAGGGCTGGGAGAAGCAGACGGCTTCAGAGCAGCTCCGATGCAGAAATCGAGGCGGTAATCTCTCCAGAGCAGCTTTTGCACAAAGGATGCCTTGAGAGGAGGCTCAGGATGTAGTTTCTGAGACACTAATAGAGGAAGCACTTCCTGCCTCGAGAGTTACAATATATTATAATAACGTGCAAAACCAAACACAATAAACCAAATAGATGACAAGTTCTTAAGGAAATCGCGATAAGGTTGATAACATTAGGGAAGCTTTTGAGCTCTTTGCCCTCGTTTAGATGAATCACAACCAGTTTGTTCCTCAGGAGCCGTCTGCTCGGAGCAGGAGCTTGAGTCCTGTGTTAGCAGTGGACAGGAGCTCCCCTTGCTCAGCCCCAGTCGGGATTTGGTCCCATGCCTCCTGTTGACACAAAGGAGATGTCGTCCCCGCAGCACCCTAGGAGATTTACTAGGAGAAACAACCCAAGCTACACTCAGCTACCATTTTATTTGCAGCTCCATACTCTGCCCTGGCTGTCCCACCCCGTGTAGGTGTGGGGGTGCTCGTCCCCCTCCCCAAAGGCAGACGTCCCGCCGCGGTTCTCCGGAGGCCGGCGCGTGGTGGACGTGGGAGACGGGTTGTGATTTCCAGGAAGCGTTGGTCCGTCTGGGAAGCCGCGTGGTTCGGTTGCTAAGGCTGAGGATTGAGACACAAAACTTGGGGGGGTTTAGTTGTGGTGTGGCGTTGCTCCAAGCGCCTCCACGTGCCCTGTGCTCGCCCACGCGGTGGGAGTCCTCCAAAGTAGGAATGCTCGCTCACTTTCGATTTAAGTGGGAAAGTTTTTAAGATGCTTTGAAACCCTTGAGTGGCAGTGGAAGGGTGAGTGTAAGGTTTGATTTATTTGATGGGATTTTGTACAGAAATAGTCCTCTAATGTTGCACATCCTCTGGGTCAGCAGTGCTGGTATCATGGGAGGATGGCGGGAATCTAATTATTTCATCTGTCCAAAATAGCAACTTTTAGGAGGTGAGGAAATGACTACACCAAAACTATTGTATGCCATCTGCCTGCTAAAATACTTATAGAAAACATGTTTCCTGGCATATAACTTCCTAGCCATATGTCTATTGCATCATTCACAATTAAATTAAATCACCCTTAAATACTTGGACAAATTCCCAGTCTATGTGAACAAGCCTTCATCACTGTGCTGTTTGAAATTTGGACACTTGATCCTGTAAATGTTTAGTTGAAATTGGCTCAGCCGTTGTTAACCTTATACAGTTGATACTGACTGCTTCAAGATAATTCAAGCGCACGTTTCTTATTTTAGTCTTTAAATTCTTAACTATAAAAATTTGTGAGGGGTCTGAAAGGAGGAAATAATTCTTCTATATTCGTTTGCCAGGTGCTTGCAGCTTTAAACAGAGGTTTAAATGGAGAGTCCTATCAATGAGAAAAGGCGTTATCTTCCACTCATTGAATAAACAGACGGAAACAACTGAAGAACCTGGTTACAGCTGGACATTCTGAATATTTGGAATATGCTTGGAGGTGTGTACACACACCCCCCCCAACCAAAGGGCTTGCCCACTTCACAGCATCTCTGAAACATGCTCGCGAATGGGCATCAGACAACAAAATCCGTCCTGCTCCTGCTTAGGCTGGCTCAGCCTTGCCTAAGCCCCGCTGGGGGTGGCTGGCGGGGCCCCACGGCCACGCGTCCCCAGCGGGGAGCTCGGCCGGCTGCGCCTCAAAAAGCAGAGTGGTCGGATGGGTGGAAGCATCTCTCCTAAAACGCTCCAAAGACAGTGCTTGCAATTAAAGAATCATCTTAATAAATAACTGATTTCGTGGTTCTTTTGGTTTTTCATTTGAGGATCCGGCAGATTTACCTGCTGGGCCGTGCTTAGCTGAGTCACTATCCTAAAGCGAGCTCTAAGGCATGGGCTAACATAGTGAGCACAGTGGGCATAAGTATTAATGAAACCCTACATCTTTGCCCCAGGGAACGTCGTTTAAACGCAGCCCAGCTTCCACCGGCAGCCAAACCCGTGAGCTTCCCATGCTCGGTGTCTGGCACACCCGGTCATCATCTATTTTTAGCCCAGCTTGCTATTTTTACTCTGTTTTTGAAAGGTGAAACAAAACGGGCAGCCAAGGCCGGATGATCCCGTTGGTTTCTTTCATTCAGGAGCCCGGGAGAAGAATGGCAGGAAAGCCGGGGGGGGGGGGCAAAGGGGGGACCCCCCCATGCAGGCGGGGGGGCTGGGGGTGCCCCAGCTCCCGGCCCGGAGCTCCCTGCAACTCCCGTACGAACAAGGGGCTCAGCACGAGCTGATTTGTTTTATTCTTTTCTTACAGTTCACTTATTTTTAGTACCAAAATAAAATTTCTAAGATATTTGCCTTCGCTGTAGGAGGGTGGGCCCGAGCCCTCTCTCGCCAGAGGTAGCTCAGCATCTTTTTTTGATGCTGTTCAGCGTGGTGGCATGTTGGTCCTCGCCAGATGGTCTACTGTCTTCTAGTGGCTGATACTTTGAAATTTCAACTTTTTATTTTTAGTTCTGTTATTCAACCCAAATTCTCACTTCAATAGAAGAAAAAAAAAATCTGTTATTTAAATAGGACCTTTGTCTCACTCTACTTTTCTCATTTCATCTTTTGAATATATTTTCTAAACTGATATGCATGCAAACCTGTGTCATGTACCGAGTCATGCATTTACCAAAGTCTGTGTGTGTTTGAGAGAGGAAAAAAGAGAAACTGCTTGCTGGGAGCTGCTGGAGACAGCCAGTCTGTGTCCACACTCAGGTTTCATACCCTATTGTAGACCATATTTTATGGGGATATTTTGGTCTTTAATAGAGCTGTATAGCTCTGTCATTCAGTAATAGATTACTGAACATAGTAGAAATATTTATATAGATGTTGGAGAACATTTCTTAGCTACAGCTGTTTCCTTGCAAGAGACATTTTCCTGTCATGGAATCACAGAATGCTTTGGGTTGGCAGGGACCTTTAAACATCATCTCGTCCAACCCTGTCCTATGCTAAAAGCAGAAGCTGCTGGAATTTTGTCATACCAATAAATGTGTTATACACTGGAAATGCTATTTAGGGATTTATTTGTACATAAAACTACCCTAACTTTTTCTCCATCCTTTGCTGACTCTAGCCATATAACTGTACAAATGTAATGGGGACATCCACAAAAAGATACCACATTGAGCAACTGCTTCACTGTCCTTCCTTCCACAGCTATTTTCCTGGCCACCTCATTTTTGATTTCCTGTTAGCAGTGACTCCTTCAGTGACCACATCATTTAACTGTAAAAGGAAGAATTCAGACTTTAACTAGAGTTTAGTTTTCATTAGTGATCATTTACTTTTTTTTTATCCCCAAAAGGCCAAAATTATTGCTAAGATATTCCTGTTGTCTTTGATGTTCCCAGATATAGAAATCAAGAAATGGAAATGCTGAAGTATTTTTAGATAAAAAAATCTTAAAAAAAAAAAAAAAATATATATATATATATATATATATTATTTTTTAAAAAATCAATACTTGTGGAGCTACTCATGTTTCCTTAAGACCATGGTAGGATGCATTGGCCAGCCTCGTTTGCTGCCTGCTGCAGAGCAGCCCTCGTCCTGCCGGTTCCAGAGCTGGTCCCAGTGGGCCTGTGGTGCAGCCACTGGAGAATCAGAGAGCCAGGACCAACCACTTCCACTTGGTAAAGTTCAGCCTGGTAATAAAACTGAAGTCAGTATTTCTATACTGTTTTTAATGTTTCTATAATGCGTTATTGATGGAAATGAGCTCCAGGAAGTTATTTATTAGTCTCAAGTCCCTCTTCTGCTCCAGGTTTTATGCAGAAGTTTTTGCCTGTGGGTTTTTCTCTCCCCCAGACCTTCTGTAAACCATTTAATTCGTGCTCTCTGTTTGACCGAAGTCAATTTAGTGAAGCTAATGGAGTTACTTCTCTTCAGGTCAGTGATGATTTCGCATCCTTGAGTTCCTTGCTTAATTTGCTGTGAAAATTTCTGATTCTGAAGTCAGTTTTCAGAATTTCCCCCTTTCCACAGCAGTGGCCACAGCACAGCCCTGGGAGCGCGCACAGGGCTCGCCGGCAGTGGCTGGACCTGGGGTTTCTCCACTTCTCTGCTTTCATCAGATTGTGTTTACTTTGCTTTGAGGGAAGTTTAGCAGCAGGCTCCTCTCTAATCCTTCTTTCCAGCTGGAGCCTTCACTTTAACAGGAAAGCAAGCAGCTTTCAGGAAAGAGTTAAGCCCAGCGAGGCTTTGGGATCCTTTGCTGGGGAGAGGGTTGCTCTTTTATTTGTTTTGAAGCGCTGGCAGGAAAGTGGGGAGGAGAAAATTACCTAAGTGATAGTGATGTTGCCATGAACCGTATACAACTGTGAAATCAAATCGGAGAAACTCCACCTCACAGTCTTGAGCCATAAGCACAACCCCTGAAGAGAAACCCACCCCACAACCGAGTGATCTCAAAGGCTTGAACTAAAACCAAGCTACATGAGCTCAGAGCTGCTGCAGGACTGAAAACCCAAGAGCTGTCACAGCCAGAGCCAGTCTTAGTGGGAGCTGCGAGCAGGAATGCTGTTCTTGGGAAGTTTCAAAATAATGAAGTGGAGGCAGCTTTTCTGGATTGCGTTCTGTGTTGTGGAGCTGTGTGGTGAGTATTGGCTGCAGCAAATAGCAGGGTTACAAGCACTGAGCAACAGCAGCGGGAGACTAGTGCATGGGGCAACTTCTTTGTAACTTCTGAAACAGCAGCTGGGGGGGATGCGTTTTAAGGAGGGATGAGTGGGGATGGCTGCAATGTCACACAGCGAGCGCGGCAGTGACATTTCACAGAACAGCATCAGGCATCCTGGCCAACACACCCGCAGCCATGTGCTGCAAACAGAAACCGCTGCTGGTTTGAAAAGGAGAGGAATCAGGATATAAGAGCTCCCTAGAATATTACAGATAACAAGGGGATGCAAACGCAGCATGCGAAGCTGCAGAGTGAAGCCACAGTCCAAGTCGCTTCCCAGTCTTCATTGGTGTAAATTAGCCTTACTTTTACTTTGTGGCAGGAACTAAACATTTTCTGAAAATCAAATTGCCCTCTGTAAATATTAAAATCTCCTATTCCAGCTCTTCAGTCATTCTTCATATGAAAAAAGTGAATAATAATACAGAGATTTTCTCTAGGTAGTACTTTTTAAAGGGTTATATTTTAGGGAAATATTATCATTTTTGTCCCAAACCCAACAACCATAAAGTAATAAAAAGGGACTAAAAAAAGTGAAGCAGCACTCTGTGTGCTGCATAGTGTGCTGGGCCAGGAGCCAGGAACCCGTGAGTGTCTCCTCAAATGTAATTTTTCCTTACACACATGAATGTGAGCAACTAGATCTATTGAAAGAATTTGCTGTATTTTGTTCTTCTGTTTCACGGTGCTCCTTTCATGTTCCCTTTGTTGCCAAGGTATATTGCTCACCTGCACCATTGTGCCTGACCCTCCAGTCTATGTTAATTTTACAGGAAAGAAAAAAACAATTTTATTTGAAAGAAATAAAAATTCAGGACTGTCTGGTTGGGCTGCAGTGAGGAGCAAGGGAGGGTGTAGGACAAGAGTGTTTACCTGAAATGCAAAACCTGAGCTCCTTGTAGTACAGAGCAAAAGTGATACAAAAGTGATAAAAAGCTTTGCCTTTGGAAAGACAAAACCAACCCAGCGACACGCGGTTTATTAATGATGCAAAATGCCATTCCTTTTGCTAGCACAGCCAATGCTCCCCGTTTCTGCAAGATATTACAGTCCTTTATTAGCGCTTGCTGGCGAGGTTTATTTCTGTTTGATGTAGCTGCTGTGTGGAGCAGAGAAAGACGGGGGGAGCTCACCCTGGGGCTCTGCCTGTTCATCACCTTCGGGCAGTCCCAGGGGTTTCAGCGGCGGTGTCGGTCGTGCAGTTCCTGATGAAAATCCCAATTCTGGGGGGTTTGTGTTCAGGGAGGCCCCTGGCAGTGCTGCTGAGGGTGAGACCTGCCCCCCAGGACACCTTCACCCAAAAGCCATGTGTTTTACAGGGGAACCCCCCCCCCGCTCCGTGCCACGCTGCGCCAGGTTCAGGTCTTCTGCAAAAGCCACGTGTGGACTCGGTGGCGGGGATGGCAGCCAGGTACCAGGTACCTGCTCGCTGCAGGCTGGCTCCACAGCAGCCCCAGCCAGGCTCACAGCGGGGAGAATTCCACCTGAAACGCCCCGTTCTGGGCTTTGCCTGATCCTTCGGGCATCCGTCGAGTTGCAACGAGGGTGGGAGAGGTTTATGCCGGGCCCTGGTGCGCAGAGCGGGCCGATGCTCCGGGGCTGCTGGAGGATGCCCTGCCCGCGATGCTGCGAGCGGTTCACGGTGGCAAAACTGGGTGTTGATAAACCACGTGGAGAGCTGTCCTCTGCTCATCTCAGAACATGCATGGAAAAGAGAGTATATATTATATTCGTATCTAATACAAACACTTTTTTTTTTTTAACCTTTTATCTTTCTTTTTTATATCTTTTTTATTAACCTCTGCCAAACCTGATGTTTTTAAAAAAAATCTCTTTTCCTGTCACTCTAAAGGATTCTTTCTTCCCTTCATTCCTTTTGCAAGACCTAGGAAAGTTCTAAAAGTCAGGGAAGGAAAAACGAGCTTTAAAACTCACAGCTGCTTGAGTTTAACGCCCTTCAGAGGGCTGCACGTTGTAACTGCTGGAGCCAGGAGCAGCCTCGGTCCCCGGGAAGGTGCTGGGCTCCCGAGCAGCACCCAGCTGCCGGAGAGGCCCCGAGCCCACGGGATCCCTTGGTCCAGCAGCTGGGGTTTGTCTCGGGGGGGGGCTCCCCGCAGCCCCCTGCCCCACGCGCCCTGCGTGACTGCGGCCCCACACCCATATCCTGTCTGGGAGAAGGGGGAGGGAAGGGATTTTTATCAGATATTTCCAGAGGGAAGAGGGCTCCACCCGCTTGAACTCCTGCCACATGGCTGAGAGCAGGCAAAGTGGGAAGGCGCGAGCAAGGGCCGGAGCCCTCGGCGGAGGGCTGGCCACAGCTTTGGGGCTCGGTGCCCCCCGGTTCCTCATCCTCCTCCCCAGCAGCCGCTGGTGCAGCGGTACCCTGGTGAGCCGCAGCCCCTTGCCGAAGCTCAGCTGCAGCCCTTGCAGCTTCTAGAGGGCCAGCCGAGCTTGGAAAAAAGGCTTTTTAAACACGCAGAGGGGTTTGAGAAACTACCCCGGGGCACAGGGTTTCTGGGTCTGAAGTAAGCACCCAGTTAGCAAAAGGTTTGCCAAGAGGTTTGTGTGTCAGCACAGGAGGTGCAATCACTGCCTGGGAGTCCCCTGCGAGTTGCACCTCCCACCTTGCAGGGCTGGATGTGCAGGGGAGAAACCCCCCTGTTTAATTTGCTGCGGGTGCAGAGTAGGGCACAAATGACGGAAACTTTTCTCATGTTTCCTGAGTCTTTGCCACTCCAGAGCTTTTTCTTCCAAATCCTGGGTTAGTGCTCAGGGATGAGTGTTGGACCAAGTCAAGTACTTTAACATTTATTGTTGCATTTTTTAATTTCAATTGAGCTGAGATACTTCCTAAGCCCCGTTATTAAAATATCTTTAAATATCAGAGGCATTTACTTTTTAAAAGCTATATAGGAAAATCCAGTACTCCCTGTGAAGTACAGTTTTCTTTCACATATCTGCATGCTCCTGCATGTGCTAGCACTACCCGGTGAAGATTTCTCTGAGGTTAATAAATCGCTTGGCTTAAACTCTCAAACCCTTAATATTAACAAAGTGACAAAGTTTAGCAAAGCTAGTAAAAATGTATGGTGCAATAAATGACCCACTTTAGCTGAGCACCATGTGGATTATCCAGCCCACAGCTGGATCATTATTTATCTCATGAGTCCTAAGGTTTCAAAAAACGTAGCCATGTTTTCTATAAAAGTGCCTGCATACACTACAATAAAGGGAAGAAAAAGAAATACTATGTGACAGGTCTTCTCACAAATTACACTGAGCAATAATCCAGGCTTCAATTTATGATATTCAGTGGTGAAAAGGCTTTGATTAGAAATACTTCTGGCGCTTTACAGACATCTGGAATAGTTCAAAGGTGCCTGGGTGGCTGTGGTGCTTGGGGAGGTCAAGTCCAGGCGCTACATTATTCTAGTGATGTAAAGTTTCCTGCTAATGTTCATGCAAACACAAAGCTGTATGCAAAGCGTGGATTTAACTTTGTACTACTCATTATTCTGGGCATGCAGTCATGCCTTCTGCTTTTGATTTGTTAAAATTCATCAGAAAAACTTGGTGATTTAACTAGTTGGAACTGAATTATCTTGGAGAGAAGAAACTTCTCCCCTAAATAAAAGCTGTGCCAGAACTTAAGTCCCAGCTCCAGACACCTGCACCGAGCCCTCGGCAGGGCCCCCGCGTCCCCCGGTGCTCCCGCGCCCCGAGCAGCTGCAGCCTGGCTGGGATGGGATGGGACGAGATAAAATGGGATGGGATGGGATGGGATGGGATGGGATGGGATGGGATGGGATGGGACGGGATGGGACGGAATGGGATGGGACGGGATGGGATGGGATGGGATGGGATGGGATGGGATGGGACGGGATGGGATGGGATGGGACGGGACGGGATGGGATGGGATGGGATGGGATGGGATGGGACGGGATGGGATGGGATGGGACGGGACGGGATGGGACGGGACGGGACGGGATGGGACGGGACGGGACGGGATGGGATGGGATGGGATGGGATGGGATGGGATGGGATGGGATGGGACAAGATGGGATGGGACAGGATGTGATGGGTTGGAAGGGGATGGAACAGGATGAGATGGGATGGGATGGAATGCGATGGGACAAGATGGGATGGGATGGGACTGGATGGAACAGGATCAGAAGGGATGGGAAGGGGTGGGATGGGATCAGATGAGATGGGATAGGATGGGATGGAATGCAATGAGATGGAATGGGTTGAGATGGGATGGGATGGGACAGAATGGGCTGTGCCAGCACTGGTGGCCCCACGGGGCTGGGGTGGGGTGCACTCCCCCCAGCCGCCCCCCCCCCCCCCCCCCAGCACCCTCTGACACAACCACCCACCAGCTGCAGGAACAGCTGAGCAGCTCTGCCCGCTGCCACCCATCGCCAAAATAAACTTCAGTGATGTCGGTCTTTGCTTTTCATAAACCATCTAGGTTGTCTGGACCCGATCCAGCAAAGTACTGACATCCTGACAGAAAAATTCCTGCCAGGCCAACACCAAAGTGCAGGATACTGCAGCGCACGTACAGAAACGCATGTTTAACTGGCAGTGGGTGCTGCCCTGGTGCTGGCGCCGGGCGGCTGATCAGGACCTGTCAGTGCTGCTCCATCCCGAAGGGTGGTTTGGGAGGATGAAGTAACTTTTCTTGGATCTCAGGCTCCCCTGGGCAGAAATACAAATGAAACAACGTATTTTGTATGATTTTCTCTTTAGTGTCTGGATAAGAATCTTAAACAGCATCAGCCCTGGAGTAGAGACTGAAGCTGTTTGTTAAGAGTGGAAATAGATCTTCAGACTAGAAAAGGTTAAGAAATGGGAAGAAATACATTTGAACTGACTCATATAGTTCACTGCAGAAGGAAAAGCTGAAAGTGTCATCTTTGTAACGTACCAGGAAGCAATATATAAACTTTAAGTTAGAACAGCAAACCATCCTCCAAACATTCGGTTTTACCTCCAAAGATGTTTTTGCTCATGAGTCAGAGCTGATCCCAAGCCAATGGGAATGTTTCTATTTACTTTGAGATTGTGCCTGCAACTGCAAATCCAACTTATTTTTCCTGAGGAGCACAAGTGATCTCTTCCAAGGCCTGAGTCTTTCCTCCAAGGATTATAAAGCCAAACTACTATGAAATCCAGCTTTGTGCAGAGCTTTGTGCATCCCTCAGTAAGCCCGAGGATGGGGCAGGATGAGGGCAGGAACGAGCCTGTCCTCCTCTGGTGCTGCCCCCGGAGCCCTGCTGCCTCTGCAAGGCCTGCACCAAATTGTAGTACTTGCCCAGCCGAAATGGTTAGTCTGTGAGCTTCTCCACATGAGCTCTAGGGCAGCCTGCCATTTTGGGGCAAAAAAATGAATTTGTGAAAGCAGCTAACCCTACCCTGCCCTGCCCACAGGGACCCTTGGGGACAGGCAGGGGCTCGGGGCTGGGACGGGGGGTTGGCAGCCGCCCCTAACACCTTCCTCTGCCCCAAGGGAACACTTCTGGGAGCCCAACAGACACCCCCACACCGACAGCCACGGCCGTGGCAACGAAAGGCACCAGCAGCTCAGCAGCCACCGGAGCCCCTGGAACCCCCAGCAGCGCCGAGCCAACACCAGAGACATCTGGTAATCACCCCCCTCGCTCCCCCCGGGATTCCTGGTAGCATTTGCGTTAATAATCAGATTTATTAAGTGCACAGGCTCGCCTTCAGAAACTGCACAGTTGATTCGTGGGTTGTTCTCTCAGAAAAGAGCCTGATAGTATGGTCAAAAGCTTTAATCCTGTACAGAAAATCCCACCTGGGCAACCTAACGCTGTTCTCTTCAGGATGGGCAGATTTGACTCACCTTTTTCAAAATAGCCAAGAGGTGAAGGAACAAAATGCTCATTAGCCCTTTATCTCAACATACCTATTCTTTGCTCAGCAAATGGCACCCGTGAGAGGTCTGCCAGCCTTTCCAGTATGAGGCCAAGGCTCTGAAGGGCTTTGAAGCAGAGACCCTTGCACGGATGTACAGTGCCTTTCTCTTATGTTGTCTGAAATCAATACATCTTTTTGAAAACTCTGGGTCAAGGGAGAGGACGAGGGCGATGCAGGGGAGGTCGGGCAATGGCATCCTTGCTGTGGTGCAGCGTATGCCCAGGAAATTAGCCCTTTGTAAACAGATTATGAAGCGCATGTAACAATTAGGTAACTGAAGCAAGCCTAATGCGCGTTTCTTATACAGCCACTAACACGTTCTGGTACTGCTGGCTATGACAAATCAATATTGTACTTCAGTCATCGCAATGCCACGCACTGATTTTAGAGGACTTAAGCTTTCTCATGTATCCTTTTCATTGCATTTCTTCAAAACCAAAGCTGCGACCGGGTCCCTGGCAGCCAGCCCCACCTCCCCGGGGCTCAGCAGCGAGCAGCCGAGCCCACAGCCCAGCCAAACCCCCACGCAGGCGCTGGGCACCCCCTCAGACCCGCACCCCACGAGCCGAGGGGTCCCCACAACCGAGAGCCCAGCGACGCGACCCAGCACGGTGGCAGAAACCCCGGGGCCCACGGCGGCTGATACGAGCTCTCCTGCCACCTCGGAGCACCCTCCCATCTCGGCTGCCACCACGCCACAGCACGCGGTCGGGGACAGCCCCAAGGTGAGGAGGCGGCTGGGCACCTCGGGCCGTGGGACCACGCGGAGGCTGGGCTCGTCTCACAGCCCCGACAGTTCACTGGTGCCATCGCTGTGGTTTTTTTTCCCTTCCAGCCCATCACATGCCACAATGTCAAAGAAGTGAGTGACACCAGAGCCATCTGCTTGCAGCTCAATGAGTCCGTCACTTGCGTGAGTCGCAGCCCCGGGTGGCCACGTATCCCCGGGGTGGGGGGGGGGGGGGAACGACGGGACATGCAGGGGGGGGGGGGCTGCAAGCAAACACCTGAGGGCAGGTTCCTGCAGCGCTCTCAGGCTGGCAGCGATGGGGTCACCCACCGTACCTGGGGGGTGGGTTTGGGGTGGGGAGCTCACGCGGTCAATCCCTAGGGTAGAACAGCCGAGCTGTGCAAAGTGATGGAGATGGGGAGGATGATCACAGCAGTCGCAGGAGGGTCCCAAAGGGGTGATCACAGCAGTCCCAGGGGAAATGCAACCTCCTGGTTGCGTAAAACCTCCTTTTTAATGATTAAGCTCTGGGGTCAGTTCAGCTTCTAAAGGTTCTCCCACCATGTTTAGCAGGAAATTGCCTTTGTTCTTCTTCTTCCTTTTCCCTGTTGGGAATGCGAGGGCTTTTTTTTTGTCTTGCCAGCTGCCCTAGGAAAGAAATCAGGGCATCTGAAGGAGCACGGGTGGTTGATCAGTGTCCCTGTATGCACCAATTCCTAAGGGAATCCCAGGCTCTCTGTAACTGCCCTTGGCCTTGTGCACCAAAACCGAAGCATTTCTAAAAGCAGAAGAGGGTCTGGCTGAGACACTACTGTGGGTGGGCGGCAAGAAACCTTTCACACTGGGGGTAGAACCTGCAACAGAGGGCAGAAGGTGCTGGATCTTGTGGGACAGCAGACTTGGCAACGCCCTGGGTATAAAATCACAGGGATAAATTTTACTTCTGCTGGTCAGCCATACTGCCACCGCTTAGGATGAGGGAATTCTTACTTGGCTTTTCTCTGCAAATTAGCAATTAAATGGCGCTTAGCCTTGTTCCTGTTTACAGGGACTGCACTTTAGCAAAAATGCACCTGGAAGCTCCTCCGGGAGAGAGGGATCCCCAGCCCAGATACCATCTAGTGAGCAACAGCACCGCCCAGGCACAGGGTTATTGCACCTTATGCATGTGTTACAGACCTGCACATACATAAATGGATGCACATATAACACACAGAACATCCTATGGAGTCACACCTAATTGCACATACTCTTAACCCTGCCTCCACATGAAACGAGTCAAACTGCCCCGCTTCCAGCTGTGTTTTTCCGGGAGCTCTCACCCCACAGAAGACCCTCCACCTCAGCAATCATCCAGTGGGAAAATCCAGCTCAGGCTCAGCAGCTGCAGAACCTGGGAACCAGATAAGAGCGTCTGCGAGGAGAACAGATAGGAGGGAGCGTGCTGTGTCTCGTTTTCCTGCTGGCCTTTCCCAAAGCAAATGAGCAATAAGCTGGCACCCAGCGCTGCTAATTGCAAAGGGAAATTCTGACACTCCGATGAGTTCTTTCCACAGCAGAGAAAGGAAAATACACACTTGGGTCTCTTGTTCCATCTTGGCCTTTCTCACCCCAAGCCAAGCTCTATAGAAACAGCTGAAAGTGATTTGTTTGTTATTCTCTCATGGATAAGTTTCTGCATTTTTGTGTGCTAAGAGGATGTGTGGATCCGAGCACAATACTGAGGCAATTTGAAGGCAAAGAGAGGAGGGTACTGAGCTGCCTGGCTCTGCACAACGCTACAAGGCAAGAGGGTTTTCTTCTCTCCTGCAGCCCCACGTTGGTGGGGAGCAAGCGGAGGGTAAGGGCAGGGTGAGGGATTCAGCTGGAGCCAGTCTCTGTCTCGAGGGGGTGGGGATGTCCCCAGCTGGGAGGATGTTAGGGAAGCTGATAATGTCTTTTAGCAACTGTGGGCTCTGTCTCCAAGCCTGACTGTGGCTGAAAATAGACCCCAGGAGAAAGCCTATCCTGTCTGATACAGAAATTGGCCTGCAGAAGGGGAAGGCTGCAGCTCTTTGCTCCTCTTCCTCTTCCACCCAAGAGTCAGTTCAGCTCTAAAATGTGAGAAATTTGTATTTTTTTGCCTAGCCTTTGATCAGCAACCTAGCAAAAACATTGAAGACATTTCCTAAACAGGAAGGCTCAATGCTTCTTTGTTATTTCCCTCCTTTCCCAGTCCCTGCCTGGGACTTTGAAACAATAGGGCTCTTCAGGCGGCTGTTTCAGTCCAGAAATTGGAGAGACTTGCCATGCATTTCAGATCCTAAATTTAGCTTTGTTTATATGCCATTTGCAAGAGTTGCTAATAATTTCTTCATTTAATTTATTTTCATTAAGTTACGAAACAAGAAATAAGCATCTCCATTCTCTCGGTGTTGGTATTGGGGCTCAAAGCAGTGGTGAAGTGGGAGGCGAAGGTCTGACACCCAGCCCAGCGCTGTTTGTCACCTCGTGTTGCTTCTGCTCAGCTTTGCACAGCACAGATAAACCACCAGAACACAAAGGGTGAATGTACAACACTACCAGTAGTATCATCAGCACAGCTGAGATGGAGAATTGGTGGCTTTGGTTGAGTCAGTGGCTGCTTTTTTTTTGAAAATTTTGCAGAAACATTTTTTAGAGATGAAGGGATCAGACTTATGGAGTGTAATATGTGAAGAGAGCGACTACAACATTCCTCCTCCCTGCCGGATTAAACTGGCTAAATCTGAGGTGGACCATGACTGTCTGCTCCTCATCCTCGTCGGTGAGACAGGTCAGTTGGGCTGGTTCCTTTGGCTGTCCTTGGCACCCATAACGGATAATGACCTTGATGTGGGCTATGGGAGAGGGGTCTGTTTGTGGGGAAGAGGCTGTGGGACACAAATCCTCAGTTACAGCCTGAGAGGAGACTTCTCTCTGCAAGTACTGCTCTTTCTTCTGGGGTCCTGTGAGATCCACAGAGCCGTGGCTTTGCCTCTGGAGCAGCGAAGGGGCTCACGGCTGCTCCGTGTTCAGCAGTGGCCAGGCTCTTTGATGCTGGCGTTAGCTGCAGCATCACCCTCTACACAACGTGCCTCTCCTGTTTTAAACCTTGCAGATCCTGCTACAGATATGCTCCAGGAGTCTCACTGGGAAAAGGTAAATGCCCTAAGCAAATTTAGCTGGAAAAAATGGGTGGCCTGAGTGGCTGGAGAAAGGAGGTTTTTAGACGGTCAGTTGAGGCTGGGGCAGACTGAGCCTGCCTCCATCTCGGATGTGCTTGTGGAGTGTTGGCGCATGAGATGGTTGGAGCCAAACACCAGACATGCAGGGAGGCAGCAGTGCACTGTAAGAGAACTCCTATAACCAGAAATGCTTGAAATAGTTACTGTAAAATTCTGTAGTATTTTCTTAAAAAAGGCCTAGATCCCAACAATAACTCTTAGGATGTAATTGGCACTCTGCTTCTTCAAAGTACCACGCTGACGTTAATTAATTCCTCCTCTCAACACTCCAGTGAGGCTGCCATCAGCTTGTAAAGCTGAGCTCCAGGTGCCTATATAAATGGCAGCCAACAGAGCTTCAACTGCAGTGCACAGAGATATTTCAGCCGCGCAGACGCATGCTCTAGATCTCCGGTCCACGGGAGAACATTTCCCCGTGCCACAGAAGACACTAGGATGGGAAGGAGACCATGAGGCTGTGAGAGCTCACAGGGCAAGCGCAAAGCTCAGGAGCTTGGGTAGCAAAGCCCAGCCTTGTTTACATGAAGTTTAACAAGGAGGTGAAGAGCAGCATTGTTTCAAGCCTGGTGCCTGTTCAGCAGATGCATGTGTTTCCTGTTTGTCAGACTCCTGGCTCTCTTTGGTGTTTTTTCCAGTTTGGAATAAAATCCCTTAAACGAGCGAGTGTGAGGAACCACCAGGACTTTTCTCAGAAGACCCTGATCGCCTTGGTCACATCTGGACTGATGCTGGCGTTCCTGGGCTTGGCTGGTTATTTCCTGATGAAGCGGCGGAGCTGGAGCCCGGCGGGAGAGAGGCTGGTCAGTGCTTATAGATGGCAGAAGAGCAGGTAGAGAGGAGGCGGCAGCGCCGGGGCTGCGGCGGGGTGCCCGGGTGGGAGAGGAGGGGGCTGCTCCCCACCCTGGGCCTGTCCGTGTGTCCCCGGGTCGGTGGGACGGCTCGGCCCGGGCGGGGCCGAGGGCAGGAGCGGGGAGGCCAGACCGTGCGGGGTGAAGGGAAACCTCTCTTGCCTTCCAAAATTAACTCTTGGCTGATTGCTCCCGGGGGAAAAACTGCCCCTGTCTCGCTCGTACTTCTAGGTGTTAACACTTATTTTGCTCAGCAGTAAGAACTCATCCAGGAAGACCCCTCCAGAGACACAGAAACCTTATGAATTTGTCATTAAAATGACACACTTTAACTTTCATTTGCTGCGTTTGAGTTATGTCTGTCTTGTACTGATGCTGTAATAAAGGCTATTTCTCCCCTCACTTAACAAGTGATGGTAATAAAATATATCAAGAAAGAAAGGCAAAGAAATTTCCTATTTCCATTTTCCCCTTTCCAGGCAGGCTGACCTCTGAGGACTCTTCCCTACCAGTGACTTTCAGGGATGTGAGCCCTCTGTAAAGTGAGGACGAGCCCTGCTTTTCCCCCACTACTGCTCGTGGGCATGTGAACAGTTGTGTCCTCGGAAGCCACCAAGCTATTTCACTGCCAGAAAGGATGCTCTCAAATCACGCCGATGGGAAGCCAAGTGCGTGTGTCAGGGACATGGCAACTTGTGCTCTCGGGCCCGCTGCCTCCGGGTCCCATCTCCTGCGTGCTGGCAGCAAGTGAAAGGCAATGTAAACGCATGGCTGGGAGCTGCCCATGTAAATGTGTGGCCGGTGTCAATCCAGTTTCTAGGTGAGACCTGTCCAGCACACCCATCCCACTGCCATGGCCAAGGGGGTCAGCAAAGGGGCTGAGAGGAAAGACGGGGCAGGCGGGAGGCTGGGCAGCCTGCTCTGGGTGCTGGATGTCACTGAGCAAACAAGGAGCAGGGCTAGCTGCTACCAGCTGGTAATTGCCACCCGTGGCCTGGGACCACCAGCACCCACTGCATTGCTGTCAGGCCTTGCCACGGTCCCACACCGGGGGAGTCAGGGTGGGGGACGGAGGCAGCTCTGCTATTGCTCTGCGTCCTGCAGAAGCACCTGCTCCTTACAGCAGTAACCGTAACCAGCCACGCAGAGTGTCTTTGCATTTGCTGGAGTGCAGTCCTGCACTTCGGCGAGCACCTTGCTGCAAGCTGTGTTTCTGTCTACAGGCTGAAAGAAAGAAGGACGGGGAAAGAAAAAGAGGCAATGTCCAGAGTTTTCATTCAGCGGTGCTTCCTATTTGGCCAAAGTGGAAAACAGAGGTGGTCTGTCACGGGGTAGCTTTGTAAACCCAAGGCAGAGGCAGGTCCAAAACCTGGTTATGAGAAAACAACAAAACCTGATGACTTCTCTTTTCAGGTCCAGGAGGAAAAAAAAAAAAAAAAAAAAAAAAAAAAGAGGCAGTTCCTGGCTGGTTTTCTTGCTCCATCTTGCCACGGCATGGTTCAGGCCCTCTGTTCCCCTCCTCATCAGTGAGAGCAGGTTCCCGTGCCTGCAGTTGTTTGTACCTCCTGCCCAGGAAGCGCAGGCAGCTGGCCAAGCAATCAAAGCCAGTTGCTGTCAGCCCTTTCCCTTCCTTAACTCTGCCTTTGTTATTTATGTACCTGTTTAGGCTGAAGACCCATATTACACGGAAAACGGTAGCCAGGGAAATACGATGTTGATGATGCCCCCCCAAGAGCACCCTGAGCTGCAGGAGAAGCCAAACCTCAACGGTGGGACGCAGGAGAACGGGACTGGCCAAGCGTCCTCCAAAAACGGCCACTCGGCCAGGCAGCACAGCCCCGCCGACACCGAGATGTGACCCGGGCAAAGCGCATCCTCAGCACGGACCGAGAGGGGAGCGGAGAGACAAGGGAGGGCAAGAGTTTTCTATGGACAGTTAGGGAATTGCAGACCTTTTTTTTTTTATTTTTTTTTTTTTATTATTATTATTATTATTTCTGTGAAGAACTTCAAAAGCAGCCTAAAGCACATTAAACACCAGAGCTGCCAAAGACCTGCTTCTCTGCCTCCTCCTGCTTCTCCCATTGACCACACAGGATACTTTTTTGCAGCTGTTCTCTGATTTTGTTGTTAGAAGAACATAATGAGAAATGCAAGTGCCCTTAGCCCCGAACAGCTTTTAAGCAGAGGCAGACTGAAGCTACAAAAGCCCTGAGCCAGACTCCAAACAGCCAAAATTTTTGGTGGCAGTGTGTCAGGTTGATTGAAGTAGTTAAATTGGGATTTCAGTGACAAAAACCTCTCAGGTTTAAGATAATTTTGGTTAACAGAGCTATTTTTTATCTCATCTTTATGTTTGAGTGCAGGATTTCTTCCTTTTTTAAGAACACCAGGCATTTAATCCCCCTTCTTGTGCTTTAGGTCTTCTTTAGTATTTCCTACTCCGGCAGAATTTGCTGAAGCTCTGTGTAAAACTTTCCACGCGGAATTGAAGACTGAAATGTGAATAGACCTCAAACTTGTTTCTTTTGCAATCCTACTAGTACGCAGGTAGTTGTTTTAGAGTAAAAATCTCCCCCCAGTCCCTTCGTGTCAGGGACTGGAGGTGGCGTTTTTGCAGCCAGAGCCAGCCATCAATGTCTTGAGTGAGATAGAGACCGTTTGATCCGGCTGGAGACGGCTCTGCAGACGCCTGGGGCTGGCAGTGCTCCCCCAGCCCCTCCCGACACGCTGGGGTTAGTGCCTAGGGTGGGATTTTGGGGATTAAAACATGCCAAAGGGCTCCCAGCGGGACGAATGCTAGACAGAAACCCGGCTCTGCTGCGGGTGTTTCTCCCTCTGCATGAACAAAAAGAAGTGGGTTTTGTTTGTTGTTTTTTTTTTTTTTTTTTTCCTTTGGTAAGTGAAGCCCAACACCAAATTCCCAACAGCCGGAGCAGGTCCCACCTCGCTCTGCACTGATCCTGCTCCCGAGGCAAGCGGTGCTGCAAGCCGCCTTGCCGAGGTTGGGCTACGTGCAGCTCGGTGAGAGCCAGGGGCAGGTTTGTGCTCGGCCCCGAGCGAGTGCAGCTCGTTTTTAGGGAGCCAAAGCTGGTGTTGGGCAAGGCCGGTGCTGGTGGTGCAAGACCACGAGAGGCCGAGGTTCAGCAAACGTTGGTCAGACCACGATCTCTGCTGGCACCAGCAGCGACCTCCACATCTGAAATAAGGACAAAAATGGCCCTTGAAGCTGATCTACCCTCTCGCTGCTGAATTTATTGCAACATTTTCTCAGTGCTGAACACCTGAGGGGAAGGCTTTATTTTTTGGTACAGTGCTTAAAGGAATGACAGCAACGTCCGTCATCATCTGGGGCTGTTTTCATGGGTGCAAGAGTCATTTAAGCACAGTTTAAAATATTACAGGTTTTGTTTGTTTCGGTGTGAATTGCTTCTCCTCAATCTCATTGTAAATAATCCCAGTTGAAAAAAAAAAAAAAAAAGAGTATTAAAAATCAGCTTCTCTGTTGTGTCCTTGGAACAACGGCGTGTTTATCCCACCGGGATGCGTGGGTCTGGCTGTGCCGTGTGCCAGCGCGATGAGGGGACAACGCCTCACGGAGAGGTTGTTTCCCAGCAGAAATACTGTGACTAAAGGCTGTGGCTTGTTCTCTGCACGTTTTCCCCGTTTCTCAGCAAACACATTTGCAGGACAAGCGATGTACAGCACGCTATGAAATCTTGTTTGTTTGATTTGCTGGTGTTTAGGATGCCCAGTTGATTCCTGGATAAATAAATGAGACTCCAATCTCATGGGCTGGGGTCTGACCCAAGAGCAGGGGTGGCTGTATGTGCATGAAGATGAAGATGAAGTCTTCCTCCCTCTGTGCACTGTGCAACAGCCATCAACGGCTCCTGCATCAAAGAATTTGCAGAGTGATGCAGGTCAGTCCTTTAATGCCTGTTCTGGTGCAGATGCTGGAGCTCCACAGAAAGCAGGAGGTTTGGGGCTGGGAATCTTTCCTGACCCTGCTCGCTCCTCTCCGGGATGCCCAACCCTTCCTAGTGCTTGTTCCCTGGACAGAGGCACACCGGGTGCTTTTTTGGAGGTGCTGAATTCAGCTAGAAACCACCACTGCCAGTTTTGTTGTAGTTTGGGGTAATCTGACCTCTGAAAGACTGGCTGCAAGGGGAACAGATGCAGGAAAATTAAATTACTTTCTCTCCCAAGAGCTCTGGCTGCCATGGAGTACAGGGGAGCTCTCCTGGAGACTTGATTTGCACTGGGGGGTAGGATAGGGAGCTGGGGTTGGCTTTTTTTGGTTGGGTGGTTGGTTTTTTCTTTTTTTTTGGCAATTGTTTATCTCATCAGCACTACTCGCTGTATCAAAAGTAGGAGATCTAATCAAACGTCAGGTGCATTCTTCACAGCTCAGGGTACGTCCTACAGCCAAGCGGAGACAATAAAGTTACAGTCAACTGCTTTGGCAAAACAAAAGCTTTCTCTAAAATATCCAGATTGAGGGAAATGCCGAGAGCGGCGGCGGCTGAGCGGGGACAGGGCCGAGCCAGCGGAAAAGCTGCTCTTCCAGCTCAGGAAGTTTTTTGCCTGTGTGTAAACACAGGCAGGCTCAGCTCTGGCCCAGCCATAAAGGTTATTATTATTATTATTATTATTATTATTCCTTCCTTATCAAATCCCTTACATTCCTTCCTCGCCAGCCCCACCGTCTGCCGGGCAGCCTCCTCCTCTCGCCAACCCACGCTGCCTGCAGGCTCCCAGCTGCTTTTGGGCCACTTTTGGGGGCTTTTGGGGATGGCAAATCCATCTCAGCTTCCAACAGCTGCCTGCTTTCCCATAAATGTGATTCAAGGCTGATGCGAGTGCTCTTGCCTGGTTCATGATCTCATGTCCTGCTTATATACAGCACATATATAGTCAGTTTAGCTGGTGGGGCCCCTTATATCAGCATGAAATGCCCTGATGAAAATAATCAACATGAAAGCATCCTCTGGGGAAGAATGGTGGCAAACACATCTACAAGGTGTTAAAAATATGAATATAAATGTGACACAGCCATTAAATGACGTGTCCAGGTCCCAGCCTGAAGCAGAAGCGGGAGCTCTGACACCCGCCCAGGCAGCCCCAGAATCCTCCTGCAGATTGAAATCAAGGACTATTTCAGAAATGAAGGAATACCTTCCTATCTGAACGGCCATAAATGTTACTGTGGGTTGAAGGTGGCTTGCTCTGTGCATTGTTGAAACCAAACAAATTTATCAGAGCAAACAAGTTTTAATTAAGTCTTATTAACAATGTCCCGCAGTGCATCTTCCATCCCCTTCGTAATAACAACAATACCTTTCCAGGTGAGAAAACTCCTGCCCTGCAGTATCACAAGCCCTCCACAGCAAACCAGCACATCACAGAACAGAAGAAAGTAGCTCCTTTCTCTGTTTGCTGGCTGTTAATTTCTTTTTCCTTGATTTAGCGCTGGGAAGGGCAGCCCTGATGCCCGACACCCCTCAGCATCAGGCTCAGTCTTGCACAAACAGCAAGACACTCCGTTTCTACTCATGGCCCTTCAAAGCTATCAGCATTCGGCCTTGTGCTGTGCCTTGGAGACCCCCAGGAAAATATGAGCTTTCCTGGTGCTCTCCACACCCCAGACCTGCCGGGACAGATTTATTTAAGCATTGGGCCAAAATTTCGGTTTAAGGGCAGATGCCTCACATGCCTTGTCGCGTCATGAGATTTTGTACCTCCTGTGAAATTTTGTTTAATGCAGTTTAGCTTAGAGACTGCAGAAATAGTACTTCTCCTTAATTACAGCAGGTAAGTGTTCACCTCTGCAGCACTGGCTGCAGCCCAGCAGAACGAGAGCTCGGTGCCTGGCCTGCTGCACAGAAATGGGCCCAGACTTACATGCACCAAAGTTTTTGCATGGCTGAAACCCCAGCCGAAAGAGTGTGGGGTGTATTATATATACCAATGCTGCTATCTGCTGGCTGTGCTTTGCTAAAACATTTACTGCTTTGCTCTGGAGGGCAGCTGGTGATCGGTGCTGGTGCCGGCTCAGAGGCAGCACCTGAAGAAGAGTCCGGCTCCACCACAATCCCCCGCTGCACCCCGGGGTGCTGGCAACACCCACGAGAGGCCAACATACCTACATGCTGAAATTATGAAAGAAGTAATACAGACAGTGGGCTTTGAAGCTCATATTCTTGGAACAGGGAACATCTAAAATGAAATTTCTAAACTGAATTTCCCATCAATCCACTTCCCATCTGCTTGTTCGATGCCTGATCCTGCAAAACTCATGTGGGAGTTCTACAATATTTGCTGCACCATCTGCTGCAAGGCCACGCAGGCTTTTCCATCCAAGCACAGGGAAAGCAGAAGCACAGGCAGGCTCTGAGAACGTCCCGTTACACTTCAGGTGGCTGATGGTGAGGAAGCTGGGCCGTGCCCTCGGCTTCCTCCAGCCAGTCCTGCTGAATTCGGGTGTTTGTACCAGTTTTGAGTCAGCCAAAAGCTCAGTCATCATCAGAGGGCTATAAAGACATCTCCCAGCATTGCTAAAGGGCTCGAGCTCATTTCCTTTTCTCTGCTTTTCTAACCATAGAAAAGAAACCAGTGTCTTATAATGCCCGTGTCTATAATCTGTCTGCACCAGTGTGGTATTTTTGCCTTTGCTTTCAAGGTAAACAGAACAGCACCTGTGTAGGGCTTTTCCATCCCCCAGAAAAAATTATCTTTACAACTATTTGCCTTACAGGCACTTCACAGGTGTTTTAATTTTAAGTCTTTAATCTTAGCCTTCAGATCCATTTAATTTGCTGGTGTTTTGATTTGTAGTAACAGACGTAAATGAGATTATCTGTCCCTTGAGATAAACTGTCAAAGGCAAATGCTGAAGAATTGGGCTCTAAAAACGTTTTAATATGCTGGTGTTGCAAACCCTGAGATGGAGCCAGAGATGAGCACAGATTAGTGGGAGCCAGGACTTGGGTCTCAAGCACCCCACGCCGTGCGACAGGGGCCTTTGGGCTGGAGCACAGAGCACGGCCCCGCTCGCGGGCTCACCCGCTCGCTTCATTTCTTAAGGCCCCACAAGGACAGGAGGAAACACCTTCACGGTGCGCAAAGAAAGTCTGCTTAAAAGAGCCGTGAGGCTTCAAGTTTTCTTTTTTGAACCTCAAAAACACGTACGAGGCAAGAATGGGTAAGCCTGGGGTGCTGTTTCTGGGGAAGAGGGTTGGTTTGGAGGGGGCGGCTGCGGAGTCGGATGCGGGAATTGCATTGGGTTAAGATTTTCCTATGGAAAATTGTTTGTGTTTTTCTTCTGGAGAAAAAAAAAAAAAAACAAAGGCAAACAATTTTGGACTGTTTTTTCTGTTAGTTTTCTAATGGAAAGTTACTTAGTTGGGGGAAAAGGAGACTAATTCCAGTTTCTAACTCTAACTGTAGAAAAAAGTGGTCTGAAAACAGCTATATCTCTTGGCTTGCATAAGATGTGGATGTCCCAAGAGCCTCTACCTAGGAAATTTATTTTCAAGATACATATTTTTTTAATTCCTATAAATTAAATAATGCATTACTCTACTGACCCTTGGTTATTTGTTTGCTATTTCTGGTTCTTGTGATATTTTTTCTTTATTTCTTTAATCTGCGTGTTTGCATCTTCCTTCTTTTCTTATCTTCTGCCTGCCCCAGAGGCTTATTGCTGCTCTGGCAACATGCTAGTATGTTTAGGAATGATAAGACACCTAATTAATAGTTTAATTAGCAGTACAAGGTCTTAATAGCTTATTAAAGGAAATACATTCTGAAAATTCTTTTCCTTTTCTTGTGTTGGTACAATATAATTTACCAGCAAAAGATAAAACAGTTTTGAGCAGCATTCAGACTTTTAGTAAGAAAAGTGGTGCTGGATTCATGATTTCACGGGGGATTTTGCACCACTAATACTTTTTTTTTTTTTTTTTTTGCTGTTGTTTAAAAACAATTTAACAGATTAACAAAAGCAATCGCGAAGGAACAATGCCGCTGTGGAGTGGCAGGCAGGAGCCTGACGCGCCTGAAAGTGGCACTAAGTAAACCTGCCTTCCCTACTTCTGCACGTAAACAAGTCCTGGGGAAGGTAAACTTGCTCTTTAAGGGGCTCTGGCTGAAATGTCAGGTTGGCTCCAAGCTGGGGCAGCTCAGCCGCTAGCAGGCTACGAGCCCCTCCACTCCTTTTTCACTAATATTTGTTAAAACTGATTATTTTTATACGAAGGCATCCTTGGCTTATAAACTCCAGCAGAGCAAGGGCCACCTATAAACCCTCTGGATCCCTCTGGCTTTTACCAGTCAGAAACTCAGCATTAAATCCTGCGTCGCAGGCGGAGAGCGGAGGGAAATCAAACCGAGCTGCGCCGCTTCGCTCCGGCTCGGATTCCCCAGGCCGCCGTGTTTTTCCTCTGACCCACACAAAGATTTCTTTCTAAATTTATCACAGCGTTCATCGGCAGTCCCACTTAGCAGCAGATTACAAGGCTGGGCAGGCAGGGCCCGTTCGAACGAGGGCAGGGGAGGCTGAGAGGACACGCAGGGGATGAGGCAGCCGGCGAGGAGGGGGCAGGGGGTGGCGAGGGGGCCGGCGAAGCCCCTGCCCAGCTCCCACCCGCATCCCCGCTCCCCGTGATCCTTCCCCCGAGCGCCCAGATGGCAGCGCCCCAACTCCTGGCCGGGTCCGGGGAGCTTTGCCGGTCTCGGGAGGCCCCGGCGCTGGCGCCACGGGGGAATTTCCACTGGGCTGCGGAAGGAGCTGCCGGAATCTGCGCGGGTCGCAAAGGCGGAGCAGTGTTGGGGTGTCTGTGCAGCACCCCCCCGGGGAAGCCGAGCATCCCTCAGGCGCCCGAGGGCTCTCGTGGCCCCGCACGTCCCGGGGTGGTGGGTGTCCGTGGGATCAGAGCGGTGGTTCTGAGCCCCGTGGAGCCCCACGCCGGGGCCACGGACCGGCGTGTCCCGGCCTGCTGTGGACGCGTGGGCGCGGGTTGGTGCTGGCCCCATGCTTCGCAGGGATGAAGCCCCCCTACACAGGGAGAACGCGCCGTGTTTGGAATCACACGGGGAAATTATGCAGTTACAAGGATAGCATAATTGAGAGAATGCTTGACTAGCGCAATTTTCTTATGTGCCTGTCAGCAAATCACTTAATCTGTGCTGTGCCAAGTTTCCCATCCATTAAACGGGGAATTATTATCCCTCTACTTCCTACAAGGGAGTGAGAATAATACCCACTAATGACCGTGGAGGTACTGGAAGGTGGCCACGGAGATGTACAGTGACACACGTAGGGGCTGCAGACCTGGAAGGAACACGCAGCACTGTAAAACCAACCTTTAGACATTAATTTCTTCTCCCGCTGCTTTTTTACTGAAGAAAATCCTGAAATAGGTTTCACTCTCCCCCGCAGGATTTTAAAAGGTTTCTCTGCCGTTCCCTGGGCCGGGACATCCCAGCTCCGATGGGGAAGAAGAGGAAAAGGCCACGATGTGCCGGGAGAAGGCACCTCGGGGGCGCTGGAGCCCCGGCCCCTCCCGGGCCCCCCCACCGCGGGGACACACGCAGCCTCCTGGGAGTTGTAGTCACCGCGGGGTGACCTTGGCTCCGCGGGAGGAGAGACGGGGGGGGGGGGGACGGGAAACCGGGGGGGGGCCCCCGCCGCCTCCCCCGCCCCCGCTCTGCCCCCGCGGGCCGGGCCGGGAGCCGCGGGGATGCTGCGCGCCGAGCAGGTACCGCGCAGCGGAGCGGGGCCGCGCACAGCCCCTGCGCGCCTCCCACGCACATCCCGTGCACCAGCCCACGCACATCCCGCTCGCATCCCTACCCCCAACCCCCCACCTCCTTCTCCGCGGGGGGATGGAGCTGACCCCCGCGGTGGTTCCGCGCTTTGGGGTGTGGGCTCCTGCCCCCCCCCCCGCCCAAAGCGCTGGGGAGGGGCGCGGCAGGTCCAGCGGCCCCCCCGCTGCAGGGACACCCGGGCGGGGGGAGGGCACACGCTGAGGGGGGTGATGGGGGGGCTTCGGCACGGGCCCCCCCTCCCCGGGCTGCTCTGCCTCCCTAGGGTGATGAGGATGATGGAAAATTATACTACTAATAATCATCATGATGATATGTTGTTATATTTATATTAATATCTTATAGTAATGTATTTTAAGTAATAATAGTGATAATGTGTTGTTATATTAATATATTATCTCAAATTATTATTATTATTATTATTATTATTATTATTATTATTATTATTATTATTATTATTATTATTATTATTATTATTATTATTATTAACAGCATCTAATTCTGTTACACTTCAAGAAAGGGGTCCACATGGGTAAAATCTTGGGCAGCTCTGCCCGGGCTCACTCCTTCCTAGTGGCTAAGTGGGAGTGACCGTCCTAGGCCAAACGGGAGCATCGGGTGGGATTTAAGGCGTCTCTCACTTATTTCTATTTTAATACAAGGCCACCAGGGTTGAAAGTGGCTGCTTTACAGCTTCGTGTTTTCTCTGCTTTTATATTTAGGGATAATTGCTCCATATAGCATTGTAACTTCCATGCGATGGATTGTTATGTTCTTGCTCCCTTTTTTTCTCTCACAGAATATATGATGTAGTTTCTGTTTGTAGACTGTTTTAATAGCGAGGTGGCTGAGACAAGTTTACTCAATAAACTTGCTTTTCCCCTTGAGCAGCTTTAGCTTAGATAAATGGGCTTTAAAGTCCGGGTTTAGCGTGGGACTAGGACTGTTTACTGTTCATCATTGTTAGTTAATTGCCATTTGTTTAAATATTTAGTTTGGATTAAGTTCTTTTATGCTCGTTTCTTAAAAAATAATAAATAAAGGTGTGTTTAGTAATGTGATAAAAGGCTTTCTAGAAGGCTTTTTAAAGATACTTAGCAGTAGGGAAGCTCCATTAAGTTATTTTCTATATTTTCACATTTAAATTTTCTTACTTGTAGTTTGCTGTGTTGTTATTTGTAATTAGCCAAGCTAAAGCAGCAAGGAGAGTTGACTGTTTTCTGTAGTGACTGCAGACTTCTTGTCTTCATTACCAGTTTCATTCCTTGTTCTAAAAAGAAAAAAAAAAAAATACAGTTTGGATCATTGTTTAAATCCACAAAATCCAACCCATGGCCTGAAAATTGGCTGCATTCGGTGTAAGAGGACAGTGCAGAAGGACAGTTTTGGAAAAAGTGCCGAGGGTGGACTTCATTTAACACACGTAGCCGGGAGCCAGCGCCAGCACTCCTGCTTTTCCACCCCATCCACCCCCGGGGATGTTTTACTGAGCAGCGAGGCTGAGGATCTGGGCTGCAGGGTTATGTCTCGAAGCAGCTCTTTGCTTGCAGGTACCAGGATCCCTCTCCCTGCAGCAGCGAATGGCACCAGCGACCCAGCAGCATTGTCACAGTTGGGGGGGGGGGGGGGTCCCGGGGGTCAGGTGGGGACACGGATGGGGGGGAGGCGTGGGAGAGCCGAGGAGCAGAAGCCCCCCCACTGCAGAGTCTGCTTCTGCGGGAGGCTCAGTGCCCGGGGTCAAAGTCTGTGCTTTGTAGGGCCTTTTTTGGTACAAAGCTGCAAACTCCCGTGTCCTGCAGCAGTGACCCAGTCGTTACATAAACAAGGGTTTAATTTTGGAACTTCAGTATTTAACAGGCTTAAGTTTCTTTCTCTCAGACACGTTCTCATACGCTGCCCATTTGACAAAGTACTTCCTACCTGCGTTACCGGTTGCCAACAGAGTATCCTGCGGCTGTGTTCAGGGTCTGTCTGAGTGAGTATCTGTAATTCCCTTTCTTCGCATCGCTCTGTCAGACTGGAGCAGGGATTTGTGAGACGGCATCTCCCTGGCTGGCCCCTCCGAGCTCTCACCCTGGCTGTCCTCTAAGGTAAACAGGGGGGACAAGTAAGACGAAAGGGTGTGTTGCTGTAAGGGCAGCAAAGGGCAGCGTGTTACCTACAGTCACATTCCTACTACAGGCCAAGGCCCTTTGGAAGGCAGATACAGGGATCCATCCTGAGGTGGGACCTCTACCAGCCACGATGTGTATAACTTGTGTGCCAACTCCCGCGAGGAGAGAGGCTGGAGCAGTGTTGATCCTCTCTTGCTCTCTTCTGCAGATAATTTGTCTGTGAATTTCTTCTGCAGTCAGTAATCATTCCGCACGTATTTACTGCTGGTAACACAGGTGTCTCCTTGGAGGGGACAGACACGCTGCTCGTCCCTCGCTGTGAGAGGCAAAGACGTGGCTTCTCACCCGTGGTCCTGCTGTGGGTGTGTTACCAGCACTTTAGCCTTGACTGGTCTGTTCTAAAGCCATCAGAGAAGTTAGAGGAATGGGAAACAAGTGGCATTAAAAGTGCTTTGGAGGAAGGAATTACCATGGAGATGGAAAGTCGGGTGGCTTTTTTTCAGGCTATTAGAAGGCAGTAGGTCCTTCTCAGGCAGACTCGTGTCTATCAGACTTGCTAACATGACTTCTGTCTCTCCTGCTTTGCGACGGTCTGAAGTTGTAAGGCATCTGCGTGTTGGCCTGTGTGGTTTCCACCCCTGCCATTCTCCCCAGTCATCGGATGACTGAATCTCCAGCACCAAAGCTCACTGATGCATCAGCCCTGGGCCAGCTATCTAAGCGTGATGGATTTCCCCATCTTATGGTCTCTCTGAAATGGATGTACAGAAGGAAGCTTTTGTTCTGTGTGCTGTAGGAATCACATCAGTCTTCTGGGAAAGAAATATCTGCCTTTAAACTATGATTTAGCATTTCTGTTACGGTCCTGTAATTCAGTGCTGGGAGGATTGCAGCATGCGGGGGAGTCCCACGCCGGAGCAGCTCGGGAAGGGCTGCAGCCGTGGGAGGGAATCCAGTCGGAGGAAGTTAGTGACCCACGACGGAGCAGTGTGGGGAACGCTGCGGCCCGTGGGAGGAATTCAAGTCAGAGAAAGTTTGTGGAGGACTGTCTGCTGTGAGAGGGGGACCACGATGGAGCAGGAGGAACAAGTTCCGGACACTCCCCTCACCGAAGATAAGGGAAGTGGCAGCGCTGCCTGCACCCCCCATTCCCTGCCCCTGCGCCCCTGGGGGAGGAGGTAGAGATATCGGGAGCAGAGCTGAGCCCGGGAAGAAGGGAGGGGTGGGGGGAAGGTGTTCTCAAGATGTGGCAATGCTTCTCACTGTCCTACTCTGTTACATGTTGTTAGTGTCTGTAATAAATGTATGTTCTATTTTTTTCTTCCCCTAACGAGTCTGCGTCTTGCTCGTGACCATAAAGGGGAATTTTTCCCCATCCCAGTCCTATCTCGAACCCCAAGCCTGGCTCTCTGTCCCTTCTCATTGCCGGAGGGGAAGGGAGAGAGAGCTGCTGCGTTGTGGTTGGCTGCCAACCAGGCCTAAACCACGACACTTACCTGGGTCCACTTTCATGTGGTGGCCTTTCCACAGCATACCAGCCAGCTGGCTGTTTCCATAAGGCGCTGATAGAAGGAATAACAGACTTTGCACCCTTTAAACATGTTTTAATGGTGCAGTTGTCAGTGCTGGCTATACTGGGCTCTGAAATGAGTAGGCGCTGTGTTTAGCTACAGTATAAAACTTCTCTCTGGTGTGTTTACCTGGCATCCTACAGTTTCACAGTGCTCTGTGACCACGGACCGTCACGCTGCCTGCTCAGTACAGTTTGTCACATAACTGGAATGATGCAAATCTAAGAATTAGCCCTGTTGGGCTTGCACAAATCCATCATGCCAGGAGCCTGCTTTTCACGGTGCCTGGGAGGGAGCACCCAGGGAAGGAGCACTGCGGCACCCCAGGTAGCTACAGTCCTCCCCACATCCTGCAGCCAGCTCTCCACATCCATCACTTGAATATGTTCAGTTAGGGTTTGTTGGTTTGCTTTGGTTTGCTTTGCTTTTTTTAACCTATCACTTTGAACGTACAAATTCTGAATTGAATCTGATATTTTTTCCCCCAGCCTCTGCACATCATGAGATTCTGCCTTTACTCCTCACTCTTTTACCATGGATGTGCCTCGCTGATTTTGTATCCGCTCCGAATGTTGCCAGCTCACTATGTATTTGTTTTCCAGAATGTTTGCAAACACGTTGAATACTCAAGAAACTCCCAACATCCTGGCCTGTATGTTTGCGTACGTTTGAGCACCAAATGTTTCAGTTTTCACCTGTACTCAACGTTTGTTGCAGGTGGTGAATCGTCCTCCCAAAGCAGCTCTTGTCTTGGACAACTTCATTGTAACCTCACCATTTTGAGGCAGGAATGGCTTTATAAAACCCGGGTTTCATCCCCAGGGGTGGCAGGTTTGGTGTCGAGGCTCTGCAGAACCAAATGCTCACCCACACCAGTTGGACGCTGCTGCCAGCAACCTCGTACACGTTTCACCTTTAGCTGCAGCGGAGGGGTGAGGAAATGCTCCACCTCCAGCAAAGGAGCTGCAGATCTCCAGAATGACGTTACAGAAAGCGTCTGTTACATCTCACAGAGGGAAATGCTAATAAGAGAAGCTGAAAAACAAATCCCCTGGGTTGCCGGAGCTCCCCGGAGGTAGCCCTGATGAAAGAGCATGTGGCAGAGGGAGGACAGGGATTTAGGTCTTGGCTCCTTGATGTGCACATCTGACAGCTTTATTTTCACCGGTCTTATCCAGCCTGCTTCCCTACACTGCCCTTGAGCACCTCTCTTCTCGCCCCGTCGATGACTGAAGTGGGACACCCTAAATGCCAGAAGACACTTTCCTGCCGGAGCTCCCATTTCAGACACTCCTGAATTCTAATGAATATCCTGGATATTTTGCCCTGCCACAGATGTGCCTCTTCAAAAGCTAAACATCCTACAGGTGTGGGCAGAAACACCAGACGGTATTTTCAGAAGGAGGGAAGCTCTATTACTGGTTGTAGTCGGGGGGGGACTGTAGGAAAAGTGATGAACACAGAGCAGCAGTCGGTGCGTGTGCTGCTGCTGGACCCGCAGCTTCCCTCCCCACCCCACCCCAGCCGCGACTCTTGGGGTCTTTGAGCGGGGAAGTGGAATTGCCAACCCCCACCAGCAGCTCGCTTTTCAGTTCTCCCTCAGGCTGTTCCCCCAAGCTCTGCTTTGGCTGCTGCTCCCCGACAGTCCGTGGCCCGTCCCTGGGTGCCCATCGCATCTCCTGGGCAACTCCATTCACGTGTGGATAATTCTTGATCCCTCATTTACACCAGCCTTTACTTTTTTATGCAGTTCTTTGCCTCAGAGATTAAACTAACCCCTTTAGTACTATTCTGGAATACTGAAATGAGTGTGGAAACCATGTTTGTGTGTTTACAAAGGAGTATAGATGTGTTTGCTGTCCTTCATGTGTGAGGTGACACACTCAATGTAAAAATAATTGGAATTAAAGTCTTGGTGCCTCTGTGCAACCAGGATTATCATAGTTACAGTGTAGGACTGCCAGCTCAGCAGTCATTGACTGCTTAGAAATTACTTCTTTTCTAATATTACTACTCAGAATCCATTCTATAATAATTTTAGAATCCATGTCTTTTTCATTATTTAAGATAGATTAATCTCTTCCCCTATATCTTGGCTTTAAGGACTTTATGAGAATCTGTTGGATCTCTCTGATTTTGATTTAACTCTTTAGCTTCTCAGTGATGATAATTTTGTGTACAAGTGCAGTGAAAGCTTGTGAAAAAGACAATAAAGTCTTGTAAAACCTTTCTAATGATTTAGGTTTCAGAAGACATGAAGGCCTATTCCTCCTTTGAGGAATAGCAGTTGTTATGATCAACTCATGAAGCCACAGCACCTCCCGAAGAGCAGCAACTGTGGAGCCCTGCAAGATAATCTAAAGGGCCGAGGAGTCTGTTCTCTCCTTTCGTGGTACCCTGTCCATATGAGAAAATTCCCATGGAGGCAGAGGGTCAGTATAGGCAACTGTCTTCCTCTTGAATACAAATGCAGTTGGATGAAAAATATTTTATAAACACGGACAGCAAAGGACCTCATGCTGCTCTGTAAGGCGCTCGGTGGGAGGCTGTTTCCAGCTGTTTCTTTATTCTCTCAAGTGGTCCGTGGCAAAACCAGCCGAGCTGTGCTAGCTGGGGGTGCTCTCCTCTCCCTGACACCCCGTCCTGCCGTCACCAGGGAGCTGATCGAGTCGCTGAGAGCCAGGACTGTGCCTGAACGGCTCCGGCGTTCCCCCTCTTCCCCTGCCTTCTGCCCACCTCCCGCTCGGCCTCCGCCAGCACTGCAGGAGAAGCGGTGAGCCTGCAAACACCACCTCGCTGTTGGGGTGGGTTGGTTTGTTTTTTATTTCTTTTTTCAGTTTCAGGCAACCGGGATGTGCACACGGGCAATCCCAGCGGTGGGACTGTAGGTTCGGCTGTGACAAGGGAGGTGTTACTACCGCGGGGTGACGGGCACCTCCGCAAGAAAACTCAGGTTGCCATGGTTACAGAAGGACAATAGGGCTACGGGTCAACTGGGGCCAGTGTCGCAGGAAGCACAACATCCCACATCATTTTGCACACACCTGAGACTGAAGGCCCGAGCGGCAGCCTCCATAAGCCCCCAGGTCCCCACCCAGCCCCGAGTTTGTACTTAAACTTCCCAAAACTTCCCAAACAGAAATTATTGTATGCAACAGCCTCAGGGATGGAATTAGGGGTGGGATGACGCAGCCACCTGCAAGACTCTGGCAGAGGAGCCCTGTGACCTGTTATTTATTGCTTATTGGTGTGCCCCGGATTTTAAGGCTCTGATTTTTCCAAGGATTCATGCTCTGCATATTTAAGAGGAATTCTCAGAGCCAGGCACGCACCTCACCTGTGGTTACATCTCGGGGGCTTCAGCTGGACCGGCGGGCTGGGGCCGATCCAGGCGCTGACGGATCAGCCAGCGAGACAGCGTCGCTGGCAGTGCCGAGTGTCCCCAGAGCACAATCATCTTCAGGACTTGGTGAAACCCTCCCCGGCCAAACAAAGGGACAAATGAAGCCTGGAGTGAAAAACAAAGTAAATTTTAAAATAAATAAATAAATAAATAAAGGTTTCTCCCCAAAGCAGAGCTGTCAGTGGCAGGTGGGTTTGGAAGCTCCATGGAATCGCTTCGGGACGCTGCTCTTTCTCTGTCACAGTGACCTGCACACCAAAGCCCGAGGAGCAGAGCTTCTGCCGGGCTGAGTGCTGCGCGTGCCCGTGCACAAGCTATAGCTGTCACCCAAGGAGAGAAACTGCACGTGCGCAGGGAGCAACGGAGAGGTGGGAAAGGGCTGGCGGGAGAGATTGCTCCTGACTTTCGCCGTGTTGCATCCCTCGTGCTGACGGCCCAGCCCTGAGGGACGGAAAGTGGCAGCGTGGGCACGGATCTAAGAGCGGAGGGCTCACTCCCAGAGCAGTCAATGAGCAAATAAATTGTGTTCAACTGTTGATTTCTTAATAACGCGGGTCATCTTTAGTGTGCTGTTCAAAATATATCTTTAAAGAAGTCTTAAAAGTTTGCACCTTCATCCCAATGTATTCTTATTGCCTTGCTTTTTGCGGGGAGGGATAGTATTAGAAGCTGTCTTAGAAGCTGAAAACCAGACCTTGCTATTTCTTAGGTGCTGGCCCTTCCAGCAGGCTGGGAGCTAATCCTCAGCTCTCCTTTCCCCTTTAAAGAAGTAAAATGATACAGTCATGTACGGGCTGAGAAGGAGTTGTTTTGTGTGGGGTTTTTTTAGTTTTGTTTTTGTTTTTTTTTTTTTTTAAAAAAGAGGAAAATAGTTGGCAGGAACATGAGCAAAGCTGAAAGTATTTTCATCTGTTTTGTTTTGTAATGTTGAATGTTTTGTTTTCTACTTTACGAATTATACAAAGGAATCACTCAAAACAAAGGTCTCCCACTCTGGAAAGAAAAAAACCCTATAGTGGGATTAATGTGACTAATCAGAATCAGCCAAGTAAGAAAAAAAAAAAAAACAAAATACCTTGAAAAATCACAATATTTATTTTTCCTTAGGAAAAAAAAAAAAAATTAGAAAAGTTCACCCTCTAATTGAGATTTGCTTGCAAAATAATTCCAGGCTGGGAAGAGTAATCAACTTGTGCGTAAAAATATTTTTTGAGATTAATTTTTGTTTTGTTAATGGTAGCTTGGATTTTAGTACTTCCTAGTGGTTTTCAAATTATTATTGCTATGTAAAGTACAAAATACCTGTGCGAACTTTCAGACTGTTGTGTACCCTTGTTTTATGAAAGGCTACAGAAGACCAAAAAGATACAGTTTAAAAAAAAATAGGTCTTGGCAGTTTAGGAGAAAAGATCTGGGAAAGGAGTCTCTTCTTGCTCTTTTTTTTACGAGTATTTTAAAAAGTTAATAGCTTATAATTACTTATTTTTAGAAGCGTCTAGAAGGCTCAGCTGAGACCCAGAGGCCAGTGTGGCTCAGTGCTGTAGAAAGGCAGTTTATGTCTGGCCAAAATAATTTACAATCCCAGTTTCAAGGCTGAGACAAGAGGCAGAGCTAAACCTCAGCCAGCACCTGCCAGCACCAAACCAGCACGACCAGCAAAGCTCCGGATCAGTGCCGGTGCCGGCTCCCTCAGCTGAGCTGGTGAAACCAGCCCTGCACAGGCCAATTTTCAGCAATAAAGAGAAAAAGCATGTCAGGGATTTTTCTGATAAGAGCAAATAATTCGCGGCGTCGAGTTTGAAAGACGCCGGGAGCGCCTTGGCAGGCGGCGCGCGGCGAGGAGCCGCGGTGCTCGCGCTCTGGGTGTCTGGCAGCTCCCGGGCGCTCGTGGGTGCTGTGCCGGGGGTGGGCGGGGGGACTGGAGCCGTTCCTGTGAATCACAGCAGATTTCCCAATCTCTCGCCGTGCTTCTAAAAGCAGGCAGTCACTGCAGGCAGGGGCGGGCAGCGAGCCGGGCCCGCGTAGCCGTCGGGGATTCTGGGCTGGCGTGGCTGAGCCCCCGGCACCGCGCGCTCCTCCCTGCTCCCCGCGGGAGCGGGAAAAAGTAGAGCTCCTGGGTTGCCATAAGAACAGTTTAATAACGAAACTAAAATATAACAAGAAGAAATTATAGTAAGAATTGCAGTGAAAAGGAATATAATTAAAAAAAAAAAAAATAAATAGAGAAATAAACCCCAAGAAAAGACAAGTGATGCGCAACGCGGTTGCTCCCCGCCTGCTGACTGATGCCCAAGCAGCGATCAGCCCCTCCCAGCCAACCCCCCCCGGTTTATATCCTGGGTATTCTATGGTATGGAATAGCCCTTTGGCTAGTTGGGATCAGCTCTCCTGGCCACGGTCCCTCCCAGCTCCTTGTGCACCCCCTTGCACAAGAACCTGGAAAATCCTTTATTTAGGATAAGCGCTATTTAGCAACAACTAAAAGATCAGTGTGTTATCAACGTTATTCTCACACTGAATCCAAAACACAGCACTGGGATGAAAATTAACTCTAGCCCAGCTGAAACCAGGACAGCAGCCAAGCCTCTCTGCACACACCAGCAGCATCACTCTTCCATTGGTGCATCCCGTAAAGCAGTGGGCAGAGGGAACGTCTAAACAAATTTTTCCCTGTTTATTCATTTCCCAACTGGAAAATATTGCTTTGTCATATTAAGGCTGGTGGAACTTAACAGGAGATTTTCTTGTGCCCAGGGTGTAGCTCCAGGAAGTTGAAGTGACGGCAGGACTGACAACCAGGGCTGCAGGACAGCCAAAAACTTTGCTACAAGTTCAGCCGAGATCCGGGAGAGTGGAGCTGCAAGACTGTCTGTGGAGATGAAAGCAGGGATGTGCAGGAGAATTTCTGTCAGCCCAGGTGAGCGCCCGTCAGCCCAGAGGTACCAGCTGCTCTGCAATGCGGCTTTCTCGTGTAATTACAAATACAAAAAGCAAGCCCCAAGTCCTGGATCTGCGCTTCAGTGCAGAGGGAAAATGAAGCTCAAAAACACAAAATGAAATATTTTCTGATGATCTGTAAGTAAAAACACTATTTACTGAAGCAACAGTCCTGCTCAAAGCTAGCAAGGAATTTTCCTGACAGGCACCCTCTTCCTAACTCTCCTCTCCTCCGCGAGCCGCTCGGCCGGGCCACGCGTGTCGGTGTTCCCCAGCGTGTCCCCCCCCCGCCCCCCAGCCCCACGCAGCACAACCTGCCAGCCCTGGCCACCACACCGCCGGCATCTCGGCTCCTGCCCTCTGTGACGGCTGTGTCCTGACGCTCTTTGGGACTTGGCTTATTTTTTTCTGAAACATCCCGACAGGCTCAGTGAGACATTTTAAATTAAATTCTCGCCGGTCGCCCTGCACTTGCAGGAGCGTTGTTCCTCAAGTACGTGCATCAACATTGAAGGAGCGTTTGGTGAGTTTTTCCTTTGTTTTACCAGCTAGAAGGTCTTTCAGTTGGTGGCTGGTTTTCGCAGCATCAGCAGCGATGTGTGCAGACCGAGATCCAGCTCGAGCAGAGGGGCCCGGACACTTACCTACTGATTACTGCTACAGAAACGAAAAGGAAAAATGTAGTTAACTCCTGGTTTCTGATAAATCAAAACTAAGTTATTATAGCTGAAGCGATACTTTTTCTGGCTAAATATTTACGTTGGTGATTAATATACACTAATTTAGGGTGGGAGAATAGTTGTTTTTCAAAGTTTTATAGGCTTTACGGGAGAAATAAACTACCGTAGTTTGGAAAGCAAATGCTTAAATATCTTCAGTTCCTACCAACCATTTTGTAATTGTGCTTATGAGACAGCAAGTCAGCTCGCTGTGGGAATGTTGTCCAGGAGGAAATAAACCCAACAGGGATTTCTGGCAGTTCCTGCGGGACGTGGGCGCACCGCTCCGGGGGGGTGATCACGCCGGGGAGCCCTGGCACAGCACCCAGCTTCCCCGTGGCTGCCGGCGGCTCGCGGAGCTGCCAGGAGGGTGCTGATGTTTAAACCTTTAACCAGCGAAGCGCGCGGTACCCGAAACCCCGTTTTCCAGCGGTTTCGGCCGGTTTTGCTAACGGGGGAGAGCAGCTTCCCGGGGCGGGGGCTGGAGCTGGGCAGCCGGGGGCCGGCGCGGCGGGACGCTGCCGTCATTCCCGGGGCTCCCGGGGCTCCCGCCGGAGGACACCGTGTTCCCGGCGTTACACAATAACGGGCAGCGGGTGCCCCCGGCCCCTCTGTGCCGCAGTGGGTGCCGATCCCCCCCCCCCCCTCCATTCACAGCCTCTGCGCCCCCACGTGAAACCGGAACCTTGAAAAAGCAGAAGTGTGGCTGTAATTGGGATTAATCTATTTTTAGCAAGCTGTCTGGTGCCCTGTCCGTGCTCCAGCTGAGATGTTTAATTCTATCTAGCTTGACTCTTTCTGTCGTTTCACCCAGGATTGCGATAAAAATTTTCTTTTAAACCTTGAATTTGTTGGTTGTTTTCATTTTGTTTTGGTTGGGTATGGTGGTTTTTACAAAAAGACATTTTCCCCCCCCTATGTACAATAGCTGGAAAATCCAGCACTAAAAGTAATACAAAGGTGGCTGTATATATATAAAAAAAAAAAAAAAAAAAAAAAAAAAAAAAGCTGTACAACTTTTACTATCATTATTATTCATTTTACTATGCAGTTTGGAAAGCTAGTCATAGATCAGGAATGTGTTGTACTCTGGGCTGCACAAACAGCACGGAAGGAAAATTGCCTCTTCCAGGCTATACTGAGTAAAAACATGTAGTGATACCAATAGGATTTTTGCTAAATAGCGTCAGGACGAGATGTTAGACACCTATGAACAGCCGCCTGAGCACCTCATCCTTTACTGATCCCGTATGTAAATAGCTGCTGTTCATATGTTCAGCCTTTTATGATGTATTTGTAAAGGGAACTTCGAGTGAGATTAGCCGTTAGGAAAACACCGTGAAACACAGTTGGATCGAGATCAGTAGATCCCTCCGTCCTGCTGCCCCCGCCCCGCTCCGGTGGTGTTTGGCTTTTGCAAATATTCATGCCCCACGTGAGAGCGGCCGGAGGGCCGGGCAGCGGGGGGGCCAGGAGCAGCCCCCGCCACGGGCCGTGTCCCTCCCCGGGCCGGGGATCGGTACCTTTAAGCTGCATAAGGGCATCGGGTCTGGTTGAAGTTTTCCTTGCAACAGCCCCGCTCGCCGGGACGCGCGAGGGTGGTCCACTGCCTCCTGGCTGGGAAGATGCTCTGCTTAGGGGCAGCCAGGCTCCTCAGCAAAATGCTGTCCTGCCCCCCCACCCCCCCAAAATACAGCAGTCAGCCCAGGGGGATGTTCTCCTCTACACACAGGGGCAGGGTGTATTTTCCTCTCCACCCCACCTGTCCCCCCCCGCCGTGTATTTTAGTGACTCATGAAGCTTCCAAGCGCTGAGCGTGGAGAATGGCTATTTCTGTGCTGCCACTGCAATCCCTGCTCCCTCCGACTGCGCTGTCAGTGCACCTCAGCCACGCACAGCACCCCCGCCGCCTCTATTCTTAGCAGCTAATAGCTGAAATAACGACTTTTGTCTCAGCGCCGTTGGCTCCTTCGATTTGGAACGGAGCAAAACCCGCAGCTGGGGGAGCCTGGCTGCCCCCGCTCCCGCTCCCACCGCGGGCAGGGGGGCTGGGGGGCTGCCAGGCCGACCCCCGGGCAGGGCTCCCGTCGCTGTGCCAGCGCGCAGAGCTGTTGGCTGAGGATGCTGAATGCCTTGAACCCGGCTCCGACACAAGGCGCACGCTCTGCTTTGAAGCAGCTTGTGCATTAATGTGGTGCCACCTCTTTGAAAAGGAGCTCAGCTCTTCCAGCTGGGGTTTTCTTAGACTTCACAGGGTAAATTCCAGGACCGCAGGTTTTCAAAGGGAGGGCTAGGTTTTCACCTGCAGGCTTCCATTTCAGTGCCTGCTTTATTGCGTGGGCTAGGTTTGCAGAAGAATGCAAGCAAGCATTTTATGCAAATGTGACTACCCAATGCCAACACATCCCTGCCGGTTCTTGGGAACGAATCCACACCTCTGGCTTTGCAGTCTTTTGATCTCAACACCGTCCAATTCCCTTGAGCCACCCCCCAAAGAGGACTACAATCCCCCCCCCACCCCAATCTTTGTGCAGAGTCCGTTGCGCCCACCCAAGCCGGCGCAGAGAATCAACTTTAAAAGTGTTTCAGAAGGGGTTTTATTGTTATTTCTATGCCTGCCCGCTCTTCCTCCTCTTGGTTGGAACCCTAGAGAGAAGAACAGCGTGTGTACGCACTGGGCTGGCAAAGAATAGCAAGTGCTGGCCATTTCTCTGGCATTCACTAATGAAGCTTGTCTGGAAAACAATAAACCTTTCAGAAAAAAAAAAAAAAGAAGCCTAAATGTTTGTTGTGACTCTGTAACTTTTCTACGGTTGTCACAGTGGCCCAAAACCTGATGCACAGTACACTGTGTAGAATATCCCTTCAGGGACTCTGGTAGCTGAGTTAGAAATATTCCTGTTTTGGAGTTGCAAGTCTCCAGTTTCCTGGAAATCTGCCTGTTGGGGACTGTGGGGATCGAGTTGTAAGACCGTGACTTGTCTGTTGTTGTCCACATACATGTGAAAACAGAAGGAAGACTTCAAAGTCTTATTTCTGCTTTTCTTTTTGAAAAATGAAAGAAATGCCTCCTCAAATCACTGCCTATCAATTATTTCCTCTAAAAGCCACTCTGTTCCGGCAGCTTCTGTTTCAGATGATGGTTACGTCTCACTAGTTCACTGGGGGCCTTCTGTGCAATAAGGACTATAATTAAGCAAGAGGCACAACTTGAGTAAAATCTGGGAGCAAGGAACTCCCAAATTTCCATATCAGCTTTGACCCTGATTCTGCATAAAATGTGGGTCAAATTATTTAATCTTTATTTAATTCAGCCTTCCCATATGCAAAATTATATTAATTTAAAATAAGCAAACATTAAAAACTTCATAGTTTTCATAACAACTAACATTACTTCTTTATTTGTGGTCATTGTAGACAATTGTTTTACTATAGTAAAGAGTTAAATAAGTTTTTTTTTTTTTTTAAGGATGATTTTCTATTATAACGCTCAGATTAAAAGAATAGTTTTAAAATTAACCACCCCCTGATTGATGGGGGTGAGGGGAAGCAGTCCTGGCAGATGGGCTATCATGTTACCGTTTCCTTGAATGAAGCTGCCTGGGAATTCTGTGCTGAAATACATTTTTGTTGGAAACCGTAATTTTGCTGAGGTTGTGAGCATTTTGTGAGGAAGAGGTAGCACCGACAAATTTCACATTTTGCAAAAGAGCTGTCCCACATCAGCATTTGCAAAACGTACTATTTTGCATTTTAAAGCAACTTTCGGGACTTTCGGTTGGTAAACTGAAGAACATTGTGCTAAGCATTATTATTGTTAACTTTCAGATCTCCCCGTCCGCCTTTGCCCGAGTCTTTGCTCCTTCCGTTTATTGCCAACCGCTCCCCGAGGTGACGGGCCCAGACGTCATTTACATGGATATTGAGGTCGAGGGGTTATAGATTTACAGCTGCACAGACTTGCTAGGTCCTGGGCAGGAATTTGTTTGGCAGAGTCGAGGCCTTTGGATTATTTGATCTCAGCCTTTTAGTTAAACAGGAACATGCCCTGATTTTAACAATCGCAGCTTCCTGCAGTCGGAGGAAGGTGTGGCCGATGGCATTTAAACCGAAACCTGAGCCAAGGCTTCACCAGCAGGAAGCTGAAAGGGTGGGTAGTGCCACGAGGGTTTCGCTCGTCATTAAAAAGACCAAGGACCTTCCTCAGTGGATGGCCGAGGTTATTTTATCACCCACAACACCAATAATGACGTGCACGAGGGTTGGATTTTGTAACATCGGACTTCATACGTTATTGCTCTTAAGGTCATCGTAGCACGACAGCAGAAAATAGCGCGGGAGATGCCGGAGAACTGAGGATGCACCTTCACGTACAGTTTGGCACGTAAGCAGTGGCCAGCCCACGCTTCCCCTGCTCGCCGAGGATTCTCTCCCTGATCCTTCCATGGCGCTGAGGGAAACCGCCAACTGCCGGCAGGCTTGGTAGTGAGGGCTGGGGGTTCAATCCCTCTCACCCTCCTGAAGAATTTTTTCTTTTTCCCCCAACATCCAGTTTGAACTGTTTCAGTTGTGAGTCATGAGATCTTACTGCATTGTCTAGCACTATCAAAACTTTTTTTTTTTTTTTTTAATCAACACTGTAAGAACCCATGGCACAGTTGCAGCTAGCCATGAGGTCACCCCTCCCTTTGGAATGGATCCTCACACTTCCATTCATGTGGTGAGACTGATCTCTCCTGCCTCTGACCACGGCTGTGGATTATTTCCATTTTCCAAGCTTGCTTTATTTCCATTTTCCAAGCTTGCTTTCTAGCCCAGGACTTTGCTTCCTCATAGTCAGTTCTTACAAAACCGAAGTTCCGTCTCCTGCTTTTAGACAGTTTGGAGGAAAAGAAAAATAGCAATAAACCCCCAAGCCAGTAGCAAAACATGTACATGGGCTTCAGAAAGCAGCCTGGATTTCTACCATGGAATCACAGCCTCTATTTCTTTACTTCAGCTCACAGAAAATGCCAAAGCCTGCCCAACATTTAACTGACTCAACAGTGTGAGAAGATGACTTTATTTTTTGGGGCCTCATTATTCAGTTCTGCTTGCTGAAGCTTTTCATTGTGCCACATTTTCTTAGTTACGCACTTGAGTGTTTCCCAGTGCAGTGCGGCCGAGTCTTCTCGGGAGCCTGAGTGCCACCACAAAGTAAATACTTACAGTCAGGTACAGGTAGAAATGTTCCAAGGCAGGTCATTTCCAAACGAAAGTAAACCAGAAAATAAATGCCGCCTCTCCCCTGAAAGCAACCAAAAAGATACAATTTGAAATAGATCAAAGCTCCATTTTACTTCCTTAGCATAACACGAGACTGACAAGAGCGCTGTAAGCTAAAAGCACCGGTCAGCTGTCCCATCTCTGAGGACCAGAGTCCCTTCTCTCGTTCCAGCGCCGTACGCTCTCACGTGCAGAGCTTCGCCGGGTCTCGCGGGCCCAGCGAGATGGCCCCCGCCTCGCCCGCGCGGCGCTGGCGCCTTGTAAATCAGCCGCACGCCGGCGGGGAAAGCGGGGAATGCGGAAAATCCGCCCTGACCCCGCACGCTGGGGGAGCTTCTGAGATAACTCAGGGGTTACTGAACAGCACAGGCGGCTTAACGTCGCATAAAACACTGGCCTACTTTAGCGAGTGTCACCGCTGGGTGACTCATTTAAGTAGCCGTAACGCTCTTACAATTTTACCTTCATTAACTGAAGTAGTTAATGCTTGCAGGTCTGGCCACAAAACGTGTATGTAAGGCTTGAAGTCCCATGGGTTTGATTGCATAAGAAACCCTGTGTTGTGGCATTTAGTTGATCAAGCACTACTTCTGGTCACATGGAGGTTTGATTTCCCCTTGCATCAGCTGCAAGAGACCTTTTACATTTTTTGTTCCGCTGACTGACTGTTCAATTCACAAGGGTCATCCCCTTAACCCCACACCGAGAGCCTGTGCTGCTCTCCCCGGTCCCCAGCTCATAGGATCTTGTCCTTTTTTTGCAGAATCGTATCTGAGAAACCGGGAGCTTGCAATTCCTCTCATTTGTGTCTGTGCGTAACAGGTGTCATTTTCAGTGTAGTACAGACAAATCCCAAAATAGCTCAGGCTCTTCAGACGCTGCGAAGAGAAAAAATAGTGGTTACTTCAGCTTTGGTTGTAGTGAAAAACCCAAAGCTCGCAGCCAGCTCTGAAGTCCGGAATTAAAATGGCAGATGTAGCTGTGTAGTAGTGAATCCCTTGATTCTGTGCTTTTCAAATGGACTGCTGGCTCTCTCACTTGCTCTTTTGTATATGCAGACTGACGCATGAACTCCTCCATACAGTGCTGGCTCTCCATTAGCTTCCCTTTGATTCCCAGATGCTGTATCTACCACCGATCCTCCTCCACATTTCCCGGTTTTGAGGCTACAAGACGGGAGAGCACTGCTTCCCCTGCCTGGTGCTGAAGTTGGCCGACGGCACCGGAGTTAATGCAAGGGACGGTCCTGGGGGGCAGAGGCAAGGAGAGAGTGTTCATCTGCAAAATCTCTCTTGCCTGGTGAAGCCTGCTGTGCTGAAATACATAGCTGCTTGTGGACTTTGACAGAGATTATTGGATTCTGGTGACTCCAGGAACGCAGTTATTAGTTCCCCTGCCTACGCTGAGCTTTCTGAATCTCTGTGTGTGATAACACTTATTTATACTGTTCAGATTGAGAAGAGCCTATAGCTTTCTAGCACGTTCAGTACCTTATCTTACACCTTGCATCTGTCCAGTGGCTGAACCACATTCAGATCAATGTCTTGTGGCCAGCAGAGCAGGGTCTCGTGGGTCCAGCAGTAGCCTCATGCTTTCATGCCCAGAAGACCTGCACTAGTTCACAGGAGCAGTTCCTTTTAAGTTGCCTGGTGCTTCGGGGTAACTGCCTGCTGAGTATTTGCAAGACGTGGGCCTAAAATATTTTATTTCAGGAAGTCAAGTAGTGGTTCCTGTCATCGAAACAGTTAATCAAAAAGCACTAACTCTCTACTGGAACGTGTGTGTCTGCATGTGTGTGTGTGTGTGTTTTTGTTTTTTAGAGCCAAGAAGATTTGCTTTGGTTTTTTAAAGCAGAAACCACCACAAAGTTGGCTGTGGTTTCAGCTGCGCTTGTTCGAGATTTGTATTGCTGACTACCAATCCTAAAAGAGTTAACCTAGTATGACTCAGAAGCAGAGAAGGAGATGCGAGGCTGAGAGCCTTGGAGGAAGCACAGAAACAGAGGTGAGGAACATAATAATTACCAAAAAAAGGTGCAGAGTCCAGGAGCGACGTTCCCCTCGGTTTGCCTGGCCCTGGCACGGCTGGCACGGGCTCCCTGGAAAGCTGCAGTTCCGCTCTTATAACACAGGGAGCAGGCTGGAGAATTTAGAGCTGCGTCACAGAGCTCAGCGAGAGAGTGAGAGAGCAAGCTCCGTCGATAGGTCTACCAGCAACAGCCCTGCTGCAGCAAGAGGGGAGAGAGGCAGCAAGAGAGGCAGAGAGGGCTCCAGAAAGAGAAGTAACACCAACACCAGGGACTGGGCTCCTGCCACCATCCAGTGTCATTTAAAGATCGTATTTGGGCTCGGTTGGCGTAGGAGGCTTCGCCCATTGACGATGCTGGAGACCCGGCGCGCTTAATCCCGCGGGGAGGGAGAGTGGGCAGACACCGAAAGGGTTAACGGAAAGGAAATTTCTGGAACCTTCTATTCTGCGGCGCTACACAGCGAGCGGAGGGCTGAGGACTGCGCAGATGGTGCACGGGCAGAGCTCTTCGGTCCGGTTCGTCTTTCCCACGTACGTACCCTTTGATCAGGATGGGGCTTGAGCTGCATCTACGTATTTTAATTATTTGCAGGGCGTCCCTTTCCCCCGGCGTCCCTAAGTTCGGATCCCAAAGTGCCTCTATTATTATTTTGGCTGGGTATGCTTGCTCTGTTCTGCGTCAGAGCTGTTTTCTCAATGGAACAACGGCACAGGTTGTACTAATGTCACTCTTGCCGGCATTGCTGTACTGCAGAGGAGGGTAGTAGTCGTGGGGGAGAGATGACAACTTTGCAAAGACTGCTGTTTTCATGTTTTGTTTGGGCTTTTTATTCCCCCCCTGTCTCTCTAAAGGCTGGCATGTCGGCGAGGGTTTGGTGGAGGGGTTAACAGGCGCTCTGCGTTTCAGAGCTTGGAGGTTTGTCACTGCGTAGTTCGGAAAGTGGTAAACGGTGACGCAGTGATCATTGCAGGGCATGTCGTCCAGTTTTTAAAAGCACTGGGGACAGGTAGAGGGTGCCTTCCAGACGCTTCCACACCAGCTGAAAGGGGTTAAGGATGAGTCGAGACGGGAAGCTAGCATTTAGGGATTAAATGTCATCATTTTGGCGTTGGAAAGTTGTTTACCTTGCTCTCTCCGTGTCTCCATGTTGGCAGCCTTCCAGCTCACATGTGATAGTCTTCCCTGTACTGCTGCATCATTAACTAAGTGGCAGAGCCGGCTCCCCATTGGCCGGGGAGGGCTCTCAGCCCAAAGGCGCCGTCCGATTGGCGGAGGAGGTGATGGCAGGTGAAAAGCCCTCCCGGATTGGTCGAGGACTGGGTGTCAAATCTCAACGTTGATTTCACTCGCTTCAAAGTGCCGGCAGCTCCCTGCCCGCTCCCTGCCCGCTCCCTGCCCGCCCGCGGCTCCAGGAGCCCCTCGGGCAGGGGCTGCGGGTGGGAAAGAAGCGGTTAACTCCTCGGTGAGCCAGGGCCCCCGCGCCCGTGGGTTGCCCCGCGCCCGTGGGTTGCCCCGCGGGTTTCGTTTCGCCGTGCAGTTGTGACGATGACGTGTCAGAGCTGCAAACCACGGGCAAGGGGAAAGTACTGGGGTTTGGGGCTTTTCTCCTCGCTCGCTTGCTTCTTCCTTATAAGGCGGTTAAGCGTTAGCAGGACTGTGAACTGCTCGGGGCAGGGATTGCACCTGGAAATTATGTCGTGGGAATAATTAAAGAAGTGAAAAAGACTCTTGCCCAAACGCAGCTTTTGTTTGCATAAGTGTGAGCTTGCCACAGGCTCGGTAACATCAGGGAGAGCTGAAGACAGCCCTAAGTGACGGGTCTGGAAAGGTCTGCAAAAGAAGTAACAGCGTTAGAATGCAGGGACTGAAGAATTGGGGAGGACTGGGCGAGGCTGAATGGGAGACTGAGGGCAGAAAGCAGCTCCAGGGAGAGCGTGAGGAAATGAAGGGGAGAACATTTTTCTCTCTTAACCATTTACTATACTATTTTTTCACCTCTCTTCTTAAAGCGACCAGCAGTGAAGATGGCAGCTCTGCCTGGAAGTGCTGAGGACACAACCAGCTTTGAGCTCGGTCCTTCTGGACGAGGAAGTCTCCTGGTTATGCAGTGGAGTGGTAACTTTGCTTTCTCATACGGCAGGGAACGTTATTCCGTAGCCTTTCATCATGTCGAGGCTTAAACAAGTTTAAGGATATGGTAGCATAAGCATTGGATCTCTGTTACTCACTCGTTGACATCTCAAGCGTCAGGTCCGGTTGTTTAGCAACAACCGCTGGGTTCACAACGGGCTCAGACGTTCCGCGGCCGCCGTCCCCATTACTTCAGCAGCAGCCTGTCCTCCGACCGGCAGCCTGAGGGAGAGGGAGAGAGAGAAGGGCTGTATTTACACAGGTACGCCCGCCCCGACCGAATTTTGGCGGTTCGGTTCCGAAGGCCGCACGCGCTGCGGTTTTATCCCCGCCGCCATTCTTTTGCGCAGCACCGTAGAGGGGAGGATGCCGTCTCCCACGGCAGCGCGGTGGTAGGAGCCGGGAGGGAAGAAGAAAACAGACAGTAGGTGCCACTCCCCACTTTTTTTTTCCTCTTTCCCATCTCCACCTTTCTTGCCTCCCCTCCTCTTCTGCCGGATTCCACAGGGAATTTCAGACTCTGACTGCAGTCATCACAACCCCTCCTGACTCACTGAGCCTTCGCTGGCTGTAGCTGGCTCCCTTGGAGCATCCTTGCCTCCTGCAGCGCCAGTTCCGCAGAGCAGGGGAACAACAGGAATAGCAGCAACGACGGTGGTCCCTGCAGCAAGACAGACAGGCATAAACACACACACATACGGGAACAGCACAGGCAGCCGCGGGGGTTATTCTGTGCAGCCAGGAGCTGGACTGAGAAATGATGCTGGCTTGCATGGAAGACGGGTGGGTTGAGTCTGTTTTACCGAGTGCTGTCTGCACGGACAACCCTGCCCATTTTTCCCCATCACCATTGCGGGGCAGAGGGCCTCGTTAATGTGTAAAGCTAGTGGTTCTTAATGGCATTTCTCAGTCCTTTGAAAGGAGGTGCAACTGGCAACCCCTATACTTGCCCAGGCATATACGTACTTTTCGAGTTTCCATGTTCAGCGGAGGGATGCATTTGTTTTTATCCCTTTCGTTACTCTTTTTGCCACGGTGATAGTTTAATTGTGACTAGATGCAGGGAGGGTAAGGAGACAGAGATAAAAGAGGAGTTATTTCAATGTTAAACTTGGGCTGTAAATCTCATTACTCAGGAATTGAGGTTACTGTCAGCAGGTAAATCTGTGGGACTGGTAAGAAACAAGGCTAAGAAGGGCACACGGCATATTTCTGTAGGACAGGACGGCAGCGATTTTGCGCATAGGGCTGGTATCGTTACTGTACGTTAGCTGTACATGGCCGACTGTTCCATGATGGTTTCCTGCGTATTGCCGCAAAAGGACTTGGGAAAGCTGTGATTTCTTCCTCCCTCCGACACTTGTGTGTGTGACATTGTGTAAGCTGATTCATTTTTCTGTATTTTGGTTTCCTTCCTTTGTAAAGTGGGGGTTTACCGTATCTCTCAGCCTTAGTGCGGCATTATGACGCAGTGTTTGTTAATGCGTTGGGTCTGTTGGCAAAATACATGCAATTTTCTTGGGAGTTTTGACTGCTCAAGGACTGCAAAATTTGGTAAAGGAAGTTAAGGACTGCAAATGCTCACAACATAAATTTAAAAGCATTACCATCGTATTCCTCTCTGGTATCGAAGGAAGGCTCTCGGGCTGACGAGGCAGCCATGATCTCTTCCTGCACTTGTTTTGCCGATGGTCATGTTACATCTGTGACGCAGTCCGATTTTGCTGTTGGTTCCTGTCTGTGCTTTACGGAGTCGAGCTGACGAGGGCACAAGCTTGAATATGGTTAGAAACATTAATTTAATATTGATGTTGAAGTTCGCAGCCATACCTGAAGTGGCAGGGATATCAGCATCCACCTACTTCACTGCCCACAGACGGCGAGGGAATTGGAACGAACACGACAGCACCCCTAGCCATTTTGTTGCTCGCAGAGTAGACTCTAAGCCTGCAGCACTGCTGCTGCTGCTGCTGCTGTTAATTTCCATGTTATACAAATACAGCGTTGGGCTCTGTGTCAGGAGCTTTACTGATGCTGTGAGAAGCTTAAAGTCTACGAGCAAATGTTTTGTTTTTTTTTTTTTATTTGGGAAAATTCATTAAAATGTCCATATGCCAAGTATTCTACCCTCACTCCTCTTACAAATCACTTCCAGATCTATCCAGAAAATTCAGTATTGCCATGAATTTTTTTCTATAACTTGTCCGTGGTGTTTTCTTACAGTTTAATATGGGTGTGGCTGTGGGGGGGAGGTTAAGATTTAAGTCGATTAAGTATCTGTGTCGCTGATGCTAATGGACAGAGATGTAGGCAAGACATACGAGTTGCCCATATCCTCTACAGATCTGTACATAGGTATAGATAGTCCCCAAGCCTAGGTTGTGAAGATGCCCTTGTTAAGGAACAAGAAGGGAGTACTCTCTTCTGTTCGCACCCACCCAAAAGTTTTGGTGCAAAGGCAGCAGTAGAAAAGGCCAACGCGGGAATCTCACAAAATGGTTTCAACAGTGTTCAGAGATGCCAGTGCCGTTTATACTGGCACGACTCCGAGAGAGGTGCCGTGAGCTGCCTGCTGCAAGGTCATTCCCCTGACTCATTGTCAGCAACCAGTTGGTTCAGGAACTCCCAATCCACATTTCTTGCAACTGTGGCAGCGCTTGAGTCCTGAACCTGGAGGTGAGGCTTGAAAATTAATGCTACTGCAGTAGTGGGCCACTGAGTCCAACACTGTAGGTCCAAGAATCCTGCATCTCTGAAGCGTTTTAAAATCCGTACCTGTAATTTGTTTCATGAGCTAACTACAAAAACTTTGCACTAGTTCTCTCATCCCCTTTTCCCTCAAGACTTCTGGACTGCTGGGAATCAGGAGCAGCATGTATTTAAGGACTAGGCATCAACTTACACTGTGTTCCAGAAAAAAAAGAAAAAAGTAACTGCATATATTTGCATTTCTGTTGTTGTGGTTGTTATCAGGTGGACTCCGCAAGCTGCTCTAAGTTCATCAGTGTCTGTCAAACTAGTGTTGTCCCTCACGTGCTTTCAGTTTCAGGTACCTCAGCTGATTAGCTGTCTCGTCCCCTCCCAGGTTTCCACATTTTTCTCTGGTGTTCCTATTTGTCCATGTCACTAGTATTTTCAGTTGACGCAGGGCAACCTCAACCATGGATATCTTAGGGCTGCCTCTAGTCTCAGGTTCACAGGCAGCAGTGGGGTGGTTAATGCCTCAAGGATCTTGAGCAAAATAACTTACGTTGTCCCCATCTTTGCAATAACAAAGTTCAGTGTGGGGACATGTTATCTGACTCCTTTTGAAGAGAGAGGAACACAGGGGCAGTGCAGGCCAAGCATGGACACGAGTGGGCCCTTCCTGCTCACAGTGTTGCCAGCTCACCCCCCCAAGCCTCCAGCCCTGGGCAGCCTCCTGCCCTGACCGTGCTTAAAGTCAGCCGGAGCCTTCAGTACCATTATTCTCTAGTTTTCAAAGGGAAAGAACCTGGCTGCTAATCCTGATGCCAGTGACGACTCTTCGCCTACAGGGAGGCATATGTGATAGCTTGTCTGCTAAAAACTGAGCCAACACAGTGTGATTCAGACTTTAAGCTTTCCAAGGAAGAGCTATTTCTGAGTTAAGCACATCTCTTCAGCTCCCCACACAAACACTATCCAGTGCAAATGGTGCATAGTAGGTGCCCGGCAGCAGCCACTGCTTTTGTATTTGGATATACAGCTCAGATGCTGCTTAAACATTGATGATGGCTCTCAAACACGCAGTGAAGTTTCAGTGATAGAGAGACTGATGGAAATCCTGGGAGCAGGTACTAACCCAACAGCTCACGTGCTCGGGGGAGTCAGCCAGGAGTTTGTTTTTCTCCAGCTTTTTTGCCAGGTCCTTTTACTGTGGGTAGTGCTAAGATGTGGCAGGGCACTGAAGGCGTGTTTTCAGATGTCCGGTTTAAGGGCAGGTTATACTTCAGTGAACATCTGGCAGTATTTGTTTCCTTATGCTCTTCACTGGCACGGGACATTCTTTTGTCTCTTGAGCAACACAAAGAAAAATATGACTTCCCTTGACATTAACTAAAGTAGCTGCAATGGTAGCGCTGGGGGAACATCATGTTCCTAAACTGACTATACAAATCACAGTAATCTCCCTGTGAGTGCTTTCAAGACCTGCAATCAACACTTTATATTTTAAGGTGATGCTTAGGTACAGAAGTTAGGAACAGAAAATGACTTTTCTGGTTTCACCTACTTTGGTGGATAATTTTTGTTAGTGTAGTTAGTTTTGCGGTGTGCTGTTCAGTCAAGCTGCGTATGGCTAAATTTGATGAGTTTTCATTGCTGCACCTTCCTATTGCTCTTCCATGACCTAAGTCATGTAAATGCAATGCTTTTTTTCCCACTGTGTACGTTTGCTCAGTTTCACCTCACTGTTCCTTGTGAAATCTAAATCCTCCATAGGAGTCAGTGGTTCAGTAGTTCCTCTGCCCTCCAAACAGGCTGTGGTTTTGCCTAGTAACTCTCATGAAAGCAAAGGTGGAAGAAAACTGCGTGACTCCAGGCAAGTCAAAGCAATTTCAGCTGAGCAGACGGGAATCACAAGATTAGAAACTGTAGCCCTAGAATGGTCACTATGCTAAAACTGTTCCCTTCAGCTCAGAATAACTTTGGAGCAAGCAATAGCAAATAGCACGGAAGTGTTACATTTTACTTAAAGGTCTGAAACAAAGTTCTCAGATTTTAAAAAAACAGGGCTTGTGAATAAAGCCTAATTATTATAGTGATGTTGGGCTGTTACAAACTATCTCCAACTTTCTCCAACAGATCTATAATCTGGGAATTAAATGTCTCTTGCACCTTTTTTTTTTTTTTTAGCTTCCTTTGTTAGACCCAACCACCACAGAAAATGTGGATCAGGATGGCAGAACCATAAAATGAAGCCTGGTATGGCCCATCACAACACCCGGGGTGTCTGGGTCTGTGCTAGTGTCGAACTATCTTGCCCCCACAATCAGGTTTGCTGCATCCGAACCATCAATTCCTGTTTGCCAACGCTGGCTGCCCAACCGTGGCGCAGCGTTGTTCAGCAGAATCCTGGCTGGCACCAAACCCATGCTGGGAATGAGTAAAACTCCCTCAAAGCAGCAAGAGTGCCCTCAGGGAGGCCACTGTGCAAAGAGAAAAGGCCCAGGTACACTTCTCAGACCTTGTCACAAGCCAAATTTCAGCCACCACAGACACTATCTACCACCTGGTTTGCCCTAAATTATCTGGAAAAGCTGCTTCCCCCTACGCTAAATGAGCAAACAAAAACCTGGCCTTCCCCTAACCCCCAAACCCTCGAACAATTGGACCATTTTAAAAAATGGGTTAGAATGATAGGCAGCTTGTTGACAGTTCAGCACAGTTAGACAAGTGCTCCGACAGATTACCCTTAATAGGAATTGAAATTAGTGAGTCAAAAGTCAAGCAGGCCTGACTGTCCCATTGCTCAGAGCTAAATGGAACAAAAGGCTCTACAGGCTTGTACCCGCAGCATGCCACAGTCCGGCATCCAGCCTACCTTTGGTTTTGTGGGAAGGGGGCAGATAGCACAAAGGTTGCAGACCCAGAGTGCCTGGCTTTTAACTTTACTATTTATACTGCAATTATAAGGCTACAATAGCAGGACTAAAGGAATGGGCTTGGTTCAACTCAGGAATGTGATCTGGAGTTTTTATTCTGGTCCTAATCATGAAAAAAAAAAAAAAAAAAATCTCCATTATGCTTTAAACTCATGAGGGAAGTACATGTTTTTGCTGCCCACAATAGCAGTAGCATTTCTAGAGCTATCTTCTAGTCACAAGCATCACCTTCACTAAGCAATGCAGCATCTACCCCAGCTTTACTCAGCCTAGGTCAGTGCTAGTGCCGACATAGAAAGCATTACACACTACCGAGTGGCTCAGACTGCAAGTTAGGGCACATTTGTCCATGCCTGACCCACGCAACACCACACAGTAACAAAACTGCACAACAAACAGATGCAGTTACACGCTCCTCCGGGCTGAGGAAGCTTTTTTTGAAACCTTAGAAGTTCACTCATTTCAATTCCCCTTACAGGTCACCACTTGTACTGTCACACCCCTCTGTCCTGCACCTGGCCTTGGTCTGACTCATTCCTTGACTGTGAGGATGATGCATCAAGCTCAGATCTTCTGCATGTAGAATGGGAATACTTTCTCCAGGGGAGACCAGAGCCTGATGAACCATGAGTTTCACTCAGTCATTTGAAAATGGAGGGAAAAAATTACGATGCACACAGGGTCACGGAGAGGTCTTTTTTTGCTTACCGTGGAAGCCCCAGAAGTGCCTTAATTTATAAGACAGAGGTTGTGAAAAACCAGGTCAGTGACATCCAGGCTTGCCTTGGTCCTGCAGATTAAAGGTTTCAGGCTAGGGAAGAAGTTCCCTTTCACGTAGGAGGCAGGGATGTCTTCCCTTTTTGCCTTTGTCTTGTGTAGAATGGATAGAGCAGTGTGAAGTCTGTGAAAGGCTTTGAGATGGTCCTCTGAAAGAAGCTACAGAATAGTACTACTAAAAAGTGTCTGAAAAAGGAGGAAAAAACCAAAATGCTAATATTGTACTTTTTCTACTATTATTGATTGAAAACTCCAGAACACTTTGACCAAGCCAACTATACCTGATAGTACTTGTCTCTGCACCCATGTGTGTCCCTATGTATACTCAACACACACCAGCAAATGCTTGTGACAAGCACTGGTTTATTTTTCTGCATGTGTGCATATTAACAGTTGAATGCTGTGTACCACAGCATCTTGAACTGCTCTCTTTTTCTCCTCCCCTCTGCATACTGCCTGCCCAAGCATGCTATTAGGTTTGGAAAGAACAGCATACGCTGTCACAGACGTATCCTTCATAAAAGGTGTACCTGCACTTTGGGAGAAAGGGCTGACGCCTTCAGGCTGCTTGGAGGGAAGGGGAGCTTGTTAAGGCAACAGGACATCCTTCAGGTAGCCTGGAGGAGGGCGCAACAGCATCTTAATTATGCTGGTTTTATCAAGCTCTAAAAAAAATGAATGAGCCATTGGTCTTCAACTGCTGCATGATATTTCTGGAAAGGTTAGTCTCCTTTGGAGAGGGGAGGGGAAGGTAAGCATAGGTGTTCAGACTCTAAGTCTCATACCTCTAGAGAAGCTCTCATTTTTAGCAGCAGAAACACAAGTGACATTTCCACCAACTGATTTTGAAAACCCTAATAAAGATTTCTTTTTACTGTTAAGGCATATGCATACTACTGAGACAAGAAAAAAACCAAAGCAACCCTCTCTTTGAGCCTGTTTCTGAAAGATGCTGCTGTGGTACTTTATCTGTGCTGGAACTGACCTCTTGTCAGCAGTAACTCTCAGCCCAGCTTTCAGTAGTAAATCTTACACTGATAGTACAGGGTGCCTCATAAATAACTGTGCCAGCAAGACAGACACTGGGGAGGGAACCTGCTTTCCACTTGTCTTTCACCCTGTTGCCCCAGATAATGGATTTAGAAACTACAGTAAATATCCAGACACAGTAATCTAGTGCAGTTCTTCCCCCTTCCTCCACTCCCCTTTCTTGGAAGGACATGCTCTTTTCCTCTGCCGCCTGTGGGTGTGCATTAGGATGTAGGCACTGAAGCAGTTTCTTGGATCTGGTTACAAAACTAATGCAAAGAGTTGCTAAAAGCCCAGGGCATCAATAAGTGAAACTCCCAACTCCACTTCTGCCGCTCTTCATTCCATTTTACATCAGCTTCTGCAGCAGCACAGGTTAGACGTGGTGGCCAGGGTCTGATAGTTCTCAAATTATGTGTGCAGTCATGCACAAGCTTCGAGACACCCCCATCTACTCTCACTGTACTGGGACACGTACACTGCCTGTTAACTACCATGGCTGAGCTACACAACAGCACTGCTCAGACCTATTCCATTTCCAGTAACCGTCAGCCACTCATTTTCACACTCTCCTACTTCCTTGACAACTTTTGTTGAACCATTTACAGTTAGATTTGCAAACGCTCACTTTTTAGGTTTTGTTCTGACCCATACACAAAGTAGTTTCCATGCAATTTATTCTCATTGTCCCTACAGAATTTAAAACTTGTCTCACAAAAATCTGCAACTCCTTGTTTATTAGAAGCATGATATTTACGGGCCGTGTGACGCAGCTGACAAAGAAAGCTCCACCATGACAGTCACATTTTCTTTCCCTGTCACAAAAAGCACCTGATGTGTCCTGCCCTCGCTGATGATGCCGAGATCAGTGAGTGGTGGAAAGCCAGGCCACTCTTTACCTTGGACAGAATTAAGTTTATAGCCTAGTTCCATTTGCAAGGGCATGAAAGAAGTGTTCCTCTACAATACAAATCTTCCCCCACACCCCATCACTAGCATACTCAGCACTACAAAGTCGGACCTTTTTCACTACTTGCTGGTAAGAGCTTCAATATGTTCTACCTGGCAGTGAAAGGAAATGACAGTCATTGCCAGAGTGGTGGGCTTCCTCATCACATACTTCATTTCTCCTACACCAGCCTCAACTATTCACAAGATGTCAAAAAAAAAAAAAATCTATGTCAATAAAGTAACTAACCCAAAGTTAACTGTCTTTCTTTCTAATGAAATTAAATAAATGAATTTTTCTCTAGGTACAGTGGAGATGGAAGGATTTTCTCCCTCAGCCTGCAGCCATGCATGAGATGTGTCTTCCTCTGGAAGCTGGTTTCACATGGTGGCTTAGATTTTCCCACTTTGTATCTAGCACCATTTGAAATCAGTGTTCTAGGAGCAAGAATTACAGCGTGGGAGGTGATCAAGCAGCTGCTAACTTTGCCGACAGCCTCTACTCCTTAAACAAGCACTTTTTCCAATGGTTATTTTTTTGCCAGCCATCCACTTTGTAACATCATCTGATTTCTAGACACTTATACAACCACTGTATACACCCTCTCAAGGTAGGGCCACAACAGGAACAGCTTCCTTTAAATGTATTTCTACTTAATAAACAATGGCTATTGAGTTAAAGTTGTCCAGAGTAAAGTGATCCGAAAGTTGCATGAAAACCAACGTAGTACTTCTTGCATCTTGACAGGCAGAGTGCATTTCCTTTATCATATAATCACTAGGACCCTAACCTTTAATTTACTAACTTAGACCAAATGTGTTTCCACTCTGTGCTTGGGGACTCTATCTCCATAGAACTATCCTTCCATAGCTCCCAGAGACTTGCTCTGTGCACACACAAATTCCCTCCAACAATTCGACCTCAGCAGTTAAACACAAAAGTGCCTCCAGCAATCATGATGATGTCACACTGGTACACACAAAATCCACTCTTTTTTCTAGAATTATTTTTTAAGTTTATTGATGGTAACTTCTAGTAATGTTTCAGTAGACTTCTATACCCTTGCATCAAACCACTACAATGAAACTAAGCCATTTTTGCCTGACCTCACTACTGTCAAACATGCTATTATACACAGAAAAGATGATCGCTGTGTGGATGAAGCATTTGATCAGACCACTGAGTAGTCGTCTTTAAAGAATGCGTAGCTGTCATCTACAAGAGGATTCTTCTCTGAGCCAGCAAAATGTCTCTTACACAGGCTGACCGATTTCTCTTGGTGTTCAGAGTCTCAGTTTTTGTCTAGCACCATTTGAAATCGGTTATGATGTAGGGGGAAAAGCAACAGTAATGGAAAACTTCATTCCCCCGCCCCCCCCAAGTCCTTATAAATAAACACCATCAAAAGCACGCTCTTGCTTCACAAACACGTATGGTATGCTTTTCTGTTCTCTGACCTGAAGTTACACCGACAGGCCGAACATCCTGCACAAAAGGAGGACAGTCAGCATCACGTTCAACTAGGAGGGATGCTTCAAGAGAGAGCGAAGCATCTGTTCAAACACGTAACTAGGATTCTTCAACTCAAGCAAGCCAGGGCCCATGTGTGAGAGCACAGCCACCTAACCTTCTGACCAGTTATATTCCATGTGCTATTTGTTTGCCTTAACCTGTTATTTACTCAGATTTTTTTAAAAAAAAACTTTTAAATAAAATTGTGTGCTACTTGGTATTGGGCTCTGTCTCAGGTAGACAGATTACATGTTTCCTGATGGACAGTATCTAATTGCTGCAAGTCTCTTCATTTCAGTTCCCAGCTCCCTTTTCACAACCCCCTATGAACCATGCTCAGAAGCAAGCATTTATACTGATTTTAAGTGTAACACTGAGAAGCCTATCAACAGCGGCCACTTCACACTACTTAACATTAAACTAGGTAATGCTGTACCTAAATTCCGCGACTCCCACTGCGAGGACATCACTTGTTTTACCAGTAGATGGCAACAACACATTTTTATTACATGCAGCCTTTTTCTTAGCACAAAGTTCATGTATTCATGACTCTTAATGATCAGTTCCAGATTCTAAGATGAAGTAATTCATGTGGGACTGAGTTTTACAAAAATGGTACAGAATTCATGACAATTAGGACAAATAAATTGTAGCATTTAAGTCAAACTGCCTAGTAGCTGCCTATTGCATCAGTGCTCACTGCAATCCCAAAACTTCATAGATTGTAAAACTGTGTAGTCTACATACTGTCATCGTTGGCAGTCCACGCCAACTGATTTTGAGTATCACAACCAGAAGTTACAAAAAAATATGGCATATTAGTTATTTTTCTATGCCACCCTCTGAAAGACTTCATTCTATAAGGCAGCTGACTCCACACGTTTCTTTGCAAAGAAAATTAAGTACATTTTGAGTGTGAACCTCATACAATTAAAAATAATCACATTCTACTTAGCATGTTACTTAAAAACACCTAAGCTATATTCCCTAAGGATTTCATCTGTCACACACTGGACAAAAGTGCCAGAACACTCCCTGGGCTTTGCTCCTGACTTAGTATTACATCAGAACAGCCACATGATAATCTGTCTCTTCTCCATCAAGTTTTTACCAAGTTTTTCAGGAGTGAACACTGTAAGGTCTTGGAGGTTCTGGGAAATTCTCTGCAATTCCAAAAGCAAACCAAAAGGCTGCTCAGAAAATTAACACACATTCTCTACACTACCATTAAGTAATTCTGTACACAAACTGCAAACTTCCATCTCAACAGTTACCACCTAACGCAAATTTGGTACATGAAAAATCATCTTAATGGGAAAGGAACTGCTTACCACATGACAAATGAAAGACAAACACTTACTGCTACATAATTTAACATTTTTATTTGTAATATTACAAGTCATCACTAGACTTTACATCTGAAAAAAAGTGTAAAAATAAGGCCATTTTTTACAGTTATTTCACTTTAGCATTAAGTGCATTTCAGTATATTTTAAAACATTGAAGACACCATACATAATCAAGCTAGCTAGGGACCACCACACTCAATTCCCAGTATATTATCATAGTGTTCACAAACAATTATCAAACTAGGTATCAGCTAGGCAATGAACAGCAAATCATTCTGTGTAGCCAAAACCCCTTTTTAATAACCACAGACTATTATGAATTCTGACAATACAACTGCTGGGATTGTCCCAAAAAGCCCTATAAAGCCCTAAATAGTCTTATTCAAACAATCTGTTCACAACAGTGGAGAGCAGTGCCAATCTACCACAGACAACCAAGAATAGTTTAAATGCTGCTTCAGCCATCTGAAGTGAGGCAATTTGTTTTTTCTGGGAAAATTGGTTCTTATAAGCTGCCCGTATGTTGACAGCAAACTCAGATTCACAAAGCCAAAACCTCTCCTAATTAAGCTTTTGGTTTTAACAAGGAATTAGAAGTATCAAATATGCCTTTACAGTAACAGCTATCAATGCACATGTGAGTCTCAATTCATGGCAAACGCTGCGATGGGAGCTCCTGGAGTCACAGTCTCAACTAAAACACTTCATGAAGCAACTACCTAAAGAGAGACCACATCTGCTGCCACTACCAGCACACCCATTCCTCCGCTCCCTCAACTAAGCTGGTTTGGTCTTCCTTTAACAGGAAAAAGAAGGGAGTCTGACAGGGAAAGGCTTCTGTTTCTCAACTGCTACCTGATGCTAAATCTAGCATTACCGAGCTTGATTTAGCATCGTAGTCTGTATACAGAGATTTGAAATGCTCTACGTGGAATACAAGATTTCAAGTAAAAGAGCAAGGAAGCTAGATCCATACAGTGCCCCTTCTATCCTGAAAAGCAACAAAATTATCTCCAAAACTGACATCAAGACTCAATAAAAGTCAAGCATCCGAAGGAACTTATACTGTGCTCCCGGATAGGAGATGGCTACCACTGGTTTCTCAGCAGTTCCTTTAATTAGGTACCTTCTGTCAATAGGCCAACAAATTCAAAGACAGGATACCTTTGCTATAGAAACCTTCAGTTTTCCATTCCAACAAATCCACTGTAGTCTTTCTGGGACTGTACCAAAGAGCCAGAAATATATATGGCTTTTTTCCTTCTTAAAGGCAATGGAAAAGCTATAGAACTCTGATTTAAAGGCACATTTTAATTCATTAGATATACAGAAACCAACTTTGGCAAACAAAGAGGTAGTATATATAAGATCTAAACTGATAGCTTCAAAAAGACATAGCCTTAAATGACACCAACCTCTCAAGAAAATGAATAACAAAACATTTCAGAATACAACAGACAACATAATCATTTATACCACCTCCACCACAAAAATGAATGAGAAGCACATTCAGATTTTAGTGAGCAGAACTAATATTGGATAGTCTTCTGTAAGAAAGGAGGTAGCACTGAAGGCAGCAGACAGCAGCAGCTGGCACTATGACAGCGATAGGTCCAGTACTCCCGCCGACACAGATACTCTTGCATGCTACAGGTATGTGCCTTCAAGACCATTTCACATACACAGAAGAGACAAAACGTGTGGCCCGTAAGGAGAAGCAGATATTGATATATATACATAAATATTCTTTTTACCCTATTAATAATCTTCTGCTACAGTTCATCAGTAGTATAAGACATAGTACAGGGTATTTATCTACAGAAACTCAATCCAAGTGCAATCATTTTCCATTTCTGATTGGTATATTCAACTGCAAATTCCCTCCCACCCCCGAAAAGGTCATTCATGCTTTACAGATCTTATATTCGGCAGTACATGGAGTGCTGTCACGTTTCCTACAAACAAAAAAACAAGTCAAATCAGAGATTTTACATTTAAATAGCTTTAAAACTTATTCTGAAAGCACATCCTTAGTTTTATCATTAAATCAAAGTCATGAAGCTAAACCATTATTTGTTCTCTTCTTACTAAGAAACTGCTAGACTGAGGAGATTTTTGCTTTATTTCATCCACTAGACTTAAGAATGACCCAAGGAGTAGAAGAGCATTTGATCCAAATGGGTCATTTCAAGTGATGAACAGACCATGCCTGAGTATTATCAAAAACTGAAAAAAGACAGAAGTTACAGGATTCCTAACTAAATTGGAGACTACATCAGGAGCATCCCTTATAATTTATTTTAAATACAGTTTGTTGATTAGTGCATATCCTATAATGAGAAGCTGAGTATTAGTTTGTGAAAATTTTGATTCTGTAGTTCGCTAACAGCAAATTTACAATACTTAAATATAGTAGGATTAAAATCCATAATTACATCCATAGGTATGTTTTCAAGTTCTTGAATAACTCCTGTTTTGCTTTACAGAATAAAAAACCTGTACCAAACCTCTGCACTATTAACTCTAGGTCTCTAAGGAGTTCCAGATACCGCAAGAAAAGCTCAGGGTTAGTGTGTACACGTACCAGCTCATTCATTTCTCTTATGGTTGCCACATGCAAAAGGTAAGATTGGAAATAGTAACTCTGTTCTATTCTGTCTCTTGATTCCTCTTTTCCTCTCTCCAAAAATAAGCCCGACTAACCCAGAAAATTAATCCTATCTCAATTAGAAACATCTTACTTCAGAAGTAAAGATGATATTCCTTCATCCATACATTATTTTGGAAGAAATTCCAATCTTTAATTTTCCTACAAGCCATTTCAAACAGCAAAAATACTGAAAAGTCACTTGTTCTTTTAGGAGTGATAGACTAAGCATTTGAAAAGAAGTTAGAATAAGAGACAATGTTTCAACCATTACCTTCCCAGAATCTGTACAATGGAAAAAAAGCAACACAGATGAAGATACTAGTTTACAAAAGTATTTGTAGTGCAAACTCTAACTGTTAAGGTGGTAATGACAAAATACTGACCAGAACAGTCAAAGTAAGCTGTCCTGTCTTAAATCTGTTCTATTTTAACATGGTTTGAAGAGTGAGGTTTTTGAAAGAGCTGATCTGACCCTACACGAAGTGCAGGAGCAACTGTAACCATCATCAAATGCATCTGACTATTGGACTAAGCACTAGTTTAAAATACAGGAGAGGAAATCAGTTCCAGACAAGCAACTGTATTTTGACCCTTTTTCGGGCTACAGAACTCAATTTGAAAATAAATCACCTTTTATCAAAAGGTTTAAAGAGAAGACCTTGTTTGCACCTTCATTTATTTATTTTTCTTTTAGAAAGCTGAAAAAGAAGATGAATCTTATTCCGAGGGACATGTAATCCGCTTTTCTCTGAAGGGATGCACACTAACTTTATAATTCCAGTGTCTGTGTAATGCAGCAAAGTGGTTTCCAGCTCCAACAGTCTAAGTATAGGGAATTATACTATTAGCTAGCAAAAGTAACAGAGCACCTAAATCCATTTCACACTACTGAAACAGGTGCAAACACTCTACTGAGTATGTACATATTTTTCTGTAAGTTGGAAACTATATTACTCGTTCTTTAAAGACAACCCAAACCTAAAGACATGTGATATGCATTCACTGGAAGCTATCATTTACAACACTGGATGACAATTCTTTATGCAATCTATCCTATTCTCCCCAAAGTGAATGAATGGTTATTATAGTCTTCCCTATGGGAAACTGAGGTTCACAGCTAGCTAGAGTCCACACTTTTCCCCAAATTCTAAGTAAACTGTAATAAAAAAAAAAAAAAAAACCCACACACTTAAGCTTCATTGCAAAAGTCCAAATGAAGTGGAAAGTGTATACCTTTTTAAGATTCAATTAATTCATTTGTGCAGTTTCTTCCATCTCAGCTGGCACATTAGTTTTTAAAATACATGTTTCCTTGCAACTCTCATCAACTGTATACGAGCTGAACAGCAGAAGGGGAAAAAGGTCTAATTGAATGTCCTATAAAACTGGCAGATTAAACACACAAGAAAGAGAGGGCAAGGGCAGATTTTTGCTGTAATTTGAAGACTACAGCCCAGCAAGTATGAGGTACTGGAAACACAACAGTTCACAGAGGCTCAGCTACATCAGGAACCCAGAAAACTAAAATAGGGAGATCTAGGTCTTAATAAAAGCAGATTAGATCAGGGTTTTCAGACAAGAAAGAGGCTTAATAGATGTTCACAGCAAGGAAGCTTAAGGAAAGCATTGGGCACAATAAGACTTCTCACATTGCAAAATTTTCAGGAATATAACATTCTTTAATTTTTGATGATGTTGCCTTAGATTCCCCCCTACCTTTCTACATCCTGAGAAGTCCCTCCACAGATGAAGGCAGAAAGTGCTGCCCTAATACTATTAACTCTCATGTACTCTTATTTGGACCATCCAGATTGAAGATTATTCAAGTCATGGATGAAAAGCAATTGCTCAAAAGCACTGAATTAGCAGCACACAGGTACACAGCCACTCTGCTTACAGGGCCTCTCTGGCCCTTGTAACCACACTGTAACTGCCATTGTGGAAGATACCAAGGTTAAAACCTCACTGGATATAAACTAGCTTCAGGGTTCTCCTAGTTAGTACTGTGTGTACTTCATTACAAGTAAGAAACACAGGAATACTTCCTCTAGTTTGCTTCATTTATAGTGTCTCTTCCTTTGCTTCACATACCCCAGATAAATTCCAACAGATTTTGTTAAAAAGGTAAGTCAGTCTTGATGAGGTGCTTATCATGTTACGTGTACCACCTAACTTACTCTGAATTTTCAGTATTTCTCATGTCACAAACTATTTCTCCAACAAAACAGGCTTTTTTCAAGAAGTTAAAAATAAGATATCACTGCAAGAAACAATGCACAAAGAGGCATTTAATCTCCTGCCACCCCTCCATGAAAAAACAGAGATAACTATCAGTTGCTTTGAAGATAAAGTTCAAAAGACCCTACACATCTCATTAGAAACAGAACACTACTACTTATACATCTAATATTTTACAGTTGATTTTGTAAGTCTTTAGCATAGGGAGACCAATCATTGCTACTGCAGGAGAAAAAACTGAAGTGAATCCACACATTAAACATTCTATTAGCAAAGCTATTTGCTTTTTCAAACAGTATAGAAGCCAATTTTTCTTTTTTTTGTCCCCACATTTTCCTTATAACTAAGCCCATATTATTTTATTCAAGGTGCTGCTGATTCAAAACACAAAACACAGTGATTCTCCAGTTACCCTCCACCACCATTTGAACATTTTACAAAGAAGAGAGGAAGCTCCTCAGTTACCTCCAAGGCTTCCAAGCTCATGTAAACCACTGGCTCCTAAAGCCTGTGAGACCTAGTGATGCCAGAGGGTGTCCAAGCAATAAAATAACACAAGCCCGCACAAGCGACTACCACTGGTTTTAAGAAGTAAACTGACATGTTTTAGAGGAGATGCGAACAGTACTTTCCTCGGCAAGTATACCTCTGCCAAATACAAGCTTAAGTACAAGGTTTTTCCTTCCTTGAAATTAGTGCAAGTGTTAATTAGCAGTTTATCTGAAGAGCAGATACAAACCAAAGTCAAATATATTGTTAGGCACTTTAGCTTTTCAGCAGCTACTGTGATAAGCTCACATATAATCGATTATCAGGCATTTGAAAAAGAAAGGGCAGATAAAGCTCAAGAAATTATATGTGTTAGCACTGCTCTTGCTCAGTCATTTAGAAAGTTGCAATAATAATGATAAAAAAAAGTAGGCTTACTCACCCATTCTGTGAAAAGAATTTCTTATACACCCAGAAGGCTGCCAGGAATACCACAACTGCCACAATCACTTTAGAAATAATGAAAAAAAAAAAAAGCCTTAGAGCAATAAAGATCATCTCTAGCTCACAAAAAAGCTTCAAAAACTTTTAGCAGAAATAGTACTGTCTTCATCCACAGTCCTATACACCCCCACTCCCTCCTCCCCCCAAAAAACCTTAAAATCTGCATGACTTATTTCACAAATATGTATTTGATGCTTTACTCAAGACTCTTCAAAATAGTTCAGCTCAAGAACAGGGACCACCAAGATGGCAAAGCCCCACCAGCTCTGTGACATTAAAACAGTTATGACAGCATCCTAACATTATTTTTTAAAAATGGGTTTATAAGAAAGTGGTAGGTTTACAAAAGTGGGTAACAAATGCAAGGACAGAAAACAGACTAAGCACTTTTGTTCACTGGCACAGTTATTTACCTACGCTTCCAATAAACCCAAGCTCTGAGGAGTTTAAAGGTGACTAAATTGGGGAAGACTGCCTTTGAAATCTGATGCCTCACAGACATGAAAAAAATACACATTTTACATGAAATTAACCTATAATTGCTAAGTAATATTAACTTTTCTTGAACTATGTAGCTTTAGGAGTAGACAACCATTTTTAAAATAACCAAAACTCCAAAATCGTATTATATTTCTGCAGTCACAGGTGATGACCAGCATATCAAATAAAAAATACAATCCACATTTCATCTTGTTTAGGTTTTGTAAGACACTTACCACAGATGATGGCCGTAATATACGCACCTAAAAACAGAGTGAATCAGTATCACAAGAGGAACACATGTGCTTCTTATTTGAATATTATAACAATATTCACAAAGTTATTTCAAATAGACCAAGCACTTCTGCCAATACAATCCTTGCAGCAGGCCAGTTTATACCATAACAATTATTTAACTTATAATATTCCTATTTTTAAAGGGATTTTACCCAAACCTATTCTTCTTACGTCAAAATAAAGAAGGAATTTTACAGGAAACGATTTCTCCTGAATACAAAAGAACGTCCCCATGAAGCGAAGCTTCTGTTGCAAGGTTTTTCACTCTAGCAGAAATTCTTGCAGTTCATACTTACTTAACTGGCAAGTTGGCACTCCAGGAATCCACCGGTTTTCTCCAATATACTGAATACGAGCTTCACCGTGTAACGTATAGCCTGCGTAACATTCAATCGTAATAAAATCCCCCACAGCATACGAAGGTTTTTGTCCATCAATTACTCTACCATAATTTAGGACTGGAGTAGAACCAGAACTTATAGACCCACCTGGAAAGAGAGGGGGGCAGGGAAAAAAAGAAAAGGAAATAAAGAACAGAGCTGGTACATGAAGCAAATTCAATAAGTTGCCATCAAAAAGCCCCTAGGTTTGTGCAAATATCAGAAGCTCAGTCAATCCTTAAGACATTTTATCTGTAAAGCCTTCCTACTTCCTCAAAGTTGCAGATACTTCTGCTGATGGACATGCTTCAGACACATGAACAGAAATACACACCCCGGCTTCATTAGGACAAACAGTGGCACCAAAGTAATGACAACCTCTGTTTGTACTCTAACAAGTGATCACGTGGTGCAAAGTGAGGCGAGAATAAAGTCTGCCATCATCAAAGGAAGAATCTTCAGAAAACACTCCCAGAACAGATCTGTTACAATGGCTTTTGAACTTTACCAATTTCCATAAACAAAACTAAGACTGGACAAGGACTCCAACTCTGCCAAAAACTTTCCTCAGATGCTGAAACTCCACCCCGTGACACTCACAACCCTAACATAACCTGCTGGTGCCCTGCTGACAGACCCCTGACTTTCAGGGTCTGCACAATAGTATATCAAACATTTGGAACTTGTCACTCTGCCCTTGATTTTACCAATTATGAGTTTTACTCACATGCACAGTTTTGTAAAGAACTCCATGTGTTATGTCCTTGACAAGTTACTGTCATCTCTTCAGTGCCATCAGGAAAAGTACAGTAAGCATTGCACTTTATCTGAACAGACTCTCCTCCTTCATACACAGATTTCGCTGGAATCACTGCTCCATGTGTGATCTTTGGGGCACCACATACACTTTCAGTAACTAATATATGAATATAAAAGTAAGTATAGTTATAATAAACTTTAAATATTTCTTAATTCATTAACTCGCTCCACAAATACCCATTGCCTTTGTGCGAGGACAACAGATCAGCGTACCTAAACAGTTTAACTCTACCACAATTTTAAGTATAAATATGTCCTTTAGAAGACTTAAAAGAAACATCACTGTAGGTATTAATTAAGGCTATATAATCTTATGATGTAGTAGCTAAGAAATTTGGCTTTGTTGGTTTATTATTTTTGTAAGCTCTAGAGTAACTTCCAGGTACCTTAGATTCATTCATTATGGAACACCCAAACATACTCTTTGCAGAAATGGTTCTCATTCTTGGGAACTCATTATTAGGGTACACATGTACAAACTTCTCTCACAGTACTCTACAGCATTTCATCTCCCTCTAGCACAGAGGAAGGAGAAAGGTTACAGAACGACCTCTGCAATGTCCCCAGCCCTGCAAAGTAGTCCTGACTTAATTTGCCTGATAAAAATCTAACAACACACTACACACCACGCAAGATGCTGAGAAAGTAAGAGTTGAAGAGCTGCATAAGAGAACACAGACATAATGATTTTAATTACTCTAGGAGGACACTATAGGTTTCCTCATTGTGCATACTCCTAGCTCTTTCTATCAGAATTCAGAAACATATCTTTTTTCCTGTACTTGCATAAAATCACTAGAGCAAACACCATGATGGTATTACAACATGTCCATGTCAAAACTTCTATATGCATGTCTGTAACTCAACTCTAATCTGAAAACTCTTTGGAGCTAAGAGTCACTTGAACACCCAAAATGGTTGCCCATAGATGGGGCTCCATGTCAACTTTCTCAGCTTCTGATTTCCAATTACAGTGTTATGATTTTAAATTTTAGCTCAGACTTATAACATTCTCAACAGACAAGTAAAGTTGGATTCTTATTTAAGGGCTTACTTTTTTCACAGGTTGGTTTTTGAGGAGACCAGGTGTTATTTTCTCCACAGGTAATTATCTCCAGTCCAATCATGAAATACCCTGGATCACACTCAAACATGACTGAGTCCTTATAGCTATAGGAAGGTCCAAATCCAAATGTTTTTTTTCCATTTTCAACTTTTGGGTTATCACATTTGACCACTGAAAAAGGCAAAAGAAAAACAGCTCTGAAACATTTGTTAACAGCATCTTTGCAACAGAAACAGCATCCTTTTACTACTTGTAAGTCTCCTTATCTAATTCCTCAAACTGTTTTGGAGGGGCTTTCTAAAAGGTTATTCTCTTGAAGGTGCAGAAGACCTTTGTTTTAAGCTATTGGGTTGCAACAATACAGTCAAATAAGAAATCGTAATAATTGATATAATCACATTTCACTTCCAAAAGACAGTACAGTAGCAGAATTTCAGAAAGCAAAATTGCTTTGATTAAGGTACAAATGAAAATATGCAAGCATCTGGTATTTCTCCCTACATCTACAAAGCAGGACTTCCTGTGCTAGTTGGGCTTTGCATTTATTTCTGTACTTGCGTAATTGCCGTGTTTAGAAAAATAGTTCTTCCTTACCTTTTTACTATTCATAATCTAGCTTCCACACTCTTGCTCTTTACATAATTTTTTTCAGCTACCCAGGTTTTATGGTCTCTCAGTTCCTTCACTTTGTCCTTGTCACTTCCAGCAACGGCATGGTCATACATATACTTTTAAAGTTTTAACTTAAATTTCAGTTATACTCTGTGACATAATCAATCAATCAATATCCACAATGCGGTTAATCTGATCTCTACTGGAACTATACCAAAATTAGTACCAGAGGATCTGTTTCTTCTTTTCTATAGGGTAGGGAAGTCCATCCCCCATCCTCCTACCCCTTCCATAAAGGGACGGATACTGAACTTTTGGAGTCCCATAGGCTATAATAAATAAGTGTATTAAAAAAAATCTCAACAACCTCTACATTGTGGAGGTGGTTCACTCCAAACTCCATTTAAGTGTGCATCAGATGTGCAGAAAATAGTAGCTGGGCCAATCAGCGAGAAGGGATCCATGCCTTTTGGTACATCATCACACATATAGGTTACTGAGGTTTGATAAACATAGTCAGCTGCTTGAGTGTAGTGCCCATTGGCGATGTTTGGAGGTGGTTCACAAGGAATTCCTAGAAATAAATCACACAAATTAGTCAACAGAATTTTGATGTTACCTTGTTCATCTCAGAAATATCGAGTCTTGACTTTCAAGCAATTTCATTTAAAATCTAATATATAGCTATTTCTAAGACTAGCTACAGTTATAACTAAGAGTTTCCGATGGTCATTTATTACAGGGAGTCTCAGTTTCAAAAAGGGGTTAACTTTAATATGAACTAATTATCACAATAACTGATATTTTTCAGTGGTCATTCCTCAGACACATCTCCAGTAGTTCAAAAAGTCAGTCCCATTTTACCATCATTTCTTATACTGGAAAGTTTCTGGCACAGCTGTTTTAAAATGAACTACCACCACCTGAATATAAACTTAAATATGGTAGTAACTAACTTACTTTCACATAAAGGAAGATCTCTATTCCAATCAACACCTTTGTTCTTAATTACACAGGAAATTTCATCAGTTCCACGTAATCTGAATCTAGACAGGTTAAAAAAAAAAATTTAGAGAGGTGATACCTAAGAATTCTCTCATTTCTTCAGATAACAGATAGAAACCTTTATTAAATAATTCTGTTCCGTGATTACAGGGACACAACATACCAAGTTTCTGTTGTAAACAGAATGGTACCTTAATTTTTTTTTTATTACTTTGTTAACAGTCTCAATTTTGAGAACACAAGAGAAGCAAATGAGACATCACTAGAGGAACTGATGGAAGTCTTGTCATTTTAAGATGTGTATCCTCTAATACTAATGCCCTAAAGTTATTGATAATAATGAAATAAGCTGCTAAAAGGAAAGGGACAAAAAAACCTTGCGAGAGGTTAGTGGGTTTGACTTAACTTGCTACACACAGACAGGTGGGCCATTATTCAATACAGTAATTAAGAGTGATGAATACTTATTTATTCCCTCTGACTCGGGAGCTTTAAAAGAAGTCATTAGAGATAACACTCTAGTTTTCAGTCTGCAGAATCTCACTAAGAAGCTTAAGCCTTCTTTGATGCAAACAGCAAGTAAAACCAGGGAATCAAATCAAATTTAATTTCAGTTGCTCCAGGTAGAATTCAGGAGACACTTCACATCAGAGCTGGAATTGAACCTGCATAAAATATCCTGGGTTTGGTTCAAACCTAGTCAAAACAGAAAAGAACTTTAAAAGGATTCATTAACTTCACCAAAATACTTACCCTATTTCACAAGAAAAAGTAGCTTTTGAACCAAATGTAAGATCTGTCACATTAATAAAACCATGTTCTAATTCTCCTGGATGGCTACATTTTCTCTCTAGAGGGAAGCAGAAAGAAAAAAAAAAATCTACATCTTTGTAAATATATACAAAGACTAAGTCTTTGGCATATACCGCTCTTACAGTCATTAGCATTTTTCAAGCGTCATTTAAAATATCACAGAACACCAATTCTCACTTGAAAAACAACTAAAGTTGTTAAAATTCCAAGGGAAAAATCAAAAGAGCTCATGCACATTACCTGTACAGAACTGCTCTATGGGTGACCACTGTAAATCTTCACCACATGTACGAGCTGATGATTTTCCAGGAATTCCTATATAGCCTGGCCGGCAGATGTACGACACCGTGGTTCCAACAGGAAAGCTCTTCATTGTGCTAAAACTCTCCTTGAGCTCTGCATATTGCAGCCGATCTGGAGGCATACACGTGTCTGTCAGAGGAAAGAAAAAGCAATAATCAATCTTGTCAACAAGAAGAGATACAAGTTAGGGCATAATGGCATAGAAGCCAGGCTAATTCAGTAGGTTTTAAAGACCCATCGGTAATTCAGAGGTGACATTCTTAAGAGACAGCGCTACCTGCATATTTAGCTGGGTTTCAATTTTTTAATTTACAGTTTAAATGAATCCCACATCCAACTCTACACTAGTACAGCTTGCTTGTTTGTTTTCTCAAGTTCTTCTTTAGCATTCTAGCCAGACAATGCATTTCCTTCCAGTCCCTATTGTTTGCCTGTTTGCCTTATTCTTGTCGTTTAATACATGACTTGATTCACTGTATACTCAATCTGCAGCAAAATGCTGATTTAGCTCACTGCAGGAGTCACAAACCAACCAACCACACTCACACCGTTAATTTGCCCTCCTAAGACAAAAGGCCAGGCAGATCTTAAAGGGGGGGCTGAAAACCAGCTCCACAGTCCAACAGACCTGGGACATTTTGAGGTGCGGTTAACGATGTAAAACTCCCCCGTGCTAGAGGTGCCTGAAAAACAAATTCAAGACCTTGCGATCCAGATACAAAAGTAAGATCCGCCCAGCCTCCGCAGGACTTACACACGACAGAGACTGTCGCCCCTCTGACGATACCTATTAATTTCCAGCCTGCTTATGCTACTGTAGAGAGATTTACCAAACCAGAAACGAAATTTAAACCCTAGACGCAGGGTCAGAACCAGCATCCACGAGCACCAAACCCAGCGCGCCTGTTTTTACAAGGCAACCTTTCTCTCACCTTTCCGCCCCAAACCCCACCGAAGCCGCCCGGGAAGCCCGCTGTTTACGCCACCGCCTAAAGCCACTTCCTTCCCCGCTCCCCACCGCCTCGCCCAGCGGCCCGGGGGGCCCCCCCTCAGCCCGGCAGCACCCCCGGGAAAGGAGAGAGGAGGACGAGCTCCCGCCCTCCGCCCGGCAGCTCTCCGGGCCGGGAGACCGCGGGGGTTCGGCGTGCCCCACCAGCCCCCTCAGCTCGCCCCCCCGCGCCCCGGCCCGGCCGCTCCCCCCGCCATGGCGGGTCGGGGAAGAGGAGGGGAGCGACCCTCCGCTCCTCACCCTGAGCCCGCGCCCCGCCGAGCCACGGCAGCACCAGCGGCAGCAGCAGCAGCTCCAGGCCGCGGGCAGGCGGCCCCATCCCCGCGGCGGCCCCGGCCCCTCCGCGCCCCTCGCTCCGGCAACGGCGGAGACGCAGCGCCGGGCTGGGGCGCATGCGCGCTGCGCGGCCCGCCTCCCCCCCTCAGCGCAGCCGCCGCCATGGCGGGGGCAGTTCCGCCTGGAGGGAAGGGCGGGACGGCGGCGGCGGGGCCGTTACGTGGCGACTGTGGGGCCTTGTGTTCCTCCCGCTCGGAGGGCAGGCCTGCCTCTCCCTGAGGAAACTGCGGCCTTTCCTGCGCGGGCTGCGCGGCGAGCTGCCCGCGCCTCCGGCGAAGAGGAAATGCCTCAAAGCTTGTTCAGCTGAGCCGCTGCCGAACGCCAAAAAAGGCTGATTAAAAATAAAGGCGCCTGTGTGCCAGCCCCGCACGAACTCCGCAGGAAGGCAAACCGCGTGAGCTGCCGAGCAGTATTAAAAATAATAAAAACGACCTGTAACCTTAGACGCGAAAGGAGAGACGAAACCTAAAGCGATTATCGTCCCATGTTCGGCTTTTATTAGGCGAAGCATTCGTAGAGGAACACTCAAGTAAGTGCTCCTGGAGGAAAATACCGAGCAGCGTCTGCTGCAGTTGTAAATACAGTTGCTATTAAGACAATCTTTGGTTTAACAAATTGTGACTTCCACACATGCGTGGGAATGCTTTCATGGATCTTGCTTATCGCAGGGTGTGCAAATAGAGAAAGGAAGTGTTCTTTATCAGCAGCAGTATATAGAAGTCCTTCTGAAACAGCACCCATTCTGTGTGCAGTTTGAACTTCGTTAGATCCTTACATTAATTATTGAGAGCAGAAGGAGTACTAATGTTGATTCCACAGGAAACGTGCCTTTTTCGCCACAGAATCTCAGTCTCAACCTGAGCAACCCTTTTGTGCAACCTGCAGCCGCCCTCTGTAGGGAGAATGAGTGGAATGCTTAGTTAGCGGCATCACGGGTGCCCAGCCTAGGAAAAAAGATGACATCCTGGCGTTAAAATTAGACTTTTCCTGTTTTCACATTGATTTATATAGATTACATCATAAAGCAGGGAGGGAGGAGAGAATTTCTGGGAAATGCATTGTTTCAAAGGGACGATTACCTCAAATCAGGCTTTGTAAAAAAAAATAAATAAAAGCGCTTATGTTTACAAGTGCCATTTTGTAGTCAAAGCTGATTATGTTCAGAGTGCTGCTAGCAGTGAAAACTAATTGTTATCTGCAATAGATTCAGCATAGAAAGTAGATTCAACTGTAAGTAAAAATGGCATTGCAGTAAGTGTAAAAGCAAGCAAAAAACCCTAAAGGCCCAGCTCGGCATCCTTTTCTCTGACCCATGAATGTCATCTATTCAGATTATGGAAAAGGAAACACACACACTGAGGGTGGTGTCAGAAAGGAGAATAGTATGTTTAAAAAAAAAAAAACCACCAGTATGTTTAAAACAGTCTCTTATATTCAGCAAAAGAAAGCATCTTACCAGAAGATTGAGGGGAAAGAATTTTCTACTGGAATGACTATATTGTAACAACTCCAGTTTGCAGCTATAACCGATGTTTTATGTTAAGGAATATAAATCCATACCTTCTATGAAAGACATGAACATTTCTGTTCTGTGATCTGGTTCAGAGCGGTTTGGTAACTGTAGTTTTCATATGTATGATAATAGCTAAGTGAAAAAGAAGAAAACAGTGAACTGTATTGATTTGTAAAAGAAGTCAGGTTGGTTTCCCCTAAGGAAGAGGGTCCTGAAATAACACAACCATACCATCGATTCCAGGGTGCTGTGCCTTGTACAGTTTGCAGGCGTGAGTTGAAGATACAAAATTACAAGATCCAGGAATACTCAAGCAAATATTTCAAGTGTATAAAACTTGGGACTGGGCAACAAAGGACACGAATGAACATCAGGAAGACCGCCTTACCCTTGCTTCTGCTTAGAAACAATTTTCCAGACAATGCCTGCCCCCAGGAGAAGCAGGACTCCTGCAGCTGCCACTCCTGAGAGAGAAGAGCACATATTATTCTCACTATGTTTTAAAGCATATCAGCACAAAAGACATAAAGAGGCATATCTTCACAGTAAGCAGAGGGAAGCGGTGCCACTGAGGCCACTGCATAACGCTAAAGACCTGGCCAGAAAAATGTTTCTAAGCTGCTTACCTAGGCCTACTGAACCAGACTTGCGTGATGCTGAAAGGAGGAGGAAAAGAAAAATCAGAAAACTATTCAAACAAAATACGGTGTTTCTCAACTGTAGTTAATCACTTTATCAGTAAAGGTTTTACTGCTAAGGCCTACAGTACAGGATTTCTTAAAAACCATACTGTTATATATGTATTTATTTATTAATACATAAAGCTATTTGCATGTTTAAAATGCATATGCGTGTTTTGGTGTGATCGTTGCTTCATTCACATTTCACTCACTCAGTTTACAGGCTGGTACAGGAGGGTCCCAGTTGAAGTCCTCTTGGCACTGAATCTGACTGATGCCTTCCAACGTGTAACCATCATCACATTCAAGAGTGATTTTAGTCCCAGAGCGATAAGTATTTCCTTTTATGGCTTTCTTAACACCTTGAACTTCTGGGAATACACATCTGATCTCTGAAATTAGAAGTAACAACAATTAAAAAAAAAGGACATTTAATGAAAGGGAACATAAAATACAAGAAATACAACTGTGGGTTATTTAAGACATTGTTCTTGAATTCTTTCTAATGTAACCAGGAATTAATACTTATTCCACAGGATAATTCCTTTCTTTGTGGCTGCAAAAGAGGGTAGGTGTCTCACTCCCACATGTGAATATTTGTATGGATCAGCTACTCCACACTGCTATGGCAGGTAGAAAATCTTGTGTAGTAGGGGTGCCTTGGGAGAAGCCTGCCAGAGGGGATTTTTCTGATACTGGGCTACCAAAACATTTGGAGAAGAAAGGTGTAGCAGGGAAGAATTCTGTGGGAGCTTTAGAACCAAATGCCTATAACCCATTTCTAGTCTATAGAAGTCCCTTGCCCTTCGAAGATGTCACCAGCTATATTATTTATCAATAATTAATTTATTAATTAGTCCAACCATCTAAGGTATTTATACCACTGATTTCAATGAAGTGAGTTAGTAGCTTCAATTTAAGCATCTAATTACCTTTGACAATCCACGCCTAAGAAATCTGGAGGGGAAGGTTGTCAGTGGAGACCGGAGGGGCAATGTCAACATATAACTTTCACCCTTTGTTTTATGTCTTTTTTTATATTTATTTTTACTACCGTGCATAATAGTTACTAAGGACACTTCAAAACCATGAGAATGCAGAATGGCAGAGAATTTTTCTGTGGGACTGCTTCCTTTAAAGAGCCTCTGACTTATTTACATAAATAACGTAATAGTATGTTATTTCCTCTCATTGTTATCCAAGCGCGTTTTAATTCTTGAGTCACAGAGGTGGGTGCAACTCCACCAAGAGAGCACCCTGTGCGGGTTATGAATTTATTCCTGTGAGTGTCCAGCTTTCCATGCAGGAACACCCCCACTAGGAATCTTGTGACATTCATGAAATTGCCTTTAGTCAAGTTTTCCTGACGACTGACCCCAAAACACTGAGCTGCACAGGAGTGCCAAGTCACAGATAAAGAGACATTTTCCTCTATAGGAAGAGGGAATAGTCAGGCTCATATGTAATCTACAAACCATCCATCAGTGACAACTTCTCTGATATAATCATGTTACCTGTTAGTGATAACTGGGGAGTGAGAGACATGAAAAGGGAAGGAAAGGGAAGGGGAAAAGTTTCTACTCTTCTGCTAAAAGTAAAAACCTTTTAATGGAGGAAAATGGGTATACAGCTCATTTGTAGCAGCAAAAGCAGAGATGGAAAACATGCGAGAATTAAAACCGCCCTTCAGAATTGCCTCTGTTGTATTCATATCCTTTTGACTCTTAGCATGAGAGTCCCATCCTGCTTCTTTACAATATCATACTCTTCCCAGGGATAACAGAATAGATAAATTCATAATTAGCAGATCAAAACTGCCTAGCTATGATATAAAAGTGACTCCCAAGCAAAATAAGGGGACGGAATTTAGTGTTAGCTGCAGAAGATTTTACTCCTTAGATTTTGGCCCATGTATCTCTCTGAAGATTTAATTTCTTCCCGCATTAAAACATATATATCAGCATGGCTGCATGTCTCCTCAGCCCAGCTCTGGTTCTGCCACCACAAATTCCAAACAACATGAGCAAACTAAGCACCTTGGCACCGAGGAGGAGGCTGGCTCCAGGTTCCTGACACCGTGCAGTTGATGAGACCATTCCCAACGAGGGAATAGCCTGGATTGCAGCTGTAGGATACAGATGCTCCATAGGAAAAAGTGTCAGAGATGTTGCCTTTGAGCTTCCCGTTGGTGACTGTTGGAGGATGGAGACACTTCACAGCTGGGAAATCGGGGAGAGACAAACAACAGTGTTGACATGGGAATCCTGATGGACTGCCAGAGAGTAGCTAAGGCACCGTACCTTCACAGCCTTGAGTGTTCCCTTTTAATTTCTTCATCCAGGCTCAACAACTGATTTTATAACCCTGTAACTCCATCAAGCTTTGGAAACGGCTATAAACTTGATCTTGCTCTTATCACACATTCTATAGTAAAGGACTCAGATTTAGTCCTTATACAAACCTTTCCCTAAGACAAGTCATGTTAAATGGTTTTTCTTCTTAGCTCTCTGCAGCAAAAACACACCTTGACAGACTGGAGGAGGATGGCTCCAGGCTCCAGACTGCGCAATAAATGGATGCTGTCCCAATGAGAGAGAAGCTGGGCTCACAGATGTAGCTTATAGATGTCTCAGGAGTGAAAAACGCTTTTGCCGGGCCACTGAGAGACCCGTGGGTGATATCTGCAGGCTTGGAACAGTGCAGCACTCGAAAGAGAGAAGTGCAGATCAAAACAAAGATCAAATTGGTGAGAGGGGAAACTTTTGAGCACCGATGGACAGCTGTACACTCATTCTCACAGCACTGGATCCAATACACAGAGCCAGCCCTGCCCAACCCTCTGCTCTCACTTCACCCCAAATCATCTATAAAGCATATGGCATCACACATGTTTCTTCTTACACAAAGGAACATTGCCCAGCATCATCTTTCCTGGTATATCAGGTAAGAAGTGTGATTAGTTCACGTATATAATGGGAATTCCACACTTTCAAGATCATCTTCTTACAACTTCCATACAGGTTCTTTATGGCTGGCAAAACTGGCCTAAGCTCATTTTTAAGGCGTTCATACTGAGAAACTGAGGCACCAGACAGTGCAGCAACGAGATTGGGAAAAATTAAGATAGATGGATCCTCAGATCTGAACATAGGACTCCAGATTCCTCTTGCCTCCTAAATACGTTACAACATACCACCTAGAGCGATAAGGTCAAAAAGGATAGCCATCCAAGGACAGATAACACATTCTTTCCTCTTTCACAGGCAAAGAGTAGAGGATCCCATGTGCCCCCCAGGCTGGCACTGTGACTTGTGGAGGTCTTTGGGGACATTAGCAGTGCTGTGATCAATTGTAATGATGTCTCCAGGGGCTCCAATCCAATGAGTGCTTTTCTGTTCCAAACTCTTGGGCTCACACATCCAACTGTGGACAGCGAGGATATAGAGAACCCTTTAGACTGCGAAAGTTGTGCGGGATAGAGGCTACAGAATCCACAGAGACTTCATTCCTGGCCACAGAGACCTTATTTCTTTAGTTGTGAAGTTTGACGAAGCAACAGCCAGTTTCAGCCAGTCCTTAGGCAAATATCACTACATGTTTAACGCATTTAGAAATTTAGAGAAGATGCAGTGAAAAGAGCACAAACGCACCTTCACACCGAGGAGGGGGATGGCTCCAGACTCCATGCGTTGTACAATGAACAGACTTGTTCCCAATGAGGGAGAAGCCGTGTTTGCAGCGGTAGCGCACACGTGCTCCTACATCAAAAGTGTCTGACAAATGACTGCTGCGTTCCCCGTTAGCAATGCTTGGAGGAGGCAGACACTTCGCTCCTGAAAGAGGAGAGGGAGAGGGTGAGAAGTGATGTTCAGTTGTAAAAAACATGATAATGAAAGAGAAAGTGCAGTTACCCCTCTTCCCTGCAAAAAGCAGGAAAGGTTGGGAGGAGTTAATGTTTAGTAAGTCTTGCCTCTTCTTGTAATAGGCCTACCTGGCTTTGATTTGGTATCAGGATGATGATAGTGTTCTGCCACTCCATCTAGATGAAGCATCAAGAGTTTAAAATACACATTTGATCGAGGAATACAATGCACAAATTTTCCTTCATTTTCCATCATCTTGACTTTACATTTCCAGCAAAAATGTCACTCCTCTCTGATAGTCAGTGTCCTGCCCTGAAGCTACCAAATGTCTCACTTTCAGGAAATTAGGAGAATGGATTATGGATTGCAACAAGCAGGGTGAAAGAAGTGCAAATCATGCTTATACTTACAGCCAAAACCTGGCTCATCTGTGTGAGAAGAGAGGCATAAATAAAAGGAACAATTTCTGGTTTCTCCTTAAAGTGGTTGGAGCAAAGGGGGAGAATAAAGCCAGCTTTGGCTTCAGCGAGTGAGTAGGAGCCATCGGGGAGGAACGAGCAGTGCTAAGAGGTCGGAGTGCTGCCACTTACCCCGCTCGCACACCGGTACGGGTGGGTCCCATGAATTATCAGCTTGGCACTGGGCTGTGTGAGGGCCTCGCAAGGTGAAACCTTTATGGCACTTAAAGCTTACGGTGTCTTTGTATGTGTAGCGATATTTAAGAACAGATACTTTCCCATTCTGGATCTGTGGGACTGGACATACCACCTCTGAAAAATAAATTCATTATCTCAAAGAGGGAGCCATAGGTATGCTGTAATTGATGCATATATAAAGTCCATCCTTAACATGCCACTGCTCAGGGGAATTTCACAGGTAGTGCTTGGAGGGCGTTTAGTTCCTTTAGGTACCCTAGGGTTAGCAAATTATTGTATATATAAATGTATTTTTGTGCCTATAAACAGAATAACGCAAATACATTCCAATAATATATTAAATAGCGTAGAAATCCATAAGCGCTGTTAGTCATTCTCATGACTGCTCTGCTATACCGAGCTCCTGCCTTCCAAAGCAATTCCATCTGAAGGAAAGACTAATTGCAAAGATCAACCCCTGCAAAACAGCCTTGTGGTTCGGATAACAGTACAGTATTTGGAAGATCCCAGTTCAAGTTTACTCAATATCCCACTCTTCTACTGCAAGATACATAACTTCCTTAATTTATTATTTATGTTTTTGAAGCAAAAGGGGCAAATCCCTGCAGGCATCTCACGACTCTTCAGTCTATGTAACTATGAAAGATCAAAAGTTAGCATCTGGAAGATTTTTAGAAGGAACCAAACGAGCAAGCAAAACAAAACTATTGTAGAGGAATATTATGCTTAAAAAGTCTTAAACCTCAAGGCTCTATTTATCTTAAGAAAATGTAACTTTTTAATTTTAAGGCCCTAATTTGACAATTCTGGATCAGATCTAGTGGTGACCTACTTACTCTGACAAATGGGAAGAACACCACTCCATGCGACATCTGGCCCAAAAATCTCACATCGCCTGTGAGACTGTCCAACCAGTCGGTGTCTGGAGTTACAGAGAAAGAAATACCAGTTGATACCAAGTCATTCAGCTTGGGTTTTGCACTCCCACTTTGACCCCCAGAGGGTTCCTTCTACTGATTCGGCTGGTCTCCGAGGTGTTTCTGTTGTTTGACACATGGGAATGAAGGACACCAAGTTCCTTCTTCCCGGATCCAAGAGGAATGGCAGTGATCCCAATTTACTCTGGGTTAAATTGGTCAGATTCTAAATCAGGACTCAGACCCAAGTGATTTCCAAACCGTTGAAGCCTCCTTGCAGGACGTGCACACTTCCACGCTCAGCTCCTGCTGGGTGGCCGTCTGAGAAGGCAGACTGAAACTCAAGTTTGCAAAGTTATCTATTGAGCACAGGCAGGGAAAAATGAGAGACGCCTTCCCCTTTCCTGAGCAGGCAACTATGACACAACTGGAACCAAAATATAAATTCTGTCTTATTGTGGGAGAATGGCTGCGCAGAGGGGTGGGCACTGAGCCTTTATTGTAAGTTGCCAAACACTGAGCTCCGGGAAATGGAGTCAGCAAAAAGCAGCGTGGGACTCACCCTTCTTCACACGTGTGGCTCACAGTTGACCCAAAAAGGAGATCTGTCAGAACAACAACTCTGCCGTTCTTTGGTGTTTCTGGATATTTACATTGCTTCCCTGGGAAAGAACAAGGCTGAGTTTAACCTCCTTGCTTGCAGTTTTGTAATGCACTATGAGAAGTTATCTTAAGGATCTGTCCACATTCAGACACCAGTAAAACCATGATTTTTAAAAGGCCAATAGCTGCCCAAACTATGTGACTAGTGAAGCCATGTAATTTTTTAAAAATTGCTTTAAGAAACCCACAAATATAGCTTAGACAATTTTCAACAATCAACACCAAACTAATTGAGCTATTCACTTTTACAGAACGCTAGCGCTTCAGACCACGTGTGGTTTTTGAGGCATGTCAGAGCTGGGGATGCTCCGGGCTGTCTCACGTATCCCGGCTGGCAGCTGTATCGCACGGTGTCCCCAACAGCAAACTCTGTCAGATTTTTGTATTCTTTAGTTAGCTCAGCAAAGGTTAAGTTTGGAGGTGCACCACAGCCACCTATCAGGAAAGAAAACACAGGGAGAAATAGGGATATCAGCTACAGTTGTTTTAAAAGGTGTATCAAATATGCACAGATAAAAGTCTACAAGCAAAACTAAAAACAAAGGGGAAGGACTGAAGGATTCAAAATTTTGGAAGGAGCAAGGGAAAGGACAAGTCCTACAGGCTTTCAGTGGCAGAAATTCCCAGACTATCCATAACTCCCATCTTGGAACACCAGTATACCTGCACACTGAGGAAGAGGGAGGCTCCAGTTTCCAGAGTCGGTGCAGTATATCGCTGCCTCTCCCAGGAGGCTGTAGCCAGGGTCACAGCTGTAATTAACGGCCATCCCAGGAGTGAAAACCTCCGAGCCCTGGCTGTTGTGCTTTCCTTTGTCAATACTTGGAGGTGAAGGGCATTGCAGCACTAAAGAAAGAGGACGAAACAGAATTAAAAAAGGGCACGGACAGGGTAACATGCAGGAAGGGGACATGCACAAAGCCCCCAAAATGAACACAGCGTCCTGCACATGCTGGAAGCACGCTTTGAGCCCTGGGCGTCGCTGGACGTGCCGTTCCCCTGCTCCCCACAGCAGTTCTGAAGGCTGGCGGGTTTGCCCGCCCCGGGACCAGCCCGGCACAGGACGGATGCTTGGCTGGCCATGGGTGCCCAGGGAGCTGCGGTGGCAGCCAGCCCCACCTGCGCAGCGTGGGTACGGGAGGCTCCAGTTCCCCGAGGCCGTGCACAAGACAGAGGGGGCTCCAAGGAGGGAGAAGCCGGGCTGGCAGCTGTAGCTCACGGACATGCCGCTGGTGAAGTTCGCCCCGAGCTCCGCGCTGTGCGTGGCGTTGGCGATGACGGGAGGGGGAGGACAGGGCAGCGCTGCCAGGGCAGGGACAGAGAACGGCATTTTAGTGATTTTCCCCAACATCGGCGCACACCTAAGGCGACAAAAGTCTGTCGCACCTGAAGCGATGCGAGTGAGGCAGAGAGCAGGACCTCAGGGCCCCTCCGGCACAAGGGTGGCCCTAAACACCCTCGTCCTGAACCCCGATGTGCCTGCGCTCACCTGGCTCGCAGGAGGGGACAGCGGGCACCCAGCGGCCGTCAGGCTGGCACTTGGCTTCACGGCTGCCCCACAGCGCGTGGCCCGGGTGGCACTGGAAGGTGACGTTGGCCCCGGGATGGTACACAGCGCTCTGTCCTTCAGCCACTTCTCCATTCGGGATGTCGGGGCTTGTGCAGGTGATCACTGGGAGTGAAAAGCAGCAGAGCATGGGCTGGGGAAGGGGCTGCCAGAGCTGGGGGTTGCCCTTTTGGTTTTGTGTGGTCAAAATTCAGGGGAGCCATGCGACCACAATGGTCTCCTTTTTCACTATGGGTTTCAGCATTCACAGCTCACCTTCACACCGCGGGTAAGGGATGCTCCAGGTTCCAGATGTCAAACAAGAAACTGTTATTTTCCCAGTGAGGACGTAGCCCGGCTCACAGTAGTACTTCACTGATGTTCCAGGGATGAACACTTTCACATCCTTGCTCTCATGATGGCCATTTTTGATGTTTGGAGGGGAAGGACACCGTAACACTACAGGGAGGGGAAAAAAATCATAACTGGTGAAGAGCTGGTACCACAAATACCCACTATAGTGTAAGGCAGCCTTTTAACTTCTTTTCTTCCCATTAACTTTTCCCAAATAGCTAGGGCTTGCTCTGTTTGAATTATCTTTCCATCCTACCCTCAGTTATTTTCCAGCCTTCATGTTTTTTGAGCTTATTGACATCAAGAATGATTGCTTATCACTGTTTAGGCATTTACAGTGGTTAGTTTCCATCTGTGCCCCTAACAGCTTGCTCTGGCCTTTCTGTGGTTGTGCACAAGTTCAGACACCAGCCTGGCTCGCTGCCTCTTTGTGGATTCACTTAAAGAGATGAAAGCCCTAATAACAAGGTTCTGAACAGGGATAATGAAGATGGGAGGACAGATAGGTGCGTGTTTTTCCTTTCGAGTCCTGGAGAGTGGCCCCCCGACCTCCGATGCGAGGCGGTTGCACCCAGCCAGGTGTATTCACACAGTGGCTCAGGAGAAATCAACTACCACCCACCGCCTCATTTACACTTACTCTTTTCGCAGATGGGGATAGGAGGGTCCCACGTGCCCCCAAACTGGCACTGAGACTCTTGAGAGCCCTTCAAGGCGTAACCAAAATCACATTCAAAGACAACGACGTCTGCGAGTCTGTACATGGTCTCCAGCTGTGTTGTTCTTCCATTCTCAATCTCTGGTCTTTCGCAGCCGTTTGCTGGAAGGGAAGAGCCCAAGGCACCGCTGGGGACATGAAGCCCATCCTGGAGAGGGACACTGACCGGGGGCAGTATCTGCTGCTGAACCTTGCCATCGCGGTCATGGGCATGTTAACACTATCAACTCTTATTCTTACACAAAATAACATTATTCAACTGCTCCTGAGAGTCTGTCCTTACTGGGGGACAGAAAGGGAAATCCAGATGGAGCTCCTCCTGCCCATGGGACCTTTGATCCCTGCCTCTTGCTGGAGATTTGGTCTACAGCAATTAGACTGAGAGCCAAGAAGGAAGAGGGGGCCCGAGGAAAGAGAAAAGAAGCCACCACAAACACACCTTCACATCGGGGCCGGGGCCGGCTCCACGTTCCCTCGGCGGTACAGCTAATGGAGGCGTTCCCAATGAGGGAGTAGCCGTCCCTGCAGCTGTACTGCACAGCCGAGCCTGGGAGGTGGCTGTCCGAGGGCTGGCCGCTGTGATTCCCGTTGGCGATGCCTGGAGGGGGAGGACACTTCACCTCTGCGAAGGAGGAGGAAAGGCAGATAAGAAATACGGGCAGGGCAAGGAAAAAAAAAAAAAAAAAAAATTAAAAATCCGACCTTCAGAAACCAAAGAAGACGACAATGAATTTCATTGACTTTTTTGCATAAATATCTGTCATGTTAGCTCTCTTCCTATCAGTGGGTGCAGCCCCACCGCAGCCACGGCCATTCCTTCTGCCGCTCCCAGCCGACTCTCGCCGGCGGGGACGGCCGCACGCTCAGCTTTACCTCCGCACTGCGGCAGCGGCCCGCTCCACACGCCGTGCTCCCCGTCCACCGTGGTGCAGAAGATGGAAGGCTCTCCAACCAGCGAGTGCCCGGGCTCGCAGGTGTAGGTGACCACGTCCGCGTAGGAGAAGGTGACCGTCAAGAGCCCGCTGTGTCTCCCGTGGGGGATGTCCGGCGGCGGATCGCAGACGATGCCTGTGGGCACGTACAAGGTGGCTTTTAGCAGCAGCGCCCGGGGTCTGCAGGACGCTCACGCTTCCCAGGAAGGGAACCGATGGGGACGAACCCATCTCAGCAGTGACGCTTTCTGGATACAATGACCCAAATTGTTCAGAGACAAACCCTGCGTGGAAAAAATCACACGTAGGAAGGAAAACGTGAAAGCCTCCTGTGAGTCACTTCTGTGCTGCCCATGTCTGGATGCGATGGGACAATTCCTACCTCCCGTTCCATAACCACTGTTGACACATGCTGAGAGGGACTGGCCACACCATTCCTACACATGACCAGTGAGAAAAACTTACCCCAGTAACAGGGGGGTTAAAATATTGATGGTTCTCCCAGTTTGGACCAGGATTAATAAAAGACCTTTGTAAACATTTTCAGAATCATCCAAACCAAAACAAAACAAAAAGTGAACGATTTTACACATACAGTGACTTGAGAAATCTTTTGCAATAAAATCTTTGTCTTGAAAGATGTGCCACTTTCTCTCGCATGCCATCTCCAAGGACCTTTTGTTGTGGCCTACTTACGCTGGCAGACAGGAGCATCTCCACTCCACGAGACACGTGCGCCAGAGACCTCGCATGTTCTCTGAGAACCTCCAACCAACTTGTACCTGGAGTCATACAGAAGAATTTATTAATTTACATTAAGAGACTTGAGGTTTCTTTACAACCTTTGTAAGTGGCAGCCAAGACTTCTGACTTGGGAGCTAGGTTCCTTCATGTAAAGATGAAACTCCACTCTCACTTGGCAGCTGAATTCAGCTCGTTGCAAGACTCACCCTTTGTCACAAGTGTAATTAACTTTGGACCCGAAGAGGAGGTCTGTCAGGACAACAGCTCTGCCGTTCTCCAGATCCCCTGGGTTAGGACACTGCTTCCCTAGGAGGGAATGCCGGCCACCGTTAGCCCTCAGCTGCCCGCTCGCATCCCAGCCAGGGATGCCAACACAGAGAGCAGGCTGCATAAAGTAAAGAAACCCATAAAGCTAGAAAAACGTGAAAATCCAGCCAAGCCTGACACTCTGGGTCTATCAGCACTCGCAGGACGTACTTTTACAGAACTCCGGCGCCGCAGACCACGTCCGATTCCTGAGGCACGTAATGGCCAGCGGCATCCCCAGGTGCCGGGCGTACCCAGGCCGGCACACGTATTCCACCATCCTCCCCACGGGGAAGACGGTCTGGTTGTTGTACGGCTCCTTCAGCTCGGCAAACGCCAGTCTAGCAGGTGCACTGCAACCAGCTACCGAGAAAGATGAGCCAGCCCGGTTGTTAAAGGCATCAGGAAAAAGCAGATTTGGGAGAGCAGGGGGAAGGTTAATGTTCAAAGCACTGTTTGAACACTTGCCTTGCTCGCAGGCTGGCACGGGGGGCTCCCAGGTGTTATTTAGTTGGCATTGTACCACTCTGTGGCCATGTAGAACATAGCCTGGCTCACACTCAACGGCAATGGTGTCCTTGTGCGTGTAGGCATTCTTAGGAGAAACAATTTTCCCATTCTGGACCCGTGGGACAGGACATCTTGCCTCTGGAAAAAAAGTGCTGGCCCTCAAAACAGACACGCAGCATGCAGAGCTGTGCAGCTGGGAAGCCACTTAGAGTTGCAATCCCTTTAAGACACGAGCCTGAGAATAATTTTCCCATGAGGATGTACTGCCCACATCCAGCGATGTCAAACATCGAGAGACCCCACCTGAAAGGTGAGGCTGGGGGTGCTGGAGGCAGTGGGTACCGGTCCCCCAGCCTCCTCCCCCCTGCCTGGCCTCAGCTGTAAAACCAGCCTGGGCAAATCCTGCCCTAGCAGGCACTCGGGCAAGAAGTGCAGTGGTCTGGAGGTTTCCTGGTCTTTCCAGATACGAAGCAGTAGGGCTGGGAGGCTTGCACTCGAGTATTTGCACATGCACACACAACCCTACCTCCGCACCGCGGCGGGGGCCCGCTCCACACGCCGTTTTTCCCGTCCCAGGTGGTGCAGTGGATGGAGGGCTCTCCGTGGAGCGGGTACCCGGGGTTGCAGGTGTATGTTACAGACGTCCCGAAGTGGAATTCATCCAGCAGCCTGCCCGTGTGCTTCCCATTGGGAATGTCCGGAGGCGGCTCACAAGGGATACCTACAAAGGTGCAGAACAAGACTTCTAAATTCAACAGCAGCACCAAGGTACTTGAAATCCCTCAGTCTGTGGGGCATAAACACTTGTCCTGGAGATGGACTAACTGCAATGAAGTGACCTTCTAGGTGAGGCCTTGTAGGCAACCGCATCCCATCTCCCTGGCCAGCAATTTCTATGACAGTTAGACCAGTAAATCAAACCTCTGTGGAGGAAACACCTACGTGCTTTATCTTTTCTACTCTTCAAGAAATAAAAAAGCTAAATCAAAAGAAGGGTGGCTAGCTGGTCAAGGGAGGGGATTGTCCCCCTCTGCTCCGCTCTGGGGAGACCCCCCTGCAGTGCTGGGGCCAGCTCGGGGACCCCCAACAGCAGAAGGACCCGGAGCTGCTCGAGCGGGGCCAGAGGAGGCCACGGAGATGCTGGGGGGGCTGGAGCAGCTCCCCTGGGGGGCCGGGCTGAGGGAGTTGGGGGGGTTCAGCCTGGAGAAGAGAAGGCTCCGGGGAGCCCTTCGAGCAGCCTCCCAGGGCTTAAAGGGGGGGCAAGAAAGGTGGGGGGGGACTTTTTTACAAGGGCAGGTAGTGATAGGATAAGGGGTAATGGCTTTAAACTGACAGAGGGCAGATTTAGATTAGATAGAAGGAAGAAATTGTTCCCTGTGCGGGGGGTGAGGCGCTGGCCCAGGGTGCCCAGAGCAGCTGTGGGTGCCCCCTCCCTGGAAGGGTTCAAGGCCAGGTTGGACGGGGCTGGGAGCCCCCTGGGCTGGGGGAAGGGGGCCCTGCCCGGGGCAGGGGGTGGCACTGGGGGTCTTTAAGGTCCCTTCCAACCCAAACCATTCTAGGATTCCATGAAATATTTATTTTATGTCGACTGTGTAAAATCGTGATTTTTGTCACCCTCACGCAGTGCAAAGACATGCACAGGCAGCAATCTCTATGTCACCTTAGGTTAATATGTGCCTGGAGAACCTGTAAAATGCTTTTAAATCCCAGAATGTACCTGTACATGTCTCTTTCTTCATATGAAACTGTCACCTAATTAGCAACACTACTTAATCAGCAGAGAAACACCCAAGTGTAATTGCTGAGGTGCAGCATGACACTTCTTTGGGTACACACGTTACGTCTGCTCGCAGTGAGAGCCCGTGGCTTGGGACTTTGGGATTCCCCTTCTGGTCCTCCCACAGTGTTCTGCCACTCCTTAGGGTTGAGCCTTTGTCTCACTGTGTCTAACAATAACAGCCCTTCAGCTGAAGATATTTTCCTTGCTTGTAATGGGCTTGCAATAATCAGAGGCAGGATACAAAGTGCTGCTGAGAAAGCTCCAGCTGAGACATTGCTTTCTATGCTCCTTTAAGCTTTGATGTCTTGTATCTTTTCCAGAACATTTTCTTGTGACATTAAAACCTTCTGATATTTTTCATGCTCACAGAGCAGAGAAATTCCCTGTGAAAGCTTTGATTGGAAAGATTTGGCAGTCTCTGCTGGAAAATATTTACCTAATCCATGCAAACCCCTGGAGCTGTAAACTACTTACGCTGACAAATGGGAACGTTGCCACTCCATGCAACACGTCCACCAGAAATCTCACATCGTCTGCTGGATCGTCCGATTAACCTGTGCCTGGTGTTCAAAGGGTTGAACATTCAGCCCAAGCCGTTTCAGTTGGAGTTACTGCCTCCCCCCAGCCACCCCAGGCATGTGGTCAGCCCTGCTGACAGCAAAGCTGGGGCCCTCAGGGAGAAGCTCCCTTCCTAGCTCTGCCTGGCCAATGTCACAGTATATACGTGTATACCTAAGATAGCAGACACCTTATGTCTTATATAGGTACAGAACTCTATACATTGACTTCTGGATAGAATCCATTTATCGGGAGTGAATGAATAGGAGGAAAAAAGGGAGACTTACCTAATACATCTCTCCTTGCTGTTTTAAGCAGTAGCCAAACCCAGGACTTACCCTTCTTCACAGCCGTAGACCACTGTTGACCCAAACAGGAGATCTGTTAGGAAAATAATTTTCCCATTCACAGGTTCACCAGGATGATTGCATTGTTTTCCTGAGGGAGAAAAAACCCTCATTTTAGGCTTCTGTCTACCTATACCATGGTGCAACAGATGCAGCTACTACTCCACTAATCTGCCCACATTTCCAGTTACCCCCCAAACGGGTTTCGAAAAGCAAAAAGTTACATGGCTTTACTAGTCACATACTATTTGAACACCAGAATAACGTTAAGGTTTTTGCAGCATGGACAGAACCTATTCCTATTCCTTCTTCAACAACGGACACCAAATCAAGGAGCTATTCACTTTTACAGAACTCTAGTGCTTCTGACCACACTCCGCTCTCAAGGCATGTAATAGTAGGTGACATTCCTGGGCGTTTAGCATATCCAGGTCGGCAAGTGTATTGCACAGTCTTCCCAACAGAAAAATCAATCTCATTTTTATGCTCCTCATTTAGCTCAGCAAAGTGTAACCTTGTAGGAGCACCACAACCACCTATTGAGAAAGAAAACAGAGATGAGAATCAGGCAGGACAGGCATGCCGGGTGCAAGCACAGAAAGAACAGTTATGAGGAAAGGTGTTTGGTTTGCCTTGCAAAATTGTTTATCTTGATTAATATAGCCATTATTAAACAAACAGAACATGTTTTCCCAAAGGATTCCAAAGGATCAGATTCTTATTCTCAGGATATACTTAAATCTTCCACTCACGGGGTTTAACCTCATTTTTAAAATGGGGTAAGGCAGCTACGTCACGGTTTACCTGGAAGTTCAGGACTGTTTAGGAGCTCCTGGTAATGGTGCAGTCTCTCACAGACGGGGACAGGAGGGTCCCAGCTGCCATCCTCCTGGCAGAAGACTTGAGCACTACCTTGCAGGCTGTAACCATCATGGCACTGAAATGTCACCATTTCCCCAGGTGCGGAGATAAGTCCTTGAGCTTCAACTTGCCTTCCATTCGCTATATACGGATTTATGCAGACAGTCACTGGAAATGATGATGTGCCAAAGGAGTCGGAACAAAACAAAACAAAAAAACCACAGGCTGTTAATATTGCAACAAAAAAATCAACATGACATCCACATAAACCTCCCCAGCCCCACCTTCACAATAGAAGGGCTTGAAATTAATTTATACCATGCAACACTTGACATGGGATTAACCTTCTCTGAGGATCTGGTTGCAATGGTCAGGGTCTCCCCTGTGCTCAGACCCACACTACGAGCTTCTCCCCCGAGGGGACACACACAGACGCACCTTCACAGCGAGGGCCGGGCTGGCTCCAGTTCCCCGACACTCTGCAAAACACAGCGGCATTTCCCACAAGGTAGTAGCCAGGATCACAGGTGTATGTTACAAACATTCCCATGGTGAAAAATGCTTTGTCCTGGCTGTTGTGGTGTCCATTGGCGATCTGCGGAGGCATGGGGCATGGCCGGACTGCGAGAGGGAGACAGAAAGTCTTAACTCAGCGAGAGGACAGGGAGCAAGGGGAAGGGAGCCAGCGTGATGCTGCGTTGCCGGATGGGGTAAAGCCCATCGCAGGAACGGCTCTGCCTGCACACGCTGCTCCTGCCTGCAGGGAGCACTCACCAGGCAGAGCTGCCCACGGGGGAGCAGCGGGCACCCACACTCACCCCTCTCGCAGAGGAGCACTGGAGGATCCCAGGTCCCCCCGGGCTGGCACTGGGTCTCATATCTGTTCTCTGCAGCGTAACCGGCATCGCAGTCAAAGTGAAGAGTCTCTCCAGCTTTGTAGGAGCTTTGCAGCCCATGGACCTTCCCGTTCTGCACCTCGGGTGTCACACAGCCGATGGCTGCAGGGAACGAGGACAGCATCCTTTAAAGGTCAGTGCATGGGCCAGATCCTGCACGCACAGCCCCCTCCCTTCTCATCACCGCCGTCAGCCTGTCTGTGCTGTTCCTACGGGACATCCAGCATCCTTTCCCTCAGCCCCCCACCCAGCAATGGAGCACCCACCCACCTTCGCAGCGGGGCACGGGCTTGCTCCACACCCCAGCCTCCGTGCAGTTGATGGACACGTTCCCAATCAGCTCGTAGCCATCCTTGCAGCTGTAGTACACGGTCACTCCCCGGGAAAACTTGTCCAAGGACTGTCCGCTGTGCAGCCCGTTGGCAATATTTGCTGGCTGAGGACACATCACCTCTGGAGAGGGAGGGGAAAAACCCATGAGAGCATCTGGGAGAGGTGATGCCCAAGAGACACGTCAACTGACACCTCCACATCAGACACGGGGGAAGGCAAAGGAAGAGGACAGAGGGCTCGTAGCCCAGTTACTGCCAGGTCTGTCCTGACAGCCAGTCTTTGGGTGCCCCATCTCTCCTCTGACTTTTCTGGACAAAGAGGGTTGAATTGATGCATAAAAATCCATCCAGTCTCGCCCCAAAGGCCGTGTCGCAGCCCCGCCCCGCCTGGTCCCCGCGCCGTCACCAGCCAGCTCTCCGTGGGTGTGCTGCCGTGGGAGCACTGGGAGGAGGGTGCTGGCTCTGGAGACCACTTTGCACTTGCTCTCACATTAAGAAGTGATGGGCCAGTTCCTGGACAGACACTGCGGGATCGCCAGCACCCAGCCCCAGTGCAGACGTACGGCACATGCAGCCGCAGTTCTAGAAAGACTTAGCTCTGGATTTACGGATGTAAGCTTTTTCTTCACATATTATAAAACTGGATAATTCATTAAAGGGGAATTCAGTCCCCCACTGAAGAACACAGTGACAACAGCCAGGGTCTCCCCTGTGCTCAGACCCACACTACGAGCTTCTCCCCCGAGGGGACACACACAGACGCACCTTCACAGCGAGGGCCGGGCTGGCTCCAGTTCCCCGACACTCTGCAAAACACAGCGGCATTTCCCACAAGGTGGTAGCCAGGATCGCAGGTGTATGTTACAAACATTCCCATGGTAAAATTTGCTTTGTCCTGGCTGTTGTGGTGTCCATTGGCGATCTGCGGAGGCATGGGGCATGGCCGGACTGCGAGAGGGAGACAGAAAGTCTTAACTCAGCGAGAGGACAGGGAGCAAGGGGAAGGGAGCCGGCGTGATGCTGCGTTGCCGGATGGGGTAAAGCCCATCGCAGGAACGGCTCTGCCTGCACACGCTGCTCCTGCCTGCAGGGAGCACTCACCAGGCAGAGCTGCCCACGGGGGAGCAGCGAGCACCCACACTCACCCCTCTCGCAGAGGAGCACTGGAGGATCCCAGGTCCCCCCGGGCTGGCACTGGGTCTCATATCTGTTCTCTGCAGCGTAACCGGCATCGCAGTCAAAGTGAAGAGTCTCTCCAGCTTTGTAGGAGCTTTGCAGCCCATGGACCTTCCCGTTCTGCACCTCGGGTGTCACACAGCCGATGGCTGCAGGGAACGAGGACAGCATCCTTTAAAGGTCAGTGCATGGGCCAGATCCTGCACGCACAGCCCCCTCCCTTCTCATCACCGCCGTCAGCCTGTCTGTGCTGTTCCTACGGGACATCCAGCATCCTTTCCCTCAGCCCCACACCCAGCAATGGAGCACCCACCCACCTTCGCAGCGGGGCACGGGCTTGCTCCACATCCTGCTCTCCGTGCAGTTGATGGACACGTTCCCAATCAGCTCGTAGCCATCCTTGCAGCCGTAGTACACGGTCACTCCAAGGTGAAACTTGTCCATGGACTGTCCGCTGTGTAGCCCATTGGCAATGTTTGGTGGCCGAGGACATGTTACCTCTGGAGAGGGAAAAGAAATTGCCCTGTGGGTCAGCTGTTAGCCATTTTGTATGCTACTAGAACTGTTTGGGTAATATCAGGGTAATATCCTGAATTGTGCTTAGTCTTTGTTCCATTTGCTGGTCCAAAGTATTAGTTAACAAAAGGTACAGCAGCACTAAGATTACAATCACATTTCAGACAGTGGAAATCACTAATAATAATAATGACAGTCCTGACAGAAGTCATAGGCTCATCACGTGATTTGTCAGAAGATGCACATGGACGTAGAAGCAGTAAGAGCAAGAAGTTGTGCTTACTTCCCATTCTAAGCGGCAGATGAAAATGTCCCACATCTGAGCAGAAGCAGCCACAGAAATCCCCCTGGGGCAGCAGATCTTGCCATCCCCCAGCTGGCCTGTGGCTCCTCAGCGTGCCAGGCAGCCCCAGGGTTAGGTTCTCCCCATCCTTAATGGAGCCCAAGACAGCACAGGCTGCAGCCATCCCCATGTCCCACCCCAGCTCATTTCTTCTGAGCTGTAGCTGTCTCCCCAAGCTGGCAGCGTTTTCCTTAGAAGAGAAGCGAGGAGGACAGATGCATCCCAGCTTTGCTTTCCCACAGAATTTGAGAAGACACAAGAGTGAGCTTTCCCCCGGTGGCTGCCACCACTTGCCCCGCGCACTGGGACACCCGCCTTTTTTGCACGCTGGCAGGGGTGGGCTCCATCTGGAGTCAGCTCGGCACGTGCTCGTGCGGGAGCCGTGCAAGGTGTACCCGGCGTGGCACACGAAGCTTACGGTGTCCCCGGTCCTGTAGAAATAGCGAGTGGTGGATACTCTCCTCCCATATCGGATCCACGGGTACGGGCAATAGCTAGCTGGAAAAGGGAGAGAAATAAAACGTCGTTCACCTGCACAGCTCTCAAGGTGTGCCAGGCCGTGCTGGTTGCCGCGTTGATGGTGTCCGTGCAGCCTGGTGCCCCCTGAGCAGCGGGATGTGGCGGGGGCTGCAGCGGGGCCGGGCGCCCCCGGGGCTGCAGGATTCCTCCCTGCGCTGCTGGGGGACCCGGCTGCTTCCTCCCCTGGCAAGAACTGGGCGCCGAGGATTTCACATCAGTCGCCTCGTGAGGGCAAGAACCTTTCACGGCCTTTCTGCGGTGCTTCTAACCCACGGGCTGGGAAGCACATCCTCTGGGTCTGGTCTGACACAGGGAAACGTTGGCAGGACCAAGCAGGACCGACCTAACTGGGTCTGTGCTACCAGGGCAGCCAGGCAGGGGGTGCCCAGCGTGGGCTGGGGGGTGCCATGCAATGCCTCTGCTGCACCTTCCAAGGGAGCCACCCGTGAAGCTGCTGGTGTGCTCCCGGGGGTGCGTGGGGGTGCTTTGCAGGGACAAAGACGGAGCAGCAGACACACAGGGAGGCGGGCAGGCAGGCCGACATTCACAACTAAAACCACAGGGAAATAGCTTTTTGTCCAGTAGGCAAATATTTGCACTAGATATGGGGATGTAGAAAAAGGTAAAAGAAACACCTCTTGCAGGTAATATCGTTTAGGTTACTAAGTAGAAGGCCACAGCTCTGTGCCTCTGAGGTATTCAGGTGCAGCCTGTCTCTGTCGCGCCATCCCCGAGCTCTGAGCTTGGCTTTGCTGGAAAACCACAGCCCTCCAGCATCACACAGCACACGTGAGCAATGACAGCTACTTCTGCAAGGCTGGCAAACTGAATGCACATATGTCAGCTGAGTATATAGAAAACCACATATAACAGAAGAAAATACGACTTACCGTTTTGCAAAGCATATACTTAGTGATACTCCTTTTTAATTTTTTATTTTTTTTTTTTTAAAAAACATAACCCAACCCTTTGCAGCCACTGATGCTTGAGCCCCAGCCCTCCACTGAGCCACCACAGCCTCTAAAGCAGGAGGATCAGCCTTTGGTCTCTCAAGATGCCGGTGAATAATTAACATGATTGAGAGCATAGACAGAAGCCTTCTCCATACAGTACTAATCACTTTTTAAACCTTGCCAGGGCAGCCAGGTCACAGCACCTATGCTTACAGGACGGGAGGAGGTAAAGAAAGCCATACTGCAGTGCTGGAGCCAAGTTTCTGTAGGTTTTGACTATGCTGTCCCAAACAAGAGGGCACCTCGGGCTACGCGCCAGGCTTTCATGCCCTGCAGGCTTTCAGACTGAACATGCCAAACAGCACAGTCTTTTTTGACATTTTACTCCCCTGCCTCTTCTCAACACATTCCTGTTTATCACAGGAAGTTTCAGCTTGACAGAACTCAAACACAATCTATTATTGGAACACGTGCCTCGTCTCACTGCTGTAAGATGCCGTACCCATAACCAGCTTTACTTTGGCTGTTTAAACACGAGCGTCAAGCCCCTTTTTACAAGAAGCTGGGCAAGTTGTGAAAGACTCTCCATAGCCTCCTGGTACGAGGTTGTAGCTCCCTTTCCCCTGGCTGCTGAAGGGCACAGGGTGGCCCCCGTGCTACCCCAGAGGGTCTTTTCATTAGTGGAGGAGTTCAGAGGCTCTGTGATGCTCAGGGTCTGCCGTGCCAAGGTCTGCCTGGGACCAGCACAGAGCTCCTATCTGCCTCCGCAGGGAAAAGCAAAAGGATCAGCGAGGAGAGGAGCAGAGATGAGGAAGAGGAGGGCCATGAGAGGAAGGCCCCAGAGGCACGGACCTGCTGGTCCTCCTTACCTTGAGCCCCAGCCGCGGCGGCCAGGAGTAGAGCGGAGCTGCCCAGGAGGCAGAGGGCAAAGGCGAGCACCATGCTCCGGTCCCCAGCGCCAACTGCGCCTGCTGGGGGGCCGTGGGAAGATATAGGCACCCCAGTTCCCCCCACCGCCCCCCGCATGCGGAAGGAGCCGCAGCTGTGGGGCTTCCCGGGGCTGTGGGACAGGAACCCGCGGGCTCCGCGGCCCAGGGTGGGCGCAGCCACCACCCCCGGGCAGGCTGCAGGTCCCACACGCCGCTTCTGCTGCTATTTTTGGCAGGGGAGCACATGCCCCTGGGACCCGCGGCATCTGAGAGAGGAGGCGGGGTGCAGGCACAGAGGTGCCGTTAGCCAAACCGTGCCCTCGGTGGAGAGCATCCTCAGGTGGGGAAGGGGCCCGGGTGCTGCCCCAAGTCCCCAGACGGTGACACAGCCCTTCCCAGGAACTGGCCCGGCTTGCCTGCCCACGCAGGGGAAGGGCAGAATGGGACATCCCCTCCACCCAGGCACGTGGTGGCAGCTGGGGACAGAGCTGTCCCTCAGGGCCGGGGGTGCTCGGGCCAGCGGGTGCAATGCACAGCCCAGCAGCCACGGACCCGACTCCTCCCGACCCAACCCTGGCTGCTCTAGGACTCATCCAAGCTGGTGCCATCCCTCGCTCCTGGCTGGAGGACCGAAAATCCAGACAGAACTCTCTGATGTAGGAGCAGCCGCAGCAACCTCCAGCTCCCCACCTCACATAGCAGAAGATGCTTTCTGAGCCTAAAACAAACAGCAAGACATGCATTACTCGAGTCTTTTTATCTGTTTTATTGACAACGAGCTTCCAATATTTACATATCCAACATTTATACTTCATAATTGCACTTGATAGGTTACACTCAGATTACAAGGTAAAATTATGTACAACTCAATTACAAACACCCGTAAGCTCCGTCACAGCATTCACAGTTTGGTTGCAGGGAGATTGTTTTCAAGCTGATTGCTAAATCAGGTCTTAAATCATTTGGAAAAACCACTCTGGACTATGCAGTAGGAGTAATTGTGCTGGGATTAAAATAACAAATCAGAACACAGCACCAAACTACAGGGCTTTACATTTGTGTTTTGTTCTAGTCACTCACATTGCTTATGGTAAGAGATACATAAAAATAACCAGCAAACTCCAAGTGCTTGTTTTGCAAGACTGGCTTCCGAAAACAGTATCTCGTGGTACCCCAGGGACAGCTGAACAGGGCAGTGCTCTGCTGGGAAGGGAGAACTTTGCGGGTCTATTCGGAACAAGACTAATGTGTTGATGGAAATGCATATTTGTGGTTTTCCCTCTAATTAGATGCATGTTCCTGTTAACAGGAAAGCACTGATGAAAACGCAGAAACAAAAAGTATATAGTAGACACATTTTGAATACTTCCCATTCCCAAGGCACATCATGAGAAGCTCACAGATGGGTGATTCACCTCTGCATCAGACAAAACCCGAAACGTCAAAACCTTGCTTTACCAGCAGCTGAAAGTCCTAGTGTCTCAATCTGGATTCAGGCTTAACAAGTTTAAATCCCATCACAGTTTTGTTTCCCTTCTAAGCAGGATTCCCACGAAACCTTCAAATCTTTACTTCATTTTACGAGATGCTACAAACCTCTTTTGCTTATTAAGTGATCGGGGAGCCAACACCAACATCACAACATGGGCTTTCTATCAGCCAAACAAATCAAGGGCACTTTTGCCCGCGCCTTTGGTTTAAACAAGGCGAGTGAGGTCCCATCACCCGAGCTGTCCTCGTGGCACTGCCAAAGCCTGGCTCAAGTTGGGGACAGCACGATTCCTTGCTCACCTCTACCCGCCCTCGCAATCCATCCTCACCACAGTGGGCAACTAGGTCAGGTCAGACAGGACGAAAACAAAGCACACAAGACGTGGGGTTTGCGTCCTGTTCCCCACGGAGGAGTGAATTAAGGCTTTGCCTTGATGTGCCTCCCTGCCTACTTCGGGCGCAGCGTCAGAGCAACAGTCGCGCCGTGCAGCTGCTCACCAGCCCTGCAGCGAGCGGAGCAAGAAGCCAAAAACCTGTGTTCTCTCCCCAGAATCACAGCGGCCCCGAGGCGCCCCGGGGCTGAGCTGGCACCTGGCCAACCCGTGGCAGGAGCCAGCACGGTCGGGGTGCACAGCACCACCTGAAAACGCCTTTTAGGTGCAAAGTCAGACGGCGATTCCCTGCTTCGGCGTCGCCCCAGGCAGGCGGCATCCCAGCAGAAAGTGAAAAAGTTCACACGCAGCCACTTTCTGAGGACTGGTGGCATCTGCCGCAACACCTGCGGGTTCTGCATTCGGCCCGGACACCACCTGCCTACGGACAAGCTCCGCTGCCCACGAGCGCCCACCCAGCTGCGATCCCCCGGGGCTCGCAGCTCACCGAAAGCTTCAGCACTTCAGGAGAAGCACTGAGTCACTGCAGAGACGAGAAGGGTGTTTCCTGCAAGGTACCTGCGGAAAAGCCTCGACGTGATACAAAGACAGTGGCGGGGCGGAGACCTTCAGCTGAAGTTTAAAAGTAATTTTAGTACATACAGGAAGAGTCAGAATAGTAGTTCTCTGTAATATGACATTTATATTTTTTTCTCTCTGGTAAAATTAATGATCTGTAAGGATTGCTGTTTGCACAGTCTTGCCTTGAAGTAACGGCTGCAACTGTCCTTTTATATGAACATTTTCAGTGCTTTTAGTACTGACCAATTATACTCATTTGTATCAAATAATTTTTTTAGATATTCATCACTCACGTGAAGACATTCGCTGTTAATCCTCTCGGCAGCAGCAGCACTTCCTACCTCAGGACACTTAAGAAATCCCTGAATCTTGGTTAGGACCAGGCACAACATGAACTTAGCAGGGCTGAGAAACTGAGCATGCGGAGCTACCCAAAGTGCAGGGTTTTCTTGAGCCGACTCTATTGCAGCGGGAAGGTCTTTGGCATCATTGCGACTTCGCCGGGGGATAACCGCACTCCATTTCCGAAGGGCATTCGCAGCTGGGTGGCAGAGATCCCCCCAGCCCCGCGCCCAAAAGCGCGAGCGCTTCCCGGGCAGCGACACGGGGCAGCGGGGCCTCGCCGGCCGAGGTCTGCTGGTCGCTGCTTCAAGGCCAATTTCACAGGAGGGAAAAGCAGGGCGCTGGGATCAGCGTGATTAAGTCTACAGACCCCTTCCCCGCTGTGCCCGTTCCCTCATCTAGACGTTCATAATCAGCATCGCCAGGAGGAGGGGGAAGATTCCTACAAGAGACAAATAAGGAGCTTCAGTCTTCACTCCAAACATACTCAACTATCTTTTCCCACCCTGCTCCCCTTTACCTTCTCCCTCTTTTCACAGCATGATCTTAAAGCAACAGACATGTAAATGCAGCAACAACAGGCATGTAAATGCAGCAACAACAGGCATGTAAATGCAGCAACAACAGGCATGTAAATGCAGCAACAACAACGGGCACGTAAATGCAGCAACAATGGGCACGTAAATACAGCAACAACCAGCACGTAAATACAGCAACAACCGGCACGTAAATACAGCAACAACGGGCATGTAAATACAGCAACAACAGACTGTAGCAGGCGGCTTTTAAGCCTATTTCAAGAGGAACACACAGGAGACAATGACATAAAGATAAGCAAGAGCACAGTGCAGGGGTTCAGGAATATGTATTACTTACCAACAATGATCATGTTCGCTCCACCTGGAAAGGAAGCGAGCCAAAACGTGAGACTCAGCACCCATTCAGCACAGCAATTCATCAAACTACACAACATGCAGTATCTCAAGTTGGAGCCAACGCATACGGAAGACAATTCAGGCAACAAGACAGGACCCCCGCACAGCCCAAAGCCACAGATGTTTCCCTGTTAAAACCCAGATGTATTTACCAGGATACATCCCACTAGCCTGCAAGTCCATGCCACAACCTAATTGTGTTCTTTTGGCATTAGATTTTAGCTGAAGCTGCTTCAGGAAGCATCAAAGGCTTACTCTGTAGCAGACTTACCCGATTTGAGGATTCACAAAGGAAGGAAAAAAATAGGTATTTTGAAGACAGAGAGAAGGCAGCAAGACAGACACAGGGGATAGTCACCTCTGCATTCAGGAGCAGGCTTGCTCCAGACACCCCCATACTGATCTCCTGCAACACACTGAAGAAGGGCTGCCCCAACAAGGCTGAAGCCATCGCTGCATTTATAGACTACAACAGAGCCGTGGCCAAAGTCTCTGCCCTTTGTGCCGTTGTGCATCCCATTGTCAATCGTGGGGGGCTCTTCACAGAGAATGTCAGGGAGCTCTCCTACAGAAGGAACATCAGCAAGAGTGTGAGTACTTCTCCTAACCGAAAAGGTGAGGAGCTGTGTGGGGAGGAGGTGGTACAGCCCAATGCCACGCATCTCGCAGCAACTGAAAAGACTTTGAGCTTTCTTACTTGGTACTGGGCCTCAGTTACTGGTCTGTTAGCCTCAACTCCAGGATCTCATCCCATGAAATAAGCCACTGAAGTGTCTAATCAGGCTAGAAGAAATGTTTCAGCCACTTCTAGCTTCACATAGCACAATACGCTGACTTCGTAACACCTGATTTCAGCATTATACCAAACTGAGTGGACAGAGTTCTAACATCCAATTATTTACATCTTTCCCTGGTAACTAGAGAAAGAAAACTTTCCTCCTGTGACTTCTTTTTTTCCTATAATTTCTGCTTTTCCCTTGCTCCTTCCACTTTGCCAGCATAATTTCTGAATTGGATGAGAATATCACACCTAAGACCTCACAGCATGAGTTAGTATTGAAATCCTGAATTTTACAGTTGATTGAATTAAGAAGCACAAGTAAGAGCAGCCCAAGCCCACCAGCAAGGCAGCCACACCAACGCAATTCCAACTACTATCTCAGCGGCTCTGTGCAGGGTTTTTCCCCTCTTACTTTCACAGTACGGAGGTGCTGTATCCCAATCAACTCCATTTCCTGATACCACACATTTGGCAGAAGATGACTCCTTTAATTCATACCTAAAGAAAGAGAAGTTTAGTACTTCCCAGGAAACCCAGAATGGGTTCTTTCCCTGCCTCCCCACCACTGCATGCGGGCGAGTTATTAACCAGAAGTTGCCCCTTCTGTGAAACGGGATCTGGCCACATCAAAGCCCCTAAATAAGGGCACTGCTAAGAGCTGAACTGAAGCAGTTCACTGCATTACCAAGCACACACGTGTTGCCACATGCTCATCTCACTGAAGACAGAATATACAATTTCACTGAAGACTTGCACTGGGAAACTGGGGGTGTGTGTGGATGTTCCTGCCTGTGATCCCTGTCTTCTGGCCCCTGAGCTGGTCCCTTTTCAGCAGTGATCCACTCACCCAGGATGACAGGTGAACGTCACAACTGTCTCAAACAGGAAATTGTCCGCAATCACGTCCCCGTTCGCTATCGTGGGAGGAGTACATTGCTGTCCTGGAGGAAAAGCAAGCACCACGGAAATGGCTTCAAACCCAGAGACTCGAATTTCAGAGTAACATCTCAAGCGTTTACAGATCACTTGCACAGTCAGGACAGGAGGGGAACAGAGATACTCACGTATACAGAAGTCTGGGTCTGCAGACCAGGTTTTATCAATCAGACAAGTGACAACAGAGGTCTTCCCACTTGCTGCAGTATAACCCGGTTTACACCGATAGCTCAGCTTAGTTTCAGCAAGAGAGCTGTTACCCACGGTGCTTGTTAACTCAGCGAAAGGGAAGTGTGGGGCAGGACCACAGAAGACTGAAAATTGGAGACAAAAGCAAGGTTAGTTACAGAAGAGAACCCAAGGGGTCTGCAATAGCACTAACCCACTGCATGTTTTGGAGCCCAAAACATTTAACTGTTTTAACGTCAGTATCTGGGTTACAGTTTGCATCCAACCGATTCAACAAACAGCAGCATATATCACAGTTTGCTTCACGGGAGGAAGGATGGAGATTGGGTATCTCTGCCTCAGAGATGCTCCTTCACTGACCGCCAACCCAACCTGCAGGACCCCAGTTCAGCTGAGCTCAGAAGCCAAACAGCCCCAGCAGGTCTGGCAGTTGGTGAAGCCTCTCAGGTGTAGCAGGCAATTTCACCTCTCCTGTCAGTGCACTTCTGGATCATTTGCTGCTCACAAATAAATAGCTTCAAGCCTAAATGCTTAGCTGGCCTGGGCTGTCACGCTGAGGACCGAAGCCAGCGTGCTCTGCAAGGGCACGGTGACAAGCACACAAGGTTTGGAAGCGGACCTACTCAACAGCCCTTAGACCTACTTCATTGCAATTGCTCAAGGAAATAACTGTTGGTACTCACTTGGGTCACATGTTGGCAGAGGTGGCTTCCAGGTGTTTTCTGCTTCACAAGTAACTACATTACTACCATTCAATAAATAACCAGGTTTACACTCAAAAGTCACTGAATTTTTATACGTGTGCTCAGTGCCAAAGCCAGATAACTTTTTCCCATTTTTCACTTCTGGATTTTTACATCTGACCACTGGAAGTGAAGATAAGACAATAAGAATTTTTATTACAAGAAGCAAAACCCCTGCAGCAACACCAGAGGTGTTACACAAGAAGCTTACAAAGAGAACTGCTGTTCTTATCACTCTGAGAGAGGCAGGTCCCCAGTGGGGTGCAAGTACACGAACAGACACGTCATTAAGGAACTGCACATGCGAGAGCTTCGTTTTTCATTTGCAGGAAGCCCTGGGCATGGGCAGGGAGAGGGATGCTTTCTGTGGGCTGAAGAATCCATTAAACCAAGCCCTGCCTCTGACCATGACTTGGGTGGCCACTGCATTAAGCTTTCCAGGAATCCTTTTAGACTCAAATCAACCTCCTCACATTTGGCAGCCCATCAGGCAAGTACAGATCGGGAGAGGAATGAGAAACAAAGTCAAAAGAATAAGGAGAGAAAGAAAGCAGCTACCTTTGCATTCAGGGGCTGGACTACTCCACACTCCGTTGAGGTTGTCATCCGTCATGCAGTGAATCGTGGCATCTCCAATAAGAGAAAACCCCTTGTTGCAGCTGTAGGTTACAGCCATGCCAAAGGTGAAGTCTCTGTCCCCATCAGTGACCTGCCCGTTCTTGATCACAGGAGGTGGTAAACAGGGAATAACTGCAGGGGAAAGGAGCCGCAAGAAAATGCAAGAACATTTCCACCAAATAGGAAACTGAGGTCTACCTACTAAAAACCAATAAAACAAAAAAACAAACCCAACATCCCCCCCAAAAAAAGAAGCCAAATTAAAACCAGGGAAGCAGTCCTCAAGCAATCATCATCTCAACCTAAAGTTCTGAATGCGCCTTTAAATTCTGAACGTTTTCCAAGGTTGTTTTTTTTTAAATGGATAAATGGCAAAACAACATCTATTGTCCAACAGGCTTTGTGGAGGCAAATAAACATGGTCCCCCCAAGCAGTTGGGACCCTCACCCGCTGGTGACGGCATTGCTGCCCTTCACTGTGCTACCAAGGACGAGGCCAGAATATCCATCACAGCAGCAAACTGTCTGGACTAGCACTGATACCGTCTCTGTGTATAGGCTATACATATGTCCATCTCTACCCGATGGCCAGGCCCATCCAACAGGACGCTAAAAAAGCCCAGATGGCTCCAACAAAACTCTCAGCATTTATTTTGCCTTTGAAAACGGAGATTTTTTTTTGACATGCAGTCGTGTCTGAAGGCACCCCAGTCCCGGTCAAGCGCAGCAATTCAGCAAGGGCTGCCTGACAGAAAACACAACACGAGTGCTGCAGCGTCCACACCAGCCTGGCAGAGAGCTTGCTGCGTGCCCACGCTGGGCAAACAAACAGCCTCGGGAGCTGCTTTTCTCACAGATCTGTCACCAACATCCACAGATCCTCCTTAGTATTTAATTTCCATTCCCTGCTCCACCGAGAGTGCTTGTTTGGGGGAGAGGTAAGGAGTCAGTCTCATTAAAGGCCAATATTTGCATTAGGTGCCAAGAGGAGAGCATCCAGCTGCCATTCCCCAGACTACCAGATATATTGTAATAGCTTCAAGGAAAAGAAGTACACAAAACATTTAAGAGCTGCTTACTCTCACAGTATGGATTGCTATCCCAAACAACTTCATTGTTTCCAAGTACACATTTTGCAGATGACTTTCCAATTAATCGGTACCTAAGAAAAGATTGAATCTCTTTAAAAAAATTAAAAAATACTTGGGAAATTCGGATATACTTTCTAATGGTATTCTCTGGAGGAGGTGAACCCTAAAGGAAAATCAGCTAGCCCTCCTATAAAATACAATTCTCTTAAAACCTAAAGAAATACAATATATGATGCAGTTAGAGGAAACTTTACACTTGCAGTGGGTGGACACAAGCTCACAGGACAGCATCCTCACCCTGAGTCTGTTCAACCCCATGCTGTGGAGTGGCAGATCCCAACTTATTTTCGGAGGTGTCACTGACAAACCTTAACAACCCTCCTTCCCTCTCGCCCCACTCCTGGCACCCCCAGGACACCCCTTTCCTGAGACCCCTTAGTGAAGACGGGGACAGCTGGACCCACTGCACAACAGCAACCGCTGAATTACCAAAGAGCACCAACAGGAAACGAACAAAATCCTTTGCAAAGCAGCCAAAAAGCAATCTGCAAAGACCGTGTTCTCGTGCCCAGAAGAGAACCAGCAGGAGAGAGCCTGACCCCCCAGCTCCCCACCCCAAACACCTCCTGCCGTGCCCGTGCTTGCCACGCACACGGCCCCCAGCTATAAAAAACCCGGGGCCAAGGCTTACCCGAGGTCACAGGTGTAGGTTATTGTCGCCCCAAACAGGAGGTTGGTCGTGTAGTTAAACTTGCCATTCGGGATGTCCACTGGACCGCACGACTTCCCTGGAAGGGCAAACGATCAGCATTAGCTTTGTTTTATAGTGTGAGAGTGAAATGGAGGTGACGGTGCTCGTGCGGGTCTAACTGACCATTGATCAGGCACCTGAATTCCCTCATGAGCAAGTACCAGCACTTTCAGAAAAGATGCAAGATCCACAGTAACTTCTGAGGAATTGAAAGTTAAAAGAAAGTAACAGCGCAAATAAAGCTGAGGACAACTGAAAAAAGCCACGGTCTATATGCTTACTGAGAAAGGAAACCCCAGCGGGCCCAGGGCAGAGGTCTTGGCGCATACGGAAAGGAAACAGGGTGAGGAAGAGGATGGGGAAGGACCCACTGACCACCCTAGGGCCGGTACAGGTACATTGCCACCGGGACAACAGGCTCCCACACCCTTTTCCACACGGTACCTTGTTTCTGTGCAAATATATTACAGTATTTACACTCTGCCACCAGGTGGTAAAGGAATTAAGAAGGGCAGAGATCATCTCCCAGAGATTAGCGTTTCTAAGGGGGAAGGGCAGCCCCCCCGGCCGGCACGCGGGGGGGTCGTTCTCAACTGCCCTAAAAATAGCAACCCGGGGAGCATCCTTCCCAAGTGTCCCGAGACACGAGTGGGCTCTGAGGTGCAGCAGGGGATGTGCACATGCCCCCCCCCCCCCCCCCCGCCCTCCCCCCAACCCAGGAGCCCGCGAGGGGGGACCCACCGATGCAGAAGTCGGGGTTCTCTGACCAGGTGGAGTTGTCGAGGCAGGTGACCACGGGGGCCTTGTCCCTGGCCACTGTGTACCCCGGGCGGCACCTGTACCTCTGCGTGGCCCCCACGGCGTAGGACTGCTCCGGGGGCGTGAGGGGCTCCGCAAAGGCAAACCTGGGCGGCTGCGGGCACTCACCTGCGGGATGAAAGGGGCGTGGGGAGGGTCGCTTTAGCCCTTCCCACGCAGCCCCAGCCCCCCCACCCCCCCCCCCTTCCCACGCGGAACCATCCCCACGGAGCCCCGCTCACCCCACGCTCCGGGCAGGACCAGCAGCACGGCGCAGACCCAGCGCAGCTCCATGGCCGTGGCCGCTCCGCGCCCGGCTCCGCGGGACTGCGCGCAGCGCAGAGCGCGGCCCTTTCCGGGGCGGGCAGAGGTCGGGCCGGCCCCCGGCTCCCGTCGCAGTTGATGCTCAGCGGTTTTGTTGTTTTCTCTTTTTTTTTTTTTTTTTTTTTTTTTTTTTTTTTTTTTTTTCCCACCCTCTCCCCAGTTCTCGAGGTCAACGGGGACTTGGGCTCCGCGGCTCCCCCCGCGGCGGCTCCCACGGCGCGGTCGCTTTCTCCTTTATCGGCTACGAAACGATGCTGCTGCACAGCCGAGAAGCGGCAAACCACAACTGGCTGGAGCGGGGGTCGGGTCCCTTTTTCCCCCCTCCTTTTTTTTTTTTTTTTTTTTTTTTTTTTTTGCCCCGGGAGGGGTTTACCTGGGCGGGGAGTCACCCAGCACCACTCCCCGTGACGCCAACGCGTGGGAGCCTCTGCCTGACGAGGGCCCCGTGTTCTTGGTGGGGCCACCCCATCGCCCTGCCCTTGGTCCCCAGCTCAAGGGCAGCGGGGGCCCCCCCCCCCCGGCGCACCGCCACACCCGTGGTGCACCGTGCAGACCTTGTCTACGTCTTCTCTTTATTGCACCTCGCCCTCTGCGTCACCCAGGTGAGGTTCAGGGCACGGTGCACCCACCACTTGGCACCCAGGAACAGCCCCAGCTCCCGCCAGCCCCACGCTGGAAGGGATGATCCGAAGGGGACAGCGAGGGACAGCAGCCAGGGCGCGGGGCAGCTCGGGTGCTCAGAGGGCCGTTGCCTCGTCCTCTCCTCAATCTGGTATCAGGGCTGCACCCGTCAACAGAAGCCCACGGAAATGGGATGCGTCCCAGTTTGAACAAACACAACAGCAGAATCAGAGAACTGCGCCGCACCTTCCTGGCCGACCTGCGGCACTGGCTGACTCCTGCCAGAACACCAATAAACCCCGTCTGTTGGCAAACACTAATAAATTGTAGAATCCTAGAACGGTTTGGGTTGGAAGGGACCTTAAAGCCCCCCCAGTGCCCCCCCCTGCCCCGGGCAGGGCCCCCTTCCCCCAGCCCAGGGGGCTCCCAGCCCCGTCCAACCTGGCCTTGAACCCTTCCAGGGAGGGGGCACCCACAGCTGCTCTGGGCACCCTGGGCCAGCGCCTCCCCCCCCGCACAGGGAACAATTTCTTCCTTCTATCTAATCTAAATCTGCCCTCTGTCAGTTTAAAGCCATTACGCCTTATCCTATCACTACCTGTCCTTGTAAAAAGTCCCTCCCCACCTTTCCTGTCCCCCCTTTAAGCCCTGGGAGGCCACTCGAAGGTCTCCCCGGAGCCTTCTCTTCTCCAGGCTGAACCCCCCCAACTCTCTCGGCCTCTCAGCAGAAAGGCAATTTTTACAGCTTCTGTATTATAACGGTTAATTTTGTCTCCATGTCAAAACAAAACAAGGAGTAAAGCCAGCAAACACCAAGGGGAGAACTGCTAGTTTAATCCTCTGAACTCCTTGCTGGAGCGGCAGCCTGTTTTTTTGGGTAGAAAATCCAACCAGTGCAGGAATACTCGGGGTCGGCAGTGGGTCGTTGTACCCGGAGAGGAGCACACACCTTCCCGGGCAGTGGCTCTGCTCCAGCAGCGCTGCCTCCCCTCCCTCATCGCGGTTCCCAGGAAGGGCCAGGCGCACTGCTAGGGACAGCGGAGCAACGTGCCAGCAGCAATTACCTGAGCAGCTGATTACATCCAGCAAAAAATGAGACTGCAAAATCATTTTAAAGCGCTCTGTGAGAAGGTTTGCATAGTGAATATGAAGAAAAAACATCCAAGTCAGGATACTAGTGCTGCTTATTTTATATTCCTTTTATTTACAAAACAGTTTTCCTATAAATACTGCAATTGGCGCACTTGTTTCTGCACACCAGTAAAGGAACCCCAGTAAAAAAGTAGTTTAAAAGATACGAGTAAATCTTGCAAGATTGTGCAAAGAGGGTGTTTACTATGAAATTCTTTTCCTAGTGGAAGGAAACGTTTACTGAATTTTTAAAGCCTCACTTTAAGAGCTGCAAAAATTGTTTTTTCATACTAAAACAAACAAACCAGTAGGCATGAAGCCAGCGTGGAGCTGGATTTGAAGTATGTTTGATCTTCCTGCTTCTTTACAAATCCTTGCTTGTGAAGTCAGACACTCGATGTCAGGTGCCTTATTGCACTCAGAACTTGGCCCCGGGCAGTGCCAGGGGTTGGTGCAGCACCTCTCCCTTCTCTCCCACCGGCTTCGTGCCGCTAAGGGGGCTACAGCCGCCGGCATTTATCCTGCAACAGGGAAACGAGAGGTTAATTGGGGTTAGTCGCTGCGAGCTGCAGCCCCTCGGCTTTGGGAGGAAGGACCTTTGCAGCCTCTGCTCCGTGGCACCTTGGCCCCCAGCCGCGGGGACCCGAAGGGCGTTTTGGGTGCCCCCGCGCAGGTCCCTACCGTGGGGTGCCTGGCAGAGGTGCGCGTGGGTGGGCGCCGCGCAGATGGGGCAGACGTGGCAGCTGGGGGTGCGGCGGGGGACGAGGTGAGCCAGGGTCCCCTCTGGGGCCAGGGGACACACGGGGCAGCTCGCCGTGTCGCTGTGGACAAGGGAGAGGTGCAGCCGGTCGGCGCAGGGCGGGCAGACGGGACCCCGCGGGCTGTGGAGAGAGAGCCAAGGGTGAGCCCCGACGGGCTCAGCTCGGAGAGTCTTCCTCGCCAAGCCACACCGCACAGGCTCCAGCACCACAAAAGCTAGTTTCATTGACAATTTCCAAGATACTAACTTTTTAAGCTCAAACAAGTAGCGATTTATGGATGCAAAACTGAAGCGGCTCCTCCAGGGTTAGGGCTAATAGCAAGCGGAACAAGCACTCACAGGAACAGCATGAAAGAAACGACTGGTAAAAAGAAATTCATATTTACAAAAGCTAAAGCAGGTGGATGCACCCCTGAAATCATGTTTATTTCAATCAAGTATTTATCTGAATTTGCCTCTGCCAAAGATGACTCTGTTAAAGAAGCTTTCTGAGCCCGAGAGAACACAAGACTCACGTGGGCAAGTGTCAAAAAATAACCTGAGCATAGAGCAGCACTTTGCTCACCTCGCCGCTGCGCTGCCCCAAAGCAACCAACCGTGCCTAAGGGTGGAAAAAAGCACCCGGCACTTGGTGAACACAAGGCCCCCGCTGCGGGGGCTCTTACAGCACGCCGGCTTTTTACAGCTCAACCAAACACAGAGCTCCACCACGGGCCAGAGCAGCCACGAGGCCGAGCCAAGCGAGGATGGCTGGGGGAGCACAAGCTGATTCAGAGACGTACAAGGAAACCGCGCAAGCGCTGTCCAAATAAACCTCACACCGGTTTCCCCTCCCTCCGCTTGCAAGCAGGCGGCGCGTTTTTATCCTGATGCAGAGCCATAAGCAAGAGGAACCAACCGCGCACTCACCCCTCGGCCGGCTGCTCCCCCGGGGCCGCGGGTCGGGTCTCGCACGGGCCGAGGTGTGCGCGCAGCCAGCTTTCACAGACGGGGCAGACGTGGTGGTCGCTGTGGAGAAGCACCCTTGAGGACGTGCCTCGAGTCTCTCCAGGGAGACTCAAAAATCACCGTGAAGTTCGGCACCTCCAGCTTCCCTGCAACCGTCCCAGGCAGGATGAAAACTTGGCATTAGCTCTAGCACAAACCTCCCTCGCTTTGCCAAAATGTATGAGCCGTTTCTTTGCCTCTTCTGAAACACACTCCATAAACCCCGACTCTCCTTATAGCTAGAGCCCCGGGTCCCAACCTCACCTCATCCAGCCTGCAAACGCTGCAGCTCGGCGCTGCCCTCGCGGAGCGGAGGGCGGCTCGGTGCCAGCCCCGCATGCCGAGCACTGCGGGAAGTGTCCGGGCAGCGCAGAGCACGGTGCAACTGCCCGAGAGCAACACAAGGAAAGAAACAGGAGAAACGCCTGCACGTGCTGAATGCCTTTTAAAAGCACTGAAAGAACAAAGCACAAAAATTGCCCGGAGCTCCTTTGTTGTAGGGGAATAAAAGCAGAGATTAGTGTTTCAAAAGTAATTAAATGCTGTAATATTCAGCACAGTATCAAAACAGGAAAGTGGTGGGAATAAATAAGGAGGTGTAGAATACCCTTATTTTCTACTTGAATAAATACAGTTCTACTCCACGCTGAAATTATTTTTATTCGAGCCCACTGTGGCATCTGTGTATTTTTAAGTGGAAGACAGACCTTTCATGGTCCATGGGCTGCTCCGCCTCACTCCGCTCTGGAGCAGCTTCTCCTGTGCCCTCACCCCCCAGCTCATCCGCGGCTTTGGCAGGAATGCTGGATGCAGAGAAGGAGAGAAAACAACCTGAATCCACCCGAAGGCATGGCTTTCCAAGAACGACTACTGCCCTATGGACCCACTGTTTTCTAAATAGGACATTTTTTCAGCTGCTAAAAACGATGGACTTAACTTAAACTGCAAACCCTGCTCTATCCGTGTGTCGATGCTTTCCCTCCCCACCCCGGTGGAAAGCGCTGATTTGCTTTGCACAGAGCCGTGCAGGGGGAGCAGGAGCAAGCGCCCGGTCGGCCGCGGTACCTTGTGCCCGCGGGGCTTTGGCTCTCGCCGACGCTGGGGATGGAGAAGGAGCGCGGGGTGCCGGGCTGGACGCCCAGCCAGTCCTCACAGGCAGCACAGCCGTGGCGCGGGGGCTCGGCGCGGGGGGCCAGAGCGGCGTGCACCCGCTCTTTGCAGGTGGGACACACATGGCAACTCGTCGTGTGGCTGCGGATGAGAGAGAGATGGGGGGGGGGGATCCCTCCTGTCGAGCCCCGAGAGCAGCCGGCGAACGCCAAGCCCTCCCGTGAAGCAGCCGTTGCCTCTTCAGCGAGACGTTGGCATTTTAGAGGCAAAAACTGCATCCAGATGTGCCGCACCGGTGTGGCCGGGCACGGCAAGGTTCCTAACTAGAAAGAGGTGAGATCCCGGGGTGCAGTCAGAAGAGCAGCACGAGATTTTGGGCAGCTGAAGAAGCAAACCTACCAAAAATAGGAACGCCATGGCACAGGCTGCTTCTCATCACCCGTTATCATTGGGTGCATCAGTGGATCCTTTCCCTTCATCTCGTGCTTTTGTAAATGCATATTGTAAGAGCTGAGGGGACAGAAAGGAGAAAATTCATAGAATGAAAAGCAACTTAGCAACATGGAAAGATAGCACTAACCATGCAAATATGTACTGAAGGTAATTACTATCACTCAGACCTTCAAAGGAAATACCCAGTTATCCTTAGGGAAAGTTATGATTTATGAGGGGCAGCTGGGGCTCACTTACTCTTTTTTTCTGTCTTTGCATCTCATGATGATGCCAACTAGAATTCCAAGGACTACAGGGGGAACTAACAAAGAAAGAAGAAAAAAAAAGAAAAACAAACAAACAAACATACAAGCAAATTTGTTATGTAATTTAAGTGAAAGACAGCAGTTTGGTAAAAGACTGGCAGCAAAATTCTCTGCTCGGGGGCTGCCTGTCAGCACTCAGAGGCTCCTCTCAGCCCGAATAATGCAAAACCCCTCCTGTGTCTCTGAACACAGAAACCGCTGCTGAGTGCGGTGCCATGCTGAACTTGTTAATGGTGTGAACCTCATTTATTTAGTGCTTTTATAGGCAGCCTCCTGTTTCCTTTGTATTTTAAACATACTCATCATTTTTAGTACTTGATCTCTTTTGCAACAAGGATGTTTCAAACTTCACTAATCTCTTATCTTTCAATGTCTGCCAAGGCCTTTTAAAGCAACTTTATCAATTAAAGACTGACAGGCTGTACGGGTTTTGGCTGGCTTCTCACACTGGTTTCTTTCATTTCATCCTCAATTAATGTAACATTTTATACTAAGACACAGATAATCCATCCAGTTGCTTGCAATGCTGCTGCATTACCCAACAGCAGAAAAACCCCCGAATCCTGCCCAGAGACACTCAGTACTAGAGGTAGTGAAACGCATAAACCAAAACCACCAACTCCAGGTATTTAACAGCAAATAACAGCTTTGAGTTTGGGAAATATATTTTCAATTTTAAACTACTTACCAATGCAACTAGGGATGAGGATACTCGCTAGAGAAGAAAATAATGAAACTGATGTTAAAAAAGTGAAGCCAACAATGCTGATAACTAAGCAGGGAAGCTCCTTAATCTATGCCCACAGAACAATATTATTCAAACCCAGACAACCATACACTGCTGAGAAGACAAAATACTATAAAACAATCTGTCATTCACTACTACACACGTCATTATGCTCCTCTGGAGTCCCTCACCCCTCCTCTCTCCACTGATGGAGCTGAGGTTTGTAGCTCCAGGCTGCCTCCACCCTCAACATTGCCCAAATACAGCCAAGATAACGTTAGTGGTTTCTACAGAGCTGCTCAGCTGCACGGAGAGAGATTTGAGCACCAAAATCTACCCCGTACCATGTCAGCTGAGGAGTCACTCAGCTGGGAGCAGAGAGAAAAGGGGATTAGACCAGGGAACAAGCCTGTGCAACCCCCTTAGAGATTTGAAGATAGACCCACCGAAAGAAATGAAGAAGGCACAACGAGAGCAGAAAATCAACAGTGTGTGGTCATAGGCACCCAGTGGGGGTGCAATTACAGCAATTAAAAGGACTCTGAAGCAGAAAGCCTCTCCTGAACTCTTACCTAGCCAGTAAGGATTCTCTGCTATTTTCTCTTCTGAGGGTTCAGTGTGTTTTGTCACTGCTGTAGTGCTAACTATAGAGAGAAAAAAATAAAGGAAAACCAGTCAAAGATATATTTTATATAATTCTCCATTTATACATAATATGTATAATACTTCAGTGAGGAGTAAATGTAGCACGGGCAGGTGACCTGTGCATCTGTGGCTATGACAGCGAGAGCTGTGGAAAAGACACAGGGACCTCTCGGTGACAAAACCAGCCTGATGGATAGAGGCGAGCCTGCTGCCCCACTCGGCTTTCGTGCTCGGCTGTTGCTGGACATCAGATATGTATCCGTTCTGAGGTTTAGTCCACCAGCTTTGTAGTTACTGATACACTTCACGCATTGTTTATGAAAATTCTGCCTGTTCCTCTTGAAGGGAAAAATGTAAAACTGTGTACGCCTGTGCTCGCGGTGTTCTGCAGCAGAGCCCGGCACCCTGCAGAGCACAGACTTGCCAACCATCGCTGCTGTAAGCAGGTGCTGCTCCCCTGGAAACAAACCCTACGGGAATGCCAGACTGGAGCCCTTCCCTTTCTGAGAGCAGGGAATTAGGGCTAATGAACTGCACAGCAAGAAAAACTACTCGGGAACAGGACGATCACCCCGTGATGCTCACCCCTGCATTCGGGAGGAGACCTGCTCCAGACGCCATCAACCCTGTTCTCCGTTGTACAACGAAGCGTTTCGTTTCCCACCAGCCGGAGCCCAGGGTCACACATGTACGTCACGACTGAGCCGTAGGTGAACTCCGTGCCGTTGCCATTGTGCTTCCCGTCGGGAATAGCTGGAGGCGGAGGGCAAGAAATAGCTGAGGGAGAAAAAGAAAGAAGCGCTGGACCCAGCGCTGCAGGGGGGTCTCCCCAGAGCGGAGCAGAGGGGGACAATCCCCTCCCTGGCCCTGCTGCCCCCCCTGCTCTGGCTGCAGCCCAGGGCACGGGTGGAAGGTCCCAGTGATGCTACTGGCTCGTCCCTGCTTTCATCCCAGCAGCTGTCTCCCTTCCAGAGATATTCACCTGACCTCGTTTAGTAAAATCAACACATGATTCGGTATTGCTGAGTTGGAATATTTGGTATTTCCAGTCAAGCGCTGCACAACTTCACTTACCCCGACAAGGTGGAATTTGAGTCCAGGCAACTTCACTTCCTCTTAGAGAACACCAGACGAGAGGCGACGCTCCCTTCAGTGTGTACCTGCGCGGTGAAAGGCACATCAGCACAGCAGTTTGTGGTCACCAGCCAAGGGCACGTCACCCCGGAGAGGTGCCGAGGACTCGGCAGGCAGAGCCCCTTGTCCCACCTCACACACCAGTGACTCTGGCCAGGTGACTGGGCCACAACGGGCAGCTAGCTTCGCACTCACCCACGGTTACAAACTACATCTGCTTTTGCACCGAACAGGTGATCATTTGTAATAACTTTGCCATGTTCTGGATTTGCTGGAATACCGCAAGATTTCCCTAAAAAAGAATAAGATTATGCTTAGGACACTACAAGGACACGGAGAAAGCCCACAGACATACTTTTCATGACAGTCTGGCAATGTCAAACCAGGCATCCGATGGTATTTCATGCTAAATGTCATTAAAAAAAAGACAATCCTAAAATATAAATCAGACGTGGCGCTTGGAACACGGCGCTGCGGATGCAGCTGTGGGAGGGCGCTGGGGAAAATGAAATGACATGGAGACACTCACTTTGACATAGCTCGGGAACTTCTGACCATGTTAAATTGTCAAGACAAGTGCTGGTGGGGGGCTGGTCAGTGGTGTTCTTATAGCCTGGACGACAAACATACTTCACCGTGATATTAACGTCATAAAAATTCTGCATTCCATCATCTTGTGATATTCTAGCGAAATGCACACGTGGTGGGCTTTGACAGCTACCTAGTGACAATGAAGACAGTCAAAGCGTACAGTTACAAAGAGAAAACAACAATATTTTGCATTCAGCTATGTATAAACATAAATCCAAGCGATAACGCACAAGCCTTCCTAAGAGTATGGGTATCACAGACGTTTTTAAGGAGGTGATTGATAATTTGTGTCATCCAGAGTTATTCCCAGATGTCTGTTTAATGGAAGATTATTTTAAATGTTAAAATTTGCCCTCTTTCAATCCTTCACCGGCTCAGTGCTCGCCTCCCTTGCCAGTTCCACCCGGGAAGCGTTTGAGGGGGGGGGAAGTGCAGCCAGTTCACACCGGGGAGGTTTGCAAACCCCCACGCCACCCCCTCCCACCCAGCTAACCCCGTCAGCGGTGCCAGCGCTCCCCCCGAGCTCTCCCCCCCCTTTCCTGGGCTTTCCCCAAGCTGTTGATGTATTTTTATTAACACGCAAGCGCCAGCACGTGGCTCCAGCAGACTCAGCGGAGTTAGGAAACCGGGTCAGTAAGAGATTCTCTGACGGCAACTCCATCATGCGTCACCTCGGATGAGGAAACTCTCTGAGCAGCGATTGCTAAAGCCGTAAATGTTTTCACAAGCAGCGCGCATCTCCAAGCAACTCAACTCAGAGCAAGCGAAAAACTTACGACCACAAAACTCCGGGAGGTTGGACCACTGGGAGTTTGCAAGGCACTGGATGGTGTCTGACAGCAAAGGGCGTTTAACAAAACCCGTGAGGCACCTGAACGTCACTTTGGAGCCCACCCTGAAGCTTCCCCTGTGTTTCGTGTCCTCCGGGGGCTCTGCGCGGCTTATGTTCGGCAGCGGCCCGCAGTCACCTGTAGTAAAGTAAAACTGGGTTTAGTGGGGCTTCTGCTGAAGCTCCGTGGGCAGGGCACAGCGCAGCTGCCCACACGGGGACGGCAGGGGAGCACGGCACACGCACCCACGACACACAGATGGAGGAGCAGAGCGTGTGTGGAGCACACGGAGCGTGGACACGCAGCCACGGAGCACATGCACAACCGCACATGGAGCATGCACACCCCCCCCGGAGCACACACACCCCACCCCACCCCCCCCCGGAGCACACGCATGCCCGCACACGGAGCACACGCATGCAAGCGGGGAGCACACACGTGGAGTGCACGCACCCCCACACGAAGCTCACACGCACACACCCCCACGGAGCACCCGCACATGGAGCACGTGCACACCCCCACGGAGCACCCGCACCCACGGAGCACCCGCACATGGAGCACATGCACGCCCCCACGGAGCACAGGCACACGCACCCACGGAGCGCGCACACCCACGGAGCACACTCACACCTGCACACGGAGCACACGCACCCCCACACAAAGCACGCATGCACATACACCCACGGAGCACATGCACACCCCCACGGAGCACCCGCACCCACGGAGCACCCACACATGGAGCACATGCACGCCCCCACGGAGCACAGGCACACGCACCCACGGAGCACGCACACCCACGGAGCACACTCACACCTGCACACGGAGCACACGCACCCCCACACAAAGCACGTGTGCACATACACCCACGGAGCACATGCACACCCCCACGGAGCACCCGCACCCACGGAGCACCCACACATGGAGCACATGCACGCCCCCACGGAGCACGCGCACCCGCGGAGCACACTCACACCTGCACACGGAGCACACGCACACACACACACCCCCCCCTCCCCACGGAGCACAGGCACCCTCACCCACGGAGCACACTCACACCCGCACACGCCCAGGGGGACAGGGCTCCCCACGCACCGCACGCCCCCTCTTCCCCCCCGCGGGCTCACCCCACGCCGCGGGCGGCAGCAGCAGCAGCAGCAGCGCGGGCAGGAGCGGACGGCGGCGCCCGGGGCCCATCGCTGCCGCCTCGGGGCGCCGGGAGCGGAGCAACGGCCGGGGCGCGCAGCCGGGGGCTCCCCGCCTTGCTGCGGGGGAGCGGGGCCACTCCCGGAGCCGCGGGGGGAGGAGGGGGCGGGGAGGGAGGGTGCTTGTTCAAGAGCACGCGTGGGGAGCTGCCGCCACGGGTGGACAGCGCCGGGAGGCGGCTGCCGGCGGCACCCTCGGCCCCGGGACACGCAGCCAAAAGCTGCGCCGCTCCCAAAGGGCTTGAACCCCTCCCCGGCCCCCTCCCGGCCGTCTCATCTCTGGGGGATTTTCTGATGAAAGTCTGCCCCGTGGCTGGAGGCGGGCGTGGGGCTGAAGTGGGCGGTTCTGCCCGTGTCTGCGCCAAGAGGCAGGCTGGGCACCCGGGGGAGCGGAGCGGGGCTCCCCAGCCCCCCCGCTGCCTTCAAATCGTTTCTCCGCAGAGTGACCCCTCTCTCCAGAGATATCAAGTCCCAAAGGAAAAGGAAAAAAAAACAAACAAAACAAAACAAAACAAAAAAAAAAAACCAAAACAACAACAACAAAACCAAACCAAACCAAACCAAACCAAACCAAAACAAAACAAAACAAAACAAAAACACAAAAAAAAACCCCACAACAACAAAAATCCAAAACAAAACCCCAAAAAAGGCAGCACGTGGGTGTTGCCAGGTCTGGCTGTGAGCCCCGCAGCGCACCCCGAAGCCGGGAGGGGTGGAGAAGGTCCCGTTCGTCCCCCAACACCAGCTCGGCTGCGTGCAGGGTCGAGAGCTGCATCCCCATCGGTGCCCCCCAGTGCATGGCCCAGGGAGCCCAGAGCAGCCTGGCGACATCAGCCCCCCCCCCCCCAAACCGTCTTCAGACATCCCCTGCCTGTCTGTAGGAACAGAGCTCCGTGAAAGAGAGGGTTTTCTGCAAGAAGAGAGAAGAGAAAAGGGCTTTTCTGCAGCCTGAGGGGTGCACAGGAGGCCAGAGGGCTGTAAATCAGCCCTGCTTTGGGGCTGCTAATTGAGCTGCTTTTGTCAACACCTCGCATGAAACAAGGCAGCGGGGACACCAGTTTTCCCACTGTAGCCCTCCCAGTTAGACACAAACCCCTTCGGAGGCGACGCTGCGCTGCCCGCGGAGGCCGAGGGGTGTCCTCGGGCCCGGCCGGGCGCAGGGGCCGTTGGCCTGGGCTCCGTGCCCGCCTGGGAAGGCAGAGCTGCTCCGGGCTCGCTGCCCACGGGCCTTGTGGGAAGAGCCACGGGAAAGGTTCTGGCTGCCTTTGCTGCCCTGTCCCACGCTGCCAGGCAGGGGCTAGTGTCACCCCACCCCGAGGAAAGGGCAGCCAGCAGCAGCCTGCCTGTCCCTTCCTGCCTCCCGGTCTGCCTTTGTTATCCAGGAAACAGTGATGTTTCCACTGAAAAACCCAAAGTTATCTTTCCCCACCCCCTGCCATTATATTTCCCTTTCCAGCACAATTCAAGCGCCAAGAATATATAACAAAAGCATCTACAATGAGGCCAAGAGGTGTCAAGCATCCCAGATAACGTATTCCTTTACCATACTTGTGAACATGTTGAGAAATTACACAGAGGTGTCTTGGCCACATATTTTTACAGGTCACTGGTTACCTGAGATCTGAACTGGGACGGTGGCTGCATAATACAAAAGGAGGTTGCTAACAGGAAAAAAATGCCTTGAATGCTGGGGAGTTCTCTTGTAATAGCTTACAGCAGTGACCTCAGCGAGGTGTTGAGAAGTATTTGGCAAAGACTTCTTGTAATGTCGTGCCTCCTCAGGGAGCGGCTCGGTTCGCCTGAACATCAGAAGAGCCAAGGGCTGCAGTTTCAACACAGTGAAATCCCCTTGCTAACAGAGTTCAGATTAACCCCTCGGGCTGGGCTGCTTTCCCACCCGAAGCCACGCGGGAGACATCTGGACCTGCCGAGACCATCGGGCTCAGACCAGCCCCGTCCCTCTGCCACCCACGTCTGCAGCCCTGTTTTGCCCTGTATTGCCCCAGTAACCAACCGAGCACCGAACGCTCCCGGGCAGGAGCTGCCCCAGCAGCTGAGCCCTGCGATAGCGGGTCGGCGCCTGCTCAGCTGGAGCAGAAGAGGCCAATTTGCTTTATCTTGCTGTGCCATCCCTTCCCCGCGCTGCAGAAATCAGGCCAAGCAGATGGCAAGGACAGAAGCGAGCACATGTAGAGGGGAGCCTGGCCCGTGCTGCCCCTGTGCACCCACGCTGCCAGGCTCCCACTGGAACAACGTGAGGTTTCCAGCAAACCCAGCCAGCAAAAACAGGGGTTGAGCTGCCGGAGTTGCTCTTGGCTTTCCGCAGAAACCCGCCCTGGGCTGCCTGCCCGCTCCCCGCGCTCCTGCCATCCCCGTGCGGGGCAGCAGCCTGGGATGTCACCCCCGGCTCCCAAAGCCTTTCTGGGACCGGCCCCCCCCAGGCTGAGCGGGGCAGCTGCAGCAGAGGGGCTGCAGAACTCGGGACCAGGACAGCTAAGTAGGATCAAGGTAGGTATGCATCGCTCCAGCTTTCTTTTTCAGACCACTTACTAGTAACACTCACATTCCCAAACATTACCACATGGATTTTCTTTCTTTCTTTCCTTTCTCTTAAACCAAGTTAAACTTGCATAGGAGGCCATTTAGAAAATAAATAAGAGTGCTGATAAAGAACTGATTGAACAGCAAATTAAGATACCTCTAAAAGCTGATACCTTCCTGAAAAGAGCATAAAATATGAAAAGGGAACAGCAGGCAGCTGAATTCACAGGCTACCCTTTATGAACAATTACCATGCACCTAAATTATATTAGTGTACTGTGTAGTGCAAAGATGATAAGCAGCCAACAGCAAAACCCTGACATTCCCAGCTGTTGCAGGATGACAACACTGGAGAGTGTATTTAGTTACTCCAGGCTGTGCATGGTCGCTGTGCTCGGCCTGCAGCGTTACAGAGCTGCCTTTCCTGTCTGGAAAGCAGAAGTAGCTCCTTTACAGTATGTGAGATCAGTAGATACCCGGGCCACTCGTGCCTGTTATCTTTCATGTAGCCTGAACAAAAATATAAACTGCAAAGGTCTTATGTCTCATACAGAAAAAACTTTTGTTAAAGAAAGTGCTGAAGATATAAAGATCAACGTTCAATTTAGCGTGGAAAGTAGTATGATTTCCTAAAAGAAATGAGCACATCACTTTGCAAGACAGGGAAGTCAGCGTTTCGCTTTCAGCACAACCCTGCTGGCAGCTAGCATGGGTGTATCTCCAACCGGACTGTGCTACAGCCAGAAATTCTTGGTAAATGAAGGGAGCAGCTCATCTCAGCAAAGAGATTTGGGTCTTTCACAGCCTGTCCTGTGAGTTTGTATTTATAGTGATTGCTATGGCAGCAGGCCGGCGTTGCTAGTGAGCAAGGAAATATGTGGTTGTGGAAACACCAACTCGAAGGGGTTGTGACATAACCGAGCTCTGTCAGAAATTCTGCAGAAGGCTGAGGGGTTTCTGAGCGGCTGTGGCTTCCCACCCCCAGGCTGAAAAAAAGGGCTGGTCAGATCTGTAACTGGATTCGGGACGTTAGGAGGACATTGCTGAAAGAGAGAAAAACTCAGATGGGAAAAGGAACTATGGGAATTAGCCAACTCTTGCATTAGTAATTTTCAATCAATTTCTTGGAACGTTAAAGCATATCACAATTAAAAAAATACATTTTGTACATGTACATGGGACAGACTTGATCTAGCTTGTTCTGTGTTTTAAAGCAAACTGTAAGAGTCCTGACAAGTACAACCATTGCATAGAAACAGAACACGGCAAATGCTTTGCATGCATTATGTTTACAGTGCTATTTTTGTTTGAAAGGTTAACAAAATATTTTGTTGGGGCATTTAACTGTGTGTCCTGTCTACATCTGCAGTGAGATGGCAGGAAGGGCAGCACGTGCCAGTTGTCTTTGCAATCATGCAGGGGAAGTGCAAATGCCTCCTCCCGGGGTTTCTTCTGCGGGGGTCCCTTGGTCACGGCATCACTGGACGAGGGCAGACCCGTCACAAATAAACTGCTCCAAAGCTATAGATAAATCTTTCCATGCAGTTCCTATGGGCCATATACACAGCCTGGGGGAAAGAAATGTTCACATGAAGATTAGTCGGGCTGTAGTTTCAAGGAGAGTTAAGCTTTCTGCCCAGATTTTTAAGAACTCGCCCGGTTTGGGGGTGAATTTTAGCACTGCTCTTTAGAAAGGCCTGAACCAATTCCTCCTTCAAACAAAAGGATGTTTTGGGGCATTGTTCCATTTCCCCCATCTCATCCCTCACTCCAACCTTCTGGCACTGAGGGACTGATTTTACAGGACCCATGTTTTGGGGCAGGAGAGCCAAGTTCCTGAAGCACAACGCAAAGCAGCATTTCTCACGTTAGATTGTGTGTCAAGCTGCTGCTTTGATATGATCTCCCAAAGAAGTGCCAAGAATGACAAAAGAGTAAAAAATAGAAAAAAACAACAGGAAGAGATTATTAAATCAATCTTTGTTCTGAAGTTACATAATAGAGCAAAGTAGACATTTTTAGGCAAAAAAAAAAAGGAGAAAGTTTTCCCCTTTCCTTCCATGTTGTATGGTCCAGGATGCTTCTAGCCTTTGTTTGTTCCTACTAAGGGCTCAACATCACCAAACTGTATCTCTTTTTTGGCTTCTCAAACACTGATACCACTGCAGTGTCTTTCCTACAGACACTTCAGCAAATGCCCAACCACTGCCTCTAACCCCACAAGCGGGATTTTTGGATTCCTTGTTTACCAGACCAGACAAATACCTTGGGATTTTGGTCCCAGCCATCAGCCTGGCAACGTTAGCAGGTTGGAACAAACCCCGCCCTTGAGAAATGATGCAGCAAAGGGGAAAATCCCTCCTGGCCAAGCTGCACCTGCACGGGGGCATTTCTGGACCTGGGCTTAACCACCAGCCTCTTCACATTTGTGTAACAGCCCTGGGCTGGTCGCATTCACACGTCACAAAAGGGCTGACAGATTTTCTGCTTTTGACCCAAGAGGCCCAGGGATGGGCAAGGTCAGCTTGACCCCAACACCAGAAAAATGCTTTTTCATTTCCAACATAACTGACACTCACCCTTTTTACGGGTAAAATGATCCTTTGCAGCGGATGGGGAATCTGTTGTAGCAGCACTTCTGCCATGTCCAACTTCTTCTGGCTGCCCACGACCTCGCTGGTGTGGAACAAGGTTAGTGTTAGTGCGTTGCCTCTCGCTGCCGGAACGAGGGCAGGAGCCCCAGCACTCTTAAAGGCTAGGCGGTACAAAGTTATCTCTTGCTTTTCAGTATGGCAAACAAACAAACAAAAAAGAGTTAAACAAAATCTGTAGTAACACAAGAGCAAGGAAACGATTGATAAATGAAAATACATTTCGTATGAAGCAAAGCTTTGAACCACATGCCCAACTAGTGAGAAACAGAAATTATACAGAGAAAACTTATAGAAGAAAAGATCATGACAGAAAAATCACTCACTTCCACAAAATGATGCAACTTTAGACCATTTTAAGTTTTCAAAGCAGCCAGGTTGGGGGAGGATGCCAGAGATCCCCATATACTTTGGAAGACACACGGATCCTTGGCTGGTCCCAGGAGAATAGTAGTTTGGGGTTTTGTACAAAGGTACAACAAATCTGAACGCTGAGGTAGCACAGCTCCTTGACACTGAAAAGAAATATGAGAATAGGACTGGGAATAACCAGGGGATCCCATTGATGAGTTCCTCTGAACTCCAAATGAGCCTCCAGAACTGACCTGGTGTCCTGGAGAAAGAAGAACGTGAGAAAGAGATGGTATTTTGGAGGGACTTTTTATAAAGGTTGAGCTTCATTTCCCATGTGAAAGTCTTCTTAGATGGTTGGATGCCGTTTCCACGGGGTTCTGAAAATAAAGAAAATCACAGTGTGAAATTAATCAAATGACTTTTTCATAGAAATGTGATAAAGGAGGAAATTAAGTTGGGAAACATAGGACAATGTAGAATCATTTCGACTCACTTTGGGGAGGAGGACTTCTTTCCATTTCTTTTGCTCCGAGTTTGACAGATGTGCTTTTCTCTAGGGTATAAAGAATAAGTATTGCTAGGATCACTACCCTTTGTCTTGCACAGACTGTTCATTCCTTACTCACTTCAGCAGCACTGCATTTTTTCTCTTTAAAACTGCAATATGACTTATACCAGACATGTCCTGTACGAAGCGATCACAGTATGTTAAGCTGGTGCATACTAAATACTGAACTTGTAATAAACACTAAACTCCAGTGAAACCACCTTTGCATTCAGGTGCAGCTCCGCTCCAGACCCCGTTTGCTTTGTCCATGCTCGTACAACGGATGCTCGCATTGCCAACGAGCTGGAAGCCAGACTTGCAGCTGTAAGTCACTGTTGAGTTATATGCAAATTTTTCTACACCTTCGCCATCATGCTTTCCATTGCTAACTTGAGGAGGTGAAGAGCAGGTAATTACTGCAGGAAAGAAGGTCAATGTGAGTATTGCTGAAAACTTTAGTAATAATGAAAATGCAAAACAGTTCTTGAGAGTTCACCTAAGATACTTGAAGAGAACAAACTTTATGGTTAACTGAAGATGGATAACTAGCACTGCCTTCTGGCTAGATCATCTCTCTCTTGTTTCTGAAGTGTTTCTGTTGTCGCATTTTTCTCCCTCTCACTCCAAGGGTCACAAAAATAAACGGGCAACTTGTCATGCTCTGGCTTGTGACTCCTCAAAATCTCATTCCATCACCTTCACTGCTACCTAAAGCCATGAGAAAATATGTTGATCTTGTGGGAACAAAACTGTTGAAATACAGTGTGAGCAGCAAAATTTCTCAGCTGCAGTGTTAGTGACAGATCTGCCACATAATATCAACAAAACCAATGTATGAAGACAGGTTTAAACTAGACGTTAGGATGCAGGATCTGCTGGAGTCAAGTCAAAAGTAACGTTGGATTAATCTTACATTCGCAAGTTGGAAGTTTACTCCATTCAACATTGTTTCCTTTAAGCTGACACTGGATGAAATGACTCCCATCTAATTTGTACCTAAGTGAAAATACACAAGAAAAGAAAAATTTCATAACTATCCAGAAACCGAGAATATTTTTTTCCCTGGTACCAGTATGATCAGGATAGTTTTCAAGCTAGCCACTGTGCACATACCCCGGTTAGCAGGAGAGCTCCTTCACCTTTCCCTCTGCCAGGATCCCGGTTAATCTATTTTTAGGCAATTCCTCCTTTGACTCACTGCAAGAGCGCATCTTCCAGGTAAGGAAGGGAGAAGCCATGGCTTGGTGTGGGCTCCCACACGGCCACATCTGGCTCGGATCTGCTGAATCAGGGACTATTTCTCCCTGCCTGCTTCTCGGTGAAGAGCAGCGCTGGGATTCTGGCTGCTGGCATTTCCCACACCGCTGTCACCCACCGGCACAAGGCGAGGAGGTGAGGAGCTCCCTCCTGAGCACCCACAGCACCTAAAGGTTGTGGCTCAGCCCCCGACTGCTGCTCTGCTTCGCGGCCGTGCTGCATGACCGAGGCCGGGTGGCTGGATTTGCTGAAACCCGCAGTGCTGGTGGGAGGGGGCAGGGTGTCCAGCATCCTTCAGTGCCACCTCCTCCCTGGCGCATTGCTTTTGGGTTATAGGGGTGCGGCTGTTTTGCTAAGGTTTGGTCAGAAAAGCAAACGGCAGCAGACTGCTGGCGCATCTCCTCAGCTGGTCTCTGGGAATCACAGTCTCACAGAACGGTTTGGGTTGGAAGGGACCTTAAAGACCCCCAGTGCCACCCCCTGCCCCGGGCAGGGCCCCCTTCCCCCAGCCCAGGGGGCTCCCAGCCCCGTCCAACCTGGCCTTGAACCCTTCCAGGGAGGGGGCACCCACAGCTGCTCTGGGCACCCTGGGCCAGCGCCTCACCCCCCCGCACAGGGAACAATTTCTGCCTTCTATCTAATCTACATCTCCCCTCTGACAGTTTAAAACCCTTCCCCCTCGTCCTACCCCCACCCCCTGACCCAGAGTCCCCCCCACCTTTCCTGTCCCCCCTTTAAGCCCTGGGAGGCTGCTCGAAGGTCCCCCCGGAGCCTTCTCTTCTCCAGGCTGAACCCCCCCAACTCTCTCAGCCCGGCCCCCCAGGGGAGCTGCTCCAGCCCCCCCAGCATCTCCGTGGCCTCCTCTGGCCCCGCTCGAGCAGCTCCGTGTCCTTCTGCTGTTGGGGGTCCCCGAGCTGGCCCCAGCACTGCAGGGGGGTCTCCCCAGAGCGGAGCAGAAGGGGAGAATCCCCCCCCTGGCCCTGCTTGGGATTGCCCCGACCCACGGGCAGGACCTTGCCCTTGGCCTTGTTGAACTCCATGAGGTTCACCTGTGCCCACCTCTCCAGCCTGTCCGGGTACCCTTTGCATGGCATCCCTGCCCTCCAGCGTGTTGTGTTCAAACACAACCTCTACATACAGCGGGGACCAGTGAGGGGCAATAGGGATCTACATTTCATTAAAGTGGCTATTGGATTTCCTGGCTGGGAGCTAATACATGTTGTTCTGACAGCACTGACACCTCAATCTCTGAATTGCATCTTGCTGTTCAAAAAATTTCATCATTTGGACGTAATTGATAGTATCTGATCTTGCTTAGATGGATAACATTATCACTCCACCCTGATGTGTATTTCCAAAACTTAGCTGAATCCCAGAAGGGTGGGACATGCTGTCATTTCCCCAAAATCCATCCTAAGGGAATATCTGGAGAAAAAAACCCTCTGTTACATTTGAAGCAGCTGCAAAGACTGGCAGAACAAGCCACATGATGCCAGCTAGTTCCTGCTAGGGAGGGAGGAATATTAGCTGGAGTTGCAAGAGCTTAATTTTGCAGGTCAGTTTACTGCATATGGGCCCTGATTGAAAGCAGGCAGAAAGTGTGAGTCAGCTCATGGACTGATGGAAAGTGTGCTTCATCGCAGTTTTCTAGCTGAATGCCATTGAGTTTTAAAAATTCCAACATAACCCCTTTTTAATCAATATATCTCAAATGTGTTAAGCCGAAATATTTTAAGTAACTTGTTTTGAAATCTGTAGTTATAAACTGAAGTACAACCAGCCCTATTGGGATAGATACCCCGGGGCAGTTATATTTCCTCTGGATGACACTTGAAAGAACAGGCAGCCTTAAATTCAGACCCCGGTCCCTTCCCTCCAGCTGTGTCTTATTCTCTCCCATCCCAAAGCTCTAATTCAAGTGGGAAAAGCAGCCGCATGCCGTGTGCTCGGAGCAACACCGTAGGAGCGATATCTTGTGAAAGAGCAGCCCAGCCCGTGCCCACAGGTTCATCAGAGTGGACTGGAGTTTGTATTCCAGCATCAGCCCCGGGGTCGTGGAGCTGGGCGCATCGCCCCGCCACTCACCCGTCTTGGCAGAACACGTTCACTCTTGCCCCGAACTGCAGGTCTGTAAGAGCCGCCATCCCACCCCCGGGCAGCGCGCCCGGGTCGCCGCAGGATCTCCCTGCCGAGAACGGGGCCGGTGTTAGCAAAACACAGAGCGATGGAGAGGGAAAAATAAGGGACAGACTTCAAGGGGTTAATACCCAAAGGTACCGAAGCGTTTTAATTCCCCCGTGTGGAGGTGAAAGTGTGGATCCCCGTAAGGGCTCCATGCTCACAGCGGTGAGCATCTTGCAGGAGGGCAGAGGAGAATTTTGCAGAGATATTTCCATCTCAATAGTTTGACAGTAAGTCACTCGACTGTGACAAATGTATTGCTGCCACATCATCAGTCTTAATATTACATGGATTTCGCCAAGAAACATGCTTTGTCTTCATTTTGAATTTCAGTGTTAGAATTGCAAATTGGCATTTTGTCCTGTGCATGTGCCATGTCCAGATGCAAATATATTTCCTAACATGAAAATCAAGACAGATCTGTTTATGCCAGCAGAGAAAAAAGAACATTATCGATACTCCTGCTGTTCGGTCTTAAATATGAATATCAATGAATATTCATCCAATTTTGCACTAAGCATGTAGGCGCTAGGATGATAACAACCTGGCTACATTTCAGGATGTTGTTTGGGAGCAGCTACTGGAGCTGCTCTGAACCCCACGGGTGCTCTTTGGCGCCTGGAGCGGAGCAGGGATACTCACTCCTGCACAGCTCAGCAGCCTCCGACCACGCCAGGTTTTCAAGGCAAGTGCTGGTGGGGAAACTTTCCGAGATGTTCTCATAGCCAGGGCGGCAGACGTAGCTCACGTTGGTCCCAACAGGAAAGAAATTAATCCTCTCGTCCGCCTTGGAGAGGGCAGCAAACCGCAACCTGGTCGGGGCAGGACAGCTCCCTGGCAGTCAAGGAAAGTGGGCCTGAAAGAGCCGCCCGCCGGGAGGCATGCAAAATAAACCTTGGAATCTCAGAAATGCTCTCACTACAGCGCTTTTGGAAAGCTCCTCGTGCTCATCGTGGGTTATTTCTGTTTTCTTACCAGCCTGCTATTCAGCTGAATGCATCTTTTGCAAAGCGGGGGTGGAGATGCATTAACTGCACGGGCGAAGCTGTTAGTAGGGAATAAGATGCAGGAGCACCCTGGGCTCCTGCCACGGCCTGAGCGACCCCCTCGATGGCCGGCACTGATCCCACACCCATCGGCAGCCCTGATGAACAGCAGCTAAGGGAAAGTGGGTTTATACCTTGCCAGGAGGTGCCATTGCAGAGCAGCCGCCGTAAGGGGCGGGAATTTTAAGCCAAGCTTAGACACAGCGGAGGGAGCTGTATTTTAGAGAAAGCTGGTATTTACGGCCGCAGGGCTCGGGCAGTTTTGACCAGCGTGCACCAGGCAGGCACTCCACCACGTCCGATCTCCCGGGGATTTTGATGGCGCCTTCGATGCACGTGTACGTCACCCGGGATCCAACAGGGAAGCTGCTGGCGTGCTCGTCGCTGGACGGTCTGGAGTGGGTCATGCGAGGTGGGGGCCCGCAGTCACCTGCGGCAGGAGAAGACCTCCCCAGGTGAGGACCCCGTTCCCTGGCCCCTTCCCCAGCCCCCCGCGAGGGCGGCTGGGCTGGCCCAGGCTTCCCCTCTGGGCAGAGGCACCGGGCAGGGGTGCACCCGTGGGAGCATCAAGCAATGGGTCCCCAGGCTTGGGGGTGGTGGCATCACCCACTCCAGCCCCCGAGCAGCAAGGGGGGATCCGGGCAGGTCTTGCTGGTCCTCCCCACGCACCCCCGTGCCCCCGTACTCACTGCGAGCCACAGGCATGCCGAGGAGCCCCAGCAAGGCCAGGAGCAGCGCGGGGTGGCCAGATCCCTGTGCCCCGGCGGGTGCCCTGCAGCTCAGGGTGCCTGGGTGCTTCCCCCGTCCTGGTTCTCCAGACTTCATTGCAGCAATTTCTGTGCTCCTGTGCTGAGCACCGCGGGCTCCAAGGGGCTGTTTCTGAAGCTGGGAGGAGATGCAGCGCAGCAGACTCGCCCAAGCTTCTGGAGCAGTGGAAACATTTCTAGAACACCCACAGAGCTGAACTCTCCTGCAGCGACATGGAGAGCAGCCAGGGGTGGGGGACAACTGTCAGGCTCGGGTAAAGCCTCCTGGTCCTCCTGCCCCACCATAAGGCATGGGGGGAATAACTCAACACTTTTATTTGACCCAAGACTGGCAGTGAGTGCTGACAAGCAGAGTTTTACCAAATGCTACCGGAGCAGAAAAGACCCCTGCCCAGCCCCAAGCTGTATCCAGGGTAGGAAAATGCCTACTTAGTCATTTGCTGGCAGGTAATGCAGCACTGATCTTCCATAAGAAGAGTTAGTGAAACAAAAGAGAAAAAACATTATCCTTTTTTGGTTTTTTTTTTTTTTTTTTTTTTTTCTTGATTGCCTGACTCATTTGTAATTAGGAACGGGTGTGAGCAAATACATCTGCATACTGACTAACACTCTGAAATATCCTGTCTGACATCAGTCAGGACTACTCAAACACACTCTTAGATACACACGGGATGTAACACCCAGTTCTTCTTCATGCTTATGGGGTTTGAGCCTCACACAGAGAGAAAAGACACTTTCTGTTTGCAGTCCCAGGTGAGCTCAAGGTGGAGGGGAGAGAGGTGTCACACCCGGAGGGTGCAGCCCTGCTCTCCTTGTGGCACAGGGACAACTGGAGTGGGTCTGAGGGTGCCTCTCGTTGCAGATCTCACCAGGACACGGTGAAGCACAGGCTGCATTATCAAAGCTGTGTAAATATGGGAGACACCATCCCTTCCCTGGGTGTTGTGCTTTAGGTTCTAGTAACATTTAAAGCAACTCTCATAACTCATGAAAGCGTGCATCTGGCAATGATATACTGCTGCAAAGGTGGATGAATGCTCCCCATTCTCCCACCGAGCCCAGGCAGCAGCACGGTGCTGTGCTGCACAGCGTCCTCAGCCCCGGGGGTGCCCGCTGCAGCTCCCCAACTGCCCCGAGGACCCACCAGGGCTCAGCTCTAAATCAGAACCACCACTGGACCACACTGGGAATTTGCCTAATTTACAGACACCATGACAGATTACAAGACACCCATGGTTCCACCTGCACCTTTATTGTAATCTTGCAGGGAAGGAGTAATCGCTGCCCCACAGAGCGACATAATCTGATCATTGTTTATTGCGTGGTAAGAACAATCTTTGCTGTCTGATACTCTACACTTAAACACACAACATCTATTCTTAGCGTTTGCTTGCCAGAAATAGGGATGTGGAAGATGACACCAACACGAATATCTGTTCAGTACAGTGCTGGGCAAGAAACCTGTTGCTTTTTTTTAAATCCAGTGATAACAAATAGAAGCCTTTATAAATTCACTTCCTGATATGTAACTGCCCTTAGCTAGATGGCCAGAAATCATGAGCTAAATTAACAGGAAATCACGCAGTTAAATGCTGGCTTCGCTACTATTTCTAGGTAGAAGCATGCTAATGCTATGACGGGCTGAGATCGGTATGGGCAGAGGGTGTGGCGTGTGCGCAAATCGCCGGCTGGAAGATTACGGCAGAAACACCTTCAGCGAGAACCACCGACTCTCATCTCAGCTAGAATTTTCCTTCTGTGGACTTCAGTCCCCCTTCTCTCGGCTTGGCACAGGTTATGCGGTGACTCAAAGAAGCTCGATTTAATTTTACTATGCCAATGTAAAATGTGCAACAACACATTTGTTAAATAGCAAATCAAGCTTGTCAGATTTAAGGAAAAGAGCAAAAATCCCTCTATGCTCTAGCACGACAAAAGCAATCTCCCATACATTGGTTATTATATCTCTGCCTGTAGGTATTCAGGCATAAACCATAAATCACCGAGAGCCTTCTTATAGATACTGTGACTACAGAAACTGCATGTTCACCAAAGGAAAAGTGATGGTTGCAGTGTGTTACAGGACTCACTCATTCAAGTTTCCTAGCTCCACCTTTAGTTTTTTAATCTCCAGAAACAGTTTTTGTATTTCCAGTAGAGTTTTCATTTCTGCTATAGGCACACCGCATCCAAAGGCTGTTTTGATATAATCAACCTCTTCGCATACATCAGAATCACCTTCTTTCCTCTGTTAAAAAGTGAAACAAAAGAAACAAAAGCCAGAAAAATCATGTAAGATTGCACTGCAGCACATGGAGAGCCACCCAGTCCTCAGCTCTGAGCCTGAACTGTCCCATTCGCCGTGCACTGCCCCGACACAGACCATCCCTCACTGGTACTAGAAAGCAAAAGCTTTTAAGAAGTTCAAGCAGTTATTTTTTGTATTAGAAGTCAGGCAGCATCCATCCGGGAACTCAGCCAGACTAAGGTACTTACACACTTGGGCAACGGTGTCCAGCTGCCATCAGGCAAGCACGTGGCTGTCCAAGAGCCTTCTAAAGACATGTCTCCATCGTCTGCAAAGTGGTATCCATGAAGACATTCAAAAGTAACGGTTGCATTTGTTTGGTACCACATTTTGCCATCCAAAGTGCTTTTCAGCCTTCCATTGGCCACTTGTGGTTGTGGACACAGAACTGAAAGGAAAACCCACAGCAGAAGGCAGCTCAGCGAGAGGGTCATCATTACGTAGGTAGAGAAAACCTACAAAGTTTGTGAAGACTGAGCCGGTGCAGGTGAACTGAAATCTGTGGAGATGTGAAACCAACCATTAAAGCAAAGTTTCTTCCCCAGGCCCTTCAAGAGGGGAGGGTGAAGGTCAGAACAGCCCCTGAGAGGTGTCACGCATTTGCTGTTTTCTGACAGTGTCTCAGTTAGGGCATCCCCGTGCAAGGGTCTGCAGACTGACGTTTGTCAGTAAGAACATGCACTGAAGAGAAAGTCAATAACGATGGTGTCTCCTGACCTCCTTTATAGAGGATTGTCCAGAAAAATTCAGCTATTGCCTGGTAAGCAGCAGCTTTGGGAAATTTGTTTCTTCTGCAAAAAGGGGAAGGTGCTAGGGGAGCCCCGAGGATAGAGACAGCTACTCAGTGCTGCACCCCAACCTCTCTGCACCGTCGTGGGGGCTGCGGGCTCGGCTCCCGGGTCTGGTACCCACCTGGCTGGCAAGTGGGCAGGGGAGGGTGCCAGGCGCTGTCGGCCAGGCACCGGCTCTCGGCATCGCCCCGCAGCACGAAGCCTTCGTCACAGGAGAACCGCACGGCCGCCCCGTAGGGAAAGGTGAACCTCTGCGGGGTCATCCTCCCCCTCTCGACTGCGGGCTTGGGGCACCGAACCACTGCGGGGAGAGAGCGGAGCTGGGAGCGGGGGCTTTGGCCGCTGCCCTTCCCCAGGGACAACGGGGAACCAGGTCAGGAGGGACAGAGCCGCTCCTCCTGACTGCAGGATGGCCATCAGTGTAGGACAACCGGAGTCTCCTATTTCCACATGGATCATCTCCAGCCCGGGGCTGTCGAGCCTGTGAAGCAGCCTGCAAAGGAAGCGGGATCTCCCGGCAGCCCTGCTCGCTTTAAATCCTGTTGTGCTGAGCGCTAATATTGCACCCAGGTCCCGGCTTCAGTCTGATCCCATTGGGACAAACGACTCACCCCTGCACTCCGGGGCAGGTCCGCTCCACGTCAGGTTCACCCCATCGTCGGAGGTGCAGTAGATGGATTCATCCCCGATGAGGGACAGCCCCTCCACACAGCTGTATTTTACTTCCAAGCCGTAGGGGAACTGCTCCGCTCCCAAGGCAGAGTGCTGCCCGCTGGCGATTGTTGGAGGGGGACCACAAACTACGGAGGCAATAAAGCAAGCAAAAGTTAAGATTTTCATCATTCGGTCAGGGAGACAGAAGTGCAGGGAAGTAATATCAGAAGCCAGTTATCAATGTTTATATGCAGGACTGTTCTCCTCAAAGTCCTCCTCGCTTCCTGCGGGCTTTGGCCCTGGCTCTACCAGTGTTCCCAGACTGACCCAGCTAACAGCCCCTTCACCAGCACAGCCCCAGTCCCACAGCACGTGTCCCCATCCCCTCCCCTTCAGCTGACCTTCCCGTATCCCCTCCTCTTTCCCATGAGAAGTGATCCTGCTCATAAACAGGGTCAGGGAATTGCGAGTGTCACAACCCCCTTAAACCGTCCGGTGAGAAAATGGCTGCAAGTCCCATTACTCAACACATTCAATCGATTACAGTTCTGATAGGTGATTTAATGCTGCGACTTGGATCCCTTCTCCTAACACCGCCTTCTCCGAGAAGGGATGCTCGGGTCACGGGACTTTCTCACCGCTGTTCCTCCCGGCTGCTGAGATGCAATTCCCGGCAGCCGCCGCGCTCCCGCTCACCCTTGTCGCAGTACGGCGCGGGGGGTCTCCACGTCCCGTCAGACCAGCACTGGCCTCTCTGGCTGCCCCTCAGCACGTAGCCGGGCTCGCACTGGAATTCCACCTGGTGCCCAAAGGTGTATTCAGCTTTCCTGGGGCTGACCTCTCTCCCGTGGTGGATAACCGGGCTGGGACACTGCACCTCTGAGGGACACCAGCAGCAGAAAGAGCTTCTGTGGTTTGGCGCAAGAGGGGAGAGCAGGAGACATTCACGCGGGGGTGTTTACCCACTGTCTTGGCTTGTTGACCCAGAAAACCTACCAGGCAGCCTGTTAATGCTGACAGACATCTCTAACCAGACCTGGCATGTTCAGGGACAGTAATTATGTGATAACAACCATTTCTTTTGGAATGCAGAATGTTCTGAGCCCTGTGATTAGCTATAAATTGTGCTGAAGGGATATGTTAGTAGCTGCATCACTGTATCATTGTTTGAAAAGCTAAATAATCAGTGTGAGTTGTAGCTATATCTTTTCAGCCATGCTGTCCTTTGAATAGCAAAATTATTATTAGTGAGAGCCAAAGCACTGCTCAATAAAGTCCTTATGGCACAGCAGCACTAGAAGGTATTTTGAAAACGGTGCGATTTCCACGCTACTGAATTGATGTTTTGCTGGCAAAGTGAAGGAAATAGCATACTTACTCTGGCAAAGCTTTGGGATTACGGACCATGTGAAATTTTTAAGGCAAGTAGTTATCGGAGATACTTCAGGGAGCAAAGTGTATCCGGCTCTGCAGAAGTAGGTCACGGTTGCCCCGACTGGAAAGCTGCGCTGAGGGTTTCGGTCTGCGTGGTCAACAGCGGGAGGGTAGGGACAGTGACCTGGTGCCAGAGCAGGGGACAACACGGACCCTCAGAGCTGGGAGGTCTCCCCCCGGGACCTGCTGGGTTCGAAACTGAGCTCTGCCTTTGGGGGAGCCCAGCCTGTCCCTCGGGCAAGGGTAGAAACCCCAGAAAGACACAAGGGACAACAGCGATCCCGGCCACCGAACGTCAGATGGTGCAGCTCGCTGGGGTTCCCATCCTCCAACCCCTCTCCTGCAAACCCTGCACACGCTTTTAGTGAAATACAAGCCGGCAAGTGGGAGACGAGGTAAGGAGGAGAGAGATCAGTGCGTACCGAGGGTGCAGGCGGGCACCCGCGGGTGCCATCTGCCCGCGCTCAGGCACCGCACGGTGGTGGTGGCACCCACGGGGATGTACCCGGCATCGCACTCGAGCGTGGCGGTGCTGCCGTAGGTGAGGTTCTGTGCAGGTTTCAGCTGTCCGTGTGTGATATCTGGGACGGGACACTGAGCCTCTGTGGATCACCAAAAAACAGGGGTTGTCAGGGTCATTCTTACTGAATACGGCTACGGTGACCAACTGCCACTGCACCTCTGTCTGGTAAGAGAAGACAAATCAGTTTAACAGATCAGTTTAACAATTGAGGCAGAGGGATCAAGGGTTAATGAGTGTGCTCGAGCACCCGCCGTCAGCAGGGCTCCAGCCCTGCTGCATTTCCACTGCACACAATCAAATGCTGCTCCTGCCCTTTCCCGCGCGCCGGCAGGTCGCAGTTTGACTCACCAGTACACTCAGGGCTGGGGGTGACTCCAGGGTGCCGGCAGCCCCCCTCCAGCTTTACAAGAAACAAGAGGCTCTCCAACAACTGCATAACCTCTAGCACATACGTACATCACTGATGTCCCAATAAAATTTTTCTTTGTCCATCTACCGTATCTCTCATGAGAAATATTCTGGGGCTGGTCATAAACTGTAATAACAGAGAAAACTAAAGGCAGCTGTAACTGGGATTTCCTCATGCCTTACAATAGGTGCTGGCAAGTGCATCTGCTAAAATCATAAAATCACACCCACCGCCGTGCCAGGCAGTGCTGGCGATGCTGCCTTTGATATCAACAGCCATGGAAAGAGCATCTCCGTACTCATATGTGTTCTTCCCCCGGCCCCAGCTGAGGTTTCGTTACCCACTTCATAATGTTTGGATTCGGAAAACAGGCTGAGAAGCACCGTGAACTTAAAATAAGTAAATAAAAAAAAAGGTGTAAAGGCGGCGCTGGCAGCTGGGGGGCAGCAGGTGCCTCTGAAGGGAGGCGCTGGGGCTGCTAAGCACAGGGGAGAAGTTTCTCAAAAAGCCTGTTTTTAAAGGAACTGTCAACTTCCAGGCAGAAACTACGAGTTATTCCCCTTCTTGGAGACTCTCATTAGTCAGCAGACCCCACTTCTCTGCTGAAGGCAGCTTGCAGGAAGCATGACAGTTCACCATCTACCTTCAGCAGGTCTTCAGGGCTTGAGCTTCAACCCGACGCCACTCAGATTGCTATGACCATTTTAATGAGATGATAAAAAATATTACCTGTCTAATTGACTCTCCCCATGTTACAACCATCCTTATGTTGGCCCCCAGCCCTTAAGGACATCTTCCACCCCGGGAACGATTTCTCAGCTACCGCAGGGACGATCAAGGCAAAGGGTGACATACTACTCCCTGTGACACAAGTTCTGAACTCCAGACCAGGAGAAGTTCTGCAGACAAGTGACATGGAAAAGCTCAGGACCAGCGCAAGCTCGTAGCCTCTGAGCCAGCCGCACTTAACCCCAGTCCCAGGGGGGATCCGTATCGCAATGTAACACTTTCGGAAAGCATTAGGAATTTTGGGTGGCTCTTTGCAAGCATCTAGAGGTGCAGCTAACGAGGAGAAAGGGCCAATTAGCAGCAGCCGCCGCGCTCAGACCATCCTTACAAGAACATCAGGCACAGAAAGCCGTTAGCAGCGAGCGCAGCCAGGGGAAGGTTTCCCGCTGAATTTTACTAACCTGATTCTTCCACGTTTGATCTGTAAGCAAAGTTGAGCCACAGAAGACAAGAAAAGGAGCAGGGAAGCGACACTCACCGAGACTCCCAGCCAGCTGCAGCACAAGCACCATCCCTGCCAGGAGCAGAAACGCCGGCATGGTGCGGGGAGCTGCCGGGTCAGCGCCGCGGGAAGGCGAGAGCCTCTCCTTGCCGTGAGCCGGCCGGCAAAGGGGAACCAGCTGTGGGAAGTTGGGGACAGGCCAGGCGAGCCACACCACCCCTGCCACCCCCCAGCCCTTCTGACCTGCCCAAAGCCAGCGCTGCCCTCCCCGAGCCCTCCAGCGAGGATGTGCCGTGGGAGGGAACGCTGCTCTGCCTTCTTCCCCGCTGGGGACAGTGGGAATAAAGGTATTTTACAGTTAGAACAGTTCTGCAGCAGCCTGGCCTCATTTCTGAGGCGCCGGGAGCTGCTGAGGGGTGCGCTGGGCAGTGCTGTGCACCCACTTTGCCTCTTTACCCCAGGGACACTGTGCAAACGCCCCCCGCACACTGCTGCCCTGCGCTCAGGGAATAGTGGCCCTCCGTGCTTAATCAAGCAATGATTATTAAAGCACCTCTTTCCTTTACTGTAGCTAGGAGAGGATTATGAAAAGCCAGATACAGCTGTCATTACAATTGCAGCTTTATTATAATCTCGTAGTGAGAAGTACTAGTCTGATCACAAGACATGTGCTAACAGAGTGCTTCCCCTTACTGGAAGTTGCAGAAAAAAAATTCAGCCATTTCTTCCTTTGCACTTTTATTTCCGACAACTGCTCTTGCTGCACACACAAAGATCAGCAAATGGTACTGCCATGGCCTCAGATACCTCTGTCCCACTTGGGAAGAAAACCTGGCACTTCTGTTTTGCTAAAAAACAGGCTTTGAAGTTTTAGTCATTGTTCCTGTTCTGAAGGTCACAGCTAATGAGGCATTTAAGTGCTTGTTCACAATAATGAACGCAACATATAAGAACAGAGTAGCAATGGGCTGTACTGGATTGCAGCTGAAGTAGTGCAGCAGTTAGGGGGTGAGCGTGGGTTGGTGGCTCTTCCCATGTTCATGCCTGTCTGTACAGTGTCTGCTCAGCTCCAGCAATTTGCTTTCTACTCAGTTCCTTTCTAACTGCACCCTTGTCAGTGTAACAAACATATCTACATGTAAAGCTTTAGAATGTAGAAAGTGATGCGCAAACCTAACCCAGTGAGCTCCAACAGAATGGACCAGAAGAAGTCGCTTTCTGACTCCCCATACGACCAAATCGGTTCCTTGACTGATTGGTAAATTTTGTTATGGCTACTTAAGTATTAGCACAAATTATGAAGTTATAAAAAAATCCTCAGTCAGCATGATTATTCAACATGTAAAGAGGATGGTTCTTATGATACCAGTGATGACAGTCAGCCATATGCTGTGGATTTTAGCTCCTTTTCAAGTTTCTGGACTTCCAGGTACAGCTTCCGGACTTCCAGCAGAGTTTTCAGTTCTGTCAGAGGAACTCCACACTGAAAATCTTCCTTAATTTGAAGAATCTTCTCACATGTATCATGCTTTTTCTTTAAAAGAACCAAAACAAAGACAGAGAGCATGAGACCCTGCTGCAGGGACCTACGTGCTGAGCATCCCCTTCCTCTGCAGCCCCCCCGTCAGGCCAGACCTTCTGTAACGAAGGAACCACATTCAGCAAATCAACCCAGTGCTACTCCAGGCTATGAACGGGGCAAGATACGGACAAAGCCTGGGCAGATGCTGGTACTTACACACGTGGGCGGTGGTATCCAAGTGCCCTTAGCTGAGCAGGTAATTTCTGAATTTACTGATCGTTGGCCATCATGTTTGCAGTAGAATGACAGGCTTTCATTCACGTTGTACCATAGTTTAGGAGAATAAATTGCTAGGTCCTCCTGCCTCGAGGGTCGGGGACACTGGACTGAAAGGAAAATGCATGCCAGAAAATAATATAAAAGGAGGAGATAGAGGAGAAAACGACCTGCAAATTCCACTTGGTGGTGGTGATTCAAAGGAGCAGCACCCCTGGCCTGTGCAAACCAGCAGCGGGGCATCCGCCCGGGTCTGGTACCCACCTGGCTGGCAAGTGGGCAGGGGAGGGTGCCAGGCGCTGTCGGCCAGGCACCGGCTCTCGGCATCGCCCCGCAGCACGAAGCCTTCGTCACAGGAGAACCGCACGGCCGCCCCGTAGGGAAAGGTGAACCTCTGCGGGGTCATCCTCCCCCTCTCGACTGCGGGCTTGGGGCACCGAACCACTGCGGGGAGAGAGCGGAGCTGGGAGCGGGGGCTTTGGCCGCTGCCCTTCCCCAGGGACAACGGGGAACCAGGTCAGAGCTGCTCTCCCTGATGCCCTCTGCATCAGTTTGAGTATAAACCACAAGAATTGACTCTCAGCTGCCTGAAGCAGCCCCCAAGGAGACCCTACCAGTCCCTGGTGTTGCTGAACAGCTCGTGATGCTGAGGCACTTGCACGGGAGCCGGAGGAGCTGCATTGTCATTAATCTGCTCTGGGTTTGGAGCTCCCAGAGCAAGGCATGTAACAGGGCTGGGGCTCAGCCCCAGCATTTTACCCAGGTCCTGGCTTCAGTCTGATACCGTACAGGAGAAACGACTCACCCCTGCACTCCGGGGCAGGTCCGCTCCACGTCAGGTTCACCCCATCGTCGGAGGTGCAGTAGATGGATTCATCCCCGATGAGGGACAGCCCCTCCACACAGCTGTACGTCACCTTTGCGCCGTAGGGGAACTCTTCCTGTCCCAAGCCAGAGTGCTGCCCACTGGTGATTTGCGGAGGGGGGCCACAGACTGTGGAAGAAAAGGAATTGATAGGAAAAGAAACACAGAATTATTCTATTCAGGCGAGAATCAAAATCGCTTCTGTGAAATCAGCACAAGGGTTAACTTCACATGTTTGTAGGGCGGCAAATTCACATGAAGTTGTTGCTTGGCTTCTTGCCTCTTACACCAGCTCAAGGGTCCGGCTCCTCGCTGAGGTCCCACCTGGGTCACCTCTCCAGGGAGAGGACACCTCAAAGCTCTCAGCCCATGAGCCATGATCATCGTCCTGCTGCCCAGAGGCAGATGCTGAAGGCAGGTCACCTACTGACCGCCGGTTCTGAATACCAATGCACAAGATTTCTTCTCAGCACTGCGTTACACGTACCTTTATCACAAAATGGTAACTGGGGAGACCAGGTCATATCAGCCTTACACTCGGTCAAGTCCTGGCCCCTGAGGACATAGCCCGAATCACACGCCAGCCTCAGCCAGGTCCCAACTCTGTAGTCATCTTTGCTTTTATAAACCACTTTTCCATGAGGAGTATCTGGGTTTGGGCAATGAGGTTCTAGAAACAATGGAAAATAATGTCAAATATTCTCAGAAAGAACTCCAGTGGAGATGCTTTCTATGGACAAGTCGGTTATGAAGAACATCTGAACCCTGGGAAAAAAGGTGACTATCATCCAGATGCAGGTCTCGGCTCTTTCTTTGTAACTCTAAAGGAGTTTCTGCTTCTCCAATCAGGTTTTTCTGAGGCTGCTGGCAAAGGCACATGCTGCAGAGCTGGGTCCGTGCCCGACTGAGCCTCCCCTCGGGGCTGCCGGCACCAACGCACTGTTACCGTCCCAGGGACTGCAGCCCCTGCCTTCCCACCGAGCTGCGCTCGCGAGGTTGCTGAGCACCTCACGGGCAGCGCCAGGGCCAGGACAAGGAATCAGCCGTGCCCTAACGCTGGCTGCCCTGTGAGGGGGAGCAGGCTCTTTCATCCTAGCAGGGTTTTCCTGAGCTTTTGGGCTCAGGCTACTTCCAGCAGCTTGCTGATATTGCTGTGTATAACCCCACTGCTAGGTTATTAGTTTCAGCAGTGTCAGTTATTTACGCTGTTGCATTTTCTTCTGAGAGGGGAAATGCGTTGAGAACATCCTCTGCTCCCAGGCCTCATGTCAGCAAACCAGCCCTGTTGCTGTCCAAAGCACAAACCACATCCCCTCCCAGCTGGGTAAATGTCTGCCAGGCTTCTTGGAAACCTCCTAAGCCTCTAATAGCCACCGACACCCCCACCCTTCCCATCCCACCTCCCCAGACACCAGCTCAGCCCCCTGCCAAAACCCCATACTCTTCCCACAGCAATCCCCAGGCAATATAATGATCCACCTGGATTTTTTGCTGCCTATTCTCCAGGTTAACACAGGAGGACTAAATCTGGGGATACATGGCAGGGTATCCTGCTGCTACTATCACCTAAGGCCACATGTAGATTTTTCTGTGAATGTCAGCAAACAACTACGCTGCTGTACAGAGCAATCCAAAACTTTGCAGTTAGAAATAAGTAGTCACCAAGATAAGATGCTTCACCAACTCTCGCCTACCTGGAGTGCACTCTGATACTGCTGGATCCCATCTACCATCACTGGTACACTGAAGCATGACGTTATTTCTACGACCCTTGAAAGCATAGCCATCATTACATGTAATTTCCAGCCTGTCTCCATACACATAATCTTCTTTATCTTCCCACACACGTACGGGCCTTCCATTCTTGATGTCCGGATCTGGGCAATGAATTTCTGAGAAAGGGCAAACATTAGCAAGTGTGAAACCATGGCAATGCCACCTGGGCGCCAGCAGGTTTGCAAGGGACTCTGCAACTGCAACCTCCCCTTGGATGGAGCAAGGGGCCCTTGACACCGCGGTGACTTTTTCCAACAGGTTCAAGGGACTAGAAAGCAGAGCTGGTAAATAAAGCAGAGAAAACTCTGTGGCTGGGGAATAAATCAAAGGAGTTCAAGAGACACAGCAAAGACCAGAGACGTGCCAAGCTGGGCACCCAGAGCATCCCCCTCTTTCCCCCACCCTGCCATCTGCACAGCAGCAGACCACGTACAGTTTCTTCATTCAGTAATAATTTTCCCAAATCACAAGGGCAAGCCAGCAAAAGGAACGCACGCTTACTTTCACAAGGATGTGGAGTTTCAGTCCACGTAAAATCCGGCAGACACTTGATGTGCCGCGTGGTTTCTCCCGGGCTGAAGTGGTGGCCCTCCCTGCACTCGTAGGTAATGACAGTATCCACAGGAAAGAGGTTGCCAGCAAGCTTTGCTTTAACAGCATTATGCACATCTGGAGGGTCATCACAGCTACCTAGGAATGAAATCCCAGTTTAGGGACATTTCCAGTGATAAATCAGCATGGCCCATAGTGGTATGTAACAGGAGAGGGAGAATTTGGGTAAAAATCATGGGCTCACATTGTTCTGGGCTGCACTTAATCATGTGAGTTCAGTAATGCTAAAGAGTGAGTGCAAAAGAGACAAATGAAAACATACAAATAATTTTGGACTGCATGATAATTTTCACTGTTATAACGAGATGTAATTTCTAATAAAGGTTATACTACCTGAGGCTCTACCATCAAACTTTAAAATATTAAATACAGAAAGGTTAATTTAGTCCCTTTAAATTCAACTGAGAAATGCTCACCAGCTTGAATGGGACAAGGCTTCAGTCTCTATGGCCCCAAGTCATAAATTCCTAAAGTCACCTTAGCGCTACGGAGAGATTAGGCAAAAAAAAAAAAAAAAAAAAAAAAAAAAAAAAAAAAAAAATCCAAAAAGTGAACTCTTGAAGCCATCACTTTCATGACCTAATGTTTCAGGTGGGAACTTCACGGAAGCAAAGCTGCTGGGTCAGGCGGAGCAGCGCTCGGCCCAGCACACTTACTGAGCTGGCAGAGCGGCAGCGGGGGGTCCCACAGGCCGTTTTCTTTGCACGTGGATGCTCCGCTGCCGGTCATGCTGTAGCGGAAGTTGCAGTCGAACATGACAGTGTCTCTGTAGGTGTACTCGGCCCGGTACCCGCTCAGCAGCTTCCCGTTCTCCACACTCGGGTGCTCACAGTTAACCACTGCATCAGGGAAACGCCACCGCTTAGGAAATCAGCAGCTATGCTCAAGAGGGGAGATGAGGGTATTAAAAACATTCTCATTCACCCAAAGACTGAAAATGGACATGACAAGGCTGATGTGATGGTTTTTAACTCCTTACTCCATATCACAGCATTTTTGTATTTCATGCTTTTTATTAAGGCAAAGCATAAAAAGAATACAGGAAAGGCAGCAGGAATCGCAGCAGGTTTCTGCATTCTTTGCAGGTGTTACGTTTTACAGAGGCCAGCAGACCAGATGCATCCTCTGCTCCGTGGACACTAATAAAATCCCACTGCCATGTCCTCTGCTGATTCGGTGACCGTGAACAGTCACGCTCCCAGCGATGAGAGGTCCTAATTCCAGTTACTGCTATCAGACTCAGAGGCTCTCATCTGCAAGAGGCGATTCCAGCAACTTGAAGGAGACAGACAGCTCCGAGGAAGAAAACGGCTCCAGCAGACCGGCAGCAGAGAAGGGGCTACAGCTGGGGCTGCTGCAGTGCCCCGGCGAGCTTGCAAGCACACACCTCACCCCGAGCAGCTCACCTTTGCACTCCGGGGCTGGCTTGCTCCAGACACCGTTTACGTTATCTGTGGTTGTACAGAAAATGGAGTCATCTCCCACCAGTGAGAAAGGTCTCTCTCCCCTTTTGACAGTGTGGCACCGGTAAGTGACAGATGCTCCATATTCAAAGATCTCTTTGTCAGCTCCGCTGTGCTCTCCATTAGCTATTTCTGGAGGGGGTAGGCATGGTATTGCTGGGGAGGGAGGGGGAAGAAATGGTAGAGGGAAGGAAGAACAAGAGAGAAAGAACTTAATTCATTTTGATCCAAGGGTCTGGTAAGAAAAAAATTGAAACGTAAGGTGCCAGAAGGATCAGAAACTAAGGGCAGGTCTCAAGGGAGTTGTGTGCCAGCCTACAGGCAGCAGAGCTCTGCACCAGGCACCAAGCGGTTTTAGGGTATAACAGTCTTCCATGCAGCTGCCTTGCTCCCAAGACAGTGAATAATTTTTTCTGCAGGGTGATGCAGGAAGAAAGACACAAAGAAAACTGTATTTCCAGACTCAACCATGCAATAAACTGCCGAAATCCTCAGCAGAGCAATGCAACTGCTTCTTTGTCCATCCCCAGCAACATTTAAACAGTAGATCAATTAAGGAACTCTACTTACCCTCACAGATGGGAATATCTCTGTCCCATGTAAGAAGCCCATTTATAATCACACAATAAATCTGAGGATTTCCAACCAGTCTGTACCTGTGTGAAATAGGGGAGAGGGAATTACTTGACAAATTCAGTTTTGATGTATTACCTATAACATCACCATCAGGATGGTTTGGGCTTCCTTATCGTAATTACAGCTGATCAGAAATCTGCCATCAATGCAATTTTTTCAATGACACACTGGCTTTTGACAAAAGCATTTTCCAAATAAAAAAATTACATGGTTTCTAGGGAAAAACGTCTACTTTACCAGCCAGCTGTAGCTATCACTACAGCTCTGAGTTCAGTATCGGTGTCTTTTCTTCAATAAGAGACTGAAACTTTGGAAATGGTTTAGAAAGGGCCAGAAGAGTGAACTTGGGTTCAGAAAGAACTGCCTAAAATATGAGATTAAGAAAACTCAATCTTAAAGCTCGCAAAGAAAAGCTTAAAAGATACTTCAATCACGGTCTGCAGTTACCTACACTGGTAAGGCTTCTGACAGCACAGGTTTTTATCTAGGGAAAGGACTTTGGAAAAATCACTGGGAAAGAGGACCCATGCCCTGAGTCCTCCTGGCTTACCCAGTGTTGCAGGTGAAGTTCACTGCTGAACCAAAATTCAACGTTTCTGCTACGATTCTGCCGTTGGCCGGCTCTCCAGGGTAGGTGCACTGCTTTGCTAGGGGACAACAGGGCTGGAGTTAGTTCTTATTTCCATTTCTTGAAGAATTGGGAAAATGCAGCAGGAAAGTAGAATACTCCTCCAATACTGAGCAAGGGGATGGACCAGAGACTTGCAGATTTCCCCTCCAACCCTAAATTATTGCATGATTCGCGATGCTGTTAAGACTTGCATGACCTGTAGCCAGCCCCTGCAGTCTAAGTGGGGTTTTGCAGTAACCCCGGCAAGCACAACAGCATTTCTTCACAGCTAAAAGGTTCTCCTACGGCAAGTTTGAAATACTTTTTTTGAACCAAGAGTTACAAAGTGCCTGAGCAGAACAACATCCTCTGAGTCAGCAAACACACACAGACAGCATCAAAGCAGATTTCTGCTTTTGCTATCATTGCCAGTACTTAGCTGAACACAACCGGTGCTTCATGTCAGGTCACTCAACTCCCACCATCACATGAGGTCACTGTGGGTACTGCTCCCCAAAAAATGAGCTGATAACATCAGTGAATAAAAAACAAAATCAAAAGTCAACACAAAATATACTCACGTATACACATCTCCTTTGATCCATGCCACTTATTGTTCCTTCCACAAACAAGGACATTTCGGGCATTGACATTTCTCACATAACCTGGACGACAGACGTATTCCACCACTGAATTATAGAAAAATGTGGTAATGTCACGGTATTGCTCTTTGAGTTCTGCAGACAGGAAACGTGGCGGAGCATTGCAGACACCTGCAGACAGAAACTCCATCAGAAAGACACTGGGAGGAAAGGCAGTGGGAGTTCAGGCCTGTTCTACTCTGAAAGTCCAGGTGAGGATACTTCAGTTGCCTTAAAATTTCTTAAAGTTAGAAAAAAGAGGAGAAGCATGGTCTGTGACTGGGGATGGCTGAGGCTGGCAGGGACAGTGGAGCATCATCCCATGAGGTCCTCCTCGCTCCTCACAGCTCACCCAGCAATTTCAAAGGCTAGTCACAAAGTCCAGATTAATCTTTTCCTCTCCCCAATTAGTATAAATCATTGCACCACTTTCAGCTGGAATAATTTTACGTCCATTTTACACAGAAAGGAAAAAAGGCAAAGGAAGATGGATTCTGATCACAAAGATTTACAACACTCTCAAAATGTAAAGGCAACGAGGAAAAGAGAAGGATCCAAGTCTTGTGAAGCCCAGGAGAAGGTTTTCCTTTGAGGGACCTTATCTTATCCCAACGGACTCATTCACTTACTCTGGACAGCCACAACAAAAGCAGCAACGAGGAATAACCCGAGGACAGCGGCACGATCCTTCTGCCTCCCCGGCTCCACAGCTGACATCTTTCTTTATTCTTGTCCAGAGATCCCACAGACGTTACCACATTCTTTTTCCAGGCCAAATATCTGCAAAAACAGGAAGGGGCTCTTTACACTCCAGATAACCATAGCTCATATGGACAGGTCGCAATTCTCCGTCCCTAAGCAGTTCTAAGTCGTGGCTGGGGAGCAGAAGCTGCGGGAGCCACTGCAATACCCTGCGAGGGAGCGGAGCGGCTCCTCGCTGGCTCCTCTCGGGCTGACGGGACCGAGACCCAGCACGGAGGAGCTGGGCTGCTGGGGCAGAGCTGGGTTCGGGTGAGGAAGCCTGGCTCCAGCACACCAGACCCAGAGACATGAAAGTACAGCATTAACAGGACAACTGACTGGAGATGTTAAGCAATTCCCACAGGCTTTATTCCACTAGTCTCATTTATTTTCATTTTTGAGAATGCAGCTTTTGATTAAAGCTTTAAAATAAAATTAAAAAAAAAAAACAACCAAACCTCCAAAACAGCTCCACTCAAATCCAAACATAATACTTTGTAGCTTGTCAGGTTTGACTTAAAAACACTATATTGCCAACATAGTGTTCTTCTCAGCCAAAATAATACTTGTGGGGCCATGAGTTTATCTACGCCTTCTGGAAAAAGTTCCCTGAAACTTATCTTACGGGTAAAATATTTTGCTTTAGTAATACATCTCTTGGAAGCAAATTCATAGTCAGATGAAATCCTGCTAGAGTCAGTACAGTCCCCTAGTAATAAATTACACGCAGAGAGAGGTATCTAATCAAAAAGATACATCAGTTTTGTGCAAATAACATTAACTGGAGTAAAGCTGTAAAGCATACAGGTCATTCAGGAGATCAAATGTCTTACCAAAGGGAATTTTAGTGCAATTTGGTCTAACCTGGCACCCCTAGAGATCAGCAAGAGTCCTGACTTTGTTATCCAGGATCATAATTTATAGCCTAAACCCTCCCAATGTTATGTACACTCCAAGTGCCTACCTTCCTCCTGGAAATGAGAGTCTTTCTTGGTCCTTTCTGCCCTAAACCTAACACTCCTCATGGCTGTTTCATTTCTCTGGCTTTCCTTCAATCCTTGAGACAGTTCTTGGTTTAATTTGATTTAATTTACTCATCTTTGTGCCTGCTGAAGTTGCCAGAAAGCTCCAATCCAGTTCCCAAGAGCAACACATGACTTGAATTTTTTTTTACCTGGAGGTCCAGCAGCAGGAGATGGAGAGACTCGGCGTGTTTGGCTCTTGCAAGACGAAGTGATGACTGGCCTTGTCCAGTCCCCCCAGCTCCGCAGCACTGGAGGAGGAGTTACGATACGCCTACATGCTCAGTTACGGCTCCGTGCAGAGAAGTCTGAATTTTGCAAAGACCAAAGTTGTGCCAGTTGACCCATAAATCATTAACTCCTCCTCTAAGCATGAAGGAAGTAGTTTATTGGACCCACAAAAGTGAAATACTAGAAAACTGAACGCAACCCAAGCAGATGTTGAAATTGTTTGTTTTCTGTGTGGAGCTGCCAACTATTTGTTGAAATGATCTTTGCTGAGCAGGACGCTGCCCATTCCACCGTGCAGCAACGGCACCCGGGCAGTGCCGGTCCCCTGGCGATGCCCAGGGACCTCGGGCACACAGTGGTGGCCTCCTCAAGAGGACTGCTTCACCCAGGGGCACGTCAGCCCTAAGCTCATCCCTTCTGACCTCAAAAGCCTGTGGCCAGTGTTCAAAATACTGTTTCTTCAACCAGCTCCATCCCATTAAAGCAACACCATCTGGAGCTCAGCAGCACGCGAGGTCCCAGGCAGCATCGCCCCGAGCTGAACGCGCAGGCCTGCGATGGGTAAACCCAGCTGCCCCTCGTCTCGCTGTAAGCTGTTCCCAAATCCAGCTGTCACCGGCGGGTCATTTTCCAGTAATAAGAGTTTTGGCAGAAGCTGTCATCATTTTCTCCTTTTGTACTTTGGCTGCACAGCTTCACCCAGGCTTGAATCCCCACCAAGAACCTGGCACCGGCTTTTTTACCCTGGGTTGGGCTTCACACAAGTATCTGTTTGTTCTTGCCAATTCTGAGGGGTTTTGCCAGAAAAATTTACCTTGTGCCTACGTCGAGTGGGATATATTACCGTTGTGAAGTTCCCCAAGTCCACGCCAAAACACAATGAAACAGATTCAGTTCTTGCTCTGTAAAACACGGCCCTCGCCCCACGAGCAGGGGCTTGCTCACAACAGGCCCCTCATCACTCCCGAGCAGGCACTGACCTCCACTAAATATTTACAAGAATCCAGTTAATCACAAACACAAACACAGGCTTTCTAGATTTTTTTTTTTTTTTTCCCCAGATGACTTGGAAGAAGCTGATTTGTGTGCTGAAAAATCGGCAGCTTGCCCTCAGGCCCCCAGGAGGTTATTTAGCACAGGGTGCTCAGGGCCACGAGCATCAGCCATGGCCCAGCAACACCAAAAACCGTCCCCTGCTCCCACGGCTCCTGAACACCCCCCAGCCTGCAGTGGGATAAACAGGATAAAAGGGGTTTTCCTTAACCACATTGAAGGTCATTTATCTTCAGGCTGGGGCTGGTGAGTCCCTTTGGAACCAGCTGGTTTCCAGCTACAGATGCTGGAAATCAGAATCACAACCAGTTGTTCTGCTTAATTTCTTTTTCTCCCTAGAAAGAGATGTGCTTTAAAAAAAAAAAAAAAAAAAAAAAGTGTTCCTACCCTAACAGTTCCACAGAAAACCTGAAAAATTTGAATTCTGATAGCTCAAATCAAAACACTGTTAAAACTGATGAGGGAAGGGAATGGCAGTAGCAGCTCTGAGCTGCAGGATTCACCATTTCCAGCCCAACTCCCAAAAGCCAGGGATGCCTGCCCTTCCCTGCAGAACTTCTTCCTCCACACACTTTCCACAGACCCCCTGAATTCCCCATTATCTCACAAAACCAGCACACAACAGGTAGTTATAACAAACAGTGGAAAATAACAGAGGAAACTAGATTATTTTTTTTTTTTTTTAAATCTCTTTATTGTAAATGAATGCTCATGGGGTCTCTATGCTCAGGTGCACAGAGTACACAACATACAGCACAAGTTTATACACACCGCATTTTATTTTTTTTTTAAACCTAAGAAACCATCAGAAAGCAGTAGCGTAGCAAAATTGCAGGTAGACACCTAACATCTGTCTCGGTAAACACTAAATACAGAGATGCGTTTTGCAAACCGTTCAGAGCCAGAGGAGCAGCAGCGGAGGTGGAGGTGGCCCTGGCAGCGCTCGCCCAGTGCCCTTCCGAGGAGCACGGGGTGAGGAGACCCAGGGCAGGCAATTCCTGGACGCGGTGCCTCTCCTCCCAAGGGAACTGGGCATCCCCGGCCCCCACCGCCGAGCTGCCGGGAACCTTGCAGAGCCAGCAGCTCTAACGTCACAGCCAGCATACACAAACTCAAGTTACCCGGCTTCCTTTTAAGCCTTTGTCCTCCCTTTCCAATTTTCCCCATCACCAGCAGCACAGATGGGAAAGAGAACGGGGTTGTTTGTTTTTTGGGTTTTTTTGGTGTTTTTTTTTTCCTGTCAGAGCGATCATTTTGCTCTAGAACAATGCTGACAGGGCAGCCAGTCCCCAGACTGCAGCGATGCAGGTCCCATGGGTGGCCCTGCCACTGCTCACTGGGGGTGACAGCAGGCACCACCACCTCTGCTGATAGAAACGGAGAGAAAGTCAGGAAAATACAGGAAAAAAACCCAAACCCCAGCGGTGGTGCAGTGCTCAGGAAGGCGCCGAGCCCACCTTCACACCTCCAAATTCACGACACCTCTTCCTGCCCATCCCGACACCAGCTCTGGTACAACTGACAGCACAAGCCACTGCTAATCCTCAGTTCAGGTACATTGTGTAACTGTTGTTTATTCTAGGGTATTTGTATGCACAGTGCCAAGGAAATCAGGTGATTTCAAGGAAATACCTGGCACGGGAACCCGCCAGCCTGTTTGGGGCTGGGGAGACCTGTGGGGTCACTGGTGTCACCCCAGCCTGGCCACCCCAGAGAGCTCGGGGCTCGGCAGGACCCCAGGACCTGCCATGGCAGGTACAATTCACCTGCCTGGAAATTATGAGGATCACAAACCTGCTGCTGCTCTGCTCTAGAAATGCATTTACACACTTTTTGAAAGTTAAAATGCAGGAGGAAGAGGCTATAAGTTAAGCTTTAATTAAAGCACCGAGGCACAAATACTGCTATCTGCAGAGGTGACTGAGAGGTTCCAGCCCACGACCCAGCAGCCCACAGCCAAAGCAAGGACCCACTCGATAGGAATAAAGGGAATAAAGGACCCACAGCCAGTGATTCAAACTGCAGACCTGATTTTTAGCAGTGATTAAAAAAAAACAAAAAAAGTTACGACTGCCAACATATTAGCAGCTACATTCATGAATCCTGGCAGGTGAAAACATGCTTTGTCTCCTTAACTACTACTCAATGATACAAATATAATTAACTCTTTAGCGAGTTATTACAGCATATTGTGCGTAAACATCCTACAGTACATTCCTACTCCTTTTTCCCCAGCAGAGCAGGAGGTTTCTCGGTCGGAGAAGCCAGCCCAGTGGGGTGTGGGTTTGTGCGTTTAGAGCATTATTGGAGAGTGACAGCAAGTATTACTGTATAACAGGCTATAAATGTTTTCCTTCATTTTTTTTTTTTTTCCTTTTCTGGCTTAGTTCTAAGCACTGTAACATTTAAAACCAAAGAACAGACGGTGCTGCTCCTGCAGAAGGCTGTAGCAAACCTGCGCCCCAGTGGGAACAGCCCGAGGAACAAAACCAATAAAACTCAGTTTCTCACCCACTGCATTTTGTCCCTCTGTGGGGCAATGGTTTTAGATCAACACACGCTTCTGCTCCTCAGAAATCCTAAGGGGTCAGGATTAGTGCCTGGGCTTTTGCCATGGACCCCTCTATCTCAGCTTTAACAAATTAAAGCTCTTGGAGTGTTTAAAATAACCAGGTTAGAGCTCAAAATCCCCAGGTAAACCTCAGGCTTTGGGGCTGCTGAGCTCCTCCACAGCCAGGGCCAGGATGCCGGTATGTTTCTCAAGCACGGATCCCTGATGTGGGTATGGCCAACATCTATTTACATATTTAAAATAAGCAACCTCAGTCCCAGAAGTTGCTCCTATAAATCCTGGAGACACTGGAAACAGCAGGCCCAGAACAGCCTCCTGCTTCGTACCCAAATGCTCCTTTCTTCACCCAACCTGAGGATTTTGCCCTTATTGCAAGAACAGTGGGAATGGGGTAAAAATGGAGTTTGGCAAAACACAAGTCAAGACTCATGGGAGAAAAGTGTAAATCTGGGGTTTCAGTGGGGCTTCAATAACACACAGCCATCACACGAGCCGTGCCGCAGGGGAGTTTCACCATCTATGCACTAAATACTAAAGCAGCTTAAACCCTACTGAAGGCAGCATTATACATCAGTAACATTCACAGCTTATTCATAGGCAAGTTCAAAAACTTGTTGTGGGCCTAAAATTTGGTACATTAGAGACAGCTAGTAAAAAACATCTGCTTCTTGCAAACCCTGCACACTCAGCCTCGCCGTTCCCAGACACTGAGCAAAGAGATGCTCAGATTTTCTGTTCTAAGAGATAAAACCGTCCACAAAACCCAGGAAAAATGAGTGAGAGGATGAGGCTTAGATCAGGGTGCAACACTAAAGCAGGACTTGAGTTCAGGTTCAACAGTACTGGTAGCTAACGCTGTTTCCAAAGAGTGACAGGAGCTTTTATTCCCTTTTGCCTCTCGCAGGAGACATCCCACAAGATCTGGTGACCTGACAAGTGCCTTCTGTTACACCTTGTGCAAAAAGCCTTCCCAAAGCACAGAAACAGGCTCAGATCAGGAGATCCAAATCTGCAGTCCTGAAAGCAGAGTCCAGTGGTACCTGGAGCTCTTTCAATGGTTAAATAACACAATAACTGCATTTGAACTTGGAAATGGTAACAGCTAAAACATTGGGGATTTGGTCTGGTAACAAGTCTTCCAAAGAAAAGCTGCTTCAGCAAGTATGGATATGACCATTTAGTCCTCATATACACTGCAATTAATTTTGCTACCTAACCAGGAGGGAAGACATGGAACACTATTTTAACAGCCCAGAAAGACCAGGGATATGTTAGCTCACACATATTAAAAGCAGGTTGAAAAACCTCCGTAATAAATTTTCTCCGACTTCACTGACAGACATTTCAGCACTCGGAAAGAAAAGACACAGACAGACTCTAAAAACACATTTCAGAGGAGAGTACTGGCCAAAGCGGCGTGCAGCTCACTGTGCTCCGGGGATGCTCGAGTCCGTTCCGCAGGGCTCTTCTGGCCACGGGAATCCCAGCCGAATCCGAGATGAACTCACAAACCTCTACACCGTTAAACCAGCCATCCTCTACAAATAAGAGATAAATGGTACGGGTCATACCAAGGGGAAAGTCTGGAGACGGTAACGCAGGGGACAGCAGAGCTCAGCTCTGTGCTGGGGACAGACAGACAGACACTCAGCAGCACCCAGGTGGATGCAACCAGCTCCACACAGTTGTTCCACATGACAGTAACCATCTGAGGATTTACTGATTTACTTCTAGCCAAGCAAACAATGAGCTGCTTCACATTTTGCATCGTCCTTTAACTTCCTACAAAGCTCAGCACAAATAGTTTCCCAGCATCAGCCCGAGACCATGCAAGCTCAGCTTTTCTGGAGTGTCTTGGAGGACAGCAGGCAATAACGAAGCAGACTGGTTTCTCAGGGTTACTTGCTTTTATTTATCTTCTCTACAGGAAAGTACACTTCCAGGACAAACGTAAGAAACATTACAGCAATTATTTTGTATGTTAACCACAATAAATACTTCTAGTTTTGATAAAACTTCCACTGCCTCACTGAGGGTCCAACAGACAACAGGAACACAGTCAGGTCAGTACAACTGAACTACATATTTACAAGTGCACAATCACACAAGTTAAAATCCAACAGCCAGCTGCTGTTCATGCAATGTCTCGGGGCACAGAAAATGTTCAAAGGGCTCCAGTCTCACAGTGCCCCGTGCCTGCTCTGCTCAGCTGCGGCGCTTTGAGACTGCAAACCGATGTGTAAATCAATATGGGCAACTTGCCTTGTTACCTCGCCAGCACTGTTTTGCAATAAAAAAAATGGCACAGCCATGGAGCCAATTTGCTGACATTTAACAGCAAGCATCAACACTTAAAATCCAACAGGCAGGAAATCTAGATCCTACATATTTTCTATCTGCAATTAAAAAAAAAAAATCTAACCAGCTTTCCTGACAATGACACTTAAAAACTAACTGTCATTAGAGAGAGGCAATCTGTAATAGCTGCTCTCATGCTATTTTCTCAAGCACAACACCAGCACTAAGAAGGAAGAAGGTTTGTACTGGAATCAAGAAAGTTGGACCAAGTTACCCTCTTTTATCCGCAAACCCTCCTAGGAAGACTGTGTTATTTAAGCATAGGGGAAAGAAACACACAAAGTGCAGCTTTAGAAAACTAATTTTGCAAAGCTTGCATATACATTCATTTTCCAAACACACAGCTCCTTATGGCACAGAGTAAAGGCAAATCCAAAGGGGCAAGGCTTTGATTTTTAGCCTGTGGATAACTGTCCTCTGATTTGATTCTAAATTAATATTACTCAGTATATGAACAATGATTTATCAGATTTATCACAAGCTCCCTCCAGTCAGGTTCTTTCTCCTTTTCCCCTCATCTTCAGCATTAAGGCCTCTGAAACCAAGGGAGATGGGCAACTTTAGGATAAGTGTGCTCTTTTTGCACTGCTCCTGGTTGGACCATTCCCAAGTCGTTCATCCTGACATGGGAGATGCTCTGCAGCAATTCCTGAGCTTGATGCTTTGTGCGCTTCCGCGGCTTTGGCAGGACAGTCAGTAAGGAAACTCTGCAGCATTACTAAAAGTGCTTTCACAAATTAGAGAACAGGAGACAGAGGCATGTAACTTTAGGATCGATCCCATACCTTTGTGTTCTATGGCACGTGTAAATATCAGAGATGGAGAGAGACAGAGCAGTCGCATTGCAAAAATTTGTTGGAAGAACTTCACTTCAAGGACAAAGTGCAATTAAAGTCAAAAATAAAAATGCATATCCAAATGGCCCAAGACATTCAAGCAGGAGTTCCTCAGGCCTACGGCAGCGTGACCTGCACCCCACCGCTGCGGGGACCGCCCTGCCACTGTGGAATGGGAGCCAGCTCCCCACCCAAACCCGAATCCTCTCCTGACAGCCGACATTTGGAAACTGAACCAGCTATCACCTTCCTTTCTCAGCACTCAGCTCTCCCTTTGACACCAGAGCACCAGGAGATTTGCCCAAAGGCCCAGGGCAGAGGCACGGAGGGAGCAGAGCTTTGCCAAGGAGCAAGGGCAGGTCAGCACCGACCCCAGCAGCCCATGAGCAGCAACCTAAAGCCTCTGAGGACAGAGCTTGTGCCCCCTCTGAGCCCTCCCTTAGGCACCACCACCCTTGGGTGCTCCCGGCCACAGCCTGCTGCTCCCTCAGAGGGAGGGCACCGCGCTCCCAAAGGTGGGTGGAAGCAGCGGGGGGCTGTGGGTGACCCCAGCACGTGGGGACGAGCACGGCACCGCACGGATGCGGCATGAGAGCCATCCCACAGCCCCACGCAGGGACCTGCTGTGCAATACAGCTGCCCCCCCCCCACCCCAGACAGAGCACCTGAACGGCAAAAAGCTTTTACAAGGCAAAAGAAAAAAACATCCGTGATTCATGGATTGCACGAGGTGGGACAGCCGGTAAGCCAAGCGAGGGGCTGCAGCGGGGTCTGCCAGAGCCACCAGCAGAGCAGGGGTGAGGGGCTGGGCCTCGGGGCCAGTGGGAACATGGCAAGGCGAGGGCATCTCTGGCCTTTCTGCGCAGGGCGGCAGCCAAGGTCTCATCCGAGCCCCTTACTCGGAGGCCGAGAGGGAAGCCGAGGTCTCGCGGGTGACGCTGGCTGCTGGCTCCCTGGAGAGGGGGGACAGACGAGGACATGTTCTCCCCTTAGGGTAGGAGAAAGAGAGTCCTGCTCTCTTCACCCCCAAAGATGCCTGCAAAGGGATGTGATGGTGAGGACTCGGTGACAACTGCCACCTACACAGAAAGGTTGATCCACCCAGCTGCTTTCCAAGCGTGCGCTGAACCCACACAGCTCCCTCGAGTCACGGGGAACTGGGGCTGAGCAGCACCACTCCTGTCCAGGCTACGATCCGGCAACTCCTGCAAAACCCCTGCAACCAGTAACACCACCACACCTCGTCCCAGGCGGAGAGAGCACCAATGTGGGACCCAGCACTGCTCAGGACAAGCTACGTGGCTCAGCCCAGCAGCACCAGTGCAGAACCATCCCACGTCCTGGTCCAGGGATGCAGCAAGCTCGGGGTGGAACACACTTCTGCAGGCAGGCAGCAGAAGCACGATGCACCAGTAAGTCCAGCTGGAGCCCCTGGATCAACAGGCTCAGCCTGGCAACATATTCCTCCCCCACTGAGGTCCCCCTTAATGACAGGTTATTGTACAGCAAAATACTTCCTTCTGCTCCAGGTGTTTGTCTTTCCCCAAAATAGTTTCCATGCAACATTAGTCAAGAGAAGTCCTACTTACTAAATCAAAAGAGTACATACAAGCTGCTTTCAGTGGTACTCACAGGCAAGCATTTCCCCCTTGAGGCTGCAAAGGAAACAGAAACAGCACAGGATAGCTCATAGCGCATTTTAAAGGAGATTTAACAATATTAGTAAAAGCAGCAAAGCAAATGAGGAAAGAAGTGAAACAACCCCCAAGATTTCATGTTAGGGAGCTCAGGGCAGGCTTGGATCACAGCAGGAGCTGACCCAAGGCAGGGACATGGTGTGCTGCAGGGCCCGGCCACCCCCTCCACGGCTGCTCGGCTCCAGGGCTCCATCTGGGCAAGAGGCCCCAGGAGAGCTCGACCGCCCACCGCCCGCACGGCCCCAGAACCCAGCGCTTACTAAATGCTGCTCCACCCCAGAGCTGTCAGTGCTTTGCCATTACGATTCCGAAGGGTTCAAGTGCAAACAGGGAGCGGGGTGGGGATCCCCGGACTGGGGCTGCCCAGCTGGAGACACCCACAAATTAAGGCCTGGGGCAGTCAGGGTCCTCTCCAGCTGAGACTCTTCCTCCAGCACTGGGCCAAACCAACCCCCCCCCCCAGTGCAAAGCCCTGTCTGGGCCAGTTCTCACTGGAGCCCTGGGATTTTGGGGATGCCTCAGGCTCTTCACTGAGCATGAAAACACCAGCAATGTTCACCTGTGCTGCACCAGCCCTTCGTTTACCCTCTGGCCACTGACTCTGCTAACAGGGAGGAAGAACACAAGAAGCTGGGCTCACTGAATACCTTAACCTCTAAAGTATCCAAGATTATTTTAGTTTTAAAACAGCTTTGGTAACAATGGCTGTATCTGTATGAGGGGCCCAGCCAAGACCTCCAAGCCCCCCACACCCCCCATCTCTGCCTCATCTGACAGGCAGCAGCGTGCAGCCCGCTCTGCCTGCGCTCTCCCAGGCACAGAAAAACTCCTAATTTAGCAGAGAAACTATTTTAAGTGAGCAAAGAAACAAACAGGGCTTCACATCCAACACTGATGAAGACATACATGCAGTTAAGGCAGAAGAAACATCAAGCACCAAAACCCAAGCTGCTTTAATTTGGGCACCCAAAGAGCCCAAACTTTGTTGAACGCACTGACAAAATCACGGACGCAAAGATTTCCTACCATGTCACTCCATGGCAAGAGCAACACTTGGCTGCAGCATCAAATTAGGACAAAGAGGGTGCATTTAACTCTTTCCAACCAGCTTTCTGCCAGAAAACAAGATATCACCCAGAATTAACCACCCTGCCAAACCCCTGTTGCGCTGATGGAAACTCGCCTGCACGAAGTCTGACTTTGAAAGCCTCTGGCACCACAATTCTAGTTTAATGAGGTAAACTTTTGGTGGTTTTTTTTTCTGTTGTTTGTTTTTTGTTTTGCTTCGTTTTGGTTTAGTGTTGTTGCTTGTTTGGGGTTTTTTGTTGTTGTTTTTTTTTTTGTTGTTGTTGTTTGTTTGTCTGCTTTTGGTTTGTTTTGTTTTTTAAAGGGAGTCTAATCCAGAACAATTTTCACGCAGGAACAGAGATGGTGTTCAAGACCCTGGGAAGGGTCTGTATTTCAGAGAGGACCACCGACAGCCACGGGTGATGGTGGGGAGGGGGAGCATGGGGAAGGTACCACCTGGACACCGACTTGCAGCTGCGGCTGGTCGGCCCCATCTCGAGCTTCCAGGGATGGGAAAGGCCCCAGCAGGTCGAGAGGTTTGCTCCCAACGCTGTAATGTCGTGGGCGCTTTACCGTGTCCGCGCTGGCCCGCGGCGTAAAGCTGTTTCTTCTCATCCTTACAGGGCTTTGGTTGGCGGGAAGGTGGTTCTGATCCCAGACGGAGGGTATCGCAAGGAATGAAAAGGGGAACCACAGTTTAAAACCACATTGCACACCGGCACACGCCTCTGGCAGCCCCACCCCCAGGCACCCCAGTACCCCCAGCAGCCGGGGCCGCGGCTCGGTGAACCCCACATCCATCCGCACCAGCACGACCGCCCCGTGCCTCCCCCAGCTGAGCACCAGCGGTGGCAAACGACCTGCTCTGCCAGCTAATCTGGCTCAGAGTCCACTGAAAAGTCTGCTTTTTTAGCAGTTTTACTTCCCTTTGGGATTTTTTTGCTTAGGTGGCTTTGTTTGGGTTTTGTTTTCTTGTTTTTTGTTTGTTTTTTTTTTTTTTTTTTCATCTCCGCACAATCAATTTAGAGGGGCGAAAACAAAACAAAAAAAAAAAAAAAAACAAACACCAAAAATAGAAAACTTTCCCTTCTTTGTGTTTCTTCTCCCCCAAAGCAGCCGCATTGCCCAGGTAAAACAAAGAACAGAAACGGCCTCCAACTTTTCTGAGCGGGCAGCAACAATTTCAACACAGGCATCACACAGAAGTTGCAAAGCAATAAATGCCCAACTGGAAACCACCACCACAGGACAAGACACAAAAATCTTGCCAAATATCCTCAGTTCAGCATTTTGCAGTCAGCTGGATTTAGCTCCACAAATGCTCCAGCCACAGATGCAGGTTCCAAGTTTCTCTACCCCTTGTTCATGGTCCCTCAGCATAGGGGACTCCTTTATGCTGGGACAAAAATCAACCATATTCCAGGCAATCAGCCAATAGCTCTTTATAAAATACAACGACAAGCAGCAGCTAAAAGCCTAAACGTACCAAAAGAAATGAAAATGCCATACACTTAGATTTCCCGTGAGCTAGCAGAGAGTTGTTTCGTGCTCTTTAATTGGGGGAGCTAATTACAGGCAATCACTAAGCGGCATTCCCCGGCACACCACCAGTCCCTCTGCAAAACAGTGTTTGCAACGCAAACACCTGAAATAGCAGCAGCCTCCACAGATTCAGCACGTAGATATGTGCTTTGCTGAAGAAAGTGGAGGGCTGAAGAGTTATCTAAGTAACGGGAGAGACAGGCCATCAGAAATAAAGCCAATAAGGGTCTGAAGCATCTCCACTGCTGTTGTAAGAAGATTCGCAGTGCAAGGGAAGTAAATTGGACCCATTTCCTTCCACTCCGATATACACAAAGTTTAGGAACACCACAGTCTTGCCTTGCACCAAATACTTGTCTCTGCAGATTTCTTGTGTGTTTTAAAAGGGAAAAACCTCCACTCCTCCCAGTCCCCAGCCCCTAAGGGCTGCAAACGCTGCCGAGAGCCACCGCGAGCCTGTCCCAGAACCCAGCCTCAGCCTGGCTGCAGCTTTAGAAAGAGAAAGCTCATCAAGACAACGAGAAAAATTCACTTTTAACATTTTGGTGAGTCTGTATGAAATGATCCCAGTTAATGGAAGCAAGCATCAACAACAAATACTTGACCGAAAACAAGACGGGGAATTTAAAATCCATGTCCTCAATTTGCCCATTCTGCTTCCTACAACAGCGCTGAGAAGTATCTCCTCCTGGCCTGAGAAGCACTCTAATTCAGCCTACAATTAATTCTGCTTTTGGGGATTATTTGTGAAGAAAGCCCTTCTGGTCACTGAAAGCAATCAGCCATTTCTAGCAGGTATTTAGGAGTGCTTCAGTTTAGGTACTTATTTTTGAAAGGGGAAAAAGCCAGACCTGCACAGCAGGACTTACTGAGTTCAGAGAGGGTTTGTCACGGTGAGTGTTCACTGCTTCCACGCTCAGGGTAATGGTCTCCACTTTACAACCTTTACCAAAAAGAAAGAGTTTATATGAGAAAGGGTAATGTATTAAATAACCTTTTTTTTTTTTTTTTAATATTGAAAACAGCATGTAAAGTGAACAGGAATAAATTTTTTATTTTTTTAAAAATAAACTAGTTCATAAATAAACAGTTCAACCTATTAACAAAATTTTACACTTTAACTACTTTCTGGCTTTGACCTTCACTGCAAGAGCACAGCCTGGTGTTAAGCAGACTCCAGGTCCATCTAGAAAATCCATTTTTAACTGACTGCACCCCAGAGCCAAATCCAAGTTTGGAAGCACAAACAGCCGCCTTCATCAGCAGGTGAAATCCAGAGACAGTTATCACTTGTTTAAAAGACAGGCCACAGGAGAGCACCCCCACACCCACAAACCTCCCCCCGCACTGTTCCCCCAAAACCCTCCCACTCTCCAGAACCTTTTTATGTGTTAAAAAGATTACCAGCAGCTTTTACACCCCATGTGGTTGCCGCTGCAGACAGACAGACTCGCCCATCAGATTCACACACACACACATACAGAAACCAGGGGAAGATCACAAAAGAAAAATAAGACAATATTTACCGTATGCAACAGGCGTGAGCTTGAGAATGGTGTGGAGCGGGCAGCGCAGGTAGGGCAGCTCATCTAGGACAGAGGTGGGCGTTACGGGGGGGGCGTTACGGCTGCGCCGGGGGTGCCCCAACCAGCCCCCCCCCCCCCCCCCCGTGCTTCATGTGTGACCATTCACAAAGCAAATAGTGGACACAACCAGCACGAGCGCCTTGTGCCCAGGCAGACGATGCCGCAGCCCCCCCCGGACCCCTCGACCGCCCTTCCCCAGCCCCCCAGCAGCGCGACAGGACTGCCCCCACCATTTCTAACACACGGGGCCGGCCCGAGGAAACCCCTCCAGCAGCTCACGGGTGGGGAACCACCACAGCAACAGCCACCACAGACCCCTAAGAGTTCTAAATAAAACTTTATTAACTTTATTAAAAGTTTTATTAAACTCCCGTGAAGCTGGAGCTTCATAAAGGAGCTTGCAGCAGACTGGGCCTAGCTTCCAGGCGACTATGCCATGCAAGGGATCAGCATTTCTCAGAGATGTAGCACTGCTGCCAACCCTTCCAGGCTACCGATGCATCAGAAAACTTCTTTATGTTAAAAAATAGTCCCCTACAGATTGTCGGTGCTACTGGTGGAAACAGCTCCAGAAAACGGCTGAGCTGAAAACCGGCAGCACACGCATCTGCATTTCTCACCAAGAAAGCTTCTTGCTGAGCTCTGTGCACCACTGAAATGTAATGGTTAAAGTATTTCAGACATGTTTTCTTTTTTCTTTTTTAAGCAGCTCTTCCTTTGCGAAAAATCAAAACAGTAATTACAAGCCACCCTCCCAAAAGCTCTGCAAAAGCAGCAGTGAGAGAAGCCAGCCCCCAACATCATGCATTTATTTTTGTACCTGCACTCTTGTCAAGAAAATAAGCCAACAGGCACCTCATAACCGCCTGGTGGGAGATAACGAGGACGTTGCCTTGCCTTTCTAGCTCCATAATTACTGGCTCCAGGCGCTGGACCAAGTCCTGGTAGGACTGAAAAACAAAACAGGAATTTTTCAGGGGGTTTTGTAAACAGCAGCTTAAAGAAGAAGTAGCAATTAACACAGCTTCACATTCAGGAAAATATCAGTTAAAATATCAAAATGCAGAAGTTATGGATGATCCAGTAAATACAGAGGGGAAAAAAAAAAAAAAGCAGAAAAGGTGAAACTTAAAGTCAGCAACCCTCAGATTACAGGACGATTCATAATACTGGTAACTCTTAATGAGTGCAGTAAGAAAAACAAATAAAATAGTAAATTATACATTTAAACAAGGTTGTGAAGTAAAACCAGAAATGACTCCATACCACACCCACAATCATTTTCTTTCCAAGACTGTTTGTCATAGTGACAACTCAGGCCTCAGCCAAGCAAGCTGGACGCAGAAACCCCTCGGTGTCTGAGAGGAGCATCAAGGGATACAGCAAGTGGCCCAACTAGTAAGACTGAAAGGCGTATGATTCCACAATAAAGGAAATCAGTAAACCTTTCCTCTAAGAGAGCCGGGAATCCTAACGTTTTCAGTTCCTCAGACAAATAGTGGCAGAAAAAGTTAAAATTAAGTAAAGTCCTTCAATTCTACACAGACATATTTGGTTTATGTATACTGTATGTTAGTTATTTCTTAAGGGTCTTCACCTCGCCTCCAGGATAGCGATAAAGATATTTCTCTTGATCCCTCAATGCAAACTCATCTGGATACTTGGCTTCAATTTCTGCATAGGTCATTTCTTCACATACCCCCTGAGGGAAGAAGAACTTGTTACAACACACTTGGTTTAAGCAAAAGTGCAACAATGCAACAGGAAGAAAAGAAAAAGCAAGTGGCTGAGATCAGTAACCCCTTTACGTGACGAAAATTGTAGGTATCTTATCTGACGCAGCCATACACTCAGAATTTGTATACTGCACGTCCAGCGTGGTTTGAAGAGGATGGGCTTTTGGTTTTATTTCAAACCCCTTGTTTGCCAAGGATGAAAACGAGCATTCGTTTCCACAGCAACGACCCTGCCATTTCTATTGCTTTAAAGAATTAGAGCGGGAGCAGCATCCTTTGTTCACACAGGACGGTGTGACAGATGCCTGGGATGTTCAATGTTCTTTTCTTTCTCCACTCCAGCTGGATACGTTCACAGCCAGGTCTAGCAGCTCCAGGCATTGTCAGCCCTGTACCAAACCATCCCGAGCCTCATAATAATGGCTGGAGTACATTACACATGGACATGGTTATAAGTGAACAGGAAATAGTGAATTTTATCATGATTAATTTGTTTTTTAAGCATTATTTTCCACCTAGGAAAGCCAAAGGCTTCAATCAGCATTTCAACTCACAGCATCGATCTCGTTGAGAATCTTCCACTGCTCGTATGTGACGCCCAGGGACTCGGCTGTCTGGATCGTCCTTTTCAGCTGGCTCGTCCACACCTTCAGATCGACAATTTCCTGCTCTTCAATGAACTTCTTCAGCGCCTGAGCAAACTAGAAAAAAAAAAAAAAAATCAGGAGAGATTAGAAGGGAGCAGGAGCTGCTGCCGCTGTTCAAAGCATCATTGCAAGGGCTGTGGCTGTCGCGGCACGATGCAGCTGCGGGGCTGCCCCTCGCAGGAGGGGGACGCAGAGCCCGGCTCTGCCCCTGGTCACACAAGATTTTACAAATACAGCAACCCGGGTGCTGCCAAACACATACCTGCTTCCCACGCGGTGACAGACCAGAATCCCCACCAATCTTGCCAACAAGATTATATTCACTCTCACCGTGTCGGCAAAGGTAGATGGTACGTGGCTGGACATGAATGTTCATTAGGTAATAGACGATTTTACTCTGGATGTAATCTTGGACTCTGTTTACTAGGAACCGCTGTCCCACATTGATCACTTTAATGAAGGAAAGATCTCTGGAGTCAACATAAAATAAGAACACCCACACGACTGGTTTTAAAAATGAAGCACGTGCATCTGCGGGTGTAATCTAGCTATTTATCCTCTAGTAAAGGCACCAGCACTACCACTGGGTCGCTCCAGCAGACAGAAGAGACACTGAACTGCCACGCTTAAACAAGGAGCTGCATTACACTAGAGAAAAATCTTATCACTTGGGACCCGAAGATATCACCTTCACACAAGCAATCACGCTTTGGGAGAGCAGAGGTCTCTAGCAGATGTGTTACAGCATCCTGAGCCAGAGAACAGCAGCAACAAAGCAAACCAGCTCATGTGTGCAAGGACAAAATGCACCCCCAGGGCTTCACTTACTTGTCATACACATCGGGATCGAGAGGCTGGTAAGTGACCTTGTAGCACTCTATCCTCTTCAGGAAATCATCCATCACGTTCTCCCTGTTTCTCTCCGGGTAGTCGGGGCTGGAAACTTTCACCTCCTGATCAACACACAGCACCACTTTGTGAGAGTTAAGCAAACTCAACAGGGAACAGAAGCAACACTGAATAACATTATTCTTCCCTTTTGAAACAAACACACATTGTTTAACGCTGCCCTTTGGAAAAACCTGCTCCTGGAGAGGAAACAAAGGGCCACTCTGAAGGCTCCTTGGCTCCACGACAGACACAGCTGGCTCGCTGTTAGCTGTCCCTGCAAGCCACTCGCTGCCTGCCTTCCCCTGACAAGAAATCACGCTTCAAGGTCAAACATTTCTCAGCTTCATTTCACTTGCACGTTCTCACATAACTAATTGTATCTTTAGCTTTTACAAGCCTGCAAACCTTAGCTGCTTATTTCCAAGGTGACATGGAAGAGCAAGGCCTTTGCAGACATTCCTCTAAGCTACCACAGCCGGTGACCTTGCACTGAGCACCCGAGCTACCACGGTAGGCACTGGCAGCTCAGCCTAGAAAATGCAGCACGCACCAGGATATTTGCAGCAATGACTTCTGGATCGTCACAGACAGACTCCACAAAAAACACCTACAAAGAAGGCAGGGAAGCATATTTCAGAGTCGAGAACTGTACTCCAAATCGAAACTCAAGAGCCCCTGCCCCAGGGAGCAGTAACACCCCTTGGTGCAGCAGCTCCAATGACAAATTAAATACTGGAGCACTACCTTGAAAGCATTTTCTTTAGCAAAATTTAAGATCAGGTCCCGTCTTTCTCGAGTTGTGTTGGTTGCATCAAACACCTAGCAGAAAATAAGGAGCAATGAGCAAGTTTGTTTAAGGCTTTTAAATCAGCCCCAAATCATTTGGGATTACCATCAGGTCCCCAAGTGCCCTGGGCACCTTTGAATCACCCAGATGTAAAACCATGTTTAGTCCAGAAAAGTCTTACAGCTATTTGCCCACACTCCTCCAAGAGATAAGCCTTCACGTCCTCTAGAGCCACTAAGGCACATCGTCTGCAGGAGAGAAAGGGATACTGTCAGAGCTCATGTAAAGCATTCAGTCAGCAAAGCTTCTGAACCACTGGGGAGATTTAAATACCTTCTCTCTCTGCTCACAGAGCACCCACCCCTGCATCTTTCCAAGAGCCCCAGAGATCATAAAGCATCTGAAGTGGGTCTGAACACACTGCATCACCCCTGTTCTTTGTGCCAGCCCAAAGTCAGCGCCAACGCTCCCACGCACAGTCCCTCCGGCAGGATCCCTGCATGGGCTATGCTACCTCCTCCCCTGCCTTTATGGGCATTAAATGCTATTTTGTGCTCCTCAAATACAGAGCCTGCCAAGATCCGAGACTAAACAGACCACCATGGGTCAGTTCAGCCCCCTGACACCGACTTACTTGCGGATTTCCATGGCTTCTTTGTTATCGTGCCTGAAGAAGTCATAGGACTTGTAAGACTTCACCGCTTCCCGGCGATACACTCCTAAATTAAACACTTCACACACAAAAGACGAGCTCGTGAGCCTGACAGTGTTTCACAGACAGAGGTCATGGTGCTTTGGGCAAAGGGCAGAGCCACCCCGGCACCGGGGCGAGCCAGCAGCCCCCGCACACACCTTTGGTGGGCACCCCGATCCAGTTGAGGTAGCGGGTGAGCTTCTTGGACACGTAAGTCTTGCCGCGCGCGGGGAGGCCAATCATCACGATCAGTGTCGGGGAGTTGGTCATGTAAGATGCCCATGCTGCAAAAAAAAAAAAAAAAAAAAAAAAAAAAAGAACAAAACAAAACAAAAAACAAACCACCCAGGAGCATCAGCACTAGCGTGGAGAATTCCCGAGCAAGAAGCGAGCCCCAACCCCAAACCAATCCCCCCGTGTGAAGCTGCCCCATCTCCCGGACAGACAGACGCAGCCCTACAGCTCCTGATGGGCTCGCTGGAGTGGCCTCACTGCTAATTAACTGCTGCAAGCAGCGGCCGGACTGCTCTGTGGTCTCCCAGGTGTTAGCTAATGAGGCGGGTTAGCAACGGTGCACCCGCTGTCCCTAATGGGGCGAATATATGAATTTTAGCGTTAAAAATATTTACCGATTGGGCAGGAGCTGTCAAGATGTTTTTAACAAAACGAACACGTCCTCTTGGAAAAAAACCTAAAGCAAGCTCAGAAAATGCCCGGGGAGAGACAGTTTGCGGGAGGGGGGGGGGGGGGGGGGGGGGGAAGCGCGGTATGCGGGGCATTACAGCATCCAGAAGTTGGGCAAAAAAAAAAAAAGGAGAAGCTGGGGCGGCCCCGCGCGGGATGGATGCGCGTTTCAAGGGAGCCGCGCGCTTTCCTACGCGCCACGAGCGGCGTTATCCCCCTAATTATTATTAATTTTTTTTTCAAATGCTCGGAGCGCACAGCTTTCCCCTCCCCGCCCCGGGCCGCGGTTACTCACAGCACTTCTTCTCGCCGCCGCGCAGGGCCCCGGCCCGACCCCGGTGCCGGGGGGCCGCCGCCATGGCTCCGCGCCGCACGCGAGCCGCATGCGAACCGCACGCCGATCGCACGCCAACCTCACGCCAATCGCATGCAAATCGCATGCAAATCGCATGCAAATCCCGCCCGCAAATCGCGCGGCCCGACGTCAGGGCCCTGCGATCGCGATGGGCGGCGGCGTCTCGCGAGAACCGGGCGGGCGGCGGCGGCGGCGGCGGCGGCAGCGGCCCCGCCGAGGATGCTGCGGCTGCGCTGCAAGGCCCGGAGCGGCTCCCACCCGTTGCCCGGCCTCACGGCCCACTCCCGCCTCCGCGACATGCAGGCCGCCCTGGCCGCCCTCACCGGCGTCCCCCCCCCGGCGCAACGCCTCCTCCTCGGCTTCCCGCCCCGCAGCCTGGACCTGAGCGACGGCGAGCGGCGGCTCAGCGACCTCGGCATCCACTCGGGTGAGGGGCCGGGTGGGCGCGGCGGGAGGGCGGGCGCTCTGTGACCTCTGCTGCCCCGCCGGCTGCAATTACCGTAATTAAAAGAGGCTGCGGCCCAGCACGCCCCTCACCGGCCGGCTGCAATCCCGGGGGTAGCTGCCAGCCGTCCCGGGGACCCCTCGCCGGTGCCGGTTCCACCCGCTCGGGAGGCAGGAACGCGGGGCCGGGAGTCGCCGGGTGAGTCCCCCGATCCTGCCGCGCAGGCTGGGTGGGCGGGCTGCGGTGCTGCGGGGGGCTCGGGGGGGTGTTTTCCCGCGGGATGCCGCGCTGCCGGCGCAGCGAGCGCGATCCCTACTGCCAGCGGTACCGCCGCGTCGTTTCTGCTTTAGGGGCGGGAGCATCTTTAACTCAATTCTTCCTCCTTCTGTGTTCGGCAGGCGACACTCTAATAGTGGAAGAGGATACCTCCAAACCCAAGACTGCCTCGCCGGTAGCTGCAAAAAGAACAATGTCTAACTCGGTTAGGGAAGCTGTGCCTGTGCTTGCGAGGAGGGTCGTTCCGGCAGATAACTCCTGTCTCTTCACCAGTGTGTACTACGTGGTGGAGGGGGGCGTTTATGACCCGGGTTGCGCTCCAGAGATGCGCAGCCTTATAGCCCAGATAGTAGCGAGCGATCCCGAATCTTACTGTGAGGCAGTTTTAGGGAAAACTAACAGGGAGTATTGTGACTGGATCAGAAGAGAAGAGACTTGGGGAGGAGCCATCGAAGTGTCCATTTTATCCAAATTTTACCAGTGCGAAATCTGTGTGGTGGACACACAGACAGTCAGAATCGACCGTTTTGGGGAAGATGCCGGTTACACTAAGCGGGTCCTTTTAATTTATGATGGGATTCATTACGATCCTCTTGAGCGTAAAATCCCCGACTCGGACGTTCCTCCCCAGACCATTTTCTCCACGACTGATGATATTGTTCTTGCACAAGCATTGGAGTTGGCAGATGAAGCCAGACGGAAGAGGCAGTTTACCGATGTGAATCGCTTTACGCTGAGGTGCATGGTGTGCCAGAAGGGACTAACTGGACAAGTGGAAGCCAGAGAACACGCCAAGGAGACTGGACACACCAACTTCGGAGAAGTGTGACATCTGCATGAGGATGGTTACATCGACTACCTCACCGATCCAGAATAAAATTCTGGATTTCCAGATAAGCTGTATGTAATCATAAAATTCCATTCACGGAGCTTGAAAAGCATATTAACTTAATGGTGGCCAAGATGCACAGGTTTGTTATGGTTAGTGACTTTTCCAACGGATTTGAAATAGGTATCTTCTCGCATGCTAATTTATAGTACTTTGGCAGGTGGTATACACTGGCAGCTAAAACTTGATTTCTGAAATAATCTGTTTGTGTGTGTCATCTGAGCGGACATACAAAACCAGGCTTCTTCAACACTAGCGTAAAATCTCGCCTCTGAGTTACTGAATTAATCTCTCTGTGTTATGTTTTCAGGGTAGTTAATCTAAGGGTTTGGGAAACACACGTATCAGCATTACTTATACTAGGAATTAGACTCTGCACATGCAAGCAGTTCTTGAAGGGGAAACTGCTTATTTGGTGCACAATCTTTAATGGAAAGAGTATCTCCAAAGCTGCCCTATACTATGTTACCATCAGAAGTAGACTGTATTGTTTGTGTAAAGTCATGGCTTTAGAGAAAGAAATGGCCTCTAAGCTTTAAGATAGCCTTCTTTAAATTAATGAGTAGATGGTTAGGTGTTGAATAAACTTATTAATCCTCCATAGGTAGTTTTTAGTTGCTTGAAAAATAACTATCAACCCCCTGGTGTTTACACTGCATCAGAACATAGGCATGTTTCTTTTGAAATACTTAAGATTCTTCTTCATGATAGTATCTGAAATTCTGGCAAGAGGGAAATATAGTGGTTAGGGAAATGACTTAATTTGCATCTGTTAAATACACTTAAGCAGACTTTACTTGGGTAAACCCGATCTCACGGCCACAGTGTTACTAAGCTGTACCAGATTCCAAATACTGTAAATTAGCACTTTAAGTTATAGTTCTCTTCACCAACAAAAAGTTTTGCCCTTTTTAAGAAGGACAGAGTGCTAACCCGGAAGGGAGGCTTGAAGTTTCTTCATCTGCATTCTGCCTTAATGTGTTTGTTGATACGTCACTGATGACTGCTCAGTAGCAAGACTTTAATTCTGATAATGAAGGGTGCAGTTTAATTTTCAGAACAAAATAAGCTGTGTAAACTGCCCTACTTCTCATACTGTTCAGTATCAGGGAAGTTGAAATTGGTTTAATATATCTTACCTCACAGCGGGGTTGTGAGGCTTAACAATAAGTGCTTTTGAGGTCTCTTTAAAAGGTGCTGTAAAGGTGCATATTACTGAAAGGGATTTTTTTTTTTTCTTCAAAACGCCTGTAAAACACACTTATTTTATTGAATTTTAAAATATTCTTAGCCTGCTATTCTTCTGTTACTCTGTTTTGAGTTACCTTCCTTGCACTTTTACAAATGGGGAGCAAGAACATTCATCTTTGGACTAAGGCAGAAATAAACTCACTTTCTGAGGGGAATCTAAGATCTAGTTTTAAAAACTCCATTTGTTAAAGCATCCAGCTAAATCCTGGTGCAGCAAACACTTCTTTTCTATAAAAAGCATGTTTCACAGAAGTTCTCAGCTGAGGCTCCCAGTTGGACTTTGAGATACTTGAGGGTCCTATTGAAGAAGGGACATAATTACATAAGTGCTTTGCTGAATTGAGGCAAGAATAATTAAGTATAAAGAATGGAATCACTGAGAGCACTATGGACCGGGTTTCTTTTTGATTCAGTATTAAAATACACATTAGCACTGTTGGGAGTTTCCTATAGAAAGCCACCTAACTTCCAGTGTTAAACCCCACTTTGCTTTTAGCCTGTCATTAGGAAAAAAAAACAAAACAAAACCAAAACAAAAAAAACAACAAAAAAAAAAACAACACCAAAACCCAGCATTAAAACCAGCCCTCTAGAAGCTGATGCTTGTAAACCTGAAGAAATATCTGATGGTTCAAAGGAACTTGAAGATTACACTGTGTTATAACTACTTGAGATGAAATACTGTCTAGGAACGAGACCAAGAGACTGTCAATCCTAAATTGTATTCTCAGCTTTCACACTGAAGCGGTGAGACGCCTTGGACAAGGAGCTGATCCTCACCATTGGCCATCTGTAAAATGGACGCAATACCTACCTCAGAGAGGGGTACAAGGTGACTGTCTTTGGGTGTCTTTGAAACAGAAGTGGAAGATACATATGTATTGTCTGCCATGTTTGCAAATGCATTGACTTTGGGGAGCAACACTTAGATGTTAGCTTTGTATCCTGGATGGATTTCTGCAAGCGTGTAAAAATATTTTTTTGGGTATTTCTCAATTTCAGTATTTTTAAAATTAGCTTTATTTAATCCAGAGTGTTTAGCTTTGCTATATCACGTTTGCCTTGGGAATCTGCTAACAGAGCATCAGCTCCCTTTGAGGGAGATAGGTCAATATCAGTGCTTGGATGTTTTCTTTTGTTGCCTAGAAAATAAAATCTCTTTGGTTAAAAAAACATCAACTGAGCTGCTTCTTTTTAAAAGTTGATACTGTTACACACTGACAAACTCTTCCAAAGAACAAGTGACCTGTGGTGTTGACTGTCAGTAGGGAAACCTTATGTCCTTAACTGCCAAACAGAAAGTATCTCCAGTATTTAAAATGTAAGATATGGATACATTTAAAGTATAACTCCCTTTCTTTTTTAAATATTGTAAATGTTAGGGGTGTTTTTAGTACCTTTTTACCAGCATTTGCCTGCCCTTAATGATACGATTATAGAAGTATCACAAAAATGGCATCCTAAGACTAGTAGGATGAACTTCTGAACATCACTAATACATTTGCACTCAACTGTTATTAATTCTACAGCAAGGTGTTAGTTACAGCTATTTCAGGAGAGAGGTGTGGGGCCAAGGCTCAGGTACCGGCAGGGAATAGCATCACCTGGCCACACCAATCCAGAAAGCCTGTAAGATACAGACCCATGTCCTTACCATCAGCACTTATTCCCACGTAAATTTAAAATAAGCTTAAAATTTCCTGCTGAATACTTCAGCGCAGAGGTCAGTAGCTAAGTGGGCCCTGGAAACCGAAATTTTTGCCTCGGAGGTGTGCTTACTAAAAGCTGGTTATTGATACTGTTTTACCAACCTGTGTAGCTCTGGTTCTTCGTGTAAGAATTGTGGTTTCCTGGTGCCAGCCTGGCCGTTCCACCAGCACTAAATTCCTTCTTTAATTAAAGAAGAGCCTAACACACTCTAATCACGTGGCCTTTCACAAACATGGTCTATTCTGTGAAGAGATACACATCATCTCGTGGTTATAACAGCACTTTAAAAGCTTGCCTGAGCTTACACGTTGAGCAAGGACTTTCACCGCTGTCGGCAGGGTGTGTTCCCATCGCAGTAAAACCAGCGGCGTTAGCAAACGTTTCCAGTCGGTGTCTCCAATGGCATCCAGTGGTCTAGCCTTCTGGTTTGTGTCTCATCAGTGCAGATCAGTTCCTAGAACATATCTCCTTAAACACGTGCCCCGAGTTGCAAAAATTGCTGATGCACCAAGAAACGTGACAGATGCGTGCGTACTTGTTTAGTGTAGTCTGTGCCTCAGTTCTGGAATTTCAGGTTTGTGCTCTTTTTGCTGGTGTGCACCAGCACCTTTTCTAGGTCTTCCCATCTACACGGTGTGGCCTTGGAGCAGTTTGCATCTCTTTCATTTCCTTTTTGACTCGACTCCCAAGAGACAGTCATGGCAAGAGAGGACGTGGCCGCGCAACCGGTTCAGGATGAAGCTTCTTCAACTGGTTGAACAATAGCTTCTTTTTTAATGGTAAAGTATTTCCGCTGTGTAATTAGAGTCAGGTAGCAAGAGGAACAAGCATAAAGAGGGTTTTACATACCTCCAGAATCTTTTAGGCATTTAAATATATAAATCATTAAGCAGACAGACCTCAGGAAGTTCAGTTGCACACATATCTATTTCATGGATGCAATTGCCTGAGAGACTGGTCTCAGAAGTAAATCAGTAATATTCTGAAGTTTCTGAAGGACAAACTTAATGCCTTAGTTCTTGGTAAATTTACATAAAAAGAGCAATTGCTGGGAAGATAAATGAGAAACGGGACATCTTGTTACATGGTACAGAATCAGTATCTTGCATCTGCACCTTTTCATGTGCAGAGTCACAGCAGAGGCCGCTTGTGACGGTTTGGGAGCAGCGTCTCCTGCACCCATCCTGCTCTTTCTAGAGAGCTGTTCCAGAACATAACTGCTACAGTCGTGATCCACCCCAGGGCAACAAAGCCACGGTGAAGCTGCACCGGCAACGCAGGAACACAGCGTTTGTTTTTACAAACATTTGTGACATAAGCAGTATTATCTATTTGCCATTCTCAGCTTTTGAGGAAGCAGGACCGAGGGGACAGGCACAAATGAAGAAAATGCAGAATTTCTCTGCTGACTGCCTGAAACACAAATCCATGTGTCGATGGAGTCTTTGAGAAATCAGACTGACACACAACCGCTGAAGCGTCTGCGTTCGGCAGCTTTCCCTGCCTGCAGCATCAGAGGGCGGCTCTGGCTCCTGCCCCACGCAAACCCACCCGTGGGTAAGCCCTGCAAACCTCTCCCTGGCAGGGAAACTCTTTAATAAGAGGAACAAAAAGTTTTCAGTGCGCTGTTTAGAAAATTACAGCTCTTTATCATACAAATTAAAAGTCTGCCTGTGTTTTAAATCAAGCTATGCGTCCAGTTGTAAAACTGCCATCAGGTTTTTCTCTGTTTGGGACTGGGCAGAATAAAAATTACTTCAAATTGGCTGAAATCAATATTTCTTTCTCACTCCTCTGAGTCTGAGCACCAGAATGCAACAACGGAACGCAATAGGGGAGTTAACTAAATTAGGTTGTCCAAGATTGCAGTGTCCTTGTCTATTATTTTTAATTAAAGCCTTGGGGAAAACGTTGGGAACTGTATTATGCCTTGAGAGCTGACTCCTTATTTCTGATGTAGAGTTAATGCTAACCAAGCTATGGAAACAGATCACCTCAGCTCTCTAGCTCTTTTCTGTAAAGTAGGGATAATAAATACGGTTCCTTGCTCGGTTCACAGCCATATTAAGATTTAATTATTTCTCTAAACTGCTGTGTAATACTAGGTATTAACTACCTAGCATTTTTCATAATTGCTTTGCCAGCATACATACTATACGTACAATTTGGTCTAAAGAAAGTGTCCAACAGTCCTACAGAGTCAAGTAAACGTCATTACGTTAACAGGTATCTCATCGGTGACGCCGTATGGATGAGTTTCCTTCAGGGCCAGGCCTGAATCATTTGTGTTCTTTTGTTTATGAACAGGGTGAGGCACGACGGGTCTGTTAACATGCCAAAGTCCTTTCACAGCTTTGTGTAGTTTTCTTCTGCATCATTTGACTACCTGCATATACTTCATGCCGTATATATGAAATCACACTGTATTTTGGGTTGTAGCTATTTATATTTGTTGGAGGAAGAGGAACGTGGAAAAAGAACAGGTTCTTTCTGGGCATCTGATTCAGAGAAGCTCAAGACTGCTTTGAATGGATCGTGACATTTTCCTGACCTCCACGGAGCCCTGCAGGCAACAAGCTCTACCTATTTTCTTGGACAGATTTAAGTCCTTGTGGTCTCAGGACACACTTTCCCTATCCTGGAGTGGCTGCTCGTTCACCTTGTCCGAACATGCAATAAGAATTAGCTCTGGGTTTGATTTGCTCCCTTTCTTGAAGCAAGCTCTGGTGCAGGCCAGCATGGGAGAGCCGGGCTGGCCGGGGCTCTCAGGAGCTCGGGCTTGTTGGTTTGCTCCTCAGCACATGTTCCCTTTCGTAACCGCGCACAGCCGGGGCTCAGCAACGCTGGCGGGAACCGCCGTGCTTCCTGGCTCATCTGCTTTTTCTCCATCCTACCACAGTTTTAATTAACTGATGATGTTTCCACTTCCCTGTTCTTTGTAGCCCAGAACACGTGTTGCAACACAGCCTTTTTCTAAAAAAAAAAAAAAAAAAAAAAAAAATAATAAAAATCGTTGAAACATGAAAAACGTGAATGAATGTGATGACTACATCAGTTCTGGAAGTTTGCTGCAGGGCTTCTGCTTAGATATTTATAGTTACTCAGTGAGGAGCACCTTACAGAGCACATACAAGTCTATGCTGGGCGGGAGCAATGGCCTAAGCATTGTTTATCAGAGAGAAAAGTTGTAACTTTAATAGGAGCACCCAAAGTTAGGGCAATAATGAGCTGCAGCACCCCCTGGGCAGATCGGGTGCTGGGGGTCGGCATCACCCAGTGCTGCACAGGGTGCTGCAGGTGGAATAACTGGGCTCTTCTTTACCTTCCCCCTGGAGAGGGGCAGCAGATGTGACACCCTCGCCCTTGGAGGAGGGGATGCTGCTGAAGGAGGTGCCCCAGCAGCAGTTTCTGGGAAGGTGTCGGTGTGAGCAAGGAGGGTGGCTGAGGGGAAGAGGAGCCTGAGAGGTGTCTCGGGGGCTTCAGCTTTACCCAGGCTTGTGGACTGGACCTCAAGCTGACAAGCAAGAGAGATTCCAGCATTAGAGAGACAGGGAATGAACTGCAGAGGGGCTCAACGCTTGCAGGGAAGGATGGCAGGAGGGGGACCTGCAAGTCAGCAGCTGGTCAGTCCGTGCTGAACAAGCCCCAGAGCTGTGCACGACCTGGGCACCCCCTCCTCTAGCACATAAATAAAGCTTAGTGGTGAAGCTTCCCTTCTAAAACGTCTTTTTACCTGTTTTTACAAGAATTTCCTTACAGCGTACAGCAGCAGGCAGCAAACTTTTGGTCTCTGGGAAAGCTTTGGTGATATGCAAGTATATACCTGTTCCAGCAACAATCTGTGTTTTTAGAGCCAAGAAGGAACCAGATCCTATCCTGAGCTGAGGGACCTCATGCACAAAACCACCGAAGAGAATAAACCTGTTGTGGGGTAATGCCTTCAGCCTCGCACGGCGCAAACGCCCAGCAAAGGACTTAATTACTACGTACAAAGGCGCTTCGGTCAGGGCTGCGCGTTCGGCTCCTCCGCGTGTCAGCGAGCAGCTATGCGGCAGAACAGGATGTCGGATTAAGGAGTCTCCAGCGAAACCCGTGCTGAGGACATCAGAGGACACCAGCCAAGCCGGGAAGTGAGTGAGCTGGGTGGTACCGAGCGGAGCTGCCCGCAGCCTCCCGGGCACCGGTGCTGCTGCCCGCCTCTGCCTGCAGCGCGCCGGCTCAGAGCAAAGCTGCTCTCTGCGAGAGAACACAGCACGCAGGGACCCGGCCGCTTCGGGTCAGAACATGCAGGTGTTTTAGGGGCTCGGCCGTGCTGTGACCCCAGCCCGGAGCAGCGGGAAAGCTGCCTGGCATGGGGGCAAGATGAGTTTCTCTCCCCCCGGTGCAGCAGGCTGCAGGTGAGGGGCCAGGGGCTCGCCCGCGAGCGCGTATCCGCCGAGCACCCACCTGCCAAGCACCCGCGCAGCCTTATCTTCACTGGGGAGGCAAGTTAATGTGTAACCCGGCTCTGTTTGGTTAGCCCAGAAAAGCAAAGAAGTCCTGGGATAGGCACAGCCGGGACAAGGATTCGGGCAGCGTGGAACGACAGACGTCCTGGTAAAAAAAAAGAAAAAAAAATTAATAATCTATAATCTTTCTTGTCTTTTTTTTTTTTTTTTTTTTTTTTCTGTCCTTTTCCTGCTGAATGGGCTGTGGGCGAGGGGCTGAGCATCTCTGCCCGGGTGGGACACCGGGCTGTGGGTACCTTCAGGGTTACAGACGTGCTTTGCTTTAGGAAGGGTAAAGCGTGGCTCCAGCGAAGAGGGAGGAGGTGGTTTAAAGCAGCTGGTGGAAGAAAGCTGGGAAGACCAGCAGCTGCTGGTGGAGAGACTGGGAAAACTTGTGCTCAGAACAGCAAACTGCTCAGGCAACTGCTACGTGCACTTGATTTACTTGTTTAAATAGGAAGAACTAGAGATCTGCCGCCATCGTCTGCTTTCACCCTGGGGTGAGATCCGTCCCGCTGTGCTGTTGCAGAGCGGGAGCAGCTGGGATGGCACCTGCAAAAGGCATTTTGCTTTGTTTTGTAGTTCAAGCTGGCCAGGATGAAGCCCTTTGTCAGCAGCTGTAGGACAGAGGGGGCACGGCTGCTTTGCCTTCGACAGCAAAAATACTGAGGTTCTTTAATATTGCTGGAGAGCTGTGGTAGAGTGCTTGTAGTAGTACTGGGCTTAAAAGAAAGTAGCCTCTTCATATAAAGCAATTAGCATTAATTGCTACCCAGCACCTCTTTGATGTTTGAGGCCTCAGTGAGCTTTGTAAAGGACAGTTATGGCAGCTGTCACAAAAGCTGTGCAAACTGACCTTATATTTTAGATAAAAAATAGCTTCTTCTGAAAGCATTTTTAGGGGAGGGAAGATATATAGCATTGAAAAACAGCTTTTCAAGTACAATGTCTTTTATTTTAAATGCTCGGTCATATTTTTAGATTGTGGCTAAACTGCCATGTTATTCAGCAAAATGAAGAAACTGAAAAATCCTTCCAAATCATAAAACCTGGGATTTTTCAACGCTGTTTCCCCCCTCCCTTTCCCAAGTCGGATGAATGCATTAGAGCCATAATCGCATCAGAGAACTAGTGGGCAGGAAAATGAACTTCTTGTTTCTGCACAGATCCTCTCCAGCATCCAGCAAGCTCCGGGCTGAACTTTGCCTCCCCATGACCTGGGGCTCAGCGGGTGCCAAAGCCTTGGCAGCAGCTTTGTGTTTCTGCAAATGCTGTTTGAGCGGAATGAGACCAAATTATTTATTATCCCAATGGGCTGATGATGGTGGGCATCCTCCTGGAGAAATTAGCTCTGTCAAGACACCTCATTAGAGCTGGGTCATGCTGCTGCTCTCCCTCCCCGGGGGCTGCCTTGCACAGCGGACACTGGCTCCGACCAGCTGATCCAGCACAAGCAAAGAGTTTGAGCAAGATTTTCACTTCCCCAGGAGTGTTTTGCTCTCTCAAATTTGTGTGGCAGGGCAGGAGGGAGTGAGGAGCATTGCAGCAATCACAATCAAGCAGATGGTAGCCTCTTGCTGCGTGGAAGCAGATTCGTATTTCTCATTGCAAATATTCGGGTGCACAGTGAAACTGCACCACTTGCAGAAGCCTAAAAACCGCCAAACTCAGACAGTGTCTGCTTCTTGACAGCTAAAAACTCTGGCTTTAAAGTTATCCAAATTCAAAGAATCACAGGTATTGCTGTTCCAAAGCCACCTCTTAATCAAATGTAATTTAAGCAGTAAATAATGCAAAGCTGAGAACGAAATATTAAACTCCTCCTATGTGGAAGGATTGGATCCGTCAGTGTGTGGGTGTTGAAATCTGATTTTTGCGGCATATTCCAATTACAAAGGAATTCTTTCAGGGTCTAACACTGAACAAGCAGCCAATTCTGCTCACTTATCACTAGATCTAATTCCCTGATCCTGCTACAAGAAAAAAAAAGCAGCAGTGTGTTCCTGCGTGCCGTGGCCAGGTTACAGCACAAAGAGCTCCTCTGTCTTCCGATGAGCAAATCCTCTTGCGTGGGTCCGTGTGTGTTGGAGGGGGTGTTTGTTTTGCTGCTCATTAGCCTCTGCAGCCCAGCTCTTCGCTCCCGAAGAATGGGCGGTGCGCACGTAATTGGTGGTGTCAGTAAATTTTGGAAGGTTAATGCTTTACATCCATAAGTAATTATGCCTTTTGTAGGCTGCTCAGCCTCTCCCCGCAGGCAGCAGAGCTCTTGGCCACGCAGCCTGAGAGGATAACTGGCCCCTCTGCCACCCGGGATGGTCTCATTGTTGGGAACCTCCATGGCAAGTTGTTTGTCAGCCAACTGCTACCGCATTCGGGTCTCACCGGTACTGGGGGTACGGGCTGCATCCAGAGGAGCAGAGGGGGTCAGTGGGGTGCAGCCCGGGCACCTCTGTGGCCCCCCAGGAAGGGTGGCAGAGGAAGCTCCCAGCAGAGCAAGGCCGTGACTCAACAGCAGCATTTTGGGTCAACGTGTTCAGAAGTTCAAGAGCACTTCAGCTGCGTAGCTGGCAGCGGTGGAGGGAAGAGATCCCACGAGGCAGCGCTGGGACGGGATCGCTGCTGCCGAGCTCCGAGGCTGAGCTGGGCTTACAGCTTTTTCCTTCACCCAGGAACAACCTTATCCACCCCTCCAAGATGATTAGAGATGGCCACAGATGGGCAGTCCAGGGCTTACTTTAGTTCTGATTCTTGTGGGGTAAACTTCAGTTCCAAGGGTGCTTTAAAAAAGCCCAGCTGCCCCTTCTTCTGGAGAGAACAGCTTAAGACAGAGCATGTTTGCATCCATGCAGCAGCTTCACAGCCCACCTGCCCTCACTCCAGCCGAGCCAGCGTGCTTGTATCGCCCTGGGGAGGGGGGGGTCTCACAGCTTAACGCCTGTCCTTTCTTCTGTTTCAGCCAGGATCTTGCCCCCACACCAGACACTGCAGCAGCCTGTGATATGCCTAGGAAGGAGCTGGGGATGGCTGGCTGCAACTCTGGCAGCTGTGACAGCATGGTCAGCACAGCCTCCAACCACTCCCAGCGTGTAAGTAATCCTGTTGTACCCAGCCCGGCCATGGCAGGGGATCAACTCGCTCCTCTCAGCAGCTGAGGAAGGATTTTGGTCAGATGTTGGCTCGAAACTGCTCTCCATCAGTGCTTTGAAATCACCTAGGGGCCCTGAGACAGCACCATGCTAAGGGCAGCACAAGAGCCAAATTAATTCCTGCCCCAAAGCACTCCCAGACTTTGTCCTGCCACGCATGTGGCAATGATCAGGAGCCTTTGCTTCTGCAAGGTCTCCTCTGGGAAACAATACTGAGAGCGCAGCAGCTCCTGTGTTGCCTGAAGATGCGGAGACAGGTAGCGCAGGCACTGGGCAGGAGGAACCTGACAAGTTCCCCAGTGAGGAATTAGACCAGTTGGATAACTGGGTCAGACTGGCTCCAAGGGTGACTTCACCTGGAAGAGGCAGCGAGCAGTGCTCCTCCCAGCTGACAAGAGATTAATTTCCTAGTTAAGGCAGAGATGAGTTTGGACCATGGGTGTAGATGTGTAATTTTTCACTATCTGTCCATTAAAGCTTGTTTGTCTCCAAACACTGATTCCAAGATTGATGGACTAATTACATCTTGTCTGACTTAGAACATAATTGATATGCGTAAGTGCAACGCTCAGTCCCGAACAGGTTTTCCATTTGATGTATTGCAAACCAGAACCAAACCCTCTGAAATTTATTAGGGATGGAAAAACTGGTTGCAATATTGCATGGTAAAAGATTTGGATACGTGTCTTTCTGCAAAACAACTCCACCTGGGACAATTTCTCCTCTGTGCTTGTTGATCTGATGCACACTCCATCCTTTCCTGCACTTCAGTTCTTTTTGTATACTGCACATATCACCTTGTAATTTGGCACTTCCACAGCAATCATCTCATGATACTTGAAATACAACAAAAATTAAACAGGATCCTGCTGGGATATGAATGGGAGAACAAGGAGAGGGATCACCACCCTCAGATAAGCCTTCAGTATTTATGATGTTTAGGCAAGCTTCTAAGATTCAGCATTGCTGATCAGCATAGGTGTCTGTACCTATAGACCATTTAAGTTACCCAGCTGCTCATATTTCTAAGCAACCTAAAAAACATAAAAGGTAGAGGCCAAGTTTTCAAGTTGAGAATAACCCATCTTCCGATGCTCACCGTAGGATAATATGAAAATGGCTTTAAGCATATATATATATATATATATATATATATATATATATATTAGAGGAAGTTGTCTCATTTTCCAAATTTTTGAATAGTCACTGGCCAAGTCTCCTGGCCAGGAGCTGTCACAGGTCTCCTCTTAACTGCCAGGGCTGCAAATAACAACACACCTCTGTCTCTTACTTGTGCTTCTTTTTTTTCTTTTTGCAGAGCGATAACAGTTATGACTATTTATCTGTGGAAGAGAAAGAATGTTTGATGTTCTTAGAAGAAACTATTGGCTCACTGGATGCAGAAGCAGACAGCGGAGTCTCTACTGATGAGACCGACTATGTGGAGCCCTCCAAGCTGCCCAGGACATGGCCCAAGAGAGACGCTGTTCCTCGGGGTAGGCTGGAAACCCGTGTGCCAGCCCTTGTTTGCAAAGGGCCTTTCTCACTGGCGTGCATTCCCTTGGCAGGCAGGGAAGGAGCATTGCCCCAGTTTTATGCATGTGGCAAGCTAAAGCCAGCTTGTTTTCATCACCCTACGATGAGCAGTGGCTGTAGGCAGCGAGGTAGGTTGGGCACCAGCTGCATTTTCCCAGTTCTCACATGCAGGAGCTTCTAGAGAGCAAGGTCAGAACTGCAGGGCTGAGCATCTTTGTTCATGCTCCAAATGGGCTTACACTGATTAACAAGGTTCCTCATTCACCATGTGCTTTGTCAGGTACAAAGTATCCAACTTCCTTGGCAGCGACAGCATATTACCTGGGGTCAGGGTAAGCTCTCTGGGTGCAGGTACTCTGCCATGGCTGCACTGGCTTAGCAGGCGTGAAGAGGTGTGTTTTGCAAGCAGGCAGGTGTCCTGTGTCCACCTGCAGAACTGTGCATAACTTCATCTCTCTCTCTGCCTAGATTTGGAAAATGGGGCTCCCCCTCTGAGTGCAGGTCAGCAGATTGGAGCTGAACAGAAGAGTGGTAAGAGCACCTCTGCTTTCTCAAGCTCAGCTCCAGCAGCGGTTCCAAGCCCAGACTATTACAGTCTTCCAAGGAGCATTACTGTAGCAAATGCACAAAGAGCAAACGGAGCTTCTGATGGCAAAGCGACTGTCCACACAGTGGAAGAGCCAGTGCCAGCAGGTAAATCTTCAAAGGAGATGACCAAGGAGGACAGGCTTGACCAAGCCAATGCGAGAAGCCAGCTGAAGTCCCTGGAATCTTTGATTATCCAGCCTCCAGATCGCTTCCAGGATGATCTGGTGAACCATGAGTGGTCACGCAGCAATCACTCAGATGCCAAGAGGGAAACAGCCAAGGAGACCAAGACTTGGACTTCGTGGGGCCAGCCAGAGAAATCCACATTGGAAGAGGCCCCTCAGGACCCCGATGCCAAGCGTGGGCCTCCAACTGCCCCCAAACCGCGAAAGTTGCCACCAAATATTATCCTGAAAACCAGCAAAAATAGCCCAGTGCCGCTCACTGCAGAACCCAGCCAGAAGATAAAAGCACCGCCTCCATCCTCGGCCAGCTCCCAGCCCGGCTCTGCCAGTGACACCGCTGCCGAAAAGGTGAACTCGGGGCACCTCGACCCCAAAGAGAGGGAGAAAGCCCGGCGGGAGGCATTGGAGAAGCTTGGACTGTCACAAGACAGGAGGGAGCCCAGCGGCCACCTTCAACCTGCCACGCATCCCCAACCAAGGGAGATGCCATCGCCCGCCCCCGGGGAGCCTGAGGCACGCTGCGGGGCGGCGGAGGGGTCGGTGCCGGGTGGCCGGCAGATGACTTTCAAATCCAACACCCTGGAGCGCTCCGGCGTGGGGCTGAGCAGCTACATGGCCAGCACCAAGGAGCAGAGCGTCAAGACCAGCAGCTCCTTGGGCAAGATGTCCTTCATCGAGCGGCTGGCCCCGAGCTTCCTCAGGAGCAGCCGCCCCCGGCCAGCGTCCCTCGGGGCAGGGAAGGACTTTGCAGGTCTGAAAGAGCTCGGGCAGGTGGAGCAGGAGAAGAGCAGCAAGCGGCGATCCCACCCACTGCAGAGCTTCCCCAGGCCACCCCGTTCCTGCGTCAGTGTGAAGATTTCACCCAAGGGCACGACCGATGAGAACCGGCGAGAGGCACTGAAGAAGCTCGGCTTGCTGAAGGAATAGCTCTGTGGGCAGTGGGGCTGCTGGAAAAGGGGCTTCTCACCCCCGATCCAGATGCCTCCGCTGCCTGTCCTCAGGCAGCGCAACCATAAGCATCTTCTGCTGCAATCTCCTGCCCCAGCATCTCGTGAGGGGTAGTGCAAGAGGCATTTGGAGCTTCACAGCAAAGAAGTAACACCACGTGTACATAATATTTTGTATATAGCAAGTGTATATGAGCTATTTATATAAAGCACCACTCAGCATGTGGATGGGGCATGTTCTCCTACAAGGTCTTTAATGCATTTAGGGATTCATCAAAACAGGGAAGTCATGGAATCGGGGGGTTGGCTTATTTTAAAAGGGGTTGCCCATGGATAAAGCATCTCTGGGAAGAACTGCAGGACTCTGCTGCCCCTTTAGGATTTTATGGTTTTTGTTAACTTGATCAAAGTCTGAGGCCTGAGCACTCACCCACCCCCTGCAAGTGCCTCCCCAAAGCCACCACTGCCACATACAAAACTGTCAGACCAAGAGGCACTGGGGGGGCTCGGGGCGCTCCCCCCCGTGCACGAGTGCTCCTCGTGCAGCGCCTGCACGGACGTGCCGCCGCCTCCCCGCTGCTCTGCTCTCGCAGCCACCCTGACAACCTGGAGGTAGCGCTCCGAAGACGCACAAACATCCGCCTTCATCATGAAGCGACCGTTAAGAAGTGGCAGCCCATGGGTTGGTGGCAGAACCAAAAGTGCTGCCCAAAACGAGGGATGCAAGTCTGAGACTACGCCATTTCATTCCCTTTCGAGCTCTCCTCACATCCTTCAGACCCAGCTGATGCTGTTAACATTTATGCTGCACACCTTTTCAGGAAGGTGGCTTATTTCTGTAATAAACTTGTAAACGATCAGAAAACGACTGTGTAGTACAGATTTGTTGTAGTCAAAGCCCTGGTAAATCTAAACAGTAAGTTTTAGCCTTCAATGGTCTTGTCTTGAGGACTGTGACCCAGACAGCAGCCAGGCGTTGCAAGTGATGAGATCTGAACCAGAGACTTGGGCCTCTTGCAGTCCAGGACCCACACACGATGGGATTTTGTGTAAGCGCTTGCAGTGCAATAAGCAAAGTCCTCCATGGCACTGCCATACTGGGACAGGTGACACGGGACCTGCTGCTGCTCCAACAGATCCCTTCCAGGCTGCACCACCTCCTGGGTCTGTCGGGACATCTCCCACAGCAGCTGTGTTAGTTGAAAAGCCGCACTAACAGTTTAGCTTTAAAGGATCATTTTATTTTCTTCACCAAAAAAACCTTTCATGCAATCCTGACTTTCAGTGTTGGACACCTGGAGAGAGTCTCTGCTAATAAAGCAAGCGCTTTTGTACCTAACAAGCAATTTAATTTCAAAATTAATGTGGGCTTTCTTTAGAGAGAGGGGCTGACCCATGGAGGAAATTGCACTAAACAATTTACTGACATTAATTAACTGCTTGCAGAATTAAGATGAAGTTGCACTCAATCATTTTCATCACTGACCTTGCAGTACAATTGGCTTTTCAAGACAGCGTTGTGAATACAAAACAGGCTTTTACTGACAAAACCCAGAGCCAGGCTTCTAATTCCTCTCGAAACAGGCATCAGCAGAGCTTTGGTTTTGCATGGAAAAAAGGGGAGGGCACCCCCCTGATAAAGCTGCATCATATCACAAACCCCCGCATAAAAGGTGTGCACGAGTGGAAGGAATAGTCCTGACCCACATAAAGAAGCCAACAAATGCGTGACAGTGATGTCCGATTAGCTACGCTTCACAAAAGCTGGGAAACGCCTGTTTGTAAAGCGATTCGCTAAATTTAGTTTTGGGCTGATGAGCAGTAATGCAAACCTGTACATTGGGGAGGCAACCAGGAGCAGCCGCATGGGCTAAGGTCTGACCAAAGCTCAGCAAACACCGTGCTATGTATACTTTGTCCCCGAAGAGCGAAGGAGCCTGGGAGGATTTTATCTCCCCCAGCCTGAGCCCAGCACCTCCTTTCAAGCCTGGAGCTGGCTCAGCAGCAGCCGGGCAGGACTGGCAAACCGCTGCGTGGTTGCACACCGTGGGTGACAACCGCAGCCCAGAGCCCCTTGACCTGGGGCAGGGGTGGCTGTGCCACGTGCCTGGGGCATCGCCAGCGGCTTAAGGGGTTTGGAGGGGGGGGGTTAGGCAGGATTAAGGTGAGAACCTGTCCCAGTACGAGTGGGTCATAATAAACACAGCCAGAGCTGGGGTCCCCCCTGTGCAACCTGGTGCACGGGGCCTCAGGAAGGTGCCTCTGGGCTAATGCATGGCCAAAGAGCAAGGGGGCTGCTCTGTGCTTACAAACACACCGTCCTTCCCCCTCTTCCCCCAGCTGCCTGCTTGCTCCTCGGGGCCTGGGCCACCCTGGCCGAAGCAGGAGGCAGAAAGAGCGGCTTGGTTTTCAGAACCCGCTCCCAGACTCTGCAAAAAGCTCCGTGGAGCTAAGAGGTGGCCATGCTCCCCTGCGAGAGCAGGATGCACCCATCGGTATCAGGGCTTGACTCTGGGTGGCACCAAGCAGGGTCATGTGTCTGCTCTTGCGTAAGGTCCCAGCACAGGAGTCACGCAGCCCGCGGGGATAAACACCTTCATTTCTAATGGCTGCAAATGTACCCAGCCTGTAAAATGTCGTATTTTGCTTGCAGGATTAAACAGCAACGCCTGCTTTTGGAACGGGGCTTGCCCGTGGTGAGTGACTCAACCCAGAGGGCCCAGCAGCAGCAGAAGCACTTCACCCCGTGGAAAGGGGCAGATCTGGAGTTCATTCCCAGAGAAATGACCTTGATCTGTGGCTGTCAATTTATTCTCTTTTGTTTCCGTTTCATACCAACCAGGCCATATACACAACTACTGTTAATGAACATTGCTGCACCGACTCATAGCATACTAAGAAATCTTTGAAAATGAGATTTCTACTAGGAAGTATAATGAAAACTTCGCTTTCATGCTTGACATGTATGTTAAACTGTAGTACTCCCTAGTTTTGACTAAAGCCAAAGATTTTAAGAGAACCCTTTGTCTCCAAAATACCTGTTTTTAAGAGAAGTTAAGATTCTGTTTCAGGCAAAAAATGCTTTGAGAGAGATCTTAATACTCTCCTCCTTTCCCATTAGATAAACAAGGTGAGATTTCCTTTGAGACTGCAAGTCCTTTATCTACATTATGCAAGAGATGTGCAGCAGGACAGAGCATTAAGTAGCATAATGCTGGAATCAGCAGCAGGCAAAACGAGTGGTCAGAGGAAAGGAGCACGTGGATGAAAATACACCACTAAACCACGCAAGAGCTGGCTTCAGAGGGCTTCCCTCAGAGCTTAATCTTGTATCCTCCTCAACTCTTTCATTCATACCATGCTCTTGCTGCCTTTAAAGTCAATCATTTACACTTGAAAGCCTACGAGCTCTGGAAGGGCAGCGCTGGGTGGGAACCTCTCCTGCTGCCTGTCTGCACATCAGGCGGGTTGGAGCCTGCCAGCTCACACGGGCAGCGCCAGGTATCCCCACTTTTGTTTGCAGGAGGAGCCAGGAAGCAGCATCAGTCACAGCAGCCCTACATTTACAGTCACCTGGATAACTGCTCCCCAGCCCTGGCCTGCTGGAGCACTCCCTCCTCGCCAGGCAGCGAGGACCACAAGGAGCAAAGCTCTCCTGCTCTGACGTAGCCCACAATCCATAGACACAAAGGAAGAGATTTACCTTCGCTGTAGCCCAACCTGCATCTCGCATCAGCAGAATCTCCAGCAACATGCTGTTCCTTGTCCGAGTGCCAGTGGGATCCCCACCATCACCTGATGGAGCAGCAGCCAAGCCAGCCCCAGTTTGCAGACTGGCAGGAGCCCAAGGTGGGTGGTGAGCCTCTCTTTTATAAGGGGAGAGGCTGGTGGGCACTGAGCTGAGCAACTGACTGCCCCAGCTGGGCTCCATCGGCACGGACACAGCTGATGCGAGGAGCTGCTCCCCTCACAGAGACAAGGGAAAGGCTGCTCCTGCCTCGTAAAACCTATTAATGGCATTTGGGGGGGGCTGGGAGGTGGTCGAGGGACAAGCAAGAACAGAAGTAAAATCTACCTCCGCATTCAGCCAGACTTCAGCCGAGTTCCCAGGCTCTTGTCTGGCTATCTCTGAAAGCAGACTTTGTACTACTTAATTCTGCGCATAATTTCCTTGATTTGTGCCCAGAAGGCAAAAGCATGGCAGACCCTAGCCAAAAAATCAGTCATGAAGAGAGATCATAATATTTCAGAAATAACCTGAAGAATTGGTAAATGTACCCTCAGTGCCTTAATGCAGATTATACGGACTGTGTTTATGTGGTGCAACAGTGTTAGAAAAGACCCAAAGAAAACACTCAGCTTCGCATTTTGCATGGAATATTCATCTACTTCTTAAGTATCAGTCCCATACTGGCTCAGACATATCATTTCCATGTCTACATGAGCCTGTCAAGACCTACTATCCCAATTAAAAGCATTCTTGCGCACATCTTTCATTACAAAGATCAAATTCAGGAGAAGTGGTTTGTTAAATTCTGGCGGTATCAAAGAACATCAGCTGTACTGGGCCACAGCCTCCAGGAGAGATTGGTCGTCTTAATAATAGACTTTGTGACCGTGCAGCAGCTTCGGTGTGGGTGTCAGCAGGGAGCCCCGGGGCTGGCGCTCCCATGGGAGGTCGGGGAGGTGGGTTGGTTACTGCTGGCCCAACACGTCTCCAGCTGGAGAACATCAAAGCTGGGCTGTGAGAGCCAGGGACCCGCTGGAGCTGCTCCAGCTCTGTGGGAGAGGACTGTAGATGGCCGAGGGTTTTCAACCACGGCCCAGAAGGGTTTGGGCAGTAGCCGGTAGCTGAGGATCAGCCTTTTCCCTGCTCACGTCCAGATGGAGAGAAGGACCTTCTCCAAGTTCAACTACTCTGACAAAAAGGAGGGATAAATCACTCCCGTTTCAAGGAGTATTGCATCTCTCCCTGTTTCGTAAAGTCACCGGGATAATCTCTATGCTTTACCCAATCCGCCCAGTTTCTCTTCCATTTGGTGCTTTGTGTCGGTGCTCACAGCAGTGCATGACAAATGGAGGAGGCGGGGGGGAATGCTCCTGTGCTGGTGCAATGGCACTTGGTATTCCTGTTGCCCCAGCCGCATAAATGACCACACAAGGAGGAAGGCAATGGGACCCGGACCCTGGGTCTGCACGGGACTCATCCACCTGCGTGCTGTGTTTAATACAAGAGGCTGCTGCTTCAGCTGAACTTCTGGGCGATGCCTTAATCCCTGTAGGCATGCTGAAAAACTGTGAGCTTCTTGGTGGTTGTGATAAACTAAGGCTTGGCAGAAGTGCTGCTGGGGTTCAGCTTGTGTCACCCTGTCCCAGGTCCCCGCGCCCCAAGGCCAGACACAGAGCTGAGCCCAGCCTGTTCATCAGCCCCGAACATCACAGGGGCTTCCCTCCAATTACGCCAACCAACCACAGCAAGTCCTGGTCATTTACAGTTATTAATCATGAAAAAACAGTGTGGCAGACCCACAAGCACAGGAACAACATTCCCTGAAAATTGGTGTCCTCTTAACTCCCCTCAGCCAAGGGTTAGCTGATGTACAGAGCTGTCCCGTCATGTTAAAAGGTGACTGTGCAGTGGGTGAACTCAGGTGAATCTGAGTTCAGCTCAGATCAACACCAGGAGCGGCCCGGCTGATGCCTGCCCATGTCCAGGACAATCTAGTGCAGGATTTGACACAATATACTCTGCGTTTCTTTCCATTAGCTTTTTTCCTGTTCTTTATTTCTGGTGGAATTTTAAAAGAAAAAGGCAGCCGTACCCCCAAACCTTGTCACCGCCACTCCCACGTGTGCGGTGCTTAGCACTGGAGAACTAACGACCTGCAGATACAGAAATGCCAGACAGCAAAGACGAGCTCCACCAAACACATTCAAACCTTTTAGCACCAACTCCTGCTCTGTCCAAACGACCAGGGTTTTCCTGGTTTGGGTTTGCTTTGCTTTATTTGCCAGCAATGCAAATTTACCTGATATCTTAAAACCAAACTAAATCCAATGTTCCTCATTCCTGTTCTTAAAGCCTGTGCTCTGGCTCTGCCACAGCAACCACGGGCTCAGCCTCAGCGAGCTGCTGGGCTGCCCTTGGCAGGGGTTGAGTACGCTCCTGCTTCCCAGGCACCTCAGCTATTCCTTGTTTCCAAATCCCCTTTAATTTTGAAGCCCAATAACAGACAGAAAGGGTCACTGTTGTTCCTTGCACCCGGGTTTATACGTGGAGATAACATATCTGGCTCATTCCACTAACACTGCCCTCCCTAGAGTTTAATCATTAACTCCTACGGGCACTGCAGAGCAAGTCACGATTTATTAACACCGACTCTGGCTGCAGACAAGCTGTGCTGGGATGCTGACAGCACCCTCCACAACTGCACATTGGGAAAATACGTGGGCCCAGAGCCCCGGCACGGTGCCCGGTGCTGCGCGGTGCCCGCCGTGCTGCTCGCTTGCACTGGTCGCAGAGAAGAGATTCACCAGCCAGCGCTCATTTGTTATAGAAGGAAGAGAAATTTCCTTTAACAAGCATAGCCCAGAAGAATGAATTCTGTAACTTGGCTGAAAGTTAACTCTCCTCTAACAACAGGAGAAGGTGCAGGGCTGTGGTGCTTCCCCACAACGAATTCTTTCCACGTGCTGCCATCGCTACTTCCCTGCGGAGCCATCCTCCTCGCTGCCTCCTGCTCCCTCCTGCTTTGTGATGATGAGATTTTTTTGATGATGAGAAAATGGCCTTTGTTGCTTCCAGCGCTGCTGCCCCTGCTGAATTTATTTGCTTTTTTGTTTAAAGGAGGTAGGGTCCCCACATCTCTGTGCTCCAAAATCCAGGGCTGGCTTGGGACACCTGGGGACCTTCTGCAGAGACCAAGATGAGCATTCCCACCCTGGGTGGGTGAGGAAGCAGCACACGGTGGTGGTGGTGCCGCGGGTCAGGTTGCTTGTTACTAACCTTTGGAATCAGCTCTGTCAAAGGCAATCTGCCTCCACCCAAAATATCTTGCCACCTCATTGCTCTTCAGACCAACTCGGGATGTAGTACCTGGCCCGACGGGCTCCTCTCAGGAGAGCTCGTTTGACAGCAATCCCACTGCTCCTGCCTTTGATCTCTCCCCGCTGAGGCAGAAGGTCCCCCTCCTAAAACACGGCGCTGCGTGGCGTGGCTCCCCTGTTTCTCCCAGTTGTCCAGCAATTCTGCTCCTTTCTATCTGCACACTGGGCTCTGGCATCTGCAGGGGGATGTAACAATCCCAAACTGCATTCATCACCTTTTGTAAGGAGCCCCGGGGGATGCCAGACACTGGTGGCTCACTGCGTGGGGGGCAGCAGGTTTTGTGTACCCATGTGATGTCCTTTGGACATTCCCAAGCACAAATCCAGGCTGGGCAAGGAGTGCATTGAGAGCAGCCCTGTGGAGAAGGACCTGGGGGGGTTGGTGGGTGGAAAACTGCCCGTGAGGCAGCACCATGTGCTCCCAGCCCAGAACCCACCCGTGGCCTGGGCTGCAGCCAGAGCAGGGGGGGCAGCAGGGCCAGGGAGGGGATTCTCCCCCTCTGCTCCGCTCTGGGGAGACCCCCCTGCAGTGCTGGGGCCAGCTCGGGGACCCCCAACAGCAGAAGGACACGGAGCTGCTCGAGCGGGGCCAGAGGAGGCCACGGAGATGCTGGGGGGGCTGGAGCAGCTCCCCTGGGGGGCCGGGCTGAGAGAGTTGGGGGGGTTCAGCCTGGAGAAGAGAAGGCTCCGGGGAGCCCTTCGAGCGGCCTCCCAGGGCTTAAAGGGGGGGCAGGAAAGGTGGGGAGGGACTCTGGATCAGGGGGTGTGGGTAGGATGAGGGGTGACGGTTTTAAACTGAAAGAGGGCAGATTTAGGTGAGATCTAAGGGAGAAATTCTTCCCTGTGGGGGAGGCGCTGGCCCAGGGTGCCCAGAGCAGCTGTGGGTGCCCCCTCCCTGGAAGGGTTCAAGGCCAGGTTGGACGGGGCTGGGAGCCCCCTGGGCTGGGGGAAGGGGGCCCTGCCCGGGGCAGGGGGGGGCACTGGGGGGTCTTTAAGGTCCCTTCCAACCCAAACCGTTCTGTGAGACTGTGATTCCTCTCAGAGCCTCCTCTCCCTAGGTCCTTCATGCGAGCAGCAGATCCCTGCCACCCCCTCGGGATGCGCGGCGGGTGACCGGCGGTGACACGGACGCGGGGTGGCAGTGCGCGCCCGGGGAGCGCAGCCCAGCTCCGCCGCCGCCCCTCACCGCGGCCTCGGGCCTTTGGGGCAGGGCCACTGCGGGGTGGGGACGGGCAGAACCTCTGCAAGGGGTGCTGCTGCGGGGGGATTTCCACCCCGGGGGCCGGTAGATGCGAGGGGGCTTGCTGCTGGCAGCGGGAACGGGGTGCTCTCCTTTGGGGTGCGGCGGGGTCAACCCCCACCCTTACTCGCAAGGTAAATAATAAATTAAATAATGCCCAGGGGTGGTCCTGCCCCTGTGTGCCCTTATCCTGCTCAGACCTGCACCCAAGGGCTGAGACTGGCAGGGATGTGGACAAGGCAGAGCTGCCCACACTTACCCAGGCAAGGCAACTTCACCTTTCCTCGTACTAAGGTCATAAAAATACTTTAGGAAGAGAGAAGAGAAAGCAGGATATATGGTAATTAACACAGTACCACAGTTAAAATGAATTATTAACACTGCTGCGGAGGTAGAGAGGCTTTGCCTTCTAGGAAGCAATAAAACAATTACGAGAACAACCTTTGGGCACACAGAACACTTCCCAAACGTGGGGCACAAATTTGCCCCCAAAAGCCCTTTGGTGTGTCCCCAGAGCGGAGGTGTCCCCAGGGTGGTGGCAGGTCCCCGCAGCGCTTGGTCTGCCCGTCCTCAGCACCCCGCTGCGGGCGCCCGCTTTACCCCGACGGCAGCACGGGGGGTCCTGTGGTGACACTGCTGCTGGGCTGGGCGAGGACACCTGGGGTCACCGGTCTGCTGGAGACCCCTCTTGCCCCACGGTGAGGTTTTCCTGCAGGACAAGGACCACCAGCTCAGCTCTGGTTCCCAGCTCACCCTTGCAAACCCCTCTCTGCCTCGCAGAAGCAGCCCCAGCTCCGCTTTTCCTCTGGGTCCTTGAACACCAATCTGCCGAGGCATCTGCTGAGCGCTGAAGGAAGGAGCTGCACCCCAAACCATCAGCTCCCCTTTCAGCATCGCTCGTCAGGGTCTCCCTGGAGGGGGGCTTTGTCAGGGCTTTCAGACTGAACATTTCAGCCACATCTGCAACATGGAGAAATGACACTGAGCTGTCTCAGTCTTATCAGTTTTGTATATCACAGCTTATCGCTAATACAGGGGCAATCCAATTGCTTTGCTACCGATGGGGTAATAAATGTCCTTAGATGGATTAGTTCTGCTGAATCCTAATCAATATGGGGAAGTTTATTGCACAGGCTTGGTACAAAACATCAACAATTACTGCAATATAAGTAATCACATTATGATAAAGAAAGCAAAACTGCTCAACAGAGATTTGTCTACATCCAGAGAGATTCCAAAGTGCTTCAATGATTGACTTACACAAAACACAATCTGTCTTCAAAGCATGTCTGCACACCAGGAAGGCAGGAGCGGGACCTTTAGACCCCACCAGCGCACCACCAGGTCAGAACAAAGTGATTTCTCTCCGCTCTCCCGGGAGCACTCCGAAGCGCACGCCGCTTCTCGCACGGTGAGTGTTACCCTGCAAACCCTGGCGATACGCAGAGTGCTGGGACCAGCCCAGGGCCTTCTCAGAAGTGGATTTTTTTTCAACCAATCATTTTGATTTGAAGGAAAACCACACAAAAGTCCCTCACAATAACACAACTGTTACTATGCCTACATAGTTTTGAAGTAACTATCACCATGTCTACGCTTCTCTCAATTAAGATTATTTGGTTAATGCAAAAGAAGAATTCTCTGTGTGTGCATGAACAAACTGCCCTTAGTTACATCTGCAGATCCTGTGAGGCAACGAGCATGGCCATTATCTGAGAACAAACCACAGCTGCAAACGATGCACATGCCCCAAACACGCCTGGGTTTTGGTTGTCCCTGTGCAGAGCTCTGGCTTTGGTGGTGGATGATGGTGCCTCTCCTGTGGCACCGCAACCCACCAGCTGACAAATTTTAAGTACGCAATGGTTAAAATGCAGCAAGATTAAATTTAGAGAGAAATTAATCACCACAAAATGGCAATTTATGGAGCAAGCTTAAAGATATTTTCAGGCAAAAATCCTGTGCCTTAGTGGTACACTGACTTGTTTTTTCAGCTTTGATCTATCTAGCTGCCTGCCAATTCAGCTCAATCAGGCCATGCCGCAGCGATCTGATACGGCCGTGCTAATGGGAGAAATTAATAACAAACTGCCTTCCTGGGAATTACAGCAGGAATGCGTGCAAATATTTATCTCTGTGGAACTGGGTTGTGCTTGTTGGGTAACACACAAGCCACTGGGGACCACCGGTGCCCTGAGCTTCCCAGTACCAGTTCCTGGCCACTTCCAGACCTCGCAGGGGGATTGTCACACTGGAGGAGAAAATTGCAGCGAGAGTCACGAGGCAACTCTGTGGGCTGAAGCAGGGGCTGGCAGAGCAGGAGAACAACCAGCCAAGCCAACCCTTAAGCAGGAGCCTAAACATTGATTTGATAGAACTGCAGAGGGTTACCAGAGCTTTGGTGGTGGTGAAGGTGATGTCCTTGTGGAGGAGGCACCCGAGCATGCTCTGAAATGCAGAGCAGGTGTTACAGGGAAGAAAAAAAACAGCTTAAAAAATGGTGTTTGTTGGTTCAGCAGCACTTGTACCAGCATGACATTATCACTTGCTTCGTTCTCATTTCAGGGACTGTTTTATAAAAGTCTTTAAAGCAGAAACCGTGTTGTTGTCCTGTATTCATAAAGAGTAGGGGATCAAAAGACAGGGGTGAGCTATGTAAAGCATTCAGGTTCATTCAAACCACAGAAGTTTGAGGAAATATGCACAAAGTTCTTACTTTATGTGAAGTTCTGCCTGGAAGTGGTTCACAGCAAATAGCATCTTACTACTATTGTTTAGAAACAGTGGTTTTGTGTTAGAACTCTGCAAGTTGTCTGTAGAGCAGGGGAATTTCTCTCAAACTCTTGCAATTTCTGCTCCTGGCCTCTTCACTTTTTTCTTTTCTTTTTTTTTCCCCTCTGTGATGTCACTCACATCACTAGTTGGCTAAAAATGACCGGTTTTGGGTTCCATACTCAGTATGTTGGTGGCACCTCTACTATTCCATCCGCAGTTTGCTCAGCAATGCATGGCTAGACTTAAGAAAAATTTAGTGCATCCATTTTTAAACTCTGGACATAAATATATTTAAAAAAAATAATTAAACATCAAGACCTGAGCAAAGACTAACTGAACTGCAAGCTACAAAATTCACTTTATTAAATCAAGGGCAAACTGGAGGCAGAGCAAGAGAAAATTTCCAGCAACAGTAGCACCACAGTCTAAGGTAAGGGATTCACAATCCGCTTTATAATACTATTGTTTGGAGTACAATGCTATTGTACAGCAATTATATGAGCTACTTTGATGGATTTCACCTACAATGTGTAACAGATCTGAAATTTAAAATAATTATTTCTATAGCAATAAATGTAGTATAACTCATCTATGATGATTTTCTTTTTATTATTAAAAAAAAAAAAGATAGTGTGCTTTTTTTTATTTATTATTTTTAAAGCTATAAATTAGATTACTGGCTTTTTTTTTTTGCTGAGAACACACACAAAAATGATGTGGACAAGATAAGTTCTTACGCAAGCCCACACAGAGAGGCTGCCCAGTTATGTAGCAGCAGCTAGCTCACTTTGGATGGCTGCAGGATAATGGTTTAATCAGACAGGTGCAGAAAATTGATCATGTAAACATTTGCACATCACAAAACTGAAACAAAGACAGGAAAAAAAAACCTCAACCATACATGGTTTACTTCTTAGTAAAGCCTGCGCTTCTGGGATTTATAATTCTAGATCTTCTTTTTTCACTTTCTGCTTTTTTTTTCTTAATGCCTACTTGCTGGTTAAAAAAAAAAAAAAAAATACAAAACACCTGCTCATCTATAAACTTCAGATTAAATGAGATTAAAATTTAGCTGACAGCTCTGTCCTGCAGATAGGAAACCAAGTTCCCTCCCCTACATCAGTGCTCACTCTGTATGGGCATTTCCACCTGGATCCCACAGAAAGCCCTAGCTGAATGTGCTTCATTTTAGCTTCCACCTCATCCATAAATCATTTGCAACATGGGGCAGCTCCCTGCTCACAGAGCTCCCTGCCCATCAGCTGCCATCTCAGACCTGCAAATCGCACGTCGCTGGATGCCGTGGGTGACCCCGGAACGGCAGTTTTAGGGCTGCAGCTGGATGAGTGTGGCTCAGGCTCAGCTGAAGCTACCCAAGATAATTAGACAAGTTTTTCTCCTGGAAAAAGCCGGATATCCTTGTTGGCAGCTTGAGAGCCCTTCGTGGTGGTCACGGCGGGCACGGTTCCTGCTCTCTTGAGGCTCTTTGGTAACACACTGCTTGTTGCTGCAGGGTGAGAAAAGGAGTAAATAAAGGGGTTGTGAAGTAATTGTAAGTGATCCTAAAAGACAGCAGCTGGGTGATTGTGGCAGTGAGGAGCTTGTAGGCACTTCACATCTCTGTTGTTAATGGACTGATGCTGGGAAAAATTTAGCATGTTAATGCCAGCCCAGAATACATCTACTTAGGAAAAAAAAAAAGCCTCATTCAGATGGTAACCTGAACCTCAGGATCACATCAGCTGGGCCAGCACACGAGGAAATCTGGGCCTCCAGCTTGCAAACTGGCAACTGCTTCATTACTTTCAGCATGCCAGAACTTCTGCCCATGTCCCCGGCCCTAAAATGAGGAATAGAGGGAGTGCACTGGCTCAGCTGTAGTGGTGTACATCAGAAAAGATTAAATGAGCATTGGGATAATATTATTCCAGATTTCTGGATGTAAATAAGGACTTTCAACTCTTCCAGGACATCCTTGTTAGCTCCTCCTTGCTTCAAGTCCTCCAGATTTGTGGGCATTACGGCATTGAATAAAAATCACCATTTTTCAAGTAACCCATCCAGCCTCTCTCTAGCTGCAATGAGGAAACTACTGAGGCCCTGTTGAAGCCGCTGCCCAGTGTCAAGCTACACACAGCTGGGGTGGCTCGAATGTCTTCCCTGCTGTTTGCTGAGGGCACAGAAAGCTGTTTTGTGCAGGCAGATGTGGTTGGCCAGCTGCGCACTTATACACACACATCTGGGGAAGAAAAAAAAGGAGGGGAACCTGCCCGAAGAGGATGCTGTGCCAGCTGCACCACCGCAGCGCTTCAGCCTGCGCCGAGAAGGGAAGAGAGCATCGCCGCCGCCCCGTCCCACGCTTCCCACCAGTGGAGCAACGGCCACGGGGAGAGCTGGGTGGGAGCTGAGTTTGCAAACTGGGAGTTCACAGCTGGGGGAGCTGCGTATTGTCCCCAACGTGCGGTGTGCAAGGCGTGCAAAGCACGGCAAGTGATGGGTGCAAGGGCTGAGCCCGTCTCCCACCGCTCTGCAGCGCGAAGGGGTTGGCGGGTGGGCGAGCAGTGGGTTCCCGTGGGCGTCCAGCCCCAGATGCTGCTGCCAGCCCCAGCTGGCAGGACTCAGCTCGGCACCGTGACGGGTGGGAATGAGGTTCACTATAGCACTGAGTCTCTGTCGTTTCCTTGTTCATATTTCCCGAATGCTTTGAAGTGATTCCGATGCACTAACAAGTATGAAATGAACCACGTGATTTGCGCACACCGAGGTTTTAGCTGCAGTGGGGGTTATGCAAATCTCAAACAAAGAATTTTAGTAGAGACTCTTTAGGATAAAACATTACAGTAATCAACAGTCAATTTTTAACTCAAACAAGGAAGTCATTCCTATCTGAAATAGAGATACCCAAACACTGTTTCTGTTCAGATCTGAAAATGGATAACAACAATCTGTACAAAGATAAACTGCAGGGAAGAAAAATAAAAAAGAAACAAAGATAATTGGGGTGTGGCATGAGATATTTGAGGATGTTGGCATTCCTGAGACCCACAGCATTTCCTATTGTTTCTTGAACTGACAAAAAAAAAAAAAAAAAAAAAAAGAAGAAAAGAAAAGAAATGGCTTGATGCCATGGGTCTGCAGACAGCAGGGCAGGACCAAGTGCCACGTCTCGTGGCTGCTGCTGGCTGCCCAGTCCCACATTTGGCAACCACCGAAGCAACTCTATCATGCTTCTGTCCATGCCCACTTGTGTGGGTCGCAGAGCTATTAGCACTTTTTTTTCTTTTCAAAAATTCCCTTATCTTTGGGCTAGGCCATGTCAGGGGCTGGGGGCCACCAGGGATGCAGGGGCTCTGCTCCGAACGGCCATCAGAGCGATCTGGGGGCTTACCCTGGCCAATCCCAGCCACAGCCTCTCTCTTCTATTTGCTAACACAGACATCAACAAAATCCCACATCCAACGTGAGGTTTCGGAAGTTTGCTGAGCGAACATTTGTGAAGACTGGGCATGGTGCTTCTCTTTCTCTTAGCAGCTTTGCTGCAAGGTGAGTTGCCACGAAACCACTCTGCCGCCACTTACAGTGATGAGAACAGGCAAAGCTGGACCTGGGGACACAGCCACGTCCCTGGCTAAATCCTCACTTGAACACTAGACATCTCCACCTGCAAAATGGAAACTGGTTGAACTTTCCTGCACGCTAAAAGTCTGCAGAGAACTAGCAAAGGCACGGCAAGAGCTGAGAAGGAGAATCCCAGCTCTCTGTCGCTCAGCACTGCAGCCACCAGTGCCAAAGGTTTTTCTTAGATGTTTGCTGTTAACTGCTGCCCTTGACATTTAACTCCAGACAGGACCGTCAGGGCTGACGGGGGTTTTGGGCCTTGAGGGTTTCCCCACCTGTGAAGTGGCACAGGGCAGTGGCTCCGTGCCGCCAGTTACCCTCCAGTGCATAGCGTGGCACTCAGGGAACGTAACACACCACATCCAAAATACCCTCTGAACTTTCTGAGCCAGGTGTCCCACTGGTGCCTCTCATAATCACATCCCCAAAGGAGCTGTGCTGGTTTTTGCCAGATGAGGGTCTGGTTGTGTCTGAGTAACCAACAACCTCTGTTTCTTTCTTTCTTTCCCCAAAAGAGCCGGTTTCAAGCACGTTGTACGGATCCAGGTTTTTGACAGGTGAGGTTGGCGGATCGATCGCCCATCAGTGCTTCTACTCCATCACGCCAGCCAACAAACACGACCGAAAATATTGGTGCAAAATAGCAGGAAACCGAGTTTGCTACACCATCATTTCTACAACCGGCTACACCTCAAAAGACTACGTGGGGCGAGTGTATCTCGAGGACATCCCCGAGAATGGCACCTTCGCCGTGACGATGACAGAGCTGAAGAAGAGCGACACGGGGACCTACCGATGTGGCATCGGCCCCACCAACAGAGACCTGTACGTCAGCCTGAACCTGACGGTTTTGGCAGGTAGGATGGTGGCAGGGGAGAGGAGGCTCCGCTCCCAGGGAGCAGCCTGGGGACAGACGCTGGAGCATCCACGCACAGCAGGCATAGACTCATTCTACCCTGTGCTATTAACCAGATATTTAAAACGATGGGGTATAAAAGTACCCAGATTTGGCCAAATCAGCTGCTCATAAAAGGAAACTCTCTCCTGCCTGGCGGGGGGCTGCATGGCAGACAATGCCTGATGTGCTCTCTCCCTACAGATGCCAGTGTGTTGGGGCCGATTGAGCTTGTCTGGGGGAAGCTCCGTGGCTCTGTCACGGTCCTGTGCCCATCTGGGGACAGCCAAAGTGGCAAGAAGAGGTTCTGGTGCAAACTGGGGAGAACTGGCTGCGCTCTCATAGCCGACACTGATGGCTACGTCGAGAAGAGTTACGAAGGACGAATCTTTATCACTCCTCAGGAGAGCTCAGGAGCTTTCAAAATCTTGATAAATGACTTAAAAAGGGAAGACTCGGGGCTGTACAGGTGTGGGATGGGAAGGCTCAGTGGTCGGGACGGCCCACGGGTGGTAGCTCTGCAGGTGACAGCAGGTAGGACGGGGCACTGGGGGCTGCACGTGCTGCGCGGGTTCCTCGCAGCCCCAGATGAGGAGCATGAAACGCTAACACTGCCCTCTCCAACCTGCAGCCTCCACCTTTCCCAAGAGACCAAAATTTCTCAGCGGCACAGTCGGAGGCTCCCTGTCCGTGAAGTGCCACTATGATCCCGAGGGCAACTACGACAAGAAGTATTTGTGCAGGTGGAAGGAAGCGAGCTGCGAGCTGCTCGTGGATGAGGATGGGTTTGTGCACGAGTCCTACAAAGGGCGAATACAAATAGCCAGCAGCGACCAGGAAAATGGGACTTACACCGTGGTGATGAGCCACCTGAGGGAGGAGGATGCAGGATGGTACTGGTGCGGGGCTAAAAACGGGCACACAGAGCACACGTCCTCTGTGAAGCTGCGCATCCAGAAGGGTAGGTGGTAAGATGGCTTGGAACACAATAAATCCTTTTTCTTAAGTCCCTCTTTCCTCTACCTCTTTGTGGGCATGAGAATAGACTCTCCTTTGTACTATGCATAAATACAACAACATTATGAGAAACATCAGCTACACGTTTCACCTTACAGTTATTGGCAAGTAACTGAGGTGATGGTAAAGGTTTTCAGAGGCAGAGATGCAAGCTGAGCTTTCAGAGAATATTTAGTTAGTCTGAATTATATTATCAATCATTTATGATGCAAATCCCTAGTATACAACATCCTGATCCTAGCAAGTACAGCACAGAGGCATGTGCTTTGCTCTGAAGATAAGCTGGTTTATCTTGCAGTGTTAGAAACTGATATATAAATACGCAGATCCGTGTAACTGTTCAGCTGGCAAAGACAGAAATAGTGGGGTTAAAGTATAAATGTTTGCCGAGTATTAATGGGTTTTCATTAGTACTCCCAAGCTGCTTTCTATAAGACTCAAAAGAAAATAGAAATGCTTGGGTCTAGTCATATCATGCTGCATATTATTCCATGCCAAGATGCAAGGTGAAATGTGTAAATCTCTGGAAAATCTAATGTGCTGCATCTGCAAAAAGAGATATTCAAGCCTCAAAATTATTTTCTCTGTAGAAACCTTCTCTTCACAAGACCCAGAAACATCCACTCTTGTGACATCCACTTTATCAAGCCCAGCCACCTACAGCACAACCACGCAGAGGAGCATCACGGGCCTGACATACACGATGGGCACCGTCACCGAGATCACCAGCACCCCGCTGCCCACCGCCCCCCCTGGCACCTTTGTAACCTCCCCAGGCAAAATCTATTCTCGTGAGAGGTAAGTTCACAGCCACGTTTCTCATTAGCACCAACTTGGTGGTTTACAACCCGTCTGCTCCATTTCCCAGAGCTCTACACAGGCTCCAAGTTGAAAACACCAATAAGAGACATTAGTAATTAGAAAAGCAGAGTCAAGGTTATCTCATGTCTGTCTGCGGCATGTATCTTTGAACTTGTCTCTAAATCTTCTGGTGCTGGTCGCTCCTGTAGATCAGATTCCAGTCAATAAATGTGCTCCTGTCTGTTTTCTTTTGCTCAGTGTGAAGCCAGGACATTAGGAAACATTAAGATTGAGCAATAACATTGGTGAATCAGCAGCTGCTACACAGTTCACTGCAAGCTTTATCCCAGCCCTTAGAGGCAGCCAGCAACCAGGGCAGCGTTTGGGTGCTCTGCGTTGCATAAGGAGCTATCTTTGGACCAGGTTAATCAAAAGGCTGTGAGCTAATTTGGCCAGTAATTATTCCGCGGTGCTTCTCTACAGCAAGTCCTGCAGCTCGCCCCAGTGCAAGTGGTTTCCCCAGTGAATTTACCTTTGGTTCTTCCTGTTGCACGGGATGGCTGCGAGCAGCTCTTACACCTTCCACCCCAGCTGTGGCCACTGCCCAGCGCCGCGGGATTTGCACAGTTGGTGCCGATGCATCAGTTGTTGCAGCATCAGGTGTAACTGAAGATAAACCACAAAGTCCGCAAATCCAGTTCAATATCCTGAGCTGTCCCCCCCATGCACCTTGAAGCTCACATCTGCCTCAGTGACCCCCAGCACAAGAAGCACCCTCCTATCCCTTCCCAGCCTCCCTCAAGCTGTATCTCCCTGCCATCCAGAGAGAGGAGGGGAGAACATGTTACCAGTCACAAATCATGCTTTTTTGTAAAGGGTCAGATTTTCCACCATTCCTGGCAAAGCTCTGTCTGCCTGTGGAGCTTAGATAGCACTTACATAATTTTAGCAAGGAGACAGCACATAGACACTCTCCAACAGCATGAGAGTCTACAACAACTCAAAGAAAGATTATGAACCTTGCTTATGAATTTGTATGATGAAAACAGCTCCTTTTACTTTTGGAGGGGCTCATTCCACTGGGAGCATAAACCCTCAAGGCAGAGCAGAGGTAGCTGTAGAAATTTTCCTCATAAGCCAAACTCCAGATCAAATGATTTCATCTCTACTTGACTTTGTTGACTGTTTGCCTTTAGTTTAGTCAGAGTTTATAACTCCCTTATACTCTTTGGTGTAAAAACAACAACCTGCATTAAGATGCCTCAGCCAGCCCATAACCAAATCAAACTCCAATTTAATTCTGATCTTTCCAGCTCATCAAGCAAATCACGCCTGCTCCCTGTTGTGTTATCGGCTCTCATTTTACTGATTTTCATCACTATTGCTATTTTCATCCTGGCCAAAATAAAGCTTCAAAAGGACACAGGTAAGTTGGCCAGGCAACATCTTTCAGGTTGTGGTTGATGTTTTGCAATGGCTTTGCTTGTGATTTCCATGAGCTGGAGTCTGACCCACTGAAGATTTCCATCTCTGGAGTGAAGTATCCATTCTGCAGCCTGGAGAAGTTGCCTTTTTTTTTTTTTTTTTTTAATGCTTAAACAAAAAGCAAATGAAGGAAACGGAAGTTCTGAAGTCCTGCTGAAAGCAAGGCTGAGTTTTTGTGTATAGAAGATTTACAGCTCTGTCAGTGCTCAGAAATCCTGAAGGATATAGGGCAGACACCTGCACGGTGCGAGCAGCTACGTGCCAAGAGGTTTCTCGGGGCCAAATCCAGATTGCTCAGTGCAAAACTGACAAAGACTTGCCCCCAAAATCCTTGTTAATGACTGATTTTCAAAACTACATGCATATATCTTATTCCATAACATTTATCCTAGAGATAAATTTAGGGACAAAAACTTTCAATGTCGACAGTGGTGAGTGGAAATACATTATTCACAAGCATGAAATGGGGAAATTATGGGCCTAATCCGGTGTCTCTTGTGACATACTGGTATATTTAACCAGGCATTGGAGGACATGTTCCCTCCACTGCATGCATGTGTTTTTGTTTTTAAGGAGAAGAAAGAACCACCATAGAAAACTTGGAAGCAGCGTCTGTTGGGGCTGGTCTGAACCCTGAAAAAGAGCAAACGATGGAGGAAACACCAAGTCCAGAAAAAGTGCACAAATGCAGGACAGACTCTGGCAAACGTGGGTGGGCATTTTCTGGAACTGGCACTGCAAGGGTCATCTCCATGATAGAAGAGAATAAAAATAAGTTTTAAGCAGAGGATTTGCATTTTAGTGTGCAAAAATACCTCCACAAGATAGACACCAAATTGGCAGTCCAGGAATTATAATCCCACAGTTCAGGATTTATGTTCTGATGCCAAACCATTGCCTTTATTCTTTACCAAGAGATGTTGAATCACAGATTTCAAAAGACATGGATTAAATCCTGTGAGATTTATAAATTTATTATAGGGTTGATTATAGTTTTTGCTTACGCATAGTAAACACGTTATCGCTCTTCCTGCTTGCTTGTTTCAATAAAATCTGATTACTTATGACCTCTTGCAATATTGCACAGAAGCAATTCCTGTTCACTGTGTTGCAAAATCATATAATTTTCTTTTGTCCTGCTTGTGCAGATAATCTGTGCTGTCCTTGGAAGATTCAGGATGACCAATTTACGTGTAAGAGTTGGTCTTCTGTCAAAATAGAAAAACACTGGGCCTCACTTGGAATAACAATACTCTTTAGAGGAAAGCTCTTGTAGAAAACATCTGAACAAATATTTTTAAATATATCAAATTTGTGGAAATTCCTATCAGCAAAATGTATTCTTCTCCATTAAAAAAAAAAAAAAAATATATTAAACTTAGTAGAATAGTGGTTTGAAAAATCTGGTGATGGCATTTTATATTCTCATTATAATGCACCTAGATCCAAACTCTCTGATCGTATAAGCAGGTGACAATATTTTAAAGTCAGACAGTTGCAGAGGGAAATAAGCAACCATGATGATTTGCACTATCTGGAACCACCTACCACCTCTGTGCACAGCACTGCATGTACACTCATAATTCTCTTACTATTTAGAACATCCACTGGCTTGCTCAAACAGAAAGCAGATCTACAGATACCATATTTTTAAGGCTATTTAGAGAATATATTGTAGGTGTCAAAAGAAGCCTTCAGAGTGGCTTTAAAACCAAGGCCATGATGGTTCAAACCTAGAATATTTTGTGGCGAGTGATACAACTTGCTAAAACTATACAAGTTTTATTGCTGTTTGAGAGATTTTACTTTACAAAACAAGAAGATGTATGAAGGGCTCTTGCAGTGCAAAATATAAAGAATGAAAGGTACACCCCCTTAAACCCTTGAAAATAAACATTCAATATTCTATGAAAAACTTCTAAAAAAAGAACGTAAACCAGAAGTTAAATGTGCTTTTTGTTTCTAGATGTCTGGCCTGGGGTAAAGCCCAGGATAAGTCTCCTTTTAAGCTGAGCAGGAGGTTGCCTCCAGAAGTCCCTTCCAACCCAGGTTTTTCTAGCTTTTTGTTCTCAGGACTCCCTGAAACAGACCCATTTAAAATACCAAGTTTGGCATAAAAACAGGAACACCCATGAAATTATAAGTAAAAATATTGTAGAGAAGCAGGGTCAGGTCACAGCTTCGTGGGGGTTTTGTTGTTGTTGGGTTTTTTTTGTTTGTTTGGGTTTGTTTTTTTTTTTTTTTTTTTTACAGTAGTGCTATGGGGGTCAAAAAAATACTTTTCAAGGTGACTGATGAAGTCTGGAGGCAGAAGCCCCTTCCATCGAAGCCCCCACGTATAGGAGCTCAGATTTTTCCCGGCAGAAAGCCAAGGCACAGCTATACACTGCAAAGAGCCCGGCACCACGTGTTGCTCACTGCCCCGCTCGGAAGCCGAGAACAGAATCCCTGCAAGCTGCTCAAATGCCACTTGCTACATGGCTTGTAGAAGAAAATAAAATAATGTATCTGTAATCAAGCTATTTACGTGCAACCCTGACTGTCTTGCAGGGGCAGAGCACCCTGAGGGAAAGGTAAAGCTGGGAAGGGGGTGTGGGAAGATAGGACCCTCATGGCTGCAGGTTTGCTCAGTGTTAGGCAAAAAATGAGGATTTTCTGATTTTTTAAAAAATCCGTATCTGCTGGATCACTTTGCAACATATAAATTGTATCTGACTTCAGTCTACAAAAGACACCCAAATTCTCTAGTGCTGTTTTACTTCCACCTCTCCTGCAGAACTATCCACAGCTCCAAAATCAAACCAGTTGAGCCCAAATGCAGCCCAGATCCCGACAGTAGCTTTGGTTTGTGTGCTCAGATTACATGCTATGCTGCAAACTATGCTTTGCCCCCACCCCCCCCCCACACCCCCCCCAAAAAAAAAAAAAAAAAAAACCACCACCAAGCTCAGAGTTGTTTGTCTTCTGGATATGCCAAAGCGCTTTGGAACCTGTGACGCGGCAGGAGGACGCTTCCTCCTCTGTTAAGGCAAGTAAATATATTTGCATGAGTTTTAACCAGATATATAAATATATTTGCATGGTTTTAACCAGAAACCTTAAGGGTGAAGACAGTAGCTTGGTTAAAGAAACTGTTTACCCACCCTGGACTAACTTCTCTTTCCCCAAGATGCACAAGCAGGTCCCCTTGGGTGGTTTCTGCCAGGTCTGCCTCTGCTCCCGGCCACACCACCTTCTTCCTTCACCACCCTCGACAAGCCCAGGGTCTTTAAAACACATCTCTGTGCAAACTGCGGGATCAAGGCAAGGCAAATGGGGCAGCCAACACACTCACCCAAAGGAGAGGTGCCTGGGAGAGCGGGAGGTATAGGAAAGCAAACACACCTGTGCCTGTCGCAGCCAAGCAAGCGCGACTCTATGCCCAAGAATAAAAACAAATGCCAACAGCAGCCAGAGAAGCAGCACCGGTGGGAAGGACGTGGCTTGCAGGGGGCTCAGCCTGTGTTCCCATCGAAGGGAGATGGTGGCTGCTCTCTCACTTCAAGATCCCCACCAGATCATCCTGTGCAAGCCCAGCAACAGCCTTCCTCGCCTCAAAAGCTCCTTCCTCACCACAAAAGCTGCACATTCACGGAAAGAAGGGAGCTCGATATCCTTAGCTAGAGGAAAGGTGCTTCTGAGGCTGGCTTTAAGATCTGACAAATTTGCTAAACATCCCAACTCCAGGTCAGGATCTCACTGCTCTCAGGCACGGCAGAAACACTTGGAGCTCCCATCCTGTTTAAGCTCATCAGCTTTCTGAGATCAGATAAGAAAAGCTTCGTGTGACCCTCTAGTTAGAAAAAATTTCTGCTTTTGCATCATTAGTACAAGGTAAAGCAAGTTAATGATTCATCCCACATAATACAAATACTTTAATCTTCATTAATTTTACTTTCTCATATGGTTCCATTTCTGACAACCCCACAATTCACCAGGAATTTTTATTTGGGCCTCTGACATGCTTATAGCAGGAGAGCAAAGAAATGAGGTTGAAGGTGGCAGCAAAGCTCCTGTTAATTATTTCTCACTTTAAAGAGTTTACAATGTTTTTGATCTGCACTGACAAGACCAACTCTTCCCACCCAGACTGAGAGGAGGCAGAGGGGCTGGAGAGAGCAGAGAAGGGAGACAGGCCTGCTCTGCCGGGATGGCCAGCCAGGGGCTTCTCAGGGACACTGGTTTCCAAGAAATGTGCAACAACTTAAAAAAAACCCACCTGATTTCATCCCGATTTGACCTACAAATCTATTCCACTGTTGGTTGGGGGTATCATAAAACCAGAAGCCAGGTCAGTCCTTGCAGCAAGGGGTTCTCCTGCCCGGGATGAGGGGAAAGGCGGTCACAGCTCAAGGGTGATGTTGCAACGCCAAAGAGGAGGGGGCTGCCTGGATACTTGCGTCCTCAGACCCCACAAGCCCCCCAGGGTCTCTGTGCCAGGGCTGGGCACCCATCTTCAAACCACGGAATCGTGGCTGCCCCGGCTATCCGGGTCCTGCCCAAACACAGAGCTGCCTCAAGGGCACCCTGCTCCCAGCAGAGCAGAGCACCTCCCACCCACCTCACCCCCTGTACCCACCACACTCCTTCCTAAAGGATGCAGAGGGGCCCCGGGGCACGGCTGGGAGCCCACCCTTGGGGTGGCTGTTGTGCAGGGGTGGTGTGTAACTGGGATGGAAAGGACAGTGCGCGCCCGCAAAGTGACAGTGGGGCTGGGACGGGCACCGGCTTCCCTGCTCTCACGTGGGGCCGTGCTCGCCTGCCAGAGCTTTTGGATGCTATTCCTTTAAGGCACAACAGGTGGAAATGCAGGGCTAGAGGTACAAGGAGTATTTAAAACAGCCTGGCACTGCCAGAGCCCGTGTCCAGCAGCGGCAGGGAGGCAGGACACTCGCAGAAGGTCCTGGGGTCAGTCACCGAGATGCCAGCAAAACCAGGAGCGGGCGGTCTAAAAGAAAAAGGCAAGAAGTACAAAACAGCCTGCAGAAGTAATTTGGAGTGTAAGTAGTGCTTCATTATCTTTCTGAAATGCAAAGTCTTTTGTACTACCACTTTGAGATGGGGAAGGAGAATACAAGTCTGGAGACACTTTTAAGCTTCCTCACACCTGCGTGAAGGGAAGCAGCAGTTCCGAAACCGCAGTGAATAGGTGTGCGGGTCTTGCTGGAGGGGAGGCTGATTTCTTTTGAAAGAAAGTCAGAAGCATAGGATCAGGCTTATGATGTCTATGTCTCCTTCTCTGCAGTAGAATTTTAATCTTTCCTTTCTGGAAAAAAAAGGTTAATTATCATTACAATATTTGTACTGAGTTTTAATGCAGAAAATAACAAATGTTAGTAAACATTACTGTAGCAATCTAAGCTGTTGCAATTCAGTCTATGGTCATTACAGTTTTTTTGAATCACAGTGTGGAGATAGTCACTGGGATGCAGATTTTGAAATTTAAGAGGAGAATTGGTGCAGTTATGTCCTAAACACGGAGCTCAGAAGAGCTATCAAGTTTGTACAGTTAGAAGAAAGATATAGATACTGAAACATAAGTGAATGGGATGCACGTGGTGCCCTAAAACTGAAATAAGAGAAAGCTAGCAGACTCTTTTCACGTTTAGGCCAACAGTGAAGGGGTGGGTTTCTGCACACCTGGATTCTTACTCTGTAAAGGAAACTTTCATATAGGAGTTTTAATACATTTCATCTGAAGTACAGAGAAATACCACCTTCTAATAACAACTGTGCTTCTGCTAACAATACGTGTGCTGGCATTATCCACCCAGCCAGCAACTGTCACCGTACAGACTGGCTGCACAGTAAGTACTGTTGGATCATAGCAAGTTCCTTGCAATATGAGTAGTATTAAGCTAGAATAATAGTTCAATAGCACTGAAGTTGGTTTCACTTTCCAGCCCAAGAGACAAGAAACAAAAAATAAGAAACAAGCGAACCATGACACTCTTATCTGAAATGCAACAGGATGGTGCATGGGGTGTCTAACACCTTAAAGAGACACAAAATTAGGTCACAAGTTAGTGTTTTGTATATCTAATAGTTTAAAGGAACATAAAATTAGGCCAGCAGCACAATCTCAGCAGGAATTTCAGTCACTGCCATGAGGGCTGTCTGGTTATTCTTTTTCATTTGTTTTCTGGAATATATTGCTCATATAGGCCAATTTTTAACTGGCACTTACAAACATTCTTAGTTAGGAGGGTCACAAGTACTTCAGAAATTCCTAAAAACTGCTGATTTTTTAGTAGTTCCTGATGATCTTCAATTAGATCTGCCTAGCTGTTTCTGCTCACTGCATCACAAAATTAGCACCCCCTATTTATTCTTTCCATATTGTAAAGGAGGCATTGGTTTGGAACATGGCATATTTCTTTTCTGTATGTTTAGGTCAGCTTGATCTTTTATCTTTTTAACTCCATGAAAATGGAGTGAATTGGTGGCTTTTCCCCATCCCACTACAGCAAATAAAACTCACAGGAAGACCATCTATGCAGTGACCTTGATGGGTAGTATAAAGATGTAGATAACCCCAGTCCTGTGCAGCCAGAAGTCTGCTGCTGTGCCCTTCTAGGCACAGAAGTCTTCAACACCTCCATAAATCACTCCAGGCACATGTGCCAGTGCTCCTCCTCACAGTATAACCCCTGTCTCTACAACAGTTTGCAGCTTCCTCATGGTGTAAGTCTTGCTTTAAAAGGATTTGAGGGGGGAAAAAAAAAAATACTACCCCATTCTATATATTATTGTTTCTCAAATATTTGAACAACAGTAAACATCCTGCAAATCAGAAGGGCTCCTGGGCTAGAATTACAAATGTGACAACTAAATGTTTACGTTTCGCTGATCCCATAGCAAGGCCTTGACACTGGTCATTGTTAAGAGCAATAGTTAATAGCTAATGGACTGGACTCTGCTGATCCCTGGCAAGCTGCTTTAGGAGCATACCAGTTTCTGAGCTCAACACTGCAGCTGAGTCAGCAGAATTTGGGAACTGAACTCTCGTGTTTAATACCCAGCAAGAGCAGCTGCTTGCTCAGGTTTGCATAATTCAGGGGTCAGGTCCTCTTATCTTTCAAATCATTGTAAATCTGAAGATACTGCTCCCTAGGACTGATAGTCACAAAAGCACCACAGAAACGCAGAGAGGGTCTTGTAATGAATGATATCTAGACGAGCTAACCCAGTCAGAGAACACGTTCTGCTGGAAACCTGAAAGCACGATTTTCTCATGCCCTCACACCCCTGCACAGTTGCCCTGGGTGGGGGTTTCAGCAGCCCTACCCACGCTCACGGTCACACACGTGGCACCCCAAGCTGAGCATGGAAATGGGCAGCTAGGAGAAAGTTAATGCCATTTACCTGCCAATGGCTATATCTGTTTCTAAGCATATTTAAACTAAGTGTTTTGATTTGTTGGTATTAATCTTGCTAATGATTAGCCTATCCTCTATCTGATTTTGTACAATATAATTCTCTGAAATCCCTGTTGCATTATCCACACAGAGCAGCATATTGCAAACAGCCAGAGTGCATGGAGCCAACCCCCCAGCCCCCAGCATCCCGGGCAATACAACACTGTTGCCTGATCTTGGTGACACTGGTGTCCACGGGCCTGGGTTAAGAATGGAAAGTTCATGCACCAACATGCCAACTCCCATCCCCTGAGTTCACCTGTAACACTGGTTTTGTGCTCCAAAACGTTCAAAACCTGTTATGCTGGGATAGTGAAGAGAAGGAAGCTGGCAGTTTTGATGATGCTAAATGAAAGTAAATACACAAAAACCAAGATTTGAGTTCTAGCTAAAAAAAAAAAAAAAAGTACAGCCCCAGCCCACAGTTGGTCACAATCCAAAGAGGATTGTTGTTGCAACAGGGACTTTGAAAACACCAGACACATTCATGCAGCTGAAATCTTTCCCCACGGCTGCTGCTCTGCAAGTCTCACACAGCAAGGGGAGAGGGGAGAACTAGTACAAACAAGGTTTTAATCCCCACTCGCCTGATCAAAACGCTTTAAACTAACCCCAGAGACAGCCTGGCTGTCTGCAGTGACTGGCCCGACAGTGCGGGCGAGCTGAAGCCCAAAATGTCAGTGGTGGTGGCTGCCCCAAAACGCTGCCAGCCCAGCACTTCCCACCCACAGCTTTTGCCCCGTGCTGCCCAGACACCTTCCTACCGGGAATAACTGGGTTCCCTCCCCACGTTCCACCCGACCAGCCCATTGCGCTGCCTTGCACAGTTTCTCACTAGGTCTTTCATGCGTCGGGCTTAAGACAGCAGCTTCTTTTCCAGTGTGAACGTTATGAAGCACAGATTGTGCGTCCTGGTTTCCCTCAGCCTGTCAGCCCCCACGATCCCTCCTGCCTGGCAGCTCTGGTGCAGGCAGGAGCTCCGATGGCCACGCACAGTGCCACGCACAGCAGCTCTCGGACAAGGGCCTGGTGGCCTGTCCTGCCGCAGCGTGGTAGGACCAGGTTTGCCCGAGGGAGAGGTTTCCAGCATCCCTCAGTCCGAGGGGACACGGTGGTCTCATGCATTCAGTCCTTCCTGCTCCGAGAGCGATCAGAAACCCAGCACAGGCACCCGGACACGCAGGTCAGTGCCTGCAAGAGGGGGAAGCAGATGTGGACACACGCAGAGGGGAACCCAACATGGCTAGTGAGTCCAAACCACCCACATCACCCAGCTGCCAGGAAAAGTGGGTGGCAGATCATCACTGGTCTTTAAAGCCGGTGCAACCATTCCCAGACGGGGTGACCAAACGCAGCTTCTGCTGGAAGGTTTGGGGAGCACTGCACAAGCCTCGTGCTTTGTGCCAACCACCAGACCCCCACCAGGACTCAGGGAAAGCCCTCGGGACCAGCCATGGCATCGCTGCCTGGGGCAGATTTTTCTACCTTTCTCTGAAGCAGCTGGTGCTGCCAGATACAGAGGGAACATACTGGTACAGTTGTAGCCTTGCCTCCACTGCCAGCTCCAAGCAAGATTTCACCAATACAGTAACAAAGGAACACTATTTCCCCCCTCTCGCTACTCCTGAAAAGCTAGGACAGCCCAATGAGAAGCTGCAGCTGAGTGGCAGGAGGAGCACAAGCTGGGCATAGGCACTTCACCCTTTCCAGGACTGGGTCTTCAGTGGGCACCGTCACTGGGCGCAGGGCAGGATGAGAGCACTGCAGACCTACCAGCACACTCACCATAAACTCCCTTCCCAACTCCTCTGGAGGTGGCATACATGGCATTTCCTTCTGGTTTCAAGCCTCTTGACTCTTCTATAGTCTCCTGTAAACCTTTGCTGTCCCATCTCCTCTCTCCTTTCACCGCCCCCTCCCTCTGCAGAAGCATAAATACAAATCGCTTGCACAGCCACTTACTTGCACTCCCTTTTGTATGAGCTCTGCAGCCTTTTCTCTTCCCTGGAGCTCTGACATTTAGACCTTGTGCTCTGTCTAGAGACGGCAAATCCAGCAGCAAAGGTTCTTTGAAAGCAGGAAAGAACTAGAGCTCTTTTACCAACAGCTTGATAAAATTCTCCTCCAGCATCCCAAACAGCGCTTGCTCGTTGCAGAGTGACCAGTAAAGCTCATTTGCACCATTTCTGTGGGCTGGGAAGTGTCCCTGTCCGAGTGCAACCAGCAGCAGAGAGGGAGCTTCCAGCCATCCAGCTCAGGGGATCAGCATGGAAATACAGCACAGAGTTTTACGTAACTAGTGGCTGTGCTCGCTCAGACTTGCTATACATGGGTGTCTTCTCCATTCGTTCAGTGAGGGGGGGAAGTTTTAACAGCATCTGAGAAAACAGGACTAGAGGCAACTCAGAGCTGCAGAAGTTGCAGTTGTTGGTCATGCAAACACACAGAAGCCATTGTTCTTGTGTAGACACAAGTGCACATGTGACCACAGAGACAGAGGTGCAAAAATTCTTTCCTGCTCTAACATGCATATGAAGACCCTGATGCCACCACACTTGCACACGTCTTTCTGGACATCGCCATATCTTTGTTTCAAAAAAGAAGTCTTGGTAACCCTTTCCTACCTGAAAAATCTATGTTGTCTAACCTTGAAGTGGTCAGTTGCTTTGGAATCTAACAGATTATTCAAATTTTGCCAAGAAGGGCAAAGATGAACTGGGATCCTGCTTGCTCTGCAGAGCGAGGGATGGAAGGGAGTGAGGTGACCATCAGCCAGAGGAACTGCTGTTAACATGGGGCAAATATCAAGGCCCTTTCTGTGCCATATTGTTTGCTTTCTGCAGAATGTGTTATGTTTGTCTTGCTGGCTACTTCTGGGACATGTATGAAAGAGCATTTTTCATGCTCAGCGAGTTAATTATTAGCCATGGACAAGTGGCCACAGAGCAGTTAGAAATCACAATACAAGGAAGAAAGCACAACAGAACACCTTTCATCTTAACACGGAAATAAAAGACCTCTCCTTCTGCCGGGAATTACCCTTAATAAAATTATGTCACTTGACGCCCTGAAATCAAACTCCTCTAAATGTTTATAAAGACTTTCCTTGGCACCCATCATCTTCTCTAGAACTTGGAATAGGCAGGTAGATCAACATCCATGCTCAGGAAATGTATATTCCCGTCATTGTACTATGCAACGTTCAACAGCACACTCCATTCAGGCCAAAAAAAAAAATGGTTTAGTGAATTCAGAGCCTGGGATTCCTCTCAGCCATTGCACAGACCAAAACAAGGGGAAGGTCAGAAATATCCATCCTGAAGACTACAGACGCATTTCAAGAGACACACAATTTGGTTTGGCATTTCCCAATAGCCATCGCAGAGTCCTGGCCAAGGGTTAATTTTGGTGCAGTAGGTTTGGGTGATTATGCAGGTGGGACAGTGCTTTATGTGGTTTAAGTCTGATCCTTGGAGGCATGGGGGTGAGGGGTAAATCCCTGAATCTCTAATTTTACCATTAGGTAAGGAAAGAAAAAAAAAAAGTAGACATGAAAGTATTACCCTTTTTCTTTTTTGCGTGTTCTTGAAGAGACCAGGGAAAGAAAGAGCGGTAATTAAATACAGGCTTCTGACAAGAACTCTGCTCTATGACATAAGGAAGACATTTTTATGGTGAGGGTGGTGAGACACTGAAAGAGGTTTCTCAGAAAAGCTGTAAATGCCCCATCAGTGGAAGTGTTCAAGGTCAGGTTGGACAGGTCTTTGAGCAGCATGACCTAGTGACTTTCACTACCCCTGACCCTGCCCGTGGCAGAGGGGCTGGACTGGATGATCTTCAAATGTCCTTTCCAAACCAAACCATTCTGTGATTCTGTGAGAGCAGGTTTTCCTAAGGAGTGGTTTTGGCACCCAGGCTCACAAGTGAACAAGCCTTCCTTTCACTGCATGAACAACATTGAAAGAAAATATGACCCTAGCTATTGAACTATATTGTATTATCTCCTGGCAAGGGTCAAGGCGCGTTCGAGCTCCATGTTGCCACCTGACACTCATTCCTGCCAGCACTTTTGGGCCATTTTTGGACTTCAGCCTTGTGATGGGCTGTTCTAATTTACAAGTGTAGAACCAGATACCATTTCTCATTTTGAATCAAGTCTCCTCTGGTTTGGCCAAAATAGCTTTTTATGCTGTGCACACCACCGCTGTTGCCTGCCCAGGGGACGCTGTCCCTGGGACACTCTGCTCTGACAGGCACATTGGTGCCTTCCAGGTATTGCATTAACCAAGTTTGTCATAAGAACGACTCCCCTCACTTTACAGAAGGGAAGATTGGGGTGTTGGGATGAGACCCACGGGCAGTCACGATGCCATGCAGCAACACAGGCAAGAACAGAGTTATCAGCTCCCTCTTTCCCATTCAGTTACTTGGCAGAAGCAATTAAACGCTGTATTTCTCTCTAGCTCTAGTAACCACAACCCTCGTATCCTCCAGGCATGAGGATTATTAGATGACTTACTCTATTAACTTAATCATTTTACAAGTGTGTTTATTCACCAACTTCTGTGTCTTTTCCAGGGAATGCAAGAAAAATGGCTTTACTAGCGTTTGTCTTCCTTCTTGCCTTCCTCCCAGCTGAGTCTGCAAGCAGCAGATACCCCTCCAAGGCATCAAGTAAGTGTAATCTGTCTGGGCCGCGGGTCTTGTGGGTGGCCTAAGGCCAGAGGCGACATTATTAAGCAGGGAGCAGGGTTCAGGGAGTGTTTTTATCCCAGCAGTGCCCATCACTGCCGTGGGACCTTTCAGGCTCGTGATGCTGCACGGCCCCAGCTCCGCGTTTGCCCCGACACACCCAACCCGCCCTGCAGTCCCCGCGGGTTGTGCAGAACTGCTGATATTTACAGCCAGCACGTTTTCTTCCTGCAGTCTCAAGCCCTGTGTTCGGACCACGGCAGGTATACGGCCTGCTCAACGGGTCGGTTACCGTGAAATGCTTCTACCCTCCCACCAGCGTGAACAGACACGACAGAAAGTATTGGTGCAGGGAATCGGCCACGGGCTGCATGACCATTGTCTCCACCAGCGGCTACACTGCCCCAGGCTACCAGGGCCGAGCCTCCATCACCGACTACCCCCAGGCAGAAAACTTCCAAATTAACATCTCCGGGCTGACAATGGCAGACGCAGGCACCTACCAGTGCGGTGTGGGTGTCAACAGCAAAGGGCTCTGCCACAAAGTCAGTCTGGACGTTTCTAAAGGTAACTACAGTCTTGAGGATCCTTAAAGTATTATTTTCTTTTACTTCCTCTTCCCCACCCCACCTTTTTAATAAGGCTCCACAGATAGTCTGTTCAGTGTCTATGAGCTTAAGATGCCCCATGCTTTCAGGAAACAGCAGTTTTAATTTTCCATTGTACCCTTGCAGAATTAATTTTTTGACCAAAAAAATTGGCATAATTTTCCACTGTGTCCTTGCAGAATTAATTTTTTGACCAAAAAAACTGGCATAATTTTCCACTGTGCCCTTGCAGAATTAATTTTTTGACCAAAAATCTGGCATAATTTTCCACTGTGCCCTTGCAGAATTGATTTTTTGACCAAAAATCTGGCATAAAAATCAGATTAAATCATTTCAAGGTCGCAAGCATTGCTTAGATTCTGCTGACCTCTCTCAGCCACTAAAATTTAGGCAGGTGCAGTCCAAGGGCAGAACCGCCCATCACTCCGATGTACCCCCAACCCACGGCTGAGGGGGTGCGAGCCAGGCCCGTGCCCAAGTCCCCAGGGGCACGGTGTGCAGGATGGCACCGCGCTGCTGGGCAAGGCCCAGGGTGCAGAGCACCGTGCAAACTCCTGGCACGGCCCCTGGCAAGCAGGGTCTGGGAGAAACCCTGCTACAGGGCATGGAGCCCTCAGTCCTGCCGTGTGTGACAGACACGGGACACGGCTGGGTAGATTGTGCTCTGACCAGGAGTGGCACACGATCATCATAAAGTAGAGGGAAACCCTATGCTAAAAAAATAAAGCCTTCAGAGGTAGAGGGGAGGTGCAGACAGTTAGCGGCAGCAGGCAGTGACTGGTGTCTCTGTACGCACAGGCCCACACGTGCCCGAGGGAGCTGAGCTCTTCTACGTGAAGCTGCACAGCACTTTGAGCATGTCCTGCAGCTTTGGGGAGGACTATGAGAGCAAAAGGAAATTCTTGTGCAAGATGGACAAAAGCGGCTGCCGGAACATCATCGATAGTTACGGGGACGTTGCTAAGGATTACACAGGGCGAGTTCTGATGAGCAATGAGAACGATCCAGGCTCGTTCAGCGTCGTGATAACTCAGATGGGCTGGGAAGACTCTGGCTTGTACGTCTGTGGGGTTGGCTTCTATGGGGAGGATGGAGAAACAAAGGAACTGGATGTGCATGTCTATGAGGGTAAGCTATTTCAGTGTTTTTTCCCTGCATCTTTGCTTCGCTTTAGAAACATCACTAGCAGTCTCACTTTATTTAACAAGAACTTTAATTTCCCTATGCAGAGTGCTATTATCATATCCTCTTACCTAGATACTTCTTTCTATTCATTTAACTATCTGTAATGTGCTAAACCATCACTAATAAAGCTTGTATTAACACTTAGACAGTGGCTATCTATTTTCCCCAGTCTGGCTAGCCCAGAACTCCAGAAGGCAAATTCTGGCTACACATTTGAAACAAGCAAACTGTCTCTTCGAGTCTTATTTCCTTCAATCTCAAAATGACAGATGTAGAAAGGAAAAGCTCTATCCTTCCCCTAGCAGAGGGAATAAAATTTTGAAATGCCAGTACACAAAGACAGCAACCACTGAGTGAATTTGGGAAAAAAAAAAAGAAGGCCTGACAGATCTTTTGGAGTCAATTCCTAGCAGTGCCAGGACAGCCTCCTACCATTTGCACCCCTGAGCTTTACCTAGCCTTGCTTTTGCCAAAACAACTTTCTCCTTATTCTCATGGGAGAGCAACACGTGGACAAATGTTAGACATGTATAGGTGCTAATTTCATTTTTGTCTCCAGAGTCAAAAGTTCCTCAAGGAAAGCCTACAATAACTGGAGTAAAAGGAGGGTCAGTAACTTTTGAATGCCACTACGACCCTCTGAAACGTTCCTCAGTGAGGTACTGGTGCAAGTGGAGAAAGAATGGGTGTGCTCGGATCGTAGACAACTCTGGGTACGTGTCGGGTCTGTATGAAGGAAGGGTGGCCATGTTCGACAGCCCAAATAATGCGACAACGACCATCATCCTGAACCAGCTGAGTGACAATGACCAAGGCTATTACTGGTGCATGACAGATGAGGTGAAGGAGCAGCAAACATCAACTGAGCTGATGATCGTAGACGGTAAGGGTTTGCACATTGACAGTTCTCTGCCCGCTCAGTAGGTACAAAACAACCTCCTAAGCACCACAAAGAAAAAGACCTGGCTTTTGGGGAAGATACATGAGCTCTAACTCTGAACTTTTATCTCATGAGGCAAAATATTGTGCCAATCGCCCCACACCCCAGTACCTTTAAAATGGAAACACGAGTTTTCAGTTTTATGAGAAAACATTCACAAAAGTTTCTCATGCAAGTATTTCTTAAGACTTGCAAAAAAACTCCCAGTTTTCCTCTAGAGATGCATATACAGCATCTTTGATATTAATTTATCAATGTCAGGAGCACTTTCCCTCAAAAATACATCTCCTGGTTCACCATCTCTAGCAGCGCTGCTGACCACTGTTCCTACCACTGAAAGCACTAACACCAGCCTTGATGTTCTGTTGGTCCTTGCAGGAGAACCTGGACTGAAGGGAAAGAAGAAAGTGGAGGCGCAAGTGGGTTCACGGGTTGATTTAACTTGCTATTATCCATGCAAGTACTACTCCTACCAGAAATACTGGTGCAAGTGGACCAACACCGGCTGCAGCCCCATGTCTGCTTCCGACCAAAGGCAGCCGGGGCCAGGTGTTACCTGTGACACTGACAACAAGACCGTTGTCCTAAGCTTCAACCCGGTGGCAAAGACGGACCAAGGGTGGTACTGGTGCGGAGTGAAGCGCAACGGTGTCTATGGGGAAACCATGGCGGCATACCTGACCGTGACTGGAGGTGAGCTCCCAGGCCAAGGCAGGCAGGGGCTCTCCTGGTCCCCAGGGCTGGCGATCACGCTGCCTTCAGCCCAGCCCAGTCCTCTCCACAGCCACTAGGCTGCAGCACCTCAAAACAGAAGCACCCTCCTCCAGGCAGCCTCCCCGACTCCGTGCCAAGATCCCCCGGATTTTGCTTGCCGTAGATGTTTTCATCCACTCACTGGTTTTTGCACCCTGGTCATCAAAAACCCCCAGCAATCTAAAACTCACTTCTTTCCACACCATTTTTACTTTAACCCTGTCCTTATTAACTATTGCTATTATTATCTGTAGCATCATTTAGTTTAAGCAGCATTTGACACCTGTCAGTTGTAGGACTGCATATAGTTCAGAGAAGCATCTTGCTCCAGGGAGCTTTTTATCTTAATAAACAGAAAAACAGTAGGGAGCAGGAAAGGAAGGGCTATCACCAACAGCAAGGGGCTTAGTATCAGCTTTGGTGCAGTGTTTCGGAATTAATGTTTTTCTCAAGTAAGAATATTGTTAGAAGCAGAGAAAATATATAGCACTAGATATCCCACATGCAACCATCCTAAGGGGATAATGTTCAAAGTGAAAGCAGAGAGAAACAGCCTCATCTCGTTGCCTTCGGCAGGCAAAGAGCTAGAAAATAAAGCAAACCAAGTACTCAAAATTTGGTTTGGAAATATCAGAGGCAGAATTTAGAAACACAGGACTTTTGAAAAAGTATATAGGCAGACAGCGCCTACTTGAGATTTTTGCAATAAATTATTTGGAATGAGATTATTTCAAGTCTCTAAACCCCATTCTAAAGAGCCTCTCACACACAGCCAAAACCCACTGCAGCTCCACAGCCACCAAATGCACCCAATTAGTTTTTCTGTCACCATCTCCCCGCTGCTGCTCATGCGACTAACCAACCGCCCTTCTTCCCCAGGAGCTATAGGAAGCCGTGCCAACCACAACTTAAAGATCCTGGACATTGAGCCCCCCAGCCACGCCGAGCCCCCCAGCCATGCTGAGCCCCCCAGCCACGCCGAGCCCCCCAGCCACGCCGAGCCCCCCAGCCACGCCGAGCCCCCCAGCCACGCCGAGCCCCCCAGCCACGCCGAGGGAGGCTTTATTGCTCAAGGAAGAGCCAACAGCGATGCTGGAGTACACAATGCAGCTGCCTCTGAAAGGTTAGTTCCCTCTAAGCCTCTGTCATTTATTATTTTGGGGAAGTCTGTATTGATCTGTTGTCAGTACTGTGTTTACACCCTATGTGTGTGGTTTAGCAACCAAAAAGCAATTTCTTGTTCCTGAAGAAACATAAAAACATCAAAAAAAACCCAAAACATCAGATGAAAAGAAGCAAAGAAGTTACAGGAAAAGGCAAGACATCTTGAAGTTAATCTCTAGCTCAAGAAAATACAATCCTAGAAGGCAATGATTAGAGATTCCAGGTACAGAAAAACTAATTGAAAAATACTTCTGTCAAGATTAGAGAGCTTTCCTTCACATATTTGTAACTAAGCTGCTGAGGTAGCTGTTTCAGCACAACCTCTGTCCTACATTTTGATGTGTTTTTTATTTTATTTATGTGCCAGGACCCAGTTTGTTAACTGAATTGCATCACGCCCACTCAGATTCACCGTCCTATACAGATTTTAGACTGCTGGACATTCATATACATTATTCAGTCCTGAGTAATTAAAAAAAAATATATATTTCATACCTTAGTGATATATCTTTTCCTCTGTTCCAGCTCTGATCAAAGCCATGGCCTCAGTCCACTTCCTTTAAGCATAGGCCTTGTTGGTGCCGTGCTCCTGATCCTTGTGACAGCTTTTGCTGTTTATAAATACAGGCAGACAAAGAGATCTGGTGAGTCCCTGCCTTTTCTAGTCTCTCCAGAAGTGTCAGCAATATTAAGACGCAGGTGATACCTCGTGCGTGCCGCAGTCTCTGCTGGGCTGAGCTGCTCCCCTGGCACCCCACCATGCGATGGGCAGAGGAGGGACCCTGCTTCTCCCACTGACTCCATCCGTATGGCTCTAGCACCCAGCGTACAGGGCACCTGGGCTGAGACAGAGACCACCCCTCCGTGGGCTTTGCACGCTGTATTGCACAGCATTTCCTTGCACAGAGGCAGTTCGGATGCTGATGCATTTGCACCGACTCCAAGCGAGCGCACGGGGTATTCATTTCCTTCCTCTTAACAGACCTGGTGTCCGTCGGGAGCTACAGGACAAACATCAGCATGTCGGACTTCGAAAGTGTGAAGGAGTACAGCGCGAGTAACAACGCCTGCATGAAGGAGAGCCAGGAGACTCAGATAGGAGGGGAAGGTAGGTCGCTGACTGACGGGCTTGCTCTCCGTCTCTGGGGCGAGGGGTGCCACAGAACGGTTTCAGAAGGACCCTACAAAAGCCACAGCCTGCCCACCAAGGGCCCCCACACCCTAACACCTCTCTTTCTCTCTCTGCAGAGTTCACCACTGCCACGGCCGCCCCGGAAAGTGCTGCTGAGGCAAAGAAGGCAAAAAGGGTAAGAGAAGGCAGGAGAGAGCCCACTGACCTGGGAGACACCAGCTCAGCCCTCCAGCCTCTGCCAAAGGAGCTGCCTTCTCCCAGGGTCCTTATGTATACCCAGGTGCTCTCCATCTTTCCTGGATCCAGTCACCTGCTGCAGATCAGCCTCTGGGGGGGGACCTTAACCCTTTCCTGACCCTATGTTTTAACAGATATTATAACAGCAGTTACCTTGCTTCAAACAGTGCACCGAGTCAGCCGCAGGTAGCTTCAGGAAGGTTGGGGTTGGGTTTTTACCATAAGTATGAAACACTGGATAAGCAGATGGCCAGAAGCCAGAGCACATCCCACCTCCCAGCCTTCCCCCCATACAGGCAGTGTTTTGGGGGGCAGAGGTAGGCAGGGCAGTCTGTGCCATTGCAAGAGCTGTGACTTGCTCCTGTGGCCCCAGCAAGCCCTTGCCTTCCCCCCCCCCCCTCAGCTAAGATCATGGTCGAGTGGCATCACTCAGCAGGAGGTGAACGTGCCAGATGCAAGCCCTTCTTATTAAAAGTCCCTAACCAAAGGCCGTATGTAGGTGTTGTAGGTGCCAAGAGCTGAACTGGAGCAATAAAGGAAACTATCAGGAAACCAGTAAACCCAGCAGCTTTAGGGCAGGTGAGCTGGGTGCCAACACTCAGGGACAGGCATGCCACAGAGTCCCAAACCCACAAACATTTGGGGTCTTCCCAGGGCTGAGCAAAGGTGGGATGCTTTTGCATCGGCACCGGCGTGACCCTCTGGATCATCCCACTCGCCCAACCTACCTGTATCACCCCGAGAAGCTCACAGCCCACGTAACGCTGCCCTTTCCCCTGCCACGCACTGCTGTCTGTCCCTGGCTACTCACAGTGTCCTCCTGTCCATCCCCAGAGCTCCAAGGAGGATGCTGACCTCGCCTACTCCACCTTCCTCCTCACCTCCAGCAGCATCGCGCAGGGCAGCGCCGGCGGGGACAGCGCGGCCCCGGACACGTCCTCCCCGAGCTGGGAGGGCCAGATCTGAGGATGCGGGACCGAGAGGCGGCAGCGACTGGGACCGGCTCTACCTTGAGGATCAGAGCAAGACATCAGCAAGCAGCACTGTTTATTGCTACCACAATTTGCTATAGCTTGACCCTTTTTTTGCTTAAATTCAGCTTCAAGAGGTGATTTAGGAGGAATTGTCTGATGCCAAATGGAGTGGCTGGGCTGGAGGCTCGGGTCTGAGTGAGCAGGTCAGACTGGGGAACCACAGGAGCTCAAGTGGCTTAGCCCACCAACAGCCCCAGTCCCACCAGTGCCCTTCCAACACAGCTGGCTCTCCAAGTCCAGAAGGCGCATTTAAAAAAAAATCTCATTTTATTTTAAAGGCAGCTGAAAAAACCCTCTAGAGCATCTTGCACTTTTGATTCCAATCTTTCTCATCCAGAGGGCAGTACCTGCAGACCAGAGATGGTCTGAAGTGTTTTTATGCACAAGCAATAAAGAATACCACTGGCTTTCAGCAGACCAGGGGGACTCGCGGTCCGTGGGAGCGCACGGGGGGAGCACACCCAGAGAGGCGCAGCGAGGGTGTGTTTGGGGGGGGGGACTTTCTCCTCCTTTTCCTGCAGCATTAGAGCACCACATCTGGGGTTGCAAATGGCTCAGGACAGTAGAAGGAACCCACAATTAACGGAGATAAACAGGAAACGTTTTGAGTAATGTTTTGCATATGAATTTTCAGCAGCAGCAGGAACTTATCACAGCATGACAATTAGTATGACAACTTATTAGCAGCCTATATGGCTGATTAGGCAATAGGCACTGGTGTTCACTGGCACTATATCCATTTATGTAGTACAGACCAAATTCCCCAGAGCAGCTGAACCAACAGTCTCCCCTTTCTGACTTGGAGTCGGAACAGCTAAGCCCAATCCATGCTCGTCTGCCACTGAGCCACCCCGCTGAGGGTGGCCTTGAAAACCCACCCTTTGCTTAATAAACCTGAGCCACATGTCACTCACACATTTTCCCTGCCTGACTTCACGTTTAACCAGGCAGAAACAAGGATGACTGTAATTAAATGGTGTCTCTTGGTCTTATTTTTGAGAGTGGATGACTGAACAGGGACAAGCAATTTATTGATGCATAGATGTCCAGATAGCAGCACGACACTGCTGTCTGTCAGTAAGATGTGGGTGCAGAAAGCTGGATAACCCACAGATAAAGCAATATAGGAAGCAGCAATGATGAAAAAGTTGTGACAAAGCAGAGAAGCAATTCCACCTGAACACCAGAAATGGGCTGGGCTGGTGCCTGCCTGGAAAAGAGAGGGGCTGCAGAGGTGTCTGACAGGGCCAGAGCTGTTCAGGAGAGACCAGGCAGAAACTGCACAGATAAATTCAAATTCCTGAGCCTGTGTTGGTTACATGCAACTCTGATAGCAAGCCATAAAGTATAAAGAATGAGGAGCATCACCCTGGCTAGGGTCTGACCTGACGTTGTTGCAGTAACACCACAGGTATAATTCCATTTTAGTAAAATTTTAGCTATGTTTTAAAATGAAAACAGTACGTTAGCTCTGCAAGGTGCCAGGCAATGGCTGTTTGAGTTAGCCTACAGATGCTGACTTTTCATCAAGGATAAAGCCCAGATTATTCCTGAATCATGGACCTCCCCACAGTAAGCGCTGCGATGAGCTCGGGTCACTGGGAGTAGGGCAGCAGCTCCGATGGTATTTGTGCTTCCCCTCCCAGCTCTGCCTTTGTGTTTGCAGGGCTGCTCTCACATCCGCACTGCAACAGTCACCACCTTACTGATAGCAAGGCGAGGACCTCAAACGGCAGGTGAGAGCTCATCTGCCTCATCTCCCAGGCTGCATCCCCTCGGCACCGCAGTGGGAAGGGGCTTGGGTATGGGAAAGGTGCGGAGGGGCCGGGACAGGTCTGAGCCCGTCCGGAGTTGCTGGAAGTGAATGAATTATTCTGGTGCAATAGGAAAGGCGTGCGCTTGGAAACTGTCCCCGGGGGTGAGCAGTCATAAAGCTGGAGGAGAAAGCTAAGGTTTGGAAATTTCTGAGAAGAGAAAACCCCCTTTGCTCTCCCTTTGTAAATCTGCTTCCTCTCCAGCCTGCCTGCTGGCATCCTTTGCTCAGCTCCGCTCCTCCCACACTGCGCCAGGAACAACGAGAATGAATTAAAATCCCGGGAGAGGCACGGGGGCCAAGAAAGGTGGGTGGGCTGAGCATCCTGCCAGCTGGCTCTGCCTGCACCCCTCTGCCTGCCCACAGCTCCTTCCCACCGCTGACATTTCCATCTGGCACCTCATTTCCAAAAGGACACGGCCCTGGGCTGCTGCAGTGCTTTGCAGCGAATGGGGAAGTGTAAACTTAGTTTGGCATGAAAGCAATAAAACATGCATGGCTTGAGGCATGCAACTCTCGGCACAGGCTACAAAATCGATGATATCTGATAAATAATAACAACAATTGTGACAGCGTAAGCTGAGGATGTGGAATAAATCCCATACTTCTCACTCAAGTTGTGATCCAGAACCCATCACAATCACTGGAAAGGACCACAGGGACCTCACCAAGCAGCCTCATCTCCCTCTCCAGACTGTTTGCCAAACGTGTTGACTGATTTCCTTCGATCAGTGATGAGCTGCATCACCACCTCATTGCTAATGTTTTTTCTTTAATAGAAAATCATAGTATGTGAAAGATATCTGTCATTCTTAAATGGTTGATTTCAAGGATATGGTGTTGAAAGATCAGCTTTCATGAACGCTGACAGAGCATGGAGGGATGTATTCACCCGTTCACTTCCTGGCAGCAGGACAAATTAAAGTCACCCTGCAAAACCCATGAGAAAGAAAATTGAGAGGATCAAAGCCCTGAGAGGCTTTCCTTTGGCATAAACAAATATTTGGGGGAGGATAGTGAGCCATCAGGGAGATCTTTCCTTTAAAAGTGAATCACCAAAATCCCGCCCAGCATGAAGCACATGAATATGCGCTATAGGCAAATGCAGGTGAGCTCACCCAGCCAGGTCAGCAGCCCGGCCTTTTGGGGAAGGGACAAGGAGTCTCCTCTTCCTCTGAGCTCCTCATTCTGCTGGCACCCGACAAAAGGTGCAGTGCCCACCACGCTGACACAAGGCTCCAGCAACGCTGCTGTGCTGTCAGAGGTCTTGACCAGGGTCCTCCTGGGATGGGGATGAAACCAAAGCAGTAACTAGATTCTCCTTGAGGACACAAGGACCTTATTCCATAATAACAAAATCCTGCTAAAGATCCTCTTCTACATCTCAAGCCTCCCCTGGGTCACCTCTGTAACATCATTAAAAATTGCCCAAGCTGGGAAGGGCCAGCCCTCCATCCATCCCAGCTGTTGAAGCTTAGCTGGGTGAAAACAGACCAGAGCTATAGGTAATGCACAATAAAAATGGTCTCAGGGACAGGCTGGGGTGATTTAATATCACTCAGGTCTAAACTTTGGTCTCTCTGGGATGCCAGGAGTGATGCATCACCTCTGGGATGCTAGCTTTACTAGGAGTGATGGTATCTGCTCTGAAAGGGCATCACTATGAATTCAGAAAGTTTCGCCAACAAGAAACACACAATTCCTCAGAATTTTGACAAACAGACTCAGCACAGCTTCAAATAGGGTTTATTTAACAGTAATTGCAACAGATTTCCACAAAACTTACTACTGGGTGTCAGTAAATTACACGATACATATAAGGACTTCTTTCTATTCAGCAACTACATATCTTGCATAGAAAATTTTCTTTTACTGATAAAGCAGAAAATACCATCTCAAAAGGAAACACAGATTTCTAAGGCCTGAGATACCTGCTAGGACCTATTCTTGGAAGCATTTCTCACACTGTGCACCTTGTTTCAGCCAGCTCAGTCAGCAGCAGCAGGCACATAAGACTGAGCCCGCATTCATGGGCACTGTTCTGCACCATTAACTACACCAGAGTCATTCCAGTGAGCACTCAGCACTCATGAATATACATTATCTATACAAAAATGTTATAATTTAAACAATACTTTTATTAAATGATCACACCTTATGTCTGCTAACGAGAGAGACCCTTTTCGATGTTCCCTTGGAGAGCATCCTTTGGTAGAAATCAGCTAAGACAGTGCTATGCTGATTTGATCAAGCTCAATATTTCCATCTGAATGCAAGACTCTGTTGAAGCAGTCGCCTATGTACCTGACTGGCAAAACTCTCAGTGTCTGGCAACACAGCTGCAACCACTGAGAAACTGCACTGATACAGTACATTATTTTCCCATTCATTGCAGGTATGTGCAATGTCCCTGCAGCTTCACTAGTCCTGGCCATTGGTGGGTCATTAATGCCTTCTGCTCTCTAATAAGACTTCTCCATCCAGTCTAGTAGGATGTCCAGCTCACCCAAGGATTTAATTGCTGCAGATGTGACATTCAGCTGAAATGATATAAAGGAACAAGTTGTAAGCAAAGATAGCAAGTACAACCCAATGTAAAGAGAATCTGAATATCTGCGTTAATTACTAGACTTAGTCATCAACTTACCCCCTCATAGTTCACAAGTATTTGCTTAATTTTCTCAGTGGATTCCTGTCCACACGTGCATTTATTTTGCTCATGCTAGAAAAATAAGATAGAAATCGTCAGTTTGGGGGGTTAATTTTTAAAAATAAGAGATAAATATCCATATAGATTGAAACCTTGTTAAGTCACGAAAAAGGCTGCAGGTCCTTAAATCAGACTTCAGATAACAGCAGAGTTTACTTTGCTAGACAGAGGGATAGGATAAATATTATTCTTGAGAACTAATGTGGGAGTTTGCTGATGAGTAGGCAAGTATAAAAATTTCTCAGCAGACATTCACACTCATTACAGCTTGCTTCTTTGTATCCTTGCTAAAACCATGTTTATAAATAAAGATTTTGTAACTTTATAAAACACTTAGGTTTATTTATATACCAAATACTAACAGATGAAGCTAAACTGTAGCAATACCCAAGCCTTACACACTGCTCGAGTTTCCTCTTCACGCTGAGGAAGGAGTTGGCTATGCTGCTGATTTTTCGGTTGACATATGAATCCTCGGTCTTGCAGTGTTTGAAAACTTTGTCCACGTAGAAGTTGAAGAGGTGGTGGGTGACGCAGCATCTATCTGAAGACTTAAGGAATAAATTTCATTTTTAAAAGGTCTTCTCAAGTGATTTAAACCTGTAGTTGCCACCCCTTCTGCCTCCCGCTAGAGCAATCCATCTCTAACATCAGGTATAGTAGCTGTGCACAGCGGAATGTTTTGTCTCATGTAAAGCTTTTTCAGTGGTGCTTGCTGTAAATAAATAACATAAATAGGCAATTATTTTGGACTTATTTTCTGGGAGATCCATCCTCAGCAAGTCTCACTGAGCCAACAAAACAAATAGCTGATTTTGTAGCTGGGTGTTAGAGGCTGAGACCTGAAGTAGTGGCCCATGCCTAGTGATTTCAAGTGTAAAAGAGTTGCAAAATACTTATTTATAATATATTTCACCTACTTTTGGATTCTTTAATAGTTTTTCACCCAAATCTTGATTCCCTTCCCTATGCTTCCACAGACCGAGGCGGTGGGGAGCCGCAGCTAAACCTCCTGTAACTGGAGCATGACATGCAACGACAGAAAAAAAATCTCTGCCCACTATTTCTGGAAAGACAGTCAGGGTGAAAGCCCGGTGCAGCAACCGGCAGTGGGACACCCACCTCTTTTCGTATACGTGATCCACATCACTTTATCCTCCCTGACCTGCGCTGTCTGCCAGCGTCTGTGTTTCGCAGGAACTTAGAAGTCATGGTATTGAAAAACTTCCCCAGACGCCCTGAGCTAGTACACCTCCTGACTGGTGTTAGGATGCCAGCTGGTCAAAATGATTCAGAGAGAAACTGGAGCCACAGTGAGGACACCTACCTTGACCTTGTGCAGAGAGTGTGGATAAGACAAGATGCTGAGGGTCCTGATGGAGTCCCTGGCTTGCTGCGTGGATAAGACAGAGATGGTGCTGTACGTGCTGGTTCCAGAGGGGCTTCAGGAGCAGCCCACTAAAAAGCATCCCCAGCGCCACAACATCCTGGAGCAATACTTACGATGTTGGCTTTAATTGCAGTGAAACCAGACCTAATTTCAGTCATGCTCATTGAAACCCTGCAGGGTCCAAAGTGGAAGATTTGGTTCCCAGCTGTCGGCATCAGATTCAACCAGCACGACGTGGAGAAGAGGCAGAGGAACAAGTGGGATCCCTTCATGCTGCGGCAGGGTGCAAGCACAGCTGGCTGCTGAGAGACCTTGAGGAAAACAATATTGCCTCACTACTTTCTTAAGTAACACAACTGTGATGATCATGAAAACACATGCATTTTATATAGGACTTGTACATGCACATGTGTATTAAAAACCCCACACTGACTAGTATCTCTTGCCCATTTATCTTTTACTCCCCATATGCAAGAGAAAAATAATCAAATAAACCCAAATATTTACCAGATGATCCCAAAAGAAGGCAAGAAAAAAAATAAAGAAAATACTAGTAAAAGTTTGCATATAAATAGAGATCTTCTGAAAAATATTCATCATAAAAATAAACACAGATAAATTAAGTTTTTAAAAGTCTACTGACTCAGAACCAACAGGTGGTAACTGCGACTGAAAGCAGTAGATCCCAAAGTCTGATCACAAAAGAAAATGTTTTCCCTCAGAAATAGAATACTTCAAATTCAAGTTCTGTTAACAATGAAAATTAAGGTTATTAATGAAAAAAAAACCTTTCAGAGACAAGTTCTAGGAATACAAGGAATTATGCACAAGCACATAGAACAAAAGGATAAAATCAGTATTTTACCTTGGCCTTTGATGTGGGTTCACCTGTCTTGTTGACGTCTGATCTGAAGAGCTCCGAAGAACACGTTTTTATCCAGGTATTGGGAGGAAATAACTCTTGGATTAATTTTTGGGATTTTTCTTGCTTTTCCCAGCATGTATTTCCCTTTGTAATATACTGAATTAATGAGCTAGTGAAAGGGACCAACTCTCCCACCCAGAGGTGTTTCCCTAACCTACGGAGGCGGGAAATCTTGGCATTGCCATATCATTCTTCATTCGGGAAGAAGGACGTGACCAATAGGAGGGATAGTCATGGGGGTTACATCCCCAAAATTCCAAGCTCAGGGGCTCCCCCCAGCACGGAGCCACGCTGCCAGGCCCCTCATGGAGAGGGGCCGTTCCTGGCTCGTCACGGAGGTGTTGGGATGTGGGAAGCCCAGCGGCATCACCCACCCCGGGGTGCCGGTGGTCCAAACACCCCCAGGGCTTCTGGCAATAGGAGATGGTGCGTCAGTAAAAGTAGCGTGACTCAGAAAGTTGGCAAGAACTTCCTCCATCCGTGTCCTGGAACACGGGGCCTTCACCCACCAGGTACGGGGAACTCTGATCTCAGGCTTGCTCCTCGGGTGGGTGGACTCTTATCTTCATCAGCACATCCCTGGTATTTGGAGGCTGGAGATGTGCAGGTACGAGAGGACAAGGCTTTGGGATGACACAGGTCCCACCTTGGTACCAGAAGTCACTTGGTTTTGAGGAGCATGGGTGACTTAGGTGATCGTTACGCACAGTCCAAAGCTATCACTCTGTAGAAGGACAGAAATATCACTCAGACCTTTAAAAGTCCACCAGTTCAGTGGCAGCAGTGAAGATTTACCCACCAGCAAAGGTTTTGACTGCAAAGTCTATGATTACCCTGCTGCAACAATTAGCTTCAGCCAAGATCCTTGAGCAGACCAGGCACGTTTCATATTAGTGTTTCAAATACAGACTGTCCTCAGGGAACCAGGGCTTGCCAGCTGGAGCCTGCTGTCACATGAATGTGGCAGTACTGGTGCAAAACCCAGACTGGTTCACCACGCTGGTGACTCTGAGGCTACTTTGGTCATTTCTGTTACTCCTCTGAAGATAGCTAAGTTCAGAATGCAAAGAAAAATGAGCAGTTAATAAAACTTCTTGGACTACCTGTGCCCAGGACAGAAGGTCAGATGGACTTAGAGGGCATGGAGGTGGCAAAGACACCCCTCTAACCCCACAGCCACCCTCTGGAGCAGCCACAATGCTCTGGGAGAGAGCAGAGCCTGAGCATGTGCCTGTTGCAGGGCAGGTATATCTTGTGTGCCACTGCCTGTGGGCCAGGGCTGTTCTATAAAGTTTTGCTGGGTGAGTAATTTATTGATAACCAAGCTCAATCTTGAGCATATATGCATCATCAGGGGAAGACTAGGCAAATAGATTTTCTGCCTAGGCTAGTCATAGTATTGCATACGGTATTGCTGAAACTATCCCAAATGCACCAAACGTGCCTCCCTCATCCCTGTGCCTTCACCTGTAAAACAGCCAAAAGGCAGGTCCAAATCTGCAGCAGGTTGCATTTGCTTCTGCTGAAGTGTTGGAGGGATTCTCAGCAGCACAAGGCTGTTAATCTCTGCCTTCCTCCCCCAATTCCCAGCTGCTGCCTGTAATTGCAGCAGCAAAAGTTTCACTTGGAGCAGAGGAAGCGGCAGCGGCGGTGCTCCCAGGCAGCCTGGTGCACACCCAGCCTCAGTGAGGAAACGAGAGAGGAGGCAATGAGTTCTTACTTAATTATGTAAATTGCAGATGAGAAGAAGGGATTTTTTTTTTTTTTTTTTCCTTTTGGTAACTGAACTGACGTTCAAGACAGGTCAGCCAAATGCCAGCAGGCAAGGAATAGTCATGGCTGAAATGAAGCAGAATGAACAACCCACAGTAGGAGAAGATCAGGTTTGAGACCATCTAAGAAACCTGAAGGTGCACAAGTCCATAGGACCCGATGGGATGCACCCATGGGTCCAGAAGGAACTGGCAGAGGAAATGACTAAGCCACCGTCCACTGTTTGAGAAGTTGTGGCAGTCCAGTGAAGTTCCTGCTGATTGGAAAAGGGGAAACATAATCCCCATTGTTAAAAAGGGAAAAAGAAGACGACTGCCAGTCTCACCTCTGTGCCCAGCAAGATCATAGAGCAGATCCTCCTGGAAACTATGCTGGAACACATGGAAAATGAGGAGGTGACTGGTGACAGCCAACATGGCTTCACTATGGGTGAATCGTGCCTGATGAATCTGGTAGCCTTCTACGATGGGTTTACAGCGCTGATGGATAAGGGAAGAGCAACTAATGTCATCCACCTGCACTTGTGCAAAGCTTCTGACACCGTCCCATGTGACATCTTTGTCTCTAAATTGGAGAGATGTGGATTTGGTGGATGGAGCACTCGGCGAGTAAGGAATTGGCTGGATGGTGGCACTCAGAGAGTTGTGGTCAATGGCTCGATGTCCAAGTGCAGAACAGTGACGAGTGCCGTTCCTCTGGGGTCGGGGTTGAGCCCTTCGCCGTTTAACACCTTTGTTGGGACACGGACAGTGGGATCGATGCACCCTCAGCGAGTTCACTGCTGACACCGAGCTGTGTGGCGCTGTCACACGCGGGAGGGCAGGGATGGCATCCCGAGGGGCCTGGGCAGGCTTCAGAGATGGGCCCTTGTAAAATTCATGAAGTTCAACAAGGCCAAGTGCAGGGTCCTGCACGTGGGTCGAGGCAATCCCAAGCACAAATACAGGCTGATGGTGAGGCGCTGGCCCAGGGTGCCCAGAGCAGCTGTGGCTGCCCCCTCCCTGGAAGGGTTCAAGGCCAGGTTGGACGGGGCTGGGAGCCCCCTGGGCTGGGGGAAGGGGGCCCTGCCCGGGGCAGGGGGGTTCGAACTACATGTTCTTTAAGGTCCCTTCCAACACAAACCATTCTATGATTCTATGGTTAAAAATTGTGAGCCAGGGTGGTGGCGGTTAAGATGCTGGGGTGATACAGGAACAGGAGTGAAATGTTGTATTATTGGGTCCAGGGCCTTGCTCCATTACAGACCTGGGTGACATCCCTTGGCCTCACTGTCCTGTCACTGACCATCTGCAAAGCAGAGGCAACATTTTGACCCTGACTGCGAGGGCAAGGAGGAGAATAACCATGTCAGAGTGGGGGAGATAATCAAGATAGTTATTCATTATTGGGTTTTAAGTATGCTGGTGACTGATTACCCCAAGTACTGGACATGGGGGAGATTGGAAACCCTCACTTTTCAGAGAAGATGGGATGGCATCAGTAGAGATCTTGGCGTGCGTTGGACCAACTCCTGATGGAAGCGAGTCACCCAGGCTTGGCTTTCCCCTGGCAGCCTGCCTAAGGGAGGCTTTCATCTACCTGCCAGCTACAGCAACATGAAAATATCCTCCATAAAACAGCAAACCATTTGTCATGCTTTGGGAAGGAAGAGGAAAAGGAGAAATAGGGATTTCTGTAACACAGCAGTGTGACGTTGCAGATGAGCTCAGATAGTAAAATGGGAACTGACATCCCCAGATGCTCTCAGAATAGCGAAGTCTTTTGCATGTGGCAGCGCTGGGCTAGGAGTGGGGAAGTGGTCTCCCCAGGAACCCTTCCAGGCAACTCCCAGATAATGGAAGAGGGCTCCTCCATTGGGATTTTGTGAGAGGCACATTGTGACAGGGCAGACTAGAAGCAGTTACAACCCAAATAACAAGCAAAAGCAGCATAGAGGGTTGTTAGCCAGCTGCCACCATGCGAGGGAATTAAAAACTAAGCCCCGGGTATCGTTAGCTTGTCTGAGAACTCATTTATACAAAGTTTGTGGTGAGCAGCACAGTTCCTGCACGTCTCACACCTGCAGCGATGCAACTCGAAAAGGCATCAAAGGGACCAGCAGCCCGGCGGGGCCGAGGGAGATGTCCCCTGGAAAGCTGCTCTCGGAGCATCTTAGACTGCTCCAGCTCTTGGCAGCTCCGACCGCGGCCAGGGCTCAGCCTCACCCGGCCAAGCAGGCGGCCGCGGTTGGGTCACCGTCACCGCGCAGAGCTGGCATCACTGCCACGGTGATGGAAGCAGCACAGGAACGGCAGAAAGCACCAGACTGCTGCAGCCAAATGCTTTGTTGAAATGACTAAGGAAGGCGATGTTCCTGGAGAGCCCGGGAGCATGACGGGACATGAAAAACCTACTCAGCGACAGCCACTTACATCGGGGAAACTCGGCCGGAGCTCCCAGCCCTGCTGCAGCACCGGGGCTGGAGAGCCGTGCCCTGTGCGTGCTGCTTGCCATGAGCTATTGCAGGCCTGCTCAGTGTGATCCAGTGCTGACCCAACTTTATTCGTTTCAAATATCCAAAAGCTTTTGTTTCATCCTAAAAAAATTCCTTAAAAAAATAAATAAATAAATAAAAATCAAGCTGATCTGATCTGAAGGAACCACACTGTCAAGAACTGACCACAGGCACATGTTAACACTAGATTTCCCGTAAAGTGTTTCAGAGTAATAAGGTACCAGTTTCAATAGTGCGTTTCAATGTAGTTCATGCTACAAGAAGATCTGATAATACTTTACAGACCATTCTTGGTTTGCTGTTCTTTGTCATTACTCATATTTCACAGCAGCTTTAGGCACACCATGATTTCAGATACGAGGCTGATAATGGTTTGTACACAGATCCCCAGAATTAGACAATGTGAATGATAAAATGCCTCCAGTAATTTTAATAAAAGAAAAATTGGGATTTAATAACAAAATCCAGCAACAATACCTGAACTCAGGAAATCTTCCTGACATCCTTCAGGAAAAGATCTGCAAAATCAACATGGCCACCTGGAATGAAAATGTTTGTAGGATTCTACATCTCTCCTGCTTATAGTGTAGCTCACCAAAGCCCCTGCCACAGGAACGTAATTCTGTTTCCACAGGCAGAAGAAAATGTTGCCACTTGGATTTTATGCACTAGAGTAATTTCTTACGTACTTGCAGTGGTGTAAATTGTCAGGCGGCCCTACCCTAATCATAGCTGGGAGCAGCAGTGGTGCTACGCTGCAGCTCTGAGGAGTTCATAACGTCTTAAAAATCAGAGGTTTAGTTGTCAAGCAACCACCTGGCCCTCCAAACCAGACCCCATTTCAAACTTCGTTTGAACACTTGCTAATCTGGCACGGTCCTCTTGAAACCCAGAAACTCACACCAGCGCCCAGCTGGGTGTCATTCTCCCCGTTGTCACTCTTTCCATTAGCTTCTGCACTGACGTGCTTTGCTCTTGCGATGGAAACATGCTCCGCGGCTGCTGGTGCCCTCACAGCCTCCGAAAATCTGGCTGCTCTTCTCCCTCTTAATTAGTGCGGTTCATTATCGACAGGAACCAGGGGCTGGTTACCGAGCAGGCTTGCCAGCCCTGACGCTCACTCAACCCCAGTTCTGCAATGCTGCTGACAAAAGTAAAAAATTGTTTTTCTCGGTAAACTCAACGAATGACTCAGAAAAAACCCTGCAAAGAGTTATTGGCTGATAGGTGTGGTACATTGAGTGCCCTCTTCTCGATCACGTTTCTAACCATAACCACTTGAATAATTCTGAAAATCAAACACCAAGTACTGCCTTTTAGGGAGCAACTGGCTAAATATGGCTCAGCTTAATGAAATGCAACTTTTATTCAGCCAAGCTCAAGAGATGTCCAAAGCCAAGGGAGTAAAACTTCAGGCGGCTTTCCAGGATCTCTTCCTGAGCAGCTCGCAGTGCACGGGGCTCTCAGCAGCTTTAGGACCTCCCTTCCCGGGCAGAGCAGCTCCCTTCCCAGTGCTGAGGGACGTCGGGTGAGACTGGGAGAGTGTCCCCCACCCCGAGACAATGTCCGAATCATCCTGATCTAGGGCATCACCCATGACTGTCCCCCTGGGGCTGTTTCTGCTCTTTCCTGTTACCTACAGCCCAGATCAGGATGTCCCCAGGTGCACGTCTGATCAGAAAGGGGACAGAGCCACCTCCCCCAGGGAGCATCACCCCATTGCTGTGGGTGGCCCCGGGTGCACCCCATCCTCGCTGGATGTCCTCAGCCAGCTCGTGGTCAGCTCCTGGCTGCTCAGGGCTCTGTGGCACAGAAAATGACCCCGCCACAGCCACCACCTTCACGGAGCAGATGTGACACTCGTCTGTGTGACTCACCAATAGCAGTGCTGCTGCCAAGCCAGGATTTCACCCAAAGAGGGTAAAGAAAAATGCAGAAAAGGGTGCTTTTCCCCACCCCGCCTCTTTAAGACTCACCTTTGTGGAAGGGGAAAAGTGTGGAGGATCTTGTACACCAACGTATCTGTTCTGCAGAAAACCATTTAGTCACCAGGGTGGGGGGTGTTGAAGGTTAGATACTTGCTTCCCTTGTTTTGATAAAATGTGAACTCATATTTTAGTTATCATAAATGGCATCTCCCCCAAAGGGAAATGCATATTTCAGGTCTTTACAGATTAATAATACAGCTGAAGAGCAGCTCCCACTAGCTTTCCTTCAACTGTCCAGCTCTCAGGTTTCAGCAGCCACCTCTGCGCCGGCGGGTTCCTCTGCAAAGCGCGTGGTCCAGAAGTGCCGAGCCCAGCCCAGGTGCCGCTGTGCTCAACATCAGGCAAGTGCACGAGCTGTGCGGGATGTGGGGGAGCAGCCCGAGGGAGTTCAACACCTTCCTGCTAAATTCAGGAACTGGCTGGAGAAACAAACTGCTCTTGGGAAATTTTCACCCCAAAACTGCAACAGCTCAGGAGTTATCAAAAAGGTCTAGCAGCCCACTTCTTGGGCACATGTTAATTTTGTGATCATTTCAGCAAGATTTCCCGTTCAGAGAGTGAATTTTGATGCTTTGGGTTTTTTCTTTTTTTTCCCACCATGTTAAGGAAAACGGTTATTTCGTCAAAAATTGAGGTATAGTTGCCTGAAAAGCACTGCCCTGCCATCAAAGATGAACAGAAGCATCCATGAGAGAATGATATAAAGCCCAACACCCATGCCAAGATTTACACTGGTCTCTAAACATACATATATTTCAAAGACTCAAATCTGCCAGCGAGATGAAACATAGGCTTAATAAATGAGGCTTTTTCAGTTTCCAGGTTTCAGAAGCTTTTTGATGTGGGAATATGACATATTAGCAACTGAGCTTCTCTAAGCAAATGTAATGCCTATGTATAGAAAATGCTGAAATGTAGTCAAGATTTTATGCTGCCTGAGAAGTGCCCTTGTTGGCCTGCAAGGCCGCACACTGCTGGGAGGGCCAATATTTCACAGAGAAACGAAACTTTCTTGAAAGGTCTTTCTGAGGGAGAGAGCTGTGATCAGTGAGTACGAAAAATGATCTTAGAAAATAAAATTTCCACTTTCAAAACCCACAAGAACCCCCATGCATATTTTCCCTGCAGAATTTAGATTTATTTACTATGCTTGCTTCTAATTTGAAAATTTTTTCTCTCCTAAAATTAGCACTATAATCATAATTTGCATTATCAGCCTCTGTGATGCTTCATTTGTTCCTGCAGCCCTGGGGGCTCCCATGGACACTGGGTTATGTTGTTGTGAAGAGGAAGTTTGCACCTTGGAAAGTTGGCAATCTAAGAGACATGAGACAGAGAACCAAAGAGGAGAGAAAAATAAAATTAGCCAAAATTGGAGAAAATATCTCATTCCAAGGATAGAAAATTTCCATAGTGAACCTGGGGATCCCCCGCTGAAGCCCATGGATACTCCCATGAGCAGAAGAGCATGTGTGGCCAGTTTTGGGGTGCCATTCCCCACCAATGGGCTCTGCTCTGGAGAAAGCTTGTTTATGTTTAGAAAAACCAAAGCTGAAGTTCATTACTTTGAAAATGCAAAGGAACAGTCACAGAAAACGACATCGGTTATCAGGGCACTGTCTACAGCACATAGAGATTTAAAAAGTAAAATAATGACACAGAACAGAAGAATAGCAAGTGCGTGGAGTTATCAGGGCTCATCATCTGGACGCCCAGGTAAGCAAGAGCAGAGAAAAGACTTTAACAAACAAGAAGCACGGCCAGCAAGCTCACTGCTAGGCAGAGGGACTGTTTCTTGTTGAAATATCAAACCACCCCCATTTCCTCCTCCAAAGCTTCAGACTGAGTTTTGGATGACATGGCTTTTCAAATAATCACAGCGATGCCAAGAGAAGCGGCCGTCACCTGCGCTGCCGCTACCAAGACCGATGCCTCCAGCAGCGTGGCAGGCGCCAGCCCGCGGTCTGCTGAAACACAAGTACTTGTTCCCCCAGCCCTCATGTTCCCCCCCATCCTTATTTCTGGAAGAACTAAAAAATGACGTGATAGCAAAAATCATGCAGGGCACTTTCTTAGAAAACTGGGCTTGGCCTGGGATCTGTGTAAGCGATTGAGCTGGCTGTCCCACACAGCGCCTGGGTTTGCCCAGGAGGGTGAAATGTGCTGACGGTGCAGGCAATAAATGATGCCTAATAGAGGAGAAACTGAGTGCTTGCTGCTATCAGCTCAATTTTTGAATTATCTGGGGAGCAAATGAATCACTCCAATAGCCAGTCAGAGCTGTCATAGATTTAGCTTTCACCAAAACTGAAACTTGTGTTTCAGTAAATTAACTGTGGATTCTGTACATAACCCAGCTCTTAAACACAGGTTTCAGTTTTGGTTGGGTTAATATTGCCTCAAGTACATATTAACTCGGGACTTGAATTGGTCTCAATTTCACAACCGTTTGGGGCCAGGGCTGGTTTCATTGGTGCTGGATGCACGCGAACCCGCGGGGAGGCACCCGACTGCTCCAGCCCCAGCTCCAGGGCAGAGAGAGGAGGGAGGGTAAAGACAAAAAACGGCTCTTGCTGGCAAGGCACAGGCACCTGGTTCCCTTCTTCCCACCTTATCTGATAACACATGGTCTGTGGAAATGAGCAAAACCAGGCAAATTGGCACCAAATCCCCTGAAGCAGGCATGAGGACAAGTCCACATTGGAAAGTCTCCTGTGCTGTTTTCCCACCTCCTATTTGCATAATTCCTTTAATCCCGGCTGGCCTGGCAGAGGTGCATCCCTTCCTGCCCTGGAGCTGCACAACCATCCCCCCTGGCTCATGCAAAAAGGTGGGCTAAAAAAAAAAAAACTGCAGCTCACCTCACGAGGAGCAACACAGAGCTCAGGCACAACAAACAGTGCCCCATGTAAACATCCTGGGGAGCAAAACCCCAGAGCAGGGGTTAGGAGGTAAAAGCTGCCCCTGTGAGCTGTACCTGTGGGGTAAAATCATGATGCTTTCCTGGAGGGATTTCTCCTTTGAGCTCTTCAGGGTGGCTTGAGGAGATGGAAGGGAAGAGCGCTGCCTCCTGTTAAATTCAGGGTGCTCTCCAGAAGGTGTGCGGGCAGAGCCACCGCAGCTCAAACACACCCCACACCGGGGCCGTGCACGGCACCGCATTTCCCACAGTTGCTGTTTCGGTCCCGGGAATGAGCAGAAGCCACCAAACCAGCCTCCAGCCTTCCCAGGACTCCGCCAGCCCCACCAGGACACAACCCCCACTCCCAAGGTCCGTACTGAGACCTGCACATCCCAAAAGCACCAAGGGGTTTGTCCCACCCCGAGCCTTGCACCGTCCTCGGCGGCAGGAGAGGCACCTCTTTCACCATCCATCACAGCCACAGTTTGCTTCTAGGTATAAATTCTTGGAAAATCATGCTACAAGGCAAGGTTAATTTTCCAAAGGTTTATCCTGTTTGCAACACCACCACACCACCCCCCCCATACAGCTCTGTCCCAAACCCGGCACATGGGGGGAGCTCCAGCTTGGCCGCGGGACATCAGCCTTCCCACTGCAGCCCGGGCAGACCCAGGCAGGCAGGGTCAGCCCTCTGCTCACCAAAACATCCTCCAATTTCAGGGGGAAATGGATGACTTGGTCGCTTGCAGCACGTTTTCCCACTGCACAAAGTGACTGGCAAAACCCCGTTTATCCATAAATATAAATCAGGAGCATTGAAAGGATTGCAGCTTTTACATTTGACTTTATATTTTCAGCAAACACTGCCAGCCTCTTCCAAATAGCGGGCAATGGACAGCCAATCTCTGATTTCCTGACAGGCAGCAGACAGATAACAGAGGAAGTTCAATTTAGATCTTTTTTTCTTCTTCTTTTTTTTTTTTCTTTATTTTTTTTAACCACTATTTTCAGCGAGAGGGGTTTTCCACCATTCAGATTCATCTCCAACTTCCTAGTTACAACCCTCAAAAGCTACATGGAAGTCAATAACCAGAAAGGGACATAAATTCCTGATCCCATTACTGAAGTGAACCTTCCTCAGACTTCCACAAGAAGATAAATCTCGGGCAAAGAAGCACAAGCGAGACCTGTGCTGAGCAGGAGGGAGCAGACAGCCCAGCTCCCACGGAGGGAAGCAGGCTGTACCCCTGGGAGCAATGCGATTTCAGTAATAGCTTTTCGATTGGTAAACCCTACTGCTTTCATAGCTCAAGATCACTTTTCCTTTGGGTCTCTGTAGTTAAGATACCTCACAGGAGAAACAGTCAGGTTACATCAGCTGCTCTCTCTCTAAAAAAATAAATAAATAAAAGAAAACTGGATGGGGATCTGAGCACACAGAAGTACAGTTATAAACAAAATACTTAAAACCCTCTGAAGCATCTGAAAAGCATATCTGATGGATCATTTTTTAATCAAAAAACTCTGCTTATGTAGGTGAGATCAAGCTAAGATTACTCTTCCTCCCCCTACTCATGGAACAGCTGGATGTGCACCCTGTGCTGAGGCTGTTAGCTAGAAATTCATCAACTTAAAACAAACAAACTGAACAGGAAAAAACAAAACAAAAACAAACCAACAACAACAAAAAAAAACCCAAACCAAAACAAAACAAAAAAACAAACAAACAAAAAAAAAAAAAAAGCCACACCAAAACCAAAAAAAAAACCCCAAACTTCTAGCAATTCTATTTTATTGCATTTTTCTCTGAAAGGGCAGCGATGTCAGCAGCAGTCTACGGGATGATTATTCTGGGAATCCACACCATGAAACTTGTTCCCTTTGCCCTGGATTCTCAGAGGGGCCTCTGAAACGTCAGATTTGAATACAGCCTGTGTGACCATCAATATTTCTTTTCTGGTTGAGTAATGCACCGGCTCAGAACCCGGGCTGCAGCCTGTGCGGCGTGGCTCGCAGGGGAGTCCCAGGGGCCGTGGTGTTCTCACACTAGTGGTTTGGGAGCAGAAACCATGACGGGGGCACACGAGAAGTCCCCCGGCAGCACCGGGGATGCTGCAGCATCCCTCGCAGCAGCGGGGATGACCCGCCGTCACGTGCGGCACCGCCGGCCGGGGCACGTGCTTATCTGTGTGTTGGGGGGTGGAAAAGAAACCCCGGGATTTCTCAACCCGCAGCATGAGCTGCTCAGCACCGGGCAAAAAAACACCCCAAAACTCCACCACGTGAGTGACCCAGCCTGATGGTTGGTTTCAGGCCAAGGGCCTGATGCTGCTGTGGAAAGTGAGTGAAGTTGCCTCCGTAATTCACCCTGACGGTCACGTTACGCTTCCAAGCAGCTGGTTCGCATTATCTGATTTCTCAAACCGTGATAACTAGTTTCTGTCTTTTGACCATTCATAACTGTAAGTAGTTTGTATTTGTACTATTGGTCAGAGTGTTGATGCTAAATCATGACAAAGACAATATTCTCCAGAAGATCCACACACCCCAGTAAAAACAAAACTAGAAAAAAGAAACCCATCAAAACAGCACTTGTGAAATGACCTGTTCAAGACAGGAATTGCTCAACACTGCCTCTGTAGGATGCTAAAAAAAAAAAAGGCAGTGAAATAGATATTTGTGCAAGTCAAAATGGACCATATATTCAGCTTTTTTTGCATACTTCTACTTCTTAACTTATGTGCAAACAAACTCATCTGAGAAAGCCTCGTTCATCCTCCCCGCTCACTTGGAGCACGCGCTCCCCACTCCCTGAAATGCCAATGCCGAGATGTCATCGGTTTCTGTAAGGAGAGAAACAGGACAGGGCTGTGAGCATTGGAAAATCCCTGCCAGCAACTTATTTCAGGAGAAAAGAAAAGAGAAGAAACGTCTTAACACCTTTGTTTGTAAGTGCTCCCTTGCGGAGAAGGAAATAGCCCCACATGGGCGAGGGCAGCATCATCCACCGGGCAGATGGTCTGACGCTGCATCAATGGGCTCGTTGGAAGACCCAGCGACAAGAAGGTATCGCAGCAGCACCAACCTCACCCTGACTCTGCACACCCCTCGCAGAGTGGCTCAAAATGGTGAAGTGCAGGAAACCTGGGGAAAAAAAGCACAGCTCGCTCTTCTAGGTTGGCAGAGGGCACCCTGAAATCCAAGGGCAGGATATTAAATAGGGATGTTATTATCTCTCTGCCTTATAGGCTGCAGCAGACTTCCAAATATTGGGAGTTTTATATATGTGATTAAAAAAGTGCAAACATTTCCCAGTTAAGTTAGTCACCAAAGCACTGAAGCTACAGATGGGAGGAAGTCTCCATTACTTGATGCTTTTAGGTGACAATTACAGCTTGGTTTAGATAAAATGGAAGTTCTGGACCTGCTAAAAACTTCTTATGTAAAGCGCTCTCTATGTCATATTAGAAGTCACATTAGAGGTCACAATAATGTCTTCTATTCATGATTAGCAACCTATTACTGGACACGTAGATGTTACAAGACAAACCAATGACATTGGTTAAATTTCCAAAGAGTAATTTGGGATTTACCTGTTGAGGTCGATATGACTCACATCGCAAATTCCGACAAGGGTGCTAGAAAGCAGGTTTCCAGAAGTGAAAAATCCGACGTCATGCCTTGCCAGCAAAAGTATTCTTAAAAAAAAAAAAAAAGCAGTCCACTTTATGCTTCACCCATCAGGAACTGTTAGTCATCAGCGATGGGGCTGCCGAGAGAGCAAGTGCCATTGCTTCAAAACTGTTCTTCACACAAGGTGAATAAAAGGCCACCAAGTCTGTGCTTCCCCTAGAGCGTCACTGCCAGCAGATCTCCCAATGTGAAGGGATGAAAAATGGGGGATTTTCAAAAAGGAGAGAAAGAAATGATGGCTACCATTATGGTAGCTTGGAAATCCAGGGGATCCTCCAACCTCTATCTAGGATAGATAGTGCAGAAAACACACAATGTTCCTTTGTCCAAAAACAATGACAGAGACCAAGAAGGCAAGAAAATGTAAAAACCTGCCCACATAAAATCTTGCCAACAGAAAAAAAGCTACACACATAGACAGCCCTTTTAATAAGAAGTGTGAGATGCCAGCCTGCTCCAGAGGACGGGACCTCTGAAGACCACCGAGCCCAGGCCCTACCTGTGCAGGGTCTGCCACGTCTAGGACAAACTTTTCCACATGCCACGCTGTGGGAAAAAAAGAATTTGCCTATATGCCTCTGGTTTACTGCAGAAACACAATTCTGCTGTCTTGATGAGTATTTCTTGTGAATGTGCAGCTCTTAGGGTTGTGGGAGGTGGGGTAAAAGTGTTTGAATGGCTTTTGAGTAATACACTTTCCTTCCTGAAACGATCTTCTTGGCAACATGAAAGCTGTTTCCTAAAGGTTTAGAAATACACCCACGTCCCCCGGACACTCTTTAGGAAAAGGTGCTTTATTCATTCATGCAACCACTTCGTAGTACTGCAGAGTCAATGCATTTCCACAGCAGTAAGCACGAGTGAGTCAGAGCGAAACTGCACCGTCAAGATCTCTGACATGGCAAAGGAAATACAGGTAAACACAGCAGAGTATCATTTGTGCGCAGGTCAGAGTTTCCTTTGTGGAATGGACACATCTGGCTTACGCTTGTACCAAAAAAAAAAAAAAAAAAAAAAAAACAAACCTGGTTCCAAAACAAGGAGGGAATTGCACAAGACTCAAAACCGCTCTGCACGCTCCGGGTGTCAAACTGAAATGACTTCATGGAGACCCACAGATTGCTCAAAGTAAAAGAAAATTGGAAAGGAGAGCTCAGCTCCTCGGCAGGAAGGAAGGAGGGCTCCCGGCACTGTGCCGCTGCTGTATCGGCTCCTGCTGACCGTGAAGGAGGTTCCCGAGGGCTCAGAGACCCTTTGCTTTGCATCCCACAAAAATACCAGCACGTCAACCTACAGCTTTGGCTGGTAGTGGGGCCCAGTTTGCAGAGAAATGCCTGGGGCTGCATCCATCACCGAAGGGAATGGGTTTAGCTCCAGCTTTGGGCCAGGGTGGGGCTGCCCACGGACTCACCCCGGGGCACCAGCTCCCGCCAGCATCACACCCACTGACCTTGCCACATCGGTTTTGATGCCCTGATGAAACTTAAACAGCTGTCCAGGTCTTGGCAGTGAAGCTCTATCTACCCGTGGCAGATTCGAGTTAATCCAAAATAAGCAAAAAAATCTCCCAGGGTGGGAACCAAGGGGGAAGCGGAGAAAGGTGGGATCCTACCAGTGGAAAGGGGTTGAGTTTAAAACCACTCAGTTTTGTCCGAGCCATCTGCTGCTGCTCGCTCGTCTCCTTTCTCGCAGGTTCTGCTGGCGGTCAAGGGGAAAAAACGCACGGCTGTGTTAGAGCTGGGGAAGAAAAATAGGTCAGTAAATATATGACACACATTGTGATTCGGATAAACTAGTGTGCCTGGAGTGATTCACCAGGAGCGGCTTCCTCATCTCCTCTGGAAGAGGCAACATCAACAACAAAAGAAAAACAAATCAGAACACAAAATCCCACATTGTCTCCGCCTCAAACCCTTCAGTTACTAATGTTTCATCCCCTTTACTCTTACTCATACACACGCACACCAAACATTCCTGGTTTGCTCCTAAAAATAAAATAAATAAATAAAAAAAAAAAACTAAATATACAGTAATAAACAATTTTTTGCATTTTTATAGCTTTTTTTTTTTTCAACAAGTTCCTTTACAGAGGTTTGCAAATTCAACTTAAAAGAAGTTCAGTGCAGTGAAGCAAATGAAAATTGAAGTGATTTGTCCAAAGTAACGTATTGGAGGCAGGCTGGGAAGAGTGCACTATATCAAAATAACACGTGATCTTTCAGAGAAAACCTGATTTCAGAAAGGCCAAATTCATCTCCACTTTCTCTTTCTTAGATAACAGATTGTCAAATTCTTCAGTGAAATCTCTATCAAAAGGAAGCAGGGGTGTGTGTACTAATATATATATATGGCAAGAGAATATGAAAGAGAGGAAATCGGAAAACAAGAGACGTCAGAGGAATTATCTTCAGCTCTGAAATGGTCATTTTATCAGAGCTGGGACAATAAGTCTCAGTTAACACAGTACACCCAGTTCATAGAATCAGCACCGGGTTGTTTGCATGGGGCTTCTGTCCATTTCTAGGAAACCAAATAGGATTAAAAAGCCAGAAACTTGAATATTCATGTCCTGCTTATACACTTTACCACCACAGAACAATGTTAAAGCAAAGGCTCCCATGGCACAAACCCCGCTCCCACCCAGCTGCCAGGGGTGAGCCACCGGGCACAAGCCCCGAGGGACCTGAGCAGCAACATCCCAGCCGGGCTGGGCTCCTCCACCCCATCCCAGCACAGCCCAGAACTAATCCCGTTAGCAGGCAGGCACACCACCAGCTGAAGTTTGGGAGCATCGCCCTTGAGCTTGCTGAAGGCGGTGAAAATTCACATTGACTTCATGTGCTAACTGAAAAAAAAAAAAAAAAAATTAAAAATTAAGATTGAAGATTATTATGTGCATTTGCAGTATAGCATTAGAATACCAAAGGAGGAGACAGTGTATTTGTACAGATTGATTAAAAGCAATGCTGCTGAATTATGCATGGTGCTGGGGATCCTAAGTGCAGGGTTGATACAGAGGTTTAAAAATAGAAACACTTTTTTTTTCCCCTAACAATAGGACATTCATCTAAAAAAAAAAAATGTAACTCTGAGAATGCAGAATTAACCTCACACAGCACCTTTTCTTCTTCACATTATATCTGAAGCTTTCCTCTTTAGCCACATTTAAATTTACAAGAAGCAAGCAATGAAAAAAAAAATGCAGAGTCTAAGCACAAAATATTTGATGGGGTGTGAGGAGAGGAGGGGGGTCAAGAGAACAGGAAACCCAAGTTGACGGGAAACCCAAGTGACATTTGGGTTTAATGAATGACTTAAAACCCCAATATTGCTCGCCAGGAAATGGGGAGAGGAAATTGAGCGATGTTTTGAGAGTATAAATTAGGGGCTCCATCAAGGTGAAGGCTACAGATCTGCTTTCTACCCTCCTGTGAAATTCAGAGGTGGGCTGGCCAGAGAGGCTCGCAGCTCGCTCGCCCAGCATGCCGCCCTGCCCAGCCCTGCTCCTGCTGCTCCTGGCCACCAGCACCCTGCCTGCCCGCAGCTCCCCCGCCCAGCCCAGCTGCCTCCACTTCTCCGAGCTCCTGCCTGCAAAGCTCAGAGAGCTGAGGATCAAGTTTGAGGAAATTAAGGATTATTTTGTAAGTATAACCCTGCTGGTCTCTTCTTCTCGTTCTGCTTTTTCTGCAAAGTTCAGTGATTTGGATGAGGAGGAAGACAGCTTCCTCCCAGCAGAAATGATTTCGTCGTATATTGTGTTACAGCTGATGGGGGTGAGCAAGACAAGTTCAGTTTCACTGCTTACTGAGAGACAACATGCAAGGGTTTTCTTCCTAGTTTGAGTTACTATGAACTCAAGAGATTTCATAATGAATCTTTGTGAACCTTACTAGCCAGAGTTCCCCTTAAGTGTTGCAGAGCAAATTATTCGCTGAATTAATATGAAGGGAATAGTTCCTTCTTCTGGGCAACAATGTACAGCCTCTCTGAAGACAATGCTAGATGAAAAGGGAAAACTTTTGCTACAGACTTTTTCTTTGACAGAACCACAAAAGCCTGCACATGGTATTTTATGACTGGAGAAACGCTACAGTAACTAGCACTTGCTTCGGTGCCCGTAAAAGGTCACTGCTTTGCAGCACAGCTAATGGGACTCTCGGGGTTGCTGAGAAAGCAGCACAAGACATCCTCAGATCATTTATCATTGCATCAGTACTGATAGAGATGGTTGGTCACATCTTCGATACTATTTTAGTTAATATCAGTGTGTTTTAGCAATAAAACAAGATAATTCTCCAGATTAAATCTCAGGATAATGCTATGGCTTCTATTTATTGTCAAACGAACACAGACAAGACTTTAGATTTAAATCTTGCTGTAAATCTCCCAGTTAACGCTGGGCAGGAATATTTGTAACCTCTCAGGGAAGCCTTGAAGTACCTTGGTGCCCTGGGGGTGATGCTTTGGGTGGTGCCAGCCCACCCCACTGCAGCTCCCTGCTCTTCCAGAGCTGACGGTGCACCAGAGGCACAAACACCCTCTGCAGATCCCTTTTCCCTGCTGACTGGAGACTTACAGAGAAAACAAAACCAGGGGAATGAAACCTCCCTGCACTGGCGAGCCCACGGGCAGGCAGGCTGGGGTGGATGTCTCGCTGCCAGGGGCTGCCATGACCTTGACACCTACCTGGAGAGCGGGGCGGTTTGCATCAGCACTCACAGAAACTCCCGCTGCAGCTCCAGCGAGCGTGCAGCGCTGGCAGCGGCAGGAGGAGCTTCACCCTAACGAGATTGCTGGTACTGAAGTTTGTGATTTCATTATCTTGCTGTCTTGACCTAACGGTAGTTGCACTGCAAGATTACGGACCAAAATGTTGGTGACTCCCGTATCTGGTGTTACTGAGCAATGCGCACGTGTGCTGGGTGCTCTTCTCCTTCGCGTCAGTGAGACCACAAGTGCAAACAAGCAAAGCGATCATTTGGTAAAGCAAAGGGAAAACCAACATTCACTGCCTGTCTGAGTAAAGCTCATGTTTCCATTGCATCCTTCTACAGCAATCAAAAGACGATGAACTTAGCATCCAGTTGCTCAGCTCTGAACTGCTGGATGAATTTAAGGTAAGAATTATAATTCTCATTTAACTCCCTTATCCTTCATCCTCCGGCCAGTGTTTTGCAAAAAAAGGAAGCAGATTGGGGCATTTCCTATTGTCAGACAAGGACAGTTCTCCAGCCAAGCAGGAACACGTGTGTCTGCGGCAGGGCTGACGCGTGGTTCCCCCCCATCGCAGCCGCAGCGAGCGGTGCTAACACCCCGCGAGCGCTCTGACCACCACCGCAATTCTGATTTTTAAAAACACCCACGCACATCGGCGCTGGTGACCAGCCCTAACGTGGTTACCTCCTCTCACCCCAGGGAAGCTTCGGGTGCCAGTCGGTGTCGGAGATGATGCAGTTCTACATGGAGGAGGTCCTGCCCAGCGCCATGAGGACCAGCACCCACCACCAGCAGAGCATGGGCGACCTGGGCAACATGCTGCTGAGCCTGAAGAAAATGATGAGGCACTGTGTGAGTGAGGCTCAGCATCGCAGGGTGGGATGAAATCAGTGCTCCGGCAAAGCAGGGCCAGTCCCAGACCAGCAGCAGGGTGGGGAGCGGGTGCTGGGTCTCCCCAGGAGCTGCAGCACAGGTGTTGGGATGGTGCAGAGGAGCAGGGCTCTGGGCAGGAAGGGGCTGGCGGACCCCATGAGGATGGGGTCTCTCCTAGCCCCTGCTCTCCCAGCTTTCATCAGTTAAATAATAATTCAGAGGCTCTGTTTGAGAGCCCCACTTATTTGCAGCCATCCCCACAAAAGGGGGTCTGGCTGAAGAGATAAGGGGAGGGAGGGCAGAGGGTCCTCCCCTTACCTGGGTGCCGGAGCAGCGTGGCTCTGCAACGCCGCCTCCCGAAACGGCTCCTGGTGCGGCCGTGACCCCATCACCCGAGTCAGACGGGACGAACGCTGCCCCAGGCAGGGAGCACCGTGGGGCCGCTCTCACCCGGGGCCAGGAAAGGGCTGGGGGTCCGGGCTTGGGTCACGCTGGGCTCCTTCCATCAGGACAGGGTGTGAAGCAGCCGCAGCTGCTGCCGCAGAGAGCCCCATGGCCGCAGATGGGGAAGGGGAAGGTGGAGAGCAGCGAGGTGGCAGTGACAAAGGGCAGGAGGAGGGGAGAGCAGCTGCCGCGCTGCCCCGGGAAGGAAACCCGTGTGGTTGAAGCCGTTGGTCTTGTCTCTTTGCAGCACAGGTTCTTCACGTGCGAGAAGAGGAGCAAAACCATAAAGCACATTAAGGAGACGTTCGATAAGGTAAGGTCCCCGCTCACGCGGCTGCGCTGACGTTGGGAGGAGCCCGCCATCCCAGGCAAGGCAGTAGATTATACTGCCAGCTTCAATTTAGTACAGAGAACAGAATCCAAAATAGTCTTTAATTATATAAATACCTAATGAGGAGAAATTCAGGGAGCGATGCTCCAAGGAGCAGCTGGCGGGTTCCCCTGAGGGGTTGAGCAGCAAAGCTGGAGATGTCAGTGGAAGGAGAATATGTCTAGCGATTGTACATCAGGTGTATCGTCACGTTCAGACTTAAACAGACTTGGCTTTCACCTGCAGATGAATGAGAACGGAATCTACAAGGCCATGGGAGAGTTTGACATTTTCATCAACTACATCGAAGAGTACTTGCTGATGAAGAAGAATTGAAAGCACCCCCCCTGGTTTGCATCTTTCGCACAAAATCCTGCTATTTTTTCAGAAATCACTTTAGGCTGCAAAAACACATGACAGATTAAGTTATCCTAGGGTTCAAGTCAAGAATTACAGGTCAATAACTTCTAGTTTAGTATTATATTTAAAAGTTATTTTTTTAAGCAACTGAATTTAATATTTATTACTTCTGTTACCTCAGTGTCTATGTTTACAATATGTTTTGAAGAAAAGTGTGATGAGCTTGTAAAATACTATTTATTGTTCAATATTTTAATACTGTTTATGATAATGCTATTTTATTCATAGCTTCAAAACACCCAAAGCAGCATTCTTCTGGGGAGCAGCTACTGAGCAGAGTTTATTCTGAGTGCAGTTTCACTGAGCACAGTCACCTGAGCGGGAGCAATCTTAGCTCTGTGTCCAGCAAAGTTTAATTTTAAGCGAGCGGTCTCCTCATGCTCTATTCCTCTATTTATTTATGCCATCAAATGTTTTTGTGTCACTGTCTCTAGTTCTGTGATTGGAATTAGACACTGAAATATTCAAAATTATTCCATGGCCTTGCACTGAGCAAAATAACCATCAATGTAACCAAAGGCTTTTTTTTTACCTGTGCATGGAAAACAACGTGGAGGAGGACCTGCACTCCCATGAACTACCTGCAATCATGCCACAGCAACAGATCAGTTAATCCCACCTCTAGACTTCAGTCTATATATTAGTCCAGATTAAAGGAAAAAATAGTAGTAGAAAGGAAATGTTTGGTTCTAATAGAACCTGATTTAAATGTTACTAATGATGGACTTCCAGAGCTGCTGGGTCAGCCACTCTGCACTTTCAAAAGTTAATCTTACTATTTTCCAGTCTTTGATTGGGTTTGACTTGCTGTTTTGTTGGGGTGTTTTTCCTTTTAGAAGTTAGAAGATATTTAATTAACCACCATTTTAAGGTGGCTTGGGTAATTTGCATTCAAATTCATAAAGCTGCATGCAGCACTGACAGTATTTGGATTATTTCCAACCCTGCGCAGGAGGAGCCGCAGCAGCCAAGTGCTGGGGGGGGGGAGGCTGCAGTGAGAGCAGCTTCGGTGCCCCTGCGAGCAGCTGCTTTTTGGGGTGTCCCCCCCGCCTTGCCCCACTCTCTTGCGTGCCCCCCATGAGTGCTACAGGACTCTGAGCCAAAGGAAAACACCATAACCCAGAGGCATTTGCTTCTAATATTTAGAAGTATAAGAGCACTGATATGATGAAACACTGTCGGTTTGTTGTTTGCTTTGTAAGTTACCACTGAAGAGAGGCTATTTATACTTGATTTATTCTATTTTTACGTTTGTGGTGACAGGAGGGCATTCCTGCTGGCAGCCTGCCTGCACGGGAACTGGTTATCCCAGTGCAAGGGCAGCCCCAAAGCAGGAATGTTGCTCTGTGGGTCTCTCCTGCTCCTGAAAGCAATCGGGTGGCATCGGCTCAAGGGCAGCGTGGGAGCCAAACGCTGTAAAACTTAAATTAACCTTCTTACCAGGACACGTTAAGCTCCTGTTGAGCCAACTGTGGACTTGTTTTTCCACCAAACGCCTTGACTTCAGCGTTTAGGAGAAGCAAGGAGCTGTGGCGAGAGCCAAGAGCATCAGCAGCAACATTCCTGGGGGGGTCGCGCTGGCAGAGGGCACCGCGCCCTGGCCACGGCTTCTGTCACTGTGTGAACTTTTGCATATTTATCTGGAGGAAAAGAAATCTTTTATTTTTGCTAATAAAGACCTCCTAGTGAATAAAGCCTCTGTTCTGTTCTTGCAAGTTGTTAACAGGGCTGTGAATCAGCACCAGCGCATAGATGCTGTGCCCAGTGCCACCGTGCTGGGGGAGAGCCCAGCAGGCACGGGTCCAGGGGGGGAGGACGACTGAGGGTGCGTTGCATGCACTAATGACCAGGGAAGTGAGAAGACCTTGAGGTCCTCACATTTAAATGCAAATTTCCGACACAGTTTGCTGGAACAAAATACCTGCCAGGGATTTCTTACAATAGAGAAACACCGGCCCCAGGGTACTCTATGGGTGACTCCAGCCTTTTCAGCCTCTAACTGCAACAAGTGTTCCAGCCATTGTCCTTTCCAGAGCAGCATTTACCGTTAAATAACAGGTTAGGTGCCTGAATGTTGTCGATAATCACCAGGGCTCTAGCGTCCCTGAGCCTCCTTTCCCCTGATTTGCAGGAGATAGCACTGCTGCCTCCATTTATCTACTGAGATGTTTTTAACTTCACATTTGTTCTCAGTCACACTGAAGCCTTGATCCCAAAGCAGACAGTAGGTACTAGCTAAAAACTAGACTAATATAAATTAACAACAGAAACTCTTGCTTTCCCTCAGGCTGGACATTATGTATCTATGCATACGGATCCATATGCATGGCAGCTGAATCCCGGACAAAACCAAGCAGGAATGCACATGGGAATTTACAGCTCTTTTACTAATAAACACAGAATTCAACCAGTGTAACCATTTCCAAACTCCAGCTCACACCAGCAACCCTCGGCAGCCGCTGGCAGGTACCTGGCCACGTTCCTGTTTCGCTTTAGAGCCTCTTTCATTTTCACTGCTTTTAGCCCTTTACTTGCAAGTCCAGCAGACTCCAGGTGTTTACTGACACCTGGGGTTTCTTTCTTCATTGCATTAGAAACAAAATTTTGATTTTGTTCAGTTAATACAACAATTTCTAAATCTGATTCTGCCCAGACTTCAGTCTAGTATTGGTCAGTGGAACTGCTGAATTTGTCCTGAGAGATTATTTGTCTTCCAGTAAAACCTGCGTTTAGGAGCACTGCTTGAAGCTTCACCCCAGACAGATCTGATCCACATGATCCCCTCATCCCTCTGCACCTATTTTCATGCCCTTTAAATAACCATTCTTCCATGGGGAAGCAGGAAAGAGCTCTCAGAGCCCATGTCACCAGCTTGAAGCAGGAGCCCAAGGAACCTCGTGAGCAAAACTGGTGCCTGGGCTCTGTGCTGCATGGAGAAAGGGGCAGCGTCAGCTCAGCTGTGGTGAGTTTTTCAGTAAAGCTCAGTCACTCTGGTTAAAACAACCACAGGAAGGAAGCAGGTGGAATGCCTCCTGCTGTACAGAGAATGAAGGTTTCCAGTTACCTGATGCTACAGGAGTGGTTTGATTCAGCAGAAAATGCAGGCAGAGCAAGTCAGCAATATGGATGGGATGGCTGCCTGCTCACAGGGGCATCAGCGAGGGAGAGGAGGTGGTACGATGAGGAGATGCAGCTCTGCTGCTCCAAAACTGGGCTGGGAAGCTGGAGGGACTGGGGAAAGGTGCTGCAGTGCTCCCAGCCAGGGGCACGGGTTTGCTCGAAGGGGAGAGAAACAAGAGCCAGGGGACATTTAGTGCTAGATCGCCATGCAAGCAACGTGCAAAGAAGTCTGTGCCACTTGTCACCAAGACATGGGGATGTTTGCATCATGACACGGATCTGGTGGGCAACAGCACGCAAACACACCTCTGACTAAACATATGTATCATCTCCAACAAGTTTTAGAAAGGATGTTCTGGAAAACCCAGAAGAAGCTGCCTAGGCAACCACAGGCAGCATCTATCATGGAGAAATGACATTTCCAGGAGAGGAACAATCACCATGATTCATTTCTGGCTGTGTCCTCAAGCCACCTTTTCATTGCTAGACCAGCCCTGTCCACATCAGTCCCTCCCTGCTAGGGCACCCTGCCTAAAAAAAAAAAAAAAAAAAAAAAAAAAAAAAAGGGAAAAAACCCCAAGAGGGCAGCTTGCAGAGCTGAGACTCCCAAGGCACCATTACATCACAGCACCAGCATCACCCAGCTCCCTGCTCACTGCACCTCGCCAGGCTGCTCCTTGACCCCTCTGGGTCCCAAAGTCAACTAACACGTGCCAAAAACATCAGCATCTGGGAGGGTAAAAAACAACAAAACCCAGTCTTTTACTATGGCAGTGTGATGCCATCGCAGCAGGAGCTCTGTGCATGACATGAAAGCTGATTGAAGCAGTGGCGGGTGCGAGGAGCTGAGCAGAGAGCCGGAGCGCTGGGCTCGGCTCAGCCCTGCCTCTGCCGTGCCAGCTCGCACCAGGGCTGAGTGAGCCGCAGGATGAGACCCCAGACACAGCATCCCCTCTGCAAAACAAAACAGGACGGTGCTCCCCCGCACACCTCTTCCATGGGCAACCTCCTGCTGCTTCTGCAACCCTGAAGGGTGCTGCCGTGGGGACGCTGCGTGCCCTGGTGCGGTGCGTTATCCCCCATCGCTTAGTGCTGATGTAGTTCCTGCCAATCTCAGTGTCAGTCTGGGTGTTACAGTAACAGCACGAGCCTGTCACATAGACCAGAGGTGGTGGTTTTCTGTTTGGTTTAGTTGTTGTTTGTTTGTTTGGTTTTTTTTTTTATCCCACAGCAGCAAATGGTTTCCTTGCTGGGTATCTTCCTCCTGAGAGCTCACCCCACTGCCTGCTCAGCAGTCCCGGTACCTGGGAGTCTGAGTCACCCCCGGACGCAGCCGGTCCTGCCTGCCCAAGGCTGAGCTGCTCCCCGGCCCAAACGCTGTGTCTCGACCAGGTGTTGCTGGTGCTGCAAGGATTTCCGTCTGGTGCGAGGAGCATGTGGTTAAGCCACTGTTTGGGTTAAAGAAAAATAAATAATAAAGTGTTTAAATATTAAATCCTAGAGGAAAAGGATTGGAGATTTGGTCTAAATACAGAGAAGGAGGAGGTTTATCAGACTTCCAGTTCCCAAGGGGTGGTTGCACTGCTCTTGAAGAGCAGAGCATCAGTGTCAGGCCAGAAACAAACCCACCCGGAACAGCATGGCCAATCCAGCCCACACTCCATAAAAATCCCATTTCTGCCTCCCAGCATGCCCCATCAGTCGGTGCCACTGGTGTCCCCGCCTTCAGCCAGTAACGCCAAGAGCCACCACCTGATTTTCACTTTTCTCTTTAGAAAGTCCAGTCAGTGCTCACTCTACAGAAGCTCCGTCTGTGGTTGAAGCTGCACGTTTCCGACAGTCCGATGCGAGGCACTGAGCCCTGAGTGGGCTCTGTGCCACAGGACCGGTGGCCGGGGACAACCCGCGGTGGCCAGCAAAGTCCAGGCTTGCCTAACCACGCCGCCACGCAGGCAGGGGCTTTCATGGTGAAACCGGCCGAGCCGCAGCGGATGAATCACTGCCAGCGAGCGCCGGAGCAGGCGCGTTGGCGATCGTCCCCTCTGCCAGCACCGTGCAGTGCAGCCAGTCACTCACTCTTTCCACTTTTTTCCTTTTTTTTTTCTTTCCATCAGAGAGAATCCCAGCTCGCAGGAAGATGCAACGCCCAGCCAGAGAGAAAAGAGTGTGGATGCTGGGCTTGCACAGGGAAAATATCGGCTGTTTCACAGGTGCTTTGATTTAATCGCTGCAACTTGCGCACAAGCACATGCGCATGTGGACAAAACTCCTGAGGACTCCAAAAATGCCCGAGCATCAGCTGCTCCCCGGTTCATGATCAAGTTTCGCTTCAAATAAGGAACATGCCAAGAGCGGCAACACGTGAGAGCATCCGCTGCCTGAAGGAGCTGTTTCTTCTGCTTTTTCTTTTTTCTCTTTAGAAACTTTCCTGAAAGCCATAAGCACCCTGGTGCTGAACAGTATGTACTTGCTGTCAAGAGAGCAATTAAACTTCTTAGTCATCTCCTGTTGGCCAACGCAGAGAGGGCAGATGAGCTGATCCCAGCTGAACTGGTGGAAGTGATTCCTGAACACAGCCGGGCAGACACAGCTGTCTCCTCCTGGGGGCTGGGCATGAAGAACAAAACCCCACTGGCTTCTTCCTTGTAACAGGAAAAAAATGTGCCTCTTGACATGAGGAAGACAAGAACCTTCTCTGCGACCCTTCAGCCTCTCGGCATGCCATGAGGACCAGGGACCTGGCTTTTAGTGATGTGAGGGACCTTTAAGTACTAAAAGGGCAAAATCAAAACCAGTAAACTCTGTTTTAACTATTTTTAAATTGCAAAAGCTTTGAGAACTTTCCTGATTTCTGTTGTGGTTATAGTTAACACTTGTTATGTAATTTTAACTGCCTATACCACTCAGGCCCATGCAGCTCATGCCTCTCGGTGTCCTAGATTTTAGCAGCACGTGACTGAAGTTGGGGCTTTTGTCATGAAAGAGGTCAGGTAGAGCAGTAAAACCAGGGCGGCACAGCCCCGGCCTCGCAGGCTGCCACTTTCTTATCTCACCTGCACAGCAAGAGCCTGACTAATACTGGGTGCAGGAGGGCACAGGATTACTAAAGCCGGGAGCATGATGCTGCCTGCACCCCACTTGTTGCAGCCGCGCTTTCGGTGCTCGGGGGCCCGATTTCTGGGAAGGGCTCGTCTCCATCCCCGGGGACCAGCATCCCGGGGACCCACTGGGGCACGGCCGGAGGGCAGGACACCAGCCCTGAGCATCCCTTTGAGCCCGGGGAAGTGGCAAATCCCACCCCTCCCCGTGGGGCACCACTTTCGGTATTTCAGCGAGTGAAATCTAAGCCCAACGCCTATTCATCTGTGCTCTGGCCTTACCCGTAAGGTGGAGGAGCGGCAGCTCCGGCTGCCTCATAGCGAGAGGCGTGCAGGGATGTGCGCGTTTCGCCCCGCAAAGCTGCAGGTTATATAGGAACAGGTCTTGCTCCTCTAGGAAGTCAAACAACTGTTCAACTGTTACTTTGTCCCCTGCAAAAGCCCAACCATCAGTTTTCCACAAGCTTTAAAGCTTGAGGGTAGGTTACCCGGGAGAAAGGATTTCACCAGCTACCTCGACATCTATGTTTCTTTTTTCCTTCAACGCTGTGCAGCAGAGTTTGTCCTAGCCCTTTCTGAGCTCTGCAGTTTCCTGTCACAAACTTCTCTACCCTCCAACAGCATGGAGAGATGCAAGGCAAATAGAAAAAAAAAGCGTAGGTTAACACACACACAAACACACCCCCAGAAAAAAGCCCTTAACAACAAGCAAGCCTACTGATTGTTGGTCAGGCCCTGTGCCCGGCCATTTCCACCCTGCTTCACCAGTAAGGGTCCAGCATCCCAGCAGAGAGTTTCAGGAGCCACCCACGTCCCGCTCCAGGTGCGGCACCAGGACAGGGCCAAGCAGCTGGAGCTGAGCAGCCCCAGGGCTGCACCCCACGCTCCCCATCACCAAGTCCCCCCCGGCTAGACACGCGGCCGGCGGAGGCGGGCAATCCCACGGGACACGTCTGAGGTGGGTGGAAGGGACTCGACCCTGCCATTCAAGCCAAAGGAAGCATTGCACCGTTTCTGCTGCTGCCGCAGACACCGTTCAGAGCAGAAAGCGAACGACAAAACTGACGCAAGGGGCGACGGGGTAAGCAAAGCCAAGCAATTCCCCCAGTTGCACCTGCAGCTGGTGAACGGGGGATGCGTGGGGCTGCGGAGCCCTCTGAGAGCGGAGGGGCTGCTTCTCAGAAAGGCGCCCGGTTTCAGCGAAGCTCCTTTCCCAGGCGACGTGCCGGGCCGTGCCGCCAGCCGAGCCCCCGGCGCGCCCCACCGCCCGCCGAGAGCCCAGCACCTCCCGCCTGCCTCTCCTCCGCGCGCAGGAGGTTTCGCAATGACTAAGGACTGGTTACCCTCAGCCATGCAGAGACCCGCGGCAGGCTGGAGAAGCAGCCACCTAACAGGAAGAGCAGCCGCTTGCTTTCCCCTTTTGCGCTAAATCGCTTTATCCTGACGAGTCCTGAGGCTCTGGGCAGGATTCAGCTCCTGATATTGAAACTCAGCCCCGGGGTGGTTCACAAGACGCCTGTCAGAGCGCGAAGCAGCCGATCGGCAACGTGATGCCACAGAGATGCACGAACCCACTGACATTTTTGGGTCTTATCCCATCCGGCAATCTATTAATTTGTGAAAGAGCATGGTACATGCAGTGACTCACTCTTGGGGCTATTAGATGATGACACAGAGGAAGGAAGGGAATTTGTTGAATTGGTTCCCATCCATGCCAGCTCTTCAGATGCTTAAATCAGAGCGCTTGCCTGGGCTTTCTGATGGAAGAGGAGATGGAGGCTCCAGCCCACAGTGTAGGGAGAAAACCGCAGTTGGACATGGATGGCAAGTCAGCAGTTTAACCCAGCCAGTTCTCATTTTCCACCTCTGCCTTCTGCAGTCTGTTGCCCTTTGCCTCTTGGCAGGGTCTCTCCACCATTTCATCACAGCCTGAAGCAACAAAATAGTCTCCTTTGCTCCAGACAACAGAGCTGGACTACAAGGTTCCTTTCCTGGCAGTAGTGCCAATTTTCTTTTTCCCTGAGCTGAAACCTCATTTCCTGAATCTTTTGCAATGCCGACCCCAGCTGCTGTGATCTGCACATCTCACACACCCTCTCCATAACCTGCTCGCAGTTTCCCACTGCTGGGTCAGGCACAGTTGCTCTGATTTTCAGAGCAGCAAGGAACAGCTTTGCTTTTTCTGGTGGGTGCTGCAAAAGTCTAGAGCAGGATTCCTGTGGGCCTGTTCTAACCTAATAGGACAAATTCTGGAGAGCACCTTACTGCTAGTGAAAAGCACATTTTGTTCCTGAGCACCTTAATTTTACAGCTGGGTTTAAACTGTCAGCCATCACTGCCTGTTGTTTTACAGTCAGCTCCAGCAAGCCCTCCACAGAATTCCTCTAACCCCAGGTTCAGGCAAGCCTGATGCTAATGGGTCCTTTACAAATGCGGCATTTTTGAGCATTAAGCAATTTAGCTGTGCCAGCACAGCTCATCCCAAACTCCACAGCAGAAAATCTTGACAACCCTCTGATGTGCCTGATCCCAATTCTTTGAAAAATACAACCATCATCTGTTTTTCCACAGAAAGTCTTGGGGTTTTAAATTGTACAGCTTACCATCAGCTATACCTGGGGTGCAAAACAACCTAGGTCAGAAATGAAACCTAAGTCAAAGCCCACTTGGCCAACAGGGGACTACAGTTAGCTTCCATTAGATTTAGAGCCAGCCTGCGAGTATTGACCAGCCCGTGCATGGGAAAACATCTACTCTCAATCATAATCTTTGTCGTTAGAAAACTAAGGGCACTAGCGAAATAGCAACCAAGCACAACAGCTTAGGACTCCTCTAGTCTCAATTGCACAACGTGCCTTCCTGTCCCGCACGTCCACGACGGCCCCGAGGCCAGCGTGGCCGTCTGGGGATGTCCAGGGTTGACCAACACTGCGGGAGCGCAGCAAACCGCTGCTGCAGCCGCGTCCCGAGGGGGGGGGAGATGCTGTGCTGTCAGCTCTCCAGGCCCTGCAAGAGCAGCAGCTACTTCTTGCGTTGACAGACTAGGAAACAGAGATCTTTGTGATTCATCTCTCAGGTAGTAGCAAACACTGATGATCTACCTGGAGCAGAGCCAGACTTTTGATCAAAGCTGATCCCCTCAACAGCGAGAAATGTATCTTTTTTTTTTCCTTAGCAGGAAGTTTGATACTAAAAATAAGAAGGTGGGGTGAGGAGAGAGGGTTTATTTTCCTGCTAACTGTTAAAAATTAAAAATGTTGTGGTGAATCTTTCACATATTCCTTCAGAGTCAGCAGGTCACACGTACAGTCCCTTGATTTTGTGTGAAGCATTGGGCGGTTACGTCGTAGCACATACGTATGTGGATTACGTGGTGGACGAGGATGCTAAAAGGTTACATTAAATCTAAATTCAAGTTGAATTCTGCAGCTTCCGCTCCAAAACAAGACGCAACTATTGGCGCAAACCACATCCCTCCAGCAGCATGGGATGCAGTTGGATACCTGAGAGCTTTCATTTGCAGTTGTGAAAGTCTGCTCGTCGGAGGGGAGGGCTGCTGTGCTTTGTCCAGGGGAAAGGCTGGGCTCTGTGAGTGAGCATCCGCTCAGCTGGGGCTCCCTGAAGGTGCAGGTTGGCCCTCCTGACCAGCTCGGGATACAAGGTGTGGAGATGAACCTGCCCAAAGGCTCTCCAGGCCCGAGGCCAAGCCATGGCAGGAGGCTCCTAGGACGGGGCTAAAATGAAGCCAGCCCAGTGCCAGCAGCACAGGAGTGGGGGCACAGGCGGAGGTGCCACAACAGCACGGGGCATAGCCAGGAGAGAGGCATCAAGGTCATAACCCAAATGCGTAAGAGGTCCAGAACACTCCCAGAGGACTTGAAATGAAGTTCAGAGGCAAATCCTGGATGGTGAGAAACCTCAGGAAGGAAGCTGCACGCTGCTTTTGTCATTTTGCTTGGACCCAGGCATCTTTTGTATCTAGAGCTACAAAATACAGCCTCCAAACGCCATGGGATGCCCTTTGCAGTCTCTCTGCAACACTTCTCCAAAGCTAAAGACAAACCCAGGGCGATGGGAGAGCACTGTGGAGGAGGGAGGACTGTACGAGCAGACACCGGGGAGCATGTCCAGCTGTGGGTCCCGGTTCTGGGAAGGAGGAAGAGCGTTGGCCAAGGAGCCTGCTGCTGCACCTGGAAGGGACACTGAGGCACACTTCGGTGGAAGCTGAGCCGGCTGGTCCCTCATGTCAAGCTGGGAGGAAGCACGTGTGTCCGCACTGCCGAGGCACTGGCACGCCAGAGCAGCCTCTGCTTGTCATTGTCACCCAAAAGCACTGACAGTCATCACCAGGCTCCAGACGGTGGATGTGGGATTTCATTGTCTGCATCACCACTCCTGGTTTCCCGTTAGGCTTGAAGTATTTTCAAAAAGAGTTAGCAAGAGAGACTTTCACATGCTTATCTAATTGCCCTTTTATCTTGGTGGCTCATCTTCAGGTTCTAGTTGAAATCAGCCATCTATGTCTTCTCTGAAGTCGAGCAAAGGTCAAGATGAACCAGAAGACATCAGCACAAGTGTACAGAGAGCACAGTGTTGTTATTTACCAGCTGGAGCTACCGAGGGGGAGATTAAGACCTTCACAAATTCAGTTCTGGCCAACTTCCTCCTCTTTCCAAATAATTTGTAGTTTCAGGGCATCTCCACTGCAAAAAACAGGAAAAGAAAAAAGCCTTATTCAAAGCTCCAGCCTCTCCCCAGCACACAGGCTGGCAGAGCTGCTGAGATTCACAGCAGCCCTGGGCCCCCACTAGCCCCCCCATCACTGCAGCATCCTCCCTCCCCAGGGGAGCTCTCCTGGCTGCAGAGACAAATTGCAGATTCCCCAGGGGAGCGAGCTCCGATGCGATAAAGCCCAGGGGAAGCAGAGCAGCTTACCTGCTTTTCCCCCCATGCGGATGCATCCTCTTTGCCAGCCCGGGAGCTACAAAACCCCATCTGCTAAATGGAACTGGTAATGTCACTGTGAAACGACACCAGTGGCAGTACTTAGCTGGGTCATAAGGTAACGTGGGATCCACCCATATCAGAAGGCTCAGATATATCCTGTGTGAGGACTTCACCCTGCACCGAGAGCCCAGAATGCCTGTACTGTGGGTCTGGGGAGGTGAAAGGGGGCACACACTCATGGGGGGGGGGGGGGCATTGGGGGCTCAGAAATCCAAACTTGCTTCCCTGGCCCCAGCCCTGCCCAGAGCATCCCCATGCTGCCCCTGCCCCACAGCCCCAGGTTTCCGTACTCCGCTCCCACCGCAGCTGGCAGGGCTTGCAAAGGCTCGTGGACATCATCTCTCATGTGTCCCACACCAGCACCTTATTCAAAGATTTTATATCCTGGCTCCCCTTTGAGTGTTTTTTCCCAAGCACAAGGTGTAGCATCGGTCTCATCTCCCCCAAACAAAACAAGATTCTTTCACACTGCTTTCTTTATCCTCACCTGATACCGGCAAGCAAATGGCACCAAGCATTCCCCTAGCTCATAGCTGCCCTCTCCTCTGTTCTTCAACCTATTTATTTACATTGCCTTGTGAACAAATCTGTCTAAAAATTTTGCTTTCAAACCTAAAGCAACAGAATATCACCCTGCATGAGTAAGTCTTTGTTCTCACCCAACGCCCACACAAACCCAGCTATTCCTTTTAGTATCAACAGCTTTACAGAAAACAGACCTCTGTTTTTATCCACCTAGCCAGACACTATGAAAGCAGTGACAGAAAGAAAGAGTCTGGCATGCTGCAGTGAGCGCACGGCCCCTCCAAAGAGAGATTTCTGCTGGGGCAGGAGGGAGAAGCGGTGGGTGGAGAGGGGTGACACCATGCCCACCCCTTCCTCTCCCGGAGCCGGGACACGCAGGAGGTCCCAGCAGGTCCACCCTTGGGAGACCTGTTCTCCGCTACTGGTTTCAATACCAGTGCCGAAATGGGGGGGGTTGTGCACCCCTGGGAGCAATCCCCTGCCCTGGGCAGGTGGCACGAGTGGCTGGGTGGCCATCAGTGCCAGCTCCACTCTGCTCTTCTCTCCCCCCCCAAACACAGGCAGAAAACGTTTCAAGCTGCAAATCTTCCCACTAGAGTTGAGATTTGTGTCAGTAAGCACTGTGGTTTCCAGAACAGGCTCTCAGTAATAAAGGAAACCTGAACCTCAGCCCACCGCCCCCCGAGACAGCCTCAGGGTTTTGGTACTAGGATTACGTTTGTTTAGAAAGGCTTTTTTTTCCAAAACGTTGAACCTGCACAAGCTCGTCAGACCTAGTGTCAGCTGTGGGCTGAGCCCCTGGAAAAATCTGCCTGTGCTTCACACCTCTCAGCGCTGCACATATTTGTACAGTCCACATTTCCACTTGGGTAGAGTGAAGGGCATCGTGCAAACAGACATGATTTACAGTTGGGGTTTTAGGTATTAGCTCACTGTTTTGGAACTTGGCAGCTAAAGACACAACTCCTCCCTGCTTGGCTTTTGCAAGTGGGATTAGAAGAGGTTGTTGAAGCTTCTTTTCTCATCCGTCTCCAGGTCTCCTCTCACAGCACCTTTGTGGGATTTGATTTTGTTCCTTCCTGCCCAGTTGCACGGCACCATCCCACAGCAGCACGTCTCAGGGCACCCCACGTACCCACCAGGAATAGGTCAAATGCCCCAAAGCCTTCCCTGCCCGACTGTCACACAGTCGGTGCCATCACTGCCCACACCCCAGCGTTCAAACACCTTCTTAAGCAAAAGAAGCAGCGTGCCACCCTGCACCCTCCACCCAAGAGGGTTTATCCTTGCAGTTAAGGCAAAGATGGGACTTCGGTTTAGGGGTGCTGTGCCAGCCGCTCAGCACAGACCCCACAGCTCCAGTTTACAGCCCCCAGCCTGTAACTGCAGGCAACTGGGGGCCATCGTGGCAGCCACAGCATAAAAATCTCCGGAACAGTGCACCAGAGGCGATGCAGGATGCTCGGGGTGAGGGGTCCCACAGGGCTGGGGCCACTGGTGCTCCCCGTGTCCCACCAACTACACCAGCAAATTTGCACCGACTGCAGTTCTTCCAAGCCTGCACAACGTCAGGTTTTGCAAATGCATTGAAAGCACTGTAAAGAGATGCAGCCTAGCAGGCTTTTCTAAGACAACTTGAATGTTTCCACCTGACAGATGCAACATCAAGCCATTTACCAGAGACCAGCGTGTAAAAAGTGCTTGTTTAAGCATTCGTCAGTGCAAAGGGGCGGGTTTGCATCAGGCAGAGGCTGCTCAGCTCAGGACCCCAGCAGCTCCAAGTTCCACTTTCAGCCTCTCGCGTTACACATCATGCAACCACCACTGCACAGTGGTAGCATTTTGCCAACTTCTTGAAATAGACAAAAGCTTTTCAGTCAGTGCATCTCCAAACCACAGCATGTGCCGACAGCTTTACCGTGCTGCCAGCGCACGGCTGCGGCTGGAAGCTGCCACGTGGCACCTGCAGAGTCGCCGTAGGGAAATGCTCCCTCCGAGCTGCTGCTCCTGCCCGCACCCCTCCTGGCAGCACCCTGTGCTGGGCTCAGCCAAACACCATAGGTAACAGGGAGGGGAAAAATAAAAGAAAGTAGAAAAAAAAAAAAAAAAAAGAAAGAAAGAAAAAACAAAAAACCAATTTCGTTTATCAAGAAACAGAGCAAGCCCCTGGTAAACCAAGGTCATCAGGAGTCGAGGCACGTGGAGAAACCTAGGACTTGTGGGGCCAGACTTGCAAGAAGGGAGCAGAGCCATGTACTGCCTTGGGACCTGCAGCTGCTGGATGAGGCTGAAGCTCCAGGTCCTTTGGGGGCTGGTGCTGTCCCCTTCCCCACCACCACCTGCACATCGGTTCCTGTCCTGGTGCCTCAAAACTTGCCCTGTGCAAGCTGGAGGGAACCATTTCAACAGCAGCAGCAAGAGGTCACAAGGCTGACTTCAGTGGAGAGACACTTAAAGCAAAGGCACGAAGGAAAAAGCAGTAGGACCTACAGAAAAGGTCTGTCCATGCAACGCAGCTCTCCTGCACCAGGACAGGGGCTGTGTGGAGCCGCAGCTCCCCGTGCAGCCTGGCAGGGTGAGCAAGGCTTACCTGGGCCAACGCAGGGTCCTTCCAGGCCAAGAAACGCTCGAAGCGATGGCTTGGATGAGCTGCTCGGAACTGGGGAGATGCTGGGGAAGATCCTGGGACCAGTCTTGCTCTGCCGTTAGCAGTGGGGGTCCCGCACGAACCGCCGGACACAGCCCCGGGCTCTGGTGCAGCACTCCAAACCCGCTGGCATGGGAGCGAGCGTTGGAGTGGATTCAGACTGAATTTCACCCAAATGTAGATTGCAAACACCTCTGGGCGCTCCTGCAGGTGGGGAGAGGAAAGCCTATTGCATCCCATCAACACCATTAAACCCAGCAAGAGACAGAGCTGATGATGTGGTTTGAGCAAAGGAGCCCCCAGCAACTGGGGATTGGGGGGGGATTGGGGCACCCGCTCCGACTCACCCTGGCTGGTCCAAAACCTGCATCATCTGCCCCACAGCCCAGTTGCAGCCAACCTGCATCGTGGGGTCCACAACCCACCCCCCATTTTTATATCCCCCAAGAGGCTCAGAGGCACCTGGCACACCAGGACCCTTTCCAGTGGGGGAAGAAAGACTGGGAGACACCCCCCCCTCCCCCCCCAAACGCACTACCCTCCCTATGGCCCCATCCCCAGCACTTACTGCCCCATCCCAGGACGTGCCGGGGCGGAACCGCCAGCTGCTTCACCCCAGGGATCTCATGGAGTTCTGAGATACCCGGGATGCCGCAGGCGAAGCAAAAAACCTGCAGCTGGGTTGAGGGAGAGGTTTCGGCAGCTCTGGCAGCAGCAGCAGCACGAGGCTCGTTCAGCCCGCGCCGCTGGAGAGCATGGCTCCATCAGTCGGAGCGAAAAGAAAAGTAACCCGGCTCTAAGCACGAAATAATGAAACAAATAATCAGATAAAGCCCTTCGTATCACGCCTTCCTGCTCTGCGGTTTGGCAAAGCTCGTGGGCAGCGCTCCTGTGCTCCTGCCGGCCCAGTGCCCAGAGAGCTGTGCTCCCGCCGGCTCAGGGGCTGCAAAGTCGCCCCGGGGGGGATGCTCGGGGGTCCCCACCCCGGGGCTCAGAGCCCGAGCCCCCCAGGGAAAAGCCCCACATGCAGGAAGCAGAGAAGTGACAGTTTGGAGTCAAACGACCCACCAGGACCCATCCGAGCCGCTCCACAGCCCCTGCACTGCCCACCCCAGCCGCCCCTCCACTGCTTCATCACCAAGAGCGGGAGGAGGAGGAGGAGGGTGATGAAGGCACCTCGGGATCTCACCACTTCCTCCTCTCCTGCAGACACGGCAGCCGGCACTGGCACGAGCAGCGGCTCCCAGCAGCTCCCAGTAGCCCCAGCGCAGCACCCGCCGTGCACCCCGGGGCTGCCAGCGCAGAGGTGACCGCGGGGCCGGTGGCAGCCCGGGGCCACGCGTGTCCCAGCACCCACCGCCGGGCTGCGATGCCGGAGGTGCAGTTCCCCCTGCCGGCACCCGGGCGCAGCACCCACGGCCACGGTCACGGCCCCACGGCCCCGGGCCAGGATGGGGACACACATGCTGGGGAGGAAACTCGATTTGCAGCAGCCGGGACAGACACGGAGTCCCAAGCAAAGGGATTTTTGTGAGACCCCAAAACGCGGAGTCCCCAGAGAGCAACCTGGGGGAGCTCAGCCTTTTCGGTGGGAAAAAAAAAAATAAAAAAGCATTTTCAAGACATCAGGAGAGTAGCGGCCCAGCCTGGAGCGCTGGGGTGTTTCTTCGCAGCCACGCAAGCAAGGAGGAGAGACTGGGTGACGCATTAAGTGTCTTTAATCCAAAGGACTGAAGAGCAGACCGGGAAGATTAGTATAAGCCAACAGACAAAAATAAAAAAAAAAATAAAAAAAAAAAAGGGGGATAAAAACTGGTTTCCAGAACAAATTAAGATTCCATACAGTGTCTAAAAGATCACCTAATAACTAAACATTGCCTTAAAAAAAATTTTTTTCCCCATTCAAACACATTTAACGCAGTGAAACATTGCAACAAATAATAATAATAATAATTCATGGACTAAAGACTTCAGAGCAGTCGTCCTGCTCCCAGGAGCGGAGGATCACTCCCAGCCCCCCTGGGAGCTGGCGGGAGGAGCAGCCCCCCCGGCAGGAGCCACACTGTGGGGGGGACAACACGACCCCCAGACCCAGCCAAGGAGGGGACAGTGCTGCCACCCTGGCTCAAGCTAAAGCCCCGTGCCACCCGCTTTTCCTCAGGGACCCCCAGGACAGCATCTCCCCCGGAGCTGGGGGGCTGCAGAGGTGGTGGGGGAAGCATCTCTTCATCTCTTCCCCACATCCCTACAGAGCGGGGGGGCACTGACCTCCTGCTTACACCCCCACACCCCCCCTCCTCCCGGCCCCCCCCTGAGGTCAGAACTGGATTCCAGGCACAGGTACAGACTGTGGTGGCCACGGCGGGGGGAGAGCCACGAGCAGCTCCGCACCCACGGACACAACACACACCCCACGCACAGACAGACAGCGACACAGACGGTGCTCGTGGGGAGCCCTGCGCCGGGTAGAGTCAAGGCTTCCAGGTCAGGGGGGGCTTGGGGGGGGGGGTGGTTTTTGCCTACCGTGCTTTAAAAGCAGCACTTTTCCAGGCCAGCAAAGAAGCACAGTGGCCACAGGGATGCCCCACGCCAGCCCTGCCACGCACTGCGGGACTGGGGAGAAGGCAGCTCTCCTTCCCCGTCCTCCCTGACCCGCTCCCAAGCCCGAAGCCCATCTCTAGCCGGCATCCACGCAGGGAACACACTGTCTGGGTTTCAGCTCTACAGTAGTTTTTAAAAAATATTTATATGTTATATACCCTAAAAAGGTCACCACAGGAATTTCCATGTTTTTGGAAGGAAGGAAAGAGAAAAAAAAAAAAAGAAAAAAAAAAAGAAAAAAACAACATAAGAATCAAAACTGTTTCACAAAAGAAAAAAAAAAAATCCAATTATCGGCGGCATTCACCTACAGGACAAAACCCCCAGCCGCAGCGTGTTGATCTGACAGGGGGATCTTACCCCCTGCTCCGGAAAGGTCAGAAACACAGGTGAGTAGCTAAAAATAACTAGTCTGGTATAAATGTCGGAATTCCATGCGCTTGATATAACAGTCTGTCTCTTTTTGTCTTTTTTCTTAAAAAATATATATATATAGTTATTGCTTTCTCAAGGGCTGGCGGGCGCAGGGCACCCTCAGTGGGGGAGCGCGGCAGGCTCGGTGGGGTTTGCTTTCTTCCGCCTCTTCATTAGCAAAGGGTTCGAGGAATCTTCGATTTTCTTGATCTTGATTTGTTCGTAGTCCACTCGCATGGTGGCCAGCGCGCTCGTCATCTCCTCCTGCGGGCAGGAGGCACAGGCAGCGCCGTCAGCGAAGCCCTGGGCAGGCACAGCCCACAGCCCCCCGCACCCCCGCGGCAAGCTGTCCCCCCTCCGTGGGAGCAAACTGCAGCAGGGGATGAGCATCCCACCGCTAAATTTTTTCCAGCCCCATCCCGAGCACAAATCTCCCCGGGAGCCAGCACGCTCGCCCCAATTAGCCCGGTTTGCAGTGAGAAGGCAGAAGCGAAGGGTCCCCAGAGGGCTCCCGGGGTGCAGCGTGTTTCAGACAGCAACGGAGAGAGGTTTTACCTTCACGTCCTCCCACAGATCCTTCTCCTCTTTCAGCACGCGGCTGGTGTGCAGTGGGGTCTGGGGCACCTGCATGGATTGCTGCCGGGAGAGGGGAGGAGCGTGAGCTGGGAGCTGCAGGCATGCTGTCCCATCCCTGCCCCATCCTCATCCTCATCCCTGCCCCATCCCCAGCCTCACCCCCATATCCCTGTCCCTTCCTCACCCTCACGCCCAGCTCTGCCCCATCCCATCACCAGCCTCACCCTCATCCTTGCCCTTTCCTCACCCCCAGCCTCATCTCCATCCCTGCTCCGTCCTCATCCCATCCCATCTCCAACCTCATCCCCATCCTCACCCCTATATCCCGTCTCCACCCTCATCCCCATCCTCACCCCTATATCCCTGCCCCATCCTCATCCCCAGCCTCACCCCTATATCCCTGCCCCATCCCCACCCTGATCCTCACCCCCATCCCATCTCCACCCTCATCCCCATCCTCACCCCTATATCCCTGCCCCATCCTCATCCCCAGCCTCACCCCTATATCCCTGCCCCATCCCCACCCTGATCCTCACCCCCATCCCATCCCTCTGCCCCATCAACCCCACCCTCACCATGATCCAGGGATGGTTCATGAACTCCGTTATCGTCATGCGCTGGGTCGGGTCCGTCTTCAGCAGGTTGCGGATCAGTTGCTTAACTGGAAGGGTTTGTGCAGGGCCAGGCATTAGCAGGTCCCGGGGGGGGGAGCTCTCCCCACTCTCCAACCTGAGCCAGCAACCCCAAAATACGTGCACCTCCTGTCCCCTCCGTGCCACAGACCTCACCCTGGTCGAACCCTTCAGCAAAAGCCTCTCGAGCAAAGAGGTGAAGCTGCCACATCACCGAGAGGTGACCCACGACATGCTCAGGCTTCCCCCAACCTTGGCAGCGCTGCCGGACACGGGGCTGACCCCAGAGGGACGCCTCAGCCTGGGGACAAACATTTACCTTCCTCCGACACTTCGGACCATTCAGGATTGGGAAACTCATACTGGCCCATTCGGATTCGCTTCTTCATGCCGGGCGAGATGGCCAGGCCGTGGTTGGAGTAGAAGGGGGGGTACCCACACAGCCTGCATGGGGAGAGGGAGCAGAGCATCAATGTGTCACCCCAAAAGCCCCCCCAGCAGCACCCATGGGGCACGGGGCCGTGCCAGGAGCCGGAGCAGTGCAGCTGGGAAAGGCTCAGCCCCACCAGCCCCCGGAATGAGCTCAAAACCTGCATCCCCTGCCCTGTTCTGACGCCGGTGGGATGGAGAGGGACCCCGTCGCACTTACAGAATGTACATGATGACACCGAGGGACCACATGTCGCAGGACTTGTCGTACTTCTCCGGGCCCAGCACCTCCGGGGCTGGTAAAGGGAGAAAGAAAGTCCTGAGTCCAAGCGGCAGCGCCAGGCGAGAGGGACCGGAGCATCCCCAGGAGCTGCCGGAGAGGTGCCGGCAGCTCCGTGCAGGCTCGGCAGCCCTGCTCAGAGCACTGCGAGTGCTGCTTGCACGGGCCTCAGCAGCACCCACCTGCACCCAAAGCAACCCCCCAGTCCCAAGCGCCCCAGACAGCATTCATCCCCAAGGCCACACCGCGACAGAGGCTCCGGGCTGGATGCAGAGGTGATGGGCACCGTCCAAACCTCCCGGCTCTGCCCTCCAGCCCTGCAAACCTGCAAGCTCTGACCCCCCCGCCCAGCCACTTACCCACGTAGTAGGGCGTGTAACACGGAGTGGCCAAGGAGTTGTGCGTGGTGGTTTCTTTAGCAAAGCCAAAGTCCGTGAGTTTTAACACAGCATTGGGCCTTTTGGAGGTGTACAAGAGGTTTTCCGGCTGTGAAAACACAGGGAAGAAGTGAGCAGAAGAGCCGGAGCAGCCTTGGCATTGCCACGGGCCAAGCGGGGCTCAGCACCACCGGGAGGGCATGCAGCATGGTACCTTCACGTCCCGGTGTGCAATGTTGATCGAGTGTAGGTACTGGATGGCTTCCCCAATGCTCTTCATAATCTCTGAAGCCTCTGGAGCAGCAAAAAAAAAAACACAAAAAACATCAGAAGCCTTTACAAGCAAGTTGCACTGAGCACCACTCCCCAGGTTACTCTACAAACCAGAAGTCAAAGAGCATGGCTGAAGCCAAAGGGGTTTCCTCTACCCAAAGTCCCCCTTTCCAAGCAGAAGCCCCCCCATCCAGCACCCATCCCTGGGTCAGAAGCCTGCAGCAAATGGAAGAGAAACTCCCAGGAGGGGGGACAGGGCAGGCTCCAGCCGCTGATCCCAATCCCCAACTGCACAAGCCCCAAGGAGGGGCTTGCTCTGGGGTGGGGGGGCTGCCCCTGCCCCCAGCACCACTAGGAACTCCGAATCCACAGGGAAACCAGCTGGGAAAGCTGTCCCCCATGGGGTGCGGGAGCAATGGGCTCAGGGTTTGGGTTGTGTGGACACTTTTTCTGGCCACAGGAGCAGAGGGGATAAGATTCGTGAGAACCACAGGACCTGGTCTCCATTTTTTGGAGGAGGGTGGGTGTTGCTGAAGGTCACTGAAGCTCCTGCCTGTGCTGGAGTGGGGTGGACAAAACTCAGGGGCAGCTGAGAAAACATCCCCCATATCCCTGCTCTCAAGTGAGTGTGAAAAGCAGGGCCACTCGCACCCACATTCCTCATTCCCTAAGAGCAAAACCCTGCTGGGGATTCAAAAAAAAAAAAAAAAGAAATTGAGGGAATGAATAGGACCAGAGATGCTCTTAGAAACAGCAAGAAATGGGCCAAAGATGAAACCCCAGGTCCCCATGGGCTCTGTACCCCGTTCTGTGAAGGCCTGGTCTCCCCTGTCTTGAATCCGGCTGAAGAGCTCCCCACCGTCCAAGCTGGAAGAGAAGCAGGCGGTGTAAGGTGTCGGTGCTTCTGGGCACAGGGCGTTTCAGAGCCTCCTCCTTCCAGAAATGAGCAGGGCAGAGGCTTCGCGCTGGCAGCGGGCGACGCCGGGTGCGAGCGGACGTGGTCTCCCCACCAGCCCACAGAGACGCGTTTACAGTAAATACAGCGAACGTGGCTGGAACGCGGCGAGAGCGCTCCCGGCACGCCTGGGCCTCGTTTAGCTCGCAAACCAACCACCCCGCCGGCACGCCAACCCCGTGCAGAAGTGCTGAGCAGAGATCGCGGCACGGGCGAGGTGTCAGCGGCACTGGGATGGGCTCCCTGAAGGGATGGGGGGAGGCAGAGCCTGAACCCCTAAGGCGTTGGAGAAGGACCGTGGCACTCTTCCCTCCCCGGGTACCCGAAGGAAAAACCTCAGCTCCCAGAGAGATCAGGGGTGAGATCAGGGATAATTCTCCATGAGAACAGGGATAACGGCGCTTGCTGTCCCTGCCTTATCTAACTGGAGCAGGAATGGCTCCTGGCTTTCCCAGTGCAGTGAGATCAGGGATAATTCTCCATGAGAACAGGGATAACGGCACTTGCTGTCCCTGCCTTATCTAACTGGAGCAGGAATGGCTCCTGGCTTTCCCAGCGCAGATGGGATCTCCTGCCAGAGCCATTTGCTGGCCACCTGAGCGGGGCGACCTGCTGCACGGAGCGTGCGAGGAGACGCACGCTGAAAGTCAAACGCTGCCTCGTGACGGGCATCGCCCCCAGAGCACCCCTCGGACGGTGGGGACCCGTCACGCAGACACGCTGCGGGGAGCCGGCGTTGCCCCCGGGGCTTGTTTCCTACTACAGCTACCGCTTTCTTCCCACGCAAGCAGATGCGCCGCACAAACCTTCCCCATCCCCGGCTGCCCAGTGTCCCGGCACGGTTCTCAGAAGCCTCTTCCCACACGCGAGCGGCTCGGGCGGCCGCCGTGCCGCCTGCCCCGGTGCTGCTCACCGCCGTCCTCGCACCCGCTGCCCCCCCAGGCAACCTACCGGCTTGCCAGAGGAGAGGTTTTGGCAAGGAAGCTGCATCAAATCACAGCTGCGGTTGGGATGTGGTTTCAATACTTTCCCCTTCATTCCTCCTCCTCCCCAGGTTATATCAAACATCTACCCGAATCAGAGTCACCCAACTGCTGCTGCAAGAGGTGTAAACGGCACGAATAGACGTGTCAGCATGGCTTGGCTGCACGCTGCCCGGCGGACCCCACCGCAGGCTGCTGGGGTGCCAGGAACCCGTTGACTACCCCGACTTTCAATGGCCAAAGCGAGTTTGGTTATGATTTATCTGCAGCGAGAACCACAGGCCCGAAGCCTCCCGACAGCCGAGCGAGTTTTCAGAATGACTCAGAGCCAGCGCGGCTCCTGCCGTCCCTCCAACGCCAGCGGTGCAGCACCTCTTCCAGGGCTCGCATCCCTACAGCTCGCAGGCTGCATCCCCCCAGCACAGCATCTCCCCGGGGTCCCCAGCACCCTGGCAGGGGTGCAGGAAGGTGCTCCCCCCCCCCCTCCTTTTGGCATCACCCCACCGTCGCGCAGGGCTGTGGGTGCCCTGGCAGGGAGAGGCCACCCACAGCGGTGGCACCGGGGACTCACCACTCCATGACGATGAGCAGACACTTCCTCCCCTGGTAGAGGTTCTCGTAGACGTCCATGATGCGGACGATGTGCGCGCACTGCGATGCCCTCCAGTGCAGCTCCACTTCCCTGCGGGCCTTCGGGCAGTCCTGCAGCATCTGCGAGAGAAGCGAGACCCCCATCAGCCCCGAGCCCCCCCAGGAGAGCCGGGCCCTGACACCCCACTGGCACAGCGCCCACCCGGAGACAACGCCGGGGGCGAAGGCCGAGCGCGGGTGCTCTCTGCGGGCAGCATCGAGGCGAGCTCCGGCACGCTCTGAGCAATGCCTTCATCCCCATCTAGTGGGAAGAGCGCGGAGCCGCCCGCGCTCATAAGCTTCTTGCCCTCCCAAGGCTGGTAAAAACTTATCCCAGCTGCCTGCCACCCTCCCGGCCCTCTGGAACGCCTCCTGGGTGCCCAGCCAGCCTGTGCCACCAGCCGGCAAGACTTCCTACCGCGTTGAGTGGCCAGCTTCTGCACGCCAGTACCTGCACCACTGCACCCCTGGGTGCCACCGAGCACCCTCTCCCTCCTCTTCGCAGCCCTGCCCACTCATCACCTCCCATTCTGCCCCATGGGATGGGCAGGACCCTCCTGCTCTGTGCCCTTACACCCAGGCTGGGCACAGAAGTGGCCTCACCGTGGTTTCAGAGGCCACCAGCACCTCGCCACACGTGCCTGGGGAGGGGACAAAGCAGCCAGATGTTCCCTAAATAGCAGCTTTTCTCACAAGAAGCAGCAACTCTTTAATGAGGCCCCTGCCTTTCCCAGAGACAACTCACAGCTCCCAGGTGCAGGAAGGATTTTCTCGGCTGCCACAGACTATTAATTACCATGTTTGTCAGGATAAACAACCAGCCTTAATTATTATACTCCTAAATATAGAGCAACAAACGTATCTATCTTGAGCACAGATCATTTTCCTTCCTGTCTCCGTCAGCTCTTAGGGCCGGGCTCGGTGAAACGCCCCGGAGCAGGATTTCACCTCGGTGCAGGGGCACATGGAAACCCATCCCCACCCCCTGTGCATCGGCAGGAAACAGCAGGTTTGGTCATTTTACCAAGACAGACACAGAAATGTACTTCTTGCCCTTCTGCCCTCTCCCAGCCGAGCTCCTGGGGCAGCTGGGCGAAGGAGAGCGCCCAGCCGGCAAGCGGAGGAACGTCAGCCCCGGGGATGCACCCGAAGCAGTGCCCAGTCCGTGGCCAGGACCCCTCTGCTAGAGGGGGGATTTCACAAGAACCAGGGTTACTGCTTGCTGCCACCCCCAGAAGACACACGCTGCTTGTTTATAAATGAAACGCGCGCTGACGGGGCTCATGTGAGCCCTGGCAGAGTAACGGCAATTTGCACTCCTGCCTGTGACAGCACGAGTCCTTTGCCACCAGGAAAGGGACAAGCAGGATGCACACTTCAGCTGCCCACCTGTAACCCTGATTTTGGGGTGTTTGGTCACACCTTTCCCACCTCCTTGGCTCTCCTGCTTCCTGAGGCGGAGGAAATCTGGGCCAGTGGATGAAGTGGGGGGGGGTCTCGTGGCACCAAATCATCTGGAAGCTCAGTGAAGACCAAAGTGGCCAAACCACCCCTTGCAGAGCCCTTCAACATCATTTGTGCCAATAGCCTTGGGGCGAAAGGAAGACAGGGCAGGCGGTTGGACAGCCCCTCCTTGCTCTTCTGTTGCTTAATTACCCTAAAAACCAGATCCTGCTGAAGCCATAAGCGTAGCACCAGCCCCCTCAGCAGCCACGCAGGCAGGGAAGGGGACTGGAGAAAAGCTTGGTTATTTGCAGCTCCGCTCCAAAAGAGCCTGGCGTGGGGAGCCAGGAAGCTGGAGAGAAAAAAAAAAAAAAAAAAAACACAACAACAAAACAATTTGTAATTACGCGCTGAGAAAATTGAACAGCAGGAAGCAGACTGTTAACATCATTCTGCACAAGACAAACAGGAGATGTACAGAAATATATATCCAATTTTTAGAGGCCACTCAGCGTGCTTTTAAAGGAGCTTAATTGTGTTTCTAATGAACTAGGAGGCAGCAGCCTCCATTACCTGTACCAGCACAACCCTGATGTTTGCTTTTGTGCTCGGGCACCACCGGTGAGCAAAGAGCTGCCATTCAGCCACAGCACCAGCCAGGCTCCCCCCGCTCGCCGCAGGATGGAGAGCCTGCTCGCTCGGTTGGGAGAGGAGCAGGCTAAGCCTCATTAAGAGAATAATTTGGTCTATTTAGGCAATGTTCCCGGCAGCGGGTGACAGCGGGGAGCTGAAGGCCGGATGCAATGAGGCGGCGTGGGGAAGGCCATTACCACTGCAGGGGGATGCAGGAGGGATGTGGCGATGCCCAAAGCACGGTAGAAGCAACCCAGAGGCATGCAACTGCTGTCCTGCCCTCAGCACAAAGCACCCACCCTCCGGGGATGTGCCGAGCACGGCGCAGGGGTGGGACAGCACAGGCCGGTCCTTCTCCAGGCGGGGCAAGAGCAGCATTTCCACTGGTTATTCCTCTTCAGGTGGAGGCCAACAGCTTCTGCAGCTGATGACTTGCCCTCCCGCTCCCTCCTCGGCCCCAGTCAGCAGTGAAACCATCAGTGGGTGACGTCCTGGCATGACAGGCATTGCTCCGGTCACAGGAACTCCACATTGAATGTATTTGGGGGTGTATGGTGACACTGCCCTGGTCCCTGATTTAGCTCTGGTATCCAGGGCAGCCTACGGCCACGGCAATATGTTTCTTGGCTTGCAGTGAGGACGCTGGGATGGGAAAAGCACCTTGTGTTTCCCTGAGGTTCAGCACGAGTGAACTGTCCCCATGCCACCCCAGCTGAGGGTCCCAACCTGGGGACAACGTCCCCTCCCACCAGCTTCTGAACAGCTTCAGGAGCAGGAGATTTTGCAGCCGCAGCAATCTGGAGAACGACCAGAGTTAACCCTTCGCAGAGGGGAGATGGCAGCAGACGGACAACCTGATGGAAACCCCCAACGACCCACAGCTCCTCTCACTTCAGCTTTGATGTCTCTTATCTCCTATTCCCTTCCAAGGGAGGGCTCCTTGGAGATCGAACTCTTCATTATTTCAGATGGGAAACGTTGCACTACCTGCTTGCTCTCTCTGGAGCGGAGGGCTCCGGCACGGGGGCAGCAGCTGAGCCCAGCAGCGGGCAGTAACTGGATCCCCGAGTTACACAAGTGTCCCCAGAACAGGGCACAAGGGCAGCGCTGCAGAGGGGGCCCAGCCACCTCCTCGGAGCAAACCCAGGTTTCACACTCAGAGGAGTTACACACATTTCCCTTTACAGCAGTTAGGTGCTTTGGGTGTTACCTCCGCAGGTCTCCAAACCTACTCTCATCATCAGAGCAGGCGTCCAGGCATCCCTTTGACACCACGTGGGACACAGGACAGTCAGGAGACCCGTGCCACCCCAGAGCCCTGCACCACCCCATCTCAGTGTCCCACGGGGCCACCTGCCCACAGGAAAGGAGAGAGAGCAGGGAAAAGGCCACTCCATTGTAATTAGGGAGAAAATTCAGCTTTGAGACGCATTTCATCTCTCCTTGTAGTAGTTTGACACCTCCGAGACTTCGGCAGACGGCGTTTGCTGCCATCCTGTGCCTTGGCTCAGCCCAGCTCCCCCAGGAGCCACTACACACTGTGAGAGAAATTAGTTAAGCTAAACACACTCATTAGCCTCACTAAAACCCTCAAGCTGAGGGCTCCAAAACCAGCCTCATCATCAGACTGTGCAGCCCTGCTCCTACGTGCTTGGGACCCCCCCAAGCAGCAAAGGCTCCTCCCGGGCTCCCGCAGCAGCTCTGGGCTTTTCACCACCCTTGAAAGACAAACCCTGAAAACCAAACAGCACGTCAGGGTGTCTGCAGGGGAACAGCACCCAGCCGGCAAACCCAAACCTGGGCAAGCCACCTTTGGGGTGCAAGAAATGAGGCTGCAAACCAAGCGGGCTCCGGCCAACCCTGCTGCTCCCCTCGGTTGTCGAGAACAAGCTTCAGCTCAAATGAAAGGGCTGGGGGCTCTGTCTGGTTTGCTTGGCAGCATCTCGAGCTGAATTTTCTCCCCATCATCTCACGCCAAGCACAGTGAAGGCGGGTGGGTGCGAGGAAGGAAGGAAAACATCGGAGAAAACAAGGGGGCTGGAGCCACTCACGCTCCCGCGCCCGTCCTCAGGCACCGCTGATTCAGCTTCGCCGCCTCCTCCCGCGATGATGTGCCATGAATCACGGCGGGTTGCCCCCAGCAGCTCCCTACGCCACGGCACGGCAGGAGGTCCCAAACGACACCGTCCCGCTGCTACTCCACACCACGGCCCCAAACGGGGCCACGAGAACACGCCGCGCTCCCACGGATTGGCAAAATATCCCCACCCAAGAGCTTGTAAGGGAAAACTCACCTGCGGGCAATGCCCATGAAAACTGAGGATTAGACGCACACCAGCATGCCGAGCTGTTCCTTTTCCAGGGCTGCCCCTCTTTGCTCTGGCTCCACGCTCAGCCCAGGCCCTCCAGCTGCTCTTGCAGGCAGGGTATTTTTATTTCCATGTGTATTTTGATCACACACGGTTCACCTCGGTTCCCAGCAGAGCAGCACACGCTGCATGCCTTGGCCGTGCAGCAACCACTCCTCCGACAACCTCCTGCAGCAGGACCCGCAGGAGGGCCCATGCCCCACGCCACCCAGAGAAGCCCCCCTCGGGACCTGTCTGCACCACAGGGGTTAAAATACACTCTTCTTAAGTTGCAATTAAAATGAACCTACAGTGAAAAAAGGCAGGCTGTTGTCCTCCCAAATTATCAGCAGAGAAGCAAAGCAGAGGTTCCCTGCCTGTGTTGCACACATGGGCTCTGGGTTCCCCTGACTGGGCTAGCATGGGACAAGGAGCATTTTTTCCTATTAATACAAAAGGGTTGCTCTTCAAAGGATTTGCCTCTTCTAATCTTTCTACGCAAACTGGTTGCCAACTGACATCAGCTGTTTAACACGTTTGTGGAGCCGGTGCTGGCTGCTTTGCACATGCTGTTCCCACCTCGCAGCACTGGGAAGGCAAAGCCCCAACGCCCCCCACACCCCACTGCCAGCCCCCGACGATGCACAGCACTGGGGATCCTGGATTAAGCCGATCATCCCCCGGGGGGTCTTTTTTCTACCTGCAATGCCAGCACATTCGGGGACCCCGCAGGTAATCGCTGCTAAACTGCTCCAGCCTCTGCTGGGGACAGTTTGGAGGGAGCAAGCAGCAAAAATGCACGGAAGCAGCAAAGCTTCATTCCACCTTTACCGTTTGTGAACTATAGAAGAGAAATAAAATCGCAAGTCCCAAAGTCCCTAAGAGGAATTATGTTACCAAACGCAGGGAAATTAATGGTTTGATCACAATGCAGTAATGACTAAATGTGCACCTTGGGAAACCTCCCCCCATATCATCGTGGCTCTTATATAAACCTTTACATTAACCCCACCCCCAGTGCTTACATCCACCATGACCGGCAGCGCCCAGAGAGAGGCGACGGCACTTTCCCAAGTTGGGGATCGTTTCTGCTCTGCCCATACACACGGAGCCACAGCCAGTCCCTGCCTGAAGAGCTTTAAGCCTCAACAGACCAGGCAAAAGCCTCATCCTCACGTTTGTTTTGCCAGGGAAAGGCGGAGAGGAGAGGTGATGTGTCTGGAGGAGGAGCTGCGCATGGGTCCCGCAGCGCGCCCCAGCCTGCCGCGCCGGGGTGACTATTTAAGAAGGGTGGTTGCTGCTCCCTGATGGAGACGGCTTCATCGGAGCCTCACGGTTTGCAGGGCAGGAGGACAGCATCAGCCACCCGCCTTCTGAAGGGACAGCGGCTGGTGCCACCGGTGCCCGGGAGGATGCTGAGGCTCTGACCCTTCAGACAGGACACGAGCGCGGTCAGCTCGACTCACTAATGGCTTCATCCCCCACCGCCATGAGCAACAGGTCATCCTCCACATTCACTTGCCTCGGGGGAGATGGAGAGGTTGGAAAAAGTGTCCCAGCGAGAGAGAATATTCAGATGAGACAAGAGCTACAAATGGGGAGCAAGCTTGGAGACGCAATCCAGGCCGAGCAAACACAAACTGACACACACGCTCGAGCTGCTCGGCTGCATTCTCCAAGTCTGAATTATCGGAGCGCTCGGAGGAAGACCCAGAGCCATCGCAGTGAGCGCAGGGAAAGCTTTCACACCACACAGCCAGAGACAAGCAATAAGCCAGGCACGAAGAGGCTGCGTGTGTGAGGGGCGAGCTAAAACCCTGCCAGAAGCAGCCGGCACACTCGCAGAGGCAGATATTGGACCAGGCAACCTTGTCCCTGCTCCTGCGGGCGATTTTGCAACGGGGTGAAGGATGGAAACGGGGCGAGGGAAGCGGCTGCTATTGCACCGCGCTTTCACAAGGAGACCCACCGCACCGGGGCCTTGCTCGCCTGCAATCATTGCACAACCCTCCGAGCCCAGGGTGCTGCCAGCTCCCCTGCCCGCAGCTCCCACGGGGGTCTGCGGGGGTCCATGCCCACCAAGGGATGCTCGGGACCTCCCTGCCCCACGGCCCCCCCCCCCCCTCCCATCCCCAGGGCATCTGCTGAGCATTTCCTTGCCTGCTCTTCCCTGCGACAGATGCAGCCCCTATTCAGGCTTTTCAGGCTGCAACAAAAGCCTCTCCAGGCACACAAAGGCGAAGAGCAGAAGAGAAGCCTGGGCTTAAACAAGAGCCACCTGCCAGGAGCCCGTGCCCCCCCATGCAGTGAGGGTGCTGCCCCCCGGCCAGCCCATTTCCTGGCAGCAAAAATCAAGAAGATTGGTTTCAAGGAGATGAAGCCTAAGTGGGTACCCAGGAGCAGTGCCCTGGATGCCAAGGGAAAGGCCACCAGCATGGTGGGGACATTGAGGACAAGGGCAGAGGAAGGGGACAGGGAGGGGGCTGCAAAACTCATGGAAAAAGTCAAAGCAGGTAAAGGGCAACGAGGCGGCAGCACGAAGCATCCCCGCTGACTCACAGCACCAGCAGCAGGCTGGAGCTGGCATTTAGTGAAGAGAAATAGTTTCAGCCTCATTTATCCATGAAAAAGAAATTTAGGGACCCATTCAGTCCCACGTTTTTGTTTTGTGACCATCCTCCTCTCCCTGTACATGAGATGCAGGGAGTTTTGGGTTTTGGTGACCCACTTGCTGCTCATCTCTCCAGGAGACACCATTGGCGATGCTCAGCAAGGCCCCTGTGTCCTGCCATGCAGGGGGACACTCTGGGAGGTCCAAAACGCCCCAACCCAGCCCATCCCTTCCTACGGGCATCCGAGATGTCATTTCCCAGCACGAGCCACCACAACTCTGGGCTGGGAGGTTGGAGTGGGGAAGGGAGGCAGCTGCTCTGGGTTAGGGGGACGCTCGGGGACCCTCCTCTGCAAACCAAACCACTGCACCCCCCCCACGCCTCCACTGCAGCTGCCGGGGCCTTTTATCGGCACGATACAAAGTGAAAGGGAAATAAGAAACCCCGGCAGGGGCGGCTATCTTCACGTGAGACACGGCCAGTGGATCTGCTCCACACACAACCCCTTTGCTGCCGCCTCCTTGCAAAGTTTCAGGCTGGGGTCAGCTCCTCCTCCCAAGCCCCCCTGAAGCCCCGTCCCTCGACAGATTTCCTACCGGAGCTGCCGAGCTCGTGAGCGGAAAAGAGCACACACATGCTTTTAGGATAGGAAGTGGTTGATATTCACAGGCATGATTAATACAGAAGTAAACACTAATGTAAATCATTAACCCGCTGCTGACCTATGTCCTTTGTGCCTCTCTCTCGCAGGGACAGCTTGAGAAAACCCTTTATCGCCACGCTGGCACGGCCCAGCGCTGCCTCTGCCAGCCTCTGCAGGCCAGGGGCTTTCCCTCGCACGCCAGACAGACGGACGGACGGGCTCAGCCTCCACCACGCAGCCCACGGGCAGCACCAGGCACTCCAAGCGTCTTTTTGGGTCTCCCACTCCACCAGCCTCCCAGCAATCCTGGGGACAACCCTGCCCCACCTCCCACCCCAGGGACAGCTTTGGGGGGATTCCCCACACCTGCATCCCAGATCTGCTTTATTTTCAGACATGTCCACCCATTCCTTACTTTTAAGCTGGAAATGATTTAGGGGGGAAGGCTCAGACCCCCCAGACCCATGCCTGCAAGCGGAGGAGCCCCAAAGCCCTGCCAGAAGCCCCACAAACACTCAAACACTTCCCGGCAGCTCCTGGGCTCTTACTCTGCACAGAAATGAAGTTTCTGAGAGCTTGGTCCAATGTCAAGGACCCCCCCCCCGTGGGACAGACCGGCGACTGCCACCCCATCCCCACCCAGGGATCCTGCCTGATGCCTTTCAAGACAGATCTCAGAGCTGCGTAAATAAATATGTATTTTTATATATATATATTTTTTTTTTTTTGGTTTGTTTTTTTTTCTTCTTTACACAAAGCCACACTGAGGCCAACCACTCTTGAAGCACCATTCACCCCCGGCGCTGGAAGCAGTACGGCCCCGGGACACATTTCCTCCACCAGTGCCAAGCCCGAGGAGGGTTTCATTTACACACCCTCGAAGCTCGGTGACGACAGCACATTTTGCATCATTCTGTCCTTTCCTCAGCTGTTTATTTAATAGAGTTTCACCCTCCTCATGGACTTTGTCAACAGCAGGGCACGGCAAACACCTCCCTGAGATGAGGCAGGCGGTGGCTCTGCCTTCACCGGGCGATCCCAGGGGGCTGTGGAGAGGAGCATCCCCCCGGAGGCACCCGAGCGGTGCCAGTCCGAGGGGGTTGGCACCGAGCTCCTGCACCGAGCACGATGTCCAAAGCAGTTTGGAGGCTGCTGGGGCCACGGCTCTTCCCCGTGCAAGATAAACAGCTCCCGCGCTGGGTGGCCGCCGCTTTTGTTGACAGCGGGGTTTGTTTTGTGCAGGGGAAGGCCGGGACAGGAGCGACACGGGGATTTCGTAACACGCCTTTGTCTGCACGGGTGCTCGGCGAGGCAGGGGCCCCGTGGCCACCAACCACCCTCCTCCCGGCGCTGCTCCCTCCACATCTCGCAGCACGACAGATGCAAAACCTCCAGCGCCGGCCGCCCCGATGCAGCTGGAGGAGCGAGCCCACCGCCCGAGGACACAAGAGCCCACCTCCCGAGGATGCACGGGGCAGGGAGAGGGGCTGTTGTGGCTGACTCACTGCAAGGAGTGTAACGAGAAATGATGCTAACGCAGGGGCAGAGGGGAAGGGGAGGATTGCACCCCACTGGGTGATTAAGAGCTGCTCAGGGGTACGCATGACCCCCCACCCTCTCCCCCAAGCAGCCCCAGGCAGGGCTGCTCATGGCTCTCGCTCACTGCAGCCACTCTGCCCTGGCAATGCTGTCCCAGCACCACGGGCTGCTCTGCTCTCCTCCTCCTCCTCCTCCCATCGCAAGGCTGATGCGCATCCCCAGCGCCTAACAGGACCTGCAGAAGAGCCAGTGGGATCACCCCTTTGCAATGAACCCACCTGGGTTAAGAGCCAAGCAACACTCCAAACTCAAGACCCAACTCTACCTATGGTCACAGGCTCCCCCTTTAGCACCGTGGCAGAAAGTATTTCAGGGGAAATCCTGGACCTTGAAGCAATGCAATAAAAGCCCGAGAGCCTCCTGCCACCCTGCAAGCCTGAGAGGCTGAGCAGGGTGCTTTTCCTCCACCAGCCCCCCTCCCCTACTCACCAGCCACCCTGAGACTCCGTCAGCCAGGAGGAAAACACAGTTGTGTTTCTATTTTAAAAAAGCCCTTCTTTGCATCCTGCTGGCACCTCATTAAAGCTCTCAGGATGCGGTGGCTATTATTAGCTCCCTCCAGGCTTTTGGCAGCCCCGAGAGCCTCCGCGGCACCTCTCGGCATCAGCCACCCGGTCCTGGAGCCTGGGATGTTTGGTGAAACCCAGACAGAGCCCGGACTACCAGCATCCCACTCAGCACCGTAACCTCAAAATACCTCAGCCAACATGCATGCAAAACTCATCATGAAGTGCCTGGGCGCACACGCCTCCAAAAACACCAGAGGAGAAACCTTCATCCTCTCGGTGTTACCAGGAGGGAAGAGCCAGCATCTCCCATGAAGAGGTCCTGCCCAGCAGACAACAGCACAGAGCCAGGGGTCGATAGCAGGGGGTTTATGGTTTTGCATCTTTTCAATACACAGTGAAAACACACACACACACTCTGGGAAAGACTCACTGATCCTCCCATGGATGCCCAGTACCCCACTGCTAGACGGTGTTTACCAGCACGCTCCTTGGTTTCTTACCAAATACAACAGACAGCAAGCGCTTTGGACACAGTTTGCCTGTTAGATTAGAACAGAAAGGGGATAAAAAGATAAAAGCAAGGACATTTAAACAAGCTAACAAAAAAACCCCTACTTCTGCAGCTATTGCTGCTTCCCTGGCATGCTGGGCTGTTCATCTTGGGCATTCTCATCCCTGGCCTTAAAAAGAAACCTCACCCAACAGAGAGCCTTACAGACACCAGCTCATCCTGGGGCAGCATTAACTGGGGCCCCCGGGAAGCGGAGGCAGCCCCGGGGCACGGGGTGGTCAGGGGTAAGCTGCTCTCTCCGGGCTGGCCAGGGGCTCCTGGGTCCTGCTTTGTATGAATTTAAGCTTTTTCAATCCCACTTATTCACAAAAAGGGCTTAGGGCTGGGGGGAGCCAAAGAGCAGACAGGCCAGCCTTTGTGCGGCTCGGCCACCCGCCCACCCGAGGGCTCCAGCAGCCCCCACGTTTCCCCGTGCAACCCCTGCAGAGGACTGGAGCACACTGGTAAGCAGCAGCGCTGGCATTGCCACCAACCCTGTGGCCCCACAAAGCTTGGAGCAATGCCTTGAGTCAGCAGAGCCTCCATTTCCTAAGTGAGAGAGAGAAATTAAATCTTCAACGGCCCACGTGAGCATCATGCCCATCGCATTACCCCCATCAATCCTGCAATGAGATTTAAGGCTCTTTCCAAGGCTGCTGGGAGGGTTTGGATTTGAGGTGGGTACAAGCTCCAGGTGTTCATTGCCGGTTAGGAGTTAAGTCACTAAAACCCTCAAGGCATCATCATCACACCCCAGCCAAACCCTCCTTCCAGTGACATTCGTCTCATCGTTTCAGTGCAGACTTTGAGGAGAAAGAAACATGAAGGGGATATTTTGGTAAAAGCCAGAGGTACTTGATCTGCCAAGCACAGGCTGCCCCTACTGCCAGAGCCCAGCAAAACTGAGTTAACTGGCTACACCAAGAGCAGCCAGAAAACTCCCCCTGCTCTCGTTAGCCAGACCCCACAGGGCTAGAGCCCTCCTCACCCTGCAGCTCCTCGAGGTGAAGCCCCAAAATAGGTGTATCAGCCAAAAGCACTGCTCGCAGAGGCACACGGAGAACATCATCTTCCATGAACTCCTCCAGACTGCAGTGATGGGCACAAGCCACAGATCTGCTCTGAAGCTCCCGGAGAGCAGCTCCTGCTCGCAGCCCTCCTGCCCCACAGCAGCCCAGGAAACACTGGAGCTGCTGCTCAGCAGCATGCAAAGACCACATTTTATTCCCTTCATAAACTCCTCAGCATCTTACTCACGCAGGCTTCATCAGTCCAGTATTTGCATCTCTAATAACATGCACCCGAGGCCTGGCTGGCCATCTCCTCCAGCAGTGAGGAGTTGGGGAATAGGAGCACCGGGACACTTCCAAAAACCCCCGAGGACCTGGAGCACTTCCCTGCCGAATCCTGCCATCCACAGAGCATCTCGCATCCTGGCAGAGAGTTGTTCTTGATCAACAACTTTTCCTTACAACAAAAGATACTGGGAGTTTCAACCCCAAAGTGGCATAAGCAGACTGGGAGAGGAGATGGAGATGTCAGCAGCCCTGCTCCAGCACGAACACAGCCCCTCACACCAGGAACTGGGTCATTCCTTGCAGGGAAAAGGACTGAGGGGAAAAAATAAAGGCTTCTGAAAGCCTCTTCCAAGCTCCTGGACCAGCGAGGGGGAAGATTTCTTCTCCAGGAGCCCAGGCAGGTGCCCGGCCAAGGGCTGCAACACCCACACGCTCCCCAAGAGAATTATGCCCCCCCACCAGCACTGCTCTGCCCACGGCACGGGAGGAACCCACCTGAAAACACCGGATTCACAGCTCTGATGACTTCCAGGAGATAACCCGGGTTTAAACTTCCTGGCCAGCCCGCCCTTCCCAGCACTGCCGCAGAGCCACTTATGCAAGAGCCGCCCAGGTTTTCTTAGCAATGGGCTGCGAGGTTGCAAAATGGCTGAAGAGGAAGAGAGAGTCCCAGCAGAGCCCGGAGGGGCCGGGCTGGCCGCAGGAGGCTGTTCCAGGCGACGATGGCTCTCACAGCCCGGCTGTATCCAAAAAACAGCGGCTATGGGAGCTGCGGGGCCGTGGGAGCCAGCACTCCACGGGTGACAGGTCACTGTCACCCACAACAGTAGCACCTGCGAGCGAGCACAGCCCCTGCCTCTCTGCTAAATCAAGTGGAAATATAAGTTAAAGCTGTTGCTAAACGCTGAGCTGGTAGATGCAATGAGGCTGTTATTACTACTGGAAATAAAAACATATCCTCGTTACCAGACCACCTCCCCCCAGCTTCTTATTTATTTTTGTTCAATCAGGCTGAGGATAACAGGCATACTTTCTGGTTTGTTTGGGTCCGATTGCATCTGCTTTCCCCCCAGCCCAGCCAGGATACCCGGGATGCCATCCCCACTTCCGAGCAGCGTCGCTCGGACCCGGCTCCCACCCGCACCTACGGGCACGAGAAGTGATGAGCTGCGGCTACTGGAATCGCAGGCTGACGGGACGCGCTGCCAAATTTCCACAGCAGCCCCAGCTTGTGTTCCAGCCGCATTTCCCTGAAAACACACATTTGGCAGGAGGTCCAAGGAGCCTTTTGAGAGGCTGCCCTAGCTCGGTGCCGCGTACCAGGGACAGAGGAGGCCGGGAGGACAGCAGACGGGGAGAGCGGCTGCTCCATTTCTGAATGCTCAGCAGATGCTCCCACCCGTGTCTGCCCCACAGAAACCCGGGAGGTGCTGAAGCCCTTGGGACAGGGATGGCACAGAGTCCCAACCTGCTTTTACACACAGACTCAGCCTGTTCAGCGTGAGAGCTGTATGGCAACAGCAACCCCCAGCCTGATTAATCCCCCTCTTCCAGGGCCAAACTCAAGAGGGTCACCCAGGAGACCTGGCTGCAGCCAGGGGCACACAAACCAAGGCAGCAAAGTTAATTGTAACAACAAAGGAAATTAGTCCATCCCTTCACCGACCCCAAATCTATAGCCCAAACCGGGTAAGGATATCTAGCAAGAGCAGAGCTGCAAAGCCCCAACCTGGCTGGGCGCCCCAGGAACATTCAGTTCTGGGTTTGTATTTTGAACTTTATCTCTAGTTTAGGCTACAGCTCGTTGGACAGCCAGGCACATAATCACATGCAGCCCTGACGCCAGCGGCTTAAATAATCTCATTACATATGATGGCAAATGCTGTGCCAGCTGCAGGCCGCTTGAGCCAGTGTGCTCACCTGCCCTCTCCGCGGGGAGAGCGCACTTTGTCACGGCAAAGCAGCGTACTGACGTAACGCCCTCATTCACGGGAAGATGCCGTCGTCCCCTCCGGCAACATCGAACCAAAGATGGAGCCACAGCAGAGCTCCACGTGCTCCCAGCAGCGCGCAGGGAGGAGCCACACTGGCACCCCGTCCTGTGTCCCCCTCCCGACGGCAGGTACCGTCTCATCACCCTCCAAATGACATTTTCGTGGCTCGCAGCATCTCCAGCAAAACTCATGTTTCAGGTCCTCTCAGGTCAGGGGGATCTACCAGCACTCACAGACTCACAGCCGTTAGTCCCTTCCTGAGGCCACAGAGAAAACAGTGAGTTAATGCAACCATTAAACCTGCCAGTCCCTATAATCCCTACCTCAAATTGGTAAGATCTTAAAAGGCTGAAATCTTTGAAATGACTCAGCCACAAGGTACAAGGAAACAACAGCTTAAAAGGCTGTTAAAGCCCTCTGCATTCAGACTTGTTCTCGCGTGTCCTGCTCTAACCCCCGCACGCTGCTCCCCATCCGTCTCTGTAGGGGAACCGGCCGTAGAGACGAGAGCCCTCTCCAAAACAAGCTGGTCACACACACAGCCCTTGTGCCAGCCAGAGCTGAAAGCAAGAAAATATTTTAGAAATCTGTGGCCATGAAAGACAAAGGACATCCACGGAGGGGAGGCGACCCGCTTTCAGTGGGGTATGGGTCTCAGGGGCTTTCATAATCCAACACCAGTGTCACTACCAGAGATAACCACGATGCTCAACAGCTCCAGACCATGCTGAAACATTGACTTAACATGACTGTCCGGGCTTGAAACAGCTTTCTCGGGGAGTGATCAGGTAAAGCTGTGTTCCTGTGTCAGCCTCTGGAGCTGGTGGAGGGATAACCCCGGTTCCTGCAGGTCAACCCCCTCCCAAAACCAGCCTGCAAGCTCAGCCAGGTCCTGCAGGCCCTCTCCCGGTTCCTGCCTCACCTTTGCTGCCTGCACCCCTGCCCACAAAGGGCAGAGGAGCTGAGCGGCGGGGGGGGCAAACGTGGGGCTGCCCGGGGGCACCTGGCAGAAGCGGGGCCCCAAGAGCCGGCCCGTGCCAGGCTGCGGCAGCCGCCCTCACCCGCTGCAGACAGCCCCGGCGCGGTGGAGGGGAGGCAGCGCGTTATTCTTGGAAACCAGGAGGTGAGGTCATGCTGCCTGAATGCTGCAACTTGAGGCCAGACGCGCGGGGCCAGTTGTGCTTGGAGAGGAGCCTGACTTCTGCAGCGGGTGGCTGAGCGAGGGCCGTCTCCAGGTCGGCAAGCCTGTTCGATTCGGAGCTAGCAGGGCGAAAGGGTTTCCTAATGAAGGAGGGCTCCTTCCTCCCGGTTTCTCAGCAAACAATGCAAGCCTGAGCAAAGAGATGGGTTTTAAAATAGCACCGGCTACTGCCTCTGCTGCAAAGCCCTTGGCCCACCCCACTGCGGGGTGTGGGAGCCCACTGTGAAGGCTCGGGAGATGCCAGATGCCAAACTCAGAGCCACGCTGGTCCCCGTGCCGTGGGGACGGCCAAACGGCCGCTTCCAGCCCAGCCACTCTGCCGGATGCCTCCCACGCACCCGCACTGCCCTGCAAGCCCCGCACCGCCCGCCGGCAGCTGATCCACCCCGTTGGATCCCAGAGCACATCCCTGACGTTTCTGGGAACAGAGAAGTCACCAACTCGCCCTTTCAGGCTTCCTAGGCAGGAACTTTCTGGGGGTTTTCCTCACCGGCACCTACCCATCATCCAGCAAACGTATTAGGAGACCTGGCTCTCAGTCTGCACAGCTTCAAGTTATTATTTATATGCTGTTTTACATGCTTTGGAATAGGGACACGTGTCTGACAAAGCTCAGGGCCAGCACCCCCGCAGCCCAGCAGACGAGCGCTGTCCCATACATCAGGCTTTCCCGATGCGTGCACTGGCAGATGGCAGAAACCTCGCTGAAGGCCAGCAGGAGCTCAGTGTGAATGATAAAATAATCACTTTACCTGGCTGCGTTGAGCTGTTAAATCACACACACAGGGGCTGTATTTTCATCCTCCAGGATGGCTGCCCATAAAGGATTCATCCCAGAGCAAGCAGCTCAGCCCAGTACCGCACTTAACTGGCTGCAAGACCTTCAGTAAATCACTGCACCTCAGTTCGTCACCTCTGAGAATGTGGGAAACACCGATCTTCTTTTGCAGGATATGGCTGATGGCATTAGATTTTTATTAAGAGGAAGAACCCCGCCACTTCCTGAGCATGTGCCAAAATGAAAACAAAGCCCCTGCTCTCAGGCCGTTATCAGCCCATCTCAGTCATAGGTTTGACTGCTCAGAACATGTAATGCATTTAGAAGAGATTATGCAAAATCCTAAATTGTTTAAACAAACTCAGACCCCAAATCAGTAGACTCCTTTGGTCAATGAGATAATAAACCACTGCCTTGGAAAAATCCCAGTGATGTCACTACACTTTCCACAGCTTTTCAACCATGGCTTGCACAGAAGGCCACAGCAAAGACATTCCTGGTTATATAAAATATGCTGTAGAATTAACAACAACAACAACAAAAATGTCCCCCCACTGAGGGAGGAGCACAAGTACAGCAGACACATCGCGAGTTGCTTCCCATGAGTGTGAGCCCAGGATCCTCATCTACTCCACCACTTAGGGGCTATTTTTCCAGCTGGATTTTCCAGGGGACAAAGCATTTTATCTCAAATGAAGCTGCAGGAAGCCACGGGAAACATGGCTTTGCTCCTCTAAACATGTCTGTAAAAATCCCTAGCCATGACAGCAGAGAGAGCACAAGGCCACCAGCTACATGAACATGCTCGTCCACAGAGCTGCTCGGTTATCAGCTACGAGATGCCTGCCCTATTTCCATGACAGACATCTTACAAGAATAATAAACCACAGAAGCACTGGCCTCCTTCCTTCTCCGTCAGAGGAACCATTGCTCACAGATTATCTGATGAGGCCGAGAGCGAGACTGAGACTGTTTCGCAAACGTGCCCTGAAGCACCAAGGATGCTCCCGAAAGGGCTGCCAGAGAGGGGGCAAACTTGCAAGCAGCCTCCGTGGCCCTTCCAAGCTCTCCCAAAATTCACCAATCCAGGTGAGGATTTCCTGCTTTGAAGTTGGGGTTAGGAGTGAGGTTTGTTAATTTGTTTTAAAGGAAACCTGCTCCACAAAGAACTCCATCAAGCAATGCATATGTCAGAGAAAAACTTGCCACCTGCCATTACTAGCCCCCACTCTCCAGTCCAGCTTACCTGCAATTTCCTCGCTGAATTAAGGCAGGCAGTCATCAACCCAGTATCTCGCCTAAAGATTAGTCTTAAAAGTGGAATTTGCAGCAGACGAGACAGACTTCGCTCCCAGCCCCACCGTCGCAGCCTGCGTCACTAACGCCAACAGCCTGACCACAATGAACACCACCGAGTCAGGTCAGTGGTGACCTATATACAGCAGGCTTTACAGAAATTACAAGCCTAATTTTGCCTAATAACAAATCATACCAAGGTACGAGGAAGAAAGGGGTCAGAAACCACCTAAACCTCGCATTTCAGTTCCATTCATCACTTTTCCATGGGCTTTATGTTCCCACCCTGCAGTAAATCACCACGCATCAAATAGTCAGGTCATGGGTGACTGGGACCACGGGTGGCCTGCTTCCCACCAGATAATTCAGGGATGCCACACTTCAGGTATTGGTATTAGTCGGTACCAACAAATAAAATAAAAACAAGGGTGGGAAACTGCAAAATAAACAATAATGATCTGTAAGAAAAGTAAAGGAATAACTCCTGTTTTCACCTAGGTACTACATAGCAAACAAAACTACCATCCATTAACCCGCATACAGCACCATTTTATTTAATGATGTGTTTCTGCCGTGGACTGTTGCACGGGAAAGGAGAGAAAATTGGCTGTAACATTTTCACTGCTGCTGCAACACTGTCTCCAAGCTCAAACTCTCCTGGAGCACTGTAAAGTCCTCCAAAACAAAGTGACTCTCAGCAAAACTATAACCTAAATGTATCTCTCGGTTTTGGAAAAAGAGGTGTAACAACGTAACAGTTGCTCATAATCCAAGAGGAAGCACAACGGAACAGGAGACACCGTTAGTACCAGGGAGAGACACAATTGTTTCGCTCCAGTGGAGGATTGCACTGTTATCCAAGATTTTGGAACAGTAAATGTAAAGAGCAATGTTCCAAATGGAAAGGTTTGCTGCACAACCAAAGCCGGCAGCGCAGGGAGATTTCAGCTGTGGCTTCTGGAGACGGGCCATGGGGATTCTTTTAAGCATCATCTGAAACATGACGACTCGATGCAATCACTTCTGCGGATCCTGCTTTAGGTCATCTTTCCACACTGATGCAGCCCGTGAGTAATTCGGATCCAAATACCTCTCTGCAGGTCTCTACCAGAGACGTTCTCCCGGCTGCGTACCAGAGGAGGGGATGAAGTCAGCAGGCATTGCGCCTAGGGCAGTCACCCCGCCAAGTCTGGGCTTGGCAGTTCAGTCCAAATATCATAATCAAATAACCCAAGCCTGTCGCTCACACTCACCGAGGCAAGCCGGGTACGCGCCGGCTTGTCCAGGAGCCCAAACTCATAGCGTAGCAGTTTTGAAGGTGCTGGAAGGAATCACTTACAGTAGCAGCTGCGCTGCTCTTTGAAAAGCGAGAGACGTGTCCAGCTGAACTCTGCTCTCCCCGGCAGGGACGTGAAAAGAGGCCGGGGCAGGGGGACAGAGGGAAGACGACCAATGCTGTTCCAAACCAGAGATTCAGCGCCAAATATACCTCACCCTCCAACCCTCGCAGCCACTCTGCACCTCCCTCCCATGTTACAGCGCGAAGTCCTGTGCTCCGAGATGCTTTTCAACGCAGCCAAGGGACCGACAGGACTGGTGGCAGTAAATCCTGACCCCAGCTGCTGCACCGTGCTCTGGTACGGGCAGGGTAACGGCACCAAGCCCAGGACCCAACCATCCTCCCCGTGCTGGGGCAGAGAGGAACCGCCGGCGTTCGGCCTCCTCTGCCATCCTTCCCCTTTCAGGGCTGCAAAAGGGAAGTGCTGGGATCTGCGCTTTAAATATGCGAGTCAACTGCAGAAGCAAGGAGGAGCCCGTCTGTCAAAACAGAAGAGGATTTCACTAATTTCCAACCAAACGAGGTGACAATACATTTCATCTTGGAGTACGACGCGGTGCTGCTCATGAGAAATGCCGGCGTTTCTGAAGGAAAAGTCAAACTTTTACTGCTCTACTGATCCCCCCCTCCTAAACAAGAGGGGTTCAACCCCATCCCTTGCCAACCCCACCACCCCTGCAGCACAACTTGTGCCTCCAAAGCCGCTTGTTCATTCATTCATTCAGGTTAGGGATTCCAGATACCAACAGATGGGCAGCTCTAAAAACAAAAGAGGTTGGGGGGGGGGGGGGGGTATGGATCTAGGTGGGGTTTTTTTTAGCCTTCACAGTTCTCAGGCTAACGCCGAGGGTTTGAACAGCTCGTGCGTGGGCACAAATTGCATCGATGCTAGAGAACACGGCGCTCCCACCGAGCAGACCGCCTGCACCCGCGTCACCCAGCGCCGCACTCCGCATGTCGTGAATCCATTCAAACTTCCCAAAGTCCCTCCGGCAGGGAGACACGCTCCCCGCTTTGCTCCAAATCCTCATTTGAAACCCAGGAAACCCTCGCGTCCCCTCGCGGGTGCTAAAATAAATATACACCTTTGCAGGCACTATTGATCTGCACGCCTTTCAAACGGAAGCAAGTTACGAATATAATAATGCTGAAATATTCCCCGTCTGAAGCAGGGGACGGCACCCGCTCGGTATTACACCGCGGGAGGAAGCCGATCACCAGCCAGGGACACATTTGCCCCCATTTCCACAAAGTGCTACGAGCGGCTCCGTGCAGGGAACCCCGTGTTTTGCGATGCCAACCCCGGGGGGGGGGGTGTGTGTGTGTGATGGTGGCCAGGCCGAGGGCTCCCCTCCGCTCCCAGACCACCCCCCCCCCCCCCCCGTCCCCAGACGGGTTTACCGAGATGTCATTTCGCTTCGTTTCACATCAGAAAGCTGGAAAGCCACATCTCGGTGCTCTTAACGGTGGGGGGGGGGGGGAAATAAAAATTTTAAAATGAAAGCGTGGCGGGACAGACAGGCAGCAGCCGGTTTCATTGTCCCGGCTGGCTGCGCCGCACGCCCCGCTCCCGGTTGTCGCTGCCCGTTTTTCGGGGACGCCCCCCCCTCGGTCTCCCCCCCCCACCCCCCCCCCCAGCAGACATCTTCCATCACTGTCAGGCAGCGCCGCCACTCTCCGCTCCTCCTGCCCCTTCCGCAGCCCGGCGCCGGGGCGGGACAGCCCCGGAGCCGCCCGCCCGTCCGGTGCCGGTCCCCGGGCCGCCCCGTCGTGGGGACCCCCCCCGCCCGCCCCCCCCCCCGCTTCGCACCTTGAGAGCGAACTTCTCGCCGCTTTTCTTACTGAAGATCTCCAAAACTTTCCCGTTGATGCCCAGCCCCAGCACTTGCGTGGTGACCTTGTAGTCGTCCGTGATGGCATTCTTCCGGATCTGCAGGCCGCCCTTCCCCGGGAACGGCGGCGGCCCGTGGGGGGGGGCGGCGGGCGGCGGGGGGGGCGGTGGCTGGGGGGGCGGCGGGCTGGGGAAGCCGGCGGGAGGCGGCGGCACCCCGGAGAGCATGGCGGGAGGCGGGCGGGCCGCGCCGGGCCGGCTCCGGGACTGGCGGGAGCGGGGAAGAGGAGGAGGTTGGGAGGAAGGAGGGACAGGAGGTTTTGGCGGGGGGGGGTGGGGGGGGGGGTGAAGCAGCGCCGCCGCCGCCGCCCCCCCCGCCGGTGCGCCCCGGCCCCGAGAAGAGCGATCGCTCCGGTGCGGCGGCAGCTCCTCCTCCTCCTCCTCCGCCACCTCCTCCTCCTCCTCCTCCTCCTCCTCCTCCCGGCGCGGCCCGGCTCTGATGTCAGCGCCTCGCCGCGGCCGGCCCCGCTCCGTCGGGGGAGGGACGGGGCGGGGCGGGCACCGGGCCTGCGCCCGCCGGGACGGGGAAGGGGAGCCCCCCCCCGGCTGGTTAGGAAGGGGGGTCTCGATCTTCCGAAGGGAGTGGCCGGGACAGCGAGGGGGGGCTTAGTGCTTGAAAGGGGATGTGCGGGACCCCCCGGCACGAATAGGGTGCAGATCTCAGCCTGCCCCCCCCCCCCCCCCCACCTCCAAACCTGCTGTTTCCCCACTGTCGTGGACCCCATGGTGGGATGTCAACAGGTCATGGCATTCCCAGTCTGTCCCCTCCCCAGTGACACCCAGCTGAGGTGTCTGGTGTCTTCTCAGTGCCCCCAGAGCATCCCCGACGGGACACAAGGCAGCTCGGAGGGGTCGGTACCGGCTGGGCCCGGCCACCCCATCCCAGGAAGAGGAGAGATGTCACCACCACCCCCTGCACGAAGAGGAGGGGAAACCAGTTCGGAAAGAATAAAGGCCACCCTGATGGTAACAGATTAACCCCTGTTTCCATGTTCAATCCAGAATTCAATAAAGTCCCTGACAAGGATGATAGAAGCAATCTATGCCAAGGTACAACATGCCGCTGAGCTGCCCGACATCCAGGAAAATCCAATGAACGTTTCTTCAGCCGGAGCCCAATGGGAAATCAAGACCTTTCGTTTATGGACATAGAAAGCACAGCCTGCTTGTCACTGATAATCCCTGTTTTCTAAGTGAAGAACATGGGGGTTTGACATTCATCCCTCTCTTACCCAGCTGTCCCACAATAAGCAGCAAGTGTGCCCTGGGGAAGAGATGAAGAAACGTACCCAAAGCCATCCCAGGAGTAAACGGCAGAACCTTAAATGACCTACAAGGCCCAGCCGCTGCTTTTTGGCAACCCGGTCTGTGTCTAGCCACGCACAGAAGCCCACCCTGCGTGGCGCAGGCAAAGGACTGGGAGGGAGGGGCAGGACATGCTCCCGGGCCCTGCAGATCCAGCAGCCGTGTCTGCAGAGCTGTGATGTGACAAACAGCCCCAGCCCCAAGCCACGCACGGGCTCCCATCTCCCTGTGAACTGTGAAGAGATCTGGGAGCCCCTCTGAAACACACTGGTTGAGGGTCCTGGCCAGAAACCACTGTCTCCATCTGCACCAGTGTCAGCAGTTTCACTGGTGTCACAAGGACTGAGCAAGCTGTGGAAGTGGGACTTCCCTCTTCTATTTACAACTAAAAGAAAGCAATAGCAAAATAAAATGACTGCAGCACTCAAGAGTGGGAACACCAAGCCCACACCAAGTCCTCAACAAGCAGCTGCCAATAGAAGAAAGAAGAATTTGGAGCCTGAAAGGAGAAAGACGGAGAAGAGCAGGACGGAGAAGGACAAGCCGTAACCTGTGCTGTCCCCTACACACAGGAGGAGCCACTTGTACCAGAGCAGGAGACATCTGCTCCATGTCTGCCATCCCAGAACCTTCTGTGATCAATAACACCCTCTCGGGTTTTTTAGTCAAGCCAATAAAACCGCCCCACCTGTTAAAAAAGCCAGCTCGTGATTTTAAAAGCTGTTTTTTAACCAGTGACTGATCAATAACTGGGTGAAGCAGCAGCTCCAACTAATCAAAGTACGTCATTAGCAGCAAGAGACAGAGCATCTGTCAGGAGGTGGCAGCGATAGTCACCAGATGGAAGAGTGAGTAAACCCACACCAGGCGCTGGCAGCTTTATAAATAAACCTCTTGCCGAGCTGCGGGTGCCTCTTGCTGTGGGTGCCCAGCTTCCCGGCAAAGCCCGCAGAGCGGCGGGAGGCCTCGGCCCGCTCCCGCACGGCACACCGCGGTGGAAGCGTTTGCAGCAGGAAAATTTCCTACTGGGAAAAAGGATTCATGCTGGGACTTGCAGCATCTCCCGGAATGTGACCCTGTACCCTTCACCCCAAGGAACGAGGGGCTTCAGGGGGTCAGAGTTAGGTCTGATGTACCCTGTAACAACACATCTCAGATGCTTTAAAGCTGCCAGCCTGCTCTGTGGGGTTTTCCCAGTGTTTGCCCCCCCTCACATATGGGGAAATGAGCCTTTAAGCCCAAATTTTTCTTCACAGAGGAATCTGGTCAAAGGAAAATGATTGACCCATTCCGCTACTCTGTTTCCTTGGGTTTCATTCATATTTGCTTTGTAACCCGACCCTTCAGCTATTTCCAAGATAAACAGAGCTCGGGAGAGGGGCACAGTTTGGGAGCCCCCTGTCCCAGATTTCCCATGGAAACCTCCTTGATTGTTCACCCGAGAGCTCCGGTGTCAGTGGCTGCAGCCAAGGCCAACCCTTGTCCCCCGAGCTGGGACACCGGGGACACCCACCGTGCCCCAAAAAGCCCCTGTCCCCGTGAGGGGGGTGTCCGGGGCTGGGGGTGCCCCTTGGCAATCCGGGGGGCGGGGGGGTGCAGCGAGGGCACCCAGCACATTGCAAACACTCATCCCCCCGAAACGTGTCCCGGAGCCGCCGTGGCCGAGTCGCCACGAGGTGGCCCCCGGCCCCCACGCAGCCCCGTGGGGCCACCGCTCGCCCGCCCCGCTCCGCCCCGATGGTGGTGGTGGCGGGGGGTTCGGCTACTGCCGCCCCACGGCCACGCACGGCGGGGAGCGTTGTATAATCTGCGTGGGTTGCGGGGCGGAGCCTTCCCGGGAGTCAGCCGGCAAGTTTGGGGTCCCTTCACACCCCCAGATGTGCCCCTGACCTGTGTGCGTGTCTGCCCCCCCCCCCAACCCGCGAAGGGGACTCGGCCCGGTGGGCTGCGCGGCTGGTTGCTCCCCCCCCAGGGTCTCTCCCCACATCACAGGACCAGAGCTGCCCTGCTCGCCCCTTCCCACGGCCGCTCCCCAGCCCTGCTGGGAAGGAGGCCAACACCGCGATTTATTGCGCAGGATCTGCCAAAGGCTTCGCAACCCCCCCCGGGGCTGGAGGTGGAAGCACCGAGGTGAGCAGTGCCCAGCCCCTGGCACACACTCACAGCAAAACCCTCTCTCTTAATCCTGCAGACAGGCTGGGAGCCCGCTAGTCCTCAGATTTGGGGACCTACTTCCAGGTACTCTATTAACTGATTAAAATCTGGCCTACGTGCACCAAGACATCCATCTCCTCCATGAACTTCCAGAGGCAGAGGGATGCGAGTGTGGAGCACAGGCAGATCCTCTGCCACCCACCCCCTCCTCTCCCCACACATCACGCAGCTTTGTGCAGCAGAGGAAGAATCACCACAGGAGCAACCCCTTCTGCACAGCCCACCAGATCTGGCTGCTTCAGCCTTTGCTATTTAAAAAACAAACAAAGAAAACCAAACCAAACCAAACAAACAAAAAAAAATTAAAAAGCCAAAACAACAAAAAAAATCACACACACACACACACGCAAAAACCCCCTACAAACACCAAACACAGCAGCAGTGACCTTCTCTACTCAGCCACAAGAAAATTCATCCGGATGTGAATAGGAAGGGATTTTTCCCCTCCTTCCACTCCCATCTCCATTAGGGAAAAAAGCAACAGCCAGCAACAGGCTCAGCCTTTACATCTATGTGACATAAGCGGCTGATCTGCTAACACGCTTTCCCTGGCAAATAATAAACTAGATTGTTATTTGATTATAGCAGAGTTACCAGGAAAAATAGGCCGTGAAGATTAGGGTAATGATCATTCAGGCCATATGCATCCTGTTCTTCTCCCTGGGTAGATTGCTATGAGCATGAGGCTGGTGAAAAGCTATCCCACTTAAAAAATGATAATACCTTTAAATAATCCTGCATGCTTTTAGGATAGGGGTAATTGAATTGAAAAGATATTGTTAATCCCCATTACAGCTATTAATGTCATTTGTAAATGGGAGGATTGGACTAAGGACGGGAGGCAGCACTGGAAGTGTAGCACTGCAAGTTGTTTCCTTGCAAAAGGAGTGCAGCATGACTCTCAGCAAGGGAAATGAGCTCCTTGCTGGGGGGGGGGTGTGGGGGGTGTGCAAGGAGCTGCTGCCCCGCTGCACCCCGAGCTGCCAGCCCAGCTCCCTGGGTTGCTTTGCACCGAGCTGCAGCACTCCGGGAGCTCCAGCTCTGCTCCGAGCAGCCGCTCCGCTCTCCCAGGACACGGCTCCCTCTCAGAGCTTGGAAGTGATCCTTGTGCATGGTTTGCGTATCTATTTATAAAGCACTGTGGGATCCTTTAGGATGAAAGGAGCTATTATAACCTGGATTTATTACCTAAAAAGTAACCATGAATTTTCTCCATTTCACCCTTCATCTGCTTGTCTCAAGACAGGCCTGAGCAATAGCTTTTAGATGGAGACCCTCTCTCCCAACCCTGCCAGAGCAGGCAATGTTTCTCTCTGGCAATATCGGTCCCTTGACAGGAATACTGCCTGCTGGCACCACCCTTCTGCGGCAGGAGAAGGAGAGATGCCCCTTGGCACATGGTGGGAAGAGGCAGCAGGTCCAGGGCTGGGCTTCCCCTCGGCAGATTAGCACCCGGCAGGCTCCGGCGTTGCTCGCATACCCGAGCGGGATGGCTCCGCACACCCTTCCCGCTGGACATACCCTAGCTGACACACAGAGTCCATAATTGCAAGACACGTCAGGAAATACTGGTCAAGATTATTTCTGTCTGATTGACGAGTACGAGGGTTTTCCTCCCCCTTCCCTGGCCAGCCGGGCACCCCTACACACAGCGCAGGGCAGGGCACGCACCCCACGGTTGCTGGACTCTGGAGCAGCACTCAGCAAGACCCACGGGGCAGACTGTGGTGCTGTGGGTCCGTTTTACACGTGTCCACCCCAGGTAGCATCCAGCCCAAGGAAAGAGCACATTAAAAACACAAAAAAAAAGCCCCCAGCATTGACCCATTAATGTTGCTTTTTTCAACACAGGGTCATTTTTCCACCTGGAAACCGTATCCTGATTCATTGCCCACAAGACGATGCTAAATGTACTTCCTTAACTCACAGTCACAAAAACCACTACTCACAGTCACAAAAACCACTACTCAGAAATACAGAAATATATATCTTCTAAAATAATTTGCTTTGAAAGGGATGTAGTCCAACTGACAAGCAAAACCACAGATCCCACACAAGGGAAAACTGAGCTTGCAAGCAAATATTAGTTCTTGCCTAAGGCACATCTGAGCAGCAGAGCAGCCCCATGGCCTTGGAGCAAGGAGCGATCAGCATCCCACATCTAGCCCTCACATTACTTTTTCTAAACACAGATTTGTTTTATTTATTTTCTAAGAAAATCCACAGCAGTACCACTATGGAGAGGGGATGGGATTTCATCTCGGTGATCAAACTGAGAGTGTCCAATATATCTTTTGAATAAAAATGGGTCCCTCATGTGCCACGGATCCCAACCCAGACGCACCCAGTCCTTTGCGGCTCCTGGGCCCCTGCACAGCCACCAAGGGCCCTGGGGGTCTCCAACCAAACATGTCACTTTTTGTAGGACAGAGCTGCTTTGCTGCCTGCTGCCTCGGTGACAGATCCTCCACATCACTCATCACTATGTGCCATTTAACAGGCAGCTCTGGAGCAGAGATAGGGAGCCCAGAGGCTCCTCTGAGTACAAAATAACTCCTATGAACTTGAACAGACTCAGCTCCTAGTCAGCAAGAGGTGCCGTTGGAGCGGATCAGACTTTTAAGGTTGGAAGGGACCATGTGCTCCTGTGCCTGCGTGGCACAGACACCCCTCGCAGGGGCCCAGCCAGCAATATTTGTGATCCAAAAAGGTTGCCAGAGGCCTGACACAAGGAAATAAGCTAAACCAGACCCAGAGATGGACCAATAGTCTCGCCAGCCTTGTCCCAGCCTGAGCCCATCAGCCAAGGGCAGGTGAGCCGCAGGAGGACACGCTGCAGGGTCACGCAGGGATTTGGGGATCACCTCGGAGGTACCATCAGGAACAGTGAAAAACGTGGCATGAAGTGGAAAAGGACACGGGGCGTATGTGAGGACAGAGGAAGGGCAGCACGCAGGGGTTACAGGCACTGGGCTGGGGCAAAGGGACCGGCTCTTAAACCCAGCATCCCGAGGCACGTTGTCCCTGGACAGCAGCTCACCCTGCACTGTGGGGGGACAGTGGGGTGACACCCCGGAGCAGGGCGCAGGGGAAGGGTCTCCACAGCAGCTGGGGGTGAATCCGACCTGGCAGGGCCCCCGCGAGCCCCAGATGTGCCTCCCCTCCGTGCCACCTCCCAGTGCACCTACATCAGCTGGCATCCATGTATAACCCAAATCCCTGCCGGTCTGCCAGCAGAGAGGAGGCATTTGTGTGACAAGATTACGGAGATTAGCTCCGTTAGCATAAGCAGCTCCTGGGCTGGCCCTAATCCAGAGGGACACACGCAGCCCACACGCTGCTGCTCGCCGTCTTCCCTGAAGGACCCGTGTGAGATGGAGCAGAGGATTTTCACCAGTGTCCCTGTGTCAGGGCAGGCACCACGTGCCAGTGGGCACCTCACAGACACTCCCAGTTCAGTCCAGCCCCTGCTAACAGGATGCCCACACCGGGATGGCTCTTTCTGCTCCCAGGGCTGCCTCTCAGTGAGCACACAGTCCTTGGGGCAGAGATTGCCCTCTGTGTTTTTCAACAGAACCTCTCCATGTGCTTTGTACAGCAAACAAAGGCAGTGCTAGTTATCTATAAATGCCCCACATACCTGAAAATGCCCCGCATACAGGACAGCGACTGCTCTCTGCAGGTTTCCATTCAAACCTGGGCAGTTACACAGCCCAAAAGGAACAGCTTTTTTACACCCCACTGCTTGACTTTCACCTGCAGAAAGCTTCTTGTCAGGAGCCTAACTCACCTGCAAGTAGAACCCAAAGCAAAGCACCAAAGGGGTACACAGGAATGGGCTGCAGAGCAAGCAGGGACTCAGTCCTCACCCCTTCACAGCAGCACAGCTACTCTCTGCTAGGAGGGAGGACTAGTACTGTTGGAGGGAAGCTTCTCCCCTGACAATTAACAGCATTAATTGCCAATAATCAGCAGTTGGGCCTCATTAAACCCCAGGCACCCAGGCGTGTGAGCAATGAGCAGCGCTTGCCCTGCCTGCAGGGAGGGGTGAAAGGGGAGCACAACCCCCGAGAAGATAAAAATCGGGTGATCTCCTGAACCCCCTGAAAAGGTGGCTGTGAGTGATGCCTCCCCGTAAGGCACAGAGCAGCCAAAGTGCTGGTTAGGCTGAGGGTCAGCATCGGTGCAAAGAGCCACAGCCGGGGCGCAGGGACCCCTGCAGCCCCCGGGCAGGGGCAGGGGCTGGCGGTGGCTCAGCCCTCGCCTCTCCCCTTCTCCTTCCCACACGGGTGCTGTGGCAGCGGGGTGCTGACAGGGCTTTATCTGGGTGTCTGTGCGTGGCGGAAAAACACTTGGGCCACCAAGCAACAGGTTAAAAGTGCCCGGGGTCAGGCCGAGCAGCTGCCGGGGGCCGTGCTGGAGGGGCTTTGCTCCGAAACCTCCGTATCCACCCCGGCATGCTTAAACCAATAACACGAGATTACATTGCAGCAGGCTGGGACCTGGCATGAGGTGCAAGCCAGAAATAAAACTGTTTGTGTAGCAACTGAAAAAATAGCAACAGGAGCTAGAGGAGGTGTAACTCTTTTTTTTTTTTTTTTTTTTTTTTTTTTGAGGCCACAAATATTTATTTATTTGGGTGGAAGAGATTTGTTTACGTTTTAAAGGGGTTTTGCTTGGGATGTGAGCTCCCCAGGCTGTGCCCCAGAGCCCCACCATGCTGCAAGCAGGGGTGCTTCCATGCAGGTCTGGGATTCCTTGGTCCCAGCAGCATCTGCATTGCCCTTTCATGAACCACAGGCTTTTGGACACTGGCATACACCGAGAGATGCTGGATACAGCAAAAAACAGTGCTGGAAGGATGCAGATACGGGCTTGAACCAGGATGTACCCCAAAGTTTGGAAGACATTACCTACTTTGCTGTGTGCTAGTCCCTTTCCAGCTGTTATCCCCGCCTTACAGGCAGGGAAAGGGAGTCAGAGAAGTGACTTGGGCTTCTTCAGATGGACTTCAGGCTTGGGACCGAGGACTGTGCCAACACACCCGCTGTGATGGCAGGATCGGGGTGGAAGGAACAAGCTCCACAGCCAGCAGACAGAAAATAAGGCAGATGGTCTAATATATGAGTCCAAACCAGTCATATACAAAATAAGAAAAGAACCGTCCTGCAAGCACAGGGCCCCTCGGCTCTGCTGCTCGGGGCGGCTCTCCCAGGGCTGCGGTTTCCTGCGTGAAAGTTTCGCGCAGGCGGGTGAACGAAGCACAAGGTCACCCCACAGCAGGGACAAACCTCCCACCTCCCACGCCTGCCATCCCTGCTGCTGGCTCAATCCCTCAGCGGTGCCACGTAGGAAAAGCTCTGCAAATGGCAGCAAAGAGGTTGGAGACAGGGAAAGGAAGCGGGGAGCATGCCTGAAATTTGGCCCACCAAAAGCTGCATTTGTTGTGGCTCTATGGGAAAGTAAAGCATCTTTCTGTAACGTTGCCAGTTCACAGAAAGGGCCATGGAGCAAAACCAGAACCTGAGAAAGCATTTCATAAAGGCTGTTTTATCCACTGTGTGTAATGAGACCTAACAGAGTGAACATTGCATGAAGCTCTGGTTTTAGTTTAATAGGAAAAAAAAAAAAAAAGAATCATCAAAGAATATTTATAAAGGTTTGTGTCATTCTTGTGCATTTCCCATCACATGGGGATGTGTCAAAGGATCATGCTTAGTCCTGAAAATCCTGAAGAGGGGTCTGGAAATAGTTATAGCAAAGCATGTGATCCCATTAGCCTGGGGAAAAGAAGAAGAAAATCCAACTTGGAGGTCTTGGCTTTCTCTTACCCTCCTGCCATCTTATTGCTTCTCCTAAAAGCACCACCAGTGTCCCACGCAGTGAGAAATAAGACGATGAGGGAGGTAAAACGCTGCTGCACATATAACTGCAGCCAGAATGCGTAACCAAGCCCTCAGTGGCTCAGCTCCACGCAATTGTCGTTGCAAAAACATCCTGAATCAGCACCAGCTGGCTGAGAAATGAAAGCCGGGCTGTTTGCTCCCCTCTTGCACCTCCCAAAATAACCACTGGCTTCCTCATACTCACCCCCCAAACGTGCTCACTCCCACCTTCCCCAGCAATTCAGTGAGCAGGGGGAGCTGCAGCCAGCACAGCCAGTGTGCTGGGCCCAGTCCTCCCTGTGCCCCGAGAAGCAACGGGATTAAAGAGGCATTTTTGAAGATCACTGGGGTGTAAGAATCTGGAAAGTGCTGGAAAACACAGCTACCCACTCCCCGTGCCTGGGGACCCACTGGGAGGCTGTGCAGTGCTGCAGGGCACCTCCAGCAAAGAGGCAAAACTGCCTTAAACCACCCCCGTTCTTTCAACATTTATCTATGTCTACAGAAGAAATTAAGCACCTAAATCCTATCAGCATGGAGCAAAAGGTGGGCAGCACATTTCCCCAGGCACCTTCAGAAGCCCAAGCCCAGAGGCAGCGGCCAGGGAGCTGCACAAGCCCCAGGGGTTGCTCATCTCCAGCTCCTTTCTATCCCGTGTCAGACAAGAGCTGGCAGCATCACGACCAAACTGTGCCAAAGGCTTGTTACTCCCTGAGCTCCGCACAGGGCACCAGCATTAAAGGGAATTGTGGAGGGGATCTACAGGGGCTATAGTGTTCACGTCTCAGAGATTCAGCCTCAGACAAAAAAATTACCCTCTCTGCTTGCTTGCACATATTTATTTTGTGCTTATGGCTTTGCGAGCAGGGAACTTCTGGTGTAAATCACTTGCATGACCTTTTCTGTTTGATGACTTTACAGCTGGCTGCCCACACCTCAAATGTAATTTCATTTATGCCATTCATCATCAACACCTGCTGGAGAGACTGGCAGCTTCTATCATTAACATTATTGGTGCTGCTGTCACCCGGAGTTGTGGCAGTGGCTGGGCAGAAGATGGGCACGCACGCACGCTCCAAAGATATTACTGCAAAGCACAGCCCCGGGCGGTGCAGGACACGAATGAGGACCTTGGGCATTATCGGTTAGACCTGCGATAGTATTGAATAAAATACTTCTTTTGTTCTTTCCTTCTCATCATTCAGCCATGCCAGAATGAGCAGCAGAAGTCACTGAGATCCTGCTGAGCGTGGCAGAGTGGAAATCCTGTTTTTCCAATTCTTTTTTCTGCCCTACAGGATCTTCTTCCACGTGGCCACCCACTGCACAGCCCTCGAAGGCCGCCAGCCGAGCACCACGCTCTGCTCTCCCAACTCCTTCTCAGTTATAACTTCTTGCGTTTCCAGGGACACGGCCCCAGAAACCCCCCTGCAGCAAGAAAACCACCCAGGGCAAGAACTGGCTGCATTATTTCTCCTCTGGACATCCCCTTGCTCAACAGCACCCTTCTCTAACGCAGCTCATCTGAGGTATTCTAACAATGCTATTAAAATTATGAAGAACTTCATATTAAATTCAACCTGTTTTAAAAACAATGTCACTGGTCTTTACAGCAGCCTTCAACAGGAAATTCTGTGGGCTAATCAGGCATGTGCTTTCTTTATTTCAATCCCTTCTCAGCTATGCTTAATTATACTTAATTATTATAATCATGGTCTCTGCCTTCCTACCTACAACCCACTTGCCCAGGAAAACAATTCTCTTCAATATCCCTCCGCTCCGGTTGTAAAGCCAAATATCCCAATTTCCGAGCTAGCGGGAGGAATGCAAGTCCTTACATGGCTCCGCTCCGCAGGAAGAGGCTGGGGCTGACTCTCTGTCATCTTTAGAAACCTCCTCTCAGCAGTTAAGAATGGGCAGACTTAATTCAGGCAACTATTTCATCCCCGCAGACAAAGCAAACAAGCTGAAGCACACTTAAGGGATGGTTCATTTAAACCCCCGTCGCAAGAGGCGAGGGAAAAGCTGCAGAGTGCTGGTGCCGATGACCCCATCTCCCTGCAATTCCGCGCTGGAGCCGAGCGCCAGGTCCCAAACCCTCCTTCAACTCCTTATAAGTTCAGACTTCACAGATGCCTTGGGGCACAGATGTCTGCCGCCGCTGGCTGCAACTGCATCGGGTACATCCCTGCACACTCGTTAGGTCTGTGTAAACAGCGGGGAGAGACAGAGGTGGTACCACAGAAAAGCATTTAGTGTACGTCATACGTGCTTTGTTCAAAAAAAATGCATTCACGTGAAGAGAAGGAAACAGTCTCAGAGGAAAAGGACTTTTCTGAGCATCTGTGCATGTGGCTGTCCTAAAAAGCCCTCGTAAAGCCCGTTAGGCTAATCTGACAAGAGGAAAGAAAACAAACTCAACGCTGTCTACCATTCATTCATCGCCTGTGCAGCAAAGTTTATAAAAAGGATTAGATGAATCATACGAAGACTAGCACTAGCTTGCCAGCTGCTTCTTAAAGAAAACCTAGTTCTGGGCAAAATACACCTCTTTGGTGCACACAGCCTTGAGCCACACTCTGATCCACGCCCGTAAGAACAGTGTGTGTGTAAGAACTGGAAACAAGGCTCAGAGACACTCCCCGTACAGACTGACCCGTTCCAGCAGAGAATTTCCCTTGATTCCACCCGTTCCAGCAGACAATTCACCCGAGGGCCACCTAAAGCTCCTGCCAGGCAGCTCCTCGGCGGCAGCGCGAGCAGGAGGTGCAGCCCAGCACAGCCCAGTTGAGCAGGCTCCTTATCACTGGACAATTTATACCATTGCTGTCACTAGAAGATACGTCCGGTCAGGCAATTTTGAGGCCCTTTGGAATGGCTCTAGGAAGTCCTTGGCTCTTATTTTCAGAAAAATCAGGTCCTTTGGAAACATATCAAGCAGAAGACCCAAATCTGAAGCTCCAAAACAGCTAACCACCACTGAAAAATCTTGGCTTACAAGTATAAATTACATAGGCAGCTTCAAAAGAGCCCTCGGCCTGTGTCTTTAAAATGTCAGTAGGCAAAAATTACACTGGACAAATTTGTGCCAAGCAACAACTCGCTCACTAGACTGATGCAGCTGCTTTTTAAAGCACTTTGTGCTAAATGAAACTGCTCTGTGGAGCAGCATTGCCCTCATACTATGCAAAGGTTGAAAAGTTAAACCCAGTGAATCAAAAGGAATATTGCTAAATGCAAGTAAATCTTTTCTTCTTCTGCCTGTCAAAATGACTCAAGAATCTCCTGATTAATTTTTCCTTCAAGAAACCCCATTAATTAATGAATGATAATAATTAATAATGGATGGAATATACCACAAAAGCAACAGCGGGCCAGACTCCAGGCTTCTGCCTCACAATCTGACTTTTTGTGCAGAGATGCAGATTTTTTTATTGACATCCCTCAGCATAATTTAGACAGGCAGAATTATGTGAATACAGCTTCAGGATCGGATTCCTCAGCTGGCATTACACAGTGCTGCTCCTTACAGCACCCTGTGCAGCTTCAAACAGCGGAATTTGTGACACAATACCTTATCATATTACATCAACAAGTATTACAGCACGGCAAGGTAAGCTTATTTTTTTAAAATGAGCTGCTGTGCCTGAGAAAACGCCACTCGGTCATACAAAACCCTCGTACAGAGCCTGTCCCTTGAAAATCAGTAACCATGGCAGACTGCGCAGGCGCCGTGCCTGCCGGCTGCGTAGCTACACGTATGTACATACATACACTATAAAGCAAGACATTCAAAGAACACTTCAGTGTCTGCATGTACATACTCTCTTACGTTTTTCAGACTGCAAACTTTTTTTAATCAAATACTGCCATTCACCCACGTTAAAACAAGCAAGTTAAAAATTCACTTGGTGTTGTCTGCAAACTTTCTGCAATGTAACATGCATCGTTTAATCATATAGGTCATAGCTAGAGACCATTTTATTGCAGCATGATTTCATCTTCAAACTATTCCAATATCCACTTGTGTACAGTAGGTTACCCATTTATAGGTTTCTAATAAAAGCAAATCTTCCTTAAGTGGCTATTACTGGATTTCTCTTTTCAGCCTAGGGATAAGCAGGATTCTGGGCTTTAAAAAGATCTCTAGTGGGCTGAATAAGAAAGTGACAACTGAAGAATGTCATGGCAAAACTTCGATATGTTCTAATTACAGCACTGTTAATGAGAAGAACATATGTCAGATCAGAACATTCATCACATGTAGCATAGACACACTGAAATCATCTATTCACACAGAGTCTGAAAATTTTCTACTCACATCTAGTTAGATGCCACAGAAGGTAGTGCCTGGCAATACAAAGTAAGTTACACCATCTGGAAATAATTAATACTTTTTTTTTTTTTTTTTTAATCAAGGACTTTTAGGAATTTGCACAGTCTGTTGCTAAAGAAAATTAGGTATTTATTTTTTTAAAAAAATGAACCGAAATACAGCTTTAGGAAATATCTGTTCAATACATTTAGATACATAGTTTGAGACTGACTTATTTCCAAAGTGTTCCTTCACAGAGTTATATTCACATGCACTTTAAATGTCTTCTGCATTCTCCACCATATTACACCTCATCACAATATTTATAATAAAAAGGCTAACCTGTAAATTCTGTAGACATTGACATTTAGTATGAACATCTGCAATGTATAAGAAACCCTGAATAGTAATTTGATTGCACCGAGACAGATGTAGGCTGGTAAAATAATAAGGCACAGTACTATGTATAGGGAACATGGGTTATTCTTTTAGCGACACAGACTTACTGACCTAGTTAGCCTGTCTGCAAGAACTGTATTTGGATTAAAGTCACTGCACCCTCTGAGCACAGGGACAACGTTCACCTATCCAAGACTGCTCTGATGACCCAAGGTTTTTACACGTTGCAGTGGGAATTAAAAAACTGTAAGATATCTGTGGAGTTCTAGAAAACGTAAGGGCTCTTTTATGGGAAGTATGAAGTGTATACATGTCCCCAAACCCTTATCAAATTAATAAAAAATAAATAAATCAATCAAGTGATATCTGTGATAAGCACTAGGTACAAAAACATGATGTCTGATTTTCAAAACTTCCAGGTACCCACAACACCAAGTGCTCAACACATGCAAAACCTACAGGTTTTTTCATTAAAGAAAAGTCTGTCGGTGCAGTTTGTTTTGAATCCCAGCTGGGTACCACAGAGAAGTACCGCAGATCTTTCCATATTATTTTGGCTCTCCACTTCCACAACAGCATTAAACTTTGGCAGGCAGGGGATTTGTATCAATCATTTCAGCAGAGATCTCTGGGTGCAGCATCAGCCTTTTGCTTGTATGGCGAGGATTAGTAAGACATTGCTGAGATCATCATGTGTGTGTTTCACAGCCAAACCAGCTATTAGTATTAAACAAGGAAAAAAAAGAAGAGCTGTAGTCTGCAGTGAATATCCCATTAAAAAGGACCCTAGGTTTATTTCAGAGGTAGTTTTAAAGAGGATGACCATTGCTAAGAACCTCTACTGATAAATTGCTGCTTAAAAAGTTTTCAACTGCGTGAAGGTCCGAACAGGTCACAACGATGGTGAGCGACACACTCACTCTTCCACAAAAGTCACCTTAAAGCTTTTCAGTTAGTCTGTTGTGAATTCTTAGGTCACCGGACAACTAGAGCTCCTATTCAAGCTGGATGGGAAGGATAAAGAACTCTAGTGAAGATTGTGTGGTACGCAGGTGATCTCTAGAATCGGGTCAGTGTTGTGAAACAAGCTTCACATCCAGCAGTTGGCGTTAGTAAGACTGAACCTGCAAAGAACAAAACGCAGCCTGGGTGTGTGTCTGTCTGCGGTACCACGTCCCGCAGGGAAGAATACTTCACTGTCCCACCGAGTTCAAATCAAAACAAGTTTCTTCCTGAAACTTGGTCAGGCAGATAATATTTGGACCCCAGTGCAGAAGCAATGTGTATCTGTCAGATGTGATGCGCACGCCTTGTCATTTGTTTATATAAAAACATTGCTAAACCAAACAGCTAAAAATGCAGACAATAAACAGAGCATGTTATTTACAATACAGAGACTAACAGTGCAGTAAAACAGAGGGAAGCTGTAAGGAACGTTTTAAAGCAAGTTTAGGTGACTTTTATAAACACAATGTCTGTTTTGCTGTAAACTCAAGTAATTGCATTTGTTTTGTTCTAACTTCCTAGAAGACCATGATTGAAGTTCCAGCGGAACCCTACTAGTGCTAGCAGATTAACAAACCTGCGAAACAGAGTTACCACAAAAATAAAAGCCGTTCTGAAAACCTGTTTAGACAAGTTCAGTTTTAGACTACTTTTAACCATTCTAACCAGTATCACGATGAATGAAAAGGATGGCCTTCTGGCGATTTCAGACCTCGCTAGAATTTAACTTTCCAAAAAACAAAGTGTGAATTTGAGGTTCAACTGTATCTCAGCAATGACAGGCACCGTGACTGTGACTTTACAAACGACACTGTCCAACACAGGCCATGGGCCAACCCTCCACGCGTGGCTGTGGACAATTCCTACACTGAGTCACAGGGAACTCAACAGGTCAAGTGCTTGCAGGGACGATTCCTCACCGCTCTCCCAGATCCAAGATTCACGAGCTCACCTGGAGGGCTCTCCCAGTTTGGGAATACTGTGTCACACTATTCACTGAAAGCAAATATTTCATAGAGAAAATGGGGCTCAGTAATTGGAAACAAGACCAAAATACTCTCAGCTGTATTCCCTGGGTTATGAATAAGTCCTTTTCAATATAGCAAAAATTTGCTGAGGCTGCTTCCTTTTCCTTCTCACCGACTGTGGCCACATAGAAAAGAGACACAAATTAGCAAGACAGTTAACTATGTACTTGATTTTAAAATATAGTCGTCCCGAGTAAGAAAGATCCAGTCTTAAACATACACAACTCATAACGGGCAGGCACGCTGTGCAATCAGGTCATGCTGAACGCATTTTCTAGATATAAAGCAACGTTCTTGCCAGCTAATGACTTTATCTGCTGTTCTACAGCACCAGACTTAAGTGACATTACTGTGTGTACACCAGAAGTTACCTCACAGTAACTAGTTCCCAGAAGTCACAGGAGAATGATTATTTTACATTTGGCATTTTATAGATGAAAATGGTTTAGAACCAAGATACTGCTCTATGCTCCTAAGAGACCTGTTCGTACAGTCCTAGCACACCAACAGTCTACTGTCTTCTGCCAGGCTCCAGACACTACCATCACTTGACAGTCTCTCTATAAAGTGCTTTTCTATGCATCTTTCCTAACAAGCTATTGCTTCCAAAAGGTTCCTTTCTCCTCACTCACCAGGTATATTTTGTAAGAAAATGCATAAAGGGCAGAGAAGGAAGAATGTTTCTGGCTTCTGGAATGGTGCCACATCTATTAGAAATTCTACCAAAATTGATGGTGTCTTCCGCCACTTCCCCCCAAAATCCACTTTCTCGATTCTCCATTTAAATAAAACTCCACTCAGCCAAGCCAAATAAAAAAAATACCAGTCATGCATCATTATGAAATGAACCATGAACATACCATATACACTGGTATTACCTGTAGACGCACAGATAAAGGTTAGACTGTTATTTTAATATTATTATTAGGCTTATTGAATTTACACTTGTAAAACAAAAGAACTCAGAAAAGCTATGTACATGAGGACCTCAGTTTAAACAGTCCTGGAAAGTTTGGAGCTTTAGCTCTGTCTTTTTGCCTTTTTATGCAGGCCTCCACCCAGCGTTTTACCAGTGCTGTAATTAAACAGAGCAGAGAAGAAAATACAGCCCCATCTTCTCAGAGGGAGGGTCTCCTACTGAACATGTGGTCACCTTATCTTAAAAATCACCCTGATAATTCTTTGTATACTGAGAGTCTCCTTAACATTAAAAACCTGCCACAGAGAAGCTCATTAAATATAAAACCTTCTGTTCATAAAAGCTCTAAAGTGTATTTAAAATTCTGTTCAGGCACCTGGCAAGAGATCAGATGGTTTTATAAATGGACTCGGGCCATGCGGCTGCAACAAGTAACAACCCGAACAAGTTGTGCTGTTGTCATTACAGGTCACACCACCTTTTCATGTTCTTGGAAGATAAAGGAAGAGGAAACACAAGGTCATATATTTAAAGAATGAGAAAATGTAGTCATTTCTCTCTCAAAGACCTGAAAGAATTTGATTAGAAATAAATCTTCTCATAACACATTTTGATTTGGATCCACCAGTTCTTGCACCTTATCAATCTTTCCTGATATTTCAGAGTTATGCTTAGATTTCAGAGCACATTTCCAATTAAGTGTGCCCCCTGACATTTTCTAGTAACAGTCCTGGGCCTTAAAAACTCTTTCTTGTCTGACAGGGGTGGCATGTTTGCTTTTTATTAAAAGAGGTCCATGTAATTCAAAGGAATGCACTCTACACAAAAAGAAAATTTTTAAGTGACCAGAATTTAAACATGTATATCAAACAGTTCTTTAAGTTCAACATTTTGTTTTGGAAACAACACAGGAAAACAAACACACACACCTGGCAGAAGGGATGATTTAAATCTGAGCTTCAAGGAAACATACAAATGATTCATTAGCCCTGAATAAACTGGCCCACACTCGTCATGGACCAGTCCTGATCTTGAATTCCCCTACCAGCTTTCCATAGACTTTTAAGGGAAATAGCAAGTGGACAGAAGTTAGTAGTTTTATTTAGTTAGATCCTGTGTTTCATGGCATTTCTATGCCCCTTTGGAAAAAAAATATTCAGATGATAAAATTTCAACACCAAATTCCTTTGGTGTCTACATCCCATGGTACTTTTTAAAAATCTCAGTCAGGATTGATATGGGAAAAGCAGCAGAGAAATAAAATTCTTCAAACATAAGTTAGCAATTTGCAAGTAAGTTCCTAATGCATTACATTAACACATTTGTGCTTTTGACAATAGATGTAAAAACTCTGCCCAGAATAAAAAGAGTTCAGTTGAAGATTAACTGAAAACATGTATTTTAAATCAATTTCCTTTGCTATCTTAAGCAAAGGAATCTGTTAAACCATCCTGATAAGAAACAGTTTGATTTCTAAAACAACATTATTAAATAGCATGTCTGCCAAACTGTACTCAACAGCTGAGCTGACCTACCCAGTAATGTAATATGCACCACACTGTGAGTGAAACAATTGGATAAACGTTAGCCCTTTAAATGTGTACATTTTGACTGAACTTTTTATATTCAAGATTTAGCCTCTAATAAAAAGTAAATCCATTAAAAACCTCTGCATTTAACTTCCTTACACATTATTAACAAACAATTAAAATACAAGGTACGTGTTCTGGAAATACGCAATTCTCTATTAGCTGACCAGTTTGGGTAGCACAGTACATAGAGGTATAGTGCCATTGGAGTCGGATGTTAAATTAGCCCTCAGCTTGTTCGCTACTCCAACTACAGGAGGCAACTTGGAACCAATTCCTGTGAAAGAACTCGTATAGCTAGAAATCCGTTTATTGCAGGTTTTATCAGTGCTGGGTGGTTTGGGCGTTCGTTTACAAATCCAAGGGTGCCTTAAGGCCTGACTTGGAGTCATGCGTGTGGCAGGATCCCAGCTGAGACACTCTTTTAAGAATTCTATAAACAAGGGGTCATCGCAGCCTTTCAGTGCCGTCACCCAGTCTTTGTTCCCTGGAGCACCTCGTGCTTTACCCCGGCGCGATCGACTCCCGTTAAGGGTCACTCTTCCATCTGCATGTGTAGTTACAGTGCAGTAGCGAGGATGACCCTTAGAGTTGATGAAGTTCTTGGCTCGCTTGGACTGATCCAAAAGCTTCTGAGGTGGCATTCCAAGGAGTTCCATCATACAAGCCAGCTGGTCTCCCTCGTCCTCTCCAGGAAAAAGAGGGTATCCAGTCAATAGCTCCACCAGAATACAGCCAAAACTCCACATGTCTATGGGCATCCCATAGCGACTTCCCAGAATTACCTCTGGTGCCCGATAAAATCGAGACTGAATGTACGTGTAGACTCTTTGGTGCTCAAAACAGCTGGACCCAAAATCTATAACCTTGATTCCACTCCTCCCTTGCTGTTTTAGGAGGATATTTTCTGGCTTCAGGTCACAGTGTATGATTTTGTTTCTATAAAGGGCATCCAAACACTGCAGTATGGAGTGAGCAAACTTGCGTACCAGTTGGATACTGAAGCCCTGAAACTTATTTCTTTTTATCAGCTCATACAAGTTCATACTCAGGAGTTCAAAAGTCATACAGATGTGGTTCCGAAAGGTGAAGCTTTCCAGCATGTGAATAACGTTCATACTGCCCGTTTTATCCTGCTTCTTCAGATGCTCCAGAATCCGGATTTCTTCTGCTGCTTGGCGGTGGAACCTCTTTTCATTGCGAACCATCTTTAAGGCTAAGTGTTGGTGGAGTTTGTGATCGTAGACTTTAGCAACTTGTCCAAAACTGCCCTTGCCAATGATTTTGAGTACTTCATACCGGTAAGCAAGATGGTCATGGGGCACGTGAATGTAGCTGCCTTGGTCATCATCATAACCTCCATTGTTGGGACCACCAATTACTCCTTGTCTCTTTTTTGCAGCTGGACCCACAAAGTAAATTTCAGAAAAATTAAATATCTCTTGCTGCTCATAAGCAGATAGCTGATGTTTGTACTGTTTGACAGCTTGCTCTGGAGCTTGAGAAATGGCTTTATGTGCTTTTGAGGAACTACCACCACTTTTAGAAGTACTTATGCTCTCTATACTTTTATCTTTTGTCAGGGAAGGAAGAGATCTGTCCAAACCAGTAATTCCTGCAGACTGAAGAGTGCTACTCCTTCTGTTGCCAGAGTCCTCAAATAATTGCTCCACTTTGACCTGACTTCCACTCAGAGGGTGATCCTTCATTGCGAGTTTGTTGCTAGAAACCTACAGACGGGGGCAAAAGAAAAAAACAAACAAACAAACAACAAATTTACTTTTTTCTTTTAAATCACAGACCAAGAATAAAATCAATTACATGTAAAACAAAACCAGTAACATCCACAGGTTTTGCATTTCTATTAGGAACAAATACAAAATTCTGGACCTAAAGTAACTCAAGTTAGAAGCATAGTTATAGAAGGGTACACAAAGAGAATGCAACTTACTGAAACAAGCACTTGCACAAACGTAGTGTACTTTTAAGTCCATAAAGGGTAAACCCCAGACAGCCAAACACTCAAACAAGGACACAATACCTATCTCTACTAGTATGCACGTAGTCAGCAAACAGCCGGGGAACAGCTATGTTTAGCTTTAAACGTGGGTGCAGCGAACGCAACCAGCGACAGATGCAGCTTGCACCTGTCTGAAACGTGCACCAGATCATGGATGTGCAGAGAAGTGTCAGGAATACTGCAGACAAGTGTGCCAGAGGAGGACAAAGAAACGACAGCAGGTGACATGAGGCTGGTGTAACCAGGCTGAACGGAAAAGGATGGCAGAGCAAGACAAGATACAATACTTAAAAAAAAAAAAATAAAGAAGTTTTTTCTTTGAAGGAGAAAATACCATTATATCCACAGCTTCCTCTGAAATCATGATAGCTGCACAACTATCTTAAGATAGATTTGGAAGCTTTGAATAATCAAGAATATCTCTTACTCCAACTTAGTTGACAGTAGTTTCTAACCACTGACTCTTACTGCCATATGTTAAAATATTTACATCTGAAATGAATGCATAGAAGGTGAGAAAGGCACTGTGAAATTTTTCAGGGTTGTCATTTTTACAGTTTAGTAAATGCTGAGCTCCCTGGAGTTCAGTTCCTTACTAGGACAGCAGTTAGTCCCCTGTTCTCATTGACGCTCCATGCTGATAGACAGCAGAGAGGTGTTGTCTTACCCTGGGCAACACTGAAGAAGCCATGACTAGAGTAGCAACATCTGTTTTCCATTTTGTCCTTTAATTTAAAAATAAAGATTTGAGACACATGCCAAACCGAATCCCTGAAAACCAAAATAACTACACAGGAATCAAACAAAAAATATAAATAAACCTGCAGATCCACAGCAATAAAACCAAATTCCTTTTCAGTTACATACAATCCAACATCTCAGCACAGTCAGTAAATAAGGGAAGTGAATGTTCTCGCCAAAAACAACTACACACGTCTCTCAAGAGTCTGTTTGTTGGTGCTGCCTTGAAATGTTAGCTCGTGCTCACAAGCCCCCAAAAACTGGGCACTTCCTGCAGAAGTCAGTCCTTATCAATGGTGACTAAGGGCTATCGGATACATCCTACTAAGTTCCACTACTCTGCATCCTATCAACCCAAAAATACAGCATACTGTAAGAGACACGCCTTTCCAGAAAGTCTTAAACACAAAAACAAAGCCCAACCCCGGTAACTTAGAATAAACGCCTTTTTCTCGGAGTCTGGCTGAACTGCCGAGATAAGAATGACATATTTTCAGAGCTGGCTAAAAGACTATTCAGTCCAGCAGACTCAGACAGTAAGTTTACAAATAAACAGAGAACATAAGCACAGAACAAGGTTCACACTTGTTTGTTTTCTGAGGTTTTCCAGGGGGAGCAGGAGAGAGAGGGAAAACTGAAACAAGACAAGCCTGTCCTAGACTAAAAGTCTTATTTTCACCTCTGCAATCAAAACGTGACATTCTTCCTACTTGGGTTTCAATTGTTTGCACAACAGAAGTAGCTTTTTATCACTGCAATTCAGAATAGACACAACTGCAGCTTTGGAGCCAGCCACCCTGCCGCAAGAATATCGCCCTGGCAGTTTGTATTAGCAGGGCTCCCCGCCTTCTCTAGCTGGGTGACTGAATTACACACCAAGACTTCAAAACGTGCTACTGTACGGCAGAAATGACACTTACCACATAAACTTCCCCCAAGTATTTGATTTCCAAAAAATGGCGTTAACAGTCTGACTGTCATCAATTGTAGCAACACAATAAAGCGTGAACGCCTTTCAAACACTGCTAAATCTAAATATTCTCTATTCAGGAGCAACAGCAAGCCTGCTAATACTGTTGTTTGCAGCAAACATTTTGTACCTTTGAATCCCTAAATAAACAAGGAATTAATTACTCCATTTATCCTGAAACTATTTATTAATGAAGAAGGCATGGCTTTGGATCTCAAACCCAACTCAACAGCCATTCAGTAGCAAGGACTAAGTTTTCATTCTTAGAGAACTACCAAAATCATTTGCCACATGACGATGAGACACAAATTTAGATCAGTCTTGAACTCAGAAGAGCTAGCCTTAAAGTCAGATGACTTCTGGGTAACATCAGCTTTCTTTTATGAATCAGAGGCTGTACAGGTTTTGTTTTATTGATGAAGTGCTACCAGCAGCCAAGAAATTAGGCTGACAACACAAGTGGCACCCTGTTGAAGATTTTCACATACTTACAGAACTTCATTTTAATTGAGAAGGAAATGGTTAACCCAGTTTCTACACCACTGGTTTGAAAAAGTGCATCAGTTATGAACACTGAATTAAACAAACTGAATTAAACCCATGTATTCTCAAAACAGAGATATTTATGTTCTCATATAGCTAAGATGAAAAAAATGGACAGCTGCAGACATGAGAACTCTTCAATTCTCACATAACATTACATCGTAATACAAAAATCTTTCAAGAAAGAAACCAAATATCACTTAATTCCAGATACTTCCCCATTAAAATTGAGCATCATGATTTTCATCCTTGCATGTTTCATCTCAGTTCCTGCTTGCAAGATACCACTAAAGTATTTTTTGATGTGTCATCATGGCAAAAGTAGGCATTTTATAATCTTTATTCTGGCCCTAAGAAGTTAACAGTCCTGATGGACAAAATACTGATGAAGAATAAAGATATACCAGTGAAACAAAATATTCATAGAGCTATATTTGTGTTTAACTGGATAGGTCCATTCTATTGATTTCTGTTCAGTTGTGAACAACTGAAGTTACAGTATGAATTAAACACTGCCATTTAAAAGTGCCCATCTCCTTGCAAAAAAAAAGAAAAAACCAACCCACTACTCTTCAAACTCTACTACTCCACAAATCTCTAAATTTCTGCTCTCCCTCAATATTACCCGAAAGACAAAACACAGACTCATGCTACTGAGTTTGCTCAGTGAACAGCACAGACCAAATTAATTACTAATATCTGTTACAATAAATTCCCACAAGGTGATGATTTTCAAATGCATCTTACTCCATGAAATGTATATTTTCACTTTTTAGAGAGTGGGTTTTTTTAAGCTCAAGCTCCTTCACTTCTGCCAAAATTCAGTAAGAGCCAAAACACATTTAAAAACCATATAAAGGTCAGATCCCTGTACAGCTAAACATGACCACCCTTGCTCAGTCGAATCACTTTAAGGAAAGATCTCGCAACTCCACATGTGCTGAGGAAACACAGCACTTACAAAGACATGTTAACACCTTTGGTCCATGAAGAGCTATTTTGCTAGCAAACGAAGTGGCAGATAATGCCAAAGTTTTCAGAGGAGAAAGATACTTTTATGAGATGTTTGGCAGCCATGCAAACCCACACCGCTCCTTCTGCTGTTTATAAGTACTTATCTCTTGGAATTTTCATGAGGGAAACTAAAATGGAAACATGCAAGAGGTAAAGCAAAGCCTGTGTGGATTTACATACTTATCACCATACAAGGTGACATGGCTGAACACTTCAGCCTTTTGTAAAATAACTTTCTTGATTAAAACATGAGCTAAGCATAGTAAAATAGTATTTCTGAGGCTGTCTAGCAAGTTCTACATTGAACACAATACCACATCATTTTTATGCTTAGTAAAAGCAGTAATGTTAATAAGCTACTACAAAGCTGCAACATCCCACTTCTCAAATTTATTCTTTATAAGTAGGTATCCAACTCCTTCATAGCTCTCACTGCCACACAACACAATGTGAAGATCCAGATGACTTTAAAATACTCACATTAGATCTTCCAAGGGAAGGAAGTCCTGAGGGGCTGTGTTCTTCACTTGTAGACTCTTGGTATCTAATCTGATCGATCCTCATGTAGGAGTCATATAATCCATCTCCAAACCTGGCTGGAAATGTCCCATAGACAAACCAGTAAGTCACAACAATTCACATTGACACAGACAGAGACAAACGCTGAAATGTATCTCACTTGGCACACTTTAGTCTGTAAGATCATCAGTTCTTGTTCATTTTTTAAATGATCTTCAGAATTCAACTACATTGCAATATCACAACAGAGTGCAAAGCTTTTGGGAAATCTTAATTTGTGATGCTTTTAATTTAGAGCTTTTCTTTTTTTTTTTTTTCAATCAACTTTTGCACTGCAAATATATCCTTTAGAAACACTGACCAACATACTCCCCATTTTCCCTTCAGTAGGATAATCGCGAACTAGCCTCGCTGAGAGCAACAGAAAACGAGAATACATTTAAATACTTGATAGGACTATCCTTTAAAGTAGGTTATCCTGTAAAAATGATATGTGGGAATTACAGTTAGGAGATTTGCTGCAAGGAGAGGGCGGCGGGGCGGGGGGGAGGTCGTGTCGGTTTGCCCCGTAACTGTTGGCAAATGCTACTGAAAAACTTAAAATCGCGACGCTGAACGCCACGGACGCCGCACCGGGGCTGGGCAGTTTTGCAAAGGGAAGAAGCCCCGGGGTGGGGGGGAGCGGGGCGAGGCGAGGCGGCCCCCCCCCCCCGGGGCCTGCACCCCGCGCTCGCCCGCGGGCCCTCCCCGAGGCCGCGGCCCCGCTCCCCACGGGACCCCCGCGGCTCATCCCGGGGAGGGCCCGTCGACCACCGCCTCCTCCCGCTTCCAACCCCCCCCCCCCCGCCACCGCCTCACCTGCACCGAGCGGCCCCTCCGCCTTCCTGCCCAGCAGCATCGTTCCGGGGGGGGGCGGCCCCCATCCCCCGCCGGGCCCCGCTCCGCCGGCCAGCGCTGCCGCGGCGGGCGGGGAGGCTCCGCTGCGCCCGCCCGTTGCCACGGGAACGTTCCGTGTTCCCCCCCCCGCCGCCGCCGCCGCGCAACCCGCCGCCGGGCGGCGCCTGCGCAGTAGCGGCGCGGGGGAGGCGGGAGGAGCGGCGCGGGGAGCGGAGCCCCGCCGCCCTTACTCTCCCCCCCCCCTTCCGTGGCGGGGGAGCGGCTGCAAAGCGGGGGAGCGCCCTCTTTATAAAAACTCGTTACACACACACATATACACATATATATATTTTTTTAAGCCGTATCCAAATCTTTTGCCCGTTCCTCCTCCCCGCCTCAGCGTGTCTCCCGGTGCCCCCCCGCCCCTGCAGACCCCTTCCCGGCACAAAGCACGTTTGGGAAACGGCTCCGTTCAATGACAACCCGCCGCCCGTCACGGCGATCGCCTCCCACGCGGGGAGGAGACCGGGGAGCCCTGCGGAGTGACCCCCCTCCGCCCCCCGCTCCCAGCTCCCGGGGCGGGCGGGTCTGAGCGGGGCGGCGGTTTCCACCCGGACGCTTTTGCGCCGCGGGACGGCGGCATGGCGGCTGCCGCGGCCTGAGGGGAGCGCGGCGGCGGCGGCGGCCGGGGCGCGGGCCCGCCATGTTCTCCAGGGCGTTCCGGGTGAGATCGAACACCGCCATCAAGGGGTCCGATCGGTGAGTGCCGGGCCGGAGTCCCCCCTCGCCGCGCTCCGCTGTGGCGAGCGGCTCGGTCCCGCTGCCCCGGCGGGCGCGGGGCGCGGCGGGTTTGGGCCGAAACCGCCGCGGTTCGGTGCCGGTCCCGGTGCCGTGCAGGAGGCGGCGGGGGCAGCGGCCGGGCCTCCCGCAGAGATCCGGGCTGGGGGCAGGCGGGGAGCTGTGACTGCTTTCACCTCGCGTGGGGGATAAACACGAGCTGCCGCTCTGAACACAAACCGCGCTTTTCGCTTGAAGGTGCTGCCGTAATTAAACGAGATTTAAATAAATGGTTACGCGGAGGCCTAGCTGATCCTGCTGGACTTTTATGTTCCTGCATAGGGATGCTAGGCTGACTTTCAGATTCGCTTGACGCTTCTGCGAATGACCACACTAACCCACCTTGTGCCGGTCACCATGTCTTCGACATCTGTTAAAACCGGGGGGGAAGAGGGAAATCTGGCAGCACCCCTGCTCCTCTGTGCCAGCTGTCAGTGACAAGTCTGGCACTCCCAGATTAGTGCTCAGGAGCTCAGAGCAGTAATGAAATCAGTGCAAGACAGAGGCAAAGACAGCAACAGGAGCTGATGTTTAAGAAAGAATATGAGCAGGGCAAGCATATTTGGCCTTTTCCCAGTATTCTTCCAGCACGTAACTCTCATTTGTAAACCCATACACAAATGCTTCAGATAACCTGTGAAAAAGTGGGATTCGTCACAAGAACAGCCAACAAAATAGTAACTACTGATCTAGGATTTATTATGAGGGATGGTCTAGACAGTTTTGTAATACCTTTGTGATTTTATCATTACAGGAGAAAACTACGAACTGATGTTGCAGCAGCTTTTCCTAACCTTAGTGCAGAACAATTGACTGAGTTTATTCCAAACAAGGAAGAGCTTAATGTCATCAAAATATACTGTCACAAAGGGGAGGCCGTCACTGTTTACATGAATAACAGGAACCCAATACTGTTTGAAATTGAGAAAGCTCTGTATCCAACAGGTATGGGGAATGGACTAGAATAATCTTCCCGCTTTACTTGATGGGCACCAACCTTTCCCAAAAAGATTTATTCATGTCTGTCTTAAGTACTTACCCTATCACTGTAGTATTGCTACATTTCATAATCCTTAGTGCATTTATTCCACCAACATCTTTGCGAAATCAGGGGCATTTCAGGACTCTCTCTGAAAAAAAAAAAAAAAAAAGGAAACCGAGGTGCTGAGATGTTAGAAACCAGGAAAGAAGTATTTTAAGTCATATTTTAGCATCTTAGCCCTTTTTATCTCTTTTGTCCACTGCAAGGTATAATTCCAAGAAGCATGATGTCCACACTTTGGGGCAGCCCTGGAATTAGGCAATGAATTGCTCTGGTATTATATGCTTTTATTTTTCCCATACCCAGCAATTCTTCCCGGTTGGGGTAGCATTTTAGCTCAGAGTGTCCCTGATTTAAGGAAAATAATGCAAACATTTATCTACATCCTTTATAATAATTCACAGGAGCTTGCATTAACTAGCAGCTTATTTTTCTCCATCACATCTAGTAATTATTGTAGGATTATTCTGATGTCAGATTTCTGGATTACCCAGGTAACAGGAGAGTGTTTAGTGTTGTCCTGCTTAGTCTTAAAGATGGGAAGAAGCAATACCTATAGAATTTTTTAATGATGTATCTTTAAATTTGGTTCTGTTTTGGGACAGTATACACTTTGTGGCTCTACCCAGATCTTCTCCCTGCTTTTTCAACATGGCCCCCTGTACTACAGAAACTAGCAGGAGGAGCAGGTAAGAGGACTAGAACTTTGTCACATTGCATTGCAAAAAGGGGTTGTCTTCAAGGCTTTTTACATGTTATCTTTCCCAGTGGCAAAAACACACCTGAAACTAAATACAAAGAATAAGTACTTAAAAGTAGTTCATGGTGATGTCCTAAAAAAGAAAATAAATACCTGTAAAAAAAAGTTTGTGAATGAAACAAAGTAGGTTAAGCTGTTTAAATGCAGTAACCCGTTCCATGTGGGAGTCTCAGATTTGGAAATCTCAGGGTGATCAGCAACTCTGAATTGGAACACAGAACTGCCCGTGTTGTTAGTCTGTCTCTTTTATAACTTTCCTTGAGCAGCTGAGTTCCTTTGCTGCCACCCCACTTCTTGTCAATTCAGAGGTGAACTAGCTTACACTATGGATAAGAAGTGAGTTTATATTGGAACCTACAGTTGTAATCACTGTCAAGTAAATTGTGTATTGTGCAGGTGAGGTTGGATTTGCATTCCTGGATTACTGGCTCTACCACCTAATTATGGATCAAGACTAACAAGAAAGGAGTCTATTTTCTGGAACCTGCTTTGGATTCAGTTCAGACTCAGGAGAATCAAGTCTTTATAAACTTTAAATTGATGGACTGCTCAACCAGAAAAAGATTAAATTGCAGCCACTGCAGCCTTAGTCTGTAAATGGAAGTGTATGTGTAGGAAGAGATGTCTTTTTTCCATTACACAATATCTAAAGTAGAACTCAAGTCCCTGTGTTTACTTTGTTTGCTTTTGGGGTAATAAAGTGCCTGAATGTGTAGCTGTGATAGACATCTGAGCAAGCCTTGCTGCTGACTTGTAGTGACCTAGTTTCTGGGGGAAAAAAAAAAAAAAAGTGTTACTAATGGGGGAAGGACATTGATGAAAGAGGGCTGCAGGTCATTCATCTCCCATGGCAACCAGGCTACCTCTGGGTACGATCCAAAGATAAGCTGGCCACCAAGACAATGTCCAACAAAGGGAGAGGGAGAGGTAGAGCCACATCTCAGAAAGAGGAAAGGCATGAGACTCTCCAGGGCTGCAGACACGGAGGGAGGGAGCAGATGTAGGAAGCATTCAGTTACAAAGAGGAGAAGCAAGGTAGCGCTATTCATGCTATTTCTGTGAATTCAAGGATCTATTGTCTGCCCTGGTTATTTACATAACATACGTATTTACATAATGCTACTTACCTTGTCAGGTTAAGGTCCTCATGTGATTTCTGTCCTCAGAGATGTGGAGCCTTTGTTGCAATTGCAGAGTTCATTCTAGATTTGCTGAAAATAGTTGTGACAGTGAATGGGAGGAAAAATATTGTTGGCTTCTTCAGCATACACATTAAATCTATGATGCTGAGAAAAAAGTGAGATGCCTTCAAAACCAAACCATGGAACACAGGTCAGTTCATGAGACTGCAAGCTCTAGACAATTACAGCTGCTATGAGGGAGAGCAGATGCTCTTTACATAATTCGGTGATGACGTGATGTTGTATGTGCGGCATGGAAAACTGTTCTTTGCTCACATGCCAGCCTGTTTATCCCAGGTATGGAAAGCAGAAGGAAGCACACAACAAGGAGTACTGTTTCTGTCCAGATTAGCAAGGAGATGGTTAAGGCTGCTTCCTCATGCTGAGGAGAGTTCACATCTGAGTGCAGCTGTTGTGACAGATCAGGAGGGTTGGGTCAGCAGTGGCAATTTTTAGGCAATTCTCTCTGCAGAGGGAGAGCTGCTGGGATAACCTGCCCTTGGGACAGGGAAGAGTAAAGGGGTAGTTTCAGACACATCTCCTTGTTCCTTTCTTTTTCCATGTCATTAATGAAGAGTAATGCTCTCTAGGCTGGGAGCTTGGACCTGTCTGTTAAAGCCAGTACTCCCTTCTGGCCTGACAGGGCAAGGGGCTGAGCATGCTTAGCTCTTCTGCATTTTTTTGGGATGTGCCCAGCACCTTTGTGAGTTGGATCCCTTACTCCACAGGGTGGTAGCAAAAAGTGCTGCCTTACTAGGAGAGACAGAGAATCATGTTTTATCTGGCATGAGTTCAGCTATTAACAGGCTTGTGTTTTTGCTGAGTAACAGGAGGGATGGGGGTGGAGGAGGTTGTGGCTGAGTCTTTCACTGAGAGATGGATGTGCTTTATTCTTTTCTTCAGATCTGATGCTGCCAGGAGTTGTAGTGCCATCTTCTGGCTTTCCTCAAGTAGAGCGGGGCACGCTCTGTGCTGTCACCCTCTTGGGAAACAGGTACAGAGGATTCATATATTTTCTTAGCTTCATTTAATTTTTAGTTTCTATTTTCTTACAGGAAGGCTTTGAGGAAATAAGAGCAGAATTGTTCTCGTGCATCTGATGCACTGTGGATCTAAACAATGGAAAATACAGCAGAAAAAAGAATCCACATAAGTTTCTGAGTTAGGATATGTTTGAATTCAGGTGGACAGCTTTGCAAATTGGTTCTTTTGGACCTGTGGGGACACAGCTGGTAAATTTGATTTGAAACAGAGTAATTTTTTCAACAAAAGATTGTATTCTGCACAGTTGTCTTTTTGTCTATGAAGAAATTCGGAGTGAGGGAGCTGTGCTAAAACTGTTTTTTTTTTTTTTCCCCCACTGCTAGTCTCTTTTGGCAGTGCGTATGCTTCTGTATGTTGTTAAAGTAAAGAATGTGTCGCTGCACAGCCTTCACTTCAGTATCATAGCTGCACATATCCGTAGGATTCTTTGGAAGAACTTACATATTAGAAAGATGGGACAAAACCAGAAAATACCTAGATGCTTTAAAAAAAGCAGGTTGTAAAGAACAAGGACATGGTAAAAGAAATTCAGTATATCACAATGGCAGCCTGTCTCTGTCCAAGCAGCACAGTGTATGTGTGCTGTCCTGCTGTAATACTCCCTTCTTTCCCCAGAGCTCCAGTAGCAGTTGCAGTTGCCACTATGTCCACTGCGGAGATGTTGGCTGCTGGAATGAAAGGGAAGGGCTTTGCTGTGTTTCATACTTACATGGATCACCTCTGGTGGGTATATTGCCAGGCATTTGGTAAAATGTATAACAAGTCTTATGTGTTTGCTGAAATCAGTATCTTTGCCTCAATAAGTTTAATCTGTTAGTTCAACGTACTGAGTTATTTGAGTACAGCTTAGATATGACCATTATTAAGGTTTCAGCTACATGTTTTTGATGACCACAATTTTCTGACAGAAGCAGGTGTCTGTCATGACATCTATCTATTATATACATACTGGAAATAGATATATCGAATTATTTACTCAATTCGGGTCCTTCAACCTCAGCGTGATTATTGTAGAAAAAAAGCTAGAACATCCCTGTGACTCTGATTTTAGAAAATCTTGTTCTATCAAAGGTGAACTTTGAATTGTTTTCACTTAAGAACAGTCAATTCTGAAGGTCTCAACCAAATAAATGAATTGCTCTGCATTTGGATTCAACTAGTCTGCTCAATTTTAAATAAAGATTCATGAGGGGAACATAGAGTTTATGGAGGAAGATGAGTTAAAAGTAAATTTTATCGTTTTGAGAATGCAGAAAATGATCTGTGCATCTGCCAATGACATTTGTTCAGTGTCCTATGAGTTTCAAAGCAATAAACAGAAAGCTATGTTACGCTTTTTCTTCTTTTTATAGGGAATATGGTGACAAATCTTATCCTCCTACCTTAGCTCCCTTGGTAACAGATTCTGCTGAAAAGGAGTGTGCTGAAGATGAGGAAGAGATGGAGGGCAAAGAGCCTGTCATCAGCTTCTCCACTGACCCATTGCAGCATGTGGACATTGGTGATTTGACCCTGAAGGAGCAAGACAGTTGTGCAATACTGATGGGAAAGGAGGAACTCAATGAGAACAGAGCAGCAGAAACAGCTGTAGATGCCACCACAGAGGTTCAGCAGGAAGCTGAAGACAGTAGGACTCCACAAGGTATATTTGCATACTAGTGAAACCAAACTATGCCCCTTTGGTTTGCTGAAGCCCATACCCATGATCTAGATGACTGTGGTCCCTGTGAGAAGGGGGTGGACAGTTCTGTGTGGTCTGAAAGAACCAAGTGCTGTGTTCTGAAAGACAGACTACTCACCGCCTACTTGTCCTTTTTTTCCCTGCAGAGCAAATGGATGCATTATTTAATCAGTGCTTTTTTCACGCCTTAAAATGCAAAGTAAGGAAGTCCGATCTGCCTCTGCTCACCAGCACATTTCTACGCAGCCATATGTTCTCATGCTGGTATGTGATAAGAAGACTGTCTTTGGATTTGCATGCTGGGTTTTTGTTTTTAAAACTGCAGAGAACAAGTGTGATATTTAGGATGAAGTTTTTGACTCAGAAGTAAAATTCAGTCCATATCTAAGGTGATCGAAGATTATGCTTACTTCGTACATCAGATGCTTTGATGTAGGGGATGTCCAGACCAGGATATGCACTTGGTAGCTAACTTGAATTGGCTGACATTTGTTTCAAGATTGCTTAGTCACTTAAGTGGCTGTTTGCTTACCCACAGGAACATCAGCACTAATTTCACTCATCATGTTCTATTTATTAGCTTGTTTGAAGTAATTCTTTCTCTGTGTGATTTGTATTTCCGCTGTTAAGAAACTTCTAGCATAAGTAGCAAGATTTAAGAAGAAATGAAGGGTGACTTATAACTAAAGAACTTTTAAAAAATCCATTTATAGCCCTGCTGGACAACAACTGGACATAAAGAAATCAAGCTATAAGAAGGTGAGATTTTTCTGTAGTTTTTTTTTTGATTAATTTAAATAAGAAATGGAAGGAGAGAAAAAGTTTTAAGTCAAAATTGTTCAAGTGCTAGTAAAACAAACAGACTAACAAAAAACCCTTGAAGCTGTTCTTAAAAGCCAAGTTCTTTTTCTCAACTCTCTGCTCCTGCACAATCCAAGGAGAAAAGTAATTGTCCTGAAAGCATGAGCATTAATCTGCTTTGAATGCAGCTAATGCTGTCTGCCACTACGTACTGTAATAGCTGTTAAAGGGTTCTCATCTTTTTGGACAGTTCAGTTGCTTGCGAGAAGAGGCCATTCCTTTTCAGAAGCTGTTAACAAACAAAAATTAACAGAAAGGAGACAATGTTGTCCCTGTTGTGTAGATGACAAGCAAAGACCAAGTGCATTGCCAAAGATCTCACAGTAGTCCCTGTGAGATGTACTGTGATTTGGCTAAGAATGTCACGGAGCAAACAGATGGCAGACCTACAAAAGGAACGCTTGCTTTTACTCTGTTTTAGAGCCAGAGGCACTCATTGCTCCTTAGCAATTGCTGTGTTCAGAGAAGCAAAGGTGCAGGGTGGGGGGTTGTTTTTTTTTTTTTAAGTTTTTCTGATTTAGCGAGTAACTTTAGGGCAGTCAGAAACACGTGAACAAGAACTTAAAATGCTTGACTCCAGATTTCTGATTGTTTCTTCTTTCAGTTCTCTAAATTCCTACAATATATGCAGCACCAGAAGATCTTACAAGTGAAGGAGCTGAATAAAGGTGTGGAGAGTATCGTGGAAGTGGACTGGAAGCATCCAGAGTATGTAGAATATTGTGGTCTTTTAAAGAGTTGGTAGTCTCGGAAAGAAGAGGGCGGAATCTGCTCCTTCCAAACTCTTATTACCTATACTCTGCTTGAATTCCTGTTCTGAATAGCTGTAGCAGCCCTCATTGCCTAATCTTAATATGCTCTGGAGGGAGGGCTTTTATACCTCGCTTCTGTACAACATTGCTTATGTTTCCTGCTCTTGTAAAGTTCTTCCAGGTAAACTCTATTCCTTCTTTATTCAGTGGCATCGAGCATGCTTAAAGTGGAATGACAGTGTCATGATTTCTACCTTTCCTTTCTTCTTAGTTGTGCATTCATCCATAGAACTTAAGATCAAAAAGGACTGTTAAATGATGAGAAAGTTGCATATGGTTCTTTATCCTTGTAGCGGGTGTACAAATTTGCCTGAGAAACAGCTTTGAAAATGTTAAGGAGGATTGAATTCATTGCAATTTGTTGCAGTGTTACAGTGACAAACTTCTGGCTTCCAGTTTGGATGCTAATAAAAGAGGTGCAGTATCAAGCCTGTTAGCAGTCACTAAAAAGCACATTCTTTGACAGTGTCTTGATAGTTTGCATGAGTTTGTTGGGGGAGTGGAGGCAAGAAGGTTTGAAACCCATCAGGCAGTTTTCCATCTATTTAACAGTGACTATAATGGTATGACTGTTTCATGCCCTTCCAGTTTAAGCAGGTCTCCCCCTCCCCATTCCATCCATGGGCTGGGACAACTCACTGTTGAGCTCTGAAGTGCACTTACCTGTCTAAACAGTAACTCCAATAAAAAGGTGACAGTGCTGCTGAATAAATGCTCCTGAAACTACAGTCTCAGAATGTCATACAGGCTCAAATCAAGCACTTTGCAAAATCAGAAGCCAAAGTTGTGATTTTAAAAAATTTAAAAAAAATGCTGTCTTTTCCATTATACATATTGATTTGCACAAATACTCTTACCCTTTCCTTTACTTATTACCTGATTCCTCTATGTGTGTTTCTTTTATCTTTCTAAGGATTAGTAGTTGCCTCACATCAAGAACATCCTACTTGTCTCTTCTGCACATCAGCACATTAGCTCGCTCTTGGAATTTCCCAGTGGGCCTGAGGCTTCCTGTTATATCACGTCTCCTTGGCAACTAATGGAGTGGAGAATATTTCTGTAGATCCAAACATATCTTCTCTTCTGTATTTGTAAAGAAGCAGAATTACTTTGGCTTTTTGCATTAACTTTTCTCTCATTAAACTTAGCCTTATCATTAGGAGGCAGGCATACTCAAACTCAGTTTGTCAGTTCTCTTACCTGCAAGCACAGAATCTGCAGCTCCGGTCAGTGAAATGAGACTCCAGCTCCTGCACTGATACAGTTCTTACTCCTCTCTTCCAAAATTGTCTATCAGTGACCACTAAAGAATCATTTCAGCTTTTAAATGTCTGTACATTTGTGGAGAGCACAGTTTGGAGTTTTTTAAATTTAATTCTAACAATTCTATGGAATGGGGCTGCATCCTTTCAGTGATGGCAGTTGTCCCTAATTATGAGAATCAAATATGCTTAGAATAGGTGGAGAGATTTACTTTTTCCCCAACATGTAGGGCTTTACTCATAGTGAAAAGTGTTTAATATCACCTGAGTTAAGGTGCTTATTTATGTGTACCTTTGAAACGTGTACAAGGACAAATTTAATAATTGCAGCTAATGCTTCAAAACACTGTTCTTTCAACACGTCCTTTAATCCACGCACACAGGCCCCCACTGCAGTAGAATGCATCTGGAGGAACTGGCGTACTGTACAACAGACCAGAAAGCTTTTTGCGTGACTCTGCTAGATTTTAGTTTCTCAGTGAAATGGAAGTGATAACTTCCAATCACGTTCACTCACACCAAATAATTGTTGTTTCAGCATTAAAGCGTTTGCAGTACCTGAAGGATTTTCTTCGGCCTCTGCTGCCCAAGACAGCAAGAGTGAAGACAGAGAACAAGCGTACCATGCTCCTGAAATCATTCCACTTTATGGAGTCTCAACAAAAATGATCCCACTCTTTCAGGAATCTGGACACAGGTAAGCACTGGAAAAGTACAATAAAACCATTGTTATGTGAAGAGAGAGTCTAACAAACTTACGCTGTTACCATTTTGTTAGCCCTCATGGGGAGGGCCCTGCATTGCTGTCAGGAAAGGTGAGGGGAATCAAGAATATATTCATTGCTTCACAAAGGGAGGAAATATAAGAGGCTGTGACAACTGTGTTCAGCAAGTACTCACACATCACTTCTCCCACAGCTAAGGAGGTGATAGCTCAAGTGTCAAAATTGATACATTTTACTTCGATTGTCTTAATTTGCCATTGGATAAGGCATTTTCTGCCCACCCACAGTATGGTTTACTTAAAAGAAGATGCCCAGATAATTTAAAGAACTCGCTTGCCTCCTTGTGCCCTAATCTCATCTGTTTTGACGTAGTTTAGATAGCACTCAGTGGCAGGCTTCCTTCAACTGAGTACTTTTGTACAAGTTATACACAGCCCCCTGAAGTTAGGGGTGTCGTCAGGGTCATCCTCCCAAAGTAGGCTCCCAGAACCCAAGGGGTTTAGAGTCTCTCTAATTACTGCTATGAATGTTTTATCTGGTACACAGCAGCTGAGGTGTAATGAGAAAGCACTCCCTAGCAGATGTATTTCAATTTTGAGCTGTTACTACCAAATATAGTCAGGGTAGTTGCTGTCTTCTCTCTTAATGACAGAACCCAACACCTAGCTATTTAAAGTTAAGTTTTCTTTCTCTTCAGGAAAGGCAGCATCCTCTCAAGCAGTGAGGTGAGAAACATCATCATTAACTATGTGAAGACCAATGAATTGGTTGATGAAACAAACAAAAAGTAAGTAGTCATGGAAGTTGTCCTACCCTGCTTCCACAGGAAATGCTGAAGTTAGAGGGGAAAAAGTGAACTTGTTTGCTTCTAATGCATGTTTTTGTTTTGTAGCTTTGTAAAAGTGAATGCCATTCTGTGCGACTGCCTGTTAGATAAATCAGAACAAGATGAAATCTCAAACCTTAAATGGGATGACCTCTTGAGCAGGTGACTGTTTTCCCTACGTAGTGTTTTTCGGTATTACACAGATTTAGCACATGCAACTTAAAGCCAGATGGTACTGCTGCTACTTAAGTTGTAACTTCCTCCTAGTAGTAATACACCAAAAAAATAGCCGGACACCTTCGCAAGAAGAATCTGATTCTTCACCATCTAACAAGCGTCTAGCATTAACTGTTGTTGTAAGGGGTTTTTTGTTTACTTGCTAACCACTTATCAAGGAAAGCTTCCTAAACAAAGAGTGCCTGGCTCTGTGTACAATCTGTTTGCATATATTTATAAAGCTATCCTTTGCAATAGGTAGCCGAACATGCCCTTTTTAGGCAGTAGTAGTCATCCTGCTCTTTATGGGCAGCTCAACTTCTGCTTTTTTAACCTAAACCAACCTTTTAGATCCAGGAGGCCTGAGTATCTGACACAAGACCATTGTTTCCATATACTGAAAAAATTTGCCTAAGTATTGCCAGTGTCTTACTTGCCTTGAGCTTCTCCATCCCACAGCATGTCTCAGGCACCTCCAGCAGCTTCCTTTATTTCTGAAGCCAGGTTTACTTGTGGGACAGTAACACGGTTTCTGCTGAATTTTAAACTGAAGTTGCTTCACTGATCTGTGAACAATACAACTAAACAATAGCTTAAAGACAAAATTAAAGGTTTTCCTCTACAAGAACCAACTTACAAAATTTTACTAGTATCTATGCTACCAATCTAAGCTATAATTTTTGTGAGTCAATAGACTAGCTTTCTTTTTAGCCAGTCCCTTTTTTAATAGCTAGGATGCAAACCTTTGCATGAGATCATCATGCATTATCTTCTTAAGATACAAATTCTTCTCACATGTACAATGGTGGCTTTCATGTAGTCTCAAAAACCTGCGAGAGGCTGCAGTGGAAAAGCACAGTTAACCTCAGCCTTGCTGTACTGTATAGACTAATTGGATGTATAACTTTGTTCAGGTGCCTTGAACGACTGCAGCCCTTGCACCAGGTGACGTTTTTTGGACAAGAACCTATTGTGAGGAAAGGAAACATTGAGCCCATCGACATAACCATAGCACAGAGATCATCAAATAAGAAGGTAAAAGGAGAACTAGAATTAGGGGGTTTGAGCAGAAGCCCAGATTCTGAGAGCAGCTTTGGCAGCTCATTTTTCTGGGATGAATGAGACATGACTTAATAATAGCTACAGCAGTGATATTTGCAATAATTATTAAAACCTGTAGGTAACAATTATCAAGAACCTTGAGCTGTATGGTCTAGACCCACAGTGTGTGGCCAATGTTCTGCAACAAAAAGTACAAGCCAGTGCCACCATCACCCCAGTACCAGGAACAAAAGACAGAGTTCAGGTCCAGATCCAAGGCAACCAAATCCATCATCTGGCCAAGATGCTGCTAGGTAAGTCATTTCTGGAACTGGGCTGGGACTGGTTACAGCAACATACAGATTTTCATTCTTGAGCTCTGAATATTTGCCTGAAGTGAACTCTTGGTTATGTTGCAGAAGAATACCAGCTACCTCGGAAATATATTCAAGGCCTTGAGAAGGCTCCAAAGCTTGGCCGGAAGAAGTAGGAGGAAAATCTACTGCAGGAATTACTCAGATCTCATTATTTATAGAAGTGTTCTGCCAACAAATCAAGAATAATGTACAGGCCCTACTCATTCAAAAATGAGTCCTGGATGTTTACAAGGTCTAGGATTCACCCAGATAACAATACTGCTCCAGCTGTTCATTTTTCATAAAAATAAAAAGCTGAATAAAACCCCTATCGTTATCCTTTTCCGTAATATTTTCTAGAAGTTCCTAATGGTGCACTGTTTGCTGGCTACAGTGGCTTTGGGCTAGTTTAGCATTCTTGCTTTGCATCTTTTAGCAAAGGCGTGGTAATAGAACCTCCACTGAAACGTAAGCAAAGTGCATTGCAACACCTTGTCCTGGAACAGTCCAGGGTGCTCTGCCACAGATTCTGTGTCAGAAGTAAAACTCATTTGCTTTTAGGTTTTATCCTTTTAAACATTTCCAGGTATTAATATCAGACATTCTAGCACTGAGAGTGAACGCTTAGTAGCTGAATTTTTATGGTTCATCTTATTTTTCTATATAAATACATTTTAATGTATGACATGAACGGTAACTTACCACAGGTAGACATGGGTATCATTTCTCAGTATTTTAGCTGGATTTGACAGAAGGCGAACACTTTGGTCAGGTTTCACAGGCACGGATGTTCTGTACCTCTTTAGCTGAAGCCTGAACACTTTACAGTAGGGTTAAGACATTTAAGTTCACTTCTAGGAAGGATATTAGACTTAATACATAAAAGTTCCACAGGAGGGCGCCAGAAAAAGACGTTAAAGAGATTTGTTTAATTACTGACAGTTTTATTATAGTTGTCTTTTACACTGTCTACATATGAACAAGTAGTTTCAGAACCTCCGAAAAAGCTGGAAGTGAGACATTTTTTAAAAATGCCCTGGAATTACTAGGTAGTAGTAAAAATAAATTACAGCATTGCAAAAATGCATTTCACTTTGCCATAGAAGCTTTACTATTCCATTCTATACACATTATTTTACAGGTTTTACATTAGACATGAAAAATAAATTCACACGAACTAGGCAAAACAATATACTAACCAAAGGCACTGCCAACAGTATTTTGCGCTTAAGGAAGGGGCCAGTACTTCTCTCCCAAACACAGCTCAACTGACAGTTGAGACTTTGAGTTTCAAGATCTACCAATTCTTCAGATGCCCCATATCTTGAAAAACCAAAAGAAAGAGCCCTCCTCTTTGCAGGAGGTTTTCAGCAGCATTCACAGTAATTGCATAAGAAGCCATGCCTTCTACAAAATGTCAAAGACATGCTGGGTTCCAGGGAGGGAGAGGGAGACAATCACCAAAACTCCAGTAGAAAACAACAACAAAAAGAAATCTTTACAACTTTTAGCCAGAAAGATAAGGGATTCAAAACCAAGCGTCTGGATCTTACTTCTCAGAACCAATGGCAGTTTTTACAGTCAGTGTTCTTCCTCATGACTGAACAGAAGTATTTATACAGTGCTGTCAAGACTGAAAGCACTAGATAAATGTACTTAGATTACTTCACTACGCACTTGTGAAGTAATAAGTATTCTTGTAAATGGACAAACAGCACCAAAGCATGAGAACTGCTGCTCTAGTGGGGCTGCTGCCACGCTGTTAAAGGTCATCTGGGTGTAGAGTACAGTACAGCTGGGGGACCCGTCCCGCACCGCGTGCCAGAGGCCACAGCCCTGTTGGCAAACCCTTGGACACTACTGACTAAAACATGAGCTGGAACTAAGCTTGCAGAAGGTGGCATTTATACAAAACGAGGGGCCTTAAGTGATCCAGTTACTCTTTTATGGTTTAAAAACAATCACACTCAAGTGTAAATCTGGAAAAAAAAAAAAAAAAAATCCCAAGCAGTCACCTTCAGGAAGGAAACAAAACAGTTCCTCATCCCTCTACGGACAAAAGCAGCCTCATCACAACAGTACTTTACCTTAGGTAATTGTGAGGACAGGAGCGACAAGGCCTTTTGACAAAAGCCCCTTCCAGCTTCCTCCTTAGCCCAAATGCAAAGTTTTCAGACTTAAGGAAAAAAAAGGCACTGAGGTAAATTTTAGACTCTTCCACGTTGTCTCTGTGGTAACTGTTACCCGATAACCCGTTGCCTCCCTCCCCGCGTCACGCAGGTGGGATCACAGCAGCCTACAGCCAGCTCAGAGGGACACGTGTTCATCCAGTCAATCTGAAACCCTTCCACAACGCTCCACCTGAACGCGGCTAGTATCAACGTTCCTTTTCCCCGTTACACTTTGCTTGCACGCCTGTGTAAACAGAGGGAAGACTGAGCCTGGCCGTGTGATACAAAGCACCGAGAGCAAACATGGGGCCCATCCTCTCTCCGCCTGGCACCGCTGGGGCCTCCCTTGCCCTTCAGCCATCGCGGCATGGCAGCAGCACGATCGGGGGCTCTGGTGAGAGTTACGGCAGTAACCGATGCTCCAGCTCGAGGATTTTTATGAAGGATGTGCAGTGCACGCGTCGGAGACGGTGGGAGCCCTGAGAGAGGGGCTCGCTGTCCTCTCCCGGCTCCACATAGAGAGCAAAACCGGGTACCCTTCCCGGAGAGGCAGGCAGAGCACCGACTGCGAGCAGGGAGGGGGGGGGAAGGGGAACACGACACCTTTGGGGTGGCACGGGGAGGGAGAGGACAGCGTGTCATGGACAGAAGCGGTGGGAAAGCGGTGCCGGGAGGGTTTGCAGGAGGAAGCGGAGCACGAGAGCGCAGTGGGGGCGAAGGGTTGCCTTACTCATCCTGGCGCTAAGGCTGTCACACGCCGGCAGCCTCTGCTCCTGGTGCCACCTCCACACCCTGGCCCTGGTTGGAGCTCCTCTCCCTCGGCGCCAGACCGGTTCAGAGCTCAAAATCGGTTTGATTTGTGAAAGGGGTTTTGAGTTTTCCTGGGTTAGTCTGTTGGATATCTATTGCTAAATGTTCAATATCGAACCATCGGCCTATGCCTCAACCGTCATCTTTACACTTTTCAAACAGAATTTCTTAAAATGTAGGTCCCAAATCCTACAGAGTAGAAAACTGGTAAAACACTTGCTAACTTAGCTAAGCATCAGGGGTATTTGCTGTAGTTCACATCTGTTTTCAAAACGAAGTTAAATAGAATCAAAATGAATGACTTTTCCAGGAATTAACATTACCAAGTTTCAGTAATACTTACTAACAAACTCTCTGGGTGTTGCAGCTGCCTTGGTGTCATAACTGTACATTTCCCTGGCTATCTTAGCCCTGAACAAGTCTGTCCGGCGTTGGTTACAGCTGCAACACCCACGTGGTTTGCTGCAACCACCTCCTCCGCGTTATCTGCTGCTTCCTGTGCTCTACTTACGAAATGAGAACTCGGCCACGTGGGCACACGCAATGAGCCGCAGCACCTCCGAACCAGAACAAGCAAGTTGCTGGGAGGAGTGTGAACAGCAAGCGGTACCCTGCTCAAAACATTAGCCAGTAGATGTTCCTGTCGGGTTTGACGCTGAGCGTTTTCCGCAAAGCTTCTCCATCTGATGGTACAGCTGAAAAGCGAACCAGCAGCTGTGTTTGTTTGGTTTGTTGACGGGCAGAGTTTTAAACCACCCTTCCCATTCTTTGACTGGCTCTGGTCCTGGGATAAGAGGTTTCAGAAGAAGAAAATGCAATATGTTCATTTTAGGGGTGCTGTGAGCCAGACCTTAATGGAAGGATGAAGAGGGAGACTGACTACTATAAGGTGTCCTGAGAAGTGTCTTTTCATTTTAAAAATAATATCTAGCTTAGTCTGATGCCCAGTGCCTCCTGAAGGTTATCCAGGCTTGCCTCGGGCTTCTTTCAAGGTCTGTTGCAGTCTCTGTTTAAACTTCTCATACTTCCTTTGCACTTGCTGGATTTTCTCCTTTTCTTCTTTGTCCAATATCATCAAGAAGTTCTGTAGCTCCGGGATGGAGAACGCATCCCACTGCAAAACCAGCAGAAACAAAGGGAAAGTAAGCACACACCATTCACCTTACTGCTTTTGTGGGTTTTTCTTCCCCTGAATCTGTGAAGAGGAACAATAAAACACATTTAAACACATATCTGGTCTCCAGGTAGCTTAATCTCACAGGGTGATACGGGAGAGCCGGGATAATGGGCTACAGCATAAAGGGCCATCCGATTCCTGAGCCCTTGAGACTGCAGAGTTAATGGAAATCATCTTTACTCAGGTGAATGAAAGCTCCCACTGCAAGAGATGACACAGCTCCCTAAGGAACTTGAATATATCTGGGCATAACTGATGTAGCATTCATCACATTTCTTGCTACACAGGGGGAGCAAGGTCCCCGCTGGCAGCACTACCCAGCCGGAACCAGTTCTCTTTATTTTATTGCAAAGTTATTAGAACTGTTTGAGCTTCAGTAAAGCCCTTGGCACGGGGTGCCAGCAGACAGGCTGCTCCGGCTGTCACCTACAACAGCGTCGGGCTGACAGCGAGGAACAGGCAGGCCACAGGCTGATGACTGCAATCATTTAATAAACTCTGCTTTGTGCCTGCTCAGCACGGCCGCGGGCAGCCGGCATTCCCGCGGCATCCTCGCCAACCACGGTCCCACTCTGCCGGCGGCACGGCAGGATCCCGCGGGATGCAGCAGCTCCAACACTGGCCTTCGCCACGGTGGGGAGCGTGACCGCGACCAAAAACTGCCTGAGAATTTATTACCTGAATGTCCCTGGCTTCTAGTTAAGTTAGTGGATTACTTATAACAGTAATCTTGGATCTAATTATTGAGGATTAACTCTGGGGTGGTGTTGCTTGGTTCTGTAAACAGATTACAGCTCGGCATTTTTACAGCTCAAGTTTAAATTTCGTAAAAATCAACATAATTTAGGAGCAATAAACGACCAATTTTTTTTATTATTATTTTTTATTTTTTTAAAGTAAGGTACAAGTAGTCCGTTCAAGTTTGGGGAAAAGCTGGTATCACACTCCGTATTTTAGAAGGCAATGCCAGCGCCATTAGAGGGAAACAGCCTTGCTCGCATGGCACGGCTTCACCCGTGCTGCCCCGGCCGTACAGCTCCCAGCTCTGCAACGCTGCCACGTGCTCTGCAGCGCTGTTAACTTTCATGTAAAAATCAAGGGAAAGAGTCACCGACGTACCTCAACTTCCCCCGTTTCGTTTTCCTTCAGCACAAAACTGAGCGCGTCTGTGTCGGGGCCCGCCAGCAGCCGGAGGTACAGGGGGTACTCGGAGAGGGGGAGCTTCTGGAAGAGCACTGCAAGGGGACAGCAGACACCCACGGTGAGACACCTTGGCTGCCAGGGCAGAGGAAAGCTCAGGAGGTCAACTGGAGCATGCATAAGCGGTTCATGCTGCTCAGGATCACGGTGGAAATAGCTGAGTCTCTAACACAGATCCGTAACAATCTCTGTTAGGTCTTTCCTTCTGAAAACTAGTAATTCCCCGTTAGCAGCATCACCTCCTGCGGAGGTCCGGCCGTTTATTCACATGAAATTCAGACGCTGCCTGCCTTTAAAGAATTTAGACATTGCCTGCCATTTTAAGATTTAGACACCGCCTGCCGCTAAAGAATGCTTTGGGTATGCTTCTGCAACTCAGAACAGTAAGTAAAACTGATCAGCCGCAGGGACGCTGGCGGGTCCGAGGGTGCGAACTCACCTTGCCCATCTTTCCGCATCTCCTTGAAAAGTGCAAACTTCTGAGGATTATCCACCACCATGAATTTCTTCAGGAGCCCCTGGATCACCTCGCTCACCGTCGTCGTGCTGCTGATGTGGAGCTGCTTGATGGCATCCAGCGGCAGGTAGAACGAGGTTCTCTTGTCCGTCATTTCGGCCAGGTTCACCTCCTTGAGGGCGTCGTAGATGGACTGCGGCCGGATCCCTGCCGGTACCGTCACGGGGCGGCGCAGTTTCAAATGCACTTTAATGAAACCTGTGTACGTCCCATCGTCGTTCTACAGCAAAGGAGAGGGGGGTCAGGCTCCAGCGACCCTTTCCAGCCCTTTCCCTCCACGACAAGGGGCTTTCTGGTCTAGAGAGCTGCAGCCCATGGGCTGACTGCAGGACCTTCTACCCCTCTGTACTGCCAGGAGGTTGAGGGTTCCTTATTAATCACGTAAAAAGTAACCAGTAATTTTGGGTTAGTCATTATTGATTTTCTCCTGTTCCTTCCACTCTGTAATGACTCATCCCTTCCTCATGTCTGTGCCATCTTGCCTTATTTGAAACCAACACTGCTACAAGTCAGTTATGGAAACCATTACATGTAATTTGTAGTTGCACTTAAATGAGGATTTGAAACCCCTGGGAAGGTCTCTACCCTCACGTTCAGCAGGATCTCCCAACCATATTCCTCACATTTTATTTCCTGCTTATGGAATTCTCGCATCTCCATGTAATAAATCATCATCCAGGATCAGCCTGTCTCACAACAGGTCCCTTACCCTACCCTCAGCTCTGCAAAAATGCAGAAATCAAGAGAAAAGCCTGGACCTGTGGACTCCACCCGTGGGTGCCAGGCAGGAACAAGCCAGGGGATCCACCTCAGGTGCTGGGAGCGCTGGTCTGTGGTCCCAGCAAAGGGCCACCCAAGGCTGTATCAAGTCTCAAGAGTGTATTTTCACTAAGCTTCAAGTCAAGTAACTTAAGAGTAAACATTTGGGTCCCGAATGACTTCTGTAAGTCAAGGGCTGATAAAAATCAGTGGGTGAGACATTCCAGCAGAAATTACTGTGCAGCCTTCGCAAAGGAAATTGTTTTAAGATCTACTATTTTAATTAAATTTCAGGTTTATTTTCAGATGTTTGCATCTGAAAGCAGGGAGTTACGAAGCTGCTGTTCTTAGAAGTTCTATAGCTTAATTATTTCACTCTTTAAGAAGCTTTTTCCCCCTCTCTATAAGATCCTGTGAAGTTTGTACCTTTGTGGTACTCCAGTTTGTAAAAGAGTTGATTTCCGTGTCTTTTCACGACATAACACCAAGGCTTTACTTACAGGTGGTGATAAGCAAGCTTGCAACAAAGCTTCAAAATATAAAGGCATCCACTTTGGTTCTTAGAGCTCTGCTTCAGTAAGCCTGGCAGTGGAGAGGAGAAAAGCATCTCTTTCTAGAAGGGCTTTGTGTTTCTAAATACACTTTGTGCTTCTAAATCCACTTTGGATTTAGAGTTTTACTGTGACTCATCCCTGCTAGAACAACGTGGGCTCATCTATTTGTGGCAAGTCATTCGCAGCCCAGGCTGGCCGGAGATCACAGCACCAGCACTCCCAGTTGAGAAGGGACAGAGGCAGGGAAGGGCAGGAGATAAAGCAGAGCAGGTAAGGAAGACAGGAACATCTCAACAGCCACAAGCCCTCTTGCCTTGGAGATGCCTTCCTACAGCCTGGCTCAGCCCATGGAAACCCGCATCAGCCTGTATTAGGCAGGTAGAGCCCAGTACATACCAGCTTCATCAACAGGCAGTTTGTAACTTTTGCATTGTATTTTTCAATTTTCTGTTTGATCTCCTGGATGGTCGGAGGCTCAGGTTTTTCTTCTTCTACTGTTTGTGTTACATTCTGAAATCAGAAGAGACAGGATTTAGCTGGTTTACGTATTGGGTAACACTGCAGCTGTTCAGCTCTATTTTTCTTGGGAAACGCAGGGACAAGGAGGCTGTGCAAATCCTGAGCTCATGCTAGCAGCGATGGCACGGGTTGATATGGTCCCTACAGCCAAGAGGCTAAATGTGCAGGATGCCACATCCCTGCCCCAAACCATCTCTGTACACCAGTAACAAGCAGTGGGGGGGCCAAACAAAACCCACTAGACATAGAGTGACATGGAGGCACAGAGCAGTAAAGACATCCCAATACAAACCAGGGCGGAGAATCCAGCCTCTAAAACCTACTTTCAAAATAAAAAAAAAAAAAAAAAAAAAAAAAAATCACATCCTATTTCTAGTATTCATGTCTCTGCCTACCCAAGCCAGGCGTCCCCTTAAAAACCTGGGATGCTCCTCAAACAGCTTCCTGCAGGTTCACCCAGGCAGAACCTAAAGTTAAATCTCTGCTGGATTACTCCTCGCTGCTCTTGTCCAAAGCTTTGGAAATTACAGCTCAGAGCAGTAAAATCACACAAGCAGCAAGCTGGCTGCCTGCCTAATAAATCAGTCACTGCAAACCCAGTCAAGGCATCCCAGCCCGGGTCAGAAACTGTTCAGCGTCTGCCCACCCGTGGGCTCACTGGGAGGATGACAGCTGCTGCTTCTCGCTCAGGTTTTGGAGAATTTCTTCTTGGGAAGCAAAGCGACAGATTCGGCGCGTAGGTGGGCTTTACCTGAAGGTCACACATGAAAACATTGCTAATGATTAACGGGAAAACATGATCCCATCGTGGAGAGGCAGCTCGTGGGAGTTTCCCAAATGCAACCCAGGTTTTAGAGTGTTTAAGCAGAATGGGTTTGCGGAGCAGATGGGGGACAGAGTCCAGGCCGGGGGGACGATGCTGTGGGGTCAGAGCAGGTGCCAGACCTGCGCTAGAAGGGAGCAGGACCGCAGTGCCCATTACAGACCAACCAAAAGGGGAATCATGAGGTGCTTTCTGCAGAAGCGGGCCATCTCTGGGGTACACTGGAGGAAAGCATGCAAACCACCACCGAGCCCCGCCTGCCCCTGAGCCCCGCTGCTCCCGCCCGGCCCCAGGGAGAGGTGTCTGGCCACCCGGCCTCCCTGCTCCCAGTCTTGAAGCCGGGCAACACATTTGGCTCGCAGCAAGGGTCGGGGGATGCCGGCCGCCTTCCTCCGGGGACACACGAGACAGGGAGAGAGGGGGAACGGCGTCGGGGGAGCTGGGAGGGAGGCCCTGATGAGGCAACCAAGAACGCGCAGCTGCAGATGGTTTTCTGCAGAGAAGGTTTGTAGCAGCCTGGAGCGAGAGCCTGAGCCCTGCTCCCACCTCCCATCTGCCCAAGCACCGCGGCACAGGCTGCCAAGGCCCACGGACACCCTGGAAAGGAAACGTCAGGATGTGATCCCCCACCATCGCGCCCGGCGTGACGGCAGAGCCCAGGCACTGCGGGAACACAAGAACCAGCGAGCTCTTCCCCAAAAACCTGCTGGAAGGCAGGAAAGGACATGCCAGCACATACGGGCAGGGATTTTGTGTGTTCCCACATTAAGGGTTCAAGTGCAGCCTCGGCAGCTGCAGAGTCCCTCAGGGCTCCTGGGGCCGTCCCCGGGTCCTGGTGCTTTGCCTGCACCATGCAGGGTCGGCGGGGAAGGAGGGGAGGGAAACCCAGAGCACAAAGCTAAAGCGACCGAGCCACAGCCATGCCCCCAGCAGACAGGCAGTGAGTGCCTTTGGGGACCCCCGTGCATCCCGTCCCTATCCCCTGAGGACTGCGTCCACGAGCCCAAAGCAGGTGTCTGGGACAAACGCACCCGCTCACCTTCAGCAGCCACCCAGAACAGTCTGTTGCAGAGTTAACGGCTCCTGTAATCGCGAGATGAAAGCAAGGACTTGTGTGACCCTGAAGTAAATTCACAAGTGGGCTAAGAAAATCTATTAAAAAAAATTAAACACCAGGAGCTAAACTAACTCAGAAGTTCTCTGGCAGCCACCTTTGGGTCTCCCCATGGGAAATAACCTGCTGCAAGGACAGGACTGTGCCGACTGCACTGCGGGTCTCTGCGGGGACACACGCTGAGGTACCGCAGCTCAACTCCCGCCCCGAGCACGTCTCCAGCCCTGGGACACCCATCACGTCAAACCACGGTGCTGGATGCAAACCAGCAGCAAGAATTGCAGCCTCCAGCAATACACGCTGTTCATTTCTTTGTGTGATTCCTGGAGCTCTTCACCAGCTTCCGCAGCCGCTGCCTCAGCAGCAGCAGAACACAGATCTGACAGTGGCATTCAAGAAGCCTTGATGACCTTATTGCCACAAGACCATTGGAAACTCCCTATATGAGGCTCATATTGTGTGCTTCAAGGTTTAACACCACTTTAGCCCCGGTTGTCCAAAGCCCTTCAGCCAAGGGACTTTCCACCCAGCCAGGAAAGCAGGTCTCTAGAGCACAGCCTTCTGCATCCCAAACCCAGACCTGCTGCAAACAAGCCTGCCCGTGTCTTGGACTGTGCTCGGTGGGCTGGGTTTCACAGCGCAGCGCTCTGCTGCCTTTCCATAACTCACCACCTTCCCCGGAGACAGGCTGTGAATGCATTTCACCAGTGCTGCCTGAAACTGCGAGCAGCACACCCATATTTTATGTGGGCTTGCTCAGAAGTTCGCATTAGCGGAGAGCAGAAAGTGTGAAGGGATGCTCTATCAAGGCCAATACAGAACAAAAACTGTAACCTCCAAGAAGGACAAAAAAAGATAAAAAAAAGCAACTTTGGGAGCAAAGTCCACCTCTTCTCAGGCAGCTCCACAGCACATGAGACCAGAATGCAGCTAGCTGTAAATAAGCTAGTATTGCCCCAGGCTACCCATGATACTTCTTTTAGGAGGAGAATCAAGCACAGGTCAAACTGAAAGCCTGGCTGCAATCTGGCAAGACAGCTACAGTCCTGAGAATCAAGAGCCCCGGATTCATTTGAGCGATTCCCAAGTGAGAATTCGCAATTTCTGCTTGAGATTGGCAAACAGTACAAGACCCCTCAAAATACCATTGGGTTACTGCTCCTGATTGGAAGAGCACTGACGTTGTATTATAGTCTCCTCGTTGTTCAGTGCCTTAAGAAAATAAAAGCAAAGCTTTCCTGGGGTATTTAAGGATTGCACATAAATATCCACTTATCATAACGGCAATTTCAACTCCCCAGTTCGTCAAAGTCCTCGGGCACATGCTTCACTGCAATCTATTGACTGCAATAGGTCTTACACGGCTGCACGCAGATGCTGGGCTGGCGTGGGAGTCTAAAAATAATGTCAAGGGTAGAGATTTTCAAAAGTAGGACTGGGAAAAAGAAAAAAAATATGAAAAAAAAAAACAACAAAAAAAACAACAAAAAAACTTCCCTTTAAGTTAACGGAAGATGTGCTCTCAGAAACCCTCCACTTCCTCACGTCACCCATTTCACAGCGCTGGAGAAAACAGGCACAGCCGGGCTGCCCATCCCCCCCCCAGCCCCCTGCCACCCCACCCCAACTGCACCTCGAGTGAGCACCGGGAGACCCCCGGGACCGTCCCCTCCCGCACACACACCGACTGGCGGCTGCACAGCCCAGCCGCAGCGGCGAGGCGCGCGGCGCACGTGCGCGACGCCTCATCCCTGCCCCAAACTCAACCCGGTGCAGACCAGCACCCATCCAGCCACGCACGGCAAGAGCCAACAGAGCGGCTCAGCCCCATCCTTGTCGCTGTAATTTGCTTCTCCCCAGCGGGGCAAGTTCCTCCCCTCCTGTGATGTTTCCAGCTGAGGAGAACAGCGCGCGCCAGCAATTAAGAGCTTTCGGAGCAGTTCGCGCGCCGATGCCGCCCGGTTTCCATGGAGGACGCACGGTGCACCCAGGACAGCAGCAGCCTGGAGCGGTGCTGGTTCCCCGGGGTTTCGCAGCAGACACAAGGCAGACGTTAATTGCTTCGAGCTCCAGGGAACCTAAATCACTCGCAGCAGGAGGAGCGGGAAGGCTGGCTCGGGAACACGGTGCTGGTTGGCACCAGGTCGCAGGTCTCGTGCTGCGTCCTCGCACAGCGCCATCAACAAACTGCTGCCCTCCCTCCGGCGTCCTGCCTTCGCCATGCATGCGTTGTGGCAGGTCAAGACGTGTCAGGGGGGGTCTCTCAGATTGCTCAGCCCCCCCCCCCCGACTCCCCCAGTGCACCCCGATCCTCGCCAAACGCTCATCCTCCTCCAGCCGGGCACAAGGTCAGCCGCCCTGCAGAGCTCTGCTGAGCACCACCCCCCCCCCCCCCCAGCACTCCCATGGCAGCAGGACCCCACCGAAGCACCCAAAGTTGCCCTAGAGATGGATTTTTGCTCCCAGGAGCTGCGATAAGCCGGCAGCCTCGCTCCTCTCACCCGCTGCTCCTGCCCTGGCAGCCCTGGGGAGGGCAGGAGGCAGCTCAGTTCCCAAATCGCTGCCTTCTTCTGCCCAGCCCACAGCTTCTCGATGCTCAGACCCTCATCTAAGAAAACACATCAAGAAAGAAACACTGCCCAGAAGTTACTCATTTACCACATCTATTTGTTTTGACTAACCCCAGGGTCCCACTGCACCCAGGAGTGTGCCAGCACCAGCACCCACGGCTCAGCCAGTGCGGCCAAGCCCTGAGAGCAGGGCCCCCACCCCCCCCACGCCGAGCCTTCGGCTGAGGCTGGAAGAGTGAGCACCCTGACGTCAGGATTGCCCCAAGGAAATGGGTTTCCAACCCTTGACTGTCAACTCTGACAATTTGCATGATTGTGCGGCCACAACTATGGGTAACAGGTTGTTCTCTCCCCTTCCACGTGCAATTGTAACTAAAAAAGAAACCCTGCATTATGACAATTTGACAAATATAGGTTTTAACAGCCATATATTGTTTTCTTAGGGTCATTTTTATAATTCCCCCCAGTGTGGAATTAATATGCTTTTATCAAGCTCCCAGTGTCAGTGACAGGTGGTTTAACTGTTTCCACTGCATCACAATTTAAGGTATGCGGAGAGCAACCGACCTGCACTGGAAAACAAAACCAGCACCCTTGCACAGGGCTCCCGGCTCTGCCAGCAGCTGCCACCCAGGCGTGGATTTAAAGATGTGTCTCCAAAACAGCAGGTTGTGGGTATGGCATCAAGCAGCACGGGACTCCCAAGCCCCTCGTCCCTTACGCATCGCTTGTGGTGCAAAAACCAAACCAGAAGTTACCACTTCCACAGTGCTAATGTCTAAGTGGGCTTGAAATGTAGCTAGGCCTGTTCTTACAACCACTTGGATCTTAAAAGGAAAACTGCAACGTGTAATGAGAGTCAGCTGGACCTGCAAGAAAACACTGCCAGCATCACAAAAAAAGCTCTTTGCTTCCACCCCAGGGACAGCACGGGAGCAATCTTACCGCACCGGCCTCCATCAGCTCACCTTTCTCCTACACCCCCAGACTCGAGGGAAAGAAAAATTGGATAATCTCTTTCTATACAGCAATCTCACCACGGGGCTGACAAGCACAGCACGCATGACAGCGCCCGGACAGAATCCGAGGGCCACGCTGCACCCGGGGCTGAGCAGCCAGGCCACGGGAGCAGAGCTATCCCACGCCCGAGCCGGCCGTCCCGCGGGACCCGACGCTGTGCCGTCCTGGCTCCAGGAGCTATTTCGGGCCAGGGGAGCCCTGCGAGACCACAAAGGGCCCCAGGGAGTCACCCCTTCACCTCTTCTTGCCGTTAGTGATGCTCAGGCACAGCTCCGCCACGAGCCCCCAGCAGTGACCACACCACCCATCCCCAACCCCCTGCACGCCCCACGGCTGGCATCTCTGCTTTTCTCTTTTACAGACCAAAACCTGCCCGGGAGCAGGGCCTGGACCGGCCCAGCAGCACCAGCACCACGGCGGGGCAAGCCCTGGGAAGGGTGGCCAAGGCCTGGGAAGCGAAGTGCTGCTCCTTCTGTCAAGTACGATTAGATCAGCTACTTCTCGATCTTCACAAATCTACCCGGACCTCTGGTTTTGCAAAGTTTCTGGTGTAGAATATGCAATTCTGACTGAAGGAAGAAAAACAGAAGCTATTAACCATAAACCGTTGCCACATTTCCTGTTGTACCGGGACAGGATGAAACAAGCTGTTAACAAAACAACAGCTTGGTAACTCTGCCTGTGCCCAAACCCTGGCAGTCACCACTGGACGTGTGGCTCTCCTGGCTGGAAAACTGGGGAAAAGCAACGTCAGCCACCCTCGGGGATGGCCTAGCCATGCGGCAGCACACCGTGACATCTGTGCACCAGCCTACAAACCCAGCACGTTCCCATTGCCTCTGTCAATACCACCCTCCCTTGCAACTGGAAGGAAAGCAATGGTGAGACTGGAGCTGCCAGGATGCTTCCACTCCTGCCCTGTTAAAAACCTGCTGCAGAAAATTGCACGGCTACGGCTGCCAAGGGTTAACCACCGCTGCCAGCTTGCTGGCATCACTTCAATTCAGCAGGCAAGGGGTTTACCATCCCCTATGAAACTGCCATAAAATAACTCACAGACAGCCATAGTCTGCAGCGAGATACGGGCACCCACGGGCTGCACAGGATGAAGGCCAGGTAGCCACAGTAGCCCAGGGCACCCGCAGCAGCAGAGGAGTGAACGTGCTGTGTCCTCCCCCTGCCCATCACTGCCTGCTGCAAACGGGTTCCCCTTCCATAACCTACATTATTTCTCAATTGTAAGAAACGTCAATTGTAAGACAGGACTTGAGCCTCATCTGGCACTTGGGCTAATGCTCGGCAGGACAAAGGCTGCCTGGAACAGGCAGGAGGCTGTGCCACACAATGCCCATTGCCCGGGGCCTGGGCAGCCGCGGTCCCAGCAAGTTAAGCTGCACTGGCCTCCTCTTTGCAATCCACCACTCATCTAATGAGCCGTGAGCTCTTGACAGACTATTACAGGGGAGGTAAAAAAAACCCATGGGCCATCATGATTACGGTGACATACTCTCAAAAGAGTGATTCTAAGCCAGGAAAGGCAACAACAAAGCCTCCGTGACAAATTTTTCTATTTATTGGATTGCAAGGATGCCAGAAGAGACACGCTCCATGGCCAGCTGAAGCGCATCCTTCCTACAGCCTCTCATCTTGCAAAAGTCAACCCCCAACTTAAAACCCTTTTTAAAGCAAGCGAAGGCAGCAGCTCTGCACCATGCCAGACCTCTCTGCTGGCAATAACGGCTCTAGGTGGGACCGGGGGCTTTCCGACACCGCTGGAGCCACGCAGAGGGGACGGTGCCCTCTCCCCACGGCTCCCCATCCCACCCCAGCCCCGGCTGGCACCAAGGAGCCGGTGTGTGATCACAGCTTGGGTGCACAGCTCAGGAGGTGGGAGACCGGCAGCTCATTAACCGTGGCTTTGCTAGCCATAAAACCAGACGTGGAAAGGCTCCGTAGGTAGAAAGGCTGAGCGTGCACTTCCACGGGACACTCCTCGGAGCAAGGCCCGCTTCCCCGCAGCCACAGACCAGAGACACTATCCCTGCCAGTTCGCTCCAGCCAGTTTTCCTCACCAGCTATTTAGTTAATGAATTTGAACAGCAGAACGGTGGAGATGGATTTGGCCCAACATCACCACATTCTTGGCAACGGCTGTCTTATCTAGGGACAGGAGTGGCCAAGTCCTCCCTGGTGTGGTCGGGCACAAGTCCATCATCATTTATATCAGCAACGCTGTGGCAATTTGCATTCCCCAAAACGTAGTCCAAGCTCTCCCTTTGGCTCCTACGTTCAGATTGCAAGAGTATTTCAAAGACCTCTTCTGAAGGGATTCTACACCTCAAGGCATCAATCCTTCATTCTTCTGCTTATTAAGGAAAGATTTGTCTTAAAACATCAGAAAACAAAGCCTGGAGACGCACATCCAAGTGCTGCTGGCCAGGGAGCCATAGTTCAGAGGAGCATCACCACCTCGTGCCCTGTGACCCCTGCCACACCACAGCACAGAAGGCTGAAGAGAAATGTAAATGCCTAAAATTTGAGCCAGAAACACAGGAACTGGCAACTCAGACACTCCCACAGCTCACAGCACTATATAGGGAAAGGATCAACTCCTCAAGCATGGACAGGCAGGGTAAGGGGGAGAAGAATCATACACCAGATTTGAGAAAAAAAAAAAAAAAAAAAAAAAAAAAGAAAACCTGACATATTTCACTCCTGCTGAGAAATTGATGCTGCAGTTTGCTTCTGGGTTCAGAGAAGAAGGCAAAAGATAAGAGCGCAATGCATCTCTGGAGATGGGGAGAAGGATTGTTGCTGCATTTCAGAGAGGTGAGAGGCAAGTGAAGATGGGCTCAGTGTTTTGATTGCCATGGAGATTTCACTTAGAAACCATTTTTCCTGCCACATCCCTGCTCAGCAGCGAGAGCTGAGCAGGTCCGCCCCGGGAGCTCCACCCTGGGGGGGTGGGTGGGCTGGACCCCACGGGTGCACAACCACAGCACTGTCTGTGAGCACAGAGACCACCCCGGCGAGACCCCGGCCCGCATCAGGGAAGCTGGGTGGTTCAGAGGGATCTGTCGATCCACAGGAGCAAACATTTGGGAACCAACTGCAGCCTCTCAGGGCCAGGAAAAGCCCCTTCCCCGCCCCCCAGGAGAGGTGCCCCAGGGCCAGCCCTGCGCCCCAGCCTGCGCCAGACCCCTGCAGAACCGCCTCCCCTCTGGAAACCTCCCTGTGCTCCGGCCGTCCTTTGGAGGATGGAGACAAGGGGCCGAGGGCTGGGCCCTGTGCTGGTCCCTCTGCGTCGCACCACGCAGGGCGATGCCCCCTTTGCCCACCCACGAACGGGCGCGGATGCTGCTCCTCACAACCAGCCAGTTCTGGGACTACGGGGTTTCTCCGAGGCTGGATGGGATCTTGGAGATCACCTTGTCCAGCCCCTGCTTGGGTTTTGAGCCCCTCCAGGGGATGTGGCCCCAACGCGGGCACCACCACGTGCTGTCACCATGGAGGGCTCGAAGAGAGGGAGGAAACAGCCACGGGGCCAAAACCACCACTGCGCTGTCCTCTGACACCCAAGCTCCTGTGACTCCCGACCGACCACCCCCTCCAGAGCCCCCTCCTGCACAGCACACACCCCTTCCCCCCTGCAGCGGGCGCTGCTCCAGAGCCCCCAGCACCCGGCAGCGTGGCAGCAGTGCCTGTGCATCCCCCACCAACACCTCAACCATGTCACTGCTTCCCTCTGCAGCACAGAAGGATTTTGCCTGCTGGGTTCCCCCAGCTCCCGTTGTTCAGGGATCCCCAACCCAGGAGCTGATCCCACCATCCCCATCCACGGATCCCACGCTGGGTGAAACTACATTCTTCTGTTTTCCGTTCTTGGACAGAAACTTGCCCCTTTCTCCTCTGAGCCAGCTCTCCTTGCAGCCACTGATGCAGGACTCTAAGAGCAATTTTGCAGAGTTTTAAGCAATTACACTTCAGGCAGAAGCCACTGAAGCCTTTCAGCTGAAGAGTCATGAAAATGCCAAGTAATAGATCTCCTTGGATGAGGTCACATCTGAGATCTAAAACAGTTCTTTGCCAATGAAGAGAGATTGTGCCAATGGTTCTGAAAATAAAAAGGAATTGCAAAATTCCTAGAAAGAGGGTCTTTAGATTAATACAGTTATTTCAATCAGAAAAATAATTTCTCTAATCATAGTGATCAAATTCCATTCTATTTTTTTAAATGGTGGGAGGCCTGTATGTTCCCTCCTACCCCACATACAACACGTTTCCTCTACAGAGATTGTTTCCTGAGTCTTTTAAGACATGCATCCTTACATTACCCGTATTTAGCTTATTCCTGCCCAGCGCAGGCCGTGCCCACGGGCTGGTGGCTGCTGTTGCTGCAGCGCTGACCACACTCTGCATCCTGGGCTTGGGAATCACTCCTGGGCATCTAAGGATGGACAAACACTGCCATTCCCAAACACACCCAGCAGGTTAACTCACTTTTGGGTCCAAGCTGGTGTTTTCTGCCCGTGGCCAGGAGCAGGTACTGTACTCGGTGGTGAAAAGCAATGCTGTGGCCACATGCAGCTCTTGCAGCAGTGGAAAAGTTTCACATTCAGTAACAGCGGTCAAGAGGAGTAAGATGCCAAGTAAAAAAGGGGGCACAGGGAGTGAAGCAAAACACGATGGAGATGTCCACCCTGGGGCTGTGCCTGTCCCCTCTTGCTCTGCTTTGCTGGCTGTCCCCCAGGCACACGCTCGCTTTGCTGCCCTCCACCAGATCCAGCCCAGCCTCACCAGATCACCTCCTCCTCCTCCTCCCCGCCGTGCTCCAGGTCCAGCTCCATCCAGAGCTGTGGTTCAGCCTCATGTTCCTACAGGACCTGCACCACCAACGCCCCAGCATGCCACGAACCCCCCAAAACCTTCTTTCACAAGGCCTGGGGATGGTTTCCACCTCCAGCTGGAGAAATGCGAGGACCCACCTCCACACGCAGACCCATTACACAACATCATTTGCTTGAGCAGCAAATTTTGTGAGTGTTGGTTTTTTTTTTTTTTTTTTCATGCACAGGAACCATTTCCTCCCTGTAACACCAAACCCCTGAAAGGCTCCATCTTCTCCAGCAGCCGTGAGGTCTGTCGCCCACGCTGGCCACATCTAGGTGAGGAGCTGGGCAAAAAGGGGCTGCAGCAGCCCCTGACCCCTCTGCGAGGGAGAGCTCCTGAGCACGAACACGAGCAGGCTGATCCCGAAAGGCAGCCGAGGATCTGCAGTGCCCTGGCTCAAAAAGAACAGTGTTAAACCGGCACGGGGTGCAGCGCCTATCGCACTAACACCGTGATCTTTTACATCTCCTACACAAATGAATCATCAACTGACATTTAAAAACCAGCAGTACGTGTCGGTTAATCATAGCGAGAGGGAGCTGCTGGCTAGCAGGGAATATCCCATGTTAAACCCAAGGGAGCATTTCTTCAAAGAAATTAAAATAAAATTGCCAGTTGATTGAAACTCTCCCCCAGAGCAATATCCCCACACCAAGGAGAAGCCCTATGGACCCCCCGCTGCAGAAAGCTGAACCCTAAAGCACCTGCTGAAGATTGCAGCTCAGCAGCCTCGGGTGAGCAAATATAGCAGAACCCGAACAGGAGCACGTTGGTGCTGTTGGTTTACAGGGGACTTTCTAAGTGAAAAAGCTGCTCCCCAGGCCAGATCTCATCTCTCAGTGCTGCAGAGCTCTTGTTCCTGAGCAAAACCCCCACTTCCGCAGCAGCGCCTTTTCTCCTTCTCCTTTTATGCTCAGTTCTGGTTGGGGCCCCAAAGTTTATGCCGGGGATGTTCTTGGGTTGTTTCGGTTTGGTTTTGGGTTTTATTTTTTTTTTTTTTTTTTAAAACACCTGAAAAAGCATGAAGCAGCCTTGTCAGTGTTACTGATACAGAAATCTTGTCCTGGGGTGAAACACTGCCCAGTCAGATGCTCTCCCCTTCTCCAAGGCAGGTGCACATGCACCCAAGCGCCCAGAAAAGAACCAGATTCACAGGTTAATTTATTCCTGTAACTTTCCCATCTCCTTATCCACCTCACAGATGCAAATTTCAGCAATGGTGCATATTTTGTGAGGCCAAACCACAGGTCCCTGGCTGGGAGCCTGACCCATGGATGGCAGCTGGCAGGTTTGCTGCCTGCCCCTCCAAAGCTGAAAAAACACACTTGGAGTCGGCTCCTCCACTGTGGGTCCCCTGGGAAAGGGCCAACCCGGCATGCAAAAGGTTGAGACATCGCTGAGAAAAATCTGCGGCAGCGCAGACCCCCTGCACAGGAGTGGGGAGCCTGCAAGAGGCAGATCGAGCCCTCCGCCCTGCCAGCAGCTCTGCCCTGACTCCAGCTGCAAGCTAATTTTGGCAGCACCTGCAGCCAAACATGTCCAAGCACGGACATCTCTCCCCTGGCCAGCAAACCCCCCCACCTCCTGCCCAGCACAGCCCTTCTCACTAGTTTTTAAGCTGTTACCTTGGCAGGGACCTTGCTTGGCGCGTTCCGGAAGAAAGAGGTTTTTGCTGTGAAAAAGCAATCCTCGAGGTCTTCATCCAAGCTACAGTACCCGCTGCTCATGCTGCTGCCGATGGTCATCGAAGCCCAGCAGAGGCGAGAGGCCGAGGGTGCACGGGGCTCGCCGAGGGGCTCGGGGGGCCGGTGACCATCGGTGGTCCCCGCTCCGGCTCCCGCACCAGCAGCGAGCCCGCTCTCACATCCTCAGCTCGCCGGCGCTTATCTGCAATAGCTCCTTCTGCTCATCCTCCAGAGCCAGCTGAGCTATTTCTCTTTAACAGGCAGCCGTGCCGGGTAACCCTTCCCTCTCCTCCTCCACCCGCCTCCCTGCGCAGCGGCGCTGGGGCAGCATGGAAGGGGCAGAGCTGCGAGGTTGCTCCCGCTCTCGGCGCCCGGGTTTGCTCACCGCCCGCGGTCTGGTCCCCCGGCAGCATCGCCTCCCCTTCCTGCGCTCGCCTCGCGCCGCGCAGCCCTGCCACTTCCTCTTGCAAAATTTCTCACCCCGCTGCACTCCAGGGCTGAGGCACTGGGCTTGGCCCTGGGCATTACCCAGTCCCCGGGTACCCCCGGCACCTCCTTTGCTTCCCCAAAACACGTCGCCGTGGCATGCTGGCTTCTTGCTCCCTCCCTGTTAGCGCATCCCGGAGAGCTGCGCTGCATCTGCCGGCTTAGAGAGGCAAGCCCAGGCTGGACCGAGCCCGACCAGGCTGCTGAAGGGCGGTGGGGATGGGGGGGAGGCTGGCGGGGACACGGCCTCAGACCCTCCTCAGGGGTGCCAGGAGCCCCCGGTCATCACACTCTGCTCCACAGCTAATTTTAGAGCAGCGGGAGTGATTTCAGCAGCGCTGGCACCCGGCTGAGGCACCTGCAATTGCAGCCCAGGAAAAAGGCATTCGGCTCCTAGGCTCTGTTTACCAGAAGCACTCACTCCAGACCGATTAAAACTCTGTGTTGGCCTTGGAAAGAGCCTCAGAGTGACAGCATCATCCCTACTCCCCTCTCCCCACTCAGCCCTGTGGAAACCCAGCCTGGCACAGACCCATCCCCAGAGCTGCCTCCTCCATCCCCCTCTCCCCCAGCCCCTCCACAGTTACCACCATCCCCCTAATACTCTGCATTTTCCCCAGCAGCTTTTAAAGTATCTGTGACCTTCCTCCTTGGTGAAGATCATGGGTATTTCTGGAGTTGGGCAGGGGAAGGGATCTGCTCCGCACAGGGTACCACCTTCCCTTGGCAGGGGCTCCCGTGAGGGGCTGTGCACCCGTGGGGACTAAAGAACAGCCTGACACACCATGTTAAAAAGGACTGTGCTCAGGCAATGCAGTATTAACATACATGCTAACAATTCTTTAGAAAAGGAAGAGGGAACAAGGCCTGAGAGTATTGTGCTACTGAATAAATTCATCCTATGCCCACACTTCAGATAATTCACATGAGACCTGGCCAGCCCATCCAAGAAAGAATAAAGAATTACAAGAGGTACCACAAAGGACAGGGCAGACTAGAGGTACAGGACAGTTTCCACACCTGGATCTGGAAAGGAGGGACTGGAGAGAATCTAGATGTGATGGAGAGCTACAAAATCACGGGAGGTGTTCACATGAAAACTGCGGTAAGTTTAACACCAAAAAGAGGAGTGTTTTTCCAGGCCGTGCACGATCAGATTTGCAGAACTCATCACTAGGTGTTCTGGCAGTGGATGTGCATCAGAAAGAGCTCACTGACAGCTATTAAAAAAGACAGTTCAGATGCAACCCCGAGGAGAGCCTGCAGCACTGCTCATGGGGAGGCCGCAGCCGCAGCACACCATCCTCGCCCTGACGTTCCTGGTGTCCCCCTCAACATCCACCAGCAGAGAAGGCACTGCCATGCCTAGGTGGCTGTTCTTACGTTAATTCCTTCGTGTTCTTTTCAAGGCACAACTCTCACCATCACTAAATGGTATTTTTATGCCAGGCCAGCGAGCGCGGGGAGCTGACAGGCAGCAGCCTTGGCTCTGCTCCCCACCTGGGGTATCTGCAGTAGGACCATCAGCAAACCATTCCTGTAACCCACTCCTTCAGGTCACCCAGCTCCTTCGACTGCCCCAAAAGGGCTCCAAGATCCTCACACTAACTACCATTCACGCCCGAAAACCTCTTTCCCTCTTGACAGGTTGCAGATGGCTTCCATCTGTATCTGTTAGCTGAAGGACTTAAATTGCTACAAGGCTTTGATAGCTCTACCCCACAGCCAGCAGCATCCCATGAATACAAACCGGGATGTCAACGTAAAGACTAGCAAGAGGACGCAACATCTGCATCTCAAAGAGGAAGGCAAGAATCCAAATGGCATATTTACAAAGCATCTTGTAACAGTGCAAATAAATAAGCTATCCTCTTAGCAGCACACGTACTTCTGCAGTGGCACAAACCTCCTCAGCTTCACAGGGCTATATTTAGATGAGAAAGAGGCTTAAACCGAGCATGTGCGACACGAGCAGAAAGTGAGCGTTGGGCCAATGAATGGCACAAGTGTCGAGTCTTCACTGAAGCCTCAGCCCTGAGCGTTTCACAGCAGGAACAGGGTGCAGCCAGCTTCGCAGTGCCCCGGGCAGAGCTGGACACGCTCCCACTGCATCGCTCCACGGGCTTCTCCAAGGAGCCCGCGCTTTTCCATTGTGTCCACCTGCCTGGGAGATCAGCTCCATAAAAAAAAAAAACAACAACAAAAAAACCCACAAGTAATTTTGACTCATTGGTTCAGCAGCAGCTCCAGTTAATAGTTACCTGCACAACAGCCCCCAGAGAACCCACCCACCCGTGACCTGCACCAGCTCGCAGGTGGGAAGTGCACGCCCAGCTCTGCCAAAACCACGGACCAAACTTCTGGTGCTGCTGAGACCAGCAGAAGCTTTTTCCAGCTTCAGCGGGGTCTGGATTTCACCCAGGGAGGCCAATCTGGGACCCAAACATAATGCAACTCAAGTACTTTGCTGTATCAAAGCCCAAATTATTAATGTCTGGTATTACATGGTAACAGTACTGAACCCTGTGATATTAAATTAGCTATTTCTCTGATGCTTCTAGTTTTCTTACATTTGATACTACTATTTAATGACTTCCAACTATGCCAGCTATTAATATTAAAGTTTCTTGTGTTTTCAGTGCACAACCCCCTTTTCCCCTCCTCAGTGTATTCAGGCACCCTATTACTCTCTTTTTGGAATACTGACACTGTTTTCCCTCCGTCCTTCTTCTTTCAAGCAGCAAAACCCGCTTGGCCAACAGAAAACACACCAGGAACCTGGCTGTGTACTCAGCTTTATGGGCTCAGATCAAGTAAACTTGAAGATGATTTTTCCCCTGATTATCCATGATCCACAAACAGGAACGGAGCTTTATCACAGTGATATACCCTGGTTTAACCTCAAACCAGCCCACGCATGTCCCGGTCCCGCAGCCGTGCAGCCTCGTACAGGTAACGAGACTTCAGACAGCGCTTTGCTGTGCGGAGGGTTCGGAGCTGCAATCCCCAACCAGGACCTCAGGATGGGTTTGTGGATTTCTGTTTGCTGCTGTAATTAGCGAGACTTTTGTTTCCTTGGCACAAAACGCCTCCCCCCTTCCCGGGATCACACCGGAGACGTGTCAGAGTGATGAATTGCCACGAAGCGCAGGCTCTGTGTTTATTATTAGGACCATCAATAACCCCTGGCTGGTGTTATCACCCTGAAGAAGAAACAAGCTTCCCTAATTTTTCCGAAAATCAAGCTTTTCTCATGCTCCTGGGGGAAGACCAACAACATCGAAAGGAGATGTAAACACACACAAATCTAGCTGATACAAATACCTCCCGGCTCAGCGGAGAATCCGGAGTCCCTTTGCAGTGCATAACTTACAATATAAATCCCAACTAACTTCAGGTTCCCTCCTGACCATCTTCCTCTGAGCAGCAATCGCCCAGCCACATCCTGATAAGGCCAAGCTTGGCTTTTGCACAGCAAAGAGCAGATGACAACAAAACCCCAGCACCAGCTCCTCACATGCCCAACAGAAACCCCACGTTGTCCTTGACAAAGCGCACGTTTCCATTTCCAGTTTCGCACAAGTGCGTCAAGGTCCTCCACAAAGAGAGAATACAGATTTAAAAAAAGCATACAGAGATTGAAAAGGCTCTGTGCAAGTCAAATCCGCTTCAGGCAGGTTTCTAAGCAATGTTTTAAGCTTGCAGCATTAAGCATTTTGCATCTCAACTTGCGTGGCATCGCACAGTCTCAGTGTGCCCTGTCTGTGCTGCAGCCAGCTCCAGCAGACACCCGTGGACCCTGGGGGGGATTAAGCAAAGAGCTAAACCTTCCAGAGCAGCCCTGGGGATCACTGCACATCCCTAATACAGACTGAAGAGTCTCAATCCCGCGGGACTACCGAAACTCTTAAAACAAAGGTCTTAAACTGGAGTTCCTTGCAAAAAAAAAAAAAAAAAAAAAATCCATGCTCACACTCTGCCAAGATGCAGGAGAAATGCAGCTTTTCTGCTCCTTTCCAAGCACTTTGCACCGGCGCAGGGATGTGATGTAATGCCAGGATCGACCCTCCCTCGCCGGCAGCTGGACACCGCTCCTCTCCCGCTCTGCTCCAGCCAGCCTGGCCGACAGCAGCGTTTTAAACACGACCTGGCTCCACACACACGTTTATGGCGAGGGGGGATGCCCACCTGCACGACCTCCACCACGCCGGGCAAGATGCTCACGGTATATAGCGGCCATTCACTAGTGAGCGCTGCCCGGGAGTGCAGGACCGATGGGCTGACAAGACCTCCCTCCCGTAAAACCCTTTGGCAGCAAGAAATCAGGTCTTTGAAGGGCCCCCATAAGGATGCCACCCCCTGACCCCCACCCCCAGCCCCCCTCCCCGGCGTACCTGGCTGCAGGGTGGCAGGAGGGTGCTCTCGGGCGAGAGCTGGCTCTGGCTCTGGCCCGGCCGGCGGCAGTCCAGCTGGATGAGGCTGCGGCACTCCTGGTGACACGTGTATCTGCAGTCTGCACAGGGGAGAAACGAGAAAGTGAGGTGCCCGAGCCCCGCAGCCTGCTGTCGGGGTGCTGCGGGGGAACCCCGGGAAGGGATCGGACTCTACCGGAGGGCAGAGCAACGCTTGCGGGCACCGGCACGGCCAGAGCTGCCGGCCAGGCACACACCCATGCAGGCACCCTCCTGCTGACAGGGAGGGGTACCACAAGACCTCACCCAGAGCAAAAATTGCTCCCGTGCCCTGTCCCCAGGGAAACCTGTGTTTCTTGCTGCAGTGCTGCGGCACGGGCAGTGCTCCTGCTTTGTGTCCTGCTGCCTTTCGCCCGATCTGCTGGCACGTTAATATACAACGCAAAGAATATGCTCAAGCCCCGCCAAACCCTGGGGTACACCACTCCCCAGCTGTGCTCCTTGGAGACGTCACCTGCGTCATGCCTGCAGCAAAAGCTTGGCCACCTCACGGGGAAAGGATGCTTCACCTTCCAACATCAGGAGGGAAAGCCACTTCTTTGTATTAGGCAAAAGTCAAACTATTTAAGGCCGCTAATAATGAACACTTCAAGGGCCGGTTACAGTGACCAAGGTATGGTTACACCATCAGACTGCCAAAAAGCCACCCCTGGAGAGGGTACGGCCACATCCCAGGCCCCAGCAGAAGTGGTGACCTCCCGTCCCCAGCGCACACACTGCCCAGCAGCAGGAAGGCATCTGTTTCCTTTGGATGCCAACCCGTCTCGTAAGACATTAACTAGTTCCAGGTAGGAACTGCGCAGATAGCTCTGCAGAGCCTGGTTTAACCTCTTTAGGCACAGGGTCCTGCTCACCCACGTCCCGTGGCTGCTGAGGGGCAGCATTTGGCACAGCCAGCCCCATCTACCAGACACAATTATCACGTAGTCGTGGCTATCGCTCCCCCAGCCCCTTCCCCCCAAGCCCTGACTTCTTCACACCCTCCCGACTGCAGCTAACAACCTCCTTCCACTTTAAGGGCCCTTCTGATCCTTTTAATTTGTAACTGTCGTACAAACAGCATTAAATTTACTTTTTACACTACCCAAAATTCCAGGGCAGTCACTGACCTGAAAAAAAAAAAAAAAAAAAAAATCCTAAAACCAAGGCAACAGAATTCAGTCCACAAAAGGAGACAGGACTGAGTGCCTGTCCCTGCACCAGCCCTGCCACCTTGCTCCAAGCTGGTGAGCTCATATTTTAAACACCCTTCCCTTTTCCTTTTTCTTTTTTTAGCATTAGGATCATTGGTTTTGAATACCCAGGGCTTGCAGGAAAGCAAAGGAATATCCCATGTTTGCTCTGGAAACACTGATTTCTGCTCAGCTCTGCTGAATGCTCGCAGGCAGGAATGCCTGAGGATGAATGAGAGGAGCTGAACCACTGCTGGGAGCTGGTGCCCGAGGGGGCAAAACATCAATCTCCAGGGGAAACAGGGAAATCATTTATCATTTAACATTCATCTGGCATGAGCTGTCTATCATTCTCCTATTCCGAGTCAGTTGTCTCAAGTAAGCCTGGGGGGAAGAAAGGAGACTTGTCTTTTTTTTTTTTTTAATTAGAGATAAACTGCGCAGTTACACGGTAATTTAATGCATGACCTTTTGAGCAGCTGGAACAGCCTTTTAATGGGGGACATTCGCCAAGTCTTTGCTGGAGGTGCCAATCTGAGGATGCTCCTGTTGCAGGTTCACCTGAGCATCTGGAGCCAGCACGAAGTCCCTTCTGCCTATTTGGTCCAGGATTTTCAGATTTGGGCAGCTGCCTCCTGCTCCCCCAGACCACAGCCTGCTGGGGCGGGAAGGCTCGAGCATCCCAGGTGAAGGAGATGCTTGGTAAGAGGTCAGAAAGACGTAAGAAGGACCACAAAAATTACAGCTCCCAAGTACACCTTCGGATCAGGCCCATTACAGCCAGGCATTTCTTTACGGGATTAAAGTATGACACCTCCTTAGTCACTGTCACCTATTAACAGACCTAATCACTCCGTATCCGGCAGTGAACACTAATTTTAGAAACCCAGCACAGCTTTAGGAAGCAGCCACGTGACAGGTTTGCCAAGAGGAGCAGGATGCCTCCACTTATGCTTTAAGATAATTTCCATTCAAGTCAAATAAAGCAACACTTGGAAATGTAGTTTCTTTTTTTAAAAAAATATCAGATCACCATACCGTGAAAAACTTTGCTGGCTGAAAGGAACTTCCCTTTCTCCACAGATACAGTTTCTCAGGCAGATAAAGTTGGATAGTCTAAAGACATCCAGACACCTAAATATAGGACTGCAGTCATCCTGCCCACCCCCAGCCTCCCACTCCCTCCTCCCAAATACCACAGACACTATGGGGCATCTTTTGATCCAACCCACATGCAAGCCCCAGGGAGCTGCAGGGTACAGAGAAAAAGGAGAAGGTACAGGTCTGTGGCAGAGCGGCCAGATCCCAGCCCCAGCAATGACAGAGGCTCCAGGACCCTGACCCAGCCAGGCTTTTACCTAAAGAAAATCTTCCTGCAGCTCCCAAGCAACAACACAGGGCAAAACGGATACGATTGCACCCAAAATTAGGATGGAAGGAGTCTGAAGTGTCCCAACACCTCCCCTGTGATGCTCTTAAACTCTAATTTCTGGCCAAGGTTTGTGGTTCCTGCAGCAGTGCTGGGTGACTGCTCTGCTCTGGTGAAAACACCCCCTGCCCCAGCTGCCCCCCCCGGCTGCAGAGCCGCCAGCTCTGGCACACGCGGGACCACGGAGGAATGTTGTTGAGAGGGCAGGCTCCAAACAAGCTACAGAAAAAAACCCTCATGTGATGTTAAAATGAATCATGAAATTGCAGGAGTTACCTTAAAGCTCTGGTTCCTGGTTTAAGGATCCTGCCATTCATTACAGGAAAAAAAAAAAAAAAAAAAAAGGGCAAATCAGAAATGCTCTCAGTATCAGCAAAGTTAAGGAAAACCCTTCAAGTGTGACCCAGCTGCCATGGGAAGGCTCAGAGCCACCAACGAAAGAAAAATAAAACGTCATGAGTTTTGAAAGTGGTGTGAGACTCTGCAGGTGTTTGAGCGCTGGACGTGGACAATGTCGAAGAACAGAGATTTCTGCCATTCGCCTTCGAACTCGGGAATCCTTCAGCCAGCTCACACACCCCTTTAACCGCAGGCTGTGCGTGAGGTTTGATTTTGCAAGCTGTGCTGCTTAAGGTCGAGGGCTCGGTGCCTCCGTCCTCACTCGGAGGAGACGCCTGACGTCACTCGGGGTAACCTCAGGGACGGGGGCAGGATGTGGCCCTGCCACATCGTAAGGGCTGGCAGAGGTCTCCTGCTGCCGGGAGGGGACAGGACAGGACCTGCGGCATCGCCACCAGCCCCAGCATCCACAGAGCCAGTGCAGGGAAGGGTCCCAGTTTTCCTGCGGAGCACTTTCCGACATCCCCCCCACGGGACTGATCCAGCCTCGCCTCTGCCTCAAGTCGGCAGCTCTGTTGCTGGAGGTCTCGGCACTTTTAGGTCTAAATCAGATGGTTTGGGTTTCGCTTGTTTGCAAAGACAGGCAAAACCCAAGGGTGGTTTTCTGTTTGTTCGGAGCAGACAAGACCTGACACCGTCCCCCCCTCCAACCCGTGGTGACCATGACCTCTCTGAGAGGTCCCTGCACCACTGCAGGCTCTGGCGTGCAAACCCAGCTGCCAGGCAGATGCTCCCGAGCCATTATTCACCAAAAGGCAATTTTTCCCTTTCAAGTGGCAAGCGGGGCAGCACCGACAGCCCGAGCTGCGCTCGGCTGCAGCGCTGCGGTGACAGCGGGGCCGCAGCAGGAGCCGGAGCAGAAGCTGAAGCCGCCCGGTGCCACCGGCGCGGTGGCAGGACGGTGGGCCAGCCCTGGGCAGGATCCCAGCATCACCAGCACAGACGGGGCCGCGCCGCAGGAGCCCCCTTACACCTGAGCAGCAGCAGCGAGCAAATACACCCCAACACACCGACTGACACCACCACCTACCTCTGACCAGCAAGACCTCCCTGCTCGGCCTCCTCAGCAGCCGGAGTCGCTCGGACCAAGACTTTGACTTAGGAAAATGCCTGAATATTTTGCGAATTCTCTTTGTTACAAGCCCAAAGCAAGTGGCTGCCCCCGCTTTCCCATCCGCCATCCTTGCCAGAGGAGATCGATAACTTCCCGGGCACGCGGCTCTCCAACACCGAACGCTGCCGAGATGCAACGTGCATCGGTGCAAGTTACGTCTGCTTCCACGAGAGGCCTTTCCTCCCACGGAGATAAAACACTGACATTGTCCATTTACAATCTGCTGCCATTCGAGGGATATTTTTTTTTTTTTTTTTCTTTTTGAGCAATGAGGCAACATGCAGCTCAGAGCTTGTGCATCTCTGAGCTTGTCCTGTTAGCCATGGAAAACTTTCTATTTCTGGGGCTTTTTTGCTTGATAAGATAAAACAACCCAACGGAAGAGATTAGAGAGAGAAAGCGCAGGACCCAGCCGTACACTGGGAGGGCTCTTTCCGATATCCTCTCTGCGCTTTGCTGCTTTTTCCCCGCAGTCTTCTAAAGTTTAAGGAAAAAGAAAATCCCCAATGTTCAATCAAAGGTAAAATTAAAGGAATACACTGAGATTAACTATATTTATAATAGTGATTTAAACTCTGCATGTAGTTAGCTAGGTTTTTAGATCAGTACTACAGCCCTTTCACAGCATCTATCAGTTACAACTATACCGGGTGTCAAATGATGGCGTGGGACATAAACACCAGTTTAACAGCACACTTGAAATTTGTCACTTTGTACCCTTTACATCACGACCGTCGCCTCTCTGTTCAGCCTTCCTCTTATGAACAGACCAGGTTTCCAGCACCCTGAACAACCCATTCTTGTTTTTATACCAGGAGTAACAAAGATAAAATTTATCTAATCCTAAAAATCACACCAAGCAGCATAAGCAATGAGTTAAACACCACAGGGGACTTTCTTATTCACCTTTTGCTGTTCCAGCACTTAGCATCTCTTCAGCTGCATGCACCCCTGCTTCCCACACCAAGACCAGCAAACTCAACTAAACCCCCTGGGCCAGGGATGGAGCAGCAGGAGAAAAAGAGACAGCCCAAAAACTAACCTGCAAAGTAAGACCTGGAACCTCGGCTGGTATGTCGCTCCATAAATCCTTCCCAAGGCACCGGACTGGATTGCAGCAAGAAACAGGTCCCTGAAGAGCTTGAGCTGCTCCAGGAGCCCCGGCAGCCTGCCACACGGCTCTGGGCAGGTCACCCTCCTCCCCACACCTCCATCTCCCCGGGTAAGCAAACAGCCTGCCTCGGGGAGCCTCGGCACCCCACCCTGTCCTCATCTGACCTCAGCAGCACCCGCCCAACAAGCGCCATCCCAACCTGCCCGAGTCACCTGGGAGCAGGAGAAGCCTCAGGAATCTGTCTGGACCAGCTAAATAGGGCAGAAATGCAAAGTACTGTGGGTCCTAAGAACTGTTAGCAATTATTATTTACAGTGGCAAGACCAGAGACGCGACAGAGTGTGGGAGGATGTGTTGGGAGAAGAGAACGTGAAAAACCACCATGTCCTGGAGAGTGCCAGTGGTGCAAGCAGAGCCCCATCCCGGCGAGGCTGGGCTGTGCTTTTTAAGAGCATCCACGCCTGCTGAAGAATTCATTACCTTAAGCAAACCTACTTGAGAACCAGTAATATTACAACTGTAGTTTGCTCTCCAGACTAGAAAGAGCGTGTGTTTAACCAACTTCCTCCTTAAGGAAATAGGTCCTGATTCAGCACAGCACCTGAACACAGAATTAACTGCTCTGAGAGGTAAGGGTGGCTTCACACCAGACTCATAAACCCAGATGCACGCTGAAGTGCTTTACTGAGCCAGGTCCATGTCGCAAAATCTACAGATTAAAATCTGACTTCAGGTACAACTGCATTCGCCACCGAGATCACCAGGCAGGAGCTGGATGTGCGCCGAGGTTTTCCTCGAGGCAGCACCTCACAGCCAGCCTTCCCGGCAGGGAAGCACGGAGACCTGGAGTGGTTTTCTTGCAAAGAAGCACTTCAGCCAACAACATCCTATATTCTGGAAACACCGTGGTCATCAGAACCAAGATCCCCCCACACTGATCTGGGAGGGCATCTAATTCCAGCTGCCAGCGGCTCTGCTGGAGACACCACGGCTCCCGCCAGCAAACAAACAGAAACTGTTTATGGTCACTCCATAACAGTGGTGCAATAGATACAGCCAGCTTAACCCACCCAGGCCAAAGAAACAATTCCACGGGACTTCATCAGCACGATCCAGGAAATAAGTGAGTGGTAAATCACATCCCCAGCTGCCAGGATGAGAGAGGCCACGGCCATGGGCATAATTTTTCTGCTTTAAGCCACGAGATCCCCAGTCGCCAGTGACCATCCCACCCCATGCAGCACGGAGGGACCCTGAGTCACCAGCATGATGCTGCCAGGAAAAAAAAAAAAATAAAAAAGGCAAAAAGCAAAATAAAACACGCTGGAGGCTTTGAAGCTGCATTAGTCACCACTGCATTCAAATGACTGCACTCCACCCCACCAGAACAAACGCCAAATAAACCCAGAGCAAAGACGCACCTCTGCAACCTGCCCGTCCACCCCCCTTCTCCCCAGCTACAGCAGCCTCTTGTGTCAGGAAAAGCTGCTGGCAGCAGGACACATTTACACTCCTACAGTGGGTTATATACATTTTTTTTTTAATATTCATTCAGGCTTCAAAAGGTGCCAGCAGCACAAAGCCACATACATTAGATAGGACATGGGAGTATAATGGCATAGCTACTCCTCATGCCCAATTGCATTCACTTTGGGACTGAAAACAAGTATTTTTAATGAACACCAGCAGCAGAGCCTGGGATCAGTTGCTCCCGAGCTCCCACCTCCCATCCCTTCGCACTGATGCCAACGGGAACAGCATGCTTGATGTCTGCCACACACGGGACCGACCCAGAGGCTCCTGGTAAAGGCAATGAAAAGGCTCCTGATGCCTCAGACAACATCTGCATCCGCCCCAGACGCGGCACCCGTGGGTAGGATTTGAGCTAACCCCCCAGTAAGAGCCTGTCTGCCACCTCCAAAGTGGTCTGGAGCCATGGGACCGGTTCAGGACAGCCTAAGCCCGCCAGATGCCCAAAGAAAGGCACCCAAGGGGATGAATTTTCTGATTGCGAGACTTGCCAGGTCTCTGCCCCCACCCAGGCCCCCGCCTGGAAGAAGAACTGCAGAGCACACATCCCACGTTAGCCTTGGAAAGATGGCTCCATGCCACTCCAGAAAGGGGAAACGGAGCCGAGGGGATTTCAGTGCATCAGCTGGTTGGCAGGAAAACCACGGGGCCAAACCCCCCTCCTCGCTCAGCAGCGGGGCCAGCTCCCACTGCTCCTTTTTCCCCTGTTTCCCCTCCTGCACTGTCCCACTCGCAGCCACCCAGGACACCGTGCCCACGGCACGGACAGGAGGGGACACGGACCCTTTGGGGAGGGAGGAGGAAGAAACACCACTTTCCTGTTTTACTAAAGACAACCAGATTTGATGTAAATAAAACCAGGCCAGAACTGTACAAACAAAAACCTGAGTAACTTCAGGCTGCAAGTCAAAAGCAAACAAGCAGTGACTCTGCATCAGAAGAGAAAGAAATATTCACCAAAGGAGGACAGCATACCCCGTCTGCAGCTCTCGGGCATTTTTAAAAGGATATACTCTTGGGATGACAGGGAATGCAGAAGATGTTATGAGCATTTCCACTGAAGTTTCCTTTCCCCCCATCCCCAGCAACACTGCCTGGTTGTTTGGGGAATTTGAAAGGCAGAACTATTCCCACAGTCTGAATAACCCTCCTCTGAAATGAAAAGGGAAATATAGTTATTTAAAATTTGTTTCAATATAACTATGGAAAAAAACCTGCCAGAGGAAAAGTCCCTCAAAGCAACTATTTTTAGTATTTGCGACAGCACAAAACTGTATGAATTATTACTTTAGATCAGGATTTCAAAACACAAAGCCCAGTATCTCACCTCACACATGTGTCCCATGACAGCTTTGCAGGACGGCTGGTGAAAGACAAGAGCCCCGACAAAGTTTGCTTTACTTCGAATAACATTTCTTTAAGCACGTTCATTCACACATTTGCTCCCGTGTGCCAGGCACAGCAGAGCTGCCAGCCCCAGGGAACATACTGGCCCTTACTGGGTTTCGAGGGAGTTGAGCAGAAAGCAAAGGTACACACCAGCAAAACATATTTACAGCCTCCTCTTTCAAATAGCGCGCCATGCAGCAAGTTCACCAGCCCCTGCGTATTCCTGTGTCACGTTGTGCTGGCCACGTGGTGACGGCTGGGCTACATTTAATTAACAGCAATCAGTGCTAAAACCTTAATGCGATGCAGCAGGGCCATATGGTGCCACTGTCTCTCCCCATCGCCCTTCATTTCCAAACGGCACCAGGAGGCATGTGTAAGAGCCCTGCTCACACCACGCTATGCAAATCACCGCTACAAACATTTAATTGATTCGTAATCTAAGGAAAGCCAAGCGTAAGGACCAGAGCGGGCTGAGTGAGGGATTAATTGCCCCGGTGAGGCTGGTGTTACAGCACGTGCCTGGCATAACCCCCCAACCAAACCAGCAAACGAAGCCTCCTCGGGAGCTGCCAGCCCAGAGCCTGGGGCACACGGCAGCTCCTTCCCTCACCCCAAATAACCACCAGCACCAACCCTCTGCCCTCCCCCCCAACACTGGGGGTACCTCGCCCCACGCGTCCCCTCCTCGGGTACGGGCAGTCCTGTGGGCACAAGTTAGAAAAAAAATCAAGAGGCTCAGCTGACCCCGACCAGCAGATCTCGGAGTCACTCAAGCCCCAGCACAGCGCTCCGGCTGCATCCAAAAAAGATGAGTTTCCACCCCCCTGGCAGCAGGAGACGTGCTGACAGACCGAGCTGCGAAGGAGCAGTTTCACTCTCCGCAGCGAGCGCGGCACACGCTACCAAGTTTTCTGTGACACACGTTGGCTCAAACCTCCACGTTTCCCCACCTGCGAGGACCGAGGCGAGTCCCACCTTTCCAAGGACCCTGCAAACGCCCCGTGACCCAAGAGCAGCACCCCAGGGACATGGGACACGGGACGCAGAGCGCGTGCCGCTGCACGGCCCCTTGTTTGGCCCCTCTGTATCCCCTCCCACACGATGGAAAGATTAATCTCTCCTGCAGAACACAAGCAGGAACACAACGTGTGTCTGACACAAGGAATGCGCATTTTAGTGACACTGGCATGAGCACGCTCACCCGAGGAGTTTGAGCAAAGCAAAGTGTCTGGCAAATTTACTATTTCTAGAGGGATTTACACCTCACTCTAAAGCTTTATGAACACGAATCCTTCCTGCTCAGTGAGATCCACCACCCAGAGCTGATGCCAACCTCTGCACAACCCTGCCGGTTAGCTGATAATCTCCTCTTTCCCCTAAAAACCGCATTTCCCAAATCCGCCCTGCAGCACCGCCCCGCACCCTGTGCCCAACGGCTCCTTTGCGGGGAGACCCCGGCCGGGTCCCCTTTTCCATCCAACTCCCGGAGCGCAGCACGGAGGGGGACCGGGGACCCCCCCACACACACCCCGGGGAAGCCCGGGGGTGCGGAGCGCTCCCCGCAAGCCCAACCGGTCCCCGCAGCGTGGCGGGGGGGGGGGGGGGGGGGGGGGGGGGGGGAGAAGAACCCAGAACCGGGGAGGAAAGGGGAAGGAGAGAGGGTTCGGGATGCTGGGCGGGAGGAAGACCCCGGGCAGGGGAGCGGGGCAGCGAAGCGCGGGCAGGGTGCGGGCAGGGTGCGGGCAGGACTCACAGTCGCAGCGCAGGGCGCGCTCCCGCACCGCTTCCCCGCACAGGTCGCACCAGCCGCGGCGCGGGGGGCGGAAGGCGAAGCGGTGACCGTGACCGTGACCGCGCTCCGCCGGTTCCCGCGGGGCCGCGAAGATGCTCCGCACGTCGGGCAGCAACCGCGGGGCTCCGCCGCGCCGCCGCCGCAGCCGCCGAGCAGCCCTGGCCCCCCCGGGGCTCCCCGGGAACCGGCCGCCCGTGGGCTCGGGGGAGCGGCGGTGCACGGAGCCGGGTAGCGGGGGGGGGCACGGCCCCACGGCCGGCGATGCCATGGGCTCGGAGCGCCGGGCGGGCGTGGGGCAGCGCAGGCGCCTTGGACCGGCCCGGGGAGGGGAGGGGAGGGGGGGGGAGGAGACACGGCGCGGGGGTGGGGACCGGGACCGGCCCTACACGGGACCCCTCCTATGGAGACACCCCCACCTCGGAGCACCGACCCGCGGGACTCATCGCCGTTGGACACACACACACACACACACACACACACACACACACACCCCGCCGTGCGAGCGTTCCTCGTGGAAATTCTCCACCCCGTGGGTTTCCCCTCTCCACGCTCTCGGAGCTCCCCTGTGGGAATCCCCTACCACTCCCACCCGGGATAATTCCTAATTCCTCCCACAGGACCTGGGCTGCGTGGGGGAGCGCGGCCATCACCCCCCGGTCCTGGTCCCGCGGCGGGGGTGCGCAGACCAAAGCGGAGCCAGGGGCTTTCCCCGGAGTCTGCTGCTTAAGGGGCAGCACATCACCCCGGGCTTTGCCCCCACGGGAGCCCTCAGATCACGTGTGGGGCACTACACTAAAACAGACTGGTGCAAACCCACTCCTGGCACAAGGCGCGTGCGTGGACCAGGCTGTGAGGGCAGCTGGAACAAATTTCCTTCCCCCGCTGCAGTGACAGCAGGGCTGTGGAGCGACGCTGAGGGCGGGGAGCAGAAGCAATTCTCTCTCCCAGATGAGGATCTTGTGGTTGTGGGAAATGCGAAAGGGAAAATATTCTGGCCCAATTTTGAATTGGCTCTGAGGACACTCGTGCCTGGCTAGCTGGCTTGCAAACCTCTCCCCTGGGCAAAGGAGGGGTGCACTGGTGGGGGTGGCTGGACCAGGTCTGCGTGCTCCTCTGCCGGTCTGATTACTGACCCCCTCCTCCTTTAAACACAAGGGCTGGATGCAAAGATCCCCCACTGCCATCATCACACGATGTGAAGGTTCCCCATCACCTTCCCCACAGGCTGGAAGAGGCGTGAAACGAGCTCCCATCCTTTCCCCCCCAGCGCCTGGACGGAGCCCAGCGCGCCGGGAGGGTGACATGGTCACCCCGAGTCACACAGGACACGACTGGTCTTGCACAGCCCAGGCCACGGGCTGGCCATCAAACACAGACCGTCCCTTCTCTGCTGCTCTCAGTCATACTGGTTTGAAATACGTAACTCGAACAGAATTGCCCCCAAATTTCTTTGGTTTGCGTGAAAGCAGCCAGGTGAAGAGGCGGCTGCAGGGAATGCAGCGCTGGGCTCTGTGACTCCTGGCTTCTGGCCTCACAGGGAGCTGAATTTGACATCTCATGAATTCTTGAGGACAGGATAAGCCAAGGATATCTCAATCCTTTTCAAGGATTTTAATTTGAAGGATGGATTAAAACACTGGCTCTGAGTTACAAAAGACTTGTGCCATAAGCAGTCACTAATAAGACGTTCAAACTGAAGGAAAAATAATGCAGCTTGAAAAATCCTAGTTTTGTTATGTGCTAAGCAGCAAGATTAATTTTTGGAAGGTCTTTTTCTTCCCCATTCAGGATCCTGATTCACTTTGATGCGACCTCTGCTTCTACCTGAGAACAGCAACAGATTTATTGCTGGGCAAATTGTTTCCCAACGACCTTTCTGAGGGAAAAGATCTACCTGGCACTTGGCTGGAAACCTGTTAAAACCATTGTGGATGTTTGTTTTGTTGTTTTGTTTTTTTTTTCCACAGCCATCCTGGGGCACAGTTTCAGTCTCAGTTTTGCAGTGTCAGGGTGAGGAGGCAGGAGAGGATCCCCAGCCGCTCACAGAGGGCTTTGATTTCCTTCACCCCCGAGGAAATCCCAGGTGCCTGGGTGCTGAGTGGGGGGTGTGTGCTCAGCCTGACCACAGCATGCAGACAAATTCCCCGCGGGCGATGCTCCAGCAGAGGCTGACATCCCTGGGGAAAGTCCTCCCCGATGCCGGAGGACCCTCTGCCCACGGGTCCCACACTCTGGTCCTTTCTCACAGGCAGCTGACGTGGCTGCACCAGGGACACTGCAGACCCCAGCTTCTAGCTCAAATAAATGTAGGATCTGCTGTCAACACAGGAAGCTTTGGCTCATACCTGCACAAGAGATGTGGCAGAGTCGTTATCCTTCTCAGCTGCAGGTATTCAGGTCTGACAGCACAGGAAGCTCTTTTAGGCCAAGGGCTAAAATATTGGGGGAAAAAAAACCCTAATTAACATTGGCAGGAAAATTCCTGTTTCATTTGGATTCTGGGAGTCCCCTTTGCAGCTGCTGGGTTATGGCAGTTTAAGCATGACAAGGGCCATTAGCAAAAACTCTTTTTTCTTTTTGCCAAGAAATAAATCCCTTTTTGTTGAAGCCAAACATGTTCCAGGTCAAATGCTCAGCTGGTACGAATCAGCACATCTCCACTGAATCCGAGGAAGTGCAGCAGGAGACTCTGCCTGGGCTCCCTGCCCTGTTCCTACAGGGGATGTCAGTGAATTCGAGCTGGATTAAAAATAATGTTCATTATAAAACTAGGAGAATCCTAGAAAATAATGTGCAGGAGAAAAGCTTTTAAGTGATGGCTTAGTTCCACCTCTTCTACAGTAAGTAGTTGGGTTTGACAGTCAGGATTTGGGTTTTTACAATTAAAATGAATGGGATTTTTTGGTGCCAAATTCCACTCAGGAAGGTTTCCTGGATGGAGGGAGCTCCTGGGCACGCTTGGCTTGTTCTTACAAGACAGCAAAGCTGGGCACAGCCCTGAAGCTGCTGCTCCTTCCTCATTTTGCTCCCTTGCTGAGACCCGGGGCAGCGCTGCAGGACGTCCAGCTCCAGGGACGCACTGTTTTGCCTTATGTCCCCGTATGTCTCCCAGCAGAGGTTGGAAACATTTGCTGCCACCATCAATCCAAAGGAGCACCCACGGCAGCGCCCCCCGGCCCCGTCCTTGCCACAGCTCGGTCTCTGGGCACTGTCACATAACACAGTCCCAGCTCTCAGGGGCTGGTGACAACCTTTGGGCAGCCAGCCCAGCCCCAGCAGGCCCGGGCTCGGCTGAAGGCTTTCGGTTTAGCTGATGTGTGTCACCTCCAGCAAAGAGGCTGGAGAGGGAACGGGAGGAAAGGTGAAGAGCAGAGTCGGGCGTTCCGTTCTCCAGCGAGGGACGGGTCCAGGCAGGCACTCGGAGCATCGGCACTGCTGTCGAGTCAGACGCGTTTGCTTGCCCAGATGATGGCTCAGCCTCTCCTCCCAAACGCACAGCCAGGCCCGGGGAGGTGAAGCGAGTCCCTCACCCTTGGACTTCACTGGTGCTACCGAAGTCCCAGCTCCCCAGTCCCTGCCTCCGTAGCCCGGTCCCATTCCCAGCCGGAGGGTTCGGAGGGCAGGGGCTCTCCAGGGAGCCCAGGGCAGGGATTTCTGTGTCTTTGCACTGGTGTGTACCAGGGAGGGGTGGGAAAAGCCGAGGCAATGCTGCCCAGAGCCTCCCAGGTGTAAATACCTGTATCTGAGCCCGGCTGGATGGGAGTTATCACCCTGCCTGGCTGCGGCTGCAGCCCAGGGATGTTGCTCCCCTCTGCTGCACTGTGGGGCGTGGGATCTGGGTGACAACCCATAAATCACGCTGGGGACAGGCAGGAAGAGGTGGACGGAGGGGCGGCGTGTCTGACTCTTCCCACAAAGAACTCCTTGATACCATCTCCTGCTCACACTCCCGAGACCCCCGGCTTCCCGTATCGCCGCTCCGCACGCTGCGGCTGGCGAGCAGCTGACTCAGCCGATAACCGGGGGATTACAGCTCCTCATAAAACCCAAGGTCAAAGAACAGTAGGAAATTTGGAGTATAATAACCACCCCTAAACAAAGGGCTGGGTACGGCCCCAGTGCAGAGCGTCGGGGTCCTTCCGCAGCCCTGCGGTTCCTGGGGTGCGATGAGGTGGGGGGTAAGGTGTTTCCCCTCCATCCTGTTTCTCTGGAGCGTAACAGCAGTGAAGTGTTGGGCACATCCTTCCCAGGGCAGCTCCAATTGCTCCCAGCCAGTCCCACAGAGGACCTGCTCAGGTCCCTCCTGTCCCCGTCCCAGCTCTGCCACCCCACACACGAATGCATCCTTTCACCCTGTGTGTTAACAGCAGGGGTGGTTGCTTAGGATTTCTTTTCATCCTTCACCTGAAAGAAAAAAGAAATATCCCTGCTTTCTGTTGCAGAGATGCATCTGAGAAGGCTTGTGGGAGCCCTTTTGCCTGAGATTTTGCCTTGGCATTCAGCAGCACCCCCAGGGTTGGTGGCTGGAGCCACAGCTTCAACACAGGGTTGTTTGGAGAGGGCACACAGCCCCAGGTACATGAACACAGGACTCAGTTACATTTATAAAAACATAGCAAAAAAGAGAAGCCTCTCTTGGCTTCCCATTCCCATACCCCCACCCCCAAGCAGCCCAAACATGGTGCTGGGCTGGAGGCGAAGCCCTGAAGCAGGAGGAGCGGCTGCAGCACCCGCAGGCAGAGACCTGCAGCTCCCACCTTCCCCACCCTGCCACCTCCCAGGCAGAGCACTGGAGCCACCCTGGGCTGGATCCGTCCCTCATCCATCGGCTACAGCACCCCTCCTGCCCCGCTCCCCCAAGCCTCAGGGAGCAAGAAGTATGTTAAAAGTGAGAGTAACCCCTAAACGAGTAAGAGGGCAAAAGATAATTTATCTGTCTAGCCTCTTCCTCTTCATCATGTGACATGGTGATACAGAGAAGCTAGAAAAACATGAAGTCCTTCAAGCAGTTTTTAAAAGGAAAAAAAAAAAAAAAAAAACAACAAACAAAAAAACCCCAACAAAACAAAACACCAAACAACCCAATTTTCAAACTTTCAAAGGCTCAAGGCTTGCAAGCCACTCAAAGCTAATGCTGGTGAACTGTGCAAAAGTGCTGGAGCAGAGAGGTAGGACACAGAGAGCTCCTCAAACACAAACATCGAACTTCTCCGTCGCTCTGGACCCAAAGTGCTGTAAGTGTTCCCTGCTGTGGAAGGCGGTTTGCTTCAGCAGCTGCCAATTCACCACGTCTCTCAAATACCGGGAGTGGGGGCAGCCCCACTTAACCTGCAGGAACAAACCCAAAGGCTTTAGGCTAGGGAAGGGTCACCTGGGCTCATGCAGTCCCAAACTATAATTTGGGCTGGGCACAGATCTTTGGGCTTGTTCCTGTGTCAATCAGGACAAGCTCTTCATATAAAAATCATACCAGACCTTCCTTATCCTCTTATTCACAGTGGACATACTGCAATAACACAGCTGGTCCTATAAAATGAGGGCTGGGGTGAATTGCCAATTTATTTTTTTCTTTCAAAATCTGATCTGAAACTCTTTGACATTTTGACATGCATATTCATATCGTTGATTTGCATTAAGATCCTCCAAAAAATGTTGCAGAGGAAGAAACCCAGGGGGGCTTGTCAGCAGTAGGATGCCGGCTTTTGCACAGAGTTTCATCCCGAAACAGAAAGCATCCACTTCTCCGTGGCAGTCAGGAGCTGACACTGCTGAGCAGCGCAGGAAAAAGGCTGGAAAGAGGGTGCAGACATGCCATGGCATTCGCAGATCGCGCTTAAACTTCCGAGAAGATAAGCTCTCTTCTGCTGCCAGACCATGATGTAAACTGGGTGCCATTAAAACCCCCCATGTGAAGCACTCCACGAGTAGCTGGGGTTGTGCTCGGCTCCCCATGCCGGAGCTCGCTCCCTGCCTCCCAGGGAGCCCCCCCAAACCCACCACCCCTTCCCAGGCCAGCGTGGCCCCGTCCTGCTGTTAGAGGCAGGAATCGCCGCTCGGAGCAGCGTCTCTGGGTGCTCTTACTCACCGCTCGATGATGCTGTTGTTGAACTGGAGATCACAAGTCACTGACTTCATCTGCTCCAGGAGCTCCTGCATCCTGCCGGGGAGGGGGGGGACACACAACCAGCCCCTTACCCCCGTGCTGCTCAGCCTCCTGCTCCCCCGCGGAGCGCCTCGTGCAGAGGGGCTGGCTGGGCTGGCAGGGGAACCCCACGGACCCCCGGCCGGGGCTGGTGCCCGGTGTGTGCAGCGGTGAAGGGCTTAATGCAGCCCCGTCCCAACGCTCGCCCCGCTGCTCGCGGAGAGGGTGAGCTGCGGGAGGTCCCGCGTCTCCCCGGGGAGCTGGGGCTGTCTGCAAAACCCTCTTCCAAAAGACTCACCGAAAGGCCATCTCCTGGCGTGCCTGGCTCAGATGGATGGGTGAAGGTACGGGAGGAACCGAGGCCAAATTCTGTTTCTCTGTCTGGAGAAACCTGTCCAGAGCCTGCAGAGATGGACAGAGTTGGCAGCGGGCTCTTTGCAGGGGTCTGAGCCCCGGCTGCGAGTGTGGCGTGCCTACCCCGGGACAAAACACACCTACGGAGTCACACCCAGCACATCCCCTTCTTCAGGACAAACAAAATAAAAAAAAAAACAAAGGACCAGGATGTCTACCAGGTGGCTGTGCTGCAGTTTGTCAAGTAGTCCATCGTGAGAGCTGGAGGTGAAGCATCATTTCTCTACTACTATAACCCTGGGCACACATTCCCCCCGTGCCAGGCAATCCTCACACCCAGGGGTGCTGCTCCCAAAGGTTTACCCATTCCTTGCTCGCACAGTGAGGAAAAGCAAGATTTCCAGTGTGGATCGCCCACAAAGAACTGCAGCAAGTTGCTTCAAAATTCCCCGGTGTTTCCCTGCTTTACACCCGCGCTCCCGCAGACAGTGGGTGCTGGGGTTGGGGAGCAGGAGCGGGGTGGGGGAGCAGGGAGAGGCCGAGCAGCAGCGGCCCCGGGCAGGACCCCGCGGGGCACCTACGCTCTGCAGGCAGTCCTGGCACTCCATCGTCTCCACGCTGCAGGCGCTGATGCGGTTGCTGAGCCTCTTCAGATGCTTCTTTATCTCACAAACTTTCCTAGACAGAAAAACGACGACAAAATTCCCGGTCAGTGCTCGGCAGCAGCAGTGCAGGTCATCACATTGTGTGTGTGTGTGTGTGTGTGTGTGTGTGTGTGTGTTTTGCTTTCTGCAAACCTTTCTGGATTTAAGGTAAAATCCTGAAGGAAAGCAAATGAGTCACAACCGTGTTGTAATTACAGCTGCAGCTCTGCTAATAGCCACCATAGGCCAGGTTATCCAAACAACACTAATAGCAAATTAATTAAGGGAAATGTTGTTTATATGAGAGACAGCCCAAGCCCATCACTTCTGCCATAATGTGCCGCACAGGCTGGTCCCCGGTGTCCCGTGGAGGACTGAGCATCTACTCAAAAAGGCTCCTTGGTTTTGCGTTTCTTTTTGCATGCCCTCCTTTCACATTCGAAGAGTATGAAGGTCAGAAAAGTTCCCCCTCGAGCACACCCTTGGGGCCAGTCTCTCTGCAGGCAGCACTCTTGACACCAAAGCCCGAAGCCGGCGGCATCTCGGTGGGCTCAGCCGGGCCGGGATGGTGTGACCAGTGTCCCCCCCCCGGCTCTCCCCTCAGCCCCGGGGAGAAAATCCTCCTGTGAGTTTCTGGGGAACCAAGTGCCCTGTTCCTGCCAGGGCGAGGGGCCCCGGGGCAGAGGTGCCACGCACCCGGCAGGTGCGCAGTGACTTGTATAAAAAAAGATTTGGTTTGTGCTTTTTTTTAAAAAAAAGGAAAGAATATTTAAGGTGAATAGTCCACCTCCAGTCCCCAGAAAAAACAGCCACCACACCACAAACCCCAGCTGCTAGCAGGAAAAAACTCAAAACAGGACAATTAAAACTGATGTAACAATAAATTAAAAATATCCAGTTGTGACTCACAACGCCTTCTCCCTAAGGACAGAAAAAACAGATACAAAAATACTCCAGAAAAACACGAAGCAGCTTTTTTCCTCCCTGTGAGCAAAGGAAAAAGCCCTGCTTCGATGCAGACGGGGCTCCTGCACTGCCCGGATTTCGTGGGGCTCTAGAATTCCCCCTGAAGCCAAGAGGAGATTTCACTGCCCAGTGATGGGACACGGCGGGAGGCGACTGTGGGCAACAGCTTCTGTCCCTGCGTGCAACCTGCCCATGGGTGAAGGTTTGCAGCGCGGAAACCCCCGGCTGCACGAGCTGGGGCTGAAAGGGGACAAGGCAGGGACAAGGCAGACGTTGCTCACTGCTCCTGGGGCATTCCTGAGCACCTGAGACCAATTTCTAGCCTAAAAATCCACACACCCCACCCTCCTCCTGTAAATCCTACATAGGGCTACTCCACACAAGAAACAGGGATCAGGTCAAAATGTGGGTTTAATTCTAAGGCATGATAGAAAATCATTCTCCTTCTGCCCACACTGGCACCCCAGGGGAACGGACGCTCCTCTCTAAAAGCAACCTTGCAATAAAAATCCAATTTCTGCAGCATCCTCTTCCCCTAACTGTCTCCCCCTCACCCCTGCTTTTTGCTGCTGTGGTAGACAGTGGATTGTGCTCAATCGCTGCAAGGTAATTTGCTCTTTGCATTATTCCCCAAACACCATTTACCAGAGATCATTCTTCATAAGTAGATCTCTTTGTCTCAATAGCAATTTTGTCCTGATAAAATAACCTCTCCCCATCAGAAAGCAGGGAGACCAGCTGCCTGAACTCAAGCTGGAAGTTTAGGGATTTTTTTTTTTTTTTTTTTTTAATTAAAACAACAGGGCAGAAATACACAGCATGGGATAGGTACCAGTATACGCAGCAGGATTTCTAGCAGTCACACAGAGCTGCTTCTTTAAGATCTTATTACCCCCTTTACGAGTCCCTCAGCAGCAGTTACCAACAACATCATCTCCATCCGCATCCCAATGCTCGATCAATAGCAGCGAGCGTTCGGAAGTCCCGGCTGTTGGTGGGTTACTGGAAAGTCCCCTCTCCCATCCCCACCAGGGCCCGAAACTCCGAGCCCCAAAACCCTGGAGAGGGCTGGGCAGGGGCTGGTACCTCATCCTGCTGCTGTGGAGGGCCAGGGCCTCCTGGTACCGCTGGACACAGTTGTCCTGGAAAATCAATAGAACCTTCCTGGCCAGGTGCCCTAAATTCACCCTAAAAACAGAAAAAAAACCCACATCAAAACAAATAAACAAACAAAAAAACCCACAAACAAACAAAAAAACCACCACAAACCAAACCAACCAAACAAAAACAAAAAACACACATGCACACACAAAATCTGAACAAAACAAAAAACAGAGAACACTGTTATTTCCTTAAATGTATGAAAATGAACATCACAGTTCACATGGCAGGAGACCTAAAGCTGGCTCCCGGATGCAGCAGGAGGGACTGGATGCTCAGTAATGGATTTTGCATCAGTGTTACAGAGAAAACAAAACCTAATTATGATGAAGAGGAGAGGGAGGTTTGGGGGGCCTGGGGGACCCAGGTGGGACACCCAGCTGGGCTGTCATCCCTACCCCTGGGGCATTTCTGAGAAGTCTTTGGAGTTTAAGGCAAATGTCCAAGGTTAGTCTGAAGATTAATTAAGATAAAGGAGCTGCCTGCTAAATTTCACCATCCCTGGTATATATCAAAGTGTGCATTTTATTTCTTGCCCATGTTAAATCCCCCTGGTTTCAGTGGAAACTGAAAGGAGGCTTTTTAAAGGTACAAAAGCCATCAGACACTTTACTCCCACTGAAAGCTAAGCAGACCTGAAAGCACGGACACTTCCTAAATCCACACCTCAGCGAAGCAATGGCCACAAACTAAGTCCTCTGTGAGCAATAGCCTGAAATGTGCTTATCCCCGCAGTCCAGCGCAGGGATTTGGCCCAACAGCAACTCCCTGTCCCCTGGTCAACAGAGGTTTTCTCACACCTTCATCTGAAATAGCTTGTAACTTGCAAACTTTGCTGTGGCAGGTCCTGCATCAAGGAACCATCACAGAAGGTGCTTATAGGTGCCCTCTCTCAACGTTAGCGACCCAGGAGCATTTTATATCCCCTCAGGATTCAATCAGAAACACCAACCACCTGCCTGGCTGCAGCACGGGGCAGGACCTAGAAAGGGGAGAGGGTTGGGACTTACTTATCCAGCTTGTGTATTTGTTCCTCATTGTAGCACAGCCCTGGGGAGGAAAGACATCCATCACCACATGTTTTCCTGTTCCTAACCCAAGAAACGGGCAATTTCACAACGCACAGAGATCACTCAAGGGGCTTTTCAGGGCTGCAGCCCCTGGGACTACCGTCACAGCACAGAAATAACTGCTAAACCCAGCAAACTGAAATCATTCATTTTTCTACTGAGCCAACGCAGGGACATCCCCGCTGCAGCCCCGCACCTCGTGCCCCCGGGGCCACCGTCCCCGTCACTCACGCAGACACATCCTGGCCTTCTTGAACTGCTTGTAGATCAGCTGCATCTTCTCCAGGCAGCACTCGATCTGCTGGATGCTGAAATCGGGACAGGGCAGGAGGCGTGAGGCCCCGCGAGAGGAAGGGTATGAGGTTGGGGTGAAATGAGCACTTTGGGGATGAAATCCCAACACGCTGTAACTAGGGGACACCGCTGCTGCCCGTGTCTGTACGTGGGGACATCCCGCAATGTTACACGTGCGTGCACGGGGCTGTTAGAAGCTGTTTGTTAAAAGCAATGTCTGCTCAACCCGGCTGAGAACAGCAAAGCGTTGGCGGGGATTTCGGCAAAGCTGCCGCTATAAACCTTTTGTCTTCGTGCACTTGTTGCCTGTGTTTCACCAGCTCAGAAAAAACGCCGTCCAGGGCCCCTTGAAAGTCAAAGATGTTGTGGGAGCACTGGGAGAGCTCCTCGGCGACCTGCGGGTGGGGAGGAGAGGTTGGGGCCGGCTGCTCCGAACGCTGCGGCTGCGGCTGCTGCCCGGCCCGCGGGGGCTCACCCTCTGCAGCCTGGTCTTCACCGTGGCCGCATCCTTCAGAGCCAGCACCCCGGTGCCTGCGGGAACAGCCTCGGACCTGGAGAAAGCCAGAAAATTAATAGTCCTTAGGCAGAACGTAAGCCACAGGCAGTTGTCACCTGGGCAAAGAAAACCCATCCCGCGGTGGAAACAGCGTCAGTCCCTGGGGGAGCTGGGCAGTGGTTTGCTTGGATCTGAGCCACGAGATGCAGAGTGCTGAGCTGGTAAAAAACCTCGCCCTGTTGTGTCCAATTTGCTCCAAAATTGTTAGCTTCATATCCACTGGCTTGACGCCAGCTCAGACGTTTTCCGCCTCCCTGCAGCTGGCATGAGAGTGTAACGCCGAGCGGTGCACGCTGGCAAGTCAGCAGGAACACGTCTGATCCGGCCGGGTTGGAAGGGATGGATAAACCAGCAGCATCCAGCTGCAGCATCAGTGCCCTCGGCACTACAGCCCCACGCTAATCCGGCTGCAGTCAATGGGAAACATGTGTCCCCATCTTTTTAGATGAAATGGAAATTAAGAGCCTTGCTAAATTGAAAAGAATAAAAGAACAGCAATCCAGGGGCAAAGAATTTTTCCACTAAACCAAGAACAACGCAGAAAAGCAGAATAACCGTGGGTTACTTTAGCTGAAATGGGTTCAGCTTTCCCCGGGGCAGCACGGATGGGAACGGGTGCATCGGTCCTGTCAAGCCCAGGGTTCCTCTGTGATTCAGCCCCCGATGACTGCGCCGTTGGCGGAGACTTTCGAGTGGAAATAAGAGACATCTCCCGGCGGCTGGTGTGGTCGGCTGCCGGCTCAGCGGGACCCCCGGCACCGCCCAGCACTCCCAGCCCCCGGCACTTTGCAGGGAGCGGGTTGGTAACGGGGGCCAGACCCCAGCAGGGACCTGGCAGCTGATGCCATCCTACTCATTATTTTAACTCTGTGGCTCTTCTTCCCTTTCCCACGAGCTGGCAGCAGCAGCCCTGACTCCTTCTTGCACATACTCTGAGGCTCAAGGGCTGTAACAGCCTGAAACCCCTGGAGCAGGAGCCAGGGAGGGAGGACTAATCCTGGGCTCCTCTGAAACCAGGGACTGATCATTAAAAACTGAAGCAAAGACGGAGAAACAGCCAGAGTGGCTCATTTCCCGCAGCCTCCACATACAATGAAAAAGCCTCTTACCTTCCAGCTACAAGCTTATTCCTGGAATTTTACTTATTTCTGATTATTCAGGCACCTTTGAGAGTCCCATATCTTCCCAGCAGCAGCCTCAGGGCAGCACCGGTGGCTGCCACAGCCCAGCACCTGCATCCCCACAGCCGCAAAGCCACACTTACAGCACGCGGGTCTTCACCTCAGTGAGCTGCAGGCAGCTGAGCACCGAGACAGCCCCTCTCCTCTGCTCCAAAATCCTCAAGCAATCCATTTTCAGGTTCCCGCTGCCAAGAGAGAAAAACACATGTCCAACACACGCTCCGCGGCAGCCCGACCTCCGTCCCAGGGCTGGCTGCGTGTGACGGGGGGTTAGGATGGAGCTGGTTGCTCCTCTCTGGCTGCTCGTGAGAAAACAGGGGTCTGGATGCACATAAAACTGGGTGCAGCTCCCAGTCAGGGGGGCTCTCACCCGTCAGGAGCTGTCCTGCCAGTGCACAAGAAGCTCCTTCCCTGAAGGAAATGGGTAGGACAGTGAAAATGCGCAATGATAATATTAACAATAATATTAGTAGTAATAGTAACGACGATGCTGTTTTCCTCAGCATCTCCTAAACTGCAAAAAGTGGCTCAAAAATAACAAACGGGGACAGGAGCATCCTCACAACACTGAGTGGTGTTTCCTATAGGTTTTCCCCTCGCAGCCTGGCACGCGTGTCCCTTGTAACTGGGACACTCTGGCCGTCGTGCTGTGCACCCTCCCAGCACCCCCAGGCCACATCCCACCAGACCCGGTGGTCCCGCACTGTTTGGCAAAGGCTGGAAACCCCCCGGGAGGTTTTAACTCTGAGCACGGACGTCTCTCGGTGCTGGGAAGGGACAGGTCCCCCCCCCCCCCCCCGCCGGCCGTGACCGCGGTGGCTCCGGCACTCACATCACCCACTGCAGAGCTCTGGCCAGCAGCTCCCGGCAGCGCCGCAGCGCCTGGGCGATCCGCAGGGTCTGGTGCACGGCACCCACCGCGCTCTGCAAAGCAAATAACGATAATGATGATGCCGGCGGCTGCACCTCCACGGCCGGGGGGGCCGTGTCCCCCCCCTCACCCCGAGCTGCGTCCGCACCCCCACCTACCTTGGCTGCGCTGCAGTCGGCCACCACGTCCACCTTGGGGACAAACTTTGGAAACTCGAGTGCCGCTGGAAAGACAGACAGCCGTCCCGGTGCTTTGGGGAGTGAGCCCGGAGCCCCCGAGCCGCGGGCGCGGCCCCGCGGGGACATCTCACACCCGCCGGAGCAAACCCCGCAGCCGCTCAGGATTTCGGGCACGGGATGCTGGAGGCTCAGTGCAGCCCTCCAAGGTATTGTGGAAACGTGGACGACGGCACAAACCGCCCGCAAAGCCCAGTGTGGTGGGTGGCCATGGAGCAACAGCACACAGCAGGGAAAAACTCACCCTGAAACCTCCTAATACTACTCTGGCATCATAACCCCTTCACCTCCTGCTGTGCATTGGACTCCATTCGGATAATTTAAGGAAATCTCTTACGGCACCCACCCTGCATGCTGTGACGCATCTCCAAGCCAACGGTACTCACGGTCTCTGTATCTCACTCCTACCACATCTTCTGGTTGCTCAGCAGTGCTCAGCAAGGTCAGAGGGTTGTGCTCTGTGGTTTTGCAGAAATTATGAGCTTGTAGATTAGGATCCAACTCATACAGATGACCTTCAAAAAAATATTCTTGATGGTGCGGGGCTATGTTCGTTTGTTTGAAGACAGCATCTAAAAACTTGGCGGTACTGAAATGAAAAAGAAGTGAAAGGATGGGGAATAAGCAATGAGATCAACGCTCAGACTTCCATGGCTTTAACAGCTTGCTCCCCTCTTCTCGTAGCAAAATATCCCACAAGGTCAGCAGAGCCTTTTGAACAACCTCCCTGGGGCTCTTGGTGTGCCATGCCAGGAGCCGACGGCTCTCGTTAGTGCATTCCCAGCAAAGGCTGGTTTGAGCCTGGTTTGTTCTAACCTGGTTTAACTGCAGTGCAAAGGGAATGGGCTCTCCCCCCAGGTTCACCTACTGAAACGAGTGTCTGAGGGCTCAATCCCCAAATTCACTTTTAACGCAGCCTTGGCATCCTTACGTGTTGTAGGAGTGGATGTAGATGCGATGCAAGGAAGCCTGCTGCAGGGAGAAGACGTCGACCACGATCCTGTGCAAAATGTCATTGGTTTCTGCAAAAAACTGGTCGAATCCCCAGCATTTCTCCTGATTCACCTCCAGGATGTTAGCCAAAATGGGTATCAGCTGGTCCTTCAGCCCCCTGCAGCAGCAGAAGGGATGTTTGCACAGACTGGCAGAACCCCGAGCCATAAACGTGGTGACCCGCAGGGCTGTACCGACGGCGCCGCTGCCCTGCCTCGCACCCCCCTTCTCCCCGCTGTAAAACAAAAACCTGCTCTGGGAGCTGTGACATCCGCAGATTAAAAGCTCTTCCACCTCATTAAAACTTCCCACACCTTCTGAGGTGCCATGTCCTCGCCAGCCACGGTGTCAGGACGCAAGACCCCGAGCCCGGCCAGGGACACTCACACTGAGAGGCGACAAGTGATGGGCAGCTCGTAGCTCCACTCGATGCTCCCGTTCTCCTGCCTCTGGATCCCCGCAATGGCTCCGGGAGGCTTCTCGGTGGTGATTTTATACCTGTCGAAAGGAAACTTATTGCCAAGGGACCTCTGCGTGGGCCCTCGGGTTCAGCAAAGAGGGAAAGGGCAGAGCACGGGTGGGCTGGGAAAGACGCGTTTCGCAGAAAGAAAAAAACGCGCAGAGGGAAAATACTTCAAGAACAGTCAAAAACTCTAACTAAAACATCAACCCTGCCTCCTGTCCCAGCTGTTTAGCCACGAAGCCATGAGAAAATGCGTTTGGAAGGCAAACGTGGCAAACGGAGCACAGGTCCTTTACCACACTGCGCACGCACACTCTCCACCGGCTGCGTTTCGGGGCTTTCTGGGCTATACGGGCTCAAACGAGCAGTAAAACACAGCGCGGAGTCACGCGATGCTGCTGCCACCCACTAAGCCACAGCCAGGTCATCCCGCAGCCCCCAGGGCCACCGGCCACGGTCCCACGGCCCCACGCAGCGGCACCCAGCCCCCTCCCCGGGACCTACATGATCTCCTTGTTCCTGCGCGGTCCCCCGAAGGGGACGAAGGGGAGGCTGCCGGTGGCAGCGTGGTAGAAGGTGACGCCGATGCTCCAGAGGTCGACGGTGACGCCGTACGCCTTCTGCTGCGGCTTGCGCAGGACGGCGCGCTCGTACATGTCCGGGTGCTGCGGGGGGGGCGAAGCAGGGACCAGCGCTGCCAACCCCCCCCCCTCGGGGCCGCAGCCGGTGTCCCCCAGCATCCCGCCCGCCCGCCCCGCGACTGGCAACCGGCCGCTCGCTTTGGCCCCCTCTCCCGCCGGCTCCTCCAGGCAACGCGTCGCCAAACTCGACGGTGAAAACGCTGAGCCCCAGCCCCTCTTTGAAAAACGTGGCCCCTTTGAGGTCGGGTGCCCCGAGTGTCCTGGTTTGGGCTGAAATAGAATTAATATTCCTTTTCGGGAACTAGAAGAGTGCTGCGTTTCAGATTTAGCTTTGGGTTTGGTATGAGAAGAATGCTGAGAGCACACTGATGTTTTCAGCTGCTACCGAGACTTCAAGGACTCTCCACGTTCTGCCCGTGCGCAAGGGCACGGGAAGCAGGGAGGGAGCACGGCCCGAGCACCAGACCCAAACTGGCCAATGAAATATTCCATATCATGGAGCGTCATGCTCACTATATAGAGGAGGGGGGGTCGGGAAGGAGCTCTCTCTTGTTTCCTGGATTGAGATTGTGGGATCTTGGCATTTTGGATTCGCTAGCCAGGAAGGGGCTGGGTATCGGTCAGCAGGTGGTGAGCAACTACATCGCACATTGCCCATTTATATTTTCTATTATTGCCATTGTTATCATTTTATTACCATTATTAAACTGTTCCTATCTCAACCTGCGAGTCTCCCTTTACCCCTCCCCCATTCCCAGGTGGGCTGCGGGGTGGTTGGCTGCCGACCAGGCTCAAACCACGACACCGAGTCACCGCTGCTCCCTACGAGCCGCCTGGCCGTTGGGTGGAGGGATGGGGACCAGCTTCCCCCGGGGGCCACCGGACCGCTGACACGCCGTACTCACGAGATATTCCTCCGTCCCGTAGACAGACACAAACTTCTCATCATCATCCAGCTCTCGGGCGGCCCCGAAATCCGTCAGCTTATAGATGCTCTGCCCATCTTCCCCCATCAGCCGCATGATGTTCCCGGGTTTGATGTCCCTGTGGACAACGCCGTTCTCGCGGAGGTGGTTCATCCCTGCCACTGGGCACAAGGCGGGAAGGCGGCGTTCGTGCACGGGGCTGGACCAGTTTTGCTCCAGTGCGTTTTGTTTAAACGTAGGAACATGAGGAGGGCCGGAGAAGGGACAAGCCCCAGGGCTGGTTGCACTTAAATGTGGACCAGCGTGACTGGGGGAATGGAAAGGATGGGCGAGCACACGGCAGGGCACTGCCCTCATGTTCCTCCACCGTGGGGCACAGCCTGTTCCTACAGCTGCTTCCCAGAGCAGGTCTGCAAGGGGAAACCCTCAGGCTTCCCCCGCCAGTGCAGAGCTCACCCCCCCTCCCCATTTGGAGGGGCAATTTCTGACCGCTCAGCCCAGCCCTGATGTCCATAGCCCAAGGCTGGTGCCCGCAGGCTCCCACCAGCACCCCGAGGTCCCCAGCCTGCAGCTCCGTGGCCCGGGGCTGTGCTCGTGGTGCCGGCCCGGGGCCAGGGGTGCAGGGACCCCCCCGCTCTCACCCACGCACTGCAGCACGATGAGGAACTCGGACTCGGCCAAGCCGAAGGCGTTCGCCGGGTCTTCCAGCACGTTCAGCAGGCTGCCGCTCGAGCAGTACTCCATCACCAGCACCTTCTTCTTGCTGCTGCCCTGCGGCGTGGAGCAGCCGTGAGGGCTCGCCTGGCCCCCCGTGGCCCGGCCAGTGGCCTGTGTCCCCCACCCCCAGGCAGCACCAGGTCCCCTCCCTTTGTTAGTGGGTCCCTGGGTCTCTCCTGCTCAGAGAAACCAGTGCTGGAGAATGTCCCTGCTGTGCCATGCGCCCGGCCAGGGGACAGCAACAGGTCACATCCGTGCTCCAGCCCTGTGACCCAGTGCCACCAGTGCCCCCAGTGCTGAAGGGCTGGGCTGAGGCTTAGTGCAGAGCCCAACAGAGGTGGGAGGAGAAGGCAGCCTGGGACCACTGCTCCCTTCCTGCAGCTCAGACCAGTTCCCCCACGTCACTGGTCCAGTCAGCACGACAGGTTTCCGAGCTGAGGTCCCGCTTACCGTCTCCTCCACGGCAAATAATTTGACAATGTTTTTATGGTTCAGCTTCCTCAGCATCTCAAACTCTCTCATCTGGACCTCCTGGGGCCGGAGGTAGCTGGCATTATTAAAAACCTTCACAGCAACCAGCTCCCCTGATTTCTGGGAAAAGAAGAAAAAGAGATAAAGGAAATGGGAGGTGACGCCATCCACGTCTTAAGCAGCTCCGTCAGCTCCATCACTGCTCCCACACCCCGCTCGGGATGCAAACTACGCTGACAGTGGAACGTGTTTTCTGAAGAGGCGTTCCCGCAGCCTTTGTTTTCTCCCTTGCAAAAGCAAAGCGCTGTTATTCACCTCCCTTTGCTTCCTGTCCCTGAAGCCCACGTGCCCCGTGGCAGCGTGTTTATTCAGCTTCATTAAAACTTTATAGCTGGAGCTGGGGCTGGCAGCTCCCCGCCTGCTCTCGGTGGGATGGGGCTGTTTTGAAACCACCCTGGATGGCTCCTCTCCTGCCCTGCGCCGTGCAGAGACAGCTTGCTCAATACACTTCAAAGGCCGGCGAGGCAGAGAGTCTCTATTCCACCCCTGGCAAGTGTTTGCATGAAATATGCAAATCGCCAAGGACGGGGTTTTCAAAACCTCTGGGCATTCCCCCGAAAACGGCTTCTTCCCCGCCGCAACGCACGGACCCGGCTCTGAGCGCCCCCAAAGCTGCGCTTGACCCCCAGACCTGAGCTGGTGCTCGGCAGCGGCGGGGCGGGGGGGATAGAGCGGGAAGGAGACAAATGAAAAATGAAAATAAAACCCAAAGCAGCCCCCGCAATGCTGCCGGCAGCCGCGGGGCTCCCGGGAGGGCGAGCAGAGGGGAGCACGGGCATCCCCCCGCTGTGGGACAGGAGGGTTGGGGGGGGCACCGTGGCTTTGGGGTGGCTGCCCCCCCGCCCTCCCCACTCACCTTGTTGCGAGCTTTGTAGACGCAGGCCGTGGCGCCCTGGCCCAGGAGGTCCTCGGTGCTCCAGAGGTAGTTTGGGGTGCTCTGCATCTCCAGCAGCGCTGGAAGAGACGCACACGGGTCACCCGGGGGGGGGGGGGGTAGGACGGGGCTGCTGGCCGCCCCAAGCCCTGCCACCAAACCCCGCCGTTTATCCGTCCTCGCCTGGCAATGCTCGGGGAAAAAGCTGGCCGTGGGACATGGCCCTTGGCAGGCAGCCGCCACCTCCTACCTCGCCAGCGCCGAGCGGGCAACCCCAGGCGAAGGGCTGCGCATGGACGGGGCTGTTGGCGCTGCCAAAAAACCGCCCGGTCGCTGGGACCTGTCGGGGCTGGCAGCGAAACACTGACAGATGCAAAAAAAAAAAAAAAAAAAAAAAAAAATAAAAATTACGAGCAAACAAACGCCGAGCTGCAAGGTGGCGAGAAGCACCTCCCCGCCCCGAGAACAGAAACCTATGGGATTGCAAAACCCGCTCTGCAAGCATCAGCTGCAGCTGGAGGAGGAAATGCTTCAGCTTCCTGCTTGAGAAAAAAAAAAAAAAAAAAAAGAAAAAAAAAAATTCCCGGAGTTGCAGCCATCGCCAGGCGTGCTGGGCTTGGCTGCCGCTCCGCTGGCTCAGCGCCCGGGGCTGGGATGGATTCTGATAACAGCAAATGGTGCTGAGCACCAGGCCCCACGCAGCCTGGCCTGGGATCTGCACCCAGGGGCTGTGTCTGGCCTTCGGTAGCCGTGGCGGGTGCCCACGGTCCGTGCTCAGCCCCAGGTGGGTGCTCACGGGCCGTGCCTGGGTGGTTCAGCTCAAACTGCTCGTCTCCAAGAGCTGCTGGGCAGGAGTTCCAGGTCCCAGAGGGCTCCTGCATCCAGCTGCAGGGCTGGCTGCTGCAGGACCGCAGCTCCCCATCGCCGGGGGCAGCCCTTGAGCAGGTAAAACTGCTCATAATAAAGTTCAGAAAAGGGGAGAGGAAGCAGGTGCAAACAGAGCAAACAGTCCCAATCCTTCACGGAGCCGCAACCCCAGCCCCCATGTGGGTGAAGCAACGGATCCGGCCCGGCCTCGGCGCTTGCAAACGCTTCCAGAGGGTTTCAGAGATGAGCAAAGGGCAGAGGGGAGATTTCAGGGAATTCCCCAGTCCCAGCCCTGGCTGCTCCCGAGCTGCTCCGCCAGCACCGCTCTCACCGGGAGTCACGTAGCACTTCGGAACGATCAGGTCCTCAAGGACTTTGTTATCTGGGAGGAAAAGCGAAGGTGGCTGTGTTGGGGCCGAGCATCGCTGTTCCCCACGCGAGCACGGCCGCTGGCTATCCCGCCCCGGCAGCGGGCAGCACCCCACGGTGCTCATGGCAGGGCCACAGCACAGCCCCGCCGGGAACCGGACCCGGAGCTACGGCAGTGCCTCCACGGGCTGTGCCCAGAGCGGGGCCAGAACCAGCCCCCCCTGCCCCCCGGCAACCCCCTGCCAGGGCGAGAGGCAGCAGGGAGAGCAGGCAGGGATCACAGCGGGGGCGGCAGTTGGGATGTGGGGCAGGATGCAGGGTGGGATGCAGGGAGCGATTTGTGACGCAGAGCGGGGTGCAGGGTGAGGTGCAGGGTGGGATGTGGGATGCAGAGTGGGATGCGGGATGCAGAGTGGGATGCAGGGCGGAATGTGGGATGCAGGGCAGGATGCAGGATGAGGGATGTGGAATGCAGGGTGGGATTTGTGATGTAGAGCAGGGTACAGGGTGAGATGCAGGGTGGGATGTGGGATGCAGAGAGGGATGCAGGATGCAGAGTGGGATGCAGGGCAGGATCCAGGGCAGGATCCAGGGCAGAATGTGGGATGCAGGGCAGGATGCAGGATGAGGGATGTGGAATGCAGGGTGGGATTTGTGATGTAGAGCAGGGTACAGGGCGAGATGCAGGGTGGGATGTGGGATGCAGGGCGGGATGCAGGATTCAGGACAGAATGTGGGATGCAGGGTGGGATGCAGGATGAAGGACGCAGGGTGAGATTCAGGGTGGGATGCAGAATACGGGATGCAGGATGCAAGATGGGATGCCTGCGGAGGGTGGAACGGTGCTGCTCACATTTCCTACTCCCTTTCCTGCTGGCAGCAGCCCTCGCCTCACCCAGCCTCAGCACCAGCAGCCGGGGTCTCGCTGGCAGGAATTATTTCAGGCTGGCGTGGACGTGTGTCTGAAGGCTCCGTCCTCACAAAATGAAGCCTTCAAACGTACACGAACACTTCGGTGTGTGGCGCATCCAAAAACCGATAGGCCACTTCACCAGCCTGCACACAAACTCTGCAGCTAATTAGTTTGCTAATTACTTCTGAGCTTCATTGCCCAGCCACGTGTGAGTCTGCTTGAGAAACCTGCGGCAGAGCTGCCAGGCCCAGGCTGGCCCTTGCCCTGAGCTTATTGAAGGGCGTTTCAGGCTGGCGCCGGGTAGCAGAGGTCATGATAGTTCAGCTGCAGAAGCAGAGTGACGTGGGTCCAACCAAGCGAAACTTTAAATCACTTTGATTGAAGTCATTGTGCTGCAGCTCAGTTAACAGGGAGAGAAAGGGATGGGGGGGGTGACTTCTTGAAGTAATTTCCAACCTTATTTTCTATGCATGTGGTAGCTGCGCCCTTCAGCCCGTGCTTGTGCCCCTCCAAAGGGGACCATCGATCTACCCACGCAACGCTGGCCAAGCTGACACGCTGGGTAGGTGCTGGCCGGGCTGCTCTGAGGGGTCCCTCCCTCCCCAGACAAAAATATCTTCTATTTGAGCTGAAGGTGTTTGAGAACCTTTTCCCCACACAGGAAAAAAAAAAAAAAAAAAATGCAGCTCATTTTTCCACTCAGGCCACCACTGGAATTGTTGATAAGAGCAGTTAGCACAAGGAAGAGGGGCGAGTAAAAGCTCCGGAGGGAAATTCCAGCTGAGATCCTTCCAGAGCTGCCCACAGGCGGGGAGCCGCTGCGGGTGGGACGGTGCATCGTGTGCTCACCCCCCGCACCCGCTGTGCCCGGGCCCGTCCTGCGGTTCCGCTCTCTGCTGCAAAAAGAAACTGAAACAAAGATTTTTTTAAAGGCAGAAAAGCCAGGCTTAGGCGTTTTTGGAGACTTCTGAGCTGTACGTGTTGCTTCAGCCTTCACTGATGGGTGAACAGATTTGGGCTGGTGAGGGGGAAAGACAGACAGGAAGGAAATAATTAAAATATTTTATAACACCCAAAAAAGATTATTTTCAGGTTGTGCTGCAAGTCTTCTCACACAGCTCTCCAGAGGTGTGCCCGAGAGGGAAACCGACATGCCTTGATGCCAGGATGGTGCCAGACTTTGGAGCCCAGGGTCTCCAGGACATCCCAGTTACCCCAGCAGCTCTCCCGGGTGGTTGCACAGTCAGGTCCAGCCTCGGCAGCAGATCCCAGTCCAACCCCAGGAACTCACCCACCGCATTTTGCTCTGTAACAGCACCTGGCTCCTTTCAGACCCCCTTATATCCTTCTTTTGGTATCCTTTTAAACGTTGCAGCTTATTTCCTTTCCCTGGTTGCCCCAGCAGCAGTTTTTATCCTCCCCAGCTCCAGGCTGACACCCAAATCCCCCTGACCTGCTCCGACTGTTCGCAGCCACGGTCAGAAACCGGCAAATCACAATTTGCACCAAACCTGCAGAGAGACCCCGGGACTGAGACGTGCCCACGGGGGATAAACCCCGCGTGTGACCTCGAAACCAAGTTTGTGATAAAAATAAACGTTCCAGCTGGTGGCAGCAAAGCCTAAAAAATAAAGGCCAAGCAGCGTGCTCTGCCTGCAGCGGGCACCTTGTTCCTGGGGGGCTTGGGACAGAAAACCAGGGAACCTGCTGCAGGGAGTTGCATGCTGCCTTACACCCGGTTTACACCCAGCTTGGCCCTTGCCCGCAGCACGGTTCATCCCAGCAAAGTGAAGCAGCTCCCAGGGTGCCCTCGCCATGTGCCTCATCTCTCCACAACCAGACCCCGTGGTCCAGCCTGGAGCATCCCCTTTCCCTCCCTCACAAGTGACCGAATCCCCCCATTCCTTCCCACTGCGTTTCTTTTTCTCTTAAAAAACAATCAGGACAAGAGGTTTGTGAGGGGAGGGTCCGGCCTCTCCGCGGTTTGGAAGAAACGATGCGATCAGAAGGGTTTGGGGGATTAATTGCAGTGTCCTCCTCTGCGCTGCTGGACAGCAGCGACTAACAGAAAATCAAAAGCCATTTGTTATCTGTGTCACCCCATTACCTCTCTGACTCCTATTTCATGCTTTAAAAAAAAAAAAAAAAAAAGCAAAACCAACCACCGACATGCCAGAAGCCACCTGCGCCCCCCAGAAATCGATGGCACCTAATTGCAGGTTCACCCAGAGGGAAGGGAAGCAGGATTGGCCCCGGAGGAGCCCGATCCCCCGCGGGCAGCGCTCGGGCCGTCCCCGGGCCACCCCGGGTGGGTGCTCGGCTGAGCCCTGACCCGCTCCCAGGCTCTGCGCTGCAGTTTGGGGCAGGAGCCCCCCAGCCTGCACAGCCGGGGGGGTTTGGGAAAGCCCAGCCAGCCCCCCCGCAGCGGCACCCAGGCTGGCAAAGGCACGTCTGGGAGGGCAGGCAACAAAAGCACCACGGCAGCCTCAAACTGCAGCCCCCAGAGAAAAAAAAAAAAAAAAAAATATTGTGTGTTGGAGGCACGGGTCTGATCCACCTTGCTGCAAAGTAGACCTGCACGCTGCAGAAAATTCTTTTTTTTTTTTTTTTTTCCCCAGCAAAACAAGCTTCTGCAGCAGCGATCTGAAACACAAGAGGCAGATCTCAGTGAGGCTGTTGCTGCCTCGCCCGAGGCGGGTGCCCAGCCTGCTTTAAGGCACCACCATTTAGGCTGCTGTAATGAGTAGAAGCCTCTTGGCTTTCCAGCTCTTGAAGCCCTACAGCAGCCGCTTTTGGAGGAGATGTGGGCCAGAACCAGCCGGGGGGGGGGGAGCAGCTGCCCGAGCCCCCTCCTCGCCCTGGCTCCCCGGGAGCGCAGCGATGCCCCGTCCCCGCAGAGCTCACCCCAGGGATGGGGGGGGGGGGGTGTCGGTTGTCCCCAGCTGACTTCGAGCGTAGCACAAAATGGCTCGGTTAAACATCAAGCCTCACGGTAAATAATTAATTCCTTGAAACCTAAACAAAGAGAATCCAAAACGCCAAAACCCTGACACCGTTTCCCCAGCGTGCTCTGAAAAAGGCCTACGGAAAAACCGAGGTGGGGGAATGCTGGTGTTAGTGAGGAACCAATCCACGATCTCGATCTTAAATCCTCTTTCCCAGAGACAGTGGGAGGCCCATCCTCTCCAGGAAAATGATGAAGATTAAGCATTTTAAAATCAGGTCGCTACAGGGGAAGTTTATGCTCTACTGAACCCTGGGACTGATGGTGGGTGCGTGCGAGCCAAGGGTGGGGGACGCGGGGCTCTGCCCGCGGCGGGTGCTGGTTGAAGCCCCACAGTCGGGTCAACTCTTCCGCCCCCCGTTATCGCCGTGCCACGGAGGCTGCTCCTTCCCCCTGTTATCAGTCCCCCGTCCCCCCCCCCCTCCCCCGGAGTGTCTAGGGGTGACATTGTGGATTTCTGCATCCCGCGGGTTCTTCCTCACCCACTTACCGGTGCCGGTCGCTACTGAAAGCGAATTCCCGAGGGTTCCCCCCCCGCCCCCCCCCCCCCCCCCCTCGCCCACGCCGGCACCCGCGCTCCGCACATCACGCACTGGTGCCCGTAGGTCAGTTATTTCCACCATACCCAAAACATTTATTTCTCCAAAACTATTGCTAATGACAATGGATACATTTTGCTGCCCCAGTATGGATTTAACATTTCCAACACATATACTCCTAATACTGTACAATACTGTACCAAAAGGAAAAAAAAAAAGGATGTACCTCCATATTGTACAGAGTTATATATACAAAGTACAATTTTACACAGTTTAATATATACACCATATATATATTGGTGTAGAAGACATGAAACAATGGAAACTGTTTTAGCAAGAACATTCCATCCCACCATTAAACAACTGCTGTTAATAAAAACCCAAAACCCAACGCACCATACGAGCCCAAGCCCACTATTGCAGGACTGAGGTTTCAGACCAACAGAGAAAACAAAGATTTCTAGACTTTGCGACCGAACTTTCCTACATTACAGCAGAACCATGACATCACTGCGATCCTTTAAAACGCATCAGAGATGCTTTTCAATAATTGCCCTATTTTGGCTACATCGAGCTGGTCTTTTGAAGTACCTGCTGCTCACAAGTATTGCTCCAGCAGTTTGGCACACTCACGAGTCCAATCCCATTTGGACTTCGGTGATTCAAATTACAGGACTCTGCCTGGAGAGAAAGGCTGGTGAAGTCCGCTTCAGAAATAAGGTTACTACAGTGCCTTTAAAAGGAAGGGTCCATCTATTATTTCCATTGCAAACTGCTAAATATTTACCCTGTATGAAGCTTGGCATATCAAGTATTAGTTCAGTAGGGAGCTGCCCTCCCTCTCCACCTTCACCTCTTTTTGGCCCATCACTGAAAAACAACACTCTTGTCTCAAACTATGTTCTAGGAAGCACAAAATACAACTGGTAAAAAAAAAAAAAAAATCCCAAAACAGAACACCAACCAAAGAACCCCCCAAAAACCACCTTGCATTTTCCAGAACTTGAATCGCTGTTTTGGCGTCTACTAGATCCACCGGAACAGACTCCTAGAACCAAGCCTGGAAAATAATTCATCTGCCTTTTGGCGGGGCGGTCAGCGGAGGGGAGCGACCGAAACCGCCGCTGCCTGCGCGGGACGCAGCCCCCGCCCAGCCCGGCCCCACTGGGCACAAGGCAGTGGGTCAAGTTTTTTTTTTTGTGGGTTGGTTTTTTTTTTTTTTGTTTGTTTTTTAATCAAGTACCAGGTTGTCACACACACAGAGAGACAAGCAGAAAGCTGATCCGGGGAGAAGGGTATTTTTGAAAGGGCTATGTAAGCTCAAAGCCCAAAGTTCAGAGCGCCGGGAATTGCTGGGTGGTTTCCCGGAGCCGGAGGGTGGGAGCATCGTGCAGGGAACGACGCTCACCCACGAGAGCATCGTTCCCTTCTGCAAAGGCCTCTCGTGCTACCAGCCCGCTAAAGGAACAGCTTAATGTCTGTAACTGCACTGGTGGGATGTTAGCCAAGGCCAGAGAAGCCCACAAAAAGGCTCATTATTTTTGTGAAAACTGAAAATCTCAAAATAAATAAATCCCCAGCTTGTTAAACTCATTTTCTGTTCTGGACAGGCTCATTAGTGATGGGAGTGTCCAAATGCTTCTGTTTTAGTGTTTTTTTTTGTCTTTTTTTTTTTTTTTTTTTTTTTTTTTAAAGCAGTTTTCCTAGCTTGCAGTTCACAGGCCAGTGAGTAAATGTATTTATACTTTGCAGCACACCCCTCTACAGTCAGGGCTTGACCCTGCCAAGCGCAGGCACCCTGCCCTGGCCCCCTAACCCCGCGCCCGACCTCGGAGGGGTAACGGGCAGAGCCGGCTCCCGCGCTTCCCCTCCAGCCCGCGCCGGACAGGGGCCAGGCAGCTCCACGCCTTACCGAGTCCGTCGGGTAAAACGCCTCGATGGAGATCTGCCCATCGTTACCGCTGCCTTACCAGCAAACGAGGCGCTGGTGGGAGCAGAACCCCCCTCGGGGGGGGCCCTCAAAGCGCTTCCAGCCTGGCGGGGTACGTGCACGCAAAGGATCCCGAGTGCTAACTAGAGACATTTATTTCTACTGAAGAACATCTCTCAACTGCTTAGCGAAGCCCCAAGCCTACACAACGCTCAAATAAATTTGAGGTTTTGACACACAGAAGAAGGGAAATAAGGCAGCAAACTCCATCTGCACTGACCTCTTTTTGTCTTAATATTGCCAGAGCTCTCCCAAGCGCGCAGGCGAACGGCCGAGCGACTGCTCGCCCTGGACCACGTGCAAGGTGGCGAACTGTAACAGATGGAATTTCTTGCCAAACTCCGAAGTGTTTTGATTCAGTAAATAAATTTATGAGAACTCGGTTATCTTAACCTACTTTTGTGCAAGAACAATCTTGCCTTAAAAAAAAAAAAAATTAAAACAAAACAAAAAAAATAAAATAAAATCGACAAAAACTCCCAAAACCCAACATATGAGGTATTCATCACAGGAAACCCAAAGACTCTTTTTGAACATGTATCAAAATACATACATATACAACAAATTTTTTTTCTGCTGTCACAGTGCACTCTAATTATTTAATCACTTTCATTGCAACAAAATATCCAGTACAGATAAAGTGAGAGAGTTTGATCATGTCCCACTGCTCTGACATGAGTAACAGATTTACAAATTATAAACTGCGAGCCTTTGGATTACCTTAGAGAGGCAGAAATTTAGCAATTGTTAAAGCACACTGCTCAATTCCCAACTAGGGAAATAAAACATAAAAGGTTAGAGCTTCAGAAACTATTAAGATTGATCACCTAAAATCGCATTTTATTTTAAAAGTTTTGCTTTGGATTATTTCAATCCAACATCTGATGAACAAGAATTCTTTGTTCATACAAAGCACTATCAAACAGACATACGTTATTCCAGTTATCAAACACTTCTTATCTTTATATTTGACACAAACATTACATAAAAGAGTCATGAAAGAATTTCCATGGAAGAGCTAATATTTCTTCTGAATATGAAGATATGGAGTAACATTGATACCTCCCCAAGCAAACCACTGTGCCGTACTTGTCCACTCTACACTGGTCTCTTCTACAAGATGCCCACTGGCTGTGCAGGGAGCGGTGCCGACATTTCCAGTTTCTCCTTCCCACCTCTCCTGCAACGACTGGTCATAAAACACTTGTGGCAAATGTTCTCTCAGCCTTGTATGTTCCCGGAGTGAAGCAGACAAGCCACAAGTTTCCTTTTCTCTGTTTTTTTATTCTCCCGTGTGTGTGTGTGTGTGTGTGTGTGTGTGCGCGCGCGTGTGGATTTTCTGCTGGCTGGCCAGACCCAGAGCACGTGGAAGAGGAAGAACGATGTTCAGCCTGCCATATTGCTTGCTGTAAGTGTAAGTGTCAATCACAGTGCACACCAAAATTCCAGTTGAGTTGCTCAATATACAGGTTATCCTGCTAAACATATTCCCCTTGACAGTACGATTGTCCCAGAGCTGTGGATGCTAGAGATAAGCACAGTAATTCATATACAGACAGTTGCTGTTACAGTAACCTGAAGTCTTTTTTTTTTTTTTTTTTTTTTTAATCTCTTATTTCCATTCATACTTCAGACCTTGTAGATAGAAAAGAGCATCTCCTCCAAATGTGCTGTGCGTGGCTGGACACTTATTCTTAGAAATATGAATGCTAGGCATAAAAATATAAAGAAAATAAGGCATTACAAATGAGTTGAAGTAAATTTACAGAGATCCTGCTCTTGACACAGATTGACTTTGGTCATCCATGACCAAAAAGAAAACAAAACCAAAAACGCTCTACTTAAAAGTAAATGCCAGAAAGTTCTGCCTGAGCAAAAAATTACAAGTTTAATTCTATTTTTCCCCAAAAGAACAAGTGATTCCTTGGTGGTAGAAGTCCATCAGAACCTGAGAGGAAAGGTCGCTGGTCGCACTGCTGGGATCTTCCCCTGCGAGAGGAACAGGGCAAGGTCCAGTGACAGTCACACACGTACCGCGGTGCTTCCCGAGGGGAACGGCTGCTACACATCAGCTAAGGAGAAATGAATAATAAAGAGTGCTCTCATTGGAATCTTTCCAGTGGTCCCCAATTTTCATATGTTCTTAACTCAGGGCACAGAGAAAGTTTTTGTTTTTGTTTTTGTTTTGTTTTTTTTTTTTTTTAAAAAAAACATCATTCATATGGATATATTACTTCTGCAGAGATGGGGGTGTGAGTGTGGGGATGGACAGGGACACAGTAAAACCCTGTTCACTTCTCCAAGTAGCATCCTAAATGAATCAGAAAAGTACATTGCAGAAACTGTACTTAGAAATGTAAGTTTTGTTTCTTCTTTTATAATTACTAAGTGCCAATTAAAATGACATTGCAGTCACAAGGAAGCTAAGTGTGAGAAACCCACAAATTTAAAAGAAACACAGCTAAATGGGAGAGAAAAATTACTTTTCTTATCTTGTCCTTGCCTGAATTTATTTGATGAAAGAGTAAGATGTGCAGCTTTTTTTAAATCCCAGCAAAGTTTGAGAACAAGGTGAACTGAGGGTCAGCCAGAGTCTCCTCTCTTGCAGGACTGCAAGATCTTCTTTACCATCGTAAGTGGCACATGCCTTTTATTGTTAAATTAAATAAACGTTAGCATTGTGGAAAATTCTCAGTAGAGTACAAACGAGTTCATGCAGCCTGCTGGCGGCTGAAGCGCTTGCTGCCCACCACGTGAACACAAACACTGAGACTTCACTGCCGGGTCTGCGGAGTCCCACGGAGGCACGCGGCTCTGCCGGCCAACACGTGGGGCAGCCACTCCAGGAGCTGAGGCCGTCACGTCGCCGTCCCCAGCAGCGGCTCCTACAGCGCTCTATAAGAGCAGAGATCCCTAAAGCAGTTCACAGCGGTCACAGCCACCGACCGAAGCGTCTGCAGCCGGGAAGAGGGAGAAGATACAAAGCTTGAGGACTTCGGGTTGAAGTTTTTACAGTGCTCGTAACTGGGATTTTGGTAAGGATCCATCTTGATATATGATCAAAACAAGAACGTGTGCGTTAGGAAATGAACTCCCATCAGAGTACGCTTGCTTTTCAAAAGTTAACTTGTTTTTACATTCAGTCTCCCGAGACCACACACCACATCATAGCCTACGGGCTGAAAATTACACTGAGAAACAATAAAGTTGTTTTTAAATACGGGAGAGCAAAGGGGGAAAACAGCTAGATTGTCCATAAGCAACAACTGGGCTCTTTCTTATGCTCCTAAACCTCAGGAACATGTTTGTTTATATTTGCACAGACACATATTACGTATAACTCCACAAAATCTAAGAGTGTTCCAGAGTAAACTATTTTTCATGACAAGTGCCGACTAAAGGATGAGGCTGGATGGCCAAGAGCTTTGGCCCAGGGGGGAGGAATGGGGGAGCAAACAAACAAAACCGGAGGATGTGATGGAAGTCGAGACAGACCCTTAACCACCGTGGCACCAGCGGGCGACGTAATAATAATGCACAAGAAACAGGCATGTCCAAGCTCCACGTAAACAGTGGCACCAAAACATGCAATAGACTAAAATCTATCCTATTGTTTCCCTGTGATAAATGGAACACAGAATACAGAAGCCACTACACCAGTATTCAAAACATGATGCCACCAAAGACTTCTTTCAGCGGCCAAACACTTGAACAAGGCATCAACTAGAAACCAAGATCCAACTCCTCGCTTTTTGTGTGTTCTCCTCCTCAGCTTCACAGTGACCTGATACTGGATTTCCTAAGCGTGGCATGAGCTGTTTTGCCTTACGAAAGTCACTGATGCGGGTGCCCGGGACGAGGTTGGTACCACTTAGTTCACTCCCAGGAAGCGCTCCCAGCAGTTCACAACTAACCTTCGGCAGAAGTTCCAAAATTAGTTAAGTAGGAAGTTTAATGTCTTTAACAGAGTCTCTTCCTCTGAAACAATACAGTTGTATCCACAGAGCAGCAGCAGCAGGTTTATCAGACAGTACAGGACTTGTCAGTGGGCTGCTGAGGTGCAGAGGAGGCAACGCCGGGGCTCGTGGCGTTTGTTTTGGGGAAAACTGTCGGCTTCGGCCGAGTTGCCGGAGGTTTCACCTGGGTGGCCATTTTGACCGATTTCACGGGTCTGAAGGTGCAGGGTATGTCGCCGGCTGTGCTCGCGCTGCGCTGGAAAGCTGGCTCAGTGTCCTTGAGGATCTGAGTGTGCAGAGGGCTGGAAGGTTCCGAGGTGGGGGCCACCACTGGAGACGTTTTCAAAGGCTCCAGCGTGTCGAGGACAACATCTGGCGTGTGCTTTACACTGCTTTGCCTCTCCAGCTCCCGCAGCTCGTTCAGAGCAGAGTTCATAGTAGCTTCAATATCCTGCAAAGACAAAAGAGAAAGCGAGTGAGTAACGGAACCCAGACACGTAAATACAGAGATAAAAGCCAGTCTTTGAGAACGACGTATTTGTTTTCAGCCTGTAAACACCAACGCTCAGATCAACAGGCGGGTCAAGGACCTTTAGGTGTCAAAGTGAAACCCACGCCAAACTACACAGCATTACATACTGAAGCCAACAAGCAGTAATATTTTCCATCAACAGGGAGCAAAATAATTGCGAGCACTTTCTTGATGCTAATGTGGTCCTTTACCGGTCCTGATGCTGCTTGGACTTCAAAGGCGAGGGCAATCCCAAAATGCAGCAACAAACAGAAAAGCATGCGGCGCACAGTATTAGGATCCATTCCTGTACTTTATTTGGCTCGGGAGATTCAGGAGGGTAAATTCTTGAAGAAAGGATTGATGATTTTGACACTGGCTGATGGGCCACACTGAAATGATGAAATCCTTGTGTGCTCTCACTGCCTCACTCTTATCTTTCCTGCTGTCCGAGTTGTCTTCCCTACCCAGAAAGGTATTGCATGGGACTCAAAATGTTAATGTTTTAGAAACCACAGAAGATACCAGAAACGTATCTAGAAATTCAAGTTGGCACCTCTCCTTCCTCCTATAAAATTTTACAGTTCTTAACAAGTAAATATAAAGAAAACTTCAAGATAAAAACGTCGCTTTGTTTGTCCTCAGCTGTAGCAGGACGCACACAGTTGCTACAGCCCGCGCTGCGGAGCCCACTGGTGCACAGAACTCACTGGAGAGCAGAAGAGCTCAGCCTTTCTGTGACTCACAGCTTGGCTACAGCTTTTTAGCTTCCTCAGAGGTTTTTCAGGGGGTGGGGAAGGTAAATCAGTCAAGGAATGGTGGAAGAAACCAGAGACAGTAATCCGACACCTCCAAGTCTATCTTGAGGCCAGGCAGATTTTACTTATGTAGTTAGGGAAAATATGAAAAATGCATGATCATTATTAGATGGTGTTTGAACAGACACTACAAGGCAAAGAGAAACACTAATTTAACACAGCTTTTTTTTTTTTTTTTTCACCCTCCTCTATCCTTTTTCTCCCCAGACTCTTCTCCAGTGAAAACAATGGAGTTAACCTTCTGGCAGGAAGAGGAGACAGAACAATTTTGGTTAGAGCTTAATTGAAAAAACAAAGAAACTGATTTATGTCCACCAAAGCCTTGGAAGGACAATGAAATATGAAGACAACAAGAACTGTATATTATAATTCCGCTGTAACAAACAGGCTAAAGGTATTCATAATGGCAAAATACAACTTTCCATCAGAATACATATCAGATTTTTATTTGGACCTTATTTATTACTTGGTGTTGCTGTTTTGTCAATAAAAATTATGTTTCATTTTCACGTATCTTCCCCCAGCTCCTTGGAAACCTACAGACTCCTGAACCAGGCAGAGGAGTCAGGTCTCCCAGGGCTGGCTTTGTAATCCGAGCCCCAAGCATTCCTTGGCTTTGGATAGATCCATCGCCCACCCAGAGCAGTTGGTACAGGCAACGCACATGTGCAGGCGCATCGGAGAGCTTGGAGGGGGAGAAAGGGAAGCTCCTCCGTGGCAGAGGGAAATCGGTAATGTTCACATCATCCGCCCCACTAGTAGCCGTCACTTGTTCAAATCAAAGTCTGTTTTCTGTTCTACCTGTGAAACCACAGGTGCAGGGGTGCAAGGACACCGCGCGTGGTGCTGTGAACAGTCGCTGCTGCGGCAGAAGGCAATCCTGACACAGGGGCGGGACGGATCTCCGTACAGAGATGCACAGAACATGCACAGAGACGACCAATCTGCAATTAACTAGTCAGCGACAAAACGAGCAAAGACCAAGAAAAATGCCAAGAACACCTTTCTCTTTAAGCTGCACAGGAGGAACCCGAGAAGACTGTGTCCTTGTTGTCCGGTCAGCGCGTGGAGCCAGGCCCAGCAGCAGGGCTCTTTGCAAAGTTAAAGAAAGCACAGCTGCATATGCATCGGTAGCCTGCCCTCATTTCAAGGCACTTGTCTAAATAAATAACTAATGAAAACTAGCAGTATTATGTTCGAAGTTGGTTTCTAATCACACACTGAACCCTGTAAGCATATAAAGATGCCACTGTGAGCACTGTACAACTCAGCAGCCTGCTTTTATTTTGACTGTACTACTCCATATGCTTCCAATGTCTAACCACAGGCAAGTTTGCACAACTGACAGGAGAATGTTAAATTGACACTAAATACTTTACTTTTCTCGTGTCTCGAAGTTATGATTGTTTAATTTTTTGCTGACAGCTTTGGAATCTGTGTAACTTTCTGAAATGGATGTTTTTATTGTTGAAACTAAATTCTGAATAACGAACAGGGCCAAGTTTTTATGGAGGAAGGACCTGACTGTTTATCTTCGCTCATGAAAGCGGCCTCAGTGACTTACACAAAGCGAGGCTGAAAGACTAGACTCAAGCTGTGTAGTAAGTTAATACTGCACTGAGAGAAGGAAAGGGATACGAGATCAAATCAGACCTCGCATTAAACCATCTCATTGTATCCAGCATACTTCAAGTTTCCAAAACAAAACTTTAAGGCAACGCACTCCTATTTACCTGTGCAATAACTTCAGGGTCCATGGGTCGATGGTTGTTGAAGCTCTTGGACCTCCCTGCTGTCACAGTTTTCCGGATCTGCGGGCTGTCTATCCTGTTCTTCAGAGACGAGTGTCGGCTGATTGAATTGAGGCTGCCGTGGCCACTGATGGAGCATTTATCTGGAACCTCCTTGGGAAGACTTTGGCTCATAATGGGCTGAGATGAGGGTCTGGAACCGGCTATGGCTCCTGGGGAGGCTGGTTCTGCCATTGAACTACCTAGTCCATGGCTGTCACTTTGACGGAAGGCTCTTCTGATGCTGCCTGACTCTGGTTTCTTTCTTTGCCTTCAGTCACAAAAGCAAAACAAGTCAATACAAGCAGGTACACACAACGGGCTGTAATCTGAAGATATCCCCCCAAAACAACACAGAGGACAACGGGAAGAGACAAAGATACCCAGATTACAAATACACCCAAGGATTTTAGGAGTCATCGTGAAACAGTAAGATTATAAATCATTCCAGTTTAACACTTCTAACAACAGGACTGAGTTTCTGGCAGCTGTGCACATTCACAGCAAAAACAGAAAACTTGGATGGAACGTAATTAACTTGGTCAAGAGGAAAATAATTTATATTTGAACAAAAAAAACCCTCTGTGCCATCAACAGGTTTTGATGATGTGTTTTTATTACATTAGAAGAGCAGAGCTACAATTTCTGACTGGAGGACACAGTATAAGTCTACTAAGCTCCTGGCCCAAGGCATCAAGTTATCATTTTCAGAGATTGGCAAGCAAAGAACCCCTTCGTTTGGGGTTAATGATCGTTTCCAATAGTTGCTGGTGGTAACAGATGTTTCTTTTTCATTGCTTTAGCAGGACCACAAGGCTTTATCTATGTAGGGCTACAGATATACCAAAAGATGATGTCAAATGGAAGAGCTGGTCCAAACAATTTAGTTTCTACCCCAGCACCATGCAGTCTGACAGCACAATTCCACTCAAATCATACGAAGGCCAAGGCAGCAGAATACTTTATGCCATAGGTCTGAAGCTTGGCATCCATTATACAGGGAAGGATCCATTTATATATAGCACCAGCCCCATGAATAACTGCAAGAAAGTGTTAACTCCAGTAGGATTTTGGCATCCAAATAATAATTCAGTGGGTGGCACAACTGTCATTGCGAAACCATCTGATTTAATTTTGCCCAAGTCTGTTCACACATAGGTCAGAAGATTCATTCCTAAAGAAAAAACAACAAAATGAGTCTTATGCTACTATTGCTAAATATCAGTTTCCCTACTAAGGGAAAAAAACTGGAGTGGACATTACCCGGCTTCTTAAAAACACTACATACAACGCTACCAAAACCAGCAGATGGTGAAGCTCCAACATAGGTCTGTTCATGATACAAATCTTTCCATAACTGGCAGAATGGCATACCTCAATGGCTCAGACAATAAATATCATAAACGAAAGCCCAGATCCCAAGCTGATGCAGATTAACACAGCTTCACATGTATCAGTGGAGCTCTGTTGACTCCCGTAAACTAGGGACCAGGCTCTGTGTAGGACATTAGCAGGTCCAAACCTTTTAAAAGGATGTATTTCTGTTAATGCCTTCCTAGACTACATTCTGTTAAATTAACTGAAGGTTAAAAATATCCACTCCCATAAAACTATAATTATCATATTAATACCTTCACTGCACAATAGAGAGAGATGGGTTTTTTTTAATGCTAATGAAATAATCAGAAAGATATGGGGGATAAATCTGCTCTAGAATAATTAAATAACAGATCAATAAATTTAGTCTGTTACTAGCTTAATTTCCCTGTTTTTTTTATTATGCTGAGCGTTGACTACAGTAACAATTTCTGGTTGAGGAGGTGAAGTTAGAGCAACAGGGAGGTGTGTTGTTTCACTGCAAGCATATGGTTAGTAACCTAAGGTGAGAAGTGCCGGAGAAACAGAAGTATGTTACGGGCAATGCCAGATGGTGGGATTTAAGGTATGTCATTTAGCACAAAATGTGACACTAGTTTCTGAAGAAGTTGTCCCCCACCCCATAAAACAAAACATGTTAAATGTAAACAAGACATAACAAATCACAGAACATAACAACGAATGTGAACACACGATTACAAGAATTCATTCTGCTATTCCCCTCCCTTTCTCTGTGTGCTTAGCTTATAAAATAGGACATACTTGGGAAAATGGGAACAGATGGCACCTTAGGGATAGGGAAGAGAAGCCAGTGGGATTTTAAATGAGCATTGGCCACACTGGTGACAGAGAAAGAGTGAGGACAGCAAAATGTGAGCAAGTTAGAAGAGGAGGAAGCAGAGCAAAATGGTAGCAGAGCTCATTAGTTAACCTTTTTCAGCAGAGGAAATATTTTACTGGACTCGCCACCAAGATCTTTACAGTTAAGTAACATAATGCAAGGCTGTTCTTACTTGTTGATGTTTGCAAGGTAAATATCTGCGACGTGACCCCCACTCGGGCAGCTGGCGCCAGCTCTAGCAGTCACTTTTTCTTCCGGTGGCTCAGAATTTATTTCTATTTCAGACTTCGGGCTGGATCTTTCAGAGATACCATCCTCACTAGGAAGGAGGAAGGAAGGAAATCACAACCAAAACAGGACCAACAGCACTGAATTTCAAATGCAGCACGGTGTATGCTAACTTACGTACAGGACAGCAGCACTGTGCTAGCATCTTTCCCTTAAGAATCGTGACATATCTTTCAAGTGAGAGCACCTGATTTCTGCGAGCAACCTGGAGATCCCAGCTCTGCATCTCTGACAGGCTGGCAGCACCAGAACAATTTTTGTATCGCACCTCCACATACGTGGACACCTACGCCTCCGCGGAGCTCTGCTTGTTTCAAGAGGACTCCCTTCTTGCAGGGAAGGCCGAAGGATGAACTCTCCCCACCTAGTGTCAACATCTTGACACAAACACTCCATTCCACACCTGAGTTTTAAGCAAGCTCATCTTGCAGACGGGCTTAAAGTGTAACATACGTGTCTTGAACGACGATATACTGATGAGGAATAAGGCCATCGATTCCATTGTGGCGTCCCTCCCACCAGTCATCTGAGGCCCGCTGATAGAGTAAGAGAGAAGCTCCTTTTTTAAAGGACAGCTCTCGTGCAGTCCTGCCAATGTAGTCGAACTTCGCTATTGCTTCTATGGGCTCACACTCTAGGAGATAGAAGGGAATAAACAACAATTCACTAAACACTTGGGCTCAGGTAAGTATTCAACAGTTTAAATCTAGCATAAAACAGCTTATGACGAGACCATGAGTAGAGGATAAGGTGTTGCTTCTCAAGGTAGCAGAGGGTCGAAGCAGCAAGATTCAGAGGGGAACCCCTGCGATATGAGGATGTTGCAATTTCAGCATTTACCTAATCTATACGTGGTGGACACACTCACGTTTTCCAAGGCATCAACCCACTTACAGCAATTCAAGTGTATGAAGATGGAAATAGCAATGGCAAAATTAGTATCTCATTAAAATAAAAAAGATTTCAAAGCTGGGTAGCAATCAGGTATGTTCCAGACAAAAATCTGCCTACGGTACGCTTTCTTAAAGGCAGCTAAACTAAACCTCCTGGGCAGGCAAGCAGGAGTTATTAGCATTTAGGGAGGGAAACATCCTCTGATTCCAAGCTGCTTCAGAAATAAAGCATCTATTCAGAAGGAAATTTCTGCTGCCTGTGAGGTTCACCTGACCCAGGAGACCGGATTCTGGCACCATGGGAGGCCGTGCTATTCATCGAACTGTCGTGGAAGCTAACGAAAACATTCAGTGCCTCCACTGCTACGGTTTGTGCAGCGATCAGGAGAGCAAGCGGCTCCCCCGGGCTCCGTACAGCTGGGCTGCACCGCGCACACGCCGAGCAGAGCAGCACTGCGCGGGGAGCCGCACAGCGCGCTCCAAATCTGGCTGCTCCTGCTTGGAAAGCTCACAGAGGAGCTCCAGCCACGCTGTGTCTGCAACCAGCCGCTAATCTGGGGCCCTGTAGGACTCTGATATTATACAGAGGGACAATATGGGCATTTAGACACTCGGAGAAAATCAATATGAAGTTCATGCGGATTATTTTTAAGACTCAGAAAAATCTGCCATTGGTGGAGTCTAAATATTTATTAAGCCAGCTCCCAATTCTAGACAGACATCAGGGGAAGGGAGATGAGCTCAGCCACACGGCCCCAGTGGACTTTAGCCTCTAATTACTTTAAAGGAGCTTTAACACAGCCAAGCAGCCCATGGAAATTGAGTTTTTTCCTGGGGAAAAAGATTTGCAGTTCATCTTCCAGGACAAGAAAAGGTAAGCCATTTTGTCCTGAGATCTCCTCTGCATCACAGGAAGCTCCTACAGTGCAGCAGCCAGCCAAAAAGGAAGGCCAAACGTGAGCCACAGCTCTTACAAATACTCCTTGGGAGAGCACACATTCAAGAATTAGGTCTTCCGAGGCAGACTGCAGGCAGGCAAGGTTGTAGCTGGGCTTGAGAAAATATGTAGTATAAATCCATCTGAGTGAGCTGACGCTGCAGTTCCACTGTCTCATCAGCTGGTCTAAGGGAGCAGAGCAGAGGCATCCCCCACCAGAGCCCCATCAGCATCTGCAGTTACAAAGCACGAAGTGACCGAGTACTGGGGGCAACCAGCAACAGGATCCGCTAGATCGACCCACTCCCACCCCCTCTCCCCAATTAATTTCTGCATTACTAAACCAGACAGCTCAGACTTCTGTCAAATCACACGTTTCAGGTAAGCCCGTGGTCGGCCTCACACAAATCCCGTTATCAGCCCTCAGCAGCCAGCGGGACATTGCAGGGGTGAGAAAAGCCTGGCCCACGTCTGCAGCCCGCGATAGCCGCCTTGCTCCAGACTCCCCAAAGCACATGGTTATCTGGTTTTGGCTCCTTCTTTCCTCTTGCTTGTTTTGCCTCTGGAGCCAGCTTCTTCATAACACTAAAAAAACGATAATGCTGTTTTTTTGGTGTCCCCCTCCATTTATGCAGGGGATGGGAGTGTGGTTTTGTAAATTCCATCTGTTTCATTAAGAAGTGTTTATTGTTCCAGATGAGCGCGGCACTCAGGTTTCTTATGTTTCCAATTTGCTTTTTAGGACTCTGGCTTTTGCCCAGAGAAGTGATTTTAGACTCTAATTTCCAGTAGCTTTTTCCTACTACACTTGTGCTCAGAGAAGAACACTCTATGAATAAAGAGCAATAAGGCTAAGCCAAACAATTACCCCTGCCAGTCTGACAGCCTGTGCAGGAAAGCAGCAGTTTAAAATCTTTCCACTCATACACATAATTTAATGAATGTACGACCTGCTTGCCTTTCAGCATTTCTGACCTCTTATGCCTGTCTCAAATCAGAGTCCACTTGCACATCGAGGTAGACTGTGAACTGTACAGATGCTCTGCAAAACACAACCTCTCCCCCCACCCCAAAACCGATTCCTTCCTTCAGTGAAGGTGGCTGGGATGACAGCTTTGACAGCTTTACTTTGGGAGGACGAGCGCCAGCCTCACGGAAGAGCTAAAGAAGAAACCAGTGCTTGGTCAAGTCTAAAAACTGAAGGAGTGAGAAAAACCTAAGAACATCCATCCCACTGAGTCACAGAGTTGTACCCTGCCCTTCTGACAAGTACGCCCAAGGTGTGACACTGCACAGCTCAATTAGAAGGACGTGAGCCTCCTCAGTTACCCAGACCTTGCTGCTCCCTCAAAGAGATAGAGGCCCAGCTCCCTCCTCTGCTTCGGTGCCAAATGCTCCCTCCCAAATGCTTCGTATGGAATATTCCGTGTAGGTTGCAGAACTCCATCCAAAACGCCTCCAAATTTTACCTTGCTCAGGGGCCCCACGCAACCTAGTTCCAGAGGCTGTAAAACGTCGTCCTCCTCTAATCTCTAACTGCTCATTTTCTCATCACTGTACCCTCTCAGCCACATAAGCAATCTAAAAATCCCGTACAGAAACAATGCAAGTACACACCATGGTGCATCAGCCTGCAGGCTTCAGTCCCAGGCTTTACAGATGTGGGACGAGTTAGCCTTTCCTTCATTACAGCACCGAAATTGCTTCTTCTTTAGGTACAAACTCAAAAAGGACATGTTTTCATGCATTATTAAAAAGCTAACACTTCTCAGAAAGAACGGTCTGTTCAAGACAGACGGCGAACTCGTGCTTCGTTCCTGAAGGCTTTGTGTTTCCTCCCAACAACCTTGGTGAGGAGTCGCTGTGACAGTGCTCGACCTTGCTGAGGGAGAAATGATTTCCCAGGGTTTCTAGCAGTGCTCAACATCGTTTACTTTGTCATTGGTGTGCGAATAACCGGAGTGCAGCAATGCCGTGGGAAAGGTTTGTTAGGCAACTGCTGGAGCAAAGAGTGCACTAAGCAGCACAGGAGCACGTGGCAGGGCTACTGAGCAAATTCCTAAAGACCAGCTCAAAAAGGATGCCACCTGATTTACCTTCTTCCCACCTTTACAACTAAGGCCATAACAAGTAAACCACACTCGGCAGAATTTACTTAGACAATTGCAAGGGGCCAAACCCCAAGAATAAAACCATATTCTGTCCCAGTTTGGTCAGTCTGCTTTACATGCTGGCCAGTGTTCTGGGGATCTCCGTTTCACATCAGTAGCAAGCTTTTCCTCTGCTCTGGATGGGCTCAGACGCAGCCGTTCCCCACTACAGGAGGAGGCTTTGAAAGCATCAACAACAGACACTCAAAGACTGCAGTGTCACTTTTTCCTTCGGAAATATGAAATTCTCAGCGTTGGCACCCCTTTTCACCAATCAGAGAAGAAATATAAGAGAGTTTCCCCAAGGGGACACAAAACCAGGACCCTCTACCCTAAAACCTGTTTCTTAGTGGAAGACAAACAGTTTTTTTGATTTTATTTTGCTTGCTTCCTGAAAACAGAACCACTGGGGCTTAAATTACTTGCAATTTCCTTGCCAAAGCTACTGAAAGGGGAAATGCCTGGCACACGCAGAGGGGAGTGGGAGCACACGCTGAAACATATCCAGCCTTTCCCCCGTGGCTCCGAGATCCTTCTAAGGTACAGATGAGCTCAGTCAGTCGTGCAAGCGTGGAGTGTGCCCAGGCCTGCTGCTAAGATGAGATATCACTGAAAAAAGGGATACTTTAAAAGTAGTCAGGTAACTTCTAAAGATCCCTGTTCATCCCATGCTTTTTTATTTTTTTGGCATCAAATGCTGTATGTGATGTTTCAAGTGACTATTCTGATTCGAACTCCACTTTGGATCTAAACTTTGAACTTAAATTGCAAGGCACTACCTTCTCTGCCGCCCCCACAGCAGGTTGCACCAGTTAACCAAGGAGTTAATAGACTTTGCATACCATCATCACTGGTGTGGTGTTCAGCCGTCACGTCCTGAACAGAGTCTTCTGTTGAGGCTCTCTCTCCGTGAGGACTTTCGCTACAACAGAAGGAAATAGATGGTGCTTTACGGTGGTAGAAATCGAGTTTCCTCATTTACAAAAATGAAAGATAACTTATCTAGGAACATCCATATCGGAAGTGAATACCTGGGTTCCACTGTGACAGACTCTTTGCAGACGCATTTGCGCATACTGAAGTTACTGTGACTAAAAATCACGCCAAGTTCTTACTTATCAAGCAAAATGAGCATCCCCATTAACCTTCCTGCATGCTGTCGGGAAAGTCCAACTTCAGATCTTACAACCCAGACCTCTGGAAGTGTTAAGAAGTTAGACAGCAGTGGCATGTTGGGTCTAGCTCCTCTCTGCCATGCCAGAACTGTTCTGTCAGCTGTATTCTCCATTGCTCTAATTAGCTCATTAGACGAATGATGAGATAGCTGCCACTTCCTGGGGGAAATTATTTCTCAATTCATAATGATATTTCCAGGTCTGAGTTTGTCATCTCCCTCTTCTCTTTTATCACAATCTTAAATTGTCCCATTCATTTCACTGAACGACTCCCACAGCCAGATCAATTGCCTGGAATCGTTATTTACAGAGCACCTAAACCACCAAGCCTCCTCATTTATGTTTGCATGAAGAAAAGCCTTGAAAGGATCAGTAGACAACAAGTGGCAACCAAAGGTTATGTTTTTGTAAGAAGCTACACGAGCAGTTCCCTCAGGACAGGAGCAGAAAGGAAACTGGAAGAGGATCCATTGCCTCTCCCAGGCAGCTCCGCAGACCTGCTGCCAGCTGGCAGTGCTGCCTGCCTGCCCTGCCTGCTCCTCTTAGAGGAAAAAAAGCGCTCGCTCCTCGTCCTACCAGATGCTGTTGCTAAAGACAAAACGCGTTTGCTGCACTCTTACACTGTAACTCGTTAAAGGTGATTTTTAATTCACACAGTAATAACGTCATCCCCCGTTTTCACCTTGCAGCGGTTAAACTAAGTGATCACGGATGTAAGGTGCTCTCCCTTTGGTAATCCACGTTCTGTACTCTCTTAATGAAGAGAAAAAAAGAAAAAGAAGAAGGGGTAACACGTTTGAACAATTCTGGCGTCTCGTTATGCTTAATTCACATGACACGAAGCTGCCCCACCACCTTCTGAGTCAGTACCTCAGGCATCAACCTTTCCCATCCTTTACGCTACTTAATAAAGTTTACAGAAGAATTTGAAGCCAAAAGGAGGTCCCAGGAGGAGCACGGCATTGAGGGCTAAAGTTTCACACAGACTGTGAAGTAATGTCGCATACAGCCAACACTAAAGATCCAAGTGCTGCACAAAGACCACGCGCCTCTTCCTAGCCCTGCCTCCAACAGCACTTTCCACCAAAAAAACCCTGTTCTTGCTGCAGACAGTCTGTCTGTCATGCAAGCCCCAGGATGCTGCAGCGGGTAGTGCTAGGCTGCTGGGTTTCACCTTGAGGGCTCTGAAAGTGCAAGCCAGTGGACTGCAGTGCAAGCTGGGCATCTATCAGCTATCTGCTCCCCCCGCAAGCCCGCTGGTCCCACTCGCCGGTACGCAGGACTGCCGGACTCCTCTCCTCGTGCAGCCTCGGATGGGCAGACAGATGCAGCGCAGTCCCAGGACTGGCTCAAGGGCAGTATTCCAAAGCCGCCTGCAGCCCAGCCCTGAATTTGTCGTCAACTCTGAGCCCTGCCCTGCCCTCCTCTGCCCGAGAGGGCACCGGGCGATTACAGGCACAGCCCGACGGCAAGGATTCACCCTGCCGCCTGCACGCCCGGCGGCACGGAGCTGCGGGCAGTGAGCGATGACTGGCGAAGTACCAGGGCTACAAGGAGGCTCCGATGCGAACCAGATGCTCCTTCCCGGCTTTACTAAGCGGTCTCCCTTGCTTGCTTCTACCCTTCTCTGCTTAACAGCGTCTCCGGTCAGCACGGTTAGGACGGGCAATGAAGAAAAGCCAAATGCCTTCAGAAAATTGGTATTGCCTTCCAGGACATTTTGCCTCCTATATACTCATATGAAGTGTCACCCACGCTGACTGTACTGAACGCTTCACATTTTTATCCCCTTCACCTCGTGGGACAAAACCTTTTGTCAAAATGAATGTGTTTCCTTAAGGTCACCTTTTGTCAAAATGAATGTGTTTCCTTAAGGTCATAAAGATTCTTAATTTTTTTTCTTCTCAACAATTCTTTCACATATAGCATCAGCTAAAAACATCAGAGTGAAGGGTAAAATTAACAGAATTTCCAGAAGAGGCTCTGGCAAGACTGCACACAGCAGTTAGTGGAGAGGAGCCTCTCCTCACTGCACGTACATGGAGTGAGCTGATAGTTAAAGCTTCTCTGAAACAAGTCAGGGAAACAAGGCTAGCTCTGTCACCAGAGTGACTTCATTTAAAAAATGTATTTATTTTAGTATATGAAAATAATCATTTGCATTCCTGGGACACTGGAGGAGGGAAGGAGCAGGGGGAGAAGCAGGACACAATTTAACATTCCTCATTTTCAGAGGGAGAGATCAGCTTGGCCAGTAGGAAAGAAAACACCTCCTTTCCTTCCCCCACTCCCCACCTTCCACCCCAGATGACAGGAGCCGCTCTGACTGAATTGCTTCCAGATGTGCCTCTCAGACTGAACACACGGCCGGGCCTCTGGAGCTTTAAGCTGGATGGAAATGGTGATTTTGCATTCCTCCTTCTTCCCTCCCCCACCATCAGTGCTGCCCTGAAAATTAAACCATGCCACAGCTTTCTAGGTTCAGTTGCAAGTGACCCCTGTGTCTAAAGCAAAGGCACTCAAGACAAGCAGAAAAAAAAAGGGCAAAGCAGGAGAAAATAAGGAGGGGAGGGGGGGAAAGAGGGATTGATTTTGGCAGCTATCATACCAGAACATCCAATAAAATCCCTACACAACCTTACCCTTCAAGATAAGTGAGTTAGGTTTGACAACTGAATAGCTACTTTCTACCAGCTTATTTCTTTTAAGTTGATGACTCTCCAGAGATACGAGAGCCATCTCCTCTTTCATAAAACAGATTTTTGAAAGGCTGGGCCAGATGCTTGAATCCAGAATTAGAAAATGCAGAACTCATGACTGTAGCATGCTAATCTGTAAATAAATATCCATCCATTCATCTCCTCAGTGGCATCTATCATACCAGTAATCCTCGGTGTTTCCACCTCTGCTATAGACTGGACCCTCCAGCTCCCTTGGTCCTGGGAAGATGTTCTCATGTTGGATGATGATGGTTTTGATCAATTCATTGACATGAGCTTGGCAAGAGACTTGATCGTGACCTTCAGGCACAGACATCAGTGTTGGCCCAAAGCAGATGGCTAAATTGTAGGGATCCATCATGTTCTCTTCACTGAACTGAGATAAACTGCAACAGACAGAAGTGGGGAGGAGGGTTAACAGCAGAAACCAGCATTATCATCATCATCATCTGCTGGAGAACACACAGCTGAGCTTGGAGAGTTTGCTTTGGGCTTTCTGCTGTTTAAAGCTCATCAGCTGGGACATGAATGTTCTGGGTCTGTGTAAAAAATGAGATCCTGATGGCATTTACAGAGAAATGAAATAAAAACTGAAAAGGGAGTTTGAAAGCTCAAGACTATGTAACAAGTACTGGATGCTGATTTTACAAGGGGAGGACATTACCCTTCAATTCTTCTGTATTGTTGTTCATAACCCACTTGCAGCCCAACGCTCAATACCAGAATTTTATCAGGTCCCCTCTGCCTAAGAGTGTATGATCAAGTGTGTAGAGTGTTACATCCTTTCTCCAAGGCCCAGGAGCTTCTCAAGTGGGCCTTTTTGGGGCACTTTTCTTCAGGATTTCCCAGCAAATATGAATCTTATAGTTTCTATATGGTGCCATGTTGTAAAACACAATTTTTATCTTACTAGATTTGTGCCAAACCTACCATTTAAACCTTTCATGTACCAATTAAAGATGGAACAGAAAACTAAGTTCCAATACAATTCCCCTTGAAATTCCCTGTTTTCTAGATCACTACTTGGAATAATTGAAAGCTACTGAGACTGGAAAGTCACATTTCAGTGACTCCAGCAGTGACATCTGTGAAACAAACCTCCTGCTTTCCAAACAGAAATAACCACTTGAACATACAGATATGCTTAGTACATGTTCCTGCTTCATTTTAATACAAATCTTCCAGAAAAACCTCAAACCCCAACATTCTCTCACTTTAATGTAAGCAGTAAGATGTTCACCAAAAGTCGCTGATGAACTGGAGCTTTACAAAAGCAGACAGTAAGCCTCAGGTGTCTGTTAAGTCAAAATATTGTCTTACAGCCATATTTCTCTTTCACCTAAATGGTACCCAAAGGGCGTTGACAATGTATATATAACCCTCTGGTCAGGACATTTTTCCTTTAAGCTACCTCATGTGTCAAAGACCATGTTACTGGAGGAAACTATTGACTCCTTGCTGCCAAGCTATCCAATGAACCAGCCAGATGCAGCGGACTGTTTTTAAAAAAGAATAGATTCACTTTCCACTACTCACACTACTTAGTAGGTAGTTCTTCTTGCTGGCGTGGAACCCAATTTCTGACTCTTTCATGTCGCTTTTTGCTTGGATTAACAGAACATTGTTCACTTTAATTTCTGGAACTCCTTTGAGATCCAACTCATACCATTGGGATGAGTTTTGTCAAGGCTGAAAAGCCCAGGAAGGCAGATGCAATAGCAAGCTGCTGTGGCATTTGTACCTTGACCTGTTGCTCAGATCACATGCAGCAACACTAAGGCTGGTTCTGCCGTTTATCATATTTATACCAAATCCTACAGCAGGGCCATGGTGCTCTCAAGGATACTCACTGATTGAGGAATGCAAAGAGGTATCTCATTACAATCAGAGTGGTCTTCGGCAGGTTTAGAAGCACTTTCCGGATGTGGAGTGCTCTCTCTTGTAAATTATCCATTGCTGAAAGGAAGAAAAAGCACCACAGAGTCATTGTACCACCATACCCACCACCTGCCACCGAGCCCAAATGCAACCAGCACGCTATGATGGCTCCAGTGCAAACCATGAAGCCGGGCAGCCAGCGGAGCAGTGGCAGGAGGAGGGACGGCTCTGCCCATTTCCCGGATCCTCCGGCGCTGCCTGGCATGGGAAAGCAAAGGCTGCAGAACCTGCTGGCGAAGCCTTTGCCAACGAAGGTCCCTGAACACGTGAAACTTCATTGCAAGTTCCTTCCTAGCGTGGGAGCGCTGGATGTCATCTGTTTCAATAGTTCTGGCACAATAGCTCATTCAAGTTAGCTTAGAAAAGTGGGTGTTTAAAAAAGAAATTGTATAACACTCAAAGGAAAATTAACATAGTTAAAGGGTGAGGCAAAAAGCTCTGTGTGCAGCAGCCTACTGAGAAATAAGTGGGCAGCATAAATCATCTCAGAAGGGAGAACTTATTTGGAAGAAGATTTTACTTTTCATATAATGCGAATTCGACTCTGTAAATGCATTTATCAGGAGAAGAAAACGGCGAGCCATTTTAGAAGCAGTTATCTTCTGCTTTACTTCAAAGGCTGCCACTGCAAAGGCCATTTCACTACTTGGACAATAGAATCATTCTTTGATTCTGAAGGACATGGCAATAGTCAGGCCGTTTAAAATGAGGTTGCTCATGTACAAAAAAAACCAACCCAAACAACCCTCTGCCTACCAAAATCACCTTTAGAAACCATCAAAAATGTTAACAACTCGACTGTGACTGCCCTCATGACTGACATACTTTACCAGGAGTCAATAATGGCCTCTCGTGGTTATGAAGCTGAGAGCTGCATGACCATCACCTCGCCAGCTCTGGAGAGCGTGCGGAAGCGTGGCAGCAGACACGCAGGCAGCGTGCGTGTCTCAGTGCTAGGGAAAGCACACAGCACAGGAAACCCTGCTGGCAATCCCTGCGTCTGAGAGGGCATCTCTGACACCTTCTGATGAGAAGAGGGCTTAAAGATCCTTTTTCAGAAGCGGAGCTTTTTGTTCTATTCAAGTCACGAAGCACCGTCTCAGAAAAAATCCCTGACACAGCCCTTACAATCTATTCATTTCTACCTCATTGCTCATTCATAAAAAAATTGCTATCAGAGTAAGGATGGCTGTGACCAGGTAACTGCCCAGACTCTGGCTAATAGAGACTAGAGTAGCAGTGCAACACAAACCCAACCAAAGCAACCACAAAAAGCTTATCTTGGAGTGAGGAAAAAGGGGTCAGGGAGGAGAGAAATGCAGGAGATTTGAAAAATTAATCCTGTTTCTTTTCAGATCTTCATATACTTACTGACACAGGCAATCAGATCATGAAAGATATCCTTGGGGAAGAGAGGGTGCTCCAGCCCTCGAAAATAGAGCTTCAGAACTCCTGCTATTGAATCCATGTCATGGTCATTCTGGTCCCCAGCCAGTGGATCTTCCCCTTCGTGACAAGCAAAGAAAAGCAGGCAAGAAAATCAGAATACTGGAGAAAAGTATCAGACTGGAAGGATGCACCTCAGCTGGAGAAAAGGCTTTATGCAGCACAGAGTTAATCCCACCTACTCCAACTGCACTACAACCAGCGTGAGGTAGAGAGAGATCTCTCTCGTGCATCCCAGTCGAGAAGGGACGCCTCTGACAGCAGTCCCAGGGGACCTGGGGCAGCCTTCTGTCAGATCACAGCCCAACACGGCAGCGCCTGGCTCACGCCCACGGAGGGTGGTGTTGCTCCTCGAGCAGTAGCAATGCTTCCAGGCTCTGTGCTCCAGATATTTTGGTCAGGTGTGAACTTCACAGGTCCACCACAGAAGGGAACAGCACACGAGCCCAGGAGCAGGTGCTTATGCAAACCCACAGGTGAAGCTAAGGTGGATTCAGTGGAGGCGTGAGAGGCCACTGAGCACCGCACACTGGGCTCCGCAGGAGGCAGGCAGCTTATGTTGAATTGTTGGGGTGGGGGGAGTGTTTCTGGGACAGATAATTTGTCGCTGCAGATATGCCAGTTTGTCTGTATTACAGAAGAAAAGATGCCCACTTAAGGAGTTGTTCCCTAGGGAAAACTCCCTATCAGATATAATTAGATTTAATGATGGGGCAATCCTCAAATTGAAGCTATATATATCCATTATGTGACTGAAATTACCAAAGCTTGCCTATTATCTTAATAGCACACAGGATAATAAATGGGCCACTACAAACCGGAGCATTATCCTTGATATTAACTGCCACCAAGGGTTCTGGATGAAGTAATAAACTGCAGAGACATTATTGTTAACTTTGTCAGTTCTGTATATCATATGCTTTACAGAGACAAGTGAGATGAAGGGAAAAAAATAATAATAATTAAGAAAATCACCTTTTTATTTCTGCACGTTAGCGCTAGAACAACTGGCTATTTTCCCCAGATGACTGGTATTTCCTTTCTGTAAAAAAGGTGTCTGATTCTGATATCAAGACTTTACCTGCAGCCTATGACACACATTTCTGCTTCCTCTATTCTTGAGGATTTTAATTCTCAGGTAGATGAATACAGGTGAAATTAGATGCCACATTTCACGCACTGTTCATTAAACTTCTGTACTCCCAAAAGCAAAATAAACTTGCGATGCCTAATTAATTACTGCTCATCTCTTCCGACAGCAGGCACAGAAACACACTCACTATATTCTTTTAGAGTGATGTGTTCAGGGAATTAACACACAGTGACCCAAGCAAGACTGGGGAGACGGGCTGCACGGACTGCCTGAAGAGCAAGCTCCTCCGAACCTGCTCTGCTGGGGAGAACAGCCCAGCTAGAAGCTGATGAGTCAGGAGACTCCCAGCTGTTCTTTGCCTTTGTATGGAATGGTTCTTGACACAGAAAATCAAATCTATTAAAAGCTATGTCAAATTAACAGTGTCTTGAAATTCACTCCATTGCTTGCTGATATTTGGAATAAATGTAGCCAAGCTGTGCCTTAAAAACATGGAAAACAAAATCTCACCCTCCAGCAGCCAGCCTGTTCACAAAGAGCTAGGGGGAGAGGGTAGGAAAACGCAGTTATACGCAATAATGAAGTTCTCTGTGTCCTTTAGTGTTACAAATAATCAATAAACTATCAGACACAAGAGAAGATTGAATTCGGAATGTTTATTACACAGACACTCTAAAAGATATAAAGCATAATGCCAAACAAGGGAGTATTCAAGGTTAATGAGCACTAGGGAAGTGTTTGGGCTAGACTCACCCAGGAAACACAAAAATCAAAAGACCAGGATATAGCAAGTTGCATTCAGAGCAGGCTGGTTCAGAATATTTAAATAAATTCATACATTTGGCAATAATTTCTCAGATACTGGAAGAGATCTTCCTTACCTCTCTCAAACGCATTTTTTATGTCATTCACTTCAACTTGTGACCCAGACACTCTGAATATTCCTTCATGCTGCAAACCTGTAAGACAGTAAGAGATGTTGATAACTATAAGGTAAGATAAGCTGGCACATTCACCAGCTACAGCATCTATGATAAAGGAAACATAAGCAACACAGGCAAAAGTATGCTGTTTTAAAAGCCATCCTTGCCTTCTGTGTCCAGGCACATACAGAAAGAATATGTAAAAACAGAACTCAGCACATGAAGAAAAAATATTAACCCTTCTTTGTAAACTGACAGAATAACTGGGTTATAACAGCCATGCATGCTATCTTTTACCCTGAAGGTTCCCCAAAGGATTTTACAACCCAGAGAAAGTCATAAACTAACGGTATATCAGCCAGAAGTAAAATATGGCTAACTACAGAAGGAAGCAGTTTATTTTGCAAAAGCGATACCACAAAGGCCCAGAGCAAATCAGACAGCTGAAATGGAAGCATTTAATTACCCCAGCACGACCTGCTATCTAGGGTTTTAGGCTAGTCTTTAAGACATTCCTGCTAAAAAGTAAGCATTAGCAATGTCATTAAAACCAATTATCAAGTACGTGAGTTGTTCCAATATACTACCATCATACCAATATTGTTGGTACATGTAAGATGAGAAACAACCATTACAAATCAACTAATGAACAAAGTATATGCTTCATGAAGGGGAATCAACTCCCATTCACTCAAGCCTTTGAACTGCAGACTTCCTGAAACAAGGAATGTTGCAATGTCTTTGCTTTATTTATAAGAATGGCTATAAACTAATAAGCTCTCTTGAATGCATCTGTGGCCTCTTCCTCTCAATTTCTGTGACTCTTCTTATTGCAAACGCAACGAAACCTTTGCAGTACGTGGCTGTATCTGGTAGCTGTGACACACAGCTATGAACAGTGAAAAGAAACAATCGCAAATGCAGAGAAGCAAGAATGAAAATGACATTTATCCCACACCTACACAGCAAAACATTTAGAAATGTCAGTCAGGCTACTTCCAACAAAATTAATTCCTGCAGTGTAAGTGCGTCAGGCAGGCAGTTTTATCATTTCTTCTGCCTAACATGGACTTGTCGTATAAAAGCACATTCCTTCTGACTCCAGACTGTACCTTTACGCCATGATCTGACATTCAGTGCAGAAATCAGCTGAGTCTGTTGGAAAAATCTTTCTGTTGAGGATCTAAGCTAACCCAGGAACATAAGTCTAAAAAATGAAATCTCCTGATGGCCCTGATTTGTTGTGTGTCGGTTTGCATCGCAACGTGGTTTCAATGATTTCTCCAGCAAATGTCCAAGTCTGGCCTTAATGAAGGATTACAGCAATTGTTTCTTCCAAGTGATGATGATGTGAATGGGACTCCAGATTATAGTTTCTAAAATGTTAATTAAACAAGGAAAATGAAACGGGGCCTATTATCTGGCTCTGTGTCTTGGTTAATGAAGATAAATCCAGCTTCTTTCTACATATGTTAATTAACAGCTGTTTCACATGCTACTAACAAATTGTATCGATTAAAAGTGAAAACAAATTACAATAACCGTATAAAATCTTTTACAGCATTCAAGGCTCTGAAGTTAACCGGCAAGACAGGTATAAATCACCTCATCGTGGCACTAAGTAAGCAAGCAATTAATTCACTACTTCACCTCCTACATTCAAATACTTAAGAGTATTCCTCCTCCTCTAGGAAGAACGTGATTATTGGTGCTGAAGGCCACATTTCAGGGCTCAAAGCAAGGTGAGTGGAGGTGAGGTATGAGTGGTATCTAAGGATGGGAGATTTATTTTACAAGAAACAAAGTGATGTTATTGGAAGAATAACATTTGCAAGGTCCGTTATTTGGAAGAGTGATCACATACTCCATACCAACAATATAGCCATAAAGTCAGTGTGACTTTATCTTGCAGTCTCTAGGATTCCTCCGCAGTGCGTCCCGAGCTACTCTGAACATTTTTCAGAAAGCTTCTACATCACCATTCGTTTCATAGAAATATCAGAGGACACCTTTTGTCCATAAACTCACCATGTCTGCTAATGAACCGTATGCAGCTCTCCACGACTAAGGGGATGGCTTGTGAGGAATCCTGCGCAAAGAAATTTAAACAAGAGCGGCAGTCAGAATGTAGAGTGATGGTAAAAGTGGAGGGGGTGGGGGGGGGGGAAAAGAATGAAAGGCAAATTTGTCCCCTCATCTGCTTCCACGCAGTTCCAGACGTGTTTAGCAAACAGCACATCAGTGCCGTATGGTCACAACCCATTAAATAAGGTGCAGGTGCACCACACAGGTAATCTGCTCATGGAAAACACGGTCATCACTCCAAGGCACAAACACAGTAAGACCTTCCAGATTGCCAGCTTCCAGCTTAAACAACATCAGTTGAGATTTTCAGCACGGAAACAAGCCTTTACAATTCCTTAGCCTCTGCTTCACAGGAACACAGATTACTTTTCAGACAACTGAATTTCTGCAATGTCTGCAGTTATTCCTCCCATCTTGGGAAGCAGCCACTAAGTAACAGAAGTGCTGCAGTTTGCTTAAGGTCAGATGCCAGCAATTAAAATTACCACATGATTGAAACTTCCAAGTTTGTGTTTACGTATAACCACTCCTACAGTAGTTCTGGACAGCAATGCCTCCAATTTATATCAAAATTCTCACTTGTTAGGATGTTACAGTCTCGTATTTTGATCAGTTCAAAAAAGTGACAGTTCTCTGCTCAAAAATATATATAAATATATATATAAAAAACAAAACAGTTCAACCATTTTCCTAACTTGTTTAGGTTTAATGGTTTTTTTTTTGTTTTATTGAAATGTCATAGGACTTAGTCATATAGTGACAATAATTTACCTACTAATTAGCTACAGCCAGTTACAACTAGTTTTCTATACACTGTACAGAACAACACCAACCAATTAAGAATACTTCAGAAGCCATTCTGCCGCTCAACTGGCCCCTGAGGACATACTTTATTAATAATCATCCAAACAGCATTATAACCTCCCAGACTTATTTCTGAGTGTGACAGTAAGAACTCAAAGAGAAGCACCTATTCTGTGTCCCCAGCAGAGATTAATACTCTCTGAGCAGTTACGTTTTAAACTGTCAGGTCACAATCAAAAAGCCCCATTAAAACCACACACAAGTGATTTCACGTAGGTTACTGCGAGCTGTGGATTCAGTGCTTGTGAACAGATTAGTTTTTCATTTAGGTTTCCAAATCGGAGAACCAAGTCAGAATATGCTTCTGAGACATCTCAAAAACTACTTTGTGAAAATGGCAATCAAGACATGCACATACTTTATTTTCAGCATAGCAAAGGACCATTTTTAGAGCATAAATGAAGGAACAACAATTAAGCTCAGAAAATGAGAAAGGTTTGACTCTGCACACCAAAACCACAACTTGCACTCTTAATTTCCAATATACAGAGATTCTAAAAATTACAAATCAGCACCCCAAGACAGACTGTATGAAATGAAATTCCAAGCCAGATTCTGTCTTTACAGTATCAACAAGAAATATTTTGGTTTTTCTCTACCTCAGAGAAACACATTTTAGCTCATCGGGGTCTAAAAAGTAACAGATTATCCACCACAGCCAGGGAAACAAAGCATCGCTGTTCTAAGTCTTTATTACAAGAAGGCACAACAAGTGAGCAGTTACTGGTTTAATAGCATTGCCATGAGATACTGGTGAAAATAAAGGGAAAGGGGACAAAGAAGCAACAGCATGAAACTCATAAACCATGAATGTCCAGACAGCTCAAGGCTGTTTGGCATTTTTGGTTTCAGGTCTGTCAAGAGACAGAGTAAAATTATTTTTAAATTTTGTTAAAAGAAACGAATCAAGGCTGTGGATCTGCGTTTGACTGATTTCAGACTGAACAAGCAGACATCAGTTCCACTTGAGCAAGACTCAAGCAAAAGGTCCATGTAAGAGAGGGAGGGAAGGAATGATAAAAACACTTCCCTGTTTTCCATCAATCCTCCCCTACACAAGCACACGTGTATCCCTGTTTTGTTACCTGAGGAAATGTTTATTACCTGCTTCCTTATGGTGGAGCTGCGTCTGCCGCTGATGTGACGATCAGAACAGCCCATTGGTGCAGGAGGGAAAAACAGAACAGAAAAGTCAAGGTAATCTCCTACTATCACCGGTTCGTTCGTTCGGTATTCCAAATCACACGTATTTTGGAGGAGGGAAGGAGCCAGATATACAAGTCAATCATCATGACTTGGTCTCATTCAATTTACGGAACTTCAGAAAGATTTTAAGTGACTTTAAATCACTAAAAACCTGAAATAGACACAAGGGAGTCCACTGCTTTGACAAAAGATTACCCTCGACATTTTAATCCCAACCATATGGAAATCTGTTCTATAGGCCCCCTTGTTCAAGATGAAGTTTGTTACAAATTGCACATAGCTGTTCTCTGAAAGAGCCACTCTGCAGAGGGGAGAAGCAGGTGGGAGCGTGCTGGTTCCTACTGTGCTGTTAACAGCTGCCATCGTGGAGTCTTTATTATAGCTGCTGCTAAGACTTCAAATAAATAAATAACACAAACCCCCTCAAACACCAGCACGCACTAACCAGGGCTAAGCCTTTTCAGTATAAACCATGATGGTCTCATTTATTTATGTTGGTAGACATTAATTGTAGAAAAACAGGGAAAAGCCTTGCTTTGCCAGGATTTCTGCCCTCAAAATTTATTACTGGGGTTTAAAATTCCTATAGTTTCCTGTAAAAATGAAGTATGAGAGATGATAGTAGAGAGGCCCTAATGCATCATTCAAGCCAATTCTCTGCTAGGGCAGATGGCTGCTGAATTATAAATAAGGTGATTAGAACTGTGATTTTTAAAAAGACTGTACAATGTGTTAATTCAGAGGAAATTCCTTTTATAAAAATGAAAAACACAGAATAAAAAAAAAAAAAAAGAAATCAGATTCCATGTGCTGTCACAGACAATAAGGTCTATTTTAAACTATTAGCAGTAATGATTCTTTGATATTTAAAATTGTTTCATGATGAATAATATTTTATTATTACAGATGTCAGGCTCTAATTAGGACCTGTCAGCTTTGCTTTGCTGTAAGGAATGTGAAAAGTAGTAATGACTCCAGATCGGTAGTAATCACCTTCCTTTTGTTAACAAGGCAGGATGATGCACAGCCCCTACTCCAGCTCCTTGTGCCCAGCGGAGCCCCTTGAACCCATCAATTTGGAGATGGAGATTTGTTATGTTTTATAAAAACCCCACAGGAGAAGCTTAGTTATGGTTCTGTGATTGGTCCTAATTATAAATGAAAAGTTTATTCTCCATGACCTCTATACTGCTGCAATCCAGTTCCAGAGAGCATCAACAGGGTAAAGAGTTTTCTGATTTATGTTACTCGGCCCCTCACACCAGCCATGTGGATAAATCCTGCAGAGTCACTGGGTCCAACTCCCTTACAGAAATAGAAACGCGTTTATAAAAACCTCAGTAGTTTGAAGAATATTTCTTTGGGTGACAGTGCCAAATTAAACAGTTTCTCACACCTGCCTGTCCACTTCCTGATCCGGATTAAAAGCACCAGGGCAAAAATAATTAAAAAAAAAAAAAAAAAAAAATGCAAGACCTCCACGTATCTTTTTTCCTGTGTCCTTCGGTTATTTTTAGCCCCAACCTCTTTCCCAACTCGTTGCAACAGGCAGCTCTGCCCGCAGTCATACGGTCACAACTGCAGCGGCTGCACAGGGCGGCAACAAGCAAGGAGAGGTGTTTGAACAGGCATTGCATCCAAAGAAATATTCATTATTCAGCTGACCAGAGGTTACTAAACACAGGTATAAGCTGTGCCACTACCTTGCACTGATGTAGGTAACAGCGGTGGTATTTAAAGCCATATTAACCAGAAGGAATTTGCTTATATATTAGGTAAATTAACATATTTTTCTAACAGATACATATCCTGGGCTGGTAACTGATCTAGAATGGCAGAGACCAATTTGCATCAGCTTTTCCTTAAAACATGATCCCCTGAGCCACACCTACCTGGCAAGGGAGCAGTCCGTCCGTTGACCTGTTAAGAAGACAAAGAAATACAACATCAGGAGAGAGGAATGGGAAAAATCACTTCAATGGTTTTGTAAAGCCAGTTTTGCAAGGGGAAAAACCATGGGAGAGGGAGAGGGCAGCTCTGGGGGGGCCGGAGAGTGGCTGCCTCCCCCGGCAGCGCTGCTGTGGCGACCACCAAGGGCCGTCCCTGCCCGCACGGCTCTGCCGCAGCCGACCAGGAAACGCAGCAACCAGCTCGGGCTGCCCGAGGACTCTTTCTTTGGAAAGTATTGTTTTTGCAAATTAGTTCCCTGTGCATTCTAATTGTTGACTCCTGCTGCCAAAAAACTGGGCTTGTCAACCTCTCCCTCCCTCCCCCTTCCCAGGGGAATCGGTGGGGCGAGAGATTATACTTTATAAAGCCACTTAGTAAGACTGAAAACATTCACAGATTTGCTAGCCCACAGACCGAACGTGCTGGCATTAAGCTATTTTGGGAGACAGACGTTTAATGATATTTTCCACAAACATATTTGTAAAAACGTTCCATTAACTTGCACTGAGTTTGCAAGGAAGCAGCCAAGTTAACAACGACGGCTAATGCAGGCATCATTTTAAAATAGCACAACAAGGAGTAAGAGAGACAGAAAACTAGTATGTGCCTTTTGGGAATTGTACAGGCCAGATCTTTTGCTGGTACAGATCATCATCAGCGAAACCATACTGATTTACAACAGCTGAAAATCCACCTTCCCTACAGTTGTCTTCCTGCTCCTGGGGAGATGGAAGAATGAAAGAGGGAAATGTCTAATTGCTGATGGCTGACAATTAGCTGAACACATCTCGATAGCCACTTTCCTCTCCCCACGTAAAGCCAAAACAGTGCATAATTTACATGAAAATGTTATTCTGAAGCAGAATTTCTAGCCATCTGTCCCACTTCCATCATAGAATATTCATATATATAAATTACATGGCTGTGGCAACACCAAGGGGCTCCTACATTAGGGTGACAAATGTGTACAGTAGGTAGGGACATAATTACTTGTAGAATAGGAAGACTTGCTGCTATTTTTATTACTGGAACTTGTCATCTTTAGATTAAGGTAATTTGCAAGAGGACTAATAAATGTCACCTGAGGATGGGGCAAAGAATGAAAATTGTAACAAAAACATGAATTTTCTAGGGACTGAAGACATGTAGCTGTACGCACATTTTTCAGTAAAGCTTCTAACCATGCTCCAGGGACTTGTGAAACGAACTTTATTTGCCCATTTCCCAATTAAGTGACATTTTATGGATAAGTCTAGGCACAGTCCCCAGTTTGTACCATTAACCTGCTAATGTGGTTTTGGAGATGAAATGTACCTCCCTTTCTCAGCTCCTTTTGATCTCACAGATGACAGAAGTGATTTTTTTTCAGAAGCTGCTGGAGCTTACCCTGACACACACTGGGACCCTTCACAGAGCGACTAAGAAAGCTCTGGTTTGCAAAGCAACCGCAAGAAAACAGAAGCAGTCTTTAAATCTACATAGCAATACAGAAATCACATTTAATTTCCTCTTCTTTCCCCCCACCACAGCTTGAGATGGGTTCAAGGGGCAGGCAGGTTAAGAGGAAATAGGTCTCGGTATGCAGAGGTCAGCTATGATCCAGGAATGTGATTAGTCACAGGGGCAGCATGGGTGTCATTTGGAGATATTCAGAGGCAGAAGAAAACTACCCTGAGGACACAGAGCTTTGGCTTCATCCATCCTTTCTACAGGACAGCTGAAGAGACGAGCAACTTTAAACAATAAAGCTCAAAACGATGGCAACATCCTTCCCTTACCTTCTAGTGGTTTGTGTCTGATAAACATGAAACTCTTAATTACTGTAGCAATAAGTATTTTATTTTTATAGTGCATTTTTAAACTGAAAGCAAAACACTTCAAAGACCACATGCTGTTTAAGTTTTCATTCAGAAGATTTGCACACCATAAACTGTGGGGAGTCCAGTTAAGTTACATATCAAAACACGAGCCCTGCTCCAGCCTATAAACCCAGGAACGAGTTGAGCCATTTTTTGACCTGACATTTAGACTGTTAAAACCTTCTCCTCTGCAAATATGAGGCAGACAGGTTTCTATGGAAACTTGGATGCATAGTTTAAGCGTGTTTGGCCAACAGGATTTGCCCATACCATGAAGGGAAAGAAATCTTCCTTTGTTCTGACACTAATAGCAAATGCATATTCAGTTCTGGCTGCTGCCCCTTGACTAATGCCCTCTAGATAGGCAACATATTTTACATGCTCTGAAATTTGTTTGTTATTCGCCTAATAAAACCCGTGCTCACATACATTAGTTTGGTTTGGCCTGAACCCACAGCGGTGAGAAGCAGCTGAACTACCACGCAAGGGAAACTGCCGACCAGCCTAACACGGCAATACTCCTCAACTGATCAGAAAACTGGAAATCACCGGGTTTACCCCAACACAGATTATTAAGTGAGAAGCAGCACGTGCGTGTACGGGGAGAGGACAGGATGAATGAGTGGGCATACGCTCCATTTTAACGGATAAGCGATGCACATTAGCGATTCATTAAGCATTTTCCGTTCACCATTAATCAAGCAGCCGTGTAGGTCATTTGGCTTCCCCATCATGCAGATCGGAAAAGTGAATTCATAAAACATGAGTACGTCCACTTTGCATCAGTAATCCAAGACTGTTACGCTCGGTCAGCTGACTAATTCAGTAAGTGCCACAGCCTGGCTAACAGCAGTGACGAGCGGGTCCCAGACTCACTTTCTCCCAGGGTCTTCTGAAGAAGGTCGTGTTTGGCTTGGAGCTTCGTTATCAGGTTCCTGCCTTCCAGATACTCCTTCATTTTCTGTGAAGGTGGGGAAAAAAAACAAGACCATGAGTGGACAACTAAGTTTTTTCAATTGCACCTTTAGGTTACTGGATTCTGAACAGAATCCTGAAGAACAGAACTACGCTGCAATTTACAGTGCAAGGGATGAACGAAGCCCTCCTGGTTTATGTAGCTAGGCAAATCTGAAGCTCAGTCCGTATGTATCTGCAGTGCAGTTTCTATTGTTTCACTGTGGAATCAGCCAAATGTTTGGCATCTTTTAAGACATCTGAGAAGCTGTCGTGCATCTCCTCTCCAGACAGGGTGAAATGGAAATGCACTTCCCTCGCGCGTCACCGGCAACTGAATGAGCAATCTGTTTTAACAAACTAAAAGGCTGCTACTGTGCTTATTCTCTCACTTAACCTCTCTCACCCCACTTTACTTGTCAAATAGTGTGTCTGCCTCCACGCTGGATGATACACAGCATTGCAGGGGGGGCACAGGACAAAACAAATAAAGATATTATTTAAGTTCAGATTTGTTCTCTTGGTGAAATATTATACAATCACGCAGTCATTTTTCCCACTTCTTTCTGATTTTTCACAGCTCTGCAAATGCTAGTTTTTTACAGCTCTTTCATCTCTTATTTTGCAGTTCAGAACAACATTATTTATCTTCACTGTGCCGCAGCACATAAAATACTCTGCTGTACGGTAGCTGTCCACATTATAATTAGGGCATGTTTGCACTCAAAAATACATAAATAGCACATAACTCTTCAAATATCACAGGCCATTCTTTAAAATCATGAGATATTTTAAAAATTCAGCTAGCAAAATGAACACAAAGAAAGGATTCTCTTTTAATAATTAAATGTTCCAGTTCTTGTCTTCAGCTTTCCCCAATTCTATCTACTTTCTTCCAGTTCCGGACTGGTATTGCCAAATTAGACCGCAGATCCTTAACATGAAAAAACAGTATTTTAGCAATGAGAGTGCCTGGACCCTGCTTATCCTATGCAGGTCGTAACAACAGCAGCTTCCATGCAAGATGTAAAGAACCAACAAGCAATAAATACATATACATACATATATATATACACACACATATATGTATATACACATATATATGAAGCAGTGCTGAGGATGGGGAGAAGCCTTCCAGGAGCTAATGAAGTTTCCACTGTGGGCTCTATGGCAGCACTGTGTACCAACACGACAGACAGAAATGGCTGGGCTGGGGCTTTAATTAACTGCCAAAAGTCTGTGTTTTATGTCCCTTTGGTTGACAACACTGGAAGAAAAATTTCACAAGAATTAAGTCCCTTTGGAGAGTCTCAGCACTTCCTGCTTCCTATCCTAATACCAGCTTTTTTTTTGTTGTTTTAGAGGAAAACAGGAAGCATGATCGCTGTGGCAAAAAAAAAAAATTAGCCATATTTTTTTAAATTTCCCTGTAGAATCTGTTCACCAAGCCCCAGGTATGTATTTTGCTCAGTCAGTTAAATTTTTGCATCAAATTTGGACAGAAGAAAACATAAAGAGTATAAGCTGTAAAAATAACCACAGAATTTGAAGTGGGGATTTGAGGATAAATCTGGTTCTGGAAAGTACTGAGCTCTCTGTCTCAAAGTCACGACCAGGCGAAGAGACAGAAGGGCTAGAAGGCTCAGCGCCAAATAGCTCAAACAGACGCTTAAAGATCAGCAAATCAACTTGATTTGGAAGAGGGTTAAGCTTCCCTTTGAAGCAGATACAAAAACTTGAGCGGGGCAGGCGGATTCCCCGAGCAGGGCAGGGACAGGCTGTTGGCACTCCCAGATGCTCCGGCCGATGGCTCTGGCTTCCAGGCATTTGTGGTGGTGACATTAAGACCATCGCCTGCCTGCAGACAGGTACCAGGGATTGTTTTAAAGGAGGAAAAGAGAAAGTGTCTCTCCGGTGCAGTATTTCATGCATTCCTTCTATTTCCTCATGCCTAACATTCTGTACCCTGCCTGTTACAAGCAGGCTTATGAAAAAAAAAAGTAATTTTAAAGTAAGGCTTCAGGCTTTTTTTTCAGTGGAATTACAAAGATCCATTAGCATTTGATTTCTGGCTTATTAAAAACAGTCAAAAAAAAAAAAATCCAACTACAGAACTCCTAAGGATTTCATTTCTGGCAGAGCACAGCTGGAGTCAGACTAAATACAATCAGACACAAAGCAGTAAGAAAGGTCTTCAAGTCACGTTATTTCTGCATTTTAAAAAATTAAAAGGTGAAGATCTGTTGTTAGCCAGAGACGGTGAGCATTTTGCACCTACCATCTCCTCAAAACCATGCAAATTCGACGCCCTCTCTAAGCCCAAACTCTCTGCAGTATTTTTCCAGCGAGAACCCGTTGTCAGGTGGCATACGTAATGAAGAGAAATGCAAACTAGCCCCTATCTTCCTGCCTTGTGGGAGAGGAGATTTTATGCTTTTGAGTTTCTGCCACTGTCCCACATCCTTAACTGTCTCAAATCTGGAAAGCTCAGCAGTTTCCCTCCCTCCCTCCCTCCCTCCCTCCGCCCCCCAAGAACGACTTCAAACAAGGCACTCGATTGAAGGAGCGGGTGAATCAGATCCCCGCTCCCCTGCGCCGCCGCTAGCGCCTGGACGTGGGAACAGTGGCACCCTGACACAACCAGCACGGCATTTCTGTAGGATTGATCACCAGGGGAACTTTATATAATACTTACCCGTGTCTTAAGGGTTTGGCAATAATACATTTGCATTAATTTTTAAAGCGCTTCCCAGAATGAGCATCGTACTGGGTTTTAATCTTTCTAGAGGAAAAAATAACGTTTCAACGAAGAACTAAAATTATCCCCTGTTTTAGAGGTAAGAAGAATCAAATCCTTCATTGCCCTTTTCACTCCTCAGGGAGGGCGGGGTGCCAGCTGTAGCACCATGAGCAGCAGGAGCCCAGCTCTGGCAGGCACCGCGGGCTGCCCGGGCAGCCGCAGTGCAGCCACGCCAGCGGTGGGACGCGCCTGCCCGGCACCCAGGTCACAGCCCGGGATTTCGGCTCCCCAACACGGGGAGGTTTAAGCTTCTATTCTGCATACAAACCTTCCTTCGAAGCCCTGACAACAGAGCCACCTCGGCACCAGTGTGCTATGATACGCCTCTAGTGGAAACACAGCTTCTACCAGCACAGCGATACTACAGCCAGTACTCCTGCAATTAAATTCCCATGGTGGCATCACTACATTTACGTAAGAGTTCTGCCCAGCTAGCAATGCAGTACGTGGCATTTCCAACTTGAGTTACACAGAATATTCTTTCAAATTAGTATTTTTCCTTCAGCTTATATCCCTCAGCATCCAGCACATCATAAGGTACGAGGGGATTTAAATTCCCATTCTGCACTATACTTGGATTCTTCCCCCTACACAAAGAATGCCTCGCCCACGTTGCTACACAGCTCTGCCATCAGTCTCATTAATCTGAGCATTTTCTCATACACCGAAAAAACTGCTCCTTAGAGGTTCAAAGCTCGAAACCCTTATAGAGGGTATTTGCAAGTCTGGCCAACAGCAGATCAATCAAGCAGCTGATTAGGCTGGTTAAAGAGGGCCTCCTCGACAGCTCTTTCCCCCGCGTCGCGCAGGACATGGCAGGTTGCACCTCTGCTCACTGCCACGGCTCCGCAGTCCTGCGGGGACCTCACCGCTCTGCAGCAGGATGCTGAGATGGTGGAACGGAAAAATATCATATCCAAATAAAGGCCCGGGTTCGGTCTCCTGTTTGAACTTACAATAGTCCCTCTCTAGAGAGGAAACGCTTAGAGTTCAATTAAAAATCATTTTTCTAGTTTCATAACCCTGGGCAGGGTGGTCAACCCCTTCTTAATTGAATCAGTTTCTCCACCCATTTTTCTCAATAGCCAGTTTCACCTTTTACAAAGGCTGTTTAATTTTTGACAGAAACCATCCTGACAGCTACTGTAATTTGCACAGAAACTTCAGACTTTTAATAAGCAACACCATTCTTGGAAGAGGAATGTAAAGGGCATCAAGTATAGCAAGAGGTGCTCAAAGGAATGACGAAGTAACCAGGATAAGAGGTACGATTTTCATCTGCTATTCCGCAATATTTTAAAAATGGAAATGAATTCAACAGTTTAAAATAAATCTAAATTAGGAAAAAACATATAGTCTGGTATGAAATTCAGTATAAAAAGCTCTTAGCATCTTGTAAAAATGCACTGACTCATTTAAAAGCATATGTGAGCTGAACTTGCAAGATGATAATAACAACAAATGAAAGAGCTAAACATTCCTTTAGTTTGTATTATTTTTGAAAATTGATATTTACAAGATATTAAGTTCCTTCTCAGACAATTCCTTTTTAGATGCAGAAGAAATCAAATTTTACACAATTTATCCACCAAGTTTGCATCAACAAAGGTATCCCAATATATTTGTAAAGAATTCAAAGCACCCGTTTTCAAAACATAATATGCTTACTCTGCTTGTCCAAAATCAATTACAGAAGCATTTCTGTAAGATGATAGCATCATTTTGCACTCTCTTGCGAGTATAATTCTAAATACATTATACGTGCTCACACTGCAAATTAACTCCTTACTGTGAAATAGAACTGCTCTGTCTCCTGCTGGTTGGCCCGTCTCTTGGCAATGCTCGGTTTGCTCATGAACGTTTCCGAGACAGTGGATTTAACAGACTCCATAGAGTTGCTGTACTGAAAGCAGTCAGAGACATCAAAGTCCTCTATTGTGACTATATCCTGAATTGTCTGAAGCGTAGCTTCCATAGTCTTCTTAACCTGTCCAGCAAGAATGAGAGTACTTATAAAACGAAGATAGTACGTTGCAAGTCAAAAACAGAGGTAGTAAGTACCCTGGAGCATTTTACTAATAAACAGATATTACTGGTTTCACATCCTGTGTGCCATAACTAAGGTGCAAGTTTTGCTCATTAACAGCACAGTCCATATAAACAAAGGGCTGGCAGCACACAGAACCTGCCAGGAGTAGCAAAACAGTTGTAATCTTACAGGCTGGGAGGAGGAAGAGATGTAAGGAAATTTAACCTCAAAGCAAAAACTGCTGGAACAAAGATCTTACAATCGTCTCCAGTAACTACATCTACTCGGCATCAAATGTCAGATATTAAAAACAGCACTTTGTGGCACTGTAAATTTTTACTGAAGGCCAGAATCAACTTCCTCGACATAAAGGAATTGCAAATTTTGCCCAACGAGGATTGAAAATCCCTGAACACAAGGGTGGAGATTTGGCATTTTCCCAAAGAAATGCCATTGGTTTAGTCTTCTCATCTTAGATGACCAATTAAACAAAAATTAGCTCTTACCTTAGGTTATGCAAATTCACTGTCTTCACTTCAAAACATTAAATTCTTCTTTTTCTCTTAGCTATCCAAATACAACTTTTGCAACATAACCAGTCCTATCAACTTAGGGATGGGAAAAAAGATACGTGGAGGTATTTTAAAGGATCCTCTCCACACACCCAGCTTTCATGCACAATCATTAATCTACTGCTGGCCTCACCTGCCTTATTTTTGAATTTTACCATAAGTCTTCATCAAAGAGGATCCCAGCAACTAGATTCTTCCTTAACTAGTCCCCACACCCCACTGGAAGTGGTAAGAGGTTTGTTGCTTTTTGGTCGATTAGCTCACCTCTTCATTTTCAATCTTAAGCGTAGACAATCTAGACTGCAATTGCTGGCACCTCTGCACTAGCTCACTCTGGACTGGTTGTTGGGCACATAGCTGCGACTCCTGGAAGAGAAACAGCACTGCTTTTAGAGGGCTAGGAAAAGAATCAAGAACATTGCAATTACTTCATTCACTTGTTATAAGCAAACATCTTCCAAAGTGCTCCATTTTAAAACGTCGTAGCCCTGGATTTCAACCAGTGGAAAAGGTCCATGTTCTACCAAACTGCAGTTCCCTTCCTGAATGTCTTGAAAAGTGAGCAAGAGATCTAGAAAAAACTAACTGCTTTCAGTAATGTAAGCTTGTCGTGTGTTTTGAAAGTCTGAAGGTGCTTTATCACAGATGTTAGGCTAAATCACACCACACATCAAGAAGATTTGGGTTCAATGTATGAGCCAGGCATCCTGGGGAAGGGGCATCTCTGGCTCAGCTTGCTCAGCTGAACTACCTGTACACTACAGCAACAGGTACGACTCACTATTTAATGAATTCAGGGGAGTGGAAATAAAAAAAGAACAGGTTTAAGGACCTGTCAAATATGCCAGAATAGCGGGCTTCCCTGTACTGTTAAGAATAAGTCTTATTTCACAGCATGAAGCAGCTTTTCCTTTTAGTTTTTTTTTTTGTTTGTTTGTTTGTTTGTTTTGGGGTTTTTTTGGTTGTTGTTGTTGTTGTTTTGTTGTTTGTTTGTTTGTTTTAAAGGAAAACTTTGACCTCATTGCACAAGGCTGTTTTTTAAAGACAGAAATTGGAGGTTTATCACACACGTGCGCATATACCACCATATATCCAGTCTGAGTAACGCAGGACCACTGTGACTATCAGCCTGCATTTATAAACACTCATTTGGCCTTGAGAAGAACCAAGATAAATGATTCAGCAAATGTGAGCTGTTAACCAAACGACAGCCTGCAGGTAATCCTTTTTCTTCCCACGATCTTACAGGCTACTACCAAAGCACAGAAAAAACGAGAAAGGTCACTGGCAGTCTGAGGGTTTCACTTAAGAGGGAAGAGACAAAGAGGAGCCTTAAGCAGCGATTGTAATTCTTAGACCAAAAGAAGAGGCTGGCTGCAGGAGACCATCCTTACGGTGTTTTCTCAGTATTCAGGAGGATAAGCTAGAAATCCAACCAATTGACCTAAATTATTACATTGTACATGTGTTCCCATTTAGAACCCATTTCAACTTGTGCGACTTTAAACAGTTCCCAGACGAGTAACCACATCTCGATAAACCTATAAAGAGAGAGATTTTCATTGCCAAAAATGAAAGTCCTCTGACTGCCTTGTCTCACAATGGAGATGCGTAAAGAGCCACTATAAACCATTTGTGCTCTAAGATTACACGCTCAATTGCCTCAAAAAACCAGCATTTAAGTTTCTTACGTTGTTGCCCCTTCAAATCTCTAACTTCAGAGCCTGTCTCAGGGTACAGGCGTTAACTTGTGGGTTGAAGGAGAGGTTAAAACAGCGTTTCCTATCTACTTTTAGCATTATATCTAATTAAGAGTTTACATCTCAGTCTTATTCAGACATCCTTGCCATAAGCATCTGCTTAATCTTTATCTCAGCTCCCTTTTCTAAGGCTCCCCTCTATCTCCCCAAAACAGAGCCAAACAGGTGGCTGTTTAGTGGGTCTATCTATCAAAGACAAGGGAAGTAAACAGGCGGAACTGCACGTGTTTACAGAGCTAGAGCCGGAGGAGGAATATAAACTGACCATATCACCCATATGCGGCTGAAACTCAAACTTCATGGGCGGGCAGAAGACATTGTTGTACATCTCCATCAGGCGCTGCTTATCACTGTTGGCATCCAGGTTCTCCACGGCGTTCTCAATGGCATCCAGACCCTCGTGCTTTGACTGCTCCAGGTTTAGCTCAGCAGACAAGAATGTCCTGAGAGCTCTGTTGAGGCTAGCGTGGTATCCCAGGTCACAGCACTGCTGGAAAAGACACACAATTCCATATGAATAAGCGAAGAAATTCTGTAATGGAAATGAAAAAGTTTCCAAAGCCAGAAGTTATATAAATGGATAACAAGTTGGGGCTATTGTATCATCTACTGGGTACCAGAGCAGTCTCACATCTCTCACTGATTCCAGAGGCATCTTGACTAGGGGTCCTCAGGCTTGGCCCGAAACAGAATTCTCAACCTCTAATCCCATACAAATTTCAACATCATGTTACAATTAGTCTCCAAGACAAGGACAGTTTAAACTGCTGTAACATTTTGTGGAGTTCTCATGGAGTACTGCAGAATTTATTTCATGCTGTTAAAAGGAAAAAAAAAAAAAAAAGTAAACTACAAGTGGGTATGTTCAGTATATTTCTTTAGATTCTAACCTTACTTTCAGGGGTGCTGATTCCCAGTGTAAACACTCCAAAATCTTTACAGAAAATTATTCAAAGTAAGGGGAAAACAATACACTGAAGTACTACCCGGAGAAACAAGCTACGGGATTTGGATCATCTGCAAAATTTAATCTGCATCTAAATTATTCCACCCAAGATACAGAAAACTGCTTAATTCAGTGTACTTCAGGAAGCATGACCTGTACATCACAGGCATAAAGAACAGAGTCATCCAAAAAGCAAGCAGCAATCTGTTGGGATGACTTCATTGCTGGGGTGAAACAGAAGAGCAAAAACTTTCAGGCAAAGTGGTCGTGGTCAAGAATTTCCTGGCTATTACTGACACCAGGATGATGTCACTGGAAGACAATCAAGCAGCTTCATCTCCACCATGGCTGAGCAGCCAAGTCCTAATGTTTCAGAAGGGAGAAAGGCGCTTTTCATTAGCTGATCAGAAACAGCCTGAATTTTCCAGACATCTCATAAAGTGAGCGAGAAAGGAGCCCACCTTCTTGGAATTACAAGCAAGATTACATATGCTAGGAGAATATCCAAAAAGAAAGAGACCATCTGCTTGATTGCTGTGCTGCTCTGTAAGCAAAATTCACATGAAATCTCCTCCTCACCCACCATTTGGGTCTCATCACTGTCATTGTGTGCAAACGCAGAAAAAAAAAAAAAAAAAAGGCAGGGAGGGAAGGAGGGGTGGAGGGAGAGAGAAGAGAGAGCGACTACTGGACCATTCCCTGCTTTCACAGAATTTCTGTCAGCAAGTGTTGCTAGATGCCTGGCTCCTGTGCCAACAAGCTGTGGCAGGTGTGGAGTCATGTAAAAAGAGCTGCAGTTGCTGGTTAGGCTGGAAGCAGAGAATTAAAGGACATTACATTCAATCAGAAAGAACAAAAACTAGCGGGGAAAAAAAAAAATAAAAAAACAAACAAAAGACGCTTGATTGAGAATTTGCACGTGTGGAGGCAGTCCCGGATTAACAGCCACTCAAAGCCGCCGCTCTTTTGCATGCACACTACGGTGCCATCCTCTGCAGTAATTCGGGGAGAGCTAATCTAAGTTGGGCCAACAGTCCAGCCAGGATTAGGCTCAGCTCAGGTTTAAACGGGACCGGTTGCTCCTTTGCCCCTGCTAGCGTGGGCCAGACGGCGGCACCCATCCAGGACACCCAGCCCGGCCCCGCCACGCTCGCCTCCTCCAGCTCTCTGGTGGGGCTACAAAATCACATGGGACTTAATATTTTACACCCCACCTCACTGAGCAGCAGGACTATGTTAAAATGGCAAAGTTTTTTGGCTTTATGTTATTGAAGCCAGTGACAGAAAACATTGTTCAGCCTATTCCCCCACTTCAATGTTTTTAAAAGTCTGGCATACCATATTTATAAATGCATCCGTCTTGCCATCCCTTTTCTGGGTTTTATAAATGTTTGATAGAATTGTTCTCCAAGCAAATCAATTTTTTATAACAATTTAATGATAACTCATTCAAATTCACTTCCCAACATGACAGCTGATTAACCCTTTGCCAGTTAGCAGTTTTCAAACAGGCCCAAAATAGAAGATTTAAGGAGAAAGAGACCTCTGTTTTAAAATGCAGTTTACATTTGGAAGGGGAAGTAAGAGATCCTGTAGTAAACAGCAATGGTACACTTATTCCTAGGAGAGTAAAGTAAGCTTTAGGACTTACACACACGCACAAGCACTTTTATCTTTTCTTAAATTCAGTCCTAGTGACCCTTTCATAAATATGAGTTAATACAAACTTCCCCATTACTGCAATACTTCATTAGCATCAAAGAGCTGCCTTAGTTCCCAAAGTCAGGAAATTCAAAACTACTGGGCTATGTCAGGAACAATTTATTGCTCTTAACTCATGATGAAGAATTAACTCATTGTTATCCTTCCATGCACAATGGAAGGGGAACACAATGTGTTGTATAAACATGGTAAGTTTAATGCTATTTGGCCTAACGCAATCTACTCGTAAGTAACTCTGAAGATTACTTTTATATTACATTTCAAAATTCAATATCATCAAATGATTAGATCAAGGAAGAGAATTAAGAGCTAGCTTAAAAATCACATTTCTATTTAAGTCGGATGCTTCAGATAACCATCACTGGTTATAATTGTTAATTTTCGATCCTTCAGGATCAAAGGCATTAGTAAACCCATATTCCCTGAGTCTTAACAATGAGATAACTGAATTCCATCTCGTGTGCTTCCAGGCAAGTCCCACATTTTTCCATGCCCTCTGAAAACAGAGCAGATATACTTTTCTTTCAAAGATTATGAGAACTTGCCATGTACGGTTAAACTGAATGCTTCAAGGAACACAAGAGGGTTAACATGAGCATGGACCCAGCCAGAGTCACGACGGCTCCTCTCTAGGAACAGTGACAAATCCATGTGACAAATCTAAGAACAGTGACAAATCCTTGGCTGCTTGTCTTGCACCATTGCCCACCACATCCCAGAGACGGCTGAGACTATCTACTGAGAAAAGCACTTCCTTCAAAGCTGGGTAACTTCTATTTGTCAATGTTCTACTTAAAAGATCTCAGGTCTGTGCTTAAAAATTGTTATCGGTTTATGAAATTCAAATGGATTCTTTACTATATATGACTCATGAAAAAGTACTAAGAACAGTCTGTTAGCAGACAACTGAACCAAGCCCATTTGCAGTAGTTGAGGGAGGATTTAGGATTTAAAACAAAAATTGAGACAATTGAATTATTCTGATGTCAGTGAAATGAACCCTGATCTTACATGTTGCAATCTAGAAATATACAGAAAACTATCATTTGTTAAAAAAACAAGATGGCACGATTCAAGTTGAGCAAATATTAACCAAAAAAGGTCTCCTAAACAGGCAGCAGGTATAAACAAAACATGCCTGTTCAGTTCAGGAATTTTGCAAAATGTGACATGTTGAAATAACAGCATTTTTCAAAAGCATCTAGCACTGACAATCCTGACCTCCAAAGGACAGGTTTAAATAAACACCTAGCAGAAGTGCACTTCACGTGATTTTATGATCAGCTGAATAAATGCATTATATATATTGTTAGGTATTATAATAGCTGACTAATTAATAGTGATCTGAGTGCTCTTTATTGCCTGTGTCTAGAGACACTTCTGTTCATTACTCCTCCCTCCTACAAAGAAAGTTCCCTCCAGGCTTTGCAGTTGAGTGTTTCTAATAGCGACGGCAGCGGGCTGTCCTTGCCAAGCAGAATAAGATCAGGCAACAGTCAGTGACCCAGACGCGACGTGTTCGGTGCGTTCGGAACCCCAGGTCTGCAGGCTGAAGTGGGTAGTTACGTATGAGTGGAAAGTCTCGGGAGTCCTAACTGGCTTTTCTGAGTTTTCAAAGAGGAGAGATTTGGGGGTTTTTGTTGTGCATTTTACCAAAAGCAGAAGTGATGCCCCCTGAGTACTAGGGGCATCATTCGGCTGCCGAACAGAGGCCTTGCAGGCGGCTGAGGAACAAGCTCCCTCCTCCACCTTCTGCTCCATTTCCCCGTTTCTGCAGAGAGCATTCTAAGGAAGGGGGGGACTGGTTTCTACAGCCAGTTTATTTCTTCCTTTCTTTGCGCAGAGAGACTGCAGAGTGGCAAGCAGTGGAATCCCCATCGCTGTTGACACTCACTCCCCTGACACCTTTCAGAACTGGACTGGAAGTGCTCTGCAGCCCCAGTGACAGAAAAGCACCAAGTTGCTGTAAAGCTGGTGGGTCGCGGTATCAGAGAATGGAGGGTCTTAAAAGCAGCGAGGTTCATCCCTCTTGTGAAACGTGCTAGAGGAAGAGTTAACCTTGAAATATATGGAATTTTTCAAAACAAGTTAAAAGCAGATTTAGAAATTGCTTCTGTCCTTGATTTCTTTTACCAACTGGTATACCGTTTCTACAGTTAACATTCTTTTTTTAAATGTGCTTCTGAGTTACAATCTTGCCGGTTTGCCTGAAATAGCAAACAGAAAATGTCAAGCAACAGTGTGATACCAAAGCTGAGTTTCATTTTAACTAAGCAACTCCTCCTTCTGCATGTTTCAGTGCCAGGTTTCTTGTGCAAGCTTCTATCTGTGCAACAAACTCTGAGTTAGCCATCTAAGAAAAGCTCACTTAACAGCTTAAGGACCAATTACCACGCCTGTTGTTACCCTCCAAGCTGCCCATCCAAGACCATCATTCCACAGCTGTAAAGGTTACCAGTCCTGCTGGTGTGTGGGATGCTGAAGGAGAGGCACACGTGAGGGTTAATGGCAACGACATTCATTGCAGGCACCCAAGCAGCAGCACTTACATCAATGAGATCAGACAGGTCATGAATGTAATACTTGAATACAGATGCGTTGGTGGCTTCCAGAGCTAGCAGATACTCGTTTCTTGCTTTAATAGCCTTCAGTCTATTTTCTGTGTATTTCGCTTGGCGCTAAAAGAGAACCAAAATCAGAATATATTTTAAAAAGAGGTGCAGCAGGAGTAGTAGCATTCTTAGTAACACCAGAGACTACTGAACGAATCTTACTCTGCTCACACAGTTTTTGTTGATTTGGATTCCAGTTTTATCAAGACTCAAAGACTCAGAATTTAGATTAATTATTTAGATATTTTTAAGCATTATTATACAAGACAGCTTTGCATTTAAAATCTTCTCTTAAAACAGACTGTGGGTTGGGGAAGACTGAAGGAACGAGGTGGGTTTATGAGGTTATGGCCCAGCTCCAGCACTACTACCATGGCTGCTAGAAGCCCATAGGTAGTCTGAGGGCTGGTGCAGGCACCCCACCTCTTGCAACAAAAGCTAGACCTAAACTTGGTCCTTTCAGAGCCCAAATCAATGCAAAAATAACTCTTCACCTTCTACTGGCTTGAATATTAGAGCTGAACTACTTAATTGACTGACTGATTGCTAAGGCCACTGGTTCTGCCCATGAAGTCAGTTTGGGATTGCATGTCTCCCTGGCACGAAATGGTAAACTAAAATCTTGTACTCTGTACAAGGAAAAACATGTTAACCATGACTTCCAAGAAGACAGTTGTTACTTTCACACTCTAACCTCATTTTAGCTTTCTGTGCCACGCCTGTATAATCTGGGATACTACAAAATGCGAATTTGTTGTCCTAAAAGAAACTTGGCGCTAGCTTTTACCTGTCCTAAATCTGAATGTTTCAAACTCATACAAAAATTGAGACTTGCATTTGAATGTCACAAAGGAGGGAACTCAGTAGTTCCTGTGCTGAACCACTGCAAAGGTCCCCTCCTCAAGCACTCTACACAAGCAGTCACAATGCTGTGGAAGTACCTTCTCCTTCATTTTCTCTATTTTTTTGACAGAGCTTCTTCGAACATGTTTTTCTTCAAACTTGACGTTGGAAGTTGAGTCAGGGGAACGTGGCGTCTGCTTGTCCTCTTGTTTCACCGACTTCCCAATCTGCTTTTCTTCCTGCTTCTCTGCTTCTTTCAGTTTGCTCTGAGCACTAATGCTGTCAGCGTTGTACATATGGTAGGTTTTCATAACCTGCAGAAAATGATACACAACAGTCAGAAAGCACCAGCATTTGATTTGATGAGGAAGAAATGGGTTTACCTAACCAACAAACTAGGTATACAGATGTTTTGCCTTACTTTATCTGCATGACCAAGTCTGAGGGAGAACAGCAATACATGTACCTGGAAAGCTCACAGGCTAGGAGGGAGTTAAAAATCCTAAGAAAGAAGTCCCATACTGCAACACTTCTTTTTTTTTTTTTTTTTTTTTTTAAATTTGGCCAATGCACTCCCCCAAAGTGTACGTTTCTTCAATATAACCATTTCATAATAGCCGTCCATCATGTTTATATTAAATGCAAGATATCGTACTAACTAAGCAAGGGCATTTGGACAGTAAACCAGCCAGTCAGTTCTGGTTGCTAGTTGCAAGTTAGAAATATCTAAACTGGCAAAACACTCAGGGAGATTTCACATCCCAGAAAAAGCATAACAGAAGATGCACAAATGAAAGTGTGGCTCTCAAAATGAATCCGAAATCAATGTGGATTATTTTGCAGCTGCTTCTTTGTTTAACTTTGGCATGTGCCTTCTTGTACAATCCAATAACGGAGTCATAAAAACCAAAAAAAGATACAGAATAAATCCAGCCTCCTTGCTATTCAAGGAAAATTCTATGCCAATGCTGGAAAATGATAGCTTTTCATCAGCAGGTAAGGTTTCATAAGGGATGCCTATCAGTCTTTTATCTGGATGAATCAGCCCTTTAAGCATCACAAGTCTCAAGGAACTGCATGCAAATCAATAGTCTGAACACAACGGCTGCAAAAGCAATTCGGGTTCAATTTGTTTAAATCAAATGCGATATGTAAAAGTATTCCTGTTCAGCTTTTGTAATAAAAGTATTAATAAAAGAATGTGGTTCTTTTGCTCAGGGAGACCTGGACTCTGTATTATAAGTACAACTATTAATATAGCACATTTTCTATAAGTAGGTATAGATAAATATCCCTCAGAGTCACAAAAAAAACCACATTTTTTTCATAGGATATTCAGGTCTAGCTTTGTGTTAAGAAAACAGAACCAAAAACCCAAAGGACATTATATATAAACTAGTTTTTTTTAATCCACAAATGCAAAGCAATTCAATTCACACAGCAAAGCAAACATTAGTATGATATAATTTTGATAGGAGGCCAAAAAAACGCACAGTTGCATAAAAACACCCCAATAGTGTCATTCCAGCATTAATAAAGACCCCACTTGCAAATAATTTGATTTATTTCAGATGAAAACCCACTTCTACCTATTTCACCTTAGTTTGAACCATAACATAATTTTACGTAAGTGGGATGCATGCTCCCTCTTTATGCAGTGATCAGCAAAGTTTCTCAGATACAAAGGAGACGTTGTATTTAAACATAAAAAAGAATGTGAATGCAGCCAGCATTAAAGAGAGACTTTCTGAATAATTTACACACACACACTTTCAGCTCCTGCATATGCTTAGACTATAAAGCAGGCATTTATAATAATGGATGCAAAGTAGTTTCTTTTCCTCTATCGCTGAAAGTGGAACTGGCAGAAAGCAAGAGAAGCACAAAAAGAAATCACAATGTGAATGATTTTATCCTGCTGATGGTGCCACACTGGCAACCACAAGCTCTGCCTGCCCCACGGCTGGCGACGGGGCCGCTGGCGACGCTCTGGCGGCTGAGGAGGGCAACAGCACGGGCAAGGACTGACTGCACAGGACAATTCAGGACAAAAACTTACAGGTTATAACAATGCTCCACGTTTTATCTGTCTAGGGAAACTGAAGACTTTGTCCATATCCATTTTTTCTGAAAATGGGGATTCTGCCAACCTTTTGGATATCCAGTAGAACAAGAGGGGGAAGGATTTCCAAAAGTACCAGTAAAAGCACTCCCACCAGTGATTAAATCCAGTCCAGCACGAAGTATCTTTCAATACAATCAGCAGAAGTGGCTTTTTCAAAGGAAAATAAACTTTCTGCTGAAGGGACAATTTAGAATTTTACAGCAGATGGAATGAGTAAATAGATTTCAAGTTCCTAGCACTGACATCAAAAACGTTAATACCCTACATCACTCTGTTTAACAAAGGCTGAGTTCTGGAAGATCTTCCTTCCAGTGATTGAGAAAACAGGACTCAGTATTTGGCTCAATGATCTGTCAGAGCCTGGCATGCAGAAATTATTACCTATGTCTATGTAAACATCACTAACCAGCCACCTTATCAACTTCAGTGTCACGTGAACTTGGGCTAGAAATAAATCTCGGTCCCTGACAGTCTGTGTTTAGAGACAGATCTATATCCTTCCTTAGGATGCCTTCCAAGTACAGGACTCAAAAGTTGAATCAGGTTTTGACCTCAAATAAAAAATAATTTCTAGAGTAGGCAGCACTGAGGATAGGCACTGTTACATTTACAAAGCCACCTTCATACTCAAAGTAAATTGTCTGCCTTTCAGGAACTGGAGCACAACGCGGTTTGCTCGTACTATTGTAAACCACGGCTGTACTAACTGCAGCGACCGTACATGGAGCCCCAGGTCAGCTTCCAAGTGCCTCCAGCTTCCACCATACTGCTCGTTCTTGGCTTTCCCGTCAAGGAATACTCTTTGCCCACACTCAGTAATGCTAAACACTCCAATCCAGAAAAGGAAGAAAATCGTAAACTGGATTCAATGTCTCACCTCTTCAAATGCGATTTCAGTTGAAGCAAGAACATTTTTCCTACGCCTGAGCTCCCTTTTTTCCTAAAAGATTATTCTAAATATTTGGCTTTGCTGCTCTAAGGAAACAATTCCCGTCTATACTTTTTGTCAATATGAGAAATTTCTGGGGATCCCCCTAATAGTCTAGCATTGCTATTAATATCAAATTTCATCACAAGACTGGTATGTCATGGATTGAGAAACATCCCTGGATCATCTTTTCAAACAAAGGAAAGAATATGTACCTCAGTGTAATGACCCAATGTATCATTAAAGAAGGACAAAAGAAAAGACATTTAGAACAACAAAACCGTGTGCAGGTTCTGCTTTTAAAAGAGAACTAGCTCAGTAACAGCTGCAGAAAGCAAAAATTTAATCAAACAACAGGCTTTTCCATTCATCTACGGAGAAGAAAAATCCCCAAGCAGTATATGAACTTTTATGAACACATTCCTTCTCCTTCCCAAGGCAGTGCCTCTTTCTTGGTGTCTCCAATGGACATACTGAGAAGCAAAAAGCACAGATGGAAGACTATTACTCTAAAGGGAGCTGTTTTGCTGAAAGAGTTGAGGAACAAATAAACACAGTGGGTCTCCCCACTGAAGCTGTATGCTGCCTTTTGTATGCTCAGACCACACAAAACCACAGGCTGAGTATTTTTAGCGTATTTGGAAATATTTCTAATATCTCTCACTCTTTTTAAAACCAACACTGCAGCTAGTAGCAGGTGTGCATTAAGGTGAGAATTTTGAGAAGTGGAGCCAACACTTACAGAACTGAGACAATATAAGGGTAGAGTGAAAAAGTGAGATTTATGGCGAACTGGTGAACACAAGCTGCTTGAAACTACAAAGACTTCAGACATTTATCAGTCTTGCTGTTTAGTCTCTGCTGTAGCAGCAGGCTGGAAGAAGTCAAACACTTCTTCCTTCTGCCTGAAAAGATGCCAAGAAGTCAGTCTGATTTACCGTGTAGAGTTCATTCAAGACCTTCATCAAGTCTTCCTGGAGCTGCAATCCCACTTCCTTGCTCTGCAACAAAACAGAGAAATGAAAGTTAATTGGGGAAGATGGTAAAAAGGCAGAAGAAATGAGCATGCTCCGCATCTACAAATAATTTAGGCTCAATTAAGCACTGCTATTTACGCTAGCAAATCCAGTAACTGCTCAGCCCAGAGCCACTTATGGTCAAATTGCACAAACAGTACTAATAAACTGAAATGTTATATATGCACACTCAGAAAAGCCTTACAGTATGGAGACAGGGAAATTTCCAGAAAACGTGCGATTTTCAACACTACAATCCTGGAAACACATAGAATTGCCCATTTTAGCAGGATCAAGCAAGACTATGAATATGGGACAGCTTGGCACGGAAGCTGAAGAAATGCAGAGTAAGAAAGCCAACAGGAATGATCTTCCTTTACTGAAGGTCATATCACAAACCAGGCAATGCTCCCAATTTGCTGATGTAAGGCACCTCCTTCACAAGGCCTGGACTCCAAGGCTGCGATGGCAGTCGGCCACCACCACCTCCTTCACACTCCCATCTCTCTGGGCAGACCTGCTGCTCTTTCCTTTGACCCTGTATCTCACTCCCAGCCCTTCGGTACCACCTGCCCCTCCCATCCTTATTCCTCGTCCCTCGACCTCACACACATCGTGAGTTGCCAGTGCCACCCCATCATAACGATTCTTGGGGAAATGGGGTTGCTCAGATGGGGTCTGGCAAGGTGTTACAACTTAGAAAGGTGGATCCAGGAAGGAATCTTTACTGAAGGGTCTGCCAGCTCCCACTTGGTAAGCCTTGTTCACAGATTGTTAAATTTATTTCCCAGATTCACTAGCACAGCGGTCACTTTTGGATATTGGAGTGAAAACGGTTTGCCGAAGAAGCAGTGTTTGTCACAGAGAAGATTGGAAAAGCAGGGAGATGTGCTCGACAGCAGGTCTTTTTGCCTCTTGGTATGGAAGATGATGCTCCAACTACAGTTTGTGCTAACTGTATTTGAAAGGCTATACAGAGGCTGCAGTCTATTTTAAGCACAGTGTTAATGTCAATGGATTTTATTTTTTTTTTTTTTTTTAGTTTTGTATGATAGAGTCATTCAGTTAAAAAAAAAGTGCTTTCAGATACACAAGCTCTCCCTTGAGTCTCTATGAGATTTACCAAAAGTTTACCTCTTCTTCCACAAATACCACAACAGCCTGTTACACCCTCTAGTTTCCTCCGGCAAATGTTCCTTCACTTGTGTGTCTCGTCACCAGAGCTATAAAAAGTACCACCACATCAACATAAAAATAAAATTATTCTTACAGAGCTTTACATGCATACATTCCCATTTCCATTCAAATTTTAAATCAATATGGGATTTACCTCAACAAAACAATCAGGTGGGTTTTTTTAAACTACAAGGAAGACAATACATTTTAACCATATCAATACAAATCACTCTGTCCTGGGGGACACTTGCATTACTGAGCTGTCTAGTTAAACCTAAGGCTATATGACTCATGAATTGGTTTCCTTCACTAAAGCAGCAGAATGAAGAAAAAAAAAAAAAAAAAAACAAAACCCAAACCAAACACGTGCAGATAGACCTGACTGGTTGTCAAAACTGCCTGACACCTGAACTAGCCTGCAGCCAAGTGTCAGATTTTAAAAATATATTTACTTATTTAAACTCCCTGCTAGGAGCATCCTCCGATTCTAAATCACAATTGGACACAACTGCTGCATGACAAGCTGGTGCTGGCACATATTTGGCTTTAGCTAAATACAGGAACAGATAAGCTTCTGGCTTTCTAATAAATACACTGGAATACCCAAAGACGTGCATCCATAATTACCGATGGACAGCACCTCCTGTATGCAAAGCCCTCTTTGAAGAGATGTTTCTGCACGCAATACAGCTTGTATGCAAAGAAGGGCAAAGCCACTTTCTTGCTTAATGAGTTCAATGGTACTATTAATCTTCAATTCATTAGAAACAGGATTTCATGGCAAAACTGCCATTGTTTGCATTCTGAAGAGCTTCCATGAGAAAAGCTGAGAATTTCAGATACATCAAAAAGTATATTGAGCCAGCGTTTGCTGATACACCTTGCAAAGCAAAGCAAAGGTGCAGCCACACACTCCAGCCTTGCCGCCTCCAGCAGCCACACGTGCACATAAATCTGAATAAATCCCCTTTTTCTACTGCAGGAATATGAACGATCAAAAAAAAAATCTCTGTATTTGTAATACAATTTAAATCTTTCAGCCTACAGTTATTGAAAGAGATTAAAGCCAAGAAAGTTACAGTTAGACTCAAACAGATGTTTCCCTTCTTTGCCACTGAAGACTCCAAGAAGTGATGTCCCAACTGTTATCCTGTTCACCCAAACAGGCTGCTGAAATTATTTTAATTTACTGCTTCAATTTTTCTGTGGTGTACATTATCATGCCTGATCATCCCTTTGACATTCCAGGAGAATCCATATCCATTCCGACAGGGAGCTGGTTATCATCCCTGCCTTGTAGCAAGCAGCCAAGATTGCCACATATTATAAAAATCATCAGAGCTGTTGGGTTCAGAGCGTTACACAATGCATCCTTTAAGGTGGAAAAAAAAAAAAAGGAAGAGGAGGGGAAATGGGAGCGATCAATCATCAACTATTTATAAAGCCATATATTGGGCCAAAAGGACAATTGAAGGGGAAAGCTCCCTCAAAAAACCCAAACTTTAGGATAACAGGCAATTATTTCTTACATGAAGCGTGTCACAGCGCACGACAGGAGGAAGAGGCCTTAGAGCCAACCTTGTAAGCTGGGCAGCAAAATAGGGGGAAATGGGGGTGGGGAGAGAAGTATAAAACAGAGCTGCCTTTGTCAGGCATCGGAGAAAATGTTTCTCTCAGTCTGGTGGAAGGGAAGAAATCGTACCAACAGTTCTGGAGAGCACAGGGAAAAGCTACAGGACTGAGGTCTATCCCCAAGGTTTTCATTGCAGCATCTCCCCCAGCCAACGCAGAGATGGGAGCAGACACACACACCCCAGGATTTGTTACCTTGGCAAAAACATACAAAACCCAACTGCACACACTATCCAGAGGGACAGGATGGATCCATCTCCAAGTGACATTCAACTAACGATTTCTCTGCCTGGGTTGCACGGGAGTCAGCCAGCTTCGACAGCTTTGCTGCTATAAAATGTTTAACTGGAAAAAATCCCAACAGTTACTACTAGTATTTAATGACAGAGATCTCAGAAATGCAGTCTTAGCCCTTGCAGTACAACTTTTAACATTTTCAAATCCCTGTCTGTAATTTCATAGTTCTAATCATTCTGAGGTACAGGAAAGAGACAAAGCACACGAAGTTCCACTTTTTCTGAGGTTTTATTAATAAAAGACATCCAGGTGAGTAATTGAAGAATCCAAGGAAAAGAGCAAGTGTCTTGACTCTCTACACCAACATGTCTATTCACAAATAACCAGGCAGGCTTAAACACTCATAATCTAGTAACTATGTTTTCTCCACATTTTCCCACTAATTAGAAAGGGCAAATGTATCAACTGCTACATGTAACAATAATAACTTTATTCAGTTTATCATTTTGATTCATTCACTACCTACTAGGGCAGTGTATGCCTGATAATCCTCATGCTCTTCATGTTAGAAGTATATAATATCTACTGGGTCAAGCGAAGTTGATAGGTTCAAGATTATTTATGCCTACAAAGTTCAGAAAAAAAGATAAAGAGGTAATGCAGACAAACCCACACTCAAACCAGCATTTCTGCCAAGGAAGTCAAGCTAGCATTAAGCCATGAGAAAAGAACAAGACATACTGATAAATTAAAGAGCAAAAAGAGAACGATTATATAATTTAATTTTAAATTGCCCTGTTTTGAATATCGTCCAGTTCAGCAGTGTTCAGAGTTTACTGTTTTGTTACGGACTGTTTATGTATGTTGTGACCCATTCAGACCAGCCTGGCATCGCGCTGCCGGCAGTGCAGTGGGACATACAAGCAGAAGCATCCAAAGTCAGGTCCTTTCCATTTTCATACATTCCAGTCCCATGTTCCTAAACCTGCTCCCCAGGTGCCCAGAAGTGCTACTAGAAAAACAAGTGTCTGACACAAACACTGACAAAGGGGAGCATCCTGCTTTTTCTGAGGAGTCTTTAATTTACAGGAAAGAAAAAAGTTGGTGATTCCCAATCTCCAAGAGTGTTTGCAGAAACAAGACCTACAGTTTTTCCATCTCTGAAAGCAGAAAAAAAGCTGAGGCTGCTGCTCATCACTGCAGTGATATGGGTCGCAAAAATTTTTATGACTGTTTTTCTTTCAGCACTGGAAATGATTAATGCAAGTGACTGCCTGAGTCTGTTTTAAATGCCCTGAGCACTGAACTTTTCACGTAGGAGCGTTTCAGCAGCATGCTCCACTGTGCTGGTTAAACTGCCTGAACTGGACAAATCATCTGCCTTTCACCCAGCTCTTTTTAGTCCATTTGATTATTTCTTGCATAAAATTGCTCATCCAATGTACAAACTGCTGAAACATCAACTATGTGAAATAGATTAAAATGAATATTTTAATGCATATTCAGGTTGAAGAAGAAAAGAAGAAGTTTAAGTGCCAAATTGTCAAAACAAAACTCTTTGTGCTTCCAAATGAGCTCAAGAAAGAAACTGCCAGATTGCTGGACTGGAAAAAAAACCCTCACATTAAGATGAAGGTAAAATAGATCACAGGTGTCATGAAAACAAGAGCTATGCAATGAACACTGTTAATTTAATGCTGCTCACTGTACTGATTCCACCAAAAAAAAAAAGGCTTAGGAAAAAAAAGCTGAGCTAGCTGACCCTGATAAATGAAAATACATCGGAAGAAGCAGAACAGTTAGCTTGGAAAAGTCAAAAGAAAATGCTCAAGTGCTGTAGAGGGTGGTGGATCTGATGCAAAAAGAGAAGTTTTCTGAGGTCCCATGGAGTTCAATGTGTATCCAGATTCAAGGCTGCTGATCTTCACCATTGCCATACAGGCATAAGAGATATCAAGATCATGCTAGAATGTGGAGTGGAATTACAAATAAAATGCATGCCAAGGACAAACAACTACATAGTCTCTGCAGTTGTAAATGTTTCCAGGTATCGATTTCTTCTTCAGCACCAAATTTTATATTATGCTTTTCAAAGGCAGACAGAGTTTAGAATGATTCATTTTGTAAACAATCTTCCAGGAGAAAGCAATAAATAAAAGCAAAGTAAATCTGATAAATGTTACTATTATCTATTCCTGGCTGTACCTGCAACTAAGGTCTATCTGTACATGCCTTAAAAAGCCTGAGGAAGGGCTTGTGCAGCAAAATCTTATCTAATTGGCTCCAATAATAAACAGCGTGTGCATGCAGGGAGGGGGCGTCCCCACAAACCTTGTCTCCTCCTTATCCCATCCCAGCTAAACGCCTGTCCTCGTGATCTGGGAGATTATCAAGTTTGCTAAGTGAATGCTCTTGGGAGATGGCACAGCGTGGGAGCCCCCGCACGCCTGAGGCTGGGGAAGGAGCCGACCAGGGCGCCAGCGCCACCTCAACCTGTGCCGCGGCGAAGGAACGTGCTGACCAGCGAGAAACACAGCCTTCCTTTCCTCTGCAAATCAGGAAAATTATCAACAGCACCCAAGAGAACAAGACAGACATTTCAGCACAGTGACAACAGGAACTGCTGCCCAGGAGTGCTAACTGGCCACATCTCGGTATTTTCCTCCAGGAACGCAAAAGAAGCTGCCCTAAGCATGCGCGAGCGCACATGCATAAACATACGCGCTCACACATGCACACATACTCCTTTGTTACAACGGGGTGTATATGCAGCATGTGCAGAGCTGTAGGTTGCTGCCACCCCTCGCTGGAACATAAATTCCCAGCACGCCGTGCCAGCTTCTCAACGGCCTCTTTGTTCCAGCCCTCCTCCCCTCTAATTTAATCAAGATGTTTTTGGGATCTACTGCAGCACTCGCTTGGCTGTTCCGCATTCCACCAAACATTAACGACTTCAGCTTCAAAATATTTAGGGGGGGGATAATAAATATGAGAGCTAAGGAATGCTGTCAGTGTTTTATGCCCCAGATCTCAAGCCTCAGTAACACAGTTCCAAATCTGATAGAAAGATGGTACGGCTTCAAAACAAACACGCTGTGAAGTTCACGAGATGCTTTCTGTCTAAACTCAACAACAGCAAGGAAGTCCTCAGAAACCATTGGTGGGTAAACGCATAACACACCGAGATAAGAGATTTTATCTAATACATTGCCTAAATTATGTCAGTCAGTGACAGGGCTGGAACTGGAACCCAAATCTGCCGATTCTGAAAACCGCTCTCTAACAAGACCATTTCTCTACATTTTTTAAAAGGAATAGTTAAATATAGCTAGGTAGAAAACAAACATTCAATGTTATAATGTTTTTTGAATCAACACTGGGAGCTGGGAAGCGAGCAGGTTGACTTCTTGCTGAGACCGGTGAGGAAATTTGCAGAAGTGCAAGATGCCTTTTTTTTTTTTCCTGTCTAAACCAAGGTTACAGTAAAGGTATTTATTATGTGTTAGTTAACATCTGCTTACAAAGTTTGTTAAAGAGAAAGCTTGCCAAGTAAAATTTTCCAAGATCATACATGTAGCATTTATATAGAATTTTCTAATTAAAGTTTAGAATTATTTATAGGTAGATTCTTGATAATGTTCTTTTTTGTTCTTTTTCCAAACAGGCTGCCTCTAATTCATTTGCATGCAGCAGCAAATAAGATTTATCACTTCCATGTTCTCATATAAACAATCAAGTAGCTTCACTGTATAGAAGTACTCCATCATCGCCATCAGTCCAATCCATTTGTCATAAATGTACTCCTTATTTTACAAGGATGTCCTCTCAATGAAGCCTGTAAGCTACCTGAAGCCTGTGCAAGTTTTATGCAAGTTTCTCCCACAAGTTTTATGGAAAAAGTGCTTGGTCATTATCACATGGCCCTATAGAACAGGAATTCCGTAAAGACTTCTTCTAAAGCTTCAAACTATCAAGAATTTAAAGAAAAGCCAGGAAAACTAAATCTATGTCATACAATATACATGCATATTTTGGGTGATAGATCACCAGTTTCTACTTTAATGATCCATTATGCATTGGTCACTCATATTTAAATTACAGTTGTATTATCTAGTTTTCTCCACCATTTCACTAGTGATTTGCCTCACCACTATGTCAGTAATAAGGAATTTTCCTTATTACAGCGGAATACTGTATTCTGAAAAGCCATTCCTACATGAAACCACGTCACACCGCTGCCTCCCATACTCTGGGCTGAAAGAGCTGCTTCCAAACAACCCCCACTCCTTTTTTTTCCTCTTTTTTTGCAGAATTCTATGCCGATCCTATTGAATCTCGGGCTTCAGGCACTCAATCCCAACAAACCAAGCAATTTTATGGCTGAGAGCTTTCATTCTTGTTGTGAAGCCAGCTACATTTGCCATCATTGAATGAGCCACACGTGAAACAGGCTTCAGAAGGTGGCAAGACCTACCAGCAAGTGGTGAGGTCCTGTAAAATATTGGAAGTAATGTTTTGTATTTCTGCTCAGAGTTTTAATTCTCTGCACGACAGCTTTGTGCTGTCGACTTCCCCCATACCCTTTTTCAAACTGCTGCAGTGTATCTCTAGGAAAAAATGCCTGGAGGGATCAGAGGCAGATGAATGACCTGGAGTGTAGAAGTGCTCTTACTGTGTTCCTGGCTGACCCGAATTCACACTGCAGCAAAATAAAGACGAGCATACTGGTGTAGTGAAAGACATCATAAGCATACAGGAAATTAGAAACAAAATGTAATAACAGTGGACTACTTTCACACATTAAATAAAGCCAAACGCAGCGTATTCATTGCCCAAATTATACACAAAAGTGACATTTTTAGCCTGAAACATATGCAGTAAAATTACTCCAGCTGCAGCCTTCAGTATTCAGTGTATCACCCCGGGGCAATAGTCTCTGATTGCAACACCGTATCTGACCGGGTACAAAGTGTTAGCAATGTAACACAAACCATCCACTCCAATTACAGGTGGGAGGAATCAAATCTCTAACTCAGAAGCAGATTTATGTTCTGCTAACTCAGATAAGAGCACCGCACAGATTATTTTACTCCCTTCTCCCATTCCACTTGTTCTAAAAACAAGCAGGTAGGAAAATCGGGAGATTTCGTTTCCCCAATGAGAAATCAGAAAGTATAATTTCAGAACAGGCCTCTGCGTCCTTTAACTTTTGGGAAGACAGTAAGCACTCGACACTACTAATTCCTAAAGCACCTAAGGCAGAGGGAGATGCGGTGGGTAAGGATGCAAGCATGAGAGCAGGGATACAGTACGTACTTACTAACTATGCACCTCAGTGATGGTTTTACTTATAGCATTTGTATATTTACGTGTTTACACTGTTACGGAGAAATATTTTTACAAATGCCGAGAATTTTGGCCAGTGCATTTCCTTCATGTGTATGTCTTTTCCACGTGTGGTGTATTTTAAGATTTTTCATATTCTGGTACCAGTGCAGCAATGAGACATACTGCAGCTGTAAAGTAGGTCATCTTAAGCACAGACCCCTTCAGAGAATTAATAATTCTCCTTCCTTGATTACTGCGAGGCTTTTTACCAACTCATTGTGGATTTTTCATTTCACACCAAACACTGTGCAGTACACAACTAGATAAACTGTGTTTTTTCCACGATCAAAGGCATTAAACAGGAAGCGAATTTCAAATCCTCAGTTTTGTTTTCTTCATTCCTTACAGGGTATTCTCCCCATAAATATAATAACTCGACGCAACAGCATAAAGGAAAGCTACACTCTCAAAGCAAGATTAGTGGGGCAGCCACCCCTCCCTGTCTCCACTACTCTATACCGCGAGGACACATCCAGGTGAAGGAGCCTGAAAGCAGGGCAGGACAGGGTTACAGCTCCGAGCACCCCCAGGGAGCCTCCCGGTTAGCGCTGCTGCAAGGAGCCCCAAGTTAAAAATAGAGCAGATGTAGGTTTTTAACACAGTAGAGCCAACACTGCGTGGAATGGACCCGTACCAGCAGGGCAGGCAGGTGCTGGGAAGGTACCGGGCTCTGCTCAGAGGCACAGCTCTACAAAGCAGCCGACTAACAGCCGCTGCCTGTCCTGCAGCCCCTCTAGACACAGGAACTTCTGCATACATGGAATAAATCTGCCTTTCTGCCTATTAACACTTTCCAATTACTGCGCAGTTTTGTTATGTAAAGACCTGTCAAGTTGAAAAAAGTCAGCTTGTTCAGAACCTACTCACAGTGACTGAGGCTTCCACAATCCATTCTTTTGGAAATATATATTTTTTTCTCTTAAATTTGAACAAGACGATCAGTCTGCTTCTAGGGAAATCTCAAAGTGACAACAGAAAAAGACTGATTAAAGATATCAAATTAAAGAGACTGCTGCTCAAAAGGCTATACATGTATAAATAATACAAAGAGATACTCTAAAAAGATATGGACCGTAAGCAAGAAAATCCGATAACCATACGAGAAACTTGTACCATGCAGAGAAATCAAGGGCAACGTGAAAATGACAGGGTGACAAGGGGATAGAGTAAAAAGGGAGAAAAGGGGAAATCAAAACGTGAATCAGCTCAAATGGAAGAACATTTTGAATATATATATAAATAAAAGGACCACGCTGAAGGAGTATAAGCAAGAAGAAATCAAAGTAGTGCTCTCCACAAAAGTAGATGGAGGAATGAAAAGGAGCGTGCACAAGCACAGGCACTGACATCAAAGGGGGATGATCTTCCAGGAGAGGGAGAGGTGACCAGAATAGCAACGCCGGGTGGCACACAGGCTTTAAACTTCAACCTTGTGTGAAAGGAACCCAGGGCTAAATCACTAACCGTTGGACAAGTAAGAAAATATTACCTCCTTCCCAAGGTGTAACAATTTGTTATTAGGACAATTTCACCAGCTCCCCCCCCTCCCAGTTTTATTTGCTCGAGAGCGCTGTTATTTATTTCACCATTTTTCTTCCTTGTCTTCTGCAGCAGTGCAGAATTGCACCGACACCGTCCCCGCGGCATCGCTGAAGCCAAATGCCAGATCCCCCCCGATGCCAACGGGATTCACCCGCAAGACTGCGGTAGCAGCAAGCCCCTTACTGACAAACATCCTCTACTGAAATGTAAAAGTGTTTCCTCAGGAAAAATCAAAACAAAGGGCATGGAAAGAGTACCCTGTTCAAAGAATAGCTACACCCTAGGTTGCAAGATTCCAGTAAGATATAAACCCGTGTTTGGTGCAAACAGCCCAGTGCCCAGACATGTAAAGGTTTTGCAGGGAGAGCTACCCGAGGAAGTAAACAAATCTGAGAGGCAGGAAGAAATGGGGCTGACACACAGTGTTCATCCAGCACCACTTCAGCGCTGGCTTTGGCAGCAAACACAGATTCTCTTATCAGGAAAGATACCTTTGAAGTGGCTGGCAAGCTTCCATCTAACACTCAAACAATTAAGACCCTCCACATCGTAACACAGCCCTGGAGAGGGATCTCTTCATCGTAAGACACGAACAGAAAAACTGCATGAGACAAAGCCACAGGCCGTGCAGGCTTCCCATGACACTGCGAATCCAAACGCTGCGAACATAAACCCTCTGAAAACCTGAGGGCAATGCAGGCACCACCACGGGAATTTCAGATGTTCACTGATTTCAAGACAGACCCGTCCAAGCTCGACCGCCAGCACTGCTGTGCCCTTCACCTGACTGGTCCGAGGGGTCCAAGAGTGAACACACGAGAATCTGTCTCAGCCTGAGGACTCTCCAGCTCCGCTGCCCTTGAGGATGTGTTTCCCTCCCAGTGCAAACCTTATCACATTCACCCAGGTCCTTAAGGCTGGATTACGGCAGCATGCTGTACTTAGATCTCTCTGGTTTGAAAAAATTCGCCACTTTCAGACAGTGTGAAATACAGCAACTCAAGAGTTCATCAACAAAAGGGATCTCAAGCACATCCTTTCTACCCTGTCATTCCTAGCTCACTTGCTCAATCCCACCGCAATACAAAGCACCGATTCAAGAAAGCCTTAAATTATCAATGGCTCAAGAAAATGATCTCGAGCCTCCAGATTTTATTTCAACTCCCCTCAGCAAATAAGGATCTCTATATCACTATCCTCTCCATATTCCATAGCATTATTTACAACCCAGTGAGTAGTTCCTAAATGCAAGTTACTAGAGCACTTGCAAACAACTAGAAACATGTATAACCTTTTTGAGAAGGTATTTTCCAAACAGAAATGTAAAAAATAATGTTCTTCAGACCTTCAAGTAATAAAATGTCCTTGTTTTTAACACAGATTCCCTGTGTAGCAGGAGAGAAGGACAAAGACCTCCCAAATCAGCAGCAAGATGGGCAGCACGATTCCAACAGCTACAATTTCCATTGGAAAACGGTAAAAACTAATTTCTTGTATTAAGCCAAACCGGAGTGCCCTAGCAGCATCAGATGTAATGCTCTTCCTCCTGCAGGCTGCGTGTCATGAAGCTGCAGGGCATTTTAGCTTGACTATACTGCATATGCTAAACCAGGCAGATGGGACAGAAGCAGTGAATGAGCTGGAATGTCCACATGGCACAAGAGGCAGGAAACTCAGGTCTCCAAAGTAATACAGCCAGTCATTTCACTGACGCACGCTGGCTAATTAGATCTGTGGAGAAGCTACATACATTTGCCAAGATGCAGCACCACACTAATGCAGCTGTGCCATTCAGAGCTCGTTCTTACTTGGTTTTTGACTGGGACCTCCAAATTTGCCTTCCACAGCTCCATGGAAAGTTTTGCAGCATGGCACAGTAGCATTATTTTCCATGTAGCTCCTGTATAAACTACATGTTTCGAAACTGCTAAAAAGCACTCAGTTTTCTGAGCTGTCACATACTATCGTAGCTCTTTTTCCATCAAAAAATGGGAAAGGATGTCTCAAAAGTTTACAAAGGGATGGGAGAAGCAAAGGAGAAAGGAAGGAGAATGTTCTTTTAGATCTTCCCATCAATATGACTAACTTCCCTTTGGGCTGGCATGGTTTTACTTCCAGTTAGAGGCACAAAAATATACGCCACTCCTAAATACCTTCCCAAGGCACCTAATTATTCCCCTTCCGTACCTACAGATACTGATCAGAAAGGCCTTCTGGCTTTGACAGTGACTTGCTGAGCAATCCTGGACGAGTGACTTCATCCACTTGTCCCTGTTTTTTCCATCCAGGAAAAGGTACCATTTGTCTGCTTATGGTCCAGCGAGATTCTGGAGATTGTTTGTACTGCTCCTAGGATATAGCAAGCGTGCTACACAGGGGTTTTATAAATGGATAGCATTTTTTCATATCTATGGAATATAAAGCTGATTTGCAGTATTTTAACCACACAGATCTGTTTTCTACCAATTCATGCAGCTCAGGAAGGTAAGAAATTCTAGGGAAAAAGAACAAGTAGCAGCAGATCCAGGTTCAGCCAAATTTCTCTATTTATCAGCTGCTATCGTATTCGACTATGTGACACTCTAGATAAGACAGGATGCAATTTTTGTTTTTAACCACCCACCACAAGTGGAATAGTAATCTAATACCTGTTTTGGCCTTCAGCCAATTTGGTATGCCTGGCAAACAGTCAAAAAACAAGCAGTTGGAATTCAGTAACAAGTGCCTTTTGTTTGCACAAATTAATAGGGAGTTTGCATTTGATCTGTGAGAAAGAAACCAGAAAGGTATTTTGGTGTTGGTCAGTTACTTGTTTGTTTTTATTAAAGTCCTACTGCCCATAATAAAATCAAACAGGGCAAAACCATACTTATACAAGGGGCTGAAAGTTAAGATGCTAATTTCCAACTAAACTGGGATAATATCAATTTCCATGTACTTCTTTGCCGAGGCATTTTCTCAGCTACCTTCACACAAGCACAGCCCTTGTTGAAATTCAGTGGGGAGATTACTTATCCTTTGGAAGGATTAGAGGAATTGAAGAGTAACTGCCGTTCAATAATCCTGTGTAAGTATCTAATCAACCATAATGTAATTACCAGAAAGTTTTAAAAGGTCAAAAAGGCCTTAGTGTGACATTACTTGAAAAAGATAAGGTTCCTCCTCTACTTGGGCAGTGTCTCAAAAAAGGAAGAAAAACAGAATGTAACACTTGATTATATTTTTCATACTCCATTGCTATCCATTACAAACCTCAAGAAATACGCAGAGGACAAGGAACACAACAGTGCACTTGCACTATTGTCATTCTCCTATAGAAAACAGTTGCCAAGACACACAAATACCTGCTGTAAAAGAGCAAATGCATTCTGCTCTCCACGTAACACCGAAGATGCTGCTCCTCCAAGTGCATCTTGACATGAAATCTCACACACAATAATGAGCATTGTTCACTTTCTAGCAGTCTAAAGGGACTGTATTATATAGACTCTCTTTACCAGTTAAAGCAACATAGAGGTGTGAAGAAATATCTGAACACTCTTTCCTCCAGACATTTTCAAAAGACTGTCAAGACCAGAGTGAAAAGCCAGTAAGGCCTCCAATTACTGCTGACTGCACCCAACCAGTTTTTAATTTTGAAGTCACACACTACTCGCATGACTTTTTTTAATATAACAACTGACACCACTGAAGGCAAAGACAGACATGAAAGTACGCTAGGAGATTTTTATCAAAAGTGTTCCTCGTCCATTTCTCTCTCAGAAGCAATGTGATTTAGGATGATTCTCCACAAAAGTATTCTTTAAAAGGCTCGAGTGCTTCTGCAACCTCCTTCTCAAGGCCGTGCAATAGTAGAAATAACTCTCCATGATCGTGGCACATTGCAAGGGGGTGGGGAGTGGGGGAAGAGAAATTGCTGCCAGTTAGAATTGCAATGTTTTAAACATGTTAACTAGCAGGTGTTACAGCAATTGACAAACCTCTGAAGAGACTAGGCATTACCATTTAGTAGGAGTTTCAAAGCTTCCGTATCGTGTTTCTTCAACTGGAAGAACAGATTCTTAACAGAAAAATACCCTCCCACACTGTCCCACCTTTTTTTCCAGGTGGAAATCAAGGAGAGAGAAAGGGGACAAGGCTAAGGAGACCTCAGCTGCATTTTGTCCTTTTTCCAGAGAAGGACAATGCATCCTTTTATTATCTAACATGGTAGAAATTCCCTCTAATTTTTCTTTTAACAGTAGTTTCTCCTCCATGGCAGATATAAAATTGTCTTTATAGAGTTGCTCTTGATTACACCTAGAGCTGAAGACCTGGAGGGTTTCTGCTTATTAAATAAAAGTTTCAAAATGCATTTAAAAACTGTAAACAGGTTAAGAGGAAAAAAACATAGCCTGAATTTAGACCAACAAATCTCAACTGACCACTTTTGGGAAAATCCTAAAATACTAGAAGAAAATTATTGAAGAAATCAAAGGTAAATCACAGTTATCGACAAAGAGGAAAAAAGCCCCATGTGTTAGGCACAGTCAACAATAAACTGATCCACCAGAAGTAACAGCTAAAACTTTGTATTTCAGAAGGGCCAAACAAAAATGTGTGCTTTGTAGCACTCGGTTACCTTCTTGAACAGGCGCCCCGAATCTTCGCTGACCTGGACAAAGCGCGGGATGATGTTGTTGAGATAGATGTCACTTAGGGTGGTGTGATCCCTGCTCTCCCGCTTCACTTGATTTAGCAGGAGATTCCAGCAATTGACTGGTGATAGCACATTCTGATCCTTCCTATAAAGGACACAAAATAGAAACAAGAATTGGACAGGACTTTACCTGAAGAGGACAAGATTATTCTGTTCATGATGTTCTGTGTCTACAGAAGCTGGAAACCCAGCTATGGGACGTATGGATTTGCTGAGGGAGAGGAAGGCAGAGGAAGGCTACAAAATGCCAATTGCTCATTCAGAAAATACGCCCTCAATTACACATGACCACATTCACATGGCCATGGGCTTCTGTCCCCCAACAAACAGATCAGGCAAATGCAAACTACAGTATGCCAAATGTAGGCTCTAATTTTTTTTCTTTTGAATCCAAGATTTTGTGCATAAATTACAGTGCCTGAGGGAGAGCGATGGCTCCAGTGTCTGACAATAGGTTTCACAGCACTGTCTCAGGCATCTGTGACTTAACCACAATAAAAAGATTTCAAGCATCCAGTTAACTAAATAGCATCTGCATAGGAAACAAAATGTTATGTTTCATGTACAAAACCATTTATGTGCAAGGATCTATATCTGTCCTGAGCAGAAGAGAAAGCAGCATTCATACAACAAGCTGTATTTTCTCATCTTTGAACTTTCTCCACCTTATTACGGGTGATTCACTCTGCACCCTGCAAATAAGCAATACAAAGGGCAAAAGGGGAGATAAGAGGAACCTTGGTTTATTTGGATCAACATTTCATCTACTGAAAGTAGTAAGTCATTTCTTAAGGCACCATTTCATACTAGATGAAAGCAAGGACATTAGCAGTGATTTTGCATGGTCCTCCAGCACCCCACAGCAATGTTTGGAACTGGCAGATCTAGGTGTAGTCTTAAACTACATCATTTACTTCTCTCTAGCTCTGTTTATCATTTGTTTACAGTACAATAATATTTATTTAGAACAGAGTAAATCAGATCTGTGGTAGAAAGCCAAAGGTCCTCTTGATTATTGTACACGATTGTATCAGATTTCTTTCCTCTTAAAAGAAATAGTTTAATTTCCACTGAAAAAGGGAATATTCTGCACTTAAAAGGACAGCAATCTCTGCTGCAAAAAATGTCTGACATTGTGAAAATATGAAAATTAAGCCATGGCAAACTTTCATTACCCTTCTCATGACATCAACGGTTGGATTTGTAGTGCAACTTGGATAATTTTAGATAAAGAAGAATAGTTTCAGAACAGCTGATCTTGATGCCTTGTTTCTTTTTCTTAAAAAAAAAAAAAAAAAAAAACAAAACAAAAAGCTCGGGAAATGACTGCGGCTTGTGATCTGGACTGCTTCAAGGTTTGAAGCCTGTGAGTGTGTGTGTGTATAGTGTGAGGGGTTATAAAAAGGATTCTCGGCTTGTGGCTCTCCAGGTGTTTTGAGTAAAAAAAAAATAGAAAATAAAATGTGAGAAGGCATAGATGTTATTTAGAGGCAATATTTTCCTTCATACTCTAGTGTCCTCTATTGCAGATACTGCTGACACACAAAACCAGAGGGAATGATCAAAATGCAGAACTGTGCAAGGTTGAAACGGCCAGATGTTAAGCTATATAAATCAAATAGTTGCCCCCCCAATCTGCAATCAGTGTTTGCAGCACACAGTTTGTTTTGTTAATATGCCAGAGAGCTAATTAGTAACTGCAAGACCCAGCTAAGAGAATTGTGAATCTACAGGTACTGCCCAGGCTGCAGCCAGCCTTCGAAGGGCACGTGCACAGATAAGGGACCGTATGCTCTGACTCCCGCTAAAACGGAGATTAAAGGTGCCACCACAAGAGAAGGCTGCTCGTGGCTTGGTGGGTGTACTCTTCACTGGGTAAAAAATCCGGCTGGATGGCCAAGCCCAAAGAGTTGTGGTGAACGGAGTTAAATCCCGGTGGCGGCTGGACACAAGTGGTGATCCCCAGGGCTCAGTACTGGGACCAGTTTTGTTTAATATCCTTATCAATGATCTGGATGAGGGGATCGAGTGCACCCTCAGTAAGTTTGCAAACACCACCAACTTGGGCGGGAGTGTTGATCTGCTGGAGGACAGGGAGGCTCTACAGGGGGATCTGGACAGGCTGGATTGATGAGCCACAGCCAGTTTTACGAGGTTCAACAAGGCTCAGGGTCGGGTCCTGCACTTGGGTCACAACCACCCCCTGCAACACTACGGGCTTGGGGAAGGGCAGCTGGAGAGCTGCCCGGCAGAAAAGGACCTGGGGGTGTTGGTCGACAGCTGGCTGAAGATGAGCCAGCAGCGTGCCCAGGTAGCCAACAAGGCCAACGGCATCCTGGCTCGTGTCAGAAAGAGTGGCCAGCAGGACTAGGACAGGGATCGTCGCCCTGTACTCGGCCCTGGTGAGGCCACATCTTCAATACTGGGTTCAGTTTTGGGCCCCTCATTACAAAAAAGACATTGAGATGCTGGAGTGTGTCCAGCGAAGAGCAACGAAGCTGGTGAAGGGTCTGGAGGACAAGTGTTATGAGAAGCAGCTGAGGGGACCGGGGTTGTTTAGTCTGGAGAAAAGGAGGCTGAGGGGAGACCTGACCCCTCTCTACAACCACCTGAAAGGAGGCTGCAACAAAGTGGTTATTGGTTTCTTCTCCCAACTAACAAGCAACGGGACAAGAGGAAATGGCCTCAAGTTGCACCAGGGGAGGTTTAGATTGGATATTAGGAAAAATGTCTTCACTGAAAGGGTTGTCAAGCATTGGAACAGGCTGCCCGGGGAAGCAGTTGAGTCACCATCCCTGGAGGCGTACACATGTAGATGTGGCGCTTAGGGACAAGGTTTAGTGGTGGACTTAGCAGTGCTAGGTTAACGGTTGGACTCGATGATCTTAAAGGTCTTTTCCAACCTAAACAATTCTGTAAGGTAATATACAAATTAAGGGGTTTTTTATTATTTAGGTGAGACCAGAAACAACACCCAGCTTTCTTCCACTAAAGTAAGGGCAGGAGGAGGAAAGGCATCTCCAGAAAGAGGTTCTCCAAGGAGCAGCGCAGGGTCGGAGGTGCACATGCCACCCAGAGAGCCACCATCTGTACCAACGGACAAACTGTGGTTCAGGCAGAAGACAGGAAGCAAACTAAATAAGATAGTATTGTGGGTGGTTGCAAAGAGAAGTTTATGAAAGATGTTAAAAGTTGGTTGGTTTGCTCCTTTACAGCAACAATATAAAAGTACTTTACGCACTGGCTTGGTATTTGACCTTGATGAAGCTAGAGCAGCTTCATCAAGTGAAAATCAGCTACCATAAAAAATTTGGGAATAAAACTTAGGAACAAAAATCTCAGACTCTTCTCCCAGCTGATCTTGTTCTAGCTGTTTAAAATCCTGCCTCAAAACCCTTAACAGCCTGTTACTGCTTCATCACTTTGCTGCTTCACTCTTCTCCTAAGATCGGTGCAGCTGCAGATCTCCTCTAAGCAGACAGAAGTTGTCCAGCTGTGTGCAGCCTGCTAACTTGTCTTCTCAGGCTTTGTACCATTCATCTGAATGAGCTGCCAATCCAAAACCTCAGCTATTTTGATCCTTAATATCTCCCATCACGTTCTCCATCGCGTTATGAATTTTTGCTACCTGCTCCACCAAGAGCACCTGGCTGTTCGTGGATGCCCCAACTGAGGTATCAGTTCAACCCCACCCTGAGCAGCTTGGAAGAGCTGTGAGAAACACGGACCAAGGGTTATGACTGTAGACAAGAGCACATGCAAGGGACCAAGGAGCAACATGGTACGAGTGCCTTGCTTTCCAAAGAAAACTGAAGCACCAAATGGGAACCGAAAGAGATGCAATAGTTAACTGGACAATTCCCAGCTGTCCAGGCTGCCCTACCACAACACCCGAAGCTATTCTAAAGGGAGCACATAGCACAAATACCAAGAGCCCATGAAAAGCATGGTGAGTAAAATTGCTGGTGTCTAATGGCGCCAGATGGGTTGTTGACACACTCCGTGTGGTTAGACATGAAAGGCCATCCTGCAGGAAAAAATAATCACAACCCCACATGTTTCCAATCCGCGACCGGGATTGTCACCTTCGGCTCTGTGCAGTGAGCACCGCACCCTGAGCTCAACCCTCATGCAACCACAGCTGTGCGCTTCAAGATTTTTCATTTAAATTCCTTTGATTTCTTGGTGTCTTTTGGTTTCACTAATCCCTTCGGAACCTTGTTAAAATGGTCTGTCTTGCTTTTGTACAGGTTCAATGCTTTCACGGCAAGGTTTTGACAGGAAGCGAAACGAAAACTCTCCTTCATTATTTGCTAGTGACTATGTTCCTAGCACCAGCAAAATGCAGATAAAGGCAGGCCTTAAGACAGAAATGAAACAGAAAAGGAGAGAGTCAGTTACTTGCTTCAAATCTTCCAAGTAGCCTTTAAAACTACACACATTAACTGTTAAAGCACCTCCAAAAACGCAGCATTTTCTGGGGTGGAACATGGCAACAGTTTTCACAACACAGAGCAGAAGTTATACAACTGTTTACAACAGACCCTTTTCTATCATAACCACAAGCAGATGGCAGAGAAGCAAATTGCGATTTTCATTAACCATTTCAATTCTCAAAGGAGCTGGCAAACACACTCTGCTTCCAGTTTCATGTCACCATTGAGGAGGGATGAAAAAGGGAAGAAAAATATTCAATAGGGACAGCTGGGTATAATCGAGAGAGAGCTCGATTTCCACAGATTCTGCAAAATGACCGGAGTCAGTATGCGCCCTCGAGTAGTAAAATTGATGAGATCAGCCCAAAACTTTAGGACCTGGATATGAACTTTCCCAAAGTGCTGGCAATTTCACATTCACAATGATCACTTCACTCAAGCTTCCTCCACAAGGAGGGGAGGAGGAAGAAGAAGATGCCAAGATCCAGGTTTATTTCAAGCACTATTTATACTCATTTAAAGATCGTGTGATGATAGTGAATCTGGAGAGTTTATTTAGGTTAGCCTAAATTACACCAGATCACAGCAATCGGGGGTGTTTGGGAGCAGGAAGAGGAAGTTGTGCACAGATTTTTAAGGAACCACAAAGTATGAAGCCCTGTGGTTTCTCGGGTGTTATCTTGATCAGGTCCTGTGCAACTTCCACTTCAAAGGTTTCAGTCAGTTTCAAAAGATCAGAAAGGAAGATTGAGTCCCAAGTATATGAAACGTCTTAATTAAATTACTCATTCATACAAGGAACTCACAGACAATCCGAGATTTATTTGCTTCAAGGCAAGCAAGCAGGAGAGAGCAACAAAGGCCAGTGACACTTAGTTGGGCATTGCAAGGTAACCCCGTTTAGAGCAACAGCAGAAAAATTAGCTTAAAAAACAACCTCGCCCCGCCACTAAATTAAAAAAAAAAAAAAAAAAAAAGACAAAACAAAACCAAACCACACCCATAAACCAGGAATAGGAATACTGGGTTTCCATAAGGAGTGTAAGATGAAGGAATGAGTCAGATGGGTATGAAAATATTACTAAATAGAAAGAGAGAAACATGTAAACTAACGAAGGCATGTCACATCATCCATGTGAACAGAAAACTTCTCTGACCATCCTGCCTTTGAACTGAGGTTTTTAAAGCAAGTCTCCTGGTGGCACATACAAAAACTGAAGTTTCCTGTTATACCTCCCTGCCCCCCCAAAATATTCGCGATCTGTTTCCTAGAGGTGTGCAAAAAAACCCTGGTACATCCTGAAATGGTGATCAAGATCCTGGCAACTGAGAAATGGATTTATTTCCCGCTCTGCAGAGTAACGTGCACGTGCTGCCTCTGCCATCCCAGCAGCGAGCCGCGGGCTCAGGTCTGAGCTCTACAGGACGCACACTCTGCAGTACTGACCTCAGGCCCAGCTCACCTGAACCGCCTGCTAAAATTAAATAAGAGGTGAAGGGAGAGATTAAGAAGTTATTTTCAGATCTGAGCAACTGTCAAGTCCACCCAGCAAACCATCAGAGCTAGAGCTAGACCAAGCGTTAGAGCAGAGACGTTAATTGTTTCAAACCTGTCTGAATTTTGTCCCCTGCAGTGTGGTATGTAAGAGGAGCTACAATCAGTGATACTGGGATCGCTGATATGATGAAAAACACCACAAAGATCTTCCCTGGGGTTTTACATCAAATTTTTCTGGTCATGTATTCCTAGTTCTCCAAGTTCAGTGAGGTCACCGAATTAATGAATGATTCATGCTTAGAAAAATCTTCCAAACGTTACCAGAAAGACTCAGAAAAAAACGTTCAGGACTCAGCTCCATCAAAAAGAATCTCAGGTCAAAATAGCCTACGACAGTATTTATCGGTTAAAATAACAACTACGTAACTGAAGTCCACATGACCCAAATGCTTTTGTCCACACCTCCCTCACAGCCGATATCATCTCTGCTTTAAAAAAAATCATTTCGCTTTTAAGAAAACTAAAGTTGAACTTCTCTGCAAGCTGCTCATTCAAATCAGCATTTCATTTTCCCTTCAAGTCTTCCTGACACAGCTCAGTGTTAACTGCAAATTTTGAGAATTACAAGCATGGACATACACGCTGCTCCCTGCTCTTCTCTTCCAAAAGATTCCAGTTATGAACATCTGTTGTTTACAAGTGCTCAGCCTGAAGGTTGCCAGACTTATTCTGCATCTTCTACTTCAAGGCAAAGGCTGCCAGAAAGCCATCTGAATTTCATGCTGGGATATCCTGGACATTCAGCTCTCCAGCTGACAATTGCTACTCAGTATCCTACTTCCAACGATTATCTTGATTTAAAATATGGCCCTAAAATAGCACTGTCTTTTCTTTTTTTTTTTTTTTTTTTTTTTCTCTCTCTTTTTTTTTTTTTTCTCTCCCCTCCCATTTTTTCCTGTGAAGGGAATCACTCGAGGTTTGCCACAGTTTTTATATTGTTAACCGATTATCTGAACAGGCAACTGCCTTTAGGACAAAATCACATGAAACAGGAGAAGCAAGCCAGGAGTTAAAGGTCACAGGGTTACACTGCAGGGGCTGAGAGCCTTCCTCTGAGGATGACAGTCGGACCCGCACCCAGCACTGTTGCCTGCAGGGACCCCCAGGACCCAACAGGCGAGACAGACGCCGGCTGAGACGGCTGCTCCGATTTAACTACTACACAAGAGACCTTTACTTAGGCTGATCTTTAAGGAGCCATGACTATACCAAACTTGTGACCAACAAGCTCTTGTAACAACTGGAGTTACAAGACTTAGGCAGTGAAACACATTTCTTTTTCTTTCAGTCCTTACATCTTGTGCAAAGATATTTACCAACGGGTACTGAAGAAGCCTTACCAAATATATACTTCCATATGACTATTCCCTTTAATAGTCTGTTCTAATTGAAAAAACATTTTTAAAAGAGAATAGGCAAAGTGAGGTCTAACGGCCATGGTGGAATAGTTATAAAAGCAAGTAAAACCTGGGATATATCCAACTGTCATCAACTTGTATGTCACCTTGGCTAAACCAATCTGTTCCCCTTCTTCGAAGATATAAAATGAGAATAACATACACCTACCTCTGTAAATCACTTTAAGATGCTCCAGTGAAGCTAGCTTCAAACTGTGCACTGCGCAAGCACGCTTTAACTCCATCACCAGCTATACAGTTTGCTCTCAAGACCCAACCACCTACATTTCAAAACTCATATGGAAAATGTAGCCACCTGATCAGCTTACCCTCTGATGGAGCCACATCTAAGAAAAATAAACCCTGTGCAGTGCATTTGTTAGAAGCCCAACACAAGCCTGCACTTTACATCGCTCTTTCCTTGAAGCATGTGCTTTTACCAGCTTGGAGATGGATGGTGGGGAAACCACACAATCCAGTTTCAAGGGTCAGACTGAAGCCTCCTGCCCTTGACAGCATTCCCTTAAATGCACACATTCGGAGCTACTTGGCAATTACATAATAGTTATTGAGTATGAAAGCACATGCAAATTACAGGGTTACTGCCTGACAGATTTCCTCCTTGCCAGTGTGTTATGAGATCTAAAAACAGCAAGTGGCATGGTAAGCAGTCACTGAATGATGTGGTACCTTCCAACATAATTATCATGTTACTGCAAGAACATGCTATTACTGTATATTTATAGGGTCACAGCCAGGCAATTACAGAGTAGCCGCCCGCCTGTGCACATCTCAGAGTCATGTAATACCAGGCTCCTTAGGAGGAGAGATCTGATGGTTGGCTTTGATCAAATGGTCTTCTGGGGGCTTCCAAATGAGATTACAGCTTCAGCAACTACAGAAAAGATACCAGCCAAGTTACTCTTCGCTATTCAGACAGAGCAGTGTTGGGGATAGGCAATCATAATCAGTATTGCTTCCTTACTGATCCCTGTGGTATTCTGACACATTTCTGAATGTTACAGCCAGCAGACACAAATGACCGAATAATAGATGGAGCCACCCAGGACAGACAGCTTTACAGCCACGTGCCTGCTCTGACAAATACTGCCCACAGACCCAGCAGCCTTGTGGTTATTTTTTTTCTCTTATTCCAACTCTTGAACAAATTAACAACTTGTATATTTGGGACTCAAACCTTGCAGGAGTAACATATTCCAAGAGCCTGATGTTTTTCTGCTGGGAGCTATCTGCTGCTAATGTAAGTGAAGTCAGGAGCCTGAGCAGAGTTAGCCCTCTTTCTGCAAAGCAAAGTGAAACTGATGCTCAGTAACAGGTTTCAGAGTATTATTTCGGGCAATGCCTTGAACTTGACTGGAAAAGCATGGACATTTGATTCAGAAATTCAAGTGAAAGTTTTATGTGCTGATAAAATCACCTGTCCAACGCAGGCCACACTCAATAACTAGGATATCTGAGGTCAATTTTGTCCAGGTATAACTTTATAAAGCCTATCTAAAGTAGAAATATCTCAAAAATCAGGGGCAGGAGGTAGTGAGGAAAATGCATTAGAACAAACAAACAAACAAACAAAACCCTGCAGTATCAAGGCCAGCATATTTAATTCACATGAAGCATGACACCAGGTAGGATTCTTTTCAACCATGGTAAAAACTTCCACATTAGAAATTCTCTCTGAACCTCAAAATAGGAAGTAAGCTATATACAACTTTCCCAACACTGAAAGCTGACTACAAAAGTGTTTCTGATGGGATGTTTCATATCATGTAATACAAAGGAAGTCACCTCAATTTTCACCAGGAATAACAACAAAATACCAATTATAATGCAGAGGAAAATTCTAGTTTGAAGCATCATTTCTTTAGTGCCAGCTTAAAGGCATGTGCAGAATATGCACAGCTTATAGTTATAAGAAGATTTTCACTGTAAGGGAAAATGAAATAAATACATTAGACAATTACAGCTCTATAGATATGCAGAATAACTCTTCTCCAACCTGTCAAATAGCTACGCTTGGGAGTCATGATTTCCCAACAATGTAGCACACTGCGTTTTAAATGAGAAGTAAAGTAAATTACATCAAAGCTGTTTAGAAAGGAAACTAAAATAGTACCTATTTAATGGCTTTTACAGAAAGAGCTTCTACTGGAAAGAGAAAGCCGATACATCCCCATATCCCTCCAAACACAACAACAACAAAAAACCAAAACCACAGATAATGGCCCAACCCAAACAATGCTAAAAGTGACACCGCACTTGGGGCGGAGGCAGACCCAGATGGATCCTCTCAGATCAATCTGTCCAAAGCAGAAATGAATCAGATCCCAAGGCTGCTTTTGCTCGGTGTTTTCCCCAGCTGCTACCCTGACAACAAAACCCGACGAGCTCATGCACTGCCCAGATGGCAGCGACAGGAGCCCAGGGCTGTGGCTTTGTGCTGGCCACCTACCCGCTGGGCTGATGCCTCTGTGCCACGCAGCCTCCAACAGCCCCTTCTTCTCCCACAGGTCCTCTCCTGCATCCCCCTTCCTGGGAAAAGCACCCCTGTCCCTTCCTCCAGGCAGCAGTAAGCAGTAAATCAGAAGGCTTTGAATCCATGAAACCACGTTCGACACGCATTAGTCATCCCAACTCAGACAGCTAAGCGGGGAACAACCAAAGCAGTGTGGTCAGACCTACCTGTAGTTAATGTCTCAAGCAGGTAAGACAGTTGACTGTCAGTAAGGACATCCTTAAATTTTAATTGACTACCATCAGCTTAGTATCTAGGGTTCCCCACGCCTCAAATGGAACAGCTCTATTTGGAAGAACTATTGGCCTTATTTCTCCAGTTTTGAAGTCGTAATAGCAGAGATGCAACACTCAAATCCTACACTGAGTATGCATAGGGTATTGAAAAGACAGAGCTGCAATGGCAATTCACAGCGTGTAACAGATTAGAAAGTTACTTTAAAAAAAAAAAAGACCATAACCACTGACACTGAAGGAAATCCTGGCTTTGTCCATCAAATTTGGTGTACAGCTTTGCCCACCTCCCCAGTAAAATTACTCCTTTTAGAAACGCCCATTTTTACCATTCCATTCCCTATTGACAACACATGACCTACCACGAATTACTGAAATGAAGCTAGCAACCAGGCTGTGTAGAAACATGACGTCGGTTCTGTGTTTAACACAAACTTGGGAAACATTTTTTTCTGACATTCAAAACAGTGCCGGTACCCACATTCACTGTATCAGCTCTCTTTTTGCATTCCTATCCTTGAGACCACATCTACAGGGAAAAAAGGGCAAAAACAAGAGGCAAATACTCTACTTGAATTGCTGGTCTTTGGTGCTCCTAGTTTTAGCCAGGAATCTCTCAGCCAACTTCTCCAAATTCCTTGAGTAATCCATCTCAATCTCTGCCTTCTTGCGGAAGAAATCCTGCAAGTCCTGCAGTAACTGGACCCGAAGCTCACACTGTTGGTCAAGGCATTTCAGCTGCTCTACCAATTGGGCACGGATCTCTGTAACAAATAAAAGCACTAAAGATTAAACAAAATGCCATTAGAGAAAACACCATAAAAATTCTCCAGTAAAATATAATTTAAAATATATTCCCTCATTAGTAATATGTCAGCAAATCTCCATTACGATTAACTGTGTCTGCAGACAGAAAATGATTGCAATTGCACCTCGGAGGCACCGGTCGCAGGAAAGGCATCCAATAACCTGCAATCCGGTGCACAGACCTACAAGCAAAGTTTTGCTGCTGAAGAGTGCATCAATTACAAGTGTCAAGTGCATTTTTGGCATCAGGAAGAAGTGGTCACTGCCTAAAAATGTACTGAATCTCAGGCTGGAAAAAGGACTGAATGCTGCAATACCCCACGTCAGCTCAGAAAATCACTTCAGGGAATTTCTATCAAATTCCTTTGCAGACTACTCTTGATGCAGAAACAAGACATTGTGCATACTGGGGCGCTCCCCAAAGGCACCAATTTCAGATTATTCAGTTAGTTACTGAGTCTCCAGCTGTGCAGCACTCATTATAAACCAAGGCATCGAAACAGATAAAGACACCCCTTCAGAGAGCCAACGTGATAGCACTTCCCATCAGGGAATTATCTCCAGGAAGACTATTTTTCTTTTTAAAATATCTGCAAGTAACATATATCTATGTCTAAAGGACCCATAAAGCACACAGGTATAGGTGTTAATATTATTGTTATGCATAGTTATTACTGAAGATATCTATCTGTATTAACACAATATTTTACAAGCAGTTTTCAAACATTTTACAAATATGAAAACTTCTCATGTTGGCCCTTTAAGCAAGGGTGGTGTTCTCCTTATCTTATTGATTCTGAATTTGAGGGACAGAATAGTGATATGACTTGCTCACAGTCAAACAGGGCAAGAAAGCATAGCAGAAGCATGTCAGACTCTTAGTCTAAAAATGCAGAAATATTCAGTGATGCAGCTAGTAGAAGTTATTTGGCTTTTATACAGACAATAAACTCAACATGAAAACAGTAAAATACACCCTTTCATCTAAAGGTCTTTGAGCACTCAAACTTTAGAGATGCCTGCTATTGCTGGATTGTTACCGCTGCTCTTTCCAAAGGTTTTCAGAGATGTGTTATTCCAAGCTGAATTCAGAATCACCAAGAAAATAAGCTACATTCAGGTCTTCAGCATGCACAGCTTTGTTTGTATCTATGCACTGCAACTGTGGGCACCCACAACTTTGTCACCACAACTGAAGATGGGTAAGTATTATTTTCCAAATGCAATTTTTTAATCAACTACTTCGTTGCTAATTCCTGAGATACATAATAACAGGGGCCAGCTTGGCCTCCTCAGTACACTTGTCCCTTTGCCCAGAAAAAGCATACCATCTGGACTTCCAAGTGCTTTACTCTTGCCGTGCACTATGAGTATCAGTTGCCTTGAACTGTGCTCATATCTGCAGGAAGAGTTTCAAGGGGTCCAGGATTTGCAGTGGAGAAGGCATGCATCTTTATTTTAGGGAGCCCAAAACCCAAAACACATGTATACAAATTTGCCTAAAAAAAGAAAAACATAGATCTGCAAAAATGTGGGGTTTTCAAGCTTGAAGGTGACCTTGATTAGCACTTTAAATTGGTAGTACCACTTCTCTGAGACAGTAGTACCCAGGAGCGTCTGTAGCTTTCACTGCGAGAAGAAAATAAAGGCAGCAAGGTCATAACACAGAATTAAATGGAGTAGTCAAAACTGTGATGTGTTGGCAAAGCTGGTCAAGCTTATTTTTTTCTCTGGAGAGAATTTTAGAAAACAGAAAACTTCTGTCTCTTCATTAGGAAATGAAACTCCAAGCAAATACTCAGGCCTGAGTTGTCCACACGCTTCTTGAACCAAAACCAGTTCAGCACGCCCGCTCCTGCGGGCCGAGGGAAGGCCCGGGCGGCTGCAGCAGGATGGGTGCGGGTTCACCCTGGGCAGGGCCCAGCACCCCGGTCCTGCCAGCTCTGGCTGCAAGAACACCGCAGAAACAAACCCGGAGGAAGCGAGGAGGAGCCTCTACCCTACGGTGCTTGCAAGAACACAACCCGTGGCCCGCAGGGAAGGCGGCACGGGGAGGCGTGAGCGACGCTACGTAAAACCTACGTATGGCATTTCTGGCAGGTTTCTGCGATTTCTTTGTTGTTTGCTTGGGTCTACCTAGCAGAAGTTTTTCAGGATTAGCAGCGGCTGGCAGGGGCACAGAGAAATAATGAATGCTTACGCACATTGGACCTGCTAGCACTCATCTAAAAATCCGCTGGTGATGCTCAACGTATGCTAGGTACATCTTCTCCATCCATCTCGGTCCCCAATTACATAACTACTGATGGATTTGTAAAACTCTGCATGAGCGACAGGTTTAGTCACTCACGTGCAATACAAACAAGACAACCCCATTCTACCTGTGGCTCTGTCATTAAGACTTTCATAAAGAAAAGAAAGTGAGGTAGCTAGATGATAATAGCACCAAAATGCCCAGCAACATAGCGTTTCCTCACTGCAGTGACTCAGTCTGCCTAGTGCTTAGCCTAACACCCATCTGCTGGTCTGACATTCAAGAAAGAATGTTCTTCAAGGCAAGAAGTATTAGAAAGCTCTTCCTCCTTTTGTGTCTTCTCCTCCACCCTTTCCTCAACAAAAGGGATGGTCCCAACATAGAAACAACTCTATGACCTTTTCAGAAGTCATTGGGCAAACACAGTAATTTTAATAAGCTGTGGCTTAGTTCCTAGACCCATGAAAAGGTATCACATAAAGAAAATACTTAAGCAGATCTGGCATTTTCTGCTAAGCAAATAAAGAAAGAGGCACAGAATTCAAATGCAGCAAATATTTTCCTTGCATGTGATGTATGTGTTCGTACATTTAGGGCTTGATCATCAGCACAGTGTTATTTTTTAGAAGAAGGGAGCTACCCTATAGCATGGATGAACAACAGGCACCACGTTTAGGAAGAGGATTGGGATAGGAATAGAAAATACCAGCTACAGCTCAGACAGGTAATGGTGCAGCCTCCTACCCTTCTCTGTGCTACAAGTGACAGAACCTTTAGGAGTGCAACAACATGGCAAACTGAAGTTTTCCATCAGTCATGTTCTTGACTGAGAAACTAGCTCCAAGAGAAAAAGTAGAAATAAAAAGAACCACTTCCAAAAGTAGTAGTTCCCAATGACCAGAAGATCAGCAGAGCACATGTATTTTAATTAAAAAGTTACAACAAAGCTCAAGCTCTTGGTTCTCAAGGTGGGATACTTCACACACAGCTCTCCTGCTAAACAGCAGCAAGAACCAGTAACCTTTTCCTTTAGTAAGAAATGCGATATCAGCACTTTTTCTTTATAAATAAACTCAGTGTTTTTTGAGGGGAACAGTGACAGCTGATCGGGCTGCCTGCAGGGGAACAATAAGCTATTCAGCTCCAGCTTATCACGTCTGTGGCACTGGGCTGGAGAAGGGCAACCTTGCTCATCTTTCAAAAACACACCCCACAGTACTTTGCCACAAAATAAAATCAAGAATGCAGGAATTTCCTGAGGCTTACTGGGCCTTCTAGAGTATAAAGTGTCTGCTTGTTTTCCCATTGCTTACACAAGCAAAAGATTTTTTTTTCGGACTTACTCTGAGAACATACCACAGCAGAGTCAGAGGCTGTGTGTGCTCTAACCCGCGGGTCACCATATTACACAGGACCTTTTTATGTCTGCAGTCACAACAACCACTTTAATTTTGAATTCACTGCTTTCGCATCTTTTAATTTGCACAGGTTATTAGGTTAACAGCCACTTTAAGCCACCAAAAAGCCTTCCACCTCCTTTCCTTTTCTAAAAACTTGTAGACCTTAGTGATCCCACCCACTGTGATCGTTCAAGACAAGGAACAGCCTCCTGAAGACTCTGCTCCCGATGCCAATGCTTCAAGTGCCTTAAGGTGAATAAGCATGTTTAATTCAAGTTCAAGATACCTGTAGTAGAATTAGGATTAAATACCAGGTATTCTTATCCTCACAGTAAGCCTTGCCCTGCATTGCGGAATCCTTCCTATTTTATTTCAAGCTCACATGGCTGACAACTACATAATTACAATGCCCCTAGTAGCAACAGAAATGTTTTCCACCTGTTTAAAACAAACCATTTACTCACTTCCATCACCAGATCATAAAGTCACCTAGGTCACAGAGGGACAGATTATTGTATAATACTACAGTTCCATAATTTTACTTTCGGCCTTTCTGCAACTACCTTTTCAACATTCCCTGTAGAACTCAGCAGGCACGTCTAGTTTTTAATGAAACCAAAGGGTAAGGAAGGCACTTCTACCTTCTGTATTTTATTCACATTTGTCATTCTCAACATTTATCATTTATTAGACTTTTTTTTTTCTTTTTAAACTTTGAAGCATATAAAGTATTGATAGGTGCAAATGATACTGCATTATCAGGAAGGTAATTGTCCCTGACTAAAATGGAGCTATTTAAGCGATGGGACCTCAAATACTCCCATGGAAAGGTCATCACCAGTAGTATCCATCACAGGCAACTTAAAAGATACACTATGTTTTAAGCTACCATACCTGGTCATATGCTTGAAAAATCTGGATGATCTTCACGAACTGATTGTTCCCGGTTGGAAAAAAAAAAAAAAAAAAGCTAGTTTAAACTAGATGAGTGTCTAGGTGGCTAGTTGCATGACAAATCTTAGGTCTCAAAACACTCCTACCCTATCATGAGAAGGAACCAGCAAATGAAATTAATAGTAGCGTATCCTTAATTTTTAAAACTGATATTTTTTTACATTTGAGCTGATTATAAGAATTGTAGTACAGTTACGGATCTCTAGTGAACAATGGGGACTGCTCAAACTACAATAAACAGGAGAGGGTTTCTGCAAAGCTCCTGGCAAGGATTTACATTATCATAAAACAATAATGCCCAGAGCAGGTGGATATATACACTCTCTGACTGGAACTATACCTTGCTCTTCTACAGCATGTAACGTTCAGCTTCTGAAAAACAATTTACCAGAATGACTTTTTTAGCCTTAAGCATCCTATAAACTGAAGTTGGGAGTATGGAAACCAATAAATTCCTGTACCAACTTGTTCATTCTTTGGTAGGCCATGTACAGAGGATGAACTCAGGCCCAGGAGAGCTCCTTGCCCAGCCATCTCACACACTGTGAGCGACGTTCCTGCTCCAAGCAGGATCATCTGCCTAGGCAGGGTTTCAACTCTTTCCGGCGATAAGCTTTAACTGCTCTAACTGGATAGCAACCCGGTGAATCACAGCCTGCACTGCACAGAGTACCAGGAGAAGGCACAAGCAGCCTGAGCCGCTTTTCAATATCTACCTACATCTCCATATATCTGCACTGTAGCTTTCTCAAGGTGTTCCCACCCCTCTCCCAAATGCCACGCTGTATAAAAAGATGACAAGCTTGGGAAAGGAGTGGGATGACAACAAAACAGAACCACCAACCCCCAGCTCCCGCCCAGATTAAACAGCGATCCTCTCACCCACACAAATCCGCTCCAACTGGCGGAGCTGAACTCCAAAACCATCCGCGCTCTCGCCTTCACCCAGGGGTCCCCCATGGCTGCCCTGCGAGGAGCCGTCCTCTCCCGTTAATGCCACGCACGCTCCATGCGAGCAGGAGGCACATCAAAATCAAAGCAAAACAGAATCGAGCCGAAAGGTGCAAGTCGGCCGATTCAAAACCTTCGTGTGTAGCTCAGCTAGCCCTGGCTTTTCAGGACCCCAGCCCAGCACATAAGAAGCAATTACGCAGGACTGGAAGATGCCGAGCATTAAACGGCACACACAGCTCTAGCACAATCTTATCTTTCAGGCTACTCAGCAGCATATGAAAGACAAAGCAGTCCAAAATGAATAAAAACTCCACTTCATACAGAAGACTGGAGCAGTAATTTTAGATCTCGTGCCTTGTCTGTGAGGAGTTTCTTAAATGCCCGTCTCCCGAAAGCTGCCACGCACTCGGGTGCTGAACATCAGAGTACGACGGCGGCAGCACAGGCATCCACCTGCCTCCCTTCACAAACCCCCTGGAAGTTCAGGTTAAAATTACAGTTGAAGTTTGAAGCTAACACTCCATTCAGTTTTAAAAAATTAAACACAACCAACACTTCAAGTAAAAGTTAAAACCATCTAAATAAATAAGTTTTAGAGAATGCTTACATTTTGACATACTCACAGCACATTACTAATTGCCAAGAACTGTTCACATTTCCCCTACCATCATATATAAAGACAGCTATAACATCAAAAGTGGAAGACTTCATAATTTTGTGAAAACAGCCTCAATATTTTTTCTGGTACATGATTACAAATAGGGCTGTGATAAATGAGAGGCAACATCCCAACAACCCTGACTATGGCTGGGAGGTTTAATGACTTAGAAAAGCCTTTATACAGTAACAGCAAGGATTTCACGGAACAAACTGCGCTGCTAGCTGAAAGCTGTTGATCATCACAGCCTTAAAAATATCACTGGTAATCTAAAAACTAGACTTTGAAGTGAAAATGATGAAAGAGGAGGAAATACAGTCTTTCGTTTAAAACCAGAGCCAGCAGGGAGATTCAGGTTCAGGTTCATAATCCTGTCAGAAACTGCATGCCCTGGAAAATGTAAATCTTCCTTTAAAAAACAGGATATTTCTTACTCATTTGGGAAATTTTTGCATCAGGTAATACATATTGACAAGAATCTCTTTATAGTTATAAATATACAAACAACTGTAGGCATTAGTAGCTGAAATTCTTTCTAATACAGATTGATAAAATTGTTTTGAGGTGTAAGATGAGCGCATGAGATTTTGCATTAATGAAGTAAAAGAAGGGGATGCGAGACATGCTTAAAAGCAAAAATTAAGGCTATTCTCAAGTCCTCAGCGAAGTCCTGAGGACACTCATCTTTTATTTTCATACCTACATCATAATATATTTGCATCAGTAACTACTTGGGTCTACCAGCTTTTCTAGGCACAACAGAAGCGTCACTTAAAGGAGCAAGGCAGCCGACGCTTTCTGCCTTTATTACAGTTGTGTAACGCCTTCAGCACAACTGGTAGCTTGAAAATTGTGTAACTTTAAGCACCCTTCAACTAGAATCCCATTGAACACAGCAAGCCTATACATTGGTTTTCCACAGCCATACAAAAAAACCCCACTCATCTGCAATTCACAGACTGAAAACTGATGCAAGGCTTCAGATCTGCAAAGCTTTTAAGCAAATGTTCAATATTATGCAATTAAACATGTTGACAAAGTTGCCAAGGCATTTAATCCATGCAGAATTCAAATTAAATATTTAGGGGTTTGGGGTTTTTTTGTCTAATGAAATAGCCATGAAAGCCTCCTTTACTATTATCAAAACACAGGCCACACTGTTGACTTTTCAGGGAGGATGTTTAAAAACAGAATCCAGATTAAATTACCCTGGGCAGGGATTCAGTGCCCTAATTCCAGCAGCAGAGCGTGGGTAACTCCTCCTGTGTGCACGAGCAAAGTCCTCATCTTCTTAACTAATCTACAGCGCGCATAAAAACCCCGATAAAGGTAACATGTCAAAGTACATCTGGCAATATTACATTTCTAGGTTCTACAACTGTTTATTCAAAGCAAATAAAAGTTTATCAATATATTTCCAATAAGTGAAAACCCAAAACCTACACGCAACCAGCAGGAGCATTACAACTATTTCTGCCTACAGGAAGTTTCACAGCTATTTCAGGATTGTCTGTACTCAGTTAAAGGTTTTCCCCAGATGACATCAAGCCAAAAACAACCTCAGACAAACCTCTGCTTATGCTCTTCCACTTTCTGAATGCTGGATAAAATATTATGGGCAAGTAATAAAACCAAATTTTATCACTGCTTCGCAGGATGTATTTCTATAATCAACAACTTAAACGTCATTTTGACACGTGGACTATTCGCGTAATAAAAAGAAACACACACATACCCCCCAGTTCATATTTTCAGTACTCAGAAAATAGCTCGAGCTGACAAACTCTTTGTAGCCTCCAGTAACGACCATCCCAAGTGCCTGGGAGCTCTGGGAGGCTGAAATCACTTTGGGCCCATTAAGCAACCTGAAATAATATGTTCTCCAAACAACTTTTTAATAGTTATTTGAACAGCTTCCTCATGCAGAGTGACAAAGCCAACACTGCATAGATGGCCAAAAATTTGGTGAACATTTTTAACGTAAGGGGGTTTTTCCTCCTTTAAATGCCCTTTCTATGTCTGGCCTAGGGCAAAACAAGTCTCCCTGAAGCACCAGACTCCCAGGTATTTTTCATCACACTATCCTACTGACCACTCAAGGAGCCTGGATGTGCACTCCCACTTAGAGCAAATCGACAACAGGGAATAAATGCAGTAAGGAATAAAACTAAACACATGCTGGACACATTCTCAATCAAATGACTCCCTACTTCTCATGAAACCAAAGCTAGCACTAAAATATAAAGTTTCTAGATCCTTTTTGGGAGAGAGGGCAGGAGTGGGGATTTCCAGCGGGTATTGCACAAGGCGCTCATGCTCCGAGGAAGAGAAGTTTAACTCCTGCTCCCCCACCAGCCCCGGGATCACCCTTGTCCTCTCCCACCACCCTCCATTTCCCATACTTGGTGTGCTATACGCCACGTTATTGACACCATTATTTAACATTTTAAACACGAAAAAGTTATGAAGGAATTCAATATCAAGTCCAGGGAAAGCTCATGATTAATCCTGGGCTTCCCCATGGAGCATCAGAGCGCGGGAATTAATCAGACTGACCAAAAAGTGTGGGAAATGTACAGAAACACCCTTCAGAAACCACGTTAATTCATTTGCAAGCAATGAGCCGCCTGGGCGTGGAGAGAGGCAGGGAGAGGAGCCAGGTACTCATGGCTCTTCATTTCAAAACAGGAGGAGATTTGAATGAAGAATGTTGTACTGCAGTGTTTCACGCTGCACAAAGGAAGGTGAATTCCTCTGTAAAGGGAGAGGCTGGCACTTGCTTTCAACAGAAATGTCTATTTATTCTAGAATGGAAATCCATCAGGAAGAGATGGCAGAACAGGTCTGTGAGACAAAAGCAGAGTCAAGGCGCCGCTGACCCGGCCGAGCTCTGTCAGCGCCGGCTGCACCGGCTATCGCCCCTCGGTTCGGAAATGCCCCAGCCCCGTGCCAGGCGAGGGCTGTGGGACACCCCTCTGCTCCAGAGCAGCCTCATTCTTGATGCTGTCGTGACGGTGCTGCACAGAAAGCAGTTTGGAAAACCTTATTGAAGCAAGTCAGAAAGGGGAAAAAAAAAAAAAAAAAACAAACCACCAAACAAAAAAGCAAACAAAAAAAACAAACAACAAAAAAAAAACACACAAAGAAAAAACAGCAGCTAAAACATCCTGAAATCACCATGAAGCAGGAGATCATTCTGCATTTCATCGTTCTGCAGTGTGTTAGTACATCTCCTATGCATTACTTAAAACACAAAAAAAAAAAAAAAAAAAAAAAAAACACCAAGAAAACTAGAAAAGTGGATTGTAAAATGAAAAATGATCAGCATTATCTTCAGTTTTAGTTCAGATGCAACAACAAAGTGGGCTGGTTACCTGTGTTTTGCTCAGCCGATGAAGAATCAGCCTTGGTCTATGCCACTTGCTACCTGACACCAGAAGACAAAACAGAAATTTTCTATTCCTAACTTCTGCAGCCCTGCTTTGGTCTTTTATACATTCACCTCCCCGGGTAATGTTAGGCACCTACAGCGCCACTGCCTCTTCCTGCTGTCCAAGTAGGACAACTAATTTCCATTCCAAACACTCCTACTCCTTCAACAAATAATTAAGCCTGTGCTTCACTTTCTCCATTTAGAAGGCTACACAGGATACTTGACATGAGAGCTCTGTGAACATTTAGTAAAACTCAAGCCTAAAGAGCATCTAGCACTTAGAGAAACATTCACTTCCCGCTCCCCCAAACCCTGCACCCCTCCTCAAGCAATGGGTGGCAGAACTTTTTTCAAAAGAGTTCAAAAATATTTGGGTGCCACTGAAATATTCTCTTTCACTCTACTTGTTTTGCCCACAATGGGTCAGTACCCCAATTTTTTTTTTAAAATGTTTAAGAAATAATTTCTGCCATGCATTGTTTCCTATAGCTTTTGCTGTGCTTTCCTGACCTGCCAGAAATAGTTTCTCTCTGCAGCCCCACAGCAGCCCTTCACAACCACTCTTCTTCCTACTGAAGTCTGTTTCCCTACTACAAAACGTAGAGGAGCTGTTTAATAGCCACAGCTCCAGCCCAAGACTTTACATACATCTTCCTTCTAACTGAGCATTAGGATTTTCTCTACCAGTGGTGATTCAAACAGAAGATAAACAACTGCTTCTTTGGCCTTCCAAAACTTTTCCTTGAAGTGTTTAATCTGCATTATGTCAAATATTGTGAAGGGTTTATTTTAATGGTGGAACAGTAATAAACTGAATTGAATTATTCATCAGAAACGTGTAATGCGATCATTTCTAGCATTTGCTTTATGTTCTCACTGCTTTGAATCACTTCAGGAATCTCAATTTAAATTTACTATATGCTATACATCACTAGACTACTACATTCAGATGTATGCACACACAGAAACATCGACAGGAGAGGAAGCAGCATCCATACACACAGAGATGCACTAAATCCTCCATAGTGCAAATTGTTGCATTGGGAACACAGTCCAGGGATGGACCAAATTCCCTAGACCCAAACCCCAGCCACCTTTGGTCCTATTGCAAAAAACTTTGTTGATTTGACATTATAATTTTCCATTTCTCCATCTGTCAAGGGTGCTCCAAAGGTTACATAAAGTTTGGAAGTGCTGAAACATACTGGGATGCAAGAACCCAGATGCAGCAATTGTGCAAAATTACTTCTTCCCTATTTGTAGGACCTGATAGTTACACTCTTACACACAAGTACTTCATGCAAAGTAACATCAAGTGCATTTTTCAAATCAATAAAATTGCTAGAACAGAAGTAGCAATTAAAGAGCTGTATGTTTTAATGCCTTCAATGAAAGGAAAATCCTTTGGTGAACTATGTCACATATTTGGAAATACACACAGAATAATTAATGCTGGTGTCTAATTTAATTTCACCTCAGGATTTCTTCTCCTCTTTGGTAACTAACATGTTAACATACACAAATGATCGAGATGTAAATGAAAAGGAACAAAAAGGGACATGGAAACACTCTGAGCACAGCACAGTAAACTAAATTTCAAAATAAATTCCAGTAGATTGCCAGCTTCCACAGTTATCCTGGGCAGCTAGAGGAAAGACAGATAAATATGGAGTTGGTTTTTTAATTGCATTGACAATTTTCATCCTTGCTTTGTGTTTAAGTTAACATTTTAAAAAGCCAACACCAATCTACCTGGGATATTTCTCAAAGGTACCAAAAAAGGCAAACGGGACGAGGCTTCATTTTAAAATCTGGTAACTACAGAACAGTGAAAGACAACCTTGGGGTAGTACCACTGTTCCAGAGGCATCCTGAAGCTGCCACGGAAACAAACACCTTTCCCTGGTTCCGCCAGTGCGTCCCCCTCCCCGCCCCGCCTCGCGCAGATCAGCCGCCCCTCGCAGCTGCCGCAGTCCAAAACCTGGCATCACACCCGAAGCCCTCCCACCTCCACGCACGCCTCCCAGCTCCCACGGCTGAGGGTCCCCAGCAGATCCGGGGGCTGGATGTGCTCCCGGCTGCCCGTCACCTCGCAGCGGGGACAGACCCACCTGGTCGGTCACGAATAACCCAGCGAGCGCCCGAGCCCGCTGCAGGCCAGCAGCCCGGAGACTTGTACAAGTGAACCATGAAGGATCTCTGCAGCCCTCCTCCTTATGCTCCTGCCTCCCTCCCGCTGGAAAAGGCGCTCAGTCCATCGAGAAGGAAGACGACTGTCCAAAGAAGTCAACAAGGTGAGTCAAATATATTTCAGCAGCCCGGTCTGGTCGTCACTGCCTCCCTGTCAGTCCCGGCGGAGACACTGCCGAGCGTGTTGCTGGGGAGGTTTTGAGAACTATTAATTAACCATAAACATTCCAGGAGAACTGAATAAGCAGCATCATTACAGACATTTCTCAGATGACTACAACAAGATCAAAAAGGTCCAAGTTATTTGCCTGCAGTACCAGTGGACACTGATGACAGAGCTAGTTTCCACCAGAGCAGCCTCTTATTTTCCCCACTGCAATAACGAACACCTGCCATTAAACCAAAACCATTACTTAAAATCAAAGTAAGGCCTCTTTAAACTGGAATGAGAGCTTACGATAAATCCGTCTTAATCATTTACATAAGAAATCAAATTGGAGCATTGTTTTTAATTCATAAATAGCACACCTAAAAAACAGCAGATAGAAGCCTAATTTAAACCCACAAAAACAGTTTATGTAAAAAGAAAAAAAAAAAAAAATCCTGCTCCAGTCTCTCTGTTGCTTTCTCGCTCAGTCTTTGTTCACATTTAGAAGGAGTTTACACCAGGAATACTCAATGAAAGCAAAGGCATCCCAAGCAGGCTTTTCCTATACAATGACAGAAACACTGAAGTCATTCCTTTAGAGTTATAAATATTCAGCTGTGTAAGTAGAAGACTACTGTCTTTAAAGGAACTTACATTTTTACTTTATAGCACCTCTTGTAAAGAGGGGAAATGAGTATTTGACAGAGTCTGCAAAGCTCAAATTACGTGAATCATTTTTCTATCAGTTCTTTGTCAGCTACAGCAACACCCATTAGTCAGTGCAGCTTAGACCAGATCAGGAACAAGGAGATGCTTACTTTTCATGTGTCTGTCAGAAAACTGACTTTGAAACTCAAGTCCTCCTTTTTACACGCACACACATATTTTATCATTTAGAAACCATTTATATGCCTCCAACTTTTACAACAAATTACTCAAAGTTCAATAGAAGCAAACCATACCACGTACACTGTTTGGAAGATGTTTAAGGTTCTACCTAGTTCTTGCACAGTAGGTACCTTCTGCAATAAAAATAAATTAAAATCTTCACCTGAAAATTTGTTTCCTCTCTGCTCCCCCCCAGTCCCCTCTGCAGAAGATCACCTACTTCCCAGAAAAAGCTTCTTCCGAAAAAACACAGATACAACCCACCACACAAATTGCAGCTATTCATTAAGATGACCCTGTAGAAATATGACTAATAGTGAAAAAAAACCAACAATTTTTTAATATGTTTGAATCAGTTGAAGCCAGAGTATGAGACACAAAACTAGGTACTAATTTGAACTTCCAGTAGCAATTAGATAAGAGAATCAATAAAGTATTCCCTGAAAACACATATCCCATACTGCAGACATCAACTACATATTCACTGAAAAGCAGCATGTTGTCCAGTGTCATTCCCTTCCACTCCTGAGAAGTCAAAAGGAACCTTTTAATCAAACAGATGGAAGCGGGGACAGAGGGAAGGAAATAATCCTGCTCTTACAGAGCATTTGAAAGACTGGGCAAAGTCAGAGAAAACACACTTGTTAGATACACCTGAATAAAGCTGCACAGAAGTTAAAACTTTGCAGGATTTGATGTTTCTAGAAAAATTCAGCCCCTAAATAACAGAAATTATCGCTATTAAAAAAAACACATTAGGAAACTGAAGTCTTTCAGCACCTATCAGCATCAGAAAGCTCTTCCCTCTAAGCAGGAACTGGAGCAAAACTGACATTCGCACACATTTCCCAAAGGCAGGAACAAAAAGCCCTCTTGTGCAAAACTGGGAGAGAAACGCGTCTCTTCCAAAGGCCTGCGAGGATGAGGGGGAGCACAGGGAGGCAGGCTCTGCTTCACCATCCTCAACGCACAGAAGCATCAGCAGTCAGGAGCTTTACTCTTGCAGATCACGTCAGGTGGGTTTTAGGTTCTGCTGCCAATACCCACAGAAATGGAAGAGCATAAGTATGTCTGATAAACTGGAGCCTCAGCCCCGAGATCTGCCCCCGAGCCTCAGCTGGCAGCAGCGAGATGGGCACGACCGCGTGTTGCAGCGGGGGTAGGATACCTCATGGAAAGAGGGGGGGGCAAAAAAAAAAAAAAAAAAAAAAAAAAAAATCACCTGGGTATACAGGACTATCTCTCCATGCACATCCTGGCTTCCCCTCACATTTGCAAGCACGGGAACCTTTCCTGACCTAAGTAGTTTCTATGCCTGGCCAAGTGCTTCTGCTTCCAGCCCTCCAATATTTGACCTCACCACTTTAACTTCTGTGGTTTGAAACCCCCTTAAGATCTGCACTGCAACTCTTTTTTTTTTTTTTTTTTTTTTTTTCTTTTTCTCCTTTTTTTTGGATTGGAACCTCAAAAGACAATACTGAGTTTAGAAATGTTTTTATCTTTTCTTGCAGACTGATCTTGGCAGGAAAAGTATCATATTGTGTTCTCTGTACAGCTCAAGCTCTACCCGAGTCCTGATTAGCAAATCATTTCATTTTTCATTTGCTTAATGCAACTCCACAGAAACAATTCAGTCCCTAGAAAACGCCAGGAAAAAAAAAAAAATAAACAAACAACAAAAAAAAAAACCACACACACACGTGAAACTAAAATTAAGATTTATGAAACCCACTCGGACAGGAGGAAACCAAAGCACATGTAACCCATTCACTGTTGTAATTCAGATACCGGGTGTGACTTATTTACCCTTACTATTTGAAGCCCCAGCAATCTGCCAAAAGGAGCCAGAACGAGCACCGCACAGCACCAGCCAAAGCCAACACGGAAGCCAGGAGCAAAGCGTTCAGCTTCGGCTCTTCTGCCAGCCTTGCTACAAGGAGGAGTGTTTATGTTGGTTCATTTACCAGTGACTTAAAACAACACACCCAAATAAACCAACCAACCAACCAGCCCAACACATAAATATTAGAAATATCTGGGAGGCTTCTGAGTGCCAACTGTTTTACGGGCCAGTCATTCCCAGCTTCAGTGTGAATTCAGCCTCAGGTTACTTCAAGACATGTCTCCATCCTCCCTTTGAAAAAACACTTTTGAGTTAGAGAAAGGGAACATCCTTCAGTAGCATGCCAGTTTAACCAGAGATTTAAGCAGCCCAGGAATATCTATGTTTCTCAGCCTCATTAAAATGACGAAGATGGTGGAGCATCTTGTTTGGTTTTGGGGGGTTTTGTTTTGGGTTTTTTTGGAAATATATATACTTAACAAAAGCCTACATCAGGCAAGGCTATGAATAATACTGTCTTAAAAACATGGAGCAAGAAAATAAATGGTGTAGTAAAATCTCCATTGATAAAGTTACATGTGTAACTTTAAATAAAACTTATTTAAATTTTATTTAAATGCTGACAACACCTCAGATAACTTATGAAATCCAGTTATTGACATCTTTGAATTATGAATTATCAATACAAGACTTTTCATTTTCTTTTATTGCTCATTACATGGATAAATCATTAATGCCATGATGCTGTGACTGACATTTGTAAATTCTCATAGTGGTGGACCATTATTATCAAGACATTCCTGCGAAGAGCCAAGACAGATGGATTTGTTATCACCATTTGAAATCCAACACTTTCGCAGGAACATCAGAATAACTTACAGTGGGAAATGAGCAGTGAAAGCTTCAGATGCTCTGGTCCTATTTTCGTTTTCAAGAGACTGAATGGTAATTTCCCATTAACATGAGTGATCTGTTCTTTCACTTCTATAAAGCCATCAGCTATTTGAACAGAATGAGTAACCTTATCAAAGCAAGACACTGTACCTTACAGTCTGACTCACACCGAGACCATCTGGACAAAACATTCAGACAAGAGCTTTCAAAAACCCAACATCTTGAAACAAATTGCCAGACAGGATTATACAAAATGATCTGTCAAACGTGTTAGAGACGGCCAGAAAATCTTTGAAAGTAGACAGAGGGTAGGAAACGTGTATCCTTTTGGGATCCACTTACAACTTACATTTTTACATTTCAGCGTTTTCAGATATAAAAACCAAGAGCAGGTAACACACTGGGGGTTAAAGGGAGCCCGTGGTCCTACGGTGTCTTACGAGACATTAAAAGATCAGGTCACCGTTTGCCAGAAAGGATTGGTCCCCACTCCCTTTAAGCACATCATCATCAGCGGCTGCTTTTCTATGTTCCCAACACCATGTCATGCCACTGTTTCTTCTCACCAAGCAGAAAGAAGAAATACTCAGATGTCAGGTATTCTTACTCATTTCTACCTCAGTTTCCCCCTGACAGCCATCAGCAATGACTCCAGCTACTAAATAAAACCCCCAAATCTTAAAACTTGATTATCCAGGGTAGTTTTTATCCTTTCTCTGCCAAAGCAGATGCACTGATACAGACAAACCACTGAATACAGTTCATTTCACATTTGCCTTTCCCATTAATGAGTCCATATGTCATTTGCCAAAGGACATACAGATAAAGTCAGCTGAACTTTCCACTACTCCCCCTGACATCTTAATTACTGCCTCAATTTGGAGCAAGCCATGACAACTTTGCATTCGTTTCCACATTTCATTTTTATGACACTCCAACATCTGCAGAGGATGTTGTAATTAAAAAGGAATAAAATTATGTTTAAAAAAACCTGGACGTAATCAGCTTATTTGCCTGAAGAAAATGGATAACGTAGCAAGTGCACAAGTACGGATGCTCTTCAGCAAGAGCAGTCAGTCAATAAACTTTAAAGTCCTGAATTACACATACTAATGCAATTCCAAAAAATAAAGCTTGTGAGAAGTAAAGAACAAGACAGAGCATCTAGTTAAGCATTTCATTGTTTTAAGAACTCCGGGCTTTTTTGTTTGATAAATTTCAGCAGTTTATTGGTATGTTACTTTTAAGGGTAAGTCAGGGTTGAGCTTACGGGAAGGCAAAAAGACACCAGGTAGAAGAAAACCAAAAGAAAAAAAGGACAAACGAAGAGTATTTTTGCTATTAAATGTCTAGCATCATTTCAAGAGGAAAAAAGACACAAAGAAATGCAGTGAAGGGGAAGTAGCGATCCTGCAGTATCATTGCAAAGGAAGCATGAGCATAAACGTAAAGCGCTGTGTGTACCAACACAGCAAGAGCCCATTTCCCTGCAGGACAAATGCCCACCCCTTGCCCCGTCTCATATTTACAGAGTACAGCAAGTAAGACTCCTGTCCCTAAGCCTGCATTCTCCCTTGTTCTTCCTCCCCCATCTGCAGATGGACCAGACTAAAAAGAACTGTAAGAAAATCCCCTGCATTTAACAGCACTGCGTTCAGCGCAGCTGCTGATGTTACATTTGGCTGTCCCGTAGCACGGCTGGAAGTTTACTCTGTGTTGGACTGGGAATACCATCACACTAATGAGATAAGCATAAGGCATCAATCGTTGAAGCGTTCCTACTCACAAGTAACCTACGCTGCAAGCCAGAAGTGCAAAACCTCCTCAAGAACAGGATGTCCAGCTTTTAATCTCCTTCTAAAGTACAGCTAAGAAACCATTGCATGGGAAGGAAGTCAAGCCAATCAATCTGAAGACAGCCTGATATTCTGGCTTTCCACCTCGGCCCAACTTGAAAAACTTCATTTTTAGCCACTGTGACACTCAGCAGCACGCCTGTGCAGCCTTGTAGATGATGTACCAAAGGACTGGACTGAAAAGAACAGCTCCACATTTGGAGCTTGCATCAGCAACATACTCAGCAATGCAAATTATCTTCCGCAAATTCAAGGGCCTGCAGAGGAAGAAGTCAATGTGCCTCGTGACAGCAGCTGCTTCCCCTGTAGCCAAGACCGACAGCAGCCGCTGGAAGCAGAAGCATGCAGCAGCTTTCTGATAAATCCCCACACTTGAAAATGAAGTTGTAAGAGAAACTACTTCTCCTCAACGTACTTAGTAGGGAGGATTTTAGATGACCATCCTCCAAGGGGGGAGTTTCAAAGCAAACCCCCATCACGGCAGATCCCTCTAAGCAATGTTATGGTTTAGTCCCATCACTACTCTGCTCAATATTTCCTCCTGCAGTTCAGTTCAAAAAACTATTTCAGAACAACTGAAGGGCTGTTAGTGCAAGACTGCCTGATGGAAACACTCTCCCAATCACCATATACTTCACACTAAATGCTGAATCTTGCTGCAGCATACACAACTGTCTAAATTTTAAATTTAATATTAGTTTGTACTTTCCTTGATTTCACAATATATTCAAAATAGAATGAACAGAAAATTCTTTCCTCAAGAGGTTTCAGTTCCCTTTTTTTGAAAACTGCATCAACAGCTTATGACAAAGCTGTTCCTTCTCTGACACGTTTAGATCTCTAAAAGCGGACATTTGCAATTATTCTTTGGGGCTCAACTTAGTATTTTTGAAAGTCAAAGATCAGTTATCATTAACCATACAAAACTGCAGACCAAAACAGAAGAAAACCAGATACAATGCTGATGGAAAACCAGACTAAGATTTCACTCTGTAAACAAATCAGGTAAGGAGCTATTAAAATTACATTCAGTGCTGTGGGACAGTTGGGATTGTTTCTTAGGTGTCAGATACATCATATCAGCAGACCCAAAATGTCCAGAGGGCTTGCACTAGAAGTTCAATTCTACAGCATTGTACACAAAAAGTGCCTTTATCGAACCGTGAAACTGGCAAATCAGTCTTTTAGGACTTCCTCCTAATGCCACAGAGTGATGCTCAATTTGCGTAGCTGCTGCTTTTTTCCTCTAAAGCTTGTGAAAGTAAAGAGAAAAAGGCACCAGGAAACCAGACTTGAAAAAGGCACTTCATACAGCATATTGTGAAAAATACCATGCAGTTGTCTATCTACGGCTTCAAATAAGATTTTATTTTGTAATATAAATATTTAAGCACTCTCTCTTTCCCTGATCCATGCAGTTGTCAGAAACAGCATGCCCTTGGAATTGAGGCTCTCTCTCTTACACGGACACATCTGTGGATGGATGCATCTGTGGAGACGCATAACTTGAGTAACCTGTGCAAGAGATTACGAACGAACAGCCTACTTTCTTGCAGAGAAGTTTCACGTGCTCAGACAAAAAAAAAAAAGCCTGCTCCTTAAAAATTAAGGCTTTGTTACTCCTAAACAGAGTGATAAACTGAGTCAGCAGAATGTCAAAAAATCCTGTTTATTTCTGACATCAGCCAAGGTCCAGATGAACTCCACTTGGCTACACCAGCTTCCACCTGAGCCCCAGGAGCTTTCACCTTCTGAGGAACACACACACAGATCACCTTTCTTTTGCATGCATGAACCTCCTTTTGAAAACAGAAACATTAATGAAAAGGTATCAAGAAAGTCATATTTTGAACTTACAGATGACTCGTCTTTGCAAAACCTGCCACCTTCCAAGCACTCACTGGGGAAAATGCATAGAGCCTGTTATATCATCGTAAACCTTATCCCATGCAAGCAGAATTGCTAAGTCTGCTTTAAAAGCAATCACTCAGCAGCCATTTTCCTTCATAACCTCCACTGTCCCCTGCAAAGAAAAATAGCAAGAGGTCTCCAGTGAGGAGCGTTAAGAGGAGGAGATCATGAAAGACCTCTGGCTCTACGAATTAAAAACATCGCTCGCACACAATGGCCCAAACGCGATGCAGCGTCTACGGCTTTTCATTCCGGCTATTGTCATCTAATAATAGTCCTGCAGAGCCCCACAGCCCAGTGCTGGCCGTATTGTGCTCTCACTATCCACCTCCCTGTCGGAGAGCTATTTAAAGTATAAAACAAGCACGTTTCTCTTTGAATGTCAGCTCTGTATGAGAAGTCAGAGCTAATGCAGTCTTCTGAGATTGGCGGATGTTAAAAACTCTACCCACTAACTAAGCAGTGCAGAGTGGATCTCGTGTTTAAAAAGAGTAATAGAGGGAATAACTTGTTATGAGAAACACACCAGTGCAGGTCTGGAAGTCGCACATGACACCACACGTAACTGTAAGCCAGCACCTTCCCAACAGGAGCCGGCTGCTGTCGGACCGGCACCCCGGCCACCGCCACGTTCAACCTGGGTGAGGCTTTAAAGAGTACCCAGGATGGACAGAGGGACAGAGAAAGACAGAAGAGAGACTGCGCAGTGAACTGTCCTCATACGGTCAATATACCCCAACCACAACCATTGCCTCCCAGTCTACCTGCAGTAAGGCAGCAATTCAGTAATCTTCTTTTGAATTACCCACAACGGTTTGTGAAAGTACTAAAATCCCACTACGCTCTCTGATCCAGCATCGTTCCCATACCAATAAAGATGACAGGTACTAAGTAGATCAGGCAACAACCACATGGCAAGTCAGTCACAGAAGTTGAAATTCTGATTTCAGGCCATGGGCTGCGCCTCTGCTTTCCAAGAACAAGACAACACTAGCTAACCCTCATCGCTTGTAAGGAACTCAAAATGTATCAAAACCAGGAGGCACAGACTGGGAATGAATGCCATTGCCTAGGGATACTGCACACATCTCGGCACGACTTTGTAATTATTTATGAAATGACATACAAAACAAAGCAATGTACTCAGGTTATTTCTATAAACATTATTTTTTTTCAACTCGTAATTGACACAGAAATATCAGCCCTTAAAACAACATGTTACTTAAGCCCCAGGAGCCCCATCACAACCTCAGCGCTTGTAAGACATCTGCAAAAACCCAAAGCAGAATTTCTTCTTCTATCTGCAGCCACGCAGAGCCAAAACCTACTCCCAGCTTCAATCTGGGTCCAGAGGAGCAGAAAAGTGATTCATCCTCCCACTCTCCATCCAGGCTCCTACTTCTCCGCCAAAGCTGCCAGGAGGAGCCGGAGCCTACCACCTTTGGCAGCGTGGTGCAATCCATCATCGAGACAGGAGTCACTCCCAACTCTTCCGACAGTGTGAACATTTGGTGACATTTCAATTGCTACAAACGGAATGAATTTGAATCGGGACCTAAAAAAGATGAAGGTTGAGTCATCCACACTGACTTCTCACTCATTAAACTAGATTTTACTTATTCCCAATTTGCAGCTTGCTACACATGAACAGTATATTAAAGAAGATATAATTAAGGAACCCTTTAACAAGCAAAGAAAAAAGCAAGCCCCCAAAAGCGAGCTCACTGATACCCAGCTCTCTTCCATTGACTGTGTTCACTGGACTTCTTTCTCACTTGATCTAGAACAACCTTGTCAATGGGAAAAAACTGAAACTAGCCTCTATCCAAATCAAAATGACAGCAATTAAGCCATTAACAAGTTGCTCAGCTTGATAAAAATGAGTTCAAGTCCTGAGTCTGTAGTATTCAGTGGCACTTTTAAGCCTTCCTAGGGAGGAACAACAGCTTGCTGTTAAAACTGTCCCAAGGCCCGAGTGGATGGTTACAGAACTGATATACAAAGAAGCTGCATCTAGCTGAGCAAAAGAACTAAAATTAAACCCCAGAAAAACCCCCACACCAGAAAATTAATAGTAGGTGTATAAAAATATAAACTTAGGCAATAAAAGAAACAGTCTGCACTATTAGTTTATTTAGACTAACCACATTATTAACCAATTTGCCATCGGTAATAATAGACATACCCACTGTCACCACTATGTAGAGAACATCCATTCTGTACAACACGTTAGTATGAACAGTCTAACCTCAAACCAAGCTAAGGCACGTAGAAAATTAAATCACCAAGGAGCCAGGCACTAGCTAAAATTTTAAATTCACTCTAATTACCAACAAGGTAAAGCAGATTTTTCTTCACTCCTGATGCACTCTTCCTCGAACACACCCAACTGCTTTGTATCTTTTTCCTCATCTATTCTAGTCCCAATTCACAAGGAAAAAAATAAAGTGTATTAACACCTTCATCCAGATTAACAGGATTGGGAGCATTGAAAAAGCTTCCTAAAAATGCAGCTTTTGACAAGAGTGGCCCCTGCAGCAGCCTCCCTGACCCTTCTCTTGCTGGACAAAATAAACAGGTCAGAAAGCAAGAGGCAATTCCCAGCACCGTGCCTTAAAACCAAGCTGGTCTCTGCAGAGCAGGGGCTCCTCTGTTTGCTCTGGCACAAGCCCCCTCAACCACAAAAACAAAAAAAATATCCCCTAGGACTGAGCAAGTCCACTCCAAGGAACCAAAGCACTTTATACACAAGGAAAGGACGGGGAATCGGCCTCCAAATAGTCTGCAGTGACACGCGTTTTCTGCTTGCTCTGCCACCAAGAAAAATATTTAATGTTCACAAACTTTCTCTGATTTAAATGGAAAATCTTCACAAAGCTCTGAAGTTCAACTCCAGTGAGAACAGTGAAGGTTTGCTTCAACACGAAGTATTTCTCACAGACGTAGGAAAGTGTCAGCAAAACCCTGGTACAACAGGCAGTGAAATGAGCATCTCTTTCAATGTTCTTAACTGGTCTCTTTTCTTGGCAGCTAAAGGATTTAAAAATTTTAAAATATAAATTTGACGTCCAAGACTGGCAATCTAGTATCTCTGCCAGCACTAAAGTTCACATAAGCCTTTAACTCCTAAAAATAAATCTTAAAGAAAACATTCATTCAAGACTCAATCCCAGCGGAGCAAAAAGAACTTTGGAAGAATCATAAAAAACTGGCACTTAAAAATAGCAAACCTGTTTATTTGTGTTAGGAAATTTCAGGGGAGTGTTTATTTCCTACTTATGACCCAAAGCATTTCCCAGTGGCAGAAGTCAGGGAGGAAGAAAAGAGAAGGGAGAAAGGAGTCGAAAGAGGGTATACCTATGCACACATTTCAGCTACCTGACAATCCAATTCAAGGCTGCACAATCTTTGATTCATTCATGGAATTGTTTCTGACTGTTCTTCACAGTAAACTCCACTGAGTTTGTAAGCTGAGCAGTGAGCTGCATTCCCCCACTCCCTGTTTCCACTCCGACCAACGAGCGCCTCTTGACTGGACAGCCGGCTCATTCAAAACAATGCCAGGATTTGTCACACCTCCAAAAAAACAAACAAGAACAAAAACCAAAAAAAAAAAAAAAAAAAAAAAAAAGCAAACCCACTATGCAATTATCTCCTCTGCCCAAGTAACTTTTCTTAAAAAGAAAAGGCACATCCTTTCCAGCTAGTCAGGCTGCATTGCCAGACCATAAAAAAAAAAAAAAATTTGGTGTTTTCTCAACACATTTCAAGATCTCGTAACTAAATCCCATAAATCTCACTGGAGACCTTGATTTAGGTCATTTTGAGTGATTCGTTACACTTTAATCTTTTTACCTACTTTCAGCCTACTTGGAACACAATGCCATTCAACTGTGCAAGATCTGCTGAAGACCTAATTCAGCAACCCAGGGAACAGAGACTCCTCAGAACAACACAGGAGGGTGCCTCCCCTCACCCAAGACGAAAAACAGCACCTACAACACTCCAAAACCATCAGACCAGTTAAAAGGCTGATTTAGACTGGATGTTCTTTCAATGACCATAAACCATGTAAAGCTATTTGAAAGGAAAATGGATAGAATTTTAAAGAGAAAATAAAGTAAATTGTTATTATACTCATGTTATAAATACACACACAGTTATACCCAGAAATAATTTGTTTTATTTAGCTTTAAAGTAGCTGAGGAATAATGGCTATAGTGCTTAAAATATGCTACAGGAAATTTCAGAAAATTCTACAGAAGACAACCCTCCTTTTGGGCTGCTTGCTTTTTTTTTTAAATATCAAAGATGCAACAGTCCCAATCACAAGTATTATGTACAATGTATAAACATCCTCACTCTCACTGATAGGCAAGGGGTCAGTGCAAGAGTAAATCCTAAGTAGCCTTAAGATGTTAAGTGAAAGAGGACTTTAGAAGGTTATGTAGTAATAAAATGTGAACTGTAAAAGATTTATAATACAGCTGAATAGCTCTTTAGCATATTGAAAAGAACAGGCATTTTGTTTGGTCTACTTAAAAACAAACCCAGCTCTCCCAAGTAAATAAACACTTCATACATTGAAAGATTAAAAAATACAAGAGCTTTCCACACATCTGATAAAAACCACTCTATATAAAAGAAATAAGAACACCTGTGCTCTAAAGTTAATGGTCAACAGATTTTAATATTATTGCCATAAGCTAAAAGCATGTGTAGTAAAGCTTCAGGGGGGTATCTTTGTTTTGTTAACAAAATAAGCCCTAAGAGAGGTACGCAACTAGAAGGAAAAAAAAAAAAAAAGAGGCAGGGGAAGAGAAAAGGAACCTGTTTGCCTTGTACATCGAGGAGCCCTTAGTGCAGAGAGTTGAGTTTATTCTTACTATCACTGTCAAAGATTCAAAGTAGTTCTGTAAGCACAGCATAACCTTTTCAAGACAGACAGACCAAGCAAGGCTGGCCAAACGCTGCTTGCTTTCAAAAAAAAAAAAAAAAAAAAATCAACTTACTCTTTCTTATAGATACATGCAGTTGTCATCTTCTGCATGCACCTTTCCATGTAAGATCTCAAAGCAACCTCCTTCTTGAAAGGAGAAGCATTGAACTTTTAGAACTGATAAATGTGTTTAAATAGTCAACATATAAATAACTTCTTAGAGCATGGACTACAGCAAACCCTTCATAAGATCCAGAACCCTTAAACTAAAGGTAACAGCAAATTAGCAGCACTTTCATCCCAACCATAGCAGCTGGCCATGCTGCTCTGGGCTTGGTAGAGGGTGGGGCATGAATGAAAACTATTTGCATGAAACCTAATCATAAAACCACTGAAACGATGCGAGTGAGCTGGAAAAGGCAACAGAGTGCGGAGAAAATTATAGCTGCTCTTTCAGCTTGCAGCAAGTATTTATTATGGAACTTCACAAGTTACAGATGCTGCTTTCTGGAGAAACCTCCAGCAGCAGAACAACAACATACATACTCGTCCACTCCATACGTGTTAGTCTGGCCATCACAAGCTCCTTCCCCCAATACTGACGGAGCCTTCTCTCCTCCAAGACTGTAGTACTGCAATACTCCTACCATGGGTGCTGCTTAAGCTCAAGCTAGGAATTAATCAGTAACAGTCAAGCAAATTTATAAATCACAGCGAGAATGACCAACCGTTAGAGTACGTTAACCAGAAAATAACTTGAAGTTTCAGAACAAAATAAAATAAAAGCCCTAAACCATCAAAACAAAACAGAATACTTGCTGGCAACATTTGCTGGCAACAGCTGTCCCTGCTTTCAAGACATAAAAGACAACTATAGGGATTTTCCAGAGAGGCCAGTGCCAGAATTTGTTCCCTTGTTTTAAATCTGAAACGAACCTACTACCTGAACCTCTTGGGGCATTTTAGGTTTGATTTGGGTTTTTCTGGGTGGGTTGGGTTTTTTTGTTCGTGGGTTTGTTTTTCTTTTTTTTTTTTTTTTTTGGGGGGGGGGGGGGGTTGGTTTTTTTTTTTTTTTTTTTGGGGGGGGGGGGGTGGGGAGCATTTTTAGCCAAGATTTCTGCAGTGCCAGAGTTAAAGGCAGAAATTAATGGATGCAAGGAGCCCTTCACGTCTCTCTCCTGTCAAGTTCATCCTGATAGAGATGGGGGAAATAATTTGATTTAAAACCTAAGTAAAGATTAATACCTTAAGTAAGAGAACACATATGAATGGATTTGGCATTAGACAACTGAGCTAAATAAAAGGATTTCTCTTATGCTTTTGGGTAAAGTATTTTATCATTACAGGCATAAATTAATCATGTAATGGAAGGTAACAACAGCATATGGATTGATAAAAGGTCAAACCAACCTCAGATAAAATACAGGCAATCTGGACATAACAGCATGTGGAGGGAGAAAATGCAAGTTAGCAATCTGTAACAAGACTTCCCACCACACAGGAAATAAAAATCAACTCTCAAGGGGTCCAAGAGCCAACTCCAAGGGGTGTTTAGCTCAAGTTCTGAGTTTATCCAGTTATCTTGGTCAGCAGTGCTGACATCTTTGGTAATGGAAGTTCCCTGCTAAGAAACCTTACACACTTGCTTAGCATAGACAAAACTTTGACTTGCAAACAGTTGTACTAGAGTAACCAGAAACTAATAATGTCACAGTTTTGATTAACCCAACAGAGATTAGTGTATTTAAGCCTCTCCTAGCATGTGTGTGGGTGCTGTCCGTCCTCCATTTTTCCATTTTTTTCATTTCTACAGCACAACTCATGGAAGTTCACAAGAGCCAAAAAAAGAAAAGAGAAAAAAAGAAACAGAACAAGAAGTATCCAGAGTTTTTAGACATGCAGCTCCAGGGGGAAAGCTCAAGAGCACAATTTCATTCATAGCAAGTTAAGTTTCCATCCAAACATCATTACTGTATCCTGTGACCTTTGTAGTGTTGCATTTGTTCCTCCCTCTATACAGAGCATAAGCCCTTTCCCCCTCCCTTTTCCAGCTGCACACTTTTAAGTCGTTTACTGGCAAAGTCTTTTGTTCATATTTCAGCATCTTTCTGCAGCACTGGAGTCCGCCCCGTTGAGCTGGGACACAGACGGGTACAAGCAGCTCAATCTGCAGCAGAAACATTGGTGGCTTACTAATAATTTTTTTTTAAAGGGTAAATAGGATGAGACAGGCTTCCTTCAACAGATGGAGAGAACACAGAAAAGTTAGGAAGAGTTACTTTCATTAAAGAGACCAAAGCAAAACCAGGCTCCTTTCCAAAACCACTTCACAGAGATATTCATTTATTAAATTTCTGAATAACTGGTTATCGAACGCAGAGGAAAAACCTCCACGGGCCTGATCAGAGCTCTGTATCTCCACAGTCCATAAAACACTTGGTATGCTATGGTTTGTCATTACTGTTCATTAATATATCCACTGCACATATTAACAAAAATGGAGACAATTTTTTTATCCATAGTAACCACAGTTGATTTTTACGTGTTTTCTGTGCTAAACTTTCAAAGCACCTCACGTTCACTAGACAGGACTCTTCAAAACACACCTGTAATAGACTCACTTTATGGTCAACAGAACTGAATTTACATCCACTGATGAAAAAAATAAAAAAAAAAAAAATCAAAAAATAAATCAAAGATCCCTGCTAGTGGATTTGCCAAATGCTCAGCTCAGGAAAGCAACCCTTCCCAAGGGCAGGTGTGTCAGCATCTTAGCAAACTTCCCTCTGCTTTGCCTTTGTGCTGCGCGCCCAAATTCTGCTCCGCAGGCAGCCGATACGGCTGTGGGTTTCCGAGAAGGTGGAAGAACATGAGTTTTCTAGAAAGCTTCATTTCTGTTCACTGATCAGAACTGCCTGGATGGTTACTCACAGTGCCATCAACAGCCTGAGGAGAAGTTAACTCGTCATAGTTGTGATTTCCAAGCAAAACACTTCAGACAACCCTTCCCAGATGAACTGAGATGGAGGAAGGAGAATCGAGTATGCCAGTGAGCACACCACAGCTACCATCTGTCTGTGGTTGCCACAGTACTGCCCAAGCTGAGTAACTACATCTGGTAGCTGAGTGGAAGTTTCTTGGACCCATAATCCTGTCCCTGTGTAAAATTTCTTCATATTTTAATAACAAACAGTGCTAATGGAAACATGTGAATAACTCTTTTTTTTTTTCTCCCTAAAAGCAAAAACATCACATAAAATATGTTTTGGATACCAGATACTCTTAGCAGTAGGATAGCAAGAGCACTGCTCCAGTGTTTAACCTGCATAAAGAAGGGATTTTGTGGAATTTTACGTAACACCTAACTTCACAAATAAAGTGCTAACAAGTACAAGCACCCTCAAACACACAACAGTAATTTATGCCACTATATTTAAAACTCATCCATCTTAAATATTCCTCAAATTAAGGCATAATTATACGTGACTTGCCATGGCCTAGAAACTTCCTTGAAATTGTCCATCAATTTGGTTTCTTCCTGCCCTGCATGGATCACTCCCTCTCTGCTTAGAAGGGGAACAAGGGGATCAATTAATGCCTAAATATAATGGTTGATACAGGGAAATGACAATCTCTACCTCATTAAATTAAGATCGCTAAACCAACAAAGAGCAATTACTGTGAAGGACCTCACACCGCTAACCGGGTTTCCCCTTGATTTCTCACCACTAAGCCGCCATCAGCAGCAGACAGTGTTGTATTTTATTACTGCAATATCAAACACACTGTGAACAAAAGAGATTAAAACATCAGCATTTTCCACATTATCTATCTGCAGCACCATCCTCGCTATTTCTAGAAGTGGTGGAATAAGACGGATGGGAAATTGGTAAGGTGAGAAATGAGAAACAGAATGGCACTCCCTCCATCATTACCAAGTCTGAAGCTGCAAATTCTGGGGTAGAGGGGAACCTGTTACAGCAATAGCTTAAAGCCCTGTACTCTCCTTTACTGTAGGGATCAGTGATGATGTGACCAGCAGCCAAACAAATGCAGCTTTTCAGCCTTCCCTCATGCCATGGGCATGCCATGAAGAGGCTAAAACCCAAAGAAAATAGAAAATTATCTTTCTAAACAATCCCATTTGTATAATAAGCACTAGTTTGTGCTGCTAATTATCCTCTCCCTTTTCAGGTAGCAAATAAAAGCTACAGCAAGAAAAACACATTCATTACCCTGTACAGTTTGCCTTATGAAAATGACACAGAACTGTTTTGGTTGACTGAGGCTTAGGATCTTTGGTTACAAAACAATCAATCCACTTGTTCAAAGCAAGCAGTTCAGCAATTCTGGCAGCTACAGGTCTGTCGGGAACAAACCCCCCTTCCTCGCAGGACCATCAGAGCATGCCTCTGCGATGGGACTGGACTCCTGTCCAAAGAAAGAATCAGGGACTAATTCCCAGGCAACAACTGTCGTTATTTTAAGTAGATTCAATTTGCAAGCACTCAACATATATAAATTGCATAGTTCCATGGCTTACCCTCTGCATGAAAACTGTTGTCCAATGACAACGGTACAAAAACAAACCAAAAATCCTTCCCTACTTAAAAAGAAGGGAAGCCAAAAGGCTCTTCCTGGAAAGCCCCACGATAAAAAAAGAAAACAACTTCAAAATTAGTAGGACTGACCAAATCACCTCGCCACAGCACTTCACGACTGTAGATGAAAATCCACTCTTGGTTTAGAGTTAATCTGTTTATTTGGCTCCTTCTCAAGTGTCAAAAAGCCAGGAGCTGCTTATGTGCCACAGGATAAGGCAGCTCCCCTGGCCTGATTCACCCAATTTCACAGAAATAAATGCGAAGCAAAAGTTGTTTCTGCAGCATGCTGAAAACACTTAAGACCTAAGAATTTTTGCACCACATCTAGCAACATCTGGAGAAAAAGCACTCATTGCAGGAGAGGAAGGAACCCCATGAATGTTTTGAGAATTTGCTGCTTGCAGTTTATGCCAAGGATTTACTGCACTATTCTGTGCAGCATACAAAGGGCGCACACTAGATTAAACCGCATGGCTGTGCCAGGCGTATCAGCTGAGATTTACACCCAGGCACAGCTCACATTAACATTTCTACTTGCTTCTGTTTCTGCTGCCTTGCTCAGAGAGCAACAAGCGCTGGGCTCGTTTCTCCCGACACGCGTGTCCTCGCGACGCTGCCTGCCCCTGCCTTACCTAGGCTCACCGCAGGCTGCGTGCTGCCACCCTGACACCGTGCCCACGCTGCTCCAGGGTGCAAGCAGCACTCCCAAATAACTCCAGCTCTTGTAAACACATGATCCTTCTACATTCAGAATTGCAAAGGAAGTGATTTGATTTTTTTTTTTTTTTTTTAATTCCCAGCCCCTTTATACTTTTTTTCCAAGCAATGATTAACTCTCACTGTATCAACTCAATGAAATGACTGGGTCAGAAGCTTTAGAGTTTAACAACAGTAAGCAGTTACTTTGATGGCAAAAAGAAATAAAATTTTAAATGGTTCAAATCCATTTGCAGCATCTACTTGGAAAAAATAGCAGCCGAGCTTCCTTGGCGCAGTTAGTCTATATCCACATGTGTTTTCTGACTTGAAACATTCACATCAAGAGTTTCACTGACCACTACATAGAGATTTCACAAAAAGAAGGTCCTCTTTTGTCCTTTGTAATATTGCCATTTTGGAAGAAGAGGAGAAAGTACAAATGAAGAATGGTCTCCAAGGATGGAATTACTGTGAAGTCAAGACCCTTTCTCCCATTTCCTCCCATACTTTTTTATCCCTCAGCAAATCACACCGTAACACTGCATTTGCTTCCATCGCCTACAAAATGTTGGCAATATTCAGAGAGCAGGACTCCCATGATGTTGTAGAAATTCTCAAAAAGAAAGCATGAAATCTGCAAAAGTCATACAAAATTGAACTAAATAAAGTCCTAAGTAATGAATATCAACTGTGCGTGGCATAGCAAAAGCTATTCAAAAGAACATGTGTTTAAACATACTTTCCATCTCAACAAAGGTTTAGATTTTTCACTCTTCATAAAGACAGCTGAAAAAGTTGACCAGGCAAATAGCTTCTTCCAAATAAATTCCCCAAATGGGCAACAATTAATAAGCATTAAAAACAAACAAACAAACAAACAAAAAGTCAAGTCTTTTAAGTAACACCAAAAGGAAAAAATACTAATGTGCACCCTTACCAGGAAAGGAAATCATGTAAAGCTAAAGAAAAATGTTGTGGGGCTCCCTTAGTTGGGAGTTAGGGAAAACTGGCTATCACTAGCAAACTTTTTATAGAAACCCTACTGGAGTTACACTGGCAATTCCTTCTGCTTTCGGAAGAAATTGCAACACTTAAGTGGACTGAGTCTTTTGGTCATCTTTGGTCTCTAGCCTTGCAATACTTGATTAATCTGCAAGAGAGGGATTCTGGAAACACAGAGGAGAGAAGGAAGACTTTCTTTCACCTCTTCCCATCCTCCTTAATAATCCCTTAGTAGGAATTGTACATAGGACAAAAAGAAATACAAAGTATTGCTGTAACACCAAACCAGTCTCCCAACAGCCCCTTCCCCCTTTCTGGCAGCAGGCTGCTTCGTTGGCCCAATCCAGCTCCAAAACTCAAGGGATTAGCACTATCAAGAAGTGCAGAAAAACAGATGATTCTACAGCAATTCCATAGCCAGAGTTTGGAGCAAGTCATTGTTGCAAACAAATGGAATCACTTACACGCACAGAGTAATGATTAACTGTAAAAACCCCTTAAAAGGTAGTTTTACATTTTAAATGTAAATGGTAATCCAATACACACAAACTCAAAATCTCAAAATTCAGAACTATTCCACTCAATCACACCTGGGTGTGTGGCTGAAAAGTCTGTTTACATGGTGTATTAAATAGGGGCTGCCGAAGAAGTGGCTCAGCCATAACTCTTGAAAGCACACGTACGTGGTGCTAGGATCTGCAAAGGGTGGTAGGCTGCAGTGCCCAACCTGGTGACCTGAACAGAAGATGAACACAAAAGAGAAATCATCATATATACATAACGGCAACAGTTCTAAAAATCCCCAGATGCACAGGTTCAGCAGCAAAACAAATTTGTGATTTCAACTCATGGATCTAAAAATACAAAGACAGTTCTACAAATACCTTCTTTCTAGACAAGCACTGCATGTGCAGAGTTAACAAGAAAGCTTTCAACAGTTGAGAGAAATGCCAGTTCTGTTTCAAATCATCACCAAAAGCATCACACTTCTTTCTAGCCCCCAAATTACAGCCGCTGACCCAGCCACGGCTACTTTTGTAATCTTTCACACAGAGAAGGTCTGTACCACTCCTAAGAGTTTACCAGGATTAAAAACTGCTGACCATCACTCAAGGTGCTCAGATGATATACCAACAAGGATGTGATTTGTATGCAGCATTTAAGGCATTTTTAAGCAGCATTTAAGGCAAAAGACCACAATCAGATCAAATACACTATCAGTCATTCAACAGAGAGAGGAAAAAGGAACTTCCCTGAAATTTATCAACAATTTTGGGGAGGTTAGAAAGGAAGTTTTAAACATTATAGTAGCCTGAATCTGATGGCAGCCAGGAGGCTTGTCTGAAGTTCTTCTTATCAGGCATCTTCTCTTAGCTCAAGATCCACTCGGCTAAATAACCACACAGCCACCTCTGTGCTGTGCTTGTTCCTGCTATAAATTACCTCATCTATTTTTCATATTCCCAGCGCTTTTCGGACTGTGCTGCAAGATCTGCAAGAGATGCATTTTAACCTTTGCTAGAGACTACTCAAGGACAGAAGTGGCTTGTGAACCCTCTCTGTGTAAAAAATTTCAGTATTAAATGTCTGTAGCCCAAACCATGAAGCTATTTATTGAAGCTTTATACAAACTAATTAAATATAAGGCTCTCATGGGACATGAGGAGAAAGAAAAGAAGAATTAAGAGATAAATCACTGGCTTTTATTTCCTCAGCAAATGTATACTCCAGTTTAATACATTAAACCAAAGAAACACTCTGACAGTTCTTGGTCAGGCATAGATAGGCAGCATCCAAATCTCACACGGAACACACTGCACAGCATAAATTAATTATCCCTGCTTTACCGCAACTTGCACAAAGGAATTGGGAGAGACAATCCAGACAAGGGGATGAGCTTGAGATATCAAAGGCTCCATATGGAGACCACAGAATCTCACTTTCCAGCTTCACAGAACTCATAATCTTTGTGAGCACATGGTACAGAAACGTATCAAAGCAGCACTTCCCTCCCCTGCTGACCCCATGTCATCTTGTCAGGAGAACTCCTACCGCATGACACGCAGCCATTTCAGAGTTTCCTCAAAGACAGAAGCACTCTCAACAAGACTCACAAGAGCCCACTCAGACCAGCAGCCTCTCCCCTCCTCGCCAACAGCATGAACCATTCAAGTGCAGGTAGAACAGCCAAGTAACCAAACAACACAGACTTTGCTTGCATCATCTAAAGGCAAAAGTCTCAAGGTCAATGTAGCTGTTGAGGAAAGTCACCCTCTCTGGACACCTCTGCAGGGCAATTCCCTTCTGCAGAAGACAGTGAGAACGTCCAGATACTAGAGGCCATGGGATCACTGGATAATTCAGGTTGGGAGGGAGCTCAGGAGGTCATCTGGTCCAACCTCCAGCGGTCAGCTATAAGGTCAGACCAAGTACCTCAAGGCTGTATCCCACCTGGTTCCAGCAACCTCCAAGGATGGATGCACTGCACCAGTACCTACAGACTGCAAAACTTGTCCTCAACCACACTGCCCAAGTAATTAGGAAGAAGCACATCACTCCTTCCCTGCACAAGAAGTTTTATGTGTAAGATAGTCTTCATCCTCAGAAATTCATTTCATCCTAAAGTTGATTTCTGCATGCACAAACCACGAGAAAAGCTAGCTCCAACACAAAAGAGGCAAAGAACCGACTCTTGGAAGAAGACAACAAATACCTGTAACTCACAGTAACAGGAGAACAAAAAGTTTCACTGATCAACACCCTGTTGCCCTTACACACCCTTTACAAGAAAAATTACCAACCTCATTCAACAACAGAAGATCAAAAATTTTGCATAACAGTGATCTAGTAACCATAACCAAACTATTCTTTAAATAGTTTTTGATTAACAACTTAAGACTACTACATTTTTAAAACAAAGCTCAACCATTCTACTGACAACAATTTAAAGTGCTTAAGTATGTGTTTGTGGATTAATGGTTTTAAATGAAGCCTCTAAATGCAGTTTCCAACACACAACCGGAGTGAAGCACAGGAAAAAAATGCAGTAAGTTTCTATATGCCAGTAAAAAATATCAGAGTTTTCTCATCTGAGAAACAGATGATACCTTACAATTCATGTAGCACGCCAACACCTGATTCATCTCACTCCCACAGCGGCTGCTTCATGGCATCGTTTCACAACACAAGAGAAGAGACACCCAACAACTCCTATCTACACCGTTCCCACAGTTAAAGTCAGAATTCGATCAGGACACCAAAATTTTTAAGTAAGGACCGTGGTATGTCTAAGGATTAGGCAGTACCACATTTTTGGATTTAAGTGTGTCTTTACTACCATCTCACCTTCCCGCTGTGGTAGAGACCTGCACATCTCTGGAATCAGAGAGGCAAGAGGTCGCGTCCCTCATGGGAGCTTCCCCTTAGAGCCGATCACTGTCCAACGCAGAACCAAGGTGTCTATGAAACGTAAAGCAAGTTTCGTGAAATTTTAAGAGGAGCATATAACTTCAAAGTCTCCCCCCAAACTTGATACCTAAAATCAGATCCCCATTGTCAAAGCAGCCTGTGAAAGGTTGAAGCCAGGTGGAGAAGGGAAGCTCTCCCCTGTACTTTAAACCAAATGAGGTGACGGGGGAGAGGATTGTTACTGTGCTGCCATGTGTGGTTTTGAGCTGTTTGGCCCATTTACACCTCCCTCTCAAGGGAAGAGCAGGAGATGGATTTGCACCTCCCATGGCTGCCACTTCTGAAGTCCCTGCGCAGGGAAAGCTGAACTGTGAGAGGGATGAATATCCCAAGACAAACTCCTAGATGCCCTCACACTAATTCAGGAAGGAAACCCCCTTTCCCCAGATCCTCGGGATCCATTTACACAGTTCCGGTCTTCCCAACCTCACATATTTAAGATAAAAACATTTGATAAAGCAAAAAGCAAAAATTCTATATGCCACTACAACAGTTCACTTTTGGGACCACATTTACAGGCTACTTGACAGGTCTCTGAATAAGAGATGAACTTAAGAGATGAACTGAGTTTTGGCAGTAATGCTGCCTGTACCCGGGGATGGCTTATTTCCATTTTACCCATCTCGTTGGTCTCTTTTCTGAAAGATAAAGAGAAAGATTTCTTTTCTTCTCTAATGAATGAAAAAACTGAGAGGTGAGAAGATGTGCTTTACCAATTCTAAAGCCTTGTTTCTGATTACTGAAACCAACTCACAAATATTGTGACTACAAGCTTGTAGCTACCACACACAGATGGGGTAAATAATGAAAGAATGTGTAAGCCTCTAATTTTACACTGACTTCAATTCCCATTTCCAAAGACAGCTAGAAAAAAGGAATAGAAACTAAACTAGTGAAAAAGAAACATGCCCTTCTCCATTTCTAAGAACCCAACAATTTAAATAATAATAATAATCAAAATAAACCCCTACCCAGCTTTATATTTGCTCAAGTAAACATTTTTAACATAAATGTCAAAACTCCTTCTAGGTACAGAGTACCAGGGTCAGTGTAGGACATGCATCTATACTGGGTTTGTGTGTAGGACAATATGTTCCAATGATTTGCAACCAGTGAGCAGCCTCCCCAGTAGGAAAAATAACTACATAATTGCAAAATCAATATTTTAATTGTCAGTTTTAATCTAGGTTTCCTACTCAGATTTAAATCACATTTTTTTAAATCACAGTGATTTAACTCAATCAACCCTGCCCGAAGGCCATCTTTCCTGCATGCTATGAGCATACCAAGCAAGTTTTAACCAATTAGATAAATCACTAAATCTCATAACTTCCCAACAGCAATATCAAGCCATACACAAGCCATAATTATTTTTTTAAATATGCGTTATATTGAAAACTTTGCAAAAATAAGAATCTAAGTAGACATTTCACCATCTTTTTTTTTTTTCACCTAGGGCACATGATAGCCTGAAACCCAGCCAACTGAATTCTGCAGAAGACTTGCACGATCACTGCAAATATGCCTCTGACTCTTCATTGCTGTCCTTATGATGACAGGAGTAACACTGATGCATTAGTTGTTTTCATTTATATATGCAAGCTTATATATATTTGTATACACACACACTGCTACCTTAAGGTGTTGCACTCCAGAGCACAGTAAGAAAAAACAGACAGTAATATTATGGACTCACCAAGAGCAAAATCCTGAATAATGGAACTTTCTAGCACAAACAGCTTTACAGGGACCCTCAGCACAGTCTCCGTTACTACCAGTGGAAATATGCTCTTGTGACACTCTACAGATTTCTGAAAGATTCCCATGATAGGAGAGGGATTAAAAAGCAATTAACTGGGTCTCATATTACAAAAGCAAAGCCATATTTTAGAACAGCAGACCGAAAAATAAGATCTCTCGGAACTCAAAGATTTGTTATATTCTATAAAAAAACCCCTTACCACTGTACCTTAAAATGGCAATACCATAGTAGGAACCTACCCCATGGAGATGAGAAAAAGCACTGCAAACCCGATCCAGCATTGTATTATGAAAAAGCCCTGCAAATTCCAGGCAATCTGCAAATGATTTCCCCATTCCCCACCCAAACATCTCCTGCAAACTCCTACAATTGCAAGTCAGGAATGTAATAGCAAAAGAGAAGAAAATAAAACCATTCCTACCTTTAACTTGCGTGTCATATTCAGCTATGATCTCCTTATCCTTTTTGAATTTTGCTGGCGACGTCATGTTTTCTTTTCCAAAAAGATTAACCTCAAAACAGATCCACCAGAACACAAGATATAAATGCAATTTCGCTCCTCTCAATGCGATGTCTTGATTTTCCGCTGTCCTCCCCCCACAAAAAGGGAAAAAAAAAAAAAAAAAATCAGTCCATGGAGAGAGGGTGTGAGACGGAGCACAGCAGCAGCAAAATGCAGATGTTAAGAGATCAGTAGATGGAAGAGGCAGCAGTTTTGTCTCCCTGCACCAAAACCTTTAGCAGCAGCATCAGACTAGCGAGATCCTGCAGCCCCCAAAGGCTCTTCCTGATTGCTAACGTTAATAGCACAGCCAGGGAGTGGAAGTCCTTCCGCACAACATGTTTTGTGTGGGTTTGGTTTGCCTTTTCTTTTTTTTTTTTTAAATGGGCTCAGAGATGATGCAAATCAAATCCCAAACGAGAGCAGAAACAGAGGACAAGAAGCCTTTTTCTTTGGTTTGCTTGCCTGCAAATGCAAAAAAAAAATATATATATATATATACATACATATATATTTTTAGAAAATTACAGCTTGCAACCAGCAGTCACAAGATACGCAGCCAAAATTTGTGACTGAACGAAAAGCTGCCCTGACATTGCAAATTGTCCTTTAAGCAGCAGCATGAGGCTAGAGATGCAGACCGGCCAGGTAACCACGGGAAAACGCCTCCCCGGCAGCCAGCCCCACGCGGGGGAGAAGGGGCTCAGTGGGAAAGCGGGGTCCCCGGGGGAGCGAGGGGAACCAGGCTGCGCAGGGAGAAAGCGCTTCTCCAAATGAGCAGCGATGCGGGGGGGGGGGGGAAGATCAGCACCGAGCCCGGCCGAGCTGCAGCATCTTCCGTGGAAAACTGCAGCCCAGCCCGCGATCCCACCGGCGGCGGGGGCCGGGGACGAGCCCAGGCTCCCCGGCACACCGCACCCGTCCCCGCCCGCGCGGCTCCATCCGCAGCTTTTCCTTCGGCAGCTCTGCGGTTGGGGGTTTGGAGGCTATTTTAGTTTTCTGTGGGCTTTTTTTTTTTTTTTTTTTTTTTCCTCCGGCGGCCCCCCGCCCGGTGCACGGGTCAGAGCCGGCCCGCAGCCCGGCGCGTCCGAGGCAGACGGGAACCTGCCCGCAGGGGGACGGCGGGACACAACTTTTCTCCCTTTTTTTTTTTTTTTTAATTATTATCATTTTTTAATTGTCCCCCCCGCCCCGTTTTTCAGGGGAGGGAGGGGGCAAGACTGCAGCCCCCGCGGAAGATGCGCGTAAGGGAGGAAGAAATAAATAAACACGGCACCCGCCGGATCCGCATCCCGCCCGGGAAGAACAATGAGGGCGGCGGGGAGAGGAAGCGTGGGGGGGTCCCGGGGGGGCCGGGGCTGAGGGACGCGGCCCCGCGCCCCGCCTCAGGGCCGCGCTGGGGGGAGGCGGCGGGGCCGGGCGGCCGGGGCAGCCCGCGGCCCACCGGGCGGAGGAGGGGAGGGGGCCGGGCGGGGCGATTACCTGGGCGCTGCGGAGCCGCCTCCCCACCTCCCGCAGACCGGCGTCCTCCGGCCGCTGGCGCCCGCCGCCCGGTCCCCCTCACCGGCCCGCCGCCGCCCCGCCCCGCCGCGCGGCCCACCCAATCGGCGGAGAGCGCTGGGCGGGAGCGACGGACGCTGCAGCCAACCAGAGGGCTCCATCTCTCATCTGGGCCCACCCCCTCTTCCCGCCGCTAGGCCCCCGTAGCACCGCCCCGCCGGGAAGGGTGGGCGGGGCCTGGCGGCGCGCTGGAGCCTCCGCCCCAAGGACTGCGCAGGGGGCGGGGCGAGCCATGCGAATAGACTGCTGGATGGACCAATAGGAGCAAGGAGGGGCGTGCCCCTCCGCCAGCACCTAGGCGGCAGGGGTGGTGCCACCCGTTTCCTCCAATGGCCTGCAAAGAGCAGGGCCCCGCCCCTGCTTTCCGCTAATCAGAATTGGCGGGCGAGGCCTCCCGCGCCCAATGGGAGAATGAGGTCGGGAATTCAAACTGACAGGAGGGAGCGCGGCCGTTGGCGGCGGCCGGGACGGCCCGGCCCGGGGGAGCGGCGCGGCGGGGCCCGGCGGTGTCCGCCCGTCATGTCGGCCAGCAGCTGCACCTTCGAGGACCGGTGCGTGGCCGTGCTGTGCTGCCGCTTCTGCCAGCAGGTGCTGAGCTCGCGGGGGATGAAGGCCGTGCTGCTGGCGGACACCGACACCGACCTCTACTCCACCGACATCCCGCCCTCAGGGTAAGCGCCTCCCGGGGGAGGGGGGGGGTTCGGTTGGGCCCCTCAGGCCGCGGGGTCCCGCCAGCCGAGGCCTGTCAGCCGGCCGGCTCCCTGCATTTCGCTCTGGAAACCTGCTGTAGCCGGGAAAAGGGCCCCACCGCACACCAGTCCACCCCCGGCTCCCCCCCGGCAGCCCTGGGGAAGCCGCGGCAGGAGCAAGGCCGCCCCTTGCCTAGCAAATCGAAAGTCTAATTGGATCTATTCGTGGGGAAGACGTAGGCTCAGGAAGCCACGGGGAATTCCTCCGGCTCCTTCCTCCAGCAAAGATTAGAATTTGAAATAAATATCTGTAAACAGAACAAACCTGATCTCGCCCTGGTTCCAGAACGACTCTCCTCCAGGTCGGTTGCGTTTTGCTTTCCCACAACAATATTTAAATACTAAAGAAATCAGATTGCAAAATAACATGTTAATAAGAAAGTACGGGTTAAAAAGGAGATAAGAAATCAAAGCTTTGGGTTTAAATGTCCTAGCCTTTAAGCTATCATTCTGTAGTCTCAGCTGAGATTTGCCAGGAACTAGGGCTACATCTATAATCAGGTTTCTGACTGATTGTGCCACGCAGCCAGCAGCAGGGCCCGAGTGTGCAAGTGTTGGTAAGTACCAAGAGAAGCTATGCGTTCTGGTCTAATTTGAGAGGATTTACGATGCATTCGTGGAATGTCACACGGGTCTTTTTGTTTCCGTATGAGTATGGCTGGTAGCTGATAGGAAAATGGAATTGCAACACTGCAATGGTAACATCACTCTGTTGCAACTTCAGACCTGTGTTATCACAACATTACAGCTGTGATCATAGCCACATCTAAACTTCCGAATTTTTTACTTTCTTTCCATTTAGTACTGTTGATTTCATCGGAAGCTGCTATTTTACTGAAATCTGCAAATGCAAACTGAAGAACATCGCATGTTTAAAGTGGTAAGAATGCCATTCGGTGACACTAACACCTCCTCAGCACCACAGTCCTGCTTAACCTTCTCCTGCAGACTACTGCAGCGCAAGAGTTAAGGGATGAATGAACAGATTGCATACTCTATTTCAAATTTAATGCTGCTTGATAGAAACTCAGCCCACTACTTCTGGGCCTGGCTGCCAGTCTATTTCTATGCAAGTCCCAAGTGGAAATGCAACAACCTTGTCAGTAGTCTGAGTATATGGGAAAGCTTGCATGCCACCTGCCTGATTAAATATCTGTTTCAACACTGAGATAATTGTGTGAATAAGGCCGCAATAAGAAGTAGTTACTCATATTCTAATTAATAGAACATCCTGTTGGCAGATCTAGCTGTTGCTAGCAGATGGAACATGCTGTCACTAAAGTTCTTGGAGTCCTGTTATCTTCTTTATTAATGCCTGATATTTAAGAGTGAAAACAACATCTCTCAAATAGCTCACAGTCATTTGAGATGATCTTTTTGGCTTCATAATCAAGACTTTTCACCTTGTTCAGACTTAAATGGTGGTGGGTTGTGACAGGAACACCGTATTTTATTTTTTAGACAGAAGTAAAGAAACAGAAATATCTCACCAGAGCACATGATTGAGAAAGTAGAAAAATGGTTGTTCTAGGCTTCAACCTAGGAGTGCAGCTCAGGCTTTGATATTCTCAGTGTTGTTACTCCTACTACAGATATTCTCCCATGCACAGTGCTTCTGTACAGATGGATTTTATGTGCATGATGAACTTCTATATTGATTCCAAAGGAATCACTGGCCTTCCAAAAATAATAAAAAAAAAATAAAAAAAGATACACCACCATTTGTTGGTATGTAAACTAATCTGGATTACATGATTTAGTTTACTAAATGGTTCTCTATGCCAAATATTTAAAACTTAGATATTCTGTAACTCCTGACAGATGTTCCCTAAATATTTAAGATGCTTGTTTAACTATGTTCCCTTAACTTTATCAAAATAGGAGCATTACATAATGGTCTGGTACTGTGGCTATTTAACATTAGTTCAAACTGGGAAAGCCAACAACATCTATCTTTTCATCAGGCATTTGGGGTGCTCATTATGTCACTTGTTTTTCTAGTGGCAACGTTGTCGGTTATCATGTGATTTCTCCCTGCAAACCTTGCCTGCTGTCCTGTAATAATGGCCACTTCTGGATGTTTCATAGCCAAGCAGTCTTTGGCATCAACAGACTAGACCCTTCTGGTAAGGAACACATATGTTCCCTTCTCTTCCCTAAAATCTTAGGATTCTAAGTCCTCCTTCTAATGAGGCATCTCAATATAGTTAAAGCATATGGACGGAGCATAACATATGGAGGCATAAGGCAAGCGTTACTGTATTGCTAATCTAGCAAACTACTTTAGGGGAGGTAGTTGTAGCTACTTTGTGAATTAAAATTTCTAAGTGGAAATTTATCTTCATCAGAAAACTTAACCTACCTCTTTTGTGGTCAGAAGTCAGGATTTTCTGAAGCAATATTATATCTAAAAACAGCTACCAGCTGCTATTTATAGAGGTATGTATAGCTTTACTTTGCTATCAGGCAGCTGTCCAACGGACACTCTTTTTGGGTGAGTCATGTTGTCACTTTGACCCTATATAACCGAGTCCTCATTAGCTCAAGCTGAAGTTACAGCTCATGCTAGCTAGTTTCTTCTGCTAGGTGTTGTTTGGATGCCAAGTGTCGAGCATAATTTGCCTTGAGTCCTCAGGACTGCATAGCATTCTGACAAATCATTCCTCCTCCTTGCAGATGGGAGTAACTTATTGTCTAAACCTTTCAGCGTCACCTGTGTTTTAGATCAATGCATTTAAAAATAAATCAGCCATGAGAGGATTATCAATAGCTACATGTATTAGCTATATAAATACATCTGTGAGCAGGGACTTATTCTTTGAACTATGCTGTAAAAACAACACAAGATCACTTTGGAAGAAAAATAAGAAATAATCTAGATATATTTATCATGAATGTGACTTACCAGGTTTTGCAATGAAAATAGATAGTTGTGCAATTTAAAAAGAAGGTCACAATCCAAAAATACTTTTTTATTTTCCTCCTTCCCACCAGGTGTGAATGTATTGCTCTGGGGCAACTTGCCAGATTTGGAGGAAAGTACAGGTGAAGATACATCCTGCATCTCTGAGGAGGAGTACATCAGATAAATGTTATCTACAGTATACCACAGTATCTTCTCTAGAATCGTTTCATTGGTGTTTCATTTGGATTTTTTTTTTCTGCTGGCCTGTCAGAACTTAAACAATACAGGAAGCCAGGAAATCTGGAAAACAATCGTAAAAAAGGAAGGTATCATCTTTCTTTTTCACTGTAGCCTTCCCTAGCCTCTTGAATCTGCCTAGTGTGTATCTTCCGACCAGAGACATGCCCAGGTTAGAGCTGGAAATGCAGATGGAAGGTGCATTTACTGAGGCCTAGGTCTGTTTTGTTTTTTACATGTAAGTCTCAACAATTGATGATCCTTCTTAACTGTATTTTTAATTCTTTCCTAAAACAGTAGTCACAGAGCCAGGTCTTTCAGTTGCTGTAAATACAGCTTAAAAATCTTAAGAAATAGTTAACCTGGTTGGCGAAGTTTTGAAAAAACTCTGCTTTCATGGTCATGCAGACCATTGCCCAGAGCTTCTATTCCAAGTATACAGAGTTGCTGAATAAGTGGCTCAAAGTATTAGAGCTTTGGCTCTATGATCTGGCTCTCCTGCTTTAAGCACCTTGTTCTCTGGGCATCTGAGGCATGCCAGGATGCTCCTGAATGCGGACTGGGGAGCTACTTTACAGAGTCTTCCTATCTTCATCTTTCAGTACTTTTAGGATCATGTTTCTGTAGAGATCAAGTTCATCTTTCCCCTTTGATAAAACCTAAATACTTAATACAGTTACTTAATGTCTAATAGAACTTCAAGACTACCCTGGAGTTTCTCTTAAGGTCAGCAATAAAATCCATCCAATTTCATGTGCTATTTTTTTTCCCCTTACAGGGTAGGCATCCCTCCAAAACAACTCAGTGATCCGATTGGGTCTCTTTAGAGAAAGAAATCAGGTTAAATATTTGGTGTTCATGTCTAACCTTACATCCTGAGGCGTACAGACAATCTGGTTTCTGTAAGAAGTAATGAATTCAAAGCTCATTATCTGAGTCATTACAGCTATAGTATTTAACTTATGAACTAAATACTGTCCCCTTCAGCTAGTCACCTGAAGGATCACCTTTAGAAAATTCAAGGTACAATCATATAATAGAACAGAGTGCATCTTAAAATTTGGATTGATGCCAAATAAATCATTCTGCAGCCTCTGGTGATACTAGAAGAGGTGCAATGAAGGCAGATCTGAATTGTCTTAGTATTTTTACTGCATTTTATATACTTAACGGTACTACCTCTTCTGCATCATTTAAATGTATATTGGTATGTATATATATGTATGTGTGTGTATGTGTATGTCTTGTTTTGACCCCCTGTGTTATGTCTGCTCATTAAATAAAAGTTTTGGACTACATAGTCTTATGGGCTGTAATAAATATGGATGCATAGTTATCAAATAATCAAACCAATGAAATAACATCTTGTATTAAACTAGTTGAATAATTAGGTTCTTACTACTATGGTTTTGTTTTAGACATGCCCCAAAAAATCGCCTTATTTTTAGGTTGACAAACCTGCCACTTTCTCAGTCTTAAAGGTCAGTTTTCTCAGTTAACTCTTCTATAACACATCCCATTTTTTGCCAGTTTTCTACGCTGCCTGAATTTGATCATGTTGTGACTACAGTATTAATCTGGTAAGGTGACATCCCACACAAACATTTTTCCAAAAGCATTCATGAGCTAAAACTACATCTGCTTCATTCTTTTTAAGTAGCACAATAGTTCAAATAAAATTCCCGTAATATAATTCTGCTTTCTTGCAAGTTTAACATTTGCCATTTATAACCCTTACAATTCTGAGTCAAAGCTGTCAGTAGCAGAACTGACTAGAGCTATTCTCCTGCAGAGAAGACTATAATTTCTTTACATCAAGTCAATAATGCTGGTTTTGCTCCCTATCTGTTTGTACACATAGAACTGGAAGTTCTACTATGAACTACTTTAATTACACAGGCCTGTTTGAGCTAGTTGATCTCAACTAGGCATCAGCTTAAAATAAAAATGAGCCAACTTTTAAGTTCAGACCTTTTTTTTTTGACAATAAAGAAGTTGTAAGTATTATGTACAAGGTAAACAAGCATCATCTATTCCCCCAGCTGTCCTGAATGTTACCAAACAAACTAAGCATGTGTAAGGCTACTTTCTACCTGAAATTAAAAAGAGAACTGACTAAGCAGTTTGTGGTAAAGCCACTGCTCCTTATTCACAGGGCCCTAATGTTTTGGGTTAAGTTTCCAAGGATCACCCTGTGTAGGGAAATACTTTCCGGGTTGATAGATACATCTAACATTAAACAACTGGCACAAATACAGATCAATATTTCTAGAAACACTCCCAAGTACTTCACCCAAAGCTTCGTTTGAAATAAAACAGTTCAGGTCTCCATGGGGGTTTTTGTTTTCTCTGTACTCTCCAACATGCAACATACATTTGTTGTAGCACAAACTCGGAAATGTGGTGTAAATCATTTGGAAGGTGAAGGTTGCAAGGCATCTGGTATAATAATGCTGAACATTAAGACAGATAACTTCCAGAATGAATACTTCAGCAGGATTCAACTGCCTGATAGATCTATGGTCAGTCTGATGCAGAAAAAGCTGGGCAGCTCTTGTCATCTTTGGTAAGGATTTTACAGTGAAATTTTACATGATCTTTGCTGCACAGCCAAAGAAGTCAAAAGCAGAGCACAAGGCTGAAAAACAGGAACGGAGTCCTAAGGCCTTTCTCTTCTGCTCATTAAAGTACATAAGGCAAGTAATTAAAGAACTTTAGTGTCTCTAATCAGATCTGGTTTTATTCAGAAGGGACTGAAACACCAGGCAAAGGGTCTTAAATTTTAGACTCAAAATCAGTGCTTCCTCAAAGTTTCCAAAGTCTCCCGGCTCCAGCAGCACAGCTATCGGTGCAGCCGGCCCTAATGCCCTTGGCACTGCATCTGCCCCGGGGCGCGCGTCGGTCACACCACGTCCCCGGTCTGCTCCCAGCAGCTCTGCAGCTGGAAGATATTGTGTAATACAGACTTGTAGGCTCAGAGTCACAGACTTGTTTGGATGAAAACATTTGAAAGTAGAATTCCAAAAGCCACGGAGGATAAATAACGTTGATCGGATTTTTAAATCACGGGGACCTGTGCAATCATGCTGCCATTGATGGTCAACCATTTTCTTTCGTGCAGTGCATAATCTGCAGTGCACAATACTAGCTGCAGGGGTAGGAGACAATCATGGCAAGACAGTGATAAACTGATTCTCCTTCATATTAAATAAGACTTACTAGAAAAAGTACATTTAAATATTTTTCATTATTCCAGTACAGATTAATGCCTAATCATAATCTTACATTTATGTAACACTATTCATCCCAAAGTGCTTTACAATGACAAACAGTTGGGAATTCTTTTAACACTGAACTGCAGCCAACTCCAGGATGCAAAGCAGCTGCCAAGTAGACAGCATGCTGCAAGGACCATGGTAAGCATCATTCTGTAATGAAATTCAGTATGTGATCTCTATCAGTACAAACCGATATGGTGATTATTGAGGGAGGTTCAACTTAAAAGACACTCTCTTCTTATGCAGCCTGGAATGCAGTTCATCCACTTCGAGCCAGATGACAGATGGGTCACCTCTCCTAGGCCAGAACCTGGAGTCCCAGGGTTTGAATCTGAGAAAGCGTCCTATGATAAGAGACAGAAATTACAAAGCTATCTTTTCTGCGCTTTGCTCTGGCATGCAGGAGTTGGCATGCTTTTTAAAGTCAAGTAAAATGGTCATTTATTATAAATCACCCAATTACTTTGTCGTGAGAGGTCATTGTTACATACTTTATTACGTTTGCAGTCTGTGTGGTTTCTGAAAGCATACCCCAAGGAACAGTGCATATCCCGAGTAAACAGTCTTTGTGTGCTATTATTTGGATTAAGGGAGTGTCTACAGGCTAGTATAGTATAACAGCTACAGGCGCCTATTGTGCAAGAAACTGTACAAGCACAGCGACTTGTAGACTCCAAGAACTTGCACTGTAAACAAAGCAGCCAAGGGATGGTAAGGGAATGGCACCACTGGCTCTATCAGAGATCAGAGGTAAAGCCCAAACTGTGTCAGCCTGAAGAGGAGACTCCTTAGTTCCAAGACTACAACAGAGAACCAAGCCGTGCCTGTTCCTGCAGCTGTGGACCAGTTCTTCCTATTCCAACAGCCATTTGCAAGTCTATTCATAGATTCAGCTCTTCCAGCACACATACTCGATCATCTCGTACTTTAAGCAAGGATCCTTCTCTATGCCGGTGTTTCTGGATTCCTGCTGCACTGTTAGGTTTTTCTCTTGCTCTAGCATACAAAGTGGATACAGCCTCTAGCCAAATACTCATCAAAAACCTACAAAGAAAACAAGTTATTCCAAACCTGTATAGATAGAGCATTCATGGAACTGAGAGAGGTGCTCTTCAGTTTATGCAGTATACAGGAACGACAAGAGAGAAAAGCAGGATGCCTGCCTCGAACACCTCCCGTGAAATTAACGCCAAGTTGTTGCTGCACCGCCCAAAATTCCCTCTTCTCATCAGGAAAAACCAACTCTGCTGTTCTCTGAAAAAGCATCAGCATTTCCGAGCAGCTATTAGCCAGGGGGACATTTTAGCTGCTTTGCTGTCTGCAGTCTCTTGTCATCTTGCATGCATGACACAAGCTTAACAAAGTGAGTCTGCACTCTATTGATTTCTCATTAGAAATCATGCCTCACATTTTGGACAGCAATGAGGGGGGGAAAAAAACCAACAGGGAGCAAAGCTGGTCAAATAGAAGCCAAACAAAATCTCTGGTGCTTCACTTCCTATGTCATCTGAATGCTGACAGCTTGATGTCTCTGGGTAATGCCACACAAGGGAAATTAGCACCATAGCACTCTCAGGCACTGCCATCTGCATGTCAACGTATGTAGAAATTTGTGCAGGCAGTTATAAAGCAAGACTGATAAAAAAGACTTGATCTTTTGCATTTCTCTGACTACACTTATTTCCTGGAGGAAAGTGCTAATTAAAAATAACCCAGTATCGCTCCAACGTAACTACAGCCACACTAGGCTCCTTCCCTGCTGTGCTATGGCAGAAGCTTATTAGTTCAGCCCACTCCAGCATATGGCCTGTTTTGGAATAGGAAATTTCCACTAACAGAGTAGACAATGCTAGAAATACAGGTGTTCTGGGACTCTCACCCTAACTTATATGGGAACATAAAACCAAGGAGAGATTGGTCCTGTGTCTACCAGGCACATCTGACAGTTCCATACACAGAAGCAAGCTAATAAGAATTAAATTTTAAAAAAGAAATCATCTGATTTTCATTCTTCCTGTCGTCTGCCTGCCTCTCAGAGCCAATACCACACTCCACCAACAGACTGCCCAGATAAGCAAAGGCATTTCGGGACCAAAGGACACTGAGAAAACCAGGAATACAAAGCTCACACGCCCTTTGTCTACACCTTTTGGAGGTTCTGCCAGTAACCATTCTTTTACTACAAATGTATTTGTCTTAATTTTTAAAAAGTGTAAGTATATATTTAGTTCTGAGACTAGCAAAGCTTCAGCAAGAATGAATCTGGCCTATTACTTCTGCTATGCTTACAGAACATACCCAGAAAGCTTTTTCAGAAGACATTGGCAATGGAAGAGCTACAAGATAGCGTGCAGCGTGCAGCAAGCTGCTTTGGATGTGAAGAGTGCCAGCCTGCACTGTGAGTGCTGCAAGCAGACTTTGACCTAAATTAAAAATGGTGTGTGAAGCTAGAGACCCAAAGACATTTCAAGGCAGAATAGATAGGATCAATGTCCAAAACAGGACTAAGAATGCATCTTCAAACCCCTGATATTCAAGCAAAACTATGCATTAGGCTACTATACTAGACACAAAATCTAGGCCCTTTCAATTACAGAATTTTTAAACTGCTTTAGAGCCGCTTGATTTGACAGATTCACTTATTTTCATGATTCATCACTGTATAAGTAGACAGAGAGAGAAGTAGATGGTTTTAGACCACCAGAACACCAAAGCTGCAATAGTTTCCTCACAGGGTGGTCAAAGAACGCAGCACAGAGAATTATTTGGTTAAAAATGCAGATGGAATAACACAGGGTCACATTTGAGGGAAGATTGTGAAAGCTACTGCAGATTCACCCTAGTACTCAGATGTTAACGAGTGCCTAAAATGTTTGGAAAAAATTAAGCAATCTGCTCTTGTGCAAAGGCCCATCACAAGACTTTCCACAATGTCGCTCTGCTTTTTATTGGACCCCAGGTTGGAAGTAAATTTTACTCTGCTTCAAATTTTATCCAAAGTCCAAATTACTTTCTTTGTAGCTTAGAATTTAAAATTCAGATAAATACAATCTTCATCTCACCTGCTACCCGAAGACAGTATTCATAAGTGTCAGGAAGTATATATTCAGCAGAATATGTCCATTTCTTTATTCCAGTTCTTATGGGAAATCAAAATTTGAAAACTGCTTAAAAGCACCTGGCACTGGCCACTATAAGAAACCTTTTACCTTATTAACTGGGTCCCCACTCTGATTTGATACAAACATGCCAGTGGTGCATGAATTTGAATTGCTCCTTAAGTTTGTGCCACTCTGATGGCACAAAGCAATCCTCAGCAAATTGAGCAGCACGTGCTGTAAGTCCACCACAAAAATCATTGGATTTAATAACAAACAGCTTTTGGACAGTGGCAGGCACTTTGGTAACAACCTGCCACTCTTCCTGCATCACTTGAGCTTCTTCTTGCTCCTGCCAGGGGGTTCAAAACGTGGGCACTGATGACTATGGCATTAATTGTAGTGTGCATTGCCAGACTTGACAACAACGCAGCATTACTTTCCCCTTCCAGTGCCTTGCCAGCGGATTTAAAGCCATCACACCTCTTCGTATCCTATAACGGCTAGCAAGAGATGCCAGGTGGATCCAAGCCTGCCGTTTTCCAAAGCCCAAGGGAAAGCAGTGCAGTTATCCCTATGCTCTGTCCCTAAGAAGTTTGATATTATAGTCTTGGTATTCTCCCTAGCCTCCCAGCAGAGATCAAAGACAGTTATGTTTCGGTGTGTGCATGCACATACATGCATGGAGAAGACACATTAATTATGGTCTGAAAATTTCTCTTCTAGAAAAGGAACTGGTTCCCTCTTTGTCACTTACCTCTCCCCCACAAAAATTCATGCTGGCCCAATTTACTTCATGAAAACAAGCTTGGATTGCAAATGACCTAGGGAGAAGCGGCATCAACCAAGTGTATCTTGGCTGAAAAATGTGTGCTTTGAAGAACAGAAACTCAACACCAACGCAGGCTTTGATGCCACAGCACAGACCCAGTGACTCGTTTCTTAAGCTTTACCTTCCCTGCTCAGCAAAGCGGTCAGATCAGTCCCTGCGAGGGAGTCTGTCCGCCTCACGGAAGGGGAGATGTTTGTGGCTAAATGGCAACTTCACTGGGGTGCTCATTTCACAGACACTGCTGATAGTATGACTGGAGAACAATCAGGAAACTGTGATCTTCCTTTTGCTGATTTGGTTACAGAAAGAGGACAGTGCTGGGAACTCACAAATGGCATCACAGGACTTTCAGCTTGGGTTATAAATCAAAACTCTGCCTAATAAGAATGAGGGAGAAGCATCCCTTCAGCCCAAAACTGCACAGTCTAGACATAATCTCCTGGCCACTGCTGGAAAGAAAAAGGAGAACACCTTCCTGGAGGGATCACAGCCTGACCCAGTGCTTTATGTCTCAGAGGAGAATCGATGGGGCCGTGGTGACCACCAACAGACAAAGCCAATGCAGGATATTCCTTGTGGTGCCGTATTTCACAGCGCAGACACCGCACCAGCGTGGCCTCTCCTCCCCAGGCCACCGCGCCATGCGCTTGAGCTCTCGGTCAGGACACAGACCAACATCAAGAATGATCTTGTTTCTTCTGCTCCTGCAAGAGAGGCTGCCGTTTGCACGACGTGGCCTCTGAAGGGGTGTAACAAAGCAGTGGGAGGGAAAGTATAAAGTACAGGTTTAGTCGGATGAATCTATCAAGCCTGCAAGGTCTGTGCACACCTTTGCAAATTGACCCCAGGTGCTGAACCAGTTGGAATGTGCTCAAGGGAAAAAGGTGTATAAAAAGTTGACAAGACTCACCCTTTCTCTCACTGGAAAGGTGGGAAGGCTGGCTTTGTAGCAAGTGATGTCTGGGCACGCCAATCTGAGCAAGAGAGCACTTCTGTGCCACTCGAAAGGTCTATTGCTACGCTCGAGCAGACTGCTGGTACCTCTAACTCACGTACATCCCTTTGCCTTGGCTAATGCTTCATGAGACAACTGTCTTTATTCCTACAGTGCATGAATACCTCAGTATCTTGCCAGATAGCTATCCTCTACTTCCAGAGCTCTAGTAACAGGTTTTGAACACTTTCTAAGCCAAGCACTTCTGACTCCCGCACTACTTACCAAATTTCTTTGTGAAACAGACAATCCAGTTCCTTCCTCTTGCCACTTCTAAACACAAACCAGTAATTGTTTCGTGCTAAATAGTGAGTGTTTAATGCTTGACAAACTGGCTTTTTTTTTTTCTTTTTTTTTTTTCTGGTGTAAATTGCTGATAGTCTGTTGCCCCCATACCCAACCGTACCCTCAGATCCCCCTTCAGTACTCTCTTGGTGTTGATGTACACTGGAGGTGACAGTGTCACTGTTGCTGAAGTCACAGGCATCCTGCTGAAGTTATTACGGGAAGAGCATCATCATGAGATCACCACTGTCAGAAATTGTTCCCCACACATCAAATGCCATCTCCAGCTGGTGGAGTCCCACAGCCAGAGCAGGACAACTCTGCTTCCTTCTAACCAAGGCAGAAGGAGGTTGAAGCACACAAATAAGCAGGGCTGGGAGTGGGGGTAGTACGGCAAATGCACGTGTGTGCACGATCCATGGTGATCTGGGGGTCTTCCAGCTCTGGGTCTCAGCATGATAAGCCATCATCAGTCTACAGAATAAGAGACTGGCATTATGCTCAACAAATTTGCATTAAGAGTGATAACAGAAAATCCAACTGAATTTATAACTTCAGCCAATTGTAAAGACAGAAAGGTTCCTCAATACAACATGAAGTATTTAATTCTTTGATAACAGAGTGAAATAAAGATAGCGGGGAAGAAGCAAGAGCTCACTATCAATGGAAACAGAGAAAGGGACACTGATATTTTAAGGCATTCACCTTTAGGTTATAAGCTGCTTATCTCAGACTGCTACATATGTGGTCTCCTTGGGAACCGAGTCAGACAATAAATCAGATGTGCCAACATTTATCAGAAGCTCCAACTAGCCAAAAATATCAGCTCTCCTAAGAATGCCAAATCGGTTTTGCAAGATGCAGGGCCAAGCCTGGAGTCACTCTTGAGGCATGCAGCAGGGGTAGGAAATGCCGCTGTTAAAATCAAAAGAAATGTTGCTTATATTCCTGTTCCTCATTGCCATGTCCTTCTGGAACCATGGGCTGTGTCAGAAGCTTCAGAGGAAGGTGAAAAGGGAAAAATCAACCTGGCATTGTGTAGGCATGGTTAACGCACACATCAGGACAACATCTGCGTCTCACATGTCCAGTCAGCCACAAAAATAACCCTACCCATTCCCCTCACAGTTTGAAGCATGCAAAAGATTGTTCTCGTCTTAGTCAGAACATGGGGAAAAAAAGCAATATATGGATAGAGTAGTTGTAGGAATAAAAACAGCTTGAGGAAAGTCAGCAAGATCAGCGTATGAATATTCTCTAACTCTCATGCCAGACACAAGGAAAAAATCCAGACATTTCACATGTGCAAAAAGAAACAAAACAATCTCAACCAAATCTCTCTTTTAAACTGGTGAAAATTTCCCAACCAGTTCCAAAATGTTTAGCTGCTTATGTGTAACCAAAAGAATGTCATGGCAGGCGTTCTCGGGGCAAAGACCTCATTTACAAGGGATCTGGCCAGGAATTAACTAGTGGGAAAGCAGTGGCAGCAACATCGCTTGGCAAGTCTTACTTATCCAAAAATCCTGACCCCGGTGGCATTAGACACACTTTGGTGGGCATTGCGATAGCTGGCCCGTGGACTGGGAGCAAATGTCTTTGGCAACAGTGTCAGGGGAGCTGGGTGAAAACAACGCCAACGTCTGTCCATGGCACAGCTTTGCGTGTGGCCCAAGAGAGGAGAAAGAAGTCACCCCTTCCCTTGAACACTGTGAAGTGACTCAAACACTATATGTCTAAAAAAATAAATAGTAAAAGAGCTCTTACACGCGGTCTGGCCACACGCTGGTAGCTGCGTTTGTCAGGGGTGACGCTCGCTGCCCACGCACAGACACGGTACCAGCTCTCCCCGCTTGTCACCGACCCCACGGGCAACACATTTTGGAGCACACCCGAGGGCAACCACAGCCCGGAGCGATGGAGCGAAGGGTGTGGGCAGCTGAACCGCAGCCCCTGCACGCGAGGGAGAAAGCTGCGCCGCAGCCCCCCTCGTCCCCCCGCTTCCAGAGCCTGCAAAAACGATTTCCAGCATCCGCCCGCAGCCAGGTCTGCGAGGGGAGCAGCAGACCGGGGGGGTGACCCCCTGCCAGAGAGGCCCCCGGGGCAGCAGAGGAGCCGGACCCCCCCGTTCAGCCCCATTTAACAGCCTGGGTTAGCGCCAGGCCTGGGGGCTCCGAGCTGGTGCACGGCCAAGCCCTGCAGCGCTGCCGCCATGCCCGACCCCCCCCCCCCCAAAACACACACACACACACACTGCCTGACCCCCCCCAGGCACTGCCCAACTCACACCCAGGCACTGCCTGAACCCCAGTATTACTCAGGCCCCCCAACACTGCCCCTGACACACCCCTCACCCCCCCAAGCACTCCCCAACAACCCAGTATTGCCCAGGCCCCCCCCAGCACTGTCTGACCCCCCCACACACACAACCCCCAGCACTCCCTAACACCCCAGTACTGCCCGGGCCCCTCCAGGCACTGCCTGAACCCCCCCCCCCCCCCCCAGCACTGCCTAACACCCCATTATTGCCTGGGCTCCCTCAGCACTGCTTGAACCCCCCAGCACTGCCTGAACCCCACTATTGCCTGGGCCCCCCCGGCACTGTCTGAACCCCCCCACACCCCCCCAGCACTGCCTGAACCCCACTATTGCCCGGGCCCCCCCGGTACTGTCTGAACCCCCCCAGCACTGCCTGAACCCCACTATTGCCCGGGCCCCCCCGGCACTGTCTGAACCCCCCCACACCCCCCCCAGCACTGCCTGAACCCCACTATTGCCCGGGCCCCCCCGGCACTGTCTGAACCCCCCCACACCCCCCCAGCACTGCCTGAACCCCACTATTGCCCGGGCCCCCCCGGCACACTGGCCCCCCCCCCCCCCGCCGCGCCCCTGCGGCAGCCGGAGCCACGGCGCCACCTACCGGAGCGCGGGGGCAGCGCGGCCCCCCCGGGCCCTGGAGAGACAATTAAAATGACCTTTATTAATTGGGTTGGCGTCGTTTAGTGCTTTTTGGTTTTGGTTTGATTGGGAGGTTTTTTTATGTGCCTTTTTTTTCGGGTGGGGGGGGGTGTGGGGGGGTGTGGTGTGTTTGTTTTTGTCTTTTAGGTTTTTTTACCGTGACCGTGGGGTAGAAATACGGCCGGAGTGGGGAAGTACCGTCCAGTGGCACCTCTGCCCGAAAGGCAGCCCCGGTACCTGGCACCGCCAGGGTGGAGGGGGCAGCACCACTTTCCAGAAAATTAACAGTCCGTATCGGGCAGGCAATCTAATTCGTGACTTACAGCTTTCCCTTTCTGCGTGACTTGCAGCTGAACTCCTTCTGAGGTCATTCTCCATTAGCAACATAAGAAATGAGGAGAAAAATAAAGTCTGTAGAGTCTCAGAAATGGCTCATTTAAAGTCTTTGCTAAAGTTCTCTTCTGGTTTGTCTTTTAATTTGACTTTACAAACCTTTTTGCAGCTGTGTTTTGACTTTGTGGCTATGGAAAATCTGCCCTTCACCAAAACAGCTTCAAAATACCGTAATTGCCATTACCTCTCCTTCACTGGCCAAACCAAGATAATCCCTGGAGAATATGATGACTGAGACTTGATTCCCGTTGGCAAACCTCTTCTTTTGGAATTTGTGCTGAAGTTCAGCACATACTTACTGCTCTGTTTTCCCTCGGAAGTGCCATCAAGTGATTAATAGTTAGTGGAGAGACATTTAAATCCAATTAAGTATCTCCTCACCTATTTGAGACTATAAAAACGAAAGAAAACAGCTACTGAGGGGTCATCCAGACAGAAGGCCTTTAGCAGAGGCAATCATGGGTGTCAGGATTTAAGAACACACAAAAATGGGGTTCACAATTTAACAGGTTTCGATTTCAGTTTGCATCTACACTGCAGCACGGAGCTTTCCAGGAAACAAGCCATCCTGGGGGACCATGTGGGAAGAACTACTTAAAACAGTCTTTTTTCCCCATGGCAATTCTACTCCCTTTTTTCTGTCCCCTTCTCTCCCTTGATCATACAGTGAATTTGAAAGGAGAAAAAGGGAATTACCTAGAATGTCAGAAAGGCTGAGCTTATCTTAAATTTCCCAGATTGGACTGGTCACTGCTGCTGCTTGGCCAAAAGGTCACAAGCTGCTCCCGGTGTGCCTGTGCCCTGGAAAATACTTACTGACTGTTCAGGGCTTGCTCTCCCCTTGCTCCGCAGAAGGTCAGTGCCTCAGCCCTTCACCGCAAACACAGAGTCCCCAGGGACCCCAGATGTTCAGGTGGGGAAGAACTATCTCAAGGGATGAAATCAGGAGCCACTTTCTGTCCCTAAAGTACTGGTGCAGCACCAGCCGAGACCTCTCAACACGCCCAAGGGCTGCCCAGCACCCTCAGCCGACCAGCTCGGATCTGAGCAATCTCATGCTGATTCACTTTCATTTCCTCCATTAACAACCAGCCTGCCTGAAGTGAAGCAAAACCAAGCAAATGAGGTAAAGAATGAGGTATTCAGAGAAAGCAGATTTGGATTCTGATCATTAACACTTGTGGGTTTTAAACATTTCCCAACACTGTCATTGCAGTTCTCTCTCTCTGGTGACAGACTCTGCTGCTGCTTCACTTGTCTCCAAGCTGAAGTCCAAGACAAAACAACAATAAAATTCTACATTTAATCTAACATGGCCTCCCAGCAGTACACACTTTGTTGAAACTTATTAACCAGCTCCCAGCTTGTTCCCTGCATAATCAGTTTGTACTTCAAAGTCCCTGCCAGCAGACAGAGCTAAATGATGGTGTTAAATTCACTCATGTATAAAATTAATTAGTTTGGGGGCAGGACAGTGGATATTGGTTATCAGAAGTTGGGATATTAGTTGAACGGGGTTGCCCAGGGCTCTGGGGACCTTTGTAACTTCCCAAGCAATACCTCGTGCTCTTCTATCCTGAACATGGTCTTTCAGGTGGGGCAGATGAGAAGAGTGCTGGTGGCTCCCAGCAGCGAATTGTTCGGGATACAAGAATGATCCCCGAGTGGAGCAAAAGGCTGTGCTTGCTCCCATTAAAGGCCGAGGGGCTGCTCCTGCACTTAGCATAAGTGCACGCTTGCAAGATCAAGACTTGCTAGGTCAGAAAGCAATTGCTGCTGCAGAAATCACCCAGCGTTATAATTCCCCTCAAAAATGCTGCACTCTCAGAGCTGCTCTGCTCTCCATCCAGGGGTTAGCAGAGACATCCAGCGAGACGTCTCAAAGCCAGGTTTCCCAAGAGGTTGTTAGTTGAGTCCAGGGTTCGCTGAGACCCCAGCCCAGCTGCTGGGACTGGCAGGGGATTCTGTTACATGTGAATCACCAGGAGGGAAAACAGCATCTGGCTCCTCACTCGCTGAAGCAGCAAGCACAGGTCACCCCAGGGAGCTGTCGCTTTTCCTCTGCATCTCTGGTTTCCTTCTAGGATAATCCTTTCCCAATTAGCTTTTGAGGACTTTGACATTAATTTAATTATTTTTAAGTCTCACCACTGAAGCCAACAATCAAGGAGACCCAGGACCCGTGAGGCATCAGGGGCAGGTTCAAGCCTCTCTGCCTCACTTAGCTAAACACAAGGGTTTTAGCAGTGATTTTTCACGTTTCGTCTTAATCCAACAGTTAGCTGCAAATCCACCCCCCTCATTGAGGCTGTGCTTGCTCTCACCTTGGTGTGACAGGCACAGTGCTTTGTTAATCCTCGGGGGGGGGGTGGGGGGGTGGGATTTGGCACCCTGCATTGATATGAATGGTCTGCAAGGAGAGCCATCAGCTCTCTGGGTTATGGCTCCAAACTCCTGCCAGACTCGACGGTGATCTCTCTTTGGTGCTCGATAGTAAGGCAAAAGCTCCTTAGATATAACCAGACACAGACTATCTACTAAACACAAACAAAAACGGTTTTGAGAGTCCCGCTGTAGAACCACACACACAAACCCCCATCTAATTTGGAAACAACAGGACTATGATGAGAGCGTGGTCTCTCTCAGGTTTTTTTGTTTTGCCAAACAAAACCCTGTAAAACCTCAACCAACCAATGCATGAAAAAACAAGCATCTGTCTCTCCCTCCCACCCCCGACCTTAAACACGCTCTGTGACTCCCCACGCTCACCCGCTGCCGCGGCTAACTCGCCGTGTGAGCTCCCCTGAAGACAGGGTGCACAACAGATGTAATTATTTTGTTGCTGCTACAGCAATACCCATATTCTCATGCCCATACAGAAACCCTAAAGAAAAATGACCCGTTGATGCTTGACCTGCATGTTAATTTGGTTCATTTTCTAGATGACAGCAGCTTGGTGAGACAGGGAGATAATGTAAAGGCCAATGAAGAAGTCTATTGATTTCAGTCTGTGGTTTCCCTACCAGCAGGCTCTCACTACAGACTGTGATTTGCTTGTATGATGAAGTGATAATCCATTACAGCCAAAAATACTGGTCCACAGATCATCTGAATTATAAGTGATAAAACTATGCATTTGGCAGGTTCCAAAATGTCATTATTCTGAAACACAGGGCAACATTTCCCATTTGCAGCAGTGCTAAGTACATCCTCATGGCCTTTCAAATCTGTTGTGCAAATGCGAATGAAAATAGCTTTTAAGAGATGCCTTGGCAATTAGCACCGTACATGCAGGGAAGAGTCAGAGACAAAGCAATTGTCTGGTAATGTTAAACAGTGTTCTTTGGAAGCACACAAACCAGACTGCCACAGATGAATCCAACCTTTGACTAAAATAATTCCTTCGATCTACGATCTGCCTGAAAAACAAGAGTTACACTCCTGCCACAGATTTTACCTTCTTTCACCATTGTCAGGCACTTAGAGTGACCAAGTGGGACACTTCTTAAAATCAATTGCCGAGGAGGGGGGCAGAATAATTTCTATTCCATGCTGCTTGAATACCTTTTTGGACAATCACTATGAAGTGAAACAATTTGCTTTTATAAGAGCTCTAGATTTTTGGGTTTACCATCAAAGCAACCAGCCGTTTTTAAACACAACTGCTGTCTCCCCAGGGAAGTCCTGGTCTACAAGGAGCTCTTCGAAAATAGATGGACAATCTTCCCATTTTGTAGACCAAAAATATCAGTGTCTGCCAGTTCTTCACAGGAGACCAAAAGGAATCAAAGGCTGAACTTCAGGTTAAAAAAAAAAAAAAAAAAATGAAAAGTGTGGTGCAGAAGAATATTCAGATGTTTATCTGTGGATCCCTGGAAAGTTTAAACCCGATTTCCTGTTGAGTTTAATAATCCCCTGAACACTGGAGCATAGACCTGAGTTAGCTGATAAACACACCCACCTCTAACACTAACATTAGCGGGCGTAATCCTAAATTCTCACTGCAACAAGTGTCCATTCAACACCCCAGATGCTGAGGAACGGTGCCCACGGGGTCTTCAAACCCAGGCAGGGCACAACAACAACAGGGACAGCACGGCTCTGCCCTGCGCGGGCGGTACGTTACGTGCACCCGCTGTACTTTGTCACCTTCTCCTCAGACACCCCGCATCGGGAGAGGATTAAACAGCATTAACTGCCCTCCCGAAGGCTCCCATCCCGCTGCTCTGCCTGCCAGAGAACCGAGTGGAGAGCAGCCTGAGGATTAACTACTCTTGTCCTAACCAAAGGCCGAAGAGGTGGTGGGTGGGTGCTAATGAAGCTGCAGGGGACGGGCTCCCCACGCTTGTGCGAGCCCTCAAAGCCGGTGCCCGTTTCCACACGCAGCCTTGGGCAGAGCAGGTTGGTGGGTAGGGGAAGGAATCCCCGGTGGGGTGCCACCCCTCAGCAAACCCCCTGCTTGTTGTCCGAAGGGCTGAAGCTGCATCTCCCAGTTCAGCCCAGGAAAGTCCGCTCCCCCCTGGGCCACAGTCAGAACAGACCCGGGGCAGCGTGTCCTTCGGCGTGCAGAGCTGTGGTGCTCTCCAGCCTCCGTGTCCAGGACCTCCCCCCCCGGCAATCCCTGCGACAGCGGAGAGCATCACAGCACAGTGACGAACCACGGATGCCTGAGAATCCAGGGCTACAGAAAGGAACTGCCAAACAAAAGCCAGCATCCCAGCATTACAACCCCACCAACACTACACGGACCTTCTGCCCACAGCCATTTAATCAGCAGAAGCAGGCAGCGTATTTAGAGCACAGCTTTCTGCTTCGTTTGCAGGAACCACAGCACAGGGAGGAGGCAGACCATTAGGGCTACGTTTCCTAGGAGATTTTCACACACTGAGATAGGGGGGGGAAAGACCCACATTTCTTTGCAAGCTGAAGGTAGTAATTCCACTGGCACTTCTGATCTGTTAAGCACGTCGAGCTAAACTACTAGTTAAACTACAATAATGTGCTTTAATTGGGCTTATTTTGTCCTATTCTCCACGTACACAAAGAGGTAGCAAGAGAAGAAGTTGCACCAACAGCTGAAGAAAAGCAGCACATCTAACAGTAGTACTTCTAGTGACTGAGTCTTGATTCTGTAAACTTGTCTCCCAGCATCTTAAAGTCCCTTATCTCGACAGTTTAAAAGCTTTCAGGGTGATAATGTCAGGGCAGGTAAGAAATACTCAGTGTTTGAATGATCCAAGCTGACCTCAGTGCTGGTCACTCAGTGAGAAATGATCCCACCACATCAGCTGCACAATCCCAGACAAGTTTTCCTGTATTTGGGCATAACCTGGGCCTGACTATCAGATAGGAAAGAACAACCTTTAATCATGAAGCCTTGAACTTTACTTTAGTGGGGAGAGTAGAGATCACTGCAGACATTTTCCATATGATTCATCATTTTCTAATATATTGTCCTGAAACAGCTGCTCCTCTCCTTTCATAATCCTGATTGATGCCTCTCTTACCTGGAAGGCAATGCGTTCTGAATAACTGCAGCATTTCCATCAGGCAGGATGGGGAACAGCAGACAAAACACATCTGAGGTCATGGAAAGATTCTTGATCACTTCCCCCCTCTATTGAGATTTTCAATTAAAGGTATCTTAAATCCTGTGCTGTCCTATGTCTGCACCAAAGGGGAGGGAGAAGGGTAAGAGCAGCAGTTCCACTCCGTGGAAAGGATGCCCAGCAAGACCCTTGCAACCCCGATTCCAGCTGCAGATGCTGGAAGGTGACGAGGGCTGAAGCAGCTGCAGGTGCTGATGCCCAAAGCAGCCCGAGCACCCACCCTGCCGTGAGCTGCCTGTGGGGCCACCTCTGCCAGCCCGGCCCCGTGCAAACCTGGCCCAACCCGGGACATTTCATCTCTAGAGGCTGTAGGGCCCAAAAATCCAACACACAGATCAGATCTTTACTGTATAAAGCAAAATACAGGACCTAAAGAAGGTACTTGTCCCAGCCTGACCACCGTGTCACTGCTGCCTTGGTGGCACTTCTGGCCCCAGTGAATTCCCCTGTCCCCACTGCCTGCCAGGTAGCTCTTAACTGGCTTGTCTGTCTGTCTGCACCAGAGCTAACAGACATATATTATGCCGACAGCGACCTATCAGTAGAAGACAAGAAAAAGCCATTTGTTTCCAGCCTTGAAATGTAATTCTGGTTTGGGTTTTTTTTTATTATTATTGATTTTAAGGTTGTAAATGCTCTGGCTGTGTCTGGTTTTTAAATGCTAATGATAACAGCAAAAGGAGATGAGGGAGTGGGGAAGGAAATTGAAGCATTTCACAGCTACCAAAGTCTTTTAACATCCCTGGCTATACAGAGAAACCAACAGGGAGAACGTAAGGATGATAAACAAGTAATTTGCTATCTCTAAGATGCCTGTAGCTTCAGTTTTTCCTCTGGCAGTTGCCTCTACTTAAGCAGACTGTTTCCATACGTATGGGTCAAATGAAAAGACACAGCAAGACAACAAGGAAAAAGTAAACTGTAATAGAGTTATCAGCTGCAATAACGCCCCAGGATCGGATTTATTTTCTCCAACAGAAATCCTCTGGTGCTGTTCACCAGCCTGCAAGGCATTTCAGGCTCACCTTGCAGACCGTGCCAGGGAGAGGGGGCTGGTCCAAGCCCCACCGAGGCTGGCTTGCCTCCGTGGGGTTTGGGGGGGCACGTGTGCTTCTGGGCATGGTTTGGGGAGACTCGGGGTGTTTGGGCGGGCAGGGTTGTCCCCACACAGCAGAGATGCTGGGAGCAGCGTGGAGGATGCAGGGAGAGATGCTCTGAGGCAAGCTGGGCTGAGTCAAATTCACAGCTTGGACACAGCACCTCCAGGGACGGCAGCTCGGCCCCCCAGGTTTATGTTCCAGGCAATGTTTTTAAGCACTGATACTTTAAAGTTTAGTTCTGTAATGCAACGCTGTCAGCTTTTGTTATTCTACTTGTCAATTTTTACAGCTTCACATGGATTTTCCGTTAAAATCAAAACTGCTTGTTCTGCCTAGCCGTGTCCCTAACAGGCACCGCTCTGGGGCATTTGCCATGTGTTTAGCATATTTATTTATGCACCCAGACATGCTTTCTAATATTAAGCAGGATCAGAGGTTTTAATTAAATGGAAAAAAAAAAAATCTGAATGAGGGAAAGGGGGGAGAAAAAGGGGAGACTGACTGACACATCTGGTTTATAATTACCTTAAAATTATAGGAGCTCCTGTCTTCAGTTCCCAGAGCCCTCTGACAGATAATGCTGCCCAATTATACAGCAGAGTTTTCTCCCTCCAGTGGGTAATGGGAGTCACAGTGCAAGTATTGAACCAGATGTCCATTTAGAGACAGTTTAATATTTTGGGGCATTTCACATGGTATCAGGATGGACCAGGGCTGTACTAAATCCTTCGGCACTCCCAGTAATAGGTGCAATCACATCCTCTGTTCAATGACCACACTGCAGAGAAATTTGTTTCCCTAATAAGACAGACACCACAAGGCCACTTTTCTGAGAACTCTTCATAAACATGGCAAGCAACAAAAAAACAAATTATATCAAGCTTTCAGCTTCCAAATTCCCCAAGCTGGAGAAAAACGAAGCACAGTCCTACATAGAGTTAGGCCAATGGCAAGAGCGAGCTAGGCTTTTAAAGGTACTGAAGTCTTTAAAAACTGCAAAGTCTCAGCAGTTTATATTTTCAGAAGGTGAAGGGGAAGTCATTCGTGGCTCAGTTTTGACAGAGAGTTGGCATTAAAAGTAGCATTAGATACCAGGAATTCCCAGCCCTCATTCCTGCCCTCAGTCTTTCCAAAGAGATGATCCCAAGCTGCTATAAAGTAGTTGCAACACCATTAATTTTACAGCATCTGAACCAGTGCAAAATGACCAAATCTTCCCAAGCTGCTATAAAGTAGTTGCAACACCATTAATTTTACAGCATCTGAACCAGTGCAAAATGACCAAATCTTGCTTTTTCCTGACCCGAACCACAAAAGACATTTCAGTGATTAAATGCTAAAGACAGACCAAGTATGTTTTGTGCTGTCAGCAATAAGTTTAACACCATCACATACCACAAATAAAATATTTGTGTTGAAAAGTGAGCCAAATCATCATATAAACCCAAGCCAACAAATTTAATTTATTCCTTTAACCAGCAAGCTACCCACAAAGCAAAGTAACTAGATACTGTGCCAAATCATTTGGCAATCACAAAACCTCTACCTCTGCAGTAAAAGAGCGCAGGATGCTGGCTGGTAATAGAAACAGCATTTTATGTGTTATGCTTCATGGTGTATCGATGCTACCAGCTGCCAAAAATTAGCTACGTAAATACGGCGTTACCTTGACAAACCAAACATTAAGATCTTAGAAATCCAGTTACACGGTCCCATACCTCAGCATCACACCCAGGGGGGAGGGAGGAAGCACAGACAACAGTTTTCACAGTGTTTCAGGGCTCGTGTCACCCCGTGGCAGCAATAACCAGCAGCTCAGAGCCCCAAGAGCTACCTGCCCCAAGCACAGGCAGCCTCCTGCCACTGGGCACTCCCTCCACAGAGCACAAAGAGATGTATCACCAGAAAACAGCAGCATTTTCCTCATCCTGCAGCACCTCCAACCTCTCCTCCCCCAGGGCTTGGTTTATGGGAAACAGCCTAAGTAGCTGCAGCTTGGACTGGGCTGCCCAGGCACAGCTGAGCCATCACCTCCCAGAGCACTAAACAAACCAGCACCATGCCCAGCCAGTAATTCCTGAGCTGGAGAACCCAGCTCTGGTTTTGCTGAAGCACTAGCAATACTAGTGATGTGTCAAAACGTTCAGGAAAAGAGTGAAAGAAAATGAGTTTATTTTTTCAATCCATCTGCTTGAAAAATTTCCTTGCTGTGATAATCTCTCGTTCTAAAGAAAATTAATTTCTATTTTCCAGGGATCATTTTTCTTTTGCAAATTAACTTCACTTTCCTCTAAGCGCCTTTGCAGAAGTATTCTCCCTGCAACTGAACTTAAGTAAATCTGGAGTAAAAGCTCTAACTCCGAGGGAGCTGCTCCCAAATCAAACTGGTGCCTGTGAAAGCCGAGTCTGTCCTCAAAACCCTTTAAATGTTTCTTTCTCTCTGCAGAATCTGCCCTTCCATCTCTGCCTTCATCTTAGTTTTTCATTGCTTTGTAGGGTTTTTTTGCACTGCCCTCTATTAATCTTCCAGAAAATCAGCTGTCTGATCACAAACAGAGAAAATTACATTATTCACTGAAATACCTATCTCGAACGCCAGCACCTCAGCCAGGCACTTTCCTGTGATGGGTACTTTATATCCATAGGGTCTCTTATAAGAATGAATGTCTTTTAATTAGATACAAACTGCACTCATTTATGGTTATTAGAGGTGATTTGCAAATCTTTATTCAGCAAATAGCAGCCTTCTAACAGGCAACTTAACTGTAATATCACAGCCAGTGAGCTGGAGCAGGCTCTGCAAACAGCAAAGCCCATGTCAAGCAGACAAGCGCTAGGAAGAAGCCCATGGTGGTGCATTTCTTTTGTTTGCTGCTGTCATCTTTCCCCAGCAGAGAAAGGAAAAATCACTGGAAATAGATGGATGGCTTTATTTCTTATTACTATAATTCAACATCAATTGAAATAGAAGAAAAAAAAAAAGCTTTAATGTTTCAAAACAAAAGTGAAATTGTGTGTATACACGCACATGTATTTGTATATGTATGCAATGAAAATAGATTGCAATCACACACCCTGTGGGAAGACACGATGAAGGCTCAAAAAAAAGTGGGAAGGGAAGATCAGGAGGAGAAGCTGGCAAACAGGCACCTGAGCTCCCAGCCCAGCCACAGCTCTGCCGAGGCACAAGAGCATTTCCACTCATCTGTATTTTCAGCCACACAATTTATGGTGTGTTTGTCCTTTGACTGAGCGCGTTTCTGTTGTCCATGGCCTTTCCCCTGACTCACACTCCACCTTTGCATAAAGTCTGCATCTGCTGGGGCCTCTTCAGCTCACTCCTTCCCATCAGCTTTTCCTTTCCCATGGATTTTTTTCCAGGCTCTGTGCAGACGAGGGAGGGGGGCAAATATTGACAACTCAAGGTGAGCCTGCTCTACAGATGAGCAGGATCCCACTCCCCACCTTCAGGGTAGTTTTGTGTCAGATGGCGTAAGACAGCATTTAGCTGAGGACTAAGCAGGCAGAGTCAGGCTTCTGCAACATCAGAATCAGACTTTTGCCATTTCTCAGGGAGAATCTCCATCCTCTTCCTACGCAGAAGGAAAGGGACAGCAGACCAAAACAGGCAGCCTCACGCCGCGATGCCAGTACTTGATGTTTTCACCAACTTTGCTGGAGGGCTGAGACGCAGCTGCACAAAGCCAGTGGATGTCTGGCTCCTGCTGGGGGAACTGCTCTGGGGGACCCACACCCCCTCCTTCCCCCCGTGCACAGGCTCTCGGGACAGAGGCATCTCCCTGGGCCAGGAGAAGCCAAGGGCAAGCGATTTGAGGGGGTCCGACTCGTAGGGACAGAGCATCCCCAGCCCTGATACGCTGCAGTAGAGGGGATGCAGGGGACGGGAGTGGAAGCGCAGGAGGATTCCCAGCCTCTGGCTCTTGCTCAGAAATCGCGTTTGGCAAAAGCTGCTGGCAAAGCCCAGGGATGGCAGCTCTGGGGGGGGGGGGGGGGGGGGTGGAACCGGCTCCCCCCAGCCCACTGCAGCGTCCAGCACGGCGCAGGGCCGGCGTGGCCAGGCCGGGGGCCGCCCCGGGTTGGGGGGGGAGCTGCCAGGCTATAAAACCCAGACCGGGCAGACAGCACCCACACACGGCAACCGAGAGCCGCTGCTGGCAGATGGCCACCCCGCTTCCCCCAGAGACACGGACACCTGGACACCGCTCACCTGGCTTTTTTTACGCTCGGAACAGCAAGGCTGAAGAGATGCAGCCTCTGCAGCTTTTTCTGTTACTTTTACTGAACTGAAAAGCAGCAACAAAGAGGGCTCCCCTTTCCCCTTCAATTCACCAGTGCAGGGCGCCAAGAGGATGCAAAAGATGAGCAGTCCAGGCAGAAAAGGGGATTTGGGGATGTTTAGTGCAGATGAGAAAAAGATCAAGGGCTGAGTCAGGAGCTCTTGCACCTCTTCACCTACTGGGAACATCTGCACAGAGCAGCAGCCAGAGAGGGGAATTGCAGCCGCACGGCACAGGGTCAGCGTGATGTTGAGGAGCACAAGGTGGAGGAGGTGACAGCCGGCACCAGTGTTGGGGAGTGCTGGAGGAGGCGCATCCAGCCCCCCAGGTTGGGGACAGAGGAGCTGGTGCAGCAGTGCTCAGGGGCAGCCCTGACCCCAACAGCTCAGCTCTGGGGAGGCAGGGAAGGGTTTAACAGGCCATCAGCGACGAACATTAGAGCTGCCTGTGCTCCTGCAGAGCTTCCCGAAGGGATGGAGCCAAGCTGGGGCTGGAACAGCACGCATCACAGCCGGCCTGGGCACAGCCAGGGGCTGCTGAGCCCCCAGACCCTGGCAGGGGACCCCAACCTGACCCTCTTGCACACCCGAGATGAGGAGCTGGCCAAGGCAGAGATCGGGGTGCTGGCCACCATCCTGGCTGTAGCGACCCTAGGCAACATGGGGGTGCTGCTGGCGATGTACCGCCTGAGGAAGAAGATGAGCCGGATGCATCTCTTCATCTTGCACCTGGGGCTGACCGACCTGGGCGTTGCGCTCTTCCAGGTGCTGCCGCAGATGATCTGGGAGGTGACGTTCCGCTTCTTGGGGCCGGACCCGCTCTGCAGAGCAGTCAAGTACCTGCAGGTGCTGAGCATGTTCGCCTCCACCTACATGCTCATCGTGATGACGCTGGACCGCTACCTGGCCGTGTGCCACCCGCTGCACAGCCTGCAGCAGCCCAGCCGCCAGGCCTACGCGATGATCGGGGCTACGTGGCTGCTCAGCTGCCTGCTCAGCCTGCCCCAGATCTTCATCTTCTCCCTGCGGGAGGTGCGCCAGGGCTCGGGGGTGCTGGACTGCTGGGCAGACTTCAGGTACCCGTGGGGAGCCAGAGCCTACATCACCTGGACCACACTGTGCATCTTCATCCTGCCCGTCAGCATCCTCACTGTCTGCTACGGCCTCATCTGCTACGAGATCTGCAAGAACCTCAAAGGCAAGACACAGAGCAGTGCCCCCAGCACGGGGGGGCCCGCAGCAGCTGCCCCTCCCGCTCCTTACTCCTCCGAGAAGGGCGGGCAATGCCCCAGCGGGCAGCCCTCGCGGGTGAGCAGCGTTCGCACCATCTCCCGCGCCAAGATCCGCACGGTGAAGATGACCTTCGTCATCGTGGTGGCCTATGTCGCCTGCTGGGCACCGTTTTTCAGCGTGCAGATGTGGTCGGTGTGGGACGAGGATGCTCCTGATGACGGTGAGTAGCGGTGGGGATGCCGGGCAGGCGCGGAGCCCAGGGCACCCGAAGCACACAGCATGCCCCTTGAATTTTTAATGAACAAAAGCTGTCTTTATTTTTGTCGTTTTAAAAAAATCACGGGGAAGGCTACAGATTTGCTCCCCAGTAGCATTTATAGAAAACTGTGGAGTCAAATCATTGCTTTCAGCGGTAAAACCACAGAAAAGCAATGGCTTCTGACCATTCTGCAGGGATGTGTAAAGATGTTACAGGAGCATCTTCGCCACGTGTGCTTCATTCCTCGTGTGGGAATTTGCTTTGGGAGCTGCTGTGCTTGGTGTGTGACTGCAGGGAGGGGTTTTACTGCACCTGCTGCTCCCACCCTCAGCCCCGATTGCCGCGCTGCTGGAGCGGGTCCTTCATGTGTAGCATCAAGTGCCCTTAAGGCTTTTGCTGAGCCAGCTGCAGAGGTTTCAAAAGTAGATTTCCAATTTCATAGGTTGACTTTTTCTGGAAATTTAGAGTAGCTCTCTTAGTCTGTTTGTGGGTAGAAGGAACTTTACCCAAGATTGAAAGGCCTCTGGGAGATGCTTCGGCCAGCGAACAGGCTGAAGGAAGGTCGAAAAGCTGTTGGGCCTCGTCTCCCAACACTCTCCCTGAGGATGTGCTCCAGCACATCCCTGTTACAATACATCACCCACCTGCAACCCTCAGCCAAGGGTAGAGCCCATCTCTGCCTGCCCTGCTGCAAACTCTCCTACCCAAAGAGATGCCAGCAGATGGGATGGGAATGGGATGAAGAAACTGCGCCCGAGCCAAAAAGAGCCCCCAAGGTCCTGCCTGTTGCACGCCGAGACCCTTCCCAGACCATGCCCAGCCTTGTAAATGTTTCAGCTCTCTCCCTTGTCTTCCCAGAGTCCACCAACGTGGCTTTCACCATCACCATGCTGCTGGCCAGCCTCAGCAGCTGCTGCAACCCCTGGATTTACATGTTCTTCAGCGGGCACTTGCTCCAGGACGCGGCACGCTGCCTGTCCTGCTGGGGCAGCCCCCGGCCCGGACTGCGGAGACAGGCCTCGACCGGGAGCCTCTGCAGCAGGAAAACCACCATCCTGAGCCACAGCCACCACGCCAGCCCCACCGGCCTCCCCCTGCACAGGGGCAGCACCAAGGACTTCTGCCCACCCTGCGAGGAGGTGGTGACCGAGTCGGGCACGCTCTAGGCTGCAGCAGTGGCCCATTCCTGGGCACGTCCCTCCACCGAGGACAGCTGATGTGACACCACAAACATTGTCACTGCAGAGCTGTCTCTCTCCCTGCCTGGTAACACCTCCTTTTGCAGAAAGCTGGGTGCTTAACCCAGAAGGCATCACCGTCCATCTTCTCCTTGTGCGCTTGCTATTCTGCACACTGCTGGGAGCTTTGGGGGAGAAGCACGGAGCCCCGTGGGCTGCTGTCTGTCAGCATCCACCTCTCTTGCACTTTAGGGACGCCCTCACTGCCTGCCTGCCCTCCTCCAAGAATGCCTCACACCCCAGGTATCTGCTGCGGGATGCTGCGCCAGCGTGTCTTCCTGGAGGGAAGAGTTTTGGGTGTTTAACAGATGCCAGCAAAGCAGGCTGAGCACAGCAGGACGCAGCATGGCTACATCTGCTTGAGAGCTCCCTGGAAGTTGCTCATCTCCCACCCTCGGGGTTTTGCTGGCAGAGCAGACGCCGCTTTCCCACGCCTCGGGGCTCGGCACACTCTCCCCTCCGTGCCGCATGGCATTGCCCTCTGCTGACAGGCAGGTCTGGACCCGGACCCCCTGCCCACCTCCCCAGGGCCGAAGCAAAAGCCACAGGGCACGAATGTCCTCTCCTGTTGCGCACGACTGTCCTGCTACCGCACAGCGGCATCGCGCTGCAGCGAGCATCCCAAAGGCAGCACCGGCACCACCGAAGAGCTGCTCGGAGCAGCCTTGGCCCAGCTCCAGCTCGCCCAGGCAGATCCTGCCTCCCTCCGTGCCCCGACACTTTCCGACAGGTTTACTCACAGCCCCCAGCCGCTGCGCGGGGCTGCTCCGCGCTGTTCAGCAGCTGCTGCCTCCCATTAAATCCCTGCTCTCGAATTGCTGCCGCTTTTGTCTTATTTAGCGGAGATCCGAGTGCCAAAACCACCCAGGGCTCAGAGATGGCTTCAGGGCACTTGGGAGCACAAAGGAGGGGCGGCCAGGAACGAGCCATGGGCTTGCAGTGCCGCCCGGCCCCTGCCCTTCTCCCTGCATGTTGGGGGGCTCCCAGAAGCTGTTTTGTTTAAGAAGAAAGTGGGAGTGAAACAGGCAAGAGCATCTATTTGCTCTGGCAATCGAGCTCAAAAGCTGCTGGTGGGGGTTTAGCAGTGCCCCAGCCAGCAAATTCCCTGCAAGCAAGATGCATTATTCCTGCTATTATCACAGGCTAAACCTATAAAAGTAAATCATTAGGAATAAAGTATTTTGAAATCTTAAATTATTTTCAATTTTTAATCACCAAGCATTTGAATCAGTTTTTCCAGAAACTCCCACTAGCTGGTTTTGGCCTCACCTCCAGTTCCATAAACACACCTCTCCTGGCCTTCAGCAATGTTTCCCAGAGATTTGGGGGGTTTTAGAACATTTCCCTTTGTGTGTCCTTCAAGTTAGGCCAGATCCACACAACAAGGTCATTAAAACCAGGAGTGCCTGACACACCCCGAGATCAATACCAAATCAATTGTCTCACAACCTTTCATTAAAGCACATCGCCGCTGAGCCGATTTGAAATGCTCTTGGGGCAGCTCCATCCCTGATGAAGGAGGGCTGTACCGGGAGACAGCAGCTCCATCGGCCTAACAGAGCTCCCAGCTACTGCAGAATTTTCCCTTCCCCAGCACTTTGAAAGTTTATTTCTTGAAAAATCCTAAGTAGCAAAAAGCAGCGTGGTGGGAGGAACTGGGCCCCATTTGCAGCCGCAATTTGCTGCGGCAGGGAGAGGACAGCGAGCCCCAGACAGGCACTGGCTCTCTGGACCTCAGGAGCATGAAGGTGACCCGACAATTGTAATCACTGATGAGCAGGGGAAGCAGCACCTCTGAGGAGATAACAGCCTTCCCAGCATACTCAGTTCACAATCCCACGCTTATCTCCGCAAGCTAGAGAGCCCCCAACTCAGTTTTGTTAGAGAAAATTGCAGCACTGCACTTCAGTTCCCCTAGAAATTAAACCAGTGCTTAAGGAAAAGGTGAAACGTGGTGCGAGATCACCGGGGGACAGCGGTGTGCACCCCAGCCCAGGGCACTGAACCCCCCTCCACAGCTCTGCTGGGCACAGGCATCGCTCAGGTGGGGGAGGTCAACTCCTGCACCCAGGGCGTTGGGTGCAGGAAAAGCAAAAGGTGGGAAACAGGGAATATCACCCCTCCCCACCAGACACAGAAGGATTTGACTTGCCTGTGCTCCTGGGGAGACCTCTGGTCCAGTCCTGCCCCCCTCACAGCCCAGAGGCACCAGCAGCCAGCCCAGGCCCTCCACCCAAGGAGGGGGGATATAAATCCCCTGGGAACCCCTCGGCTGTTTGCCAGCTGGGCTGATGACGACGGCTTTCAGCTGGGGGAGGAAGCTCCCTGGCAGGGCCACCTTCCTTCCTTGGCATCCCCTTTGATGCATAGCCAGGGGTCGAGCCACCCCAGCCCCAGCGACAGCTCTGAGGACGACGGGGACTTGGAAAGATTTTGAGCATCCAGGGAAAAGGGGAGCAGGAGAGGTTGATGGAACAGGGCTTGTCGGGCAGTGAGGGCAAAGCTGGTGGAGGAACTGTATTTAAAATTATTTTGTGACAGCGATCAGCAAAGAAAGCGTCATTCAGAGGAGATGCCAGCCAGTTTGAGTGGGAATTTTGAAGACCAATGAATTTCCCTCCCAGAACTGCATCCCGTTTTGAAGGGCAGGGGGGGATGTTTCACTTGCTTTCATGAAATGAGGAAAAGGGCCATCACACAAAACTGGAGAGTACCTTTCAGCCTGGGTAGGAGGAATGCCTCCCTGCGCCATCCCATGCTCAGCAGCCTTCAGGAACAGTGATGCATTTAAGTAAAACACCAAGCAAATTGTATCAGCGGGTTAGAGTGTTACAAGGAATAAAAGCTGGCAGGCGTCAGCCCGTGCCAGGCGCTGGCCGAGGCGAGGGCCAGGGGAAGCCCTGGGCGTGCGGCTGTCGGGGGCTTCGGGCACCTCCCCGTCCTGGCAGCATCTGACCCGACACCCCGCAGCAGCGTCCTGGGTGTCACAGCTTCATCTCCGTGTACTCGATGGAATCGGATGCCACGGGGCTGGAGCAGGGCCAGAAATCCACTTGCTTCTTCTTTGGGTCCACGTTGACGTAGTCTGTCCTAATCTTCATGTTCTCGTAGTCCCTGGTGGAGCCTGGCCCGTGGCCTTTCCCCGGGAAGACCAGGGATGTGTAATTGAGGTTTCCTTCTGAGCGAGGGCCCTGCGGAAGCAGACACAAACCCCAGGTCAGGCACCAGCACCCGCCCGGGGGGGGGGCTTTGCCCTTGAACCCACGCGAAGGTTGTGCCCAGGGATCTCCCTGACCCCTGGGGATGCTTCCCAATAAATGGGGAACGTTGAGTAGGGCAGGTGACAACCACCCCCCCAGCCTCACGGCCGGTATTTCAGCATGGTTCGATGCGTTTGGCCCCCCCACATTGCTGCTCGGTGGGTCCTGAGCCGGGCAGGAGCCGCGGTTGCTGTTGGCAAAGTCCCTCTGCCCGCGGCCGTACCTGCGAGCAGGAAGGGCTGCTGTCCGAGTCCTCCGAGGTCTCTGAAGATGTGTCGCTGCTCCCTTAAAAACAGGAAACATTACCACCTCCATCGCTGCTTGGGGCGTTAGGGGGAAAAAAAATAATCAGGGAGAAAAAGCAAATGCACTCGAGAGTGAAAACTGAAAATCCAAAAAGCACCGGTGGGATCCCTCCCCTCTTCATCCCCCTGCCCGTGGGGATCCGGGCAGGGAGAGTCCAGGGAAGGCGGGAGGCAAGTGGAATTGCGGGGTGCTGCTGCGCCTGCCCTTCGCCCGGCCGCTTGCTCCCTCTTCCACCAGGTCAAGGCCAAGGCCAAGGTCAAGGCCAGGAGATGAGGGTTTTCAAAGCCAGTCAAGGAAGAGAGGATTGCACAAATGCAATACCATACATTTAGATTCACGTGCCAGGAGAAAACCCCGTGGCTGCAGGGTCCCCTTACCCACGTAGGCTGGTCTTGGCACCCCTTCCCCTCCCGCTGCGGAGGCCGGAGGCGGCTGGGGCCGTGCCGCGGGGCTGCTGCTCGCCGCCTCGCTGCCGGAGTGGCTGGCTGCAACCAGGAGCCGAGTTAGCACCTTGCCCGGCCCACGACACCCGCTGTGTCCCACGCACCCCACGCACCACGCCGCTCGGACCCCCGCCCGCTCCCCGAGCCCCAGCACTGCCCCACGGCACAGCCAGTTCCACACAAGCCGCTGGCACAGCAACAATTGTTATTATCTATTGGAGCGGGCAAATATCTATCGGTTCAATTACTGAGATGATTAAGCGAGTGCCCTGTTCTCCTGTGATGAGACACCCCAGTGTTAAATCACGCCATCACAAACTCTTCCCATGCAAGCTGGAAATTAGTTTGACCCATGGGGCCAAGCAGGGCTTGTTTACGTACAAATGTGGGCAGCATTTTTGTGTGAAAGATTTTCCTGCTGGAAATTTTATCTTCATCTAAACTAATATTTTGCAAACGGATTCTGATGGTATTTTTCCACCACTTTACTAACAAGAGCAATAAAAGAAAATGGGTTTGAAACAATGAAAGGCTGTATAACCCCATCCGATACTGCCCGCACCACTTAGAGCTGCTCACCTATTTTCCTGCTGAGCATGATGTAAAGTGTCAGCAAGAGGAGAGCGTAGAGGATCAAGGTGACAGCTGAGATGGCAACAAGCACCCACCTGAACGAGAGAAAAATATTTTGTCTAAGTGGAAGAAATAACCAAATTATTTGAAAACTTTCAGGTACAGTTTGCCTGCCATTGCTTCAAAGCATGTTTTAGACCAAGGTTTGCTGGTACAGTTTTTCGTTTTGCTTTTTTGTCTTGGAGGTGATGGGCCCAAAAATCTGGGGCTTCATTTTCAAAAACGACTAGTGCTCCTTGCACTCCATTTTTGGGTGCCTGTCTTAAGAAGGGCTTTCAGAAGTCTCATTGCCAGCGGGGGGGGGAAGGGGGAGCAGGGGGGGGGTGTGGGGTGTGTATGTGTGCAAGTGCTTGTGGGGAGAGAGAATTTACAAAGGTGACTCCGGCCAAAATCAGCCCTTTCTGAGACAGGCGCCCGTGTGTCTGCTGAACGCGGCCGGCCAGCGAGAACGCGTGAGAGCCCCGGCACAGCGAAAAGCCGGCGCGGTGTCACCAGCGACGGGGGCTGCAGCATCATCCCCCCCCCCCCCCCCCCCCCCCCGCCAGCTCTGCCACCCCCCCCGACACCCAGCACAGCATCCGCGAGCCCGGCCAAGCGAGGACCGAGAAACTCGGCAGAAAGGTGCCCCGTCCACCTCGGAGTGCTCCCCTCGCTGCAGGAGGGCCGCGAAGGGCGGCCGGCGGCTTTTGGACCCCGGGGGGGGTTGGACTCACCACTCGCAAGTGCTCATCCTCCCTGCCCAGCGTCTCGGCGCGATGCCCGGCGAAGCGTCGGAGGTCTTGGGACACACACACACACACGCACACACGCACACGCACAGAGAAAGAGGCAGCTAGCCCTGGTGGCAATCAACCAAAATGGTGCCACGGAGCTCCACGCTGCTCCACGTCAGCTGAAGATCAGGCTCGCCGCTTGAAAGGGGGGCTCCGGCGTGGGAGACGTGGGGGAAAGGCTCCCAGCCCTCCCTCTGCGCGAGTCCCTCTCTCGTGTGCACCCCTCACACAGCCACGCGCCCTCCCCGGCGCTACCACTGGGCTTAATGGTTTGATACACTGCCGCCTCGGTCACATCTGATAGGTGACTGGAGCTTCTGGGCTCCACCGCAGCGCTGATAGCAGCAAGAACTGAAATTTATTCTTCTTGCTTTAATCCTCTCTTGCGATTCTTTTTTTTTTTTTTTTTTTTAAATCTGCAAAAAATATTTTATAATTGTAATCTGGGAAAAAAAAAAAAAAAAATCCCATAAAAGAAAATAACCAAAAGGAGGCCATGGGTTTGGCGTCAGGATCTTGCATTGGTCGAGATCCAGTGAGAAAGGTCAGGGCCCTTCAACACCTCTGCATTTGAGACACCTCTGATTTAATTCTAGGCGAGTGCTTAAATCTTGTTGCAGTTAAGAGGACTTAAGGTGCATAATCAGAAAACACATACACCTGAGCTGAGCCCCTTGCCTTGCAACTTTTGGCCATAATACTGAAGAGGTTTATAATCATGAACAGCAACCAGGGCATCTATTTTGTGAGCTTTCTCTTGCAAAAAAGCACTTCAAATCTTCACTCAATGCCTACATACTTAGTGTTTATAAATGGCTAACATAGGGAGGTATCTTCAACTAAAGCTTTGATACGATGATTAAGGAGCCATGATAATATGATTGATAGACGGATAGATAGATTGATAGTTAAAGCAAAGGCATTATCCATCCTATGGATCAGATTCTATGATTTTCTTTATGACATATCTCCCAGGGTAATTTATCAAAAGCTTTACCAATAGCCTCATCAGTCTCCTGCGGAATTCCACTCACCCAAACAGTTTGGAAATTGCTAAGCAAAAAGTACATTTCTTGCTGGAATTTTCCCCCTCCCTTATTGAACTGATCTGTCCCCAAATATCCTTCTCAAATGGCTGTCATTCTTAAATGGCTCATTTCCTATTGTGGGGCAGGAGATGCTGCTGCAGGAGATAACAATCTGAAAAATGAGCTGTTCAAAAGGAAATTGCAAAATAAGACCCGAATCCAAATATCAGTAGCAGGCAGCTTCTTTGCTGAGATGGGGTATGGCGAGATTGAAGAGATGATACACAGGCACGTATTGAAATATCTATTTTGAAGATAACAGCCAGTAAGATGCTGGCAGCAGCACATGTACTTTTTTGGTGTAGAGTAAACTTGCTGTGAGCCTCCCTCCCTCTAGCCCCCAGGTTATTAACCCTTTCTCAAGCAAGATGTCCTTCTGAAATCAAGGCTTGTAAAGAGCTCCTACTTGGCTGTAGTGAATCCAAGATGTCTACGCTCAATCTAAAGGTAAACAAAATCACAGAAGTGCCTCAAATTATCTTAATCCGATTTGAGCCAGGCCTTGCTTCCCCGGGTTAAGGCTAAAGCTCAGGCTGGCAGTGATGCACGCCTGCAGGCACCCCTCGGGCACCGACGCCGAACCCAGCTCCCGTCCCGATGAACGACCCCTCCGCTTCCCGAGGCATCGCATGCAACGGCGGGGGGAAAGCAATATCCAACGGTGTTTTACCTGGGGGACCGGAGCTTCCCGCACTTTCCCTTTCCCCCAGGACCTGGGCAGCCAGGGCCTTGGAGGGAGCCGGAATTAAGGACGTTTTGGCAGCATTTTGGGCGGCCGTGCAGCCGCAGGGGCCCAGCGGAGCAGAGGCGCTCGCCGGCTCGGTGCCGGATGCGGTCTCGCCCTACCCCGATGGTGATGGCAGGAACGAGCCCACACGAGGTTCCGTGACGCTTCCCCTCTGTCAACTGGCTCATTTACATATATTTGGGTGTTTCTCTGCTGTTCTGCGCCTGCTTCTGATCCGGGGCTGGGGATCAGGCCTGGCTGTCTCCCCCTGGGTTGTTTTCCTTGGCGGTGACTCCCCTCTTGCTCCGTCTTCCAGCAGTTTTGTGCTAAAATGCAGTTGAGATTTGCTGGAGCAAAGTGGTGCCCGAGGGCGGAGAGCTCTGCCCAGCAGTGGTGGAGCTGGGTCAGCCCCGAGCAATTCAGCTGACACCCAAAAAGCGCGCTGCGTGCTTCCAAGTAAAAGACTGCTATAGGGGTAAAACATTTTAAATCATAAGGGCCGCGGGTCCGGAGCTTGGCATGGCTTGGTGTCTGCTGGGGGTGAATGGGCCACCACCTGCCCTTTTTCTGGAAAAATTTTCTGGTCAGGAGTAACTTGTGGCATCAGTTAATAACGGCGGGGCGCAAACGGCAGAGTGGCAGACTCACTCTTGTCAGTTCGCAGCAGATTTGGGGACCGTGATGCCTCTGCCCCGTAGGAGCTGATCTCGCAGCTCTCACCCCCAAGCAGTGTCCTGGTGCTGCAGATGCCCTGCGGCAGCTTCTGCGCTCCTTCCCTGGCAGGAGATGGGCAGGGAGCGAGGGGCTCCCCCTTCTCGCGGGGTCCCTGACTCATGGGGACGGTGCCTGCTGGTGTTTAAACATCCCCACCATCCCCACACCACCACAGCGACCCTCTCCCAGGGAGATAGCACCCCAGCAGCTCAGTGCATCCCCCCAACTTTCTAAAGGCAAAGAGAAGACCGGCTCCTGCAAATCACTAAATCACTACTCACGCCCAGGTGCCAGCCACCGTCGAGGTTCATCCCCAGGAGTTGGGGTCCCCTGCCAGGTCCCCGTCGTGGCCCAGTCGCTGCCCACATTTCCCTCACATCCCCTGGGATCGCAGGGACCACGTCCATCAGCTCCGTCACGGGGGGATTTTAGTCCTGCTTTACCCACCACTTCTGTGCCATGGGTAAATATTTAACTGAAGCTTGCTTGTTTTTATTTATTTTTTTTTTTTTAAAGTGAGTGTTTGCTATTGCAGGGTTTCACTCTTTCAAGTGCTCAGTGATGTATATACAGATTAACAGGTGGAAGAAGTATTTGAGAAGCAGAGAAAAAAGGCCTTTCAGAAAATGCTGCTTGGGTACGATTTGAATCAGAGCTAATCGTGAAAGTGGCTAAACCAAAGGAAATATATATTAAAAAAAAAAAAAAAAAAAAAAAAAGAACACAGAAAACTTATTTTTAGCCTGAAAGCAGGTTTCTTAAAATGAGTAAAGCATAGTTTTCACGCAAGGTGCATAAGCTATTTCTAACATATCTGAGAGAAAGTATGTAAAGCTGGATGGGGTAAGACACTCTTTATGACAGCTACTGCCTGGAAGCAGTACAGGACTATATATAGGCCATATATTTCTTATAAGACCTGGGATGCTCCAGTAGCTGGCAGTCATGTTTCATTGCATTTCTACTGAATGTAAGGTTCTTTTTCTGCTGTTTTATTAACAAGATGGATTCAAAGGCCCCAGACTTATAAATAATTCTGCACGCTGGGCTCCGTCACTCTGGGCTCTCTCCGCCGTAAAGGCGGCACAGATGCCCCAGGCGCAGGCAGGGACGGGCAGCGTGTCCTGAAAACGCAGCTGCTCTTCCATCTGCATATGCAGTGTATTGCAAACACTGAGGTACAGTTGAAAGTATGGATGAAATAAAGCCTTTTTTTTCCCCAATTTTTTGGACAAATATGGCCAAGTCTTGCACTGGATTCTGAAAGAAAGAAAAAACCCGTTTTGTTCGACTTGAAATAAAACTTTTGATTTACCTTTAAGGGTTTGGGTTTTAAAATTACTTTTCAAATAACTAAACAAAAATAGAAACAGATTTGATTAACTTCAAAAATTTCTGAATGAAATGTGTGGCCTCTTTATTTCTTTCATCTTCTTATTTTAACACTGAATCAACTGTCATGAGTTTGCAGATTATTATGACTAAATTGAGGATCTTTTCCACTAAAAAAACTATTTTGCTTAAAGTATTCAGCTTGTCTTTACTACAACTCACACTCATGTTTATCTCAGAAGCCAAATGATCCTTCAGGCTGGATTTTATTACAGGATTTTTGGATTATAAACAGTGTCTGCAACAATCAACTTGCTGCTTTCAGATGATCTGGCACTTGCTGCAATTGCTTTTGTTTTAGGAAGGATTTTTTAAAATCCCTCCTAGGAACATATGATTAGGACAAGAAGGGGGGCCAGTACATTAAACTGTATCTTTAAAGAGAAATAAATAATAAATGTGTATAAAAGCTACTCAGTAAAAATACTGCAGCTACCAACCTGGGCATGAGGAAGTGCAGGGAATTTTCATTTGACTTGGAAAAAACGGCTGCAACTGCCATCAGCGCCGACTCTGAGTCTCCGAGCTCACACCCAGGAAACCTTTGATAAGATTTTTTTTAAGCTTAAGCTCCCGGCAAAGCCAGGGAGAGGAAGAGCGCGTCAGCATCTCCCCGGGATGGAGACACGAGTCCCCCCTAACAGGAGACACGACCCAGCTCGCCCTCCGGCCACCCCCCATCAGCCGGGGCTGCGTGGGGCCGCCTTGGGCTCACGGCCCCGCCGGTACCTGCGCCTCACAGATGAGGACTTCAATTTCTCAGGGTGAGGACTTTAATTAGATAAACCAGATTTAAAAGGATAAATGGAAAATCGACTAGCACAGCAGTAAGGGTAGAAAAACCCCCCCCCAATTACATGAATGATACTCACTGGGTAAAACAACTCCCTTCATGACACCCGTCACCAGTTCTTGTAGCATCAGAAACGTGAAAAACAACCACAAAGATGACACAGCACCATCACAAGCCTTCAGCCGCATGTCGGAGGGATGGTGGCAGCAAGAAAATCCTCGCCTCCCCCCACCCGCCTCCCCTCTGGATCTGAAGGCTTTATTTGTTCGTTAGCATTTTTTATTCGCATTCACAGAGGCTTAATGAGACGGCCGTCCTGTGTTAAACGAAAATCAGCCACTGGGGAAGAGCCCGTTAGTGGCTGTAAAGTGACATGTAACTGTCTCCTGTGCAAAGCTGCTCCTTCCTGACTGCGCTTTGATGGCACTGACGGCTATTTAAAAGGGAAAGTTGCAGATTCCCGAGCAGTTCATCACTGCTAATTAGCCTTTACCTTTTAAAGTTTGCTCAGCAGCTGCCGGATGCTGCAGACACATTCCTTCCTTGCACCCCCTCAGAGCTGTCAGGGTGTGGGGCACCCCGTGGAAAGGGGAAAGGCTCCCCCAGAGCAATTTGGGGGGGGCGTTCCACCCGCTCAGCTGGGCTGTGCGATTTCCAGGGGATAAGGAGCCAGCGTTGGGGTGCAGACCCCGTTCTGCTCCCGCAGCGGGACCTTCGCTGCCCCCCCCAAAAGCAGCTGCCACAGCCCGGCAGGTCCCCGCTCACCGCCCCGCTCCGCCGGCCCCTCGCCCACAAAACCAAACTTGACCCCGGGGCCCTCGCTCTGCCTCGCCTGGGACGTGGCCCGTGATTCATTCCCGCTGCCAAAGCCCCGTGTTGACATTGAAAGGGGCGTTATCGCGGGCGCTGGTGCACCGGGGCGCGGGTGTACCTGTCGCTATAAGAACGACGCCGCGGCGCTGCCCGCACCCGTCCCGCCAAGTCGCCGGCATGAAGCGCCTCCTCCTCCTCGCCGTGCTCTGCCTCTCCCTGGCCAGCAGCTTCAAAAGGTAAGGGGGTCCCCAGGGTGCACCCCGGCTCCCCCCCGGCTCTCGGAGGGGTTTCGCTGCCGGGGAGCTGCCAGCGCTGAGCGGGGCAGTGATGAACAGCAGAGCTGAGCTCCCCCCGGGGCTGCGGGGACCACGTGGATGTTTTGTCGGTTTGCTTCCATCGGTCCGTCGGCTCCGTGGCCGTGTCCATCCCCCCGGGCAGACCCCCTCAGCAGGACGAGCCGCCGGCCGCAGCCGAGGCCTGTGAGAGCAGACGGGGCAGAAAACACCGGCACGAATTCACCCTGGCCCTGGTCCTTTTTCCCAGCCTGAAGGCTCTTTTCCACCAGTCACGCTGAGCTCCTGCCCATCCCGCCGCTGCGAGCAGGCCTGTGCTGGGGCGCGCATGCCCTCCTGCCAGCTGCACCCTGCTCAAACAGATTAAGTCCCCCCCTTGTCGGCTGGAAAGCGTTGCAGTGGGGGGTGCGGGGAAGCAGGCTCTGGACCTGCATCCTGGAGATGCTGGGACCTTCAGGGTGAACACGGGGACTTCAGGACACTGGCAACATCCGCAGCCCCGGGCGAGTGACCGGGACCTTTGCTCCCCCAGGGTGACCCTGAGGCGGCACCGCTCCCTGCGGAAGTTGCTGCGGGACCGGGGGCAGCTCTCCCATTTCTGGAAAGCCCACAGGCTCGACACGGTCCAGTACAGCGAGGACTGCGCTGCCTTCACGGAGGTCAACGAGCCCCTCATCAACTACCTGGACGTAAGCGCGGTGGCCCCGAGGGCTGCGGGGTGCCGAGTCCCAGCAGCGGGTCGCGGACACCCCGAAAGGCATGACTTTGCATGAGTGATCCCCACCACCCAAACGCTGCCCGTAAAGCCCACGGCGGCTAACGGAGCCCGTGCCCCAGCGTGCCAGGGCTCGCTGCCCTGCCCGCCGGTCCTTTGTTCCCAGGGCTGTGATGATGAGAGGGGACGAGGCAGCGCGTTCACGGCAGGCGCTGCCAGCCCCCTCCCTGCCCTCTGCACTCCCCGAGCCCGCGGCGCTCTCGAGCACACGGCGGGCAGACACATTTCCTCCAAAACTAACACACCTCACACGCATCAGGGAAGACCCCACCACAAAGGACCCAGAGCCAGAGGTGGAGGGTGTTCCCCGGGCTCTTCCTATCCCCCACAGCCTGAGGGTCCTGTCCCCAAAGCCCCCGTCACTGTCTGCATCCTGAGGATGAGGGATTTTTGGTGCCGTGATGAGCATCATAGAACTCAGGCCTTGCAGAAATAAAGCGAATTACCTTAATGATGAGAGCCTTCCCGCTGAATCCAGCAGGAAGAGGATGGCACCTGCAGCCACCATCTTGCCTTTTGTTCCCGGCTTGCCTTAAATATTTGGCTCCTTTATTTCACCTGGCACAGTGTGGCCACGACAGATCAAACGCTGCCCCGGTACCAGCCACCCCCTGCACTGAACCCCATCAGTTCTCTGCAGACACCCAGGCACAGGCTCCCCTTTGCCAGGATTTCTCGGCGTGCCGACGACTCACGGCTCCGCTCTTTGCTAGATGGAGTATTTCGGGCAGATCTCCATCGGGACCCCCCCCCAGAACTTCACCGTGATATTCGACACGGGTTCCTCCAACCTCTGGGTGCCGTCTGTCTACTGCGTCAGCAAAGCCTGCGGTGAGTAGGGGCTCCCCAACCGACTGTCCCCCCTCCGGCTGGCTGCAGTGGAACCCGGGGTGACACCCCTGGGGTGGCCCCAAAGAGGCTGTGGGGTCACCAGCACACACAGCCCAGGGACTCTGGGGGGATCTCCCCACCCAGCTGAGCCCTCCAAGGCACACAGGGCTAACAGAAATCGGGGGGGGGGGGGGGGGTGAGCAGGGGGAGCCTCGGCGGGTTGGTTTCCTCGGGCGCAGGCGGTGATCACACCGCCAGCACCATCAGCCTGCGGGAGATATCGGACGTGCTCTTCAGGCCATTCTTATGGGAGAGCCTTTAAACAAACAAGCAAAGATGACAGCACATAATAGGGCTTGTCAGCAAGGGGTTGGGTGGCAGGAACGAGGCGGGTGCAGAGCACGGCACGGCTCCGGGCTGGCTGCCCAGGGGCTCGGCGGGTGACAGGCACTGGGCTTGTTCAGGCTGTCAGTGATAAGCCAGCCCTGGCAAGTCCAGCCCGGCTGTCCTGGGACATGGAGCAGCTCCGAGCAGCCCCTGGGCTCCTTGGGTGCTTCCAACAGAGCCCAAGGCAGGTTGGGGAAAATTGTTGGGTACAGCAGTGCCCTTGGTGTTGCTTCTGCCTGTAAAACAGGGACAGCAGCGCTGATCTTCAGGTCTCATAAAAATATTGCACAAGCTAAGCCCGCTCCCCTTAACAAACCTCGCATCTTTCAGGCAGATTGACACGGGGTGGGTTTTATCCCTCCTCGAAACGCCGGCATGCCCCGTTGTCTTATGAGCAGCCCTGTCCCCCGGCAGCACGCCCGGCACACGGGCGTTTCGGCGATGCCACGTTGCCCCATCGGTTTGCTCCGAGGCCGGTCACTGCCACTGGCCGTGGCGGGGGGTCCTGGCACCCGTGGCCGTGCAGATAAATAACATTTCTGCTGACAGCTCCCGTCTCCTTCCCCAGCTGAGCACACCAAGTTTCAGCCATCCCAGTCCAGCACATACCAGGCGATAGGGACCCCCTTCTCCATCCAGTACGGGACCGGCAGCTTGACAGGAGTCATTGGATCTGACCAAGTAATTGTGAGTTATCTTTGGTTTCTCCTGCTCTGGACAACGTGCCTGGGATGTGCCTACAGACTCAGCACCACCATCGAGCCTCCTCCTCCTCCTCTTCCCAGGTTGAGGGCCTTACCGTGAGCAACCAGCAGTTTGCAGAGAGCGTCAGTGAGCCAGGAAAAGCCTTCCTGGACGCCGAGTTCGACGGGATCCTGGGGCTGGCTTACCCCTCGCTGGCCGTGGATGGGGTCACCCCTGTCTTTGACAACATGATGGCACAAAATCTGGTGGAGCTGCCCATGTTCTCCGTCTACCTGAGCACGTACGGACATGGCTTTGCTCCAGGCTTTTGCTTAGACCCTGGCATTGCTTTTAAGGGGCTGCTAAAATAAGGACATGTTACTGAGGTAGTAAGGGGGTTTTTTTGGCATCGTGATGATCATCATAGAACTTAGGCCTTGCAGAAATAAAGCAAATGACCTTAGGCATCTGTGGGAAGCGAGTGGGTATAAATCCACCTGTTTAAAACGCAATGTGCAAAATAAAAGAGAGGAAACCCTTCATGTCTCCTCCTCCCACCAGGAACCCCGAATCCTCCCTGGGAGGAGAGCTGCTCTTTGGTGGCTTTGACCCCTCTCGCTTCACGGGGACCCTGAACTGGGTGCCAGTCACCCAGCAAGGGTACTGGCAGATCCAGCTGGACAAGTGAGTGGTGCTGGGCAGGGAGGGAAGGGTTGGGCTGGGGCAGGGGAGCAGGACAAATCCCTCCTGGTCCTTCTCTCTTTCCTCCTCCTCCAGCATCCAGCTGGGTGGGACAGTGACTTTCTGCGTGGACGGCTGCCAGGCCATCGTGGACACCGGGACGTCTCTCATCACGGGCCCCACCAAGGATATAAAAGAACTGCAAAGCTATATTGGCGCCACAGCTGTGGACGGAGAGGTGACAGCAAGGGTGGGGAGAGGAGGGGGGGGGCAAAGCCCTGGGACCCCAACCCTGCCGGGAGGGACCTCCCGTGCAGCAGCGCCGCTGAGCTGCCCGGCTGTTTCGCAGTACGTCGTGGAGTGCAGCAACCTCAACGTGATGCCCGACGTGACCTTCACCATCAATGGGCTCCCCTACACGCTCGGCGCCCAGGCCTACACCCTCACGGTACGGCTGCGGCTCCAGCGGCACCCCCACCACCCACCCACCCCCCCCAATTCCCAATGGCTCTGGAGACAAGGGTGGCCCAGAGCCACCCTGGGAGCTGAGCCACGGGTCCCAGCGGGTTGCAAGCCCCACTGCTTCGTGCACGGGACCCGCAGTCACCGTCCCTGCGTGCTTCCACGTGCACGAGGCTCTCAGCCTCGTCCCCAGCTTGGCACTTCTCCTTCCCCAGGAGTACAGCGACGGCATGGCCTTCTGCACCAGCGGCTTCCAGGGCATGGACATCGCCCCTCCCGCCGGACCCCTCTGGATTTTGGGCGACGTTTTCATCCGTCAGTTTTACTCCGTCTTTGACCGTGGCAACAACAGGGTGGGGTTGGCCCCCGCTGTCCCTTAGGGCTGTGGCATCCCGGGGGGGCAGGAGGGGAACGGAGCCACGGGGCTGCTGCCCTCGGGCAGGGCAGGGGATCTCACCGCTGCAGCAGCGTCCCCGGAGGTGATGAAGACACCTGGGGACCGCAGCTGAAGAGCCCAGCAGAAGTCCAGTGAATGCCAGGAAGCCATTTCACAATGAATATAAAAATGCCTTGAGCGGCTCTGTGATCTGCTTCGCAGATTCTCATTTTTTTAAACACGGGTCAATAAAAGCTTTAATAAAGCAAAACCTGCCGTGCTCATGTTGATTAGCACAGCAGCAATCCTGCAGATCTCAGCTGGGTTGCACTGGGGTGTTAAATCCCCCTTCCCTGGACCTTGCCCTCCCCCCGCAGCGAGCTAAAAGCATCTGTGCACCCACGGCACTGCCAGGGCTGCGTGCCCGGTGCTACTGGAGTTTCCCCTCTCTGGAGGGAGCCTTGGTGGTTCAGGAGACGCTGGATCTGAAAGGTCAGCCTCTGTGGTCCTTAGCTGGGATTTCCACATGGGCAGAAGGGGACACTTTGCCCAGGTAGAGCAGCAAGTCCCCCAAGGTGGCTGTGTGCATCCCCCCCGAGCTCCCCGCCAGCCTGAGGCGACGGCTGTGGGCAGGGGCAGGGCTGGGGCTGGGGAGAAATGTGTCACTTCCGCAGGCTGAGCTGATGCTGGTAAACAAGAAGGTAATGAGGAAACTGGAGAGACCCTGGGGCTCTTTCTGTGCCACAAAACTCTCAGAAAAAAACAGTGATTTCCCGTTAATTTTCCTTTGATGCCCAGGGCACTCACAAAGACAATGCGGTCAGTGGGTGCTCGAAGCAAGAGAGGGCAAACCAGCTGCGTGCTGCCGAGCCCTGCAGCCACTGGGCACAGGCTGGGCTGGCTCGGAGGGTGGGGGGTCCAGGGGACTTCGGGGGCCCAGGGGAAGGGGGGCAGCTGCTGGCCACAGGGCTCCCCGGGAGGCACCACGGGGCATGTGACTTGCTGACGATGCAAGGGATGCGGGAGAAAGCATGAGCAATCGTGGGTCATGCGTGATGCATCCTGAGACACCCAGGGAAGGCAGCGAGAAAAGGAAGCACAGAGAAGGGTTATTTTTATCTGTGCCTTCGCTCAGCTTTCCTGGCTGGCACTGAAGCGATGCCCTGCAGCGTCGGGGCCGAGGTGCCGGGGTTCCCGTGGCCAGGGCACCCTTCCCAAACTGGAGCAGACTTCAGGGTGGGGTCCGAGAGTGCTGGAAAAATCAGATGTGGTTGTAAACTTTGCGGCTCAGCCTTGTGGTCTGCAATAAAAGAAACTATCTGCCTCACTCAGAAACACTGATTGTGCCACTGACCAGCATATGGTTTCTGTAACTTGTTCCTGTATTGACTTCACCTCGGCTGTGCTTTCCCCGGTGCAGATAAGGTGCAGGGGCAGCTGGACAAAGGTCTCTTCTCCCTCTTCCAGCTTAACTCTTAGCACACCAAGGTGCTGCTGGGCACCAGCCCATCACCACAGCCATAGGCAGCAGGGGAGCATCCAGCTTCCCAGCACAACGAGGGACCACTCAGTGTCCCCAAACACTGGCCAGCAGCAGGAGGTGGCCCAGCTTGGACTTGCCCAGGACTGCTCCGGTGCTGTGTGCTCTTGGGGTCCCCAAGCATCCCGTGTCTGCTTGCCAGGTTTTGGGTGGTCCTCTCCAGCCCTCCTCCCCACACATGGCAGATGCTCAGGGGATCTTGCTCCGGCAAATACCGAGCATCCCAACAAGGAGCATCCCAGCTCCCGCTGTCCTCCAGGGAGCAGAAGTGGCTGGACAGCTGTAGGGAACAGATTAGTCACTTGGATGCCTTTTGCTTTCTTCCCCTTCCCTCGCTCTCACTGCCCTGCGAGCCTTGCCGCAGGGAACAGCCTGTCCTCTCCTTGTCCACGCGAGCCTTTCCTCTGGACGTGGCAGTCTGTGTTCCATTGTCTCCTAGCTGCAAGATCTTCCTCATAGTCACAGGGCAAAAAAACCACGCTTTTTTCCTCAGAATTGCTGACTTGGTGAAGCAATCGAGAGAGGGCTGTAGCTGTGGTCGCAGAAGCTGCTGAGCAACATCTTGGCCATCATCTCTTCTACACCACCACTCCCTCTGCCTTCATCTGGGGCGAAGCTCACACAGGAGCATTAAGGAGAGCAGGAGCTTTGGGAAAATCCTTTTTCTTGCGAAATCGAACAAAAGACAGCTCCGGTGCTGAGCCCAGGCTGGGTGCCCTGAGGGGTACGGCCCCTCCTGCCCGAAAGCAGAAGTGGCTGCAGGCATCAGCTGTAGCAATTCAACCGCAAACCCCATCCCCACCGGCGTGGAGAGGCATCAATCATCTGACCGGGTGAGCAACCTCCATCCCACCGGGCTCAGAGGGACACGTGGACAGGAACGAGGGCAGAAGCAGTCGGGGTGGGAGGTTGGACAACAGAGTCTTGCTGCAGGGGCAAAGGTAAAGCGGCATGATGAAAATAGGCTGAAAATAGGGATTAGGAGATATCTGCTCCAGGGAAACATCAGCTTCTTACCCACACCGGTGAGAACTGGCTCAGGTGCTTCTCCTGTCTCACCCCAGCTCCTCCCCATGCTTGCCCTGTGGAGGGAAAAACAGATTTTTCTGGCCAGACAGGTCCCAGAATTACACCTGGAAAGAAGGAGGAGGATTTGTCTTGCTGAGTGCAGCAATCTTCCCTGAGATCCCATAAAGAATGTCTACAGCAGAAAAGAAAAAAATAAATCTACAGAAAAAGAAGTGGAAAATCAAAAGTCGGTGGCCTAGGAGGGACCCCCACTGGGAGACCCCCAGGTCCCTGGGTGTGGGGTCCCACTGAGGCCACTGGACATTGTTGTTCAGGGTGAGGGAGCCAGAAGGATTCACAGATGGGGGAACACCTTGCTCCCGGTACAAACCCCAAATCCTACTGAATGCTTGGCAGAGGCTCAGGACCTGCCCTTGCACGCCGGGGAGCACAGCTCTGCCTCTGCAGCCATGGCCAAGCAGGTTTTCCACCAGCCTGATGCTCGGAGAGGTGGCCAGAGGCTTCCTCGGTTGCTCTGTGGTGGCAGTGAGATCCCCAAAATCCCACCTGAGGGTTGAACACATCATCCTCCAGCAGCTGCCACCACCTCTGGTTCCTGGGGCTCCATCCTGACGTGGTCCTCTCCTTTTGGGATGCTCATGGGATGACGGTGTTGACCGTGGGTGTTGGGTGGGAGCCCCTAAGAACTGGGGGTTGCAGGGATGTGGCACGGTGCACCGAGGGGCTGCAAACGCTCCTGCTTCTCACCCTGCCCCTCCCCTGCCTGTAAAAGGGGACAAAGCCACATAGAGCCCGCAGTCCCCTCTCCCCGCTCTCTGCCAGGCTGAGCCCCCGAGCCCCACCGTGCCTGCCACTGCCCCCCGCCCCGTCCCCAGCTCCTGAGGCTGCTTATCCCGTCCCACGCTATCGGAGCTGCCTGAGCAAAGTCCAAGGTGGCTCCTGCGTCTCCTCCAGGGATGCTGCTGATAGCCCCGCTGGGGTTTTGTTCTCAGCCCTAAATAATCCCCCAGCAGGAACGCAGATAAGGGGTCCCCAGGAGGTGGGTAAAAGGTACCAGGGGATCCTGAGGAAGAAGAGAGGCCAAAAGTCAATCCCAAACCCTGGGGGAATGAGAGGAGCCTTGTTCTCTTTCCCCCCTAGCAGCCCCGGAGCTTGGGAGCGCCCGGCACAGCCCCAGAGCCGAGGGAAACGCCGTTGACATCCCAGCACCCGCCCGCGGTTCCTCCGCCAGCTCCGGCAGGATCTCGGCCCCTTTCTGCTGATGTCACGGCGCGGGGCCCCGCAGCCGCCTTCCCCGGGGCTGGCCGCCCTTCCCTGGATCCTCCTCTCTCCTCTCTTCCCTCCCCGGGACGCCGGCTGGAACGGAGCCCAGAGCCTTGGCCGCCCGGCAGACGGATGCCCCGGCAGGTGAGTGGCATCGCCCTCTGTCCCCTCCTTTCCCCTCGGCCACCGAGACCGCAGCTGAGCGGGGGACCCCTGGCGCAGCAGTCGGTGGGCAAAAAGGTTGGGAAACTCCATTTTGAGTTTAAAACCGCCTGGCCTCTGAGAAAGCTGGCAAAACAACTGGAAAGTTTGCGCAGGCTGAGACACGAGGCTCTGCCTGTGCCAAGGATGATGCCCACGGCCGGGCTGGGGTGGCAGAGGGGGTGCGGGAGAGCCTGGACCCCCTGGCCAAGAGCCGCCCTGGGAAGGGCAAAGTGCCAAGGGGGAATGGCGCAGGGCTGGCCAACGCATCGGGGAAAAATGCAGAGATGTGGCTGTCAGTAAGTGCTTCCATCTGCACCCTGGCTGGTGCCGTGGCCGGCGCTGCTGCGGAGCTGCTGAGAGCGATGGAGGATGCTCGTCCCTGCCTGGGGAAGGGGCTGCTGGGGGTGGGTGCTTGGGACAGCCGGGCACAGAGCACGTGGGGACACCAGGACATGTTGGGGATGCAGCCTGTGGGGAGCACCACCCTTTCGGGGTTGCTCCCGGGCTGGGTGGCATCCCTGGGCTGTGCTCGGGGCACCCACAAAGTCCAGCCGGTCGTGGTCATCTTTAATAAATGTAATTTTCCCCAGAACGCACTGTGTGTCACGTTTAGGGGGTGGGATTGCGCTTTAGAGGGAGAGGCAGGGAAGTTTTTCCCAGCAGCTTTTAATGGTGAGGATTCGGTGCGGTGCGGCGGCGTGTCTGGACGTGCACTGGCACCGCAGGAGCCGGTCCCGGGAGGTGACGTGGGCCGGGCTTGGCACGGGGATTTCTGCCCCCACCACCGCCGGGATAGGAGCACAGCAGGGTGCTGGCATGGCACGGACATGGTGCTGGCACCGTGCAGACACGGTGGCACCTGGGGACCCGAGATGGCCAGGGTGAGAGTGGGGTGGGGCCGTGGGGAGCAGCGGCTGCTCCCACACCTGACCAGCACCACAGGGCTCACCGGGAGCCAGTCCCATCCCCACAGCCGGGTGACCCCCCCTCTGGTCCCACAGAGCCCATCCATGGATGCCAGCAAGAAGGTGGATCTGAAGATAATTATCATAGGAGCTCTGGGGTAAGGAGCGGCGCTGGCGATGGGAGGGAAGCCCCGCGTGTGCGCTGGCTCGGGAGCCTGGGGGTGCGCAGGCCCCGTCCTTGCTGCAACCCTCCCCCTGAGCTTGGCTTTGCAGTGAAATCCTCGCTCATGTCCATCCCCTCCCGCCAGCGTGGGCAAAACCTCCCTCCTGCACCAGTACGTGCACAAGACGTTTTACGAAGATTACCGCACCACGCTGGGCGCCAGCATCCTGACCAAAGTCGTGGCAGTGGACAACACCCCCCTGAAACTGCAGGTGAGGGGGGCTGGGACTGCCCGGGGTGCCCATGGGGTACGTGTGTCCCACCCTGTCCTGCTGTCCCCAAACTGGTGCCATGAGGTGTGGGGGGGGATTAGCAGGGCCTGATTTTCAGCAGCCTTGAGCATCCATGAACTAAACTGAAATCCCACATGAGTTTTGGGGGCTCAGCACTCCCCTGAAGCTGGTCCCCTGAGCTTAACAGAGCACAGGGCTGCAAACACCCGCACCGCTCGCATCGTGTGTCTATACCTGTGCTCTTCTCTGCCCTAGATCTGGGACACGGGGGGACAGGAGCGATTCCGGTCCATGGTGTCGACCTTTTACAAAGGCTCAGATGGCTGCATGCTGGCCTTCGACGTGACGGACAGGGAGTCCTTTGAGTCCCTGGACAACTGGAGAGATGACTTTCTGGAGAAGGTCATTCCAAGGGAGCAAGATTTCCCCATGGTCGTGCTGGGGAACAAAATAGACATCTGCGATCGCCAGGTAAGGGTGGGGGGGAGTGGGGTGAGTAGATGGGGGTGTCTCTGTGCCCCAACAGCTTCCGAGTGCTGATCCTTAGCAGAGCCAGCCTTCTTCTGATGCCCACTTGAAAACCAGGGCTCCTGGGCGAGGAGCTGCTGGGCACTCAGTGCTGCCACCTCCCCCATGCCTTTCGGGGGGGCACAAGCAGCGCTCCCCCCCGCTGCCCTTCATGGCAGAGACTGTCCTTGCTGAAGACAGCAGGAATTAAACATCTCAGATAGCTGCCTGCACCCTGCCCTCACCCAACAATGCCCGGATGGGCGAGGAGGGTCCCCTCTGCCAACCCCCCAGCAGCCGCGGCTGTGTTGTGGCTCCATCCTCCTTTCCTGCAGGTCCCCAAGGAGATTGCCTCAGCCTGGTGCAAGGAGAAAGACATCCCTTATTTTGAAGTCAGCGCCAAGAACAACATCAACGTCGCAGAGGCTTTCGAGACCCTCGCAAAGCAGGCGTTAACCACGGTGAGCATCGCGCCTGCTCCGAGCCCGGGCTGGCAGCAGGGATTTATTTTGGGTGGGAGCCGGACTCAGCCACCCCCCGGAGCTGGCCTGACAGACCCCCCCCAGCCCACCCTCTGATGCAGAATAGCTTCTACTTATAACATACAGGAGAGCCCCAGGAAAGAGAAATGCCTCAGTGTCCGATTTCTTAAAATAGACCTTAAACCAGCTAGAAAAGAGTAAGAATTGCTATTTCTCTTTGCCCACGGTGATGGGAATGGGGTGTGTGGCACCGCACAGCGTGCCAGCACTGTCCTCTAGTGGCCATCCCACGGGGACCTTCGTGTCCCCACGCCAAGCAAAGGGGTGGCCCCACCCCTGGGCTTTTCCTTGGATTTTTCCTTTAATCACAAATCAGGGCTGAACCTGTCCTGCGGTTCACTCAGGCTGGCTCTGAGCTGATGCCACTCACCCTTTCTCTTTGTTTTTTTTTTTTTTTTTTTCCAGTATAAAGGGATTTTTGAGAGTTATTTAACCGACTCCATCAAACTCACTCCCAACGACAAGCCCAAGAAGAGCTGCTGCTGACCCCGGGCATGCTGCCGCGCTCCGGGCTGTCCTGCGCAAGCACGGCCCAGGCTTGTTGGACCCCATGATGCCCAAGGCTGGAGCCCTGCCCGGGGGGTCTGAGCCCCCCACCCACCCCAGCCCACCCGCAGAGGCTGGCCAGGCCAGGCCACAGGACAGTTGCCACTTGGCGGGCCGGGACCAGCCGGCTGCGCATCCCAGGACTTGCTGCTTCCCACCTCTCCGGAGCTGCTGTCCCAAACCAGCAGCTTCCCAAATCGCTGCTGGGTCACGGTGGCCCCGTCCCCCCTCGATCCGCTGCCATCTGGCACCCGAGCGGGGGATCCCCCTGCGGTGACAGTGCCAGGGAGCCGGGCAGAGCTCCTGATGCCTTTTTGGAGACCATGACCTTGGTCCCATGGGTGACACTTCCCAGCACGTGGACTGGTGGCCCCGCGGCACTCATGGGGCGTCGGGACTGTCCTGGGGGGAGGAGTGGGGCTGGTGGCCACGGCTCAGGTCTGAGAGCAGCCGGGTCCCCTCCTGGGGCCAGCCGCTGTGGATATAACCATGCTGTGCCTCAGTTTCCCCTGCTCTCATACACATCTCCTGTCAAACACCTTCCAACTCCTGCCTCACCGATGAGGATCCTCAGTCAAGCACTTTGTCAGGTATTTGGTTTTTTTTTTAAAAAAAGGAAATGAAATATTTCATTTGTATTTATATATATGCGTCACTAAATGCTCCTGTGGTCCAGCAGCAGGAGGATGGGGGGGCAGCTCTGGACTCTTGCACTGTCCCATGGGCTGTGCTCCAGAATTTCCTCTGGCAAGACCGGCAGCTCTGAGCCTGTGCCAGCTTCTGGGGGCAGCGGGATGCATTTTGGGGCTGGATTTTTTTCCCGGTGCAAATTTTTGGGCCAGGGGAGAGAGGATGCGCCCGGAGCATCGTGCAGAGCGGGTGTGCAGCGGTGGCGTGGGGGCTGGCTGGGGTGGCTGTCGGCAGAGGGAGCCCACTGGGAGCCGAGCGCCCGCTTCCCTCCTTGCATCCATCCCACTCGGGCTCAGGCACCTTTGAGAAGCAGTTTTGAGGCCCAGGCTGGGGCTGGCCAGTGAGGTGGCCATGGCCACCCCGTGCCACCTTCCCCACGGCCTTGGGACTCTCCTCCCTGGGGCTGCAGCACCCCGCTCGCTGCAGAGCCGTAGGGCTGGGTGGACCCAGGGAGATCCCCCAGCCAGGCTCCCTGCCCCATAGGTCTCTGTGGGACCTCCCACCCTCTCACCACCCTCCCCCAGACCCATCCACACTGACCACACCGCTCCCACAGAGCTTCCCGGGGGCCGTGGGGGCTCTGCCCTGCCACCTCCCGGACCTTTCCACGAGCCCCATCGTGGCTGTTCCCCACCCAGGACCACTGAGCTGTGCCACCAACTGGGGCCAGCACCCATCTGGGTGGCAGGACACGGGGCTGGCAGGGCGAGACCAGAGACCGGGGGGGGCACAGGAGCCACAACGCCGTAATTAGAGTGCCAGTCTCCAGAGAGGCACGTAGAGATATTCCCACCCTCCTCCTTATGCAACACTCAGCCTGTTTATTTGGGCACCAGGCCGGGGAGAGGATTTGTCCCTTAGTATTGGGAGGAGAGGGGCATTAACTATTTCCTCCCTGAGCTCCGCACGCCCTTTTTCCCTGTATCCCTGAGGCAGCGGGACACCGGCACCTCCCCACTGCCACCTGGCTCAGCCCCAGCCCCCCAACCGGGCTCAGCCCCCCCTCCCAGACCCCCCCTCATACCCAGCATCGCTCAGCCCCATCCTGGCACAGCTCTGGGCTCAGCCTCAGCCAGAGCGCTCAGCCGTTTGGGCGACGGGTGCAAAGCACCATCCCCATCAATAGCGCTAGAGTTTCTAATTCCACCCTTTCTCCAGCAGCTCTCGGTGCTGGAGGCAGACGCAAACTTGATCCGTTTTATTCCAGCAAGCAGCAATTTGGACACCCAGAGCCCAGCAGGTCAAACAAATGCACTCAGCGGAGCGGCTGCTCCCTCGGCCGGGGCTGAGCGGCCACTGGCACAAGCCCAGGGCTGCCGAGGGTGCCGAAGCCCGCGAGCGGCAGGAGCCGGGGCCAGGCGGGAGCTGCACGTTTGGTTCAGCTCAGGGTCCACCCGCAGACCGGGCTGCCCCGGGGAGGCACGGCCAGCAGCGCGTCGCAGCACCCAGCCGAGCTGAAGCCAGACCTTCGACTGCAGACACAGCTCGCTCTAGAGCCCTTGCTCGAGCTCTGAGGTGCTGGGCTCAGACGGAGGGGGATGGAGAACAGCGGGGCCTAAGCACTTTGTGTGCCCACACACCGTCATTCCACACACAGAAATTAAGGCTGCATAAGAGATTGCAAGCCTGGGAGCTGGCAGGAGCTCTAACGGCATCACCACCCTGTAGAGACCCCGGATAATGCACCTTGCAGATGTGCAGCACCACGCTGGAGCCGACTGCAGCCATCCAGCTTTTCTTCTCCCTCCATTCCTCCCAGGTAGAAGCACCAGCGTGGTCCTGACAGCCTTGGGACAGTCAGCATCGCCCCGGGAATCCTCCCTCCGGGAAGACCGGGAGCCTGGCTGGGGTGGCACCGCGCCAGGCAGGATGCTGGCAGGAGCAACCAGAGGTGCTAAGGTGGTAATACTATCCCGCAGCTGAAACTTGATAAAGGACTGGAAGGGGGAGAGGTTCGTAACACGTGGGATTAACAAGGTCAGCTCAAGATCTTCTCAGGGTGAAAATCAAAGGGAAAAATATTTGCCTTGTGTGAGTCAGTGAGTTCCTGTGCAGCCAGTGGTACCAGCTCACCGTGGCAGAGGGCCTGGCCCATGGCGATAGTCAGGAAACCAAACGAGCCCGAGCTCTCGCCCTCCCACTGTCCTTCCCCACACTGCTGCATTTAATAAATCAGAGATACTTTCCAGCCGCGATGCTGGACTCTGTGCTTCACACAGCTTGGCCAGCACAGCCAGGCTGCACCTCTGCCTTTACAAGTTTTCATTCACCGATGGAAGCTACACACAAAAATCAGTAAAACCCCAGCCTGAGGACGCTGATCACCAAACGGAAACCATCCCTACGCTGTCGGCACATACAGAAGAGCTGCCCTCAGTATTTGCAGAATTAGCACCTCACACTCACCCTAAATCCTTGACTCCCAGCTGCAGTTTGCTTCAGTGCTTCTGAAGTTTAACTACTCCTAACAGCTCTTCCACCCTCCACCATCCCATGCACTCTAAAAATGCAGCATGCACTCCATTTTTATCTCGTGTGACCAGACTGGTTGAGCTCTGACTGGTTCCAGGTGTGGGAGCTCTGGTTAGAGCCTGTGGATTTGCATTGCAAACTGCCTCTTTGCAGGGCTGACAGATAGCAGCCCCCCTGCAGCTCCCTCCCTGCAAACACGTCCCAGCAGCGCAAGGACAGGCAGCACCGTCCGTCCGCCCCAGCCCGCGGCACCCGCCGCTGGGTGGAAATAAATTCTCTTACTCAACTTGTGATAGTTAACGTAAAGTCGCTTAAAGTCTGCAAAGCAGATTTTAAAAAATCAAGTTTTCCTGCTCCGAAGGAGAAACCCCATTAACCCGAATCTGGGATTGAGTAATGCAGAGGTTTCAGCCACTTCAAGATGTTAGTCTTAAAAGCAGATGTGATAAACCCCAGAGGTTCAAAGTTACAAGTAACCTTTCCAAAGCTTCGATTACAAAAAAAAAAATAAAATCATGGCATCAAAGCCTTAACCCTGCCCTCTAGTGCCACCGGGCAGCAGGTATGTGCCTGCATCTGGAGGGTGTCAGCCCCCGTTTTTGTGAGGTGCTTGGACCGTGGCAGCACCAGCCCCGTGCCCGGCACCGCTCACCCGTTAACGAAGGGTTTGGTGTCGTGGTGTGGCCGGGCACGGAGCCGTGCCGGGGCACCCCGTGGCACCCTGGCACCTCTTTACATGAGCACTGCTGTTGCTATTAATTATCTGAATGACTACTTTGTTTCCTCGATCACTGCCCCATTATTCCACCTCAACCCAGCAGCAGAGAGCCCGTTGCGGGTGACACTAATGGGATTTGTGTGACTGTCCCCCGCTCCCTGCAACTGCCAGGGACATGCAATTAGCCCCTGCTTGAATCGCTCTGCTCCACTGTCCACCTATTCACGGCAAATATTGATGGGTCTCCTTCAAATCCACCACACAGGAGCTTTTGTTACCATGTCCCCGTTGCAGCAGGCGTCCACGTGCGGGGTCGTGCGGGGCCTCAGGGCTCTGCCCGGCCCCAGGGGCTGCGAGCGGCGGGGCTGGGGGACACGGCAGGTCTGCAGGCCAGCACGTAGAGAGGATTAGGGGCTGTGGCCAGTCCCCCAGTCAGCTAAGGTACATGCTGAAGTCAGCAGCGAGCCTGAGCCTCAGGTGTCCTTCCCGCCGTGCACGGGACCGCAGCAAAGCGCAGTTTGCTGGGACGGGCAGATTTGCTCCAGCCAGCCTGGCACGGGGCTGCACCACCATCCCGTGGGGCACTAGCTGGGGCAGTGTTCTGCCTGGAGGGTTTTCCGCCCCTTGTTGCAGTCAATATGCATTTTGCAAAGCCCTCCAGAAATGCTGAGTGCTGTGGAAAGGGTCCTGCGCACGGGCCAGACCCAAGGGCAGGAGAAACAGCAGCAAAAGCGACTTGGAGAAACCCGGGAAGGACTGGTTTCACTGGGGTGGGACTGCTCCCTGTGCAAAGGGCCAGCCCAAGGCCGGGTGCGAGCTCGCCAGCCCCGTGCCACAGCAGTGGGCAGCTCGGCCGAGGCAGGATCAGGCACGCAGTGGTGCTCACCACGGGCTGGATGTGGCCCTTTGCGCTGGGGTGGACATTGTCTTCGCCGAGGGGTTTCGGTGCTGTCGGCATCCAGAGAGCGGGAGCAGCTTCAGCCTCACACTGAGGTGTGCCTGCTGCCCGATGCGGAGCTCACCGCCCCCAAATTCCCTTGTTTTTGGCTCAAGATGGGCCAGACTCTGTCCTGCATAAACACGGAGCTCCTCAGCGCACGGACAGACGTGAACTGTGGTGACTTGCAGCCTTTTGGGTTAACCCCCTCCCGCTGACCGAAGGGAAAATGCAGGCACGCTTCCTCTGGCTGCCCTGGCTGAGCACCGTTGGGTCTTGCAAAGCTCATCCTGCGTGAGGCCACCGGCATCCCTGGGGACGTGGCCACACCAGACCAGGAGCCCGGGCACGCGTGGACCGGGGCTGCAGCCTCCCTCCGAGCCCTGGGCGAGGCTCAGGGCAGAGAACCACGCTCCTGCCAGATTTCCCCCAGGCTTTGCACCTCTCTGGCCAGAAATAATTTATTTAGCTCACTGCCCGCTGACTCTTTCGAGGCAGGCTGGCAGCCTGAGCTGGCTCCTGGCCTCGTGCCGCTGGCTCCCGGCCATCGGTGCAGCACGGCAACACCCTGCCTAAAACTTCTGAAAAAGGCCAAGCAGGCTGCCGGCTCTTTCATCTAAAAGCTGGATCCTGATCTCTAACCAGGGGCGACAGGACCTCCACGGCAGCCATCCTCACTTTAAACACCTGAGTACTTCTGAAGATATTGACCTCCCGAGCCCTGAACAATGAGACGTTTTATTTCACAGCTTATCTCCCATCACCGAGCTTTGAGCATTTTGGCCTTAATGAGTTGCCCAAGGCCACGTAGCAGGCAGTGATGTACAAATGCAATGGCTCCTCTTTCCCCCCAGGACCACATTTGCTTTTCACCCATACCCCTCCTGCTCCCCGGCTTTGTACCTTCTTGCACAAACGCTGGTGTAAAAGAGGGAAAAGCTGCACCTTGCTGAGCTTCTCCAAAAGTCCTCCACCCACCTTCCCATATTTTGGGGGGGAAAGACTCTTCTTTTTTTAAAGAAAATTGGAAAATTTCCCTTTACTGGAATTCAACTGTTTAAGCAAAAAACTCTCACTTCGGTTGACTCGCCTAATTTGGAGAGTGGGCAGAAAGCCCCGAGGGGGGAAGCAATGAATGGTGGGGGGGAGGCAGAGCCCGGGGCCACCCCCGAGCCTGGATTCCAGGCGAGTGGGATCCCCCGCGCTGCAGCCTGCGGGCCGGGGCCGATCCTGCCGCCGGTGAGCCCCCCCAACCACCGACCTGCTGCAAGGCCATGCATTTTTGACTGAAGGTGTGGGCTGGGGCTGCTCCCCACCCAGCCCCTGGGAGCAGCTCGCCCCGCCGCTGAGCACTGTTCGTGTTTCTGGGTGTTGTGCAGACCTTGCCGAGCACTTGTGTGCTCCCCCGGAGAAGGCAGCTATCTTGCACCTATTTTACAAATAAGATAACAGCCCTTGCTCAAGGTCACTGGAGGCAGAGCTGGGAAGAGGGCTGTCAGAACGCCATCCAGCCTCAGCACTTTGCCGAGGACAAACAGCCCTGGCCTGCTCCGTGATGCTCTCTGGGGGCTGTCCCCAGGCTGGGCAGGGTCTTCTTGGGGGTGCTGCTTGCTGTGGAGACCCTCGCTGTGCTCCAGAGGGAGATCAGAGTCACTGGGCTTGACTCTAACCAGTAGAAGATGCCGAGCTGGGACGTCTTACGCTGCAAAGCCTTCAATCCGGGGAGGCACTTGCACCCTGCGCTCGTGCCAGCCCTGCTGCTGTGGGGCAGGGCTCTCCCGGGAGGAGGTCTCCCTCTGAAGACAAGGGCCAGCACTGATGTGATGGGGCTTGTTCGATAGACACGTGCAGCAGACACGGTCTCATCAGGAGGCTGCCCCTCCCCTTGCCTTTGGAGATGTTCCCACAGGGCTAAGGCAGGTTGTAATGGCCGTGAGCAGATGAGACACAGCAATCCCCTCCCGCAGATAACCAGAAAGCTGTCGTGCCTCTCCCCGGCTCTAAGTTCACACCATGAAATGAACTGCACGAAACATCCACGTGGTGCTGAGCCATAGGGGCAGCTTTGAACCTCCCAACGCCTTTCTGCATTCCACCCTTTATTTTGGTGCTGTAAATAATCCTGCTGTCTCCCTCCGGGACACTGTGTTCCTCATTCCTCCCTGGATAAAGCTGTTGACCCCTGTGCCAGCTGGTGAGACCAACTGTGTGTCCCTGCAGTGAAGGGGGAAGCCTGGGAAGCATTAAAAATTGGCGGTTCCCTTGCAATCCAGACCTGTATCTCCATCGCCCGGCACCGCGGACCCAACAGCTTGGCCATATTTGCCAGCGAGACTGTGGCATCTGTCCCGGGCCCAGGAGCTACATTCCAGGGCAAGAAGGAAACGATGATAACCAGCCCTGGGAATCTCACCGCTCCAGCCAGGCTCCGTGCGGTGACGCACGGCCCCCGCGGGTGACACTGCTGGCGACGCTGCGGGTCCTCGGTGGGTACCAAGCCCCGCCAACCTTCTGCTCGCAGCCGGCAGACCCGAGCATCCCGCAGCACCGGGCACATCCAACGCCCTGCTCCAGGGATGGCCGCCTCGTTCCTCATTCCCGTGGGAATCTGGCAGCTCCAACCTCTGCTCTCCCACCTGGCTGAGGCACACCACCGATTGCAGGAGCTCCTGAAAGGGCGGGCAGGGAAGCAGGACACCCCGCTTAACTTCAGATGCCCCCTGGGCAGATGTCACAGCCTGAGCCATATGGAGCAACAGCCCTTGAGGACCTCCCAGATCCACCTGGAAGCACCAGTTTCTCTCCACAAAGGCCGCCCCACTCCCCCCACAGCATCTCCATCCCAGGCCCTGTGCCCGCACAAGCCCCATTTCCTTGGCAAAACTGCCTGAAAGCAAGAAGCAGCTCCAGCCACAGGTCCCAGGGAGGGAAGGAGGGATGGAGGCTGCCTCCAGGTCCCACCACCAGCAGAGCTCCCAGGAACCAGCCCCCTCCGCCCCGGGGGATGCGCTGCCTTTCCCACTGACTCTAACCTCAAAGTTCCAAGAAGGCTTTCTCATATTTTCCGGCAGTAAATTACCATTGAATTATTACCCTCATTAAGTGCAATATATCTGCTAATATTAATCATCTGCAAATAAATCCACACATTCCAGCACTTGGTATGCTGTTATCAGACCAGGAGATAAACAGCTCAGCAGTCTGTGCACCCATGTTTGACTGCAGGGTGTCCCTGTGGTGTCTCTCCATCTCCCAGTGCCTCCTGGCTTTCTGGGCAGGCCTGGCATTCCCCAGACACTCGTCCATGACCTGCACATCATCCTGGAAGGTCTATTGGCAGGCAAATCCCAGCAGAGCGGCTTGGGCCACACCCGGTGAGTTTGGGAAAAGCAGAAAGAGGCAGAACCGTGGTTGTATTTATAGTTACCGAAACTGGAATTTGACCAGGACTGCACCTCCCGTTGCAAGAAATGCCAAAGGACCATTGGTGGCTCTATGGGGCTGGTTTCTCCATAGGGCAAGACCTTGCAGTTTCCTGATCACACCCACCAGGACTTTGGCATAGCAGCTCTCACAACAGGGAGCTGCCAGCCCTCCCCACGAGCTCATGCAGCGGGAACCCGTGGTGAGTCTGTCTGGGTGGGAGGGACACCTGGATTTGAAGGGGACAGAGCAAGCCTAAAGGTCTCCTGCAAATCATCCCTACGGGAAAATTACCTTGCACAGGATTGAGAGCTTCCTCAGGTTTTGCCAATGCTGGGTGGGCAAGAAACCCAACCAGTCGGACTTCTGCCCTGCCAGTGTCCCAGCCCAAGCCCCAGGCAACTGTACCACTGGATCCCTTTGACTGGTTTGGTTTTGCATCCCAGTGTAATTGCATTTTATTGTCCGTCTGCCGGGGATCTGTGATATCCCCTCGGACCTGGCACCCCCACTGCTGACCTTGCTGGGTCCTACACAACGTGCCTGTCCAGGGCCTGATGCAAAGAGCAGACATGAGGAGCACCAGCAGCTTCCTCGCCTGGAGCTGTTTCTGTTTTGCTCATGCAGTGAGCCAGCTTTGGGATTTTACTCTTCGTACCAGCTAGATTGAAATGAAGCTGACAATGCTCCCAAAGCTCGGAGCTGGGCTGGTCCCCAGGTGAGACCTGTCCCCTCTGGATTCGCAGACTGGCTGCACAGCCTCTCTGCTTGGCAGCTTCTCTTTTTTCAAAGGCAGATGGCTGTGATTTGAATGGAAGCTTAAATTCAGGGCTCTGTGGTCCTATTCCAAGCTCAGATACTGCTCTCAAGCAGGTTGCTTTCCTGCCATTCCCATGGCCACTTCTCCAGCTCCACAGCTCTGCCCACACTGGGATGTCTATTTAGGAAAGTGAGGCGGAAAAAAATCTTTCACTGGTGGAGCTCTGCTAGGAAAAGTGCCAGTTCAATGATGTCAAAAAAGTCCCTTTTATCATTAGTTGATTGTCCAGGCAGTTCAGCAATGCCAGCACTGCCTGTGCAGCAGAGATGCTGTTTCCTCTCTGTCTGTGGTGCTTTGTGAGCAGGACCCCTGTGCCTGGGACCTTTGGGTGCTGGTGTTGGGGTTCCCTGGATTTGCCCCATGGCAGGGACCACTGCGCACACTTGTGGGCTGGCCCTCCTGCCATGTCATGAGTTCCCGTTTCAAAGGGCTCCATGCATATCAGGCTGCCCTTTAAAAAAAACCACTTGATATGGGTTATTAATGACATTTACGGGATAACTGCTTGGCAATTATTACCTCTGTCTGTCAGATGGCAATGAATCAGCAGCCCCTTTTCCGCTGGCACCCTCTGCCAGGCTGTTCCTTTGGCATGTTCTGGACACAACAATTGATTCCCGTAAGATTAGGTTTCCTGGCATTAAACGCTGATGCCTTGTGCATGCACAAGGTACCAGAGATTTTTACTCTGACAGCCTCTGGGAGCAACCAAAGGCCACATCGTTGCCTTCTCCCTTGCTCCCGCCCCAGCCATGCCCTGCTCCTTCTCTCCGCTCTCTCAGTGCCCTGCCTTCTCTCTCTCTTCTCTCTTTTCCCCTCTTTTTCCCTCTACCCAGGCCAAAAAACACTCAGAGGTGGCAGCACATCCCACCCGCCCTGTGTCTGCGCTTGGGGATGAGCTGGAGTAGAGAGGGCAGCAGGGCCATCCCCTATAAACAGTTTGTGCCGAGCTGTCCTTGGGGATGAAGGGAACACGAAGGATCAATTCCTTCCCAATACCCTCCCCAGCTTCCTTCTAGTGGCTTATTCCTTTGCTGATGTCCCCCGCTGATGTCCCCATCCTCCTCATCATCTCTGACATCCGGACCTGGCTCCCACACTCTCAAATCCCTCTGGGAGGAGAGGAGACCACGAGCCTGGACACAGCTCGGGAGGGTGGTGCCAGCGCGGGTCAGGGACACGGTGGCGGGGGGGGGGACGAGTCCTTTCCCCTAGTCTGAGCTGGATGCTCCCTGCCAACAAGCACGTCACACCAGTGACTTTTTTTCAGCTCGAAACGCTGCATTTCCCGAGACATGGGCAAATTCCCATGGTAGGAGGTTGAGCGGTACCTCTGGGGGTGACCCCCGAGTCTGCAGCTCCCGGGCGGCCCATCCCAGCGCCTCCCCGCTCCATCCCTGTGCGCTGCCAGGGGCATCCGAAGAACTCGTCAAACTCTCCTCCCGACGAGCACGTGGCGCAGGGGTGGCTCCTGCCTGGCCCTGCCTGGGGACCGTGCCTGCAAGGCTGATGACAGATAGCCCAGCCTGGTCCGCGCCGGCACGTCCCCGCGCCGCTGCGGGCTTCGACCTCCTCCCCACGCAGGGGAACGGAGCCCGCGCCCTCTCTCCCGGGCAGGTAGCGGGGGCTTCGCCTCTCTTTCCCACTCCTCTCATCCCTTTGAACCTGGAAATAAGAAAGAAAATGCTTTCCTCTGCCAATCCCATCTTCAAAGCCCGAGCGGCGGGGTCCGGCGCTGGCACAAAGCGCACCATTGTCCGTTCCGGAGGCGGAGAGTCGGCCGGGGCACAAAGGCCGGGGAGATGCTACCCACCGCGCCGGGAAGCTCGCCCAGGCCAACAAAAGCATCTTCTCCCGCCCCGAGTCCGAAGCAGCTGAGGGAGGGGGCCCGGGGTGACGGTGAATATGAGCTATTGTCACCGAGAGCCCGGAGCATGGAGGGACCCGCAAAGGTGATCAAACAGCCCAGGCCTGAGCGGGAAGGGGTGGGGTGAGGGGGGACATCCAAAAAAGCCCTTGTCCCTCTTCAGATCTCTCCTTATCTCCCCTGGCTATCTCCTGGGCTTAGCCTGGGTGTACTTGCTTGCAATTACCTCCTCCAAGCCAATCAGGCGCCGAGCACAGCCCTCGGTCCCCTTGACTGAGGTGATTTATAAATGACTCACTGGCTTATTTGAGCACAGACCTCTGCACACCTCCTTGGGAGCACCTCTCTGCCTGGGCTTTCTTGCCACATCTGCAGCTCCCCTCACAGAATCGGCCCTTTCACCGCCCGGCGAGGCGCAGGTAACCCAGCTCCAACAATTGTGCTCTTTGTCTGGGTGGGCGTGGGGGATTTACACTCTGGTTGCACAGCCACTGGGTGTGAGTTTCAGTATTTGGAGAACTGGTACTTTTTTTTTTTTTCCCCCCTTCCCTTTTACTCCCTCCTTTTGCAAAGGGGATTTATAGCAGCAGATTTACTCAGGAATTAGCAACACCAATGATCCAAGAGATTGATTTATGAAGAGAGGTTGGAAGAGCCAAATATGTGAATTAATTATTACTAGAATAAATCCTGCCATCTTATCCTGGCTGGCTCCTGCTGAGATCTGGGGGGGGATTTGCCTGGTATTGGAGAGGCAATATTGATGAGAAACGTTCTGTTTCTGGATCCTTGTTAGGATCAGAACTTTCTGTGCATGGGACTATGTAAAGTGGTCCCTGCCTGGAGGATGTTGCAGCCCAAATTCGACTTTGTACACACAGGTATGGCGAGAAAGGATGTGGAGCCCAGCACCTGCAGGCAATGGTTGAGGAGCACTGGTCGTGCACAGGAATCTGACCTAGGCAAGGGGTCTTTGCTGCGCGGGAGATCCTGGTGCATGGATGCACGGCTCTGGGCACGCAATCGGATTAAGAGGGAATTTTAAAGCTGGGAATGAGACATGCTCCTAAAGTGACAGCTGTCAGACTGGGTGCAGGGTCTCCAGCTCCTTCCAGTGCCATTTCATGGGATGTTTAGGACCAGTTTGTGCAGGCTCACTCGTATATAGGCAAGAGAAAATATCCCTGTAAGCCTGCTCCATTGCGGTAAACTGCTGCTCACGTAGCTGGGATGCTTTCTGCTCTGCCCTGATAAAATTTGTCCACCCCATATTTGTAAGCAAGCTGAAAACTTAAGCTGGGGACCTGTCCTTCTTTCCCTTGAAGATAAGACCTTGGAGTGACATCTGTCGCTGGCCACACAGTGCTTCTGCCCCAGGTCAGAGATTTTCAGTAAAGAAATGCCATCCCATCCTCTACCTCTGGGGGAGGATGGATTGGGTGAGCCCAGAGGTGTTTTTCCTTCTCCAAGAGCAAATCCGCAGGGGCAGGGAGCGTGTGCAGGAGCGAGCTCTCAGCAGGCATCCCGGATAAGTGTTCACAGGCAGTGCAAGAATGCTGCAGTCTGCAAACTTTTTAATTCCTTGGGATTTACACTGCCCACCTGCTCTTCAAAGGCGGAGGGCAAGGTCTGTGTCAGAGGAGTGTGGAGAGCAGAGACCCATGGCAGCAAGGGATGCCAAGGTTTCACTTCTCCTTCTTTTATGTGCACTTTCCAACCTTCCCTCCTCCCCATCCCAAGGGCTCTGTACGCCGAGGGAGCGGCAAGGGGCTGGGGAGGATGGACACACCACTTTTCAGAGGACAGACTCCGATGCCGTTAAGGTCAGGCGCTGCTCTCTGCCTGCCAAGGAGCTGGCAGCCTGATCCCAGCACCGCGGTGTCACGCTCAGCAAGGTGACACCGCTGGGGGATGGCAGGGCAGGGAAGCTGGTGGCTTTCGGAGGACTATGATGGGGCCATATCTACACCCCAGACCGCAGCACCCCAGGACATGCACCCGCTGCCTCAGCTCAGCCCAGCCCTCCCTCGGCGAGGTATGGTGCTGGATGCAACCACAGAAGCAATGGAGAGTTAGGGTGGGGTTGGGAACAAGTGGGTTAATCAAACAAATCACAGAAAGGGCAGTCCAGATCTGGGCTCATTTACCCCAGTGTCAGTGCAGGGCAGATCCTCCGTGCCCAGGGCGTTTGCTGCATTTATAACAACATTAAAAAGAGCAGAAGCTGAGCTGCTGGATATAAGCATTTCACTTAATAAACACCCTTCAAGCCAAACACTTTGGCTTCACCTTCAGGAGCTGGCAGATGTCTGCAGATCTTATTATTCTGGTTACCAAGTGCAGAGCTAGTTTGGTTAGAAAATCGTGTGAAGTGGTACATCAAACATTGGCACTGGCCCAGCGACGGCAGAACAAGAGTACGGTGCAGCTCTCCTGCCCAGTGCCTGCGTTGGGCTGGGTCACTTAAAAAAAGAAAAGGGCCATCTGCCTTATGGAAATCACCTATTTAATACTCCAAATATTTAATCTAAACAAAAAGAAAACACTGATGTAATGCCTGGCTGCTCGGTGGCAGAAGTGCAGGAGTGGAGGGGGACGTTAAAGCCGAGGCTGCAGCACGGTGCAACGAGATGGGAAGGTGGGAGCTGGGGGAAGCAGAGGGGTCTCCTCGCTGCACCTCCCGCACCCCGCTCCCTCCTTCACCCTCTCCCTCTATCTCTGGCTTTTATTCCACCAGCCATCATGATGGTTCCCGTGTGCTGCTTGTGGGAAGTTGATTGAAGCAGCTAAGCTTTGACTGCTTCAATTTGGCATTCTGCCTTTTCTGAGGCTAAAGGCCGTTTTGGGGAGAGGATATTTTTCATAACTGGTCTATATGCTCTCCTAGCATCAGCCTCTTCTATTTCCAAAGGACAGAGGTCAAGAAAAAGTTAAACCCCATGGCCAAATGTTGTGCGTGTTCAGCGCATGGCACCATGCACGCAGCCAACTGCTCAGCCCCTGAAATACAACCCCCGCTTCCCTGCTTTGGCCTTCTTCCCCTTCCCCAGATTATCTTATTACTAGGAAAGGGTTTTTTTACCAATATACTTGTGCCAGACATATAAGACTATAAATCTGGCTTTACCACTGAAAGGTGCTTTCTTCTTGAATCAGTTCATTTGTAGATGAACCCTATGGCAATTCAGAGCCAGAGGTAAAACAAAATTAAATCGAATCAAAGCGATTTTAAGTGTGAGCAAAAAGGTGTGCGCAGCCAAACGGCCCAACTGAAGACACTAACCACTAACCTGAAGGAACGTGCCGGGGGTCCCTCGGTGACGAGCACCCGCTGTGGCCCTTCAGCTGGACTCGGTCCTGGCCTGTCCCTGATGCCAGGAGGTCAGAGAGAGTGAACAACCCGGGAGCACAGGGGAGGATCCGCTGGGCTGATCGGCGCCCGATAGTGGAGGTGAATTATACAACATCCTTTTGAAATGCCTGAACTGACTGACAGCAGAAACCTCCTCTTCCTCCTGCCTGTGTGCTTTGTGAGCCCAGCTCGACACCAGAGGCGTGAAAGGGAGAGGGAAGCGGGTGTGAGGCGGGGGGGGTGAGGCAGAGTTCAGTCTGGAGGAGCACCCGGCACTGCAGCATCTGCCACTGCAGCATTTGGCACTGCAGAACCCAGCACTGCAGCATCTGCCACTGCAGCATTTGGCACTGCAGAACCCAGCACTGCAGCATCTGGCACTGCAGCATCTGCCACTGCAGCATTTGGCACTGCAGCATCTGCCACTGCAGCATCTGGCACTGCAGCATTTGGCACTGCAGAGCCCAGCACTGCAGCATCTGGCACTGCAGCATCTGGCACTGCAGCATTTGGCACTGCAGAGCCCAGCACTGCAGCATTTGGCACTGCAGCATTTGGCACTGCAGAGCCCAGCACTGCAGCATCTGGCACTGCAGCATTTGGCACTGCAGAGCCCAGCACTGCAGCATCTGGCACTGCAGCATCTGGCACTGCAGCATTTGGCACTGCAGAGCCCAGCACTGCAGCATTTGGCACTGCAGCATTTGGCACTGCAGCATCTGCCACTGCAGCATTTGGCACTGCAGCATCTGCCACTGCAGCATCTGCCACTGCAGCATTTGGCACTGCAGCATCTGGCACTGCAGCATCTGGCACTGCAGCATCCGGCACTGCAGCATCTGCCACTGCAGCATTTGGCACTGCAGCATTTGGCACTGCAGCATTTGGCACTGCAGAGCCCAGCACTGCAGCATTTGGCACTGCAGAACCCAGCACTGCAGCATCTGGCACTGCAGCATTTGGCACTGCAGCATCTGGCACTGCAGCATCTGGCACTGCAGCATTTGGCACCGCAGCATCTGGCACTGCAGCATCTGGCACTGCAGCATTTGGCACTGCAGAGCCCAGCACTGCAGCATTTGGCACTGCAGCATCTGCCACTGCAGCATTTGGCACTGCAGCATCTGCCACTGCAGCATTTGGCACTGCAGCATTTGGCACTGCAGCATCTGGCACTGCAGCATCTGCCACTGCAGCATTTGGCACTGCAGCATCTGGCACTGCAGCATTTGGCACTGCAGCATCTGGCACTGCAGCATCTGGCACTGCAGCATCCGGCACTGCAGCATCTGCCACTGCAGCATTTGGCACTGCAGCATTTGGCACTGCAGAGCCCAGCACTGCAGCATCTGCCACTGCAGCATTTGGCACTGCAGCATCTGGCACTGCAGCCGCCCCGTCCTTCCCCACGCCGTGCCTCGGTGCAGAAGCACAGCAGAGGTTTCAGGGGAGGAGACGGGAGCTTCCTCGCCCAACCTTGAGGTTCTTGGGCCCTTTCACCGTGTTGCCCCGGGGCTTCCAGGGCACCTGCAGCCGCAGCCGCAAGCGGGAGGCCGGGCGGCGCGGCGGGCGCGGGGCTGAGGACACTGATTTATTCGGGGCAGCAGGAGTCAAGACCTTGTCCTGGTGTTGCAACCAAACCCTTGCACCTGGGCTTGACTTCTCCAGACAGACCTTGTCTCCTGGGGTAGGGGAGAGTTGCTTTTTACAACCCTTTCTTGAGCAATGGAGCTGGGAGAGAGATGTTTTTAATGAAGATTTCCCCAGGATTTAGAAGAGACCAGACCTCTGAACTCCATCAGCTGAGAAGCAATCAGCAAGGAGATCTGCACGTGCAAGGAGAAGGGGGGATGGAGAGGGGGCAGAAAAAGGAGGAAAGAATATTTCCAGAACACTGATTTTTTTCTCCCTAAAATGTAGCAGATGCAGTCCCTGAATGTCCAGCTCTGCACTGGAATCAGTTTGGGCCCTTATAGCACATATATTACTGCAAAAGGCAGTGATCAGATTGCTTTCCCACTAAATTTTGACTCACACTCCTTGGGCTGGAGTCCCTTTTCTATGCCTATGCCAGTACAGGAAAGTGGCTTTATGCCAATGGCTCCTATCAACACTAGTCAGAAACCTCAATGTGACTTTCCTCTTCCCAAACACAGCTATCACCAGCACAGGGCCAGATGATAAGAACTTAGTAAATGCATTTGCAAGATGAACACTGGGAGAAAAGGTCTGTGCTTGGCATGCACAGGCTGGTCTGAGACTGGCAGGGCAGGGATCAGCCAGGTATGAACAGATGGGACTCTTTGCTGATGACCTACAGGGACAGAATCTCTCACCCACATCATATTCTGAGAGCAAAGCAGTTCTGTCTTCATTTGTTGCTTGCTCCCAGTATTCACTTCACAGTCACGTACTCAGTGTGTCACAATTTTTCCAAGACCCTGGGCTCAGTGGACTTAACAGTGAGGCCAAACTTCACATTTCTCAGCATCATCCACTCTAGCCAACACACTGGAGGAATGGGCTTCCTGAAAAGCTTGTCATGGGGCCCCCACACTTGGAGCTCTTCCCCCAGACCTCATCCATTATTGCCATCCCCATACTAGAAGAGAGATCTTGAAAAACCTGGTCCCTGCAAAGCAGCAGCTTATGGCACTCTGGTTTTCTCCCCACACACATTGCATTTGCTTCAGTGTCCTGCCCCAGCTGTGGGATTTAAACCAGCTCCGCAGCTTGCTGTGGTCTTATCCCATCAACACCAGGACAGCTGGGTTTGTCTTTTGTTCAAGGAGCAGTCACACAGCTCGTTCTCTTTAATTCCGAAATCTCAAAGGTTTAACCTGCTGTTTGATCTAGGGCAAGGCCATTGATAAGCCAAGTCAAGAACTTGACGCTGTCCGAGACTCTGACATCATTAGCCTGTTTGTTTAAGATGGAATTTAATCATGGGGATATTTTTCCCTCTATACTTGCCTTGTTTATTATTTTTCCTGATTGCCAGCACTTTAGCTCAGCAGGGGAAATTCATTAAAGAGCTGTGGTATAATTGGCTGATTCAGTCTGTCTGATGGCCGGCATGCTACTTGGCAAGTGATGGAGCCGAGAAATAAAGCTGAGAGAAACTTCCTGCACCAGAAACTCGGCTGGGTTCATCACCCCTTTAGAAGTTTTTGCTAAGCCTGGGCCTGGGATACAAAATACGCACAAGGGAGAACTGGAAATCTAGAGCAGGGCTGTGGGGCTGGGCCCTGGAGAAAGGCTGGGCACGCTGGGAACCTGCTCAGCAATGGGATCTGGAGCACGGCTATAAGGCTGGGACAAGACTTGGGCAGACTGACATGGGAAAACCAGAGAATGACTGGGTGGGCTTCTGGCATGAGTATAGGGACTGAGAAAGAGCCTAGGTCACTGCTTAGTCTCAGCCTGCACCAATCCTCCAAAAGGTGAGGCTTGTAATTGCTCTAGGAAGAGTATCTCTAGCTGACAAGGAGCAGCAGGGATGCCGGTGTGTGCACGCCTGCCGAGGGCACTGGGTTGAGCCTCTGGTAACGCAGGAAGAGGGACACATCCCTAGCTGGCACCTCGCTGGGGTCCCTCCCGAGTCAGCGTGGGTGCAGCTCAGAGCCTGGCATCAGAAACACACCATTGCTGGAGCTGTTTTACAGAAAACTGCACTTGATTGCTCCTGTGATCACTAAAGCATCCACTGCAAGAGTGGGGTTGATGACCTCCCTTTCTAAACCCATTAGCTCCTATTTGCGTAACGATTCTGTTGACCTAAATTCTCCCCAAAGTTTCGGCTGCCTGCATCGTACTTTCCTTCCTGCCCTGGTCTGCTGGGCCGCTTTGTTGCATATTACCCACGTCTTCCAGCCCCCACACCAGGGTAACAGCTCATCAGTGAGGACTGACATTAGTCCTGCAGACAGACATGTTGCTCATCCTGCTTCCAGCGAACTCGGTGTCAAGCTGTGCAGTGACTTCAGCAGTGTTCACAGTGCCTAAAGAGGAGAGAGGAGGATGTGGTACATTCAAATCACTCCATAAGCTCTCAGCAACCTAGCTGTTTTTTCTCGATACATTCTTCTGCCTGAATCACCAGCTTTTTCCACCCCCTCTTCTAGTCCTGTGTTGGGCAATGACCCACTTAGATACACACCATACCACAAATAATTACCAAGATCCTCGTTTTATACCTGACCACTTCCTCCCTCCACTCTCAGCCTCTGCTGTTCACAATGATTCTCCCCTCTTCCCAGGCACCACTGGTCATAGTAAAGTAAGGGTTCTCTGAAGTTCATCATCTTTCTTTGGTGAGACCCAGATACTGGGCAGGACTAGTCCATCCAGATGTTTTGGCATCTTCATCACTGAGATAAATTAGCAACAGTTATCTTTCTGCCCATCGCTTCCTAGAATAAACCAAGGACTCATCCACAGCCTCTCACAGCAAGTGAGAAATAGGAAGGCTGCTGAAGGCAGTGTAGCAGGAACACCTCAGATGGAAACTGCCTTTAATCACGGTGACAGTATCTACCATTTCAAACTGTGTCAGGGCTGCCCAGTGTTGCCAAGTCTCACCAACCTCACTGGCAGATGGTGAAACTGAGGCATGAGAAAGGTCAAGTGACTTGCCCGAGGCGAAAAGGCAGTCACTGGCAGAGCTCAGATTAACACCCATGCTCATCTGCCAGGCAATCCAGGACGCGCTCCTGTCCCCTTCATGCAGCATCCCTCATTAGCATCACCTCAAAATAGGTGGTAAAAACTCCCTGTGCTGGGGAGCAGCAGCCCCCGGTGCTGGGAGAAGCCACTCCCAGGACCTGCCTCTGCGCCACAGGGAAACTATTTAGGGTGGAGATGTTCGGGGAGGGCTCCCAGACGCTGGAGGTGTCCGGTCTGTTATACTGCAGGTGGGGCCAGCTCCAGTCACATTCTTGGCTTTGTTTTTTCTATTTTCTGGGAAAAATCTGGATGATCCAGAGATGAGCCACGCCAGGCCTCGCTATGTCATCGAACGTCCTGCATATTCGGTCAGCCTCTTTGATGAAGAGTTTGAGAAGAAAAGTAGAAGTTACCCCGTTGGGGAAAAATTGAAAAACCTTTTCAGGTAACATAGAATGCTATAGCTGGGGCAAATGTAAACCAGATTTGGTCTGGAATTGGGATATAATTCAGACCTGGGGATATAGTTCCCATTTTTATCCCAGGAAAACTTCTCCATGGTCTTCAGGGCTTTGATGGATGAAAAGCACAGGAGAAACGCAAATTGTACTGAAGCAAGTGAAACTGGTTACTCTTTTCACTGCCTCTCCTGTTAGGCTGTAAGGCAAATAAGCAGAACAGTTTGCACTAAGTGCACTTGGGATTTGGGGTTCTGTTTTCCAAGGTTTTTTAAATAGTGAAAAAAGTACAATTGGTGATGTAGGTATGGGTATGTGGATTATTTCTTTAAGCTTTTCAGCTAGGATTTCCTTTTATCAGCTTTCTGATTAAAAACAGTACTGACTTTCCTTAAAGAAAGATTAATAATTCTGCAAATAAAGATTAATAATCCTACTGATCAATGTATTGGAAATGTAGCTCCACTCCCTGGAAAAAGAAAGGCAGTAATACAGGAAAGATAGAACATACATGTTAGCAGGCAGAGATATGAGATATTGTATGTGCCAACCCAAAACCAATCTTCTTTCAGACACAGTTGGGGTTTTTTTGACTAAGCACTTGAAAAAGTTCATCTTTGTCTCTTCACAACAGCCCCATGAATCTCTGAGCTGCGTTTCCTCCCTACAGCTCACCTATCCCCTATCTGGAGGGTATGGGGATACTGGGGAGGTAAATCTTTCATTCTGTGCAGCTTCCAGCTGTGGCAGCACTGGGGACCTCCCACCGAATCAGGAAGGTCCCCACAATAATCCTCCATGGCAGATACAGCTGGTTAACCGCAAGACCCTTGCACTCGCAGGGAAGGGCTGTGTACCAAATACTGGGCTCAGGATTAGGTGTGGGAGAAAGGCTGAAACATTCCTAGGAAGATCCTTCCTTGCTCCCTTGCTTGCTCACTTCCCAGATCACTTGCTCCCTTTCTTCTTTACTTATTTGTTGCTTCTTTTTTTTTTTTTTTTTTTAATCTCCTGTAGATGTTCAACTTCCAGATTCAAACTCATCCTCTTTAGCCTGTTCCCAATACTTGTGTGGCTTCCCAAGTATAAAATTAAGGACTACATTTTGCCTGATGTTCTCGGTGGGCTCAGCGCGGGGACAATTCAGGTGCCACAAGGTGAGACACAATGACATTCTGGGTCACCGAGAGGGGATAGAACTTTGCCAGTTGAAGGAAAGGTCTGTAGATGTCCACTCTGGGGGGGTTAGCTACCTCTACTGCTGACATGTATGAACCTAAACTCTACCTCCAACCAGGTTGTCCCTATATTTCTCTGTGGTGCCCTTTTTTGGCCCTCTTTGGCGTCTCCTGCCCAGAAAGCAGCAGTCTGTGCTGGCCACAGCACCTTCTAGGAGCTGATGTGAGTGTGAGCAGGGCAGGGGGCTGCACAGACCTGGGTGACCTGCCCCTTTCCCTTGTGTTTTCCAGGGATGGCCTTCGCACTGCTGGCCAATCTGCCCCCCGTTAATGGGCTCTACTCCTCCTTCTTTCCCTTGATAACATACCTCTTCCTTGGTGGTATCCATCAGATGGTCCCAGGTAAGAGTCTGAAGAGCAATTATCTGCACAAGGCAGTTAAATACTGGCTGGGAATACACGGCGTGTCCCAGAATAGAGATGTTTGGGCAAATTTGGTCTGTCGGGGGTTTATGGGATCCCTGATTCTGGCAGCACAGCAGGATCTCACCCCAATGAGCCGCTGCCCCATCTTGCCACGGGGCTGGCTTCAGCGATGGGCTGGGTGACTAGGTCTGGACAGCCTAACCTGCCCAAGTGCCTTCCAGGACGGGATGCTCTCTAGAAAAAACTACTGACATCACTGTGTCGTGTTGTAGGTACTTTTGCAGTCATCAGCATTATTGTTGGCAATGTCTGCAATGAGCTGGCTCCAGAGTCGGACTTCCATTACTTCAACCATGCTACCAATGAGACCCGAGTGAATACCACAGCCCTGGAAGCGGCCAGGCTGGAGATCTCTGCCACCTTAGCCTGCCTGACAGCCGTTATACAAGTAAGGACTCGCTGCACCGCCTGTGCTGGGTCCTCTGGCCAGAGCTGGCCAGAGTCAGCCGAGCTCTCTCCCTGGAGCAGAGATGGTGGCAGCAGATGCTACAAGAGGCCCCACTGCTAAGTGGATGATGCCTCAGCGTAGAGGTTCGGGGGGGGGGGGGATCCCGCCCCAGCCGCAGTCTTGGTGTGAAATTTTCCGAACCAAGGGTGAGGCCAGCGCCTGGGGCAGGATCGCAGCCAGTGATGACACCTCAGCACCCTGCAGCTCTCCTCTCCCCATCCCTGCTCCGGGACAGTCTGCTCAGCCCGGCCCAGCCCGCGCCGTGGCTGCGTGGGAGGGATGCACCCCGGTTCCCAGTTCTGCACCTCGCCCTTTCAGACTGGCATGCTTCTAATAACGCCCTGTCTGTCCTACCCTAGCTGTGCCTGGGATTCGTGCAGTTTGGCTTTGTTGCTATCTACCTCTCAGAGTCTTTCATCAGGGGCTTCATGACAGCAGCAGGGTTGCAGATCCTCATCTCCGTGCTCAAGTACGTCTTCGGCTTGACAGTCCCATCTTACACCGGGCCCTTAGCTATCGTCTATGTAAGTGGGTGCTCTGGACAGGGGCCTTCCCTGCGCCTCCTCCCCCAGTGACCACCACACCGCAGGCATCGCTGCCACCCGTGCGAGGGAAAGGGGGGCTCGAAGGGAAGGAAAGGGTGGAGGGAGGGGGAAAATGCCTGGCTGCACCACCCCCAGCCCAGCACGCCTACAATGCTGCCACTGTATTTCCTATACAGTATTATCTGAGCCCTTGTCTGCTAGTTTCTAGTGAGAAATAATGAAACAGGTCTGGGATTTGGGGAGAATATGAACTGTGTTGCTTTGCAGCAGGAGTTTTGCACAATTGTTAGCAACAGAAATTTTTCCTATGAGCAGGTTTGCCCATTCTGGGGCTTTCCTGCATCTTCCATGGATACATTTCCATAGAACTGTATTTAACCAGACACCACAGACCCAGGGCTGGTTGCTGATCTCAGCAGCAGGGTTTCTAGCACTTTTCTCACCCTCGTCACATCTCAGAGTGTATGCAGTTGATTATGGTAACAAGTGTTCTCCACTGTGCTGTCCACGTTGTCCAGAGTCTCTGGTTCCCCATGACGCCTTCTCCTCTTCTCTCCCCTTTAGACATTCATTGATATTTGTAAAGGTCTGCCCAAAACCAATGTGGCCTCCCTGGCCTACGCCTTGGTCAGTGCTGTGCTCCTGATCATTGTCAAGGAGCTCAACCTAAAGTACATGAAGAAGATCCGGATGCCCATCCCCATGGAGATCATCATCGTAAGTGACACACGAGCTGTCCCTCGGAGCCTCCAGGAGACAGTCTCCCCCCTCACCTTACAGCCCTGGGACACCCACTTCTGCTCACAGACAGCCCATCACGCTGAGCATCTACCCAGTGGATATGACATGACCCCCACGTGCCTTGGGGTCAGAAATTGGGCCATCCTCATGGAGGATACTTCTGATGCCCAGCTCATCCCCGTCAGACTGGACCTGCATCCTGGAGATGCTGAGGATGAGGAACATAACTCCTGCTGGGGAGGTTCTCTCCTCTCCTAGCCCAAATTTGGTGCTTATTTTCTACTGTCAGCCCCAGGAGTTCAGCAACATTAGTGCGGCTGAGAGAACTCATGCTCTTTCTGCTTATTGCTCTTTTATTCTCTGTACTTTCAGGTAATAGTTGCGACTGCAATCTCAGGCAGTTTTAACATGCCCGAGAAGTATGGCATGCCAGTAGTTGGGAAGATCAGCATGGGGTAAGTGCATGTGCAGGTCTGACTCAGCTTCCAGATAATTTTCCTTCCTCCTCCTGCATCTTGGAAGACACCTCACTCTTCCCTGCTGTATGACAGTCCCCTTCCAGGACTGTCAGGCAGCACTGGTGTGTCCCGTTACACAACTGCCACCATCCACTCAAGCTGTGCACAGTGCAGACACGGATTATGTCATTCCTGAACACACCAGCTCCTCACCCACTTCACCAGCCTCCGGACACTAGTGTCTCAACTGCTTCTCGCCTCCGCTCTGAGTGCAGGTTCCCAGCGCCAACCCTGCCCCTGGTGAACAAGTGGAAAGACATGATCGGCACAGCTTTCTCGCTTGCCATCGTGAGCTACGTGATCAACTTAGCCATGGGGAGAACGCTGGCAGCCAAGCATGGCTACGACGTGGACCCCAACCAGGTAACGCTTGGTCTGGAAGGACGCAGTCAAGGACCGTTCCCCTTGCTCTCAGGCGTGAAATGAAAACCTTGCTGCATGAATGGGAAGCTTTCAAACGTGCTCTGCTTAAAACAGACGTGCTGCTCCCATGCATGCAGGCCCACGTGGCAGCTTGCCACGTGGAGGTCGAAAGGACGTGGCCGATCCATCTCCCATGGGCTAAAGAGAGCCTGCAAAAGGGAAGAAAGACTCAGGTTTTGCTCTCTGCTTTGCTCCCCCCACCCACCCTGAGGCTTCAGCCCCGAGCGCTGGCACAGACGGCATTTTTGCAGGTTGTTGGAGCACAACGAGGCACACATATTTCTCACTGAGCAGAGAAAGACTTGGATTCCTGGTGTGTCACCTAGATACTCTGAGAGGCAGGACATTGAATAATCCTCTTTTGGCATCGCTGGCACAGTGGCAGCTTTCAATAACAGCCACACATACCACACGAAGCCCTGCCCTTGGTGTGTCAACAGATGACGATGTGTTTATGTGGAATTGTGCTTCCAGGTTTCCCTGCTATACCAAAGCCCATCCCAGCTCTTGAAGGAAAGGGTCTGGGACATACTTCAGGGAACCCAGGTCCCTTCCCTGGCCACACAAACCCCAGACTCCGGCACCACTCTCCTGCCTGGCAGCTCACAGGCGTTGGCAGGGCAGGACGGGTAGCTGTTCTTTCTGATGATCACGTTCTTCCATCTCCACAGGAAATGCTGGCCCTGGGCTGCAGCAACTTCTTTGGATCCTTCTTCAAAATCCACGTGATCTGTTGTGCTCTCTCCGTGACTCTCGCTGTCGATGGGGCAGGAGGGAAATCACAAGTTAGTACCTCCTTACCTCCTCCTTCTCTCTTCCCTATGTGACCCTACTTGACCACAAACCCCTGTAGCTACTGCATGCTGCCAGCCTGGCATCACTGCTGCACGTCTGGAGAAGCTCCACACATGAGTGCTTCATGTTACTGTTTTTAAAGCAGAATTTCCTCCCTCCCCAGGCCCATTTTGTTCCCCGGACAGTTCTTTGAATTGGTCACAGATGTAGGGCTGTAAATCTGCATTCCCAGTCTGGTTTCCCTGATTGAGCAGAGCTACCACATGAGGGAAGTTTGGGGTTATCACTGAGATCTGCAAAATCCTACCCTATTTCTCAGAGGCAATTGTCTGCTCACATAAAATACTACAGCGACCAGTTGTGCCGTTGGCTGAAGCAGCAGAAGAGGAAAGACCCAGAGGGGGTTTAGGAAGACCCTGATGTTCGCAGAAGTGATTTCTTTCTTTTTTACAGGTGGCAAGTTTCTTTGTGGCCTTGGTGGTTATGGTGACCATGCTGGCTCTGGGGATCTACCTTGAACCTCTTCCAAAGGTAACACAAACATCTGTGCAAACAGCGCGGCCGTTGCATCACACACTCTACACACCCAAGCGAAGGCACAGTCTTGCTCCAAAAAACCCTGATGCAAACTGCTGCCCAGCATGGTTTGTTCCTGGCCTGGGGTCCTGTCTGCACTCAGTCTCTGAAAGCAAGAATAGTTTAAATTATCATGCTCAGATCCAAGTGAGATCTTTGTGAGCATCACCCTTTCCCATTCCCTTGTGGTCACTGGACCAAGGAGGGCAGGTTTTGCAGAAAGCATCTGCTGCAGAACGTGGCACATCCCCACGACACATCCACATCCTCGCTGACACGATCCCCTCTCCTCCGCAGTCTGTCCTGGGAGCCCTCATCGCGGTCAACCTGAAAAACTCCCTCAAGCAGCTGGCTGATCCCTTCTACCTGTGGAAGAAGAGCAAGCTGGACTGCGTGAGTGCCTGGGGATGGGTGGGAGGCATCCGCCTGCCTGACGCTGGCAGCTCAGCCCACGGGAGGCAGGGCGAGCCGGCAGGCGTTTGGGGGCAGGAGGGCGGTTTGAGTCCCCCACAGAAGGTGGGTTTTGCTCCCTCAGTGTGATCGTGCTTCCAACCCCTTGCCAACGAGGTCCTGAGCAGTGGCAGAGCCTGTCCTGCCCAGCTGAGCACTCTGGTGCTTAGTGCACATATCAGAGAGGTCTGAACTATTACCTGCTCTGTTTAAATGCCAATCAACTGCAGGAGCCTGTTTGCCCAGAACTAGCCAAACCGGCCCTGCTCAATATCTAGGAGTCATGACTTAAAAACTCACACAATAGCCCTCCAGGGTGAGGAGAGCCCTTCACAGCGATAAGGACTCCAGGCACTGGTTGATGTATAAACCCAGGCAGGGGGTGCGGGGGAGTGAGAACGGAATTTGGAAATGTCTGACATAAAAAGACAGTGTTTGAACAGGACTCCCACGGCTGAGTGGTGTGTGTGGACACTGAGCCAATATCCTGTCAGGTCCCGACAAACTGCCTCATCTGGGAAATCAGGAGTCCAAAGGGGCTGACCTGAGTCATCAAGAGGTTTCCCAAAATACTGTTCAAACAGGTGCTGGAGAAGAGCTGGGTTAGCAGTCCAGGCAGAGGTGTGATCGTGACGTGAAGGCACACTCCAGCACAGGGCACGAGCTGCAAAAAAATGGTCCATTCTTAGGAGTGAGCCTGGCAGACTGGCTGGACCAGGGACGTGCAAGGTCTGAGCTGAGACGGTTACGCGGGCAAGAACCGGCAGAGTGGGAAAGCTGCTGATGGGAAGAAGTGGTTCTCTGTCAGGAATCATTTATGGCAATTTAAGCACATCTCTGACCGGGTTCTGCTCAGGCCTGGCGGGTAGGATGGAAGGTCTCAGCTGGCTCTGGCAGTTCATGTGAGGGCAGGCGAAGTTATTGCCCTTTATCAGAGCTCGCAGAGGGGAGCACAGCCTGGCCCCACAGCGCCCAGCTCCAAGCCCTGGCAGACACCCGAGCGTGGTGGGCTGAGCGGAGATGCTCGGTGCACTGAGCAGAGATGCACAGAGCTGCCTGGGGTGCCAGCGTGTCTCTGCCAGGCGTGGGCACCACAGCAGAGGTGAACAGCTGTCAGAAACCTCTTTGGTTTGCCCCGTGCGAATCACCTGTTCTCCACGGCACAGCCAGACCCGCTGCTCCAGCTGTGCTGTGTTTCCACCGAGCTGCTGGAAAAAAGCTCTTGCTACCAGCAACCACGGACAGCCTGGCAGAACAGCCTCCAGGTGCAGGGAGTATGGGGACTAGGCAGATGCCAAAGGAGTGAACTGCATTACCCTGACCTTAATCTCCCTGGAATTTGAACTAGATTCAGTGTCCTGTCCCAAAACAAGGAACACCATTTCTGGGTGATGTCAGAGCATCGGTGTTCATTACCTCAAGCCCGGTCGTGTTTCAGCGCTAACTGCAGGGATCACACCACAGATACAGCCCAGTGTGAAGTCTGGATGGAGGGAAGCCCTTACTTGCCATTTATATGCACAACGCATAGAAATGAAGATGCTGAAGTCATCAAAGCTACCCCGATTTGTCCAAGGTCAAAGTCAGGTTTTATCACTCTTGAGAATGGGATTATAATAACCTGATAATGATTCTCAGAGGGCACGTTTATATGCTTAGGCAGAACTAATTTTGTACAGAGGGAGATGCTCGAGTGCTAATATATAAAAATGACAAATGATAGAGCTCTGAGCTGAGAGGTGGAGCAGGTTTTGGTATGCTCTGTCATAATTTGTCATCAAACCTGCTCTGTGTTCAGGTCATTTATAGTTGGTGCTCAGACGGTTTTCAGATAGATGCTCATTCTGAAATGCTCTGACCGCCAGCAGGAGCTTTCTTGGGGTTGGGAGCAGTTACTGAGCAGCAGATGGTCTGATCTGCAGGAGCCTTTTCTTGACTAGTTAGGCTGAGACTTTTTGAACTGAATGAGTGGTGCGGGTGTTCATGCAGCTGTGAAGAAACGCACTGGCTGCTTTTACGGCTGAAAAACTGGGGCTTCTGGCAAGCTTCCCAGCAACGATGTTTCACACGAAAGCATGTAATAAACTGTATCATTAAAATAACTGCAGAATTTAGGTCTTGGTCTTTTGATCCTGAGCTGTGTAGTTCTTTGGGTCCAGAATATCAGCACAAAGCCATTTTACATCCATCACCGTGCTCCAGCCCATGGTACAGTAAAATGACCTGCCATGCTCTTCTCTTTCTGCAGTTGGTCTGGCTGGTGAGCTTCCTGTCCGCTTTCTTCCTGAGCCTTCCCTACGGAGTTGCTGTGGGCGTGGGATTTTCCGTGCTGGTTGTGGTTTTCCATACCCAGTTGTAAGTACCAGCGTAGCTACAAAAACCAGAAGAGAAGGAAAATTTCCCAGTTGCAGAATAAACGACAGATTACTTTTATAACTGGCCTCTGGCCCGTGTTTCGAAGGAACGTGCGGCAGGAGCCTGGGGGAGTGCAGGTGTCCTCCCCAGCCCCTGGAATGTGCAAACAGGAATGGCAGGCGTTAATTTACTGCCTGCATTCCCACTCCTGCCCACGGTTTGTGATGTGCACATCCCAAGGCAAGGGGAAGTCTGAAGGTATTTACTTCAGCACGAAAAGCTACCTGCATAGTTCTCAGCAGAAAATCCTGCTCGTAAAAAGAAAGAGCCCCATATATGTGCAGAGACCGGCGTGATGTTTTCACACCACTTTTAATCCATCAAAGCTCTTTATTAATAGTTCCCAGTCTGGGATCTCAAACTGCTGACTCTTTTTTTGCCCTGTAGACTCTGCAGGGATGAAATCTAAGTATTTTCATAAAGAAAACTTTTAAATCCTGGTATGGAATGTGAAGCAAAGCAGTTTTCTACCCCTGCAACATTTACTCTAATTCTGATCACCTTTTTTCTCCTAGCCGTAACGGCTCTGCCCTGGGCCAAGTAACTTCCACTGACATCTACAAGAACCCTAAAGCCTATAACAAGGTAAGCAGAAGCTAAAGCATCCTCAGAGAAAATGCTGTTCTTTGCCACTGGCTCCCGGTGTGATCAGGAAACTCAAGTCTGCGTTTCTGTCTCAGCAAGGCTGTGTGCTGCTTGTGCCAGGGGCAGCAGGAGAGCTGCTGTTCGGTTTGACCTTCCCAGTTGCCCAAACTCCCAGCACCCTGCACTCCCCCCACCCCGTCAGACCTGGTTTGAGCTCTTGTCTCTATTGCAGGTACATGAACTTAATGGGATTAAAATTGTGACCTACTGCTCCCCGCTATATTTTGCCAACTCAGAGATATTCCGTGAGAAAATTATAGCTAAGGTGAGTAATGCCCTAACAAATTTCTGCTTTCAGCCAGTCCCAAATGGCCCTTGCTCTCTCCTGCATTGTTACATTGGGATAATTAAGCCTAGGATGATCGTGAAAGATGGTCACATCCATCCTCTACTCTTCCATCCTTTTCTCCCTGATATTCAGGACTGTTTGTAGACCTCATTTTAGAGGTTATGCCTGAGTCCTGGTGGGTATCCTCCTCCGAGCTCTGCCAAAGCAGAGTCCTCCTGCTACTGCAAGCCATGTGCAGGCACCCTGAGTCACTGCAGATGTCGTTGTTTGGTTGCCATCAGGATCACCTCACTCCAGCTGGTGCTGTCCTCCTGTGCCCCGTGCCACTGGCTGCGAAATAGCAGGAAAGAAATAGCAGCCCCTGACTATGGGGCTGAACAGACTTTTCTGAAGAAAACCCTCTCTCTTTTCCACAGACCGGGGTTGATCCTGGTAAGGTGTACTTAGCCAGGAAGAAACATGTGAAACGGCAGGAGAAGGGGACAGCACAAGCACCAACAAAGCTACCGAAATTCTTACTGCGCCAGAACAAGGTAACTCAGTTTGGGTTCCTGCGTTGATGAGTAAGAACCCAAGTCCCCATCAAACAGCTCGGCTTCACATAGGATTTTCCACACTGTCTTCCTAGCCACATTTACCACCTTTTGCCTCCTTTCCTTTCCACCCGTATCTTCATTCCTTCCAACAGCCAAAACCTTAAGATCAGGAGAACTGGAAACCGCTGGGAGCAAGAAAGCCATAGAGATGGCTAGAACAGAAACATGGTGAACAATTTGCTAGAAACTGGGCTTGCCCTCTTTCTCTACAGATGAACCTACGTTAGCATTTCAGTACAGAAGCGCCCTTTTGAAGCACATTTCCCAGTCATCCCAGCTTCATTTGGTTTGCATTTCTGGGCCATCTTGAAGCATGTGAACTGGAATAACTTAAAAATCAACCTAATGTACTCCAATCCCAAGGGACATTCAGGCTAGCATCAGTCTGAAGTTAGTCCAGATTAAAACACTACATACCACTGAATACTTTAGGTGCATTCACATGTCAGGGTCTGGGCTGGAGCTGATAGCTGTGCCCCACCCCGACTCTGCATTTCTGCTTTGCTGTAGACCTTGTCTTTGCAAGAGCTCCAGAAAGACTTTGAAAGCACCTCTCCAACAGATACCAATAACAACCAGACGACTGCTAATGGTGCCAGCATCTCCTATATCACATTCCGTCCACCTGCCAACGGTGCTGGGCAAGTGCACACCTCCAGTGAGCTGGGCAGCACCACTACTCTGCAAGGAAGCACTTTCAGTGTCATGCCTACAGCAGAAGTTGACCCTATGATGACAGCACCACCCTACATCAGCTTTCACACCATCATCCTGGACATGAGTGGGGTGTGTTTTGTTGACCTCATGGGCACAAAAGCACTGGGCAAGGTGAGTTCTGTACTGCAAGCACAGTCAAGCAACATATCGCCCAGGTACCTTCTACTCTCTTGGGCAGCTCAGATAAAGATGTTTACCTTCCTCAGTAGGTGGTTTGTGTGGCTTTCTCCTTCAGCATCCCCAGGACACTTGTAAAGCCCTGGGTAAAAGACTTCATGTCTAAACACAAAGCTGGAGCAGCAGTGTTATTAATCCTCTCTCTCCCCTCTCATCCTTTCTAGTTATGTTCCAGTTATCAGAAGATTGGGATTAAAGTGTTCTTGGCAAACGTGCATGGTAAGAATCCATGAAGAACACATTTCCATGTGATCTTCCCCCATTTGTATGCTCATGACAGACAGGAGATCTTTTTGTGTTATGAAAATTGTGTGAGCTGTTAGCCTTTTGTTGGACCAGACCAGACCAGATGAAAGAAGAGAACAGAAGAAAGGAAAGAGAAACACTGTTCTCTGTGTGTGAAATAGGTCCTTTCATTTCTGAAGTGATATGACTGTAACATCTCCAGATTTAGCATGTAGAAAAATAGATCCCTACACTCTCATTTCTGCAGCAAACCTGCTTTTTCCCTATGCATCCCAGCTTTGCTTTAACTCAGAAGACCACTGCCAGCCATGTACAACCTCAAAGGCTTCCTTCTTTGGTTTCCTTCCTGTTCATGTGCTTTTCCTTTCTTCAGCCCAGGTGTACAATGACATTAGCACAGGCGGAGTCTTTGAGGAAGGAGGTCTGGACCAAAGTCACATCTTCTTGACGATCCATGATGCTGTTTTGTTTGCACTAGCAAATATCAAAGAAGTTGTCCACACGCCCATCTTAGAAGAGGTAAATTTGCTCCCCAATCCTTCTCCAGCTCACAGTATTGTACTATTAGGTTTACACATTGCATCAGCACAAAGGAAGAATAACAACTCAATGCTACACCTAATAAAGTTTTTTATTTATCTCAAATGGTAAAGATCTAAATTCAACAAAATATTTCACCTCTTAATTCTCATGTATGGGCCAAGTGCCTACGGACTGAATTGATTTCAATGGGAATTCAGAAGTATAAACATCTTCTGCAAACACCTAGCTGGGAGATGAATGTTGTTCCATCCTGGAGAAGGCAACAGAGCTGTTCCACCACTACACCCTCAGTTTTGTGTTGGATGGAACATGCAGCTGCACACAAAGGAAGCATCTGGCCCTCAGAAATGAAAGAAAAGCACATGCCCCTGTCCTTGAATAGCCCCAACATCCATGAATGCTTCACTTGGTGGGAGGAGAAAAGGCCAAGGCAGGAATCTGGTACATGCTGACAACACAGGGTCAGACAGGCTATTTCCCCAAATATGGGTTGGTTTATTGCATGATAATTGGAGTTGGAGTCAGGGCGGTGTTAGCCAGCTATCTCATGAGAGTAAGTTAAGGTATCTTGTATCTTGGCAGTAAATGCCAGCTCAGTCAGAGGAGATAAACAATTGAAACGGGATTCCTTCTGTGCCCCTTCTTCCTTTGAGCACAAGTGATGTTTTAAGCCTGGGTTAGTATTTTTTTTCATTCTCTCAACACTGCACTCTGCTAATTTGTGGATCGGGTTCTTTCCTTCGCAGAGGCCAAATCAGACAGAGCTATCCATCTATGACGAGTCTGTGGACGAAAGCAGCACAGAGTTCAAGAACTTGGAGGAGGTTAGTTCTAGTGCCAGGGTCACTTCTTCAGCTGTGGACATAAGGTGGAAATCAGAAGTCATGGTTGGGATTGATTAGATGGGAAGTCCCCTGTGCCACTGTAAGACAAACTGCTAGCAATGGTAACGCTTTGAAAAGTTTGTTGAAAAAGTAATTTAAAATCCCTGTAATGAGGAGCTCTGGTAGACACCTGGATGAAGGAGCCACAGGGGAATCCTGTACTCCATTCCGGGCCACATAGCTCAGGTTCACAGTCAGACCTGTGGTCTCCATGCACTGGGGGGAACTTGGAGAACCAGGTTTAGCTCAAGCCCAAAAAAAGGGTCACTGGTCAAGTTCTTCAGCACAGCCTTTGTCAACGCTGAAGCGATTTGCACCCACTGAACTCAGAGCCCTGGGAGGAGATACGTTCCAGTGCTGACCTTCCCCATGCTAGCAGACACAGCTGGAAGCTGAGCAACCTCCCCAGGGCCAGCTTTTCCTTCTGGAGGAGGGCTGGGAAGGGCTGGAGTTTCTGGTGTCATTTCACTGGGTGACTGAACGACTGCTGAGCTGCATTGCTGGGTTTGTGCCACAGCATCAGCCCTAACCCAGCGTGCCTTGTGTGCCCTTTAGGAGATGTTTGGAAGCATGTTCCACTCAGAGACCCAGACAGCTCTGTGAGCGCACAGGGAGCATCAGCATGCGGGCAAACCCTCCCGAACAGACTCCTGTCTCCCATCCCTTCGTGAAGAGCTACACTTCTACCTGGGGATACAATAAGTTTGCAAAGCAAGAGGCCATCACACCTCTTGAACTGATAAATTCCTCCCTCCTTCCTGCTCTGCTTCTGGTATTCAGAGCAATTGGACTCTGGAGCAGGCAACAGAACTCTACGGAAGCAGGAACTCAGGAAATGCCATCTCATTAATTACAGAAGAGAAGCGAGTTCATTTGAAGTCAGGTGCCTTAACAAATGGGACAATTAGTCATTATTGCTAAGTGCTCTCCTTTGTCTCACACAATTGCACCCTTCTGCCCACACAGGCATTACGTAATTTGGGCATCCCCCTTCTTTCTTTTCCCTTCTCCCTCTTTTCCTGATGAAGTGAAATGAAAGCAAATATTAAGGCCCTTTCACGGCTTTGATTCACGAGCTAAAGCAACTCTTGCGAGGTGCCGCGACACAACACCTTGTTCTAAAAGGTGCACTGACCTTCGCAGTGTCTGCACGGTAAGGGCAAACCCCTGGATTTCCCTGCATGTCTGTGTAGCATCACCTCTGCTTTTCCTGAGGCCCCTCTTCTACAACCCCTGCACTGCTCTCTCTGTGTCCCAGAAACCACTGCCTCAAACCAATCCTGTATTTCTGATACTCCAAAGACCTTGGTACTCTATCTCAGTAGGGCTACTTGCAGGATTGCATTTTTTTTCCTTAGTAATAGGACTAGCTTGTAATCAGAAATAAGAATTCCTTGTTACTGCGTGTTACATACACATATTGTCCTGCCTGCCCAGTGAGTTGAGTAAATGTTCTAAAGACCCAGGGTCAGGTTCAAAGCCCTCTGAAGTTTTTCAGAGATCTTTCTACCAACGGAACAGTGCTTCAGATAAGGTCCTTAGGCTGTGAATGGCATGAAACCATTAATCCCAATGGTGTTCTGACTCTTCCCATCTTTTTGTTGACTGGAGCAACTAAAAGATTTAGTCCAGAACATGGATGAGTGCTTTGTGGAAAGATGTTTTTCCTGAATCATTCTGATCACGAGTAGCAAATTCAGGGACAAGGAAGGAAGCTCCTTCTGCATGCTTTTCATGATGCCATCGATCCAGAGCAGTAACACTGAAATTTGAGTGTATTTTACGCCTGCAACTAGGGAATAGCCCAAGTGACACCCTGTGCTATGCAGGGCTTCTGGTAACAAGCTCTCAAATGGTCACCTCTGCAGCAAGAGAAAACTCCTGTATAGTATGTGATATATCCATAACAATTCTCTACTTCATGTTTGATATTTTCATTAAAATTCACCACAGACTGATGCTACCAGGACCATCTACCTCTCAGGCAAACAAGCCTGCCTCAATAACCCAGAGAAAGACAGCTGAGATAGTAATCATTTCTAAAAATCTGACATTCTTTCATATTTGAGTGATGTTAATAACAACTGCTATTTTAGTTTCCTTTTCTGATGCCTTCCCTTCTTACCCAGTGCTGATGTGGTGACAGTAATGACAAGATGACAATATAAAGCCTGAAAAATCTAAGCACAAGCCAAGGGTTAAAGGAACCTTTCTTTCTTCAGTGCATTTCAACCTCAAATATGGCTTTTATGAAAATAAGGTTATAAAAAATTTAAGATAAAGACACATACTGGTATGTCTTCAATTGCAATGAAACCAATTTCTTTTGTTTGAATTTCAAATCTTCCTCCAAAGTATTTCCAGTGCTGGGATAAGATGCAAGAGTCAACATGAAAAACTGAACAGTAATGGAAGTAAAACTGGACAGTCTGTTATCTTTCCATGGGTGCAAAAAATAAAAAGTGTCCTTAATAATGAAAGTAAATTATATTTTTAAAAGTCATTTCTATTTTATTACTCTAAGATATTAAAAATATTAGCAAGCTTTAATGTACAGTTTTGAAGTACATATACATTATTGAGCTGATTCACTAGCAGATTGCTAGAAAGCATTCTGGGCAGAGGAAGTGAGGCTTTCCTACTGCTCCCAGATGTCTCATTTTTAGGGAAAATAGAGCTTCATGAACCATCCTGGCTAGACAACATTAAAGGAAACAACATCAGGACCCTGACAGTTTGGTTTTATATAACACCTCATTAACTAAGTAACCATTTCTCTACCTCAGTTTCTGATTATGTGGTGCAGGAGAGAGTAATAAAACCAAAGGTTAGCTTCCAAAAGGAAAAACCCACTAACTAATGGGTATTACTTATTTTGATCTTAAAAAGCAGTGATTTTTCCAGAACCATGTACAGCTTCTTCTGTAAGGTAAAATGAAGAGATTAATTCTCTTAAACTATGTTTGAGGGTGATTACTCATGGTCTTTTGTTACTGCCTGAGTGCTCCTTTTACTCACTCGTTTGAAAAAAGCCACAAAGAAATTGGTACAATGGAACAAGAAATTCCTATAGTAGCTAATCAATATTTCTGTATCTCTGAGGTGGCATCATGTTAAATGAGGAAAATTCCTATTTCCAGTTCCTCATTCAGGGTTAATTACAGGAGGCTGATTTCACAGTCTCAGGGCCTGACAGGCCAAACGCAGGAAGCCTCAGAGCAACAGACCATGTATAAAAAAGAGATTGTATTTCTTGAAGTTCCTACAAACATAATGGATGGGATGTCAAGAGAGGTGGTTTGAAAGTAGCAGCAGTGACTATATGCTCTGCAATTCTGATGGCTCAGGAAGAATACCTCATTTTGGTAGTCATGGGCCAAATCTGGCAATAAATGTAACATCAGTAGGCAAATGGTATTGCTGGAAGCACAATGTGGCCAGTTCAAAGTCTTAATTCCCAAGAACCCAGGCAAGAGAACTAGGGAAGCTCAAATTCACACTGGGGTGGAAAAATTTTAATTACCAGTGTCCCTTTATTGCTCTAAAAGTAACAGTGAAGTTGATGTGTAATGGCGCTGAAGCCTTACTTGATAAATGCATGATGTATAACCAGCTCACAAATATTTGTAATTTATTTAATTTAATATTGGTTTTGTTCTTTTTTGATAATAAAGAATGTGTGAACAATCATCTGCTTCTTCTGCTGATTAGGGAGCAGGCTTTCCTTTGCAGCTCCTATGCAGTATTAAACATCTTGGGACAGTCTATGCCATGGGAAGATAGGATAAATCTTTAAATTCAGTACCAGGCAGCTGTAAGGAAAGGAAGAACAATTTTTTTCCATTGCGCTGCCTGATGAAACCAGGCAAGAAGTAACACGTTTTGAAAACCAGGTGGATTTAGACCCTGTTGGGAGTGGGTTTGGCACACCACCACGCATGCCTCCGGCCTTTCCCTCAGCCCAGTCCTGACTGACCAGTGTCCTCCTGCCTAACTTGTGGACCCCTGAACCTGGGGGTGGTTATTCTCCACGGGCACACCTTTGCCTTCAAACACCCCGTCGTTTTGGGAGCAACATCCTGAGCTCCAACACTTTTGGCCTCCTAGTGGTCTCTACACACAGCCCGAGCCAGGGTGAGGGAACATTCCCATTATTGCTTGCTGCCGTGGGTAGCAAATACGGTCCGCCACGGATCCTAAACGTCCCTTCGAGATAAGAAACGGGCGATTTCACAGAAGGAATAAAAATCCAACGCGCCCTCCCCACCCTCCCGCCGCCATTTCAAAAGTGCGGCGGCGCGGAACTACAACTCCCAGGAGCACTCGCGAAGGGGGGGGGCGGATCCAACCTGCCGATTGGCCATCCTCTGGGGCGGGTGGGTGCCGATTGGCGTTCGGTCACGCCCGTCCGGTGCTGCGCGGGGGCGGCGGGCCAAGTCCGCTGGGGATGGCGGGCGGCGGCGGGCGGCGGCGGGCGGCGGCTTGGGCCGTCGGCCTGGGGCTGTTCGCGGTATTAATGGCGCTGGCGGCCGCCGTGCTGCTCCGGGCCTACCTCCTGCGCTCCCCGGCGATCCCGCGGCTCTGGGCGCGGCGCGGCGGCACCTCCGCCTTCAGTGCCGGCGAGAGGCTGGAGCTCAAGGAGGCGCTGCGAGGTGAGGGGGGCCCGGCCGGCCGCCCTGGTTCCCCACACCCTCCGGGGCCTCCCCAGGGGCCTGCAGCCTGTGTGCCCCCCGCCATCCCCGGGGCAGGGCTTGTTGTCAGCCCCCTGTTTCCCCGGCGTCGCGGCTGGGGCGTCCCGAGCTCGCCCTGGGGCTGCGATGGGTCACTGCAGGGAGAGAGGTTGGCATCAAGGGCCGGCCATGGGACACGGGTGGGAATGGGTCAGCAGTGAAGGACACTTCTTCAGCTCCTTTCCCCTTGGAGGAAGCTGGTTGGTTATTCTCCTGAAGCCAGCTTTCTTCCCACGTTGATTTTCTTTAGCGTTTCCCCTTCATACATGCAGAATGCTTCAGGCACCCTGTGACTGCATTTGCTAGGCATCTGTTTGTCCACGGGATAGATCAGTCTGGTTTGGTTTTTTTTCTTTCCTGTTGGCTGAAACCTTGCACACCGCTTCACTGCACGCCACCCGTCTATAACAAGTCAGGGTGTGTTTGTGATCTCTGACGCAGTCTTCTGCAGAAGACTTTGAGTGTATTTGGATCTTATGAGGGTTGGCAGTTTATAGGAAACCACAGTCTGGCATGAAGTGATAGTTCTGGACTGTTCAAATAGGGGTTTGGTTCTGTAGAGCTGGTATGTTGCTGGTTTGTAAGATTTATCACATAGGAAATTCTGTTTATGTGCTTTTTTTTTAATGGGAAAATGCAGGAATACAAGAGATACTTATTTTTATGTTTCTTCTTGAATAAGGCAACCTTTAAAAGAATCTGTAACGTCACTCAACATGCTTTTAGGAAAGGCAGCTATGGTTGGGACTAAGTTATACCCATGTTTTGCGTGACAGTGACTCGATGTTGGAGAGGAGCCTTGTCTGACCCTGTTTAAATGACAGAGCAGACTGGAAGAACGAACAAAAGACCTGCCTGTTTATATATCTTAATAGGTTGGAGCGCTATGAAAGAAGGTGCTATAACAATCTTGCCATCACAGTCTCACTAACTATTGGAAAAGGACCTTGAACTGCCCACTAAGCTGCCTGCTTAGCTGCCAGAATAGTTTATGACTATGAGGAATCAGGTCACCCTAGCAAAATGCAACTGCTTCTGGACAGTAGTGTTTCTAACAATATCATTCAACACTTCAGGATGAAAAATGGAGTTGAAGTATCTGGAGAAATACATTGGCTGAAACTGCAAGGAAATACTGGTGTGCTGCATGTGCACAGCTCAGCTGAAGTATATCAGTGGTTTTTTGATAGTGGCAGCATTTACTATCCTGTGAAATAATATTTAAAGCCTGGAAAATATTCAGGAATGTAAATATTACTTTCCACTTTGAAAAGAGATTCTAGTATTGTTTGACTGATTTCAGTGTCAAATGATTTCTGTTTTGTATTTTGTTGAAGGTGCTATTAAAATCCCAACTGTTTCTGTATCTCCAGAGGACTTGAATACAACTGCCATGGCAGAGTTTGGAAACTACATTCAGGAAGGTACTAAACTTTCTTTCTTAGCAATCTCTGCTGCTCAAGTTTATTTTCACAAACAAATTGAAGAGAGTATATATTGTTCTTGATCATAATGGAAGAGATTCTTATTTTGTTTTTCTCAGGAAAGGACTGGAAAGAATGGCATACATAAGTCACCTCTGCAGCAGTGTACTTTGGTGTAGCAGTGGCCAAAGCTAGAACAGAGAAGGTTCAAATGTCTGTTTGCAATGGTGGTTTTTGGTCATTGAGATGGTTAAAGGACCTTGCTATTTAAAAGAAAAAAAAAAAAAAAAAAAAAAAAAGACTGCCCCTGCTTCAGCCTGCTTTTTTGGCAGTCCCATCGTTGCTACCTGCAAAACAACTGCAGCACTGGTGAACCAACAGTTCCTGGTTTTGCTTAGGAAAGTCTTAAATACCAAGTGAGATGAATTGGTAGAAGTGTGAGAATGAAGCTGCACATCTGCTTCCTGAAGTGAATTTATTGTGGTCAGTCTTACAGTTCTGCCCTGGAGACTAAATAGATGTCTACTCAATGGAGTGTATAATGATAAAATTAGACATTATTGTTAATTTTTCTTTTTCACGTGTTTTTAATTTTTTTCTTAACAGTCTTCCCGGCAGTATTTTCTTCAAAGTTCATTCAACATGAAATTGTTGGGAAATACAGCCATCTCTTTACTGTTCAGGGTTCTAACCCTGAAATGATGCCCTATATGCTGCTTGCACACATGGATGTTGTGCCTGCTCCCCCAGAGGGCTGGGATTTCCCTCCTTTCTCAGCTGCAGAGCACGAAGGTTTCATCTATGGACGAGGAACGCTGGATAACAAAAATTCTGCCATAGTACGTCATCTTGGTAATATCACTTCAGAGAGATATAAAGTCTGAAAAAGGTAGACTAAAGGAATCTGTTTTCTTGACATTTACTATATTGTCCCTCTTGCCCCGCTTTAAAAGCAGGATGTTAGTGAAAAATTCTTAAGCCCTGCAGTTTTATCCCAGATGGAGTGGTCTTTTATTACTGAAGAAGGCAGAGTTAAAGCTCTTAGAAGATACAGAAAGAGATGTTGAGAGATGCAGATGTATTTGGTTACATGCCATATTTAAATTTTATGTCAAATGCTGTGTTTGAAATCAGGGATAGACCTTTTACTTTTTCCCAGGTGTCATATGGGCATTCAAAGCCAAACCTGGCCCTTTGAAAAGGCTTGAGTTTCAGAGTAAACAATGTTTATTCAATATTGTAGTCAAATAACCTTGTATCTTTTATCTCGTCTGTGGCAGAACAAAGAACTGTTGTACTAAGTACATTTGGGAGGAATAAAGTACAAAAAAGACTGATCAGTGAAGGATTTCTCATTTGGGAAAAGGTTGATGGAAAAATTATTAAAGAAAATAGTCCTTTGTGACTTGCAAAGATTACTACCAGGACAGCCTTGTATTTAAATTTAAACAGGTGTTTAGCAAACAAATGTCACAAGTGCCGTGGCTGCTTATAGGCCATACTCCTATAAAGTTTCTTCAGGTTGTTTAATCATCAATTTCAAAGCCTTGCAACTTAAAACTTTGTTTCATGCTTCCTTCTTCTGTGAACTGCACAAGTAACTCCACAAATGGACAATAAAAATCAACAATTTCAGTGAACATGTCAAAAATGAGTGCTGACTTGGTAGAGGTGATACAGTTTCTTCTAATGTAAAAAAATAACTAGCTTAAATTGGAAAACAGGTGAGATGGAATAATATAGCAAATAGTAGCTTTTGTTTCTCATTCTCCAGATTAAATTTCTCATTCTTCTGTTTCTGTCACCTTAGCACTACTTGTACAAAATATGCTGCTCATTAAATAGATGGATTTGGTAGCTCAAGTCAGAGACAAACTGTGTGTTGGATAGGCAGCTTGAAGGAACAGTGAATTCCTTGGATAATTATAACTCTGTCATGCTTCCTGTACAGTTTGTCACTGAATTCATCTGTAGCAAGAACAAGCCTACACTGTGTTTTGTGTATTTACACTGACACTGTGTAGCACACTAAGTCTTAAACATTATTGACCAAAAATACTGCAGCGTGTTTTCCAGAGAATCTGAATATCATCAGTTGGAGTTGGAGAAATAAAAAAAGCTCAACTGTGAACAGGACAAAGTCTCCTTAAGGGCTGTGAATGCATCATATTTCTTTTATGTTGCATTGCATTCTTTTACATTTATTCTCTTCACTAACACACAAGAAGAGTGCAATACATTCTGCCTTTTTTTTTTTTTTCTTTGCAGGGTATTCTTCAAGCTCTAGAATTTTTGCTGAGAAGAAATTACAGACCCCGTAGATCTTTCTATGTTGGTATTGGACATGATGAAGAGGTATTTTCTTTCATTCCATCAAAATAACGAGTTGTTTGCGTTGTTCGTGTATGTAACAAGGCTTAATTTTTAAACATAGTTTAGCTGGAAAGTCTTTCCTGTTTATCTTGGTTATGTGGGTAGATACTGTGTCAGACACGTGGCCATAGTTATATATTGATTGTTTGGCTTTAAATTACATGGACAAAGAGTTTGGTGTGATGAGCAAAGGGAAAAGAACACAGTAGAGTGTTAGTTCAAATTCTTTTCTGCATGGAAGGTGAAGCAGGAGTCACATTTTGGAATATATGTAGTACGTGAAAAGCTGTCTTAAGATTTACATGGTTGTTCCAAATGATCAGGAAGAGCTTACAAAAATGTTCCACTTTTAGTGTGGGTAGGCCCCCTAGTAAACAGTACAGAGAGACAGATGAGGTGGTTTTGTTTATTCATTTTCAAAATATAAAGACAAAGAATTGCAAGTAGTTAAAATTAATACCCCTTTAAAATGACTAATGTGTGGAGCTTGTAGCTCTGAGATATTGTGTCCAGGAACTAGTAGGATTCAAAGCAACATTCAGTGACTTGTGAACGAGAGCATTCCTTGGCGTGGATGTAAATTCGTCTGCTCCCAGGCTGTTAACCTCCAGTGAATTTTTCTGGGAAGAATCTTTTATTGACAGGTTGCTCTAGAGCTGTTCACTAGGGAATTTCTTGAATTCTTTGCATTGTAGCACTGGCCACTGTCAACAGCTAGATGTTTGCCAGTATCTTTCCCAATGACATGGCTTAATCTGACCTGTTCCTCTGACTGAATTCTCACAGGTGTTTGGTCGGAAGGGAGCAATGGAGATTGCAGCTCTGTTGGAAGCTAGAGGGGTGAAACTCTCCTTCTTATTAGATGAGGGAAGCGCAATACTAGATGGCATCATTGCAGGAGTGAAGAAGCCAGTAGCTGTGTAAGTAAAAGAGAATACAATTCACCATGATGGAAGTGATCCATTTTCAATAATTAATTTGTGAGAATTGACCTTGCCAATGTCAATAAAATATGTTTTCAAGGCATGTGGCAGTGTTGGCATTGTTAAAGCTACAGTAGTGGCACAAAGTGCAAGCAAAGGACCTCCAGAGTTTGCTTGCTGTCCATCACAGCTGTGCTGGTAAAAGCAGAATGTTCCACTTAGGTAGTGCAAGCATGTTAACTGTATGCTGTAAAGTCTGATCACTGAAGAAGCACCCCATATATCGGTCCTCCAGACATTTACAGATTGTGTTGAAGGATTTGTTGTTGCTGCCTCTTCGGTCTTTTTTATGATATGAAAAATATGCAGAGTCATTCTTTTCACCTACAGTCTGTACGTGTGTGTTTGGAGTTGCATTAATCATTTATTTATTTATCACTGCCCAGAATTGCTATCACAGAAAAGGGTTCAATAACACTGAACTTCACTGTGGAAAAAGAGCCAGGACATTCATCCTTTCCTCCTAAGGAGACAACTATTGGTATTCTTGCAGCAGCGATGTCCAGGTGAGACCTTCCCTGTCCATTAAATGTTGAAGACAGTCAAGCAGACTCAAAAGTCACCGATATGAGACTTTCTTTTTTAATATTTGTATTTAGAGTATTTTTCAAATTTATGTTATATATTTGAAATTGCAATTTGTAGCTCACTTTGAAGGGCAGAAATGCAACCCCCCCATGAAGGAACAGTAGCCAAGTGTCTGGAGTGTCTTTTCACTTCAGCTGTTCCTAGTGTCAGCTGATTATTGAAAACCAAGACAATTACTGCATCATGGTGTCTACCATAATTTACTCTGTAGATACTGCTTTAATTGGGTTGCAGAAATTCTCTGGAATTTATTCTTGCACATACCTGCTAACTCTAGCTAGTAATTAACCAAGCCAATAAATATGGTGTAAAGTCAGAATGTGGTTGGGTAAATGATCTCATTACATGTCTGTAGGTATCAAATTGGCTAATAAAAACATGTTTTAGAAAAACTTAGTAGGTCCAGGTACGATGGAATTTGATGTGATATTTTTTCTAGGTTTCCATGTATTTAGAAGAGTCAGGCTTTTTGATTTTTTTCATCTGTTCTTGAAAGAAAGTCTTTGCATGTGACTTGGAATGCTCAGAAATCTGTCCTGGACCTGTGCTTGCAGATTTACTTACCAGGAGATGAAAATGTGATTGCATCTCAAATACAGGGATGCATGTCAGAAATCAAATTCCCATCAACCTTCTGGAGCAATAATTGAGATTTTTTAAATTTCAAATGTGATTTGCTTTGCTGTAGGCTGGAGCAGAATCCCTTGCGCAATCTCTTTGGCCACGGGCCAGAACTCATGACTGTGGAGCACCTTGCATCAGAGGTGAGGAAAGAACTATGATTTCATTGTCAGATTTTCATATTAGTAAGTGAAGAGTAACCCAGCATATGAGTTTAGAGCTGTCCCTGGAAAGGAGAAAACTTAAGCTGGCCTTTCTCCCAGATAATTGTTTCTGCTGGAATTATTTCAACCATAGACAAGTGACTACACTGTCTTCCTGAAAATTAGAAACTTTCTGATTTGTGGTTTTATTTCTTCCACTTAGTTCAGCTTTCCTCTCAATCTCATCATGAGCAATCTATGGCTGTTTTCACCTGTTGTCAGCAGGTAAGAAAATATATCCTTGATGACGATTCCCAGCCTCTCACCCTTAAAAGGTGAAGACCACTAGCCATTTCTAGTCTTTCTAGGAAATCAGTTATACCGTTTCATAGTATAGTCAGTGCTTTACTGTTAATAACTGCTTTGTTAATTGAATAGACCATCATTCAGCTTATTGCCTATGTAACTGCGATGCTTATGTTTTATCGTTATTAAGATTCTTTGAAAAATATTGTGGTTTTTTTTTTCTTTTTTGTAAGAGTTCTTGCCTCAAAACCTTCCACCAATGCCTTGATTCGAACGACTACTGCAGTTACAATGTTCAATGCAGGAATCAAGGTAGCTTTATTTTCATTTCTCTCCATGTAGTACGATGAGACAATTAGGACATTTGGCTTCCACCTATTTATATCCAGTTGTAAGATCATTAGGGGCCCTGGTCTTAGACCCTGTGTGGTGTCACCACCAGTCCCGTTTTCACTTTAGATGTGGCTTGGGTTTAGCTACAGTTGAAAATCACTTCCTTTCAGAAGTGTCTGATCTCTGTGATAAGAAGATCTCTGTAAACTAGATTGTTTATATTTTGGGATGGGTAAGGAAGAGAGTTTTCTGTGTAATCATTCAAAGTATCAATGGCAGTATTTGAAATGGTCACAGTCATAAACACTTCCATGGCCCAGATGGGGTCTTGTGTTTGTCAGCACAGGTCTGGCATTTCCCTTTGTTAGAGTAGGGTTGGTGTGTACCTTGGACTGAAAGAGAACAGGTTCTGGCTGATACAGATCTTGCCCTGATAAGGAGGTGTAGCTATCCAGAAATACTGTAGCCCTGGAAAATAAATGGGCTGTTTGGTGTGTCCCTGAAAAAATTTGTTACTGAAAAGCATCACTGGACAAGAAAACAAGATGCAGTGACTGAACAGTGACACTGAGTGGCCAGGAGAGAAGTGACACCCTGGTTTCTTGTTTTTTTCTAAAGATATTCATTCTGTAGAAAAGAAGAGTTATGTGTCTTCAGTACTATCATTTGTTAAGTGACTTACATGTCTCACACATGAGGAAAAATAATATGACAATGAGGTAAAAATATTGCTTAAAAAAGCCGACATAAACTTCCAGAATTTCTCAGTATGAAATTCCTGAAGGGAGAGGGCTTATCTCAAGAAGAAAACTATGTAACAGCAACTTAATTTTTGTTGAATTGATGAATATTTCTTTTTGTCATTATCAGCATTATAGATGAGATTTACAGTATTTTAACACAGAGTGCAGAGAGGTCACACTCAATGTTAGCGGAAACAGTAAAGCACTAATCTGAGGCCTGGAGTTGCTTGAGCAGTTTCTGAGTTTTCAGTTGGAACTTTAATCTGTTTTTAACTTCCCTTTAAGTTTTGGTCATGCCTTTTTTCCAGATAAATGTCATCCCATCTTCTGCAAAAGCAACTGTGAACTTCCGGATCCACTCTGCAGAGAAGGCCACTGAGGTACTTACTGTCCCCCCCGACACAGGGCTGCTCTTCATCCCTTTCTGAGCAGAGTGGCGCTTGGCCATTTGTGGCAGCAGATCTGTGCTGTAAGAATACTCTTCACCTCTCCCTGTGTTCATACAAGCAGTAAAAGGGGAAGATTTGGGAATTGGACTTGTGCAATTACGTTGTAACATGCCTTGCAGTTATATCGAGCAGATTTGGGAAGTCTTTTTGTGCCAAAGAGAACAGGGATCATATGTGATTATGGAATGGAAATGTTAAGGTTTGTCACCTGTGGAAATGTGGGAATCTTGCACACTTCAGTAGGCATGACATGCCTGTCCCACCAAGGACAGCTGTGATGCATTGTCAGGAAATAATATCTTCACTCCCCAGGCCTTTGATGAAAGTTTACCTCTCTGGAAGCTTTTTCTGGATTATTTCCTCAGATGACCTACCTACCAAGTAGCAGCAGGTTGACCTCCTGCCTTTCAGGACTGAAGCAGTTATGGAGTACCTTGAGACAGTGATGTGCATCTGATTACACTGGGGATAAGAAAATTAGCTTAAGTGTCAGCCACCCACTGAGTAAGAGGAAGAGAGCCTGCCATGTGGTTTCGGTCCTAACTATGTGTCTGTATTTGCAGCCACAACAGGCAGTTCACAGACAAATGTCTTCTGGAAAGTGGAACGTTTGCGGACATCTAGAAGGGATGCTCTCCCGTTTCTTTTGCTTATTTCATCTCTGTGTTTTACCCACAGGTGCTAGAGACAGTTAGAAACACTATTGCTGATGACAGAGTGAAGATTGATGTAGTAGAGGCCTTTGACCCGCTCCCCATCAGTCCCTGGGATGACCAGACATTTGGAGTCCATATTTTTCAAAGAACCATTCTGGATACTTTCCCAGATGTTGACAGCGTGGTCCCAGGTAACAGCAAGCACATGATGATTATTGTTTCCTCTCCAGCTTCCGCCCTGCTTTTCTGTTCCCCATCGCCTGATACTGACTTGTTTCCATTTTCTGTGTACTTCTCCACCCCAGCTGTTAACTACTGGAAACAGCTGGTTTTTCCTCTTTTTATTCCATTCCCTCTTTATGTTTTAAAAGTTTTAATGTTGTTTGTTAGTAGCGGAAGTAAAAAAGCAAACAGGAAACTGACAGAAACAATGAGCCTTGAATTTGACTCTCTGTACATACAAAGGAATCTCTTCAGGGAAGAAAGGAATTGTGAGGGAGAGTAGGAGGTCTTCTTGCTTTAGCTCTTCTTTTATTGTTTTCATAGCTGGCAAAGCCATTCCTGCTTTTCTGTATTGTTCCTTATGATCTCAGCCCCTTCTCTTTCTTGCAGCTCCTTCCTAGTTCTGCACTGTTTATTGGACTGCAGTTTGAAGCTTGAACTTTTATGGAGGTTGACTATCATGGCCATTGTTAGAATGATTGAATTGTATGTTCAGCTCCTCCTGTTCATGCAGGAGAGAATGTTCTTCCAGGATGTACCAATAAACTGTTTCTAGTGGTTTTGCTTTTGGTGTAGCTAGGGGTTGTGTGGAACTATTATCAGATGCCTTTCCTTTCTCTTGGGAAAAGTGTGGGTCATTAAATTGCTGCTCCCATGCAAATTAAACCCAAGGGTTTTTTTCCAGGCACGTGTATTGGAAACACAGACAGCAGGCATTTCACTAACGTCACAAATGCCATTTATCGATTTAACCCACTGGTCTTGAAATCAGACGATCTTCCCAGGTACTGTGTTCTGTCTGCACGTGGGCAGCTGTTTGGGGTGGGGACTAGCAAAAGAGAAAATCGATACGTGTTAGGCAGAAGAAGGAAACCCAACCTTGTATACCTTGGCGTGGTGGTGGTGTTGCCTCACATTCTGTCAGGCCACCCATTTCCTGCAGATTTGGGTGCTGCACAAATAGGGGATGGTAATTACACTGGAAGAGTGTTAGCCCTTACTCTTCTGTTCTTTAGATGCAGGCAGGACCTCATCTAGGTGTCGCGGTCAGTAGTGCAGCAGTGCTGTAAAGCTGACTGGATCCTTTATATAGTGCAGCAGTGTGAAAGGTGGTGGTCTGGTAGTTTGCCTTGTATCAGAGATTTATCTGTATGTTTGGATACATGCCCCTCTGAATTTGTTTGCTCCTTAAAGCTGTAAATTAGGTTTCCTGGAGTAAAGTGATAACTAAGAACATCACCATGCAAGGGATTGTTTGTTTATTTAGCATGTACTAGATTTGTCATTTTATTGAGGTCTGGGTAATACAGGAGTAGAGTGTTCTTGTAACTGTACAGGACAGTAATATAAATGGCCAAGAAATGGGCAGAGAGCTGGAATACTGTTTTTCCTTTGCCACATATACCATGGTCTTAGTTGTTTTGCTCTGAGCCTTAGAATCGACATTTGGTTGGCATGAGGAGTAGACACTGCAGTTACAGTGCAGTATTTGGTGTGTATTGCTGTATTTTTATATTGTGTATTGCTTTATGAAGTGAACAGGCAAGTAGGGTGCTGGATATATGCAGGTGGGTCACGCATGCAGACTGAAATGAAAAACATTCTTTCTCTTACAGGATCCATGGGTTGAATGAGAGAATCTCAGTTGAGAATTATGAGAAACAGGTCGAGTTCCTCTTTCAGCTGATTAAAAACTGTGACACTGATGAGCTTCCGGAGCCTCACGCAAACTCCCACGAGCTGTGATTAACACACCTGAGAAGAGCAGCTACTAAGGTGGACTCTGGGATGGCAGGGGTCTGGGCTGTAACATGCAGTTGTGTGTTGTGTATTGAGCTGTGTCTGGAATTTGGGTTTTGTATATTGTGGTTTACATACAGATGGAAAAACTGCTGATTACTGCTTTAGGTAAATGTGGAGTTTGCCAGGAAGTGTTAAGAACCTGGACAAAGCACAACAAATAACTCTGATTTCTGTTCCTCGCTGGTCTGACATGCAGCCGTTAATCTGATAGTATTAATTTTTTCAGCACTTTCTTTAAGCCTCTAAAATATGCAGTCACTTAAAAATCTAAGCTATAATCAGCAGTCACTATCAGTAAAAGAGGTGAATCTTCCTACGTGTGCTTTTGACAAACTTGTTTTATACAGTTAATTGTTTTTTCACAAATGATGTGTCTTCCAAAAGCTCACATGAAAGGTTTGTGACATGGTGTAGGTTTCATGTAATTGGTAGAGTTATACTGAGAGTTTGTTGCACTGCTGCTTGGTTTGGGCTTCCCCCCCAGGTGATGCTCTCAACCAGCATCAACGGTGCTCTCAACCAGTGTCAGTGTTAACTTGCAACTGCTGAGTGCTCCCATGCACGCACTGATTTGAGACTATTTTAAAATACTGAGCTCCAGAAGTTCTAGCTATGTTGCTTTAACTGATGTTGACCTCATCTCAGAGGTGCTGAAAGCTTTTCTTCCTGCTTTTTCAGTGATTTATTTTTTTTTTTCTCTGTCATGCTTTGGTATGGCTCAGGGTGTGTTGTGCAGCTGGTTGTCAGAATAAGAATTGCAGCTTTTAATAAGAAAGTAAACAAGTGTTGTCTGCTCATATGTATTCTCTTTTCACTCAGTTTCTGTTGTGTATGTTTCTCTTTCTCCTCTGAGAACTTGATTGTTAAAGATGGTGAAGCCCTTCTCTTCCAGGTTAGTGGGAGCAGAGAGTGTTTGTTCCTTCGCTGCCTCATGCAAGCGATTTTCACTTTACTGCAGCACTTCTGTTGACTCAGCTCTTTGGGAATCCCAGTGTAGACAGGCCATTGATGTTGACTCTATTTCATCTAGCACTTCTTGCACTAGCATGCTGATCTGTTAGCACTAAAGGGTTAAGCATTCTTTTGGCCTTGATAGTCTCTTTAGTTGGAGTTACCATCATTAATTAAACAAATAATTAAGAACCAGATATCAGCTAAAGGAAAAACTGAGTGAAAGCTGCTTTGTTATACTGATAGGCAGATTCTAGTGCAATTCTTCCTCTTGCACTGTTGGAGAGATGTGTGTCTCTTTTTCAGAGTTTGAATTATACACTGGAGTAAGTGGTTGTTCTGGTTTAAATCCATATTATAAAATATAGTGGAATGTACAGGAAACACTCTGAAAAGTATTCTGAAAAACAGCAATGGAACTGTGATTCCTATTCTTTCTGTTCACTGTTCTCTTATTTATTTGCAGTCTGATCTTATCAGTATGTCCCGTGGGCTAAAACTGTGTCAATCTACTAAATAATTGAAACCAGATCGGCATTTTCATCTAATAAAACAAGGAATGCAGATTCTCTTCTGATTATTATTTAGTCTTTTTATGTAACTGTATATTCGCAGTGGAGTCATTTCCATACCTGATTCTACACTAGAGCAAGTCATAAAGTTTCCATCAAAACAAATCCACATATTTTCCAGCCTGCTTTAATCTTTGCACCCTCCCTGGTGCTCCCCTTTCTATACAAAATTATCTAGCTCTGTTTATGCTTTATTGAGTAGTAAATAGCTTGCATCTTTTACTGTTTATTGCATTTTCTCTTTGTGCCCTAACATCATTAATTTGTTTAGCCACATGTCTGTGGCTCTTTTGTGAAGGTGTCATTCCTCTTGCAAACTCGCACTGCAGACACAGCAACAGTGATGTGTCAGGATACAGCACAGAATAAAAAACATCCCCAGGAGTGGGAGGTGGAGAAAAGTTTTTATTTTTTTTCTTCTCTGTCAAGTCTCTATAAAGACAACTGAGTCTAAAGCCTTCACTTCGACTATGGCAGTATGGGGTCAATATTGTTCAATGTCTTCATTAATGACTTGGGTGATAGGACAGTGCATCCTCAGCAAGTTTGCAGATGATGCAAAACTGGGAAGAATGGTTGACTCACCTAATGGTTGTGCTGCCATTCAGAGGGACCCTGACAGGCTGGAGAAATGGGAAAGCAGGACTCTCATGAAGTTCAGCAGAGGGAAGTGCAAAGTCCTGCACCAGGGGAGGAATAACCCCGTCCTGGGGACTGCCCAGCTTGCAAGCAGCTTTGCAGAGAAGGACACAGGGGTCCTGGTGGACAGGTTGAACATGAGCCAGTAACATGCCCTGGAGGCAAAGAAGGCCAACAGCATCCTGGGAGTAAAGATTAGATGATGTCCCGAGGTCCCTTCCAGTCTCAACCATTCTGTGATTGTGTTGCAACACACAGGTTGATCCTAACTTGGGTCATGCTATTGTGCAGTGAAGGTGGTGGTGTGTGGAAGGAGGGCTGCTTTGCCTGTTGTAATAGTAAATGTGTCCTAAAAACATAAAACATCCTTTGTATTTTGTAATCTTCTGTCCCCAACCCCAAATCACTCATCTCTGTTTTGGTGAGGATTGTTTCTTTAAAGGACATCCATCTGAAGATTCATTTTGCTGTTGAAGGAAAAGCGAAGGGCAAACAGCACTTGAGAGGCAGGGTTGGGTTTGGCAGGTACGGTGCAAATGTGTGCCATGAGGTTTCTCTCGCTAATGCAGCTTGTTGCAGAACCTCATTAAGTGCTGCTCATCAGCCAGTGCTGAAATCATGCCTCTGCATTGAGTAAACGCTCAGCAGAGCTTTACAGCAACCTGAAGCCACTAAACTGCTTTAAACAGTCCCTGTCTTGCAGGATCCAGTGGTGAAGCAGCCCATTCCCATCTTTGCCCATTTTCTCTGGTCACTTCTGATAATTGTTGGTGCTTTTTTCCATGCACCAGCTTTGTCCTTCCTATTCTTAAGTCTCATTTTATCATATTAGCTGCCATGTCATGCTTATCTGGCACAATTCTGAAGGGTTGCTCAGTGGTTTGGTATCTGCACACCTCTCCTGACAGAACAGTTTTCTTTCCACCCCATTTTACTGCTCCCATTAGATGTTTTCAGATAATGTCTCATCTTGAGTGGTATTTGAAATCTTGGTGTCATCACGTAAATAAGAGTGTAAGGATGATGTGCTGGCCTTTTCTACTAAGATCATATACAACTTCGCATTGCATGAGTAGTTACTTAATAATGCCAAGTACATCATGAAAACACAGATTAATAGCTCTGTGTGATACGCTTTTTCTTGTACTGAGTCACTGTGTTTTTGAGCACGTAGAGCAATTACCTCTGATTCACCAGAGAAGCAGAAGCCTGATTTTTCTGCTGTGAAGACACATAAGTTGGTGTCATACCTGATGGAGTTTTAAACACAGTTTGTGTTAGTCCAATTCCAGTGTGTTAACATGTTCCTGTGTTATATCCATAGCAACTTCCTTTTTGCCCCTGCTTTGTAGCCAAGTCTACGGAGCTGCCATTTTTCTGACAATAGTTACTCAAAGTAACATGTCTGTAGTTGTCCAGCCATAGCAGCCTGCTAGCTAGCAGACCAGCCGATTTAGGGTCATGTGGGCTTGCTACACTATGGAGAAAAGGTCACATTCCACACCTGCATTTTCTAAAGAAAGCTGTTGTTGGCCTCTATTTCAAAGGACTTGGTTTATTTTCAGCGCCAAGTGACCGTGGAGAGTTCAGTCACAGAGCTGGAGGAGAATGCAGGAACAAGGTGTTTACAAAGTTGTTTCCTCCAGCCTTGTGTTTGACACTTGCATTCTTGGCTGCTCTTTTGCCATTTTGTTTGGTATTTTATAGAGCTGGTGAAATCCACTTTCTCAAGCAGGTGCTATGAAAACTTCCCAATCAGCTCAGCCCATGCCGCTAAGTCTTATCAGTGCCGTAGAGCAAGACATCCTCTGAGGAAGCTGGATGCTGCTCAGTCATAGCCAGCAGTGCCCTTTGCCATTATAGAGAAGCAGTCCTCACCTGTAGCTCAGCCTGTGACCCTTAATCCTGACCTTCAGTGCTCTTCAGTACTACCTGCTTGCTGCCGGGTTGAACTCTGCACAGATTCTTGCCAATACATTCAGTCCTCATCCACAGCTCCTATGCAGAGCTTGCTGGTACTTTGAAACTTCTACAGACGTGTTTGTCATTTTAGTCCCCAAATTCAGGCTCTCACAATAACCCTTTAAAGAAACTGCACTGCTATGACCTAGTATAGCATTGATAGTTTCATGCCAACATCTCTCAGTGCCCATAGCAAGGCCTGGAGGTATGTGAAAGTGCTGCCCAGGGAATTATTCTCCTTAACTGAAGAGCACAGTGAAGGCTGTGTGTCAGCTGAGTTGCCGTGCAGGGGGCTTGGCTCTGCTTTCCGGTTCCACAGCTTCCCAGGGTAGCAGGGGTGGCAGAGATAAAGAGCTCAGCATGGTGGGGAAGGGAGTGACCTGCTTCATTCAGGAGAGATTGCTCTGGCTGATTTAAGAGCTGTGATGCTGGGCCCCAGAGGAAGCTGCAGTCAGTTCTCAGCAGGAAGGAAAATGACCGCATGGAAGGGTGGTTAGTGGAGGGGGTAGGGGACAAAGGGTAAATGCTCTTTGTCACTGATGGATTTACCTATGAGTTGGTCACAGCCTGGGCAGTGGGGTATGAGAAGCAACACACAAGTCGTGTAGCATATCCCAGGGGGCTTTTCACACATCTTTTAATTTGTATTTTTAATCCAACACAATTGCATGTTTTATAGTAGCTCTGTAAATGCTCTTATTGCTTGAACACTGTACCTGATCTTGGACTAGAAAGGCAACCACATGGAGGGGCCTGGCTGCAGTTCAGTTATTTAACCGAGTAACCAAAAAACCTCCTTCTAGTTCACGGCAGTAATCCTCTGCTCAGTGACTGTGCTGACTGCGTGTCAGTGCTGAGGCTCTCTACATGCTCTCTGTCCACTTACCACAGTTACAACAAGTTATTTTCATGTTTTCTGTATGGTGAAGATGATTAGAGAAAGGCAGCAGTGGATTACCATCACAGATTGAGCCAATGGCCAGAGCAAGGGATATGAACTCCTCCAGAAAACCCATGGGAGAAAACCTGAATGTTGTTTTCCAGATTCTAACTATTTTAGCTGTACTGCAGCCACTACATCTGGTGTACGTGTACATATGTAAACTACCTTTAAACTTACTAGCTCGCCTACTGATCTTAGTCTAGCTTCAGGATAAGTCTGAGTTTAGCCTACTTCACAAACTGTTTAAGTACTCAGGAAGAGTAATTATTATTTGCCCTGGAGAACTTTTATCCTTCCAAATCCACTTAGATTTTTAAACATTGTTACTACATTACTGCCTAGTTGTATACAGACATCTGAAAAAGTTAATCCAATGTCCTCTTTGGGATTTTGGGAGTTGAGAGGGTCTTCATGGAGTAGGAAATAGGGGGAAGTTAAGGGATGATTTTCATTGATACTTTTTTTAATATCAGTCTCTGCCCTGATCAGCCTTGTGGTGTTAGTTCTTTCTTCGGCCTAATTTCTGAATATAAATGAATTCACAGCTTATGTCCGGAACAAAGCAGAAATGTGAGGCATGTCCTCAGTGCCTCCGTGGCAGGTGTCCATGCTGTCACTGGGTCAGCAGCTGCTGCCACAGGAACTGCTGGCCTCGTGGAACGCCGGAAGCGAGGACCTTTCAGCTCCTCTCTGCCAGATGCTCTCACGTGGCAAAAAGCCCTAGGGATGTACCTGGCTGAGGTCGACCTGTGTTTGTCACGGCAGGCACAGCACGTGGGTGACACATGAACACAGCTGGGAGCGGTAGTCATTTGGACCTTGGAAAAAAGGATGGGGATGGTTTTGTTTGCTTCCAGGCTGATAAAACAGAACTTCCGTGGTCTGCATTTCTTCTCCCAGATCAGGACCAGATTAGGGTCAGGTGCTGGTGGTGCTGCCTGCCCTCATGAAATGCTTTTGTTCTGGACTGACATCTGTAGGGGTAAGTCTTTATCCATAACCTATTCAGTCTTTGAGTTTGCCTGTTGAGATTCCTGGTTACAAATAATTAAAAAATAAGTTCCCTACGAATCCTTGGTCAAAGGCAGCTGGGACTCCATTCAGATTAGCATTTAGATGTGACAGACAGCGGTGGAGCTAGAGCAGAGGGTGTGACAGGACACTGTCAGATCCTGTTAGATGGGGGTTTTGAGTGACTTTGGCCAAACCCCATGATTTTGCTGGATTCTTCTGTGAAAAGGGCAAAATCATCCTATACACATTGTGGCCTCCTAGGCCATTACTGAGCGCTTGCCCAGAGCTGGACAGCTTGGTAGCATTCAAGTCACGTGGTTGCTTGTAAAACAGCCACGACATTTCATGATCTAGTATAGCTCAATGGTAAACTCTTTCCAAGCGTTTTGTTGCCTTTGGTACCTGCTACCCTGCAATTGGAAACCCATTTCCTGCCCTTTCATCCTCTGCCTTTCTGATCTCTGCACGTCAATGTCGCTGGTGGGGATTTTATCTATTTCTGTTTTTTTGTCTCAGGCAGCTTTTGTCTCCATGCTTCCACTTCCTGAGTGTGCAGCTGGCCGGACTGTTAATCAGCAAGGTCATGTTTTGATGCGCGTTGTTTTTAGGGGGATGGGGGAAGAATGGATGGTTGTTCCGGGGGAGATACAGATTTTCCAAGTCAGGAAGGAAAGATGAAGGCGGAAGGAGAGCCTTACAGACCAGGTTTATTTGCACAAAGGAAAATGGAGGCTAGGGTTGGAGATGGAATTCAGAGCTTGAGTATGGAACTTTGCTTTAGCTAAGACATCATCTCTGTGTGTCAAGTTTTCCTTGATGTCTCTTTGCTCGTGTCACAGCAGGAGGTCCTGAGAATTAGTTAAATGACTGCAGGTGCTCATCACCCCTTGAAATACTGGATTCGGGTAGACTGTGTAGCAGCAGTTAGGTACAAAACCCAGGGCACTTTGCCAGTTACTGTACCACGGTGAAAGTAGCACACTGCTCACCTACTCCAGAAATTCAGCTTTCTTAGAAGACACACGTTTGCAAAGGTTTTTGGGGCCTGAGAATGTTAGAAGACCTAAGTGAGTTTATCTAAGCTGTCTTTGCTGCGTTATAGTTATATATCCTGCTCTGCTTCACACGTGCCAGCCTTTTCTTCCAAAGCAACAAGTACTTCAGGAAAGGAGGCTCCCCATGCTCAATTTTTAATTCGACCAGAGAGAAATGAAGTAGCACAGCCCACATCTTTAGAGGGGTCTCGATCACAATGGATCTCTTGCTGCCATTGACTATGACTACCTTCATTTCCTTATTTTCAGAAATGAAGTCACCAGTTCTAGTCACGCTGGACTCAGTGTATCTGGGGGGAATGCAGTTCCTGCACTGCCCTCCCTTTTCCCCTCGCACGCATGCTGGTGTCACAGCGACCGTTATTGGCTCAAGACCTGTCTCCAAGGCACAGAGTTGGGGATCACGTAATCGCTCTGGGTAATAACTTGCTGTTGACTGTTTCCTGGGAGGAAAGGAAAGGCAGGAAGGAAAAATAACAACTGGTCAAAAGTTCCACTCATGCAAAAAAAGAAAAAAAAAAAAAAAAAAAAGGAAATAAAAGTTGAATCAGAAGAGCTGGTTTCATTCAAGAATACAGAACTCTACAGAACAGTAAGATGCTAACCTTTGTAGCAGAAGTTGCTGCTTTCTATGTATGTATTTGTTGCAGGGCAGGTTGGGGTAAAGAGATGCAAAGTGAGTACATGACAACATTCCCCGTTTTCTTTGGTGAACTACTTCAAAGAAGCCGTTGAGTCTGGCAGGGGGGCCGAAAGCCAGCGCATCCCGCTTGCCCCTTATTGGTGCTCCTGGGCCTCAGCCCAGAAGTACAGTACAACATAGCAGAGCTGCGCTTAGTTAATACGTTACAGAGTTAAAATGACAAAATGCTGTTGGGTTGCAATTTCACGGTAATTTTAAGCTCCCCCGGGTGTGAGGTACGGCTGGACGCAGCCTCCTGCCGCGGAGGTGTGGAGCGTTGGCCCAGCCGTGTTTCCCTGGATGGGAATATATGTATTTCTCTGGGCGGGAGGTATATCCCAGCACCTCTGTGGGGGGGACGGCAGCGCACCCCGGCACAGCCGGGCCACCCCAGCTCCCTGACCTGTGACACCCCTCTTCCCAGGTGGGGTGAAGGACACGGCGAGGGGCTCCCCAGAGCGGCGGCAGACGGCCAGCGGGGAAGAAGGAAGTCAGGAGCCTTTCCGCCCGGCACGGCGCCCCAGAAGAGAATCAGCAGCTCCCCTCCAGGAGCAGGTAAAGCCCCCGGGAGCGCCCCGAGCCCGGCGGAGCGGTGCGGAGCGGGATGGCGGCCGCCCCGCCGGCTCCACGTGGGCGCCGCCTCACGTGACCCTCCCCAGGCCACGCCCCCGCGCCGCGAAGGGGCGTGGCGGGGCGGTTCCCCCCCCCCCCCCATCTTCCTGGCTGCGTGGGGCGGGGCGCGCCTCTCGGTGGGGCGGGGCCGTGCGTGACGCCACGCTCGCCCGGTCAATGGGAGCGCGGCGCGGCGCGTGGGGCAGGGCCACCATTGGCGGGCGGTGATGTCAGGGCGGCGCGGGGCAGCCCGCGGAGCGGCGGTGAGGTGCCCGGGGCTCGCCGGAGGGCTCGGGGGGGATCCGGGGGGGGCCGGGGCAGCCCCGGTGCCTCAGGGAGGGGGCCGGGGCAGCGCTGTCCCCGCCGGCAGGGCTGGGCCTCGGCGGGGGCCGCTCTGGAGGTGGTGGGTTTCGGGGCTGCGGGGCTCTGCGGCACCCGCAGAAGGGACGGAGTGTGTGTCCCGTCCCCCCCCCCCCCCCCTCGGCCGCAGGCCGCCCTCGGGTCTGGGCTCACGGGAGGCAGCGCTGGCTGCCGCGGTTGTGCCCGGTGGCTCCGTGCGGGGCTTTAGCCCTCCAGGTGTCTCTCGGGTGCTGGTTTCTGGGGGCAGGGGGAGGAGAGAGCTGCTCTTTTCCCCTGACACAGCCCCCCGGAGGCGTGTGAAGGGTCGCGAAAGAAGGTTTGAGGAGTGGAGGGATAGTACGGCTAATGGCTGTGCCTTCAACGTACATTGGAGGGAAAGATTGTTGAATGAATGAGCTGTTACGCTGACTGCTGCGAGACCCAATAGAATGTCTGTTTTCCTCCCATATATTTCAGGTGAAAGACGAGTTCTTGGAGAGTGACGTTAAATCCAAGGCTGTCCAAATGCCAGCTCCCACCCTACAGCCTGCTCAGCTCAGTTAAGTAACCTTAACTGGGAGCTTGCTGTTACTTTAAATAAGAACTGTCATTGCCTCGTGCTGTAAGGTGAGAAAATCGTCTGGAAGAAGAGGACGACAGTGACACTTGGAGCTTACTGGTATCGCTGGCCATTTTGGCAGAGAGCACAAAACAGGCTGAATCAGAGCAAAAGCCCACAGGAGCCTTCAGACTCAAATTCTGCAGAGGGACAGTGCTACTGGAGAAAGTGACAAAGCCCTGGTAGTAAGAAGAGATTTTCTGGATTGTATCATCTCTAAAAGCCAGTCTCTCTCGTATCTACTCCCTGCTTCCTCATCACTTTAAGCTTCTGTGTTATTCAGTGCTCTTCATCTGTTTTTCTCTCTGCTTTGTGTACCTCATCACAGCAGTTGTGCTGCTGGAAGAAGACCTGCAGGAAGATACACTAAAGTGTCACACATCAAAGAAGAAAAACTTGGATCCTGCCTCAGTGGCTGCTGTACCGCATGGTGCTGGAGAGGAGGAGAGCTAGAGTGAATTTGCTGTAGTTCCCGGTTCCTGCAGTGTTCCCTGCTAGCTCAGTGGTTGGTGTCCTCCATTCCTGGACTTTGCTTGATGGGGATCTCTGCTTCAGGAGCAGTCTCTGCACTCAAAAGCAGGCAAGCAGGGATAGAGGAGGTCGCCTCTAGATGCTGGAAAGGCCATTTCTATAAGCTCCTGGCTGAAGATCTTTTCTGGAACAGCTGCTGGCTGTAGGCCCACCAAGCCAAGGGTCAGGATAGCCTCTCTGCAGCATGTCTTCCAAGCCAGAGCAGAAGGAGACCCACCAGGCCAACGGGGCTGTGCTGCCCATTGTGCCCGTGGAGTGTCTCACCAGTCCGGACCGGGGGCAGCTGGTGGAGCCCTCCGATTTCCTGGGACCTGATGGTGACAGCGTAGAAGTGGTGGTGTTGGAGTCCCGTGCCAATGCTAAAGGGGTGCGAGAAGAAGATGCCCTGCTGGAAAATGGCAGCCAGAGCAATGAAAGTGATGACACCAGCACGGACCGAGGTCCTGAGCCAGCTTCGCCCCTCAAGGAGACCGCCTTTTCCATCGGGCTTCAAGTCCTCTTTCCATTCCTCCTGGCAGGCTTTGGGACAGTTGCTGCTGGAATGGTGCTGGACATCGTGCAGGTAGGATTGATACTTCCCTGGCAGGACACTGGGCTCTGAATCCTGTCTCTGTAGACCATGGCTTGATCCTAAGCTAGGAGAGACTTGAATGCCAAGGCTAGTTCAACAGATAGCAACTGTGAAGGGAGGAGATGAGTTACCTTGCATGCTGGTTGGGGTAGGGAGAGATGGAGGGGGAGCTCGGTGATGTCTGGAGTGAAGGGAGGAGAGGCCATGGGCACCCCTGTGCCACAGCTGCCCTGCTCCAGCTCAGAGGAGGAGGGTGCAGCTGGCACATGTGGAGCCAAAACATCTGCCCGGGAACTGAGACAGCTCTGTCCATCACGGATTCAAATAAAGCACTTCCCTGCTGGTGGCTGTAGACATCCCAGTCCCAGTTGCTGGTTCCTCACGTCCTATGTCCCTTTTCCATCTGCAATGTATGCGGCGCTGTTGCAGCACGCCGGGCTCGTGCCAGCCAGGTTAATGATTCGCCTGCCACAGTGTGTGCAGGACACTTGTGTGGTGGCTCTCTCCAAAGGTCAAAGGCTGCCTGAGTGGCCCCTACACTGCCTTCTCTTGTTCTTGAAGTGGCCAGGGGCAACTGGGCTGACAGAGTGGTTCCTCCTGAGAGGTGTGTGGAGGCGATCCTTAGGAAAGGCCAGTCAGGGAGCTGGCTGTTACCTCTGGATGAAAACTGATGTGTTACCAGACCTGATCTCTCATTAGGTCTCTCATGGCATGTGACACTGGGAACCTGGTAGTCGTGCAGCTTGTTTAGGTTTTTATGTGGGAAATGCGACTATGTGGCTCCCGCGCCAGTCTCTCTAGCATGTGTTTTCTAAGCATGTGTGTCTCTGGCTTCAGATCAACTGCTTAACCTCTTCTCCTTTGCTCTGAGAGACAGGCAGTGCAGAGTTGCCTTGATACCCAGCCCAGAACGGTGACTGAGGCACAAAACTCAATCATCTGTGCCATGTAGGTTTATGAAACTATTTGGATGGAGGAGGCAGCCATTTTGGAGCTGTGGTCAACCAAAAATGCTCTGCTTGAAGTTCCTCTGTTTGCTTAAGTGGGGTAAACAAGCCCTCGCAGTGTTGGCATAGAAAGACTCCCATGTCAGTCACTTGTCTGTATTGCTGGCCGTTACAATCATCTCCACCCGAGCTGTGTGCCAGCAGGGTAAGTCAGGCGTTTTTTGTATTTGTGGGTGGTCAAGCAGACACTTTTCTTGCCCCTAATGGCTATTTCCCTGCATGCCTTTGCACGCTGGTCATCCTTACAGTTCTGGTCATCCTTACGGTTCCTCTTGAAGCAGCCTGTTAAGAGAGTTGTGAAATGATTCAAAACAGGAAAGGCTGGCCATGCTAAATTATTCCAGAAGAGATTTACCGGAATCATTTTCTTAAGAAGAAAGACATTTCAAGCGTGTTTCCCTTTGCAAGTTCCCTGTAAATTCATGTGTGGCTCTTCTGGCAATTTCCTGGGGCCAGTGATTTGAACCCAGCCTAAAGCTTTTCCTGGAGAAGGAACAGCTCTGGCCAGGGAGGAGCGGGGCAGGGGTGCAGTATTGTGGCATAGTGCTATGTTCTCCTGCCTTTTTTTTTGTGGCCATTAGAAATAAAGTTTCATAATTCCTCTGTCCCACAACAGCTCAGCGTGTGGCTATGCAGCTTGTCCTGCCAACTCCTCTAACTCCCTTGGGATTAAGTGAGGCATCTAAATGCCATAGGGTGGAAAAGGGGGATGGGAAGCGTGTGATCTTGGCTTGCTTGCCTGCAGAGTCTGGGGAGCTGATCTCCATAACTGGTTTCCCAGCGACTCAAAGCCTTGGATGAAAAGAGGGAAGCATGTGAAGTGGGTAGCTGGTGCACTGGGGCAGACTGGAGTCCCGTTGCTTTGGATGCAGCCATGGTTTGCGATGGATGGAGGGCTCGATACACTCCATTTCCTCTGTTTTGGATAAATGGACTAATCAGCCAGCTGTAATTGGTCTCCCCACTGTGAAAACAAGCAGCCCTGGCCTCTGGCCATGCTGTCCCATTAATGTATCCCTGTGAATTTGCCTCTCAGGAGGAGAATTTGCCTCTTCTCCCTTTGGGATTGGAGAGACCTCTGGGCCAGGTGACATGTGAGCATACCAGCTGTTTTTCTGTGTACAGTAGAGGCCTAATGGCACAGTCCCCTCTCCCAGCAGGGTCTGATTGTTGTCTTCCAGACTTGTCTGCTCCCTGGAGATTCTTTGGAATGGGATGGACAGTATTTCGTATAGAGGAGGGATTCATTTCTCCTGTTTGACCACCTCTGGTGTTAGCATCTCTCTGGGGTGGGTCTTAGCTGGGGCCGGCGGGGAGTGCCAGCCCTGGAGCTGTAGCTCTTCTGTTAAGGCAGCTTGTTCCTTGGATTTTTGGAGGGAGGGTGCTGGGAGAAGTGTGATGTGCGAAGCAGCCACACCAAGGCAGTCGTAGCTCCAACCTGCAGCACATCCCTCCCCTCTGAGCTGTCATGAATCACCATCCGCTATAATCTGAGCGAAACCACGCTGTTACTCATAACTCTTGCAAGCCTTAACTTTTCACGCAGCGACTGAAAATGACAGCAGCTGAGATGCAGCTGTTACCCTGGAAATATCTGTTATCTGCAGGTGCGAAGCTTCTGAAAGGCATCAAGTCTGGAAGAAACTGCTAAACACCACCTGGGGCTTGATGTTTCTTCCAGAACCTCTGGCAGGCTGGGGTCCCATCTCGCCCCTCCAGTGCTGCACAGGAGAGACCAGGGTCTGGTGGCTCTGGTAACCGGGTAGAACTGTGTTCAAGGGGACCACAGGCTTAGTAGAAAATTAAGCTGAAATAAGTTAAACCTATATTGCTTATAGTCTCTCTGCTCCCCCACCCCAGAGAGCAGGGAGGAGGTGCTGGAGATGAAGTGTCTCTCCCTGCAATTCTCTTCCACAGCTCTGCTGAAAGCCAGTCAGGACCCTGCGTGCTCCCCAGTGCAGGGTGTTCCCCTTTGCATGGAGCAGACTCAGAGGATCTCATGTGCTACGTTAGCCTCTCGCCTCACCCCTGAAAACAGCTCATTTCTGTGCTTTTCAGAGGGGCTCTTATAGCGGGGAAAGGGTTTTGAGCAGATTGATGTCCTGAACTTAAATTCGTATTTCCTCTTCTCTTTCCCTTTTCTGTCTTCCCCAAACAGTCTGGCTCTGGTTCTCCCCTCGGAGCCACATCGTGGGCACAGGTCTCTGCAGGAGCCAGGGAGGCCTTCAAGACATACTAAATGCCCATAGACCAGTGTTGTATAACATCTTATATTAAGAAAGTTGGCAGGAGCCCATGGGTCCTGCTCTTTGCAGTGAGCAAGCTGCTGATGTCTGCAGAAATCTTATTTTCCTTCCCCAAAAATAATTTTTATTCTTTTCTCCAGGAACACCCCTGTCTTGCTCAGGGAGCTGCTTTAGCAGGCTCCAGTTACAGCAGCTTCTGGCACCAGCTTGCAGTGCAGCCTCCTTTAAAGGTTAATTTACAAAGCCGGGGTTGGTACAAGGTGAGGGAGGGCTGTGAACTCGTGCTAGCTATTGCCTGGTCTTGCCTCTCTGATCTGTGGAGGCAGAAAGAGCCAGGAAACTTTTGCAGAGCACTTCCAGCCTGCGGTCTGACTAATGACGATGCTCCTTTTCGCTAAGTGATTCTGGTGACACCCAGCTCATCCTGCTGGGAAGCGGGAACGTGTTGCTTGTAGATGGAATTCTAAGTACTGCCGAGAGAAGTCGCAGCAAAGGATTCACCGGTACAAGCAGCAGCAAAATATAACCATAATGCCTGCCTAAAAATAGACCAAGGAGAGCCAAGCTTGCCTGTTCCTAGATGTGACCTTAAAGGAAGCACGGCCTGATGTGCCACTGTGTCAGATGAAGTATTTCAGACTGATTCTCCCTCCTGCCTCTCCTGTCCTGCTCAGCAGTGAGCACTGAACTCAAATGTCCCCTGTTCAGAGAGTCGTGCAGAGTCATACCCATTCAGAATGCCTCTGACTGCAGGAGAAAGGTCTCCCAAGTCAGGAGCTCAGGTTAGCTGGGTGGTTGGAGCAGTGGCTGCAGGGACCATGGTGTTTTCCTTAGGTGCTTCCCATCACAGCGGCTGGGAGAGGACTGCTCATTGCATAAGTAGAGTCTGGAAACCAGGTATCCTCAGGAGCCTCGGCCTCGAGCAGGGAGAGGGTTGTGGCTGTGCCTGAAATAGCTGAGCAGCTTTCATCTGTGCACCTGGGAGCTGGAGAGCATGGCTAGTTTGTCTTACCAAGCTGTCAGAAACATTAAGGAGATTTTTATTGACTGGAAAACAGTTTTTTCCCTTTGAGGAAAAGCGGTCCCAGTTCATCCATCTCAAGCACTTACCTGCCTCCTGTGATCACAGTTTTCTCTCAAATGGTTTTTCAAGTGAGTGCAGCTTGAATGTGGTATTGCAAAGGATCTGGCAGGAAGCTGGAATTTGTTGGCTCGGTGATGAAGGCAAGCAGCACAAAGGATGGAAAACCAAACAAAAATAACTGAAGTCCTTCCCCACAGGAAGGTGTTAGTCATACAGGTAGAGTGACTTGTATTTACTGTAAATTGTTGGCTGATAGTTTTCCTTGTCCTGGAAAGAAATAAATGTCCTGTTGGCTAGTTAACCTGACGGTCTGGCACTGCCAAGGAGAGCGCTGCGAGAGATGGAGCCCGTTGCAGGTAACGTTTGCAGGAAGAAAGCTGAGAGAGCCGTGACTGTTGACATGTTCAGTGCAGCAGCCAGCTGTTGAGAGTGCAATTCCAGCTGTGCTCGGTGTCCTTTAAGGACTGTGGCAGTCAGGCAATGTGGGAAGCAGGAGTTATTTTGGACACAGGGCCTTCTTCCAAAACGTTCACAAAAATAAGGAATCGGGCAGTGAGGTTTATGTAGCTTGCGGGTTTTTTTTAAATGCAGTTGTGAGTTTTTTTGGGGGTGGTTTTGTGTTTTCATGGAAGCTAGCTGCTCTCCTATAAGTCTGCTTACCCTGCAATTACTCTTCCTTTTTTCCTAAATAACCATGACTGCCTCTTCTGCCTCACACCCAAGGAAGCTGACTTGACTGTAGAGCCAGAGTAGTTCGGAAATCCCTGAGTAATGTAGGTGCCAGGTGAGGGCAGGCACGCATCTCCTCGCTGAGGTCAGGGGGGAACAGAGCCACTGTGGGCTGCTTTTTGAAGGTGGCAGGATCAGGGAGCAGCAAGGTCTTGTTCCAAAATGTATTTGTAAGACATACATGTAGAGAATGGCTCTCAGCTGAGACTGATCAACTTCAGTACTTGATTCTGCCAAAAAAGTGCAAGTTTTGGGCAAAGTTTCTTCATCTTTCCCTATTTTGGCCTCTGTGTGCATAAACATTTTGTCAGTGGTTAATCTTTGGGGGATTTTTAACTGACAGTTGCAGACTGAGATCTCGTTTTTAAGCTCAGCAGGAACATGTGGTCACTGCTACACGAACGTCAAAACCAGTAAAATTGCTACAAAATTCAAAGCGTGGCACCAGAAGGGGAACTGGGTTGTCTGCTCAGGGCCACACACGGGCAGTGCCAGGTTGCAAAGGCGGATGAGTAAGTGACAGTCAGTCCAAAGCCATGATTATTTTTTAACAATCTGCCTTTGTTTTAATCTTGCAGCACTGGGATGTCTTCAAATACGTGACTGAGGTATTTATCTTAGTACCTGCATTACTGGGCCTGAAGGGGAACCTGGAGATGACTCTGGCGTCTCGCCTGTCGACAGCTGTGAGTATCCAGGGAGTGGAAGGAGGGAGTGGGATACCTCGTTTGGGAAGGGATGGGAAGACATATGTGTGTGTGGTAGCTGGGCAGACAAAAACCTTCCAGTTAGTGACCACAGAAACCAGAGCCTGGAGTTTAGTGTGCTGGGAGGGTGTGTTCATCCTACTGGACTGATCAGATTTGAAGGCTTAATAGTCCTTAAGCTTTGCTGACAGTTCACTTCCTTGTCCTGGCTGCTCGTGGGCCTGAGGGCACGGTGTGTGAGCTGGCTTTGGCAGTTTTATGTCTGGAGTGCTTGGATCCAGTTTTCTTCATGAGGAAGCTGAGTGCTGGCATGTCATCAAAGCAGGCTAAAACAAGATAGGTTCAGGAGGTCTAGGTGATGAGAGAACCCGGAGAGAATTGTATAGCAAAGGCAAAAATGGAGGGGAGCTTGCAGTGAGAACAAGCAGGGGGATTGACAGCCTCTTGAAGTTGATGGAGAGGGATGGCTGGGCATTTCTTTTGCTGGAATTCAGCATAATTCCCGTGAAACAGTGAGCTCCCTGTGAGAATGGGGGCAGGCTCTGTTAGCTCCTCAGAATACTGTGTTAGGCCAACTGTAAATGAATTGCTTTGTGTTTAAATGTTTCTGTAACACAGCAGTCTGTCTCTGTAGCTGAGCGGTGCTGGAGAGAGACTGACATCCTCTCCTAGCAGGGACAATAATACTCCTTCCTTCTGCAAAGCATCTTCTGCTTGAGCATGTCAGCAAGTGACTGCCTGATGTTTCTGTTTCCCATGACGGGAGTACATATAGTTTTGAATCTTACATCTGCAAGGTGTTAGCTGCCTGCTGCCAAGTTTTTTAACACTACTGTCTATGCTGTGAATTGCTGGAAGAGAGAACCCTTGCTGCAAGCAGCCTGGTCTTGGCCTTAACAGTGCAAAGGAGCTGATGCACCTTGGCCCAAGGGAGCTGGTCAGGAGGTGCTCACTGAGATGTAGGGATGGAGGACTGCCTGCCTGGGTAGTAGCAGCAAGCTTGGCTAGCAGAGAACTGCTTCTCAGCATGCTGCCTTCCTCTCAGCCTTCCCCTTACTGGTTGCTGCAGGAGACTGTTGAAAAGGTCTCTTACATCTGCTCTCCTGGGTCTTTTTCTCCCATCTTGAGCAATGGGATGATGCCAGCTGTGACTCTGCTCCTCAGTAGCTTCTTTTTGGCCTCTGAGGCCCAAGGTTTCTGGTGCATTCCTGGAGAGCAGCAAAGCCAACGTTTGGAGCTGCTCAGCCTTTGTCACCGGCAGCTTCTCTTGTCCCTCATGCGGTGGATCCCTGTGTGTACCCCAAGGGATGCTGCTCTCATCCGCTGAACCAGTGGCACATGAGCATCGTGTTCTGTAGAGTCTGAGGTTGTCCCTGCAGTCCCTGGGGAGCAGGAAGGCAAACAGCATTTCCCTGGACTAGCGCTTGGCTCGGCCTCTGCACCCCAGCCCCTGCCTGCTGCTTTCTGCTGACTGTGGGGGCCACCTCCTCCTTGGATTCAGCCCTTGCTCTTCATTCTCTGAAGGAGTGGGGTGCTGAGCTGCCTGGGGGGTGGCTGTTCCAGCATTACCTGGCAGTAGCTGGGCTGTGGCTGCTTCCCCTTGGTGCTGGTCTCCTCTCTCCAGGCACTTCTGGGGAGGACAAAGCTGCTGGGAGGCTTTGTGCTGCCCCTGGCCCAGCTGTGCACGGGTGACAGGGCTTGCAGGGGCAGGCTGAGCACTGCAGCTTGTGTTGCAGGCTGAGCTTTGTTTGCTCCTTCATTCTGGGAAACAAATCCCTTTGTTTTATTCGCTCTCTATTGTTTGGATCATGTCAGGGTCCTTGCTGTCCCAGACACAGGCCGTTCTCCCTCTTGGCCTTGGCCAGCTTGCACTTTCTGAGCTTTGGCTTATCAGGGTGAGTGCTTGGCTCTCCTGGGACAAAGGCAATATGGCACTTCTCCATCCTCTTCCCTTATGGGGCTGGCACAGAGCAACTCTGGGGCAGTCTTGGCAGAGAAACAAGACTGCAGAAAGTCACAGGAATGCAAAACTTTGCCCTGTCTGCTCTGGTGGCTGCAGCAGCGTCGTGAGGAAACTGGTGCAGAGAGCACCTGCCCAGCTCGCCGGCCCCTCTGTGCCGAGCAGCACTGGTCCCCTGGTGCCTCCTCCTGCCCCTGTGCTGATGACTGTGGGGTGACATTAGCCTCGTGAGCCAACACGCAGGCTTCATCCTCTGCTTTCCTTTGCCCTGGCAGGAAAGAAGCCTGTGCTGCCTCCCCACGAATCTCCTAGCCTTGCATTCTACCTCCTTGTATCTGTGCATGGTGGGATAAGATGATCTTTTGGGTTTTCCTTTTTCTTTACCTTGCCCTGTTCTTCCTTCAGCGTGGGGGACCCACAGGGAGGCATGCGGAGGGCCTTCACAGTGTGGGTCTCGTGCCCTCTCCGCAGGAAAGCATCCTGGAGTGGTTTCTCAGACTGTGGGTTTCTAATTAATACTGCATTAAGACAACTCAGAAATTCCTTTCACGATTAAGAAGCAAAACTCTCCCATTAGGTAAAGGATTAAAACCCTGTTGCCAGTGACTACAGCTAGGTTATGTTAATCCCAACCTAACTGCCATGTGGCTGGAATTCTAAGGTCAGACTTCATATGGAGCTGAAATTCCTGTGCTGGATGTGCTCAGTGCTACTCCAGTCAACTTTTTGTTGGTTTTCCCCCATTCCTTCCTCTCCACTAAACTGAACAGAATAATTCACTCCAGAGATGGGCATAGCTCAGTGCTGGTTGAAAAGAGCTGGAGGTTCGCTCAAGCTCATGCAGTAAGGAGAGTGGAAGGATTAGTTGATCACTGACTTCTTGTTTTTCTGGAGACCAGCAAGGAAACCTGAGAGGTTAGAAGAAATTGCTGCTGTATTGTTGTGCAGAAGTTGGAGTTTGGCACTGTCAGCCAGTAACTCCAACATGCATTTACCGCTTCGGGTTGTTTGAGCCCCTCCCTTGTTGCCTCTTCATGTTCATCAGCTTCTAATAATACAAAATTGGGTATAAGGTTATACACTCTGCTTTCTTCCAACTTCCCATAAAGAGGCAGAAGGTTCTGGGGAAGAGCAATAACCAGCAACCTGCAGTGATCCTGCTGGGTTATTTTGGATTGTACGCCAGGGAATTCAAGCAACTTTCCATCTCTTCTGGTTAGTCTGATTAGCATCTCCCACAGTTGTAGTGGTGCCAGATGACCCATGTGCCATGCCTGCTTCCCGCTACTCACTATTTCTCCACGTGGCATTAGCCTTGTTTACTCAGCTTTTAACTGAAACAGTAGTTCTTGCTGCCAGCTTCCTCTGCCCACGTGATGCTACTTTGGCCTTGGTCTGTATCGGAGCTGGGGCACACAGCTGACCTGAGGGTCAGTGCACCCCTATTTCCCTCCTGGCTGGCTGACCTGAGGGGCAGCATGACCCAGCTGGGCCTGAGCCAGGCCTGGCTTAATCACCGGCAGAGTGAATTCAATGAGTAAATAAGCAGCAATGCATGACTCTGCACAGGGACAAAGTATATCTTGTTGCTTTTGCAAGATTTTCATCAGATGTTCTATTGACGACAACTCCCCTTTACACTCCCTTCAAAACCCGCTCTGTAGTGCGTCTGGCTCCACTCCTACCGCGTGGGAGAGCGTCAGCCCATTCCTGCAGCTGGGAAGGAAAAGGTGCTGCAGCTGAAACTGGTGTCCTGGAGTACAAGACCAGAGTAACTGTTGGAAGTGGTGCTGTAGTTACCCAGGGTGTATGGCCCGAGTGACATTCCCAGGCTGGGGTGTTACTGCAGAGCTGTGCCCTGACTGTGCACACGTACGTTCACACACAGACACACACCCCTTTTCTACTGAGTTGCTCTCCCCGTAAGAGCAAAGGATTTGAGGTCATTATTCTCTCCTGCTCCTGGCATAAACTTGCATAGCTGGAAGGCAGGAATTTGACTGTTAGCAAGTGCAAAATGCTGTCAGTCTTCAATGATGTTGCAATGTCCTCTTGCAGGCTAATATTGGCCAAATGGATACACCCAAAGAGCTCTGGAGAATGATAACGGGGAACATGGCTCTGATACAGGTAAGAAAAAGTGAAAGGAGGAGAATGTGGAAATACTGGTAGTTGGTGCAAGCCCAACTATGGCAAGTATCAGAAGGTTTAAACATCTGTTTTTTGCTATCAACTGTCAATACTGCATGTCTAACGGGGAGGCAAATGGCACCTTTTTGTCCCACGGTCATCTTATCATAATAGTTTGTCCTGTAGTTTAGACTTGGCGTTTCCCTGCTGGATGCTAATCCACCTGCAGTGGTACCCTGGGTGGTGTTTCCCTCTTCCCTCACCCCAGGACTATTTTGCTGTTTAGTCCTCTTGGTGACTGTCTAGGTTTTTATTTTCAGGTTCAAGCGACTGTGGTTGGCTTCCTGGCCTCGATCGCAGCCGTGGTATTCGGGTGGATCCCAGATGGGCACTTCAGCATTGACCATGCTGTCCTGCTTTGTGCCAGCAGCGTGGCTACTGCTTTCATTGCTTCCCTTGTTCTGGGTGAGAGACAGACCCTGCACACCCTCCACGCACCTCTTTCTAAAATGCTGGGCTCCCTTTGGCCTCATCCTGTTCTCTTGCTCTTTTTGGCTGTAGGCATGATTATGATTGGGGTCATCATTGGATCCAGGAAGATGGGGATCAACCCTGATAACGTTGCCACACCCATTGCTGCCAGCCTAGGGGATCTCATCACCCTGGCTCTGCTTTCAGGAATCAGCTGGGGCTTGTACAAAGAGCTGGGTGAGGAGCAACAGGAGACCTCTGTCTCTCCCTGGTCCTTCCGTGTGCTGCTGCATCTCCCTCTCATTTCACCCTCTTCCTTTACCCTTTCTGTTCTCGGGGTGTATAGGATGCCTGGCCTGGAAGCTACCTCAGTTAGTGAGACCTAGTCAGAACTGATAAGGGAAGGAAACGGACGTTCTTACTGCCTTGTAGCTGCAGACAGTCTTGGCAGTGATCTGCATACTTCCTTCTCACCAGGTAAAGTGGTAAGGGAGAGGTTGTCCCTTTCCAAGTGCCAGGGGCTTGACTGTGGCTAAAGCAGTGGGAGAAGGCGGCTTTGGATTTCATCTTTTGCGCAGTCAGCACCAGCTGGGGATCCTCAGTGCAGAGCTGCAGCTGTAGACTCTAGACTTCCTCCTCCTCCTTCCCCTCCACCTTCCTTCCCTGGCAGCTGGGATGCAGGGGGTGCAGCTCAGCCAGGTTCAGCCAAAGGTGAAGCAACACTGGGAGTTCTTGCCCAGGAGTGGGAATTGGGAATAAGCAGTTGAAACTGAAGAGATCTCACTCGGATCTGTTGATAAAGCCCCTGTGAGTACACCAGCAGAAGGAAATACCACGTCCTGCAGAGCTGAGGCTGGTCTGGTCTAAGTTTCCTGCCCTTACTGGAGTTTGTGACTCCAGGGGTGACAGCAGTCTGTAGGCAGGCTTGATGAGCTCAGCTGAAGTAGCACCCCGCCCCACTGCAGCCGGATGTGGCCTTGATGTGTTGCCTCTGCTTATTTTCCCCTTCAGAGAGCAAAGCCTATGTGAATCCTTTGGTATGCGCCTTCTTCATAGCTCTGCTGCCCATCTGGATCATCATTGCCAAGAAGAATGCAGCGACTCGGGAGGTGCTGTACTCTGGCTGGGAGCCAGTCATTATCGCAATGGCTATTAGCAGGTAGGATGGCATGGAGGAGTTCCTCTCCCCCGAACACAGACAGGCAATGCACCCTTTCCACTGGTCCTTACAACCTCTTAACCCTTGGTAGATTCTGGAACAAGTGGGAACCAAACCTCTTCTGCTTCAACAGTCCAAACTGCCAGGAAACTGGAGGTCATTTTGTGTTTTCTAGACAAAAACAGGGGGTTCTAGGTCCCGAGGCACAGGAGGGATTAAGCAGCTGGCTGCTGGAATCCAGGGCTTTAGCAATGTCCCCGCTGCTGCACAGGGAGACTCTGGCATGGCCACAGAGTAAACACAGATCCTGTTGAGCCATCTGTCAAATGTGATAACTATTACCAAGTATTGAGATTTAAAATCATGAAATCATGTGCAACAACTGCAACCATAGGTGCATGTTAATATGTGTATATATCACCCTCGGGTGCACACACTGCAGCAGGAAGAACCCTCGGTGCTTTGTGTGAGTATTTCCTAACAAGCTTTCAGTGCTGACCTCTTCAATCTTCCCTCTGCAGCGTCGGGGGTTTAATTTTGGACAGAACGGTCTCGGATCCAAACTTTGCTGGGATGGCTGTCTTCACACCAGTTATTAATGGTGAGTTCCTTTCCATGCCGGTATTGCAGCTCTTGGAGTCTCCTGGCAAACAGTGGAATTGTCCCACGTGCCTTATTTCAGGCAGATTGAGGAGACTGACTCTATTTTGATGGCCAGTGAGACATGGTGGTTTGACTCAAGCTTTACAGCAGAGCAGCTCCCCCTGGTGCCAGCCTTTCACCAGAGGGTGACTAGTCTGGGAGGCTACTGCCTAAAAGACATGTTTTTCGGGGGCCCAACAAAAACTGTCTTCATTTCCTGACTCCTCCTGGCTGGTGGAAGAACCCCATCTTCCAAGAAATGTGCCGTGTGGCACCTGGCAACATAAAGATTTGGATTTACAACTCATGTGTCAGGAAATCTAATTGGTTCTGATACAAAGTTTTGACCTCCTTTCTGCCTAATGAACTTTTTTTTTTATTACTTTTTGCAATAAATGGAGTTAATTCTGATCCAGTGGATCTTGTGCTAGTGGGTTCCACAATTTCATTAAGCCTCATGCAAAAAAATAATACTTTTAAACTTCCTGTGTCTGTTTTGGTGGCTGACTTGTCATTTTTTTTTTTGTTTCATGTATTTCATCCAATCAAAGCTGCAGTAATAGAATTGCATCTATTTTACTAAGGGGCCTAAGGAAACCATAGAACAGTGTGCTTTGTCTCCGCTTTTTACATCCTGCAAAAGTAGAGTTCAGGTCAAAAATAGACTGTCCTACATTATTCCAGCACCTGGCAATTCCAGATCTGCTGGCTGTTGAAAATAGCTCTCTGATGTGTTTGAGACCTCATCTTACTGCTCTCTCCTCATCTGCAGGTGTGGGTGGCAACCTGGTGGCAGTGCAGGCTAGTCGCATCTCTACTTACCTGCACATGAGTGGGATGCCTGGAGAGAGCTCCGAAACAGCCCCTCGCAAGTGCCCCAGCCCTTGCAGCACTTTCTTCAGCTCAGGTATCCAAGTCAGGTCTTGAACTATATTGACTTCTGCCAGCAGCAGTTGCTGCAGTTGGCTGGCTGAACTTGTCTGTGGCAGGCCCTGGAGCCCTGTCACAGGAGATGCTGGCTGAAGTCTGCTGGGAGGCAGCAGTCAGCTCATGGATGTGGCTGGTCCTCTGGCCTGCCCTGCCCTCTAGAGACAGTCAGACCTTTAGCAAAGCTGTTGTGCGAGAGGACGTAGCTCTGCTGGAGGAGGAAAGCATGGTGCAGAACTCCCATGCCCTGACTGTCAAATACTGTAAATCCTCCACCCTCTAAATCTTTTCCAGATGTGTCCAGGATACTGAAACCTGCCTTGAAGCTGCTCGAGTGTTGCAGCTCTGCTGGGCTTGTAGAGCTGCAGATACAGAAAGCTTCTCACTTACAAAGGCTTCCTAGCAGCTCTGTTATTTGTGGCAGAGCACAGCCCAAACTTGCATTCCAGCACAGAGTGCAGGCAGAGGTTTTTACTGTCCAAACTTCCTAGAGAGGCTTGATAGTCTACAGCCTGAGTCCTGGCCTTCTGGGCTAAGGCTGTCCCTGAAGAGCAAGGAGGGGTGAGAGGTCTCCAGTGGTGGTGGTCTGTCAGAAAACTGATCACCAGGCAAGGTACAGACAGAGGTCCGAGGAATTCAGTGTTCACAGTAAATTCTTGACAGCACTGTAAGAGGTGGGACATGAGTCCTTTTGGCAGCTGAGGTCTGAGAACAGATTTTGCTCTGGGGACAGAACTAAGCTCTCCTACTGAGCTTGGTGCAAGGAGCCTCTGGGTGTCCTGACAGTTGGGTCAGTCCTTCCAGCCTAAATCTGCAGTGTGAGAGTCCAGTGTTCTGGCCTCTGCTTCTGATTTGACCACAGTTGTGCTGCCTTGTCCCCTGGAGCCCAGGGAGGCTGCAGAGCTGCTGTGTGTTCAAGCCTATCATTAGCCTGAACTCCATCTTTCTTTCCTTTCAGATGTGAATTCCCGCTCTGCTCGTGTGCTCTTTCTTCTGGTGGTGCCTGGACACTTGGTTTTCCTTTACACCATCAGCTCCATGCAAGGTGGACACACCACACTCACCCTGATTTTCATAGTCTTCTACATGACGGCCGCGCTTCTCCAGGTAAGCTGGAGCCCCTCCAGGGCTGTGACCCTCGGGCTGGGATACGGGGACGCTGCCATGTCCTCTGCACCGGGGGCCTGTTCAGCCAGTTGACTTGTAGTTACGTTGCTGAAGGCACAGTGATATACCCTATCCCTAGGTAAGAGATTTACATGCTGGGGGGAGGTATGCCAAGTAGACTGTACTTGTCAAATAAGCTGGTATCAAATTGAATAAATCCTTCTTTGTTGATACCTGTACACACAATTTTTCCTTCCTACCATTCTTGGCAAGTTTTGAATCTGTCTTTTGTCTCTTTTAAGTCCTGATAGCAGAAATGTTTACCTTGTGCGTGTTAATCTATCCTATAAGGTACTTTAGCAGTTTTAAAACTCCTGGTGAAAAAAACAGGATGTGAAATTTGCAGGGTTCCTGTGCCTTGTGTGGCTTGTCCTGCCCTTTCCCTGCCCCCCTGCAGGGTAGAGACCCGCCAGCTCTGCGGCGCGGGGCTGCCGCTCTCCTCGTCGGAGCCGCGTGAGCCCGGGGCGATGGCTGCTCGGAGGGTCGTGCACAGCCCAGGGTATTCATGCTGCAGAAATCCAGCAGCCGCTTGCAGGAGTCTGGCTGCCTGAGTTGGAGGGCGGAGAGAGACACTCCGGTTAGGGAGTTTCCTACTGAGCCCAGCTACGCTCCCCCCCTGCTCCCCCGCCCCGCCCGTGGAGGCTGTGCCTGGTTTCAGTGTCCCCTAAAAATCAACAACCGAAGCCAGCGTGAGGAAGTGAGTCAGAGCGTCCATCGGCGGCAAGAGCGGAGCGCTGTCATCCAGGAGGCTAAATTTAGGCCGTGAGCTGCTGCGGGGTGCTTGGGCCCTTGGAGGGGCTTCCGCTCGCAGCCGCTCCCGGGGCCCCGGCCGTGAGCAGCAGAGGGGCTGCCGTGGGCCGACGGCTGCGGTCCTGAGCTCTGCTGTGGCCCGAGCGAGACCCTCCCAGCCCCACAGACACCAGAGGCATTAGCAACAGGGCTGCGGCCACTTCAAATCCTTGTCCCAGACCTCGGGCTTGAGAGGATCCAATGCAGATTTCTTCTGTCTGTAGATACTGATACGAGCCTCTGACTGCAGCGAAGCAGATGGGGGAGAGCATCACGCTCTGGTGGTTTCAGCTCCTGGGCTGTTGCTCTTTTATTTCTGGAAGCCAGGCGTTGCCGTCCCTGCCCAAGCATCCTGTGTGCTTCCGGGTCCCCTCTTTGCCCCATATCTCTTCAAGATTATTCTGGTTAGATCTGAAAAATGAGGTGCAGAATTCAGACTTTTTGGTGTTTGGGTGCCAGTGTTCTCCCTTCTAAGCCTGCATTTGATGGTGACGTGTGAAGCTAAAGAAGGATAGGGCAGAGGCTGTTAAGGACACGGACAATTTGGTTGCCCAAGGGCCCACTGAAACTCGCCAGGTTCTTCTCTGTGCTGTACTTGTTGCTTTGGAGGATGCAGCCCGCAACAAACTCCTGGAGCGTGGCGCTCAGCACGGTGCTTCCGACCTCCCGGCGCCTCCGCTCCTCGGGATGAGGCTGTGTGTCTCCGAGCCTGGCCTCCCCGGCTGAGTTGCCGCAGCTGGTGCTCCGTGAAGACAGGGGATTACAGGTCAGGATTTGTGGCTGATGTGGCTCTTTTCTTCCCGCCTCCCAGGTTCTCATTCTTCTGTACATTGCTGACTGGATGGTGCACTGGATGTGGGGCAGGGACCTCGATCCTGACAACTTCTCCATCCCATACTTGACAGCGCTGGGGGACCTGATTGGAACAGGTCTCCTCGCTCTCAGCTTCCACATCCTCTGGCTCATCGGTGACCGGGACTCCGATGTGGGAGACTAGCTCTCCCTGCTTCCCCTCTTCTCACAGCTCTCCTCCTTTCATTTTGTTGTTGTTTCTTTTCCTCCACCCTTGCTTTTCTCGGCTTCCTCCCCCCACCCTGTCTCTCTCGAGACTTCATCTTTGATACTGGATTCTCATTATTTTCAATGGGAATTTTATTTGGTTTATATTTCAAGCCAAGTTTGTACAGAAAATAAATCTAGTTTTAGGAAGGACAAAAAAAAAAAAAGTGTAACGAGACAATCACCAAGTGCAATTTCATAGTAGTTATGTCTGAACCAAGGTTACAGTGAAGATACTGATCAGTCAGATCATGCAGGGAGCCCACCCTGTCCCAGTCACTAGAGGTGAAGGGCTGCTTTTTTCGCTTCATAAGCGTTTTAAATACTGGAGGTAAGGTTCAGATTTATTTTACTGAACGGGCACCTTCTAGCAAAGTACAACCTCATGGATGAGGGCATGGGGTATCTCCTGTCTTCTCTGCCCTGTCGCCCTCCTCCCTTGTGTTCCCTCTCTGAATCCCCCTCCTGTGCCTAGCATCCAAAGCACGCAAGCCTCCGGTAGAGGAGTTAGTGATGGTAGTGAGGAGGGTCCTCTGTGGCGAAACACCCAGTCCTGTGTGCCCGCAGAGACGGTGAGTGATCTCAGGTTTGAGGACAGCAGAGCCCCAAAACCTGGCTGTGAGCAGGCTGGTCTCTGCTGACACATTTAGGCGCCCTTTTGCCAGCCATCCGGCAGCGTGTCACACTGCAGACTGCTTGTTCTGCCCCTCATCCCGAGCTCAGTTCCGCTGCTGCTGCCTGCAGAGGGATACGCTCTGCGCTTGGAAGAGGCCGTGAGCTCTCCCCATCCATCCTTCTCCCCTTCTGCCTGGCGTTGCTCTGTGAGAGGATCCCCTGGAACCGTCGTGGATGCTGTGTGCAAGCCTCTCCTCCGTGCTGGTGTGGGCACAGCGCTATTTTCATGGCAGCCTGCTCAGTTCAGTTGACTTTCCTTTCCTGCACGGGTGGATGGAAAAATAGATCCTATTTTGTGTGTTAAGATTTTCTTTCAGTTGCTGAGTGCTGCTGATGGGCCCATTGCAGCTGGGAAGAAGCCACCTAATACCTCACCCAGTTGAGCCTGAGGGATTTCAAATTTGGGAGCATTATGCTCTCGATGTCTCTTAGAAAAGGACATCCATGTTCAGCCACTGGATTTCTCTGTGTAGGCACCAGCTGGAAAACAGGTCAGCAGACACAGTCAGGTTTCCAAAGCCCTGGTTCCTGGTGCAGCTCTCTGTTCGGGACTGGAACCCACTTACCCTTGAGCAGGAGTATAAATCTGGCATCAGGGTTACAGCTCAGCCTGTAAGTGCTGGCCGAGCACTGCGAGCGCAGAGTTCCCTGCTCCATTTCTTTCCTCTCTGCTTTTTTGTGCTCTTCAGCTCGGTGATGGCCGAGATCCCTTCTCTTCACTGCTAGTGCATGTTGGAAGGACTCTGGTGCAGTCTGTAGTGGCGTAATGACAGAAAACCTGTTCTGGCTGGGTGACTAAGGCTTTTGTAAATGGTCTTCCTGAATGCTGTCGGCGCTCAAATGCATTTTAATTTTCCCATTTGGATATAAATCAATTCAGTAAACTGAGTGCAGTTAGATGTGAGCAGGCCTTAGCGACTTGGAAACTTCACCCAGTTGCACCAAGTTTAAATGATGTGCTCGAGCAGACAGCGCTATTAAACCGGCTCTAATGCACAAATACAAATTGAATGCATAAGCGTGCATGGGGGGGAAGCTCTTAACATCTGTCGAGCATGGGGAAAATACAGTATATCCCACAGAGCCTCATTTCAGTGCTGCACTGTGCAAAGCTTGGGGAGCTGCCTGTATCCTCCCAAACGCTGGGAGAGTGCCCACGGGATTCAGCGTAGTAGCATCTTGCATCCTGATCCCGCAACGACAGCCGAGCTCTCGTTTTAGCCAGCCGTGCAGGCCTGGAGCGCCGCAGTTCTGCTCCTGGTCTGGACACTGCCTGTCATACTTAACCTGCAGCTCCAGAACGTAACCTGAAAGCTGCTGGATTTGTGGTTGGCTGCTTTTCTTCTTGCTTTAAGTGTGTTCCTCACAGCAGAACACGACCATCCTTGGTTGGCCTAATTTCCTCCTTTCGATTAACTTCTGTATTTCTCATACAAACCAATGCTTGTTTTCTCCTTTTGGCTTTCTGTCGCTGCAGCGCTGGGCATCTCTGCCCAGCTGGGAAAGGGTGCAGTGTGGTGCTGGGAATGTTGATCTTCCTCTGAAATAAGGCCAGGTTGGGAGACCTGTTTGTTATTCTGGACAAGGCCAGAAATAGCTGAGCTCTACAAAGCCCTGCCTAAGTGCAGACAGTTTTGCTTTTTAGGTGAGGAGCGATTTGTTAGGAACAGTTCCTGCCTCCCCCCAGAAAAGAGCTGAATGCTTCCCTTAGGGGCCAAGTCAGGACCAGAGTTAGTCTGGGACTGGGCATTGTCCTGGCCTGGGGATCTGCTTGCAGAGCTGGTCCTTACTCTAGAGATGAGCGTGTTGGAAAGGAAGGTCAGGATTAGTGAGTGGGAAACCAGTTCTGGGAAGCCACTGGCGCAGACGTGTCCAAACCAAACGGCCGCCAGGCTCGTGGTGGCCCAAGGACCTCTCTGAAGCTGTGGAAAATTTCTTTCCTGCTTCGGGGGGTGACGCCGAGCTCTGCTGCTGCTGCTGAAGCTGCCTGCGGTGGTCAGGGGCCAAGGCGGGATCCTTGCCCTGTCAGGCTGCTCCCCCTCAGCCCCTCAGAAGAGCAGGTGATAGATTTTTGAGATGGCTTTCCCCTTTCTGGCTTGCTTTCCCCCCTCCCCTTCTTTGCAGCATGTCCTTTGTGGCAGGAGCTCCGAACCTCATACTCCTCACCCTGGTGACGTGACTTCTCACGCATCTTGTCTGGCCAAAGCTCTGTTCAAAAAAAAAAAAAAAAAAAAACAAAACAAAAAACCCTGCTGTACTGAAGTCTCAGCCCAGGGACTTCTGGAGTATTCTCTGCTGCTCACCTGATTTCTCTGCCTAATGTTGAGGAATAGATATGAGACTCCTTCCATTAACACTCAAGCTTTTATGTATATATAAGAGAAACCCTCCTGGTCTTTTAGGTGTCACATCACTATTTAGTTCCCCAAAAAAAGATTGCCCAAAGGAAGAAGCTACTGCTCATGGCCTCCCGTAAAATGAAGAGACCCAGAGGTGGTTGAGCGCCGTCGCGCTGCTGGGCTGGTGGCATCTGTACGTTTATGGAAGGTCTAAGGTGTGTGTGGGGAATAGGTCAGGGGAAAATCCAGTTTAAAACGGAAGAATATTGATGGTCAAAAACTTCTCCCACCAGTTGCACTCAAATGCATGCCTACTCTACAGCTGACTGCAAATGAAAAATACTGGTTTACTCTTTTTATTAAAGGAAAAAGACTGTCTTAATTATTTATAGTTCCTATAACTGAATTGACAGGTGTCAACTTAACTGATAAATTATATTTGGTTAAATAAAGATGACATTTATTTATGTGGACTGCGGTCTCTCCTTCATATGCCTCTACTTGGTTAAAGGTCTCTCTTTCACATTTTGCAGCTTATTTTAGCTTACACCGAAACTCTTTCGATATGCAGTGGAATGAGAGTTAAGAAAAAAAAAAAAAAAAAAATTAAATAACTTGCTGTGCTCGAAGCAAACTGTGATTAGTGAGAAGGGCAGATTTCCAGGCCGTGCCCTGGGCTGGGTCCCGGTAGCTGCGCGGGGGCTCCCGGCAGGAGCTGGGGTTTGTTCCCAGCCACTCGCTGCGGACTGATGCCTGGATGTGGACTTTGGTTAAGGTATGTGGGGGGCACGCGAAACCCTTGAATTTTCAGGAATTAGTGGCAGTGGAAGGACTCCCCACTCCTTACGGCGGGGTTTGCTGTTGTGGGCTGTTTTCCCGCAGGGCTGGGCCCCCTGGCTGCTCCCCCCAACGAGGATCTGGCAGGAGTAGTCCTAACGAAGCCGCAGCGAGGTGGGGGGCTGGGGAGCAGCCCCCGAGGCCAGGCTGGCTTGAACTCCTCTGGCCCCGCGCCGTGCCCCTGGGTCATTTCCCACACGCAGTAAATATTAAATATCGGGGTGCTGAGGCGCAGGGTGGGTCGGTGGAGAGCTTGGTGTCCTGGGGACAGTGAGGGGGGGGGTGTTTGCATTTTTTGGTTGAGGGGGAGAAGCTGCTGAACAGGTATTACAGAGAGAAACACTGTGGAGTCGCTTAACAGCTTGAAGGCATCCCAGCAGTGGCCTGGCATTGCTTTAAAATATGGGGATATATATATATATATCTCTATATATATATATATATCTACCTCTGTGTGTGCACAGGTCGTGGGTTCTTTTTATTTGTCTGCTGGTTGCAAAGGGGCTTGGCCTGGGGGTACAGGGGTGCATGAGACGGGGTCTGGGGCCGTGGGGGTGTGCATGGGGCTGGTCTGGGGTACACGGGGCTGATCCGGGGGGTGCGTGGGGCCCGGTCTGGGGTACGTGTGGCGGGGTTCGGGGGGTGTGTGGGGTCGGTCTGGGGTACGCGGGGCTGGGGAGTGCGAAGCTCTGGGTCTAGGGGTTCACGGCGCCGGTCCCGGGGTGCGTGGGGCCGGGTCTAGGGGCACGCGGGGCCGGTCTGGGGTGCGCGGGGCCGGGTTCGGGGGATGCGTGGGGCCGGTCCGGGGTGCGTGGGGCCGGGTCTGGGGGTGCGGCGTGGGGCCGGTCCCGGGGTGCGTGGGGCCGGTCCCGGGGTGCGTGGGGCCGGGTCTGGGGGTTCGGCGTGGGGCCGGTCCCGGGGTGCGTGGGGCCGGGTCTGGGGGTGCGGCGTGGGGCCGGTCCCGGGGTGCGTGGGGCCGGGTCTGGGGGTGCGGCGTGGGGCCGGTCCCGGGGTGCGCGGGGCCGGGTTCGGGGGATGCGTGGGGCCGGTCCCGGGGTGCGTGGGGCCGGGTCTGGGGGTGCGGCGTGGGGCCGGTCCCGGGGTGCGTGGGGCCGGGTCTGGGGGTGCAGCGTGGGGCCGGTCCCGGGGTGCAGGACTCCACTTCCCGGCAGCCCCCGGGCGCGCAGCCGTTCCGCCGCCACCTGACCGTCACGTGACCGCGGCGGGGCCCGGGCCGGGCCGGGATGGGGCAGCGCGATCGGATGTTCAAGGTGCTGGTGGTGGGGGACGCCACGGTGGGCAAGACCTCGCTGGTGCAGCGCTACGCCAACGACAGCTTCAACCGGCACTACAAATCCACGGTGGGGGGTGAGCGGGGCCGGGGGGGGGGGGCCGGGGGCCGCCGAGCTGCCGGGCGCCGGTTCGCACACCCAGCGCCGGCCGCGCCGTTTTGAATTCCCCTCCCGAAGCGCAGCCGGGGTCCCCGTCCGGCTCCAAACGCCCGGGGGGGGGGGGGCTGCTGCGGTTCTTAGCGCTGAGCGCCCCTTGCTCGTTGGGCTCTGGTGGGAGACTCGCTCCTCTCCTTCCCTGAAGACGTGGAAGCAAGAATTTGTGAAAGGAGCGGTATTTTGCAACTCCTCACACAGCGCTTAGCTGCAGCTCCCGGGTTCAGTGAGCCCCGGTGACAAGCTGGTGACTTCTGTCCCTCTTCACGACAGGCTCGGGGGGGTCCCAGCCCCCTCCCCCGGGAACAGCCGCCCCCGGGAGTTTTATCCTGGAGAGTTTGAGGTTAGAGCCTCAGCTCATCCCAGCAAAACCAACAACAGCGTCCTTGTGGCGTTTATTTAGCAGCACGAAACCACCGCTGAAATATCGGTGCTGCTCTGGAAAGATGATGGGGGAAACAGCAGTTTTGTAACGAGGAGGCTGGGAACAAGGTTAAGCGGGATCGGTTAGTCTTTGTTTAACATTGGTGTAAATGAATAACCTGCAAGGAGCAGGAGGTGCCAAGGCTTTACCCAATAAATCTCCCTGAGGACCCAAAATAGTGGGGGCCGAGTACGGCTGTTTAAATCTTATTCATGAACCAAGAGGGGATGAATTAAAAGCTGAAAACACTGGAGAGCCACATCCCACTGGGGCAGAGCGGGGGCTGTGCCCACCCCGTCGCTCCCAGTAGTAAGAGCTGCAGACTGTTTTCTTTCTCCATTTTTTTTTTTTTTTAAAAAAAAAAACTTTTTTTTTAATTAGTTCCTGGCTTCAATAAGTTCCAGCCCTGTTGAGCATGGCTGGCAGCAGAGCAGGACAGTTTTCCCCCTGCAGTGAAAACCTGATGCATCGTAATCTGAGAAAAACACAGTGTTTCCCCTTTGGACTCTCAGTGCTGGTTCCAGCTGGGGTGTGGGTGGTGGGACACGGGGGGGTGTGAAGGACAAGCAGAGCTCCACAGTCCAGGCAGTGCAGAGCAAAACCAGGCAAGAGCAGCACACCCAGCACTTTACCGGTGGTTGGAGTTGGGCAAGGGAAGCTTTCCTTAAAGCTTTCCAAGCACTAAGGTTTCTGTTTGCCTGTGGTTGTTCAGGGTTATGTGCTGGAGGAATTCTTACTCCTGCGTATTTTAATTTCTGCTTCCTTAGCGCTTGGTTAGTGTCCCTAGTGCCGGGGTTACAACCGCAGAGCTCTGGAATGGGTGTGAGAGCTCCCTGCTGCACACAGGGCGCTGTGCTTGGGATGGTGACAGACCCTGGCAGTCCCGGATCCCAAAAAGCCCCGTGCTTCGGGGGGAGTGGAGTCCAGCCAGCGCTGTGTTTGCTGGAAAAATTCCACCTTGCCCTGCTCCTTCCCAAAGAATTGCAGAGCAGCAGCTCTGCTGCCGTTTGGTAGCAAACCTGCCAGGCTGGGACTCTGCGAGACGGGGAGGGACGCCGCTCCAGCCGCTGTGTTAATTCTCTCTTAATCTGCAGTTCAGGAAGGGACAAGCCCAGCGCAGCATCCTGGGGAGGGATGAGATGCTGATAACGCTCTTGACTTCTGCTTATCTGGAGGCATTTTGTGTGCGTGTGGTCATCCTCCTCCGCAGGGCGTGGAGCGGACAGACTGTGGAGCCCTCTAGATTTAACGCTTATTTTGCAGCTTTCTGCGATGGGGGAGCGGGGCAGCACTTGCAGACCCTCCAGCTCTGTGACTGGTCTGTGATGGGCCACCACAAACTGCTGTGGCTGTGAAAGCGGTTACGGGGTTGGCCTGTGCTGGGAACTGGTGAAAGTCTGTGGAGGAACAAGCCCTGTGGTGCAGAATGCCCCTAAATAGGTTTCCTTTCTCTTTTGGGGTTTCTCTAGTGGATTTTGCTCTGAAGGTGGTCCAGTGGTCGGAATCGGAGACAGTGCGACTTCAGCTCTGGGACATTGCAGGTATGTTCACACGGACCACGAAGCTGCTCAGGAGCAGAATTTAAAGCTCTCAATGGCTTGGCCTTTTTTTTTTTTTTTTTTTGCTAGGAGTCTGCTACAAAAATAAACCCTAAAAGCCTGTTGATTCAAGAGGCAGGACTGCCCTGGCTTGCAGTGCTGTCTCTAGTTTGCAGTAATAATTTGAATATTTAATCAAAAGCCCATCTGCAAAGAATGGAACAGCACAGATGATAAATTCTATTCAGACTTTCTTTTCAATTTCAAAGCCAGAGCAGAGTGAATGGGGAAACAGGCTCATCTGTAGCTGGATATGTGATTCCTCAGCTCTGAGTCTTCTGTTAAAATCCTGATTTCTGGCATGTTAGCCAGGCGAGCCTGATCCTTGTGTGGAGCAGCTCCGCTGACCTCGCGCTGCTCTGGCTGCACGGGCTCGAGGTTGCAACCTGGCTGCTCTGTGTAGCAGAGCCAGCGGATCCCTCGGGAGCTGTGATGGCAAGAGGAGACCCTTGAGTGCTCCCGAGGCGGTGGGGCTGGCCCGGCAGTGGGGCACACGCCGGGGGTCAGCGTTACACGCGAGGAAGCGGGGTGAGGAGCACCCACTTTCTGGAGAGGCGCAGAGACACGCGGCCCCCCAGTTTCCCTAGCACCAGAAGCCAGGTCGGTGCAGTAGCATCTCCAGAATGGCACCTCTGGGTCTGGAGGGGTGAGGAAAACAGTGGCTGTGGTTTCCTCCAGTTTCGCTGCTCGGTTGCGTGCATCTGGAATCCTCAAAAAGAAAACAGGAAGGAGAAGTTCGCAGCGAGAGGGTTGCAGCAAGAAATTGATTTCGATTTCAGCCCCAAAAAGGCGTTTTAAGATTTGGAAAGCAGAGGGGCCACGCTGGTCACGGTGCTCTTGTCGTGCCCCGAGCAGAAGGGGACGCGCACACCGGAGTCCCTGCCGCCTCGCAGAGGTGTGCAGAGACACTCCGACGGTGTGAGGTGGCTCGAAATGCTCAGATCTCGAGGGCTTCAGAGGGAAAAGCCTGTTGAGCAGCTACAGGGCCCACAGTGAAATCTCTCTGGCGCCAGAAATGCTGGTTTTCACCATGCCCCTGACCCGCTGGGTGCGATGTGAACGCTCTGATGTCTCTGTATCTGCACGAGGACAATCAAACCGCGCAGCAGCACGGTGGAGTGACTCTCCAGATGCAGTTTTGGTGGTACGGGCAGGCCATAAGGTGTAAGCAGCAATAACAGCGTACGTGAGTCGTGATGCTTTCTCTTTAGTATCAAATTTTTCTCCCCGGAGAGCCTGGTCTGTAACGCTGTGCTGGCACAGGCTGCGGCATGTGACGATGCTGGTTGCGCGGTCCTGCCGGCGCAGGGACACGGGTGGTGGCCAAGTGTGGTCGGGGACACTAAAATTAAATTGTTACACCGGGAGCAATGCAGGTATTTCTGGGATATCTGAGTGCCTGGGTCAGGATGAAGAGCTGCCCAGTTTGTTCCAGTTCTGCCGCTGCATTGCTGAGGCACCCCAGGCAGGATGCACCTCGGTGCCCGTATTTCCTTATTATTTAGGTGGAGATTGTTACTGTCAACTTAGAAAATGTTGTGCCATGTTGTTTGCATGAACAAATCTAAAAATGGTAACTCCGGGCAGGGGATAAATTTTTTTCCTTTTGATCCCGAAGGTCAGGAACGCTTCACATCCATGACCCGGCTGTACTACAGGGAGGCGTCAGCCTGCGTTATCATGTTCGATGTCACCAACATCAGCACATTCAGCAACAGCCAGAAGTGGAAGCAGGATTTGGACAGCAAGCTCATGCTGCCAGATGGGAACCCCGTGCCTTGCCTGCTGCTGGCAAACAAAGTGAGCAGCTCTAACCGCGCTCGGTGTGTCTGCGTGTGTGCCCGGGGGGGGAGCGCAGGATGGAAGGAGGCACCTCTAGCACTCAGCCTTGCCTTGAGTTGTCCCATAGCCTGTGGTCTTTTTAATCTTTTCCTTAACTCTCCTTGAATTTTCTTTCTCCAGCAAGGATTCTCCTCTGTAACTCAGACACTGGTAGGACTGAACGCGCAGGTAGCACTAAGGGGATGTTACCAGCCGCTCTGTGCTGGGATGCAGTGCCTTGTGCTGTGCTGTCGGAGCTCAAGCTCTGTAGCTCCTGGATTATGAAGTTTTTCTTTTTTGGTCTTTAACTTGCAGTAGCCTGGGAAGGCTGTGTATGATGGTTCAGGTAACGTTTCTGTTCAGAGCTGCCAGAGGAACGTCCAGTTTTCATTTGGATGCAGCCTCAAGTTTTGCTGTGTAGATCAGCTGCTGTCTTTTAGTGATTTATTTTTCTTTGATTTAAAAAACCACCTTTATGTTCTTCATGTGCCAGCGTTGGCTTAGCAGCCCTTTCCAGATTCAGTCTGAGACTTGACTGGTTTGAGAGAGCCTAAAACTAGAGACGACTCAAAAAATGCGATGGGTGGGCAGGAGAGTGGCTTTTCTTCTCCATTTCTTCACAAAAGATGCTCTCCCCCGATAGCTGTTTTAAGGTAACTTTCTCGCCTGCAGTGGGGAAGTCTGTGTGACTGGACGTGCTGCAGTCACCCTCATACGAGCTGTTATGGGACAGGTTTTCTCCCTGTACGTCCCCTTGGCACTGGCGTGGCTGCCTGGGTGGCACCGTACCGGGAACGCGCTTCCTTGGTGCTGAGGGGCCAGGCAGATTTTGGATGGGTGACAATGCTTTCTCGTCCTGTGCTGGATGAACCTCCATTCCATGCGTGCTTGACTGAGGTGTGTCAGTATCTCAGATGAGATAAATATATCGCTGCTTGCAACATCCCATTAACAACCCTGCCCTAAGAACTCTCTATCAGCTTGCGATCTGGGAGATGTGGAGGGCTGAGCCTGCCTGCTGCCTGCCCGCCTGCACACGGGCAGTAAATGGCTGAGGGGGAGCATTTCCCTCCCAGCCTCAAAAGTAAAAGGCGAAACTTGAAATGACTGATTCTTATTTTACAGTGCGACCTTTCCCCGTGGGCAGTGACAAGAGAGGAAGTGGATCGGTTCAGCAAAGAAAACGGCTTTTCTGGTTGGGTGGAGACCTCTGTCAAGGAAAACAAGAATATTAATGAGTCCATGAGGTAGGCACAATGACTGGTGACACATCTGAGCGTTAATTCCCTCTTTCAGACACAGCCATCTTTGAGGTGAGGGGAGATGCTGTCAGTAAGTAACAAATAGCAGCAATAATACGCGAGTAAATCTCCTGAAGGGAAACTGAATTCTGAAAGCTCAGAAGTTTTTCTCTCCTTGGTTAGGCTCCGACGTGCTTTTGGAAACAGAAATTCTTTGAACAATACCAGGGATGTTTTTTTCATACGCTGGCCTCTACCAGGAGGATGGGAATTCATGGGCAAAGATATTAGAAATTGTTTTGTGATGCACCAATCCTTTGATGGAGAATTTGGCCTCTTCTGGAAGGTGTCAGACTGGGTATTCGCACCTGATCTTGAGGCTGGGCAGTTGGTACCTAGGAAGGCTGTTGCCGTGTCCCAGTCCTAAACTGGACCCCTCGTGAGGTGGTTGCAGTAGGTGGTGTTAGTTATCCCGTCACTGCAGAGTCTTCTGGTGCTGCCAGGTAATAGCAGTAATGCTGCTGTCAGTGCTATGAGGTTCCTTAACCTGATTTTTCAGTCATTAAAGTTCTGGCTTTTTGTGTCCTTCTAGAATGAATCGCTATTTCTCTTTTGTACTGCTGAAAAACCCTGTGGCCCAATGGTGCTTCTCTGAAAACAAAACAAAACTCACATATGTTTGTTTTCTAGAGTCCTGATTGAAAAGATGATGTCTTCATCCACTGGAGATGGAAGTTCCTCTGCTGCCGGGAGTGGGGATTATATTAACATAAAAGAGACAACCCCACCAGGCTGGGCTTGCTGTTAGATGTACTGACTACACCATCTGCCTTGGGTCTGGCAGCATGTCTTTTTATTATTATCATCATTTTTTCCTAAACTGGCTGTCACTGGTTTGGGTTTTTGTTTTTTTGTTTTTTTTTTTTTTTTACATGATTGTGAACTGTCTTCTGTTTAGTGCGTATTCGTTCTCAGTAGAGCATTGCTACAGTGAGGAGTGGAAAGAAGAGAGGAGAAGATTCCTCTTTCTTCTAGTGTAGCAGCAACTGGGAGCTCTGCTGCTAGTAATGTAGTATGGTCCGTGTTCAAGCACATGGCTTGGATGAATTTTTTTTTAAATGTTGAGCACTTCATCTTCTGACATGCAGTGGCCTGTCTCAGGCAGGGCGAAGGATGTTGAAGGAGTATTTTTAATATTGTTGCACCTTTTATTCCCCACCGCCTGCACCCACCATACACAAGGCACCAGTCCAAAGCACTATAGTCACCTTCATTTGATGCATGCAGAGTTCAAGCAATCTCCCTGTGCCTGTGGATTCCCGGGGTGGGATTACAGCAAACTCTTGACTTCATGCTCTGGCACTATATACCTCAGTTTCCATGTCCTGGAGAGACCAACACATCACATCATTGCCACTAACTGTCCTTAAAATGTGAAGCCAGATGTTGTGGATTAGCATTGGTGTCCCACCTAACCAGACCTGTAAAATTATCAGTGTGAATTTTGAGAAATGGTGCAGCACGGCCCTCGCTTTCCTGTGTACTGATGGTGATGCTTAACAGCAGAGACTTCAAACTTTTGTCAAGAATTGCCCAGTTGCCTTCTGTTTGTTCCTTCTCACTCACCCTCTGTCTAGCACAATCCTGTGTATTCTGTTCTGCTGCCACTTTATTAGAGCACGGAGCGCTGAATGGGGAATAGGTTGTAAACTCCTTTGTATGACAGAACAACAGCCCTTTTCACTTTTCGAACACCCTGTATCCTCCCATCTCAAATAGCTTTGCAATTGCTGATGAATTGCCTTCCCATAATTATTCTGTAGCGATGAGTGAATTTGGTAGCTGGGGTGGTGCAGGAGAGGCAGCTCCCCGAAAGCCCACGCGCTGGGTTTAGCAGTGCAAGGGGGGAAGCAAAGGAGATTTTCCAGGACAAAAGGAAGGGGAGAGAACTGCTCCCCACTTGCCTTTTGGTGCTGGCTTTCCCCAGCGTGTCCCTGGGTACTCATTGGTGAGAACGGTTCTTGCCAACAATGACAAAAAAATTGGTAAAAGCACACTAGATAGATAGTTATCTCGGGAGAATTAATAGGAAACACAGGCTGTAGGGCTGGAGTGATAGAGCGTTGCGTGCATTTTATGTAAGCATGCTATGCTATGGAATTGTCTTGCCCATGTTTTAGGTTGGGATTTGAACAAGTGGTCTTCAATAACGTTTTCCCCTTCTCAAGTAGCTTAATTTGAAAACAGGACTTTAAATTGGTTCGTCCCCACTCCTGCTGAGTTAGAACCGCTTTTCTTTGGCAAAGTATTCCTTCTGTCTGTGTTTTCTTACCTTATGTAATCTATGGGGGAGAAGGTGGTAAGAACAGGAACCGTTTGCCTTCACTAAGCACAAAAAATTCTGTGTTTTCATTCTCTGGAGTTGAAAAGAATTAATAAGTAAACAGTAAGAGCTAAGAAATTTAGAACTAGTGTTCCACCATTTTAAATAAAAGCTAAAACATCTGGGCTAGGATTCTGTTATGCAAATATTGCCAAATTCATCTTTATAGGCACTTAAATATACCCTTTTCTGTGCTGTTGGATTCACTGTAGAAATGTATGAAATGTGTAGAACTGGTTAACAACAAAATTGAACTGTCCTGTTTAATTTTACTTCCTAAACACTGTTAAAAAAAATAGTATTTTTTTACTCTTATAAATAATTTCTAGTTGTTTATGGTACATGGGGAGAAGAGTCTAATGTCTTAAAGGATCTGTCATGAAACCACTGAGATTCATGTGTTATTTATTGATTTCTGTATAAGCACCTCAAAGCATTTCAGCAAAGAAGTCAAGTGTTAGAGCTGTCCTTACAGACGGAGAAATCTCTGCCCGGGATGAACTAACTACTCAAGTCAGTAAGAGCTTGGCACTGAAAGGAGAATATCTAATTCCTGTCTTGGTGGCCCAGCTGCTAGGCCACGCATCTCGCGGGAAGGGCATCTCTGTACCTTTGCCTCTTTGGTGTCTGGACCTCTTAATCTGGACCTCTCTTTCGTAAGTGCCTCTCAGAAACAAGCAAAAAGCCAAAGCAAGATCTTTGAAGGTTTTCTTCTATTATACATATTTTCTGGTTTGCCCAGTGGTTTCCGGTACCAGTGTATGCCTTGGTTTTTTTTTTTTTCCACACTGCTTACTGCTTGCTAACATCTTAATAGACACAGTAGACAAATGTCAAAAACCAAGCCTGCACAACAGAAACAGTCATTGCTTGAGATGGGTATAAAAACCCAACCAGACAGGAAAACGATTTTACTGTGCAGATGTGTGTTTTTTCAGAGCTTGCTCTGTGGCACATAAGGTGCTTAAAGAAGCAAAACAAAACAAGACAACCAACCCTTGATTTAGTCCTGTAAAACAAACTGACTCAGAAGCCCCATCTAAACATGCTCTTTGCTGAGATAGGCAGTGTGGGAAGAACGGTTGCCTGTGAAATTGATTGTGCCCAGCTTGTGCTAGTTGAAATAATTCTCATTTTTAAAACAACTGGAAGGGAAAAGCCAACTTGAGTGAAGCAGTTTCTAAGAAATATTTTAAATAAAGTCTCATTCATGCAGACCGATAAAAACTTTAATCTTTCAAATATGAATCAGAAAAGCCTCGTCTTTATTCTGGTGAACTGTTTCACTGGTGTCTTTGTCAGGAATGACCTGTTTTGAAAATGAAAGCACTTGATTCTCCCTTCTGCAGTGCCTACTTTGTCTTTGTACTCTCTGTGTGACTCTGGGACAGCTATACCTATTTCCCTTCCTTCCATGTGTTGTTTCTCATTCCCATAACTTTAATTTGTGGTCACGGGACTCAAAACCACATGAAATTTAACGGTGTATTTTATATGTTGATGACAGCACACTGTGGGTCCACATAGCTGAAAATTTTTACTGCAAGAGAATCTGAAAGCATGAAGGCAGGCTATAGTTCAGAAATAAGTCAACAATATCAAAACTTAGCTTTTTTTTTTTTTTATTTATTTTTACACGGCTTGCAGTTATGCAGAAGTATTTTAGAGACAGGGCTCTGATTACTGTAAAGTTGCAGTATTATCATGTTTATATAAAGAGAAGAAACTTCTGGGAGGTTTTTTCCGTATCAGTAATTAATGCAGCATTGCAACAGTTTGAAATAAAAGTTTGACATTGCTTGTGTAGTAGTAGCTGTTGTTGTTTTCCTGTCTCAACAGTCCTACCAAATGGGTTCACAAGTTCAAACTGGAAAGTAGTCTTGCAGTCAATAACAGGGTATGTATGAAGCATAGTGTGAACTGCCCTGCGTTGCCAGCAAAACAAATTAGATGCTTTTCACTGAAACATCTTGCCATCTGCATTATTGTAGTTTTGCTAACCTACAAGTGGGACGTAAGCATGCAAAACTTTCACATCTGTGAGTGAGTCATGGTGGCTTTTAATCCAATATATCCAGCTAAGAGGAGAAAGAAAAGAATTCCTTGATGTGGTTGTTTGTTAGTACACCTTCCTCCTTATGGCTCATTAATTCACACAGTGTATTTTGGGGCTGGCAGTGCAGGCAGGCAGTTGCTCTGAATGCCCCTCTTTCTTTCCTGATCAGCTTGATTTTCATGAGTATTGACTTGCACAAGGGACAGGGCACATCTGAATTGATCACAAAAATGGCAGTAATTCCAAAGGAGACAAATTAAGCTCAAGCAGGGCATTAAACTACTCTACTCCTATAATTGGGTAAAAAGATGGCCATATTTGTATTGTCAAGCCAGTCTTCTCAGATAAACTAATATATTAAAAAAATGGTTTTATGTACTGTTTTTAAAAAAATGGAGGAACGAGTCTCTCTAAAGATTGAAGTGCAAAGCAAAAGTGACTTGCCATGGTCAGAGCTGCCATTTTAATGGACTCTCAAATACATTTTATTTTTCCCTAGCAAAAGCAGCTCCTTTTCTAAACAAAATGAGTAATTTGGGGTTTCTAGGTAATTTGAAGAACCCAAAACTTCCCTGGACTTTGCATGAGTTGTGCACGTTCTTTCTATCTGCTGACTAGCAGAGGGAAAAGCGGCAGTGGCCATCAGTACTGGTAAAACTTACGCCTGCTGAAATTAATTTTCTGCGTTCCTTCGTATGAAAAATACTTCACACCGAATCTAGGCCTGATCGGTGTAACATAAAAAAAAAAAAAAAAAAAAAAAAAAGAGTAATGTGCTGTGGCAGTGCGTAGATTGTAAATTCCATGGGAAAGTGTAATCTTATCTCGTAGAGGGGCTCGCTTCAGGGCAGGGGGTGCTGCTTGGGTGGGGGTGTCGGGGTACGAAGGAAGGCGCGGTGGAATTTCGCGGTGTCCCCGCGGCGCGGCCGCTCCGGGTGCCCGTGGGCCCGGCGGGTCGATGCCGCCGCTCCCCGGGCTCTACCCCGCTTGTGTATTCGGCGGCCCCCGCCGAGCTCCGGCCCTGAACTCCGGCACGCTTGCATGACAAAAAGCCCCGCGGCAGCCGGGAGGGCGCCGGGATCGCCCCCCCACCCCCGGCCCTAACCTCCCTTCCTAAGCCGCGAGAGGCACGGTGCACCCCGAGGGCACGGCTGCTGCCCGCCCCCCCGCAGAGACCCCCAACCCGGGGGGGGGGGGAAGCGGGGGAGCGGCGAGGCCCCTAAAGCAGCCCTGCCGCGGCGGGGGGGGGGGGGGGTTGGGGCGAGGGGAGCCGGGACCCCGCTTTTCCCCCTCGCCGGGGCCCGCTGCGAGGCGGCGCGCCGCTTCTCCGCCTTTTCCCTCCAAAACCAGCGCCCCCCCCCCCGCATCCCCGCGCGGCGAATCTGCCGCGGCGGCCCCGCCGGCTTCCCCCCCCCCCCCCCCCCCCTCCTCCTCCTTCTTCTTCTTCTCCTCCTCTTCCCCGTGACGCCGCGGGGAAAACCCAGAGCCGGGTACCGGTTGCGGCGGTGGGGCGGGACCGGGGGGAACCGGGCGGCGGTGGCGAATCTGCCGGCGGCGCCGCGGCCCGCGCTGCCGCCTCACAGCAGCTTGAGCGTGCGGAGCGTCCTCGCCCCCACCCCCCCCTCCCCGCGGGGAGAGTGGGCATGGCCTGCCCGCCGTGATGGTTCGAACTAGCCAATAGCAGGCGGCGAGCCGCCCGCCGCGGCCAGTGAGCGGGGGAGGGAGGTGGTGCCAGCGGGGTAGGCTGCACCGCCCCCCGCTCGCATCCTCTCGGCGGTGCGAACGCGACCATTTTGCGGGGGGGAGCGGCGAGCGGCGGCGGCGGCGGCGACCGCGGCGGAGCGGTGACCGGGGGCGGGGGGGGGCCCGCGGAGGAGCGGGCGGCGCCGGCGGCGGGAGCGCGGGCCGGCGGCGGCAGCGCCTGAGGGGGAAGAGGCGGCTCCGGAGGCGCGGCCTGAGGCGCTGGGCCCAGGGCTCCCGCTCGCTGCGGGGAGGGGACGGGCGACGCCGAGCCCGCACCACGACACCGTTTTGTTTTTTTTTTTTTAATTATTATTTTTTTTTTGTTTTAGTATTTTTATATATTTTCCCCCCTCCTTCCCCTCAGCGCTGAGGCGGCGTCCCCCGGGCCGGGCCCGAACCGCCGGGGAAAATGTCCAGGCCTGTCAGGTGAGTCCTTGGCGGAGCGCGGAGGCCCCGCTCCCGCCTCTCTTCCCCCCCCCACCCTCCCTCCTCCCCCGCGGCGCCAGCGCTGCCTCTGCCCGCCCGCCCCCCGCCGGGCCCGGCCCCCGGCCGAGCCCCTCCCGCCGGGCCTCGCCGCAGGCCGTGCCCGGGGCGGGCTCCCGCAGGGCGGGGGGCGGCTGCGTGGCCGTGGGGCGCGGAGGGGGCAGGGAGGCCGCGCGGATGCAGCATGGGCCGTGCTCTCCTCTGTCCCTCCCTCCCCCCTTTATTTTTTTTTCCCCTTACAACTTTTAATTTTTTTTTTTTTTTAATTTGTAAGGCGCTTTGGCCGGCGCGGGGTGCTGTGCATCGCCTGGGGGTTGGGGGGGGGGGGGGAGCCCGGGGGCGGCAGCGCGCCCCGCTGCGCCGTTACGGGGCGGGGGGTGCGAAGGAGGAGGAGGAGGAGGAGGGAGGCCCTGCGTGCGCCGCGTCCCACATTTTGTAACGGGGAAAAGTATATCCACCGCGACCCACTTCGCGCAGGGCGGGAGGCGGTGCTCGGCAGCAGGGCCTCTGCCGCAGCCCCCCCTGCACCCCCGGGCACGGAAAAGGGGGGTGTGGGGGGGGGGGTAGAGGGGGGCAGAGCAGACCACGCCGCGCGGGCTGGGGGAGGGGACACGCATGCAATGTGCCGTGACCAGCGAGGGTCTGGAGGAGAGGGGCTGTGCATGCGAGTTCAACCACGTTTAGGGGAGGAGTTGGGAGGAGCCGCCCACTCTGGTAGGAACAGCACTGAACACACGCCCTTCTCCTCTCGCCTGGTAGCTCACTGCACTCCCCCGGTCGCTTTCCCACTGGTGTTTCTCCCACCCACCCCGAGAGGGCTGATTTTAGGTCGTGGGGAGGAGGAGGAGGAGGAAACCGCGGGCCGTTTAGCTAAACGGGCTGTATTCCCCCCGACAGTAAAAGGAGGTAGGTTGTGGTGCTTGTGTCTTTAGTTAAACAGCGTTGGACCTGGAGCGTGGAGTTGCAGGGGAATCTGAACTGCGTTGTTGGATCGTGATAACTTTGAAAATCTATGGCATAGAGAACTTGCCATGTACCTGAAAGTTTACTGAGGGGAGAGGAGTGTATTTTATTTTACTTTTCTCTGGAAAGTACAGAAGAGAGTGAACTTGTGATTTAAATTGTCTTTATAGAGGAGGTAAGAGGTTTCGTACAGTATTCTTTGAATGCTCTGAAATTTTTTCATGCTCAAGTTACTCTGAGTAACTGGTTGTTCTTGCCAGTAAGCCTGATCTAGTATGTGGATCCTAGGTATTTTGGATCTTTTGGAGTAATAAATATGAAATGAACTGTGGCGATAAAACTTACATATATATATGTTTATAGGGGGTGGCCTTTGTATTTAAGTAATACCTCTAATATGTGAGAATTTAAAAAAAAAAATAGAAGCTGGAACTACTTTGCTATATACAGAGGTTTGGCACAGTGATTGGTGAAACAGTTGTTTTTCATAGCTCTTTTTTTGACCAATAGGGTATTCTTGCATGCAAAGGTAAGGGTAAATAAGGCTCAAAGTTCCAGTCTTAAGGAATTGCCTCGGGTCCAAAAGGTGGATTGATAGGATTGGGCATTGCCTGCTCTGAAGCATCAGGCTTTGGCCTTGTGCAAGGCAAGGCAGGATGTTGGACTCTATGGACTAGTGGTCTGATCTTGAATGACAGTGCTTGTGTTCTGAAATACAGTGGTGATGTGACATTGCTGCTCAGGGTGACACTTCAGTGTACGTTCTGCTGGTGATTTACTCGCCAGCACTGGAGTCTTGCTACAGGTAAGGAAAGTGTTGTAAGTTTAAAAGTATAGCTTCTAAGGTTTCTGGTATTAAGTAACTTTGTAAGCAACCATTTCTAAGAAAATAATTTTAAAAAACCCCAAAAAACTACAGTCCTGCAGTGTTGTGAAAGATCTGACTTGTCTTACCCTCAGTTGACAGGCACTGGTGTCCAGGAAGATTAAGTGCCAAAGTCCGGCAGACTGTTAGTAGCAGAAAACCTTTTGGCGCATGTCCATAATAGATCTAGCAATCTGCTGTATTTAATAGCCCTTTCAGGGGTGAAAATGTAAATATTCAGTGGCTAGTGCATTATATTCCTCTACTAGGTAGTAACTGGAGAACTCTCCTAATATATTTAAATTCAAAACTTAAAATTGTATGTTGTTTTTTTTTTTTTTTTTTTTCTGGCTATCTTAACTTATTGTTGGTATTATGAAATTCTGATGAAAGGTTCCTCATCAGAGTGAGATTTAGTGTTGGAAAAGTGTCCTTTTTTAAGTGGTCTTTGAATTAATTTATTATATATGTTAGTTTCTAGTGAATATATAGGCATCTAAAACAATTAATAAAATCCAACAGATATCCCCAGTTTCTATTCCACTTGTCAGTAGAAGACTGACTGCCTTCAGACCGGGTCTGGTTGTTGAAAACAGTTTGTTAAAATTGTTAAGAAGTAGTAATGAAATCCCAATATTTACAGGCTTCGTGGGCCTGGTACTTAGAGCCAAGTATTTTCTACACAATTAAACTTCTCCTGGGTGGATAACGATGGGAGCTGCACTATTGTTAGAAAACAGCAAGAAGTAAAAAGTAAAGGTACTACGCTTCTTGAACCTCTGCATCTTGTAGCTAGTTCTTCTCAAGTACTGCAAAGAGCATTTGAGCTGGTGGCTACATCATCATATCCTTATTTATCCTGGAATATAAATGAAATAAAACATTCTGAGCCACTGTTTTTATATATAGCATCAATGTGTTTTAAGTAAGAATTTTGACTTTAAATTCCATGCAGCTTGCCTCTGCTTTCCCTTTCACTTGCTGGTGTTCCCCTCCTGCAGACATTGCAGAGTGGGACTGGGCAAGTATGGAAATAACAGGGGGGTTTGTTTGTTCACTTTAAGATTGAAGCCAGTTATGAATTGATCTAGCTCAGTGCTTCAAGGCTTTCTGTACTTAATTTTTCTTTATTAGTAGCTCTTGAATCCCATTCTTGCATTAGCACTATATTGGAAGGGTGGTCCTTTGAAATGTTACTTGCAGGAAAAAAAAAAATCCAACATTTATCTATTAAATATAACTTGTCTTGTTGCCAGTGTTGTACCTGGACAATATAAAGTGTAAATATTGTGATTCTGGAAAACTGTCATGGGGTAGCAGGAAAGCAACATTTCCTTGGGGATTGGCATTTAACTTGAGTAATAATGTGTGGTAGTGTCCAGAGGTAAGCTATAGACACTTTCCAGATAAGTAAAAAGATACAATCCTTGCTCTGAAAACTTTCAGTCTAAAGAGAAGCAGGGAGCAAGGTAGAAGTACAATAAAAATCAAAATACCAGGAACAACACAGGTTGCAGAATAGATTTTTTTTTGTTTGTTTGTTTGGTGTGTGTTTTTGGGGTTTGTTTGTTTCTCCCCTGCTCTGCATCAGAACATTTCTATATTGCATTTTAAAATCTCAACTGTAGTTAGGTTCAAATGGAGGATGGGCACAAGACTGCTTAAACTGTTGCTGCATAAATCATTTAATTGTTTTATGGAGTTTCAAGTCATGTGTATCCCTAAAAATTCTGCAGATACCATGAGCAGTGCCTAGTCTTACAGACGTTTGGAGTTACACCAAGTCCAGACCCAAACAATGACCTCTGTAATTGGGAACCTCTAGTCGGTGAGTCTTGTCTGAGTACAGTTGTGCCAATTTTTAAATAGACTAACACCATAGTGACGTGTTTTAGGTACATAACTGTCACTAGGCTTCGATGTTTCAACTTCTGATGCGTAATTGTAAGTGAATGTTCATCTGAGGCCTAAGTCTAGCACTGCGTATTGTTTTGCACAACTTTGAAAACACCTATAAGAAACATCTCCTATCTATTCTCTTATCTATGTGTAAAAAAGGCACCAAAGGGGTGCTTTTAATGGCAATATTTATCGATAATATGTTGACCTCAAAGGGAGCACGGTGAGAACCAGGAAGTGAAACTGGCCACTCTGGGCCAGAGCCCCACGGAGCCTGGCCGGGGAAGGTCCCTAATGTTTTTTCACGGCTGCTTAGTTTGATAGTTATGTTGGTTAAATGCTGTAGTTAAGGAGGAAAAAAAAAAAAAAAAAAAAAAAAAAACAAAAAAAACCCCCTCAGTAACTATTTAATCTGTCATTCATTTACTTGTCACGTTGTATAAGACGATAGGTTGTTACTTCTGCTGATAATTGTTTGACCTAAACAGTCCTCAGTGCATGATGAGATCAGTTACTAGCTTTCTGAAGACTCCTTAGCATTGGTTTTCAGGAGTATATGTACTTTTTTTTTAAACTTGGACTTTATCTATGGATTTAAATACCTGGGGATCTAAATATTCCCCCCCCCAAAAAAAAAATCCCCAGAAGTTTTCTAACTGTGTTAGTTTGTATTCTGACATGTTGACTTACAAAGACTGAGGGTTTAGGGACCTCACTAGCTGAAGACGGGGGCATTACTGTACAATCCTCACTCATTTGTGTTGGCATTTAGTGGTCCTTTTAAATGTTAATACTGCTTTTCATCATTTAACAGTATCAGCTGGGTAGGCATCCAGTATAGGTTGTGAGAACTACTGTGCATTTTTGAGTTCTTATTAAATTACTTGAATATTACTTTGCTAAGTAAGTGCTTCCGATGTAATGTGTTGATGGTTTACTAGATGAGTTACTCTTTATTCCAGAAATATTGGGCTGACAGCTGTTACTAAAAACTTATGCTATTGGGACCTCCCTCTATAGCTTTCCTCCCCCATTTCCTTCTCACGTGCACACTTTAAACGTTAAACTGGATTAACAAGTTATTTTAAAATAGTGCATATTTTAAACCAGATTGAACAATATCCATCCCAGATGTCTGCTAGATGGTCTTTTTATGCTCAATCTAGCTGAATTTAACAAATAGTTTGTTTTTATGTCTGGTTGCTTGCCTTAACATCTTCTAGTTCTTGCTAGTGGCAAAGAGATTCTCTCCATTGATGAAACCAGCAATATTTTTTTTTTCTGGCTCTTAACTCCAGTGAACTTATCTACTGTGTTTTTATCACCTTGGTGTAACAAAAGATGCAGTCTCTCTTTGCAGACTTGTAGTTATTAAGCATTGCACATCAGTGCTGTTGACAGTTCTGAAGGAAAACATAAGCTGGTCTAAATGGAGTGAATGATGAGTACAGAGTGAGGAGAATGGCAGATGCAAGAGCAGTTTGTTTGATATTTCTCCCCTTGTGAGCTTCTCTGGTTCTGTTGGGAAGACTTGCAAGTAATATCTTCAGTAATAGCAGTGTAGATATTCCTTCTTTCTTCCACCCTTCTTGCCCTGCAAAATAAGATAAAGCAAGCCAAACAGCCTTCTCTTTATTTTTTTCTTCTGCCATAGTGATTTACTTTCCAGCTGAAAACATAGGGTACAGTACTTAGAAAGAAGGATGTTTTCCTTAGGGACAATGTTTTTCGTTAATGTTTTATCTGACTGTGTTACCTTTTCAGTACCTGATTTAATATGGGTCTCTGACTGAAAAAAGCAAGATGAAAATGTGTATGACCAGCTTACTACAAGATGGCAATATTGCAATTTCCATCTTGTGTATTAGAAAAGGAATGTTAGAAACCATTGTTTTACAAAGCTGCTATAACACAGTATGTGGCAATTCTCCTGGTTTTTTTCCCCGTTTATGCTTTCGGAGGAAAACCCTAGTACCTGACTTACACCAAATCAAACATCCTATTTAGTAACTTTATTGTTCTTCATATGCTTAGTGGAATAAAACCGGTGTCTTCACATGTGAGATGGGTCAGGAGGCAATCTTCAGGAAGACTACCTGTTGGAACAGGAATTTGAGTCCCTGGACAGTACGCCATAACAAGCCTTGCCAATAGTTGTGTTCCTAAACTGGTGTTTTACCATATTCGGACTGTGAGTGAGCAAACAGTGCTCTGTAGCACATTGCTGTTGTACTTTGTTCCACTCACATGTACTCTGAAGCTTGGATGGGATTCAACCTGTAGAAATGTAATGACTGGTCATGCCTTACTTTTGTTTACTTGTTTGTTTTTTTGTTGAGGGGCTGGGGGCTGTTTTGTTTTGTTTTGTTTTTTTAAGAGGCTTGGTATAGGGTTGAAATAAAATAATTTATGCTCCTTCATCTTTTGAATGCTGCTGCTGTAAGCCATGAATAGAGGTACTTGTACAGGAGCATGACTTCTAATTGATTACAAATGGATCAGCAGCCAGAATACAACAAAGACTTTTGGGGGATCTTTCGACTAAACGGTCTTAGCCATGCATGATATTAATCCAAAGTGCAGTTCAGTTATGGGAACTAATTGGGAAATCCAACAGTCATGCTGTGCAGAGCAGGAGAGGGGAAGGGCATTGTGGTTTGTGTGTTGGATGGAGCTTGTGTTGTCTTCTCTTTGCAGCGATCCTCAAGTCTGTCGTGCTGGGTAGATCACTTAATCTATCGCTTGCCTGATTTTTCTAGCTGTAGAAGTGAGCTCATGTGATGATTCCTGTAAAATCAAGTTCATTGTTGGCTTTGGGTCAAAGGGATTGTAAAAAGTGTGTGTGGAGGGTTGTCTGAATCTTGTGCCTTATTCAGCTGTGCCTCCTCCCATTGTATGTCAGCCATAAGAGGTGGGTGCTTGGAGTCTGATTGAGGCGTTACCAGCTAGAACTCAAATATATTTGATTTATGTAGCTGTCTTGGTTCCCTTGAGTAGCTGTATTACAGGGCAGTTAGGTCTTGTCAATAAAGTAATTGGGGTAGATGCTGGGAAAATAGCTAACAATTACTTTGGGTTTTAGGTTTTGTTTTTTTAGGTTAGAGAGACAGATACAATTTTGTTGACAAGTGAGGCATTGGTTTCAATAATAGCTGCTTCTGTAGTTAACTAATTTTGTCTAGAATGGGCGTTTGCACTGATAATGATACCCTATTGCCTGTGCTACTTTCAGTTTGGTTAGAGAGCAGAGAAGGTGCCGATGCAGTAAAGAAAGTATGGGTCCATACTCATTTGCTGTCCAAAAAGATAGGTTAAGTGAAATGCATATTTTTTTCATTGTGCCTAGTGATACAGTTAAGCATTGTAACAGCTGTCTTGCATCTTGTTAGAGCATCAAAGTAACTAAATGAGAAAGCTCCTAGAAGCCCCTGGTGAAAGCTTAAAATGTGCTAGAAACAGGGATCACATAAGAAAACAAAAATCTCAAGGAGAAGAAGGTATGAGAGCAAGCATGATTATATTGAGCTGTGAGAAGCAGAGATTCAAAAAAGATCAGTTAGGAAATGTTTATTTAATTCATGATACTATTTGTGTACTTGTTTTATATCTGGAATCCTAGTATCAAATATCACAGCTTTGAGACAGGGTGTTAGGGGGAGCTCTGGCTTAAAGTTCAGGCTGATGCATTCTTTAAATGTGTCATTCATCTTGGGGTGCAGACATTGCTTTAAAATAGTGCTTTCACTAGTATAGTGAAATATAATGATAAATACAGTTTTAATAATGAAAGAACCATGGAGCATAGGTTAAGATGGCTCTTCCTCGCTGCAGTCATGAGCCATAAGAGAGTGCTACTTATCAAAAAGCACTTTCCAATTCTGAGAATATAATCCAGTCTATAATAGCTCCATAGGAAAATGTTAGAATATACTGTGTGTTCATTTCTGACTTCAAAGGCTGGGATGTTTTTGGGCTACAAATCCTGCACTGGAAGCAAGGATATGGCACTTTCTTGTTACTTGAAGAAATCTTTTCTATCTCTGAGATTATGCATTGCTAATTTATTTATTTTTTTCCCCCTGCTTTTTAACAGGAACAGGAAGGTGGTCGATTACTCCCAGTTTCAGGAATCAGATGATGCTGGTAAATGACTTTTTTCTTAACAATACAATATTCTTGGGCTAGAGCAGTTCATTTATTGCTTTGCATATTAATTGTTTTGCTTCTAGTCACATCTTTAACTTAAATTCTAAGGAGTTTCTGCTCTTCACAGTCTCTGAATTGTTAATAAGTATTTGAAAATATAATGATTCTCATATGTTTTGTATTAAACAAACAATGGTGATAGAAATCTTATTATTTAATGCTTGTATTGTTGTTGTGCCTTGAGGCTGTTGGCAGCAACTGTCTTCTTCCTTAGTCTATGCTATGGTCTGTGGCAGAATTTCCCCAGTGCCACTTTTTTTCTCCAGTAAAATATGTTTTCAATTTATTTTAGTGGACTCTAGTTAATTCCATAATGTCAAGCATTTTTGTGAATTACATATTAAAAAAAAATAAAAATCTTTATGTTCTGTGTGAATTAACAAAATATTTTTGGAAGCCATATGGAATATGTTTTGTGTTCTTAAAAAATGGACATACTACTACTGTTTGCTAAGTGAGCTTGCACTGATAATTAATGGAAACAAATACACGTAGTTCTTATTTGCAGTCCTGTTACTCATATTGTATAAGGTATTGTGTAATAGTTGTAAAAAGTTACACTGTAAACTGCTACATAATATACTCTTTTTTTTCATCATATGACAGTAAATAAAGTGCTTGCTGTTAAAAACATGTAGAAATATATATGGTTGTTAACTTTTAGTAGGTTTATGTAATAGCTCTCTGACTAGCTGTAAAATGAGGTACTGTGTCCTCTTGTGGGGCTTTTTGTATGTTTCTTAATACCCTGGTATACAGACTTGATTGTGTACAGCATTTGTATTGTGCTGTTGACAGAAGAAAAGGTAAATCACTAGTTTAAGACAGGACTTTGCTTCTATAAAGTTTTGTTTGAAGCTTTGTGATTTTTTGTTTTTTTTGAAGGGCTTCTTTTTGATGTGCATGAAATGGTCAGTTTAAGTTATAGCTGAGGAAGTCAGTTTGCTGGGAACTAGGAGTTTGATTCAAAACCATTTTGTACTGTCCCGTCCAGATGAAGATTATGGAAGAGATTCAGGTCCCCCATCCAAGAAAATCCGTTCGTCTCCCCGGGAGGCTAAAAATAAGAGGCGATCTGGGAAGAATTCTCAGGAGGACAGGTAAAAGCAGCACTTCATCTGTTACAAACATGTCTTCAAACCTTGTCCTGTGTGTGGGGAGCAGTACCTTTTAGGAGTAATGATTGTAAGTGGAATTCAAGGCTTGCAGTGTAAGATACAAAGCTTGCATAACCAGCTTGGACATTGAGGTGGTTCTTCCTTATCTGAGTAGACAGGGAAATCATGTGTAAAGTACTTGTCTCTAGTACTTCATTATTAAAATAGCTTTCTGGAGCTAGACAGTTGGAATGGGAAGGAATATGATCTGAATTACAAAAATTGGCAACTAGTACAATTATCCAGGTAAGTTAGTGGCAAGATGCATTTATTTTGCATGTTTTTTTCAGTATGCTCAGAGCATTCTTGTGGTTAAAGGTTCAATGGGACATTACAGTGGCAGTCAGGAGCAGGGGCCGTTTGTTAGTTTGGTGGTTCTTTGTTTTTCCCTCTGATTTTGTCTAATTCAGAAACAAAGTAACTTATTTTGGTAACTGAGTTGCCCCAGCAGTGTGAAAGGACTGGGTTCTAAGTGATGCTCTACTGAATAGTGAAAGTCTTTCCTGTAGAGTGAAGGTATCTTCCTTTTTACATTAACCATGGTCAGCAAATGATTGCCATAAGACCAATTAAGTCAATTGACTGCTCTCATGACAGACATCAACTTCAGGGATGGAGGTTCTGCCAGCTGGCTCTTGCTCTATAAGCCCAAGCTGTCTTTTTATCCTGTTGCACTCTGCTGGAATATAGATAACTCACCAGCAGGTATGCTTACGAGACTTCTCTGTCATGCTCCTGTTCTGTAAGTTGAAAGCTGAATGTAGGCATGGGAATACTTGCATGGTCCACCTGCTATTGTGAGCTGAGAGGGAGAGACTGTTTTCACCCTGGCAAATGCCTGTAAAACCTGGAATTAAATACTGAATGAGTACAACGTAAAAAGAAATTGGGCAAGGCAGCTCCCAAAGCAACTAAATAGTTGACCTTGATGTCCTGTTAGCTTTTGGGATTTTTAAGTATGTGAGAACTTTCCTCTGTGTCACAAACATTGTAGAAGGCTTGCATGTAAAACAAACTCATGTGTTTAAGTGTTTGAAATCCACAGTTGTCTATATAAGACTGAAAACATATGGGCCTGAGGGGCTGTAATGTGACAAGTTACCTAAACTGTATTAGAGTTCTTGACAAGTGTGGTGTGTCAGCTCCAACTGCCACATTTGAAAGTAGCAAAGGTTTGATCTATTGTATTTCTTGACCTTGACACGCTCTGCAGTTCAGCCATTCCTGAAGCATATGTGGTACATCAGTGGCCCTCAACAGAGCATTCATCATTCCCATTTAAAACACTTGTTTGCTCTCTGATTGGTGTGCATGTACTTAGATGTGGGAAGGAAAACCCTCTCTGCGCAGTGGTAATCACTGATGATGAGGGTTTGGATGAGGATGGAACACGAGTACCTGCTTGAAAATTCTAACTGTAAAATAGAAGACATCTGGATTATTGGTAGGTTTAGAGTGAAGTGCATGGTTCCTCTCAACCTTATTATTTCCTGGTTGGTTCACTTGTCTTCATGTAAGTTTGTATGTGATTCAGAGTTTGAACATTAGTTTCCAACCATGATAACTACATATACAGCTGAGTAATCCTGAAGTATAACGTGGTAATGTCCAGGACAAATGCATATTCCCAGCTTACAGATCAGCTTGCTCTCTGAAAATCCCTATTTTCTGTACAGCAGTGACTGAAACCAAAGTTTAAAACAGCAGTCAAACCCTGTCTTTCTCTCCTTTTCAGTGAGGATTCAGAGGAGAAAGATGTGAAGACTAAGAAAGATGATTCTCACTCGGCAGGTAACTAACTACATTGTACTGAGAATATATCTTCTAAATAAAGACCAGTTTGTAAGTGTTACGGGAGTAGGATTTAACATAAGAAAGAATTTGTTCTGACTGAAGAAGCATGCACTTTTCTAATACACTTATCTTAAGCCGGATGCTGATTCTACCACTGTTACTTCCAGCCCTGGTTTGGGATAACTTTTGTTTGTGTAATATGATGCTGCTATAATGTTTGTCCTCACAGGCAGCTAGACATATGTTAATCTGTTCCCGGTAGTTCTCGTCTGTATTGCAGAATGATACAAGAAAATTCACATTCCTACCTTTTCTTCCCAGATGAAGATTTTGGCAGTGAAGATGATGATTTAGGAGCAGATGATGGCAAAGCTGACAGTGACTATGAGAGCTCTCAAAAAAGCAAAAAAGGAAAAAAGGCTAAACCAGAAAAGAATAAGAGAGCAGCCTCCAAATCCAGGAAAAGGCCTGCAGGTAAAAAAAAAAAAAAAAAAAAAAAAAAAGGGTTGCTAGTCTTTGCAGTGAAAGATACTGCACTGGGACATTGTTGGGTGACTCCAGAAATGTGCTTATTAGATTGAATGTGACCTGGTTCTTACAGCTCAGTTTTTCAACAAGCCTCTTGATTAACTTTCTCATGAGTGACTTGACCTTTGTTTTGCCCACATGATACCTCAAGACAGTTAGGTGGTCTGTATTCTGTATCTTCATTATAACCTGGTGACTTTTGTTGCAGAGGACAGTGAGGATGAGAAAGAAGACCACAAAAGTGTGCGTCAGCAACGACAGGCAGCATCCAAAGCAGCTTCTAAACAACGAGAGATGCTTATGGATGATGTGGGTAGTGAGGAGGAAGAACAAGAGGATGATGAGGCACCGTTCCAGGAGAGTGAGTAAATGGGATTGTAAAAAGTTAAAATCAGTGTGGCGTGGGTGTAGTACCAGACAATGAGCTTATGGGTCTGACCAAACAGCAAAAGGAACACAGTTTACTTTTAGACTGTGACAGTGAAGACATAAGTTGTCCTTCTCAGTAACTTACTGTTATACTGCATATCTGTCCAACAGACCAGGCTTTAATTTTTCACGTCTAGGATTTTTGTTTGAAGTTTGCCACAAAGATGTATGTATGTCTTCACAATAATCCTTTAGGGATGCTTGTGAAGTTCTGGTGGCCCAAACCACGACATTTATGCTTTTTGCTGCTTCTTGCTATCCCATTGGTTTTGAGGCATTGATGCTACTTTCAAACGATGTAAAAGTACTTTCATCCTTGGTTGATCAAAGTAGGACAGTTTGCTTCATAAGAAGAGGTGAGTGCAGCTATTAATGAACTGCAGTAAGTTCCTGAAATACTGAGTGCAGACATAATTTCAGAATGGAGTAAGAGCACCATTGAAAAAAATTGCTTACTCTGTCAAGAGATTCTCTTTATTTTGAGATGGGTTACTTACTGAAGCGATGGAGCATCTTTGAGGACCTCAAGACACTTTTCCATTTTGTCATACTAGTGCTTTGTCCCTACCAGGGTAAAATCTACTGCTATGGCAGATTTCTTTAGCACAGCAGATAGGTAGAAGCTCATAAGGTCACTGAGTCCTACTGCCCTGTCTCCACAGTTTAACTAGCAAATCTCTCAACTGTATCTTCTGCTCCCTTTCCTTTTTTTCTAAAAAACTTAAATTTCTTTGTGGTTTCAGCAGATTCAGGAAGTGATGAAGACTTCCTCATGGAAGATGATGATGATAGTGACTATGGCAGTTCAAAAAAGAAAAATAAAAAGGTCTCCAAGAAATCCAAGCCAGAGAGGAAAGAAAAGAAAATGCCGAAGCCCAGGCTAAAGGCTACAGGTGAGTTTGTGCAAAGAAAGTTAGGCAGTTTGCATTAGCAGCTAGTATTTTCTTTCCTGCTATAGAAGACTCAGTAGAAATCTGGGGGTCAGTAGGCATTCACATATAATGCTGAAGGACTAATTCATGTAATGTGCCATGATTTAAAGCAGCGCTGTGAAATATTAAGGTGGCTTTAATTCTTACTTAAGAGATTGAATTAGTGTCTGTGTCTTGTTGCAAAAACTGCACAGATTGCAAAACCTTCCCTATTGAGATGCTGCAGTCTGACTTTCAATGTATCACAGCCAAATAATATAATTTGTGGGTTTGTTTGGGACTCAGGGATTTTATGATGTTTTCAGGGTGGAGAAAGGTGGCGAAATCTGAACCAAAGGGAGATTTGATGTATTTCTGCAGGAATTCTAAAATCCTAATAGCGATCTATGTACTGATTTGGCAGGAGGCTAGCTATGGTAGTTTATGATGTCATATCCAGTAATTACTCAGGACTTGCAATTAAATAGTTCTTTAAATCTTGTTAGCTAACAACTTTTCAGTTCAGATTTACTAATATGGAGCACAAAAACCGCTGTGTGTGGGGTATGGTCAAAGCAAAATGAAATCTGCTGCTAAGTGCCTTGTAAATCCTGTTGATGTAAAGCCATATGACTTTTTTGTCTTTGCTGATCATAACTTTTATAAGCTTTTTCTTTTTCCAGTGACCCCCAGTCCAGTGAAAGGCAAAGGGAAGGCAGGCCGCCCCACAGCTTCCAAGGCAACAAAAGAAAAGACCCCATCCCCCAAAGAAGAGGATGAAGAGCCTGAAAGTCCCCCAGAAAAGAAAAAATCAGCCAGCCCTCCACCAGAGAAGTCAGGGGATGAGGGATCTGAAGATGAAGCACCCTCTGGTGAAGATTAAATGGCAGTTGAGGAAATCTTTGTTTAAAAAAAAAAAAAAGAAAAAAAAGAAAAAGGAAAAGAAAACATACTTAGGGGTAGAACACGGTTTTGGCTGTGGCTTGACTCATGGGCTTTGAATGCTGTCTTTACTTTCAGCTGTTTAATACAGTGTATCCTTTTTTTAATAAGAGGAAACCCTTATACAGTAATATTTTGAAGTCAATGTTCTCTGTTGGCCATTCCGTTCTCCCTCCCCCACCAAATCTGAAAGCCATTTGAGACAAATTAACAGACCATTTAAATATATATTTTTTTCAAGGGATACTGCAGTTGTGAAGCAATAAGGTTTGAGACTGATACGTGGAAACCATACTTACAAATCGTTAAGTAGAATAGATTCCCAGTGCTGGTAAGAGTTCTTTAAAACTATTATTCTGTATTTGAATATGTGGAAAAAATGAACCTATGCTTTAACAGACTTTTGTTGATACAAGTTCACTCTCAGAAAAAATGTAGTTGATAGGAATTCCAATTGAGGAAGAGGAAACATGGGGAGGAAACCTGTGTTTCTTGGATTCAGTCACGTTTTTCATGGAAAGCAATCAAGAGAATTGTAGATGGTCTACTGTCTTTTATTTAGAAAAGACCCTCCAATTAGGATGCGAGATCTTTTGTCTTTGCTGGATAGACTACTATTCTGCTTTAGGCAAATTACGGTTCGTTCTATACAAATTCAGATACATAACCTACAAGCTTCTCACATCCATTAACTAACATATTTCTTCCAAGGTTTTCTATAGATGGGCAGAATAGGGAAGAGAAATTGAAAACCATTTTTAAATCTCTGGTTTCCATTTGATATTGTGGAAGATGTCTTTAAAGTTTTTCCAAGGAAAAAATATTAATGGGTAGTGTAAACCTAAATTCTTTAGCTTTTGGGGCGAGGGATGTCCTTTTATAAATGTGAAGCAAAGGATTCCTGTAATGCTCTGGTCAGTCTCGGATCCCATGAGTCACGCTTAAGTGTTTCTCTTCTCTCCTCCATCTGTCCTCAGAAAGGTTATGTAGTCATACCTCTCAGCCTCTCCAGCTACAGTGTTGGACAGCAGACTTCCATCGATAGTGAGCATCACCACGATACCACTTCCATTTCTTCATCTTCCATCCTACAGTGTGGGAGGCTTTGCTCCCGCGTCGACATGTCTGCTTCTAACTGTTGGTCATCATTCTGCTCCCTAAGCCTAAGAAGTGCTGAGTAGGGAACTGTATTAAAGGATGAAGCTGGGAGGAAGTGGAGTTTGGAAGCAGTATAGCAGGGCTATCGTTTTATTATAAAATCAGGATGTCCCTCTAAATGCAAGACACTTGAGATGTGTGGTGGCATTTTTATGTGTTTTTATCAAAGCAGCCATATCCTTTTTTTTTAAAAAACTTTAATTAAAATACACAAGCCTTGGTTTTCAAACCCAAATACAGAGGTTGCTGCCATGTTTGTTGGTAGAAATACTGAAAACTGGACCTGCCATTTTTTTTCCTCTTTTTTTTTTTTTTCTTAAACCCTTTGTGCTTTCTGTATGTTGCTCACAGTTACCTTATAGCTGACAAGCTTTGCATCTTTTTTTTTTTTTTTTTTTTTGTCACAGAACTACATGTTTTGTAACCAGCCTCTTGAAGGTAACATAAGGCAGCTAATTAGTTGGATTTCTGGTACACATGCTACCAGATTTTTAATCCTGTTTGGCTTTTAGAGAGCTTTTAGATATGATACACTAATACGACCAGGAAAGACACTTGGCTGAATGGCATAGGGAGCCTGAAGATGCTGAGCAGAGTGTGGAGCCTAAAATGTGGAACGGAGTATTAATATAACAGCCGAGTGATTGTCTTGTGTGATTCATAGCCATGGATTTTATTGAGGCTGGTAAATTACTTTACCTTGGCTTATAAAAATTTAAGTTCTCTAACATTCTTTACTATAATGAAACTACTGTTGCCGTTACAATAAAGATGATCGGTGTTTCCATTGTAAATCTTTTTTTTTTTTTTAGAGTGGTTTAATTTTGCAGAACAGCTTAAGGCTGGAGTGAAGTGTCAGTCTTGAAAAAGTAAATCTAATCCCCTCTCCTCTCTCACGCCTCTTCCCACCTTCCAGATCTCTGGGAGAGCAGAGTCTCTTGCATTCCCTCCACTCCTAGTCCAGTGCTTCTTGGGTAATATGGGAAAACAAATGGCCAAGTTCTAAAAAACATTTGGATTAAATTTGGGGATAGCATACACTTTTGTGAATATCTGGTCCACATAGCTGTTCCCCTTCAGTCCAGACTATGTTTCAAGTTACTCTTGTCTATTGGGTTCTTAGGGGTTTTTTGGTAATAAAATTTACAAGGATTACTTAAAAGTAGAATACCTCTAGCTGATCTGGTCAAACAGCTGTTTATCCACTAGACCAGATTTTTTCTGAAGAGTGTATTTTGTAAATTCCACTTGAAATATATTTTTGGGTTTTTTTCTAACACAGTTAACTAAAGTTAAGGCTGTGAAAAATGTGTTTCTGTTGTTCTCAGTTCAGGTTTTGGACTGGATTATTTTATGCCTGGCAATTTTGGCCCTATATCTTACAAAACTGTTCTACTTTCTCATACGTTCATCTCATGGCTGTTACAGGCTGCATGATGCTTATCTTTGAGTTTGTCACAACCTAAACACTATGTAAATCCTGTACTACTTCTGGGATTTTGTAACTTTTTCTATATCTCACAGTTTTGCTGATTTGTGCAAACACTAAGCCCTAATGGTCTCTTGGTTACTCTGTTAGAAATACAGCAGTTTACATTTTTACAGATAGAAGAAAATTGTGAAGGTTAATACATTATATTTTTTTTTACTTTAATTTTTTTCTTTAGTACACGACATTTTTCAGTAGCTCAGACATAACATTTTTAAATGTCCTTTTTAATTAATTTGTATTAAGCATTCTGATTTTTTGAAGGAAAGCTGTAAAAATGCCTTTGTTTAGGAGCATGAATAGTTCTTCACGGAGCAGAAAGTTTCATTCACAGAAGAAGGCTTTGAAAAGGTTGTCTTCTGTTATACAGCTGTAGCTTTGGAGCCTTTGCAGAGAGGTAAATGGATTTATTCCAAAGTTTAGTTTATCTAGTGCTCTGCCTTGGTCTTACTCTTAAAATGGTAGTTCATAACTAACTACCGTTATAAATCCTTTCCTACATTCTGTTTCTGAATCCACCACATTGTTTCGCAGTTAGATGCCAATAGTACTGCCTTTAACTGGCCACAAGGCTTGATCAGTAAAAATTTGTAATTTAAATTGGAATTTCATACGAAAGATTATTTGCTTCAGTTTCTCTTTGATCGGCATGAGAATGCCAAACATGCCAAGTTAAATGGGTTTCAGAATGGATTGTGGGTGAGAGCAAGACTTAAAAATGGAGCAGCCAAGAAGGTTTTAATTTTGTTGTTTTAACTTAAAGCAGAATTGTGTCTGGGGAGAGAAGCGGCACACTTGGGTGACTTCTTCTAGGGAGCCTCAGCAGTGCCAGGTAACGGTCTGAGCGTGCTCAGCTCCTGTGCCACCACATGGCCACATCCGCAGGTGATGGACTACCAGGGCAGTGGCAGAAGATGCGCTTGAATTCCTTTTTTTTCTTTTTTTTTTTTTTTTTCCTTTTTTCTTTTTTTTTTTTTTTCCCCCCTCCACTGGTGATGGTCACAAAGGTACAATAGACACTGAAGCACCCAGGTTAAGGAGGGAGGGAAGTAAACTGTAACATGCTGGAAGCTTTTGAGCTGTAGAAACTGGTGCTTTGCTTTATGTAATTTGTTTGTGAAGTGTTTATTTTTATAACAGATCATATTGTTGAACACATGGTTCTTAAAAACTACAAACTGATCCATGAGTTTAATATTTGAGAAGTGGATGTTCATCTGTTGGGGGAGGCAGGATATGAAAATGTGAGCAGACAGATATTTAAAGGGACACTGTCACGAAATAGCTGCTGGCATATAGGATATGGTAGTTTGGGTTGGGAAGGTCACATCTATATGTGGAAATCATATATTCTATATGCGATGGAGAATTTTCCCTGAACTTTTAATATTTTCCTACAGTTTTGGGAGGTTTAAATACAAGTTCTGCTAATGAAATTAGGAAGAAAAACTAACTATTGTGTTCTTACTGTTCAAGATAACTTTTTTTTTAAGTACTATGAGGAGTATCAGAGCTCTGACAGATGACAGTGTCCTTTCGAGACCTCCCCAGATCAAGTGTATCCTCGTTTTAGACTTCCCACTTCAGTAGGTGACTGGCATTTGAATGTCTTTTCATTGAACTCTTTATATTAAAAACAAAACACAAATATTTCTAAGTCTAGTCCAGTTCTCGCCATGTGCTGACTCTGTGTATCAACCACTATTGGAAGCGACTCTCTAGACTGCCTGCCCCCTCCAGCCGCAGTGAATCGAGTGGGTCCATCGGTCTGAGCATGCTCAGTGTGACTGCAAAACACCATTGTGCATATGCTTTGTATATTGGGGCAAGGGTTTTTTATATATATATTTTGGGAGGGGTAGTGGGTGGGATGGAGAAATACTCAATCAGCTTAAGCCAGAATAATGTGTGTAAAAGCCCCTGAAGTATTTTGTGTGTGAGTGCGCGGGTGTGAGTGCGCGCATGGGAGTGTCTGACATCTTATTCCCTTTGTGTTCTGAAGATTTGTGAGTTTTACTTTTTTTTTTTTTTTTTCCCCTGCAGAAGCAATTGTTACAAAAAAAATTGTAAATAAGAGCTACATAATTTTTGTTTAATCATGAACATCGTGTCACAGCAAACCCTGAATAATGACTTTGAAGGTAGAGGAGGAGACTCCAGGTAGGGCCTTGGGCCTTTGGCTATCGGCAAGGCATCACTATATGGTATGCAGTGAATATTTGTCTTGAGTATTTGCAATCCCCTGTTGAGCTTTTCTAAAATTCAGGCTCTTTGCAGTTCCTCTCCCCATTCTTTTTTTTTTTTTTTTTTTTTTTTTTTCTAAATCTCAAAAGCAGACAGAAGAAGGGGCAGCTGCGAACGGTGTTCCAGTGCTGCTGGCCCATGGTCGGGGGGGGTGACATCACTGGGCCCGATAGGGTTGGCGACTCTTGCAATACCTTGACAATACAGAGATCTACCGCATGGTACTAGGAGTTAAGTCTGAATGTAACATTAATGCTTTATTTAAAATAAAAACAACACTTTTTTTCCTAAGGGGTTGAAGTGAACATGACTGTTGACCATGTTCGTGAATTTATAGATGCAACATTCATTGGTAGAATTGTGTGATGGTCTTTTGTGCTACTTAATTTTACATATTCCAGTCTCTGTATGTACCTGCAAAGAAAGAAAAAAAAAAAAAAAATAACAAAACCCTGCTTTGCTTTTATTGAAAGGGTTCCCAGGACTGCATACCTGCTCCTGAGCTCTGTTTTAAGTATGTGTATCCTTCGCTTGTATTTTGTATTAAAAAAAACCACAAGGAAAAAGAACCCTTTATTGTTCAGCATGTTGGAATTGTGTCCCCTCTTTTATTTTTCTCCTTTTTGGAATATATTAAGCAACTCATTCTTCTGTATCTTTTATTTTCTTTTGTAAACTTTTTGGTTTTGTTTAAAAATGGCTTTATAAAAGGGCTTTTATAACCCGTAAACATGGCTTGTGTAGTTTTTCTGCTATCAAAGGTATTATTCTTTTGCGGTTGTTTTTTATTTTGTGAATGTTAGTGAGATGTGAAAGCGTGTTCATTTTTCAGGATGCCTGATGCTTTGGGGGTTAATTCCTTTGCAGAGTTTGAGCTTCCTCTGAGGAGGGTAAGTCAGGTTTTGGCCAGAACAGTTTGGCAAGTACAACCTTCCCATTACTACCTATGAATTAAGGGGAAGATTCAGTGTTAGCTGTAAAGAACACAATCCTTAGTTTGTCAGGCTGTTCCACGAGAGGTGTGAGTTGAGGTTTTCAGGTTCACAACCAATTACGAAAAGCAATGACGAGGAGAGACAAACCCGTTCCCACGTCATGCTTTCCCTCCACGATCGCCAGCCTTTCTCTTTGGCCGTGTGTGTCCCAGCAGTGACAGTAAATACACCCGCCGGCTGTCCCGCCAGAGCGGGACCTGTTCACCGTTTCCCACGCAGACGAACTCGCCCCGGTACACGCCCCTTTCTCCGCGCGCCGCCCCGGGCTCGGCGGCTCCAGCCCCGCCGCGCCGCCAGGGGGCGCCCCGCCCGCGGGGGGAGCGGCGTCACCGGCACCCGAAATCCCAAATCTCCCAAATTTGGCGTTTGCGTTCGCGCTTCGCTCGCGTGTGTGTGCGCGCGCGTGTCAGCGTTTGGCAGCCCGCAGCTGCGGTGCGGGATGGAGACCTGAAGGGGTTTGTTTCTCGCAGGGTTTAGGACGAAGCGGCTTCGCGCATCCTGAGGGGCCTGCGTTTCCTCAGGGCCCGGTGTGGCAAAGCACTTTGCGCTTGTGACCCTACTGAGCAAGGACCTTTGCAATGTCTTGTACGTGCCCCAGCTCGGCAGCACACTCAACCGTAATGAAACTGCAGTCCGAGACGTTTGGTGCTCGATACAGTGGGGCAGGAGACCGGGTTGCCATTGCCCCCAGGGCAGGACGGGATCGTTGGTGTATTTGTTTTCAGGGGTTGTTTGGGGCACTCTGCGAAATGCCATCTCTGTTGCCCAGCACAAATTCCCATACACCTGCTGACAGCTGGTGCCTGGCTGCACGTTCTGCTTCCCTACCCGTTCTGTTTATTTTATTCCACAGTGTGGCAAAATGAGATTATGCAACATAGGTGTGCTTGGTGTCAGATACTGCTGTTGACAGTGATGGTCCAGGCTTCTGGAACGGAGCGGTTTAATTGTGCAGCTTATGGCATTCCTCTCTTTCCTTTATAAGCATACCAGCCAATTAACTTGACAGGTATTTCTACCTCACTGCTATGGTATCTGCATGGATCCTTTACCTGGAGCAGCCATGGAGTTACCTTCAGGGACTGCTACACTACTGCAGTTTTAGGATTAATTAGCAGTTAGCAGGTGTGGCACTTATTTTGTCCGCAGAAGTAAACACTACTTAACTCTAGGAAATGGTGCAATACTAGGATCTGTGAACTGTTTTTCCCCACTGCTACTGTTCTTTGACCATTCTATTAGTATTTGCAGCCTTTGGCTGCTTTTCTCCTCAGTATTGCTCCTTTGAACTCAGTGTACTTACCGTCTGCTCAGTCCAACAGGCAGATGCTCTGCCAACATAAGTTAAAAGTTCCCATTGGCTTTGTAGTAGTATTTACAGGGAATTGATACCAGAAACAAATGATTTGTTTTCACATTTAATGGGTATGCACCTGAGAAGTGGACATGCATAGGGTTTTGTAACTACAGCGAGTGCTGCCAGGCCAGGGGGGGGATGAGATTCCCTTGGCAAAAGAATACTAACTGTTAAGTTTTAAGCTAACATAATTTTGCCTCGGGAATATCCTGTTTGTGTTTCTTTTGGTAGTATTTGGTTAAAGGATGAAAATAAAGTCAAAAGGTAGAATTCAAGATTAGATCTGTGTTCTGCAGTACAGCTTGTTTTGGCCCTATAGGTGGCCTTGAAAGTAAATGGGACAGAGTTGATTTAAAGAGCTTCTGTTTTGTTCCTGCCCATTTTGCATGTTGAAGGAAACCTGGAAAAAAATGTGGAAATGGAGAGATCTCCCAGTAAATTCCATGTACTTCAGAAGTGTGTTTTTAGGTATAATTTTGATGCAGCAAACCACAAAGTGAACAGGATTTTTTTACTTCTTTCACTGGCATCGGGGGTCTTTGTACCATGCAATATGATAAATCAAGTATCGAAAGATATCACTAATAACCTAAACTCCTGTGGAGTTGGCACAAAGGCTATCCTGGGGGTGCAGGGTAAGGAGAACATAGAGCTCTGAAAGGTGTCTGTTCATCGTGCACTGATTGACAAGCACTAAACATCTGTAATGTGTGATTATGTTAGACTTGAATTTGATCTGGGAGTGCTGCTTGTTAGTTCATAACCACATCCTGGGCTAACACATCTCCAGCTTCAGAGTTTTATGTAGACCAGGAAATGGTTTTTTGTCTGTTTTGGGTTTTTTTTTTTCCTCTTTCCATAGATACAGGTCAAGTTCAAGTGCTGTTATCCCACTGTGGGCAAGCATCAGAATGCAGTCTCCCGCCATGAATGAAAAAGACCAGTAAGAGATAGCTCCTTTTTAAAGTCAATGCTGAATTAAAGTCTCGAGGTCAAATTCAGCCCTTGGCCTTACACTGTGGTTGCAGTTTGGTCTCCTGCGTGTGCATGTTTTTTGATGGACAATAAATGGAAACAATCTTGCACAAAGTCAAAGCCATTTTCTATTCTGCATCTTCAATAATATTTCATTTATAGTTCAAAATTATAAGTTTTGTTGTATTCGCTTGCAAATTCTGTAGTTTGAAGAGAGACTGGTATTTTATTTTGAATAATCTCATGTCTTTCAGATTGAATAACATTTATGTTTTGAGTAGATAAGATAACAGTTCCAGCAGCAATAAATTTCCTGTTGTCACACTATCTTTTTTCCTTAAGCATTTCTAACTAAGCAGTTGGCCTTGTTAGGCGGTTTCGGTTAGCATTAGCAATTAGTGCCTTTCCCTAACAGTGGGGTCTGTTAGCTTTGTTCATTACAAACATTTTCAAACATTTTTGATTAATTGGAGTGTTTTATGTCTGAGAACTTCTGTCTTCCTCTTCTTGTGTGATGGAGTTAGTACTGATTTTTTTTTAAAAATTGTCTCTTTCTGCTTGGATATTTTTTTTTTTTTTTTAGCTAAATGGTCTTCTGAATGTTTTATAAAGAGGTTATTATTGTAGTTTCTCCTAAAGGATATGCTGTGTTTGTGCTTCACTTCCTGAGAAATGAATGAAGGGAAGGAATAGTTTGAGTATAATCCTATTTATTACATAAAGCCACAATTTCTTTTTCCCTAAACTGGCTTTTTTTTTTTTAATTTTACTTCACTGCTGATTACAGTATTGCATTTGAAATAGTTCTTTCTGTTCTCAGGAACAGTTCAGTACATTTGTTTTAATCTAATAGGTGACACATTTCTCAAAAGCAAACTAGGTCTCATATTTGGAAGTGGCTCAGGTTCTCTCAGTCTCATTCACATTAAACTGTTTTTGCACCCTTGAATGCGTAATACCATTTAAATGACTTCTTAAACATTTTTCCCATTTCCTTCTTTTGTTGAGCAAGGGTGCCAAAAGGAAAAACAAAATATCTGTGGGTGCAAGTCCTTGTTCTCACTCTTGCATCTTTCTCCTCACACCACCAAGGGCTTTTAGAAGACCCAGTTGCAGAGTTTAACAACTTGTGTTACCTCGTATATTTAATTTCCCAAGACCGTTAAATGCTCACATAAATATTCTTAACATGAATAGATCACTTTGAAAAAGAGAGTTGTTATATGAGTGGTAAATATTGCTATCTTGGCTCAGATCTAAGGTGAGCTTGTTGGATATCTTTTTCTTTCCAGAAATACGTCTTCAGTCTGCTTTAAATTCTGCCTTCCACTGCCCAGCTCTCTGCTGGACGGCTCTGCTGAGCGTAGGTGAGGACAGAAACTATGAAGATTCCTTTAAGAGGGGCCCAAACCATGTTACAGCTTGGACCCTAAGACAATTTGGGGAGGAGAAACCAGCTCCCTTGACCTCTGGCAAATGTGACTGGTCAAAGGATAGCAGTCTTCCTCTTGGTATTGCTTCCCCAGGTACAATTTTATGTAGATGGCTGGAAAGAGAGCAACTGAGGCCAACGTGCCTGACAAGTGCAGCATGGGAAGTGGGCTGTAGGGAATTACTCCCTTTGCACGTTCAGTCATTTTAGTTCAAACCCAACAAGGAAGAGGTGGGATCTGATGGTAGAACATTGTACTAATTAAACAAAAATTCCCAAGATTTTAAATGCTCAAAGGTGGTGCTGACACCAAAACAAATAACTAAGCTTTAAACATAAACCTGGTCTATCTGACAGCATTGGCAGAATAGCTGTTGGCATAACATACTTGAAAAAAAAAAAAATACAGTCACCACCTCCTTTTCGTCACTGATACTGCAACATTTCCCAAAACTTACTTTGATCTCCAGGCTTTTCTCTGAAGTATGTGGACCTACAATAAGGAAGGGGTGGGAAATGCCACCTCTAGGCACATGTTGCATCTGCTCCAGGGGGCTGTGCTTGTATAGCAGGTTAAAAACTTGTTAGTGTAGTCAAAGTTTGTCCTAGTGTGTAGTGAGCCTTGATAATAAATGTGGATTCAACCTGCTGCTAGTTACAGCGCATTCCTTGTTGGAAGATATCTGAAGTTACCCTGACTGGAAAAAAAAAAGAAAAGGAAAAAAAGGTCCAGTTGAAAAAAATTACTTGTGCTCTTGGAAATCTTCTTCACCTGAGGAGCAGACTTTGTGAGGCCCCTGCAGCCCTACCCTTTTGCTGCAGTTCAATGAGAAAGAAGCTGCTGTCTGTCTTTGTAGCTGGGGGTCATGTGGTGGAAAAGTTGAGAAATGCTGTATAAAAGTCAGGAAGAGGAGAAAGGACCTCAAGGAGACTTGACCTCACGAGTCTGACTCAGATACTGTCTGAATCATGTGCACCTCTCAGCATGTGTCTTGTCTCTGTACGCAGCTGGAGCACTTTAAGATGTTCCTTCTGAATTTTCCTGAGAAGTGGCAGTGGCCTATCAGCTGGTGACTTCTGAGCTGCCCTGCTGTAGAGAAGGCATGGTAACGAGCAGTGCTGTGTTAATTCTGGTGGCAGGGCTGTCTGATCTTTTCCAGCTCTCATGTTTAGTCTTTAGCAAGAGAAAAATTTCCCTATAAAGATCAAGGCAAGTGACAGCTAAATCCATTCCAGAAGAGGTTTCTTGGCTGCCTAAATAAAAAAGGGAATAAGGGGAGTCATGGTAGTGGGGGGTAATAGATCATCCTCTGTAGCTGATCCCATTCTGACAGTGCTCATTACATCAAATTTGAGCAATCACTCTACCATATGGAAAAAGGGGGGACTCTGTTTAGGACCACTGCTGGGGAAAGTCTCCAATGATGTTTGTGTGTCTTGACCCCAGGCAATTCTTCCATTATTCCTTTGTTAAACAAGTGATTTGTTGAATGCCAGTGACCCCTTAGTAAGTCTCCCAAGCTGCTGGGGCTGGGAGTGACATAGAATTGTCAATAATAATATCTGGTAGGTTCATCATGGAACAATTTTTAACATTCAGGTCAAAGTCATCCTTAGAATTTAAGTTAGTGAGGCTGATTAAGAGGTGAATTAATCACAAAGTTATCAATGCATGCTCACTATTAATATTTTTTTATTTGGTTTGGGAATAGCAGAAGCAAGGGAGCTGATGCCTTGGCTGGTTCTAGAATACCTCCTTCCTGACTCCTGGTGCTGTGAATAGCAATAAAAATTCTAGAGAAGTGTGATATAGAAAGAAAAATAACTTTTGGAGACACTAAAGGGAGAGAAGGGCAAGACCTATGAAGACACAGAAACCTGGGATGATGGTAAGCAAATGAGATAGAACAGGGCAAACACGGCTGTCATTGTGAAATCTGAATGGAAAACTCATTCTTTTGATGATCCCTTTTTTTTAGTCAATGAAATAGAATCAAGGTTCTCCCGATCCTACAGGATCACTTTCATGTTTCATTGCAGGCAGGTGTATGGCCTCATTCTTCTCCATCTGTAGTATCTCAGTTCCACTAAGGCAGGATTCATCATCCAGCAAAGATGCAGCTTATCTAACAGCTGCCTCCAGCCAGTCCTTTGGAAAGGAGCATAGCTCGGGTGTCTTTCTTCTGCAATCACTTCCTGTCTGTACAGTATAAGTATTTCAGAATAAACATGCTGGGAAATATTTGCACTGTGTGCTATAAACAGGGTGCATGTTGTTTACCTGAAGCAAATATCTGCCCATCAATTGTATAATAGTCAAGAAAAGGGAATTCTTTTTCTTGTAAAGTTTCATAGATATTTCTTCTTAATCAATTGGTTTGATGAAAATTATTTTTCTGTGAATATGGTTGGGGTGTTTTCTGTAAGTATGTTCTAGTTGTTTTCTGTTTCAGTTTCCTGCTTCATCCAGTAATCATGAATTGTGGCAGTTCTCTGCCTTCTTTATTTTTGCTCCTAACAGCTGGAGCAAATACCCTTGAAAATCTCTTCATTCTGGCAGTATCCACAACAATGAACAGTTCTTCACCTCACGGATGGAGTTTGATCTCAGTTTAGACTGTAAAATGTTTGTTTAGACATCTATCATTTCCTACAGGTCCTTCAGGCTGGGAGCTCAGCCCTCGTTCAGTAAGGCAGGCTGAAAGCTCGTGAATGGGTTTGTCTCGGCGCGTGGTGTGTTGCATGCAGGCACGTGGATGTCTGCGTGGCTGCTGCGGTAACAAACAGGATCTTGCAAGTCGGTTTGCAGGGATGAGAAGTGTAAACTCCATCTGAACGTGGCGTGTTTGGGTTAGGCAATCTGACTTTCTTGGCCAGAAGATACGTGTTCTGCTCCTGGAGAGGCAGTTCTTCCTCTCAGCCTATATGCCACCAGGTGGGCCTGGAGGTTTTACAAGGCTTCAGGAGGTTGGAAATCGGAGGTTCCATTTAGAAACGTGATGGTTCAGACCCCGTCAGGGGCTTTGCTTTAGGATGGACTTTCAGTCAAAATTAGTTCCTCCTCATTCCCATTGCTGCCCTCCTCCTTCCCAAGGCCGTGCTCACTTGTCTTGAATGTCTCCTGCTGCCTCACAGGGTGACAGATGAGCAGTGTGAGCGCTGACTTGCACCTGAGGCCCCCGACACCCCATTTCCAGCAGTAATTCCCCTTGGCAGATCCCACTGTGCCCCCTGCAGCAGGAGGCAGCGTGCTGCACAGGGGGCCCAGTGGTCCAGTACAAGCTGTGTATTGGGACCACATCCCAGACTGTTCGGGGGATGCAAGGTAATTAACTTGCAGTCTTGTTTGGTTTACTCCCATCTATCCTACCTCCTCATATACTCAGATGTCAAGATCTAGGCCTAGAACCACCTTTTTGTTTTCTGTTGGGACATTTGCAGGAGTGCGCAAGCCTGTGATGGAGCCAAATAATTACTCTGAAAGAATTGACTCCAAGTTCTGCACAAAACTCTCTGGCAAAGCTGAGAACAGTCATGTAAGCAGCAGGGCTTGCTGATGCAGAAGCTAGGGACATTGACTGGAGGAGTTGTGGCTATGCGAGAGAAGCAGAGGTGGGAAGGAAAAAAATTTGAGTGGGGCAGAAAAGCCAAGGGCACTGTCAGGATGAGTCTTGGGACACCTCCAGGGTGAGCTGAGTGCTGTAGCATTAGGTACTGCTTGGAGAAGGGGTTTGGATTTGTAATCAAAGAGGGCATTTCTCACTGTTTAGGCCCTGCTTTATTCGAGGCACTGGAACTTTTTATGTCCCTTTGCAAATAAGTAGACTTTCCTTAAAGAAATGAGATGGCCTCCAACTGGAACAAACAGCAAGACCTGCTTTTTCATCTAGTTGTCCTTGTTCAAGAGGGACTTGAATTAGTGAGTTATTGTTCAGTCAAGGTCATCAGCCTCTTGCATACCAGGGCCCCTGGTTTCATCTATTACCCACCTAATGTCCCAAGGTCCCGTGGCCAGCACTTGCCGCTGAAGCTGCCCTGGGTAATTGCCTGGATGGCTCGTGGGGTGCATCATTTGCAAGTGGCTGAGCAAATGTGTTGCAGGGAAAGGTTTGGAGACTGAATGGGAGCTGACAGTTTCCTTGGCACCCAAACCCGAAAGAAATCCCATTGCTTTGTCTCTAGCTTAGCAGAACTAAAGGGCAGCAAGGCAGAGAGTAGCTTTACGTTGCAGGTACCAAACATGCAGGGGTGGGAATGAGCTCGATCCATATGCAGATTTCTCTAACCAGATTTGAATCAAAATAGGCTATTTCACGAGAAAGGTCCACAAATCTTACCCTGTGAGCTGGAAATAGTAAACTGAATCCAGAGTTGTCTGCTTTGCCCTATGACAATGTGGCTCTGGGATGCAGTGAAATAAAATCTACCCCCTTGGGGTAAGAGTGGGAAGGAGGTGGGCAGGATGTGAGCAATTACCTAATACTCTGGTGAGGAAAGCTTGATCTGCATCAGAGGGCAGTGGGACCATTCCTAGATGTCTAACCTGGCATCTACCAGGCTGTTGCTGAAGGTACCGGCCAGGAAATTCTTCCCTGCCTCATTTGTAGGACTGAGGTGGGTGAGGAGAGATCTATTAGGGGAGGAGAGGCAGGGTGGGATCAGAGATGCACTGTAGGGTGTAAAGTGGTGCAAAGTGATCTGTATCTTTACAGTGGCCTTCCTAAGTGGCACCTGGCTGTCTTTGGGGTGCAGAGGGTTAAAGAGGCCAGGTGTGGGGGACATGAATCAGGATTAAAGTTCAAGATAAATGCTCAGGATTAAAGTTCACAGCAGCCAAAGAGGTCTGGAGAGCTGGAGCCTGCACTCCTGGAGTCTGTGGCTGCTGTCAGGCAGGAGACTGAAACAGCTGCGCTTCCTTTTTACACAGGGGAAATCTGGGTTTACCTGCATACTGGAGGTGACAGCAAAGAAAAAAAAAAAAAAAAAAAAAAGGTAAAGCAACGGTGGAGGGAAGAGGATTCAGCAGAGCCGTTGTTCAGTTCCTCTCTAAGTTCCCCTTAGTGGAGCTGTTTGGATCTTTTGCTGCTGTTGTGGTTGGCTCTTTCTCCTTATGCATTCATAGCAAGGACGTTGCTCCCTGCCAGGTTCTGCAGTGCCCTCCTGGCCGGGCAAGGGGCAACCACAGCTTGCTTGGTGGGTGGCACAGTTCAAAACTCTGGCCACGTTCTGAAAGGCAGGGAAGGCAACTGAGCACGTGATACTGTGTTATGGGGAAAGGAGGTTGGCTAGAAGAGGCAGAGGTTAAGAATGCAGCCCAGGGAACAGCAGGGGGAATGCTAAAATGTTTGTCCTGCACTCTGTAAATATAGCAGCTATGCCCAGATTTCAAACCTGGGTTAGCAACACTCATATGCACACAGTTTCATGGACAGCTTCTTTCTTTCTGCATCGCCTGCAGGGACAGTAACGTTGATGCTAAGCGGCAAACAGTGGGAGCTGTTCCAATATCAATAAGGATTTTGATGAGGGAACAAGTTTGTTTGCTTGGCTGCAAAGGCCTTGGAATCCAGTAAGTGGTACACAGTGACCCCATCTCCCTACCAAACAAGAAAATGTCTCTAACCAAATCCAGCCTTTCCAATATGAGGCAGGCTTTGCAGAGTCTCAAAAATCATGAGATTATTTAAGTCTTGAGACTCACAATTATATAAAAAAAAAAAATTAATTGCTTTCTGATTTTGGCACTTCATGGCCAATCATATTTCCAAGCTTTTCTCTACAACCAAAAGATGTGGAAACGGATCTTTTTAAAAAGAAAATGAGAAAACAAAACAAAACACTTCACTGAATCCATAACTCCAAGCACTTTAAGTATCGTGAAACCTATGGCAAAACTGGGGGAGCTAAAACTTGTGTAAAGCCAGTAAAGTGCTGATACAGTGTCCTCCCTGCAGTCTTATACAGACAAGACCGGCTGCTTGCACCAGTAGTTGGGGATGACGGCACTAAGCAAGGAGATAGGAAACCTGTGGGATGTTGCAGCTTACAGTTGCTGTGGGAGAGGAAGCAGGAATGTGTGCGGTTCTCTTCAGTCCTCAGGAGCAGGCACCTTCCAGCCTGGCACCACTCCAGCCGGAGGTAATGCCCCTACCGAGGAGCCCCCGCTGCCACGGAAAATGCAATTTCTGTAGTTTCCCTGCCCCAGATCCTCCCTCCTCAATTATGCAGACCGTGGCAATTTTTGTATGCACAAGGGTTGATCTGGCAGCCTCACTTGCATCCCTTGATTTTCCTCCAGCTGAGGTGCTGGAGGACCCCCGGTGCACAGCAGAGCTGGCCCTCCTGGCCCTGCCACGTTCCTCTTGTGGTTGGAGGCGATACTCCTGCTGTTCTGGGTACCCACCCGCCTTGTCTCAGGTCTCATGAGGGAGTTGAAACGCTCATTTTTGGCACCCCACATTCTGAAAGTTTTAGGCTGGTGGCTTCTCCTGAAATGTTTGAGACAAAAATACATTTCCTGTTTAGAAAGAGAGTGAAGATAAGCCCTAAAGTGCAGCCGCCTGCTCTGGCTACCTCAAGTATAAACAGCCTGCACAGCCGGGCGCTGCTTTTGTTTGTTCTAGTGGCTTTTTCTCTTTAAAGGTGCTTTAGACACAATTATACAAAGTCCATATTCTGGCAGCATCATTCCTGACTGGCACGAGAGGTCTGGGGCTGTCAGCTTTCCAGGAAAAAATCTTCCTGAAAGCCCTGAATGTCCACCATTAATTCCACCTTTGTTCTCAAGGCAACATCACTAAGCTCCACCAAAGTATGTTTCTACTTTGCATTTCTCTAACACTTTTCCACCTCGGTATCTGAGTGTTCTGTAAACAGTCACTCCTAACCAACCTGGGTGGGGTCCTGAGGACGGGTTTATTTTCTTCGGGTTTATTTTCTTCGCTTAAAGAGAGCGAAAGGTTCCCATTGTGAGTCAGCAGACAGCCTGCAATGAAGTTGAGGACTTGTGTTTTCTGTAATTAAGGACAAAATGGGCTTACAGCTACCTTTGGCCAATCTGGGGCTGTGGTGGCTTCCAGGGTAAATCAGAGCATCCATGAAATCCCTCTGTGTAGCAAGATTAAGATCTGTAGAGACGAGGATTGTGCATTCTGTCTGCGTAGCTGCAGCAGAGGAATCTAAACTGTCACAGCGCACCCAGGGTGAAGCTGAGGTGGTCTCCAGCTCTCTGGCTCCTTGTTTAATCTGCCACATGTGATGGTGCCTAACCCCGTCAATATTCTAGCCAATACCACAAGCTCCAGTTGGCCGGGTACATGAGATTTAGATAAAACCAGGGAAAATCTATGCTATGATCTAATCAGGCATGAGCAGCTGAGATGGCAGTTGGCTCTGTATTTCCCCCTTTTGATAAATTAATCTAGTTTGCAGATTCCCATGATAGCTCAATCCTGCAATGTTTTGAACCTTCTAGTCCTACTTCAGCAAAGATATTAAGTCCATTTATAAACCCAGGCTGGATCTACTAAAACCACTAGTATAAATAATGTCAGGCACTTATTGCCATGTTAGGTACACAATATATGGTCTAAATTTTTGGAGTTGCTGATCCCACAAAAGATCCCACTGCGTCCTTGCCAAAGTGTTTCTGAGAGCTAGGTCTGGGATCTTCAGTAGCTGTCAGCATGGAGCCCTGCGACGGGAAAATGTGTAAGGTGCTCTGAAATCCTTGGTTGGTTGATGGATGAGTTATGGAGCACGTAAGAAGGCTCAGGGAATGCCTAGTCCTTTGGTCTTGCTCAGTTGCGGGGAGCGTCGTCTGGCGGTTGTGAGATCTGTAAAACTAGTGGAAAGAAGGAGGACCTGAGCAGGGAGGAGTGGAAGTTCCACCAGGACGTGGCTGTGTTTTACTTCTGTGCCTTCTTTCCCTCTGGTAACGTTTATGAAATGACGTGGAAGGCCTCAGCTGAGGCCCTGTAGGCAAGCATCGGCACTCAAGCGCTGCATGGGTGTGCGAGTGGGTGAGAGGGAGTGGAGGGAAAAGCTGCCCTTGTGGCTGTCCCTTCTGTGTTGGGGACCATGAAACTTGAATTTGTGCTTGTTCACAGCTTTGTAAGTGTCATCCCTGATGTGTTGCCACCTTAGTTGCTCTTACATATGTCTCTGGCTGTAACACCAGTGCTTGTTCCTCCAGAGGGGAGTAATTTTTGTTTTGTTTTGCCTTTTTTTTATTTATTTATTTTTATTTAGCTACGCAGGACTAGTACCTTGCTACTAGCTTAGAAAAAAAAGCATTGCTTTGCCCCAGAGAATTTAACCATCATGAGCAGGAGGCAGTAAACGAAAGCGGTGGTGTTATGGAGAGAAAGGGGCAAAAATTGTGCAAAGAAAAAACATGTAGCAGAGCTCAGGTTTCCTTCTGTGCTCCTTGTACCGAGAACTAGTACAAGATGTAGAAGTTCAGCACAGAGATTGTCCTGTACAGCAGAAGCCAGGTGAGATGAAGGGGTGCTTTAAGCTAAGTGTGAAAATGCCCTGGTGAAGTGGGAGGAACTAGAGCTGTGTTCACCTGCAGCTAGAACCCACAAATGCTTTCCATGGAGGAGCAGAATATTGCATATATTCCATGTCTGGCTGGAATATAAAGAGATTATTGCAATAAAGATACATTTGAACCAACTCGAACCTTTATCAACAAGTTGCCAAGTGCTTGTCAGAGTGCATAAATACTGTTATCACTGCTTTATTAAAGGGCAAATGAGATGAGATGGGAAGGCTGAAATATTGGAGTAGCACCTAACTTTTATAGTGGCTCAATTTGAAGGGCATTGGTCATATGTGCTAGGAATTTAAGTGAAGCACGAATGAACTAGTATTTGATGTAGCAGAGTATCAGTTGTCCTAATCTGCTCAGTTAGCCATAGTTAAACCCACTTTCTGTCTGGTAAGTCTAGAAAATGTTATCTGCCTGTTAGCAATGCCAGTTCCCCTGACTCTGGTCCAGACCACCACTTCTGAACAAACCCTGTCTGTCTCCAGGAGATATTGGTTTTATGTATTGGTACGGAACTGTAAATGTTAATCTATCTCATGACTTTTGAGAGTAACAAGCAAGACTTTCTGTGACCTGCCCTGCCTCCTGTTGTTAGTATAGACAACACGTGGAGCTGCTGTTTTGCTCTCTGACTTGCAGAGCTTCGGAGAACTCCCGGCCCGTTGAATCAGTGCCAGCACACTGTGGCGATCGGTGAAACGAGCAGAGCCTCCTCTTAGTGACAGTCCGGGAGCATCCACCACCACAGCCTGCAATTTCTTTTGTAAAACCAGCTGCTTGTGCCTGAACCAAGATCACGCAGTGAGTCAGAGCTGGGAATAGAAGATAGGAAACTCAAGTTCATGCTGCTCGTCTAACCGCTGAGCCCTGCGATGCCGAGCTCCTCGAGCTCAGTGTAGGCACAGCATTTGTGAATCCACCTCAGGAGAGTCAACGCTCCAGTGCAAAAGAGGGGAGGGAGAAAAAAAAAAAAAAAAAAAAGGCAGCACTAATAGGTATTTAATTGCTTGTGAACTTCCCTGACTAGAAAACAGGGGCAGTTCTCCCCACCCAAATTTGGGCTCTGGCACTTTACCAACTTAGGTCATAGTGTAGCTCTTCAGTGTTTTCTGTTGGGTTTGTTTTGGGGCTTTTTAGTGAGTTCCTAGCTGCATCTGGAGTGCCAAATTTTTTTTTTCAGGAAACAGCAGTGTCATTTCTCCTTGTCAGCCACTCCAGTGAGTGAGTTCTCATCAGTTCAAGTGACAACAAATGCAGGTGCCTCTCTGCTTTTCCTATGTAGGGCGAGTTCTTTCAGCAAACTTTGGGAAGGAACAGCTGCTCACAGTGAAAACAAGACTATCCTGCTGATCCAAGCTGAAATGTGACATGGAAATGGGATTTTTGACCTTGAGAGGTACAAAGTTGCTCAAAGGAGGGAGCCAGTGAAGATTAAAAATAACTAGATCTTTCTAAAGCTTCTGCAACTAGTGGAGCTGGATCAATACATTGCAAAACAGAGGGCCAGATCTTTAAATAGTACAAACTAGTACAAGTCTTTTGATGACCTATTAACTGGAGAGCTGGCCTAAGCATTTGCAAACATTAATTTAAGAACAGCTGGTTTTGTCAACTGCATTCTTGTCTCAGTTTTCCTATCTTCTGCTCATGAGTGTTCACATAGAAAAAGACATTTGTTGATGCAGATGTTTAAGGAAGGCTGTTCCTTCTAAGGCTTCTTATCTCGAGGGCTGGATGTATGCATAAGAGCATTCATTTTTCCTCAACTCATGGTTCTGTTCAGCTATTGTTAGACCAATTAGGTGCTGGTATAATGTCTAGATCTCTTGGTATAAGCATATATATTCCGTCCGTGTCCCTCACATGCACACACGCCATGTGATTTTAAGCAGTCATCTACCATGAATAATGTCCAGGGGCCAGGTCACAAGCTTCCCATAGCATAGAATCCATTTGCATACAATCCCCGCAATTACAAGTAATGAATAGATTAGTAAAACCAAACACAACAAGAAACCATTCATGCTGTGGGTAATTCTCGAGCATAAAGAAACGGGGGGGGGGGGGAAGAAGCAGGGCTTTTTAAAAACGCGAGTTATTCGCCTTGAACGCCTCGTCCCCGCTGAATGACGGAGCCACGAGGCTGGTGGCCGCGGTGAGGGGCTGGGGGGGGGGGGGGGGGGGGCTCCTCGCTGCTCCGCGGGCCAGGGGCTGCTCTCCCCGGACGGGGGGGCGGCCCGGGGCGGCCGAGCCCCCCCCCCCCCCCCCCCCCGCTCCGCCCGCGGCAGCGCATGCTCCCTGCCGGGCCCCAACCTGCCCATTTAAACGGCGGCGGAGGCGCGGGCGCCGCACCGGGGCCGGGCTGAGCCCCGGCTGCCGCCGCCGAGGTACGGCTGGGAGCGGGGGGGGGGGGGGGGAGAGGGACAGGGACACGGACACGGACACGGACACGGACACGGACACGCACACACGGGCCGGCCCGTGGCTCCGCACCCCGCGGAGGGGTCGCGCCCAAGCCCGGGGGGGAGCCGGAGCCGGAGCCGCGGCGGGCGGGGATGCGGCTGCCGAAGTTTGCGGTGGCGGGAGCGGCTCCCCCGTCGGCCGGGGAGCGGGGGGGGGGGGGGGGAGCGGGGGCTGCCGTCCAGGCTCGGGGGGGTCCGAGCGACGCTTGTGCTTGCAGCCGGGAAGAGAAGAGCGCGGGTCCCGAGCGGGGACGGTCGCTCTGCTGGGAGGAGGGCGGTTGCAGACTCATCCCGGGTCCTGCTGATGCTCCCGGCGATCCGGCGCTGCCTTCGCGGTGGGAAAACGACAAACGAGGCGAAGCACCTGGCGCATCGGGGAGCGGAGCGAGAGCGGCCGCAGGTAGGGCTGCTCAGCACCGCGTCCTGCACCTCTCCACGCCTCCCATAGCTGTGTTCGTGCGTGGACGTGGCATGAGTTTTTTTCCTTACTTTTCATTGTTACAGAGACATCTGCTGTGACCAAGTTGGTTTTGAAGATTATCGAACGGGAAAAGAGTTTGGGAAGCGTGATGTGACCGTGGGCTTCCAGAAATCCTGAGGACTTGTGGGGACAGGTCAGTGAATCCTTCCAATCAAAGGAAGCCAGCACTTGACAAAGGGAAGTTTTCGTTGCACCTGATTGTAGGCTCTACTTAGATTTGCTGCCAGGTTAACCTGTCTTGCCCTTTCAGCTGTAGCAGGAGCTTGAGGAGGTTGTCTTCCTAAAAATGGTACCTAAACATCATAACGTGGATATTCCATCGGTTACTGGCTTTGGCATGACTAGAGACTTCGGTGGTAAAATGCCTTAGTTGTTTACCATAAACATAAACTGAAACACTAATTTATCTTCCAGCAGGTGACAGCTTTAGGAGGAACATAAAAGAATCAGAATAAACTAATACTTCTACACTGGTGATGGCCAGACTTGGCGAGACACTTGATTTTATGCTTATGTTTAACCAAAAACAAAACAAAACAAAACAAAAAAAAAAAAAAAAAAAAGAAGGGAAATGTATCAGGAACCGCTTTTCTGGTCCTCATCTAGATCTGTCACACTCATGAGCAGTACAGAGAAAGTGGCCAGGCTCAAATCGTGTCCCATTCTGGCACTGTTCTTGTTCTAGATGTGGGTTCAAGAGAGCAGAGTTTCTATGTGTAACATGAGAATAACTAGAAATTTATAAAAATAGAGCATGAGTAAGAACTTCAAAAGTACCCAAATGACCTGGGCATTGAAGTCATGCAGGCACTCCTGAAAAACATGTACCAGCCTTTAAATGTTTTCTATTATTCACCCTACCTGCAATTTTCTCTTTTTTTTTTTTTTTTTTTTTTTTTTTTTTTTTTTAAATGGGTGATGCTACCTGGACTTTCTTGCATCATCCATAGCTAGTACCCTTCTACTCGGTGGGGAGTGGCTGTGGTGGCAAAGCCAGGAAGGCCAGATTCCCAGCCCCGTGCTTGGATTCCAGGCAGTGCCTTAAACTCTGGAACTTAACTACCACAACGTATCATGGAAACCAAGAGTGCTTGGCTTATGGGATTTGAAAAAAGGATTAGAAATTTGATATGGATAACAAAAAACTCCAGAATTAATAGCAAATTAAATGAGAGCTTTACAGGGATACAAATCCCCGTATTTCAGGGCATAACCCAATTTTAGGATTTAGTAGGAAACTTCTCCTTGTAGGGAGGTTTTTCTTGCACTGTCTGCTGGTGGGTATGTTCCCCTACAGCTTGTTACGTAGCCTGTGCTGTGTCATCTGTGAGAGCATCTTGTCTTCTTGAAGGGGTTCCAGTTAGAATACCTGAATGTCAAGGTGTTTCCCAACATTCAGCTGTTGCTAGAAGGCACAAGGCACATGGCTTTGTGTAGAAGCTGCCTAGAGATAACAGCAACATTATCTGTGAACAGCACAGTAGTCTTACCGACTCTAAGGTTATCATCACTGTGATGGAAGAGAGTAATAGTAGGTTCTGCAGTGTGCACCGGACACCTCCACTGGTAGCATCTTTTTGAAGGTACGCAGTCAATTTTTGTTGGCAGTGAGAAATGCTATACCCATAGTGTGAGAAGCTGAAATCACTGGACTGATCACCGAGTTAGAAAATACAGCATTTAGTCAGCTTTATCTTTGCCAGAGTCCCTAGAAAATACGGATGTCTAGCGTAAACTCTTGCTAACCTTTTCCCCAAACTGTTTGTTTCGCTGGAGCACTCAAGTCGCAGTGTTGGGGGGGAGGGGTGGGTTGGTGTTTTTGTTTTTTCTCTTAGTTACACATCTCTGTTCTTTGACTGAAGCCTCCATATGAAGTTTACGGTTATGGCTAGACTCTTGTGGCTGATGGCATTGTGAGTGCATGCTCTTAAAAAAAAAAAAGGTAAACTTAGACACCCAGTTTTGTAATGAAGCTGCTAGTAGAAGCATTGTGCAGAATATGGACCAAAAAAGGTGGTCCTAAAAGCATCAAATCCATTGTATGATGAAGCAACAGGGCAAAAACTACTCTTCCAACATAACTGTGTGGGTGTCCTCGTGTGTCTTTTTGCAAAGCCTCTCTGGAAATAGTAGCCTGTCTGCAGCGTGCCTGCATCACTCTGAAAATCTTAACCCAGAGCCTTTTGTGTTGGATCCCCACAAAGCTCTGAGGGTTTGCAAATTACTTCTGAGGAATGTACAAAAGCAAAGGAAGACAATCATCAGTGCTCCGTAAAAGTAGTCTTTAGACGTGGTATTTCTAATCTATTGGATTATATTAGTCTCAATCTCTGGCTTCCATAGTTTCACACTGACAGAAAACAGTGTGAAAAGTTATGCCTGTGGCAGTTTCCTGACTACTCCCTTTCTAAGGAGTACTGCAGGCGGTGATGTGGCAGCGAACTTCAGAGTACTGCTGGGTTTGTGTATCCTTCCCTGGACACGACAAGCAGTTGGTTTGATTCAAGATGCCTATTAGTCTGTCAGGCCCAGTACCAGGCTAGACCAGTGCTTAAATGACGTGAAAAAACACATCGTGGATGTGGCAAAGTAATTTGCTGATGGCCTCTCTTTCTCGCTGACTATATATTCTCAGGCAATTTAAACGTATTTCATACACAACAATGGATATGGTACTAATGCACTCCTCTGACTTTAGTCTCTTCAGAGATCTATACCGCTTTGTCACAGTGGGGTTTGTAGAGCTTTTCAGACAAGCTGTAAGCGGTGTGAGTAACATCTGTTTGTGTTTTATCCCCCACCTTTCTCTGTGTTGGAGCAGTTCATCCAAGGAGTGTCTTGTTTTGGTAGTTGACTGTTTTGGATTCTCTTTAATGTGTGTGTTGCTATCTCCTTATCTTGGCTAAGGCAACATGAAAGCGAAACACTTGACCCATTGGGTGAAAGTTGTGGAGGTTTGTGATGGATTCAGGTCTACGAGGGAGCAGAAGCAAAAAGACCAGAGGGACGGGAGGAGAGCAGCTGCAGGTAGTGCTAGGGGTGACCAGGCAATAATAGTTGTAAAGCCTTGTACCTCAGGAGAAGTAAGTATGGATGGAGAGAAGTAAGATGGTATGGAAAGGGGTATGCAGAAACAAGAGTTATATCTGGCGAATCTCCGTTCACATCTGCTGCTGCAAATAATTCCATCATATGATCGTGACCCGTGACTTCTGCAGGAGGTGGGTGGCAATCAGCATTAAGACAGCTACTTTTAACTAAAACTGACCCTAGACAGCCAACCTGTGGAGTTTTGTGACCCCTCAGCCGTGCAGTTAAACTCATGATCAGGGTTGTGCTATGAGTGGAGCAAGGGAGTCATGAGAAGCTTGTGAGCAGCTGTCAACTATTTTCAGTGTTTACTTGATTTCTGAATACTTGATATCAGACATCAAAGCTATCCATGTGAAAACAGGAACCCTAGGGCTCAGCTAAGACAGGCGACAGAGACCCTCATGGAGAAATCCTTGGTTTTAAAAAATGGGGAAACTTTAAAACAGCCTCTGCAAGGTAGTCAAGCCATATATGTGCTAATAGAAGACTGCCTGTAAACATGGATCTGCATAGCCTAAAGGAAATCTTGCACTCACCACAAACAAAAGAATAGGAAGACAGTAAACCAAAGGATTAATTTTGTAGTTCTGTGTCCTGGTGCTTGTATTGTTCAGTCAAATCACATCTAAGACTAACAATATGTTGAATCCATGTAGCACTTAAAACCTGTTCTATTTCTTGTGCTGCTGTTGCTCTTCACAGCTGTAAGAATCTGAGCCTGATCTTGTATTACAGAACAGCAGAAAGCTGATGTGTCCACCAACTAAGCTATCGAATTGCTTGTTCAAAAAACATAACTAAGTGGAACTACAAAGTCACCATTTTATTATTATTTGTATGCATGCTGTTCCTTGGAGGTCCTTAAATTTGTGCCCTTCCTCCTTGTTTTCATATCCTAAAATGTCAGTTCCTCTTGCAGTTGAAAAATATTTGTTTAACATTTTGCCAGCCTGCAGAAGAGGAGAAACAGACCCCCATGAATATTGTCTGGCAAAATAGGAAATGTAATGTAGGAATGTGGTCCGAATGGCTTCTTTGTCTCAGTGCTGGAGGGCGGCTGGAACACACACAGCAATAAGCAGGTGCTTGATTTGCAGCTCTGAACAGTTTTTCTTTCTCCATGTACATGTGCTAAAAGAAACTGCCGTTAGTCCAGCTCTCGAGGACCTGGCCCTGTCTTATATCCGGGGAAACCTTGTTTGAGTAACACATGAAATCAGCTCTGTCCATTTAAGAAAGAACCAGCTTCTGGTGACTTGCAGATGAATTCTCATAATTGCCAGGTTTTGAATACTCAGAAGGTGTAAGGATGGCCTCTGGCAAAACAGTGAGGTTTGTTTGAGAACATAAAACTATGACAGACATTGGGTTTGGTTTGTGAGGTCTAAGGTTGTTCTCTTCAGTCAAGGGAGCAGATTTCTTTCCACCTTTATTTTGTTGGAAGCTGAAATTCTCTATGGTGGTTTGTCTCCAGGAGCTAGGACTTAAAGAAAAACGCAAATATAATGAGTGCAGTGACTCAAATCCATGCTAGTTGTCAGCACTCAAAATACATTAATGTTCTTGCAGAGCAGGCTAGAGCCAACTTCAGGAATTATGTGTATATAGTTGTGGATAACATCTAAATCTTGCTTTAGATTTATGGGTTAGGACTTTGGTGAAATGGTGCATGCAATAATATCCGTGGATTGTACTTTCTTTACCAAACATCAGGAGTGATTCCTGCTGGCATCTGACCTGCTACATCAAAGAAACTGAGGTGGTGATTAAACCTCAAATCTAACACTTTTCTGCCATCTCCCAATTGCCTGCTTCTATTTTAGCAGCAATGGGCAGAACTGGCTCTTCAGTGGATGTAAGCGTACTCACTCAGTTCTCTCTGCACAGAGACCAAAAGCTTCTACACTACTCTGGAACCTGTGTACGAGTTCCGTGCTGGTGATTTAATGATTTTTCCATCAGCAGCGTTCTTTCTGGAGATGTTGGGCTGTGTTCTGCCTCTGGAGAAACATCTGCCACTGACCCAGGATGTTAGGCTGCTCTCTTTCCCCTCTGCCCAGGGCTGCAGTGACACTTCTGTTGGGATCTTCTGTTTGGAGAGGGGATACCCGAGACCTGAGCTGATGCTGCTGTTGCTGGCTGTCCTCTGTTAGTGCTCTCCCTGCCTGGGTGGTGTATTGGTTACTGCTGTGCCACCTTGGTCTGAGTTCTGGAAAAAAATCCCCCCTTTGCTTAGGGCTGTGCAAACAGAAGAAAGGGTTGTTCTGGTCACAGAGAGAGCTTCCTTGTAGGTCTGTGGTGAGAGGCAGTTCGTAAATACAAAGAGAAGGAGCACAAAGGAGCAATGAGATGACAGTGGCTTTCCAGGGCAGCAGTCTGTGCGTACCAGGTCCTGGCTCTTGGCGTGACAGCGGCGGGCTTTGTGCGGGCACTGTTGCTGTTGGACTCCAGAGGTGCGTTTGGGAATGTTTGTGACAAACGACTCCTGTGTGCGAGGGGCGGTGGGAGCAGCTGGAGCAATGCTAGAACAAAAGGCTGCTGTGCTGCAGCCAAGGCCGACTGAGCAATTAATGGGCCTGGAAGGGTGGCTTTCCGTGAGAATTGACTAAAGCTAGGTTTAGGAGAGTGCCTAAACGTAGTCTGGAAGAGGGGTCTGACCATGCATATAAAAAGGAGAGCACAGGAATTACGCAGGGGATGACTGGAGGGAGGGAGGGAAGGAAGGAAGGATGCTTCCCAGCTATTAAATCTCTTTAGCCTGTGGATATTGTTTCAGGGGAAATTCTTGCAACCTCAGTGCTCAAGATCCATCCATCCAGACTGGACAAATCACTGGAGAATGTGCTGTTGGGAGCAGTCCTGCAGCAGCCCCGGGGAAGATGATTCAACAGGGCCTCTTTCATCTTTGATTTCTGTGAACACAGTCTACATTTGTGCTGCCCCCAGATACTCCCATTCATCACTGTCTGTGGCCAATGTTGATAGCAGCGTATAAGCCTTTTGGGCAGGAGCAGGGAATGCTAGCTATCCCCTCTGCTAAGAGAAGACTGTAAGTGAGGCTAGTTAGCACATGCCGATGCGCAGCAGAACGGCCCGGCGCGGTGCTGGTGATAAGCCCTTTCCCAGTTCTTACTGGGCAAAGCCAGCACTGTGCCTGCCCGAGGTGCCCTGGCTGTTTGCCCAAGGCAGCCCAGAGCGTGTTGCGGAAATATCAGAGGTCTTTCTGCTTCATTTGTAGCTCGCTGAACTTTACTCCAGTAAATATGGGCGAGAGAGAGGCCAGCCATGGAGAGAAAATCCTGCTTCTACTCAGAGTCTGAAATGCACAAACTTTCATTTATCTTTTGCCATTACAGCAGACTTTTTCAGCAAGTGCTAAGTAACTTCGATGCTCAGACCACCCTCCTGCCTGTCCGCAGTGATAGATGCAGTTTGTACTCTGTATCAGAGCAAGCAACTAACCATGTGCCACATAAGGCCTGAGCACCCCTGCTCAGTGGGCTCTGCAAAATCCAGGGAGCTTTGACCTTGAACTCCATGATCAGTTACTGAAAAGCTAATAATTTAGAGCTGATATTCTTTCCAGGGCTCAAAATGGAGGTTAGGTTCTTGTTTGTAAGGACAGACAGGGTGGGGAGTGAGGGGGGTGGTAAAAATGCCTTGCTCCATTCACCTCCAGTAAGAATGGCAGCTTTGAGCCTTGTCTTTTGAAAAGCGGAAAACTCCCCTTCCAGATACTTCGTGCTGCTGTGTGTTCTGTGTGAATGGCTACAGCTTAATGTTAAATCCTTGCATGTTTGGAGTCCGTAACACATTAGACTGATAGTGAGAATGGGGAAGGGAAAAGGCTTCTTAAGTTTCCCGTAAAGGTCTTCCAGTGAAACTTACCTGTCTTAAAAAATAAAATCTGATTGCTTCTTATCTTTGCAATTATCCAGACAATTTGAGGCAGAAGTAAAATCATAGAATCTCATGTTTTCCAACCCAGCCTTCATGACTGGTCTGTCATGATAAGGAAGAGGCTCTCTCTGCTCCAGCAGTGATCTGAGGGCCCTCATTAACACAGAGAAGTCGGTGTGCTGCAGGCAGAAGTCAGAGCTTGTGCAGTTTTTGCTCCTTCAGCCACATAAAACTGCTGTTCTTGTAAGAAAGATCTCAGGACTTTTCCCCTTAACGAACCTCAGAGAGATCCTGTTATTCCCTGCACACATGCTCTTCACCTGTCCCTTTGGCAGAGGGTGCTGGCCCGTGGCTGGTGGGACAGAAGGTGCCTTGCTGACAGTCGGGCACGTTGGCATAACCCCACCTCCCCTGGAGCCTGGAGGGCAGACCGGGAGCGGGTGGCTGGAGAGCCAGCAGCCAGGGTGGGAACGGTGACTCCGCCAGAGGGGCGGGCGGTGGTGACAGTGATATCTTACAGCAACTCCCAGCCCAAAGTATTTGGAGACTTTTGCTTTATTCCCTCCCCCTTTGAATGCTTCCACCATGGGTGGCTGCCTGTTCCACATCCGTTCTTGCACCGGCTCTGAGACGACCAGTTGCACGATCTCCGCTCAGAGCAGGGGGGTAAAACCCAGCCGTTCCCAGGAGAGCTGTGGGCTGCTGCCCAGCTCGCTTGCCTCTCATTGCACTCAGGGTCTGATGTGACTGATGGGGGTTCTGTACGCACAGCTGTCTTGGGGCTATTCCTCATGCTGCAAAGGCTCTTTGTCTCATTCAAAGCCATGACCTCATTTTAGAGACAGAAAACAGAGAGGGAGAAACCCACCAACCTGCCAGCGAAGGTCAAAGGGCTTGCTGAGAGATATGTTAGCATCAAACTTCTCCGGCAGGGACACAAATAACTGGAATTGCAGACCAGAAAATTACCATGAAAAAATGGACTAACTACCATGTGATTACAAAAGAACCCATTAGTTCTGTGTGTGTGTGTCTAGGATTCAAAGTATATATATCCTTTGAGGAAGAGCACGAGGTCGTGCTCCCAAAACTTTTAAGCAAAAGGGACCGTATAAGTCTGTGCCTGTTGACTGATGCTCTCCAAGGACTGCTATGTGTGGAGTTTCAGCTGGTTGCTTTCCTCCCTCTTTCTTAGGCACAGACCTGGGCAAACATTACCTCTGGCAAAATGAGGGAGGGTTAGATTTCAGTGTTAGGTGACAGCAGCTCCTGCTGTGGTTTAATTTGTCAGACTTCTCACTGATACCTTTTAATAAGCCCGCTGGGGTACTGTGTGGGCTAATGAGCACCCCTTCAGCTCTCCTGCTGGGGCTGGGCAGTTTGTTTCTGCAGAGCTCTTGGTCGATGCTGGTGGGGGATCCACGGCTGATGGTCTGGATTTGCAGTCTGACATGTCAGTGCCAGCCGTGGCCTTTGCTCCGGGCCCCTGGTTTTTGCTACTACATCAGAACTGTCCTCTCCACCTCAAGGCTGGTCCTGAGACTCAGCTGTCCCCATGACTGTCGCATCTTTCCAAATAAAGACAGAAATTGCGAAGCTCTATCATGGGGTAGAGGACCTAGAGCTGCCTTGGAGCCACAGTGTGCCAGAGGCAGGAGGAGCCAAAGTCTGGTGCTGGCTTTCCGGGGAGTCAGATGTCCCATTACGCAGCATTTGTGCTTTGGTTGGAAACAAGAAGTTCCAATTTCACTTCCCATTTTCCCAACCCTATGAACAGCCATTGCAAAGTGGACACAATAAAGCAGCTAGAGTTTCTGCCTTCCCATCTCTTCTGTGTAACAGATGGGGGAAATTATTCTCCTCTTACTCAACGCCAGTGATTAAAACTCAGAAATTGTGCGTCACTCCTTTCAGTGCTAAGGTGACCCGTGTAGTGTGCAGTGGGACAGCCGTGTTTTCTCTGTATGTGGTAACAACCTTCTATCAGAACTGGTCTGCTTTTCTCTTTACCAGTTCCAGTTTGCTGGGGTAAGCAAACCATCTGCTTTCCCTGTTTCACTCCTGGTGATCATTTCTCCCTAAGAAGGATTACAGTAATGCAAACCGATGGCATCCCGTGTGCTTGCTTAGGTAGGGCTGGTGGACAGAGGTCTTCATACCTCAGAATAGAGTGGTGATGACCAGCACAAAAGTTCATGTGCAATTTAGGTAGCTGCAGTGGAAGAAAATACAGATGCGGTGTCCACATAGACATTCACAGAGTTTTGGTGAGTGTGGTGTCTTTGGCTTCGCTTTGCCTGTGGGGACACCGGTGGAGAGCCTCGGACGAGCCTGACATCTATGTTGGGGGTTCTGCAGGGGTTTTGAAGGACTGTCTGGCTGCAGGGCTCTGGGGACAGTGTAGGTAGCACGGGGTGACAGTGCTACAGCCTGCGGTCCGGGGCAGCACCGGGCCCCAGCCCTGCTCCCTGCCAGGACAGGGTCGGATGCTCCTGGGTGGCAGGATGCAGGCTCTGCCTTTGCAAGCCTCGCCTCGGGTGGGGACGTGTCTGTGGGTCCGTCCGGGCACAGCAAACACGCCCCAGAGCCCCAGGGCCTCCCTCCACAGGGGAGCACGGGTGGGTGCGAGGTGCAGCCCGGCGTTACTGGGCCGGCTCTGCTGCGGGGTCCCGGGAGCGGGGGGGTCAGAGCCACCTGTGGGAGTTTCAGACAAGGGGAGGCTGCTGCCCTTTTTAACAGCATCCATCTCTTTTTCCTTGCCCCTCGCTTCCCGGTATTCCCTTTACAACCAGCCCATTGTGCTGTGGGCTACAGCAGCTGGGTGGAGTGTTTCAGGCTCAAGTGTAATTTCAGTGCCTTTAAAAGCCTTTGGAGGGCTTTTTTTTTTTTTTTTTTTTTTTTTTTTTTTTTTTCCCCTGAAGAGGACAGCAACGCCAACAAGGGATAATTTGATGGATTACTCTGAGGGGCTCTCCTTAATCCCCTTTGTGGGCCTGTTTGACTAGACGCGTAGCAGAAGCCCCCAGCCTCAGGCAGAGAAAAGGCGGCTCAGCAGGGTAGGTTTTACGCACTGACATATAAATACGGGTCCTGGTCATGTGGTGCTGGATATAATCTGTGCCCGTTACCACGCTGAGGAGAAGGGGGGCACCTGGAGGGGGCTTATTTTTTCCCTTTCCAGTTCAATTTACATTTTTATTCTTCTGCTAAAAATAATTCTAAAAAAAAAAAGAGGGTGTGGGGGAGAGGCTGACTCAGACCAAATGCCAGGGTGATGGGCACGGTATATAAACACCAAAAACGAGCTCAAGTGAAAAGCAGAACCAGATCGTCTCTCACTTCCCCTCCCGCTCCAAAAACAGGGGCTCCTCTCATGAATAAAAGCAAGGGCTTGGGTCATGCAGTAGCAAAACAAAGCTGTAGCTCTGATGTAGAGCCAGCCAGCCTTGTCTGGAGGTCTTGAGTTGTTTATAGCAGACCTGACGCCGACTCAGGAAAGGGTGACTAGAAGGAGAGAGGCTCTTGAGAGCGGAGGCTAAAAAATGCTGCTGCTTTGGTTGCATTGCGTGTGTTTAGGAGTGTGTGAGGCTTCCTGGGTTCTTGGTGAAGTTTGGTGATTAGATGCTGGACCTGGGCAGGTAAAATGACGCGAGACCATCCTGCCGTGTGGCAGGCACAAGCAGTCCCACTGCGGTTCCTTCAGCGTGGTCTGAAGATCCCTCTGCATCTGAGCTCAGCTGTGGGATATTTCTTGGGGCACTTAGTCCTTCGTTGCATCACGGCTGAACTGGGCCCTCCGGCGCAGTAGCTTTTTGCCGCGTCCCTGATGGAAACGGGGCTGAGCTGCAGACCAGCAAGGCAAGGCTTCAGCCCTTCAGCCTCAGGAAGCACGGTGCCCAGCTCCTCTCTGCACCCTGTCTAATCTGGGCCACGCTTCTCCCAGCGTGGCCCGCAGCCGGATCCCCCGGGGCAGCCTGACGCCTCTTGCTGCCGCTGGGTTAACGTGGCAGTGACTCCTGCCAACTGCCGGGCAGTTAATGACCCCCGCTGGCATCGTGGTGCGTGTGCTGGGCTGGTGTCTGTCCCTTTGAGAAGCGTGGGGAGCTCTGAAAGTGTCAGTGTGGCCTCTGCTGAGTCAGTGACCTTGTTAGTCAGACAGGCGGTTCCTGTTTCTAACGGTGAGGGGAGGAGGAAGAGGAGGAGGAGGAGGAGGAGGACGGGCTGGAACTGGCCACTCTGCTGCTGTATCTTTTCTGCTGGTCAAACAGGCGGGCACAGGAGCTAAGGCAGCCAAAGCCTGGGAGAAAGCCTCCTGCCAGCAGCAATTCCTTTGTCTGCCAGAGGAAGAAGCAGGTTGTGGGACGGGAGGTCAGCGGAGCCTGCGGGCTGCCCTGCTGCCTGTTTGATGTTCGTGTTGCGGGGTGAGGATGAAGCATCCACAGAGCTGTTGGCACGGCTCCTGAAAGGTGCGTGAGATACCACAGACCTGCAGGGTGAAGGGCAAATGGGACAGATGTTTCTCCACCGTGGAAAGCATCCTCTCTATCCTAGGCAGAGTGAAGACTGTTGCTGACAGCCTGCCGGGCTGGGGGAAGCATTCTTTCCTAACTCCCATTCTTAATAAATATTTTGACCTTCTCATCCATCTCATAGGGACCTTCACTTGCCTTTTCCTGGTCCCTTTGCTTCATCCTGTTAATGACTGCGGGGCAGTGTCCTGTTTCACATGCCCCTGCTGCTTACTGTAAAACAGAAGACACTCAGCAGTCACTTGCCTTCACAGATGCACCTTTACCTGAAGGAACCACTGATAGCAAAAAAAATGCCTCCCAAAGCTTCTGCAGACATGAACCAGTCCCTTGGGCTGGCTCTGGAACAGCCCAACCCTGCTAACTGTCAGGACTAACCAGCTTCCCAGGTTAGGAGGGCCAAAGGTAGCGAGAAGGTCACCGGGTGGCTTGTGCCCTACCTCTGCTCCCTGGCAGTTGCCGATATATTCTGGTAGCTCTGAAATGACTTGCACTCTGTGGTCACGGCAGCAGGAACCTGGCAGGACCTGAGATTACATCTCAAACTCCATGTCGGTGGGCCCCAGCCATCTGCAGGGAAGGTGAGTGGCTCCGTGGTTATGGGAGACAAGATCTTTGCTCACTGTCTGGATGGGTGCAGTCTGGTTTAGTGGCCCACAGCGAGTGGGAGATGCAGCCCCCCTGAAAATCAGCTGCTAGCTGCAGGTGCTTAAAACTTGGCCCCTTCCCCTCTCTTTGGCTTCTTACTTTCAATTCACAAAATGGGGATGGTAGTGAACTGCCTTCAGTCTTGGCGCATGTGTCTTTTGGGCCAGGGATCGGTCTGTGCATCAGGAGGGCAGCAAAAGGGCCTGAACTAAGCTCTGGCTTTTAGTTATCTCTGAAAGCAGGATGATCACGTTGTAGGTGGTGCAGTGAAGGAATTGCAGCGTGGCAGGAAAGAACTGACCCCCAGTCCTGACAAATTCAAATGTCTCCCTTTAACCAAACTGTGTGGAAGGTCTTCTGAGCTGCTGTGGGGACCTGCCCCCTCCCGTAACTCTGGATGAATCTGTAACATCTAGCATTTGTCCTGGATTAATATACTCTGGTGTCTGGGCTGCTGGATGCTGCGCTGTAGGGTGAGGGAGGGAATTTCAAATGGGCTGGGGCACCCGGGTCTTCCTTGTTCTTGTCTGAGGGGATTTCCACCCGCTGCTGCTCTTTCCCTAAGCCGAGCTGCCGAGGCCGATATAATGGAGCCCCTGAGCTCAAAGGAAACGCAGAGTTAATTCAGAGAGACTCAATAAACCTCCCTTCTCCCATCCCTGCTTAATGACCACTCCCCTCTCCCCACACTGTGAATGGGGTCAAGGAGATTTGGGAGGGGAGGGGGAAGGGGAGAGGGTCAGGAGAGGTCAGGTGAGTTTTCCATTTCATCCCGCGCAAGCCTGCCAGAGCTATTCTCCATGGTGTACTTCACATTCAGCTGCAGTGAATGGACACTGATAGCTGTGAAAGGATCTGGCACTGTATGAACAGCCCGTCCCCAAGCACTCGCTCTTGTGCTCTCTCCCACCCTTTCTTCCAAAGGGCGTCCAGGGAGCAGGGAATTAATAACCTTCATAAAGAGCCCCTTGGAAGGTTGGAAATGTAACGTCGCGGTTATGAATGGAAACCCGACGGCTAGCAGAGCCCTTCGCCCTCCCCTCCCTCTGCTGCCCCTTGGGACAAAAGCTTTCTGCACCAAACCTGCCGTGCCGTGGGGAGCCAAGGTGTGGGCCCGTGTCACCCGGGAACGGCTGGACCGGAGCAGCCCCGCTGAGCTCCCCGCACAGCACCATCTCCTGCCTCCAGCGCTGGCCAGGACCAGCTGCCTCGGATGCTTCTCCAAAAAACTAAGGCTTTTCCTTTGCTAAGGCAGAGGCTTTTGTGGGGTAATTTTTTTCCTGTATTTGACAGGGCTCAGGTTATTACAGAGCCCTGATGGGTCACAAATAGTTGATGAATCTAATTCTCTGTTGTCTGATCATTACTGTGGCTGTTTGTTGAACTGCAGGGTAGGTGCCCGACCGTCATAAATCAGAGAGGCTGCTACCACATTTAATAACATCTCTTGTCCCTTCTGCATTCATGTGAGAGACTGGAAGGATTATGGAGCAGTGGGATATGCATTCTTCTGAGGAATAAATGAGTTTTTCTCTGCCACGTAGCTACACCCAAATTTTATATTTAAAATGTCTGTCCCTCAATCTTCATTCTGTCTAAGCACTGTTTAGATGCAATTACTTCTAAGATCTTATGTTGGAAAGATTCGAGGAGATTGAGAGGAGAGGCTTCTTTCAGTTTTTGCTCATGCATGTCCATCAGCGCCCTGCACGTAGTCCACTTTCCTCACGTGTCTCAGGGTTTGTTTCTTCTAAAAGCAAAAGGTGTGGTTCAAAGTCCGTTGGCGAGGGTGCACAGAGCAACGTCTGCGCCGGCTGAGAGAAAGGAAGTGGGAAGTGAACTTCTACTGGCGATGGTGTTGCTTGGTGCAAATGAGTGCGTACACCTGACATCACCAGTAAATTCAGTCCCATTTCCGTGTGTGTGTCTCTGCACTCGCTGGTGCTTTTCTCAAATTCAGATCGCGGGTTTTTGCAGGCAGGGCCTTGCTGCGTCTCTGTACCACATCGAGCACAGGAAGACATTTGTCAAAACTTTTTCTGTGGCATGTGAACAGAGAACAAACTCTGAGTAGGGGAAATGTGTGCATCTAATCTGCTGGCCCACTGCCTTTAGAGAAATGGACTCTCAGAACTGCTTTCCCGTGCTTCTTCCCTGCTGCTGCTCCTTCTTCCCTGTTAGTGCTGCTCGGGGAGTTGCGCTCCGCAGGGGCAGACAGCCTGCCTTCCTCCTGTCCTGGGTGCTTAAGTGGGAGACAAGAGAGAGGACAGGAGACCCCAGGACTGCAGGAGGTGCAATCCTTTCTGCTTTGGTTGCCATTGCTGAGAAGGCTGCTCTGTCCAGGGGGTGGCAGAGAGCCCTCTGCTCTCTTTGTCCGGCACTGTGCTGCTTTGCTCCTGCCCCCAGGACCCGCCCTCCTACCTGGCTGCCAGGTGAACCAGCCTCTCAGAGTTGATCTGTTGTTTCTCTGCAGAGAAAGGAAAGGAAAAGTTTGGTTTGCAAGCTTAAAAGTAAAACAGAAACCCTGGGTGTAAAGATGCTTTACTTCTCCTTGGGGAGGGAGAGCAGAGAAAGAGCCCTGACACTCAGCAGCAGATAATATCCCCATGGCACGACAGCTCAATGTGCAGCTGTGAAAAAGCCCCACACGTGGCTCCCTTCTGCTTCTGTGTGCAGGAAACCTTACACAGAAGGGCTGGTATGCTCCTTTTGGAGGGGCTGGCTGCTATCCTTGTCAAGGTGCTTGGAACTGTGCTCTGTAGAGAAGGACAAATACTATCCCTGTTGTAGAAGTTCAGGGAAACTGAGGCCAGAAGGCAAGAAGTGCCTGCTGTCAGGCATTTTTTTTGGACCAGCCACCTGCCCTGCCTGAGTGGGAAAGGTCTCCCCATCACAGGATGCCAAATCCCACTGGGCTGGACAGGCTGTTGCCAGCTCACTTGCGTGTGATGTGTAGATGCCGCTGTCAGACCAGGATCTCCCAGCCAGGAGATGGTTTGCCAGACTGACTCCTTCCACATCAGCACAAAGTTACAGAGCACCAGACCCAAACCAGTCCTCCCGCCTAGCCTGCCAGATAAATTGTCCTGGAAGAGATTAACAGTTTAAATGAAGTGTTTGGTCTTGCTGCTGGGACTGTTATTTAGAGCCAGACTGTTACCTGCGAAACTGCAGGGAACATCTCATTGTCTTTAAAAAGAAAATAATAATCCCATGTACTAAATCTCTCTCTGCTGGCTCTTTGTGAAGTGCCAGCAGGTCAGCAGGGGAAGGTGACAAATGTTAACACCAGGGCAAGGCTTCGGGCAAAATTCAGATGCGAGTCCAGACCTGGAGTTGCCTTCTGAGCTGGTTTGGGACAGCAGTGGTGAAGTGGCCAGTGAGCCATGGGTCTGTGAGCTGTGGGTCTGTGAGCCGTGGGTCTGTGAGCCGTGGGTCTGTGAACTGTGGGTCAGTGAGCCGTGGGTCCGTGAGCCGTGGGTCTGTGAGCCGTGGGTCCGTGAGCCATGGGACAGTGAGCCATGGGTCTGTGAGCCGTGGGTCTGTGAACTGTGGGTCAGTGAGCCGTGGGTCTGTGAGCCGTGGGTCTGTGAGCCGTGGGACAGTGAGCCGTGGGTCTGTGAGCCGTGGGTCTGTGAACTGTGGATCAGTGAGCCATGGGTCTGTGAGCCGTGGGTCTGTGAGCTGTGGGACAGTGAGCCATGGGTCTGTGAGCCGTGGGACAGTGAGCCATGGGTCTGTGAGCTGTGGGACAGTGAGCCGTGGGTCTGTGAGCTGTGGGACAGTGAGCCGTGGGTCTGTGATCCGTGGGTCCGCAGGGCTGGTGCCTGCAGCCTGTGTTTGCTCAGCACCCCTCGCGCGGGGCCCGGGCGCAGGTGTGGTTGTGGTGCTAATAACACACCAGCGCTCCGTGCTCTCCGGAGCCAGGGAGGGCCCTGAAACCAAACCCGCGTGTGTACCTGCAGCTCGGTTCCACCTCTGCTTGCCTGCAGACTCCTCCGGTAGCTTTTCCTGAGTGCTGTGTGCCGGGGCTGGCTCTGGGAGCCCCTCTCGCTGCTCCGCCTGGAGGAGGTGAGTCCTGGCTTCTGGATTCCTTTCAGCCTGGCTCCCGCCAGCCTCCCAAATCTTCCTTCTCCATCTCTCTGCCCCTGTCCTTACAGATCAGGGGTTCAGATGATTTTCCTCATTTGCACTGGCATTTTCTTCCATCTGAGCCAATCCAGCTCTCTGTCTTCTGTGAACAAAATAGAGTAATTGATGGATACTGGGACAAAATGCAGTTTAAACAGAAAAGGGTTCATAATCTCTTGCAACTGTCTCTACGACTTGATTGCTGTTGACAGCTTCTTATCCCTGGCTATGCATGAGTACTGCCTCTGGGTACACGGGGATTTATTTTTTCATTAAAGTCATCTGAGGGTGTGGAGGGGGGAAGAAACAGATCTTCTCTTACCAACCCATACAAAATTCAGCCTCTCTGCCTCAACCTGAAATTTTCAGGCAGTCAGGGAGATGTACAGATTCCTGCCTCCTCCCCAGTGATAGAGATACCACTGTGATAAAAGGGAAGAAGTTTTGGTTTTTTTTCCTGTGTGTATGAGATCTTTTACTTAATGTTTGGGGTTTACCTTGGGGTAAGTCCCCCTCTGTAAGCCCTCCAGACCCTGCACTACAGCAGACAGTGGATATTACCTCTCCCTTCCAGGTCTAGCTCTGAGTGATGGTGGCTCAGTTAATTTTGTCACGTGAGTCTGCTTTCTCTAGCTAACAGCACCGAGGCTTGTGCTGCTGGAGCTGTAGGGCTGCAGCTTAAATTCCTGTCCTAAGGCTGTCAGCCAGCTGGGCACCCATCATAAACGAACAAGGCTGCGACATCCTGTGTCTAGCCCACATCTAAGAAAGGTGGTTGCTGCCCCCAGTTGCTTCCTTGCAGATAGAGTGCATCTGAAGTAATGCTGAGAGTATCTGGGGCCTCTGAGTATTTCTCTGAAGCCACGTCTAGTGATTAGAGGAAAACAGTTGCTGTTCCCCTCTGCCTTTAGCTTGCTATTTGACCTTGGGCAAGTCATTGAAATGTTCGCAGTTGTTAAAAGGAGATATGTTTTGTGACAGACGAGGTCAAAATGAGTGTGGAGAGGGGAAGGTGAGGGATCCTGGAAGGAAAATAATCTGTACTTATTGTGTGTAATTGGCAGCCCGTCAACTCCTCAGCTCAGGCGTGCTGCCTCTCCTCTGCGGCAGCAAGAGGCAGAGAGCAATGCTTCCATCTTCGCAAAAACCTCAGCGCCACACTCTCAGCTTCACCCAGTCATCTCCCCGTGGGTTATCTGGCTGAGGGCAAGAGGGGAAGAAAGAGAAAAGTGAGAATGCAGAAACTGTCCCAGCTATACCTGTCTACAAACACTCGTGCAGCGATGGAGGTCAGTGCGTGTGCCGTGAAGTTAGAGGACACTAATTTGCACCACGTTTGGTGAGAATGTGGAGTTTTATCTCTGCCCAGCGCAGCTGTGGCAAGGCCTGGAGTGTTGGCCTGGAGACGTTCCCTGTAGTCGTCTTTTCCTCTCCCCTGTAGTAGAGGCAAAGAACTCAAGAGAGCGATGGGGCTGCAAAACTGGATTTTCACCTCGTGCCTTCTGATGGGTTCACTCTCTGCAGCTGGGGGAAGCTCAGTACCAGCTAGCTGCTCTGGCATGGAGGGGGTGTACAGGCAGGTATGCAGTTACAGCTTTCCCGCAGCCAGGGAGGGAGCAAGCAGAGATAAACTCCTCCGCCTGCGTGTCTCGCATTCTGTTCAGCCTCCTTCATCCAAAGGACCCAAAGCACTCGGGGGCTGCGCTGTGGTGGGATGGGAGGCAGAAGCTTCCGTGCAAATTGGGAGCACACTGCACAGTCCAGGAGTGGGTTGTAAGCTGACGCACAGTCAGGCCAGTGGGACCTGTTACGCCTTGTCCCCACGGAGAAACTCAGTAGTGGCTCATTTAGGGTGAGAGTTTAGACCGTGTGAATCCTGAGAATTAGGCTGCAGTTTGTTTTACTCCTAAATCGATGTCTGTGCAGGAGCTTAATGTCACCCTTCTTGCTAACCCCTTCTACCTGTCCCAGCATAACTACAGACCATCTTCCCGAGATGCTTTTAGGAAAACAGCAGTTTGATGGACCATCCTAAACACTGGTGACCTTCGAGGATTTCTTACATTTGTAGACTGACATGGTGGCAGGCTCATAAGAGGCATCTGCTTACTCTTGCCTTAGCTGCTTAGCCCCTGTCCTGATCTGGTGGCCTCTGCTCTCTGAAGAAGGCTGGAGAGAGGGAGCATGTTACAGGGCAAATAAATGACTCAGACTAATGAGTAAGGTAATTGCCATTCACTGTTAGATGAGGCTAAAGTGGGTCAGGTTTGTTTGTGAAACTCCATGGAGGCACCATCTGTTCTCTGCACCCCGTCTCAGGGGTTGGAGGCAGGATTTGGGTGAAACTGCTTCGCTGGGAGCCTGCGGAGCAGCACGGAGGACGCCCCGGTCATTAGGCAGTGGCATGCAGGCAAATGCCTGCAGCCCTGATCCTCGAAGGGGACTTTTAATTGATTTCACTGGGAGAGGAGACCCTAAATCCTTTGTCTCTCTGCTACAACTGCACATCTGTAAGATGAGGCTGGACAGGACACTGAGAGGCCATTAGACCTCCCTTAGCCCGAAGGCGGGATTGGATTTTCCCAAACCATGTCTGACAGGTGCCTGTCTCACCTCTCGCAAGCCCTTGGAGAGAAGCCTGGCACCAATGTAGTTCGTGTCTTTTAACCCTGCCGCTCTCCCAGATGTCCTGTCTTCATCCTCCCGTGCCTGCAGGCCTGTTGGGATGGGGGCTGTCTCTTTTGGTGATGACGTGTCTGTGTGGTACTGGGTTTTAGCCCTTTCCCCTGCCCTGGACCCCGCTGTGCCTAACAAGCTCTCTCTTCTCTCAGCCCACAGCATGTGAGCAGAAGGGGAAGCCTGGAGTGGGATCCCTGCCTGCCCACGCCTGGACTTGACGTTGCTGGGGCCACATCTTGCAATAAGAGGAAGAGGAAAAGACGGTTCATTCACTGTTGCTAAAAATGGGAGGCAGCATCTGTCCAGCAGACCAGGAAGGGAAGCTCCAGACCTTGCCTGTGGGGCATCCCTGGGAGTGCTGCAGCGATACAGCCCGCTGTCAGTGAGGGGGGTCGGGGCAGCATGGCTCAGAGCGCCTGGGTCAGCATGCTCTTCCACAACCGCAAGACCCAGCTCCTGCTGGTCAACTCCCTGACGTTCGGCCTGGAGGTCTGCCTGGCTGCAGGGATAACCTACGTGCCCCCGCTGCTGCTGGAAGTGGGTGTGGAGGAGAAGTTCATGACCATGGTTTTGGGTAGGCGGTTTTCCTCTCATCTTCAAGGTGCTCGTTCCCCCTTCGAGGCTGGAGGGCAGGGGCGAATAAGGGCGCGGAGGCTTGTCTCTGAGGGATGGTTGCAGGGCTGCGGATACGTCAAGGGCAGCCTTGAGTTTGGAGGAGGGGGCTGTGACCCAGTGAAGCTTACTGAAACGCCCCAGACTTTCTGTACAGTGCATACACACCAGTGCGCTCCAGATCTGCCCCCCTAACACCACCTCTTTCTCTTTTCCAGGGATAGGACCTGTCCTTGGCCTGGTTTTTGTCCCACTGATCGGATCTGCCAGTGACCACTGGCACAGCAGCTATGGCCGAAGGCGACCTTTCATCTGGATGCTTTGCCTGGGAGTCCTGCTGAGCCTCTTCATTATCCCCCATGCCAGCAGCCTGGCCAGCCTGTTTGCCCTCAACACTCGCCCGCTGGAGATTGCCTTCCTCATCCTGGGCATCGGGTTACTGGATTTCTGCGGCCAGGTCTGCTTCACTCCACTGGAAGCCCTGCTCTCAGACCTCTTCCAGGAGCCGGACAACTGCCGCCAGGCCTTCTCCATGTATGCCTTCATGATCAGCTTGGGGGGCTGCATTGGCTACCTGCTTCCAGCCATTGACTGGGGAGGCAGCTTTCTGGCCCCATACTTGGGAGGGCAGGAGACCTGCCTCTTCAGCCTCCTCGCCGTCATCTTCCTCGGCTGTGTGCTGGCCACACTCTTTGTGACAGAGGAGGCAGCCACCCAGGCAGATGTTCTGGATGGCTCGGCGCTGAAGGATGCTCCCCCTAAGCCCACGCCTCTGGCCTGCTGCTCTTGCCAGCTCTCCAGGAGCTCCTGTCTCCTGCAGGCCAGGCACATGGTGCAGGCCCTGAGGAACCTCTGCACACTGGTGCCACGGCTTCACAGCCTCTACTGCCGCATCCCCAAAGTCATCCGGCGCCTGTTCGTGGCCGAGCTCTGCAGCTGGATGGCACTCATGACTTTCATGCTGTTCTACACAGACTTCGTTGGGGAAGGGCTGTACCACGGCGTCCCCAGAGCCAAGCCTGGCACAGACGCCAGACGCCACTACGATGAAGGTGAGAAGTGAACCAGATGCTCTGAGGCTGCAGCACCTGTTCCCTAGGACAGGAGCGTTGAGTGGGAGCTAGGAATGGGCTCAGCTCTGCTTGTAACGCCAAAAAACATTACAGGAAACGAGACTTTCTGCAGATGGGTCTGGAAAAAATGTTCCCCCCGTGGCTCCCAGAGCATTGCACAGTGGACCAAGCAGCGAAACACCTCTGTGTCCTCCGAGCGACCCAGCACAGAGCTGGATTTGGCAGTGCAGCCCTGGCTTGGGGCTGAACTGTTAAGTGGCAGAATGGTCTGGCAGGTTGTGTGCTGAACAGGACATATCTGGCTCTGTCTGCAAGCTGGCGTCGCCGCTGCCAGGTCCCTTCCCTGCTCTTCCCTCCTTTTTAAATGAGGGGTGATGGTGCTCCCCATCTCTTGGAGAGCAGGGGTTGGAAAGCCAGGACGTGCTCAGTAGCAGTGAGGTGGGCTTTGCTGCTTTTCTTTCATGCTACGGTGAGATTCCCATCTCACGGATGCATCTGGGGAACCCCCGAGCAGCTTCCCCAGTTCTCACCCCTCTCTCCAGCGCTTTCTGATAGCGCTCACCACTGCAATCTCTAGGTGGCACGTCCACATCATGGGATACTGCTCACTGCAGCATGCTACCTGCTTACTGCTGTTGCCTGCTGTCCTATTTTGGCTGCTGTGTTGTGCCAGAGCCTTGACTCACTGCCTAGCCCTTCTTTTCCTCTCCCTGATCTAAGTCTTCTATTCTTGGAGGCACCTTCCTGGCCCTCCTCCTCCAGCTGTATATCTTGCCCTCTGAGTTTTCCACTCACTGCCTCCGTGAGCTCGCCAGTACACTGCCTCTTTGTGCTGAGTGTCTGTTTAACTTCGAGGGAGCTTAATTATTATTTAACACTTGCACTGTATAGCTTCCAGCAGGTCAGGACTCCATTGTGCTAGCTGTCGTAGAAACATGTGTTGAGTAGTGATCCTTCCTGCAAAGAGTTAATGGTTTTAATTCCCTGAAATCTGATAGATCTTTGCAAAGGGTAAGGTCCGGATTGCTACCGGATACTGCAGTCATTTAGTGGATGTTGTATACTTTACCTTGGCTTAAGCACAATTCCTTGTTCCTTTTGTTCTGTTGCTGGTTTCAGCATCAGATAACAACAGATCCTGGTTCATGAGCAGGTAACAGATCCTGGATCAAGAGTAGAAAGGTGCGAACAACAGCTTCCAAAGACAAGAACGGCATTTGGATTTCTATCCCCCGTTGCCCCTCTGGTTAGACTGGGGTGCCCAGGAGCACGTGTAGGAAATACTCGCTGCTGGTGGAGGGTGGGAGCCGCAGTCTGGCTGATGCAACCCCGGGGGTATATTAGGTGATGCTGCTCTGTGTCCTGACCCAGCCATGTGGTCATCTGGGCTGCTGGCGGCTGTGCCAGGCTCTGCGTGGGCTGGACGAGAAGGAGAGGGAAGGAAGCCCAAAGGAGCGTGGCTGTGTGGAGCCCGGGTGCAGTCAGGGCAGCGTCTGTCACCACCTCTGCTTACCCGCAGGTGTCCGCGTGGGCAGTTTGGGCCTCTTCCTGCAATGCATCACATCCATCTTCTTCTCGACAATCATGGACCGGATGGTGAAGCAGTTTGGGACGCGGGCAGTCTACCTGGCCAGCGTGGTGTTCTTCCCCGTGGCTGCCTTCGTCATGTGCCTTTCCCACAGTGTCATCGTTGTTACCGCCTCGGCTGCTCTGACGGGCTTCACCTTCTCTGCACTCCAGATCCTGCCATACACGCTGGCATCACTGTATCATCATGAAAAACAGGTAGGGATCTGCTCTGGAGCGCACTGTGCCAGGTAGCTGTGAGGACAGCTTGGCCAGCCTCTCTTGCCACTTGTAGCTGGTACGGTCAGTTCAGCCCGTGGAAGAAAACCACATGCCTACGTGCAAAGGTTTTCTACATGTGCCTCTTGTCTCCAGGCTGTGTCTTCTCTGAAGATTCATCTAAAATGGAGGAGATAAGAGAGTTCAGTATCTCCTTCCTTAGGCGTCCCCTGCTCACAACAAGCATTGTGCAATTTTAAAAAGTGGGAGTGGGTAAGATGGGAGAAATCAGCCAGGATTGGTGCGTCAAAAGGGGTGTCCTATGTTCCTCCATGTTCTGCATATTTTTAGGGAAACTGGTGCAGGCCAATTATACATGTGTGCGTTCTGCAACCAAGTCACATCTGCAGCACTGGCAGCATGGGATGCTAAAAAACTCGAGAATTTTCAGCCCCTGGAGATCCTGCTTTCCAATTTTTGTCCATAGCATGAAGATCAGTAAAATGAAAACTGAGGTTCTTCCTATTTCCTTTGGTCCAAGAAGAATAAACGTTGTGAAACGTTTGACACCAACACAAAAGCTAATAATCCTGTCCCACAGATGTTATCCTTGTGGAAGAGTCCTAGGAGGTTCCTGAGTTGCACACTGGATTAATAGGAGTTTCTCTTGTGCTGCAAATGCAAAATTAATTTGTGGTTTGAGAGCAGATCTTTCATCCCGATGGCAGGCGGTTCACTGTGCAGTGAAATAAGTAGGAGTTTTTACCACAGGCATCCAGATGTTCACATTGAACAAATAATTCTGACCAACACGTCCCAATTTGCACCAGGCACCCTGTCCTAATAGGGGTACAAGGGAGTGTTCTGCTTTGCAAAAACTGTAGTTTGGCTGAGATCTTCCATGGACAAAATATCAGCAGAATGAAAACCAAACTCCACAGGCTGAGAATGCGAAGGCCACATGCCCAACTGTTTGCCAAAGGCTTGACAGGGAAACACTCTTAGTACAATGAGGTGTGGGGTATCGCTGGGTTTGGTCTCTCTGTTTTCCCTAACTTGAAAGTTCCTCCTTTCTTTACCAACTACTTTGCAGCAGGCTTCAGGGAGACCCCACAAGAAGTAGTCCCTAAAATGCCTGCTGCAGAAAATTCTCCATCTTCCCCATTTCTGTTCTCTTCATTATTCTTACTGTTGAATTCTGTCATCATTTTTGTTTGCCTTCCCTCGTTCCTGCTTCCTCTCTTCCCTCTCTTTTTTTTCACTTTTTTTTTTTTTTTTTAAACTTTAAACACTCCTCCTGAAGTGAATCAGTGGAAGGGGCATCCAAAGTGGCTGTTGCTTCCACCCTGTGCGGGATCATTGGTGAAAGCCTGCAAGGCCACCTCGGCTGGAGCTCCTTGCTTTGCAGAGGCTGTGGAAGTCGCTCTGTTCTCTTGCATCCCCTCTCAGCTTCACGTGGTCGCTAAACTTGGTCTAAAACAGGAGGAAAAGATCTGCATATTCCAACAGCACCTCAAAGCTTGCTAGAGGTGAGGTGGATGGTGGGCAGTCACACCTTCTGCAGGAGATGAGGGAGAGCTAGGTTCCTCATTCCCACCACTCCCCATCAACTACAGAGGGAGGTGAAGCTGTTGATTGAGGCACGAGTGACTCCTCTGGCTGTATCCTGTGTTACAAGGGGTGGTTTTAAAGCATAAATTCTCACTGAGCTCATTTCTGGGAGTATGAGTTTAAGCCATTTTCTCTACGTTTAAATTAATTCTCTACACTAGATGGAGAAAGAAAAAAACCCCTGCCAGAACTTGTATCTCTGAAGTCCTAGCCTGGATCAGTATAGAAACCAAGAAAATGTGGTGTGGGCCTTCGGGGCAGCTGAGCAGGCTTCTGGGAACATCAGTGTCAAAAACAAAGGGCTGGAACTGTGGGGAACATCCTAGTTTGGGTCACACAATGCCTTTCTGTGCTGGTTTTTGAGCTGCTTTGAAGTCTGGTGGCAATAGGAGGCACTTGGGAAGATTTTTAAGCTCCCCATAAGGTAAGTGACAGTTCTGGATTGATGCATTTAAGCATAAATTCATAAGCCTAGGCAGGACTTGAGGAGTATAGTGAGCAGCTGAGCAGAGCCCAGGTAAAGCTTTTGGAAGCCAATTGCTATTTGGTGAAGTTCTTCTCATCCGGTTTCTCTTCTCCGATTGAATCTGAAACTGTTTGTGCTACAGATCTGCAGCCATGGCCTGGGGCAGCATGAACAGACTGGCTGGTGCTGACATACACCAGGGCAGGGCTGGGTGTAGCTGGGTGGGTGCCAAGGCAGCTGAAAGCTTTGGGATGGCCTGCAACAGAGCCGGGGTGCCCACACTCCTGCACCAGCGCTTCCCTCTTGTTCAGCTGTGTCCGGGCCCCCCCAGCAAGGGGAAGGATAGCTCAGGCAAGCCCTGCAGTGGGGTGAAGTACTCTCTGCTCTCAAACAGGTGGTGTTTTCTCCTTTTTATTTTGTTTGTTCAATCTCACCGTGCAGATAATGGATTAACGTATCCTTCGTTATCTGCTCTACCTCATGCAGACCAGTGGTTGTGCATAATTGCAAACGCCCTGGAGTTTTAAAGCTGGAGCTCTGCAGCGTTTTCACTGTCTGCACATGACTGCCCATTATTTGTTGGCGTTAACGTGGGGAGCTTTTTGATCCAAATATTCTGTGTGAGTACTGCTTGCGTGAGCCATGCCCCAGAGATTTCACAGCTTGAGCAGACTGAGGCAAAAAAGGGTGAGAAGAAAAAGATTTTTCTTCCCCCTCCACCCCTCTTCTCTAGCCTGAGTGAGGAAGCTCAGGTCAGGCCGATGAAGCAACTCAGTTGGGGTCATGCATGCACGGGCTGTTGCAGAGCTGAGAAAAGAGCTCTTCCCTGAGTTCCCAGCACTGTGCCATCTCAGCTGGTGTCAGTTTTAAGTATCCCAGATACTAAGAAGCAGCCATGCATCCAGGGCTCTGAGCTGTTTGTCTGCCCTTTGGGCTCTTCTGCAGGGAGGTTTTGAGTTCCCAGTCAGACACTTTATAAACACTTTTGTCTGTGCTGGAGTGGACTCTCTGGCTTTGTGATACGCCCGAAGTGGGCTCTGGCCCTTCACTCTGTCCTGCGAGTGTGCCTCAGCTGATTTCAGGATGCAGTGAGCAGTAGTTGGTGCCCACATTCCCTTGGCACCCAGTGAGGAGGTGACAACCCAGGGCTCAAAGCACAACGTCCCCAGGCAGAGCCTGGGCTGGCTTTGGGCTGCAGCCGTCTGCTGAGCCCCAGAGCTCCAGCACAAATCCGGCACCACTTGGCCACGTTCCCCCAGTGAGTCAGGGTTGCTTTGAATCCCGTGCCAGTTGGGGAGAGCCAGGCTGGCTCCTGGAGGCCATCTCACGTGGGCCAGGCTCGCTGCCGGCACTCCCCACCTCTCACAGCCTGACCGACACGCACAGAGCACGGGGTGGTTTTGCTCTTTTGCACAAAAACCGGGGTCCCCCTCTCCCCCCACCTCGCTTGCCGGGCTCTACCCGTCCGACTCATTCCTCATGTGCCCTCCTTCTTTCCCTTAGGTATTTTTGCATAAATACAAGAGCAAAGAGGTGGAAGACGCAGCTCGATTGGACAAGAAATCATCCTTCTCTAAAGGCCTCCTTTCCAGCCAGAAGCTTCCTTACCAGAATGGACACGCTGGGAGCCTCTTCTCTTCTTCTTCCTCCCCACCAGCCGCCAGCTCAGCTCTGTGTGTCAGCTCCTCCTGCGACGTCTCGCTCATGATGATGGTGGGAGAACCGGACTCGGTGCCTCCTGGCCGAGGGATCTGCCTGGACCTGGCTATTTTGGACAGTGCTTTCCTCCTCTCTCAGGTTGTCCCCTCCCTCTTCATGGGATCCATCGTCCAGTTTACGCAGTCAGTGACTGCCTACATGGTGTCAGCTGCCGGCTTTGGCCTGGTAGCCATTTACTTTGCAACCAAAGTTGTCTTTGATAAGAGTGACATGGCGAAGTATTCAGTGTGATGCGTGGAAGGCACAAGGGCGGCACGTGGGTGCCTGCACGTGGTAAAATGAGATGCGTGTGTGTGTGTTTACGTGGGCACTTGTGGGAAGCCTCGTGTGGCACTTGCTCTCGCCATGCTGTTGCCGTGGCCCTGGGGGGTAGTTCTGGGGCTGGGGGCAGGAGAGATGCAGCAGAGCTAATCTCAGGTGTAAATACGAGGCATCGGGGCATTGTGCTTCGGACCATCAGTGCTTTCCAAAGGTGCCTTTATCAAAAGAAAGCACTGCAGAGCCAGCACCAAAGGGGGTTGTACAGGGGAGAGAAAGGAAACGGACTTTTCCTTTAATAACGGGTCGTGTTTCTGAGCAGGAGAGGCAGTGGTACGGAAAGGGGAGGGAAGAAATCACTGGCTCTCCTGTTTTCCAGTTACAGCTGTCTCCTCTTCCCCTGCTTGTTGTAGTTTTACTCAACTTCTTGAGCAATACTTCTACAAATAGGACACTGGGAGGAGATTTCCTTGGAAAAAAAAAAAAAGAGATGGGTGGCTAAGGTTTCACCACAGACCAAAGGGGGTGCATATGTGTGCACGTAGGCTTCCGTCCTTCCCCACCTCTGATCTGACTGGGAGAAACCATTTAAGAGAAAAGTTACTGTGTCTTGTTTTGGAAAAACAAGTAGCGTTTCATTAGGACCAGTTCCAAAAGGTGACTTATCTTTTACCTATGTATCAAGTTGCATCAGATAGAAAGGACTTCTTTTTCTAATGATTGTTTTTAGCTTTTCTCACACAGTTCTCCGCAACTCTGACCTCTCACTCCTCAGCGCTCAGAACTGCTGCCTGCTCTCTCCCCTAGCAGATCTAGACTGTTGTGCCTCTTACACACCTGGCCCCTAAAAGATGCAGCCATATCCCAAGGAATGTCTGTTCTCACAGCGTTTTCAGCCCTGTGACAGTGAAGCAGGACAGGAAGAGCTCTCCTGCAGGGCTCCCTGTCACTGCTGGAGTAGGTACCTGGAGTTGGTCACTGGCTGCGTCTGTTTTCCCTCAAAGACGTGTTCCCAAAGCAACCTTCTAGACCAGACTCTTCTTTCCCCACAGAAGGGCTTTCGGCTGCGCTTGCAGGCTGGCAGGAGCGCACCTTGCAGAGCACACCGCAGCCCAGTTCCCAGCACGCCCAGAGAGGCTGCTGGAAGCAGCATGGTAAACAGGAGGTGGGCAGGATGAAATGTGCCTCCAGCCCCTCCGGCAGCTGCTCGCAGAGCAGGGCGAGCCTGGTTCTTGGTGTGCCGGACCAAAGAAGGAGCAGGACAGAAACACTTGATGCTGTTTGTGCCTGTGGTTTGCCAATCCAGATTACGTATTTACTATGTTATACTTGTTTGGGCTTTTTAAAATTTATTTTCTTTCCAGACAGGAGTCAAGATTCTTACTGAGGCACAGCATAAACACAGTTACCTGTTAAAGTGAGGCAAAGTGCCTTTTGCTGCCATAGCACTGGGACCAAATGCTCCTGGATTGTTCAGATTGTTTAGCTCCCAGGTGTGAGTCATCTTCCACTGGCAGAAGAGTGGCTACAGCTGTGTGTTCTTCTGGCCAGTCCCACTCCAGATACAAGTGGACCAGCTGGAATAATTCTGCTGGGGGCAGGTGTCTTCCACTCAAAGACTACCTGTACGCCACGTAGGAGTCGAGGTCCTGGCCCACAGTCAGCACTTAGACTTTGTAATGATCCAAACTCTGCCTACAACGCGTAGAGGAAAGCTCCTGAGGAGGCTAGGCTGTGAGTACACTGACGTTGTTCAACAGTCCTTAATTTTGGCTGGCCTAAACAAAGTGCTTGTGACTAATTTTCTGCGGAGGTGTGTGGGCAGCGAGATGCTCTTGTGAGGTTCGGCTGAAGGGCAAAATGTTACTATTCTTGCAAAGTCTTGTCAGACTATTTCTTGGCATGGAAGCAAGGTCACTCCCCTGCTGTCTGCAGATGGGTCCTGAGAGTGCTTAGCCTAAGTTTTTTAAACATTTCTTTCCCGTAAAGGGTCACTGTTTTTGTTTTATTTCTTCTCAAATTATATGCCTACCAGCCTCCCTTTCCCACAACAAGGTTTGTGTGCTGAAATGCAGCTGTTTTGGGGATGGATTTGGCAGCTGCTTAACCACCTACAGAAACAGTTTCTCGTCTGTACTTCCTACCCTGCTCTCTGTCCACTTCAGGCTTCAGGAGGAAGTTTTTGAGGCAAAATGTTATTGCCAAAGGTGGGGCGTTTCTTGGGTGAATGCTCCTCGTGATCAGTAACCTCTGACTGATGTAAAATGTATAATGTGGGGAACCTTCACACACAGAGGCTGCTACAGTGCTAAGTGCTTTTGATAATTGAGCCATTTGTTTAAGTGCCTAAAGAGTGCTTCCACACCAAACTTCAGGTGTACAGGTCTGATGATAAAGGCCTTGAATGCTTCATTACAGACATCCAAGTGATAAGGCAGCAGGCTGGAGGGGGGAGACAGCCTTATTTTATAATGTCCTTCAGTTTGGAACGTGAAAGAACAAGATGCTGCAGTTCTTGATCCGTAATTTTACCTGTCTCTCGAGAGGAGAAGACGTAAGCCTGCCAGATACCCGGGCTGACCTGCCCTCCCTCTGCTGAGGTGGCTGTGGCTGGTGGCCGTGCAGAGGTTTGGGCTCACAGCACATGCAGCAGGCTCGGGGTCACAGCTGAGCTGAAGGGCTTGAGATTAGTCAGTGCAGGTTGGGTCTCAGACCTGTCCCTCCCTGACAGATCAAGCATGCCTTCGGCCTCTGTGTTCCTCCATCCCCTTCGCTGCGCTGGGTCACGGACTTGGCACCCAGATCTCCTCAGCAAATCTGCTGTCTGCATCCAGAGTGTTGGCTCTGATCTCACTGGGAGAGGGCAGGCTGGGTTTGTCCAGTTTTCTCATAATTCAGATATGTTTCCAGGGAGGTGCCTGCATTTACTTCATTTATGTTCAGAAAAGATCACTGAGCGACTGAACTTGTGGCTCTGCAGCCAGCTGCTCTTGCTCTTTGCTGCTGCATCCCAGACGGGCGCCCATCACCTTGCTTTGGCCTGATCTGTGACTGGGCTGGTAACAGAGCTCGGTCTCTGGAGCTCCCCGATCCAGCTGGAGAGACATGATCCAGTCTGAACCAAGGGCTCCTTATCCACTTGTCCTCTGGCTGTGCTGCTCTTACTTTATTTAGCCAGTTCAGCAAGTATGGGAAGAGCTACTTGGTTATCCACCAAGAGTTTGATTTCTCCTCTCCCCCTGGCACCCTTCTTCCCATTTCTCCATCTGGATTGAAACCCACTGAACTCCATAATTGCTCCTTTCTTTCTTACCCACTTGTGACACCAGGAGAAGATTTGGGCTGTTTGCAGGAGGAGAGGAGGGGTGCAGGAAACTGCTGCATTGAGTCAGGTCCTGGGTAGGTGGGGGAAGTTGGGGGAGCAGTTTTCTCCATAAGAGCTCAGCGGGGAAGGAAGGCAAGGGAGCAGACTCAGAGGAGAATGGGGAGAGATCAGGGCGAGGGAGCAGGAGGAAGAAGGGGGTTCAGGGGAGAGCTGAGGTCTGTAGCAACGTGAGGGACTGGTACGGGGCACTGGTTGGAACTGGGCTGGCTCTGCCCTGGACGTGGCCCTTTGGCACTAGGCTGCCCGGGCAGCGGGTGGGAACGTGCCCCTTGTTGTGGCCTTGGCCTGTCCATAGAGCACTTCATAGCCCCCCCTGCTCGCACCCGCACCCCAGCGTGATCCCGACCACGGCGCAGGAGCTGGGTGTGTAGTCTGAGCTCAGGGCTCGAGCTGGGCTGTCGGCAGCCGCCTTCCCCGACCCCGCTAAGGGATTAAATTTGCTGTCACCGCGATGGCCCCGTCTGCCCGCTCTGTTCCTGCCGAAAGCATTTCTTCCCAGTTCAGGCTGTCACTGGGGCTGACAGGAGAGGCCTTTTCCAGAGTGTTGACAAACTCCTGTCTTGGTAAGATTGTTCTTTCTGCCTAACCCAGTTAGGTTCTGCTAAGGAGTTCTGCTTCTGCTAAGGAGAGCTGCTCTGTGTCAGCATCACCTATAGACCAGCAAGGGACACGGGTAAAGGTAAGCACATCCCTTACATGCTGTTACTGAAATAACCTGTGTGAGCACAGAAATCCCTCTAGGATTTGATTCTGTTGTACAACTTGCAGGTACTGGTACAGGCTGGGCAGAGGTGGTTACCGTCAGCTTTTCTCTTTCAGGTAGAAGGTGCACTTCTGCTTTTTTCTCACGGGTGAATCGTGCTGTGCCTCTCCTTTCCTTTTGTGTGAGATGGGGGTTTTGAGAGCTGAGATGGGGAGCAGAGGGGAGAAGGGAGGATGTCTTTTTAATGTGGGACTATTGTGAATCTCTAGGTTAGGGAAGGATGCCTGGATGCTGTTTTTTTTTTTTTTTTTCTTCTGAGACCATGTGCTGTCTGCAAGATGTTTTATTTATTCAGTAGAGTAAATATTTTGTATACGATGTAAGAGGAAGGCTATTACAAATTTTTATGAAAAGGAGGAAATAAAAGGTGTTTAAATGGGACAACGGGTGTGTGTGGCTGCGCGAACGGCACCGGGGGGGCGTGGCCATGGGCGGGGGGCGTGGCCATGGGCGGGGCGCGGGGCGGGGGGCGTGTCCGGGGCGCGGCGCGGAGGACTCCTGGCTGTGAGGCGCCTCCTCGCGGCCGTGCGCGGAGGGACACAAGCTGCGGGGGCGGCCGGGACACGGGGGGGCACGGGGGGACATGGGGGGACATGGGGGGCACGGGGGGACATGGGGGGCACGGGGGGGCTGCCCCCGGTCCCTGCCCCTGTCGCCACCGGCGGGGCCGAGCCGCCCGCGCCCGTCCGTGCGGTACAAACCTTGGGGAAGCATTTGCTGCCTCTTCTTGTCCCCAGCGGATTTGCGGAGCGGTGTCAGCCACAGCCGTTCGCGTTTGGCCCCTGCAGCGGGCAGGACCGGGGGGTTTGGAAGAGCTAAAACATTCCCAGTCCCTGCGAGGGATTTAGGTGTTATCAGCACTTACGTTACAGGTGGTGGAGCGGAGTAAGTGACAGCCAGAGGCAGCAGCGAGGCAGGGGAGTAGCTGGGTTTGCTCTTCCCAAATGACCGTGCACCCTCGGTGTTTCGGTTGGTTTGGTTTTGTTTTCCAAATGTGAAGCCTTACTCTCATCCAGCGGCTTTTGTTCAGGCTCAAAAATCTCACGCTGCTTACAAAGCAGAGAAATTGCGCTTGCTTCCTGGGGTTTACGGGGCTGGCAGTGGGAGGTAAGAGAAATTCCCCTGTAGGGAATAGGGGCCCTGACTGCCTCAAAATTGTCCCTCTGCTTGGAAATCTTTAACATGAAACCAGTGTCACCACCGAACCCTACAAGTGGCTTGAGAGAGCAAAAGGTAAACGTGATCCTTCCCTCCAGTCGCTGTGTTTGCCCCGTGCGTGGGGCAGCACGCCGTCATTTTTGTTACTCTCGTGCTTCTTTCCATCCCAGGGCATGTGGCTCCCGTGATGCCGTAAGGGCCGTCAGGCATTTTAGAGTGACCCCGCCAGCCCGGAAAGCTGAAGCTGCTGGCAGAGGATTGCTCCTGGGCGGCCTGCGAGTCCGCTCCTCTGCACGGGGCTCAGCCCACGGCAGCCCCCAGCCCGTCCTCAAGCTCAGCCTGGCAAAGACTCCCCCAGGAAGCCGTGACCTGGCTGTAAAGCCGCGCTGAGGACAGGAGACCTCACGCACCTCCGTGTCACCGCACGCCGTGGCCCTGCCAAAACTGTCCCTCCTGAAATGAAAACCTGTATCCAGATGGATGCCAGCAGCAACCATCGCTGCTGCTACCTGCCAGCGCTTTCTTTCCTGAAACCGTGGGGAGATCTGGACTGTTCCCAGTGTGAATTAACAGGGAGAAGAAACAATGGCAAACTGCGGCAGGGTCCGAGGCATCTCCTCCAGGACTGGGACGGGACAGCAGAGCCGGGACAACCCCGATCCGGGCAGCCCGTCTGCCCTTCCCGGGCTGGGGGGGCTTTCAGGGCCGCCCCGGGGGGCAGCCAGCTCGGCCCTGTGTGGGGTCTGGTGTGGGACTCGGTGTGGGGGTCTGGTGCAGGGGTCCGGTGTGGGGCTCAGTGTGATGCCCAGTGTGGGGTCCAGTGTGGGACTCGGTGCAATGCCCGGTGCGGGGCTTGGTGCAGGGGGCTGGTGTGGGGTCCGGTGCAGTGCCCGGTGTGGGGCTTGGTGTGGGACTCTGTGTGGCGCCTGGTGCAGGGGCTGGTGCGAGGCTCGGTGCAGTGCCCGGTGTGGGGCTCAGCGTGGGACTCTGCGGGGCTCGGTGCGATGCCCAGCGCAATGGCCAGTTGTGGAGCTCGGTGCAGTGTCTGGTGTGGAGCCCAGTGTGGGACCTGGTGCAGGGTCTGGTGTGGGGCTCAGTGCGGGGGCTCGGTGTGGGGCTCGGTAGGAGCCCAGTGCGATGCCCGGTGCAGGATCTGGTGTGGGGCTCGGTGCAATGCCCGGTGTGATGCCCGGTGCAAGGGGCAGATGCGGAGCCTGATGCTGGGCTCAGTGCGATGCCCGGTGCAATGCCCGGCGTGGGGCTTGGTGCGATGTCCGGTGCGGGGCTCGGTGCGATGCCCAGTGGGGGGGTCGGTGCGATGCCTGGCGTGGGGGTCCGGTGCGATGCCCGGTGTGGGGCTTGGTGCGACGCCCGGTACGGGGGTTCGGTGCAATGCCCGGTGGGGGGGTCGGTACGATGCCCGGTGCGATGCCCGGTGGGGGGCTCGGTGCGATGCCCGGTGCGATGCCCGGTGGGGGGGGTCCGGTGCGATGCCCGGTGCGATGCCCGGTGGGGGGGGGTCCGGTGCGATGCCCGGTGGGGGGGTCGGTACGATGCCCGGTGCGATGCCCGGTGGGGGGCTCGGTGCGATGCCCGGTGCGATGCCCGGTGGGGGGGGTCCGGTGCGATGCCCGGTGGGGGGGTCCGGTGCGATGCCCGGTGCGATGCCCGGTGGGGGGGTCCGGTGCGATGCCCGGTGCGATGCCCGGTGGGGGGGTCCGGTGCGATGCCCGGTGGGGGGGTCTGGTGCGATGCCCGGTGCGATGCCCGGTGGGGGGGTCCGGTGCGATGCCCGGTGCGATGCCCGGTGGGGGGGTCCGGTGCGATGCCCGGTGCGATGCCCGGTGGGGGGGTCCGGTGCGATGCCCGGTGGGGGGGTCCGGTGCGATGCCCGGCGCGGAGCCCGGCGCTGGCCGCCAATGGGCCCGTCGGCCGGAGCCGAGCCCCCGGCGGGGCGGGGCGGGCCGGGAGCCGCCCCCGCGCTGCGGGAGCCGCGGTGCCAGCATGGACGGGAGCCGGGTAAGGGGGAGCGGGGGCGCGGGGGGGGGACACAACCCGCCCCGCCGCGCTCCCCCGGGGGCCGCCCGCAGCGGCGGAGGGGCGGCTGCCTGGGGGCAAGGTCGGCCTGGGTCGGGGATTCTTGTTTCGTGTTTTTTTGTGTCTGTCCGTCCGTCCCCTCCCCGCCTCCCCGGGGGTGAAGGGAGCAGCCGGGGCCGGGCTCGGTCTCGCCGGCCCCGGGGGCTTCCAGCCGGCTCCTGGCTCCGTTCCCCGCGGTGGGGTTTGGGGGCAGTGGTCGGGGCAGACTTTGCTCACGCTGGCTTGTCCTTGGCCGGGTCGAAGCGTGGGGCATCCCCCTTTATCTCCCTACACATGGCACTGGCTGTGTCTGACTTATTTAGCATTTTGTAGTTGTCCTGAAAGGCTTCATAAGTCCGGGTTTTGCGCGGACACTGTGAATGTAATTCAGGGCTCTGAAGAGGTTACAGGTGTTTGTTCGTGTTGTTCAGTCACGAGAGGAGAGTCGTAACCCTCGGCTGAGTTCCCAGCTCCTGCTTGTTGGCTGACCTTGAGCAAATTACTTTTTTCTCTGTGCTCAAACTGCACATCTGCTGATTTTATACAGTAATGGAGTGCTCTTAGGGATTTGAAAAACTATAGGAATTGCAATACAAAGTGAAGCTTGAAAATGATGTTGACCTTGCCTTGCAGTATGCTTCACTGAAGGCCTGAGTTAGGTCTCCATTTTCTTGCAGTAGCTCATGTGGGATGACGGGACTGTTGACGTGGTTTTTGCAAAAATGCCTTGGGTTGACAAGGCCCTGACATCTGTAATGGGTACCTACAAAGTCTGTTAGTTATGGAGCACGCCTCCGGGTCACACATTTCCCCTTAGCACCGCTCTGCAAGGTAAGACATTACTATTGCCCCCACTTAGCTGGGAAACTGAGGACCAGAGCACTCCAGCAGCTACCCCAGGGCTGCACGAGAAGTCTGCAGCAGAGCAGGAGATTCTGCTCAGATCTCCTTAGTCCCAAGCCAACAGCTTAACCGCCAGACCTTCCTGCCCTCTGGTTGTGCTTTTCTTCATGTTGTTAGTTCAACAGAACTGCTCGCTCTGAATTTGCAAGATATGTACTAAATGAGACTTATAAGCTAAAGAGTTTATAGTTTACTCCGGTCGTCCTGGGGGCATACTGAAGGGATGGAGAGTTCCTGAGCTGCTCTGCAAGGAGACCTTGTTGGAAAATCAGGTTTTAAGACTTTCTGAAAGAGGTAAACAGGAGTGTTTGGTAGCCAGAGGGGGAAGGCTTTTCTAGCCTGTGAAGCCTGTAGAAAGAGAAGATGAGAGGCAGAGAGCAGAAAGAGATCATAACATTGGTGTGAAGGAAGGAGCGGAATTGTGTGCTGCCTTGAAGGTGATAGTTCAGAGCACGGATCTGTGTTGTGATGAAAACTTGAAGCCTGAAGGTTGAGATTGGCCCAGACGCCTCTCCCGCCTCTCAGGTGAGCAGCGATGGGCTCTGCTCATCGTGGCTTGTTGGTGCAGAGTTGTGCTGGAGACAGACTGTGGGCAGCACTGCAAATGGCCCCGAGCAATGTGGCGTCTTGCTCTGAGCAGATTTTGAACAGCGTGGGGATTATTTCTTCTTAAGGGGAAGAGGCTTTATATCCCATCCAGACTGCTTCTCAAAAACTCTCTTTCCTGGCTCTCAGGACCCTGAGGAAGCACAGATAACAGGGACTGGCTTAGCAGGTTTGCAGCTCTGGAGAAATCTCAAGGATTTACTCTGGAAAAGGTTCATGAGGGACTTTGGCATAGTTTCTTTCCCTTGGAAACTCACTTTCTGCACTGAGTGTAAAAGATCCTGCCTTCTCGGGTGGTTTAGGTGTTGCGGGAGCGGGCTGCAGCCTCTCGCAGGGGCAGGGCTGGTGCGTGGCTGCTGTGGGCGCTGTGCTCACAACCCTGCGAGCCGCGGCACGGCCGCTGCTGTGTCGCGTCGCGGGAGAGCACTCGCACGGGTCTAACCTGGAGGTATTGGGATAATTCTCACCTGTTTCCAAACGTGGTGTTTGTGTCCTCGAGGGCCCCAGGAGCTGACCCCAGACAGTCTGTCTGCGATGCTTTCTGGAGGTGTGACTGAGCTTGGGCAGACCTGCCTGAACTGGCTTTAGGCTCGCTCGTTCAGGCACCGATAGCCAGTATAACCACAGCAGAGTGGTTACTGGTGAACGCTCACCAGAGCCCCAAGCAGTCTGGCAGCAGGCACTCTCATAGCTGTCTTGTTATCTGTTCCCAGACAATTTAGCTTTAATCCAGCCGTGATGGGTCTGCGTCAGGTTGTGGTTGCACCGACATTTGCAGTGTGGAGAAACCAGCACCCTCTCTTGGATCTCAATTAACTCCTAGTTGTAAGCCACAAGTCATCCTCTCTGCCATCTAGCAGCACGTACGTGCCCTCTGGCATAGGTAGAAGAGGGATGAAGTGTTTCATTGTGTATTTTTACCTTAATAAACTCTCCAGAGAAGTTTGCTTCTGGGGGGAATCTAGCTCTTTGCAGCCAGTTGGCGTCCTGCATAGGAAAATGGTTAGCACGTGTTTTTTGAGCAACAGACTCTTCAAAAACAAAGGCCACTGACTAGGTTTGATGTTTTCTTTCTAATGCACAGTCCATTTAATTCAAAGGTTGAGGTTTTCTTGTTTGTTTTTTAATTTAGAAATTAACCTTGGTGGTGTTCCCTTGCAGATGAACGAAGACTTCCCCAGCCCCAGGAGCCCCAGCTGAGCTCTTGCAGAGGCTTCTGATCCAGCCGAGCCAAGAGCTTTGTGTGGGTAGAGGACGTGAGTCAACAAATGGTCTCTGTGAGTCACCAGGAGCTGCTACACTCCTTGACCAGCTCGTCCCCTCTAGAGAGCTTTGCCAGCGCTCTGCAACACAGCATGCCTCCGTCCCTCCTGCCGGGGCACGGCAGCGCGGCCGGCCGCCTCCTCGCCGGCAGCACCAGCCACTCGGACGGCGCCCCGCTCCCCCTGGCCGGCGCGAAGGGGGAAGACCCAAAACCCCAAGTGACCCTCTGCGAGGCTCACCTCAGGCTGCCTGACTTCTGCAGCAGCCTCTCCCAGGACTTCATTCCCACCCTGGAGGAGATTGAGGAGTTCCTGAGGGAGAAGGCTGAGTTCCTCAAGGACGAAGCAAGCGAGCTTCACCCAGCTGGCGGGAAGGTCGACATCGAATCGGAGCTTGGCTTAGGTAGCTCTGGCGAGCAGCCTGTCTCCAGGGCGGTTCAAGAAGAAGATGTCTCACATGCTTCTCAGCTTGGAGGGACAGCTGCTGGTAGTGACCGGGCAGTAGCTGCCGGGAGCATTCCTGTCGTCCTCCACATCCAGCCTCTGCAGATGGACGGTGGCAGCCAGCTAGCACAGGGTGCTGCAGGTGGTGTCAGGATGGCCCAGCTGGTTATCAGCTTGCAGGGCCAAAACCTGTCCCTCCTCCCTCAGGTCCGGCCCCCCGTGACCGTCATGGACCAGAAATATGTCAAAATTGCCCCCCTGCCCGTCGCCATGAGGCCAGGGGCGCCGGGGGATGTGCGAGAGGTGGAGGCAACCCCTGAGTATCTGAAAGCCCCCCCTTCCCTCGTCCGTGTCCACAAGTGCTCGCACCCGGGCTGCGGCAAGATGTACACCAAGAGTTCCCACCTCAAGGCTCACTTTCGTCGGCACACCGGCGAGAAACCCTACACTTGTGCTTGGCCCAACTGTGGCTGGCGGTAAGTGGGAGCCGCGGGACTCTGTGCGAGTGGGTGTCCCCACCGAAGGCCTGCCATTGCTGTCCAAGATGCAGGAGAGCTCTTGGCTAGTGAAAATCCAGGATAAAATCACAAGTTTTCTCTCCCGAGTGAATTATAGGTGAGAGTTGGAAGAGGGCCTGGAGGAGTAAAGTTGGTTGAGCGCTTTGCGTAGTTTTCACTCGGTCCAAAAGCGCTGGAACCCCCCAGCTGGGGAAGTGTAGCTGACGCTCTCCCAAACACCCCAAATCCCCCCCGAACTGGATGCTTAACCACCCTCTGGCAATACAGCTTTTCCAAGTGATGTTGGAATTTTGCAAGTTTTCTCTGTCTAGTTCAGGACAATTCCTGCAGTTGGGCTACAAAAAAGGCTTTTTCCGTTAATATTTGTCCCAGGAAACAGGAGCCTCACTGCTTCCTCAGGAGCCAGTGCATAGTTCTGTCTTTGTTCCAGCAACCCTTTGCTTTCTATGGCTGCTTGCCTGCCCTGGCCGCTCGTATCCCTCAGACACCTGTGGGCCTGTAGCATATCTCCATGTTGCATTTACTTTTGTTTGCTCTGCACATGATGGTGGTTGTCATTCTCTTTCATCTGTGTTCCCTAAATTAACCTTGTTTTTTAATCTTGCTGCACTTCTGTGATTATTTTTCTGCTGTGGTGTTCTCTTCCTGGTACCGCGTACTTGTCCTGGGGGACAGGATGCTCAGTGCAGCCTTTGGCAAGAAGGGCTGATAATCCTCAGGTGTTGCGTAGCACGTTTCATCAGCAGATCTCAAAGCATATCACAAAGAAAACTGGTGCTGGCAGCACTGAGCTTTCCTGGTTTCTTATGCAATGCTTTGGCATACGCTCGCTGCCTTGTTTCCTGGATGGTGCGTTACGGCTTCTATCTTGGGGTGGTGAAACTCTGGGAGGTATGAGACTAAATCCCAATTTTTGGACTCCCTCTTGCCAAGCTGCTGTCCCTTTGCCATCAGCAATTATCCCTCCCTTTCACCTACAACCGCAGTACATGTTTATAGGCATCGGCTCCTTTTCCAGTACCAACGAGTACTGCTAAACCCTCCTGCACCTGACGCTCAGAGCCTGGGGACTGAGGAAGGGGATGATGCCAAGTGTCACTTTTCCCTCTGGGAAGGAGGAAGGGGATGGTGCTAGCCTGCACGATAGCATCCTGGCATCTGAGCTGCTGCGCTCCGCTTCGCTTGCTGCCCTGCCCTCGCCCTCCGTGGGAGCAGTCACGCTGCCGAGCGATGTCCTCAGCTGTGGCTGCGACTCTCTGGGCCGTGCTCCCTTTTCTAGATGTGGCCCTAACTGTAAATATAGATGTCATTTCTCCTGGCCCTGCTTTTATGTGAGGAGCTGAGACCTTGGAACTCATTTCTTGCAATAAAGCTGGAAAAGAAGTCAGTGGTTTGCGTGGAAGACCTGCGGATGGCCTTGGGACACATTTTGTTTTCACAGAGCCTTCTGTCAGCAGCCTCAGTATTTACCATACCAGGTGTGAGCTTGAAATCCTATCGCTGGGAGTCTGGGGTTACATCTCAAGCTCCTTGCTTTGTGCTTCTTTGCGTGGGCATGTTTCAGCCAGATGGAAAAACCCTTCCGTCCTAATACTCCTGCCATCTGTGTTGGCTCCTTAGAGGCAGAACAGGAGTAAATCCTGTCCAGTCCTCCTCTCCAGCACTCCCCTGACACTTGGAAATGCAAAGCATGCTGAAGTCACGCCAGCTCCCAGGCCTTGTTGAGACCTTTGAGGTGGCACTTGTAAAACAGCTGTGGACCGTCTTGCTGCAGGTGCCCCCAGGTCTGGATCTGTGTGTGCCAGGTGGAAGAAAGGAGGGAGAATTAAGTGGGGACATGCATGTGGTTAAAGGGACTTTCCAGGCTGTTCAGCTGATCTGCTCCAGGTGTGGGAATTACACAGACAAGCAGCCTGAACACGGGGTATTCCTGTGGTCCTTGTTCCTGCATCCTCAGAACAACAGTCAGCTTGCTTTGGCATGGAAAGCTCTGCTTCTGTGCTCCAGGCTGGGTGCATTTGCTTTTCCTCCCTTGTGCTCATATTTAAACCAGCTCACAGGCAGCTTCTCCTTCTCTCTCCCCAGCTCCCGGTCCAGCCCAGGCTGACAGTGAAAACTCACTGCCATTCTGAGGAACAAGGCGATGCTCAAAGTTTGCAGGGAGAACCCATGCTCTCTCAGGAAAAGCAAGCTCTCTCTCAACAGCGAAGCTCTTGGCTGGATGTGGGAGTTACAGTAAAGCCTTTCCACCCAGGCTCCTGAATGGTGTCCTTTAGTCACTGCCAGCCTGGGCTGATGCTCCCCCAAAAAAGCCATTTCAGCATCTGGGCTTGGGGCTGTCAGCTCCCCAAAGGCTGCAGCAAGTCTAAAACAAACGAAGGAAGCAGGTGGACCGGCACCGTCCTTTAAGAGCAGTGGAAAGAAATGAAGATCTCAGTGGGTGAATTCTTTCCCTCTTTCCTATCCCTAACTCGCCCCTTGGAGGGGTTTATTTCATTCCATTCCTCCAGCCTGGGGTACCTGTGCCTTGCTGGCAGGCAGGCTGGAGCGGAGCAGAAGGGACCTGTCTGGGGTCACCTCAAGGGGCTGCGGCAGAGACGTGCCGGGGTCCTCGTGTTCCCTGCCCTGTCTAGCAGCGAAGGCTGGGTCCCCCATGCTTCCCTCCTCCTGCAGGTTCTCCCGCTCGGATGAGCTCTCCCGCCACAAGCGCTCCCACTCCGGCGTCAAGCCGTACCAGTGTGCCGCCTGCGAGAAGAAGTTTGCCCGCAGTGACCATTTAGCCAAACACATGAAGATCCACCGGGGCCAGCCGTGCAGCCAGCGGACGCTTCAGGGCAGCGGCAGAAGTTAAGTCTTGCTGCTCATCCTCGCGAGGCTGAGACCAGGGGGCCCTGAAGCCAGGCAAATAATGCAAACCCCACTACACTAATGAAGAGGAGGAAATGACTCTAACCAATTATAGCAGATCCAGTGTTACACCTCTGTTCAAAGATGATCTTTATTCACGTCCTGTTTCTGGTACTACTGTCCCTCTCTTAAATACAGGTGATGGAAACCTAAGTTAATTCCGGGTGAGCGTGTATGTGTGTAGGGAAGCGGGGCTGGGGTGGAGGACAGCTTTGCAAATCCCTTTGCACAGCTTGCAGGTGTCACCTACACCCGTGACAGGCAAGAGCTGGCTTACAGCTCCCCGTCCCCAGCGTGGGGCATCCCCTGGGCTGCTGCAGCTGCGAGTCCCAGCCAGCATCCCGGGGCGCTGGGTCAGCAGCGTTTTGGAGACGGCCAGAGAGGATTTGTTCTGGCTTGAACCCGCTCAGAACCGCGCGTGCGTGAGCCCGTCTGGCAGAGCCGGGGATGGAGGGGGGTGTTTGTGTGTTGTGCAGCAGCCGTGGGGGGCTGAAGGCAGACGCTGGGGCTGGTTGAGCTGGTGCTCGTGTTGTCCCTAACTCTGCTTTTCTGCGGCGGTGGTTTTTCACCTGACTGGCATCGGGCGTGCTGGCGGCCTCGGGCAGCGTGATGCTGCAGCTACAGTTGGGGGGGAGGGTTTGAGGAAATGAGTTCTGTTCAGCTCACTCGATGGTGCGTGTTGAAAGGGGATCGGGAGAAGTGTGAGCAGCCCCAGCAAAGTCCTTTCTTACATGCTGGCATGAACGAACAGCGGTGTGGAGGGACACCAATGTGTACGGACCCACAGAAGAGCTGAACACCCCGGTCAGGGCGAGCAGTGCTTACGTCCTTTTTGTATTTGACTTCTGGTTAATTAAAGGCCAACTCTTTGCTACTGTGCCAACTTCCTGAGCTTTTGCAAACATCTGGGAGGGAATTAGGTGCTTGTACAAACAAAGAATAAGCGTCAGGAGTTTGAGCTAGGCAGTCTGCCCTTTCTCCGTGGCTTTGCCAGCATGCCTCAAGCTGATATTTAGTGCCTGCAGGCTCTTTTCAACTCAGGTGTGCTCGTGCTGTTCTGCTGTTACCCCAGTGCTTTTCCAGAGTAGGACTTCACACACTTGTCTCAAGCTGCCCTTGAGCTGGCTTTAGGGAGGAGTGTTGGGTTGTACCCAAAATAAGGATGGGGAAATAAGGTAAACTCTTTTCCCTGCCCTGTGGAGGGCATGTTTGTACAGCAAAGAGGTTGTTCCCTGGTCCCTGCAGCCCTTTTTGACTCTGGGGAAGGAAAAAGCCAGACTGGCGGGGATGGATACGGTGACCTGCTCTAAGGGTTGGTACAAACGTCTCTGGACAAGACAGTAAACTTCTGTGCAGAGAGCACAAGCTTGTGAAGCAATCCATCCTGGTGACAGCGTCGTGTAGCTGGAGGTGTTTGCTGCTGGTGGCTGCTCCTTCCTCAGCGCAGTGACCAGAGCTCTTCCAGCTTTGTTGAGAAGCTACCACAGTGTGACTTCAGGGAAAGAAGGAGCAAGGGAGCGGAAAATCCTCGAGCTATTCTTAGTTTAGAATATTTGGGGGTGCTTACGCTGCCCCTGAAAGAGATGCTGCTGCTGCGGAGATTGGAGACGGGGCGGGTAGGGCACTTTGCACCAGGGAGGTTCTCTGGTGCGCTGCGGGTCCCCACGATGAACTTGTTTCTCCTGCTGTTGTTCCAGTGCTGCAGAGCCACAGCCCAGCCCAGGACCTGGTGCTGCGGGCCGCTATACAAGCACCAAAGAGAAGGGTCTGCTCCCCCCAGGCCTTTGGCCCCTATAAACAGCAAAAGTTTCTCTAAAGTGGAAAAATTCAGCGTGCAGAAATGCTGTTTCCGCAGAGGAGAAACGTTACTAAAGCTGGCTTGGGGTTTGGATTCTTCATGGTGAAAACAAGCAGGCCAGCAGCTGAAGGAAGGCTCGCTGGCCAGCTTCCAGCCCCGGCGTAGCGGGAAACCGGCTTGTGGCTCACCCAGCTGCGAGGCTGCAGCCGGGAGCCGCAGCTAATGGATCTGCTGCTAGGTTTCCAAAGAGCTGGCGTGCCCAGGTTGCATGTTTCTGGGAGAACACCTGCATTACTTGCTTTCCCAATCCCCGGGCGGGAGAGCAGGGTTTACGACAGAAATAGCTGGAGCCACGCTGCTTGACTTCAGGTCCAAGTTTTCCCCAAAGGGTCTGGGAGGGCTGGTTTCTGGCTCCCAGCTTAAACTCCTTCACCTTTAGCTCGTAAGCGGGTAGATGTGGGCAGGCTGAGTGGAAAGTTGCTGCCTGCAGCGGGGTTTCTTTCCTGTGTGTGCAAGTGGAAGTGTGTAAGCCCCGCAACCCTCATGTTGACTCTTTGGAGAGAGCTCTCCCCTCTGGGTGAGGAAGGCAGCTTTTGCAACAGTGAGCTGGAGATCGGGGCCTGCCTCGGGGAGCGAGCGCTCTCCCAACGCACCCCGAGTGCTCCCACCTCTGCCCTGGCCTGGCCAAGCGTGACCAGATGCCAGCAAGAAACGCAACCCGAGTTTGAGGGATGCTGAACCTTTAACAATGAGCCAGAGGAGACAGGTATGCAAGAGCCTATTTTGGGTTGCCTTTTGTTTCAGTGGATTTTTGCCTGACTGGGGATTTACTTCATACCCTCTTTGCTCGAGGGCTCTCTTCAGAGGCCACATGCCAACATGACTCATGCCCGCCTTGTGCTTTTATCTGTCCCCCTTTGCTCTTCTCCCTCGCTCCAGACTCTTTCACAGCACTCCCTGTTCATTTCGGACCTGCCCCATCCTGCCTCCCTCAGCTCTCAGCCGAAGGCGACTGGGGAGATTGCACGCTTCCAAACTGTGGAGCAAGAAGAGCTGTGCCTCATCGTCAGTCCGAGGCCCTTCTCTGTCCTCCAGCAGTTTACCTGCCGAGCAGCTCCCGCAGAGTCCACGCCGGCCCTGGGGTGGATCTGCCGTGGAAGACAGGGCTGGAAGTGCTGGCAGCGGTGACTTGCAGCTTACCTGGTTTGTTTTGCCATTCCTTTTAAACAAACCACAAAGGGAGGGGAGAGATTTTTATAAAATAAAATACCCTAGATATGTATCTCTTGTGCAATGCGTATTATAAGTCTCACCTGCTTCCCTCTGGGGACTTTGGATGAATGGCTTAAAAGGTTTACTGAAGGCTCTATAATTACCTATCCTTTACTCCAGTGAGGATATTACTCCACAGCAGAAACGTTCGTTGTGGAAGGGCAGATGAGATCTGTGGCATCGGGAGGGACATGGGCCCTTCTGTCTTCCCATGGGCAAAAATACACTGGAGTTGCCAAGAGGTGACACAAACTGCCCTTGTTACAACCCCGGCTCCGTGTCAGATGGTGCTGTTAAGCCAACGGGGCCACGTGCCTGCCATGATTTCCCAGTTGGAGGAGTGGGAATGGGAGGAACTGGTTGCTGTGTGCTCGAAGTGAAAGGGCTGTCAGGTTGCTAAGCAGTGCTTTTTAAGAAATGAAATGCAAGCAGACAGGAGTTGTAGCAGGGCAGGACGTGGGAGAGCACAAAGAGAAATTCAGGCAATGTTTCTAAATTTGCAGCTGGGGCTCTAGATATAGCAGTACGCAGTGCAGAGCCCTCCATCTTCAGCAGCGTGACAGCACTGACATCCCCAAGCTGCAGCCCACGTGGAGCTCGTGCTGGCTGCTCATCCTTTGAGATGAGATAAGGGCCAGTGCAAATCCACAGTTTGGTTTGGGGACCCTTTGGAGATATATCTCTGAGACGGATCATTCGGTTTTTCTTTTTTTGCCCCAGTGAAGTCAGAACTGGATTTTTATTAATGATTCTCCCTTCCAGAGTCCAGTTTTATTGGGACTAAATGCAATTCTTGGCGTAACTTCTCTTTCTCTTGGGGGGTTAAACAGCAGAAGCTGGCTTGGGGTAGGGAGCAGACCAGAGCCTGGAGTTTTCTCAGGATAGGAAAGGGCCTTTGTGGGCATGGGACTGCACAGGCAGGGAAACAGGGAAACATTTGCGAGAGAAAAGAGGGTCAGTTGAGCGTTCCTCTGCTGCCTTACCAGCAAACCGCCAGCTGGGCCTGATCCTGGCCCTGAGTAAGGAGAGGTCGGAGGTGGGAATGGGAAACAGGTGGAGAAGGTTTGCAGCCCCATCAGCAAGGCGTTAACCCTCGGGTGGCTCAGCAGCACTTCTGGGGCCTGAAGCTCGAAGCAAAAGGGGCAGGAGCCTCTTGTTGGTTTGCATGTGTCCCGGGACATGGTTCAAGCTCTTCTGGAGCCAGGACTAAGCACAAAAAGCAACGTTTTCCTTGCAAAGAAGTGGAGTATATCATGGCCTTGTGCTGCAGCTGAGGCAATAGCTCACACCTGGTGCCCTGCTCGCCTCTTCCCCTCTGTCAGCCGGTGAGCAGGCTCTGGGGGAGCTCCTGGGAACAGAGGGGTTAAGGGTACAGCGAAGCTTAATGAACAAAAGAGCTAAGTTAAAACAGCTGGCTGGCTTGACTTGGCCTGGCCATGCTAGATGACTTCATACTCAGCTTTCTAAATAGGCACAAGTCCACTCCCAGGGTGGCTGGAGCAGGGAAGAATATCTCTGGGTAGGAATAAGGCTAGTGAGCAATTGGCTTTTGTTCGTGGCTTTGCCCGGCGGGGCTCAGCGATCCTAACCCCAGGCTGGAGGCTTGTTTTTTAGCATGGACTTTGGACAGGTTGTGTGCAGGGATGCACCTTTCCTAGGAGCTGCTCTTCACTGCCTGTGCAGGTAAAATGCTTTGCTTTCTGATGTTTTCTCCAAGCTGATGTGATAAGTTCCCTGGCTGGAGCCCTGTGGGAGAGGATGGGGGTGAGAGTATCTGGTCAGTTGTGCTATTTCTTGTTGTTTGATCCAGGAACTGGGCAGTGGTACAGAAAGGGCTTATCCTTTCCTGCTTCCCTGGAAAATCCACCCAGATAAAGCCTTTTTTTAGCTCAGAAAGTATGTGGTGGGAGGGAGGGAGGGGGGGAAATCAGTTATGTGGTTTGACATCCACAGATCTGTGTTCACTTTTGGAAACGTTGGCTTTTCTCTGTGAACTGCACCAGTTTCTCCCCAACTGCAGTTTCACAGCTCCTTGCGAAGCGAGCTGAGCGCACTGCAGTCTGCTTCTCACCTCTTCTATTTCAGACCTTGGGTTGTTTGCGCAAACAACAGGCTCTGAAATGAAAATCTAGATGTCATTTAAATGATCACAGTGGGTTCTGACTTTGCCCTGTTGTTACCAGCTGTGATGGTGCTGTTGGGTCGGGCCAGGAGGAGAGCCAGCGAAGTTTTTAAGAGTTGTATTCAAGAATTTTATTCAGGATGTGGGAACTTCACAAGGGGAATTGTGCTTTTAGTAGAAGGGCTGTGTAGATAACAGGGTAGAAACTAGTTTGGCAACGTTGTGTAATAACCAGAGATCCCCTGGTGCGCAGCTTTAGGGCTTAACTTTCATAAGCACCTGACACCAGCTCCAAGCCCATCTGAGTCAGTGGAGACTAGTCCTTCTGAAAGAAACCCAGCCTTTCTCCTGCTATATCCAGTCCCTCCCTGTGTAGTGAGGTTCTCATGTAACTGGGTAAATCTGCTTTTTCCTGAAAGGAAATCTTGAGCGTACCTTTGAATATTAGCAGCTGTTGTATGATCTGGGCATTGCACGTCCTGCTCAGCAAAGGATTTAACTCTTTACTAGAGCCGTGAGCTCCCCTGTGTGTCTGTCTGCTGACGAGCCTTGGGCTTGCCCCAGTCAAATATCTCCTGGGGGAGTGGAGATGGAGGCTGGTGGACTGTATCAGCCACGCTGTGCCTGTTGCAGGACACCGAACTTTCTCTCTCCCTCTTATCTGCCATGAGTGGGCAGGTTGCCTGGTCCTCGAGGTAGAGGCTCTTGCATTTGTAGACTCAGAAATAACAAGGGTTTGAAACCAGTGCGGATCTGTGGCTTTTTGAGAGCGTCAGGAAACACCAAAGCAGAGGCAGAGCTGCTCTCTGCAAAGGAAACACAGCTAAAAAACCAGAGTGCAAAAAGGCTTTCTTGGGTCTGAGAATTACAAGATCATGGGCAGCTTGGGCGCGAAAGAGAACACGAGGATGGGAACCGAGTTACTTCTCCATCTTCTTCTTCAAGGTGCTCCTTTTAGCTTCAGCAAAGGCAGCTGGTATTTGTGGGCCCCTCTGTGCTTTGTAACACTCCGTGGGCATCCTGCAGCGTCTTTGGGATCTCTGTGAAGTGATGACTTCCCACATGAGCAAGTGCCGCCACATCCTGGCACGGTGGGCTGGCATCTCTACAAGGAGCGTTGCGTTTACCTGGGTTGCAAAGCTCTGCCGTGGGTTGTGAGCCGGGTGGGGAGCCGCTCTGAACCAAGTGACAGCAGATTTCCTGCTGTAAACTTGTCAGGTTGATGACTAGCACCATCTAGGCCTCGTAGGCAAACTAGCACTCGTGCCCACTTTTTGGTAGAGCATCTGTAGGGTGAGGGGATGGTTGGCAGCCCCGGAGCCGGCCCGTCCTGCTGCGCATCCCTGCGTGATTGGGGCTGCTCCCGCCGCTTGTGTCCAGCAACGTGGGCTTCTCGCAGGCCCCTTCCGAATGCGAGCAGGGGATTTGCCTTCCCCCTCCCTTTCACCTCCAAGGATGCGTTGGGAGCTGTGGTAGAAGGTGCTAATGTTGGTAACTGAAGCCGTCGTGATCCGGGAAGGCGCCGAACGTGAAGCTTCCTGAGAGCGTCGCTCTTGAAAGAGCAACAAGTGGATTTTCATTGTGAAACTTTAAAAACGAACAAATAACCCTTCCTTGATCCAAAGGCTTTTCCCTCGTGAGTGTTTCCTCTCACTAATGAGGCACAAAACCTCTCGTAGCTGTTCTGTTTATTTCATGACTTTGAGATTCCCAGCAGCGTTGCGAAGCTTGGTCTCAGAGTTGGGAGCTGCATCAAAATAGCACCTCTGTGTTCTGGAGTGAGGCTCGTTAGGGTCTGATTAGCTGCTGCATAATTTTCTGGCTTCCCCGCTCCCTCCCATCATTCTCTCAATCCATGACCGCGTGATGGCAAAGTTAGAACCTTGCTGTAAGATTTCTCTTTTTTGAGAAGTCGGTGCTTTTAGAAATGTCTGTGCTTTTCTGACTAGGTTGTCCTGTGATTTCCTAGAATTGGCAGTTACGTATCACTTCATGACTTTGTCCTTGCCTCAGAACTTGCAAAATCTATTTCTAGGTGCTGCCATCTGATTAACCTTCACCAGAAATCCCAAGTGAAATGTATTTGTTTGACTTCCTTTTTCTGCTGCCTCTTTCTCTTTAAAATGCTTTTGCATGTGAGCTGCGTTTTAAAAAGGTCTTTGCGTATGAGCTTTTTCCAAATCCTGCTTTGTTGCTTGCTTGATTTTATTCCATCCCTTTATCTGTCCTATATTTTTTCCCTTGTGATGTTGTCTAAGATAGGAACAAGCCCACGTTGGATTGCAAACCCACGGCAGGGGAAGCAGAACAAAGTGAGAGTTGCACAAAGTAGGAAATTTATTATCTGTCTAAAAAAGATGCTTTGATTGTTTGTTATTGGAGTTACCCCAGCTGATGTGGCTGTAGCTGAAGGCCTTTAGGTCCTTTGGATGCTAGGCTGGAGTGGAGTTGATTTTCGTGTGCTGTCCTTCTTCCTGCACTGTCTTTTTGGGTTCAGCTCATGCATTGTTTCCTAACTGAGTGCAAAGGAAATATGAAATTTTTGGGTGTGCTGGTAGATTTTGCTGATGGCAAGTAGAAACAAAGCCAGGGAAGAATCTGGAGTTGTGGTGGTGCGCTCAGAAATGGAGCTCTGCTGTTTGCCTTGCAAAACATGTTCAGACCCCGCTTGAGTCTGGTACGTGTGCTGAAACACCGGGTTTGTGTGATCACATATCTTGTGAAATGTTCCTTTTCGGAGCCGTATCGTTCTCCCACTTTGCACGTAAGTGATGCTCAGTGCCAAGTGAGGAGAAGATACTCGAAGAAGCGGCATGGTGCGCGCCAGTCCCGTAGGTTGTTCATCACTGCAAAGGCTACGGGAGCTCCCGGAGAAACCAGCTGGTTTCAGGAGCACTCCCTGAGCGAGTTGTGCAAACCCAGGTGCTGATCCCTTCCCGAAGAAGTGGATTTAGCTCTGTTTGAGGTACACACATGCAGATGTTGGCAAACCTCCCACGTGCGACTCTACAGGAAGAGTCTGAGAGAGCACACGGCTTTTCCTTATTTTCCTCTTTTTTTTTTTTTTTTTTTTTATTCTGTGTGGGAGAAAGGAGTCCAGACTCTAAACAGAGCCAGAGGTTAGGATGGAGCACAGCAGAAAAGAGGGATGGGTGCAGGGAAATGCTTGACCAAAGGCTTGGGGTGTTTGTTAGCAAGTCTGGCTCACCCGTGGGGTGTTACTTGTAGTTGAGTCATCTGCACTGCCGAGGATCAGGTAGAGGTGAGGAGGGTCCTGCTCAGTGCCGTGGCAAAAGGGCCTCCCGAGCTCCAGACCTTTGTTCCTGGGTCAGTGATTCCTGGCTTGGGCATTCCCAAGGGAAAAGCAGTACTGATAACGTCAAGTGCTCTGTGGAAATAATGGCAATGCTTTCCACGGGGGAAAAAATAAAAAAAACAGCACACACCTTCATTTCAAAGGGGCTTTAGTTATTTTGAAAGCTGAAGAAACTGTGGACTTTTGTGGAGGATTTTCTTGTCCTTTTTTCTTACCTTTTTCTTTTCTTCCCATCCCTGCCTGGTCTCTCATATCTCTCATGGTTTGCTTTTTTTTTTTTTGAAAGTGGAGGTGGGAAAACCAGAAATTATTCTCTTCACTACCACATTTTAAAATAAAATTAACTTCTGTAAATCAATAAGGGTCAGCTTGGTTGAAAACTTTCTCTCTCCCCATGACAGAAAGCATGCTTTGGGGAAAAAGCCTGTACTTCTTCCCTATAGTCAAAAGACATCTCGATTCCCTAAATTTCTTTACTTGCTCTGCTTTCATCTCCCTTCTGATACCCTGTGACTGTGCAGTAAGTGATGACAAAAGGTTCTTTAAAGGTATTGTGAGATGCAACATTGTGTTCCCCATCTTGCTCCTGAGTTTACAAACCTCCTTTCACTTCATTTGATTGTTATTTGCCCCATGAAAATGGACCAGCTGACGGAGATGACTTGGTAATGATACAGAATTTGCCTTCATAGAAACAGCATTAATTGCAGCTGGGTTTAACCAGGCTCCGAGATACAACTTGTGTGTTTTGTCCAACAAAAATGTACCGGGCTGTGCGGTGCTTTGGCTTGTATCGAGCAGGGCCCAAGTTGGTGAGAAAGCAGTTGGGTGCGATGTGCAGAGAAGACTTTGCACTAACGCGGCTAACCTTTTACCGGCATGTGTCTAGGAAACCGAAAGCTGCGTGTTTTGGCATGTGTAGTGTTTGACAGTGAAGTGCTGCTTAAATTTTTTTTCTTCTTCTCCGCCAATGGGCGTGAATCTGATGGCGAGGCAGCGAGGGCTGTTTGCTCATCGGAGGGAAGTGGGAGAGCGCTGCCTGCTCGGCGCTTCACCTTCTGCTCCCGATGCCTGATCCAATGGGACATAACCCAGCGCTCCAACTGGTATGAAGAGTGCTTTTTTTTTTTTTTTTTTTTTTTGGTAGATACCTCAGAACTGAGACTGCTCATCTCGTAGGCCAAGGCAGCGCACCTTAGCAATAAGCAACCTGACCGTGGCAGAGCCGTTTCCTGGGGACTTGTGTGTGTGCACGGGCCGTTTTAATGAGCTTCAGCGTGATTAAGGCTCCTGCTGCGTGTGCAGGCTTCTGCAGCGAGCCCGGGGTCGCCTCTGCCTTCTGCTCGGGCTGGGGAGCGCGGAGGCTGCGTGCCTCTGCCACCAGCACCCCGGGGCCGGCTGAGCCATGGAGAAGATCCAGGGACAGAGAACATCCACGGAGCCTTGGCTGAGCCCCCCGGCCTTCTGCGGGGAGGACGTCCAGGTGGGTTTCTGGAACCAAGTGGGTTTCTGGAACCAAGCGTCCTGGTGCCACCGCGTTCCCCAGGGAGGGGACAGGCGCACGGCGGTGCCTTTCTCCCGGGAATAAATATTTTTACGTGCGAAGCAGGGAGCTCTGCTTGCCCGAGCACGTTGGCACTGGAGTGGGGAGCGATGGTGTCGGGCTGTCCCCAGTCTTTGGGAGCTTTGCCTCACTGGCTTTGCAGGATTTCTGTTTTATAAATTTTAAAATTTATTTTTAAATTTAATTTCGAAAAGCGTTTCAGTGTCCTGCAGCTCGGTCCACCGTGAGCACCTTCCCCTCTCCTGACGTGGCCGGCATCTCGCTGCGGGACCCCGCCGCGGCACAGCCCCGCTCCCACCCGGGAGTGGGACCTGCGTGGACGGGACCGCGGGGGCTTCCGCGTTCTGCGCGACACTCGAGACAGACACGCCCCCCACACCCCGCCGGGCGCAGCCCACGCCGCGGGCGGCCGGCCCGGTCCGCGGGCACATGGCCGCGAGTGGGGCCGGGCGGGCGCTAGGCCCCCGCGGACTACCTTTCCCAGCGGGCTTTGCGAGCGGTGGGCGGACACTGCCGCCCCATTGGTCCGCGGCGACGCCGTTCGGCGCGGCGATTGGCCGTCGCCCCCGCCGGCGGGGCCCTGGGCGGAAGTGTGGGGTACGGCGGCCGCGGAGGCTCCGCGGCGGAGGGACGGGCGCTCCGCGTCCCGCCATGTAACGCGCCGCCGCTTCCCCCCCCCCCCCGGCTCCCCCCGCCCCCCCCCCCCCCCCCCCAGCGCCGCTTCCCTTCGCTGCTCGCCCGGCTCCTCCCGCCCGGGATGGAGGCCCGGCGCCCGGCCCGCCGGGGGGGTGCCCGGCCATGAAGGGCGGCGGGGGAGCCGCTCCCAGCACCTGCCCGCCCCGAGGGGACCGCGACGCCCGGGGACCGGCGGGGCTCCTCCTCGGTGAGTGGGGGCGGGGGGGGGGGGGAGCGAACGGGCTCCGGCCTGCGCGTGGGGGGACGGGCCCGGAGGGGAGGGGGGGGGTGTCTCTGAGGGGGCTGGGGGCATCTCACGGCTGAGAGATGGGCCCCCCCCCCCCCCCCCCGGCGCGTGGGTGCGTGGGGGGGGGGGTGTCGGTCTGCGTGTGTTTCAGGAAGCCGAGAAACGAAAGCGACGGCGGCGGCTTTGAAGGGCGGCAGCCCGCCCCGGCACTTTGATCTGCGGGGCGGCCCCGGCCGGTCCCCGTCGTGTCCCCCCCCCCCCCCCCACGGGAGACGCCGCTCACGCAGGGCCGGAGGGGGGAGAAGCCTTCCCCGGGGCCCCCCGCGCCCTCTGCATGCGTGTTCGTGGCGTGATTTGGGGTTCGAGCAGGCGAGCCGTGCTCGGAGCGTCGCCGATCGGGACTGACCCGCCTTTGCTGATGTGAGACACGCACTGGGATCCAGGGACTGGGGGTTTGGTTTTTTTTTTCTTTTTTTTCCCGACTCTGCTTTTTTTTCTTTTTTTTTTTAGTACTTCAGTACTCATCTCTCTTTTTGAAATGGGTGGATGCCTACCCACATCAATAAGTGAGTCCGTGGAGAAAGTATGCAAATACACGCTGTTACACTTTTATTATTTTGTGTGCATACACACGCATATATACCTGTACCCCTGCGTTACTTTCACAATACTTACCTTATTTTCACAGACTGACTTCTGATAGTCCCCGTTGTGCTGCTGCCTGCCCCGCTGTGTGTGTGTGGGGGGGGAATCCAGAGTTCTGGCTTTGGTGGTGTCGTTTTTCAGCAGCAGCTCCTGAGAAATACAGGAATCGCTTTGTAGGCAAGTGCTCTGCTCAGTGGGTGCAGGATCTAGTCATTAGCATTTCTTTATCTTCATCATATTCAGAGCAAACACGATCCCTGCACCAGGCACAGCCTGCCTGACAAAGCTGTGTGTTCGTGATTTTTGTCGGCCTGTTTATTTTTAGGGTCTTAGCGCCTGTTTGTAGAGAATAGTTGTTCCATCGTCATAGCAACCAGGCTGAGTGTATTATAAACATTATTAAAGGAAACCTTTTCCATCTTAAATGTGACTTCCTTTTCATAATAAAGCTAGGATCAACATAAAACATTTAACCTTTTGTTTGGGGTTTACTCCATTGCGTGATGCAGAGACCTGACCCCTTACTCTTAAACAAGGATGCTTTTACTTTCAGCAGATGCATTGTGCCTATTGAAGCTGTTTTAATCTGCTGTTGGTAAACACTCCACTTAGCCCATTGTGGCAAATAAGGAGGAAGCAAGTGAAATCTACTTGGAGAGGAGCTTCCATGGAAATAAGTATTTTTATGGCTTACTCAGAAACAATCACATCAGTGTCAGAAACCAACCAAGTAACTGAGCAAAGGCATTTTATTCTCTCTCTTTGTTCCAAACCTTCCCATGTTCTCTTCGGTCTCAAATCCTGTAAAAGGGAGAGGTAGAGAAGAGAGACTTTTCCTCAAAGTACAGAAAAGCAGGGAAATGAGCTCTGCTGTCCATAAAACCAGCTAGGCTGGCCTGTCAGTCATCTTTAGCCAGGGATGGAGGATCAGAATGTTTGTAGCAGCTGGAGGAAGTACATGGACTGCTTTGAAGTTCCATTATTGGCTGTGTTCAAACAGATTAAATGTTTTTAAGTGTCAGCGTGTGCTGGTCAAAACCGTATTAGATAGCAAAGCGGGCACTGTTGTCTTTATCAAGATTCAAAAAACCCGAAAAGCTGTTTGGCTCATCTACTTCTACCAACTTGAGTCTTCATCCATAAGTTTAGTGAGAATCCTGATGCCACTGTTCTCCTTCATGGCTTGTTGGCTAATACAAAAGGTGGACAAGACTAGAAAACACTAAGAAAAGGAAATGCTAATTTATCAAATAGGAGTTAAAGTAGAAACAATTTTCTCCTAAAACCTAAAATATTTGCTAATCGCTTAATTTTATGTAGAGTGACTTAATTTCTGAGCCAAGAACCCAAAATCTGTCGCGATGTTTGTTTTAAGTAAATAAAACTGTCAAACTTGGAGTGGAATTAGGCAGTGAAAACTCTGGAGCAGTTCTTATCATGAGGATATCCTCCAGCATTTCCTTCAAGGCAGGAAGCTCCTTGGATAACCATGATTTCTCCTTCAGAACAAGCTGATTTTCCTGACTTGTTTGGAAACAACGGTGCAGTGAATGCCAGAGCCAAGGGGAAGACAAGAATTTATTGGAGTCTAGGGTGTTTTTTTTCTTATTCTTGCCTGATTTTAGTATTTAGAGAAGGTATGATTTGATTACCACTGGGAAAGCTGTCAGGGTTTGGAATGTAACAATGGTATTGCAGATGTAGAAGTCTGCATCTCTAGTTTAATTCCTTGTAAATAGTAACTTTGTTTTGCACATATAACAGGCTTTTAACTGATAATTCACCTGCCTTTGGGAAATAAGCTGACGGAACAAGTGTGACAGCAGTTGAAGTATTTTTACAGTGTTCTGTGTGTTCTGGAAAAGGGCTAAAATACCCTTACGTGCTTCCCACTACGCCAGAGTGCATCAGTAGCTAGATACTAGCACCCTGAAGAGGCTGGGCTTTGGGCGGTGGGTTTTGTACATGTGAGGTAGCAGACTCTTTCTAAAAATGAATCAAAACTGATAAAATCCTAAAAGTGCTAGTTCAGGTGAATTGCAGTCCCAGGAGCTTGAATATATTTTATGAAAGGCTTATTAGCAGTGGGGTGTTTTATGTGCTGTGCTAATGAAACTGTTGCCTGGTTGTGTGTTGATAACCACTTAATTAGATGCTTCATCAGCAATGTTACACCTTTGTCCCCTTACTAAAATAAAAAGAGTAGGGCATCCATTTGTTTATTTAGTTGCCTGGATAAAGACACTAAAAAACCTGATTTGTCTTTGAAGTTAACCCTGTTTTGAACAAGGAGTTGGGCCCGGGACCTCCAAAAATCTCCTACAACCAAAGTTATTTCGTTGTTTATTTCCCTGGAATGACTGTCAAGGCCTTGTGTCCACACGAATATTGCACAATGTAGCAGGAGTTATTGTCCACAAATTCCTTCTGTGCACACACCATGTCCATCTTAAACTATTAAGAAACCATGGGAATAGTTTTGCACAGTAAAGTCTCAGCAGTTCAGCTTTGTGCATGTGCATAGTGCTCAGGTGGTGTATGCACAGCAAGTCTGGCTTTCCTGGAATGTTTTTTGTATGGTAGTGGTGGTGGTGGTTGTTGTTTTGTTTTGTAACTAAGCATTTGTGATCTGAAAAGAGGTTTCTCTTTCACCCCTCTGTGCTGCCTCCAGAGTCATTTTTTGAGTAAATTTCCAAAGTCATTTTCTGTGTAAATACCCGGACAGCTGGAATCCTGCCATTTAAATACATGGTAGTGATGGTTTTGTCCTCACTGTGCAACATCTGTGCGACATCCTTTCTTTCCTTTATTTTTGGGTTCTGACAAGGCTGTAGACCTGACTGCTTTATTCAGTCCATCTGCAGAAGTCATTAGGCTGCAGATGCTTATTAAGAGGCTTTTGGAACAAATTGAGGTGAAAGATTCCTTGAGCTGTTCTCGGTGTTGAGTCAAAGCACGGGAAGTCTGCCAGAAGACCTTGAAGACGGGGGTTAGGGCAGACCCTCCTCCCCAGTCCTGCCTCTGCCAGCTTCTCAAGGCCAGGCTGGCTGCTGCCTTGCTGGGGCGTAGCGGGGTGTCCCCCTGCTTTTGGAGCATAAAGGGGTGAACCCTTGAGTTTGTTTTGCAATAGTAAGTATAGCTGCTGGCCACGGGAGAGATTATCATACGCCACTTCCTAAACTGTTCCTCCTGTCTGCTCTGCCACCCAGTGATTGCGCACTCTCCCTCCACAGAAGATGCAAAGCCTTGGGGCTCTGTAATCACATGGATTGTGTGGAGCACGTTGAGGTGCAGGTGCTTGAGGAGAAGTCACCGGAAAAGATACATATCTCGTGTCCTGGCTTTTTTGTGAACTCAAGGCTTTGTAAAGTCAAGGCCTCAAACAAAGCTGCAGCAACATGAGAAAGCTCAAGTTTGCAGTGCTTGTATTTAAGGTACTGCAGCCAAATTCTGTCAGCTACTCGGTATACTTCAAGGGTCATCTGTAGGCGTCAGAGAAGATCTCAAGACAATAATAGTGCTCTATTTTAGCATACTCATTACAAAGTATAACTGCCCTCTGCTTCTAGCAACTATTTTTTTCTTCATACTCAAATGGTGCAGAAGTGGAAAGGCCATCATCATAAGCAGCAGTATTGCACCTCTGCCTAATTCCCTCATTGTCTTTTCAAATGAGACCTTTTTCTTTCTCCATGGACTCTTATAAAGAAAATAACATTCAGAAAAAAAAGCTGGTTTGCTGTGTTGTGCTTCTAATTATTGGTGTATTCATCTTGAAGAAAAAGAAATCAAACTACTAGGGTTTTTATGCTGACAGGGAGCTGTGCTAGGAGATTGATGCCTTTTCATGAAAGGAGAAGTAGTTCTGAAAGAAGCTGAAATGCTGTTTACAAATTGTGAGAGAAGTAACATCTCACTATTCGTAATGTAGAGTAGGAGTGGGACGGTGGGTTCCTGTCCTCATCCCGATTTCTTCCGTTTTGCTAACTAATGGGCCTGTGACACCTCTGAAGAGCGTGGGGTTTGCTGTATGTCTGGATAAAAAAGGACAAGGGCATCTTCTGAACTCCTTCCAGTGTCAGTGCAGGAGGGGGATGCTTTTGAGTACGTGGCCCTGGCAGCGGTTATGGTGTGGACGGGAGCCTCTCTAGCAGCTGGTTCCCCCTGTGCCAGGGCAGCTGAAGATGTTCTGCAAGACGTGGATGGTGCCAGGAGCTCGGACCGCTGCTCAGTCCCTGTGGTTGCAAGGGAAAAGCTGCTGCTGCCTTCTGCCCCAGGTGCTGAAGAAGGAAGAAGCTTCTTAGGATGCTAGTCAGTTCTTAGACAAAGAGAAGTGCACATCTCGCCTATACTGGTTTTAACTTTACATCTTGTGTGATGTTTTTTTTATTCTGCTTTTTTCTGAAGAAGCAACAGTTCTTTGATGTATTCTTGTGCCATATCAAAGCAACTTTAATAAAAAAGTTAAATGAGATGCCTTGATTCATAATGCAACATTATTTCACATACACATATTATACTTTTCTAGTTACAGCTTATTCCTGCACTCCGAAGGGGCAAGATCTACCTGTGAGCCTGTTGCTTGGACCAACTCGGGGGGTTATTTTCTGGCCTTCCCTTTGTCTGTATATACTTTTCAGAAAAACTCTCTACTCCCTGTTCCATTGAGGTATCTCTCCATCGTTTCCTGTAGAGGCGCGCAATAAATATTTAACAGAGGGACATTAAGTCTCTCATGTGCAATATAAAGTATCCATTAAAAATTCCAAAGTGCTCTCTACTCTCATTCTGTGACAGCCAAAGAATAAGTAAAACTTCACCCTGCTGTTAATGTGCCTAACATAAGACTTTAAATTAAAGTAGGGGGTGCTGACAATATGCAATGTATCCTCCAAATGATGAACAGAATGTTGATAACCCTAAAGCCTGTAAATGCCAGAAACATCAGGAGTAACTCGATCAACCTAACACTCCGTTATAGTCTCTAGCTCTGCCCCTGGGAGAAGGAACCATCTAGCCAGAAAGCTGCAGTGTTTGGGATTTAGGCAGCATGAACTCTTTTATTTTGGTAAATGTTCGTCAGAACAACATAGTGCATCACTGGGAAAGGTGATTTAAAAAAAAAAAATCTTGTATCTTCCATCATTTCAGTCACTCACCGAGTACTCTGTATTGCTGAACTTTGCTGTCCAATTGCAGGTCTGTCAGCATTGTGCCTCTGCAGCTGGATTCAAAACCAGCTGTGACCTAGGCAGTAATGCTTGGCTGCGGTAGAGGTTGGTGAGCTTTGAGACAATGGCAAGGTACTTCTTGCTGAAGAGAAACAGCCCAGTGAAATAATAGCATTTAAATTCTGGGGTGAAATCTGCATGGATGTTTAGGAGGGAAAAAAAAAAAAGCCGGTGCCACTCTGAAATTGTTGCTAATCTAATTTCTATGCGACTGCCTCCCATTGCATCAGTCAGTGCTATTTGGTGCAGTGCTGCTTATGGGTTTTGAAAGTGCTGTAGATAAATGTAGCGTGGGAATAATCACTCAACTTCATTTTCCTGCTCTTTCTCTGTTAGCACATATCACCAGTATTGACAGCTCTGCAGAATGGTAGAATCAAGTCCTTATGTCTACACAACACCCCATGCATGTGCATCATCCTGACAGGATAATGAGGCTCCGCTTGCGATGCTCCGTGGCGTGCACGTCCTCTGTGCTGCCAGTAGGCAGATATGAAACGTTATTGGCAAATGTGAATACAAGTTGGAGAAGTAGTCCTGGAAGAGTTTCAATGTGGTTGCCTGGCCCCGAGTTCCCCTACGGTTCAGCTGGCATGCCACAGTGCAGTGTGGGAAGAGTCTCAAAGCATAGCGTTCAGCAGCTGATATTTTCTTGGAGTACCCAGCAATTAATTTGGGCAAGCGTGGAGTTGTATGCATACAGTAATTAACAAGAAAAGCACCTTAGGCCAGCGTAACAAGGTGGTGTGGGTGTCCTTCATTTTGAGATTGTTCCTTGTAATTGCAGCAATTTAACTGACTTGATCAATGTAATATCCCTGTGTAGTCATGTAAGCGTCCCATTAGGCAGGTATTCTTAAAAATAGGTTAAATGCAATGGGCTGTGCCCAAAAAAGTACCTGCCCTAGGGCACCTTATTTCAGTAAGAATGCGTAGTCCTGTGTAAACTGTCAGCAGTAATCCTTTTACGGGGCTGACTAAATTCTGAAGCTCTGACATGTAGACCGTTCTCTTCCATATATAGGGCTGGATAAGTGCTGGGCAGTAATGAGATTGGAATAAAAGGCTTTGGTAACAAAGATGAACTGGCAGTCCCGACTGAATCTTAAACTTATCCCTGCGTGTACGGGGACTTCAAACAATATGGGCGTGGGTCCTGCTTGCTGAAGTTGGACTTGATGCCTTTGTTTTGGAGCTTCTGCTTGTGAATAGCGCTTGGTTGCCTGGGCTGCAGATTCACCCAGATGGAAATCCCTGTACTCTTTAGGTTTGCCTTTATTGAGGTTTGACTGTGTAGGGGGGGAAAAAACCAAAACAATCCAGCAGTTACACACATCAAAACATTTTTAGTGTAATTCATCATGATGGTTCTTATTCCAGAGCGGCTGAGTTTGTTTTTATTTCACTGGAAGAAGTATAAGCTGCATGAATAGAAGCTGTTCTCTTCTGGAATAAGAGAATCCGTATGGGATGCTGAATTAATATAATTTCATCTGGTTTAATTCACAGTGTATCTTATACTTCCCATGTGCAGACAGGATTATTGGTGTTCTGCTTAAAAATATTTGTGGAAGTACTGTTTTGTGTAGTCAGATATGGTCAAGGAAAAACGTCATCTCTGCTGCCTTGTCTGTCCTTGATGAATTTATACATGGACAGCTTCAGTGCAAGAAAACCATGCTGGAAATGCACGAATCAACTGACAGATACTAGTCCTAGAAAGTCTCAGCCTAAATGACTGATGTAGTTAAGATGTGGCCGGAATCAAGAGAAAAGCATTTGAAATTACTTTATTTATTTTCATGTTTACTCTCTGAGAAAAGATAGGGAAGATATCTGGAACAGAAAGGAGATTGGAAAGAGAGGAAATTGGGGGTTGATTGAGAGGGCTGCTTACAAAGAAGCCATAGAAATGTGAACTGAAGGAAAAGTGAGTTGTTCTGCACTGACATCTTCACGCAGCTTAAGCAGTTACTTGGTCTGCTCTGTTTTCTTAAAGGCACTGAGGTTGAAGGTGGGTGCAGGTAAGGAAGGGAGGAGGCGAGTGGGTGGTTTGATTTTTACCTGGGTGCACCTGAGCTGTTTCTCATAAAGCAGTACATGTCAGAGTGGGTGAACATGGAACAACTTAGAAAAATTTTTTTTGGATAGTGACTCATTGCAACTTACCCAAAGTGACCTGATTTAGTTAAATGAGGCTAAATATAACCCATGTGAAAAGTACTGACATGTGGGAGGAGACGACAGCAGTTGGCTCTCAGCCTCTCTGTTCTGCAGGGAACATCTTTCACGACTGGTGACTAATAATTTTTACTCTTGCTGGCTTTGGAAATAACATCTCTGCTCCATTACCCCCTTCTAGGGAGACGAAGAAAATGCGCTGTTCCTAATCTGTTGCCTCTTATCTGCCTTTCTGAATTTCAGCTTACTGCTATGGACAGTGCTATCACCCTGTGGCAGTTCCTCCTCCAACTCCTCCAAGAGCCTCAGAACAAGAATATCATCTGTTGGACCTCCAACGACGGGGAGTTCAAACTGCTGCAGGCAGAGGAGGTGGCCAGACTCTGGGGAATCCGCAAGAACAAGCCCAGTATGAACTACGATAAACTCAGCCGAGCTCTCAGATACTATTATGTGAAGGTAACAAAGTCTGTAAATCCACCTCAAATCCTTATCCATCTTACCAGCTTCTACCTAATGAGCTTTGTTTCCTTTTTCATTCTCTTCAAGGGGATAGGTGTCACGGCTGTCTCCCAGACTTAAGTAAGGTGTACTAGTTTACGTTTAGAGGGCTTTTTTCTTTTGTTTATCTTTGCGCCACGGTTCCTCCCCAGTGGGTAGTTTATAAGGTTCTAGATAGCACTGTGTGAAATGTTATCTTCTTTGATTTATGTCTCTGCTAATACGAATCTGTCTTTGAATACTAATCCCCTTTCTGAAAATACGTGCCCTTGCAAGGGTTAAAATCCTCAACAGAATGATTTTGATGATTGAGGTGGTGAATATTTCACCGCCTTGAGATCTTTTCTGCAATTGTCTCTACGAAGGGGTTATCAAAATAAGGATTTTCAGTGAAGCAGCCCAAAGCATTTTTCGTTTTCTCCATATATTCAGAATTGCAGCTCTAATGTGGTCAGCGAGTTTACTCCAGCAGAGTAAGATGCTTCTCGGGGTTAGCTAATGTCTTCTAATAACTCGCGAGAGCCTTTCATTAGTGCACAGGTAGTGTCAAAAAGCTGAACTAGAACCACAGTGTGGGAGTCTTACCTTCATTTCAATAAGCCATTTATCCCGCAACTGTTACTGTGTGGGTGCACCAGACAAAAAATAAAACACAGTTTCTGAGGAACCTGTCAGTTTGTAGCAGGTGGTAAGTTGCTTGGAGTTTATTATTGGGTGCCACAAATCTGACTTTGTACTGAGAGGTCTCAGTAATAATAGTTGTGTGATAAATAAGAATCTCCTTAGGTCCAGATTGTGTGTGGCATTTCACTTAGCAGCAAAACGAGTTCGACATATGCTACTTTGTGGTATTGAAATAGCTGATTAGCCTACGTTCTGCTGACTTGCTCAGCTACTTCTTTTCTTTTATTATCATCTTATTAAGAATAAAGGTGGTTCAATTTGAGGCATTAGCTCTCAATTCTGCAAACCTGTCAGCTTTAATTCTGCGGGTTCTCCTGTTAGATTACACTTCCTGTACCCAGGTCAGTGATCTTTGATGGGGGCAATGGGTATTTTTTGTTACTTAGTTGATCTTTGAAAATATGTTAAGCAGAATTGCTTGGCAGTTTTTCAGGCTGTTGTTAGTATATTTAATGTCATCTTAAGCTCACCTGTGTTAGTGTTTTGTCTGTGAGCTCTGGAAATTGTATTCTGGGAGCATAACTGAATTACAAGAATGCAGTGTTTTGTTTTTTTAAAAAAAAAAAAACAAAACAAAACAAAAAAAACAAACAAACAATTTTTGATGAAAGATTATAGACTATCTAATTTCTCAGTCTATTTTAGGCAGTGTTTGTAGGAAGAAAATTAATCTGAAGAAGGTCTAAACATATATATCTTCTTACCCACAGAATATCATTAAAAAAGTGAACGGTAAGAAGTTTGTGTACAAGTTTGTTTCTTATCCGGAGATTTTAAATATGGATCCACTTGTCGTGGGCCGTATAGAAGGAGACCCTGAAATGACTGGTTTTGCGGAAGTTAGCAGTGCTCCAAAGGATGTGGAAAACTGTGGGAAGGAGAAGTCTCAGTCATGTGCTAAATCCTCCAGCCGCAATGACTATATCCACTCAGGCTTGTACTCCTCTTTTACTCTGAACTCCCTGAACTCTTCCAGCGTAAAACTCTTCAGGTCCATCAAGATTGAGAATCCAGCTGAGAAGCTGACAGAGAAGAAACCTGCTCAGGACCCAACACCCTCTGTCATCAAATTTGTAACCATGCCCTCCAAAAAGCCTTCCTCTGTCCCCCTGGTCTCTACCACTTCAACGGTCTCTGCCACTTCCACCGCTCCTGCCATTTCCACCGCATCCTCTCTTCCTCTGGGATCGGAAGAAACTCTCCAGACCTTGGAGACGCTTGTTCTACCCAAGTTAACTGTCCCTGAAGGTCCAGCACCTTTGCCAAACTTAACCACCAGCTTCACCCCAACTCCACCCATATCCTCAGTTTCTCCCACTCTGCAAGTTCCTTCCACACCCCCGTCGCCGCCCCTCAGCTCTAATCCTGACCTGGACATTGACACGGACATAGAATCCGTGGCTTCTCAGCAGCTGGAGCAGGCTCAGAGCCTTCAGCACCAATCCCCAGAGCCCAAAGAGCAGGATTCATCTGTGCTGGAGAAGGAATTTGCCAATCACCTCTCCAGATCTAAAAAACCCAAAGGGCTGGAGTTGGCTCCTACCCTCGTCATTACAGGCAGTGATCCAAGTCCCCTGGGGATTCTGAGTCCTTCTCTCCCAACTGCTTCTCTTACTCCAGCACTTTTCTCTCAGGTAACCCAATTCCCTTCCTGTTTTTTAGTGTTTTGTTTTTTTTTAAAGTAACAATAGTGGTTATGTTATATTTTAAAACAGTAGGGGAAACCAAGTGGAAAATGAACAGTCAGTAGATTTGTATCTGGAGTTCTGAAACTCAGAATGTCACTCCCATTATTTTATTTTTTTTATAACGCATAAATTTTGCTTATAATCGGTATTAGCTTCCACCCCAAAGTGTGCCCAAGTGGCATGTCAGCTGTACATGTCTGTTCAGTGTTAGCATGTGGAGGCAAAACCCAAACTAGCACCAGCAGGATCCTTTGTAAATCTTGCCAGGGTGATATTGAATTATTTCAAAAACCTTAAACCCTGCCCTGATCCTGCAGGCTGATTCTGAAAATGCTTTAAAAATGGGGAACCACAAAGGTGTCTGTGTAGCAGATTTCTTTTGTTTGATTTAGTGGTCATTTACTTAAGACCGGAGTATTGTGACTTAACAGCAATAAGAACGGCTGCTTAATTTGGTTGTTATCTTTGTGTGGGAAGGGAATGCTTTTATGCCTCATGGAAAACTTGGAAGAGAACTGAATCCAGCTAGGCTGTTAAATTGTTCTGTATATATTTAATCTCTTTCCTGTAATAAATTGGATTTAGAGTGAAACTGTAGGGAAACTGCTGATTGAAAACTGAAATGGCTGAAGAGAGGGGAAAAAAATCAAGTGGAGTTGCTCTTTTGGCACCTTTTGAAGTGTTTGGCCGGTGAACCTGGAACATCCAGAATATTCAGAAGCTGGATGTAAAAGTCTTTTGTCGTGGCTTACACTGTCGGTGTTACCCAGACCGTGTGTGCGTGTGCCCACTGCTCTTTTTAAATTCATAGACTTGAGTTTTCCAAAGCCACTTGCAGGTGCTGTGGACTGAATTGCCGGAGGAGCCGATTTGCCGTAGGTTGCAGCGGGATTTGGCAGCTGTTGGGAAAAGGGGGCCAGTTGCTCAGCAAGGGGAGGGAGAGCCGGATGACTGCTGCTGCTCTTGTGGGCTTTGAAGGGAGGAGGCGGGAGGAGGGAATGGGAGTTCCTGAAAGTTGGACCCAGCCCTCTGCAGCTGTAGGAGCTGAGATTATTGCGGCTGGATTTACATGTGCTACGTGTTGCTCACAGTGCAGCTTTCCCACAGCTGACTCTCTTCATGTGTTTTGCAGACTCCCATCTTGCTGACCCCGAGTCCCTTGCTCTCCAGTATTCACTTCTGGAGTACGCTAAGCCCAGTTGCTCCTCTCAGTCCTGCAAGGTTGCAAGGTGCTAACACACTCTTTCAGGTAAGTTCCAGCAAGTTTAGCCAATCTCTCCATGCTTTTCAGTACCTCCCTCAGTAGACCTGCAGGAATCGATTAGCCCAAATACCAATGCAGAAACAAAATAGGGGTTTTTCTGTTTTCTGTCCCCCTCTTTTAGCTTTTGAAAGTGTTTAATTTTAGTGTTTACCCAGTTTTATTTAAGTATATTGTAAATGTTAGTATTTCAGAAATGTTTTAAATTAGTAGCAGTCTGTGCTGTAGTTAGAGATACTTTTGTTTTGTTTAGGTCTGTCCTTTCTGTAAAACTTTCCTCCTTGTAACATTACAGGTTGAGCTTTTCCTGGAAATTTAATTTTGCTGCTGTACTGATTGTTTTAATTGTTTGTTAACAGTCTCTTCTGTTGAAAGACATTAAATCTCACCACTAGTAAAAGGGAAGGTTGTGTGTGTGATCTCTGTGGCGATATGTAGCACCGTTCTTTGATCTCTGTGTTCTGCTGTCTTCTGTTTGGAAATTCTCAGCTTCACTGTTTTTAATAAATATTTTTGTTTAATATATAAGAAAAAATTCCCCTATATTTACAACTAAAGGATTTTTTTTTTTTTTAATTACACATGTTCTTTCTTCACCTTCCACTTTGGAATTAGAATAGCCATATCTGTTGCCTGAATCTGCTTAGGCAAAGGGTAAAATTTAACTAGTTGCCTTTTGGGTTTGTATCTGTTATCTCCATGGAGATGAAGGAAATAGCTTATACGTACCATGAGGAATAAACAAGTAGGTCTGAAAATGCACTGGACATTTTTCTCTATAAATAGCTGATAATTAACTGAGGAACAATTTAGACCGTGGCTTCCCAACAACCTGTGTTAAAGTCACTTATTAGTTGCAGACAGAGGCAGTGCTCGGTGCAGAAGTTACAGACTGGGTCCTTCTGGTGACACTGGTTATCATAGCTGGATTGCTGCAGTCTGTGTGATGCAGTCACATTTAAAAAGTAAATTACTTGGAGGAAGCCAAGAAGATTCATTGAAAGTTTGGGTGTTTTTTTTTCCTTTGTTGTGTTTTGTGGGGTTGGTTTTTTTTTTTTTCCTTCTGTTTTTTCATGAGGGAGCTTCTACATGCACAGATATGAGGGGAACAGTAAAATAAAATTGCCTCTTCCCTAATAATTTTTGTTTTGTCTCTTAGTTTCCATCAGTGCTGAACAGTCACGGCCCATTTACTCTGTCTGGACTGGATGGACCCTCGACCCCTGGCCCATTTTCCCCTGATTTACAGAAGACATAGCACATGAACTCATGGAAAGGACATATTGGCAAGCAAGGGAAAGATATGACACTTATATTTAACCATGTTTTTTAAATGAGCGATTTATAATTCCACAGAGATTATCAACAATCATAGTTTTTGCCATTCCCAAATAAAATGCCTTTTTTGCAAAATTCCCTTTTTTGAAGACCCAGGTTGGGAATGTATATGCAAACGCCTTAATAGGAGCTGAAGCTCCAGTCTCTTCTCGTCCCTCCTTGGCTTGGGAGACTTCTCTATGGTTAAAGGGAGTTTCAGTTGGTGTTGCAGTAACTGAGTCTGCACCGATTGCAGTAAACGGTAGCGGAGAAGTCTTTTCTCTGTGACTTTTGGAAAAACCCTGTGTTCTTCTGCTTCCTGTGCTTGGCAAGAAGAAATCTAATCATGAAAGAAGCTGGCATTCCAGGAAATGCTTGGGAAAAGAGTGTGTGCACTCAGCTTTGCCTTGGGGCCTGATAACTTCTGCAGCAACAAAACAGCCCGCGTCTTTTCTGCTGTAAAAACATCTTGTCTTTTTGCAGGGAGAAATTTTCAAGGAATATTCAAGGATTGTGTTACTGAGATACGGACAATTTTTAAATGGCATTGTCTACCGGCAGTCCAGCCCCTCGGAGAAGTGGACTGGTTAGCTTCTGGATGCTTCCCTGCCCTCCCTTCGGTGAGGAGTCAGGGTCTGGAGACAAATGAATGGTGGGATTAGTTCCTTTCAGTTCTCAGAAAGTTTGAATGCTGAAGTCCAAACATTTCTTGTGCCAGAGACCCGTTACAAAGCCTGTAATCTCACTGCTAGAAGATGAGCAGGATGGTGGGTTTTACATGCGGTTTTGAGGGTGTGTCTGTGTTCGGTGAGGTTGCTGCCTGATGCTAGAGTTTCAGACCCAAAGAGTGGGTGAGAACACTAACGTCCGAGCATTAACGTTACTGCTCTTTTCCCACAGTTGAAGTGGAGAAGCTCCTCTTCTACCATCTCTTATCTCAAGTTTGGCATTAGATCTATTGTTTTTTTATTTGAGGAAGCACTCGGACCCAAAATAAGTTATGCTCAGCATGTACAGCTAGCTGAGAGGGGTAGCGTCTGAACCTTATTGTAAATTTGAGCTTACGTTCCTTTTCTCGATGGCCACGTGTGTGGATTAATACAAGATTAGTTTCCAGAGCCATTTGAAACGCTGAGGAATTGAAATTTGTAGTTAGATTTTTCACACCTCAGGAGGCCTTTTGAGAGAACTGAGGAACGAAAGGAGAGAGACTTTCCTCTCACAGCCCCGCGGAGGCTGGATGACTTGTGGTCTGCTGGTGCTGGGCAGCGTGCCCTTCCGCTTCAGGCGTCTGATGTCAGGCAGCAACTTCTGATGGCTACTGTGTACATTGAGTTGGTGATGTAAAATAATCTTCTCCGTAAAATGCCCACTAGAAAACAGATGGAGCCCACCCCTCTCCTTTGGCATTCTCACTGGCTGTCTTCAAAGTTTTAATGAGCGGAGGAAGATTGTACCTTTACAGCAAGAGGAGCTGACAGTGTACGCTGTATATATTGCACCTGTCTTGTGGATAAGTGGTGAACTCTAGCTTTCCAGAGTTTTCCTTTTGCCACTTTTGCAGACTTTGAATTCACTTTAAAGCGTATGACAATACCCAAGACTTAATTGACTGCAGTGACATTATCTTTCTGTATTCTAGCATTGAAATATGTAAACCACTTAGTATGTTCCTGACATAACACCCGAGGCAGGTGGGTGTAATGGAGTTGCTTTTTGGGCATTGTTCATCCAGAAAATCCCCTGCCCGGTGGGAGGTGGGTGAAGAGAGTTTGCCTTCTTTCGGTGGAGATGGCAGGGAGCGAGCTCACGTAGTGAACTGGCTTCCTGTTCAGTTATGGCAGAGGCATAATACTGCTTTGCATTTTAAACATCAGTAGATGCAGGGTAAAGTTCCTGTGCCAGTGGCTCTTAAAATGACAATGTGCAATATTGACTTTTTTTATGCAGAAAGCAAGCTGCAGATCATAATTAAGAGCAGGCATCTGGAATTTTCTGGTTTGCATGATGGCTTTTGAGTCTGCTCTAGAAAATATATATAGCTATATATAAATAACAGCACTTTTAATGGTTGTTTTAGGTTGGCCAATTTTATGCCCACCAAGTGTGTGGATTTGAGAGCAACATTGCAGACTAGGAATAGAGTTTAAAAATAACTAATGAGCACTAAAGACTTGCAATTTAATTGCTTCCCTTTCCTTGTTCCCTATGGAGAAAAGCCAAGTTTATTTGTTTAAAAGTTGTGTATGTGCACACATGCACTTAATTATTTGTAAACTTTATCACTTTCAGCATAGGTATGCAAGAGAACCAAATGCTAACATAGCTTGTCAGTTGTGCTTGGCCTGGTTTCATGCTCTTCTCCAAGTAGCTTCGTAAAATTGCACTGCCAGAGCTGGTGGTTGAGATACACGCTCACCTTCGGGAATACCTTCTTCTGAGAAAGTTAGTATGAAAACGCAGCCTGTATGTGTTGGTTTCAAAGTGGTAATAGCCAACTTCCAGACAGATAGCACTGAGGAGATGATTGCTTTTGCTTCTGAAGCACCTGCCTAGGAAAATAAAAGTCCCGTGTAGGATTATAATCTCAGGAGGCAGTTGGGAAAGCAACTGAAAGGGGAGGGGAGGTGGGAGAGGAGCGGCTTGCTCGCCTTTTCTCCATTACAACTTTCAGGTCACTTAAGGTAATATTATCTTGTATATATGCTGCTTCATTAAACACACATTTACTAGCAAGTATATAACTGCCAGCTTTTTTGGATCACATTCCTGACAGAGCACAGTGTTGCTGTGACTTCTTGGAGCTTGGTTATTGTGAATTGCTGGTACTCTACTAGCTCACTTCTGGAGCAGTTTGCAGCTCGTTGCAACTTGTTTTTAATTTAGTGTAGGGAAGGTTGGGGTTAATATAGGCTTTTAATTATCACGGTAGCAGTCTGTAATATGGGTATAGTACCGTGTTGGTTTAAAAAAGTAATAATGCAGCATTACAGAAACATTTTATTCCATTGCAATTCGTGTTGCTGAAGTAGCCATGGTATTGTTGAATGCTTGATAATATTTGCATTGGTTAATTCATAGATGGTGGTAGGATTAGACTTGATGAGCATGGAAGCTGAACATCTGTCTTGCTTCTGGAAATCTCTTTTACGTGTCACTGCTGCTGTATAATAGTACTGCAGAGTTAGGAAGCTTGCACTGCTGTTGCTGTGTGCGCCACGTCTGGCTTTTTTTGAGATCCTGAACTGTCAGGATGCCACTAGCAACAGATGCTGTTAGCAGAAATAATCCGTGGAAAGCAGAAATGTGTTGTTAATACCCTCCGGTTATAGAACCATACTTCTTCTGTCTTACCTGTTTTCAAAGAATGTGATCCTCATAGTGAGGGTGGTGGGAGGAACATTTTTTTTGTTTTGTTTTGTTTTTTTTCTTAACAGTAGCTTAAGTCTAGATCCTTGTTTCGGAAATCAGTCTTCAGCAGTGATGGCTGAATGTAATTCCTATGCACTGTCTTTGGCACATTTGAGTTGCATTTTGCAATAGGTCATGAAGTAATAAAATTCCTTGAATTTGAGAAATCATTGTTTTAACTTCGAGCGTCCTAAGACTCCAGTATCCATATACTTTGGTATAATGGAGTGTGCATTATCATATGAAAGGTTTTGGTTATTCAGTGGTTTGTTTGGGATAATTTCTCCCTCTGATATGTTTTAAACCTCCGATAGCTAGCAAATAGATTCTTCTTGCTTTGTATAGCGTTCATTTTAACCACGGTGAAGGCTGCTTATGCGCATGTGTTCCTTTACACAGCTTTTCAAAATGCAGCGAGATGCATTAATGTCAGATTCCCTCATGACTTCCACTCTGGTGCGCGAGGTTCTGCGGGTTGCGATGGGATGACAGAGCTAGCCTAGCGCGTTGATGCGGTTTCTCAGGTGAGCACAGGCTCAGAGTTGTGATCCTCTTCTGTAGCATTTTTCTAGTGCTGAGGTCAGAACCCGCAGTTCTGACGGTCTGTTGGCTACCCATGGTTTATTCATGTATCCTTTAGCTACCTTTTGCTACTGTTTTTTAGCATTTTTTTATGTACTCATGTTTTACTATACAATTTAACCTCTTCCATTGTTAATGCGTATTTGTTTACAAGACACATCTCAGTGTTGTATCAAGAAGCTATCTTGGTATTGTCAGCTATGAAAATAAACTACATCGGTAGTTAAGGATCATTGTCCAAGTTGACAGGTATTTTAAAACTTGATGTTTGAGTTTTGGGTGTCCATAACAATTTTGTTCTGTTTTGTTCCTTAGTTTTCCTGTGTAAGAAATATATGTACCTTCTGGCCTCTAAGGTCGTGGGCAGAGATAGTTTATTTTGTCTTAATAATCACGGAGCACGGTGTTGCAAACAAACAGCCCGAGCCCCACAGGATCTTACACTTGGCAGATAAGTTGAAAATCCATTAGAATTGCAATCATGTTGCTTAGAAGCTCTTCGGGATGTTTTAATGAGGTGTAGTATGTCTTGCCTAAACAGGAATTTTTATGGTTTGATTTGAATTTAATTAAACAGCAATTGGCAATGGCTGCTGTTTAGTCTAAACAGTATTAGCAGATCTGCTTAACGTGGAAGCCTTTGGCTACTGCCATCAAGTTGAGTGTGGTTAATATGTGACATGCCAAAGTTGATCTGCTGAAATCAGAAGCTGTCAGATGAAGATGAAAAGATAAAGTGCAGTGACAGTTGTTTTACGGCGTCCTTCAGGACCATTGCAAAGGCTTTGTCTTGGATCGACGTCTGTGGACACGGCATCCCGCTTTGTCTGAGTGAGTAGTATCGACTGTGTAGGAGCCCTTCGTAAAAGCTGATTCTGGATGGAGAATAATTTTTGGAAATAGAACCCAGTCTTTTCTCTGTAGCCTGCCTTTAGTCATAAGGCTATAACACAGGAGCTACAAAGCCCCAGTAAGGGCAGTGCTGCCGCATTCTGCAATGTGGGTTTATCATCAACAGACCTGTTGAAATTTCCTGACTGTGTTAGTGCCGTCTAAAGCAGAAAGGTTGAGCTTTGGTTTGGGGTGTCTAGTGGATCTTGAACTGAGGAGTATTAGTCTTGCCTTTGTACAAAAACCAGAGAAAAATAAGGGAGAATATGTTCACTGCAGAATGTTGATTCTTTTTGGAGGATGCAGCTTTGCTGACGGTAACCATGCTTTGCAAAACAAAAAATGTGACCCACAAGGTAAGAAAGCTGGGCAGGGCCCAGTGTTTCTTGAATGTGTATGCTAATGTATTTCCCTTTTGGGATCGCAAGATGTCTGCTGCATATAAATTATTCTACCAAAAAAAAAAAAAAGTAAAACTGACTAGCATTTATTTTTGTTTACCCCCTCCCAAGAAATGCAGTAGAAGGCTTTGACTGTGGAGCTATTCCAGAGATCTGATAAAAAGCATCCTTTGAGAGCTGAAAACTTGTTTTTAGATGCATCGTTTAACTGAGCCTGGGCTAGCTCTCTGCGTGTGAACATACGTGTGTGCACATGCTCGCTGCCTGAGAGGATGTGTGCTCGTTGTGTAGTCTGGCTTCCCGAGTCGGGTAACGAACGCTTCCCGTGTTCACTCTGAGCAGGTACTGCACAGTGCAGCTGCCGCTTTTAAACGTTTTGCACGCGCTGGTGAGGTTTTTCCAGAACTTTTTTTTTTTTTTTTTTTTAAGAGTACTCAAATCAATTATACCACAGTGTGCACTAACTAGTTGCCAAAGGTTATTTTTAAATGCATCTTTGACATTGTTGTACGCCGCATCTTCCAAGCAAAAGTGTCATAAATGTGTCTTTGAATACTTTTATGTTCATGGAACAAAAGTTTGAACTTCTTTTTTTACTTAAAACACTTGCTTTTCTATTGAGACCACGCGTTGCAGAAGGTTTTCATCTCAAAGTGGGGTCTTTAGCAGGGGGTGTAACAGGATAATTATGAACCTTTGGAAAACAGGGGTCTTCTAGTGGAGACACTCGACTGTAAAGCAGCGCGGGGAGGGGAGGTTGGAAGGCGCGTGCGGAGCCCGTGTCAGTCCTTGAGCAGGACATGCAGCCGTGCTGTGCTAATAACTGGAAGCTGTTGGGTTTTTTGTTTTTGTTTTGTTTCTGTTTGGGGTTCTTTTTTTTTTGTTTGTTTGTTTGTTTTATTTCTTTCATTTTTGAACACAGGAAGGCTTTGAGGACGGCCTCTGCATGGTTCCTAGTGTGTGCTGTGTGCTGGGGGGTGGGGGGGTTACAATACCTGGGTTTGCTCTAGGCTCCTTGAGATGTGTTGTGTTTTTTTTGGCTAGCATGTCTTAAATCTTCAGGCTTTGAAACTGCTTTATAGAATTGTGTTGACTTTTTGTTCTGCTGTTGTTCAGTTGCACAGAGTTTTATATAGATGATGTACTAGTTTTAACGTTAATTCTCTGTGAACAGGGTTGAGATTATTCATTGTAGTTAAAAAAAAAAAAAAGTTGTTATTCTAAAACTCCCTTTTAAAATCTTGTTTGTATTCTGTTGCAGTGTTACCAGATGGCCTTATGTACGTCACAGTGTTTGTGATAAGTACAGTAGCACATTGAATGCTTATCTCCCCCCCCCCCCCCTCTGTTTTTATAGCTGAGAAGTATATTCTTAATAATAGAGATGAATAAATGGGAAAATTCTAGCAACATGTATGGTAAGGATAGTGGTTGTCTCCTCTAATATGTATTAGGACAGCTGGAATTAATTTGGAACTGAAGCAACTCTGCACAGGGATCGTTAACCAGCGTGAGACTTTGTCTTGGGAATGATGAGAATCTGGGAGCGGGCGCTGGCAGATGGGGAGCGTGTGCCAGAGGCGTGTAAATCAGAATCGATCTGTTGGCTTCGCTGCAACTGCTCTGACTGCCACCGGCTGAGAATCTGCTCTTTGCAGCTTTTCGTCTATGGCTCAGATAGAGTCAGGGGGGAGAAGTTGGAGTGAAATTTTAGGGAACTTCAGCAACCTAATCAGCTGTGGTAACGTGCGACAGTTGTTCTGTTTATTTTTAAAGTGCACATCTGCTTTGGAAAGTGACTTTCTGATGCCTTTAGTGTTTATTCCTCAATTGAATTTTTAGGTTAACCTGTTTTTTTTGCAAATCAGCAAGGTGATGTCTGCGGTGTTTTTTATACTACAGCACCTCTGATGTCTCTGCTTGGGACAGGCTGAGCAGGCACTAATGCTAGTTAACTTACTTACTTTTTAACTCTGGAATGGATTCCAGTTTATTTTCCTGTAATTTTAGTAGAACCTTCAGTGGTAAAAATTGCATTGACAGCAGCAGAGATAATGTTTTCAGTTACTCTTTCCAGAACAGAATTGCATTTTTTTTTTATAGATATATATATATATACAGTACCGAGTCAAGAGACAAAGCAAGTTACGTTGTAGTGAGTGTCTTAACTTCCTACACTGGAGACTTTTTCTAGACCTGGTCTTTTAGAGGCAACTGTAATCTTACACCGCTTGGGTGTTCTTATTACAGTTGGGTAAACTTGCCGGGGAGAGAATAGCTTCTCAGTCTAACTTTTTTGAAAGTAATACCTTATAATAAGAGTATCTTAATGCCATTGTGTTTTCAAAAAAATGCTGGTATGTAATGCAAGTACATAAATAGCCAAAGTTTTCAGTAATTGTTCAGTGTTACTAAATTTGCTTTTATTTAACCTTCCAAGATAACATACTAGGAAGACCTTCAGCATGTTGATACCATATTGAAAAAAGTCTGATCAACTTGTTTATAGCAGATATGCAGTTATTTGAACACATTTCAGGTTTGAATACAATTTGGAGGCAAAACTTACTTTGGAGGAAGTGCACTGTAATGACTCTTCAAAGTAACAGAAGCTGCTTTTAAAGAGTGGCGTTATTGGCAGTTGTTATTCAAACATAATGAAGGTCTTTCCTGAGAAATCAGGTGACTTTTCTATTGCTTCAATTTTTGTGCAAAAAAAAAAAAAAAAAAAAATCAATGTATTGCAATCTTTTTTAAAAATGGGGTGGGAATAGTTAAAGAAAACTATTTTATGTAAGAACTGACAGAGGGATTTGCTTTGTATAATGCAAGCTGGCTTTAAAAAAGCATTGTAGCAAATTATTCAAGTCAATCATATGTTAATAGTTATGTGCAACCAGACATGCAAAACAATTGTATTTTTTTAAATAAATATTTTTAACAAAGTTTCTGATCTTTTGGCTGTGTTTTTCAGTAGAGGAAATTGAAAGTTACAGCTGCAGGGCAGCTCGCTCTGTGGTAAGGGGGAGTTCATCAGACCTTGAGCTAACCCATCTGTGCCCAGCAGCACCGGCTCTCACATCTTGCTTCAGTGGAGACCGGGATGGAGTTGCTGTTGCTGGCTTTGTAAGTGGCTGCACAGTTGTTTTGCCAGATCAGGTACTGTTCTCTCCTGGTGAAAATTTCCTTTGGTGAGTAGCTCTGTTCTGTCTAGCGCCGATAGCAAAGCAGAGATCTGAATTGTCAAGTACACTTCTAACAAAAGCACTGTTACTCCGGCAATAGCATTTAGCTATGTAGTATCACTCTGCAAGGACAGAAAGCTTTTTTTTAATAGCTGACAAGTCCCTGGTGTGATATATATGTAATCTGAGTAGACTTCTTTCAAAACAAACTCCCTCGTTGTATTGTTTTGTGCTCATTTCCTCTGTATAGGAATGGAGAGAATGCTGTCATGGTGGGAGGAGCTCTGTTAATGACAGATTGGGGTTTTTTTGCTGCAAGTGGGTTTTGCAGTGCATCCTTTTTTCATTCTGGATATCTCAAGGAGAGTAACAGTGGCATCCTGTGGTACTAGAGAAGCATTACAGCATGGGCTGCACTGGCTGTGAGGCAGGAGGGCTCCTGGGGTCCGTGGCTGAGTTAAGCCCAGAGTTCAACCGCCTTCATCCACTTCTGCATTGGGCTGATGCACACTCAGCCTTAGGTGTGCAAAGTCAATTCCACAAGTCTACTGTCTTGAGTCTTTTTCTACAGAACCACCCGTGGGAGCTTGTGAAGATATTTTATGGAAGGTAAGACCTAGTACTTGGAAAACCAGAAATGCTAGAACTAGTTTAAGTTAAACTTCAGTCGGAATTTGAAAGCTAGAACTGGTGAAGGTAGTAGCCAGTAGTCTTGGCCAGAAACGGCTTAAGTTACCCGAGCCCAGTCGTGCTGAGAATCTAGCAATCAATCACCTTTAATTAAACACTGCTTTATATACACACGTACATATGTACATCCACATACAGCAGTTAAAGCAAAAAATACATGTCCAATCACTCACTGAAGAAATAGATGTATGTAGCTTTATACTCTTCTAAAGCCAGTCCTTTCTTCATAGCTTGTAACAGGTCATGCGTGGGTTATGAGAGTACCTTACAGAAGGCACCTGGTATAATAAGTATTGCACAGATTAAGCAGCTGGAGGCTGGCTCCCAAATACCTCTGTTTAAGCTTCAACTGGAAGCTAGCGATAAAACCACCCTAAAAGACACTGCAACTGTAGCAGCTAAACTAGTGACTTAAGCAAAACAAACCATCACAACTCAATCTTGGCTCAAAAAAAAAAAAAAAAAAGCTAATGATTTTAATAATCAAGAGACCCTAGCATGCTGAATAAGACACTGTCTTAGCAAACATGTCTGATACTGTTAATATACAAGAATCAACTGTGCAAAGAGAGATAGGTCCTGCTACCACTGTGCACTTGGAGGGGGTTTACCAATTGTGTCATTTTTCCCCAGTGGAAGTGTGCATGCTTGAGTCAGCGTGACACAAAAATTAATTCAAATCCAGTATTGTGCTGTAAAATTGTAGGGGCATAGGTATGTTACAGGCCAAAAGAAAAAAATCTGATAAGTTCAGTGACTAAATCAGGAGATACTCAGTCTTAGAGATGGGACAGAGAACCTCTTCCTTCCCCATCCTGAACTGGTAAGAAAGTTCATTTGCAGGAGTGACTGTTGTCCCAGCACCCCTGCCCTGGACCGTGGCCTCCCAGGCACAGGGTCAGGCTGACGGTTACAGATGCCGTTCTGGTACATGTGAGAGGGGCAGCTTGTGCTTAGCTTGATGCAGTGTTTTAGGATGTTTTCTTGATTCTGACTTACCCAATCTAATGTGCTTTTGATTGCAGAAAACTTGCGTGATTCAGTCATTAAACGTGAAATCATCCTTAATAGTAATGCTTAACTGGGTGTTGTTTTATTGCTTGGCTGGAGCTTGGCCACTTCTTTAGCGCTGATACTGTCCTGTGTCATCCATTACTGCTGGTTTGTCAGGTGAGGCATCATCCATATCTGCAAAATTGATATCGGATCCTTCATCTGAAGGTACAGATTCTATTGAGCTTTAAGAGAACCTACACGAGCTCTCCCAGACCTGAATGTTGCTATTCTGTCACCCAGCCCCCCTTACCAGTAACTCTGACAAGATTTTTGCCTGTCACGCAGCACTCCTTTTGTAAAAGGTGCTTATAGAAACAAATAGCATATGCAGACTGAGGTGATAAGGCAAGAGAAATCCTTTATCAGTGAGGCTCCTCTCAGGAGCCTGACAGCTGCCTTTGGATGGCAGACCCATCACTCCCTGGATTTTAGCCAGGGAACAGCGTAGGGAAGCTTGTGCTGTCTGTGCAGTAGCCGAGTAATGCTTCCACAGCGAGCCTCCCACGTGGTTTATAGTTCCCGTCATCCACAGACCATTCCTACTTTTTCCCTTGCTTCTCCAACAGAAAAGAAAAAGCAAACCCTGAATTGCTGCTGCCAAGGCTTTGTGGACAAGTCAAAGCAGGAAGAGGGGACAGGAAGCAGCAGTAAAATAAACATTTCCTTGCATTTTGCTGAAGTGCTGCACCCTGGTTATGTATTGATGCACATGCCACTCTTCCTCTCATTATAAAGCAGGGCTGAGTGCTGGTGCTTTCTTACCTGATGAGGGCTTGGGGTACATCCTGTGGAAAAACAAGAGGAAAGCGTAGAAGGTAAAGGCCAAGCCTCCAAAGATCATCCCACAGACCAGGAAGCTGTAGCTGCCCTGATCGTGTATAATCTGCAATTGAAGAGGGGGGGGGGGGGGGAAAGGGAGCAGGTATGTCATCACAGCATTCAAATTCCTCATTAGCATTCAGCAAGGTGTTTACTGTTTGATAGCTCAAGGGTAACGCATCGCTTTTTCCCCAGCAGCTGTCCAAAAGTAGGACCAAGATTTCTGCTTAAAAGTTGCAGTCAGTTTTTGGCATGCCTTGTCTTTCCTTTGTCTACACTTACCGATCCCACCAGTAACTGCAGTACCATCTCTCCAATTCCAGCTCCGGTCACTAACACGGTTGTGGCACAGCCTGCAAAGAAATGGTGCAAGTGCTGTTGGCAGGGAACAGGAGAAACAGCCAGCAGGATCGGATCAGCCTGTAGCTTCTTAAGAGTGCTCTTTCATGGATCTCTCCATACAAGATTTACAAACACTCATGTGTGTTCCCATTTAGTGTTGAGAATGCCTCTTCTAACCTGCGGTAGTGCAGAAAGGTAAAAGTTGAAGCCAGAAAACCATCTCCTGTTCCGTTACCCGTCTCTTGGCAGAGGTGATGTCGCTTCTTGGTGATAAGATTTTCCTTCTCTTGTATCACTGCCCCAGAGATGGAGGTTGGCAGAGACCTCCTGTAAGACCTGGCCAAACTCAAGGATTTTCAGTTCAGTGATAATCTGGACAATGTTTTCAAAACTAGCACCCCGTAAGCCTCTCACACAGACATTCTTGTCAGTCCCCGAGCACCCTAAAGCTGCAGGAAACTAAGAGCCAGTCTGGATCCCTGTCTGTAGAAGTTATTACTACAACGAAGCCAGGATTTGTGCAGTCTGGTTTTCTGACTACAAGCTTGAATAAACACTGTATTTGAAATTAGATCCTTCAGCCTCTGCAGAGGGAAGGAGTTGCTAGGTGTGATGGTATCTACTCTTGAACACCCACTGCTTTCAGAGCCTGCCAGGCATGTCCAGATCCCTGCTCACCTTTGTACTGGAGGATGTCCTCAGTATAGGCAAGCATGCTGGGGAACGTGCTGCTGAGAAACAGGCCCAGAGAGGCAGTCCCCACAAACAAGAAGACAACGCTGTAGGAGAAAATCAGGAGCAGGAGGAAGGTTATCAGGACTCCGACCTGTGAACAACACACACAAGGTCACTAAGAAAGTAAATGTTGAGTTGTAATAGGCTCTAGAATTTTTTTTTTTTTGTAGAAAACAGTTTGGAAAAGAAAATAAACTGATCTTTTTTCAGTGATCTCTGAAAAACAGAAGTAACTAGCCAAATAAAATTAATCTACAGTAAAAAAATTGGTACTTTTTATAACAGGGCTCTATAACATAACTCAGTGCATAAGTCTTAGCTGCACTGAGTAGAGACTTAAGATTGTATCTGAAAAAATAATTTTTATCTGCAGCTTTAAATACAATAGTACTGCTACTTCCATAATAGTAACATGTCTCAATCACTAGTAAGTCTCATTCAGCAGGTTAAAGAATTAACTCATTCTCACTAGCTGCTCAGAAACCAGTCACAGCAGTAAAGCCAAAGAACCAACTAAATTTAAATAAACTTGCCCTCCCCTCTGGCTTGCTGTAGGGCACAAGTAATAACAAAAACATTCGATGCACTAAGTTATCCCTGGCACAGGGAGACAGCAGAGGGAGCTCTGCAATACCAACTCAAGTTATTTTTTCTTAGTTGTTTAGGCCTGGATTATGAGTGTGTGCACATTCACCAGAGCAATTTGGATTCTAAAGAAATTGAATTTAAACTGCGGTTTGCTATAATGCTGAAATGACTCCAGGAGCTGGTGTGTCTTCCCGTATACAGCAGCACCAACGAGCAAGCATTGCGCGGAGGCTTCAGTGTCAGTCAAGTCACTGTCTGTCCTCGGCTGATACTACTACCCTTGCCTTTAAGGGGAAGAGAAGGGTTCTGATTCAAGGCTGGAAGCTATTCCTTCTTCTCCCCAAATACCAGCAGCAGCTACAGCAGAATTCCTGGCCTCAGGTTTGTTCACAGAGCAGTCGTGCAGTGCGGAGAAGTGAGTAAGGCATCAAGGAGACGCACAGGCCTGTCCGTATCAGACAGCCGCGATAGATCTGCGGGTGCTGAGCTCTCCCTGCTCCCCTGTAAGTAGCGACTGGGTGATGAAGTAGGCGGTTACACTCATTTTTAAAACAACCACATTTCACTTGCATCTGTTGGTGTCTAAGCTCAGTTTTCTAAGTGCCCAGGAGCAAGCGCCAAGCCTGCCTCACCTGCCTGCAGACGACATCAGCCTACATCTTCAAAATGTCCCAGTGTGAACTGTCACTCCTGTTCTCTCACCTTCCTGTCATATATTCTTGGCCTTGCAATATTAACTGTGAAGCTTGCTACCAAAATAACTTCTGCTTTAAATAAATTGTAAACTAACTGCTTTCTCACTTGTTTATTTTTGTTTGTAAGAAGTGTGAATGGGAACAAATCCTTCCCTGGTGTCTGCCACATCCTTACATGCATCTTTCTTACATACCCTTAAAGGATTCCTTCTCCTTTCTTCAAGTGAATGTGTTTTATTAATTTAAGAAACCTCACATCGGTTTCTTTGACAGCTGCTACAGTCCTATCTGCTTTCCCTTTCCCATGGCTAACACCAGCATTACTTTCCCCGTAGATGCCAGAGAAGACAGCGTGCAAAATAAACAAAGTTGGCAGACGCCTCACTAGGTTCTTTCACAAATCTAACATTACATTAACTGAGGAGCAAGCTCAGAAAAGCAGCGCAATCGAGTTGTACATCCTGGTGACCTCGTGCATCAGGGGCAGCTGCGAACATGCAGAGATCGGCGATGCAGGGGAAGGCTAATGCAGCTCAGCCGGGACGGCTGCCTGGCGCAAACCTCCCCTGGGTCTGCCATGGGAGTAGCTGTAGCTCTGCGCATCAAAACCAAAACGAGACGGCATCTCGTGAGGCGAGCAGAAAAAAAAAAAAAAACAAAAAAACCAAACCAAAACAAAACAAAAAAAACAAAACAAAACAAAAAAAAAAAAACCAACCAAAACAAACCAGCAAAAGCAGCCTTACCACATTGATGAAGACCATAGTTGCTGGTTTCATTCGGTAGGACACTGGGATGGAGATGAGCCTGCCCAGCGTGATGAATCCCCAGAAGAGGCTGGGCAGGTAGCCAGCCACTTTGTGTACTACAGAGAGGGGCTCTTCCACCGCGTAGCTGTAAATGAAGCCCGAGTACTCTCCCTGCAAGGAAAACAAAAGAGCTTGTCACATTGTTGTGATGACTCACAGGCTTTGCAACTTTAACTTCAACCTCTCCCTCAATTATTCACATTATTGTGATAGCGCTGGAGAGCCCACCTACGGATTTGCTGCTAAATCTCAGTGAGCCTTGTTCCCAAGGGTTTGCAGCTGGAGACAGGCATCCACCAGAAATAGAAGGACTTAAGCTCTCCTAAAAGGGCAAGACTTAACAGCATTACTAGGTAAAATGCATGCTCAGCCCTTAGCCGTAGAGATGCTCTCTTCCCTAGGGACTGTCTTGTCCTTTTGGAACTGCATGCTCTCAAAAACAGACCGCACTGAGAACCTGGAGTTGATCATCCTTGAAGGTGGAGACCCTGGCAAGTTCCCGTATCTGACAGGTGCTTTGTGTATCCCTGCTCATCTTTCAGGACCCTATTTCATGCCCTAGTAAGACCCAGCAGTATTTTACCAGGAGGGGACTGACACAAAACTGTTGAAAGAAAAAGAACAGCCCCTTGCCAGCCAAGAGCGAGCCTTCCTCGCCCAGACAGAAGAGCTACACACGGCGAAGGCCACGGGACTGCGCCGGCTGGGGACATGCTACAGAGAGACTGCACCATCCCCGCCTGCTCTCCTCTGGGGTTTTGAGGGCTCAGGAGACCCACCACACAAAAAGCCACCTTTTCTTCTGAAACAAAACGAAGCTGTTCTTGCCCCTTCGCTGAAGTGAGAAGAGACCTCCAACTGCGTTCAAGTAGACGTCGTCAAAACTCCAGCTCTAAACTGGCTAGGTTAGGAGCAATCTAGCTGCAACCACACAGAGCCGAGGAGAAGCCACAAAACCCTCCCAAGAAGCAGGGCACGTATCAGCCTGGCTAATTAGCTTTGACTGAGCTACCTTTGGAACCCGACTGCTGCAGCGGCAGACCCTCGGGTCCAGCCCGCCGCACGCAGAGGGCACGTGCTGCATTTGGGCTATTACAAGTGGTTTGGAAGGAAGAAAGCTGTATAGCTTTGCTCAGACAAGATCCCTCTATCAGCTGAACTCACCACAATCCCATCAGTCATGAAGAGAACAAGAGCCCCAGTGATGTGGACTGCGAAGTAGGTGTAAGAAGCCCCTCTGAAGTTTTTGCTTTGGCAGCAGCTAAATAAGTCATCATGACCTGGTGAAAAACAATGCAAAGCAAACTTAGCTGGAAGGTCCCCCTGGGGCTGGGTGGTTGCCAGCCCGCAATGGGGATTTGTTTTGCGCTCAGCCGCACGACAGAGATTCAGGGAGGACGGTGAACAATGTGGAGCACTGCTAACCTCTGCTGGCACCACCTCTTTCTTTACCTACCTCTAAGCTTTCAGAAGGAAGACTGATACACTTACGGGCTGCTGTCCACAGACCGGCATCCTAGCTCTCCAGGATACTCGCTACTTCTCTTACTGCAGCTGCTTGTGCTCCTCTTCCCATTTAGGAGCTCCACGTTGCTTGCCCTGCTCTTACAGTCAACAGAAACAAGCCCATTTGGCCACAGCACAGGGCTCAGAGCCCCTCGTCCTTGGTAGCACCACACAGGAGAGCCCTGCCCAGGATAGCTGACGTTCCTCACGTAAATGATATTTAACCAAACAAGCCAACTTTGGAAAAGAGAGCAGTAATACACAGATAGCGTCATCTCCTCTAATTAGACCACTGGGAGCGACAGTCTGCCAAAGCTGGGGGTCAGGACCCCAGGAATCCCTGACTCTCCCATCCTCGTGCTTATAATCACACCACTCTGGGACGTGCAAAGGGCTGGCGTTAAGGTCGCGGCACTGGAAGGCCGGTGCAGGTGAGACAGTGGGTCCTGAGTGGCAAAGATGAAATTCTCACTAATTCTAGGGGGAAGGAAGAATTTTGCCAGCACAGACGCGTCTGTCAAAGATTGCGGCAATCAGCGTACAGCCTTCCCGCTTCTCTAAGGATTAATCTCAACTGCATTTAAGAGGAAGATGGAAGAATGTGAAGCTCCAATGGGTCGTATGAAAATGGGCAGCTGGTTTGAGGAAAGAAACCATCAGTGTCTCAGCTAAGGGAAATGCTATCAGATGAGCACAACATTATTAGACACCAGAGAACCCACTCTGCTAGGGACACCTATGATCCTTCCCCCTGTAGCACCTCATCACATCTTTAAGTGCCTCCCTCTCCAAGTATCCCCCCTAAAATTTCCTTTTATTGTCCAGGTAAAGCCATCTCTTCTGTAATAACACTAAACGCCCCTCTGATAACCCTAAAATATGATTACTTCCGAGATTCACGATTTAGCTGAAGAATTTACTTTGATATGCTTCTCTTGGGTGACAAAGAACAGTGTTACTATTGTCCCCAAAACAGGGTGTAGTCACAAGTTCAAGAGCAAACATTTGCTGGAGTTTAAATTTTCCCCTCAAACAAGGGTGCTGTCCTTATTCCTTTCAGTTTTATAAAAAACAACATTCTGCAGCACGATGACCGCTTCTAAACTGAAGAGTCAGCAGAGCCAGCTCAAAACCTGACTGAAAAACCAGAACGAAACGAAGGGGCACAACTTTCACGAGTGCTTAAATAACGTGGGAGCCCAGGTTTAGTTTTAGGACAGCCTGGAATCCCAACAGCAAGATCCTAATCTCTGTTCCTGGGTCCCATCTAACTCAAGGGCAATTGGGCACCGAATTATCTGTTCGGGTACTCCTGGATTACATTCACGTGTATGTTTTGGAAAGTTTCCTCCTTAGACACTGGCGATGGATCTCACGTGTTAAACCCAACGGAGACACCCAGCAATATGGCTTTTTCTCCCCCTGCTCACCCCTCCCTGCTCCTCCAAACCCGTAAGAGAGGTGCCTCCAGCTCACCTCCTGCTCCCTGGGGTCTCTGCACGGTGGTGGAGAGATCGTCCTTCTCCACGGGCCGCGTTTCCATCGCCAGCTCGTCGGCCGAGAGCAGTGGGTGGCTGCTGCTGTTGAAGCACGGCACCATCCGCTCCTTGTAGAGCAAGAAAAACACCGCGATGGGGACCGGCAGCTGGGGAGGAACAGAGAGGGGCAGGTGAGCACGACAAACCTCACACAAAACACAGTCCACTCCCACAGCCACAGCCGCCTTTTAGGAAGCTGCGCCCAGCATCTGCAATAGATGTGCCTGAGTGAACCTCCCAGAGGACAGAGGCTGGCGATGGGGTAAGGAGCCACTGCAGGAGGGATGGAGGTTTGTTAGGTGAGCTACTAGGGAGGGGAAGAACCCAAAAAGGTAAGTTGAGAGCAAAAGTTCCTGATCCGGAGAGCAGCTGGGGGTGGGGGGGGGCATCTCCCGCCAGTCCCTGTGGGATGGGAACCATTCACCTGGGATGGGGTCAGGGACACGAACAGAAAGCACCTAAATACAAACTTCATAAAGCACCAGATCAGCCCTTCAAAACCAAAATGGTCTGTTTTTCAAGCATTTGGCCACTTCTGCCCAAAGAGTAAAACTGTAAAAGTAGCTTTTGCCTGTGGAGAGCAGAAGTTTTAAAAGGGAGACCTCCTGCAGCTGAAATTCTTTGCGAGGGAAGAGCAAGCAGCTTTGCCCCTTTCCAGCCATTAGCAGAGGTTGCTCAGCATCTCATAAGAGATGAGCTCGCGGTTCCCAGGCCAACAGCAGCAGCACCACTACAGCCAAACAGCTTCAAACAGCCCCTCGGTACAGGCTCTGCTGCGGGACCCGGGACTGAAGAGCAGAGATCCCCCCACCCCCCCCACGACCAGGGCTTTCCTGACGCTCACGGAAGGCTCCCAATTTCCCTGTGCTAATGCTCGTGGGGATCGTGGGCTTGTACCTGCCCACTGGACCCAGCACCCAGCTCCCGAGCCTGCTCCCTGCACACACCCACGACTCGTTGGTGCCTCCAAGCCCAGAGGGACTTGATTTTTATTTTTTTTTTTTTTGGAGAGAAACCAAAGGGAAGCAAATGAAGCTGGGTCTGCCCCTCGCCAGCCCTCCCTTCTCCTCCCACTGCAACCAAGTGGTGTTTATTCTGCAACAAACTGGGGGAGAAAGCCAGGAAATCCTAAGTGACAGCTCACTCTCCAGCCGCTGAGCGCTTGTTTTCTACATGTCTGTGAGCAAGTGTGAGCTCTAGCTCCAAATTTCCTGCCTTTTGTTGGCTCATGGCATGATTTAAATGTATGGAGAATTCCCCACCCCGCCTCTCTTGCCTGAATTCATTTACGAGGACTTCATTGTTCTGGGAACAATGGGAATAGGAACAGTTAGTTCGGTCCCATGGAAGAAAAACGCATTTGCTTGATAGTTCTAATCCTTCCGGAGGTCAGGACCAGATTTTATTCTTCTAAATTGCAGATTTTGCAAAAAAATACCCAAGCAGGGGGACTGGCTGTACAGATAACGTCTCTGGGCACTTCCAGCCTTAAGGAGCACTTGGTGCCTCTGTGGAAAAGGGCCCCATCTCCAGACTCCCCCGGTTCCCAGTCAAACCTTAGGCATGTCCCTGCTCCCCAGATCCTCAGCTCTAAAGCAAGCAGGTCCCTTTTGCTTTATCCAGGCTGGACCATCCTGAAGCTGGCAGCACCTCGGCTGCACGAGTGCTCTGACCCCACCACCCACGAGCTGCTCGCCAGCACTGGCCGTTTCTGGTAGGAAACGCCCAAAAGCTGGAGTCTCACCCACAGCCCAGTGCAGCCCTCACCCACGGGCTGCCACCACGTCAGAGCCAACTCGGGAAAGTGGGGAAAAGCAAAGGATCAAGCACAAGAGAAAGCAGGGCCCCATCCTGGGCCAGCCCTGTGTCCTGCACACTGGCTGGCAAATCGCCTGGGGGACGGTCCCCTGTGGCCACCTGACCCCCAGGAGGGGCCACCCATAAATCTGGGGTGTGCACAGGGGAACGGAGCACCCACGAAAGCAGTTCAGTTATTACACGGGCAGATGGAGAAGAGCAAACAGAGCCGAGCACCAGAGCCCTGCCAGGGCATGCTTCACCAAGCAAAGGGACAAATCCACCCCGGAGGAGCAGCCTACCCCAACCACAGGACAAGGACAGCTCGAGGACTGTCCCTTCCACTGCCCACGAGGTTCCGGGAGGGTGCTGAGCCCCTCTCCCCACCCGCAGCTCCCACATGTCCCAACTGGAGATGTTGGGTGGCGATCAGGAACCTCGCCAGCCCAGGACACGTGCCACGATACGCAGGGGCAAGGCCATCGAGCTTGGGACAGGATCCTACAGCACCTTTGGTTTCCCTGGGGCTGACACGCCGGCTGCCCGGCACGAGGCAAAGGGCTATCAAAGCCTTCCCACCCTGCAGGGAGCCCAAACGGCAGGAACCAGAGATGAGCCACAGCCCCTAAAATAAAGACATCGGTCCTCAAAGCATCGCCCTGCCCTGCAGAGCCGGCGGTGCCCCACACCGTCCCCAACCACGCGGGACACCAGTGCCCAGCCCTCCCTCTGGAGCAGGCAGAGCTTTGGGTGAGAAAACCATTTGCTCACGGCCTTTCTTCCCAGGGCAACTGTGCTTCACCTTTTTTGGCAGAAGGCTTTTTTTTTTCTTTTTTTTTTTAAGGGGGAGAGGGATGTCTGAGCATCCCGCCAGGAATCTGCACGGGCCGAAGGGCAAAGCAGGCAGAAAGAGCTGCACTGCCCGGACCCGGCGCTCCAGCTCCACTCGCCGAATTGCCAGGGATGCTCCCCTCCCCCTGGCAGCTTTTAACCGTTATTATAAACTCAACAAGTTGCCACATCATGCAATTAAGTGTGGGTATAATCCAGGCTCCTTCCCTCCAGTTTCTATTTCAGTCTCTCTCTCCCCAGGAGCACGGGACTGGTCCCTGCTATTGTATCCAGACTACTTTTAAGCAACCTAAGCACAATGGAGTGTCCCGCACTTCCCCTGGGAAACCACCTTCCGGACAAACACATCCCTCTCGGAGGAACATTTTCCTGATTTCCAGCCCCTTGGAACGGGCTGGATGATGAAATATCCGTTCTGTGGGAAACCAAATTTTAAAATATGTTTTTGTTCCAAATCTGGATGATTTTCTGTTAGAATGAAAAATTTTGGCCAGGAGTCATCCAAGCACTTCATTTTGATAATGTTGAACCGCTCAATTTTACTAAAGCAAAAACATTTTGCTTCAATAACATCGAAACAACTATTCTGTCAGCTTTACACGTTGCGTTTATGCCAAAGTCAAATTGAGACATTTAAACAAAGCAAGAAATTGAAATGAATCATTTCAGTTTGTGTCTTGTCAGAATACACACAACCCTGTGAAACTGGCATGGAAATGTGTTTTTCAGCCTTTTATAACAAAGTTGCTGGTCCTGGTTTCCATTTCTATAGCTTACTCATTCCATCCACTTCCCTGGGGTTTTACATATCAATTATCATCATCTTTCTCTGATGTTTACACCTTAAAGAAGAGTCGGCAGTTTTAGAGCTGAGCTACTCTCAGTATCTCCAGCCAGTGGGTTGGGTTATTTAGTTTAAACAAGGAATCAAGTCAGCTCCCTCAGCGAGGCTTCGGGAAAGGCAATAAGCTCAGCTTTGGCAAGGGGACACGCTCAAGAGCCATGAGCACGGCGTGTGTCAGACTCCCCTCTCCTCTTATGTTTGTTACCCAACCCTCACCCCCCAAACCCCATCAGTCCCCCAGCACCCCGGGACTCCCTGCAGTGCTCCTGCTGATCCCACGCAGCGTGTGCACACACGTGCAAACCACCTGCACGTGTAAACAGCACTTGAGCGTGCGAAAAGCCCAGCTCGTGACCTTCTGCTGGGCACAGCGGGACTCAGCCTAGGGTCCCATCCTGCTCCCAAAGTGTCTAAGGGACACTGCTAGGAGGAGAGTGGGATCTGACAACCACCCTCCCATCAGTGCTCCAGATATCAGACACATTGTCGTATTCAATGCAGATATTAAATGCTGCCTTCCAAACTAAATTAGTTTGCTCAGGACTGACTGGCAAAATAGATAACGCTCCGGTGTAATTAAAAGGACATTTCCCATAGCACATGCAGAGTCAGAGGTAATTAAAGCTGGCTTCTCCTCCTAGGCAGAGAACATTCTTTTGGTACTTCTGCAAGGCAACTCATTACAGCACCTACCTAGCTATTTCGGCTGCCTCTTCTCACATCAGCGAGCTGCATGGGCCTCGGTCTAACAGAAGCCCCTGGATTAGGGGTACTGGGGTGTGTTTTAGTTATTCAGCAAATGGGAAGACCAAGAGCACAGAGAAACCTGATCCCTTTGCCTGGTGCGGACGGAGCAGTGGGAGATCAAGGGCCGCTGGTTGGCCTGGGACAGGGGGAAGGAGCACCAGCACATCCTTATGTTTTGGCAGAAAGGCAACAGCTAAACTTGCCCAGGGAAGGGGCTGCAGGGCAGACAGGCGGGATCACCCTTCCCTTCCGCTACAGGAGGTCTCCAGGTGAGCAAAACGGGCACCAGTCTGGCAGTCCCTGCCCTGGCACGCTCTTTATAAACAGGCAATAGAGCTCCCCATGGGAAGGGCTACATGGGCTGGCTCTGCCCTGCTCACGGGGGGGTGTGGGGGGGGGGAATCCCGCTCGCTGCGGCACCGTGCTCTGCTCCGATCGCTCTGGATCTACGGGGACAATCGCACCCGCGCTCCTGCTGCCACGGAAATGACAGCGGTGGCTCAGCTCTGCTGCAGGGGGACTCGGGATGGGCACGACCACGGCCACAGCCCCGCGAGGGACCAGCTGTATTTCACCACGCTGGGATTTGGGTGTTAACCGGGGGCAGGTGGGTAAGGAGCAGGGTGACATTTCAAAGAGAGCCTGCAGGCAAAAGCAGCTTGCTGGAGATCAGCTTTGGGACTCAGCAGGGCAGAGAAAGAGGATGGGCACTAAACCCCCGTCTCTCTCACAAAGGAAAGGCTACAGGGCTTTTACATCTGCTGCAAATCACCAGGGAAACGTAACAAATAGGCAGAGACACCCTGATCAAGCTCTTGGCCCCAGTAACTCAGCTCATCGATGGGCACTATCCCATGAATACCACTGCAAATCGCCCTCCCATCAAGCCATCCCCACGCCACCAAACTCCTCCCCAGACTGACCAGGGAGGAAGGCCAAGGAAGGCTCCGAGTGTCTTTAGCTGATATAACTCCTGCCCGGGGGATGCTGGAGGTACAGCCTGCTCCCAGAGAGATCAGACAAATCCCCCTCCCCCGGTTGGTACATCGACCCTATCACATCTCAGATGGTGTGCTGACCGCTGGCTCAGCTCTGCAGAGCCCTGCCCCCGGCACCTGCTGGAAACTGGACACTTGACAAAAAAATGAAACTTTCCTGTGGACCAGCGTAACCATCCTCACGCCTCCTTCCATTACTGGGACCACCCACCAGGCACCAACACCCCCCAAACACCACAGCCATCTACAAAGCCGAGAAACAGGGATGACCCCAGCAAACATCTTGGGCCACTCCGGCTGCAGCACTTACGTTGATGAGGGCCATGATCCAGAAGGCGTAGGAGACGCGTGTGACCACCATGCCTTTCATCGGCAGGTCGTAATGAGACAGGTTGCCTGGATGGTGCGGGACCAGGGACTTGCGGATGTGAGGGAGGTTGCTGGAGGCATTGGCCGTGGAGTTTGAGAGGATGCAGTTGGTGTCCGAGAGGAAAGGGTCAGCTATCAGTGGGCTTAGCAGCGCTCCAAAGCCCACGAAGAAGTGAAGGGCCTGCAAGAGATGAGACATGCAAGTAGGGCAGGGGACTTTACTGCTCTTCTCTGCAGGGAGGTTGGCTGGAGCCCCTCATTCCTCTTCCTCAGAGGAGGAAGCACAGCCAGAGGGGAGACTCGGGCTCCATGCTCACCTGCAGGAAGATGGCCGAGTCCTTCTGGTAGATCTTCACCAGCTGCATGTTGGAGATAGTGTCAATGCAACCCATGGCCAGTCCTGCCACAGCCATGACCACGGCCAGGACCACCACATTGTGGCACAGAGGGATGATGGCAAAGACCAAGGAGATTGCCAGTGACGAGGCAAAGAGTGCAAACAAGGACTGAGCCAACCTGACACAGGAAAAGAGGAAAGACAGGACACAATTACTACCACGAGAGAAGCATCCACACCACAGCCCTGCCTCCCGTTTCCAGTCCCAGGTCAGTCGGTGGTGCAGGCGTTAGCAGGAGATGCACCCACAAGCTGTAGCTCCAACACATGCTCTTCCGACAAGACAAGCGAGATGCTCCACACCCTGCACCTCCACGTCACAGCCGTGGCCAGACTAGGGCACTGCCATCTCCTGCGTGGAGGGTGATGCCTCAAAGAGGCAGATCTTCCACCCAGCTTTTGTGGAGAAGGGTAAGCACCCCTTCAAACCTGCGTTGTGCTCATTTCAAGGCAGAGTAAAGCCTGAGAACCTTCCCTGGTTGTCTGGGAATGGAAAGGGACACGGGTACGAGCAGGCGAGGCCACATCATGACCTTTGAGCAACTCCAGGGCATTTCTCATGCAGGGCTGCATTGCAGGCTGAGCAGGCATGAGAGCTGCTGGGCAACCCCAGTTCCCAGCAGGGAGAGAGCTGCTGGCACCCACGTCACCGTGTCATCCCGGATCTGCCTGCACGTCCCGTCCTGCCTCCCCAGGGAGCCGCTGCGGTTCCCTCTCCGCGCCGTCTCTGTTCCCTCAGCATCGTCCCTTCCCCCGGCACGGCGGGGCGGGGATGCAGCACTGCTGCCGTTCCCGGTGCAGGCGGCCACTTTCCAAGCCACGCCGTCCGTCGGAGAAGCCCAAGGGGACGCGTGTGGCAGAGGTAAAGCTGGCGCATTACGTCTCGAGTCTGGCAGCAGCGCAGGCAGGCTGCTCGCGGCGCGAGCCGGGCGCTAGCGAGCCCAGGCTGGCACCGCGCTGCTCCGGAGCTGCCAAGTCGAAAGGCAGGAAGGAAGGAAGGAAACAGGGACCAGACAGCAAAACACTGAAACTAGCAGAAAGATGGGACTATAAAGTCACAGCGGAGAGTGAGTAGCACAGGCATGTCCCCTCCCAAAGCCTGGTAGAAGCCCGTGGCTTCTAGCCGGGAGACTGCTGTAATGAGATGTTAATTAGCAATTGGGGTCTGCTGCTGAGGGATGCAGGCACAGCTGTCTGCCCACAGCAAAGGGCTGGCAATGCACAGGTGTGTCCCCAGCAAGCCAAACACCTGCATCTCTCTGCCCCGTGCTTGGCCCAAAGAGGGAGGAGAAGGCTACGAGGCGGCACAGAGGCTCCGCGGCTGCCGGGCACCACGTTACCAGCCCCGCTGCCCTGACTGCTCGTCCAGAACGGCCTGGCCTTGGGCATGTCACTGCATGACCCTCATTCAGCTGCAAACCCAGAGTGATTTGGCCCTCCCCATCCTGCTTGTTGCTTACACTGCACTTCAACAGCACCGGGGAATAGAACAGGCTAAGGGCACCGTCTCCTTTAGTCTCCTGCCCGGTGGCACAAACCCGGTTGTACCAGAATCTTGGTGTGCTCACGTCTCCCAGCCCAGCCTTGCTCACCCATCAGCCAGACCACGTTGGAGGAGGCAATGTTTTGCAAAGCCATAACTACTGATCTTCCTCTGACAGCAAAACGGGGAACCAGTGTGGGATTTCTGGGGGAGGGAAGGAGAAAAGCGAGATGTGCACAGTCACAGCAAGAAAAACAACTAGCAAATAGAGAGAAGCAGCTTCAGGCTTGGAGAGACAAGGCAGCACTCTCCAGGGTACAGCAGGAGCCCAGCAGAAGGGAGAGAGGCAGAGGCACTAGCAGCTGGCAAATCTGAGGCTGGGAGTGACAGGGAAACAGGGAAAGGTACACGGAGACATCCCAGAAATGCCTCTTCTCTTCTGCAGCCCTAGCAAAACCACCACAGCACCGCTTGTGCTTGGCCAGGGAGCACGTTCATTACTGGAGTTAAACATTAATTGCAGATGATGTTATGTCCTTAAAACGCATTAAAAAGATCACCTCACTTTTCCCCAAAGAGCAAAAATTCCTGCCTCTGCAAACACCAGCAGCCCCCTGCCCAGCCTGGCACGCAGCCCTGCTGTCCCCGTCCCTGGCTCTGTCATGAAGGGGGACCAAGAAATCTCTGGCTTCCCATGCCAGATCCCCAGGATGTAGTTGAAGGACACTGCTCAGCACCCAGGGAGGCACCACACCACCAGCTGAAGGATTTCTTTAGAAACAAACCTGAAAGTATCCGCAATGAGGTACCCTCATGAATTTCAGAGGGGGTGTCTTGATGATGCAAAACTGATGCTTCCCTCCAAATGGCTTAAAAAGCAACCCTGATGTTATGCCATGGTTTTGTTTGTGTCCCCGTTGCCCTCCCCATCACTACGCGGTCCCCACGTTCCCTGGCTGAGAGGATGCACAGCACAGCTCTGCACCAGCTGCGGCTGTGCCCAGGGTGGGCTCCGCTTCAGCAGCGTACGAAACGAGTCTTGTAGCATCATGGATTCTGTTTTAGGACCACCCAGAGCACGTCCTGGCTCCACCACAAAGCCTCGGGGAAGACCTGTAGCTCCCCCCAAAAGGTTTAAGCTGATCTCTATAGGGAGTAGGAAGGTTAATGCTGTCCTGTAGTCACAGCCAGCAAAGCTTCCCCCTTCCTTCCCTCACAGCGTATATAAACCCCCCACCTCAGCGTTCCTGTCGCAGCAGGCACCCTTCAACTTCAAGTATATTCTTTCCCATCCCAGAGAGCATTTTCTAAGTCCCTCACATCAAGAAGAAAAATGATAATCAGGCTAATTCAGACTTGCAAAACTGATAATTAAAACCCTAAAGCCCTAAGGGGACGAGGTGAGAAAGTGGAGAAAGAAGGCAGGATGGATTATCCCACATCTGCCTTCAGGTACCCTCGTCTCCAGCACGAAAGCACTGGCCAGGCTTGGGAAATGTTGCCTCCCCTGAGGAGCTCATCCTCAAGTTCCCGTGCTCCCTGCTCTCAACAAATGGCTTTACTTTCCTTTGTGGTGAGAATTGTCCTGCGTGCACCAGCCACATGCCTAAACAGAAACCTTCAGAAGATGGGAGTCAGCAGGGCAGGGAGAGAACAGGGTCATCCGCTCTCAGCTGATGTGCAAAGATACCCAGGGGTAAAGAAAGAAGGGTAAAAGGGTCCCACCACCTTATCAGCCCTCCAGGTCCTGGTGCGGAGCCTGCTCAGGGCTCCAACACAGCAACAGACCCACCAGCCCCCTCCTCTCCTCAGCTAATAACAGCAGGACTAGCTCAGGGCTGACCCGAACGCTGGGAGCAAAAGCAAAAAAATAGAGGACACAAAAATGCAGTTTCTGAATTTAAAAAAGCAGCACAGCGAGACATGGGTGCTCAGTTACTCTGGTGCTTCCGTCACAAACGCGTGTAGCACAGCAGCACGGGGAGAGCGTGACTTTAACTTCACAATGCAAGCTTAAAATCCAGCCAAATGGGGAAGGAAAAGGGGTAGGCAAGGGAAGCAAGAGGGAGAGCAGTGGGGGGTAGAGGTGCCCAGAGCTCACCCCAGGAGTCTGCAGTGCCAGGCGCTTAGGGGGTGGATTTACCAAAAAGCTCAGCTCCCGCTTGGGTTTCTGGGTCTAGGCAGGGTTTCAAGTCCTCTCAGCACTCCCACCCCAACATTGCTGGCTGGATTTGCAGTCTCACGACATGTCAGGCACTTCTGAGAATCTAGTCCAGGTAGGACCAGGAAACAAAAAGCTTCAGCATGCTTCACGTAGAGGTGCGCAGGGCTCCTTACGGAGGGCATCAGCTGCTGCCGGGGCTCTCTTTGCTCGAGGAACCTCTACCAACACCACGAGGGTTTGAGCCAGGACACGCACTCCACCCCAAACCCCAACCCCACTCATGCAAATACCCTGTAAAAAGCTGTATTCTTCTAAAGCAGAGCTTGTAATTATGACCCAGCAAACCCCAAGCGTGAGTTACCAGAGAGCAGCGGCCTGTCGCGAACCTGAGCGAGAGCTTAAACAACGCGCCTGGCAGCTACGTGAGGAGCTGCTCTTCCCACAGCTCCAGCTTCGCACCTCCCTGTGAGCCAGGGACGGGACCGCGCAGCAAACCCGGGGCTCTTCCTTGAAATCTCACACGAGAGGGAATTCTGGAGGTAGTTCTGGCAGTCCAGAACACTGAGTTACAGGAGGGACGGATGCCATCATTATGCTCTGTCTTCCCAGTGCTCCAGCTGGGCTGCGAGAGCAGAGACCGTGACCCAGCACTCAGCAACTTCTTGGTGAGAGGAACCAAACCCTTATTTAGGTCCCACCACCCAGTTCTGCTGCAGAGCTCAGTAACAACACTCCTTTCCCCTCACGAGTCCAACATTCAGAGCAGACAGCTCAGACCAATACATATTTTAAACGAAAGCAAGCAACAAAGTCTATGTTCCTCAGGCATTAGAAATTAAACGCAGCTTGCAGCCAGACCTTGGCTCTGCTGCCTTGCAGGCAGGCGACGCTTTGGGATCCTCTACCAGCAGCTATCCATCTCCTAACTGGAAAAGATGACCTGTCCAGTGCTCCTCCCTGCCCGGCACCAGGGACGGCATAATTTGATTTGTAAACCCACAGCATGGCCCAGAAGTAGAAATCCTTAGCAGGACAGGTCAATCTGTCCATCCCTGAAGAGGGGATAGCACAGGAGCTCTCAGAGTTAATATTTTCATCCAAACCCACACGTTTGTACGCTGCACAGCTCCGAGTAACCCCCCCACAACGCTCGCAAGCTACAACTATCCGAAACATGCCCTCCTGCCTGGCAGGGCTGCGGCTCCTCCGTGGGGCTCACAGACACTTTGCAAAAGCCTGTTGCTCCAAAAGGCTGCGATCACAACCACATCCTGGTTCGTAACCACAGCGAGCAACAAAAATGCTGCTTTTCCCCAGCGTGCTGCTGCCGCGTTAGAAGTTTGGGAGTCTCTGAGCACAAACCCCAAGACGGGGATGCGTAACCTGCCGGCCAAGGGCAGGGGCTTTGGGTGGGAAGCTGAGGGCAGGAAACAAGTCTGCATTTTCCTTCACTGCTCCTTCAAACGTATGTGAAGCAGACCGGGGGCTGGCAATGGCACTGCCTGCTGATCCAGCAGCCTCGATCCGTGTCAGACCCCGGGCAAGGCTCCCACGTGCCATCCCCGTTCCCGTGCACCCCACCTCGCATCTCCTCCCCCCTGCACAGCCCAACAAGAGAGCAGCCCCTGCGGCTCCACAAAGCCTTTGGGCTCTGTCCGGGCCAGGGGACCAGGACAGTTCAGTGGCCCGGGATGGCAATTTAACAGGTGCTCTAATGCCATCTTCATTAGCCACCATTCTCCACAACTGGCAAGAGACTTTAACAAAACATTTTTAAATAGGCATTTTAAAGCAGCGAAGGATTCATGCAAAATTGTCTCATACACATAAACATATACATGACATGGATATCAGAGACACACATGGAGCTGGCACGTTACATCACTGCCTGAAGAATTAGTGACAATGTAAATATCAGCTGATCCCCAGCAGAGCACAACTGTCATTAAGCCTCAAATCAAACGCCTGTTTGGCGATCTTTCGGGTTGAGCCATCGTGTATTATTTATTTTAAACACATCCTGGACAGAAGGCTCTGTGCAAAGCCCGGTTTGGCCGTGCCCAGGTTTCTCGCTGGCCCACGAAGTACGCTGCTGTCCCCGGCCACCCCGCTCGGCTCAGGCACTGCCTCTGCCCTCGTCCCCCGCAGCAGCAAGACCACGAGGACCGCTCGTGTTTGCCCAAATTCCTGGGGAGCACGGACAATGCCTCAGTTTCCGACACCGGGTTTATTAAAACAGGCTTCCAATAATATTTTTGTGATAAACTATGAGGTTAAGGAAAATACCCTCCGGGAAGTTCTGGCTGTAACTTCACACTAAGGTCCTGAGCTCCAGGGGAACCAGCAGCCTCTCTCCGAGGGTACAAACCCGGGCAGCAGCGGAGAACTCCCGCCCCGCATCTCCGGGGAAGCCCCCCCTCCCTCCCAGCCACGCGGGTGAGTGGGCTGTGGCCCCCCCCCCCCCCCCCCCCCACCCGGGACACGCAGGGAGCCTTTCCACTCAGGCAGGGTTTTTCCCCACGCAAACCGCAGCATCCCAGCTCAGCCATACAAACCCGGAGGGAGTTGGGGGGGGGGGGTGGGGGGGGGGTTGCGGAGAGCTAAGCCCACCCGCGGGAGGTGCGATGAGTTTGTCAGGCGCCTTACGTCCTCTTGAAGACCCCTCCGAGGCAGCTGCCGAGCAGGAGGCAGAACTGCTGGGAGAAGAAGACCCAGGTGATCTGGGAGAGGGAGCTCTGGGTCTGGCAGCGCAGATCCAGCAGCGTGGGCCCCAGGAAAGCGATGCAGAGGCCGAAGCTGAAGAAGACGCTCCAGTAGGTGAGGGTGGGCTGCAGGTTCCTCCGGAACCGCGCCGACACCCGCTCGTCCCACCACATCGTGGGCGGCGGCGCGGGGCGGCCGCGGCGATGCGGTTCCCACCGGTCCCGGTGCCCCGTTCCCCCGGTGCAGGATGTGGCTCCCGAGCCCGCGGCACCGCGCCGGGCTCTGGCTCCGCCTCCGGGACCGGGGGCCGCCGCCTCCTCCCGGGGCCGGGGCGGAGCCCCCCCCCCACCCCCGCATCCACCAGTGCATCCCCGGGCTCCTTTTGACCCCCCACCCCTGCATCCACCAGTGCATCCCTGGGGCTCCTTTTGACCCCCCCCGCCCCCGCATCCACCAGTGCATCCCCGGGGCTCCTTTTGACCCCCCCGCCCCCGCATCCACCAGTGCATCCCCGGGCTCCTTTTGACCCCCCACCCCCGCATCCACCAGTGCATCCCTGGGGCTCCTTTTGACCCCCCACCCCCGCATCCACCAGTGCATCCTCAGGCTCCTTTTGACCCCCCACCCCCACATCCACCAGTGCATCCCTGGGGCTCCTTTTGACCCCCCCGCCCCCGCATCCACCAGTGCATCCCTGGGGCTCCTTTTGACCCCCCCACCCCCGCATCCACCAGTGCATCCCCGGGGCTCCTTTTGACCCCCCCGCCCCCGCACCCATCAGTGCATCCCCGGGCTCCTTTCAACACCACCACCCCCACCCCCACCATCCCCACGGGGTTTGCAGCATCTTGCCAAAAGCGGGGCAGCCCCCCCGCGGCGTGGGCCGCGCCCCACGGCACGGATGACACTGAGCTACGTCCACGGCAGCAAACCTGATGCAATAGAGAGCACAGCCAAGGCGGCCCAGAAATCCCTTTTCTCTGCTGCTGGCCGTCTCTATACCAGTAAATAAGTGCAACGGTTCCAGACAAATGCAATTAAAGTTGCCCCTTCTCTGGATGAGAAGCACAAGATGGCTTAGGTGGGGGGGTGTACATGTTTTAAAGTCGGAGTGGTTGACGCTTACGCAAAAGGTCTCCTCTAGAGGATGGATTTATAAATATTTCACCTACTTTAGCTAGGAAAGACTAGCAATTTTTAGAACACTCTTTCCAGGCAAAGCAGAATCGATGGAGCTCAGCCATGGCAGAGGGCTGGCTCCAGCTCTCACGCCAGGTCCCTTCCCGTGCCAGCGGACCCGCACACGTACTCACCTGCCCCGTGACCCGTGCTGCAGGAATGCTGCTCCGGGGCCACAGGTGCTCATTTCCACCTGGACATAGCTTAATGTTTAGCTAATCCAAATTGCGTCCCAGGTCTTGTTCTTCCCTCCCTGTGGCACCCGCTGGAGTCTTCCCAAAGTAAGGAGAACAGGATCATGTCCTCTTCCACCACCAAAGTGAACAAAGTGACTGTGGGCAATAGCCTAGAGCAGGTGGGCAATAAAGCCCTGATTGCCCTTGAGGGAAAACTCCTGTGGCTGTTGGGCACCCACACCTGAAACCATTAAGCAATCAAAGAAACAGCTCAGCTGCCTGGAGGGGCAGAGCACTGTTGTTATTCTGTTTTACTGACGGGGAAACTGAGGGCCAGAAAGGAATGAAGGGATTTGCTTACAGACATAGAGTGAGTCAACAGCATGGCCGGAAATTGGGGTTTATCATTACGTGGTAAACCACCTTCCTTAATAGCCTGAATGGCAGGATGGAGGAGGCTGATGCAGAAGCCTGTGAACAAAAGCCTCAGGCTCTCCCTGCCAGGCAGTAACCAGCTTTGAGAAGCCAGTACAGACCATCTCAGCTTCTCTTTTCCCATCCATAAGCGGGGATAAAACAGCATGAGGGAAGAAGGATGGTGACAGTAAAGGCCTTTCCATCAAAATGGTGCTGGGAAGGTCATCTCCTGCCCCACTTTGACCATATGTCTCCTTGTGTGTGGAGCTGGAGTTACTTGATGAAACAGCAGATCCTTATCTTCCACACACCAGGTGTCATGCCCCAAGGAAAGGGCTGACAAGGCTTTACCTGTGGTTTCCCTGGACCACATTCTTGATCTGTCTTGAGCTTGGTTCTCCCTTTACGGGACAGGGAGTCAGGAGACCTTCACTCTACTCTTGGCTTTCATTACTGCATCACCATCACTCGACAGCATCAGCTCTCTGGGCCTTGACCCTCCCCAGCTACAAAATGGCTGAGCAATGCTTTCCCTGCCTTTGCAGGTTTGCTGCATCCACTCTCAGACGAAAAGACAGCATCCAGGCATGAGAGGTTAAACGTTAGCACGACCCTGACCCCCACCTACAACAGCTGACCCCACTTTGCTAAGCAGTGGCCTAAAGGCCAGCACATTTGCTTCCAGGAATATCAGGCTATTTTATCAGGGATAACATAACGCAGATCATGCAAGATATGCTTGCAAATAAGAAACAAAGTGTAGGTGGGTTAGTCAGCATAAGAACACACAGATCCTTTCTGGCTCTGCATACTGAAACCCAGATCCTCAGAGGTAGCTCATAAAAATGCAAGCCACAGGACTATGAGTATATGCAATACCAGAATTAGCTTCACGAGGAGGCACTTTAGGCTGTTTTCCAAACTGAAATCGATGTTGTACTTGCAATGAATTAAACACCCACATTTTTGCGCTTGCTGCAAACTGAAAGTGAAATCATGAATGAAGGAATAGCAGAGCAGCATGATTAGAGACAGCAGCGTCAGTTGGTGCGTGTTGCTCAAAAAGATCTCACCAGCATTTGAGAAACAGTTTTCTTTTGCTTCCCGTGCCCTTGCACGTTCCTGGAGCTGCAAGAGGCACAGCAGGGTTTTTTCACACTGTATCAGCTAATGTTTTCAGCCAGTGGAGCAACTACTTCTTTTAATCTCACTGGTTATGCTTTGCAGTGACTGCTCTATAGGACTTCAACCTAGAAGCCAAATTTTGTTCAGATTTGCTGTTGTGATGCCAGCATCGCTTCTCTTAGCCCAGTCTCAACATGGAGGGAAATTCAATTCTAGTAACAGGTTTTCTAAAGGTTTCCTTGGGGTGGAACCAGCTGAGGCCCCACAGGTTGGCTTGGGGCAGCAGGTACCCGGGGACAGGCTCCTTCAAGGCTTTTGCGAATGTCTGGGTCGGCAGCTGTGGCCAAGGGCCTGGGGCTGAGATACTGTTGAAGGTTTTTTCCCACTGTCTCCCTTTTATCAAGAGACCAAAAAGGGCAAATCTGGGCTGATGCCCGCCAAAGCACCAACACACGCGTGTCCCAGCGACCACACGTGCCGGTGTGACCGGCCGAAGAGCTGCACGCACGTTTGGAGATGGGAGCGCCGATGCCTTTCAACAGCTGTAACTCAGCCCCCAAAACCCACCACCAAGCAAGCTTGAGCAGATAAGAAAATAACCACCCTGGATCACTGAACCTTACTGACAAAAGACACAATGATTCTTACAACACAGGGTAAACTCACCATATGATGGGTTGAATTGTTCTAGGCTGTGTGTAAGATGCCCAGCAACCCAGCACGAATGGGCCGGGCAGCTGGAACTGCAGCGCACGAGAGAGCTGTTCACCTTATGTGTTTTGGGGTCAAGAGTTTCAAAACACACCAGAAAGCTTGGCTCCACTTCTAGGTCAAACATTAGCCTGAGATCTTGGCCCAGTTATTACAGATCCTGTAACACTTGTCTAAAAGGAGGAAGCACTCACCTACACGTTTTCCTACCATCCAACTGAAATAATTCACACACCCACTGCCATTTAGCTGGAATCAATGTGCTTCCTCCTTTACTGCACAAAAACTGCGGCGGAGAAGGGCGGGCTGCAGTGAAACCACTGGGCTGAGCCTCCCGAAACGCACCTGTAATTTAATGACACACAAATAATCTCGTTGAGGGCAGCAGGGATCGGCCCCGCTTTGCAGATACACTGAGAGACCTGGGGAGCGATGGGTGACCTGGCTGGAGGATCCTTGTGAGGCTGGAGGACCCCGCTAAGGGACCCGGAGAGGGGAGGTCATGGCTGTTTGGGTGGCCGGGAGCATCCAGACGCCGGTGGGGTCGGGACCGCTCGGTGATGTTCTCCCGGACCCGGTGCTGGCAGCTGCCACCGCCACCAGACTGGAGGAATGAGAGCGGCAGATGGAGGAACTGGTTTGGTGAACGGCTTGTTACTGGGGATCTGCCCACGCCAGTGCCTGGACGTGACTCAGGCAGGCGGGGTGCAGCCCGGGGAGGGGGATGAAGGGCATTGCCCCCTTCCCCAAACCAGCCGCTCACTGGTCTGTCCCCAGAGACCCCGCAGGTCCCCCCCGCAGCCCATCTCTGGCTCTTCCCAGGTCCCCAGAACCCCTTCAGCATCGCTGGGCCAGAGAGCAGGAATGTGGGGAGGGGGTTGCCGTGCTGAACAGCCCTGACCTCCGGGAGATTTTCAGTTTCTAGAGCTGTGGGAAAAGGGCTCCCCTGTCCCTTCCCCAGCTCTGCCCTTCAGCTGCTTTGCAACCATGGGCTGGGCATGTCAGCTCTGTTTTATTTGCCTGATAGGCTTATGGCAATATTTGTTTAGGGCTTTAGGATCCATGCAAGAGACCATAGAAACTTTTTCCTATTGCGCACAAGTTTCTGAGGTCTCATGTTCCAACCCCCTGCGAAGGTCAGGTAGTGGGAAACTCCTTCTGTACCAAGTCTGTGTCTGGGAGGTTATTACAGCCAGCCAAAAAATGCCCTGCTAGCAGGAGTGAAAATGAAAGGTGTCCTGGAGCTGCACGGAAAGCAGCTGTGGGGCATAACTCTGCGGGAAGGCACAAAAACAGCATGGCACAGCATGGCATGGCATGGCATGGCATGGCACGGCATGGCATGGCATGGCATGGCACGGCATGGCACGGCACAGCACGGCACAGCATGGCACGGCATGGCACGGCATGGCACGGCATGGCATGGCACGGCACGGCATGGCACAGCACGGCACAGCATGGCACGGCATGGCACGGCATGGCATGGCATGGCACGGCATGGCATGGCACAGCACGGCATGGCACAGCACGGCACAGCATGGCACGGCATGGCACGGCATGGCATGGCACGGCACGGCATGGCACGGCATGGCACGGCATGGCACAGCACGGCATGGCACAGCGCAGCACGGCAGCCTGCCGCCCCTGCACACCCACCACGGAGCAACTCACCGCTCGGGGCCTGCCAAGGGACCTGCGTGCCCAAGACATCAGTGCTACCTAGCTGAAATTCAAAACCCAAGGGGGATCCTTCTCCTACCAAAAAAAGAGAAAAATTATGTCCTGTACAAAACTATCCTGTATTCAGTAAGGTTTATTGTACAATCTTGGCTTTGGAGCGTTCACAATACGACTGTAGTAGAAGCCTTAGCAATAAAATGAGCACATCCACAAACTAGTCCATGTCACATCTGAAATACAAAAATTGAAATATTCTTATAAAACATTCAGACACAAGATTGATAGATGGATACAATCCTTTATTTATTTTTTTTCTTTTGTACCTTTCCATTTATTCCAGAAAAACTTTCTATAAAAAAATCATTGCTTCTTTTGGAATAAATCTTTAAAATCATTTCTTTTAAAATGCATCTTTCGTTTGTACAATGCTAGTTAAATATATTATTGGTATTCTGCAAATGAAAGACACCAGAGAACATTCACAGTATGGGTATCCTGGCCGCTTGGATCTATTTTTCCTGCTGTAGGACAAGCTTGATGCTGAGGGTGGAAGAAGGCAATGAGGGAACCAGAAAGGGGGTTTCATAGTGTTGGTGCCCAGACATCGCTAGTGGGGAGCACTAAGGGGACACTCAAATGTGTTTCTTGCAGGACTCGAGTGTACCGGGACGGGGCAGTGGGGCGGCCAGGCAGAGCCGCAGCTTTTGGGGGGGTGAGATCACCTTTTAACCTCTGGCATTTCGGGGTCAAGACCCCTCGGCCCTTGCGGGACCCGCTCGGCCATCGCTGGCCCCGCGCTCGGAGCAAACCCGGCCTTGAGAAGCAGAGTTTGGCCACGTACGGCTGGGCTGGCTCCCACCCCCAGTGCCGGACCCCTCCCCGTGCTCCGGGACACACACACAAAACCTTTTCTGTTACTCAGTCCGGCGGGTTAGATCCTTCCTCAAATGTTTTCCCACCTGCCTGTTCCCAGCCTGCTTGGGGAGCTTGGGCTCCTGTTTTATGCTAGCCTTGTTTCTGACTGAAGAGAAGTCATGGAAAAAAACAAAACAAAACAGAAAACCTAAAAACCCAAAACATTTGAGAAGCTTGGGAAAATGGTCTCCTAATTACTCTTTTTTTTTTTTTCATTATGTGTAAGGGAGAGGAAAAAAATCCACTTATTTTGTCCTTGGTCTCCAAGATACAATGTAGTTTTGTTATTTAAAATCTTAACATAGATCTGGCAATGGGTTGGGCCAGGAAAGGCGTGTGTGTATGGAGAGAGCGAAATGAAATAGCTCTGCCTGTAAATTTTATTGTCCCAGAACACAGACATTGCTTTACATATTATTTACTTACATTTCTTTAACTAGTTATCAGCCGGAGAGATGAAAGGATACAGCCTTTCCTGAGGGTACAGCCAAAACTCCATTTTTGACCAGAACTGGTAAAAAAAAAAAAAAAAAAAAAAAAAAAGGCAAGAAAATGTCTGGAAGACAAAGCAACAGTTTCCTTTTGCCAAAGCTCCCCATCTGCAAGGCAAGCCAGCTACTCTGCAAAGTGGTGGCTGGGAGCACCCATGAAATGAAAAAAAATGCTGGAGAGCCACAGACATTCCCAGCATTTTCATTAAGCTACTTTAAAAATCCAACCGGGGAGCCAGGCTCCAAAAACTGGGGAAAGCCTGTCCGGGGATGTGCTGTGGGAGCAGGCAGGGAGCGATGCCATCGGCAGCGGGAGCCCCGCTGCAGAATTTCTGCCTGTGCGAGGAGCAGGGTCCCCCTCTGCTCGGGGCTTTTATAAACTGGGGAATCCAAGGGATGTTGGTCCTCACAAAGCCAGCCGGACCCCGCGGTCCTCAGGGGGACCGTAACGCTCTCCAGGAGATGGAGAAGGGGGGATTTGGCTCCGGGCTCTAATCGCTGCCAACCTGCAGCTCCTTTTCTTCGCAGCCGGGAAGGCTTCGGCGGGCAGCGTGCCGTGGGAGATCAGACACTCGGGGCTCTGCCAGCTGACACGTGCAAGCACAGGAGTGACGGGAGCTTGTAAATCAAACCTTGTTCAGCGGGGTACCACATATTTACACACACTATCGCCCTCCTGAATAGAGATCAAATATCCACTAAACGCAGTGGAACAAAAGGGGTTATCTTCAATTCAGGCTGTTAGTAGCGCACAGGGCTAATAAATAATAGTGTCTCCTATAGGGAGGATTTGTAGGAGGAAAGGCAAAGGCTACGAAAGAATAAACAGCAGCTAACAGGTCCTTTGTCTTTGCTATCTGATCCTGGGTAAAACAGTCCTGTCTACACGGTCATTGCTAGGTCTTTTCCCCAACGTTTCTCCCCAGCAGTTTCCATAGGTGACCTTGCCCTTCAGCAGGAATACTCTTACGGGGGCGGAGAGCTGAGACCACACCAATCTGGTCTGGTGTGGTCTGCCTCTGTCCTCCCAGTGTGGAAGTGGGACGGCTCGGCTGGGCACCCTCTGCCCCAGCAAGCTTCATGCCCACGGCAATCTCAGAGCACGGGGATGGTAGCCCCGAGCAAGAAAACAGCACGAAGACGGGTCAAACATGTCCTGAACGGGCTTCCCAGGAGCGGGTGGAAGGGGTTCCTGCTCCCCCTTGTCCGGCCTGTGCTCACAGACCCCAGCGGGGGCTCCGGCCCCCCAGACACATCAGAACTCTTCGCCCCATGTACCTGAGGGTGGTGCCGCAGGGGCACGGGAGACACTGCGCCCGTGAGCTGGCCTGCCTGCCTGCTGAGCTGCTAATTCCTGACGGCAGCTGGCTGCCTTGGGAAAAGCGAGTCTGCACCACAGATCCCTGCCATGCCAAGGAAATTCCTGCATAAAATGCCTTTGTGAAAGAATAGATGACAGTGTGAGAGTTCAGACTAACTCCAGCCAACACCTCCCTTTGTGAACCTCCCTACCAAAAAGCCCCACGGCAGCAGGAGCCGGGGGTAGGGCACCATGCGAAACACTGCTCTGACACCAGGGTGAAATGCGTCACTGGTGGCTGATGGCGATTCAAGCTCTTCCCTATCAAATGGAAACAATTAATGAACTATTCAGCCTGCTGTACGCTGGACATACTGAGAAGGGAACTGAGCAGGGATGGGCAAACCTCAAACAATGCAGACGTCTGGATGCTTGTCTAGGACAAACCCGAATTAACAGCTTTGGTCTGATGGGGGAAGCTCAGAGAGCGCATCGCATCGAGCACTGGCACAGGGAGGAGTCACCCCAGAAGCTTTGGGGAGCTCCAGGGTCTCCTTTTTTATCCTCACGCTTTGCGTTTTCTGAGGATCACAGAAGAAATGCTGCACAGCAAAGCAGAAAACAGAGATCACTCCCTGCTCGATGGGGAAACAGTGGCATGGAAAGTTACCATCCCCTGAGCAATGCCTCCCAGGCTGGGAGCATGAAGGGTTAAGACAGCAGCATGTCCTGCCAGTCCCAGTCCCAGGTGACAGTCCCAACACCTGCCAAATCCAGAGTCTCCTGGCCACATCCATGGGCTGGAGGACTGGTGGGCGAGAGGACTAGTCACCCAGGACAGCCAAGAAAAATTCGTGAATATTATACAGTAGAGAGACTTCTTGCAACGCTCACACACTTGAAGACATTTCAGGCTGTTTGCAGGCTGTGGGGGAGAAGTGCAGCAGGGCCTCTTCGCTCAGGATGGATTTGGCACGTTCTTGAAGTGAACGGAGGGGAAAATGCACCAGGAGCAGCCCTCGGCCAGCAAAGCACGCTCAGATCTAAGCACGCTCCTCAGTCCCACGGCATCGATCTGAGTCAGGGCTGGTACGATCTGGCGCTGGCTACAAATGTAGAGGCCGGGCGACGAGGTTTGAGGGATGATTTGCTTCTCTCTGGGTCTATTTCTGGTCCCCACAGCTGAGCTGTGGGAGGTTTGGCACCTCTCCCCCTTCCTCCGGGTAGAAATGCACTGAGGTGGGTGTGCGCAACACTTTGGTACGGAGAGGCTGAGCGGCTCGGGCTCCGCCACGTCGCGTGGGGCTCAGCGACAGGACGGGGGGAGATGAGCTCCTGAGACAGCGGCTGGGAACGGCGTCCTGCCCCGTGTGACGATGGCAGAGAGGGTCACAGGCTTGGGGGGGGCGGGGGGGGGCGTGATGACAAAGGGGCTGCCCCATCAGTGCCCGGGAAAGGCTGGCCCAAGGGCTCGGCGCAGCAAGGGGAGGCAGCACGGAGCTGATGCTCGTCTGTCCCTGCTTCCACGCAGCCCTAGCAGCAGGTACCCGCACCCCAGGTGGGCTAAGCCAGCCCTTGCTCAGCCCCTGGGGAGCAGTCAGCTGGCTGAATTTGGAAACACAGTGGTGGCAAGGAGGGGGGAGATGCTGGGGGAAGCAATGGGAAGCCCCCCCCCTCCACCCAGCTGCTCCATCCTTGTCAGGACTCAGGTACCAAAGATGGGGAGAGAAAAAGGGGTTACGTAGGCAGAGGCAAGGGCAAGGAAGGGAGGGCTGCCCTGGGTTTTGTGCTTCAGGTGCAGTCTCGCCACTGCCAGGTTGGGTCATGCCTCCAGCTCGTAACGTGGCTGCAGAGTGTGTCCCCAAGAAATAAGGGGTGCAGAGCAGGTTGTCTGAGCAAAGGTGCGTTTTCAGAAATGCCTGCCTGGGCCGAACGCTACGATCCACAGCCCAGCTTTGGAGATACCATTCTCTGCTCACAAAACCTCCCCGTGCCCGGCTCCCCCCACTCCCTGAGGGCAGCAAGTGGTTCCCTGGGTCAGCACGCGATCCTGCGCTCCGGCCAATGCCCGGGGCAGCCCCTCACCAGAGCACCTGCACAGAGGGTGGGAGCTCATGTCTGATGGGGGCAACATGGAAACAAGAGGGGAAAAAGGCCACAGGTCCATCAACAGCAGCTGCTAGGGGCTGTGGTTGTGGGGATGGGCAAGGGAGAGCCTGCAGCCAAGGGCGCTTCAGCATCATCCTGCTCGAGTCAGTAATTCTGCGGTGGGTCAGGTGGGAGCGTGTTGCTGTCTCCTTTCTCAGTGCTTTGATCTCCATGGTGACAAGGGGAATGCGAGATCCAAGTTTAAAATATACTCTGCCTCCTGTTCTTCCCTCGGGCTGAGGAAGAGAGAGAGAGATGGGTCAGAGAGGTCAGATGGCGAGCGGCACTTTGCAGAGATGCCAAGCCCTGCGGTGCTCTGGGTTTGGAGGTTAACGAGCCCATGGCAGCCACAGGGCATCTGGATGTGACTCTGGTACCACGGCAGGTGACAAGTGAGGATGCCCCAGGGTAACTTGTGGACTAAAGCAGGGAGCAGGAACCAGGTTTGGTTTTTTTCCTATGTGTGACCCACTGGGAAGAACCCCAGTGCCAGCACGGTCCGTGGCACCATCCGGGAGAGGTCAGTGTGATTTTCCCCACTCCTACCTGACTGCTGAAATGCTGAGCCTCGGTAGCCAGGGTCCTTTTGAAGCTGGATCTCTTTCAGGGAGAAGATGGAGACGTCTAGGCAGAGGGGGCAGAGAGAGAGGGGTCAGCTCAGCTGGCTGAGCCAGCAGCCGTCTGCAAACCCCGAGCCGGGATGCACGGCAGTGCCCAAGCACAGCACTGCGCCTCATCAGAGCTTTCCTCTCACACTCCCACTCTACACTGTCCTGCCCAAACGGTTTCTTGCCCTCGCAGCCACCAAGCTCCCACCCCACCCTGCTCCAGGAGCACCTCTGAGGGAGCAAAGAGAAGAGGCATCCGAAGAGACCTGGCTGCAAACCATCACCCTCGGGCTGCAGAGCAGCTCTTTGCCCCACATCCCCCAGGCAAGAGGACAGCGGGCACTTACTGTCGGGCAGGAGGTGCACCCGCTCTCCCAGGCTCTTGAAGTAAGCGTGCCGCAGGGCTGCCTCCGCCGAAACCCGGCCCTTGGCTTCATACTGCACAAAGCCCCAGAGAAAGGCAGTTACACACAGTCCGCGCGCGCGAGACGGCGTTCAGTGGGCACGGAGGCCCCACACAGGGTGCGTGCACATCTAAGTGCCCAAGCAACTGCCTGTGCTGCGTGGGTGACCGTGTGCCCAAACCCCCTGCGCACCGTGGGGGTTCCGCAGGCAATTCCCAGAGCCATTTGCATGTGCACAAGGATACAGCACACCCTGTGTGACCGCAGGAGCGCACCGGCCACGGCGTACCTTACGGATCATCAGGTCTGTGTCCTCTCACTTGCGTGTGAGAGGACACAGGGTGAAGGATGGTTCAGCATTCTTAATGGGAGGTGGTTTGGGATAGCATCTACAGCGCCACAGCTGTGGGGCCATGGCTTATTCTGCAGGCACAGCTCCTCTCCTGCCTGCCTCCAAAATCAGCGTGAGGGCAGCCAGAGTGCCTCCACTTCAGTAAATCCCTTTGCCATCTACCTGGACTGCTCTCTCACTCACCAGGAGGAGGTTCATCAGCAAGTCAATGCCTTCAGAGTCCAGCCTGAGAGAAGGAGGAAATAAAAACCGGAGCATTATTGCACTCAGGAGGCATTGCAGTCGTCAATGCAAGGGACAAGTGGCAGCTGGGACCTCCAGTGCACAGCTGCATTCAGAAGCTGCCAGCACCACGAGCAGAAAATGAAACTGGTCTTCCCAGGGTCCCCTTTACAACCAGCACAAGCCCACCATGCCTTATGTGTCCCTGCTCAAGGAGGTACCTTGGGGCGTGATTTATTAATGGCTGGGCTCGGTACTGCGTGAAATTGTAAGCCTTAAACTCCTCGTTGGATGTTATTCCAGGCCAGGTGTCTTCTGTTGGGGTTCCTGGGAGGGGGAGAGAGAGAAGCCCGTCGCGCTCATCTGGCGCAGAGAGAGGAGCCCCGTGCGTGCGGGTGTCTGTCTGTCCTGCCCGGGGGAGAGGGCACGGATTTCCCCAGCAGACTGGGACCCGCCTGCGCATCCCACGGGGCAGCCGGCGAGTCGCTCCTCGCCCCTCTGCTGACTGCAAGGCTGGAGGGGGGCTGCCCACGCCTGCCCACGCCTCTTCAAGGCTTTGCCAGCCGGCTCCCTCCAGGCTCCTGCGCTTTGTCCCCGCTCCGGCAGTCAGCCACTGCCCTCGCGTGGGGATTTGGGAGACAGCAGAAGACTCACCCAGCAGCCTGAAGATCAAATGCAGCTCTTCTTTCACCGTGGAGCCGGGGAACATGGGCCGGCCGGTGACCATCTCGTAGTGGATGCACCCAACACCCCTAGAGCGGCAGCAGAGGCTCTGGGATTAGTGAGGGAGAAGCCCCGTGGACACCCCACCACCCCTTGGCCAGGGCTGAGGTTCCTGGAGAGGGAAATGAGCCCCAGGAGCTGTGTCCTTTCTCTGCTACAGGTGAGCATTCACCCCTGATGGGGACAGTGTCCTCCAAAGACCCTGAGCCGCAGGGGACACGGAAAACGGGTCTGGGAGAGCCCACCATGCTCTGGTGGAACCAACAGTGGGCATGGTGCACATGCTGCCCTGGCAGATGGGTGGAAATGCCCGACCCAACGTCTCAGAGACCCCAGGAAGCTCGGTTTGGAGCTGTGACTCACCACATGTCGATGGGTGTGGAATATTCGGTGGATCCCAGCAGGACGTCGGGGGGCCGGTACCACAGTGTGACCACTTCATTGGAATATGTTTTCGTAGGGACTGACTTGGCTCTGGCTAGTCCTGAGGACGAAAGGGATGGGCATCGAGGAGCTGCAGCTAGCTGCACCTCCTCGCAGCACCGTCCCCAGAGAGGTCCACCTACCGAAGTCAGCCAGCTTGAGCTCTCCTCTCTCGTTGATGAGCAAATTCTGGGGTTTGAGGTCTCGGTGAAGGATCTTTCTCCCGTGACAGTAAGCCAGACCACGCAGCAGCTGGAACATGAAGATCTGTGGGGAGGAGAAGGGGCTGGCATTTAGCACCGGGTCATTGGGCACCAAAAATGAGTCTGTCTCAGGGGCTCTCAAAACTCATGGCCAGGAAAGACCCCTCGAAGCTGGCCTGGGGTGAGACGCACTGTTAGACAAGTGTTCAGGCCCATCACCAGCAATCCAGAGAAGGGGCTGAACAAAGTCTGCATGCGCAGTAATTTTATTTAGGGTGGCAGCGACTCAAGAAAAGCTGGTGGAGCATCAGAGCAAGCTGAAAAAGGTCAAAGAAGAATGAGAAGGGTGAACTGAAGAGAGAAGGGGTACCAGCCTCACCCAGCCCTGCAACACATTGGACTGCCCTCAGGGTGAGCATATGGGGAGAGGTGGGGGTACGGGGTCCCAGGCAGCACCGTCTTACCTTCACGTTGTGCACGCTCATTAGGTTCCCGCAGTTATCCAGGTACTGTTTGAGGTCGTTGTCCTGCAACGGGGAGCACATGTCAGCCTCCCCCTCCCTCGGCCCCCATCACCCACCCACGGAAAGGCAGCCGTCCTCCCGCCCCGTGTCTGCAGAAAAAAACACCCCCCGCCCCCCCGACCCACCAGGTACTCGAAGACGAGGGTGAGGGAGCGCTCGGTGTGGATGATGTCGTGCAGGGTCACGATGTTGGCGTGTTTCAGGTTCTTCAGCAGCGACACTGCGAGGAGAGAGGGGACGGCAGGTTGGGGCAGCAGGACCCGGGACGGCCCTCTGCGTGTTACAAATGAATGAAGCCAATCTTTATAAAAAGCACATCATTTTATTTGGGTTCAATCAATTTCGGGTGAGAAGCAATAGGCAAAGCAGCGCTGGGTGCGCGGAGAGCCTCAGCTCTGCCACAACGCACCCAGCGCTGCTTTGCCTATTGCTTCTCACCCGAAATTGATTGAACCCAAATAAAATGATGTGCTTTTTATAAAGATTGGCTTCATTCATTTATAACATGCGGTATCCGTGTCCGCCTGCTCCTCCCTTCCCAAATCCCGGCATTGCTCCTGAGGGCTGGGGAGGGGAAAAGCCCCTCCTGCCCTCACCTTCCCGTATGGCCGTGCAAGGTGCCCCTTCCTCGTGCTCCAGGCGGATTTCCTTCAGGGCAACGAGGTTTTCGGTCAGCTTGCTGCGGCCCTTGAAGACAGTGGCGTAAGTGCCCTGGGTGGGGAGAGAGAAAAAACAAGCCATGCAGACCATCTACCGGGGTGGCACAACACCGAATCACTCCATAACATTTTGAGGAAGGATCATTTGAAGCTACAGGGCCAAGCCTGAAGTCCACACAAAGAGTTGGTCTAAAAATCGCTAGATACTGAAAAAATTTGGTTACGGTCTGCCCTTTGCACTTCAAGCTGCCCTTCTAACTTAATTTAAATCCCTACAGGGGTTTCATAGTCTACTCACCTCTCCCAGTTTGTCCAGTTTAACATAGGTTTCCAGCTTCCCAAACCCAATATCTGACTGTAAGAGAGAAAGGAAAACATCACTGGGAGGAATCTCATCCGTGGATGACTTCACCTCCTGGGGGAAGGTCAAGGGCAGTAACAGCTTTGGGGGCAGATCAATCAAGGCAGGTGCTTGCATGCAGAAGCCCAGCTGATCTGAGTACATAACGTCCATTGTTTTCCTGGAGAAGCCGTGCAGGTGACCAGGCAATCAATCAGAAAACCTCCACAACCCACCAGCAGCTGAAGCGAAATGGGTGGCACCTGCACCCCGTGCCCCGGGGCGGCCGCAGCGACTGCCCCTTCCCGCTGCCACCCCTGCAATTCCCTCTCCTGTCACCCCCCACCCTGATGCAGCAGCAGCCAAGCTGAACAGGAGCTGTGAATTGCAAAGAGCCGATGCCCTTTCGATGGGAGAAGCCTCATGGGATCCTGCTGCCGATGCCCAGCCCTTTTCTCAAGTGCTTTCCTATGTCCTGGTCTCTGCTGTGACACCCTTCATTTCTCTGCTGTTCAAATCAAGCGTGAAAGGGACATTTCCCCATTTGGAACCGTAACTCTTTAACATATTGCTGAGACCTGCTCTCCTGTACCCAGTGAAAGAAGGGCAACCACGGCAAGGCCACACATTTAGGTGTTGCCCCTAGTAGAGCCCTGAAATTGCCATTTTCTGTGGGGACAGAGACACATCCTCGGTTAGTTTGGATTATCTGTTTGCTAGCGCAGGGGATGGTTCCCAGCACAAGAGGGCCCAAGGCTCAGGGCAAATCATCGGTCCTTAAACCGAATGAACTGGTATCATTCTCCCACAAAATATGTTTCCATCGGTGTAGCCCCAGGCCAGCCGCCAGCTCTGGCTCCCACCCAGCTGAGGTTCACGCAGGCTGGGTTTGGACCAGCAAATCCCAAGGGAACATAGTGGGGTTTTTTTACTCCATTTTGGCTCCCCCAAACCCTCTGCATACCCCGGGAACAGATGTGTCCTGAGCAGGGAAATGAGGCGGCTGCTGCACTCTGAGGTGCTGTACTCCCCCCCGAGGCATACTGCAAGGTTTGCAGGAGCATGCCTTATTCATGGAGGGGACCATGAATATTAATGGTACGTTGCTCTGGCTGTGTCTATTTCATTGATTAGACAGAACAGGCAGGTAAATGCAAGCTCTCCTTTCCTCCTCCCTTCCCCTGAACAGGCATGCCAAGATGTGAAGATGCCTGCTGAGACCCCACTGTTGTATCTGTATAGCACTGAGCACTCCTGGGCAGCAGGACACATGCCTGCACATTTGTAAACAGGTCACCGGGTTCTTGCTCCTATACATGCTGATGCTCTGCAGTAAAGAAACTGAAATGCCAACACTAATGCAAAGTCTAATTCATTATTCATTGGCATTTGCATTTCAACTAGCAGAGGCTCTGGCTTTCCACCTCCTCCCGTTCTGAAGGAGCCAGGCCAAGAGGAAAGTCAGGTATATGCAGAGGCAAGTGAAGGAATGCGCAGATCTGGGGCTTTGCGCAGCAGTATGCAGATGTGCATGTGTAGGAAGAGATGCATATGTGCACAGTGGGCGGAATGTGTGCTGCTGGGAGTGTGCAGGAAGAGATCTGCACGGGCAGGGATGCGTGTGTGTGTATCTCCACGACGCAGCGGGTACAAGGAAACCTGCACAGCCCGGCGTGCCTGCACGGGTGGCTGGCAATCGGCACATGCATCTGCTGGCTGGGACTTGTATGCATGAAGTGAGATGCTGTGCCCGGCCCTGCTTGCTCTGCATGGTGAGACTTACGAGGGAAGCCCGCCGGGACATCCTGCTGAGGGGTTTGGGGAACTCCGGGCTCTCCATCTGCAGCTTCTGCAAGAACTCGGGGGGCAAGCGGATGTCCATGGGCAGGGAGAGACGCTTGCTGACGTCCTGCAGAGAGGGTCAGAAGAGCAGGTGATGAAAGCATCTGACGAAAGGACTGTACAGAGTCATTCAAGGGGAAGTGCTCTCTAACCAGAGCTGGTATCAACGGTGAAGGAATGGGGGGGAGCACCTGTGGGACCCTTAGTCAAAGGAAAAGGGAAGGGGTGTGTGCAAGTGTGTGCATGGGGATGTCCGCTGGGCTTTGTCAGGTACCAGGGGAGTCATGTTGAGGGTACCCAAGGGGATGTCAGGGCTCGCTGCCAGGTCCCCACAAACCAAACACCGGCTCTTCCAGCCAGCAGGCAGGTGACAACCAGAACTTGCCACGTCCCTCCTGCCCGCTCCAGCCCGCAGCAGTACTTGCCTCCATGGAGAAGCGGCGCTGGTTGTTGTTGCGGTAGCGCACGGCCATCGGAGACTGGCCTTCCACCTCGGAGGGGGAGATGGGGCTGGTGTCTGCTCGGAAGTCCCTGCCCAGGTGTCCCAGCTGCAGGTGCCCTTGAGCCAGGTCTGAGGACAGAGAGAAAGGAGACTGAGCTGCTGGAGTGGTAGCAGAAGTGCCAAGACCCGAGGCATTTGTTTTGGAGAAAAGAGAATAAGAGCAGAGCAGGGAGGTCCAGAGACGCTCTGGGGCCCTGGGAAGTCTTCTTCCTTCTCTCTATCCAGGAGACAGAGGGAATACCTGCTTTTTGCTCCAGACTCCTGGTGCATTGCCAACCACATGTGAGTGCTGAGCCATGTGCTCAGCAGCACCCCCAAGGCGCCCTCATGCAGCCCCCCTGCAATGAAGGTCTCTTGACAGACGGGGAGGGGGATGCAGGGAGTAGAGCTCCTTCACACTTAAGGCCACCCAGACCTCCCACGTCCCAGTCCAGTGCTCACCCCACCAGGCAGCATTGCCAAGCAGCTCACCCCTCTGCTGCCGCACCACGGGGTTTTGCACGGGCAAGCATTCATCTTAACTTCCCAGCCTTATCTTCACTAAGGTCACATTAGACAAAACACGATTTGCACTTTAAGAACATCTAGGTGCCTTATCGTGTCTCTGGATCCCTCTGTGCTAGGTCTGTACGAAAACAAAACAGAAAGAGAGCCCTGGCCCTGGGGAGTTTACAAGCACAAATACCTAATCTGCCTCAGGAACCGCATAAACTAACCAACATCAGGGTACTTTCCTCCAAGGATGTGACCGTTTCTCAAAAGGTGTTTGGGATTAAAGGCTGCAGAGTCACTTACTGCAAAACAAAACACTCCAGGCTTTCCTGCCCCAACCTGCTGCACTCAGACAGACACAGAGCCCTGAGAAGCACAAAAGCTCTCTTGAAAACCAAAGCAGCTCAGAAAAATAACTCTTCTCTTGGGACTCCAGGTGTGAAGCCTCACAGAGCCCAAGAAACCCTGAAAGGAGCAAGAAATCAGAACAAAATAAGCCATTGAGCTCCCTCTGGTCTCCGGTTCAAGGCTTGCACTTAAGCCTCCTCACTCTGTAATTAGCAGCTGGTTGGTAGCAATATTCTGGCGCACACAGACCCAGACAGTGGCCCGGCAAAACACTGATGAGTTCAGCGCAGGTCACCTGGACCCCAGTGGTGTTTTCCCCCAGTTCACGTGGATGCTGTTCAGAAGGGGGCAGCGCTAACTGGGTGTGCTGGGCGGGAGGAGAGGCCACCTCCCCAAGGGAGGGATGCATCTCCCTCTGAAAAGGTGCAGGGCCAAGCAGGGGCGACCGTTTTGTCCCCTTGCCGGTGGCCACACAGCTCTTGCCCTTCTCACTTAAACTCTGCAGCCACGCTCCAAGTTAGCAAAGGCCTCCGGGGTCCAAGGGCCCTGCTGTAAAGCACCCCGTGTCCTCCACGCATCCAGGCACCCTGCAGTTACTTCCCCAGAGGAAGGAGGAACATTGCAGGAGGGAAACTCCCCAGGGAGGACCTGTGATGCCCCAGGCTGAGCCACTGAGCCCTGCTCCCTGCCAAGCCCTTTCCCAGAGCTGCACAGAGACAATCCCCAGCTATGCCTAACGCAGATTTCAGCACATCCATCCCAGTGTGCTCAGGCAGCCAGCGATGATCTCATTGCTGAAGACTGGAGCGGGAGGGCTGGCTTTCACGGGGTGGTGAGCAGGGCTGGGACCTGGCTGCAGTTTGCTCATCTGACGGATGAGAGCTGGCAGGCAAGTGACCTGGGAAAAGATGCGGCTTCGTGCCATGGTCACTGGGGAACCAGGGGACCCGCCAGCTCAGGGATGCAGGGTGTCCTCAATGGACAGCCTGCACCCAAGGGATGGGTTCAGCCCATGTCACTGGGCTCGGGAGCATCTGAAACTGTGCCAGGAGTTTTTGGGCAGACAGGCAAGAACACGGTGCAGCGTCAGCCCTTCTCCCAGGACCGCTGTGGGACTCTGGTCCCTGTCCTTTTCTGGCCATCTGCTTGTGCAGGAACAGTTAGGAAACTTACCCTGAATTAACCACAGGTATGGCATTAACATAGACCAATTAAACTGGATCAAATCTTTTTAACTTGCTCAATTCCTAAGCAAATTATCTGGAAAAAAAACAATAGCCATTTCCAATCTGACTGAACGGAGTTCAACTAATCCACTTTAAATGATAGTTTGGGTGAGTATGTGCTGGTTCCCATAGGTAAACACGCCCAAAGTCTTGTAGCCTGCCCTGAAAGGTGCAAACCAGTAGCACTGTCTCTCTGAACCAGCAAAGCACTGGGTAGATTAGTGCCAATCTCTCCTCATCTACAAGAGCATCAGATGTAAAGCCAGAGGTAAAATGACAACCTGGGCATTCTAGCGCATGCAAAGGGGAACAGGATACACAAAAGATGTGAACTACCACAGGATGGGAAAAGCACGTAAAAAGACACATAAGACTCACAGAGAGGAGGGGAAAAGGGTTTTGGCTGCCCTGGGGCCAGGGAGGGCTGGTGGGATGTGCCAGCCTGGGCCATCCTGCACTGTCACAAGGTGCCCACAGCACCCGGAGATACCCGGCCCCGCAGAGATGCCCTCACAGGGCTGGGGTTGCCCCCGGGCTTGGAGGAATTTGCTGGGTGCTCGCGGGAGCAGACGTGAAGCCGTGGGCGTGCAAACGTGAGGGCCTGTTTGATTCTGCTCCGCATTTCATGTGGATTACGATGAGCCCTGACACTCTGCAAATAATGAGGCTGCATGGGATATCAAAGCAAATTAAAGTGAGACCGCAGACACGACGGCTGCCTTTGACGAGCCTCCCGCCTTTTTTTATAAATATATTTAAACACTGCCTCTGCCAAAACAAGCTTTGATCTCCCAAGGAAAGGGGCCAGAAACCTTCACTGCTTGCTTGACTTATAACTTTTAATTACTTTGCTAAGTGTGAACTCTCCTCTCAAAGCTCTGTTACACTCACGAGGCAGGGCTGCACTCAGATCTTGGATTATTCATCCTCCTTCCTCCCCCTCACCATCACTTCTTTGTGGCCTTGCACTCCAAAGGCCAGATCTGGCTCTGATTTATGCCACTGCAAACTGGGAGTTACACAGGCTTTGCAGCTCAGATACTGAGACCTTATTTGGCCTTGGAGGACAGACCGGGTAGTGGCTGTTTTGGGGCAAAGCCTTGGCGTGGATATGAGCTGCTGCTGAATGCCACCAGCTCTTATCAAAGCAAATGGGAGACAGCAAGACCTAATATCTCTGAAAACCTGGAATATGGAGAGGAATGTGTGACTGAAGAATCCCAGGAGGAAAGGAAGGAGCCTCTCTGCCTACAGCCTTAATGTGATGCTGGAGCATCCATGGAGAAGGTCCCCCATCTCTGAGGATGTGGAGATGGTGCTGGCCTTTGTCAAGGACATCAGATATTGCAGCGGCTTTCTTCCACCTCTGCCTCTGCAGCTGAGCAGCCACCAAGGCCGAGGAAAGGCTGTGCTGCCCAGGGGAGGGAGGCACAAAGGGTGGAGAGGTGTTGGACACCCTGAGGCAGCCTGCAAGTAAATTAAGCTCTGACCACAGGCACCCCCTTTCCCCCCTGCTGCCTTGGCAGACTGAGCCAAGGTGACATTGCCTGTGACGGGATGTGTCCAGGCTGGAAAGCTGTTTGTTTTTCCATTTGCCAGATCTGCTTCTCTCAGGCCTTGTTTTATCAGCCTCTGTGGGTGAGGTCATGACAATTACGGGATGGAGAGGACAGAGCTGGGGATTTCCCATCACACCACCAACAGATGAGGCAGGTTTCTACCCACGAGAAGGCCTTGCCTTGTCCTGTTGCCAGAGTCAGAGAAGCTCTGCCACATAATTTTTGAGCATCTAATTAAAAGGTCTTCTGGCCTGTGCATCACCCCCCTCCCCAAGGACAGGCAGAGGCACCCACAGCCACCAAAGTGTAGGATTTGCAGACTGCCATGACCTGTGAGTGCTGATAACCTGTGATTTCTGATGCTGGAGGGAAAATAAAAACTGCAAGCAACTCCCTGAGGAGCTTCGTGAGGTGATGAAAGAAAAAATGATGTGCTGATCTCTGCTCTGATTAGCACTCTTTGCTGGAGCCAGTGATCACTGCCACGGGTCATCCGCTCACCAAGAGAGAAAAGATCACCGCAGGCAAGGCTGACATGCAGAGACAGCCCCAGGGGCATGCTCAGAGATCCAGAGCAAGGAAGGTGAAACTTGAAGCAAAGCTGTTTCATGGGGGGGGGGGGGAGAAGCAAGCATAAAAGTGACTGAAGTGGCTTCAGTCTCAGCTCTGCTTTCTGTACAACTGTAGCAAAGTTGTTTTGCCTCTCTGCACTTTGATTTCTCCACCTGTAAAAGGGAGAAGAGCAACACCTCAGAGAGAGCTAAAGTCAGAGCCCTCTCCAGACCAGGCAGCTCCCGTGAGGTCCAGACCTCACCACCAAACCCTGCAAAAGAGCAACTTGTGTATAAACCCCCTTCTCATCCCCTCCAGCACCACCAAAACTCTCCTGATCCCCTACACATCGGAAGCATCACACTCCCCCGCCGTGCCTGAATGCCTCCTCGCCCCGGGGTGCTGGGGCTCGTGCCCCCCACACCTCTGCTGAGCCCATGCCAAATCCTGGCACAGGGCTGTGGGCAAAGAGCTCCCAGCCGGGAGGGGTTGATTAAACGGCCGAAGAGATGCCTCAGACAAATGTGGTTGTCAGGGCTCTTCATATACCACAGCCACAGCCTGCAGGAGATGGAGATTAAGGGCACTGCGGAGGTGACTTCTCAGGGTTGTTTACAGTCCTCAAGGGAAACTTAATCAAGAGATCTCGGGCAGGAGGGAGCAGGCTCGGGGTGGTGGGTACGGCAGGGACAGCGCGTTTTGCCTGTCTTGCGTGGGAGAGGGCTCGGGTGCAAACTGGGAACAGTGAGCCGGGGAGCAGGGGGGCACCAGGGAGCGAAAGCTGTGCCAGGGGGCCAGGACGTGCCCATCCAGGATGTACTGACTGGTGGGGGGCTGGCACGGGGGTGTCCCACAGCAGCCGTACCCCACGGGATGGTGCTGGCAGACCCCGAGCCCCTGATCCCTGATGTATTGCCGGGTCTAGGCAGGAGGATCTCTTAATCATACCACATTATGGTTTAGTACCGGTCCAGCCTCTACCCACAGGGTTGGGAACACCCTCAGTCCTGGCCCCAGGCTCAGTCCGCTCTGACTTTGCTCTTATTTTTTCCTGGCTATCTCAGGAACAAGACTAAAAGCCGGAGGGGGATAGACAGATGTTGCTTGCACTGGTTTGCATTCAAGGGCAAAGGAAGAACCGTGACTGATGCTTCATTAAAGCAGAAGAACGGGGGGAATTGCCTCTCCAACAAAGCCTCGGTTTGCACGGTGGAGATAACAAGTCTGGGCTCAGACATCCCAGAGCAGAGGTCCCCCAAGGAAGGCAACAGCAGGAGCAGCTGTCAGCACTGAGGACTTTCTTAGCCTTGCACCATTTTATCCCCACAGCTTCTGCACATCTAATTAAGGGCTCAAGTCTAATTATAGCCCTCGCTGTTTGCTGGGGTGTGAGGGGAGGTGTGGGGGTGTGTGTGTGGAGGAGGAGGGAAGGAGGCAGTGAAGGGATGCTGTTCAGGGCAGCCTGGGTGTCTGCAGGGATAAAGAAGAGCATCAGGAGCTGCAGGAGTGAGGAAAGCAGCTCTAAACTGGGTTACTGCATCTCTTCTTTCAAGGAGGTTAGCTGGCAGAGAGATGCTCCCTCCCTGCTGGGGCAGATGCAAGTGCCAGGCAATTACATCTCGGTCTCAGCCCCTGCTTGCAGCAAAAGTTTCTAGCAATTGTGGCTGCAGGGTGAGGGGAAAAAAGAGCTTGAACGTGACCTGAGTGGAGCTGAGGGCACTGACACATGAACGGGCTGGCCGGTGGCAAAGCGAGTTGTTTTGGTAGGAGGCAGGGGCAAACACGTGACGTGATCGCCAGGAGCGGTTCAGCCTCGCACCCGCAGCAGCGAATTTACCCCTGGATGAATCAAGTCTAACTTTATCAGGTTTCCAAGCGCCTGCCTGACAGAGGCTCTGCCTGCTTGTCCGTGCACGGCCGCCTTGGCGCGATCTGCTCCCGCTTTACGCCTCGAGCATTGCCTCTCCCTCTCTCTGCCCACAGCGGAGACAGCAGAGCCTGCCCCAGCCTGCAGTGAGGCGGCTGCTCTGTTTGCAGAAGGGATATGCCCCGTTCTGCTCGTGGAGGTGTTAACCCTAAACCTCCCTGGGACCTTGAGAACTGCACCGAAGCAGAAGGCTGCGGCTCCAGCAGGAAGGGATGGTTCAGCGAGCCCCAGAAGCTCCCCTGAGCAGAGAGAGCAGCCCCTTTGGCTTGCTGGAGGTGTCAGCCTGTAGCCCTGGGGAGGGCTCAAACACCACTGTCACTTTTGGGCGGGCAGAAGGAGATCCCACGCTTTCCCACTCTCTACCTTAACCACAGATATGTCATTCCTCCCCGTTTTGTGCAAATTCCTTTCTCTCCTGTAAGGCTTTCCTTATGCAAGTATAAATCTCTCTTCAGAGCAGATTTAATGACAAGGTGTTATTAATCCTTCTGGATAAATGGGGAAAGCAACACAGACAAAGGGACAGGAACTTTCCACACATCCACACACCCAGAGAAAGGCCGGGGGGGGGGGCTGGAGTGGAGATGCTTGCTGGCAGCGCTGACCCCAGGCACTCCTGACCAGCCCCAGCACCGCGGTAGGGGCCCGGGGGCTCCTCACCTTCATTCCTCCGGTTGTTGAGCTGGTTGAACTGCTCCGTGAACTCCGTCAGTGACTCCTCGATGGTCTCCGTCCGAGGAACCGAGAGTGAAAACCTCCGCTTGAAGTTTTTCATCTTGTTCATTTTACCTTGTGCTGCGAGGGATGGCAGAGCCCTGTGGGGAAGGGGAGAGAGCAGGCTGAGAGGGCTGGATGCTGCACGGGATGGTCCCACAGCCCCACAGCTCCTGTTCTTTGGGGCTGGAAGCACCTCGACCCAAATTTCTCCTGCTGGGGATCCACAGGGGTCCCCGGGGACATCCTCTTCTCCAAGGCACTTCTGCTGCATCAGAGCAAAAGAGGAGCCCGTGGTCACCAGGGCAATCAGGTTCCTCGTGTCTTTAAGAGCTGGCTGTGGCCAAGAGGTTCAGGGGCCTTTTTATAAGCTAATAATCAGAGATGAGCCCAGGGCAGGGCTGTGCACACTGAATCACGAGTACTAAGACAGGCTGCGCCTTAGAGCATCCTTGGAAACTCCGAGAATGCCTAGAACAGGGAAAAGCAGGGTAGAAGTATAAGGAAAGCAAGCAAGAGTAAACACTGATGGAAAAGATTCAATGCCACACTCCTCTCTGTACAAGGAGGTACCTATCCTCTGGCATTTTGGTCCGTGCTTTGCCCTTGCAAGAAAGACTACCTGAGCCCACGGCAAAATGCTGAGTGAAGCCAGTAGCAGCTGGGGGGGATCCCCAAGAGCCAGAGCAAGGGGAGATGCTTTGAGCTCACAAGCTCTTGAATGACTCATCTGGTACTGGCATTAGAATCGCCTTACCCGGGGATCTGATTAAAGAGGTAAAACCCTTAAACGAAGCAAACCCTCAAGGGGCACATGGCGACGCGTGCGGAGTCTGAGCAGCCACACGAGCAGGCTGGGGGAGCTGGCTCTGGGTGTCTCGGAGCTGGCTCTGGGTGTCTCGGAGCTGGCTCTGGGTGTCTCGGAGCTGCACGCCGCTTCGCCTTTCCTGCTTCGGCTCTTGCCAGGCCCGTCTGCAGCTCCGCGGCGCAGATGGGACCAGGCTGCAGGAGCTGGGGGTGCACGCCTGGGTCTCCAGCACCGGCCCCGCCGCACGCAGGCGTTATCCCTCCTGCCGAGCACACACCCAGCAAACAGCCAACCCTCCCAGTTGCCTGGACCCGCTCACCCCCAACCAGCCACAGCTCTGCCCCTTCCAGCCCCAGGCCTGAGGAGTTTTGGGTCTACCCCTCTCCCCTTCCCAATCTGATGAGTGTAGGGCCGCTCCTCCACCAGCCTTTATTGTCTCAACCTTCTAACCTATCTGGTGGAGGATTTTTCATTAACAGCACTGGATTCCTTTAATGCTACTCACACCCATCAGCCCAAAGGGGAAAAATCATCCCTTGGTACCAACCAGGCACCAGAAGCTCCACAGAGCAGTTTCTTCCTGCACCAACACATACATCCCACGACTTTGGCACCCCTGGAGCAGGTCGGCTCCCCTACTCCTGGGTGTCCCTGCTACAGCTGAGCAGCCCTCTTCCCCAGCTCTCCCCACTCCCTCCCAGCCCCCTCCGGGGCTTATCAGCACAAACAAATGGTGATCACATTCCAGACTGATGCGAACAGACACAGCATCCGGGAGCTAATGCACTGCGTCGCCAGGGCAACGGGAAGACTTGGGTTGACATGCCTGCATCTGAAAGCTTAAAAGATTATCCGTCAGCAATATAAACATTCCGTTTGGGTGTCTGCCATGCTCTGCTGTGAGGCATGGCACCCTGCTGTGGGTGCAATCCCCCAAAAATCCCTGGGATTCACCTGAATCCTGGGGACTCACACCCCTCGACCATCCCCACTCATCTCCCGCCTTTAATGCTGCAAAACCCTAAAGCTGAAGGCTGGCCAGCAATGCTTGCGCACCTGGAATTGGGGCTGGGGTATTTGGCTGGGGGTGGGAAGGAAGGCTGGAGGCTGCTCTGAGTTGCAAAGCGAGGCAGGAGGATGCTAGACACATCCACTTCAGACTTCAGACATTTAAATGTTTTCTCAGCACTACAGAAACATGCTTTGACAACAAAGATGCTGGCACTCATGAATGCTGCATTAACAAAGTCTCCATGCTGGTGCCTTCCTCATGGCCAAGAATAAAGTCCCCAAGCACTGTTGTTCCTTCTGAAGGGAAGGCAAAGCTTGATACTTTGGAGACCACTTTCCCAGCCCGAGGCTCTTATCTGGCTCCTTACCTTGCAACCTAAGCAAATTGTAACCGAGGCACTGCTGGCCTGTGGAAGTGCCACTAGTGATGCAGGCACCCAAGGAACTAAACTGACCTGAAGTGTTTTGCTCCATCTATGTGTGCTGACACTGATAAAGTGGCACCAGTAAAAGCTACAGAGGCTCCTGTGCTCGGCACTGTTTTACTCTCAAACAGAAACCAGGAGCTCAGGGGAAATCCGTGACGCTCCCCGCAGGTACATCAGAGGCTCAAACAAAAGACAATCTTTCCACATTAATGTTCAGATAAGCTCCAGTGACTATTCTTTCAAATGAGAGCATAAGCAGGTTTCCATGAATCTCTGGTGAAGGTTACACTACTGATCTGCCCTCTGGTAGCACCCTGAGGGACCCTCACACATGTCCATAACGCAGCAAATGCAAGGACACACTCGCAGCAGCAAGTGCGGCAATTACTTGACTTCAAATCCACCTGAAGATACCCGGCTGCCTTCACCAGAAACTGGCAGGGAAGAGAGGAAGAGTTGCATGAGATTGCCCCTTGCCAGTCCCCCAAGATGCTTAAATCACACCTTGGAGGGGAAGGCTCTGCATTTCAAGAGAGATTTAGCAACGCTGTGCATCCCTAACAGTAGATGAAAGAAGTGTATCCAAATTGTGGATAACTCACTTGCACGACCAAGGACAGACCCCAACTCTGAGCATGATCCTCTTTTCCTCCCCTTTGGGAAAGGGCACCCCACCTGGGACTGGGAGGGACTGGGCTGGAGGGCTGGGGGCTGCTGCAGAGCTGCTCATCACCCCTCCCCATGCCTGCCATGCCCAAAGGACAGCAGTCACCCTGCTGCGCTGGGGACAAAGTCCCACCCTGGCAGGGAGTGGCCCAGGGTGGTCAAGACAGCAAGCCACGCCACAGGGCCTGGAGGTCACGGGAAGGTGCTGAGCAATTCCTGCTCTGACAATCCCCCACCAAGTCAATCCATAACCTCCAGCACAGCCCTTGACTCCGGGACCAGGAAAGATACAGGGAACATAAAAGATGCTCCATCTTCAGGTGAAGGAGGAAGCGAGGAGGGGAAGGGGTCTTTCCACCTCCCTCCTCAAAACTGTGCAAACGGTTTAGAAGGTAAACAGCTTCGCGCTGACAAGGATTTGTGCTCCACAAATTGCAGTCCAAATCCTTCCCCTCCTTGCCACCAACTGGAGTGCCAGCAGCTACAGGCTGCTAAATATAAACCTCCTTGAAGAGGAAGTGGGGTGGGGGTAAAAATAGCACCGACATCGCTAGCTACCTCTCCTGCTATGCACAAGCCTGCCCTGTACTCATTATCTTTATGGCTCTGTGCAATTGTGGCTGTTTTTCCCAGCTAGACCTGGACCTGCTTGGCCTCTGGTGATGGAGTTCGCGTTAAAGTGTTTTGTCAGCTGGAATTTATGGGACTGTTCTTGTCCTCAGCCCTCCACTCCTCCCGGAAAGGATTTTGTCCTGCTCCGAGCGGCCGTTTGGATCCGGGTGCCCTAAAGCTGGGATTTGCTCCCCTCCCGCAAGCACAGCAGCCCACAGCCTGCGCGCGAGACGGCTGCAGCACGTTGCATGGGGCAGGTAGCGTGGGGTCCCCGGCGGGCACCCCTCCCCTGAGCAGCACCCCAGGGTGCGAGGGGCTTTGTCCACCCTTCGGCTGCATTTCTTCTGAGAGAAGACATCCCCCTTCACAGCCGAAAGGAGCAGCCCAGCCCTCTCCCCCAGCACAGATTTCAAAGGAAGAATTGCTAGCGACTGCCTGTTGTTTTCCACCACGTTTAGTGTACTAAAGGAAGTGGAGGCATTTATTGAATTTCAGAGAGAAAGTGCCACTTGCTAAGCAAAGCAATGACATCACTTGTTTTACAGCCTGAAGGATCTCGAAGGGAGTTACAGCAACCCCTGAACTGCCGTCATCTCTGGGATGGGAGAAGCCGGCTGATTAACAACATGCAGAAACATGACGTTGCATGGCAGAACACGTCGGGAAGAAGCAGTCTAAAGTAGCAATAAGAAATTTTTGCATCAACAGGCAAAAATGAAATCACTCAGCTTGGAATTTGGCCAAGGAACAGGGATTAAAGCCAGAAGTGCGAATGATCTGCATTTACCGTAATATAGGCAGATAGTAAATACTTGGCTAAAACACTTCAAAGAGCCCAAAGCTGAATCCCGTCAGGAAAGCTCATCACATGATCAAGACAAGAAGTTAACGATTCTTTAAACACTGCATTCAAAGCCCTGCTCACTGCACTAGCAATAACTGTGCTATTTTTCAGTGAACTATTCCCACAGGCATTTGGGCTCTGACTATCCACATGAATCTCTCTCGCGTTTGTACAGCAAAACCTGCTGGCTCTCTGCTGTGGAATTCAAGACAGGTATTTTAGGCACAGACAAGCCATCATCAGCGTATGAAACTGTCCCCTTTCTCCTTCAGCATATTGCAGGGGCTTGGAAGCAAGGCTTTCAAGCAATAACCACTTTATTGCTTTTCAGAAATGATAAGTGGCTCCATTTTTTTCTTACCATTTTAAGAGACTCCTGCCCCCATTTCCCAGTTGAAAGGGTGGAAAGCTTGGAGGAAATAGTATGCTTTTTTTTAAGCTTTTTCTTTTCTTTTTTTTTTTTTTTTAATCCCCAGAGAGATTAACAGTTGTGTTTACAAGGCAAAATGAACAGTCCTATTCAGCAGTTACGGCTCATGCTTCTGGCTATTAGGTAGCATTGATTCACTCCTGCAAGTATCAGGGAAATGGTGAATTCTGCTCGTAGAGCCTTATTTGCTCTGCAAACACAGCTATCATGCAACGCCGCATGTGGCTACAGGGCTAAGCAAACAACGAATCACCAGCTGAATACCGTGCCCCTCCTCACGTCCCAAGGCACGGAGACGAAAGTCAGACCCAACAAAAGCTCGCCAGCGTAGCCCATGGGCCAAGCAGCCCTGTCCACTGGCCAGCAGCAGGTCTGTTTTGGCTAGCTGATGTGCTCCCCCCCCAAGCTCCAGCGCAGAGGAGGGGCAGAGGGAAGTAGCATGAGCTGCCAAGACCACAGCGTGCAGGCGATGGGAGAGGTTTTGGTCCCTCCACCGTGCGCGTTCCTGCGCAAACAGGAGCTCGGCACAAGCTGAATCCCTCCTCCACTCTGAATTTCCTCGGCAGGGCCAGAGCCGGGTCCTTGGGAGGTGTATGGAGTGGGATGGGGAGAGATCTGGGGATGTTCTGGGCAGTCAGAGGGAAATTACAGCATGCTAAGGATGACTCTAACATACACCAGGGGTGACGCTGAATTTTCTGCAGCAGCTGGGAATCCTACCAGGGCTAGGAGGGGTATCAGCCCTCGACCACCAAATGGATGTCTCCAGGGCTGCTCAGCTGTCGGCATGAAATCCTCCCGGGGGTAACAAGCTCCCAGCCGCTCCCTCCCCACGACAGATGCTGCACAGCACAGCCCGAGCGCCCGGGTAGATCAGTTCAGCTGGACAGGGGCTGCTCCGGGCTGCAGCGAGGACCAGCACGGCCCTGCAAAGCCAGGGCCACATTCTGCTCAGCCTCCGTGCTGAGCCCCGGCCCCTGCCCCTCAGGCAGGGCGGTTTGCACAGTTACTCCCCCCAAAAGGTGAGTGATGAGGGGAGAGAGTAAAGCCTCGCTCCACGTTCGCCTCCCACCACTCTGCTCTGCTGTTCGGTGGGTCTGACATTTCCCTCCTACACAGGGAGCAAAGCCCCTGCCAGGAGGTCACGGTCCTGCGGGGAAGGGAGTGCAATCAATTCCTATTAATCTACAGGAGCCCTGTAGCAAACAGCAAGACCATCATCCCAGGGCAGCGACTGTGCTGGTCACGATTGAAAAGGGAACTTTGGGTCCCCAGGGAGTCAGTCCATCCTCGCGTGGCAATTTTTCTTCTTCTGTACTATCAGCTTCCATGATTACAACAAACGCAGAGCACCAGGAATGTGATTACGACAGCCAGGAGATCACTGTCCTCCCTTCTCACATCTGCAGTTAGGAGGAGGCTTGGGAAGAAAAATGATCCTGTAGCAAATCTGCAAGTCCGGCTTCCACTCCGGCTCTGACCCTCTTGGCGTGCCTCGGTTTCCCCAGCTATAAATCAAGAATGATGATGCATCCTTCCTCCCAGTTTGTTTGCATTTTCCTCGGTTGTGAGACCCTTGAAGGCAGAAGCCTGGTTTGTGGGGTGTACAGCGCCCAGCACAGCAGGGCTCCATCCCTCATTTGCAGCACTGCAATTATGGCCACGGTAAGGTGTTAAGAGACGATGCGGGCAAAGCACAAGCTACACGGAGCACGTATAGACCTCTGAGACTCCAACAGGCATGAAGACAGCCTGGGAAGGGTGAATGATATGGAAAACTTCCTGCAAGCCCAGACTCTGGAGACTTTATAACTTGTACTTGATGCATGAGTGAGAGTGGGAAGGAAAACCGTTTTGCTTGATGCGCATTTCCACTCTCGGTTACCCCAGTCCTGACAATGAGCCCAGTAACAAGAGCACACAAAGGAGGTTTGTTCTGCCTTTGTATATTTTGCCTTTCTCTGTGTCCACAGCCCTGTGCGGTGCAGTCAGCAGCTCTCACTTGGCTCTTCCCTTTCTGGCTCTTGGTGAGATCAGGGCAGCTCCGAGGAAGGCATTAAAATGACAGTCATTATTCCAGCAGCCCCAAAACACTAGGCACTTATTCTTCAGCCGATACTAACCTGAGAAAAGTGTCCAGTGTTTGGCTGGAACAACAATGGCCTGCTAATAGCCAGCTCCTCCACCACAGCCATCCCAGTCACGGGTGGGAGCTCAGTGCTCACACTGTCTGCTGCGCTGAGCCGCCTTGAAGGTGATCGTGTCAGCGTCTCTATGGTACGTTCATCGCCTTCAGGGGATGAGCAGCATGGACTCGCAGCTGCCGCAGATCAGCAGATCCCCTGCTCCAACCCACCCGTCACTGCTGGTTTGCACCAGAAGGGCAAGCAGCGGGAAACGAGTCTCAGCAACAAGCGCACGACTTTCTCCCCTGGAGCCCAACACAACTGCGGTTGGCTCCCAGACAGACGCTTCCTTGGATACCCCGTTTTGCTACGGCAGCTATCTAAGTCACTGAGACTTAATTTACGGTTGCTCGGGAGTTCAGGGCGCGCGTCCCACTGGCAGGGTTCGCCGTGACGGCACCGCTGTCTCGCTCATCCGGCGGCGGTAGACCACGACCCAGGAGACATGAGCTGCAACGTGACGCCTGGGAGCAGAGAGCTGTGCTGGGATCGCCGGGGGACAGCAGCTCTTTAGGGCTCAGGTGTGCTCCTGGAGGTGCTGCTGATCGGCTGCATGATATTGAGCTGTTCTCTCCCCTTTTCCATGACTCACCTTCTCCTTTTATTACACAGCGGGCACATCCTTCACAACAAGCATCGCACTGTGTGTATACCAAGCTCCTAGCACAGTGAGTAGCTACTGCAATATCAACACAAGTAATTACGGAAGAGGAACATTACCAGCAAAAGCCAGCCTGGTCCTCGCCTTTTATGACACTCAAATGATTATTGACTGACAATTAACTAACACAATCCAAGCTGCATCCGAGGCGGATTGGCTCTCCCTGCTACACGGCAGGGACCTCGCCGTGAAGCCTGCCTGCTCTTCTCGAGCCCCCTGGAGACCTGATGTCCTGTGCTGCCCTCTCCCAGCGTCACCTCGTTACCTGGCTGTCACGTCACGCCCCAAAAAGTGACAGGAGGCTCCTGAATATACAAGCACAACCAACAAAGCGTTCATGGATCCTGCTGAATGAAAGATGCTGCAGAAAGACAAACCAAGCGCTGTCGTCCCCGCAGCTGGCAGCCGGCGTTCCCAGGTGGCTGGGGGGAGGCAGCGAAGAGGGTGCCAGCTTCCAGCTGCCAAAGAAAGCCATTCTCAGCCACACAAAGCCTCTTATTTTCTCTCCCAGGAGTGTTTAACCTGTGGCTGAGGCTGTTGGGCACCTGCCCTTCCTTCATGTGGAGGAGGATCCACATTATGGGAGAAGATCCCTGGTGCAGGAGACCCAGTCCCACTGAACCTGTCCCCCAGCCATGGTCCCAGCACACCTGCAGCTCCGTCCCGCTGGACGAAGCTGTCATCCACACACCCACACAGCATGGGGTATGTAGGGTCTGGTGCTTTCTTAATTGCTATTTTCTTTCCTCCTTTTCCTTTTTTTTTTTTTTTTTTTTTTTTTAATTAGAGCTTTCCTTCGTTCCTCAGCCCACACAGAGCTCCCAGAGCCGCAAGCTCATCTGTGATAGCCATGCAGACAAGAGCTCACAGAAAGCCAGGATTCACTTTCCCTGCAGTGGTCAGAAGAAGCTAGGAGAGATTGTCTCCCTCCCTCTTTAACAGAAAATACTAGAATTTTCCTCCTATGACCCACGATTTCATTTTCCACCCAAGGCCTCTCTTTCTGGCACATGTGAACAAGGCTGAAAGGAAGGTATCAGTGCAAAATTATGACCAGGGGTAATTCATTTCTTCAGCTGCAATGTGGAAAGCAGACCCAGGAGTCAGCTTTGACCTGCTGCCCAGGGGTGTGATCACAGCTCAGCTGGCATCAGGCTGCTTCAGCTCCACAGGGACAGCTGAGCAGAGGGATCACACAGTCCTGCTGTCTGGGTCCCCTTTCTGAAAGCATTCCTAGGGAGGGTATTTAAAGAAACAGAAATTACATCCTGTACACCCGATAGTCGCGTGGAATTTGTGAAATGCAGCTACCTCTGGTACAAAGAAAAGCAGAGGGACAGCAACCAGCGCACAATGAAAAGGTGAAGAGAAGAAATGAAAGCCAGATCCTTGTGAAAATTCCTACCAGAGGCACCCTGGTATCAAAGGATCTTGACAGGACTGAATTTCCCAGAAAAACAGAAACCAGTTTTAATATAAACAGAAGCACAACATTTATAAGAAGCAGCACCACCACAAGCACTCAAAGCAATTAAGATCTCGGCTCTTCACCACACATTTTCTAGGAGATTAGAAATGCACGGAGTCCAGCTTGCCTTGCTCTACCCTGGCAAAACGCACAGATAAAAGGGCTGAGGCCTCTGCCAGCTGTGCTCCACAATCCGTAGATACATGGATTTGTCACCCAGCCCTGGCAATGGGAGGAGGAGCCGGAGAGACCATACAAACGGCTTCATATGGGATTAAGGCTCCTTCCTCCCCCAGCAAGCTCCCAGCTCAGGTCCAGCAGCTCCTTGGAGCTGACATTGTGAGTTAACCAGCCCCCCACCACCCTCAGACAGATCTTTCTGCAGCAACAGGAAAAACCAATGAATGAAAAGGTCGATGGTGTTCCTGACCTACTTCTCCCCACTCCAGCAGAGTTTACAGCACCAGCAATGGACTGGGCTTCTCCCCAGGACCATGTTCTGGAGCAGTGGTACCACTGTTTGGCATTAGGCACATAAAACTCTTTGCAGCAGGGTTTCAAATCTGTTTTATTTAAAGCTCTGGAATAGTCACATGGTAGTAAGGTAGTGAGCAAACACTGCAAGTCTACTTCCCTGCCAGGGATTGCATTAATCTGGTATTTAATCTTAAACCAGTTGTGCACCCATCCTTGGAGGGCTTTGCGCACGTGTGTGTATGTATTTCTCCCTCTGATGTGAGGGAAATACAGCCACACAGGTAGGGAGCATGACAAGCCAATGCTTGAGGAATCAGAGGATTTCAAAGCACAGCACAAACTGTAATTACTTTTGGCATCCCCATCTCCCCCATAATGGGAAGAGTAATGCTGCAGTATCTTTTATCCGGACTCTTCCTTATCACGATTACTGCAGTGGTGCTTAGAGCCCCAGCCAGGGGTGAGATGTGCAGGTGGGCATCTGTGTGATCTTTCTGGCTTGGCTTTGCTTCCCAGATCCAGAGCCCACACCTCATCCTCACGATGAGAGAAGGGATTGCTCAAGTCCTCGCTCCAGCTCAGGGACTTCTGCTCTACTAAGCTGCTGTCGAAGCTGGAGGAAGGCAGAAGATTTAAAAAACCTCCTGAGCCAAGAGGTGGCTGCCAGGGATCCCAGTGTGGTGGGAGGACTGTCTTGAGGCAGTGAACTTGGCAAGAGCTCCGTGTTGATGCCAGGCTTCGAGACGGCCCCGCATCAGCAGGAACAGCCTCCAGGGATGGTTCTCCCTTGCCCCTGGCCCCTGCACAGGCACCACCTTGAAAGCCGACAGCGCTTTGCACAGCTTGTGCCCTGCTGCTGCAAACTCTTAAAGCTGCTCCTGTACAGCAGGATTTCACCCACTCTCCCATCCCACGTGCTCTCTCCCCTCTTCCCATGTCAGCGTTCAAGGTTTTCTCCATAATCTGGAGGGAGACAATCACCCCTGCCCTTCCTTCTCTGCCTTCTCAGATCCCAGCACCGGTACAGCCACCAGTAACACTCCACTCCTTATTTCTGCACATGAAGCATTTCCACTTTCCAAAGAACCAGACATTGGGCAACACAGTGAAAACTAGACATTGTCTGGGCCACATGCAGGGAAGGAATAATGCAGAAACAAACACCAGAAGAGATTTTCACAGTAGCAAATGTCTCAGGGAACCACTAGTGAAAGCAAATGAAGCAGATCCTCAAATAGTCCTGCTCCAAATTACGATTTGACTAGCACAGTCGACATTAAATGAGGGGCTCCCCCAGATGTATGGTTGCCAACCAGCTTGGACGTGTGCCCATATGGCAAAAACGTTCTCAGTAACTGTCTTGCCTCCTCCACCAGCTTCCTTAGAAAGATCTGTGAGAGCAGAAAGACAGGAGGCTGCTGTGAGATGCAGAGACACTCCCCACCTTTGCTCCTCACCTCGACATCCCCTGGTGTACCTCCCTCCCCCTGGGCAGCCCAGGACAGGGATGTGCTTGCAAATCAGACTGTGCTGCACCTCCTCTGATCGGGAAGCTCTTTATCAGGTATTTTGTACCAGCAGCACCATTTTCCTTAAACATGGGGATGCTACAAGGAGGCTGTGGGATCGCCCAAGAGCCCAGCCCAAGGCTCGTGATGGTGCAAGCTCTCCAGGATCCCAAACCCGGTGAGATGCTGCCTTCCAGGGAACCTCTGTCGCTGAGAGAGCCACACACGCTTGCAGGGCATCCTCAGCCATCCTTCTGCACTGCCTGGAGACACCCTAATATCCTCACCCCGCCGCAGCTACGCACCACCACGACTACGACACTTCCATGTTCATCCAAACATGGACATGTCTGGATATCAAATAGAGATATCCCAGATGAAACATGTATAAACAGATTAAGCATGCCCCAGTGCCTGCAAACCTCTGCTCACTTCCCTATGGAGGGCAACATTTCATGCATATCTGGGAACTCGGCAAGCACACGCTGTTTAGATAAACCTTGTTCCTTGTTAAACTGTAAATAACATCTGTTTCGCCAAGCCAAGCTCCAGCTCACTGCTCGGTGTCCTGAGAGTTGCAATGTCAGTCATGGGAATGGAAGACAAAGCAAGTATATTTGGTAGATTTTAAAATAAAGAATTTATATATATATATATATTTTTTTTTAAGCCATTTTTCCACTTCGCTCTTCACTCCCAACCCACCTCCCCCCTGCACTTTTAAAAACTACCGTGCCTCTCGTTGCATACTGGTTGAGTCCCCCACACAGCTGACTGCAGCTCTGCTGTCCTTGACAAGCTCGATGGGTTTCTGCATGAGACTTGGAAACTGGGGGAGATAAGAGAGCCCAGCATGAGATAAACAGAGTGAAAGAGAGCGAGGGAGAGCGATCTCTGGCAGGAAAACACATGGTGGGACTCAGTCCTTGGACACTGTTAGGAAGAGATAGGTGCTGGGCTGCAACACGTGCTGACCCATGGCCTGCAGTCCACTGCCCTCTGGTAAGACATCAGAAGCATGCCTGAAAATAATTTCAAATATAGCGCCCCCCCCAGTCAAAACACAGACATATTTCCATGTGGTTTTCAGTAACAGGCCATGAGTCAAGGAGACTCAAAGCTCAGAAAGCGAGATGAAAAGGGACTACATCAAGCAGGGCTGTTCAAAGCTCTCTTGGTTGTATTCAATTCTACTCCTCTCCTGCCTCGCAAGCTGATAAGCTGTATGCTTCACAGGAAATGCTTGAGATAAGAAAGGATTATAATCCTGAGACCCAAAGAGACGAGAGATTTGGCCTATGTCCACACAGCAGAGCATCTGCTGAGCTGAGGTGCACCCCTCTCATCACTGCACCGAATTCTTATCTGGTTTAATACTGGTGGGGTCGCTTGTACACACTGCAACTAACTGCACTTGCAATGCTGCTATCATAGTGTGATTAGCTGCACAATTAGTCATTAATAAGAAGGGATTCAAAGGGATTAAGTACTTAAATAGAACACATGCTGCTAATGTTAATTTATAAAAACACACCTTCTCCCTCAGATACCATGTCATGTTTTCCTGAAATTAAAATGACGCAATTGGACCTTCCCTCTGCACCTCCCACACAGAGGAAATACCTGTTTCCATCACTGTGTAGGTACAGATGGGGTCTGAGAGGAATTCAGCAGCACGACGGGCACCTCTGCACATCCCATCCACGGCTCTCCAGGGACAGGGCAGCAACAAGAGTGATGGGAAAGCTCTGTGCTGCTATTGCTCTTCCCAGGGGCTTTCAGAGTTACTGGGAAAGCAGGAGGATCATGGTGGGAGGGAGGGATGTGAAGGTGGTACTGGGACGTGTGTGCTGGGGTGTTGTGATGGTTCATCTAAAGGAGAGAGCAGTTTGGGGACACAGAGGCACTCTTTGCATTTTTGTCTTTTGGATGAAACACAAAACAACCCCTGGGTATGACCAAAAAGAGCCCTAAAACCACCCATTCTGCCTCCTCCTCAGACTCCCAGGCAGGTAATGTTGCTTCTCTGTCCCACAAGCACCAATTTACATTGCAAATGGTGTTTGCAAATTCCTGCCTAAACCCCAGGTATTAGGAAGTCTGCCCGGGTGCCGCCAGATCTTTCTGGGACCCTTCCAAAGAGCTGAAATGGCTCTGAGGCGCCTGGTCAACGCAAGGACCGCAGGGCTCAAGCAACCATTCCTCCAGCTTCAGGTCCCCGTGTCCCCGTCTGCCTTCGGCTACAGGCACAGCAGCAGCTCTTGATGCTGATGGTGATTTGTGATGGCCCCGACAGCCCATCCTCCTCCACCTCAGACCCATGTTGGAGAAGATTTCTGCTTTGAATCAAAAACCAAACCAGCGGAAAAACAAACCCCTTGGTTCCTCTGACCAGGGCAGTCTGAGGCATCCTTGAGAGGATTCTTGCCTCGACCACACAAGCCCACAGTGAGACTTAGCCCCGCAGAGGTTTCCTCTGCACTGGGCAGCATTTCAGACTCTAGCTCTTCCTTGAAAAAGAAAATATGCCAACTGATGGACTGAGGCGCTTGCGCAGGTTGTTCCCCTGCTCCGTCTGAGGCTGCTGTGAGGGGTGACATGGGCTCTGCGCTGTCCCCCGGGTCCCCTGGACCCCCAGTGACAGGCAGCTCTGCTCGGCACACCGTCCCGAGCGGTCCATGGGGACCGACTCCATCAGCTCCCGCGCAGGAGGTCCCTGCAGCCCACGGCACGCCGGCGCGGCACCGCACCTCCCCGGCTGTGCCGAACCCGCTCCTGAGATAAACAGAGGCTTTCAGTCTCCAGGGTTGCTCATTCACCTCCTCTTGGCCAGTGCCACGCTCGGGAAATGCCCACTATCAATGCCTTTATTGTAGAGGCAGATTGCGAGGGCTGCAAAGGCTCGCCCTTGGATGTGGTCTTCTTCAGACCTGCGAGAGAGGTCCTCCTCGCAGCCACAGTCCGGGATGTAGCTGTTCCCTGTTCTGGACTAACACTGGCCTTCAGTCCCCGAATTGCAAACACGAAAAGCAAACAGTGCACAGAGGTATCCAGCCACAGGCTGACTTGTTATGCCCCTTCTGAGAGCCTGATGGGCAGGGCTGTAAGTCAGATACCACCACGATGGGCAAAATACAAAGGACAGATAAGAAAAGGCTGGGATTTGTGCGATACGGCTTGTTCCCGACTGCCCATACTTCCTGTATCCTGTGGCACACTGATTACTGTGCAGTAATTAGTTAATAATTACAAGCTGACCAACCCTCAGGAATATCTGTAGCAGAAGAAGCAATATATGCTTTAGGCTGAATGCAGATTTTCCTGACTGCTTCTCCCTTGCACTTAAATCACTGCTCCAATCTGAGGCACGGAGAACAGATGCCAGAAAGGTTATTATCCCTACAGTAACACAGGAACAGCTCCTCGCCCTTCTGTGATCACTGTTTGTTCAAGGATAGCCAAGCATTTCACTAATACCAACTGTACCTCAGACTAGCTGTGAATCTGGCTATTAGCTCCCCCACCAAGACGGGAAAAACAGAAGTGCAGAGAGAGGACAGGACTCACCCAAGGTCAAATAGCAAGTCAACGGCACAGCCTGGAAAAGAGCCCAGGAGATCTGACCCAGGTCTGATTATAGATCACTGCTGCCCAGATCTACTGTATCCGGACCGGATCCTGAATTTCTGAGGCAGACTCTCTGCCAGGTCACTGGCGATGCTGGTACTGCAGAAATGAGTGGTAGTTTCTAGTTCTCTGTGTTATCTGGGTGACAGCAGAGATGACACAAGCACATATTACAGATGAGATCCTGCTAGGAAACTAGAGAGGATCTGTGACACTCACAGCCCTGGCTGGTGACAAAATTGCCGTGTCTTGTGCTGCTGTGCGTCCACCGACTTCAGCGGAGTAATCCTGATTTACACCACTTGAGCATCTGGTGAAGTAAGGCAGAAAGCAGAATTTAACCTACCGACGAGGGCAGATGCAATAGGAGGATACATTTTCTGCGTGAAAAGAGATCACTTCAAGCCAGATTTTTAAAGTCCAAAATAATAAAAATAAAATAAAAATAAAATAAAATAAAACAAACCACAACAAAGTGCTACTGAAGATCCCTATAGGTCCCTGGCTGCATCTTTGGGTATCTATAGGTCAACAGCACTTGCTCCAGAACAGGCTCGGTGCATAAACTGCCAGTCTAAGAGGCTTTCCACAAAATAATTCAAGTCATGCTAGAAGGCATAAAACCAAGCTCCAGGTGATATTCCATACTGAAATACAGAAAAAAAAAAAACCACCACCGATGAATTTATATGCATGTGCATGTTCACAAGCGCAGAGTTAAGGCTCCTGTTCATAAACCTTGTCAGATTTAGCAACTAAAAAAAGATACAGCTTCAAGAGTGGGCAGTGCTGGGGAAAAGCGGGTGCAAGGGAGAAGAGACAGTAGGGGGGCGGTTGGCAGCTAAATCTAACTGGGATCATGAATCATAACCCCTGAGTGACCAGCATATTAACACCAAATAATTAAATAGACCGAGTGAAAATAAACTATTTAAATCAAAGTAGAGAAAGAACAGAAATAAATGGAACGTTTGGAATGTTTATGCTTCCCAAAAAAGGCCCATTTTTATTTCTTCAAACGTTTCAGTGTTTATGGTCAGCTTCAACAGCCTTTCCTTTTTAATTTAGCAATTCAACTAAAAGTCACCAAAACAACTGCAGGACCCCATGAAACTGGTCAAATCCAGCCCCCCTGCCCCACTCCAAAGCCCCCGGCTGGGGCATTTTGGGTTGTTTTAAAGAAAACAGCTGAGCATTTCAGAGGTTGGAGAAGAAAGAGAGAGAGGAAGAGAAGGTTCATGTAGAAGTCTTCAGTAATAAAAACATTACTGCATGGCAGGTCATGAGCAAAGACTGAAAAGGTGCCCAAAAGACAAATAAAATTCATGTCACCCCAGACCACAGTGAGAGATGGGCTGTTAGCTACAGAAAAATGCACATGTTGGAGAGGGTGTGAGACCTCAGGTTTGAGATCCAGTGCCAGCAGTGATGGGCCCTTGCTAACAGCAGGAAAATGCTCCCTGCCTCAGTTTCCCATCTGATAAACTAAGATGACAGTACTAGCTCAAGGGTAGTGTGAGGGTGAGTTGTTTGGGTGTAATTAACAAAATTAAAAAGTAACAAAATAATTGGATTGAATGCATCATTAATTGGCAATGAAGCATCTTCATTAGCAGCACCCTCCCTTCCAGGGGCACACAGAAGCAGCACATTTTCCCTTCCCCACACACTAAGGAAAGGGCAGCAAACCCAACACCACTCCATCCTGTCTGCTTCCTCCTCTGCATCACAAGCAGTAACAGCTCTGATGATACCAAGTGTCCCTGCAACGCTGGCAGAGGTGACTGGTACCAGGTACTGACAGCTCTCTATCAGAAATTTGCCACTCAAATAATTTATGATTTTTTATGGTAGTGCCTGCTGGCTACAGAGACTGAGGACTCTCCGTGCAAAAGGCAGCGATGAGAAATTGTTCCTGCTTCCAGATGCCCCTGATTTAAATCCACAAAGGAAGATAAAAGGGAAGCAGAATACAGGGCCAGGCTCCCAGTGGGTCAGCGTCAGACCCAGGCTGTCAGTGCACAGCCTGAGATGCTCTGAAATGTCTCCACCTGAGCTGCTCTGCGAGACCTGGCTCCCCAAAAACAATGAGCATCCATCTTTGAAAACGGCAGGTCAAACATCCCTCCGTTCCACAGTGTGATCACTTTTAGAGTCATCTATCCTCCCGGCACCCCGGTGTGGCAGGGACGGTACCTGATGTAAAACGAGAGCACAGAAAAGCCACAAACAAAACCAGAAAAAGCTGGTGCTGGTATCTGAATCCAACTCCCTGCAGCAACTGCCCCAAAGCCAGGAGCATCCTTCTGCTTCATGAACTGCATGCCTGCAGGTCCTGCCTACACTTGAAACTGCGGTGCATTATGCATTCAGCACACGAGTGAGAATTTTATCAAGAGCCCAGCTGCTGCTCAGGTGTGAAAAGAAACGGTCAGATTTTCAGCAGAGATCAGCCCAGCGGGCAGGCATGCTGGGCTGAAGATACATGGACACTTCCCAGTGGAAATGCGGCGTGCCTAGCCTGCCTGCGAAAATCCACCCTTAATTGTGGTGGCTTGGAGCTCAACCCTAAAACAGCGAGGAAACCCAGGAGGCAAGAGAATACAGATCTCAAATTGTGATTGGAGATACTGCAAGAATAAGCCGCACGAAAGGAGGGAGGCAAAGAAAGAACAAGAGAGATGAGAGATTGCGGCGTTGTCAGAAGCACAGATGAACCCCAGCCATCTCTGAAGGCTTACTAGCTCTGCTCTGTGGCTTGAGAGTAATTTCACACCAGGTTCTTTTCCAGCCAGGCTGCCTAGACGAAGATACAAGCTAAGATTGTGAGCTACTGAGCAAACAAGCAGCAGATGAGCAATGCTGGCTGCAGGCAAAATGCTACCTGAAAAGAAACCTTGATTAGAAATGTAAAGACAGAGCAAAAGATGCTCCCTCTGATTACAGATCGACTCTGCAAAGTTAATTGTTCACCAGATTGTAATCTGGGCTTTCGCATCTACATTAATCAACAGGTTGCTTTCTACTATCAGTTTTCCCTTTACAAACAGCAGAAGCAAGTTAATTTAGAGGAAAGCAAACCCAGCAGGCCAAACCTCTACATGGACAGAGTTTGCTGAAAGCAGCTGAAGGGCCTTTTTTAAATAGAGACCTTTTACTGTTTTTCTACCTGTAGAGAGGTAAACTGAGACCATGCCATCAAGCAGAGCTGACCTTTCAGGGTTTCAGTACACTAATTACACAGAGCAGAACTCACTCCAAGCTGGGCTGGGATCTTTTCTGAACTCTGTAGCTGGCCCCAGAGTCAAGACTCCCCGTCTCGACTCCCTGTTGCCTAGAGAAGCTGCTTTAAGTTTGCCTCAATTTCCCTGAGCATGGAAGGAGAATTTGTGAGGCTCTTACACAATATAAACCTTCCTGGAAACTCTTACTATTATTTGGACATGACTCCAAACACATGTCCCAGATTTTCTGGAGATTCTCAGACCTCCTGGCCCAAACCTCAGTTCTGTATGGAAGCCAGAGGAATGTCTCAGGGTTTACAAGGACTGACCAAACATTCATTTCTCTCCAGAAGGCCAGACCAAGGGGAAGATCTCAGTGGAAACTGCAACGTGGATATTTGAATGCATACACAACATATGGAAAGTACATACACAGGTTTCTGCCTCACCAAGTCGCAGGGTGCAGCACAAAGGACAGCGGGAACAGAAGGATCCTCGTGGAACGGAGAGATCAAAACTCAATTCCCTGTTCTACCACAGGCTCCCTGTAGCACCTTGAGCAAGACATTTTGTCTCTCCACTTTCCCATATGCAAAATGAAGCTGCCTTCATCTATCTTGTCTAGCTACAGTGCCAGCAACAGAAGGCAAGAACTGCCTCCTCCTGCACCCGTGCTCTTGGCACAGCAGGGCTGTACCCCAGCCGGTGCCTGGCTGTGATAAACAAGACAGCAACAGTGGCAATAAATGCATATGAAAGGCAGCAGCTAAAGATGGAAAGCAGCTAGTTTGGAAGCCAGTAAAAAGCAGCCAGGCACGTCAGCTGCATTTCTGTCACCTGTAACGTACGTGACACCATCACTTTGCTCTTTGTCACTCGCTTGCCAGCGAAGCCTGTCTGAAGGGTCCATTCAAGGGACCACAGAGAGTGCTTGTTTGGTGAAAGGGGCCTTCGCAGCACTGAGACAAGTATTTTAGTGCTTCCATGCCTATCTCTGCCAGCATCCCAAAGCTCTATAGATCTCAGGCAGCAAACCTCTCAGAACAAAGCAAGGTCAAGTGTTAACAGATGGGGGAACTCAGACATGGGGATACGGTGACGTGTCCAAGGTCAGACAGAATCCATGGCAAGGCCAGGGTCAGGGTCAGATCTCCAGGGTCCTGCTCTTTAGTTACAAAATTTCCTCTCTTTTCCAAGCAGGATAAGAGAGGAGGAACTCCCAGCCATTGTTGGGGAGGTTGTTGCACTACTAATTTATTAATTACCCTCATCTGGACATTTGTAGTACTTTCCTGCATTAGTGAGTAAGTCTGGCCTCTTGGAAACAAATCTGTGAAATCTGCAAAACCTCCCATCCAACGTGGTCCTGCCTGGAGAATGGGCAACAAAACTTGCACAGAAGTCTTCTGGCATGTCAAAGAGTCTAAAAATCGGCAAACTGTGAGCTGGATGCCTCACACAAACACACACACAGATGGAGTTTCATGGTCGGGGTACCAGCTGGTGAACCAGGTGCCCTCCTTCTATTCCTGCCTGTTCCCTCTTTGCATCAGGCTCTTGGAAGTGTCACATCCCATCGAGGTACTTGTATCTTCACCAGGGAGGAAAGGATGCTCTAGACAAGAAATGCACTTTGAGATCTCAGCATGCCACCACTGATGTGTTCCTGCTGACACTAACTGACCAATTATCTAACGGCCTGATGTTTGCATCAAGGGAATCTTTTCAGGACCATGGGAACTGGTTTTCATGACCTCTCCACAGATGGGGTGACCCAGCTGCCCTGCCAATGCCTCGTGAGGCTGGAAAACAAGCCTCTGCTTGCATTTACCACATTTCAGCTCTGTGTGTTAGCACATGTTGCAGATCTACGTGATGCCCCATTACCACTGAGGAGGAAATTAATCCTATTTCCATGCAGGAAAAGGGTCCTGTCCAAAAGGACTTGCCCTTTCACAGATCTCATCTGGAGACACGAACTTTCAGCGTGCCGCTTGTTCAAAGCGCTTCCCCTTCAGGCGCCGTCTCCAACCCCCGGCACACACGCATCGCATCGCATCGCACCATTCATCTGGTTGATGCAGAGCACAAAAAAAAAACAACGCCAGCAGCCCCAGGCCTGACCCCGATGCTTTCTTCTTTTCAGAGCTAATGCCACCATTGTGCCCACTAGCCAGCACGCTCATTCCAGTTTGTTTTCATGGAAAGAGGAGCCAGTTTATTAAAGCCTGACTTTTACAGGAGCTAGTGCTGGCATGGCAGGGAGACCAGCTCTCAGTCTTGTCTGGGGAGCTCCTTGCCAGCGAGGAGGGGGGACAAGCATCCTGGGGGCAAGTTTTCCACACCCCTGGGAACTTGTCAGAGCAACAGGCGTGTTGGAGAGATGCAGCTGATACCGACAGCCACAAAAAAATGCAGCGCAGTGAGAATGCCATGCTGCCGGCCAGCCAGCAGCCAGACTCCAGCCTGAGCTGGGGAACCCACCAGCCAGACCCTGGGTGTCAGCCCCCCCTCAGCCCCCCCTAGGAACTCTCACACTGGCGACAGAAGGGTCCCCCCCAGGTCCTTCACAGAGGGATCCATGCCAGGGGCGACTACCAAACAGAGCGTTGAAGTCGATAGTGAGTGAAGGGTTGACCAGAGCTCCCTAAACCATGTTGAGCACCAAAACACGCAAAGCAGCAAACAGGCAGGTATAAATTCTTGCTGGGCTTGGTACAGAGCTGAACCCTCCCTCACCGCTTCTCCAACTTCAGCTCTCCCCTCCCCTGGGCACTTTCTGCCCAAACAGTCCCAAAGGCAGCGACGGTCCCCGGCCAAGCGCTGCCCGGCCGGGGGGGCTGCGGGAGGGAGGGGACAAGGGGGGACCCCAGCCCTCCGCCGCGTTCACCCCGGCACTCACCGGCCTCCGAGCAGGTCTCTCCTCCCGCCTTCCTCCTTCCTGCCGCCGCCACGCCGGGTCCCGGGGAAGAGCAGGGGCGGCGCTCCGGGGGCCGGGCTGGGAGCGGGGCTGGTGCTGGAGCCGGAGCAGAAGCGGTGCCGAAGCGGGTCTGGGGTGATACCGGCTCCGGAGCGGTGCTGGAGAGGATCTGGGGGTGGTACCGGCGGCGGAGCGGTGCTGGAGCCGCAGCGGTGCCGGTGCCGGAAGGGGCTGGAGCGGTGCCGGAGCAGAAGCGGAGCCGGAGCTGGAGCGGTGCCGGTGCTGGGGTGGTCCCGGAGTAGAAGCGGTGCCGGTGCCGGAAGGGGTTGGAGCGGAGCCGGAGCAGAAGCGGTGCGGGTGCGGGACCCGGCGCGGTGCCGGCGCTTGGCTCGGTGCGGCGCTGGCTCCTCCCCGCCGCAGCACCGGGGGTACGGAGCCCGCTCGGCCCCGCTGCCCCCGGGACCGGGACCGGGACCGGGACCGGGACCGGGACCGGGACCGGGACCGGGACCGGGACCGGAGCGCTGCGGACAGCAGCCGGCCCTGCCCGGGCTGCGCGGCGGGGAGCCGAGCCGAGCCGAGCCGAGCCGAGCCGCTCTGCGGGTGCGGAGCCGCGCACCCCCCCGCTCCCAGCGCACAAGTCAGGGGAGTTCCCGCCCGCCGCTCTTCCTCCTCGTCCTTGAGGCTCTTGGCAGGGGCGTGGGAGCGAGGGCACCCCTGAAACCGGAGGCACACTCGGGACCCGGCAGGGACCGTGGGCTGCCCGCGTGCCTTGGGCAGCCGTGGAAATACCAGCCTGTCACTCCAGGGGGGTTACGTATTTAGCAGCAGCTTTACCACCGTCCATTCCAGCTATTTATTGTTTTATATTTAGCCAAACATTCTCAGTTTGCCAAAAATAGACTAGCCATGGAAATAAATCAGGCTGACTGGAGGTGCCAACATTGTCTGTCTGAAACTAATTAATTTCTTAGATCCCCAGCTATATTAATCCTCACCTTCCCCCTGTAGACCATCCTGCCTGTCAGTAGAGTTTTTGTAATTAGTGGGTATTGTGCCTAAATCTGGGGGATATGCGGGGGGTTTAACGTGGCAGGGGAAGGCAGAGGGATGCCAGCAGGAGCCCTGGGCAGCGGTGGAACAAAATCCATCTAGAGTTTGGAGAACGGGAGCCCAGAGGGTGCAGCAGAGCTGGTGAGGAGGAGGAATGGGGGCACAAGCTCTTGGGGGGGAAATCCTATTGCAGGGAAGCATATGGGATCTCCTTCCCAGACAGCCGAGATTCCACAAGGAAGGCTGTCCAGAAGATATAAATGCAGGCTTCTGTAGTTCTACTGCTGACAGAAGTCCTTTTTCCCTCTTCCTTTTTGAACATGGAGTCTCAGGGGACTTACTGACTCTCATTTTGTATATTAGAACCTGTTCAAGCTTTCTGGGAGACACTTTGAGGAACAGGGAAGGGGTTCACAGGTGGCACTGCAGAAGCATAAAACCTGAGCCCCTGTGGAGGAAAGGCATGTTTCACCAGGATCCATTTTGTTTGTTCACTTTAGCCTGTCCCATGGCAACACCCAGCCAAGACCTGGAGCCCTTAGTAGTGCTTATCTGCTCCGAGTGGGGCAAAACATTCGACGTCAGCTCTTCAGTCAACTCATCTAGTGAGCACGTGAGCTGAGACTCGTCTGAGCACACAGGGCTGAGCGAACGGGCTCTGAACTGGAACTGCCCCTCCAGAAGCAGAGGTGGTGGTCAAGCTGGAGGCACATTGCCCCAGCTGGGGCGTGATGACTTTGCAGCAGGGCTAAGACCCAGTCCTCCGCCACACAGGGCGAGCAGCTGGTTTTTCACTGCCCTGAGCAGCTTGTTTCTCACCTGCGCGGTGGGGATTTGCATCCTTTGGCTCTGCAGGGCTCGGGGAGGAGCGGGAAAGGATAAGACCCAGAGGCACGATGTGCAGGCTGGCCCGCGGCTCATGGGAATGCCTGCCCTCCCCTAACCCCTGGTCAATGAGTACCTGGTCATGTGGGCTGCAAAGTCAGCGGCAGCTCCATGTGACATTAGCCATCACGCTCCCTTTAGGCCACTGGCTGTGGAAACGGGCACGTTTTCCGCAGCCCAGCAGTCCAGCCAGGCTCTGGCTTGCCTCTGACTTCCACACTCGCCCGTCTCCTCTATTTAGAGGAGAGATGTCTCCCTCGGGGGGAGGTGTCTCGACCACTTATGTGCCGTTCCCAGCACAGCGCAGCCCTCGCCATCACAACCGCTGCCACACACTCCGTACCACAGCTATGAGACCGCTCAGCACTGTAAATCCATCTTAAAGCAGAAAGCAAAGGAGCTCACCAGCAAAAGCTATGGTTAATTAAGGAAAGGAAGCCCCCAAACTGGAGATGGACAGAGCAACCAGCTCTAAGAGAAAGTGATGTGCAAGGGGCAAGAATGTTGTAAGCAATTAGTGGACAGAGACACGCGCTCAGTGGCTGTGTCACACAAGCTGCTTGTTGGTGCGAAATATTCCTCATAAACATAAATTACAATAATCAGCATGCCAAGGAAGGGGTTGCTGTAAGCCTGACAGGGCTGGCTTTGGGAGGAGGATGTGGAGAGGCAAAGCAGCCAGCTGCTGCAGCCAGCAGGGATTCCTAGACATGCGTGTTCAAAGGCTGGGATGGGAGAGGAGCTGTGTCACGGGGTGATGGATATTCACCAGCACGTGGGACAAGAACACAGTCCATCTCCCTGGCAAACTGGCACGGTACTAACGAGACCCTACACTGTGTAATGGGGCTGGGTCCGTTCCACCAATAATAGCCCAAAGCAAACTGTCCCTTAATGTGTGCTCTGTGAAGGGCAGCACAGGCTGAGGTCGCTGGTGTTGGACTTGGCATCCACGAGCGGATGCCTCTGCAATCCTGAGCAGCACATTCACGAGGCAGTGCCTGCCGGGCGTTTTTTGAACACGCCAACTTAATGACTGAGCAGAAGGCAAGCGTGCTTGTCTTTTGTGAGTTTTTTCTCACATTATTTTGGGTTCTGGGGTTGTTTTTTCCCTTTTGTTTTGTCCCGGTGAAATCACATAACCTCATGGCGTTCCAGGGGAAATCAGGTGTCAAAATGGCCCCATTGTGGTCAGGAGTATTTTATAAAAAAAATGGGTCTGGCTGGGAAACTACAAGACTTTGTGTAAGTCCACAGTTGTGATCACCTCAGCCGATGCTGGGGGAGGCTTTGCTCAGCAAATCCTTGTCCTCCTCCTCCAGTTACGCAATCTCTAGCATGTCCCTTGCCTGGTGCAGCCAGGGGAGTGCTGGGCTACGGGCCACATCTGCTCTCCCTTTTCATATAAATTGCATCTTTTGAAGATGCACAGGCTGTGCTTCCTCACCCTGGGGCCCGTCTGCTGTCACCTTCCTGCAAACAGCACCTCAGCCCAGCTCCGCGTTTGGCCGGAGAGAGGAAAGAAGGGGGAGGTGTGAGGGAGAAAAGGCTGCAGCAAGCAGAGGGTCAGGCCTGACAGGGACTTGCATGCTTTGTCTGCCTCTCTCCGAGGGACACGGCTGGCTGGGTGCTGTAACCAAGCGGGACTACGCTGCATTTAACCCGGGGTGATGGCTCTGAGCTGTTTGTGCCATTGGCACAGTCCTCGGACTTCCTCCAGCTAGAAGCAATCCTGTTTCTACTGTACACCAGGAGATCACGCACCCTCCTCATCCTTCCTGAAAACCCACCCCCAGAGATGCACCGGCCCGAGCTGCTGAGCTGGGCTCTTTTGCTAAGCCAGGGGAAAATGGTACCTCTCTTTCAGAGGCTGCGAGGGGCGTGCAGGCTGGAGTGATTTTCAGGAGCAGCAGGGAAGGCAGCAGCATCCTGAGCAGCATTTTAATCACAGACCCAAGGGGTTTGCTGGGGCTGCTCCTCTCCAGAACCTTCCCTGTCAGCAAACACCACTGCAGAGATGTGAGAGGGACTGCGGGATGCTGAGGGGTCAGCACAGCTTTGGGGCCGGGGGGGAGAGCAGTCCCAGCCCCCCAGCCGATGCAAGGGCAAGCACAGGGTGCAAGACTCTGCTGTGCACCCCTTGTCCCTGTGCAAATGTGTCTGAGGCCGGGGATACGGGAGCCCTGCGTGGACTGACACGGAGCTAGAGCCCAGGCAGTGCCTGTCTTGTAAAACTGCGCCCTGCTCCCTGCGTGGCTCCTGGCCAGACACATTAAATCCTCCCGTTTCTCCCTCACATGGTGAGGCCCTGGAGGGGACACTCCATCCAGACCCAGGCACCAGCATCGGGAGAGAGGAGGAAAAGTGCCCAGGGCGGCTGGGGGGACAGCCGGAGGGCTGGCAGACCTGCCTAAGGCGGGGACTGAGGCAGTTTGGGCTGTTCAGCCTCAAGGGCAAAAAGCTGAGCAGAGGTGATAGCAGTCTCCAAATGCATAAAAGTGGAAGGGAGCAGCCTGTCCTCTGTTACAGCCGTGCCAAGCATCCTTTGCAGAGGGGTGTAAGCACACATAATTTTTGCTGTAAGCCGCTAGCCCCCCTTTAATGCCCGTCCCCAGCCGGGGGGACAGCCCTGCCTGCCTGCCCCCCGGCATGTGCCCTGTACAGCAGCCTGCAGAGAGGCCCCAGCTCACCTGCGCCGTCTCCAGGCTGGCAGGACTGGAGTCAAAGCCTAAGTGGGAGTCATTTAGATGTGCTTAGCAGGGAGCCGAATGGAACGGAGATGTCAAAACACACTAAGCAGTGATGTGCCAGGCTCAGCAAGAGCCAGTTAAGAAAGATGTGGCCTCCAAACAGTGCTCTACCCAGTAGGCATCACTGTCTCCCTAGAGAGAGGTCTGGAGCTCCAATCTGCAACCCAGCGCTCTCGCATAAGTGTCCTGGCAATCCCAGTAAGTATAGGGAGTATATTGGACCTGACAGCTTAGATTGGTGCGTTAGAGAAACAGCAGCAGCGTGAGTGTGCTTGACTTTTTGGGGAAACGCAGGTCAGCTCCAGGGGCGTTTCACCTGTGTTCTTCCTGCAGCTCCTCCGGCCTCATTCCCCTGCTTCACAGAGCAGTGTCTGAGTTGCAGATCCCTCCAGATCCCCAGTAGCTCACAGGCACGTTTTCTCCACTATTAAGCTCACATGGACATGTGTGTGTGCTGCTCCAAGGCAAGCGGCTGTGTGTAGGTCTGCAGGGAATATTTTACAGTCACTGCATCCAGGCAGCAGTTCCCTTCCCCACTGCCCTGACATTCAATAGTAACACAGGCACCGACTCATGGAAAGAAAATGTGTTCAATGCCTCCCCTGCCCGTGGACAGTTATCCCTTGTACACACGCAGGCATGTGGAAATCATTGCCCGGAGACCAGCGCCGCATTTCAGCAACAGTCAGAGTGCTTTAGTTTAAAGGCTGGCTGCTAAGTTGAGGAAAACTGGCAAATGGGCCCCACGCTTAACTGCCCAGCCTGGCGTGCCAGGATCTGCTCATACTGAGCTGGTGAGGCCAAATGCACCCACTGCTGTTGTATGGAGGGTGCTGCTGCTGCATCACAAGGCGCAGCGTGTGCTGGTGCTAGCAAGGGGTGCCGTGGCTGTAGATCACCCTTATTTAACTGCACCCCCAACAAGTTATGTCTCTGTTGGGCATCTGCAACTCCACTGACTCTGAAAAGGTAAATGGGCAAGACAAAAGGGATATTGTTATTCCTATTATAGAGGCAGGTGAACTGAATAGCAGGAGAAATGGAGACAAGTTCAGGTATCCTTGTTAATGCAGACTAGAGCTTATTTCCAGAGCTGAGGGAGTTCCTCAAGGTCCTACAGCAAATCTCCAACAAGACATAACTGAGCCCAGATGAACTTCACTCTACTCTTGTCCCACACAAAAACTGACTCCCTGTGAACACCAATCACCCTGAAACTAAACTCAGTGGAAATGAGTGTGTAAGTCAATGTGCTGCATGCAAAATAAAGTCACCATCTGCAAAGTACAGTTGACCAAAGCACAGCTGACCATGGCAACCATCAGGCCAATTCCAAACCAGTGAATCCAGCAGCAATTCCTCTTATTTTTACCCATGGAGTATCACCATAACAACAGATCCACCAATCCACACCATAGATTCATGCACTTAGCAACCAGGAGCTGCCAAATTGTAAAAAAAGTAAAAATTATGCACAGAGTATTTCCTCTACCATTCTGCTGCAAGTGTGCAAAACTTGAGTAACACGATGGGCAAAGGCAGAAAAACGCACAGAGTGTGATGGTTACCAAAACTTCTCTCCAGCAAGTAGCTCTGGAACAAAAGCATCACTGGAAGGTGAGTCTGGCTTTTGGTTTTGGCATTTCACTTAGGGCTGCATGCACCCTCGCCCCTGTTACACAGCGGAGAGAGGAAGCCTCAATGCAAAGGTAATGCTGACATGCAGAACCAGGGCTGGCACCTCCTAATAGCATTGATCTTCACCCAGCCATGGGACCTGGAGAAACCAAGCAAGACTGCTCTGCTTGAAGGTTTCCAGGGGGTTTAGCAGTTGCTGCACAGGGTTAAAGCATCTCAGCTCTGCAGAGAGGAGCCCAGGCACCAGAGCTGCTGTTCAAAAGTAACTGAACACCATCCCCAAAGGAGTTTGCTCCTGTGAGCGGACCTTGTCCCTCGTCACCCTGTGTGAAACAAGTGGAGGGAGGAGATAAGTTATTTTTTCAGAGAACAATCCGTCTCTCTCCCACTGACTCACTGACAAGCTTCCCCTTTCCAAGGCAGTTCATGGGGTGAGCTGTAGGCTGAACAGTCAGTCCTCTCTACTGGAAAGAGGTGAGTAAGTGCACCAAGGGCTTAAATCCCTGCTTCCTCTTGGGAGCAAGGAGCACTGGGGTTAAAGTACTGTAGGGGAATGTGCCTGGGCAAACCTAACAGACCAGATGCTTCTCTTTGCCAGCGTACACCAGAAACACCAGCAAAGTGTCTAGTGCTTTCCTGCTGACAGAAAGTGGGAGTCCCTACTTGGACTGAGACCAGCTGCACAAGAAATACCCAGTGATTAAGAACAGAGCATCAGATGGGGTTTTCCAGCCCAAACCAGCAAAACCCCTTTTAGCAGGATGCAATCCTTTGGCCTAGGCAGTGCAGGAGGTCTGGCTGGAGAATAATAAGCACTCTTCTATTCCCAGGGATGGATGGATGGAAAGGGAGGAGCCAGGGCAGCGGGCTGGCACTATTCAGCAAGAACAGCTTGGGTGGCACCAGAAAGGGACTCCCTCACTGCTGCCTATGACAGCCTCAGGATGCTAAGCCAGGATTTGCTGCTTGCCTCACAGTCTGTTAGCTATTTTCAGCCCAAAAGAGTAATTCAACCCAGCTTTGGCTTCCCAAAACACTGATGCAGGCAGAAACTCCAGCGGGCGTTGGAGAGATGATAAACGCAAGAGCGTTTCCAAAAAAAGCAAGCCAAGAAAGGGCTTGAACTGCAGTGCTGGACACATGCACAGAGCAAAGCATCCCTGAGAGGGTGAGAGTGGTCAGGATATGCCCAAGAAAGATGCTTGGCTTATCTGGGAGCGGAGTGGGCGCAGTCCCACCTTCACACATATGTCAGCGCTTGTGCCAGCCGAGCTCCGGATGCCCGGGAGCTGCTCGGGCCCACGCGGGTCTGTCGAGGCTGCTGGAGCTGATGTTCACCCCACGCGGCCTGCTAGCCAGTCTGACATCCCCCACCTCTGCTGTTATAATTAGGGAACGGGAGCAGATGGCAGCAGAGTTAGCTGAAAAGAGGAAAATCTCACACAGAGCTGCCACTTGCTGTGCGCAAGGGCGAGTCGGGAGGATGACAGCTCTTGTGATGAGCTGCTGGGGCAGGGTGCTGCAGGAGCAGCATTCCCCCAAACCTCCCAGCCGGGAGCTGCTGGGAGGGCAGCCACGAACACCGTGGGCATGGTGTCAGTGGCAAAGCGCCAGTGGCACTGCGGGAGCCCCGGGATCCCTCTTCCTCCTCGCTGCCCCTGAGGGGCTGTGCGAGCTCCTGCAGGTCCACGTGCCTCGGTGGCAGCTCCTGCCTTCGTCCCAGCAGGCTTTATGGAAACCTGCTTTTGAATGCAATGCTGCTCCAATCTTTTGCCTCCTCAATAAACGTTTGCACGCTGCTTTGTGCTGCTTCTCCCCTGAGTGAAAACAAAACTGGCTGGCGCAGGCAGGGCAGACAAGGACCTTGCCCTCTCCTTCCCAGCTAGCAAACATACGTGCGTCGGCAGCAAAGGTTATGGTGGGCAGAGAGAAATTCCTGGAGGTGAGACTCAGAGGCAAAGCCTTGCAGGACAGTCTGCACCTCAGGGAAAACCCTAGGCATCCCTGGGATAGCATAGAGCACCGTGCAGGCACAGCACAGGTCCTGCTCCAGGCTGAGTGGGGAGGGGAGATGGGCTGCCCTCCCCCACTGGGGAAGGGCTTTCAGGGCACAGCCCAGAACTTGCTTTAACTGGTGCTGAGACATCTGCCCATGAGAAAACCACCAGTGGGCCGGTGCCAGGCAGTTCCTTGCAAGGCGGTCTCTGGGGAGAATCTACAGCACAAGCCTCTTGCTAGATGAATGCACCTATTATTTCATTAGTGCTGTTAATTCCCCAGCCAATAAGTGCTCTATTGGCATGTTGAGTCTCCTCTTCTGCTCACATGCTACACACCTGCTATAAGCACAGCCTGAAATTATCTTTGCTGACAGGCTGCAGAGAAACTTTCCCGCTGACTTCTTCTGGCTGGAAGAGGCTCAAGATTCATTCTGACAGATGCTGAGTGCTCTGTGGACGGGGCGGCTGCAGCCTGGCACGCTCCACGGGTCTCAGCCTGATCCTGCCCTCAGTTGGTCTCGTTTCCTGAGCGCTAAGGCTCCACAGTGCAGTGAAATCCCTGGTGTCTGCACAGCCAGGGCTCCTCACCCCGGGATCCCATCCACAGCATCACCAAAAGGCTCCCAGGACTGCTGATGCTCTTGTAAAGAAACACTATCTTTGCGGTCATTTCCAGCTCTGGGGTAACGCGTGAGGTCGTTCCCTCACGTACCATCCCTGTGTACCAAATAACTTGACCAGAAGCTTTTCCAAATCCTGAAGCTCAGAAAAAAGGGCTCTGGAGGCTCATCCATTCCTGGTGCTTCATACAATCTGGACGCTCTGAACCAGAGCAGGGTGTCCTAGGGCTGGTGGCTCCACCCGGTCATTTAAAATCCTGAAATACAGGCAAAGAGACCTCCTCTGCCCAGGCTCCGGCAGCACCCAGAGGCCTCACAGCGCGACTTCAGAGGACCCCGCAGCGCCTCTGCCAGATGGAGTGGGCTGGAAACGGCGGGTGGGATGGTACCTGCGTGACCCCATAAAGAGCTTTGCTCTCCCCTCCCCTGTGCTGTGCCTTGGGGAGATCCAGCACCCACCCACCGTCTGCCAGCACAGGCGTTCCTGCAGGCCAGACATTGATGCTGTTAAGGCACTTCCGTGCCAAAAAAAAAAAAAAAAAAAAAAAAAAGCCAAATACAGGTTTAAGGCAGGACTGTTCTGGATAAATCTGCTCTTTTGTTGTCTCACAGATAAAATCAATTAGCACCACAGAAGAGGACTACATTTGCAGCTGCTGAGGCTGATTCTCCTTGTGCTCACGCTGATTCACCTTGGGAAGAAATAAAGTCCCTAAAACTACTTTGATGTAGAACTGAGAGTGAGAGGAAAATACCAGTTCTGTTACTCAGCATACAGCCTTCACTCTCTTGGTTTAGTGCTACTCAAAAGCCCCTTGGGTATAACCAACTTATTTTTAGCTGTTTACTCATTAAACAAACACAAGGGAAGGCTAAATGTCAAGGCATTCTTGCATACCAATCTAGACTCTGCACATTTATTCTGTCACATACAGGGATGCTAGACTAAGCTACTTCTCTGTGCAAGCCAAGGAATGTGAGTCCTGCCTAGAAGCTGGTGCTGCTTGTAACCCACCCTCAAACATCTGGAAGCCAAGCACCCCCTGACTGTGGGATCATCTGTCAAAAGGAGCGCAGTACCCATTTAGCTGGCTATATATATGATCTCCTCCTTGGTTTTTACCATATTTATCCCCTCCACACCTGCAGCTAACAAAGAAGAGTCTGGCTCCAGCATCACAAGCGGAGGAGAGGTGAAGGGACTTGCCCAAGGTCAGTGGGATCATGTGGCAGAGCGGAGCACTGAAGAGGACCCCCCCGCAGCAGAGGCGAGTCTCAGTGCTGTTTCACTGCTGCTAAGTCCTTTATCCTCTCCGTGCCTCACTTACAAAATATTTCAGGGAAATGTGTGCTTTCAGCACAGCCACTGAGGTTTTTCAGGAGAGCAGAGTATCACTGCGCAGGCCGATGGCCATAAGGAATGATATTTACGGGGTGCTCTGTCGCCAGCCTGCTTTGTGCCAGACCCTGGACGAGCTCTCTCGGCTGGGAAAGCACCATCCGATGTCTCCCATGAGCTGTGACAACCTCCCAGCAGGCTGGTACCACCATCCAGCAACGTGCCAGGGATTCCTTCCCCGGGCGGGAGGGCTCCCCGGGCTGGACAAGGTACAGCTGATCGGCCGTGACTCAGCACCCCGAGCCCACCTCAAACGTGATGAGCAAGGGCTGGGTGCGACGCTGGGCCAAGGGGCAAACCCGTGGCTGTGTTACTTGCCCACAGCCGGGCCCGCAGGGAAGCTCGGGTCCACCCAAGCAGGCAGGAGCTCACAGCCCTGGGGCTACTGGTTGGACTTGCTGGCTCTGAGCAGCAGGATATTGTGCGTGGGAGGCATCTGGTTATCTCTGTTGGCCCTCCTGTGAAAGGGGAGTGGGCTGCAGAGAGCTGCCACAAATCCAGGTGTCCAGGAGCTCTGTTTACAGGATGAAAAAGAGGAACCCAGTTATTTCTCCAGGATGTCTGAGCTCAGCACCTGGGGTGCAGAAAGTGACACACAAATGCCTGCCAAATGCTGGCCATCTGCATGCAGCAAGCATGGGCGGTCCAGAACATGAATGCATGACCCCGTGAAGTGTGTGCTCCTGCATTTCTGCCTCTGAGGTGCAGAATACAAGACATTTTTCCCTGGATAGTGGGCAGCTAATATTATCGTTATTGCAGGAGCATTTTCCTGGAGAAGGGACTTTTACCCTTGTGATCTGTGCCCCTACTTGATCCCTTCTCAGCTCTTTTCTCCATGACACAGCCACCCCTCAGCCAGCAACTTGGCTGTCCTGTCCCCCCTGTTCAAGTCAGAGGCAGGTTGCCCCCACGCTCCGAGGTCATCGCAGGAGTTTTTGGAAAATGCTTCCACCTCGTGGTCCTCTGGAGATATGACTGGCTGGGAAATGCCAGCCTGCACCCATGCAACCCAGCTGAGACAGGCAGAAACAAGGCCGTGCCACCCTTTCTGCTCACTCTATCGCCTTCACCCAGGGTGAACTGGGGCACCCAGTAACCTCTGCTCAGCCCTGGCACTGCCTGGGTGCTGCCAGCAGCTCAGACCACCCAGGCTTCCCAGCACCCAGGGACCAGCACTGGTATATCCCATGGGATAAACAGGGACTCCTCCAGGGCTGAGGAGGGGTTGAAGCAGCCCTGTGGTCTGTTAAAACTCCATCCTCCCAGCCCACGCACGCACACACGGAGACACACAAGTGCTTGCAAAAGCTCGACCTGGGGCACTGATGCTGCCAAAGCTGTTCTGCCAGGGGACAGCATCGCCACTCCTGGTTCCCCCCCAAAAATCTGCCTGCGCAGGCGTGTGGGATGGGGAAGGAGTGGAAAAGCCTTGAGTGCACGGTGGTAAGTGCTGGGCACCTTGGACATTCAGGGCTTTACCACGCAGTCTTCCCTGGCCCATGGGAAATGCTGCAGGGAGGGGGGATCACAGCCCTGTGGGGGTCCCCATCCTGCTCCTGCCTCCAACACCATCTGAAACGCCGGGCAAGTCACTTCTGCTCCACTGTGGGAGCTGCCTGGGCTTTAATGCTCCAGGAAAAAACGACCAGCTTGCACACAGATTTCCTGCTAGGACACAGAGGTTTGGGCTGGTTATCGCACAGGATCAGGATGAAACATCTGCAGCTTTCTTCTGGGTCACAAGTGTTAGACTTCACGTTAAATGTTTTTAAGACAAATGATCCTTCTCTTGCAATTCTCAGGCGACATCTCAATTCTCCCATAAACAGCATCTCGTCCTGCTGCCCGCTAGCGGATGGATTTTGGAAAAACACTTAAAAACCTGGCAGTGCTTCCCCCCACATGCTGCTGCAGGAACCAGGGCCTTTGTAAGAATGCTGTGGCTTAGGGCAGCTGTATCTCTCTGAAATATCCCCAATGATGGACTGCTATCTCTTATTTCTGCCCTCTGTGGAGCTAAGCAAGTTCTATAGAAATTCAACTCAATATGTGTATTTTAGAGGATGTAACCACTCTTTTAGAAACAGTTTTCTCAACATTAACTATAGCTGAGCTGCAACTCTCCTGTAGCTTGTAAGGCTGTCAAACTCCTGCAGCTGGGGGTGCATGGCTCGACTGCCTTCCAGCAGCAAACACAGTATAACCACATTAGCAATCACAGGAGTGTCAGATTTCTTGTGCTACAGTGCAATTTTGCAGGAACTCACCATACTGTTCACCTGAGCGCTGTGCTAATGTGCTCTGCCCCTCACAAGCAGCATCACAAATGCCTGTCCGTCAGCTGCTGTACCTGGTTTTGGAGGTTTGCCTCTAGCCAGGGCACTGAGGTCTTTAACTCGAGGAAGCAGTGTCCCAGGTCCAGAGGTGCTGCCAAAATCTTCATCCTGTGCATCAAAGAAATATCAAAGTCCGTAGTTAGCACACAGCTAATGGGATGCTCGTGCAACCTCAGTGTCTGCTGAAGAACGGAACAAATAGAAGGATTTCCCTGATGGCATCTGCTGTCCTAATGATCCCCTTCTCTGCCTGAACAGAGGTGAATGATCGAGTGTTTGCTAGGCATGAGCGAGACTCCGCTTTGTTTTGTAACAGCGGCAGCGTAAAGTGATTACGTTTTTAGTACTTTTTGCTTTTGTTAAAAAACAAAGCCCATGAAGACGGCAAATCCATTTGCCATGCTCCTTCTGTGCAAAATGCAACGCGATTGTTCCTCCTAATGCCAGCGAGAGGACCCGAGTGCCATGGCGATGCTGCAGTGAGACGGCAGAGCTGGATCAGAGGCATCCTCACCGAGGCAGCGGCTGCTTCTCCACCATCATTCATCGACCACAACCCACCAGGCGAGGGGCTCCCTGCTCCCCCCACCGCCTCTGCGCCCAGGACCACACTCAGAAGCCGTAGGGCCTTGCTGCTACGAGATGGAGTTAAAGCAGTGACATTCCCACTGCACATAGCAGAAGCCTTTCAGCAGAAGAGACACCCAGGCTGCTCAGTTGCCTGTTTGTGCTCAAACACACCATCCCCGACCCAGGCTCAGTTTGAACAGTCTGCAGAGTGAAAGCTGTTCCCAGGAGGAATCAGTAATTAATGCAGAAGAGTGAATAAACCTGCGGCTGATCTGCAAGCACAATATATGTTGTTGGAAATGGTGTCTGTTACCCAAGAGATGTGGTGCAGCAGGGATTTGTCAAGGGGGTGGACTAATTTCTCATGTTATTAAGGACCTCAAATTTTGTAATAAAAGGGCTGGGGGTTGCAGAGGAAGCTTTCCCAGCAGGACCTGAGTGAAACTCAGTGACTCCACCTGTGTTTGCAGAGAGCCTGAGAGAGCAGCCCTGAAGAAAAGCTGGATTCTCTTGTTACCACTGATTTAAACATTCAGCTATTTCACTTGGCAAGATCGATCCTGCACAGGGCTGACATGTAACAGGTAGGCAGGGTTTGAAAAAGGATTATAGCCGGGCTCTTCTTCCCAGCAACAGATCTCACCTGCCATAACGTGGGGAGAGGCAGCTTTAAAGGCAGGATGATGATCTCGCTGTCCTGGCTGGGGCTCAAACGAAGAGCTCCCCGTTAATGAGAAGGAAGTAGGGAGCGGTGGAATCGGGGAAGTGCTTTGTTCAGCCCATACGGACAGTTGGCACGTAAGGATCTACCGGGGGTTAATCAAAGGCCTGCTAAAGCGCGATGAGAAACCTGCCAGTCGCCATACGAACCGCCGGCCCGAGGAAATTAAAAATCGCGCACCATATGCCGCGTGGCCCGGGGAGGGAGCGGGGTGTCTCGGGCAGCGTTCGCATCTGCCCGAGCGGCCCCGCGGGGGGGCAGGTGCGATGTGCGCTGCCGCGGGGGGGGGGGGGGTCATAATCCTGCAATAACTCGCCGCCTTCCCGGCACCGAGCGGGGAAGGACAGTGACGGGGAAATAAGGGGAACCGAGGGGAAGGATGACACGAGTTCAGCCCAACCCAGTGGCAGAGCAGCCGGAGAGGCAGAGCCAATAGCTGCTTTTCATGCTCAGTGAGTCCGTCCACCTCCACCCCCCCTCGAGTCCTTAAGTTGCAGCTTTTAACTACCTCGGTGTTCAAAGAAAATATGATGCTCAGCGTGAACAGAAGGAAGAGCCTGCTGACAGGTAGACAGCATGGACACTGATCCCGGCAGGGCCGGCTGCTGAGAGAGGTACGTGCCTTCCAAGGCAGGGATCCGAAAGCAATCACATTTGGGATGCAAACTCAGAGCAGACTTTAATTTTCCAGCAGGGGGAATATGGAAATCTGGCTCCCTCGAAATGATTCATCCCCCCCCCCCTTCCCACCACCACCTCCCCTCCCCCTGCGTCCTCTCCCCATCCCTCCCAGCACAAAACACTTTGCTGCAGTCTCTCCATCTGGGTGCCTTAATGCTGAGTGCCTTAGTGTCCTTGCGGGTGCCGAAGTCGGGAGCGGAGGCTGAGCGAGACCTGGGGAGAGCAGGGTGGTACCCACGGGGCTGATGGGCTCTGGACCTGGGCACGGGCAGGTTGGCTCGTGCCAGACGCTGAGCAGGGATCCCGGCTGGTAAGAGCCGTCCCTGGGGAGCCAGGCGCTGCCCTGCTCAGCACGCGGCCGCTCGGGATGCGACCAGGGGCTCGCCCAAACTGGGTGCCTCGCTCCTCAGCAAGTGTTGGGGCTCCCAGGGAGGGGAGGGAAGGGGAGCGGGGGGGAGGCAGTGGAGCAGGGACGTCGGCAGAGTGAGCCTCCTCCCTCCCGGGGCTTTACACTCACAGAGGACCCTGAGCCAGCACGGCGTTCATCTCCCCTAAGACCCCTGCCCTGAACAGGCACTGGTTTGGGGAGAGGGGTGGAAGAGAAGGCTGGCTGAAGGATGCCTCTTTGCTGGTCGTGCGAGCCAGGGCTGTTTGCTGTGTTGGGGGACACCCTCTCCTTTTGGCTGGGGGGGCATCCGACCTGCTGCTTGGCTCTTGCAGCTGAAGGTTCCCCAGCAAATGTCTGGGTGACACCTCTCTGGGGAGGCAGAGGGAGGTGGAGATAACACTGGGACGGCAAAATCCCTTGTCTGGCGGTGGAAGAAAGTGGCTTCTCTCCCCTCGCTGTGTGGGAGGTGTTCAGGGCTTGCTGCCCCCAGGATTTATGTGTAATTCAGTCTCACGTTTATAAACACAGAGCTGTTTTCTCAGGCATGTCAAGGAGAATTAAAGAGGGGGGAATTGTGGGGATCCCCCAACCAGGGCTAGCAGGATCTGCCTGCCTCCTGGGTAGCTTGGAAGAACTTTTTGTGGTCTTGAGAAGAAGAGAGTAGCCGGTGTGTGTGTTCACTGAGCTCAGCGTTGGTCTGCCCCACCCCCGGGGCAGGGTGCTGAGACCAGAGCTGCTCCCAGCCAGTGGCCCTATTTTCCTTTTCCACATTCCCTGGTGCCGGAGCTGGTTCCTGTGGCTGTGCTGGTATAAATACTGTCTAGCAAACCCTTTCTGGAGATGATGCCATGAGGTGGCGCTTGGGAATAGGCAGCATCGCCGTGGGAGTCTGGAGAGCAAACACTTGTTGCTGCGAGCTGCACATTGCATGGGCCATGGGGAAACGGGGCACCCAGAGCCACTGGCCACACAAGCCCACACCTCTGGCCCACTGGCTGCTGGAAGGCAACACAAAAAGGGAGGAAAGACTTTCTGTAAGTTCTGGGAGGGATACACAGAGCAGTTGTGGCTGTGGAGATAGGAGGGTAAGAGTGAAAAGCTTTTTCTCTCAGCTCTGGCACTGAAAAGTGTGATTTTAATGATATTTCTTCAGATTTAGCCTTGTCTGGCATATGACTTCAGCCCTGTAACCTCCTTGGCAGGCTTTGCTTGTGCAAGTGGCTCCACGCACTCAGTGTGACATGGGTCTTTGCGGGAGGCTGCAAAAGGGAGAAGTTTCTGTGCAGTCTAGTGAGTTTTGTACGCTTTTCCGGACAGCCAGATGTACGCGGTGCTGAGCAGAACCTACCTCTCTAGTCTCAATAAATAGGCTGCTCCTGGAGTGGGGCTGCCCCAACCCTATAACACCCAGAAAAAACCTGCGGTTGGGCCATCCTGAAACATCTCGAAGGCCAGAGCAGAGCGGGGCTTGGGCAACCATCCGTCCCAGGGCACGTAGTGGAGCTCCCCAGGAGGGGCTGCGCGTAGCAAGGTCCCATGCAAAGCTCCCCAGGCCAGGACTGGCTGTGGGAGCACGCAGCGAGGCACGGTGCTGCCCGGGCTTACCAGCTCCATCCCACGTGCCACCGGAGAGAATCGGCCCCGGCCCTCGGGGACAGCAGCAGCTGGAGGTGGCTGGGTGGCAGCCGGGACCGAAGCAGCTGGCCACCTTCCAGTCCGGTTATCTCGGCACGGTGCTGCTCGCCACTGCCAGGGTCGGCGAGGGTTTGCCACTACCCCAGGGCAGAGTTCAGAGCACAGCCCAGCCCTCCTAGCCTCAAGGATAACCCTCCCCCTGACTTCCAAGACAAGGCATGCTTGAGAAGACAAAGGGAAGCATTGTAACTCATCATGCTTAGAGACATTATTAGGTACATAAGTTGTTTTCAGAGGTCCCAAATGCAATAACAGTTTTGCAGCCTAGCTTTAGTGTACAGAGAACAGACAGAAGCTGAAGAAGAAAAGAGCTGCTCGGACTAAAGTAAGAGCATCCACATCAGTGTTTGCATCCAGTTTCACTAAACTACATCCAATGCAACTTCCACTTGGAGACAAAAAAAAAAAAAAAAATATCACAGGCACAATCCCAGCTCAGAGACTAGACATGACAGTGGGGATCTGGGCGCAAGAGGCTTGCTGAGCCGTGCAGCAGCAGAACCAGCACCTTTTGGTGCCCTCGGTGTGGTGCAAGCCCTGGGGCAAGGCTGCTTTGCTCAGGCAGGGCCAGGTTTGGGGGATGTCCAACCTCGCCGGCGTGGAGGGCAGCTCACCCCGTGGGTGCGAGCAGGCCGGCGGCAGCGCCCGGGCTCTCTGCGGAGCGCGATGTTACCAGCAACAGCCCCGGTTCCAGCGCAAGGGAGCACGTCCCCTGTTAATCAGCATTTAATTAAAGGACATGCTGACATTTGGAAATCAGAAACAACTCTCCTGTGTGGGCTGCCTCTTTCTGCTGCTCGCCTCTTCTCTGAATCACTCCCTGACATTTTGCCAGATTAGGATGTGACTCTCTCTCCCTCCTTCCTTATAAAAATAAATTGAAAAGGAGATGCAAAGCCATCGCTGCTCCTGAGGGAGAGGATGTAGGGGACGGGGTTTCGCTGGGGAAAAACTCCCATTATTAATGGTGCTACTGTGGTGTCCTACAAAGACCCTGACTGTGGGGCAGGTTTTTTGTGTTCTGGGTGCTGCAGGGATGCTGAGGCAGGGGGTACTCACTGTGTTGGCGTCAGGAACTGGCTCTCCCTCTCCAAAACCGTTCAGAGATCTGTGCAGGCATCTCAGGTCCCCAGGCCAGCCCCAGGTGATGTGCCTGAAGGAATTGAAAGCAGACGGTGTGAACGCTGTGCAGGGAAGCAGGGAGACCCTGCAGCGACTGGCTGCGTGGGAGCAGGGGGGACCCACGGGGACCCGTGGCTGGGGCAGGATGGAGAGCCAGGGTTGGGGAGATGTTCAGCATCTTGGCCTCAGTGTGGCCCTGCTGACAGCGTCGCTTCGCAAAGCAGGGACCGACCAAACCCAGGCTGGGGGCAGGACCACTGTGCCCTGGAGCGTCTGCGTGGGGAAAGGCAGGGCACCCCTGCCCCCCCCCCTGCAGCCAGGCATGGGGGACCACTCTCCCCCATGTACAGACCCACCTGCCCCCCAGGTGGGACCCCGTCCCCTCACATTTCCACCCACCTGCCCCTCACAACCAGCCTCCCCGTGCCTCCTGTGTGCACCCCATGTGTTCCCCCCCCCTCCCCGTGCCACCCCCTGCCACGCAGCGTGGGTGAACGGGGTCAGGGCAGAGCTGTCCCCCAGCCCGGGGTCCCTTCCCTGCCCCAGCTCTGGGGGTGGGGGGGCAATCCCTCGCCCATCCCTCGCCCCTTGCATTACACGAGCCATAGCAGAGCAGCATCCCGCCTGTGCCGAGGTGCCCCCCGCCTCCCGCACCTTCTGCTGCTCTTGAAACGGGGCCAGCGATTCTGTTTATCTGTTAGCCCATGCCAGAGCTGGTAAAATGCAAACAGCAGTGAGGAATGGGGGAGGAGGAGGGGTAGTGGGGGGGAACCCTCACCGTTCGCTTCCCCTTGGCTGCTCATTTCAACCTTCTTTCAAGCAGAAATTACTCACATTAATCAAGAGTGAGAATGTGTTTGCAGCCCTGCAGATTTGGCAGTGCGGAATCAAATTCCATCAGTAGCAGCAGGAGGATGGGAGCCTGTATCTCTGCTGTGCACAGCCTAATAGAGCCATTGCCAGAGGAAATTGGATCTGAGAGCTCCCCTAAATTAATCTACCCTTTAAAAAAATGCCAGGAGATCTACATGACAAATGAGCGTTTGCAGTGGAAACTGATGCAAACATCCAGCACATCAGATCAGGATGGATCTGCCCCTCGGCCAACATCTGCAGGGGAAGAGGCACATGAGCAACCCCAATGAACGTGGGTTCCCTGCAGCCAGGGCAGGCGGCGGGTGGAGGAGTCCCGATGAGCAATTTGGGCCCCGAGAGTCGCTGGGACAGCGGAGAGGTGCAAAGCAATTGCTTCTGCAATAAGCCCCTCTCCTCTCCTCCTCCTGGCAGGCAGGATCGGTGCCAGAGGCGCAGAGCTGTGCGGGGCAGTGAGGAGCATCTCTGGAGAAGCCCAGCAAGGCAGAGCCGGGGGCTGGCAGGAGCGTGGGGCTGTGGGGCAGCACTGGGAGCTGCTGGGGCTGTGGGGCAGGAGGAGGCTCCCGGGGTTCTGGCTCATGTGTGCCGTGGAGCTGGGGCTCAGGTGCCACAGCTCGCTCCGCTTTAATAGAACTGCTGCTGCTCCAAGGTGATTGCTACTTTATTGGCTTATTTTTAGCCGCACGGTCGGGCTGAGAGTAAGATGGATGGGTCTTGTCTTGGGCGAGACTTTTGCTTGTAGTAGGAGCCTGAGCACGGGCCGGGAGCGACTGCTTTGAAAGCTGCCTTGAAAACAGCTGGGGCGAAACTCCCCGGTGCAGAGCAGGGAGCTCGCTGGGCCCCTGCTTCTGCCCTGGGGACAGTCCGTAGGGTGGGCAGGGGCTGGGCCGTGCCAGGTATAAACCCAGTATGAATTGGTGCAGGCTGCCTGCTGCTGGGAAATCACCTCCAAGGGGGGACCCCCAATGCAGTTTGCTTGCAGCATCCCCCGGTTAAATCCAAAGACCCAAGTGGTGGTCAGGGTCTGGTCTGCCCTGAGGGTCTCTCATCCCAGGGCTCTGTCTTCCCACTGGTGTTCCTCAGGAGCAGTCAAGCAGTGGGAATGCCGCCGAGCTCTGGCTCTAAGTGCAGCCGGGTGCTCCCCAGGGAAGGGCTGATCCCTGGAGCTGCTCCAGGCAGCACCCATCGGGTTAACCCCTCTGCACCACATCCCACCACGCTCTCCAACAGCCCTGCTCGTGCAGGCATATCCTCTACACCCCTCTGTAATTTTTTAACCGTGGACGATTGAAAGCGTTAGCATCTTTGCTCTGCTCTCAGCAGCACCCGATGATTGAATCTTGACCTTTATTTCCTAGGTTTATTAATTCCCTGCCCCTGTACTGGCTGAGCAGGGCCAGGCAGCGATGAGACAAGGAGCATTTCCAGTGCTTCCCTGGGACTGCTGGGAGTTTGCACCTGGGAAAAGCAACACCCAGGAGGGCTGGGGGAGAGGACTGGGTGCGTTGGGCATGAGGGTGGGTGCTGGCTACAGAGCACTTTGGCCAAGCTGGTCCAAACTGTGTCCATAGCACACCCCTTTGCTTCTCTTGGCTCCAGAGGAACGTCCCTGCAGAGGGAAGTGCCTTGCTCTGTGCATGGGCTCTGGGACACTGCCTGTGAGTTATGTTTGCAATCTAAGTGGGGCTGTGTGTTTGCAACTGGGTAACTAAGGCTTTCCGTGGTGATTTTTGCTCCCTGAATAGATGCACATCTGTGGTGTTTTGTTGCAGGAGGTTTGTTTGGTTGTCTACAGAAAATAAGCACCCAGGTGTCAGGATATTATGGCAAGGGGAAAATTAAATACCTGGGTAGCCAGATAAGAAAGAGTGTGAACTTGTTTAAAAAATCATCAAGCATACGTAGACAGTGTGTGGCAATAACTGGGCATCTCTGCCCGTCCCCAGTACCGCAGGGACCCGTGCTGCCTGGGGACCAGTGCCCGGGTGTGCCAGCCCTGTGTACCAGCGTGCCCCGTGCCCGCCCTGGCTGCGCGGCTGCTTGCCAGCGTGGCGGGCGCTGTGGCCAGCCAGGCCACAGGGAATATTGATTAGTTTTACAGTGTAGCCTGACAGAGCCTATTCTGGTGATGTAATGAAGACGGATGATCCCATCCCCTCGCCGCGGTGCTTTGGGGAAGGGGAAAATTATTCACTGCATCCTGAAGGGATGCTCTGTGGTTCTCCATCCCTCGCTCCTGTATCTCATCTAATTTCCACCTCTCTTGCTGTTTTTTTCTTCTTTCCATCCTTACGGCTCTCTGCCTTCCCTTGTCTCAGCACCCCACTGTCTCACCCCACCCCATGGGTCTGGTGTTCAGCCTGGCAGGCAGCTGAGTCTGGTCCAGAGCATCAGGGGTGAAGATCTCACTGCTGGAATGAGCTGGGAGAGGACTTGTTGCAGATCTTGGCTGCCCGCGGTGGAAAGCTCTCCGGCTGGGGCTCACCACGGCCAGAGCCATGACCCAGCCTTACGCCACAGCTCACCTCTCCATCCTCCTCTTCTTTTGTTCCCTGTCTCTCGTTCTTCACCCCCTGCCTTTGCTTCCCCCCTGATCTGCACGTGTGTCTCCTCCTCAGGGCCGCTGCCAGGGATGAGGCAGCCCAGCAGCCCTGAGCATCCCGGCTGCCTGCCCGGTTTGTGGCAAACACATCCCACCTCCAACGCGGGGCGAGACCTCGGCAGAGCGGCCCCGCTGGGAAACCCTGTGCGTGAGCCGAAAGCCTCATCCCAGGACCTGTTAAATGTCAATTAAGTGCAGCTCTGTGAGGTTGATGAGCTCTTTTCACAGCCTGGTCTGTGCATTTTGGAAACTACAGGCTGTGTTTTTTCCTCCAATGGCCAGCAGTTGTGAATCCATCTTTACAGTAACACCAGGATCAAGCATTCGCATGCCAGAAGGCAGTTATGTATAGTCATAAAAATGATTTAAAATTGGCCAGGGTTTTAAAAGAAAAAAAAAGAAAGCTCATATATTATCAGGTCTTTATTTCCCTTCTAGCTTTTACCCTTTAGGATTCATATTTTCAAGCTTTTCTCAACAAACAACACAGTAGGAAATGCTAAAGCATTTTTATATAAGAGCTGAGAATCCTCCAGAATCACAAGGCTGCAGGAAGAAAAAAAAAAACACCAACTGCTGTAATGCACGAGATACGATCTCCAGAGCTGCCAGCACCCTCTGCAAAGTAACCATCTCTACTACATCTTCAGAAACCTAACGGGTCTCATTGCTATCTTCCATCAGATCCAAACCCCATTGCTTCACAGACCTGACGTTCAGAAGGGATCCTCTGGTCTGGCCCGATGCGGGGGTGATGCCCAGCGGCTCCCTCACTTCCAGCTGAGCTCCAGCCTAGGAAAACCCTCAGTCCTGGAGCGAAGATTTCCAGGGATGCAGAGCCCCAGTGAAAATTGCAGCCTCTGTTTTAAAACTTTGAGCCTGTTCGGGATGTTTTGGGGTGGGATCTCTGGAGGTCCCATCAATGCCCTGTGCACCATCCGGCCAAGTTCTCTGAGGTGATAAATAAGTTCTTGTAAAACCAAGGGGGAAATCATCCCATAGCAAACACGTGGCACCTTTCCAGCCTCATGAGTCCTCTTGGATACACATGGCAGAGCAATTACTCTTTTTCGCTGATAAGGGAACTAATTTCATAAGTAGTGCAACTCCACTGTAAGCAGAGAGCTGGCTGCGCTGTTAGGGAGGAGAGGGAACTGTGATGCCCTGTAATTTTTAAGAAAATACATCTAAAAATAAGACACACTGGATACCTGCTTGTCTGTTACTGGATGCAAACGCGCTACAAACACAATGATGAACCTTTTTGTGCTCTGCTGTCCTTCTGCTGGCACTTCACCAGCCCACTTTTGGGATGACTTTTGGGGAAGAGCTTTGGAGGGCTGATGGGGGACAGGCCCCAGGCAGTGAGGAGCACATCCTCACATTTTGCAGCCACCTTTCCCTCCTGCTCCCAGCTCATGGCTCCAGCCTAACATCTGGCAAAGTTGAGTACCACAGGCAAAGCAAACGTCGCTGCTTGTGGCAGGCCAGGCTGAGAGTTCCTGTGAGATCAACCCCGCAAGCACTATTTCTTGGTGATAGCTCACTCACAAAGGAAAGAAATGGAAGCAAATCTTACACGACACGTTTATTTTTGTCATCTATTTATTAGCTCAGAGCAAAAGTCCTGCTGCGCTGCATTATGGGGATTATGCAAACGAGGGACATCAAGACAATTAAAAAAAAGCCCAAATGAGCACAATGTCAGAGCAGAGCAGATGCTGAGAGACGGCACAGCCCTCCCTGGCTGCTCCTGGCCTGCTGCAGCCCGGCTGGACCGCCTGCTCGGGCAGCCCCGTGCCCAGAGCCAACCTCTCGCCCTGTTCGGGTGCTCCTGCATCTCCTCCAGCTTGTGCAGACAACGCAGCCCAGCAGGTCATTAGGCCCATCAGTTAATGAGCTGCCCGATACGTCTCCCAGCGCGCTGCCCTCCCGTGGGGCTTCATCTGCTGCTTCTTCCCTGTTCGGGGTACGGATGCGTGGGGTGGACCCTGCTGCACCCTCACCCCATCGCGAGTGTTTGCTGCCCTCACCTAGACCAATGCAGCCAAAATCAGTGATTAGACTAATCCCAGGCAGAATTTGGATTTATGGGGTCACTGAGGGTGTTACCCACAGGGCAAAGAGCAGGGAGTGTCCTTGCCCCCTGCAAAGGACCTCCCGGCTCCCCAGGGCAGAGCTGCCCAATGCCCCACGTCCCGGCAAGAGGGGACCTGGCATGGGGTGAGGTAATGCTGTGCTCATGTTTCGTCGGGCACTGCTGCAGGAGGAGGATCTGGTTTGCTCCACGGGTCTGAAGCCCGGCTAAATCCCCACTGAATCACCCGTTGTTACACGGACAGCTCGGGATTTATGAGAGCTGAAGTGTGTGGATAGCAACGAGCAGGGGGGGGGGGAAAAAAAAAATGTCCCAAATCTGACTTGTCTTTGCTTCTGCAAACCTCAGAGGACTCGGAAGGTGGGCTTGGGGATTTAATCCTGTCTGAACCCCTCTATTTTGAGACGGAGGTGGAGGGAGAGCTTAAGGAGACTGAAGTGCATGTTGATAGCTGCATCCAAGCACAGCTCCTGCCCCGGCAGCTCGGAAGTGGAAAAACGCCGCTTCCCAAACGCCTGTGGAAAAGCACAGGCAGGCTGGTGCTTGGAGATATGGAAAGATGCAGGGGACAGCCAGGGAAACACGCTTCCATCCTCACTCTGCTAATTACGCTCATTAGGGAAGGAATGCTGCCTCTGATTTCGAGCTATACCAGCTATTTTTAATTTCCCTGCCTGCTGAAAGAGCACACCGGAGCACTCGGGTGCTGGTTTTTTTTTTTTTTTTTTTTTTTTTCTGGAAATGGGTATTTCTCCTCCCAGGTCAGACGCTCTTTTGTGTCTGCCTGGCTGGGAGACGGGGCCGAAGACAAAGCAGAAAGGAGAAAGCGGGAGAGAGGCGAGATGGGGAGAGGCAGCATCCCTGCCCCGGGCGGGGGGCACACGGGGGGCCGTGTCCCGTGGGTACCGGGCATCCGCGGTGGGCCGTGCGGGGAATGGGAAGCTGGCGGTGGAGCGGGGATGCAGCCGTGCGCGCGGCTCCGCGACCCAATGGGGAAAGCGCGAGAGACGGGAGATAATTTATGCACTAACCTCAGATTGGGGTTGCGGGCGGCCGTCCCCAGCCGGCGTGGGAGGGAGGCCTCTTCCCATCGCCCCTTCCACCCGCCTCCTCCCGCCCTGCAACCACACACAGCCACACAATCCCCTTACAATTAGGAAGACACCTATTCAGCACCGCTCTGGCATTGCTGGGCTTTTGTTCCTTCTCTTCTCGGCTGGCAAAGCTCTTCTTCCCCTCCGCACGGCTGTGTGCAGCGCTCGGCGGTTTGTTAAGTTGCTTTTCATAATCTCCACCAAAGAATTGCAGTCCCGCTGACGTCCCGCGATTGAGGCGGCGGGGAGGAGAGAGGAGGAGGAAAAAAAAAAAAAAAAAAAAAAAAAAAAAGGAGGAAAAAAAGTAAGACAGCATTTTTCTCTTTCTTTCTTTGTTTGAAGTCTTGCCTGGAGGAGTTGTGTGTGTGAGAGAGGGAGGCAGTGGCTAGCAGCGGGTGCAGAGGCTGCACGCTCAGCGTACGATGGGCATTTGTAATGAGCACATGCAACCTCCCCCCCCCCCCAACACCTGCATCCAGCAGCTCCCGTGTGCGTGCATTACCTGCACAGCTCCCCCCGGGACTGGAACTCTGCGGGCATTGCCTGTGTGTGAGCATCCCAAAGCCACTCAAGTCCTTTATCTGTTTATCGTGTATGTTGAAAATGTGTTTGTGTATGTGTATGTGAATATATAGATTTGCATCTGTTCACAGTGTTGTAGCTAATGTGTGGCATTTGCTCGCAGTAGTTATATTCTTGTGGATATACATGTGATTAGCTGAAAAAAAAAATATCTCCTTGTTTTAGGTGAGAATAATCACCAACTGGTCAAAATTTGTCACTATATGAATGTTTGTGAAGACGTGTGTATATATATTCATGTGTATTCACATGACTTGTGTTGACACACAATTACATGCAACACATGTTAATGTACTTACCAGCTAAATTGCACGTGAGCTCTTTAACTGTTGGATTTCAGTATGAAGTGTGCACTTGTATGAGTGTTCCTATATATGAATATGTGTTTGTGTACATATATGATAAGTTTTTTGTCTTATTCAAATACCACACATGTGGAGTGAGGGTGTTTTTGTAGGACTGGCTATGTGTGCATGTGTGCAAACTCTTTTGCATTGTTTATAATGTGTATAAAATCCGTGCACCAGCCCCTGATTGCAGGCAGAGAAACTCTGCCTGGTGCAGAAGTGTGTTCTTCTTTTTGATGAGTGTGAACTGAAGGGCGAAGAGCAGGTTTGGTAGTGCTCGTGCCTTGCTGAATATCACCGAATCCTGTAAGAAAAGAGCATGAAGTGCCGGTGTGGTCAGAAGAGCTGGGTGTGCTGGTGGAACTGCATTTGAGCAGTCCTGCCTCTGGCTGCAAACTTGCAGCTCCAACACCAGTGCTGGTATTCGGCACAGCAGAGCGGGAGGCTCTCCGGGTTCTCTCCGATGAGGTAATCCCGAAGAAAGAGATAAGGGAAGTGGTGCATGTATTAACCTGAACGGTGATGTCACTGGGGGAAAAAGAAATTAATTACTTTGAGACTGGAATTGCCTTGATTTCAGTGTCATTTGATTCCTGCCGTTATTTCAGACGTGCTGGGGTGCTGACACCGAAGGGACTCCGGCGGTGGGGTCCTGAGGGCTGGCTCTGGGGGGACCAAACGGTTCCCAGTGGATTGTGCAATGATTTGGGTACTGGCATACAGGGACTCTGTGTGTGTGTGTGTGTGTGTGTGAGAGCCTGGGTGCACTCGCGTGTCTGGGCTGCGATACCCCGTTAAGGAGAAGAATAATTTTTCTCTGCTGGAAGCATCAGCAACAGCAAGGAGAGGGGAGGGTGACAGACCCTCCCAGCCCTGCTCCAAGGAGTGGGCTGGGGGTGCCCGGAGGGACCCAAGGGATGTCCCCTCTTGGTTTTTGCAGGTCTGTGTGTCCCCAGGGAGTGGTGGCAGACCTTCAGCAAGCAACAGGGCTGGGTGGGACCAGGGCTGGGGTGGTTCCAGGCAGAGAGAACAGGCTTGGGTAGGGGCTTGGGGCACCTTTGCACTGTGTTTATGGGTCTCCCCATGGGGTTCATCTTCCCTCCAGGTGTGGCTGTTCCTTGGGAGGGAGCAATGGGACCCTGGTGTTCTGTGCGGCAGGGTGAGCAATGGAGGAAAGGTCTTCAAAGTGGAAAAGAGACACTTTCTCCACCAGAATTTCTCCTCATGCTAATAGTTGTCACATTATGTCACGAGTCCCCGATGACTTGTCAGCAGAACATGACAAATCACTGGTAACAGTGAACAACAGAGCCAGCAGCAGACGAAACACAAATATCTCACGTCTGCATCACCTTGGACCTGACACGGAGGATGCATCCACGATGCTCCTCAAGCCCCAGGCGTGGATGCCACCGTTCCCTCTCCAGGGGCTAATCCACGTGCTGTCTCTTATTTCAGCCCCACATTTCCTACTCACAGGGCACTCTGCCCTTGCACACTGCCTGTTGCACCAAGCTGCTGACAACAGCAGAAAACAACCCATGAGCTGGGGTCTGCCCGAGCTTGGCTTTGAGGAGATCTTCCCTCCGGGACTGCCAGCTCAGGATGACCATGGCAGAGACCCCGCAGAGCCCAAAGCAAGAGCAAGCTTGAGTTCTCAGTGCCTAGACATGGTTCAGCAAACCCCAGGAGGGCGTGAATAGCTGCGTGAGGCTTAACCACCCTTCTGCCTTGCACAGGCACACAATGGCAGGTCCCACGTGGGCAGACCATTAACCTGTCCCATTTCGATCCCAGTCACCTCAGCTCTTGCTAATCCTCTCTAGCTGGCAATGGGGAGCATTAGAGGGGAGGGTCACCCCAGGCCCACAGCTCTGCCTTCACCTGCCAGCTCTCCTTGTCCCACTGGTCTCACTCGTGCATCCAGAGGGGAATCCCCAGTGGGAAGCCCACCAGTGTCCTGTGTTGTAGCCAGATGGGGGTTGGACAGGACAGCCTGGATGGGAATATCTGCCAGGAATCCTTCCTTGCGTGCGCAGGTTAAGTCAAGGGGGAGTCTGGGGGGGGTCAGCACAGCCGCTGGGCAAGTGCAGGGATCACAGCATGGAGCAGCAGTGTTTGCAAAGGAGGTTGCAGTTTCTCTTGTTTGTGCCAGAGCAAATCCCTCCCCCACCCCCGGTGCCAGCAAGGGAAAGGAGCCTCGGTGGAGATGGGTGGTTAAACCCCCTTCTAACGTGGTGCGAAGCTGTGGTGTGAATCCCAGCTGAGCGCTGGCGGCTGTCCCTGCTCCTGTCCCAGGAGGGAGCCAGGTCTCCGGCTTCATAGGAGCTGTCTGAGCTTGTGCGTGCGATAGCACAGCCACGTGCAAAGGGGGTCTGGGGTCTGGTCTGCGAGGGGAGCAGAAGGGTGCCTCAGCAGGCCTGAGACTGACTGATCTCTTTTCTTCCCAAGCTTGCGCCCGGGGTGATGTCCCTGAAGTCACTGGAGTCACCCTGAGGCAGGTCTGAGCCCAGGGCAGTGGTTCCTCAGGGGAGTCAAAGGGGCCACGCTGGTGTGGGGGTGATGGTTATCCTGCCTTTACTTTCTGCCTCTGGACAAAGCACCTTGGACTCTCCCGGGGCTCTTTCCTCACCTTCCTCCTCTAATTCCTCCATCTCTTTGTTCCCTCCCTCTAGTTGCTCTCCGTCACTGAACCATCCCCTTCAGCCCACCAGTTTCCTTCTCTCTGCATTACCAAGCCCAAGTTCCTGGAGATCTGAGGGGAGCAGCACTTGCCCTCCTCACCCTCCTGCGAGCGAGGGACCGGCCCCTGCGCAGCAGGGGATGCTCGGGCTGCACCCCCAGCCTCAGCCCCTTCCTTAGAGAGACCTTTGCTCACCAGCCTTGTGCTCCTCCAGCAAACCCAGACAAATTCCCCCCTGGCTTCTGCAGCATCTCCTGCCTCACAGCCCAGACTTAATTACAGCTGGGGCTGCGGGAGCTGAAATATCTGTGACCAGGAATGTGCTAAAAGGCCCGGGAGGATCTTGTTAGCGAGTGACTTACCTGGATTCCTGAGCTGCGTTTGCCCTCTCTTAATGGGCTGTGTGGCAAATTGATGGCTAGTTTGCAGGAACAGATCTGGGTCATTATCTCTCGTCCCTTCCTTCTCTACGTCTCTCACCCCTCCACCTTGAAAAAAAGCCAGAGGAAACGGCAATGCTCCACGGCGTGGGGCTGAGCAGAGGCAGCGCAGAGGGGTTTGGGGTTCGGCAGGGTCATACGGGCTGTGACCCGAGACACACAAGTAATGGTCTTGGGGTCCTGGGACCAGACGAGCCCTTCCAAGGGTCACTTGGTTCAGGTGCAGGTCCTCTGCTCAGCACTGATTTGTTGGTTTGCAGAGCACAGAAGCACCAAGGGGTCAAGCCAAAATGAATTTATTCTTACTTTTTTCAGGAAGCTGAGAAACAAAATCATCTAGGGTTGGAGAACATTTTGTTTCACACAGAGAAAAAGCTTTCATTACATTTCCAGTCACCTAAAATACGTATTTTTATTAAAAATGAAGGAGAGCTGGAAGTGGCATGCTGTTCCAAATGGAAAAGTGGGAAGGAAAGGTTGCAACTTCTCAGAGCTGGTTTTGTACCCGAAGCTGACTGGTACAAACAAACTGGATTTGCAAAATATTCCTCCCGGCTCAAACTTGCCTGTTCTAGTGAGAACATTTCTGCTCCCTAAAGCAACCTCAGGCACCCATGGAAAAGCCAGTCCTGTGGGAGCCCAGTGCGGGGCTGAGCTGTGCCGGGGCAGTCGGAGCCCAGCTCTGCACGCCCCGTCCCCCTCGGCACCTCACCAGCCCCAGATTTCCTACACACGTCCCTGAGCTAGGGAAAGCCAGGCTCTGGAGCACTGGGACCCGCTGGAAGGGGAAAACACATCTCATGGGTGTTGGGCTGCGTGAGCAACGGCTGCTGTGCTGGAGAGGGGTGGGCTGAGCGTCCCCGTGGGCATAAAGCAAAGCGCAAAAGTAGCCAGAACATAGAAGGATTTATTTTTCTCTCCTTAAAACAAAGCAGACCAGGTTTACATTGTATTCTGTGTTTTGGAAGGAGCGCTTGGCCCTTCCTGAGCCTGTGGATTTTCGGTGGCTGCCAGCGCATCCCGGCCTCTCCCGAATGCAATGCTGCAGCGCCCGCAGCCGAGCGGCAGCTGCTGTGCGCGGGCTGCGATGCTGCCGTCACCTCTGTTGCTGCAAACGCGGATTTATTGAACACATCTTCCGGGCAGGTCGTGGTAAGGGTGTTGTAGACGGTGTAGACAGATGCCTGTGCAGGGGAGCGGCAGGGAAGCAGATCTGCATTGCTTTCCTGGGCTCATCATTGAGGATGCACTGGGGTGTTGCTCAGCTTACCTGGTCTCCCTTTTTATTGCCTGTAAGAGTTGGGGGATTTAGATGGCACTCTGGAAAGATTTGGGTTATATCTGTTTTGTTAAAGCAGCTATCAATACAAAATCAGGTGATGAGAAAGCTGATTAAAATCCATAAATAACTCCAGTATTACTCTATCCATGGGACGTACAAGCAACAGACAGCGTGCACCTTTAGCTGTACAGAGCACCAATAAAACAAATGCTTTTGAGCCTCCTCTTCCCCACATAGATGTTTCTATAAAGCCAAAAAGTCCAACCATAATGACTTGGAGGGCAAAGTAAGGCACGCTGAAGGCTGGGAAATGACATTGTTACAATGACAAATATTCTCCGAATACCCAATTCATGATCCTGGGCGCCTTATAAATGTGATTAGTAGATCTAATCTTGCTGTGCTGGAGCCAGTTGTCAAGACAGCCTGAAAATGGATCGTTGCCCAACTCTGACTTCAACTGCTCCCCAAGTTCTAACAGTTAATGTTTAAAAACTAAACAAGAGTTGGGTCCCGCACGCCCTGCCCTGGGGCACGAGCCAGCCTGTAGCCAGGGAGAGAGGGGCTGGCGGGGGGGGGGAACGACACTGCAGATTATCCCCTAAAAGAAAGGCTGATTGCACCTTCTTGGGGTGCAACAAGGATGGATTTCCGTGGAAAACAAAATCCTTCAGGTGTACCCAGCTTGGTCAGCCTCTGTTCTTGAGTATCTATCCATCTGTCTGTCCATCTGTCCATCCATCCGTTCCGTTTCAGTTGTCGGGTATTTATTTCTCTCCACCTTGCAGCGGGGATGGAGGCAGCCCCGGAGAGGCTCTGTGCATGTCTCAGCTCTCCCCACACCCGAGACACGGGCAGGGAGCTGGGGAAGGAGGGGATGAGCCCTGGGAGAAGGCGAAGCAGCACTAAGAGCCCTTGGCTGCAGGGAGGCTTCCTCTTGTGCTGTAATTTTGGGTACTTTCACTCTGGGTACTGTCATGCAGGCACCCCAGGGGCCTGCCTGCTCCAAAGGAGATGCCCACACGTGTCTCTCTGGGTGCCAGTGGGAGCTGTCAGGCACAGGGCTTTCTTCAAACCAAGCTGGAAAGGCAGGAGAATTAAGATTTCCAAAAGCACTCAAGTGCTTTTGGGTAGCTGGGATGGTTTCCAGCCAGGTTGTCGCAGCATCCCAGTGCTCCCCTGGACTGGCAAAACCAGGCTAAGCCCCCAGTGCCCCTGGCTCCCCAGGGAGCGAGGCAGGAGGCTTGCTGAAGGCAGCAAAGCACTTTTTAAAGCACCACTTCAAGCACCGTGCATCTCTGAGGTGCGTTCGATGCCTTTACCCAGGATTTTCTGGGGGAACCCGGTGGGGACGCAGTTTCCGATCAAGCTGGTGCTGCTCAAGCTTCTGCATTTTTGGGGCAGCCTGGTTGGGGCGAAGGCTGAGGGGTTGTGGTGAGAGAGTCCCCACGCTCCCGCCCAACCCGCCCAAGCAGCCCCCACCTCCCGCAAACCAGCCCCTGGGACCAACAGCACGGGGGAGGCTTTGAGCGTATCCAAGATACAGTGGATTTGGGCACCCTGTCAAATGTTCTCATTGTCTGACCCTTGTCCAGACGCCAGTAAAACCCTTTGGGAAATTCCCCCTCCACCCAGCGCACCGGCTTTAATTACAGAAGTGGAATGCGAGGCGCAGAGCCCTGCTCCTCCCGCCTCTACGCTCGGCTGAGCGCTGGGCACCCGCATGTATCCCCCGAAGTTTGGGGTCTGGGAGGGTGGCGGGGTTGGGGGACGGAGGGGGGAGGCAGAGGGGCCATAGGGAAGGACAGCAGCGGAGGTGGGTGCTGGGTGCCCCTGCCCGGTGCTGGCAGGACTTTTCCCAAACCCGGGGTGACGAGTGGGGGCTTGTCCCCCCCGTCCCACTCTGGCAGCAGTACCCGAGCAGCAGGACATGAGTAATATACATCCCACTGGGGGAGTTAGATCAAAGGCAGTGAAGTAGATACAAGAGGTTTCTGCTTCACAGACCAGAGAGGCTGCAGTTCAATAGCGCCTTTGTTACCGGCTCTCCGGAGCTGGGGATGGAGAAATACCTGACCCCCCGCTCCCCCCCTCCGCTCCCAGCCCCTCGGTGCACAACCATTTCAAGTATGTGACCGCGCAGCGAGGCTCGGTGGGGACGTGGGGACGGGGCGCTGGGGACAGCAGCGGGAGCAGCCGGCAAGGGAAGGATCGGGGCTTCAAAAATGAGACACACACACCACCCCCCCCCCCAACCCCCCCCCCCCCCCCGCCACCACCCCGTAGCCAGCCAGGGCTTGGAGATGGTGGGGGCGGTCACCCCAGGCAGCGCTGGGCACCCACTTCCCCGAGCATCCCTGCGGCACCTGGGTTTTGCTGGCGGGAGCCGGGGCGGCGCGGGGAGGAGAGGACGGTGCGGGCGATGCCGGCTGGCACGGTGCCCTTCCCGCGGAGAGGATGCCACGCTGCCAAAGGTGAGGTCAGCCGCGCTCGGCCGGCGGCTCCGGGCTGTCCTCGGGTCCCCGCGGTGTGGTGTGGGGCTGGTGGCTCTCGGCCGGGCATGTGCCCTCGTGCTCTGACGCTGGGGGAAGAGCAGCCTGGCACTGGAGCTGCCCTGCGTTGGGTGCAACCTCCCTGGGAAGGTCTGGGGTGCTAAAGCAGAGCCACAGGGCCACGTCGCAAAGAGGTGTTCAGCTCAGCGTGGCAGATTTACCCCCCAAATGTGCGATGCGCAATGAAATTGGGGCTGTCTCCTTAGTGCACCCCCAGACCAGGGGGTGGGTTGGTGCTGGAATCGGGGGGCAGAGACCCACGCAGGGCTCCCGGCGTGCATGCAGCACCCATGGGCACATGCTGGGGTGTTTGCCAGCACCCCTCCCCAGCGCGATGCCTGCACCCAAGGGCAGAAGGCCAGGGCTGAAAGATGCTCAGAGCAAAAGGACCGGGAAGGGAGTGCGACTGTGTCAGAAGGTGAGGCACACGGTGGCTTTTTTTTCTTGCCATTCATATATGAGAGTTAAAAGAAAAAGCCACTTCAGAGCTACCGGTGTGCTTCAGAAGTTTGGTTTGTAGGTCAAAGACATGTTCACTGCTATTATGAACTGCAGGGTGCAAAATCCTTCCTACTTCCAAACCTGGTTGCTGTATAGTTATAGAAACGTTGAATTTCCCAAGGATTCTTGCTAGGGCAACAAGAAAGGGAGTTTCCTAGACTCAATAGCAGAGCTGACCTCATCAGCTCCTGGCAATTAGCAGTCACTGTTGCTGAACGAGCTGGCGTCCTGGCAGGGGAAGAGAATAAAGGCAGAGGCCAGTGCTTTCCCAGGGACAACCTGGGCAGTTTTGGTGCCACTGGAGGAGCTCCCCCAGGTGTGGGGAGGTGCAGAGGCTTTTGCTAAAGAATAAGGGCTGTGTTTGGCTCTCAGAGGAGCTGCTGGAGCAGCTGCTCCCCATGAAACACGTCACCTTGTCCTGAGATGCCTCTTTTGTGGGTACGGAGACGGAGGCCCCCTCGAAAAGGCAACAGGGAAAGGCAGCAAGGGGGGAAGCGAGCGGGAGGCGGGTTTGCAGCCAGACCTTTCTTTAGCCCTTTGTCTCGGGCGACAAAGGCGGGTCTGTTGGATGCACCTCTCGCAGCTGAGCATCGGCCGCCTCTGCAGCCAGGTGAGCTGCGGGGCCAAGGGAAGGTTTTTGGCAAGTCCCTCGGTGGCCCCAAGGGTCAGATTTTCAGAACAGCTACAGGGTAGGGTACAGCCAGACCCCAAGGCAAGTGCCTTGCTTGCAAAAGGGATTTACCCTGTGGGCTCCTGGGCTGCTGCAGGGGAAGCGGCTGCCAAACAGCAAGGTGTTCCTCTACAGAAAGGGACGCTTGGTCTGCCAGCGTAAATTTGTGCTGCTCCATTTGCAACCAGAGTGACTACCTGGTTTATAACTCAAGGTTTATCAGGTTTATTGGGATCCTTAAAAGCAGCACCAAAAAGATGTGTTGGGGAATACTATCTTACTGACAGAGATAACGTGTAGCTGTGGCCAGGACACTGGGAGAGTGAAAAAAAAAAAAAAACAACATTTCATTGCCTGCTCCTTGGGCATGTTGCCATTGATTCAGGCTATGGCATGTTGTCTTTTAAGCATCACCTCTGCTGCAAGAGACTGTTGTCCCTGCAATCACAGTTCATTACAGCATTTGGAGCAGAAAAGGCAGGGTGCTGGGTCCTCCTCCCGGGGTCAGGTCACTGCGCTGGCAGGTTACTGCTGAGGGGACAGACATGGCAGGTTTGGCTTTCTGCTTCCTGGCCCGGGGGTAACCCAGGAGGAACCACCTCGTGATGCCGTGGTGCTGAGGAGGGTGCTTTGGGTGAGAGGTTCCCCTGGTTTTGGGGTCCCCATGTGGGGAGGGAGTGGGTTGTGCTCACAATTGGGCACAGGGAGGGGGGCCAATTTAGACAGAAGGGTTACTTTCTCCCCCTCCCCCCTCCCCTCATTTCCCATTTTCCTTTTTTTTTTTTCCCCAAAGACTACTGGCTTATCCTGGGTAAGCCCTCTGCTGTGGTCTATGGCTTTTTATTCCTATGTGATTGCTTTTCCTAACTCATGTAGGGCGAAAAGCCATGGGCTACACAGAGGAGGGACTCCACCTTCCAGGCACCTCTGCAAACCGCACGGACTCCTGATCCCTTTTTAATCACCCATATTTATTTGGTAACAAATAACAAGTGAAAGGGGGCATTGAAGCCTTGCAGGGCCTTAGAGGTTTAGCAAGACGGATGGGGCAGGGGGGTGGCGAGCAGAGGGAGAGACAAAGGGGGACGGGGATGGTGGGGGGGCACGGCCTTTCAGGCGCCGTCGTCCCCATTCAGAGCTGAAAGGGCGCTCGGCGGCGCCGGGTGCCGGCGAAGGGGGCTGCGAGGGCGGCGGGAGCGGCTTTTCTTTGGCAGCGAGCTTTTCTCACACGGTTCAAAGCATCCCCACCTGCAGCCCCGCAGAACAAAAGCGTCAGGAGGAGACCAAGGGCATTTCCAAGGGCCGCGGCCGCTGCCTTAACCCAGCACCGAAACGGCTGCCAGGTGATGGCAGGAGCCTTTTCTGCTGCTGTTGGCTCTCCCGAGCCGGGGCTCACAGGGGGGGCTGAGAAAACCACAGGCACCTCCAGCTCCGGGTCCCCACCACGCCGTGCCCCTGGCAGGGATGCTGCCCGCCCAGTGGGTTGCACAGAGCTTGGAGCCACCCGGTTTGCACCAGGCAGGATCCGTCCCCGCAGCGCCCGCGAGGCCACGGCCAGCCCGGTGCCACGAGGACGTTGGAGGGGAGGCGGTGGCTGGGAGCACGTGAGAAGGACAGGTTTAATTAGAGAGCAGGACTGGGCAAATTTGCACTTTTTAAAAGCGTGAAGGCGGCGTCTGGGAGCACGGCAGCCTGGCAGAGCTGGCCTGGATGGGGTGGGAGAGGAGGGCGCTGCTGCAGACCCCGTGGCTGGAGAACTCATTGCTGGAGATCCCATTGCTGCACCCCCCATTGCTGCAGACCCCGTTGCTGCAGACCCCACTACCGCAGACCCCACTGCCTCTGTCAGCACCTGAACAGCACTGGGGGGGTTACAAACCACCCTCGCCAAGCAGGAAGCAAGCAATTTCTCTATTCTTTTTTTTTTTTTTTTTTTTTTCCTCACTTCCTGAGCTTTGAGTCATTAGGTGTCAGGCTTTCAAGTTTATTTCACCAGCCTGGAATGCATCTTTAAAAATAATAGTCATTGAAAAAAATGAAAGCTGAGATTCAGCTGTAATCCCATGACTCAAGGAGGTGTGGAAGGAAGAAAATCATGAAATCCCCTGAGTTCCAACAATGAAAGCATGAGAGCTGGCAAGACTGTGGCACATAAATCATCAAAACTAAACACCATCAGTCAAAATGAAAGGAATTAAGCCAATCTCACCAGGCTGTTTTAATTATTTTTTAATGAGGATTTGCTCATTCAGAAAATTCACCCACGACAATGGCTGCCCCGAGCCATTCACGCCGAGCAGGGCGGACACGCATGGCTTGGCCCCGCCGCTCCCACCCCGGGGCCGCTCCAGACCCGGCGCAAGGTCGGGGATGGGGAGCCCGGAGTGAGGGTGTCATTAACCACCAAGGAGGGGTGAGCAGGGCAAATTAACCAAAAATACATAAGGAGTCCTATTTTTGCCATTCGCTTTGTTGCAACTCAAAAGAACGTGCTGAGGAAGCGATGGGCAACATCCTCTCTGGATGGTCCCGGTGGGTTAGTGGGTGCTGCGCTGCAGCGGGTCCCCGAGGGGGGCACAGCCCCAAACCCCCCAGCAAAGCCCTTGCCACCGCCACAAGCACTGGGGGCAAGAGCTATCGGGGAGCGGGGATGCTGGTGCAGGGGTGTAGAACCCGTCCTGAGTGGCAATTGCCTGTCTTGAAGAGCCCACAGAGGGATGTGAACACCCGTGCTGAAGCGGCAGCAGCCCCTATTAAATATTTTGGTGGCTGTTGGGCAAAGCAGCTCAGAGCAGGATTATTGGCAGCCTGTCTGCACCACGCCGACGATACTCCACCCCTGAGACTTGCTCTCACTACCCTTTATGCTATTGATTTTTCTTTTAGCAAGGCAGGCATTAAGCAGGGAAGAAGCGGAGGGAGCACGAGCCACCGTGTTGCTGCAGTGCTGTGTTCAAGAGCGGCTGGGACAGGAGGAAACCGAGTGGGCACGTTGGTCGGGGAGCCAGGGCTGGTGCCTTTCTGCCAAATCTCCTTCTTGCTCTTGTTTGTCCAGCTCCAGTACCCGCTGGCAATGCACAAGGGCTTAAGCAGCAAGATTTGACTTGTGGTTTTCAGTCTGTCTGATGCTCAGGGGGACACCCGACCAGGGCTTGCAGGAGGAGAGGGGGGAAGACATGGACAGGACAAGTGTTTCGATGAAAGCCCTGCCGTGCAGAAGGCATTGGCAGGGACCCCTGGAAAAGGTCCATCACGAAGAGGAGATGCTGCCAGCGCCAGGTGAGCTCTCAGCTTGTCTGGCATCCACCTCCCAGCAGCAGCTCCAGTCACCTTTCAATTAGTGCAGCCTCTGCCTGCGGCCCCATGCGGCTGCGATTACTGCCCACGTCCAGGGCCAGGCAAAGCAACAACCCTCAGCTGGCATGCTCATAAAACATTCCCAGCATTAAATAAAACAGCAGATCAGGTTGGCATTTTCAAAGCATCTTCGAGAACTTAGGCACACACCTTTTTTTAAAAAGGCAGCAATCAAAATCCCATCCCTGAGAAGCAAGCTCAAAGAAGATCCCCTGCAGAGGCACCCCTGGGCAGCTCCGTCTCCAAAATCACCCGGCAAAGGAAGATGCTGGAGCAGTCGGACCCCCCCCCCCCCAGCCGTCCCCAGTCCTTCCTGAGCTGCCGGGAGCGAATGTGCAGAGCCGGACAAGCCGCTAATTACAGATAATAACTGCCATTTATGAGTGAGGCATCCACCGTCCCCGGCTTCCTCCGGGAGCTGGGTGTGGAGCTCCCGTATCCCAAAGCCGGCGGTGGGTGAGGCACAGGCTTGTCCTGCGCTGCCCTGCGGCAAGGGGAAATCGCAGCTACGTGCCCCAACACAGAGCCCCCGCGCTGCCGTGTCAGCCCCCAGACATCCCTCGTGGGATTTGGGCTTCAAGGCATGTGAGGACCACCCGGCTCGTGCACGGGGTACCAGCACCCAAACACCACCCGGGGCGAGCAGGCCTTTCACCCCCCCATTGCAGCACACGGGCTGGGGTCACGGCAGGGCTTAGGATGGGGTTTGCCCCCCGTGCAGCCTTGACGGTGCCCTGGAAGAGCAGCAGAACCAGCACCAGCTTCTTGCTGGGTCGCCCAGCCCCGTGGATGCTGGTCCCGGGAGATAAGTCGGGGAGAGAGTGCCAATTATTAATATTTTAATTACAGCCAGATGATAATGAACTGAAAAGCTTGGGGGGGGGGGGGGAGTTAATCAAAGCTGTGATGGCACCCAGCCCTAAGGGGACACAGTGGGATGCCCAGCACCTCACCGACAGCACCCAGCTCCCGGGAGGGATGGTGCCTGCACGGGGCTGTGGCACTGGGACCTCCAACGGAGAGGATGATGCTCAGCAGAAGCCCAGGGAGATTTTAAAGCTCAGCCCTTGTGCAGGACGCCCAGAGAAGGACTGCAGCATTAGACATCACGCTGCAGCCCACACCCCCAACGGGCAGACCCACCCACGTGTGGGTCTGTGCTTTGCATGAACGGCTTTGCTGCGGTTTGAGCCGTGCCTGGCTACGTGATATTATCGTTAGACATTTACCCACCCTTTGCATCAGAGGGTTCAGTTCCTCGAGTGCAGATCCCACACAAAATCCAGGTCACTTGGCTGCACCAGTGCTTTTGAGAAAACCTGTCCACAGTTAGCTGGCCGAGAACTGGAGGAGGTTTGCGTGGACAAGTCACCAACAAGACAAAAAGAGACAAATCCAGGACTTGCCGGGAATTATTTATTCAGCTCTGCTCTCAGCGGGGAATTATGGATGCGCCGGTTGTGCCACAGAGCACCTTCCTCCTCCCGTCTGCTTGGAAATGGGTTATTTAGTAACTGGTGAGGCCACCGGTGCTGAGTCAGCCCACAGCTAATGAACACCCTGGCTGCCCATTTGAAATTTATTGCACCTATTAATTACAACCATTAGCTGCAGCCAGTGAAATTTTTATAATGAGGACCCTTGCGACTTTGCCTTCCTAGCAGCAAATTAACTGTGTGGGGGGAAGAATCAATGGGATCAGCATACTTTACAGAAGCGATGTTTTAATTAGCGATTCTCTGCAAACATGCCAAGCAACAGCTTCTCTGTTCATTATCTCTCCTTAAAGGGATGGTGCTTCTTTTCAGGTTAGTTTTATCCCGGTCTCGTCTCCTCTGTTGTTGGGTTTCTAATGCAACTGCTGCTCATTATAGAAACTGCTTTGAAGTTGGTTTTATCTTAGGTCTGGTTGTAAGCAGTGAGATGTCCAAGGTTTGGGGCCGGGGGGGGGAAAGCAACCCTAAGAAATAATGGTTTTGAAAGCTTGGCTGGAAAATAGCTAAATTGGATGGATCCTGTGGCTGGAAGGAGGAGGAGGACAGGGAGTGTGGGAAAGGGGTTGTGTCCCTCAGGGACAGGCTGCCCGGGCAGAGAGCCCTGGGGCTGTGGGACCTGCACCTCTGGTGCTTAAAAAATATAGGACAGAAAGTGTGAAGCAAGGCTCCCTCCATGCAGGGAGCATCTGTATCACGCAGAGCTGCCTTGCTTCAGAAGAAAGTGTCTGCAAGTCCCGTGAGCAAAGCACTGCTACCCCATGCGCTTCTCTGGGGACTTTTCCGAGGGTGTCTGCTCATTGGATTTTGGAAAACCAGGCTGGTGATCCCCAAATCATCAGCCACTCCTGAAAAACTTGGCTGTAGGGGTGGACAGACTAGCTATCATGAAAGGCAAATGAAATGAAATTTCTGGGAACTTTTCTACATTTCATTACAAATCATTGAATTCTGTTTGGTTCCCTGCAAAAATATGGGACCAATTTCCATTGCAAATGATCTCATTTCCCAGGAAAAAAAAAAAAAAAAAAACCCGACACGCTGGCAGCAAAAGGCAGCTTTGAAATTCAGGGTTTAAAATGCAAAACTTAATGTTGTTTTTTCCAACCAAGCAGCTAAAAGTTAAATCAACGGCGCTTCTCAGAAATAGAAAAGCTGAGGCAGAGGGAGAAAATCAGCTGAAACGAAAGCTCCTGGTACCTGAGCACCCCTTCCCTGGGTCCGGCGGCCCCGGTGTCACCTGGCAGCCCCAGCCTGTCCCTGCAGCACGGCTGTGCCGAGCCCTGCCTGCACCCCTGCCTGCTCCCCTGCCTGCACCCCTGCCTGCACCCCTGCCTGCTCCCCTGCCTGCACCCCTGCCTACACCTCTCCCTGCACCCCTGCCTGCACCTCTCCCTGCTCCCCTGCCTGCACCCGTGCCTGCTCCCTGCCTGCACCCCTGCCTGCACCCCTCCCTGCTCCCCTGCCTGCACCTCTCCCTGCTCCCCTGCCTGCTCCCCTGCCTGCACCCCTGCCTGCACCCCTGCCTGCTCCCCTGCCTGCACCCCTGCCTACACCTCTCCCTGCACCCCTGCCTGCACCCCTGCCTGCACCTCTCCCTGCTCCCCTGCCTGCTCCCCTGCCTGCACCCGTGCCTGCTCCCCTGCCTGCACCCCTGCCTACACCTCTCCCTGCTCCCCTGCCTGCACCCCTGCCTGCACCTCTCCCTGCTCCCCTGCCTGCACCCGTGCCTGCTCCCCTCCCGGCTCCCCTGCCTGCACCCCTGCCTGCACCTCTCCCTGCACCCCTGCCTGCACCCTCCCTGCTCCCTGCCTGCACCCCTCCCTGCTCCCCTGCCTGCTCCCCTGCCTGCACCCCTCCCTGCTCCCCTGCCTGCACCCCTCCCTGCTCCCCTGCCTGCTCCCCTGCCTGCACCCCTGGCTCTCCCTGCCCAGGACCTGTCCTCCTGAAGCCGTCCCATGCCGGCTGCCGAGCTGCCCGCCTGCCCGGCGAAGCCCTGGGAAACGGGTAATTGCCGGGCTAAGGAATGGGCTCTGGCCGGCTGGTTCAGAAAGACATTTTTTTAGGGCTCAGGGAAAGTGGCATTATTAAAGCGAGCATGCTGATTTCAGACAGCTCCCAATTCATCACTCTGACAGTGACAAACACGGCCTGGGGTTATGCAGTTGACTAAAGAGAATTCTCTAGCTTTACATTTTTAATGCTCCTCGCATTTTCTCTGCTGCAGTGGAGTTTTATCCAAAGGATCTTCTCCCTTGAATAGAAAGGGCAGCATGGGTCTGTGAAGCATGCCCAGCCCTTGCAAATCAGGCAGGGCTTCTGTCATCACTGCCCAAGCCAGTTCATTTATTTTTTAATTATTCCTTGCTCCTTCAGGATCCTTTTTCTACCTTTTCAAGAAGAACAGGAGCGTCAGCCTCAGCTGGGCTGACTCTATTCTCCCGGGCTCATTCATCATTGTCTGTTCCCTGAATGGGAGGCAGAGGGTCAGCCTGAAAAGCCTCTGCGTTACAAGCTCCTCTAAATATATCAATAGGTCCCTAATGGACGCTGGGCTCCCAGCCGGACCGCCCAGGCTCTCGGGGCAGCTCTGTGTCTGCGAGGGGGGGACAGCCGAGACGGGCATGGGGGGGATGTGGGGTGGCATGGGGCAGCGGGGATGAGCACCCATGGGGACGGAGAGCTGCTCAGCCGAGGCTGCCTGGGAGGTCTGGTGCGGTGTTTGCCTGCTTAATGCGGAGAGTGTTAATCAACAGGGACCAGCGCTGGGTGGGAGCCCCGCACGGGTGAGGAAGGTGGTTGCCAAATCTGGGTTTGGCAGTGCCGGATCAGCCCCAGCGTGCCAAACCAGGGTGCCAGCTCCCAGAGGCTTCCCCCTCCCCGTTGCCCCTTCTCCGTTAAAGCTGTGCCAAGCCGGGAGGGCACAGGAGCTGGGAGGTGAGCGGCCCCCCCACCCCGGCCCCTCCGCACCAGCCATTCCCTCCAAAATCCCATTCTCAGGCCGGTAACAAAAAGCAGCAGCACAAAGAGAGACGCGGAGACCTGCCGCTATGCTGAGAAGCCATTCAGAACAGGAGACTCATTAAAGAGCCTGTTGTCATTATTTGTGAGCTCCAGAGGTAGCCTTATTTAATTTGGGAGCTACTAGACAGGTACCCAGATGGCTGGGGAGGGGGGAGCAGCGGCAGAAGTGAATTAAATGCGATGCCTCTCGCTGCTGCCGGCTGCTTTGTGCTGCAGCTGGGCCCCTTGGAAAGGGGGAAAGCGGGGAGGCAGGGAGGTGGCATCACCCCCCCCTGCAACATCACTGCTGATGAAGAGCATGTAGAGCTGGGGGGCCACGGGCCCCACCTGCTTCGGCTTTTTTCCCCGTGGTTAATTTTCTCCCAGCTCTCCTCACTGTGAATTAGGGCTGCTCCAAACTCTGGCATTGCGGGCTGGGGGAAATCAGCAGTGCCCAGCAGTCTGGGGGATTGGGGGGGGTGTCACTCATTGCTCATTACTGTCAGTGGCTGTGAGCCTCAGGAGGTGACAGTACCTCCTCCACTGAGATTTCCCTGGCAGCTTGAACATCGCGCCCATTTCACAGATGGGTAAACTGAGGCCCTGAGCTGTTCGCTGTCCGTGCTGGTGCTGACGGGGAACAAGCGCCGAGTCAAGGCTCTGCAGGGAGCCCCAGGCAGTGACCGTGTTGTGGGTGCTGTGGTCCCTCTGCTTGCTGCACGGCTGGACGATGGCACAGTCGTGGTGGTGAGGATGAGCCTTGCTGGGCAGCGCGGCGCTGCGTGGGGTGGGCACGGCTCGCTGTGAGCACCCGCACTGCCTTTTCTGGGGCAGAATTAGAGCTGGTCCTCTGCAAACCATACAAAAGCTAAAAATTAAAGCAGGGAGAAAATGAAGGTTTCATTTCAGATAGTATTTCTGTGAATATCTCTTATTTATTTAAAAAGAACCTCACAGCATTCATTTGCATAATTACATTTTGCAGCTGTTGGGCCATAATGTGGGCTGTGCTTTGGGGCATTATTTTATCCGTTGAAAACGGACACAAAGAGAGTGAACTCCGCTCTCAGCTGTGCCTCATTGTGCCGTAACCGCTGGTGCTGCCTCTGCGCCGGGGTGCTCCCAGGGCACCTCACCTCCTGGGCCCTCGAATATGCATTAGGCGCTGCAAGCTGTCCCCACGTCTGTCCCGATTGTTCACTGCTTGTGAGGAGAGGGGCTGGGGGGGGGAGTTTTAATCTCCTCGTCTTTGGCTGGGTGGGGAATCTGGGAATGCGAGGCTGGGGGCCTCGGATGAAGGGGAGGAGGGGGAAAGGAGATGTGTGCCAGTGCAGGGTGATGTTCCAGTTTTGTGATTTTGAGCATCTGTTCTACACCCTCCGTCCTGCCTGTGCATCCCCCATGTGTCTGCAGGAGCTGCCCTGACTCCTCTCCCTGTCCCCATCCAGGTCTCTCGGGGGTGCTCCCACACCTCTCCTACTCCAGGTGATGCCCCAATTCACCTTCGCTTGCTTCTGCGGGCTCCATGGCTTCTGCAAGATGAAGAGGAAGAAAGAAGAGTCCAGCGCAGAGCAGGAGACAGTGGTGTGAAGAGCAGACTCGTGCGTGTGCCCTGCCAAGCCGTGCCTCGGGACCCTGTCCCCTTCCCATCGGTATGCTGGGACTGCCGGGGGGACATTTGCTGCCTCCTTTCTTCTCACCTCTCCAAGGACCAGCTCCCTCCCAGGCATCATCCTCTTCCTGCACTGTCTCGGGGTGTCTGGGGGAGCTGGGGGGATCCTTGGCTGAGCTGATGTGCCTGGGATGGTGCTTGGCAGGGGAAGGGGAGCCCGGGGCTGAGCAACGGATTTGCTCATCGGGAGCAGCAGCCGGCCGGGGAGAGCACACACTTACCCTGCAGCTTCTCTCATTTTCTCTCCCCTCCCTCTTCCCAGATACTTGCATGGCCAGGGGAGAGACGAAGCTCAGGAATGACCTTGCCAACAGGCAGAAGCAGATGCTGTGGACGTTATCCAGGTGCTGCAGCCATTCTGCCCAGACACCCAGCCCGGTTGGGTGCTGAGCCCTCGGGACCCAAGCAGCCAGTATTGGAGGGACCCTCCATCCCAGCCAGGTAGATATTTCCCTCCTGAGGGAGCCAACCTGCCCTTGCTCCAAGTCTCAACAGACAGAGCCTGGAGGTGTTTTCAAAAGCCAGGGCCAGACCTTGTCCTTCCTGGAGTCATAGTGCCAGAGAGGCTGGCCGCTGGCTGGTAAGTTGTCCTGCTGCTGCAGAATTGGCTGAACGTAAAAAACAAGCTGGGTAGCTGGGTTTGGGTTTGTTTGGTGGTTGCTTTGTTGTTTTGTTTGGTTTTTTTTTTTGAAGTCTGTCTGAAGCAAATGTCTGTGACTCCAAGAAGCCATTCTCCATGCCTCTGCCCTGCCTGGTCCCGTGGCTGCAGCACACCAGAGCGTTTGGAGGCACCAGACACGCCGACCCTGCTTGGACACTGCTCCTTGTGTGACTGGTACAGACTGGGAGCCCCCACGCCACGGGTAGGGGAGACACCTCAGTGCGTGACACCCACCTGCTGCACACCTGAGCAATGAGGCTCAGGGGGAGCTTGTTCTTGTTTGGCAAATGGGCCAAAATCCCTGAGCTCGGGGCACCTGAGATCCACTCCAGGGACATTTCTAGCATAAACGTGTTATCCAGAGCAGAAATCCTTAAATTTTTCCATACTGCGCTTCCCTTCTCCTTATGGAGACCTCCTGAGCCTGGGGTCAGAAGCGATGCCTGGGGCTGTCGAGCAGGAGCTGCTTGTCCTTAGGTTTAGTCCTGCTCCTGCCACCACCTCCTTCCATGGTGGTCAAGTCTTGTGCCGTGTGGCTGTCCCCACGGTCCCCTTGTCTTCTCCACCCTGTCTGTGTGTCCTTCCCACCCACTTCTGAAGCCATACAGGAGCTCCCTGCATGCTGTGCCTTCCAGGAGGTGTCTCAGACAGACATTCCCACTCCGATACCCTCCAAATAGCCCCAGGCTCTGCACACTGGAGAGCTGGCATGTGGGGGTGAGCCAGTGTCCCCCGGGGGGTTTGGGGACTGCTGTTTGGGTCTCGGTGCCCAGTTCCCCATCCCTGAATGCAGCCAGCATTTGAGATTTCATTTCAGCCACCAGCAGCCGCAATGGGCCCAAGTGCTCCTGTTTGCAAGATGTGCTGGGGAGCGGCAGGGACAGCCTCCAGGAAAGGGTAAATGTTTGGGGGCAGCCATGCCCGCTGCCCGTCAGCACAGGGAGGGGTATTGACTTGAGCAGATTGACACCCCTGAGGAGGGATAAGCACACTCGGAGAACAAATCCTCCCCCTGTGATTAACTGGCTTGACCTTTCCAGGGTTTGCCCAGTGCTCCCAGACCAGATTTGCACTTGGCAAACAGAGCTGTATGTGCCACTGACAGCTCCCCTTCGGAGGAGATTTGTTGGCTCAGCCAACATCCCGAACCAACACAGCTATTATTTTATTTTCTTATCCAAAGGATTTAGCACAAAAACCTGAGCCTGGCCAGAAGCACCAATGACACGAGGTGTAGCTGAGGTGCTTTAAATCCTCTCTGCTGGGTGCCCATTGTCTGGCCTGCGGTGGGAAGCAGCTGACTGGTGTGGGATGTGCTGCTTGGAGCCAACTCAGGGGTGGCAGCCAGCGGGGACCAGGCATGGGGAACAGGCTGTGTGTGTGCATCAGACCCGGGGTCAGGAGGCTTGGGGCACTTTGCTTTTTTTTCCCCTCTTTCAGCCCAAGTGATGTGAGCTGGGGGGATCCAGCCGTGCAGCCCCTGGGCAGTGTTCCCCAGCCGGGTATTTCCCATTTGGGCTCCAGGTTTTGTCACTGGAGAGGGCACATGGTGACACGTGAGGTGCCCTGCGAGGGGCCAGCCGGGAGAGCGGTCTGGCTTCCCTGTCGTTTGTCACCATCGAGCTCAGCAGATTTCAGCCTGGCACATGCAGATCGGTGGAAAACGCTGTGGTTAGTGCCGGCTGTAATGTCTCCTCTGGGACCTCTGGGGCTGCATCAACCTTTTACTTAGGCAGCACAAGAGGAGCTGCTTCACTGAGGCAACAAGGGTGGCTGAGATTAATGCTGATGCACCCACATTTTGGCTTGGTTGATGGTGCCCCACTCCTGGGGGGACACAAGCTGGGTCCCTGCTCATGATGATCTGAGCAGGCAACACCCTTGTGAGCACAGTGTGAAGAGCTGGGGTTGTTCAGGCAGCAGGCACATGCTCCAGAGAGACCATCAAAAGCAGAGATTTGGGGTAAATCATAGGCAGCTCCGCTCAGTCAGGCTTTGCAGAAGCTAAAGTATTACTGTGGGGTTGAGGGGGGGTTGGCCCGGTTCATTAGTGCATAACCTTCGCTGCTAAACCTCTTGGACTGCAGATCCGTTGTGGGTTGGCAGTTAAAGATGTGCAGTCAACAGCCGCCCCGAGATTTCATGTCTAGGTGGAGGCTCAGCGTTGTGCTGAGAGCAGCTCTGGAGATGAGGTCGGCGTGTGATGGGATGGGGCTTCAGGGGCTCCCAGTTGTGGTGGGAGACCCCCCCTGGCTGGTCTGGGCTGAGCTGGGAGCTCTGCTGGAAACACGAGCCGTCCTCGCGTTGGGCATGCTGTGCACATGTTGCACATGATGCACCCACAGCGCACATGCTACGCACACGCTATGCACATGCTGTACACGGTGCACACGCGGTGCATGCACCGCACACGCCGTGTGCATGTGGCAGCTCTGTGCCTGTTTAGGTTTTCCCTGCGTCTCAAATATTCCTGCCTCCAGTGAGGGGTTCCCGAGCCAGATGTTTGATGAACGTAGCACGTACATCCGAGACAGGCAGACACTCACCCCCACCCATTATATGTGCATTTGAAAACACAATAAATGAAGCAAGTGCAGTATGAATGTTAAAGCGCTTGAGCTACAGCTATTTTTAAAGAGAACTTCCCACCTCCCTGGATGGATGTAGCTCTCAAAGCAACAATATGTTTTCCACCATGGCTCCAAGCAAAATGGTTTGCTCCTGGATTGACCTCTATTGTGTTCATAAATGGCTTGTGGTGCTTTTTGATTCCCCCATCATAATGACTTGACCTCTAGATTTACGGCTGAAGGTCCTTTCATCTGCACATTGTTTCCCACCAGACTCCAGCCTGGCGCTTTTCTGTAGCAAACCTGCCAAGAGCTGAGCCCCTCCGAGCCGCCCAGCCAGCTTCCACTGACAAATTTGCAGTGGGAAAAAGCAAACGGTTTTAGTTTGGATTTTTTTTTTTTTTCTCTTTTTCCAGTGGCCACATTTTAATAGGGCAGCATATGCTTCTGAGCCTGAGAAGGCTGGGCAGTTGACAGCTCTTGTCACAGTACAAACACTCTCTCCCTGTTTCTTTTTCTCTCTCCCCCATGTTTGCACAACCCTTGTTTTTCTTATAAACAGTTTGCTTATTGTTCCGGAATTCCTCTTACCCTCCCAAGTTCACACACTCAGCCTTTGACTCTTCCACTCCACTTTTGCTTTGCCACTCCAGCAGCAACTACACCTGAGCAATACCGTAGTAGATAAAACTTACTAATGTCATGGCAGTGAGCTATAAGCTGGAGTTGTCTGTCCAGTGGTTTCCAAGTGCTTTTCCGAGGCTTTTCCATCCTCTGGAGGGAGGAAGGAAGGCGCAGGAACCTCCCAGGGCTGAGCAGTGAGCCCGGAGCTGAGGCTGCAAAATCACCCATGTCCTGGCTGCTCATGGGCATCCTTGGGGTAAAGGGATGCAGTAAAGTGTATGAGATGCAACTTCCCCTTGTCCGTTACAGAGCTGGCTCAGCACACAGCCAGAATCTGTGCAAACCCCGTTACAACACGAGCCTTAACTGTACCATGGGTTCCCAGGGTTTTTGGAGAGAGCCTCCACCTCCATCCTTCCTCAGGAAGAGGAGAGCCGTGTTCCCGAAAGATGCATTTGTTCCCACCAGCAATAATCCTTCTTTAATCCTATTACACTAAGGAAAGCATCCAACTTCCCTGGAAGCGGATGGTGGGACGCAGGGAGGAAGGCGGTCCCTCTCACCACAAACTGCTCTGGCCAGGTCCCCGCTGGGGTTTTGGGGGGGGGGGAATGGCCCATGGCTTGGCCCCTTCCTGTGCACCCCCAGCTTTTCCTCCAGTGCCAAAGGGCTGGAGCAAAGCTGGCAGCGACACCCCGCCACCAGCCCTGGGGATGGAGAAGTGACATCGTCTGAAATGAGGAGCTGCCTGTACCAGGGGTTCAGGGTCTAGAGCTGGTGCTGGACTGTCAGATAAAAAACGGTTTTAATGATCAAAATAACCAAAGCATCGCCTCAGGCTCACTTCCAAGATAGGCAGTGTAGCCCCTTTGTAAATATTAGCTTACTTGGGAGCGAGGGAGCCTACAGATGTTTATTTGCATGACAATAACCGGGATGGGGATCAAAACGTGGGTGTGCGAGGGGTGCGGGGCGCAGCCTCCATCGGCAGACGGGCTGGTGCCGGAGGTGGTGCTGCCAGGAGAGCTTGTGCTGGGCTGGTTTGAGATGAAGAAATGTTTGTGCAGTCAGCTGGAAGGGTACGCGCACAAATGGTAGGAGGCGAGCCAAGGAAAAAAAAAAAAAAAAAAAAAAAAAAAAGCTGCAGCTTGAACTCCTGTCTTGCAACGAAAAAGGACCAGGGAATAACCCCAGCGATCCCAAGGCAGATGCTCTGCAGCAGGACAGACGGCTTCCACCCAAAGGTCCCGCGAGCACCAGCTTGACGTAGCGCACTGGATTTAAGACGACTGCGGTGCTTGCTACAGGCAGGGCAATTTCTGAATCTCGGGTGGTAACTAAGAGACAAACACCTTTTTTTGGTTGATTTGGTTTGGTTTGGTTTGGTTTGGTTTTTTGTTTGGTTGGTTTTGGTTTTGTTTGGTTGGTTGGTTGGTTGGTTTGGTTTTTTTTTTGGTTTTTGGTTGGTTTGGTTTTTTTTGTTTTGTTTTTTTTTTTTCAGAAATCACCTGGTCAAAGATGCCTTTTATCCCTCGCACAGGCAGAGTTTTAGAGTTTTCTTCCAGCTGCTCGATGTTCCCGTGCTGCCCTGCTGCCCTCCTGCTAGCCAGCACTGGGGGACTGTGTAGAGAAATCTCTCTGGCAGCCTGATAAAATCCACAATTCACAGTCAGGCTTGATCCTCCCAGCCCGTGCCTGCTCACCTCCCTGCGCATCTGTCTTCCCCTAGTTCAAAAACCAACCATTCTGCACCAAAACACCACATTTTTCAGAAGGTTATTCTGAGGACAAAGTACAGGCAGTTGCAGGCAGCTCCAGGTGGGCACGGGGAAGCACACGCTGTTTGGGGAAAAATGCTGACCTTGTTGTGTTCCTATTTTTGCACATCAGCACAGCCTCCCAAATTCAGGAATTACAGCCCCAGTGCTGTCCTTGGTGAGGACCTTTGGATTTATCTTTGGGCCAAAAAAAAAAAAAAAGTTGGTGAAATACAAAGTGTATTTCTTGAATGTAACTTTATATTTGCACAGTCTCCCTGTAAAGTGTGGTGATCACATGAGTGATGCACTCATGGACTTAAAGCACTAGGGATTAAACTCTGAAGTTTATTACAAGTGTAAAGATACAAGTCAATTTGACCTGTTTTATGCCAGTATAAATCCAGAGAGAGTCTGTATAGTGAGTTGTCTACAAAAATATGAATTATACAGAAATGAGCTTGGACTGGACTCCAACACTCAGATGTCTCCTAAATGTGTCCAGCCCCATCCCTGTGCAAAAAGCGAGTAAACAGCAAGCACAAGCGGGCAAAGACAGGCTTACAGTGGGCACTGACTCAACAAAGCTCTGCTTAAATTTCAGTGTTTGCTTTGGGATTTTGCTTGATCCAATAAATTTGCTGGATTCCCCCCTTATAAAGCTGGATCGATCCCTGCAGAAGTACGCAACGACCAAGCAGAGGGAGAGGCACAGGACTGTCCTTGCAGCATCTCCCCAATGCTGCCTAACGAGGATCAAAGCATCAAACCTCTTTTTATTGTCCTTTTCTTTTCTCCCACTGTCTGGATTTCATCACGAAGGGACCTACCCAGACATGTTCCTCAGGAGTCTCCCAGCCCCAGTAGCCATAGAAACCGGCTATTTTTAGTCTGTTTTCATGATGCCAGGTAAATGACTTTTTCTCTACTTTGGAGAGACAGAAGAGCAGGTCAGCCTTGCGTGCCGGCGGATGGTAAATGAGCGTCTCCAGCGAGGCAGGCGTCCTCTCCTGTACAGTACTGTACGTTTGAGAAAATAAATGTGGCATTTGTAAATAAGCGCACGTATCTACGCACAGAGCAGATTACTTCCTACTGTATTTCCTACACTAGGGAAAATATCTATAAGAATTTTTAGAGTATGGGTTTTATAGAAGTTTGGAGATCAGGGTTTTTGGTATATGACAAGCTTCCTCCTTTTCTGAGCTGGTTCTTCAAAAGACCCCATAATACCAATTACCAGTGTTTGGAAATGCGATCAATGCGGGTAAGAGCACAGTGGTACTTAAAGCATAAATCAGCCCCACAACAATGCCTTTCATTCCTGGGATATCAGACTCGCAGCCAAAGGCTTTTGAAGTCAGATGGAAAACCACATTTGTCTGAGTAATTATTGGGCTACATGCTAATGAGCAATGCTGGCTGGGTACCTCAGCACGAGGGAAAGGGGCTGGGGCAGAGCATCATTTTCCTAGACGGTTTTCTTAAAACACCCGTTGTCTCCCGGGACGTTCCCCTTCCTGGCAGCCCTGCAGCAGGACCTGGCCCACGAGGGCATCTCCCCAGTTCCTCCCTGCCCACTTTGGGGGTACTCGGCAAACCTGGGGGGTGCAGGAGCATCCCAGCCAGCGCCGCGTCCTCGGGGAGCACCCTGGGAAGGGATCAGCAAACCTCTGCCGAGCGGAGACGCTGGAGACCATTTCCTTTTAGCGCTTGCCAGGTATCCTGGAGCTGTAGATACATCGAGCCCGATGGCTTCTGCTGTAACATATCTAGTTTACAAGATTGTACTATAAATTATAGATGCATATCATGACTGCGGTTTGCACTGAGAGACTCTCCTATTGATCTGTCTCCTTCTGGTTAATATTCGGGACTGTCACAGCCCTGCTTTGGGAAGCAGTGTGCTGTAGAGGGTCATTTGTATGTCTCTCCGTCTGCACTTGGAGCAAGCACTTTCCTGGCCCGACTGCACGAGCACGCGGGGAAGCAGCTACAGCAGCTGCTGTAATAAACCGGCTTTACGATACCCCTCTGAGAAATGGGTTTAATTTTGTGTGTGCTGCTTGCGGCCCTGAGCCCGGGGGGGAGCAGAAGGGGAGGTGGGTTTTTGGCAGGACTGTGGTGGGAGATGGGCAGAGGTGGGGGGTGATGGCCTTCCCTGACCCCGCTCTCTTCCCACCGAGCCCTGAACGCAGCTGGACAGTCACACTGCAAAGTGTTTCGTTTACACACACACGGAGCGGGCCCTAAGCAGAAACTGCAGTACAATCCAGTGGTGGCAGCGCTAGTAATAGTCAATAGTGGGTTCGCAAGTTCCATGGATGTAAACAAAAGTGACAGTCCTAAGGGCAGTCGAGACTGTTTGAACTTTAGCAGATGCACATCATAATGGGGGATGGTCATGGGAGTGAGGCAGGAAAACCATATGGCAGTGGGACAGCAGCACACGCACGGCTCTGTGGCTGCCGGCTATAGGCAGCGCTGCAGCTGAGGACGGCCGCCCGGCCCAACTCAGCGCATGTCACGGAGCTGCAGCTCTCGGGGCTGGGCCCTTTAAATCTGGGGGTGCCGGGGCTGGGATAGACCATCTGGTGGGATGCGGGGGGGGGGGGTTCCTTCGCGGGGCTGGGGGGTGGCGCAGGTGGGCTCTGCTAGGTGGTGCGAGGCAACCCCTCCCCAGGCGGTGGTACAGCCCACAGGGGGGCGTGGCTAACAGAGGCAGGCGGGCAGCTTGAAAGCCGTGAGGCGGCCGGGTGTGAGGCGCTGCGGCTCGCTCCGCCGTCACCGGGACTGGGGGGGGGGGGAAGCCCCGGGGCGGGCACCGAGCGCCGGGGCGGGCACCGAGCCCCGGGGCGGGCACCGCCGAGGCTGCGCGGAGGGCCCCGTCGGGACGCGCATGCGCGGGGCGGTGCGCAGGCTCTTGGAGGCAGGCCGGGGCTGGCGCTGCCGAGACCTCGTGGCGCAACGGTAGCGCGTCTGACTCCAGATCAGAAGGCTGCGTGTTCGAATCACGTCGGGGTCACGGCTCCCTCCGGGGTTCCCTTTTTACGGGGCCGGGCCCCCCGGGGGGCACCGCGCCGGGAAGCTGCGGGGGGCGGCAGGCTGGGGGGCGAGGGGAGTCGAGCTCCGGCAGTACGTCCCCACCTGTAATTTTTGACCTGGGTGGGCGTGGGGGTGCCCCAGGGCCCATCACCCATCACCCTGCTTCAAACTGAGGGGGTGCCCCAGCCGGGGAGGGAGAGGGAGCGGCTGCCGGAGGGTTTGGGGGTGCCGTGGGCGTGGGGTTCCCCCAGTGACCTCCCGCGCTGCAGCTCGGAGCTGAGTGGGTTGCAAACCGAAGGTGGCGTGGCGGCGGTTGCTTTGTCCCCTTGGGTAGCGTTAATGGTGTGTCCTCTTTGCAAACCACAGCAAAGAAATTAGAGGCATCAAATAACTCCAGTTGCTGGGGGGAACAGTAGAAATGTCCTCAGTGCTGCTGTTAGGGGCATAACTAAAGAAACTGTGGATGACAGAACTATTTCACTATGATATTTTTTCCAACTGCAGATGCTACTCTTAAGGACAGTGTAGGAAACCAATTTTAGATGGAGTAATTTTTCAAAGTTGGTAGAATTCAGTGGCTTTGATACCATTGGGAAATACCCAGTTTCTTCCATATACTGATCATACACTGATGTGACCCCAAAGTGGTTGGGAAATGTGAGTGGTCGTTGGTCCCAGGGGATGCTGGAGCACCGTGTGCGGGTGAGTAATGATCCGGGGAGACTGCATCAGCTGGGGTCCTCTCACTGATGGAATTAATATTTTAGGAATGTTTCTGTCGTCAGGTGGTTGTGTTGTACAGACTCGGCGGGAACTTTGGCAACAGGCTGTGAGAGGATAAACAAAACTGAACCACCAGTAACCGGAGCCTTTAAACAATCCTGGGTGCTAATGCTTGTCTCCTGTGATGCTGCATGAAGTGCTGCCTTTCTTTTTGCTAAGAAACCCCAGTAGTAGCTGAATTAGATACTGCTTAGAATGAAATACACGTAGCACTCCATACGTAACTTTTTTTCTTCCCTTTACAACGGTAGAAGTAGCTCTAGCTTTGACTCAGACATGTGCTCTGTTATTTTAAACTATTTTACATTTGGAAGGAACAATAAAGGCAAAGTCTAATCTGCAGGATGGATAGAGCTCCTAAGTGGTCATTAACTTTAGCTGCTTTAACCTGTTCAGCAGATGATGGGTTGTGTACACCTGGGTTCCTGTAGTCTTGATCTCTTTCCATTAAAATGACTTTTGTCTTGACTAGTTTTTCTTTTGAACTTCATTGCTCTATAATAGCACATAGGAATGATGCTTTGAGCTTCTGTTGACACAAAGATTACCTTTATGTTGAAAAATAGCACCAGACTAAAAGAAATAGAAATTGAGTCTTCATTGCCCTGCACAGCCTTTGCTGATAGAATTTTAATTAAGGAAAAATGGCTGGGCAAAAAATAACCTCGTATCTGGAAGTATATATCCACAGTGATGTGCTCCCTGAAATGTGCAGTGTTAAAGCCATTTGTAAGGTGACAGCAGGATATGTTTAAGCCTCACTCTGGAAGTTTGGATAAATATATTGCGTATGTTTGCTACATGGCTGCTAATTAAAACATGTAATTGGTTTGGGATTTAACTGTGCTGTGGGAAGGGATGGATGGGCCTAAAGCAAGTGATTGGAACCCCTTAAAAGGATAACTTGTGGAACTTGAGTATTTGTCTTCTCTCTTTTCAGTGTTCTGTTACTATTTAATAGATAGGTGGTTTGTTTTTTTGGTGTGGGTTTTTTTTTTGTTGTTGTTGTTTGGGGGTTTTTTTTGTTTGTTTGTTTTTCTAAAAAGCCCTTCAGGTTACTGTTAAAAGTTTTTTCCTTTGGTGGGACAACTGCTTTTTTCAAAAGACAATTTTTTAATGAGAATTTCCTGAGGAAGATACAACTCGAGGCTTCATGATTAACATTTGTTTTGATCCAAATACCAAATGTGATACCAAAATACCTGGGTCTTGTTTGCGTATCTCTCACGTGTGTTTGTGAAACAAGAAACTGCTGTGCCTTTGGCCAAGGTCTTCACTGAAGTGCTCAAAGCTGACTGAATAGGATGACAATTCAATGGAAAATGAAAATTACTGAGTATCTACTCAGTATTATAAAATGTAATTGCAATGAAAAGGCTTCTGTGTGTATGTACTTTTTAATGCCAGGTGCTCAGTAAATGTTTTTGTTTCTTTTTTTTCCTGTTTAGAAACTACATCTGTCTGTTTCAGGGTAAAAGTACCTCTAATGAATTCTGCAGAAAGTATCCATTCCTAGGATCTCCTCACTTAAAACTGCTCTCATATGAGCTAGCTCCAGTGAGCTTGGGTACCACACAGCTGAGGGAGTATCAGTGCTTCAGAATAGCTTTCCACAGTCTCTCTCCTGTCTTTTAATGTTGGAAATTGAATAGGTATACAGCACTGCTGCGAATTTATTCCATCAGTTAATGGTGTCTGATAGTATGATGGTGCAAGCATCTTCCTTCTCGCGTGATATTCAGGAGTTGGTCTTATTCCTTAAAAGTTTCAAGCATAGTGTCTCTTGGTCTTTTTTTGGAAAGACTGTTTTTATAGTGTAATCAGGCTGAAAGAATTTTACAGTCATCCTGTTCCCACTATACATTCTCGCCTCCCTTTACCTTGCCACCTCAATAAATCACTCAAGTTTTTTTAATTATTTCTGATGCTCTCTGGTGTTCCCCTGCCCTTGCCAGCCTAGGGATCCTGGTAGCTGCAGTTTGGGAACCAGATCATGTTCCAGATTCCTTGTGGTGTCACGCATGCTTACCTCTCCCTTGTCTGGAGGGCGATATTTCTTTTTGTCCTCAAAAAAAAAAAAAAAAAAAAAAAAAAAGTAGTACTTATGTGGCTTTTGCAACTTTTTCTAGAAATTGTTGGTTATATCTTTCCAATTTTGCTCCCACAAAAAATGAGGATTAGCTTTTTCTAGATGAACTTGTTTAAGTTTTGAGATGTAACTTTTATACTTAAGCCCATGTGATACTGATGACGCTTCCAACTTCTGCTCTTCCAGGAGAAGGATTATCTCCATCTAAGTGAAATTTCTTTCCGACTGACTTCACTACTGGCTGTCATGGGAAGCTATGACATCACAGTGTAGTTGCTAACACTGAACAGCGGGGTGAGGGAAGGGACACCCTCCTGACACCCTCCCAGCACCCTCCCTCACTGCTTTAAGCAGCAATCAGGTCTCCAGCTGATCCCGTGGGGAGGTAAGTGGTTTCCTCTGAAATACTAGAACCTCTTATTTTGGATAAACATCCCCACCTGTGAGCTGGTGTGGGCAGAGCTGAGGTCTGTGGGCCAGTGGAGCTGCAGTGGTGGCCATGGACTTTCCCTGATGGTCCGGGCAAGGTTGTGAGCTCTTGGAGCTGAAGCAGGCTTTCTAGAGAGTGGTTACATGATTAAGTTTGGTAAGGTCTAAATATTTTATGAAAGAATGACACCAGTGGGACAGAGCTTTTTGTGGAAGTCAAATATATTGTGTTATGTGATTCTTTTTTTTTTTTTTTTAATTTTTCTTTAGTCTCACCAGAGAAAAATTAAACATGAAGCATGGACTGTGGTGCGATCACCTGGAATCTACATGGTCTGTTCCTGCCATGATCTGTGGGGGGCAGTGCCCATCTTTGTTCTTTCCTCCCATATTTTGTCAGTCCATTATAAATCGAGGTCCCTGAAGCAGTGCTGGGGGTGAATAGCTTCACCACTGTGATGAGGGCTTGCCTGCCAGCCTTTCCTGGGCTGCTCCTGAGGCTTCCTTCCAAATTTCATTAGGAGATGTTGAGAGATTAAATGGGAAAATTGCCAATATTTGGCAAGGCCCTAATGAAGGGAGTGCTGATGCTCAAGGGGCTCTGTTTATATAAAAACCTCATCTTTCTAAACCACCTTTCATCTGTGTATTTGCTAGTGATGTTTGTCTATACCCATGACTTGGATTTTGTGTCCTGTGAGACAGGTGCCTATCTGTCACTAGCCACACAGAAACAAAGACTGTGTGAATGTCACTGAGGTCGTTTTATTTTACCTTGTCCCAATTGCTTTACTTGCTAGTTCAGGGTGAGGAAAGAATATTTTTCCAGAAGACAATCTAGAAAGACATTAAAGAGCAGATCTAAAGGCTCTGTCCTTTTGAGGGGAAGCAAATGAGGTATGGCTTGAGGCATCTTTGCTCCTTAAAACAGTCTCTATCTGGAGTTTTTTATTCCCCCTCAATTGGGATGGCAAATGTTCTAATCAAAGTCAGGTCACTAGAGACCAATGCATGAAGGAACAGCTGTGCATGCAGTCATGCACAATATTTCTGTGCTAGAAATGATTCATTTAATCTGTGTAATATGTATGGAAATGTGCTGCAGGAGCATTGCCGAAAATAACCTATTGTATTCATACAGCCCTAGCAAAGCTGATCCTTGATTTGTGGATTTTACATGCCTTTTCCCTTTTTTGATATGTCAAACAAACACAGGCCATCTGCCTTTTAGATAGGTAGCATTACTTGACTGTACCTAATCTGTACGTATATGCTTCTTTTAGGCTGACATGTCTGAATGCAATACCTTCAGCACTGAAAGCGTAAACTAAATGAAGGCTACGACAGGGAGTTGTAGAGAAAGAAAATCAAATCTTGCTGCAGAAGCACCCTGGATGAACAGATAAAGGAAGTGGAATAGCAAGAATGAAGTGGGAGGACCATTTCAGAGGTCTTACAATATTCTGAAAAATCTGAGCTGAAAGGGATTTTTACTTTCTTCTACTCAAGTAGAACATTCCGTGTTTTAATCTCAAAGGCTTTTGGGGAGTTCCTTAATACTAAAAGCTGTTTTGCCCCCACCTTTCCTTTATTGTAATGCCCTTTGAAGTTCTCTTCAAAGATGAAGCCAAACTTCCCATTTATTCTACAGACTGTAATGAATATCCAGCTTTGTTTAAGCAATTAGCTTGGTGGGGTGATTTCTGTTGCTGTTTAAAAAAAGTTCCAAAATCCTGAGCGGTTTAGACATGTTTTGAAAAAACATGAAGCCAACAGCTGTGCATTGGACTAATCTGACAGTATAGCAGCTGTCATAACAAAAGCTGAGCTGGTTCAAACACAGCTTCTTTGTATAGTGATTGAAAATGATTTAAAGGAAAAGATTATTTACTGGTTCTACTGCGTTGAGCTGTGGGGCTGGATAAAGTGACTGTTCACTTGTTTTTGGTATGTGATCCCCAACAGATGAATGGGCTCTTAACCACTTCTTTACCCTAGTTCAGAGACTCAAATGTGTTTCGATACTCAGTTCTGCTCGCTGCTGGCTTTGTTTGCAGACCCTCTGTGTTTCTGGAACTGTGCTGTGTAGGTGCCTGCCTGGGTGCTGCTTGGCTGGTGGCAAGCCATTTCAGCACAAACCACATCTGTAAGCAAAGAATGCTCCAGTGAATGCACAAGAGGATAATAAGCAGTGCAATCTGTAAAGGTGGCCTGAACTGTAGCTTTTTTAAGTGTCCCATTATGAAACCTGGTATAGGTATTTCAGGCTAAATCACTTGTACTTTAGGGCCCTTTTCACCCCTTTCTTCTCATCCAGACAGAAGTACTGGAGTAACCTTTGAAACAAAAGACTTCAAAGTGACAGCAGCCTATGTCTCTGGCTATACTGAAGTAAGTAATCTAATGCATGAATATTTTATGTATCTACAGCTAAACAATGGAAATTGCTAGTTGATATAAACTGATGATTCTTTGTATTAACTCATGACAAATGCAGCAATTACCTCCAATCAGTTAATTATAGCATCCTTCTGTGGCCTGCCTTCTACTTCCTTGAACTTTCTTTTGTAAGAGGAGTGAGTATTTGTTAAACTCTCAGCTCTTCTGTAGCTGTTTCACTGAAGAAGTACTTTTGTTATCCTGTTGGAAATACATTGACCTTTAATACTGCAGTGAAAGTCATTGGTGTTTTCTTGGTACATCTTGCTGTTTTCTCTTTTGTTTATAGTCTTCACACCAGGAAGTGTCTGAATGTCGTATGAAGCTTCTGTTGCCTAATGCAGATTACAGTTGTGCGAAGATAATAGCAGAGGGAAGTATCTGTACTTGTTAAATATTAATTTTCTTATGTATTTGCATCTAGCAATCCCTAAATCTAGAAGTGAACTTAAGTTGGACTTCCATTGCTGTTTGCTGTCTCCTAATTCTGACTTTCTAGCAATGACTATTAAAGGAAGAAGCCAGGTTAATTTGTGGCAACAGAAGATTAATGGCTCAGTCGTACTCTGTTCAGACGATCTAGTAGCTTTCAGTGCGTGCTAGATACATTCATAAGAATAATTGTGAAACTAGTGGATAACAGAAATGGAAATTGGTGCTGCTTTGTGATTGGCCATCTCGCATAGATTTATTTTTTTAAAAACATAAAAGAATTAGATAAATGTTTGCTAATTAAGAATAGAGTACCTATCAGATGACTAATTAGTGATAGAGTACAAGCTATCTTGAGGATTGCTTTACTCCTCACGGAATGCAAATTGTTTCAGGCTTTTAGTTACATACATTTAAATCAGCTTTGCATTCTAACTGTATGTGTAGACTTGTCACAGGTGGAAGAATTGTAAGAAGTTTCTTGTTTAAATCAGTATGAATAACGAGAATGTGGTCTGTGTTCTATGGCATTCAGGACTTTGTGGTAACTCACTATGAGAGGCTTTAATTACATAGCCACAGCCTGCATTAATGAGTCTGTCTTGAAATATTAACAGGTAGAACAAATATTGCCAGAGGATGAATTGCTGATAGACCAGATGCAGGGACAGGAGAGATCAGCTGGCAGCAGTCCCCACGGCAGTCTCAAGGCTGTTTGCAGGAACAGGGTATTATGGCATTGTTAACTTACAATAGTCTCCTGTCTGCACTTGCTCTGGGCACAAAACACTTCCAAGGTACAACCCTCCGAGCCCCCCATCCAAATGATATGATGAGTCATGGAATCTCATTTCACTTACTGATACAGCAGCACAGAAGTGCATCCCTTGGTCTCTTAGTCAGTTTTAAGCTTCAAAATCTTCCATCTTATCTGAATTTATCTAACATGCACTTCACAGTGCAGTGTAAAGATCCTGAGTCAACTCTAAGCAAATGAGCTTGCACATACCAGAGGAATTCTGGCAGGGTAGCCAGATGTTCCCCTCAAGGCATTCCACTTCCTTCTCAGCATAGCTGTAACCCAGAAGATGGCTATCTTAAAGACGATGACGCTCCCTTTTGAAGAGAATATTTAGGAGAACTTTTTGATGTACTTGTAGGATGAATTCCACTTAGCATTTAAAATTCTGCCACGGATCATCTTGAAACAGGAGACTGAGTGGATCTTTTTGTCCATGCACTTGCATGTGTAATATTGCATGTAAATAATCTGTTGGAAAGTACAGTATTTAGGCTTCAGCCCTAGGAATGGACCCTATTGCATAATGTTAAAGATGGTGGTTAAATCATTGCAGGGCAGGGCCATCGGTCTGTTTGGCACAAGATTTATGTGTCTCGGTGGCACCCGGCACAATGGGACTCCAGACCTGGGGGAGCCTTGGGCAGTAACGTAGCAGGGATGTTGGTTATAGCGCTGTTTTCCTTGCATGCAGATGAGTTTGTTGAGCTTCTGCGATTAGACGATGTATCTAGAAGCAAAATACTGTTTATTGTGCATTAATCACTGACTTGTGCAATAAACTAGTTTAAAGTGCTATTTCTTTTTTTCCAGCAGGATGAGAAAATGGTGGACAAAGAGTACAATGATACACTAAATACCAATTAATATTCCAGAGGCATTCATATTAGGCAGAGTAGACTGCCAGCAACCAGCCTTTATTTTAACCTAATCTCTTGGTGATTTTAAGTGCTTCCCAATGGTTTATTTTTTTTTTTTTTTTTTGCTATCTGCAGAAGAACAATCCACTTTTAATGAGATTATTTCAAAGGCAGCTTCCATTCGCTGAATTACTTCATCAAGAAGTAACATGGTGCTTCTTATGTCTGGACACCATCCCTGCTGGACTCCTGTGATCATTGACATTCATTTACTCTTCCTCATTAGCCTTGTTCTGATAACACCAGGGCCTTAAAAGATGAAGCATCCTCTCCCTTGAAATTAAGGTGTCCTTGCTTTAGTAATCTGCAGCTTGTTTGGTACCTTTGCTCTTAGAAATGAAAGTCTTATGCATTAAGTTCATTGAATCTCTCACCGTACCTTTTTTTTTAAAATCAGATGAGTGGAACATCTACTGCTGGAACTCACGAAGAGGACCAAGGTGAAACATGCTTTTCTGATGCTTTGCCTCCCGGAGGAATCAGGTAGTGTGCGCTTTTAACCTGTCTTTGCCTCTTGTCATCAACCACCTTTTTCCTTTAGCTTGTTTTCCCATTTTGTTTTCCCTCATTGTTATCTGCAGATTAACATCTTTGAAAGCGTGGGGTCCGTGGAAATTCTTGTTTAGAAAAGAAAGCTTTAGTGGAGAAATTTCTGGAACTAGATAAAAAGACTTTTTGAAGTTGAAGAGTGGCTTAAGTGCAACATTTGAGTTTAATCTGGGATTTCTGTAAGCCCACTGCCACATGGTTATAACTGCAAAGAAACTGCATTGCACTGTGGAATCTGCCAGGCCATTCAGCACCGTCTGCCCTTCTCTGCACCCGGGCAAAACCAGTGCTTGCACAGTTGTGTGGAGCTGTAACAGCATTTTCTGATGCTTGGGAAACCTGGTTTCCTATAAAGGCATTGTCTGGCTGATGGGATACCATTTCAATAGACCTGTTTCAAGGGAGTATTAAAGTGAGATATTAATGAGTGGTCGGGGGGAAAAGGGCCACCTCCTTTAATGGATGAACTTCAGGTAGGTTGTAAGTGTGAGTGGCCTTTTTACAATTTCCTGCTTAGATACTGAAAGCAGAGTAGTCTCCACAGACTCCTTAGAGTCTCTTTCAGGTTTGAGCTCCTTTTTTTACAGCTCTGTAAAAATACACTCCCATTCTTCAGTTTTGTATGGACAGAAGAGAGAACCCTGGGAGACCGTGTCCTGCTGCTGTTAGAAATCCAAATGTGGGTGGTTTGTTGCTTTGTTTGTTTGTTTTTTTTTTTTTTTTCTTGCATGGGACTGCATGAATGAAAAGGGGGTCCTGACCTGTAGATCTGGCTTCAGCTAGAGACTACCCATAAAAATGTGCTTCTAGTGCTACTTTGCTATCAGTTTTGCAGCAGCAGATAGCAAGTGTGTCCCAGAATGCCTGTCTTGTTAACTCTTTGCATGCTATAGCCCAGATACCTCTCCAGAGGTGTAAGTCTTGTTCCAGTACAAGACTTGAAGAGCACTGGGTTATCCCTCTGTGCCAGCTCACAAAGGTGGTACTTGGGTTAATTTCAAAAGATTGTTTTATAACCAGAAGTTGTGCTTTGTGGCTTGTGTGTTTTTATTATTTTTTTTTTTTAATTTTGCCCTAATTGCAAGATTCTATTCTCACTTAATGGTAGGTTTCTATTTCTAAAAGATAACAGATGTTAGCTCTGTAAGGTCAGTGATGAGAATTAAAGTTACCTGAAACACCTTTTCATTTTCCCTCATAGATCCATCAGGAAAAGGCCAAAGAAAAATAAGAGGCAGCTACCAGTTTGGAAGAATATGAAGACAGCTGAAGTGGAAGAAGAGATACTGATGCTGGAAAATGGGAAGAACCATGCAGAAATAGCACAGGAAGAGAACACTCAAAGTTTCATACCCATGCCTGTGAGGATCGTGATATTTGCCATCTTTGCGTTTGTGATCTTCATACATGTCAGTAACAGGCTCTGCTCGTGAGCCTCATCCTGGGAAGAAAATAAAAGCACTGTCCTGATGACACAAGCAGTGTTTATCAGTGACTACAAAACTGAAGAATGCGCTTTTTTCTCCCTGCTACTTGTGAACAAGCTCTTCAGGAAGTGAATTAAAAGGCTAGTAGGAGGGTGAAAACAGCCTGCGAGTTGTCTTTGCCCAGTGATCACTGTATACAGTAGCTCCTAACTCTTGGAAATGTGACTTGCTATACTGCTTCTCCTTTGCTGAAGCCAAGTTTGCACATTTTATACCCCAGCTATAGAGTTTATTCACTCCGAGGCATTTGGAGTTCTGCATGGCTTGTTTTTTCCTAAGATGTCTGTGGCTGGGATTACTGCATTACAGCTTCTCTGAGCTCTGGTTATCTTGTATTTTGAGTAACACCAGATATAAATTGAGGGAAAAAATTGCTTGCCTATCTGGCAAGACAGGTAATGGCTGTAGCATAGTTACAAGCCATGACGGATCAAGGGAGGAGTTAACTGTATCTTAACCACTTCTGGAAAAATGTTCTTGCACCTTCAAGTCTATAAATGTTACTGAAAAGGGGAGTGAGGGTCTCCCATTGTTGGCCTGCCACTCTGCATCTGAAGAGGACCTAATTTCATGTGCAATGTTCTCATAAATCACGACACTTAAATTTAAATGACTTATGGATTAAGATCGAGCTGAGGCATTTTAGTATCTTTTCATAGGAGAAATACAGAACTTTGAGTCTGGCACATACTCTGAAGAAAAGCACTGCAGCACCCTGAAATTGCTGAAGGCATTTGATTTTAAAACTGCTGTGTTTTTCCTGTTGTCTGTACCAGCTTTGCCAAGAGAGAAAATACCGTGTCCTTAGATTTGACACTGTTTTAAGAGAAGAATCTTCCCTGTGTAAGTCATAACACAGTAAGCTAGTGTCATGAGGTACTGAATGGTTTCTTTAAAACTTGTAAGATCTTTGAGGTGTGTGCTTTTTGTAATCTTTACCTCAAATCTTGGGTATGGTTTTAATGTGAGGTAAGAGGTTACCTCTTTTTCTAAGTTGAATAAATGGTAAATAAATGAAAAAGGGGAGTTTGACTCCTGTAACAGTTTAAGTGGAATTAAGGTAGCTGGTTTTCCACCAAGGTGTGGTGTTAGCTCTCTTCTCAAATTTTCCCTGCTTTGTAAAGCTCATTTTCCAGTTTAGCAAGTGTGATGAAAGCTGGAATGTGCTATGTCTTTGCTTGATGTTGCATTCATAGGAAAATAATTTTTAGCTGCTCCAAATTGCTATGTAAATACCATCGCTTCCCTGTTAAGTAACTGAGAGACCCTGTCAGTTCTGCTTCCCACTTGGAGACTTTGCTCTTTGCTGCTTACATGCCACCACTCTGTCTAGCCATCTTGCACTTCCTCTGCAAAACCTTGCCTTGAATGATCCAGCTGATGCGTGGTAGCTTTGATCTGGTTATTCAAGGTGGTGCAGAAGGGCTGTATATTCATGCCATTCCTCCTGACTAACTTCAGAGCCTTGTTCTTACTGGGAAACAAAGTTATCATTCCTTCCTCTCATTTGAAGGTGTATGAAACAAGGTGGAATTCCTCCTCCTTAGTTAGCATCAGCTATCTCACCTGGAGGGTACTGTGGGGTACCCAACATGCATTTTCCCTTTTTGTTTTTCTATCCTGAATTTAGTGAATTATTCTAGTCCCTCCTTTCAGTTGAGGATGGTAAAGCATTGGCTCCAGCGACAAGGATTTTTAAAATCCTTCTGGCAATGGATAACAAAAACATTAATCTCCTGCTGTTCAACATGCTAGGGGTGTGTGTGCTCATGTTGAAGGGCATGATATGCTATATGAAATGTTGAAGGGCTGTTCTGATATGCTATATGAAATAAGTGTGTTACTGCCCAGTGCTGTTTTGTTGGGTCTTTTCTTTGATCTAAATGCTTAGAGGGGAAATATTCCTAATCACTTATCTTAAAGATGGACAATTAGACCAAGCTCCTGGGCACATTAGGTATTGCAGTTTAAGCCATGCTTGGAAAAGAAAGCACAGGAGGTAGACTTGCTAGGCTTGTTGAAAATGTCAATTATCCCTGGTTTCCTCCCAGCCTGTTACTGCCTGACCTTCTTCAAGAAAATTGTACTAAGCTGTAAGTCTTGTTAATACTGGATTTGGATTAAAAATTCATTCTTCTCCCAACTCAAAATGGGGGAGGAACAGCTTCCTCCACCCTCAGAGAAGTTCAGTTTGCCAAGACTCCTCTAGCTCAGTGGAAATGAATAAAGCAGAGTAGTGATCTTGCCAGAAAGGAGTAGGAACCAATCCACGTTCCCTGGGGAGCGAGCTTAGCACATATTGTGCTTGTTCACTTTATTGAACTGATCATCAAAACAAATAAACATCATGTAGGTATTGTCTGTGCTGGGAGAAGGCAAGTTGTGCCCCATTCCATCCCACCTCACGCCTCTGCTCCCAGTTAGCTGCAATCCCAGCCACTGAAAATTATAGGTCAGGGGAGTATCTACTTTTGGGGGGGATTATCTTTAACATAGATGGTATCTAAACTTGCTTTCTTGGCTAACAGCAGTAGCTAAGATCCGAGGTAAGAAAACAAGGATGCAGTGTTGCTCTGTTCTTGCCTGCTGTGTATAAAAGGGATGTCAAGGACTGTACTGGGGCTAATAGTGATAAAGTCATGGGTTACTATGTCATACAGGGGGACACTTCCAAATACAGCTGTTTTTCCTCAGTAAAACCCTACACAGATAGTGTATTTCACCATCTAGAAAACAGATCAGTTAGTTCATTTGGAAAGGCAGATTTTTGAAAGGACTCTTGTCCTCTTTAGCTGGGTGCTCCTATTTCCTACAGTGTCCTGTATTAGAGCAGCTCTTCCTGCTGGGTTTGGCTCGATTTGCTATTAGCAAGACACAAGGGAGAGGACAGTGCTGCCTCCCCAGAGGTTATGGACTTGGTCTAGTTTTAGTTAGTAAATGGGAGTTCTGGATCCACTTTATTTTGACAGAGGTAATGAGCAGTTATTAACTGTTCTGCTCTAAAACTAGTGTGGGGGCAAGGCATTATGTTATGTGATTGGGTGGTTTGTCTTTTTTTTTTTTTGATGTAACATTACTTTACACTTGCAGCATACCATAATTTAAGAGGTCACAATAAGATCTGCAGTGATAGACCTGACAGGGCACTCAGCTCTGCTGTGTCTGCAGTTTGCACTGGTTTCCCAGTGGCTGGAAGCAAAATGTCACCATCAGTGCTGGCCCTGCTTAATGCCAGGGATCACAGATGTTTGCTCTTGAGCCTGAACTCAGTGCATGAGATCAACTGCTTTGGCGAACAAGTCTGGCTCTCGGCTCTGTGCAATCACAGGTAGGTCTTGCTAGATCTGGGAATTTAGAGAAAGAAAAGAAAGAGGGTGCCAGTTTCCTGGGTTGCTGAAGGCTTCACCCCTCCTTGGGAAGCAACCTCACATGAGGCTGCTGTAGGAACGGACTCGCTGCCTCTTGCAGAAACTGCCGGTAATTGGAAATTCAGACATTACAGTAGGCATAACCATAAAACGTTTGTGTGTAATGAAATGCTAGTGCCTGAGAGCACTGATAGGCTTTTCTTTTAAATCTGCTTGAACGGGGTTGTGAGTCCTTACGATGAATGCAAGGTGTGCTGATGTGTCACGTGCAGGTAGGGACTTGCAGCAGGAGGTTGCTAAACTTGGTGGATGTTGCTTGTGCCCCGTTGGGGTGGGATGGCTCTGTGTCTTAGCCCAGTTCCAGTTGCTGCTATTTAGGATGAAATCTGCGTGTGGCTTCATCTGCAGGGGAAAGATGATGATCCTTAAAACTGAGCAAGAAGATCTTACCTTAACGGAGGGATTTAAGTTAAAAGGTTTGGTCTGGAATTTCCTCTTTATCCAGGAGGGAGAAAACCCATGTGTATTTCCATTCTGCTCCATAAAAGAAAACTCCAGGAGAGTGGCATTCTCATCACTCATGGAGATCTGTGCCCTCCACAGGCAGCATCTCTAGGTCTAAAGGAGAAGAGAAATTGGCACCTGTCTCAGATGGCAGCAGAGAAAAATATTTGTTCTGGATGCTGTTGTGCAGTTTTTCCTCTTCTTGCTTGAACAGTCTCACTTCAGCCTTTGCCCTCCGTACCCTGCTTTGCTAAGTTCCCTTGAAAGCGTGGCTAGGATTACCGATGAGCTGACATCCCATTACCACCCACCTCCTCCGGTTTAACAGCTCCCCCCCTGCCCTGCATCTCGGGCGACCCAGGGCATCTCGCGCCTTCCCTGCCACGCAGGGCGCCCGCGGGTGGCTGCCAGGTTGCTATCAGAAGCTGTCTCCCCCATGTCTCTAATTTTATGCGCTGCAGCCTTCTTCACTAAAGACCTGTCAGCAAGGCTGTATGCTTGGCAGAAACAGCTCTGGGAGGGTAATGACAGCAAAATGGATGCTAAGTAGGGAATAGCAGAAGTGCTGTGGCAGTGAGGTCAATTCTAATCAACTTTCCTGTAATAGATCTCTGTATTCTCAGAGACCCCCCAGGATGGGCAGCAGCTGGGGCTGGGAGATGTCTGGAGAGGGGAAGCTACGGAAGGACAAGCCTTGGCGAGATGGGTGAGACCATCTCATCTTCCTTCTGCGTCTGCCTTGTTCTTTCTGGGGACGGTTTTTCTCTGCTGCTGCAGCGATCTGAGCAGCTCGGGATTTACTCATCGCTTCCTTTGGCTTTACTGGCCTTTAGCTACGTGCAACCACACATAAGATCTCGCAGGCGCAGAAGCAATTTTGCAGCCAGTCTATAAGGAGCAGGGGAACATGTAACGGAGACTCTGGTCAGAGGTGTTAGCGAAGCAGTCGCAGTCCAGCCAAACTGGAAATGAATTACTGCGGATGGGCACATGGAGGGTTTTGGTGACTTGTCACAAAAGTCTCTTGTGACAGCCAAGAATAGAACTTCTTGATCTAGGGAGAAGTGGGCAAAAGTACATTGTTACAGATTAATACGTTTGGCCATGGATTTAGCTTTGAGGATCAGCAAAACAAAAATTCTGAGAAATGGAAGTGTTTCATGATGGCAACCCTTGAAACAAAGCATCTTGACTTCTGAAAGCATTTCATTTCCAAACTGGTCCTTTTTTTTTTTTTTTCTTTTTAAAGCACAAAATGCTTCAACGTTTAACCCCTAAAGGGATGAAACCCAATGTTGTTTGTAGTTAAATGAAAAAAAAAAAAAAAAAGGGCAGATTAGGAGTTAATTCACCAAAATCTATTGGCGTATTATTTCTTTTATAGAAAATCAGAATTACACACTGATGATTTTTACCCACATCCCCCTTTCAAATCCATTCTTTACACAGTCTGCTTTTGTCTCTTATCGCTGCCTGGTCCATGAATGATTAACCCTCGCTTCCTTTGAAGACTAGAGAACAAAACACCGCTGTTCGAAGTCCCTTTTCTTGCTCAGGCATTCAGCTCTTTCTCAGAGCTAGATGAGGTCTGCAGAAAACCCAAGGCACTTTGTACCCTGCACTGGAATATATTGACTCTTACTGGGCTGCTCAGGAAGGCAGATGTGATCTTCCATTATAACAGACACTCTTTTAGAGAACACAGAAGAGATGCAACTTGTGATACCAGCAAACCACCGCTTTACTTCAGTGGTTTATTATTCTGGTAGCCATGAGTGGAGTTCAGCTGTTCCCAGCTCTGCTATGTCTTGCATAAACCCTCTTCCTGGGAATGAACAGCTTTTTTTCGTGTTGTATATAAACATGGATTTATGTTTTGCTTTTATAAAAAGCATGCAAAGCCAGATGCATCCATAGCCTAACTAGTTAGACAGCTTAAAGCTCTTTCATGCTGATGAAATTCTGCTAACTGTAGCTAATTTTGAATGTTACTGTCTACTCGGGTTTGTTTTTTCTGTTGTGTTGTTTTTTGGGGTTTTGGTGTGGTGTGGTTTTTTTGTTTTGTTTTGTTTTTTTCCCAGCAACTATCTTTTCAAAGTGCCTGTCTGTCCTGAAATGATGTCTCTCTGTGTTTGTCAAATGGGCAGGCACAGCTGGTGGACTTCTCCCTGTGGGTTAAATATTCTGATTGAGAGATCCTGAAGCTCTTGGCTCCTGTCTCCACCTATTAAGGTGACTGTCTTCACTGTAACCAGCTCAGGGCCCTGCAGGAGGGAGAATTAATTAATTAACTAGTTAATTAACTGTCAGGTTGCCAAATATCTGGAAGGAATGACAGGGGAGGACTGAATGCTGTCTCTGATCCCCCTGTTCTCCACTGCTTGTGCCAAAGCATGTGGTCAGCAGGGTGTTCCTGCCACTGCTGGCACAGAGAGATGTATGGGCAGATCTTGGTTCTCTTGCATATTTTTCCCCTTTATCTACAAGATCCTGATCTTTTCTAAAATAAAAGCCTTTTACTGGGCTTCTGGGGGTGCTTTTTGCTGCTTTTTTTTTTTTTTTTTTTCCCCTGCAGTTCAGCAGGGCTTTCCCACATACTCGGGAGAAGTGGTCTGGTCAAGAGCACTCATTGGATTGAGATCGCTCAGCCTGAAGTGATGCAGGTAAGAATGAGGAAAATAAAATGTTACTGTTTGGCTTATTTGTGTAATTTGAAGGAATTCCTGCAACTCTCCTGCTGTTCCCATGGAAACAGATGTTGAATTGCAGGAAACTGCTACAGGTTTTCAGGACTTTTTTTTTTTTTTTTTTTTTTTTTTTCAACAATGACACCTATTCCACCATTTCCAAGCAGCCTGGAAAAGGTATTCTTCTTTTCAAGGCATAAATCTGCAGTGTTTCTGGGCCTTCTTTGTCTTACAAGTTCTACAAGGTATCCCAAGAGGTCTCCTTAGCGGCAAGCAAGACACTGCCAGGAAAAGATGCCATCAGGAGGAAGGTAGACTCCGCTCTCCTCACACCATTAGCTGCCTGGCAAGGGGAGGGTTTCTTTCGCTGGATGTTGGTGGGTAGCGGAGTGTGTCCCTCCTTCCTTCCCAGCACAAGCCCTGTGCCGTGGGAAGGGCTCCCTGGCCACGGGGCCGTAGTGCTGTGCAATTTTCGCTGTTGAAAAAAAGCATCTGCCGAGTGAAGCCAACGCCTGCCTTTGTACGAGGGCTCGGGTCTCTGTAGCGCATTGCGTAAGCTCCATCTTTCCCAGACAGACAGTTATTTTCCAGCCTGTCAGGTCTGACTCATCCGCCGGGCAAGTCAGCAGTCGGGGACCGAACACCTGGGGCTTTATGGCCGAGCTGCTCTACCTGCCTCCATGCTTTTATCCAATTTAAACTCGCCCTCTTCCCCTGCCTTCATCTCTCATTTCTCTTGTCTTTTGCAGGTGTTGACGTGGTGTAGACTGTTCACCGTGGGAAGGTAAGGCTGCATGCATTCATCTAAGAAATTATGCTGGCCAGTGAAATGTCATCAAGGGGGTTTTTTGGGAGTTACTTTGTTTTATTTTTAACTGTGGGAATTAAATGGTTATGAAGATGAAAGAGTATTTGTTCTAATAAGTTATTAACATCAGATATGTGAGACTATGAGGATTATCAAGGCTTCCTGGCAGAACTCTACCAGCGCCCTGGTTTGTGTCACACCATCTCTGCTCCCTCTTTTTATCACAATCCAACATGTTTCTGCTACCAGCCACAGGCCCTGGCCAGCCACAGAACCCCACGCACCAGGCGCTGTACCCCCAGCATGGGGAAACCCAACTGCAGCCACAAAGCACACAAAACAGGTGAAGTGGGCAGACAAAAAGCAGGAAGGAAAATGAAAATGACATTGAAGGGCTTGAGATCAAACAGCAGTGTAAAAAAACTAAACCCAAACAATCAAAAACCTCCCCCGCTACACACACGCAGAAAAAAAAAAATAAAATCAACCAACCACAAAGCTACCTGGGGCCAAACCCAGTGTCCTGTTTGGACCCCAGCCCGCAAAGCAGGAGCCCCAAACTGGTTTGAAACACCAACCTGCTGTTAGGTTTCAGTGGGTTTTGTATCACCGGTTTCAAAATGGAAACCGCTGTGGGATACGATTGCAAGGGCCAGCTGCCAGCTGTCACAGCCCCTTCTCCACCATCAGCCACAAAGGTCGCCCGTGGCCGGGCAGCTTTGAGCTGGTGCCCAGCACAGGAGCCCCGTGGTTTAACGTGGGGATGGAGAGGAACTGCCAACCCCGTGGCTTGAGCACCAGCTCATCTCACCAGCCTGCCCTCGGCCACATCCTGCAGCCCCCCTTTTCCTTCCCTGTGCCTCCCTACCCCCATGAAACTGAGATTTCTGCAGTCAGCTCTTCAGTGGTTTGAGAAGACCTTTTGTGATATTTTTTTTTTTTTATTATTTTTTACCTCCTGGGTTGTAAGCAGGGAGCTTGCAAGCTTGCTAGGAACCTTCATTCAGAGCTGCCTGGACTCATCTGTAAACAGTCTGGTAAATAATAACTTACAAATACTAAGTGTCCAATAATGCCAGGCTGCTAATAGCCCCCCTGTTAAAATCCAGTTTGATGGGGTCTTTTTAAAATTTCTTGAGAGGTGAATGCCTTGGTAATGAACATCTTAATGTTAGATTGGCCCTGTGCTTGAGGTTTTTATTTAAATGCAAATTGAATCCTCCCACCGGAAAGCTAACAGGAGATTAAAATAGCTGGTAGGGGATGAGAATTTGCTTTATGTAGAGTCATTTGACTCAACTTCTCGTTGATTTCCTCATTTTTCTTATTTTATGGCTCAAGCTGCTTTAAAATGGTTTCCTATCTCAGCCAGCATAAGCTAGCAGCAAGAATAAACCTTGTCTGGATCGCTACGGGGCTGAACTTGAGGTCAACACTGAGGGGCTTTTGCAAGCCAGGGCTCAACTTGAAGCCACCTCTGGTGACTGTCACTGGTCCAGGCTGCAGGGAAGTGGCCACCGGAGGAGCGAGTCCCTTCTGACATGAAACCACGAGCCTCTCCAGCTCTGGAAGTTCTGTAGGTTCAAAGGCTGTTGAGTGCTTGAGCACCTGATGCTGATGCTCAGGTACTGGCAGTGACCCAAGTCATTCGTGCTCTCAGCTCCGCATCGGTGCGGAGAACTGGATGAGCACAACGCTGAAAGGAGCAGAAATCCCTGGGGGTGTCAGGGACTTCCAGAGCTCAGGGCGTTCCTGAAGGATTAGAAACATCTGCTGGGCTGAACTGCAAATGCATCTCTGGGGAGAAACGTTGAAGCTCGATGGAAGATGCACTGAAAGGATCTTTCTCGTGGCTTTTGCTTAGAATTTATTTTTCTGCGGTTATTCTGCAGCACTTTTAGGAGAAGGGTAGAGAAGCAGGTCAGGGAAGGGAAAAGCTGGGAACCAGGGGCCCAAAGGGCCCTGCGACCCACCGCAGCCCCGGAGCTGAGCCTGCTCTTTATGGGATGCCCGGAGCCAGAGTTGCAGCGAGCAGAATCTGGGGGGGGTTGCTGCTGCCTGAATTGCCCCTGCTCTGCCCTTGTGTTCCCCACGGTGGGTGCCTGGTGTGTGTGCGTGGGGGGGGTGTGCATGTCCATCAGATGCGCACACCAGTGCCGGATGGGGTCCACCAGCTCCCAGCCACGACTGGGACCCAGCCTGGGGCAGAGCCCCAGCCCTTCCCAGAGCGGGTCCCACCGCGGCAGCACAGTTGGGTCTCAGCCTCAGCTCTTACTCCCCTATTTCGGTCCGTCTATCTCCCTCTTTTAGGAGTTTTGTTTTTGCAGGCAGGGAGGGCGGGCGGGGGGAGAGCCGCCGTTACAGAACATCCTGTGCAAGCGTGGGGAGCCATAAAAGGCTTAAGTATGGGTCTGATAATGCAGTGTGTACACACACACACACACACACACACTCCCCCGGCTGCCGGCAGCGAGGAAAAGACCAGATGGGGAAACACTCTTCCTCTTAATTGTCCTACATCTCCGGGAGGGTGAAGATTAGGGCTGCTGGATTTATGTTGATTTTTTTTTTTTTTTTTTTCATCTCCTCTCCTTGCATCCCTCCCACGCAGCCCTCCCAGCCCCGGCTGCTCCTGTCGCTGCTCCCGTCCCCCCTCGCCAGCGCTGCGGGGTGCAGGGAGGGACAGAGGGTGCAGGAGGGAGCCGGGGAGGACGAGGGGATGCTCTGCGAGCGCCAAGGATTGGGGTGTTGAAGTTGAAGAGCGTTTTGAGCAGAGAGCCATGCTCCACCTGGACTCAGCACGGCTTCCCGGGAGCTGTGAGTACATCCGTGCCTCCCGAGCTCCCCTGGCAGGAGGGAGGGAGTTTCTCACTGGGGGTCAGCGGGTTACTGGGGGGGGATGCTTCAGAGGAGGACGGCTTTCTTGCAGTGTCAGGCCAAGCTTTTAATGAGCAACTAGAAGCAAAGCTTTGAGTTTGTGTTTCCCTCCCCAAAAGTGGGTTAAGGAGGATGTTTCTTCCTTTTTTTTTTTTTTTTTTTTTTTTTTTTTTTTTTTTTTTTTTTTCTTTCTCTTTTTCTACCCCCCTGCTAGTCCCTAAATCCCATATTTTCAGCCTCTTTCCCAGACCAGGCCCTGGCATCTCAGGCTGGAGGCAGCAATGGGTGTGAGCCATGAGCCACCCCCAGCTGAGATCTGACCCAAGCTCTTTACATTCCCTCCGGAGGGATACAGCCTAAATACAGAGTAACAGGAGCTTTATAAACATAACCAGTGAGACTGCAGGGCTTGAAACCGACCTTCTGTATTTGACCTGTGCAAAAGAGAAGCTGTTTGTGCAGAGAGCAGAGGCAGCCTTTCGGGGGCAAGGGGAGGAGATGGAGGATGCTGCTGGGAGTTGGGCTAGGGAGAGGGTACCCTTCAGTCTTGCAGGTGGGTTATCTTTTATCTCGGTGAAATTCTAACTCTCTCTCTCTCTCCAAACTGTGATGTGAATAAATATTTGTTTTGCTGATTCTTCAGCCCACCCAGGAAAACAGGATGGTCCGGGCTCTTTCCCTGCGCTAATAAGTGCCAAAAAATGAAACCTCTTTTCTCCCTGTCCCGTAGCCTGCTAAAGCTCCTGGCATCCTTCTGATGCACAACTGCTGTGCTGTTAGCCGTGGAATATTTCCTCCATGACCTCTCTGCCTTCCTCCTATTAGCAACCTCAGGATATTGCATTTGGCTTGATGAGGCTGGAAATGATCTCGAGGGACTGGTAATGGGGGGAAGGGGTGAAGCTGGGGAGGAGGTCAGATCGGTCACAGCCTGCTGTCTTCGCCTTCAAACTGCACCTACGTATGTCTGCAAAGAGAGATGCTCAGAAACAGAAGGAATGAAACGAGCTGCTTGTGAGTGCTGCTGCTTTTTCTTTGCTTGGTACAATTAATTCTTTTATAATTGCAATGCTTTTTCTCATTCCTTGTAACTAAACAATCTTTTTTGCCAGCTGGGTAATTTGCAGAGAAAGGAAGGGAACTAGTGGATTTTTTTTGTTGTTATTTTTCTGGGTAGCTGTTACTATGGCAAGGAAACTTGATTCAATGTGAAGAGAGGTCAGAAATACCAGACTGAAAATTTCGTGCATGTTCTGTTTAAAGCCTCAGCTGCCAGGGTTTAAGGGAGGGAGAAGTAAAGGCACCGGAGTCCCCAGTTTTCAAAGGCTTTTTTAAAGCATTTTCTGCTTAAAAGTTGGAGTTACTTGAAAACTTAGACTTGGTATTACATGACCTTGTGAGCTAGGACTATATAACAGTCAAAGCTTATAGAAAGGCTGTCTGTATCTTGTTCTGAGTGTGGGTAAGGAATGAGAATGAGTGTTTGGGACAGGAGCTGAGGCCTCTCCTGTGCTGGGGACGTTACAAAGGTGCCAGACTTTTCCAAAGACCCTGATCCCATGAAGAACCTCAAATAAGTAGTGAGGATTTGGAGAGCCCTGTCTGTGGGGGTGCTGAGCTCTCTGGACTACTGTACAAAGGGATTTTGGGGTGCTGGGCTCTGAAAAAGCTGTTGTTCATTGGGCGGCAGAGAAGTGAGCCTTCTCCCTGGAGAAGGAGGGATTTATGGGTCCCTTCTGGGTGCTGAGCAGGGAGAAATGTGGACTTAATGCTTCCTGGAAAAATCTGCCCCCAGGAACATTGCTTCTTGTTGGCTGTATCTGCTGAAATAAGGATGTTTTTTTTTTTTCTTTACAGCAAAGGTTGGTACCTGAGCCCACAGGGACAGGGCCTCATCATGCTGTGCTAATGTTTATCTGACAGTGCAGAGGGTGGTTACACCATGACATTTATATGCTTCTAAGAGGAAAAGCAGCTCACTTCAATTACAGTGATTACTGGGGAGGTTTAGGTACTCCCACATCTGAAACTTTTTCAATATGTTATTTGAGATGCACTGTATCCTGCTAACTTCCAGCGTAGGTGAAAACAGCATAAAGAAAATTATCACCATGTTTACCCTCCTTTCTCATCGCTTGCTGTTTTTTGTTTTGGTAAATCCCTGCCTCTAGCCAATATGGGATGTTTCTGTGATATCAAGAGGCTCTAGCTGATGCCTGTGGGTTTTTGAGGAGGGGCAGATGTGGGGTCCCTGCCTGTTCTGTTCCCAGCTGACCTGGGAGCAAGCGGCTTCCCTGCTTGGGTGAATTGAGCACCCAGCCCTGGGGAGAGCAGGTACGAAGGTCCCAGGAGAGTCTGGCTGTGCGAGGTGTGCCTGGGCCTTGGGCACAGCATCCCGGACCCCGCATCTCTCCCCTTCTCCCTCTCTGCCCCTCGGAGCAGCCGAGCAGTGTTGGGTGGTCTGGGGGTTACACTGGGAGCAGAAGAGCTGGGCCACAGGGGACTGGCACTTCCCAGGGGCTGGTCCCTTCTCCAAACCGTGTGTTGGATCCTGTGCCTGGAACAGCACCAGGAAAGCACCCGAGTGTTGCTGTAATTTGGATTTGCACTGGGAAGGAGAGTCAGGAGCAGGCAGGGGAGAGCTGGGCTGTGCCTGACAACCCTCCTTGGCAGCGGGTGAAATTCCTGGGGATCTCCTCTCTGTGTCCCCCCCTCCTGGCCTCGTACCACGACCGTTCCTTGGGACAGAAACGGGTTCCCTGCACTGAATCATCTCCTTTTAGCTGTCTTCATCGAGTCTGTGCTGTGTCATCTCTCCCTGCTCTTTATTTAATAGAGTGCAGGCAGCCAAGACGGAGCTGAAACAAAGCTGCTTCACTCCTGCCTGGTGCTGAGGAGCAGGAGCTGTGATTTCTTTCTGGTTTTTGTGTGCTATTTCCAGCATATTGTTGCCCCTGTTCCTGCCTCTTCTGTGACGCCTGTCCCCAGAGCAGCAGGAATTGTTAGTGCTCTGGCTAGTGGTGCTGGCTGGATGTCAGGCTGTTTTCAGCTCAGCTTTGCAGACCCTGTTCTCGTGTTGGCTGGCACACGGCAGGACTGCCCTGTGCTTATCTGGCGTGACATTTCGGTGAGTACAAGAGATTTTTCTCTGAAGGCAGTGGTTTATCTAATAGGCTTCTCTGTCAGGCTGGTGGCTGTCTGCATCTCTGTTTTAACCTGCTCCCGGTGACAGGGAGGAACGTGTGGGCAGCTGGCAGTTGGTAGGTGATATGGGGAGCAGCGATGTCCTGGGAGCACAGCTCCTGATGGGGCTGTGACAGGCGTCCTGGCTCTGACCCCCTCCCCAGATCCGGTGATGGAAATCTGGGTTCACACCACTGAAGTCAGCGAAGCGGAGCGTCAGCTGGATATGGCTCAAGTGAAGGCGTGATGGGATGCCAGGAAGAAGCGTGGTGGTCTCCTGGATCTTTGTGGTATCCCTGGAATAAACTGCTCCTGAAGCGAGGGTTTGAGCGGGTGATGCGCTGTGAGGCACAGCAGTGATCTGCTGCTGGGGCTGCAAACGTGCTGGAGACTTTCATGGAACCCTAGAATGCTTTGGGTTGGAAGGGACGTTAAAGATCATCTAGTTCCAACCCCCCAGCCGGGGACACCTTCTATTAGACCAGGTTGACCAAAGCCCCATCCAACCTGGCCATGGGCACTTCCAGGAAGGGGGCAAATGCCCCTGCTTGTATTGATTTTTTTCAGAGCAAGTTGGACAAACACGGTACAGGATCAGTTTGTAGTGAGTTGTATCTGCCTCAGGCTGGGTGAGGATTTAGGGGGGTCTCTTTCTGTTTCTAGCCTGGGGTTCCTCCCAGGAGGGAGTGTGTGTGTGTTATGAGTAAGTGTGGCTGAGGCTGCGTACAGCGATGTCTTGGGGCTGGTTATCATCAGCATGAGCATTAAAAATAGAAGATTTTGGAGTATTTCCATGGCTTTTCATCTTGTGGAACCTTTTTGCACCTCCTTCAATTTGGAGAGGTGTATATGGGACCCCTTTTCACTCTGTGCTCAGGCAGCGGCACTGCAATGCAATATTTAGGGTAGTACCTAAGCTGAAAGAGCACCCTGATACCAGGAGGGTGGAGATTTTGGCTTCAGCTGGGCTGTGTGCTGGCCCTCTGTAGCTGAGGGAATTTCAAACCCGGAGCAGCAACACTTCTAAATCCTGGGGGGAGGCGAGATAGGAAGGAAAGCGAAAGCAGCTGCATTCGTCAGCACCAAGATCTCTCTCCACCGTTCAGCCCATCTCTCACTTTAATACCCACCAGCATCAAATCATTGCAGGTAATAAATGCCACTGTACCAGGAGCTCTCTCAAATGAGCCTGATGTAACCTGCGGGGTTAGGAACGGCCTCTCCTTGGAGGGAGCATCTGGGCATTACAGCGCAGGGAGCTCAGCCCCACGCACCCAGAGGTCCCCTGCACCCCCTTGGTGGGTGCTGTGGGGCTCTCCCTGCCCAGCCGTGCTCCGTAGCTGCTTGGCAAAGACCCTGGGGGAGCTGTTGTGGGGAGGGGTGGGTGCTGTGCTGCTTGCAGAGCTGTTGAAGCAGAGGGTTCTGTCCTGCAAGGGTAAGGGCTGGGCCCTGGAGCGGGCTCAGCACCGTGCCTGCCATCTCCTCTGATGGAAAAGCAATTACCATTCGTTTTGATTTTAATGTGGCCATTTAAGAAAAAAAAAGTTAATGTTTCCAATTTGTTTGGTATAATTAAGTGCTAATTCCCTCTGCCTGGGAGGAGAACATGGCTGCAGCACACGGAGTGTGTGTGGGGGTGGTTTGGTCAGCACATTTTGACAGCTCCCTGTTCCTACGGCGCAGCGCTGGTGTTGCTTTCTAGTGAGATTCAGGTGATGCTGGAGAGACAGAGACAAAGGGTGTGGGTACGGTGTTTCAGACTGACCTTGATTTTCTCTAAAGAGCATGAAAGAGAAGAATAGCAACTTATTTGTATGCCAAGGCAGCTGAATCCAGGCAGAGCTTTGCATTGCTGCTGTAGAGGGGGGTGACTCTCCAGATCTGCTGGTTCCTGCTGTCTGGGGCCACAGCTGGGCTGAATTTGCAGGTCTTTGCCCTGCCTGTTCTCATGAAGGACTTGCCCAGCACTTCACAGAAATACTCAGCCATCTCCAAGTGCTTTGAATCGCACTCTGTGTGTTGGTATGTCAAAAAAGAACTTTTAGGCAATTTTAGACAATGATGCTCAAGCTTTGGATAGCCTTAATGACAGCAGAGAAACTGGCACCAGCCGTGAGATTCTGCTTCTGTCACACACTTGAGTGATGCTGATTGTGTCTCATTCCAGGACTGCACTTTATAGTTGAAGAAATTTAGGCACCGGGCAGGAAAATGTCTTCTCGGAGGTCAGGATGCAAATCTGTCATGTTCCTGGAAATAGGAGCTGGCTCTGCTTTTCTAATTTGCTGGCCCATGCTGAATTTGTCCATGATAATAGATGAAGATTCACCTGGAAAGAAAATAAATTATTCATGAAAGCAATAGTCCAGGGCTGCTCAAACTGCCGAGGCAAAAATCCCGAAGCTGATCCCATTGTGGGCGATGATGCACATCAGGTGACGGGGGATTGGAGGGAGGGGAGAGCAGCAGCTGGTGATCTAGTCTGTTGTTGTTTGCCCTTTTCTCCTCAGCTGCTGGGAAGATGCAGAGCGTGGCTTGACTTGCTGCTGCTTTTTATTGTTGCTTTGTGTTGCTTTGTACTGCGGCCCCCACGGTGCTGGGGATGTGCGCATGTGCCCACGCTGGGTCCTGCTGCTGGAGGGTTACAGCCCAAGGAGTATTTATGGGTTTATTAATGACATTCTTCATGCAATAAATGATGTTTAGCTGACTACTGAAATTTATTTGGGAGAATAAGTTAAAATAAATAGCCCTGCTTGGATAGATTGGTTTTCATGACAGCTCAGACTTGTACATGAAGTGATTTTGATGAATCTCAGTCCAGTTGTCTGAGACCTCTTTCAACGGTGCTTTTCCATCACCCTCCTCTAATACACACATTTGGAGGAGATGCAGGAACTAACGCGATGGTGGAAACTGCTCTCCCCTTGAGCCCCGAGGCAGAGATGAGGAGTTTGTGGGGATGTTTGTACGTGTCTGGGATAACAGCAGACGCCCTGACTGTGGTCTGAGGGCCACCCCTGTCTCCCTGCTTACCCAGTGAACACAACAGGCGTGAATTTAAAGAAGAAATAATCTGGCATCCCCAGTATGCTGCATGCAGGATGAGTCTGGGGTACAGTAACAACAGCCCGTGTGCCTCTGCCCTGTGTGCAGCCGGCTGCACCCCAGGGCTTCTGCATCCAGGGGGATCTGCCGCACCGCTCCACGCTCTGGTCCCCAGAAAGCATCCGGACACCCACTCGGATCATCCGAAGTGACGGGTGGTGAAAGGCAGCTGTAGGTGGCTGTTGCTAAGCTACAGGCTCTGTCTGCTCCGGCTGTCAGAGGGCTCGGGGAGCCCAAGGGCTGTGGTCAGATCTGGGGAGTGAGTGCTGTGGCAGGGCAAGGCGGTGGGGTGCGGGGTGGAGGTGACCTGTTCCTGGATCAGGGAGTTTTGCAGAGCCCACTTGTTTACTCTCTGCTCCAGATGAAGCAGCAGGAAACAAGTCTGGTTCTCCTTTTTGGGAGAAGGGAGTGCATCCCCTAAGAAACCCAAAGGCTGTAACAGTTGGTTGTTTTATTTGTGGTTAGGTATCTTATGCAGGAGAGAGGAAGTTGGCTCTTTGCATCCCGCCCGACATCCACACTGCTGTATTGGAAATAAAAATAACCCCAGGCAGCAGATGGGCTGAGGCACCGGCCCTGGGCTGGGTGTCAGCCAGGAGGCAGAGAGGTGGGTCCAGGACCGAACCTTTTCAAACCACGGTGCACAGAAAAGCAGGGCCAGCCAGCCCTGCTCCGCTGCCGGGGAAGCTCTTTCCAGGGGCTCAGTGGGACCCCAGCACTCACGGGGAAAGGTCTCAGGAGTCTGTGCGTGGGGAGGAGAGGGAAGGGCGCTGCCCTGGGCCAGCGCAGTGCTCGGCCAGGAGTGTGTGGCCTTTGGGGATTTTTGGCAACTGCTCACTCTGTTCGACAGCCCTGTCTCCAAATGTTGGTGCAGGCAGTGTTTGCTGGAGGAGGCTGCAGTGCCTGCAAGGGTAAACATAAATCTTACTTTAAGGGCAATTGTGGAACAGCCCCAGTTGCACAGTAAAGGCAGAGATGCTTAGTGCAAAATGTACCTTATTCCATGTTGGGCGAGTGAGCAAACCACTGCCTTTGTTTCTTTCTGTTTGCCCTCTCTCTGTCCTCCTGTACTAATTAATCTCATCTGCACGCTTAACGGCCGTTCTGAGAGAGGAGATGAGAAAAAAACCCATGGGTTTCCAGTGAGAGCTTGTGCCTCTGCTCCCTGGGCTGCTCTCTGGATCCCGTACAGCTCCGGCACAGCCCGTGGGCCGGGGCCGGAGGGGCGAGTGCTGGCTTTCAGAGCAGGTCCTCCCCAGGGTCTGCAGGAGGATGTACAGAAGGATCAGGAGGATTAATCAGGTCAGAGAAGGAGGACACAAGGAAAAGTTCCCCAGCAGGCAGGAAAACAGCCGGGGAAGTGAGCAGACAGCTTGCAGCCTCCTCAGTTTGAATGTCGCTTGGGGGCGGGGATGCTCAGGAAACAGGATAACAAACTGACTCCAACCTCTCTTGCCTTTTTTTTTTTTTTTTTCTTTTTTCTCCTTTTTCTTTCTTTTCTTTTGTTTTATTTTTAGGATCGGTCTCTGCAAGAGCTTCTGAGGCAGATCTGGAACTGCAGGATTAATGGAGACGCAGTGAAAGGTACCGGTGGCTGCTGCTGTGTGCCGGGGGGTGGCCGAGGGGGACTGGGGGGCTGCGGGAGGCTGCCTGGTGTGGATGCTCCCATCCCTGCTCCACTCCTGGCTGCCAGCAGCTCTGCCAGGGGGAGGATACTGTTTGCACTTCGTGTTTCTCTGTTAATTTTTTTTTGTTTGTTCGTTTGTTTCCTCCCTGGCACTTCTCGGCTCTGTTTTGCAGCGTAGCCAGCCCCCTCCCGTGGGCCGGGCCCGATGCTGCCTCGCCGCGCCAGCCACCATGGAGCCAGCGAGTACCAAAGACTTCCAGTGGAAAACCCTCGCCCCACTCCCGAGCTGCAGGGTCTACTCGACCTTGGTGGAAGCTGGCGGGCAGGTGTTTGCCATCGGAGGCTGCGATGACAACGGTGTCCCCATGGACTGCTTCGAGGTCTACTCCCCCGAGGCTGACCAGTGGACCTCGCTGCCCCCCATGCCCACGGCCCGGGCGGGGGTGGCCGTGGCCACCTTGGGCAAGAGGATCATGGTGATAGGAGGGGTCGGAGTGAATCAGATGCCGCTGAAGATAGTGGAGATGTACAACATAGACGAGGGCAAGTGGAAGAAGAGGAACTCGCTGAGAGAGGCAGCCATGGGCATCTCGGTGACGGCGAAAGGCAAGGAGGGTTCAGTCCTTCCAGGACAGGGAGGGATGCCGGCGGGGTGGTGAGCTGGGGAGGGTCAGCATCAGCTAATGCATCAGGCACAAAGGGCAATGGCACAGGGTTATGTTGTTCTCCAAAACCTTTTCTGTGCGTCTAGAAGTTGAGCCCCATGTATTTGTCATACCCCACCTGCTAAAGACAAGCCTTCTGTAAGCAGCCAAAAGCAGATAAACCCAGGGGTTGCTCTGTATCATCAGCCCTGGAGCCACGGGGGCCATGGCTATGCTGGTACCCAGGGGTATTTCAGACAGGTCCAAGCTCCAGGGTCTCAGATCAAACTTCTCCAGAGTTTTGTAGCAAATTCTGGTCCTTGTGTGCTGCAGATGCTGCAAAAATAGAAATGGTGCCACTGGCTGGGTGTGGCCAGGCTGGGAGGACCTGGTTGTGCTCTGGAGCCAGAAGTGAAGATCTCAGAGCCACAGAATGGCTTTGGTTTGAAGAGACATCTCTGCTCCAAACCCAGAACCAGCTGGGAGAGAGTTGGCTTTGTGGTCACGGGCTCAAATCATTGTACAGGGAGGGGAAGCGGCTGGCTTTGTGGGGGGTTCCTGCATAGCTCCCTTCCGAAAGCTGAACCACTGCCTTAAATGGGGCTTGTTAAATGCCTGTGAGGCTCTGCCTTATCAGCCCATCTCATTTTTTAGTTACTAAGCAGAGGTATGGAGCATTGATTTCCTTCAGCCTGCTCTGCCGTGCTTTGAAGAGCCTGAGGATGGGAACTGTGTTCCCAAACAGTGTGCCTGAGGTCAGCCAGCTTCCCGCCGTGCCTGGGATTATGAATCTAATCTCCAGACAGCTTCTTTGAAAGTTGCTTGGTTTGTTTGTTTAAGTGGGTTTAAAAGCTACCGTCAGGGAATGTTTAAAAATAATGTTTACCATCTTGGAGATGATTTTCTCTCTGAGTATAAGCCTGCCTGACTGATACGGCAGGGTCAATTTGGTGTGAGAGGCCAGGAATAGAAATAGTTGCCCAAATCCTTGCAGGCTGGTCTCTGCTTTTTCAGCTGCCTTGTAGGGCTGCCTGCAAGGGCAAGGCTGCTATCACTGCTCTCCTGAATCCTGTCTGTGGAGTGAAGTGTTGTTGAAGGAGATAATGTGGATGCTGTGCGCTCAGGGTTTTGTTTTGGAGAGCCAGGTTTGCCGTTAGCCAGAGATAGATATAGCTGATGCAGATTTGGTGAGGAACAAGTAGCCTCCACGCTTTGTCTCTGCTCTGAGCCCTTCAGTCCGGGTCGCAGAGCCTCTGTCCTGTGCCAGACCTCAGTGGGACAAAGCAGGAGCTGAGCAGAGGAGCAGCAGCCCCCGGGCAGGGGAGCGGGGCTGGGGGAAGAGCATCGGTGTTGCTGCGGGGACCGGGAGGCTGGTGGGTTCCCCTCTGCCCCAGGGATGGGAGCTCGGGACGCACCCGGGGACTCGGGTAGGAGCAAGCAGTTCTGGTCCACATCGAATGACAGCACGTGTGTTTTTGCAGGGGGTTATTTCTGATGCTTGCCTATAATGATTTTGTGGGAATTTTTTTTTTTTTTTTTTTTTTTTTTTTTTGCTTCTTGGCCTTGTCCAGACTACAGAGTCTACGCGGCTGGTGGGATGGGATCTGACCTACGGCCACACAACTACCTGCAGCACTATGACATGCTCAAGGACATCTGGGTGTCGCTGGCAGCCATGCCCACACCCAGGTACGCTGCCACATCCTTCCTGCGAGGCACCAAGATCTACGTGCTGGGTAAGCAGCAGTCCTGCCTCCTCTTCCTCAGGCAGCAGCTCCTTTGATCTAAGCACTGAGAAGCCTCCCTGGAAGAGGCTTTTGGGAATGCTCTCCTCCATCCTGCTTTCTCACCAAGCTTGCAGCTGCAGGCTTTGAGTGGGGCTGGTGTTGGGTTTGGATTCACAGCTCCATAGGAAGCATCCATGAGAGCCCCTGTGCCCTTGAACGCTCCAGGAGCTCGCAGGTCTCGCAGCAGCTCTGTGCCGGGTGAGTGGCCTCCCCTGTCCCAGCCCCATCCGTGGCTGCTGGCAGCTGAGGGTACAGCTGGTCTTTGCCAACTCAATTTGCAGTCCTGCGACTGCGCTGAAAGCCCTTGGACTCAACTAGTGAGTAAAAATGCCTCTGTGCATTTTGTATCATCAAAGTACCACGCAGCTTCACAAAGCGGGGGTCTGCCTTTGGCTGAGGAAGGACCTGCTGTAGCTGGGAAATGCTGGACCAAGCCTTTTGCAGGGGATGATTTTCATTAGTTTTCCCTTACAGAAAGGGAAACTAAGGCAAAAAATGTTGCTGTTAGCTCATGGCCAAATCTCATATCGGGATCAAAACGCAGGGCTCCTGATTGCTCAAACCGCCAGACAGCCTTGGCTTTCTTTAGGGGTTACCAGAAAAGACTCTTTGATCTATTTTGCAGTTTGCTTGCTGCTGGCGAACAGTTTGTGGGCCCAGTAGCGAGCACAGGCTCTGCCTTCAAAGGCACGCTGGGCATCTGAGCTGAGAATAGCTGTATTCATCTGCATCTGATGGATGGAAGAATAATACACATCTTTGGCGGTGGTAGCAGCAGCTGCTCTGGCTCTTCTGCTCCGTCAGGAGCTCAGCAGCAGGGCCGGGGCTTGCTGGATCGCACTGACACTGAACTCATCTGAATTGCAAAGGCTCCCTGAGCGCTGATCCCTGCTCTGCTGTGAATTTGTCTTGATTAAACCGGTGCATACTAAACACCTTCCTGTGCCAGAGACCCGCTGCTGCCAGGGTGGAGGGAAGCGGCGGGTGTAATGCACTGAAAAATGAAGCATTTGCATGTCGTGAACTTGCAGTTAAAGGAGAGGGAGTGCAAGGGTGAGAAGTTACCTGGCTGAGCAGGCCCTCATCCAGGTGACTTGAGACTTGGGGACGTCATATCAGCTGGCAGCTCGCTCTCAGCCTGCCCTAGGAGGTTATTCTGGCTCCTGCTGCCGTCAGCTTGGTACCAATAGCCAAGCTGACTCTTTTCTTTCCATCTCCCCTGCCCCAGGTGGGAGGCAGTCCAAGTACGCTATCAATGCCTTCGAGGTCTTTGACACAGAGACCAGGTCGTGGACCAAGTTTCCCAACATCCCCAACAAAAGGGCCTTCTCCAGCTTCGTGCCCACAGAAGACAAACTCTTCAGTCTCGGGGGCCTGCGGCAGGGACGGCTCTACCGGCAGCCCAAGTTCATGAGGACCATGGACATATTTGACATGGAACAAGGTGGGGGCTGTCCCAGCTCTGTCCTTTCCAGAGGAGCAGGGTGTGCTTTGGGGCTTTGCTGTCCTTGCAGAGCACAGAGCTCTTGTCTGCTCAGTCCTGGGACTGCTGGTGCCTTGAGCCCAACTTAGAGGAAGGCCTGCAGTCCAGATTAACAAGTCAAGGCAGCAGGGGGGGAAAACCATGGTCCCGAGGCGGCTGGGTTCAACAGCTCCCTCCTGACCTGGTGGTGGCAAAGCTGACCCCTGTGTCATGGGGTTTTAGTACCCCAAGGTGCAGCAGCAAAACTACACCCCTACAAGCAAGTAGGAGGTCAGAGAGGCAGAGGGTTTCCCAGGAGTGGATGCTCCTGCAATGCCCGGTCTGTCCTGTCTCTCCCAGGTGGCTGGATGAAGATGGAGCGTTCCTTCTACCTGAAGAAAAGGCGAGCAGATTTTGTGGCTGGCTACCTGAAAGGCAGAGTCATTGTGGCTGGGGGACTAGGTGAGGCACTGGGGATGGTGGTAACGCTTTAAAAGCATATATAAGTTAAGTGTTATTGTTACAGAGGGGAGAGATCCTGGCCCTGGCTGGCCTGAGGGAGCAGGGAAAACAGACCCCATAAGGGGATGGGGTCCTGAGCACAGTCATTCACCCAGAACAGACAATGGATGCTTGCCAGTGCTTCCCAGGTGACCCAGCGCCTCAATTTGTATTCCCAGGAAACCAGCCGACCGTCCTGGAGTCCACAGAGGCCTTCCACCCCAAGAAGAACAAGTGGGAGAGCCTGCCCCCCATGCCCACCCCGCGCTGCGCCTGCTCCAGCATCGTGGTCCGGAACTGCCTGCTGGCTGTCGGCGGGGTGAGCCAGGGCCTGAGCAGTGCCGTGGAGGCCCTGTGCCTCTCCGATTCCTAGCCAGGTCCTGGCTGGCAGAGGCTCCTGCCCCTCCAGCAGCGGTGCTGGTGGTGCTGGTGGTGGTGCTGGGCAGCTCCCAGCAGCGCTGAGGCTGGGGGAGCACAACCCGAGCTGCCCTGGGAGCCTGGTCGCTAAACCCAACCTTGCTCTGAGCCAGGGCTGCTGCTCCTCTCCCTGCTGGGCCCAGCCCCATGGAGCAAAGGAGCACTTTGGCCAGGGGTCCCCTCCCATCCCCTTCAGAGCTCGATGGAGGAAACCCAGATGAAGGAACTGCGCTGGTGTGCCATGTCTCCTGCCAGCAGGAAGGACTCTGGGGCTCAGGGCATGGGCAAGTGTCTCCCTGCAGCCAGCCTGACCCACTTCCAAAGGTGACGGGTTTGGAGGTATTAGGAGTATCCAGACAAGCCGGTGGTGGTTCAGGGAGAACTGTGGTGATGGTGCCCTGTCCGAGCATCCTGGGATCTAGGTGTGCTTCCCTGCACAGATCCCCTTGGCTTGCAACAAGGGAAGCTCCTAATGTGCAGCCAGATTCAGGGGATCATTCTTTTGCCTTCATAGCAAGGCTTTTCCTGCAAACCTGTAGCCGTGGACTGTCACTCTGGCAGAAGCTGCAGCGAGGGGCTGCCAGTGCTCCTGGGAGGGGTTGAATGCCCAAGGGACCATTTTGACTAAAGGGAAGGACCTTACTTTTGGCACAGGTCTTGCCTTTGCTGGGTTTCATGCAGAGGTGGCCTCAACCTACAATGTTCCAAACCGGTTTTTAGCTCCTTTAATGATTTGGGATCATGGGATAGTTTGGGTTGGAAGGGACCTTAGAGACCACTTAGTCCCACCCCCCTGCCCCGGGCAGGGCCCCCTTCCCCCAGCCCAGGGGGCTCCCAGCCCCGTCCAGCCTGGCCTTGAACCCTTCCAGGGAGGGGGCAGCCACAGCTGCTCTGGGCACCCTGGGCCAGCGCCTCACCCCCCGCACAGGGAACAATTTCTGCCTTAGATCTCATCTACATCTGCCCTCTGCCAGTTTAAAACCATCACCCCTCGTCCTATCCCTGCACTCCCTGATCTTCTCTTCAGCCCTGGGAGAAAGCAAAACTGAGCCCTGCCTCGGGGGCTGCACCCAGGGCTCTCACCCTGGGGCTGGGCAGCCACTTTGGCCACAAGCCCCCCAGCCACTGAGCCACCTCCTTGGTTTCGTTCTTCCCAGTCAGTTTGGGGGAGGCCTGTCCCAACCCTCAGGTTACACTTCTAGCTTGTAGCAGTTGCACCATTAAAAGTTGTCTTCAGAAAAGCCCTCAGAGAAGCCGGGTCTGTGCTAAGGGCTGCAGCAGGGTTATGTTTGTATGAAAAGGGGGGGGGGCGGGGGGGGGGGGGGCTTCCCATGCTTTGGGCGCTGCCTCATCACTTGCTCCTTTCCGAGGTGTCCCACCCCTCTTTAGGGAAGGGGAGGGGGTCCCGGTGGCAGCCCCTCCGAGCTGCTCGGGAGGGTGCGGGGGCAGCTGCGGGGCCCCGCCGCCGCGGAGCACCGAGGACACCGTGCGGCGGCCGCGGCAACGGCAGGGCCGGCCCGGGGTGGTGATTACCGGGGGTCCCCCCCTCCCCTTGCCGCTCCGTTTGAAGCTCAGCCCTCTCAGCTCCTCCGAATCCCCTCCGTCTAGCTGGCCAAGGGCGGCGGAGCTCGGCTGAAAGGGGGGAAGCACCGGCCCCGCAGCTCACAACCCGCTCGCTTCCGAGCGCGGAATAAGGCAGAACCGTGCCTGTCCCCATCCCCCGGCGTGTGCCCAACCCCGGCCCTGTTGCTTTGTTCGTTTAGGCACCTTGTTTCGGAAGGTTGTACGAGTGCAAATACCCGACTGCAGCAAGGAGCTCTACCCCCGGTGCAGCTCGGCTGGGGTGGAGGAGCAGCCCCCAGTGATGCTGGCTTGTGCTCCAGGCCCCCGGTGACAGCACCGAGCCCAAGTGAGACAATCTTGACATAGTGCAGCTGGGGAGAGCTCTGGGGGGAGATCTGCTGAGGGGGTGAGGCTGCAGGGGCACCAGGGCCAGGCATTTCTGTCTAACGGGCATCCCTGGATGATTAAAGGTCTTCTGAGTCTATCAGAATTGAGGGAAGGTGCGAAGAGCACCCGTCTCTGCATGTGAAGCCTTGAGGGTGCTGCCTCCTGACCCCAGAAGGCTCATAAAACACCCCTTTGAACTGTAAGAATTGGAGGAGGCTTGGAGGGAGTGGGAGCCTTCTCCTCTTCTAGAACAAGCCCCGTGTCTCCCAGCACAGCAGATCTTCATTTCAGCCGCCCCTGCACAGCTGAGAGTGTCTAGCTATTAATGAAGTGTTTTCCTTTGTCCTCAAGGAACCTTTCCCACACACAGCACAGCCTGATGCTCCTCTGCTCTTGCTTTCTCATTAGCCCTGAGCCCCGTTCATTGCAGCGAGGCCATGCTGGTCGAGGCTCAGGGTTTGGTGCTGCTGCACTGGCTTTGTTAAACTGGAGCAAGGGGAGGAGGAATCCGCTCCCTTTGTCTGGCTGCAGCACAGCTGGAGGCTGATCCTTTGCTTTCTCCCTCCAGAAAGGCTGAAGAGAGTGACAGACAAAGCAGCGTCATGGGAATAAACCTGCTCTAGGGCTTAATGAGGAGATGTCGGGGTCCAGGGACAAGGCGGGGGGGGGACGGGACGGTCAGTAATCAAGGCGGGGGATGTGCCAAGCATTTAGAGAGGGAGAGAAAGAGGAGCTCTGAGTCGCAGCATAGCAAGAAGCAGATGTGGGTCAGCTGCCTTTGTAGTGAAACTCAAGCTCTGGGCACCAAACAGGATCCCTGGTACGTCCCCAGAGTTGCTGTGTCCCCAGCCAGCGGCAGGTCACTGCAGCGCTGGGGGTGCTTTTCCCCATGCTGGTGCTGTGCAGAGCCAAGTTTTTACAAAAGCTTGAAACCTAGATGTTATTTGGACTTTTCCAAGTGTAGTTCTCACCCTGAGCAGCTCTCCCGGGAGTTTGTTTCCATGTGTATCCCAATTTCAGGGCCTGGGGGGCTTCCCGAGCAGCCGTGAGCTTTTGCTGTGACCCCCAGTGTGCTCTGCAGCCTGTCTGCTGGCTTGTCCCCAAAATCTGCCAGGAAAGGCAGCTGCTAAGACTTCAGACACTTCCAGCACGCCTCCGCTGCACCGTGCTTCCAGATAACACCCACTCGGAGACCTCTGTACCTGAAGAATTGAAGCACTTTCCCTAGTAATAATGTTGTTTGCTTTTTACCAGCAGATCATAAACGGCTTAGCGATCACAGAGAGGTAACCAGGCAGCAGGAAAGGTGAGAAGTGTCATACCCATAATTATGTGGTCAGTGGCAAAAGCTAGGATTAGAGGGTAGGTCTGATCCGTCGTGCGCTGGGCTCTGCCTGTGGGAGCCCACCGCCTCGGTACGGCCCCTCTGATTTGGCTTTTGGTGGCTGGAGTTCGGCCTGGTCCCTGCTGGGGCTAAGGGACATCCCAGGCTCTGCCAGTGCCTGATCCCCACTGAAGGAACCTGGCTGTGTTTTCAAACTAATAATCTTTAATTATTTCAAGAAAAAGTTTCAAACTTTTAAGCATGCTTTTGAGGTGTTTTGCTGGGCAGCAGAGTAGCCCAAGGTGGGGCTGGAGGAGCTCTGCTAATTAATCATAGAATAAAAGATTTAATGAGATTACTGCAGAGGCCAGGGAAAATCAACCCATAATTCAAAACACAGAGTATGTTACAGTCTCCTCCCCTGGAACAGGCTATTTGAGTGTTCCCCTCAGCTGTCCACGTACGTAGTATGATGACCCTAAGCAAAAGCAGCCTGATTGCAGGGACTCAGAGGTAAGAATGTGTCCCATCTGCAGCACTTGCACTGCACCCCAAAAATTCTCTTCCTGACCCCCAACCCCTCCTGGGCTTCCTCACTGTTGCTGGCCTTCTCTGGGGGCTCATCCATGGATCCCTTCTGGACCAAGGGCATCTCTCTCATGGGGATGATGGGTGCCCAGCCTGCAGCAGCGAGCTGTTAGGCAGCACCACGTTATTTAAAGTCACTTCCAGGATCTTCAAAGACTGGAAGGGGATAATGTGGGACTCCAGCTACAGTCACCTTGCCGGCCACCCCGTCTCCTTCGAGAACCAGCAGCCCTTCTCTGGCTCCTCTTAGCTCGTGGGAAAACCCTTCTAGTGGGTTAAGATTCCCTGCAGGAGCAGGAGAAATCCTCCAAGTTTTCCCATTACCTCTATGGGTTTGGTGGTGGCAGTCACTAGTCCCAGCATGCTGGCAGACATGAGCTGGAGGACTGAGTGTCTCCATCGATGGTTCTCACAGCTGCACCCTTGAATCCTGCCATTCTCTGTGTTTGTTCCTTCTGCTGTGGGAAATAGCAGACTGCAGGAGATAACCTGCTTTTGTTTGAAACAAAAGGGCTGTGCCTGCCCTCCAGGTGATGGAGATGTGACCGTGAGCCAAGTCTGGGGAGCAGGGAGGTGAATCAGATGCACCCTGACTGTGTGTGGAGGGTTGTTTGTTTTTAAGCAGTGCTGCGCTTGTTTGGGCTGAGCGGTGCTGGATGGGGTCCCATTCTCCTCCCAGTCCTCTGAACGGCACAAGGCACCCCTGGGCTGAGCCCAGGCTGGACCAGCACCTCCCAGCAGGCATCCTGCTGCAGCCGGGGGCCTGCCCTGCCCAGGCAGTGGTGGTGGCCCACGCTCATGGGAGGGCAGGCTGGCTCCAAAATGCCATTTTGGGTTGTGTAGAGATCCTGGCTTAATAGCATAAGGATCCAGCAAATAACTTGATGTGAAAAGGATGTTGTGCATCTCCTCCAGCATTTTGTTCTCATGAACAGGCATCGTCGCTGAGTCCCAATATCGTTCAGTAGCTACGACAGAGTTGAATTCTGCTCTCGGCTCCCCCAGGCAGATAGTCTCTAAGGCTGCTGCACAGTGTCAGACAAGGAAGAGTCTGTGGGGTTGAATCCTGCCCTCGCTCGCACTGCTGCAGCTCCCTGAGCTCCTCAGCGAATCTCTAAGCATTACATAGACGCAGAGTTTCTTTCCCCAGATGCGTATTGCCTGTGCTTTTCAGCAGACGATGCAAAGCGCTTCCATCTTTGAAACTGATACTTGATGGATCTCATTGTGCCTGGAGGGACAAGGCAAAGCCTCAGCAGGGAGGTTGAGCCCAAGGATCAAACCAGCCCCGTGGAATGGGGCCTTTGATGGGAATTGCCAGCCGTGGCGGGTGAGCTTTGGCAGCTGCGTGGGGAGGGCGGCCACTTCTCGGCGTGAGGGGTGGTGACAAACCCCTCTCTTCCCCGGAATGGTTTGGCTGTTCAGCCTCGAGCATGGCACAGGGGTACCCTGAGCTGCAAGGAGAAAGGGGATGTGTGTGCCCGTGGGCATCCACACCCAGATGCCCAGAGGGGAAAGTCATGTGTGTTCGTGTAGCCGGACGTCATGCAGACACCTTGCACCGCCAGTGCACGCGTGAGCTGGCACATATGTCCGTGGGGCCAGGTTCACGTATGACAGCACACGGGGCTGTGTGTACCTCCCCGGTGTAAAGGCTGCAGCTGTGCTGTGCTCCTGGGTGACGTGAGCCAACAAAATTGCCGCCGTGGTGAGCCGGTCAGGGAGCTGGCAGCTTGCAGGCTCACCCCGCGGGCTGGGTTTGTCCCGTGTTATGAGAGCACATACCTGTCAGCCGCTGTCATCCCCGGCAGGTACTGCTGTCTGAGCCCTCTGCGACAAGCAGAGCTGCTTCAGGAGCTCTCGGGGAGGTACTTGCATGAATTCACGCGTTGCCCCAGCTCAGTGGGTGGCAGACACACACCAGGTCCTATTGCACCATCTGGGGTTGCGTCGTTCCTCCCTGCTCTGTTCCAGGGGAGCTGCTGCCGTGGATGGGGTTGTTTCTGCTCAGACAGGAGAGAGTTCATGGCCTCAGCTGGCCGCTGCCGCCCTGGTATGTTGGGCAGAGTTTCCCAAGGCCAACTGAAACCAAACTGTGGTGTTTGTTCTTCAGGCGCAGGGAATTCAGTGAACTGTCCATCTCATCTCACATCGTGAGGATTACTGGTGTCTGGTGTCTGACACTGAAAACTAATCTAGATGCCAGTTCAGTTGTGTATTTAAGGGGCATGATTAGACCTCAGCATAGAGGACCTGTCGATGTCAAAGCGCATTTGCCAAACCTGCCTTTAAGTCGTGCGAAAGACATCTTTCAGAAATAAAGCAAATATAAAATAACTGGGTTTCAATCCAGCTTTCTTTCCAAAATGCGTAGTAAATTTGACCTGCCTTGGAGAATTGTTGCCAGCAGTCTTGAGAACGGATTGGTGATTGTCTGTGGTATCTTTCTTTTTAATATATGTATTAGCTCTCACAGAGACTTGCATTGAAACGGGATCACATTTCAGTACAGCGAGTGCTTTGAACAGTGCATTGTGGCATTCTCTCTTACCGATCTTCAGTAGGTATGTCAGCCAGTTCCTCCTGTCCCTGGGGAGCTGCAAAAAGCTACAGGCTGGTCCTTCTGCCCCAGCCAGACCCTGGGTTCACAGGAGCCCTGCACCCACCAACCTTCCCGGCAGCTCCGTCTGGTCTCTGTGCGCCTTTATCTGAAACCCAGCTGAGCTCTTGTAGTTTTCCAGTTACCTAACGGGGCTCAACAAATCCTGGAGCTGGCTGTGGCCGTGTCCTCGCCTGAACTCCCCATACTCGAAGTTGTGTTTACTGAAAGCCAGTACCAGCTTTTTGGTTCTTGGTTTTGTTTTGTTTTGTTTTGTTTTGTTTTTTTTGTTTGGTTTGGTTTGGCTTGTTTTTTATTTTTGTTGTTGTTGTCTTTGTTGGTTTTGGGTTTTTGTTTGGGTTTTTTTTTTTTTTTTTTTTTTTTCAGTACCAGTACCAGTGGCTACTCCGACCAGCAGCCTCGTAGTCCCGTTGCCAATGTCTGCGCCGGCCCTCCTGCCAAAAAAACATTATTTCTCATTGTCCCCAAGCAGACATTGTCTGCGTAAACAGGAAAGCTCCTTAGAACAACTTCTAACCGAGCTGGTCTTGGAGCAGAAGTGACTCCTGTACCTTGCCGTGGGCCCGTCACACACAGCAACGCCCCATTCTGCTCGGCTGGGGGGGAAGATGCAATTTGGGGTCAGTGCTGCCCTTTGGCCAAACTTTCCCAAAAGGGGACCCGGCGTAGTTTTGTGTGAAGGCTGTCGCACAGCTTCAGTGCTGAATTTCCCTTTGTCTAGGTAGCTGGGAATAGAGCTCCTCCGTGCTGCCGGAGCTGCAGTGGCACTGGGAAACTCTAGGACCCCTCTGTCACCGCTGTCCCCGCAGCTGTACCAGCTGCCCTGGCCCCGTTAGGTCCCCAACCCTGCGGGGACACCAGCTGATGAGTCGCAGCTGAGGCAGCCACGGCACCTCTCATTGCCAACAGACAAACCCTCTCCGTCGGCATCCGCCGGCGCTGCAGCGGATATCGAGTCACTACCCTGAAATACAGGCACTTCCTGCTCTGAAAAGAAAAGCTCCAGCTTTTTTGGGGATGGGAGCTTGCTTATTTTTTTTATAAATGCCTCAGCACCTCTGCAGCCCCATGTGCTGCCGCAGGCTGTAACCTTCCCCGCCGTGACCTTTCTGCGCCTGGGAGCGCGTTGCGGGGTTGTTTGATTTGTACAATCTGTTTGATCTATAGTAGGGAGATCTTGAATGAGATGGTACAGTAGAAGAATAATATATTTAATAATGTATTTTATTTATATAAAATTTTCTCTCCTTAGTGTGAGTAACTTGTGATTGCTGGCCTGTGCACTGAACTCCCATTAACTGCATGTTGGAGTGAGCAGTTTTCTCTTATACTGGTGAGTTTGGGGTAATTCTCTGGGCTTTTCTCTCCCAGATAATTGTCCCAAACTCACCAGTATAAGAGAAAATTTTGTATGACCCCCTGCTCAGCCCTTGCCCCACTCATCTGGGGTGTGCCGGTTTTAAGTGGGGGCTTCAGCCACAGGGGTTAAGGTATGCTGTAGGGGCTGAAGTACAGGGCTTGAGTTGGATGGGGGTTGCCATTTTGGCTTTTATTCAACAAATGTTTAGGTTAAAGTGTAATTCGGACCACTGCACATCTCTCATCTATCTGTAGCAATCTCTAAGGTAAATAACAATGTAATAACACAGATCAGGTTATCACCTGATAACATGAGGATTAAAAATCCAAAGAAGTTGATATTTTGGAGTGGCTTGTTCCGCGGTTCATCGCAGTTTGGACTAAAAAGCTCGTGAATCGAGCAATTAAAGGAGGTGTGTGTTGCTGACCCGGGGTGGCTCGCTCCGTCCTGGCAGCTGGGAGTCGAGGTTCTGGGACTTTCTGTGTCTGGATGAGCTGCAGCGTGAGCAGGATAGCAACCCGGGAGCCTGTCCTTCCCGGCGGGGCCGTGCCCGCACGCTGCGCGCAAACCGGGTCACTCCTAATTACAGTCCTGCTTTGCTCTTGGTGTGCTTCACATTTCTACACTCAAAGCTGCTCAGAAAGTGATGCTTTTTTCTACTCTGTCCAGCTGGATGAGGCAATATTTCTGCTTTCACCAGTTGTGATCCATCCTTGACTGTGGCACATCCCTTATCTCCGTAGCTCCCCTCGCCGTGCCTCTGCGTGCGCTGGCAGCGATAAGGAGGGATGGCAGGACCCGGGTTCACCAGCACCGTGGCACAAATGTTGTCAGGTTAATGGGGGGTTGCAAAATGATCCTTACAAATGACAAGCCTGGACACAAAATCTGCCTGCTGTGTAGTTATCACACTGGAAAAAATTAGCTGGGCTTTATCCAGAGCAGATGTATGTCCTGAGCGGGCAGATGGGTGGATGGGTGGATGGGTGGATGGGTGGATGGGTGGATGGGTGGATGGATGGGTGGATGGGTGGATGGATGGGTGGATGGGTGGATGGTTGGATGGATGGATGGATGGATGGATGGATGGATGGATGGATGGATGGATGGATGGATGGATGGATGGATGGATGGATGGATGGATGGGTGGGTGGATGGATGGGTGGATGGTGGCTGCAGGCTGATGCAATCCACAGCTTCGATGGAAGTGGGGTTTAGAGGTGGCCTCTGCTGTAATCATTAGATGTGATAGGCCATAAATTACTTTTCAAAAGGCTCCTATTGCTGCTAATGTGTTTCCCTTCTTCTGCTGATGGATGGGGCACCCAGTTGGGAGGATCAGAGCAAAACCAGTTTCCTTAGTGTTTTCAGAGGAGGAATGGGTTTCACACCTGCCTGAGCACTACCCAGCAGCAGGTGAGGAATGCTGCCAGCTTGGAAGACCACTAAGGATCATTAAGCTTTTTGTTGTCTTTGGTGTTTTAACGACTAGAGGAGCTCTTCCTTTCCCTCTTGGAGGGCTCACTGCTCTTAGTGTATCTTTTGGGGGAAGTTTATTCCTTTACCAATCTACAAGCAGAGGTGAACAGAACCTGTTGCCACCGAGTCCAAAAGCAGAGCTGTAGGTTTCGACCACGACATGGATGTTTTTAGCACTGAGGTAATGCTGTAGTATATATTTAAAAATAAGAAATAAATAAATACAGAGTTAGGAGCCTGTACACAAATAGAGCTTCCGTTATGACAAAGCATTGAGTTGATTAGGCTAGCTTTGAGCAGGTTTACCTGACATCGAGCCAAATTCCTTGTTGACTTTCATGTTGGTTTTAGCGGACATGCACTGGGGCCTGTGGTACAAAGGGCTGCCGCTGGAGAAACCCTGTTTAGGATTCCTAAGGCTGCAGCTGGGGGAGGCAGGGGGAATTTTAGTGGATTTCCCCACTGCTGAGAAAGCAGTAGCAATACTGTTACAATAGAGGATCCTTATCAGTGGATTCCAGTGGACTTAGATCTGTGTCCCTTGACATTTCCATTAAAATAGGTTTCCTGAGCCAGTCTAGAACAAAAGCATACCTAAGCCTACATATCAGTGACAACATAGAAAATTGCAGAAAATAATTTATCTGGTAGAAATAGAAAGGGAAGCTATCCAAGGCTCCGCTCCCTTTCATCACCAGGAAAGCCTCTGGAAAGCATCCTTATAAATCAATGGGAGTATTAAACATGTGCTTAAAGTTAAATGCGTGCTCAAGTGCTTTCTTGGACCAGTGGGCAAAACCACAAGTGATCCCACAGCTGTGGATAGCTTTACTCTGCGGGCTCGCAGTGTCCGGGAGACACAGATGCTTTCATCTTAGTCAAGTGAAATTGCTTTGTTTATAGCAAGAAGGTAGGTTTGTACCTTCCCCCTTTAATGCTTCTGCAATCTCTGGGCTGTGCCTGAACAGGATCCTATCTGTTTACTTTGACATTGAAATTACAGCAGTTTAGTTAATCTCATCTATGCCTTGTTTATCTTCCTGATGGGCTCCGCTGGCTACTTGCAGATTGAAACACAGCTCCTGTTACTGCACAGTAAATAATTCATTATTGCAGCTCTGCTTCGGTGCAGTATCTGCTTCGGACATACTGGTGGGAGATGACTAATTTTAAAATGGGGAGAGAGATTTGCCCACGGGTGCGTTCAGCCTGGGGGGAGGTTTGAGGGTGGAAGGGACCCAGGAGCAGCCTGAAGCTGCAAATTGTTCATCCCTGACATCTTGTGAGGAACAGAGGTGCCACATGGCCACTGGCAATAAAAATCAGGGACAGTGGCAGTACAAAATACCTATGTCCTAACTGTAGCGAGACGGTATTTAATATGTAGTCCTTCCAGCACCGAGACAGATCACAGCCGTGGATGAGCAGAAATTTGGCGCACGGCTCTCCATGACCCGGGCTCTGGTACCTGGTACAGTCACCCTGCAGTGTGGGTGTCCTCAAAGAGTCATTTTCTAACCTCATTTCTCTGAAACCCGGATTTGAAGACCAGCCAGGGGACTGTGACGCCTACCTGGGTCTCATCCTGACACAGAGACCTGGCACGGCCAAGATACCCTGAGCGTGGGTGCTGGGCAGGTGCACAGCTCCAGCCTGTGCCACCGCTGTGCTCAGGGACACAAACCCCACAGAGAGGGGCTGGTGCTGGATTAAATCATCCCTCACAGACGCTGACGGGCCCCGGCTCTCCCTCACCCTGCCAGGCTGCCCCGAGCTGCTGGAAGTGGTGGGAAAATCCAGGTCTGAGTGTGGGGATGAGTAATGCTGCAGCTATCTCTTTCTTCAATCAATACGGTGTGTCCTCACACATGCCAGAGCTGGGCAAGAGCTTTTGTTTTGGCTGCTTTGGGAAATAATTGCATTCTTTTAATATCTCAAAACAAAGATTTACCACAGGGGCAAAAAGACCACACGGGAAGGTGCTGCAGAGTTAACCAGAAATGTCTGTAAAAAGCCTTTGTGGGGGAGCGTCTGAGCAGCCTGGTGCTGCTCCCTCCCACCAGCCGTGTGTCCAGGAGCACAGAGCACGGTCCTGTGGCTAGCGTGGCCAGGCTGTGCTTGCCCAGGCCTCTCCTCTCTCTGATTTTCCCCTCCTTTTTTTTTTTTTTTTTTTTTTTTCTGAGAGCCCTGAGTGCCTTGTGGCTCCTTGCAGCAAACCACAGCTGTGCGTGTGTGTCCTGGCCGGCTGTACGTCTGTCTCCCTCTGTCCCCACATCTCCCCTGGGGTGAGACACTGGGGTGCTTTGCTCCGCATCCTCCCAGAGCTCTGGTCCTTGGGGGGGGAACCTTCTTCCCTCAAGAAAAAACCTCTTCTCACCCTGTGGGTGCCAGTCTCTCCCTGTATCACCACCTAAAAAGTCCCCACCTCCCCCCAGCCTGCGGCACACCCCTTTACACCCCCAGTGCCCCCCTCACTTTTTACCCTGCCTCTCTCCCTTGTCCCATCGGCTGCTCTGTGTCCCCCCCACCGCCTTGCATCCAGCTTGTGGGTGCCCCCCCTACACCCTGCTCCGCGCCCCCCCCTTTACCCCCGCGGTCTGCGCTCTCCCCTTTCCCCCCACCCCTGCCCGTGGGTGCCCCCCTCCCGGGGGTTCTCCGGATCCCCCCCCCACCCCCCCGCTCCTTCCCCGCACCGGCTCCCGGGCGGGGCGGCCGTTACCGGGCGGCCAATGGGAGCGGGGGGGCGCGGCCGGCGGGGCCCCGCATTTAGCGGCCGGGCCGGGCCGGGCCGGGCCGTTCCGTGCCGGGAAGCGGCGGAGCGGGGATGGAGCGGGCGGCGGGGCCGGGGGTAGCGGCAGCTCTGGCCGAGGGGCTCATCAAATCGCCGCGGCCGCTGATGAGGAAGCAGGCGGTGAAGCGGCACCACCACAAGCACAACCTCAAGCACCGCTACGAGTTCCTGGAGACGCTGGGGAAGGGCACCTACGGGAAGGTGAAGAAAGCCCGGGAGCGCTCCGGCAAGCTGGTAAGGATCCCACCCCCGCACCCCCCGTCCCCGATGTAACCCCCCCCGTGAGCCGGTGCGGGGTCCCTGAGCATCCCCCTGCTCTGAGTGGCATCGCTCCGGTGCATCCTTCTTCTCCCCGGTGCATCCTTCCCATCCCCTCTCTCCTCGCTTCTCCCCGGTGCATCCTTGCCCCCCAACTCTCCTCGCTTCTCCCCGGTGCATCCTTGCCCCCCAACTCTCCTCGCTTCTCCCCGGTGCATCCTTGCCCCCCAACTCTCCTCGCTTCTCCCCGGTGCATCCTTGCCCCCCAACTCTCCTCGCTTCTCCCCGGTGCATCCTTGCCCCCCAACTCTCCTCGCTTCTCCCCGGTGCATCCTTGCCCCCCAACTCTCCTCGCTTCTCCCCGGTGCATCCTTGCCCCCCAACTCTCCTCGCTTCTCCCCGGTGCATCCTTGCCCCCCAACTCTCCTCGCTTCTCCCCGGTGCATCCTTCCCACTCCCCTCCTCGCTTCTCCCCGGTGCATCCTTCCCATCCCCTCTCTCCTCGCTTCTCATCGGTGCATCCTTGCCCCCCAACTCTCCTCGTTTCTCCCCGGTGCATCCTTCCCGCTCCCCTCCTCGCTTCTCCCCGGTGCATCGGGGGGGCCCCGGCTCTCTGCAGCCGGTAGCCGGGAAAGTGCAGCCCCCGCCCGGCCCCGCTCCCGGTGCAGCGTTGGCGGGGAGGCTGCAGCGCTGCCCTCCCCAGCCCCGAGCTGCAGGAGGGAGCAGCGGGGTCGGGGCCAGCCTCGCAACCCCCCCCCTCCCCCCCGGGGTGCGGGGAGGGGGGTTTGCAGCTCCCCTCGCCCACTTGACCGCGTCGGGCTTCCTGGTGAAAGGAGCCTGCAGATATCCGGCAGCGAAGAGCAAATATTGCACTTGAGTCTGAAGGATTTTTCCCTTCCTCTTGCCCTGGCTCTCGGTTGGTTTTGCCTCTTGGCTCTCGGCGGTGGCGTGCAGCATGCAAGCAAAGCCAAGCCCCTCTGAGCCCCAAATCTCTGATTGAAGTCGTGACTTGCTCGCTCGATGCCTCAGCCCCTCTGAAACAAGTGGCTCTGTGTCATGCACCCAGAGCACGGCGATCCAGCGTGCAGGGAGAGGTGGGGGACCCTCACCCCCCAGGGAAGTGGGGTGCTGTGGTCCTGGCAGCCCTGTCCTTTAGGAATCTGCAAAAGGGTTCAAAGGGCAAACCTGGATGTGATTTCCCTGCCCCTGGTCAGTCCCGAGCACCCTGTGGTGTGGGATGGGACTGGAGAAAGGCACTTGGGCACCAGCCCATCTTGAGACCGTGGGTGAGCAATGAGTGTCCACCCGTGAGAGGTGAGACTGGCCCAGCGAGGCTCTGAGGGCAGGGTGTGAGATTGGATCACTAATGTGACACAGAAGCATGTCAAGGAAAACAACTGTAAATCTAAGAGGTTTTCTTGTGTAACGCGACAGCTCTTAAGTCAGATCTGCCATTTCCATTAGCCTATCTGATTCTGAAGAAGCTGCTGTTTTGCTGCATAATCAGGGCCTTGAAATGCAGCTTCCACCCACAGACCTAGAAGGATCCCTCCCCTCGGGATGGGCGAGAAGATTTGGCTTTCCCTGTCTGCACCAAACAAAGCTTGTGCAGGCAATCTGAACTGCCAGAAAACTTACCCATCTGTGGAAGCTCCTTAGGCCAGGGACTCGTTTGTCTAGCAGCATTGGTCTATTATAACACAAATTAAATACCCAGGCCAATGACTCCTCAATAAATGCCAGAGATAGTCAAAGGCTTGACTAACTAGTACCTCAGCAAGCTGGCCATGTAGGAACAGGAGGCTTAACCACAAATCTCTCCTCTTCCCACAAATTCTTTCTTGTAGCACTCAGCATTTCCGGACCTGTTTAATCTTCAGGCTTATCCTGAGCTGGGTTGTTATTTGCTCCTTCTCTAAGTGGCTTTCACTTCCTAAACACCAAGGTGTGAGAGCAGGTAGTGCTGCCTCCACCGGTTACCCCTCGTGGGCTGTGCTGAGCCGACGTTACCGGCTGAGGCTGTAAAGCTGGAGCTGCTCCATGCATGGTTTTGCCTCTGGCTAATCAGAAACTGCCTCTGTCAGATGCACTGAATATTGAACTATCTCATTTTAATGCCTAGCTTTCTTTTCCTCTGAATTTTAACCAACCTATCTGGACTTAGCTCAGAGCAAGGTGTGTATAATCAGTTGGTAAACTGCAGGGAAGTCCAGGCTCCTGCAGCTGAAGGATTTTTGGGGACTTCTATGAACATTCTTTGTCTGAAAAAACTTATTTCTGGTTAGAAACCCTTTAGGTGAAATGATGCTTATGCTTTTTGGTGGGTACTTCTCCTGAGTGCCTTTCCCAGTCCTTGGAAAATTGTGTCCCCAAAACATCAAGCAGGTGAGGAGAGAGTTGCTGATTGTCATTCCTTTCCTTTTTTTCTTTCCTTTTTTTCACTGAATCTTTTTGTTTGGAGATTTGGTAATGCGTGCCATGGTGGTGCAAACTGGATCCTGCACCTGTTTGCATGGCAGCATCTGGCCTTTTTTCCCTCCCAGCCTGGTGTTTCTCCCAGCCTGGTTCCCAAGCCCTGGCCGGCAGCCAAGTCAAATAGAAAGAGGGACCTCCTGTGGGACTCACTTGCAGTGTCAGAAATGTATTTGTGGGCTTGTGTGGTGTCAAGGGGAAGGCAGCACCTGGAATATTCCAAAGCAGCAAAGCCCCTTTTGATCTCCAGTAAGGGGCAAACCCCAGTCTCTTCCGTAGTGGGTTGTAATCCATATTTCATGGAGCATGAAATGCTGCACTTCCAATCTGGAACAACTTCTAAAGTGCTGCCTGGGGTTGTAGCTTAATGCATCTTTCAGCAGCTGATGAAAATACCTGTTCTGCCCCCAAAAAACTTTTAATTAAAGCCTTTTTGACTTGGAAAGTGCTCTCGAGTGCTCTAGGCTCCTGCAGCGGTACTTCTTGGGGCTGTTTCCTGCAGGAGATTCTTCTCATAGCCTTGATGGTGGAGGCAGCTTGTAGGCTGTGGCAGTGTCCGTCCCTGAAGCTGCCGGTCCCCATCTCCAGGGTGGCCGGGCACGGCCTTTTTTGCCTCAAGGGGAGATCCTCTGCTGTCAGTCCTCTTAGGTAGGGGATGTTTTGGAACAAAACTGCTTCTCGGCACCCCTGGGGAAGGATGGGATGGCCAAGCGATTAGATTAGCCTCCCCAGCAGGGCTTGACAGGCTGATAAATCATTCTGCCCCGAGTGGCTGGTTCAGCTTCTGTTGTATGAGAAAAGGGACCCTAAGAGTGCTGTGCCTTTGCTGTGCCCCACCGTTACACAGGCAGCGGGGCCGGCTCAGCAAGGAGAGCCCCGGGGCTCAAAGTGCCCTAAACCTGCTTGCTGCTGCAGCCCTGCCTCCTGCCTGCCCAGGTCTCTAACTGCCGAGGCTGTTCTCTGCTGAGTGCAGCCAGGGGCATCTCCTAAGGCTTCCCACGCTGGCAGCCTGGAGCCACTTTGTCTTTTTATGGACAGTGGATCTTGCTCTGGGCCCTGGCTCAGCGGTGTATATGCGTGAGCGTTGTGGTCAGCAAGCAAACGTGCTGCACGCACCCCAAAATGCTGAGGCTGCGGGGCTGGATGTCGAGCTTTAGCGAGGGGGATGAATAGAGTGAGTCAACAGGAATTTGGGAGGGCAGGAGCAGGCTGACTTGCTGCGTAAAGGCTTTGCTTGCATTCTAGCGGGGGTCACGTAACCAGGGGCTGGAGCAAAAAATTGTTAAACTTTAACCTGTTAACCTAGCACAAAGGTCAGGGAAAAGAATACCTGGCTTTCAAGAAGCTATTAAGCACTTCCAGTATTGCTTTGTGCAGAAACTTGGGCCTGTGTTCCTGAACTTCCCTTGGCCAGAGTTCATTCTGCTTGGTTGCTTCAACCCCTGGGGCTGGTGCGGGCACAATGCTTCTCCAGCGCACAGGAGGCAACCCCTGCCCTGGCCAGTGCTGGCCTGAAGTGGCTCGGTCCATCAGGGATTTGGGGCCAAAGGGACTCCATCAGCCGCCTCTCCCATGCCCACCTGAGCCCTTAAAATTGGCACATCCTTCTCCTGTGAAGACACTGACGTGGCAGCTGAGCTCTCGCTGGTTTAGCGCCTGGTGACGTGCTGTGGGTGCGATGGGCCTTGCTTGGCAAGGGTTGCAAACTCGCCCTGAGGATTTTACTGCTCCGTCGGCTAGGTCTTGGAGCGGGGTTTCTGGCTCCCCTAAATCGGAGGGAGGTGAGGCTGAGCACCCATCCCGCAGAGCCAAAGGTGGAGGAGGGTCCCTGCACAGCACAGCCACGAGCATCGCTGCTCCGCTGGCAGCTGGGGCCGGCGGGTGTCCGTGGCCCCTCTCCCCGTTGCTGGGAGACCGGTGCGGGGGTCCCTTTACAGGATTAATGCTGTTCCGCATTCTTGTCTGATACAAAAAAAGAGGTTCTGCTGGATTCAGTTGTAAATTCAACCCTAGGAGCACATTGTCTCTCCACAGCCCCTTTGAAAGAGGATTAGAAGGCATCTATTCTCCAGCACTTACTCTTCTTTCTCCTCCCCTTTCAATATCCTTGTAGAGGATAACTTGAAAACCCAAGTGAAAGCCTGGAAAGTGGCTTGCATCATCAGTGCTGGGTCTCCTGGCTGGCTGGAACACAGTCCTGTGCCTAGGAGGGATCTGCACTTTAATACCAAACTACTTCTTACCTCTATATAATCAGCTCCTTGAAATAAGTATTTGCAAAGAAAACAAAACCTGTTCTTTTCGGTTTTGTTTTGGGGTGGAGTTTTTTTGGGTTTTTTTGTTTTTTTTTTTTTTTTTTTGGTTGTTGTTTGTTTTTGTTTTTTTTTTTTTTTTTCATTTTCATGACCCCAAGAAGATGATGATGTTGTTGTTGTTGTTATCTTCCAAGTCATGTGTGCAGGTCACATTCCTTTGGCTGGCCGTGGTCCAGCGGCGGCTGTAGCCTGGGACGCAATTCCTCTAAGCCACGGCACATAAATGAGGAGTGGGGCTCCCACCTGCGGGAGGAGGCTTGGGGAGCTCCTCTGGTAGGAGCTGGCAGCAGGTTTCCCTTGGGGGGAGGCGGTGGGAGCTTCTCCCTTGTGCACAGCAATAGGACTTGGAAAGTATAAAAACCTAATTGATAAAGTTCACTTTTATTGGAGCTGCTTCAGTGGAGCTGTGCAGCATGGCTCTCGGATACAGCATGCCTGGGTAGAGAAGCTGGGCCATTGATCTCTTGCTTGTGAGCCCCTTCCCAAAAGAGGGGGGTGGGTTTCTTGCTCTGCAACAGGCTTTGGGAAGCCACAGTGCTCCTGGCCCCGACAGCCGGGTGACCTTCTGTGCATGTGCTCGTCTGCAGGTGGCCATCAAGTCAATCCGGAAAGACAAAATCAAGGATGAGCAGGACCTTGTCCATATCCGGAGGGAGATTGAGATCATGTCCTCCCTCAACCACCCCCACATCATCGCTGTCCATGAAGGTGAGCCTTCTTCTCCCCTCCTCTTCCCAGCAGTGTCCTGGAGCTCTTTGCCATCGCCTGTGCTGTGCTGGTGACTCGGTGCTGGCAGGGAGAGCAGATGCTGCTGGGCTGTGGTTTCCCCACCGGACTCCCCCGCCTGCGTGCAGAGCAGCGGCGAGGGGAAATACCTGCTCCAGAAATAGCCGCTTCCCGTCCCATCGCCTCCTGCCCAGAGAGGGAAGCTGGCTCCAAAAGTTTACGTGGCCTTTTGAGGCTGGAAGCCTCAGCGCTGCTGCCGGCGAGAGGCTGTGCCGTGGGGGGAACCAGTGGCAGGGTCCCCCACAAAGCCCAGTGCCGCGCGTGGCTCCGGTTGTGCTGGATGCTCACCCCGGCCATGGCAAGTGTCGGATGGGTGGGAATCTCTGTGGCTCTGCTCTTAGCCCGAGGCAGGAGCTAATCTCTGTTCTGAAGTCCCTCTCATTCTGTCCCCTGGGGCACAGGGAAACGAAACCACAGGGTGCTGGGAGAGCTCCTGGTGCTGCTGGGCTTGGCTTTACGGCCAGGGCTGGGCTTTGCTCCCAGGGTGTCAGGGCAACACCAACAGAGGGGGAATTTCCCAAGTTCTAGCTACGACAAGACTTAGAGCAAATCTCCTGCTGGATCAGTCTTTGCTTAAACACTGAGTCCTTTGACTGCAAACCTGGTGAGCCCATGATCTTCCTCGGGGCGGGGGTTCACGGTGCTGTGTTATCGCTGCCTCACTGGCCCGTGTGAGGTACCCAGAGTCCTTTTGTCCTCTAAACAAAAGCAAGTGGATTGGCAGTTCATACACAGTGTTTGCAAGGACTGAGTCACGCCGACTGCTGGAATTCAAAAATATTGAGGTAGCTTTCTGCACACAGGAAGAAAATGCTCCATCTCTTGGCTTGAGCCGCAGCCTCGATGGGAGCGACGGGGACACGCAGAAAAGCCGCCCGGCTGGTAGCTCTGTTGCCTTCCCCCTTGGCAGGGCTCTACCTAACAAAGAACCACGCTCTGTGGCTGCAGGGGCTGCTTGGCCAGCATCCCTGAATTCGCTGTGGGATGTGGGGGGGAGCTCTGGCCATCCCCCTTCGCCCTGCAGAAACCCCCAACACCTTCCGTTTTGCAAAACGGACGGAGGGCCGAGGCAATGGGGCGCGGGCGGTCTCAAAGTCAATCAGGGCTCCACCTGCCCGTTAAAAGACACGTGCTAATGAGAAATCCCGTAGCTCCGAGCATCCCTCCTCACACCCTGCGGCTTCCTATCTCCGCGCAGTGTTTGAGAACAGCAGCAAGATCGTCATCGTGATGGAGTACGCCAGCAAGGGGGACCTGTATGACTACATCAGCGAGCGGCAGCGGCTGACGGAGCAGGAGGCACGCCACTTCTTCCGGCAGGTCGTGTCGGCCGTCTACTACTGTCACAAGGTGGGTCGGCACCGCGGTCCCCAGCGCCCGCCCCCGGGGAGAGCAGAGGGATGGGGAGGGCTGGCTCCGGGCAGAGGTGCAGCATCTGGGGCTGGGTGGGGGATCCAGTGCCTGGGCTGGGAGGTGAGGGGAGCTCGTGGCCGTTGGCCTTTCCCAGGAGAGGGGTTAATCCTGCCTCTTATCTGAAGGGTGCGGCAGCCCTCGGGCTTCCCCAGGGGCAGTGCCCAAGCAGCTTTTGGAAAGCCTTTGCCTTGGTTTTCTGCTACTGTGGTGTGGGGCTGACTAACCCTGCCAGGGAGTCATCGACTCCTGTCCCACCGGCCCAGAGGAAGATGCCCAGGGTCACCCCTCTTGTCTCCTCAAAGGATGCAAAGCTATAGGGCTCTGTCTGGGGCTGTGGAAGAGCCATACCTCCTCTAGAAGTCCCCTCAAGCCTGTGGGTCTCCCTGGACGATGCTCTGAGGCCATGTCTGGCCATGCCTCAATCCTGGCTACCTGCATGCCCTTGGCAGGAAGGGGGGGGGGCGTTGCAGGGCACCTCCTGAACCCAAAGCAAACTGGGGTCTCACTTAGCTGGGCAGCAGCAGGAGCTCCCAGCAAAGCAAGGAGCTGTTCCTGGCAGGAGCTGGCACCAGCTGCTCTCATGGCTGGGGAGGGTGCAGGAGCCCAGTGGGGTGCTGGTGTGGGGTGCCGCCCTCCTTGTGCTTCTGAGCAGCACGGGGAGATGGTAACACCCACATCAGGACCTGGTTTACAGCCCGTCCTCATCAACGCGCCCAGGGTTATTTACTTCTCTGATTGCTGTTGCCGTGTCCTGATTGTGTGCCGGTGAACGGCAGTGACCTCCCCGTGCTGCCTGACTTTCCCTTCCTCAAACACGCCGTAAACTAAACCCAGCTCTCCTTTCCCTCGTGCAGAATGGGATCGTTCACCGGGACCTGAAGCTGGAGAACATCCTCCTCGATACAAACGGGAACATCAAGGTGAGAGGCTGGCAGAGCCTGACCGTGCTTTGGTTGTCACCCAGCAAAGGGATCTAAGGGATGCTACCCAGCGTGGACGGACTGGGGGTGGCCACAACACCCGGGTCCCCCCCAGGGCACACAGTTTTCTGCAGCTCTGGGAAGCATCTGTCATCTCTGGGGACCGCTAGCATCGGCCTGTGCGGCTGTTTTCCCAGGCGATGCGGAGCCTGGAGGGTGCTTGTACCTGCCCCCAGCAGCTGAGCGGGACAGGCTGCAGAGGCAGAGCCTCCGTGCTGCCTACTATAAGCCATAAAGTATATCTGACTGCTGATAAGAGGGCAAAGTCTGAACCCTGAGGTCAAAGCACAACCGGCTGGATAAGAAAGGGCCCTCCCAGTGAAAGTCCTGATCCCTGTACATGCCAGCCAGGGAGGTGCGGGGCAGCTCCTGGATCCACTGGCCCCGAGCGATGCTTTCCGCCTCGGCCGGGAACGCTGCAGCCGCTCGGGGAGGAAGGGCACGGCCGCAGCTGGGAATTGGCACGGTCGGTGATAAACAGACTGCGGGGCTTTATCTCTGTAAGGGGTAATTTTGCAATTGGGAGCTTGCTAGCAGGGACTGTACCTCCTGCTCACTGAGAGGTGACGGGTGTAATGAGGATAATGAATGCCTGTGTGCTAGGCGGAGCAGGTAGGGACTGGAGCAGCCTCGTGTGGAGGTGAATAAGCTGGAGGAGAGCCCGGCAGCTCTCCCTCTAACCACACCTTTGCGGCTGCCTCTGCTCCCAGCACGGGGCTGGAGGGGCAGAGCCGCAGGGTAGCTGCTGCGGTGGCTGGGATGAGCTTTCTGGGAGGGGAAGAGGGGCAGGAGCAGCCATGGGGGTGGAAAGCCAGGCTGGTGCTGCTCCCTGAGGATGCTGAGGGCACCCAGGACCAGGGTAGCCCTGGTTTCAGCCAGGCTTGCAGCTGGAGAGCTTCAGGTGGCAATGCTGCTCCGCCTGCCAAGGGAAACTTAGCTGCTTGATAACGGCTCTAAATGTCTCTCTAGATTGCAGACTTTGGCCTGTCCAATGTTTACCAGCAAGACAAACTTCTGCAGACTTACTGCGGCAGCCCTCTCTACGCTTCCCCCGAAATCATCAACGGGAGGCCGTACAAGGGCCCGGAGGTAGGTTGTGCCTCTCACTCCCTGGGTGAGGGAATGTCTTGCTGCTTCTTCCCTTGCACTTAGTGAAAGCGCTGGGTGTTTTCTCAGCAGAGCCCTGTGTGGTTTGGGGGTAACAGGTCCCCTAAAACCAAGCGCCGGGTGGTTGGTGTGGGGTGGACGTGGTGGGATGCAGGTGGCTGGAGCTGGTCCTGCCCCACTCTCTGTCCTCCCCCGTGGCTGCTGCCATCCTGGGAGCTGCTGCTGAGGCTCTGGTGGGGGGTCCTGTCCAGCTGGGCTAGGGGGGCAGGGCAGCCCAGTCCTGCTGCCCCCCTCCAGGCTCGTCTGTCCCTCCGGCAGGTGGACAGCTGGTCCCTGGGCGTTCTCCTCTACATCCTGGTCCACGGCACGATGCCGTTCGATGGCCACGACTACAAGACTCTGGTCAAGCAGATCACGAGCGGGGACTACCGGGAGCCCACGAAGCTGTCAGGTAGGCAGCCCCCCCACCTCCCCATTGTCCCCTGACTCCGCGTGTTCCCTTCGGTGCCTGACCTGGCTCTTCCCCAGATGCCTGCGGGCTGATCCGGTGGATGCTGATGGTGAACCCGGAGCGCCGTGCCACCATCGAGGACATCGCCACGCACTGGTGGGTGAACTGGGGCTACAAAGTGCCCATTGGGGAGCAAGAGCTGCTGCGGGAGAGCGAGTCCCCCCTGGCCACGGTGGCGGAGTGGCTTCGCCGCTCCTCCCGGCCCCTCCTGGAGAACGGCTCCAAGGTGCGATGCTTCTTGAAGCAGCACATCCCCGGCGTGGCCCTGGAGCGGCAGCGCTCCCTCAAGAAGTCCAAGAAGGAGAACGATGTCTCCCATGCGCTGCAGGAGGTGGCCCTGGCCCCGGAGAACCCCTCCAAGTCCATCCTCAAGCGCCCCAAGGGCATCTTGAAGAAGAGAAACTCCTGCGAACAGAAAGTGCCCGGCCCCGGCCCCCTGCCAGCCTCACCCGTGGGAGAGGCGAGGGGGGAGGACGGTGAGGTGGCTGCTGCGGGTCTCACCCGGATCCTGTCCTCCGGAATGCTGCCTTGCAGCACGGGCGTTGGACCGGTGCCCACGGCCGTGCCCAAGAAGGGAATACTGAAAAAGCCCGCGACGAGAGAGTCGGGGTATTACTCATCCCTGGAGTGCTGTGAGTCTGGGGATGTCCTGGACGCAGGGAGCTTGGACCTCAATGGGAACGTGTTTGCTGACAACCCCTCCCCAGAGCAAGGCTCCCAGGGGCTCCCCACCCGCCGGAAAGGCATCCTCAAGCACAACGGCAAGTACTCTTCTAGCAGCACCGAGGCAGAGAGTCCCCCCAGGCAGAGTTTTGGGGGCTTCGGCGAGGTGCCCCTGCCCCAGGCACCCCGCGCCCGCCCGTCCAGCGCTGTGAGCGAGGACAGCATCCTCTCCACGGAGTCTTTTGACCAACTCGACCTGCCCACCCGTGTCCCCCACGGCGGTGGGAGCATGCGGGGCTGCGTCTCCGCTGACAGCCTCCTCCGGCTGGAAGAGGAGGAGGAGGTGGAGGAAGGGCGCAGGCTGCGCCGTTGGACAGTGACCCATTGCCGGAGCCCCCTGGGAGAGAGCAGCTTGTCCCTGGTGGGCTGTGACAATGTCACCGAGGTCTACCAGCGTGCCAAGGCCATCAGCATGAAGCTGAGCTGAGGGTACCTCTCGGCAGCACTCCCCGGGGTGGTGTGTGTTGGGGAGGGGGCTGAGCCCTCCCTGCCCTGGGGCTGCCGGTGCTCCTGAACCGTGTCCCACATATTTATTTTGCAGCCTCGTGGCCCTCGGAGGACTGTGGGTGCAGGAGGGGAGCTGGGGGGCATTGGGGGAGGGATGCCCCAGGGCCAGGACATTAAATGGACCAAAGCCCCCAATGATTCAGCCCCCATGGAGGGGCTGGGGGGGTCTCAGAGGCTCCTCGCTGCCGTCCTCGCCCCACAAACAGGCTCATCTCATCTGGGGGGAAAACCAAGGGTTTGGGGGGGGGATTTTTTTCTTTTCTTTGCACTGTTTTTTGGCTGCACAAGGTAACGGATGGGGCAGGTGATATACCTCAAACAAGCTGGAGATGTAGCAGGGTGCTGGCAAGGGGCTGAAAGGTGCTGCCCTGGCTGCTGCCTGCAGGCTGGGCTCTCGGGCTGTGCTGGAAACAGGGTCCAAACTGCCGAGGCCATGGCTCTTCCCTCTCCTGTGCTGAGAAACCCAACTGGATCTAGCCAAAACCCCAGTCTGAGAACGTGCTCTGATGCCAACCTTTTTTTTTTTTTTTTTTTTTTTCCCTACTGTTGAAAGGAGGAGAAAAAAGTGCCTTTGGTAAGGCACCACTTCTTTATTTATTGCCTTTGTCCAATTTGATGTAAAACTTCAGCAGCACAGGATGTGTTTGGCTCCATAACGGCCGCTCAGATGTTTTTCACGGGGGGGAGGGTGAAGGTGTCTGTGCCGTTGTCTCATGTGCCGCACATCGAAGCTCTGTTGCACTATTGCCACGTGTTCGCAGGCCCTTTCCCTTCTCCAGCATGTGTACGTGTTTTTCCCCTTCTTCCTACAACGTGGTCTTGAGAAAACCGTTAAATTAAAAGCAAATGGTAAATCGGAGTTGTTACTTTGATTGATGTGCCCCTGCAGCGTGGGTGGGCAGGGAGGGGTGACCGGGTGCTGCTGTGTGACCGGGGCTGGTGGCTTCTGCCCTGCTCCAGGCAGGCTGGGGCTGTGCAGGGTGCTGGGTCTCTCTCCTGTACAGCTGAACATGAGTTAGTTCTGGACGTGTGTCCTGCAGGGTGGAACACCTCCATGCAGCATCTGCGCAGCCTCTCCAGGACTCCAGCACATGCCCCTTCTCTGGTGCTGAGGCTGATGTATGGGCTTAAACTGGTGCCTTCCCCCCAGGACTGCGTGGTGCTGAGCTGCGCCTTGGCATTACCCTTCAGTGGGGTTCAGTACCCACTGGGATGGTGACTGGCTGGAGATTTTAAGGCTGAAGCGGGGGCTGGCTGGAGGCAGGACCTGCCGTTGGGGTACCAGGGTGCAGTGAGGCTGCTGGAGCTGTGCCCCTGCCCCAGGGGGGATCTACCGAGCAGAGCTCAAGGTTTGGGGGGAAGCTGTGATGGCAGCAGGTGGCTGCTGAGGAGGATGGACTCATTGCCCCCTCCCCACCACAGCCAGCCCTGCTATCCCAGCTCTGCTCCCAAGCTGCTTTTTCACAATGCTGGTGGGGTTTATATCTGTGAAATATCTGCAGGTTTTGGGGCAGGAGCTGCCTCCTGGGCAGCCACCGTCTCTCACAGCACCTGTGGTGCCTCTGCTGAGTAAGGACCAGGTGAGGCTGAGCCCCAGCACCCGGAGCTCAGCGTGCACCGCGGGGCTGTCTCCTCTCCAGCCCTCGCCCCCCAGCTTCCTTTATCCTCTTCTCCCTCTGCAGCACTGAAACCGCTTTTATTGCTCCACAAAGCACTGTAACGATTTCCCGTTTCCAGTGGGGTTAACAGGAGACATTTCAGGTCTCCTCCACCCCACCGCAGAGAGGCTGAGCTGCAGGGGCAGGGCGGCAGGAATGCCGCCCTTCATCCCACGAGGATGGAGCCGTGGGGGGCCACGCACGCTCTGCCCTCCCCCCGCGCCGCGCATTCCCCGCGTTCTTCCCGCGCCATTAAGAAATGCCAGAGCTCTTAAAGCCGCTCCGAGGGCATCCAGCTTAGGCAGGGCAAAGTCCCGGTGCCCTGTGGGCTGCCGAGGTGGGATGGGGTGAGCCGGGGGCTGCGGCACCCGTGGGTCCAGGGCGCGGAGCATCCCAAGGCGGAGGGCAGGCTGGGCTGAGTTTTTAACAGCCGCTGAGGGACAGAGCCTCCTTTTTGGAAAGTGTCTGTGGGTTTGGTTTCTGGAGTGTCCCGGGTTGCTGCGGTCCTGTTTCATTAATGATTTGCAAGAAAACGTTCTTGCGTGCTGGCTTCAGAGCCCGGTGGAGCTGGGGCAGCTCCGGGTGGGCACCGCAAGGGGTGCGAGGCACCCGCTGAGCATCCCATCATGCGCGTCCCGGATGGCATCAGCTGCTGTCTGCACCAGTTTTGCAGCGGTGTTTTAGTCAGCTCAGCCCAGCCTTGGCTTGGGGCAGCCCCCCACCGGACTGAGGTTGCAAGTGGAGCCCTTGCCCACCCTGTCCCAGGCCACAGCGATGTGCAAGGGTGCAAAATGCTGTCAGAGACTCCCAGGGCTGGATGAGGGGTGAAAGAGGTGGTCTCGGCCCAAAAGCACCTCAGAATCAGTGGGAGGGGGCTGCAGTGACCGTCCCCCGTCCCTGCTAGTATCCCCTTTCCCACACTGTGCCCGTGCTCCTGGCATTCCCCCACCAGCCCTCGGAACCACTCCTTTCATCCCCACCCTGATTTCTGCTGCCTCTGGCCCCTTCATACAGTGTCTGCCCCCCCCGACAGCCAGGGGCTGAGCCCCCCCTTTCAAACCACGACCATTATTAACGGCTCTCTATTCAGCCCTTTCATCCCAAGGATTCTCAAACCCTCTGCCTCCCTCCAGCCTCCCGCGCTCCTGGAAGCCACCTAACACAGCCCCCCGCCCCGTCCCCCCCCTCTCTGTGGGTGTTTGAAAATGACCTCAGTGGCATTTTGCTGAGAAAATGCCATTTTTGGGGGGTGACTTCAGCTGACCTGCTGCAGTGCTGCCTTGGCATGTGGGAGCAGAGCTGTGCTCCTACCAGGCTGGTTTGGGAGAGAAGGAAATGGGGAGAAACACCCAAACATAAATGGTCCTGGATGATGAGGTGATGCTTGGAGCACAACATGTTGCCCTGTGGATTTATACCAACCAGTGCAAGCTTCCCCTGACACAGTCTCGGGAGGTTATTTGGGTGAAGCCAGCAAGCTCTGTGGCTTCTAGGGGACAGCCTGGACCCCCTTCTGCTAGACCCCAGGAACTGGTGCTGCGGACGTGTCCACAGGGCAGGTGAAAGGATTTTCAGGCATGGAAATAGGGCATTTTCAGGGATTTTTTGGGGGGAGAGGTGGATGATGTGGCTGTGGCTTTGGGAGTCTCGCACCCCAGGCACGCTGCACCATGCACCAGCCCAGACCTATAACCCCCACTCATCTGGGGGCTGTTTCAGGAGCCACGTCCCTGTGAGACACCTACAAACAGCCCCAATCCCCGTGCACCCCGAAAAAGGGGAGAAAAGGGTATTTTGGGGCCGGAGAAGCAGCAACAAGCTGGCTGGAGGAGTGGAAGTGAGCGGCTCCACCACCACTCCCAGCAGGTCCTGCCCAGGCCAGGTTGGGTTTCCTGGCAGAGGGGAGCTGTCAGCGCTCCCCTGGCCCCAGGGAGCTGCCGGGGCCCTGAGTCACCCCGCGGCACCCCGCTCCTGTCCGGGCTTGTGCCAGGGAGCCCAGATGCGCCGAGCCCATATTTGGGGCTCAGAGCAGGGCAGGCAGAGCAGGCTCGGCGGGGGACGGGGCGTGGGAAGGAAGACACATGCCTCCCCGGGATGGGGGGGCTGCTTGTGACCCCCCGGGGAGAGCCTGCAGCAAAAGCCATTTGCACGTCACCGTTGAGAAAGCTGCTGCAAGCAGTGCAGGGGTGCAGCTGGCATCCCGGCTGGCGCTTGCAAGAACCGTTCTCATATCAGTTGAAAGGAGATGGTGGCAGGGTCACAGCCCGCTCTCGTTAGTAGTTGGCTCCTAACGATGCCCAGGGCATGGAGTTGAATGCCCAAGGAAATACGGGTGGATGTCCCAGGTGCTCTGGGGTTTTCCCATCAGCTGCCCACTGGCTGTCATCTCTCCGACTGCTGACAGCCACGCTGCTGTTCCTTCCTGTAAAAAACTCCTGTTGTTTTTTTTTTTTTTTTTTTTATTTTCCTCAGGTTTTCTGCTTGAACATTTTTGTGTCTGTCTGACACATCATGGGCCCAGAGCCAACAATATTTCTAAGACATTTTGTCATAACTTTGAGTGCCAGAACAATTAACACAACAAAGTTTAGATGTTTCTTTTGCATGTGATGCTTTCAAAGTGGGGCTTTTTTTTCTTTCTTTTTTAAGGTGTCTCCACTACTACCTGTTTGATTGCTGCATTTCTTTGAAGATCTGAAGCAGAGAAAACCCCACATGAAAGTCCTTCCATCTTCAATGGCACTTTGCTGCAGCCTGGAGCGGCCGAAAAAAAGGGGAGAAAGCAGCACCCGGAAACTTTGATCCTGTTTCCCTGGAGCATGAGGAAAGGCTGCATCACAGCTGAGCCTGAGACTTAAAAATGTGATCCCGGGTCCCACTGGGGACCCAGATAACCGAGCACTGGTAACCACCCTGAACCCTCAGTGTCCTCCCAAAGCTGTGGATGTGCTGCTCGGGCTGCTGGGTCTCTGTTGGAGGAGGCAGCCCACGGGATTTCTCCCAGCAGGATGGCTCTGCCCATCGATCCAGAGCAGCAGCTCTTCAGTGCTGGGGTGCGCAGCGCTGGGGCTCTGGTCTTCTCTGCAGCAGGATGGGGCAGAGGGGACCGGGGAGAGGGTGCTGTGCTCTGCCAGCACTGCTGGAGCGTGGTTTGCATCCAGGGGACCCTCCGCCCATCTCCTGTCCTTTGCTGGGCATCCACCCCATCGTGCCTGCGATGAGGAGCTGGGATGTGGAAGCCGTTGGCCCGAGCATCCTGCCCAGCACAGCCCATCACGGGCTGAGCCCCCACGGGGGCCGGGCAGGGCTGCATGGACAGCTGCCGTATGGCAATAACACCCCCCCCACCCCACCCCCCCTGCTTCTCAAGTGTTTCATATATGTGCAAAGCAGGCACGGGAGGCACAAAGCTGGCGGGGTTCCTCACGGCGAACCAGCCACGCTGGCTCGACCGCCCGGCCGGGCACGCCGTCACCGGCTGCCGTCGCCCGGTGAGAGGAGCAGGGCTGCGAGCGGGCTCTGCAGGGACGTGGCACACCCAGATGCTGTCTCCTTGCCAGGCTGCCGGCTCGGAGCCGGCTGAACCGCTTTCTCCGCATGCAGGCTTGGCTTCTTGCAAAAGTAGGTGAGGCAAGAGAGGAGCCCATTTTTCCCGAGGCAGAGGCTGGGGGGTGGGGGGGCCGGGGCTCAGCGCCGCTCACACGCAGGGCAGTCCTGCTGCAGGAAATTCCCAGCCAGGATGCAAACCCGCTCCTGACATGGCGATGATGTCCCAACCTATGCAAACATGATGAGCAAGAAGCAGGCCTCCTGGCAACTCCGCAGTAGGTCTTGTGGGTAGATAGGTATTGGCGTTCTCATTTTACACCTGAAGAAACTAGAGTTGTGCAGTTACTTGGGTGCCTAGAGATGCAAAGCGTTGCCTCACTGGATTGTCAGGACTGCCTTGGTTGGCTGGGTACCAGCCTCCTGAATTTGGGACCCACCAGGTCCAACCCTTTCAGGAAACCCATCTGGGTGCTTCTTTGCATTCACAGGCAACCAGATACGCTGGGAAAATCACCCTCCCCTGCAGCTCCCAGTAGTCCCACACTCCCTTCCCGTGTGAGACATGGGACAAGCCCCCTCACGGCGCTGGGCTGGGGGATGGAGGCTTCTGGCCGATGCAGAAATGGTTTTTGGCAGAAGCGTTTCAGAGCGTCCTGCTTGCCCCATGCTGGCCTGTGCAGACCTGGCTGGGAGGGTCGTGGTGTTGGGGTGCAGTCTCACTGAGGGTCTGGCTTTCCCCCCCGTGCACCAGCCTCAGCAGAGCCCTGCCCGGCCGGAGCGGTGCTGACCCGGGCACCGCGGAGATGCCATCGTGGTGACACAGCAGCAAGAAAAGGTGTTGCAAACCTCAGTGTCCCTCGGGGCCACCTGAGTCACTGCGGTGTCAGGGCTTCACCCCAGACGGGCCACCCCGGGGACCCGCAGTGCCTGAGGGATGACAGCCAGAGGCTTACACAAACCTCCGGTGCTCCACGGGCGGCTGAAGGGCCAGGATGAGTGTGCCTGTAGTTGGGGAGAGGGTGTCTGTAGTCAGGATGAGGGTGCCTGTAGTCGGGGAGAGGGTGTCTGTAGTCAGGATGAGGGTGCCTGTAGTCGGGGTTGCTGCCCACGGTGCAGCCCCACACCTCTGCACTCTGCCTGCGGCTGCCCACAGCACCCTGCTCTTGGTAGCCGGGAGGGCACCAGCCCACGGGCACGGGGGACAGGGACAGCAGAGCCATCTCAGACCCTTCGGGAAGCCTGGGTGGGGGGTAGCAGGACCTTGAGACTTTGGCCAACGCCTTTGGCCATTTGGTGCCTGGCGTGGGGCACCCTACGTTTAATTTGATTTATGCTGGCACCTGCGCAGCCCCGTGAGGGCGACTGGTGATCGGTACAACCAAGCCCACCCCTCAGCTGGCACCCGACAGGGTCGGTACCTTGAGATAAGGCAGTCTGAAAGGGAGGGACAGTGCTGCCCCTTCCCTCTGCTCCTCTCTGGTGGCTTTTGCCAGGCAGGAGGCAGCCGGGGAGACATCATGGACCACCCCCCCCAGCCTCCGCCACACTGCGATCGACCCTGCGAGTCTGGGCAGCCTTCGGGGAGCTACAAAATCAATTATTTTTCTAATCTTATCTAGCTGTCTCTCTCCTGCTTTCTCTTGTGTGTCTTTCCCTCCCTGCCTTCCCCTCCCTCCCCTGTGCTTTGTAGCCGCCCGACAGCCCTGCTTCCCCCCTCCAGCCCTTCGCTTTGATCCTAGGAAGAAGCAATTGATCCTCCTTATCTTTATTGTGGTAGAGACATTCCCAGCACTGCCCTTAATTAAATTCCTCTTAATTTTCTTCCGTAAGCCTTTCTTTCCCCCAACCCCAGACAAGTATTTATTTTCAAATGTGCAATTAAATTATTAGATTGGCCATGAGTATAACAGGAGCCAGAGCCACTGGGGCCCTGCTCTGCACGGTTTGGGGGGTAACCTCGGGGCTCTCCCTCCCCACAGAGCTGAGATGTGGGCTTACAGGTTCATACGAGCTCAAGGTGCTGCTGTTCGCCCCGTGTGCCCGAGCGTGGGTGCACGGGGCAGGGAGCTCAGACTCGGGGGGGTGGCAGCCCCTGTGCTGCTGCAGGACCTGGGACCAGCCTGTGGCAAAGGAACAGCACGTGTCTAGCAGCCAGCACCCACAGGCATCGGCCTTTCCAAACCCCACTGTCCCCCCAGGAGCCGCTCCACGGCGTGGCTGCTGTGCCGTGGGTGGCTGCAGACAATGTGCATGGGTGACCCCGTCCCCCTGCCACTGGTGGCAGCCCCGGAGAGGGAGAAAGTTGCAGCCCATGGGGTGATGGGCTGAGACTACCCATGCCGACCTACCTGCTCCTGGCTCTGGCTCTGGCCAGGACTTGCCCTCCCCGAGCGGCTGCGGGAGGTTGGACTCATGAGCCGTGGTTTTAATCGCAGTGACTCGGAGGAAAGGGGCTGCTTGGGGTGGTTTTGTCTCCCAGCACTGGCTCCCTCCCCACCTTTCCCTGGCTGCAAGAAAGAAAAGTGATGCTGAACAACGGGGGCAGGCAGACCACCCTTCCCAGCCCCGATGGGGGTGAGGGAAGCGGGACGGGCTCACGGGTGACAGCAGCATCCTCCTGTGCCCTGCTGTGCCCTGGGGGGGGAGGGCACTGGCACTGCCCACAGTGGCATGGACACTGCCCACAGTAGCACAGGCACTGGCCACAGTGGTGCAGGCACTGGCCACGGTGGCATTGGCACTGGCCACGGTGGCACAGGCACTGGCCACCGCCGCTCGCGCCAGGTGAGACCCCAGAGCTGGCTGCTGGCTGGGGCTCTGCACAGCTTTAAGCTTTTCCGCTCGGAAATTTTAACTCCAGACACTTTGACCTCGGGGGCAGTGAGTATTTTTCATGTAGATCAGTAGAAATTCCCCCGGAGACAGCGCAGGAATGCGAAGCATGTTATCCTTGGTACCAGCTCTTTCTTTTTACAGCCTAAGCCTGGCCACGCCGGCGAGGGGGAGGGGATGCCTGGGGTCCCGCCGTCTTTCCCATTGATGATTGCCAACATCCTCCTCCTCAAGCCCCCTTCCTCCTCATCCTCCTCCTCCTTCTTGGGAAAATTCCCCCTCTGCCTCGCACCCCCCACGGTGTGCCACGGTGCCTGGGTGAGGGTCTCCATGCCAGGGTTTGCAGCAGGGTGAGAGGGGGGGTGGGCAAGCCAGGGGTGAGGCAATGCCAGCAGCACCCTAAAAAGGAGGCAAACACCTCTGGGACCCTGCATGAGGGAGCAGCCTCCAGCTCTTAATGTTCCTCTCCTTGGGCATGCAGGGAGATCCCTGGAGCAATGGGGACACTGTGGGGATATTTTGGGAGATCCACCAGCAGAGCAGAGGTCAGCAAATACATTATTTTATCATCCAAGGCTCGTGCAGCTGGAAACCCGATGGCATAATGCTATCAAGATAAATTGCTGCCTTGTTCATCTCCATTAAGTGCAATTACCCCTGAGATACCAAACCAATTTATTATTATTACTTCTTCCAAGCTCGCTGCGGTGACGGACAATCACACATGTGAGGCAGGAGAAGGGGGCCAGCGCTGCCTGGCCACCGCTCGCCCCACGCCATGGGGGAAACCAGGGCAGCGAAGGGAAACCCCACGCGGTGCAGCTTGTAGTGGGTGTGAGCTGCTCCCCAAGCCAGGGAAGGGGTGGCTGAGCCCTGGGGCATTGGCGTGGGGGAGCAGGAGGGTCCCCGTGCCTGGCATCCACCAGCGCTGCCCGCCGCCCCTGTCGCTCTGTCTTATCCCACTCTCAATAGCAGACTGGGAGCCCAGCTGCAGCTATTACATAAAATGCAATTAGCAATGCGGGGTGAAGGAGGCCTGAATGGCATTAAGGAATTCCTCCCAGGCTGACGTCAAAGCTTCACCTCTCCTCCCGCCACTTGCACAAAGGGGGCTGTTATAAGCTACACCCCCCCCGCCCCCGCTGTGCCCAAATTCGAGTCCTCAGGGAGCCCCGGGCTGCACATGCCATGCGGGAATTGTCCCTGCAACCAGCACGAATGTCACCGGCAGCTCCCTGGCTCTCTGCGTAGGAGTTTTTGGCTCCCACCTCCCCCTTGCCGGGCATGGGAAGATGCCGGCAGGTCCCGTCTGCCAGCTGCTTGCCCACAAACGGGGGGCTTGGCTGGGTGCCCAGACCTGGGGAGCGGGAGGATGCCGGGGGGACAGTGAGGATGTTGCTCCTGGCTGGCTGGTATGACCCAGCCCACGGGCTCCACGTCTCCCGGGGGCGGGTTGGAGTGGGAATGGGGACCAGCCCAGGCAACTGGGCAGGGGGGACAGGCAGATCCGGGAACAGGAGGTATCAGAGGTCCTGAAATTCCCGCTGGGATGGCAGTCGCCCAGCAGGCTGGAGGAGCTCTGCTCACTGCCCCAGCACCAGGGTCTCCTCCTCCTCCTCCTCCTGCCAAGGAGGTGGCGGGGGCTGGTCCCTGCCAGGCCATGAGCGTTTTTGATGTGAATGCCCCAAAGTGTTACCGGCTGCTCCGCTGCCCTCAGCCAGCTGCAGCCCTGGCTCTGCTGCGGGGGCTGCCCAGCCTCGCAGGGCTCCAGCCTCCTGAGACAAAGTGCTCGCTGTCTCCTGCAAAAACCCCGCCAGCTCAGGGACACACCAGCCCTCCCCTCTCCGCACCCCTGGGCATCCCCCTCCCGCCCTTCCTCACTGCTCCAGCCCCGCAGGGAAGACGGGGCAGCGCCGGGCTGCGGGCAGGAAGGGGTTAAAGTGCTAATTGGGGTGAGGGACCCCACCCTGCCCCTACACAGCATTTAGGGAGGGTGCTCCGGGGCTGCCGCTCCTTTTCAGGCGGAGGGCGGGGGCCCCCCTGCGGACCCTGCCCGGTGTGAACGCCGTTAGACCGGCAGGAAAAGAAAACTGTTAAACCTTTTCCCAGGACTTTTCCCTGTTTTGTCTCTTCCTGCCTGCGGGCGTGGGGCTGGCAGCAGTGGGGCAGCTCCCCCCCGGGCTCTCAGGGTCTGGGGTCGGGCAGAGCCAAGCGACGAAGGGAGCTGTGGGTTGCAGGAGCTCAGGTTGTGGAATTTAATTATTTGCTGTTTTGTTCTTATAGCTATTTAACGAGGTACAAGCTGACCCGGCGCTGATGCAGGCAGCTCTGGATGTGGCGGGTTCCCCAGCCCTGTGCCTGAAATTCAGCCCAGCTCCGGGCAAGCCCTCGGTGCTCCGATGAAGTCCGTGGAGATGTGACCATTCACTCCGGAGAGGATGTGCCCTGGGTGTCACCCGCAGCAGAGGGACAGGGAGCCCCTGCAGATGTCTGCACCGTCCCTGCCCGCCCAGCCCACCTGGGCACAGCCCCAGCTCCTGCACCATCCTGCTCGCTGGGGCCTGGCTGCCTTGCCTCTGATATCAAACCCACGCCACCTCCTACGTGTCCTTTCCAGTAAGTACAGGGGATGCCTGGGAGTGGGGTCCATCCACGTGTCCCCAGTCCACACCAGTCCCCTCAAAGCCCCCCCGCCTGTTGCCTTGCTTCTCCCCGCCTGCTCAGCTGCCAGCTCAGATCCATTTGCCATATTTCTCCGTCAAAGCAGCTGAAACCCAGCCGGGTGCTGTGCTTCCGAAATAGTGCAGGCTCACTCCCCAGCTGTCCCCCCCGTCCCACCTAGCTCCCTCACAGCCTGCGTGGTTTAACCTGGGTGCAACTGGCCGGGCTGGGACGCAGCTGGTACCCGCTGGTCCCACTGCCAGGGCTCTGCAAGAACAGTGGGGCCACCTCTTGCTGTCGCCACCCTCCGCAAACCATGGCTTTTCTCCAGCCTTGGTCTCCTCCACCGCTTCTCTCCTTGCTGATGCATCAGACCCAGCACCCTGGGGTCGGGGCTCCCCCCCCAGAGCTGTGGCCTCAGGGTACAAGCTGGGGTCTCCAACCCAGTGTACCCCAAACCTCCTCCTTGCAGCCCCCCCCCCCCCCCCCCCATGTTGCCGGGTCCTCTGGCAGAGGGCAGGGCTCCTGCACTGAGCCCCAGCCACTGGGATGCTCTGGGAGTTGTGCCAGTGTGAGAGGTGATGCTCAAGGGGATGCAGGGAGCCCGATGTGGAGCCACTGGCTTGGCTTGGCCCTGGAGGAGATGGGAGAGGGCACGCACCTTCCCCCCGCACACACTGGAACTGCCTCGGCCCCTTCTGCAGGACCCCCCCCCGCCCCAGCACCCTGTGCTCTGCACCAGCTGGGCATGTCGGGCTGGGAAGTGCCACAAAAAATGTTAAGGGCCAAATTCTCAGCTGAGGCAAACTGGTTCAGGGCCTCCGAAGTCAGTGGAGTGGCACCCATTTGCACCAGAGGAGGATCTGACTGTGCATATACTTTTATATATATATTTATATATATGTGTGTGTGTGTATAGATATATTACATAAATATATATGTATGAAATAATTTAAGAAACATCCGAGACAGCATGCTGTGCTCTTGTGTAGGGCCGGGGAGGCTGGGAAGGCAGCTGCTTGCCTCCCCCCGCTCTACCAGCTTTGATTCACAAATGGAAACAGAGTCTTGAATTAAATTAAAAACCGCACGCGCACACACACGCACATACACACGACACGGTGCAGAGGCTGTAAAACTCAGAGGCGTGATGCTGGAAAGTCCAGGTGTCCCTGAAGAGATCAGATCAACTAAAGCTGAAGGAGGGGGAAATAAATAAAGGAAGGGAAACCAGCGGAGGGGATCTCACTTGTGCCGGTGTTTACTCCAGCAGTGGGTCCCCTGTGTCTGCCCAGGTCCCCGGGGGGACACAGGGACAATGTCACAGCCCTGCTCTGTCCTGGCCGGGCTGTGCTGGGGTTGGGAGAGGCTGGTGGGATGTGTGTGTCCTTCTGCATTTGCCTTGGATCCTCTTTCTCCTTCTCCACGTGCTTTGCTTTCGCTCCATCCTGGGACTGAGCTTTTTGCTCTTGGTCTTCAAGGATGAAAGGGAAAACCCAGCCCCAGCTAACCTCTCTCTTCTCTCTGCAGAAAGTTCTCCTGGAGCTGGGTTTGGTCCAGCTCGATCCTTCCCTTCTGAACAGAAGACCTCCTTCCCATGGACTTTCAGAACAGAATGACACTTAAAAAACAACTCAAAACCCCTAGAAAAACCCAACGCCCCATAAATTACCAGTTTCTTCCAAAACTCCTCCTCGTTCCCCATCCCGCCCTCCCCAAACCTCCCAGACTGACGGATCCCGGCTCCGACACGCTGTGCTCCGAGTGATTGCTGTCGGCTGCAGCGAGGATGGAGGGCCAGAAAAGCAACCGAACCGAGCATGTGAAAACAACCCGAAGGCTTTGGACCACCGTCCCCCCACCCCGGCCCTCTCCTCTGTGGGAAATGGAAAGCCCCCGGGGCCGCAGCGGCTGGGCTGCAGATCAGCTGGGGAGCAAGACGTGCTCCAGAAAGTAGCTGATGGAGTCCCAGTGCTTCCAGAGGAAGAAGAGGAAGAGGACGAGCAGGGCGGTGCTGAGGATGCGCATGCGGGTCTTCATGAGCGGGGTGATGAAGTTGGCGATGGTGGAGACGAAGACGAGCAGCACGGCCATCAGGGCCAGGATGACGTTGATGAACTTGCCCAGCAGCGCCCGGGCGTTGGCGTTCTCCACCCCTTCCAGCTGCACGACCTGCTGCTGCTGCTGCTGCAGCTCCAGCTTGGTCACCCGCGTCAGGCAGGACTCCACGGCCTCCTGCCAAGGGACAGCACGTCAGGGCTGGCTGGCGCCTCTGGGGACGCCCCGCCAGGGCTTTTTGGTATTTGCTGCGTGCTCTGAGACCTCGCTGCTGGCCGGTTTTGCTCGCGCAGCTCCGGTGGGTGCACGCCTTTGCTTCCCTCTGCAAACCCTTGGCCCACGCGATGTGCGATGCGTGCCCCCCGTGCTGGGGAAGGTCACGGTGCTGGGAGTACCTACCGCTGCAGGGGAGATGACCCAAACTGGGACAGTGGGGACTATGTGTTGGCCACCCGTGGCTCCTAACAGCCCAACGCTGCAGCCATCCACGCGGAGCCTTGCCCTGCCTTGAGCACCCAGGGACTTTAGCACAGCAGGGACTCGCTGGGGCACAGACAGGGATTCTGGGGATGTGGCTTAGTTACCTGCTTCTTGCTGTGGCAGCATTACAGTGAGGACCTCACCTGGAGGCTGCTAGAGAAAGGGATCCCCCTTGCCCACCCTCTCTCCCAGCCCGGGGTCCCTTCTTTGCCCCATGGATGGAGGGTGCAGTGGGGGGCCGAGCCCTCACGCTCCCCTACCTGGATGTCCCGTGCCCTCTCGTAGGACTGGTAGGCCACCTTTTCCTCCATGCTGGCCAGTTCCTGCTTCAGGTTGGTCATTTCATTCTGATGCAGCTCGGTGAGGTCGTTCAGCTGCTCTTCCAGGCGCTCGTACCTGCACGTGGAGGTGGGGGGGCGGGTTGGAGGGGCGCTGGGGTGGGCAGGTCTCCCCGCAGATCCCCCCCCACCTCCTTCCCCTGACACTGGGGAAAGCACCCAGCCCCTCCACCCCACCCCGCTCCTGTAGCTGGTTATGGCTGCCGAAGGGAAAGCATTGCACGATCCTCCACGGGAGCGGGTCTGGCAGTGGGGATTGCAGCTCCCCATGTTCCCCGGCGTGCAGGGCTTAGCCAGGCAAGCCCAGGTCCCCGAAGAGCCACCCTGGGTGACATGTGCTGCCACCCTGGCACCCACCCATCCCTACCTGTACCGCTCCTCTTGCAAGCACTGCGTCATGTAGGTGTAATCCCGCTGCAGCTGGGCCTTGAGGTCCTCCATGGAGTCCTCCAGGTGCGACTGGCTGTCTTTGATCTCCCGGAGCTCCTCCAGGATGGTGTCGAAGTTATTGTGGTGGCTGTCCAGCGTGTTGGACTTGGGACTCCCCAAGCCGCCGGGTCCTGCCCCTGAGTTGCTGCCACCAGCCGAGCCGGAGGTGGCACTGGAGCACTCGTCGTCACTGCCGTACTTGGGGCTGGAGACCAGGGTGGCACTGCCGCTGAGAGCCCGCGAAGCCTCCTCCGGGTGCCCGTCGTCCAACGTGTCCTTCAGGTGGGCGATGTTGTCCGCGCTGCCAAACTTGTTCCGGATGAGGCTGGCGAACTCGCGGGGCTTGGAGACCACGGCGGTGTGGGTGGCCTGGGACAGACCCGAGAGCCCTCCCTTGACGCCCTCCACCACGCCGCCGCCGAAGCCGCTGATGCTGGAGCGAACGTTGGCGCCCACGTCCTTGAGCCCCTGGTGCATGTCCCGGAAGACATCTTTGGGCTGCCGGGAAGGGCCGTTCTGCTCGATCTCCTTCAGCTTCTTGTGATAGTGCTCCAGCTTCTTGTGCAGCTGCGCGATGGTCTGCGCCGACTTCTGGTTCTTCTTCTCGAAAACCTGCTTGATGCGGGAGGCTTGCTGCTTATCCGCGTTGTTGGCCAGCTTCAGGTACTCGGCCACGTTGTCATCCCGAGCCTCCTGCTCGATTTTGATCTGCTCGGTGATCTTGAGGATCTTCTGATGCAGGTGCTCAATGGCAGCTTTCGTCCTGTGAGGGTCAGGGGTGCCATCGGGGACGTCGAGGCAGACAGTGCCGTCGGCGTCGCCGTGCCCGGCGGTGGAGGGCAGGCTGAGCGCGCCCACGTCCCCCTTGTCCAGCTACGAGCAAAGAGAGAGAAGGGCGACGTTCAGCAGTGGGAGGTAACACCCAGGCAGCCCCCGGGGAGGGGGATGGAGGCGAATGGGAATGGGGGGGGCAGAGGAGGGGGAGGGAGGCAAGAGCTCAGCAGGAGAATGGTTAACCAGAGCAATAGCGAGAAGTTGTTTTGTTTTGTTTTGTTTTTTTTTTCCAGCTGGTTAAGCATTTCCCATACCACTACTGCTGGCATCCTGGGAATAAGCCAGTTAGAGGGCGCAGCAACAAAATAGTTAGGGTTTCAGGGCTGGTTTCAGCCAGTGGTTTTCAGCAAGGAGGATCTGCCACCGGCAGCTCGCCTCTGACTTTCTGCTCTCGCTTTGCAGAGATGGGCACCCGCGTTTCTGGGCTGCTGGGCACCCAGCATCAGCCAGGGCAAAAGGAGCCGGGAGCTAGAACTGGAACCCATCATCAAATCTCCCACCAAACCAGCAGTGAGAGCAGGGATTGAGCAACTCAGAGGTATTTTAGTCTTGTTTTCAGACTTTGACTTTTTGCCTAGATGCACACAGGAGTTTCTCAGCCGAAGAGAAACTCTGCCATAACCCTGGTTTGTGGGTGACTCGGGAGCAGCTCCCGATCCCCAGAGAGCAGCAGGCTGCAGGTGCAGGGACTCCTTTGCTTTCTTTTCTAAGGTTTCTCACCTGGCAATACCAGACTCCTCTTGCAAACACAAGCTGCCACCTAGAAAGTTTGGACACATGCTCATTTCCATTTTACAGATGGAAAAACTGGAGCTTTGGGAGAGAAAATCACTTGCCTGAGGCGGCACTTAAAATCCCTGGGAGAGCCTGGACTGCAACCCAGGGTCCTGCCTCGCACTCTCCAACCTGGGCATGCTGCTTTGCCACTTAAAAAAAAAAAAAAATCACTAAATCTTTCCAGTTTGCTGGGTTTTATATGCAGATTCTTATGCAAATCTCAGTGGTTGTATAAATGGCTCCTGGCTTCTAATTAAGAGCTGCTTGAAAGTTAAATACTGTTGGCAGACCTGAATAATTTCTAATTTCCATCACACTTTCCCCGAATGACCCTTTAATAGGGATAATGCTGCGAGATCATTGCTTAGGAGTGTGTTATCACCAGGAAATGCCTTGTTCCGGAGGGAGGAATGTTCTCAAGATGCTGCTTATAAACGCTCCCGTCTGCAGCAGGTCCTGCGTGGGGCTCTGAAAAGCAGGGGCAAACGCTGCCGTTCTGTTATTTACTTGCACCTCCTTTTCCCTGGGCGCTGCTGTCCTGCTGGGAGCTTGGGGGTGTTGGTGCTTCATGTGGCGGTCTCAGCCTCCTTGGGAAGCAAAAGCAGACAACCACAAGCTCGGTGGGAGCAGCCCCCCCTTCCCAAGGCTTTTCTTCTCCATTCGTTGCAGCAACACCACTGTAATGTGGGGCAGGGGCTGGAGGATGGGAGCAAAGGGGAAAGCCAGCAGCCCCACAGCCCACAGGCGGACGTGGGGCAGAGCTGGGATCTGGCTTCAGTCTGGCTTGAGCAGCACATTTAAAAAAAAAAAAAATAATGCCCAACAAACCTGCAGAATTTTCAGACCCCTCTGCCAGGCTATTCTTAGTTGCTCAAGATGGACTGGACCCTCCAGCCACCCCATGAAGGGTTTCACTTTGGTTTCTTATCAAGAAATTAGAAGCAGCAGGAAACAGACTTTTTGTTCAGATGTGCAGTTTTCGGTACTGTCAGGGACAAACCAGTCGTGGCAAAGGAAAAGGCGGCCCCGGAGATGCTGAAATGGGAAACCCCAGCTGGGCCAGTGAAGGGGAGAAGTCGTTCAAACTTTGTTTCCAAACAGGGAAAGATTTGGGAATCACACAGACCTTTGTCCCTGCACAGCAAATCTTTTGGATTTATTCATGGGAGCGTATTTAGGAGTGCGGGGGGAAGGAAGGGCAGGATGAACGGCACGGATGTGATGCTGCCCATCCATGCTGACATGGCTGGGGTGGAATCCTTTCCCCAAGCCCCACTGAAAGCTCTGCACTCTCTCGGACACAGGGCACATCATAGGAAAGCCACATCAGGTTATTGCTTTGAAAACAACCACCAAAAAAAGACAATACTGATCTCTGCAGTATTAACAGACAGTGCCTACTAAATCCCAGCAAGCCTAAATGACTGTGCGGTGGATTTAACCAGGGGATTAGTAAAAGCCACGTTTTCCCTACATGCAGGAAACCTTCTGGTAGGCACATCAAAATGAAAGTGCTGTTTTCCAGCCCTTGTTTTCTAGGCAGGCTCGAAGGGGAGAGCAGGGGCTGATGTGGGATGCGGGAGGAATGCAGGACGCAGGAAGAAAAATTATTCTTATCAACAGAGTTTAACCCGGGAGAGCTGAGATATGCAAAAGGCTCAAGTAAATAAGCTGAGCACACAGTACTTAGAGGGCCACGGCCGGGCACAATTGTGCAATGCTGTTTTATTTGCTGCTGCAGGTTTGATGGAAGGAAGCCCAGGTGGCAGGTGAGGAGCTTCGGGGGCCAGCAGCTCGGTCGTGGCTGTGTCCCCAGCATGGGGCTGTGGGTGTCCTGGCACACCCATGACTGGAAGGGATTTAAACCCATTCTTAAGCAATTGCACAATTACTGCGAAGTTCAGAACAAAACTCTCAAGGCACTTACTCATGCCCTGAACTATTCTGTTTTCCATACCCTACAGCCTACGAGGAGGTGCAGCGGATGAGCTAACGCCGTGGCTCCTGCTGCGCTGACCCCGAGCGAGGACTTTCACTGGGAAGTGTGACCGTGGTTCCCAGCTGAAATCCAACACGGGGCCAAAACTGCCGTGGAAGGACCAGATGCACCTTCAGGCATGGGAAAAAGAAGTACCACCGAGCTGTCGAGGGATGCTGGCATGCAGGGCAGACCCGAGGAGCTGATGCACTGATCTGGCAGTTCTGCAGCGTGGGTGTCACCGTGCCCCGGGCCCTTGGCTGTGGAAAGCCACGAGGGAGAGGCCACAGCCAGCAGAGGAATACAAGCGGGCAGTGGATGTGGAGAGGTTGATTTTGGGGCAGTCATTAAATGCAGGTGTTTCTGTGGCCCCTCTTCCTCAGAGCACTTTACCAGCATCATTCGGGACAGCAGCCATCCCGTGAGCTGGTGATTGCAATTAGCCCAGCGTTGCAGGGGACGCTCGGGGTGTCCCCAGTCCCTTCCCCGTCCCCACGTGCGTTCGCAGCCCTGTGCCTCCCGGAACGGAGCCGCTATTCCCACCAGACCGCGTTACCCACCCCAGGCATTGAAAATAGAAGCAGGAGCCCTGACTCACACTTCCCACCCTCCTTTCAAGCCTGCAGCGGAGACCAAAGCCGGCGACCCCGTGTCCCCCTCTGTGTCCTGCCTGCTCCTGGCCGGACACAACGGGTCGGCAGCAGCTGCCTCCGCTGATTTATCAGCCTGAGAATAAATTTTCTTACATAATGTAGTGAGGCACACGAAGGGTTTCAGCTCGCAGCTGAGCTTCCCACCCCGTCTTTGCTGCACCGGCACGGATCGTGCCGGTGGGTTTCATTCACCGAGCGCCAGGAACGGAGGTACCGAAAGCCCCTACGGGTCTCCCCGCCCATCGGCATCCTCCCCGTGGTCTTGTTCTAACCCCAGCGGTTACCGGGACCTACCTCCATGGTGGGCAGGGCTCGGGTCCCCCGGGGCTAGTTGGCGAGGGCTGCTCGGCCGTGTCCCCGCCGCGGCACGGAGCCCGGCAGCGATGCGCTGGCTGCCATGGCGGGGGGCCTGGCCGGGGGAGCGCGGCGGCTGACGGCAGCAAAGTTTCGGGGGAGCAGCGGGGAGGGAAGGAGGAGGAGAGCCCTCCTGCAGACCCCCCCGCAGGGCTGGCCCCGTGTGCCCGGGCGCTTCCCGAATGCGCAGGGAGACTGAGCTGACGGGTGCAGCGGGATCGCCGACTCAGGGAATCTGCTGGAGCTGTTTACAGCTCTCAGCGACTGGAGGTTTCAGGGCTGTAACGCAAACCCCACCTCGTTCCTGTGGCGGGATATTCACACGCCTCCAGCTCCATACGCTGCCTCTGCCCTGACGCGGGGGGTCGGGACAGGCTGCTGTCGTTTGCTGTGTCACATACCAGGACATAAAGCCCGGGAGAGGCAGGGGGAGGCATGCACAAAGCACAACCCCGGGTGGGAGCTACATATGGGAAAAATACACTCATTAAGCAAGGAGCTGGGCAGCCCGAGGGAGCTAAAAGCTGGGAACCAGCTGACAAGGTAGTGTCTTGGCCATGCACAGGGAAGGAGCCGGGTCCAGCTGGCCGGTGGAGCGGTGCCGACCTGCTCACGCCACGGAGAGTGATGGGGAAGGTTGCACCAACCCGATTCTGCCACGGGAGAACACACGATGCACAGAAAACACATGCAGCTGACCGACCAGATATAAGGGTTTGACACTTCACGTGCGATTAAAAAGCTATGAAATGGGACATCCGAAAAGCAAACAGGGACAACAGCAGGCTCTGGTTCTGCAGCCGTTTATGCTGGGGTCAGTGAAGCTGGTGAGCGCCGGAGCAAAAGTCCTGGGTGAGAAAGGAGAACCCTGAGCTTGTGCATTTGACTTGGCCCAAACCCGTGGGGTTGCAGAGCGGGGTCGATGTGGCCAGCGCTGCAGGATCAGGCCTGGGTGAGAGTGATTGAGAGAAGCAGAATTCAAGCCCACAGCTGTGCCAGCCCAAAGCCCCCAACGTGCCCTGCTGATGCCAGGGCTGTTTGAAACCTCAGACCAACTGCGGCCGCGGATCAGAGCATCTGTGCAGCCGCAGACAACGGGCTCAAAGAGAAAGGTTCATTTGCAGCGCTCTGGTTTAGTTATTTCTCAAAACAAGCAACAAGACAACAACAGCTTAGGAAGTATTTTCAGCCACACATTGAATTGTACAGGCTGGACCGATGAGCTGATCGTGACCTAGATGCATATTTAATGGGGAAGACCGTGCTGCTCCCACAGCTGAGAGAAGCCGAGCACCGCTCAGCCTTGTGCTTCCCATCATCTCTTGGGCTGTCCCTACGTCCTGTGCCCTGGAAGCGTGACTTGCCGCATCAGAGAGGCTCGGGGTGCAGTGCTGCACCCCTGAGCTACGGTGCACAGCACAGCCAGCACTCGCCCACGCTGGAGCTGGCCCTGCGCGGGTTTAGCAGCTGGGATGGGCAGCGCAAAAATCAACCTGCCCTGGCATGGATGGGTTTAAAAGGTTTGGTTTGACGGCTCCACAAAAGCACCATCCCCCAGGTCTCGGTCACTCCGTATCCTGCAAACGTGAGCTCCCCTAAACCTCACCACTGCTCTTGCAACGTTGGGGAAGCCTCCCCATGGGGACACGTCCCTTCCAGGAGACATCGGCTCTGACAGGTCTGGGGTGCCGTGGGCTGCCGGAGCACACATGGCTGTGGATACACTGCCCAGCGGGACAGGAGGAACCGGGCACCGAAGCAGCAGCCTCCACTCGGGCTGCTCTGAGCCAGGAAAGCATTTCCTTGAATCACCCGCAGCCTTTAGCCCGGCACTGCTGGATCCCCCCTGGACTGGCAGCAGTGCTTGCGCTCGCGGCTCTCCGTGCACCACTGCGGGGAGGAGGCAGAGCTGGAGCCGTCATGGACCGATCCGTGATGTGAAGCTGCCAGAGCACGGTTCGACACCAATAACTAAAATCCTTGGTCCCTTCTAGCCCACTTTCCAGCCACGGTGGCACCGGCACCGTGCGTGGCACCCTGCCCAGTGCGTCCCCAGCCGTGCCTGGACGGCGTTTATATGAGATGGTGCTTGGGAGCAAGGAACAGGCTGAATCCACCACGCAGCAGCACAGCTCACCAGTGCTGTCTTCCAAAACCAGTCTTGGCTGCTGGCCCCACGGTGGGGAAGCAGCTCTGGAGGGACCCGGCTGGTCCCTGCACTCCAGCCTGGGGACCGCACAGCCCTGCGCTGATCTGAGCATCCCCGCAGGCCCCGTAACCCCTGAGGGAGTTGCTTCTACACGCAGAGCTGTCGGCAGCCCCCGTGTTTCTCGGTCTGTCCTCTCAGGAGGACAGCATCTTGCAGGCAAAAGCCTCCCCTCTCCAAACGGCTGCCAGTTTGTACGAGCAACCTCTGTGCGTGCCGGCGCTGAGCCCCTTCCCTGCACACCCACTCGCTGTTTGCAGGCACTGGCGGGGGGGCTGTGGTACCATCCACAGCAAAGGGCACAGAGAAGAGCAGCTTCCCCAGTAAGTTAAACCCACCAGGAGCAGAAACCAGCTGTGCCTACCGTGGGGTGCTCGGCTGTGCCAGAGAAGGGAGAGGAAGGAGCCGAGTTTCCTCCTGGTGCCACACCGATGCTCCAGAGACTTGGGGTACGGCCAGACTCCGTGGGCAATGCCACAACGCTGCCCACGGGGACCGGTGCTGGCAGCACACCCGGCTCCTTGCCAGCGTGGGTAGGAGCAGTGTGTCTCCCGTGGGCAGGCACCGCTCCTCATCCGTCCCTCCGATCCCACCCAGCGAGGGTGGATTTTGCAGCCCGGCCAAGCCCCAGGCTGTGGATGCCTCCGGGCATGACACAGGGCAGATTACGGAGGGACACTCATCTTTAGTTTAACATCTCTTATATCATCACTTCTCATTTTAGCTCAGGAGCCCGAGGTCACTTCCCATCACTCTTCCGCTGTCTCAGCAGGGCAGGAAAAATCCCCAGCTGCACAAGACACTCTGGAAAACACCCTCCCTGCTCCGAGCCTTGCTTTCCATTTCCCTTGTTTAAAGCGCTGGGGCTGCCCCGGAGCCCCCCTGCTCCCCAGCGGCTGCAGGCGGCGGAGGGAAGCGCCTTTCGGGGCTGCCAGGCACAGCCCCGCTTCTGTGCTGCAACTCAGTCCAACCCAGCCTGTTGTTAACTGTAATGCCCCCCCCCCCCCCCCGAACCCCCCCTCACCTCCTGCCAGCTCACAGCCCCCCCCAAACCCTGCCTGACCTGCCTGGCCTCGGGGAAGGATGGAGGAGCACAGATTTCCCCAGAGGAGGCTGAAAAAGCGAGGACTTGATAAACGCCAGGATGCTCAGGATAAGACTTTGCAGGAAGCTTGCTGCAACGAGACCTGGAGAGCATTTTTTTTATTTATTGGGGACCTCAGGCAGCTTGATTCATAGGAAACTGCCTGTTCTCAGCTCCCCAGAGCCAGGGGAAGGTTAGGGTTAGCAAATAATTGCAGAAGCAACAACATCGCCTATTAATGCCCCAGCAAAGCGAGGTGGAGCGGTGGTACAGCATCTCCCCTCCCGAGGGCCTCCCTTCCACACAATGCAAAAATCCTGCCGGCATGGGAAAAGTGGGGGTTTTGCAAGGAAATTACCCGAGAGGTTGGTGGTGGATTCCCCTCCATCCTTAGCACCAGCTCTGCTTTAGGAGATTTAGTCCGCTGCTTAGAAAGCTGCAGCTATGTTTTTCACACCTGTCTGTAAGAGGCAAATTTAAAAATAAATAAATCCCAGCTCCCATGCAAAGGAAAACCTTGGATAGATGTAAAATCACAGCACATTCGGTGTATGCTGGTGCTGTGTGGTGCAGAATCTGGCCCTGAATGCTTACAAAGTCCCGGTCCGAGCATTTCAACCAAGAGACGGGTCACTTAGCGATGAAACACAAACACGTGGCAAATTTTGGACTCAAGCTCTGCCTTTGCTGGCCGGCACAGGAATGCACAGGGCCTGAGCTCAGCATGGAGAAGCAGGTACTGGAAAAAAGGAGGAAGACCAGCTGAGCTGCACTAGAGTGTCCTCAACCAGGCTGGGGAAACTGCGTACAGATTATTGCGAGCCAGGATGCTGATACAGGTGAAGATCTGCAGAGCCCACCGCTCCTCAGCCTCACATTCCCCAGTGCTTTTGGTGTCCAAAGCAAGTGGCTTTTTGGAAAAGGCCTTAATCCTTGCAAGCAGCGGCCACACAGAGCCCAGCAGCAGCCTGACCTTCACCTGAGGACCACCTTGCTCCTCACCCCTGGACATCCCGAGTCTTTGCCTTGCCTAGGGGCAGGAAGGGGAGCGGAGGACGGGTACTTACAAAGACACCCAGCAGAGAATTTAAGAGCAATATCCTTTTCCCGGGACAAGAGTCGGGAGGATGCGGTTCCGGCAGGAGGATGCCCTGGTCACTCCTGCAAAGCGCCTGGCCGGTGCTCCGCGAGGCGGCCGGACCCTCTCCCTCCGTCATGCCTGCGGTTAAGGAGTCCAAGGGGCAGAGGACGGTGCAGCGTGTGTTTGCAGAAGAGGCACTGTGAGGCTCTGAGGGAGCCAAGAACAAGCAGCGCAGGCTGGCGAGCAGGGAGGGAGCCCGGGGGGGGAGCGGGAACAGGCTGGGTGCCACAGGGGCCGGTCCTGCTCCTCCAACTGTGCTGGGAGAACAAACAGCACCGCCAAGCGCTGCCTGGCCGGGCTGCCTTCCCAACGGCGCAGAGAATAGACAAAGGAGCCGCCGCGGTTCCCCAGTCCCCAGTTTGAGCTGGGACGGTGCCACGGGGGGGGGGGAATCAGCGGCAGCAGGCGGGGGGCGTGTTCCTGCACGGCACCCAGCAGAGCCCTGCGTGGAGGGCGGCTGCGTGGGTGCCGGGGGGGCAGAGCCGGGGATCCGTCCCTGCCCTGGGTTTGGGGAGTCCCTGTGCCTCGTTGCCCGTCCATACCATGCGTTTCCTAATTCGACACCAAACCCTCTGGGCTGGGGACTGTCCCTCGTGCCTTGGGCTTGCAGGTCACTGGGAGGGACACCTCTGCAGAGATGACTCAATGACCATCCCTCATGGGTGAAAATATTCAGGGCCCTGCCTATGCTTGGAGAATCTTTGGGAAAATTCCTGCAGTCGTTTTCACGGGAGGGAGTAACCCCGGGAGCTCCCGCAATGGTGCTATTTCTCTTGATGAGTGACACAGCATTAAAAACACCAGCAGCACCCCCAGCCCATGCCGCAGCTGGGTTTTGACACCCAGGGTGCTTGTGCAGCTGGGGAGGGGGGGATTTTTGGCAGCTTTTGTATGAAGGCTTTGAGGGGGAAGGCAGGGAGAGGCAGAGCCGCAGCGAGGCGAAGAGTCACAAGGCAGGACCCTGCTTTGCTCATCCTGACTCAGGAGCCAAATCCTGCTCTCAGCTACAACCCTGTGACAGCAGGGGATGGGCAGGAGAGATGGCGGCATGGATAATGAACCCTTGCTCCCCCAATCCTGTCCTGTCCGTCCTGGGCATCCACCCTGCACACCAGCCGCCCGCTCGACCCAAATCCCCCGGGGGCAGGCGGCAAGACGGCGTTTGCTGCGCCTGCCTGTCGGGGAGCGGGAGCTGCTGGTGGGCTGGAAACAACAGCCATATGTCAACGAAGGCTGAGGAACACGATGTCTTTTGCTAGGAGGTGAATCAGTACGAGAGTCTGATATTCTTCTTCTCCTGAATTAATTAAGCAGCAATCTCGGGTATCTTTGTCTTCACTGCTATTATCTGCTTTTCCCAAACTGCTCCTCGAAGCGCCAGCCCGATGGGAGTGAGGGAGCGAGTTCCCACCACCACCCTTCGTGCACTGACTCTCATTCTCCTGTGACACACCGGGAGATGGAGGTAGAGAGGTGGGAGCTGACCTGTACTCTCGCACGTCTGGTTTGGTGATGCCCAGCGGGGGCTCAGTTTGCAGCTGAGGTCAGCAGCTCCCCCCCAAAAACCCTTGGCACTTGTAGTGTCTCCACACACCCGTGCTCCCCAGCTCACCCTCTCGAGAGCCTGTCCGGGTGGCGGGGGGCTGCAGGGAGGACAGCTTTACACTACTCTTCCCTCTGTTCACTTTTGCAGGCAATCTTGGCCTATTTTAGCTCCTTCCCCTGGGTTTTTAACACCAGAACTCGCTCAGAGTTTGGGTGGGAGGGAAGGATGTGCTTTGCCTGTCAGCAAATCCTCCTAAAGAGATGCAAGACACTTCACCGAACGCCTGGAAGTGTCGGGCCTGGTTCCCAGCTGGGGAAACTGAGGCAGGAGGCGAAGGAAAACCCCTGCCTGGGAATCTCCTGCCTGCGTTAGATGCGGGGACAGCAACTAAAAGCAGTGAAGAGTCAAAGGTCCTGTGCCACCTTAGCTCATGCCAGCTCCTTGGGGACTGTTAGGTGCTCAGCACCTCCAGAAAGCAGGCTGCCAGCTTAGGAGCTCAGCCTCAGGCTTCTGGTTTTAGGATCACTGGCCCCAGTTCCGCAAGCACTCAAATTCCCATTGAAAATGAGTTTTAGGGGCAGCAAAGCATCACCAGCAACTGAGCCACCCTGGTGCACCCGGCTGACCTCCCTTGCTACCGCCACGTCCTCACCCTTTGCAGGGAAGAAGGATACTCAAGAAAAGCCGTGGAGCAAACCCGGCTTCCTACCAGCAAGCCCCCGGCCCCGGGGCATCTCCCGTCCGAGCTGGAGCCGGGCTGGGGCTGCTCAGCACCCCGACAGGCCCTGCTGGCCCTGGGGGGTCATGTCTGGGTTGCGCAGAGTCCCCGTCCCCGTCCTTGTCCTTGTTGTCAGCTGAGACCAGTTCTGGGTAACTGGAGCCGTAAGAGGTGAGAAACCACGTTCCCTGCCCTGAAACCGAAAGCGGTCGGATGCCGGTGGGGCCAGAGGGAGTCAGGGCTGAGCCGGACACGCCGCAGCCAGACAGGGCAGATGAGCTTCGCGTGAAGTCCCCAAGCTGCTGGGGTGACAGCTGAGCCATCCCACAGCCTGCTGGCCACCGCTCCATGCCCGTGGGCCACAGCCACCCCCGGGGGGGGGGATGCTTGGAAACTCCAGGTTTCTCCCTGGCTATAATCCGTCTCGCCCTGATATAGCCACTGACCCGGTGAGCGTCTAAATTTAGCGGGATGAATCTTGCCCTGTGTTTGGTGGCAGCAGGACGGCGGTGATGGGGCCGTAAGGACAGGCTCCCCCTGCGAGGCAGAGCCCCAGGAGGCTGCGGACCACCTCCCGCAGAGCCGGGAGCCGGCAAACGGCACATTCGGGCTACGAGCCCATAAATAAACGTGGCCCGCAAGCCCAAAGCTGAGACATGGCACGAAGCCCCCCTGCTCCCCCCCGGTTCCTCTCCCCTGTCTCACGGGAGAAGCATCCGCACCGGGGGGCCAAGGCGGCTGCAGGAGGGGTCCGGGGGGGCCGCGGGCAGCGGTGGCAGCTGGTGCTGTCACTTGGTGGGGGACACCGAGGGCAGACGGGCAGGGAGCTCGGCCAGGGTCCAGCCCCTCAAGGGGTGCTCCGCGGGTCTGAGCCGCGCTGCCGGCCCGGGCTGAGCACTCGCACTCGTGACGCTTGTGAGCGGATCCCTCTGGGATGCCGGGGAGAAGCCGGCTGGGGGGTGCACACTGACAGACGGATGGGCAGACAGACACCCGTGCACGCCGGTGCTGTAACGCTGCCCTCTAACGGCCACCGGCCCCGGATCCACCCCGCTCCCCCCGCCGCTGCTCCGTGTGGGTTGCAGGGGGGCTCGGAGGGACCCTGAAACCCCGGCGCAATGTGGGGGCTCACCTGGACGTGGACCATCCCGCAGTCCCCGCAGGCGTCCGCGCAGCTCCCCGGCAGCACCAGGCACAAAACCCTGCAGCCACCCCTGTCCAGCTCCGGCCACCCCAACAGGGACGGGGACGAGGGTCCCCCTGGGATGCTCTGCCCCGCCAGCACTGGAGCTCGGTTGACCCCACCACCACGGGGAATTGGGGGTCACGGGGAGACCCCACGGCCGCTGCTGCCGGTGCTGGGGCCTCAGTGGCCGTCCTGGCTGGTAATGCCCGTCTGGCCGCGTCTCCCACAAGGCGCTGGCAGGTCACCAGGAGGAGATTAGGGAGATAAGGAGCAGGCTCTCCAGCACGTTCCCATCGCCATGCGCGGTCCCTGCCCACAGCCTCCCCCCTGCCCCGACTGTGCCTCTGCCACCACCGCTGTCACACACGCTACCCTGTCGGCATGCCAGCACGTCCTCGTGTGAAACTCCGACACCGGCCACGTGCTCCCTCGGACACGCCGCCACCAACGCTCGCCCCAAATATGTCACCGTGCTTTGGCGAAGCGAGCGAGCCACGTGCAACGGGACCCACGGGAGAGGGGCTGCTCGAAACCCAGTGCTGCTCCCGGCTGTGGGTACCCGCAGCCCCGGAGGAGTGGGTCCCCCAGCTCGCCGGCGAAGCAGAGATCCGGGTCACCGCAAACCAGAGCTTTGCAAAGCCTCTGTCCCCACGCTGCGTGCCGTTGCTGGTGGGAGGCAGGGGGCATCCCAGTCCTCCCACCCTCATCGGGAGCTGCTCTTTGCAGGTGCCAAGTGGGCAGAGCGCGGTGTGGAAGGCTGTGTGTGTGTGTGTGGGAAGCCACAAATGTGTGCTCCAGGTGAGCATCACCCTGCAAAGCAAAGCTTTGGCCCCAGAGTGTGGCGCAAGGGACAGCCCTTTGCTGGCCCCCCCAGCCCCAGTTGGGGGGGTTACTGCTCCCCACGATGGGCAGATACCAGGGCACAGGGCAGCTGCAGGTGCAGGCAACGTGCAGGCAGCGCAGGGGCGTGCAAGGCATCTCTGGGGTTCCACCACAAGCCCTGGATGGAACCAGCACCGAATGCCCAGTCTGTGCCATAGCCCCACTCGCCTCCTCCAGTCACCCCAAGTACTCCTCACCGCCGCAGCACCCCGGCAGCTGCCTCTTGCAGGGATTTAGGGGGTGCAGGGGGGAGGAACCGTGTGTGCCCAGCCCCAGGAGGGTGGAGGGTGGCCCAGCATGGGCAACAACCACAGAGCAAGGTGAAGGTAGGGAAGGGAAAATTGCAGGAACCTAATTAAGAAGAAAAAAGGGAAAATAAATTAATAGCTGTTCAAAAAGCACTTGCTGAGCCTGAGCGATCCCACGAGGGATTAATCCAGCGTGTGTTCGGGCCCCTACGCAACGGATGGAAAATTCAGCATGAAATTTCGGGGGGGTGGGGGGGGGTGGGAAACGGCTCTTTCACAGAAGCCCTGCGCACCGCTGGGGCGGCAGCTTCCAAACGGAGGGTGAAATGGGGAGGAGGGGTCTGACCCCGGCAGGACAAGGCAGAGGCGATGTGAAGCGGTGGCTGGCCTGAAGCCCCGGTGCAAACGCGCTGGCCGGGGCTCGGCGGAGCCGTGCCGGGTGTGCCCGAGCCCCGGGCTCGGCAGCACCAGCCGTCCCCGCGGAAGAGGAGCCGCTTTGCTGCGGGCAGGAGACTGGGTTTCCTGCGGGCTATGGAAAAATAATACGGCATGAGAATATCACATAGCTCTTGTTTCTCCAAATAGGTTGTTTTTCCACTGCTTCACAAAGGCCCCAGTATCGTCTCTCTTCTTATTACTCTTTGTGTCATATGCAGTTAATTATTCATCCCCTTTCTGCGCTCAATGTGCTGCTCCCTGAGCGGACGCGACCCGCTCTGCTCTCACCTCCCTCCGGGTGCTTCTGTCCCGGTGCGAACCGCTTCGGCTCAAAACTTCGCCCGTAACCCCAGAGGGCTCAGCGGAACCGGGGCTCCTGGCGAGGCCAATGCCACAGGCCAGATGGAAGAAATTTTGGCTGCAGACACTCAAATTAACGACCTGAATGGCACCTGGCCCTGCTCGGACACTTGGTCTGGGTGCAGCGTGACAGCGGTGAGGAGCTGGGACTGCCAGGGAAGGGTCAGAGTGCCTTGATTCGCACACTGTAAGGGGGGAGAGGACCTGGGCAGCCGTTTCTTGCGAACACAATGATGTGTCTATCTTCTGGGACCGGATTCCCACGTCCTGGCCGTGGCCCCGTCCCTGCACGGCTGTGGCAGGGGAGCAGCGCTGGCACCTGCTGCAAGCTGTGGGCGTCAGCTGCAGCTCGGCGCTGAAACTGCCCAGCGAAAACAGAAAGAAAAAGTATCTGGTTGATCCTCTTTCCATTAGCTCAGAGGGCAGCAGAAGTCTCCAGGTCAGATTTCCCTCTCTGAGACTCAGTGTCAAGGAGAAAGGAGCTGCTGGGTGGGGGGGGGCATGTGAGAAAGATGGGTCCCACTGCTCGGGGGGAGCGTACGGACCTGACACCCTCGTTGCTATCCTGCCCCAGCAGCTCTGCCCAGCCACTGCCACCCTATCGCGCAGATATTCCTGTCAAAGCCACCCAGTCACCCACACAAGAGTCCCTGGACCCTACCTGGCCATCTCCCCACCCCAAGCCACTTCACTGATGGCATTTTCAAGTAAATTAAAAAAAAAAAAAACAAAACCAAAAACAAATAAAAGAGAATGCATCTAGCCCTCAAGGCTGCAGAGAGTGGTTTTAGAGTGTGACACCCCCTGAGCTCCAAAGGCTAAGTTGAGAAGCCGACACAAAGAATCCCACCAGCACCCGGAACACCTCAACTGTGTCCTCAGTGTGCTGTGCCGCCTCGTTAATCTCAGCTGTTTCACAATTAACATGCCTAAACGCTAGATGGAAATACCAGCCTCTCTATCAGCTCTGCACAGAGAGGTTTAAAAATCACTCTGGCCAGGACCAATTTGCAGCCGCCTGGTTAAATCCTTGCAGACACCTGGCGCTGGGCTGCCCGGGATCCCCCCGGCCCCATGCCGGGGGTCCCACCCCACTGGCACAGAGCTTTTGCCAGGTCCTGTTCTCCCTCCCTCAAATCCCGCTCTGGGAATTGGATGGGGGCATTCACCCCCGCCACGAGAGAAGCACCAAGCCCAGCAGCCTCCGGACCCGACTCGCTCCCAGGAAGGGGGCTGCCCTCTGCCACCCTGCACTCCCAGTGCCACCAGTGCTGCCCTGAGCGACGGTCTCCTCCCGACAGCATTTTGGGGTGCTCCTGCACCCAGTCCTTCCCCAATCCCCCCCAACCCCAGCCACCCAGGGATGTCCCCACGGCACAGCCCTACCTTATCAGCCAGGCACTCGGTGTCCTCGGTGAGCAGGTAGACGGCCCCGCTCTCGGCCAGGAGGATGGCAGTGTCGGTGGTGGAGGAGGATCTGGGGCGGCCCTGGTGCTGATGCAGGATGGCGGTGAGGCTGCTGTCCTGGGGGGCCTTGCGGATGAGGTGGGGGCTCCCTTTTTGGGGCTCCAGCGAGCTGCTCTTGGCCCGCCGGCTGCCGCTGTGCAGGCTGGTGCCGCGCTTGATGGAGGGGCGAGAGCGGATCTGCTGCAGCACCCGGTTGAAGGCGGTGGGACGCGCCGGGAGGTCGTGGAGGGACATGGCGTAGGAGACGCGGTGCATCTCCGGGGACCGCTCCTTCTCGTCGGGGGAGTCGTGGTCGGACATGCCGTAGTGCGGCGGCAGTGAGTCCTGCGAGTTCTGGTGCTCCCGCTCCCGCGACCGCCGGCGGCTGTGGAAAAGGTGCTTCAGGCCATGGCCAAACATGGACCCTTCGGAGAGCTGCTGGATTTTCTGCAGGAGAGGAGAGAAAACAATCCGTTACGATGGGGGAGGGACAGCATTGCCCCTCTTCGGCACACTGACGGATGGTGCCCACGCTAGCACCAAACTGAACCACAAAGCTCGAGGGCTTAAAGAGCTTCTGGAGGGCTCTGGGGACCCCAGAGCAGCCCAAAGGGATCTGTGCAAGGGAGCAAGCTCTGCTGCCAGCACTGCACTTTATATCCGTGGAAAAACATTTAACATTAGTGGCCATTTGATGGCACGCAGGGCTGAGCGCGGTGGCTTGGGACAGCTCAGGTATGCAGCTCCAACAGCAGCATTCCCCACGCTGGAGGGAGCTCTCCAATGAGCACTGGCTACCCCTAAAATTAGAAAGAGGAGCAGAAAGACCCTTCAGAGCAGTGGAGGGAGGAGGGTGCCTGCTGCAGCCAACACCACGTGCAGTGCAGAGACCCCGACCCTGTGGGCAGCGGGGATGGGGCAGCCTTCTCCCTGGCTTGAAAATCCAATGTTGCTCCCAGCTTTGGAGCCTTGGCCACCGACACGCTGCCAGGGGCCACCTGCTCTCCGAAACATGCCCCAGGAAGGACCGGGGAGGGCTTTTCCGTGGGGGGATTTTCCATGGCCTCCGAACGCAGCACAGGCCAGGCTGGCCTCGCTTACGGAGGTGAAACCGCAGCTCGTGGCCCAGTGCCACCAAATCCAGTCCCCGCTGGGCAGCAACCGGTTTCCAGCAGGAGATGGGGGGCACGCCGCTCCCCCCCGGGTGCCCCTGGGTCTTCCTCTCCCAGGGGGCTGAGACTCACGTTCCCACAGAGCACACGGCTTTTCGTGTGACGGCTCCTGGGAATCCGGGTGGACGCTAGCTGCGGCAAAGTCATGCAATATGGATGGTGGAACAGATCGTGCTCTTGATTACAGCCGGGTCAGCCCAGCGCGGTTTCCCCGCAGTCACTGGAACGCCCAGATTTGCATCCACGGGAGATTTTGGCTGGGTGCCCTCCGCAATCCCTTGTGTGTGGTCGAACGGGAGCAGCAGCAAGGGCAGCAGCTTCCAGCATCTACAACGGGCTCAGCGGATCCCAGCTCCCTGGTCCATCCTGGCTCCCTGGCAGCAAGGAAATGACCTTGGGACATCGACAGGTCCTCTCGCTTCCTGAAGCAGCCTCGGCTACCAGGAACCCAGCAGATCACAAGGCACGAGTCTGCCCTCTTGCTCTCTGTCTCTATTTTGGAGTTAAACCGAGCACCCTACATTTGAGGACGCCAGTCCTGACCCTGCTGACGTTCAGGGCCATTTCACCACTGATTTACTGCGTCTGGGACTCTCCCCAGGGATGCTGGTTCTCATAACTGCGGCTCTGCCATTAACTCATGCTTGAAAACCAGCATGAAGTGGGCACAGAACTGGGAGCTACTTATAGCCCCAGCAGATGCTTGGCAAAAGCCCCGGCTTTTTAGAAAAGCAGTGATGTTTGAGGCACGACCTCCAAGGAGCGGCAGACTGTGGAGGATTTCGTGGACGCACAGAAAGGACTCCTTCTCCTAAAAATCCCAGACATCAAAGCCACCAAGTCCAAATCCATAACGGCCTAATTCTCATCACACCGGTAATATTGACAAGGAATCAGCAATTAGATTCTGTGTCACTGAGCGCTATGGGCAAGCCCTTTAATCCTTCTGTTATCCATTCATAATGAAAATTTCTGTCCTTTTGGTTTTTCCTAGGAAATATATAATAAATCTATGCTGCTGAATTGCTTCTTCAGGAAATAGTGATTTAAATTTTATTCTATTTATAGAGTCTCTATGGAAACAGAGACAGCATTAGATAGGTAATAACTATAAACCCACAGATTTCTACCATCAAGGGTATGGCATACTCTCAGATGCACAGTTAGCCCTTTAGAAGGTCCAAGTGAAAAGAAATGACCAACTCTCTTCCTTGAGGGTAACGAAAACAAAATAAAAGTGAAGCCAGCAATAAAGGAGAGGATGTTTCTCCAGCACCAGCGTGGAGGTGGAAGCCAGCCGCCCGCAGGGGTTCTTGGCCAAACAGCTCGATCTGATAGAAATTCACCTTTTAAAAGAAATATTCTTCCGGCCCTTTCCAAGTTTGCCTGAAAGAACCTTTCACGGGCTCTGCAGGCAGGGCTCCTGGCGGGACGGTGAGGGATCCGCACGGGAAAAAAGGGGAGGGAAGCAAAAAGAGGAATCCCAGCCCTGCTGTTGTGGGCTTGAATCCCACCGGATTGACGGCTTGCCAAGCTAAAGGCTTGTCTAGGTTATAGACTTGTCAGGAGGGGTCACCATGAACAATTCATTCTGCAAGGGTTATTGCAGAGAATTTGCTGATGTAAAAACTCTGTTTTCTTATGTTACTCTGGAATATCACTGCACTTCCAAAGCAGAGGCATTTTTCTGGCACGACACTACTCGTGGCTCAGAACAGAGCGTCTGCACGGGCTATTTTGGAACAGCCGTTGCTTAATAACTGATGCAATGGATACAGAGACTAATTTCTCAGTGTAGCCAGCTGTAAGACACTAAGATTAATATAAAAATATCTTTATTTCTTTTGTCCTTTTCATTACCACAGCCAGGGGCTCCTGCTCTGTGGCGGGGACTTGTTTCCGTGGGCTCCAAAGGAGCGGCTCCTGCTTCACGTCCCCCGTCAGCGGATCAGCTCTTGCTGGCTGCGGCAGGGTCAAGCCCAAAACACGCGGTTTGGCTGAGCACAGCTCCGGGCTGACCACGGTCGCACCCTCTGCCTCCTTCTTATGTCTTTATCTACTGATGGGAAGTGATTGCTAAAACGTGAGGAGCCAGGAAGGGGGCTGCACAGCCCCCCCCTTGTACCCACCCCACTGCCCTGCCTGCGCCAAGAGCTGAGTCCCAGCTCTGCAGGGACACCGCAGGGACAAGCCACGCCTGGCCAAGAGCTGAAAAAAAAACATTTTAACCCAAACCAACATATTTTGCAGGAAAAAAGTGACTTGGATGACTGTTTTGTCTGGGATGCTGCTCTTTGGCCATGTCCCATGGGAGGGCTGGGTGCTGCCCTTGCTGTGGCAGGGATGCACATCCCTCCCTCCCTCCCTCCCTCCCGCTCGGCCGTGCTGGGCTCCCCGGGGCCGCTGTTCCTGCCGCTGCCAAACGGCCACACAGCCTGAAACCTCCCAGTTTCTCAGTAAATGGTTTTCCAGCTCTGCACCGACATCCAAACCTCTTACTCAGCTTTCAGAGGTGCAAGGAGGGGATCTAGTTGCCACGACCTTTTAGCACAGCCACATGCTGCGAAGTCCTGCTCAATTATTATTATGATTAATTATTTATATCCCTGGCCTCCCCAGAGGCTCCAGCCAAGACTCTGCAGCCCTTTGGAGGCATTGCACAGACACAGTGGAAGACCGTCCCGTCCTGTCCCATTCCATCTCATCCCATCCCACCCCATCCCATCCCACCCCATCCCACATCACTGTGTATTTTAAGGTGTGGGGGAGCCATTCCCCCAGTGGGCACAGACGGGGAAGGCCACGCCACTGAGTCGCTCACAGCCCCACAAACAGCAGCAGGACCCCGGGAATTCCTGCTCACCCCCTCATGGGGTTTCTAGTCCTTCTGCTGTTTTCTCTCGCTGATCCTCCTATAGATCCCCAGCAAAGGGGTCCTACCACCACCCTACACCCCACTGCCAGCAGCCAGGCTGGGGGCTGAGGGCAGAGTTTCCCCCCCAGGGTGGCAGCCAGCCCAGTTGCCCCTCACAGCCCTATCTCACACCAGCATCCCGAGCACCCATCCTGCCGCTCCTCCCGCTGCCACAAACGCCAAAGAAAACGTAAAGATGTTTTAAAATGGAAAATAAAGCACTCCCCCACACACGCTTCTCCTCCCGGGGACAGGATGAGAGAACAAACATGTGACAAACGTTAGTCATGTTACTTAATGCACTACCAAAATGCTATAGTGACACGCAGCTCCTTAAACACTCTACAGAATAAAATCTGCGGGACCAGCACCAACTGCCCAGGCGTGGCTCCAGCCGGGGGGGGCTCTGGACCCCCACGAGCTCCTGACCTCAGGTGACATTTGCAGGGCAAGATCTCTGCTGCCAGTGCCGAGAGGAGCCAGATGTGCTCCCAGGGGAATAACACAGTGAGTGGCAGCTCACGACTGCTTCTCTCACGGCTGTCACCTCTGCATCTCCTGAGTTGACTGCCAGGATGCCGAGAGCTGAAATAGGGTGGGAAGCAAGGGTGGGGACCCCAGGGGGGTCAGATCTGGAGGGGCTAGGACTGTAGGCAGCTGGGCACGGAGTGCTTGGCCTCAGCTGAGTGGCCCACACCAGTATGACCGTGTGTCTGCTGGGAAGCATCGCACAGCTCCTGGGAGGGCAGCGCACCCCGGCCTCGGCTCTCACCCCTCCACTGCGCCTGGCACAATCCCTGGGGAAGCACGCTGTCCTCTCCCTGGCGGGGGGCCGGGGGGTCCCAGCATGCAGCTTCCCCGCCAGGGTCCCTGCCAGCAGCCCGAGAGCTTTTGATGAGCGATGCCCCGGGGAGATGATGGATGCGGCCGCTCCGGGGACCGCGCTGCTGCTGCTCGAGCTGCTTGACAACAGCTCCATCCCACTAACCGCAGGGGAGCCGGCTCACCTTGGCGGTGTCCTTTCAAGACCAAAATATGCCTGGAAAATTGTTCGTGTGTGGGATTAAATATAAATGTACCTGAGGGTTTAGTCTAGGGCCTGGTGACCTTTATGGAGAGGAGGAGTCCTCTGCATCCTCCCTGCAGTGAGCAGCCTGCACAGGTACTGCCATGAGAGGGGGCCCTGAACCTCACCAGGGGGTCTCCACCCCCAGACCCGTCCCCCTGTAGAGAGGGACCTCTGACAAAGCTAAACTAGCTGAGTGGGTTTGACCTGCTATGAGTAAACGGGAGGTTAATGCTTTACCCCGACCCCTCCAGCCAGCCCCGTCCCAACCCCATTGCTCGGGGCAGGACCTGTGCTGGGGACTGCACGTCCCATGGTGGGACCTTCCCTTGTCCTTCTTCTCCCTCCTCCCCAGGAGAGGTTCCCCAGATCCAGGAGAGGCTCTCTAGCTCAAGGAAGCCCGGGGGAAGCTTTTTGCCCATGGATGTGGGGTTTGGATCAGGACCTGGGAAGAAGGAGAGGCTCAGGCCAGTGCCTCTGGACTCCTGCTGGTCTTGGCTTTCGGGTTCAAAGGAGGGAAAGGCTGGAGCCATGAAGACCAAGATCATGAAACTGGAGATGGAAATGATGTCAGGCTTCAACTTTCAGCCCTTGGCCAGATCGGCCTGTTTGGGAAGATAGAGAGAGAGAGCAAAACCCAGGGAAAACACTCAGCCCAGAAATGCTCGGGGAAAGTGGGAGTGGGACCAAGCAGTGAACACCTTGGTGGTGGGACACCCTGGCAGCCGCGAGAGGCTGGATTTCTCCTTCTGTGGTGTTTTGTATGGATCCAGTCACTCTGCTGCAGAAAGCAGAAATCCCTGCCACCCAACATATTTTTGAGCAGAACTATGTGTCATGCATCTGCTTTGCTCCTTGCCAGAACTTATTTTTCTTCTATTTTCCCCTAATGAAGCCCTTGCTCTCGGCAAAGGAGCTGGAGTCGGGGCTGGAAATTGAGAGCTGCCGCGGATCCGCTGGGGTTAGGGGATGGAGATGACACAAGGCAGCCTGTTTTTTCCAGGTTGCCAGCTCAAATCCATCTTCGGCTGGCAGCAAATAAAAGTTTATATCTGATGTTTGTTCAGCGTCCCCGGGGAGAGGAATCTGTGGGTCTTGGTGTGTGGCACCATGCCAGCCTAGGGACAGCAGAGGGGCTGAGGACCAGCTTGTTTGAACCCAGCCCACCGTGGCAAATGCAGTGTGGCTCCAGAGGGTGTTTGGGGCAGGAAAACTTTAAGATTATATTAATGATGCCACTAATTGTAGCAACAGGAGGCGAAGTGGCTGGTTTGGTGGTGTCTGTGGCGGGGCCAGGCAGAGCGCCCAACTCTCCCGCGGAAGCTGTGGGCAGCACCGACACAATTTTTCATGCGTTCTGCCTGGCGAAGCCAGTTTGAGGATTCATTCCACGCAGGCAATTAATTGCTGAGCTACAAGTGTGTTAAAGGTGAGCATCAAACAAAGCAAACCTGCATTAGGGTATCATACTTGCATCGATAAAATCAATGGGCGGCTGGCCACTGCTGTTGCTGCGAGCTGGACCGGGCGGCAGCCCAGGCTGAGCTCCAGCTCAGAGCTGGATGCACTGGCCAAGGAGCACTTGGCCTGGTGGCCGTCCCCATCATAACCTGCGGGTCCTGTTGCCCCACGTTCCAACCCCTTTCTGACTCACGGTGCAGGTGAAAAGGGCCCTGGGTGGGATAGCGAGTGGCTGGGGGATGATGTGGGTGAGAAGCACTGCCTCGGCCACCCCACCAAGCCTTGCGTGGCCCTGAGCACCACATCCCCATGGATGTCCCTTCCCCTGGCACGGGGGGTCTCCCCTCCAGCTGTTTTGAGGGCAGCAGCAGAAGCTGTACATCACATCAGCAAAGCCAAAACGGCCTCAGGAGCAGGAGCTGCTGCTCGGACATCGAGGAAAAGGCACCGTGTGTTGCAACAAGCAGCGTCCTGCAACCACGGTGCTTCCTGTGCTGAAAGCAGCTGAGTTCTCGTACAGGAATGGGGGTTTTTATTTTCTAGCTGCCTTTCTGGGAGGGATGCATGCAGGCATGGCAGTGGCCTGGCAGTCCTGGCTGTGCTTCCCAGCTCCCACATGACCTTGACCGTGCTGGTAAGACCTTCCAGGCCAAGCGGCAGGCTGGGGTGCTCCACAACAAGAGTCTCCGTCCTTGATGCCAGGCTGGGTGACCAGGGACATTTTCCACTTTTGTCCAAGGTCTTTTTGAAACCAAAGAGCGGAAGTGGCACTTCTGTACCACCGCGGCACGACCACCACATCACCCTCGACAGCGCTGCCACGAGCACGCTCTGCCTGTGGCCGCAACATGCCGCAGTGCCTGAAAACACCAAAGTTACAAGCAAGAGGATTCATCTCCGCAACACAAAACCCCACCACATCCACGCCAGCGGGACCCTGTTGAACAGCTGGTGGAGGGGGGGGTTTGGTCAGAGCTTCTCCTCTTCCAAACCCACAGGAAATTTCTGCCCAATTTCACCCGGGACCACCCCGACCTGCCTGCCTGCATCCCTGCCTGCATCCCTGCCTGCATCCCTGCCCCCGGGGACCAGCTCCCTTCCCTCCCGCAGCGCTGCAGTGCCGCGTAACTTGTTTTCCTCATTAACCGGACGGACACAGCCCGAAGGCACAGGAGGAGCAGCCTCGGGGCCATTTATACACCGTCACTTCCCGGCTGCCGCAGCACTAATCCTATCAGCGCGGCTGGCGGTCCCCCGAGCATCTCCCCCACGCTCAGCGCCGGGGTGACTCCGGCAGTTATTTACTGGGGTCTGCTCAGCCCCTCTGCAGGGGAACAGCCCTGTTAACCCCGCAAAAGCCTGCTGGGGTGATGGTAGCCTGCTCCAGACCCGCCTTGGGGTGCGACGCTCGTGCTCGAAGCCCCCTTGCCAAGGGTGGGTGGTGTCACCAGGGTCCTCCCACCTCTCCCACCACCACCCTGTTATTATCGCTGCTCTCGGTGCCACCAGCAGGGCCCCGGCCTCGGCGGTGCCCAGCCCTGTGCGTGCTTGTGCAAGCCTACCACGAGGCATCTCGACTCTGGGAAGTGGCCCACTGTGGGGGCACCCACACCTCAGGGGCATCCCCACCCCTGGGAGCATCCCCATCCTGGGAGCATCCCAACCGGGGACCATCCTCATCCCAGGAGCATCCCCATCCCAGGAGCATCCTCATCCCAGAAGCATCCCGATGCCAGGAGCATCCTCATCCCAAGAGCATCCCCATCCCGGGGCCACCCTGCATCCCTCCAAGGTCACACCTGTAGCAGAGCGGGGGTGTGGGGTTGGTGGGACCCACACCCCACAGGTAACCCCGGCGGGTGCTCACCGCGCCAGTAACACCATAGGGTGCTTGCCCCATCGGCAACTATTGTCTCGAAGGGGTCCACACTCGCCCGGTGACCCCACCGGGATGCTCGCCCCATCGCCAACCCACCGGTACCCGCCGGCCGGTGCCCCTCCGCGGCTCACCTTCAGGTCGGGGGGCTTGGTACGCGGCGGCGGGACAGCGCCGGCCTCGGGGGCCGCCACCGCTTCCCCGGGCTTGGCCTCCATGGCGGGGGTACCGGGGGGCTCCCCCGCGGCTCCGGGGTCCTCCTCGGGCTGCCGCAGCTCGTCCGACCGGCACCGCTTCATACCGGTGCGCCGTGATCCCCGGGAGGCTGGGGGGGACCTACGGCCGCGGCGGCGGCGGCGGCGGCGGCGGCGGGTGTCGCCCGGGCGGTCGCTGCGGGGCCCGCGGGCTCCGCGCCCCCGCCCCGCCCGCCCCTGCCCCGCCGTGCCCGGGCCGGGCGGCGGCTCCGCGCCGCGGCGGCTCCGCGCCCGCCGGTATCGGCATCGCCGCCGCCGCCGCCGCCGCCGGGGCTTGAGCGGCGGCGGCGCCGGCCAATCGCGGATGGGCGATGGGCGGGGCCGGCGGCGGCGATTGGCGGCGGGGGCACGGAGCTGTCGCGGCGCGCGGTGCTGCCGGGGCCCCCCGCCCCGGGCCGCGCGTGGACAGCGCGGCACCGCGCCACGCCGCCTTCTCTTTTTCAACATATATGTTTTTATTCTAATTATTTATTTTATTATTTTTATTTTTTTTTCCCTCGCGTCCCGCGGCCGCTGTCACCCGCCCCATCTCCGCCCCCGCCCCCCCCCCCCCCGTGCTCGGAAGCCCCGGCGAGCGGTTGGCAGCGGCGGGAGGGCGGTGCGGGGGCGCTGGCCCCGGTGCGGGAGCCCCGCCGGTTCCCCCGGGACTACAGTTCCCAGTAGACATCCCCCTTGCCGCGGGACTACAACTCCCGGCATGCCTCGCTCCCGGGGTCCGCCCGGCCTCCTCCCCCTTTGCCCCGCGGCGTCCCGATAAAGGTTCCGTGCAGCGCGCAGCGCGGCTTGCGGAGGCGCTGCCCCGGAGGAGGAAGGCGGCGGTGGGGGTAGGGGAGGTGGGAGGGGTGGGTGGGGGGGGGAAAAGGCGAGGAGAGCCAGGCCGTTTCCCTCCGGGAGGGCGGAGAGACCGGGAGCGGCAGCCTGGCTGGGGCCGAGCGTCCCCCGCGGTGGGGAGGGGATAGCGGAACGGACCCGGAGGACATGGAGGGCGAAGGGGCCCCTTCATGGCGGGGTCCCGGCGGGGTGATCCGCGAGCTGTGCCGCTCCTTCGGCCACTACAACCGGCACCTGGCGCGGCTGCAGCACAACCTGCGCGAGACCAAGAAGTTCTTCCGCGATGTCAAGTACTCCCAGGGCCACCCCTTCGCCTCAGCGGCGGCTGGCGAGGGGCTCCCCACCGGGGCTGGGGATGGAACCCCCCGGGACGGCCCCGCGCCCGGCGGTGAGCAAACCGGGGCTTAGGGGGGGATGTTGGGGGGGAAATGGGGGCGGGTTGTGGGGTTAAACAAGGGGGGGGTCTCTGAGGGTGAAGGGTGCGCGGGGAGATTGGATGGGGGAGGCTGGAATGGGGGTTTCAGTGGGCTGTGGCTTGGGGGGGGTGCATAGGGAGAGCTGGGGTGACTTTGGGGTGCGAGAGGCTTTGTAGGGTGACGTGGGCAGGCCAAGGGGGTTGAGCGGGCGATGGGGGCTGTCGGGGAGATGAACCTCACTGCTCCTCTTCTGAACCTCCACCCTGCGGCTCTGAGCCCCCCACACTGTAGGGTGGGGGGTCAGGGAGATGGGGCACCTGGGAGTGGGTGGGTGGCTTGTGGGGTGCAGTGCGTTTGTCACGGAGCTCCCAGGGAATAGCACTGGGCTTCATTCATCGGTTTGATCCTCATCGGTCGCTGTTGGTAAATATTGCTCCTGGTGGGAGCCCTCCTGCCGTGAGCAGAACTTTGGCTTTCCATAAGACTGTCTTGTGAGAAGTGTTTAGCGTGACATTAAATATTTATAAAGATCTTCTTTATTCATTTCCAAATGACTCATGAGTCATCTCTGTTGGCTACTTGTCCAAGGTACTTGTCCATGCTTGCCTTATGCTTACAATTCTGATTTGAAAATTGAAGTTTTGTTGAGCTCTTCTGTCAGTCTGTGTAAAAAAAAAAAAAAAAAAAAAAAAAGTAGTGTTTCACATAAACTGTCAGAATAGAAGTGAATAGCTTTGTAAAAACATACCTCTGTTTGTTTACGTCTTTCTGTGATTTCTAAGAAGGAACTAGTTGGTTTCACTAATTTTTTGTGGGTCTCAATGCTGTTTACGTGGTAGCACTATTCCAGTGGAGTTGCTCTTCTGTTTGGTTACTTCTTGTAAAACATTGCTAGTCGAAGAGCAATTGCGCCTTTGAAAGCCTGCTTGTAGAGCTTTGTAGATGTGGATGCATCATTAATCAAATATTCCTGACATAGCCTCATCCCCTCCTACCAAAAACCCCACCACTCACTCAAACCCAGGACGTTATTGCACCAAATATCCTGCCTGTTGTTTCTAATACAGAGTGCTTATAACCTTCTCTTTTTTACAAATACCTGCCTTGACCCTGTTTGACTTCACTGATGAATGTGTTACCAACTGGCCCTTAAGTATCAGGGCTTCAAGGAAAGGCTGACTGCTTGAGAGCTTGTTCATACAAACAGTAATAGCAGTGTAGGCTCTTAGTTCAGGATTGCAGACTGCAGAGGTTGTATACATTTACTGTTCTTAAAAATAAAATGTAAATAAGTAGAAATCAGTAGTTTTCAAATTGGTGAAGTGGTGACCTGTGGGATACAGACCATGTTACGAAAAGGTGGGAAGTCGTGGTGGCAGTCTTGAAGGGGGGTGTGGAAAGAGGAGGGGAGAGGATGAAGAGCAGGACTTGTTAAAATAATGGAGGCTGGCAGTTTTCTTATGTGAGTCAACAGTAAGAGCTGTGGACCCAATGATTTTTTTTTTAAGATACGGGAAGACACAAGCCTTTACCCACAGCCTTGGTATTGCTTCTTCCCTTTGTACCTGAATAACCACCTTTGCACAGCACTTGTTTCTGTAAAATTTTAGTTGTACTGTATGTTTCCAGTACTCTCTGAAACTTAGGGGCTGGTAATAAAGCTTTTTTTCCCCTGTCTAATACGGGGAGATTATTTTAAGTGTCAGAGGGTTTAAGGAGCACAGTTCTCACTGATTTCAGAACCACCTTTTCCTAGAGTCTGCCCTACAGGTGGTGTCAAAGTGAGAGGAATTTTGACCGAACGGTTCTGCAGACTTTTTGCAGTGCTCTGCAGTGTGCCAAGGCGTGAATGCTAATGTTTTGTGAAATACGAAGGAACTGGGAAGTGAAATGGACAGGACACTTAACTGCCTGTGGCTGAAGTGGAAAAATAAACGGTGAAAGTAGATTTAGATGTCTTGGAAACGAAACAAATGTGAAGGGGTTTGCTTTTGAGACACCTGTGAAGCTAGTATAACAACATAGAAAGGTAACTGCCCTTCGAATCAACACAGCTCAAGCACCCTAAAGCACAGCCTGGGTTACTCTGTCCAAAACCAGACCTAAGTATCTGCTACGCTGAGTAGTAGCCACTGACCTTTCAGGTAAGCTGGGTCAGTCAGGGTTGGGTCCCTGAAGGAGTGAACGTGTACTTGCTTTTACTTCCCACCCTCCTCTGCTTAGGAGGATGACAGGCAATATTCATCAATAAAGGATTGTCATAGACCAGATGTTCCCTCTGTGGCCTTTGTGTTGGGACTTACTCCTCATAGTAAGAGAATTAAAATAAATTCAAGGGAAAAAATAATTGCCTTCTGGCTACTGTTTATGAGGGGAGGGAGAAAGTCTTGTTTGCACTGCCTGCATTTCTGAGGCGTTCAACAAAATACTGTCTGTTCTCTAGGTCTGCTTTGTCATGAATAGGCTTTTAAGTATGTTGTGTTAAAGTACTATGACAATCCTGCAGCATTAGCCTGCACAGGTCTGACATCTTTTAATTCTTGGTGCTGTCAGCTGCTGTGTGTTGTACTGACTTTCTGTAAAAACAAGATTTTAATTAGGGACTCAGCAGCAGATATTACTAAAATATGTAAAGATGCTAAGATAAAACCCCAGAAACCCTGCTTTCTATTAATTGCAGTTGTTTTCTACATTCTGTACTTGAAATATTTTTAAGTCTTTGACCTAGGAGCCTGCGTTTTTTTTTTTACATTTCTTTTACCCTACTTCAGAAATTTCTGTAAACTGAGCTGTAACTCTTGTACAGGTACCTGCAACATCTCCAGAGTTTTGGTCAGCTGCTGTGGTGTTATCTTAATGAGTGTGTGCTGGGGGGAAAGCCCTGGGCTTGGTAGCCTAATGACTCAGTACGTAAATGTATTTTATAGGGGTTAAATGTATTAACCAGAGGGTTTAGAAGAGTTTTCATCCTGATGCTATATTGACCGAGGGGATATATCCTGGTTAAAATGTGTCTGATCTGCCTATATTGCTGTGATCCTCAAAAGGTTAGGACTCCTATTGTGCTGCTAGGTATGTCAACATAAGATTATGAGTTTTAAGACTAGATAATGTGTGGTGAGGTGCTGGGGAGGGTACTTGTGAAGCAACTCCTCGGATAGATGGGAGGAGGCATTTGCTAACAAGCTTCAAGTTAAGCAGAAGATGAAGTTTGGTTCTGCAGACGATGGGAGCTGCTAACGTTATAACAGCTGCTCCTGTAGGAACTGCTTATGTTGGTGTATCGATTTAGTCGCGCATGTTCTCCTGGAATTAACACCCCCAGGCTGATAGATGTGTGATGGGGCGGAACTAAAACTCAGTTTGTATAATTGAGTGTGTTAATGTAAGTCTTGCAGTGGTCAAAGCATGCTGCAAGTCATCGCCAGCACCACAGAAATGTCAGGATTTCTATGAAAAGTGTCAGTATTTGCAATAAGTATGAGGGTATGAGGGTCTGGCCTTATTTAGGCACTGTTGTCTTCATGTGTTACTGAAAATAGAGTAGAAAGACAAGTAAGACTGGCAGCGTAGTTTGTCTGCCTTGAAAAGGGGATGAGTAAATGCTTAGTGCTTCTATAGATTCCATAAATTCAACCTAAGACTCTTCTGCTGCGTGTTTGACTGAATTTTGAGATGAGCCTTGGTGAGAGATGGCCTTGTTCTTGGACAGGCCTCCTTTCATCAAAAGGAGCTTAATAGGATGCACGCGCTTAAGGACTCCCCCTGCAGCCATTTTTTTTTTTAAGTGTTTATCACATGTCTCCAAATGATACAATATTTGGACTCGGTATGTAGCACCAGCTAAAATCTTTGGCAAAAGTCCTGTCACAAACAGGACCTGCTCACATAGATATGGGAATATTGCTACATCTCTTCAGTACTCAAATTCTAAAGCTACTTTTTGTTAGGTGCCACAGGAGGTCATCTTCTCAACTTGAATTCTTCGTGTTCAGATTAGCCCCATCAGCTATGAAGTGTTTTTACCCTGTGTCTTTTGATGTGCAGAAATAGTAATAGACTTTCTGCAGTGCAGAATAGGAGCGATTGCTCCATTGCTGTGCAACTTGCTTCAGGTTTGAGACCTTGAGGTCACTGTAAGGTACCCAGTGATAGAGACACGCAGGGTGGAAACCACTGGCATGACTTGGGTGCCTTGATGGTGCACTGGGTTGGTTGTGACGTAGCTGAATCTTGCTTTTGGTGCTGGTTCTAGGTTTGTACTTCACATACTCAGAATATCGCCGTGTGGCATAATGTTAAATATAATGGCTTCATTACTGATACTGCTTGTAGTAAACTTGTTGAATAAATGCTGATCACAGGGAGGTTGTGTGCATGAAAAGACGGAAGGTGTTTTAAAGATGTAGTATTTATATATCTGTTCTGTGCTTCAATAATTTTAGCTGAACTGTTGTATTTCGATCATTTTGTGCTGGCATAAGTACCTGTAAATACAGAGACTGCCCAGAATGTGGAGAGGGTGCAATCTGCTGTTTCTTTTTTTTTCAAAAGCCTGTGCAGAGAAGGATTCACGGCCTCTACAATGCCTTCTGAATTGCTTTTTTCATGCTTGGTAGCTGAAGAGCGAGCCTGAATTCCAGTGCAAGTTTCAATAGATGTAACCAGATCAAAGAAATTCATTGTCTTTTAGATGAAGGCTTAAATGTGCTATTCGTGGGTATTCAATGATTTTTATCTTTTGTGAGCTGCTAGCCAGATTCTACCCATCAGTCACTTGATGTGGCCACTCTGCTATGGTTGTGGATCTGGAAAGGCTTGTTTGAGAAACAGTTGTGAAGAGTCACACTTCAAGAAGCGATGCCACCCTTAACCTTTTCCAAACTGTTGGTTTATGGGGGCGGGCATCCAGGGCTGTGTGGGGCAGAGGTGCAGGAGAGGGAATTGCTGAGGCTTGGAGAGGGTTTCACGTTAGTGTTGTGTGGGATGGAAGGACTCCTGATGGAGAGTACTCCTCCAGCAGTCCTATTTCCAGACTGCAGATTTGAAGGAAAGGTAAATCTTAGGCAAGATTTTAAAGAAGCCATAAACTGAGTCTGACACGACCAACTACATGTGGTGCTGCTTCCGATTTGAATGATTTTAATTAAAATAGAGGAATGGAATGCTATCAGAATGAGAACTGGAATAGTTGTTCTGTTATCTTTAATTTTGGTTAGTGTTGAGGAATATCTCGGTATATGAGAGTATCTTGTTTTTTGGGGCTTGAGATGCTGAAACAATTTTGGATGCCAGAACATGACTCATTGAAAGAATTTGAGTACCCCTGGTGAAACAGGACCTTCCCCTACAAAAGCCCTGCTAGTGCCTCTCTGTTGTAATGTATCTGAGTCTATCTTTAAACTGTCATTCTTGTCAGCTTGCCTGATATCTGGGCAATTGTACTGGTTTATAGTGTTTGGATTTGGCAGTTCTTTTGGGGACTGGTGTCTCCATTTGCTAATTCATTCTTGGGTGCCATCTGCTTTCAGATCTGGGAACATGGCTTAGCTCTGGCTGTGTTGTAACTCTAGCTGTTTTGTACTCGTGGGGTTTGTGCTGAAGTGCAGCAGATGGGGAATTTGTTTGTATCCATTTTTTTGTACTACCAGAATTATTCTGTTGCTATGCATAAGGTAATGCAAAGCTGCTTAGACTTCAGCTTAGATGACTGAGCGTGGGAAAAGCTGTATTTAGGGCTTGTAAAAGAATACAGAAGCTAAATTCAGTACTGAGACTAAATTAACGTAGTAAGGCAAGGAGATGCAGCATCATGGACCAAGAATTCAAAGGGCCTGGTTAATGGGTTGGTACAACTGATGCCTCAGATGACAGATGCGTAAGGTGAGTGATTACAGGGAGTCCTGCTTCTCTGAAGATACAGATGTTGAGTAATTTCCTTTTGCAGCTTAAATGTTGTTCTTAACAAGAATATCTGGCAAACCGTGCCTGTTTAACTGTATAGGTTAGGAAACGTGCACAGTTAGTGCAGTCAGAGGAGTGAAGCTGTTTCTTGTTGTGTTTTAGACTGCACTAGGAACCCTCTGGCTGCTAGCAGAGTGTCTTTCCTTGGGCTCATCTCTACCCAGGCTGGTGAAAGCATGACAGTTTCTTTAGCTGTTGTGACTGTATTTCCATCATAGGGTACTGCTGACAGAGGCTATTAGTTCTGCTACCATGTTTCAGTAAACTTGGTCTTGTCATCTGCTTCATGCAGAGAAGGAATTTTGCAAGAATTCCTTTCCTTGAGGCTAGAAAGGAGGTTTTGCTGCTTTAATGTCAATGACTCTGGACTTTGGTCAACAAACTTGTGCAGTAATACTCTTGGGATTTGGTAGATGCAAAGTATTTGACATTAAGTGTGTGGGTGGAACTGTCACCAATTCATAGTTGATTTATTTCTGATATGTGACAGGAATGTTCTGTACAACCAAGCCATCAAAACTTGGGAGGAATTATCCTTCGTGACCTATTGGGCCCCCCTGAAATCTTGAGCAAGGCAAAATACTGTTCCAACCCAAGGCAAAATTAGCCCTTTGTTTTGTTCAACCTGGACAACTGTTTCCTCTTAACTTCTAGGGCCTACCATTAGTCTTCCACTAACCTGCTGAACAGTAAAAATTGTCTTAATGGCTTTGAGAATCAACTTGCTGTGGACCTCTGTGTTGGTGCAGTAGAAATGCTGAATTGCTGATGCTAGTTTCAGGATACATAAGCAAATTCTTGGTGCTATGTGGGTTTCTTGGCAGGCTGTGGGGCAGCCTTGTCTGAACTTTTGCATTCAGCTGGCTTAGAGATATGAGACTTATTGTTCAGCCAACCTGTTGTAATGCAGTCTGTTCTCAACTTCAGGGCAGAATTTCATTTCCTTCCCTCTCCATGAGGAAGAGCATCTCCAGCGGACTGTGAGCTGGCACCCTTGCCTTCTGATTCTTGGCCAGAACTGTAATGCCAAATGCCAGTTACTCAACATACTGCTGGGTGAGAAGCTGCTGCCTACCACCAAAATCAGCAATGAAGAGAATTGTAAGAGGCGACGGATCCGTTTCACACACGGGACGCAAACACGGATTAGCCTAGCGCTGCCTGAGCAGTATGAACTGGTCCATATGATGGCAGCCCACCGAGGGCACTGGGACACGATACCAGAGGAGGACTTGGAAATTCACGGGGACAGCGAAGATCCTGCTCACCGGATAGCGGAGCTGGAGGTCATGCTGCCGTACTCGCTACTAAAGGTAACTAGGTGTCCATCTACTATAGTCATAGTGAACTAAAGATGTAACAGTTACAGTGCCTGGTAAAGTTAATGCTGTTAACTCTCAAGCATAGAATTTTTTTTAATTAGAGAAGCTGGAAGTCTGGTGTTAGGGTTTTAATTGAACATCGCTGTCTATGTTTGTGTGCTTTTGTTTCAGTGTTGACTCATAGCATTGTCATTCCTCTGTGTTTCCATCCATCTCCGAAGCCAAGCTTAGATGTAACTCCAAGTGTCTTCTAAAATTTTACTCCAGTTTCAAGGTCATTCAGAGTTACCTTTGCTGTCTGATAGTAGCTCAAAGTTGTCACGCAAGGATATGTACTTTTTATCTCTGTCCTGAAGAGTTTGTTGTCAGAAAAAAAGCTTCTTAATTCCAACATCTGATAAACTGGCTTGACTTCATTTGAGAGGGTGGCTTTTTACATTTCTGTGGTGTCAATGGAAACTGAAGGTGTTAAGAACAAGAAGATGGGAGGCTGTTCTCAGTGCTGCTTCTAATGTTGTTTGTATCTTGTCCATAAAATGCGTTCCTGTCCTGTGAGTGTTGCAGTTTAGTGTTTAGCAAGCATCTTTAAAGGTGTGAGGGTTGTATTTCATAGCTTCTTAGAGCTTCCATAAGCTTTCATTGCATTTCATGTCTTATGTCAAGCCTTGATTGCAGTATAACACTTTTGGAGCATTGTGTTTGTCAGTTGAATATCTGCACTAGATAATTCGTTGTTAAATATAAATCGCTTAAGTGCAAAGAATATGGTCTGTTGTCACAGGAATGAGAGTATGAACTTCATAGTTGAACAATAAAATAGTAAGGTAATTTTTTTCTGGACATATGAATCAAGACAAGACTGTAAATAGGCAGAAAATGAAGACAGTCTATCTTCATCAGTTTGAAATACTTTTTATAAACCCAGTCTGTAGCTAAATTTAAGCCTCTCCTAACGAGATCAGCTGAGTCAATGCTGTGTTGTACGGCGTTTATGGCTTCCAGTAGCCACTGCAAGAGAACAGAAGTGCCATGTTTGTATCAGCTGTATGTGAGGCATCCCCTGCTTTCCCACAGAGGGCCAGAGCAGCTGGTGGTGCTGCAAAGTAAATGCCTGTTCTGGATCTTCTGCTTGTAAAATCCTGCCTTGCTATGTATAAAAGAGTATTTAACTTTACATTTATTTTACTTGGTTACATTTTTATATGGGCCAGTTTAGGCACACTGCAGTTTACAACCCTCTTTCAGATTTCTCATGTGAGTGACAAAGATCTTTCTGTCTGGCTTTGGTTATATTTAGGACACTTAGATGAAAACAGCTACTCAGATTAATTTGAAAAGGGTAATTTAAAAAGCTCTTCCAGTAGAAGGAGAGGCAGGGTGAATCACAGCTAGCTTTGGATTGATTCAGAGGATTCCTTACATGAATTCAAGGGGTAAAAGGAAGAACAATTTTTTCCTAAGACTGATAGGAGAACATAGTGCAATTTAGCAGGTAATTTGGTTAGGGATAGCATCCTGATAAAGTACAGGAATCTGACCTGTGGGGTTTTTTTCCACCCTTCTAGCTAATGTCCATTCTCCAACTCTGTTCAGCATATACCAAGACAACAAAATTTTTAAAGTAAATATCTGCTAGTCACAGACACTACTTCTGTAACTAGTGAAATGTGTATCTGGAGCATCTTTTCTGGACACTATCCAAAGTTGCATATGTGCAGAATGACTCTGAAGGAACTTCTGCTTTTTCTTAACTTGTGAAACAAGACTAGGAGTCTAATAACTGTATGCTTGATGATAACATGATATTCAGTACAGATCTTAAGGATTTAGATTTGATGGGGAACCAAATAATTTGGAGGAGCTCAGCACCTTTTGGGCTCTCCCTTTGGCGGGAATTTTATTTATTACAATCTGAATTTTACTCTACCTGTTATCTGAAATCCCTGTATTTTCATTTGTTTGTTTTTCTCCCAACAGCAGAGTGCTTATTGGTAGTACTGTGTTGCATGCTAACCTTACATTCTAGATATTCACACACCTTGCTAATGTTTGAAGAAACACTTGCGTGTCCTTACTGTGGACTTGAACAGTTGGAGATGAGAATTTATTTTGTGGATTTCTGTTTGAAATCACATCTGTTCCCCATAGTGAGCAGACTTCTTTACCAGTAGGCTGCCTTCAAAGGAGCTGGCAGTGACTTCAGAATCTGGGGAATGTTGTGCAGCTTTTCAGGCCTAAGCATCTCTTACCAAAAGACTTAATTGCACAGGGTGGCTCGGGCACCTAGATTACATGCTGCTGTTTTGTGCAGGTATTTAATGCCGAGTCATACTTCTTGGTGCCAGGTACTTGTTTGCTCAATCTAAACTCATTAGCCATTACTCCAGTAAAAAAGGCAAAGTTATTTTAAAGTTAACAGTATTTAAGTATTAACTAGACTACTTTTTTTACTTGGAGATAGATTCAATACAAGCATAGAATATACTGCTTTTTAATATTGAATTATCAGTGGAGCACCTTGAGTTTTTTTCTTTAGTCTGATAGCAGGATCAGACCATGCTTGCTTTTCTGGGTTACTGAAGGTTGCCTTAAAACTTGTTTCACAGAAAAGAGGGTGAGGAGGAGGGAGCCAAAAATTTCATTTGCATGGTTTTACTGCTGTGAGAACATTACCTTGTGCTAATAGGTATGTGGATTTAGTTATTTTTAAATGTAAAATATCAGGGAAGGAAAAACTTTGGCAAAGCTGTTCTATTCCTTAGGGATCACTGTGCACAGGAATGCATCTAGGTCATGGGGAATAATCCATCTAGCCACACAGATTATTAGATTTATAGTGGGAGTAAACAGTTGGCTCTTTCCCTAAATCTTATCAGTTGTGCCTGGAAGCTGAAATTAACTTCTCTGAAGTATTGGTTTTCCTCTGGATGGTACACCTGAATGGGAGGAGGGTAACAGGGCTGAAAGCTTCCTTTTTCATGCCTTTGTCTTGCTTTTGTACTTCATGAGACTTCGAGTCTCGGGCTGAAAAGTTTTAGTCGGACATTGTAGGGAAAGAAAAATTTTCAGCTGCTCTGGCAAAGCTGGAAAATGAATGAAGAAATACAACTTGTTCTATGAGCTCTGACAGAATAATTTAATTAATTTGGGTTTACTGTTGCATTTCTTCAGGTACTAGAGCAGTGATTCAGGTCGTATGAATTAGTAGTTGTTATAAGTAGCAAAGGATGTGGTTAAGTACCTATTGGGTGGTTATTTTAATGTATGTCCTGCGTAAAACTTGGAAGCATGTGGTCTGATCTTCTTGAGAGTATTTTTAACGTGTTTAGTTGTTGCATTAATACAGAAAACCGAAAAGCTTTAACCTTGGCAGAGATGCTCTTCCTTACATGTAGCATCAGTTTACTTTGGGGAATGCTGAGGTGCTCCTGCCACGTAGCAGCATCAGATACCTGAAGTCATCTTCATCTGTCCCTTTACGCTGGCATAACTGAGGGTAGAAGATGCTGAAAATGCCAGCACCATGACATTCTTCCACCCATGCGAAACCTGTTCTCTGTGTCTAGTTTTGCTTGCTTAGTGATGCATGTTCTTCAGGGGAAGAGTTCACGGTCAGAAAAAGAGCATTGCTTCGCAGACTGTTTCGTGAGTGTGTACACCTCACAGGCTTTCTTGGGCTGGCCCTTCCAGTGAAGGTAAAACAAAATTGGGACTGGTACTATAGAACATCTTTGGCATGGACAGTGAGATTGATGCACCCTCAGCAAGTTCGGAGATGACACTGAGGTGTGCAGGGATATGCTGGGGGGCAGGGATGGCATCCAGAGGGACCTGGACAGGCTGGAGAGGGGGGCCCGGGCAAACCTCATGGAGTTCAACAAGGCCAAGGGCAAGGTCCTGCCCGTGGGTCGGGGCAATCCCCAGCACAAACCCAGGCTGGGCGAGGAGTGGCTGGAGAGCAGCCCTGAGGAGAGGGACTGGGGGGGGGAAAACTGCCCGTGAGCCAGCACCGTGAGCTCGCAGCCCAGAACCCACCCGTGCCCTGGGCTGCAGCCAGAGCAGGGGGGGCAGCAGGGCCAGGGAGGGGATTGTCCCCCTCTGCTCCGCTCTGGGGAGACCCCCCTGCAGTGCTGGGGCCAGCTCGGGGGCCCCCAACAGCAGAAGGACACGGAGCTGCTCGAGCGGGGCCAGAGGAGGCCACGGAGATGCTGGGGGGGCTGGAGCAGCTCCCCTGGGAGGCCGGGCTGAGAGAGTTGGGGGGGGTCAGCCTGGAGAAGAGAAGGCTCCGGGGGGACCTTCGAGTGGCCTCCCAGGGCTTAAAGGGGGGACAGGAGAGGTGGGGAGGGACTCTGGGTCAGGGGGTGTGGGGGTAGGACGAGGGGTAATGGTTTTAAGATGAAAGAAGGGAGGTTCAGATTAGAGATAAGGCAGAAATTCTCCCCTGTGCGGGGGGTGAGGCGCTGGCCCAGGGTGCCCAGAGCAGCTGTGGGTGCCCCCTCCCTGGAAGGGTTCAAGGCCAGGTTGGATGGGGCTGGGAGCACCCTGGGCTGGGGGAAGGGGGCCCTGCCCAGGGCAGGGGGGTGGGACTAAGTGGTCTCTAAGGTCCCTTCCAAGCCAAAACACTTCATAATTCTATGTAATTCCCTGATGAAGTGAGGTTGAGAGTCATTGCACAAAATCAGAGCAATTATGTTCTGTAAAGGGCAGCAGTTTTTGCTGGAGACCAGGGGTGTAGTTCAGTTTTCTTACCTGGGATTCTCTCAAGTTACTGGTCTTCTGACTCAGATTGCCATGGAAACACAAAAGATTGGCAGAATTTCAGAAAATTTGGGGGGAGTGTGTGTATAAAAAAAAGGGAAAAAAAATTTCTGAGTAGAATCTAGGGTTATATATGCACCTCAGATTAATAGTGAGGCAATGAATTTAGCTCACATATGTAATAAGTGCAGTAACTGTCAGACTTCAGTGATTCACAGACTATTTTTGGAAGGCAGAGTATTCAAATTCACTTAGAAAAAGACTGAGGTGGGCCTTCAATCATAATCTGCTTGGTAGGAGTTTGGGTAAAAATCTGATTGAATTGGGTTAATTTCTCAGCACCTCAGTTAACTAAGCAAACAGTGAATAAACTGCCCGAAGCCTAGCAAAATAGGACAAGGTCCTCTTGGGATGTAGCAAATAAATGCTTTTTAACTGATTTGGAAATGAAGAATTATCTGTTGACTTAGTAAAATGGCACACTTCAGTGGTCCCTGAATGCACTTAGTGAGATTCCACTTGTCTTATTGTAGGTCGAGACCTACTTGATCCTTGATTTTAATTTTTGTTCTGGCATGTGGGATGCAGTGGTCATCCTGGCATTGCCAGTCTGAATCCACAGATGAGTATGTAGTGTGTCTGCATGGTGTTCTCTTCAAACTGTCTTTTTTTGTATTGCTCTTGACAGCACTTCTGCATCGGAATTTAAGTGGAAGAGCTGTAACTGATACTTGTGTACCTGATGCTCAGACTGCTAAGTGGGAGGCTTTGATGTTATAAAAAAGGCCTTTTAGTTAAGGAAAACAGGAATGAAGTTACTTGACGGCTATTTCATGCTTACAGCTCTGTCAGTGTTCAGGTGTGTTTACAGCGGTGTGACCTTGTGAGAACCAGCTTAAAAATTTGAGGAATCCAGTGTGAGTCATAGGTATTCCCCATATAGGAAAACTTGATCCCTAATAGTATGAAGCTGCATAAACAGTGCTTAAACTTCTGCAGGACATTTAAAAAAAAAAAAAAAGTGGGCAAGATGTGTTGCTAATGTTCTTTGGAAAAGCCTGAGAGGCCTCTACAGAAACAGGAGGACCAGTTAGTTGCTCATGCTGTGTTCTGTTGTCTGTGCTGGTTTTCTCCTTGTCTCCTAGAGACAGCACTGGCTTCCTCCTTTGTTTACAGTCGCTGGCATGAGTCATCCATCCTGGTGAATATTGCAGCACTGCACATCCCCTTCTGCTCAACCTCCTGTGCATCAGACAGGTTGGGGTTCAGCGCCAGTGTGCCATGGCTGTAATGACTTCCTCTTAGCTCTAAAAGCGGTTGGGAGATATGATCAAGTCTTTCATTTTTCTGGTGGAGAAAAATGATTGAAGAATTCTGAATTACTGCCCCCTGTTACGAGTCGGGAAGACGGCACTTAAATTCTCTCTTCAGTTCAAAGCTCTTGACATTTTATTTTCATATTTTAGTAGTGATATATGCAATTCTAAAGCTGTTCTTGCATATCCAAAGGTGAATCTCTTCTTCCTTGGAATGAAAGCAATCAGGTTTCAGAACTGGCCCTTTTTAGTACGGTTAGTAAGAAGCGATGTCAGCAGGAACATATGACCAAAGAAGTGAAACTCTGCAGTAAGAAAATAAGTAAATAAAATACATCTCTTAGCATTTTGTTGGATTTGAAGAAAGTCATAACTAAGCTTGTCACAACCATCTGTTCCTCCTTGTCTGTCCTTTGGCTGTGAACTCTTTGGAATCAGTTTTTGCGCTGCCTTTATCTTGGCAGTAGTGGCTAGCATAGTGCTTTCTACCATTGGAAGCTACACTGAAAACTGACAGCATGAATATCTCTTCAAAAAGCTACAGATCTGGTAAACATCAGTGGGAGAGGTGGTTGCAAAATGGGGCAGCTATAAGCTGAAGAATGACAGCTATTCTGCGATAGAACAAGTTTCCCAGATAAGTACTCAGTTTTCTTCTGAACTAGGCTAAAACTCAGAGGCACTTGGTACAAAATAAGGGGTTTGGAGTCAGTGGGCACTAACCCACATCTGACTGCATCCCTGTGAGAGGGCTGTCATCAGCCTTGCAGGTAGGCTATATACTAAAGCATGATGCTGTGTGTGAGACTCCATAGCTGTTCTAAAGGGTTTGAATGTTTCTGGGTTTGCACTTTGTGAATACATTAGTGCACTTTTGCATGTATCAGTTTTTAAAAGGATTTGTAAAAACTTTTTTTTTTTTTTTTTACTTCCTTACTTGCTAGGAAGTGGATGTTGTGGTAGCACCATGTCGTGGATTCCAGTCTGCTGAAGCCACCTTGGGAGAGTACGTGAACCAAGTCTTGCCCGTTGTCATCTTTGCCATCAGCGAGGCTGAACTGTCTTCATCAGATGAGGATGAACTGCGTGAAATCAAAGAGAAATTCTCTTTGCCCATTTTCTTCTTTAAAGTGCCAGAGTCGGGGGTTGACCTGATCTCTCCCAAAAAAACTGATCATGAAAAGTCCTCCCTTTACTGCCAGCTGATGGACTTGGAGTACCTGAGTACCAACCACTGCAGCTGCGGGGCACCTGGTCCTGATGCCGATGCCCAAAGCATGCTGGTGGAGCAGTTTGAGAAGCTCCGTCTTCTAAGCACTTTTTCCAGGCAGGTGCTTCAGAAGCACCTCGTGGAAGCAGCTACCAGTTTAAATGAGGTGCACTGCCACTGCCTGAACATCTTCATCAATCAGGCTTTCGACATGCAGCGAGACCTGCAAATCACCCCCAAGAGGCTGGAGTATACCCGCAAGAAGGAGAATGAGCTCTATGAGTCTCTGATGAACATTGCCAACCGCAAACAAGAGGAGATGAAGGACATGATCATAGAGACTCTTAGCAACATGAAAGAGGAGCTCTTGGAGGATGCTGCTAATATGGAATTCAAAGGTAACTACTGGCAGAAGAGTAATGGGAATTAAGGGGTTAGGGGCTTTAAAGAAGAGTGGCGGAATAATCTTGCTATCTGCTAAGGGACAGTTGAATGGCAGTCTAGCCAAGTGACTTTGCAAGCAAATCCAAACTAATGCACAGAGTATTTTTCTGTAGCATCTCCTGAGTAAAAAGCACTGTCCTTAAACTGAGAGGACTGGACATATTAAGTGTTTGTTTCTTATAAATCAGACTCTTTTTTTCCCCCAGAGCTTTCTGCATAGTTCTGGGTTAGGGTATTTTGCTTCTCTGCTTTAATTCCCTATTCTGCTGAAGAAGAGAATAATTCTCAACTTTGCTTCAGTGGATGTGTTGAGACTTGGGAATAAATCTGTCCTAAGAAAAAAAAGCAGTTTTGAGTTTGAGATGAAGGCTTGGTCTGTACTTTCTGCTTTATTTCTTTGTCTGAGAGAGGTTTTTTAAGACTTGGGTATAGAACCTCTTAAAATTAAATCCCTCTGGGTAGGTAAGGTTTTGCTTTTTTTAAAAAAAAAACAACACAGCATGTGCTCCTGAGGCCTATACTTGGCATTTAGTGTGTGTTTTGGGGAAATGTGAGAATTCTCACTACATCTTCTAGTACCAGAACTTCCAAGAACACACAAGCTGGAAGCATACAGAATGATGTGTAAACTGCGAAGGGTGAGAGGCTATCCAAATTTTGTCTGCAGGAATACGTGGTTTGTCATAAACATCAAAGTGAAGATTTGTAGGTTGATACTCCACAGCTTTTCTCCTCTGCTTGCTAAGCAGAGGTTTACCATAACAATCATTTGTTCTAAGGAAATGCAGTTCACTGGGCTGTCGGGGAAAGATTTTCCTATTTGAAATAAAATCAGAAATAACTCTAAGCTGTTGGTTTAGAAGAAAACAGTTTTTGAGTGTTCTTCTGAGGCATGAGAGGCCAAAACTCTAGATAATTTTGTCTTAACACTCCAGTTTGAAATTGGGAGGAAGTATCTCCTGGGACAAGGAGGAGTAATGATGAATTATGTTTAATCCTGCAGGCTAGGATCTGGATCCTTTTGCTTCTGTAGGTGGGAAATGGATAAGATCTTTCCTGTTTCTTGAAATGGTTGCTTTGTAGTGCCCATACAAAATGTGGTTCTTGTAAAGAGCTTGTTTTAATTGCAACATAACCTATTTGTACACTGCAAAAAAACCCAACAAACTGGCATGTGCTCATGGTATAGTGTGTTAATTCTACCTGTTTAGGGCTGCTATTGCCCCATTATCAGGACAGGTAACTGTCATATTCTGTCTGTCCCACTCTCTACAGACTTGGAGCAGTGTAGTGCCTGAGTTCAGAATTCTGTATGTGCAGGAGTGTGCTTAGGGGCAGCACAAGATAAAACACCTGCATAAAATATGTGTATACATTTATTTGCACAATATATACCACTTGGAGTATAGCATCTTGTTGGCTATCAGTATTTGAAATAATATCCTAAAATGAAGGTGTTATTTTGAGGAGGTAATGCCATCTGTCGAACACTGGGTTTGTTTTAAGTAGGCTAGACTGTTGTTGGACAAAATCCAGAGACAAGGTCTTCAGCTCCTGGTAGTAATGTAGTATTGCTCAGAGTGGTTACAGTGCATGAGTAGTGATTGCTCAGTGTTTGAAAATACCAAGTGATAATCAACCTTTTCAAGGTACTTGGAAAAATATTTCATGTAACTAGTGTGGTTGTTATATCACTTTCTTCATAACATTCAGCATCCAGCAGTGCTTATGGATTGCAGTGTGCCCTGGAAGAATTTCCTGATCTGTACTACTTCAGATAAAAAGACAGGTTTGTGCTTCTGCCCTGTAATTTTTGAGGTGGTGGTTCACTTGCCATCACTGTACCACTCTAAACCTGCAGTAGCTTCAGAATGCTTGTATAGGGTCTATTGGGTGTTAGAGTTGAGTATCCTGTGAATTCAAACACCAGTGAATGGAAGCAAACATCAGAGTATTTTCCACCTTGGTCAGATGTGATTCGTAGTTTCTCTGAAACTGGAGTAACCAGGTATACGTTCCTGGAGCTACTGTAATGCTTTAGTACTTTCTATCAGAGAATACCAAATTGCTCAAGATCTGTAGGACTGGGTTTGGGACCTCATATAAAACTGGCACTGTAGCATTAGACATGCAGACTGGCAAAAATTTAATCCTTTGCAATGGTCAGTATGTGTGTTCTTCTGTTGCCCATGAGTGGTTTTTTGTATGACTTAAACTCTGTTGACTTCACTTATACAGTCTGGGTGTAAAGTCATGAATCTCTGAAGGAGCAAAATAGTGAGAGTGTTTGGAGCAGAAGCTGGCTGGACTGGGGCTGTCCTGTAGCTCCTTTGCAAAACACTCAAAGCAGCTCGCAGTAGCCCTTGTTGCAATAATGATATGGTGAAAACGAAAGATGCCTCTCTTTTTTTTCTGCAGATATCATCATTCCTGAGAATGGGGAACCTGTTAGTTCCAAGGACATAAAGTGTTGCATTAAGCAAATTCAGGAACTGATTATTTCTCGGCTAAACCAAGCTGTTGCCAACAAGTTAATTAGTTCAGTGGACTATCTGCGGGAGAGCTTTGTAGGGACTCTGGAGAGATGTCTGAAGAGCCTGGAGGAGTCTTGGGAGGTTTCAGTACATCCTGCAAGGAGTTCGGAGAAGGCAAAGGATGTTTCTGTACACATCACAAGCAATTATCTCAAACAGGTATGGTGGCTTAAATGGCTGTCTAGAATATTCTTTAATAATTGTCTTTATCCTGCTCCAGCAAGGGTGGTAGGAAGCTGAGATGCTCAGTGAAATTAGACAACACAGCTCTGGAGTATGTGTGGGTCTGGTATCATTAAGGGAGGTGCTAAAACTGGGGACCTTAAAGGCCTAGTACTTAGCTTTCCTAAATCTCTATATAGTAATCACATTGAAGCCTAGAAACACACTATGAGCTTAATACAGTGAATGAATTGAACCAAGTGAATTATGGAGTATCCCGTGTAGTGCCCATTTTTTCATTTTTCAGAGGGTCTAGCAGATTTTATAGTGGCTATAGCTTGCAAAGTTCCCATACTTTCATCTTTCTGCTGCTTTCCAGATACTAAATGCAGCCTATCATGTTGAAGTCACTTTCCACTCTGGCTCAACAGTAACCAGGATGCTGTGGGAACAGATCAAACAGGTATGGGCATCTTTATCATTTATTTCTAGTCTGTGTCACTGTATAGTGAAATGTTTTTGCAGCAATGAATAATGTGAATATTCACAGCTGCTCTCTAAATTTTGATTGTGGGTGCATGCATTGGAAGGATGTTGCTTTCCCACTCAGCACCAAGGGGGTGTGTATAATTTATTCTTGGGGATGCTAATATTTAATTTAAGGCAAATACCTCCTTAGTGTTTTCCTTCTGTTCTGAAATGTTCAGCATTTTGAAACTCTGGCTGTTTGTTTTGGGTAACTGGTTGGTTGTTTAGGTTTTGGGGTTTCTTGTGGTTTTTTTGTTTGTTTGGTTTGGTTTGTAATGTATGTTGATTCAGGTTAATTCACTCTTCTCCCTCCAGAGCAGATCAGATTTCCTCAGGTCTTTGTTTTAAATTTCTGTCTGTTAAAGCATTCATCTTTCTGAAGTTCCTGCTCTGAGCTGTTGATGACCTTTGACTGTCTTCTCCCTCTTGAGATTCCTTGTATGGATGGGTGAGAGGAGTATGAGTTTTTCCCAAATAGGCGCAGTGCCAACTGAGTGATGACAAACCTTCAGGTTTCTCCTTCAGCCTGGGATCCAGACTGGGTGTGCAGCAGCTGGATTTCTGTGGCTTCTAATGAAGGGTGGGGCAGGGCATCTTAATCACCCAGCAATTTAAGGGAAGTGGTGCATACCAACACCTAGAATTTCCGCACCTTGCCAGTGTGTCTGTCCAGCAAAAAACTACTCCACTGTAGCTTTCACCAGTTTAGGAACATCTCTCTTCCTGAGTCTCTGGGTTACTGCTCATGCTGCCTGTTCTTGCAGCCTGTGAGCTGCACCACAGCTGGTTTTCCAGGTGGTGGCTGTCTAGCTATGTGTGTTCTTGGTAAGATGTGAAAGGATGGTTGGCTTGTAGGAATGAACTGAACAGATATTCAGAAAAATCAGATCTCTTATTTAGTGTGTGTACAACAATGTTGTGATCAATAGCTCTAAATTGTTAGTAGTTACTGGAAGGTAATTATTTAGCCCAATTCTGTGTGCATTATTACAAGGCATCTCAGCAGTCTGAGTAAATTGACTGACCCTTTGCTTTTTTTGTGCTAGTACCTTAATTCTGTTTTCTATTTTACTAGATAATCCAGCGGATTACATGGGTCAGCCCACCTGCCATCACCAGTGACTGGAAGAGGAAAGTTGCTCAGGATGCTATCGAGAGCCTCAGTGCATCCAAGTTAGCCAAGAGCATTTGCAGCCAGTTCCGGACCAGGCTAAACAGTTCCCATGAGGCTTTTGCAGCTTCTCTGCGACAGGTGAGTGTGTAGAGCTGTTAAGGAGGAGATCTTTTATACATTGCCACTTATGGAACGAGGATTTTTAATTGCAGAGGTAGCTAACATAGCAGATTGTGCAGTTAATGCTGCCAATCTGTAGGTAGAGGTGGTGGAACTGATGCGAGTGCCTTAATACAAGGTCCTGTTTTTAAACTAGGCATGCTTTAAGTAGGATCTCTACTCAGTTGTGCAAGGACACTCAGCCTCATTACACTAGGGCTTCAAACCTTGCAGGATTATAGCGTGTATGTGATCTCTCTTGTAGTTAGAAGATGGCCATTCAGGCAGGCTGGAGAAAACAGAAGATCTGTGGCTGAAGGTGCGGAAGGATCATGCTCCTCGGCTAGCACGACTCTCTCTGGAGAGCAGGTCCCTCCAGGATGTGCTGTTGCATGGTGAGCATTGTGCTTGATGTTCTCTGTATTATCTTCTGCTCCCTCCTGAAGCAGCCAGTGGGTGTAAAGGAGTAGGAGGAGTGTTTTGCTTTTTACTCTACTTCAGCGAGCCTCCATCTGACAGATACCGAGTACCTTGAATTGTGCAGCTGCTGGCCCGTGAAAAGCTCTGGGCTGCTAGCCTGATAGTGTACGGGAAGAGAGAAACATGTTTTAGTGTCTGACTAACTGGATGTTATGCCTTACAGGCAAACCAAAGCTGGGCCGTGAGCTGGGCCGAGGACAGTATGGCGTGGTCTATCTGTGTGACAGCTGGGGAGGGCACTTCCCATGTGCGCTGAAATCTGTTGTTCCTCCAGATGAGAAGCACTGGAATGACCTTGCACTTGAGTTTCACTATATGAGGTGTGTCTCTTAAGTGCTTTTCTTGTTCCACGTGGATCTCCGTAACTTCCCTGCTGCCAACAAATGTGCTATTTGCATGTGCATAGGCAGAACCTTGCTTGCTGTAGTTCTACTCTGCAATCAGTGGCTTGACCTCATGAAATGCTTACCTGCCACTTCTAGCAAAGGCAAGACAGCTTGCTATTGCCACTGCAAAAATGTAACAGGCACGGAGTAGTAGGCAGACATTCTCCTTCCTGTCTTACTCTGATTCTTTGGTGTCTACACTGTTCAAATGCTTGCTATTTTGCAGAGTAAATTAGATTTAATAGAGCATGATAGCAAACAGTTCTTTTCCACTGATTTTTTGGTGTTGAATCATCCCTCCTTTCCCAGTCTGTCTTTGTTCTCTCTGAATTCACAAAAGAAAATGATGGGTCTACACTGCAGAAAACCGAGCTCGTGTTCAGTAAACAGCTGCAGGCAGGTGCTGCAGTACAGACAGCTGAAATAATACAGTATTTCCCTGGTACTATAACCTTTAATAGGCTTTCTTGAGTTTAATTGGATCAGACAGCTGTATATTGTTATGGTCCTCAGAACTGTGGGTGCTGTGAATTTTTACTGTACAGCATATGGTGTAGGTGTATCTTACTATTGTACTAAAGCTGCAGCTACTGGGCTTTTTTCCTTTACAAGGTGAGACTTGGCCTGGGGTGGAAGGAAGGATATAAAAATGACCAGCTTTCTGTGCTGAACCTTCTCTAGGTCTCTGCAGACACATGAGCGGCTTGTACATCTCCATGGTTCTGTGATAGATTATGGCTATGGAGGAGGCTCCAGCATTGCTGTCTTACTGATAATGGAACGGTTGCACAGAGACCTCTATACAGGACTAAAGGTAACAACAACCCGTGTGTATATGTATATATACTTTTTAATATATATACATTTTAAAAATCTACACCTAAATATCTATTAATCTGTAAAACAAAGCTAGAATTGCTTAGTTTTCAGTGTTTTGGCAAGTAAGACTAAGCAAAAGTAACTTCTACTTCAGGAATTCAATTTGTGTTTGTTTATTCTTCAGGCTGGGCTAGAATTAGAAACACGATTACAGATTGCCTTGGATGTAGTTGAAGGAATCCGTTATCTTCACAGTCAGGGACTTGTACACCGGGATATCAAACTTAAAAATGTCTTGGTAAGGAAAACTTTTGTATCTGGCTAATCCTGAAGTCCTACAAGGTCCTTTTAGTGGGAGGGAGAAGCATAATGTAAGTGAAGTAATATCTTTCCTCATACATGATCTTTTATCTTGTGGCATTGTTAGCCACAGCTAGCCTTGCAGTGAGGTTTCCCTAACTGATTTTCAGACAGAGAGCCTTGGGGAAAGGGAGCAGTAGAGTGACTTCTCTTTGAGGCAGAGAGCTTGAGCTACAAGTAGGATTTCCAGTTCCTGGCTCTATTAAATCCTAGCCACGCCCTCTTTGTACAAGACAAGTGGAGGCATGTCTTGTTACTGAGCTTAACTAGGTAAATGTCCAAGAGCAGACAAGTAATCAGAGAAGCTTACCTAAGAACAAATGCCCAACCCTTCAAATGTAAACATAGTTTAAAACCTCAGTATTAAAAAGAAATACTAAAACTGAGAAGTATGGTTATCACCTGCCTGTGTATGGATTCTTCTACAGCTTGACAAAAAGAATCGAGCCAAAATCACTGACTTGGGGTTCTGCAAACCAGAAGCCATGATGTCTGGCAGTATTGTAGGCACACCCATTCATATGGCTCCTGAGCTCTTTACAGGTATGCTCGTTGATTGAATCCACTACTGCCCTGCTCTGGCTTGAATTTTGAAGTCCATTGCTTTGTATGAATATCTCAACTTGCTCATGAGGGAAAAATAATAATTAAAAAACAAGCCAAAGCCAAACCTGCTACCTGCTTACAATGCATGCTATGTATTTTTCCTGTATTTTAAGTGTCAGACTTAAATCTTTGCTTACTTGAAAGAGAACTGTGGGATTCATAAACTTTGCTGAAGTGATTAATACTCTTGTAATTGAAAAGTTAAATTTATTAGTTATTAGGAAGCTAGAAGTATTTGGCTTTCATAGGCAGAAAGGATCCCCTGTAAGGAATTTCCAAGCTGTTACTCATTTGTGGAGCATGTTCAGATTCAGTATGCATTGGGCTTCTGGCAGGTGCTCTCTAAGCTTTTTTTCCTCAGCAAGCATCTTACCATAACATCTTACTGATACTTATCAGAATCCTTTTAGTCTGAGATGCTGCCCCTGCTTTGACAATATTTCAGTCAAACTGAAGCAACCCTATTTGTGTTTAACTCAGAAAATATAACTTGGGTGGTTCTTGCTACTAACAGTGAAATAGTCATGACTAATAAGCTAGACCTTGACCTTGCGCACTTAATGTGATCAATCTTTTCTTATTCAGTGGGTGAACTTGCTATAAATGAGTAATTGCCAAACTGCTAGATCGAGAGGCTGATGTTAGCTCTGACAGACTCCTGGGCTAGCAGCAGAGACGGGCAGAACTGATAGTCTTACAAATGCTGGTGTTTGTCTGAAATACACCTGAGCACCTGTACCTGCAGCGGTCCATGAACCTCAGCTTGGGAACTGCTGCTGCAGGTTAAGTGTATAAATCCTCTGAGAACTGGAATGTCCTAACTTTTATCCCTCCACCTTTGGCAGTGACTCCTGGTGTGTTACTAGGCTTTGCACAAATCCTGCCTTCTGGCAACAAAGTTGTGGTTTTAATTTGAGGATTAAATTAGTTCACTGAAATTAGTTCTCAGACTGCTCAGTTTCCAGCGATGATGTTTGCCCTGCTGATCAAATGTGTTTTTGTCACAGGAAAGTACGATAATTCAGTGGATGTTTACGCATTTGGCATTCTGTTTTGGTACATTTGTTCGGGACATGTGAAGCTACCAGAGGCTTTCGAGAGATGTGCAAGCAAAGATCACCTCTGGAACAATGTTAGAAGAGGTATAATTGGCTTACTTGAACTCTGCTGGTTGATACTTTATGCTTGGGTAACATTTGAGGGGATGAGAAAATCCATTTTTATCCTCTTGTAACTGCAAGGTGAAAATGCATGTTGTATTGCTTCACTGGCTGTCTAAAGCGTAACACTTATCTAGTTAAATTTGAATATATTCTACTGAAAGTCTAACTAAAATAAGCAGGGATAAAAAAAGGCTTTCAGTTAACCACCTCTTTGCTATCATGTCATAGGAGCTGTGCTAATATACTGCTTAACCATGGGAAGTAGTACAACACTTATGATGCAAACCAGACCCCAGAACCAGCCAGGCATGATCCCATAAAGAATGTTTAATCCCTTGCAGGTTCTCGAGGCTGTGGTGATCTGTACGTTCAGATGTTTCACATGCTGCCTGCTGAGGAAGGTGGATGTTGAGTGAAACACACTGTGATAGTTGTTCCCCAGAATACAAATTTATTCTTGTGTAGGTTTAGTGTAGGACTATGTTTTGTGGTAGTTTAATCGTTCACGCTGCATCGTGGTATCAGAATGCTTTACTACATTGTGGCCTGAGTTTCTGACCATGTAATCTCTCCCCTTCTCATGTGAAAAAGATTAACTCAGATGAGTGAGTCTTGTATTTGGTCAGAAGGCTGCACTTGCTGCTTATTCTCATGATGGACTTGTTCCCAAAGGCACCGTTATGAGCAGGTGGGGTGGGGGGAGGTTTTTTCATGTAGGGGAGTATTAATTTTGCTCCCAAGTAGTTGCGAAGAGGAGGCTCCAGTGAAACTAAATGTGTTTGGCCATCCACTGGAAGTGTGCATGATCTCCTGAGCATCTCCAGCAGTGCTCCCAAAGATGTCAGCAGCATTGCTGGAATGTCAGCTTTTGTCAAGAGCATTAGACCCCAGGCAGTCCCGCTTGGTCACTTTAGCCCGCACCAAAGCAGCGAGCAGCACACAAAAGCCCCCCTCAGATTTGAGGTGTACTGATGGTAACCAGGTCCTTCTCCATTTTCCAGGAGTTCGCCCGGAACGTCTCCCGGTGTTTGATGAGGAATGCTGGCAGCTGATGGAAGCCTGCTGGGATGGAGACTCCTCCCAGCGCCCTCTCTTGGGAATTGTTCAGCCTATGCTGCAGGGGATCATGGACAGGCTCTGCAAGTCAAGCTCTGAGCACCCAAATAAAGGGTTGGATGACTCTACTTGAAAAGGAAGCACAGAAGAATTTTTTAATTGTGGGAGAATCCTGAACCCCTAACTCTGCAGATGGCTTCTTCAGATGTAGCTCTTTGTGGCTAACATGAGTGGGACAGGTAATAGCAACCAGAAGATTGCTCATAGAGATCTCGGGGATGTTCCGTCTTGAATAGCGGCCAGAGAAATCTCCCCCAGTACACCCCACTGATGCTAGTTACCCCGCTGCAGCTTTTGTTACGGAGTTGTGCAAGTAAGATAGAAAATCCACGCCCCTGAACTAAAAGGGATTTTTGCCAATCCCACACAAACATCAATCAAAGAAAAGCATCTTGTGTGTTTCAGGCAGCATCTGTGTTGCCGGGAATTAATCGTGACAGTCTTTACTCAGTAAAGTAAAAATTTTTCCCATTAACTGAAGATCCTAGGTGGCCTTTGGTCCACACGTAACTATCCCAATCACTTGTCAATTGGCACCAATTACAGTGTGGTTGGAGAGGAAAGAGAAAGCAGAGGCTCTAGGCTAGAAAGTGTTTAGAAGCTAAGAGCATCTATCTGTGTTAGCTTCTTGCAACACTCAAAATGTTTACATTGAGAGGAGCAAAGCTTCCATGTTTTACCTATGGGGGTTTATCTACTGTTCCACTGCAGTGCAAATACCCTAAGTTATAAGCTATTTATCTCTTATGTACCCTTCACCTCTTCTGTAAACAAGCTCTTTTTGCTTCATAATAGTTATTGGAATAGCTGAAGAAACCTGACCTTTCTTTTCCAGTCTTCTGGTAAAATGGAAGACTGCTCAGAGATTACATGTTGTAATACCGAAACAAAGTCATTACAACTAATGACTGTCCATGGGGAAAATGCCAATTCATTTTAATTAAATTTGGGTTTTGAATTAGTTGTAAAAGCAATGACAGTTTTAAATTGTGCTAACTATGACAGACATTTTTTTTAAATACGTTTTTTTCAGCTTTTTTAAAGTCACATGCTTGGTGAGAGCATACTCAAGGGAAAACAGGTCATTCATTCTTCTTCAGTAGCTGTGTATTGTGGCTGTGTCTGTTCATCTCATCGTTTCACTCTGGGATCTCTAATTTGGCTATATTGAAAAGCATAAAACTGGGGGGAGGGGAATCCTTTGCAAGGAAGGATTGGGCTGGGGTGGTCCTGCTGCCCTTCCCACGAGGTCTGCTTCTGAAAACAATATCCTTGCCCCCGGCCTTTTGCATTTCTGGGGCAAGATTGGTTGATCTTAATGTAACATACTTACAGGGTGGAGGCTGAAATAGAAAATGCACCTTGTTTACTACATGAGGAAATACTGAGTTGGCAAGTTCTCCCTGGTTTTGCTGTTCCTCCCAGCTGCAGAGGATGAGCACGCAATGGCTTTGTTTCCCAGGAAAGCTAGCATGCTGCATCCAAAGTAGCGTAAGCATGTGGGATTACTGCACCTTCTTGCTGGGATTTATTGGCTAGTATACAGAAAAATTACAACCGATAAGTCTGCCTGTTAAACAGCCTGAACAAAGGAAAGGGACACATAACCCTGCAGTATTAGTTTAGTTTAAATCTTCCTTTGTGCAATAAACAGAATTAATGCGCTTTTTTTATATATATATATATAGAAAAGACTTTTTTACTTATCTGCACGTGTGGGCATTTTTCTGGTCTGTGATGGCATTAACAGTATGGTTCTATACAGCCTCGCTGGCTGCTCCAGCTGAAAGTGCAGCAACCAAGAGCCACATGCGCAGGAGGAGGAATACTCTTCCAAAGTAGAATCGTCAGGCGTTTCACTGCCTTGGTGCACGCCCGTGCCACCAATGACACTAACAGTATTAACTCCGTTCTACTGTGCATGGTGGTTAGTAACCTTATTTAAAACTAGGAGAGTCAAGGTCAGTCTCTGGCAATTAATAGAGGTAGCTTGTGTAAATAATAAATGTATGAATAAAATTTAAATCTCTGTATATGCAATTCCAGAAATGTCTTGTATAGCTTTTCCTATGTAGACATCTCCAGATACTTATCTGATGCCTTTTTATTGTTGTTTGTAGCTATCTTGATGTGTTCTTTCCATTTGGGTTGCCTTTTTGCATGTGCAGCAGTGTAGATCTTCAGGTTTTTCTCAACTTGGTCCAGCTACTTCTCTGCATTTTTTTTTTTCCCGTTGGGTATAAAGTCTGCCTGACTGTACTTGTTTTGAGAGATTTCACACACCCTGTTTATCTTCAGTGTTCTCTCCCCCCTTCATCAGAGCAAGAAAAACAAGGTGAATAATTACTTTATTAAAAGTTTCCACAGACTGTAAATTGAATGTGGTACCGGACTCAAATACCTCTGAGCCTGGTGCAGTGAGACTGAGCTAAGCAGGTACTCTCAGATAAAGCTACCTTTATCGCCTCAATCTACTGTAGATATTTGTTACAACATGTTTTAATGTTATGTTGTAAAAAGGTACTTACAACTTGTGCATTGTACAATGTACCCCGTCTAACCAGGCACTGGACTGGCTTCTGTCGTACACGGACACAAACCATTGCCTGCTGTTCTGGTAATGTGATTGTTGCCACTTCAATCCCGGAGGCTGACTTCTGTGAACAGTGAGGAGTAGACTTTCCCTCTCCCTTCCTCTAAACCTAAAGTGGAAATGATTTGGGGGAAAAAAAAAAAAAGTTTATTTACACAGGTCAGTGGTGTGAGGTGGCTCTGGTAGAAGAGGTGCTAGGTTGGTGCAAGGCTCATGTACAGCCTGAGGAACTTGCTCTGCCCTTCAGCCTCCCCAGCACAGTTTTAAGCCTCTCCTTCACACTACACTTAATAGGATGAGCTAGGGGGAAAAAGCACTGGCAGCACTGGGGCCGAGGAAGGGGCTGGAGGGCTGCGGCAGCCTGGCACCGTGGTGCTGCCTTTGGGTCCCACTGCCAGAGCAGAAGTCTGCAGAGCACTTACTGCATGTCTTGGAGCACCAGACACTTACATTAATTCAGATGATTATTACTTACACTAAATGCCTTGTTTGGGGACTGAAAGGCAGGTGTGGTGTTTACCTGGGAGGGGGCTGGCAGGGCTCTCCCCCCTATGTGAGCCCTGGGCATAGGATTTAGGAGAGTGCAGCACCCTGCTCGTTTTAGCTTAAATAAGTTACCCAAGTAACTCTTTCTTTTTTTTTTTTTTTTTTTTTTTTTTTTTTTTTTCCCCACAAAGCAGAACTGTCCTTTTCAGAAGAAAGCAGCTTTTTAGCTCCTTCCATCTCCCTCGGGGCTTAAAAATGAAATAGCACTAAATGTTCTGACAGCGGCTGGGGGGAGCAGGGCTGTTGCTGGGCCAGGCCTGGTGTGTGTCATGCGTTAAAGGTACTGTGCGCCTACGAGACAGAGCGATAACCGGCACGACCGAGCGCAACCGCTGTATTTTATTATTGTAATTATTATTTTTGTACCCGACCGGCGCGGTACTAACCCATCCCCACACATGCGACGAGACGCGACTGTGAGTTCAGCCTTCGCCCGCCGGGCGCTGCACAATAAAGCTGCTGTGAACGGCCGCTCCCCGCCGCTTCTCGGTGTTGGTTTTTTGTTTTTTGGGGTGTTTTTTTTTTTTTTTGGTCGTTTTTTTGTTTTTTTTTTGTTTTTTTTTTTTTTTTTCCGCCAATTCCCGATGGTTATTTTTTTCCGCCGCGCCCCGGAACCTTGGGCGTGCGGCCGCGGGGCCCGCCCGGAACCCTCCCCGCGCAGGCCCCGGGCTGCCCGCCGCGCTGCCTGAGCCCCGCCGATCCTCAGAGCCCCGTCGCTGCCCGGGGAAGAAGCCGCGCTGAGCTTCGGCGGCCGCGGGTCGGGACGAGCCGCGCTGGGAGGTGCCGGCGGGCCGCGGGGCTGTTGGAGGAAGGCAGCGGGGGGAAGAGGGGGAGTCGTCAGGCGGAACCCGGACCGGCGCAAGCGCAGGGTGCCCAGCGGGGTCCTTCGGCGGCGGGGACGGAGGGAGCGGGACGGCGGCCGCGATGAACCTGGAGCTGCTCGGTGGGTCCGGGGCGGGCGGGGGGCGGCGGGGCCGGGGGCCGTCGGCGGGCGCGCCCTCACTCAAGCGCCGTCTTTGCGTTTCGTTGCAGAATCCTTCGGCCAGAACTACCCCGAGGTAAACACCCCCACCCCCCAAACACCCGCCCCGCCGGGCCCCACCGGCTGCTGGCGGCCTCACCGTGTGTGTGTGTGTGTGTGTCCGTCCGTCCCCACCCCGCTGCCCTCTCCCCGCAGGAGGCCGATGGGACGCTGGACTGCATCAGCATGGCCCTGACCTGCACCTTCAACCGCTGGGGCACGCTGCTCGCCGTGGGCTGCAACGACGGGCGCATCGTCATCTGGGATTTCCTCACCAGGGGCATCGCCAAGATCATTAGCGCCCACATTCACCCCGTCTGCTCGCTGTGGTGAGGGCAGGCGGCGTTTTGTCTCTGGGGGTTCGGTGGGCGGTCGTCGTTGGGCTGGTCGTTTGCGCAGCGGGTGTGAGGGGCCGAGCTGATTTTTGATGGAATTTGTGCTTGCTGAGCCTCAGGTGCTCTGATACCGACGCTTAAGTACGTTTCAGGAGAGCTTCCTTTAAGGCGGTTTCAAAATGCGTTATGCCTGTTAAGATTTTGGATGTTAGGTTATTCTTCACGCTAACAGATTTATACCTGAGTCTGATAATTTGGTCTGATGATTTTAAACTCTGTGTGTGTGTTTTATGCATTTAAGGAGTAACTTTTCCTTGAACTGTCTCTTGTTACTGTAGCTGGAGTCGAGATGGTCACAAACTGGTGAGTGCTTCGACCGATAACATTGTGTCGCAATGGGATGTGCTTTCTGGAGACTGCGACCAGAGATTCCGATTTCCTTCACCCATCTTGAAAGTTCAGTACCACCCTCGAGACCAGTAAGTCCTGTGAAAAAAGGGTAGAAAGCTCTCGTTTTGGTAGAACTAATGATTATGGACATTATTTTTACTGTGGTTTGCAAAGTGTTTTTTTGAAATCTCAGAAATTATTTTGATGTATCGTCTTGTGATTAGGACCTTGACTGGATTTGTTGTGGCACTTTTTATTATGAAAATATCCGGATGGGAGGAGAGTAAGCAAGGGAATGATTCATAGAAGTGTCTTGTTGAGTTTACAAGTTACTGCATAAACTTGGAGGAGCTTCCAGAGAGAGAAGGGAAATGAAAGCAGACACCAGCTTTCTGTAATTCTGTGATTAAAGTAACAAAGTTGAAATAATATAATAAAAATAGCGGTGTTCCATATTTCTTGATATAGAGTTTTTTTTTTCTGCTTCTAAATGTGGAAATTATTTTCCAGAGAAGAAACCACTAACTCTTATTTTTCTGCTTTGCAGAAACAGAGTTTTGGTTTGTCCCATGAAGTCAGCGCCGGTGATGCTGACACTGTCAGACTCCAAACACGTCGTCCTACCTGTGGATGATGATTCTGATCTCAATGTTGTGGCCTCTTTTGACAGGCGAGGGGAATACATTTATACAGGCAATGCCAAGGGGAAGGTGAGACTTCAGCAAGCGGCACTGGATGCAATAGCTTACATTACTTCCCATCTTTATTAAGATGCTTAATGTTTCTGGGTTGTGTTCTTTGATTTAATATACAAATAAGGCTTCCTGAATGTCTCTTGAATAATTGATATTGCATTGATATGATCTTCTGAATAAAGCATCACACTTTTTCTTTGAAGATCTCTAGACTGTAATCGTTGTCTGAGTTAGGTCTTTGTCTTGCTGTTGTCTTTGACCATATTTGTTGGATCCTTTTCCAGTGTAAATAAACCAATGTTTATGTCGCAGAACTGTCGCAGAAACTGTAGTAGACCTACAGTTGCAGAATCCCAACTATTCCTGTGTAGATTGCTGAGGCTTCTGTTGTCAGGGTTAGTAGCTGATGTGAAAGGTACCCAAAGGGGAATGAGTTATAATGAAGATGCTGATTGCCCTCTCTCTCCTTATCTTCAGATCTTGGTCTTAAAAACAGACACTCAGGATCTTGTTGCTTCCTTCAGAGTGACAACTGGAACCAGCAACACCACAGCTATTAAATCGATTGAATTTGCTCGGAAAGGAAGGTGAGTTACTTCATCTATCACAGAGTGGTTTTAAAGATGAATTGAAAACTTACAGGATTGACAGAGCATACAAGGTCTTAAAACTCCCCACAATTCCTTCATGGAACATATTCTGCTGCTTCTTATTTTCTCAGTCTTTTAATTCAATGCATGTTCTGTGCCCTCCTTCCTACAGCTGCTTTTTAATAAATACAGCTGACCGGATAATCAGGGTGTACGATGGCCGTGAAATTCTAACTTGTGGACGAGATGGGGAGCCTGAACCGATGCAGAAGCTGCAGGATTTAGTGAATAGGTAAGAGGCAGCAGAATGGCTGGTCAGCCTCACTTGAAAAAGTGAGGTTTGTGTGTTTGGCACTAATGGGAGTCTCTGGACGAAGGGGAGTAGAGTATCTTTTTCAGTGTAATGGACAGATATTTTCATTTGAAACCTGCCTGTCACAGTTTTATTTGAAGTTTAAACGTTATTTGTGGATGGGAATATGTAAGTTCTCAGTCTGAAGAGCAAGCACGCTCTGCAGTCCTCCCTCCTCTGTGTTGTGCTGTTGTTTAACTGTTCAACTTGTGATACTGTCTTTGCACACAGGACACCGTGGAAGAAATGCTGTTTCTCTGGGGACGGTGAATATATAGTGGCAGGCTCAGCACGGCAGCATGCCCTGTACATTTGGGAGAAGAGTATTGGAAACCTAGTGAAAATCCTCCACGGGACCAGAGGAGAGCTGCTCTTGGATGTAGCAGTAAGAAAATTGTCTGCTGTTATTGTTTCTTGTTATTTTGAAAACTAAGCTTTCTGAATTCCATTTACCAAGTAAGCTCCTCCTTTTTTCTCTTCTGAATAAAACCAGTGGCATCCTGTCCGACCGATCATAGCTTCTATTTCAAGCGGTGTTGTGTCAATATGGGCTCAGAATCAAGTGGTAAGCGTTTCGGATTGTTTCCTTAGGATTCCCCAGTGGTCCCCATCCTAGTAGACTGAATGGTTGCATATTGAAATCCTTTATTAAATCCCCATTCAACAAGTTTTTTAGGTTCACCTGCCTAACTTGACGTATGCTCGCTGTCTTGTTGAATGTGAGGAGGGTACTCGTACTTCAGTTGCTGAACTCGTTAAGCTTTGCATTAAGTTTTAAATATCTTCACAGGGACATTTTATGTGGGAATGGTGTCCTTCTGAATGTGGTGTTTTAAGTACAGGAAATCTGAGTGATCCAGAACTGAAGTGGCTAAATGTGAACATACAGCTTTGTTTTATGACGTGCATTGCAGTATTTAAGGAATATTACAATGTTGTATTTTCAGTAGGAACTGACTTGTGCAGTTCCTAATTTGCCATGTGACTGTGGACCTACGTGAGGGTGGTTTGTTTTTTTTTGTTTTGTTTTGTTTTGTTTTGTTTTTTGGGTTTTTTTTTGTGATCCTGTGTGTGGCTTGGGGGATTTTCATGCAGAATGAGACTGTAATTGCATGAGTCCTCGCAATGGCTGCTGTTCCTTTGCATAAGGTAAAAATTGTTTTGAATTTGTGGTTTAGGAAAACTGGAGTGCCTTTGCCCCTGACTTCAAAGAGCTGGATGAAAATGTAGAATATGAAGAGAGAGAGTCAGAGTTTGATATTGAAGATGAAGATAAGAGCGAACCAGAACAAACGGGTACTGCATAAACTGTGTTCCTATGTAGTAAATAGTTTGTAGTCTGACTATGTGACCATAGTAAAAATTAAAAGTAATGGTCATGGGAATATACATGGGTGTTAAATGACAAAGCAAGAGTGGATAAATGAAGCTGTACGAACTAACATAATCAATACGATTCCTGCCAGTTGACGTGCTACATTTTTTTAGAAATGCCTGCCCTTCCAATAAGCAGTAGCAAATAGACATATATCGTGGTCCAGGCTTGCTTGCAGCAGCAGCAGTGCTGAATTTGTGCAACCTGGCCACTTGGTGGTGCCAGAAAATTGTGTATTGTGAAAGGCTACGGTTAAACTATGGAAAGAAATAAGGATTATTCCCAGCATGTTACCAGGCTTTGCAGCACTTCTCGCACTTAGATTATTTTTTATTTAGCAGCTTTTAATATTCAAGTGTACGTTGGCTTATGGGAATTAAGTATTGAAATAAATTTAATCAGGTTTAGAACTAGTTCAGTGAAAACAACAAAACATTTAGAAGATTTTATATCTTTTAGCTAGCTTTATTACTGGTGTTTTATATCAATAGGTCTGTATTAGAACATAGAAAAATAAAACCCTGATGGATCTAAGAGGAAATACTTTAGGTTTGTTTTCTGCTTTAATTCTCACTTCTGCATGCTTAGACATTGAAGCACAGTCAGTCCCATTCTTTCTAAGTAATTTGGTCTTTTCCTTGCCATCTTTACTTAGTCTTTTTTCCCTGGTTTTCAGGTGCTGATGCTGCAGAAGATGAAGAAGTGGATGTAACTAGTGTGGATCCCATTGCTGCCTTCTGTAGCAGGTGAAGGAATATTTTGTTTAAAGTATGAATACAGAATGTATCATTAATATTCCCTGTATAATATATTCTAATAACCCCTAGTTTGAAGTGAAAGCATTTTTTTTTTCCATCACAGTGATGAAGAACTGGAGGACTCCAAGGCTCTGCTTTACTTACCCATTGCTCCTGAAGTTGAAGATCCAGAAGAAAACCCCTATGGACCTCCCCCAGATGCGGTTCAGAGCTCTTTAACTGATGAGGGAATAGGTTCTGAGAAGAAGAGGCAGTCCTCCTCTGATGGACCTCAGGCACCAAAGAAGAAGCCCAAAACCACCAACATTGAACTACAAGGAGTACCTAATGATGGTGTGTAGCAACTGACATTGTTTTAGTGCCTATTCTGCATCTGAGATGGTTTTTAGCTTTGTCTGAAGACCTAAAGTTCAGAAGGTCACTCCTTAATTTTCTTCTTCTTTGAAGTCAATTATTACAACAGTCATTAATAGCCACCAGCTCTGCAAATTTGCTGGCATTTTGCAAACTAGGAATGAGTAAAGGCATCCTGAAACTGTAATTTTTAATGCTGTTTGTATCTGACACCAAGGGGGCTGTATGTGTTGCTATAAGCATCGTAGGGGATAATTCACTTTGGGAACACATTGTCTCTCCACAGAAGTCCATCCGCTGCTGGGTGTGAAGGGAGATGGTAAATCCAAGAAGAAGCAAGCAGGCAGGCCTAAAGGATCAAAAGGTAAAGACAAAGATTCTCCATTTAAACCGAAACTCTACAAAGGGGACAGAGGTGCTTTACCTCTGGAAGGAGCAGCGAAGGGTAAAGTGCAGGCGGAGCTGGGACAGCCTTTGACAGGTAAGGAACCCAGCGTGAGCGTCGTTGGCTTGCTTGGTGGCCTTGCTTTGTACAGACCCTGACTTAATATAGTCATAGCATTTTATCTTCCCAAATGGCACCTGCTCACTAAATGTTTAGCTGCGGTCAAGGATAGGCAAAATTTTACTTTTTTTTTTTTTTTTTTTAAGTGGAAGTGCTTTCAATCCTTGTAATAAAACTGATAATCTATGCCTGTGTTACTGCGTGTCAAGAGCACGTAGGATTTTTGATAGGGATTGAGCACTACTTCAAAAGGAAAAATATCTTTTGATAACTTTAATTATTTTGATAACTTCTGTCAACTCTTACATAAACAGTAATAGCATTTGGTTTTGGTGGGTCAATTTTTGAGGGGCAAAAACTGTAAATAGTGAAGGAATCTGAAGCTGAAACTAACATTTTGTGCCATCAATACTAGGAAGAGTGATGAAGAACAGAAAAGTTCTGTAAGCAGAACTAGGAAATGGAGCATTGATAATGGTCTGTTTGATGAACCCTGAGATAAAATTCAGGAGCTGAATTTTGTATTCCTAGCTACACAGCAGCCTTAGGTAAATTCCAGACAGTACAGTTGCTGTAAATGAGGATAGGTTTTGGTGGACTTTTCTCCATTTTTTTTTTTGGTCATATTTTGTTGGTTGTATACTCAAACAGGACCGTTGCAGTCCCCTTTGTTGGAGCCCAGACTTAGTCTCAGAGAGACCAAGTGTTTCCCATCTGTTTCATTTGCTACTTCAGCTTCTTATTTGGGAAGAGTTCATTCAAGCGCAGTGAAGAAGGCACATGCATGTTTGGATTAAGTGAGGTGGACTCCACTTTTTTTTTTTTTTTTTGGATTGTAATGAAAAACTCAGGGTTGATACATAGAGAATTCCAAAACCACGGTGTAATGGATATCTCAAATTTTGCACTTCCTTGAACTCAGCAGCTGCTGCTGTGGATTTTAGACTGTACAGAAGTGATTTTATTTCCCCTCCTTCCTTCCCTCACTGCTGGTCCTATGCTACCCACCTTGCTCATTGTCCTTCCTGCTCAGCTCCTGTTACGTTGCTTGTATTAGTACTGATATTTGCTATTTGTGGGTAAAGGGAATGGGATAAAAAAACCTTAGTCTATACATGGAGAAACATGGTGGATATTTTCTGAGCTTCCATATAATCCTTTCACACTGCACCTTGCAAAATCGAACAATTAAACGGATAGCCAGGAATATCCTTAGACCTTGTTTGTAGCCTTGGAGGTACTCAGTTGCTTCTAGTGTGAGATTTACTAGACAGGGTGGTTCTCTTTTGACTTCTCAAGTCATGAGGGGACATCCAGTATGTTTTAAAGTACGATAGTAAGGAATTATTATCTGGATTGTGTGGATCCTCGGGTGTCTTTGCTGGCATCTGTTTCACGTCCTGACTGCTCTGTTGTACCGTGCTGGATGGACAAGACTGGTTTGGAAATCAAATGAGTATAACTGTGAGTTTCATCAGCAGGCCTGTTAATTGCTTTCTTTTATCATGCTGCTAATTAACATGACCATATGCAAAAGGGTATAAATGAGAAGGGATCGTGCACTGGAAACTGAACGGTGTGGCTTCCAAAATGAATTTCAGTCATTATTTGCTTCAGGAGAACAATGCTGGATATTTTGAGTTTTCCATGTTTAAGTAGCTGTGTAAGCAGTCTGTTTTCAGAGAAGTTGTTTTAATAGCAAATATTTTTGTTAAACTTTTTCAAGGTATGTTTATGCAACCTTGTTATCAACTTGTTTTCCTAATTTTCTTGATCTGTGTTTGTAGACAGATCTCAGTGTACTTTCTTCTTGCAGGTTGTGATCACTGTTGCATTGCTCTGTTCTGAGAGCTGGGAAAATAATACTTTCATTTCCTTTAACTAGTTTCAAATGAAGCAACATTCTGGACAGACTCCTGTCTTGTTTTTTTCACGTGTCCTTACAAAGCCGTATTTGGGAGGATTGTGTTGTGGTTTTGCTTGTAACGTTCCCATGCTGTTGTTGTAATATAGTCTGACTTGCTAGAAAGGACAACAGTGGAATTTTACTGCTGCTGAGTTTGGGATGTGCATACCCATGCCAGCACAGTTAGCTTTGGTTTTTGAACACTGTAAAATGGAAATTTTTCTTTTCTTACAAACAAATGGGTTTAGACCTAAGTTCCCTACTTACTTTACCCATCTATTGGAGATGGTAGAGCTTTCTAAAATTTAGTTCTAATCTCTGTTGCCTGCAAGCACTTTAAGGTATTTTTCCATGGTGTTCTTTAGCTTGATGGAGCTATAGGCAAATAATGTTGCTGTGATGGACTTCTGTCTCTCATTAGGACCTGTTACTGTGCTCCCTTCTGCAATACTGTTGGCTTAAGAGGATCTAATAGATCCTTGCGGTAGATCCTGGTGGGCAGTGCTGGAAGTGCCTATATGGGTCATGTTATGAGAACAACAGATTGTTCACTGAAAGAAACTGTCGCTTGGATCTTTCCAAACTCAGAGTAGTCTTCTAGTCCATGAAGTTCATGTCTGTCTTCCTTTGTTCTTTTTATGGCTTGCACTTACAATTCCTACTTTGGGCAGCCGTTTTTTTTCTTGGGGTTGCCGATGTTCCGACGTACAAATACACTCTTCCAAATTCCAAAATGGGCACCTGCCTGGGATCTTGGAGCCAGACTGCCTTTTCTGTTTCTCGTGCATGAAGCTGTTAATTCCGCTAGTTCTTTGTGCTGTTGCTTTCTGAAGTAACTAATCAGTCGCTAAAACAGTCGCCCAAAAGGCATTTCTCCTCTGGAAACTGCTGATATGCCATAATACCGTGTCTCTCTGCAAGCTGCATGGCCGGTGCTTGGAGCCTGGTGCAAGTGCAGCTGTGTCACTGTGCTGTGGAGTCTGGCAGTAAAAGGCTTTTTCTTAAAGCTGCTGTGTTAAAATCAGGTTTCAGTATAAACAAACTGAGAAACTTGATCAATTTTATAGTTTCAGAATAAAATCCTACAGCAATCTGGTTTAACCCAAACGTAGGGGGAACTTATTGCTTTCAGTTATGCTTTTGCTTTGAGATTTTGGGATTGATGAATCCAAAAATTTTACACCAGGTAAGTTTGCTTGCAACTTTGTCAAGTAAAAGCTCAGAGTTCCTTAGCCACCATGTCCATGCCTGTGTATGTGATCTCAAATACAAATGCAGAAACACTGGAGATTTTAATTTGTCATAGATAGTATCTTGCTGATTATATCTCATTGTGAAAATAATGGCTTTATCTAGAAAATCTTGTTTTCTTTCATTTTTTTTCTGGAAATGCTACTGTATTTGGTGGTCTCTGGTTTCTGGTAACATCTGTTTGAGTCTGGATACTTACTTTTCACCTGTCTTTGGTCTCTTTAGCAGGTGGTGCAATCTCAGAATTGTTATGAAGACACTCTTCTTTATCTTCCTGTATTCTTTCCTATATTGGCACCATAATGTGGAAAATAGATGAAATGCTCAGTCAGTGTGGACTGACTAATACAGCAGACTGATTGTTCGTGGATTCAGGGAGTGACTTTTGTAAGAAATGAATATGGAAGAGGAAACGGCCTTCATTCCTCCTTAACTGCCTCTTCATCGAACAGTGTAAGATGCTGACTCTCAGGTCATGAGATTTGCAAAGAGACTAAGTGGACTGCCTTTGTGGTGACATATATAATATTTCTAAAGTGAGCTGGTACCCAACACTCTGCCACTCCAGAGCTTATCGGCCATTGTCTTCAAAATACTTTTTTTCGTTCCTGAATTGAAGAATACCCAAAGTGTGTATTTTTATTTCTGATGCCATATGACTGTGTATCCTGCAAACTTCCCTTTCTTTGCTGTTAATTCTAATTTCAGTGAGTTGTAAGTCCTTCTGTGACAGCTGCATTACCTTATCAGCTTTTCTGTTAGCTCAGTGTGATGTCTTCTGTGCTGACATGCGTAGTGAAACACTGCTGCTGATTATGTGCCAGGTTTGATTTAATCTCAAGTGGATGGAGATCCACTGTGAAGAATCAAGACACCCTCTGAAGTCTGCAAAGAATGAATCTTCATATTGTGAATTTTAGATATGAAGGATGACTCTGCTTATGGGAGAAGGAACAAGTGAAAGTAGCTCTAGATAAAAGATTCAGTTTATATGCTTTCTTCTAGCCTGTGATATGAAGAGCTGTGTTGGCAGTTTCTTTCTGTCCTTGCAAGTCTTTTTATTCTGTCCTTTTTTCCTGTGAGGTGCTCTACCAGAAACAATGGTCTTCCTCCTTAGCTGGTAGGTACTGGCAGTTCGAGAAAAAACAGAATCACTATTTCTCCGAACTGAAACAGTTTTTCAGGGTTTTTTTTCCTCACTTCTGAATCAAGAATGGAAGAAAGATGAATGCTAACAGCTCATTCACAACCATGCTTTAACCGTTTATTCCTCAAAGACAGTTGTAATAGCTTCCTTGTGGGAATGGGAAGAGACACTTTCTCTGTCCAATACCTACAGCCTGACACCTCTCTGTGCTAGACAAACTGCCTGTTAAAAGAAAGTTTTCATTCCTAGTGCCACTCATTTTATAGACTTTTATAGTTCCTATGCTGTTACTTTCTGGTTTTCCCCAGATGTGATAATTGAGATTATCAGTACGTATTTAAATTTTCAAAGTATCCCGCAGACATTAAAAACCAGGAATAGGAGTCGTAAAGAGATTCATTAATTTGCGGTTGGAAATATGCAGTACTTACATGAGATATAAGCACGGGAAGAGAGGAGACATTTTAAATCAGAAGGTTTTTTTAAAACTGGTATTTTCATTTCCGGCTTTGGTACAGTGGCCCGCTTCATTTAATGAAATTCATTCCCATGCGTACAGTATTAGTTTTCTGTGTTCTTTCTGCTTGTAGGATGACTCGCATCTTTCCTGGAACACTGTTATGTGAAATCCACCCGTATGTGGTGTGGTGTGGTGTGGCTGACCCTGCAAGCTTTAAAGGATGTACAGGCAATGGTTCTCTAGATTATTTTAAAGCAGATGATTTGCCACAGACACCAGCCTTCGTTTCTGTTAAAACTCTGTACAGTGTATATGTCCTTGGTTTATTTTCTTCCATCTCTTATTTTATTTTTTGGTATCTGTAGTTTTGTACAATATTTGTCAGATACTGGCTTGATGGTAGTATATATCAGTGATGTTAGTTTTTGTGTTTGTAAATAAAGAGGTATGTTTTATTTCTTAAAGTCAATGGGTAAGTCTCGGCTTTTCCATACAACCATGATTGTTTATGTTGTGACAGTGTTTAGGAACCCTGCAATAGAGCTCCACTACAAGCACAAACATACTGTACCTTCACCACAGCGGGGGTGGTGGTGTTTGGTTGGTTGTTTTTTTTGGGGAGGCATTTAGTGGCTGATCTCTTTCAAGAGAGAGGAGTAAATCTGTAGTCTAATAAAAGCCCAGTACACCTGAGTGCAGCCTTGGCACTTGGAGACAGACATGCAAAAAGAGAGCTGAACACAAAGCCTGCTGCGTGTAGAGAACACCTCCAGGGAAATAGAATATGGAAAATACATATAGTAAATCTTCAGAAGTCTTTTAATAAATTAAGGAGTGCTAGGAAGAGAATTATGGATCTTCATTAGCTGTTGAAGAACATGGCAATCCAAATCTTTTCTGCAGTTGATAATTGGGTTGCTGGTAAGGAGACACTGATTATTGAACTACCTTAACCACAGTTCAGTTACTCCGTCAAAAATAAGTAACTTTGATTTTTTCTTTTTCATGAACAACTTTAGCAGTGCATTATTCTTTTGGGACACTTGAGCACTAAGTGAATTATTCTGGGTGTACGAGTGGTTTCTGTTTCACAGATGCATCAATTGACTGTGGAGATTTTGGCTCAGGTCTCTCTCCGGAGTCGGTGGCTGTGAGTGACGCAGAGCACGGCGCTCCGGCTCGCAGCTCCTCTGAGCGGCGCCGGGGGGCCAGTGCTGCGCAGTCCCTCCCGAGTCTGAGAGTGGGTGTTGAGCCCAATACGATGCTTTTATGCTGAGTCCTCATCGCGGAGGACTCGCTTTGGCTTCAGACTTAGGGGAGTTCTTTGTTGCCCCTTGGAAGGTTTGGGGGGCCAGACTGTGACATCGGCACTGCTTCCTAGGGAACGCCGGCTCGCAGGGCTGCGAGTGACTTCACGGAGCCCAGCATACGGATGGATAGAGTTTGTGACAAAATACTGTTCAGATCGCCTCTGATTTCAGTGCCATCAGACTATCTAGAGGTTGAAATGTTGTTTTCATGACCTGGGTAATTTGCCGAGTACTTTAGATTTTGGGATAGGCGTCTGTAAGATGGAACTGTACAGGTGCTGCACGAGGAATCAGGATTTCTTTATGCTCAGCAGCACTATTTTAAGGGTTCCAGTATTGATTGCTTACATTGTTTTATAATTTAGTGAGAAAATTAAACTGGAACAGTACTACTTTACAGTGGAAATTCATCTAAAATAGTATGTAAAATCTTATGGAGAAGGGAGGACTTAATCTTCTTTAAATTGGCAAATATATTCAAATTACTGGAATATAATGGATTGAAACATACTGCTGTCCTGTTACAACAACTGGCATTCACGATTCACATTCTGACTGATATAGTAATGATTTGCATCTTTTTTTAGTAGTGTTGTACTTCAAGCCTGCCTTGTTGGAGGATTTTACCTAATGGAAGGATTAGGTCTTGAAGATGATGCTGATGGGATTGCGGAAATACTGTTTGAAGATTAACAGAGAATGATTTTGTGGTGTTTCTGACTACTGAATCTGCGCGGCTTTAGAAAGTAGCATGTCTGATTGGTAACCCCAGTATGAAATACTTGGGGAACAGCCACATCCTTGGGATATTACCTTGTGCTTTCTATCTGCCGTTGGTAGTTCCCATTCAAAAATTTACCATCCCAGCCCACCTGAAGTCAGCTGTCGTGAAAATTGTAGTCAACGCCACATCCTGCAGCGTCACCTGTGGGCTGGGCTTCAAAGTGGAGGAGATGTGCGAGGTCACGGCTGACGGAGAGAAGAGGAATTGTACCTTGCGCAGGTCCGACTGCCTGACCACCTGGGTCTGTGGCTTACTCCACTTCACCGTCCCTGTGGGCAAACCCTTCCAGTTCAGCTGCCTGGCCGCGGGCACGATCGGCCTTGGTAGCCGAGCCTATAGCTATACGTGGAGGCTCGCCCAGGGCCTTATCACCGTAAATGATGTCCTGTTCAAACCTTTCGAAAACCCCGATTCCGTCGTCAGATTTTCCCCTACCACCGAGTCTGACGCAGGGACTTACCGATGCGATGTGCAGATGTTGAAGACGTTCAGAATCATCAAGAGGGTCTACTTTGGGGTCACGGTGATCCAAAATGACTTAGTGGATCTGAACTTTCAGAAATTCTTGACTTGGGAACAGAAGTTAGCAGCAGACAGCGAGGAAGGAAGAAGCGCAGAAAACAGCACCGAGGAAGAAGTGCAAACACAGCAGTACTTTTGTCAAGGAGAAATGTTTTACGAATGCTTGATAGGAGCTGGAAGCGGAGTGATAGGGGCTGTCTTGGTGAGCATGGCGTTCTGCTGCTTGCAGAAGATTTTGAGAAGAGCTGCGAAATAACGACCTGAGATTTAATGCAATTTCTTGTCTCTGTCTCTTTATTAGTGTTGATGCAGTATTTCATAGCGGTGCTTGTAAATCTTTTTTTCTGGCTGACACAGTTTATTACCAAATATTTTCTTAAGCTTTGGAGTCTGGTAAGTTAGTACAGGGCTGCAGAACCAGAGCTCGAGTCTTAATGGAGTAGTGCAGAAAGTAGCTCCAGATGGGGCAAGGCAGTTTGCCTCCGCATTGTGTGAAGGGATGGTCTGGAGTGGTCCAGGTGGGAGCTAGAGGACACTGAGCCACAGAAAACCGCCCACTGCTCGCTGCTGACTACCTGGCTGCGCTCCTCTAATAGGCCTTTAATTTACCTCTAGGTGTTTGGGTTTTTTTTTTTTAATTTCTCTAATAATTTGGCAATCCCTATTCCTGTCTTATTTCCTCCAATTTCTTCTGCCTTGCTGAGAACTCTGTGGTGATGCGAGCTGACACAGATCGCTGTTTGGTAGATGGTGTTTCCCCAGCAAGAGGTGTAAAGAAGTGAGGATGTTTTCGAGGTGGGTTTACAAACCAGATTTCCTGGCTGGCTGGTGTCCTTTCCATCGGATCCAGGTGGTCTGGGTTCAGTAGCTGTGGCAATGAGGGGCAGACTACCACTGCCTGCTTCCTCCAGAGAAATTTATCTCCTTTCACTAGAGCCTGGAAAACTTTAAAAAAATCTTCAAGCGACAGCCTGGAGCTTGCCCTCTTCCCTTTGTAGTGCAGAATAGCGAAGCAGGGAGCATTGGGTAGCACAAGCAAATCTTCGGTTTGAGCGCTGCTGCTCAGGAACATAACTGGGTGTTTTTAATCATGACTCAGAGCTGAGCTCATTCTTTAAATCTTTAAAGGGGGAGGAAGGGAAAAGTTCAGTGGGCTTGTGGATCTTTCATTTTTCCTAGTGATTAATAAGTATAAAACATGCAGCGACTCTGTAGGGAGTACTGTTTTCCCCCTTGGTAGCAGAATTCACAGAGGGACCTATTAAATTCCTTCTCTTTTTACTTCCTGTCTCTTACTTTACAGTAAACAACTATACTTACTAAGTCTGTTTCCCTTTTTTTTTTTTTCTTTTTTCTTGTGAACTAAAGCACAGGAATGCACAGCACACCCAATTCTGGGGAAAATAATGATACAACTCTAATAGTAAAGATTGAAACATACTATTATTTTTTCTTTTTACCAGAACAAGAAAAAAGTGTTTTAATATAGAAAGAGTTGGATGTGGAAGTAAGTACCTTATTTGCAGAGAATCCTATACAAAAATATCAGACTGCAAATGTAGTGAGCCAAATCTTCAGGTGCAGGGAAGTAGGTAATGTCTATCACAGTGATCAGACAGTGATCTGTGGACCCTGGGGTTGTCTAGCTGTATCTGAGTGGAGAAGCCTGTTACCACGCTTGAATTCCCAGGGTGTAGTTCTGCTGATCTCCCTGTTTCTGTGGGGAGGCTTTAATAGGCACAGTAACCACCAGAAGTTTGGAAATGTTGTGAAGAACCATTCTGCGGTGCCAGAAGATGCCTTTGGGAAGAGGCACTGTCTCTTCCTGATGCCTGGGGCGACCCTCTGGGAAGGGACAGGAGAGTTGCTAAACCGTTGTGACAGACCACGAAGGACTGTATGTCCTTCTTCCATCTGGTGACCTGCTCCCACAGGTCAGATGCTCCTGAATGGTGACCCACTTGTCCAGGATTTTCTTGCTTCTGTTCTTCATCAGTTTCCCCTGACTCAGCTCCACAGTACTGAAGTTTCTCCTGTGCTCGGTGCTGGCTTTGTCTTCACTCAGCTGTTCCCCCTGGCTCTGCAATCCTTTTCTGTTTTTGTTCCTCGGCTCGGAGCATGTGTTGTTTTCTCTGAGCCTTATTCCAGTATTTCCCAGTCTTTATCTCACTGAGGACATCCTCATCTGCGGTCAGTCCACTTCGTTCTGCAATCCTCAAGGCCTTGTCCTTTAGCAGCCAGTTCTTGTGTCGCTTCTTCAAGGACCGCTTGCTCCTTTCTCATGCCAGCCTCCATCTGTTATCCCCTGCTCTGCCCTCTGGGCTTTCATTGCATCCCTTTGGTTTTGCTGACACACTAACCGGGTCGCTCAGACACTCCGCAGCGGCCCTTCCCTGCAGCAAACTCGTGTAGCTCCTGTAGTGACGTGCGTGGTGAGGAATCATAAACTGTTTTGAGCTGGCAGCAACGTGTGGTGGTGGGCACACGTCTGTGGCCTGTGCCGATGGTTTGTTCTTGCTGGTTTTAGTTCTGTCCCTGCTCGCTGCACTCTGCAGGCAGACTCCAGCCCAGTGCTGCAGCCCTGTCTCTCTCGGGGTGCTATTTTCACCAACCCAAAGGCACTCAGGGAGCCACTGGTTCTGTTTGCTTTGCTCGCAGCCCCCCTCTTGACCCATGAGGCATTTCTTGTGCCCTGGAAATTGGTCTGTATCGGCTGCATCTGCTTCCCATGAGTTCTTGAAATCTTCTGCACTTCTCTGTGCTTATGCTGTAGAAACTGGAATTGCTTAACTCATCACGGCTGGGGGAGTTGTCCGCAAGTTGTCCACTCCATGCAGATGTGCTGGCAGAGGGATCTGCACTGGGACCTTCCTGGCCACGGGCTGATGTTGCTTCTGCATCAGGGCCTGAATTCTCACCTGCCTGAGTGCTGGTGTCAGTAAAGCCCAGGCCACTGTCCCACTTGGGATGGAAAAATGCCTGCTTCTCCTCTGCCTTCACTGCTTTTGCTTTCTGCCTAAAAACAAACACCCACGAGCTGTTAGATATCTTTGGGCTATCCTCCCTGGCTGAGCATGAGTCATCTCTCTAAGCATCCTCCAACCATATGCAATGGCAAGATTTCTCTCTTGCCTTAAGCTTTCCCTGCTACTGCTGTAAGCACCCCGAGATGTGGCCTTACCAAGCTCCCAGAAACACTGGAAAGAGCTGCAGGGATGGAGTAACTGCTGCTGAAACTCAACTGATCTTGATGAACAAGGCCTAATGCCTGAAAGAGAAATATAATAAGAGCAGGAAACATTAAATCTGGTTTAGCAAGCCTGATGATATAAGGCCGATGTGACTGAAAAAGATTTTTGGAAGTTATGGAGGCAAAATAGGATGGGATACCCATAGTTCAACTCTTCCTGTGGCACAGGGTGCAAGAAGTGGGTAATTAGCTTCATTATTGCTTTTGCAATCCTGTGGCAGCAAGTCATCAAAGAAAGCCCTGTGAGGAAAGCAAACAGAAACACAGGTCCCTTCCCAGCCCAGTGAGAAGGACTGGCTCTGTGCTTTGGCATGCTGAGGGCTATATTTTTGTTCTTGCCTGAATGGCCAAACCAAAGGACCAGGGCTGATTTAGCACCTGTGTTAAGGTTAGTGGATGCAGTTGGTTAGAAATCCAGCTTTGAGAGGATGTTGGCTGACCTTGTGCTTGGCGTGCTATGCCATTGCTGCTTTTTAGGAGATGTTTCTTTACTTTGAGCAAAGTATGACGCGTTGTACATACCTGTCTAGGCAGAGATTTAAGTGCGATTTGCTGCAGTTCTCCTCCTTGTAGCGTTGCTCATTCCCTGCTCTAAAGTTGCAGCATTTGATGCTCAGGGAGGCTCACAGGCAGACCTTTGTCTGTGCACTTCCAGTGTAATCTGTTCCCCTGTGCTCCGGAGTATTTCCAGGACCTCCTGTAAGCTGTCTCTGGAGATCTCCTTTCCATTGACCTGGTTAGAAGGGGAGTGGATTGCAAAATAGTCCATTCATACTTACTAATCTCATGTTTTCTTAATTCAGAATTCCTTCGCCTCCCCAAAGATGGTAGCTCCACTACAGAATTAACTGCTCAGAGGCTCAGCAGTATCTCCCCAAATTGGGGAAAGATCCATGTAGGTAGGGCCCTTAATCGCTTCCTCATTCTGCTGCAGAAATGGGAGATGAAATCATATCTTTCTATCTCAAGTGTGCTTATAAGACCAATATGAAAATAAGTTACAGTGAACTCCATGCTTTGCATCAGTTTACTGTTAATCTGCCCTGTTGATACCTCTATTAGGTTATTTGGCTTTTTTTATCTTAAAACCTATTTCTAATCAATTTGAACAAAACCACATTAAGTCACTTCTAAGCAGGGTGAAACATGTTAACTCAGCCTTTTGCCCAGATTTAACCACCACAGTGAGTAAACTCCACATATATGAGCCCTAGATTTCTGTCCTGCAAAACTCTTCTCACCCCCAGGAAACTCTGTGAACTCCCACAGCCTGTGAAAAGCAGCAGCAGCACCACCATGCAGCGTGCACCCACGTTTCAGCCTCCTCGGGAGCCTCCTGCCTGCATTCAGCTGGGCCAGACCTCTCCTGCCCATGGTGTCTTTGTGGCACTGCCTGTAGCGCACATCCCAGTGTGTGCAAAGAGCAGCCACCCTTCTTAATAACACAGAAGCAAAAATACAGACAGCTAGTGAAAACTGAAATAGGCCCTTTCCACAAACCTGATTTACAGAGCTCTTTCTGCATCCTGAACATGAAGAAACGGGCAATCGAACTTTGTAAATGAGAGACACCCATCACAGGAGAGAGGAAGGTGCGTGCTGCTGACTGCTCTCCTGTCCATTTTGGGGACGAGACCTCCTCCGGTTGGGTTTGGGGCAGGCTGTGGGATCCCCTCCGTGCTGGAGAACTCTCTGAATAGCAGGAACAGATATATGCTTGGCTTGGAAGCTAATGGTTAAAATCAACAAAGAGAATCTGTCCCATCTGGAAGAGCCTCTCTGCTCTTTGTAATGTAAATGCAGGGGCTAGCATCCTGAGGGCAGCTGTGTTTTAGAAATGCAGAAAGATTACATGAAAGGTCCAGGACAATCCATTTTCTGACTACTTAGCTGAGGAGGTCAGAGTGGGAACCAAAAGGGTCCTTCATCTTTTTATTGTGTCTTCCCTTTTTTCCAAGGAGAGCCAGATGCCTGGAGAAGGAAAGATTTTTTTTTTTTTAATGCTTATTTCAAGATGAGGGCTGCGATGGACAGTGGGGCTCCAGCCATCGGAAGGGGTGGGACTGGGCCTCTCGTTGGCGTAGTTGCTGTTTGAAATGTCATTCTCCTTACATGCTTTTTGAGTTTTGCAGCAATGTAAAGTATGTTGGCTGCTGTTTACATTAGCGGGTCTGCTGGGGAATGGAGGGGAAGGAAGGGAGAGCAGTCTGAGCTGAGGGTCACAAAAAGGGAACAGGAGAGGTCGGAGGTACAGGCAGGTCAGTGAAAGCTGATGAAGCAAGGACCCTCCCAAACACCATTCTCTCCCCATGCCTTCATTTCTTTGTGCCCTCTTCTAATAGGCGTGTTTCCTTAGCCACTGTCCCTGTACTTCCCACCATAACTGGCCAAATTACAGAAAAAAGGTGACTCTTTCTGTTCTGAATTGATGATACGGTGCCTAAAATTCTTTTTCCCACGCTTGGCCAGTTTGTCTGCCTCGCCTGGAGGAGAGGAGGGCAGGGACTGGGTGCAACCCCTGTGTGCTACCAGTTCCCAGCTAGAGGTTTGTTTGTGGTACAAACTCCTGCTGCCTGCTGATGGTCCTAAGCATTAGGAAACAATTAGTACTGTACCTACTAAAGCCAGACAGATTGTGTGAGGGAGGAAGTCAATTTGCTAATGGCGTTAGCACTTGGAAAGAAAGAGGTAGTAAGGGAATGGTGAGGCATAGGCAGCTGTTTAAATTGCTGTTAGCTACAGAAGCTTTTCTAAATTGAGTAACTAGATTGTCTTAACTGCTGGAACTTGAATGGCAGCAAGGAGGAAAACAAACCCCATGTGCTGCTTTTGTGCCAAGATGGGGCTGTCTGATTCTTCCATACTCTGCACGGTGGTTGGTGTTGGTTCTTGTACCTGCAGTTGCCTGCAGCAGTTCAGGGATCTGCAGGGAACGTTGAACAGTGCAGCTCGCGGGTCTTGTGGTGTTCCCCCTTCCCTACTCGCTGCTGCTTCTCACGTGTTGCTTTTCCTCTCCCTTTGACTCATTTTTTCAGTATGTCATTTACTGCAGACGTTCCCTAAGCCTCACACAGGATAAAGGAAATAACTAGAAATGCAGTGATTTTCTTTAATGACCTTTGGTCTTGTAAAACAGCTTTCCTAGTCAGGTATTTCAGAGCATTTTACAAAATAGCAGGGAATGCACCGGCAGTGCAGCCCCAGTCGGTAGCGTTCAGGCTGACTGCAGGATGGACATTTGCCACAGACCTCCCATAGAGGTTTTTTAGGAGATAAAGAATGAAATACTTTGCTTATGGCTAAGAAACTTGAATGCGTAACTGCTGGCTGTGTAATGCACCTCCCTTCCCAAGGACAGCATCGGATCTCTTCTGCACTGTGCTAGGAACTACTTTGCCAATGAACATTTTCCAAGTCCATGGAATGATCCTTTTGAAAATGAGGGAAATTCAGAGTTCATGCTCCCCTTTCCTTCTGCTGGCTTTCTCCTGTCATTGCACGGCTTTTGATGTTCTGAATGTGTTCTTCTCTGCATTTTTTCCAGGAAACTGCAGCTTTTTGGCAGTTATTTCTGCCACAGAATACTGCATAAATATGCTCATTTACTGCCTACCTCTGGTGATGTTGGCTTAGACCTGTGGAATTCAAAGCAGCATATTTTGCTAAAGCATGCTGAATACTGTGGATTTAGTTCATGCATCATCTTAAGCCAAGTATAGAGAAGCAAATTCACTATTGCAGCACTAATCCTAAACAGGAGTGTTTAGTTAACTCTAAATTAGTGAATGCTGAGTCAGATGTAGACCATAATAAGGGGTTATTTTGTGCTTAGTTCCGATCATAATTAATATGATGCCACGATTTAATTTAATCAAACCTTTAAACCAGAATTACTTAGTAACATATAAAATAACTCCACCTTTTGCTTTGACTGTTTTGAGGTTTCTTCTTTAGCAAAAGTTTTGTCTTTGGCTTCTGTAGGGGTCAATAAAACAGTATTATTGAAAAGCAGCTGAGTGTCAATAAAGGAGAAATTATTTTTAGGCAGCGAAAGAAGATTTTAGACATTTTCAAGCATTACATGCTGAGTTCTTTTGAAAATCTGGCTTTCATGGTAGGTAGTAACCCCCCAAAATCATAGGACAGAAGAATATAATAGGAGGATATTCTTAAACAAAGCCAACTGTAGTATAGATTTGCAGACAGCTTCTAAAATGCTGTCCCTCTGTGTCCCTGACAATATAGGCATTGATTTGTTTTGCACCCTGTTATCCGCAAAGCTAAAAAGATCAACTGCTTATTTTTTGAGTAGAAATGTTATGAAAACACTGGGTATGGAGCATCTTCAGAGTGGTAAGAACCATCTCTTACATATGTTGGCTTTAAAGATTTCCTCACAGAGGTAATTTATTTGTACCTTGATTTGGTCCCAAAAGGAGAGAAGAAAGATCATTTTCTAGCAGTTCCTCTTTCTCTGAGTGCTCTTAGCAGTTTCCCAGAAATGAAGCAGGCTCTGCTGATGCTACAAGCCAAGTCCCACTTCTCTCTGCCCATTTGCCCCGGGCTTCTTGAGTTCATTCCAGCCTGCATGTGAGCATCCCTTGCATTTTTGGTGTCCCCTACATTTAAAAAAGCTGCTTCTGTTTAGCTTTCGGAGGCAGAGGGGTCTTTCATTACTGCCCTGTCACCAATCCCAGGTTTGTTTCTCTAGACTGGTGTGCTTTTTGTGGGAACTGCCTGCTGCTTCCTGATGCGTTTTAATTTCCAGGGAGGGTTCACCTTTATTTGTCTCTTTACGTCTGTTCTGTGAGCGGAGGGCTGGATTGGTGTAAATCCTTTGCTTGCCCTTTTGGTATTTGCAAGTGAAGTGACAGTTGTATAGAAAGCAATTAATGAAACCTCTCTGCAAGTGTCCGGGCTGGGGACCTGGCGAGCAGCACGCAGTGCTGCGTAGGCAGCAAATGTGAGACCCGACAATGTAAGATGTAGAAACAAGAAATCCTTTAAAATGCCTGTGGAGAAGTAATGAGGAGAATGTTTTCTCAGACACAAACCATTGGATCCGGGGTAGATTGCTCTGAATTCTTGAAGTGTTTTGATACCAGTTTTATGGGATGTGCTTGAACTGTTTGTGACTTTAAACAAAAGAGCAGTAAGCCAATTCAGCTGCCCTTCCCCTCCAGGAAAAACCCCAAACAACTCATGAATTAGAACCTATGTGGAAATACTTGAGGTTTTACAGAAAGTTACCTATTTCCCCTTGCTATTATGTGCAGAAAAATAGCTCTCCTGGGACCAGGCCTGCCAAAACACCGCAGCAAAGGCTGTACTTATAGTGGCTGGAGCCTTAATGCCTGAAACCTGTGTAGGAGCCTTTGCTGGAAACACACTGACATTCCTAGGTAAACTGGTTTTTGTTCTTAAATGCAGCTGAGCTCTGGTGGGGTTAGTGGTCAGCTGGTCCTGGCTCTCTCCGCGGGACTGATGGGCACAAGTGATGCCTCAGAGCATCCCTCGCCCGCAGGCCCTGCGGCACGGCTTGCCGGCGGGCTCTCTCTGCGGGGCTGTGTTTGCCTTCCCAGGGGGACCTGCCTGTTTGTCAGCGACGAGGCATTTGTCTCCTTGGTTTATAATGCAGCAGCATTTAATGATGGCTCTTGAGAAAGCAGGAGTGCCCTTGTGGGGGGATGAACTGGGGAGGGATTCAGCTCAGTCTTGACCGCTCCCTGATGGTTTCTTTAATGATGTTGCCCTCACCTTTACAAAGCCCCTTTGCAGCATAAATCCCTGAGCTAATTACGGCCCCGGCGATGAGCGGCCTCGCCTGCAGCTCTGCAGAGCATGGGGCAGAGGGGCAGGAGCCTGCCCCGGGGTCTGAGCACAGCTGAGCCCCACCTCTGTTTGCCATCGGCACCCGGAGGCCAGGGGCTGGGCAGTGTTATATGGCAACCAGATACACTCGTCACCTCAAGCTGTGGGTGGCTGTAGCTTCTGGGAAGCGGAGCAGCTGCTCCCCTCCATCCTTCCCTCTGTCTTTAGGGGCTCAGAGGGGGTCTTGGGGGTACATCTTGCTGCAGCCAGTGCCTGAGCCCCCCTGTGCACCCCATGGTCAAGCATGGTGTTTCTTTTAGGGGCTTTATGAAAGTGAACAGATCCGGGATGGTCTGAGGGGAAGGGTTTGGGTGAGACTCCCCACGACCCAGTACTGCTGAGCCCAGTTTCTCATCTGTCCACCATGGCTGCATCTGGCTTAAATCAGCTTAAATCCGGTGGAGACCCTCAGACCATGTACAGTTGCTCTACCTGATCTCTTGACATCCTTCCCAAAGGCAGAAGGAAGCCAGTAGATTTGTTTTGTTTTTTTTTTTTTAAGGCCAGAGGGAATGACTGTGATAAATTAATCTGACATAACATAGATGAGGTGATTTCACGCAGTGCTTCCTGCAATGAAGGAAATTATTTTCTATAATGTAAGTGAACCTTTACAAGCCTGCTAACTTCTGGCTGATCTAGTCGATATCTTTCCTGGAAGACTTCCAGTCTTGGTTTAAAGGCTGTGATTGATGATGAAGCTTTTTGGCAAGCTATTTTAACGATCAGTTACCCTTTCTGATAATAAGATGCATGAAATTTTTGAGTTTGAGTTTTCTAGCATTACTTCCTAGCCATTGGAATACCAGGCAGAGAGAATGCATCGTATTAACATCTCTAACCAGACCCTCAACACCTGCAATTCCTTGCTCCACAGACACTCTCTTTTCATTAGTTATCACTGTCATGGTGGGATAGAATTTGAGTTTACTATATCTTAATTGATTTAACTTTTGCTGAGGGGTCCAGCTCCACGTGGATGGGGTCTCACTGGGCTCCCTGCTTGTATTAGTAAGTGCAGTTGGCAGACAGGAAAAATACAGTTCTGGGCCAGGGGGGCTCCTGAGCAAGCAAGGTACTAATTGCATTTAAAGCTGGACAGAGGTACTCCAGACTCCAGAAGTTGTCTAAAGTCTCTGAAGATCTTTATTTATGAACTGCGTGCTACTGTAGCCAATAAATAACCATAATTACACTAAGTACAGTATGCTTACAATGTTTGCCATTTGGTTTTCTTAAAAAAATAGTGTACAACAAAGTTACTGAGAAAACTGCCCTGTTTGTGTGTAGTGAAGCTAGATTAAAGTCTTCACAGCAGAGGGTTTCTGTGGATGGGGGATAGCTTTGCAGGTTTAGAGCAGATGGGATTTAGACCCCCCCCAGGCATTAGCTGACTGTGCTACCTGCGTTATCCAGCTGATTCCTTGGGCAAAGGTATGAGTGTCTCCCATCCAGGGCACAACACTTCATTGGTCCTGCTGCGAATGTGAGCTGTTCCTGATTCAAACTCATACAGCTGAGTGCTGAATTTAGCCCAGTCAACTAAATCCAGAAGCGCAATCTTCAGTCTGTAAATTCAGTAGTATCAGGTAGAAGCTTATTTTATGTTAAATATGAATACATCAGAACTGTAAAGCTCCTCTCACTTGGGAGTCTCAAAACATTTCACCCTTGTCGTATACTCCTTACAGCACCCTTGTCAGGCTGGATTTTACTACTGACAAGTAATATGGACCCTGTGAAATGAGATGACTTTCCTTAGTGAGCAGTTAAAGTGCTGAGAACAAAAAACACAGCACTTAACTCATCGCTCTATAAGTTAATCTCTAAAGCAAATGCTCAGAGCAATTAAATGTAGGGGATTCTTAATGAGACAGGAAGTTGATTTGCAACTTAATGCTATAGTGTAAAGCTGGTAAACTCTGTTAAGATGTTGAAATGTCAGTTTTCTCCCCTAGCTCTGAACACCTTTCTTTTTAACCCCTGTGCTGCATTTTAGTAAGCTCTGAGTGGCTTCACAGGTTTCTTCCCCATTTCTTCTCGCGTTGGGGGCTCTCACTAGGCTTTATATGTAGATTTTTTTTTCTAACATAGATAAAGTTTAATTAGGTACAAATGCTATCTCTGCATGTGCAACTCCTTTTCTGTGGGTCACCTAACCCCGTGATAAATAAAATGGCAGAGCGGGCTGCTTAAGACAAGGCAGTCTTTGTGTTAACATGGCTTGTGTCTACATACAGAAACTGAGCAGTTTTGCCTGGGGTGGGGTTTAGCCTGTAACAGTCTGGGCCTGAACTTGGCCTTTCTCATCTACGAGTGCTGCAAGTGGAAAATCTTTTCTGTCCCCTTCCTTTCCAGTGTGTCCTTAACCCAGGGTGTTTCACTGTGCTTTACCTGTAGTGTTTCCTAACATGCCACTATCTTTTCCACTCTGCAACTTTGGAGTATCAACAGATTTCCCCAAAATTTCAGAAAAATCTGTGGGGGATAGACTGCCTGTTTACTTTGTGCTTTTTTCAGAGTTTCTTTATGCTAATACTCAGGAAACATTGATGGCCACTGAGCTGTGGCTGGCTGAGTTAGGTGAGGACTAGGTAGCAGAGGCAGCACAGGTACAAGGACAGGTTTGCCACCAAGGACTCGGGCAGGGACTGATCAGCCTTGCTGCAGCCTGCGCTGCCCTTGGTGCCCAAGCTGGGTGGTTGGAGTCAGCTCTGGTACCCTACGTGAGCTGCAGTGGTGCCTCTGACAGCAGTGCAAATACACAGGGACTTTCAAACTGCTAAGAACTTGCAAATACTTCATGACCTGCTTCTGCCTCACTTTTCGGGAAGGTAAACTGAGGCAGCAAGTGGCGAAATAATTGCTTGGAGCCGTAGATGGAGTCAGTGTCAGAGCTGGGATCAGAGCAAGTGGTTGTAAGGCCATTGTGGTTGTCACTAAATCGTAGCTCTTTGCTTCTTGTGTGTAATCCTTAGAATGTTACAAAAGCTCAGCAGTGTTTTGCTTTAAAATGCATACTGATGAAACTGTATGTACTGATGATTTACCTTCTCAAAAAAGAGGTGTGGCTTGAATTCATATTGAAGACATTTATCTTTCAAGGGGTCTGCTTGTCATTTGAAAGATTTAGAAAGTTCTGTCCTGTCAGCTTTACAAATTAGAATCTATTCAGCCCATTTGCAATGCAGAGCAATGCAAACTGGAACATATGAAATCCAACTCATGTAGTTTTTTCACTTCTTGCATAAAATGTGCCTGTGATCTAGTTTAACAAAGAAATGTATGGAAAATGTATTAACCTTCCCAGGGAAATGTTGCAGGTGGCTACTATTTAAAAACCAGTGTCATTGCAGCATTTAGATCCTGTTTGCACCATACTATAAAGCATCTTGTTTTTCCAGCACTGTAAAGTTCGATAAACCAGACAGAGCCACCAGTGTTGCCAGACACATTTGGAAGCATCTGTTGCGACCAAGTTTCTGCAAGAGACATTGCACAAGCCTGCGTGGTCAGACCTAGACTGGTGCTGAACCTCAGCCCTTGAATTTCAGAGGAGTACCTTGCTTCGCTTTGCTTGTGAGAGTTCATCCAACATGTGGTCCGTCAGAGGACGTGCTTCGGCCCTGGAGGTGTCTGGTGTGCACCTCTGGAAGGGAATTAGCTGTGTCCATGGGCGTGCAGGCACAGCAGCCCCACGGGCTGCCCTGGCTGGGACTGGAGATGCACAATGGGACGAACACAGCTGGCCTCACGCAGGGGCTGTGCCTGAAACCAGCACGGCCCTCGTCACCCCGGCCAGGCTGTGCACCGAATCAGCTCCCTCCCGCCCAGCGAATCCTCCCGAGGAGTGCAGCAGCCTTCTTCAGTAGGAGACATTTCTATTCTGGTCCCTCCCTGCAGAGTGCTGGCTGCTCGACAGGATCAGACCTGGGTGCCTTCAGCGTCTGCATCTCCGTTCGGTGAAGGCTCTTTGGGCACGGCATTTAACCTTCCTGCTTGGGTTTGCTCCTCTCCTGAATCAGGCCCATGCTTCTGCAGGGCTGCAGTGAGCATCATCCAGCAGTGCTCTGAAGCTCCATAGCTCTTATGGTAGTTTATGCCTCCTCAATATGATCATTATGGCTACCACTAGTTCTGCATATCAATCAGGTAACTATTGCCCAAGCCTTAATTTGCTTTGCTTTTGAGCTAACACTGAATTCCTAATTTTCCTTTCATCTCGTCTTTTGTTGAAGGTTCTGTTGAAAGGTTGAAGGCCCAGCAAGATGGAGATGCTAACAAAAATGCTGAATTAACAACATAAAATCTTTTGCTAAACAAAGCTTCCAAACATCAGTAAAATTATTTAAAAATTTTCAAGAGCATAAATCATACAAAAATATAATTTATATTTAGCTGTTGTCTTTCTGAAAGAAGTGTTTCAGCCTGCTTGAGGAACCAAGGGGATAATTTATGGGGAGCTGCAGAGGGATCTGGAGGAAGCTCAGGACAGGCTCCAGGGGTGCTGGTTCCCTGCCTTTGCTGCCTGCCTCAGTCTGCCGTGTATCGGTGGGAGCTGTTGTCTTCTTTTTTGCCGTTAATCCCAGGTGTTACTGGTAATGGAAGCAATGAGGTACCCTTTCTTTCTGCTGCACCTGTGCTCTAAATGTTTAGACTCTCTCATTATTTTCTTTGCCTGTTTCTTAAAACATTTCTGTTGTTTGCTAAACAAGTAGGAGCCCTTCTTCCTCAGCTGGAGCTTTGCTGTTTGCATGGCACAGTGTGAACCTTCTGGTGCATTTACCTTCTTGCTTCCAGGGTGGCCCAGATGCTGAAAAAATTGATGGGGTACTATGGATATATACAGTAGGCATAACTCTGGGAGGCCAGGGATTTATGTATGTAATCTCTCAAATGCTCACTAAGGCCTAGGACACGGTAGTTCTAAAATGATCAGCAAGAGCAAGGAATTGGCCTTTAGTGTAGAAACTGCTTGTCAGTGCCTTGCCATTGCACAGTGCTGCAAGTGTAGCCCTCTGTCAGGTAATTCTGGAGCTGGGGTTGCTCAGGCCAGCAGTGTTTGCTGGGAAGGAGGAGGTACAGGCACGTAAAAGCGCCTAAAAGCACGCTAACCAGCAAGCAGTGTAAATCAGCTTCTTGTTAACTTCGGTCAGTTCGGAGACAGATTTTAATATGCAACATCTATTCCCAACCATTTTAGTTAGTGGTGCACCTCAACATCCCTGTACTTCTTTGGGGTATCAGCCCTCCCAGTTACATTAGCTGTATGAGCCTTGGACCTGCAAACCAGACTGACTTACTAACTGGATCTCCATCTTGCAGTCCCCCGTTGAGACTGGTATTTTGGCTGGATGGAACCGTTTGTGTAGGGTGATGAATCTGACTGAGTCCAGATTTTCCTTGTTGCCCCAGTGATGGCTTCCTTAAGTCTCCAGTTCTTGGTTAAATTATGTAAAACTCCATTTTCTTCCTCTTTTAAGACAGCCTCTCTGTTGAAATTTGGTATGTTGACACCTCTGTTGTTAGGGAGAACTGCCTCTCTGCATTAGCAGATGCTAGAAAAGTATCTCCTTTTCACTTACCCCTTCTCCTCCCCGAACAAAAAGGAAAGAAGCAAACAGTATAACAAAAACACCCCAAAAGCATGTGGGATATGGATAACATTGAACGTTGCACCTCACAGCATGACAATTGATACAAACAATAGGCTGGGGTTGCAAGTTACACCAGTGTCATAAAAAAAGCTTTTCACAATCTAAACTGTGTTCACCGATCTTCAGGACGGGGCAGACACCAGTCTCTCTTGTGGCTTTATCTCCTTGGGCTGGTTGATGCAGAATTTGGCTTTTATTGTTGGGGGGGGTGGGGGGTGGGGAAGGGAATAATCCTGTCCCATAATTCGTTACAGATGGCTGTGACTGGGATTGGCATGGAACATGCTGATCACTGTGAAATCCTCAGTCCCCATCCTCCCCTTACCCCGCCAAGATTCAATGTACATATTTAAAAAAAAAAAAAGTCAAATTGAGCAGTCTGGTCATTTTAGTACATGGCTTCGTAAGGCAGAAAACCTACTGGATACAGTGTGTGGGGCAGTTGGCTGTCAGAATTCATGTAGAATTCTTCTTCATTTTACTTGTTTCTTTAAAAAAATTTTAATCAGTTAAAGACCCATGTCTTGTATGAAAGCTTATATTCTTCCAAAACAAAACAAAACAAAAGCGCTGTTTCTTCCTTCCTCCCTTAAAACAATGTTGTCAGATCCTTTCTCTGAGTGCTGCCGTGATACCAACTTGGAAGTTGCAGCAGCCAAGTATTTAGTTCCCCACTGGCTTGGAGGAAGCATCTGGGAGTCCTCTGCTGCGCTGGCCATCGTCAGAGCTCCAGGTAGCTGATCAGGGCCACCATCACGAGAGAGTTAGTCGTGATAATGGCAGCGTGTGGCACTGGCCTCGTCACAGAGTCTTCCACCATCATACTTGTCCCTGAGAGAAAGGAAACAGGGAAGGAGCAACTGTCTTGTTGCACAGACACAACTGGATGTTTTGAGGAAAGAGTTGGGACGGTTGCTAAAAGGTTAGTTCTGGGGTTCTGCGTGCTCATATTGTGATTGTTACTGATGAACCTCACAGGAACACTTGTATTTGAAACGAGAATTTGGAGGTGGGCCCTGAGTACTTACCCCCTGAATGAAGGGAACCTGCTGCAGTTGGGGTTGGGCCCCCACAAAGAGAGTCAGGATTTCACTCTTAGTGAATGTAAGTTGGGCTTGTGTGGGGCCTCTGGGGCTTTAGCTGCAAGTAATAAAGCTGGGTTCAGACTAGACTGGGAGGTTGCTCAGAGTCTGGGGAGAGGTTAGCTGGTGGAGGGCTGGAGAGGAATACATCAAATGTGCCTCTGAGTGAAGAGCACAAGGGAGCCAAAGACCAATTCCACTTAAAAACACTGGGGGGTAGGATGTTCCCCCGTGTTCCTGGAAGGAATAGTGAGATTTTAAAACATAATAGCATTTATTGTTGTTTTGCTGTGCTATGGCCAGGTAGGGGAGAAGGCATGACTAGGCCATTGCTTATCAAAGAACAGTGGTAACGAATGACAGGCGAGTAGTCCTGCAGATTAACTCCTTTCTCTGAGCTTGCTTTCCAGCAGTCTGTGAAGCGCCCTGTAAATGAGTGTTTGTGCATGGAGTATGTACAGCCAGAGGAGCACACGTACCGCTATTTCGGAGGATGTGAACTTCTGCAGGGATTCCATCCCCGCCGGGGCCTGTCACCCTTATCTGTACAAAGGCGTGAGTGAAATCTTCGGGGACAGGGATGTCAATCCGGCTCTTGCTGGCCAGGTACAGAGTGGGAGCAGAGTGGGAATCCTGCCTGTAAAGCATCTGTTGGAAGAGGCAAGTTTGAGTATATGTTCACTGTGATTTCCTTAGGGTCACCTGTAAGTGAAGGGCAGCTACATGCTGCTTGTACCTTGTACCCCGTAACTGCAGACTCATCTGCCTTCGCCACCACTGGGTCCCACTTGATGCTGACTGTAGACCCAGAGAAAGTCCAGGAGATGTTGCCAGGTGGTCTCGTTGGTGCTAAGGGATACAAAACAAGACAGAGCTTCAGTAAGCCAGGGACTGATGAGAAGCCTGGGCTGGTTACAACTGTCTCCTGAGACTCTCTGACTAGTGGCAGGGCTGATGACACCGCTATGGTTTAAAGGGAAGTATCCCAGCAAACATTACTCTGAGCACAGATCTTCTCAGATAAGCGATACACGGACCACAAGACTCATCTGAGGAAATCCAGAGAACTGTTTTATGGACTACTTAAAATGGTGTTAGAGCGCCAAGATAAAAAGACTCGTCAGCTAGCTGATCACTGGGGATCCTCTGGAGGAAGCAGCAGCCCCCGGGGAGTACAATGTGCAAAACAGAGGTGGTCAGGGCTCACTCACGTGGTTTAGTTGTCGTGACGTTGGTAGAGGGACTGGGGGGGCCCGTTCCAGCCCGGTTGTAAGCTCTGACTGACACGTGGTATTTCGTGTTGGGGTTTAGGCCTGTTACATGAGCCGATGTGACCAGCCCTGCTGTTCTCACTCTGTCAGCTGCTTCCTCTTTATCACCATCCTTCCAGTACCGGATCTGAATAGAACAAGATATGATGGGTTTAGTTAAGGATAGAGGCATCTCCAAGTACCAGACTCGGTCCATCCACAGCCAGCGCTGGAGACCCTTTGGTATTTGTTTCTCTGCATTTTGCTTAGTATGTGCCTGGGAATAAGGCTATGGCTAGTGTGGAAAGGCAAACAGAAAAAAAAAAAGATGTTTTTCTCTTACTAATCTCTCTTGTGAGCCGTAGTACCAGCCCTATTAAAGCCTCATGCTGTCCATTAATTATCCTCCATCTTTGGAAAGAAAACGCTGTTTCTTTTCACCTCACTTAGCCTGGGGGACTTTTCTTTGCTGGGCTCTCTGATCTCAGTTTCAGTGTCTCTCATTCCCATGGCAGACTCATACCTCGTAGCCTAAAAGCACTCCAGTCATGTCTCCCTGCTCAACGGGCTCCCAGGACACATCCATTTCTGAGGACAGAACAGCCTTGGCCATAACTCTGAAAGGAGCGACTTTCGGTTCTGAAAAAGACAACAAGAGGGAATAAAATCCTTTTCTTAGCACTGGGCGGCATAATCACCTCACTGAAAGGAAGGGCTCTCCTGCAGCACCACTGCCGTGCAGCCAGACAGCTGGTATTATGTGTACGGAGCAAAGCAAGAGGAAGGGATTTAGAGACTTAGAAGGACAAGCAGGGCCACAGCTGTGTGCTGTGTGGATCTGTGTCTGCTCTGAAGCTCTGGGTGTACAGTCACGGCTGGGCTTAGGGAAACATCTATCTGTGTATTTGAAGTAGAAGATAAATATTATGCTGAAATCAGTCAGCTGCTCTTTGAGTAAAAGGGATCGCTCCTATTGTTGAGCTCCCAGGCAGACACAGCTCTACAGGGAGCTGGTTGAGGACACGTTGGTTGGACAAAGCACGACGAATTCTGAGACTCTGCAGTCCCTCCTTACCTTCCTCGGCAGAGTACACGATGGCAGTGAGGCTCTCTGGTCCCTCTCCTTTCCTGTTGTACGCTTTGATCTTCACTTCAAAGGGGGTGTAGGGACTGATGCTCTCGTTGCGGTAGACGTAGTGCAGCGATTCCGCGTGCGGCACCCGTGCTGTTAACCACCCCTGGGTGCCTTTCTTGCGAAACGACAAGATGTAGCCAAAGCCATCTCCATTCTGATAGTCCCGCAGCGTCGGCTGTGAGGGGGGTGGAAAGACAGAGGAGCCTTGGTCCGTTCAGATGAGCAAGGCTTCAGACTGAGCACAGCTCAACCGTGTGTCAAAACTGTAATTGCAGCACTGATTTCCCAAAAGAAATGGCACGTGCTCCTCCCCTTGGCTCCCTCCCAGCATCCACGGCTGGTGCCATGCTGCTGACTTACCGTCCAGTTGATGATCAGCTCATTGGGAGCCCCTCCACCTCCGCTGAGCCCAGATGGTGCCACAGTAGGTGCTGTCGGGTCCCCAAACAAAAGCAGACAGCACAGGTTGGGTTAAGGAGACAATAGTGATGAAGATGAGCACCAGATATTGCGCGGTCTGGGTGTAGCCAGGCTTTGACAGCTCGTATGAAAGTGCTTGCCTTTATATTTTCAGCCTGATTTCAGATGTTTGTGAAAATACTGGCTAATGCCTGACAAGCTTATTTGGAGGCAGCACGTCTCTGAGGGGACAAGAATCAAGCTCAAAAGAAGGGATATGGAGGAGAGCTTTTATTGGAAAGGAGTTAGTATGCATTTGGTATATTGAGAGCAGTTCTGCTGTTGTTCTTACATCCCTCCTGCTTTCAGATTCAAGCAGCAGAAGATGGAATGAACATTCACAGCCATTTGCTGGGAAATTCACCTTGTCTTTGCAGAGTTATACTCTGTGATATAATAGGGCACTTTCCCCTTTCTAAGCATTACTGCCCAGAAAGTACAGGATTTGAAGCTAGGATTTATAATGGTTTAATATATTGTATCTAATGCTGGTGAAGTTAGCTGCCAGCTCTGGTACTGCTTAGTCTTTGATGTGTAAATGGGCAAGAAGGCAGAAAAATTTGTGATGGCATCACCTTTAGCAGCACTCAAGGAGGTGACTGATCGTTTGGGCTCTAGGCGTGCTGCGAGCCAGCCTTTCCCCTCCAGCATGTAGGGACAGGTTCCTCTGATTCCCCTTTCTGTCCCTGAGCATGTCTGCACATACCTGCTTCTTTAGTACGGATTTTGCTGGAGGGTAAACTTGGCTCCCCAACTCCAAGAATGTTACTTGCCAAGACCCGGAACTCATAATCCATCCAAGGAATGAGGTGCACCACCTGGGCTGTCTCTGCGTTGCCTTCGATATTTACAGGATCTATATAATCCAATAACACGAGAGGAGAACAAATAGAGCGAGTGGCAGCTGGCGTACGAGTATGGAGCAAGAAGTTGTCAGTGAGCTGGTGCCCCGCAGCCAGCACGGCCGTGCCACCGCCGCTGCCCTCGAGACACTTACTGGTACGCATTTGCTTCCATTTGCTGGAGAGGAGGGTCCGTGCCTCGATGATGTACCTGGCAATAGGGCTGTGGTTATCAAAGCCACGGCTCCAGCTCAGCTGGACGGTGGTGTCACTGATGTCTCTCACCACCACACCCCCGGGGGGGCCTGGGGGGCCTGGGATGATGGGAGACAGACAGACACGTTACTAAGATGAAAGATCTGGAGGCTTATTGTTCTTTGTGTTGTGCAAGTCATAAGAAAATAAATTGAAATCGGGCTTTTCTTCGCTGGAAGCTAGGAGCTTCACCTCTAATTTTAGCCTTCAGAAAAGCTGGTAGGCCTATCACGCCCAGTTCAAATGTTAGGTGGCGAGGTGGTCGCAAGAGAAGAGCGAGCTGAGCCCTTGCAAGGACCACGCTCTTACTTGGGGCTTGTAAGGAGCAGGCGACCTTACGACATAGCAGTTACCTCTGACAGTCAGCGTGGCTGACTCCGAAGCACTGTCCACAACGGTCTGGGCTGTACACGTGTACCGCCCCGAGTGCTTCAGCTGGGTGTTGAAGATGCTGAGGTCCCCAATAGCTTCCTTCTGTGTGGCGAAAAGACAGGAGGGAGAGCATTTGAACACACCTGATCACAATCCAGCATTCAACATGCAAAGAGGCTGGTATCAGTTTTCTGTCCTTCTGGATGGTACATAATTGCCCTTTCTACTCACCACACTGGCTCGCCGGTAGTGCCCCTCAGACTTGTCAAAGTCAATGGGGAAATCATCTAGTGACCAGGTGAAGGTTAGGTCCATAGTTGGATCGTGGGATGCGTGACATTGTAGAGTGAGGTTTTCACCTACATTGATATCAGCACTAGATGGTGCCAATGTGATTTTGGTGGCATCTGCAGAGAAAGAGCAGGGAGGGCTGTTAGCTGCAAATGTCCATGGACCAGATGTTGGTGAATGCTGCAGAACATCCAAGCCAACTAACACTTTCCACCTTGTCATCCCTCTCTAACAGCTGTAGTTTTACAGGAGGAAGATGAGGGACTACAGTGGTTAGAAAATGGAGATGCTTTCCTCTGTTGGTAGGTATGATTTGGTGGGTCAGGTTTGCTGATCCACAGACTGAAATGGCTTTGATTCCTTGAGTATTGCACTGATTTGGGGGAGTACAAGGAGAGGAGAAATATCACATCACAGGGCATTCTTAGACATTTCTTGCTCGATTGACCCCAAATCAAGGCAAACATCTCTACCTCGAACAGAAAGGATTCCAGTACTGTTGGCTTTGCCCATGAAATTCTCAGCAAAGCAGGTATACTTTCCCTCATCAGATTTGCTGATATTCTGGAGGATCAAGGTGCCATCTGTGGTAATAGTCACCCTGGAGAGGAAGAACCATACAAGAGGAAGGTTATAATGTCTGTTCACTGTACACCTGGCAGTTTCCAGCACTTGCTGACTTTAGAGAAATTGGTGATAAAAACAGGACTGCAAAATAATATGTAGAAGTTTTCTAAAGAAGAAACTAGAGGAATAACAAAGTGCCTATGTTCAGGGATGTAGCAGCACACTTGGGTCATCAAGTCCAGTCTTCTGGCAGGAAAAAAAAAAATGCAATTTTAGCTATGGTTTCTAGGTAGAAGCTGACTCTGTGCTGCTACCTGCTACTGTTGATCAGAAGTTCAGTCCCTTTGGTCCAGAGCACAGTGGCTTTTGGTGCTGCTCTTGGTTGGCATGGGATGATGACCTTCCCACTTCGGGCTGCAGGTATCAGTCGCTTCACTGGGTTTAGTCTAAAATCTGGTGCTAAGGCTATAGGGGAAAAGAAGAGGATTAAGGAATGGTTAGAAAACCCTGCTATGTGAGCATTTTAACTGCCATGTAACTAGGTATTGATTTGTTGTTGGATGACTTGGTAACAGAAGCATGGCAATACCTGGTGAGCAAGATGAAGGAGTGATTTCTCTGCTGCTGGGTGGTTTCTAACGCCTGCCGAGGCAGGTGTTATGTGACACGTGTGTACACAGCAATGGGATATGACCCTAACAAGTGCAAGGTCTTTGGGAGACACAAGAACAGCTGCTTTTGAAAATGTAGAGGATATTCTCTTCAATATCCTGACCAAAGTCACCAACACAGACATCCAGCTTGCCTAAAACTCCTCCTGGAATTGCAGAGATAGAATTGCGTTTTATCTGTTGCCCTTATGCATTGCTGTGTGTTAATGTTGAACAGTTGATGCCTAGGGCCTTTAATTTATCTCTGGCATCTACTGACCACGAGGAGATAAGCTTTTTGATTAATGTGGAACAAGCTTGGCATCAGTCCAGTTCCAGTCACCATCCATCAAGGGAGGCTGAAGGGATACTGAACTCTTTTTTGACCTCTTTCCTCCAAAAAAGAGGAGGGCTGTGTAGTGGAAGAGAGCTTGTAGTGCTGCTGCTGTCTGTCCTGTACACTTTCTGTAGCATAACAGATGTCCTTGTTCTCTTTCAGCAATACTGAATTTACACAAGATTTAAATTTTAATGGGTTGTAGAGTGTCTTGTTGAACCAGCAACTATATTTCAATGGTGAGTGAAGCAGTATTTGTCTGCTCTTATCTTACTCTGACATCACAAGCATAGGATATTAGGAAGAGATCTAAAATGCTTCAGTGTCCCATTGAAAGCCAGAGCACTGGGAAATGAGAAATTACCTTGCACTGTTAATTCAGCACTTGCATATACTGTGCCATGCTTGTTCTCAGCCACACACTGATACATGCCAGAGTCCTCCAGGACTAGCTTGGAAAATCTCAGCTCTCCACCGCTCACTTCGATGCGGTTCTGTGCAAACAAGAGGATGAACCCATTAGATGAGAAAAACAAAAATGAAACTCAAGCCTCGTGTGTTCAGGGTTGAGTTTCACTACAGACTCTTATGCCATTTTGAAGCCAGCCTGGTTTTCCATGGGAGAAAACGCAGGACTCTCCTTTTGCGTCTGTCCAGTCACTGCCCCACATCACTGTGCTCTGTTTGCTGAGACTTCTGAGTGCCTGAGCAGCAACGTGCAGGTCATACAGAGACAGGTACAAGGTGCTATTTATCCGCCTTGATAACTGGCTATGAGGTCCTGTAGTTGCATGAAGCAATGGCTGGGATGGCAGTGACGGGAGAAGGAACTTGCTGTCGGCAAGGACTGTGGCATTGCTTTGCAGCCTCATGGCGGCACATGGAATAGGGATGCGGGGGGTGATAAAACGGGGTTGAGATGCATTTGCAGCGAGGCAGTAGAGGGTCTTAAGTCTGGAGTAGCAGGTTCAGTACTGCAAGTTGTGGTGTGCACTGGCTGAGCTGCCCTCGCTGCCAGACCTGCACGGCGGTACCTGGGAGGTCAGCGGCTGCCCGTCCCGAAGCCATCGGACTGCAGGCCTGGGTTTGCCAGCGGCCGCGCAGCCCCAGCGCAGGTCGGACCCGATGTCGGCTTCCGTGTCTGTGATGACCTTCAGCCACTCCGGCTGAGCTGCAAAGGAGCGAGAGAGGTGGCAGAGCCAAGAGGATCAGATGAGAGGGTTGTGGTGCCAGGCTGGCAGAAGGATGCTCATTGTGTCATCTCTGCTGGCGGATTTATTTATCACAGCGTGTTTCACCACAGTAACAGCCCTCGCCTTTTGTGCAGCGACGCAAGGCTGAGTCCTCTATGGGTCTGGCTGCAGCTGTGCACGTGGACTGCACAAAATTACGGCAGAATCCAGATCTGAGGAGGAACATTATGGTTTCTCTTCTCAAGAGTAAATGCAGTCATTCCTGAACTTCAGGAAAGACTGGATTCAGACTGAGGTAACCAGGTTAAGTTTTGTAACTTGACTAGATCTGATTAATAGCTCCAAGCATTAACCACCCTTGGGGGAAGTACCCCAGGCTTTGAGAGGATCTTGGCTGAGAGCCAAGTTCGACTTTCACCGCTATGCTTCCTTCCCTGGTTACCTCATTTTGCTAGAAGTATTTTAGAGCAAGTTAGAAAGTCTCTCTCTACTTGCCATAGCCTAAATGTACCCACTGCGGAGAGGTATCAGTGATCTCTGCAGGCCTTAGGGCTTTGCAATAGGTTTAATTAGGGCTGATATGAGACAGGATCAGAGGTGGCGGTTTCAGTCCCAAAGGCTCAGTCCATTGCCTGGGGCATCTTGCTGTGCTCTGGAAAGGCATGTGTTTAAATGTGTTACCTTGAATGATGATGCGGCCCTGGTAGGTGTCTCTCCCTTTGACATTTTCAGCCTCACACTCATAAGTGCCTTCATCCTCAAAGCCAACATCCTGGATCTGCAAGAGGGGCTCGCTGCCGATCCACTTGGAGGACTGTGAGCCGTCCAGCTTCCTCCACTTTATTCGAGGAACAGGGCTATGTAAAAGTAAATCTGGTGAAGGCCAGCTCTTGGGTACCCCACGCTACGTTACAGCTGTAACTCAGTCCCCATTTAGCCACCCAGGTCCCATCCCAGCTGGGCCTTGGCCAGCAGGACAGATGGTTTAGCCAGTTCCTCCCTCTTGCTATTCCCCCTCCATCTCTGCTCTACAGTAGACCCGTTGGAGAGGGCTTGTGAAAGTTGCAGGTTCTGCGATACCCTCCCCATCCTGAGCCTGAGCGACACAGATGCTGCACTCACTTTCCAAAGGCAAAACACTCCAAAGTCACCATCTGCCCAGCCAGAGCGTAGGTGTCTGCAGGAAACCTGGCTTTTATGCTGGGTGCATACTGCCTGGCATCTGTTAAAAGGAAAGCACTGTTTAGGAGTTCTGGATGACTTCAGAATGGCACATGTGAGGTCTTAAAGGGCAGAGGTACCCGCAAAGTTACACTACTTTCTAAAACCTCTCTGCGTTTGGATAAGGCAGCAGAGGCTAAGTTTCATTTTCTTTTTAAAACGACTCTTACTAAAGTCTCTAAAAATCTCTTTACAACACCTCAGGACTATTTCTCCTTAGTTTCCTACCTGCTTAACTCCCTTTGCCCTGCCCAAGAGGTGTCTTCAGCTGCACCTCTGCAAGGTCACCAAAGGCAGAGGAGAGTAGTTTCAGGGATATGTGAGCCTGCACGGGCTGCACCTTGTGCCGTGTCTCTTTTCCAGCCATAAAGAGAAACCCCACTGGTGGGGTTTGTAGCTGCACAAGCAGTGAAGCCTGGGGAGAGGGCTGCTTCCCCCAGGTTCCAGCCAATTCATATTTTTGTAAGCTCTTAGGCTCCCCTGAGAGGCTGGTGGGTGATTTGTGTACTGCTGGAGTCCTGCGGAGGCCGAGTGCTTTGCGGTGGTTTGTTAATATTGCGTTTTGCCCAGTCCCCTTATGATAATCCAAAAGCACTGACCCTCTGCAGCGAGGCTGAGCCGGGAGAACTTGCTGAAAACACTCTTGGTGATGAAGTCGATGTGGCTGGTGGCAAAGCATGAATAGTTCCCCAGGTCAGAAGCCTCTGTCTTGGCAATGTAAAGGTTCCCCGTGGTCTGAGAGACGAAACGCCTTCCATCGGCTGGGATGAAATTGGGAAACTCATTCAGGAGCCATCGATAGGATAAGCCTGTGGGGAAAAGAAAAAGGAACAAACTAAACGTGTTGCCTGTCACCTCCCAGGTGGGACTAAGCCCAGCAGGCATCTTTCTAGACCAGTCTAAGCTGAAGTTGGTTCTTGGATGGTACGTCTTTTCTCCATGTGCTAAGTCCTACCTCTGTTTTGTTGCATTACAAAGTCTGAATTAAAATCAAATTTGTTTCCCTAAAATTCCCAAAGAAAAGCAAGGAGTGCTTCACGTGTCTGGGAATCCCTTGCTCTGTCGCATCTCTCCACCTGGCACCAGCAGTGCTGCTAATCCGTGCTGGCGGTGCTGCCGAAATGCAAACTCTTACCTGGGTAATGGGGAGGAGGGCTGCAGGCGAACATCACTCCCCAGCCTTCTGTAATCTTCACGGGGTCTCGCTCTTCTGCGGAGAATTCCTGCAAAACTAAATATGCAAAGTGTAACCTGTCCGTGGATGAAAAAAACAGCTGGAGGAATTACTGTGTTTTATCTCCCCCTCCACAGGCCGGTCTTTTCAGGGGTTGTACAGAGGAAGATCCAAAAATATTACTGACTTCCTATGTAGTGCATCAAATTTCTGCCACACCTCCATGTTAATGGAAAGCACCAGGGGATTTCTCAAAGTGATGGTGTTGGGGGCCGTGCACAGGAGAGCTTCTCTCCAACCTTTATTAACGTGAGCAGGGGGGCTCAGTTTACCCCTGGCATAACTGTGGCTGCCTTTCATTTACCTCGTGGAGACGGACTTACAGCCAAAGCGGAGGGAGGCTTCTCTGCTGACCACCGTGCCCCTGGAATTAGATGCCACACACTGGTAGGAGCCAGCATCCTTGGCTTTCACTGGGTTGCTTATCACTAGGTCGCCTGCAACCAGCCTGTAACGGGAATCTGGCTCCATCTTTATCTCTGTGCCATTCATCTTCCACCTGCCAAGAGCAAGTGTAAAGAGTGAGAGGGGTAAATACTCATCGCAACACTGGTGGTGCCTCGGAGGAGGCTGTGCTTTTTTGTTTTTCCAGCTGTGGTGTGTTGGGATTTGAGTTAGATTTATATCTGGTCTGTGACCCGGGAGGGATGGCACAGCGCATGTGGGTGAAGAGGCTGATTTCTTTATATAAAAGTGGAAAACAGAAAGCAAAATTCTTGAGGGCCCTGGTACAGAGAGAGAGCAAGTGAGCTCACCTGTAGGTTGCAGGGGGATTGGCTCTCGCTCGGCAAGCCAGAGTGACTTTCTCTTCTGCTGAGCCTTCGGGGAAGAGGGTGTGGACAGGCTGCTCTTCAAACACTGGCCCGTAGTTCCTTGTGCTACTCTGTGCGTGGCACCAAACTGCAAGGGAGGGAAAACCTGCTCAGCTCAATTTAGCTTTTTCTAAAAGTTCTCATTTTTAGTTTTGTAGGGTGACCCTGGCAGCGTCAGAACTGCACCTAGAATAAAAGAAAGAACAACGTGAAAATCACAACCCATCTGTCACCACCACAGCCCAGCCCCGCCCATGGCTTTGGGCAGATAGAATGCATTTCCCACTGAGCATCTCGCACCATCTCTGCTGTGCCAGAGGGACCAGACCTGCTTAAAGACGTGCAGATGAAGGAGTACTGACACACACCTCTGGGAAAAGCCTGCACAGACAAGACTGGAGCTGGGAACCCCTGGATGCCCTCCTTGTCCCTGGCAGTGAGGACTTGCTGGTTCTTCCCTCTGTCTGTACAAACTTTGGCTTGCTGGTTCTTCCAGGACAAGGGAGGAGAGAGGAGAACCTGGATCTTTGCAGCTCTGCCACTGCCTCCCCGCACACGCCCGGCAGATCCCCTCCATCCCCGCGTCTGCAACATCATCAGCCCTTGATGACTCAAACCTGCTGCTTGCTGGTGTGCAAACCAGTGCTGCAGGTACGAGTTCTGCTATTCAACTAGTGGGACGAGCTCGAAGCTTCCTTTGTAGTGTTCAGACACGGGCTTGATTCCGATCTTGCTGTCAGGAGCATGGCTCAGGCATAGGCACAAGAGGACCATAAGGACCTGCCTGCCTTCTCCTGCGCTGTGTCTGGGCCACTCTTTGGCGTGGTGATGACGTTCCACTGGAAAGTGCCAGCTGCCCGCAGTGAGTGACTCGGTGTCTCAGATAAATGGCAAATGCTAGCAGACCCCCTTCCACACAGGCTTTATGGAAATGGCAGTGCAAATAAGCAAGAACAAAGCAGAAGCTGCCTGGAAATCTCTTAGCTGCAGAAGCAGCTAGTGGGATAATGATCTCCAGCAAGTCTGTTCTCTCCCTGGCACCCTGAGAAATGCCTGTCTCTTAGCAGGGACAGAGACACCTCAAGGCAGAGGGCTCCCAGCACAGTCCCCCCTCTGCCTCTGCAGTGATAAGCTCAGAGATGCTTAGCTAGCCCCAGGATCCTTCCATGCTTTGTAATTGAATTAATAGCTGTCTTAAAACTGCCATGCCAACCAGCAATCTGTTTCCTTCCCTACAGTACACAGCATGGTCACTAGTTAAATTAAGTGACTCCGGTAAGTGTGATGTTTTATGCAAGAGTAACTTCCAGCAGGGAACGGCCAGCTCAGCTCTCCTGGGCTCGGGGGAAGCAGCCCTTTACCTGTAGCTCCTGGGGTTCGTCTCATGTTCCGGCTGCTCTTGCATGTGGAGATGAGGATGAGACGGGAGAGGGGCTCTGCTAATTGGCTCAGTGGGTTCGGAGCAGCTGTCGGCTGCTCCTCGTGCCCGAGCACCAGCCAATTACCGGGCCCCCGGCTCCGGCCGCGGGACGTGCTGCTGCGAGGGAGCCGCGTGCAGGCAGGAGCCGACGGTCCCCGGTGTCACCCAGGGGAGGGGGACTCTAGCCTCTGTCTGATACTTTGGAATAAGAGAAAAGCGGCGTTTTGAGGGTTGCGTTCCCTCCAAATTAGCGTGGGTGCCATTTCCCTTCTGGAGCTGTTACATTCACAAATGAGCAGCTTGTGAATATCTTCTCTCAGTTGGGTCAGCAATGGTTATGCTGAGCAAGTGTCAGCTGGAAATAACTCTGCTGACCAGCAGGTAAAATAATCATGAGTTAATGGAGAAATTAATAAGAAAGTAGTGTATTAATTGTGTTCTGATAGATGGTAGTGAATGGATTAAGGTTCGACAGCTTTACATTTTGAGATTAATAGGTAGCATATGGTAAATAATTTCTATTTATTTACCAAATAAAATATATATTATTAACACTCGCATGCGTGCCTTTTCTGATGGGATGCTCTTTCCCAATCAAGCCAAATAACACTAATCGTCCAGTCTGATTCCACCCAGAGTCTGCTCCCCGTTGCTGTCCGCTGCTGTCCCTTTTTCTCAGCCAAGGTTATGGACTAAACTGCCAGGCATTGATTTTCTCAAATGTAATCAATGCCAGAAGTTCAGATGAGTTTCTGTCTACGGTTCTGCGGTGTCTGGTTGGTGTTGGGGGTGAAATGCCTGGATCTCACTCATTAAGCAAAACAACAGTTGGAATAAAGTAATAATTAAACAGCTACAAGATCGGGATATGGTTAGAACTAAGAATTGAAAACAAAGGAGAGGGGTGAGTCTCAGTATGTCTGAGTCCAATCATCTGGGCTGTTTCTATCACCCCAGAACTCTCATATTTAATGTTACCAAAACAAGTACATTCCTTGGCCTCTATCATTTGGATAGTGGGGAGAAGACAAACACAAAATAAAGGTCTTCAAGCCTGCAAGCAAAATTTGCAAGAAGCAGAGTGACCTGCTCAGAATTGAGCCTGCCTTAGGCAGCCCTGCTTTCTGTGTTAAAAACCAGCTAGGAGAGCAGAAATTATGGTTAATATGCTGCTACACCTCTCTAGAACAACATTCGTTATTAGGAAAAATAAATATTAACACCAAAATAAACAGGAATAGGTGAAGGTGGAACATCTGAAAATTAAGATTTGGTAAAACAGCTGCAGAAACACTTGAAGATTTCACATAGCGCTCCGAGAGTGACTTGTGCTGCTCTTTGGGAGAGAAAAGTACTGTATGATGAAATACACTGCCGAGGACATAGCTGTCTCCGTGCATCTATAAAAATCCAAAACTTTATACCAGGTATTGCTGGAATAGACAGAACTCAAACCTTATCTCCTTTGCCACTGCAGTGAGCAGGGAGGTGACTGCCAGTGCCTCCCTCATGCAGCGGTGCTGGCCTATTTCTGAGAAGGCAGTTTTGCATTATTATGAGTATTTGGAATATGCTGAAAGTCAGACCTGGAAGGCCCAGGTGTCCAGGAGGCTGAACGCTCTCCCTTTGTGCTGAGCCCTGCACTAGCTTTGGAGACGAGGAAATGATAAATGTCTCAGTTGAACGTTTTCCAAGATGTATTCCAATTTATGAGGACATCAGCAGCAATCCTTTTACTGAGCACAGGCAGCATAGCCATAGCTCCGGAGCACCGACCACAGCCTGAAGCCTTGGCACATGAGGGAGCTGGGCAATTAATTGGTTTTATTGGAAATCTGAACAAACACACACACACACACACACACGTGCACAAAATCAAAGTGGTTATTTTTAAAGAGCAGCTCTCTGAGGAACAGAAGGTTATTTTTAACAAGAAGCTTGCTGAGGAACAAAGGGACAGGGCTTTGGCTAACCTTAGATTTCAAGACTTTCCATGGCTTTTACTGAATGAAGAAAGGCCAGACAGATTTTTAGACCTACCTGACAGCCTTGTTCATTAGAGAGCTGTCTGTGTGTTCTTTATGAGCGTTAAACTTTGACGTATTGCTGGGAACTCATCCTTTTGGTGAAGCGGCCAAGGGAGGGGTGACATTGCCAACCCAGCTTCCCGGGGCTGGAGCCGACAGCCAAAGCCCAGGCTTTGGGTCTTCACCCACTCCGGAGCATTTCCTTGAGTCTCATCTCTAGCTGGTGTTACTTTGTCCCTGGTCCCTCAGTCCTGTTCCCGGTGAGGATTGCTCTCTGTCCCAGCTGCCTCCTGAGATCCATTGCATCATCAGCCAAAGGTCAAGAGAAAATAACCCTCACAGGCTTCGCTTTGAGTCATTTTTTGTGGGCTCAGCTTGGGCAGGGAGCAAGCTGCACGAACTCAGCTGGTTAATGGGAGAGTCCAACTCCATCTTGCTGCCTCTACCAGATTTGGGTCAGACCAATTTCCAAACAGGCTAATTGCCTCCCAATCTAGGGCAGCCACCCCTCCCTCTACCTCCTCGGGGATCCAGAGAACATTAAAAGGTAATTAGATATTTATAAGGACAGGCGAGCAGTCTCTGCCTGGGATGATGTATTAGCTTGAAGACATTATCTAATTCTCAGTTGTCTGAAATGAAATGTCTCCCTGCTGAAAAGGGACCTTCAGAGTGCAGCCTGAGACTCCCTGAGATCCAGAAATGGCCCCTGATGAATGGGGAATATTTGTACTCAGGGTAGAGCCAAAAAAACATCCCTAGAAAAAAGGGGCGGTAAAGTGGCTTTGCCATGAGCGAGTCCTGCTGGCAGGAGGAAATTCTTTCCTGTGCCAAGGCCAGGACAAGCACGGGCTGCGGAGCGGCACTGGTCCTGCCAGGGCTTTGCCTGAGGATCTGCATCTCCTGCATTTCACCTAAATTTGAATTTACAAATGGGGTAGACTTGAGTGTCGACCGCTCCTGGCCTATTTCTTGAGCGATAAAAAGGGAAGCTGGGCATAGCACGGACGCGTCCCCCAGCTGCATAAACCACCTGGGAGAACTGGGCTTCGGCGTCGCTGCGGAGCACGGAGAGCTGCGTCTCTGGTGAGCAAAGCAACACGTACGCTGTGTGCCACGTCCCTCCCGTTTGGCACCTCCAACCACCCCGCTCAGCCCTCCCCCGGGAACCTCCAGCCGGAGAGGCGCGGGGCTGCTCTTACCCAGAAAGGTGCCGACAGCCAGGGCCGTGCGGGCAAATCCAGCGACGTTTCCCATCCTGCGCCTCCGGCCGGGCTACGGCCCCCGCGGCCGAGCCTCGACGGGTGAGTGGGGACAGCAGCCCTGCGAGAGACACAGAGAGGGGAGTTATCTGCAGCGTTTCTGTGGCTCTGCTCGAGGGTCCAGCGTCCAGCTGCGCATCCCCGCTGGCCACGGGCCTGGTGTGAGAGTCACTCGGGAGCAAACATCCAGCTGCCCGGAGGAGCACGCAGGGGTTTGAAGGAGCTTTTTCTTTCTGACACGACAGATCTGACTGGGAAATTGTGCCTCTTCCCTTACTATCTGCTACTTTCTCTCCTCCAAAAATAATGCTTCCTTCCCAGTATTTATTAAAAAACACGGAACCAGAAGCACACAGGATATTAGTAAGGAGGGGAGGAGGAAAAAGTAATTTGTTCTTGTTATTTTGTGAAAAATACATCTTTAATTGAATCTTTTCAGGCAGGGAGTGACTGATTTTGGGTGCTGTGCCAGCCCTGAGTCTCTGGTCTGGGTAGGGGCCCAGGTTGTCACCATGCACAGCACCCCAACTTGCAGAGCATCCGTGCAGTGCACTGACGCTTGGAGGGTGGCGTGGAAAGCGAGTGGCGCGAAGCGGCTGCACAAGGCTGGGTAATTTCCTGCTTTGCTTCTAAGTTTAATGCATTTGGATAGTTAATCAAGAGATAACGGAGCGCCAAGGCATTTCCTGATGCCGTGAGACACATTAGTAGGTGGAGCAGTGATTTCCAGTCTCCTCTGCAGACTCCTGTCTTCCAAGAGCTCGCAAAAAGAAAAAACCCAAATAAAACACCAAGCTGTCTGTGCAGACCCCCGTCCCCTGCACTCTCCTGGCTAAACCCACCGTGGGACCGGTTTCAGCCCGTGCATCTCTTTCCTTGTAACTCTGGTGGGCGTGTCGAGCTGGGTTTTTTTTTCCCCCCTTTGTTAACAAACCCTTTTGAAATAAGGCATCGAGGAGCCCCACAGCCCGGCGGAGCCCGGTGTTCCCCGGTGCCCTCCCAGCCGCACACCCCAGTGAGCGGCTGCTGACGGTGCTGCCAAGAGCTGGGCTGCTCGTGGGCTGCGAGTGCTGCTTATCCCTCTGCTCCAGCTGGTGCTGCTTCCACTCCTCTCCCTGCCCATCTGTCTGCCCAGGCAGGCAGTGCTGCTCCTAAGCTCCTCCAAGCAGGGATTAGCTTTCTGCCCCGTGGGATGCAGCCCCCCGTGCCTTGCCGCTTCAAAAAATCCAGTGCCATGCTCATTAAGAGCAGCCCTTGACATGCACCTGAGCAAACAGTGATAGTCCCCGTGTTTGCTTCGTGTCCTGCCTCCAGGAACACTGGCTGGGTGGAAAAACCACCTGGCCTGTGTTCTCCCCCCCCCCCCGAAAGAAGATTTTACTACGAACACTTGAAAGGGAGGAGACCCCACCCCAAATCCTCCTCAATTTCTATCTCGTTTGGGCCGGAGGGCTGGATCCCAGCCTGAGAGCAGAGCCCAGCCTGCCTGCCCTTAGCTAGCTCGTGTCCTGGTTCAATATTTTTTATATGACAGGCCCCTAAATAAAGCTGGTACTTAATTAGTGGGTGGCCAGGGAGGGAGGGACCTGTGCCACACCGAAATGGCAGTGCCCGGCGGGAGAGGGCCGAGCTGGGTTACAGACAAGCAATTTGGGGACAGAGTGGAGAAGGGCGTGAGACGCATTTACATGAAAGCTGCTCCACGCCGTTTGTTCCAGCAGCCCTGAAGTGAGTCAGTCACATGAAATCACTTGATGTCAACGAGAATCATGCCCCAAATGGTGTCCTGAACCCACGGCCTTTCAGCTAACACTGCCCCATTGTTCCCCTGCCTTCACCCCCTGCCTTCTTCTCTCTCATGTGTCTTGTGCTCACATCGTAAGCACTTTGGGACAAGGACCAGCTTTTAGCTCGATCTGTTTTGCAGGCAGCGCTGCGGTGTGGGCTTGCAGGCAATGCCAGCACTGCACTAATTAATAAGTTGACTTTTCCAAGGCTTTGCAGTTTGGTTTCTTCACCAGCGTGTTCCAATGCCCAGGCTTTGTGAAAAGCAGCGAGCATTAAAGCTGTTCCTACACCCAGTAGCAGCAAATTAGAGAGGCTTGCTCCATCCCTGCCAGCCCTGTTTTCTGAGGCTGAGTCCTCTGACTGTGCCCCCGGAGCTGCCTGCAGAGGCACTGCCTGGCTGCAGCTTTGCTCTCTTCTATTAATTTTTCCTCTCACTTTTAAAACAAATAGGAAAGAGTGTGGGAAAGTTGGATTTTATTTTTAATAAGGAGCAGGAAGCATGAGGAGGTCGGGGAGCGCGGTGTTGGCCATCCTCTTTCCTGGGGGGCTGGAGGCTCCTCCGGGCTGCTCCTGCCCCTCTGCCACCTTTCTGGTTTTATCAGCATTTTACACTTGCTGCTGTATGAAACAGAGATTCTGCATTTGAGCGAGAGTGAATTGCATCCCACCTCTCCTGGGTGCTTTCACCTAAACAAGCTGTGGTCCCAAGGGCTGAGCTGAGATCTGGTCAGGAGGGAGAGGAGGGTGAGTTGTGATGCCCTTTTGCAGGAATACTTCTACCAGCTTCCCCCTTTGGCCTCCTTCCCTGCAGCCAAGCAAAGCTGGTATCTTGTAAAAATTAAGGTGATTTGAATTATTTAATTAGTTGTCAATTCATTATTTATGATGTAAACTACAACTTTGATCCCCAGTTCTGCTGCTGGCTCCGGCTCTGCAGCTTCCCTCTTTCCACCCCGACCTCCCCATTTGCTCTGATCCCTAATGTTCACATCATTTTCTCTTCTCACTTCCTTGTGTCCATCCCTCCGTTTCTCCAGAATCCCTCTCACGCACACAGACATGTATTTGCTCCTGAAACACTCGAGACGTGCGGTGCTGCTGCTCTGCAGGCTGAGGTGGGGGCATGGGGAGGCTCTTGCTGAGGGGCTACGGGGAGATGCTCCTGTTTTGCTCTTCTGAATCCAGCCTCAGCCCAACCCGTGCTTTAACTCCTTTGTAAAAAAAAATTAGGAATGTGATAGCCAGGGAGAGCTCCAGGTACGGTCCACATCAAATGAACACGTAAAAGAGTAACAGAGTAATTTCTACAAGTGCTGACTCTGTATTTGTTCTCAATTAGAGACTAGATGAAATAATCCTCTCAGATACTGTTTTGTGTGTTCTAGATTGTCTTATTGCCTAAGTGCCGTGATCAAGTTGTGCCGGAGGGCCTGATGCTGCAAGATCACACCTGGGGCTGCACTGGGACGCTGGGGGCAACTTAAAGCCACAACCCTGAGCTGCGGATGCTGCGTCCGACTCTGAACTTCTCCAAAGCATGGGTGTGTGCTTTGCGTCTGATATTTAGACCTGCTCTCCATCCTTAATTAGAAGGGGGCCCACGGGGACCTGTTCTTTCCCCTCTTCATAGGGTATTTTGACAGTCACTCGAGAGCCTTCTGTTGTACTGAAAGGGGATCTGTCATCCCCGCTAATGGATGCTGTCATTAATACTTCCAGTAGCAAGGGAGGCATGGGCACACTTGAAAACACGTGCATTAGCCCTTTCCTCTGGAGCCCCTGGGACCTGGGAGCGATCCATTATTGTGGAGGCAGAGTTAAAGAGCTACGGAGAGATTTTGAGTCCTCCCGAGCCTCTGGGAGAGGAGATGCTGCCTGGTCCAGCGCCCGCAGCTCCAGTTCTGGCTGTGGAGCAGCATCCCATGGAGGAGGCGATGCCAGCAGGACTCTGGGCTTGGGGGGACCAGAAATGGCTTTTGGTAGGAGCTGGGCATTAAGAAGAGATGACACTGCCAGCACAGGCAAAGTGCTACCTATTACTAGGATAAATGAGTGTAATTCTATCTCCTGTGGTTAGGTGATGAGATGAGCATTTGTGTGTAAGTGGGGCAGCTCCTTTTGCTGCAGCATTCCCCAGGGGAGGATTGCTCCTGAGGGTGGGTGACACGGGAATTGGTCCTGTACTGTGAGTGTCCCTTTTACGAAGGATCATCGCTAAGGCTGGAAAGGGCACACTTTTGATCTTTGCTGGACAAAACCTGTTCAAGTTGAGGTACATTTTGTCCATCTCTAGAACAGCACGTTTCAATGAGTTGCAAATGGTTTTATTGTAATGTATCTGTCCTCTTGCAAAACTGCTCTGCTCAGCATAGGCTGATTTAGATGCAAACTCTGAATTCAGCCTTTCCTGAGCTTCTTTGGGTTTAGATCTGTTGGTGGCTCCAAGACCTGCAGCAGAAATCTTGGGACCACCCGTAAAACATCCTGAGCAGTGAAATCTCCAAGGTCCAAACGAGGATTGGCCAAAGCACCCTCAGAGGGGTTGGGAGCCCTGCGGTGGAGTTCAGCCCTCTCTAGGCTCATCGATCATCCCACAACGGAGACCAAAACCCTGCCTGCAGTCACTGGGGGAACCCCGCTCCCCAGTACGGGTCAGGACCTGATGTAGAGGAGTTGTGCGTGCACTTGTCTTGCTTTGCTACATGCCTCCAACACTTGGCAGAGATGAGCTATGCCCCAGAAACACTTCTGGCAGTAGCTGGGGGGGGGGTCCTGTGTGCCCCCCTCTCCTGCCTGGGTGGGTTTGGATCATTCTTGGCATGTTAGAAAAGTCCCCAAGGCTCTGCCCCTGCACAGCTTTTGAAGGCAGAGCCTTTCTCCTCTGCTGTGCAGGCTGAGGGAGAGGAGCAGCATCAGCTATACCTCGCTGTCCCCGTCCTTGCCCTGTCAGCCACACCCGGAGCAGAGCCCACAGGGTGGCTGCTGTCACCGCTGCGGGGACCGTGCGACGGGCACATTCACCCTGCCTGCACCCCGGCATCGCGCGGAGGAGCCGGGGTGGGACAGAGGGAGGGGACAGAGTGGGGACTTGGAGGAGGAGAGCTCTGACACCCCCCCCCCCCCCCCCAACCTCCACCGGCTGCGCTTGCACAGGAGGAGCTGAGGCTGGTGCAGGATGCTCAGAGCCTCCAGCCCGAGGCTGTGGGAGCAGATGGTGCTCACAGCCTGGGGCTCCTTCCCTGCCGGGCCACGGTGATGCCACCCGCAGCCGGGGCCCTGCTGTCCGGATGCATTTGTTCTTGCCCGATGGGCTGAGGCGTTGGCACAAAGCGGGGGGACACGCTCCGCACGCCGCGGTGCCCAGCACGACACGGCCCGCCCGGCTTTGCCGCGGTGCTGGGCGAAGGGGGGGGGGGGGGGGGGCAGCTGTTCATGGGGAGCTCACGCTCAGCTGGGGTGGGTTAAAGCAGGTGTTTTCAGTCCATCGGTCTGTCTGCCTGGCCTGCCTGCCCCTTGCTGCTGCTGCTGTTGCACCTGGGCCAGGCAGGGGAGGTGCGGAGCTGCGGCGTTCAGCAGCCTCAGGGACAAGGGACACGATCCAGGGGAGAGGGTCTGAGCCCTGGGATGGGTGCAGAGCCACCAAGCAAACGGCTTTCGCAGGCCAGGCAGACTCCGAGCCCCCAGAACCGTTGCCTCTACCCTGGCCTTGCACCCCAGGGTGTGAGCAATTACAATCAGCCCTCGTTAGTATAATTACAGACAGGGCTGGGCTCTGCCCTCCCAGCTCAGTGCAGAGACCAGAGAGCGCGATGGAGAGAGGTAAGGGGGAAAAAGAAGAGAGACAAAGGTTTAAGTTGGAGGCATTTGAGCACCCAGAGGAGTAGGGTGGGGAGCTGTGGTGGGGCAGGACCCTCACGCGAGGGGGTGGGTGCAGGGGTTTACCCCTGTGCGTGGTTGGGAAGGGGTGGCCTGAGCTGCCCCGAGACTGGTGTCGCTGGGTGCTGGTGCTGTGCGTTTGCTCTGGTGCTCTGTAGCCCTGACTGGTTTGTGCTGCCAGTTTGGGGTGCTCTGCCCTGGCTGTGCTGTGGTCTTAACCCCCAGCATGGCCTTTGTGTCCCTGCCCCTTCCCTAGCAAGATCCTCCTGCCTGCCTCTGGGAGCTGTTGGCTGAAATATATCGTACTTTTAGAAATTAAGTCAAGTAGCAAAATACCAATTGAGGGATCGTGCATCATACAAATCTGCGTTGCTTGCTGCTAGATGAAAAGTTAGTTGTGTTTGCGGGGGCACCTCCAAAACTCAGGGGTGGGACTTTTATTTTGGGTGGGTTTTCGGTTTCGCTCTGGTCCTCTTGCTTTCTGTTGGACTGGCTCAGTGCAGGAATGCTTCAGGCCTTTTGACGGTGCACCACAAGCCAGTTTATATCTGAAGCAATTCCGGATCACCATATCCATGGAAACTATCCATGGATCCCTTTGATATGGGGCATCCAGAGCAATGGCATTCCTGCTCCCCATAGGGCTGGGGCCTGAGGTGTGTGCATGGACCCTAATTAATTTTTTTTGGAGAGTGCAGCAGGCTGTAGGATTTGGTGGGTGAACGGGTGGAGGGGCAGAGCCTCCTGCGTGTATGAGGATGCCTAAACCCCCCAGGGCTGTGCAGTCTGCGGGGCGGAATCAGCTGGCTGGGACATGTACCCACACGTGGGCTTGTCGGTGCAGACACGTGTGCGTGGGGTGACACGGCACTGGTGAAGGGTCAGTGGTGACTCCAGTGCTGCTGGGGGTATCGATCGCCGGCTGTGTGCTGCCTGCCCGGGGAGGGAAGGCTCTGGGCATCCCTTTCCCAGGGCTGTGAGACCAACTGGGGAGGGGACAGGCTGGGGCAGGTGCTCTCACCCCGCACCAGCCCCCCTTGACTACACTGCCATGTCTTATCAAACGCTGATTAATTTAATAGTAATGGAACTGGCTTGCTAAGGATCAATATTTGATCAGTGGCTCCTGCTCCTTCCCCCAAAGGTGGGTGATGGGAGGGGAGCGGCTCAGAGCAACTCGAGGGGGTGCAGTGAGGGGAAGCAGCCCAGATTATCCAACATCCCGGAAAAGATGAGAGAAAAATCTCTTTGAGGGGAGAGAAACCCTGCCCATGGGACACAGGAAACTCTGCTTCAGTAACTGCATCACGGGTGTGACTGGGGAGAGCTGTGCTGCCAGGAGGGGACTGAGGCTGCCACGCCTGTACCTTTTGCATCACTTTTTTTATGTTAGACGGACCCGTGTTTGAGCAAAGTGCTGGGAGAAGAGCTGCTGCTCTCGGGCTGCGCTTCTCCGAGTGGATTATACGGGGCATTATGGGGACAAGCTGGTGGCGTGTTGCAGATGGGGCAGTCCTGATGCCAAAGAGCAACTCCTGCTAAGGGCGGGGAGAAGTTTAGCTTCACTTGGGGACAAAATAGGCCTGTCTAGTCCTTCTTGTCCTGGTGCCGGGAGCAGGCAGGGCTCTCTGATGTGATCCCAGCAGGACAGCTGCATTAAGGCACCGGCTTCAAGCGCTCTCTGTTTTCTCTGTGCCTTTTAAGTGCTTTTTTCCTAATAATTGGTTGGCGCATTCATGTACCTCACGGGTCACAGCACCTCATTGTAAGAGGGTCTCAGTGGGAGTTTTCTTTTGGTTCAGTTCTGTCGTGTCCAGCCCCCCCTAGACAGGCAAACCCCCGTGCTTGTGCCCAGCTCAGCACCTCTTTGTGCAGGAGACAAAGCCGGGATCTGCGGCCAGTCCAGAGACATGGGCTTGGGGTGTGCACAGTGCTGGGCACGATGGGTTTGGGACTGGAGTCGCTGTGGTGGTAAAACCTAATAGCAATAAAACAGGTGAGGTTATGAGTGGACATTTACTGCTTTTCTGTTGTGTTGGGCAATTTGAGTTTTAGATCTGAGCTTTGCAGTTAGTGTTTTTGCCTTTTTTTTTTGTTCTTGTTGTTGTTGTTTCCCCCCTTCCCTGCCCTGAACTGACCAGATCTCATCTCTGGCTGCAGTCACCATAGTGCCCTTGGAATAATAGGGAGCCAGCCTGAGCTGCATGATCCTCAGGTCTACTGCAATAAGCCCTTGGTAACTCCCCAGAATTTTGGAGCTGAAGTGCTTGGTGGGACCTGGAGGCTTCCCTGCAGCTGGACCAGGCTTATGCCACCTCTGGGCGAGACCTCGGGGTCCACGGGCAGTGCTGCCAGGGCGGCTGCAGCAGCATCTCAGCCCCGAGGAAACGCCACGGGACCGGCACAGCGTGTTAGAAAGGAAAGCAGACCAACAGAAACAGCCAGGAGACCTTCCTAGGCGGGCTCCGGACCCCCGGGGCAGAGGGGATGGAGGAAGCTTTGCTGGGGAGGGGGTTTTCCCACGAGCCGCCCGCTGCCTCCCTCGCAGGCTGGGCACGAGCGTGGTGTTCGACCGAGGCTGCCGGCGTGCAGCTCCTAAGCTCTCCCTGAAGGCTTGTATTTCAATCGATAGCCTGAGTCGATAGCAGCTGGAAGGATGCTTAAAGTCTTTGAAAACAAGGCCACAAGTGACTCCAGTTTAGCACACGGGTGTTTGAGAGATGATGTCTGCCTGTAATCCTCGTTAATGCCCTGATTACAGTTGCTGAAGTTTCAAATGTTGGGCCTTTCTTAGACACTCCCCTGCAAATTCACTGTATTGCAAACCACTCTCTAAGCATAACTGAGCGCAACCTCTTTGTTTGGGAAATGCAGGTTATTAATCGGGGGTTGTATGGGAGGGGATGCCGAGACGGGCTGAATGTCAGGCAGAGCGCTGGCAGAAGGGACGGGAAGGAGGCCGAGGTCTGGCTGCGCATGCTGGTACCATCTCCCCCAGATAAAACTCCAAAATAAAGCTTCACCTTGCAGGTTTTTCCTTCCCCTCTCGCAGTGCAGCACCACGCGTTGAGCACGCACAGCTGGGCCGTGGGGAGCTCTGCCTAAAACCCCGGGGCACCCACAGTGCTGCCAGCCTCGCAAACCCACCCACTTTCTGCTATTAGTGCGCTACCGTGGCGTCAGCAGCAGCAGCTCTTCGATGTGGCAGCGGTATAAATAGCTCCCTACCTGCGACGGAGCCTGGCTCCCTCCCCTCCCCTGCCCTGCCTAGTAAATCACTTGGCAGGAGCTGGTCCCGGGGAGAGGCTGTAGTGAGGAAAAACAGGGGCAGAGCTCGGGAAACCTTCTGGCTAATTCAGCTCCAGGAAGGTGATGTCTTCTGTGGGGAAGCCCTAACACCCGCCAGCCCCGCTGCGCCGCGGGGTGCTGGTCATGCTGGGGGGGGGTGCTGGGCACTGGGATGCTGGGGGGGGGGGATGCAGTATCCCCAGGCAGAGTGGGCCTTGGTGAAGCAGTGCCAAAATCCTCTCCCTCCTAAGAGAAGGTTAAGGTATCCCCTGCAATGGGGTCATATTTATTTTGCTCCTTGGAAGGCATCGCTGTGTCCAGCTGTCTTTGAATACTAAAAAATGACTTTAACGGGCTCCAAATAGTGCCAAGCTGCTCTCTTCTTTATAAAAACAAGGCAAAAAAAAAAAAAAAAATAGTACAAAGCATACATCCCTCTTCCTTTCTCCAGTGTAAGTTCCTTGGTTTATGGTGCTCTGGTGCAGGACTGACAGCTCTACAGGTTTTACAATAAATAATACATGTGATAATTTAGGATCTAGGCTGCTCGGGGCGGGGAGCTGTGTTCAGTATTTCGCAACCAGCTGTGGGTGGGAATATCTCTCGTGCTCTCTCAGGTCTTGGGACATCTCCCTCATGGTTGTGTTAAACGTCCCTCTAGTAAGATCCTGGACCCTATAACTGTGTTGCGGCAATAGGATCAAGAGTGTTTATCACAGAGAAAAAAAAAAAAATAGTTTGAGTTCAAGGAAGCAGCTTTTGTATAGCTTGAGAGGTGACTTTGTTTCTGAATCTGCTGGGACCTGTTCCTTCTCTACAGCCCTGCAAGCACCCAAAGATGTTTAGTGTTAGGAAAAGACAGAGGGTTTCTACAAAGAGCCTGATACTGCCAATCACAATGGATTTTAATAATGCTTCTTCACTTCTGTCTATTTTTTTTTTTGACTCTTAAGACACTAAGAAAATCTCTCTTACCTCTTTCTATGTACTTTCATTTTAACAGTATCTCTGAAAGCCTCTGGTCAATGCTGGGCTTTCCTGCGTGGCGTAGTTGTTTATGTGGCAGCACTGCAAGCTACCCCAGTGTGAAGGGGGGGTGCGAGGCAACGTAGCCCCACTGCTGCAGAGCCCTGAGCTTACAGGGTTGCCATCAGCCCATCCCCAAATCTTCCCGGGCATCTGTGGTTCCTCATCCCTGGAAAGCAGGGTTGACAGTGCATGACACTGATTTGGGAAAGAGAGGGATGTCCCTCCAGCTGAGCAGGGTTAAGTACAGGCAGGGCTGTGTTAAGCTGGTCCCCACGAGACGGAGCAAACCCCACCTCTGATTTGAGCAGAAGTGCTCTGGGCTGGCCGGTGTGGGTGAGCCCGGTGCTGGGAGCCAGCCCTGCGGCCACCGAGGCTGGGGAGCTGTGGGGAGGCTCCCTCGGGATGTGATGTGTTCTGGGTGACCGTGTGGGTTTGCTCCGTGCCCCGCATCTCCAAGGAAAAATCTCTGAGATTGGGGTGGTGGCACGGTCGTTGCGAGTAGAGGAAGTGCTACGGGAGACCTGGGGGCTTCCAGGGGTTGCTGAAGGGAGGAGGCACTGAGAAACATGGGGGGGGTGCCTGCCTTTTGTTGGGGTCGATGACTTTTCATGGATAATTTGGACTTTGGACATACACAAAGCACGCAGGGTGGCTGAACAGCCAGGCTGTGCTTTAATGCACGAGCTCAGCCTCCACGGGGACTCCCAGCCCCGTGGGCTGGACCCTCCGTGCACCACGTTTAGGGGTGGCTGGGGTGCATGGGGGAAATACCTCTCTAATGGCATGGGTGGCTTTTCTGCCTCTTCTGGTTTGCTTGTGGCAAATTTGCAGAGATAATAATAACACAGGCCATTAAATTCTCTGCAGATATTTTGAGTGACAAAAGTCGTGGTTGCTCTGTTTGATAGTAATTGATCAGGTGATGGAGAAGAGCATTAGCATCCCTTTGTCTCAGTCTACTCGTGCTCTGGGGAGAGCGTGCAGCTGGGCTTGACGTGACCCTCTTGTTTTCTGTTTTCTTTAGTCCTGGGTAATTCTAATCTACCTCTGGAAAGTGCAGTTATTTCTAGAAAGTTTGGGACCTGCCACTTTTCTGCATCAGCAAAGCAAGCTGCTTTTGGGGTGGCTGGTGTTGCTGTCGAGTGTGTTCGGTACCAAACACATGGCCTCGAGAGGTTCATCTGTGGGTGCAAATCTGCTCCTAAATCTCGTGCAAGAGCCTGTGCTTCAGTTTTGCACCCTCAGAGATTGTTGTGGGCATGGCTGGAGGTGGCCTGGGAGGAGCAAGGGTTCTCAGGGTCTGGCTAAAGCGTCGGGCTGGGGTTGCTCCCAGCTCTCAGATGTAGAGGTTGCTGCCTCCCATCCTCAGAGCAACTAGTGTTTCATTGGGGAGCTGACAGATCTCTTATGAATACTCCCCAGTCCAGCCAGAAAAATAATGCTGAGGCTCGTGGGAGTGGTGCAAGCCTGGGGGAGTCAGTGGGTCAGCGTGGGTGAGATGCAGAGGGAGGAGGGAGCTGGGGAAGTTTTCAGACGGGAGTGGAGCCCCGTGAAGCACACCCCAGCCTGCCCTGCCGCCGGCTGCTTCCCCAGCCGAGTGTCCATCCCACTACGAGTGGGAAAGAGCAAAGCTGTGCCTCCCCACGCCCCGCGCTGTGGCCTCGGGTGGGCAAGCTCTTATCTGTGACTTTGTGCTGAGCCCCTCTGGCTCCTCACTGCCATGAGCTTCCCCAACACGCTTCAAACCCCCAACCTGCCTCGGACACAGAAATATTCCTGTATCCACCTCCTGCCCCTCACCCAGGATCTGCCCTCACGGGGGTAGGTAAGGAGGGGACTTGGGACACTGTGGTCTCCCTTATCCTCCCTCCCTGGAGAGGAAACTGGGGTGTCTTGGGCTGCTCTCGGCTCTGCCAGCCCACGCTGGAGATGCTGAAGTAGTTTTGTGCAGCAAAAGCTGTGTGAGCCGCCCCCCACGTTCAAGACGCCTGACCCCACGAGTGGGCTCTCAAAGCGCCCTCAGCCCGAGCGCACCAGGAAAAGCGTAACGGTAATAATTAACAACAACAAAAACATCCCCAGACTTATTCCGTAAGAGATATTTTGCTGACGGCCGTGACGACCTCGGCCGCTCAGCCCCTGCCACAAGTGACACAGCCGTAGCCCCCCCCTCCCTCCCAACTCCACCCCCGGCTCCTCTCCAGCGCAGGCAGAGCCTGTATCGCCTGCAAAGCCGTCGCCTGCCGAAAAAAGCCCAAACCAACCCCCTGCTCTTGCCTCCCCATCCCTGCCGGAGGCGAGCGGGATCTGTCAGGTTCCCTCTCGCCAGAGCAAAGCCAAGCACGCCTGCAAGTTGGCTCTGCTGGGGAATGATGCCCTAAAACCCGGAGCTTCATTCCTCCCTCTCGGATGGAAGAAGGAGGGAGAAGGCGCTTACCTTGCGCGGGGTGGATGGGTGTGCAGGAGCCGGGGGCCCGCGGGGCCCCGCCGGTGCCGGAGGCTTGGCTGCGAGGCAGTGCTTGGCTGGTGCCTGCCCGAGTGTGGATGTGTGTGCCCAAAGCCACTGCAGCATCTCTGCATTAGGATGTGCTCCTCCCTCTCCTCCCTCCTTGCGTGCGCGCTCCCTCGCTCGCTGCCAACCACCACGCCGGTCCCTGGAGAGGGTATTTTTTTTTTTTTTTTTTTTTTTTTCCCCCTCTGCCTTTACCTCACTTGCCACAGTCCAAGGACCAGTCAGGGAGGCAGAGCGACTTGCAGCATCATGCATAATTCATGCCCTTCCTCAGCATCCCTGGCTGCTGCTTCCACCAGTCCCCAGCAGAAACCCCTCGTCTGCACCGATCGCCGCTGGCTCGCCCCGTCCCTGGGGCTGGAGCAGGTGTAGGCCCGGAGGGGAGAAACTGGGGGGGGTCCGAGCACATGTCTGTGGGGTGGAAGCAAGAAAGACATTAGCCCCAGCTGGAGGGGGGGGGGGGGGGGGGTGGGCGTTCTTGACAGGGACACCCCTCCTTCTGTGCAGTGTGTGCATGTTTCTGTATATATGCACACCCCCGTGCCTAAATATATGTATATCCGTATATACACATACATAACCGGGCTTATATGCACGCTGGAGAGATTGCTTTATAGGAAAATTTTGGGGAGCTCCATCGAGCTGAGCGCAGCCGGCGTAGGTGGTACCCGACCTGCGCTGCGCTGGGGAGGATGGAGTTTCCTCGCGGCAGGGTCAGCGGTGTGTGTCCAAGCGGGCAGCTCTGCGCTTGTCTGGGGAGAGGGGGGGGACATAGGAGGGGCAGCTGGGGTCAGCTTTGGGGTTTTTTGGGTGTGTCAGAGCCACTTTTGGTTGTTGCTTGTGGTCCAAGGGGCTTAGGGCTGGGCTTGCCCGTGTTGGCGATCAGTGGCTATGCCCCCCCCCCCCCCCCCCGAGGCTGCACCCAGAGCCCTTCCCGGCGAGTATCTGCAGCCACGAGGTCTTTGTTGTTTCCTGGGGGTGTGTGTGGGGGGGTCTGTCCGGGTGGGGTGACGCTATGAGATGCGACAGGGATGCTCCAGGATCTTCTCCGTGATCCCCTGCAGGCACTGAGGTTTGGGGGAATGAGATGCTGCCGCTCCCCTTGCTGCGGAGCGAGCCGGGGTGCAAAGGACCCCCACGGTGTGGGGTTCTGCTGGTGGGCAGGTTGCTGCCAGGCTGCGGGAAGCAGAGGATTTGTGAGTTTGATGGGGACCACCCTGCACTCTCCATCCCTTCTAGCCCCGACCTGTTAATGATGTAAGGAGATCAATGGGCGCTGGGGCTATCCACAGGTTAATGGCCTGCAATTACAGAGGAGTAATTAAGGCATTAGTATCTCTATTGATTGGCAAAGCTCCAGTGTCCAGCAAATGGGTGCAGGCAGGAGTGCCTGCGATGGAGTGGAGCGCATTGCTGGTCCCATCTCCCTTCTCCTTGCCCCGTTCTCTGCTCCCTGCTGCTGTTTTGGGGTGAGATGGGGAGAAATCAGCCACAGCCCTTCCCACAGACCTCGCCTGCACCAGCAGTTGCTTTTGCCGGACAGAAAGAAAGAATAGGGTTGGATTCTGACCCCCAGCAATAGGACTAACGGAGGGACCATGCAAAGGGAAGCCCAAGAGAGGTTATGAGCCCCCTCCCCCGTGGAGGGAGGGGGGCCTGCCCTCTGCCCCCTCTCCTCTGTGTCTCTGCTGTCAGCAGCTCCCGGAGGGTCTGGGGACAAGGTGACCTCTTGGGTGATCATCCTGGTGCTGATGTGTACCGAGGCCGCAGCGATAGCAGCTGGGGGGAGGAAGCAGCTCTGTAAGGGCTCCCTTGGCTACTCCCAGTGCTGACAGTGGATGGCTCTTAGCTATGGTAATGGGCAATAGGCTGGAGCTGCCTCTCCGAGGAGGAGGAGGAGGGTAATTGGAGGCAGCCTGTCGGCATCGATCCAGTCCTGCCGCCCCACCGGGCGGGCCAGAGGTCAGGGAAGATATGGGTGTCATTATCGTGCCATAAAAAGGACAAGTGCTAATGCGCGCGTGTCTCCCCCGGTATCGATCGCGAGGATGAGGATGGGTCCATTGTCGCTCGCTCCTGGATGATAAAAGCGCCCTGTGGCCCATGGGAATTGATGGAAGCAGCCGCCGCGCGGCCCTTTGCGAGGCGGAGACCTTGGGCCCCGGCGGTTCCCGTGGCTGTGGGCGGTGGGGAATGGTGGCTCTGGGGTGTTGGAGGGGTCTCTGGGTTCCAGGTAGCTTCAATTGCTGCATCAAGGGCCAAATGCAATTCCTCCTTCGTCCTTCTTCGGGGCAGGGACTGAGGGTGGCTGGTGCCTCCATCGCCCCAGTCTGCACTGGAGAGGTCTCCTACGCTGGGCAAAAAGTGTGTTTTGTTTTGTTTTCTTTCTAGCTGCTGTTCAGGTAAGTGGTTGGGGAGGGGGTGGATAAAGCCCCCGCCGCAATGCTGGAGTAGGAAGCACTAATACTTTCATCCTATTAGTGAGGACTGCAGCAATTACATCTTCATTAGCCAAATAGGCTCGGCTGTTTTCCCCCCTTCCTTCAGCCCATTCTCATCAAGGCTTTACACCGGGGAGCCTCTGTTAAGAGCACTTCAGAGCCTCGGGGGCAGGAAGGGCTGGGGAGTGCAGGATTGGCCCAGGACGGAGACATCGCTCCTCTGCCAGGACGTGCTGGGTCAGGAGGGGGGAGTTGGGTTAAACCCTGGTGCTCCCATATGTTTGCTGGGCCATGGCGTGGGATTCTTTCCCCAGCTTACAGCGTGTGCTTCCGTGGGGTGTTCGTGCTGCAGCCAGCACTGGCAAGGGTGCAGAGCTGCTGTTTGCCAGCACAGCGTGTCTCAAACGTGCCGAACCAGCATCATGAGTATGTCCAGGTTACCTGGGCAGCCACTGCTCCTTTGTGCCTCAGTTTCCCCACTTGGAAAGGATACAGTTGCCTGCACTGAGGCCTCACTGGTCTCTGACACAGTCAGTGAGGGCTTTGCAAGGAGTGATGCGCTCCTGCCCAGGTCGTTGGGAGCAGATATTGCTGCTCTTTGAGTGGTTCCCTTAATACTTCTCGTGGGCTGACAGCCCTGTGCAATTATTAAAAACTCTGGTGACCGCTAACAGAGAAGTTAAACTCTCCAGCTTTCACAGCATTCACCTGGCAGACGGACACCAGGCAGGGCATCGGCTGAAATCCTCTTGGAGTTGGGGGGCTGTAGAAACACGAGTGGGGGGGGGGATCTGCCCTGCCTGTGCCAGGTCATCCCCGCAGCTTGCTGGGGAGCAACAGGAGCGAGGACCTGCCGCTCCCCAGCTCTTTTCTGCAACCTCACATGAGCCCCTCGTGCTGTGTTGCAGCAGCAGAAATGCAGCACTGCTGCACTGAGTTTGCAAGGGCTTTGGGAACCGTCCCCTCGGCCCAGAGCCTGTGGAATGGCTTTGCAGAGACAAGCTTGGGGGGTGGAGGGCTGTGCCGGAGGGTTTGCTCCCCATCCTGCCACCCTGGCTGCTGCTTTTGCATCTCAGCTTGGTGCTGAGCCCTGCACCGAGCCGCTTCTGAAAACAGAGCGTCTTGTCGCTGCCGGTCTTGGCCCAGGGCTTGTGCTGCTTTGCCTAAATAAACCAACGGCTGACAAAACGGCCTGGAAGGGGAGCAAAAGGGACGCTGAGGTTCGTAAACCACTCGGTCAAATTTCCTTCAGCAGAAGCAGTGACCCGCTGGAAGGACATCCCCGCGGCGGGGTTCAGGCTGGGCAGCGCTTCCCCTCCGGAGGGTTTGGGGGGGGAACGTCCTTCCGAGCGGCCTCGCCTTGCTGGGGAAGGGCTGGTGAGGAGGGTGCTGCTGGGGCACCGGGGGCCCTGGGGGCCCGGGTGGGTTTTCAGGCTGTGAAGGGCCACGTGTTGGGCGAGCGCTTGCCCTGTGCTGGCTGGGGGTGAGCGGCGGCGGCAGGAGCAGCGCCGGCTTTTTTACCTTTCGAATAGCTGATGGAAATGAATTGCGGGCTTAGCATGAGTTTTGAACAATGTTTTATTATATGTTTAGTGTTCTCTATACAAAAAAAATCCAGTCTTTTCTTTTTACAGTGATTCAAAAAAATGGTATCTGAGTATTTTGGCTTCCTTTCATCTCTCATGCAGTCAGTTTATAAGTCCTTATATTAAACCTTTTTTCTGTAGTCCATAAATCTTCTCACTGTAAACTGTTATTTTTACAGCTTCAGCTATACATTTCTCATTGGAACAAGTGGTTAACACAAAGGTGTTGTTTTTTGCTTTAAAAAAAGGCAAATAAATACATAGAATACTTTAGAACAACCAGGAGGTTGTACAGAAAGGATGGATGGCGATATATTTACAAATTAAAGAAAAACAAAACAGTCCAATACTTTCTTTCTGATATGAGCAGGAGGAACGAACATTTAAACTCTGTACTGCAAAGGAAGGAGTCTGGTCTGTGGGTTTGACACGGGGTTTAGACTGTGTTTGACAACCAAAGCCCGATGCCCGCTTGCGAAGGACATGGAGAGACAGGCGCTACTGGGCAAAGGGGAGCTACTGATGCGGTGGGTTATTTTGTTAGGACCAGAAAATCATCGTTGTTCTCGTTAATAAAACAGGTCTTAGTGCAAGAAATAGAATGTGGTCTTTTTTTTTTTTTTTTTTTTTTTTTTTTTTAATTATTTCTTTTCACAAGGTTTGTTTATTGCTTAACTGAAATTGTTTGCTGCTAGTGCACAATTAAGCCTGGTACGACGGCCGTTGCCTTGCAGGTTGAACTCGCAGCTCTGCTGGCACCGGGGAGAGGAGTCGGGACTTGCCAGGAGGGCTGGAGCGAGCGCTGCGTGCAGGGAAGGGAAGGGGCACGGCTCCGGCCACGGCCGACGCTGCCTTCGCACCCCTCCTGCTCCCCTGGCGCGACGGCGGCGGGAGCTGCGGCTCCTCAGCACCAGGTCGATCTCTCAGCTCAGAAATTACTTTAACACGCACACTCGGGGTCTGTCATCCTCAAGGCAGCCGTGCTGGCAGGGTCATGGCCTTGTGTCCCGACAGGACAGCCAGCTGAGGTTTCTGTGAGCAGGATTTCAGGGCCCATACCAAAACTCAATTTTTTTATTTTATTTTTTTTTTTTTTCCCCCCCTCCCGCTGCTTTTCTGTGTCTTACTGCAACATCACTTCAGGGAGAATGGGAGCAGCCTCAAGATCACATCAACACAGCGAGTGTCCTCTCGTGCCCCGCGTTCCTGCGGTTCGTGTCGGCGGTTGTACACGTGCAGGGCTCCAAATAGCAGCAGGCTGCGCGTCGGGGATGCCCGGCGGTGTCCTTGGGCTCACGTGCAGCTGGCAGAGTCTGGATCCATCTCCAGAACACGGATGAGGTTTTGGCTTGGACCTTTTTATAAACAGGCTCAGATTTGGAAGTTGGGAGTTGGACCCAAACTGCCTTTTCCCCCAGCTTCTGAGAGAACTTGATTTTTAGGTCTGGCTCTTCTTTATTTATTAAGTGTTGGCCCCTAATTTAAACCCTTTGATGAAGATGTATCTTCTGGAAAAGAAAAGGTGAAAATGTGCCCCGTTCCCGAGAGGCTGTGCAGATCCCAAACAGGGACGGTCACCCCTGTGATGGGGTCCTGCCCGGTGGCTGCTATAGGGCCCTCCCGAGCATCAGTGCGGATCCTGGGGGGTTACGCTATAGGTAGCAGGAGATGGGGTGACTGGCCTGTCCCCCCGCCCTCAGAGAGGGACAGCTGTGGGGTGGAGAAGCGAAACAGCTCCCCCGGAGTGACACTGGGGACAGGCAGACACCCAAACAGGCGGAGACGGGTGTGCAACGCCCAGCAGCACCAGCGGTCCTCGTGCGGGGTCTCCATCCAGCTCCTAGCGCTCAGAGGACACGCGCCTGGCAGAAGCGTGGCCACGATGCCCGGGTGGGTGCAGCCGGGCCCTGGCTCTTTCTGGGGAGGGGTGTGTGAATGCGTTTTTGGGGCAGCGTGGGGGTCACCCTGTTACAGCTGTGGCGGTTTCAGTGGTCGCAGCAAGTGAGGGCTTTGCTCCCCGTGACGCAGTTAACTGCACATGCAAACATCTGCTGAACCTTTATTAAAGGGAGTGAAAAATGTTATGCTCAGGATGAGTTTTGAACTTAGCAAGAATCTTCTTTGAGCTCCAAAATTCTAGGGGAAGTTTCAAAGGAATGTTAAATTTTTTACTATACCTTGTAATTTTTGCATAATTTTCACACCAAGCTAATACAAGGCTACAAGTAACTTACACTGAGCCGTTTGTGCACCGGGCCCTCTGCAGACACTGCCTTCCTTTGCTGGTTACCTGAAGTAACGTGGTGGTAGGACTCTAAATGGTTTTTTGCGAGACTTTTTGGGGCAAGGACAGGACTAGCTGGGCTGAGTTCAGCTCCTTCCCTCCCCGCCTGCCGAGGCATGCCACGGGGCACACGCTGCAAAGCTACAGGGTGAAACACTTCTCCAGTTCCAAATGGACGCTAAGAGGTTTGCTCAGTAAAATGGTGGTTAATGCCAGGACAGAAATACAGGCTTTAATGTAAATGGCACGTAATACAGATACATGATACAGACCGCTCTGCTTCCAGTAAATCCTGACCAACTTTCTTGAGGTTTGGAGGTGTTGCGTGGTAGCCAAGGGTCTTGTAGTCCCTCTTAGCGGTTGGTCCACAAAGCAGTGAGGTTTTGGTGTGCTGGGTGTGAATGAAGATGCCCAGCTCTGGCGACAGAAGCTTTTCCGCAGCGAAGGCTGTAGTGTCTTTCTCTCCTCGTTTCTTGCTTGGGCAAGAAGTTACACAAACTCAACACTGTAAGGACAGCTGTAGGCTTGGGAAGCGATTATCCCAGGGACCGAGGGCTGTGTTATATTTGGCCTCGTGTGTTTGCTTAAAAACCGAATGCGTGTCCTGGGAATGGGCTGGGAGATGCTCTCCTTCAACCGGATCAGTGGCGAGTGGCAGCAGTAGAAAACGGGCTTGTTGCACGAATGCATTTACACTGGTGGTAACGGAGCGAGATGTGTGGCTCCTACTCTGTAAGATGACACGGGTGGAGGACCCTGGCAGATGGGTTCTTGTGCAGTGGGGAGGGGACATCCCTGCCCTGGGGATGCTCTGGGAGCTCCCCCAGCTCTAGGAGGGGGCTCTGCTTGTCAACACCAGCCTAAACCCTCCTGGTGAATGTAACTCCTTCGCTGTTTGGTTTGCATCCAGCTCTCTCCTGTTTTCCCTGTGTGATCCAGCAGTAGGTGCTGACCGGGCCCGAGCTCTTCCCCGAAGCACAGGATAGTTGTGCCATTAGCAGCTTAAAGAATGCGGCAAAGTCCATCGCAACAATCCATATTAGTAGAAGTGTTCTTGTTAGCAGTATGTCTTCATAGCAAACCAGCTTGAAAGCTAAAAGAATAATTGCATTAATCCTATTGCATTTAATCCATTATGCCGAACAAAAACATCCTCCTTGGAAAAAGAAACGAAAGAAAAATCCATCCTAACGTCGTTCGCTGTCTGTGAAACGGTCTGAAGAAATCCAATCTCTCTCAGCGAAGGTACCTTTGGTTTCAAAAGTGCAGGAAGTGGGAGAATACACATGGCATCGGCCACTAAGTACGGTCTATTATAAAACTCTACCTTCTACAGTGATCCATGCTGTCTCAGCTGGGAGAGCTGCCCAGGCATCCTACTCCTACTGGTCTGGTGGATCAAAGACCATTGCGTTGGGGCGCGTAAGCGGTGGGGGAATGGAATAGTATCAGTTTATTAAACTTCACGGGAAGTCTGAAGCTGTGTAAGGCATGTGAAGGAGCACTCCTATCCGAGACGCTTTGTTACGGTGTGTTAACGGGTTAACTTAAATCGCGTGTTTGTCTTGATATGTAAATAATAAGACAGCGGAGGGGAAGTCCCACGGTGCAGGCGCTCGCTTGTGGAAGGGTCTCGCTCAGGCTGATTGATGGAGGGGGGGGAAAAGGCCACTGTCAGAAATGAGGAGGGGGGTTTAGTGGGAAACACTGTCAGTCCGGCTCATCCCCAGTGCCTCAGGAAGATGGGGACCTCGGGTCCTGAGCTCCCGCCACGTGCCTTCCTCCCTGTCTCCCGAGGGACACGCGTCCCTGAACCGTTCAAGCTGCAGATCAGGATCCTCCACCCGATCCCAGTGGGTGCTTCTCATCCTGACTGGGTGGCTTTGATATTTTTTTTTTTTTTTTTTTTTTTTTTAATAAGCTATTTCTGGTCCCCTCATCCTACGTTAATACTAATCCTGTTTCCACTCCCTCTTTGCTACATAAGATTTATGGAGTTGCCTTTAAAAGAAAGCAGGAACGGTCTGGGGAGAGTTTACCCCCCCCCCCAAATTCTTACAAAGCAAAGACTAAACCAAAATAGTTTGCCTGCAATTACCCAGGCAAGCAATGCTGTTATCCTGGAGGATGAGCGGCACCTGACCGTCCTTCCACAAATCCCACAAGCTCTTCTGCAACCTCTTGTCCTCTGAGGGTGCTCCGGAGCCCCGTGGGGGTGGCGGGTGACCCCCCCATGGGCTTTGCAGGGAGGACGGACCGTGGAGCCTCAGCCCCGATGCGAGTGACGGTGCCGAGGGAAGCGGTGGGGACCTGCTCTTCCTGCATAGGTGCTGTTGATCTTTTGGGAAGGCGGTTGTGGTGCTGACTAGTTTGGGAGAGGCTGTGGGCAAGGTGCTGCTGTGAGGATGGACATCTCGGTAATACAGTGCCGTGGTGTCGTTACCCAAAGATCCACCACTTTCCTCCTTTCATGCGTTTATGTTGCTCTGCCCAGGCCCCACTCACCCCTCATCCCTCCCTAAACTCTCTTTCTTTTTTTTTTTCTTTCCCCCCACCCCTTCCCCTCTTATCTGGAACCTTCCTGTAAAGATTAAAAAGAAGAATTTTTTTAATTCCCTCCTAAATGAACAAAAAGGGCCTCGGGGAGCCTGGGGGGCCGAGCCCATCGTGTGGCTCCTGCCGGGCTGGCTCTGGGTGCTGGGGCCAGCCCCAAAGCTGGGGTGTAGCTCGAGCATCCCACTCCTCCTCCAGCCTCTCTGGCTCAGCCCAGATTTCAGCTACAGCTACAACCCATCCACGCCCCGGGAGTCCTTGCCATTCGCTTGTTTGCTAAGGATAAGATGGCATCGGCAGCCACCTGGTCTGCCGGTTCGCTTGGATTTTTTTTTTTTTTAAGCTCTTTTTTTTTTTTTTTTTTTTCTCCTTTTTTTGTTTTTTTGTCATTGTTGGTTGGTTTCAATCACACGTTTCTATCGCGGGTAGTGGCGGCGGCGGCTGTTGTTTAACCCCCATCCACTACAAACACCTCAGGCTGTTTGTGGTTTCAGCGCGTTGCACTATGCCAACGAGTAGATCGCATTGACTGGGGAGGTGGCTTCTGAGCTCTCGTTGCCTTCGGTCTCCTCTTTGTCCTTCTTCACCGTGTACTGCCCGATAAAGGAGCCGTCCTCATTAAACTGCCCTTCGCCCCCCTCTCCATAGTCCACCAAGCTATCGTCACTCTCCTGCTGCTTTATCGTGCCGTCCAGGGAGGTCTGGCTGTTTGGCAGGGGTTTGTTGTCTTCATCGCTGGGTAGCAGAAGACAGACAGACACAGTAAAGGTTGAGGATGGGGGTTTACAACCTTCACCCAAGGTCTGGATATTCAAAACTAAATCCAGTGTGCAAACGTACTGCCCAGAGAGGGCAAGTGCGGGGTGCTCGGACTGCAGACAGCCCGTCACGGCGTGGGGAGACCCACAGCTGCCTCTGCACTTGGCGCTGTGGTTGGTCTTTCTGCAAGCCCCACCTTCAGACTTTTCTTTTTAGAAAGCAAATTTTTTTTTTTTTTTTTAAACCTGTATTACATACGATGTTTAGTTCAGTCCAACTGGATGTACGTTATAAATATCCTTTCCTTGTCATTGCTTATATTCTTTCTTTCTTTCTCTTAGCGTTTTAGCCAACCTTGGTGTAACCGGCTTTAGTGAGGTTTGTTTCCAGATTTCCTTGCAAAAAACCACACTTGGCTGTTTAGCTACATGCAATGAGGAGCACTCTCAAAGCACTGCGAGGGGGCATGTATAGGATGCCAAGTTCTGTGCAGCTTCCAAAACACATGGGAATTTACCTTTCTAAGCTTATTTCTGAACATGTAAGCTTGTTTGCTCAATTCTTTATCGTTTTATCTCTTTCACTAGAAAGATTAATCCAGGTTACTGAAATATAAATAGTCTGACCCACAGGAAAAATCCCAACCCTTTAAAGAAACCCTTTTAACAAAAAAACAAGGAAAAGCTGCTTTCTTTTTTGTTTGGAGGGCAAGGGCTGGTATCTCATAAACACAGATAACATTGCATGGAGGATGAGAGTGGACTGCTATATATAAAAATTAATTTTCACATCAACTATTCCTCAGTTCATATTTGATCTTATGTCCAGCATGCAAATTGTGTAATACTCCTAAAGGTATCACATATGTACCTTAAACGTTTGTCTTCCCACCTCCGTTCCTGTCTTTTTATTGTTGTTGTTTTAGCCTGGGACTCCTCAGCCTCACTCCCCAGCATGGCACTCTGTCCCTTTATTTATTTATTTTTTTTAAATCGGTAAAAGTACTGTGCTTTGATTGCAGCCCTTGATAGTCAGTGTCCACACAAAGGTGTTTGCCTCCTGCAAAGCCACAAGAAACACTTTGCTTGGGCCAGGAAGCAAAATGCTCTTCAGCTGGGAAAGGCATTAAATCTCTCTCATGCCATTTAATTAATAGCATCATCTCTCTACAGTGGGAGAGGAATTTGGTATCCCACAGTACAACACACAGCCTTCTAACATAGTTCCTTATATCAGCACTTTGTGAATTAAGTGATAATACAAAAACAATATTTGAGGTCTTGTGTTAACTTGGCATCATAATAAAAAATAACTTGTTAGCTTTGAAAGCAGCTTCTTTCTGCGGGGAGGAGGAAGAAAATTCAGTCTGCAAGCAGGACTGCCAGTTAGAAAGCCTAATAAATGCCAAGTAGAGAGTGGCAAAACCCAGATCCCTTTATTTGCATTATATTTTCCTAAGGTTTGGGGTTCAGTTAAAGCTGATTCTAGAGCCAGATCTTCCTTAATAGGGGGTTTGCAGCACCAAACACCCCAGCAGTGCGTTTCCTGAACCTGCCCCCGGTTTTACCTCTCTCCAGTACTATTTATCCTGTTAGTGCATTAGAAGGGCGAAGCAGATATTCATCAGCATCTTGATGCAATATAACCCTGTTAAAATGGATTTCTATGGGGTTTGCTGATGTGTGCATTAGAGAACCAGAGCACCCAGATGAAAACCATTTGGGAAACGTTATCCTGAGTTGCATAAATCATTGAGAAGAGGGGGGAGGACTTTTCAGGGCTGAGACAAAGAGTGGGCAGGATCTTTAAGATCTAGCGGTTTTCACTCGTGTCCCTTGTCACCATCCCCTGGGTGTCTGACATCAGGGCACTGAATGCACCGAGGGCATCATCCCCAGGTCCTGCTATACCAGGAGGGATCAGCTGCTCGAGCGTGGGGCGGGGGGGGGGCGTCTGGCTGGCACTTGGGGGGGGTGCCCCAAGCTCCCAGAGCATTTCCAAGCAAGATGCAACTCGCTGGACGTGGGGGTACCCTCGATGCTATTGGGAGTTAGAGGGATCTTGTTTAATGTGTTAAGTGGAGGCAGGTACATGGGAATAGGGAGGGGAAGGTATAGTTTCAGCTATAAAGAAATAAATAGCTAGAAGGAAGGAAAATAAAAAAAGCTAAATGTGCCGGACTTCTGGCAGCACGTGGTCCTACCTTTCAAGAGACCTTCATGGTCCATGTGGATAGACCAGGTGAAAAGGAGAAGAAAGAATGGGAATAAAACAGAGAGAAGCAGAAAGAGCCTGATCAGAGAGAGATATGATGAGGTCTGCATTTACAGGGGCAGTGCTAAAAACCAAAAAGAAACGTCTGCATTCCTCATGGAGCTAATTGCCTCGTTATACCAAATGGAGCCAGTATAATTGTTCCGAGCTGGATGAGCCTCATTGGCTTCCCCGAGAAAGCTAATCCAGAGCAGCAGTGGATGGTGCAGGTGGGAAGGGGGCTGTTCGCCGTCAGGCTGCTCTAACAGGGCTCGTGGCTGAAGTCCCTTAGCGAGCGGCTGTAGGGAACCGCGGTCGCTGCTGGGGGCTGACGTGCAGCAGGACAAGGGCCAAGTGAACGGGTCGCTCGGTTTCCCCCTCCGGCTGGGTTTTCACGACAGAGTCATGCACCAGCATCGTGCTCTCTGTTGACGAGCCTACAGCTCCCCAGGCTTCTCGGCCAGACCTCTCCTCCCCTCGCTCGGCTCAGGGGGACGACTCGGTGTCCTCCTGTCCCCATGTCTGCTGGGATGGTCCACTCGGGGCGAGCTGGCACTGCCTGCAGTGTGTAACCTGTGCCACAGGATGCTGTCCTGAATCGGAACTGGAGCCCAGAAGGTAAAACCACTCAACTTTCCCTTCCCAGTGGCCAGGGTTTCCAGCCGACTCCCCCACGTGCAGCTTAAACATTTGGTATAATGAGGCACAGTCACTGGCACAGAACATTGTCCAAGGATAATGGTCTCCTGCTTTGAAAATAAGCTTCTCAGCTTAGCCTCTGCTCAGGAAAACCATTATTCTGTTAGTGGAACAGAAAGATGTGACAGTATCTCTTAATTATAGGCTGCAGAGATTTAAAAGTTGCATGCACAGGGCATTAAGGACGTGAGATATGATGAGAGCATATCAGACATGCTATGTGGAGGTGGGGAGGGAAACCAATGAAGAACTCACGTCAGCTCAATTCCTGGCCTTGCTTGAAATAATAATTGCTACCCTCCTTGAGCCTAACATTGCAATCATTTTGAATATTAATCAGCCAACAGCGTTTCATGTCAATCCTTCAGGTTCACCTTCCTTTCTGCCTCCTTGAGGGAAGCCTCCTATTACTTCTCCCAGGAAACCTGTTGTTCCTGAGAAGGAGGGGGAAAAGTGTATGGGTGGGTGTGTTCTGTTGTTGTTGTTCTTCTTTTTTTTGATTGTTTGTGTTTTGTTTTTTTTTTTTTTTTCCCAATCTAGTCCATGGGACAGTGTGATTGAAAATGCGGGAGCATCTTGGAGCTTGGTTGTTGCCCTTCTACTGACCTCTGCCTTTAGCTTGCCAACTTTTGGGAATGGGGCAGCCAGTAGAAGTTTGAGCTTCAGCTAAGCAGAATCTGCTGAGTAGTAGGATGAAAGATTTACCCCGTTCCTTCCCATTTCCCGGAAGGCAATGCCCTATGGATGGTGCTTGGGCGGTAAATGCCGTATTGCTGACTGTCAATGCTGCCAGCCATGCCAAGAGCTTGGTTTTCCTTCCGTGCAAGGCACGTGGTCCCGGGCAATGCAGTTGCCTTAGGAGCGATGGGGGGTGAGGTGGTCTTGACTGCAACCACCTCAACAGACTCTTGAGAAGGAGATCTCTGAAATCAGCGCGTACTGCCAGAAGCTCGGCTGTGGAGACCTTGTCTGAGATCGGGGTGCTGGAGCTGAGCCCGTGGGGTTGTGTGTGGGCAGCTCCTGGGTGATGAGATGTTTCAGGCTTGCTACGTGGTATTTACGCCATCCACCAAGAGGATCCCTAGCATGACTCGGAGCATTCAGGGGACTTGTTTTGGCCAAAGTATGGCCACTAGCCGTGTAGCATGCAGTTATGGTAATGGCTCGTGTCTGTACAAGGAGTGCTGTCTACACCTGTAAAATCATGCCTGGGAAGAAATGCGTTTGATACGGGGCAAAGCCTGCAGCTGGACCAGGCTGAGCTAATTTTTTCTCTGCTATTCCGTGTCCTGGCCAGGAATGTGAAGGGAACATCATCCCCAGACTGCGATTTGTATGTGGACTTAATGTAATTGCCTCGGCGTGGCTTGCTACCGCTAGAAGTGATAACCAAATCTCGCAGGGAGGTGAGGAAGGTGTTGCCCCCCCGGGGTGTTGTTTAGGGCAATAAAGACTGGCGACTTTTTCCTACAACGTGCCACTTAATTCTAGTTCCTGCTGGGGTGTATTTGTATTCTGTATTTTGCTATCAGAAGACTGGGGAGCTTTGGGCTTACAACATCCTATGGAGAAAAGGAGTCGCTACTGAAATAGAGTTACTGTGCCACTAACAATATAAATGTGATCACATTGAGGGCTGCAGTTGTTCTACTTTCATTTAAGTATTGTGTGCAGGCAGATATATTCATTTTGCTTCCTCTAAAGTCTTTGGCAGAACATGTGTGTCTTGCTACATCCCTTACTGAATCATAAATAAATTCTTCCTATCTTTGCTACCTCAATTTGTAATGGTAGGAGTATTGGTAATGACATGGAGTTTAATTAATCCCATTTTGAAATCAGGAGAAAAATTCCTGATAGCCTAATTGGGCTTTGGATCCAACTCAGATGGAAAAGTGCATTTTAATTGTTTAAAGAAAAGCAAAGCCTGCTGTAGGTGCTCAAAGGGCAAGCTAAGTGTGCTGTCATCTGCAAAGTGTGGGCAATCCAATGAGACCTGACGTCGTTACCTGCTCCTGCTCCTCCTCCTCGGGGGGAACCATGAGCAGTAGCAGAGCTGTGAGTGCCACGGTGCTTGGGAGAGGGCTTGCACCCTTCTGAAATAACCTGGGAGTTTTCTTGGAGTAAAAATGGGCACTGCTGCTCTTCAAAGGATGACATTTTGTGTGAAAGCAGCTGAGCAGAGTTGGGGGGAAATCAGAGTGGGTTTAGCAGAACTGCAGCCCTCAAAGGGTGCTTCTGTGGGGTTTGCCTGGGGTTTACCTTACAGAAAAGCCTTGATTGGAATGCAGGCAGACTCCCAAACCAGTACTCTTGCATGCTTTCAGGGCTGATCCAAACAACTTCTCCCCTGGATACTCTCTCAAGGATAGGAGAGGGACTGAGCTACAGGGTGATATACCTGAAATATCCTTAGGCTGCTTCAAGGTTGGGGGTTTTTTTGTTGGTTTGTGTTGGGTTTTGGAGTTTTTGTTTGTTGTTTGTTTTTGTCTTTTTTTTTTTTTTTTTTTAATGTATTAGGAGTGTCCTTAAGGTTGATCTGCACCTGGCGAGAGCTGTGTCCCAGGTAGCTGATGCCAGAGTCCCAGCTCTCTGCCCGGACTGATCCTCCCAGGCTGACAGGGAAAAGAGACCTTAGCAGCATCCTCACAGCCCGGTTACTCTTCCAGGGTTTTAGGCAGGAAATGTTTCCTTTGGTAGAGGACTTGCAGAGGGAAGGAGGCAGGAGGAGGAAGGTGGAAGAAATAATTTAAGAGGCTGTGTGGCACCGCGGTGCTGCGGTTATGTGGAGGGGTAGCGTGGTGAGATCTGTGATGGCTGGGAGCGGGGCTGATGGGGAGACGGGGTCGCGGGGGTGCACATGCCAATGGAAGCATACCTGTAGTCGAACGACCCGTCTTCTACGTTCTTGTCTTCGGGATTTAGATGCTCATCTTTATTGTCTCGTACTGCAAACAAGCACATCCCCAACATTCACTTTAAAAAACAGTGGAGAAGATAAACCAGACAGTAACAGCAGCTGGCCTTGAGGGTCTTTGTAAAATCCCTGTGGGGTGAAGTACAGGTTTTCACTGACTCGGTAAAAACCCCACACCTGGGAGGGCTTGCAAAAGGCTTAAAAAAGGCCTTGTGAAGGGTGCTGCTGTGATGGCACCAGGGCAAGGGCGCTCCAGAGAGCAAGAGAGGATGTATTAATTGGTGAATTTTCTTAAGCCTTATCTTAGCGTTGCAAACATTTAATGAGATTTTTGCCTGAAAAGATCTTTTTCTAGATGAGGACGAGCAGATTTGCAGACTTGGGTCATGCATAACAGAAGTGTCCAGCTCTGCTGCCTAAAGCCTGCACAGCACAGAGCCCTCACCTGACCTTTAATTAACTGAAATGCTTCCCACTAATAATAGTGTTCCCACTGCAGAGAAAGAAAAGCCCTTGTAATCACAAGCATCTATCTGAGAGCAATACAGCTTGATTAGCCCCCAGAAGCCTGGGTATGTTTAAGCCATGAGCACAAACGATTGCCACGCGCTGCTCATACCTGGGTATTTCCCGCCTCTGCTCCTCTTAATGAAGCAGACGATCAACAGAATAAGGACCAGGAGAGCAATGGCACACATCAGCCCGATGAACCAGCCCTGCGTTGCGATATCGACGTGATTCTTGGTATAAGCTGGGAGGAAAATTGAAAGAAAAAAAAAAAAAAAAAAAAAGGGCAATAAGGAACAGACCAGAACCACAGAGGGAAATAGATGAATAGTAAGACACAGTCCACTGATTTAGGAATTCTCTTTAGCGCTGCATTTGTGTGTCTATGTGTGTATCGACCAGGTTATCTGAGACTGTAGCACAGGGATCTGTGCCTTTTGTTTTTTTTTTTCTTCTATTGTGGTGGTAGGTCAACTCAAAATTTTAGCAGGAGCTACAAACAGTGAAGGATCACAACATAAAGTAAAACCTAGCACACCAGTGAGAAAGGTGCATTGCAAATAATGGCAGAAGAAGCTGGGTAACAGATTTGATCTTTCATTTACTGTGCCTGAAAACCACCCTGGAAGCAGGAAGGGCTGAAAGAAACGTGCCCAAGAGGATCCAGTCCCTGGATCCAGAGGGTTGCTGAGCCCTGACGGGCTTGTCCACAGCCTCGAGCTGGGAGAAACTGGAATCCTGCGAGGCGACGGGCAGTGGCTCTGCTGCCACCTCTGCCAGGGTCCTGCTGCCTTTGGGTGGCCACGGGGGCTTTCCAGGGCTGAGAGGGGACTTGTGGAAGCCCATCAAGACTTGGCCTGTGCCCAGGAGGGGACACAGCAGTGGGAATAGCTCTTTGAGGATGGGCAGCTGGGTCCCAGGTAGTTGAGAGGTGGTCTGACGGCACTGGAAAGTCTTTTCTCCTGGGGCAAGCTCTTTCTATCACTGCTTCCAGCATCCTCAAGACTACTGAATATTATTATGATTAATACCAAGCAAGGAGGTGTCCTGTTCCCCAAACAATGCTCTGGTTCCAAACTGCCATGTCTTCCCTCACACACTCTGACTTCTTGTTTGCAGCTCCCAGACACGGTCAGACAAATCTGTGTCCTATAAATAGCAACAAGCTGCCGTTTTCTGGCTCTCACTGACATGCACTTCGTATTCAGCAAGACAGAGCAGAGGAGAAAATAACCTTCAGCGCAGCAGGGGGGCCTAAATTTAACCAGGCTGCAGTGCAAACAGAGATAGGTATTCCTGGCAGGAGCGCGGGAGATCTGAGCTGGATGGATTGAATTGGGATTTAGCAGGGATTTGCCTGAGATGGGCAGGACGGTGCAGCGAGCATCCTTTTGCGGTGCCCGTGTGACAAAACCCAAGATGGTGCTTACAAAGAAAGCATAAAAGGTAGCCCTCTGCTAATGTATTCTGAATGAAAGGGTCTTGTAAGAGAGACAGAAACTTTAAAAATGGGTTGAATTGGTAAACTTTCCTAACCCACACCATTTCAGGCCTGTAAGTGCGTACTTATTCCTTCAAAATTGAATCCAAGAGAAGAGGTGCCTTGCCTTAGGAGGAAATCTAAGCCACGTTGTCAGTCGGTAATTGCAGCCAAAACGTGACAAAGAAATTCAGATAAAAGAGGAGAACAACAAGAAAGAGTACCGTTTGCTAACGAAATTATGTCGGACCCTGCACACTGTTCTTGTGAGCGGCAACGAGCTCCTGGGGAGGCCGTGTGGAAGCAGCTGCCTAATGATGCCTTGCCTCCCTTTTGCTGCTTTTCCCTCTAATGCTGCCACATTTAATATTTACCTTTAATACAGCCTGAGCTACGTAGTCCTTGAAGATGCACTTTTTATAATGGAGAGAACGGAATTATAACAGAGTGGAGCTGAGAACTGGATTCAATTAGCTGAGTGCTTGGGGAGGAAAGGGAAAGTAAGCTTTGCTGGAGAGCTTTGAAATGGGAAAAGATTGTATTAGCAGTCCTGATGGGATGGGGTTTCTACAGAAACCAATGCGAAGGGGAAAATAAGGGGGTCTTCAAAGTATGAAACGCCAGAGCAGCATGAGAGGTGGGTTTGTGCCACCATGCAGAATGGGGAGTGAGTTTTACAGGGAGGGAGGATTTTGAGCACCAAGTCACCAGGGGATCTTGCAGTAGGATCGTGGCACTGCCTGACGCCAAGGTAGAGGTATAATTGCCATCCTTCCCAAAAAAGCAACACATGACGACAAAATTATACTCACAGCAATCTTGTATTTAGAGTAAACGAGTGACTGTCATTGCAGCATTGAGAAAGAGAAGATTAAGTACATGGCTGTCAGAGAGGATGTTTTGATTTGCTTTAATGTAAGGCCAATGTCAAGGGGAAATAGTGGAAAGCAGCTGTGTAATCAAACAGATATAGATTTGAAATGCAACTGCAGTGACTTTTTTTAAAAATTAATTATAATCTTGTGGCAGAAAACACGTTACCTAACAGTCACAGTTTATATGCCAATAGCAAAGCTGACTGTTTTTCAACAACAGAAGATCAACAAAATTTTTGTCTGTTTTTGTAAAGCAGACTGTTGGATATGTAAAGTCTCACTAGCTCCAGCCTTGCATGACCGTATCTCTTCCCAGTGTTTGTACGGGCTGGGGAATTTTATTTATTTTTTTTAATTTAGAAGACCTCTTTGTACTAAGCTATGTTTGTAGTTTCAAAGTGTCCTTTACTACTGGAAGGAACTCTGGGTTATTGAGCTGTCAGTTAATCAGAGGCAAAGTCGGAGGGCAGTATCCTGCAGCCACAGTGTGGGTGGACTACTTCTTAATTATCTGCCCTCCAACTGAAGAAACGTTTAGAATAGCAATTTGCAAAACATTTAAAAACCAAAACCCACAAAACCCCTGAACAGTGCTTTTTTTTTTTTTTTTTTTTTTTTTTTGTCAGAAGCATTTCTGATGGCATACGATTGTCAGCGGGGGCTGAACACTTGTGTCAGCAGTATCCAGCCAGCAAAGAAATGGATCTGCAGCGTTTTTGCACACAGGGACGGCGATAGCTCTGTGCATCCCACAGGGATAGGGCTCAGGTCACCAATTGGCCCCTATCACAGGACAAAGGTGGCCCCATCCTTTAGTCTCAATGATAATATCAGTAGGAACCCCTCAACTACAGAAAATAGATACGCAAAGACTGCCAGCATCAATCAGCCGAGAATATTGCTTTTTTTTTTTTTTTCTCCCCCCCCCCCCCCCCCCCCCCCTGCATTTTTCTAATGATTCCCTGCCCCTAGCTGTCCCTCGTGCAAGGGGTTGTCCGCTCTCCCCCCCAGATCCCAAAGTGGGTGAAAAGCAGGCAAGACAAAAAAAAAAGAGGCGGGTCCAGATTGGGAAATAATTATCTCTGAAAGACACACAGGGTGGTATGGGTGGGGGCTGTCCAGCTGGTGGTGATTTCTGAGTCAAGAGAGGGTCCAGAAGCAGAAACAAAATTGAGGCTGCAACACGGAAGCTGGAGCGGTTCTGGAGACAGTTGGAGTTGAAAAATCAGCTCTTTTACTATCTGGGGTCAGAATCAACCTCTGCAATGTAGGAACAGACCGGGAGCCCAGGGACCTGAAACCTGCAGACAGTTTTTGTGCCTGCGAGCGGAGTCCTGCCAAAGCAAAGCGGTGAGAAGTCCCCAGGCGCGGCAGCCACGCCACGCAGCACGTACAGCAGCGGAGCGATGGGGGAAAAAACCCAGCAAAAAGAAATCCGTTTTGAAAACACAGCTCTGCAAAGCCAAGCATCTTCCTGGGGCTGCCGTGCTGTGGATTCACCCACGTCCCAGGGTGGTGGGGCACTTTGAGGCGGCACATCAGCCCGCAGGGCAGGGCAGAGGCCGGACAGAGTCAAAGTCAGCGCTGGCTGGTTATTTCTCAGTGTTGGGCAGCATTAGACATGCAAAAAATACCAGCAGTTGCCATCTGTCCCTGTGACATCTTAGCACATCAGAGAATTACTCAGCGGTGTTACGGCTTGCCAGATTTTTGGACACCAAGACGTGCAGAGGGGGTGTGGGGAGAGCTGCTGCTCCCCACCTCCCCCTGCAGCACTCCCTTGCTGTGAATTACCTTTTCCTTTTGCACTTGTCAGCAAAGAGACTGGTAAGTGCTTGAGCTTTCCATTACATGGCTGGATCTGAGCAAAATAATTTCAGTTCTTTGAAAATCACAGCCTCTACCTACTACATCTGTCAGTGTGGGCTGCTCCAGTGTTGCTTGCTCCTTGGTTTTTCAGCTAAGAGTTTAGATCCACGCTTTGACAGGCGTTGTGCACAGATTCCTACGGCAAAACCCCGGGGTGAATACAAAGGAAGTTAAGGCTGTTTTGATTTACTGAGACTCATCAAATGTGAACGGTGAAGTTTTATAAATGCATAAAGCCCGCTTCAGTGCCTGTGGAAGTCAACAAGGGTATTTCTCTGGCGTTTGGTGGGCAGAGTAGGAAGCCCATAATTAGAAAGCTGTAAAAATCACTCAGGTGCTAAGCCTGGAAAATTGCTTGTGCAATTAAACGCAAAGTTGCCAGAGGAAACATACCTGGCGGATGGAAAACCATAGGCATATGCCACATGTGCCTCGCTCTGAGCGATGTCTTCTGCAAACCCTGCGTCCCCCTTCCCGGTCCTGCCCCTCACCTGCACCCCATCCCCAATATCTCCCCGCCTGCCCCTCTGCCATGACCCGAGGCCAGACCACGAGTAGCAACGCGCGTTTGGAAGCGCAGCTGCACCGTGGCGGGGCTTCAAGCAGAGCTGCGTGAGGGTTCTCCACCCTCCTTGAAGACCCTTTCCTTCAAAGGGCTCCCCATCCCTCGTGGGGCTTCCCCTCCTCCGCGCAGTGTGGAGCGACCTCCTGGCAATGCTGGGGGGGGGGTGGCTCGTTAATGGGAGGGAGGTGTGGAGGGGGGGGGGGGTGTGGATGAGGGTTGTTCCATGCAGTCATGGTCAAACCACCTCCCGCCACCACGCGAACGCCGTCGGCGGTGATGGATGTGGCATGCCTCGGACACGCACCCCGCCGCGGGGCTGAAGCCCCTCTCACCTGAGCTGGTGGTAAAGGTTATGTACGAGTGCTCGCTGGGGCTAGACCATATGGGGAACACCCACAGCTTGTACATCATTCCCGGCGTCAGATTCGCCAGCTGCACAGAGGAAGGGGTCTGAGCTTTAACAGGGATAGATTTCTCTGTCTTGTTACCTGAGAAACAGAAACCGCACATCAAACCCAGCCGCAGGAGGCTCGGAGAGATTACTGTGTTGACACTGCAGGCAATGCGCTACGCTATCCCTGGCTGCTGAGCAGAAATAATACAGCTTGATGGTCGGGGAGCTAATAATGGCTTTGTGATTATTACTCACTGAGAATAGAAGTAAGTTGTTGATGCAGGAATACGGTGTGGGTTTTGCTGCATCCCTGCTTGACGTTCTGGAAAAAAATACTGGTGGCTATTCAGATCTCTCCCTGCTTTTAAGACCTGATTAGGTCCTTTATCTGCCAGCCTCAGGTCTGGATATTTGGGTATTTACCATGGAACAGCTGAAACTTGCCTGGTCCCGCTCAGCTGGATAAAGGTGCTACAGGACTCGGTAAATGAGCCAATTCTTGCGCTTTTGGGAGCGGTACCTGCGCACCAGTTTTGCTGGTAGGTTAAGGAGGCTTTGAACGAGCTGGACGTTGCATTAAATGTGCTGTGAGACTGCTCGCCCCAGCTGGCAGGTTGCCGCTTTTGGGAACGAGATGAGTTTAACCCTTCAGCTCAAGGAGGGATGCTTGCGGGCTGGTTGCTCCCAGGCTCTATCCGAGGATGACCTGTTCTTTGCACTGTGCCAGGAATCATTTGCTGCTGAACTTAATGCTGAGCATTAAACCACTGAATTGTAGGCAAGCCTGCAGTGGGGGCTTTGGTTTGTGGCTCTGGAGGTGCGCACCTCCCAGTTCAGCAGTGCTGCGGGGAAGGAGAAATGTGGCTTTGAGGCCAAAAGCATGCAACTTGCTTCAAATGCCACCAGAAAGGAAGGAGAGTCACGGCTGTTCAGGAAGGGCTGAAATCTCCAGGATCTCCTCCCTCTCTGCTAGATCCTGATAAGGATGTCCCAAGGCACTGCTGCTGCTGCAGCTCATCCCGAGTGCAGCCTCAGCATCAACACGTGGGCTCTGGAAGGGCATCGCCTGCGCTTTGTGCTTCCCAGTGATGGGGAAAATCCAGGGCTGGGAGCGGGTGGTTTGGGAGCTGGGATACTTGGCATTTAGGGCTTGGAAAGCTGATGCATATCTTGAATTATGGAAACCAGTTAAAAAGGGGAAGGCTGAGCATAGCCCAGCCCGTGCTGCCTACTGAAGCCCTGCAGGCTGCGGAGCGAGACCAGGCACTGGCTGCACATTAGAAAATCACCTCTTAAGCAATGTTGTAAATGACCAAAAGTGGTTTGCTGTCAATGATTATGCCTAGTTAGTTTATTTTAAATGCCAATTTAAGACTGGCGTACCAGATGATGTGAGGACTGAAATGGCTGGGAAATAAAGTCAGAGATAAGCAGTAGTCACCACTGCCTATCTGTATATTAAAAAAAAAAAACAAACCAAACAAAAAAAAATCCAAAACCCAAACCAACCAACAACATGTAAACATCTTTCTAAACAAGTATTAAAACCAGAGATATTAGCTTTGAGCTTCCAGACTAAGTATGTAGCCTTACAATTTTAAGAGATAACGATATCCGATACAACAGGAGGTTTGGGATCATAGATGATTCTGCCAACTCCAGGTTCAAGAAGCCTGTCTTCAAAGGCATTTAAAACTACTCTCTAATTTATGTAGATCTCATCTGTTTTCCCTTAGTTTTGTCCCCCCTCATACATACAGATATCCATCTATCTCTATTTTTAAGGCTCTTTACATTGTGACCGCATACATCCCAGCTCAATGAACAGCCTCGCTCATCTATGTTTCATAAACATCTTACGGCACTGGGTGCAAGGAGGGGGAATCACTTGTGAATCACCAGGATTAGCTCTGGTGCACTCCGTACAGCCCTGACCGTGACCTGCCTTTTCCCCTTCCCACCCTCCACGTGGCCATAGAGCATCATTCCACACGCACTAATTAAGACCGAGTAATAGGTTGCAACCATGGGAGCTGGCAGGATCTCTAATGGCAGCACCACCCTGTAGATTCCCCACGCGATCTGATGCTTACTGGTGATATACTTAACCACAAAGTCAGTTCCTGCAGAGTAATTGTGGCTCCAGGTGATGTTTGCCCAGTTACTATTAGCCATAGCTCTTATGTCCCATATGGACGATCCATTGGTGGCTGGTGGACAGGTTAGAACAGGAGTTAGTATTTTGGATTATATACGAACGAGACCTCATCTAGCATCTGGTGTCGGTAACAAACCTTACAAAATCATTCCCGAAGTTAATGCTTTGATCTTGTCCTACAAGCATGCCTAAGGATGTATTTGTTCCTTTCAAGATCCTTAACTTTAAACCCTTGGGGGAAGTTTGGTAGCAGAAGCTCATTGCATATTGGTGGTTAAGTCCAACTGCACTCAGCTTATCTTTGGAGTCTGAAGACTTCTGTGGCACATCCCTGAGGATTTCGGTCAGCAGGGAAACCTCCCGACTGAACTCGTGCCCAAAACACGTGGGAGACGCGTGCACGAGTGCACACAGTTTCACTGCCACAACCGAGAAGGAAAGACTGGGAGAGAATATTGTCATGTTACTGGGTCTAGAGACAGCCAGTGGGGCAATGAAGTCACTCGTTTCTAATTTTGAAGTTAAGGGTTGTTGGCGTTGCTTTGGAGAGCGGATGAACTTCTTTTCTAGTGAAGTAGAGCTAATCCACTGGTTTAGTGTGTGTTTAAGCGACATCAGAGAAGTTACACCTTGGGTTTTTTATTATTATTTACTTCAGGGTGTAGCTCAGGTTTTGGGTTGACCAAATACAGATGAATAACTGCAGTCCTCGAGATGAGGCCAGATACATGATTTTTAGGAAGTTGCAAGGACCTGATGCTGTGGTGTCGGGGACGTGACCTAGAATCCCTCGTACAAATACAACCTGTGCTGCCACGGGGTTGCCCTGTCTGCCCGCATTACGGCTCAGCCTCTTCCCTCACATCCCCGGGGTGGTTTGGGACACGTGCCGTTCCTCTTTTCCTCCCATCTCCTCTCAGCTCTCTGGCAGCGCGTGCCTCACCACTTAATTGCCTATTTTCAATTAGCACCGTTTTCCCACATAGTCACTTAACAGTGACTGTGTTGCGGTATCAACCTTCCTTCACTACTGAGACTTCCTATACAGCGATGAAGCTGCATCTGTATTTTCTTGCACCGGTTTTTAAGCTGATTCTGTTTTGGCAGTGCAGCTCCCTCTCTGCTTTCCCTTGACTTGCAGTTAGCAGCTTTGCGCAGCTAAAGGCTTCTCTGCCTGGGGAGGTGTGTGGGGCCACAAGCTGGAACACAAAGTCACATTTTCTTAGTTCAGGTCTGCATCTTTAGTAAGTAAATCAGTGCAGAGAGGGAAATGGGCTGCTGATTTGCAAATCTATTTTACTGTGGGGTATCAGGTGCAGGCAGGTCTTCTCAGCATGTTTTTGGTGGTTTTTTTAACCACCCTGAGCTAATCTTATGCAAAAATATAAACAAAGGGGTCTGAACTGCTTTAATCAAATTCCTTGAGTTAAATGGGTGTCAAATCTGATATTTGTTATTACTACTGTCTCCTTTCCCTCTTTTTGAAGAGTTAACAAAGGTTTCTGCAGCTTTTGCACTCGCATTTTGGAGTGTGTCCTATCCAGCCACGTAACTGAATGATTTTGATTGCATCTCCTTTTGCTACTAGCTTGATTTATTTTTGAACAACCTGAATATAACTATCCAGAATTATTTATTAACTGTAGATACCATTATAGCAGTGTTTTAAAAACAAGACTTAGCAAGATACATCTCTCTGTATCTATCAGTAAAACACACACAGTAGAGAAGATGCCTCCACCAAAACAGAGTTTGATCATCCCATTCTAGCCGATTGCCTGAGAAGTTTATCTTGACCTGATAAACACCTGGCACACACCCGTGTGTTGTAACTTAAACACTTCCCCAGCTCTGCTGTGGGCTATGGCTAGGTTACATGGCAAAGAACAGTAGCATAAACCAACAGACTCATATAAATGATGACAGGTCTCTTAGCTAAGAGTGGATGTGCTAAATTGGAAGCGACATATTCTATAATCGTAACAGAACCCCTTCTCAATGGCAACAAGATACAAGATAGTACTTTTGAGAGCTTTTGTAGGCTCTTCCACCTCCTTCCCAAACACTGATGCTAATTCAGTATCGTGACCCCCCCCCAGGGAGGGCTGCGTTATCCCTGAGACAGACCAGGAGGGTGGCCCAGAGACCCCCAAATTGCCGGGAGCCACTTGTGCACCTCAATCCCTGAGGCCCCTCCGGCTCCTCGCAAAGCCGTTCCCGGAGCGTGGGATGTCTGAACTTTTGCCCGTGCCCCCGTTATTAATCTGAGCAAGGCGTGGGGAAGGTCCCAGTAGGGTTTAGAGGGGTTAGAGGAAAAGGAAAGCGCAGTACCCAACTCCTGCTTTGTGGTGGCTGCCGGAGCCCGCTCTGTAGCTGCTGTAGTGCTGGCGGCGGTGGTGGCGGGTGGAGTGGTGGCGGCTGTACTGGTGGTGGTGGTTGTGTCGGTGGTGGTGGTGGTAGTTGTGGTAGTTGTGTCGGTGGTGGTGGTGGTTGTGTCGGTGGTGGTGGTGGTTGTGTCGGTGGTAGTTGGGGTGGTTGTAGTACTGGTTAGCCCGACCGTAGTTGGAGGCGTCCCAGTTGCAGCTGGGAGAGGGAAACACTGGCTTTTCAGACGAGGCGATGTCTCCCCGGGGCTTGCGCTCGCCAGCCCCGGTGGCTGGGCACGCAGGCACGCGAGAGAAGGCAGAGCAGCGCGGCACAGAGACGGGACGAGACCGGGGAGCAGGGGGGAGGGAGGCAGCAAACAGCACCGGGAAACACGAGGCTGAACCGTTTTTCTTGTCCGCATGCAGGGACGGCCCCGTGCCCAGCCGAGGGGCAGGGAGCGATGCTGGGGGTGAAGAGGGGGGCAGCAAGCGGGGGGCTGCCCCCGACAAGCTGCTCCTGAGCACCCACTGCCTGCGCCCACGGTTTGAGCCCATCCCCGGGGGGCCGAACGACCTGCTTCTCTTTTGCCTTTGCTCTGCTGCTGGTGCCCCCCCGCCACCCGGGGCTTAAATCACACGGAGGGCAGGGGAAGAGGAAAGTGAGGGGTGTTTGGGGGATGCACAGGGCAAGCTGTCCTCACCCCATCATCCCCTCCCCGCTGAACTGCGCCAAGGGCACTCGGGGCTCCCTGAAATAAGAAATAGGATTTATTTCTTAAGAAAACATAATAATCCTATTTGTTGTGGGCCAGGCAAGCCGCAATTACATTAAGTCAGCAGCCTCTAGACTACACCTCCAGCATTTTTGAGCTGCCAGTTCAGCTTGCAGCTTCTCAGCTGCTTCCTTCCTGGCTCGTCTCTGTACTAATACTGCAGTCTGGCGACTGGAGCGGCTTTAGCATTAACATGGATTTTTAGCTCGTCGGTGAGTGATGGATGGTACTTTGCTATCACTGCCCCTCACAATTTACATTTAAATTAGGAAAAAGGGGTTGGCACACCCCAAGCTGTCCAGGGGGAAAGTCTGAGCAATTTGTTTTCTGAATCGCCCCTGTCCGTGTCTCACCTGTGCCGTGTTTCCGGAGCAAATGGGTAAATGTGCACTTTACGCACACATGCCGCAGGGTGGTTGGGAGGGTTCTGAACACCACCGAAGGGGAGTGCATTGGCTTGGCCCTGAAAACCTGCCAGCAGAAAATGCAGCTGAAATGCTGCTTAAACTACCTAAGGTAAATGAGCAGAGAATTACCCTGTGATGCTTGCATTAAATTATATTTACTTACTGTAGATCAAGGGATTACAAATCCCCGTTAGGCAAATGAAACCAGCTATTTTAAATATGACCCACAAACAAGAATAGCTCTAGGAAAGTCCTATAAAAGGTGTCCCAGAACCAAGTCAAGGCACTTTTTCTTCTTTTTTTTTCCACTAAGGAGGGCCAACCCCTAAAACCTCAGCCCTCCCACAGATCCAAAAGCAGAGAAGAGCAGTAGGTCACTCAGTCCAGCTCCCCACCGCCCGCAGCTGCAATAAAACCACAGTTACTGGCGCGTCCCGAAATCACCAGCCCACCCCCGCGGGTGCCCAGAGAGCAGCGCAGCCTCTCCGCCGTGGGCCCCATCGCAGCCAGCCCCATGCAGCAGCGCAGCCACCGAAATAAAGCACCCGCCTTGCTCAGCCCATCGCTGCCCCACGGCCGGGAGAGGGGCTGGGGGCGAGCGGGGGGGGGTCCGGCGGCTGGTGAGAGGTGGTGGGGACAGGGAGGGGACCCAGCCTGGGTGGGAAAGGGCACGGCTTCAGCCTCGGGTGTTTGTAGTGTAGCAAAACCCTCTCGGACCTGACGGGGCCACGGCAGTGGGAGTGCTGGTTTTTTTTTTTTTTTTTGCTGTTCTGCATTTCTTTCACCTGGTTTTTGATCGAGGGCTTCGCTGTGTCTCGAGGCTGTAAGTTACAATAAGCCTTTCTTGGGTTGAGAAGTATTAACATCCATCTTTGCTGATTCATAGCGGTTTTTTGGAAGGTTAAGAGATTAGTGTCACTAGGTTAATGTCACCATTAACCCAATTAAGCTGCAGCTCCTCAACAGGTTTGCAGTGCACAGTCAAACGGCGGCACAGACACTAGTTATTAGCTAACGCAATCTCAGCATTTCCCCTGTGAATCCCTGGCTCCCCTCTAAGGAAAATAGGACTCAACAAGGCACAAAGTAATTTGCTGAAAGGCAGGAGCCGGTGGAAAACCCGGTTACACCCCCCAGCTCCCAGGCCTGTTAAACAACTGTGCATCATGCCTCTCCTGCACAGCACCTTCGAGGACTGTCTGCGTCACCTAGCACTGCTGTGATGGCTTTAGCGGGGGAGCTATCCAGCTTTAATGCTCCTCTAGTCCCTGGATGTGAAGAGATTATCTGGGATAAGTCACAGCTTTGCTATCCCTCGTGTAGGGTATCATCTTTATGTATTACAAGCAGATGCACACACAGGTGAAGCTGCAGTGCCAAGACCTTCCCGGATGACGCGCTGACCGAAGCGATTCAGCACCGGGCTGAGCTGTGCTGCTCAGCTCTGGCTGCTGGTGATGCTGGGCAGGATTTGTCCCCCCTGCTCCGGCGCTGGTGGGAGTGATCCCCCAGAGCAGGGCATTGCATCAGGGTAATGCCAGCTTGCTCCCGAGCAGGTCCATGCGTGAGGTCGAGGAGGGGGTGTTGGCACTGGAGACAAAAATGATCCCGGCAGGACTAGGCACAGGTACAAAAGTGGGATTGGGTGAGTCCAGAAAGCAAGAGGTCAGAGCGGGGAGGATGGGGAGAGCATCTCTGGGCAGCACTGTGCTGCAGGATGGGACCGGGCTGGGGGAAGGCGGCACCGCGGCCGGTCCCGGCTCCCACAGCCATGGTGGGATTTAGTCCTAAACTGCCTTAGGATTCAAAGCTACGGCCTCATTTGTGTTTAAATACGAAATGTATGCAGGAGAAAAGCTCAGCTGGGAGACTGGGGGGAGAGAAGATAAGGGGCATTTTCTAGGCTTTGAAATCCATCCCCTAATGAGAGCTGATTTCAGTTTGGGGGGAGATAAAGGTGGTCTTTGACAGAATTCAGAGCGCTCCGGCAGCCCCCACAAAAAGGGCACCCCCGCTATGGGGATGGGCAGGGAGCAGCCTGCGAGGGGCTGCAGCCCTCCCCGGGGTTCCCCGCTCACTGCCCACCACGTCGGGGCTAATTAAGGAGTGACACATCACTGCTGCTGGCAGCAAAAGTGGGGACAGGGGAGATGGAGGGCCAGGCTGGCATTTCCAGAGCTGTTCATTTTGAAAAACTAGAAATCACAGACAGCCTTCTAAAAATGTGGTTGCAATACTTTTCTGAGCTTTGCAGAGTTACTGAATTTATTTTTTTGCGTTCCCAACGTGAGGTTCGCTCAAGGGCTTTGTCAGCAGTTGCCTCGAGCTTAGGTACCGGACCAAACATTTGGTGTTTGTGTGGCGGGGAAAAAATTCCCACCCCCCAAAAGCAGGAGGGGCTGCAGCTTTCCCGGTTGCAGGGCAGAGCAGCAACCCTGAAAACCAGTTTCAAGCAGGCTTGAAATTGCCCCAGGAAACCCAGACTAAAAGCCAGTAACAGCAATTCTCATTCTCTTGCTCCCACCGTAGCCTACCCCATCTTCCTGGAAATATCTAAACGACCATTCAGCTCATTAATAGGCCCCATCTTTGCAAGGCAGAGATTGCTTTTTCTGTCTGCAAGATGCATTACCCTTTCAGGTAATGGAGACCAAGGGGCACGGCGGGGAGGAGATACGCTGTTATAATGGACAGAGGATGCAGCGGGCTGGCTGTGGCAATTAATAGGCTTAAGTAACGAGAGCTGCTTGCAGCAGGACGGCTGTGCTCTTTGCTGCGGCTTGGCTCCTATGACCATGAATGGACCAGTAAAAAGGAGCCCAAAACGTGCACAAAAAACTGTGTGAGGCTCAGGCTAGAAAAAAAACAGAGAGGAAGAATCATAAAAGCAAAAGGGGGATATTTAAAGAGGGAGCCTCTTAAGAGAGGTTCTTGAGTCCTGCTCCGAGTAGTAGAGCAGTTCAGGAAGTAGTTGCATATTTTTTTTTTTTTTTTTTTTGCAAAATACAGGAAACAATACACATCCATACTGCTCTTTAATTATTTAAAGGTGCTCTTAATGTGTTATTAGGCTGTAGTAACAGCTTTCCCTTGGGTGTGTCTACAAAATAATTAGGCTTGGAGAAATTTGATTAATTTTTCATGAATTTTGATGATTAGCCAAATACATTTTCAGAGATTCTTTTTTTTTTTTTCTTCTTGCCCTCTCCCAGTTTCTTAACAACAGAAGGAAATTGTAAAGTCTTTACCATAAAGTGTTCCAAATCTGATGATAGCTGTAAGAAATTCAAGAATAGAAAGGAGCGATTGAGCAGCCTCTGAAAGAGAGGGGTCAGCAGTTCTCTGTTTTTACTGCTGTCCCTTTCTAAAATGAACAATAGGATCTTTCTCCTCCAATTCCTAATTATGGAGAGACAAGAAGGGAACAGAGAAAAGTCGATGTTTTTTTCCTTAAAGTCTAAGACCAATATGCTTTATGGTCCCTGATTTTTCCATACACGTGGGTAGTATAGGATCCAGTTTGATTTTTTTTCTCATTCATAGCATAAATGCTTTGAGCTTTCCAGCTGTCCTCTCATTTCCCATATCACCTCTGCCTTTGTCCAGGTCTGGCTTAGGAAAGGGTAAAGCCTTTCCTAAGGGAAAGCCCCTGCACTCCACTTTGATTTCATCAAGCTGCTCCAGTTTCTCATACACAAACAAAACAGCTATGTGACCCCCTATATGAAAGGTTACCCCTTAAAAAAAAGACCTTTTCACTTTTTTTCAGTGTCAGCAGCCCATGGCAAAGAGCATTTTACTGCAATTTAAGACAACTTTGTCTGTGAATCCATAAAAATCTACAAAATCTAGGTCACTGAGCAGAGGTGAGTTTTCTGATAAAGGCCAAGCAATATTTCACTCGAACCCCGTACTTGTTAGGAAGAGAAACAGCCTCTCAGGACAAACACCACTCGAATTATGTAACAGCTCCCGCCCCGTGTCCTAACAAGAAACAACATCCAGCTCAAGAGCAAGACACAGATGAGTGTTGGACCTTGCTATGATTTATACTGCCTTGGGTTCTCTTGCTGAAGCCCAGCACGGTGAGGAAGCTGTGAATGCGGCCGAGTTCGCACTTAACAACCTACTACCCCAGTTACTGACTTTAGACTTCTTTCAGCTCTGGCATATCTTTTCTCTTTAGTATTTCTCCTAGCAGAATGTAAAACACAGAAGGGTGAGGGACTAGTGGGCTCTGTTCTTGTCGAATTGTCCTTTGAATGGCAAATAATTCATCTAGGTTCCAGTAGTGTAAGAAATTATGCCTGCAAATTGGATGATGCTGAAAGGAGAGGTCGTGTTGTGTTTTCAAAGTCCTGCAATATCCACTGCAAGTAGGAACATACTTTAGAAAGTGATCCTGATCCACAAAGAAAATCTGGATTCTTGTGGATAAGCTAAACCCTGGCTGAAGTACGAGCTGTAGCAGCAAAACAGCCCTCCTGCACGTGGAGGATAGAGATCCTCTAAGCCAAAAGGTTACATCCATTTTCAGTTTCTCACCACTGAAATCAGACCAATCTGTTACCCTTATTTTTTTTTTTTTTTCTTTTTAGGAAGAGAAAAATAGAGTAAGGAAAGGATTGGCATCTATTCAGAAAGGAAAAAACGCAAAATAATATTGGGTAGAGGGACATCACTGCAATAAAATAAAAGGAGGAGAAACATCTATGAGGTAGGAAAGCAAAACCTACAGGTGCAGAGAGCTGGTCCTGCACTTGCATCACTTGGGAAGAGGCATCCCTAAGAAGCTGTTCTTCCTTGGGGAGCCCCGGGGCTGTGTCCAGCAAAGGCAAAGCACACCCTCTTACAGAGGTGCAGGGCAAACAAGGGCTGTCGCTCCAGCCCAAAAGCTTTTCCCCAGCATTCGGGGTGCGTTTGGGCTGGCTGCACTCCCTAGTGCTGCCGCCAGCCCCCTTCAGAGCTCGGTGATGGGGCTGTCCCCACCGCTGAAATATTGGCTCAAAGGGGGGGGTGGGGGGGGAAAAGTCGCGTCTGCAGCTTTTGTAAGAGGTGGGCATCCTTCTTTGGGCAACCAGATGTTATGCTTATGCTTTGGACTTTGCAGGGTTGACACTGGGTAACTGAGGATTTGGGTTTCCTTGAAAGCAGGAAGAGATGCTGCCCCTCCCGCCCCGCTACAAGAAAAGGTTTCTCTCTGCTTCAACACTGCTGTAGAAATTCGCAATTGAGGGCAAAGCCAGCAATAGCCTCGCATGCAGACATGCACAGCTGGGCACAAACATTGTCCTTAACCCTTTCAATGGGCACCTGGAAAGAAAAGGAATCTCCTGTATGAAAGCCCTGGCAGCCCTACAAGAGCTCTGGGGTGGTGCAGACGTGGCTTGCGGTGCCCATACGCTGCAACACAGACCTGCGGGGCCAAGGGAGGCAGCAGCTTCAGCAGTAATAGTGCAGGCTCCCGCTGTAAAAATGCAGTTTAAATACCACAGGGCAGAGCACAGGTACAGAAGGGGCACCACTGAGTCAGGGCTGGCTGGGAAATTATCTGTATTTTGCAGGGCAGGGATGTTGAGGCTTAAAAAAGGAGAGGGCTTGTGCAGACCTGGGATTAAAAACCTCTTTAATAGGGCAACTTGACTCTCATTTTCACTTGTACAGTCTGTGGCAGCTGCAGTGTTTAGCTATTATTAGGCATCTGTTAAGCCCCGCTCAGAGATATTTTGATCTTTCCAGACCCCCCTGTGGAGCCTGCCCTTGTCCCTTCTCCCTGTGGGGCTTTGTTTTTACCTGCCGTCATTTCATATGCCAATTTTATCCTCCTGACACTTCACTTTCCCATTGAAAGGGTTAATGGAGTGCATGCTTAATTGCCAGCACACACAAGCGAGCGTGGAGTGAGCCTTGCCCCATGCCTGTTACCTCCTCCGGCTGGTACGGTACCTGGGGTTGGCGTGGCTTCAGAGGGCAGCGCCAAGGATAAAGAGGGGAATACGAGGAGAGCATAGAAAAGAAAGGAAGAGAAAACAGAGGAATATATAAAACAACCAGAACACACAAACAAGAGACTTGGGACCACTTGCACACAGTCACCAGAGACTTGAAAGAGAGGAAATAAATGCATTAGCTACAACCTGTCACCCTCCGTGCATCAGAGCAACTTCCAGAGGGCAGAGAGAGCAGGGATGTCCCCTTGGAGATGGAAATTACCAGTTAAACACACACCAGCTCCACAGCAGAGATGCCAGTGGTGTCAATTAAGTAAAGTGCTTAAGCAGGTGCTTATATCTAATCCCAGCAAGGACTGGTTTTGACACTCTGAATTTCACTTCAGCTTTTCTAGTGTAATCCTAACATCGGTGCTCATCCTGCCTTGGGTGGGTTGGAGCCCTTGGCACAGAACAGAGAGATGCGTTTTATTTAAACTTCTCACGTGAATGAACCTGGCAAGCAGAAAACAACCTCTGAGTGTATTAATGGGGGTTAATTTTCTTATTCTGCCTTTTTTGGTTTTTTTTTTGATTCCAAACATCTTCCACATAGCTTTTCAGGGGTGCCTTCTTACCGAAGTGGCCATTTATTGCTGCTAATCGCACTTACACGCCTGTCGTTAACAGAACTCGCCTGTGTCAGGTCGTACCTCAGGGTCTCGTGGTTTGAGGTCAAACTTTGCCAGATTTCTGTAACTTCAGACTGTAATCTACTTTATTTTTTTCTTGGTGCTTAACAGCCAAGGCTTTGTCCTTTTGCCAAGCGGCAGCAGCTCGTCCCTTGGGCAGGGGCAGCCGGGGAGCACTGGGTGCCACCGCATCCCCCGACCCCGCCGGCAGGGACCCTTACCTTGTCACCCCGGCATACACCGTACCTGGTATTTCCTGATACAAATCAATTAAGCAATATAATAAAACAGTTGGTTGATGTCAGGAGAGATAACATGGAAACGAACGCTAGGCCTTGGAGCAGGACCGTGGCTATTATTTAGCTGCTCTCTGCTAACAGGTGCTGTTATCAGTGTATAGAAACAAACCCAGCAAAGCAAATGCATATGAAATAACTAGAACTATTGACTATCAGCACCGACAACTTCAATCCAATCCATGTGCTCAAACAGTCTGTTCAGCAAAGCTCCTTTTTAAAGCAATGACATGCCCCCTCTTGTGTTTTCCAGGGTGTGATTTAGCTGATTTTTTTCCCCATGGCGTATGCAGCCCCATCTCCTGTCTTGTCACATCAATTAGCAATGCTGGAGCCCACCTAAGAGGTGTCAGGAAGCATTTCATTTCCACTGGGTCATCAGTAGGAATTACTTTTCCTACTCAGAGCCATTAGTTAGGGAGGGGGAGATGGAGGAAAGGAGACAAAAACCCCGTTAAATCAGAGTGCTAACCAAATCATAGGTCTTTTAGCAAATTCTAAGGAAAGGAAAGAGCCAGCTTTTGTCTCCCTGAGTTCCCTTAGGGCTCCGGAACTTTCACTTAGTTTGATGAATGTTCCACAATGGGCATTTTATCTTATTATGAATGTGGGAGTTGGGGCTTCACTTTGGAGGGTCAGGTCAGCTGCTGGTTATGGGGTGACAGGGAGGTGGCACCGCAGCCCCTGCCTGGGGTTCACGGCCCAGAGGGTGCAGCTGCCTCACCCCCTTCGAGCCATGTAAAAATCACCCACATCTGCCCCTTATTTAGCTCCGACGGAGATTGCAGAGGGGCAGATTAGAGCTCCACCTTTTGCAAGATGAGAGCAAGATGCTCTCCTGCTCCAGGAACACCTGAGGAACCCTGATTGCTTGGGGGTCAGCAAGATGGTTCCCGAGAGCACGGAACAGTCCCCTCAGTCACCTTGGTAGCATTTCTGCTGCAATATTCAGTCCTGGTCAGTCACCTACCTATCTGTGCAGCAGAAAGTACCTGCACACCAGTTACTGGCTGCTCTGTGGACCACCTGATTCTCTGACCTGCAGTTTTTGGCTCACACATGTACCGTCACCCCCCAGCCCCGCAGCAGAGCCAGAAGCTGTTGCTGCTGCACATACCTTCGTTCAGCAAGGCTGGCGACTCCTCCACTAGGGTTTCTCCTTCTCCCACCTGGGTCCGTGCGCGCAGGAAGAAGCGATAACGTGAGATGGGGTCTGTCCTCTGCAGGGTGAACCTTGTCTGATTGGGAGAGAAGTTCTCTACCAGGGTTCGGCCCATTTTGGATCCATTAACTGGGGAGGAAAGGCAGGTCGTGGTGGCTTCAGCCTTGTTTCAGAGATGTGCTATCTATCTACCTTGTCACTTCGCCCCCAGGACCGGACCCTGCAGTTGGTGTGGAGCCACAGATGCTCAGAGCTCTAGGTGCTGTTAAATATATTTGGGGCAGTTGGTGACTTACTGGCCGGGGGAACCTGCCAGAAGGGACATTCAGGGTCGTAGAGGTGGTCGAGGAAGGACACAGCACAAGTGCCAGGGGCTCGGAGAAGGCTGTACTGCACTGGGCTCTGCAGAACGTGCTGCACTCCAGGCAGCACCTCTTCTACAGCCGGGAGCTTGTGCCTGAGTGAGCACAAACTACTCAGACTGCACTTAAAAGTCTTTTTAAATCTGAGATCAAACTTATTTCCCTTCAATGGTCAAGCCTGGAGAACTGCTGAGCACCCGCCCCCCCTCCCTGGTTAACTGCAGCTGCCCAGCACTGCTCCAGGGCTCCTCTCTCAACGCCAGCACGTCTCATCTTGTGATGAAAAGCTCCAGTTCCTTACCAAGAGCTTTCTGTGCTAGGCGAGTAGGTAACTAGCAGCAAGGAAAATATTTAATGACTTAATTATCATCACTAAGAAGATAACACGTGGAACGTACAGGCTTGATATCTAAGGTTGTATCCTGTGAGGACTCCATTGGGATGCTCTGGGTGATCCCACTCCAGATTGATGCTTTCCATATTTGGCTGTCGGATTCTTAAATACCTGGGGGAGCTGGGCACTTGGGAGGAGGATGGGACCAGGAAGGAGAGGGAAAGAAGAAAAAACATACAAGATAACATACCTTACAATACTGTCTACATTGCAGGCTGACTGATACACTCAAGACATTCACACACACACACACACACACACTAAAGGTCAGAAACTGATCGAACGAGAAATCTGTGCCCGAAACCATGCGCCAGCCCAGGGTTTTCAGCAGCGTGTGTGCAGGGAGCAGAAGCTGGAGCAGCTCCACGTGCAGCCCCAGCCCCGCACTGGCTGGGCACTGCTGCCCTCCGGCGCGTAGCTCGGCGAGACACCCACCAAAGATGCTGCAGCCGTGAAGCGGAGCTGTGGCAGAGTTCAAGTCCCACTTCTGTACGTTGTACACGTACTTTACTGGTCCTTGCTTACAGCCCCCACCCAGCCCAACACTTAACATCTCATCTAGTTATCTGTTGGAACGGGGCAAAATAGGATAGCAGCTTCTCTTATCGCAAAGCATCTTTGTGTTATTAGTGTCTAGAGGTCTGTAACAGGGAGCTGGTGCAAGCATACACTGGTCCTTACCCTGAGGAATGGCTGCTTTTACGACTGCTTATTCAAAGCTAGTAAAGGAAGGAAAGCATTATACATTCTCGAATTAAATTATTCTCCTGGTTTACTCATAATTGCGGTGTCTTGACTGGGGAAAGAACTTGGTGCTCTGATCTGAGAGACTAGTGATTGATTTTTTTTTTTTGAAACAGAAGTTTTGCAGAGTATCATTCAGTCTCCTAAATGTTGATATACAGCCGATAAAATAGCTTAGTGGTATCAGGGGAAAAAAAAAAAAAAAAAATCAACAGTTTCCTTATGACAAGAGTATAATCCACTATAATTGTTTCAATTGGTGCCTCCCACATAGGCATACAGCTACCCCAAATGCTCCGTGCCTCTAACACACATGTAAGTGGCTCAATCAAAATGCACCTGATTGCAAAACCACTTTGCTGGAACAGAGTCCTTTCTTTTTAAACAAGCTTAATTACGGCAAATGAATTGAAAATCCTTAGGAAATGGTGACAGCATCCAAGAAAATGTTAAGGAAGAGAGACAGGACTGAGAGATGCTGTTCTTGTGTAGCAGGAATAAGAGGAAGAGAAAGACCCCATAGGATTTTGTGTTAGTTGAGACAGGATTTGCCTTCAGCCTCTGTTTTCTCCTCTTGCATTTTTGTAACATACTGTGCCAAAAACATCTGTGCTATAGAAAGATTCATTGCCAGCCACTGAAAGTGCAGCTCCAACAAAAACTTACTGGTGTGTCTATAAATAGCTCCTGTGACAGCAAGAAAATTAAAATCTCAAGTTCATCCTTGACACAAGCTCTTTAAACAGCAGAACGAGGCGCTCTTGCCTTAAAAGCCTGATGGGTATTAGTGACATCCTTTCAGAACAAAAGTACTTAGGTCTTACGGAGATTTTACTGCCTTTCACTGAGCAAGATGAATATATACACTCCCATTTCACTGACCCGCAGCATGGGGAGGTGAGGTGACATTTGCAGGTCAGGCAGCAAACCAAGGGCACGGTGCTGTGCCTCTGAAGAAGCTTTGCAAACATTTCTCTTGTTCAGCCTAAGAGCTACTTGCTGATGTGCTCAAAGGACCTGAGGGGGATTTTTAGATTGATGAGACAGCACCGATAGCTAGCTCTAGGTGTAGCTGCGGAGATATCACCTGCCCCGCGGTGACGAAGGCGTACAGCAGTGCCGTGTGACAGTGATGCTGCCCAGAAGATGCTGCCCAGGCTCAGCTAAAAATTGTCCCTAGCACATGTCCCCAGCAGCACCACGGCTCTGCCGCAGAGCGGTGCGGCTCCCGGTCCTCTCTGCAGAGCTGAACCACCCAAACCTCTCCCAGCCCGCGCCTGAGGGGTGGGTGCCTGCACAACCCCCCCGGGAACGTACCTCCTTCTGGTGTGGGGAACTCCTTAACTTCACTGCGTGGCCCATCTCCTCTCCCGTTGGTTACAACCATCTCAAGCTTGTAGTTGCTGTAAGGAAACAGCCGGGACACTATGCCCCGGTTTCGGTCTCCAGGAAAACTCACATACTGCCGTTTTTTGGAGACCCACAGGTTCTTCAGCAAACTACTGTCTCTCCAGAAATAGGCCTTCAAGAAACATGCATGGCAAGTGAAGCTTTTCCCATTTAACTGCAATTGTTCTTTCATTAACAAAGCATAGCAAAATGTTGCCTTTCCAAAGAGCAGCTCTCAGCTGCAGAAACCTTTTTAGAGCAATTAATGAAGCTCTGTGTACCCCCAGCGAGGCAGGTCAGTGGTGTTACCCGAGGAAGAGGCTGAGCACGGGGTTAAGGGTTTACCAGAGGTCAAAGAGCAAAACCACGAAGCTTAGACTACAAAGAGCTGTTTCTGGTTCCCAAGATCATCGAGAGACTCTCCCTTTCTACCCAGAGTAGTACCGTAGCAGTGTACAAGGAAAGGTGGGACGCGTCCAGGCACAAAGGAAAGTCTGAACTGGGAATGTCTCCCATTCAAAGCCCCGACTGTAAATCTTATTTCATACAGAAATAAGATTCATTCGGCAAATAGACCAGAATAACAGAGCAGAGGCAGAAAGAATGAAAGCAGTACCCAGGGAGCTTGCTTTATGCCCAGCGGATTATTGGATTTGAAATGCTGTAACTGTTTGCAGGATACATGCTTTTGGTAACGTCTTAAACTGATCGAAGGGGCTCTGTCCAGACTTTAGCTTGTTTTGAACAGGGTCTGTCCTCTGTACATAAACACTAGTATTTTACCTTAGCAGCAAATATTCAATATTAAAAGAAAAAAAAAAAAAAAAAACCAAACAACAACAACAAACCACAGCAGGATCCATGCTGTCTTTAGTTGCCAGTTAGTACGAACCACAGGGTTTAGGCTTTGCAGGGGTTGGTGTTTATTAAAATATGATGTAGGTACTTTGGGGATGACCCAAAAACTAGCCCGTTTGTACCTGTCTGAGGCCGTTCCCCCCAGAGCCAACCAGCCCATGGTTCTGGGCAGCTCTGGAGCCAAGAGCCACCTTGCTGCATGGGTTGGACCACCCCAAGTCCCTCTCTGGGTGCACAAGGGCAAGCCCCCCCCCAAATCCTGGGGGCAGGCACTGGGAAGGTCCAGCCCAGCACCGAGCCCTGGGGGAGCAACGGGAGATGAGATGTCCCCCCAGCCCCGTCCAGGCACCACAAAGAGCAAACCAAGACCCTTCATTTCTGGTGCTGCTCCAGAGCAGAGCTCAGCCCCCGCGGTCTGCACCCAGCCCTGGCAAAAGGGTCACAATGGCCGGGGGAGAGTTTTTGGTCATCCCCATCACTGGCAGCTCCATCACCGGGGCCACCTCGGCTTGTGAGAGGGTTAGCTGGATTAATTCAGTGCCGAAGAGGTTTGGTTTTGCTCACTCTGTACTCCTTGAGCTGTCCCTGGATGGTGTCCAGGTGCACTCGGGTCCAGGTCAGAGCAATGGCAGTGCTGTTTAAAACTCTTATCCTAACATCCGTAGGCGCAGCCTTGGGATCTGAGCGTTCAGGGATAAAGCAGAGTGTACGTTAGGTACCTCGTGGTACCCCGGAGGTCAGACAGACAGACGGACACCCCTCTGCCCCCCTTGCCATGGTTTTCCCATCGCAGCATTGCCGGGCAAGCAGCGGCCCCGCATGTCAGCTCTGCCATCTGCTGTCTGCCAGCAGTGATTTCATGGGGATAATCACCTCCTTTTCTCCCTCCTTATATTCCATTTCTGAGGGTTTTCAGCCTTGATAAAATAAAACAGCAGCGACAGGCCAATTCTCAGCTTCCTGGCTGCCCTCATTTGTGGTGAGCAGACCCTATGACCACGCAAATACACAGCATGGCATCACTTACCTCCATCCCCCTCAATTTTTCCCTGATCTGTGCATGCTTTAAAAGTTGACTGTTGTTTTTTTAGCAGTGCTTCCACAGGAAAGAGGGGGGAAAAAAAAAAAATCCCCGTATTTCACTCAGCCAGCTATCATGAAAATATCTGTGATCCAGTTAATAGCAGGGCTTCCTACAAGCTGCTGCAAGAGATCACGTTAGCAAGGTCTGGCTCACCTTCCTCTCCAAGTGAAGGGTACCAGCAAACCCAGCCCCCCTCCTGCTGCCAGTGGCTGGCCCCTGTTAGATCCCAGAGTTACAAAAATACCTGTGATTTTCACATCCATTAATCTCAATTTGGCCAGAACCTGCTGTTGATCCGGTTGGGTTTTTTACCTCCCCTTAAGAGGTCACCTGCTTGTATGTAGAAATCTGCAGTTATTTGTGAAGCAATTCAGATACAATAAGGCAGGGACTCTGTTTTTTGTTTGGTTTGGGGTTTTTTAGGGTTTTTTTGGTTGTTTTTTTGTTTTGTTTTGTGGGGTTTTTTTTAACTTGTCCCACCCCTTGGGATACAGGCAGAAAAACATTTGTGTCTGGGGTGTGATACGGCAGCTTGGGGTCTCCCTGGTTTACCTCCATGTAAAGCACACATGTTCAGCCCCATAGTTATCAACTGAAGCAGGAAAAAAACCCCACCCTGGGAGTCCAAAGACTGGTAATGCAGAGATGATGGTGCAGCTGGGCACTTGTAGAGCTTTCCCAGTGACGGCCTCCCAGCCAGGTCCAGCTTTGTTTCCAGTGCTCAGCTCTCACCCTGACTCCCACGGTTTCTGCCCATTTTCCTTCCCATTGCCCTGTCTCCTCTGGGAGAAGATGCCCAGGTGGAGGATGTGTCGTGCATGCTATTTCGGCACCAAGACTGCAAATATGCAAAATTGTTATGCCCTGTTTGTGCCCCTTTGACTTCAAACCTAGCATCATGGCTTATCTGCCTTACTTCTTGGTAATCCTGAAGTCACGCAGCCAGGGACCCCACTGATGCTGCAATGCAAGGAACTGATGATATATATTTCTTTAAAAATAAAGCTGTTGGCAGCAAACCACATTATCCTAACAGAATAAGGATAATTGTAGTTCAGAATCTTGGATGCTGCAGGCACAGAAGGTGGTACCAGTAGCCCAGAAAGAAGGTGAAAAGAGTTAAACAAGCTGGCTGCTGTTCTGCGTGACCAGGTGGAGAGTTTTAAAGAAAGATCAGCTGAGCAAATGGTGTGTTGCAAACAGGAGCCCAAGCTGGGGCCTTATCAAAGAGGCACAAGAATCCAGTCCAGGATGAACCAAGGCCCTTTTGGCCATTCGTAGCACCTCTCATTCAAGATGAATGCAGTGCCCTACAGATGTCAGGGGCAAAATATTTAATGTGGTTTACTGGAGTACAGCCAGAGCTCATCTTAAGTGAAATCTCACTGTCTTCCACACTCAAAGTGTTATCTAGGTATTACAGAGAGCAAGGGAGAGGCTGAGTGACTTGGGTCGTGCAGGCAGCGCCCAGAACAGAATCTCATGGCCAAGCCTCTTTTTCCCAATGCCTGGAACTGGGTTTTTGTGCCAAATCAAGCAGTGCTATGAACGTGTCCCGGGCACAGGTGCCAGCCCACTGACCTTGGGTGGGATCCTGCCCTGAAACACGATCTCTGGCTGAGAAAGTACTCACAATCTTCCCCTGAATAGCCGATGACGGTGTCAGGCTCCGGGGCTCTGCCAAAGTCGTTCTCTGCCTGCACTTTGATCTCGTAGGGTACGTAGATGGGGGTGTTCCAGACAACATGCCTTGGTGTCTTCACTGTCTCGTTGTACCAGCTCCCTCGGGGGTCCCTTCGCCTCCATCTCACGATGTACCTGAGGTTGGGCCCATAAGCTTGAGTTGCGTTCAGAGGCTTAATGGACCCAAACAGAAAAAGAAAGTGAGAAGGAGAAAGAGCAACTGTATTTTTCTGCTATGGAGCTTCCAAAAGTTCTGTTCAGCAGCTGGTTCTTATTTCATGCTCCATCAGCAAATCTCAAAGGAGGTCAATACTTTTGTTCCCAGACACATACCTAGTCCTTGCCCTCCAGGCCCAAGGCAGGACCGAGAACCATATCCTTATATTCCAGTCTATACTCCCACTGCAATTTCTATCCTCCTTACAGATGCTGGCTTATTTGTGAATGACACCTGCTGGTCCACAAAGAAAAGCAGGAGCTGGTCTCTAAGCCCTACATACTGCTTAAGGAGCCAGACTCTCTGAGCATCCTCCCTAACCAGCATCCTAATCCAGCATATTTTCTTTGGTTTACGCAGTTGCAAATTACCATTTTTATCACAAACCTTCTCAAGGCACTAACAATGGCCTCTCCTGTAGATGCAACTTCTGATTTTTATTTCCTTTATGATCATTAAGGTTATGGTATTCTGTGTGGTACATCACCCGTGTTAGTGATGCTGAGTTTTCTGCCTCTTAACATGGTAAGATGCTGGGTGGCTGCCAAGCACCAAAGAACTCACCGTCCAGGTTATCTCCATGTTGTTTTTTTGGGTCCCTGCACCTTGAACTCCTGTTGGGTTAATTTCAGGACCTGAAATTCACATTAGAAAAAAATTAATGCAGTTCATATTCTTGAAAAATGACCATTTGAGTGGTTAAAAACCCTTTACTGTGCAAGCCAGAAGTACTTCCAAGACAGAAGTTAATGGCCTGATTTTTCCAGAAGTTCCCATTCAGGTTAATGGAACATGAGACTCTCGGCACTCTTGAAAACCAGGCCATTTATTTAGGAGCCTTTTTTTTTTACTTTCTTTTTTTTTTTTTTTTTTTCAAAATGTCCTAAATCTCTGAAAGGCAGCCATTGTGAAGCAACCCCGGGAGCAGAGTCTGACACTTTGAAATCTGAAACAAGAGCAGCAATGTCGAAAGCCAACACTAGATGCCAGTAGATGTTGCAGAAGTATATCTGCAATGGTTAAATTAAGAAATGCAGCAAAACTACTAAGCTTCATGTGAATTCCTCATATGAATTTTCCCAAGTATTCTGTAACGTACGAAGCACTGGGCACACAAACTGAAGACCCAAGTCTTGGTCGTGGACTGGAGCACACCTTACTCCTGCATCGATCTGGGCTCCTGGCCAGCTCTAGCAGTGGACAATGAATTAGCAATTTTGGAACAAAATACCTTTTGCTTTTGGCCAGTTCACACTTGAGTCTAATTTTCCAAGAGACTTCTGAGCTTCCTGTGGTCAGGGAGGATGAAAGACTTGCTTTAGAAAGCTCTGTAAGGTGAAACCGGGTTTTCCTTCAACAGATTCTGCTGGAGTGACCTTTGCATCAATCTTTCTGTCTGAGTTTTGCTGCTCTGCAGAATTAAGTCGTGGGCTTAAGGATGTGATATATAAAATTACACCCCAGCACATGACTGCATGGACCAGCTCATTCCCTCGCCTGTGTAAATGTGTTTCTGTTACAGGAGCTGTGATCATACACCACGAGAGATGAGCCTACACCGAGAGCGGTGGCCAGATGCTAAGAACAATGTCCAGTCAAGACCGGGCGGATGGTACTCACGTGCCCCGTTGGTCTGGTACCGTTCGGAGGGCATGCTGGGCAGGCTGCTGCCTACGTCGTTCACCGCAATCACCCGAAACTGGTAGTTGACGTAAGGAGAGAGGCTCAGGACGGCCGAGTTGACGCTCCCGGGGTATCTGGAGTGGTTATGCCACATGCCAGGTTGGAACCGGTCCTCCTCAAACTGGACGATGTAGTCTGGGGGAGAGGTGGAGTTAAGGGTTCAGCTTTTCCCTCCACCGTGCAGAAGTAAGCAGGAGGGACGCAGGGCAGAGGGTCCAGGGGCTGACCTGTGATGGGGCTGTTATTGTCGTCGCCGGGAATCCACGTCAGCCGCACGGTCCTCTCGGCCAGGTCTGTCAGCTCCAAGTCACGGGGCCGGTCGGGTCGTTCTGTTGGCCGAGTAACGAGACAAATCAGTCTGGGATTGTCCCAGGAGCTGGGAGCCCCAGTTCCCATCGCTTCTCCCGGGAGGGGAAGCCTTGGCCATCTTAGCCCAGACCCGCGGGAGGACACGTGCTCTGGAGCACAATTCACGTCCTGCAGCTCTCGGTGGACCAGTGCAATTTTTTAAATACAAATGTGCTCATGTACTAATCGTGCCTTGCCTTGAAACCCTACCTGCTCCCTGTACAACTGATGTTACCTGGTGGTGGATGCACACTATAGTGGCTTAGCAGGGGGATATATGGTCTTACAACAAACTATACACAGCTGTCCAAAAAAACAAATGCAAACAAATAGAATAGAAAGGACACAAAGCCTCAATGAAAATACACACTTCTTAGAAATGCTCTGGGCACAATTCTGATTTCTTTATCTGGTCACAACCCACATGGTCGCACAGAACCAGCTCATGCAATAACAGTCACAGTAATAACTTCTTTCCAGGTGAAGGTCAAGGGATTCAATGTGGTATTTTTTTTTTCCCATCTGGGCTCACCATTTCCCGGTACGGGTAAAGTGACTCTTGCACTCAGGAATTGGCGCTGTGGGACACAAAATTATGTGGCACAGGACCTTTCTACCCGCAGGCATCTGGATGAGTTTTCAAGGACAACTTGGACAGGACTTGGAAGCATCAGCTCCCAGCTTTGTCAGCCGTTACACCTAGATTTTCTGTTGGTGTTATTGGCAAGGCGAAACAAAATCAATTTACAAAATAAAATGAACAAAATGAATTAGTGATGATTACCTTTTGGTAAGTCTCTCAAACGGTTAGCAGGGACAGCTGCAAGGTAAGACATTGGTTGTTAACGGTGTTAGGTTAGTCATTAAGCTTGGGTGGCCAGAGGAGCACCTGGCAAAATATAAAGTTACACACAGAGTTACAGATTTCAGAAGGATCCAGTCCTGGCTGGGGACCAGAATAGGTTCATCCTTCCCCCAGAGACCTCCAGGCAGGCTCCGTGCACCTTTATTCATACGTCTGGTACACAGCAAAAGGGGAAGCATCAGCCTGCTGTAAAGTTAATTAGCTATTAGGGGAAAAGGAAGGGAAATAAATCAAGCCTAGTCACATTATTAGGGATATGGGATTCATATTGCACTCTGACTTTTGTAGGGCACTGTGGGTCTATGCCAGCGGCACTGGGAGGTTGGGGCACTCCTGTGAATGCAGCGCGTCAGCAAGATCTGAGGTGGCCAAGAGCAGGGATTGATAAATCTGTGTTTTGCAAGTACGATTTCACATTGTACATAAATGTGTAGGGGGAACGGGCTTAGGTTTCTCACTACCTGTGATGAGAAGAGGGACCTGCAAGGCAAGGAGTGGCTCATTCACCCCCGGATTTCCAATGCTGCTCAGCACCCGTCATGACATTCAGTTAAATTCACTTGCAAATTTAGGACTGTTCTCACAGAGGTTCAATGTCCACATTTGGATATTTTTAGCTCTATGTAATAGCTACTCTTTTTGTCTCCAATGCAAGTTTTTCTTTGACTCAAATTCAATGCCATTTTCTGAGTCCGAGATTAGACAGCACGTCCTTGCCGAGTCCTGCAGCAATGGAACAATTGCTCTGCCAGCATCTCCCTGAACATCTCTGCTTCAGAGGACAATTCTGTGATCACAGATGACCCTTTCAGCCTGACCTTGAAGTCAGTCTGTTGTATTAAAAACAAACCACTTTGCTCTGTGTCAGTGCCTTGGGAGGACAGCTTTACCCAGCACGGTGAGGTACGCTTTAGCCGAGTCCTTGTCCAGCTCTGTGCTAGCTATGCAGGTATAATCCCCTTGGTCCTTTTCAGCCACGCCATATATTGTCAGACCATCATCTTCTTTCTTCATCCTTAAAGGGATGAAAGCAATAATCACAAAACTGTACCTAGGCACATTAGGCAGCAGGACTGAGGTCTAACTGTTCTCTCATAAAATACATATAAAAGCCCAAACAGAACAGGAGTATGTCTGTGGTCTGATGATTTTATCAGCTAAGGACGTGTTGAGTTATTCTTGGAAACCTCATTTCCTAAGGAATAGGCAAGTATGCTCTGGTATATATCTAGAATAATCCCACTTTTAGGAAAAGAGTCTGACCTCGGACTGTCTCATGTCCTGTGATCTGATCTCACTTCACGAGAAGGGAGTCGGCTACAGAAAGGAAATTACAACCGTAGAACTCACAGCAGATAAATTTTAATTTTGAAGTAGCTTATTATTCATCGACCTGTTTTATCAAGATGTCCCAAAATAACTGTAAAACCTATAGTCAAAGTCTTGATTTACTGACAAGTCAGTCTTAATTGCTAGGTAGTGTCTGTTGGAAGGAGCTACTAACATTAAAAGCATCAAGAACAGCAAATGTTGCCTAGGTGGGAACTTGATGTTTATCCACATTATCCCTGGTGATTCCTGAAACGTAAAAAGTCAGACAATCCTGGGAGAGAAGACCCAGGAAACTTAAACACAGACCTGTTTCCGATGTACAGGGGTGCGTCATCTTTCAGCCAGGTGACTGTGAGTTTCAGTGTAGGGTCGTGTTTTATTCGGCAGTGGAGGCGAGGCATGGAGCCCCTCTTCACCACTTGATCTTCTGGTCCTCTCACAATCCTGGTTGGGTCTGCACAAAGTCAGAAAGAAAGTGTTGGGCACCAAGCTGCTGGCTCTCAGCACAGGAACTCAGTGAAGAGTGGTGTTACTTGGAAAGGACAAGGATGCACATCAAGTGTTTGTCCAGTTTGCTATAGTGCTTGCAAATAAACTGATTTAAGAAGCCATTAATTCAAGCTGGCCCTTTAAAAAACGACCCAGTTTTCTGAGTCAGCAATCAGTTTTGCTGAACAGGGAAAGCCTCAGCGGAAGCTTGATTCAGAAAATATTTTGTCGCCATCAGTTAACCCTAAGGAACACTTTGATATTTCTTTTTGCATTGCTTATGGCATCTCAGAGCTCAATATCCACACCAAGCCCTTCTACAGCTTCAGTATATCCACAGCTTTGATTTTTTCCCAATGTTAAAAGGGAATCTACCATTTTCTGGGTTCCAGCTCCAAATTACGTAGTGCTTGTCTTGCTGACAGACTGCTGGAGCACAAAACCAACCCTCCCTTAACCTAAATTATTATTTCTGCTGCAAGTCTGAGAAGATCCAAGAGACATTTTGACCTAGAGCCCCTCCTGCCCCTACCTTTGACCTCCAGGCGAACCTGGGCCTCCGCTTTACCCAGGATGTTGGTGGCGACGCAGGTGTAGATGCCCTGGTCCTCCTTCCGAGCCATGTTCATCTCCAAGCTCCCGTTCTCGTGGGCCTTGTAGTTTCCTCCATCCAGCGTGTTCCCCTGGCCATTCTTAAACCTCACAACACCACAAAGTGCTATTGTAAGGGAAGAAAGAGCAGGAAACCTCCCCTTCCCACCCCTTTGGACTAGCAGGGGACGTGCTGCAGCTCTTACCATCTCAAGGTGGGGATCGGTGAGCCAAAGAAAGGGCAGTCGAGCTGGGTCCTGTTGTTTTGAATGACCCTGATGAGCTGATTGCGGGGGGCCAGTATCCGTGGAGGCACGTCTGCAAACAGCAAAAATCACAGCCACTGAGAAAGAAAAGAAACCAGTGTGGTTCCTGCCACTCCCTTTCCCGTCTTTTCATCCACCTTCCCCTCTCTTTTGTTCTCTCTTCCTTGTCAGCACTTTCAAGACTCAGTAGAGCTTTTCCATTCCCTCTAATCTCTCCTTCCCTTTCTAGCCTCACTATATGAACATCTTACGTCTTAGCACCAACAGGACTTGCTCAGCCTTGCCTGGCTTTGCAGGTCCATGGCAATAGACTTCTGCTCCAAAGCCCGGTTGCAGAGGTCATGTACCATGTGCGTTAGCCTCAGAGTAGCTAAGAACAAAGAGGAAAGCTAGCAGAGAACTCTTGCAGGGAAAACTTGAGTATAAGGTGTTCATCTTCCACAAGTGCTTACCCAGGACACTGACAAAGGCGTTGGCGAGAAGGTAGCCGTGCTCATTGGACGCGTTGCATTGGTACACGGCACTGCTGCCAATCTGGGTATCTCGAAATACAATGGTGTCTCCAGACACCTCTCGGCTTGGGTTGGGGGGAGAAGCTTCAAAGCAGAGAGCACTCTTTAAATTAAATTTTAAATTAAAATTCACAAGACAATACCATTATGCATCTTTCCCTCCCAGCCCACATAAAATCAGACGATGGTACGTGGCCTCCCCAGTCTACAAAGACAGGGTTCAACTGGCCTTATCTCAGACAAGCAGGTGGTTTATGTGCTGCAATGCTGGAGCCCACACACACTGCTCAGCAGGGTGCCTGGGACCCCGACAGCAGCTCTGGCTCTCTTGGTCAGCCATGAGATCCTTGGCTAGGTTTCTTGTAAAGGAGGCACAGACTCTCCCTTGCTCACCTTCTATAGGCTCGCCGTTCACCAGCCACTGTATCGCAGGCTTGGGGTTCCCGTTGGCTCGACACACCAGCCTGCCATCCTCACCAGGGGCCAGAATGAGGTTTTGGGGTTCATCCAACCAGTATGGAGCAGCTTTAAAACACACCAATGCACCAGTTATTAATGCAGCAGTTACCACCTCATCCAGAATCCCCTCTCTGCTGTTCCCTGTTGAACTAAGACAATGAAAATGCCATCCTCTCGAGTGCAGTGAGGTTGGACAGTCCTCTTCCCCCCTGTCTTCAGCCACATAAAAACACAACCACTTATGTCAGTGAAGCTCCGCCGAGTTACACCAGCTGAGACCACATCTCACACTACTTTTAGGTCAGTTTGGACAAGCAGCAAGTATGGCTGGATACAGCACAGAGACAAACCCCACCAGCCCTTTCAGCTGATCGGAGCATCCCCTCCCACGCACATCCCCTCACAGTTTCTGGTTGTGAGGGTAAAAAAGATGGCAAGGTAAAGATGACGTACCCTTCACTCTCACCGAGATCGTGTGGCGGATGCTGCCCATCTTGTTCGACGCCAAGCAGAAATATTCCCCGGAGTCTTCCTCAGAAACATTGGAGATACGAAGAGCCTTGTTAAAGTTTTCCAGCTTGGTTTTGCCTGCTGGGAGCTCTCCTCCTTTCTTGTACCACATGATGTCTGGTGCTGGTCTAAGGAGAGGGGAGGAGATAAATGCTTTTGCAAGACAAGAAAATTACTCCTAAGAAAACAGTTGATAACCCTGCACTTGAAATGATTCACACCCAGGGAGAAGGACTGATCCAACTGCTGGGCCACCCTCCTTCCTACCACAGCCCCTAAACCAGGACCCTGAGCAGCACCAGTTGGTCAGGAGCAGAGTCCATCTCTTGCCTCATGTTTGGGGATGTAAAGCGCTGGGCTGGCAGCGTGTGCAGGCAGCACCCCCCAGAAGGGCTGCCAAAGCCTGACCCGAGCCCAGGATTACCAATGTCCTTGCCCGCAGTTCATACAATGTGGTGAGGAACACCCAAGAGATTTGCAAATTGCTTCCAGGACAAAACAGTAAGGAATTATCCTTGGACAGCCAGTATCTGAAGACACTGCTTCTCTGAACAGTGCTGCAAAACTCAGCTCCCCTGTTTGCTCTGTGCTCTTATGCTTCGGGTGGGTTGTGAGAGTATTGTTAATAGTAGTTAAAGGGAAGGGAACAATCCCTTTCCCTAGCCAGAATTATTTCCACAGCATCCTGGTCCCAGGCCATCCCACCGGGCACTGTTGGGGACCACCCCGTCCCCATCTCCAGCAGCTGGGAAGCGGTACGTACACTCCTGAAGCAATGCACTCCAGCAAGAGGTCCACCCCTCTGAGCACCATCTGACTGCTTGAGGTCCCGTAGGGATACATGAAGCTGGGAGTTGTTTCTGTAATCCCTCGGGCTGAAATCAGCAGGAGAGAAAAAAAAAAAAAAAACAAACAAAACAAAATACTTTTAAACTCTCCTTTGCTGCAGCAACAGGGAGGGAACATACAGGGCCAGAAATACACGGTGTTTTCAGGGGGAAGCTGTCAAGTTCCTGGCCAAGCCTGGAATACTGAACTCATCTAGAAATGTACCTGGAAATTAGAGAAGAGCTCAAGGTAATTTTAAGTTTTAAAGTTTAAAAAAAAAAAAAAAAAAAAGGGTAGAGAGAGGATGCTTGGGCAGGCAGGGAGGTAATGAGACAGCAGAGGATGGGCAGAGGGAGCTGAGCCACGGGGATGGTGCATCAGAAACATCCCCACACCATCAGCTCCCACCGAGGCAGCACCTTTCCTGCCCACCCCTGCCTCTACTACAAAGAAATGGGCTGAAATTGGATGAGACTTGGAAATACTGATGGACAGAATGTGTAATGAAGGACAAAAGGAGCAAACGGGCACAGGATGGGTGTACTCGGACAACTGAGCTGCTTTGCCATAGACATCTCCAAAATATGGAGGATCTCGGCGCTGTCTGGGGCTTTAGCAGCACCAAGGAGGTTTGCTACCCTTACTAGGAGCTGCAGGACCTCAAGGACCTTTGGAAAGGAACAAATTAGCGACCAAAATGACAAATTTCAGGACTAGACAGGAAAGTTCAACGGGGAAAAAAAACATGGGAAGACATACAAGACAACTCTCTACAGATACACACAGCAAAGGTCTCTTTGTAGGGGAAAAAAAAATATTAATGGAATAAATTCCATTAATAAGTGGAATTGTTAAACTAGATTTAGATCAGTGAGGACAAAACAGGATGAGATGGGCTTGAAAGCAGCAGTAGCAGAGATGAAGGTTATGAGATTAGGAAAAGGGACAGAATGGGCAGGGTTGGCACAGGGTCACTACTAATACCGAGGTGATGCGTGGGGAGGAGCAGGATCTTGGGGTGCAGACCAAGCCCTCTCCTGCTGCCCCAAAAGCTTCGTTCGTTCAGCGAGCAGGAGGCAGCCAGGTGTGCCCAGCGCCACGGGGCTTTTGGGGCTGCCCACGTCTATTTGGGAAGCCTCCACCTGAGCTCTGGAAGGGGAAAAGGGCTGGGAAGGAGGAGAGGAGAGAGGGCAGGGGCTCTTCATGGAGTTCCCATCAGCTGGCCTTAGGGAAAGCTGGGGACCAGGGGAAAAAACAAAAGGGGAAAAAACCCCAAAAAACAACAACAAAACCAAAACAACAACAACAAAAAAACCACACACAAAACCAAACCAAAACAAAACAAAAACACAACAAAAAAAAACAACCCCAGGAGTTAAACCTTGTCCTTGAAATGACTCCACAGCTGCCAGAACACGGCCACACACGCATCCCACCACTCCCCACACCCAAAGGTTACCAGTCCGCATGTGCTCGTCAGCGGGTTAGTCAATTATTTGATTAATGGATTACCAGGGCAGGCAAATCTTGACCTTACCCTGAAGGGCCAGGTCTCTGGGCAGGCGCATGCCGCTGTCTGCTTGCCTGCTTCTGGCGAGGATCTCGTTCCTGGTTAAAACCAGCCCACCCATGCCGGGGCTCTGTGGGGGTGACAGAGCCTGCGGCTGGGTTTAAAGCCAGTAGTTATCAACAGCTCCCACGCCTCCGGCCAGACTCACGGACTTCTCGTGTGATTAGGAGAGTTGGATATTAGTTTATAAGCCAATACTGGCTTTTATTAGCCAACGGTCTGCAGCCTGTCTGAACAGGCTGGCACCTTCATTCTCACAACGAACCCATTTGCTCAGGAGCCCGGGGCGTAACTAGAAGAGATAAGCAGCAGTGCAAGCCAAATTTTACGAGCCATATATTAATGATGAAAATTAAAAATAAGGGAGATAAATTAGTATCCTATCCACTTGTTTAATAAACCTAACAACACCACTGCATAGCTGATAAGCTTTTTGCCTTAGTACAGCACTACTAATAAATATTTTGCTATTTATACTAGGGAGCGGCCAGAAATTCTCTCAGGCAGAGGTACTGCTCCAGCTCTGAACTTGGGGCAGCTACAGCTGGAAGCTCTCAGACAAATAGCGACATCTCACTCATCTCTTTGGATGGAACAGAACTGGAAAAATAAATCCCATGGTTATTTATTTCTGCTCAAAAATAGACTCTGCTTCCAATATACTGCTGCTGTTGTCCCTGCCTCTATGAAACTGGACCTGTTCAGCTGTGAACAGAATATCCCAGGAACAGCCACTTCTCACCCCGGAGCAGCCAAGTGCCCCCTCCCCACAGTTCTGACCTGACGGCATTTGAAAATTGTACATCAACTCGCATTTCTACTGAAAGGCGATAATAGGAATATGCACATCCAGACACATCCCATCTGTTCCCCTCCTGCACAGCTAGCCAGCTTTAAAACATCCAGCAGGTTTGCCAAAAGAAAAGAAAAAAAAAAAAAAGCACAAAACAGACTTTCATTTCCATTTAAAAAAAAAAGGCGAGAAACTTCCGCTAATAAAATATTCAATTAATCCTTTTAGATCATTTTTCCTTCATAATTGCAGAGAGTTTGCTTAGGCAATTGAGCTTTGAAGCAAGGAAATCATTGCACCCGCTACAAGCCGTGGGGAGAAGGGCTTGGTTGCATCCCCCGTGAGTAACCTGGCCCTCGAGTTCAGTTTGAGACAAACGTCCCCCAAACTGCTCGTGCCCCACGGCCACGCCAGCAGGTCCCACGGCCCCGAGGTGAGGCCGGGCACATGTCACCCATCGCAGACCGCCCGGGAAGGGGACTCACAGCCTCCTGCTGCTCCCGTCCTGTCGAGCTGCCCTTTGCCAGCTGGAGCTGGAGCCGAGCCCGTGCCATAGGGACCAGCACCCCAAGGTAGAGGGTCCGAGTGCCCCAAGTCCCAAACACCTAAAATACTTGGGAGACTGATCTCCGTCATCCCCACTCCCCTTCCCCTAAGTCCTTGCTTTGCTGCGGCTGGTTCCAGTGGACAGTACGGCCAGACAGGTCATTCCAGGGAGAAACACGGGGTTGGCAAAAAGAAAAAGGGCCAAGAGTAAGAATTTTTTCACCAGTTCATTAACTATTAAGAAATTGCCGGGTTGGAGCTCAGATTTGCACAGGGGCATGACTGGGTGATCTGAATCCCCTGGATCCAGCGTGTTCCAGAGGAAAAGTGGAATTAGCCCAAACAATGCAAACAGCAGGCAGTTTATCCTACGCACCTACAAATAGAAATCTGGAGAAATCTATAAGACTGTGCAGATAAGGTCTCATTTTCCTAATCAAGTGACTATTAATCATCCCTTTTCCCTGAACAAAGACATGCAGCAGAAGATCAAGAAGCCCACGATCACCACAGTGACTTTCCCTCCTGAACTGGTGAGATCTGTGAACACAGAAGTGGTGCCCAGCCAGTGTGAAGGCTTTCTCTTTGAAATGCCAACATCGTTTATGCTGCTGAGGTGCAAAATATATTTATAGGAGAGCTCACCACTGGTTTTCTCTTTTGTCCCTGGCCCTGCATGCCTGTGAAAGGCAACTCCTCTCACCTGCCTCTCGTTGAGGCATGATGCAGTTTACGCGGTTCCCACTGAAGCAATCCCCTTTCACAGGCATTTCTAAAAACATTTTCAGACTACGCCCAGCCCATTTGCTGCCACCACCACTTCTTCTGAGGTTGGCTCCTCTGCTGAGCCTTCCCCAGCTCTCCAGCATCCTCCGAAAGCTCCTGCTCCTGGTGAGGTGCCAACACCTCGGTTCCCTCGGTGGGGATGGGATGCCCGGGCTGCCCGCTGGGACCAGCAAACCCAGTGCCCTCGCCTGGCACGTCCTCCTCTCCTCGCACTCCACCATCACACCATCACATCCGTGGTGCTTCCAACCTACTCTCAGGGCAGCGGTCACACCCCAGGGAGCCACATGGTTCTGTGTCTGAAGCATAATTTTATGGGTTTGGGATTGGCTTCTCCCAGCGAGGTGATCTCCCTGCCCAGACAAAGGGCAAGAACCTTGCAAAAGCATCCAACAGATGTACAACCTCACCACAAAGAAACAAAGCACCCAGCTTATAAGAAAACCAAACACTCTTGTTTGGTTGGTTGGTTGGTTTTTTTCTTTCCTGTCACTGCCTGTGTTTAGCTGCAAATATAATAGATGCCCTTTCTGAATACAGAGAGAAGAGGGATAGTGGGTCTTATCTTTAAATCATGAGCCTTTGCTGAGGATAAGCCACCTCTTCAGCGAGGCCACAAGCTGGGCTCGCTCAGCCACGCAGACGTTTTCACCTGGGCCAGATCCTGTTAATCCAAATGCCTCTCAAGGTGGGCTCTGCATATCCCGTTAATTCACCTAAAACTCGATAATTTTAAGATGTCAAAACCTCGAGTGGATTTTGACGCTGTCTGGCTCGTTTTGTCCCATCTGTTTTTGCAAAGTTGAGGCCACAACCCACGAAGGGGGACAGGGGCACACACGGGGGTGCGTGGGCACAGACGAAGGGCAGGCGATGCTGCGAACGCGGCAGCTCGCTGCCCGGTTAGCGCGGGAGATAAGTCAGGTTAGGCAGAAAGGGGTTAAATCGTGAAGGTGTCCAGAAGCCAGCGTTGACTCACCACTGTACATGTCAGTGTGATTTCGTAAAGACGTTTCGTTATGGGGTTTCTCTGCAATAAACAAAAGACCATGAGCATACCGAGTGCCACAAAGCGGGCAGGGGGACAGGCGGTGCAGGGGGACAGAAAACAAAATAACTTCCCGAAACACAAGAGCAATGCGGACAGGCAACAGCAGGGATACAAAAGCACTCTGAGCACAGCTGCCTTCCAGGACAAACAACATAACACAGCAATAAAGGAAAACTGGGCTGTTTTTTTCCTACGAGATGGGAAGACAAATAAATGTATGAAAATTGTATCATAAATGTTTCCTTGAAGTGTTTTTCTTTTCACTATAAAGATATTTGTATCTTTGAAAAAAAAAAAAAATCAATTCAATTTGGAGAAGAAAATGTTTTTTCTCTCTGTTTCTTAACTATGAGGGAAATATATTCCAGCAACTTTTTCCCAGCATAAAGCATAGGTTGGACACAGCTAGGCAGCAGTGTAATGATGCAGAAAGGCATGGTGAAGATGAACAAATAAAAAAAAAAAATAATAATTAGGCTCTAAAAGCATAATCTGCTGTAAAATCCCTTTTAATTACAAGGTAATTAAAGTAGATTGTGTTACATGCGAGACGCCAGCTCTTCAACAACACACTGCTCTCGTTTATTGACAACCACCTATACTTGAAGAAGAAAGCTAATTGCCACTCACGCTCTGCGAGGAGGTGGGGGAAGGAGGCACCACCCTGGCCCGCTCACACTGTTACCCAAAATATCATTTTGGGGTCTGAGGACGCCCTGGTTTCCAGCAGGATGTGGCACAGCCCTGTTACGGTATCATCTGCCCAACAGGAGAGGGAGAGGCTCTGTTGGCTACCATATAGTTGTTGCCCTGAGCCGTAAGTCCCCAGCCACACACTGTGTCTCTGTGCAAGGGGGTTGAGAGCCCAGCAGATGCCCAAGAGCTACCTGAACCTGGGTAACACTAGATAAACTCTCTGCAGGGAAAAGCACGGCTGTATCACTCCCCCAAGCCTCTGTATTTTTCTCTTCTTGCATCCAAAGCCATGGCAATCCCATGCAATGATTTTTCAGCAGCTGGTGACTTTTTTTAAGGACAGCCAACACTCATGGCTTAAGGCTGAGATGATTGAACAGCTTGAGACAAATCCAAGCTCGTCCCCTTTGAACACTGTACATGTAAAGAATTTTCTGTATCATGACAGATGAGAAATTAGAGCCACAGTTCTTTAAATTGTAAGGGCCTCTGGGGGGCTCACGGGGTGGCACTGGCATCTGAAAATACAGCAGACATTTCCAAAGGAAAACTTAAAGATGGGGTCTTTAAGTGTAATGGGAAGCCAATTCTGCGTAGCCTGGGAGCAAAACACTGTGGCGGCATCTGAGGGTAGCAGGAGGGAGAGCTTGTATCTATCTGCACAGAAATCTTCCAGGATTTCCTCCACATTTTTTCTAAAGCTTAATTAATATGTCAGGCTGGAGCCTTTAGAGGCTCAAGTGACCACAGATCTCTGCCAGAATTTCTCCAGCTCACACTAATTTAGAACTTAGTCCTTCCCTCACAGGTAAACGTTGACATTGTTTGGCCAGCTCTGTAAACAGACAAATAACAGTGAGAATGAATTACCTACGCACACTCCCCCCGGTTAGCAAAAGCCTATTTATAGTATTTATATTGCCAATTTTCTACTCATGCTTTGCACAGAGGAGAAGCTGTTACAATAAAAGTGCAAAACACTGCAGGCCCTGTCTGCTTCTCACATCACTTTCAGGTTACTTAATAGTGTTACTTCCAGTTTAAGCCCCCGAGAGATCAAATGAAGCTCCTAATGCTGGATTCAGGAGCGCCTCGAGCCTGCTTTGGGTAAGAGCCTGCTCCCCAAAACACAGCCCTGCATCTGCCTGCACGCACTGCCCCTTCCTCCCACTCTGCCCTTACTGGGAACGGGAGATTGGGTGATAATTGGGGTTTGCAAAATGGTTTTGCCATTTCTGTGTCGGTTGCTGATGGTGCCAGTGCTCTGTGCACACATGCCCCCACCAAAAGAGAGCCCATGCTCCGCAGGACCTGCATCAACTCAAGAGCTTCATGTCCTGCAGCGCTCAGCTCGTCCCCTCTGCCAACATGCCCACCAGCCAGCTGCCATGAAATATGTTAGAATCAGGAACTTGCCTTCCTTCAATTAGTCTCGTTTCTGGAGCAGAGGCTGTTCATGGCTGGACCTGCCCGTGGAAAGGCACTTTACCATGCACGTGCTCCTCCTGTCCCCCAAGATGATGCTCGTCACCATGGTGGAACCGAGATCGCTGCCCACCCTGAGCATGTCCCGCATGCACACACTCAGACCCCAAAAGCTCAAGCCCTCCTGTCAGCACGTCCCAGAGCAAAGGAGCGAAACAGCAGCTCCTGGTCAGCAGGTAAATCCTGAATTGTTCAAGGTTAACACACGCTTGATCCCCCTGCGCAGAACCAGCACAGTAAACATAAGCTTGGAGCAAACCAAGGCTACTTCCAGCTTTTCGAACTAGGGAAAGATCGCTTGACATTATACATTTCCCTAAAGGTGGAAGGAATGCCCCGTCTGTGTTGAAATGCTTCCCAGTTCATTCCGGATGCACAGACCCAGTGAGACCTGCACCAAGCTACCTCTGCAGCCCTCGACTCATGAAGCTGCAAAGCTCCGAGGCACTGGAGGGAAACCAGCCACCCCTCCGTGCCGAGTTAGCTGTCTGAGGACCTCCATTCCTCATCCAAACTGGTTCTTGTGCTACCCTAAACAAAACGAAGGAAGCCACTCTTGGTCTCAGTGCTGTCAAGGACAGAAAGATGTCTGGAAGGAAAACCCTGCTGAGAGAGGGCAGGGAAGACCCATCCCGTGCTATCACCATGACACTTACTGGTTTTCACCTTGAGGGTGTAGGGGTTTTTCTGCTGAATGGTGTGGGTGAAGTGGAAGCGCGCGTTGCAGCTGTAGTCGGTCTGGGCGTCCTGCAGCACGACGTTGGAGAAGTACAGGTCACCGTTCTGGCCCTGGGAGACGCGCTTGTCCTGGTGGATGGGCTCCATGGCTGCAGGGGGAAAACAGGATTCAGAGCAGCCCAGCCACCCCCACGGGGGGCTGCGTACAGGAGAAACCCCGGCCCCCGGCCACGTACGGGTGCCTCCAAGCCCTGAACTAGCAGTAACGACCCTAAGCATAGCTGCTTTAAATAAACACTGCAGGTGAGGGAAAGGGTTCCAGGCGGGAAGGGGGGTTCCCCCCCACTCACAGCTGCTCATCCAGAAGATGACGGGAGAGGGCAGGCCGGGCGGCGGGTTGCACTGCAGGCTGAGCGGAGCGCCTTCATCCACCTCTATCACATCCACCTTCTCCTTGGGCCACAGGGGAGACTCTGCCACCAGAAGTAAAGACACCGCGTGAGGAAGGGAGGGTAGTAACTTTGCAGAGCCCTTCCCACTGGACCTGGCCTGGTTTCAACGGAGCAGCCTCAATGCAAACTTCATTTCTACCTGTGCAAGACTCCCTTAAATCTATACTGAGTATTTCCCTGTTAGCTGCAGCTATAACCCCCCATGCTTTCCTCTCTCAGTCCTGTGGCTGGATACGTCCCGACACAGGGAACAGATGAAGCAAGCTGAGATGTTTGAGCACTGGTTATTCTCCATGTCTCTTCTCCAAAATCTCACACGATGCAGATAGTCCCTGCTCTCCTCGGGGCTGCTGGCTGCTCGCTCTGCGCCACTGCTGTTACTCACTAGAAACCTGGAGGTGGATTTTGCTGGAGAGAGCAGTGCCGTAGTCATTCCGGGCGAAGCACTGGTACTCGCCCTCGTAGTCCTCCGGCCGTCCCCCGCTATGGAAGTCGATGACAAGCGTCCCCGACCGCCGTCGCATGGACACCTTGGGGTCCTTCGCCACGTTGAAGAACTTCCCGTTCCGCGTCCAGGAAAAACTGCAAGCACGGGGGAGAGGTTGGGTTTGTAACCATGGACCATAATTACCCAGCGAGATCCTTACCTGCGCCGTGCAAGCCAACGGCTGGATTAGCTGATGGTGCAAACGGCACAGCTCGCCCGGAGAGGAGCTCCCCCAGAGCCAGCTGTAACCAACAGCAGCAGAGCTTCAGTGTTACAAGGGCTGTAGATGCACTTACGTGGGAACGGGGTTCCCTTTGGCTTCACATTCAATGAAGATGTTATCCCTTGGGTCGACGATGTAGTCCTTCACAGACTGCTTGGTGATTGTGGGGGGCTGAGGCACTGCAAAGCAAACGAAAAGCCGTGAGGAGGGTTGCACAAAGAAGGTGAAACCTCTCTCTGCTGTCCTGCAGCAGATCCTGATGGGATTTCAGCTTCTTCCCCGGGCTGGATGTGTGGTTTGTGGTTTAAAGCCCTTCAACACCTGAGGAAATTACCATGAGCATTTGCAGGGAGTGCTGCTCATCACCCCTCAGACCACTGGTGCTGTTCAGACTCCCTTTTGGTACCAGGAAGCCCCCATTTCTCACTTGCTATCGTGGTCTCGTTAAGTAATTTCACAATTACAGCTTTCTGCTACCTCAGGTCATTTGAATCAGACTGAAAGGAATCCTGGCTGTGCACCTCAAAGAGAAAGGGCAGCCAGGGCAGGGAGCCAGAGAGCCACTGGAAGATGTTTACAGGTAGTCCCTGTGCAAGAAAGAGGCTCAAAACCTCCCAGATTTACCCCCAAGGAGCACAGCACTGGTGTTCAGAAGGGCAGAGCTAGCAATGCTGCAAATGTGTCAGTACGTGGAGCTGAGCTTGGCACGTGTGCTCATGCAAGGCCAGGGAGCCTGCTCTCCTCTGAGGTGTGGCGTTAGCAATAACAAGCCTCCGCAGAAACAATATTTGCATTGCGAAGACGCCTAGGCCTGTTCCAAGGGAAGCAGCAGAGCCTGAGCACTCCCTCCCCCAGGCAGCTCCAGCACCTCCCGGGCCTCTCCCAACCAAGCCTGGCTGTGCAGGAGCTTGTCCTGACTCCGGCCAGCCCTGCCACATCCACCCTGTGCCAAGCAACAGCCGCCACCGGCCCCCTGCTCGGTGCGACCCCCTGCTCGGTGCAGACCCCCTCCTGCCCTGTTTCAGCCATGCAGAGGAGATGGACACGTACACACAAAGGGTGAGGGGAACACTTACATTCACTCTGAATATTTGCTGTTATTTCCAAAGTGCAAGCATAATGAAAAAAAGAAAACAGGTTAATTGAAGAACAAACTTATAGGCATCATGTACACAAACGTAAGCATGAATAGTTATTGTAGGGCCTGCAAAAACTACACACAAATCATTTTATGATTCAAACATGTTGTAATCTACCTACTGACTGTCCACATGGGAGAATCTGCTGCTGAATGGTCCTGTTAGCTGTCAGCTGCCTCTGCAGCAGGGGCTTTCGGGGGGACAAAAGAGGACACAGGCATACTTGCACCACTTGCCTGCGGGCACTGGTAGCCCCACAGTCCAGTGGGTTGCCCACAGGAGTTAGTAATGTTCCCCCCTTCCCTTATGGCCAGACCCCCCCGCCCAGTTTCATCCCCCTATGTGAGAGGCTAATACGTGCCTGATAAACCCTTAGCTGGATTTTTAGGTGATGCTCAAACTCAGAGAAAATGCCTGTAATTTAGGGAGATATATACGCCCTTGCCCCAGGACAGGGGCAGGCAGGATTTTATCCAAAGAAGACGACTTGTTAGGGTTGGGGCAGGGAAAAAGCACCTCGGCAAGCTTAAAAGAAAGAGCAAATAGTGCAGCTCCCCCTGACAGGGGGTGAGTGAGGGCTGTTCCCTCTGCCGTGAGGGGACCCTGAGGCTTTGCCCATGCATCTGCCCTCTCCCAAGCTGCTTCTGCCCTTAAAACATAAGGTCTGGGGAGCAAAACACCTCCCTGGGGAGATCTCTGACTCCGGAGCTGTGTCAGCAAGGGCAGGTGGGTGCCCCCCAGCATCTCAGCCCCACCGGGAGTGGTGGGGGGGTTTCCCAGCCCCCTCCTGCAGCTGGGGACCAGGCAGAGCCCACACCCCGGCCCCTGGACGAAGGAGCTGATCTCTGGGGAGTGGGGGGGACATTCACAGCTAGTGGTATGTGGTGACTAGAGCCCGTACATTCACAGAGCCTGGGATTTGCACGTCTGTCAGCCCTTGCACAAAGCCGGAGCAGCTGGGGCTCTTTACACACCACCTGGTCAAACCTGCAGCCGTTCGAGTGCAGGCGATGCTTCCGTTAGCTCAGTCTCACAGAGGAGCTGTGGGTAAGGGAGCCCTGATCGCCAGGTGGCTTAAACAGGAGCTGAAAGCAAACCCCCTGACAGCTCTGAAGGTTGGGGTGGAAGTAGAACGAAGCTGATGCTCCACGTGTCCAAAAGAGCCAAGGGAGGTTGGGAAGAGCTGTTTGGCGGGGACAGACATCAGCAGGATCCCTAACCCTCACCCGGGAATGGGAAATGGTCCTGACCCCCCTGCCCTTGGCTCTGCTGCACACAGCTGCCTCCGTGCACATTATTTACAAGTATCTGTCATGCGGGGGACCCGGTCAGGATAAGATGACGAAAGGATGCTCTTAGTTATGATCCCAGTTTCATACCAGCACTGGAGGGGACGATGCTCTCCTGTGGCTCGGGGCTTTGCAGCAGGGAGGAGGAGGCGGCCAGAGAAACGGTGAGCTGCTGCAGGCTGCCTCCACCAGCTGTCAGCATTTCTCTTACTTTTCTAAGGTCACATTACATTTAAATAGCAAAACTACTCCTTTCCTGAGGCAAAGCACAAAAAATGGCAGAAGGCAGCTGTTTGCAAACCCATTCAGTTTTCCCCAACAGCACTGGCCCCTACTTCCATGCCAGCTGCCCCCATTTCTAGAATATTATAGGTGCTGACAAAGCCAGGCCTGAAGGAACCACTGAGCTGTGTGCACCAAATAAAATTCCCATTGCTGGGAACAAGAGTGACCTGTGTGTGTTACAGTGCTGACTCCAGGGGAATAGATATTTTCATCCACAATCACCTGGAATGGAGCAGAGCAGGCACTCGAGTCTGGGACCCCCTCCCTACGCTTCTAAGCATTTATTCCCCTCCACAAATCAGATCTTTTTCCACCCTTTCTCTTCAGTCAGTTCCAAATTTCAGCCAAAAGCCACTGCCTCAATTTTTTCCTTCCCATTTTGTTGCCCAGAGTCAGGGATCAACTGAGGTACCACGGCTACGGCCGGCACACCCAGGACTCCACAGAGCAACAACCAACAGAGTAGAAATTTCTCTTATCAAGAGGAACCCTGGCACTTCAGCCTGAATTTAGACCCTGGCAAAAAGCTGTGCTTTTTCTATTAATGCACCGCTCGCTGCAGGATTTCTGTGCATTGCACTGTCGGAAGAGATTCCCTGCAGCGACAGGCTGATGGTTATCTACAGCCGCTACAGGAGGAAGCTGGGACGCAAAGAAATTATGAAACTGGTTTCCAGAACAGCGGCTGAGCAGCTCTCAGTACAAACCCCCATCTCAAGTACATTCAAGACAAGTCATGCATTTCCCATACGCTGGCTTGAAGATGCCCATTCAGCAGAAACATCAGCCCATGTCTCCCTTTGTCCTCACTCCATATCCCCCAGCTCTTGTGCTTCTGAATAAAACATAAGACCCATCTTATAATTAACCAAAAAGTCTCAACAGAGAAAGAGAAAAATCACATTGCTCTGCAGGATCTGCCTGGGTGCCCGCTGCCCTCGAGGACCTAGGTGTCAGCTTGTGGCAGCATCTACCAGATAAGACTAGCAATGAGCTCATGTCCTCCACAAAAGAGCTTCCCAAAACCTGCCCTTGCCCCATAGGAACACCAGAAGTCCTGGGATGCTTCACTTAAATCAACAGGCTGAAGACTTGCCAGATTGGCTCAGATGCTCTGTTCCATTTTGATATGTGGTTTCAAGTCCTCTGCTCAGGTTTTGAGCTAGATTGGCTAAATCAGAGAGTAATTTTGGTGACTTTCTGGAGGGCATATGGTTTAAAAAGAAAAACGGCTCCAAACAAACAACAGTAAAGAAAACCTTGGACTGGACCAGGAAAGCAGCCTGGGCTGTGCACATCTTCACTCTGCCTCCTCAACCATTTCAGCGGGAGTTTTTAGAGGGGTAAACTAGAACTTACAATCCAGAGGGACTTCGATGGTGCTGACGAGGTGATGAAGGTAGAGAGCGAATGCTATTCCTGCGCAGGTGAGGGGGTGTCTTTGCATGACCATTTTGGACGCCTGGGCAGCGTTAGGAACTCAGTTGCGTCCCCCAAGGCGAGCAGACCAGTGGCATGCACAGATGGATCCTCAGCTGCAAAACAAACACAAACCCAGCAGTCACTGAGCTGTTCACAGCTCCATTTCTGTCATCTTCCTTTTGGTAACTGTGGAGAGAGAGTGTTTCCAATTCAAAAATATTTGTGTAGAGGGATGGAGGGGTGAATAGTGCCAGAAATAGTTTCCAGGCTCTGGTGACCCAGGTACAAACCCGTGGTCACTGTCCTCCAAACCCCTGGGTTGTTCTGCTGGCAGAAAATCAGCCTTATGGGGTTGATTATTTGGTCTCAAACCCTGGAGAGACCTCCTGGACGGAAGAAGGAGGACCATGCTTTCCCATGGAACCAAGGGAAAGTTACTCAGAGCAACTGAATACAAAAGCAGCAAACAGTCCCAGTAGGATAAAATAAAAAGGATTATTTATTGTTTTCAAAAAATAATTGTATTTTATGCAGAAGAAATACCCAGCAAACATCTGCTCCCTCTGGCGCAGCACCGGGATGGGCCCTGCCTATGCATGCAGCCTGGAAATAGCAGGGAGCTGGCTCTGGAGACCTGCCCTGTGTCCCAAAGAGCCTGTCACCGAGCTGGCACAGCTCTAGCAGGAGTCAGGGCACGGTGGGATCTCTCCCAGTCAGTCTCTAAATAAGCCTGTTTCCAACAGGGCTCCAGCTGTTTTCCTCCCGAGACAGTCCCTGGTGCCAGATGTGCAGAGCACTGCCAGGCTCCCAAAGGCACCCATCCAAACCTCCTGGGGACTGCCAGGTTACCATTTGCATTTTCCACGCACATAACCTTTTATTTTGCTGTTAACAAACTAAATGCGGATTAAAAAAGGAGCAAAAAGGAGGATAAATTATCTCGCCTGCACAACAAAAGCCCCCTTAGAAAGGCTGCTGTGGTGCACAGGTTGCATCACGGCTGAGTTACAAGTCTCTGAAAGAGAGTTATAAAAAGGGCATTGGCTGTGCTGACAGCTCTCTTGGCTAAGAACAAAAATAACGCCAGGGCAGCAAACAGTGGAAAATCCCCAGCCTTGCTTCGTGCTGCTCCTCCCCGGCCCTCGCACAGGCTTTCACCGGGGTGGGATGTCGCCAGGCAGAGAAGCCATTTGGCAAGCAAGGAGAACCCGTCTTCATGAAATATAAATCACGGGCTGCAGCTTTGGATGCTGCTACCCCTTCAGCTGTTCCCGGTACGAAGGAAATGCGGGAGGGAGAGGGGGGGGACCCAGCACAACAGACAAAACCCAGCGAGCGCGGGGCTGCTGGGGGGGGGGCCCGGGTACCGCAGGGAACGCTGCTGGGAGCCAGCGAGGAGCAGATGTCACAGAAAATAAACAGCCCTGACACATGGCCCGGGAAGCTCTCCTGAATCCCAGACAGGCTCAAACCCACTGCAAGATGACTTTTAAGGTCACTTTTCCCCCGCTGCCCTTATGGAAAACAAGATGTGCTTAATGGTTTCTCCATCCAGCCCCCCCTTCACCACCCCGCTCGGGTGCGACTGGGGTCCCCGGGTCTCGCTTTTGGGCTGAAGCCCGAAGGAACTTGTTGTCCCAGTGTGTCCCAGTTACACCAGATGACAGATTGTAGATTGTGAAGGGGCTTGGAGGAGGCGTGTTGCTTTGATCTTTTCTGCTCGTTCTAAGGATTTTCCAATCCAGCTGTTGCAATAAAAATAGTTGAAGGACAGAATAATTATAGGACTGGGCCAGTAATTAAAGTCATGTCCGGGACTTCTGCAGTCCTGTGATCAGGTCATGCTGAACAAAGCTTTTCAAATTACTTCTTTAGCTTTCTGTCTAAGGGAAGACATCATTTTGATCTGTAGCCTTCATTTTTTAAAGCGGTTCATTTTCTCCAGTTACAGCTTAAAATGAGTAATGGATCAGCTGGTTTTATGCCTTTCTGTTACTAAGCACAAGTCTGACTTATGAACTGAATCAGCCAATACTGCAACCAGAGATTTAGCAAGGCTAAGATTTCTAGTGTCCTTACTATGCTCGCATACTGATGCTTCACATCACTACCACAAAAAGCTTTGAACCCCTCTTCATTCACAGATGTAGTATGGGAGGGAAGGTGCAAGACAGCAGGCATTTAAATAGCACATATTGCTACATGCTGCTTGGAGCCTGAATAGCGAAGAATATATTATTTTCTTTAGACTGGGCTACTAGTTAGTGTGAAAGAAGTGGCCGTGACACAAAGGAGTAGGTTCCTGGCACAGATGCTTGGGACATATTTGTACATACATGCATTTTGCATTAAATGGGAGTACAGAAGGTGCTGAGCCCAAACACTGGTATATACACCACACACAGAGGCATCTATGCATCTAATGATGCAGAGGAGTATATCCTACCATCACACGCACTGGGACTGTAAAAGGGAGGGCTGTGCATATCAGGAGGAGGTAAATTTGCAGATAACTGCTGAGCTGCAAAAGGGAGCAGCAGGGACGCAGCGGCTCTGGCCCGAAATCACGGGCAGAGCTACGTGGGAATGACCTGGGTGGTCCCAGTGCCGCGGGACCGGCCAGGGAGGGCAGCCCAGGCGACCACACACGCCACGGACCAGGGGCAAATAATAAAACCCACGACAGGGAACACACGAAATGCGCCCCTGCTTTTAGAAGAGCAAACGCCGGGCTCCTCCAGGGTCCCTTTGTCTCGGGGGGAGATGTGGGTGCGACTCGCCGCGCATCGGGAACGAGCCGCCGCCGCGCCTGCGCGTGTAGGTGGGCGCTGGGGACAGGCAGTGCCACCAGCCCCCGGCCACGCAGAACACAGCCCACATTGTCAGGGCTGCTCCTCGCCCGGGGACAGGGACATCCCCCCCAGCACAGAGGGCTGGAGGTGTGGGAGGGGGGATGCCAACAGTCCTCAAGCTCTGATTTCTTCATCTGCTTCTGAGACTGACTCAACCCAAAACGGCCCATGCAAAGGGGCAGGTGACACCTCTTCCTCCCAGACTTTGCATTTCTTAATCACTGACCTCGCTGTGCAACACAGACAAGATCTGACTCCTGCCCAAAGAGCAGAATGAGTCCATCAACCTCATATCCGCAGCTGCCTAATGGGATGGCTGGAGTGGTGGAGGTGGGATGGATGAGTCTGGGGATGCTCAGGAAGCCTCTGAGCTGGCTGGGCTCAAAACCGATCTGAAATCTGGGCCTGTAATGTTCACTAAAAACACAACGCAGAACAAAATTTCACACACATAGTTGCAAGACTGTGATGCCAACAAATATGAATTTAACTACTTAAATGCATTTCTCATCCAGCGCTGAACCTGCACCGAAGCACTGACAAAAGCCGTGTCCCTGCTCCACTTCCCTCCAGCTACAGGCAAGACAGCAATGAGACAGACTTGGATGCCTTTTTCTCCAAATACTTACCCCGAGTTCAGAAATGTTTTTCAGACTTTTTGGTGCTTTCCATTTCCCCCCGTGACCTACTGCAACATCACTTCTCATAAACCGTTAGTCTGGGTTGAGAAATAGATCCCAGACCTTGGCCCAGGCCATCCTCTAGAGGTATCAGATGCTTTTGCAAATACATTTTTCTGTGGACAAAAGCATGAACAACCCCAGCACAGGGCCTTTAAAACTGCAGACTGCTCCTCTTGGCAAAATCCAACCAAGTATCCACACAACATGGGGAGCATCTGAAATCAAGAGGTGGATGTGCAACCTTAACTCTGCTCTGCTCAGACTCTCCCTACTCTCTCTGAACAGGCACTGGAGGGAAAAAATTAAATGCAAGAGAGATAAAAAAGGGACAGACACCTGGGGATGATGGAAACACCCACGATGGGACAATCAGTCCCAGGGCTGAAAATACAGATGCTGGGATTCAATGGCAGCAGTGCCTGCCCCAGCTGAGGGCTGGGTGACCAGGATGGGAACTGGAAGCTTTGGAGAGGATTTGCGCTTTCTCCAGATTAGCCACAGATTTTATACTTGTGCAGCAGTCAAAACAAATCAGCTTGAAAGAAAAAGAAGTTTCCAGAAGGAAACATCTTGCTGTGCATAGGACATCCTGCATTACAAAACACATGGGCAAAGCATCGTCTCCTGACATCATGGGTTTTCTCTTCTATTTTAAGGACAGAGAGTGATTTTGTGGCACTGTGAAATGTTTTCCAAACAAATCTGGATTTTCAAACGATAGCGCAGCAGGCAAGCAACTGCCCCAACGGTTGGTGGAGTCAAGAGGAGGTACAAAGAGTCAGAGGATGCTCGTGTGGCCTGGCAGAGCCCAGCCTGGCCCCAGGGAGCCCCACGTGTCCCTGCCAGCAGGGACAAGCCCCCCACGACACCCTCTCCCCCCAAGAGGTGCTGATGATCATGGCACCCACCCTGCAAATGTGCCTTGATGATCTGAACAGCCATGTGGTAAATGGGATGTCACTGAAACTATACCTGGCCCGTATGCTGTTACTGGGTCATTGCCCTGCTCTGCTGCAGCTTTCACACTCTCAAGTTTCTCCTTATGTAAAGACACCACTCACATACCAGTAATTAAACCAGAAAACATATCCAAGTGCTTTGTCTGTAAGCCACTCAAAATCTGCACTGGATGGGAAAAAAGAAAATAAAATCAGATTTTAAAATTCTTTCAGGTCCTTCTCCATCTCTTAAGAGCCCCGTTCCAGCATCAGCAGTGCTGTGGATGGTGCCACAAGAGAAGGGTTTCTCTGCAGGCACTGCCTCCTCTCTTCAAAGCTCCTCGGGGACGCCAAGCCAGCACAGCGGGCTGTACACCAGCCTGGCAGAGCTACAAACCTCCACAGCCACACAGAAGAAACTTTCATTCTCTATTTCTCCAGGCACATGTCGATTTAACATGTACATTGCTTCCTCCCTGCCTTGAGATGGGGAAAATCTCTTCTCTTCACAGATGGTGGAGAGCTGTGCTAGCAAATCCTCACATCCCAGCCCTGGAGCATCCCTGCTTCCCCCTACGCTGGCGAGCCAGAGCTCCCATCTGCTCAGCACCAAGTTTCCCACTGGTTTTGGTTGGTATGGGCAGGAGAGGTGGGAGCAAGGAGCAGAATGCGGCGGACGAGGCTGCCCACACGCTCTGCTCCTTAGCAGAACACGAACCACATGCCACGGAATCCTCTCGCTTCTCCTCCAGCTGGGCTCTGGGCTCCTCCTTCAGCGCTCCGCGGCCTCGCAGCACTGGAGGGCAAATGATGTGTGAAAATATCTCCCTCTTGCTGCAGAGATGCAGCCATCAGTGAGAACCTGCTCCAGGCCAGGGCAGCAGAAACCAGAACCCCAATCACCCCCAGGCTGATTTGGTCGAAAGGTGGCTCTTTGTCATAATTCCCCAAACCACATCCCCGCAAACCACAAGACGTGGCATGTCCTTCATCCCGCCCCAGGGAAGCTGGGCACACTGAGCAGAACCTGAGGATTTCCCCCAGAAGCACAAGTAACACCAGGGAAGGGCTGAAATTCATTGCCTTTTCAACAGCTTAATGAAATGAGGCCTCCCGGAATAACGACGGAAACAAATCCCTTCCCTGTAGCCCCGCTCCTGCAAAACCACCTCAGGCATGAACTCTCTGAGGCAGACGGAGACCTGTAGAGCAGACATAGAAATGGTAAGCAAGGGGAATCTCTGGTTGAAGTTAAATAAAATTAAATAAGTCCACAATGAAGGATTGTTTTTAATCAGCTCATTAGGTCCAGCAGGACGCTTTCAGCAGCAATTAGGCATTTATCCTTATTTACGGTTGTGAGAGGAACAGTAAAATTCGAGCAGCTAGTGTTCCCAAGAAGATTCCTGCAGCAACATTTAATGCATTTCAGCTGCTTAACTACCACTGATTGAATAGCAGAGAGCAATGTTTCCACAAAGAGAAAACCCTTTTGTTTTCAGATAATGAAAAAACATTGATTTAAAGGGAATATATCTATGTGATTCCCTAACAGTGACTAAAAGCCTCATTTTGCTCCTGCTCTGGTGCAGGTTCTCCATGGCCTTCCCCCCCCCAACACCTAACACATCAGATGGGTTTCCAGGTTGCTGACATCCAGGCCATAAATAAATACCCCCCTCTTGTTTGGCAGTGGTGGGACTTTGCCACACCTGGTAAAAGCCACCACGCAGGTGCCAGCCGACCCTGACAGCCCATAGAGGAGCATCACCCTGCAACACGAAACCTGTGCAATAACGACAGACATAGCCAAACACCTTTTCATTTCCCTGGTCGTATGCAGACACGCACCAGCAACTGATGTACGTACAGCCGCCTCCCTGCAAACATGCATCAACAGCCCTGCAAAGCAAACGCTGCACTACAGCACAGGAGTCACTGGAGAGAAGGAAAGAAACGATCACGAAGCAGCAAAGAAATGATCACGAAGGCAAGACGTGCTCATTCGGCGTTTCCATCGCGAGGGATGGACTGTGCCCTTTCCTGGGGACAGCCAGCCGTGCGTGGGGAGGGCAGCGCTGCCCGCTTGCCTCTGTTTGGAGGAGAGAGAAGCGCTTTGTGTCTGTTCCTGAGGTTGGGTACGGCTTTCACAATTGTTCTGCGAAACAACTGTCAGAGCAAACACCAGCAAATTCATTTGCATCTTGTCTTCTCCCCCTTAAAAATCATCATTCCTATCCTTTCAGCAACTAACACTTCAGAGCTGCGTACCCTTTAATCACAGGCAAGAAGGAAAGTCAGGCTTGTCGTGGGAAACGGGTCCTAGGCTGAGACTATCGATGGTCCAGGGTCTGTTGACAATCATTTTCCATACCCCCTGTAACCTCAAAGGAGTCCCCAAACACATCTTTGCTCCTGTCCTCTGAACAAAAGGGCATTTTACAAAGCACACCCTGCAGCAGCAAATGCTTGCAGAGACAGGCACTTTTGACACGATCAGTGCCAACCCTCCATAAAAACTCCAGGCAGACCTATTTGTTTGGGATAATTGTCCAGATACCCCTCCCATTACATTTTCAGCACATCTTTAAGAAACACATCTTTAAGGAACACGTGCACAGGCCGTTTCTCGCAGCCCCTGGTTTCTTCCCTCATTCCTCCGCGGGATTTTTGCCGTATGCTGCATTTTCCTTTCACTGCCTGTAACCCTCCTGCCTCGCACGTGGGTGAGTTTTCAATCCCAAGCCCTGCAGGCCGTATGCATTTTAAAAGAACCGAGAAAACAAACAAGCATTGAGAGAAAGCGCTGTGATATCACCAGGAACAAGGATGGCTTCCTAAAGTCACCCACCAGCACATACCGGGAAGAGCCGTGGCAGCATCCCTCCAACTCCGCATACGGCAACACGTGGGAAGTGGGAATGAATTTGTCAATCCCCTGAACTTTAGAGCTGATGCCAGCAGTAAGGATTTATACTTTAGCTTGTCTCCATAGCTTTCAGCCAGCTAGAGCTCACCCGACCTCCCTCCTGCAGCACTCTCGAGTTGGGACCAGCTGCACCCAGGCTCCAATTGCAGAAATATTTTAAAAATGCAGGAGGAAGGGGATAATTGCACTTGCTGCTATTCAGAGCGTTTTGCAGCATTTGAGTACAGACAGTGGTTATGCCTTCAAGAGGCAACTCATTCCCTTGCAGAGCTGCCTGTCACTACTGAGAACATGGGCAACTCCAGGGACAGACTCAATCTATCACAGTCGTATCTCGGCACTACATAAATGTGAACTAATTTATCATCCCATCCTTCTGGTAATGTAAGGAAATATTGTCAATTCTATTACACAGCAGAACTCTAGTCCGGAGAGGTTAAGTGTTACCCCAAGGTCAGACAAAAGATATGGCATGAGTGGGAAATGAGCTGAGATCATCGGAGTAACTCAGTTTAATCAGAAAATACCACTTAACCTTTACAAACCGGTCACAGTCAGGGGGAAAAAAAAAAAAAAAAAAAAAAAAAAATGGACAAACATGAAACTTTCCGTGGAAGACGGTGACGTGGCTGTCGCCAGCCTGCACGTCCCCCACGCGCCTGCACCGTGCCCCCACGGCAGCTGGGAACTGGCCCCACGGCAGCTGATCCGCAGGCTGCGGGGGCCGCCCCGGGACCCGCGGGGCACCGGGTCACACCCGCCCCGCTAAGCAGCTCCCACCCTCCCGGGGAGCCGCTTGTTCCTGCAGCTTTTCCTTTTATTGGCAGGAGCGAGGAAGAAAAAAAAAAAAACAACCAAACAAAACCAAAAAAAAAAAAAAAAAAAAACCCAAACAAAAAAACAAAAAAAAAAACAAAACAAAAAAACAAAAAAAAAAAACCAAAACAAAAAAACAAAACAAAACAAACAAAAACAAAACAAAACAAAAAAACAAAAAAAACAAACAAACAAAAAAAAAAAACAAAAAACCAAAACTAAACAAAAAACCCCCACAGTTCATTGGAGTTATCTTTGGTAGAAAACCAAGGGGCTCCAGAGCATCGTTTCTGCATGGGCTGCACCTTGGGCATGACATAACATTTAAGGAATGTGGGGTGGGTTACAGCTAAGATGAAAAAGCAGTCATTTTTACACGTCCTCTTGGGGGGAGAAACGTGTAACAACTCTCCTGATATTACAACCTATTTGGAGAAATAGACAGTCATTAACTTCATTAGGATGTTGCTCTGTTTAAGGGGGACAAGGAAGGGAACTGGTGTGGAAAATACGGATTAAGAAGGAAAAAATACAGGTGGGAAGGTTTCTCAAGGAGAAGCTTTAAGGGGTAGTTTTAGGGCACACTGACAACACCCATTTTAGCGCTGCGCAGGATCCCACCTGTGAGCGCTTCACCGGGCAGCGGGTGATACTGGGGCTCCTCCAGGAGCTTCTCAATCACCATTTCTATGCCAAAGCAGGAGTCCCAGCAGCCAGACCCCGAAGAGGCTGTCGGGTGGTGCCCCTGAAGAAGACTCTGGGCATCTTGTCTGGCTCCTGATGGAGCAGCACCCACGCTCAAACCCAACCCCCCCGGCAGCCTCAGGAGAGGCCGAGAGCGTGGGGTACCCCCAGGGTCCCTGTCCCCTGCCCTCACAGCAAAGCTCCTTTCCAAGGCCATCCACCCCACGCTGCTCGGGGAAAGCGCGACAGAGGTAAGAGCAAGGGGGGGGCCACTCAGCCTGAGAGCGGTTAATGTGTGCCCCCGCTGTGTCCCTTGGCCACCCCTCCCAGGGACGGCAGCATCTGGCCCCTGGTGATTAACCAACTGCTAATCAGATGGAGCAATAGCTATAAACAGCAACTGGGGGACAGGACAGCTCATGAAGCAATCGCTCTGGAAAAGCTGCCTTTCCCCTTCGGGCTCCCACTCAAGTCTGCTCCACAGAGCACAGCCCCGAGGAGGAACACGCAGACCTGGGGGGGTTGCAGCAGGCTGAGCCTCTTTAGTAAATTTGATGGATGCAACACCCAGAGACAGGCAAGAAGATGAACTTCTCTAATTGCACAGGGCCGGGAGATGGTCTGGCTTGAATTCATTAAGGGCACCAACCCTGCTTCCCGGCTGGTGCACTGGTCATAACCCGCACCTCGTCCACCCCAGTGATGCGCCTTCAGATGCTCAGGGGGGGGTGGTTGGGGCGATGGGCAAAGCCACTTTGGGCAGAGGACCCCAGCGTTGACCTCCCGCTGCCCGAGGAGCCATCGGAGGCAGGAGCGAGCTGCCGCTGCCCCCCCGCGCCCTGCACCGCAGACGCGGCTCCCAAGGCAGCCTGCAGCTCTTGACCCTGCAAAGAGCATCAGGCGCGACTTATCCCAGCAGCAACTTCCTCCTGCGGCTGCTTCTCGTTCATGACAGCAAATGACAGTGACCCAGGCAGGAGCTGTGTCTCAGCTCACGTCTCGGCAGCGCTCCGGACGAGGCCGCAGCGAGGGTTCAATAGCTGTGACACATGCTGCTGGCCACAGTCAATCCCCATGGCCGGAGACGGCAAGACATGGCAGGGAACATGCTGCCCAGGCAAGGTCCCCTCCCTCGGCGCTTTCATTCAGTTAAAAAGCTCAAAAGGTCAGCAAGACGTTGAATCTACATTTGGTCACAAAGAAACAGCTGGAGGAGAAGGGTCCCGCAGGGTCCCACGAGCTCAGAGAGCTGCCCAGCCTCTCCTCTTCCCACGCCAAGGGCTTTCCCAGAGCATCTCTCACACCCTCAAACTGTAAAATAAACGGTGACTTATTCACCTGGTACGTGCCACACGAGCTGCCTACACCGCCCCGCACATGGTGCCAGGCAGGACAAGCCGCATCCACGGGCACGACGCCCATCGTCACAGACACGCACGCCCTGCCCCTGCAGGAAGGGTTTCCCCCTGGCACACAGGGAAAAGGTTAATGAAGCAAAAGGAGCTGACCCGCAGCAAGCGGGTGGCCCAGGGGTTAAACGGCCCTTGGCTGCTCCTGTACCAGGAAGCCACTTTAGTAACTAAATTAATTGGAGTATTTGTGTCTCTATCTCACATTACTGAGGTCCTGGTCACTTGTGAACACTAAAGAGCCTGGGAAAAAGCCCTTTACCCTTCCATTACCCTTTAACTCCCTCCTAGGGACTCTCAGTGCCCTGTTGAATCCTTTAACGGGCAGGAAAGCTTGATTTCAGCCTCAGCAGGGTCCACGCCACAGCCCAGAGCAGTCCCCAGCACTGATGAGAGCTGCTGTGCCCCTGCCCGGAGCCAATGTCCCCAGTGCCCTGGTTTCGGTGACTGCCACCAGTGAACCCGGGGGACAAGGGTGAGCTGCGGGAGCAGCACAGGAGCATCCCCAGGCAAACGCGGTGGCACAGGGACCCGGGAGAGCCCTGGTCCTGCCTGCGCCTCTGCAAACAGAGGCTGTTTATTCCACGGATTTTCATTTCAAAACAATTCACCAAGATTTTTTTATTTAGCAGATGGAAAAGAAAATAATTGCGTTAGTACAGATCATCCTTGATTTTATTAAGCCGAACACTCCCTCCATCAGGGAAATGCAGTTATTTTAGTAGCACAACCAGAAGGAAGGTGAATGCTTCTGGGGTTTCGGGTTGAAAAGCCACTCTAGGGCAGCTGTCCTGAAGCTTGCAGGCAGCAAGGCCAGGCTGGGGGCAGAGCTGGGCGCTTTCAGACCCACTCGCAGTTGTGGGTGCTGTTCAGGGCTGAATGGGTGCAATTATTCAAGTACTGAACATTCCCCACTGGGAATTATAGTATTCAAAGGTGAAAGAGGACTTAAGCATGAAATCTTTCATTTTCATGGGGTGATGTAAGCCCAGAAGAAGAGCTGAGAGAAGAGCTACCAGAAGGAGCAAGGAGGGGTTTGCCCCCGAGAACAGGAGGCAGAAATGGCCCCGAGGGCTGCGACCAGCTCCAAGGAGCCGATGGGCAGCATCGTGGGGCAAGTCCTTCTGTGCCTCCTCAGAGGGCTCGGGGAACAGATCGGGACTGTGCAGCCGCCCGCACAGAAATGCACCCCCGGAGAAGCTGGAAATGTCACCTTACGCTGAGGTCCGTGGGGAACCACCTGCTCCAGCCCCACGGGTGCTTCCCCACGTGTAGAGGTTCTGCTCCCCCTTTACAGTCACCTTCATCCTTCTGGCTGCTTTCAGCAACGCTCCTGATCCGTCCCCTTCAACCACCGCCCCCCCAGCCAAGGTCCCCGGACACCACCTCCCCCCCAGTCTGTAACCAGATCAAACACGCCGGTGTCACCAACCAGGCAGGGACATGCCTGCTGATGATTAATCCCCGTAAGTGAGCTGTATTTACAGACACCAGCTCTCCCCCAGGGCCTGGCCGAGGGCCCTCAAGCTGTTGTATCACCTTACAGCCCGTCATGACGTGCGGGCAGCTGCCAGACACCGTGTCCTCCATCCCTCGCCCTTACACCAGGCAGCCCCCGCAGTGGTTCTCCAAGACCACGTCCTTATGCTGTCAGCCCAAATCCAGAAATAAATCTCCCAAGAAGAGTCAGTGTCGGTAATTAAGCCGCTCTGCTCTTCCCAGACACCACCTTGGAGCACATCTGGTTCCCGTGTTCTGCAAAATGCCTCTGACATTTAATTTCAAACCTCAAGTGCTTCGACAGCAGTGACGGAGCAAAGCAGCAGCCAATCTGACATTTCATCCCTGAGCCATCTGACGTACAACATTCAGATGAGACCACAGCACAGAACAGTTTGGAGAAATGGGAGGGGACCAAGAAAGGTAGGGCAATTCTTCAAAACCTTATATAAAAACACAAACAAGGCTGTCTGGAAGTCTGCCTCTCTCAGCAGCACTGGATTTGCCTTTGCAAAAACACTGTGTGATGGGTTTTCCTTGCCCTGTGCACACTTAGACCCTAATTACACGTGGGGAATCACAGGAAGATCATTACCTCTCTACATTCCCTTAACAAGTCACATTACTATAGTATAATTGCACTCATGCCTGGGAAATCCAATTTCTGATGACTGCCCACCTGCTATAGCTTCACAAATCTTCACAAAAAATAATCTTTTACTGGACTATTCTGTAGGCATAAAGCGTGTCTTGTAATGATTTTCCGAAAAGGGCAAACCAAGTATCACAAATCCACATTTTCAGACAGTTTTCCAAAGGAAAATCCCTCCCTGCACTGCCTGGCTTTCAGCTGGTCACTGCCAGTAACTCCTCAACCTGTTGGCCCATTTCAAATCCCGCTCAGGACCCCTTTGCCTCCGCTAAAGACATTCAATTCCTGCAAACTTTCAACTTATGGGACAGACATTCATCTAGGAGACTTTGATGCACAGACTTTATTAGTTATGCAGTTAAAAAATCAAGCCAGCCCCACGGCTCTGGCTGTGTCCCCCTGCATCCACCCACTGCCCCAACTCGGGCAGGCTGGCTGCCTTCACTCCCCTTTCCTCTCTCAGACCCCACCACCAACATTTTTAAATAATTTATTTCCCAACAGAAGCAGTTGGCGACCCAAAGTTAATAGTCTACGTGTCTCCCACCACCCGCCTGTAATATTTTGGTGGCCCCTTTCTAACTGCCTGTCCTCAGACATGAAAAATTGACAGCCTTTGACGACAGACAGCACGTTTTAGCCTGATATAGCAGAGATGCTGTGAAATCACACGTTATTTATTACCCTGAGCTCAGAACTAGAAGGGAAACACCATTCCCCAGTATTTCTCAGCAATGCCTTCGCAAGTTTGCCAGTATGTTTTCACATTACGCTGCATAAAATTCTCACCCTTTGCAGCATGGGCATTAATATTGCCCGCACAGTCACTCCATCTGCCTTTTGAGCCCCCCTTCAGAACAGTAATAAATTAATTGGTAGAAGCATTTGGCTTGTGCATAATGAAGTTGGCACAAAACCAGCTTTTAACCTTCAGGACCGAGTACAGGATACAGAACAGGGATTACTTGCTTACTGTGTTTAGAAAAAATAAAACGGGATGCGTATGCATATCGAAAGACCAGGGTGGTGCTTCATATTTTAAAAGAGTCAAATTGAAGGCAAAGGCAGCAAGGCTGTGCCCAGCAGCCTCGCGTGGGGTTTCTCCCGTGGGCTTTGCTGCAGAGGAGCTGCCCCGCAAATCTGCCGTCACGGGCACCCACGCCGAACCGGCAGCGTTTCTGGCACTAGCTGTGAAAATGGGAAGGCAAAAGCAACCAGTTGGTGCCCGGAGAAGGTGCAGATGGGCACAGGAACAGCGTAGGTGCCAGCGATAAATGACATGTAAGTAATAGGAGAGGAAAAAAATAAAGCAGCTGCAGGAGCAACCGTTGCTTTGTGATCTCCAGCTGTGCAAGATCAATCCCAAGACTACAAGCAGTATTTAGTTGGGAGGTGTCTGAGCCAGGGAATGCATGAGCTAAGGACCATTATCATTTCCAACATCCCACGGGCTGGAAGATATGAAATACGTGTCCTACAAACCCTTGTAAATGCAAATCTCCTCTTGCTGACAAGGATGAGAAGCAGGGGAAAACTTCACTAGATAAATCATGGAGTTGAAAGACAAGCAGAAAACAAAGGAAAGAAAAACTTCAATATTTAACTACTCCACTGTCTCCCACCTCATCTCAAATTCACCCAGCCGAGCTCTGCATCAAGGGGGTGAACTGCTGCAAATGTTAAATGCAAAATATCTTTCAAAAAGCCATTAAAACATTGTAGCTGCCAGAAACAAGAGGTAATGAGAAGGGATTGGGAACAAAAGCCTGAATCAGCAATTTCCTGGAGTTCTGTATGCCAAAGTTTGAGCTGAAATCTGGCTTTGGTTTTTTAGCAAAATACTTAAACGCTTTTCTCCCCCCGACAGCACTCAGGGAGAGGAGAAAGGATCCCACTGAGTAAACCCGAGATCACCTCTGGCCGGAGCCACGGAGGGAGCGTCGGGGCGGCTGGTGCTCAGCACCGCTCAGCCGAAGCATCCCAACGCTTCCCCACCCGGGGCCGCGGTCCCGCTGTCCCGCTGCCCGAGCCAGCGCTCAGCCAGGCCCCGGCATGGCCGCTCCCAGGGCTTTTCAAAAAAAAAAAACAGTTCCCAACCTCCTTCCCTTGACCTCCCCCAGGACAGAAGATACTATAGGCATGCAGAGCGTGTTCCACGTTGGCTAAAGTGATAGGGAAACCAGTAAATGTTTTTCACATGGGTTTTGAGTGAGTTTCTTTCCTTTTTTTTTTTTTTTTTTTTTTTTTTCTAGCACAAACTGCTGACGTTTGCCAAGCAACACTATTCTTACACTGAGGGAACCATGCAAGCCTGGGTTTTGCGTAGTGGGTTTAAGAGTGGAACAGTATCCAAAAGAAAGCTACACACTAACTTTGATTTTAAAAATAGCGTTATTTTGGGTTTCTTAACTAAAATGCACACACACTACAGTGTGGATCTGGGTCACTGTAAAAGGAAAAAAAAAAAATATGCAATACACTGATTCCAAATTTTCCAGTATTCAGTGTAGTGCTGACTGCAACATCCCCAGTCTGCAGTTCTTGCTTGCTCTCAAGAGCTGGTACCATAATGCACGCACCCATGCCACCGCTTGTGGCTGCCAGGCTTGAAGGTTCAGGCTGGTTTCTTCCATGCTACCACAGAGTTCCACATTTGAATCTCACTGCGAGCTAATGGCACCGAAGAGCCTAACCCATTTAGACATTTCTCCACTTTAAGACTTTGTTAGAAACGTTGATCAGGCAAGCATATGCTTAAGAGAGCTACGTTAAAAAAGTCATCTCTCCCCAGAGGTATTTTCACAGCTCATTTATTAAACCCCCTCAAAGAACTGAGGGGAGGAGCCAGCATCAATTGTTTTTAAGCTATAACAAGTGATGAGAGCGCTCAGTTTTGCCTTCCAGCCTTGCTGCTAGTTTCATTTCTAACAAGCTGCACTTCAAGGCAATGCACTTATCACACGAGCAGCTTTATTTCAAAGTGTGAACAAAGGGAGAGCTAGCCGCAAGCCTGATCACTTCTGGGCTGATCCTGTGTCCGCCCAGATGCATCTTTATACCCAACTCAACCAGGCTCCTGGCTCAAGAGTTACGCTCTAATTTAAGGATGGGATTTTCATGCTCGTTTGCAGACAAGCCCATGCTCAGTACTACAATATGGTAAAGCAACACCATCCCCACCAGAAGGTACCAAGGGGCTTCTGTTAATGAGTTTTGGCTTGGTCCCAAGCAGGACCACTTGTTTTTTCTTGCCTGAATATATATCTATAAAGGCAGCAACGTTTTCCAGGTCAGAGGAAGAGCGTTGCTGCCTGGCTGCAGGAGGTGGGTGGCTGCAAAGGCAACTGCTACCTGGACAGCAGATCCTGAGTGTTTATCACCACCCAAGACAGAAATGCGTTTGTACAAACTTGGTTGGAACATTGCTTTTACAAATGTGGACAGAGGAATTGGGTCTGTACCATTTGGAAGGTGGGAAGATGCTCAAACCCTATTCCCCTGAGGACCTCAGCCTGCTCTCACTTGGCAAGTGCTTCCTGAAGTAACTGGGGAAATGACAAGCTTGTCAGAACCAAGCCCATTGAAGCAGCCTGATAAAGCCAGAAAATTTTTTCACTGCTCATAAAACACTCCTTACAATTACAAACAGCTGTTTATTTTGCTAGTTAGCTCTTTTAAAGCGTTCTTTCCAATGCATAATGAAAAGTGTCAAGCATTTTCCAGGAATTTTCAGAGCAGAGAAAGTTTGGCATTCTGCTATTTGAGAACCACTGAAAGGGTGCAATTAGCTTAAGAACAAGCATCTATTCTGGGTGGCAACCTCAGGATCCTTCCTCTGGCATCCAAACAGGCAGCATGTGACAAGCGGATGCCAAGTAGCCGAGCCTCCCTCCCGCTCAGGCATGCATACAATTCCCATAATATCTGCCTCCCAAGCCTTGCTGGTCAAAACCTACAAGGCATCTGTAACGCTTTGTATGCTTTGCATCGTTTGAGAAAGCTGCAGCTTCAGGAAATACAAGCAAACCCAACGCAAGGTGCAGCTGGGTGCTCCCTGCGCGGCACAGGCAGGGCAGCGGCAGGAACCGGGGCTCTCGCCTCTCCTGCCCGCAGTGCTTTCTACAGCTGGGAGATGAAGATTAAATTACAGTGGCATTAAATCAAATCCGTTCCTCATCCGCCCTAACTAACAGGTTTCCACCATCAAAATCTCAAGGAACACCGGAGAGGTGAGCTTTGAGGTTTGGAAACAGGATTTCCATGGGGGAGGAATGAAGCCTGCAGGATCGAAACCTGCCCGAGAGCACGTGGGGAGGCACGAAAGCCGTTTAGGCTTTGGAGTGTCGCCGAGTCACACGCCAAGATCAGAGGAGGATGGTTTGGAGCAACAGACACCCTCGCAGCATGTCAGACCCCTTCTTTTTGGGGGTTGCGAGCCCCCCCGGCGCTCTCCCCAGCCGCTCACTCGCATGCCCCGGGAGCGCAGCACTTGAGCGTGGCCATAGCAACCCGTGTTCATGCGCAGAAATGCCTGCCAGAGTGAAAAAGGGGGGGAATCCACTCCCCAGCTCAAAAATTATTCATGAGAAATTAGTGAGAGCTACCACAAGCCCTTCGAAGCATGCTTCCCCCCCAGCCCTGCCTGGAAGCAGACAAGCAGAGAACCTTCCTCCCCATTCCCCTTGGCAAAAGTCTGCTAATTTAATATTTAAAAAGGAAAAGAGCCCTTTCTTGTGATGTCAGTTCTGAAGCACCTTTTTCTGAGTGCCTTTTTTTGTTGTTCTTAATTAGAAGAAAGACTTTCTTGAACGGAGTCTCTGAGCAAAGAGGTCTGTCACCCCATCACTGCTTTCAGACCACCTCTCTCCTAATCCTCTAGTTCAGCTCCCATTGCAGCCTAAGCCAGCACAAGTTGCTCACATCAGAGATTTCTGACCCCATTTGGGTGGGGGAGGCTTTTTTTTTTTTTTTTTTTTTTTTTTAATTTTCTCCAAATGCCAAACCTGATCTTGCACCAAAAGTTAATTTGAGGCTGTGGGCAGACTCTCAGGGATACAGCAATGCTATGGGGAGAGGGGCCGCCCTGAGCCACCCCTTTTCCCCATCCCTCTGTCCCCAGACACCCACAGCCTTTTGCTTGCTTACTTTCACCTTAGACTTTTCCTGCACCCATGTGCAGTCTAGAACCAGCAAGGGGCAGAGAAATCCCATTACTGCAGTAAATAGAGTCTGTTTTCCGCACGTCACCGACATGGAAAAGAAAATAACCCATCAGGACATATAAGAAATTGATCCAATTAATGGACTGTGTTCTGCCACAATTACATGCCAGTTGGGAAACCAGAAACCTCCTTACCATTCCCACCCTACCAGAGTTCAATAAGCATTTCCCGTGGGAATCGCAGCCGGTTACCCCCGAGGCTCAGGGACTGCTTCTCCCCTTCCCTCCGGAGCGGGCAGAGGGTTTGCTCCAGCCGTGGCAGGAGGAACGAGCGTGCAGGGGGGCCAGCACTGCCCAGGGTTCCCCCTGCCCACCCCGGCAGTCTATTAACCACCCAACAGCCTCATTTCAGCCATTTTATGCTAATTATTTTCCGTACAGTTCTATGCATAATCCTTCCTACAGAGAGACACGCATGGAAATGTGTTTGTCATAGTCCGAGTGCCGGCAGCGCAGTCAGCTCGTCCCACCAGGCTCGAGACACGGCCGGTCCCGCTCCGTTCGGGGATGCCAATGATACAGGGCCTAGATAGGAACAGGGGATGTAAGGGTTAATATGGGAATAGCAAGAAGGGGATGACGAGAGAAATAGTCCAGATAAGGGTTTGCCTAGCTTGTACGAGGTGTTTGTGTTGCTCGACCACTATCTCCTGTTTAAGTAAAAAGCCTCCTCCACCCCTGAGTAAGTGAAGATTACCCCACAACCGGCACAAACCTGCTCTGTGGGTCCAGGGGGTGACAGGGACTGCGCAGGAATTCGGGGTGAAAAGTTCAGCACTGAGGAAGAGGAGATACTTCCTCCCACGACCCCTGCCCAGGACCAAAGGAACTCACTGCGCAGACTCAACTGGGAGGAGACCATGGAAATGCTAATTTTAATACGAAGCGGGGATAGGTGATGCATATGTATAGGCGTATTGCGAAATATTATGAATATGTAATCATTTGCTCTATAAATCTAAGGCAATGGTGCCACATGGTAGCACACATTAGGAGGAGTGATCCCCTGTGTGCCCAGCGCTGAAGAAACATACCTACTTTACAATCTATCAGATTGTGGAGTCTGTTTTCCGCACGTCACCAACGCCATCCCGTGGGATCACTGCCGCCCTCTCCACCAGTTCCCAGCAAACCAGCTGCTCCCCGTTACGTGGTGACTAAGGGCTCTTGTTGCATCTCCACCACCGCAGCCCGGCGTGGAGCCCGGGGGCGTTAATTTTGACCTGCCTTTCCACGCTGGGACTGCACAGCACAATTATGGGTATGGAAGGAAAGGAGCCAGGACAACAGGAGAAGGAACACGAAAGGCAGCAAAAATGAGCTTATCCAGACGCTTCGGTTTCTGCTTTCCCAAATTCAGGTGCTTCATAAGCAGGAGAGAAACTGAGACTTGATCTACCTGTGGGGAGACTGACTTGCAAGCAACTCTGGGCCCATGAGAGTCCCCCCAACAGATGTCTGATGGAGCGTATTCTGAAAACAAACCAGCAACACTGAAACACAATTGGTGCTATCAGGGCTTTTAGGATAGATTTTCCAGTCAATCTTTTGAGAGGTTTTCATTTTAATCAGATCAAATTACAGCAACAGACAGGTATGACTGATGTCTATAACTCAACACAGCATCTCCAGAGCAACGCTGCTGCAATTACACCCAAACCGTCTGACCATGTGGCTGGTGTGGAAACCTGGAGCAGCTCAGAGAGCAGCCTTGCTCCCCGCAGCACAGGCAGGGCTGGAGGGAAAGGCTGAATTTGTGTGCCGGGATGTGCCAGCATTGCTGGGGGCAACAGAGATGCAATATCCTCCTTGCACCACACAGCTCACAAGTCCGGAGAGAGGAGAGCAGGGAGGCAGATTTCCAGGTCACCAGCTCGTACATGTTTTTTGCATTCCTCCAAAGCACAAAGCCAGCCCAGTGGGCTGCACTCTCCTCTGTGCACGGATCTTTCTAGGGTCTCAAGAGCCAAAGCATCTCAGTACAATGAAGGGTTAGGCAAAGCAGAACAGACAAAGCCTGCCATTAAATAGTAATGAAAATACCCAGCATAGTTTGTGGGAGGAAGACAACACTAATCACCTCCCCAAGGAATTCACCTCCATCAGCTCCATCTCCTCATGCCCAGAGGCTGCAGGGTGCTCCAATGCCTCCTGCCACCGCCTTGGGGCTGCCTGCAGTGCAGGGGTGTGCGGGCAGAGCCTGCCGGGGAACTGGTCTGTTCCCAGTGCTCCACGTCTGCCATTGGGGGGGGGGGGGGCATCTATAGGTGCTCTGGAGTCACCTCCTTCCCACACCAGCTTGGATCCAGACAAACCCATTGCACAGTGCAAAGGAGCAGGAGGCTACAATCATCTTATGCCCAGATTACTGCAAGGCCACCAACTCCTTTTGCAAGGAAAAGCTTTTCAGTAACCCAAGAAGTCAGAATAGCACATTTACATCTTGCTCTAAAGCTCCCTGGACTTAAAGAGAAGCATCCTAATTAAATCAAAAGGTACATATGTTTCTGATGAGTGCTGGTATTTAACACCACCACCTCCCCCTGGCAGAGGAATGGGCTGTTTCCATCCAGGCACGATGGCAGCATTATTCAGCTCTGTCTCAGTGACAAGCAGCCCCGAGAACAGGAATTAAGGGGTTACATGCCCACGTCATCCCTACCTGACTTGGAAAAGCATGGAAAGCAAAGTAGTCAAAAGACACACTGTGATAATAGAGCTCAAAACCCAATTAACCCACCCTGGGCAGCTTCCAGCCACCCACGGCAAAACGAGGCAACCAAGGAGCAAAGCCAGGTCCGGGTGCAGGCGGCCGGTGTCAGCACACCGCTGCCACGGCAGGACAGACGCACACGGATGGAGCCACCGGCAGGTCGGACGGAGCCACCGGCAGGTCTCACCCCCAAGGTGACACACCGTGCCCTTGGGAGGCCCTCGGGACGTGCTGGTCAGCCCTCCAGCAGGACACAGCAACGGACTTTCCTGCCCATCCTATTGCAAATGTCTCAACTCCAAGGCTTTTACAGAAAATCACCTCCACCTCCTCACAAGTTACTCCAGAGGCAGAGCGATGCCTACCTTTGCCTTTCCCACTTAAGACACAGCTTTTCCCCTCCAGAGCTTGGGTTAAGGTTCTCCATCTCCTCTATCCCAAACACAACGTGTCTCCACGTGCCGGGGAGGATGTGCTAAAGCCCCTTGCAGAGCTGTGAGCCCTGCAGCTTCAGCATGGACCGGACCTGCCCGGGGGGGCGAGCCTAGAAATCATCAGGCTACTGCCCAAGACCCTTTCCCCATCCTCCCACCGACATGGGGCTGTGTTATCTCCAGCCCACCCATCCCCACAGGCAGGTGAAGGGGAGCGGGCACAACAGCCATTATTAATAACTCTGACTTTCTCCTCCCTTCTGTCCCTGCTCTTGCTGGATTTTCCTTCATGAATAACGTAGGAGCTGTGGTGCAGGACACTACCCACTCTGTCCCCCACTCGGGAGCAGGGTCGAGTGCCAGCCAGGGCCTGTCCCCACGTCCTGGCTGCCAGCACCACCAGTACAACAGGGTTTTGCTCCCAGATGCAGGTTCCTTTTGTTCCAGCCCGGCTGGCAGCAGCGTCGAGACAGACCCGCACATCATGCAGCAAAGCTGCCGGGGAGGCAGAGCAGAGATCTCACCAGCACCAGAGCCAGCCCATGGATGGAAACTTTTAAGCCAAGGAATTTTAAGTATTTCACCAATGTTTCAGCACAGATTTTCCCCCTCTCCAGCAGCAGCATCTCCATTTTGCAGCTATGGAAACTGAGGCGATAAAGGTGAGGAGTCTCAGGGAGCTTCATCATCTACCACGCTCGTTTGAGTGACTCTCAGATTGCTCAGGTACCGAACTGAAGTGCAGAGAGGTGATTTAATTAAAGCCCCCTTCCCCTTTACCCTGTTGCCACAGTTCTGCTATGCCCCAAGCGCAGATTCTGCCAAGGATGTTATTTATTGCAAGGTACAAGATGAAGCCTGAGAAGTACAAACCCCTCCAGTTCAAGCAAGAGAAGCTGAGGAGGAGGCTGGCCCTTGTTTGAGAGGACAGCCTTTGGACAGCACGGGCTTTTCTGCCCTTCTACCAGCTGGGATGGGGAAAAAAAAAATAATGAAAATTCACTTTGAGCTCTCAGATCCTGGTCTTGCAACGCAGAAAGCACAAAGCACACTGCAGAACCAAGCTCCAAATGTCTCTTAAACCCTGCCTGCTCCCGAACTGTCCTTGAGGCTGTGCCCGGGGTGCAAGGTGTCCTACCTCAAGCACACGGGGAGGTGGGTGGCCTTCCCTCCCACCCCCCAAACCGCCGCGCAGCCATCCTCTACCACCACCACGGGCTAACGACACACGAGCAGGGCCCGAACGCAGCGGAGCACGAGCGAACAGAGCAAAGCAGCTGCCTCCTCCCAACCCCGCGTCGCGCTCCGACCGTTCTGCTGAATCACTTACTGCATTGCCGGCGCCTCTGGTGGGACCTTCCCCAAACCTGGCGAGGCTCACGCCCGAGATGCAGCGCCCAGCAGCATCAGCTGCGGGTTTAACTCCTGGATCGCAGCACACCAAAGGCATTCGGAGCCAAGGAGAGGATAATTACCTCCCAGCAGGTTCCAGCGGAGCCTGGACTGTCCTGCCCTACGTATAATTAACTGCAGCTCTAACAGTTAAATGCTTTTCTGCCAACCAGACTCTAGCTGCCAGGAAAGAAACACCCTCCCCACGAGGGTGGCTGCTGGGGTGCAGGGGTACCCCGGCACAGCTGAGAAGCGGGGTGACTCCCAGCGTGGGGGAGAGGCAGACGCGTCTCAGCTCATTCCCACGCGCCGGCAGCGTGGGCTGAGCAGTCAGACACGAACAGGTTTTCCTCACCGTGTCCCCCCCATGGTGCAGAAAAGCTGACTCAGAGCTCATGGTGGGGGTAAAATAGAGGGTGAGGGGAGAGAGTGGGGGGGACGAAGGGAGCGAAGATGCCGACAGAGTCCCGGAGCCGGAGAGAGCGCAGCCGTTTGCAGCTCTGCAATGAGAGCCAAAGGCTGCAGCAAACCCTGCACCGAGCGGGCATTAGTTCCCATACAGATCCCGAGTGCCCAGTGCAGGGCACTTCTGCTCCCAGTAACACCACTATGGCCCCCCCATCATAACACAGGGCCTTTAATAGCACTGCACTTGCAGGGAGAGCGCGCTGGCACGGCCCGGGCCGTGCACCCCCGGAGCTGGGGCAGGCAGGACAGCCTATACAAGGACAGAGGGACACAGGGATTTTTTTCCTTCTTGATCAGAGAAACAGGAGATTGCTCTCCTCCCCAAAATGCCTCCCTGGTCCAAAGACAGCTTATCCCAGAGCTGCTCTGGGCTGAACAGCAGGTGAGACCTCCGGAGTCCTGGGTCACTCAGCCTTCCCCCCTCCATATGACTCAACACTTTCTGATCCATGAGGAGGACTGAAGTGATTCTGCATTCCAGCTCTGATGTGAAAAAATCCTCAAAAAGCTGAATCTCAGGCCCTCGCTCACTGTCATGGTACATCCTATGTTTTACTATTTTCTCAGTAGTGAGACACAGCTTTTGAAGAGGCAACAGCAAAACCCCAAAGAGAGGTGATTTAATTACAAAATGGGCACAGTCTGCATATGTATCCCAGTTCCACTAGTAATTAGGAAACAGATGGGGGAAGGAAGAGAGAGAGACAGGAATCTTTGTTAGGTTAATTGTTCGAAGTCACTAAATGAAATATAGGTGGCCTGATTTCCCTGGAGGATTGTACAGAAACTTAAGGATAGACTTTTGCAGAGAATGAAGGAGGGAGTTTCCCAGTGAAGGACAGGAGAAGATTATGACTAATCAGCCAAGAACAGAAGTGATAAACCCAAGGAAAAAACAAAGCTCCCCTTTGTAGCTTCAAATGAGGAATCAACCAATCTGATCCACAACTTCGTTACCGTCTTATTAAAATGCTATTTCCATTTTCCTGATTAAACGGGTGGGAGTAGAGAAGACTTTGTGGTATTGGCTGTCTTCCAAGGAGGAGGTACTTCGGTGCCAAGAGGTCTAAGCCCTGGGGACAGGTTGGGTGACACCTTTTTGAGCAAGCACTTCAATTCTCTTGCTTCCCCAGGTGCCCTCCAAGGACACACCTTCCTCCCAGCTCAGATGTCCCCAGAACCTGATATTTCAGAGCAAACACAGCAACATCTCCCTTGTTTTCTGGCTCCTGTCTCCCAAGTGTTTGGTATTAATGTTCACTGGATGTTGTATGCCAAGGGGTATATTCTTATCTCCACCAACAAGAGCACAAAATTCCCTCCCCATAGTGCTGCAAAACTTAGCCTTTAGCAGCAATTACAGTTCTAATAACCTTAAGCTTCAAACAACTGATCAGAAGGTTATTTGTGACAACTAATGTAATCACAAGCACAATGCACCTCAGTCTCCATAAACCCTCAAATCCTTTCTCCCCTATGAAAGGGCATCGTAACCACCACAAACTGATTTCACTTCAACTCTGCTGTCTGCATTTCTCATTAACTCAGAGTAGCTGCCAAGACAATTAGAGAGTCAGCCATGCTGATCCGGATTATTGAGATTGGGCAATGCCCAACAGGCAAACCAGCAAGCCCAAACAGATTTCAAACCACTAGAAAATTAGAGTGGGGCTGAAAGGGAGCAGGATAAGGGGTCCAATGCAATGGGATAATGAGAGCAGAACCAAGCCTCAGGATGAGAAACCACAAACCACATTCCTACCAATTGATTAGTTACTTCTCTCTGTTTTCCCCTGCATTCAGGCAATGTCTTCTTGTTATCCAGTGAAATTAAAACATGATCCAGCCTCTTCAAGAATATATATTAAAGAGATGTAAGATCTGAGTTTAAAAACTTAATTACTTTTAATCTGCAAAGACTGCCTAATGCAGATCCTCAGCTGAACCATCATGACAGCAAAGAGCCTGAACGTGATGCAGGGCTACACTCGAGAAACAGCGACCAGAGCAGAGGGTTGTGGAAACCAGTATCTGGTTGTCTTCAGCTGATCTGGAAATCAGCTCCCGCCGTGCTGAGCAGCCACTTGGGTGGCTCAGCTGTCACTGCAGAGGAAGAGGATGAGGCTGATCAGCCATGCCTGGAGGGGAGGCAACAGCAGCTGCTGCAAAAACCCGGCTACAACAGCACATTCCCACTGCCAGCCGTGCTGCTCGACTCAGACCCTCCACATTTCCCACTGCTTTAAGGGTTCATCATTGCAGAACTGGTCGTCCTGCAAGGATGTCAGACTTAGCAGTGCCCAGACCCACAAAATCTTGCCAGGTGCCCTGAATTGCTAGGTCTGGTCTTGCCATTGTGCCCAGACTGGTGAAGCCACAGCATCTTCCTCTCCCGGCGCAGGAGTGGGGCAGGTTTGGCTCTGTCTGCATCTCTCGGCGGGGCTGCAGCTGCCCAAGGCTGCATATCTGTGTAGCATCTCCTGGTGATGCCCCCAGGGCATTTCCCCAACCCCCCCTCGGAGAGTGAGCCACCAAGCCTTTGCTGATAACCCCCGGATCCTGTACAACACAGCCTATTCCCAGGAGACCAGCTGATGCATAGCGCACGTTAGCATCATCATCCTCACTGTACAAAAGCAGCCCGAGAGATCTGCTCTCCGCACGACTCCAGACAGCAGCAGGACGCTGCCAGCACTGCAGTCTGAAAAATTTCCCATCGTAGTGGATGCTGTCTGCTTCGTGATGGACAGCCCAGACAGTGCCTTACAGAGGTGCGGAGGAAGAGCTGCAAAGCCTGGCAGGAGGAGACGGCCTCAGTCATGCCACAGAAAGCAGCGGCAGGTGGTCAGGAGTGGGGCTGGTTGCCAGCAAAAATTCATTTCTGCTTGAAGATGAATGAAGTCACTGGGGATTAACTCAGTCCGATATCTCTATTGCTTTAAGTTGGGGACAGCACAAGCTGCAGGCCTGGGAGATAGGGAATAATGAGGATGAATAAAGGCTCCCCAGGGAAGATAAGCCATGTTCTCTTTCAGGACCCTTGAAATCCCACCGATTGCTTACAGGCTTACACTGAGCAAGAAGAGTCCACTGGAGCTGGTTCTTCTTTCCCCTCCGAGAGAAGCCCGAAAAGGCTTTTAGAACTGGTCATGTTTCAGGGATAATTAGCTGCTGGGGAGGAGATCAGATGTTTTGCATGGGGCGGAGGTCCACAAGTCAGCAGTGATGGCTGGGAAAATCCTGAGCTCCTTTTGTAGCTCAGGCTTGGTGGTTTATCAGGGACTAAACATGCCCAGGGCAGTGGCTAGGAAACAACTCTAACTTAGCATAAAGCTGTTTAATAAAGAAGATGCACTTCTTGTTCCTTGAAATGGCAGCATGCAAGAGTGAACACAGCACTGCCTTCTGCTTGATGAGCCCTGCAAACCTCCCGCACAGTCACACAGAATAAGTTTGACAATCCTGCAAAGTTTCTGGCCAGAACAAACTAATCATATTTCTCTTCTGCCTTCGTCCTGAAGGAAACTGCAGAGGAAAAGCAGCTGGTTTCTTCTTCTAGTATTTGTACTTGATGCAGTTTCTGAGTACTGCTGTCCTGTTTGCTGCCCCTCTTGACGGGGGGGTGGCAGGACTTCAGACACGCTGTTGCCCATGCAGACAGTAGGACATTTTGCAGTCATACAGGATCACTTCTTCTCACAACCTTACAGACTGCCATAACTCAGAGCGAGAAGGAAGTATGAGGCAGGGGGAGGTATACAGTGTGAAATCCAGGAAATTCACATGCACACAGCAAATCACCGCTCCTGCCTCAGCTGCTCTCCAGGAGGAAGATGTCTTTTATCTTTGCGATTAACACTTGAAGCTGTATTCTAAAAACCCTCCAGAAGTCCCAATTAACATTTCAGTGTGTCTTTAACTTGCACTTAAAACATTGCTACTCTGCTACCAGGATCCCAGCTGTAGCTGTATTCTCATTTCAACCACCTTTTCTAGCTTAGAAACTCATCACAAAGCCTCTGACCACATCCCACATACATCTCCCTCAAGCTCCTGTCCAGAAGCTCAGCTGCCAGGCAGGACTCTCAGGGTCCTTTGCACCCAAAAGGCACCTGAGAATGGGGTTCCAGGCACTGGCCACAGCTCAGATGTGCACAGAGATGCCAAGGATGTGGTCAGAGCAGCAGGATGAAGCCCATGCTATCGTGCTGGGAGGGCTCAGGTCCCCACTGTTCCTTCCCTCCACAGGAGCCACAGCTGCTGGCACAGGGCTATAATTAGCCACAAGCACACACTGATGGCAATGCAACTCCAAAAGCTTTTCTTTTGCCCTCTAGAGCCTCATGCTGAAGACAACTATGGATTTGTCACAGATTGCAATTCAGAAATAGATGGTGGCACACATCGCTCCGAGCGGCACAGGGTCCCTTGGCACCAGGACAATTAGAATTTGAGTCAGGTGTCAGATTCACTTGCCCGAGACCAGGACTGTGTGATCTCCAAGGCACGTCCTCCCCTGCAGCCTCTTCTGTCACAGGCTCGTGGGGAAATCCTGGCCACAGCCCGGGCTGAACCCAAACCCTCACACCCTCACACCCGGGCAGTGCTGCCCACCCCATCGCGGGAGGTAATTGCGCTGTGGGGCTCCATCTGCCTTCCCACAGCTCAGCATCTGTTCAGAATCAATACCAGGAGCATCGCCAACAAACCCCTTTTAACTGGACAACAGGCAGCATCAGGCCGAAACTGCATTTCCATTGTAGAGAAGCATTTTTTTGGCTTTCTGGCACGTAACTTCCATGGCTGCGCGTGTACCACATCCCTGCTGTTTGCCTCCACTATTTTGCAAGAGCTGTTTCTGATTGGGAACCGGGATTTATTGCAAATTGGTTGACATACATTGACTTGAACCAGGCAAAAGCAGTGATTTAATGCATCAGCCTACAGAATAAATATTTGCTTACCCAGGGCCTCAAGGTTTCTTGACATGAGGAGAAAACACATACCAGTCCCTGCAACATGGACAGTCCTCCTTATCTACTTATGGGGAAACTGAGGCAGGATATCTAAATGGCTGGTTCATGGTCACAGCCTCCTTGTATCAGAGCTGGAATTAGAATAAGGACTTCTGGTTTTGTCCTACAGAATATTTTAAATGAATTTCTAGCTGCATTTTAGGGAGCAATCCTGCAATAACAAACAGAGGATGGAACTGGGCCTTAAAATGTGGAGAAAGCAAAGGAAAAACCTTTAAAAATCCTCTTTTCAGTTGTTTTATCCTTAAGACTGTGACCACAAGAAGGTTAAACCAGGCACCTGAGGTTGGCTCAGCACTCTCACCCTGCAGCCCCGTCACTCTGCCCAGGGCTGCTTCATCAACAGGAGCCACGAAGGCAGAATCCTGCCCTACCCTGAGCTGGAGATGATGAGCCTCACGGGGCATCGCTGTCGGGGATGGCTGGGAGGGGGCACAGGTACCCAGGGACCCTGACCTCCATGCCCAGGACCAGCAGCCGCGAGGGTTTCCAGAAACTGAGACTGACTTGAGTCTCTCTTGGAGGTCTGAGCATGGAGCTGGGATTTGTGCTTTACAACCAAGCCCCTTCCCTCCTGTGTCGTGCTGCTCCGAGGCTGTGCCCAGAGCTTGTCGCTGCAGTAAAGCAGGAAGCAGTGCACACAGGAGGTTCGATTTGGAGGGATTAAGAGGAACTGAAAGTTTCGCTGCTCTCCTGACAGCTGATCCACCTCGTGCCTGGCCCTCGTACACCCACAGCCAGCTGCGGGGCAGGGAGGGCAGCGCCCAGCCCCGACAACCCACTCCCAGCAGGATGACACGCATTAATGCAAAGCACTTTCCAGTCTCCAAACCTTAAGGAGGTAGCATTAACTCCACGGATGCTCTCTGCCACCGCCAGCAGTCCCAAAGCTATCCTTAAAGTCAAGCCACACCACCCCTGCCTAAGCACATCAGGGATTAGACACCGAGAAGTTCATTAGTGCCATTTCCCTGCTCAGCACAGACCAAGGCAGGCGTGGGGGGGGCTAGCACTGGTGTGACTCACTGGCCAGCTGTGAAGCCACTGTCCCCAGCTGCGCTGAGTGGAAGTGACACTGCTCACTACACGCGTGGCTGGAGCCGACACCATCTATGTGCTGGCTGCTTCAAACAGGAGGGTGATGCTAAACTCTGCCCGTGACACGGCCACGCCGGTCAGGGCCAACACCCTCCCACGACAGCAACCTGCTGCGTGGCTTCCTGCAGCACGTCCACTGGTGGAAGTCAGAAAAACAGCGAAGCTAGCTCACTGGCACGGGGAGGTGGCTCCTCTCTCTCCCTGGAGTGACTGTGGAGTTGGGATGTCCCTGTGCTCCTTTCCCAGCTCCTGCCTGTGGTCACACATCAGTCTTCTCCACAGAGGCTGAGTTTTGGCTCCCACATCTGGGATCCCTGCACCCACAGATCAAAAACTTACAGGGAACTTCAGAGTTTCTCCTTTCCTTCTTATCCAGTCATTCTGCTGATGAAGGTTTTCTCCAAAGGGTTCCCGCCTGGCTGGTTCAATCCTGGTACACAGCAATGCTCCAACAAAACAGCTCAAAATACCTCATCATCCTTTATCTTAACGCAGCTTTAAAAGCACGTGCTTTTACTCGGAGAACCAGCAGCAGAGCACAGAACTTTTCAGCCACCTACCAGCAGCAAAGTCAACAAGTCACAAGTGTGACACGATTTTCTTCCCAGCCAAGGAATCTCTGTTTGTCCACGTGTTGCCAGGTCCCACCTTGACAGCGGCAAACAGAAACCCATGTCATAAAGCACCCCTAACAGCAGTCCCTACGGAGCCATCTCCATCGGTCGCACCTAGACCCAGCTAGGCTGTGGAGCCCAGGGCAGCTGCACGGACATCTCGCATCGTGAGAATATCTCATCACTTGCAGCAAGGGTCTCGCAGGCAGCTGATGTACTGCAAGCCCTTGCAACTTGCAGGACAGCCTCCGATTGTTTGCGGTGTTATTTTCTACCCCTGCAAAGATTTTTAAAATTTATTTATTTTTAAATGTAACTTGGTGGACTAATATCATGTTCTAGCTGGGCTAGCAGCGATTTGTGAGGACGAGGAAGGAGAAGATCCTTCCACGGTAACAGGAGAGGAAAATGCCATTTAAAACCAGACACTGCTCTGGTAAAGCCCAGACTGAGTGAAGACTAAATAAGAGCTGACAAGATGACATTTGAAAATGCAATTAGCTGCCTTGTAGAGCCACCCTGTTATCTTATTGTTAATTATATGTTTGCTCAGTCTACGAGGCAATACACTTATTTAAAATTCATTCTCAGGCTGTCCTCCTTTGACTGGGCCCTTCAACCAAGAACTCCTGTCCTTCCCCCCTAACCAACCCTACATCACAGGGTTACGGTGAGTTTGATTTCCACAAAAGGACCGTGCTATTGTGTATTATATAAGTGCCATTATAAACCTGCTGTGGGGAAGAATCTAGAGCAGCAAGTGAATTCCCAAGACAAAAGGTGCTTGGGAACAACTGGACGCCAGTGAGAGCGCTGAGACTCACTGCATTAATTTCCCATTTATGCAGTTCCATGAAAGTGCCATCCTGCCCCAGAAGTGACAATCCCAGTCACTCCACTGAATTTAACTAACCCGTTTCTGCCTCACTTGATCCAGGCTCTGCAATAAGAGATGTATTTATTCTTATACAAGTCCCTCACTCCTCTCTTAATTGTGATAAAGTTGTCTTTTAAACTTACTGGCTCGCATCATGGACCAGGGCCATTTTATGGACATAAACATAATTCACATTTGTTTGTCTTGCAGGGCAAGTTAGGGGGAAGGAAGAAGCAGTGCAGCTGAGCAAATGCAGCAATCTCCTGGGTAAAAAGCCTGTCAGGAACATTTAGAAAGCACAGGCTCCCCAGTTCATTTCCTGGCACTCACAGGAACCAGTCCCACCTCCATTTCAAAACCAAGGCTCTCTAGAAAGGTTGATCTATTTGGAGAGGAAGGTTAGAGTAGCAAGGCAGGCAAGGAAACCCGAGTTCATGAAATACAACATTAGCAAGAAGCCTGCTATACTGGGCACAAGCCACACTACCCTCACAGCTGTCACCATGGCCAGGAGAATTCAGACGAGGTCAACCAAAAACACGTAACTGTGGCCCCAGCTGCTGATATTGCTGGAAAATAAAACCCTGTGGGCCTTGGCAACTGGATACCAGAGCTGTCAATAAGAGATGTCAGGCTGTGGTATGCAACACAATATTTTGAAGGACACTTCTAGTGTACACATATTTGTCTTCTAGTAAGTGCAGCTGATGTGTTTTGTATAAACTAATACATTTACGAATTAACCCTGACTTCAGCTTTTCTGGGCATAAGGGAAGGAGCACTTAGTTTTGACAGAAAGTTCAGTCTTAAGACATTTTACATTAGAATACAAATTTACTAGATCTAGCAGCAGGAGAAAATAGGATTATTAATTTATTAAGTTGATTTGATATGGTTATCAAGAGGTTGTTCTCAGGGCATGCTCATGTACATAGCTTCACTGCAGAGGGCATCAAATCCTGCCTAGCTACGCTCTTCTGAATTTGCAATGAGAGAAGTAAAAATAAGCCAAGCTTTAAGTCCCCAGACATGCTGCAAGCCTTGCAGAGTTCAACGACAGACTGTTCAAAATGACAGTGCCAAAACATGGTCTGGGGCATGCCAGATGTACCATAAACGGAGGGCTGGCCTGAGAGGAGCGGCGGGGGTCCCAAGCATGCTGTCACATGTGCATGGCTACAAAGCCTCAGTTCTCTCATTGCCCCCTCCCTCCCACTTGCCTGCACACATCTGTGAACACGTCACAGGGATCTGAACAGAAACCAATGAGCTTGCAACAAGCCGTCTTTGTTGCTGGGTCTGGTAGGAATCTGAAGGCAAGATTTCACGAATCCTGACACCATTTAAGTGACAGCAAGAAAGAGAGCTTTTTCTATGCTCTTAACTCAATAAGGGTACAGCTCAGCATACAGATGTGTCTTTATCAACTGCAGAGCCATGCTGTGCTGTTAGGCACATTAGTAACTCTCCCAGCTATCACAAACAGGGCTCTGTAATTAAAACACGAGGCGGCTGGTGGTACCATACCCTACTGTGGAACTGTTAAGAGCCTGTGGAACAAGATGCAGGCTGGCTCCAAGTACTAATCATCTAAATTGCTCGAGGAAGAGTGACATTTACCACCACTCACACAGCAGAGCACAGGCAGCTCCTCATTAACGGAGCAGACTATGTGTAAAGCTTCCAGAAACAAGTCAAGAGTCAGGGCTGGTCTTCACCTTTTCACTTTGTTGAGTAGGAAGGGAGCGCTGTAATTTCTTTCCCTCCCTCCTACCCCCCAGGCTACTGAATATCCAATAAAAGCTGCTGTGAATATCCAATAAAAACTGCTTCACAGCGATATGAGGATGGGCAGTCAATCTTTGCACATAAGAAAAGGGTCTCAAAGCGATGCAGACAGGGAGTAGGTTATTTTGCTTCCTGCCGGTGAAAACCCTTAAGGTAACAGGATCACAAAACAATTCTGTTTGGAAGGGACCACAGCAGGTCAGCTTGCCAACCATGAGCTGCAAGCAGGATCAGCTATAAGGTCAGACCAGATTGTTCAGGGCTTTATTCAGACGGGTGTTTAAAACACCCACCCAGCAAGGATGGAGACCACCTCAGCCTCTTGGGGTAACCTACGCTACTGCCTGACCGCCACGCAGGAAGCGGGTGGTGGGGGGGGGTGGGTATTTCCCACCCCACCCCCCAATACATCCTTTTGTTCCAACCTCTCCCTACCAAGGACAGAAGGAGCAACAGGGAGATCAACAACGCAGGGACTAAGGCGGGGCCCGAGAGCCCCCGGGCGCGGAGGTTCAGCACCCTGGGGAGCGGCCGGGCGCCCCGCGGGACCGCGGCTCCGCTCGGGTCCTTCTCCCACGCACGGACACCCAGTGCCTCACAACTCCCTGACCCCTGGTGATTTTCATTCTTCCTTGCTACCTCCACCCTTTAAGCGTCTTTCCTCGTTGAAATTTGGGGGTGCGGCACGCTCTCAGGCTCCCACCATCAGCTATGGTTTTGTTCACATCTTTAGTGTAAATATAAAGTCATCGAACCATTGAGGTTGGAAAAGACCTTTAAGATCATCACGTCCAGCCATAAGCCTAACACTGCCAAATCCACTACAAAATAACGTCCCTTAGTCTTACATGGAAAGAAATATCTTCAAAAAGCTGGGAGTGTATGTCCTACTTGTGCACCCAACGTATGCAGGACGCCAAGTAAATTAAATGGAGATCCTGAATGTTTGTTCAGGAGTGCTGCTCTCTGAGTAATCCCTAGAACACAGAAGCCACTTTTCATCCTCGAAGAGCAACTACTTAAATGAAAAACACGAGCAACAGGTCAGTGCCTTGGGTGGTCTCAGTTCTAAAGGCATTGCATTTTCTTTTGACTTGGAGCTTTTTAAGGTTAAGGGGATAACTAGGAAAAGTAAACATTTCCTGCAGATTCAAGGAGAGTCTTATCCACTTCACAGCTCACACGGCAATTGCCAGCCCTGCCCATCTGTGCCAGGGCATTTCAGGAGGAATATATTGTGCAGGCTGACAGCAAGACAGTATCATACTTGCTGTGACTTATCAGGTGTGCAGGAACCCACCAGTCCCCATGCTGGAAGATAGCAAAATATTGTCAAGGAGGCATAAAGCAGTAGAAATCCTGCCAGGAATTCAAAGGAACCGCCAGGTTCACTTTGTACCAAGCCTCTGGGTTATGCTACCTTTAACTAGCCATCTTTAAGGATTGGTGTTTGCTTCCAAAGGTGGGAAAGCAGCATCTAGGACAGCCCGTGCTAGGTATTTATCAGCTATGCCTACCTCATGCTTCGAACACGAGATTATTTGTTGCCTGTGATAAGGAAGAGCAGTGCCCACTGGAGCAGGGCCTGGCAGGAGGTGGGTCCACCCCGGACAGCACAACCTTCATGTATGAAGTTGTCAAACCCTCTCAGGTTCCACTGGAGTCACTGGGACTGGAAGGTGCTCAGTACCATGCTAGAATGAACCTTGACTGTATCAAACACGCTCTTTGCAGTGCTGATGCTCCTCTGGAAGCCTCAGAAGGGAACAGTCCTCAGTTTAGGCTTGAGTAGCAAAGGCAGGGTGGTGTCAGCAAAAGATTTCCAGATGCTTCTGTTTGAAGGAAAATCTCCATTCCCTGTTCCCAAAGCCTGCACCCTGTCTTTTGTCCAGCTCTCCCTGCAGCCAGGGCACGATGCTTTGCTCTCCTGTGCCCTTGGGCTGTTCTCTCTAAGCTGCATTCCTACAGTGAGGATGACAGGACCCAGTTATCACCAGTGGAAAGAGGATGGGATGAGATCCAAAGGGCTCTGAACCGAGGGGAGCTAAAGAGGCAAGGCAAAGACTTGTCCCTGCATAGCATCCTTGGGAACTTCTACCTGGTTTAGCCATGCAAAACCATTACTATTTGTTCAGTTGTTAATCCTTCCCTCTCCTCCTATCTCATTAACTAGGAATGGTGATCCCTATAAGCAGGGCTGAAGTCTAAATCCTCCTCTATTTTAATCCATAATAACACAGCACGGTTTCTTTCAGATCTGGATTAAAAAAAAAAAAAAAGAGGGGATTATTTAGCATAACAACAATGTCAAGCAAATTCTTTCTGATCTGGATATCTAAAATTACACAACAATTATCCTGGACGGCAAAGGTAAAAGAATGAAAGTATGACCTGCTTCAGCAGGAGGAGAAAAAAAAAAAAAAAAAAAAAAAAAAAGACAGAGCAGAAGTCATCCAGCAACATTTAAAATAAAGAAAACTATTTTTGAAAGAAGTTACCCACAGGGCAGGGAGGCAGGCTAGACCTCTCTGACAAGATTTGCTAAAGCCTTTCAAAAACTGCAAGTGAACACACTCCTTGGCTTGAGCTGCCTGCTCAGTTTTAAGATACAAGGGAATATTTTGGTAAGGGAAAACTAAACCCAAGGAACAATAAAGATTCAAAGGGGAAGTACCAGAGTTTAGGTTTCTTTCATGGATTTTTAAAAGTCTCCTCCCAGGTTTTGCTTTTGTTCAAATTCAAGTAAAAACTGATTTTCTGTAACTCAGATATTCAATGTAAACATCTATGTAATGGACTTAACTCCTCACAATTCACCTGTATTCTTATTTCACCTAAACAAGCAGAGCTTCACAACAGTGCGGAAATGAGAGGATTTCACATCTCCCTGAACTCCTGTAACTACACACATGAAGGAGCTCTGCCTTACCATTCAGGTTCATCTACATATAAGGTTAAGTGCTGATGAGATTTGAGAGCCTGGTGCTGCACAGACAACTAAATTAAAACCCCACAGAAGTCAACACACATATGCTACTTCTGTACAGAGAAGGAAGAAATTCAGCAACTCCTGCCAAAGGCTCACGGATAACATCAGAACCGCAGAAGTGTCTTGGGAATTTGGCTGTTTAATTTCTCTAGATTTCTTAAACAATCTCAACTGCAAACCTTTCACTCGTGGGCTCCTCTTTACCAGAGCACACCAAGAACAAGGTGGAGCCAACACACTCTGAAGCTCTGAGTAACCTGCACAAGCCTTCGCCCTGCCCAGGTAGGCTCCATTTCTAGAAACACTGACATTTTTCCAGGCAGTATTTTGTTTGAGACACCCCATAACTACCACATTTCTGCTGAGTGGGGTTAAAGAGATGACAGGAATGGATAAAGGATTCAAGTCTGGCAAGGTACTTGGTACCTATGAATAATTCACCCAGCAAGCCTTCTCCCAAGGATGCTAGGTCACCCACCCAGGCCTGAAACAGCATTGGAAGGAAAAAATCATTTCAGTGAAAAGTTAAACTACCCTAAAAGCCATCTATTTACCCTTTGCCATCAGCCTCGACTGAGCAACAAAGGTCCCTTGGCCTCCTGTCCACGTCCATTCTTCCTTTCCTCACCATCTCAGACAACTCCAACTGCTGCCTGGATCTGTATTTGCAGCTTTTCATTTCTATTCCCACTCAGTCCCAATACACAATATCGAGGCATTACCCCTCATACATGATCTCAACACCTTCCCCGCTCACCTCGTGCGGGCTGCACCCAGCAGCTCAGTGTCCTCCTTCGCAGGAGAGATACAACCATGCTAAGACCTACACACGGGGGTCTCCTGCGAGTAGCCTCCGTGCAGGGTTTCAGGCAGCAGACACGAGCACAGATATGAAGGATAAGACCTCATTTCTTGCTGTTATTATTAAAGGTATTTGATGATCTTTGATACTCGTGCACTGCAGAAAGCCTTTGCGGTGGCACTTTGCCAGCAGCAGCATCGATTTTATACACAAGACCCATGAAGATAAAGACAATTAGATCACAGCAAGGCAAATAATTCATTATGAATTAATACCATTTGAAAGCTTGGGATATTTTCCATTTAATCATTAGTTGGGAGAAGAGATGATTGGATTGACTGACTTAGTTTAAATCAGATCCCTAACCACAGCCAAGGCAACTCAACTCGGGAAACACTGCGGCCTGCAGTAACCCTGGAGAGACACTGGAGATGATGTTGGAGCTTTGTTATTACGACAGCCGGCACTATCATACAGCTCTAGTTCGAGCAAGACAAAGCCAGTCCCCAGGTCTCAACCCCTGTAAACAAAGTCCATTTTCAAATTTAACAACTTGAGCCCATCCTCCGTCAGCTGAGAAGCCCTCCATGCATTATTTATGTTGTACTCGCATTACAGCTACACAAAAAAAAGGAAAGTCAGCAAGGGCCCAGCCTGAAGCTGTTAAATAGAAAGAATGTGATGCTGAATTTGAGCAGTTATCTTTCAAGGTAGGCCATGCAAAGAAGTTTTCTGGAAACAAAGCAGTCATCCTGACGATCAATTTAGCTGTCTGCCAAAAGGTAGATATTTTACAGAAACACGGTCAGCAATAAAGGAGTCGGCATCTCAGTAAAAGTCACTGGATTCTTGCTTTTGTACTCAGCATCTGATAGGAGCACCCCGGAAACACTGACAGCGCCACAGTATCCATCTTAAAACAGTCAGGCGTCTGGTCTGCATTTCAGTATTCCAATTTTTCTGCAATAGGCATGTTCCCCTGCCCCTTTACACTGCCTCTCTTTCAAAAAGCAGACAGAAAACATCCCCGTCCGACTTGCTGAAGTGCTCCATAGCGCACATGTTATTCCAAGGACCTGACCTTGAAAAAGAATCTCAAAGACAGCATTCAAAAGGAAAAAGAAAAACCTATCCAAGCAGGAAGCGCCGGGAGCCTTTCCCAGTTGTCGAAGGGACAGGATTTTCTAGCAAAAACCTCCCTCAACCCCCCGTAGCCCCCCCTGCATCCCCACAGTGCCGTACCCAGGGGCCTCACCAAGATGCAAGCATGCATCTTCCCTGTGCCCTATCCTCCAAGGAGCAACTAAGGCCACAGAAGAAGATACTGCACTGTGCTCAAGCCAAACAGTACCTCTCCCAGGCCCACAGGACTCCCACCTCAGACACGGCCACGCACAGGTAGCAGAGTTTCCTTCAGTCTCTGCAGCCCATTTCTGAGCATCTGCCGGAGATAGGGAGCAGCTGAGCCGCCCGTACAGCCGGGAGCACAAATGATTCAGCACTTTCCCCACCTCCAGAAGCCTGATCGATAGCAGCGAGAGCTGCTCTGCAGGCACAGCCAGAGCATGCAGAACCGAAATAACGGCAGGCACTAACCGCTGCTCCCCTGCAAGGCCCAGCTCTGTCCAACGCAGCATCTCAACCCAGGTGTTTTCAAAGAGGCCTCGCTGATGAGGCCGGCGGATATATTTTGCCAGCCCAGGGTGTTTCAGGGGGAGAACACAAATCCACCCCCAAACATGAGAGAGAAGCAGCAGGGTGCAGCCACCCCGCAGAGCGAGCCTTCCTCCCCAGGAGCTTTCAGGGGCTGAAACATGCCCTGGCACACAAAGGTCTCTACCCGGGCTGCGTTTCCCTTCCCGCACCCCGTCCCCCCGGACTGACACATCAGGATTTTATCGCACGCATAGACACGATGTCATGACGTAAGAGCAAAAATCCCATCACATGCCCAAGCGCCTGGTACTCGGCTCCCCCCACATACAGCTCCAGCCTGGGGATGGAAAAATTGGGGGGAGGGGAAAGGGGGAAAGAAACACCCCACAGGCAGCGGGGTCCCAAACCCGCAATAATGATGCAGAGCCAACACCCCCTCCCCCCCCCCACCCCACCCCGCAGCCCCAGCCGTGCCCCGGCTGGACCGACCCGAGCATCCCTCCGGGAGCCGCCCACAGCCCGGAACCCCCCAATTCCCCCCCCCCCCCCCGAACCCCACTTACCTGCTCGGGGAGCGCCGGGGCTCGCCGCAGCCGGGGCTCGGTGCGCCGCACTGCGCGCTCCCGGGCGCGGCCGCGCCGCACTGCGCGCTCCCGGGCGAGCGCGCCCCGGGAGGAGGCAGGGAGGAAGGCAGGGGCTGGCGGGGTATGTGGCAGGGGGAGGGATTCATTAGCGGTGCTGTTAATTAGCAGCTGCAGCCCCTTAGCGCGCCGCCGGCTCTGCCCTCCCGGCTGCGCAGCTCCCCAAAATTTCCCGCAGGCACTAAAAGCCCGAATCGGGGTTCCAACCCACGCGGGTCTCCGTGGGCTCTAAAGCCCGTCTCAAGCTGGGCAGGAAAGGACGAGTCTTTTTCTGAGTGCTGGGAGCCACCCAGGTGAGGAGCTGCGGAGGAGCAACCCCTTTCATGCCCCCTCCCCCCCCCTCCACACCCATCAGTGGTCACCCGTGGGGGGCTCTTTGCCACGCAGGGTGCTGCTGAAGAGGAGTAGAAGTGTCACTGCTTGGCTCTGGGCAAGGCGGCAGCTGGTGGCTATCTGCAATCGGGCACTGTCCCCCACCGAGTGACCCAGCAGAGGCTTCTGTTAACATCACAGCCCAGACATCTCCTTCAGTGACTTGCTTATCAGAAATGTCAGTTTAATTAAAGCCTCCCTCATCTAGGAAACACTCACAGCAAGATTTGCCCCTTCCCTCGCCATCCATTTTATTACAAGCGTTCTGCTGAGGTTGTGAAACTTAAACTAGCATAGACACTTTCCCTAGAAGCAGCACTCTGATCCTTATTAATTTAGCATATCTTCTAGACAGTATAAATTGAACTTGGTGACACACATCATATATGCAAAGCTCTTTGGGGTTTATCACAAAAGTATTGAGGTCCCTGGCTCAATATCCCAAAAGACATGTTTCCATTTACATGTGTTGCTATCCCATGAAAGTCAGTGAAGAATTCACGTGTCAGAAGTCAGGTGTGTGTCCCGCAGGGTCTACTGGACCACCAGAGAAAACCTCCCTCACAAGATCTGGAAAAGCAGCTGTAGACTGCAATTTTACTATTGAGTAATAGGTGCAGTAACAAAACCGGATTCAGAGAGCAGGTGCTGCAGGACAGCAACAGCCCAGCTATTATAAATGAAGGAAGATAAATCAATTAAGAATAGCTGAGACAGTGCAAAAGCCAGTGCTGAACAGAGCTCCAGCCACCCATCCCCAACTGTCAGGGTGCTGGTGAAAGCAAGGGCAAAAGCCAAACCATACACGGAGCAAAGAGGGATCAGTAGCAAAGTAGAAGGAAAGCAGGTGTGTAAAGCTGGGGCCTTTTAATATTAAAGTCACTAAGGCACAGGCTTACCTCCCTTCCCCTGGAGCTGCTCAGCACCTTTGGAAACATTAGATTTCATCAGGCTTTGCCATTTCTGCAGGGATCCCTTTGTTCAGCTAGATTTAGGGCAGGAGTAAAGTCACTCAAGAGCTCCCTCCTAAACAGTGTTGAGTGCTTCTCCAAGTTGCTGATTGCTGTTAACTCCAGAGGAATCCAAGGGCACAGTGTACTTCACGAGCTGCTCAGTACCTTGCAAAATTCACTTCTTGTTCCCACAAGTGTCTGTCCCTCGTCTCCTTTTAGTGGTGTTGGTTGCAAAACAGCCTGCTGAGATGGAACTGAAATATTCCTTCGTGCTTTTGGAAGTCGCTTTGTAGAGACTCCTGTCTGGAGGACGCTGCCTACCTGCATCACAATGATACTGATTTACAACATACAGTGCTGATCTGTTTGTGCCATGAACAAAAATTTGCTTACTCTTCTTTGTAGCTACTTCTGCGAGATGTACTGGAAAAAACGACAAGCAGAGCTCTGATGCTTGAAGGCTGTTCAAGCGTGTGTACATGGGGGAAATTAAACTTAGTCACGTCTCCTAGCCTGCAACTGTGTCTAGGGATAGCCAAAGCTGGTGCAGCAAGGATCAAAATCACCAGGAGAAATAGTTTGTGGCAAACCATTGGCAACTTCAGATGAAGCATGTATGTGCGATAGAAATTATACCTTGCACTTGCAAGATATGTTTGTGATAGTTAAAATTATCACGAAGCTGAGGCCCAGGTGCTTGGTGTTTCCCAGCAAGAGCGCGCTAGAACTAGGAGGCCATCCCATACCGACAGAGAGGGACATATGTGCGGTGGTTATTGAGCCAGACCCTCCCGCGGGGCAGAGCCCAGGCAGGGGAGGCGAGGAGCTGACTCCCGACACGGCTGTAGTGTGCTCTGATCCCGTGCCAAACCCACTCGGGATATTTGTGCTCACTCAAGAGCTCAAAGAGGGTCCCTTCCTTTCCTTTGTCCCTGGAGATCCGCTGCAATCAAATTAACATGGTTAATCAGGGACTGGGCAATGAGGAGAAATTAGATGAGCTCCTCTCCTCCAACCAATCTCTGTAAAAAGTATTGATTAGCCTTAAAGCATTTACACTTGGAAAGATGGATTTATGGGCACCCTGCTATGACATTTGAGTCTTTCAGGAAAAGCTAGTGATGGATGAGCATCCCAGGCACTTTGTTTTAATGGAGCAGCGGCTTTGCTTGCCCCTAGGACATAAATTATTGTGTTGTTGCAGCCAGTCTGCACTTTCCTAGTTGAGAGCACAGGACACAAAGCCCTTCCCATCTGCAGCTACAGGAGCACTGGCAGAGGTGTCTTACCCCATTAATGCACCTGCAGTTTTATTTACTATTGGTGCAGAGGATTTAAAACCCCGACTGGCATTTAAATACACTCATCCTGTTGTTCACTAAGCCACTACAAGCACGCAATGCAGACCAGACTTCTATTCCTTTGGAGCCAACAATTTAAAAGGGAAAGGAGGAAATCCTTCAGCACATGAGCATCCAACTCCAAAGGCCTCACATCCCCTTGCCAGCAATACCAGACCTCTGCAACTGCAGAAGGATGCAAAAAAACCCCAATTTACGGCTACCAAACCACCCGTAAAGCTGCGGTTGGGGGGGGGGCGGTGCCCAGGACTGACCAGCCAGGCTGGAGCTCTCCCGCCATCCGTTATCCGGTGCTGCCATCTGCTGCTACAGCAAAACGGTGTTTTCTTGCTTAAAGGCGATTTTTTTTTTTAGCGTGCACAAAACCCAACCCTCAAAACACGCAGTCATAGTATCGCTGTTGTAAGTCTCGCCTGCGTGTCTCAGCCGACTGGGAAAATCTGCAGGTGGTTTGCAGCAAACTGAGAACAGCTATTTAATTTCCCTACAAACGCTCACCAAAGAGGATGAGCTCCTTGGTGCTGGGAGTAAAGCCTTCTCTGTGGGCACATTACTGGCACAAAAGTGAAGGAAAAGAATTGCAGTTGGCTAGGTGAGTGCTCTGCAACCCGTAGAGAGATTTACTTGGTGTCAGCCAGGCATGCTCCAGCCGTCATTGCAGGAAAAGTTTCCTTCAACTTTTAGATCTAGAAAAAACCCTTTTATTTGCCTACTTGTGACAATCAAGACTGCAGCCACGGCAAAAGAGAGGTGGTTGAAATCCTGAGATGCACCATCAGGTAAGTCCACAAGGAAATACTGACATTTCTGTTCCTGAACCAGCAGGGACACCAGCTGAACTTGCCCTGAGAATTTTTTACAAAACAGCATCCAAAAGCAGTTGTTGCCCTAAAAATTGCCTCTGATACCCCCATCTTTATCTGGGTCAAATTCCTCTGCACAGTTTGCAGCTCCAGGCTCACAGCTCCAGACCTGGTCTGCAGAACCACCTTGGGGGGGGGGTGGCGTGGCTGTGGGGCGCCTGCTTTGGGGGGCCAGGGGTGCTCCCAGCCCCACCCCGGGGCAGCAAGACCTCTCAGCTCCAGCCATTCCTGGAGACTCCTGCGTCTAACACCAGCTTACCATGAAATATTAAGCAGCTCCATGTGAACAAAGCCCTGCTCTGATACTGCTCTTTCCAGACAGATTCAATGGTCGCAGATACAAGAGTCCAGGCAGCTTTGCCCATCATTTTCCTTCTATTTCTCCTGCAAACGTTACCTTTTGGGGCCAGGCAGGTTTGCATTATATCCCTGTGCTCACCAGCACTTGCCCTCTCAAGTCTCCTATTTTGCATGAGCAGGTGCAAAAAAGATGAAAACAAAGGAGGTGTTTTCAAGGGAAAACTGAATTATGTCATTCCCTTATAGCTCCTCAGTGTCCCAAGGAGGGGTTGAGAGGAAGTGGAGAATGGGAAAAAAAAAACCAACAAACAGAAGACCCCCAAACTCTTTACCTTTCCCTTGCACAACTCCATCATGCTCCTGTCACACCCTGCAAGCATTTCTACAGACTTGAGGAGCACTAAGTGCCTTCATTTACTTATTTACTGCCAGAGGATTCAAAGCTTGCTCAGCTGGAAAAAACTAAGCCAACTTGCCTGTGCTTATATCACCTTGATTTCTAATATGAGTCAGCTGCTCATTATGCAGTAAGTCAGTGACATTGGCCCATCATAAAATCTAAAGATTTCCAGAACTCTCCAGGTGGCAAATTTAAAAGGTCATACTTCCTGAAACAGCTTTCTGCATCATGTATCTTGTGCAGCATCCATCTTCTCTATTGCTTAATTTTAAAGGTTATACTTCCTGAAACACCTTTCTGCATCAGGTATCTTGTGCAGTATCCATTTTATCTATTGCTTAATATGAAGAATAATGTACACTGCTTTTGTTTTCTCTCATTTTCTGAAGGAATTGTTAGTACAGAGCACACATACAGGAGTATCTCAGCTCCTACAGAAGTCAAGCTCTACCCCTTAGAGCCTGGGAAAAGGTGCTTGGGAGCCTATCTTCAGCCTGAAGTCATTACCATGAACTTGTTCCGTGTGCTACACCACTAGATTGCAGCAAAACACCAATTTCTGCTGCCAGCACACTTGCTGGACAGGCAAAAGGAGCAAACAGAGCAGTGTACAGCACTGGAACATCTTGCAATCACTTGAGCAAAGAGAAATCCTGCAGGAGGTGAGCCACAGCAAAGAAAACCTCTGCCTTCAGGATGCACACCACCCACAAGAATATCTTGCCCACTCGGGTGGGCTGAAAGCACATCCCATAGGTGCAGCAGTCAGCATAATGATAATACTCAGCCAATTTGGTATGTAACCATGGAGGTAAACGTTACAAGCCAGTCCCAGTGAAACTGGACCGTTGTTTTCTACTGAGTTTGCACAAGCATCCGGCGAACTTGAACCTTGGTTATGAATCCTAGAAGGAAAAAGTGACGTAGAAGAAACCAATGAGCTGACAAAGACAGCATGTTCCCAGAGCTGGAGGGGCTGACAAGCAATGGTGCCACCAAACTTCTCCCCTGTAGTTCTCTTTGTAGAGCGAAGTCAAGAGGACTGTTACACACTAAGCACTCTTGAACTTCAGCCCCCTGAGTCCTTGAGCTGGGATCAATGTTTTAGAGCTGAACTTCAGGCTCCAAACTTGGACATGTTGGTCTCAAGTTCCAAAGGTCAAGTTCTCCCTTCTGTTGCGCCTTGGCCCCCAGCTCCGGCAGCCCGCACCGCTGCTCCGCGCAGGGGGGATGCCCGCAGCCCCTCGGGTTTGCAGCTCTGTCACTGGGGGTGAGCCAGGCAGCCTCCTACAGACAGCAGGAACAAAAGGGGCTCCCTGCAGTTGCTAGAGCAGGCAGATATAACTGAGTACATCCAAAGAGCAAACCCATTAGCTGCCAGAGGCACCCTCCCCGGTGACAAGTTCGGCCATATATTAGCCAAGATCTGCTGTGTTTCCACTGGAGCCCCAGGACTTCCACCGCTATCACCAGCCTAGCAGATTTCTCACAATTATAGCAAATGATTTTACAGGGTTGTCTGGAAGGAAGACATTTAGATGTGCAAAGCATTCATTAATCATGAATAATTAATAATTAACAATTATTATTTAAAATACCAGGGCAGGAAAAATCCCGGTGTGGATATTTTTGATTTGTAAATGCCACTCTTTTAATTAAAAGAGAGGGAACATAATCATCAGTCAACTGTTTTTAACAACTAGCATTCTGGGTTTTGGCTGCTGGATGCCCTAAAAAGAAAAGGGCAGCAGCTTCACCGGAGCATCGAGAAGTTTCGAGTCTGAAGGCTGTGCCCTGGCAGAAACATCCAGTCCTGGGAGCTGTAAAGGATTTCTCAGTGTTTGAGCCATCACTCAGATAACTGTTGCCTTGTCCCTAATGCCTTTGTGGGGCTTTAGTGCCAAGAGGGGACACGTCCAGCTGGTAGCACTGTGTCTGGCACATGTCAGTCCTAAAGCAATCTCTCTCCTGGGGATCTGTGGGAAACTCTGGGATTGTATAAACCACAGATAAATTAAAGGGTCCAGAGAATGCAGTGGAAGTGAGGGACAACAGAAAAGCCCAGGTTAAATGTCGCACAAATAGTTAATTCCAGAAGAAGCAAGGAAGGAGGGAGGGAAGCATGGTAATTGTGCTGGGTCATACAAAGTATTTGGCTCCCTTGTTTAAAGGGCTGTGTCTGAACAAAAATAAAGCACATGGGACTTGATCAACACTCAGCAATGTTTTTGCTTGGCTTCAAAACACCACTCTTGCTGAACAACCTATTTACATGAAAAAGAAAGAAACAACCAAACTTCTCCCAGCCCTCCTTAGCCAGGCAGTGAGCTGAAAAAGATCCCCCCTGCAGAAAGCCTTTGCTGCCAGAGAGGGTGAAAGTCCTTTCAGAGCCACCCCCTTTAAAGACTGAAGTTCTCACTGAACAACAACAGCAGGAGCATGAAACTGCAGCATCGCAGAGCTGCCATGTCCCAGCATCAGCTCGTGGGGTGGGGAGAAGAGCCCAGAGAAGATGTCGAAGGTCTTTGCACATACTGACACCTTGTTAAGAAATACTAGTCCTTTAGCTTAAATAAGTTTTAAATAGAATGAATCACTCAGTCACTTAGGATTAGGACGCAGGGGTCACATAGCATAATATTGTGTGATTTGGCATACTGTTTGTTTAGCATTACTTAGTGTGAGTAGCTAGATCTGCTGAAGCCTTAGGCTGCAAGCTGGGAACTTTTACCTCCGTTTGCTGAACTTTTTACCAAGTTAAACAAAAGAGGGACTCCCAGAGCCAGCACAAACCAGAAGATAAGGAGGCTACAACTCTCAGCAGAAGCTTCAACTTGACAAGATAAGGGCCTGTCTGGAGACAGAGAAGCAATCTGTTAGAAAATCCCAGACCAGAAATCACCATAGGCCCAAGAGGCGCGTGAAAGATGCATGTGAGAGGTGGGTGCACAGACTGTAGAGGTATAATTGCCTAGGGTTTTTTTTTTTCTTTGGGGTCCCTCTCCAGAGGCATCCTGCTTGAACTTTTTTTTTTTTTTTCCAGTTGAACCATCTGAATAAATTATTTTTTATAAGATTTGATGCCTGACACTCTGCTACAGGAAACCTAGGGTGAAGAAACTTCTACAAGCCTCACGAGCTGGTGCAGCCCATCCTTGACACCAGGATTCCTGCACCCTGCCTTCGAGAGCTGCCTCGCAGGTAGCACTTCCCTCCTACGTGCCTCATGGGCTGCTCACCACAACATTTCAAACCCTGATGGATTTGTTAACACCTACCATTCATCAGCCCCATAACATTAGCCCTATTCAATAGTCAAAGACCAAGTTTTATTCACAACATCAGTCTCCCTCCATCACCACTCATCTACCTCCAAGCTCTTCGTTATGCTCCGGTACAGACATTTCACAGCCTTTCAAACAGCCTCTTCAGGCAAGAGGCTAATAAAGCCAACCCTGAGGGTGCTCGACTTGCTCACCATTTCGTGTAACTAAAAGCAGCAGAGTGACACAAGCACACAGCTGCAGAGTTTGCACCGAAGGCTGAATATAGATTATTGGTTAACTAATCAATAGGCTTGATCCTCTTCAGACACTTACAGAAACCTGCCTAAGCAGACCAATTAATATTGGGTGGGTTTCTGGTACCTATACTCCCGCTTAAATTATCCGTGATTGAGAAGCAGCTGCAGGCTGGGTCTCTTCAGCATGAAACAGCTTGTAAAAGAAAGGTCACAGATCCATAATGCTTGTTTTTCAGGTGAACAGCAGCATCCTATACTGAAAGGTAATAGAGGTCTTTTGTACAAAGAATTCCCACCTGAAATCCTAGAAATCATATAAGTAGACTGCATTAGCTACACATCATAAATATTGATGCTGTTGCTAAGGGGAAGGAGGGCTGGGTTCAATGTTAATGGACTGATGTTAGTATGCTGAAAACACTCCAGGGAGCAAAAGGGACAAAATACCACTGTCAAAGAGAGAGCTGAAGTGTGTCTCCTGTGGCTTTCGGGGAGGGCTCATATGGCTGGCCTTGGGGATGCGTGTGGTTTGATATATGCATGGGTCTCTCCTCACACTCCTCCTCCAAGTTTTGGGTTAATCACGCGACCTTTTGAAAACAACAGCTGGTTTTGCATCTGATCTTAGGTAGAGCACCCACCATGGGCATGGGCCATGTGCCTTCACATCCAGACCTTGCCTGTGCAACACCAGCACCTGGCTTTGGATATATCCCCTGGGGAGGGGGGGACCTGCAAGGCTTTGGGTGCACCAGGCAAAAGCTGCCTTCTGCATAGGCTGTTGCTGAATGTACTGGATGAACTTGTGCAGTTGCATAAGGAAGATGCAACTCTTGCATTTTCATCACTGGGCTCGCTGGCACAGGCAGTGCTAGAGGGTCTGGTAAGGTGATGGTGGGTCCAGTGGAGAACAATACACTTCCCAGTGACCAGAGACTGGGCTGTGCATGGAGAGAAAGCATGGGGGGACAGCCAGAGGTAAGCACCAGCCAGCCACAGGTGGACTGATGGAGGAGGGTCATTTTGGAGAGGGCCCCAAGAGATCTGTCCTGGGGAGTCTGTCCTTGTTCCACAGAGCTGCAGCGACAGAGATGTCCTGCCCCATGCTGCCCAGCATCCCCTGCCCTGCAAGGCTGTACGGGCCCTGAAGCGGGAGAGGAGGACGAACCACAAAAGAAAGCTTTTAAGGAGAGAGGCTGCACACTAAACAAGAACATGACCGACCACTGGAGCAACACAAGCTGCCCCACAGCCCCGGCAGCGACCTGGGCTCTCCGAGCTGGCTGCGGGTGGCAGGCAGGGCTGGCACTGCCCCTGCTGCCCTCCTCCCGCTGCAGAGACACTTTCACACCCCGCTGAATTACTGCCCTCTGTTTGCCTGCAGCACTCGAGAGCCTGAAGAGCCCTTAATGGATTAGGTATCTGAGAAGATGATGCTGACAATCAGTGCCTGGAATTCCCCTCCCTTCTTTCCCCCTCTGTGTTTTTCCGCTTCCTGCCTTTACAGTCCCTATGGTTTCCAATTTTCAAGTGCGCAAGGTGTTACACAGGCCAAACTTCCTTGGCTGCTTATTATTCACAACAGAACAAGACCTAGACAGCAAATTGCTTTGTTGATCCTGTGAAGGGAATCGATCCTCACAAGCTTAGCGCACCTGACATGTTTATTGCTGGCTGGGTGTGGGGAAGGATGCTCGTGGCAGGGCCGGAGGGGGGTGGCCCAGTTTGCGCAGCCCTGGTGCTCCCAGGCTCCCCGAGCTCCAGTGCGGAGCAAGCATGAGGGCTGGGGGTTAACTGATGGGCTTTTGAGGCCAGAAGGAATGGTTCTGGTTGTCTGATCACCTGCACAGGTCTTAACTCTGGTATCCTGTCTGCAGACACCGGGCGCTGTGGGTGTGAATGTGAATTAAAAGGTAAGGGGGTCCAGCTGAGCACACGAAGGGTCTTGGGGTGATCCTGAGGAGCAGGGGGGGGTTTCTTGCATTAAGGAGTTTGTAGAACTTCTGAAAAGGATTTGGGTATTAATGCTTTTCATTATGCCAGCACCTTAGTCATTACATCTTGGGGTTTATGATGCTAAAGAGCTGCCCACTCTGGGATAAGTGTCCCTGCTTGCATCCTCTGAAGACCACGTCCTCTGCTCACCCTGTCACCCGTCCCGGCGCTGTGTGAGACTGAACGAGGTGAATCCCCTTCAGTTCAGAGGAACTGAACCAGTGATGGGACTGGAGAGGGCGGGCTGGTTTTTATTCATAATTCCTGACACCTCACAACACAGTTCAAAGCTCACTCTGAACTAAAGAAAATGAGATGAGAAGCAAAGGCAACCCAAATCTGGGCTGGAGAGAAAGTGATTACTTGTTAATGGACCAGACCGAGATGAGGCTGTCCCAATCCTGCAATTCAGGCAGTAAAACCCACCCGCTGGGAGCCTCTGCCACAAACTTGTAAGAAAACCCAGTTCTTCAGAGAGAATAACAGATCATAAAGCTGCAGGACACACACAGATCATTAACGAGGTGGTAACAGCGGAGCCTGTACAGGCAACAAACCTGGGTGATGGAGGAGCAGCAGCGACTGCCGGGGCAGGTCCGGGACGAGCGTCCCCGGAGGAGACACTACCCAGACACGGAGGTGGGGACCGTGAGTATTAAAGCAACATGAGTAATCGACAAAAGATGCAAAGTGTGAGCAAATATCGCAGGGAAGCAGCTACTCGTGGGTTCCAGTACCCACGCATAAATCTCACTGATTGCAAACAGGAGGTGGTGTGCGGGTTGTGCCAGTATTTAGCCAGCTTCAGGTGAAGTCGGTAAATCAAATAATTTTCCAGCTTACACATGTCTCAAAAGCAACTGCAAGCATCCGACAGTGCCTGATTTGACTTTTACTTTTGCTGATATAGACACAGCACTTTGCCACTCCAGCATCTTTCCCCCGACAGTTCATTGATTATCAAGCTAGAAGGGACAACAGTCATAAATTCATTTGATCTTGTTTATAGTATTCGTCTGTCAGACTTCCCTGAATCAATTCCCATTTAAATCAAAATATTTCTCACAGGAAAAAGAAATAATCTATGCACGGCAGAAAACTCTCCCCAAGCCCCCTCTGCCTTGTGGTCCAGCTTGGGCAGGGATGAGCTGGCACAGGCAGGGATTCAACCCATCAGTTGGTGGGAGGGCAGAGGAGCCAAAAATAAACCGGTGGATGGGGAGCAGTGGTCCTGGAGTCACAGCAGACTGGGATCCGGGGGTTCTGGTTTGGTTCGGTATCTCTGGGGGCTCCTGTTGCTCCAACACAAATATGTTTCTGTTTTCACTCCCACGCTTCCCACCTGTGGTAGAGCAGAAATAACTGTGTTTTTTTTCTCGCTTTGGTGTGTAAAGCTTGAGATCGTCAGGGCAGGGGCTGTCTCCTAAGGTGGGCAGCTGCAGAGCTCGGCTCTTTGGTGTGGTCTCTGCCTTCCCCATACAACAAATAACAGCCCAGGACCCGCCGGCGGGGCCCCTGCCTGTGACCCCAGGACTCGGCCCCCGACAGCGATGCCTCCCCTTCCCTAAGGAGTTCAGCCAATTAACGGTGCGCCCATTGTGCTGCTGTAATTGCATGCTATATTGCCCTAAACAGTAACAAAAAAAAAAAAAAATGGTTGCAGGGACTAGAGACTTGAAAATCCATTAAAGGATTTATTTTTTATTTTACCAATACCTTGGGGGTTTGAAAGCTCATCTGCGTGTTACTGCTCCAAATGGAAAACCAGAATAAATGCATATTTGAAGTAATAAAAGCCCTTTCGTACTAAATCTGAGTACAAATTAACAATTACTAGTGCTGTCTAATGCCTTTCTGCTTCAACATTTTCATTTAACAGCCGTTCTTTTATCTTCAATGCTCCAGTTATTTTTTTTTTCCTCCAAAATGCTTATTGTTAGGTTGGGGAGGGGAGTGTTGTTTTGTTTTGTTTTGCTTTTTTTTTTCCTTTCTTTCCAATTTAGCAGCAGGAGGAAAGGATTTTATTTGCTGTTCAGGCAAAAAAAAAAAAAAAAAAAAAAAAAAAAAAAGAGAAGCGAAGGAAGGGAGTCACCGCTCCGGCTGCTGGCACAGAGCCCTCTCCCCGCTCTGAAGACAGAGCTGGATGGACTGGGAGCTGCTGGGGCATCCTCACACGATGGCTCTGCTGACAGGGACTGGGACCAGCATCCTCCTGAGCGTTATTCTGGGAGGAGGGGATGCTGGTGGGGACCGTGTCCTCCTCACCCCGCAGGCCAGGGGTCCCTGCCCACCCTGGGCATCGCGCTGGCTGCTTGCAGAGAGATGTGTGAGCAGGTAAAACGCTGCGTGGGTGACACTGGTGCACGACTGTCACCTCGATGTGTGCAAGCGTGGGACACCCACAACTGGCTAAGGGAGCTTGGGAGCAACCCAGCCAGAGGAGATTTGGAGTGGCTTTGCTCATGAATGAAGAGAGGTGGAAGGGTCTCCTAGGAGAAGGAAAATCCCAGCGCCAAGTGTCCACCCACCAGCAGTCTCGCAGCACAGGCATGCTGGGGGAAAGAACAAGCACAGGTAAAGTCTGTTGCCGTTTCTTGAGGGCTGAGGAACTCAAAGCACCAACGGAAAACAAGCAAAGGAATTAGCAGTGGAGCGAACTGAGGGCACGAAAACAGAAGGTTACCCCCAAGCCCTGCTCGAGCGCTGTGCGTGTTTCCTCTTCACACACCATTAAGTTTATGGGGAAGCGCACGACACAGCTGGGCTCCGGCTAACTGCTGTTGATTAGCGCTCCGCAAACAAGCGGCGCTGATGGATCTGAGCGCAGTGGCTTCGGCAGAGAAGGAAGGATGGCGCATGGGAAATCTCTCTCAAAATACAGAAAGCGATGCTATCTGCTTTCCACCTGTCCCCCCCCCGCCCCCAACAGACATCTCTGCAGGTCACGGGGGGTTTGGGTTGGGACGCTGAGAGCGCTGTGACACAAACCTCGGTCCTGCATCAGGGGAACGGGCTGTCACCACTGACGTGCGTGAGCATCATCCTTGTGTGCAAAGAGGGGAAAAAAGAGGGATGCTGAAGAAAACCCAAGTTCTAAATACTTTCACATGTCTCAAACTTTTGGAGAAGGGCATGAAATGTATCTTTAAAAAAAGAAACCTATTTGCATATTTTGCATAACTTAGCAGGAGACGCTGTATGTTTTTGCTCTCCCCCAAGAGCTGTAGCTAGTTTCTCTTTGATCCGGTTCCTCACATCATCGATAAAGCCCGGCATCAAGAAAGCACCACCGGGGATGTCTTTGTTTGGAGGAGCAGGGAGCACCACGGGCTCTTACCTTTGCTCCAGGGCCCCCTGGCATCCCTCCCACTCCTCCGTGGGGAGGTTCTGTCACAGCAGCTGGTGTCAGAGCAAAGTCCAGCTCAGGCAGGAGTCAAGTAAGGGCGTTTTGGGGCATTTCCTTGGCGACGGAAAGTTGTCTGAATGGTTAAAAATACCGAGCCCCTTTGAGACTCCTGGGTCCTCTCCCGAGAAGCAGTGGGACCCTGTGGCCCGGACACTGGCCAGCATCTCGGTAGATCCAAGGGCCTCTCATATCTCTGCTGCTGGTTCATTAAGTGATCTCCTGATTGCCCCTTCTAGCCTGCAGTTGCCCCAGCTAGCATGGTAGGGACAGTGAGATGCTCACCTCCTGCTGTAAAGCACTTTGAGATCTCAGCTAGAAGCATAAGAGCTGCAACGGCCCCTTGCCTGGGGGTTTCCATTTGGTTATTTGGCCTGTTTTAAAATGCAATTCCTATTAGTTGCCTCTATTTCTCACTAGGGAGCACAACGTGCTCTGAGAGAGGCCGTATCATGCTTTGAAATTCAATTCATTGCAATCAGCAGCAGCGGCACCCAGGGCAAATGGAGAAAGCCAAGAACGTCATTTCAGTTAATAAGATAACAATTTAACATGTGGTGGGGTTTCTTTCCCTCTTCCTCTGTCTCTGTTCAAACAGACCAGCAGACATTTGGAGTTGCCTCTAAGTAATTTAGTAGAAAGGCTGCTATGATTTCAATCCCCCATCCACCCTGTTACCATCCAGCAATGCTTCTTGTCACCAGCCAACGGCATTTAAAATATTTACAGCCCTGTCTTTTCCCTGGGGAAGGATCAGAATAAATCATTGTAGCCGACAATAAATCAAAAATTAATCTCCCAAAAGTGCGAGGCCTGTCCGATCCCTCAAATAACAAGCAGCAGAATTTATCAAGTAAATTGGTACTGGAGTCTGCATGGCATTGCCGTGGGGTGTAATGGATGGGGTGGAAGGGCAGGCAGCTCAGCCAGCCTGGGGAGCTCAGACACCGGGCAGAAAAGTTGGGGTGGGATACTGGAAGCCATTAAATGCCACGTTCCCTTGTCACCCTCATGGGCTTGTCATCGGGAAGCAAGAGCTCCTGCTGCTGCATCCCCGAGGCCCGTGCAAGCTCTCCGCCCTGGCAGCACTGACTTTCCCCCCACCAGAGCCACATGGAACAAACACCCCCAGTTCTCTTGTCAGCACACGTCCCTGTGCTCGTGCAGCCCTTGCGGGGATGGCCCTCACACCAGCAGCTTGGGCTGAGCACTAAAAGTGCCATGGGGAGGGAAGCTATAAGCTCTTTTACTTGGTAACAGTCATTTTTTTTTTTTGTCTTTTCCAACATGTGAAACCTAAATATACTCATCCTATTGCTGTATCTTAATAATGACTAATTTATACTGTTAATATTTTATAGGATATTAGTCTTTTAAATCTCCATTGCACTACTGTGTGCATGGACACAGATGTTTACTGCAAAGTTTTCTGCCAAGGCTACCCCCAACTCAAAACCTTCCAACCACCGTGGGAAGGGCTCAGCCCACGGGTGGGACACGGCACCCACACCGCAGGGTCCAAGGGGCTCCTGGAAAGTCAGAACACAACCTGCTGGCAGCCCCTGCACACAGGATCTGCGGAGGAGCCCTTAGGGCAAGAGGAGGGCAGAGTGAGGAGCTTTCCTGCTCCTGGAAATAGGAGGGGAGAGGCCCGGGGGCTGCCCACCAGCTCTGGGGGTGAGCTGCCCTGCGGAGGGGTCTCTGGCAGCGTGGGCTCCAGCTCGGCAGGCAGCGGAGGCTGACGTGGCAGGCTTGCCAGGAAGGAGGAACAGGTCTCTCTAGATTTCTTCCTTGGGTGGAAACAACTTACTCTGCAGTTAGTGGAGCTCCAAATAGTTCTTGGATGCTTTGATGTAGATCACATGCGAAAGCAGTGTGAGGCGGGGAGCAAGGACTTTGGATGAAATTCTCTCTTACAGTCTCCAGCAAATTTTTTTTTTTTTTTTCCCCACGATACAAGGCCCACGCAGAAGTGATGCTGCCCAGCAATGCAGCCACAAGACTGGCTGTAAAACTGCTCCTGCAACGCATGAAACCACCCAGCGAGCTGCTGGCATCCTCACTCTGTTGCAGTTACCTTAATAAAATAGCTTGAATCCTAGAATATTATTTTGATATTAGTTTAGAACATGATTTTGATTTTTAAATGGAGTTATAGCAGCTGTGAGAATACAAAGCACTATAAAGCACACTAAGGCCCTTAGGAATAGGTAGCTAGTATGGTGTGTGCCTTGAACACTGTACGAATCGTTATGGACTTTGAATTAAAACAATGGGCACTGGTTATGGATCTTGAGTCAAAACAATAGGTACCAGAAGATACTGGGTTTGGTTTGGAAGATCAGCCAAAGAAGAAAGGAGCATCAGCCAAAGATGAAAGGAGTATGTGCAAGGATGGAGTTCCATCCGTGGACACAGTGAGGAAGACTATTAAGGACCACCAGAGGACCCCCGTCCAACATAACCACGCATGCGTCAGAGCCATTTGCATATGATAATGATTTCCAGGAAACAACATGAATATGCTGATCATTACCCTCCCCTCATTCTATTCAAATCAATCAGTAAAGATGACCAATGATTTCTGTAGAACAGGAATAGAGGTAAGGTGAGGTAACTGAAGGCCAATCATTATTAAGGTCAAACTAAACTTTATGAATTTTGTTGATCTTATGTAACCGTGACTCTGCTGAAAAAGCGTGTGAATTTGTTGTGCTTTGTACCTGTCGGCGAACACGTCTCTGGTGGAGCTATCCCCCGTGTTCCCCAGAGCTGGAATAAAGAAGCACCTGCTTATCTGCTGGGTGTAGGTAAGTTCTATTCGCGATTGCGACCGCTAACAACTCCTCTGCTGCTCTCTCAGCAAAGCGACTCCAACCCGTTGCCCTGCCATCGCAATAACGATCAATCTGCAGCTCTGTCGATTACTGTTCTTTAAAAGCTGATTTCTCTGAATATCAACATAGCTCTTTCCCCTCCTCAGTTCACAACCATTATACCTGAGTTTCCTGCAGCAGACAAAAAATTTCCTTTTGATTTTATTTTTCCCCCCCTCTGCAACAAATTAAGACTAAACTCATCTGTAGTAATTGCTCCCAGCAGACTTAATGTGGGCACCTCCTCTCTTTCTGCTACAGCTCAGGATCTAGGTGTTTAGTCAATCTTACAAAAGAAAGAGACAGATGAAGAGATTAGAGGAATTTATAGAGACAACCCCAATTGTGCACAGGCAGTGCAAATATTTAACTGGAGGCTGTTGCTGGGATGTGTGCTGGAGTCCCCCGGTGCACAGGGGGACAGGTCTGACACTTCTCAAACTTGCTTTTCGTTAGAGCTTCTCATCACGTTTGGAGTCTCTGAACTGCCAGAGAGCACGCAGATTTTTTGTGATGTTACTAATACGTGTATGCAAACATTAGTTTTTAAGAAGCATGATTTATAGGGTGTCATAGCTGTAAGGCTGGCTAACCTAGGCAGCAAATTAACTTGGGAAGTGCCAGGGTGCATTAGTTTGACTGACAAGCAAACAGCCTGAACCAGGTCAGCAAATTTGTTAGGTGCCTTAGCGTTTCCCTTAATGGAATCAGAGCGATCTCTAACAATAAATTAGACTCTGTCAATAGCACACATAATAGGCTTGCCCTGATAGACATGTTCCCAGGATGAGTCTCCTTCCTCTCCTGCACGTTCCCTTCCAGCACAGGGCCAGTTGCAGCGATGTGCGCTCGGATGGCAGCAAAGTCCTGGGTCCCCCCTCCAGAGAGCAGCCGGGTGTCTTGGGGGGACTGGGGACTGGTGGGCTGCTCCCAGGAGGACACCCTGCTGCCCCACAGGTCCCTGGGGGAGAATTTGGGAGACTGGGGCCTGCCCACAGCTTGGCTGCCGAGGAAGAGACCTCTCCTGAGGGCTGAGCACAGCACTCAGCATCACACTTTGATGTTGCTGTATTATTGCATTTTGTCCGTAAACATTGCACTCTCCATTTTCTCTTCATTCCATTTTCTCCAGAATAAACCAGGCCTGTTATTCCTCTGTCCGTGCCCAGCAATAAGCCCCCCCAGCTCAGCTCCGTGCCAGGAGCCCTGCACCCCCCTGCCAGGGAGGTGGACGCGGCAGGGCTCCTTCCAGCTGAGGCACCATCCACCCCTGTCCCTCACTACAAGGCCCAGTTTGCAGGATGCAAGCTCAGAAATGGAGATAGCACAGAGGAGGTGGTGATGACGGGCTCCTTCCTGGGTGATTGACCCCCAAAACACACTGTTTTAAGCAAAAACCTTGGGCATGTCCCTGTTGCCTTGTAAACTGCTGACTAAAGAGGTAGGCTTCACAAGTCCTATTCTCTTCTTCAGTGCTAAACATCAATACAGCAAAGTTCTTATTTATAAAGTTATTCTGAGGTTTTAACAGGATTTTACAAAATTTGCCAACTGTATACACACGTGGGTGTGTGTTGACTTGAGTGATTTTTTTGTCGTGAGTTACACAGACTAGAGATTACTCTATTTGAAAGAAGACTCTCTCTTTCCAACTCTTCACAACCCTTTCTCCATCCACTCATCTCTATCCAGCTATCAATCATGTTTCACTGGCACGTCCATCTACCATGTAATTATCTACCTATGATATTTTACGGCTTGGCTACCCATCTGTATTTCTATTTATCTTTCTCCACATAAACACAAACACCCATCTACTTAGTCTAATTGTTCTTTCAAGTCTTCCCTACTCCTTTCCCCTGGAGGTACTGGTTTTCCCAGGGGCTACTTAACTAAGCTGTGATCACACCTTGAGTTTCAGGCAGACCAGGAGCTAAACCTGAGTTTAAACCCAGCTCCAAGTCTCTCCCCCAGCAGCAGGGAGTGTTTTTCTGAGTCACTCTGGACATTACGAACACCAGGTGCCCTATGAATGCATGTAGCATCCCGAGCCAAATATCTTAAGCCACTGCAAACAACAAAAATGCCCCCCTACCCTGTGCCTGGCTGTGCTGCAGAGCAAGCTCCAGCAAAGACAGGTACACACACACGCAAATCTAATTGTTTTTCACCCATTCTTCATTGGAAATCAGTCCAGCTCCTTACCCAGTGGTGCATGGAACCTGCCAGTCATACTGTATTTATGGTACTACTTTTGATTTGCATTTGTTGGATTTTATTCTCACCACGTCCCTGTTCTACGTGGTATTTCTTCCACTTCTATTTGTCTCTTCTTTACAGATGGACATACCCGAGGGGGGCAAGATTAGACCTTAGAGCTAGTTGCAGAAGAAACATCTCAACACCTCAAATCTGGGGCTCCAGCAGCCCTGCCCAATGCCTTAACCAGACTTCCTCCACAAAACAGCAGGAAGTTGTTTACAGTTATACAAAGAGGCTCTTTAATTACCACAACTACTACCAAGAAATGTATAGAAAAAAAACAAATTATGAAAAAATTGCTAGACTTCATTTTCCTGCCAAAATGAAGGCTGCTTTTGGCTCAGACTTTGGTCTCCTTGTATCATGCAGACTGATTTGCTCCTTCCCTGGAGGAAAAGGGAAACTCTGACCCTTTCAGGATGTCACTCACATTTACTGGGATGGTGCTTTATGGTCACTTGAGGAGAGGATGAGCTGGAGGAGGGATGCACTCACTAGCTGTCCCTGGAGATGGAAGCAGAGAGGGGAGGACGGAGCACACTCCCTCAGAGCATCTGAGCTTGTCAAGGCATGAGGAGCTAAAATTGGTGCCTACCTGACATGCTGAAAGGAACTCGAGGCTGCTGCAATTACTCTTCCAAATACAGTGATGTTTATCCTGGAGCAATTTTCCATAATTACACTGACGGTACCTGACAGCCCCACATCAGCCGCTGCAGGAGCAGTCCCTGGCAGCTGATGTTCTCACTGCCTTGCTCCTTTTCCCCCTTGGTGCTACTCTCCAGCTTTCTGATTATTTCAATGACTTTTGACAAGAGATCTTAGGTCAGTAAAGTTGAATCTGGATACAACTTGGCTTCACCAGAGACAGTTCATCCACTGGCTACAGGGGGACCAAAGACACCTCCAGCCACTCCGGGGTGGGTGCGAGCACCAAGCAGTAGAATCTGCAGTTAGCAGCAGCGTTTGTTTTCCAGCAACCATGCAAGCTGGCAGGTCATCAGATTGGGTTTATCCCGACTCTCAGCTCTGGAGCTGAGCTGTGTAAGTCACTGCCAGCCCACTGACTTCCAGGAAAACCAGTAGATTATCCCACCTGGGGTCCAGCTCCCTGCAGCACAAGGATGTTCTTGGCCACAAGGCACATTCCTCCCCCGCTCAGTGACTCTCAAACATCACCTACAGCTTTTACATTTTGTATGTCTGGTGACACAAGTGTTTCTCCTGGAAGGAAGCTCCCAGCCTGAGCTGGAGGGGAGAGTTGGATGCAGTACAGCTCCTCTCAGCTCTGCACCAAAAGCATGGAGAGCTGGAGAGGCATCTCCCTTTCTGCAGCCGTCCCTTCCACGTGCAGGCACAAAGATCTGGACACAACACTTCTACCAGAACTCAGTTTGTGTCTGCTGGTTCTGGTTAGATTCAATTTTAAATTGCCTTGCTTCCTTTGAAACCCCACTGGGGACTTTCCCATAAGGCTCATCTAAAATTTTCCATCTCGACTTTCAACTCAATGAAAATTTTCATGGAATTTGCCCCCCCAGGAAAAAGAAAAAACCTGTTTTTCATTAGAACAAACAAAACAATAGAAGTTTGAATTTCCAGATGAAATGTTTCATTTTTCAGGTGTCAGTCAGCTTCTGGCTTTTCATTTTTTTCAGGCTGTGGATGAAAGCACTGTGTATAAAGTGAGAACCCAAGCCCCCAAACCATGCAGTTACTCTGGGGATCTCGCCTGTTCAACCTGCCCAGGTCTTTCTCTGGGCTCCACTTCACTCTGCTCTCCGCACAATGATGCGCAAATCTTCACTGGCAGCCTCGTGCATCAATAACAGTACTCCCGACCCCAACCTTCCCTCCTACACTCCAAATCTCTGCTGAAAACACTGCATATGGCTTTTTCCCTTCTCCCTGCATCCATTATTGATAAGCATGGCCATGCAAGACCTCTGCGGAGCATCCTGCCATACAGGGCAGGCACAGTTTTTGCCACACAGCTCCAGGGCTCGCTTTTTTGGAGGCATGAAAGTCCCAGCAATTTCCAGTGGTGCTGCCAAGTCATCTGTTCTCCTGGTTCTTAACTGGAAAGTTAGGCTCTGCCCTTCCTCAGGGGAAGCCATCTGGAGAAGTCTAGTGAGAGATGAAGGAGAAATGCAGGGGACAGATGTGATCTTGTCTTGAACACGGTCCCAGAGAGGCTGCTCCATGCTTATTTTTGATCAGGACAGTGGGTAGCTAGACAGCAGGTTGGGGAATGTAAACAACCTCCTTCAGCTGAGTTTTAAAATGAACTCACTTTGCTGAATTTCACTCTGCTCTCTGGCCGTGAGCCTGGGATGAGGCACGTTCATGGGATCGACAGGCCAGATCCTCACCACACTGCTCTGTCTCCAGTATACCAGTGCCAATTTGCACCAGACAAATATAAGGACCCCCGAGGGGCTCGGTGCCAGTGATGATATAGGGCTGCCCAAGTGGTTTGTGCAGGGAGGTGATTTAGGAGGACACATCCAGGCTTTTGTCCAGCATTTAAAGTGCAGATCAGCAGGAATTTCAGTGTCCAGCTCCCTGTTGTCCGTGTGTCTTTGTCTGCCTTTAACAGGAGCCACATGGGCAGCAGAATTTTTGAGCTCAGGGTCCAGATGAGAAGAGGGAGCACAGGGTGCCCCCAAAAAGCCCAGCCCTTGCCCTTACCATCCTAGGATGCTCAGCAGGGAAAGCTGCAGTCCTCAGGAGATGGAGAACCAGCTGGGGCTGATGTTTCTGAGTGGATGGACCCATCAAAGCAATCATCCCAAACAAGCCCTACACATGCCCTCCTGTTCAAGTATTAACCTACCCTGATCCCGCAGGGACCATTCGGGATGATCAGGCCACACGCTTCCTCAAGCAATAGATTCTGACAGTGTGACATACTGGAAGAAGATAGAGCAAAGCCTGAGGGATGTGGTAATGGAAGTTTTATCACCCTAACTACCGCTTCTTCTGACCCCAGCAGCTAGGCAGATAATTGGGTTTCCACAGTTCGACAAATAATTGGGATTAGAACTGACCAGGACGCTGAGGACAGCTTGCCCTGGGTACAGAGCAATGCTCACATCTTGGTATTTGTGTTCAGTGGCAGCCCTCGGGGAGCAGATTCACACTCAGGCAGCAGGTAGAGAAATCACCCTCTGGTTTAGCCACTGCTACATTATTTACACAGTGGCAGCTTTTTCATTTGCTTAGAGGACTTAGAGTCTGTTTACACAGGTTTCTATACTGGAAAGAAAGAAAAATCTTGCATGGTGAGCAAATGGCAGAAGGAAATCTAAAAGGAGTTCACGGTCCTTTGGTAGCATCAAGTAGGGACTTAACCCAGAGCAAAACATGGAGCATCATTTCAAAGGCTGGGGGCAAGCAGCAGCACCCACGGGCACATCTCAGATGGAGAGGAGGACTGCGCTCTACCCGAGCTGATGGAGAGCTGCTGATTTACACCAGGGACTAACCCAGCTCCTGCTGCTAATAAATTGCCCGGCAGTCACAGCCCCTGGCTCTATGCGTGGCATTAATTCATGCCCCCCCAGCCAGGCGTGGGGAGCTGCAGAGCACTCAGGGTCTCGGTGAGAGGGACCAAGCTAGTGGTAATTACTATTCATGCAGGAGAGGATACTTTATTCCCATGTCAATGGCAAAGACGCTGAGCAAGTTGTACAGAACGTACATACATAACTAACTGCCTCATTATTTATAATAACCTAGTTTATTCTATACTCGGTCCCATATACAAAATTATTTCTGAGGCAGTTGTCGGATGAGGATTAAGAGCAAGTTCTCGTGCTGAATCAGAAGCAAGCCCTGTTAGAAACCTCCTCCTCCTAAACACATACATCTGACCCAGGTATTTTGATCGAATTGTGGAAATGTCCACATTGAATCTTTGCTGTTTTTCTGGTTTTTAAGGTAGCACCCACCAACCCACTCACCCCAGATTTCTCACGACTCATCTACGGGTGCCTACATGCATACATCCAAACCCATGCCTGGACAGCACGCAGACATGAGCTCTGAGCTTGTACCTAATGGTATTTATAAGATACATGCAGTTTACGGGCTCCCGTGTGTAGTGAACTGACTTATATTGCCCAGAGAGAACCCACAACACGCTGCCAACCCAGACAGGGATGGCGTGGCCACCGCAGGTCCTACACGCAGTTGCAATGTTGCACACCCAGCACTAACCCACACCTTCACACACACGCTCACAGCTATTCATGTAGACAGCTTCTTGGGCCCAGCATTTAAATGACAACATGTCTAATATTTAACACTCATAGCATGGTATATTCATTTACTGTATGCACAAACACGAACTAATTAGCAGACTTAATTAGTGTGATGCTGCAAAATACAGAAAAAAGGAGAGACATAGAAAGGAGAAGAGACAGAGCAGAGTGGGAAGGATAGGAAAGAAAAAGGGAATACAAAAGACCAAGACAGTTGAGAAAGACAGATAGATAAAAGGTCTATATAAAAATAGAATCCAACTTGTTCTCCCTTATTTATGCACAGCATGGCTCTGCATATCAACAGCTAAAGAAAGGATTCCCACCCAGGGCTCTGAGGCAGCCCTCCAGGGGAACATCCATTGCCAGGAAGGAGCGACAGACAAATCCTTCCTCTCCTGCATTCCCCACAAAAGAAGTGCACGTCCCCAGGATCATCTCTCCACCCTCTGGGCACTGGCTCCTGCCAGCTGTGGGCTGTTGGCCCGCACATCCCAGTCCCCACGTTTCTGGCAGAACACCAGTTTGGCTGAAAGCAGGCTGGAGGACTGACCTGGCTCAGGGGACAAGATTTGAAAAACAAACGGGGGCTAAAAATATTGCAAGGAAGACTGATGTGTTAAACAGCACAGGAGCCCTACCGTTATCTCTTTCAGCAACTTGAGTTTGAGACCATTCTTAGGCAATGCTTCAGGCACTGAGTCCCAGACTCATAGTAGAAATATGCACTTATGTACATTGAATGTGCATTAAAATTCACATACAAAAGCTCACAGTATGAACGTGCCAACACGCGCATCCATCCCCTGCTCACACACACACCCCTCCTCACCATCCAAAGTTTAGTTACAAAGCACTTGGGGTCCCTGGTCCTCCCTGCTGCCAATCCACTTCTCACCAGGAAAGCAGAGCACTTTGAAGAGAATAGTAGCACTCAAAAAATCTTACTTCTCTCCCCCAGGGAGAAGTCATTTACTTTTCCAACCAGCAGCACAGTTTGGGTTTTCATCCTCCCCACTACTCATCCAGAAGATGAAAGAGTTTGAGGATTTCTCTCTGCCTCCCGGTCTGCGTTGGCCTATACCACACACTGCAGATGATAAGGCATTAAGGCTCTCAACTAGAGAATTTCTCAAGGCAATATTGACTAAAAGGTTTCCTTAAATGTCCCCTGATAGGCAGCATTTGATGGGGTTTAAAGGCAGTGGCAAGCTGAGGCTGAATTTAGGAGATCTGCTCTCAGTGCCCCTCAGGCAGCCAGCTTGCAGACACCCCTTTAATTACAAGTAACCCCCCCTGACCTGAACCACAATGACATTTTAAAAATGAGCTTGTCCCTGCATGTCTCAACAAGCCAGGGTTAAAAAAGAGACCTCAGGGGTATGAGGAGCCTGGTGCTCAGACCTGGGGAGCTGCCACGGACAGCACAGGCAGTTGCAATGTCAGGATGCTCCCGTTGTCCCTTAGCATAACCCAGAGTTTACCAACTGCCTGTACTTCAAAGTTTTAAGGTTAAGCTGAAACTAATGCGAGGACGTGCATCTAAATCCAGCCCAATTGGTATGGGAAGAGATGAAGGGACAGAGCCTGGCTCACACGAGCAGCCTGGGGCAGAGGCAGGGAGCTGAACTCCTCTCCTTTTCTGGGGTTATACAGGGGGGAGCGGGACTCTTGCTCATCTCCCTTCACAAACCCACACCGGAGGGGATGGAGCTCTGTCCCTCCTGCCTGCTGGCAGAGGGGTAGGCAGAGACACAATTTCGAGGAAAGCAGAGCTATAGATAGTTATCCCCTGACTACTTCACCATTGGCACACACAGTTTGGGTTTAAAGCTGTCTATTGTCAGTCCCGCTCCACTAAACCAGATGCTGATGTGTTTTAAATGTTATCTATCCTCTGCAGAAAAAGAGGTCCCTTATGTAACAGGAACACCGCTTTCCACACATCCCTCTCCCAGACCCCCTTTTCGGTAAATCTTTCATTAAAATTCCTTCTGGTGCGCTGCCCCATTGATTAGCTGAGGGGCTGCTGATGGAAGCGGAGGATCCCAGGGAGAGTCAGCCCTCGCTCCTGCTGTGCTGCCTTCCCACAGAATTGGATCTGATGGCTTTTTTGTTATTGCTTGCTGCTGAGTACCTGGGCTACAGTTTTAACCTCCCTCTGAATAACAGCCTGCATCCCCAGGCCCAGCAAACTTCGCAATGAGTTTTCAAGGTAAGAAAAAAATTCAGTATACATATACATAGATTGAGCTATAAAAACAGAGCAATGATACTAAATTGAAAACAGAGTCCCAACAGGCCCTGTCCATGGAAGGATGCATGTGAGTGCTGGAAGCACTGGGCACAAACCCCCAGAGCTCACTGGCTCTGGGCTACCAAGAACCCAAGCAGTCTGCCCCAGGTTACAAAACACACGAGCACAAAGCTGCTGAGAGAAAGCAAAGCTGATTGGTGTGATCTGTCAGGCTTCAGTATCACAGCCAGAAAATAAAACAAAAATAAGAAGAAATAATTAAGTTTAAAAGTCTTAATAACACAACTGGGAAACAAACTATAGAGCTGAGACTATATAGAGATGCTGGATGAATTCTTGCTGCTTGTAGGATGGCATAGTGCAGCTGCTTTACTCCAGGTGAGGCTCTGCAAGCTGTTTTAACAGAGTGCCTGTGTGATATTTTCAGTATATCATTGTGCTGGGCTTTCATCTGAAAATACAGCTGCAGGTGCCTGTGCTGCACGGGTGAAAACAGCACTTCAAACTGGGGACTCGGCATCTCAACCCCGAGCCTCCCGACAAAGTCTAATTAGCTCAAGTGTTGGGCGCTCCTGGCAGGACAGATCTCAGAGGAAGATGGCTATCATCACCAGCAGGCTGCTACCCAGGTAGCCAGTTTAATCTCTCTGGTCTGGCACATTTGGGAAGGTGAAAACACTGCTCAGCTGGAGCCAGTGCTTCAGCCTTCAAGCATCCCAACAGGCATGCCCTGTCCTGCCCAGCCCAGCCGCCTGGCCAGTGCAGGAGCTCCTTAAGAGAACAAGGTTATTAAATACTCAATTTTCCCTAGCAGGTGTTGGCATGGAAGTGGATCCATCATTTGCAAGCAGGAGGTGTGCTTGAGGAAGGCAGAGCTCTCAGAAAGGCGGCTGCTGCAGAGAAGGAGAGCCTGCCAGTGAGCCCAGTTCATAGACAGAAAACTCCATTTGGACCCAGTCCCTCTCGGAAAGAATAAACACGAATGCTGAATGAAAAAATCCAGCCTCCAAAGTGCCTCACAGGTATTAATTAATTTCCAATCTTGTATGGATAGGAGCCGTGACTCCTCGAAAGGCAGCGCTGGTTCCCAGCAGCTCAGGGGAGCAGTGGTGGGAGCCCGGGGGGAGGCATGGATGGGCTGGATGGTCCAAACCCAACGCTCAGCACCAAACCACGCCAGGCACGGCCCCAGCTCCACAAGGAACTCCGGCAGAAAAATCCCTGTGAACTGACTCACCCAGGTCCACAGAGAGTCAGAAACAGAAGTGTTCCTTCTTCCTCGTGTTAACAATTCTGAATCCCAATGATTTACATAAAAGCAGGGGCCTGAAAGTGTTTGTTTTTGCTGTTTCTCCCTTAAAATTCAAGCATCCAATTATCCAGTACAAAGAAGAGCCTGTCTCGCCCTCCAAGTATTACACTGAACAGAAGCTGACCATTAAACTCCTCTGTGCAAAGCATTTGTGTTTTACAATCCACAGTGTCCCTATAATGCTTAAACCCCGGTAAGGAGAGCTTTGTTTGCCGAGCGTACATGCCTCCTAGCAGACGTCCAAGCAGCGATGTGTGATGCAGCTGCACGCAGCCACCGTTTTACTGCCTTCCACTTACTGAAGAAAACGGTGCAACCATCCAAGGGGAAACTTGCCCAAGTAAACGTGGGGCTGAAGAGGTGTTCCGGATGGGTCTGAACTCCCCTCTGAGTGCACAAGCTGCTAAGAAATGGGTCCTGCCATCTGGAGAGGAGATCAGCAGGTACCTCTCTCCCCTTGCTATTGCACCGTAAGGGCAGCTTAAGATGATGGAGGGAAATACAGCACATCTTGCGTTATTCTGGCTAAACCCAGTTGCTGTCAGCAGCCTGAGCAGAGTTACAGACTCCCCTTTCCCTCTGATAGCTGATCTGCTTATCCTACTAAAGGCTCCGCTATCTCACCAGGCTTGGGGATGGCCAACACTTCAATCCCCCGGTTGGGAAGGCAGCTGTAGGAGGCAGGAGATCAGAGAGGGTGTCTCAGAGCTGTGCCCTCAAGATGAGAAGGACTAAGAGGGCGAGTGTTGAGACAGAGGCAGCAGCAGTAACTTATCTAACTAATGGCTGGCTGCTGGCAGAGCTGAGCCCTTACATCCTTCCGCAGCGATGCTTTTCCATGGCAGGCAGCAGCACTTTAGTACAAAGCACCTTTGTCACCAGGAGACCCGAGAACAGGCTGCGCAGCGAGTCCTTCCACGTGGCAGCAGCCAGAGCTCTCCTTGCCTCAGGATTACAACATCTTCCCAAATCCCACATTTACTCATTTCCCACCTCGCCGCCTTCTATCAGCCCCTGTTATCTGATAAATTCGCTGGGGCAGTCAGAAACAGCTGATTAGCGCTAACAGGAGAGCTGACACCTACCAGAGAAATTACAAGGAACACAAGAGATAAGCAAGGATCCTGGGTACACCAAGATAATGCAAGTCTGTGTTTCACTGCACTCGCCCTGCCTAGGTAGCACAGATACCCTCGCGTGGGAACGTCAGCACGTTCACCAGAACCTGGAAATACATATTTACCCTGACAGATGAATACATAAGATTCAGCGGAAGATGCAATGTCAGTCAGCAATGCTTTCCTCTCCACAAATTACAGGAGACAGGCAAGTCTATAAATAACACCCCTTTAAACTCCCTAGGAGGCACCCAGGTGAGACCCTCGCCTACAGAGGCGATTTCCCATCTTTGAGACCCCAGGTCAGACCTACTGCACAAGGGAAGAGCAACTGGATTATACACACAGAGCCTGGTAGACCTGCTGGCACCCCCAAAAGCTGAGGGCTCAGGGGGCACCCCCACTTGTGCCCAGTAGACCTGGTGCAGACAGCACCAAACACCCAGGGCTGGATGAAGCCCACTCCAGAGGGGGCAAGACTTGGTGCCGGCGTGCCACGCACTGATTCATTTGTGCTGCGGGGAGATACAGAGCTCGACTGATCCACGGCTTCGGCTGCTGCAGCAAATCCTAAACCTGTGGACCACAAGACAAATCTGAGACTCTCAGGCTGTAGAGTTTTGTGGCTGTAGTTAATGTGTGTCCCTATCTGTGTGCAAGGATGGCTCAGAGAAAGGCATAGAGATGACAAATTACACACCCTCCTGCAATTATGGTCACAACATGTAGGATGTATTTTTGACCTGGCAGCTCTAGCAGGGCCCCCTTTGAACGCATAAAAATCGTTTTCTTTGTTTATTAAGCCACACATCTGATGACACCACACACATTAGAGTGGCTAATTGCCTGGAGTATTCCAATGGGTGCTACTCGGCCAATCATAAACTGTCAGTGAAGGAAAATTACTGATAAACACACTATCTTGCCTCATCATATAAATAATTGGTAGTATTATGAATGCATGAGCCAGCACAATTAGGACCTGAAGGTTGTGCCATATGTCACAGCAAAGCTAATTTCCCCTAGATTTGCAATGAGGCTTATTACTCAATGTCACAAGCTTATTTAGAAGTGGATTCTGGCTTGATGTAAATCAGTATAACTGTGTTAGAGAATGGGGCGGCTCTGATTTATGCCAGGTGATGAACCAGTCCATAATGTCCATATGGGTCTATAATTATCCATATGGACACAGATACGGACATTCTGCACAAAACCACTACTGTGCCTGTTACAGTTATGATTGGAGATAATAGAAAAGGCTTCATGGGCATATAACACATTGTAAAAGTCCCAGGCTAGTAGGAGAGTAAAAATTTCCAATTGCTACAGGCCTTAAGTAGACAAAATAATGTCCATTTTGTTTTGTAGGTTGAATTAGTGAGAGAGATTAGCTTAATAAATACAACACTCCAACACTGGAAATATCACATACTGATGCCAGATATGGACACCTTAGTTTAAGGTTAGAACAGGCATTGCAAACCATCACTTTACCTCGCAGGAAACGTGTGGCAGAGCAAGAGACCTGAACCCAGACCTCCCAAAGGCTGTTCCAGTGCCTGGACCAGCTTTTCACCAGTGCTGCAAGCCACTCCTCTCCAGGAGGTGGGAAGGAGCACAGGAGCGAGGGGGAGGATGGCAGGAGATGACTCAGCCTCCTCCATACTTCAGTAGAGACGCAGCATGAGCAAGCAGAGGATGTTGTGCCTACCTGCGTGTTTGCAGCCTCCTCAGAGGGAATCCTGGGGAGCGCAGGATGCTAAGAACAAGCGCACACACGGATTCGAGTGTGAACCTCCAGAAATCCCAGGGCTCAGACTATATGGAGTAGGTTCAAGACAGGTTTACGGTAAACTAAGCACAGAGAGCAAGTTAGGTACACGGCACTTCTGTCTGTATTGTGTAGACTGGAGGCAAAGGAGCTGCGTTGAGCTGGATTTACTCAGGGATCCCAACAAAAGTCAGCTGTGATGCTCCAATCCTGCTGCTCACAGGGCTCCTCCAGGCACTCGGACCCGGTCATGCCCCATCCCCGTCTGTCAGGGGAGCAGAGCATCGCTGGTTTGTATCACTGACAGGTTTGTATGGCAGGAATTTTAATCTCAAGCCCAAGGACTACTTGCTGTAGCCAACAAGGCGGCCCCCTCACCAGGCAGTGGCTGTTCTGGGCAGCAGCAAGAGCAGGACCACCACAGACAGACATCACCCTGTCCCTTGCTCCAGGCTCAGCAAGGGGTTGTCACCCCCGAGGGCTGTGCGGAGGCTGCAGAAAACGGTGCCAGGGACTCTGCTCCTTGCATCCTTACAGGGGCAGGGCCTGGCTCACGCCTTCTGGAGGCAGGACACTTGCCAGATTTCATCCGAGACACAAAATGGAGGTCTGGACCATTCCTGAGGATCGATCTTCCTACAGGAGTGAGCTTATTAAAATAGTAACAGCCCACCTACTTTGCTGGCAGCCTTTTCACACGCTCAGCACTCCTGACACCCCCACGGTGGGCTCTGCAAGCACCATCCTCCTCCCAGCCCCTCTCGAGCCCAGGGGAGCATTTGTGCTCACCCCAGGTCTGGCTGTGTGGAGGTGATGAACGGACAGGTGCTTGTTATGGCTGATTTATCACATCTCATTGTGTCTCGAGATTCTTGATGGCTCGCAGGCTCTGCCATAGAAACAGGGCTCTTTTCCTGCCTCTTGTAAAGCCATGTGAACCATCAACAGGACCGGATAGCTATTTTATTCAGAATGGAATAGCAGAGCTAATAAGCACCAGCAAAGCAAGCATTAATAAAGTACTATAAATATCAGTGTCCCTCTCAGAAGCAGCAAGTGGGGCTCAGCTTTCAGTTATATGCCTTGCAGCAAACCTAAGGCTTGAACAGAAATCCCGTCTGATCAGTTATGGGCTCACATTATCCACAGCACTAGCTCTTTTAATTTGACATTTTCCTCTAGCTTTCCCAGCCTGATTCAAACTCCAGCCACCGAAAGAGAGAATTTACATTTCCAATTCATAGGCAATACAGTCCATTAGGTTTAACAAGTGAATGAACTTCACATGTAACCTACAGCAAGCATCAGCTCTGTGGCTATTCATTTTAACTGATTACCTCGTTTGCTATATCTAGGAGCCCCTGGCGTGGCCATGGCAACTGGTTTTGCTTAAATGCAGCTGAACAGTGAAGTTAATTTTAGATTAGGTGAGGAGGTAGCTGGTGCACCAAGGGAAGCTCAGTGCTAGATTTCTCTTCTCAGCTTCTCTAATGGAAATGGCTCTGCCTGCCGGGTCCTTTGCAGTTGGCTGTACCCTTGCAGTCACACACCGGGCTCCCAGTGCTTCCACATTCCCACCGGGACTGCCAGGCTTCAGGCATCCCTGCACCAGCCCAGTCACGTGCAAATTCATTAGTCACCCACAAGCCCCCCGAGCCACCAGCATGCCTGCTTAGACTCTGCTGGTGGGATCCCTCTCCAGAGCTGCTCCACTCAGCTTTGTATACAGTCAGCAGAGAAAAGCAGATGGTATAGTTTCTCACATCCCAGGGTAGGTCTCTAACCCAGACGGGCTGGTTTGCCCTCTCCCTTCCAGCACCGCATAATATCACTGAGATGATTTCCTCTTGCTATATTACAAAGGTGTCAAAAATGTCTTTAAAAACCCAGGCCTGGGGATACTCATGTCCCAGTTCAGTACACTCATCTATGTATCGGTGTGAATATTCATACCTTAGTCAGAAAAACCCATAAATAAGCTAGAAGTGACCTTAAATATAATTAGTACTTTGGACCTAAGAGGTCTATTCTGGTTGTTCTCATGAGAATGTAAAGTAGGTGGTAAATGGCCATTTCTTTGAAGCAAACCTGCTCATCACTCAAGTCCTTCCTCCAGGACTGCAGGAAGCAAGAGCCACGCAGCAGCTGCAGAGCCCAGTTTCCCAAGTCTCTTATTCCAGCCAGTGCTCACCCTGGGGAGCTTTCTCAGGGGCCGGTTAGCAGGGCTTCCTTCGACCTTTTGGGTTTCCTACCACCTTCACTGCTTGCTCCTGTGATGTTCTTGGCTCCCTGTGCTCACCCAGACTCTGCCACCCAAGGAGCATCCAATTCAGCCCTGGGACCCTGTTGCCTACAGCTCTCTCTCCCCTGCCAGCCTGGGCTGCTCCATCATTCCAGCTATTTTACCCCACCTGGAGCCCAACCACCTTTTACACATAACCTGAAGGAAGGGCAGCTGCTACAGGCAACAGCACAACAACGTGCTCGGGACTCGTACACCACCCAAACACGTGGGCACTTGCTGCTGGTGCATCCAGCAGCACCCACTCCACGGCCTGGCTTACTGATAAAGAGCAAGTTAACTCCCCTGGCAGGCAGATTGTAAATCCACAGGTGAGCAAACGGGTCAAACAGATCTGCATCAACCCAGTGGTGTGCAGTATATAGCTACACATGCATATATATAGTCATGTGTTAGTATTTTTATTATGTATCCATACACTGTATGCAAACCATCACTGACTATTAATACATATACACATATGCTTGCATAAGAAAGCAACACTGAAATAAAAACAAGACCAAAGCATGCCTTGCTTTTGTTCCGAACTGTTGCCTAGCATAAAAAAAAAAAAAAAAAACATGCCTGCTTGCATTTAAAATGTATAAATACTTATAAAATTTTCTGTTTACGTGGGCAGCAGCTCTGCTATTTCACTGCAACCCCGAGTCCCTGCAATGCCCATTGCCCACCCACCCAGCTCAGCCCAAGGATGCTGAGGGACTTTCATTTTGGTGCACAGCCTTTCCCAGCTCCAGGGATGAACCAAGCCCTGGTTCTTGCTGCTTGCACAAGGCTTGGGGCTAAGATGAGCATGTTACAGGTTCCCTTTTATTTATTTCTTTTCGGTTTGTATGCAGGCCTCTAGCCATCCAGCCCAGGACATCAGAAGAGACAAAAATAACCAAAATCTCTCTAGCAATCCCAGCTAATGACAGAAACTGGAAGAAAAGCATCAGCTGCTACAGGACTTTCCAGGAGACAGTTTAAAAAAAAACTTCATACAGAGAAACCTATTGAGATTGATTAACCAATGTTGTGATTTGTAATTTTGCTTAATGCTATTAAAGAAAAGCATTGACCATTTGTTCAAGAGGAAGACTGGCAGGGTGCCAAGTTTTCCATAATGAATTCAGAGAATTAATCCTATTAGTCTTCCTCCCTTCCCCCAGCCCCTTAACTTCTCTGAAGATGAATTGCAGATGCAAAAAAACAACTAAACAGCCAGATATTGGCTGAGCTGCATCTGATATCTCGGAGACCTTTGTGCTTGCCCTGCGAGATAGCAGAATGACTCAGAGGAGTGGCAGTAGGTGAGGACAACAATGGTGATGTTATTAGAGAAGCTGGGAGACTGTTTCAAAGCCTCCAGCAGCTGAAATGCACAGAACAATAGAAGAGGGGGAAAAAAAAAAAATAATTGTGTGGTTGAGGAGTAGGCACAGGGATATTATTAGCAGGTTACGAGTGGCATGTGTGAGGGGGGCTGCACCCCTTTGCACAGCATGGTAACACCCTTGATGGCTCGTGTGTTGGTGTGGGCTGGGGGTTCAGCCTCGCTGCAGAGGGGCACCTGCAGCCCTGTGCTTTCCGTGGAGGGTGTCACTGCCCAGAGGTCACCCCAGCCCTTAAGTCAGGCTTGCAAGAACTAATGATGGGGGATAAGCAGGAGAACTTGAGGGCCACCTTAGCATCCCCCCCCCCCCCGAGCCACCAGCACAGGGCAGGGCGAAACAGCCCCAGCTCCCCCTGAACCTCCACAGCCTTGGGTGGTAACAGCTCCAGGCAGGAGACCTGTCTGCTCCCACCAAGCCAGCAGCATCCCAGAGCTGCTGTTGGAGGGACAAGCCTGGAGAGCCTCCAAGCAGTGCCCAGGGCTGTTTCCCCCCCACGCTCAGGACACCACTGCTGCAGCCCTGGTCCTGCAGCGAGGGATGCTTGTCGGGGGGGGGGGAATCTCACATGAGCTCCCATCTTAGAGCCCTCAGAAAGGCTACACTAATTTTCTGAGCCTCCCCTCCCAGATCTTCAAGTATCATGTTGGGCAGGAAATCAGTCTTCCACACCCAGTTCCCTGGTCCTCTAGCTACATGTAAAGCATTGCTAATGCACTTTCCCCAGGAGCGGAGGAGGACATTAGCTGCTTTCGTTTGGTGCAGCATGTCACCTGTAGACAGCATCACGTTAGCTTCACGTCATTACATGTGACAAACCTCTGCATTAGGAGCCATAAATATTTATATAGCATGAATGCAGACAACAAAGCCGACACCTTGCACTGCGAAGGGATTCAACCGTGGAATATTATTTACAACTTCTTCAGTAACACCTGTGTGTCACACCTTGAGTGCCTCCCTCCCGGCTCTGCATTATTCCAGGAAAGGAGGAATACACATCTCTAAGCACTAAGGGTTTTGCCTGTGACATTTCTCAGTTAGAACTGACTGTACAGTCTTTCTCCACTGAGGACATCCCACACAGTCAGCCACCAGCTCGAACCAAGTGATCAGAGAGAGCTGAGGAACCCAGGGCTACCCTACACTACACAGAGACACACAACAAAACCCAGCTGCACTAAGGGGCTGCCAGGCAGGTTCTGATTTACTGACTGTTTTTTAACGACCAGGATGAGAATCAGCTCATTTCTTCACTTTCCTTAGGAGTATCTCCAAAGCCAGACCTGACGACACCAAACTCTGCCAGAGCACCTTCCATGCCGAGGAAGATTCAGCAGATTAAACCATTTCAGCAGTACCCAGTGGATGCCATGCCCTCCCAAATCCAGCCACTCACCACGAACTGGTCAAGAGCGAGATGAACCCTTTGGGAGCTGCTCCTCCCCAGAAGCTCCTGCCTGGGCAGGGACATTGGCACTGCACCCCTTCCTCCCACCTAAAAAGTTTCCTTCCTTACCTCATCACACGTGCCCACAGGGCAACCCAGGGTCACCCTCGCACTTCCCATCCTCAGTCTTCTGCAGGAGCAAGTAACACCAAGAGTTTCTGGTTGCAGCCATGGCCACCTCAGCTGGCACCAAGGCTTTTCCATCAGCTTTGGCACACTTAGGAGAAGGGGCATCCCACCCCAAAACCTCACCAGGGCTGCATCCTGGCACTCAAGGTCTACCAGCAGCACCCAGGAGAAGCAGTCCCTCCCCTTCAGCAGTTTTATTTGCAGAGCAGCTCTCGCACAGGTCTTCAGTATCTTGAATTTCCAACGCTTTTCAGGTGTTGGACATCAATCTTGATGAAAGCAGCCAACTGCCAAGTATCTCCTTTCTGAGCTCATTGATGAGCACTCAGACTTTGTGTTCTTTTCCATTAATAGTTTACTAACGAATTTCTTGGCACATGTGTTTGAGCAAACAGCCAAATTCAAAGCAACTTTTAGAGATATTTCCAGAAAGCGCATTCAGAGCTCACTACCACAAGCTTTCAAAGAGCCATCCCGCTGGGGAGCAGTCACAGGAGGGATAACTGATCCAGAGCTCACTGAGGCAGTTCATACTGAAAATCTCCTGTCTGCTGCTTGTGCATTAACCACCGTTTGAGCAGCTGGTGCAGAAGTTATTCCACGATTGATTTTTAAAAGACGATCTGGCCAAGAAACTCATAAGCCGCTCACAAGCAAGATTCAAGCCAAGATTTGTACAGAAAATTATTTTCAGGAGGCATTTACTCAGTTCCAGCCTTGCCCTAACAAATCCAATACGGTGCCTGTGACACTCCAGCCCAAAGGGGCTGGTGCAGTCACCCCGCCTGTGCTCCAGCACCACCAGCCATGAAATTCCTGCACCTTACACTTATGGTTTGTGACTGAACTGGAGCATCTCCCCCAACCTCCCACGTGGAGAGGAGCAGAGGGAAGGTGGGCAGCCTCATGGGCCCCATCCACAAATCCTGAGCTTCCCTGGAGCAGCACTGCACACCCAGGGTTGTCTCCTCGCAAGCAGCGCTCTGCAGAACCAGCTCTCATTAATCCTCATATGCTGCCAGTTGACCGCAGCATTAAATTAGCATCTAGTTAAGCATGCATAGGAGCTGCAGGAGATCAATCAGTGGGAATGAGTCTCTGGTGGGCATAGATCAGCCGCAAAGTGTTGGGGACACCAGGTGAGCAGGGAGGCCCCACCACTGCGGAGAGGGCATCCGCAGGGCAGTGCCCGGCTGCCCCTCCACAGGGGACATGCAGGACCATGGCAGGGGGTCCCAGAGCTGGTGGGATCTCACAGGCACCCAGCAGTCATCTGCCCAAGTTTCCCAGAGGGTTGAAGGGAATCGAGCAGCTTAGTCCCACTGGAAGCAAAGAGCCCAAGAAGGAGCTGCCGCCCCACACCTCGCAGGGCTGGTTCCCCATGTTGATGACAGTCAGGAGCCACTGGAGGTGGGACAATCCTGTGAAAGGCAGAGTGAGCTGGACCTGCGGTGGTCCTGATGAGCCCTATGTGTATCACCTGCCAGGCTATTTAGCAGGGACCAAGCCACTAGTCCAGGCAGTGGTTGCTGCAAGAGGAAGACCAGACTGTGCCCTTGTCCAGGTTCCTGCTTCAGAAACCTGCCCTGGAGTGGTCTACGGCACCACACATTCAAGCAGAAGCCCCAACATATCCATCTCCATGGCTGCTGCAGCACAGCAGGGCAGGGAGGGCACCTGGATGCTGCTGGCAGCTAATGCACAACACTGATATTCAGCAGGGTTTCATTCATGGATGCAAAAGAAACACCCTAGAAAATTGTTCCTGTCTTGTTTCCTCAAAGTGTTTTGTAATGATACTTGTAAGCCATAAAATTTTCACTACTACGACGGTTTTGCCCTCACATTTCAAGCTGTGTGTCTCTAAGAATTAGCTGCCTGAATACCTAAAGACCGCCTGTGCTACGAGAGGCTTATGAATGCACGGCAGCGCATCCCTCGAGCGCCACAGGCTGCTGCCCAAAGCCTGCGCCCAGGGTCCCTCACCTGCTTCCCAGGATTATACAGGAGCAAACATCAGGCCCTTCCCTCCAGTCTCCACCAGCTTCTTCCTGATGCAACCTGAAGCTGCAGCCTTGGCTTCTAGCAACGGCAGGTTTCAATGTTTGCTTTCTGGAGGAATTTGCACCGGGGCTTTAGCAGGAGCGGTGCAAACCCGGCTGGGGTCCCGCGCGAGGAACGACCCCCACCGCAGGCAGCCTGGGCTCACGACGGGCCGATGTTCTCCAGCCCGCACGCCTCGGGGTTGAGCCGCTGGCTCCTTTTCTCCTAGCTCCCGCTCGCCATCCCAGAACGGGAGGGCAGAGCACTGGGGGATGATGGTTTGGGGTGCCCAGGGAGCCCTCACCGCCGCTCCATCCCATCACCGAGCCGTGGCGGCTGCCGAGGTGTCTGGACAAGAGAGCGAGGACTGAGCATGTTAAGCAACGAACGCTGTGTCTTATGCCTGCCTGAAGGCTATTTACACAGTTCCAATTGATTTGTTGTAACCTGTAATTATTTCAGTTGATTTTTTTTTTATTTCATGCTCCATTTGTTTTCGCTCTCAGGGAGACGAACAATATTTCTCACTGCTGAAGTGATGCTGAATAGGCCGGGGTGGGCGGGGGTCTAGCAGAACAGCAGATCGCAGAAATGATGGTCACTCACACACTTTCCAGTCACCCCACAAGCAACGGCTGCTCACTCCCCTGCCCTTCAAGCAGTGTAGCAGAAGCGTGGCTTCGATAGCTAGCCTGATTCCTTCCTCCTATTTATCTCCCATCTATTTTTATTCTGGTGATTTTTTATTTTTCTCCTCCTTTCCTCCATGCCACCTTTCAGCAATAAAATGGCATCTTTGCATGGGAAATCAGTGCTTTCTGCCCACACCAGAAAAGAGCTCACGTAAAGCTGGTACAGCCCAGAGCAAGTCCCACACTGTCGAGGATGGAGCCTGAACGCACCCCCACGAGCAGTCCCAGTTGTTTATTATTCAAGCTCCATTAGCAGTTACAGACACTTCTGTGCTTGCACAGCCCCTTCGCTCTCACCTGAGAGCTGTGGAGAAATCCTGGCCAGGACTGATCTTCTCGTCCTGGTTTGGGGGTAGGTTAACACCAGATTTATTCATTTCCCTGATCCATTTAGTGGGTCACCTTTCTAATTTACCTTGCCTTTTACCTCTTGGTTTCCTGGGAATGCTCTGCTGGTATTGCAAAGGAAAGGAATTATTATTCAGAAAAGAAGTGGGAGAGATGCTATAAATGTAAAGCGCAAGAGCAATCCTTAATCATCCTCATCATTAGTTAATTGCCGTAGCCTGAGTCCATTCCAAGGAGAACACAGAGTGTTAAATATAGATGTAGAAATTGGATCTATTTTTGTGATTTTGTGCTCTCTTTGAAACGGATTCTGCCTGCTGCTCTTCCTAAGGATGTCAACACTGGGGACTGTCAGAAGAGCGTCAGCCTCACAGTCAGTGGGACGTGGGCTCCTACCCAGAGCATTTGGGAATCTGTTTAGCTAGAGCGATGCCTGACAAATGAATGCAATAAGGATCCTGCTATATTTTGCACTTGGCTTTTGGGGAAAACCTGTTAAATACCTGGTTCTGATGGTGCCTGGTCCAGAGTCACATCAGGGAATCGGTAGCAGAGCCAGGAGCTAAATCAAGATCAGCTGAATTCTACCCAATGCTTCAACCATGAGGCAGTTGGTTTCTTCCAAATAAGGAACCATTTGCATCTATTTCTTGGGCCTTAGACTAGCAGAAGTCCTTGCTCTCCTCACTGCATGCTCCCCATTTTCAGAACTATTTTTTTCTCCTGTGTGTATATTTGTTCCATGTCTTCTCTCTATTTTCTCTCTCCCTCCCTCCTTCCTCCCGTTCAATCCACTCCGCTAAACATTTCCTTCTCAATTAGGGTAGTGGCACCCATGGAGAGCAGCTGGCCATGGAGCAGAGAGGGTTTGAAACATGTGGAGTGGCTCTGTCCTCAATTACCTGTCCAGAGATTTCTCCAGTCCAGCACTTGTAAAAAACGTTTTTGCAGTTAACTCCTTCTTTGCAGGGGGATTTGCAGCAGCGCTGAGGACAGAGCAAGATGTTTTTCCTCCAGCCCAGGCGCAAGGCGGGAGAGAGCAGAGACCCATGCCTCCCTCCAGCCCCCCAGGTTAGTGGAGGCTGCCAGAGATAAATCCCTTGGCAGCGCCGGCAGCGGGGATGGTGGCTCCAAGAGATAAAGCCCCAGTTAATGTTTTTTCCCGTAGCTGGCAGGGGGGGGAGTGCCAGGCTCCCCGTGTCTCATTGTCATAGAGATGGCAGCGTTACTCTTCTCATGCCATCCTGCTTGGCTCTGAGCCTTGGATGCTTCGGCGTTTGGTCAGATCTGGGGACAGAGTCAGGATGGAGGAGTGAGCGCTGTGCTTCATGGCAAAGGAGTGGGACAGGGCAGGAGCTTGGGGACATGCCCATCCTTGGGTGGGACCCTCTGCGAGGTCCTTGGGGCCCAGGGTAAGCGTGTGAGTCTCTGAGCATCCAGGCACGTCCCTGGCAGCGTTGGAGTCCACGTGCTCATCCAGGTTATAAAACACGCGTGGCCGATGCTTGTCCACGTGGCTCTGCGCGCATGTCACAGCGGGTGACACGAGCCATGATCACGCTGTGGTGGAGCTGGAGCCAGGGGATGTGTGCGCTTGGTCCCCGTGCAAGCGTGCTGCTGAGCAAGAGTGTCTGGACGAGCGTGAGTGTGCAATTGTGTGGGGGTGTCTGAGCATGTCCAAGCATGCATGTCCTTGAGCAGAGGCTCAGGAAAGGAGGATTAAATGCCAAGTCCTCTGCAGAGCTCTGCCAAGAGCTAATGCCTGATGTATTGAGCCTGCTGGCTTGTTGACAGATACCTGGGCTTAGTGGCTTTTCTTCTCTCTGGCAACACTCATCACTAAAAATTCTGCTGCACTGAGCTTAGTTGTACCCCAGGTCCGAAACCACAGGGGCGATGTGTGTCCACGTATGCACATCTAGTCAGAGTGCATCGGTGTGCACGTGTGCTCCTGCTGCCCCTGCAGTCGAGTCTGCACACACGTGTTCATGCGTGTGCACTCGGGTGCATCTCCCCGGTGCAGGTGTGTGCACACCTGGGTGCTGGAGACCGCTCGTGGTGTGTTTGTGGGGCATGCAGTTACGTTATATATGTGGGTGGTTCACCCTCTGCAGGGTCTTCATGTATGTGTGTGGCCCAAATTAAGGAGAATTAGGGGCTTAATTACCTACCTACCTCCTGGTCCACAGGACTGGTACAATGAGGACAGATGCCTGAATGTGAGTCCCCAGCAGACATTCAGACTGAGCTTTGGCAACAGAGGATGAGGCTGATGTCCAACACCCATCCCCGATACCCTGGGGCCACCTTTGTCCTCCCTGTGCCCCTGCCCAGGGGCTGTGCATCACTTCAGGCCACCCATAAGAGCAGCTGTTCCACCCACATGTAGTAATTTCCCTGGGTCAATCTGCAGCAGGGGCTGTGACAGTGCATGCCCATCTCCAGAGGGCAGCTACCCATTCCAGGGGGATATTTTCTGCTTTTTATGGTACGGATTAATGGATCCACGTGATTTTGGTTCCTCTGCTCTTCATTCTTCTCAATCCCAGGTGTTGAGGAAAGGTGTTTTTCTCCAGCGTTGTCCTTCTCCGTGACAACTCCACCAGCAAAGCAGGAGAAGAAGAGGCAGAGGGGCTCCCACAGGGCTGGGGGAAACAGAGATGAGGAGCAAGAGTGGCATTGCCAGCAGCAGCACCTAACCAAGATCATACAATCATAGAATCATAGAATACCAGGTCGGAAGGGACCTCAAGGATCATCTGGTCCAACCCTTTTTGGCAAAAGATGTGGGGTTGCGATCACTCCGTCCCCTCTCGGCCAGCATTTCTCCACCATAATCCATGCATTCCCATTTTTTAGGAGACTGGGGCTCTGCCACCAGCAGGCAAGAGCCATGCCTTCCCTCTGCTCCTCTCAGCTGGATCTGGCCCCTTGAAGAAGGGAGAGAAGACATCCCCAGCAAAGCCTCAGTCCCTTCGTTTGGATGCCGATGATCCCAGGAAAATGGCTGTCAGCATCGGGGGAGATTGGGCAGAGGATCTCGAAGGGGATGGGAAGGGAAAGTCAAAACTTAATAAGACATTAAGACAACAGATTCATTAAAAAGTCATTAGTCTCTGTCAGGAGTGGCTTTAATTAACAAATGCCAGGAACTGCAGTGCTGTCTTGTTGCTGCCACTGTGCCTCAACAGTATTGTGACCACTTGAATGCCGCTAATTAAATGCCATTTAAAGCTCCCCCAAACCTGGCAGCAAATTTTTAACACTCTGCCAATTTTTCTCTGCAGCCTTCAAATTCACCTCGTTTGTCATTGTCCTCCCCACACAGGGGGTGCCATTTCTTGGAAAACCTCCCCTCCCCTCCTCCTCTCCCAAGAAGCGCTTTCTAAAGGTTGTTTCTGTCTTCCAGCCGTTAAGCCAAATTCCACACTTCTCCTGTATTTTTGAAGGTGTGGGAGCACTGACACTGTTGTGTGGCAGCTTGGAGAGCTGAACTTTCCATGAAACATGGACCCACCAGCTCCTGGACGTGGTCTAGTTGAAGATGTCCCTGCTCATTGTAGGGAGGTTGGACTAGATCACCCTTAAAGGTCCCTTCTAACCCAGACTATTCTATGATTCCATGGAGGTGTTCCTCATCTAAGGCTCATCAGCACCATCAGCTCATACCCATCGTTAGCCAGGGAAGGTCCTCCTTCCTCCTCCCACCCATGGGTGACAGGTCCAGCTGGGAGCCTTGCTTCCCTGCACGCCCCAACACTGGGCAGCCCAAAGCCTGCAGATGCTCCTTGGCCATCTCAAGGCATCTGTCAATAAGGGATGGGGTTGCTGCTCCAGGGAAGCTCTGTCAGCTTAATTTATTCCTCTCCACCGCCCTTTTGCAGAGGCTTCACTGTCAGAGCCGCACCAGTGGAAAATCAAGGTGTCTGTCTGCCAGCTGCCCCCCAGCCCAGCGCCTTTTGTAGACGGGCTCTGAGTGCAGCTACTCTCATTTTGAGCAGAGACCCCAGCAGGCTGTCAGCCACGGGCAGGGGAAGCCCAGTCAAGCTGATGGCCTGAAATAGCTGAGCTGGTCACCATCTGGAGCAGCACGGCTCGCCCAGAAACATCCCGGAAAACAAAAGCTGCTGGAAGCAATAAAAAAAGGGCAGCAAAGTCCTTTGGAGATGAGGTCAAAGCGGGAGAGCTTGTGTCCGATAGCTGAAGAAGGGGGTTTGCATCCAGATGTCCTCTTCCCCCTTTCCCCCTAGCAAGCTGCATCCAAACCCCAGCTCTCCTCTCCCTCCTGTCCCTGGGAGGCTCTGGGGCTGGGCAGAAGGAAGGCATTGCCATGGCCCTTTCTTGACTTCTCATCGTCCAGTGAGACCAGTGATGGTCTGACTGTGAGCCGCCTCGCAGGAGATACAGGGCCCCTTTGAGCAAAGCACTGCTTGGCTCCCAGCTCTACCAGCGTGGAATTTGTACCCAGAACATTTCCAATTATAAGTACAAGAGCTCCTCCTAAACCCCCTTGAGCTCCTTGGATCTGTTCATCTTTCCCTCATTCGCTCCCTCCCATCACTTCCTCTCTGAAAATAGCCCGTCTGTTCCTTGAGTAATGGGATTTCTTTGTACAATTTCAGGAGCCTTAATACTTCATACTGACCTCTATTGGCAATATCAAATCAAATTAATTTAACCACAGGCTCCTGATTTCCTTGAGTTTTTCTTTGCCCATATTGTCCTCAACGTTTCCCATGATTCTTTCATCTGACAATCAAAGGTATCCCTTTAGCTGCGCACACACTCGGGGATGTCAGCAAACACACGATCCATAAAATATACAGCATCCTCACACTGGGATTTACATAACAGTGACACTGAAAAAGAATCAAAAAGAATCAGTTATTAGACTTTGGAGCAATTACGGCAATGGTTCCTATAAAGGGGGAGGATGCTGGAAGCTGACAGTGGGTGACACGGGCTGGTAAACGCTCGGGTGTCTCCCAGCTCTAGAAGTGACACTCGTTCTGTTTTACACCTCGCTGAGAAGTTCCCAGCCAACGGCAACTCCAAACCTCCCCACGGTCCCCTTGTTTTCCATAGCCTGAGTGACAGCAGATTTGCAGAGACATCTGGAACGAGCTCGGGCTCCGCATCTTTAATTTCTGCAAGTGCCACCCGCCCGGCCACGGTGGCCTGAGCCCCAGGGACAGGGGACGACAACCCGAGTCCTTGCGAAGGAACTTGCAGCTGGATCCAGCTCAAAGCATGTACGATGCACTGGAGCTCCAGCAAGGGAGCGAGGGAGCGAGGGAGGTGGTGTGAAATCCCATAAATCAGAATAACATTCAACCACCTCTCTCGGATTTGGGAAATCGCTTTGGAAAGCGCTCCTAGCAGAGAGCAGCAACTCAGATCCCGCAGGCAAATCTAGGGCCCAATCCAAATCTATCTGGACACCGAAATCAACTACTTAAAGAAGCCCAAACCTGTATTGCATGTGTCAGATTTGACAGCGTGGCCTCATGGTGCCAGGTAATTATAGATCTGTGAGAGATCTGGGGCTACAGGGTATCTGAGAAGACAAATGGCAAATTAACCAGCCAAAACTCAACATTTTTTGTTAAAGTGAACACTTGTGAACTCTTCTTCTTGGTAAAGGTCTCCTTTTTGGAGCTGAGCAGGTGACTTGCAGACATGCCTTTAATATTATGTCTTGTCTTCTGTGATGTGCATTCCTGTGCTACCGAGTGATGGGCTGAGCCCCCAAACTCATTTCCCTTGTGCCCGCTGCCCGCCGATAGCCCTTCGCCCAGAAGCAAGACTTACTTACACTCAGCCAAAACAAAACCGAAGATAAATAATCTGAGAATTTGTAGATGCTTGATTGTCATGGCAACCCTGCAGCCCTCCTCCTCCTCCTGAGCTGCCTGCCAGCGTCGGGGAGCTGACTGGAGCTCCAGCGGGGAGCATTCCCCCCAGCTCCCATCTGCTTTCAGGGGTTCACAGGGCTTCACAGGCTTTCCAGGGCTGCGATAACACCCATTTCCCCGGCTCAGCCCTGGTTCCATGTCCAGCTCATGCTGCCACCGGGTTTTGTCCCTGTTGTCTAGCAAAGGTTGATGGCACTAGAGCAGCCCTGGGGTGGCTCTAAGGCAGCTGTGACTGTCACTGGCTCCCGTGCTCTGCCCTGTGCTCAGCCCAGCTGCCTCCGTTGCCAGGAGCTGGGAGCAGAGCAGGGGCGAAGGGCTCATTCTGCCCAACCTCTGTAGATATCAGCCCCTGAAGATATGTCAAATCAGCATGAATATGTTTTAGGGCACCAAAAAAAAAAAATCCAAAACAGCTCCCAGGTTTTCTTTCCCCCTCTTTGCACATGCAGAACGTGCATGATTCTCCCTGCTCGGGTCTTCTTAATTCTGATGGGTTTTGCCTTCCAGCTACGCAGCACTTAAGCCTGCTCACAACAGGCAGGGAGAGCGATTGCGCCCACCCCAGTTCACTGGCATTAACGGGAAACAGAGATCAAAGAAATTAAGGGAGTGAGCCTTGGTCCTGGGGGAGCTGGGGTGCAGCTCGGAGGTGATGCATGGGCCCAATCCTGTCCCCAGCAAGGGCTCTGCCTGGGCTCTGGAGGCAGCTGAAGCAGGGTCAGGCCCTGCTAAGCACTCATCCTCCTCTGTGAGGGTCTGAGCTGACTGTGGCTTTGCTGTGGCATCTCTGCCCCCGTGAAGAGATGCTTCGAAGCCCTCCTCAAAGGCAGCGCTGGCGCTCGGGGATTTAATTGCACGCTTGGTATTCTGTTCAGTTCGAGACCAGGTATTATTTATAAAAATAGAAAATGGGAGAAACAGGGAGAGAGGAAAAAAAATATCAGAATTTTCAAGCTGCGCGTGAGCAAGCAGCCTTTTGGATCAGATCACAGCCCGGTGCCCCTGGGAGGACACAGAGCGCCGGCACAGGGAGCTGAGCCCCATCGGTACTGCACTAACAGGGGCCTGCGGGTCAAATCCTGCGCGTGGGGCAGCCCAGGCTCTTGAGCAGGATGGATTGGCACTTTGCAAAGCAGCTGAGGGTTCAGCTTCACCCCAAGCCCCTGCGTGCAGGGCTGCAGCCAGCGAACTGGGGGGGGGGGGAAGCGGCTGAGCCCTGGCTGCCGCAGCGGGGAGAGGGGACAGTGCGCTGGCTTTCGGCTGCGCTGCTGTTTGCCTGCTCGCCCGGCCCTGGCAGGGCTGGGTGGCCCCATCCTGCGAGGCCTCAGCCCCCCGGGGTGCCGCGGGCGCTGGCAGAGCAGGGCAGGGCTCAGCGCCTGCCCACGCTGCTGCCTCGCACGCTGCGGCCACGGCGAGGCAGAGGACGAGGATGAAGGCTGCTCATAGATGAGTCATTCGCAGTGATTAAAAAGGGCTCTTCTTTTTTTATGAAGGAGCTGTGGAAGGATGCCAGTGAACATAACCTCTGTGATTGCTGGAGGAATCATTCTGGGGAGGAACTGGGAGCACAATATTAGTTGCAGGCAAAGAACTTAATTAGCAGATTCAGCTGAGATTCCAATTAAGAAAAAAAAAAAAAAAAAAAAACCAAGATGGGAAGAAAGCCCTGTGCTCGCCTCCTGGCTCTTCTGGGGACAAGGAGGGGGACGGCATCCCTGCCTCTGATAAGAGGCTTGAGAGGAGCTGGGGGGGCAGAGGCTGATGGGGTTAGGGAGGCTGGGGAGCCGCAGCCGGAGCCCCGGGGTGATGGCTAATGAGGGATCTGTTCCCGTGAAGGCGACAGCACTGCAGGGTCACAGCCCAGCACCGGGTTTATTTGGGATCCTGCCTGCGAGGGCACGGGCAGTGGGATTTCCAGCTCTGGCATCACCCAGCTTTAACATCCCCAGCCATTCCGGGCCGTTCGGAGACACCCCCAGGTCCCCCCCGCACCCCCTCGGCTCAGCATCGCTGCCCCACGTCGCTCTCCTGCCTTACAGCAGCAAAGCCCGGGGGCCAAATCTCCCGTCACCCACCACCCACCCACCCCAGCAGGACACCAGTCCCAGCCGCAACGTCAGCCAGAACCACCCCGAGGGATTAGTTCCTTTGTTGGAACCTGCAATGGGGAAAAAAAAAGGATGATTTTTTTATCTTTTTCTTAGTTTTCAGTGCTTGTTTGGAGCAGACAAAGACTGGCGGCCTGCAGCATGTGCCCTCGGATGGAAAGGGGAGGCGAAGGGAGAGGGGGAGAAGCTCTGTGTGTGTGTGCTTGTGCGTGCACGTGAGCGTGTGTGTGGGCGCACAGGCATGTGAGCAGACGTGTGCGTGGCACGTGAGTGTGCACAGGCATGTGAGCAGACATGTGCGTGCATGTGAGCATGTGTGTGAGCAGACGTGCGTGCACATGAGCGTGTGTGTGTGCACAGGCATGTGAGCAGACATGTGCGTGGCACGTGAGTGTGCACGGGTATGTGAGCAGACATGTGCATGCACGTGAGTGTGTGTGTGAGCACAGGCATGTGAGCAGACGTGTGCGTGGCACGTGAGTGTGCACAGGCATGTGAGCAGACGTGTGCATGCACGTGAGTGTGTGTGTGTGAGCACAGGCATGTGAGCAGACGTGTGCGTGGCACGTGAGTGTGCACAGGCATGTGAGCAGACATGTGCGTGCACGTGAGCGTGTGTGTGTGAGCACAGGCATGTGAGCAGACGTGTGCGTGGCACGTGAGTGTGCACAGACATGTGAGCAGACATGTGTGTGCACGTGAGCGTGTGTGTGTGAGCACAGGCATGTGAGCAGACGTGTGCGTGGCACGTGAGTGTGCACAGGCATGTGAGCAGACATGTGTGTGCACGTGAGTGTGTGTGTGTGAACACAGGTATGTGAGCAGACGTGTGCATGGCACGTGAGTGTGCACAGGCATGTGAGCAGACATGTGCGTGCACGTGAGTGTGTGTGTGAGCACAGGTATGTGAGCAGACGTGTGCGTGGCATGTGAGTGTGCACAGGCAGGTGATCAGACATGTGTGTGCACGTGAGTGTGTGTGTGTGAGCACAGGCATGTGAGCAGATGTGTGCATGGCACATATGAGTGTGCACAGGCATGAGAGCAGACATGTGCGTGCATGTGAACGTGTGTGTGCGCACAGGCACGTGAGCAGACGTGTACGTGGCACATGAGTGTGCACAGGCACATGAGCAGACGTGTGCGTGGCACGTGAGCGTGTGTGTGTGCGCGCACAGGCACGTGAGCAGACGTGTGCGTGGCACGTGCTCCCGCCCGCAGGCAGGTGCGTGCCTGAGCACACGCGTGTGTGCAGGTGTGCGCGGCGGTGAGCCCGCGCGGGTGCCGGCCGTGGCAGCCCGCCTGTGCCTCCGCCTGTGCGCGCACCGCGGGAGAAGGTGGCTCGCATTGTCATGGAAACGCTGACACACACGAAGACGGCGGCCAGCACCGCTCGCTCTGCCTCGCTCCGGAATTCTCTCTGAGCAGCAGCTCCGAGGCAAAGAGCATCAAAACGCACCCAAGGCCTGGGCCGTCGGTTTTTGTTCTTCCCTCTTGCTCTTCCCCTCACGTTTCTGCAGGGTTTTTCTCCTCTGGGTGTGATTTGTCACCAGGTCAGGCTGATGTCCCCAGGGTCTCTCCTGTGGGGTGGAAGCCCAGGTTTGGGGAAAGGCCAGGCAGTTCCCCCCTTGGGATCCCCACTTTTATAACCCTGCAGAATCTTGGGGGAAAAAAAATAAGCAAAAAAAAAAAGCACACGATTAATTTTTCAATCCAGAAAACAGGAAGGAACCAGCACCCTGAAGCCTACACAACACTATTTTCCTGGTACATGCCTGTTACCTCGCAAGGCTGGTTGATTATACATCTTCCAGGAGACAGCGGGAGAGAGAACCGGTCCCTGGAGATTAAAAGACCCAGAGACAAAAGGTGCAAACAGTCCCATCTGCTAACAGATGCAATAAGTTCAGTTGCAACTGGCTGATGCTGCAGCCTTTTAATTACATTTTTGCCTGGCAATAAAATAAACAACTTTGACTCTTAAAGCAGCACGTAACACATGAGGCATCGTTACTATTTTCTTCACTGTTTTTTCATTTCTTTATCAGTGAATGCTGTGTTTTTTAGGAAGTTTATTTCCCCCTGGACCAATCTCCTGCCTGTAAATTTGAGAGTGGGTGAGGGTGAAGACAGCAAGAGAGAGAGGGAGAATAATGTAAAATTTCTGCAATGCAAAGTGCATTGCATAAAAAAAAAAAAAGACCACATTATACAGGTCGCCTTGCCAGCATGTTCATATAATGGGGGACTCCATCAGGTTCGCTTCACCCCTGTAACTTGGTTCCCAGGGTGGCTGTAAAGACAACTGTGAGGGGGAAAGATAAACCGAGCTGCTCCTCCTGTGTTTCTGGGGCTGGCAGAGGGATTCAGTCTCTTTTGGGCTCTAACTACGGTTGTTCCTGCATTTTATAGTATCGCCCGTGATTTATTATCAGCTTTTATAGCAGCTGTAAACCAGCCCCAAAGCAGAGAAATAAAGCAACCAGAAGAACATTTCCCCTTCCCACCCAAGGTGGTCTGCGCAGCAGCGTCGGGGCGGCGAGCAGCCGAGGGCTGGCAAGTTGGGGATGTTGCTTTGATCTGAAGCGGCGAGAGCGGGGTTAATCAGGGCTCCACACTCCTGTCCGTGTGAAAAGACGGGGGGTTTGGTACTGGTGTCTTAAAGGTGGTGGGAGGCGGGGGGCGAGCGCTCTTTAACCAGCCTGAAATTCGCTCCCGTGGGTGGAGAGGACAGCCCCATAATCCAGGACACGCGCCTCAGGCTCGGGAAGGAGTCCTGAGTCCAATTCCCTTCGCTGCTGCTGCGGACTTCTGGTGTGACCTTGGCTTGGCCGTATAGACCCAGCGCTCCAAATGTATTTAGATACCGAAATCAATGGGGGCTCAGAGGTGGATGCTTAAACGTATTTATTGATCTGGCCCTTAGCCTCGCAGTGCCTCGTTTCGCTAGCTCTAGTGCAAGCTCGGGCTCGTGTCCATGGCTGAGCAGTGCTGGGCTTTGCCGTACCCCAGAGCCAGCAGCACCCCAACACCGGTTGCTTCCATGGGCTCGGGCTTGTCACCGTGCCCTGCTGCACCTTTGCTCCCCCTTCTCGGGAGGGGACGGCGAGTGTCTCTGGGCAGCATTTAACATGCACAGGCTGATCTTGACGGGTTTGGAAATTATCCCAAAACAAGTACTAAAAGACACTATAAAAATATATAAAAATATGATTATGAACATAATAATAATAGCATGTTAACAGTGCCTGATACCCACAGTGGAAGTGAGGATTTACTGATCACCCTGAAAAAGCTCGGTGTTAGTACATGACAGCTTCAGACTATACGAAGCCTCCCCAAGACTCCTGCCTCTCAAACTCTGAATATATGTTACTCCTCCGAAGTACCAATTATTCAAACGTTCGTCCTAGGTGCAAAGCCTGTGTGGCAGCCAGCTCCGGGGCCCCACGCTGTGCAAAACCTCCCCCCTGGGTTTGCAGCCGCGGCCCCCGGGCTCTGCGTTGCTCCGTGGAGGAGTCACGGATCCGGATCCGGGCTGGAGGGAGCACAGGGTAAGCGAGGTCGGTGTTTACCTTTGCAGCAGAGAGAGGGAAAGAGGGAGCGGGAGGGAAGCACATAGTAGATCCTTGAAGATCTCTTTTTCTAAGGCAGATCAAGGAAGCTTTGGGGCTGTGCTAGCCAGTTTGTGTTTTACCCACCTGGTTTTCCTCGGCATTGCTGCCCGAGGAAGAAGGTTTACTGATCCCTGCTTCCACGATGCACAACGGGAGAGCCCTGGGCGCCAAGGGTAACGTATAGCTGTCCTGCCACAGGCAGCAGAGATGCCATAACTCAGGAGCAGCCGGAGCCCGCCTGAGTTACGGCTCTGTCCTGCACCGGCGATACGCCTGCCATAACTTACTGCCTGCTGCTGGGATGCGATTTGGTTTATTCTGCCCAGGGGACATGTGGGAGGAGAAGGGGTGTCTTCTCTTGGGCTCCGGAGAAATGGCTACAGGCGGCTTTTCCAAACACCTCTGGGGTTTATCTCTCCATCATGCTGCCTGAGGGAGCTGCTGTTACGTCCTTAAATCATTAAAGAATAATAATAACCGTGACTCCAAAAACAATTCCCATATATGAATAATGCTGATGCCAGTCTCCAGGAGGTGTTGGTACTTCTTGTCCAGCAGCTCCCGTCCCCGCCGGGAGGTACCAGATTGGCTCAGCTGATGCCTGAGAGGAAGGAGAGGAGGAAACTCCTGCTGGGAATGGATCCTGTTGAAAGCAACCCTGCCGTCGTGCACCAGGGACTGGGGGCATCACCTCCTGCCCTCCAAGCGTTTGCAAGTGGGTGTAGGACCCACCTGGCCCCGGCACAGCCTGGAGAGGCCGCGATCCTGCCTTTGGCCCCGAGAGATGCTGCAGATGGGAAACCTCACAGAGGCACCAGCACCTTTCTTCATCCAGGTCTGTTGGAGGTAAGGCCTGGCTGAGCAAGCTTAGCCCTCCAAATCTACCACTTCTGTGGAAGACTGCCTCAGAGCGGCTCCCCAAGGAGCTAATGTTGTGTCTTAAGGGATAAGAAAGGGGATGTGAAGCTCCTTACAACCCTACATGTGTAACTGGCTGTAGGTGAAAAATCATCCTGAGACTGCAAGCTGCTTCTCCGGGAAGAAAACTTTTTAACCCCTTGCACCAGGGGAATATGTTCCAGGTGACTTCAAGTGCAGAAAAGGCATGAGAACTGCTGAAGCAGCAGAGAAAATAAATTAGTGCCATCTCGGCTAAAATCCCACACAATTAAAACCTGGATCAGGCTGTACTCATCTGCCTGAAGATAGCATCTCGAGAGTGACATGCATTAGTCATCATCTGCAGCAAGCTGGTTTAGCGCACGGGAGGAGCCTGTTTACGAGCAAGGTGTTAGACAGAGAGGGCTCCGGGCCACTCGAGGCCAGCTTCTCCCTCCCCGGCAGTGTGTCTGGAGCAGGGGAAATGCCTGTCTCCATCTCCTTCCCTCGGTTGGAGAGGAGGCAGCTCAAGCTGACTGGAAATGTTTACAGAAACGCTTCTCCTCCTGCACCCAAAGCATGTGGGGGAGCTGCACTAATGTGGGCCAGCATCTCCCCCCCTCTGCAAGGCAGTAGATGCCCCATGTCACCAGCAGTGAGGTGACACTAGTGTCCCCATCCTGCAGATGGGGAGTGGGTCATCGAGTAAGGGACCTGCCCGAGGCCGCGCAGGGAGTCTGCGGCAGAGCAGGAGAAACTCAATTAGTCTTAAGACAAAACAAGCACCTTTAAACCCCCTGTAGTTGGAATGAGAAGTGATTAAATGACCTAGGCTTAACGGTGCTGTACAAGCTTCCCCCAAGCCTTGGATGAAAGCCCTGTGCTGTTCATCTGGGTTCAGCTGTTTCTATGGAGTTTGCTTGTTGATCCGGGCCCGAGCAAGGTCTCTGCAGCGCCGGCTGCTCTGATCGATGGTGCTCTGGCAGCTGGGGAGGGAGCTGCTGCTGTCCCATCTCCTCCCGGCCCACGTTTAAGGGGCAGCGGGTGCCCTGAAATCTGTCCCCAGGAGCTACAGGGTGATGCAGAGGGATCCAGCCAAGCGCAGGAGCATCCGCCGCAAAGCTTTCCCAGTTCCTCCCCGAGCTGAAGCCAGTCCTCCGGCAGCACCGCGCGGCTGAGCCACGAGACTGAGCCCTGGGGCAGACAGGTCAAGAGCCACCAGCGGGTGCTGAGCGATTACGTGTGCCCTCGGGAGCGGCCGGCTGCCCCCCGCAGCAGCCTGGGGTGGGCTTCGGGTGCCTCCCGCACCACGGAAGGTGCGAGGCAGCAAATCCCCCCCCTTGCTCGCAGCGATCTGCGCGCGCTGTGCCGCAGGCACGGGAGGGTGCAGCGCTGGGGCTGGGCACTGAAGGGTTTGCAGTGGCTTGGTGCAGCTGCCGGCTCAGCCCCTGCGCTGGGAGGTCAGCGGGAGGGGAGGGTGCAAGGCGCTTGCCCTCCCAGTCCCACAGCGCAGGCGGGGGGGGGTTGCAAACCAGAAGGAATCCCAGTCCCTGTTCCCTCTAAGTACCCATGGTGCTGGCAGCAGCAGCAGGACACGGGCATCGGCACAGAGACCATCTGGAAGGGCTTCTCCAGCTGACTGGGAGCTCCATAGTCTCATGAGAAACGTGGCTTTCATAGGATGCTGACGGGGTTTTTGCAAAATGAAGGGGCATGGCCCTGCATGCCCCAGTACTTGGATAAAGCCTCATGTTTCACCCCTTGTTATTTGAAAAACTACGAGGAGACCTTCCAGCTGAGACCCCTCTTTGACTCTCAGTTCATGCCGCAAAGCATTTAAGTGAGGCTAACATTAAGCATGTGTTCCCATTAAGTATCTGCATAAATGCTTTGCTGAAAAGGGGCCAACATGCCAGAACATCACCCATTTGGTTTGGGCACATGGGCAGGGATTTTATGTTATTGAAGTCCTGCCAATTAAATCAGGTCACTCCAATCTCTCCTCTTCTGCCTCTCTGGCTCTCTCGCATGTGTGTGCGCGTCTGTTCTCCATCCCTGGGTTCCAGCCCACCTCCCCAGGCAAATGCTCTGGGAATGAGCCAGACCCCCAGCTCGGCTCACACTCCTGAGCATGAAATGGGGATTCAATGGCCACTGTCACTCCCGGGGCGTGTGGCATCTGCAGGGCTCTGACAGCCGCTGGATGGGGCTGGGAAAAGCATTTCTGGGGAAGGACTGCTGGAAAGCAAACAAAAGCTGGGGTTGCTCTGCTTACCCCACCCTGAATCCTGCCTTTGTCAGAGCCCCACTGACTGAGTCAACTCTCCCTGCATCGCACTGGGTGCCAAGGTGGATGGGGTCTCCATCTCTCACCCCTTAAGGTGGGTGACAGGCAACCGGGCCCCCAGATCTCTCCATCTGAGACATAGCAAAGCAGAAGGCAGCTTTTCCCCAATGTTTTTCGAGGGTAAGAATCTCTGAGCATCCCCTTCCAGAGGGGGTGAGCCGCCAGCAGCAGTACCACACACTGGGGTCGGAAGGTCCTGGGATCACACACAGCCAGATCTTTCCAAAAGCAAATAAAACCCCTTGGGTGCAGGTGAGCAGGAAGGGATTTGGGCCACAAGTCCACCCTATCAAGTCTCCCACTTCCCTCCTAAAGCGGAGCCACGCAGCGCCATGGGAGAAACCCCCCCCCGGGCTCGGTGACCCCAGCCCGTGGGGAGGGGACCCCAGTGCTGCAGCGGGCTCAGCTGCAGTGGGAGCAGGATGTGCTGCGGACGCCGAGGGGTGCGAGCAGCCGGCTCAGCCTTTGCAGGAGCTTTTTATACCTGGTCCTCGGGAGCATCACCCCAAGGGGCCGCGGGTGCTGGCCCCTCGCGTGCTCGCTAGAGCCGCAGGAGTTAAGAGCGCAGTCGGCAGGAGCTGATTCAGGTGGGTGGCACGTCGTGGCACAAGACTGGAGTGAGGAGGAGGACTGGGAAAGGGAGGGGAGAGGAGAGGAGGAGGAGGAGGAGGAGGAGGAGGGGGGAGCTTTTGCAGGCAGCGGGGAGCTGCGAGCGTGCGGCTGCAAAGGAGCCGGGCGAGGGAAGGATGAAGGTCTCTCCCTGCTGCCTCCAGACCGAGCGCTGAGGGCGAGCGTGGGGACAGCGTGGCAGGGGGTGGCCTGCTGCCCCTGTCCCCCGACCCCACAAAGGGACAAGGACGGACACCCCCCCCCCCCAGCTTTGGCAGGTCCAACCCAACCCCAGCCCTTTGTCTGCCGACGGGGGCTCTGCCCAAGCCAGATGTGCGGGCAGCTGTGGCGGGGAGCAGGCAGGCGGATGACAGCAACGCTGGGAGACGGGAGGAGAGTCCAAGGGTAAGTTGGGCTCCAGCCCCGCTAACCGTATCGTCGGTCGGTTGTGACTTTGGGGGGGGGGCTCCTGTGCCTGGGGGCTCTGCAACACAGAGCTGGCTGCTTGGCAGTTTGTTTGTTTTTTTTTTTTATCCTTTCCTTCCAGAGCTTTGCTTTCGCTGATCTCTGGCATGGAGGATAAATGATGTATTTGAAAAGAAAATAAAGAAAAGCAGATGAAAATAGGATATGTATATAGCATCGGTGCCTCGCCAGTGCGTGTGTGGTCCAGGAGGGGGCAAGGGGTGGGTGAGGCAGCCGAGGAAAAGGAGGTTTGCTCAGCACTGATGGTGGGATCTGGATCCCCGGTCGGGGAAACTCCTCTGGGATCGAGTCGATCCTCACCCAGACACCGATGGGAACGTGAGGTAACCGTGGTGAACCCCATGGCGATGCTCCGGGAATGGTGCTGCTGAGACTGAAATCCAGCCTTGCCCAGGGATGCTGGCAGGATGGGATCCAGCCAGGAGCAGCGCTTCCAAAGCATTAACCCCTCTGTGCCTGAGCTCCATGGAAAATGTCAAAGGAGTGAAGTTAAGTGTAGAAAAGAGACTGTGTTAAATAAACCAGCCTGGTCTTTTGGTCTCCCTCCCTCCTTCCCAATCCACCTTTGCCTGCCGGCGCCGGGCTCAGCCCACCCAAGGGAGAGGACAGGTTGCTGGGGGGGTGGCAAGCAAAAGGTGATGGCAAAGCAAACCCTGGGAGCAGCTGCCTTGAGCCCTGGCCCCATAGTGTCATTTTGATGATTTCTGTGCTGGTTCTGTGTTTTTCCCCCCCACCCTTCCTAACCCTGCTCCTCGGTGCATGCGCCTCCCCGACACAGCTACACAGGACACGCACCCACCCGCAATCTCCGTGCTTGTACCTCTGTGCAAAGCAGCCGTCCCCTCCTGCAGCTGCAGGGTGCGTGGCTGTGCCCTGCCAGCCTGGGGGTGACAGGGACCAGGGCTCCTGGGGGTCTGCATGCAGGGAGGGATCCGCAGCAGGGACCCTTGCACCCACCCGTGCTAATCCAGTTCAGGAAGGGTGTTCGGGGTTGGGAGGGACCCGATGGCTCCGTGTCTGGCTGAGGCACCGGCTGGCCTCGCCTCTCCCTGATGCTCAGACAGGCACTGACCATCTCCACCTCCTCTTGCTTCCTTCCAGAGCCTGAAAAAAAAAAAAAAAAGGGGATGCAATGGTCCTCTCTCCCATGAGTAAGGAGGAGGTGAAGCCCTTTGCCCCCCAGGGATGTCCCAACGTGGCGGTGGGACCCTGGAGGGAAGGAGGGGGTGCTCAGGGCTGGGCACTGTGGGGTGGGAAAAGGACCCTCGGAGCAGTTTCCAGGGAGGCTTTTGCTGGAAGTTGCAGGTAGGTGCTGCCATCACCTCCGGCCGTGGCATCTGGTTCCCCGAGCCACAGGCTGGGGGCTCAGAAGCGATGCACAAAAGCTGCCCGTCTCACCCGCCGCGCGTTGCTGCGCCGGGGTGCCGAGCCAGGACCCAGCCCCTGCCTTTGCTTTGAGGGTGAGCAGCCCCGATCCCGCAGCCTGGATGCAGGCAGAGCTCGTAGCAAGGCTGGGAAACAAATCTCTCATTTTGGTCTCGCAAAGCCGGAGCGCAGTGCAGCCGTGGGGGGTGATGTGATGTGGCTCAGCACAAGTTTCCCAGAGCCTTGACTGCTCCCTGCCATGGGGCTTCTCCTCTTCGGGGTGTCCAGTGGTCCCCGGGGTTCACACCTGGGGCATAAGGCACCATCATCCAGCTCCCAGCCCGGCTCCCTGGGGCAGAGGACCCTGGTCCAGCCTCTTTGCTGCAGACACAGCTCTCTTCCCGGCAATCCTGGCTCTCCTTTTCCCCGCACAGAGCCAGGGCTGAGTGCTGCTAACCCAGCACCCTCTCTGTGGGCAGGGGGGGGGGGGCTGGATTGGCACCCAGTGGGTGCTGGCATAGGGTGGCCGTGCAGAGCAGGGCTGAGAGCCAAGCCTGGGGACGAGTCTCTGCTCCTCAGCCATTTTAAACCCCTTCCTTTGGGTGGGACCTTTTTTATCTTCTGCAATGTGAAAACAAGGAGCTCAGCATCAGCTGTGGGGGCTGAAATGTGCCGACACCCATCACGGAGCCTGCAAAGTCCCTTTGGTGCAGGGGATGTGGGGGTGAGTTAGGCAGGACCCTGACCAAACCCATCCCACCTCACTAGGGGTATCGGAGCATCAGGAAATCACTTTCCCCACAGCACTGTGTATAAAGCTGCATAATTACCTCCTCGGGGAGCCGGGGCAGCCCTTCTGCTCGCTGCGCTTCGGAGGAGATGCCGTGGAGGCTCCGGTTCCCAACACGAAGCAGCGATTCGGCGGCTCTAGCCAGACGCAGCTCCTTCAGCTTCAAAGAGCCGTGCTGGCTCACGGCAGCACAGGGTCCGTCCCTGCTCCTCGCTGTAGCTGATCGCTGCCATTTAGGGATGTGATCCTAAATTTCATGGCTAGGAGAGGGATGGAGGATGCGAGGAAAGTCCAGAGCTTGTTCCAGGTGGGCACTTGAAAGGCTGAGAACTTCACCACCCTACCGGCACCTCTCCTAATTCAGGGAAGCCCGAACACAGGGCTCTCTGCCTTTCTTTGTTCTCAGTAGACAGCGTATCTCCTAAATCACCTTCGGGGTAGATTCTGGCCACTAATGCCTCTTCCCTTCTGTCCTAAAAGCTACCCACAGGATAGCATTCCTGTTGGCATGGGGCTGATTTCCTAAAGGGTAGAGATGCCAGCCCTGGGCCCATGTGATCCCCTCCTTGCACACAAAAACCCACCACCACCCTCCCTTCTTACTCTCACGTCCCTTTTGCCAGAAAACACACCAAGGAGCTGTTTCGCTGCCCTCCGTCGAAGACGAGGTGCGAGGCCCCCAGCACTGATGGATGGTTGCTTTTCCTCGGCTCGGCATGCGTGGGAGGTACCCGTGACTTTGGTTCTCCTCCTGGAAATGAAATTGTTGTTCTCGGGGGAAATGCCCTCTCCTGTGCTCTGCATCAAAAGCTGCAGCTCTGCCCAGCCCTGGCCGGGGAAAGCTAGGAGAAGGAGAATTATAGCTGCTGCCGAGTGCAGAGTGCTGCCTGCTGCTTGCTGGGAGCGCATCAGGAAAAACATTAAAATTAGATGAGTTTAAAACTTCTCCTTAAGAAGGGAGATGGTCTCTGTCGATAAGGCTCTGCTCTGGGACTTTGGGATTGAGTTCAGGGTTTGATGCTCTTGAGATGCGAGCTCCTCGTGGAGCCCAGGGCATCCCCCCCTTGCCCTCCTGCTGTGCCAACCCATGGCCATGATCTGGCCACCCTGGATTTCCACACAGTGATCCCCAGACATGTCCTTTCCAGCATCCCCCCTGTGCTGGACCAGGGCAGCTGCTGAAATACCCAACATCGTTCCAGGACATCAGCCAGCTCATCGGCGGTGAAATATATGTGCAGGTTTAGTGGTTCTTGACGGCAGAGAGTATTTTGTGATAAATATATTTATAGCGGGTTTTGTAGAAGGCTGTTCCAATGGGTGGGTTTTAGGAAGGCAATAAATGGCTGAGAAAATTGCTCTGGTTGCACCTCGGAGCAGGGGGGTGGCGGCCCCAGCACCCCTTGCCTCCCCCCTCTCCGTACCCCCGTCGGCAGTGGGCACTTGGGGGTCCTTGATGTGGGAAATGGGGTCCCACAAATTACACCATCCCGGTCAGGGTGGGATGGGGGCCTGAGTAACCCGCGTGCCCCCTCAAAACGGCTGGAGTCCTCGCAGTGGGTGCTCCCCAGGAACTGTTTGCAAACACGCTGCAGAGCAGGAATTATGTGTCAGCTCTGTTTGGTGTGTAATTCTGAATAACAAATAAATATGGGAAAATTGGGATCCGTTCCCAGACAATTCACAAAGGGCTTAATTGGGACTTAAGTGGTGCCTAAGTCTTGTGCTGGCTCTCTGCACTGGGGTGCTTTTCACCCAGACAGCGAAAAGAGACAAAGTTAGTCAATAAATTACTTGTGATAAATTATTCACCAACACTACTCAGAATTAATGCCAGCTTCCCCCTCCAGCAGTTTATAAATGCTCTGATATCTCCTGACCCTATCCAGGCTTCAGAACTATCCATCGGCCTTAAAAGCCTATCCCAGGCGCTATTATAAAACCATATTTTGTGGCATTTATAACCAGTCATAAAAAAATCACTCCAAGATTAAATTTGGCATGTGAGGTCGGAGCGTGACCGGCTTTGTCCTTCCTGTTGACCAAAGCTGAGTCAAGTCTGTTTTCAGGTTCAAGCTGAGAAAATGGTTTTGCATGAAGACAGGCCACTGTGCTTCTGTGAGACTTCATAACACTTGCTTTGAATTTAAAAGCCTTCATCAGTGAGGAATTTGTAATCAGCATAAAAGGGGTTTTGCATTTTAACCAGCCTTTCCCAAAGGCAGAGATGAACTAACTCCAGCTCTCTTGTTTGGGGGAAGAAACCCCCAAAGCCCAGTGAAGCTCCTCTCCCTGCTCCATCCTGTGTCCCAGCAGGACCAGGTGGCTAAAGATCAACAGCCTGGAAATATAGAGGGGGAAAAAATAAAAAAGGAAAAAAGAAGAAGAAAAAATACAAGTATCTGATCACCTGAAAAGGAAAAACTTTCTTTTTCTATTTGTGAGACATTAAAGAATGAACCAATTCATTTTGTGCTGGAATAAGCATTTCAATTGGGTCTCTGTCAGTCATTCATAGTATGATTATTAAATTTAATTCAATGGTTTGGTTGTTCCAACCACTGTTCGGCAACGCATGATCAAAGCCGCTCGCTTGACTTGAAAAGCCCGTTTAGAGTTTAGACACGTTGGCCCAAAAAGGGTCCGCAGCGTTTGATCCGAATTTGCAAATTGCTGCCGTTGATCAGAAGCTGCGTTTTTCAGCGAAGGCTTTTATTCCCATGGAAAATTCTGCCGAATCCTCTTTCTGAGTCACTTTTCCTAACTCCTACGTGCTGCCGCTGGTGCTCAAAGCCAGCGATGGAGCCGGGCGGGCCGTCCCAAAGCCCGTGCTGGCGGAGGGCTGGCTCTGTGCAGTGCTGTGCAGCACCAGCTCCCCAGCACCTCATGGAGCCCAGGAGTCCTCTAGTTCCCGATGCCCAGCAGGATTTATCCCTGCCTGGAGCAGTTGTAAGGACCAAGAAGCAGGGCCAGGGTCGGTTCCGTCACGATGCTGCTGGGTTTGTGGGGCTGCCCCGATCTCGTCTATCACCTGTGCCTGAGTCCTGCTCCGTGCTGAAATCGCCTGTTGTTCTTTCCTTTTCGTGAAGCTGTTGTTAAATAAGACAAAAGGAATCTCAGTGGCACTCTCCAGTTGGCTTTATGGCTTTTTAATATTTTGTTGTCTCCCTCTTTGCTGGTTAAACCTTACTTGGAATCCACAGACGTACCCCCTTGTCCCTTTTTCCTTGGCTGTGGTTGTCCTCTCTGGCTTGGCACACACATGCATCTCCCCTTTTTTTTTTGAGTAAAAAAACCCCATTTTGCTCAGGTTTTAAGGGAAGTTAAATGAACGGGGCTGTTTACATCTGAAAGCCATCCCTTATGCCGAAATCTCTGCTGGCAGGCTGGCGGCAGCAGGAGTGCTGCAGCTCTGCAGCGCGGGGGCCGGGGGCTCACGCCGAGCAGCAGAGCAGCCCGACGTCGCGGTTCGCTGTGGTTTATATTTCTAAGGGTGCGGAGTGGGGATGGAGCAGGCAGAGCGGCGCGCTGCCAAAGTCATTTTTTTCCTGGGAAATCCCCTGGGAAGGGGAAGGGGCGATGCCCCGCGGCCTCGCGGAGCAGCCGATGCCGGCACATGGCATCCCGGCCCCGCTCCGGCGGGGGCTGCTGCCGGGCAGAGCTGGGTGCAGCTCCAACCACCCTGCGTAAGGCTTGGTGCCATCTTATTTTTCCTGGTGTCCTTGGTGCAGGCGGTTTCCTTGGGCAGTGCCTGTAAATAACGGAGTTGCAGAGCTGCGTGGGTTTAAAAACCACGGCGGGGGGCGGGTGGAGTTGGGGGGGGGGGGAAGTTTGCAGCCAGAGGCAACGGAGAGGGTTGATGCGGTGCTTGTCTTCACGGAGCTGCATCCTCCCTTTGCTCTGACCGCAGGAGGGTTGAAGGCAGGGGGTCACCCCGCTGTGCTGGGGGCCAGGTAGCCCCCTTGCCCCCTCCTGCCCTCGGGGCTGCCTGCAGCCAGGCATTGCCTCCCCCACCCAAACCCCATAGGATTGCCCTGCGGTGCAGCTCCCCGATCTCCGCAGCAGCTCGGGATGACTAAGAGCCACTCATGGAAACTCAGAAAAGATCTAATTCTGTGAATAACCGGAAAAAAAAAAAAAAAAAAAAAAATCCCCCGGGGGAGATGTTTGTGAATTAAAGGCAAAGTGGGTGACATTTCCGCCAGCCACGTGCAGCTGCAGCGTGGGGAGGGGGGACACGCGTGGGGCCACCGAGGGCTGTAATTCCTGGGCAGGACGGGAGAGCGGCAACTTCTGAGGCGCTGCCCGCGCTCGGCGGAATCGCATCGGGCGATGCGGTGGCTCAGAGATGGCGGGGAGCCTCGGCCCGTGGGGTGACAGCCAGCCCTCGGGGCGCTGAGGACAGGGACCAGGTTTGCCTGTTGCAGGGCAGCCCTGGAAACCAGGGGCTTTGCAATTAGCACGACGGGGGACAAACGAAGAGGCAGCTGGGATCCACCTTGGATCCTTAATGCTCTTCCTTCCTGCAGCCCCTCCAGGGCACGTGGGGCTTCGGGGTCATTTCTCAGCTCAAAGCCTCCAGCTCCAGCTCAGCATCCCCCCAAATCCAGTAATGCCAACATCCAGGTCACCCCGGCTCATCACACTCACTCCTACGGGCTAATTCCCTCTCCGCTAGCAATTCCCATCTCCCCTCTTCTGCTCCCAGCAATCAGCTAGATGATTTTATTTCAAACAAACTGGAAGTGGATTTTGCCAAGAATAAGCGTAATTCCTCACCCATGAAGGGTTATTCCATCCCCTTTGGTTTGGGGAGGGACATTTATCAGCCACCGAGTGCCCTGAGGTTTGGCCATGGGCAGGGCAGGGCAGCGGCTTCTCAGGGCACAACACGAGGCTTTGCCTCCATCCCCACCGAGCTGTTCCACGCCCGAGGAGGGGGTGAAGCAGCCCCAAAGCCGTGCCTGGCAGTTGCTATGGCAACCGTACATTTTTCTTATGATTCCTAATGACTTATTGGCATTTGCACTAACCTACAGCTTTTTTGGCTGCCGGAGGTTGACTCGTCTCCCCTCAGCCCCTCAGAGCAGGCGCATCCCGTGCGGTGCCAGAGCCTGGGTCAGGCTGGGGGGCAGCCCTGGTGCTACCCCCAGCTCCGGGCACAGCATCCCTGGTGCTTCCCGCAGAGACCAGCCAGCCCTTTGCAAGAGGCAGGTGCTAAATCTTGTTTCTATCCCAGTGAGGCTGAGAGGAGGCTAGGAGGGCCACGGGGTTTGGAGCAGAGTTTGATGGGGTCTGAGATGTGACTTCAGTGTCGTCTTTCCAGCCATGCTGGCAGGACATCTGAGCTTTTCCTTGGTGAAATTCAGCACACAGAGAAAATCAAATCCCTCTTTTTTGAATCCATGTTTAATACCAAAAGTAAGACCTTGCTCAGATTTATTCTGGTGGCTTAGATACTTCTTAGCTGCTCATGAACATCACTGAGCAGTTTGTGAGGCTGGAGCAATGCCCTGGGCAGGGCTGCCCGGCTCCCTCTGGCTGAAAGCAGAGCTTGGACCCAGGCATGGCCAGGGCTGGCTTTGCAAATGTTTGGAGGTTTTTCAGAGAGTCTTTTTGCCCTCACCTGGGGTCCGGTTTCTGGCTGCTGAACCTGTACTTTAGCGCTGAGAGCAGTGCAGAGCTCTCAGCAGGTAAGTGTGTGGCTCTGAGCTCTTTTGCCTTAATTCCTTGAGACGCACAAGCCATGCAAGCCTTGGTGTTTTCCTGCAGAGGGGCTGTCGTGTGTGTTGCAGCCTGGAGGGTAAGCAGAGACTGGGGGGACAAAGTTATGAGCATGGCCAGGAATAGCTCCGTGTCCAACCCTTTAATGTCACCACTGTGCTCTTCCTGGCTGTCATGTCCTAATAAGCTGCTGAAACATTGGGTTTGCAATTACTGGCTGAAATATTTAACCCTGAGCGGGAATCTGCGTGCACTGAAGCTCAGATAAAATCACTGGGAAGACTTGGGGGCTTTTAGAGTCAGTGACAAGCTGCTGCAGCACAGGGGCAGAGGGTTATTCCCCTTGTTTGATGGGTCATCACCAGCCTGGATCTGCTCTTGTCCTTGCTTTTAATTGCTGGAGCTTCCCTCCTCCTTGCCCTGTCCTGCGGCCGCAGAGCCTTGAATGCAGCAGAGCTGCTGCTGGCCGGCAGCACGGGGAAGGGAGAACGGAGCTGCCTCTCGCTGTCCCCAGGCATCTGCCAGCCCAGAGGGGTTTGGTAGAACCTCACGGCCTCATGGCATCTCCAGGGGCACCGTGGCAATAGAGCCGCAGCTCATTGGGATGTGGTCTGTGGTGGGACGCAGTGGGGGGAGTCCAGGCCAACGCAGGGCAGGCTCATCCCCCCCCCCCCCCCCCCCCCCCCGGGAGCATCCTGCATCCCGCTGAGATGCTTTTTTGTGTCGCTCTGTGGGGTCACCAAACCCTCAGGAGATGCTTTGTAACTCCAGCCCTTTATCACAGCCTCACGGCCCAAGGAGGCCAGAATGTGCCAGTGAGATAACAGGGAGAGACTCCCCCCACACACACACACCCTGTAATTAGAAATTAGCCTGATTTCACGGCACTTACAAGCAGCCACGTTGCCACCCTGACCTTTCTTCTGCTGAAGATCAAAGGGAGCGGGTCTGCTCTCGCCCCGTTTGCGTGTCTGATGTGACCCCATTCCAACCCCTCTGCTGATGCTGGAGCCACCTGCCCATCGGTTTGCTGACGCCAAACCCTGCCCGGCCCCTGCCCGAGCCAGCCACCCCGGCGTGGGTGGGCAACTGTCCCTGCCAGCTCCTGGCTCCCTCTGCTCCCAGAAGAGCAGTTCAGTCCGTGAATGAAGAGACGAATAAGATGGAGATGGTGAGGGACCGGCTGAGCCCCCAGAACGACGATGGCTGAGCGAGATCTCCAGTTCCCCAGCCCTCTCCCCTTCTCTTGGTGCCGTCTGTGCAACGTTCTCCGCCTGCAGCATTATTGCTTAGCTGAAGAAATATTGTTTCCAACAACAGACACCTCTAGAGAAATAACAGGAGACATCCCATCATGGTTTAGTTTTTAATTACACTCAGGAATTCTTTCCTTTTTTTAAGCTTTGTTTAATAGCCCGTGCTTCCCCACACGCCCCTCCCTTGCCAAAGAAAATTTAAAGAGCCTTGACTGATCACTCTGAAGGGACCAACAGCAAAACACTGTGGTGGCAGAACATTTCTTCCTAAAATATCCCAGGGGAACATGCTGGAGCTGGCCCTGGCTGCTGCGCGGGCACCGGGCAGCCCCTGGGTCTGTCCCCGATCCACACCCCGGGCTGCCGTGAGCCGCCTTCACCAGGGTTTTCACTGTCTTGCTGCTAGTTGATACATTATTCCAGGAATCTGGGGGGTTTGGCCCAACAGATGGGCATGGGCATGCCCTCCCCAGGTAACACCCCTGGTCTCCGTCCCCTTCAGAGCCTGCAGCTCAGGTTGGCTTCACGGCCAGTTTGCAGACAACCACGTGGGTAGCAGAGCTCAAAAGCCTTTGACATTGCCCGGAGCATCTCCGCTGAAAGGATGATGCCTTTGGCCTTGGTGTGGGTAGAGGAAGGGGGGGGGGGGGGGGGGGGAAGGTCTTGGTGTGGGGGGCTGCTCTACAAATGAGCCAGCCTCCACGGCCACCCCCCACGCCAGCCCCCCCGGGCTGTGCCGGGGGCTATCGATCGCTCCTGTTATCTGCTCAGGAAGGTCACTCGGGCTGATGCGGCACAGGCAGCGTCTGCAGTCGCGCTGCCAGGACGGCCGTTCCCCTGGCCATGGCTCTGCCGGGTTCAGGGCCCAATGTGCCCACGGACTGGGACAGGGACTGGGACGGGGACCAAACCTCTGTGCTGGAAGGAGTGGGGACCCTGAGGTGGCTGAGCAGCCAGGAGCAACAGGAGAGGTGGACACTTCCCTTTGGGCTTTCACATCTCTGGAGAGGAAAGTTCAACCAGGCTCTGCCTGCCCGCTGCAGCTCTAGGCATGATACTTATTTGTTTGATTAGAGAGATGAAGAAATAAATGGAAGAGATATGAGCATTCCTCTTCGCTTCCAGCTCCTATGCAGTACTGGCTTGATTTTTCACAAGGACTCAGCGTCCAGAGCTTCAGAGCTGTCTGCATCATTTAGGCAGGCGCATGGGAGGTGAACTCTTTGAAAATCTTATCCCGAATGGTTAACAAGGAGCTGTTCTTCCCCACAGGCTGGCGGCATTTCCTCCCACCTTAAATATCTGTGGGGTCTTTCCCTGTGTCCGCAACGTACGACAGAGGGAAATGGTACGTCATGGAAACATATATCATAATTTCCTGGCTTGCACCTGTCTCTCCAGCACACACACCGCTGCAAGGCACAAACACACTCTTGTGCGGATTATGAGCTACTATTGCTGTCATGTTGTTGCAGCTCAACAGGCGTGTACAGCCACAGGAGTTATCACATCCCAGTGCCCGGCTGCTGTCAGCCCCCGGCAGCCGCCGCGCTCCTCGCTCGGTGCCGACAGCCTCCCCCGAGCTGCGGGAGCTGTTTGTGCCTCAAAGCTGCCTGGGGGAAAGGACCACCCCCTCCACGGTTCGTGGGGACCCAGCGCGGGGCCCCTTTGCAGGGAGAGGAGCTGGAGGCTGCGGGAGATGCTTTAGACTCGCATTGCCGGTCGTGCCGGGGTGACGCCGGGCTTGCGGGGATGCCAGGCTGCCCGCTGCTCGCCCTGCCTGGCTCTTCAGCCTGCCTGGTGCCGAGAGAGAGCGCAGGCAGCAGCGGGGCTGCGACGGTGGCAACACGGGAGGGAAATCAGGCCGAGCAGTCCCCTGCTACCAGAGGGACACGCACAAACCTCACAGCTAATTAGCGAGCTGGGGAGATGGAGAGGGAAAAGGTCCCCTCGCCGGGGCACTGCCTGATGGTGAGGGGATTGCAAAGGGCCCAGCTGCACATTGCAGGGGACGCTTTCCCACGGGAGAGCCCGTGCCACTCTCCAGCCTGCTTCCCCCAGGACGTGGGGCTGATGTGAGCCCAGGCCTTGCAGCCCCCGGCAGAGAGCCGGCGCCCACGCAGCGAGCGTCGTGGCCGGGGAGCCTGCCAGAAACCCGGGGGGGTGGGAGAGCCGGAGCAAAGGCAGAAGCTGGAGGTCTCCGTTTCCGCTGAAATCTGGCACCTTCCCCCTCTCTGGCAGCCCCATTAGATGCTATAATTATATCCGAGTGTTCACAACACCCTTTCCTGAGCACCCTGGGGATAAAAATCAAGAAGGATGCTCAGAAAGGGTAGGTTTGATTGATGGGAGCTGGGCTTGGCACACCACGCTCAGCGCCGGATGGATGACGGAGCAGCCACGGCTGCAGTGCTCGCAAGCCCCAGCGCGGAGGGAGCCCCCTCCCTGGCTGGGTGGGCAAGGAGGGAGGTTTGCAGGCAAGCCCACCGGCCCACCGTGCCACCAGGCAGGGCGAGGACGATGGGTGCTGCTGGCCCGGAGGCAGCAGGGACCAGCGCTGCCATCCCCTACGGCCAGGCGCTCAGGTCCTTGACAGGGACCCGCGGGTGCTCTGCTCCTCTCCAGGTGCTAAAGATGGAGGCAATGAGGGTCTCTGGGGGGTCTGCCAGTCCCCTGGGGGTCCGCCAGCCCCCTGGGGCTCAGCAGCATGGCTGGAGAACCCCGGCGATGCAGCCGGCAGGTTGTCATCCCCGGGGCTGGCTGGAGAGCCGGCAGCATCACCGGCAGGAGCTCCACTTCTTCAGCAGGGTTCAAAGCCAACCCACCTGGGACTGCGAACAATTAATTTTCCCAATCTGCACAACGATCAGCTTCTGAGGCGAACAATTAGCCGGTCACAAATTGTAATTGTCATCTCACTTCTGATTTTAATTTGGCCTAATGAAGGCTAAGCGATTCCGTCTCGCTCCTCCTCCCCCGGCCCCGTGGCCCTCTGGCATCCCCGGCTGCCGCGGGGCCACCTGAGGAGGCAGCGCCTGGCCCGCAGCCGTGGCCCTCCCCGGGATGCAGAGTGCTGGGGGAGGCCGGGGAAAACCATTAATCCCCATTGCGGGCTGCTTGGTTTCAGATATCATGGCCAATAAAAGTTTTATTTAAGGGAATTGGCTGCCTGTGACCGTGCATTCTAGTTTGTCACAGCCTGTTAGCCTCTCACGCCTGCCCTTTGAATCAGGGGCTGTCATTTAATCTTCATCTAAAATAACGCACTGATTTTTTTTTCCCCTTTCTGATTTCAACTCACTGCCGCTTGTACGTCTCTGTCCACACCCTGCTGCCCCCACCCCATCCCCACCTCCCTGATGCGTTATTGTCTGCAGCACCTTTTGGATCTAGCTATGTTTTCTAATGAATTCGTGGTCTCACTGAATTGCCTTTCACTTTAATACTTAATTTAGATTGAAGAAGGTGGTTGCTGGGTCTCGAATACCAAGCAAGTCTCTGGTGTAGCTCCGGCTGGAAGTTGTGTGACGCCCGGCGGGGTTGGGATGAGCAAAGCCGGCTGAGTTTGGTGAACTTTGCATAACCACCCCTCTACTTTCTGAGCCTTGCAGCCTCTGCACGAAGCAGGCGCACGAGTTGTCATCGGGATACGGCAGCCCTAGGCGCTGGATCTGTTCGCACATCACATCATCCACCTCCGAGCAGCCCAGCCCCGGCCCCCTCCCGCTCTGCAGCTTCTGTGCATCATTTAACGCAGGGCAAAGCGACAGCGAAACGCTCCCGAGCCGGGGAGCAGGCGCTTCGCCGCACGCCGAGTCTGCACAGCTTTCCCTCCTCCCCAGCCCCAAGTGTCTGATAATTTTAACACAAGCACTAAGGAGAGGGCTTCTTCATCTTGATAGAGAGACTGAGCCTCTTCTGGGGTGAAGCACTGCAGCTCTTTAATAGCACCAATTAAAACTGCAGAGGGAATGAGACGTTGGCAGGCAGTAATCACCCATACTGGAATATGGCCTGAGCATGAGTTTTAATAGCTTTGCTTTAAAGGGAAAACGTACTTACTGTGACCCTTGGATGAACAGAATCTTGGTTTCCGAGCTTATCCAAAACCTGTGAGGTTGAGTATCAGCATGCCCTCAAGCCCCATGCTGGGACACTGCTGCTCTGCTCCGTCCAGCAGCCCTGCTGCCTTGTCCTATTAAAAGCAGCAGGCAGCGAGTTGTGAAAAGGAAGCAGGGTGAAGGGAAGAGGAGAAATAAGTGTATTAGCAAGATGAAGATTAAATGACAGCTACATAAACCGATCTCTCAGGGCAAAGTGCCATCTCCAATTTGCAGGGGGGGGGAGGCGGTTTGCAACAAACTTGTGATGAAGATGAAATGGCTTTCAGGGCCAGTTAAAGTAAGCGAAATGGTTCCCTTCTCACCCCCCTTTCTGCAGCCCAGCGTGCCGCCAGCAGCAGCAGCCTGCAGCCCAACGTGCACTCACCCTGGCCAACTCGGGAGCTCGCACGACAGCCTGGCAGACCCTGCCTGGCACCGCCACCAGCTCAATTTGCTTCCCCATTTTTTCATGCTGCCTGGGGACAATCTGGAGGTGATCCTCCCCCAGCCGTGTCCCCGACTCGCTCCGCAGCCCTCACCTGGAGTTACATCTAATGTGCCCTGCAGACGTCTTGGGCTCAGTTAGGGCTGATTTGGTTAGCTGCCTGCACAACTGAGGTCGAAGCCCATCTTGTCTGAAGCTAAAACCAATTAAAATCACTCCTGGAAGGCTGTAAGCACAGACCCAGCTGCCTGCAGCACAGCAACCCTTCGGCCACAGCCAGCAGCTCCTTCCTCCCTTCTTCCCCTGCACAAGCACATCCCGCTGCACCTCGCCAGGGTTGCAATTTGCAGGGTGCCCGTTCACCCGCTCGGCCCCCAGCATCTGACCCCCTTGTTCCAGCTCCATTACAGCTGCTCACAGAAGCAGCACGAGCAGGATCCGACCCTCCTTGCATGCCCAGCTGGACCAGCCCGACTCTGGGGAGGGGGTTTTCACATTTTTTCCCCTAAGCTGGCCAAACCTGCGTTGCAGGGGTGCCTGCCCAGCCAGCTCGGTGTCACCAGCGCCGGCTGACACTGTCGCTGGGATGGTGACTGGCAGCTCGCGGAGTTGTCGCTCACTCGCCGCGTGAGAGCCTCCAGCTGGGGTTGGCAGCAATCACGTAGTGATGGGGCCTGGGCAGGGCCAGCAGGACCCGTTACAGCCACCCTGGAGCTGCCTTTTTAATTGGGCAGGTGCCGGGTGGCGGGGGGGTGCTAAGTGGTGCTGCTTTGCTGGGGAGACTGGGGATGTAGAAGTCGGACTCTCTGCTCATTAACCCTCTGGTCTTTAGGGGCTCATCACAGATATTTTGCAGCCAGCAGAAGGATTCTGGTGGCTCAGTGGCTGTGGATGAGCCGTGTGTCTTTCCTGTGCTATTCTTAGAGCGCTTCCCTGCGGTAGTTTGATTTTGGAGAGCCTCAGGGCTGTAAATCTGCACCTTCTGTACCCTCGGAGGAGCCTGGCTCCAGACTCGGCCCCTCGACAGTGTGTGTTTGAGCTCTTCCCTCCTCTCCCTGCCACGGTTGGTGTAAATGCCCTGGAGGTGGCTGCAGAGGAGGCACTGGAAAGGTAAAGTCCTTTATTTTGTTCTGCGTTACGTAGGAAAACAACTGAGCATGTCTCTACACTGTAGGTTTTTCTTTGAAAATGTCTCTTGAATTTCTCTTTGCTCTTAATACACATACATATGCACACACATGCCTACATCCCGCGTCAGGTTTGTCTTTTTTTACAGTCCTTTTAAACCCATAATGACACATCTGAAAGTTCCTCCAAAAACAGCCCCTCTCCCTCCTTCTGCAACACGAATGGATAAAGATCTGCTCAGAGCTCAGTCATGCGGAGAGTAGCTTCGGTGGTTTTTTTGAAAACGGTATTTTGTCAGTTCCTCCTAAGACAAGTCGGTGGTGGGCTGCCTCTCTCCCCACACAGCTCCTGGGTGCTCTGGCTGCAGCAGCACCCAGCCGGGGGGGATGCACCCACCCGGGGGATTCACCCACGGGCTGCAGCTGTGCTCTGGGGACCCTGTAGCCTTGCTCTTGCTGGCTGCAAGGGGAAGGGGCTGGCCAGGAGTGGGCTTGCAGCCCTGGCCCCTGCTCAGCCGGCTCTGGCATGAGGGGATGCTGCATATCCAGGCTCCCCGTGCCGGGGCTGCGAGCTGCCCCATCGCCTGCGGGAAGGCTCTCCCCAGGGTGAAGCATCACGTCCAGCCCGGGGCAGCTCTCCCCCCGACAGCTCCGAGGATCTGTGGGTGCAAGATTGGCTCTGCGGGCTCCCAGCCTGGCCTGCGAGCAGGGCTCCATCAGCTCCCAGCCACGAGGGCAAGTGAAATATTGCTGCCTGCAGTTCGACCTGGCCCCCTGGGTTTTCCAGAGGGGCTCGATACCCTTTGCAAATTTTCCCCTCCAGAAGAGCAATAATACACGGCGATATTATTTTATTTAACTCAAGTGTACGCGCAGGGCCTAGAGGAAAAGGCAAGGAGATGCAGGAACACGCTGCCCAAAGGAAGCTGTGCCTGACCGGTGCCCCGTGCTGCCCGCTCTGCCCCGGGCGCTGCTCCAGCGTGGCAGCGGTGCCACGGACCGCGGTGCTCGCGTGTGTCACCGCCTGCGCGGAGCCCTCCGGTGTTCAGGCGGACAACACCGCACCGTCAGCGCGGGAGCGGCTGTAGCTGGGTGCCCCACCAACATGCGTTTGGATGCGGAGGGGCTCTGGCACCCCGAAGATGCCAGCGGGGAGCAGGCAGGGCTGTTGTCCAGGGGGTGGGGGGGGGGGGGGGTGGGGGGAGAGTATTAAACACCCGCCGAAGCCCTCCCCAGCCGCCTATTTTCACAAAACTCCTAGCTGCCTCATTATCTTTGAAATCAGAGAGTTTAAAAGCCCTTTGCGGGAAAGGACATGGGAGCACGTGCCCCCCCCCGCACACTGGCTGAATGACACCCCCCCCCCCTCCATTAGCGGGGTGGCCGCATCCTGCCCCGACGCGTGGATGAGGGTGCTGGGGCCGTCTGTCCCTCTGCACCCTGGCTAGGGGTTGGATCTGGGAGGGAAATTTGGGCGGTAGTTGAGCCTTAGCAAAGTGTCTGTGCGCATCCCTCCCGCCCCACCAGTGCCGTACGCCAAGTTGTCCTGTTGCCAAGCTGGGAACCCTTAAATAGGTGGGACAGAAGCAGGAAATGTTTTCCATTTCTCTTCCTGTTCCTATCTGGGTTTTTTATTATTATTATTATCTTATTTTAGATCCTCTTTGAATGACAACTCTATCAAAACGGCTCATTTGGAAATGTCAGGTCCATTCTTGATAAGTCATCAGTCATCGTGATTGGTGCTGACAGATGCCCTGCAACAGTGCTGCGGTATCTAATATACTATGCTGCAGTCTTTTGTAATATCACATTATTTTATTTATTCAGCATGGCATGAAATCTCTCCTTTAGGAATGGGGAAGGGAGGGGGGAATTACCCCTTCTAGCGATGGCTTCCATTTCTGGATAGTCCACACGGGGAGTAGCAGAAGCCAGGCTTCAGCGTGACATTCGTGTAGTTTAAAGCTCCTAATGTCACTGGAGTTGAAGCAACTTCCAGATCCTGGGTTGCAGTCCACTTCTGGTAGTACTGGCCCGATGAGAGCTGACACTGGATTTCACACATGTCCTGAGTGGGTGCAGCCCTCGGGGGGGTGCCCAGCACCCTTCTCCCCCCGTCACCCACGGGCAGGGCCAGGACACACCGGGCCGAGTGCTGCCGTTCGCCCCGTCAGGGCGATGACAGGAGCTGCTGCATCCCACCCGGTTTGTGGCCGTACCTGCTGCCCACGAGTGGGAAAGCCACGGGCTTTATCCCCTCGGCTGGCCGCGAGCATCCCGGGCAGCTCCGCTGCCTGCTGGCCCTCCCTCTGCATTTGAAATCCATGGCAGGAGCAGGAGCGGTGATTTAGGCTCCTCGTTCACCCCTTCGCCTTCCCTTGTATTTATGTGATGTTCGGCTGCATGAAAAATGCGGCTCCTTGGCGTCTCCTGCCTCCTCTTGCTCTGGTGGGAGCAGCCACAGCCCCACGCTGGTCCCTTCCCCAGCCCCGGGGCTGAGTTTTGGGAGCTCCAGCCTGCCCGATCCCAGTGCGAGCTGCTCAGGGGGGGATCGGGGAGGGCTGAGCCCTGCGGTGCTGCTCTCCAAAGCAGCATTTCAGCCTCGTGGAGCTGCCGGAGGGCAGAGACCGGCCGTGGTCCCCGGGATGTTCCCAGGGGTGTCCCCAGGAGCAGGATGGCAAAGCCCAGTGTCTGGGCTGGCTGTGACCAGCAGAGCCCATCCTGCATCCCCTAATCTGCATCGTGGAGCCTTTGTTTGCTCTCATTAACATGTCTGCGAAGTGCCTGATGTGTGAAATATCCTTTTTATTATCTGGAATTGGCAGGGCCGTCTGGGACTCGCGTCTGCTTCGCTTTCCAGGCCAGGGCTCTCCAGACAAGCTCATGCTGGTCTTGCTCAGTTTCTGGCTTGTGGTGGGCCAAGGGCTCAGGCTCAGCTCACAGCTATGCTCCTCCGCCCAGAAACCACGAGTGGGACAAGCTGCAGTGTCACCCGTGGGTCACCCACCGCTGAGGTCCTGCTGAACAAAGCAGGCAGAATGGTTTGCTAGAGCAGGGCCGGGGCTGGTGCCTCCAGAGTTGGGGATCCCCTGGATTTTCCTGCCTTCAGGGATCAATGTGGTTTTCTTACAGCTCCTTGGAACTATTGGGACTTTCCCCAGAATGCAGAGGAGCTCAGCAGCCGCGGGAAATTTCCCCTGAAATGGAAGTTGGGTGGGAATTTGGGCAGTGAGAGCAGCCCACCACAGTGCTGTAGCCCAAGGGGGATCTTTCCATCTCCCCCTATTTTCCCACCGCTTTCTAACCATGTGCATTTTCACCCTCTGTCCCTCCCGTAGCCCCAAAGCAGCAGCACAAAACGCCGTTGACAGGCAGCAGGCTTTGTTATCGTAGGCTTGACCCCCTTGCAGGAAGTTGCCAAGCAAATATTAAACCTCGGATTTGCAGCCAACCTCAGTGAGACCGAATCCTCCCTCCTGGACACGCTCCCTCCCGGGAGGATGCATGTGTTGGCCTGTGCTCCCACCACCCACCCTGCTCCCTCCTCCTCCTCCTCTTCCTCCAGTCCCCAGTGCTCCCAGTCATGAGCTGTGTCGCAGCAGCAGTGTCTGTCGTTGGAGCCTGCCACTGAGAACCAGAAAATGACCAGCAAGAGCAGGACAAGTGCCCTGCTAATGGCACGAGTGACATTATTGAGCGGTCCCTCAGCGTGCAGGGGGGCTGTGTCTGCAGTGCCCCACTCCTGCCCCCCCGCCGAGCTGGGGGACGTGGCCGGACTCTGCCCAGGGGACCACAGGGCTTGGCACAAGGGAAAGGGGCAGCTGGAGGGGGAAAATGAGGGGACACAGGGAAATGCCAGCCCTGCAGGGCTTGGGCCATGCTGGAAGGATCTGGCTTTGAAAGCACCAGCAAGCAGAGCCCATCTCCCCGTGGAGGCCTTTGCTCCAGGTTTTGTTCTCTGTTACATTGACCGTTTCTGCCTCATTTGAATCCGCCTGGCTTTGGCACCGCTGCTTGTGCATCGTGGCCCTGCTACGTGCACCGATGCAGCTCCTGGTCTGCTTTGCACCAGCCAGGATGTGGCCCGGCCACCTCCATCCTGCTGCGAGATGCTCCTGGTACAGCGCGCACGGCCCAGAAATGTGGGGAGCCGCCAACCAGCCATGCTGCAGCATTTGGGGACACAGTGGTGGCCTGTGCTTGCTCGGTGTCTGTGTGTTGGCAGAGGGACTGGCTCTCCCTGCTCCCCCAGCCTTGCACGAAGGGTCTGCAGCGAGCTCATTAGGAAAGAACTGGAGGTGTTTTCCAGGCAGTTCAGGAGCTCACGTGAATTATTTAACACGCTGCTCCACAGCACGGTGGGGAGGAGGAACTGGGGGAGCTCGTTACCGTGCCAGGGCTGTTTGTCTCTCAGCCACAGCACGGCAGTGCCAGGGACAGGCTGTGACTGCAGCACGGCTCCCTGCTGCCGGGCCATGCTTTCTGCCTCCGACCCGGGCAGGATGGAGCTGAGCCTCGCCAGGAAGGTCCTGGGACAAGGATGGGGTGTCTGCGAGCTGGGGGTTCACCGCGGAGCTGGCAGGTGGGAATCAAGCACAGCAGAGTTGCGTGTGGGCTCGGGATGCTCGGAGCATCCTGGCACAGTAGGAGCTCTCTGTGGGTGCTGCGGTTTGGGGCGCGCAGCTCCGCTTAGCTCCCCACATGCCGGGGACTGGGAGCTTTGTTGATCACAGATAGCATTTTCTAAAGCTTCTGGGTGATTAAGGAGCCAAATGGCATTTGAAACCCTGCGCACTCAGCTCTCAGAGGCTCCACGATGGCTTTTACAGAATGAAGGGCTTTAAATTAGCTATTGCCACTCAGGAAGAAGATCCTGGAGATAGCTCTGGAAACAGTGACACGGTGCAGCAGCAGTCAGAAAGGGCACATGGCAGGCGGGGGATTATTAGGGAATAAAGAAAGCAGCAGACCAAAGCCAGTGATACGCCTGCGATCTGAGCAGTGCCTGCAGGCTCTCCTGCAGGGATGGGAAGGGTCTGGGCCGGGAAACGGAGATGGCCAGAGCGCTGAAACAGGCCCCATATGAAGAGCAAAATGTGCCAGGGCTCTTCAGATTGCAAAAGAGATGGTGGCAAGGGGGATGAGATTGGTGCCTACAAAACCAAGCGTGGCAGCCCTCCGAGCTCACCAGCCCCGGCCCTGCCTGACCCCTCTGCCCCGTTCTCCATCCCCATTCTGCCCGGGATGTTCTTGACTTTGACATTTGACCGCAGGGGTGCTGGGGAGGGGGATCTGCAGGCGCAGAGTCCCGCTGTGTGCAGCTGGAGCTCACCTCCTGCTGCAGCCCGGAGACGGTGCCAGTCAGTAGAGATGCTTCCAAAAATGCAGCGAGCTGCAGTCCCATGCAGCACAGGTTTTGTTAAACAACACAAATTTTACAGAGTAATGGACAATTGAGCTACAAGCTGAGACCGAGACTCCATCTTCCCAGTCTATTCTTTCTTCAGGCAATCCAGAACAGAGATCAGCCAGCTTTTCCAGTTGGATTTTGCAAGACATTTACAAATGCACCAGTTAACCCCGTGGCCTGGAGCCCAGCCCTTTGATTCTCAGGAGTAAAACGAGATAGCCGCAGGGCTGCCCAGCTGAAAAATAATGGATCTGAGGCTTCCCATAGATGTGATCATGCCGCACGCAGGGGGAAAACCTCCTGCCTTCAGAGCCTGTGCCACCAGCTCGGCACCTCCAAAGCTGCCTTTCAAAGTGGGCAGAGCAGTGCAGGTGGATTTAGCTCCTGGTCCCACTAAGGACCCCGGTCCTGGCTCTGGGTGTCACAGGGAGAGCCGGGTGCCACCTCAGCATCTGTCCCCACTGCCCCGGTGCTGCTCCTCACCGAGGTCTCATGGTCTCAACTTTTGTAAGCAAAGAGAACGAGGGAGATGAGGGGCGGGGAAGGACCCTGGGGATTATCTCCAAGAGGAATAAACCTTCAGAAAGCCTGACTGCCGCTGAGCCATGTTTTGGAGAAGCTGCTCTGCAGGGACCCCCGGCCCAGGGATCCCAGCTCCTCCCTGAGCATCTCCCCGGCCGCAGAGGCACCCAGTCCCTCGGCGTCCTGGTGGGATGGGACAGTGCTTATCCCCAGGCGAGGAGTGTGGGACCAAAAGCAGCTCTGGGATGTGCTCAGCGCCGCGTGGCCAGTTTGGGGCTGAGCAGGGCCAAATCCTGCATGCTCCAGGCTGGAGGTTGTGCCTGAAGCTGGCAGCAGCATCTCCGCAAAGCCACAGGGACCTGTGGGAGTGTTTCGGAGGCAGGCAGAGCCACCGCAACCTTTCCAGAGCCTGAAATCAAAAGAAGAAGAACAACAGGCTTATTTCCCAGCCCTCCTCATTAAAAAACATCCGAAGTGGAGGGAGAGAAGCATCCAGATAAGAAGCAGGCGCTGCTCCTGCCCGCCGGCTCCTGGCAGATCGGCGCAATAGCGAGGTGCAGGCAGCTGAGTGGTTTGCTTTCCACACTCCCGGCAGCTTTTTATCTCCTGGCTTCCTCCTAGACAAGGAGAAATAACGCAATCGCCCTCTCTGCCAGGAGAGAAGCAGGAGAAGGCCCACAAACAACACCCTGGGTCTCTCTGCACAAAACAAAGGTTAACCGAGGAAAGAAACCACCCGAAAAGCTGGCAGAGCAGCAACGCGGTGCTGCTGGGTTTGGAGGGGCCTGTTCCCTCTCTCGTGTAGATGCATTTCGGGGGATAAGGGCCTAAAATTACATCTCGAGGCTGGAGCAGGGCTTTGTTGCCTTGGCCCCGTGTATGGGTGCAGGAAGCAGACAAGGTGGGGTGCAGGGACCGGTGTGGGAGCTCCCCGTGCTCCGCACCCGCCGCCACGCTCGCTTTGGGTTTGTTTGTTTGCTTTAGCCAGGGGTGAAACTGCAGAAAGGCCGGGGCAGGAGCATCCTCCCACCCCTCGAACCAGACAGCGAAGACGCAGAGCTGCATAATACCCCGGAATTTAATAAAACGCCTCAAACAGGCAAAGTTTTTCCTTTTGCCAGCTGCTTAATTAAATTGCCTAATGCTGTTTGCGATCGCAGCACAAACTCCTGTGTTTAAAGACCACGGTGTTGCCATGGTGCTCACCCGGCGGATGGTGCGGGGCTGTGACGGAGCATACAGATGAGGGAGGCTGCCGTGGGTGCGGGGGGAGCGGTTGCCACGTTACAGGGGGAGATTCGGTGTCTTTTCTTTATTTATTTATTTGTTTGTTTTCTGACGCGGCAGTAAACTCCCTGCCAAGGTCTATGTCGAGATCTTTGCTCTGAACAGAGCAGTTGGTTTTCCACCCCAGGGCTTTGAGGATGCTTGCTTGGAGGTATGAGCTCCCCAGCAGCGCTGCTGAAACATCCCAGCCCCCTTTTACCGGCGGGAGGCAGGGGATGTCTTTGGCTTGCAAAGACACCGAGCACTTGCTTTGCCATTGCCTTGCATGCCAGGTTTGTAAGGACACAGTACTTGGGAAGAGCAAGCCTGAACTGTTTTCCGACAGTCCCAGTGTGGGTCTGAGATGAGGACCGAGCCCCAAAATCCTGACCCACAGTGCCAGGGGTTACCCTGTACACGTCTTTGCCTGAAGGGGTTTTCCATCAGCGACAGGAGCAAATTAAAGCCCAGGACATGGGAGAGCCGAGCTCAGCCAAGGCTTTGCTGAGGTCTCCAGCTGCACTGAACCCCCTGGTGCTCTGTTCCCTGTGTGTGAAGTTTTCCTTCTCACGTTATGTCGCCAGCGCTGGCTGGTGCGACCGCCGTGTGACACATCGACGGGCTGGGAAGGAAAGTCAGACCTGGCGAGGAGACCTGCCAGCCACGGATGGCTGACTTGGAGAGACTGTTGCTTCCTGTGACCGAGTGAAGCTTTGGGTGGATGTTGGGCCACGGCGCTTGAATGGGTTTCCTCGCTCAAGCATCAGGTATCTCCCAGAGCAATTCCTGCCATTTTCTATCCCTGTATCAGCTGCAGCGAGCTCAGGATGCCTGCAGAGGCATCCCTCCTGCTGCCTGGCTACTTCTCACCTACTCTTTCCTCCCCTTGATGGTGCAAATGGAGAAAATCCATAGGAACCTATGAGCAGCATGGGTGAGGCTCCCTGGGGATGGCGACTTGTGGGGCTCCCTCTGCCCCCAGGGACGTGGGGATGTTCAGCCCAGGGCTCATCCCACATCCCAGATCCATCGCTGCTCCATCCCCCACAGCGCCCAAGGGCGCTGGCTGGTCCCTACCCCAGAAAAACCTTTCAAGAACCTGTATAACACTTGCAGGATATATTTCCTTTTCATGATATCCATAGTTATGTCTCCACATCCTCCTTGCCACCAGATAATGACTTGACCTCCGCAGCTTAACTGAGATTTAATACTTCAGTTATTGTATGTTAAGCAGTGGATCATTAAAAACATTTATTCAAGATTAACAGCTATCTAATAGATACCATTAGTATCACAGTTGTATAAGTGGCTAATCCGGAATGCACGCGATTTAATGATCCCTTGGGATGTATTTGCCATACTGTAACTGTACTTTTAGATCTAGATCAGGCTGGCCCGATCCTGCGCTCCGTGGTGGGGGCAGGAGGTGATGGGGACCCGGGGAAGCTACAGGGTCCATGGGCAGAGCTGCCCCGGCGCCAGCGGCTGGCCCGGGGTGGACACATCCACAAAGTGCCTGTGCTGGCGTTGTTCCCAAGAAGGCACGAGGTACCCGGCGCGGGGAGGTGAGGGCTCATTTTGCATTGGCACTACAGCTTTTACTGCTATAAAAATGACATAAATAAGTCACGGTCCCAGCTGACATCGTGACGGCAGCCGGGGTAGGGTGGTCTGCCGGGACCCTGGCGTCCACACGGTCCCTCTCCTCTCTCCCCCAGCCTGGATTTAGATGTGTGAACCGCACGGAGCTGGCTCCTGTGGGGCGGGTGCTCAGCACCGCTGAAAATAGGAGGTCCTGAGGAGTTTTCATCCGGTGGGGGTGGCGGTTTGGTGGAGATGTGCCGGCTGCTCCAGGGCAAGGGACAGTGACAGCCCTGAAGGCAGCAAGACCCCAGAGACAATCTCATAAAACTGGCCATTACAGCAAAGCCCTGCAGCGTTTAATACAGCATCTCCTTCCAGATTAGAAAAGTGATATAGGAGTGTTTCCGGTAACAGCAGAGTACCCTATTTATAAATTTTATAAGTAATTGATACAGAAACCTATTTAATTCTTGTTGGCTTTATCACAAATAAAAGTGAAGCTTTTACACAAAGGTTTAAACGGGGGAGATGTGACCTCAGCCTGAGGGGACAAACTTTGCTGAGTGTCACCATGGCAAGTCCTGAGCTGCCAGCAGCCAGGGCTGAGAGCTGGGCGAGGAGATTTACCAAAAATATTCCTTTTCCAGGGGTACGGTGGGGCTGTGCAGCTTGGTCTAGTGTTGTCTTAGTGTGCAGAGAGGCTGGACGAGGCTGGACCGGCAGTGTGTGCATGTCTCCGGTTGCAAACCCACCAAAGCCGGAGGGGCCGATGCCCGGGTCATTCCCATTCTCCCACCCCGGGGCAGGATGAGGGCCAGATCCTGCACTCAGCAGAGCTGCCAGCTCCCCGCCGACACATCTTCTCCCGAGGGCTGGCTGCAGATTTGAATCACGCCGTCGAAAAGAGCAAAAGGCAGCAGGGACAGGCGGGGGGGAGGATTTTCCCACAGCATCTGACTGCCACTTCTCATCTGCCTCCGCCGGGAGCTGGCAGGGCCGGTGACAGGGACGTGAAGGCTTAGCAGCCGCCGGAGCGCGGCAGCGCTGGAAAGCTTCGAGAGCGATGGCCCTGTCGCAGGCTGCTGTGTGCGCTGCTTGCTTAAAACCGTCACCCGGAAAAGACAGGGGCTTGGCAGGAGTTCACACACACACACCCACACCCCCCCACACCCCGGGGAGATGCAGCGCGGGCTGGGGTGTCTGCTCCCCCTTGGGGACATCGCTGTGGGAGAGGAGCCGTGGGCTGAGCACGGCCCCGCTCCTGGCTTTGCCCCCAGACAGGGGACCCCCGGAGCAGTCGGGGTCCTCCCCGTCCCCCCTCGGGGTGTAGGGGCTGTCCATCGCCCCCCGCCCGGCAGCGCGCTGGGGGAAGCGTCGGGCTCTTCTGGCTGCAGAGAGGGAGAGGGAAGGGCAGGAGAGCCCGGGGCTCAGCTGCAGCCATTTATCTCCCGAAGCCAGGCTGTTAGACAGACGACAGAGGGAGAGAGGCAGCCGGTGCAAGCACTGAGACCAAGGCTCCTTCCACTGGGTGATTTATCTCCTGGCTTCATCCAGCAAACTTGCTGATGAAAAGACTCTTCCCTTCTCTGTGCCTCATCAATTCTCATTCTCATTGCTTTTCTTTTTTCTTTTTTTTTTTTTTCCTTCTCTTTCCTTGGGCTTCTGCCGCCTGTTCCTACAGCCACTCTCCCCTCTCCTTGGCGCTGCACACCCTGTCTCTCTTGCACTTCCCATCTTGTCTCCCTCTCCCGGACTCATTCTCTGATGGTTTCTTTGTCCCTTTTCTTCTCCTTTTCACCTCTGGTTCTCCTTTATCTCCTTGTGGTGCTTTCATCCCCTCTTATTCCTTCTCCTTCCATATTTCTCTGCCGTAATCCCCTCGCTGTCCCTGAGCACACCTGGCTAGGATGGAAACAAAAGCCTTGAGCCCCCCATCAGCAAGTGACACCGCAGATGATGTCGTGGCCCTGTGGCAAATTCAGGCTGGCGCCATTTGGGGCAGTGCCCTGGCACTTTGTGTCTTGTTTCCTCACTTGCAGAGGAGTAGAAACACCTCCTGAGGGGGCAGAAAGAGCCGTTTGTGGTTTCCAGTGGTGCCGTTTGTTGCCTTTTTGTCCCAGCAACCGGTAATTCCGTGGCTGCTCCAAGCCCTCGGCTCGGAGCCTCCAACCCCGAATCCTCCGGCCGCTGGATGCTCTGCGATCGCTCATGGCAGAGGCTGATGTGGGAGGACAGTGGGGACTCCGAGCCATCCACCCATTGTCCTTCCTGCAGTAAGGAGGCTTTGAAGGCAAAAGTCACAGAAATGGCTTAGGGAGACCAAGGAATTGGGTAAATGCTGGGAAACTATGGAAGAGGCAAGCGGCATCCCCGGTGTGGGGACGGGGCTTGAGTCCTGCTTGGGGAAAAAAAGGAACTGGGGGTATTTTCTGTTTCCCAGTGTTTGAGGCACTGCAGCAAATGTTTCAGCCCTCCGGCTCTACATTTTTGGAAAAAAAATAAACTTTGAGCAGGAACGTCACCCGGCTCCCTGCTGTCACTCTCGCCGTGCCGCAGCCCACGCCGAGGAAGAGCCCGAAATAGCAGCCGGGGGGCTGTCAGCACCGGCGGGGAGCGGGGGGCTCATGGCCTCGCCGGAGCCCAGCCTGGCCGCGGAGGGGGTCCCCGGTCCCCAGCAGACCCTCCAGCAACCCTGCTCCTCCTTGTTGTCCCCCTTCCTCTCTCTGGTTTCACCAAGGCTCCCGTTATCCTGGGCAGCATCTTCCCACCGCCTGCAAAGGCAACAAATCAGTCTGTCTTGGAGAGGAGATGAAATCTGGGCTCCCTGGGAGACACCACTTAGCCTTGCAACCTCAGCCACGTCTCGAGCCTGATCTCTCTATTTGTTAGCCTCGAATCCTGGTCCCTCTGCTTTTCTGTCTTATTCTGTGCCCTGAGCCTGTTTTGGGGGTGGGAGGGGGGAAACAAGGGCTTTCGGGGCGCGCCGAGTGCTTTGGTGCTGCTGGGGAGTTGCGGTTGGACGGGGTGGGCGGGAGTTTGGGGTGCGTGTGAGTGCGTGCACGTAAATCACAGCAAAGTTGAGCGTGGGGAATCGACCCCGCCGTTCCCCTGCATGATGTCTGGGTCTCCCCCAGCAGCAGCCCTCTCCCGGGACCCCCATCCCTCACCCTTGCCAGCCCTGGCCCCACACCCCCCCCACACACCCCCCGGCTCCCCAGGCTGGCGAGGTCGCAGCTCGGCGGGTTCCAACCCAAATGGGGAAATGACAAAAGGGAACCCGTGGCCGTGGGAGCCGCAGGGCTGCCTGGTCCATCCCACCATCCATCTCTGGGGCAGTGCAGTAAGAGGTTAAATGAGTGTGCATGCAACCTGCAGGCTTCTTCAGTGCCTAATTAAGAAATAACGAGCCTGACTTCACTGGGTAAAGGAATAAAGACAACCAGCAGGCTCCTGCCTTTTCCTCCCCCATCTCCCCACCACCCCACAGCTGAACTGCAGGAATTCAGGGTGCAGGTCCCTGGGGTGTCACAGCAGAGGGGGGTCAGCTCCCTCCCCTGCCAGGACTGTTGTTCCTGGGGTTTGTACCCCGCAGTGGGGACCATGCTCTGCCAATGCCCTCCCTGTTCGGTTTGCTCCATGACATTTGAAACCATGAAATGTGAAGTTTAATACCTAGAGTTTCCAAAAAATTACATTTTTTCAACAACTCTGATCCTATTACTTATAAGAGCATCTGGACTCTTACAGCATCATCCTGTATGCAAGACTTTCCATGGCCGTCGGTGCCGCAACGCCGTCCTGTGCAAAAGTGATAAAACCTGGTTATAGACACAAACCCTGCAGAGATATCGCCCTACAGCAGGGCTGGGGAGTCTTCCTTGTAAAACAGAGTTTGAAACAAGGTGCTTTTTCTGGGCTTGTCTTCACAGCCTTAAGGAAATAAAAAAACCCATTCCTCCATATTTTTTTTTTTTAAGGAGAAAAGATTCTATAATATTTTAATGGCTGGAGAGATTTATAGTCACAGAAATGCCTGTGCACTTAAAAAGAAAGATGTGGGTCCATCAGAAGGATGCGGAAATCAATACAGCCTTCCTCTTTAATGTTGTTTCTCCAGGAGGTGGTTTAAAAGCCAATGCCCTCGCAGCAGGGAAGAAGGGAAGTGTGCGGGATCAATTCTGGCGCAAGGCTTGGATGAGTTGCTGCTGAATAAACTTTGGTTGGAAGCCCTTTACAGGGAGAGCAGGGAGGTGATAAAATAGAGCTGCTTGGAGAGAAACTTTCTTTTCCCACTCTGGCTGCTTTTTAATGCTTTTTCCTGCTGTGCGAGAGTCTTTTAAGACGGGGAGAAGCTTTGGGGCTCAGTTTGATTTGTGTCAGCATGGGTCAGGAGAACTGTAGCAAATCAGAAAATCAGTGTGGGGTCGTGGCTGGCTCTGGCTCCTCTGAACCCCGTGGCTGGATGGGGAGAGGGGCAGGGAGGTGCCGGGGGGCTCACCCCCACCCAGCCCTTCACCAAACACCCCACTGAGAAACCCCCCAACCCTTCTTCCCCGGAAAGGGTGCAAGGCAAGAGGGCAAAGCCAGGATTGTGCCCAGCATGGAGGGGCTAAAGGGGCTTCTGCGTTCCCTCAGGTGTTTCTAATGAGCCCAATCACCATTTCCTGCTCCCAGAAAATTGCTCCCACCTTGGACCAGTGCTTTAAAAGGAGCTGGGGGTGTGTAGGGGGGTTTTGTGGCTGCTGTAGCTTCATTATGCAGGAGTTTGTGTTTGTTTGTGTGCTGCTCTCCCTAAAAGCTTGGATTTCTGATTAACATTAGCCCTCTGGGCTAGCAGCCCCTCCTATATTGGCTACTTTAAGCCTTGAAACCCAAGTTTGTGTGGAGGTAGGTGTGCCCACTGCTTTGCTAGTGGAGAAATAAAAAGGATGAGATGGGTCTGGGATAATCTGTCCCAGTACAAAGCAAGCTGAGCTCTGAGCCTGTGGTCCCTGCGATGCTACAGGGCTTCTGCTAGAGATGCTAAAACCAGGTCTGTGCTTGGGGACAAGTTTCCTCTGTAAGCCCACCAAGGGAAAACATGTTAGGGGTCTGAAAATAGGGCTGGGGGGCTCCTGGATATGGGCACTTGGTGCTGGGGAGGATAAGAGGTAGTAAACAGAATTCTGAGAGCCTGCAGGAAAACTGCCCCCAGGGAGATTTTTCTCTTCCCAGTGTCTGCAGGCCTGGCTCTGCTCAGGGTCCGTGGGCTGCTGGTGGCCCTGGGCAGAGCAAAACCTGTGGGATGGGAGGGCACAGTTAATTCTATGGAGATAAAACAGATTAAATGAACGTTTTACTTTGTCTTGAGGCTGGGCAGGGTGCTGGGGGCCCTGTACACGGGGCTTTGCCCCTCCAGCCTGTTTCTTCCCCTTGATACTTGCTCACTGCGTTTGTGAGGTCTCCTCTAATCCAACTTGTCATCTGGCCTCTTGCAGGAATGACCTTGAGGAGGAACCCGAAATATGCAGCCGAGTGCAAAAATGAATCTTTTGGGGAGGAAGAAAAAGCGAAGCTCTGACTGAAGGCACCGGCCCTGGTCGTGGGTGTTATGTGCTCTGGGTGGGGGGGGACAGGCAGGGCAGGCGGCAGCAGGGGCTGAGCGGTGCCAGGGGCTCTCATGGAGCATCTTCTCCCGCGGATGCTGTCCCCACCCGGCTGTTGCCCCGTGCCCCGCTCTGGATGCGCCCTGTGAACCTTTCCTGCCTGGGAGGAAGCTGGTCCCACCAGCCGAAAATGAGACGCTTCCAAACCAGCTCGCTTCTGCTCTGCGTGGTGGCCGCCGCCGCCATCCCCATCGTGCCCTGGAAGGTCAAATGCCCACCGCAGTGCGTCTGCCAGATCCGGCCGTGGTACACCCCCCGCTCGGTGTACCGGGAGGCTGCCACGGTGGACTGCAATGACTTGTTCATCTCCGCCGTGCCCGAAGATCTGCCGGAAGGCACCCAGACCCTCCTCTTGCAAAGCAACAATATCGCCAGGCTTGAGCAGAGCGAGCTGGACTATCTCAGAAACCTCTCGGAGCTGGATCTGTCGCAGAACAGCTTCTCCGATGTCTGGGACTTTGGCCTGAAGAGCATGCCCCAGCTGCTCAGCCTGCACCTGGAGGAGAACCAGCTTTCAGAACTGCCCGATGGCAGCTTCCCCGGGCTGGGCAACCTGCAGGAGCTCTACCTGAACCACAACCAGCTCCGCAGGATTGCTCCCCATGCCTTCTCTGGCCTCGGCAGCCTGCTGCGCCTCCACCTCAACTCCAACCTGCTGAGGACGGTCGACAGCCGTTGGTTCCAGATGCTCCCCAGCCTGGAGATCCTCATGATCGGAGGCAACAGGGTGGATGCGATCTTGGATATGAACTTCAGGCCCCTGTCGAACCTGCGGAGTTTGGTTTTGGCTGGGATGAATCTGAGGGAGATCTCGGACTATGCGCTGGAAGGGCTGCGGAGCCTGGAGAGCCTCTCCTTCTATGACAACAAGCTCATGAATGTCCCCAAGCGGGCGCTGCAGCAAGTTCCTGGCCTCAAGTTCCTGGATCTGAACAAAAACCCGTTGCAGAGGGTCAAGCAAAGTGACTTCACGAACATGCTGCACCTCAAAGAGCTGGGGCTCAACAACATGGAGGAGCTGGTGTCCATAGACCAGTTTGCCTTGATCAACCTCCCCGAGCTGACCAAGCTAGATGTGACCAACAACCCCAAGCTGTCCTTTATCCACCCCAACGCGTTCCACCACCTTCCCCAACTGGAAACCCTCATGCTCAACAACAACGCCCTAAGTGCCTTGCATAAGCAGACGGTTGAGTCCCTGCCCAACCTCCAGGAGATCAGCATCCACAGCAACCCCATCCGCTGCGACTGTGTCATCCGCTGGGTCAACAGCACCGAAAACCACATCCGCTTCATCGAGCCCCAGTCCACGCTCTGCGCCGAGCCCCCCGACCTCAAGAGGAGGCACATTCGGGATGTCCCCTTCCGGGAGATGACAGATCGCTGCCTGCCTCTCATCTCCACCAAGAGCTTCCCCTCCCGCTTGGAGGTGGCGGACGGTGACAATGTCTCTTTGCATTGCCGAGCCCTGGCAGAGCCAGACCCGGAGATCTACTGGGTCACTCCTTCGGGGGTGAAGCTGATTCCCTACGCGGAAGAGGCGCGGTACAAGGTGCACCCCGAAGGGACGCTGGAGATTCGGGGGATCTCAGCCCGGGAGGCTGGGCTGTACACCTGCGTGGCTCACAACCTCCTCGGGGCAGACACCAAGAGCGTCAGCGTGACGGTCAACCACTCCTTCCCGTTCAGCGAGGACGGCCTGGAGCTGGTGGTGGCGGACGTCCAGGCCTACCACATCCTGGTTGCCTGGAAGCCACATCTCAACACCATCTCCTCCAACCTCACCTGGTCCAGCTTCTCGCTTAGCTCCGACTTGGACATGACCAACGTGGCCCGGATCCCCATGGGGACCCACACGTACAACATCACCCGGCTCCACCAGGACACGGAGTACTGGGCTTGCCTCCACGTGGCCTTTGTAGACTTGCAGGCCAAGGTGGCTTGTGTGAACACCAGGACTAAAGAGGCTGCCCACCGCTACTGGCTCCTGGAGAGCAGGCAGAGCCTCCTGCCCGTGCTGGTCCTCTGCCTCCTGCTCCTTGCTGCCAGCCTCGTAGCTCGCTACAGCATCGGGGCAGAGCCCAGGAGGGCCGGGGAGCTGATCCGGGGCACCACGGCCGTGCGCGTGGTCTATCCCCCCCTTGCCCAGCCCTGGGCTCGGGGGCAGCGTGGGGGGCAGCTCCTGGCCGTGGAGGTGCAAGCAGCCCCCCTGGACTGCTGAAGGCCGATGCGCTCATGGGGTTGATGGTGGGGTGGGGAGGGAAAAACTATTTTTTACCAAAAAAAAAAAAAAAAAAACAAAAAGAAAAAAAAAAAAAAACAACCCTAAACTACAAAACTGAACAAAAACAAAAAAAAGAAAAAAAAAAAAGAGGAATTTCATGGACTTGACCAAGAGTCGAAGCGGCGTGGCAGATGGAGAGGAGCAGAGCTGACCACGGGGCTTGCAGAGCTGCTTCGTGGTCCTGTCAGGATCTGGATCCGCGTGTAGGGTCTGGATCCGTGCGTGGCTCCCAAAAGCACCCGCTGGGCAGCCGGGAGGGCTCAGAAGGGCCCGAGCCCAAGGGGACGATGCCCCGAGCGGTCGAAGAGCCATACAGATGATCAGCAGATCACCCCTTCCCCATGTCCCCTGGCACCACGAGGCACCCCAGCGGTGTCAGCTCCTTTGCTGGACAGTCCCTGTTTTGGAAATACAGAAAAGGCCTTTCCCTTTGGGATACATGTTCTTTTTTATTTGTTTCTTTTTCTTTTTGTTTGTTTTTTTTGTTGGGTTTTTTTTTTTTTTTTTTGAGCACTCAGATAATCAACCACACACCCACTCCCAGCGCCTTCCCGCTGCCCTGTCGTTTGCTTGCTGCTGTCAGCCGGAGGGAAGCAGAGGGGAAAGGAGGGGACTTTGGGCAAAAGAAACAGAAATGATGATGGTGATGCATCTCTTAATTGGCCTCTCTGCGGGGCTGGCCAGCTTCTGCCCGAGTTGATTGGATCCTGTATCCTGCAAGTGTAATCTCGAGGCTATTTTGTAAACTTTTGTGGATAATGTTAAAAAAGGGGAAAAAAAAGGAAAAAAATTGGAAGAAAAAGAGGGGGAGGAAGTTCTTGCTTTTCTGGTTTTGTATAAAAAAAGAAAAAAAAAAAAAAACAAACAAAAAAAAGGATATCCTTTGTATACTGCTCTGCAGCTGGAGGGCTTCATGGTAGGACCCCCTTGCTTCAGACACGGGGGGGGGCTCTGCAGGACAGTCCCCGTGTGACAGCAGCCCCCGCACATCGCTCTGTGTGTGTGTGGCGGGGGGGGGATGCAAAACCTGCTCTCCTGGGCTGTTGCCAATTCTTTCCCTGATAAACAATTAAAATTGTAAATGAAAGGGAGCGGTGGGCAGCACCAGCCCCCCCTGGGTTGTGCCAAAGCAAGGGATGTGGTGAACCACAGCCAGTGAGGCTTCACTGCCCGCTCTGACGCTGCCAGTGACGTTCCCTTCCCTGGTTAACGTGAACAAACCATCCCTTTGCTTGGGCCTAAACCTAATCCCTGCTTGTTGGAGGTAAGGGCTTTGGGGTCAGCTTAACTGCAACCCCAAACAAAATGTGCCTTTACCAACACACGCGTGGCCCCAGAAGATCCCAGTGCAGCCCGTGGTGTGGGCATGGGTGCATCCAGAGCCTGGCTGGCAACTCGCTTGGGTGTCCTTCCAGGGGAAAGACCAAGAAAAAACCTCCCAGCCAGACCCGGGGGGGGGGCTGATGGTGGTGATGGGGTGCAGGTACCCCCGGAGGTAGGTGCGGACACGGTGCCCCCCCGGGTGAAGCCGGTTGTGCCAGTGCAATTGTTGCGTGCCCGGGGCTTTGAAGGGACCGGGAAACCTTGACACAGTGAAAAGCTGTTTGAACTTCTCATTCATCTTCCAGCCAAGGCGAGATGGTTCCCCGCTGGATAAGCTCTGTGCTCAGCCAGGCAGGCGAAACGGCTTCGGCGCTTTCGCCGGGTAATTATTTCGGAGGGTAATGGCTCTCCCCGGTCCCCGTTCAGCACACCATCGCTCGCTCACCAAAGCACTTCAGCATGTGTTCAGGACCCGGCGAGATCGCCAGGGGCCCTAAGCACAAGCTGAAAGTTACGTGCGGACTTAAATACTTTGCTGAATTAGAGTCATGATCTGCTTTGACTATTCAGCTGCGGAGCCCTGGCTCCGCTCAGGTGTGTAACCATCAGTGTTTGCAGACTCAGGGCCTGAAACAGCCTTTCTCCTCTGCCTTTTGTGCAGCAGGGAAACTTAAATGCAAAATATATTCCCTGTGGTTCAGCTAAATTGGTGCTGAAACATGTGGAAATAGTTGCTGAGAAATTTCCCCGGTGTAAGCGTGTCCCCAATTTGATCCTACTCATCCCTGCAACGCACGGGCTGAGCCCCAGGCAGCACCTGCATCTCCCACCCCCTCTTCACCATCCTGCAAAAACCATCATCTGTTCCCAAACAAAGCAAGGACCAAGCCCCTCAAAGGCTGTAATTTTGTAGGTGTAGAGAAAAAGCCTCTTTGATCAGGGTGATCGTGGCTGCTGCCGTCACGCTGGGATGGGAGGTGAAGGTTCAGCCGTTGCCTGAATCGTCTGCTCTCATCTAAGAGCGATGCCTGCAAACCAGAGATTAAAATGCAAGATACATGCAATTAATTTGATTTCCTTTGAAACTGGAGCGATGTGAGGAGCAATATGCAGTGCATTCAGGGAGAGCACTGACCACTGCAGGACTTGTTTCCCAGTGGGTCCCCTGCACCGAGTGTCCCGGGTGGGGTCTCCAGCCCAGGCTCCCCACAGGAGGGGGTGGCCAGATCACCCCCCGCAACGCCCCAAAACAGGAGCTTTGCGATGAACCACCCCAACCCCCTCACTTCCTCCGAGGACAGCAGCTGAGAGCACCGTAGGTGCCTCATACACTATTTATTGTTGTTGGTATTTATTATTAAAGCACCAACCAACTTTTTCTGCGCACTGTGCTGGAGGAAACGCTCCATAAACCATCCCCTGTCCCCCGTGTCCAAGCCTGGACGGGGCACATGGAGCTGGAGCAGCTGTGGGCAGAGTCTCACCAGCACCATCCCCTGTCACCCAGGGGGACAAGGTCCCTTCTGCTTGGAGAGCCTCCCTCCTCCAAAGGGCACCACCGGGTGCATCCAGCTGAATTAAAGCCAGCCCTCACTGGAGGAGGGCAGGGGGGAGCCGTGTGTCTCACACCAGCCCCGCAGCACGTTTCACCCCCCTGCATTTGCAGCTTTCAGCACAGTTTGCTGCGGGGAGCAGCCCCAGCTAACTGCCCTCCTTGCAGTGCCGAGACCCCAGCGCTGGGGAGCGATGCTCACACCCCTCATCAGGAGGTATCCAGCCAAGAATGAGCCTTGCCAGGTGAATTAGAGCGGCTGCAAAGTTTTACAGGGTTTGTGACTGGGATTTATAGCTTGTCCTCTGCCTAGAGGCTGGATTCTGCACCCGGGGAGGATTTGCTAGCGCACATGAGGGTTATTTTGGGGTGTCAGCCAGGGGAAATGGGGATTTTGGGGCACAGTAAAATCTAATTGCATCTTAAGTCCCCTTCAAAGGGGAGCAGCCCCCTGGGCACCGAGGCGGGCTCACTCTGTGGGGCCTTGTCTCCCAGCCCAGAGAGCAAGGATGTAGCAGGAACCAGAGATGCTTTGGAAAAGGGGAAAGTAGCGTCTGACCCAGGATTCTCTCAACTAGAAGGCTCCTAAATCTGAGCCCCCCCAAAGGCATGGCAAGAGCCAGCTAACTCAATTTAGAAAGAAGATGCTGGAGGGGGGGGGGTTAAGCAGCAGAAGTAATTAAAGACTAAAGCAGCTTTACCGGTAGTGGAGGACAGCAGTCTCTCTATCCGAGCACCAGGCAGGGATGCAGTTCTCAAAGAGATGCTCTAGTGAAGGGGCTCCCAAATTTCTCAAGCCCGGGAGATGGTCCTGGCTGCTGCCAGCTGAGCCCAGGGGTTCGGGGGGGGCCACTTGGGTGGGAGAGGTGAGCAGGGGTGGCTCCATCACCTCCCAGTCCTCCCGCTCCATCCATCTGGGATGTCAAAGGCTTGTTTGGAAAATGCTTCTCCTCCAGCCTATCCCATCAGGTCTCATGTGCAGGCACTGGTTTCTCTCCCATAAACCACTTTTTTAGCTGTTCATCAGGTTTAATTTCTCTCTCCGCCCCCCCCCCCCCCTTTTTTTTTTAATTACCTTCACTTTGAGGATTGCAGTAAAAGCCTTCGTTTCTGCTTCTTCTGCCCTCTACCCCTCCTCTTTCTCAGCGCAAACAGCATTGTGGATCTCATATGCAACTGAGCTGCTCTCAACAAAGCCAATCGAGAACATCGCGTGCCAGGCTCTATTTTAAGCACCTAATAAAACTGATTTTTGGAGTGGCTCCATCATTGTGTCCTTCTTTCGCAGAGCCCTTGCACCTGCCAAGGACCCCACAGTGGCGACGCCCTGTTCTCAGCACCCATCACCAGGCAGCAGGGCTGCACTGCCTGCACCAAAGGCTTTCAAGGTCTGGGAGGAGCGTGACAGGCACATATTTGTTAGTTCGTTAGAGAACCAAAGCAGGCCTCTCTCCAGCACTTCCTCAAAAATGATTTAAATTAAAACACCTGACCTTCCTGGGAAATGTCAGCGGGGTTATCCATATGCATGATGCCATTATGATGAAGCAGGTGCAGCTTTCAAAACCTTTAGGAGAATCTACCTGTCAATCTCCATGGCAAGCAGCTCTTCTTTCAAATGCTTCATCGCTCCTCCCCCTCCCTCCTTTACCACTGATTTACAGGGAGGGAAACTGAGGCAGGGAGCTGCTCAGTGACTTATGGTCCTTGGTCTCTTTTCCCCTTCCAAGCACGTGCTGGTGTCAGAAGACAAGTGCTTCTTTGGCCTTTCCACCCAGAAGTCACCAAATAAAGGAAGAAGAAGCAAAGGTAGGAGTCACAGAGGAAAAATGATTGCAGCTCATTTATTTTCCGTTGCATTTTCCAGCCTTTCAGAGCTGAAGCAGCTCCTGCCCCCTGCTAGAGCCGCCCAGCCGGCCCGAGTAAATGGATTCAGCTGTGTTCAAGTGGGCAATTGAGGCTAAAATCAGGCTGATGGAAAGCAGCGGGGCAGAAGAGGTGGCACGAGGTCACTTTAGAGCTGTTTGAGGCTAGAAAAGTGCTGACCTCTCTGAGGGGCTGCCTGCTTTCACAGCCCTGGCTGGCTGCTCGCAGCTCTCGCCTCCCCCTGGCAGTATTTTTGGGAGCCCAGCTCCTTTACCAGCACTGGCTCCTCTCCCGATGGCCAAGCCATCTGTGGGGGATGCTGTGGTGGGGAAAGCCGTGGTTTAAATTTCTCCCACAGCCCCAGAGGTCTCTGGAGGAGCAAGGAATTGGCGCAGCGCAGGAGACATCAGTGATGCCGATGGACCGTGGATGCTGCGGGTCCTGGTGAGAGATGGGTGCTTGCTCCTGGCCGCTGGGTCTGCTTGTGCTGTCCCAGACAGGCTTAAATAATTAAGAAACTGCTGTGCACCCAGGTGGCACTTCAGCGAGCGAGGGGCACCCTGCTCCCACCCCGGGGTCTGCTCCTGGCAGGACGCCTGGGGCACCCCTGGTACCCTCACTGCTCCCAAGTCATCCTGGAACCATATTAAATCTTAATTAGGTGGGGGAAGGGGAAGAATTGATTTGGGATTTGCATGTGGCTAAATGAGAAGAGAGCCGGGAGCAGGGAAAGGCAGGCAGGGCTCGTGCTGATGGGGAATGAATATTAATAGGGAATAACAAGCCAGATCCCGGCTCGGTGGCGGCAGGAGCGGGCAGTGGGGCTGTCACGGGGTGAGCAGGGCCCTTCTCTAAGCGGGGCTCTCCCCAGGGCTGGATGAGACCCTGACGAATATAAAGTTTTGGCAGGGACTCGGCTGTGCCAGCCAGCTATGGGGAGACATGGAGAGGGGCAAAAGCTCCCACCTCTGCGATGAGAGCCAGCAAAACCAGCTAAAAGCAGCAGCAAAAATAACTGAATATAAAGGGGAGGTCTGCACTGTCACCTGTGTATCAGGGTCCTGTGGAAAAACCTCTGGAAAGCTGGTGACTTCTAGTGTGAATACCAAGCAGCTTTGATCTTTGCCAATCCTTTCTAAATCTTGAGCAGTGTCTTGTAAATCTTTAATTACAAGAAAATTGCAGCCTTAACAGTGAACACACAAACTGTGTTGATAAATATTTAAAATTGCCACAGCAACAGATCTGAGGGGATTAAGAAAAGATATATTGAAGTGACAGTTATTAAACACTAGATCCCAGTAAATGTTACCAAGCAGATAAATAATGCAGGTCCCTGACAGCCGCTCGGCTGCTGACAAGGCAGAGGGGAGGAAACGGCTGCTCTGAAGGGGGGAGGTTGGTGGTGTCGAGCCCTGGGCTCTTCCCAAAAAACTCAAGAGTATGGGAGGGGAAAAAGTGGGGGCTAAAAGCGTTTTCTCTCCTGCTTGGAAATCAAAAGCAGCGTGCGTTGCAGCCGTGCCCAGCAGCTGAGGAAGGGCCAGGAGCTGCTGGTGCCTCTCGGCTCGCCTGGAAATCCTGCTGTTTTCTCGCTCGCTGACAAACAGTTGTGTGACCGCGATGGTGCTGAGCGCGGTGCGTGCGTGGGGCTGCAGGTCCTCCGGCTCCGTCCCCTCCTCCCGACTGCCAAAGCCTTGCTGGTCGGGCCTCGTGCCACCGAGCTCCTGCTTGCCATTTTGTTCCTACTGCTTGGCCCTGTCCGCTTCCCTCACCTTTTTTTATTATAAGTTTTGAGGTCGCAGACTAAATTTCTATTGTTAAATTTAAAGGCGTATTCGTTCACTAAAGGTAACTAGCAAAAAGTGCATTATCCCTAATAGCCCAGGCTTTGCTCACGTGGAAGGAAGATGCTCGAAGCATGAATTACGCCAGCAATCTTCCCAATAAAATATTGATTTTAAAAAAAGCTGGTTAATTCTAAACATTACAGCAGAGTGATGAGAAAGTCCCATTTCTGCCCGTTTTGCAGTGAGCTGCCCTGTCCTAACGTGGCCTGAGGATGGCACCGGTCCTGCCCGGCAAACCGCTCCCCTCCATCCCTCAGCTCAGAGCTGCGGGGGGAGCGATGCCTGGCCCAGCCCTGCCCAGTGTCACCGTGTCCCTGCCACGGGGCTGTCCCCACCCCCCTCCACCCCATCCTGGAGGAAGCCAGAGCCCGGAGACCCCTCCAGACACACGTCTTTGCCCACCCTGCTCCTCACACCCTGCTGCTTGCGGGCTCAGCCTCGCACGGATGAAGCCAGGCGCTGCGGGGTGAGTGCGTGCGTGCTGGTGTGGTTTAGATCTAATTTATGGTGTGTTCCGCTGAACTATGATAATGAAGCACTTAAAAATCTAACGAGGGGGGCTGGTTTGGCCTTGCAGAAGTGCTGATGCCCACCTAGTAAATCTTTAATTGAAAGTGGAAGGCAACTGGGAGGCTCACCAGTAGAAAAAACAGTAAATATTTAATTTGGGTGCAGTGATTACACAAACAAGGTTAAGGGAAAGGGGGGAGAAGACAGAAAAAAGTGGCACCTATAGAACATTAAATCCACATAAAGTCACTGAGGAGATAAATAAAATATCCCCTTCCAGCCAAGGCAGGAATAAACTGCTTCTTCCAGGCAGCTGAGCACAGCTTGGGGGGAGCAGCTGGGGCAGGCTCCAGCTTTCTGCCCGAGCACCCACGGCCCGCTGGGGCTCCTGAAAGGCACGAGGGTGAGCAAAAAAAATAAACAGGGGAAATCCAAAAATGAGAGTTTGCAGCCAGGGGTTCATTTCATCATGGTGGAGGGGGAAAAGCTCCGCGGGGCCGGTGGCAGGAGTGGAGGCAGGAAGCCCCCCCTGCTTCCCAGATAAAACCCAAAGCACCTACCCGAGCACTCGGGAAGCAAGCAGGACCTGGAAGCACGTGCAGAATCGGGGCCAGGGAGGTTACCTGAACTTTTCCCAGCATTAACCCCACTCCGGGTTGCCGAGTGTCAGCAACCCCGAGCTCAGTGGCACGGGGTTAACAGCGAGGGCTGCCCTCTTCCCATTGAGGGCAAAATGTGGACGAGTGTTTTCAGCCAGGGCAACGTATTCTCTGTGCATTCTGTTGTTTCGAGGTTGTTTTTTGTAGTTTAGAGGCCTGGAACACGTCGTATTTCTAGGTATGAGCAGAAAACAGGAGTTTTGCAAGCAAGGGTCAGAGGTAAGAGTGCTTTCTCATGGTGAAGTAAGTGTTGCTCTATACCGGAGCAGAATAACACCCAGAGCTCAAAGGGCTGTGTCAGTGGGGGTTACAATCCTCTCTGCTAAAGGCAATAATATCGTACCAAGTTAGCTAGCTCGCTCAGGCATTCTTCTTTGTGGTATTGATTTTAAGGAGAACATGGTTTCCAAAGCAAAATAACAATAGCTAGCACTTGTAAAGCTGTTCCCACGCTCAAAGCAGTATGCAAACATTTACATGCCATTTTAAACATCCCACTAAATCTCTCTGGTAAATAATCCTTCCTGATTTACCACCAGCTAAACTAGAGGATGTTGAGGTACTGGGATGTCTCTGGTGCCGCGCAGGGAAAGTGCGAGTCCTCGGTGGGCATCGGGGCTCTGCTCCTCTCGGAGGTAGAGCACGGCCGCCTCATTAAACAGAGCTACGAAGGCAAAGCGTGGGGAGGCTGGTCTGGCTTTCCAGAGACAAAATGTACGTGAAAAATCGAAGAGCCCCCCAACGTCTGTGCAGGAGGTGGCTCAGCAGAGCCCAGCTTCCGCAGACCCCCGGTCTCACACTGGTTCCTCTGAATCCCCGGTCAGACCCGCCGCTGGGACTGTGATGCCAGTTCCCACTTGTGTGGCCATTTCAGTCTTCAAATTAATGAGGCTTTAGCTGCTAAAAGAAAAAGCTGGTGTTTTTTCTTAAAGCCACGGTGGTTTTCGTGCACTGGCAGCTCACACCGGCGGTGCTGAGCCCGCTTTGCTGGCGAGGTTTCGCACCGTCGGCTTCCTCGTCCCAGTAAGCTCCAGTTGGACCCCAAACAGCTTCAGGGGGTCTCCCAGCCCATGCTGGTGGCTGGGACAGCAATGGGGTGGCTCACACCAGAAAGACTGGGTTTCAGGGAGCTTTTATTTCTCCCAACGTTAGCATCTGGGTCACCGACAATTCTGGGGAAGGTGTTTGGATGAACTGAGACTGTTTATTTTCAGTGGGCCGGATTCTGCTGTCTGTTACCCCAGGACAGAGGAGGAAGGAGTGCCGCTGGCTCCCAGCAATAGATGACGAGCACAGGTTTTAGAGGGTGCTCCTGCACGGACCTGCTTAAGGCAGTTTGGGAGTGCCACAAACGCTGTTCCCAAAAAATCGTTTTCCTACAGAAGATGAGAGGAAAAAAGAGGCAACAGTGAGGTGGAGGGACTTCGGAGGGTAGAAGCTGAGCAGGGTTGGAATACCAAGCTCTGGCTACTCAACAGGCTACAGCAAAAAAGGATCCTTTATTTTCTAAGATACAGGATAGTATTTCTTCCCCACAGAAACACATCATGGTCGCACCTGCGAGGAAGATGAAATGCTGTTGTTTCCTGTACGAGATGAACAGCCATCTCCTTTAAGCATGCATCTGGCCAGCCTCCCCTGTTAGGAAGTCAAATTCAGAGGTGAGCAACTCCACCTTGCTCCAGTACCTTTTCTGTTAAAGCTGGGAGGATTCTTTTTGTCTGCTGCTGGCAGAGCTGCTGTTCGCCCAGGGTGGGGGATCTCACCAGCACCAAAGAGCCCCTGGCAAACAGGACAGACACAGATGTTCTACTTCATGCAGCTCCTGTGCTTTGGAGCATGTTGGGACAGGTTGGTTTTGCTGGCAGGGTGCAAGGAAAGGTTACACAAAGGACTGTGGGGGGCAGAGCCATCAACTTCCCTGCAGGCTTAAGATTGGCAGAGGTTACCAGCAAGTGTAATTGCTGGTTTTATAGCAGGACAGAATGGGAATGGCTGCTGGGTGCAACCCAGCTGTCTGCTAAGAGGTGATCTGGGACACCAGCCCTACCTAAAGCTGCTCCTGGAAACAAGAGCAGGGAACAGGGGCAGGACCAAAATTACAGCAAGCTCTGCCCTCTGACAGCAAGTATCCTCCTGTCAGGGGTGGGGGAACAGGCTCTGGTTCTCCTCTTTGGCCACCACAGGTGTTTTATTATTTTCCTACAAAGCTCTTCATTATGAAGCAGCATCTCCTCCTTGGCAAGCAACTAGAGATGAATCACTGCTGGGGGTGTGTGGGGCTAGTTTACAACACAAAAGAGCAGAGTGTGCTCATCTGTCTTCCTCCTAACTACATGCAGCCCGCTGGTCTTCACCAGCACCGTGAAACCAAGAGGCAAGTAAGGAAAGCCAAACCCCAACCACGGGCCTCGTGTCCCTCAGCACAAGCTATTTATGCCAGCCACAAAGGTTGGGTCTGTACAGACAGAGCTGCGAGGAACCTGCCAGCGTCCCGCTCCGTGCCAAGCACGGGCGGCGGGTGCCCTCTAGTGAGCGGCCTCTCCGGGGAGCTCCGTGTGTCGGGGTGCAGCGGGCGCACGCTGCCTTCACCAGGGCTGCTCCCATCCCACAGGCAAAGCAAACGGCATGAAAAGCAGTTGGGAGAAGGGCTAAGTAACCTCCCGGAGCTACCACGGGCAGCTGAGGCGGCGGTTGCCCCTCCTGGGAACCTGGAGCGGTTACAGCAGTTGGTTCCCCAGCCCTGTCGCCACCAGCTTAGACCCAACACAGTAAGTACTTGTTCAAGCTGGAGATGAAGCCTAAGCCGTTCCCCTGCTGCCAGCCCTGCTGGTTTTTTGCAAACACATACGTTGGTGCTGCAGCCTCCCCTCCCAACTGCAAGGCAGGCGCATCCTGGGAGGGATGGGAGGTCTCCCCCCTCCCTGGAAAGGCGGACACACAGCGAGATCACAGGCTGCTTAACTGGTAACAGGCCTTTACTTCAGGGTTTTTCCCGAAACGCAGTACAAATGGAAAAATAAACCTATGTTATCATAGAATGTGCTTGATTTAATTAAATTCATTACGCGCAGGACACAAAAACAAGTCATCAGTTTAGTGAGGCATGCCTTTTTCTAAATAGTGCAAACACATCGATGTTGTTCCGCAAGGGCTCCTGCCTGTTACTGTGGTGATTGTGGAGGCTTATATCGAGACATGGAGTTTTTCTAAACAAGAAAAATATACCTGGAACAGGCTGCAGGGAAGGGTACTGGGGAGATCGAGCAGGAAATAATTCTTTCCAGAACAGCAAGTCTTTATCTTTGCCAGAGGTACAACGTGTTCCTGCCTTCTTCAAGTATCCTCTCCGAGCGATCCTCAGATGTGGTTATGCCTTCTAGGAGTCGGAGATGCTGAAGATAATTGCTGAATTCAGCAGGCTGCATCTTCTTGAAGCGCCTGCTCAGCCTGGCAGGCGTGGGGTGTCCCCACAGATGCGTGGGCAGCAAGTGCATGTGACCAGGGTAAAATAGCACAGAAAAACAGGACTGCAAACACAACAGCTGCCTGTACTAACCACAGTAAGGTGCAGAGAGCAAGCTGATGGGATGTGTAACCCAGCTTGTGGCAGCTGACTGTTCTGCTGGCTGAACACCACCATGTAGCCACAAGCAGGGTCTCGCCTGTTTTCAAAGGAGCAAGGAAAATTCCAGACATAGTGCACAGATAAACAAAGGATTTACAGAGCAGAAAAGCTGCTGTCTGAAGGTCATCTGTGCTTCTGGAGCAGTTCCAAACACAGTTTATCATCCCCATATCATTTGTAGGTCTCATTCCTGCTCTTGACAAAACAGCCTTGCAGTACCTCCCTTTCAAGGATCCTGATGCTGCCTCCCACTGTCCAGGTGGCCGAAGAGCACGCACAGGACTCGAGGAGTTTCTTGCTCAGCTTATGGACAAAGACAGAATGGAGACTAGTGCCCTGGCTCTTTCTTCAATCACTTAACCATGGCATCTTCCACACCAGTCAGCCTTCACTGAAGGCCTCTAGTGACAGCATTTTGTTATTTCTCCCAGGACTGGAAGATGGAGCTCAGAACAGGCAGAGTGCGAGCAGGCAAACGCGAGCTACCCCGATGGGTTTTGAGACAATCAGTTTCCACCCCATTTCCACTCCTATTTGTCCAACAGTCACTTTTTCTCTGCACGGATTGCTTCTCAGTAGCAGATACAATCTATGTTGGACACAGGAGGATGGAGCAGACCCTGGCAAGCTGCATTATGGTTTCCATCACAGTCATGCACCGTAATAAATAAGTAACACAGGCAGAAAGTTCGTATCAGTCTTTGTGGAAACACCCACCGTTCAGAAGAAATAAACACTCCGGGGGGCTGCTCCAAAGGATCTTTGTAATTCATGTCGTGGCTTTGTTTAGGCTAAATTGGCTCGATAATACATCTCAGCAGAGGAGGGATGCTGAGGTTTTTGAAGAGAGCTGAAGAAAAGGCTGATGTGCTGTGTGTCAGTGAACAAGAGTCACTGGGAGGAACTGAGAAGAGGCACTTAAACTGGAAAGACTTTGGGGAGTAAATGCAACGTGTGTACCTCTGGCTGTCAGTACAGACACTGTACATATACATATGGTTTCACACTGCAGAGCACTATAATGTGCTGAACGGCACTATGCAGTTGTGAGCCTCATCATTCCCATACTGTATATAAATACCCACCAAAGTAAGAAATTTGCTGCTTCTGGGGATAACTGGTGCCAAAACTTCTGGCTGAAAAGCAGAGGGATCTAGTAAATGAAACCTGACCTACAGGTACACTTGTGCCAGTGAGGCTTCAGCAGGTTCCTAAGGAACAGCAACCAATGTCACAGAAGAAAAAAAAAAAAAAAAAAAAAAGCAAAACCAAAACAACAGTGAAACATATAAACCTTTTTAGTCTGGGCATCAAAAAACAGCCGCGCTTAACACTTCTCCTAATAGACATGCAGCAGTGACTGCTAAAGGTTACTAAGGACCTTTTCTCTCATATTGCACTTCATAGTAAAACCACTGTAAGAGAAAAGAACTGTCATCTACTACAAGACACCAGCGACATATTCAGAGAACCAGAGTTCACAGCATCTCAGGTAAATGCTCAGCTCCTCCAAAACTGGGGTTTCTGAATTAGGACTCCACATTAACTGCCACGTCTGTAGAAGAGGAAAGTAATAGCAATGCTTGGCCAATCTCCCATCTGCGCTGCAATGTAAGTGTTGTAGCCGAGTGCTTTGAGCTAGTTCAACCCATACCTCAAGTCTGCACTTCCTAAGAAGTGTCAGAAGAGCAGGTCTTGGTAAGTTGCATTTGGACTTGAACTTCAGTTAAAGCAATAAAACATTCTTCTGCCTTTCCCCTGCACTAAAACCCATCCCACCCCCCAAGCCCCAGCCACAACCTGCGCAGTTAAACTACACACAATGTGCTTACACTGCAAGAGCTTATTCTTCTATAGGAAGGAAAATCAACTGTAACATTGTGATATCTTATGTCCACTATTTCAGTTAAAGAGCATGAAGAACTTGACAAATGCATGTTGTAAACACCATGGTTATACAGAAAAAGAAACCACAAAGATAGTTACACTGCAAGTTATCCTGCAGATTTGCTTTTTATCACAAACTGCCACACTGACAACAATTTTCATTTAATAATGGAAGCTGCATACAGATCGCTGTAGGATTTCAGTAGGGATATTCAACCCCATTACTGGAACTTCAACGCTCCTGACCTTTTTTTTTTTTGTCATCAACACAAATTACATGCTTTTCAGTGTGGTCAGATCTGAACAATTCAGTAAAACTGCTTTTAGCAAAACAACTAGTTCTTAGAAGCACTTGGGGCAAGGGGGAATTCACAGTATTCAGAAGTGCCACAAAGTGCCACAACGCACCCTGCTGAGCCCAAGACTCTTAAAAGCAAAGAAACTATCTGAAAAGGGAAGAAACTACCTGGCAGGAACTCCCTTTGGTGATTCCAGGTGGTAACGCTGCTGACCTTAGCATGATTAAAGTGCATCACCAGCAATTTAACAGCCCTTTAGTTAAGGGAGCAGTAAGTCAGCTTTTCCATGTGGATTGATTCCCATGGGTTTATAGACAGCACACCAAGACACCAAACAGTTATCCTCCGTTTTTTTAAAATACAACTGTAAATAAGAGCCAACAACAATAGTCTAAATTATAGCCAACACAGAAATAATTGCAATACTATGCTAAATATAAGGTGGATCTGACTTTTGGCAGTGATTGCATACAGCACCTACTCTGATACCTTTGCAGAGAAGTAACAACTTTGACATTGGAATTTGCTGGGACCTCCCACCACATGCCTGACCTGCTAGGGCTGGACCAGCACACGGAGTGTGGAGAACAAGGGGGAAACAGCCTAGAGAAGCACCAAGGTATGAGCACTATACCTTCTATTTTTTTTTTTTTTTGTCTTCAGGCGTACTTCCTAAATTAGAGGGAATTACAGAGCATATGACAAAACAGGGTTTATTCTATATGCTGTACTGAGTTCAAATGCCTGTACACCTAAAAGGTGAAGGCACTGTTGCTACTGCTGCGTGCTGCAGGCCCTCCAAACCCCAGAGAACAGGAACGCTGGGGAAGATCTGAGCACGTTCTAGGATATGATCTCAGAAGAGGGTTAGACATTTTCAAACTTACAGTTTTCTAGCAGAGTTTTAACAGCCAGTAGAGCAACCATGTGTAGCTCTGAAGGACAACATAAAAGCTGCAAACAGATTTGAAGCATTAAATCACAGGGAAAGAAAATCAGTGGAGAAAGTTATAAAAACTATCACCAAGCACGGCCCATAGACTAACCAGCTGCAACTGGCGCTTTACAGGTCTTATTTTTATTTCTCAGAAGCCTATATCCTGTCTTTAAAGCCACACTGCACTCTAAAGTGAGCATCTTCTATCTAGACTGGACTGATGAGATGAAGCAGGTAGAAGTTGCAAAGGTGCTATAAGCACAGAGCTATGAGAACATCCCAAAACATGCACAGAGCTGTTGTAGTTTAATCCAGCTGGCAGACCAGATTCTGAGCAAACTTTGGACAGGCCTCAACAAAGCTATGCAAGATGACACAGAACTGTATTTAAATGTAAAAAAAGAATCAATAGAAATTAAAAGATCCAATAACAAAGCAAAGTATAACACCCTATTCTTTTGCAATTTTGTATGTGACCTGAGATAGCTACAGATTAAAAGTCTGGGAGGACTTATTTCAAGTCTGGGAGCAAGAGGACCTTCACCTTATCTAACAAACCTACATTAAACAAACAAAAAATAAAATCAGAAACCGGGTTATTTACTTCTCACTGCCCTCAGGAGAACTGATCCTTGGAGAAATGGCTTACCTAAATTGCAAACACCTTGGCCTACCCTTCCCTCCCACCCTCTTTCCCACCCCTGCGTATTTATCTCAGATGCAGACTCCCTCCCTTAGAAGGCATTGCACAGGCTTTGACTTACTGGAGAACAACACTCCAACAGCCAGAGTTATAACTGTTTCCAAAACTTTTCTTCAAGGACCAGTTGTCAGAACAGAGAATCTTTAGTGACACCACTCACTGAGCTGAAATTAGAAGATTTAGACAGTTTCAAAGCTGGGGCATTGATACCGACGTGCCAGTCACTCCCTGCTCCCTACTGGCTTTAATTTAAACGGACATCAAAAAGTGGATGCTGCTTCATTTAATGCAGAGGATTCCTCAGTGTTCTTGGTCACATTTGGCTCTTAATTCTCTTTGGTATTCACTGGCCGAGCTCCGAAGTTAGGGTTTGTGTGAGTGCAAGAAAACCTTTGTGCTAGCTTTTGGTGGAGAAGGCCCGAACTGGCACAACTACCCCATAAAGATCCTGATCACCATCTCAATCTCTTTCCTGCACACTGGGCAAGGTGATCTCTTTTTCTTCAGCATCTTTGCACACTTGAAACAGGCTACAAGGTGAGCAGTCCTTCCATGGACAATATTCCCATCCCGTGGTCTGTGATGGCATAAGAAACAAGGATTCAGTAATTTTTTTATACTCTCTAAAGACTGTATTTCTTCCTCCTTTTTATGCTCAGTGAAATGCAGCAGAGACTCCTTGCTTTCACATTCTCGTGCCAAATCCAAAGACTCAATAGAGCTGCAGGGATCTACACGTGATTTGTTTCCTACCATGTACAGGTCTTTGGGTTGGCCAACTGGATCAGATATAGTCCTTCGGCAGTCTGGGACATCTATCCCTTCGTCATCATTTTTATTTTGCATAGCATCAATGTTAGACAGAGAAAGAGAATGAGCCAGTTTGGGACAATCTGAGTACCAGTCTTTCCGTAAGGCCCAGCAGCGGTAACAGTACCGTTTGCCTGGAGAGTTAAATTTCTTGCATTTGGTGCATTGCCAGCAGTCCTGAGGAACGATTGAGGCAGACAAAAACAGCAGCAAGTTAGTGTATTCTTGCGTACAGCTTGTATCCTCTACACAGGAAAAGCAGCAAAGAAGCTTCATCAAAAAGGACATTTATCATTTATTACCGAGTATAAGCTTGCAAATGCATGATTTCTAGTTTGATTATCAGCACCTCAGAAAGCCTAGAGAATCTGGTTACCCCTGCAGATGCAGATCTTTTAAGCATTACAATCTGTCTTTCCTTCCTCCCAGACTTCAGCACTCTGGAAGAATACAATGTTCTCAAGCTGTGCAGTTTATTGAATTTTCAGTATCTCACTCTAAATTCAAGGGTAGAGCTCCTGGAATCAGTCAGGAATATACTTCCCAGGCTCACTAATCACTTAGCATCTGTTGAATCTGCACAACTAATAGCGTCTTACTTGATTACCCCACAGAGCAAGGGCAAGAGCTGCCCAAGTTCAAAGCTATGATTCAGCTATCCAATGCCAGGGACATCCTAATTTCTCAAGCATGCACAGTCTAGAAAATTATGCTAAAAAAATTTGGTGCCATCAGCTGCAAAGAGTATCGCAATACACTTTTGCTGACTTACAACAAAACCTCAAAAGGCAGCCTGCAGGACTGGGAGAAAAAAAGGACAGATGAAAGAACACAAATTTCATGTCCCTCAATGTCTGTCACAAGGGAATTCAGAAGAGGAATGGGGTAGTGGGGAGGGGCAACAACCCACTAATTACTGCTTATTCTCTTTCCACCTTGTTTTTTCATTTAAACAGGGAAAAGAGCTGTGGTCTGCCCTTAGAGAGGCACTGCAAGGGCAAAGACATTACACCACCAGCTACACAGGCTCTCCTCCTGACAAAGGCTATACAAGTAGCTCTGAAAAATGAGGTGAGATAAAAAGTGGATTCCCTTCTCATTCCAGAGACTACCACAAAACAAGTGACAGCTTCAGGGCTGGACTAGACACCCAGGACTCAGTGGAACCCTGATCCTGACACAGAAATTTCCATTAAGTCTTTTTTTGAGCATGAGCACTTCAGTGATTATAATATAAAGTGCCTACTTTGGATTTCCAAACTTCTGCCAAGGACAGTATTCCAGATTTCCTTTCAGAGGACAATACAGAATTAACCTCATTAAAACACGGATATTGTTAATACTAACTTCATATAGCAATAGACTGACCATGCTAGAAACGGAGGGACTAATCTTCATTCACTTCTCAGGTATGTGAAGGGAGAACTTGAATTTTGAGTAAAAAGCCAGGGCCTGCCCATGCTGACACTACAATACCCTGGCACAAAAGGGACGAACAATGTAGAAACAAGGAGCCCAATCTCCTAGTCAAAAAGCCCTCCTAGCTAGAGAACGTGTAAATTCTCTCACATAACCACAAAAAGTGGCCAAAATCACACAAGTCCCAGGACTGCTCTGTGGCCAGGAGAGACACTTGGTGTCTTTGGACTGGGTGGATCAGAGCATTCAAGGGCTCTCAGTGCTCAATGCCCATCCAGTTTAGAATTTAACAGAGCCCTGTCCAAAATAAATCAAACCAGGCCAAGCCAACTTCTCCACACTCCTTCATGTAGGTTACAAAAAAAGCTTTTTTGGCCTGAGTTTTTGCTTTTTCTGGCCTTTGAAACCCACACAAGAATCAGTTTCTCCTACCAGAACTAGTAGTAGCTGTAGGACGAGTATTTCCAACTACAGCTCGGATGCAGCACACTCCCAGGAAGAACGCTGCCCTAAAGGAAGCCTACCTCAGAAGCAGCTTCTGTATCTGTGTCATCACTTAAGCACTGAGAATCCTCAAAGTCATGCAAACATGCATCCTCCATCACCTGGAAAGAGTAGAAATGTTGTTAGAGGGGCACAACAATCTCTATTTATGATGTGCCTGGCACTGGGCACCGAAACTAAAATGAGTATGTAATTGCCATAATTAAGTCATTTCTATAAGTGCATGAAAATCCATTTTATGTATGGTATCTATTCCAGAACACTGACAACTGTTGCTGGGCTGGTTTAGAGTTGTTTTTGTCTGTGGTCAACTCACACAAGAACCATACAAATACAAACACATACACACCTGAGTGGACCTACTAATTTCCATGGCAGAAATCATGAACTCAATCCTTTTAATATATATTTGCTTAATTACCTGTGACCAATCTCCCTACCACCTCAGCTAGCAGACTCAGGCCAGCCTATCTTACACTGAATGCTAACACAACATAAACAGAGATTTACCTATTCAAGTCCTTTCATTTATTAGTCTTGCAGATATTGGTTAGAAACACAGTAAAGTTGCTGCTAGAGTTCTAATTAATTTTAAATTAATTCTGTGCCTTGAAAATACATGCATTTAAACCAAAACCCAAGGAGACTGACTACACAGGAAAGGTATCACCCCACCTACAGAATGGTGCCAGCCTTTTCTAAACACAGTTTAAACTCTGGATGGTTACATATCTAGCTCCTCCAAAATCAGCACAGCACCATGAGATCAGTTAAACCAGGCCAACCTGTGGAACACATGCACTGTGGCTGTTTGAAGAGGTACCTTTTTGTCACCTTCTTTCACTTCCTCGCAGTCAACCACTTCCACCTTGACTGCAGCACTGCTCTGATCCGAGGGGCACTCGTTGAGGAACCACAAGTCATCAGTGGTATCTGAAACAACAGCAGTGTCCACGTCCTGCTGGAAAAGAAACAGGAGACACCTCTTAGAGCTCAGGTTAGCAGCAGCAGTACCAGCACCGCAGCCATTGCCACAGCAAATGCCTCTCCCCTTTTCCACACTAACAGCCTTCTCAGCCCTGGGCAGCTTCTCCAGGCACCCCCGGGGAGAGAAAGGGGCACTCTCACGAAGACACCCCCTTTTTGCAAGCAGCACTCTGCTCATTCCCCTTGCCAGCGGGCCACAGAGCAGCTGGCCACCACATTAACAACGTTCAACCCAGATAGAGGGGCAACTCCTGAAATACAACCAATGCGTTGGAGTGTGGAAGGATCTCAACCAGCTGAACACAGCCTTCAGAGAGCGCCTAGTTTATTTAAGAAGACTAAAGGTAACCAACCACCTGATGTGAAGGCTGGGACAGGAACACACAAGGGAGAAGCTGAAAATCCTGGAGTGGGAAGGGGAAAGAAAGAATATTTTATTTACTTGGAAACCAAGAGAGGAGAGGAAGAGAATACAGCGCACCTATTTAAAATGTCTACACACCTGGTTAGTCTGAATATCTGTTGATCCATTACTTCTGGACTTGTAATTGCTTCTGAGGTTGCCTAAAAACCACCATGGAAGACCAGCTACATCCCATTCCTCAAACACTAGGTCCAGCTTAGGCTTCTTGCTTTTAGAGAGGTTTTCTATTAAGTCTTTGTCTGTAAGAGCCAAGTAGAATCTAAGTCATGCCACACCTACATTATTTCAGAGACTAGCAGAGAAAAATTTGGCCCCATCCGATTTTAGAAATCTTTCTTGCTCCTTCTTACAGCCAGTTACTGCTCAGAGCTTTGGGGTTTGTGTAAGTGTACTGGGATGTTAGATCTGCCGCACATCTGTACTCGTGTATCTGCCCCAGTGAGCCTGGCAGAATAGTCACTGCACAGCCATCAGGAGTCAGAGGAGCATCCCAGTGTTCCCAGTGCCTTTAGAATGGTAAGGATTCTCTTTAGCTTCACCTTAGTTTTAAGACTCATTACAGAAACACAAACACTTCTTTCAGAGGTCTAACCAAGTCAACACCAAGTCGGTTATTGAGTGACATAAAATGCAGAAAGAACTGGTTTGAACTTAGTTCTAATTTCCAGTGGTGGGAGCTCCTGAATTCCCAAACCAGGCTCAAAATAGGAAGCAGGAAGGTAAGAATCCATCCTCCATAACCCCATGCTTCAGCCTCCTTTTTTAGCCCATGCAGTTTAGTCTATGATCCTAAACTCAGCAGTCTGAATTTCAAGATAACCTTGAATCTATCTCTCTTCAGTGCCAAGAGTTTCAAAGGCACAGACAAGGACTGTTTCTACCTCTTTTGTACATGCAGCCAGGAAAATATCTACCACTTCCATTTGATCTGGAAATACCCACACTTGCAAAGATTTGGTTTTACAAATGAGGTTCCTTGATATGAGAACAATGTGAGAACAGAAAGTAGAAAAACAGGAAAATTGCTTCCATAACATCAGAAATCCATGAGTGAACCAGCGAGAAATCCCCAGACATTAAAACAAAGGAAATGTCTAAATATGAAGGAGCTGTATTACACTTAAGCTGGATAGAAAAAAATTCCATTGTTATTCAGTTCCCTGATTGGTTTGCAGGTAATGACTGCAGATAGGCTGTGTTCTATGTAATCAGAGGAGAGAGTCCCTTGGGAAGATAAATAGATACAAGTATAATTTCAGCATTTAAAATACCCTTCAGCAAGGTCTGTAAGATTTTTCATGGCATTGTTTAGTGATAGATGTGCTTTTGGGGCTTAATCTGCCGTTTTATTCAAAGTGTTTGTTTATTTATGAGACCAAATATCCACGACAGAAAACACGTCTAGCATAAAATACCTTTGGCGAACATATGCAGTTCTCTCAATCTTTAGCATAAACTGATGATTTTTAAAGATTATATTCCACAACAGGTTTTTAATAGTCTTCCAACACCCTCCTCCAGCATTTTGCTGATGCAGAGTTCAGCGTGTCACACTGGAGAAGGAGAAGGGCTTGGACACATTGTGCTACTGCAGAAGGGCTGGCACTCACCTTCACAATTCTCACATTTTTGCTCTGAGGTAGACAAAGCAGACGCATTGCTTTCACCCTCCATGACGCCAGTGTCAGAACCTTCCTGCTGGCTAAACTGCATGAAGGAAGGAAAAAAAGGGATGTTAGTCCATCAGAGCTTATAGGGACAAGGGGATGTAGCACTTCCATTCCGAGTCACCAGCTGCAGTACAAGACCAGGAAGTTATGAAGAGAGAAAAAAGTTTCTGAACAAAAACTACACACTTTTAACCCTTTAAGAAGGCTAATGCATCTGTAATCAGCACTAAAAATATACTTGCAACCTAGGAAAAATCTTAAGATTGGCAGAAGTCCAAAAGTTGCCATCTTTAATGCAGCAATACTGTGATCTTTGTGACTCTTCGGCCCCCAATGTGAACAGACACCTCCCACATCAGACTACCTTAATCCCAAAATATACCTGGAAAGGAGTTTGAATGTGCAAAGATTTTTCCTAGGTTTCAGATTCTGCCTGAAAGCTTCTGAAAACAATCCTACTAAACACAAAACTTGTTCACACGTTTCAGAAAGCTTAATTATTTGACGATTCCTACTCAGAGAGGGGATGGGAGAGAGGGGGGGAAAGACATAAAAATACAGAGCACACTGGAGGAACTGAGGACTAGAAGTGCTACACCCCAGAGAAACGCGCTCAGAGACTGGTACTCTGTTATGAAGAGAACAGAGAAGGGTCACTCTGTCCCTGCTCTGTGGACTCCAAGAACTTTTCAGGAAGGTGAGGACCTGGCAGCCAAGCAGCACAAAGTTCTGGCAGTCCACCATGCACAGGTACAGAGAAGGGGCACTCTGTACAACAAAAGAAACCACCAGGCAGTGGGTTTACCTTCAGCTGGTCTTGGCTTGGCTTATCGACGCTCTGTTCCTTTGCGAGATTCTGTGCGGCATCTAGATGGCAGGTAAAACAAAAGAAAAAACCTTCCCTGGTAATAACCATTCTCACAACACAGAGGGTCTTCAGCAAGCAACCAACGAGCCAGGCTTGGCAGACCTCTAAGTACTCTTTAAGAAAAACAGAGCCCTTTCTTCCTTAGAGAGCTGGCCATTTCCTAGAGAGGCATGACTCCAGTACTCCCTAGGCTTTGCTAGGTACATATGGAGGCATCAGCCCACAGAATAGGCTGTGCCTTCTTGGAGATAAAGCTCAATGAAACCTCACAGTATGCAAGAACTTTCTTCCCAATGTGAAAAACTATCTTTTCCTACAGGCTTCTCCTGCCATCGCTCTGGGTCCTTTACACAAGAGGTCAGAAACCCAGAGCAATAGCAGAGCGTGAGGACTCTCACTTAAAGGCTGGATCGGATCCGTGCTGAAGAAGGTGAACTGAGGAGAGCAAGATTTTTAGAAATACGTGAGGACACCATCTCTTTCAGCTTAGGCTGAGACAGGAAAAATGCTTTTCTTAAAGGATAGGGGCATGAAGAACAATGACTGGACTAAAGAAGGGAAAATTCCATGAACAGCAAGCTCTTTCCTGGGTAAATGTGTACACATCCATAACACAATTTAATCCAGATGATTGTACTGGCCCCAGGAGTTAATTAAAAGGCCAACCTAAATAGCAAGAACAATCAAATTAACAGAAATCTTTATACATAATAGGAGGGATGCACTTAGGAAGTCTACCCTTTAAACAGAATGGCTTCTTAGAGAACAGAAGATGCTGGGACGGCTCCTGCATGGCTCCCCTTTCAATTTAGCAGAGAATTCCCTGCTGAATACAGCAGACGTGAACAGTTTGAATCACACCATGGATCATGGCACCGATATGAAGACATGGACAACTGCTGCTATGGGCAGAGAAGTGGACCACAAAGCAGTCCATAAAATGAACCAGAACACAGGAACACAAGATGACATGGCTCTATTCCATATTCTGTGCCCTCCATGCATTAGTTCAGCTTTCCCTTCTTTCCTTCCTACAGCTTCTGCAGTCACTGATTATTTAATACCTGAAGGAAAAGAGAAGCCAATTGGCTCATCCCTAACTGCTCTGGCTCTGCAGGGGCATCAGAAGAGGTGAAGACTTCCCTTCTAACACTTTATAAATAATGCAAGCTAGCTTTAAACAATGTGTGAAAAGACACTCCACTTATTGGAAGGTTTCCTTTTTTGAAGCCAACATATACTATGCATAATGTCCATAAAGTGAGGTATTCCTAAATACACCTCATGTGAGTCACACTTAGAGTGAAAGCTAGCCAAGCAAGGACATCGTCTGATAAAGAGCATTATGTAAGAGCTTAGTCTTCATTATCGAGATGTACTGCAGACACTTTTCTTTCTACAAGTGTACTTAAAAGAAGTGGCTGAGATAATCTGCAATGCGATGTGCTGATAAGCACTCATTTGGCTAATGAATACAAGCAGCTATTAGAAAACATGAAACATGAAGACCTCTTTAAGCCCTACGGCACTTCTAGTTATTGCCATGTTGCGATGAAGGGAAAAACAATACCTAGAGTCATCCTTCCTATGTATTTGTCAAAGGTCTGGTCTGCCAAGCTTGTTTCGTTTCGTAGTCACACACATACACAAGCAGACACGGTGGTATAACTCAGTGATCATCTCCCTAAAGGAACAGTATTTCCTTTGGCAGGTTTAAAAATAGTTACACCATGACTGGACCATACACGCACACCCAGCCACACGCACAGAGCCACATACACACACCCAGCAGAAGGGACAGGGCAGCAGAGGAGAGAGTATTTCGCTGGGATCCTTTGCTCTCCACATACACTGCCTACAGGGGAGAGGCCAGGGCATCACCAGCGAGAGAAACGGCACTCACACAGTTATGCTGTAGGTAACGTGTATAGACGAGTCCACTTAGGAAGATGCTTCTATATAAACAGAGAAAGAAGAGGGACCTCAGAGGCACCAATACATGGCTCAGAACAGAGGACTAAGCAGTTTAGGGCCATGTTTTCTCAGTTTCTAAATTTGCACAAGCTATTGTGTACGTGTGCAAAAATAGACTAAGTCCTTATGAAGAACCAAGTCTGTCTTATTTGCTTAGAGACCCCCAGGAAGTACAGCACAAGACTCCACAACTCTCCTGGTGCAGGTCACTCATGATTTGCACTCTTGTAAATTCATTGTAAGTTGTTTTTCAAATGAAGATTACCAGCTATACAATGGAAACTGGCTGCAAAGAAGCCATCAGCTGAGATTAATTTAAGAATAAATTTTAATTTAGGACTGAAGGACTTTTGATGTAGATAGATGTGATTTCTCTTATGAGCTAGGAAAGTTAACAGTGACCTTTAAAGGTTCAAATGTTCAATTACAGCCCAGACCTCTTTGGTTTGCAGAACTGGGATGGGTTTCCAGCACTCTTATATTCAGTCTCAAGACTATGAAAGTATAAAACGAGGTGAAAGCGAGAAATCACAGCATGCTACGAAACTGAGAAAAGACTGAGGAATCGATGATTTGGATGGGATACTTCAGCCACGCTGATTTGTACATCCACAACATTTAGCTCTGTCGGCGTGCTTCCAGACAGAGGGTGTCTGCTGCTCCGAGGTTTGGCCATTGGTCATAGGCAGCCACGTTACTCACACAGCTAACTGATTTCATACCACAGCTACCGATGGCAGATACACGCAAAAGACACATACTCAAAGAGATTGTCTTGTCAAACCTTCATTAGCAGTTTGTTCCAACTTCAAAAACATTTCTCTTTTCTGAATGTCATTACTTACCCAAGTTACATCAACACTATATTGAATATACTTGCCCATACTGTGATAAACCTACCTGTCACTGCAGCAGAAGTCAGGTTCCGTTTCAACATGTCATAGACTGGGCTGTGGGAAAGGAGGTGACAGTTGAGTATACTCGCAAAACCAAACAGCATGACCCTTTTAAACCAGGGACACAAATTCCTTTTTATTACCCAGAGAGACACTGGCAACTGCAGTGGGGTTTTTTTGTCACTCCTAAATGCTTGTCATAGAGAAGGCCAGCTCAGAACTTAACTGAAGGATGCAGCTTTTTCCTTAAGTGTGAGAACAAAGGCCCAAGAAGATGCAGAAATACAAAGGGGGATAATATGTCATCTCAAGCAGCTCGCTGCCTGGACCATTTAGAAGGGACTCTTCAGAACAAAGGAGCTCAACTCAAACTTGTCAAATGCATTACCAGTAAGCCACTGAGCAGGGCACTTGGTATTCATGGAGGTTTATGTGACAGTGAACAGAAACAGTGACACCCAGAGTCTCCTGTCTCAGCAACCTTTACAATACAACGTATGTCGAAGGTGACTTTTTCCTACCTTGGATCTTTTACAGAGAAGCTCTCCAGTCCCAGCAGCTCTCCCAGCTGATCTCCTCCACAATAGACCATGTGTTGCTGTCTTTTGTCATATAGCTGCCTCACCATTATATACTGTCCTAGGTAATGCATAACCTGTGGATATATAACATACCATTAGCCATATCCGCAGCTGAAACCAAACCAGCAAAGACCCTGGAAATTTGCTTTCGCTTATGATATTTGCCTCCTGCTACCCTATACAGTGTGAGTCATTTAGTACCTGCTTTTTATGCATATCTGCAATTCGTCAGTGCGTCCCAACCAAGAGACTTATGCTTTGCCATATTGCTGTAAGGTTCATAACCATCAACCCTTAACAAGATGGGAAACTGAGTTAAAGATGGACAAATAGCTGTCACACTGCTACCCCACATTAAAATGAAATATGACACGGGTGAAACACTTTTGTCTGAGCAGCCTCCCTCAGTGAGAGCTGCAGATGGAGACGGCTGCTGTTCAACTCGGGTTAAGGAAGAGAAGGAAATGGGTGTGGAGGAGGCAGAAGGTAGCCCCAGTTGAAAGAATAAGCTATTACTAAAGCATGACCACACTTACAGTGCTGTCCCTCAGGGTACGGTTTGCAAGTTGCAAAAACAAGTGCATTAGTATCACAAAGAAGGGTGGAGAGGAAATATCCTTGGAGAGCTAGGGGACACTGCCAGCTACAGTGAGGAATCCAGAGTACAAGAGGAGAAAGCAAAATGCATTAAGCACAGTATAGGCAGGTTCCCCCCGCCTCCCCACTGCCCACCAAAGCGACCCTCCTGAACAACAGTGTCACCAAAAAGTTGCTAACTGTACTCCATTCACTGCAGAAAAAAATGACTTAACTGAGTTAAAATGTTAATCTCTACAAGTAACCTGCATTTAATACTCAGCTCTCCCCATTTAAACCATCCAATTTGGTTTTGCAAAAATTTTTAGAAGCTAAATAAGTTATTTAAATGCATAAGTGTTTAAAATAAGTCACAGGGCTCTGCAGGAATATTTGACACATTCATAATGAAAAACCACTGCATTTAATTCTTTGCAGACAGGATACTCTTGTAAATCACAGTCAGTGTCATTTTTTTAATCTTGTACACATATTGCATTTTAATCTTAAAATAAATGAATTCACAGGGTCTCTTAGGTTTAGCTGACAAGCCATTTCAAAGGAAATTTAGAAGAAAAATATCAACTGGAATCCAATTTTTAAGGCTTTCATGCACTAAGCAGAGAGCAAGACAATTGAACAGAATCTCCTACGCTCTCTCAGGAATGTGGCTACTCCATCTCTCCTTTCTCTAAAGAGGTTTTTGATTTTCCAGGATAAATAATTTTCTTTAATATTTCACACTCCTATTACAATTCCTCTGAGAGCTCTCAAGACAATTTATCATCAATCAAATCACAACAGCCCCAAGGGTAAGGTATCCCTATTTAGCAAATAGGGCTTCCAAGTACAGAAAAATTAACAGCCAGTCCCATCCCTTCCCCACAAAGAGCCATCTCGCAAGCAACCGGGGACAGGCAGAGTTTCAGTGCCTACAAACTGAGCCCACCTCCTTCAGAGTGAAGGTTTCACCTTGGGCGCCCGCAGCCTGCAGAATCTTCAGAAGCGGCAGTTTGGGTCGCACCTAAAACACAAAGAAGAAAGTTTTGTTTGAATGCAGGCCTGCATATCACAGCTAACACACCCACGTCAGCCTGGGCAAGATTCACACCAAGCAGAGAGCTGACAACTGCGGTATGAGCTGGAGGTCGTGGGGAAACACTGCTTGCCTCGGGCTAACCTGCTGAAGGCTGGTATTCTTTTTTACAAACCTGGTGAAGGCTAGTATTCTTTTTTACAAGTAATCTGCATGGACAAATGCTAAGAAAGAAGTTAGAAGGACTGGAAATCAGCACAATCATTCTGATTCAAGTGGAAGACAAAAAAAGCCAAGGAATTTGGGCAGTCAGCTCTAAAGGCTTTAATCACTCACATTGTCCCATTAACTTTGATGTCATTCATCCTGTGAGGGAATATTGGAAACTCAGACCCTTGCTATGGAGTCCTAGGCAGTGACTAACCAAATGTACTGAGTCATATATTTAGGAGCAATGATTGTGCATTCAGATTGCCACTTCAAGAGCAGCATGCCTGAATTATCTCAATTAGTGCAGTGAACAAATCAGGCCTGCTCTGTACAGACCTTGGGGAATATGTATTTATTAGGATCCATGAATAGACCCGTAAAATAAGAAGGCATTGAACACAAGGTGTGGTTGATTAACACCAAGGATCAGAATCTGTATCTTCTGTGGATCTCAGTCATCAACCAAAATCTTTATTATAGAAAATTCAAAGCATCCTGGGGAACAATGCAACTGCTCCACAACCCCTCTAGGTTTCACCCACACCCCCAATCAGCTCTGAGTAGCAGATGAGGCAGATGATGCCATGTAAAACAGCAGCAAGTTTTAAATAGCTACTTCCTCCCTACATTGCTACTTCATCTATTTCACCAGAACTATAACAATCTCTAGGAGAGTGCCACCACATGATCGATGCCTTGTGTTCCCTAAAAACGTCAGAAAGCCCTCGCTGTCCTCTGAGTGCTCCACAAATGTGTACAATATTTCACACTAACGCACATTTCCCACACCTAATCTCTTCCTCTGTTCTCCTTGTCTATCAGATGTTAATACATCAAGGTATTTCAATCTGTCACAGGACAGCAAGTCCAGTCCTCAGCACAGGATGTTCGCTGCTGTTTCCCCTACACTTTGGCAAAGCTTATCCCTCTCAAGACATGTAACCTGTGCTATATAGCAATCACCTATCAATGTTAGGTGAGTTCACCTGTGTCTCATACCCACCCCTCCTTTCAGCTTATATAAAAGCAATTGCACTCTCCCTTTCCTTTCCCAAGGAGTAAAGCCTGCTTACAGCCTTACAATGTCTCCTCAAGCAACAGCATGAGCTGCAGCACTGTTTTCCTGCACAAGGTAAGGCGAGCAGGCTTTGATTGCTTGCCATGAATGTAATTTGTCACTCTGCTATCAGACAGTATCTTGGCAAGATATTTGTTCCACTGTTTTCTAATATTGCAAAAAAAAAAAATCATCTCTGTGAATGTGTCTGGTCCACCTGTTTTCTCATTATTATGTTTGTTAAATGCATTTTCAAGCTGCAACAGAACAGCTTGTGTCCAGCCCCAAGTCTCTTTCTCAATAACAGCTTTTTCACTAGTAAAATGCTCAGCACAACTGAAATAAGTGCTTGTATCAGCACATGGTTTTTAGTAAGATGAAATTATGTGTTTACATTCATTCATTTCTCTAATGACCACTCTCAAATGGATTCTGAAGTAACTTCTTACACAGCTCTCACTGATTAAAGAAGTAACCTAGTCAGCTTGATCATTTTAAAATGGGCCCTTAGTTACTACAGTACAGCCAAAATGGAAGTGTTTACTCCACACTGCCTAAGGACACTGAGTGTTGACAATCAATATTTTGCTACTAATATCAGAGCCTATTTACTTATTTTTTTTATGCGAAGAACACCAAATAAGCATATACATCAATTCTCTACAAGACTTGGCTACATTTCAAAGCTTCTAAATTAAGCCTTAAATGGGAGGCTCTCTCAGCTTCCCATCAGCTTATTTCTACTCCTGCCCCATCCCCTCATATTGTGGAGATGCTTTTTACAATGAATTGGCTCTGGAAGGTTGAATGACTGTCTTAAAGAAACCTTTCTGGTTTTTAGATAGATTTCTACTGTTACTGTTTGCCAATTTCTGTTATGTGGCTGGCTGTCAACATGGTATTGACCCAGACTCAAACCACATATGCCACATTGGCCTTGGCTAACGGCTACAGCTACCTTTTGTTCCAGGGACGTTACGTTCTAGGAACAGTTGGTAACAGGAGTACTACATGCTCAATACTTACCCAAATTGATGCCAAAAGAGGCATGGGGATGCATTACTGACTAGACAAAGTTCAGCACACAAGGTTACAAAGCTTCAATACAACTGTGACAAGAGTCTAGCACTAGGAGGTAAACTCTATGTGGAATACTTCAAGTACAGGTCCAGCACAAAAATATACACTACACAAATTCTTGTATGACCAGTTTTAACTGCTTTTTCCTCTCCTGCTCCTTAAAATATTCATAAATCATTGATCTGATAGTGAAAGCTAACACAATTCCTCAGGATAAAAGCCCTACTCCTTTAGGCTAAACTCTTCTTACTTAAGTATACTTGGACAGCTTTGATTTGATGGAAGAAATTACTGCTTCAGTGAGGAGAAAGTATTGAAGATAAGTGGGAAAGATAATTACCTGGTTAGCTTGTCCAAGTGTGGTTCTGCAGGCATTCTCAGCTGCTGGATGCTGGGCAGAGCTTGAAGATGTCATTGTGGCAGTGATCAGCTGTTTATAGCACAAACCTATTAATGAGAAGTTTCACATACCAGTTAAGCTGAGAAACCTGGTCTTGAGTTTAACCACTTCCACTTCTTAGAAGCTTCAGGAAACCAGTGTTTAAAATTAGCCCTGCACGCATATCTTGACTGCTGTATAATGCTGATGTTACTGTGCCACTCGCCTCTGTCCAAACCGACCTACCCAAGCTGCATCCAGATGCCTGAAAAACAGCCACGTGAGAACAGGGACAGATCTGCTGTGGCACTGAGGATGCTTTGATGCCCATCTCTAGGAGTGGCACAACAAAGGGAGGAACTTGGGGACCTGCCAGCTCAAGGGAACTGCCGGTCTCCATCAGGCCATTGGCATGCTCTTAACATGGTGAAATCCTTGAGTCAGAGGTGTGGAAATAAAAGCTGACTCACAATCAGTTACAGGGGAAATCTTCCCAAGACAGCAACCCCCTGAATGCCCCAAAGGAGTAGCCATTGCCAATGGCAATCATTAACACATTCCCCACCTTATCCAAGAGCTGAAAACCTGTTAAAACTGCTGCAGCCTTCATCCCACATGACTACAAACAGGCTCTAAATTAACAGTTTTAACGATATTACTGGGTCAGCAGGTGAAATGATCCTTTCCTGGAAAGGAACAAAAGGGGAAGTCCTGCAGCTATTTGAATTTGTCAAGCCCTATCAGTTTCAGTAACCACCCAAAGAGTGCAGCTTCATATGCAGAATAATCTGTAATGACTCAAATCCACAGCACAATTCAATTTAATCTACGCCACACAACAGGTTTGAAAACTTCTTTAAATATAAAGACAAAGGATGGTGTAAATTAACTAGCCACGGGAAGGAAAAAAAAAAAAAAAAAAGTAACTTGAACTTCCTGGAGAAGGAACTTGAGTCTTGACCTCTCAGTCTCAGCACTAAAGCTCAGACCAATATACCTGTAAAATCTTCTGTCCCTGGACCTAGTTACAATAAAAATCTCCATTTTGATGTGAATCTGGCTGCGCTTCTGCAGGCAATACCAAAACAAGCCCTGCAACTGCCATTTTTGTAAATTTAAGGCTAGAGCATAAGATTATCTAAAAAGACTGGCTCCTGGATTTGCCTACATTGATGCAGCTTTGGAAAATTTTTTACTTTGTGGAATCTCAAGTGTCAACTTTTAACCCATGCACTAGTTTAAACTAATTTTTAAAATGTAAAGCTGAAAACTTTCAAAGCAATATCCAAATTGTCTTTCATGGAATTTTCCAAGTATAGCACATTAATTTGTTATTACTACATCAGTTATAAAGAATGTGAGTCAGTATGATTAGCTACATTAAAAAGTGAACACTAGCAAAATAACCAGACTTATGCCTGAGGAATGTAACCAAACACTTTATATGTAGACAAAACAGGCTGAATGAACATCTATCTAGCAGGCAGTGCAGAAGCCTCAGTAATGACAAAAATCTGAGCTTTAGCACCAATTCAAGTTACTGACTGCTGGTAACCATTCAACCCCCATCCTTCCCCTACCCCATCTAACAAAAGTAACTTACAATGACTTTGTTAGAGGCTTCTGATAGTCCTTACATTACATTTCTCTGAAGCCAGGAATAAAATCATTCCCAAAGATCAAATATAACTCTAAATATTTAGGAAAGCTTGATTAAAGCATATCAAATGTTCAGGTTTGATAAATGACATTGATAGTGATCAGATCCAAGTAGTAACTCAAAGTATGTGACTTATAACAGCTAAAACCACTTCCACGTTATCAGTCTTAAAATTTAACTAAAGTTTCCACTTGATAATGCCAAGTACATTGCAACACAAACTGCCCAAAGTATCCTTTACGTTTTACAAGCGGAGCTGTACTTTGTACTAGCTGCAGACAAACTTACCAACCTTGAACTTCACTGCTCTAAGGAGTATCACCAGGAAGAGCCAGGCACTGCCTCTGTTTCCCAGGCAGTCCCGTTGCTCCTGCCAAGAAGGGTCGGGGGGTCCCTGCGCAGGGGAGCAGCTCCAGCAGCCCTGGGGGTGCTCAGCGAAGCCTCCCCGGGAGCTCTGCCACGTCTGGCTGGGCTCCCAGTCCTGCTGATGCTCTGGGCTCTGAGTCGCTCTTTCAAAAACCGCTCCTGCCTCCAACTCCTTCAGTCAGGAGAGGGAGTCACTAAATACATCAGCTTCTGATAAGAACTCGAGTTGGTGCGAAGAATAGCCAAAAAGGGAGAGAACAGTGGATTTCCTCTCTACCCTGCGTTCCTGGAAAGGGACTCTGCTACCCCTGGGCTAAGAGAGTCAACTGAAGATCACTTTAACTGTTTCAGTACTGGTTTTATTAGAGAAAGGCAGGCAAGTTACTGCCTCATTTCCAGTCTTTACAGATAAATTGTATTTTTAGCGAGTTTGATTCTCCCTTAATTAGAAATTAATCTTGGGGTTACTGAATACTGTCTTCCCAAGCATGCAAGCTCTAAAACGTGTCCAGGCTGCAGATACCCAGAAGATTTATGGAGGCAGTCACCAAGGCAGAAAATGTCACTCGTTACCACCCTCTGTACACAGGCTGGCCAGAAACCCAAATGGTGGAAATTCCTGGAGAACTGAGAAGCTTCTTGCTCAGTGTCAGTCTTATTTAACTTTCCCCTGCAACTCTATCTTCCCCCCTATTTTATGCTGAATATTTTACCTTGCAACCCTGTAAGTGTCTAAACTAGCAGCTAACCGAACAGAGCACCAGTGAAATTACTGCTGTTACCTTCTACAACTTCAGGGCTGCATATATAAGAAAATGACATGGGACCAGAGTAGTGACTTTTGAGAAAACCATGAATCACAAAGGAGTCATGAAGTAACCATTTTTTTCCACTTGAACACTTTATATGGTCATGCACACTACAGGAACCAGTCATCTGTCTGTCTTGCGAGTAAAAGTTCCTTTTCTTAAGAGATCAAAACCCCACCAGACCACAGTTTTTGATGCTTACAAAAGGAAAGACTTGAGACAAAAGTTCTTAACACACCCGGAAGGAAGTGCAAGGACAGGGTGCATGGAGTTTTCTGGACAGCGGTGTCTGAAAAGTTGAAGCTAAACTTCTAACTCAAGTTCAGCTTTTGTTTTAAAGTCTCCTTTTAAGGAAATAAGACAGTTTCTAGCTTCTGTGCAAAGTGAAAACACAGCACGGAATGTAAACCTGACACTGGTATATCTGTGGACTGCAACAGCTCACTTCAACTGGGGGTTAAGGTCTGACATTCAAATCCTGTCCCCAGTTAACATCATCCTTTCTCATGCTTTCAAAGAAAGCAAAATTTCTACTGAAAACCAACTTGCAGTATCATGTAGAGAGCAGCCCTGGAGGGGAGGCTTTAAACAACCACTGATCTGGCAAATGATTCAGAGCTTATTAGGTTTGTCCCTATGAGCATGAGTCCCTGTGAGTTTTCATGCCTGCAAGTCCTTCTGCCCTTCTATCTCACCTGGTCTGGGACAGAAACACCATTACTCCTTGCCTTACTACATCCTTAGCTCCATCAGTGCTGCCACAGTGCTTCTACCCTTCCCTGGGCCATCCATTTCACCTCACTTCACAACGCTGTTCCCAACAAGTCCCTACACATCCTTTGAGAGCTGCACCGTGCCAGCCAAGGAGACGACAAAGTTGCTCTTCCACTGCCACCTCCCAACAAGTGCTGCCTTGTCACGATTTTACTCCAGGAGACCTTGCAAGTATTGGCTGGTTATTTGGGGGCTTCTGGCTGGGAAGTGGCAGCAGGAGAAAACTGGGCTGTGAATTACATGATTTAACAGATTTCACACTTTATAGACCGTTTGGCTTCAATTTTTGCTGCCCTGTGCTCAGTTAAGTGCTTTGATATTGACTTGGCATTCAATCAGGAAAAATATCCTCTGCTAGAAGAGGTATCCAGAGAAAAGCCCAATTTCACTACAGAGGAGTCCTTTAACGCATTACTTACGGCAACAAAAGGAAGGGCTACTATTTTTAACATCTAGCTGGAACACTGATTTTAAAGAGTGCCTGTTTGGCAATTGCTCTGGAGTAAAATCCAGTTCTTCTAATACAACAAACATTTTCATGTTGAATTTCACATTACATGAATTTCTGTTGCTGATGCAATGCATCTGCCACGAATTGTGTGCTGTTGCCCACCGGTTTGCCAATAACACACCAAAATTATCCCTCTGATTAATGTTAGTAGTTAACAAATACAAATGTTATACAAATGTTATGCAACTCTTCTTATTGCAAAACATGTGAAGTAGGAGAAAAACCCAAACTGATGATTTCAATTAAAAAAGGCACATTGGCAAATCGCTCTGCAAATCTCCCTAAATCAGCTGCTATTGACAGTAGTTGTTGCTGGTGAGGTCTGGAACAGGGCAGCACTTCCAGCCCACCACGCACACCTGTTTCTATTTACCACTACTTTAACAGATGAAATAGGGCTTTTCTCAGGGTCGCTTTTCCCAATAGCAAATACTTCCTTAAGGGAAGGTCAAATCAGTATCACTATTTGAACCAAATCAACCATGGAGCAAGAAATAGTCAAGAACGTGGAAACAAGCTTATTCACCAGGTAAGGGCTATAAAATACCCTGAAGTGACCATGCTGATTGTTCCTGCTCTTCAGTATTGATCCAAGTACTTTAGAACTTACAAGACAAACTAAAGCTAATAATCACCTTTTTGTATCAGAGAAAAATGACAAAACCCCTTATTTTAATCACATCTTTGGCAGGACCAGCTGCATGATGTTTCACTTAAGAGTCTGCATATTGCTGAGCACCTAGGTGCTTTTGCTCTACTCCTAGCAGAGTTGCTAAATACACAAGCATTCACTCAAAATCCTACTATATGTCTGTGTGCCATACAAGGTCCACAGTACACCTCTGAAGAAGCAGGCACTTATGATATTAATTTTAACGCTTTCTGATCAGAATGTTTCCCATGCAGTCTCCCAGCAATAGGTGTAGTGCAGGGCAGTGCTTGGCACCTGCCTACCTCACAGAAACAGCAGACACTGTGGTGCTTGGAGCAGGGCCACCTGTGCTGGCAACGCAGGAACCTGGAGCTGCTGGAAAGCATTAAATGAAGAGATACCAGAGCAGAAACAAAACCAAGTTCATATTTCAGTGGCCCTTTCAATCTCACTTGTCATACCTTCTCTGAAAGTTCAGCATTTACCTCTGTTAAACTTTGCTTCTGTCCAATTTAAGTCTTGGATACTTGTAGGTTTGTTTCAGCTCTTTTTAACCCAGTAAGCATTACAGCCCAAAATTCTGCACTACCCCAGACAGGATGTGTCAGAATCAGTTTAGAAACTAGGGATCATCTTTTAAAGTCCATCTGTTTAATAAGTGTGAAACATTCATTACACACCCGATCCTTGAGTTATTACTCTCTCCCTGAAAATACCTCCTTGTTGTTAATACTGTACTTAGAGCAGCTACTTCCAGCAGTTAAAACTGCCCAGCCTCCGGCAGTGTTTTGCCCTGGAAAAGCAAGGCAGCATTTAAGGTTAAAATCATGGTGTGAAAGATGACCCGTGGCAACAGCCCCAGCCAGCTCTCAGCTGTAGTCAGGTTATATCACATTTCTCTGAAACTTTTACTCTAAATGTTGCCACAGTTATCAGGCTGCAGATAACCATTAGGTATGCAAAAGATTAGAAAGCAAAGAGCGTGCTCTATAAAAGATGCAATAATGCAGAAACACTTGTCACATCTCCTTTTATTACTGGAACAGATGGTATAAACATCAGCTAACTGCAAACCAAAAGCTGTCAGACAACAACATCAGGCCCTTAAGAGTGTTCAGCAGGAAACAGAATAATAGTTAAAAGTTTGCAAGCATGTTTCTGAATGGCAGCGGCACGGCTCCTGAGCATGAGTTCATGAAGACAGAGCCTTTGCTGTGCTCCCAGCACAGGTAAGCGCATGGCGCACAGGAACCGCTGCAGTCAGCGGCACGATTCTACTGAAACACGATTTATTCAAACGGGAAGGTTTGGATCTTGGTTTTGACACTTGAATTTCCCCCCCCCCCCCGCCCAGGAAAAATAATTTTCAAGCACAAATGCTTTCAAGATAAGACACAGCAGGTGCTGCTCCTCCTGTAAATGCCCACGCACAGCCCCCTCGGGGTCAGAAGCCCGGGGCGATGCTCCCGCTGCCCCAGGCCCCTTCCCACGGCACCGCGGGCCCGGCCGCCCCTCCGCGGCGGGGTGTGGGGGGGAGCAGCTTTTCAAACCCCCCCGGGACCTCCGGGTGCCCCACCGCACCTCGCTCCTGGCTCCTCAGCCGCCTTCACCCCCGGCCCCCGGCGCCCTCCCCGCTTCCCCCAATCCCGGAGCACTGCGAGCCCCGGCCTCCCCCGGCGGGCTCACCCTATAGCTGCTCCATGGGCCCCAGGTCACCCTGCAGCCCGGGGAGGCGGGGGGAGGACGGGGACGAACCCCTACACCCCCCGCGGCCTCCTCTCCACCATCTTAGCGGGGATCCGGGCCGCCACTTCCCCTCGCAGCCAACATGGCGGCGCGAGCGCGGCGGTACCGGCGGGGCCGCGCCATAGAGCCGTCCGGAAAGCTACCCCTAGAGAGGACGAGGAGCCCCGCGCGGGGAGCGCGCCCTCCCGCGGTGGAGGACCGGATTGTAAGACGGAGCACGTGGTGTTATTTCACGCACACACCCCACACCCCCCAAAAAAAAACCCGCTGAATAAGGCACCGAGCAGCCCCACGCCCCCGCCCACCCACGCGTGCCCCCGTCCCCGCCCCGTACGAGCCCACTCCGTCCCCCACCAAACTGGTGTGAAGCCCCCCCCCCCCACACCAATGCTCGCGAACGGTGATAAGAATGGCCGGGCGGCCACGTACGTAGAGCCCGGATAGCTCAGTCGGTAGAGCATCAGACTTTTAATCTGAGGGTCCAGGGTTCAAGTCCCTGTTCGGGCGATTGCAGTTTTATTCTTTCGGGTTTAGTTTGGTTTTGCTTTGTTTCTTTTTTTTTTTTTTTTTTTTTTGTTTTTTTTGTTTTTTTGTCTGTTTGTTTGGTTTTGTTTGTTCGGTTTTTTTCTCCCCGCCTCAAGAGCTTTTTACGCCCGTGGCAGGAACGGCTCTTCCCGGAGCGGGGATTCAGGCTGCGAATCCCGACAACGGTAACAAGGAAAACAAACAAACAAGAAAAAACCTGGGGAAAAAAAAAAAAACAAAACAAAAACAAAAACAAAAAAAAAAATCCACCCCCAAAAAAACATATACTAAAAATAAAACCACCAAAAACCAAACTAAAACAAGTCAGAACAGAGAATTGAAGGGAAAAAAATGAAAACGGTTTCTGCGCCCGAACAGGGACTTGAACCCTGGACCCTCAGATTAAAAGTCTGATGCTCTACCGACTGAGCTATCCGGGCTCTGACAACCCTGCTTTCCCTGCCTATACATCAACTTACCTACGCGCCCCCCCCCCCCCCCCCCCCGGTACAGCCCACACCCCACGGCCACTCGCCGCCGGCTGGTTGATGCCACGGGGCTGCCGCCCAGTTTTGGGTGCAGATAAACCAGCGGCCGGGTGAGCCCGCTCCTCGTCTTTACCGTGGGTGGGCTGGCAGTGACCTGCAGAGGAAAGGTCCCCCACTGCGGGCCCTGGGGGTCCACCCGCCTCTTCTCCCCCCCCCCCGCACCCACCGGGATGCGGCTGGGAGGCCGCGCTGGAGAAATCTGGGGTGTTTCAAAGGGGTTTTAGGCCAAGTGTGAAGAGGAGGAGGAAAGGAGGAAAGTATCCCGAGATGGGATACTGGGGTGTGTTTAGTGGGATTTCTCCAGCCCACCCGCAGTCCCACTTCACAGCTCACCCCCACACCGTGACATTCCTGCCAGAGGGTGGGTGCAGCAGATTTGGGGCCATTTTTCCATCAGGGCCTGATGGGAGATGGGGTGTGGGGGTGCCCAGACATACTGGGGGACGCCCAAATCCCGGCTTCCCCCCCCACGCTGTGTGGTGAACCCTGCAGCAACCTCCCTCCTCCCATCGCCTGGGGATCTTCGGGGAGGACGAGATAATGCTCTGTCACCGCTAAACCCAAACCACAGGCTGTGACCCGCGGCCCCCCCCCAGCACAGCCCGCGGCTCCCCAGAATGGCGTTGGGGTTTCGGAGGGGAATATTACCCCCGCCTGCGAGAGCCTGGCAGGGCCAGCTGCTTGCAAAAACAAATTACAGCTACCGCTGCGATGGCTCCGGCACATCTGTTCCCCACAATGTGCTTGTGCAGCCGCTTCTGCCTTTGCTCCCCCCGAAAAGCCCGGGGGCTGGCTGCTGCAGGCGGGACCATGTGTGTGTGTCCCCCCCCGCCCCCCAACCAAACTGAAGGGACTCTGGGGACCAGCATGAGCACCCCGTGGGGTGTCTCAGCACCCTCAGCACCCGCACCCCTGGAGATACTAGAACGGCGGGAGGTGGGTGCTGATGGGGGGACCCCCGTCGTTGCCCCCCCCCCCCCAAAGATGGGGGGCTGCAGCGTTTTGGGGAAGGGGCGGGCAAAGGAGCGGCGAAGTGCAGGATGGAGGCGTGGGGGGGGGGGGGCGCAGAGCTGGCAGCATCCCGCGGCCATGGAGGGGAAAGCCGGGGGGGCTACCGGAGGCTGGGGGGGGGGGGGGGGGGGGACGACAGCCCCGCCTCGCCCCCGGCCCCCGGTGCCGTGCAATGCGGCGGGCCGCCGGGAGATGGCCCCGCGCCGCGCTGCGCCCCTCCATTGTCCGCCGCCGTGCTCCCTCCCTCCCTCCCTCCCTCCCTCCCTCCCTCCTCTCCTTCCTCTCCTTCCTCTCCCTCCCTCCCTCCCTCCCTCCCTCCTCCCGCCGCCGCCGCGGCGCGGCCCCCGCCGCCGCCCGGCCCCAGCCCGGCCCCGCCGCCGCAGCCCGCCGGGAGCAGGTAGGGCTGAGCCCCGGGGAGAGCCACGGCGGGGGGGGTGGAACGACACAGGCGGGTGGTGGGAGCAGGCCGGCTCCTCCAATGAGCGGCTCGTTCCGGGTTTTCCCCCTAAAAAAAAAAAAAAAATTATATATATATATATATATTTTTTTTTTTTTTTCACCTCTTGGGAGGAGATGTGGGGGGTCCATCGGGTCGCGCACAAGGCAGCTGCGAGTCGTTCCCGCAACGCTCCAGCCCAGCCTTGTGTTTTTTCCAGCACTGAAAACCCCAAAAGCCCCGGGGAGGCAGTGGAAGGGGGTGTGTGTGGGGGGGGGTGGGGGGTGGGAGGGAGAGGAGAGGTGGGGGGAGATGTCCCGGGCGTTGCACCCCCAGGGCGCAGTGCGGGGTCTGGCCTCTTGAAATGCGCCGTCTGGGAAAGGGAGGGGGGGCGGAAAGTTGGGTTATTTTTACGAGCAGAACAATGAAACCGGTCCCCGTCAAATTGCAAAGTTGCCCGTCAGCAAAGTAGAGAGGCAGGGCTGGGGTTTCTGCTCTTTCCCATCATGTCAGAGCCCCCCCCGCGGGGACAGGGACGGGGACAGGGACGGGGACAGGGACAGGGACAGGCCAGCGCTCGAATGCGGCAGGGAAGGGTCAGCTCGTCCCACCAAAGCCACGGGGCAGGCATGGGCTTTAGGTACAGTGCGTGGGGGCAGAAAGCATTTCCGAGGATGCTGGGCGTGCTGCAGCGAGCTGCGATGCTCCCTCTGCTCCTGCAGTACGCAGCTCTGGATCCTGAACTTGCAGAAATGTTCATGCGGGTATTTAACAGTAAACTCCAGAGATATGCGAGCTATTACCCCTAAGAGAAGGAGATATATTGACTTAACCGCAGCTATTTGTGTGTGTAAGGCCAAGCATGAATGTAATTGTTCAGAGGATCTGGGCCGGGGTAAACTAGCACTAGTGCGAGCAAGAAACATTAATCTTTCCTCCCAAAGCAGGATGGAGAGGGTAGCAGGGAGCTGTGGGGTGAGGGAAACCTGCCTGGCAAATGGGGTACCCGGCTCTCCCAGGTTAACCGCCCCGGCGAGGCGCCTGCCCCACCTCGCCTTGGGAGCACCCTCCTAAATACCAAGTGAAGCCAGGTCGGGGAGAGGTGGGAGCGGAAAGGAGGTGCTTTTCCAGCCATGCAGCCGGGCCGCCAACCCTCCCCGTGTGCTGCAGTGTAAGTCGGTGCTCCGCGTGCGTGCGCGAGCGTTGCCTGGATGCGTGCGGAGGATGCGTGTGCAGCCGGTGCGCGCCGGCACCCCGGGCTGCAGGGCAAGGGATGCGTGTGCGAGGCCGGGGTGCTGGCCAGGCCAGGGTTCCCGGGGTGCTGAGCCACGGGAAGGGACCACCTTGTAGCAGCAGCAGCAGCAGCACCCACGGCCCCGTCCTGAGTGAGGTGTTTCCCTGCGTGTCGGGTGCTCTCGAGGGGCTGCGTGTGACCGGCCTGTGTCTGTGGTGTGTCCTTGGGCTGTGGCTCTCTCCCACAGCGTGTAAATCCTGGGGGCTGATCCAGGTTGAGCAGCCTAAGGAGTCAGTTCCCACTGCAGGCTGGGCCGGGTCTGGTGCGCAACGTGGGGCCAGCCAAGCCCCCTGCACCCCAACAGGGTGCTGTGGGCAGGGGGGCGGGGGGTGGTACACGCCGTCTGCTGCATGTCCTCAGTGCACCCCGCTGGTTTGGCTGCGGGAGCATCTGGATCAGGGGGAGCCCCGTGGAAGCAGGGGACAGCCCTGCGCAGCGTGTGGCGCGGATACAGCTGCAATCACAGCAGCAGGATCCGTCCCGCGGGGCTCACCCAGACCCCTGGGCAGCACCCTTCCCCTGGGTGCTGATGCTGAGGCCGGGGAGGTGTCGTGTTTTACATTGCTTGGCTCTCCTGAGTGTATACAGAGCTCCAGCCCCTCCTTGCCTAGCTGAGCCCCCACGCAGGATCGGTGCCGGTGTGCAGCTGGGTGCACGTCCACCCACGCCGTCGCGCAGCCAGCCACGCTGTGCCGGGGGCTCAACGTAGAGGAAGCTGAGATTTGCATAGAAACCGAGTGCCGGAGCTGCCGTGCCGGTGAGATCCTGACCGCCAGCGTCCCCCGGGGAGGCTGAGCACCGAAAAAAAACCTGACCCTGAGGACGGGTGCTAGGCGCTGGAGCAGGGAGGGTTGAGTAATTTGGAAAGTCCAACCGCGGGTGTGCCCCGGGGCCAGGGAGCGAGAGGAGGCACGGGGTGTTTTGGCCCGGTCGTCGGAGCTTCTGTGGGGCTCAGAGCTGTCACACGTGGGAACGTGGGGGGGTTGCGGCGGTGGGTGGCTTTGCGGAAGGGTCCCACCCTCGCTTCTCCCCCACACCCCCATCGCTTCGCAGGGGTGCTGGGTGAGGTTCAGCATCTCCTGTGCAGCCGAGCGTGTGGCTGTCGCACCTCGCTGCAAAGGGGGGGCTCTGACATCCCCCCACCCGGGCTGCCTTCTGCCCCGTGCCTGGCCGGGACACCCCACTGTCCCCTCCTCTGTCCCAAGGTCGTGCAGGGCTCTGGGTGGTGCCTCTGCAGAGCAACCTCCTTCGGCTGCCCCACGTTGGGGGCTTTCCCATTCAAACCCAACCCATCTTCCCAAGGCAGGATTTCCTCCCAAGGGTGGAAAAACATAGAAAAATGATGGAAAAGCCTTTGGCATCAGCCAGCTTTACATCCTGCGTCCTCCGGAGAGCTTGGACCGGACTGGACTTTGCTCTGCTATTAATAGGAGACGTATTGGCTTGAAGAGGAAGAAACTCCTCCTGCCGTAAGTCAACAGGTTGGAAGCGAGCAGCACTGGCTGTTTTTAAGGTGTTTGCTCGGCTCGGCGTGTGCGGGACGGCAGCTGCCTGGTTTTATTTTGCTGCCCATAACGAACGGATCGGATCCCGCAGATCTCCAAGTTGCGGCGGATCTGCCCCGGCGATGGGAGCCTTCGGGGTGCGTGGAAAGAGCCGCGTCCTTCGTGCCCGGCCCATGGTGAGGGCGGCTCCTGGGTGGGGCTGGAGCCTGGCCCAGGGACCCCGGTTGCGGAGCCTGGTCCTGGGGGACAGGGGTGAGCTCCGGGCCCTTCCTATCACCCTGCCAAGAAAAGCTGGTGACAGATCTTGGGGGGGGGAACCAGCTCCAAACCCGCTCTGGAAACACCCAGGAGCGCAGCCCCTCGGCTTTTGGAGTTCAGCTTTTTATCTGCAAACTGGGGAATACAAATAGAGATGCCTGAAAATGTCTGCAGGGGTTGGTTTGGGGTAGAATCATGCTGGTTTTGCTGTGAGCCCTTCCAGAGTGTTGGTTTTGCTGGGCTTCGGGTTGACGGATGGTGTTTTGGCTCCGGGAATCAAATGCTCTGGGTTTCGGTTTCGTTTTTCAAAGACCTTTGCGACCAGGTTCCTTTTCTGGAGCTCCGTTTCCAAACTGGGGTGAAAATCCTGCATTTTGCCTGTGTCGAAACACCACCTGGAGACCCACCCAAAAGGGCTTTCCTTGGTCACGACATTGCCCGGGAGGTCCCAAAAAGCCGTTTCCCTCCCATTTTGAAGGGGAAGTGGAGAACTGAGACCAGAGAGTTTCTTTTGGAGTGGAGGGAGCTGGGTCCTGCCTGCTCTGGGGGGTGCTGGAGCTAGTAGGGGGGCCTGGGAAGCTTCCCCCCCCCATGCCACAACCGCATGGGACGAGGGGCTGGCTCTGCCCCGCAGGTCTAGGAGCATCCCCGCTGCTGGAGGACAGCCCCGGGGTCCAGCGTGTCCGGGGACCTTTGTCACCCCACGATGTGCTGTGACTCGCAGTGGAAGCGATGGCATGTGGCTGGAGACGCATGCCAGGAGCAGGCTCCGTGTCCCCGCGGCAGAGAAGCCCCCCCACCCTCCTCCTGGCCGGGCAGGGGCCGCTCCGGCGGCTGGGAACGCGGCAGCTCGCCCCGTTCAGCCGGAGCGGCAGGATGGATGGATGGACCCACAGCCCCAGAGGTGAAGGCTGGTGCTTTATCCTTCTCACGGCCGCTCCTCCCTCCCCGCGGGATTATAAATGGGTGTGAATTGTCTCCCCTGATAGGCATAACCTCCATCCCTGGCTCCCACACCCCGGGGAGGTGCCCCTCCGGGGCTCGCTTTGCTTCCTCGCCCTCAGATGTTTGATGTCTTCCCAGATGCTTCCGACGTTTCTATCTGCTCCCAACGCAGCTGCCGGCGAGGGGGAAGGGAGGGAGGGAGGGATGGGGAGAACCGGGGGTGCACAGCGAGCCCCCACCGTCCGCAGCGGCTCTGCCCCGGGCTCCCGTCCCCTGGCACGGGGAGGCAGGGCTGGCTGCGGCGTTTGCTCAGCCATGGGATCCCGTAAGATGATTTTCTGCTCCGTTTCCCTCGTCCTTCCCCACGCCAAGCAGGTGCTGCTCAGCTGCTGGGAGCAAGGGCGGGTATGGGGTGGCTGCAGGCGGTGCCGAGCTCCCCCCGGGTCCCCCCCTCAGCCTGCCCCAGTCCTCCTCACCTTCCTCCCAACCTGATGCTCAGCTCTTTGCGCAAGGGCTGAGATCGTCCTTCCCTGTCCCACAGACGCTGGGTGTGGGGCCAGGGAGGGCCCTCCGGGGAGCCCATGCATCCTCTGCCCCAAAGCTCTGCAGAAAAGTCGTCCCCAAGAGTCGCCACAGAGCAGGACTGGCTGGTGTGGAGGGATTTTGAGGGGGGCTAACAAAGCCCCTGAGCCCTGAGGGGGCAGGGTTTGACCGCTGCCGTCAGGCTGGGCTGCTCCTGGGTGGATCCAGCAGTTCTGGTATTTGAGAAATAAACTCTGGGGGATCAGCCAGCACTCAGGAATGAAAGCCTCCCCCGAAACCTCCCTTTCCTGCCCATCCGGGGTGGGTACCCCAGGGCGCGGGGAGCCCGGGAGGTGTTGGCCAGGCAGGAGCTGTTTGCAAGGGAGAGAACAGGGTGAAGCAAATGTGTCCTCAAAGGGCGTCTGAGCTCGGAGCCCACAGGGACAAGGGCTTTGGATTCTCCAGCCATAGCTGCAGCGGGTGCTGATGCTGAGAGCCGGACAAGGGGCCGTGCTGCAACCAGCAGATGCTCTGAAATCGCGTTTGAAAACGCAAGAGGTTCCCGAAAGAGGATTTGGAGTTGGTTTTGCTGCCCCTTGGGCTCAGCGCTGATGTTCTCGAGAGCTGTCCCCTAGAGGAAGCTGGCTTCGTGCAGCTGGGCAGTGCGGCCAGGGGGAAACGTCCCTCCGCTCTGCTGATGTGGCCACGGTTGCTGGTGGGTTACACGAGGGATGGGATGCCTCTGTGTGGCTCCCTGCAAGGCTGCAGTCTCCGTTATGGGGCCATGCTGGTGCCAACTGTAAAGAAAATTGTGTTAGACCATAATTCGGGGCTTAGGGCAAAGGGTTTCCGGTGGACAACTGGTTTTCCCTCCTGTGTGCCTCCAGCTGAGCTGCACTAACTCAGCGCAGTGAAGCATTTCTCCGAAAGGTGGGATCCCAGGCTGGATGGGTCTCCTGAGGCTGACGTGACCGTGGCAAATGCCAGGAAATTTAAAGTCAGAAAATTATCCCGATGTTATTAGTAGTAGTATTTTAAAGAGGAAAAAATCTGCTTGTCTCTGCTCCTCTGGAATTCAGCTCCTGCCTCAGGAGCTTGCATACTGAGACCTAACCCGCAGCTCGCAGTCCTGGGTAATTTTTGTAACGGGCTGCTGGGGGGCAAGAGGAGTTTGGTGGAAATGTGAGTGGCCGCTCACCAAACCCCCCCAGTAAGGTGCTGGTTAAGCAGCAGTCTTGCCCCTGGCTGAGGATTTGGAAGGCGACCGGGAGAGTTTGGGGCTTTTCCACGTGGTTTTGCATCACTTCGGTGCAGCTGCTGCGCTGGCTCAGGAGGGAAGGGGCCGGCTGCCTGCTCGGGGATGCTCACAGTGTCCCCAGCAAGGTGACATCCCCCCCGGGTTGCGTGCAGCCCTCTCCTGCGTGGATTTTCTCTGGCTAGTGTTGGCACTGTGGGGTTGCTGTGCCGGGCACGGGCTGAGCCTGCCTCCCCAGCCCCATCCCCGTGTCTCAGCCGCTCTGACGGTGCCCGCCCAGCTCAGGTTTGGGGTTGCTGCCCCGGTGTGGGTCCAGCTGCATCCCGCCGGCACACGCGGGAGCCTCGGCTCGACCAGGCGGGAGCATTTCTCTGCTCAAAACGTCAGCAAGATGCGGATGCTTCTCTTGGAGACAAGAATGGGTTTGTGGCTTTGTCAGCCACAAAAATCGGCTTGATTTTATTGCTTTTGGGTTAAAAGCAGGTTTTCTTTGTTCAGTTTCCAGAAGCCCAGGACTGCCAGATTTTGGGATTTCTATTTTTCCAGGAAAAGCCCATGGCTGCTGGTAGGGACCAAAATGCCGGGGAAGGGAACGTTTCCAGCCTGTGTCCCACTCACCCCCGAAGCCATTTTTTCCAGTTAGAAAGCACAAAAAAAGCTGGTTGAGTGAGGTCCCCGGCCAGCCTGGTGTTGGGGGCCAAGAGGGGACCCGTGCCGGCGAGGGGGGTCAAACCCACTTCACTTACAGGAAATGTGTTTGCAGCAGGCGAAGCCTGGGCCAAGCTAATTAGCAGCCATCTGGTCCCGGGGTCAGGAGGGCCCGTTTGCGGGTGGTTGGTGTGTCTGGGGGGGGCTGCTGCGAGTGATCATCAGTGACCGGGCTGGGAGGGGACAGTGGGGACCGGCCTGGTGACAATGGTGATGCTCCACCGGGTGCTGTGTGCTGGAGGAGGGTGGTCGCCGGCACAGGTCAGGCTGGAGGTGGTTGCCCCGTGGGGTGGGGTGGGATGTGGGGGGTCAGAAAAAGCAGCGGGGTCTGCCGGTCCTCTCCCCGCTTCTGCACTTCGTGGTTAAGGGTTTTTCCACTCCCCGCCGCCACGAGCACTGAAGGAAGGGCCTCGGGTTCAGCGATGCCTGCAGTGCTTTCCAGCAAAAACACTTGCAATCACCAGGAAGGGGTGGTTGCACCCTTTCACCCTAAATCAGAGCATTAACCAGAGCCCTGCGTGGTGCAGAGCAGAGCCCTGGGTGGCAGCCGAGGTCCCGTGTCCCCCCCTCCATGCTGAGGCTCCTGAGCCAGCCCTGGCCGGAGCCCGAAAACACTCAGCTGCCTCTCAGCTCTAGAGATTTCAAGTGCTGGCCGTCTCCAGGGGCTTTGGGCTCACTCCACTTTTCTGTTTAACATCCACTTCATTATTTATTTTGCTAGGAAGGGAAGAGGAGGTGAAACATCCTTCCCCGGGGGAGCGCGGTGCTGGCCGGGCAGAGCGGAGCCCCCCCTGCGGTCACCACCCTCGGCGAGTTTTGGTCGGGGGCCAGGGAGCGGTTTCCAGTCCGGCTGTTTCGCTTCTCCGCTTGCGCAACCCAACGCTGCAAAGGAGCTGGGTTTGGAGGCTGTGCGACACCGGGCGCTGTGGAGAGGCTCGGAGGGACCCCCGGCTCGGTTCGAGGGGGGGCTGGAGCAGCCGGTGGTTATTAGAACCGAGGGTGGTGCCCGGATCCCCATCGCCGTGCCCCATTTCTTGCTCGCTGGAGCAGTCTGGGCTGGTCAGTGCTGGGGAATAGCAGCGGGAGGCGGTGGGCACTCACGGCTGTCCCGGGCCATCCACGGTTCCCTCTGCTGACACGGAGTTTGGGGACGGGGTGCTGTGGCCCTCAGGCAGGGAGAGAGCAGCGGGCTGCCAGGTAAAACCCTCGGGACCAGCCACGGGAGGTTGGTGCCTCGCTGCAAACTGACTTTCTTCCTCTCCCGTGGGCATCCTGCCCTGTCTCTTCCTTGTCCTTCTCTCTCTCATCTTTTCCTTTCTGCTTCCATAATCTTCCGAAAGCTGGCGGAGACTATCTTCGTCTCAAAGCTGTGATAGTCCCGAGATGAGCAGGGCAGCTCAGAGCCACATCCTGGGCATCAGCACCACGGGGAAGCCTGTGCCGGGCCGCGGCAGCGGGGTTGCAGGTTGAGTCAGCCCCAGCTGCAGGCGCTGGCCCCGCTGCCCTCCCCTCTCTGCGTCTTATTTTGTCCTTGGGGAAATACGTCGGGCTCCAGCAATAACCCCAGCAGCTGCTCTGGGGCCAGCCAGCCCTGCCTGACTGGTGGCCACAGGGTCCTGGCGGGGCGGGCAGCAGCAAAATCTTTATTTAACCCATCGCCTTGCCGAGCCCCCCCCCGAAACGTTTCCTTTTTTTCCATCAGAGAGAGGAAGGGCTGTACCACCAGCCGACCTTCCTTATCGCAGCCATTAACCCTTGCCTTTCCCCTCTGCCCAGGTGGCTGGCGGTGCAGCATGCCTTTCTCCTGACCCCTGAGCCCGGGAGGAAGAGGTCCTGGTCCCCGGAGAGATGTCTGCCACGCGCGGCAATGGGGAGCACTGGAAGTCCCTGGAGTCGGTGGGCATCAGCCGGAAGGAGCTGGCGCTGGCAGAGGCGCTGCAGATGGAGTACGACGCGCTCTCCCGCCTGCGGCAGGACAAGGAGGAGAACCGGGCCAAGCAGCGGGGAGACCGGCCCCTCATCTCCTGGGACGACCCCGCCGAGAGGAACGGCTGCGCTGGCATCAAAGCGGCGCGTGGCCTCTCTGGCTCCGACCCCACGCTCAGCTACAACGTCCCCGTGGTGCCCGAGGGTCCCCCCGCACCCGGACCCCCGCCCGGCCCCAGCCCCCCGCACCCGGACCCCCAGCCCTGGCTGAAGGGACCCCTGGCCGAGGACTACCTGTACATCTTTGAGGGGTCAGGAGGGGATTTCCTCGGGGAGCCCCTCAACGGCACCTCACCCCACGACAGCGGGGGCAGCTCCCCTAAAAAGCTCTCACCGCCTCCGCTGCCCCCCCGGCACCCCCTCTGGAGCTCCCCCGAGGGGACCCAGCGCTCGGGGAAAGGATCCCCCCCATCCTCCAAAGGACCCCAGCCCAGGGACATCAACATGTTCTCGGCGGCCCACGAGCGGGCTCACGGCAAGCTGCTCGGCCGCCGCATCTCCGAGGAGGATCCCTACGGCATCGCCGACTACGGCGGCATCAACGACGCCATCACCTGCCTCAACCTGAAGTCCACCTACGAGTCGGAGGTGCTGCGGGAGGCTGCCCGCGGCTGGAAGGAGGGCAAGAGCATCTTCGAGAAGGAATCGAGCGGCAAACCGGTGGCCCGGAGCAAGACCATGCCCCCCCAGGTCCCCCCCCGGACATACGTCTCCCGCTTCGGCAACCGAAAGAATCTGGCACCAAACAAGAACCGCAGGATCTCCATCGATCCGGTAAGAGGCTTTTCTCTCCCTGCCTTGGAGGCGAGACTGGGATGGAGCTGAGGTGCTGGGGAGAGCCGGGAACTCGGTGCCGGGGGTGCGAACGGGGCCGTGGGCGCCTGTGGTTTTGCTGCATTTCCTTCATTTCGGGTTGGTTTTATTTGTGCCATCACTGAGGCTCCTTAGGGTCCAGTTTGCATCGCGGTTGGAGGCATCCGCGTGCCGAGACACCGTCCCTGGGGTTAGAGACCTTTCCAGATTGCGCCGTTCCCCAAGGGGTGCGGGGTCTTGCAGCCGTGGCCAAAACCCTCTGGGGTGGGTGAATCAGGGCTGGGAAGCCAAGAAGAAGGGCAAGTCCCACCCGGTCATCATCCCCCGGCTGCCGAGCAGGTGGGATGCTCCTTGTGCTGCCTCTTCTCTGCATCCTCGCACCCGGGAGCTGCCCAGACCCCGCAGCCAAATCCCAGTGCCCGGTCCCAGGGCTGGCACAGCACACGAGTGCCCTGGAGCTGCCGCGCCGGGGGTGCAGGCACGCACCATCTCCAGAGGCAGTGCTGCAGGTGGTTTGCAGCGGGCTCGCGTCCCGCCAGCTCACAAAATGTCATAAGATCCTCCGGAAAGAGCCGGGAGTCTCCTCCCGAGAGCTGAGCGATCGCTTTCCTGTTCGCCTCGCAACATCCTTTCCGAGCCCAGCTCCCTTCTTCCCTTCACCGAGCAGCGAGCGGGATACGCCTCCCCCTCTGCGCCCAGGGACACTGGGGGGGCTGCTGGCGCTGCCGCCATCTCTCTCCTGGGGCTGCTGAACGGGGAGAGGGGACGCAACCGGCTCTGGTGCGGTGCGGCTCTTCCCACCTCCAGCAAGAGGAAGAGATAAATAACGGGAGAAATCGCCTTTCTGGTGGGGTCCCCCCTCCCCAGGGAGCGAGGGATGCAGCTGGGGACTGCTGGCAGGGGCTACGTAAGTCACTCTCGGCTTTCTTAGTACCAGAAACTAATTATAAAACAGCATTAAAATTGTCTTTAGCGGCTGCTGTGTTCTCGGCCTTTCTCTGCCTCCTGTTAGCTGTTGGCTGGGTTAATTGCTCTGACAGTGGGGCCATTGTTCACTGGGAAAGAGCGATGGAGGCCCGGGGACCCCCACGCGCGGGGGGGAGCCTGGCACGGCGGTGCCGCCTGCCCCGGGAGCGGCGTGCGGGGCCGGGCGTGGGCAGGGCTCTGCTGCAGCACCCCGGTGGCTTGGGGATGGTCCCTGCCCATCCTGCAGCATCCTCGGCTCCGTCTCTGCCCATCCCTTGTCCCCCTGGGGAATCTCCCCGATGGGGCGTTCGGAAGCAGCCTGGAAACGGGCAGGTTTGTGGGGAGGGGGCTGGGGGCAGCGAGACTTCGGGTCTCCCTTCTCCCAGCCGTGGGGAAGGTGCCGGTGCAGACGTGGGTGGTGCATCCTGTGGCTGGTGCCCTCCTGGCCCAAACCCCTCCTGTGCTGGCCCGTGTTCCCCCCCACACACTGCTGCAGAGCTGCCTTTCCCCCGGCCGCAGCACCACTGGGGCGAGCAAAGGCTCTCGGTGCCCGATGCTCAAATGGGGGGGATCCAACAAAGCCCGTCCCCGGTGGGCAGTGGGCTGGAGCCCCCAAGGACGCTGCAGCCAGCTGACGGGCTCATGCTTTGCCCTGTAGGTTGCCCCCCGGCCGCACTCCTTCACCAACGGCTACGAGCTCTTCGAAGTCTCCGAGGAGCGGGATGAGGAGGTGGCAGCTTTCTGCCACATGCTGGATGTGTAAGTACCCGGCTGGGGTTGGAGCATCCCTTTGCAAAACGCTCCAAAACAGGCGGGTTTTGAGGGGTGAGGCAAAACCCAAAGCAGGGCAGCATCTCCGACCTGTCCCTGCCTCTGCAGGCTGCGATCCGGCTACAGCACCAAGGACTATTCCCTCACCGGCTTGGTGTGGAACGCCGTCAACCTCAGCCCCGAGCAGCTGGGCCACGGTGTCAGCCTGAAGGTGACAGTGGTGTGTGACAGCCTGCGGGAACCCCTCACCTTCACCTGCGACTGTAAGTGCCCCACGCCGCGCTGCTGCTTGCCCGTCCCCCCCTCGAAGCAATGGGGGGGGGGGGACCCCAGCAACCCCCCAGGTGAAGGTTCACAGTGGGGTCCCACCATCCCTGGGGCTCATGGAGCTGCTCCCTCTCCCCGCAGGCTCCTCCACCGTGGACCTGCTCATCTACCAGGCGCTGTGCTACACGCACGACGAGCTGCACACCGTCGACGTCGAGGACTTCGTGCTCAAGATTTGCGGTTTGGAGGAGTTTCTGCAAAAGTGAGTGTCGGGGAGGAAGGGGGCGGGGGACACACAACACAACCCCGGCATCCTTGGGGTTCACGCGCTCGGCTGCGCTCGCCCCGTGCGTGGCCTTGGCTGGGTGTGATGGATGGTCAGGGCCGATCCCGGCGTGCGCAGCAGGAGCCTCTCTGCTCCCTTTCCCTGCCCCCTGAGCCGCGGCGATGCTCTTGCCAAAAGCAGCATCTTGGGAACATTTTTCCCGGTGGCAGGGTATCTGTCACGCTGACCCCCCCACGTGCCTGGAGAAAGGCCTGAAAACCAGGGAGCTGCCAAAAAAGCTCTTTGGAGGAGTATTAATAACAACCACGTCACCGAGCAGAGCAGCAGAGCCTGGCTTCTCCTGGCCTGTTGTTTAAATTTCAGAAGACGACGGAAAAGGGACATGTTTTGGAGGGAAACGGGTGTGGGGGACACGGGAGCATCAGGGCTATGGTGGGCTCCCTCGGCTGCAGAACTAGGGATGGGTGATGGGGCCTGAGACCCGCACAGATCCCTCCTGCTCTTGCTGCCTTTCCTGGAGGAAAGCTACGTTTCCAGAAGGGTTTGGGGGTCTGACGGCTCGAGAGAGCTCTCCGCAGAAGAAGGTGCAGCAGCCATGCATGCACAGGCACGCGCTGTCCTTCCCGGCGGCTCGGTGCAGCGAGCCAGCTCCCGCTGCTGGAGAGCTGCCCTGGGGCTGGCCCTGCCATGGGGAATCTGCGGGAGCTTTGCCACGGCCTCCAGGAGCTGCTGGTTTAGGCCCTAAAGGGGCGGCTGGGAATTGCTCAGCCCAGGAGAGCCCAGCACGGCAGCCTGAAGGGGTTGTTCCTGGTGGTGCTGAGCCCTTGCGCTGCCTAGCAGCTCAGTGCACGCGTGTGCATGCGTACACACGTGTGTTTGCACGCAGCGGGGGTGCAAATCCTTAACTAAGCCGTGGGTACAGCGGCATTTCCATACAGCAAACCTCTGCTGCGGGTGGCTCGGGGCTGCCAGGGAGCAGCCAGGGTAGGATGGATCCAGACAGCTTGGAGGGCATTTCCCAACCTCCTGCTTTTTTGGCAGGGAGCAGCATCCTGGGCACGGAGCAGGACAGTCCCCAGCGAGCATTTCCCCGGGAGCTGGTGCGGGCAGGCACTGCCGTATCTCCTGGGGCCCTCAAAGGACCTCTGAGAAAGCCCCGGGACATAAAGCCCTTTTTGTTGCCAATCTTTTCTTTCCACATCTTCCCGTGGCAGAGGAGATGCTGCAAGTGCCAAAACCCTCCCAGCGGAGCCAATCTGGCCCCTGAGCTGCTGTCACTTGCTGCCCGTTTGCTCTTGCAAGGCGCGGGGGGAGGCAGGGCCGGGCAGGGGGTGCTCAGGACGCCGGCCCCGTGGGTGCCTGTGCAGCTGGCTGCGGGCAAGGCTTCCTGCAGCACCTTCCCCACGCACCTCCTCCCCATCCACTCTGTGTCCCTGTCCCCTGCAGCCTCGTGAGCCCCTGGGGGTGCCTCTCCCAACAGCCCCCCCCCCCCGCATCCTGCCTGGAGCATCCCGCACCCCCTCAGCAGCCAGCCAGGGCTGAATCGGCTCATTCTCCCCAAAATTGGGTCTGGATGGTGCGCTCTACGGGTCCTGCGCTGGGGCAGGGGGGCTTCCCATGCTGGTGGGCATGGTGGGACCAGGTTGTCACTCCCTGCTCCAGGGCTCACCCCCCCCCCCAGCTCCTGCTGCCAGCCGGAGCATCCTCTGGCTCCCGGGGTTCACACTCCGCTTCCCACGCACCGGCGAGCAGGTCCAGGCATAACAAACTCCTCCGTGCCCGCTCCCAGCTCCATCGCGCCGGCTGGGCCGGGCATGGCTTTTTGGAGGGTGTAGGAGAAGGAGAGAAAACAATAGCTTATTCTTTGGGTTTCCTAGCACAAGCAGCCCAGTGGCATGAACATTCGCAGGCGAGGCGGCCGCAGCCGGGCACCAGGCCGATGCTGTCTGGCTGCAGGGCTTGGGGATGGGGCACCCCGGGTTGGATTTTGGGGCATCCCCCCATGGGCTCAGCGGGCGGTCTCTGTCCCCGCAGCAAGCACGCGTTGGGCAGCCACGAGTACATCCAGCACTGCAGGAAGTTCGACATCGACATCCGCCTGCAGCTGATGAAGAGGAAGGGGGTGCGCAGCGACCTGGCCCGGACGGTGGGTGCCCGGGGGTGGGGGGCAATGCGGGGATCCCCCCTGCCATCTCCCTGCTGGGGGAACGCCTGTGCGCGGCCGAGCTCCGGCACAGCATCTCTCCATCTCCAGGCGAACGACGACCAGAGCCCCTCCACCCTCAACCACTACATCCACCTGCAGGAGAGACCCATCAAACAGACCATCAGCAGGTAGGGGGGACGGGGGGGTGGGGGGACACCGGTCCCTCCCACCCCACGCCGGGTGCTGGCCTGGCTGGGGCTCAGCTCTGCTCTCTGTCCCCTAGGCAGGCGCTGAGTCTTCTCTTCGACACCTTCCACAATGAGGTGGATGCTTTCCTGGCAGCCGAGGTGAGCACGGGGGATGCGGGGGGGGTGGTATTTTTGAGGCCACCCTGACATATTTGCTGCAGACTCTTTCCCCTTTTGGTTATGGGGCTCAAAGGGTGCATCAGAGAAGGGGAAGGGCCATGAAAGTAGGGGAAACTGAGGCACGGGCTCCCGGTGCATGGCGTGTGGGCTGCGAGGAGCAGCCCCTGCCCCCTCGGCTGCCCGGGGGTCCTGTGTCAGCCCCCCTCTGCCCTCCAGGGAGACTTCCCACTGAAGGCAGAACGGGTGATCCAGTCAGTCATGGCCATCTGCAACGCCCTGGCTGCCGTGGAGTCCCAGGAGATCACAGCAGCCCTCAACCAGATGCCCCCCTGCCCCTCCCGCATGCAGCCCAAAATCCAGAAGGTAAGTGATGGGCGCCGGGGAGGGGCTGGTCCCGGCGGGTGTGGGACCTGGGGGCTCAGCTGGGAGGTGCAGAGGGGAAGCAGATTTTCACATCTGACTTCTTTCCCTCCTTCCTCCCGCCGTACCACGTGGAAAATTCCTCAATAGCTGGGAGCAGGCAGCTGCCTGGCCGTGCTGCCTGCTCCGGCCGCCGAGGAGCCCGGGCTGGTTACGTAAAGCGGCTGCCTTGGCGAGCTGCTCCCCGCCGACAGCGCAGGGCTGATTCTGATGTTGCTCTTGTGGTTTCTTTTTTTTTTTTTTTTCCTCAACAGGATCCAAATGTTCTGGCCAAGAGGGAAAATCGAGGTATTTCTGTTCTCCTCCTCCCCTTCTGGGCTCAAGTTCTTGGTGCTTTTAATCTTCAAGCCCCTCCCCCGCAATTATTAAGGCCAAAAATGTGTTTGAAACCGTTCTGGTTAAGAAAAGAGGGTTTATGGAGGCGATGGCTGTTGTTCCTTCCTGTGAACTCAGCAAAGTGGGAAGCCTGAAATTCTTCCTCTTACTCGCTTTGTCCCGGGGGAGACCGGCCCCGGGGTCCCTCCAGCACCCCGACCGCAGCCCAGAGGGATGCTGCGGGGCGGGGGCAGCGGGGCCGGCGGCCACCCCGTCTCACCCCGCTCCCACCTCCCCTTCAGAGAGGATCGTGGAGAGCCTGACGGCCGCCATCCTCAACCTGGTTGAGCTCTACTGCAGCACCTTCAACGCCGACTTCCAGACGGCCGTGCACGGGAGCCGGGAGCACGGCGTGGCGCAGGAGGCTCGCCTGCTCTCCTGCCCGCTCTCCTTCACCGTTTACGCCACCCACCGCATCCCCATCACCTGGGCTGCCAGGTAAGGGCAGCCGCCTGGACCTCCCTCAGCCTCTGCCTGCCCATCCTGGGGCTCACACCCCTGTTAAACACACCGTAGCAGCCCCTGGGTGGCTGAGGAGTGTGTCCCTCTCTCAGATTTTCAGCAGGCGTGGAGGGAATAAGAGCTAAGCCACCCCAAGCCTCCTCAAGGGCTGGAATATGGGGATGCTGGTGCTCAACAAGTGATGAGGGATGCTCGGAGCCAGCTAACGCCAGAGCTTCAGGGTGGGGTGGGCTCTGCCGTGCTCTCCCATCCCAACCCAACAAATTCCCCGGGGCTGCAGCGTCGCTCCCGGGCTCGCCGCCACCCCCGGGGGGGGGGGATGTGACAGATGGCCCCGGTGCGGCAGGGCCGGGCTGCCCTCACCCCACGTCCACGGCGTGCTCCTTTGTTAGGTGCCTCGGTGCCCGTACCCGCTTTCGGCCCCGCGTTGGGGGACGGCGGGGGTCCGGGCGGGCGGCAGGAGCCCACGGCGGGGAGGGCGTGCGAGGCAGCGGCGCCGGCAGCAGCCGCCCCGCCGGGGACCCCTCGCCTTTGTCCTGTCCTTAATGTATTCCCCTTGGTGACTGGCTCTGAACAAAGCGGGTAGCCTGGGAAATGCCGGCATCCCCTGACCTCCGGCGCCCTGCAGCCCCCCTCCCCGGATTGTCACTCGGCACCTGCCACATGGCAGGGCCCCCCCGGCATCCCCCCCCCCCTCCGTGTGATGGTATGTGTGGTGGCATATGGTGATGGGGACCGGGGCTCCCAGCTCTGCACCCCCTCCCTGGCGCAGCCCCTCTGGAGGGTCAGCACCTCCATCCTCCCCACCCTGCTGATGCAGGATTTGCCCCGTGGCAGGGTGAACCCCTGGGTACCGGCTCCCCTGCCCCAGGCAACCCCCCCCAGCTCACAGATCTCTCCGTTCCCCTTGCAGCTACGAAGATTTCTACCTCTCCTGCTCCCTCAGCCACGGCGGCAAGGAGCTGTGCAGCCCCCTGCTTACCAGAAAGGCCCACGTCTACAAATACCTCTTCCACCTCATCATATGGGACCAGCAGTAAGGCAGCACCCCAGCTGTGGGGTGCGCAGGGGGTCCCAGTGCCATGCCCAGCAACGCTGCCTTCCTCCTCCTCCCCTGCTCCAGCAGCTCCTCTCTGTGCCTCTCCCCGGTTTTTGGGTGTCAGAACCTCTTGTGTCATCCCCAGGAATAGCACCAGCCCGGGCGCCAGCCCTGCCCTCCCCGGACCTGTGTGTTTGCACCCAGGAAAGGGGATCTGCTCCCAAAATAGCCCCAGGAGCAGGCAGGGAGGCTGTGCCAAGCCTTCGCCACGCCTGGCATTCGCAGTGGCCCGGGGAGGTGGGGATGGGACAGGATAATTTTAGAAGGCGCCGGTGCCCCCCAAGGACAGGCGCCGAGCGGCCAGCGGGGCACCGAGCCCCCTCGCAGGGCGATGCCCTTCCCGTGCCCACCCACGGGTGGGATGTAGCTGCTGCCCTGGGCTCTCCGGGAGCGTCGGAGAGGAGCCTCAGCCCCAGGGTCCCACGCAGCCCCCCCTGGCCATGGGATGAGGTCAGTGGGAGGTGGTGGCCACCCTGCTCCGTGGTCACCTTCCTGGGACAGAGAGCAGCAGGACTCCCCAGTGCCGGGGGGAGGCATGGGGTACACGAGCAGCTAGCTCTCCCCAAACCTGGCTGCCCCTCCTGGGGTGCAGACACCATGATGCGGGACCTCCATCCCGTGCCGGGGGGGGGGGGGGGGCACGTGGCAAACCCCAGTGCCAGCAGCAAAGGCGTCTGTGTGTTGGGCTGGGCTCTCCCAGGGCACACTTGGCATTCCGAGGCGGGGGGCTGGCCAGTGCCACGGGGCACGGCTGAGCCACCGGCTGCTCTCTTGCAGGATCTGCTTCCCCGTCCAGGTGAACCGTCTGCCACGGGAGACGCTGCTCAGCGTCACGCTCTTCGCCGTGCCCGTCCCGCCCCCGGGGAGCTCCTCCGACGCCAACAAGCAGCGGCGGGTCCCCGAGGCCCTGGGCTGGGTGACCACCCCTCTCTTCAACTTCAGGCAGTACGTGGGGCGTCCCGCCGTGACAAGCACAACGAGGGGCTACACCGGCATCCCCGGGGTGGGGCAGGAGGGTCCCCAGCACCGTGGGGTCCCCCAGCGCCTCGGCTCAGCGTGGGGACAGCATCGCTGCAGCGGTGCCACCCTCCTGCCCCGCCAAAGTAGCCCCCCCAGCGCCAAGCCCTCACCCCTTCTTCTCCTAAAGGGTCCTGACCTGCGGGCGAAAGCTCTTGGGCTTGTGGCCGGCGACCCAGGATAACTCCAGAGCCAGGTCGAGTGCCCCCAACTTCAACCAGCCCGACAGCGTCATCCTGCAGGTACGTCCTGGGGGTGGGGGGAGCCTGGGACACACACACCACCCCCCCCACTCCGAGCCCTGTGCGTGGCCCCCCCCCCCCCCCCGCTCACCCTCTGCCTCTGCCCCAGATCGACTTCCCCACCTCCGCCTTCGAGGTGAAGTTCACCAGCCCGCCGGCGGCCGAATTCAGCCCCAAGTACGAATTCGGCAGCCTGGGGGAGGAGGACCAGCGCAAGCTGCGGGAGGCGATGCAAAAGAAATCGCTCTACTGGTAAGTAACCCCGGGCAGGGCTGGCGTCACCCTGCCGGGGGGGGGTGGGACTCTGCTGATACACCCCCTGGCATGCACAGGGGGGTATCTGAGGGTCTGATCCTGCCTCTGGCTGCTGGCGGCTGGGGATGAGGCTGGAGCCCGGCGTTTGTCAGAGCTGCCCACAGCTGCCTGTCATCAGTCCTCCTGTGCTCTGCCTTCCACAGCTGCCCCTTTCTGGGGAGGGTCCCTCCAGCCATGTCCCCCCCCAGGAGGGACAGCTGCCCAGCCCCTCATCCAGCCCAGCATGGCCAAACTGGCTGGAGCCCTCCAGCACTGGCTATAAATGGGAGGATCGGGTGTCAGCAGCTGTGCCAGGATCCACTGCGCAGGATGGTGCTGACGCTCCTTGCAAAAAAAAAAAGCCTGGGGTGTACAGCCAGCCTGGCTGGCTCGGGGGTCCCTGGGCTGGGGGGACAGCCGTGCCTGCAGTAGCTCAGTGTCACCCCTGTGCATGGGTGCTCGGGTCCTGGCTTTGGGGACAGTGTCGGGGTATGGGGAACCCCCAGCATCCCACAGACCTGCCTGCTGAGCCTGCCCCAGCCGGGGAGGGGGGCTGCAGGCAGGATCCTGCTCTCCATCAACTCCTCTTTTTCACGGGCAGGGCTGTGGCGGGGCAGCAGGGAGGGCTCGGAGGGGTTTATCGGTGTCCCGTGCGTGGCTGGGGGGGCAGAGGGATGCCGCATCCCCCACCTCCCAGCCCCATCCCATCCCTCGCCCCGAGCCTGAGCCGTGTCCCCCCCCCCGTCCCCTCGCTGCCGTAGGCTGATGGACGCCGACCGCAAGCGGCTCTGGGAGAAGCGTTACTATTGTCACGCAGCGCCCGGTGCCTTGCCCATGCTGCTGGCCAGCGCGCCCAGTTGGGAGTGGGCCTGCCTGCCCGACATCTACGCCCTGCTCAGCCAGTGGACCTACATGAGCCATCAGGATGCCCTGGGGCTACTGCATGCCACGTAAGCCACCGGTGGGATGCATGGGGGGGGGGGGGTGTGCGGTGTGGAAATGGGAGAGGGGGTGGCGGGGGGGGGGGGATGCTGTCCCCATGACGCCTGTCCCGGCTGCAGGTTCCCAGACCAGGAGGTGAGGAGGACGGCCGTGCAGTGGATCGACTCCATTTCCGACACCGAGCTGCTGGATTACCTGCCCCAGCTGGTCCAGGTGCGTGGTGGGACCGGGATGTGGCATGGGGTGCGTGCCGGTCCCGCTGTGCCCCAAAACGGTCCCCCTCTCCAGGCCCTGAAGTACGAGTGCTACCTGGACAGCCCGCTGGTGCGCTTCCTCATGAAGCGAGCGATCTGCGACCTGAAGATCACTCACTACTTCTTCTGGTGGGTTTGAGGGCGGGGTCGGGAGCGGTTTTTGGGGCGGGATTCCCCAGGGCTCCACTTGACCCCGTGTGCCCCTGCTCCGAGCAGGCTGCTGAAGGACGGCCTCAAGGACTCCCAGTTCAGCATCCGTTACCAGTACCTGCTGGCCGCTCTGCTCTGCTGCTGCGGGAAGGGGCTGCGGGAGGAGTTTGACCGGCAGTGCCTGCTCGTCAGCACGCTGGCCAGGCTGGCCCAGCAAGTGCGGGATGCTGCCCCGTCTGCGCGCCAGGTGGGTGCCAGGGCGGGTGGGAAGGGGTGCGAGGGGGGTGCCGGGCTGTGTTTCATCCCTTCCCACCCCATGCCCACCCCGCAGGGCATCCTCCGCGAGGGGCTGGAGGACGTGAAGCAGTTCTTCAAGGCGAACGGGTCGTGCCGGCTGCCGCTCAGCCCCAGCCTGCTGGTGAAGGGGATCGTGCCCCGGGTGAGTGCCGGAGCCGGGGGTGTCGGGGGGGCTCCTCTGCCCGCCCCCGGCTCACCCTGACGGGCTGCACCTTCCTCCCCGCGGCAGGACTGCTCCTATTTCAACTCCAACGCTGTCCCCCTGAAGCTCTCCTTCCAGAACGTTGATCCCCTTGGGGAAAACATCCGGGTCATTTTCAAGGTGAGCCCGTCCTCCTGGTGACGCCCAAACCCCCGGCATGGGTACCCCAACCCGCGTGGGGCTGGCTCAGCTTCGTCCCCACTGTCCCCCGGCTCTGATGGCTCTTCCCCGCCGGCTCGCAGTGCGGTGATGACCTGCGGCAGGACATGCTGACGCTGCAGATGATCCGGATCATGAACAAGATCTGGGTGCAGGAGGGGCTGGATATGCGCATGGTCATCTTCCGCTGCTTCTCCACCGGCCGCGGACGAGGTAACTGGGAATTGGGGCATCCCCCGGTGGCATCGAGCCCCAGGTCACCATGCTCAGGGGCTCGGGAGGGCGCAGGAGGTCCTGGGGCTCTGCTAGAGAGGAGTTGCTGCCAGTAGCTGTGGTCCACCTTCGGGTCTGATCCCACCAGCTCATCTGTAGGAACGCGGCTTTGCAGGCTGTCACTCAACAGTGATGAGCGGCTGGGTTGGTGGCAAAGGGGGGGCTGGGGTCTTGTTGCCGCCTGGGTGGGATGGATGGGTCTCACCCTGCTGTCTCGGGCTGCCAGGCATGGTGGAGATGATCCCCAACGCCGAGACCCTACGCAAAATCCAGGTGGAACACGGCGTGACGGGCTCCTTCAAAGACCGGCCGCTGGCAGACTGGCTGCAGAAGCACAACCCTGAGGAGGATGAGTATGAGAAGGTGAGGGGGAGCCTGGCAGGGTCCCTGCTCCTCGTGCTCCGCTCTCCAGGGACAAGATCCCTTGCTTCCCAATTTGTCCAGCCTTCCTCCATGCCTGGTTGCTCCTTCCCTCCCTCTTCCCAGGCCGTGGAAAACTTTATCTATTCCTGCGCCGGCTGCTGCGTGGCCACCTACGTGCTGGGGATCTGCGACCGGCACAATGACAACATCATGCTCAAGACCACCGGCCACATGTTTCACATCGACTTTGGCAGGTTCCTGGGCCACGCACAGATGTTCGGCAACATCAAGAGGTGAGAAACGCCTCTGGCGTCTCCTTCCCCCCCTCGCCTGGGCTCATCCCTGCGGGGCTGCGGCTCTTTCGCACTGGGGCTCACCCCAGTTTTGTGGGGTGAAATCTCATGCTGTGGTCCCGGTGGCGGGTGCCCCGCGGCCACGGTCACCTTCTGTCCCTGCTCTGCAGGGATCGGGCGCCGTTCGTCTTCACTTCGGACATGGCGTACGTCATCAACGGGGGGGACAAGCCCTCCAGCCGCTTCCATGATTTCGTCGACCTGTGCTGCCAGGCCTACAACCTGATCCGCAAGCACACCCACCTCTTCCTCAACCTGCTGGGGCTGGTGAGAGCCGGGGGGCTGCACGCCCGTCCCCCCCCCGGGCACGGCAGCGGGGTCCTCCTGCCGCCACCTGCCCTGACCCCCTGCCTTGCCTCCCAGATGCTGTCCTGTGGCATCCCCGAGCTCTCCGACCTGGAGGACCTCAAATATGTCTATGACGCCCTGAGGCCACAGGACTCTGACGCCGATGCCACCACCTACTTCACCAGGTAGAGGACACGGGTGGGTGACGGGGCAGGAGAGGATGAAGGACACCCCATGGAGGGAGACAGGGGCACTGGCTCGGCGCTCCTCCGTGCTGTACACGTGGTGGCCTCGTTGCAGGTTGATTGAGTCCAGCCTGGGCAGTGTGGCCACCAAGCTCAACTTCTTCATCCACAACCTGGCGCAGATGAAGTTCACGGGCTCCGACGCCCGCCCGACCCTCTCCTTCGCCCCCCGCACGCACACCATCAAGACGTCCGGCCGGATCCGGGACGTCTTCCTCTGCCGCCACGAGAGGGTCTTCAACCCCAGCAAGGGCTACGTGAGTGGGGACAGGCAAAGGAACAACTTGGGAGGTTCTGTCCCAGTGCTTCTCCCTGGCCCCATATGGGCTGGGGGCACCCCGGGGGGTCCCCATCCCACGTCACAGCCCCATCTCTTCGCAGACCTACGTGGTGAAGGTGCAGCGGGAGAGCCCGGGCGATGTGACCTTCGTGCAGCGCACCTTCGAGGAGTTCCAGGAGCTGCACAACAAGCTGCGCCTCCTCTTCCCCTCCTCGCTGCTGCCCAGGTACAACCCCCCCCCCCCCCCCCCCCCCCGACCCCAACAGACCCCCACATTGCCCCAGGGCTCCCCCACCACCCCCCCGGGCTTTGTTGAGTGTCCGTCCCCACAGCTTCCCCAGCAGGTTCGTCATCGGGCGGTCGCGGGGAGAAGCGGTGGCCGAGCGGCGGAAAGAGGAGCTGAATGGCTACATCTGGCACCTCATCCACGCTGCCTCCGAGGTGGCAGAGGTGCGGAGCCCTTGGCGGGGGTCCCAGCAGGGTGGAGGGGGGGGCTGCTGTCTCCCAAAAGGTGGGGATGGCACTGGGGACACCAGCAAGGTGGGATGGTGCTCGGGGACCAACGCGCTGCGTAAAGCGCACCGGCGCCTGCGCCGGTCCCGAACGGGCGGGGGACACGGTCACCACTGTCACCCGCTAACGTCACCTCCTCTCCCCGCAGTGTGACCTCATCTACACCTTCTTCCACCCCCTGCCACGGGACGAGAAGGCGGCTGGCACTAACCCGACCCCAAAGCCGGCAGGTAATGGGGCTGGGGGCAGTGCTGGCAGCCGGCTGGCAGCATGTGGGGCGATGGCGTGGGGGACCCCATCCCACCCGTGTACACCTTCTCTCCTCCTTTCCAGACGCCACGTGGGCTCGGCCCCTGGGGAAGGTCGGCGGGGAGGTGAAGCTCTCCATCTCCTACAAGAACAACAAGCTTTTCATCATGGTCATGCACATCCGGGGGCTGGTAGGTGCGCGGTGCCCCATGGCAGTGGGGCGGGGGGTCCGCCCCACCGCTATGCTCACAGGGTGCCCCTCGCCCTGCCCCACAGCCGCCGCTGCAGGATGGCAATGACCCTGACCCCTACGTCAAGACCTACCTGCTGCCCGACCCCCAAAAAACAACCAAGAGGAAAACCAAAGTGGCCCGAAAAACCTGCAACCCCACTTACAATGAGATGGTAAATGGGATGGGGCTGGGGCTGGGGGGGGGGGGCCCAGGGGGGCCGTGGCTGAGGGTCTGCCCCATTCTGCCCCCACAGCTGGTCTACGACGGGATCCCCAGGGGGGACCTGCAGCAGCGGGAGCTGCGCCTGAGCGTGCTGAGCGAGGAAGGCTTCTGGGAGAACATCCTCCTCGGGGAGGTTGGCATCCGCCTGCGGGACCTCGACCTGGCGCAGGAGAAGATGGGCTGGTTCGCCCTGGGATCCCGCGGCCACGGCACCCTCTGAGGTCCCACCGCTGGGGCTGGGGACCCACGGCACCGCCGCCGCGGCCCTGCCCGCCCTGGGATGCGCCCGTAGGGACCGGGCACCGATGGGCGCTGCCGCGGGCGTCTTCTTTTTTAAGTTTACCTTGTGTCAAGGGAGCAACGCGGGGAGGGAAGGGCAGGGAGGACCGGTGGGGCGCTTCGGGGAGGGTGTTTCTTCCTTTGGGATATCTGTATTTTAATTTTTTTTTTTTTTTTTTTTTAATAACGAGTAGCGTGCGGCCGGGCACCGGGGCGGAGAGGGGAGGCGTCGCGGAGGTTCGCTGTGGGCTGGGGGTGCGTGTACCCGCAGAGGCCCCGGGTAACAGCTCCAGCCAGGAGCTGCCTGCCCGGAGCCGGGCAATTCCCATCGCGGGGAATTTGCTCCCAAAGGAGAGCGGTGTGTCGGGGCCGGGCACGGTGCCGGCTGACCCCCCCATGTCCCAGGAAGGGGACCGCTGGGCCACCCTTCCCGTCCCCAAGCCGGCGGGGACATCTGTCTCCCTAAAGCCGGGGACGCCTGCGCCGGGGTGCGGGCTTGGTGCCTGTGGTGCTTTGTTTACAGCGAGAGCTCCGTAAACGGACGAAATGTTTCTCAGGATCGAGAATAATGAACTTAACCTTTATATTAAAAGTTTTAAATATTGTATCTAGTGGGAGTTGGAGGGGCGGGGGGGGGCGGGGGGGGGGGGAGGTGGAGAGCAGCAGCCTGGCCCCGCGGGTGGCTGCTGGAGCTGGCACTCTCCTGCCTGTGACACGGTGGCGTGAAAATAAAGGAGGTAAAACGCGTGGGGTGGTGCGTGGGCCCTGCCTGCACAGCTGCCCGCCGCAGCGCTCAGGAGGCCGAGTCCTGTCGGGGGCGGCGACATGGCTCCCTCAACTGCCCCCCCCCCCGCCCCGCCCCGGTGCACACGGGGACCCCCGGCCTCCTCCTCCGGCCCCTCTCCCCAGTAATTACCCCTCAGCCGCCGTTCCCCGCCACTTGCAGCCGGAGCGGCCCCGGGAAGCGGGACCGGGGACGCGGGGTTGTGGCGGCCCTTCCCGCCCCACCGGCGGCGGTTCCCGCCACCACAGGGGGCGCTGCGGGGCGGCGCCCACCGCCCTCCGGCTGATGCAATCGGCGGAGGGAGGAGGCGGGGCTTCCCCCGCCTCTTCCCCAGAGAGACGGCCTCTTTGTCCAATGGGAGGCGGCGGCGCTGTGTGACGGCAGAGGAGTGGGCGGGCCCCTCCCCTCCCGGCGGCGGCGGGAGGGTTGAGGCTCTGGGCGCGCCCCCGGCGCCGCCATTTTGTGCCGCCGCCCGCAGCAGGATGGAGTCGAGACGCCGAGACGAGCCGCCCGCCTCCCCCCTCTGCCCCGCAGCCCCTCGACGGAGCGCCGCTCCGCAAGACCGACCGCACCGCTGGGAACGCTGAAGAGCCTCCTTGTGCCCGCCGCCGCCGCTCATGGAGCCGAGCGGTCGGGAACGCGTCGGCCCCGGCTTGGGGCGGGCCCGGTTGGGTTTCGCCGCGGCCTGGCCTAAACTGGCCGGGCCCAGCGCGGCCCCCGCCGGCGCCTCGCCTCAGGCGAGCCCTCCCTTCTCGTGGCTGCGGCTGATGTCGCAGCTCCTCTCCCCGCTGCCCGCTTTGCTGCAGCGGCTGCTGCCCGGCCCCGCGCTGAGCAGTGCCCTCTGCCCCGCCGCCGGGCCCGCCAAGGGCCCTCAGCCGCCGCTGCTGCTGTCGGAGCCGGCCGCCTCGCAGGACTGGGCCGATGAGCCTCTGCCGTGGCCGGAGGAGCCGCTGGAGAAGGGGCGAGAGAACGGCACGGAGCCCCCGCCGGATATTTGGAGAACCGGGCTGGCGCGGAGCAACCTGGTGTCTTTGCCCGTCCCGCGTGTGCACTTGTACGTGGTGGGCCAGGAGCAGGGCCAGGCTTGCTGCGCCGGCAAGAGCCATCTGCCCCAGCCCCTGCGAGCCGAGGTCCCCGCCGAGGCCTGGCGAGGCTGCCCTGCCCGGGGCGGCTTGCCGGAGGTTGAGTTCCTCCGCAGCAAGCGCTTGGCTTTTCTCCAGCGGTGGCGTTTGGCGAGCGGTGGCCTGACCGTGCCGGACCTGGACCACGGCTATCACAGCCTGGAGGAGGAGCAGCAACAGCACAAGGGCGTTTGGCAAGAGGAGGTAGGGGGACGGCGGGAGCAGCGGTGCGATGCCGGGGAGTTGAAGAGGCTGGAGGAGCCCGACGACGCCGGGAAACAACACGGAGGTGGTCCCTTGGAGCAGGAGGGGATAAGGGGTTCAGCTGAGAAGGGGCCACTTGAGAGGGAAGCCTTGTCTGAAGAGGATGATGAGGACTCCGAAATAGAGCAAAACCTTACCGTTTCGGTCAGACCTGCCTGTGCAAATAAACTAATAGACTATATCATAGGGGGAGTTTCCAGCGGGGAGGAGAGTGCAGATGATGAGGATGACTGGGATGATGATGATGACGGCTTTGATAGCGAAGGGCTTCCCTCTGATTCAGATGCCGGTAGCCAGGATGGGGAAAGGCTTCATCTCTGGAATTCCTTCTACAGTTTGGATCCCTACAACCCTCAGAACTTCACAGCCACCATTCAGACATCTTCCAGCGATCCGGGAAAGGATATGTCGGACATGGAAGAGGAGGAGGAGGAAGATGATTCTTCATGGGCAGACGAGTCTTCAGGTTCTTCTCACCCTAGTTCTGAAGAGGAGGACGAATGGGACTGTAGCAGTGTGGATGAGGCAGAAAACTTGAAACTTTGGAACTCGTTCTGTACCTCAGATGATCCGTATAATCCTTTAAATTTCAAGGCAGCCTTTCAAACAGCAGAGAAAAAAGGGACGCCTGGTTTAAAAGGAGCAGAGAGGCCGAGTGTGGTCACTTCTGAGCATAGTCACTTAACTGTCTGTCGGTTGGAAACTGTGCAGTTGGAAAAACATAACTGTGGGGTCACTGACTTTGTGCAGCATGGCATTCTTTCTGGTGAGAAATGTAGAAGTACCAAGCGGAAAAAGGTATATACTTTGTTTATGTTTTTGTGTTTTGGGGATGCTTAAAAAAAAAAAAAAAACAAACCCACATTGCACTAAGTAGTATGTGAGTGGGTGAGGTCACCTGTGCCAGGACTCCAGCCACGGTGGTGGGCAGGTCATCCCCCCATGAGCCTATGGTCTAATTATTTGTCTGAAATGAGTGTGCCTCATCCTTTACACGTGATGGTAGATTTTGTAATTCAGTGACACAGGGCAAGTAATTTTAAATGTATTTTCTAGACTTAAATTTTCCTTTTAAGATGCAGTTTTCATTCTGTGTCTGTGTGTGTTGTCCCGTAGTTTTCGTCATCAGAGAAACAGATGAGAACTATGACGTAAGTTTTTCCTCTGGAAAGTACCCGTTAAGAATAATGTTGATAAAGTATTTTAGGACCTCTGCGTATGCATAGTGTAATCGAGATTTAAAGCATTTAAACATTTTAGAACTTGTAACAAGCCTGCTTGAGTTACAAACGTCTTTTGGAGTAGGAAGAAGTCTTCAGTTACGGGTTAACACATGCTACAGTAAACCGCTGAAGTTTCAGTATAAAGTATAGTAATACTCCCATTTCCATTTAAAAGACTTTTTATTCATTGGGCGTTTATATAAAGGGTGTAATCTGGAGCTGGACTTTTGAGCACAAACTGGAAATGTAATGTGTTTGAGGAGTATGTGCATTAAAAAACTTTTAATATGTGTGCTAGGATTCAGGTAAATTTTAATAAATTCATCCTCTCATAAATTTTGTGATGCTACAGATGTACAAGATGGATTTTCAGGCATGATGTCTGTGTCTTGCCTGATACTTCAAACATTTGTATGAGTAACAGCTTGTGATGAGGAGTGCCAGGGTAATATACTAGTGTAACAAGTTATCAAAATAGAAAACTTGTATAATGCTTGTTTTAGCTTTCTTAGAGTGGGAAGATTTGTTTGCTCCTTTGAGAGCCTGGCTCAGAGGGAACTTCATACCTGTTTTTGTTAGGGCAAGTAGCGTTTACAAACTAATGGTTCACACAGGACAAACTATTATATTTTAATATAATTGGAAAATACACAAATAGTTCCCACAAGAGGTCCTCTTTAACTGACAGCATCTGTCTGAAATGCTGCAAGGTAACAATGATGAGCCCTGCTATATAAGTTCATACTGCAGTGACCTAAAATATTGTTGTGTGTTGGGGACATGGACTTACCAGTAGTAATTTTTGGACTGATTTGTTGTTTGACTCTGTGTAATCTATTGACATGGTGAAAGAACAATGATCTAGATGCAATATTTAGCATGACGTTACAAAATCCAGTAATTGTGCCCAAGGGTGTCTTGGACTGATGTAAAAAGGATGTAAGGTAGGAACTCGCAAAGGGATAGGCTGATGTAACAGCTCCATGTGCTTGAAAGCAGATACTTAATTAGGCCCACCCGCAAAACAGAGCAGAGGTTGCCCAGCAGTGACTGAGGTGTTCCCAGGAAATTTTTGAGTTACTCATCCTGCTCAAGCTTATTTCCTATTGGGCATCCTGCAATCAAACATCAACAATATCCATGTTTGTAAAGTCAGAAAACCTGGAAGCATTATGAGTTGGCAAATGCCTTGACACTCTGCGAGAACATGTGGGGTCTGATGCCTCTGCTTTCACAGACAACTCAGCAGTAATTTGGGATCACTGCACTAGAACTACATGACTTCTGGTTTCACACAGTCTCTTGTGGCTCTGTATCCTCAACTGCTGATTATTCGTGGAGGTCACCTCCGCTGTAACTGTTATCTTCATGTTTTCTGTGAAGGTCAAAAGATGGCTCTGCTACAAAACTCAATATCGCTCTACACTCCTTATTGTGTTATTGTGAGCTCCAGATGAAACTAGGGTTCTGTGTTAATAAAACATTGGAATGCGTTTTTTTGTACCTCCCCACGTTTTTGCCTGACCTTCCAGAAGTAGCTGTCCTGCAGCAAATTCAGTGGAGTTGTCTGTAACAACAGTGTTTGGCTTGTCTTCAAGAATCAGTCCTAGTCTGAGAGTTGATGGATGCTGACAGCTAGTTATTTTGTCCTTCGGTTTTGTGCTTTTTGTACAGCTAAATGAAAAGCAGTACATAATTCAGTAGGAGCCTGAAATAGTCTGGCTTTTTGCTTATTGCTTGATAACAGAAAGACTTAAATCCTTAGTATAGTAATAGTCTAAATACTGTCAAGGTTAGATCCTGAGCCTATAAGTTTATTTTCTTAAAATAGCTTAATAGTTCTTAAAAATAGCGAAAAGTGAAAGTTTTCTTATTTAAAGTGCCATGACTTTGACTTCATTTCCTTGCATGAACTTAAAAACGCTGGAATTTGATACCAGCTCTAAATAGATGAGTTTGTTCCAGTCACGTAGTGATGAGTGTTGCTTCCTTATATGTAGCGTAGTGCAATTTCTTTTCCTGGTACTGAAGTACAAGCTGACTCACATGATCGCTTACTCTACAGAACAATTATGATTTTTTTTTTTTTTTTTTAATTACGTAAGCTTCAGTAATCAGAGGTGTTGGCCAGTAGCATATTTCTAGCCTTAAATGAGTGTCTTGGCATGTCCAACTGAGCAAACTGCTTGAGCTGTATCTGTGTAAGGTTGTAACCCAGTACTGATACTGGGGGCGGGGGGGGCGTTGTTATTTCACAGGGAACACTGTGTTATCTGCTGTCAGCAGAAAGAGGCCTCCTAGGCCACAGTTTAGAAATGCTGTAGGAGTTTGAGCTCTACTTTTGGTAGAGGGGGAAGTCAGCAACTGGTCACTTTTAAGGCTGAGAGATAAAGTACACTCTCTCCTAGGTGGTGCAGAGACCTAGCACGAACTGGGAGCCATATTTGAGGTTTCTTGCTGTTTTAGGCATTTTATAACTTTTGTTAAAAAATTAAAATTCTATGTGCAAATAAGTAGTAAGCTTCTTTTGCATGAGTGTTTAACTAATGCTTTACTAAATGACTTGTCTTTTCCAGGTAACCTTCCTTGAAAAAGTTACTGAGTATTACATAAGCAGTGAGGAGGATCGTAAAGGACCCTGGGAAGAGCTTGCACGAGATGGATGCAGGTTCCAGAAACGTATCCAGGAAACAGAAGAAGCCATAGGATACTGCTTCACAACAGAGCATAGACAGAGAGTATTTAATAAACTCCAAGAAACCTACTACAAGAGGATTGATCTCTTCTAGCACCTTAAAAGATCTGGTAGTTGTGTGACTCGATAAGCGCTCATGAACATCTTCAAAACAAGTGGCAGCTGCATGTGCTATTTTGAAATGGGGAGAGAAGTGGGATTTCAACACTGCTTTCCCAGCTCGATGTTCAGCCAGCGAATATATCTGTGTGTCCCATTTTGATACCCAGACAAAATCTTTTGAATAACATCAAGGGTAAGGGTGGTATAATTGCATTCCTTTTAAGTAACACTTGAGAAACAGACTGCTTTAGGTTAAATCCATTCCAAAAATGCCTTGTCTGCCGTATGTTGAGAAGTGGTGACTATTAAGTTGGATTTTTGCACTTTGAAAAAGCAAAACCTATTTTGAAGGAAATATTTATGGGGCTCAGAACCTAGTTATTGCAGTTTTGATTTAAAGTTTCTAGAGGTGTGTGCTATTTTCTTGTGGTTCTCCATTTTCTCTAACTTGTACAAAAGTCTCTAATTTCGTTAGCTAATAACATTAACTTTATTATGCAAAACAGGTAGTTTATTCTTTTTAAGATCCCAGGTTTGCATGGAATCTAGTATTTGTGTGTTTATGTAATGCGTTGATGTTGTAATATTTAAGTCTAGCACACTGGGGGATTCAGGGGAACTCTGGTGCACTACAAGCCCTTTGGTCTGTCTTTATTTAAATAATACCTTTACCCAGTACTGTTCCAAAGGGTGTTGGCTGCTTGTGCACCAAACCTCTCTGCTTTCAGGGCAATGAAAGGCCTCATCCCGATCGATAAAGCTTCAAGGTATGTATCAAGGCTCTGGCCGATAGTTTGAATTTAGGTAGCCACGCACAGGGAACTAGCCCCTAGGGTTGTGTTTTTTTTTTTTTTTTTTTTAGTTAATCTTAGAGTAACTTTGCCGTAATTGATTCTGTTTTCTGAAGATGGATTGAAGTGGAGGATTCTTCCTGTTTCTTGTATCCAATATGCTCGTTTGGTACTTGTAAGGAGAATTATCTTTGACTTACAGAAATGTAAGGCTACAAATCGCTACATTCTTTACCAAAAGCCAGTATTAATACCTCTATGCGTCTGCACTTTTGTTCATCTGGTACCAAAATAACATTTCACGTTGGGGTCTGAAAGTCGAGGTCCTCAGTGGAAGGAAAACACTCCTTACTTATGTTCTAACTTAAAATGTTTAATTGTTGTTTCAGTCAAAATAAAAAAGCATATCCAAATGGTGCTGTGTTTGGACCTGAAGGATGTTGTGCAGCTGTTATCCAGGCAGGTACAAGGTCATGCAATGGAATAAATATCAAACATCAAAGAACTCTTATCTGTTTGCACGAAGTCGCATGAATAAATGCTTTGCTACTTGGTTCACTCGGCTGAGTAGAATTGTTTCCCTGTGAAACCTAAAAGCACTTTGGATTTGTCATCTGACTAATGACTTCAATTTTTTGTTAGAAAATTACATACACAGAGGAGCTTCACAGAGATTTTCTGAATTTTTGCTTTATTGTGCCATCTTTTTGGCCATCTCTTAATTCTGTCTCAAAAGTTTCATACTTTATTCTTATTGCATGAAGTATGTTCTTTGTATTTAAAAATTACCTTTCTCTGCTACAGGTGTTACAATTAAGATATTCCAAGGGTTAACAGTGAATTACAGCAGAGTTGTCCTGTAAACTTAAAATACAGCCAAAACTCAAGCAGCCTTACAGGGTGGCTACTTGAAAGCAATGCAGCAATGCTCTTTTTCATCCCCATGGCATAAAAAAAAAGATTCTTCTTCCCTGCAAAAGATAATTTTAGTTGTGAAATCGTAATTCTAATTATGCCCTCAAATCCTGTGAAATAACTTCTGATTTCTAGGAGTTAATTTACCTGTATCACATTTGATGACAAGTGTTCTGCTTTTTTGTTTAGAAGGCATGCAGGATGATAAATGTAGAATTGCAATAGAAAATCTGTTTGACTTGTGGTCCAAGTGTGACTGATACATAAAAATGCTGTTTGTTGCTCTTGGTAAAATATACTATAGTAATTTTTCCACGACTCTCCTAGTTTCTTCAGTCTTGGAGAACTTGGTGCTTCAGTTACTCTGGACAACTCGCTTTACTGGTGCTTGTAAGAAGTTTTAGAGTGATGTGAACTAACACCTGCAAATACTGATCCACTGTTTGCAGAGGCTTGGGAAAGGCTACAGCTGGAAACGAACAGGATTGACAAATTGGATATAAACTACATTAAAAACTGCTACTGCCAAAGTGCTTCTAACATTGGAAAATTATTTTTTTCCAACATGGAGTTTATCAAGCGCCGTGTTCTGACAGTGCTGATTATCCCTGAAAGGTACCTGCTTGGGTAAGCTTTTCCCCCCTCTCAAACCTCACATTCTGAAAGTATCCACTGTAAGGTGAGAGGAAATTAACACTAAATTCATCACTGTAAACATCACCTTAAAAGCAAGCTAAGCTTGATTGTCACCATTTTCCTTATATCTTAAAATGATCATACAGGATGTGTACACGTGTAAGTGCTTTGAGTGAAACAGTAATAATAACACTTGCTGAACTTTAAATCAAAACTGTAATTATCAGATTTTATTTTTGTATAATTTAGAGAAAGTTAGAAAACCTTCAGCATTGGCTTTATACAGATTTTAATTGATTTGTGTCAAGTTTGTTGGGTTTTTATATCTAAAGTTATATTTCTGTACATAATAAAACTATTCAGAACTAATCTGTAAATTGTAATAAAGATATTTGCAAGATAATGCCAAATTGTTTTTCCTTGAAAGAACTTACGGGAGGCGTCAGGTGACTCTGCAAAAGCACGATTCATGCATGTATGTTTGGCTTTATGAGAATATTAAATATTTGTTTGTCACCTTTGGTGTTTCAGATGAGGTTATGGTAATTTAGAAGCAGGCACTTTCCCCTGTGAATATTCTTCTGAACCAGTAAACGCATGATCATAAGGGCTCCTTGTACTAATGAATCTTTTAAACTAAAATACAAAGTGTGCAAGTGCAATTAGTTGTATTCAAATCAGGTGTTGGCTTGGTGTAAACAGGGATATTAATATTTTGTTGCCTTAATTGAAGCTGAGTATTGAGATTTGGTTTCGGTTTGCTCACTGGTTAACATAACTTTAAATATGAATACTCTATGGTTTTGAAGGTATTTCAAGGGTGGTTTTGAAGTATTTTCAGGCTTTGCACCGAAACAAATTTGAGGTGTCGCCCTGTGAGTAGAAGCGACTCAAAGGTGCCAAACATCTGAGTTTCTTCAGTTAGAGAAGAGCCAGAATGCTTCCCTGTGTTTTGCCACGTAGCGTTGGCCTATAACGCAGTGAATGATTTGTTCCCTTGTTTATGTTTTTTAATGAACTTTGGAGTAAAATGCTTGGTGAGGAGCTCCGAATCTGCGAGAGGTGGCAATGCCCAGTGACAATCCCTGCACAGCGTTATCCCACATAATTATGCTTAATGAAGGGTGGGTTTTTTTGTTGTGTAAAGCCGAATCTACCACTGTGGGGTTTAGGCTGTGATTCTGGCCCAGCCCTGCCTGCCTGTGAAGCTGGAACGCCTCGCAGGAGGCGGCTGGACCTTTGCCGGGCGGGCAGCGGGGGGCCAGAGCAGCGGGACGTGGGCTTTACACCTCGGAGTTACGGGGTGGAGGGGCCTGGAGGGGTTTGCAGGCACAAACCGGCTTTTCCAGGGGTTCCCGGGGCTTATTGGGGAATGAGCCCGGTCAGGGTGGGCGTGAGGATTGTGGCCTCAGCCTGAGCCCTGCTGGCGAGCTGCCTCTGGAGCAGGAGCTGCCTCTGGAGCAGCGGTACTGGCGACCAGTGTCATGACAGGTGTCACCCTGGTCACGACGAGTGTCACCAGGAGCTCTGCTCCTGCTCACAGCATAGGAATCTCAGGAATGAGTTGGAGGGCAGCGGGTGGGTCACGCCTCTTCCAGGGCGAGGTTTTTTGGGGGGGGAGAGCTGTCGCGTCGTTTTGTTTAGGCCTCGAAGAAAAGTCCTGCTCAAAGCTCAGGCCCGGGATGGTGCTACGTGCTATTTGCTCTTGCAGCACGGGCCAGGTCTCACCCTGCGCTTACGTGTTGTTGGGGCATCTCTAAAACACCGTTTGGGCAGTGTTTGTTTCTGTGAGAGCGTTGTGGGTAGAAAACTGCTGGACTAGACAAGGAAAAACTTTGTTTGAACTTCCTGCTTTCACTATTGAAAACAATGAACAAAGCTGAACACGGTGAACATAATAACGATGGTGGTTTTCCTAAGTGTTTTTTTTAAAGTAATATTCACCTGTTCTGTTCTAAAATCTGCCTTAAAAACAAACATTGTAATTTCTCATTATTCAGTGAGATAGCTGAAGAAATACAGTTAGTGTGCTAAATGAAAGCTTCTGTGTATCTGGCAGTGGTGCATCCAGATGCCATCTGGAATGTAGAAATCCTGCTGGGATTTCTTTATCCTATCAGCGCTGAGGTCTGCAGTTGGAGCTCAGTTGACAATTCATCTGTGTTAGAGTAGAATTGTTCTTGCTCTGATAGCTGTATCTTCTCCACGGGACTCAAGAACTTGTTAGTCAGCAAAGCACATGGGGAGTAAATAAGCTGCTATCTGTAGTCACTACTGACTGCGTCCACTAAAATGCCATTTGCAAATTAATAGTGCTGCAGAGCTGGTTTGGTCCCGCAAAAGCAAGTTTCTCCTGAAACTGCCAGGCAGGAGAAGGCAATGACACTGAATCACGATGTGATTGCAATTCCAGGGAGAGTCGGCTGCTCTCCAGCCGCACGGCCTCGACCCCATGGGCTGTAACTCGGGTATAATCCAAGGTTTATTCCAGCATGTGTGGTGGGGGGGGGGAAATGAAGTCCTGTAAAAGCTATCCATTAGTCTTGAGGGTATAAAGTATTAGAGCCCATTAGTAGCAGGCATCCATCTGCCGCTCCTGCTAATGCTCACGATAAGACTGTTAGCAATAAAAACACTGCCTGCTTTGTAGCTGCCCCAGCTGCATGAGCACATCGGATATTCCTCGCTTCCCTTGCCTGGCTGTTGTTTTTGGGATGGCACGTGGCGTTTTGCTGGATGTCTTCATTCTTCCTCTTGCAATCACTAGGTGTGTTCCTTCACACACACACACACACACACAAAAATAATAATAATCCAACAAAACCCTCTGCCTGTAGAAATGTACTGTGGGGGGGATCCGGCTCCGGCAGACGGGCCTCAGAGCTTCGAAGCGGTGGTGGGAAAGGAGCAGAGTTTACTGTGCTCCCTTTCTCAGCACATCTTACTGAGTCAAGGGCCAAACCTGGTTTGCACAAGCCTACCAGCTGGTGCAAAGAAGCTGCTGCAGATAAATTCCTGCTGTCTTTGTCACGGGTACAGTCTGGACAGCTCTGACTGGTACTATCTTAAGCTAAATCTAAATGCTTGTCTTTGGGGAAGATAGCTGCCACAAGGAAGAAGTGACACAGACAGAGCAAAGCAAAAAAAAAAAAAAAGTCCTGCTTAGACAATGACCTTGCTGCTCGATGGGTCTGTGGAGGTTTGTGTAATGGAAGCAGCGTGTTTAACATTGCTCTGGGGCTGCTGTTCCTCCCTGGCTGCTGCGTGAGAGGCTCCCGGCCCCGTGGGAAACGCCGGCTAGCTTCCTTCCCCGTCACCCAGGGACGAGGCACCTCGTCACAAACAGAAAATCCCTGCCGCCTGCTGCCCTGCATGCAAAGAGCCGCCTTGGGCTGCGAGCGGCTGGGATACGGTCCCAGGGCTCTCGCAGGGATTTTGTGCTGAGAAGAAACAAAAACCCAGCAGGGACATTTGGATTCAGCACCTTTTCCTCTGCTTACGTACCCTGCTTCTTGGTTTAGGCTTGCCGTTTCAGGTTGCTGAGATAATTTAGACCAGAGCTGAGGTTAAGCAAGGCTTCTGGCGAAGGGGAAGCAGGAGCAGGTTAAAAAGATTTCACTTCTAGAGCCGGAGGGATGTTTTGCTGGCAGCACTCCATGCCTCCTCCCATGCCTGCTGTTGGGAGCTATGGTAACGAGCTGTACAAGGGTTTGGAGTTCTCGGGTGGATGTGGGAGCGGTGGGTTGCTGTGCCTGGTGGTAAACGTGTTACTCAGATTGGTGATAAAAGGCTGTTAAACATCTGCTTGCAATCTGGGTGTCTGGGCTCCAGCGTCCCAGCCCGGTAGGATCCACAGAGCAGCACCCACCAGCGCTCCCGGCAGTGGCGTTCCCTGGCACCATCTATCAAATTACAAGCAGTTTACAACCAGACATAAAGAATATGAAGCAATTAGCTTTTTTTTTTTTTTTTTTTTTTTTTTGCTTAGCAACTCTCTCTCATTTGAGGTCATTGCCGGTCTCTCTGCTCGAGCTGGGAAAGCCAAGAAGGAGCAGTGTGCTCCTGCCTGTCCTGGCATTGCGATGCACCCGGGGGGAGTGCGATGGCCATCGTGTCCCCAGCCTGGTCCCCCCGTGGGGCTTTTGAGCAGTTGGAGGGGCAGCGTGTGGAGCAGAGGGGAGGGAGGAGCTGCCAGCTTGAAGTTACAGGGGACGGACTGCTGTCCAGTGACAGTGGGAGAGGGGGGCACGACGTGCATCTTGGGGTGCGCCAGGTTGGGTCCGGCGGAAGCGCTCGGCGGTTTTATTTCTGGTCTTGTTTCTGGGGATGCTTTTGTCCAGGAGATGGTGCCAGAACCGTGCGGCAGCGCGGGCCCCGCAGCCAGCGGTGCTGCCAGGGCCACCCCAAGGTGCTCGTGGCCCAGTGGGTCCCCCCGGCTGTCCCCCCTGCGAGCCCCTTCCCACCCTCCCCTCCGCGGTGGCCCGGAGGCGCTCCGCCGCTTTGCTCTGAAGCCAGAGCATCGGGGCGGGCCAGGCAAATGTGGGGCAAGTGCCGTAACCATCCCTTTCTGTGCAGAAGCGTCCGGTTTTGTGACATTCCTAACGTCTGACCCGCGAGGGCTCCACGCAGGAAACTTCCTCAGCTTTCGTTCGCTTTCCTCGGCAGGGCGGCTCACCCACGACGGGCTGGGTGTCAGGCAGCGGCGGGGGCCAGCCCCCCTCCCTGACCACAAGCCCCAGCAGTGCCTGTGTCACGCCGTTGCTCACCCGGCGCTGCCCTTTTCCGCGTGCTTCGCTCCCTTCGCCTTTTGTTCTCGGCGTGGTCCCACGGTGGCTCGAAGCGAAGGCTCGGCGCTGCGTGGAGGGAGGAGGAGGAGGTGGCTGCCAGTGGCCGGGCTGCTCCTGGCACGTTGGCAAACAAAATCCTTCTGCCCAAACCAGCACCTCGCACACCAGGGTGACCTGGGGCCCCTGGGCTGGCCAACAGCCGCGCGTCTCCAGAGGACGGCCGATGTGCTGAAGCTGTTTCTCGCTACAGCAAATTCCTCTGCTGGGTATTTGCTCCATCTCCATGCCTGGTCCTGATGCAAATCCATTTCCCCACGAGTGGGCTTCTGCTCTCAGGATCATCCCGTGGGAGACCAGGGCCTTCCGCGTCCCTCCATGTCCCCGCTAAAGGAAGGACATGGGACAGAGGTGGCAGTGCCCGATGCTGTGGGAGCCACCCTGGGACCAGCAGTAGAAACGCTGAATATGGGTGGTTTTGCAAAGAAAACTTTGGTTTGTGCCTGCTTGCTGTCCTCTTCCTAACCTGAATGGTTGCGAACAAGGAGCTTTTAAAAGGATTTTAAACCATATGAAAACAAAAAGCCCCACTGGTATTTCCCCTTTGAATTTCCATTGGATTAAGATGGAAAGAAATAGGGGAAAAAAATTCTCTTGTGGAAAGCAATAAAAGCTGATTTATTTACCTGGCAGGAGAGAGCCTGGAGCTGCTCAGGATTCTTGGCTGGAGGTCCTACAAAGCCCTCCAACAACCTCAGCATTATTTGCCCCAGGGGCTGCACCAGCTCCTTCTCCTTTCTGATGCTGGTGTCTGATGAGTCGGTTTTGCCCTGGGCTGGAAGGTGAGGGCCCTGCACAGCAAGCTCCTAACCCTGGGACGGCGGGGCGGGCTTGTTCGCTTCTGGTTCTCTTCAGGTTTCTGTTTCACATCTATCTAAATAAATTGGCATGGGTTTTGAAAGCTCAGCCCTGAAAGCTTTAGGAGGGGGAGATCTCAGAGGAGGTGCCTGGAGCTGCTCAAAGACCCGGGTCCCTGAACTGCTGAGGACCAAGGCCGTGTGTGAGCCGTGACTCAGGTCAGAGCCTGCTCCTGGGAAAGAAAACCCCGTCTGCGAGCGGCTGTGGAGGCAGGGTGCCCAGGAGGGCCCGTTGTTTCCAGGAGTGCCGTGGATATCCCCGCAGCGCCTCCGCCAGCGCTGAAATAGGATTAGGGCAGCTTAGGACCAGACCTCTTGCCGTGTTTGACTTTATAAAACTATTTCTGCCTTGAGCCCGCCCGTGCCGCAGGCCATCTCTCAGCCAGGGCCGGCTTTGGGGGTTCCCCCCCTCAAAAAACCACAATGGAAACAGTTTAATGTGGCAGCTTTGTCCACAGCCGCCCGTTTTTGAGTTGCCCCTGAGATGAAGCACCACCGCCCCGAGCTGCTCGTGCGCTCCCGAGCTTTGGCCGCAAGCGTGAAGCTCCAGGATTCCTTCGCTGTGGTTTGGGGTGTGCGGACCCTGCACGGCCGTGGAGGCAGGGGAAGCCGAGCTGCCTCCCGCGGGGTCAGGCTGTGACCTCCCCAATCTCGGGGCGCATCTGAGCATCAAAGCCCCGGGAGTTCCCCGTGGTCGTTAATCGGGCGGTGATTGACGTTTAGCTCTGCAGATGGGAACGTGATAAGGGTGGCAACTCCCCAGCCGCCCCGGCGTGACCGTAACCTGACAGGGGCAGGTAACGCTATCCCCGTTCAGCCCAAACCCAGGCAAAAAGCCCACTCTTGCAAAAAAGCCAACGCATAACGTCATCCCAGGGAGCCGTGCCCTGAGCCCCCCCCCCCCCCCCCAGGGATGCAGGCGTGGGGGTCTGAGCACTTGGCTCGCCTGCGCAGTCCTCAAGTCACATCCACGGCACAGGCAGGACACGAGCTTGGCCCGCCGCTTGCAGCCAAGAATTTCTCCCACAAAATGGAGCTTCCCCGGGTGAACCGGTGCCCAGGACCGTGGCACTGCTCCCTGCTATGCCAGGGTCCCATCAGATGCCCTCCCGATGGGCTCGCTGGGACTAACCAGACATGTTTTTTCTTACCCAGTGGTTCAAAGAACTATAGGAGCCTTCTTGAAGCTTCGGGTGAACTGTTTCCCCCAAATCCTGGCAGGGAACTGCTCTGATGTGGGGACTGTGTTTCAGCTTGGTGGGGCAAGCCCCTTTCTCCCTGCTTTGGGGACCAGCTCCTTCCTTTCCGCCTCTCAGGCCTCTCCTGAACCAGCATCTTTCTCCCTGTGCCATGAGAAGCTTCGCAAAGGCGCCGCTGAGACATGAGGGCAATTGCCTCCTTCACAGTCACCCAGCCCAGGTGCCTCCCAGACCCCACCTTTCCCCTTAAAAGACGTTTAATTGACGGCTAAGAACAAACAGAGAGAAAATACCCATTGGGCAGCTCCGAAAGCGTTGCAGATAATCATCAGGGTGCCCTACATACTGCCTCGGCTTGGCTGCGAGATCAGACAGGGAGAAGAATTTGACATTGTTTAAAATGAACAGGAGAGGGAAGTAACAACTCCATAATTACTCACCCCGAGTTAATTGACGGTAATTACGCCGAGCAGGCAGTGGAGGAAGCTGTGACAGGCTAGCCCCGAAGAGTCATTTGGAGAGCAGCAGTGCCTCCGTGGTGCTGGGAGGATGCCCTCTGAACCCCGGCTCGCAGGCAGGGTGGCAACCCGGCTCCGAGGGGGTTAAGTTGATGGGTTTGGTTGGTTGGTTTTTTTTTTTTTTTTTTTTTTTTTTTCCCTCCCTCCTTGGTTATTTGCAGCAAACAGAGTCTAGGTGGAAGGTCTGAGCTGAACAAGTGGTTGCTCCTGGGGTGAAAGGGAGTTGTTTGGCACTTCCCCGAGCCGGGTGCTGTCCCCTGTCCCTCCTCACAGCGTGGGGCTGCTCTGCGCCCGAGCCCCCCCACCGCCACCCCCATGGGGGATGACATCGACTGGCTGGACCTGCCGGGCAGGTGGACCTACGGAGTCTGCGGGGATGGGCGCATCTTCTTCATCAAGTACGGTCCTGCCCGGCAGCTCGCACAGAGTGGGGGCTGCCGCGGGGATGGGGTTTATGCTGGGGTGTGGGGGGAGCCGGGTGCACGGCTGGGGGGGCTGCAGGGGGTCAGGGGCTTAGTCTGGGCTGGGAACAAGGGGTACCCCTTGCTGCAAGCCTCTGCATTCGGCTGCTTTCCTATCATCTCCCCTTTCCCCCCACTTCTCTCCTCTTGGGGCTCTCTGTTCTCCCAGCCTGATGGATGCTGTTCCCCTCTTTCCCTAAAATCTGGTCCTACTATTCCTTCGGCTGGAAAAGTTCCCTGTGTTGCAAAGACCCTTCCTCAGCGATGGAAGGGGCTCCCGTGGGTGCTGACAGCCCCACTCTTTGTCTTTCACAGCGACGAGACCAAGTCCACGAGTTGGGTGCACCCCAGCACAGGCTACTCCATCCAGAGCGGGCACTTCTCCTGCGCCGGTAAGGGACGGCTCCCGGGTCTTGGCATTTGCTCTCTGCCTTCCCCGGACACTGATCAGAATCTGGAGGTGTGGAGTGAAATCCTCCAGAAATGCAATGGAGACCCCGAAAAGCTGAGCGAGCAGGAGCTGCCTTGCAGCTGGGGAGGGTCGGGGGACTTTTTGAATGATGAGTGAGGCCACGCTGCATCTCTCTGGCATGGGGTTTCTAGCTGGAGAGATGTTCTCGGGGGGCTTTTAAGAGTCCCCTTCCTCAGAGTGATCTCTGAGATCTGTCGCTGGTGGCAGGGGGGGGACCCAAACCACTTTAAAAACGCAGTTTGAGCATGTGAGAGCTGACCATGGCAGGACGTGGCACCCCACAAGTGTCACAATTGTCCCGTGGCTCCCTGCCCACGTGCTCCAGCCCCTCTCTAGTGCTGCACCCTGCGAGGGACATCTCCTCCACGGTTGCCTCCCGGTGAAGCGGGGCCTCAGTGTGACACCGGGCATTGCTAACCTCCCGGCAGCAGGTCCTTCAGGCAAGCACTCTGCTCCGGTGCAACACCCCAACCCACAACAGGGCACCCGTGGGGATGGCAGGGGCTGCGTGGGGCAAGGGAGAGTGACCTCTGCTTCTGCCCTGTCCTTTCAGGGCTTCCCCGAGGCTGGGAGGTGGACACCACGCTGCACGGGGGCTTCTACTTCATCAAGTAAGTGAGAAGGGGCTGGGAGGGAGAAGTTTCTGCCCCCTGCTCGCGAGTGTTGTTGGAACTTTGGAGGATGCTGCTCCCTGGGCTTGTCTCTGCCAAAATGCTGGCGAGTGCAGGGTGGGCTGCTGTAATCTGGCCTCGTGGAGGAGCAGAGCGATAAATGTGGGGTTTGGGAGGCTTTGGAGCATGGCAGTTGCTAGAGGATGGGGCAAGGGTCTGCGCTGCTAGTGCATGTCGGTTTTGGGTGGGTACCCGTGGACCGGCTGTGGCTCATCCCACGCTGCTGTGGACATGGCTGTGACGGTCCTGTGGTCCCAGCAGCCGAACAAACCCAGAGCTCCTGCTGGCAAGAGAGAAAGCAGCGTGTTGGCTTTGGTAGATGTGTGCAGGGCCACGTCTCGGAGGCTGATCCGTGCGGCGGTGAGCGAGCCCTGCACACTCGGGCACGGCGAGCTGTAGCAGAGGGCTAAAGCTCACACCAGCACAGCACAGCAAGGCCAGGCTGGAGTTACCCGTCCCTGTGTGACCGTGGCAGTCGCTCTACGTGATTAGCAGGGACCAGACCCAGCTCTGGGCTACATCCTGCACCTGGATCCTACAACTGGCGCTGCTGGGACAGGCAAATCTTGCCCTGTCCCTGCGCACAGGGGAGCTCCTGTGCTGAGTTACTATTTCAGATGCAAATGTCTCTTCTGAGGGCTCTGGGAGCTCCAGGGTGGCGTGGGCAAGCCAGCCATCCCCCCGCCCTGCATCATCCTTTGGGGAAAGGTCCCCTGAAACCCAGTGGGGACTTTCTCCAGGGCTCTGCAGCACCCTACCCTTGTAGGAGCGAGCTCAGTGATGCAAAGGGTCCCTGGGGCATGCACGGCCTGGGGCACACAGCGCAGAGCTGGCTGTGCTCGCTGGGGCGAATGCAACAGGAGCGTAACTCGGTGAGGATCTGGCCCGAGGTGTTGCTCCGAGAGCCCCGGTTCATCCCGGCGGGTTGCTTCCCACTGCCTCTTGCCCCCTCCCTGCCTCCAGTCCAGGAACCGGGACCCTGGCGGGGTGATGTTGGTGTCTAGACAGGCTGAGCTGCAGGCTGCCGCCGCCGCCTCGCCTGCGCAGGGCTCCAGGTCCTGCTGGGTGAGGGCGTTTCAGACGGGAACTTTGAGCCTGTCCCTATCTGGCGTGCACAGAGGTTCCTCTGTGTGCTCAGACGGCAGTAAACCCGGCGAGAGCAAAGATCCCAAGGTGGGCTGAGGGCTGGAGCAAAGCCCCAGGATTATCTGCCCTAATCTGCCGAGCAAGAGCCAAGGTGTCCTTGAACCAGCCCCGTGTCTGAGTCGCGCAGCCACAACCGTCGCCGGCAGCGGGGTTTGCTGGGCTGGTTGTAGGTGCCTGCAGCCCGTCTGCGACGCTTCTCCATGGCAGGGACCGTCTTCCCCAACAGTCGCCCGTCGCTGCGTCCTCAACGTGTTACCCGTGCCCGTCATTCCCTGTGCACCGCGGCGGCCGGGAACGCCGCAGCGGGGCTGGGTTGGAGGTTGGGGGGCTCTGACCGTGGAGCTGCTTCCCCCACCCCCCCCCAAAAAAAAAAAAAAAGCCCTGGCTGTTGCGGGCTGCGCTGGCTCCTGCCTTTGCAGCAGCACCCACAAGGTGGCATTGAGGCTGGCGCAGCGGTGCATGCCCTGCACGTTGCTGCACACGTGTGCAGGGCCCGGCTGCAGAGATGGGAACTGCTGGCTGAGCACCCTCCTGCCTGGGCCAGCCTGGGGTGCGGGAGGGCAGCACCCAGCCCCGCGCCCCGGCTGGGTGCTCCTGCGGGGAAGCACTGCTGGTTAAAAGGGCTTTTTTTTTTTTTTTTTCCCACCCCGCTCTTGCGTCCAGCTATCTGCCTGCAGAAGACAAGGCCCTGCCTGTGTCTGTGCCTGAGATGCAGCCGGGAGCTGATGCGGCAGCACCCTGCACCTCTTGTCTGTGTGAGGGGGTAGGGAACAACCGGCCCCCAATTTGGCTGGGGTGCAGAAAGGGCTGGTGCTTTGCGGGGGCTCTGCTGAGAGCAGGGCAGCTCCCCAGTTGCTCATAGGCTGTTTTGAAGCTCTCAGGGTTCTCCTGGGCGCCAGGAGGGCGGTGGGGGGGTAGAGCCACCCCAGCAGGTCCCCGCTGCCTGCAGAGCAGGGGAAAGGCTGGGGACAGTGACCTTGAAGAGGGGACGACCCCCAGGCGCAGTGTGTAACTTTGGGGGTGCGGGGGACCCGTTGCTGTGGGCCGGCAGGGAGGGTCTTGCCCATCACGGTGGAAGAAGGAGGGGGAAATGCAGGAGGCAGCGCATCCAGTGAAAGCCAACCCCCTCCCCAGCCCCTAATGCCATGTGGCTAATGGGGGGATTATAGGATCAAGGGCAGCTGCCGGTTTTTGTCTTCCCGGAGAGCCCACGTCTCTCCCCACGCCAGCTCGGCTGCGGAGGATGAAGGGTCCCCGCGTGCTGCGGGCTCTGAGCCGCCGGCCGCGCGGGCTGGGTGCAGGCAGGGTCCCAGCCGCGGTGCCCAGCAGCTCTGACAGGCAGAAGTAGGGCAGTGACATGGATCAGGGCACGGTGCCATCGCTGTAGGGCTGGAGTTTGCAGGTCCCCAGCGCCCAGCTCTGCAGCCGGGGGCTCTCCCTGCCACCGGGCCAGGGCTGGGGAAGGGGCCTGCCAGCCCCTGGCCCTCGGCGCGGCCCAGGGGAGCAAGCAGTGGCCTTTGGGCTCCAGAGAACAAGCTGTGGCTGTTGAGCTGCTTTGCTGCCCGTCCTCTGCCCTCCCCCTGGGGTGCAGAGTCTGGGGGGGCTGCCTGACCTGCTGCAGAGGAGCTTGGCTGGGAACAAATGGGCTCCTCTGCCCCCAGAGATGCAGGATGCAGGGGGGGAGCATGGTCCCAGCTGTCGCCCTGATACTGGGATGCAGGGAGGGAGCATGTTCTTGGCTGTCTCCCTGATGCTGGGATGCAGGGGGGGTCCCAGCTGTCCCCCTGATGCTGGGATGCAGGGGGGGTCCTGGCTGTCCCCCTGATGCTGGGATGCGGGGGGAGTCCTGGCTGTCCCCCTGATGCTGGGATGCAGGGGGGGGTCCTGGCTGTCCCCCTGATGCTGGGATGCAGGAGGGGGGGGTGTCCTGGCTGTCCCCCTGATGCTGGGATGCAGGGGGGCGGTCCTGGCTGTCCCCCTGATGCTGGGATGCAGGGGTGGTCCTGACTGTTCCCCTGATGCTGGGATGCGGTGGGGGGTCCTGGCTGTTCCCCTGATGCTGGGATGCAGGGGGGGGTCCTGGCTGTCCCCCTGATGCTGGGATGCAGGGGGGGGTCCTGGCTGTCCCCCTGATGCTGGGATGCGGGGGGGGGTCCTGGCTGTTCCCCTGATGCTGGGATGCGGGGGGGGGGTCCTGGCTGTCCCCCTGATGCTGGGATGCAGGGGTGGTCCTGACTGTTCCCCTGATGCTGGGATGCAGGGGGGGGTCCTGGCTGTCCCCCTGATGCTGGGATGCAGGGGGGGGTCCTGGCTGTTCCCCTGATGCTGGGATGCAGGGGGGGGTCCTGGCTGTCCCCCTGATGCTGGGATGCAGGGGGGGGTCCTGGCTGTCCCCCTGATGCTGGGATGCAGGGGGCGGTCCTGGCTGTCCCCCTGATGCTGGGATGCAGGGGTGGTCCTGACTGTTCCCCTGATGCTGGGATGCAGGGGGGGGTCCTGGCTGTCCCCCTGATGCTGGGATGCAGGGGTGGTCCTGACTGTTCCCCTGATGCTGGGATGCGGTGGGGGGTCCTGGCTGTTCCCCTGATGCTGGGATGCAGGGGGGGGTCCTGGCTGTCCCCCTGATGCTGGGATGCGGGGGGAGTCCTGGCTGTCCCCCTGATGCTGGGATGCAGGGGGGGGTCCTGGCTGTTCCCCTGATGCTGGGATGCAGGGGGGCGGTCCTGGCTGTCCCCCTGATGCTGGGATGCAGGGGTGGTCCTGACTGTTCCCCTGATGCTGGGATGCAGGGGGGGGTCCTGGCTGTCCCCCTGATGCTGGGATGCAGGGGGGGGTCCTGGCTGTTCCCCTGATGCTGGGATGCAGGGGGGCGGTCCTGGCTGTCCCCCTGATGCTGGGATGCAGGGGGGCGGTCCTGGCTGTCCCCCTGATGCTGGGATGCAGGGGTGGTCCTGACTGTTCCCCTGATGCTGGGATGCAGGGGGGGGTCCTGGCTGTCCCCCTGATGCTGGGATGCAGGGGTGGTCCTGACTGTTCCCCTGATGCTGGGATGCAGGGGGGGGTCCTGGCTGTCCCCCTGATGCTGGGATGCAGGGGGGCGGTCCTGGCTGTCCCCCTGATGCTGGGATGCAGGGGTGGTCCTGACTGTTCCCCTGATGCTGGGATGCAGGGGGGGGGTCCTGGCTGTTCCCCTGATGCTGGGATGCAGGGGTGGTCCTGACTGTTCCCCTGATGCTGGGATGCAGGGGGGGAACGCGGTCCCAGCTGTTCCACTGATGCTGGGGTGCAGGCTGGCACCGTGGTCCACGCTGCTCCCCCAGGGATGCAGGGGTGCGTGCGGGGGGGGGAGCAGTGTGGTCCTGCCCTCCCCTCTCCTCCCCCCCCCGCCCCCCCCCCCCCCCCCCCTCCGCGAAATGCTGCAGGGAGGGGGCAGCACGATCGCGACTCCCCCCCAGGCGATGCCGGAGAACGCGGGCGGTTCGCTGCGGTGTCCCCCAACCCCGGGTGATGTCGGGGGCAGAGCGCTGGGGGGGGTGGGGGGGGTGGGCGGGGGCGGCAGGCGCAGCCCCCCCCCCGCCGTGCTCGGTGCCAGCCCGGCATCACGTGCCGCTCGGCGGCCCCCGAGCATGCCCAGCTCCGGCTCCGGCTCCGGCTCCGGCTCCGCTCCGGCTCGGGCTGGGGCTGGGGCTGGCCGGGAGGATGCTGTGCCCGTAGGCAGCGGGGGGGGCTCCGGCCGCTGCCCGCTCCGCACGGTGAGTACCCCCAAGCGCGGCTCCCTCCCTTCCTCCCCCGCCTCTTCCTCCTCCTCCTCTCGGGCGCTGAGGGGGGGGGGGGGGCACGCAGCGGCGCGGCAGAGCATCCCCCCCCCACCGGGGGTGTGTGCCATGGGGCAGGCGGGGGGGTGGGAGCTGTGCAGGGGGTGCTCTCTTAGGGAAGGGGGGGGACGGACACTTGTGCTCTAGCGGGAGCGGGTCACAGCCCCCCCGGGGTGCCCTAAGCGCACCCCAATACCAGAGCAGGGTGCGCTGTGGGGGCCGGCACCTCCCGGCTACCCGAGGGGCTGGGGGCCAGGCTCCCCTTCCACCCCCCCCCGCCCCTCCTGCCGCGCTTTCGGTGAAAAGTGGGGACACCCCACACACACACACCCCCCCCCCCGAGCTGTCCCCGCCGTGTGTTTATGTGCTGCGTGCTGTCCCCACGGCTGCGGGCTGAGGTCCCCTGGGCTTGCACGGGTGGGTGGCACCGAAGCTTTGGGAAGAGACCCGGCTTTTGGAGCCTTGGCTCAGGCACCCCTAAACCCCCATGATCATGACCGGGGGGGGGGGTGGTGGGGGTGCTCAGATGAGCCAGGAACACACACACCCCCCGCCCCAACCCTGCCTGCTGAGGCCGGTCCCCACGGCTGAGCGCTTTGCTGAGATCGCAGCCAGGACGGGCTGTGATGGATGGAGCCCGGAGATGTCGTCTGGCGCTTCCCAGGGACCCAAAGCTCTTCCCTGGGCTTCGCGGCTCCCATCTCGCTGCCTGCTTGTCAGCGGAGAGCCTGCCTCCCCCTCCTCGACACGATCCACCTCGGGGGGGGGGTGGGGGTGGGTGGGTTGTGGGGGTGTGGAGGGGGGTGCGTGTCGCCTGCGAGATGCTGTGCTTGCTTGCCACCCCCCCTCCCCTCTCCCTGCATCGAGGTGTCTGGCGGTGCTGGAGATGAGGCGCGAGCCGCAGCCGCTACCCTGAGCAGTCAATCGCAGCTTTGTTGCGCCGCTGTTAGATCTGAGGGAGCAGGGTTTGATTCATCACATGATGGGGCATGTTAAAATACGCCACGAGTCTATTAAACCCCGGCGGAAGGGGCTGGACTGGCCGCACTGGTCCATCCTCCCCTGGGACTCGGTGGGGACCCCAGCTCTGGCGGCCGTGCCCCTCTGCAGAGGGAGGTTCCAGCCCCTCCGTCACCCCCTTTGCAGGGTCTTTGCCACCCTCCGTGGGCTGTGCTGTGGTGTGGGAGGGCCGAGTCCCGTGTGCACGGTTCGATCTGTACCGCCTGGCCCCACCACCCCGCTCGTGACGTGTGCCGTGGTCCCTTGGGTGCAGGGGGCCGGCTCCCCGCTCCAGATTGCTGCCGTAATCCCTCCGAGCAGGGAGACGAGAGGGAAACTGCCATGGGGAGGGGGTGCTTGGCCATCCCGGGGTGCCGAGGGGTGCAAGCAGGCCTGCCAGGAACCGGGCACAGAGGGACTCAAGGTGGCATTTGCTGGGGGGGGGGGGTGGATACATCCTTCCAGGCAGGCTCGGCTGTTTGCGGCGCTGCGTGCTGCTCTGCAGCCCGGCAGTCAGCAGCACCCGGGTGGTTTCTCCCACTTGTCCACGTCAAGAGCGTCTGCATCCCGCTGTGCATCCCCGGGGCCGAGCACGGGGCAGGAGCTGGGACTGCTGCTCGCCGCACCGTTGCTCCCAGTATGGCTCACCCTGCGGTGCACAGGCGTGCACACGCGTGTGCACACATGTGTGCACACAAAAGGCTCTGTCTGTGCGTGTGGCTGCTCTGGTTCCCTCCCCTGAACCCTGCTGGCATTTTCTCATGGGGAAGGAGAGTTTCTCTCCCGCTCCTATCTGTACGGGTCCCTCTTGTCCCTTTCATTCTGCTGGAAGAGGATGGGGCTTCCTTGCGTGGCCCCGAGGGAGCCTCTGTCTCTCCTCTGCATGACAAGAGCCATGGCTGGGGGGACACCCAGCCCTGTCCCCCACCCTGAGCCAGCCCCTCGGGGAGCCAGAGCCAGGATTAGGACTCCCAGAGAGGAGATAGCTGAGGCATTAAAATTCTTGAGCGTCTGCTAAAAATCACATGGTGAGCACAAAGCCCATCCCCTCCGGCCAGTCTCTGGCTGCCTTGGCCAGACTCTGCCTGTGGGGGAGCAGCCCCAGCACCCCCCAGCCCATGTTGGGGAGCCCAGCAGGCTGTGGCACCCATCCCACTGCACTGGGCCACCAGCACCACCCTGGCTCTGAGCACGCCGTCACCCTTCCTGCATCCCTGGCTGTCCCCTCGGGGATGAGGGTGATGGGGGCAAGGCCAGGGGTCGCCCAGGCAAACCCCATGATGGGGGGCAACTCGCCGCCCGGGTTTGGGTTGCCAGGCCAGTGCTGGCCTTCCTGGAAACCGTATTTTTCTGCCGAGTTCCCATAGAAACCAGTGGGAGCAGCCGCCAGGCTGGCAGGGACGAGGGAGAGGAGGGACGGGCAGGAGCAGGCGGGAGGGTGAGCTCCGTGCCTGGTGCTGCTGGGATGAAGCGGCTGCACTCGGTGCCCCCCCCAACCACCCACACCCCCCCCCCCCCCCGGCTGCTCCCTGCCACGAGCAAGATGCATCAGCATCGCCCTGCGTGCTGGCCGGGGCTCACCGTGCCACAGCGGGGGGGTGTGCACGTGTGTGCACGTGTGTGCATGTGTGTGCACACCCATGCATGCCGCTGCACTGCTGCTCCGCGGCCAGGCCTGGCGTCGTTGGGCACAAACACCAACGCAGATGGGCAGCGGGGGGTTTTAATCCCCTCGAGGCCGCCTGAACCCTTTCACAGCCGGGCAGGGGTTTGGGTTGTTTTCTGCTCCATCTGTGCTCCTGGGAATCAGCTGGGCTGGGGATTTCTCCGGCCTGTCTTTGCTCGCTGGAGGGGAAAGTGCGGCTCCGTAGCTGCTCCTCTCTCTCTCTCAGGCATTTGTAGTAGCATCCCCCCCTTCTGTTTTCCTTAGCTTGAAACATGATAATCTGCAGCAGGCAGAAATAGTACATTGAGGAATGTGCTGTCTCCTCTTTAGCCTCATTTTTCCCCAGGATCTGGCAGCTCCGCACCCGCCCGGGGAAGCCCGGCTGCAGCAGCAGCCGTGCAGCCCCTTCCCACCACCGCGGCGTGGGGAGGTGGGTGCCTTGTGCCAGCCCTCTCCAAAAACACCCCCCCAGTTTCATGGCACTGCTGGAGAGCATCCCCCGGCGTGGGACGATGGGCAGGCGGGAAGGCAGAGGTGACCTGCAAGGAGGGGAAGGGAGGGGACACATGCTCTCCAACCTCCCCAGCCCTGCCCGCTCCTCCCAGCATCCGAAGCTGGAAAAAAATCCTAGAAATGGGCTGTTTCTGTGCAGGCAGGTCGGGGCCCTCCTCGTTTCTAGCGCGGTTCTGGGTTTATTTCAGTTTTTACTCCGCAGCAGGAGAGCAGAGAGCCTGGCGAGGGCTCCCCGGGGGAGCAGCGGCCACGGGGCAAGGTCGCTCCAGCCGTGGTATGCAGGGAATCAGGTTGGATGATTGCAGTGGCTGGTTGTGCCCTTAATCTGTGAATTCACCGAGGCTCTTTAATAAAGATTCAAAGTCACCAACTTCTCAATTAAGGGATAAGACAGCTCTTGATCCGTGTTTCTGGGTCAGCTGGAGAAAGGCCATTTAAGACCTGGGTGATTGCTTTCCTTTAATGTTTCTGAAAGAGATGACTTTTGAATAAACACCTTGCCAGTGTGCGCTGTGCGGGAGGGCGTGTGGCTCAGCCACCTCCGAGGCAGGACCTGCAGCCTGGAGTCCAACCCTGGCTGCTCCTGAGTCATGGGCTGAGCTCGGGAAAAAGTCTCTCCTCTTTTCCCCACAAAACACGGGTGCTCCCTGCTGCGTGGTGCTGGGTGAGGTCCCGCTCCTCTGGGATGCTTTGGGCAGTTTCACCAGCCCTGCAAGGTCCCGCCACTGCCGTGCTGCTCTCTGCCAGGTGTAGGGCAGCCTTGCAGCGAGGCTGAGGATGCCCTGCCTGGCCCTAGCAGGCTCTCTCGGAGCAGCCAAGGGGCTCGGGGAGGTGGGTCGGACCCTCTCGGGCTCAGCACCAGGGCCACCAGCTCCTCGGTGCATGCCCATGGGTGGTCTGCACCCTGCCAGGGCCCCCAGCTCTCGAGGGTGCTTCTAACCCTCTGTTTACCTCAACAACAGCCGCTTGCATGGGTGTTAATTGCAGGAGCTGGCAAGGCACTAATTAGCAGATAATGAGACAGCTTTTGCGTGCGTCTGGCATCATGTCGACGAACGCCCAGCTCCAAAGGCTGTGCGAGGTGTCGGTGATGTCCCTGTCCCGCTGGCCCCTCTCCCCCCCCCCGGCTGCTGCCCTCCCTGCCTGCCCCACTCCTCCAGCCTGCCAGACCGGGGCAGCTCGGGTTTTTCTTCCAGCACCCCATCTTCCCGCCGTGACGGGTCTCAAAACAGCCGCTCGATGCTCCTCTGGTTATTTAGAGCCGGCGAGTTCCCGTCCCTGCTGTGCGGGACTCGGGTGGCAGCTCAGGCTGCTCCGAGCCCCCGAGTCCCACTGGTAATTAAGTGGCCGCCCAAGCCTTCGCAGCGCAGCCCTTTGTTCTCGGAGCAGGGAGGCAGGATCCGGCCGACGCGGGGCTCGTGCTACCCCCTCGATTGCCACCGTCTCCCCTCGCCAGGTACCATCCTTCCTCATAGTGTCCCCAACCCCCGGGGAACTGGAGGTGGGGACTGGGGCTGGGGATTTGATCCCTGGGGTTTGCTCCATGACCGAGCAAAGAGCATCCTCCCGCGTCCTCCCATTGCTCCGGCCCCTCATCTTCCCCCCCCCCCCTCCGCTGTCGCCCTGCCTGCTGAGCAGCAAGAGGTTGCTGTTCCTCTCTGCCTGCCTGCAGTCAGCGGGGACGGGGAGCCAGTGCTCCCCTCCAAGGCTTCTTTCCATCCTCGCCTGCAGCCCGGTGCCGCCGAGGCCTGGAGCCTCGCACCGGCCACTGGCAGCCCGGTAAGGCCCCCCCTGCCCCCCCCCCCAGCACCACACTGGAAATGGGGTGCACGGGGCGGGCAGCGGCACCGGCATCGCCGGGCTTGGCTGGGGCTGGGTTGAGCGGGAGCTGCCTCTCGGGGTGCAGCCCCACAGACCCGGGGGGGGGGGGGTGTGGGGGGATGATGTGCCGTGGGTCGGGCCTCCCGTCTGTGGCTGTCGCCCAGTAGAACCAGTCTGGCAACGCCGGCAGCACCGGCCACCTCCCAGCCCGGCTCGGCCAGTTCTGCACCAGCCGGCACGGCCAGCCCTGTGCTCGGCGCTCCCCGGGGCACCGGCTGGGCACGATACGGTGCGTGCTGGGCTCAGCACCCTCCTTGGGGTGCTGGACACCTTGGGGGGGGGGCTGTATTCGGTGCCGGGTGAGGATGGGATGCGTGTGCCCGTGGCAGAGCCAGCGCTGGGGACAGCACCCCAGCTTTGGGGGGAGAAGAGCTTCAAAACTCCATCCTACTGGCATTGCCCCCAGCAGCCTTCCCCCCACCGCCCCCGCTCCAGGCTGGGCCCCCCGGGGGGGTTTGGGGGGACTCGGCCAGGGTGGAAGGTCCGGGTCCCTCCGTGGTGGGTGCTGAGCTGCAGCCGGCGGGTGGGTGGTGCGGTGCCTGCGATCCGGCGGGCGAGGGCTAATTACAGCCCAGAGCTGGCTGGGTTCAAAGAGCTTTGCCAGGGCAGGTGAGGCTGGCGCTGTGCACTCAGCACCATCCTGCACTCGCACCAGGGCTCAGCCCAGCCTCCCCTCCTGCACCCCCCATCTCTGCTCCTCTCTGCGGTTACTGGAGGTGAATCCCGCCCCCCCCCCCGCCCCGGCTTTGCAGGGATTCACTTCCAGCGGTGAAAAATCCTTGGGTGCTTTGACGGTGGCGGGATTGTGGCTTTTTGTGCTGCTCAGGGCCTGGCGGATGGGTGCAGGATGAGGCCGGGGTGTGTGGGGCAGCTCTCATGGCTTTAGCATCCCCGACCCTCCACGAGCGCAGCCGGAGGTGGCTCAGCTCCCACCCCAGGATCCTCCTCCCTCTTTCCAACCCCATCCTCGCGGTCCCTGGAGTCACCATCACTTGTCACTTGTCCCCCTGCACAGCCACCCTCGGGGCTGCTCAGGTCCCACAGCCAGGACCCGCACCCCAGGGCACTATAACGTGGTGGGGGTTCAGCCCTGGACCCTCTTTGCAGGGGGATGCTTGGGGGCCAGGAGGTCCCCCAAAGCCCCAGCCCTCGGCCATCTGCTTGATGCGCTCAAACTAATTTTCTAGCCTTTATTGTTCCAGAGAATTTGAAAATGCGATTGCACCCTCAGGGCCCAGAAAACGAAAGCAAATCAGGAGATATAAATCTACTGGTTTTGCCTTTGTCTGGTTATTTTAAAGCCAGTTGCATGGTGCCAGCCTGCCAAGTCTGGGGGCCTGGGGGGGACCCCAGGCTGGGGCTCACCAGTTCCTCCACCGTGCTGATCTTCCTGCAGAGTGCGTTCGCCAGATCTGCCGTGTGAGTGCGGGATTGTTTTTTCCCCTCTTTTTTTTTTTTTTTTTGTTTTTGTTTTTGGTTTTTGTTCTGTTTTGTTTTGTTTTTTTAATGCATGTTTTGTGAATGTGCAAATGCAGTGACCTTTTTTGGGGGCCGCCCGGAGCTCCGGCTCTGGCTGCCGGCTGCTCTTCTGCTTGTCAGGGAGATGAAGGTTTCAAGAGCTACGTGCAAACTCCAGGGCCTCTGGGCTCCAACACTCAGTTGCAATCGCGGTGATGAGCTCTCGGAGGGGAGGAAGGAGCTCGTTTCCCATCTCTCCCCGTGTGCCCGGAGATACCAGGCCCTTCATCAGCCCCCAGCGCCGCTGCTTCGCATCCTGTCCCCGTCTTCCCTGCCTCTCCTCCCTGCTAGCTACAAGCTGTTATTGGCGTGACCTTGTCCCCGCTGCCGTCACAGAAGGCTCCAGTGGCAAAACCTCCCTGCTGTCCGCAAGGGTCCCTGGCTTTGGGCAGCCTGGGATGGACTCATGGTGCTGCAGGGGGGGGGGTTTGGGGCAGCTGAGAGCAGAGCTGCCCTGTCCTTGGGGTGACAGGGTGGCCTTGGTCCAGGTGCCACCCTGCTGGGAGCGGGCTCTCGGGGCTGCTCCGGCTCCCAGGAGGATGCTCGTGGGCAGCGGAGCAGCACAGACCCCAACTCCCAGTCCCGTGGGACCAGGGCTTGGTGGCAGCATCCCGCTGCCGGCTTCGGTGCTTTGAGGGTGCAGGGGGGGGGTCTGTGGCGGAAGGCAGGGCTGGGGCAGCAGCACGGGGCTGCATTGATGCCTCTGGGGAGAGACAAGACAGCAGCTGGGAGCAGGATGCCCAGCCACAAGTGGGGAAACTGAGGCACAGAGCCAGCACAGTGGGGATTTGAGCCGGTGACCTCTCTGAGGTGAGGTGCCTCCCTCTGACTCATCCTGTCTCCACTCCAGAGAGCTCCTGAGGTTTCGTGGCGGGGGTGTGCGTGTGCGCCTGTGCACGCGTGCACTATCTGGCACCCAGCAGCCCCATTTCCTGATCAGGGTTTGGGTGTTACCATCATATAATTAGTCTGTAATTGCTCTGTGATGAGGTAGCAATCCTGCGGCAGGGCTGCGCTCTAAAAGGGTTTCCCCTGCAGCTCCCTCCTGGCATCACACCCCGAGCCCCGTGCAGAGTGGGGGGAGTGGGTGTCTGCCATGGGGTCACCGCCAGCTTCGCTCCTCCTAGGTGCGGGTTGGAGGGATCTGGGGCACGATGTCCAGGCAGAGGGGTCTCCTCTGTTCTTGCCCGCTCCCTCCCTCTTTGCTCCTCCCAGCGGGTGGCACTGGGGGCACTGGGAGGTGGCGTGTCCCCGCCGTGCCCGTGCCAGCCTGGCAGGCTGCCCTGGCTCCTACCAGCGCTTCCTTTCAGTCCTTCCTGGCACCCACTCGCTCCACTGCCTCCAGGGCCCTTTGGGGATTTCCTCTGCCTCGCCCATGCTTGTCCCCACTGGCATGGCCACCCCACTGGTGGGGTCCCGCTTGCCCGACCTGTGGCCACTGTGCCCAGCTCCCACATTGCCCCAGGGGAAGAGCCCCCGCTCAAAGTCCCCCAAAGTGCTGCCGGGTGAGAAGGGGGCTCCTCTCCCTTCCTCCTGCCCTGTTTCCTTCCTCCCGCTCCCCGTGGCCCTCCAGTCCCATTTAAACACCCCCACCCCGCAGCCAGAACAGAGAGAGCTGGGTATTTATAGCTTGGCACGGAAGCTGGGAGGCAAACATGCATGGAGGGGGGGGGTGGGTTGTTTTGGTCTTTTTTTTTTTTTTTTTTTTCCCAGTCCTCCTATTTTAAAGGCCAGGCTGGCTCTGCCGGAGGTGGGGGTGCCCACGCGCTGGCAGATCCCGTTTGTAGGTTCTGGGAATGGGACCGAGGGTGCCAATCCACCCCATTTTCTTCCCTCGCCATGCCCAGGCACCGCGTAGTGCTGAGTTTGGGTGGGAGGGAGGAGGAGCTGGGTACGGACGGGCACCAGGGGAGAGCCCATCTTTTGGGGTGGCCCCAAGAGCCGCTCTCCCCCCTCAAGGGTGGGTTTGCATCCTCCCGCCCTGGGATGTGGCATCACCCCACGGGGGATGCTCAGCCCTGGGTTCCTGGCAGTGCAAGTGGGGTGATGCGGTGAGAGGCAGCGAGGAGGAGGAGGAGAAGTCGACCGAGGAAGGCTCAGGTGTGTGTGTGTGTGCCAGCCCCGGGTGAAGTCCACGTGCTCTGCTCTTGCCTCCTGTGGGCTTGTTTTCCTCGGCAGCATCTCTTCTTTCAGGTTGGCTGAGCAGCAATGATTAGCAATTCCAGTTTTTATTTCGAGTCTAATGCAGTCAGGTTGTGTGCGCCTCTGCCCCCTTCATGCCCCCCCTGCCTTTGCTGCCAGGTTTCCCCAGACAAATTGTTTGCTCTGGTGTGTGGGTTTTGGTTTGTTGTTTTTTTTTTTTTGTTTTTTTTTTGTTTTGGTTTTTTAATTATTATTTTTCCCCTCTCCCCTGAATCGAGTGAATCGTCTGATTTGAAAACAACAAACAACTGTTGTGTGCGAACGTAATGAATCTTTTAAAGCTCATCAAAGCGAGAGGTTGCATGCGTGCCATGGGGGGTCTTCTGGGGGAGTGTTTGGGGGGTGTAACACCCCTCAGCCTTGGGGTGCAGTGCTGGAAAAAGGGCTTGTGATAGCAGTGAGGCTGCATGGGGCCTTATCTTATCCCCGGGCTTATCACCAGACATGCTTGTGCTGCAGATAAGCAGGACCTTGGGTTCAGGCGCGGGTTGTTAAGGGGGGAGCGATGCTCCGTGTCCCGGCGCTGGGGCACGGGTGGGCACCAAGGATGCAGCGTGGGGGCTGAGTCCCCCTGCTCAGGGGTGGGGGCACCGGTGTGGGGTCCCTCTGCAGCTCGGCTTGGCTCCCCAACACCTCGGTGCACAGGGGTGGGAGCACGAAGCAGCCCCCCCGCCACGGCTGCCACGCTCCCGCGGGCGGGGGGAGGATGTACCTTTTGTGGAGTGGACGGTGCAGAAACAGCGTGTCAGGTTCAACCCCAGCCTTTCTTCTCTTCAAGCAAAAGTGCAAAACCCCCCCACTTTTAGCCCAAGGAGGTGACTGTGGGTTCATCTAGCTGCTTAAATAGAAGTGCTGTATTCAAAATACCTGAGGAGGAGCCCCCAGCTTCTCCCCCAAGTCCCCAAAATCTCAGTTTGTGCTGGCAGGAGCCCCAGAACTTGCTGGTGGTCCCGGCTCCATTTCCCAGGGATTTGTGATATGCTGGAAAAAGATGATTTTAAGTGCTGCTGGGCCATGTCGGTGTGCACCGGGGGAGCCCAAGAGGGGAAGTGTTCATGCAGGACACGGTGGGTGCTGTCCTGGTGGGGCAGGAGGACCCACCATGGGGCCAAAGTCCCTCGAGGTGGCCCTGGGGACGAAATCCCTGTCCGAGGCCATCTCATCCCCCTCGCACCCGCTCAGTCTGGGCTCTCCAAAGGCAAATTTGCTCTTCCAAAGTACCTTTTGCCAGATGCTGGGGATCAGGGTGCTGCACGGGGTGGACCCCTGGTGCTGGTGCCTGTACTGGGGAAGGGTCCTCATGCCCTGCACCGTGGGGGGCTCTGGGGGCAGCCGGTGGCCCTGCCCCGAGGGGAGTGAACGGCAAAGGGTGCCTGGGGAGCCACGGGCAGCCAGGTTGGGGGGTCAACAAGCCTCCTACCTCTCCTCCCCGTGATTAGGCGAGTCGATAAGAGCTTGGGAGACAGGTAGCTGGGGCGATGCCCCTGCGCTCGTGCTGCCTGCTGGTAAACAGGCTGTTTTTGTTTGTGCGAAGCCCGGCAGCGCCCCGGGGCTGCTTGTGCAACCGGGGCGGGGAGCTGGCTCCGAGCACTGTGGGGCTCATTGCACCCCAGCTGGAGAGCCCTCAGCTGGATCCGGCCCCAGGAGGGCAGGGAAACCCCAAGGCTGCGCTGCCGCGGAGCTGGCAGCCCTCCCCAGGTATGAGCAGCCCCTTCTCAGCACCGAGCTCTCCAGGACGGGGATGCCACGTGCAGGAGGGGTCCTCATGGATGTGCCCACCGAGACCCTTCCCGTACCACGGCGTGGCTGCACCCCCAGCCAGCAAAGCAGTTTGGGGGCTCCCCTTTCCCACGGGCAATGCCTAGGACCGGCCCAGCGTCCCCAAATGGGGCACGCCGCCCGGCCCCGCTCGCCCCACAGGCTGGAGCTGGGGTGAAGCAAGCAGCCGTGCACGGAGCCCAGCCTCGCCGGTGGTATGTGGCCGCCCCGGTTCTGGGGTGTAGGTGAGCCTGGAGAACTGGGAAAAACAGGGCAAACAGGGCAGGGTTTTGTCTGCTGGAGTGTTGCGTCCCACTGGAGGAAGCGCGGCCGCTGCGGCGCTGGCACAAGGAAGTCCCGTGGTGGCACGGCCCGGCTGCGCTCTGGCTATCGGCCACGGTGGCCCTGGCGAGTGGAGGGGCTCAGAGGCGTGCAGATGGTGATGGGCACCCACCACCCTGGGTCGTGCACGTGGCATTACAGCCCAGCGCTGCTGGGCGAGGCGGTCCGAAATTTTCAGTGACCGCGGGCAGGCTGGCAGATGACCCAGCACAGTGCCGAGTCCCTCCAACCTGTTTTATTGGGGGTTAAAAAATACACTATTTGCTTTTCCCACATTGCTGTTTTTAGCACCCAGGCGGGTGGTGCCTGCTGGTGGCTCCCTGCCCCTTTCCCGAAGCACAGAGCCCACTCCCGTTGCCTGGGGAAGGAAAATACATCTGAAGGATGACATAAACCAGCGTCAGGCTTCGCTTTGAGCCGATACCAGTGCGTTGAGGGCTGGGACCAGTGGCAGGGGGGCTCAGGCAGTGGTGGCCACTGGCTGGGTGGCGTGGCCGTCCCCGGTGGAGGGCTGGCGGGTGCCTGGCGTGGCTGGGAGCAGCGGGAGTGGCGTGAGAGCCGGCGCGCACGGAGGGGGGTGTGTGTGTGTGCGTGTATGTGCGAGCGCCTGTTTATATAGGAAGGAGCCAACCTACCGTTTCAGATTTCAAACCTCGCTTATCAACCAGGCCGTCCCTGCCACGCTTGGACGTGGCGGCTCTCGGAGGCGACCGATTTTTCTCCCCCCTTCCCCACCAGTCCAGAGCTCCCCGCCTTGGCACCGAGCCCCCCCACCCTCCCCACGGCCGGTGCCGTGGCCCCGGCAGCGCCCGGCGAGCAGGTAGGCTGAGATAACTGTGGGTGCTCTGCCCTCGCAGCCTGGCCTGTTGCCGGGGATAAGGAGGGGACCGGGGGGGATGGAGGAAGATCCCCCGGGGATGGAGGGAAGGGGATGGAGGTGCTGGAGGGGTTTGCACTGCGCCGGGGCAGCCAGTGAGTCGGGCTTTGCTGGAAGATGGGGCCAAAGCTTGTGGGGAGGGCAGCTTGTGAACGAACCCCTGGCCGTCAGCGTGGTGGAGGTATTTGCACTGTGCCCACGGGTGGGCAGCGTGTCCAACCGGGCACAGGCATGGGCACGGTGCGCGGGAAAGCCCGGCTGCTGCGCTCTCCCAGGGGTTAAACTCCTTGCAGGGAGCTAAATGGAAGGTGTGGCAGCACGATAAGGCTGGCAGAGCTGGGAGTGGGGCAGAGGCACCCAAGTGGGTACACACAGCTCTGCTTCCAGCCGGGACGTGGGGTGGGATCCTGCCCACCCAGCGGTTTGTGGCTGGGAGGGCTTGTGCCCTGTGCCATGGGCTGGCTCAGAAGTCTGGGGGAGCTGCCGTCCCTGCCCTTAGCTGAGCTGGCTGGGGAATAACTCTGCAATCTCCTGGAAGCACTGCTTAAAATCACCTCTTCTCCCAGGGGAGAGACCCAGCTGTGTCGCCTGCTTGGTTCTGTTTAAAGGGATGTTTTAAGAAAGGCTTTTTTAAAGCAACCCTCTTCTATACCCTGCTGTACCCTCTGCTGTACCCCGCCATGCGTCCCTGTGGTTTCCCAGAGCCTGGAAAAGCCCCTTCCTCCCCAGACCCTCCAGCCGAGCCGCTGCCATCTCACAGAGCAGCCGGGAGGGACGGTGATGCCAGCACCCTGCAAACGCCGGAGGATGCTCCAGCACCGGGCAGCCTCTGCAGCACAGGATGGCTGTGGTTTCCATCCCGTTGCTTCCAGCCATCCTCAGGGATGTCTGGGAGATGGGAGTGATCTCCCCACTGCTCTCCAGCCCTGCCAGGGCGGTGGGTTCATAGCTGAGCCTGATCCTGGCACTATCCCGTTCCTTCCTCCCCTATTGCTCCAGCGATGGTGGGCGATCGAGCTCCAGTCTGGAGCAAAGCGCTCTCTCCTCCCGCCAGCATGTCCTTCACTCCATCCCAGTGCCGCAGGGACACTCATTAATTTTGTGACAAGGAGGGACCTTTAGCAGCTTCTGGTGATTCCCAGCGTAGCACAGAGCAGGGATGTCACCTCTGCGGTCCCCACGTGGTGCCTGCTCTGTCCTGCTGGGGCAGGGAGACACAGGAGGAACATATCAGGGCAAGTCAAGTGCATGGCTGCCTTTCTTCCACTTGCTGGTTTCCTCAGAGGTTGAGGTTTCTGATCACATTCCCTTGTCCATTCCCTTGATTCCCAGTGGCTTCTGCGCCAGATTGGGCTGGGGACGCTGGTCTTCCTGCACGTGGAACATCCTCCCCTGACCCAAAGCCACAGGAAAGCAGGAGACACCGTGCTGCAGGCTCTTCCCACATGTATCGGCCCACCTCTGCCCTCTGGAAACTCGGCGCCAGCCTCCGGCTCTTCCCAGTGCCAAGCAAACCAGTTCCTAGTTGAGGGCAGCCACCGCGCTCGCTCCCCTCGACTAAACCTGCTGCGGCTCCCCAGCTCCGGCTGCCCGTGAGCATCCTCGGGGGGGGGGGGGGTTGCTGCGGGCAGGCACGTCGGTGAAGGGCTCATCCGGGCTGTGCTGCCACCGGCAACGGCATCGCCAAGAGCCCTTCACTGGGCTGGGACTGGCCTGGCTCCAGCACCAGCCCAGCTCAGTGGCTCCTGTCCCACCGGCTCCCCTCCCCGGGCACGGACCGGAGGCTGCATCTCCCCCCGGGGTGGAGGGAAGGTTGGGGCGGCGTTTATTTACGTGATGCTGGGGGAGAAGGGGGAACTGGCAACAGGCTCGCTTGCAAATGGGATTTCTGAGAAGCGGAAAGCTGGCGCGCATTCAGCCTGGAACCGTCCTGATTTCCAATTGGAAACATCCCACGGTGACTAAACTTCATTCAGGGGAAGATCTCGTTTTGCAGAGCCGGCGCCGCGCTGCTAAACTCGCCCGCGGCGGTTGCACCGTTGCGGAGGTGGCTGCAGGGAGGGGGACGAGGAGCAAGAGGAGGACTGTTCGGTGGCACGGAGGCGTGCCCTGTCCCCACACTGGTTTTGCTCCACTCCGGGAGATTCTGAGGATCCAGTCTGGTGGGTGTGGAAGGTTTGCAGCTCCCTCTACTTTTCCCCCAGCAAATTTCTTGTTTTTCCCCTGCAGCTGCTCCCCGGGGCTGTTGTCACTGTGCGCATTAATCGGGACACTGTTGGGAAGCTGGGAACTGCTGGTGATTCACCAGGAAGCTGTGCCCAGTGACTGCCCGGGGCACGGCCCTGTCACACCAGGGTGTGGTGGGCAGGAGATAGCAATAAAATCAGGATTGTCCCATCCGAGGGCAGCGAGGGAATTGCTGCGCCCATCCTAGTGCTAATGGCCGAGCGTTTAATGGCCGGTGGAGGAAGCTAATGGCTCCATATGGTAAGCACCTGCAGATAGCAGAATTCTTGGTGGGTATTCAGAGGAACCGGACAGTGTCCAGCCTGACTGGCCCACCGGAGGCTGTGCCCAGGACAGCTGTGCTGGAGGCAGGAGCTGGCAGCTCCCAGGGGCCAGGGGGAACACTCAGCTCCCCAGCACCCACATCCTGGTGCAGAGCCACTCCGAGCCCGGCAGCAGGGTCCAGTGCCTTGGTCTGCTGCTGTTTATGGGACCGCTGGGATTTGGTGCAGAGAGCCCTGACACGCTGATTTATCTCTGTCTCCAGAGACCCGTTCTGGCTGTGTCAGCTCAGCACGGGGCTTGGGGGGTCGGCTGTGGTTTCCCCCCACCCGGGGATGCCCCACGCCGGGACAGCACCGTTGCCAGGGCAAGCTTGGCAAAGTCAGCAGATCCTGAGCCAGTGCCTGGGGTCTGGGGAGGGGCTGGGCCTGTTGGGTTTGGTCTGTTTGCTTAAGAACAGACCTCCTGGTTTGGGGGACCTTTGGTTCCCACTCTATTTGTACACGGAGGCCGGCGGTGTGGGCACACACCAGGGAGGCTCTGGGGCTGGGGGCTGGCGGTGCTGGGGCCAGGAGGAATCGGAGGCATCCGTGGGTGCCAGGCTCGGCTCCTGCTCGTGGCAGGTCCTTGCTGTGGTGGCTTTTCCTGGGCGCTCAGGGGCACTTTTGGCTGCTCCGCATGTTGCACCCGTTGGCACCCACACCGTGATCCCGGGCTGCTCTCCGGGGCTGTGGGCCGTGCTGCAGACGGCTGCAGGATCGGAGAGCCCTGGCCAGCCCCGAGCTGCCCGGAGCCGGTGCTCGCCCCGTCCTTGGGAGCTTTTTTGGTGCAATGCACTTGCACAACCGAGATGTGTGTGCTGTTGCATCATAGCTCGGTTACAAGCTGTTCCAAGTCCTGCGAAGGTACAGGATCGTATCTAAAAATGGAGAGTTTCCCCATGTACTGCCATCACACCCATGCCGATGTAAGGGGAGCGTGGCATTGCACGAGGAAGGCAACTGGGACGGCAGTCGCGCTGCCGGGGAGGATGACAGGCTCCCCGCGGTGACAAGCTGCCGACTGGGCCGGCTTCGCCGCGGCACGGCAGGCAGAGCTGAGCTGCTCCTGCCCAAAGGTAAATCCCCGTGGGCACACGTGGCCATGCTGGGCCGTCGTGGCCATCAGACCGTGGCGAAGCCCCGGGATGCATGAGCCTTTTTGCAGAGACCCGAGCGTGCTGCTGGCATCCACCCAGCCTCGCCGCTCCGGCAGGTGTGGGGCTCCGTGCCGGCACGGCATGGCACAGCCGGCTATGCCAGGAATGCGCCGAATGCGTCGGGACTTGACTGCAGGAGGTCGGGGTGCAGAGCAGCCGATGAGTCACTTGGAGGGCTGGCAGCGGCGCGGCGAAACTCCTGAGCCGGGGCAGAACCAGGGCTGCCACGACCCCCTAACCCAGACCCCTCCCCTCCAAACCCAAACGCCGGCGGGAAGCGTGCCGGCAGCGCTCTGCCGGGGTCCCGCAGGCTGGCAGCGTTGGTGTTAGCAGAGCAATGCACCATATCATGCTCCCCGCACCCTGGGGTGCTGCATTTACAACTTTATTTTTCATCTGTATGAGCGCACCCGTTTGCTAAAGCACTCGAGTGAGAGCTGCCCCTAGGAGATCCGACAGCGGAAAATCGGTAATTTAGACAAAAACAATCAAGAGCCTCTACAGGGAGCGGCACGACCTGCCGTGGCTGATCAAGCCCAGGCTGGGGCTCACCCCGCTCGCTGTCCTGGAGGCGAGTGGGAATAGCAGCACCCAGCTTTGCAGAGCCCCGAGACTCGCTGCCGGGAGCAGGGAGAGATGCTTCTTTCAGCACCCTGCACCAGAGCATCGCTGCACCCTGCTCCAGGCCCTGCGCCCTCCAAACGCTCCCAACTCGGGGTGTTTGCAAGGAGTTTGTGGCTTTGTGTCCCGCGTGGGTGTGGGGAATGGGAAATTCAAAGGCCGTGCCCATATGCAAAGGGGCTGTGTGGCTCACGGGCACGGGGAGCCGAGCTCAGCCCTGCTGCCGGCGGGTTTTATCAGCCTCTGTGTCTGCATTTATTTAACAGCTCGTTCCCATCTGTGGTGTTTTTAGCCATTTGATGGTCTTCTATCATGATTAAAACCATCCCCACAGCAGCCCTCCGCTTTCCAGCCTGCGCGGGGTGTTGCCGTGCAGATGTTTGTCCAAAACTATTTATGAGCACTCGCAGCCCGGACACCCCCGGGGCTGGAGAAAGCGAAATCCGCTGCGTGTCGGTGTCCGAAAGCCGGAGCTGGGCTGCAGTGCCAGCGGGGTGTCACGGGCTGTGAGTACCTCCAGACCCACGGGACCTGGGACGGGGATGAGGACGGGGACTGAGCCCCTTCTGTGCCCTTCTGCATTTGCAGGGGGACGTGGTGGCTGCCCTGGGCTGGCCAAGTTGGACGTGTCCCTGCTCCGGGTCCTGGCACAGGATGCTGCTGGGGCCGCGGGGGCTGGTGATGCTGGCTGGGGGGACATGGGGGTTTGCTCCCCGGGTGCCGTCGTGCCCCGGGGCTGCGTGGGCAGAGCAGGGCTCTCCTGGCGATGGCACGGCTGGAGGTTAATCATTCAACCCCTTCAGGGTTGGGTAACACACCAGCACTGCAGCCAGTGGTGGTGTTGGAGGGGGGGGGACACATGGGGAACATTTGCCCGTCTGCTTCTCAGAGCTGAGATGTAAGAACAGCCCCTGTGCTTGTCCTCCAGCTCCGGGTGCAGGTGCCCCCTCTCCGTGGGGATGCATGTGGCGGTGTTCTGGACAGCCCCGTGGGTACCACGGTGTGTGGGAGAGGAGGGTGCTGGCAGCACCGTGCGCCGGCTGAGCACCAGCCCTGGGAGCCGAGCCGGCCCCCGGAACGGCCGAGGGAGCCAAGAGCCACGGCTGGGTTGTAAACACGCTCGGATAAAGTTACAGCCATTGATGTTTCTTGGAAAAGCTGTGGGAAGGGAGAGCTCCGAGACCCCCGAGCTGAGAGATCCCATCCTGCCCCAGCTCCCACAGCGAGGAGGGGATGGATGTGCCTCGTGGGGGGAGCAGCCCCCAGCCTCCCTGTGCTGTCCCGCTCCTCGGGGGGCAGAGGGCTGTGGGGCTCAGCCCCCCGCCCCGGGATAGCTGCTGCCAGCCGCCCCCAAGGCTGGGGGAGCTTTCCCATGGCTGAGCTGCTTATGGCTCGGCTGGATGCAGAGGCAGGATGCGGCCCTCGGGGCTGTGCTGGGACACGCAGGGCTGCTCCTGGGGCCTGTGCTGCCGAGGGAGAGGTTTGGGGTGCAGAGAGACATGACGCTGCGGGAACGGCCGCGGGTCCACGGGGGGTTGCGGAGCCCCTTGGAAGCCCCTTCGCAGCCCCGGCGGGTTGGGCTGCCGCGCCGTTAAAGGGGCTTCCAGCGCGAGCAAAGGATGCTTCCCATGCTCATCCCGCAGCGGCACGGAGCCGAGGGGGTTAAGGCTGAGCCGGCAGCTGCCGTGGCTGTTAATGATTGATATCAGTGATGGTCTCCGTGGGTTTGGAAGGAAATCATCTACCCCGGCTGCGGGAGAGCGGCGGGGACGGCGGGGACGGCACGGGTGAGTGCGTGCGTGTGTGCGTGCGTGCGGCGTCGGCACGGAGCCCGGCCGTGGCACACGTGGGCCATTGTCTGTGGCTGGTGCCCGGCCGTGGCCAAGAGCAGCCGGGGACCCGAGGGCGGCCGGCGCGGTGACAGGCGCAGCTGGAGATCTGGCAGGCGTGGAGCCCGTCGCCGTCGGGCTGCTGGGTGTGATTATCGTGTGCGAGGGGGTTAAGCAGGTGCTGAGGATTTGTCCCGGCAGGATTTCTTCAGCGCTGCCACCGTAATCCCCGCTCCTGACCTGACCTGGCCGGGGAGGGGTTGGGGCTGGCTTTGTTTTGATGCCTCGTACCAGCGATTGCTTAGGACAGGTATTTCTGCCTGCTGGAATTAGTTTCTTAAGGAGCTTAGCGAGAGGTTTAAACCCCCCAGGTTTGGGTCCGGCTTGCGGCTCGGAGGCTGTATTAGTGGATCACCTTTGGCAGGGGCGTCACAGCTGCCCAGGCACCTCCGTACCCCCCAGCTGGGTTTGGGGGGCAGCACCAAGCCCAGCCACGAGCTGTGACCCTGCCTCCCCGGCCCCCCGTACCCCCAGCCCCAGGCCAAGGGAGGAGGAAGGTGTGGAGCCCCACAGCGGTTCCAGATTTGTAGGAGGCTCTGGAGGGCGGGGGGGAGAAGCTGAAGGATTGCATCCTGATCCGATAAACGCTCTTTTTGTCTCGTGTCCGCTCACCCGTGCTGGTGCCCCGTGCCTCTCGGGGTCTGCCGCGGTTCGGCTCCGTGTGCCAGCAGCTTCCCCCCATCTCCGAGCCCCCAGGCTGCATTTGCATCTGTCCACCACTGGTTTCATCCCTGCTCATCTCCTGGGGGGATCCGCTCCCGGGCCACCCCCTGGGTGGGGAGGGGTGTTTGGCTGGTGGTGCCACAGGAGAGCGGCCGGCTGCCGAGGGGCTGCCCTGTCCCGCGTGGAAACAGTGGCTCCTGGCAATCCTGTGCGTGTGGGGTTTGGGCTCTGTCCCCAAGAAGGGACAATGGAGTGACATGGTTAAAGCAGGGCCACGCACTCAGTGCTTCCAGCTCTGGACTGTCACCTGCTCTGCCCTGGGTGCTGGACCACCCCGCCACATGGCTGTGACACTCCCCAAATGTCACCCCGTGTGGATACAGGATGCTGCTACGCCTGCCCCAAACTCTCTGTCTCCCACAGCAGCACATTTTGGCCAGGCCACCTCTGTGGGCCATGCCTGTGATGGAGCCGGGGTTGCCAGGGAGATAAAACACAAACTCCCAGTGCTTTTTGTGCTTTTCCCTGACCCCAGCTGGAGCGGGAGTGGGGGACTCGCCCTCCCCACAGCCGGCGATGCTGGCTGCCAGCAGCCACTTTGTTCTCTGGAAATCCCCTGACTTCCCCCTGCTCCCGGCCGTCCCTCTCTGCCGTGCCGAGGACAGCAGGGGCTTCTCCTGCTCTCCCTCCCCACAGATTCCGGCTGGCTGGGATGTCCCTGCTCGGGGCCACCACCGGCTCCTGCGCCAGCCCGGCTGCGTGCCGACCCTGACGTCTCATGTGGGTTGTTGTGGGTGTGCAGGAGCCGCCATCCGCCCTCACCGGGGACTTTGCCCTGGCTTGGCAAGGCCGGCACGGCAGCTCTGCTGCCTCCCAGCTGGATCCAGCTCAGGCTTTTCTGCCGACCCTCTCGGCCAGGCTCCCGCGGGGACTCGAGTGTGTGTTTGGGTGGTGAAGCCTGGCCTGGCCGTGGTGCTTGGCTGCATCCTCGCACCCCAAAACCCTCCCGAGGTGCACGGGGTAAAGCTCCCCAGGCAGAGGCTTTTTTGCTCCGGGGAGGCTCTCGCCGGCACCGGAGGCAGCTGCCGTGTGCGGTTTGTGGCGGAGGGGAGGTGGCAGAGGGGATGGGTGCTGGGACCAGCACCCTCCCGCCCGCGAGCCGGGTGCGGGAGGAGGCTGTGCGTGCGCGGGAGCCTGGGGTTGGTAGCACGGGGGGGGCTGCGCTGCCTCCTGGCCCCCAGCCCTGACGGACGCCGTGCCAGAAACGCTTGCTCAGCTGGATGGCGGGGATTAAGGCCGGGATGAGGTTACGGAGGAGAACCGGCTGCTGGTCCCTGCCGTGCCGGGAGCCGGCCGGCCGGGGATGGGCCTGAGGGAAACCTCAGCGTGCGGCTCCACACCGAGGGCCGGTTTTTGAGTGTCCACAAGCTGCTTTCTTCCCAAAGGCTGATCTTGCTGCAAATCCGACAGGCGCTGGGATTTCCAGGGCTGCCTGTCGGCTCTGCTGAGCCCACGGCGGTGCCTGGCCAGGCACGGGGTGGGGGGGGGGGGCGTTTCTTGCAGCTTTCCATCCCGCCTCTGCCTCTGTCTCCTCTTCCCCTTCAACCTTTTCCCCTTTCGCTGCCCTCTCCCAGGGCTGGCATGTAACTCTTACAAATCCAGAGCGATTCGGAAACGCCGAGCTGCATTTCCCACTGGGTTGTGGCCCGGGCTTTTGGCCAGGGCCAGGGCTGGCACAGAACACCCTGCGGCCAGCTCAGCCCTGCCGAGGGCGTGGGGAGCATGCAGGGCTAGATTTTATTTTTTCCTGCTTGAGTCATTCAACGGGGGTTGAAGAAGCTGCAGCGACGGAGCAGCCCAGGGCCTTGCTCGGCAGAGAGCCGGAGCTGGGGACAGCCCAGAGCAGAGACGCTGAAGCAGCCGAGCTGCTGGCACTCATCCCCCAGCTGCAGCCACTCCGCCAGACCCGCTCACGCTGCGCCTGCAGAATTTAATTTAAATTTCTTTCCCTTTTTTTTTTTTTTTTTTTTTCCCCCTACTGCATCTCAAGCATGCACTGTGCCAGCCCCATGGGGCAGAGCCAAGCCCTGTGCACCCCCTGCACCAAGCAGTATGGCCCTGCGGGTGTGGAGGGTCCAGTTTATCGGTGCATTATAGTGCATTTGCTCCTGCCCTGGGCTCCCCATGCAAGAGAATTTGCACTTGTTCATCTGAGGGTGGATTTTCTCTGCCAACCCCCTTGAAGGGGCCATGGGCGATGGGGAGACCCCACATCCCTTCCCATGGGTGCTGAGCGCTGCAGTTAACTGGGAGAAAAGGGTTTTCAAGGGCTTGGGTTGGAAGAGAGGGATGTGGCTCAGGAGGAGAGGGAGAGGTGAAGAAAGGGCTAGAAAAACAGAGGAAGGAGGCCAACACACAGGGCGTGTTTGGCTGCTGGCCACGCAAGCCCCTTGCTCGGGAGCTGCCTGGATGCTCGCCCCGAGAACATGGGTAAAACATCCAGACGAAGGGTTTTGATTATCCCTTCGGAGGGGGGGGGGTTGCAGGCAGCCTTGGCTTCCCGCCCCCTCCTGCCGCTCCCTGCCGTGGTCTGGGGGTGGCCGAGCCCAGGACGGTAACCCCTCCATCCCCGCCGAGCCCCCCGAGGGGCTGGGGTGACGGGGGTGGCGAGGCGCTTGCCGGAGCTGAAATTCGGGTTGGGGCGTGGGAGGACGAGGCGGTTGGATCCCCGTGGCACACCGCCAGCCCGGGAGCTGGGGGGGTGATGTTGGCCTGCGGCGAGCGCTCGGAGGGGAGCCCCGTGGCTCTGGCATTGCACCCCGGGCAGGGCTGGTGGGGAGGGGGGGGGGGGGGGTCAGGCTCCCCATAGCCCCCCTGCCCAGCCGCTCTGCTCTGCATTTAGGGCTTGGCAGGCTCCGGAGCCTGGGCGGTGAGCCTGCGCCTCCCCTCCTCCTGCCCGCTCGCCTCCCCGCCAGAGAACAGCCCCGACACCCCGGGGATGGCCGCGGCGCAGGGATGGTTCCTATTAACAAACATCTGCTGCACGCTGCGGGGTTTTGGGGGCTGCTCGGCTGCATCCAGCCAGCCGAGCTGGGCTTGCTGTCTGCTCTTGCAGAGGACCCCCCCTGTGCCCTGTACCAGCCCTTGGTGGGCTTTTCCCAGCTCCACTGGTACATCCCACTTTCCCCATGAGGAAGGGTCCCGACACAGCCGACCGGGAGTCCTGGCATCACCCACCAGTGTTTTGCCCCACGCCGAGGCGTGGTGGGGGGGCTCACAGCTCCCCACACCCCCAGAGCTGGGTGCACCGAGCCCCACAGCGTAGGCTGGTGCTGGGAAATCGCTCCCTCCTGTCACCATTTCACCTGCTCCATCCCAGCTGGGGCAGCATTAACTCTCTTGCACCCTCAGCTGCAGCAAGAGCAGCTCTAAAGCCTCCCGGCCTCCTGCCCGCTGCTGTTCTGGGACGGCTGGGTGGGGGGTGGCACCCATGCGGTGTGCTGGTAGCTGTGGGGGTCCTCGGGCTTTGCTCAGGGACATGCCCCAGCCACGGTTTGTGGTTTGCAAGAGCTGAAAAGCCGTGACTGTCCTGGGCTGTGGAAGGGCAGGGGGGAGCCAGGAGGGTTGTCCTGCTCTCGACAAACTTCAGCTTTGGGGAGGGGGAAGAAAAACAGCATTGAGTGAAAGTTTTGTTCTTCGGTTATTGTGTTTATTCCCTTCTCTTGCTCCTTGGCTTTATGGAAAAAGGAAGAGGAGGTTTAGAGGGTTTTTCTTTGATGTTTACCCTGAGGAAAAACACCGACTCTTCTCCCCCATGGTTCTCACGGGAGGTCTGGGGGACGCCCCCACTCCTGAGCTGCTCAAGCCCTGGAGCGTGTCCACTGGGTTGGCCGTGGAGGATTCCGTGTCCCTGCCCACCCCCGGACACTAATGACTGTGAAATAGCCCAGCTGGTGCAGGGAGAGCAGCGTCTGCTCCAGGCTGGTGAAGCCGGCGTTGAACCCAGGTTGAAGGCTCCCAGAGTGGCCCCCGAGTCTGTTGCAGCCCCCCCTGCCACCAAACTGGGGTGACCGGGGGGGTGAAACCCCCACATTGCAGAGGACGGTGCCTCTGGCGCAGTCGCGGGTGGACTCTGGTGTCCAGCGTGCCCTGGAGCCGCCTTTCCTGCCCTTGCCACGCCGTCCCTTGGGGCTACCATCCCCAAAAGGGGCCACAGCTTTGGCTGGCAGGTCCCCTTTCTCCACGGTGGCCTCGCCACGGGGGTGAGCATCGGCTTTGTCGCGCGGCGGCAGGCTGGCACGTACCCGCAGGCTGTTGGGGGACCTTGACGGTGACTGAGGAGCGGGCGAGTGGCTGCGGAGGGGACGTGGGGACGGCCAGCGCCCGTGGGTTTGCCGGCACAAGGCGGGTGCTGTGGTGGGCAGGTTTCTCCGCGCACGCCTGGCTCGCCCCGTGGCTGATCCCTAAAGGGGTGGATGTAGGTGTTCGGGAGCGGTAATGCCACCGCGTTGGCACATCCTCTGCCCGTGCTGGGGACGTGGTTCCCGTCCCTGGCTGCTCCCTGCCACCCTCCGGGCAGGGACCGCTTGTGCCAGCCCGAGGAACAGCGGGAGCATCCCCGAGGCGGGCACTGGTGCTTGACCTCAGCTCATCCCAGCCTGACCGACTGGCATAGCCGTGACTTCAGGGCACTGGTTTTCGGGAGGAGCAGGAGAATGATGCAACGGCCGGGAGGGGCCAAGCCGAGCAGCACCGCGGGCTGGCTGGGGGGACGGGCAGTGTCCCGAGGTGGTCCCGGGGTGCTGGTGGAGCGGGGATGCGGCGTGATGGAGGCCAGCTGGCTCGCTGTGCTCTGTTTCCTTCTTTGGAGGTTTCTCTGAAATGTCAGCGCTGCCTTCCCGCCCTCCCCAGGCATTATCATAACAGTCCTTGATGTATTTGCATTCGCTTTCCAAAGTGTCCTGCCCAGGCAGAGGGTGGGACACCCCGAATCCTGCTCCCAGGGCTCCCCACTCCGGGGTGTGAAGGGCTCCCTGGGCTTTTGGGGGTGCTGGAGCCCCGTTGCTGGATGCCCTGCGGGGTTCTGTCCGTCCCTCCCACACCCCCAGCAGCTGCTGGGTGCTTGTGCCTGGTCCTGCTCCCCGGGATTTTTTCTTGGCGTGACCTGGGGAAGGGACAGCGGTGTGGGGAGAGCCGGGGGGCGGGGGGGAACGGGGATGGTTTGGGGACAGAAGCAGGGGGAAGGGATGCAGCCAGTGAATCCAGGGCAGCAGCAGAGCTCATCTCAGCGTGGCTGCTTCCCTCGCCGCGACACCCCCCCGCTCCCCCCCTTCCTCCTCCTCGTCCTTTCCAGGCGGCAGCCCCCCACGCACCGCTGCCCAGCTGGGGTGGTGGGGGGGGGGGGGCCCGGCAGCCCCCCGTCCTGCCCCTCTCGCCCTTCGCCTGCCGCCAGCTGCTCCCCAACGCTGCACCTGGGCTGGGGGGGGGGGGGGGGGGGGCGGGGGGAGGCGGCGTGTGCAGCGCTGCCCTTCGCCTCTCCTCTGCGCGGGGACGCGAGCGGGAGCTGTTTGTCCCCGTCGCTTGCCGCACACCGGGGCTCGCCAACCCCGGCTGCACCGGAGCCCGCAGCAGCTCCGTTACCGCTGTCACCGGGAACGCCAATGCCACCGGCTCAGGGCTCGGGATTTCGGGACGTCGGGGAGAGGATAACGAGACCCTGCGCCCATCGTCGGCCTCCCCCTGCCCACGCGGGGCTGCTGGCCCCGTGGCACGTGCCATCGCCTCGTAGCGTGGCGGCTGACGGCACGGGGCTGGCCGTGCCCCACCGCTGCCATGGGGGGAGCCGGGAGCCGGCGGTGAGCTCGGGGGGGCTCCCGGCATCATGCTGAAGTTTCGGGCAGACCGGAGGGTGAGGTAGGACCCCAGGGTGGGTTCTGGGGATCTGAGTGGGGGGCGGACCGTGGGCAGGCGGTGGTGGGGGACCCTCAGCCCGGGCAGTGGCTGCTGCATTGCAGTGCTTGGGAGGCGATGTGAACTCGGGAGTTTCTGGAGCGGGGTCAGCCGAGGGAGCTGCTGCCGGGGGTGGGGTGGGGGGGGGGATGGTTTAAGGAGGTTTTCCTGACCGTTCCTGGGGTCTTACCATATCTGGGGGTGTGGGCAGACTTGGGGCGGGGGGGGGGAGGCACTGGGCTGAATGCCAGGAGGAGGAGCAGGGGCTTCAAAGCAGAGTGGGTGTCGTGGGCTTGGCAGCAGGGCGGGGGGAGAGTCCAGTCTGTGGGAACAGAACCCTGCGGCGTGGGGGGGATGTCCCCGGATGGGGTTCAGACACGCTGGCAGGTCCCGGCAGCCCCCACTTTCCAGAGCTGGGGCAGTCGGGGTGCTGCTCCCTCGGCGTTTGCACCCTCCCCGTGTGTCAGCATCTCGGGGGGGGCCTGGGACCTGCCGCGGTTACACTGTGTTACACCCCTCCAAAGTCACCTGCTGGGGACAAACGACCCGGGAGCAGCTCCAGCCCCGGGTGGCAGAAACCCCCTTTGCTGCTGTTGGAGCGTGGGCCAGGCAGGCTGTTTCCGCAGATAACTCACGCTGGTCGTGGCACAGAAAAGCCTGGTGGGTGCTTGGCGGGGTTTGGCTGCCCCTCGTTGTGGGATGCATGCACATTGCCCAGGTTTTTAAGGTGACCCTAAGTGAGGGGGAGGGCTCGTGGAGGAGAACGTATCCTTGGCAGGGTGCAGGATGGGACCTGCAAGGGGGAGCAGCTCTCAGCAGGGCTTTTTTGGGTAGAAAGCAGTTAATATCTTCAGAGCTTGGCTGGAGCCCAGGTTCAGGGTGAAGTGTGTGTGGATGGGATGGTCTTGGCAGCTGCATTTTCTTGCTCAAACTTCCCCTGTTTTGCTGACACGCAGAAGTTCAGCAGTGTGCCGGGCTGTTGGCATGTTGGCTTCGCGGGTGGCCAGGGGCACCCATGGCTGGGTGCCCAGCAGCTTTGGGAAGGAGGGATGTCACAGGGACAGGGACACAAACTTCCTGGGATGGAGCCCTGAATCTGTGGGTGCACCCTTGTCCTTTCCTCCTGACACAGCTCCAGCAGCGAGGATCCCCGGGAAATAGCGTGTGAGCGGGTTCCTCAGCTGGAGCAACGTGATTTTGGGGTGCCCGGCAATACCGGCTCTGCGGGACGGGGCAGGGATGTGGGAAATGCTGCCAGTGGAGCCTGGCGGGAGCCCTGCCTTGCTCCTCCCGGCACTGCCAGGGAGCCCTGAACTGCCTGGGGCACCCCAAGAAGCAGCACCGGGATTGGGGCTGAGGTGGGCCTGATCCGGCTGCAACAGCTTGTGCTGGTGGGTCCTGGGCTGATGTTTGGTCCTGCGTGGCCAGGTGCCCCTGCTCTTAGCCTGACTCGAGGTGTTTTGGCAAAGGGCTGTAAAATCAGCAAGCCGACGGGGAGGATGTGACATTGGGGACGTCGCTGCAGGCACAGCCCAGGATGGGCCATTGCTGCTGCTGCTTCTGCAGCGACTTCTGAGTGGGGTTTATGATAATGTCTGGGATGTGACCAGCAAAAGGAACGAGGGCTCGGCCACCAGAGACCTCGTTTGGGCTCCCAGCAAGACAAGCGCTTTCTGGGAAGCACCGGTGCAATGCGCTGAGTGGCTCTGAAGCGTGGGGTTAGCGGGGATGTCGGGGAGGGTGATGCTCGGGGCAGGGCACAGGGAGCCAGCCCCAGCACCGGTGCAGGTGTGGGACAGGGAGACACCGGGGTTTGGAGCAGCAAACGTGGTTCTAAAAGGTTTCTGAGGGAGGGGGGGACGGGGATGGGAGATGCTGACCACCGCCCCACCGCTGTCTCTCGCAGCCACAATGAAAGGCGGAACACGTTCCTGCACCCAGTGACGGGACAGGTCCCCGAGGACAACTCAAGACTTGACTTGCAAAAGTAGGTCGGCTCCCGATTCCCCTGGTTTTGGGGTCTGGCAGTGGGTCGCGATGGGGGGACCAAGGCGGGCTGGGACGGGAGGAGGATACCCGGATTCCTGCGGGGTGGAGAAACGCAGTTCTGCTGACTCGGCTCTCCTCCTGTGCCGGCAGACCGACCTTGGACATGTCAAGCAAAGCGGGCAGCAAGCGACCGGCGCCCATCACCAGCGAGCCCTCCAACCACGCCATGGTGTCGGAGGTGCCCCCGGAGCGCCCCGGAGGCCGGGTGGGTGCCCGGAACCGTGCGACACGACAAGCGACAGCGGAGATGGGGTGCCGGGGGTCCCCCCGGGGACTGAGCGGCTCCTCTCCCCCTCTGCAGGCTTCGCGCTCCTCCCGCAAAGGCATCGCCTTCGGGAAGCGCTCCAATTCCATGAAGAGGAACCCCAACGCTGCCGTGACCAAAAGCGGCTGGCTCTACAAGCAGGTACCCGAGTCCCTGCCGTGCCGGGTGCCCCCCCTCGGGGCTGTGCCACCCCCTTTTCCGGCTGCCTGGGGGGTGGGTGCTGCCCTCACTGCCCCTCTCTCGCAGGCCAGCTCGGGGGTGAAGCAGTGGAACAAGCGCTGGTTCGTGCTGGTGGATCGCTGCCTCTTCTACTACAAAGGTACGCGGCAGTGCGCACCCACCCCGGGTGCCCCCCCACGAAAGCTCGTGGCCCCCCCAGAACAACCCGGTGGCCACCAGCTGCGTGCCTCCACGCAAACCCGGGCTGTTAGGAAGCTCGGAGCGGGTTTTCCCAGCATGGGCGAAGGGGTGGGGAGGTGACAGCGTGCCGGGGGGGCAGTGGCCCTGCACAGCACCCTTTTGTGCGGGTGTTGGCTACAGCGGGGACCCAAGGGGTTAACGCAGGCGCCTTCCCCAGCCTCCCCTGGCAGCTCGCTGGGCTCAGCCCTGGCAGCGCAGCCCAGGGCGGGCATGAATAATTGAGCAGGCTGTTGTGCGAGCCCAGCAGAGCTGGGGAGCAACAGGCAGGCAGCGGTTTCCCACAGGTGGCCTGTCCACCCCTGAGAAGAAGCGATGGGGCCGGGTCCCTGCAGCAGCTCGTGGGTGTTTGGTGGGGGGCAGCCGGGGTTCCCAGCCCCTCCATGCCTGTAACCCCCACGTTTGCCCACCAGATGAGAAGGAGGAGAGCATCCTGGGCAGCATCCCCCTCCTCAGCTTCCGCGTGGCAGCCGTGCAGCCCTCTGACAACATCAGCAGGAAGCACACGTTCAAGGTCAGTGCATGGTTGTGCCGGGGCTTGGAGGGGACGGAGCACTGGGGGACAGCACCGGGGCCCTGGTGATGCTCAAAACATCCCCGCTGTTCCCTTTTCTTGCTTTCTCGGTGATGGGGTGTGGAGCAAGCTGGGGAGAGGGGTGAACACAGTAACCGCCCCCCCCCTCTGGGGATCTGCTGCACCATGCAGATGTGCCTTCTACTGGGGAAACTGAGGCACGCGTGGCGGCAAAGCAGCATCTCCCAAGGTCATCGCCCCCCTCCCAGGCCTGAGCTGCTCCCGGCTTCTGCCCCTTGGGGTGCACTGCTGCCCCCCAACCCGGGTGCAGGCCCTCTCCCTGCCCTGCTTTCCCCTCCGCATCGCTGCTCCCAGCCAGCCTGTCCCCACCGGCTGCTGTGGCGCTTCTCGGCAACGCTCCCGGAGCCAGACTTAGAGAGGTGTCGCCAGCTCCAATTTTTTTTTTTTATTTTTATTTATTTTTTTTTTTTTAGCCTGCTTTGACTGGCGTGCGAAGGGAAGGGAGATGTAATTGCAAGGGGGTAGCTCGGAATGAGTCGCTCCTTGTCAGCCCGCGCTGCCGTGGGTGCTGGAGAGGAGAGCAGCAAGAGGCGGAGGGCGGCTGCCTCGGCTCCCCCCTCGCTCAGAGCAGGGGCTGAGCTTCCCTGGCACCGCCCGGCACTCGTCGGCATCCCCGTGCACCTTTGGCATCCCCCGTGCACCTTCACCGCTTTGTGCCACCCCCGGTCGCGTTAGCACTCGCTTGGTGACGGACCGATGCGCCGGCTGGCTTGCACTCGTGCACGCTTGTGCAAAAACCCAGCGTGCACCTTACCGCCCGTGAGCGTGGCAGGAGCCGGTGCCTGGGGTCCCCGCAGGACGCTGTGGAGGAGTTTTTTCCGATCAAAGGGATGGATTTTTATAGCTTCCATCCTTAAACCTGCATTTAATCTGCGGCTGAGCGTGGTTTAGGTGTTTCTGCCTGCAGCTTCTGCAGGTGAGAGCAGAGAAGTGGCCCAGGGGGTGTCGAAATGTCTCTCTCTGTGGGGAAGGAGCCTTGCCAAGCTGCTGCCCGTGACCTGAGCTCTGCAGGTGCATACCTGCCTTTCCATCTGCACGCGAGGGTTTTGGGGGGGATGGTTTTGTTCAGAGAAGGGTAGGAAGGGTCCCGATGGCCGGGAGAGGTCTGTGCCGCGGCGCCCGCGCTCCTGCCACGCTGCAGCTTGACCCCGTGTCTGTGTTTCCTCCTCTCTCCGTGGGCGAGGATCCCCGGACAAATCTCTCTTCGTGCCCGTCCACCACGCCAGCACCCAGCCACCACCTAGGTAGTACCTTCTTGTGTTTCTGATGCATGCAGGAGGGTGAGGGACCCGCAGGCTTGCCGGCATGCTCCGCTCACCCCACTCGCACTAATCCAGGGAGTGAATCGGTTTGGTTTGATCTTTCGCTCTGGCTGCAGAGCTTTTAGAGGCAGGAGTGCATGGGGGGGTTGCAGGACGTGACCCTGCGGCTGGACACGGTGGCTGCATGCTCTGGGGAAGGGGAAGATGGAAACCCAGGGGAGGGTTTTAATTAGACCCCAAATTTTGTATTTTATTTTATTTTATTAAGAGATTGAGCCCTTAAAGTCTTTCAGGGGGAAAAAACCTCCTGCTTTCTCCTTTTTCTTCCTCCTTGCTGCCTCCTGTCCCTTTCCATAGAGGGGGAAGGTGGGAGCTTCAAAAAGGCCCTAAATAGCCAGACCTGCCTTCCAGCACCTTCCAGGTGGAGAATGGGCACCAGCATCTTGGATGAAAAGCAAACCTTTTTCCCCAAAAATGTTGTCCGGGCCAAGATGCCACCTTCCCCCTAACCCTGCATGAATCATAACGCTCCCTCCAGCACTGCCACTCTCGCTGGGACGCGGACCCTTCACCAGCCCTGAGGGGACCCACTCAATAATGGGGTGCAGCAACCTCTGCACCGGGGTGCTGCTCCTCTGGTGCAGGGCCCTGGGGATGGCTGGTCCCAAACATCGCTGGGGGTGACCACGAGGGACTCGTGGTCCCGGGGATCCCCTGCGAGGGGACGAGGGCTGGCGCTGGCCCTGCCAGCTCAGTGCCGCTGAGGATGCACGTGGCTGTGAGGCTCGGGCAGAGGGGGAAGGACTGTGCCTGGTTTTTCCTACAGCGGCAGAACCTCGTGCCGGGGTGGAAATAGAGCTCTCACCCTCCTGTCTGTCTCTCTCCCCACTTCTTTGCCTCCCTGCAGGTGACGGTGTGCTGGGTGGAGGAGATGCCGGCGAGTAACGAGCAGTCCCTGTCTCCCCAGGCCGAGCACGCTGGCATCCGGACCTACTTCTTCAGCGCCGAGAACACGGAGGAGCAGGAGTCCTGGATCCAAGCCATGGGCGAAGCCGCCCGGGTGCAGATCCCCCCGACCCAGAGGTCAGCACCCACCATCTCCCCACGCCAACCCTCTCTTGGAGATGAGGCGGAGGGGACGTGCATTGTAGCTTGGGGACCTGGCCTCTGGAGAACAGAGCTGGGGGAGCACCGGTCCCCCGAGGCGGAGGGAGGGATAGGATGCTACCGGCCACCCCAGGGGCATTGCAAAGGGAAGGTAACCCTCTCTGCTGTCTTGGCTCCCCCCCAGGCATGAGAAGCCAGACTCTGAAAACATCCCCCCCAGCAAACACCACCACCACCACTGCAACGCCGCCCACCGCGAGCACCCCAAAGCTGACCCCGATGCCAAGACCCGGGGGGAAGGCGACGGCCGTGGCTCCGAGAAGATCGAGAGGAAGTCGGAGAGGATGGAGGGCAAGAAGGAGCCCTTGGCCAAAGCCAACGGCATCGCCGGGCAGGAGGTGCCCTCGGAGCCTGGCAGTCCTTACCCCGAGGCACCCCGGGTACCGGCGAGCGGGGAGCGGCCGCCGCAGCCCAACGGCTGGCCGTACTCGTCGCCCAGCCGCCCCGGCAGCACCGCGTACCCCCCACCCGACGGGGAGAGCGTGACCCTCCGCCGGGGCTTTGCCCCCCGCACCAACCCTGACAAGATCGCCCAGCGCAAGAGCTCGATGACGCAGCTGCAGCAGTGGGTCAACTCGCGCCGGGGGGCCGTGCCCCCCGAGGAGCTGCGGAGGTGAGGGGTGCGGGATCTTGCTCCTTTTCTCCAGGGCTGCCCCTCAGGTGATGCTCTGGGAATGTTTTTTTGCCCTTCCCATCTGGTTTCTCCCCTCCTGGGGTCAGAAAAATCTGCCTGTGCTGCCTGCATGTGCCAGCTCTGAGCTGTGTGTGGGACACCCCAAAAAGCCAAAGCGGGGTGGATTTTGGAGGGGAGGCCACCCCGGGGTCCCTGGAAGGGGGGATGCCAGGAGGGGAGGTCACCACGGGGTCCCTGGGAGGGGGGATGCCAGGAGGGGAGGCCACCCCAGGGTCCCTGCGGGGGAGGGATGCCAGCCAGCCAGCTCTCTGGATCCTGGTGTCGGAGCTGCCTGCTCTAGGGCTGTCCTTGCTCCCTGGGACCCCCAGATGCGAAGCGAGGGGCCGGGCACCACCTGGCCACCAGCCTGGCTCTCACAGCTCTCTTCCTCTCTTTAGCCCCACCAGGTTTTACCCCGTGTCTCGCCGGGTGCCCGACTACTATTCCCCCTACTCGCCCCAGTACCCTGAGGACTACCAGTACTACCCGCCCGGGGTGCGCCCCGACAGCATCTGCTCCATGCCCGCCTACGAGCGGGTGAGCCCGCCCTGGGCGCTGGAGGACAAGCGCCATTCCTTCCGCAACGGGGGCACCTACCAGCTCCGTGACTGGAAGGAACACCCCAGTTTTGGCCGGCAAGACGTCCCGCTCTGGCTTCCCGGGCCTGGGAGGCAGCCGACCTACTTGGACGAGGTGGATGCAGCCTCGGGCTCTCTGCAACGGATGTCGCTGCAGCCCCGCTCCCGCTCCGTGCCCCGCTCGCCCAGCCAGGGCTCCTACAGCCGGGCACGGGTCTACTCCCCGGTCCGCTCGCCCAGCGCCCGCTTCGAGCGGCTGCCGCCCCGGGGAGAGGAGATTTACGCCGACCCCGCCACCTTCATGATGCGGCGATCCATCAGTTCTCCAAAGGTAAACGCCTCTCAGCCCTTGGGGATGCACGGGGTTGGAGGGGGACCCTCGCTGGGGACGTCAGGGTGGGATGCTGTAGCACAGCTCGTCGGCTCCGCATGCACAGCCTGGCCTCAAAATGCCACCAAGTCCGTGGCTTGCAGCAGCTTTAGGTCCCCCCTTGGTGTCCCGCAAAGCTGCCCAGGTTGTGATTGTTCCCTCCTGGCTGCCTGGGGAGGTGGGGCGGTGGGGGGATGGGATGGGGCTGGGGTGCTCGGGGCCACCACGGGTGATGTGCTCCCGAGCAGGGAGTACTGGTGTCCCTGTTTTGCTGCTGCATGCCCCAAAGCCAGGCCTGACCCTGCCTGTGCTTTCTGGCCTCTCGCACACCTCTCACGTGTCTCTGGTTTTGGGGTGGGGGGGGTGGGGGTTCTCCTCTCTTCTCAGTACGACTATCTGGGTGACAGACGGCCCGTCCCTGCCGGAATGTACCCGTACCACTACCCAGCATCCCCCACCGTCCATGACAAAATGGTATGTATGCTGCTGGCACTGGGGCGGGGGGTGTGAACCTCGGAGAACTGGGGAGCACAGAGCCCCCCCGGGAAGGTGGACTGGCTCGGGGGCTCCTTGCTCGGACAGCTGAGGAGGAACCGCTCCACTCCAGGGGCAGCTTTGTGGGTCAGAGCTGGGCTGCTCTGGGGCAGGATGGGACCACAGGTCCTTTTACTGGTGTCACTGGTCCCTCTCAGCTCTGCCCAAAGGAAACCCTCGTGAAAAGGCCCCCAGTTCCTGCCCTGCAGCCCCCAGGTTGCAGGGGCGGTGGGACACCCTTGGACCCCCATACACCCCATGATGCTGGGCCAGGCTCATCACCCCCAGGGTGGTCCCTGGCTGAGGCTGGCGCATCCCCTGCACCTCTCCCCCTCTTGCTTTCCTCACCTCTGGCTACAGCTGCTGCTTTTTCCTGCGTTTTGTTTCCCCTTGGAGCACTGAGGGGTTGGAGCCGGTGGGGTGAGACCGGGAGTTCCCCCCGCAGAGCACAGCCCCCAAACTGCGGGGCAGGACTGGCCGTTGGAGGAGGGAGAAGCACGAGTTACCATAAACCACTCATGCTGCCATCCATCCTCGCTAGCCAGCGATGCAGGGAGAGGGCCATGCCTTTCCCCAGGCACCGTTAGCTGGGAGGGAGAGCCGGGAGGAGCACAGGTCTCCCGCAGGACACGTCCACGGCAGCAGCTCTCCCGGCTCTGTGCCAGGGAGCTGCCTCGCTTCCCCGGCCAAGAAGTCTTCGCATTTCCGTCGCCTCCACCTAACCGCTTTGCTTCTTCTTTTATATGTTTTGTGTGTTCGTTTCTTGCCGCATGCCTGCTGGCTCCTGGTAGGATGAACTTTTAGACCTTCAGTTGCAAAGAAACCTAGAGTATTTGGACCAGCAGGTAGGCAGAGCTGGCTGCAAGCCTCACGCTGCTTACGTCCCCGTGTGCCCTGTCCCCAGCAGCATCCCCTTCCCTCCCAGCGCAGCATCTCGTCCCCTAACGGCCATCCTCACCCTTCTTGGCATTAAAGCAGCACGAGTTGTCTTTGGTTTGCTTCTTCCATCCTTCCCGTCTGTAGGGTCGCTCATTGCTTGGCAGAAAAATCCCCCCGACAGTGCCTTCTGTGTGGTGTGATGGAGCTGGTGGGGGGGGTTTGGGGGGAAGCCGGGGCAGCTTCCCACATACCCGGGGCCTCGGGGAGCTGCCCCTGGGGTGCAGGGGAGGCAGCCGGCTCTGAAACCCTCCCCGGGTCGGTCTGCACCGTGCTGGCTCGGGGCAGTGAGGGACACCGGTGCACGGTGCCGGCGTGACCGTGCTGGACAGTGTGTCCCCACACCCAGCAGTGCCTCCGGCATCGGAGCCAGACTGCTACAGGGGTCCCCGGGCTGGTGCCACCCACATCGGGGGTGGCTGGGTGAGCCGTGGGGAGCCGGATGGGTGCAAGGTGGTTTCGGTGAGGCGCTGGCCCTGATCCTCCTCGAAGGATTCAGGGTGGGCATGAGGTACCCGCCAGCATTGATACCAAAGCAGCAGCTCTCAGGTTTTTGCATGCCAGGGGGTGTTTGGAGGAAAGTTGTGAACTGACTTCGTCCCAGGAGTGGGGGAGAGACCCCCGGGACCGATGGAGTGGGAACCGCAGGCACTGGCTGAAGTCAGAGCTGGGGACAGGAGCTGTCGGCCAGCGCTGCAGCCCAGGCGCTTGCCTGCAAAACCCAGGCTTGCACTAAGGGAGCTGCTCCAGAGACAATCTCATTAGTCTGCAAATCTCCATCGGTGCAGTAATCGCCAAGATCTGTGTCTGCCTTGGAGCAGAGCCAAGGACAGGCAGGAGCTCTCGCTGCAATAAAAGCTCTCTGGATTATTTCACAGCCATCGGCAGCAATGCGTGCTCTCCGAGGCTCTTTAAAACACTCCCTAAAAGGCTTTGCATCTCCTCCTCCTCTCCCACTGACCTCTAGGGAGGCTAATTCAGAGTGACGCTGTCAAGTATCTCTTTTCAAACAACTTCCTGCTTTATTTCCTCTCTCCTTGCTTGTCCAGTCGCGGGGACGGCTCACGCGGCTGCAACCCCACCTTGCTGACCTGCCCCCAGGCAGAGTTTGGTCCCTGATTTGTGCTTAAACTGCCGTCACCCCTTGGACATCGAGGGTCCTGGTTGTGGGGCGCAAGGGGCTTCCTCTGTATCGCCCGCCCTGGGCTGCGGGCTCCTGCGGCGCGTCTGCGGGCGAAATCAGCGGCGAAGCTCCGGTGCTGCTGGTTTGAGCGGCTCCACCGCGCAGCACCAAGGCCCCAGCAGCAGTGCACGGAGAGCAGCAAAACCCTCCGGGTTGCAGGGGTGTGAAGAGAACCACCCCCCCCCCCCGGGTTGGGGTCTGTCCGTCCCCCTCCCCTGGAGGGCTCGGGGCAGTGCTGGAGCCCCGGGACGGTACCGGGACGCCGAACACCGTCGCATCCTCGCCCTGCCCGGCAGCACGGCTGCAACGTGCCGTCCCCCCAGGAGCACCCCGTTCCCACCCGGCTCCGCTGCTCGAGGCTGCTGGACTGGAGAGGGGGACGCTGCTGTCCCCAGCCTCCGGGTTCAGTTACCTTCCCCTGTGCCCAGAGCTCGTCTGCGCCTTGAGTGGGGCCCTCCCAGCCCCGGCTCTGCCGTGAGGGCAGGGCACCGAGCCGTTTGTCTGTCTGTCTGCTGGGACCACACCGTGCGCTGCAGCCGGGGGCATCTCTGTGCAAGCTTGTGTCTGTGTGTGCAGTTTGCCGCCGCTCAGCTCGGAGCTGGCTCGGTTTTATCTGTGTTTTCCCCTCAACAAAGTTTTCAGGGCATGCAACCAGCCCAGGATGCCCTTGAGTGCACAAAATGGAGCAGCAGCAGCCCCGGGCAGCCATCCCCATGTGGCTTGAGCCCTTGGGACATCTCTTGGAGGTGGCATCTTGCAGCCCGATGCCCTGGGGGCTCCTGGACTGAGCCACCTCGCTGCTCCGACAGCACCCGAGCACCGCAGGCACGTCTCTGCTGACCTCTGGACTTTCCTTCCCTGTCTGCCGCAGATGAGTGAGAGCGAAACCCTGATCAGTATGGTGAACAGGATGGTGGAGACCTCCTCCCCTAGGGCCCAGCTCTACATGCAAGTAAGCCTCCGGCCGCCGGGCCGTGCGTGGCTCATGCATGGCAGCCACGCCAACCGCCCCACGTTCCATCCCCGAGGTCACCTCCTGCCATTTCCACTCATGCGGACTCCAGCATCCATGCGGCTCTGGCACATCATGCTCTTGGGGACCTGCTAGTCCATCACAGGCTTTGCTAATCCATCCATGAACCATTAAAACCCGGTAAATCCTTGTGCTGAGAGCACGAGGTGGGGACGCAGCGGTCCTGCACTCTCGTCCTCGTTTGGGTTGGATTCGGGTGCTTTGCTCACCCTCTGTTTGCCGTCGTGTGTTGATGAGGCAAGGAGAAGGTGTGGGATGACTTACAGACAGGAATCCAGCCCAAGGCTCTTAAACTCCTGTAGCAGGGAGAAGAAACAGCCTTTTACCTTACCCCGGGGAGGGCTTGCAAAAGCATGGGGATGTCCCTGCTGATGTTGGGCTGCAGCTCCAAGCACAGGCAGGTCCTGTCACCTGGGAACGTGTCTCCGAGTCACTGCGACCTGCAGCCCATCGTGCCGCCAGCCCAGAGGGCTCACAGGGTCCCACCGTGCTGCCCAGGGCATCTCCTGGCTGTGCAGCAGCCAGGCGATCGCTGGGGTTTTCTGACGAGGGGAAGGTGCCTGTTTCCATCTTGCTGTGAACGGGGAGCGGGGACATGCTGGAGGGTGAAGCTGGAGCTGCTGAGATGCTCTTGCTGGCCGGGCTCCCTGCCTGGAGGCAGCAGCATCCCCACCTGCCAGGCTCTGCCTCCAGCACACTGGGCATTTCCCAGGTTCAGGTCTATTTGCATTGTCCTATAGTTTTGAATGGCTCTAAAGTAGCGTCTTGCTTTCTAGCAATAATGATCCCCTTCTTCCTATCTTATGCCTTTCATCTCGAGATCTTGGAGGCATTTAATTGTTGAGGTCCCATTAGTAATTTAGATTTCCAGGAAAGGAAAATGACTCACAGAGAAGCCGGATGGTAAACAGGCCCTGATGCAGCTGCTGATTTATAGGTGTTTCCACTCTGCTAAGTGGGATTACAGCTTAATCTTTCTGCCTTTGTTTCCCTGCCTGTGAAATGGTGGCACTTATACGCCAGGCAGTTAATGATTCACGAGGCATCTCTTTAACTCAGCTCTTGGCGTCCTGTGGAGAGGTTGTCTCTGGCTAATTCCCGTGGCTCACCCAGCCGACGGGTGGGAATGGGGAGGGAAGGCTGTGCCTTCACCCGAGCCCCCGGGCAGGGCCGAGGCGAGAGCTCCAGCACCGACATCCCGCCCTGCCGGCAGCACCCGCTGCCTCCCCACCGATGCCGGCGTCTGCCCGGCCGCGGGGAGCACCCGCCGCCTCCGGGGTCTCGGCTCTCACCTTGGGGAGGGGGGCCGGGACCTGCCTCGCCTTCCCCAGGGGTTCCCAGAGCAGGGCTCACCCCACGCTCTGCTTCCAGGTGACACCTTTCCCGGAGGCCTACAGGGAGACACTGCATGCCTACAAGATAAGCGAGCAAGACACCGATGTAAGAGCAAACGTCCACCCTGCATGTCCCCCCTCTGGCCCCTGCTGTTGTCCCCGTCCCTCCGCAGCAGGTCTGCTGTCCCCACAGAGCGAGCTGTGCCGAGCCGGGGTGGGACCTGGTGCTGCCCCGAGTGGGCTGTTTGCTGCTCAGGGACTGAGCTTAGCTGCTTGGTCTTACCCCCCGTGTCCAGATTTGGCCAGTGTCACCCTGGCTGGGGCTGAAAGTCCCTGCAATGAGGGCAGGGGGCTGGAAACCCTCCCCAGGACCACGCGTTGTCCCATCAAGCCAACCCCCTGAGCCATGTCCTGGCTGCGTCTTGTCTCTCCCAGGGGACTTGGCCCTGGCTGAGCACGGAGCCGTTTGCACGGGTGCACCCCGCAGATGCTGGGCTTTCATCCTCTCCTCCTTTTCTCTTTCTTTTCCAGAAGCTGCTGGGGAAGCTCTGTGAGCAGAACAAGGTGCTGCGGGAGCAGGAGAGGCTGGTGCAGCAGCTCCGAGCGGAGAAGGTACGTGGTGGGCAGCTCAAGCAGCCGCCCAGGGGTGAACCCGGCTGCACCTTCGTGGCGAGGAAGCGACATGCCCTCCTCTTGGGGACAGCTCTGGGGATGTCTCTGAGCTGGGGGAAATGCCCTGGCCATGCCACAGTCCCAGGGCTCCCCGTGTGTTAATGGCCTGTTAAAGAGGACTGTGGCTCCTGCACCAGCCAGGCTCTCACGGCTGTATCTCCCCAGGAGAGCCTGGAGAGTGCCCTAATGGGGACGCACCAGGAGCTGGAGATGTTTGGGAGCCAGCCTGCCTACCCGGAGAAGCTGCTGCACAAGAAGGAGTCGCTCCAGAACCAGCTCATCAACATCCGCGTGGAGCTGTCGCAGGCCAGCACGGTAACGGGCTGCCCCTCCGCTTCGCTCCCTGGCTGGGGGACTCTCCCCAACCCGCCGCGATCTCTTTTCTCCCTCCTGTAAAGAAAAAAAAAAAAAGGGAAATCCCCTCAGCTGGCTGGGGTCTCAGACAAGCCAAAGTCCCTCACTGGGGACAATGGAAATTAACCCTCTTGGTGCTGAGCTGGCACATGTGCCCAGAGTCATCTCCTGCTTTCGCCTCTGGGCACTCCCACGGGCACAGCCCGGCTGGGGCACGGCAGAGCTGGTGCCCCCCAACTGCCAGCCCCTCCGTGGCTCAGGGTGGGTTGTGTTGGGTGCAGCACCCTTGCGCTTTCCTGGGTGCTCCCATGCTGTGCTGGCTGGGGCTGCTGCCAGCCAGGGGGGGGAAACCTAAAGACCCCCTAATCCCCCCCCACCTTTCCCCCTCCAGGCCTTGGCGAACAGCACCGCCGAGTATGAGAGCCTGGAGAGCGAGGTGTCCGCCCTGCACGACGACCTCTGGGAGCAACTGAACCTGGATATCCAGGTGAGCAGGACCCCGCCGGCCCCAGGGTCCCCCGGCCATCCCCAGGGTCCCCCCACTGACCTCGCGGAGGTGGAAACCCCCTGGTTCCTTCAGCCTTCTGCTCCCCACAAATTGCTGGTTTGCAAGTGGCTGCTCCATGCTCAAGCCGTTTGATGCCCGGCTGCGGCCACGGGCAAGGGCAGAGGGGCTGAGGAGCTGTGGGCACCTGGGTGCTATGGAGGGGCTGCAGCCCAGTGCTCCCCAGGCTGCTGGGGCTCCGTCAGCTCCCCCCAGCCCATGGCCGGTGTCCAGGGGAGCGGAACGATGGCTCTGGGCAGGAGACAAGTCGTGGGTGTGATGGCTCAGATCCCCCCGGGCTCTGTCTGCCTCAGCTGAACGCCCAAACGCCCACAGGTGCCATGGCTCGGCTCAGGGCTGGGGTGCAGCGATGGGGAGCCACTCTGACCGCTGCCTTTTCTCCCCTCCAGAATGAAATGCTCAACCGGCAGATCCAGAAGGAGATCTGGCGGATCCAGGACGTGATGGAGGGGCTGAGGAAGAACAACCCGTCCCGCGGCACGGACACTGCCAAGCACCGAGGTGAGCAGGGTCTGTCCCTGCCCTCTCACAGCACAAACCCCGGCGTGCTGTGACTTGGGGACATCCCCAGTGCCTGTGCTGCCATGGGAGAGACAGCAGCACCCTCTCGGAGAGGCAGAGGCTCTGGTGCACGCACTTATTTCTGCTTTTCTCCACAGTGGCCATCGGCCCCTCGGGGACGTACAGCTCCAACAGCCCCGCCAGCCCCCTGAGCTCCGCCAGCCTCACCAGCCCCCTCAGCCCTTTCTCCCTCGTCTCCGGCTCCCAGGGCTCACCCACCAAGCCAGGACCCAGCGAGGTGAGTGAGCCGGGGTGTCCCCAGGGAGCCCTTTGCCACCATCAGGTGCCCATCCTGGCTCGCAGGCTGGCCTGTGCCCTCACTCTCAGGGGACGGGTGGGCTCCAGGCACAGCGTTTCCTCATGGCTCTGCCTGGGGACACCGTTTTGGCCACGTCCGTGGGCTGTGCTGTCCCTTGGTGACATCTGGGTCCGTCGTCCTTGCAGGGGCTGCAGCTGGGCTTTGCTGCTTTGGGCTCCTGCATCAAGCAGCCCTGAAGGCTCAGCTCCAGCCTTTGGCTTCAGGACCAGCTCCTACTGCCACCTCAGTCCCCGCTCACTGCTCTTGCTTGGGGTCCGAGCAGTGCTGGTCTCATCTTCGTCCATGCGAAATTTAGGGTGGAATCTGGGGACTCCCCAACCCCACCTGGCTGCACAGAGGTGATGCCAATGTCTCCTGGGGGCTGCCAGCCTCCAGCTCAGGAGCCCCCCAGCTTAGGCAGCCCCTGAGCCCTGCCTGACCCCGCTGCCCTGGGGACATGAAGCAGCGGGGGAATGAGAAGCACTGTCCCCCTCTTCCTGGGGACACAGAGACCGTGGAGCCCTGGGGAGCGGCGGCCGGCTGCTCTCCCTCCTCCTTTCCTTGTCTCGACGCTTCCACTGTGTGTTGTCTCGATCTTTTTCTAATTGTCTCTTCCTTCCCGGCTCTCAGTGTCTCTGCTCTCATGCCTCACGCTCCTCTCCACCCCAGGAACCAGGCCCGCCTCGACCTCCCCTCCCCAAGTCCTACGTACCCCTGGAGTCTCCTCCGACCGTTCCTCCGCTCCCCGGCGAGAGCCGGCTCTGGCCGTACCCCACCTCCCCTTCCTGGCAGCAAGGCGGCGAGGCGAAGAGGGGACAGGTACCAAAACCTCTCCAGAGCAGCCCTGAAGGAGCGGCCCCCTCCTCTTCCTCCCCGAGACATCAACTGGCAGGGGCTGGGATGAGGCAGGCGATGGGGCTGCCCACTCTCTGCCCTGCCAGGTGGGACAGGGACAAGGTGGAGGTGGCATTTGGCGAGGGGACAGCAGTGCGTGGCTGGTACCTGCCCTCTCCAAGGAGAGCAATGGGCAATGTCCCCCCCGGCAGCCTCGCCGTGGCCCTCCTGTCCCCACAGGTCCCCTGCACCCACATGCAGCACCCACTGCGCTTGCTCAGGACAGGGACTGGCTCCTCCTGGGCAGCCCCCGAAGCTGTTGCAGCCCCCTGAATCAGCCCCTCTGCTTTCCTCTCTCCTCGCCTCTCTCACTGTCCTTCCACAGCGCTTCTCCCCGCCGTGCAGTACTTGGCAAGCTCTGCCCATGGGGGTGACCTGACCCCCACCTCAAAATCCTGCCCACCCAGGGCAAACCTGGCTTGGGGGAATCCTGGTAATGCCTTGGCCGTGCTCCTGCCAGGGGGAAGGGGCCGGGTTTGGACACCAGGAGACAGCAGCATCCTTGCAGTGGGGGGGTCAGGATGCGTGCACGTGGGGGCTGACACCACGAAGCAGCGGCCACGCTGAGCTGGGAAGGGTTATGGACCCCGCTGCGAGCCCAGGTGGCTTCTGCGGCTGCAGGGTAGCACGGTCGTGGCTGCATGCTGGGGTGTAGGGGGTGTCAGGATTCCTGATCTCCATGAAGAGCACAGAGCAGTTGAGGGGGACATGTTGGGCTCCTCAGCTTGTTGCCGTACCCCTCCATTGCACCAGCACCATCACACCAGTGCCTGGGCCCTGGCAGGCCATGCCCAGGGGATGCAGGAAGGGAAGGACCCCGAAAATAGCCCTTAGCTCGCTCTCTGCTGCTGCACAGTGTCTGCCCTGACGTCTGCCCCCCGTGGGACCCTGACCCTTCCCACAGGATCTTGCTGGAGCTCAGCAAAAAGCCAGGGTGTCCCTGTCCTGGAGCTCCCAGGTGCCACCTCCGAGCCGTGACAGGATCGTCACCCCTGCAGGAAGCTTTTCCCACGCAGGAGCCTGTCCTGCGGGGACAGCGATCGGTGCCCAGCCCCGACAGGCTGGGGCATGGTGGGGCCGAGAGCTGCAGAGCCCTGCCAGCCCCTCTTCCCCGCACTTTTGGGGTGTGTTGGTACTGCCTGGCTGAGGTCCGTGTGTCCGTCCGCTCCTGGGAGTGTGTCTGCAGGCTGTATGTCACCCCATGGCTGTGGAGAGCAAGGGGTCTGTCCCCAGGCAGAGCATGTTCCCCACGCAGGACAGGGTCTCACCGGGGACCTGCTTCCTTCCCGCAGCCCAAGCCAAGCTTCGAGCAGAGCAAAAAAGAGGCGCAGCGACCGGCCCCCCCCGGGCCCCCCACCGAGGGGCTCCTGCAGAGCCGGCAGGAGCAAGAGGCGGAGAAGCAAGCAGCTCTCAACAAGGGTACGGCAGGGTTGGGGGGGTCCCGCTCCAGTGGGCTCCCCGTGCTTGCCAGGAGCACTCAGCATCTTGCTGGGACCCTGCCCTTGGTCCCTGGCGAGGGGGGGGCGGGTTCAGCCTGGTGTTTCGCTTTGCTCCGCAGTGGGCATCGTCCCCCCCAGGACCAAATCTCCAGCGGAGGAGGTGTTGCCTGCGGCCGGCGTGGCAAGGAGGAGTACTGGCGGCATGGCCAACGGGCTCAGCTCGCGGGTAGGGCTTGTGTTGAGGGGCTGGGGGCCAGGCTAGCAAAGTGGGGGCTGTATCACAGCCTGGGGGGGGGGCTGGGGCAGCGCATAGGGGAGCCCATCCCTGCATGGCTCCACATCTCAGCATCCAGCTCAAGCCCCTCCCCGGGTTATTTCGGCGCCTTCCCCCCACCCTGGGAGCGGGCTGAGCGGCCCCATCCCAGCGGGTTGCGGCACTGGGTGGATGGAGCCGGATCCTGCTGCAGGTAGGGGTGCCTGACCTTGGGGCTGGGCTTCCCCCCCCCCCCCAGGAGAGGCCGAAGAGCGCCGTGTTCGCCAACGAGACGAAGGTGAAGATGAGTGTGGAGGAGCAGATCGACCGCATGAAGCGCCACCAGAGCGGCTCGATGAAGGAGAAGCGGCGCAGCCTGCAGCTCCCCGGCAGCCAGCAGCCCGAGACCCCCGGCGCGAAGGCACCCACCTCCTACAAGGTGGTGAGTCCCCGCACCGGCCACGGGGCTGGAGCAAACCGGCCTTTGCTTTGCAGAGTGCCTGAGGTCTCTGACAGAGGAGAATGAGGGGGGGCTGGGGGCTGGGGAAAGGGGGTGGGTGCTAAGGCAAGGGACGAGGGTGCCATCTCAGGGGGGCTCAGTGAGTCTGGGGTCCCTTGCAGGTGCGCCGGCACCGCAGCATCCATGAGGTGGATATCTCCGACCTGGAGGCAGCCCTGCGTTCCGACGACCCCGGCAAAGTCTACGAGACGCCCCAGGAAGAAATCGCCCGGCTGCGCAAGATGGAGCTGGAGCCGCAGCACTATGACGTGGACATCAACAAGGAGGTGAGGACGGGCTGCCCTTGGGGGCCCTCCGCACCCTGTGCTTTTGGGGGGGATGTCAATCCATCCTCCTGTGTCGGTCAGCATCCTGGAGCCACTGGCCGTGCCCAGGCGGGTGCTGGGAGCTGGGGGTGAGTGGGGTGGGCGGGTGCTGGAGTGGGGCTGGGTCCCTGGTGCTCGGCTCAGCCCTCGCCACCGTGCCCAGCTCTCCACGCCGGACAAAGTCCTCATCCCTGAGCGGTACGTCGAACTGGAGCCCGACACACCGCTCAGCCCCGAGGAGATGAAGGAGAAGCAGAAGAAGGTGGAAAGGATCAAGACCCTCATTGCCAAATCCAGGTGAGGCTGCTGTGGCCACGCCGGCCATCCCGAGGTGCACCCCCCACGCACCCATCCCCACCGGGGTCTGTCCCGTTGAGGCCGGGCGTGGGTGCTGATGCCGGGTGCTCTGCGCAGCCTGCAGAACGTCATCCCCCTGGGCGAGGGGGAGGTGGACACCCCCCAGGACCCCGAGACCCAGTTGCAGGAGCAGGAGAAGAGGATCGAGATCTCGTGTGCTCTGGCTGCTGAGGCCTCTCGCCGGGGCCGCATGCTCTCGGGTAAGTCACGGGGGTGGGGGGCACGGAGGGTCGGAGCCTGCCAACCCACCCCCCAGCCCAGAGAGCAGACCACAGGTAGCGTTACGTGCCGTGAGGGCAGATCGGATGCAGGACTGGTTTATGGGCTGCACAGGCAGCGAGAGCAAGGGGGTTGATGCAGGCTGCATCGGTCCTGGGGCAGAGCATCCCCGTGCCGTGGGAGAACCAGATGCCGGGACCCTGCCCGCCGTGCCCGGGGCTGCCTCCCCCCTTGGCAGGGCTCGGCCTCGTGGGCTGGAGCCGGGCGCAGGTTTCGGCACCTCGGGGTGCAGGACGGGAGCGCCTGGCCGCGTGGCACGCCGTGCCTTGTCCATGAGGAGCCCTGCGGGGAGCTCACGTGTGCGCGCCGCGGCCGGGCGCCGCTGTGGCTGTGTGTCCTGACCACGCTTGCTTCCTCCCTTCCTTCCTCTCCGTTTCCTCCCCTCCGCTAACCTCTCACTGGGTCGCCTCCTTCCCCTCGCCGCTGCCGGCAGCTTGTGTTCTTCACGCCCTTCTCCCATTTCTTGTTTCCAGCTCAATGCGCTACCCCAAGCCCTCCCACCTCCCCAGCCTCCCCGACTCCACCGACCAACCCCCTCTCGTCTGAAATATCCCGGGTCGCCGACAACAGCCATTTTATGCGTGTCTGAGCCATGAAGTAAGCACCTCTTCTCTCGTACTTCATCCCATCCTCTCTCCATTCCGGGGGGCCGGGCGGGGGGTGCCTGTTCTGTGCCCGGCATCCGTCCATCGCTGCTTGCTCCAGCTAATGTCTCCCGAGCCACGTCAGCCCCATCTCCTCTCATGGACCAAGTGCAAGTGTCCTCCAAGGCGAAACCCCCCCCGGCTGGGTCAGCCGGGGACCCCAGCGTGGGTAGGGGGGGCCCATCCAGCGATAAAAAGTGGGGTGAGATCTCAGGGCCAGGCTCTGGGGGATGCCTGCCCTGGCACGGCTGCATTGGTGGCTGCAAAGTGGGGGGACGCAGTGTCCCTCTGCTCAGTTGGAGGTGTGTGTCGTCCCCCCCCCCGCCCCGGGGAGCTGGGGGCATAGGGCTCAATCTGTGCTAGGTTTTCCTCCAAGCAGGGCAGGAGGGGTCTGTCGGGTGGGCACAGGGGCTGCCCCACAGCCGGCCGCCCCCCCACACCTCGCTCAGCCCCGCTCTCCTCTCCCTCCAGCTCAAGCCCTGGCTGCTGCCGGCGCCACCAAGTTCCACGGGGCCACGTTTTAGCACCCCGACGCGACACCGAACCTCTCGCCATCATTTTCGGTTCTCCTGGACCCCCCCCCCCATTTCCCTCCCACCGACGGCGAGACCACCCGGCACGGCCGAGCGGGGAGATGCGTCGCCGACAACACCAACCGCTCTGCCCCGTCCCGGAGGAGACGTGCGGGTGCTGGGTGGGGGGGTTTCCACCGGAGTGTGGTCCCCGAGGAGCCCCTGGGCTGCCAGCTAGCATGGGGACAGATCCACAGTGTCCTGGGCATCAGGCCTGCGTGGACGACCAGACAGGGGCATCTGCAGCAGCGGCAGCCGGCACAGCGGCCACCCCCCTGCCAGGGCATCCCTGGGGGGAGCGCAGGACCCCCCCGCCCCGGGTTCCTCACGCTGATGCGTTGGTCTCCCAAAGGTCTGTGAAGGGGCTCTTCTGGGTGGAGATCAGCCAGTTCCCACCACGGATGGTGCTTCCACCTTGCACTGGACCTGGGGATGCTCCGTCTCTGCCCCTCGGGCGCCTCTTCTCCTCCCTGTGCCCTGAACCCGCTTTTAGCATCCGTCTGGCTGGGGGTAGTTGCCGGCAGAGCCTGGTCTGTCCCGTCGCTCCTCGCGCTGGTGGCTCAGCGGGGAGGAAGAAGGAGCCGTGTTGGGAACAGGACGGATGGAGGTGGGACTTGGCGGGGGGGGGGGGTGGAGAATGGGGGGGTGTGACGGGACATAGGGGTGCTGTGCTCGGGGTCAGGGTGGTGCAAGGGCTGCCCGGGGCACCGGTGCGCCGCTGGCACGGAGCAGGAGGTCTGGGCAGGGACGTTGCACGGGAGCTAGGGAGCGGTGCGGGGAGCTGGGGTGCGAGGTGGGACAGCGAAGCCACGGGCTCGGCAGGGGATCCCTCTGCGGTGGGTGGGGACGGTGACGAGAAGGGGAAGGGGCTTGGGGCCAGGAGGCAGCAGCGGGGCTCGTCCTCGGTGTGGGGAGCTGCCCCCCCCCCACCCCTTCATCACCCCTGTCTCGACCCCTTTGAAAATCTGGCATCGCGTCTCACCTCAAGACCTTGCCATTGCACTCCAGACCCTGCGATTTGTTTTGTTTTCTTTTCTTTTCTTTTCTTTTCTTTCCTGTAAGTTTACCCTTTACTTTAGTTATCTGGAGGGAGAAAAAAAGCTGGTTCTGCCCGGAAAAACAGAATCCCACGCGAGGTTGTGAGGTTGGCAGGGCTGCCCCGACAGGGCTGGGGCGGGCAGGGCGGGTGGAGCGAGGAGCTAGATACTGTCCCTCCTGCAGCTGTGTCCCTACGGGCCTCATCCTGACACCCACCAGGACCCCTGCCCCGCGCTCCCCCCTCTGTGTCCCCATCGCCCCCCGTGCGCCCCATCGTAGCAATACTGGTAGGATCCCAGGAGCCCCGAGTCCTCCCGCAGCCCCCTTTAGCTCATAAAGCTGGCCCTTTATTTTGCTATTACATGCCTTAATATATGTTTTATGGAAATTATACATTTATAATATATATCTATATTTGTTTTTCTCTTCTTTTCTGGGAGGTACTGTTTTGTGCTAAGCTCTCTCTCCGCAGGGTTGTTGGCACCAGCCCTGCCAATGAGTTACAAAAGCAGATTCTTTGCCAATTTATCAGAAAAAAAAAAGAAAAAGAAAAAAAAAAAAAAGAAAAAACCTATTTAAAATATATATATTTTTTCTGCTTTTATTAAAAGCAAATTTATTTAAAATAAAATATAAAGAGACTGTAAGTTTGAAGAGATGACGCGTTTATTTCCCTGTCCCTGAGCGCAGTGGCGGGGCGGCCGGGGCGGGCTCCCCAGCTCGTGTAACCGGGGCAGACCCCCCCTTACACCGGCTGCGGGGACACCGCCGGGGGCCGCGGCGCACGGCTGTGGCCCACGCAGAGGCTGTGCTGCCCGGCGAGGAGCCGAGGGGACACGCAGACCCCATAGGCAGCAATTCCTCCCTTCCCTGGGGACCGGAGGGGACGAGGAGCGTCCCGGTGCTCCCGTCCCCGGGGTGCCCGGAGCCGTGCCGCGGTAGCCGGGTCTGAGCCTTCCCCAAGCTGTGAGCACAGCCCGGTGCACCAGGACCCCGCAGCTGCCCTATTGTGGAACCCGGTGGTCATTATTTTTATTTTTTTTTTTTTAAACAAACAAACAAACAAACTTAATTCTTAATTTTATTTTGGTTATTATTTTTCATAACACTTCATATACCAGTGACTTGTAACCGAGAAAGGATTTGCATTGGGAGGAAATCTATTTATGCACTGGGGAGGGTGGGAAGGGAGGTGTTTGTTTTCTGGGTTTTTTGCTAGTGTTAGAGAAATAAAAGTATCTAAGAAACAACAAGGTGTCAGTGTCTTTTGTCTAGAGGTAACCTCAGATGACAATTTTAATATTAGACCAAAGAGATGGATGAGTGGCTACAGCATCTCATCTGGCGAGGAAGGGTCTCACCTTGCCCATAGCTCACGTGGTGGCACCTTTGCCCTGTTTTGGGGGGTCAATTTTCCCAGTAAACTTTATTTTAGCTGTAGCTGCTTAGTAGCCAGCTCTGATAGAGGAATAAAAAAATGTGTTTGTACCTGGCAAGTTTGTATAAAACCACGGAATAGAAGCGGCTGGTTTGTAAAAATGTGGAGCTGGTCCCTGTGGGCTTTCTTGAGGGACAGGGGTGCAGAGGTCCCTGTGGGGAGGCTTGGGGGTGGCTCGTGCCATGCAGGGACCCTGCATCGGCCCCAGCCAGCGGGTCTGGCCAAGGCATCGGCCCTACACCAGGCAGCAAACCCCCGGGGGCTGGGGCAAAGCGGGTGCCAGCACTCCCCTGTCCCACGGGACAGCCTGGCTGTGAGCTGGGACCGTCCCTGCCCCGCGCCACGCACGGGTGACGATGCCACAGGGAGCTGGGCGCGCTCACGGAGCCACTCCAGACTACCCTAAGGGACACCGCAGCCACGTCCATCCCACTATTTTGGGAACTGCTGCAAGCCATCCCTTCCCAGGGAGGACACACAGGCAGGACAGGACCAGGCAGGGACCTGTGGCCACCAACCCCTCTATATGTCACCCTGCAGCGATGCCTGGCCACCGCATCCCCTCCCCGAAGGAGGTGGTGCTGCCACGGGGGCAGGCGCTGCCAGGCTGTTAATGATTTGCAGGATGACGTGGGGACTAAAGGCCTTTCCAAGGGTCACTGCCAGGGAGGCACGTGGAAGGGTGGCCGCCCTCGCCCACCCTCGCCCAGCCCCGCCGCCGGCAAGATGGTGTCTCTGACCGACTTCCAGCGTAAGCGGGCGGGCGTGGGGTGGCCGTGTCCCGCTGGCGATGCCCATCCCCGTGGGAGCAGGGACCACGGGGGGGGATGCTCCGCAGCACCGAGCCAGGGCTGGAAGCTGCTGGCCGGGGTTGGCAGGGCAGGGAGAGGCAGTGGGGGGATGCGGTGGGGACCCAGTTGGGATACGGGGACCAGCACTGGGGTCCTGCAGAGCCAGGGGGGGTTGCCTTCACCCTCTGCCCCGCGTCTGCATCGGGAACAGCAACTGGGGAGGTGCCGGGCTCGCCCGGAGAGCATCGCCAGCCTCGCCCACCGGCCGCCAGCACCGACACCCTTCATGCCACTGTTTAGAAAAATGCTGGAGACAACCTTCCCATTTATTTTTCCTTTGTGGTTTATTCTTTCTCTGGCAGCCCAGAGGAGTTTCCAGACTGCCCATCAGCCTCCCCAAGTTTTAGGCAGGTGAAAAGGCTGTTTCTAAGCTTTGGAGATAAATGAAAAGCTCATTTTGGAGAGGGAATGGTCCAGGGAGGTGCTGAGGAGAGCAACCGCAGCCCAAGGTGGGACCTGAGCTGCGTGCCCGAACACCCATCTCAGCCCTCCTGCCATCCTCCACAGGGATCGGCGTGGGACTGGTCAGCTTCGGTCTCTTCTTCGTCCTTTTTGGGATGCTCTTGTATTTTGACTCAGTGCTCCTGGCCTTTGGGAATGTGAGTACTGGGGGGCCGGGGCTCCCCACAGCAGGCGCTGATGCCCAGGATGGAGAAGAGTCCAGCTGGGTAGGACTCCTTTGACCTGCTCCCCTTCATCATCCCAGATTCTCTTCCTCTCTGGTTTGGTCTTCATCATCGGCTTCAGGAGGACCTTCACCTTCTTCTTCCAGCGGCCAAAGCTGAAGGGCACCAGCTTCTTCATCGGGGGAGTCCTCATCGTCCTTATGCGGTGGCCCCTCCTGGGCATGCTGCTGGAGGCTTACGGCTTCATCACCCTATTCAGGTCCTTCCCGCAGCACCCAGCTCCCCGGCCTGGCATGGGTGCCCGGGGATGGAGAGTGGGAGCCGGGCGAGCCTCATGCCCTGCAGCCCCAGGCAGAGCCCCTGCTGCTCCCATCCCAGCAAAAACCTGGCACGGGGGCTTAACAGGGACTTTTGTTTTGATACAGGAGTTTTTTCCCAGTGGCTTTTGGGTTTTTGGGCTCAATGACAAACATCCCAGTGCTGAGCAAGGTGAGCAGGGCGCTGAGCACAGTTCACTGGTGTGACCCTTGGGGTTTGCAGTCCTTGGGTGATCCCAATTCCAATCACCGTGGTTGGGACCAGACAGGGAAGGTGACCCCGGTCTCTCCACAGCCCCCCTCGAGGAGGCTCTGGAGGATTTTCACGCTAATCAAGATCTGTCCCTGTTGCAGCTACTGCAGAAGGTGGGAGACAGCAGCTCCATGGTGTGACCTGCGAGACGGGCCACATCGCTGGAGATGAAATGGCACGGTCTAGCCCTGGGTCTGGCTCTCCCATGGTGGGCTGCCACCTCCCTCGGCCCCGGGACCCTCGGTGCCAGCCAGAGCCACCCCCGCGGCAGGGACGGTGCCTCGCTGCCCCGTGGGGCTCCTGTCAGCAACTCCTGAGCGAGGCTCCAGGGACCAAACGCTGTGCCAGACAGGTTCCTGGAATTACTAGCCTTATTTTATTCTTTTTGTCTTCCTCTGTTGAAAGATCTGATTAAAAATTGTGTCAGAGACCAAACTCAGACTGTGCTCCTTTCCTGTGGCTCAGGGCTTGCTCCAGCTTTGGCACCTCTTAGTGTCACCAAGAGGCATCTTGGCCACAAATGGAAGTGGCAGAGGGACCTTCCCATGGCCACGGCTGGAGGTGACACAGGGACCTTCTCATAGCCAGGACTAGAGGTGACACACGGACCTTCCCATGGCCATGGACGGAGGTGACACAGGGACCTTCCCATGGCCAGGACTAGAGGTGACACAGGGACCTTCCCATGGCCACGGCTGGAGGTGACACAGGGACCTTCTCATGGCCAGGACTAGAGGTGACACAGGGACCTTCCCATGGCCACAGCTGGAGGTGACACGGACTCCTTCCCATGGCCACGAACGGAGGTGGCACAGGGACCTTCTGGTGGCCACGGCCCATGGCTGCCCTGGCCACCAGACCCAGCCAGCTCGGGCAGCCCTGGCTCGCAGGCAGTGGCTGTGGCCCTGCCTTCCCACGCGTCCCACGGGGATGTGGGCCGTGGGGAGCAGAGCCTGGGGAGCCACGGGAGAGGGCAGGGGAGGTTAGGAAAACACCCATTAAACCACATTAACATTTCATGACCTCATCGGAGTAGAGTAAATTACCCCGTTCAAATTCAGCAACCATGAAAAAGCAAATGACATCTGGGGTTATTAATTAATTGAGAGGTGCTGGGAGCAGGGGGGGCTGGAGCAAATCCATGGAGTTACACTGCTGATATCTCTGAGTATTATGGGCCAGGACTCGCATTTCCCATAGACCTGTTTCCTGTGGGATGAGACCAGGACGGAACAGAGCTGGACCCTCTGGCTGCTGCCCGGCAGGATGGAACTGGTGGGAGCTATGGCACTGGTGGGCACTGGGGCAGCTCTGCTGGGGTTTGAGCCAGGGGAACATCTCCAGCACCTGATGCCCACCCCAGCGCCAGCATGGGTGCTGGGGAGGGAGGCTGGCTGCCTACCCATGACCCAGACATCTGCACCGCTCCGGGGGAACCTGCTGAGATCCAGGACTTACACCACCTCAGAGAGGGATCCAGACCCACCACCAGCATCCAAAGCACCTTTTCATCTGCCGTACATCCTCACAGCCCCAGCACCTCTCCTGGGAGGGCGATGGGAAGCTCCTGTCTGCCAGCCTGTATCTGCAGGAACAAAAAGGGGCTGTTGTGGCCGGCTGCTGGGGACCCCATCGCATCATATCACCCACCCTGTCCCCTCTGTGTTCTCCCTACTGCTGATTTGGCTTCAAGAACTGTTCAGACCCAGGTTCATCAGATGCTTTTAAACCCTGCTCGAGGCAGGACCTGTGCTGCTGGGTGCTCTGGGGGCTGAGCATCCCTCAGTGCAAGGGGCTGGCTGTTCGCAGGGAGACCTTCATGGCAGGCAGGAATCTGAGGACAGCGCAGAGCTCTCCTAGCTTAACTTCAGATGATTTTAAAGGAGCTATTTTGTTCAGACTGCAGGAACTCCTCTCCCCAGGAGCGCAGCCAGCACTGCCGGAGAACTGGTTGGATAACTCAGCGGGTCTGCGTGATCAGAGACACAAACTAAATGGATGTGAGCCAGGTTTCTATGAGCACTTGGGAAGCAGGTTGCAAGCAGGAGCTTAATTAAACCAAGGCAATCACATCAAAGCTGGTCCCTGTGCAGATACCCTTCTTAACTTGCAAGAATTAATTAATGACTTTGCGTTAAACCTGTTCCCTCTTGATTGAAGCTCAGCCTGATTGAGCTGGTGGCTGTGCCTGTTGGCACTTAGCAGGTACTGCACCGGTGCCCGGGTTGGCAGTGGGTTTGCACCAGGTGAAAGCGGAGCTGGGAACAGCTCTGACTGCTCAGCTGATGGGGGGGTAACTCATTTGGGCACCCAAAACCCAGCCCCAGCAGCCCCGATGAGCCCTGGGTTACAGAGGATGAGCTCCCCAGCAGGTATAAATCAGGGCAGCCCCCCTGTTAACACTGGTTATAGTTGTTTTGTATCCCTGGGCGGTCTGGCTTAGGGGAAGCTGCTCCCTCACTGCTGATTTTTGAGGCAGGCTGCCTTCAGTTTGTGGTGCAGATTGCAGCTCTTGAGAAAGGGAAAAAAGAAGAGCTAGCAGCTTTCTGGCACCAGCTCGGCTATGGGCAGGAGGAAGGTACAGGTGAGGCCAGCTCTGCTGGTGTCAGGGCCAGCTTTGATGATAAAATGAAGGAGTTTGGAGCAGAGCGAGAGCTGGGGAGCTGCTTGTGGAGGAGAGATGGGAGAGGAAGCATGGGCTTAGCCATCGTGTGGTATGTGAGGGCTGCAGCCTCCCTAAGGCTTATCTGTGATTCCTGTCTTTGCCTCACTTCAGCTGGAAACTTGCACTTGGGCTGCAGAGCAACTTTTGCTGGTCAGGTTTCATCTTTATGGGCCTCACTAGAAGAAAGAGGAATGGTCCTAGGGACATCGTGTACAGGAGAAGGTGATTCCCACTGTTTAATGCCCCCATCTCTGTGGCAGCAAGTGTGGGTGAGCTGGGGGTGTGCTCTGGGTGCTGTAAGGTGCTGTCACTTCACCCTGCTGGGAAAATCAAGCCAGGCTGGAGCATCATCCCTGGGTGACAGTGAGGGATGCTCCCATCAGGCTCCAAAGTGACCCAGGGAAGGGCTGTGAGCTGCCTCTCAGATGGAGCAGGCAGCAGCAAGCTGGAGTTGCTCTCCCCAGCCTGTGTTTCGGAAGCTAATTGCAGGGGAATGTTTTCCCTCTGGTTCTGTAAATTGCTATTTCAGTGTGCCCTGCCAGAGCAGCTTTGGTTTTAAACACTTTGGGTGAAGCTCTGGCTCTACTGATGTCAACGTCTGAATTGCCCCAGGGTTGGTGCCATTCAAAGCCTCCTCTAAGTCCTTCCCAAAAGTTGCTTTTAGGCTTGAGCTTTTTGGTCATCTGGAAGAAGGATCCTCGGAAGCCTTGTGTGTTTTTACTAGCAATAAAGTCACTGACTAGAAAAGTGTGTAAAATGTGTGGGAAGGACAGAAACGCATCTACCTTTTTTTACTGGTTTAAAAGATCCCTCAAGAAATAAGGCTATTCAGTAAAACTTCCTAATGATTCCATTTAGAAAGGGAAGTACTTTAATATTTAAAATTTTATTTTAAGAACTGTGCTTGATCAGCCCAACACTAGAGAGGAATGCATTTATCTTGCAGGAAAGCATTTGTTTCTCTCTGGAAAGCATTTTCCTTGAATTCACTCTTAGCTCAATCATTTGACTCCTTGAAAGCTGACAGGGAAATAACTTAAGAGCATTCCCCTGCTATTTCCAGATGAGCTGCTCTTTATAGGATATGCAACTCTACGAAACCCCAGCCCTTTGTAGCAAACTGCAGCAAGTTTCCCACAGCAGCACACGAATCGAGCGGCGAGATTGCAGCCTTGCCTGTTTTACCTTCAGTCGCTGCAAATTCAGGTTAAGTGATGCTTTGGTTAGAACTGCCTGACGCTTCAAGGCTGCGTGGGAATTGTTAAGCATCCTCCCTGAAGGGCTGGGAACAAAAGCCGTGTGGTCCCAGAGTTGGCTGGTGTCCCCATGGCTGTCTTTCCTGTGCTGCCCTGCAGAGCTTGGCCTTCACCACGACTCCTGCTCCAGCCCTTCGAGCCAGCGGAGTGATGCTCCTTCCCCCTCCCCTGGTTCCTACAACCCTGGGCACAAACACACCATTTTCAGGTTATTTAAAGCCCTGTGTCAGGTCTTTCTATCGCTGCTCCCATGCACCAGCTGCTCATCCCTGCTCGCTGCCGATGGATGTGACTGGAAAATGCCTTGCAGGGATTTTCCTTGCACAGGGGAAGGTGCCCTGTGTTCAGGGGCATCCTCAAGCCCTGGTGCTGCCAGCAAGGCAGGTCAGCCTCAGGGCTAGTGCTGGCCACTGCAAGACAACAACCCTCAGTGCTCCAATGGGCTTGGGTAAGTTGGTTTTACCTGTTTATGCCTTGGTTTCCCATTCAAAGGGCTGTGGTGCCAGCCCCTTGGCAGGGAAGGGCTGTCTTCCTTGGGGACTGCGGCAGGATGGTGCTGCCTTTTCTCTGGTATCCACAGCCCTCCGGCTGCCCCGTGAGAGAACAGTCCATCTGCCCCTCTCAGGAAAAAGCCATGCCCAGAGCATCTAATGCTCCTCAGGGCTCCTGCAGATGTGCCTCCCCTTGGTCAATGGGGACCTGGAAACACTGGAGCCCCGGAGCCCCATATCCTCCTTCCTCCAGCTGACGTAGTCCCTTTCCTTTGAAGTCACACTGCAGCCCTGGCCTCTCCTTCGGGGAATGGGGCTCGGTAAAGCAGGCAGAGCCCATGGGATGCCCGGGGAGGGGATTTATGTCCGGTGGCTCCCTGCCAGACCCTCTCTCACTGGGCTGCTGCCTCCTGACCTCTGCGCCTCGCTGCAACCTGCGCCGGGGCATGAGGCTCCCCTGAGTGACGCAGCACTGGGGCCCAGCGTGGGAAAAGACGTCAGGGCTGGGGGGACTGAGGCTGCGACCCGTGGGGCAGAGCCTCGGTGCCTGCCGAGGTCAGCCTTCCCCTGGCTCCAAATGCGGCAGCCAAAAATCCCCTGGGAAAGGAAGCTTTAAAGCCCTGGGTTTGGGGGGCAAGCTGTCTGTAGTTTCTGGGGTGTCCTCCTCACAAGCCCCCAGTGCTGGTGTCCCCCGGACAAGGGTGGCAGCAGCGCCCTAAACAGATCCCATCAGCAGCAGGAGCACCACAGCGTGGTTACGTAGCTGGGGGTATTGAAGCAGGGGCAAGTGTGTCACCAGGTTCCTTCCATGAACATTTTTATTGCCTTTGCAGTCATTTCCCACCAAGGTTCCCTCAGCTCAAGCACTGGGCGTGGAGCCACAGGGGCCGGGTCTGGCACCCAGCACCCTGGGCTGGGCACTGTTTGGGGAAACACAGCTGTGAGTGAGCTGGGGACTGGTGATGCACCTTGTACGAAGGAGTCCTCTGCAGCCCACACTGGGAGTTTCAAGCAGCATCTCCCTTCCAAAACACGGGGCAGAGTGGGCACAGCAGCTTGGGTACCCAGAGCCGTGCGGGGCTCCCCTGCACCCTGCTTGTACAGGGCAGAGAGCAGAGTGCTCCTCCCGACCACACTGTGCCTGGCCAGGCTGTGGATGTTTCTACCTTGAGTCTTATATCCTATGGAGCAATCGCAATGAGTTTAGCTGTTCTCTGCATTAAGGCTCTGCTCCCTCACTGGTGTAATGGAGCTGGGGGGTGGTTTCCCCCCCGCTGTGCTCAGAGCAGCCCCCATAAGGACAGTGGGGTCTGGTGGGTTTGCAGTTGGGATCTGCGTGGCCAAAGGGACTGTGGCTCAACACCCTTTGCTGTTCCCACCCCTGGGTCTTTGGGGGAAACCCCAGCTCTCTGCAGTGTGGAGCTCGGGGACGTCTCCTTGGCCGGATCGCCCTCTAGACCTGAACCACCACCACGTGCATCATCATCACCCACTGGCTCTCCTGACTGACACCAGCAGGGATTTGGCCCGTGCCCTGCACGCGGGGCGCTGACGCGCAGCAATGCTATTTACCACGAGGAGCGTGGGTTTGCAGCTCCCCTTGCCAGCCGTGCCACCCTCGGCAGGGGCTGTCACGGTCACCAGCCAGCTACCTGCCCGCAGGATCCCCAACCCTCCCCCGGCCAGGGGGGAGGAGAAACCCACACGGATGCAGAAACCCAGGCTATAAAAGCGTCCTCCCCTTTGGGACACGATGAAGCTGCTGGCAAAGGAGGCAGCTGCCCTGGGCGAGCGTGATGCCGGCAGGACACAGCAGGAGGGTGCAGCGGTATCTGGTGGTCTTGGCCGTGACCTGGGGCGTCAGCTTCTTCCCCTCACCAGCCGAGGCTTTGCAGAGGTAGCGGGCGTGCATGTTGCAGGTGGCCCATGATGGTGTGGGTCTTGCTGCCTCCCCGTGATTTTGGGTGCTTGAGAGGGTGCTGAGGACCGAAGGACTCTCCTCCTAATGCAGCCGTGCTGGGGACCCCCCTTCCGCCTCCTTTTCTGTTCTGTGCTAGCATACCTGCTCTTCTTTGCTCCTCTTCCTCGCTCCCCTTGAGCAACGCGTGGCTCGGCAGCACCCATCTCCCAAATAACCGAGGAGGCCAAGGTGAAGCGTCCCACTTGCAAAGCTGACTTGCCGAGGGTGGGGATGGGCTCAGCCCAATGTTGGTTGATGCCTCCTGCAGCAGCCAGCTCCCCGTGGGGTGCCTGCCCCGGGTGGGCCGTGGGGGGGCTGGCAGCACCATGGCAGCGGGACCCACGGGCACCCAGCTGGCAGTCCCACGGAGCAGGGAGCTGCTGCCATCTAGAGCCACCCAGCTGGATTTCCCGAGGCAGGAGTGCTGGGGTGGGGGGGGGGTGGCAGGGAGCTGGGGGTGGGGGGGGGTGTCTCCTGCGAGTGCCTGGGTGCTCCCCGGCCCCCCATCACTGCCCTCACCCCCTGGCAGGATCGCGCTGCGGAGGATGCCCTCCATCCGCCAGACGCTGCAGGAGATGGGTGTGAAGGTGTCGGACGTTTTCCCCGAGCTGAGGCAGAGCAGACGTGGCGGCGTGGCCGGCCCCAGGAACGGGACGGCTCCCACCCTCCTCACCAACTACCTGGATGTGAGTCTTTTCCTGCGTGGGGGGGCTTGTCACCCGCTGCACCCCACAGTGCACTTGCTGCCGGGGGCTCGGGTCTGTGTGAGCCTCCCTCTCCTGTCTGAGCTGTGACCCCAGTGATGCTCCCCATGCTGTGCCTCTTCCAGACCCAGTATTTCGGCGAGATCAGCATCGGTACCCCCGCGCAGACCTTCAAGGTGGTCTTTGACACGGGCTCGGCCAACCTGTGGGTGCCATCCTACAAGTGCTCCCCCCTCTACAGTGCCTGTGGTGAGTAGGGGGGCATGGCCAGACCCAAGGTGGGGGCTGACCCCCTCCAACCTGAGCTCAGTGAACATGGGCAAGCCTCTCCATCTCAAGGGCTGCTCAAAGCGGGCTGGGGAGGGTTGATTTTCACAGGCGGGGGGGCTGGCTGCTGCTGCCTGGTCCCCTGGCACTGGGGCAGGGTGGGTTCATCACCCCGCGGAGGCTGGGGGAACAGAGACCTTCAGCCCGTCCTGCCGTCGCTGCCTCCCTCGCTTTCTTTGACGCACCTCCTCCCTCTCCCCAGTTTCCCACAGCCGCTACGACTCCTCCAAGTCGCGGACGTACGTAGCCAACGGCACGGGCTTCGCAATCCGCTACGGGACGGGGAGCGTCAAAGGCTTCCTCAGCCAGGACGTCGTCATGGTGAGTGCGTGCCCTGAATTCGCAGACCCGGGGCTGCAGGCTCAGCAAGGAGATGCCCACGTGTGGCTCTGCTCCCCCATATGAGCATCCCCAGTTACCCAAGAGTGGAGGGGTTCTTTGGGGGATTTATCCCTGCCCCGTGAGGACGCTTGTGCCCTTCCCCAGGTGTCAGACATACCCATCGTCCAGGTCTTCGCCGAGGCGACGGCGCTGCCTGCCTTTCCCTTCATCTTTGCCAGGTTTGACGGGGTGCTGGGGATGGGCTACCCCAGCCAGGCCATCGACGGCATCACCCCCGTCTTCGACCGGATCCTCTCCCAGCAGATCCTCAAGGAGGACGTATTTTCCGTCTACTACAGCCGGTGGGTCTTGTGAGGAGCCGGTGCCGGGGCTGGGGAGGTGTTTGTTTTGCAGGGCATGGGCATCGCGCCCACAGCAGTGCTGGGTTTGCATCTCGGGACTGGGAAAGAGCCATGGCTGGGGCTGTGGCACCTGGGGTGGGGTGGGGAGGGCATGGGCACGCCGAGGGTGCCTGGAGGAGTTGGGGTGGAATGAGGCAGCACAAGAGGCAGAGCCAGGTGGATGCTTATCTGGAGCCGCTGGGCAGGGAGTGCCGAGGGAGCGCTGCTGCCCGCTCATTTGTCACTGTCAGAAGGCACGAAGTCACCAGCTCTGCTAATGGGGCTGGAGCAAACACAGCCAGGGGTGAATTTAGTGTTTTGTCTACAGGCCAAATTAAAAAAAAAAAAAAAAACGAAGATCTCTTGAAGAAAAACCTGCACCAGCAGCTAAACCCCCTTTCATATCTTGCCCCACATCATTGTGCCCCAGCAGCACCAAAACCTGCAGGAGCAGCAGGAGGGCCCATCCTGGCAGAGCAGGAATGTTGCCCCCCCCCCCCCCCCCCCCCCAGCACTCCCCACTGGCCCCGGGTACAGCAGCCAGGCAAGGTGCACTGAGACACCCGCAGACGCGTGCTTAAAGCAGGCGTGGTAGCTCTTCACCTGGACTAAAGGTGGATCCATCAATAATTAACAAAGCCTAAGGATGCTGGCTGCAGCTGCAGCCTCCCCTGGGTGCCTCTTGGGTCCCCTTGGCACCCTGGGGACGCAGCTGCTCTCAGACCACAGGCTTACGGAGCTTCTTTTTCTTTGCAGAGCTTCGAAGTAAGAAGACAAAAAGCACTATTGCTCTCGAGACAGCACCCACTAACAGTCACCCGGGCGCCGCGGGGCCGGGCAGCAGACTCTGCTCCCATCGCCAGCCCTGGGTGAGCCCTGCCCGGCTCACAAGAGCTCACACACCACAGCACCCTGCACCCAGCTCTGCCCACACGCCTACCTCACGCAGGACCCAGCACCGACCTGCTCGGAGACCTCAGCATGTGGCACCCCCCCTCTCCTGCGGGCTCTCGCAATCCTCTGAACTAACTCGGGGTTTCTTCTGCTCCAACTCGCTCCCCTAACCGGGTCAGCAGAGCCTCACAGCCGGGGCTGGTCCTTTCGCGCTGATTTTTCAGGGACAGCAGCCAAGGGGGAATCACTCCGCTGTGTTTTGCACCCTAGGAATGCTCCTCTGAAACCTGGGGGGGAAATAATCCTCGGGGGCAGCGACCCAGCCTACTACACCGGGGATTTCCACTACCTGAACGTCAGCAAGAGCGGCTACTGGCAGATCAGCATGAAGGGGTGAGACCAGGGAGTGCCTCTGCACAGCACTGGGCTGCATCCTGCAAACCTCCCTGGGGAAAGCTTGCTGGGTGCTGGGGAAGGTGGTCCACAGAGGCATGTGTTCCTTGGGTATTACTGGCGGATGCTTTCCCCTCTGAAGGGGAGCAGGGTTGGCTCCTCCAGCACGGAGTTGCACCTTGGTGCTCAGCAAGAAGCCAGGAGCTGAGCTGGGGAATGCAGAGGGGGTGGCACCGTGGGCTGATTCAACTTGGAAGCTGCAGTGGAAGAGTTTAACCCCCTTTAGTCCTGCAGGAGGGAGTGTGAGGCACTGAAACAATTCTGCTTTGTTTAATTTAAAAAAAAAAAAAAAAAAAACACCAACAAAAAACCCCACACATGAGGACGCTTAGCTTTCACATTTGAGAAGCTTGAAGGGAGGGTTCCTGGTGCCCCTGGAGAGTCTGTGCTCTGGAGGCACCGGGAGCAGCACGTCCTCTGCCTGGCCAGCGGTCCCTGGACAAAGATGTGGCACACTCACCCGTGGGCACACGTGGTGCTGGGAGCCAAGCTGTGGTCACCGTGGGAGCCTTGGTGTCACCCCTCTTTCCTTCCGCTCCAGGGTGTCCGTAGGGGCTGAAATCCTGTTCTGCAAGGAAGGCTGCTCAGTGGCCATTGACACAGGAGCGTCCTACATCACCGGGCCAGCCGGCCCCATCTCTGTGCTGATGAAAGCCATCGGCGCAGCAGAAATGGCCGAAGGAGAGGTGAGCAACATCCCCCTTCTCCCCCCGCTGCCTGCACCCCTGCTCATCCCTGCCCCAGCAAACGGGCTCAGTGCCATCTCCTCCTCCCGCAGTACATGGTGGACTGTGACCAGGTCCCTCAGCTGCCCAACATCTCCTTCCACCTGGGTGGGAAGGCCTACGTGCTCAGCGGCTCAGCCTACATCCTCCGGGTAAGCTGCATCTCTCCGGGTGGTTCTCCCCAGGCTGCAGCATATCGGGGTGCAGCTTTCCTGCAGCATCCTGTACCCTCCTGGTTCCCCTAAAGCAGCTGAGATGAGCCCCAGAATGAAGATTCTTGTTTTAGCCCAAACCCTCCTGTTTGGCACAGGTGTCCAGATGAGCCAGATCAACCTGTCGCTGCTTCTTTGGGTGGTTTTGGGGAGATTTGGGGTGAGCAGCAGAGAACAGAGACAGGCAGGGATTCTCCTTCCTGGAGGAAGGAACATCAAGGCTGAGCAGAGGGTGCTGAGCTGGGGATCCCAGCCCTTCCTTGGGCACGCTGCAGTAGAGATCTCCCTCCTGGCATCTCCATCACCCTGTGGGTCTCCTCCTCTTTGCAGCAATCCCAGTACGGGGAGGACATCTGTGTGGTGGCTTTCTCAGGGCTGGACATCCCACCCCCGGCTGGTCCTCTCTGGATCCTGGGCGCCAGCTTCATCGGGCACTACTATACCAAATTCGACCGGCACAACAACCGTATCGGCTTTGCCACAGCCCGCTGATGGCCGGGGGGGGCCTGGGGAGAGGGATGGGGGAACCAGCCTGGAGGCACGAATACCACCGAGAAGCAGAAATTTGAAGTGCAAACGAGAGCAGCATTTCCTTGCAGCTCAGCCACCTCCTCTCTTTGCTGAAGCAACTGCAAAACCTCGCCTTCTCCCACTCCAAAACCCCCACTCTGCTTCCCGAGAGCCTCTGCTGCTGGGGAGAACTGAGCCTGAAATGCATCTTCCAGTGAGCATGTTCAGTCTGGCAATCAAAGCGGGATCCTGTGTCCAGAGCTGCACCTCCAGGGACTTTTAGAGTGATGTGTGATAGTACAACTGGTGTGCAGTGAGTTGCTGCTGGCGTGGAGGTGCTTGCATGTTGCAGACAGGCTGAGGAGGGATGACCTGTTACAGTTCATGTTATTCTTTGAATGGGAGAAAAATTATCTAGCCGTGTTTAATGATTGTTTTAGCTGGTGATAACCCTATCCCTCCCCATGATGTTAATATTAAACAATTTTAGAGCAACAGGACCCTGAGTGGATGCTTATTCTTGCAGAGGGGAGAGGTCAGACACTTTTAATAAGAGAATGGGACAAGTGTTCCTCTGCCAGGATCCACCACTGCGTTTACATCCTTCTCCGTTTCATAAGAGTGAAACACCCTCTCAGGTAGTGCCACAGCACCTGCACGTAGGCAAATCAGGGTCTTTTCAAAGAGCAAACAAGCTCTTTCTGCAGGAGATAAGCTGCTGTGTGGGCTACCCATGCCTTGACCTGCTTTCCCATGGGGGGCTTGGGACTGCTGGTTGCACCCCTGGGGACAGGGACAGGGCTGCTTTGCTGTCCTTTGGGGAAGGGAAGGTGCCTGCAGGTCTGATTAAGGGGGGGCTGACTTTGTCCCACAGGGGGAGGCAGCTCCTGCTGCCCCAGTGCCTGGACCCGTTTTCTTTGCCCCGTTGGCTCCAGCTAACAACTCAAGGCTTGTCTCTGTCCCGGCCAAGTGCAGTGATGCTGGAGCTGCGAGCCCCATACGGGCTGGCCTGGCAGGAGGGGTAGACCAGTGCTCCCAGCTGGAGGCTGCCATTTCCAGTTCTGCAGGAGAGCTGTGGTGCTTCAAGTTACAGCCTGGCAGCTGTGAATCCAAGCTCTCCCCAAAGCCAAGCGGTTTGCAATAAGCTCTCAGGACCAGTTCAGGTGCTGTGGCTGCCATGGTCCACGGCCAAGCCCTGGGGAAGGTGCCTGTAAAGCCGAGTGTGACGCTTGTGCTTCTGGAGCAGAGCCTGGAGCAAGCCACCATCTGAGTGCAGTGGCTCACAGAAGCTTCTCACCCTCCTTTCTGCCACCAGCGATGACTGCTGACAAAGTCCCCGTGCTGCCCGACGCGCAGGCTGACACGAGCTGCCTCGCAGGCTGAAGGGATGTTTGGGAGAGCGATGCTCCTGCTCGCCAGCCCTCCCTCCCAGCGCAGCACCTCGTCCCCTGCCCTGCCCCACGGAGCAGCAGCGCACCCTTAAAGCGGAGAGGATGTGGCTGAGCGGATGTTTGTCCCTCCTGGGAGGGTCTCTGCAGCCATGCGGCGTTTAAACCTCTTAACGTCGGGATGCACCACCCTGAGATGGGAAATTCAAGGCACCCAATGATGTTACCTGTTTCTTACCGTCGCCTGCTGAAGCATTGATTCATCAGCTCCAACACGGGGGCCAGGAGAGCCGTGGCAATGCGTTTGGGGGGCCTGGGGGTGGAGGGAAGGGGCCCCAGCGGTCAGCATATCTTGCTTTCATCCAGTGTTTCCTGAGCACAGCCGCTCGGCAGCACAGGAAACCCCAGGGGCTGGGAAGCAGCGGCAGCCCAGGCAGAGAGGGCAAGAGCCGCCCAGAGACCCTCGGCAAGGGGGGGGGGATTGGCCCAGGTCAGAGCTGGAGCTACAGCCCGGCTTCCACACAACCTTCTGGCCATACAGAGGAGTCGGCAAGCTTCTCCTCTTCCTTCCTACCGCAGGGAAGCTCTCCACTTGGAAATCACTAAGCCTCCTCTGTCCTATTCCATACCACAAAAGTCTGGAGAAGACTCGAGTGGATGCGAGCTTGAAAAAGCACCAGGTGATTTAAACCGCCGCGATGGCCTCAGCTGGAAAAGGGTCAGACTGGCCTAAAATAGGATGTTTTTGTGGCTCCAGTTCTGTTCCTATTCAGCACAGTTGTTTCAAGCAGTGAGAGGGGAAAAATGCCTGGGCTGCTTGCGGTGCTGCTCCTGGGCCCCTTAAGCCAGCCTATTAACACCTCTAATCGCCTGGCCAGGGCAATTTCCTGGTGGCTGCTGCACAGTCCTGGCTGCAAGGAGCCCACAACTGCCCCGTATTAACACTTGGAATTGTTATGGGCGAGCAATTAGGCCGCACTCAGCCCAGCAAAGCAGCGAGAGCAATTATGACCATCCTATTAAAACTGACAGAGCTGGCTCTATATTTAGAAACACGGGGAACTGGGTGGTTTATTTTTTTCCCCTTCCTTAAATGATTTTCCCCAAGTCTCCATGGTCCATTTAGCTGGTTTCAGCCGCAGCCAGCTGTAAACTTTGGAGGGGGCATTCTCCGCTCGGAGCCATGTGCAGTTGTTATTTCCTCTGATAATGAAGCCGGGTTGGAGAGGTGTCAGCGCGCTGCGGGGTGAGGGGGGGGGGGGCTGTGCCAACGTGCTCTATCTTTATCTTTAACTATCAAACCTCCCCCAGCCCACCTGTAAATCCCATCTAGGGGTCAGCGCTCAGTGGGTGAGATGGTGGCGGGGCTGGGGAGGCCAGTCTAGATTGGGGGGGGACGACGACGACGCAAATTGGAGTTTAGGGTGCTACTAGCACCTCCTGGGGCACATCTCATGCGCTCCTCTGTATCCTAAAGGGATGGGGGGGGGGGGGGGGCGGGATGATCTGCGGAGGTATAGACACGCGGGGGGGGGGGGGGTTGAGGGGATGGGGATGGGGGTTGAGGGGATGGGGGGGGTGGTGAGGGGATGGGGGGGGTGGTGAGGGGATGGGGGGGGTGGTGAGGGGATGGGGGGGGGTTTGAGGGGATGGGGGGGGTGGTGAGGGGATGGGGGGGGTGGTGAGGGGATGGGGGGGGTGGTGAGGGGATTGGGGGGGGATACACTGGGGGGGGGCGGGTCGCGGAGTAGGTGGGGGGGGGGGTTGGGGGGGGGTCCCGCTGACCTCACAATGCGGGCGGGCGCTGCCGCGGGAGGCGGGCGGCGGGAGGCGGGCCGGTGACTCATGGCTTCCCCACGGCGGGCGGCTCCTCCCCGCGGCCGCCGGCCCCGCGGCAGCCCCCGGCACATGGGCCGCGGCTCCGGCAGCTCGGAACCGGGGATGGCCGTACCGCCCGGCTGCTGCCCGGACTGCCCGGGCTCGGAGATGGGCGGCCGTGGGATCTCCGCCGTTCCCCACCTCGGGATTGCGGTGGATGAGGGGGATGTGCTGCCCGGGGCGCTGCGGCTTATGCGGGAGCTGAGACCCGGGTGGGAGCCGGCCAGGGTGAAGACCAAGGTACGCCCCGCCGGGCGGGGTGGGGGGGGGGGGGGGGGGACAACGACACCGGACACATACGATTCCCCCACCACCACCCGCGGGGATCAGCCGAAGGTGCTGCAGAGCCCAGCTTGGGGGGGCTGTGGGGTGCTATAGCACCCCCCCTGAGGCGCCTGTAGAGCTCACTCGGGGGGGGGGGGGGGGGGGGGGCTATAAGGTCCATGTGAGGGTGACGGTAGGACCCGCCATGGGGGGGCTGTAGGACCTGTCAAGGAGGGTACAACACCCAGTCCCCCCCACCCCCAGATCTCTGGGCTCAGTGCGGATGTGCAAAGGTGTGACACCGCCCCCCCCCCCCCCCCCCCAACCCCCGCAGGCTTTGGGGACCCCTCGGGCGGTCACTGAGCGGTGACTGTGAATGCAGGTGTGTCCCCAGGGTCCCTCGAGGCTGCCAAAGTGGGTGAAGGTGGGGGGGGGGGCTGGCTGCACTACTGGTGTGTCGTCCCCCGTCCCCCCCCCCCCCCCCCCCCGCCAGAGTCACTCCTGCAGGTGCTGCACCCCTGCCTGCACCCAGTGCTGCCAGGCCCCCTGCTCGCAGGAGTAGCTGCTCCCAGGAGCAGGGCTCGCTTGGGTTACTTGGCTTTGCACCTTTTGCCAGCTCACGTAAGCCGAGCGCTGGTTCGGGTGGGAGCTGGGATTCAGCGCTGGGCTCCCTGCACGGGACGGGGCTTGGCTGTGCGGAACTGGCAGGGCTTTGCTACAGCAGCTGGGAGAACGGGGCTGGAAGCTGCCTGGAAGTGGGGGGTCCCCTTCATCCTCCTCACCTCTGCCCGGGGGTGCCGGGTCTAGGGTGGGAAAACGAGGGGGTGGGGTCTGTGTCCTCCCTGGGCTCCCGGCGATGGGCACGGGAGTGTGGAGGTGGCAGAGCTGGGTGCGCTTAAACATATACACATGTGTATGCATGTCCCTCTGAAGGCACATGCTTCCCGTGTGCCTGGAGTCATTAAAAATGTATTAATAGCCAAGTGTAATTAAATACAAGAAGCTGCAGGAAAATACATCTGAAAGGGCAGATGGCAATAGGCAGGAAGCTCGGAGCTGGAGTTCCTCAGAGCGCATAGTTGTAGGGGCAGGAAATGTCTCGGGGCTCTGTGCAGCGCCGAGCACAGACCTTGGTGGCGATGGTTGTTTGAGAAGGAGCCCAGCTCGCTGGTATCCAGGCTCTCTCCAGGCATCGGAGGGGGTCAGTGTTCAACAGCAGCTTGTCTGTGCGTGCGTGTGTTTTTAATTAAAAAAAAAAAAAAAAAAAAAATCCTTAGGAGTTGAGACAAGGCGGGGGGGGGGCGGGGGGGGAAGCCTCCAGTTGTGTTTCCTTTAGTTGCTATCGCAAGAGCTGTTCGGGAGGGGATTGGAGCGGTGCACTGGTCCTCAGCTGGTTCCCATTAGCGTTCCTGTCCGCTTTCCTCCGCGCACTGGAGCGGTGCCTGGTTCACACCACCTCGCTGCACGGTGTCGGTGCACAGCTGCTTGCAGGGGCTGTACCAGCCTGTGCTGGTGACACGGAAAAATCTCCCAGCGCTTGGGGCAGGGTGTGGGAGATGGGAAGGAAGGCTCTGGGTGCTTGGCTTCCCCCGCCTGCCCTTGTTGCTGGGGTCTTCAGCCCCCTGTGCTCCAGGTTGTGCCCGCTTTCCAGGGCTCCTCATCCTTTAAGCTCTGTCCCTGGGCCGAAGCATCTCCGTACCGAGGAGGCACAGGCAGTATCGGTGAGTCAGCCAGCCACGCTATCAGGGAAGCACACACTCCTCCATCCCTCATCCGGCGATAAGAAGAGCAGCAGTGATGTGGAGCCAAACCCCTGTGAGGACTCTGGCATGTCTGGATGATTTTTAGCTCCATTTTGGTAATAAGGTGCCTTTTTGCAGTCCGGCTGGGGGTGTCTGCGTGGGGAGGCGGCCAACGTGGCACTACTTTGGGGTGCTGAGGGAGTCTCACGGCAGGCACAGCGCCGGCGTGTTGGATGGAGCTGCTTCGCTTCAGCGTCTTCGCACAGGGCTTGGGTTTCGCTTGGCGTTTCATTGCTGCGAGGCTCCTGGTGTGGGGTCACACTCGCTTTCCCCCAGCTCCCTGCTGTCACACAACCACGGCAGGGAAAGATTTGGGCTGGTAGCAGAGCTGAGGCCCTGCTGATAGCTGGCTGTGCTTTGGATCCACAAAGAAATAGCACCGGGCACCTCCCAAGCAGCTGCGCTCGGGAGCTGGAGGAGCTGCCATCTCCAAACCAGGCGAGCCCCTGCGTGCAGGTTGCTGGCGAACCACGTGTGAGTCTCCAAAGTTAGCGGCCTGGAATTCAGAGGGGGATAAGGCTCAGTAATCTTGTTAAACCCTCTGTAAAGGGCTGATCGGGCTGTCGAGCAGCAAAACAAAGCAGCGCGAGGACTTTGCAGGCGAGGTGGCCCTGAGCATCTTGGCGTGGAGCCGTTCACCTGCGACCGATGTGCGTGTTGGCTGAGGGAGGGCGCCAGCCCCGGGGTGCACCGCCTTCTGCACGGGTGGGCCATGCATGGCACCTTTTTCTTGCTGAACTTCTGGCCTCTGGGGCCTGGCAGGACAAAGAGAGGAGACCTGTGTGTGGCACCGTTGTGGAAACACAGATTACCTGCCTTGGAAAAAGGTTGCTTGAAAAGATTCGGCCCACCAGGGATGTGGTGGCTGGCTCGCCGCTTGCCGGGCTCGCCCCGAATCCAACACCAGCCAGCTGCATAACGAGGGGTGTTAACGCCGTCTAACTTCGGATGTGTCATTCCAGTGCTTTGAGTTTCCCTCGGGAGACTACTTGGGGGACCCTATATATAGGCACCCTATATAGGAGAGTGAGTTGCTGAGTGGGATGTCTATAATTAGCTGTCCCACCCCCGAGCACCGCTGCTGCCGTAGCACGTGCCCTCGCCCCGCTCCCGCTCCACCAGCATCACACCTGCTCCGGCTCCCCGAACCCCAACGGGATAAAGAAATGACTTTCCTGGGGAGCAGCAGCACCCCGGTGTGCTCAGCCTCGGTGCCAAGCAGGAACCACGTGGGGCTGAGCATCTTGCCTGCGTGGGGGACGATGGAGCGGGGGTTTCCTGTGGGGCGATGGAGACCCAAAGCCCTCGGTGCACCGGAGGCGACCGAAATCGCCGCGGGATGGGGAGAGGAGCCCGGCACGGGCGGCAGCCCCTGCGTGTGCGCAGGCAGGCGGCCAAGCCGGGCCGGCGGGAGAACAAAACTCTCTTTCCATCTGTGAGGAGCCATCAGAGCAATGACACGAGACGTCCCCAGCAGAGATGTCCCTGCCTATCAGCAACCCGGCCCTGCGGGGAGGGTCAGGAGGAGGAGATGGTGTTTGCTCCGTGTTGTTTGCTGGGTGGTGGTTGTTTTTTTATTTTGGTTTGGGTTTGTTTTTTGGTTTTGTTTGTTGTTTTTTTTTTTTTTTTTTCATTTTGCGCCAAGAGATTTACGCTGATTTTTTGGGGAAGCGATTCCTGGGGCTGCTCGGGCACCAAGCTTGCTGGCGGCACATCTGGCCTGAGCTATTCCTGAGCTTCCAGGTGAAAAATGGCAGGATTTCCACCCAAGCCACCAGCTTTGTGCAGCTGAAGCCTGTGGCCCCGTGCAGTACATGTATGAACCTTGAAGCCTTGCAGACTCATGCCATCTGCTGCGGGAGCTTTCCTGGCTGCGGTGGGCACAGCTGCTTCCTGCTCTCTTTTGCCCGTTATTGCCTTTGCCATGCTGCTTTCTCCCCGGGGTCTGCTGGTGGGAAGGGGGTTTCCCCCATGCCCGGCTGGCACGGCAGGGATGTACAGGCATCGGCTCTGCTGCCCTTCTCCCCCTCCAGCTCTTCACCGACGGCATCACCAACAAGCTCGTGGCTTGCTACACTGACGAGGGCATGGCGGACGCGGTGCTGGTCCGTGTCTACGGCAGGAAGACGGAGCTCTTCGTGGACCGGGAGACGGAGCTGAGGAATTTCCAGGTGCTGCGTGCCCACGGCTGCGCCCCCGACCTCTACTGCGCCTTCCACAATGGGCTCTGCTACCAGTTCCTGCCGGGCATCGCGCTGGGACCCGACCACGTGCGGGACCCCCACATCTTCAGGTGTGCAGGACCCCCGCGTCCTTGGGTCGAGGGGGGAATCACGGGATGGGGGAACCGATACTTCTCTGGCCGTGAGGGGTTTGCTCTGTGTTTCCAGCTCTCCCTCTGCCGCTGCTTTTGCGCCAGACTCTAGTGCTCGAGCAGTGCTGATGTGCACACACCTGGGTGGTGCTGGGTGATAAATGGGCTAAACTGCAGCTGGGTTTATTACCCTGTTTTTAAAGTTTTTGGGGAATAGAGATTTCCTGAGAACCACAGCTTTTATTTGGACTTGCCCTGGAAAGGTGAACACCGTTTTTGACCCAGACAGAGTCTTGAAAAGGCTTGCAGCTGAAGTGGAGGGGAGACTGAGCTGTGCTGAGGCTGCGTTTTTAAACATGGCTTTCGGGGAACCCCCCTCAAGGCTGGTTTTGTGGAGCGCTTCTCTCAGGAATGCTGCTGCGTGGCCACCTCTCACCTGCGTGTCCGTGTTTCCTTCCAGGCTGGTGGCCCAGGAGATGGCCCGGGTACATGCCATCCATGCCAACGGGAGCCTCCCCAAGCCCATCCTCTGGCAGAAGCTGCACAAGTACCTCACCCTCGTGAAGACGGAACTCAGCCCAAAGGTATCCAACCCCAGGTAAAGGCAGAGGGATCCCAAAGAGCCAGGCTCTGGCTTGGGCATCCGCTGCCCACCCATCTTTAGGTCTTCCCCCGTATGGGACCGGGGGGGAAGAGCCCCGGTTCCCAGGTAAAGCCTCTGCGGGACTCTGGGGTCGGTGAGCAGGGCTGGGGCTGGCGTTGGGGCTGGATCCGGCCCTGTGGCCACTTCTGGATAAATGATCCTCCCGTGAGCAAACTCATGGCTGAGTCTCCAAGAGGAGTTGGGGTGGAGGCATCTCCGTGCACCCTTCAGCACCCTTCATCCTGCCGGTCTGGGGATGAGGTTTGCTGTGTTAGAGCAGAGACAGCTCTGCGTTATGTCTGTACAGCACCCAGGCAGGATCCGGCCTGAACCAGAGACTCCCACCTGCTGTAATAATCTGCCCCCTCCTCCTCCCTGCAAATCTAGCCTGTGTTTTAAGCCCTCCCTAGAATAAGCTGAAGCTCAAACCCTTCTTACGGTGGGGATCTGAGCAGCAAGGTTGAGCTGACGTTGGAGGGGATCCTAGAAACCCAGTATAGATTAAAGCAGCCAGTTCCCACTTCAAACCAGTTCATCCCATTTCTGGGAGCCTGGGTTCATGCCAGGTGAGTTCCGGGGTGTCTGGGAAGGATACGGGCAGCCCCAAGAGGTGGTGGAGGTGAATGAACCCGAAGGCAAGCGAATAATTAACCTGTTCCCTGAGCAGCAGTGCAGGACACAGGGCTTTTCTCAGCACTCGCCCCGCTGCAGGCAGACTTTACCCAAGCCTGCACCTTCAGTGCAGCCAATTAGGTAATCATTAACTGGCTCTCTTCTTGGAATAGAAACTTCTGAGGCTACTGAGAGGGTATGTGCCCTGGCAGGGTCCAAAATATTCCTGTTGCCTGGGGGGTTAGTCGGGCACTTTGGGAGCGAGCGCTGCGGGGCTCCATGGCTGGTTGGGTGAATTTAGGGGATGGATGCGGGTGTTAGTGGGGAGAAGGGAAGAGCCCCGTGGCATCTGCAGGCAGCCTGGGTGCCACCCCGCACACCAAAGGATGTCCAAGCCAAACCTGGCCTCCCCACCCAAAATGGCCTCATTAGCCCTGCTTCGTGTCACTGATGAGTTCGTTTATAAAATGCACGGATGGAAGCAGGGGCCAACGCTGCCGCTCTGCCCCTGAGGGAGGTTCCCCGTGAGCAGAAGTGATTCCACCCCGTCCCCTTCCCCAGCCTCCAGCAGGATGTGCCCAGCCTGGAGATGCTTGAAGAGGAGCTGGCCTGGATGAAGGAAACGCTCTCCCAGCTGGGGTCCCCCGTCGTGCTTTGCCACAACGACCTGCTCTGCAAGAACATCATCTACGACAGGACACAAGGTTTGTGGCAGCAGCTTTGCACACCCGGACGAGGGGTCTGTCCCTCGCCCACCTCCCCGGGGGCCGGCGGCTCCATCTCCAGCCCCTCTCTCAGCCCCTGCCTTTGCCTCCACAGAGCACGTTCGCTTCATAGACTACGAGTACACCGGCTACAACTACCAAGCTTTTGACATTGGCAACCACTTTAATGAGTTTGCGGGTGAGTTGGGCTCCTCTCCGTGGCACTGAAGGTTCCCCCCCCCTTGTTTGCAGCGGCTGCCTCAGGGATGGAGGAGGTGGTTGTATCCCCAGTCCCATGGTGGGAAATGGGGCAGCACCTCCTTGGGCTGCCTGGGGTTAGAGAGATGTGTGAGGGAAGGTCTCTGCTGGCGCTGGGGGCCGTGCTGCCGGCGGGGAGCCCCCTCTTAACCATGCAAGGGCTGGGTGCGTGCTCAGATCAGCGGGTTTGATCCCAGGAGCTCCAGGGCTTTCGCTCACCCGGTTGCGCGTGGGGAATAGCCCCACTGCCACACCGTTTGTCTCTGGAGAAACCCTTCCCTTTCGTCCTTCTGCCCCTCGGGCATCGCTGACCCCAGCTCCCCTCGCAGGCGTGAAGGAGGTGGATTACCGCCTCTACCCCAGCAAGGAGACCCAGCTGCAGTGGCTGCGCTCCTACCTGCAGGCCTACAAGCAGCTCACCCAGGGGGACCGAAGAGGCACGGGGGTGTCTGAGGAGGAGCTGGAGGCTCTCTACGTGCAAGTGAACAAGTTTTCTTTGGTGAGTGGTGGGGATGGGAAGGAGCCAGCCTCTCTTGAGGGCTGCTCGTGGGACGGGTTTTTCCCTTGCTTTCAGGTGAGCCAGGGTTTCGTGCTGCAGCTCTGCTGATGAGGATGGGGGTGCAGGGGGTTTGGGGGCAGCTGGGGCAGGAGGCTGCCCCAAAGAGCCCGGCTGCACCTTGGAGGCACTCAGCCCCTGGGCAAGGTCAAAGATAGCACTGGCTGCCTGCCATCCCACCAACACATGCCAAGGAACAGCATGTCTCTGATAACTGTGGCCTTGGGCATCCCTTCAGAGAGGCCAAGCACAGCTGAGAGTGAGAAAATCCTCGTTGGTAAATGCCATGGGCAGGCAGAGCCAATTTTCTGGAAACTTAAGGCAAAATCTCGGCTGGTTTCCTGGCAGGAGCTGCCAGGAGGGACGTCCCGCCTGCAAACGCAGAGGCTGGTACCCTGAGCGTGTTGTTCAGCATCCTTCCTGCTGGCATCCCTCGTCCGGGCTGGGACCAGCCTCCGGAGCATATAAAAATACACACGTGGGCCAGCCCCAGCTGGCTGCCACCCTGTGTCCTGTTGTCACAGCCACGGGACTTCTGGGACCCAGCCAGGAGAGGCATGAGCGACTCGTCCCGTGGGCAGGGGTGCTCCGTGCCCATTTCTGATCTGTGTTTTGTCCATTGCAGGCATCCCATTTCCTCTGGGCATGCTGGGGCCTGATCCAGGATAAATACTCTACCATAGACTTTAACTTCTTAAGGTGAGTCTGCCGGGGCTGGGAGGGTGTTTGCTCCCAGCGGAGTTCAGTGTTAAATGACTGGAACAAGAGGATCCCAAAGGCCCCTCTGTGCTGGATGGATCCTCTGTGGCCGGGAGGGGGATGAATGTCTCATGTCCGTCCCTCTCCTCTCTCGGCAGATATGCAAAGCTAAGGTTTAAACAGTACTTCAAGATGAAGCCGGTGGTCACAGCCCTGCAGATCTCGAAATAGCATCTCTGGCCTGTGAGACCCTGAGCTATTTTTGTCCTTGCTGCGTCCACAGCCCTCGCATCCCCCTCGCCCCTTCCCCACCCCAGCCGGGGGCGAGGGCAGGTCCTGATGGTGGGAAGGTGAAGGAGAGGAACTCTGACCCAGCCACCGATTAAAGGAGACCCTGGACATACCTGAGCCTGGACCATGAGATGCTAGAGAGGACCACGGCCTCAGCGAGGCCCCTGCCTACGCAAGGAAGCCTTACCATCGCCTTAATGCCGAGCCCCGGCTCGGCCCCGGTGCCCGACAGGTCCGTGCTTCGCCGGCACTACTGCTGCTTAGCCTGGCACCCGGTTTGTTCCCTCTGTGCTGTCCCTGAGGGGGGAAACAGGTCCCCCCCCCCCATCTGCTCAGGAGCCCCCCAGAGCTGCCCAGTCGCTTTAGCTGCCCATCACACGTGCTGTGCCCGCCGCCTTTGCTGCTCCCTCCATCCCTTCTTGCCCTTACCTGCTCAGTGCCACTTGGGCTCCCACCCCCAAACCAGCACCTTTCTTGGGTCAGTATTGATCCTGGGGTGTCTCTGAGCATGGCACCCTTCTCCACGAGGGGTGGGTGCTGCTGGGCTGAGCTCAGATGGTGCAGAGCAGCAAGGGGCAGTGGCAGCCATGAGCCACATGAGCTTGGGACCAGTGGGCTTTTGCTGGTGGGCGCAGGCTGCCTGTAGCCCTGTGATGTGCTCAGCCCACGGCTGGCTCTGCTCGTCCCCACGGCCGTGGTGTCCCAGACTCCCATTAGCTCCCTGCTCCCGTCATGGCTTCCTTCGTAGCATCCCCTGCTGCTGGAGCAAGAGGCGCCCAGCTCTGCCTTCCTCATCTCCCCCAGGGCCTGGGAGGGGGCCAGTCCTGCCCCTCGCATGGGCACCATCACTGTGCTCCTCTCCTGGCTGTGTCCCTGCGTGGGACCCCCCACCCCCGGCAGGAGGTTGAACAGAGCTGATCTGCTCCACGAGCCGTGCACAGCTTCATCCCCTGTCACCGCTCAGCAGCTCCCCCCCACTGCAGGCTCTGCGAGGGCAATCCTGACCTGCTGAGCACTATCCAGCTCATGACAGTGCTTGTACATCAGCTGGGGGTGGAATCAGACCGCTCTGCCCTTGCCTTGGCTGCTCGGTGAGTGGTATGGGGACAAGGTGGCCATCCCCTCTGCACTGGCGCAGGAACCTGCTCCAGAAAGATTGGGGACTGTTGTTGCATCTGGTGTTTGGTTTTGGTGCAAAATAAAAGCTGCTGGTAGCTGGAAAGGGGAGGATGGTGGCTCTGTGGGGACTGGTGTAGGACTGGAGGTGCTGGTGGTGGTATCTCCTCCCGGGGTGGGCTGCTGGTGTCCCTCCACGCTCCTGACCTCCCTTCAGGTGCCTGCATGCAGTACTCGCTGCCCCTTCCTGCAGGCACCAACTGCGGGGCTTGTCCTTGTCCCAGGGCAACGTCCTGTGGTTTAGCACAGCTTTCTGCAGAGCTGCTTCCCTCATCTTCCTGGGGGGGCCCCCCCCGGGGCCCTGCTGGGCTCTGGCTCTGGCAAAGGTGGGCTGGACCACTTGGCTGCAGCGGGGACTGGGCAGAGGAGGCTGAACCCCAAACCTGCTGCCATGGGGGGCGAGACCTTGAGGAAAAACGCAAGTGAGAGCGGGAAGGAGAGGGGAGCAGCTCAGGCCCCACCACGGATAGACGGTGCAGGAGAGAGTTGAGAAACAGCACGAGTGAACCCATCGCAGGGAGCAAGAGCTTTAGGAGGGGGCTGTGCTGGGAGAGGGGCAAGAAGGGGGGAAACAAGCACAACCCCATCGGTACTCTGACTGCCTGGGGTGAGAGCTCCCTGTCCAGCCCTCAGCTCTCCCCAACCCCAGGCTGGTAAAGTCCAGACCCAGATCTCTGCTCCAAAAAGTCATCTTTATTGTGCCAAAGGGGGGGCGGGGGGACAATTGTAAACAAGTATGTGAAATATACAGGTTAAGTTACTCATCGTCTTATTAACAAAATAAAGCTCTATCTATATTTACAGTCTTTTTTTTTTAAAAAAAAAAAAAAAAAAACAAAAAAACAAAACAAAAGAAGAGAGAGAGAGGAAGAGCTGCATCTTTGTTGGGCACATCTGCTGCCAGCCCCCTCTGCAGCACAGCCCATCCCACCCTGGGAGCCAGCACCCCTTCCCTAGGGACCCCGGCCCCAGCCAGAGCAGCAGAGGGAGGGGGAATAAATAAAGCACTGACAAAGGGCAAGAGAGGAGAGAGGCGTTTGCTGGGTGGGCGAGGAGGCAGGATGCTCCCTTGGATAAACAATGTCCCCCCAGGGTGCAGGGGAGCAGGACCGGGGCCCTGATGCTGCAGAGCTGCTGCTCTGGACCCCCCCCCACCCTGGGGCTGAGGACATGGGGCTGCTGTAAATGCCCCAGTGCAGGGCTTGAGTGTACCCCCCTCCCCCCCCAAGCCTGGGGCAGCCCTGGCTCCTTCTGCACCCCCCCCAGCAAGGTCCCTGCGGTGCCAGGGGCTGCGGCTGCAGCCTCGCTGCCTGTTTCTGGCTGTTGCCACAGGGCGGTGCACGGACTCTGCGCACAAGCAGACACCGTGCACGTACAGCCAGACACACACCGTGCATGTACAGCCAGACACCGTGCACGTACAGCCAGACACACACCGTGCACGTACAGCCAGACACACACCGTGCACGTACAGCCAGACACCGTGCACATACAGCCAGACACACATCATGCACATACAGCCAGACACACACCATGCACGTACAGCCAGACACGGTGCATGTACAGCCAGACACACAGCCATGCTGCACCCCAGACACCCTCAAGCTGGACTGAGCAGAGAAAGTTGATTTGATTTCCAGCCCCCCCCCCTAAGGATTTCCTTTTTTTTTTTTTTTTTTTTTTCCCTTGATTGCTGTTATTTTTTTCTCCCTCTCTGGTTTTCATATCGCAGCGCACAGGTGGAGCCTGCGGCTTGCAGAGCCGGGGCGCAGGAGGGAGAGGTGCCCACTCTGGGGCACGTACCCACCGCAGCCGGGGCTTGTGCCCAGGACAGGGGCCGGCGGAGGGATGGGGTGACAGCGCAGCCAGGGAACAGGCACCCGCTTTATTTACAAAGTGGGCCAGAGCTGTCAGGAGCATAAAGGGCTCCTCGGAGCCCTTGGCTGGTACTCGGGCCAGGCGAGAGCTAAAAATGGCTCCACGGGAATGTTCTGGCAGGCTCTAAAGACCAAGTGGGAAATGCGTCGGGGAGGTCAGGCAGGGCTGAGCGAGGGACAAGCGTGTCCCTGTCCCCTGTCCCCAGCAGCGGGAGCTGGCAGCTGCAGGTGAGGTTCTCTGCAAGTCACCCGTGGGTGCTGCTGGAGGGCTGGGAGATGCTCTGGAGGTTTTCCCACCCCCCCCGATACCCTCAGGTACCTCCTGGGGGGCTGCAGGGGGGTGACAGAACAGCGGCGGTGGCACCCACATCCCCGGGCCAGGTGGCTTTAGCTCCCCATGCCTCTGCCACCAGAGTAAGGCTGAGCCAGCCCACGGCAGCTTGCCCAGTGGGGTCAGCACATCCCAGCCCTGGGATGTCAGTGCTCATCACCCCCCTCACACCCCCCCGGGGAAGCACCCCACCCAAAATGCTGGGGTGCTCACCTTCGTGGGACCCCTTTGCAGGCAGGCAGGCAGCGAGGTAGCAGCTCTCCTCTGCTCCCAGCACAGCCCTTCGGCCAAGTCCCATCCCATCGTGGGGGGATGCTGTGACCTCCTTTTTGGTGGCAGCCAGCCCTGCCACCCCCCCAAACCCTCTCAGCCCTCCCCCCACCCCCCCCCCCCCCAGCTCCCTCGCCCTCAGTCCGTCAGCACCACCAGCTCGCCGTCACTTTTCTCCTCGCCCTCCGAGTCCTCCTCCTCGCTGTAGCGGTACATCTCCCCGTCGGCCACCGAGTGCCCGTCGTCTCCGCCGTCGCTGTCCTTGAGGCTGCGCGTGTTGACGATGACAGGCATGCTGGGGTCCACGCTGCAGGGCAGGTAGTGCTCCATCACGGGGGACGTCAGCTGCATGCCCACCGGCTGCTGGTACAGCACGTCCGAGGAGGCGGGGGGCACCTGGCTGCCCTGGGGCCTGCGGGACAGGGGAATGCACTCATCAGCCGAGGCATCGAGGTGCTCCCCTTGCCTCCCCCCCACCTCTCAAGGCACCCACCCCGCGGGCGAGCCCCCTCAGACGGGAGGAAGGGGCGCGTTACCCTATCAAGTAGCCCTGCCTGGCGTCCTGCCGCCGGTTCCTCATCAGCGCCTTGTACTCGCCGACGCGCAGCCGCTTCCCCTCCACGATGCAGGTACGTTTGGGTCGGGGCTTGTACTTATAGTCGGGGTATTTCTCCAGGTGCTGCCGGCTCAGCCGGGCTTGCTCCTCGTAGTAGGGCTGCTTCTCCTGGTTCGTCATGGACTTCCACCGGGAGCCTGCGTGGAGAGGAGCCACGGGGCACGCTTACACCCTGCCTGCTGTGACGAAACCCACGCCTGCTCCCAGCTGGGAGAGCAATCACAAGAGTTAATGAACGCTCATAACCATCCCCTGAATTTGCACGCAGGTGGTGAGCGCAGCTGCACAGGTCAAAGCCCTGTGCTGCAGAGAGCAACCAGCCCTCCCCGCACATCAGGAACAGGTCCCCAGCCCTGACCTTCCCCTGGCACCTCTCGGGCCACGGCTTTCCAGCCCCTCCAAGGTACGGGGAGCAGGTGCTGCAGCTAAAATAGGCTGTGCCGGCGTGTGACTCACATTCCCCCACTGGCTGACCTTTATTGTCATTGCCACCAACACCCCGGGCAGGAGGGCAAAGCCGGGCACAGCACAAAGGCTGCTGGGCTGCGAGAGGGGCTCGGGGCCAGGTTGGTGGAGAGAAGGGATTAATCCCCACAGCTCAGCACCTGGGAGGCTGCAGCCAGACCAGCGTCCAGTTTGGGAGAAAGATGGACAAGCTGGAGATATCTGGAGATCCTCAACATCCTTGGAGATGTTCAACAGTCAACATGACACAGCCCTGAGCATCCTGCTGGGATTATGGAGTTAGCCGGGCTCTGAGCAGGGCTTTGGGCTGGGGAGCTCCAGAGACAGCCCCCCCTCACCTAAATGCTCCTGTGACTCCCCACATTCCCCTTTCTCAGGTGTCCTTCACCCACCAGCGTGGCCCAGTTCCCTCAGGGAGCTCCACCTCCCACACCCGTACCACGAGCCAGGTGGCCCAGGTAAACTGAGGCACGGAGGCATGCGAGCCCTTTGCCCACACTGTCCTCCACCAGTTCCTTCCCCACGAGCTCAGTCCCTTGCACTGGCTCAGACTCACATTTCAGGAACCAAACCCCCCCAGGCTGGGTGCATACCGCCTCTGGACCACTCGTCCATCTGCAGGTCTCCACCTGCTAAATTCGCACCCCTCGAGCAGCGAGCGGCCCCAGCTCGCTGGGCAGAACCCCACCAGCTATTTAAAGCCACGGACATCTACCGTGACAGCAAGCAGCTCACCGCAGCACGCCTGCTCCTGGTCCCCTTGCCCCCCCCAGCCACAAGAGGTAAGCGGAGCAGATCCTGCCCACGCGTTCCTTCAAAGGGAAAAGCTTGGCGGTTGCCTCGGTTTTGTTTGGTTTGTTGGTTGTTTTTTTTTTTTTTTGTTTTTGTTTTTGTTTTCCCTTTCATGAGCAGAGCTGCTAAAACGAGCCCGTGGCAGAGCGAGGTGCAGGTGTTGGAGGGAACCCACGGCACGGCCGCATTGCACCGCTGCACGCTCACTCCCGGCCCTTTGGACGGGCTCGCTGGTGACCACACCGCTCGCTTTTAATAGCGACGTGGCCGTGGGGAAGGGCTGGGGCGACCAAGAGCCTCAGCAGGACCACTGCTGTCGGCGGGGCATGGGACATTGGCTGGATGAGGCCCACGCTGCTACAGGCGCCTCCAAGAGAGATGCTACAACAGGGGGTAGCATCATCCCGATGGGCATCACCCCGACGCGGGTGGGTGAGGACAAGCGGAGCGAGCAGCGCTTCTCCCCGCTCCACGGGGAAGCAGAGAGGGGGGTGTCCTCCTCCAACCCCCCGCCACCAGCCCCCAGCACTCACCCAGGATCTTGCTGATGCTGGAGTTGTGCATGTCTGGGAAGGCTTGCAAAATCTTCCTCCTCTCATCCTTCGCCCACACCATGAAGGCGTTCATGGGCCGCTTGATGTGGTTGTTGTTCCTGGACTCGGGGAAGTGCCGTGAGCCTGCGAGGGAAACCCTGGCTGAGGTCAGGAGCCAGAGGAAGAAGCAAGCTGGGGAGGGGGTCACACTGCGATGCTTTCAGCCATCCTTACCATCCATCTCACAGGTCAACAGAGCCTCGTCCAGCCGGTGGGCAGGGGTCTCCTCCATCCGCTCCTTCACTGGGGAAGAATCAATCCCGACGTGGTCCTGTGGGAGAGCGGAGAGTCGGGAGCCGGGCTCCAAGCCAAGGAGCCCGCCCGTGGGTGCAGTCCCAGCTCCGGCTGCTGGCAGTGGGGTCGGAGAGGGGGACGGTGACGACCCATCGGGCACCCCCTCACCTTGCGGTAGGGGTGGCTCAGCGATCCCTCCATGGCTCCGCTGTGGCCGTGCAGCAGCTGCCGCGCGTCCTGGATGGCTTTGGTGATGGCGTCGCCTTCGCCCAGAAACCCTGGCAGGACAGCGGCACGGGCACCCATCAGCACCAGCACCCGCTCTTCTGGCACCCCACCCCACCCCTGCAATCACAACTGAGGGCCCCAAACGGGTGGCACAGAGCAGAAGGTGCCCACCCAGGTCACCCCGGGGGGAGCAGAGATGTCCCCTGTCTCCGGGAGGTGGCCAGGGGGAGGGCACGGGACCATCCATCAGTGAAAGCACTTGGGGACCCACCCAGAGGCAGGTTGGACGGGCTGGTCTGCAGGTCCCTGGTGGCCCCGTGACTCGGCGTGAGGGACTGGCAGCTGCTTAACTTCAAACTGGGCGAGCTGGAGGCACTGGGGAGGTCGGAACCTTTGGGTTTCGCCGTCAGGTTCAGCGGCTGTGAGGTCTCCTGCGACAGAGGGGAGGTGAAGGCGAAGCGCAGCCCCTCCGGCACCCCAGTCCGGGGGATGGAGGTGCTTTGGGGCTGTACCTGCATCTGGAGGTGGCCCGAGCCGGCGGGTCTCTTCAGCGTGGGAGGAGGGGGGCTGTGCAGCAGCTGCACTGGGTATTCCACTGCGGGGAGCAGAGGGAGAGGGGTTGGGGGACAAAGCCACCCCACAGGGTTGGGGCAGTCCCCGGGGGACTCCGCTCACCTGGTTTGCAGGGGATGGGCTGGATGGGCAGCGCTAACTGGGAGTCAGGAGCGACAGGGAGAGGTTGGTGGCTGGGGGTGAAGGCGGGAATCATGACATAAGGCATGTTGACCTGCTGGAGGGAAGAGGGGGAGAGAAGCAGAGAGACCAGGTAACCGCTGCGGGATACGGCAGGTGGGTGCCATCCCCTTGCCCAGCCCCGGGAGGGGGCACAAGCCCGGCAGATGAAGGGGCTGCAATCACCCAGCCCCGGGAAGGGGGACACAAGGAGGTGTACCCCCACCTTTACCTGGATCTGTTGCTGCAGCAGGTTGATTTTGTGCTGCTGCTGGATGAGCTGCTGCTGCTGCTTGGCAATCTGGCAGAGGGGAGACAGCAAGGCTCAGCGGCATCCAGGGCAGCACCGAGCTGGCCCCGGCGGGGCTACAGCCCGGCATGAGCTGCCCAACAGCAGCAAAACGGAGATGAGGGGGCTGCAGAGGGTCCTGAGGACCGTGGGGAGGGCTGGCAGGGGGTGGCTGAGCTGCCCCTAAGCCACCTCGAAGGGCACGGGGAGAGAAATGGGCTAGGAGGGACAGTGTCACCCCCACCCTGGGGTATGCTGGGGGTGTCACCCCTGCCCTTAGCATCATATTGGCCACCGGAGAGGAAAAATAGGTGTTCAAAGAGCAAAGAGAGCACAGTCAGGAAGGACCCAGTGCGGTTTAATTATTTTAAGGACTGCAATTCCCATCTCCTTTCGCCCTTGTCCTCCCAAGCGCCATGGAGCAAGATGGGGAGTCTTTTAGGATGGACACAGTAAACAAGAGGGTTTCAGTGAAGTCCCTCTGCCCCTCGATGCCAAAGCCACCTCCTCACCACTCCCAGGGGGACCTGTCCTGATCCTGCACCCGCAGCCAGCAGATCCCAAAGGGATCCCTAAAGGGAAGGACAGGCCCTGGCAAACGTTTCCCCCGAGCAGGTTGCCCACTGGGACCCGAGCCCACCTGCTCTTGCTGCTGCCGTGCCAGCTCCATCTGCTGCTGCTGCTTCTCGAAGAGCATCGCGGCCATGTTCTTCTGCTCCGAGTGGGCTGTCAGGAGCTGGTCCCGCAGCGTGGACAGCTGGTTGATCATGACAAGTAACTGGAGCTCCTTCTCTGCCAGGCTCTCCTGGGTTCCTGGAAGAAATCTGCGGGTTAGCGGCTTGGGGAGGGTGAACAGCATCACCACCACCGGTGGGTGCTGGTGGGCGATGCATGGGGAGCATAAAGATGCCCATGTGCTGAACCATCCCTTCTGTGCAGAGGGCAAGCTCTCACCGGGGATGCTCACCCCCCACATAAAAATCAAATTAACATTTTGGTTAAAAAAACCTACAAAACCCTATTAAATACACACACTTGCAGGCATATCTCCTCTCCTGTGGTGGGAAATGCTGTGTTTCCAGCCCAGGCTGCCCGGGCACAGGGTACAGGAGGGAAGACAGGGCGAGAACCTCACCTTTCACTTCCTTGGACTCGGCAGTGTTTCGGCCCAGCAGCCGCTCCTTCCAGTCACTGGACAGTAACTTCTCGATGGTCGGCATCACTGTCCGCACCGGCAGGGACAGGGAGAGGACAGCCAGGTGAGCACAGCCTGAGGCTCCGCACCATGGCATGGGGTGGCTCATCCCATCCCACACCTTTGGAAAAAATACTGAGGGGGGCCCAAAAGGAGTGGGGAGCGGGTCCAAGAGGCCACTCGGAAACCTTTCTTACCCTCCTTCAAGTTCTTGTTGAAGTCCAGCTTCTCCTGGCCACTGACGGCCGGCTCGAAGGCAGAGCGCCTGGGCTCCAGCGCATCGCCGGCGGGCGAGCGGGATTCCTGTGACACACACAGCGTTACTCAGCTCCCGCTCCCACGGACGGGAACGTCCCCAGGTCTCGGGGCAGGACATGCTGGGCCAGTGGGATGCTTTGAACCAGCCCAGCCGACTGCCGGGCCGCACTCTGACAGGCACCTTGCCCCCCACCCAGCTTGAGAGCATCGTTGCTCTTCACGCCATAAAGACTTGTTTGCTGGATGCTTCTACTATTTATTTAGACTGCCCGCCTCCTCTGAGCCCTGTCCCCCCTGGGAGGCTGCACAGCGAGCAGGAGGGCTGAGGCTGCTGGTCACGGGGAGAGAAAACCCAAGAGCAATTAAAAAGGGAGGCTGAAAACACAGAGGATGCCTGGAAGTGGCTGTGGGAGGGCTCCACACTGAAGGCGAAGCACTCAAATCCCAGGGCTGACCCGAGAGCATCAACAACGGCCAGAGAGCCTTGGGGAAGCCTCAGGTTTCAGCTTCATTTCCTCGGGATGAGGAATAATCACCCAGGGAAATAGCAACCCCCGCCTCTGCCAGGAGACAGAGCCCAGGTCCGGAGCTGGGATGGCTGCGATGCTCTGCCAGCCCGGCGGGACCCCGGCCAGGGCCAGTGTTTGTCACAGCCACGGGACCCACCTGTGGCAGGGCCTGGGGGTCGGTGCCCTCCCTCGGCGGTGGCCCCGGAGGGTCATTGGGACGGGGTTCGGTGCTGGGGGCAGCCCCCGGCGGGGACTCGTAGCTGCCCTCCTTCTTCTCCTCTGTCTTGATGCTGCAGTTCACCATGCTGCCCGCTCCATTGAGCTCCAGGTGGGGAGAAACAGGGCTCCTCATGGACATCCTAAGGGGTGACAGGGACATCAGCAGAGCCATGGGGCAACCCCCCTGGCCATGGGCACCCTTTTTCCCAGCCTGGCCCTGTACTGCTGTTTTCACGGAGGCAGTGGTCTCGCTTTTTTTGCCGTGGCTTGGTGAAGCTGAGCTCTTGGTTCCTGGCTTTCTGCACTCAGGTTTTTTCAGATTTGGGACTAGATGGCCAGAAGGGAAACAAGCCCTTCCCACTTTGGGCTGTGAAGGGAATGGAGCAGCAAAGCAAAGCCCTAAAGAAAGCGACCTAGAGGGATGGGATTTAGGGCCCACAGGAGCACGTGCCTTTGTGCTTCACCCAGCAGCCTGGCAGAGAGCAGCCCACGGCTCACCGCGGCAGAGAGCCGTGCCAAACCCGAGCCAGCACCCCAGGGGTCCCCGGCTCTCGGCTCACGAGCTGCTCCCCCCCCCTGCACCGCCCCAGAAGCCGTCCCTAGAAAGCTGGCAGGGCGGCAGGCAGGTTTCCCGCTCCGACGGAAATGGAAATCCTGGCCCCACCGAACAATGGCTGGGACGGCCACCAGAATCGCTCCTCCGGGAGTCCCCGGCACGGCGCAGGGCTGGGACCGGCCAAGCCCCAGCCAGAGCAAAGGGCTGGCCCCAGAAAAAGGCTCTCCCTGCCTTCACCAGCACGGCCACGGGTGCCAGTCCAACTCCCAGTGCTGCCAGCCGCTCGCCGGACACCACAGAAGTGGCAGCGAGCTGTGATGTGTCCCTCTGTCACCTCTGCAGCCGTGCTCGCAAGGATTTGCCTTCTCAGGGCCAACAACACTCACGCTGCACAGCAAGAACAGGAACAAATATTACCTTCCCGAAGCTCACTTTCCAGGGAGGAATAATGGGAAAAAGGAGGCTGTTAAGGAAGGGATATTCACCGGCCACTGCTGGGAGCCAGAATCCGGGTTGAGGGACCACAGGGGCTGCTGAGGTGGGAAGGGGAGAGCATCCTGCCTGAGCTCTGGCACCGCACAACCAGGACCCCAGTGCTCTGCTCCCTCTCGCCTCCCCACATCCCAGTGGCTCGTCAGGACCACCCTAAATCAGGGCTGGGGCTGTGAGCTGGGGAGGGGGGTGCTGAGCCGGGCTGCCCAACTCAGGGCAGCAATTACATAACAAACAAAGCCCAGCTCAAGCTGCGAATTAATCAAACCGCTGAAAATAAAACCTTCCTCTCAGGAACTTCAAACAAAAGAAACGAAAACAACAAGGCCGGCTGGGTAATGAAAAGCCAGGGCTGTGAATAGGGGACAAAAGGAAGTGGAACAATAGGGTGTTGGACAAAAGCAATAAAGTAAAGGGAAGTGTGACAGCTCCACAATAGGGCACTGTGCGCGCCAGCCTTTCTGATCTTAGCGGGGCTTTTTTTAATCTCAGTTCCCTTGCCCTCCGCCGAACAAACCATCGCACTCACCGGGCCGGCGGGCTTCCTCCCGCCGTCGGCATCGCCCGGTATCTGCCGCATCCTGCGGCACCGCCCGCGTCGCCCCTTCCTGCCCCCGGCTCACCTTGGCCAGCCCGCTGGCAGGGAGGGCAACCCGGGCACGGCCAGCAGCCACCCACAAACCCACCGCCAGCCTTCGGCACGCCTCGGCCGGGGAGGAAGGAACCGGCCCCGCTCGGCGGCGGCGCGGTGATGGCAGGCAGCCAGCGGGAAGCCGTGCCCACGGCTCTGCCAACTCCAGCAACCCACGGGGGGTAGGGTTTGCCCCACGAGGCTGCCCCGGAGCCCGTGCTCTCAATGTGCTACAGGTGGGGAAACTGAGGCACCAACGCACGGCACCTGCAGCACCTTGCTCCGGGCGCTTTCCTAACTCAGGACCTGCAGGTGTGGGTGCACAGCTGCTCCCTCCTTCCAGCCTTATTTGTTTGGGTTTGGTTTTTTAAAGGAAAAAAAAAAAAAAAAAAAAAGCCCTGCTCAGCGCATCCCTGTTACAGTTTGCCCCCTCTCCCTGCAGCTGGGATGCTGCCCAGCCCGGGGCAGCCCAGGCGGTGGGGCAGCAGCAGTAACGCTGCAGCACAGAGCGATGCCACCGGTTTGAAACACGCACAAAAGCAAAGTCCCACTCCTCCAGCAGGTCACATTCCTATTGTACTTCACCTCCCAGTGCCACTGGAAGTTTACTCTTAAAACGGGGACAGTACTTTAATAGGGGCCTGTTTGAAAGGGGCTTCATTGTGGATTTATTATATGGTTTGCTGAACAAAAAAAAAAAAAAAAAAGAGAAGAAAAAGAAGAAAACGGCGCCGTTATCTTGTTACAGGTTCCCGCGGCAGCCCTGTGCTGTGGGCTCAGGTGCTGGGCTCCGGGGCTGCCTGGGGCAGACAATAGGGATGGGAACAATTGCCTTGGCACAGGGAGTGTAACAGATCTTCGCCTTTAATGTTTCCCATTTAACACAGGGCGTAGGGGAAGTGAGGGAATGGCGTTGAGATGTGACAGTGCCAGCCTGGAGGACCAAAACGGATCCGCCGGGAAGCCACGAGTCCTCGGTGAGGGACCCGGGACCCATGAGGCTCCTTCCTCCCGGCACAGCATTTTGTGGAGCAGGAGTGGGGCTCATCTCACAAGCACCAAAGCCCTAAAATGCCCATACTGTGCAGGCACCACTGTGCTCACCTTTCCTCCAAACTCCAGCCCGGCAAGTCCAAGAGCTGAGATTTTTGGGATGGCGACAGCTTTTCTTTCTCCATTTGTGTCCCTAAACGGCACGTCCTGCAATTCTCCCCGTGGCCGTGCCACCCTTCCTGCCTGCCAGCCGATCCTATCTGCCCCATTTGTATGGCAGCAGACCAGCTCGAATGGCCAGGGGGGCCGAGGTGCCAGCAAGCCCCCACCCTGCCCAGCACCGCAGCAGCTCGGGGAGCACCGGCGAGATGCCAAGACCACCCCCCCCCCGGCACCCAGAGCATCTTCCCGATCACCTGTGCGGGCTCTGGCTTTGCAGAGAAGGGGGGTGCCGGCATCACCCCCCCACCATCACAAAGCAGGAAGGGGAAGAAAAGCCCAAAAACTCCCTGGCAAAGGTGTGGTGCTGGCTGGACCAGGCTTTCTCCTGGCAGCAGATCCTGCCTGCAGTCATAAGAAAAGGGTTTCTGCTCGCAGGGTGGCTGGAGGGGAAGGTTGGCAGGCGAGACTGCCCGAAAGCAGGGCGAGGTCTGCCTGGGGCTCAGGCAGGGAAAAGCAGGTGCTGAGGTTAGGTGAAACCCAAGCTTTTTGCAAAGACACAAGGGAGCGCAGGAGCCCAGAAAGCCACAAATACACAAAGTCTCCTGCGCTGCCGGGGTGCAAGGAAGAGCCGCTCACCGGTCCTGGGAGAGGATGCGAGTGCAGGAATGGTCCCACACCCCTGCCCCGTGCCGCAGCGTGGCCTGTCTCGGGGCTAATCCTGCCCCTCGACTCGGGGCTGATCCCACCCCAGGGGACAGCAAAGGGCTCCTGCAGAAGGGGAACTCAGGGAGAGCAGCCAGAGGTTGGCTGGGGGAGCAGGGCTGCCCAGATTTTTGAGCTGATCTTGCCCCCGCCTGCCCATCAGGTTGACCAGGGCAGCAGGGGAAGTTCGTGGGGCTTTTGTTTTCCTCTCTTTCCACAGTTACAGCAGAGAGCTGTCAGCTCATGCGTTACGACAGACTCGTCCCTTCAGGAGCCCAGTGTGGTACCCAGCCCTCCCCCGACAAATCCACCCGTCCGAGCAGCACGCGGCCACTCGTCCCACAGCCACATCCTCCCACCATGGTCCGGGTAACCAACCCAACCTGGGGAAAAACACACACGGCAAAAACCCGAGGGGGGAAAACACTGTAGGAGCAAACACAGTGATGCCGACGAGCACCGGGGCAGCACGACACAACCGTTGTGCACGCACCAGCCACGTGCAGCGTTCACAGCCCCCGGCACCCCCTCCAGAGAGAGGGTAGAGGAAAAAATAAGGCACACACGGACGTTTTCTTCTTCCAAGCAGGACCCAAGGAATCCCGGCCGGCCACCGGCACAGACAATAGCCCATCTCCTGCCAGACGAGCGGGCCGCTTTCCTGCCAGACTTGGAATGTCCTTTCGGAGCTGTTTCCAACTGTTTCCGCCCGGCGTGCCTTCGCACATAAAAGAATGGATGGCTTCCTCCGCCGTGCCCGGGCAGGGATGGCCAGGGACAGCCGAGGCGAATGGCCCCGGCTGGGGGAAGTTCACGGAGCTGCCATCCCCTCCCTGGGGATGCAGAGCATCCCGTGACAGTGGGTTATTCCCTGGGAAGGCGAAAGCAGGCGGCTGCGGGGGATGCACCCCCAGCCGTGGATGGACGGGGACCGCCAACACGTTGGCTACGCGCTGCAGGTAAAACGGGGCAGAAAGCGCCAGACCTCGAGGTCTCCTGCTTCCGAAAAAAAGCAGGTTTTAAACCCAGAAGGCATCTGGACGCTGAACGCATTTGGGCCCAGAAACGCTGTCGCCACGCGAGAGCCACGGCTCCACGTGTCCCGGACGGACAGCAGCCACTCAGATCCGTGGCTCGTGGGACACGTGTCCCCCCACGGGGCTGCGTCACAGGCGCGCACCCACCCGTGCTGCCCCACAAACCAGGGTGCTGCAGCAACGGAAACGCTCCGCGTTTTGGGGGGGGTGGTGTGGGGGGGTTGGGGAGCGCCAACCAACGCTTTACGCATCCTCCAATGCCGCGTTTTCAACATCTTACCTGTCAGCGGCGCTCCTACGGAAAGCCGCAACCTCCATCTGCCCAGAAGGCTGCTGAGAGCTCAGGTTGCCGGAAAAGCTGCAAAATCAATGCCGAGAAGGGAGATCTTTGGCAGGCGGGGAGGGGGGATTTGGCGAGGGTAATGCCCCAAGGGGCAGAGGGGCAGCAGTAAGCGCCCAGCAAGCGCAGAGCTGTGCAGCAGCCTGGCACCTGCGTGCTAAAACCTGCCACGGGCAGGATGATGCCCACGTGAGGTGCCGGGCACGTCCTGCCCAACAGTAGCTGACGGCTGCTTCGCCATCTCAGAGGGACCCCCCCCCAGACCCCAACTGCCCCTCTCCACCCTGGCAAGACTTGGGGTCCCATGGGGAAATCTCTGGCATCAGCAGGAGCTGGGATTTCCCACTGTCCGCACAAAACAGACTGGTCTTTGTCCAACCTCCATCCACCAGCAGTTCCCCGAAGGCAATTTCTCTCCCCCCAGAAGGATAATGGTGCCCAGAAGCATCTCTATGGGGTCAGAGCAAAGGGTGATGCTCTGGTGAGAGCGCCGGCATCACGGAAATTCCCAGGAATGGCTGGCGCAGGAGTTAGGGGGTCACCCCTCTGCACGTGCTGCCCCGAGCACCCCATTTTCCACCCAGGTTCCCTCTGTCCCCTCGCCAACAGGCATGGGACCCCCATCCTGGTGCCCCGCCACGTGGGGATATCTCCTCTTCACCCTTGGATGAGTTCCTATTGCTGCAGCCTCAGCGCTGCCACGTTACGGCTCATTTTTTGCGGCGGGGGGGGAAGCATCAATTCACCATCTACTAAGATGAAAAGCAGTGATGCAGGTCTCCTATTACTGCACGGCACTTGGAAGATTTAACCCTAAAGCAATTACAACCAGCTAGCAGAGCATTTACTAATTCTACCCCCAAAAAAACCCAACCTTCCTTCTTCAAAGGCCTCCGAGCCGTAGCCAGGACTGCTAATGAAATGCATATCTCTCTGATGCATGCCAGCAGAGAAGCCCTTCAGAGGTTCGGGGGGAAATCAAATCAATCCTGCTATTCAAAACTTGAGAAGTGGGAGAAAATAACCCGTATTAATTGCTAAATTCACTTAAGTGAACACTTGCAAGACAGGGAAAAGAAGATGAATTCTCAGGCTGTGGCAGGGGGGAAGAAGAGGATCTGGGTTGTTCAGCAGGGTGGCTATATGTCCTCCATCACCTATGTACACCAGAGGATCCCAGCTCTGTGTAGGTTGTCCCAGGCCAAAGGCTCGTGCGGGCACTAAGCTACAGCAGATCGAGTCCTTAGGGGGCAGCTCAAGTCCACAGAGTCCCGGCTCCTGCTTTTCTAAATCTCATGGACTAATAATCTCACTTGCCGAAATCCAGCTCACCCCCTCGGGGGTTGTGCCCTGCCCCTGCCACCTCCCCGCAGCGCCGGGGCCCGCTCCGAGGGACCGGCCAGACCCAAGGAGGGGGTGATGGACCCGGCCACGCAGGGTGCTCCGGGTGGGAGCAGGAAAACAAAGCCTCCCGTGATAACGAGACGAGCACAACATATTCCCTGGGGGTACCTGGCTCCACTTGATCCAGCCTGGTGCACGTTTTAACCCGGCCACGTCCCAGCCTCCTAATGCCCCCTCTCACTAACAATTTCCAGCTTACTGCTAACTCATTTCATAGGGTTTCTGCGGCGGCTTTTGTCACCTTGCTCTGGTTTCTTACAAGATGGCAGAGGGACGCATTATTGCAAAATGCTTTCCTGTCTTGGCATAAAGGATTACTCAACTGCTCCCCGCCTGTGCTGCTCCCCCCCAGCATGGGGGCTTTGCTGGGACCCCCCTCCACTACCCGGCCGTGCCTCTGCAACCCAAAATCCAGGGATGCTGCCTCCCGTGAGCCTGGCTGTGTCAGGATGCAGACAAAAACCGGCCAGTAGTTTTATAACTATCCAGATAATGAAATCAAATACAAAGAGGAGGTCTGATCCTTCCCTGGGTGTAAACTGGCACAGGTCCACCACCTTCACAGCCGCAACCCAAACACATTTTTCCTTTACTGGGATGAGCGATAGGACAGTTTTAAGTAGGGGAAAAATTAAACTGAACCTCAGGTGGAACTTCCTGGCTGCGAGATTTATTAGTCGGGGAATGATCTCATCAGGGAAACGGAGGAAACTCCGTCGCGCTGGAATTATCTAAAACCGTGCAAAGCTCGGAGGAAGAAGGCACGGGAACAATCCCAGCGACGGCCCACGTGATGGCCGGGGACCACGCTGGTCATTCCCGTTTCCTGGCCTCAAGACTAGACAGTCTGCAGGATGGTTTGGATTTTTTCTTCCACACAATAAGACATATCAATAAGGAAAAAACTCCTTGTCCCGTCTCCGGCTTTGCAGGCAGATGGATTTTTTTTTTGTCCAGGGAAGGTGTTGAAAGCATCTTTAAGAAAAGGGCTGGCAGCTGGGGGGGTGCAGGCGTGCAGAGGGGGGAAGGGGATGCTGAGCCAAGGCGAGGGCCTTGCTCAGGTCCAAGCGGCAGCACAGGCAGGGACGGCCGGGGACAAGTGCTGAAAGAAGCAACTCCCCTTCCCTGCAGGTCTAAACTCTCCAGGGAAAAGCGCAAACCCCACAGTCTAAATATTTTCAGACTCCCTTCTTATTGCACCCCTTTCCTCTGCCCTTCCTATCTTCTCCTGCATTACAGGCTGCTGAAACACAGAGATATCGCAGCGTGCTAGCAAGGGAAGCATGAGGAGGGTGGAACTCTCAAGAGCAGGTATTTACTCTTTCCTATTTTTTTTTTTTGCAACAGAAATAATTTTAACAACAAGTTTTCTCCTTCGCACACGGCTTCATCGGGATGCAAAAAAAAAACCCTGCCCAGCTCACAGGTGCCGAGCCTTCACACCAGCACCTGGGGTGGCTGGATCAGGCCCACGGTCCCACTGGTGCCAGCGGCAGCCGACAGTCCCCGGGGTTGGTGGGAGCTTGGGGGAGCTGCCAGGTCCCTCGGACCCGGACAAGGTCCTTGGGGCTCCCCCCAAACCCCCTCCCACCACCCCAGCACAGGCTCTCCCCATCTCCCCAGTTTAACCAATTTTCCACAAATGATCAATTCCGAAAAAGAAATGTTTCAAATCCGCAAACCCTGAGCGAATGAAGAAAGATGTAGCCCCGTAGCAAGAGGCCAGCAGAGCTGGGAGGCAAAGGACAGGGACAACTCACCCAGCCCCGGCGGGACGGCGCGGCGATGCCGGCACGGCACGGCACAGCACAGTGAGGGAGCGCGGTTAGCACATCTCCCTCCTTTTTCTTTGCAGTTTCTGTCCTTCCCTCACCCAAAAGCGGCCCTCGGCCTTATCGGAGAGGCCAATCTCAGTGTCGTTTTTGTGTAATTTCACTCACTCAGCGTTTCCAGGCAGAGCGGAGGGCACGTTTGACTCGGCTGCTTCGTAAACAATACTTTCCTATCGCATGACGGAGGGGCGAAGACATCTGACCCTTTTCCTCTCCTGCTTAGAAGAGAAAAAAAAAAAAAAAAAAAAATACACAGGGCTCACCCGCCTCGACAGTGATCTGCCCTGCATCTCCCGGGTCGGGGCTGCGGAGAGGGCAGCACTTTCCCAACCCCTTTTCCACACACTGTGCCACAGGGCAACCATGGGCGAGGTTTGTGGCACAGGACCTGGTGTGATTTCGGCACAGCCCCGTGGTCCATCCCATGGCAGCCCACGGCATCAGCCGGTGTCTGTCACCTCCTACCCCTCTTGAGCTTCTCATGGCATTTTACACCTTCCACTATGTCACTATTTTTCCAGCTGCCCCCAGGTTTTGCGGGGCCTCCCATTTATGAGGGGCAATCCCATTTTGTTTGCACTCATGTTCCCCCGGGTGAGCCGGGCACACACACGAGCACTGAAAGGATGCCTGGAGCCAGCCTCAGTGCCCACATGGCACTCAAGCCCACGGTGGCAGCCAAAAATCCTGGGGACACACTTCCACCCACAGTGCCCCACGTCCCACAGCCAGCAGCACCCCAGAAACCTTCGGGCTCCCCTTGCGCGGGATCCTGAGCTGCAACAAACAGCTCCTTACACCCGAGCTGTCGCATGCTTGGACACAGAGGGACAAAGGCTCTGTGGAGCCACTTTGCCCTCCCCAGCTGCTGCCCAAATTCAGGGCAGGGGGAAGCTCCAGCTGCTGGGGCCATTTGACATTTCAGCAACAGATTTTCTTTTTTTCTTTTTTTTTTTTTTTTTTTTTGCTGGCGTGACGGGAGCTGCCTTGCAAGCCGTCAGGGCCATCGTCAACCTCCCTCTGAAAGAAAAGGCAGCCTGAAGGACGGGTGCTTGGTGCCAGCAGCCGTCCATCATCTGCCCCAAATCATCACACCCTCACTAACAGCAACCCTGACTCCGCTCCTGCTGTGCTTCGGCTCAGGAGAGTCATGGCTGGCTGAGTCTGGATGAAGAACCCCAAGGAAAACGCCTTCAGCCTGACTTCTCCCCCTTATTAGCGTAAGCCACGGCTATTTTCACGGTGTTACCCCTGATTTAGGGAGTGGATTCAGGTGTCTGTGTTCAGGGTTTAGGAGGTAGCTCACCCCCCACCCTCCCCGTTGCCCTGCACCCCACGGGTGAGCCACAGCATCCTGCAGCAACGGGGCTCGCAGCCGGCCACGTTAACTGCACGGGTCTCCCAAGAGAGAAACTGCAGGAGGGAGGAGCGGGGGTCAGGTTTGTGCCTTTTTTATTACTACCATTATTTCATTTTAGGGAGAAACCCGAAGCTTTGGGGAGTGGGGGACACCCCCCACCACCCCCACCAGCTGCAGGACCCAAGGGATCCAGCACCAGCGACCCTCCAAACCACGACCATCCCCCAAGGCTGGGCTCGCCCCTCACCCCTCACTTCGGAGGAACTAAAGCCCCTGAAATCCTGGTCGTGCAGCAGCTCCTGGCCGGGCTCCTCTCCTCCCGGGGGAGCAGAAAAATTTGGGAACAAGCTTTTACTGGCCCACCAGGATAGTTTTCATTGCACAACATAAACACAGCACAGACAAGGGCCGAGGCTCTCCAGCAAGAAGCCAACAGCCCTCCCCGTTTGCAAGGGGGTATCCAACTGCCCCCCGCCAGCCTGGGGCTCCCCGCGTCCCGCAGCACACGCCAGTATACAAGGGGCTCTTTGTGCCCGGTGGCACCTGTCCCCCCCGCCCCACCCCGCTGTATCCCAATTTCCCTTGGGGGTCCCCAAGCCTGCTCCCTCCAGCGAGGGGCTTTGGCAGCTCCTGCCTCCACGTGCCGTGTCCCGGCGCGCTCCCCCGCGCGGGTGGGCAGGCAGGGACACGCAGGAGCACCCCGCTGTGCTGGCGGCGCTGGGAGCCCCATGGGGACGGGTCAGCCTTGCTTTGCCCCCCCTAAGCGAAGGAAGGAAGAAGGCTGTAAGGGACCGTGGGGCTGTGGTTTGCAGAGCTGGCTTCAAGAGCTCGCAGGGCTCTTGCTCCGCGCTCCCCTGGGCTGTGCCGCTTTACACCAAGAGCCACGGCCGGTACCCAGCCCCCAGTACCAGCTTTACTTGAAATCACACACACACACCACCCCACCCCACCCCCCTCCCTCAGCTGCAAAAATGCACATTCCCCAACCCAGTTCTCAGGACAGACCCACGGATCCGAGGCGGCCCAAAGGCCAGTGTTGCACCTGGAGACTCAAATCACAGCCCGAGAGCCGCCAAGAAAGGCAAATACTGCTCTGCCTCTGCCCATGCTGCAGCCCACGCAGGTATAGATGGGTCCTCCAGCCTGCCCAGGCATAGCCTGCCCTGGGGACCTCTTCCAGATTAACCCTCCAGCTCCTGAAATCTCTGTGACACGGCAAGAAAAATGAGTAGGAAAGGTCTCGAGCCTCTCCCACTTGGAAATTCACCTGCAGAGCTGCCCACGGGTGACAGCCGGCCGTGTGGGACCACACAGCACGGACTGGGGAGGACTGCCCTGCCAGTCCCTGCCCATAAATCCCCTCTTGCAGACAGGCACACTCCTGTGCAAGCCTCTGCCCCAGGGGACTGGCTTTCCGGTTGGGCGTGCAAGGTAGAACAATAGGGCCAAGCCCTCTATTGTTCCAGACAAAAGATAAGCCGGGCTCTGGCATTCCCCTCCGCCCTCGTGGGCAGGCAGCAGGCAGGGCTGCCACCCTGGGCCAGGGCAGAGGGTTTGCTAAACCATTCCCACATCAGCTCACTTTTAGGAGGTGAACCAGAGGGGTTGCCTCGGGGAAGGGCTGACCCACCACCCCCCCCACACCCCACACCCCCCGCCCAGCTGGGAGCTCGCACACCCATGCACACACACCCACCCACCCCCACCCCTCCCCATCCCAGCTCGCCCTGCCCTGCAGGCTTTGTCCCAGCTCTGGTGGTCCCCAGTTTTCTGCTGCAGTGGCCTCAGGCACCCACGCGTCCCCAGTGTCAGGACACCCAAGATGACGCCCAGCTTCTTGACAGACCTCAGTCCCGTCCTCTCCCCACCCCGAGCTGCTTCTCCTCTCTGCACCCCGCAGGGACACGTGGTGGGGACAAAGCACCCTGCCAGCCCTGGGGGTGCTGGCAGGAGGGATGTGGGTTGCCCAGCACTGGGGGACTGGCTCCCAGTGGCCTCGCCAGCCGGCGTGGGGAGCAAAGCAGACGTGCAAGGCCAGGACCGCTGGCTCTGCGCACCCCGGCACGTCCGCTGCAAACCCGTCGCCATCCCCTCGCGCAGCTTTTTTAAACAAGTGGTTTCCCCAGGCTCCGAACAAGGCCGCAAACCGGAGCCGTGCTGTGCTATCAAGCACCCAGGCAGAACGAGGGAGGAAGACTCCGGGGGTTGGGGGGGGGGGAATGAGGGCTGCTCACTGCACACCCGCACCCCCTCCAGGCACCCAGGCGAGAGCCGGCGGTGACTGCGCTGTGATGGGTGCTGAGTACAGCAGCGTGAAAAGCTGGGAAATGCCCCCGCTGCCTCCCCGCAGCGCTGCCGGCCGGGGTCTGCCGGCACTCCTGGCCCTGGCATCCCACCACGGCACCTCCCGGCCACGCTCGGCCCCGCGGAATCGGGCAGGCTGACTTTTACCTCCCAAGAATTTTGATTTCTGGCTCCCGGCCGGTAGCACCGTGGGCCCTGGCAGCAGGGCAAGGCAGCAGCCCCAGCACCGTGGTGGCGGCAGAAGCTGCTGCGTGGTGCTGCCAACACCATCGGGTATTTCTATCTACCTGCTTCTACATCTTCTCTTCCTTCTCCTGTTAGACTCTGGCTCAGCCCAGCTCACGATAACCCCATTTTGCATGGGCAAGCAGGTCAAATACCCCACTGGGCTCACTGCTGCCCCATGTTCTTTTACTTCTCTTTGCTTTTTTTAATTTATAATCTTATCCTCTTTCCTCCCAACAGACAATGAAATGCCACGAGCTGCCTTCACCAGCCAGAATTAAAAAGTAATAATTCAGGTCAGCAAATTTTGGCCCGGGCTAGTGGGTGCTCACAGGGCTCTTCCAGGCAGCCTTAATGATGAGCCACGTTATCTTGTTTCTCTCTGATAAGACACCCAGGGGTACGTGGGGGGAGGCTGCCCGGCCTCTGCAGCCACCAAGCTGCATCTTTTGTAACAGTCACATGCCTCGAGCAGGCCTGGGTGGTAATGGAGCATTAAATTATTGAGAGGCAGAATTTCAAATATTTCAGATCCATCTCCCAATTTGCATTCTTCAGCTGAAGGGCTGCAAGCAGGAGTGGGACAAGCAGGCAGGGAAGGCAGCTTCCCTCCAGTACAACATTCACAGAGTAGCTTTCCCCTTGAGAAACAACATATTTGAGCTAAAAGCAGCTGCGGAGCCTTTTGGGGTCCAAGGTGCTGGCAGGGTGCTTGGAGGCCAAGTGCCCTTAATGCTACCCTCCACTTCCAACCATGTGCTCCAGTATAAATACATATTTTCTGTATAAATGCGTTGTTGAGCCAGATTCAGCCACTGCATCCCCTACTTACATTTTTTACTGACCCGTCCAAATGTCCAGGACATTTCTGATGTGAGCCAGGACCCCGCACGGCCAGTCGTGCCCCCCGCACCTCCCCAGCCTCCCTCCCCACCGGTGGCGAGCTGGTGGGACTGGGCAGACCAAGGGCCCTTGTTTGGGGCTGGAGCAGTTCCAGCTTGGGACATGTGGTCCTGGAGCAGGTGGACACGGAGTGGGAGGGAGGGAGGGAGGGCTTCCAAGCAGCAGAAAATTTTCCAAAAGTTGATGCCTTGGACCCTGCCAACTTTCCTCGTGCTGGAGGAACCCACGCACTTCTCAGCCGTGCACAAGCAGCACCCAGCCATGAGGAGCTCCCCAGGGGCGCAGCCGGGCCCGCAGCAGTTCTACATGAGAGAGCAGATTTCACTTCTGAAGTTACTCCCCAAAAGGCGCAGGATCGGGTGAAGGCACTGAGATATTTTCCAGCAGAACTGTCATAAGCTGCAGTAATTTATTTCCCTTTTGCATGTTCTTTACTGGGTTAAAATGGGGTGGACATCAGTGATGCATCGTGCAAAACTTTTTTAAGTGGCCCAAATCTTCCTCCCCACGGTGCAATGAAACCAAAACCTCCACAAAGTCGGTGAAAAATAAAGCAGCAGAGCCTAGGACAGCCCAGCCCTGGCTGGTCAGGGGTGGCCGCGATGCTGCAAGGGACCCCCAGCCAGGGAACGCCCGACCCCAGGGCTGCCCGTCTTTCTGGGCTCTCCCTCCTGCCGAGCACAACTCCCCCGTCAGCCCCGCTGCCAGACCAGCCTGCTGTCAGACGCACAAAAAGAGGCAACTTTGACCCATCACTATTTTCTAGCCAAGGGAAAACAAAATGAAAATATTTCATCACTAGTCCCCAGTTTGTAGCGATGCTACGTTCAGCAGCACGGCCGCAGGAGAGAACAAAAGAGGCCAGCCGGCTTTCTCCACAGCATCGCAGGCTGTAGGTAGCAACTGCCCTGCCTGTGAGCGGCTTATTTTTTTTTCCATTAAGTGCATTTCTTTAGGAAAATAAGCACTACGCATTTTGCCAGCCTGGCTGGGAACTTCCAGGGTGTAAAAGCAGAGCAGAGCTGTACTGACAGCGCGTCCCTACAATCGGTCACAGCCGTCTGTTAAAGGTTGTCGCGGCGGTAATAAAAGCTTTTCTGATTTCTGCAATTACACGTGCACGCACAAAGCCAGCCCGACACAAAACTGCGGGAAGTGTTTACAATGGGATAAAGCTGGAGCAAGCAGGAACGCGGCTTCGCGGCGGGCAGACAAAGCGGGGCTCACCTCGCTCCACGCCGGCTCCACGGGACGGCAAGCAGCCACGGGCCGTGGGCTAACGGGCTGTCCTGCTGCCCCAAGGGTCTGCGGGGTCTGCAGGGAGGGACCCCCAAAGCAACGCCAGCCCGCCGGCACCACACCAAAATCCTTCAAAGTTTGGTTGGTTTTGTGGCACGCGGGGGGGGGGGGAGGACGGGCGGGATCCGGGAGCAGCCGCGGTTGCGCCGAGCGCACGGGGAGGGCTGGGGACGGCAGAGGGGACCCGGCTTCCCCGGCGCGTCCCACGCTGTGCCCCCGCGGGGATTCACTCCCCCGCACATCCCCCCCCCCCACGCTCACCAGCAAACTTCCAACACCCCCCCCCAAGCACCAGCCCCGCCACGGCCCCGAGGATGCTCCGTCCACGGGACCCAGCTCAGCCCCGCGCCCCAACCCACCCACGGCACTCTGCAAGCCCGGGAGCAGGAGGCACGCAGCCCCCCCCCCGCCCAAACCAGCCCTAACCGCTCACCTGGGGAGCACAAAGCACGCCGCTGCCGGGGCCCAGAGCCACCCTTTGGCCCCCGACCTGCTCGCGGGGTGCCTGAAGGCTGCTCGGCCCCGCAGAGTCTCGCTCCCAGGAAGGCGACGGGCGGCGCGAGTGGCAGGCTCGGGGAGCCCACCAGCAAGTAACAAATGTAAAAATAAACCCACTGAAAGACTAGATTTACTGCGCTTCCGTGTTGCCTGCACTGAGAGAAAAACCCTTCCTCTGCATCCCGAAATTAAAACCCCTCCAGCACATAACAAGTTTACGATCTGCTCCATCCCCCCAGCGTCCCACCGTGCCAGGGCACAGCTCCCCTGGCCCTCCCCCTCCCGGAAAATGGACATTTCGGCAGAGAGACAAAAAGTCCAACTATTCCCCCCGGGACATCTTGCACCCCGGGCTGGAACAAACTTTGCTCATCAGAAGGACACTCCGGGGAGGGGGTGGTTTGGGTGCTCCAATTTGGCAGGGGTAAAAAAAAGCCATGCAGGCACGCCAGAGGAGGTGAGCTGCCCGATGGCACAAAGAGCTTCAGGGAGGAAAATGGATTTTTAAAAATCCAGGATCTCTGCTCCTACCTATTACTCTGCTCCCAAGGGATTTTGCCTCCTGCGTGAGATGCCAGCTCAGATGCCAGGGTGAGCCCCCAGCCCCGCGGGAGAGCAGCCCCGGCGGTGGTTCTGCCAGTCGTGAGTGAAACAAATAAACAGCAAGAAGGGGGATGCTGGTAAAAATGTGTCACTCGCAAATGATTTAGAAAACTGTCTTTAGCCTGCCCACGTTTGTCAAAGGACAGCAGCTATTTTTAACACAAAGCCTCTGAAATCGCAGGCTTTCAAAAAAAAAAAATAAAAAAAAATAAAGTACTGTATCAGTGTCAACAGAATGGATTCTGTACAAAATTAAATTGAACTAAAAGGAAATTGCATGAATTACAAACACGAGTTATTGGCTCAATAGGAGAGAGTAACTGAGTGATATTATCTGGTCTGTGCTATGGAGAAAATCACATTAGCTGAGCTAATGGTCCTTTTTCACTCCTAAAATCTATTACTCCAGATTTGCTTTGGAAGTCAAGTGTTTTCCATGCTGAAGGTACTTCACAAGATGTAACTGAGACTCGAACAATATGTGGCCACGGTCTGTAATTTTTCCTGGGCAGCATCCCTCACTGGCACCGAAACCCCTGCATAGAACACTGGAAATCATTAGGCGGAGGTGGAAAGAAGCAAAGCTTTATTTGCGCATTTCACACGAAACCCTCTCCTTTACGGCTCCCTGGGCGACGCATCTCTCGGATTTTCTCTTCCGCCACTAACTTTGTCGGTGTTGAACTACGGGGGACCCGGGGGGCGAGCGCCCAGCTCCGGGCAGGGGCTGCGCTCCACCACCCACCTCGCTGCTCCCTGAGCCAAAATTTACCAGCACCCGTGAGGGGAGGGGCGGGCCGAATATGTGTGAAATCCCCCCAAATCCACCCCACACACACACACCCCCGCCCCAGCTGCCCCCACAGCCCTGCCAGCCACCCGGCCACAGCAGCGTGGAGCTGCCAGGGGGGCTGTGGGACCCCACAGCACCAGCCCCGCTGCAGGGAGGGCTCCGTTGTGCAGCAGCTTTGACCCCCACCCCCAGACCCAAATTTGCCCAGGACGGGTCGGACACGCGACTTTGAGGCGCAGCAGGACACGCCATGGCACCGGGGAAGGTGTAATAATCTCAGTGACAAGGTTCATCCGCCCTTAGGTGCCGGCAAGCGACGGTTTAGCGCAGACCCCAGACCCAAAGTGCCGTGCTGTCACTGCGGTTTGTTAGAACGACCCCAGCCCCTCTCGGACAGACAAACAGCCACGGGAAGTTTTCCTGCGTGGACCCCACGCCTGCTTCCCGGCGGCGCTGGGTTCTGCGGGACTGGCTGGAGCGTTGCTGAGATCACAGCGGACTGAAATCGCCTTTCCCTGCCCCAAAAAGGCGGGGGGGGGGGGGAAGGGGGGGGAAGTCGCGTGTTGGGGCAGGAGGGTCCCCTCCATCCCACGGCGGGGGCGACTAGGGATGGGGACCCCAACTCCTGAGCGCCGCAGGGTCATGGACACCCACAAACAGCCCCAAGTCCTGAGGGCACACGCGTGTGCCAGGGGCCGGGCACGACGGCCGGGCCCGTCTGTGCTGGCCCGCGGGGTCTGTCTGTCCGTCTGTCCGTGCACGGTGGTTGTGCTGTGACCCCCCCCAGTGCCGTGTCTGGGGGGGGAGAGGGGGTCCAGGGGACCCCGTGGTGGCCCGGGCTGTGTGCCGGGGACAAGGGGACCGGTCCCACCGGGGGTCGCGGGTGGGAAGGGGCGAGAAACCTTCCCGGGGGGGGGACGGGGGGTCTCAGGGAGGGGGCTTCAGTGGGGCAACGCAGGTTAATGGGAGGGGAGGGGGAGAGAATGACGTCCGTGGATTAACCCCTTGCTTGTCGGTCCTGCCCCCCCTCCCCCATCGCCCGGGGGGGGTTATCCGTGCCTTAACCCCTTGTCTGCCGGGATCTCCCTCGCCCCGGCACGGCTGCCGGCGCGGGGCGGGGGGGGGGGGCTCTCGGAGGAGACTTTGCAGCCCCTGAACTTTGCAGCGGGGACGGGGCGGTGTGGGGAATAGGCCCCGCACTCCCCCCCCTCCCCTTCCCCTTTTTCTTTCTCTTGTTTAAGCAAAGGGGTCTTGGGGGGATCCTGCCAGGCGGTGTCCCCCCCCTCAGCCCCGCTCAGCCCAGCCAGGGTCGGGGACCGCGTCCCGGGAGGATGCTCCCCGCCCCGGGGCTGTGTCTGTGCCCCGCTCCGGGCAATGCCCGTGCCCGACCCCCCCCCTTCCCCGGGTCGTGCCCCCACCCGGTCACACTCACGGCTCCGCCGCGCTGCAGCGCTGAGCCCCGGTCCCCGCCGCTGCCGGTGCCGGTGCCGGTGCGGGCTCCGTCGCCGCCGCTCCCGGCTCAGGTCCGCTCCATGTCCCCAGCGCCTCCGGTGGGAGCTGCCCCGGCGCCGGGCGGAGAGAGGGAGCGAGGAGGAGCAGGAGCAGGAGGAGGAGGAGGAGGAGGAGGAGGAGGAGGAGGAGGAGGAGGAGGAGGAGGGGAGGAGGAGAGGGAGGAGGGACACCGGTCCAGCCAGCCAGCAGCCGGCTCCGGGGCGGCCCCTCTGCCCCGTCCCCTCCCCTCGGGACCCCTTGCCCCTCCGGGGGACCCACGCGTGACACCGCCGGGAGCTCCCGAACTGCTCCCACCCTCTGCTCTGGAGTCCTGTGGCGGGGCCGAGACACCCCCAAAAACTGAGGGACGACTCAGAGGAGTCCTGGGAGGCACCCTGGGACCCCAGTCAGTGCGGGGACCAGTCCTACCCACTCCCAGCAAGGGACTGGGACAATGCCTGGCCTGCAGAGAGCACAACCCGCAGCAGCTCCGGGGGGGGGGGGGGGGGGGGGGGACGGGACTCCCAAAACCACAGCACACCAAGTGACAGACCCCAAAGCCCAACTTCCAGCCTCTCCTCCCCACATCATCCCCAATTTTTGCTCCTTCGCCCAGAGCCACAAGACCACCATGGATCTGGGAGACAAGGGGTAACCCAGCTGGGAGCTCGGGTGTACCAAGAGGGAAACAGGGCCCTGGCAGGGCCTTTGCTGCCCTCGGCTGCTGAGGAGCCCCTCCCGTGCCCCACATCCCGCACCCCCCACCCCACATCCCACCAATGGCTCTGCCAGGAATGCCATCACTCGCCTTCCCAAAGGAAAAAAAAAAAAAAAAAATCTTAATTTGGAGCAAAACGGTGCTCCAGCTGGAGAGCAAGGGGGGTGGTTTGAACAAACAAATGTTGACAAACAGTCTTTTTTGTATAATGAAATCTTTAAAATGTTATGTCAACATTGAAGAAGAACTGTTTACATTTTACCAACAGGGAAAATTCCCATTGACTCGAAGCTGTTTCCTCCCCCACACCGCTATTTTCTTCCATGAGAATTTCTTTTTTCCAAACATTGTCTTCACCCAGTCCCAGGAGCAGAAGAAAAGAGCTTGGGGTCCTGGTACTCCAGGCTCCCCCAGCCACCACGCACTAACTGGGAGCATGGGGTTTCTGGAGGGGCTCAGGCCCCCACCCCCCATATCCAGCCTCCCCTCACCCTGTCCCCATCACACAGGAATGAGCGGAGCTGGGCAGACCCAGGCAAGAAGTTATCTGGGAGAGTTTCCCATCTGGCATCTTCACCCAGAGGATTAAACACGAAGCACAACTGTGTTTGGAAAAAATGGTGACAAGTGGGCTGCACCCACAGACCCCACAACGTAAAGGAGCTCAGCGATATATGTACCCATTTCACAGATGGAGAAACTGAGGCCCTGAGAGGACAGAGCATCCCCAGGGCTGTGCAGCAAATACCAAATCTGCAGCAGGGCAGGATGCAAAGGCTGCTCACCCTGTGCCAGCCCCCCCAAACCCCTTGAAGCCCCTTCCCTAGGGAGAAGGGGGGATACTGCCTGCCCCCAGTGCCATCCCATGCTTCTTGCGCCCACCAAAGCCACCAGCCCCTCTCTGCTTGTGCTGGTGGCTTCCAACTGCTCCCACCCCTGGACTGGGAGAAGACCCTGAGAGAACACGTGAGGGAGAGGGTTATCGGTGGCCAAGCGAGCGCCGAGCGCGCAGGGACCTCCGCGCGCTCCCGGGGCTGCGGCTGCCCCAGCGAGGCCCCCCGAGCCGCTCCCGGTGCATCCCCCCCAAACTGGACAGGGAAACAATTAACAAAGGGGCCGAGGACCCGCACAACCGAGCCAAAAAAGAGGGAGCGGGAGCTTTGTTCGGGTCGTCATAGCAACAGCCAGGCCGGAGCAGCAGCCTGGACTTTCACTTTCCTTTCCTTCCTCCCCTGTTCCCGTGGCCGTGGTGGCCGTGGTGGCCTTCTCTGCCCGGTGCCTGGCAGGCCCCCCAGGTGTTAGCCACACTGTGGTCCCCTGGGTCCAGCACCACCCCCCAGATGGGTGCCAGGAGGTGGTGGCCCATCTGCCCAGGTGTCACCATGGGTCCTGTCCCCATCCTGGCTCTGCTCTTCCCCACGTCCTCCTCTGAGCCACACCAGCTCCACCCCCATCTCCTCCTCTCCATATCGTTGCAAGGCACCCCCAGGACCCATGGGGCACCCCCAGGACCCATGGGGCATCCCCTGGAGCTGCTAAGCACCCCCAGGACCCATGGGGCATCCCCAGGAGCTGCTGAGCACCCCCACGACCCATGGGGCATCCCCAGGAGCTGCTGAGCACCCCCAAAACCCATGGGGCATCCCCAGGACCCATGGGGCATCCCCTGGACCTGCTGAGCACCCCCAGGACCTGCTAAGCACCCCCGGGACCACAGGCACAAGGTGTCAGGATGGACACGACGGTGCAGACAGTCCCTGCCCTTTCTGACGGGGTCACACGGGGCCCGCTCAGCTCCTGCTCCATCTCTCCCTAACTGGCTGCACCCAGGCGAGCAACCAGGGCTGCTCCCACCCCGCAATCCCTCCCGCAGCTTTCTGCTTCCCTCAGCAGAAGGAAGCTGGGACAATGGGTGGAGGGGCCAGGAAAGCTGGTGGGGGCAAAGATCCCACCGTTGCCAGCGCAAGGGGCACGGAGGGGAAAGGCACGGCCAGCGCCCGCCTTCCTTTTCCCAAGCCCCCCACCCTGCTGCGGAGCTTGTGGTGCCGCTGGCCGCAGGAGCCGTGCCTCCTGCTTTGTGCTGGCTGCGAGTCCCGGCCTCCCCATCGCAGGATACTGGTGACTGAGTCATGGAAATGGTTCAGACAATGGCTTGGCCCCTTTATAACTGGCCGGAGGGGGCAAAGCAGGGAGAACAAATACGACCTTGCTTCCTGCACGGAAGTGGGCCCATTGTTTGGAAATGGGCATGTGCTTTGCTCCTCACCAGCCTGGGAAAGCTGCAAAGTGATTGCTAATGGGGAGCTAGCTGCGTGGCTCCCCGCCTCATGTGCCTGTGAAAATTCTAGGGAAGATGCAGATGAAGGTGCTGTCATTGCCCGTGAAGGTTGCTGCCACCCACCCCCCTGGGGGCTGTTTGGCCAGCGAGTTTTTCAACTGGCCCAAACCGGTGTGGTGGCAGTGGCCTGGTGAGCCATGGGCCAGCTCAGCTCCTCGCTGTATTGGAGGGGTTGGGCTCATTGGGCCCCTCTCCTGTCGCCCTTCCCCTGCTCCTGTCACAGCCCTCCTTCGCAGCACGCGGTAGAACAGGGGGTACCACTGGGCATCTCACAAACACCACTGACCTCACCAAAAAAAAACAAGCACGGTGCTGTCCTTGCGCTGGCCCTGGGGATGCGGAGCACCCCAAGAAGCAGCCTCAAGGCTTCAGGCAGCACAAACGGGGTGAGAGGAAGGAGAGGAGCCGGGGAGCAGCTTGACAGCCTTGATCTCCATGGACTGGGGAGATGATGGGCTTCAAATCTTGCCCAGCTCCTGCCTTGTGCATCTCACAATACCCCCATGCACATGGGACAAGGGCAAAACCCCACAGTGTCCCTGTCTGCGAGTGAGCGGCCACACTGCTCTTCTCAGAAAGGAGGAGCTGTGCCGGACTGGCGGAGTGAGCAGAGGGACCCAAAAAGGTCCCTTGTAACCCAGCAGACCCAGCGAGAAGCCCCGGGCCAAGAGGCTCCAAGGCTGGGCGCGCCGCGGCGAGGCCAGCACCGTGTCCCCGGCCGTGCCACGAGGTGAGAACCGGCTCACCGGGAGCCGTAGCAGGCGCACACGCTGTGGCCTCGCACGGGCAGACAGACAGACATCTGCAGCCCATTAAAGCCAAGCTGATAGGGCAATGCTAATAGAGAAGCTCAAACCCTCTGGAACTGTGGCGGCTCTGGGGCTGTCCTCAGTTCACCCCATTGTACCCAGCTCTCGTAGTCCGTAAGGTTGAAGGATGTGACACACCAAGGGCTCCGCCGGTGACCTGTCTTGCCGAGTTCTCTGCATCCCCAGGCGATGGGCAGCTTGTTGTGATGGTCTTGTACCTATTTTGTGCCTCACAGGTGCTGCCTTTCCCTGTGTCTGCTTCCCTGGCAGAGCTCCTACAGTCCCTGCCTGCCTTGGTTTTGGGGCTCAGGGTGGGCTTTTGGGGCTCAGGTTGGGAACACAGCTGGGTCTTGTGCACTGGGGGATGATGGCTGTGAAAGCAGCGCATCCCAAACCCTCCCCGAGCTGGCAGCTTCTCCTCCTGCCCCCGGCCCGGCGCCTGCCCTCATGGCTCCTAGCAGGGTGGTGGGTGAGCTCCACGAATTAACCTACCAATTATTTCCACCCAAACACAGCAATTTATCCTGGCTACTTCAGAGGCGTTCCCAGCGACTGGGAGCTCCGTGCTGCCTTCCCCCCTGATGCTGGCAGTGCCCGGCTACTGCAGGGAGTCAGGGCTGTGCGAGCGAGTCCGCCCACAGCGTAAAAGGCTCTAATCTGGGCATAATAAAACCAAGATGTTCCAGGATTGCTCTATGGGGAGCGCACTCGGAGCAGCTCAGCTCTTAGCCAACGCTCAGAGAGAGCTTGTCGGAAAAGCAAAGTAAAATTGAGCAAATAATGAAACTGCAGGTGAACTCCAGCTGTTGCATGAGCAGAAATACCTGGGCAAAACATTTAGAAATGACCGAAACTCTCCCTGTGGCAGGCACAGCAAAGGATGCTGCGAGTGTTTGGGCGCTGTGGGAAAATCCTGCGTGCCACTGCCCCGGCCCCCTCCCCGCCCAGCCGCCAGCCTCTGCCGAGGGCGATGTGCTGGTGAAGGAGGGTGGCTTTGGCCAGCACTGCCTGCGGGCAGGACACGGAGGAGATGTCACCACCTGGCTCACGGGGAAGGTGCGCAGCCAGGGCGGCTGATGGAGAACAGACCCGGGACTGGGGCCACATTCTGGATCTGGAAGGGGGATTTTCAGAAAGCCCCTTGGTTCTCCAGCTGCCTGAGAGCCTGCCAGATTGGCACCTCTGAAAGACGCTGAAATCACCCGCCGTTTCCAAAACCATGGCAGCTACAAGCAGCCAAAGCACCCCGGGCAGAGCGGAGTGCCTGCTGCAGCTCCGGCGGGGCTCCCGTCCCCCGCCACCGTCCTCACCCCCCGCCAGCTGCCCGACCCCGGGGGTACCCCCCACGTCCCCCTGCAAGGCGGCACGCGTAACACGGCCGGACCCATGCATGCCAACAACCCTGCCGGGGACTTTCAGCTCCAAAGAGGGATTCGACGGGGAGAGGAAACAAAGCGGCATCGCATCTCTGTAACTCTCTATTCCCAACCTGAATGCCGCTGTTGTTTTTAATCCAGGCGATGCGAATCGTCCTCCCCCGGAGCACAGGACCGAGTTAGCCACACACGGAGCACTGGCCGATGGCTCGTCTCCTAAGGGAAAGCCACGGGGTGGGGGAGGACTCCTCAGGCAGGCTGGCAGCCTCCCCAGAGCATCCCCAGCCGTCCCCGCGCCGCAGGGCTGGGGCGGCAGACGGGGCAGGGGGCTGCGCCGGGGGAGGAAAGCACAGAGGGGTGATGCTGAGCAGGCTGCGCCGAAGAGGCGCGTGGGGAAGGGAGGGAGGGGATGGCCGGACCACACAGCGGGACGGGAGGGGGCCGCGGCCGGAGGGCAGCGGGGGGGACCAAAGCCGTGTCCCCAGCCCGCTGTCCGACCTCCACGCAGCGCCCGAGACGGCACGGCGCTGGGGGGCCGAGCCCATCGCCTCCCATTCAAAGGCGAAACTGGGCTCCTGGGGCCCCCGCTCCCAGGCTCCGGCGCCCTCGGCCAGCCGGGCTCCAGCGGGGACCCGCAGCACCGCCAGTGCCACCCACCTCCCACCGGGCCGGGACCCTCCAGCTCAGCCCTGACAGAGGGGCTTTTCTTGTCCTCTGCCTTTGTTTTCTATTTAGTGCTTTTGTTCTCCCTTCTTTGGTCCTTTGTTCCAGCTTGTCCTTTGTTCCGACGCCTTTGGTTTCTCTTCCCTTTGATGCTTTGTCACTCCCTTCATCTTGGTGCTTTTCTTTCCCCGGGTTTTTAAGCTGGCGGTTGTTTTCTCTTGCTGCTCTGTGCTTGGCATTTTTATCCTTTCTCCTGCCTGGTCCACTCCTCGGGTCACATGGGCCCGGCCTGGATTGTCTTCAAATCCCCATTTGTCTTGTTTTGCTGCCTGGATTTCCCTGCCTTTATGTCCTTTCTTAAGAGACTCTTAGCGATTTCTTCTCCTCAGTGAGGAAAGTAGAGGCAGGGGGGGTCGGGGTTTAATTAATTAGTGAGTGTAATCTTTAGATGCGTGGCACTGCGGGATGTGTGAAGCATCATTATTATTGTCATTAGGATGTTAAGGGTTAGCGAGGGTTTAAATACCAGCTAATTGCAGGAAAGAACTCCAACTTTGCAAAATTATATCAGAAAGAGCCAGACTTGTTTTCACCCATCAGCCTTGTGAGAAGAGAGAAATTCCTAACACAGACAGGCAGGCAGAGGATGAGCAGAGGCAAAACATCCCAGCCCCGAGGGCTGGGTGATGGTTGGAAAGGGCTGCCCAGAGCAAGGAGTGGGCTGCTGCGCTCTCCCAAGAAGACCAAAGAGCATCATCCTGCCTCCGGGGATTTTAACTGTGGAGATTTGTGATCCCTCAGCATGGCAGAGCCCAGGGGAAGCCCGAAGGCAGAGCTGCTGCCCCAATGAAACCAGTTAAAGTCCCCAGGGTCATCGGGTTTTGCTGGTGCCCATCGCACGGCGGGGCCGATGCACCCTTTGGAAACAGGGACTTGCAGAAAGGTTTGGCCTTGCCGAGCTCCTGACACGGGACGCAGGGCGTGGGGCTGCTTCTCCGGCGAGCCACAGAGGGTACGAGGGCTTTAGCTTTGGGAGAACGGCGGTTCCTATGCCCGCTTTGCACCTCGAACACGTGTACAAACACAAGCACAAAATCAGATAGCGGGCGGTCAGGGTTAGGGAGCCGTTTCCCTGAGAACAACGTTAAGACTCCGCCGCTTTGCTTTGATTTAGTGCCCCAAATATTCCACGCACCCCCCCACACACACACACACCAGTGCTGCGTCCTCAGCGACTGGTCGTGTCATGATTCACTGGCCGAGCAGGAAAGGGCAGGATGCAACCCTGCTCAGCACAGCACCACCGGGACGTCGCATCACTCTTGCTCACCGCTGTCAAATGAAACCCAGGATCCATTTTTATGAACACCAAAACCCCCCCACACACACACACACACACCCCCGGCCCTGACACACACCATCCCGCACAGGTTTAAAGCAGCTGTAGCTGCACAACAGCTGTTGAACGGAGGAAGCAGCCAAACTTAGCAACAGGATGTACCCTCAGATAACATGATCAATATCAGAAAACGCAGCTTTTTCAAGCGAGAGCTAAACCCATCTGCTAAAACTGGGTGTCTCAGGAGATCGGCACCGATACGGGGCATCTTTGACTCTGTCTTCGCAACACCCTGATTTCTTCCCTCCCAAGTCACTTACGGTAACTGGGTGACGTCCTCATGATTTGTGGCAGCTCGTGGCGGGGTGGTGCAGGAGGGACGGCTTTCTGCGTGTGGGACCACAGGGGAAAAAGGCACAGGAGCTCCAGGAAGGGGTGGGTGATGGGGGAACATCACTCCCTGCCCAAATGGATGGATCCAGCTGTTGCTGGAAGCAGCTGGGTCCTGCAGACGGGGCGCTTTGATAAGATGCCCTGCAATAACAACCCCCACGCCGTTGTTAAATGCGCTGGTGTGTAACCGCAGCAGCGTGACCCTGGGCTCGCAATGCAGCCAGCCCATTACCAGGCGGGACCAGACATTGGGAGACAACTGGGAAGGCAAGAGCTGGACAAAACCTGTCCAAGCTCCACTGAAGCCCACAAACCATCGCAGGCACAGCAAGCGAGCTCTCCATCGCGGGCTGGGAAAGCCTGTCTGGTGGGAGCAGCCACGCACCGGCTCCCACAGCCCATCCCGAGTTGCTGCTGCTGATTTACACCAGCTGAGGATGTGGGATGCTGGGGCCAGCAATGGACTGGCAACCTGTGCAAGCAGGAGGCGAGACACAGAGGGTGCAGAGCAGAGCCCCGGTCCTGCCCCAGCCCCGTTAGCGGTGGCAGCACCCACACAGCTCCCGCCAGCCCCGGTAAAAAAAGAGAAAAGGGGATCTGCCTGCCCAGCCTTTCCTGTGGCTCCAGGTTGGTTGGCAGGAAGAGGCTGGATGGGTCGGGGACACCCTCACCCAGGCTCTGGTCTGGCAAACTGTGGCGTCTGAGCACGGCAGAGCCAAGACCTGCAGCTTAACTGCTCCAAACTGTGCCACTGCCTCATCTCACCGGGGCTGGGTGACTCCCCCACGGCCACGGAGCAGGGGATGGGTGCGGAGGGATGCCAGGGAGCCATGCCTGACAGCAGCCCGGCAGCTCTGCCAGCACCTGGGGGGAGGAGGGTTGGGCCCAGCGGGCACCTCTGACCCTGCCCCCAAACTTCAGAGATTAAACACTTAAGTGCTTGAAACAAAAGCAGCCAGAAAAAGCCATCTTTCTGGTCTGCCCGGTTCTGCTTTCAGGCCTGTAAGGGCAGCTGGTTGAGTGCGAAGAAGCTGATATGCCCTGGAACGTGAGTCATAAAACACCGCCCAGAGCCATGGGTGCCGGCCCTGCTGTGAATGCCCCGGGGGTGCTGGGGGGGCCCAGCCTGGCCCTTGCAGGAGGCGACATCGACCCGACGCTCATCCACCAGCGAAACGCGCCACCCCTGGCATCGGCGGGTCGGCTCAGCCAGCTCTGCCCACCCACCCCCTCGCTCTGCCCCGCTCTCCGAAGGGCTGAACCTGTTTTTATTACAGAGCTGGCACCGGCAAGGCAAAAAAAGAACCAAACCCCCCTCATCTCTCTATCTGCAGCCATGCAAGGAATATTGTTCAGCGCAGCACAAAAGCATCCCTGAAAATAGAAGCGCCAGGGCCAGGCCTGCCAGTGGCTGTGTGAGATAACGTCTACTTGCAAACAGTGTGCCTTTGTGCCGCTGTCACTGTCCCCATTGTTCAGGAGCCTATTGCCTCGGGGATATTGTTCCCTTCTTTTGTCTCAGCCCGGCTCCTTTTTGTTTGACTTTACTTACCATTTCATTCCTCTCCTTTGTGCTGGGGTTCTTTCTTTTGTCTCTCTCTCTCTCTCCCTTTTCTCTGTGTGATTTGTATTTAGCAATTGTTCCCGGCCTGTTGGAAACACAATGTACTCCCGATCTCTTTTCTCCTCTCCATTCATTACCTATTCAGGTGGGTTTGTCTGCCCATAGGTAATGGGGAGGAGCGGGGGGCCTCCAGGAGCTCCCGTGCTTCTGAACAAGCTGAGGCGCAGGAGGAAGCTGGCAATGGCCTTTGGGGAGAGCGGGGTCCCCGTGTCCCCGAGCCCGGCACTGGGTTCCCCTCTCCCTCCATGCCAAACACCAGCAGAAGGACAAACCGGACCCTGCTCTCGGCAGATGAGCCGAGGATGCCGACACAGCCGTGACGGTGGCCGTGTGCCACAGCCACACACACAGCTGGGAAGCAGAGGCAGGGCGAGGAGCCCCCGCTCCAGCGAGCCGCCTGCTCCGACTCCCGGAGCCGGGACGGGGATCTGAGCCCTTATCCACAGCGGATCCAAGCCCGGCCAAGCAGTCCTGGCTCTGGCATTGGTGGTCCCTGGCTAACACAACCCTGGTTCCCCCCCATCGCCGCTCTTCGGGAGCCAGTGAAGGAATGAGGAGAGCTCTCAACAGCAGGAAACACCAAGGCTGCCTCGCAGCAGCGTTCCCACCGCCCAGTGCCCACCCCCCCGCCCCCCCCAGCACCTCCCCCATGCTGCACGGAGACCGGGTGCCCTTGGAAAAGGACCCTTGGGGCTGCAGGGTGGGCACCCGCCCCTCACACTGCCAGCCATGGGTGCCCAGGGCTGCTGCAGCCCATCTGGCAAAGCAAGGCGGGGGGGATTCATCCCCTCTGGCTCCAAGACAACCCCCAGCAGCTCCTGGGGACCACAGGGATGCAAAGAGCAGCTGAAGGCTCGATCCTTGGGGGTGGCTGGATGTGGCCAGGAGACAGAGGGAAGAGAGCAGAGGCATCTGGAAAGCAGCTCAAAGGACGCCCTGCACCCCATCCCCTCCTGCCTAACTCCCCAGGCCCACGCTCCTGCGCAGCATTTGGGGGTGCCCGCAGCAACCAGGGTGGGAACAGCCGCCGGGGTTGTTTCTAACCTGAGGAGGATACACCCGGAAACCTTCAGGGAGTGCCCGTGATGGCGAGAGCTGACAAGTGGCCATCCCCGGAGACAACAAAGCCCTGCTGTTCTCCAGGGCACCGGCCACATGACCTAACGGGACTTCTTTTCCATCCCTCCCACTGATGAAACCCGGAGGATCAAAGCCTGCTAGAAGCCACCTCCTTCTCCTCTCTGGCACAACCGGCGCGGACGGGGAGGCCGTGGGGACCCCTGAGACTCACCCCGTGAGCGAGGGACGGGAGCCGTGTGAGCGGGATGGGGGGACAGCGGGCAGCGGGTCCTCGGGGACGGCGTGAGCCCCCGAAACGCAGACAGCCCCGGGGCCGCAGGACGGGGCTGCGGGGGGGGCGTGCCTGGGAATAAAGGGAGCAGACTGTGGTCTATTGTTTCATTGTTATGGCTTCAAAGGACAATGGGGCATTGTTGTCTCTGGGGATCCCATTGTTTGCTTTCGCTGCAGATCCCAGCCGCGCAGTGGATGGAGGTTTCCCGAGGGCCAAGCAGGCTCCGTGTGTGGGACACTAAATAACGAAGCAGGCATGTTTCCTTCCCCACCCCCTCCCCACCACCCTTCCTAAAAAGGCACGGCACGCTGCAGCCCGCCTGTGCCCGCACAGGCCAGGGCACGGCCCGGCACAGCACGGGCAGAGGCGTTCAGGACCACCCACCCGAGCGGGGAGCACGCAGAGAAACCCCCCACGCCCCACGTCGATGGGGTGAGAGCAGGGAGGGCTCACCCCGGAGGGGCTGAGGTCGCTCTCGCCACCCCTGCGGACTCCAGCAAACTTGTGCCAGGGCGAGGGGGAAAAAAACAAAACAAAATAACAAAACACTCAGCATTTAAGGTGGGAGCTGATGCCAGGAGCGGAGCAGGATGGAGCCCCCGCGCTGCTGCTGGCCGGCAGCCCAGGGAGGTGCCCAGGCTACAGCCGTGCTGGATGGGGCTGTGGCCTCGCTGCAATATCCCTAGGTTTTTGCTGCCTCCTCTCATCACACAGCATCCCCAGGCACGCCGAGCAAGGGGCGGTTGCTGGGGTCGGCTTCAAAGCCCGACTTGTCCATCAGGACCAAGGAAAAGGTATTTGGTCCCATCAAAGGGACTTGGGAAAGGACGATGCAGCCCTGGGTCCTCCCTTCACTGTTTGTGCAGCACCCCAGGCCCAGGATTTATTTACGTAGCTCCTTCCTATGTAAAAATAAATCTGGGTGCTATGCAAAAGCTGGGGGAGGGGGAATGGAGCAGGGAGCCATCTCTAGCCCACAGCTGAGCCCTCCGGAGCCTGCCGCTGCCCCGGCACATCAGGAGATGCCGGAGGTGGGCTGGGAGATTGATGGAGCAGGAAAGAGATATGCTCTCCCCGGAGACGCTCTTTCAGCATGAGGCTGCTCACAACAGCTGGGGAAGGGAGGAACTCAACCAGGGAGCCCAGGCTGAGCCCCGGGAGGGGGCCGGGGCCCTGCAAAGCAGCGCTGGCAAGCTCAGCTGGGGGAAGGGGACACCCACCCTGCAGAAAATCAGCCTGGGATAGCTTCACGACCGTGCCCCGCTCCTCCTGTTGGGCTCAGACCCAGCAGAGCCCCCCTTCCCAAGGGTCCGACCACCCTCCTGGATAACCCCGCAGAGACAAGCTGGAAGAGCTGCCTTGCATGCTTGGCCCCCCCTTCCCCGCTCCCCCGACTGCAGCCGTCGTGCCAGAGAGGCTGCACAAGGTCTGGGCTCAGGTCTGCTGCTGCTGAGCATCTTTCCCCACTGCCCAAACGCACCTTGGTGCTGCCTGGGCACTAGCCCACCCCCTGGTCTTGTCACCTTCAGAGGGGGAAAAGCCCAGCCCAGGCCAGCTGTAAACCCAGAGCAAGCTCAGCTCACAAGAACAAATGACAGGGTTCAGGTTTTTCAAAGAGAGGGAAGGGACTGCAGCTAATAAAGGTATAAATTCAGCTGGGTTTGTTTATATTTTAATCCTGGGAATTCCCACTGTTTCGAATCAGAAGATGAGGGTGGACCTTGCCTCTTAAGTGCCTCCAAGATTAATTTCTGGAAAAAGCACCAAGGGATTTGTTTGGGGAATCAATAGAAGCTATTTGGGAGAAACAGGTAAGGTGTGATAAGAGACAGTGGATCTTGGCACTGCTTGCGCTGCCTGCCTCTGACCAAATCCCTCAGCTCCCCTGGGCTTCACGTCTCCACCGTGGAGCAAAGGGAGGTTTCCTCCCTCGAGTAGCCGGGCTGCAGTCTGCAGAGTCCAAGCACACCGGGTACCAAGGGTACCCATCCCCTGGGGACTGCACCCCGCAGCCCTGGGAGTTCGGGCGCTGCTTTGCCTGTTTCTGCTGTGATCCCTGGGGCTCCTGGGGACTTGTTCTCATCCTCTCAGCCGCCAGCCCGGGGAAGTGGTGGTGACCAGCTCCCCATCGGGGCCGGACCGACCCCAGCCTGGGTGCACACGGGTCAGCCTGTGTTTGCAACGTGCCAACCCGACCCCAGGTGCTGGCAGCAAGCCTGTCCTGCTCCAGGGGCTCTTTCACGCTCCTGGCAAGTGTTATTTACACAAATGTGCACACACGCACATATAGACACACATGTACACCCTCTTTCCCCCTTGAATAGTGCAATTTCCTCTCTGATAAAGAGCTCCCACCGCAGCCCCCCTTTCCCTCTTCTCCGAAACTTGTGCATGTCTCATGCACCCAATTCGGAGCCCACCTTGGGCTCAGATATTATCTCACTTCCTCGATATGAATATTAGCTCTGTTGTTGATTTATGATAAAGGGATGGGCTCCAAACCACTGTACTTTGGGGAGGAGGCAGTGGTGCAGTACGGTCTGCCGTTCCCCAGCTGAGAACAAAGCCTTTTCAAGAGCGGATGCTGGTACCTGCTGCTAACTCGACAGCCCATCTCCACCAAAGCGTGGCTCCCGTTGGCGTTGCCCTCCCGTCCCCCCGACACCTGCACGTGGCAAGGCAGGGGGCAAACCCCCCCCCCAAGAGCAGCTTGGGGCTGCCTGTGCTCCGCGGGGTGACAAGCACTGGAGGGGCAGGGAGCAGCTCTGCAGGTGCCGCCGACACAAACCACGGCCAGGCACGCTGGATGGGCGCTGCAGTGGGGGACACCGGTGTCTGGGTCAAACACCTGGGGTACGGCAGCTGGTCAAACTTCCCCTCTATTCTATAGCATCTTAACGTCTAAAATGCAACTGAGACCCGGCAACCCTTCAAGATGCCTTACCAGCTGGACCTGGCCTACTTCTAGCTCAGTTTACAAGGTGAAAAACGACCACCTGAATAGCCTCCTTAACTCTTAAGCCACCCAACAGGGAGCACAGGGAAGGAGAGAAGTATCCCTGGAAAACTCAGATTTATTTACAAACCAGATTGCCTGGCAGCAGGAGAGCCAGAGACAGCAGGTCGGTGCACAGCGCTGTTCCACTCAGCTGAGGACATCACAACACTCCATCAGCCATCACCCCTCCAGGGGACTATTAGATATTGCTCCTATTTCGCAGACAAGAGACTGAAGAATAGCAGATAAGGAAAAATTCTGAAAAGCAGCAGCCAGAATCAGGGCTGGACCTGCAGGAAAGATCAGTCTGCTTTTGAAGCTCTGGCCCTTGCAGTGAGGCAAACCCTTCCGCAAACCTGATCTCATACACTTTTTCTGGTGAGACAGGCAAAACAGGGAATGGGACCAGAGTGTCCTAATAAATACTCACATGCAAGTCAAATAGACTGCCCAAATCTAAGGCTATCTCATGACTTTGTTTTAGGTCTATACCTCAAATCCTGCAGTTAGATGACAGCCTGCCCCACGGAGCAGAGCTGTAAATAACAATCTCTGTCGCAGACAAACTGGCATCGTTGCGGGAGAAGCCCAGAAAACATGACCCACCCAATGGGCAATGGAGGGAACACGGCCCAAAGACAAGTGCAGGAAAATTGGGCTTAAATATTGCAGCTCAAGGGATGGGAGGGAAAAAGATCTACAGGAACAGGGTTGGCTTTCCGGTGATGGAGTGTGCTGCGACACCTTGGTCTGAACTCCGTCCAGGCTTCTGTGCATTGGGGAATCGAGGAACAACGCCCTCCCCGAAGCCCAGGTTACTGCTGGCAAGAAAAGCAGCACCAGCGACCAACTTCAGCGAAACAAGTCCAGCTCCTTGCACGAAGGGGCCTGCTGGTATGTGAAGCAGCGGCCCGGGGGGGGGGGGGGGGGGGGGGGGGCGGGCGTTGCTGCTGCTAATGTGGCAGAGTTTCCCTGCTGAGGGCAGGCAAAATGCCCATGACTCATTTTTCCAAGAGATGTTACAAACAATAGTAACGATGCCCCTGGTGGGTATGAATGTGAAAAGGCACGGCGGGGGGGCAGCCATGCTGGGCACCTTGTGTGTGGGCTGCCAACCGAGGGTACTGCCACGAACAAAACCTGCTGGAGCCAGTTTTTGGCATTGTGTGTGACGAGAGCCCTGCTGCAGGGACTTTGGGGGAAGAAGGGTGAAATGGCTGCCCAGCAAACTCCTCTCCCCACGGCCTCCGGTCTGCCAGCGATGGGTACCAACCCCAACTTGAGCCAAAGAGGGGACCAGTTTTATTGCCCGGAGAGGAAAAAGGGAAAAACTAATCCCAAATGGTTCCATCCCCATGCAGGACTGGAACAAGAACGGGCAGGGAATTTAGGAAAGCATTAGAGCACTTTAAAGCTCCTCTCCTCCAGCTCCTGCCTCTACCCTTGACACAAGTTTTCCACATTCAGATGCTGCCCTAAGGGGACAGCTTTAAGCCGTCTGAATCCTTGACCTTCCACTGGTGTCTGTTTGATACTATTATTTTTAGGCACACAATCCTGAAAACATACCAGCACTTGAAATAAGTTCCCAGATAATGTGCACTAAAGCACGAGGCGTTGAGGCTTCAGGAGAAGGGAGCTCTGCGGGATCAAGGGTGGTGGCAGAGCATGATGGAGGGAAAGGCGGTTTGCTCCTTGGGATAGGTAGCTGTGCAGGCTGTACATCTCCCCCCCCTTTATTTTACAGACACTCAGAACGTTACAGGCCTGAAAAGATGGTAAATGCCAAAAGTAGCCTGAGCTCAGCAAGCAGCCACGGGCTACTCAAGGTGTCTGCTCCCGTTTGCAGCGATCCTGCTGACACAGTCCCATGTCCTGCCCGAGGATGGAACCCACTGCATCCCACAAAGGCTGAGCAAAAGGGTGACGATGCCTTTTAAGAGCCAGGAAGGGCACCAACCTGCAGGCAGCTGCCTGGCTCAGAGGTTTAAGGTTCAAGCATATATGAAAATCGTCCTATAAATTGTTGCATCCTACCAAAGAACCACAGAGAAACTGTTCCCCTCTGGAAAGGCAGGACCACTCTGCCTCCCTCCTTGGGCGGCTCTTTCACAAGCAGAGTCTCATCCCGCAAAAGGACTGGGCTGGGCCAGGGCAAACAATTCCCAAATGCAAAGGGGAAGAAATGCAGCCTTTTTCCCAGAACCCCAAAGCCACAGGCAGAGAAAAGGGACAAATATTTACTCAAAGCACCTTCCAGTGCTGTTAAAGTTGACAACGCTTTTAAGAAAGAAAAGAACTCAAACTCTGCAGAGCCCCACCTGGATCCGAGGGGCTCTCATCTGCCTGCCACAACCAGCACGATGGTCTCAAACCGAGGTGCTACACGGCAGAGAGCTCTGTCATATGTAACCTGTGTCGCCATCGGCGCCGAAGTGGGTCTTTTTAAGAAAGAGCGAGCTCAATTTCCACAAAACAGATATTTGAGTACGGTGAGATGGTATCTAAAACTACCATCAGCTCAATTTTTGGTTGTGACAGATCTCTGAGTGTTGGTAGCCGTAGAGAAAACTTTCTCTGGCAAACCCCGCCACAGGCACTTTGTTTCCTACAGACATACGGACACTGCAGCAGGGTGACTGCACCACAATATGACATCGCCCTGCAATAATCCAGCACGCTGGGGGACTCCTAATAATACCACCTCAAGACACCTTCTTCAGAAGGAGCCTTTACGTGCCCCCTCCTCTGACACACCCTGCCCCCCCCCTGGAGGGAAAGCAATTTGCACGTTACAGAAAAGTTCAATTTGCAAAAGCAAACGCAACAGGCTTCAAGGCAGCAGAAAGCCAAGCGATGGGAGTTTTCTAAAGACAGAGCCCAATTGTAAGCGTTCACTCTACCTTGCTCCTCCTCACTGCCTCTTGCTCAGCCAAAACCAGAACCTTCTACTCCTCATCCCCTCCTGGAGCAGGACACCCCGGGGTGCAGGTGAGCCGAGGAAGGGGGGGGGCACTCAGCAGATCCAGGCACCCTGTCCAGCTGCCGCACCATTTGAGAGCAGCCCCGCACCAGACAGCCCAGTTTGCTTTCTTCCAGGTTGTTTGGGAGCCAATAAAGCTGCTTGAATGCTGGGGAACTCTATGTTCCTGCGGAGGGTTATGACACTTAGCTGGAGGGGCAGGGGGAGCTGGCCGAGGCCGCAGCACCCCCTTCTGTCTACCGCACTCTTTTGCAGCCAGTCTGAGCCCGGCTCGGGCACTGCATGCTGCAAGCGGCTTATGAGAAGTTACCTTCTTGCTGCCTGCAGCTTGGAAACGCTCAGGAAGCTGGAAGGATTTGGGGTTAAAAAAATCAGCAAGCGTTTAGATGAGTCAGTCCTGTGGTTTTTATGAGGACAGACAAGTGCTTCTTGGGAAGGCAGTTTCGGCAAAGCCAGAATTGTTTCTGTGCCCAGTCTATGTGCTGGTAATGCCTAGAAGCTCTGTTCTTGGACCACACGCTCCATTGCCAGGCGCTCCTCAAACAATGGGGCTGTGTTTCCTCCTGGACATCCACACGCGCCTGGACTCCCCTGCAGGCTTGCTGCAGTTTTCACGGCTTCCTGCTGGGGAGCTTCTCCTTTTCTTCTGCAACTCCCCCGCGCACGTAATTGCTGCCTATTTTGGTACCTTATCACGAGATGCTTCAGAGCTGATTAGCCTGGACTTCCTTCCTCCCATCACCAACCTACTCCAATATTGACGTTCATTCGCCCTGATTTGATAATATCAAAGACCAGAGAAGCTTTAGGAGGCATTACGGTGTCTCGAAGCGCACAATTTGAAGTCGGCCACAGCACTGCTGATAAGAACGAGCTATTTCTCCTAACGTCCAACTCTCTTCAAAAAGCAGCCGCTTGCCAGCCAAGTGCAAAGCGGAAGAACAGACCCTTGTAGGCTCCGAGCCAGTTTTGTTTCAGTGGCCCTGGATAAACTGGAGCCAGGCAACGTGATGCTGCGCATCCCATTAAATAACTCTTTTCTAAACACACGCTATTAGTAAAAAGTTACACACACTTGGAAAGACAAATGATTACTTCAAAACTACTTCAAAGAGAGCCTGCACTTTTATAGTCACAAGACCATCATCTGTCTGCAACAATGAAGAGAGGCAGGCAGATAAGTTTTACAGCACTGCATCATAAATACCCCTTACTGCATCACCTGAACTACCGACTGAGACAATTCTTTCCTGCCTTCCCTGAAAGCCTCACTTGGTACGCCAAGAATAAAATGGAAAGCAGATGCAGCTGACCTCTTAAAACACTATTTTATTCCATATGTGCCAGCTTCTGGTGATGCCATCTATTACTAAAGGACGCTGGTAGGTTGTTTCTGTTTATGTTGAAAGGACTTTGCAGCTTTTGAACGGGAATGCAAAACTACTGACTGTGTTAGCAGGGTGTACAGCTGGAGCTGTTTTAGCCACTGCAGTACATCATGCTGCCTCTCAGAAGTTTCTTACCATGAACGTCTGCTGTGATACTCCTGATGTAGGGCTTCCTGGAATGGGAGAAGCGTGCTGGATGATCTCTGCCAGAAGACTCATGTATTTCTATCCTTTGAAGGAAGAAATCTTCCATCTTGAATTTATTAATTTTCATGCTTAAAACGATATGCAAATTTAAGTTACGAAATACTGAAAGTCTATTAAAGGATTTCCAGTGCAGCCTGTGTATAAAGATTTGTTTCTCTCCATCCACGTAAACTTAGTCTCCGAGTTAAAATTACAGCCAAAATCTTTTTTTCTCTTTGTTTGCGTAAGAAAAGCAGCAGAGGGGGACCGACAGACCCAAGTGAGCTAGGGAATCTATTATTTGTTGATGTGATAAGCAACTTGGCTCTCTTGTGGAACCTTAAATAGATTCTCAAAAGGCTAATAAAAATAAACCAACATGATAAAAGCCAAACTGATATATCTGATATCCCAACTTCTTTAACAGTGCCATGGTTTAATCTAGAGATTACCCAAAGAAGCAAGAAATTAAGAGATTTAATCCAAACCAACTGCCCTCTCCGCTTCTCTGACCAGAAGATTCAAGATATTTTACAAGCATGCCTACCAGTAAAGCTTGAAAACACTGGATTACTCTACCACAGCCCCAAGTCCCTCGCTAGAACCATGCAAGCTCGAGGACTACATGTTGCTCCAGTATCCTGAGCGAGCCCACCATGTCCACCTAACACAGACATAACATTCCAGAACGCACAGATATTTATCAGAGACTGCACAGATCCACAGTGAAAACCACTCTGAATGCATTTCTTCCCCTTCTCTACTCAAAGATGGGCATGAGACTGAAAGCAAGCGGATCTCTGTTTACCGTTAACATGAAAAATGTTTATTTGCAAAATACATTGTTCATCATTTCAAACTACAAAAAATTACTTGCACAAAGGAACTCAGTTACCAACTCTGCATGCGACCCCAAGTTAGCACAACTTCCTGCCTAACTGCTCCTGTTCCCACTAACTTCATTCACTCCGAAGCACCGTGGCCATTATTCTAAGTGACGAACAACAAATCCTAATTAGAAACACTTTGTAGAAGAGTGATATTGTCGCCTTTTAACATGATCCGACCTGCAACACAGAGCAAGAAAAGGGGGGATTAGAGATCTCAGGTTCTGAGCATCACCTTGTGTTTTCAAAAAACATTTCACAACAGCAAAGGTGCTTGCAAGAAGTCACCCCCACAAATGACCAGGTTTTTATCAGTGACGCAGGGTCCCTTCCCATCTGGCTGCACCGCAGGACTGTAAGTGTGGTTGTGCAGGGCCCACATTCACAATTCACACATGGTGACAACATTCACACAAGATGACACAGCAAGAGCGAGAACCGCTCAGGGCCACCCACGCTAGATGTAGCTGAGAGGAGTTTGACTGGACCCCTGCACCCTGGCTGCAGAAAAAGCGCAGTGCAGTGCAGTCCATACGTTGTTACACATGCTCAAAAGACAAAAACTGGTCTCAGACAGTGGCAGATTCTCCTGCACGTTCAACAAAACCACCAGCTCAAGAAACAGCAGGAACCGAGACCTCGCCAGCATCCACTCACTGTACTTCAAACCCAACATTCTCTTCACAGGTTTTGCACTTTAAGGTGTTGCTCTGGGGAAGGCTCATGCAGCCACGTTACACAGACACACCGACATACCCAGCTGTTTCCTTGACTTTGTTTTGGAGTGAATCTCCTCTGCGTCGTCCAGCACCAAGTTCATATATTCATCAAAGCCCTAAAAATCAGCAACAAAAGCAGCCAGTGAGCCAAGTCCCCCAGTATAAACTTCAACAACAACAGTACAAACTATCATTAGCTATGCTGACGTGGGCTGGATAATTAAGGCTGTTCATTGGAGAGGCATGAAGTATTTCTATTTCCACTTGCCCCCTGCTAGTTTTTCTTGAAAGAAATAGTTTTATGAATTTGAAAAATAAACACAATCAAAAGACTTAACAAGGGGACGTCCCGATACTCACAATGATGCAGCCTTCTATCCGCATGTTCACTTGCTCATAAAGCCACACCTGGATCCTGGACCTCTGCAAAATGATGGAGGAGCAAAACAGGAACATAAACACTCCAAGCAATGTTGTTCTCTCCTGTGTATTCAGAAATCCTTCCTGCCCACCTTTTAGTAACATTCAAAGCATTAACTCTGACACGTGGTTTCAATTATGCCCTCGGTTATTTTTATGGTGTTATAATCTGGTGCAAATACTTTACGTGTTCATTGATGAACGTGTCACAGCACAGATTTTAAAACTGTGATGGAAAACAACCCTCACACCCTCCTGCAAGGTCAAATGCCTGTTACAAAGGTAATTCCTTAATGTGAGAAGGAAATGCTGAACTCAGAACTAGCTGTTCTTCTCACATATCTGAGTGACAGCAAGTTCTTCAGTTCAACAGAAACCAGCTTCAAACACTAAATTATGAACTCAGAAATACCAATCTGAGGATGTGGTGCCCTGGTCCCCACAGAAGTCTAAGAGCCCTGTGCAAGAATCATCAAATGGTTGGGGTTGGAAGGGACCTTGGAGACCACCCAGTCCCACCCCCTGCCCCGGGCAGGGCCCCCTTCCCCCAGCCCAGGGTGCTCCCAGCTCCGTCCAACCTGCCCTTGAACCCTTCCAGGGAGGGGGCACCCACAGCTTCTCTGGGCTCACCACCCGCACAGGGAAGAATTTCTGCCTTAGATCTCACCTAAATCTGCCCTCTTTCAGTTTAAAACAGTTACCCCATGTCCTATCCCCACCCCCCGGTATGGAGCCCCTCCCCATCTGTAGCCCCTTTAGGCACTGCGAGGCCTCTCCGGTCTCCCCGGAGCCTTCTCCTCTCCAGCCCGAACACCGCAGGGAAGGTTTTTCTGGCCGGGGAGAGGCTGCGGCAGGCTCGCCCCGCGGTACTCACATTCTGCAGGTAGCGGAAGATGAGGTTCTGGAGCGGAGCGTTAAGGACGGAGCGCGGCAACGTGTCTTCGGCGACGCGGCCCCCGAGGCCCTTCACGGGCCGGCACGGCAGCTCCTTCCCGCCTGCCCCTCCCCGTCCCCCGCCAGGCCTCGCACCCCGCGGCTCCGAAACCAGACACAGATACACACACACACACACGCCCTCCCCCGCCACAGGAAGGATACGATGGGCTGCACCATCACCTTCTGCACCTTCTGGCCCTGCCCGCGGTACGCCATGGTTGCAGCCGCCGCCGGAAGTCTCTGCGCACGGCGGGAGCGCGCGAAGAGCCATGGGATGCTGGCGGAACCGGCCGCTCTAGGAGGCTCGGAGGACCGCCGTCTCTACTGCTCCGGGGGGTGGAGGAAAAGCCAGCGCACCCCCCCCCCCCCCCCCCCCCCAGACCACGCACCGATCCCTTTCCTGTGCCAGGTTTATTTAAAAACACTGTTAACTGCTGCCACAGGGAGCAGTTCAACTACTGGTGAAGGCGGAGGAGGCCAGACTATGTTTAATACAATACCCTTAAATAGAATACAAATATAAAATGGAAGAATAAAATATTTACAGAAACCACGGCATACACCAAATCCCGTCTCCCTGGGCAGAGCCTCGGCTAGAGGCAGCGAAGGCTGACGGCAGAGCAGGAGGGCAGCAGCGAGGGGGAAGCCTTCCTCACCGGCTTCTCCCCCTCACCCAGGCACTCCCGTCTGCGGGCGAGCGACCACCGCTGGCAGAGTCCCACCCGGAGAAAGTCCTTCAGCAGGATAAAGGTGACCCTTCTGGAGCCAGAACAGCAGTTTTCTAAATTTTGGTTTCAAACCTTTCCTCTAGGAACTAAGACATCACAGTGGATTATCAGAGCACACAAGTGTTTTCTTCCAAAGAGTATTTACAACCAACTCAACTGATTTTGTCTCTGCCAGCAGCAAATGCCTGAGGGCCCCTACAGCTTCACAAATCATAGTAGGGAGAAACTAAAAAAAAATTAAGAAAAATAATTCAAAATATATCTGCTAGGGAAAACAATCACTGGTGGCAGGGTACACAATACACCCCAGTCTCAACTATTTTCCGCAGGATCACAAATTCAGACTGCACAGCCACCCGAGACAGGCCAGGAACCTCCAGTCCCACCCCCAGCGCGCACTTCCACACAGAGCTCGAGCCTCAGCGGGGGGCTGAGGGCGCAGGGGGGACCGAAGGGAGGGCACCCCCGGGGCAGTTGGTCCTGCAGCAGTACCAGGCTCCCCCGTGGGTTGGTGCCACACGGCCAGCGACAGGTCAGACAAAGCCAACAGCATCTGAACACGAGTCCCAGCAGCTTGGGGGAGCAATTCTTGGAACCGAGAGGCACTTAAACCAATTCTTAGTTTACCAATTTACTGCAGATGACGGGAGGAATCCTGACTACCCACCCCAGAATCTTACTCATGTCAGCAAAAAGCACCAAACCCGCCCAAGCTTTGGTACAGTACAACAACAAGGCGGGGGGTGGGTATTCTAGCTGTGTTGCAGAGCTGCTGCTTTTCACACTGATATTGTTATCATCCCTGATAATTCAAAGTAAGGCTGGATGGACTGACCCCAACCACCACCCTTGGCAGCACGTTTGGTCCAAAATACTAAGAGTAATTATTCTGCTCCCTCCCACCCTGACATTTGCATTAAGTTACCCTACAAGATTAAAGTCAAAATGATAGCATACATAAATTAAACTCAAGAGTTGACACAGTAACTCCAGGCTTTAGATATCAACTGTCCAAGAAACGAGAATACTAAAGCTTCGAAACACGCTGAACGTTGAGTTTTGCCAAGGGGCGGAAGAAGGAAGAAGCTCTATGTTTAAGCCTTCAGAGCATCACTGAATCAGTAGATCAGTTCACAACCACCACAGTTTGTAGATGGGCATCTCTATCCCAAAATAAACAAGTGCTTTGTCCTCTGAATGCCGAAGGTAACCACCGATAGATACAGAATGGATGCACAGGACCTTGACTCTGACCAGCAGGGAAATTTAGGACAACTGAGTGCAGATACTGCCAATTTCTACCAGTTCAGCTGTGCTTTAGGATTCATTGCAAATCCTCAGCTAGAAAAAGAATCACCTCTGGGTATCCAACAAAATATACAGTTTAAAATATCTTTTTTTTTTTTTTTTTTTTTTAAACTTTAAGACTATGCAGTTCAGCTGTCAATCATTTCAGAGAGTTCCAGGAGGAGGTCATCTTCATCCTTCCCTGGGTCCAGGTCAATTTCTGCTTCCAGTTTGCCTCCAGAGATTTCCCAAATAAGCTTCTCAAAGTCATCTTCGACAGATAAGGGTGCTTTCCCAGCCCCCGTGGAGCTCAGCCGGCGTGTCTTTACTGCTACTTGTGAAGAAGCTGAAGTTGAGCTTGAGACCTCTGACTGTGCCACAGAGTCTGCTGGGCTTCCAATATGCAGTTCAGGACTTGGAAGAACAAGAAAGAGAGCAAATCAGTGTATGACATTCTGTAACCAGAGAGAAGTTTTCTGCAAACCAGCTCTTAAAACTGTAGTTGATCCCTTCTACATCTCCAACCTTGCACAGGGATTGTTATTCAATTCACCTGGGCCTACTTTTATAGACCAATATATTAGCAGGTACATCTTTCAGACTGGGGATCTGTTTGTGCAGACAGAGCATCTGGGGTCTGGCAAAGAAAGTTCAATTTTTGTTGCCAGAGATACTTTGCCACCTTTACTAAACGACTGTAAAAAGGTTAAGTCAACCTCTGCAGGCATTCAGAAAACGCAGGAACGCACTGAAAAGCTGCATCAACTTGCAGCATTTTAAGAAAGAAACCGAAATAAGCATTCCTGCTAGCTGCTAGAAAATTATTTCAGATTAATTGTTCATTTGTTGCATTTTGGCATTATCTCAAAACTCTTAATTATTCCACGTGAGAAAACCTCATGTTTCATGCGAAAGACACACCGATTAAGAAGAAAGAAGTTGTAGTTACCTGGCTTTGGGTTTTTCTCTCCCAGGTATGGAGACCAGGCTGTCCTCTGGCAAAGCAGGAACAATGGCCTAGGAAGAAGGAAGATGGTTTTTATGATACACAGGTAAAAGACTTAGTAGACTCCTTCTCTGCTGCTTCTCCTCTGGCATTGCTGAGCCTCAACCAACATACAAAACCAGAGCATCCCTGAAGAAATTTAGCATCCCCCTCAAGTTCACTGATGACTTTGTGTCGTTTTTTAAGAACACAGCATTAATGGGCAAAATCCTTCACAACACAGAGAAATCAGCAGAGTATTATGTAAATGCTGCTATTCATCTAATAGAAAGCAGAAAGGTACTACAACCATCCTGTAGACAACCTCTGGATTTAAAAGGGGACAGAGACCTGTAGAACATTTCAGTTTTCCATCTTCTCTCCAAGAGGAGGGCAAAACTTGGGCATAAATTTTACTAGGGACCCACAACTGCCTCAGCCACTGTCCTTACCACAGCTGCTTTTTTAGCTGAAGGCTCCTTTGTATCACCACCAGTGGTACTCAGGGGTTTCACAGCCGCCACGGCAGAGGGATAACCCTCTGCTGCCTTTCGCTTCAGTGTCTGCTTTGTGGGGGAGGTGGCTTTCCCATCCAAAGGCTTCAGGCACACCTTAGATTTGTCTAGGTAAGAGGAAGAGAGAACAGATACAGTCTTGATCTGCCTCAGGAAAAAAAAAAAAACAAACTAGGTTCTCTTAACAGCCCCATAATCTTTCTAGTTAAGTATATTTGGTCAGCACAATTACACTTCCATTTCCCAGATTCTCAGCAATATTTTCCACATAGTAAACTCTGTTTACCAACAAGCCATAAAAAGGAGCAAAGAAGTTACAAAAAGGAGCCACAGTTACAAAATTATCATCTTCTGCCTTCCTTTCAAAACATGACTCAAAGTAACTCTTTAACATACTGTCAACACTTACTTTTAGCTTTCCTTTCCAGAAGCTGAGCTGCTTGTTTCCCTGGTGACACAGCAGCATCCTTTCCTGGGTTTTCAACCCCATCTTCTGGAGATTTCACCAATACCTTCTTTGCAAGTTGATAAGCTGACCCTGAAACCACGCTGGATTCAGGACTCCCCGATGCTGGAGTTTTATCCTTGATTGCTTTTTCAACAGGAGATGTCACAGCAGCTGCTTCCTTCTGAAGCTTCTCTTCTTGGCGTTGTTTCAGTTGCCGCTTCTCCCTCATTATCTCTTCAAGGCTTTTCACCTGAACTTTAGGATTAGTTGCACTCTGATCAGAGGGCTAGAAAGAAACAAAAGAGGACTAATAGGACAAAAATCTATGGAAATTTCATGAAGAAAATCTGAGTGGCAATCTCTCTGAAATGGCTCCATGTGGAACAGAGCACATTAGTACCATTCAGATCTGACACTTTTTCCATAAAATGTTGCCTGTAACAAGATCCACTCCCAACACAGCAAGCTTCTGTAATAAAGCAGAAGACTCTAGCTGTAATCTATTACATTCTTTTTAAACAACAGAAACTCTTGCAAGCTCCCCAATACAGCACTCACTGACAAACCGATTTCCTCTAGTACAAAGCTCTAGCCTTTTCTATTAAAATACTCACCCCAGGATTTTAAGATATCCTTCCAGTCTGACAGACAAAGTCACTGAGAACAAAAACATTCCCTCCACATCAACCTTGCAGATTTTATCTGGTGCTAATAGGGTTTTCTTATTCACTGTCAGGTATAATAAGATTAATTCAAAGCTTGAGGATTACAATGTTGGCTGGAAATGCTATTGAAAGTGACAGACTTAGGACTTCACTGAAGCGCTCACCAAATGCGGGAAGGCAGGAACACACTCAATCTGGGAGCATGAAGCAAGTTACAAACAAAACTTAACAAAATTTATCAAAAGTTGTATGAAAATATGCATGCTTTCACAGTGGACTCACCTCTGCAGGTGCAGAGATGGCTTTGGGAGAAGACTTGCTCAATTCCACTACCTTCTTTTCTTCTCTTCCAGGTGCTTTAAAACAAGCCAAAAAAAAATTAATTTTGTTAAGAACAGAAATAAAGAAACCTGGTTACCTGTTTCTTTGGTGCATGTATTTCCTCATTTCCTCATGTCTAATAATGGTAGAGAGGGATAGGCTACAGTAAGCGATCCATGCAGCATCTGAGCTCTTTCCCTCAATCACACTATCTCTTTTTACATGGCTTATATAATCTTAACGACAACATCTTCAGTGCTCTGTCATTTTCAACAACTGGCCCTCACATTAAGAAGCTGATACATGCTTCACAAACACATATACATCAATAACTAAGTTAAACAATGCATATACCAAAGAGAAAGGTAAACTTGGATTCAGCACAGGCAAGACCCCATACCCCAAACAGATGGCAGAAAAAACCAGAAGTGATAAATTAGACTATAAAGCTCCTCAACAAATTAATTTTCCAGTAGGAAATACAGAAAATGATCATGTAATTGATGGAAAATAATATATTTTGATGGAAAATAATATGGTTGCATATCCCAGCACTTTTTTGCGTTTTGCCTTCGTAGCCTTAAACTCTTTTATCCTCTAGTACACATAGAAGAAAAAAGCAAAGCGAATTCTGAACAAACTGAAGTTTTAGAGGAAGTACTTCACCAGGGCAGGTACCAAATCACCTTATTACCTGTTAGCTTCGTGATCCGTAACAATCTCCTCCCTGTCGGGGCAGGTTCAGGTTGTGCTGGTGGAGCTGAAACATTTTCTCCACTCTGCTGCATCCGCAGAGCTTTCTCCTGCTTGATTTCTTCCAAGGTTTTAATACGCACTTCTCCGGCTGGCTTGGCTTTACCTGCCGGCTCTGCCAGCTGCACTTTGCTGGGCACAGATGGAGCAACTATGCTCTGCTTCTTGGGCTCACTCTCAACTTTTGTCTTGGTAGGAAACTCTTCTGGTTTTTGCTTCTCTTCTTCCAATCGCTTGTGTCTTTTTTCAGCCAGGGCTCCTGAGAACGTTTTGATGCGAACTGCAGGGGAAGGTCTCGGCCCTGAGCTGGGATCTTCTGCTTTACAGTGTCCTTCAGTCTGGGGTTTAGCTTGAGGTTCTCCTCGTCTCTGATTAGCTCTCTCAAGACGAATTTCCTCCAGTGTCTTCACATGGATCTCTCCTGTTGGCTTAGCAGCCTTCTCTGTCATCACCAAAAAAAGAGAAGCACCAACATTTAAGGAGAGTCCAACAACATTTTAAATCTCCAAAATCTGTCACAGTACTAAGGAAAAACAGCTCTGAGTGTTCCCAAGAGCGCATCTTAGGACAGTATCATTCTGCATAATATTCTCCTCCTCCTTTAAGCCACTTGTATTTTGAAGACCAGTGCTATCCAGAGAGAGCTGCTACATAAAAAAACCCATGAGTCGATTTTATTTTGTTACTTTCTCAGGCTGTGTCTCTCCGTTAGCATCTGAAACTCCTGCTCCTGGCAGCAGTTCTATTCTACTTGTGCGTAAGCATACCGCAGCTTCTGACTGGTCGCAGCAGGAGCATGAAACCTTGATGAGGCACAAGTGGAAAACACACCCACCCACACCCAGAGCCAGATCTTTGACAGCAGCCATCAGGACAGCTTCAGCACTCGAGCAAGAAGAATCAGACTGGGTTTTTTTAAATTAACTTTTAGGGCTGTATGAAAGTTCATAGGAATAAAAAAGGGGAAGGCATATTTAATATCCAGTTATTACCTGTCTCTGTACTGGTCTGTTCAGAGGGCAATCCCAGCCTCTCCTTCAGAGACTTGGGGACTTGAACTACAAGACAGAACAGAAAAAGTTTGGGAGACTCCATAAATCTCCATTTTGTGTTTCCATTGTGAAATGAGACAGGAGATCACTCTACTGGGATTCAAAGTTACCTTGAGCCCTCAACCAGCATGCAAAAAGAACCATTAGAACGGACAAACAAAACCTACATAGAAAATCAGTGCACCTAATCCAGATGTCTGTTTAGCAGCTGTACCTCTCTTTGGTGCTTTGTCAGCATTCTCCAGAATCTCTATCTTCTTCCCCAGCCTTTCAGTAAGGTTGCGCTTTAGTGGAAGGACACTTTTACCAGCTTCAGAAAGAGAGAAAACAAGAAATACTGTAAGAGCACTTCTCTGGAGGAGGATTTTAGAACAGTCAGCCACAAACTTCAATTCTTCCAGGTATGTTTTCTTCTGTTTGCCTTTCAGTTGCTAACAAAATTTGCCATTTCTGCAGTCAACACAGATCTCCAAAATGTATTTGCCTCTTGCATAGAGCAAAAGACATCTAAATATAGTCATATTTAGATGAGGGCACCGAAACACCACCTCACAAAATGCTCTTACCTACGTAGGTTTTCCGTTTTCCCAGTCTCTCGGCAAGATTCAGTCGAATCACAGGCTCCTCCCCTACAGCAAATAATGTCTTTAGTGCACAGAAACCAGTAGTCAGTAAAAGCATTGTCCTTCTAGCCTATGTCCCCCCTCAAAGATACTCTTTTGGTACCTAAAACACAACCAACCATGAGTGGAAGTAGTTCTACATGGGTTTTTTGCCTTTAAAAGGAATTTGTGCAGATCTTAACACAAACATTTATGCACAGACTCATATCACACTACTGTCCACAACTGCCACTGTCAGCCTCTTCAATGAATCAAAAATTGGCTACTTGTATAATACCATCTTCTATAGGTGTCCCCCTTTTATTACTCCCCTGTTTTTCCATTATCCCCTTATTTGCATAATGACATTTGTTTTGACATTAGCCTCTCTGCTGCTACTGCACTTAACCCAAACACTAATTCTGTCACACATTACCAGCACATTAGCTTGTTCACAAATCTCACTTAACTTCAGGAACACAATAGTCAAATTAAGCAAGTTTGAGAGTCCGTAGGATGGTGATAATATATGATTAGCTATGGCTTAATGTCAGGCCGATAAAAAACACTTCTTGATCATTTATTGTAATACAACAAACTGAGCACCTACAAATGCCAAATCTTTTCAATACAACGAGGGCCTCTAAGCACTAAAGCATGGTTTTAATTAGACAAGGCAGCACCAGCAGACTAACACGTCTGAATTATCTTAATTACTACTTAACATTTTGGTTTAGGAGTCATGAAATTAAAACAACAATGTTCACTATTACCTTGCTTTGTAGACAGAGTCACAGTTCTGACTACTGTTCGTACATTTTCCTTCTCTGGCACAGGAACAGTCCGAGATTGGAGCGGATGAACAGAAACTCCTGAAGGACCTTCTGATCAGAGCAACAAAACATAAGGATGATAAAAATTCTAACCAAACAAAACAGAACTATCAATGAAGACCAAAAACATTAGCTACTCATTACTGCCAAACATACCATGACCAGCGCATGTAAATAAGAGAGATGAGCAATTTCGCTCTGATTTGCCCTTGGAATTCCAGTCTAGAATACCAGCTGCTTGAGTTTAAGAAAACAGGTTGCTTGCCAAAGTAGCTCAAGGCCGCCAGCTAAACATGTAAGTCTGTCCCTCAAGCAGCTCTCAGCTGCAATCATCTCCCAGACTGACCCCAATGGTGAAAAAAAATTTCCTTTCTTTTGCAAATAATTGTAGTCAACCATGCACAGACAGCTATTCAGGTAATATCAGAAGGGTGGGAAAAAAAAAAAAAAGATGAAGGTGAACAGAAAGGAGAAGGATAAGAAAGTAGGGGATATTAACTCACCACCTTGTTTTTTTGTTTTTTCCTTCAGTTTCTTCAATTTGATTTCTTCAAGTGTTTTTATTCCAAAATTTAAATTGTCATCTGAAAACACAAAACGGTTAATGAAGCTGAGGCTTAAAGGCACACGTTGTAGAGAACAGTTCCTCAAGCTTCTTACAGCTCAGTACCTTTCCAAAGTATTTTGAATAAACCCTGTCAACACTCCCCACAAGTTAAAAAAAAACCACCATAGAACAGATGGTATTTTGGTAAGCAACTGGCACCTTTCTTCAGTCCTACTCCCATACTACAGGGTAAAACCTATAGTTTTAAGCATTTTAATCCATCTACATGATATTATATTCCTCTACTATTAGACATGGCTTTCCACAACGTTTGAAAGGACACAGTTGCAGGCACTTAAACACCATCCTGTGGCTCGATTTAGTTCTACAAAAGTAAGCAGGGAGTTTACCTGTCTGACCCAAGGGACATATGACATTAGACAGGAATGAGCTTGTGGAAATAACTGACTACATCCAGCTACCCTATGTTCTATTGTATTTTTAGAACATATCACTTTTGAGTTAATTGTCAAATTCTCCTTCCAATCCATCCTACGACAGCTGTTAGAATACCTTGCTTTGTATTAGCATTGGATTTCCTAGTGGATATTATCCGCAATCCATTATGGGCTTCTGTTGCTGGTTGCTGGACAGGCGTTTTAGTTTCATCTCCTTCTTCAGAAAGCTGGTCTGAAAGGCAAAAATAAACCTATTCAGTTATGGAGTAGGGATTAGGGAAGATTTTTCATGTTTATGTAGCTCATACAATGGCATTTCAGTCCATGGTTCATATTCTGTTTGTATTCTGAATTACAAACACATGCAATTGTTTATAGAACGATTTTTTAAAAACAGCTACAACGATTTGACAAACTCATATGAGTAAAAGAGCTATACTGGGAAAAAATATTTAGGACTCGAGACTCTTGTCTGTAGCTTTAACCACTACACAATTCAGGTATTCAGTGATTTATACGTTCGCTTAGAGTAGAAATGCCTTCAATAAGTAAAAAATGCTCACCATCATCATCTTCATCATCATCTGCAGCATTGATTACAACTGGAGGATGTGTAGGACTTGGGACATTTTCAGAGTTTTCCACTTTCATCACCCCCCTCAGCTGTGGAGAAGGATTTGACTGGACAGAAAGTTTGTTTTGCTGCAGTGACATTTGAGCCATTTTCACATCATCCTCTGCAGACTCAGGTGGACTTGGAAGTGTAGCTAAAGGAAGAGGAGGATCATCTCTACATTAGCCATTTAAAACCCATCTGGCTGCTTAATTTAGTTTCATATTTCCCATCCCTAGTTACGCTATGAACAATGGCTTCCCTTCACACACAAATCTCACAGCCCTACCACCCGGAAAGGATTAAATTAGGGGACAGCAACCTGAAAGGCAAAGCACAGAGAAGCTGAGCATGAAATAAAAGATTAAATACCAGAATTACATTCCATTTAGTTGAGAGCCTATGACTGCAGATTTCTCCCTGCACTCATAAATGAACAGTTACTTGTTGTCTTCTACGATATTGTACCTACTCATAAGTAACATTCAAAATTGATTATTTATATACTTTAAGAAAAAGGACCTAAGAAACTCACTTTTGCTTGGTGGTAAGAACAGTCCATCAACATAACGTCCTTTCGTGTGATGAAAAGCACAATTGGATTTTTGACAGCCTACTGGCTGATTCTCCCAGTAGCAAGGGATCTCACTGCGTTTTTTCTGAAGACAGAAAGAAATAAAACACTCACCTTAGACTTGCAAAGGGACATAGTTTTGTATCGTGCCAGAGACAGGACTATGGCAATGCAGTGCAGTGCTGAAGCATCATTCCAAAGGTCAATTTATCACTAAAAGTATTTCAGGGCATATACACCAAGTTTGCATATGCTGCAACAACTACATAATATCTAGCTTTCCTACCATTCATCTTGAGAAGACATGCACTCTCATACATCAATTCAGGGTGGGTTAAACAAACACAATGTGCAAAATGCAGGGATTATTCAGAGGGAAAAATGTCTTAAAATGCCTAGGTTAAATCTATCTGAATTTATCTTTCAGAGCCTTAGATTATTCCAATCTCTTCTCTCCCCACCCTGCACTACCCCAAGAGGTCAGAAAAACATTATCTAAAGAAATACAGGACAGAAGAGACCTAAAAGGCCATTACCAAGCTTAGCCCAGGCTGTTTACTACTGCCCTGCTCCAGCACATTTAAGCAGTCTAATCAATGTGGTTGCTTTTGCCTGTTAAGAAAATGTCTGGACCTAATACAAAAATTTCTTGCTGAGATGTACTTAAGAAATTGATTTTTCTTCCCCCAACTTCCTCCCACCCCGCTCCTAGCAGTAGAAACTGGTATAATTTTAAAGCAAGTAAATCTATCATGTAAAAGCACATTCAGCCAACCTACAGCAATGAAAAATGCTTTCAGTGATGTAGTTTGAGAACACATCTTTAGGCAAACACTCACATCGATTTCCATGTGTCTGAATCTGCAGATATTCCTGAAACAGCGACCCTCCTGCCAGAGCGTGCAGACTGTTTCATTTCCCAGAGCAGCTTCGCAGTGGCGGAAGGAACAGCTGTCTCCCTGCAACCAAAAGGCAATCAACAAAAAGGAAAATAAAACAGTACAGCCTACAAAATGTCCACATTATTAGATCTGGAAGCAGAATCTCACTGCTTATTAAGTTAAAAGGAATCTGTATGTCTCTTCCCACTCCTTCCCCTCCTCTCTTAGAATCTAAAAAGGAAGAAAACAAACCCCAAAGCAAAAGAAACCCAAACATACCTTGTTACATGTGGAATAGAAATAGAAGTAGCAGTCATCTCCTTGGTTAGACATAATGGACAAATTCTTAGAATAAGCTCAAGTTCTAACGGCTCGCTCAACAGAGACTTCCTCCAGTCTTGGCAAGAGCTGGCTTCACTCTTTCTTGGATTGAAAGTCTTCTACTGGCTTGATCAGTGAAATCTTCTTTTTAAAAGTAACCCTAAAGAAAGGTATCAATAAATTAAAAAGAATTAAGAAATAAGCATTTCTGCAGCTGCTTGCTGTTAATCAAATTAGTCCCAAGGAGGGCAATGCCTTGAAATCAGTTGGTCATAAAAACTATCCCAATACTAAGTCAAACTTCTGTAAAACTGTATGGCTTTTGTCAGCAAGCATTCTCTTCTGTGTCTTTAATAATAGTTATAGGCCTTGAAGTGCAGAAAAAACTACCACGTGTGGCTGTAAGCCCAACAAGAGAGCCACTTCTTAAAAAATTGGTCATACGTTTAAGTTATCAGTCAGTTATTAACTGTGGGTACTAATAATTTCTATAAAATACAATTGACATTTTAAACATTACTTTCCAATCACCATGGATCTTCAAGTTCACATACCTGGACAACTTCAGCAAAGATACTGATCTTCAAAGACTTCCAGTTAACTTCTCCTGTAGGCCGAACCAACACTGAATCCGTGAATTAATAATAAAGGGGTAGAAAGAATTTTCCTCCTCACATTGCCAAGGGAACCTCTCATCCACAATTCAAACATAGGATGTGCTTTTAAACATCTTACAACTAATGGAGGAAGCAAGTCCATTTGAATACTGTCAGACTGGAGACAGCCAGGGTTAGTTTAGCTCTTCAAAAAAAAAAGAAAAAAAAAAAGAAAAAAAAAAAAAAGAACCAACAAAAAAACCCAGTGCATTTAAAGATGAACTTGTGATTCAAAGTGGCTGCAAAAATGAGGATCCATCTTCCACAGCCGGACAATTTTAATTTTTTTTTTTTTTTTTTTTTTTTTAATTTAAAATTCAGTAACTTGCAATTTCTGGTCTTCAAGATTTCTTCACCTATTAAGAAAACACAAAAACCTTCCCCCATCTTTATTACCTGTACAGCAAAAACATACTTGTGTGTATAAATACACAAATATGTATATACATACACATATGTGTTTACACACACACCAAGAGTGAGTGATAATAAAGTCAGCAAGAGTGATAGTAAAAATTAGAATTTTTGGCTATTTGCCACATAAGACTGCACAAAAAGTCTATCGTTTTGACGGAACTGGCTAAAATGAAAAGATCTACATAATATTTTAATGAATATGCTTTCAAAGCTGATGCTTTATAACATGAGTGGTTTTGGGGCCAGCACACAAATATGCATACATATGTACATGCATACAGTATAAACATATCTATACACACAGGCGTGCACAGTATATGTTGTATGATATCCGTACTGAGAACAACTTTTAGCCCTGATCAGACACGTAGAGTTGCAATCAGTTAACAGCAGGAAGACAGCAGATCAAGGGTACAGCAAGCTTTGAGAGGCAGGGAAATGCTCACTTTGCAAGTGGCATGGCTGCATGATACCAAGAATTTTGAATTACTTTGATTTTAGGAAAAATTTGTTTTCTTTTTACATCAGAGCAAATACAAGTTTGCCATCATATGCTGTTCCCTAATCCATATCATTATCCATTGCTGCAAGATCACAGAAGGTTTGAAAAGATGGCTTAGGTCCAATTCAACAGCTGATGATATTTTTTGGTGCCACCAGAGATGAAACATTTTATTTAGCCACAAGCAGGTTTGTTTTTTTTTTTTTATGTGAAGTCAGATACTTTGATTTTTTTTTTTAAGATATTAAATGCCATAAAACCTGCAACCAGACCAGATAAAGTTCAAATTAAAGTGATTCTGACCCCTTTCAATAAGATGCTGCACATTTCTGTGCAAAGTATTTCTCTTTCAGACAAAACTGAATGAAATAGTTCTTACAAATTAATAATAAAAGGTTGGAACCTTTTACTCACACAAACACTAGTGAATTTTCCAGGATATTTTTTTTTTTGGCAGGGAATTTTCCCAAATCTAAAATAAAGAGAGGAAAAGTTCGGTTCTCATATTAGTTATTGCTTTTTGACTGCTTGACAGAGGGAATAAAAACAGTAGTTAAGTGCAAGGTTTTCTTCCCTTCTCCAGTATCGATGGGACTATTCACTTTTGACTTTTAGCACCTTCAAAAACAGACTTTATGTCATACAAACTCCTATGCATCTACTTCTAAAAATTACCAGTGCTCCTTCATGTAGAAGTTTGACAGGAAACATTTTTCCAAATGCATTACCAATACCACTGAAAACTAAATTAAATTTCAAGCACAATTTCTTCAGTTTGCACAGGCCAACACTTAAATAGATGGCAATCAAGGACCACTGCTTTGCTGAGCAGAGGCATTCAAATACAAATCAGCAGGAATTCACCATCTAGAAGGTGGCATTTCTTTTTCCTAGGAAGTGAGAGACACCTGTATAATGGAACATTACTATATCCACCACCATGGGGAGAAAAAAAAAAAAAAATCCCCTCAGATTTAGCTCTTTTGAATGCCCAAGCAGCTCAGCATTTTTTCGCTTGTTGCCTTCCATATTCCTAAGCAGACTTCAAGAGCTGTTCAGAATTTGAATGGATCTTGTTTAAGGAACGGGAAAAAGCAAAACTTTAAAACAAGCAAACAAAAACCCCAACAATACGTCCTCCCTGAAAAAAGTTCTGAACTCCATAAAAGTCCTCTCATTTTACAAAAGTTTAACTCAAAACCTCCCCCCCCCCCCTTTTTTTTTTAAACTGGTGTCAAATAACAGGGCAGTCTGAGTGCTAAACAGAACTCAACTGAACTAACCCCTGAAAGTCTGAATAAAAATGAGTAACTCTGGTGCACTCAGCAAGTCTCTAATGGAAGTTGATGAGAATTTAAAACCATTCTTTTTTTTTTTTTTTTCTTCCAAAACTCTAGTAAAGTTTTTGTATTAAGAGATTTTGAATTTTTTTTTTTTTTAAATATTAAATATTCGTGGTGCAGCAGTTAAGGGTCAGAAAAAACATGCCAACAAGCACTGTAAACTTTATCTTTGCTAAGGGAAGATAAGTAGTACAATGAAAGTCCGTCTAGTTTGTTTTACAAGCTTGTCTTTCTTGGTACCGAAGAAACAGTCCTATTCCCTGGTCTAGCCTTCCAGCTTGCTGCCCTGACTTTGTCCTGTACTGAAGAGCAAGAAAGGAACAAAATTTTTTTGCACCCCAACAAATGCATATAAGAATTATTATTGCACCTATCTATGGGTACTTTTTTGGTTATAAAGCACAAAGTATTTCACTTGGACAGTCTCTCTTGCTGGTCCACTTTGTGCCTTTAATTTATTACAAAAATATTAGAGATACTTAACACCCCTGTGTATTAGGACAGTCAGATGAGAAGGAAGGGCACCTGTAACTACATGTTCTAAGCCCCCTTTTCAATTGGTCTGTGTTACCCCAGCTGCAAAACAGCTGCCGCTGATTTACTTGCCTGTTAGCACACTCCATAGGCTGAAAGTGCAGTGCCTGTTAGGTGTCATAAATTACATATAGAACACTGTATTACTGTGTGTCTGTAAACCACACATCATCATGTCATCTGAAGCACAGAATAACCTCTTGCTAATGTATCTCATTCTCTGTATGAAAATCTAAAGCTAAGTTGTCCAAAGCTGAAGCATAATAATAATAATTTCTACTCTTTACATTTGTTTTAGTTAATTCTAGTTGTTAAATACTGTCTAAACATGGACCGGGGGCATATTCTGACACTGGGGGTGACAGCACTCAAGACCCACTCAGAGCAATGACTGAAAGGCTGCCAGCCAAGAAGGCAAAGGTTAAAGCAGACAATCACCTCAGCTTCTTCTGACATTGAGTCGGGGTCACCTTTCATCGTGATCTGAGCATCTGAGCAGTGAGTTACCACGAGTTGTGAGGCACAGCTGCCCCTTGCTGGCGGGAGCAAACCTATTTGAAGATATGCCACTTCAGGGACCTGAATTAGGACATTCTTCCTTAAGATGAGAGGGATCATTCCTGACAGGGATGATTGGCCTGGTGTTTCTGTAACTCTCAAAGAATAACCCTGTACTGAAGCACTCGTTAGATCAGACACTGCTTGAGTACAGATCTGGCTTTAGCTTGACACCTCAAGAGGCAGAAGGAATTCTTCAAAGCAACCTTTTATAGCAGGGATCTGGTAAAGGAGCCAAAACAAAGCATTCAGATCTGAGGACACCACTCCACAGAAAAACCATTTCAAGCCTAAGATATTTCACCCATCTCCCAGTCCAAGAGCGACAGTGACACGTTTGATCTGGAAGTGCTCTGCAAAGCCAGAAGGACATGATGGATGGCAGCACTTGACTGAGAACTGCAGTTCCTCACTGGCCTCTACCTGCAAGCAAGGAATCTTGCACCTATCAGACATCTGAGACCACTGGAATGAGCTGAGAATAGCCCCGTTTTCCCTCCCAGGAGGATGCTGCTCCACCTTCTGCTGTTTTAAAGTCACTTTAACATATGAAAGTTAGGGAGGTTCCTTGAGTAACTACTTCGGGCTTCAAGTGATCCTCTGGAAGATGGCTTGAATGTTGAAGTTCCTGAAGAATTTGCTGGGCCTTGGCAGAAGGAGCAAGGAAATCTCTTAAGTACCTGCTAACCTGTTCTCAGTGCTCCTGTGCTCAAAATCCCGATTCATTAATTTTAAAATATAGGTAAACCATGGCAGCTGGCACCTAGCATTGTGTGCACAGTGCCAGCAGGACTGCAGGGATTAAGGGAAAGCCACAGATCAGTTTGGTAACTTGGTTCTTGTAGGTCACTTCCTACTGCAGAAGTTTTGGCAAAGCCAGTGGGAGGGAGCTGCCTGTTTTCTAAAAGGGGACTTCTGCTGGTGCAGTGTATGAAAAGATATCCAGTGGGTCATCACTGTCAAGTAGTCTGTGGTTAGTTCAGGGTTCACATATCAACAGTTAAATTCATATTTGTGTGTTGTGCTTTCTTCAAAGCCACAGAAAACGTTTCTTCTACAATGCTGTACAGTCACGTTATAGATGGAAACTGTCTAGTGCCACAATCTGTATGAACATCTAAGAAGTTCACCTTGGAATAAAGTGTCTTCAGTAATCAATTTTACAATAAATCTGTTTATCTGTTATTTAAGTGCATTCTCATATCTGAGTTTTTTCACAGCAGTATGTAGTCGAGAGTCCGAGTCCCATGGTTAAGATTCATGTCCTTTCTCCTACCAAGCACCTGCTCCAAAGGCATAGATGGCACAGGAACACCCAAGCCTGAGGATGTCGAATTGCAACTGGCTCTAAGCCTATCCATTGAAAAGAAATAGCTCACCACATCACCTTCAGGGGGCAAAAATTCACACGGAGCAGTAGAAAAATCCAGCTGTGCTTCCCAAGCTTCTGGTTACAGACAGCACTGTCGCATTCAGGCCCTGGCCCAGTGTGCAGGGTGTGCGGTCTGGAAGCGTTGCTGCAACATGGAAGTGCCAAGGCGAGTCCCTGCCCTGTCTGACACACTTTTTAAACACTGCAAGGAGTGTGCCAGGCATACTGAGAGTCAGCTGACAAGTTCCAGACAACAGAAGTGTTTGCCCTAATTTCTAGCATCAAAAGGCTTTTGACAGTATTGCTTTCATCAAGAGAACTCCCTCTATCTTCTCCAGATGCTGCAGAATCCACTATTGCTGCAGCTGCAACAGCTGCATTGATACGACCCACATCTATGGCAAATCTCTTTGATCGCTCTCATTTACCTGGGCACATTTGCTGTCCACTCCTTCTCTTCCAGCTGAAAAACCAGCCTGCTGGCTCTGCCACACTGTCACTGCCAACACAAAAGCTGCGAACAGACATCAAACTCCCACTGCTAAAACTGCTGGCAGGGGAGATGACTGACACAGACACGTTACAGGCACATTCACCCTCGCTTATAGCTGTGACCCCTGGCTGTTAGCCTCAGCCCAAGGTACACAACATTCTGTTTGGAGATGTCACCAAAGAGACAGTGTTGCCAGGTGATTACCTGGTTTGCCAAGTCTTGTTTTTTTTTTTTTTTTTTTCCTCCAGTCTGGATACGGCATACCAGGTGAACCACAGATCCAAAGTTCCATGCAATAAAAGTCTTTGCTCTTCTTCCACGCAACAGTGCATGCTTTAATACATCGCATTCAGTAAGGAAGCTCTCTCCATCTTGCTCAGTGGCAACAGGCATGACTGCAGCACACGCAGGTGCTGCAGTACCTGCAGGCCCCAAATCCTTCATAAATTTTTAGATAGCACCAATTTTTAATGTAGTGGCTTTCCCTTAATGCATAAGCCCTTCGTTCTTATATTTTTAGTGGGTGGTTCTCCTCTTATCGTTCTCTCTGTCCACCAGTTTTTCCTCCTTGGTGTCTGAATGGGCACAGAGGATCAATTCCAAACTAAGGGGACTGCTAAAGCTGCCACATCTACTCTTGGGTGAGACAGGTATACTTAAATAAAAGATACTAATTCTTTTTCTTTTTCTGAAATCAACATAGGGGCCTGGCAGCAATTTACTATGACATTTCATCTTCCTCACTGAAATGCTCTATTAAATCTCAAAAAGAGTCAACTTCCCCTGGAAGCAGCCATTTGGAAGGGTGCCATTTCAGATGGGAAACAACAGCAAGAGGAAGTTTTCTCTAGACTAGCTTTCCTCATGAAACACCCAGCAACAAATTCAGTTTTTCTGTTCAGCCCTATCAGTTTAATGTGTGTCCAATTCAACCACATGCCACAGTGGTGGTTCTGATTTCAAAATCTCCTACTGGCAGCAGATCTCCTTTTTTACAATCCAATAACACTGTTTTATTTGAAAGTATGTCCCAGAGCTCAATCTCTGCATGCAGTGTGTACCCCAAAGCACCAGTTCTGGGAACAATCTGTAGGCTCCACATACTGATCCCTGCAACAGTAAAAATCACTTTGGCATTTTCATTATAAACATCCACATAAGAAAACAAAAACCTCTTGGATCTAATTCTTAAGAAACAAAAACAAATGCCACCCAATTGGGTTGTTTTAAACAACCTAAAGCAGAAATTAAGATGACAACCGGGTGCATCCAGAGTTAGTCAGATCCTGAAGGCAGCTCCTTTGGGGAGCGGAGGAGCGATTTGTCAGATGACTACATTACAGCACGCCCCTTATACGCATTGCTACAAAAGGCAGGCACAAGGTTTTAACTGAAAATAACGTATACTCATAAGGCACCTGCACTAGGATCTGCAATTTGCCCGACCTCTCCAGAGCCTGCCCAAGGACTCTGTCTCCCCGGGAGACCCCCGGGAGCGGGGAGAACCCGCAGCCAAGCCCTGTGGAAGGGCAAGGGTGGGGAAGGGGAGAGCTGCGCCCTGGGCCGCGGCCCGGTAACCAGGGGCAGAGGGGACTTTGGGCCTACTTCGGGAGGCTGGGAAGCGGCTCCCCCCTCTCTAATGTCCGACCCAGGGAACACACCTTACCCCCAGCACCGTCCCCGGAGGGCCCGCGCTGCCCCAGCGGCCTCCCCCCGATCTCCCGCCCCCGTAGCCACGGACACCGCGGTGGAGAAGGGCTGAAGGACGCGGCCTGGGCCGCCCGCGCCGCCGGACGCGGTGGGACGCGGCCTGCTTCCCCTGAGGGGAGCGGAGGGGACCCGAGCCTGGCAAGAGGCCATTCCCCAGCCCCTGCGGTCTACGAACGGCTCTAGTCACCGACGAGCAGGGACTTTACCGAACCCCAGGGGACTGCCGCTGCCGCCGCCGTGTCGCCTCGATCCGCCGCTCGGGCCGCCGCTTTCCCTGATGCCAGCCTCAAAGATGGCGCCTAACATACGGGCAACGTCAGCTCGCCCGCGGCCAAGATGGCGGGCGGAACGGCTTCACCAGGGCCCACTTCCGCCCCGTGGAAGGGGCGGGAGCGGGTGGGTTGTCTGCCCTTTTCCTCCTCCGAGGGCCCCTGCTAGCGCCTGTCGCCGCAGACAAAGCCCTTCCCTGTGGGGCGGAGAGCGCTCCCCTTCCCGCCCACCTCCGTCCCGGCTGCGGTGCCGCATCCCTCGCCCTGCTGTCGGGGTGTCTGCCCCCCCTGCCCGCCATGGTGCCAGGCCTCGGCCCGTGAGGTGGCCGTCCTCTCCCTCACGTTGCCGGGCGGAGCCTCAGGGTTACGCTTTCCAAGTTGGAAGCTGATTTCCATTTTAAACCCAATTTCCTGGGCCGGCAGGCGCCTGCCCTGGGGCTTCGGGACACCTCAAGCCGTGCTGCTGGGGTATTCAGGCTAGGAGCGATTTCTTGATTAACGTGGGCCTGCCAAGACTTCACGGCGGATTGTAGACCTAAACCTTCCTCCCTCTGCTTTTCTCCTCTCCATCCCAGAGTGCCAGTGTCCCGCTTTGCTTGATTTGGCCCTGCAGCTGTGGTAACGAGCCACCTCGGCAGCAGGAACAGCGTCTGACCTCAGGGAGTGGGCACTTGGGCAGCCCCACTACGGCACAGGCACAGCCATTTTCCCTATGAAATGACTAAAAGTCCTGTGATTTCTTTCTTTGCGTCCAGCCTGGACTATCTTTTTAGAAAGATGCAACTGTGGCTGTTTTGCTTAATTAAGAGCTGGAGGACACTCTCAGCACAGACACCTCCCTGAGAAAGCAGGAAGGAGGGTGACACTGCACAGTGAAGCTTTTACACCCTGTTCGTATCACCTGGCATCAGCTCCGAGGGTCAGACACACAGCTGAGAACTTCTAGTTTGAACATTACCACTGACAGCCCTGCCCAGCTCGATCTTCTCGTCATGACTTGGCCCTGGAGTTACTAAAGACACAGAGGAGCAACAGCCTCTCCACTGAAGCCAGGGAGTTAAACAGATCCAGTGCAATCAACCCACTTGGAAACGAAGGTGTTACAGGGGCTGGTTGCTTTTATCTCCCGTTGTCCTCCTTGTCTGGGCAAAGTGCCTCTATGGAGGCAAAATAGTCTCAGTGCAGAGGCAGGACATGGCTCAAAGCCAGTCCCCAGGAGATGGAGATCACAACCTTCACCATCCATCACCTTATAAGCGCTGCAGATACAACATTGGGGAAGGGGACAAGGGAGGATCTTTGCTCACGGGCATCTCAATACATAGCCCAGGAGCACCGGTTTGGGTGGCATTTGACAGCTATTTCTGGATTTGGAGATGGAAGAAGCAGTGCTTGGGGCAAAGTGCTGGGTGCGAGCAGCCAGCCCCTACCCCTCAACAGCGAAGCTTACACAGAGAGGAGACCCATGCTAAGGGGTGCATTTGTAGCAGTGGGGTTGCTTTTGATCCCCATCCCTCTTTCCACCCCACATGCCCCAATTTCACACTCCGGCTTGCTCCGACAGGAAGCCCAGCCATTCATCGAGCGCTAGGAGAGGATGCGGGATTGCTTTCACAAGCTGCTGGACACACTGAGGACGTCAGAGTTACATGTGGGCACATTTTATTCTCTGGATGCACTTGTGCATTGTTTCTGCTCAACAGCCAAAGCTTTATTGATTCAAAACCACTACCCTTCTCCCCCACCCCCAGCACGCTTTATTTTTTTTTTACTATGCACCCTCTTCCCCACCCCTCAACCACTCTTCTGCTTCCACTTTGAGTATTATCTCTGCTTGGAGTCTGTTTTCTCAGAATAAGCCAACTGACATTTCATTCAAAATTTTTTTTCTCCCAAGAACCATATAAATTACATGCAAAACATTGTACATAGAGATTAATATCAAAATGCAATACAGATCAGGTGCACTTTAAGCTGGACTCTAGGATATGGCAAACACACTGGGGTACATATTGCTTTGAAACCACCATTTTTTTTTAATGTCATGCATACCACATAATATTCAGTCTTTTGTTTTGTATTTTTCTGTTTTTATACAAAAATACCAGTGCTTATTATACTTAGTTACTGGAAAAGAAAAACTCAGATCTGCGTGCCCTCTTCAAAAGAAAGTTTTGTTGTGAGAGCATTGGATAAATATATATACACACATAAATGTTGATTTAATACTGTATATATATATATTTATTTAAGGGGAGGAAATAAACTAAAGGCAGTTTTAGCCATGGGCTTTGCTGAATGAATTTTTTGTTGAGCAGGAGGATGTCAGAGGCAGGGCAGCCAGTCTTGGTGACAGGGGAGAGCCTGGGTAGGGAGATGCTGAAGAGTAACAGCCAGGTGCCAAGAAACAGGCTGGTGTTGCCCCACAGCCTTGCTGTTTGGGGCAGGACCATGAGTGGTACCCCCATGTCGCTGTGCCCCACTGGGGAGAGCAGATTATGGGTTGCCTGCTCCATGGGTTGATAAACTTGTAGGAGCTGGACAGAATAGTGAGGAGCGATAGCAGGCAGGTACATGTGTCCTTCGCCTGAGAGGTACAAAAGCTTGCAGGGACTCTTCTTTGAGGTGCTTGATCCCTGCAGTCATGGAGGGCAACAGGAGTTGGCAATGGTATCTTGGAGATGCCCTCCCTGGATCTGGGATGGGGCTTTTCCATTCACCCCAACACCGTGTCACCCCAAGAAGCACTGCTAAAGGGGCTGAGCACTATACAACATCTACTTCTCGGCTGGGGAAAGCCAAAGGCTGCCCATGCTAAAATTTGGTTTAGTTTTTTTCCTTCTTGAGATTGTTTCAAATTTTTCCTCAAAGCTTATTGCACAAAACCTTTGAAAATTAAGTATAATCCCTGTGCAAATCAAAGGAAACCTTATCACATAATGCAAATGCCTAAAAATGCCTGTTCAGCAATGCACACAGGACGTGTTGTAATGTCTTTGGTACCAATCCGCCAATTTATTTAACAGAAAACCACCACCACCACCACCAGAGACCCTACTGTTATTAAGAACTGGATGCAAAATTATGTTCAGAGTGTTTTAATAACAAAGCATTCCAAGGCAAGTTAACACGTATCACAGGGTATGACTTCGGTTCCTGTCTGGCATGGCACTCTCCCCCGTGCACACTCGTGGCAGTTCAAACAAAGCAAAAAAAAAAATATATATATATATATCTCCCCCTCTTTCAAGGCATGTTGCAGAGAGTCCCCAGAAGTTCGTGCTGTCGACCATGCCTTTCAGTGTAGAGCACCAATCTCCCCCAACTCCTTTGTAAAGTCCTCAATAACTTAACCCAATAGTCATCTGCTGCCAGTATATCACAGAAACTAAATAGAAAAAAAAAAAAAATTACTTTACAGAACAGATGTATGCACAATAAACGTTTATACTTTAAGCAACCAGCCATACCAACATAATTTATATAAAAAAACATTTGTGTCATCCAACTAACGTCTAGTATAAAGATGGCTGCTCAGAGAAAAGGAAGCTGACTGGCATCCGATTGCTGATACACTGAATTAATTACCTGTCACTTTGAACTGCCGTCACGCAGTCACACGCCGTTGCAGACGCGGGACTCGATTTATTTTTTTTTTTTCTTTAAACAAAATACATATGGCTGACGTAAAAATATCAGTTTCTGATCTAAAGAAAACTATATTTTTTGCATAATATTTATATATAATTATTTCTCCCCCTCCTAATATGGAAACTAGAACAACAAAAATATATCAACTAAAGAACAACCAGACCCTTGTGGCAACCTTCCAGTCACAGATTTCTGGGAGTGACTTAGAGCCTCCAAAGTTGGCTTTTTGTTGGTTTAAGTCTTTTTTTTTTTTTTTTTTAAACAGGTCTGAGGTATTAAAAAAATATCAAAAGAAAAAAAAAATATCGGTGTATCCCCCCCCAAGTATTTAATAAATATGTAAGCTTGTAAGAACACCATATTTTCATCCCTTTTTTTTTCTTTTTGCGAGTATTTAAAATAGAAAAAGTGATCTTTTAAGCAATGTCACCTTTAGTACAGAACCAAACCCCACAACCACCCCTTTTGTCTTTCCTGTCACCACTTACGTATAACCTAAGAAAATACCCCCCCCACCCCCCAGTCCTGCCCAAGACATTTTTTCAGCTCGTGTGAAGAAGGAACAGGGAGGGCAGCGATGGGTTTGTCTGTGCGGGCAGGGGGCTTGACACTGAATTTGCAATTGAGATGGGCAGTGGTGGCAATTTCTTCTTGCTGTTGGCAGTGTACAGAGCCCAGCCTTCCCCCCTTTGCCAGCACCGAGGCAGGAGACGTGGGAGAAGGACTTTTCCTCAGCTACCTGGGGCAGGAATGGGGCGACCTTGGCCTTCCCTCTTCCCAGCCCAAGGAAGGGACTAGTCGGTGCTGGGCTGGAAACAAAACAAAGACACTTGGTTTGTGTTGTCGTTTAAGGAACACTTATTTCTTGGCAAAGTACTGGGCCCTCGCGTGGCAGGCGGTGCTGCAGGCAGTGCTCGGAGAAGGCACGGGAGATTCTGCTGTGCGTTCTTAAAGGAAAGGAAAAAAAAAAAAAAAAAAAATAGAAGAAACCAGCCAGCCTGCTCTCTTGCTAAAAGCTCTCTGCTTCCAGGGATGGAGGCTGGGCAAAGACAACGTTGTACAGCCAGTTACAACCAGGTTCTCTCTGCTTCCACCCAAGCCAAACAGGGCGAAGGGGAGAAGGCAGCAGAGCTTCCTCCAGCCCTGCGTGCCCCAGGGCCAATAACCAGGGGTGCACCAGCGAGAGCCCTCGAGGAAGAAACTAAGCCCAAGTAAAGCTAAGTCCTGCCTCGTGCTCAGTCCCATGGCTTCACAAGAGGGTCAGTTCGCCCAGGTCACCTGGGGCCTCTGCTCCAAAAAAACAGGACTCTCACCAAATGGTTACAAGAGACCGAGGTGAGGCAGAATGCGGGGTGAAGAGATGACCTTCAAAAAAGCAGCAAGCGAGGCAAAGCCTCCATGCAGCACCTTCTCTGGAAGACCTGCAGCCAATCAACCAGCCTGCCACCTCGGCGAGGAATTGCTTCCACTGGCAAATCAGCTACAGAAGCCCTGTGGAAATCAAGGGTCCTCCCATCAGCCATGGAACCTCCCTCCCTTCCACCAGCTAAAGAGACAACCTGACTCATCCCTTCCATGATCTAGGAGTTGACCCCCTGTACTGTCAATAACCCAATGCTTGTTCTCCGTTCAGCCTGCTAATGCTTCTGCAGCGATGGGCAGAGCTGGTGGGCATGGCTGGAGCATCCTCTGGGGTTCCTCAGCAGTTAACTGCAGCTTGTACTCCAAGACTGAAGGATTCTTTAACCCAACAGTACAGACAAACCAGAACGGGCAGAAGTCCCTCTGCTCTTGATGGCAGGAGCCGTTAAACCTTTTCAAGGCTCTCACCAAAAGCTTCACAGCTGTTCAAGAGCAGAAGAGATGCAGTTCTTAAGACTCCCCAGGAAGGAGCTCCATTTCTCACAAACATGGGGTTTTTCTTTACCACCCTTCCACTGCCAGATCACCTCCACCTTGCTTTGTAGAAAAATCAGAATCTTTTACATCCAGCAAGGTTACAGCCACGTCAGCTTCATTCCTTGTCTACCAATTACTGCTTTGGAAACAGAGAAAAGTGTGTGTGCACACACAGAGGAGGAACTGTAAAAGCTAGGTACCATTTTTCAAGGTGGAAGACTGGTGTACATCCCTGTATCTATCAACTTGTAAGTAAACACCTTCCCCCTGGCTGGGTTTTTTTTTGTTTATTTTTAAATTTTTGCACTAGAGTGCTAACTCCCCCACTTCCTACTGTGAAGTTACTGGGGGCAAATCCCACAAGCAAAGAACAAACCCCAACATTAGAAGAAAACCCTAAAACCACAAGTGATAAAAAAAAATAAAATAAAGTCACCAGTGCACCCCAGCCCTCAGGCTGAGAGCGTGCATGTAAGACTACAACAATTTGAACTTTCTTTGAACATGCATTTTTCAAAGTGAAAACCCCCAACAGACGCATGGAGCCCAACTCTTGGAGAGGAAATAACTTGGCTGCTTCACTTGGGCGAGTACCACTGAAAATTAGGGATGGAGATGCACAATTTTGGCTTAGCCTCTCTCCCAACACCCAGCATCGTGGTACTCTGGTTCCCACTGCTAAATAATGGTAAAAAACAAACAAAACAAACAAAAAAAAAAAAAAAAAAACCAAAACAAAACACCAAAATGATATACGTATGAGCAGTTTGACACGAAGTGACCGCAGTGTGTGATCAGTTACTGGTGCCAATATCACACAGGGCGAGGGACGAAGGTGGAAGAGGAGGGGGGGTTTGAAGTTCTAAGGTCAAACCGATGTCTCCAAGCTGTGTAAGGGGCTTTCGGGCTCCGGGACGGTGACCTCAGCTTGATCGCTGTCCACTGCATTGTTATTTCTGTTGAGGGATGTAGATCCACCCAGGCTACCCCCACCTCGCTTTTTGAGTCCATCAGTCTCGGGGTCGTCTTCAGCGCCATCAAGGAATGGTGTTCGAGGCTCATCTTCCTCCAGGATGAACTCTGGGTGAGTCATGAAGTTATGGATGGAGCTTCTGGATTCGGGTTTCTCGAGGCCTTCATACAAGGAGCTACGGAACGCATTCACCACTTTGATCTGCCAGGAGGCGAGGAGCATGGGGGATAAACAAAAGAGGGGTTAGTAGTGGCAATGAGAGGCCAGAGCTCCCAGGAGAAAGTAAAAATAAATAATAAAGGCACAATAAAACATAAAGCACAACAACAACAAGTCACCACCACTGAACAGACAGCTAAGTCAAAATGAGAGATCTATGGTGAACTAGGAGGGCCAACATGGATCAGACTCAGGCACTAGGTGTGTGATGGGGAATCAACCGACTATGGGGCGACTTCAGAAGCTGCAAGAAAAGACACGAAAAAAAAAAAACAAACTCAAAAAACCAGATCACTTCAAATGAACGGAAGCCAAAATGCATTAGTTGTCATTATGTGTGCACACGCGTATCTGTGTGTATAAACGAGGACAAAAAAAGTGGAACTACAACTCAAAAAAGAGGTGGGTTAGACAAACAGCGGGTTCACTTCAAGGCAAAAAAACTCTACTGTGGGAGCGATGTGTGTGTTTGTTCTATTTTGGTTTTAGACCTATAGAAAGGAATGGGCTTTAAAAAGGTGTCACAAACTTTTCAAGCCCATGTGAAGCAGTAGGTCCAAGTGGATGCCATGACCAGTAAAACCAGACCCAGCTAAACATGCAAGAAGGAAGCCAGATCTGTGCAAGTTTCCCCACACAGCTGCCACCTGGATCCCGGGCTGGAGCTCTGGATCCTTCCCTACACCGACATGCTGAAGAAGACCCAGCAGTTTCCAAAAGCAGCTATTCTTTTGGATGCTCTGGACGAAAAACGAATCTCAAACCTCGCTAGAAAGCCTGGCCACGCACCGCCTCTGTGAAACCCACAGGCTGCCAGCACTGCCAGAAGCCAGGCTCAACGTGCTACAAGCAGATCCAGAGCCCGGTTTGGACAACCGGGGTATGGCTCTGCTACCTCCACTGCACTGGAGGGGAACGGTCTGGAAACAAGCCTGGATGGTGGCTAACAGTGGATTCACTGCTCCTTCCAGTTCCCCTAGAAATCCAGCCTTGAACCCTTCCAGCTCTTGCTCTCCCTTCGCAGCCAAGGGACACAGTTTGGTCGGCTGGGTGACAAATGTGTCAGATCCAGCGAACGATGGGGCAGGAGGTGGCAGCACTGGGGGGGGCTGCAGCAGAGCTCCCCACCCCCGTGCAGACGTTGGCATGCGTGAGACAACCAACGTGTGCACCTCGGGCGCGGCAGAGCGCTCCAGCTCTCCTGGATGATTCGGCTAGAATCACTCAACAAGTTGTTAAAAGGCATAAAAAAAAAACTGAAGGAGAGCGAGGCAAGAGGGGGGCTTTTGAAGCAGAGCCAACAAACCGAGCAGCTGAAGGTCTCTCAAGTCTCAGAGGACCAAGTGGGATCACACACATGGCCTTGCCTTTTACTGCAAAGCTGAGAGCTGCCCACCACATAGTGCCCTCCAAAGCAACCCTCGGGTTGCTCCACTGTGTCTTACACCAACGCTCTCCCCACTGACTCTCTCAGACCAGAGCCAGCAAGTTGCCTCTCTCCAGAGGTCTCTCAGCAGGTCACCCCAGCACCATCCTGACTGGTGGCACCTTCCCTGTCACCTGGGAACTGGGCCATCTCCTCCAAGGGACCAAGCATCTTGCACAGGCTCTTGCGTGTTTTATGGAAGCAAGAGAAGTCTTTGCTCTGTTAAGCAGAGTTCATCTGGGACCAGGAGGTCTGCTCAACTCCTCCTCTCTGAAGGAGACACCTCCAGACCACCACGAGACTTTGTTCAGCAACACTGGGCGCAGCGGGGGAAGTCGGCAACACCTCCCCGTAGCAGGGCTGCTCATCACGCTCTGTCTCCTGCCCCGTGGAAGCAGCATTGCTACTCACGACCTCACCTGTTCCCAATGCCCAAGGAACCCAGTCCTCACCCATGTCCCCTGCCTGCTCTCATGGTGTCCCTGTGGACTGAAGCCGGGGCACAAAAGAGAGGAGATCCACAGATCCCACAAAAGGGGTGCTGCTCCTCCGCAGCCGCTGGCCAGGGGAGTGGCGAGCGTGCAGAGCTGCTGGAGGGAGAATGATTCACATAGCCCCTTGCAAGCTGCTGAGGCAAATATAGATACGTGTGTGTTCTGCCACGTCTTTGCAAACAGGCTGCAAATCTGGTGGGTGAACAGAGAAGACACCCTTCTTCCTGCTGAGATGAGATGGGTTCAACTGTCCCCCTGGGTCTGGCACATGGGCAGGCTAAGAGGGAAGTCACCAACCAGCACAGCCAGCAAGAGCCTCCTAGGGATCTTGGGTCTCAGCACAAACAGTACTCACAAAACCAGACCAGAGAAGTTACTCAAAGAAGAGTCTCATGCCTAGAACCCTGGAGATTTTACCTGCAAGGTGTTCGAGGGCTCCCCTCTCGTGAGGGATGCCCTTCTGAGGCCGCTCTCCATCTGGCTCAGAAAAATGGTGCTGCACCACACCAGGCAGCAACGTGGCATCCCCTGGGCAGAGGCTCAGCACATCCTGGCTAGAAACAAGCCAGCCAGGTCTTGCACGCACACACAGACTGACACACACGCGTGAGCTGGATGACAGACACTCGTGAGGAGATGAGCGTGGGCCAGGTACCCCCCCCCCCCCCCCCCCCCCCATGATGCTGGAGCACCAGCTGGCCTGCAAAAATGGAAAGTTTATGCAGCTGGAAACAGAAATTCAGAGCTGTGTTTGCTGCACTAACGACCACAGTAAGATCCTGGATAAATTCAGTGTTTAGTGTGAATGCACAGGACAAAGGAGACCACCAAGCAGGACACCTTCTACCGGGACTGATAATCTGTCACGTCATCAACATCTTGAGAACTGCAAGCACTGACAAAAACACTGATCCCTAAAATGCAGTGTGCAAAACCAACTAAACCAATTATAACCAACGCAAAGAAGCTAATGAGAGCCTCGGTGACTGCCAAAGCAACTAGGTGGTCAGTCTAGTACATGCTCAGAGGAAGGAGTAGCTTCACAGAAGCCCTCCCTGCCCCACCACCTCAAGCACTGGTGAGTCCCGACCCTATCTACCCCATCACTGCCTTCAGCTCCACCAATAAACTTCTGGTGCAGCTTTCCTCAGATTTTCTTACTTTGATTTAACCATCTCTGTCAGCAACTGCTGTGAAATTAATTAATTCAGCTGTTCCCTTGTCAAAGGAAATGTGTTTTGAATGAGCCAGGCAGTGCAAACAAAAATGAAATCCTCCCCAACCAAGCTGAAAGCCCACCTCCCTCCCTTCCCATGGTCAGGCTCACACCTCCTCTCCACCTGAAACCCTTGCAACCTGCATAACCTCCAAGCTTGGAATTTTTCTTCTCATTTCACACCATCACTGCAGCACCACAATGTGCTGGGCAAACCCCACTGCTCACACGGAGATGGAAAATTACATTTTCTGCATGAAGCCAGCATCAGCCCTGGCTTGCTTTGCCCAGCTCCCTCAAACCAGGGCAAAACTCTCTAAGGGAGACCAGCTCAGCTCTGCAAACCACGTCCCGAGGGTCATTCCCGAGACCCCCCTCTCCTCCATCACCCCAACAGGGGCACAGCAGCGGGGGCTGCTGAGGACCAGCCCTGGAGAACTCGTCCCACAGAAGTGCAGTGGAGGACAGAGGGACACCGGTAGTCTGTATGGAGGGAAGTGGAGCTTTGAGAGAGAAGGAAGAAAAGCAGCAGAGGGAAATAGAAGTCTAGGCAGAAAACAGAGGGGAGACTTAGTGACCTGGGTTAGCTTCTGGTAAAGTTGTTTGCTGCCTGGAAGGGCACCAGCTATCCAAGTTATCTACTCCCTTGCTGCAAATCAGGGAGAACATCAATCCACAGACTGCAAAAAACCCCCCTGCGTTTTGGTCTTGTTGACCCAAGCCTCCTACCCTGAGACCCCTCTAAGCAGGTTCTCTTCCGACTAGAAAGTCTTGGTGGTGCACAGATGCAGTCGGGAACGGAAGGCAGCTGCGCTGCTTCAGAAACACTGGGGTTAAACAAAATAAAATTCAAGCATCAGTGTCAGCTAAATAGAGAGAAAACAAAATTATCAGAAATTCTCTCTTCTCTCCCGAGGTGCATAAACAGTGGAAACTGAAAGCTATTCAAAAAGTTACCAAGGGTATTTCTTTAATAAGAGGAGAACACAGAAAATGACTGTGCAATAAAAAAGCCAATTACCCAGGATCTATACACTACCTACTCACAGCCTGGCACAGCCCTGCAGAGAGAATTCACGCTCACGTGCTCACAAGCCCAGATACAACGAACACAGAGAGGGGCATCGCACCAGCGAGGGCTTCGCTTTGGTCTGGAAACCCACAGCGACATCGGGGATGTTCCAGCTACCAGAGGAGACCAGCAGAGCCCCGCGCTGCCCCGGCAGGGCTCTCGGGCAGCAAAGGGCACGCTTACGTGCGCGGGCTCGCTCAGCTCCGTCTCGCACAGCATGCAAGTCGGCAGGCAGGACAGGGGAAGCTGCTTGCTTTACAAGCCAGCTCTGGAACAGCGGGCTGAGCTGCAGGTGAGCGGCTCCGAGCGGCACCGCCAGCCACCTGAGCCTCGGTAACCGGCTGCTCTCACGCACCGTCCAGCCTCTCAACCAAGGTGGGAGCAAACAGCCCTTCTCACATGCGTGCAAGAGGCAGAGAGCGCACAGGCAGCCCGTTACCGCGGCTCAGCCGATCCCGGTAGCACACTAACTGCTGTGGGGAGGCCCGAGAGGCCACTCTGCCTCCAAACAGATTTACAGTTTCGGTAAAGCAACGCCTCTCTGCCCTCCTGGGGCTGGGCAGAGCCACCCTGGAAAGAAACAGCAGCTTTTGGGTGCAGCGTGCCCTTTTCACAAGCAATGCTCTTAGTTGCTCATGAACACACGGTTCTTTTAACAAGAACCGCTAATTTCTGCACCCCTCAGGAGGGTGGACTCATACGTCAGTCCTGCAAAGGAGGAGAAGAGGTAAAAATGGAAGAAGCAACAGGGAATGGCGGGGAGGGGGAAGGACCAGAAAGTGTCATACACTTGTTAAAGATGGAACAGCATAAAACCTATTTTTTTTTTTTTTTTTAAACGCTCTCCCGCCCCATCCTTCATTTTGGAAATTAGTGTGTGAGTCAAGGGTTAGAGGGAGAAAGAACAGGCTGGGTTAGGTTGGTGCAGGTGCTCTCTGTGGTTATTAGAAGTCATGCATTGTAATAGACTATCACTCACTGCCCGCAGGAGGAGATGCAGCAGCAGCAGCAACAGCAGAAGTGGTGGGAGTGGAATTGACGGAGGAAAGAGCTACATGGGTTGGGCTAGAAACATTTTTTACATCGTGGTGCTGGCTCACGATGGAAGGCTGTCTCCTGAGGGCTCCCTGCAAAGAGGAGGCGCCGGTCTGGAATGTGTAAACTACGTCCATCTGCAAAGAACCAGAGAGTGAGATAGCGTCGCCCCGGCCAGAGACAGGGAGAGGGGTTGGGGATGGAGGGGAGCGGGGAGGTTGGGCAGACACACACGGACAGGAAGGAAGAAGGAGGACGGAGAGGTGGGGAGGAGGGAGGAGAGAGCCCCCCCCCACACCCCGCGCTCCCGTAAACCCACACTGGGTTCGGCTGGTGTTTCTGGGAGCAGAGGAGAGGTAGGCTTTGAGCCTCTGCCCCGCTCTCGCAGGCACGAGAGGGGCAGGGTTTATCCCACCACCAGGAAAGAGATTGCGGTGGGAAGGAGCGAGAGAGGAAACACCTTGGGTTATCCCGACTATCTGCAGGAGGAGCAGAGAAAGAGAGAGGGTGGGCAGAGGTGCGAGCCGGCAGCTGGTGGTCCAGGAAACTGTACTGGGAAAGGGTTTCTGGGTCCCTCAGCCCCACGGGGTGTACAGCTGGGGGGGACACCAAATCCTGGGGCACACCACACGCCCGCAGCTCCCATGGCAGCTGGCCGTGCTGGAAGACATTTCAGCTTCTTCCCCAGGCTCACGGCTCTGCGCAGACTCGGAAGCAGAGCTGCCAGGGGCGAGCAGGGATGCAGCACGGAAGCACCCTTGGGTGCTGGGTCACACTTTCTCCGTGGATGCGCACCGAGGCCGGAGGAACCGAGCAGCGTCCGGGTGCCCCCGTGGCTTCCCAGACACTTTGCAGCTTGACTGTCCCCGTGCCAGCCAGCCTGCTGCCAGAGCACACAGCCCTGTGCCACCCTGGCTTGCCTGCACAGCTCCCGGGGAAGGGACACCTCCCCCAGACCCACATGCAGCTTTAGCTCACCCCGGAGATATTTTATGCACTGCTTCGCTCCTTCCCCAGTTCCATCTCCCTCCACAGAGGGAACCTCTTTGTCCCAGTGCACCAGGCTGGCTCTGTGCTCTTGCTTAAGACACACTGACTCAGGACAAAAGCCCCAAGATGCTCAGGCTGGACCTGCCAGCCGCTCTGCTTGATGTGCAGGGCACCACAGCCAGGAGAGGAGTTGCTAAAGAGGCTCCAAGACATGCCAGCATCCAGGAGCGTTTTTCAGGTTGCAAGAGCTCATTTCAGCCCAGGTCCACCACGGCTGCAAGGAGATACCTCGGAGGCTCCGGGCTGGGCCCCAGCGGCACGCCTGGCCGCTGGTCCTGCAGCCGTTCATCCCTACCAGGCCTCCCCCACGCACATTTGGCCCGCTTCTGAAACACCCCAGTGCTCCCAGCACATCTTTCACATGAATGAACCGGACTGAGGTGGCAGCTCAGCACCCCTGCAGCGCCGGCAACCAGCACTGCCCTGGGCCCCCAGAAGAGCCCGGCCACCCCTCACAACGGGCAGGGAATCAAGGCTGAACCTCACCTCGAAACCATCAAGGCAACGTCTCACAGAGGAGAAGCAAAAGTTAACGCGGCACGACACGACTGCTGTGCTTGCTCCAGACCCTGTGTCTGGGCCGTTTTGGTTATCTCCATTTGTTGGAGGGCCAGAGGAGGAACAAAAGGTAACACAACAGCCCTGCATGCCAATGCCAGGAGCCACTGGGGACCTACAGCTTCCTTCCACAGGGCAGCTCTGCCCAGCCCTGGAGGAAAGATGTGGGGCAGCAACCTTGCTGCAGGGAGCTCTCCCTGCCCTGCCCAGCCAGCAATCAGGGGGAAAACCCACCCTTTCAGGAAAAACTTGAGTCAGGGAGAAATAGCTGATGTAAAAACCATATTAACAGATAGATTCTCCTCCCATTCTGTGCTGTGGGACCAAGAGGAGCCCAGAGAGCTGGCAGGGAGGGATGCCAAGAGCCCTTGGCCAAAGAGCCGTTGAGAAGGACAGAAAACAAGACTCGAGAGGGTCTTGTGCAGGCAGATCCCTCCTGGGCATGTTCCCTGCTGGGAGTGGCATCCGACCCACTCGCTGCACAACTTGGTAAGAGCCCGGGTGGTTCCGTGGCCCACCCCGCAGCTTCTGAGCACCCTCCTCTGCTACGCGAGGTGCCCATCAGCAGCACATCCAGCCTCCTGCGGACCAGCCTGACCCGGAGCTGCAGGATGCCGTGCTCTGCAGCAGAACAGACCGGTGCCTCCCTCCCCGCCCCGAGCTGTCCCGGTTCCCCAACTGGGGCAGACCCAGAAAGGCACAGGCGGTGGGAGAAGTCAAGCCCAGGAGGTGATGGCATCCTCTGAACAGTAGCCGTCACCTCTTTCCAGACAGAGGCCCTGGAGAGAAAGAAAGAGAAAGAAAGAGAGAGAAGGAAGAGCCCCACAGTACCCGCTGCCCCACAGTACCTGCGTCTGTATCCTGTTGAGACCCCTGAACCACAGGATCTGCCCACGCCGCAGCTCCATTTCAGCATGGTCGATCTCATCCACATCTTCAGGCAGCTCCTCCTCTGGGATCTCCTCCTTGGTGATGCCGTGCCCAGCTTCCTTCAGGAACTTCAGGTGGCTGGTTGGGACAGTGCAGATCAGCTGGGAAGAGGCAGGGAGAGAGCAGCTCCTTAGCCTGCTGGCTACGGCAGCATGGAGCCCACCGCCAGCCTCAACCAAGGGGGAGCATTCCTGCAGCGAGCTGCCAGGGACTCAGCTGAGAGATGCCAGGATGCAGCCGAGACATGCCACCGCTGGATGTGCCCCACTGCCAGCAGGGTGGGAAAGAGGAGTGGATTAGCAACCTCCCCTTTCCTCACTGCTGGTGCGGTGCTGGGATGGAGCATCATGCCTTCCAAAGATGCCTTGAATAAATACTGGGGAGAACAAAGGCAGCGAGGCAGCGGGAAGGGAGAGGCAGGCTGGGCTCACCCTGGCATGGAGGCACGTGGTATGTTTTTCAGACTGGCTCTTACCTGGCCCCAGAGGAGCTCTCCCACTCCGATAAAAATACACCAGAACCACTGGCTCAGGGTGAGCCCAGAGCAGCTGAATGGCTTCCCACCAAACTCCACAATGATGATCTAGAGCACAAGAGAGAACAAGTCACACGCTGGGGAGCTCCAAGGGCTGCACAGCACAGCCACGGGATAAAAAGGTCACCTACAGCCACACGTCTTTCCCCCTCTTCCCTGGGATCAACAGAGCAGCAAGGACTTCACATCTAGGCTAGTAACTTTACAGAACACCAGAGGCTTGCTGGCTGGCCAGCCCTGGGATCTCCCAACACACTCTAGACCCCAATATTCAGGTTTTGTGTCACCAAGAAGCCGCTGGAGAACAATAAGGGGGCAGAACAGAGCTGTGGGCAATGACTGCAGCGGACACAGGTCCTGCCTGCGGCATGGTACCCTCCCAGCCCCACCAGCTTATTCCCACGCTGTTCACGCAGCTTCACCTGAGCTGCAAATGTCCCCAGCACCACCGTGCAGAAGATAGGGTTGCGGTAGATGGACTCGAAGACATTCCTCTCCCCGTGGATCTTGCGTGCGTTGATCTCGTTGAACAACTGCATCATGACAAAGGTGTTGAAGACGATGGTGTAGTGCTCGGTAGGTGGGGAGTGGAGCGGGGCGTTCCGGCCACTGTCGATGTCAAAAAACTTCTCCCCTAAGCAGACAAGGGGTATTGGGGAGGGGATGGGGAAGGGTAGGGAAGAGAGGAGAAGATGAGACCCTCTCTTCCTTACTTGTGGCTCTGCACTGGTGAAGGTGGAACTGGGACCCCAGGCTCTTGCTGAAAACCCCTTGACCCAGCTAGAGTCCTCCATGATAGCCCCATTGAACCCTTATTTCCTTAAAAATGTTGAAAAGATGTTTCCCTAGCTAAAACTCTCTTTGCACCCAGCAGGCTCTAGAGCAAAAACATTCTCTCCTTATCACTCCTCCACTTCCCATCTATTAAATAAGCTCTGTCCTGGCCAATGCAAGGTCACCGAGTGACAGCTGAGAACAAGGGTCCCCAACACTGGTGAAGAAAGCAGGCTTGCAAGGCAGGGCTGGGACTCTGCCCCTTTCCTTTTCCCCCCTGACGTTTCTTGGGGCCTCAAAGCTCACCCGCAAAAAGCAGTGTGAAAATGATAGTCAGCTGGTACACCGCATGCCCCAGGATGTTCTTCATCATGGTGCGGGAGATGAGCGGCTTGTTGCGGCCGTACGGCTTGCGCAGCAGCAGGGACTCGGACGGGGGCTCCGTGGCCAGGGCTAAGGAGGCAAAGGTGTCCATGATCAGGTTCACCCACAGCATCTGGACAGCCTTCAGGGGGGAATCCTGCAGAGAGAGGGGGGGAGAACACATCATGCCACCGAAACCGCCCTCTTTTCACTCCTCGTTTCGCAGGAGCCGCCTCTCTCCTCCTGCTGAGCCCAGCGGCCCCGTACCTGCGTGATGCAGGCGCCCGTGAAGGCCACGATGACGGCCACGATGTTAACGGTCAGCTGGAACTGCAGGAACTTGGAGATGCTGTCGTAGACGTTGCGCCCCCACATCACTGCCTTGACAATGCTGGTGAAGTTGTCATCTGTCAGGATGATGTCCGAAGCCTCCTTCGCCACGTCCGTGCCTGCGATGCCCTTGAGGACCGGGGAGAAAGGGTTGGGGTGAATCATGGAGCGAGCTCCACGCTCACTGTCCGCCTGGCTCTGTTTTTTTTTCCCAGAAACAGTCCCAAGAGAAAAATCCACTGGAGCCAGGGCCAGTCCTGTTTTTGACAGCGAGTCCTGCTGCGGCTGCACCAACGCACCTGAGAGAGCAGAGGCTCCAAAGCAGTGAAGCCTTTGAGGACAGACACCAGAGCTCGGCTTCAGAGTGGGGCTCTGAGTCAACACAGCTTTTCAACCCATCACTGCGCTGACCTGGACAGGGGCCACAGCACTGCAAAGCTGGAAAACAGCTCCTAAGTAGGGCTTCCTCCTTATACCAGGGGACACGAGCATCCCTGGGCTGGGCATCTCTGCTGCAAGTGAGGGCTGGGACCCCAAAATGAGAGAGAGGGAGTTCAGCATCCCAAAAATCCGGTGCTTTCTTGTTGCTCTCTGCCCCATCCGGGGCAGATGGCAGCCCCACAGCAAGCAGGGCTGCTCACAGCCTCCCAAAAAGTCACCCGCAGCATCTCAGAAGGACAGAGTTTGCTCTACAGGAGCTGAGCTCGCTGCGTTTCTCACCGCCAGCACACAGAGGCGCTCGCTTTGCAGTAATTAAACGCACTGAAGCGATGCCCATAACGAGCCGGCTCTGTGGTGCTTTCCCCAAGAAGCAATCTTGAGATTTGCAAGACCCATCTCAGACAGAACCCCATGGCTGTTGTAGGACATAAGCTTCGGAGGCAGCGGGACAGAGCTATCCCCTGTGCTGTCTCTGCTCCCCATGCTCTGGAGACCCAAGCGCAGCACAGCGCCCGTACCCAGCCCCAAGCAAAGCCCCATGCTTGGCCAGGGTCTGATCCTGCACATGGTACTGTATGGGCCCCAAGAGAAGACAGACCTTCTGCTGTTCACCCTACAGGCTCCAGAATTGCAGTTGGATATTTAACACCTTCTAAAAACACCTGCTCCCCAAAAATCTCTCATTTGCTCCAAGCTCCCTACATGCTCCACCCAGCAGCTGGCTTATGCTCACATATCTAAACTTAAACAATTCACAGGAAACCTGTTAAAAATGACAGGTTTATTTTCTTGCTTCTTTCAGACAGGGCAAAGAAAAGCAGCAAACCAGGAGATAAGGACCGTAAATAAACTTCCCAAGTCAGTGCCAGCACTGTGCTCAGAGACTGCGCTGCCTGCTACAAGCCTGGGTGAAGAACTCCAGTAACTCAGCGTGATTTGGTTTATCTCTGGGCTCCTATAGCTCTCCTGGACCCCCACAGCTCAGAAACTGGGGCCAGACTGGTCCCTGCTCTGGGTGCTCTGCAAGTGCTGTGTCACCTTCAGCTTGACACGGTCCCTCCAGGTGGGACAGAGAAGCCCAGCGCTAAGCCAGGCTCTCAGAGGGTTGCTTCCCATCAGTCTTTTGCCAACAGTCCTATAAAGTTCATGAGAATGAAATCAAACCTCCAAAGAAAGTTGCTGGTTTTTTTTTTTTTTTTTAAGCCATCCTGTAGATTTGGAAAAGCATTTCACCGGTTCAGAAATAATTTCTGTGTTGAGAATAACCAAATGTGCCATTCATTTCTCACCCCAGAGAGTGAAGGCCACCTCTGAGGAAAACCCACTGCCCGCCCGTACCATGGCAAACCCGACGTCGGCTTTCTTCAAAGCTGGGCCATCGTTGGTCCCGTCCCCAGTCACGGCCACCACCTGCCTCTGGTCACCAACGGTGCTGTCGATAATTCCTGAAATGGAGGCAAGCAATTCTGAGAAAATAAGCCCAAAGGACAGGCTCCCAGCACGGATTATGCTGGAAAAGCACCCGTGCAGAGCAGGATGTGACACTTGGGTGAGAGGCAGCAACTGGGGGAACCAGCCAGCGCTCACCTTTCACCAGCGTGTGCTTATCTGTCGGGGAGGAGCGGGCCAGCACACGCAGCTTGGGCCAGATCTTATCCAGCTGCTCCTGTTCTACCTGCAGGACAAGAACATGTGAGAAAGGGAAGGGACCCCCCCCTGCCCCCTGAAACCTTCTGCCCCACCGGAGAGCAAACCCCAACTAGGACAGCACAGTGTATTTGCCTCCAAGCCCCTGGACACCCTACGGCTGCACTGGCCAAGGATCCCGGCAAGCTGCCGGACCAACTGTGCTTATCCAAGGAGAGGAAGGAAACCCAACGGGATTCAGCCTGGGGTTGTCAGAGAGGCCACCCACACCCACTGCAGGGCAGGACCCGGGGCTGCTCTCCCACCTCTCCCTTCTCGTTGCGGATGAGCCGGTTGAACTCCTTCCCCTCCAGGCACAAGAAGTCCTCCCCGGGCAGCAGGATGCCACACTTGGTGGCGATGGCACGGGCGGTGTTGATGTTGTCCCCTGTCACCATCCGGACGGTGATCCCCGCACGCTGGCACTTCAGGATGGCATCCGGGACCTGGGGGACAAGGACAGAGTCGGGGAAGGTAGGGCAGCGTGCTCAGGTTTGGCACTGGGTATCCAGGCAGCTCCTCTCCCATCCTCCCTAAAAGGATCTGGAAAGGGGTCCGACGGGGTCAGGAACCAGGAGCCCACCTGCACCCACTCAGGATGAGATGCTGAACTGAAAACTTCCCACCCCCAGCTCTGCCATTTATCCCTGAGGTGCAGGGGAAAGCCACCAGGGACCGGAGAGGATGCCTGTCCCTGCTCCTGCACTGCAGCCTCCTGCCCTCGCCACAGCTCCGGCCAGACCGGTGTGCGTGGCCAGAGCAGCTCCTCTGACACAGCCAACACGAGATCCTCCAAACGCTGCCCCACGGGGAAGGCAACTGCCTCCCTCCCCTCACACCACGGTGCTGGGCGCCGAGGCACAGCCAGGCAATCCATCAGAACGGGGGCATCTCGTCCACCCCCACTCCATTGCTGCTCTAATGGGTTTATCTATTACGGAGTGGTGGGGGAAGAGGATATTAGTGAGAAATTAGCAAATTGAATCAACGGCCTCCAGAGCCGGTGCAGACGGTGCATCTGTAATGCAATTCCCAGACCCAGATACTTGAACATCTAATCAGGAAAGATGCAAGCAAGGCAGGAGCACAGGGACAAGCTCCAAAATGTAATCAAGAGGCAGGTATCGGAGGGCTTATTGCATTAGCCCAGCTGCCTGCCCATCAGCCCCGCAGCAGAGGCAGAGTGGGACGGCAAGCCGTGAGGGAGGAACCAGCTAGATCAGCCCTGTCCCTCTCCAAGACCCCTCTGTCACCCCTATGGTGTCCGCATGCGCTTTTCAAAAGCATGTGGAACCAGTCTGGCTTGTGCACAGATCCCTGGCAGCAGCTGGGGGGAAAGTTTGGGTGGAAACACTCTGCCACCAGGTCATTTTTTTCCCAAGTATGGGAGGGGAGTGCCTGCAGCAGGGAGCTGGAAGTGTGGGGCACTTCAAGGGTGGAGTTAGAGGAGCTGCATGTGCTTTCATAAGGGGCTTGTGGTCCTGAGCAGCAAGGAGAGGGGTTCCTGGCCGAGGACAGCCAGGGGTTCAGTACCTCCGGCCGCACAGGGTCCTCTATCCCCACCACAGCGATGCAGGTGAGGTCGGACAGGATCTCGTTCTCGCTGTCCCAGTCCGGCTCGGCGTCACCGGGGAAGTCACGGAACGCCAGGCAGATGGTCCGCAGCCCGTGGCAGGCCATGGGCTCTATCACCTTCTTCACCATCTCATCCCGGTCCTTCACCTTGAACACCCGGGGGTCACCGTTCTTGTCCAGGATCCTGGTGCACCTAACGCAGGACCAGGATGGAGGGTGAGGGAGACCGGTGGTGACACGCGCTGCCGGCTCAGCAACCTGCTCCCCCCCTGGCACCCCAGGTTCCCCATCCGCAAAATGGGGGCGTCCCCCTTACTCACAGCTCCCTACGGCTGTACCAAAGCCGCCTGAAGAGAATTGAAACGCTTCTCATGACAGCACCTCCCCGCTCCCACAGCAGCTGGGCACCCTTCACCCTGCAGCCCCCCGAAACAGCTCCACCGTGCAGAGAGGACCGGCGCAGGGAGGGAGGACGGTTACTTGCGGAGGATGATCTCGGAAGCTCCCTTGCTGTACATGCGGAAGCCGCCGTTGCCGTTCTTCAGCACCGTGCTCATGGACTTGCGCACCGAGTTGAAGGTGTAGACCTTGTAGAGCTTCTCCTCCGGCACCTCGTTCCGCACAGCCTGGTAATCCTGCTTCAGGTCCAGCACAAAACCCAGCAGGGCACACTCAGTCTTGTTCCCCACTTGCCGGGGTAGCCCCCCTTCCTTCTCAGGTGGCTGGAGAGGAAGAAGGAAAAGGAAAAGCAATGCTAAACCTCAGTATGGTAGGAGGGGAGCGGCAGGGATGGTCAGCGGTGGGAAGGCCAGAAGACATGAGGCTGTGCCTCTCCAACTCACCAGGATCTTGGATGTGTAGGCGGAGTTGATGGCGACACCGTTGACTATGAGGTCCAGGATCTTGGGCAGGATGGCTTCGGGGTCGGGGATCTGGCGGTAGTGCGTGTCCCCCACGTAGGCCTGCACCACGGTCATGCGGTTCATGGTGAGCGTGCCCGTCTTGTCCGAACAGATGGCGGTGGCGTTGCCCATGGTCTCGCACGCATCCAAGTGTCTCACAAGGTTGTTGTCCTTCATCATTTTCTGCAACAGGCGCCATGACCGGGAAAGTCAGAGCCAAAAGCCTGGATTTCCCCATCGTGGCCCCGGCATCCCCGCTGCATCGTGCTCTCACCTTCACGGAGTAGGCCAGGGAGATGGTGACCGCCAGCGGGAGCCCCTCAGGCACGGCCACCACCAACACTGTGACACCAATGATGAAGAACTTGACGAAGTACTGGATGTAAATGGGGGTACACTCCGCCAGCCAGGGCCGCCCCTGCACCCCAAACGTGTCGATCACGAAGTACAGCACCAAGATGATGACCGTGATGGCCGACATGATCAGCCCTGGGGGAAGAGGCAGAGCGGCAGGTGAGGGGACACAGGGGAAGGGGACAGCTTCCAGCAAGAGCTCTGGGGTGACAGCTCGTGCCAGGCCACCGCCACTCACCCGCCTTCCCGATCTGGACCGCCAGGCGCGTGAGCTTCCCTTGCAGCACAGACTTCTCCTTCTTGGGCACCTTCACCTTCTTCTTCTCCTTCTCCTCATTTTCCACCCCTTCCTGGCTCTTCAGGGGCTGGATCTCTAAGGCCACACCATCCTGAGTTTTAGCTACAGCCCAGGGCAAAATAAGACACCACGTGTGAATAGGAGAGAGACCCGGAAAACCTGTAGGACACCACTGAGAAAGATGGTGGTGGGAGAGAGAGAGAGAGAAAACCCAGAACAAGAACCATTCCCGATGACACACGCATCCGAGCACATGGAAACCTCATGTCCCGGGGCCCTGCCACCTCTCTATGGGGCAGTTTTCTGCCATCTACCCCAGCCCCATGGATAAAGGATCCTCAGAGCTGACACTGGCGATGTGACCCCTGCACCGGTCACACCTCAAAAGTAGCGCTGCAAGAAACCCTCTGGCCAGGCTTTAGGGTGGAGGCAGGTCTCTTCTGGCCTCCCCCGTGGGCTGCTTTACACTCTGCAGCAGATGGGGAGCACTTTGGGCTGACCCCAGAGAGGCTCCGGTCCCCCGATGAGCATCCCCACTCCCTCCCGGTGCCACCTCTGCAGTGCCCTGTGGGCAGCTCAGCAGGAATCACTTGCCAGGGGAGCGACTGAGGGGGTGAGATGGAGGGGGACGGTTAGAAATTCGGATGGAGATTGAGGAGGAGTGAGCCAGCTCATTGAATCCCAACCCTGAGCCATCCATCGTGGTTTTAGGACCCGAGACAGCCAGGCTTTCAGTTGCTATAACTGGTCTAATCCAGCTGAAGGTCTGCACCGTGGAGACCCAAGTCAGCTGGAAGTTTTGGAGAGGGATGGGGAGAGGGTGGGAACCCTTCCCCCCTCCCTAGAGGCTCCTCCTCAGCCTTTGGGGCTGGAGGAGCAGCAGTGGCCCCACATCTGCCCGTGGATGCCCCGGGACCTGTCCCCTCCCGGCTTGCTGCTGCCCGATGGCTTGAGACGCCCCGGAGCTTACGGCAGCTCCACATCGGACACCTCCACGGTTACGACAGACCCGACACGGACAAAACAAGCACCCGGACACAGTCTGACGGGAAGGAGGGAAACTCAAACTGCTGAGAGGAGAGAGAAAGAGAGAGAGAGAGGTGGAGAGAGAGGTGCAGAAATGGGCTTCCTCCACAGCCTGCAAAGAACAGTGTGAGAAACACTGGCGAGGAGACGCTCACGGAGTCGAGGCCATGGGAGGAGAGGGTGCAACTGTCACGTTGGCCAGGCCCCGTGGGACATTTCATCCTGGGAACAGCAGGAGGGGACCCACATCTCTCCCCCAGCCATGCCCAAACACAAACCCTGCAAAGGGACGGCTTCTGACGGGCACAAGGGCTTCAGAGCCACCAGGTCACAGCTGCAGCTCACGTCAACGCGGATGAAGTTTGCCACGGGAAAGGGATGCTCTACCAGTGGTCCAGGCTGCTGGAAGAGCTCTGTCCTCCCTGCAGAAAGGCTTTGCCCCTCACAGGGGCAATGTGGCCATGGGGAAAGCCAGCCAGCCCCATCCCAGCTCTACACAGCCCTATGGTGGGGTGCCGGAGGGCACCACGATGCCATCCCAGGGCCACTGGCCACGCGACCATTGCACCCTCTCCCAGGACAACGAGGCGAGAGTCCCGCCGGAGCAGCAAAGAGCACAGACTGATGAGAAGAAGGAAGGAAGGAAGGAAGGAGGAATGCTCGGTAGTTAGTGTGGTGCTGGTTCAAAGGATGGAGAGGCTGGTTACCTTTGTTGCGATTTTCAGGGGCTCCGGTTTTTTTACCTGTTCAAAAAGAGAAAGGGTGGAGGGCTGAGCACATGGACCCACGATCACCGTTCCGGGCTGGTGGGACAGCCTGGGGTCGGCCCCGCTCCAAGGGGCCACGCACCGCTCCAGCGGCATCCGTGCACAGGGCTCAGCACCCTGCGGTCACCCTCCGGACATCACGCGTGATTTGGTCCACAGCTCACGGCACCGGGGAGGCTCCGGAGCTCCCCGGCTCCCCCCGGGCAACCCGTTCCCAAGGCTTCAGACTTCCCCACCTGCAAAGCACCCGCTACAACCCTTGTCAGCGCTTCAAAGGGTGCCAGTGGTGTTTCAGACCTTCGGGGAGAAGAAACCATACAGCAGAGCTTGTCACGGGCCGAGCACCGGTGCTCCCTACCTCCCGCTGCCGTCGGGTGCGAGCGGATCCGCCCAGGAGGTGCAGACCTGTCCCCCGCCATGGGCGGCACTACACCCATAGTGGGGGGGGGGCTCTGCCCCCCAATGTCTGTGGTGGGCAAGGTCTGCACACAGGGGGTTCCCCAATGTGCCTCCGCAACACGGGGCGCACAGTCTAGACAAGCCTCGAGTGAGGAGGGGTTTCTACACCTTCTCCCCATCATCCCCCCATCATCACGGTGGGGGATGAGCTTGCGAAGCGCCCCCCCCCCCCCCCCCCCCCCCAGCCCCACTTTGCTCCCAAATCGGGGGCTGCAAGGCACAGAGCTGGGTTTGCTGTGGGGCTGAGTGACAGAGCCTCAAGGCTGGGAAAACACCACAGCGCCGTGCCTGGGTGCCTGGCGAGCTGCTGCTCCGCTCCAACAGCAGTGCCATCCCCACGTCTCACCCCGTAAAACTCCCACCTCCGAGCTGGCAGCTAAACCCCAAAAGCTCCACAGCCACCGAACCCCGGCGATGAGAGCCAGCCGTCCGCCCCAGGCGAGCAGAGAGCTGGAGAAACCCGGCACACATGTGGCCCAGAACCGGAACGGCTGCCAGGAGAGGCCCGGCAAGCCTCTCCCCGCCTGGCATTGCCTCCCGGGAAGGGCTCCCCGGCGCAGGGATGCCTGTGCAGGCAGCGATGCCAGCCAGCAGCTCCCTCCTGCCAGCTCCTCGCACCTTGCGGCTGCTCCCCAGTGAGCCCAGACCTGCTGAACAGGGGTGTGTGTGGACACGGGAGAGAGCAGGAGCTTCCCAAGCCTGGCTTGTACCGGAGCTGGCACAGAGCAGGGGAATAATGCGAGAGCCAAGGCAGGAAAGCATTTGAGTCCCAGCATGATCAGGAACACCTCAGCCTGCCTGCTTCTCCTACCCTCCACCCCCAAAGCACAAAACCCTTCCTCTCCCTCTTGCCATCCTCTGCACCTCGCCTCCTTCCCCTCCCTCTTGCCATCCTCTGCGCCTCGCCTCCTTCCCCTCCCTCTTGCCATCCTCTGCGCCTCGCCTCCTTCCCCAGGGAGCTCGGGGGATGCCAGCAGAGATCTTCAGCAGAGTCCTCAAGGTGCTGGGTGGGCTCCTAACATCCTGCAGACAACCAGGACTCACCTTCCCACCACGGGGCGGGCAATGAGCACCGTGCCACAGCACCGCAGGGCATCGCTATCGGCCACTTTTCCCTCCGAGCCTCGACCCCTCCCCACACACACCCTGCAACTCCAGGATGCAGCCGGCCGGAGAAGAGAGAGTTGGAGCCACGTCCGAAAGAGCCGGCGGGCTGAGATCTGGGTGCACAGGGTGGGGGGGCTTTCCTCAGGCAGCACCATCCCCACGCTGAGGGCGAAGGGGCAGCAGGGAGGGATCACCCCCCGCCGCCTCGAGAGCTCACCGTACCTGCCTGGGTCACGGGCACTAACCCACAACCACGTCCCACGGCTGTGGGTGTAGCTTGTTGCACACCGGTGGATGCTTCCCAGGAAAGGGAGAAAGGCAAAAGGAGGGGGGAAAAAAAAAGCAGGTTCAGTGGATCTCCTTACCTTTCTTCACCTTCTTTTCCTCGTCTCCTTCTCCTGCACCCAAGAGAGTGAAGATGATTCCTGTCTGGGAGTTGATACCCACAGCAGTCACCACCATCCTGCCGGAGCCCTCCATCACGTGGGTACCTGGCACAGCAGAAAGGCCACGGTGAGACCGGCCACCTGGGAACTATCTCCTCCCCAACACCAGGACCTGGGAGCAACCACCTCTCCATCCCAGCACAAACCCATCCTGGCGCTGCACCCGCTATGCAAGAGCAGCCAGGGATCCTCACCTGACAGCAGCATGGGGTCTTTATCCAGCGATTTCTTGACTTGGTCTGACTCCCCGGTCAGTGAGCTCTCATCTATTTTGAGGTCATTGCCCTGGATCAGGATCCCGTCTGCTGGCAAGAGATCACCTAGGAGAGGAGCAAAGAAGGGGGTCAGCCCCGACCCGGGCAGCTGCAGCTCACCCCTGCCTGCCCCATCCCAGGAGGAAGCTTTGTGTGTCAGCAAAAGGACTCAAAACTCAGTCTCAGACCAAATCTAGAGGGAGGAGAAGCAATAAGATGGGTATTATAAGACAGATGGGTGTTATAAAATGATACTCAATAGCTCCAAAATCTTCACTCATGTACAGAAGCATTCGTTGTGAGGACTTTTGCTCACAGTGCTTCTCCCATCTGGTTTTACTGAATCAACATCACATCCCTCCCAAAGCCTCCTGATACATCCAAACTGTTAAACGATCCCATTATCCACCTGCCATGGAAGGAAAAAGCCCTGTGTGAAAATGAACACCATGCTGGACCAATCTCCTTCCCGATGGGAATTGCATGGGATGAGCATAACCCCTGGTAAACAAGGAGTAGGACCTAGTTTAGCCCCAGGGCTGCATCTCCTTGTTAAGGGAATGTTCAGCAAGGAGATGGTTGTGAAAATTAATCGGTTTTGAGACCAGCAGGTTGCTAAAGCAACCCAAAGCCGCATGCAGGGTCTGGCTTAGTTTTGCCAGCCAAGCTCCAAGCTGGCAAGAGGCAAGGTGAGCGCTCCATCACCTGCACGGGAGCATCTCCCATTGCTCCCGGCCATGGAATGCTGCAAAATACAGTAACTGGAGGAGCCAACGTGTCCCCCCCCCCCCCAAGACAAAAGGGCTGGCAAAGCAGAGAGGAGGGACCACCAGGCTCCCGAGGCGGAGGGACAGACCCCAGCCGCCGCCACCTCCACTCACCGTACTTGATCTGCGCGATGTCTCCCACCACGATCTCGGCCACGGGGATCTGAATCACCTGCCCCTTGCGTATGACCGTGAACTTCTGCTCCTGCTCGATGCGGCTCTGGAGCCCTCGGAATTGCTTCTCCTTGCTCCAGTCATTGAAAGCGGTCACCAGCACCACGATGATCACCGAAAACAAGATAGCCGCCCCCTCGATCCAGCCGGCCTGCGACTCGCCCTCGTCCTCCACGCCGCCCGCCGACTGGCCGCACACTGCAGTCGGAGGAGAAAACTTGTTTGCACAGCAATACACCCGCTTTCCTCCGAGTAACACGCACACCGCAGAGCCTGGAAGACAGCTACTCCTCCCTTCTCCTCCCTGAGCTGGTCCAAGGGCTTCCCTTGCTCTCAGCAGAGGGTTTTTACATCCCTGGAGGCATTTGTTTTGGTTTTGGGTTTTTTTTGTTTGTTTGGTTGGTTGGTTGGGTTTTTCTTTTTGTTTTTTTTTTTTTTGTTGGTTTCCCCCTCCCCTTTCACTTTTAATTTTTGGCAGAGATTGGGCTGAGAGAGCCAGGACAACTGGCTTCTATTTCCAGTTGCAGCACCCAACCCTCCCTCCACTGCGTGACCCCCGAGTGAATCACCATGTCCCTGCATCTCCGGATCCCTGCCCCTGCTTAATTCGTCCAACGATACCGAGATCCAAGGCCAGGGAGGAAAAACTTGCTCAGCACTGTCACCCAGGCACACATGGGGTGTCACGGCTGGGGGGAACACCCCCTGGTCGGGGGGAGGTACCAGGGGACAGACAGCCTTGTCCCTCCATGCCCCAATCAAGAGAAGCTCCGTGGGAATGGGGAAGCCACCAGACCAGATGGACCCCTTGGCCTTTGAGCATCTTTTGGGGGAGCAGCACGGAGGAGCTCTGAGCCATGCCATGGTGCCAGCTGCACCCAGGCACATCCATCGGTGCAGGTCCCTGGACAGGACCGTGCCAAGGACCCCAAGGATGGAGAGAACCAACCGCCTAAAGGTTGAGCAGAAGTAGCTCCCAGCTCCGTCTGCACCAGGGTGGATGGACCCACGGAGCGACCTTCCAGAGACAACACCTATCCCAAAGCCCTGCTCCCGCACGGCTGGACAAGGCAGCTCCTGTGGGTCCCCCACCGGCCACCCCACCCCACCGCAGAGACCCCAAGGGACTCACATTCATTGTCACCGCCCGGAGGGTGGTAGAAGGACAGGCCCAAGGAAATTATGGCTGCGATTTCCAAGATGATCAGCGTGACGTCCTGGAGTGCCTCCCACACTAACTGCAGGAACGTCTTGGCCTTTTTGGGAGGAATGAAATTCTGGCCGAAGACCTGCCGCCTTTTCTCGAGGTCGGTCGGGTTCCCGGACAGGCCTGGAGAGGAGAGAGAAGGAGATGCGGGCAAACCCCACCGCTGCCCCACGGCCCCCCCCTCCACCAGCACCAGTGGGACCCCTGCAAGGAGCAGCTCCCCACCTGCACGGGGGGCACAAGGTGCAGGCAGCAGGGAGCCAGGGCAGCGCTTTGCTCATGTCCCCCTTGGAGCAGGGGACATGCAACCGGTGGGGCAGGAGAGCGCACAGGGGCCGGGGCGAGCACGCCGAGCCGCCTCTCCTCGGTGCTGCAGCCTCACGAAGCGCCCGAGTGCCAGTTAATGCCAGTTGGCACTGGCCGGCTTGTTTACATGCTGCATCAAATTAGCTGTAAATCTGGCACCGCGAGCGGCGCTCGGAGCTGTCGGAGCCACCTGATCCCTCTCTCCTGCCAGCTCGGAGCAGCAGCCGCCGCAGCCCGCGACTCGGCGCAGCGGGAGCGTCTCCGAACTCGGCCGAGCCCCACGGACACGCCACGGCTGCAGAGGCTGGGGCAGCGCGGCCAAACCAGCTCCCACGGGGAGCTGGTGGAGGAGACACGGGGCTGATCCTGCTCAAAAAGGGGGGGGGGGGGGGGAGCGAGGAAAGGAGCAGGACAGCCCTGAGCTGGGCTGCTGGTCCCTCCGGCTGCGTGGAGCAACCCCAGAGCAAAAAGGGGGAGCGACCTTGGAGCAAAAAGGGGGAGCGACCTTGGAGCAAAAAGGGGGAGCTAGCCCAGAGCAGAAAGGGGGAGAGACCCCGGAGCAGAAAGGGGGAGAGACCCCGGAGCAGAAAGGGGGAGAGACCCCAGAGCAGAAAGGGGGAGAGACCCCGGAGCAGAAAGGGGGAGCGACCCCGGAGCAGAAAGGGGGAGCGACCCCGGAGCAGAAAGGGGGAGCGACCCCGGAGCAGAAAGGGGGAGCGACCCCGGAGCAGAAAGGGGAGCAACAGGGGAGCCTGAGCCCCTGCCCAGGGGACTGGGAGCACAACAGCCTTCACAGCCCTCCCATCCCAGGGCATGGGTCAGTGATGGGAGATGACAATTCGCCCCACTGCCTCCCCTGGTCATCCCCTGCATTAAAGCCATTAAAAAGCTAATGGGGCCCAAAGTGAGAGCTGCCTGCCCTGCCCAGCACCACCTTAATCGATGCTCTGGCTGAGCCCCCCCCCCCTGCTCTCCACCTTAAGATGGCCCGTGGGGCCGCTGCCAGCTCCCGAAATGCACCGGGCAGGCGGCTGTAACACCCGGCCCTGGCCACATCCCGGTGCCTGGAGCAGCCTGGCAGCGATGCCCTCCCGAGGGGACCAAGCCCTCCCACTCAGGGGACATCTTCCAGCCAGCTCCATGTCATCCCAGCCAGGAGGAAGCAGCAGGATGAATCCCATTTCCCCCCACACACACACACACACCAAACACCCCCCCCCATCCTTTCTGCTGCGACTGCACCCCGCGGCTGCAGGGAGGGGACGCGCTGGCAGAGCGGCCCAGGCGTCCCCACCCAGCCGTGACGAGGCAGAAGGATCCTGGGATCTCCCAGCCTCGATTCCCGCCCAGTATCTCCGGCGGGATGGATGGAAAATATGGCTAACTGCCTCGGCTTGACTCACGCCAGCGCCGGGGAGGCACGGCGTGTGCCGTGGGCGGGCGTGCCGGGCACGGGCACATACACACACACACGCTCTCGCACGAGGATGCAGGATGCTGCCACGGGGCACGGGGAGGTTGCACGCGTGGCTCCTCCAAAACCCGCGTCCCACCTACAGGCGTGACCCACAGAGCTGCCCCCCACCCTCCCAGGGCAATTGGGGAAGGGGTTTGGGGGGGGGGGGGGGGGGCGCTTTTTGATTTATCTGTGCTGGCTCGAGGAGGGTTGCAAAGAGCAGAAGCTGTGGGTGCGTGCCCCGGGACTGCAGGCTGCCAGCAAATCCCTCCCGGCCGGGGCCACTGCAGGGCCTGGGGGGCACCGATTAGTGGGGGAGTGGATTAGAAATTTTGGATGGAGGCCACAAGTGACAGCAGGAGAAGAAAACCCTGCGCAGTCACCGGTCCCCTGATTAGAGGGAAGGTCCTGCAGCCCGGGAAAGCTGTTTTGGGGTGGCAAAGCCTTCACGCAAGGAGCCCCCCACACCGAGCAGGCTCTGAACCCCGGCTCGGGAAGGAGACGGCAGCCCCGGGAACCGCTACCACCGACGGGTGAGTCAGGGCGGTGTTTGCTGACACTCGTCACCCAGGGGAGAGCGGGAAGGGAGACGCTGTAATCCGTGACTCACCGAAGCTGCCTGTGCATCGCCGCCACCGCCCCGCTCCCCTTCCCACCCTACCCAGCCCGGCTGGGGGACAGGACTGACAGACGGGGGGGGGAAGCCAGCGCCCGGCAGCGAGCACCCCATCATCAAGCCCCTTTGGGAGGAGCCCTAAGGGGTTGGGGTCCACCAACACCTTTTAGGGCAAGAGCCAGGGCAGCAGGTCCCTGCAGACCCCTGCCCCGATGCCCGGAGGGACCCTCGTCGCACAAACACTTTGTGTGCGGAGATCCCACCCTACGAGGACAAACCACCCCAGTGTCCCTCAACCGAGGGCAGCCAAATCTGCAGCACGGGGAGAGGCGGCAGCACCGTGGGGCAGGAGCCACACGCGCCCGGATGGGATCAAACTGGGATCAAACGCGCACCCCAGATGGGAGCAAAGCAAAGCCTGCAACGGGCTGTCATGATTTAAAGTGGGGCGGGAGGTTTTGGAGAACCCCCCACCCCCCCAGGGCAGGTTTTGCTGTGCCAGCAGCCTCCTCTGGGGACACGGGGGAAGGACCCCCAGCCACATGCTCCCTGCCCGCCCCGGGCAGGAGCTGCACACCATCTCAGCGGGATAACGAGCAAAGGGCTAACGAGCACGGGGCCGGGCACAGAGATCTGCACAGGGCTGCCTGTTGCCCCGTGGAGCGGGGGCACGCACGCAGCGGTGCTCCATCTCAGGTCCAGCAAAGCTCCTGGGCTTTGGCCAGGCAGAGCTCAGGAGGGGTTTGCAGGCAGAGAGGGTCTCGGGGTCAAGTCCGAGTCAGCCCCAGCTCTCTGCAAAAGACTTCCCAGAGGGAAAAAGCCCCACACAACACGTGCGAAGGCACAGCTGGTGTTCTCCAGATTGCCCACCACTAAACCCCAGCTGGGACATCCCACCTGCAAACCCAACCTGAGCTCGCCTGCGTTGCTCTGCGCTCTTCCTAAAAATCCCAACTTGTAGGAAATAACCTTTCTTTGCTCTCTGGGCTCAGCAGGACAGGGCTTAGGACAGGCAACAAGTGTCACCTCTGGAGCAAGAGGGTGAGGCAGGGAGATGCCGGGGCCACGATACAGCAACACCAGACAGTGCCTGGAAGCAGCACTCAGGATGGAAGGGCAGCCCTTCACCTCCCCCTCAGCAAGAGTCAGGCCAAGGCAGAGCCTTTCGGGTTCGCTTCCCCCCCCTCCCCTCTCCTCCCACCCCCAAAGGAGCGCGCTCCCAGTTTGGCAGGGCCAAACACATTGTTTTGCGACCTGGACTTGGTATTTCCACCGGGACTCACCCCCCCTTCTCTAATGACATCCCGATATTGTCTCCCCTTCCCGGTCCCACTCACAGCTGGGAAACACGCTAATCCCGAGTTTACGACGCTAACAATAACTCACAAGTTTTCAGAGCTGAGGCACAGCCACGTCCCCCATCCCACACAGCCAGTGCGGGGCCGCAGCCTGCCAGTGCTGTTCCCAGCCCCAGGTAAATCCTCGGTGCTGTAAGCAGGGGGTCTCTCCCCCATTTTAATGCCAAGGATGGGGTACCTCGCTGTGCAGAAGCCCCCCACACCACCAGCGCCTGCCCCTGCTTACTGATAAGGGGGAGCCCCAAAAATGCAGCTCAGACCGCGGGGAGGAGGGGTGACATCCTTCCACCAAAGCCTCCCAAGAAGGGACCTGGCACCCGCAGGCAAGCATCACTGCCACCGCTCAAACCTCTGATGCTCAGAAGCACCCAACCAGGTTTTAAGCTCGAGAAGCCCCACAGATCAGGGGCAGACCTGCCGGCCTCTCCCCATCCCCAGCTGCGATGGATCCGCTTGGGGGGACGTGCTGCCCGTCCCTTGGCTGAGATGCAAACACCCGGCAAACGAGCTCCACACAGCCTGGCCACTTCTCCAGGCGCGCTCCCCAACCTTTACACTCTCCTTCACCCACAGCCCGCGCAGCCCTGCCGTTAGCGCTGTAAATGATTAAACGGGAAAAGCTGGCACCGACCTGCGGGGCAGCAGCTGGGCTGCAGAGAGCAGCACCCCCCCCCCCCCCCGCACCCTGAACCCCTCTTACGCCCCGTCAGCTCCTCACCCCTGCTCCTATCCCAACTCCACTCCATCCTCCCGGGGGATGCGGGGCTCCAGGCTACACCTGGGAGGAACCCTCCCAGCTACACCTTGGAGAAACCCCCTTCGCATCTATTATTATAGAAGACGCTTCTCTTTTTCCTCCTTTTCCACCTTAAATAAGCATTTTATTAAGATGCAGGGAGCCATCTCCCACGATGGGTGCCCGGTGCGACGGGACCACGCTTTGAGCTTTGCCGCAAGACAGTTATTTAAGCCACCACCTCGAACCTTGCGTGGCTCCAGCCAGACCGGAGCAGGCGTTCCCACCTTGAAGACCGCAGCACGGCCACTTACCTTCAACTGGCGACGTCTTCAACCTCTTGCAGACGTTCTGCACGCCGCCGTAGGAGTCATTGAGCCGGGCGACCGCCTCGGCGCTCCTCAGCTCCATGAGGTTCCTGAGCTCCACCATGGAGCAACCAAAGTCCCCTTCATGGTTGCCTTCAGCAACCGAGTTCCCGGGGTGGTGGTCGGCCACGTTGTTCGTCATCTTGCCGGCGCGGTGGCGGCGACGCCGGCTCGCGGCTCCTGCAGCACCCTCCCTCGAGGGTCCGGTGAGGGGATACTCGGCACGGCCCCTTCCCTGGGGGCTGCCCGGGTGAAGCGGGTGCCTCTAACCGAGCCCAACTTCTCCAGATAAAGGTGTAAACAGGATGTGCATGTTACCGCGGAGGCGACCTTAGCAACGACCAGCGTGCATCTCCCGCAGAAGGAGGAGGGCTCCCTGGATACCACAGCAACTGGAGCTGCAAAAACAAGGATGGGAAACAAAAATATCAGCATTAGGAGGCCTACTAATAAATGCACGGGCCCCACGGGACGGGCGGGCGTGAGAGATGGTGCCCAAGGGCAGGCAGCACCCAGAAATAACATGGCTTGGAGGTGCCGGCTTGCTCACCCAGCCCCAGGGATCGGCTTTTTGACCAAAAAAACCCTGAACGAGCAGAAGTTGACCTCGGAAGGAGCTCAGACAGGCTCGGCGTGGAGCGGGGCGTTTCACAGGCTCTCGGCCATGCCGCAGGGAAAACCGGCGGCGGCAGCAGCTCCGGCAGCGCATGGGGCCGGGCAGGAAGGGCGCCCAGGTGGTTCTTCGCTCAACCCCCAGCTGCCCGGCCCAGAAAAACGCTCCCATTCAGTTTGGTTTAAAAATATATCTCGGCAGTGGAAAACAGCTGCTTCCTCCACAGGCTGCCGTGCCAGGGGGGAGCGCCGCCTTACTGCACTGCCAACAGGTAAGCAAAGGCATCCCGCCGAGCTAGCCAGCACCCATGGAAAGGGGCTCGCAGCACCCAGCGGACTTTTAATCAGCAGAGAGACTCGGCAAGACCCAGAGAAGCTACTAAAACCTGCACATTTCTCTAAAATAAAGAGGTTTTTGCATTAATGACTCTTTCAGACAGTGTCTCAGGAAGCATTCTGTATTCTTGCAAGCTCTCATGCCGTCCCCTCAAAGGCAGCGAGCGGGCTCTTGGCCTCAGCTCTCAAAGCCCCAGACCGCTGCCATCCAGCTTCCACCCCAGCCCTGCCCGCGAGAGCAGGCGAGCCCCAAAACAGCTTCAACCAGCAAGATCTGAGCGCTGCGGCCAGGCAGGGACCACGAGCATTCCGCAGCTCCCCCGGTCCCCGGGGGTTTGGGGTCCCCCACTGTCATCCCAGGGAGAGAGGACAGGCGCTGGGGACAGCTAGGGACATGGGGAAGGAGCAGGCAGAGCAGCACAGGCCAGAGTGGGAAAGGGCTTTCTCTTGCCCAAGGCACCCTCCAGCTCTGCTCCCAAGCTCAGACGTCAGCAGCGATGCTCCCAGACACCTCTCCAGCGCTACAGAAGCAAAGAGCCTGCAAGGGAGGCTCTTTACGGGGAACAAAAATAAAGGCTTTCCTAGAGCAATGTAAATGAATAACAAAAGGGGAATGGCCACTAAGGCAGCACCAGCACTGAGACAGAGGTCCAGAGGTGGCAGAGCAAGCGTGCCAGACAAGAATGGGAGGAAGGAGGGAAAACAGCTATCCCCGCTTCCCAGGAGCACAGGGGATGCATCAGCCCTCGCAAACCCAACAGACGGGCAGCAGACCATCGTGGGGCTGTCCCAGCACCACCCCCGCAGCAAACAACCCCGATTCCAGCACTGGTCACCCCAGCTTTGCAACGCCTGGGGCAGCAAGATCCTGAAAAAGCAAACCCCTCCCTGTGCTCCCGCCCCAGACTTTGGCCCCTTCAAGCAGCTCCCCTCCCCACCAGCAACGCCCAGGGCGGCTCTCAGCTTTATCAGGAGACAACAGGCACCAACCGACCCTCAGGGACACCAGCGATGCCAGGGGACGGTCCTGTCCACCAGCTGCAGGCAGCAAAGGGATGGGGAGCACAAGGATGTGCTTCCCCCCACAGCACTGCGGCTCCTGGGGCACCCAAATTTGCAACCCCGGGGCAGAGCGTTGCTGCTGCCCCATAGAGCAGAGATCACCAGCACCAGCTGGGGCACCAGCATCCTTGCATCAGCATCCTTGCCCATGCCCAGCCTGGTCACCCCACAGCTCCTCACACGGCTGAGCCCATCTATCATTTAAAGGCATGAAAGCTGCCGGCAGCGGGAAGCAGGAGACAGCAGGTCCAATTAAGCAGACTCCTGCTGATCAAGAGAAAAAAAGATAATTCCCCCTACCTCAACACACTAATTTTTTCCTCTTTCATAGCAACTAACATCTTCTAAGGAGAGCTCAGAGATTAAGAGAAAGAGAGTTAATTAATACTTTAACGGCCTAGTCCATAATTACCCCTGAAGCAGCCCACTGGGCGCTGATCATCACCAGCCCGTGCCCAGCCATGTGGCTCCTTCCCTCCAGCAGCGCCAGCCCCGGGGACTCGCTCTGCCGGTCAAGAAGAAAGGAGGGACCGTGACAAGGGAAAGCTCCTGCCATCTGCTTTGAGCATCCTCCTCCAGTTTGGGGTCAGAGACCCATTCCTGGCCAGTCTCTGCCCCATCCCGCCAGCACAGGACGGGCTGAGAAGGATCCATCCCAGGCAAGCAGAGAGCTGGGCTCGGGCTTCCCTACCAGCTAACTCTCTAACAAGCTCCTAATGACTCCAGCAGCATTCAGCAGGCTGTCCCTAACTCTAATAACTCATTCCCAGAGCTCTCGAGCACTGGAGAGGAAAAAGTGCTCCCTGAGGGTCCCCTTGGCACCCAGGGCAAGAAAACACAGCCCAGGGAGGAGAGCCTGAGCAGGATCCCGACTGCCCTGCACGGGAACCAGCTGCGCGGGACCCGCTGAGCCGCCAGCAGCGCTGCATCACCTCCAAACAGCATCCCCGAGCAGGACAAGGGTAGCTGTGTGCAGACACGGAGGAGTTTTGGGGTGGCATCCAGGGACCCTCTCGACCCGTGGGCCGGGGTGTGAGCTGGGGGGGGGGGGAAGGAGCATGCACGCTCCGGGAAGGAGCGAGCGGCTGGCGAGGAGCGGCGAAGCCGATGCGGTGCTGCAGACAAACCTGCCCAGAATAATAAACGGCTGCATTACACCTCCGTCCTGGCTGGGGAGAGCGGCTGCGGGCCAGCGCCGGAGCAGCCCTGCTGCATGTGCCCGGCCCGGGCAGCGGAGCGGCTGCTGGCACAAGGAAAGGGTCCCGCTGGCTTTTAAGCATGGGGGAGAGGAATGTGGGCTGCGCAGAGAGGGACAAGAAAATAAAATAGCTGGACGTGTCACACACGACACCTTCAGCCAAGCCATGAGCGGTCTCGCCGCGACGCCGGCGGCACAGCCCACGGCACCAGCAGCTCAGGACACGCCAGTTACGGCTGAGCCACTGGGCAAGGGCACAAACCCTCCCTGCTCAGATCAGCGCGCTCGGACCAGACCAGACCCTGGCAGGCAGACGTGAGCATCATGCCACGCACCCCGGCGGATGACCAGAGATGGAGCAAGCCCCAACCGAGCTCAGGTGATTTTGTTTTTCCTTTTTTTACCCATGAAGGAAGGGGAAACCCGCGCCGCAGCTCAGCTCTCACTGCATCTCGCTCCATCCTGGACACCTCCCGCCATCCAGGGCCGAAAGCACCATGCCGAAGAAGAGCAACACCAGCCACTGCCTCTCCTGCCCAGAGCCACAAACCCCACTGGGCTGGCAGGGCAGCTCAGCCAGGCAGGATTAGGCCCACTGAGCAACCCTCAGGCCATTTCCATCAAATTTTATCACCTTCCCCAAGCACCTGCCCGATGGCATCAGTGCAGAGGCCGCTGCATCCAAGCCCCACGCGCTGCCCCTTGGGCAGCACCCGCCAGGGTTTGTCTCCCCTCCCTCTTTGGGGATGGGGTGTTGGAAACACTCAGCTGCTGTAGGTTGCCATGGCAAACTCAATGTAAAGCTGTCAGGGATGCTGTTTGTGTTGCCAAGTGGGGAGAAAGGAAAAAAGAAAAAAAAAAAAAAAAAAAGGCAAACAAAAAAACCCCCACCAGACACAACCCCCCCAAACTACCATTCCTGGCCTGGGTTTAAGATTTTTCTTTTTGGAAATTAAAACCTGAGCTGCATCCCCAGTGGAGAGCCTATGCTGAGCCCTGGAGCACAGCCACACGGACAGACAGACTCTCCGGACAGACACATGAGCTCCAAAAGCCAAAGTAGCCATTTAAAGCAGAAAAAACGGGCCTGAAGCCCCTTTCACTGCCTGTCACTGGAAACTGTCCTGAGAGAGACCATGCAGCTCTCCCAGCTTCCCCTCCCACTGCACGGACCCCACTGCCGGGAGCCACGGTCCCACGTGGGAGTGATGCCCTAATGGAAGAGGGAACCAAAAAACTGCTGGAGCGGATGCATCTGCCGAGAAAGTCACCAGGAGAGACACGTTAAAGCTCTGCTGCTGGTGGAGGATTTTTTTGGGAGGGGAAGGGACCCGAGTGCGCAGGGGGCTTGCCGGGGAGCAGGAGGGTGTCTGAGCCCCCACCTCTCCCCATGAAGCCGGTGGGGGGGGGGTGTCACAGCACCCAGGGCTCAGGGGCCCCTCCCCTGCACACTCACCAAATTGCAATGCGCAGATGGCAACAGGCATGCTTGCTTGTTCCCAGCAACACCCATAGCAAGCCTGCCCCGCACGCTTAACCCCTCCTGCACCGGGTGGCCGGGGCACCCTGGGGTGGGGGGGGGGGGCACCCAGAGGAGACACCCAGTGAGCTACTGGGCGTTATCACCTCTGTGGGAGAGAGGTGGATGGAAGGAGCTGAGGTGGTGGCAAACCGTGTACTCCAGAGAGCCAGGGCCGATTCCTGAGGGGCACGGGTGCAGCCCGCAGCCCCCGGTACCCCCCCAGGGAGGATTTTCACCCTCAGGACCAAGCGTTTCCCCCAGCGCTCGCTCGCAGCCAAGAAGGGAGGAGGTGCAGGATCCGAACCCCCACCCCGACACCGCGGAGAGGGGCTGTGCCCTGAGCAGGGGAGGGTGGGAGAGGCAAGGGGGGAGAACAAGCCCGAAACACCCCGGCCAGACCTCTCCAGGAGCAAGCTCCACTCACGGCACCCTGCACCAGCACCCGTGCAGTGAGGGAGCAGGATCTGTCCCTCTTCCCCCCGTAACGCCAGCATCCATCTCTCCCTGCTCCTTCCCCCAGGCCCTGGGTGCCCAAACCTACCATCGTCCCCCGCCGGGGCACCCCTGGGCAGGCACCCACAGGACATTACCTCCTCGCCAGCACCTCCTCCCACCACGGCATCCGTTTCCTTCCCCGGAGCTCGCTGCCTCGGGGCAAGCGGCACAGCACCCCAGGGGAGGGGACAGTGGCGTTTCCCTCTGCAGTGGGGTGTCCCCCCCCAGCACCCACCGGTGGGAAACCTCCAGCGACACCCACCCGACAGCTGCCACACCCCAAGGTGCCGCAAATGGGGGCGGGTAAACACGAGAGCCAAAATCCTGGGATGGGGGAGACCCCAATAACTGCAAGACCCTCTCATTTTCCATGCAGTGCGGAAGGGGGAAGAAGCTCCCAGCCTTCATCTTGCAAGAGTGGGGGGACTAAACGTGTCCCCCCAGGGTACTGCAGCTGGGAAAAGAGCCTGCAAAACACCCAGGAAGTGCTGGGGCCTCGCACAGCCCTGGCAGAGCTTGGCGGCGGCAGCAACACCGTGCCAGGGGAAACTGAGTCACAGTGCAGAAGTGGCTTGGGCCAAAGTGCAGGGCTGATGCTGCAGCCCAGGAACACCAACTCCAGTGGAATTTTGCTGCAGGGTCCGAAGGAACTCAGGGCTTCTCCTACACTAACCCACGGGTAGCCCCCACAGCAGCCCCCCCGGGAATGGCAGCATCCCTGGGAGGGGGGAACCGCCACCCCCCCAGGCACAGCGGCAGCTCCGCAACGCAGCGAGTTAAAATTCCCAAACTCCCACGCGGTGCCGACTCCTACGCACCTCACCGTCTGCGAGCTGGGACGCCGGAGGTGACACGAGGGTGGGACACACACACACACACACACACACAGCACCCTGTTACCGTAGGCAACGTAGAACGCTGTCACGCGCGGTCGCTGGCTCAGAGTGACACACATCGTCAGAGGCGCGGGAAGGAGCTGCTGGCCCCGAGATGTCACCAGCCCCAGCTCCCCGCCGGAGCATGAATTGCACCAGCCCACGGACAGCAGAGCCCGTAGTATTTCTCCCACGCGCCTCCGCCGAGGCACACGCTTCCCCGGTGACGGGGTGGGTGCCAAGAGCGCAGCTCTCGCGCGCGCACGGCGACCGCCAGCACACGCGCCCCGGGGCTGCCACGTGCGAGGGCACAAGTCAGGGCTCACATCCCCAAACCAGCTATCACACCCCCCCCACGCACCCCCCCACACCCCTCCGCCGACCCGGGTCGGGTTTTGCACACTCAGCCTCACGCAGGGTGCACCAGCACCCACGTGCCCGTGGACGGGGAGGAAACCAGAGCATCATCCCGCCCCGAGCAGGGACACCGCCACACCATCTTCCTCCTCCTCCTCCTCCTCTTCTGCCACACTGTGGGGACCCAAAGGAAGGACGGCAGCTCAGCCACGCACCCGGGGCCAAGGTTACGAGGAAAGCACAAGCGAAAGGCAGGCAGAGACAACCTTCTCCAAAAGTGCATCTCTCTTTGCAGGCCACTCCGCAGGGAGCAGCTGCCATCAGCCCACTAATTACAGCCGCCGTGGCTCCGTTTTTTGCTATCATTTTGCCTCCTGTTAACGAAGGTAGGAAAACCATTGGGTTTTTTTTTTTTTTGCATGCCCAAGGCAGCAATTAGCTATTGCGAAAGGCAGGGAAGAGGCTGGAGGCAGGAGAGCACCGGGCGCGCTGCGGAGGCGTGGAACAAGCGCCGATGCAGCGATTCGTGACGTGGCTCCCCAAAACCTGCTGCCCCGAGCCCGCTGCTAGCCCAGGGGCCAGGGCAGCCCGTGGCTCCCGCCACCCGAGCCCTGGCATGATGCATCTATGCGCAAAAGCCACCGGCACAGCTGCCAGAGCCTTGGTGCTGAGGGGCTCAGGAATCTGCCCTCGCCCCCGGGCTTCCCCAGCCGAAGGGTGCAGCGGCCCAGGAATTCCAGGGGGGGTGGAAAAAAAAAGAAAAAAGGAGGGAGTCTCCAGGCGAGCTGTCAAGGGGAATGTTTCCATCTAAGGCCTTGGTATTTCTCTCCCGGCGCCTGCACTAAATCACCCCAGCTCCTCTCATTATTCTTTTGTGCTTTACAAGGTAGCACAGCCGGTGGAGGAATGCAGAAGTATGCAGAAAGCAAACCCCAGCCTCTTCTGCACCAGCAAATACCTGCAGTCCTCAAGCCTTCAGCCTTCGGAGCGGCACAGCATCCCCTCCTGCAACCCCTGGGCACCTCGGCGAGGCAGAGGCGCAGAGCCCCCGGGGGCCCGGTGCTGCCAGACCTGGGGGGGGGGCTGCGCTGCACCCCGACATGAGGCTTCATCCACCCCTTCTCCCTCCTGCTCGGCACTGGGAAACAGGTTCCTCCCGTCCCAGTCCGGGAGCACGGCGGGCACTGGGCACCCGCTGCTGGGTGCTAAGGCATCAGCTGGCACACGTTGAGCAACTCTTTACTCCAGCTCTTATTTTTCCCCTCCAGCTGAATCTGTTTTGCAATGCTTTGGTGGGGAGGTGTCCGGAGCAGACAGCTCTCACCAGGCTGCTCCCCATGGCCTCTCCTCCCGCACTTCAGTCCCACCACAGACCCAGTCCTGGGCTTGTCTTTTAGGTTTACAGCCTAGAGCAAATGAGTGAGGCCAAAGCAACGTAGCAAAAGGTTTAGGATTTAGGTGATTTTTTTTTTTTAAAAAAAAAGCTAGCAAACGAGGCTGGGGGCTCTGTCTCTCAAACTCCTCTTGCAACACCACCCAGGTGGCCCCAGAACACAGGTCAAGCAACGGTCACATCCCAGCCCTGCACTCAGACCCACCCGGATCCTCCCAGTTCACAGCACGCCTGCACGCCCGTCGGTCCCAGCACCCCGCTGCAGAAGGGAGATGGCACCCAAGGATCTCATGGGGGGGTGGGGTGGGCAGCTGGGGGTCCCATCCCCAGGCAGACGCTCAGTCCCTGCTCGGCCTCGCCCGGCTCCCACCCAGCACACGGATGCTGGGGCTCTCCCAGCTCCCTGCCGAGCACAGAGGATGGCTGGGACCAGCCTGCCAGGCGGCTGGAGGAGAGGCCACAGGGATGGAATTAAAACTGAGGAAAAAATTAAAACTAAAGCAAGAGAGGGGTGACCAAGAGCACTGCCTTGAGGGACGGGTGCTCTCTGCTCCCGAGACCTCTACGAGCAGTTCCCGGGGCAGAGGCACAGCTGGAGGACACTGGAATTCTGGCAGGAGCTCAGGCAGAGCTGAGCCCAACCCAGTTCACCCACAGCCCTCACTGCCAGCCCAGCAGCGGGTCGCTCGGGGGGGGCGAGGGGAGAGGCAGGGATGCTCCAGGCAGCTCAGCCCGGCCCCAGTGCATTCAGCCATCCCCCCACTGCTCCTGCAGATGCTCATCGGATGGGGCAGCACCGGGTGCAGATTCACTCCGGTGGGAACAGGACTCAACGCCCTGCACATCCCTCCGCCTTATGCAGATGGGGAAACTGAGGCAGCAACACACCTGAGCATAGCATCAGCAGTCTGCCAGCCCCTGAGCAGGGAGAAGACCCCAGCAGTCCTGACTCCCACCTTTCTATATCCTATTCAGGAAGCGGAGGAACAGCTTAGCTTAAAATAAAGTAAAAACCAGCAGGCAAGAACCGACCTACAGAGCTCAAGGGAGTTTCACAAGCAAAACAACACCCAGAGAACAAGAGCGCTATCAGCCAGGACGTACGGGTACAGCTGTGATATTTTTAGCAGTATTACACAGGGACAGGGGATTCCTACCCCGAAGATCCCCCGGGGCTTAAAATAGGTCCCGTCACTTCCTCCCAGCAGCGGCTGGGAGAAGCATCTGCTTCTTCTGAAAGCCAGGAGGAGAGGTTGAGCCTTTGGGTCTTGGGGTGCTGCGAGGCACCCTGAAACCCAGGGAGGCATCTGGGTGAGCGCAGCACTAACCTTCTCTGCCGGAGCACCACAATGAGCTGCTTCCTCCTGCCCTGCTCCATAAAGCAAAAGGCCCGTGCAAAAACCAAAATAGCAGCAATAATTAAAAAAATACCCCTTTCATTCACAGCAAGGGAAACTGAGGCAGGGGAAGCAGAGCTTGTTTGACACCCTGGGGTAAAGCAGTGGCTTGCTGGGTTGCACAGCCTGCCCAGCGAGCAGGGGGTCCCCCAAAGCGGGGATGGGCTGTAGGGGAACCCCAGCAAGTCCAGCCACGCCACAGCAGCTGTGGGACAGCAGGAGGGATAACCCAATGCTCAGATCCTCACCCCGAGGCTGGCAGCAGCCCTGGGGGCAGAAACGTTCCTCCTGCCGCCCTCACCATGCGGACAAGGGTCACAGGATGGGTGCCCCGGGGTCCAGCACCCACAGCTCCCGACGGTCTCTGCTCCAAGTGCTCCCACAAAGTCCCACTCCAGATCACATCCCAGACAGGCGGTGTGCTGGGCCCCAGGTAACTTCTCCAATCCCAGCTAGCAGCTTTCCTTCACGCTGGACCGCACCGGCAGCAAATCCGTATTTTTCCATTTAAAAGTCCAAGCAGAGAGGGCATTTTCCAGGTGAAGGGGAAGAGTAAGCAACAAGGGGAGGGGGGGGACACGGCTGTGAGCCCCTTCCCTGCCCCAAAGGGTTAAAAAATATAGCCAGCAAAAGTGTGTCTGCGATAGGAAAAACACACGCGCTCCCAGGGAGAGCGCGCCGGCTGCTCCCGTTTCCCTTCCCGACATGCCCCGCTCCTGGGAAAGTGTAGGCTGTTTTCCATATATAACTGCAAACTGTTCCATGCAGTAAGAAGTCTAATTAAAGGGAGGGAGGGAGAGCGGGAGAGACGCCGAAGACCGAAAGGCAATATTTATACGAGGGAAGAAAGCTTGCATCCCGGGCACCAAATTAGACCCTTGCAGAGCAAAGCCCGTGATATCATCAGGAGATCAAATCTGGGCAGAGCAGCAGCTTTGCAGAAGAGGCAAATCAGAGCCTGGAAAATATGTACCAATAAATAAGAAGAGAGAGCCAGATGGGCCAGGAGAGCACGGGGAGGAGCAGGGGAAGGAAAAGCTAATCTGAGCCAGTTGCTGGGATAAGGCAGAGTGCCGTGGGAGGATGCACATACAACCCCAGCTCCCCACGAGCCTCCCGGGGTCCCCACTCCCCGTCCCCCACCACACCCCACCAGTTGTGTCCTGAAGCTGGAGAACCAGTTATTTAAGTAAATAGCAGGAATCTGCTTGAAAAATAAATATCAAAGTAAAGCTGCACATGCAGGAAGGGGGCTGGGGGGGATGTGAAGTGCCAGGGAGGGGGAGCAGCGCGCTGGCACGGTGCAGGAACCGGGGAGGGGGGAGAGGCTGCAGGAGAAGGGACACCCAGCCCAGGCACCCACCCACACAAGGGGTGACCCACGCTGCACCCAGTCCTCACCCCACTTCGACACCCCCAGTCCTGGCTCTCCCATCCACACATGGCTGCATCCCACCGCCCCGATGCTTCGGGGGCACCCCCTTCCCTAGTGTCCCCAGCCCAGCCAGGGCAGGAGGGGTGCAGGGGGAGGCACGCCGAGCTGGACGGGGAAAAACACGCACCCGGATCTGCTCTTCAAAGCCTCTTTGTTAGAGCTGCACTTCCCACAAGCGCCAGCCACAGCCCCAAGGTAATCCACAGCCAGCTAACACATTCCCAGCGTCTCGTTAGGTCCTCTGCCTACACTAGGTGTCAATGCATTTTAAAACCGTTAACGTACTTTTAATTAAGTGCCGATATATTTAAAAGTGGCCCTACCTAGGCTGAGCCCTCGCGGAGAGGCTGGCTTACCGCCCGGCCGCGGGGTTTGCTGCATCGCTCGGTGCTGACAGCGCCTTCGCCGACATCCTCACGGGCACTGCGCGCTCCGCTCCCGAGGAGGGTTGGGGACCGTTCCCCTCGGCACCCCAAAACCAGACCCGACCCAGTGACGGAGCCCCGGCGTGCTGGGCACCGCCATTCCCAGCGCTGCCCCGGCCCCACCTCCGCGCACACACACACCCTTGTGCCCCGGGCGCCCAGCACCGTCCTGACCTGCCATCCTGTTTATGCAGCGTCTGGAACCCCACACGCTCCCTCCCCCTGCGCTTCGGGCAACGCCCCAGAGGCTCCCAGCTGCACCAGTAACCCAGAGAAACTGGGATATCCCTTTCCTCAAGCGCCAGCGTGAAGCCACTGGCGAGGCTCTCACCTCCTGCATCCTTCCAGGCGGGATGGTGCCTTCCAGCTCCTCTGCCGCTGACCCACACCCCAGATTTTACCACCACGCATCCTTTATGCCCATAAATCACACCTCACTCTGCTGGGGGAGGGCAGCCTGCAGGCCATCCCCCCTCCAAAAAATACCCCTGCAACGATGCCAAGAGTCCTGAGCTTGCGTTGAGCTCTTCTTCAAGCAGAGGTATGACAAGAGGCAACAGGGACAAGACCACAGAGGGGGGCTCACACAGCCTGGCACCCCCACCACAGCGAGCAATGCCCCCCACTAGCACAGAGCCAGCCCCGAAGCCCTACAGCCTCTGCCCAGCCTCAAAGCAAGAGGAACAAACCAGCCCTGCATGGCCCCGGGGTCACCCAAGGTGACTGCCGGACACCAGCCACTTTGTACTGGTTGGACCTGGAGCTGTGGGAGGCTTTATACAGTCCCTGCCTATCACCGGCATTTATACAGGTGGGTATCTAAGCACCAGCGCTAATCTGGGGATAATAGCAGCTTTAGCAGCAATAGGGCAGAGATTACAACCGCAATCCGGGTGTTAGGGGCGTTTCGTTGGCAGTAAGCAGCACAGCAGGCAGGCAGGCAGAGCAAGACGATCCACGGGGAATAAAGCGAGCGGCCGGCATCTCGACCCGGCTCCTGGCAGCTCCCCAGTGACACCCGAGCCCAGTGCCGGCCGGTACTGGGGTATGGGAGGTGGACACGCTGCCTGCCGTGAGCCTGCTCGCCACCCAGCCGGGAAAAAACAAAACCCATCAAGTGCCCTGGGTTTTGTGAGGACAAGATTCCCCCTTTCCTCCTCCTCCTGCCCCAGGCGTCCTACCCCAGGATCGTTCAGCATGCTGTAATCCCCCCCCCACCCCCAAGGCTCTGGCTTCAGGGCCTGCGGTAGCGGGATCCTTCATCATCCTCTCCCTCAGCCTTCTGCACCATCCTCTGACCCCAGGCAGGGTCAGAACAGGTGGTTTTGCTCTCTGCCTAACAAGGACGGCAGGAATGTAAAAAGCAAGCCTCGCTGCCAGGGGAACCTGCTTGGTTCGGGATCCCCCAGCACCATTTGGGGTCCCCCAGCACCACTTGGGGAGCACCCAGCTCCCATGCAGTCCCTGGAGGGGAGCCAGCCAGCCAGGGTCCTGGGGTAAGGAGGCTGAGATTTGGGTAAGTTCCTCCTCTCTCTGCCTGCTTCTCTGGATCCCTTCTCGGTGATGCTCTGCCCAAACCGATCACCTCGAGCAAGGATGGAACACGGCGAGGTCTCAGGGGCTGAGAAACAGAGGTCGGTCTGCACAGGCAGCTGCGTCCGGGGGAGCGGGAGGAGGAAGGGAGGATCCCTCATTGTCCTTTCCAAAGGGAAAAAGGACAGTCCTCTGAATGGAAGTGCCAGGCAGGGCAGGAAACCCCTCCAGCCTCCTCGCTCCAGGCTGCATCTGCCCACGGAGAGCAGAGGACACCTGCATGCTGCACAAGTCCCCCCCGTGCTGCAGAAGCGCGATCTGCAACGTCTTGCAACGATTTGATGCATTTCACGTTCGACTGCAGGAGTGAGAAGATCCCCTGGCTGCTGCCCTGAAGAGAAACACCCAGATGCTGCGGGGAAGGGAGAGGAGGAAGAAGGGCCATTCCTGCACCGAGCCCCCGGTAAAGGCGGTGCAGGATGACTGAGCTGGTGCTCAGCGCGATGAGACTGGGCGCACGGAAGATGTGCGTGTCCGCAGATGCCAGGGACGGATGGAGAAGAGATGGAAAGAGGGGGAAAACAGCCCCGAGAAGGGAAGCAATGAATGGAAAGAGATGAAAGGCAGTGGGTCAGGAGTTAGCACTACAGAATTTAGCGGCGGATACGGAGCTGGAGAACGTTGCGGAAGGACTCTGGCTCACCAGAGCCTGGCCCGTGGCTGCACCCAGCCCTCGAGCATCCACTGGGTACCAGAGCAGCCTCCTCTCCCTCTCCCCTGGCTGAGCCTCCCCCAAAACAGGCACCTACAGAGCAACATCTCAGCACCCCGACCCACGGCTCCAGCCTCCTCCCTCAGCAGGGAAAGCGGCCGTCTCCTCCGGGAGCCGCGATCGGCTGCATTTGGCACCCAGCACACGCCGAGTAATTCAAGCTGCTCCTGGGAAGAGCAGCCCGTGGATTTAATACTCGGCAGAGCAGACGGGCGTTTGCAAGGCCGGCTCCCAGGGGCGCAGCGTATCCCCGGGGATGCTGAAGCAGGTAGCGGGATGAGGTTTTACAGCTGGTTTTTCCCCCGTGGGAAGGTGAACAGGTCTCGGCTGCTTGCTCTCTCCTTCCCCCAGGAGATCTCCTGCTCATTTGGGAAACACCCGCAGGTGCCCTGCAGCTCCCCGGGGAGGAAACACTGCCCAAACACAGTCAGCTGGTTTAGTCCTTTCCCTTTGTTTTTGGACAGTCCATTTGGGGTCAGCTATAAGAGCAATTCGTCACATGGGAAATAACACCACTTCAGGCCTCCTCCCTCAAATAAACCTCAAAAGACATCATTTAGGCGAGCTTAATTTGGACAACTAAAAATAGCCAGCACTAGTCACACTGGAAAATGCAGGCTGTGGAGCTCCACACTTTCACAGCTCGAGCCAGGACGTAAGGGTTTCTGGCTACGGGAAGGGTCCCCCCCCCAGCTCCACAACCATGTCCCTGCATGATGAGCACAGCCCCGCTCCCACGGGGGAACGGGTGGGCACAGCAGCACCCTTCAGGGACCCATCCCCGGGGCCACCAGCACCCTGCACAGCTGCTCCAATGAAAGTTTTGGGTCCCCACACTTTCCCAAGTAGGATGCGGTGACTCAGAGCCACGTCTGCACCAGGACACCCAGGAAAGATCAGCTGCTCTTTCAGCTCCTCCACAGCCAAGCCCAATTTCTGGACCCGGCTCCCTGCGGCTGATTCACCCCCACTTCCCCAGGCAAACGCAGTCAGGCCTCTCCGCCAGCTCTGCCTGCACACGGGATAAAGCCCCTGCACTGAGTAATGCGTAGAGGCGGGTTGTTATTACAGCTTTCCTCCTGTTCTGGAGCAGCAGGGCCGTCGCAAGCGACGTGACCCTCGTGACACACAATTCAAGCCTTGCTACAGCCTGGCAGCCCATCGCGCCGGCAGCTCGGGCTCCCCCACCGCCAGCCTGGGCATCACCAAACAGCCTCTGGCAGAGCCAAAAATCCAGCCTGCCTTCATTTCCCTGCAATCCCCCTCCTTGCACCCTGCTCCAGTGGCAGGAATAATATTTAACTCAGATTCACGCTGGAACAAGAGCTCCCTCCCAGCCTGGGTTACCCCCAGGCTGTCTCCATCACCGGGGCCATGCCGGATCCCTGCTCCCAGCACGGCCACGTGCCCACGAGAGAGCCCAGTGCTGGCAGAAAACACCTCTGGAGCGGGTGGCACTGGGCTGGGAAGCCCAGGGAAGCTCAGCACCACGCGCTGCCAGCTGCAGCGATATGTCATGGCACGGTTTTGTGTGCAGCCGGCGCCGAGGCGGCTCTCCCAGCACAGGGGACCAGCGGACAGGCTGTACGGGTGCCACGCCGAGCTGGGAGCCGCAAGGAGACAACCTGCCCTGAATTTCACAGCCAGATCGTGCCTAGAACTATCCTCTTCCCCCCAGGGTAAAGCCCGGCTCAGTCTGCACAGCCAACAAGGTGGTGAGGGCTTCAGCCCCTGCAGAAAGGGGATGAAATGGGAAAATGCTTGAGGACCGAGCCGTCCCTTCTTGCTCGTCCTCGTGTCCCTTCGCTGCTTGCAGCAGCGACAGCCTGCAAGATGCAATGAGCAAGAAAGCAGCTTTCCTATCCCTAGTTAAGAAGCATCCATGCAGCCCGAAGATCCGCCTGCAGCAGCCAAGTGCTCGAGTCAACCTGGGGTTACTTTTAAGTAGCTGGTGAGAAGGTGGGAAGAGAGATGAAGAGCCGGAGCGCTGCGATGCCACAGCACTAAGCCACTGGGAGGGCCAAAGCAGAGAGAGACGAAGCATCAGCATTTCCAAGAAGGAACAAAGGGCAAGAAAAGAAAAGCCGAGGGCACGTCATGGGGCTGGCCGGGGCGATTGGCACCTCCCAGGCAAGCAACAGGGTGGAGAAGGGACAGTAAAGCTCTAGCTGCCGCAGCAGGGTCCTTAATTAGCATCTTGGGAAACCGTGCTGAAAATCAGACACCTTCTGTCCGAAATCTGAGCCCAGACCTGAAAATCTGATCACTGGATCCAATGCTCAAAGAGCAAAGGTCACAGCCAAGTCCCAGACAGGCCTTGCAACTGTGGTGCAGGGCTGAGCTCCCCTGTGGTCCCCTGCGGTCCCCTCCAGCCCAGCTTCACCCCCGGCCCCCCCAGAGCAGAGGCAGCCCCGTGAGGGCCAGCAGCTTATTTTTAGCCTGAGGAAGGCAGGAGCCCACAAGCAGCCCTCCTGGCTCTTGCCCTTAGCACGGGGCTCGCTGCTTTTATTGCTGCCACTGCTGAAGCGAGCGCCTCAGGCCTCAGCCCACCCAGCCACCCCCTCCCAGGTTCTGCAGCGCTGGATTCAGCCCCGGCTGGCATCACCGACTGTCCCAATCCCTCCCCCAGCACGAATCCTTCCTCTGCCCAGGGAGGAGGAGGAGGATGCTGGGATCAGCCCAGGAGCCAGCGGCTGCCGCGGCCCCGTGGCAGACGGATCCGGCTTATTTACGGCTCCGTAACGGACCGCGGCGAGTTAGGCAGGGCTGACCTTTCTGTGCCTGAGACAAAGAGGAGATGCCAGCAGCTGCGGCGGTGGAGGAATCGCAGGGTCGGTGGTGCAGAGCCCTCCCCACCAGCCGGGACGGAGCAGGAGACCAGACCCACGCAGGGGGCTGGGGAGCCGGCCGGGGCCACGGGAAGCGAAGCGTGCTGGGATCCCAGCCTGGGAAAAGGAGGGATCGGATTCCTCCCTCCCAGTCCCCGCCGGACAAACTCTTCCGGGTAGGGACTCCTACGCGCTGCACTCTGCCCAGGCACACCAGCAGCTCGCTGCTCCCCGCAGACCCCGGCTGCTTTAACAGGGGGGAAAATACAAGGGTGCTGCATAAAAATAAAAAAAGGGGCGGATGGAGACTTGTCCCCAGCACCCCGGCGGCCGCAGCAGTGCTTGGCTCCTTTGGCTGTCAGCACCTCGGCTCAGCCCAGCTGCCGACTCATCCCTGCCATGGAAGCGTAGAAGCAAAAGTTTCTCCGTCAGCATAAAACACGGACAACTGGCCAAACCTTCAGGCTTGGCTTCTGCCACCCTGGCGAGGAGCCCCCACATTGGGGACCTGCCATGTCCCAGCTCGGGAGCCCACAGTGAGGCGGGGAGGGGGGGGGGGGGTGCAGGGGACCAGCCCACTCCCTGCATTAGGGGACCGGTGTGTCCCCACGGGCTCACCGCAGCCCCTCGTGCTGCTGGGGAGGGGAGGGTTTGCAGAGACCAGCAGCTCTCCTGAGCCAGCCCTTGGCCCTGCCAGCCGGGATGATCCTTCCCATGCCCCTTCCTTTGCTCCGAAGCGAGCCAGCCGCAGGATTTTGGCAGAGGACCGTATGCAGGGCCTGTGTCACAGCTGCACCGTGTCCCCTCCCCAGCCTGGCCCCCCCCTCCCGGTCCGTACAGCGTTTAGGACTGGATGGCACGGTGCAGAAGCACAGACGTCCCAGGGAGCCAGCCCAGGAGCACTTGGCATCCCACCTCACGCCCACGCCAGGGTCCCCACGTCCCTCTCCATCTGCCAGGGCAGCAGCGGCCTGTCCTTGCCCGCGAGAGCTTTGCTTTGCTGCCGAGGTGGTGCGGGCAGAGGGATGCTCCTGGCCAGGACTCTCATGGCCCCGATTCCTGACCCCCCCAGGGGCATGTTGCAGAGCATCAGCTTCCCACGGGTAAATCCAAGATCCCTCCCAGAAGCTCACAAATGCAGGAGAGCACCGAACTCATCTGTTACTCACAGAGAGCTCTCCCAGGATCTAAGTTGCTTAATTAGTGCTTTAAGAGTCACCATCCAGGTGGGTGACACACCAGTGGGTTGTCATGTGCTCTGCATGTCTTAAGCATTTGCTTTCTTCCTTTCTCTATCCAGGGTTAGCTTGCCTTTTTTTTTTTTTTTTTTTCCTTTTTCTAATGAACAAATAGAGGGGCAGGTTTTATAAGTCCATGGAAAGTCTATTATCCCTCTGCATTAAAGCCAAAAGCAACTAATTAAAACATCAAAGTCAGATGTTTCATTAGTTCAGCCTCAGAAAGCACTGGCAAGAGGTGACAGCAAGCGTGGCTCCCATGGCCGGCTGCACCGAGGGACCCCAAGGCTGGACCTGTACCCCGAAACACAGTCCTTGTCCCAGTGGGGAGCTCTGGGCTGGACACCCCTGGGCAGAAGGGGCTGTCACCCGCCTGTCCCTCTCCTCCGGCTGGTCACTGCTCATCGCAAAAGGTCTCTGCATACACCAACTGTGAGAGGAGGGAGGCTGGGAAGGGGTGCACCACCCTCTCCCCAGCAAAGCGGCTTCCCCCAGGAGCATCTCCATCGCCAGCACCACGGGACGGGTCCTTATTCCCTCCCAGGCACAGCACGAGGGCAAGAGGGGCAGGTTCCAACTCCCAGCTCACCCAGACCCATTTACTTCCTCTTCCACACACTGGTTCCCCACTTGTACGATAGGAAGGACATCACCACCTCCATCCATCCAGACCAGGAGGGCTCCAGGCAGCCAACAGACATCAGCCAGCATCCCTCACCCTGCCTGGAGCCGCTCCAAGTCCCCAGCAAGACACGGGAGTTGGGGAACACCGAGGAGGCGGCACCTCTTTACGCCGCAGCGGCCACCTCCCCATCCACTGATCTTCATCCCATTGCCATGGTCACACCGAGCATCGCTGCATCCCTCCCCGGGGCTCCCACTCCACCAGCCCGGTCCCTGCCGCTGCGAGCGCATCTCTTACCCAACTGCACCCAGAATAAAGCGGGGTCCCCACCCCACGGCTCACCCGGGGGTTTAACCCAGGTTTTCCTCCAGCTCTCAGAGAGCAGCAGTGATTTGCCAAGCGCAGCGCAGCCTTCCCCGGCGGGGAGGGGCCCTGGGCAAGGAGGAAGCCAGAGCAGCAGCCAGCCCTTTCCCCAGGCCCTGCTGCGGGGAGCAGCAGCAAAAAGGCATCGGGACAAGTCCCTGCTGCAAGGCTGCTGCTCAGCACCGGGCTCCCCATGTGCCCCAAATCCCCGTGGGCTCCTTCCAGCGCTGCTGCTACAGGCGTGTGCGACCACTGCAGGCAAGCTCCGCTCGTGGCCTAGCAGGGTGTGGGGGGAAGAAAAATAAGAAAAAGCAAAAGAAATAAAAAAAAGAAATAAAACAAACAAACAAAACAACCCAAGAAAGGAGCAGGGAGTGTGAAGGGAACCCGCAGCCCCCGTGAGGTGCAGGCAGGGAAGGAGCAGGCTCGTCTCCCAGTGCAAGGCAGCCAGGGAAGGCCTTGGGGAAGAGGGGGAACTCCAGGCACAGCTCCACCCCGGCGTTTTCTACTGCAAAACAATAGCGGAGAGGAGCAGCAGTCCCTCCCTGCTCTTACTCACCCTGCCCAAGGACCTGTGCCACCCTACGGCTCAACCCTCCCTGCCCCATCCTCTGCCCCGGGGGCTCCAGCACAGCAGGTCTGGCTCCTGGGGCACAAGGACTCGCTGACATTAACGGCAAGAGATCCTCCACATGCACCGGGAATTCCCTCCATCACCATCACAACCGAAAAAAAAAAAAAAAAAAAAATAAAAACAACAAACCCAAAAAACCACCCCACCACCTAGCAACACCCTTCACCCTCTCAAGCCTCTACCTGCAGCGCTTGCACCACCTCCCCAGCACCAGCCAGCTCCTGTCCCGCAGAGAAAGAGCCAGGGCTTTGCAGAGGTCCCCGTGTGTCCCCTTGCACGAGGCTGCTCCCAGGGCAGCACCCACGGGTCCGCTGCCGGCGAGGGTGGGACAGGGATGGAGCCTGCACCCCGAGGGCTTGGGTAGATGGAGGTAGGGGGAAGCCCTGCCCCGCTGCACTGGGAGCTTCCCAGCTCCGCTCGTCCCAGCGTGGGCACCCACTCCACAGTCCCACAGTCCCAGTACAGCACCCGCCTCGACGGGAGGCAGAAACCCCACATATCCCAGTCCACCGCCCCAAACAGGCTTTGAGGTATCAAAGGGCGCGTCGGTTTTGGGAGGCCTCCAAGACCACTCCAGCTCCCTCCGTGCAGGCTGGGAGAGCCCCCCCCCCCTTCCCCGAGAGGGCACCTTGCAGCCCCCCCTTGAGCCCACCCCCTCCGAGCCCAGGCCATCCCGAGGGGACGGGTGGGATTTCCCGGGGAGGGTCACCCGAGGGGGCAGCCCGGAGGACACGGGTGGAGCCGGGAAGGGAACCCCACGCCGTTGCGGGGTGGGGCTGGAGGAGCGCGGGGGCGTCAGCTTCTCTTGCTCATGATTAAATAATTTAGGTGCGTTTCAGTGCTCAAGGAAGCGAAAGATTGAGGGCACTGTCTGGAGCCAGACGGAGCGCAGGCAGCCGGCACAAACCAGGCAACAGCAGAAGCATCGTGCCCATTTGGGGGGCGGGGGGGTGGGTACAGAATGGTGCCCCCCCAGCCCCAGGACAGCTCCGGACACCCCGTGGGTAGCTCTGAGCACTCACCTCCACCCCGGCTCGCTGTCCCTGGGTCCCCACCGAGCTGCCAGTCCACGGCTGCCCGTCCACGGGCAGAAACAGGCTGCACTGGTTTGAGCTTTGCAATCCAAACCCCCACCCAACCTCAGGTCTCCAGAGATAAGAGCACAATAACCTATTGTCCCTCCTCCACTCCCTCCCCTCTCAGGATCTCGACTTGCCTCCGGCAAACCAGGGAGGGACCACCCAGCTCCACACCCCCCCACCCCCGGGGGCTCGCCTGGACCCCACGAGGGGCACGACCCCGGCCCCTGCCCGCGGATGCTCGGAAGCTCCGGGGCCAGGGTGCAGGCAGGGCTGGGATGCAGGCAGGGCGCTGAAGGCAAAGGCAGGAGGCGGAAGAGGCTCCTGCCTGCTGGCCATGTGGGCCAGAGCCTGGCTGGGTTTCTTATTTTTTTTAATTTTTTTTTTTTTTTTTTTGTCCCCTCCCCTACTCCTCCTGTTTTCTGCTGTGGATTTGATCAGCTGGATTGGTGCAGGCAGGAAGGGGAACGTGGGCAAACACCAGGCAGCCTTCCCCCCACACACACACACACCCCCCCACACCCACCCACACCCCCGGGCTCGGCGATCCCACCTTCCATCCCGCCCCACGCACACCCTGCTCGCGTTACCCCCACTCCAGAGGCACCTCGGCCGGCTGCGGGCGGGGAGCAGCACCCCTCCTGTCCCACGGATGGGGAAAACCACCCACGCAGCACCTTCCCCGCTCTGTCCTTGGGCTGCCGCAAGGCGCTTCCCCCCCCCGCCCCCCCCCCCCCCGCCTGCGCTGCCTCTGCCCTTCCCTCCGGCACCAGTGCCAAGCTGCAGCGTGGCCTGGGATGGATGGAGGCATCGGCCAGACCGAGCCCCACTCGCGGCGATCACATCCAGCCCCCCCCTCCCTTCCTCATCCTCCCTGCAGTGTCACAACACGCTGCCCTCCAACAACACGCGCGACCGGGAGCCCCACGCCCACACACACCCCCCCCCCCCCCCTCAAGGGCAGGCAACAAGTTGCAGGATACGATCGGAGCGGGTTCCCACCCACCACAGATGCCGGCAGGAGGGGGGGGGGGGAGGCGAGCTCCACGCCTCGCAAACCCCCACGCAGAAAAGCGGAGAAACCGTGGGCATCCCCCCACCCCAACCCGCCCACCTCTGGCTCCGCGACTGGGCAACCCCGGGGTGGGGTGGGAGGGGGGGACACACCGTGACAAGAAGCGCCCCCCCCCCCCCCCCGCCCCATCCCACCTGCTGCACCTGGGTGCAGCACCCCAGTACACACAGCGCTGCACAGTGGGAGAAACTGGAGTGGGCGAAAGCACCGCTCCCACCCGCTCAAGCCCCCCGCCGCGGGTGGGGCGGTGGGAGCGCGGTGCTTCCACCCACCCGTCCTCCCCCCCCAGCACCGAAAAAACAAACACCGAGAAGCACCCACGGGACCCACACACACAGAGCCCCCACTCACGCCCGTTTCCCTCCCCCCCCCCCCCCCCGCACTCACCGTCTCAGCCCCCACGGCGCCCGGCTGGCGGCAGAGCCCCCGCGGCTGGCCATGGGATGGGGATGGGGGGGTAAAAGGAGGGGGGGGGAGGTGGGGGGGGGGGGAGGACGGCGGTGGAAGAGCGGTCCCGGAGCTAACGGGAGAAAATGCTTGTCATGGCAACCCGTGCCGAGCCGAGCCGAGCCGAGGAGGGCTCGCCCCAGCCCGCCGGGGGAGGGGCTCTCTTAAGGTGGCGGCCCGCCCCGTCGGCTGCTTAAGGGGGACGGGAGGGGTTCGTACCCCCCTCCCCGGGCAGCACCGGGGGGTGCACCCCCAGGCAGTACGGGGATCCCCAGCGCAGGGCGGTGCGTGCACCCCCAGGCAGTGTGGGGACACCCTCACCCCCGCCCCGACCACCTCCCCGTGGATGCGCCCCGCCGGGCAGTGTGTGCACCCCCCAAGCAGCATGGGGACCCCCTCCAGCAGCACCGTGTGTGTGCACCCCCCAGGCAGTGTGGGGACCCCCCCCTCCCCACCCCGGGCAGGTGGGTACATGCACCCCCAGGCAGCGTGAGGGTCTCCTCCTCCCTGGCTGCACTGTGCGGGCACCCACAGGCAGCACGGGGAACCCCCCCCAGCAGCACCATGTGTGCACCCACAGGCAGCACGGGGAACCCCCCCAGGCAGGGTGGTATATGCACCCCCAGGCAATATAGGGACCCCCCAGGCAGCACCACGCATGCACCCCTGGGCAGTGTGAGGACCCCCCGGGCAGCGAGGTGATGCCCCCCTAGGCAGCGTGGGGACCCCCTGTGCACACACCCCTCAGCCACTGTGGGTACCTCCCCATGGCAGTGAGGTGCATGCACCCCCCAAGCAGCTGGGACCCCTCCCAGGGCACTATGGGTACCCCAAGAAGTGACACAAAGCCCTCCCCACTCCAGGCACGAGGAAGGCAGATGTCCGGAGCACCGTGAACGGTGGCAAAAGCGGGGTTCCTCAGGGGCAAGTGTGGTTTTGGGGGTTCCTCATGGGCAGCTGTGGTGGATCACCAGGAGCTGGTGTGTGCCCATTGGGGTGTGCCCAGCCCTGCAAATCACAGGGCACAGTCCTCCGACATCCGCTGAGGGTGACTGTCCCCTTGGGTGACAGCATCGCTTGGGAGGGGTACATGCAGCTCTGTGAGCTGCAGAAGGCTGAGCATAAATAACTGCTCCTTCGCCCAGCCCGACCCGACCCTCACTCTGTTTTTTTAGAAGCAAGCAGGAGAAAAATCTTCACTGAAACACACCTGAAGCGTGTGAAAGGCTGCGGTTGTACTGGAAATGCAGCGTGGCACCAGTGCAGCAACACTGGGTGTAGGCAACCTTAAATCAGCATTAATCCTGCCTGTATCCCCACGTTTGGGCACGCAACCCAGTTCAAGTTAAACCAGTGGAACATCTGTGCACGCACAAGCCCTAATTAATGCTCATAACGTTTCTCCCCTCTCCTTGAGGGCCTGCACCTTCAATAAGTTTGCATTCCTGAGCAGTCCCAGGGCAACGTGGTGCTGCAGGAGGTGGGTTATGCCAAGAGAAGTCCCCAGCAAATGTTTTGGGCCCTTTGCCGGGGGAATTCCTCCCTGGGCTTGCGGAGCCGTTATCCATAAAATCTCTTACGTTCAGATCCCAGGGAGTGGATCTGCCCACTCGGGTGAGTTGGTCAAGGTGCAGTTTCAGTGCATGGGCAGTTATTTGAAGTCAACTGAATGACTTCAGAGCTGCTGGCGTTGGACATAATAAAGTCTCTGCTTCCTTTCAGCAGTTTACGGCACAGAAGGCATCAACCCGCTCCTGTGCTTTGCAGCAGAGGGGACAAAAGGGGCCTGGGCTGGTAATTCCTTGCTCATCTTCAGTGGTGGGGTCCTTGGCATTTTCCTGGGGAGTTACACAGGGTTGTTCCTTCTTAATGTAAAAGACTCTCATGACAAATCTTGTATCTCAAAAAGCAAGCTCAGACATCTTCCATTTCTTGGCTCCATGGCTTGCCCACTACAGAAAGTGGGAATAAACACGGAGCTTTTAGCTGGTGCCTGGCTCCCCCTCCACCAAAATCAAAAGCAGACGGCGCTGACCACATCGGGTCTAGGTGACTGCTGAACAGCTTGGAAAATAGATGGTGGTGCAGACGGCAGACAGTGCTTCCAGTGGGCTGGGATGCAAAACTGCTATTGAGACATAATGGCCTTTTAAAACAGGTTTTCTGAGCTTGGAAGAAATCTCTGACCATCTGGATTTGGACTCCTGAAAGGAAATCAGCTTTCCTGCCTTGGGGAACCTGTTGTTAACAGGGCAATTCGCGCTCTCAGAAATGCTGAGAATTTGCAGTCTCCTTGGGCTTCGGCTGAAATGGGGAAAGGCAGATTTTACAGCTCGGGCACTTGCAGTTGAAGGAACTAGCCAAAATCCGTTTGAAAACCGTGCTTCCCATCCAGTGGCAGCCTGCAATTACAGAGCTGGTACTCAGCAGCTCCCGCCTGGTGTGTTTCCATTACAGAGAGAACAACCATAAACACTGAGCCTGAAAGCCCCTTCCATTTTACATTTAAGGAAAAGCACATGGAGGAAAAGTCAAAAGCCAGGCTGGAGTGGGAGCAGGAGCATCTCCTCTGAGCGAGCAGCCAGACCCCGCTCGCACCGACGCGTCCCCGCACACTGCAGCAAAGTGGGGCAGAGCAAGTGGAAAGTTCCTTCATGGAGCATTTTGGGGTTGTGCAGGCCCAGGGCTGATGCTGATTTACTCTGAAGACCCTTTGTGTGCCCCTGCTTCCCAGGACCTGGTGCTTGCTGGTGCCACCCCTCCTGCTCCATCTCGTTCAGGCCCCGGGGCCACCCGCTCTCCTGCTGTTGGGAGACGCAAGGCTTTGCCATCCCCGGAGAAGCGACAGGGATGTCCCCACGCACCGACGATGCTCTGCACTCCTGCACCCAGAAGAGGAGGGAGAAGGAAGCAAGCGTTGAGCCAGCAAAGCTCCCCACTCGTTTCCCACGCGGTCAGCCCGGAGCTGCAGGAAGGGACCTCCCAGGATTAGCTGGGGCTCCGGCTGCTGCAGCCATGGGGGTGGCAGCGGGGACAGGCTGCTTCTCGTTTGGCTCTTGGCAGGCGCTCACAGGCGAGCTCCGAGGGAGACGCTGGATCCCGCTGGCAAGTCTCTGCAGGGCTGCTCCGCCGCTTTATGCTTGTGCCTTTGGCCCCCTCGTTCACCTCCGATAATGGCTGGATATTCATTTCTTCCCCTCTGTTTGCCCAGAATGAGCTCTGGCCCCGTGGCTGTGGGGAGCACGTCGGTGTTGATGGTCGGGATGCAGCCCGGAGAGGTCACACTCCGGAGCTCCGGCCACGGGAGGGATGCACGGACCCGTGCTCCTCGCTGCTCTCCCCTCTTTGCCAACACTCTGCACCCAGGCAGGGCCGTGCCGGGGTGGGGAGCGGGAGCCCCATCCTAGCCCAGGAGGCATCTTCCTCCCTCACCTCTCCGCAGGCAAGTTCTGCTGCTTTGGAAAAGGAGCAAAGGCCCCCACAGTGACCAGCAGCATCGGAGCCCATGATCGGGGACCCAAACCCTGCGGGGAGCCCCACTGTGATGGGAACCTCAGCTGTTATCTGTATTTTGGCACCTCTTTTCTTTTCCAAATGCTTTTCTGCTGGGTGCTCTGTAAGCGAAGCAGACAGCAGTCCCTGGCCTGACCAGTGTCTGGCCTAAAAGCGACCAGCAGCAACATAAAATAAATAACCTCAAAATAGAAAAGATCGGTCCACCAGGTTCTTCTGTAAAAATCGGGCTTAACTGATGATTTCCCTTTAAAACCAGTATGAAACTTTGTAATAATTTGCCTTTAATGTCTCCCAGGCTGGGAACTTGTAGGTGGAGTTTTAGCCCAAAATGAATTGAATCAGCCAAGTTGTATCAGCCAAGTTACAAACCCATCAAAACCCGAGGCCAGATCCTGATCTCATCCCTGTGGGTATAAATCCAGCATCGCTCCGCTGGAATCAACGGGGAAGATTTTTGTCATGGTGCCGGATAGCAGAGAGCAGGATTGGACCCCCAGGGTTTCTAATGGAAACACTGACTGACTCTTAAGCACAAGGCAGAGTCGGGCGTCTGTAAAATCTCTCTCCATTCAAGGGCTAAATATAGGGAGAGAGAGCGCCAGCGATTTGACTTTCAGTTCTCAGGGATAAATAAATCCCGGATCGCTGCTGCGGGAGAGGCTTTGTTGGAAATGCCAGGGGCTGACGGGGGGTCCCCTTGCTCCGAGGTCCCCCCCCACAGGGCAGGGCAGGGGGGCCCGCAGGGTCCCCAGAGGGAGGCAGGGCTGGCTGAGATGCTCCCAGGTGATTCCCACAACCAGCCAGGGCTGGTGCAAAAGGTGTTTGTTTTGGTTTTTTTTTTTTCTGCCTCTTCTTCCCCTTTTCTCTCTCTCAGCCCCGAGCTTCAGCGCCCACAGATGCCTGTTCACAAGGCTCAGGCTCGTGCTCCTGCATGTGGCCGGTGGGAAGGGTCCCATCACTACCACGCCAGTTCCCCTCTCTGCCTTTTGTCTGCTTTGCCTCACTCAGTTCTGAGCTTTCCCCTTGCTCCGGGGCAGCTCCCCATGGCTTTGCAGCCCCAGAAAAATCCCACAGCCATGAGATTGCTAATAAACCTCTCCTAGACCATTTCTGCTCTCAATTACTCTAACAGCCCTGTTAATCTCTAATTAAGCAGCTACTTCATTGGGGAAGGGGGCTGGAAATAAAGAACAAAACAGAAGAGGAAGGATTTGGGCCCAGTTTTGCTTTATGGATGTAATTAGGAGACAAAATTGTTCACTCACCTAAGGAATTCATCACCAAACTGCCTGTGAGCTGACAGACACACTGTGTTTTCCCTGGGAGTCCTGTGACTGACGGTGCTTTTCCTTTCCCCACCCCTACATGTTCCCATTTGGAGCTGGAGCCACAACAGGCTCTAAATCTATGAGTGCCTGTTATTAAACCCCTAATATTTGCAACAGCTGAGGAAGAGCCTCTGAGCTGCTTCTTCCCAGGCACCCGTGGGCACGGTGAGGGGGAACGCCGTGCCGTGGGGACGCGATGAAGCCTCACCAGGGCTGCTGGCACGATGGAGCACCCCATCAGAGCAGTCTGTGGGTAGGGCAATGCACATGCTCCCCTCCTTGAGACCTTGGGGACCCCCCGGTCCACTCCAGAGGATGTCAGAGGGAAATAAACTAGATCCTCAGCTCCATCTCAAAATGAACATTTTTCCCTCCAGTTCTGACCTCATTTTGTTCCTCACATCAAGGAGGAACCTTGTACTCGGTGTTTGCATCACGGTAACAGCTCGGGGACCTTAGTGGGACTGAGGAAAGTCCCTGCTGCCAGGAGTGACAACGCGGTGGGTAGTGCTGAAAGAGAGGAGAGAGAAGTGACAGCGCGGGAGAGCGGCTCTCCCATCACTTGCAAGCTGTCAGTCCTGGAGCTGGGGAGGTGGAGGAGCACTCGGGCTCCTGAGTCCCACTTTGAAGCCTTCCTTCCAGAACTAGGGGGGAAAAGCCAGGCTGGGGCTCGAGGCCAATTCCTCGGGGCTGGAGATGCTGTTGGTCCCAGTCTGGGTGCTGCGGTACCCGGTATGGTGATGCTACAAAGCCCATGTGGGACCGTGGTACCAGGACGCAGCAGGGATGGGGACAGCACAGCAAAGGCAGGGTTATCCCCAGCAGGTCCCTTTCTGGGGGGCATTTGTGCCCTCTTGCTGACTGTCCCTAATGCGTGGGGTTGGGACCAGCCCTCTGGGAGGAAGGTACTTCCCTCCAGCCTGGCTCTCCTTGCTACTCCCAAAAACCTGCTTTTGGAGCCCAAACCACTGAAGAAAGCCCAGGGAGAGAAGCCACAGGTCACCATGCCACACGTGGAGCCCCAGCAGGGCTGGCATTGCCGCAGCAAAGCCACCCTGAGCCTGCAGATATTCACCTCCTCCACTCCCATGTGCTGCACTGCACAAAGTCAGGCTCCAGCATACTGTTACCAAAAAGGCCAAATTTCCCCTAACCCTACACTAGGGCTCCTTGTTGGGCCCCTGGGTAATATAAATAAGGGGCATTGCTGGTATTTTGCTGGTGGTAATGCCACAGGGCAAAGCTCTGGTGAGCTCAGCCCCTCAAATACCCACCGTGAGGGGGAGAGACATGATAAAGGTGGATTGAAAAAGTAGAAGATGAAAAGGTGACCTCTTCGCAAAATGGAAAAAGAGAAAGAAGAGAAAACCATAAACACTGCCAACTGCGTCCACAGGAAAACAAAAAGAAATGACTATTTTATTTGAATAATAACCATCAATAATACATTGCTAAGAAGCTGCAGATGACTGCAATTAAAAAAAGCATTGCATTCCCTGAGCAAAATCTAAATTATTCCTCACAGCTTCTCCGCTCGCTGAGTTATATTAAAATGAAACGATTCCTGGTGCGGCATGGCTCAGCAGAGCTGGAGAGCCCGGGTGGAAGGCATAAAAGAAGTAAAAAGGCGAGGAGAAAGAAGAGGAGCCCTAATGTAGGGGGTTATAAATATTTTACAGCCGAGGAGGAGTGGGGAGCCACGGATATAGATGCGATTGCGGGCGTCCATGGTGGGAGGGAGGAATTAATCACATAAACGGAGGAGAAACTTTTCTCGAGGAGCACATGTCCACACCCACGGCCGAAACAGCTCTGGAGGGTCCCTGGGTGTTGGGGACAGGCAGTTTCGGGTTTGCTCTGGAGGGTACAAAATGACTTGGTGATGATCACCTACCTCTGCCAGGTGCCGTGGGCAGCGTGCCGGGTCCAGGACAGGCACCGCCAATTCCTCAGGAAACACAAGAATGCAAATATATACTGGGAAAACCCCAAGAAACCCCGCAAGTGGGGCTGGAAATGCTCCATGCCGGGGCTGTGCATTACAGCCCGGGTGTTGTGCAGGGTCCTGCCTCCCGTGGCCCCGGGACAGCATGAACATCCCCACGCATGGGCTGTCTGCTGTGGGCACTCGTCCGGGGGCTCGGGGACAACATGCCTCTACGCTGGGGCTGTGAGAGGGGGTGACCTGCAACTGGCAGAGCCATGCAAGCACGCTGCACCCCACAAACTCTTCTCCTTGCTGCTGGTGGGCAGGATCCTGGCGCAGGAGAGGCCGTGGCTGCCACTGCAGCCCGGGGAGCAGGATAACCCTGCCGCACCTTGCACCCTGAGATTCACAAAGCCAACACGCAGAACAAACACCAGCTGGCAATCTCTCCTATCGCTATCCAAACAGCGGCTCTGCTATCTGGAGAGGAGCAAACAGGCCCAGGTGCTGGGCTCGCTGTACCTCACCCCCTCCCTCACCTCCTGCCCCTCCTCAGCCTGGTGGGAAGGGAGCAGGGAACCAGCTCCTCCAGCAAATGTCACTTTCCATGGGGACAGCAAACCTGCTCTCTCCCTGGTTGAGAGCAAACACATCCTGAGGCAGCTTCATCTCCTCCCCAGGCAGAGCTGGAGCCGAGGTCAAGGCCGTTTGTGCAGCTGGAGCCATTCCCCACCCTCCACAAACCGCTCGGTCCCTGGAGCTGACCGAAGCCAGCGTGGGAGGCTGCGACTTATCCGAAACTGCAGCCTGTGGCAGGACCAGGGGAATCCTCCCAAGGCCAAGTGTTTTCTCTTTCCCTCGCAGCTCTGAGCTAGTTCTTCCCAGCCATGCCAGGCACTTTGCAGCGGCGGGGACATCCCCATCCTCTCTGCCTCCTTCCTCCGCAGGCTGAGCAGAGGGACAATGCTGCAGACAGCATGGGATCCCTGTGCCCAGCTGCAAGCCTGATCTCTCTCTACCATATACTGGTCTGCAGCATCGTTGTGGGTGCAACTGGAGTGGTGCCTGGGGCCACCAGCCCCCAGCCATCTCTCCTCCCCTATCCCCCTCCACACTGATTGGAAAAGCTCAATGACACCTGCTGGGAGCCGCTGCAGGTATTAAAACCTCTGCGCCTAAGAGTGCCTCTTTAAAAATTAAAGCCTCAGTGAGAAAGAAATGAGTCATGACAAGGAGAGATGAAGCTCACGGCATCTGCAAATCACTGAAGAAAGGAGAGCTAGCAGCAGGGCCAGGGCGGGCTGGAGCTGTGACCGTCTCAGCTGCACTGGGTGAAAGGATGGAGATTAAATGGAAAGCAGCCAAGGCACGGGATACCCGATGAGGTATGCTGGGGGAGCTGGATATTTGGGTGACAGTCACTGTATGGGTGAAGGCACCTTCCCTCACCCTGGCTTGTGCGTCCCAACCAAGCTGAGAGCAGAACTCTTCTCTACAATCCTGCAGACACCAAGCCCTGGCTCAGCATCCAGGGACACCAGATGAGGAAAGACAGATCCCTGCCTCCTTTGGAGAGGTGACGGGGGCCTCCCACCTGCCTCTTGTGTAAAACACTTCCCTGACACACGGCAGCACACTGAAAGTGGATCTTGACCACCCATCCTCACCCGATGCTGATCTCCATCATCAGGTACCTGTGTGAGTGAGCAGTGTGGTTGGGCTGGCACCCCAGCTGTAACACCAGGGTCCCCAACACCATGAGGATGCCAAAGGCTCTGCTCGCCCCAAACCAGGCCCAACCTCCTGGCCACCAACACTTTCTGCTGAGTGCGAGGCCCCACAACACAGCTGGCCCTGGGACAGAGGGCAGGGTGCAGTGGAATTCCCTCAAATCCCGAGTGCCCACAAACCTAACACTGCAGTGCCCAATACTAACACACAAGCGGGAAAAGCTTGTGCTGCAGATATGGCACAGATGTATCTCTTCTGCAAGACATGCATGTGTCTCACATCAGCGGTGACGCCAGCAACTTATTTCCCTGCTGACTGCTGAGACGGCTGATCTCCTCCTCAGCTGTGATGTGTGAACCTGCCCTTAATTTCCAGTGGCACCAATATGTTTTCTTCCTTCCCTTTTTCCTCTGCCAGCCCCAGTTTGCTCCATGTAGGACATGGCAGGCAGTGATAAAGCACCGAGTGGTGCTGGGATGCCCCAAGGCTGGCACAACGCAGGCGCCCGAGGAGCAATTAGCTAACAGAGGCCAAGGGCTGGGCTGGCCTCGCCAGCCAGTAGTGTCCCTGGCAGCTCACGGTGAACCCGGGTCATGCATGACACATCACATACATAAAGGATGTGTATGTATGAGTCTAGAGCAGAGCTCCCAGAAAAAAAAAAAAAAAAAAAAAAAAAAAAAAAAAAAAGCATTCACTTTGGGAAGGGAAGCCAACAGGGTGTGTAAGCAGGAGGGTGAGTGAGCATCCCTCCCCAAGCCCGAGCACGGAGCTGCACCCTGGCCAAGGGGATATTGCAGCAGGCAGGAGAAGGGATGAAGCTGCCTACATCTCTGCAGGACTGGGATGCTGTGTATTTATGTTTAAGGGTGCCCATATCCAGGCCAGGTGTTCGGGAGCAGGGACGCAAGCCTGCGGCCAGGACTCTTGTGTGCTCGGCTGACTAGCGCAGAGTCGCCAGGGCTGCCTGCTGTGTGGTCTGGCAGCTGTGGAGCTTCGTACGCATATTTGTAAATACACTGAGCCCATGGTTTGCGGAGGAAGACGCGAGCCAAGCGCCTGCGATTGTCTGCACGGGCGCGCAACCTTTGGGAAGTGGAGCCTTTGCGCTCTTTACCGAGCTCAACAGAAATTGTTCTGCTCTGCCGAGCTGGAAATTGGCTGCAGATACCATCACCCAGGCATTGGGTCTGAAGAGCAGACTCTCCTTTCGGTCATTAGCTGCGGGCAACACCACGAGCAGACAGAGAGGAGGAAAAGGACCGACGTGGTCCCTCAGGTCCATCGTGGTGGCAAGTGTGGGCTCAACTCTCCCCGTGAAAACCCAGCTGCAGGAGGAAACAAGGCAAGGAGATGTCTGCAGCAGGGAGAGGAGGTGAAGGTGCCACCAAGGAGAGCCTGGGAAGGCTTGAACCCTCCAGCCCTGCCACACTCACAGCCCCACCACTTATCCTTTGTCCTGGTCCCCCCTCTGACTAATCATCCTCCCATTCACCCTACTCTTCTGCTTCCATCCCTGCCCGAAACCCCAGCAATCAGCTTTTTCCTCCCCCAGCTGACCTGAGCAGGGATGGGGAAACATGGCTTCCAACCCAAATCCTAGAGCAAACCAAGAGGAGACAAAGCAGCCGCAGGACCGAGGTGACTCCCTCCGGCAGCCCGGGAGATCGGCGTCCAGCTTTTGGACAGCTGAGATGCTTTTTGTCATTCACTGTCGGCTGACGAACGGCACGGCAGCAGTTGGGCATCGGAGCCAGACGAAGCGCAGCCTCGCTGGTAGCGTAATTCAGGCAATGCCTTTAAAGGGAAAGGGCTCCGGAGGGACCGGTGGTGCAGGCAGCACTATCTGCCTGCGATGACTAACTCGCTCCCTCACACACCCTCTGCTCCGGGGGCCATGGCAAGGAACCACTATCAGAAAGCAGAAGCTGGTTCCTTCCCTCTTACTCCCCACTAAGATTTTCCAGTGACCGATTGTTCTGCAGCGCTAACGGAAACTTGCCCAGTCTCTGGCTGTTTCATCGCCGGGGTGTTTGTTTGGGGTGGTTTGTTTTTTCTTTCCCTAGCTGTCTCTTGGCATCATCTGCCCTGAACTGACCGCCCTTAGAGGATGAGCATCATCTCTGGCATGGCACTGTTGCCTCCGAGCAGGGGACTCACTCAGTTTTGCTCCAAACATGAGAAACCCACAAGGACAAGTGCCTCATTCCCCTGCACCCAGCTCTAACATGGGTCATCGGGGATCCCCAGCAAAGGGGAGCCAGCCCTGGGCACAGCACGATACAAACCACAGCCCACCATAACAGCAGGGGCTGGCATTGCTGGGCACAGGCTCCAGAGATGAACATGAGTAGCTTGGGGAGCAGGGGGGAGATGGATGCAGGAAGCCCCCCCTCCCCTGGGATTTCTTAGAGTGAGCCAGGAGCAGCAGCACGAGCTGCAGAGGAGGAGAAGCTGCCACCCAAGGGGACAGGCACCCCAGCATCCAAAAGGGACGGACCTGTTTCCCAACCCCCCCCAGGTACCAGTCTGACAACGTGATGGAAAATTCCAACACTCAAGCACATTTTGGGAGTCTGAAAAGCAACCGGCAAAAGCCTCACATCCAGGTGCTGAGGAGCCTTGCTCCAGCTCCCCGGCAGAGCCGGTCCTGCCCAGCCGGGCACCCCGTAGCTCCCGGCCACCTTCACTCCTTCTCTGGCAGCAAAATGACACCCAGCCAGGCTGGATCCAGCCCAGCTCCTCGGCCAATGCCACCGACACGAACCACAGCAGCATGTCCAGCTCTGTAACTCACCCAGCCCACTTCCTCCAGTGCACTAATTCAGCCTTAATCAACGCCTCAATTATTAATTAAAAAACCCCACAGACTGTAATCCCCAGTCCACACTCAACTAGAAGCAACCAACAGCCAAATAGTTCTCCTAGTGCTTGTTCCCTAAATCTGTTCCTAATTAGGAGTGGACTTACCCCTGCAATTAATTGCTGGAGCCATTCATTAGTGACTAGATATCACAGATGATCTGTTCAGAAAAGGAGGCAGCAGAGTGGCTAATCAGTTCGTAATGAATTGAGACTGTCAAAATGGTGGCAAAGCCTCTGTCCCTGGCCAGGGGACAGCAGGGGCTGGAGGTTTCCAGCAGAAAGCTCCTGGCTTTGGGACAAGCGGGGTTTGGGATTTTTTTGCACGGCTCTGGGAGTGCTGCAGAGATGGTGCCGGGGATGCTGCCAGCCCCAGGGGCTGTCACTGCAGACCGAGGAGCTGCACCCAGCGTGACGCAGAGCCAGTGTCCCAGCTTACCCCAGTCCCACGTCCCCAACCGCCCGCTCCTCGTCACCACCTCCAGGCCCCGGGGGGGGGAGCTGGGACTGAAACAATCCTTCCAAAGCAATTACTCCAAACTAGCTGTTCTGACTCATCTCCAGGTATCAGCAAGCCTTTGGGAGAACGCTCCTCAGGGCCAGTTCTGGGCTACAGGAACCCTACTTTCTCCCAGGCTTCCCCCCGGGGCACCACAGGGTTTTCCCCCCATGCCATAAGCGCTTCACAGACCTGGAAAATCAGCCGGGTCAGCTCGTGTAACCCAGCATCAGGCAAAGACAGGGAATGTCCCCCTTTGTGTGGCATCACCAACCTCGCAGGAGTCAGCAGAGCAACACAGGGTGTAAGGAGAGCACAAGGTTTTTCCTAACCGCCCCTTAAGCTAGGATAAGGTCTTCCGTGCCTCAGTTTCCCCAGCTCCCCACCACCCTCCTGTCTCACACCACAGGGTGCATAAGGCAGGGGAAGCCTGAAGGCTGCAGTCACCGCTGAAAGCATTGGGTGCTATTATTAGCTTTAAGGGAAGTGAAAGTGCTTCTGTGCCTCAGCATTTAATTTTCCCTACTAATACAATCTGCATGGAAACAAATTAACCCCCCCTACACCCAGACCCACCCTGGAAATCACCAGTCTGCAGGTGAAAAAGCCACAGGGCCATTCCCCAGGGCTGGGGAGCTGCAGCTCAAGGTTCCCTGTGGGTTGAGGATGAAGTTACAGCTGTTTTTCAACAATTTTACCATAATCAGTCTGTTTCAGTAATGCACAAGCTCTGTGCTCCCTCCACCACTTCCAGGTCACCGTGAGGGGGCTGGAGCCCTCGGTGCCTTCACTACCAAAGCAGCTCCATGGTTTCTCAAATAAAGATGCTTAGGAAGAAAAAAAATGCGTTAAGTGACAGAGGAGTTGAGCTGCATTCTGGGCTAATAGCTGGTGAAATTATATTAAAAATGGAGCAAAGCAAACCCTTGAAGGTAGATTAATGTAAACAGCAGGAGAAACTGGGACGCAACTTCTAAGCAGGAATAGCTGTTTATTGCTGGTTGACAGGGGAAGCTCAGGTGACTCACACTGGGGACTGGCAACCAGTTCCAGCTCTCCTGGAGACTGGCTTGACTCAAGGCTGAGTGACCAATGACCGGTCCCCTGGTGATGGGCTCTGTGACAAGGACCTCGTGCCTCTTGGCCCTGCTCTTAGTGGGGACAGATTTCTTCATAAAGCAGCAGCTCCAAGCCTGACCAGACTCACAAAACTGCATTTCCCCCAGCAGCTCATCAACATCCACATGCTTTCCAGCCACCACGAGCCAGGATGGGGCTGAGCCGATCGCCTCAGGGCAGATGGGCTCTGCAGTCCATCGCCAAGTCCTTAGGGGAGCAAGAAAGGAGGGTTATTTGCTGCTTCTGTCTGGCAGCTGAGGGCAGGGAGGATATCCTGGAGAAAGCTCGGGAGAGCACTCAGACAGGGAAGCAGTGTCCCCTAAACATCCCCTTCAGCCCCAAGCCAGCACCTGGGCAGGCGGATGGGGGGGTGAGTGAGATGGATAAATAGATGCTGCAGCGAATAATGAAGGCATTTGGGTGTAAGACAGACAGAAGTGGGCAGAGTGATGGATGCAAAGAGACAGAGAGACAAGTGCATGGCCAGACAGACGGCTGCACGGCCGGAAAGGCTACGGGTGCAGGGAGAAGGATGGGCAGAGGCAGCAAGGTGCACACGTATTCATGCTGCCTCTGGAAGAGAGCCACCTGAGGAATAATAATAATGAATTATAATGATAAGCATTCAGGCTCAGCTGTGCTTTCATGCCAGGCTTGTAGGGGCTGAGGGAACCAGGTCTGCTACAGCCCTGCCTGCCCGCTGCCTTCCCTGGCCCCACGCCTCAGCCAGCCTCGAGGCCACCAGGACATTAACCTGCTTTTCCACCAGCAGCTGCTGGCCACGTCAGCCAGCTTTTAATTAGACCGAGCACTTCCGAGCATCCCCCGCAGCCCGTTTGGGAAGATCTGGGGGCTGGCAGAGCCCAGCCTTACAGCCAGAGCCCGCACCTGAGCAAAGGCAGCGCTCGGGGCTCATCGCAGCTCGGTGCCAGGTCTCCATGCTCTGCCCGCCACTCGTGCACCCCCAAACCTTCCCCGTCCCCCTTTAGAGGACGTCCTCACACAACTGCTGCCTTACCAGTGCTTCTGAGCATTTGCTGCTCCCCCCTCCCAGAGCTGGGACAGTGCCATGACCTGCCGCTGGCTGTCAGAGGAGCCAAGCTGCAAGGAAATCTGGTGCGTGTCCCAAAGCCTCCACTCCCAGAGCCCTGTGATTATGAGGATTTCACTTTCCTTTTCTTCACTTTAATTTGCAGCTTCTGTGGTTGCAGAGCTGTGCTCCTCCTAGGAGAGGGGAGGGAAGGCACCCACTCTGCCAAAGCATGAACCCTAACGACACGGAGCATCCAACCCCCTCTGCAAACAGGAACACCCCCCCCCCCGCCAGCTATTTTCTGTGGCACGGGGCCACCCGTGCCCAGCTCCATGCACCTCTCAGGGGAACTTGGCAGCAGGTGCCCGGCTCCTCACCGACTAAATCTGCTCCCTGCCACCGGCCAAGGGCTGACGGGAATAAACACATCCCCGAGCCTGCTCGTGACATGCCTTTCCATAAGGGGAGCGAACCTGCCGGCACCGCGCGCTGCTGGCGGAGGTGCCGCTCTCTCCCGGCTCGCTTCCAGGCCAGCGGGTCACTGGGAGCCAGGCAGTGGGTGCTCCTGAAGGCCGGTGTCTGCTGGGCACCCATGGCAGGGTGCTCAGGGTGAGAGCCCACCCACAGCCCCCCATCCTCCCAAACCAACCCCTGCCAGCGCATCACCTGTGGTCGGTGCAACCCCCCCCCCCCCCCAACACTCACCACCTGACCTGCTGGTCACAGCCCTGGGTGAGCTGAATGCAAAGAGGCTATTAAATAAATTACTTAATGAGCATGTTAATTAGAGATGAGAAGGCTCTGGGAGGGCAGGTGGGAGGGAGAGGAGCTGGCTGACCTGTGCACCCCCCAGGCAGAAGGGCAGCCCTGCGTGGGGGGACACCCCTGTGGGCTGCTCTCGCTGCAGTGGGGACACAGTGGGGGGTGGCTGGGACCCCTGGGTGCCACAGTGGGTTCCAGGTGCCACCTCCCCCATCAGCAGGGAAGCCCCAGCGAAGAGAGTGTTCAAAGCATCACTTCCAATATCTGTCTGTTTTCCCATCCTGCCATGGAGACGCCTCTTTATATAAATCCTGTTAAGTAGGACGGCCTTTTATATCTCTTTCTGCCATCGCTGCTGGTGGCTGTGGAGGCTCCAGGCCCCCGAGCCATCCCCGCTGCCTGCTTGGCAGCATAGGAGAGAAGCGATCAGCCCCGTGCCATGGCCATGCCAGTGCTGGAAGGGGCTGCACCCAGCCCAGGGACCAGCCACCAGTGCCAGCTGGGTTCATCCAACACCGTGCCGGGTCCCCGAGGGCACTGGGATGGCTTTGAGCCAGGACCAAGGGATGGGGAATTAATTCAAGTGGCTGAGTTCATGCAATGCCCTCCCCGGGGTGGGGGATGTTGTAGCAGAGTAGGTGGAGCCGGGGAGCATGAGTTGGTGGCACAACCACACTCAGACGCCTTTCGATCCCCCCGTGCTCAGCTAAGAGGGTCCCATCACTGAGGCAGCCCCCTGCTCAGGCCAGCAGCTGCCCAGGGGTCCATGGCACCCCCTAATTCATGACCCTTTATGCTTCCCTCTGGCCAGAGCATCCCCTCCTCGCTGTCCCCCACCCCCGCGCTGCTTTTTCTCCAGTCCTGTCAGACATCTAAAATGACGGCTTTAACAAGGGTAAATTTTTGATGAACAAGCTATTAAATATTTGTGGCCATTGCATGAGCTTTCAATTATTTAGCATGGAAGCGCAGGCAAGGTGTAGGCAGCTCCGGCAGCAGTGACCTGGGATGCCGTGCTCTCCCGGTGACAGTGAAGGACGCGGTGGCTGCGTGGGACATGGATGCACTGGGGATTGCTGGGGGATCCTGGGCAGAGCCAGCTAGAGACCCTCCACCCCGCACTGCAGGGAAAAACCTCCAGGGACAAAGACATTTCACCAGCAAAATCATTTTAATTCCCATGAAAACTCTCCCAGGGAGCGAGGGGCCACTCGAGCCGAGTGAAGCCTCGCTGGGATGGAGGCAATGCTGCACCATCTTGCTGCAAACTTAAATTTGCTGCCTGATTTCGACCCTCACATGTTTTCTGCTTCTCTTTGGATTTGCTGCTTTGGCCGTGGAGTTGCTCCCAGCAGCACAGCTCCTGGCTCGTGATGTGTCCTCATCCCCAAGGCTTGCTATGAGTGGGATCTGTGGGGACACTGGGAGCTGGGATGCTGATCCCCTCGCTCCCGAGGCTGGACAAGATGAAGATTTCCATTGCTCCCATATCTGGGCTGGTCCTGAAGAGCTGGCGGGCTGGCCAGGGGCCTGAGCTGCCTGCGAGGAGGGGACAGACATCCCTGCTCATCTCCTGCCTGGGGGAGGTTTGGGAAAGGCAGGAAATGCAGTGACATGCCAGACACGTGAAGGATGCTCCTTGTGTGCTCTGGTTGCCCGAAGCCGTGGTTACATGGGCTGCAGCTCATCAGGGCACTGGCCAAAGTAATTTCTGTCACTCCTGCTCCTTCCTTGCCCCAGCGGGATGGGACCTGGCATGACACACATGCAGCCAGGCAGTGTCACCCGCTGGGAGGGCACTGGGCAGATCCCTAAGGGGGGTACGTCGAGCCATCCTCGGGATGCCAGCATCTCTGCTGGCTTCCCAGCTGATGATCAAACCCTCAGCATCGTTTGAATCAAAAATCACATTTTCAGATGCCATCGTTTCCTCACAAAAGAGATGTGGGGCTGTGACCAGCTCAAGCCTGGAAACATCCCAGTGCCACATTGTTTGCAGAGGCAGGGGCATCCCACCCTGCCTCAGGCACGCTCCAGCTTGGGTGTTTCTTATTTCCCTACTGAAGCTGCTGCTTACATTTCATTCCTCTTGTGTGCAGAAACATCACTGAAGGGTATTTAACAGCTCCTGGGTCTCACTCCTCCTCTGCCAGCTTCCAGCGTGTGGCAGAAGGATGTCAGCACCCCTGGGGAGCCCCAGGGAGCATCCCCAATCCCCCATATCCCTCGCTGCAGCCTGCAGTCCCAGGGAGAGCTGCTGCTACTGCAAGTTTGGCTGCATCACTGAGGGAGCTCGTTATTGCGTTGGGGCTCCATCAGGGTGCTGGTTCATGAGCTGACATCGAGTGCACAGACACCACCTGAACCTGCACCCCGCTGAACTCGGGTACCCGCTGTCGTGGGGCTGCTCCTGCTCAGTGCTTCGCAGTCAGCCAGTCCTGGAACATACCTGGGGGAAGCAGCCAAGAGGCATAAAATCCCTGCTGAGCCTCTGCCAGCCAGAGGAGTGGCAATTAAAACAAAATGATTAATCACAAACAGTGAGTGGCTATAAAACTTTCCAGTAATAGGAGTAAGAGTGGGGTAAGCAGCTCAGGAGCTGAAGAGGCTCCTGGCTGTAGCAGGGGAGCAGTGCTGTGTTTCCAGTAAGGATTAGGAGACGAGTGCTGGTCCCGCTGAGGGGAGGGACGGTCCCCGGTCACTCACAAAGTGCTGAGTTCCCTTTTGGCTTCAGACGGAGACGAGCTACTTGGCTGGAGGTATCCCCTCGGCCAGGGCTTCTTGAGCTGGATGCTCTTCACCACGGTGCCCACCACATCGCTGTCTGCTCGTGGCAGGGCTGCTCTCATTCCGCTGGGGTGAGGGGGAAGGCCAAGGGCAGGATTTGCCCAGGGGTCTGGTTTCCACCGATAACAGATGCTTGAGCAGGGCGCATTTCGGATCGCCTTTCCCCAAGCATCACGTCGGCTGCATCCACCCCCAAGCTGCATCCCGGCTTGTGGTCTGCTCAGCAGCCAGGGGAGCACCCAGACCTTCACCCCACTGCTGCGCTCCGTCGTCCCCACCCGTGATGGGGAAGGCAGGGACGCGGCCAGGGGTGTAGTGCAAATAAAGAACCAGCGATCACAAAGGGGAGGGCTGGCCTTGCGACCCCCCGCCGCTGCATCACCCACCACCGCATGGCAATGGAGACCAGAGGCGAGGTGCTCTCCCCCTCCTCGGGACCGATCCAGTTCGCATTTACTCCAGTGTGTGTGTGCAGGGCTGGCAGTGCAGAGGCCAAGCAGCCCTCCTGGCTGCTCACGCCTGCGGTCAGGTATGCAAACTTTCTTCCCTTGGAAGACAGGAAACCCAAGGATTAGCTGGGCTTTTTCATTGCCATGACAACCCTAAAACATTTATCAGAGATAATTGCTCAGAGGCCGGATCCTGATCTCCTCTGGGCACAACGCTGCAGCAGGTTGCCTTCTGCCCGCTGCTCCTCCTGCTTTGAGACCGGCATCTTCTGTTCATCGCCATCCCGGGGCAGCTGGGCTGGGAACTGCAAGCAGAGGCTGAGGACACCGTCCCTGCCACCCTCCTGTCCCCGGGAGGTGCTGGGAGGGTCAGGACAGGGCTCCTGGTGGGGAGGGATGCTCTTTCCATTTGATACATCGGCTTAATATGAGGGGCATCCATTCTCCCTGAGAGCCTGCCCACAGCAATCGAGCTGCATCGCTGTGGCGGGAAGGAGAATCCATTTCCAATACTTTATTATTCTTATTAATAATACTTTTAAAAATTGACTTAAAATGGTGGTGCTGACTTTGGCACAAAGTGTGTGCTGGGACTCAGGACTGATTGGGGTAAATGGGATTTTTGGATTCATCTCAAGTCATTAACTCTTCCCAGCCAGTCATTAATCCCCAGGAAATGCCCTGTGACTTGGATCATTGCTGCTTAATTAATACAAGCTCCCATCCCCAGGAGCCTGGGGCCAAATCCTGAAGTCATTCTGTGCAAAGCTTCCCCTTGGCTGTGGGACATGCTCCCCAAACTCATGGTGCCAGCGAGAGCCAAGCTGCTGCTGAGGGATGTGGGTGCTGCGGGATGCGGGTGCTGGTGGCGCTGGCAGAAAATTACCCACAGACTGGAGCCAGGGATAACATTTTGTTGTGGGTTTGTACAATACCAAGCACCATGCCATGGCCAGGACAACCTCTCTGAGGCACGAACATGACCCTTTGCAGTGCAATATACTATAGTAATAATGCAGTCGCACAGGAAGCCTTCACACACGCTCACGTTCCCACCATCCCCAGCAAGGGACACGCAGCAAATGCTGTTTCTTCCCCTCTCTCTTCCAACAGCTCACATGCAATTAGTTTTATCCCCCTTAACTTGTCAAAAATAGAAAATGCAACACCTCCTCTTCCCCGCTCTCCCCTGCCCTGGTCTTTCATGATCCCTCTCCTTAAAAGAGAAATAAAACCTCATTCATCACAATAATGATTTTTATTTCCAAGTGTTGCCGGTGATTTATGGACCTGTTTCCCGAAGCCGTGCTCTCCCACAGCAGAAATAGATGAGTGTGTTTAGGGGTGGGCTGGGGGTGCCAGTGGGGGAATGGGGATGGGAGGGAGGGACACACAGAGACACTGTGGGCGAGCACGTGCCAGCGAGACCCATGGCAGCCCAAGCTGGAAAAAAGGCTTGAAATAAACGAGGTGGTCTGATAGGAAAGGGAGTTGTCACCCATCCAACAGCCAGAAACGAGCCCCTGGTGCCACACGGATGCAGGAGCATCGTGGGGTGGCCTGTCCGTGCCCTGTGGCACATGATGCGGGCTGGGTGGCATCACCCGGCCCCGCTGGCACTTGAGGCTGTGGCGACAAATGAACCTGTAAAAACCCGAGTGAAGTGGGGCCATAAATCCCCACCACGGGTCCGGGTAGGAGCCGTGCAGAGCGCGCCGAGGGAGGTCATGCTGCCTGCCGTGTCCCACCACGGTGATTATCTGGGGGCAGAGGCAACGTGGGGCTTAAATATCAGCAGGATTTCGGTTGTGGCACTGGGCAGCCGGGCTTCCAAGTCCCACCAACACCATCCCACAGGCAGTGCCACTACCAGTCCTCAGCTCCCCGGCCACTGGAAGCCTTTTGAGAAGAGTCTTCACCAGCCCCATTGCAGCTGCCTCCAAACCCAGACCCTTCCCAGAATCACTAGTTGCTTTGCAAATTTAGGCTGCCTGTGTATTTATTTTTGCCTGCATTTATTTGCCTGCATCTCGGGTTTTTTTTGTTTTTTTTTTTTTTTCTGTTTGTCTGAAGTTATGGCTCAATTTCAGGAGTTAAAGAAAACTCAGTTTATAAATAGTTTGCTCAAAGCACTGCTTTCCAGAAATGACAGAAGTCAGCTCCCAGCAAGCGTCGCTTCCCCAGGGGAGGGTCGCCTCAGGGGGAGGGGGGATGTTCATCTTTCCCACATCATGTCTGCAAACAACATCTAACCTTCCTGAGAAAGCTGGTGAGAGTATTTTGGGCAGCTGCTCCCCGGTGCTGATGTTGCAGCCGTGACATTTCCCTGCTCTGAGAGTGACAGTGGAGTTGAGGTGGTCGGGGACAACCCGACCAGAGCAGCACTGTCCCCGCTCCGCACAGGTCACACCTCCCTGCTTTGAGCAGGGGACATGCCCCCCAGCCGGCGTGTGATGCTGCTGATGAGAAAGAGATGGTGAAAGGCAGAAATTCATGGGGAAATGTCACTGCGGGAGTGTCCCTGCCTCTCCTCCCAGCATGGTGCTCCTCCTGAGCCCGAGCTGGTCACACGAGAGCTGGGCTGCTGCTCTTGTCACCCCTTTTAAGGCTGTTACTGTTGTCCCCAGAGCTGCCCGCGCTGCAGGGCTGGGACCTGCTCCAGGAGGAGGGCGGCTGCGTGCCCACCGCTCGGGCTGAGCCAGCGGCAATGTGCAAGGCTGTCCCCAGTGACCCTCCCTCTGTACCCTCAGGCAAAGCCTGCCCTTGACCCTGTGAGACCAAACCCGATGAGGACGCAGCAGGAGAGGCTGGGGGAGCCCGGGCTTGCTGCCTCTTGCATCCCAAGCCAGTCTCTTGCAGAGGGAGAGGAGTGACACAGCCAGATATGAACCTTCAAAGGAGACGGTTTCTTCCGGGATAGGGTTTTTGGGTAACCTTTGGAGATGAGCATCTTGAGCCAGACTATCTCATCACTCTATGTGCTGCTTCCTGAAGCCATCCCAAAGGATTTGGCACCGGGAGGCTGGGATCCAGCCCCGCTGCCTCTGCTGAACACACAGGCAGGGTCACCCAGCTCCTAGAGCGCTTAGGAACAAGCCGGGAGAAGCATGGCTGCTCTTACCCTGTTTTATTTCTTTTCCCCTTCATGGGCTAAAAAACAAAAGCAGGTGTATCATTTTTAAATTACTGGGAGGGGGGGGGGTGCGGAAAAGCCACATCATTTAGATCAGGTTTTAAGGACACGAGTCATCATGGCCATGCGGAGTTGATGAGAAACATATAGTGTTTTGTCAAAGAAGAATTTATGTCAGTGTGACTAATGGGAGCAATAATGAGAGTGTTTGGGATGAATCATTTAGCAGAAGCAGAACGGAGGGCATTGCTAATGGGAGGAACCTATAGCTGAGCTTTTTGGGAAGAACAGGTTCATCACAAAAGCCAGTTGACACCGGAGACAGCCAGGCACATCCAGGCAGATCCAGAGAGCCCGGTGCTCTGCCACCCTCTTGGCCACTGTCCCGGCATGCCAGGACACCAGCACTACTTGTACGGCCCAATTTTCCTTCTGACCCCTTTTCCCTTGCTCAGATTTACTGAATTTCTAGGGGCCAGGCTGGCGTTTCTCCAGGCTGAGGACGCCAGAGGTATCAAGAGGAGCAGCAGCCATGGGCAGATACCGGTGTTGGGCTGTTGGAGCTGGTTTTATGTGAGCCAGAGAAGTGGCCTCAATTTGACAATTTTGCTTTTATTTTCGGATGCTGTTAATGGGCATGTCTGCACCAGAACACCACCTAAGGAATTCGCAGATCGAGAATACATCCTAAGAAACTGAGGGTCAAGAAACCGAGAGCTCTCCGTAGCTCTGTGAGGTGCCCTGGAGCAAACCTTTCCCTGGGTGACCGCCTCATCGCTTTGATGGTGCGTGAAGAGCCAGCGCTTCAGGACAGGGACCGTCATCCCCATGTGCATCCAGAGCCTTTTCTGGGCGGACTTTGATTCATCAGGACCTCCGGTTCCCACAGTGGTGTGGGAAATAGCACTGCTGGCCACCAGGACCACTAATTTCCAGGCAGCAGAGATTGCTGCCCAGCATCCTACTGGGACCACCCCTCGGTGCAACGCTTGCCTCCGGTCGAGCAAAAGATGCTACAGGGTGAGCAGGATCCAAAAGACCCTGGATCCAAACATTTCTCTCTCTCTGCAAAGCTTCAGACCATGGCTCTGCTGACGGCTCTGCCAATTTCCCAGCCCAAAATGCAGCACCTGATGCCTCTCTACTCCACAGTCAGGGTTTCACCACAGCCCCAGCTCTCGGCGTCCTGAGGCTTCATGAGGACCTTCAGCTTTTAAACCACATTTCTGGCTCTCTGGCCCCTGAAGCAGGCAAGCCAGGAAACTCTCACACACCAATTGGGCAATAAAACCCCTTAAACACCCATATTTCAAGGTGCCAAACGCATGAGAGCCAGCGGTGGGCAGCCAGCAGTGCCAGGGCATGGCACGGCAGGCCGGCTCCCAGCACTCCTCGCACGACCGTCCCGCACAGCAATTAAATACACAAGTATTTGCTGCAATCTGTTTTCTATCTCCACGTCCCTCCTGGGCTCGGCTCGCCCTTCCCGGCCCAAGGAACGCCGGCATCTGCTCCTGCTTAAAACACACTTCTGCAAATTCACTGACTTGTGCCAAAAAGGAGGGAGATGGGGGGAAAGAAAGCGCTCGGCTTTGCTGGCTTTTGTTTTTTGTTGGGTTTGTGCTTTTTTTTTTTTTTTCTTTAAAGGAGGGTTCATTACTTCTCCCTCTCTCTTTCTGTTCCTGCTCAGTATGGAAAGTTTTGCTTCAGCTCGCCCTTGTGACTGGAAAAAGAGCCAGTTCATCGCAGCAGAACAAGGGGGCTGTTTCTTCTTTCTTTTTTATTCCAGACTTCTTAGGAAAGCGTTTTTGCAGGGAGGCTGCTGGGGAAAGGCAGGAGTGAGGTCTCTGGGGAAACCCCTGGCAACAACCTGGGCTCAAGAAACGAGGAGGACCAAAATGTGGTGGTGGTTTGGATCGGTGGGTTTGGGGGGGGTATGTGGGAAAGGGGAACAGAACTGCTGTGGAGGGGAGCAGCATCCCCCCAGCCACGGCTAGGGATGCTCTGCCAGGCAGGGGCCTGGATCAGTCCCCAGAGAGCAGGTCCTGCACAAAAATTCCAGGAGGCAATTGTGGGTATCGCCGGGTGTTTGCTCATGCCCTGAAACACTCATGTGTGAGGGAGAAGGAGGGTTCAGGGCAGGGAAGGTGACGGGATGTGCCCCAGGTCTCAGCATGGGCTGTTGGAGCTGGAGCAGATGCTTCATCTGCTGAGACCTGGTCCAAGATTTTAACTCCGGCTCCATCCCAGGACAGTTTGGGAAAGGTGGCAATCCCTGGTCTCTCTGCTCCCCAGATTTCTCCCTCACCTCCATCCTGGGGCCGCAGACAGGGCTGGCTAGCTGCAGGCAACCCTGGAAAAACCCGGCGAGAGGCAAGCTTTGCACCAAGGCCAAACTGCTGTGCTTACAGCATCTCACTTCACACGGACAGGGGGGTGTCTAAGGGAAAAGGCAGAGCCAGCGTGTCCTCCCCCACCTCCCCAGAGCCCTTCGGGACCAGGCAGGGATTTCCATCTGCAGGACGTGACCGTAGCCCTTCCCAGGACAGCCGGGGTTCGTGGCCAGCTTCCCACTGCAGGCACAGACGCTCCTGCCCCAGGTGCCTGCGCTTGTGGAGTCAGAGACTGTCGCGACGGCAGGAGCTGGCGCAAGCTGTCATATGGGGACCCCGGGGGATGGTGACACATCTGCGTCACGGATGACAACACTGAACGACCTCAGCATCGCTGCTCAGACCCTCCCTGCCACCGGAAAATACCCCAGCGACTACTTGAGCCTTGTCAGGCTGCCAACACTTCCCCTCGCTCTGAAAAGGCAGGAGGAAGGACAAAAACAGGGAGAACAGTGAGATGCCCGTAAACCCTGGGTTTTGTCTGCAATAGACTCTGCCCCTTCCCTCCAGCTGCATCCCAAGAGCTGAGCATCTTTGCCCCACTCCAGGGTTTATTCCCCAACATCTTCCCTCCGTGCCTCCGAGGGTAGGGATGCATCAAACCTCCTCGCTGTGGGTGCACAGAGGCACGGGGCGAGGCAGTGCTTTTCCAGCGAGGAGGCAGAAAGCCAGCCTGCTGCAATTATCAGATCCGACAGCTATCGCTGAAAAACAGCAGAAGGACGTGGCGGAGCCTGCCAGGGCTCTGCTCAATGAACCAGCCCGTCGCTCAGAGCGGGATGTGTTTGTGCCCACTCCTCTTCCTTCCCCCTGCAGCCACTTTAGCATCAAAGGGATTTCCCTGCGCGGGGCAGGGCGACGATCTGCTCTCGTGCTGCGTGCTCCGAGCATCGCTGGCACAGCTTCCCACAAAGCATTTGTTAGCACACGAGTTGGAGCAGCAGGAGGAAGGGGGTGGCACAGGGAGCTGAAATAGCTCCTGGCTCTTCCCTTCATCCCTCCACCCTCCTCAAACCTTCCCCAGCTGGGAACTGGATATCCCACTGCCAGCCCATCACAGACTCTAACAGTTGCGTTTATGGGCTTGTCATAATTTCAGGTTTCTATTTGATTGCAAGGGAGGCATCAGACCCAAAGCCACCAAAGTCCATGTGGACACCAAAACCCAACCCTAGGTCAGCTCCAAAGGGCCCAGCCCCATCTGCACACCCTTTTGCAGGCTCCCAGTGCCACCAGCCTCTGCCCCCTCCCCCGTGGCCCTGGGCTTTGCTATAAATTCCTGCACCACTCCAGCCAGGACCCAGTTCAAACACCCATGAGCCTGGCCACTTGCTTTGATTCCCCTTTTTCTTGGAGAAAAAATTAAAAAATAAAAAATAAGGAAAGCTTGGAGCACACTTGGAGCCTGAAGAAGTTTGCAAGCAACCCAGCCGCATTCTCTAAATCCTGCCCAGCTCTACAGAGGCATTGAAACATTCAATTAAAAAGTTGCATGAGGTCTGCAAACAGATACAATAAAGAAAAAAGCAGGTCAGATTTTGGCTGCTCACCAACACAGCCACCATTTCATTAAGCCGATTTGAGCCATTAACGCAACTGCCATTGGGAACCCGATGCTGTTTGGGGGTTCCCAGACACACCTCTGCCCCCATCTTACCCAGCCCAAACCCCTCCTGTGCCTGGAAAAGCTTGTGCAGGGGTGAAGGGCGCTGCTTTGGGAGAATCCTTTGAGTCCAGAAGCAAACCAGAGATTTCTCCAAATCCTCCTGCATCCCCGTGGCTCCAGCTGCATCCCGCTGCGAATTTGGGGAGCCCCTGCTCTGCCCCAGCATCTCTCCCAGCTGGATGCAGCCCACGGGTTGGGCCCCCACCTCCTCTCTGGAAAAACTAAAATCTGGAATCCAGTTATTAGTCTGATTAATACTTAGCGGGCAGAGAAGGGTGCAAAAGCTACGGAGACAGCAGTTTAATAAACAAGTTGCTCTCAGTTCCAGCAAGGCTCCCGAGGAAAGCCACGGCGGTGCCGGTGCTCTCGGCGTGCTTTGGGCTCACCGCGCCGGAGGCTGCACCCCCAACCTGCAATTGCAATGGCTCGGGCAAGACACAGACTCATGTGGCTGGAGATGGTCCCTACCTGAGATGTCATCCCGTGCCTCACTGGAGGGAATTATTGCTGGACCAGTGCAACAACAAGATCTTCCAGTGCTCTGGCCACAAACCATCACCCATCGGTGTGGGAGAAATGCCTATAGTGGGCCAGACCATCCACCAGCCTCCTCTCCCTCACTGAGGCCACTAAAAATGCTGCAGAAGTAGGGTAAATTAGAAAAACAGCACAAAAATGAGTTATTCTGCCCCCACGTAGGATTCCCTGCCAGCCCTTAATATTTGGTGCCTGTAGATGAAGCAATTTCCACACCAGGAAGGAATTGTTGGTATTAACCATCCTGCAGCAGGATGAAAAACCATCATCGAGAAGAAAGGAAAAAGGAAATTGTTTGAAAATCCAGACCCCAGGCTGGAACGAGTTAATCCCAGTCTGCCACTGAGATCCTCCCCAACCATTTCAGTAGGATTTCAACCCCCTTTGAAAAGGGGATTTTGCAATACATTTACTTACATTGCAAAATGAAAAGTAATTTGGAGCTGAGAAATGGATTATGCTCTGTCGAGAAAGTGTTCAACTGGGGTCTTTTGACAATTTGGAAAGCTTTCCTTTTTCTTCTAAAAAACATGTTGAAACAGAAATCTGTGGAAACTGATGTTTTTCTATAAACACGCCAGGTTTTAAACCACCTCCATTTTTTGAGCAAAAACAATTTATGTAAAAATTACCAACCAGTTCTGCCTGGGACTGGTCTCATTCCCATGACATGTGGTTAGATATTGCCCCCCAAGCGTGCTCAGCCCCTCGAGCCCCACCACACCATCGCTGGGGACATTTCCACGGCCATGGATTTACAGCAGGGCTTGGCCAGCAGCTTTTTGGGTGTCCGAGGTGTTTTCTTTTTTTTTTTTTTTTTTGTAATGAGAAGGAACCAAGCAGCCGCTGTGGGCAGGGAGCGTCACTCCAGCTTCTCGGGGAAGTCCCAGCAGAGAGGCAATAGCATCCCTCCTGCAAACAGCACGCTGAGCCCCGTGGCTGCTCCAGTGTCCCCTGCCCCTGCAGCTGCTACTCTATTTTGGGTTTATTTAAGGAAAAATTCTATAGTTTTCACCTGAAAAGTGTTCGGCATCATTTAATACCCCCAGCTGCTGAGACTCTCATCTGCGACCATGAAAGCTGATCAAAGCGCAGTGGAGAGCCGCAGCGGCAGAGCCACAGATCAATGGGGCCACAATTACATATTGATTTTTATTTTTTTCCTAAGCAGCTACTTTAATGCCACTGACGTTCCTCTCCCTCCCGGCTCTCACCACACTCGATCTCTGCAAGACAAATGGGCAGGACAGGTCGCAGCAGGAATTTCCCTGGCTCGATAATCTCCGTCTTTAAATTTTCTTTAAGCTTTGGGGTAAGATAAGCAATTCCCCCGGCTGCGCGGAACCCTGGCCCCTCTCCCATGCTGGGGGACACACATTTCCAAACACCCAATAATTAATGGTGCAAAGCCAAGTTTCCAAGCTGGGGCACGCAAGGCGTTACTGCCGCCAGAACTGGGGGCTCTGCTGATGCTGAGGACAGCAAATATCGAGACATCCAAGGTACCTGCCCCTCCCAGGGGGGATGCTGCGGCTCCAGCTGATCGAAGCAGATTCGTGGCATTACCATATTAGCAGCCCTGCACTCTCTCCCCTATTTGTTACCCTGATGGGGATTATTATACTTATTATGGTCTCAGCCACCAATGCTTATCGATTCTGACACTGCAGCGGTTTTAGTTGGGGACCTGAAACACGGCTATTATTGGCACTGAAGGGTCATCAATGCGCAAACAGAGCCATGAGGACAGGGACAAAAATAACCCCCCCGGCAGAAGGCGATGCTGGGCAGACAGGGAGCTCAATGGCAGGGGGGACAACCAAATGTCCCCAAAGCAGGGAGCCAGCGGTGACGTCGGGGAGGGCAGCGGAGTGGTGGGTGGCTGGGGAGGGGGGGGGGGGAAGGTTTGCTCAGGAGCAAGTTGCAAACCATGGAGCACCTGAGCGGCTGATTTTCACACCTCACGCGCGCAGGCGCAGCCGGCCGCCTCCGAGCCGCCGTTCGCCTCTCTCCCCCCAAACCCAGTGACTCACCAAGAGGTTCTTATGCAATTGTGGGAAAAAGCTCAAATTGCAGAGATAATGCCACGGGAGTGACACATGCCAGCGCCGAGAGCTGTAGTGTTCGACTAGAAATTACCCACATACATATTTATAGAGCCTGCCTCTGATTCAACCCCTTCCAGCACAGAGCCAAGAGCCATCGGCCCTTTCGAACATCCCCCCTCCTCCAGAAAGCAGCAGCCCCCTCCCCGCTGCATGCACGCACGGGGTCCCTTTCATGGAAATCACCTGCTCTCTGCTTAAAGTAGCTCTGGGAGCAAATGTAAAATAAATACACTTAAAACACGAATAAACAAAAGGCGCTGCAGCAGTACGCCGCTGGCCCTTCCCGCGCTCCCACTGCTGGTGCTCATTAGCAATACAGCATGCGCGGGGCGGGCTGCATCGATCCGCTCAGCGATCATTAATTCATAAGCCCAACCATTGATTTTTGCGCATGTCCTCATGCAAGTTTTATCAGTGGAGCCACGTGAGCACCTGCCAGGTCGGGGCATCGCCGTGCGGAGCAGCCGGCCCGGGGAAGGGCAAACCGGGCTCTGCCACCCCTGGGGATCCTCCCAGCCTCATTAGCCTCTTGGCAAAGCCACCTAATGACCTGTTGGGGACTAGCAGGTCCCTCTGGTTCTTCCTCTCCACCCACTTACCTAAGAGATGCCCTGCTGCAGCCCTGTCCATCCATCCAAGGCGTCCCTCTGTCCACAACCACCAGCACGTGTGTCCTCTGCCTCTTCAGCAGACACAAGAAAGTCTGGATCCAGGCAGGAGGTTCGCAGGGAAATGGAGTAATTTGTGTTTGAGCAGACAAAAAGAGTATTTAAGATGCTGAGTGGGACCCTGATCCAAGTTGCCCCCATCCCTGCTCCACAGCCCCCACCGCTCCCCTCCCATGGAGCACCCCAGCACCCCAAACCCCTGTGCAGGGCTCTCCATCTCTGTGCTGAGCCACGGTTCACTGTGGGTGATTTCCTGATTGGGGGGAAACTGAGGCCGCTGAAGTGTGCAAGGGACTGGTGTCCTCTCCCATGGCTCATTGAGACCCTGGGAGATGGCCCTGTCACTCTGTGCCTCAGTTTCCCTCAGCTCTGGAGACCTCTCCCCTCTCTGCCACGAGCGCTCAGAGCTGGGGGTGAGGAGGACCGGGGCTGGCAGCTGCAGGTTTGGGTGCATGACCAGCACATTTCAGAGCCCTTTTAGGATCCAATTCTTCCACTAACAAGGTGATAAATCAGAAGTACCTGTTGATGGAGCTGGAGGAAACTCCCACAAGAGAAAATCCCACCCCCGGGCTGTTCCCCCTGTGAGCCCGGGGGCTGCTCCACACTGCTGTGGGCAGAGCAGTCGCTTTTCCAAACGCCTCTGCCTTCTGCAGCTGAACTCACTGTGCCATCCCGGCTGTTACTTCCCCCTCGGCAGAGGGAAGATCTGGGAGGTGACGGGTCCCTGGTCCTCACAGGACGGACCGTCTGGCATCTCCAGGGGAGCCACTTGAGATGCAGAGCCCATCCCTGCTCTCCCCGGGGTCATTTTTCTCTCTCTGCTTGGCTGACCCGTGCAGACGCCTGTCACCCGCTCCACCCGCAACGCCTGTCTGCTCCGAGTCCCGGAGGGGGGGAGGCGAGGAGGTGCAGCCCGGCTGCTTCACCTGGATCTGATGGTCCATCCTGGTGGGACCAGGGTGAGGATAGACCTGCCCGCTGCATCCCTGCACTGGGGGGAACCGTCCCTGGTGTGTCCCCCCCGCCATCATCTGGGTGACACTGGGAGGGCAGAGCTGGCACGGGGCATACTGGGGAGGGGGCAAGCACGGAGACAGCCGGAGAGGGTGGAAAGGTGGAGGAGAGAGAGCAGACAATCCGTTTGCGATGTGCATCGATTCCTAATGTGCCCAGTAGCCTGCCTGGCTCTTCGGGGAAGCATTAGGAGACGATGCTTAGAAAAGCTGTCCACGGCCCACTGCAGTAAAACCCTCGATTACCTCACTGCCACGGCACGGAGCCCGAGGGGACGGGGACAGCGGGCGCGGGGCTGGACGTCCCCAGCAGCCAGTGTCCCTCCAACCTCCGTCCACGTGCCACCCATCCCAAGGATGGACACGGGGGAAAAAAAAAAATCAACGTCCTGGCTGCACGCAGGGGCTCTCCCCATCAGTCCCCGCTACTCATGGGGGTGCTGCCCTCTCTGTAAGGGTCAAGACAACCTAGGATGCGGCGACCCAAATCCCCCCCTACCCTGTTCTGCCCCTCTCCTCCCTGCCTGCGTGCCAAGTGTGGGTGCAGAAAGCAACATCTGACAGTCCCTACCCAGCAGCCATGGAAAAAGGCAGTGAAAAGGCAGCTCCGGGGCTGGGGTGGGACTGCAGTGAGCCCCAAAACCTTGCAAGCAAGTGCCTCCCCCCAGGCTGTGCTGGCCCAGCTCTTCAGAGCGCCCAGCAGTGCTGCACAATGGCTTTGGCTCTTAAGCAGAGAGGCAAGGGAAAGCAAAACCTCTCCATCCAGCTGAAAGCACCAGGGGAGTGACAGGTAGGTAGAAATAATTACTCAAATTGGAATTTGGGGTAATTATGTTCTGTGTTCCCGCAATTTGCCCTGTGGGGAAGCCTTTTCACAATCCCCCGATAAAACAGATTTATCATCAGCTGAACACCAGGTCCTTTCCCTGTAATCTTCAAACTCAAACATATATTTCTCTGATCATAAATTAGCAATACTTGCACTTGCTCTCTCAAAGCTGTTTCTCTCTTCCCCCTCTCCAGGTTTTCCACATCCTACAGAAACGGAAGATCCAGGCTCTGGCTGGTTATTTTAAAAGACGGCGATCAATCAGACGTGCCAAGCTCGGCTCTCCTCCTCCTGCTCGGGGTCCACAGCACACCAACACGCCAGCTGCTGCCGCGCCAAGCTTTTCCTTAGGGGTGCATCACCCCTAAACCAACATGTGGCCACCCAATTCATGCTTGAAGGAGTTTGGCTTCAGGTCAATTAAAAAAAAAAATAAAAAAAAATCTAAAGCCAGGAGTGGGGAAGCCCTGAGCTGGGGAATGAATCCCTGGTGAGGGAGACCCACATCCCCAGCAGGACACTGGTCCTTGTCCCAGCAGCCCTGGAAAAGCCTGGCTGGCAGCATGGAAGCGCCATACTTATTGGCATTTTTCTCCATTTCATAATTTCTCCCCAGTCAGACAGCTTGGCATGCTCAGCCGGCGGATGGGAGACGGTGCAGGAACAGAGAGTCACCTTGGAAATGATGCTGGAGAAACTTCCTCTGCAGCAACAGGCCAAGACTGCGCAGGGGGAGGATCCAGGTGCCCCGAGGCTGGGAGCAGAATCAAGATGGAAACGTCCCCATTTTGGTGAGACACCGAGCAGCTTTCACTCCCCCCAGGAGGTGACACTGTCCTGGCTGCAATGGGGACATCAGCTCACATGCCACAGGCTTGAACATCCTCCAGACCGACCACATCTCCCTGGGAGAGATGATTCCAGCAGACACTCCCCCCTCCTCGGCTCCATCACCCCCAACCTCCCCACCCCCCTAAACCCAGGCCCCTCTGAGCTCTTCCCTCCGCAGAAATTGGGTTAAGCCAGGGCCCCCCCCTCCCAGAGGACTCGTGCCTCCCGTCACAGAGCCTTTCCCAGGCATCAGGGCTCCTGTTGACAAGACCTAACGCAACATTGCTAATAATAGTTGTATCTTGGTGGCATCTCCCATCCCAGAGCAGCTCACGGCAAGGAGTCTCGCTTGCTCCGGAGTGGGGTGGAGGAGGAGAGTCAGGAAAGCCCCGGGGTGCTGCAGGCACCCCCAGCCCTTCAGAGACCCACAGTGTGCTGCAGGAAGGGGGCTGATTTCCTATAGGTTATTTTTATGCTAAACATTCACAATTTGAGGGGAGGAGGATGTGAAGGGGGAAAGAATGCGTTTTCTTCTTTCTCTTCCTTTTGCTGTGTTTTTCCTCCTCTTTTTTTTCCAGTGGTGAAGTGGAAAATGGGGAGAGGAAAAGCCCAAGAAGTTGTGGCTTTTTTGTTGTTTTTTTGTTCCCCCCCCCCCCCCTCTATTTCCATTGTTGAGTTTCCCTAAAGTGGCCCAGGCAGCTGTCTGCACCCCAGTGATAATTCATGGACAGAGCTTTCATCTCCAGAGCCATCGCAGCTCCCATCTAATGAATCCCAGCACCCAGATCCTTTAGAAGAAAGGGACAGATCTGGAAACTGAGCAGTGACACAGCTCTCCCCAGGCAGCTGCTATTAATTAGTCCATTAGTTTTAGGGATGTGCAACCTCTCGGACCCTAAAGCACCGATCGGGATTTCTCCAGATGAGATGCTGTATAAATATAAGCAGGAAAATCAGTTTCTGGTCAGTCCAGGGGAGCCTGATCCCAGGCCGGCTGCCTGGGCTGGGGACAAGGAGCGGGACACATCGAACCCGGGCGAAGTCCTGCTGCCATGCCGGGTGGTGGGAGCTCTCTGAGGGCTTCAGCGGGGCTGTGCGAGTGCTCCAGCCATGAGCTGCACAAACAGCCGCCCTAAATGATCGCATGCTAAGCACAAATCGGTGCCTTGAGCCAACAGCCAGTTAAGTGCTATAAATAAAGCTGTTATCATCCGTGCCTCACTCGCTCAGCAAGCTGGGCCACAGTGCTTCCTCCCCAACAGTGTTTAAGAGTGATTTCTAGCCCAGAGGAGGCCAGGAGCTTGTCAGCATCCACAGTTCAGTGGCCTTTTTCCATCCTGCCATTGATTTTGCACTTGGCCAATAAATCCACTGGTTGCGTGCCCTGGGCACGGGTGTGGGACAGAGCTGGCAGACATGGCCGCTGTCCCAAACAGGGAGACTTGTGTTATCTCTGTGGCCTCTTCTCAGGTCACCTGGGTGCCAGGAGAGCCAAGAGCCTCCATTCTCCTCCTCCTGCTGCTCTGATTCCTGCTTTAGACCCCTCACCCCAGTCACCACCACTCTGCTCCTGACCTGCCCCCCCCCCCCCCCCCAACCCTGCAGTAAGCTTCCTGTGCTGCCCTGGCTGAGAAGCTGCAAAAGGACAGAAATGGGTGGCTCTGTCCTCAGGTGGTGGCCAAGGGAGATGGCTCAGCGTGGCACAGGTTGCTCCTGGTCATGCTGATGGGAGGAAAGCAGAGAAGAAACCTGGGGAGCAGGACACAGCGATGGGAGAGGAGCTCATTTCCCATTGGGGGATGAGGACCTGCAGGAGGAAGCTCAAGCAGAAGAGGATGGAGGCAGCTCACAGACAGGCAAAGCAGCATGCCGAGTCCCTGCAAGGATGCCACACGCTGTCCCAGCTCCTCCTAAATCAACCCAAGGGAAGGAACGTGCTCATGTCACACTCCCCAGGAGACAGAGGCAGAGGAGGGAGAAGGCTGCTGCTCTCCGGGGCTTGAAGACTTTCCCGTCTCTGTTTTGGTGCCGGTTAATGATGTATGGCCAGGGCTGGGAGGAGAGCATGGAGGGGGAGGGCAGGATGGAGGAGGAGGGGGGTCCATATGGAGATGCTTCTCCCAGAGAGTGGCAAGATGCTGAGCTGGCGTGAGATCGGGAGCTCACCGAGACGTTGGCTGTTAGAGCCAAGCAATCAATATGTGAAAATCCAGCCCAGGCGAGGAAGGTGACCTTGAGCGGCAGAGGGAGGGAGGAGAACTGCATGAATTACACACCGAGACGTTCTCTGGGCAAGGGAGGAGGGATGGAGGGGAATGAGAGGGACAGGCAGGATCCAAGTCCTCTGCCCGGCTGCTGCAGAGCCTGCTGCGTGCCCAAGGAGAAGGCAGCCATGGATCCAGTCGGGGAGGGCGAGGGGAGGGACACTAGTGGCCAGTTAGTCTTCTCCTCCCTGTCCATCCCTGTACCAGGGGGAACGCAGCTCCCTGAACGTCTCTAAAGCAAAACAGTCTGGGAATATTCATCCCTTCCAACCGGGACGGCTCCCCAGTGCTCCCCCTGCCCTGCATCATTTAACTGTCTCCAGCAACAGGGCTGCCGCCGTTTCCCATCAGACTGCTTTGAAGCCCTGCAGCTCCTGCTGTTACTCAGCAAATGCTCTCGAGATCAGAGAGAGATGCTTTGCCTTTGCACGGCTCCAGCTCCCGGCTTCTAACACGGGTCCTGTGATAATTCCTCTTTCCGGCTGCTCCGCTCCCTCCCCTGCTGCCGCCTGGCCCTGCGTCCCTGCGGTGGGCTTGCTCCTCTGCTGCCTGCTGGCCCCCTTAGCTGGGCTCGGGCTGTGCCCGTGGCAAGCTGGCAGAAGCAGCACACGTATCTCAGCAGAGATGCGCCGTCCCTGACATGCATATATGCATGGGACGGGTTGTGCAAGCCTATAAAGCCTCCGCCGCAGAAATCCAGGCAGGTTCCCGAGGGCAGGCGGTGACTCTGCCCCGCGGGAGTGGCGTGAGCCGAGGCATCAGCTGGGCAGAGCTGCAGACATCAGGGGATGGAGAGGAGCCAGGACTCCCAGCTGCCCGGCCGCAGCCTAAGGGACACGGGGCAGTGGGCAGCAAGAGTGACAGAGGGGGTGGCAGGTCTCGGACACGTTACCAAGCCAGGCTGAACTGGGGCAGTGCTGTCCCGCTGGCAGGAGGGCTCAGGAGAGCCCCTCTTAATGCCTGCTGCCGTTTTCAGCCCTGGGGAAGGCTCTGCTCCAGGGCAGGATCTGACCAACCCCTCTGGGGTGCTCAGGGGGAGCAATCCAGCCCCATGGAGGGGATGTGGCACTTCAGGAGGGTGGGAGAGAGCCAAGGGGCCAGCAGCAGGAGGGGGCTGCTGTTCCCTGCACCACTCTGCAAAGGCAGGAGCCGGTTTCTTTCCCCCACCACAGCAGCAGCAAGGACAGACGAGCACAGTTAGTAACTGCACCAGCAGAACGGTGGGGCTGAGCCCCCAGCAGCCCCCTCCCAAACACAGCCGCAGCCCAGCCCTCCCCAGGGCTTTGGGGAAGGAGAAGCTCTGCTGCCCCAGCCCTTTCCCTCCTCCCCAAGGGTCTGAGGGGACCCAAGAGCCACACAAGACAAGACAGCACAACTAAATCTCAACTCTCCCCCAGCAAAGCCCCCCCAGATCCACCCCATTGCTCTTGGAAAAGTTTGGTTCCTGTGAAGCCAGCAGCCCCATCTCCCCCAGAAACATCCCTCCACCTACCTCACTCTCCTCCCCCACGAGCAAACCCTTCTTTTTTTCCCCTCTGCAGCTTCTTTTAATCCTTCCTCTGCCAACATCGAGCACCTGGGCTATTCCCCAGCTGTGTGAGCATGTCCGTGAGTCGATAAAACCACCCCACAAGGGAGAGGTAAACAGCAGAGAGTGAGTTTGCAGTCTGAAGTTAAGGTCAGGTATTTCCAAACACTCTGTCTTGCCATCTAGTGGGACGAACGCGAAGGGCCGGGGCTCGCTGTTGGGAAAAGTTGGCCAACTCCATCCCGCTGCAGCCGAGCCTGGCTCGCAGCAATATTTCATCCCACGGGAGCAGGTGGGATCACCCGGGGCAAAGAATGGTGCCAAGGTGTCAGAAGGGTGGGTGGGGAAGGAGGAGAGACAGGGGGATAGACAGACAGATTCAAGAATGACATGACAACAGCATTAATAAATCCTGGCATTTTAGATCTAACCTGACAGGAAAGGCTGGAATGGTTCCACACTCCCATTTACCAAGGGCCCTGGCTTCTGGATCAACATAATCCATGTCTGAGTTGGGTTTTGCATGGAAAAGAAAGGCAAGGGGAGAGAGGTGGTGCACACACACGTGCTCCGTGTCACCGGCACGCTCGTGCCCATGCTGTGCCAACAAGGTAGGACCATGGGCACGAGTGCCCAGCGGCATTTTCAGCAAGCCCATAGATGAGAAGCTGGATCTTCTTGCAAGATTTTCTCCAGCCGCCTTAGTTTGCCTCCCCGGGCCTGGAGGATGTGGGCTGAGCTCCCTGGTTTCAGTTCAGGATTTTGGATTCTCCAGGGATGTGTCATCCCTCTCATGGTATTCGTGTTTGTTACATGTGTATAAAAATATAGAGGATGAATACATTATATTTAAAATATCTCACCACTGGGCAGCTCTTTTCGGGTGCTGAAAGCTGGGATGATATGAGATGATTTTAACACCCTCTGAGCGACTCTTTCCTGCTGGACCCAGGGCCATTTGGCTCGCAGGCTCCGGTGCTGCTCCAGGGTTTCTCTGGAGCTGAAGCAGACCCCAACCCAGGGACACCGTCCCTCCGGGCAGAGCTCATGCTGGAGACCCTCGTACCAGGACAGCTCCCAGTCCCGGGGGGGTGGGGGTCCCTGCAGAGCAATGGGGCTGCAGCGGCTCTGCGGTGAGGTGAGGGAGGACTCCCGTTGCCCTGTGCTGAGGTTTCCTATGTGACATCTTCTTTTGGGGCACACGGGGACAACCCAGCTGTGGCCACAGCTGACAGCGGGGTGTGCAACACTCCTCTGGAGCCACACAGACCCCCCCGGATGGACCTGGGGAGGGCTGAGGGGACAGCCTGATCACACAGGTCAGACCTGATGGGGCCAAAGCTTTGCCTATCTGGAACAATGCGGCTCCCTGTCCAGGAAACCCTGAAAGCAGACATGGAGGGGTCTTCCCAAGGCCCTGGGGAGGAATTGAGGAGGCAACGGGATACAGGGAAGGCCCTGTCTTTGCAAACCAGCACTGTTCACAAAGCAGCTGCTGGGCTGGGGCTGGGAGAGGGCTTTCCGCTGCTCTTGCTATTGAGAACAAGACACTGAATGCGTTTTCAAAGTCTTCATTTTATTAGAACTGCCCATCCCTTGCTCCATTTGCCCTGGGACCACATTCACCTCTACACAGAGGCTCAGCTCACACCGGGGTTAAATGCATCTGCCTTAACCTCACGTTTTCCATGGGGCAGCAGGTTCCAAGGGGGTCTGGGGTGGGGGCACGGTGGGTCCAGGAACGTTCACCCTCGTTTCCCAGCGCTGGGGGCTCAGAAGAAACGGCCTGTGGGCAGGCGGGGCAGGCAAAAATAGGCATTGGGGAAGAGGCTGAGGTTGATGGGGTTGCCGTCGAGACGGATGTCCTCCAGCGCCCTGCGGATCTGGCTGTGGTCTTGGCTGTTGCAGAATGTGTTCTCATGCATGGTCTGGATGTTATTGTTCTGGCCAGGGAGGCAAAGGGCAAAATCAGATTCAAAGGGATGGGGAGGAGGGGGAGGAGGTGGTGGTGACGGGCTCTGCTAGGCTCAGGTACAGACAAGCCTGGGTCCAGGCTTATCTCACCTGGAGGTGCAGGGACCGCAGGCTCTCGGGCAGGGGCACTGGGATATAATCCAGCTGGTTATCGGACAGATGGAGAAACTGCAGCTGCTTCAGGTCCTGCTGGAAGAGGGGAGAGATGAACCTCCCTGCTCCCAGCCCCACTCCAGCCCTCTGCACCATCCCCGTTACCCCCTTGGCATGGCAGGTTTGGGCTAAAACCAGCCTGGATTCCCCCACCCGGAAAGCTTCGGGCCGGAGGCCGGTGCTGGGGATCCTGTTGAGACGAGCATCCAGCCGGATGATGGTGCTGGGCAGCTCGGGCAGCACCGTCAGCCTGTTCTTGGGCAGGATGAGCTCCTGCAGGCTGGGGAGCAGGCGGAAGGCGTCCGCATCCGCCCAGGAGATGAAATTGCTGGTCAGGTCTATTCGCTTCAGCTTCTCTGGGGGGAGAGGAAGGAGGAGATGAACAGGGATCTATGCAGAACTGCTTATTCCCCCTGCACCCCACTGCAGAGCCTGGCCCTTCCCTTGCCTCGACATACTCAGCCCTGTGAAATCGCTGGCCCGGACTGTGCCGATGCGGTTGAAGCGGGCGTAGAGGTAGGTGGTCTCCGGCGGCAGCGGCGGGATGTGCTCCAGGTCGACGTCGTCGCAGTAGACGGAGGTGCTGATGCACAGGCAGAGCAGGCAGCTGGGCAGGCCTGGGGGTGCAGAGGCAGCCCGTGGCATGGCACGGCTCCCCCGTCCCCCCACGAAGCACCCCAGCATGCCCGGAGATGGGAGGCCATGCCCACCCCCACCCACGCTGTGGGTGCACAAAGTCTTTAGCACCCAGGGCTGTCACAGCCCCAGCACCTTCATCAGCGAAACAGCCCAGGGCATCTTGTCAAGGGCCAGAAACTCCCAGCCAAAAGAGTTGCTAATAAATGAAATTGCTCAGGGCCAAATACCTCCCATGGGAGAGGGGGAGATGTAAGGTTGCCAAGCACAGCAGTATTACACCCAGAGCTCACTTGGCCCCCTTATTTTTTCCTCAGAAGGAAATGGAATAGAAGAAAACAGTTTTACATCCAGCAAAACATCTGTCTCAGCTGCATGAGGGTCCTGGCAAGATGGACAGGGGCGGCAGGAGGGGTAAAGCCATGTGTCCCCCCTACATGTGCTCTCTCCCCTCTCCCCCAGCACCCACAAAACTCAGCATCCATTAGCGGGGGAGTTCAAAGCAGCAAGGCAACAATTTCCCTTTGCCTCCTACTTAATTTGTCCCAGTCCAGAGTGACAGAAAATGAATAAAGATATTTATCCCTCGCTACAGGATTTTAATTGTCACTAATCTAATTGCTACTCTGTCCGACTGTCGCAATGCCTCTGCTCATTAAAATGTTGCTGCTTTGCTGGAGCTCTTATTTCCCAGAAATGTCTCACTGCAGCCCTCCTGCCTGCTGTGTGATAAGACGCACTCCCAACACCCGGGGCAGAGCAAATAACTGCTGCTGTCTGCTGGTAGCAAAAGGATTTGCTCCTTTTTCTCCAGAGCACCAGCCCTGCCCCCCCTGGCTGCATCCCATGGGGACCAAATCCCTCTGGTTGCACCTTTGTGTGTGCACCCAGGGGTCTGCACTCACCCTGCCCGGGGACGGGTGCTGGGCGGATGGGGCCTGCGGTGGTTGGAGGCTGCAGCTTTGGGATTTCAGCCGTGATGCCCCGATCTGGGAGAGCCGCAGGGTCCTTGGGGCGAGGAGCCAGCGTGCCAACCTCGATCTGCAAGCACAGCCTGGGCATGGGGGCTGGGGTGGCTGAGAGAGTCCTCCCGCTCCCCTCCAGCACAGGAGGCACTGGTCAGGGGGTCAAGGGCACTGGGTAGGTCTTATTGAAAAGCCAGCTCCTCCTCGGACAGCTCTCCTAGATCAGGGCTTCAGAAACCCCCCTCCCTATTTGCCCAGGGGGATGCAGGAAGCCTCATGTCCTGGCTCCCTGCAGCGATGCTCTGGCCGGGTGCTGACAGGGGACAAGGACGCTGGTGGAGGTCGGGGTCAGGTAAAGCTTTTCCTGCCACCAGCAAGAACGGTGGAAGAACAACCAGAGCTTGGAGCCTTGTGCAAGAGGCTGGTTCTCCAGCTCCGTCCCTTGGACCAAGCCCCTTTCTCACCCAGGGAAGACCTGCCCCGCATGCCGGGTGCTGTCCTGTGTCCCCCCTCACCTTCGGAGCAAGGTCACCGTAGTCGTAGAGCTCCTCATAGTTGTTCAGGTCGAGGATCTCACCGTAGTTGTCCAACGTCAGGTCGTAGTCGTCCAGGTCCAGGTTTTCGTAGAGTATAAGATCAGCTTTTGGCTTCTCTGCCTTCCTCCCCTCCTCCTTGGTTGGGACAGCCCAAGCTGCCCCCAGACACAGGCTGGCGATGCCCAGCCAGACCAGGCTCCGCATCCTGCACCCGGCCAGGGTCACCGCTTTGAGGGCAGCGCTGGGGACCGCAGTCCCCAGGGAGCACAGGGCTCCCACAGAGCCAGCAATGCGGGTCAGGATGGGGCCCGGTGCCCTGAAACGGTTGCAAAGCAGTGTAAGCAAAGAGGGATGGGAAGGCTGCAGCCATGGTGGGGACTGCGGCCACTGCGGGGGACAAACAGATTCTGTCCCCGGCCCTGGGAACATTAACACCATCCTTTTTCTTTTCAGCCCATTTCACGCTCAGCTGGGCGGCTGTGCAGGAGAGGCCCCACTGCCGTGCTGGGCTGCCCTCAATTCCCAGCTTTCCCAGTCCCAAGGAGGAGGTTCGGGGTTGTGGGAGGTGATGAGGGGACCAGAGTCCTGCTCTGGCCCCTTGAGGCGGTGGATGAAGCTGGTTGCTGGCCCAATAAACCCAGCAGGAAGGACCCCAGGAGCCCTGGCACTGCTGCTCTCCCCATGGGTCACCCCAGGTCCAAAACCTGAGGTGCTGTTTTTCAGCCTCCAGCATCCCGGGCAAACCAGTGTCGGGGTGACCGGAGGCCACAGGGTCCCTGTGACTCACCCCTGAGCACAGGGGCTGCCTGTACGAGGACACCCCCCAGCTCTGCATCCTGGGCAGCCCCCCACCCAAACCCGCTGCGGTCCCTTCCCAAAGGGAGCTCACCCCCACCCGAAGCCAACCCCTACGCATGGGTCCCCAGCACCCACCGTGCTGCAGCATCGCCCACCCACCGGGTTGTGTGCCCACGTGAGCACCCACGGCAGAGCAGGCAGAGGGGCCCAGCACCCATCAGCCTCCCACGCGACTCTCCCAATCTAAATGCAAAAGCAACGACCCAGCCCAGAGTTTTTGCACCCCGGACTGAGGATGCTGCTCCCTAATTTCTGCCGGTTTGCCACAGATCAAACATTTACGAGTGCAGTGAGCCCCACACACATCTTGCCAGACGCCGACCCTCCCACCCCACAGCTCACCCCAGCCCAAAGGCATGGATGTACTCCCTTTCCTCTCCTCCTTGGCGTGGGAGATCCCCGTTCCGCTCCCGTGGGCTGATGCACTGGCTGGGGAAGGGCTGCTGGGCTTTTAATGCATGGAGAGGAGGGGGGGGCTGCACAGAGGGGCCTGGCATGGCCGCTGCCGAGGGGAGAGGCAGGATGCGGCCAATCAAGCTGCCAGCCCCCCACTGGGACCTTATATTGTCCCCAAGGGCAAGCCAGCCCCAATGGCAGCTGTCTTCCAACAGCTCAGGCTTGTGTCTGGGGCTGTGGGGGACAGGATGGGGACTGTGCTGTGCTCCCTGCCCTGGTGTCCCCATGGGGACACAGCCCTGGGCAGAGGGGACAGAGCCAGCTCCATCCCTACCCCAAGCAGGCCAGGTCTTGCCAGAGAACAATTCCCAGCTGTGGCCGTCCCCAGGGATGCAAAAAGGCAAAGCACCAGGCGCAGACCCCCTTGCTGATCTGGCTTTTGGGCTGGGTGGGACCTTGGGGCCCAGAGAGCATCCCAGCCCTGGGGAGGGTGTGGGGGGGACCCACCGCTCCCCAGGATTTAAGGGTCTGCACAGGCCCACCCCACTAGGCAGATAGCTTGTGATAATCGGCTCATCCACCTCCCCTTGCCTTCCATGGGGCACAGAGCCAATCGCTCTGTTGCTTTGGGGGCGGTTTGGGAAGAGGGAGGTGGTGCAGATGGGGGGGGGGGCAGCACTGCTCCCCTCTCCAAGGGAAGATGTCCCCCCCATCTCCCGCTGTGCACACCCACATTCTCTGGGGTCGGGTGGCTGCTTGTGGGGCTCAACTCGGGGCAGGGGGCACGGCCCTGCTTCATCCTTTGTGCAGGGGGGTGGGGGTGTGTGTGTGTTGGGGGGGGGATGTCATTGCCGGGGATGTTTCTTGTAGGGTTGGGACACCCCGGGACGGGCAGGGTGTGCACGGCAGCCCCACGGGCTCCTCGCAGCGCCGGGCAACCTTGTGCACACACAGCCACCCACTGCTGTAAAAATGTTCTTCTCTCTCGCAGGCAGCTCGCAGCCCACGCGCTCACCCACCCGAGACATCGCACCCATCTGCCAGAGCTTGCTGGGCAGGTGGGGACACCCTGGCAGCCCTCCCCCCCCACCACCACCAGTGGGCCTTATCCACGCACCCACAGCCCCCGTACTCCCCAACCCACGGCGTCCCCCCTGCCAGGGCAGCCCCAGCCCTGCTCAGCACGCAGCAGAGCAAAGGGCCGCGGCTAATCTTCGTTAAGCCCCTCATTAGGCGGCTCGGCAGCCACCGTGATGGAAGCGATGTGGCAGCTGGGGGGGGGGACGACATTACAGCTGACCCGGTGCCTCGGCTCCTCGGAGGGGCTGCAGGCACTTGTCCAGGGTCGGCTGCCGAGTCGTGTCCCCCCCTGGGGAGTGGGGGGCTTTGGTTTAGCACGACTGAAGGGGACCTGACCTTCAGATGGCAAATTCTGCCCCAGCCTGGGGGGAAATTTGGGGGGGGGGGGGAGCTCCTGCCTGGCAGCCCAGCATGGGAGGGAAACTGCTGCAAAGCAAAAACCAGGACTGGTGAGGGTCTGCAGGGCAGCAGGGTCCCCCAAGACAGTGGGTCCCCCAGGACAGCAAGGACACCCCCCCCCTTATCCCCCCCCCTCACCCCCACCCCCCCAGGGCAGCTGTTTTGCTGCCCTAGAGAAGTAGCTGGTGTCCGTCCTCGTGCCCACTTCTTCCCTTGTCCCCAGAGGCAGCAGCAGCTCAGCGAGCGCTGGCACTCACGGCATCGCCCGAAGGGTGGGTGCAAACCCTCCCTGCAGGGGAGGGCCCTGCTCAAGCACCCACAAGTGTGTGTGTGGGGGGGTTCACCAGCTGCAAGGGGGCTTGATTTGAGCAGTACCTCATCCTGCTCCAAATTGCCTCTCGCTGTAGCCAGCCCCAGTGGGCCTGCAGCCCCCCTCCCCAGCACTGGGAACATCAGCACCCACCATGCTGAGGAGCCCCCTTTGAGACTCACCCAGCAGCCCCACTCAGCCCCCCCACTAACAAAGGGTTTCCAGCCTTCCCCATGACCCCACAATACACACGGTGAGGGGGGAGCTTCCCACGCCATCAGCCCAGCTCCCACTTCAAGGTGGCACAGTTTACAGAGAGCAGAAAGGAGCCCAGCTACTTTTGCAGCGCTCAGCTCCCCCCGGGGGACAAGGGCTGAGTCGCCTGGGGGGGGGGGGGTGGGCAGCGAGTGCATGCACACCCAGGAGTGCATGATTCACACCCCGGTTACAAAATACAGAGATTTTGTTCTCCAGCACAAAAACATAAGGGGGGCTCGATGCCTGCGCCCGCTCTGCACACACACACGCGCACACGCACCCCCTCCTGCCAGCGCGCACGCTCCCGTGAGCAGCCCCACGCCGCAGCCCATGCGTTCGCACCCACGCCCACAGCCGTCCTCCCTCTCCGCTCATGATTCACGTGGGGAGAGCAGCAGCGAGAGGAGATTTTTCTGAAGCTGCGGCGATGGGCAGAAGGAGAAGCCGCTGCCTACACCCGTTCCGCTCGTGTGAAAACACGCGCGCCCACCCCGCACAACCGCAGCCCTGGGGATGGATCCGAGCTCTTTGCCACGGGTGGGAGATGTCTCCCCGCCTCAGCTGCCCCTGTGCACGCCCTGAAGCTCCTCCATGCTGCTCCTGCGGGGCAAACTCACCCTGGGGATGTTTGTCCGGCTTCCTTGGGAGCACGAAGGTGACGTGGGGGCAGCTCAGCCCAAATTCACACACCCTGCCCCGACACACAGCACACACAGCCATCGGCTTCTCCCAGCCCAGCTCGCAGGGACAATAACGACCATCAGCTGCAGCCACGGCCCTGGGAGCCACAGCCAAGGTCAGGCTCTCTTAATTAGCCAAGGTGCTCGTTAAGACAGGCCCATGCTCCATAAGCCTGGCCACTGCGGCTCAAAGCAGGGGGGCGGTTTTTGCAGGTGTGCTTGAGTCCAACATCGGTTCAAGTGAGGGCACACCACAAACAACCCCCGAGCCCCCCACCGTGGGGACTCCCAGGGTCTCTCGAGCTCCGACTGTTGGCCCCAACAGAGAAAATCTGGTCCTGAATGAAGCAGCGGCTCCCGCGCGGCGAGGAAGATGAAGATGGATCAGAGAGAGGCAGATCCAACTGCGGCGCTGGGTCCCTTGTGAATCATTTTATTTTCACTGCTGCGAAGAGTAGGAGTGAAAATACCATTAAGCTGAAATCAGTCGAGAACTACATATGTCTCTAGATATATCTGTACAGTCTACCAGTATATATACACATTATATATAAATATATACATAGGGTCTCCGGGTTTAAGGTTGAAACCTGTCGAACCCAATAAAGCCCACTGGAGGAAGATTTGGAGAAGAGACTTTTATCATGAGAAAACAAACCTGAATTAGCACAGGGGTTTAATGACCCTTCCAGCACTGGGAATTGGGGAGCACCCAACTCGCAGGGTCACTGGTGTGCCCCCAGGCTGTGGGGAGCATCCCTGTCCCATTTCTGGGGGGTGGGACACGGTGCCCGCCCCAGAAAAGGGTCAGTTTTGGTGGCCAAACACAAAGGAGGTAACAGCTGGTTTCTTTGGTTTATTGCTTTAAGGATCATTTCAGTTTTTTGGTTTTGTTGTCCTCTAATGCTCAGCCTTAAATCTAAATCCTGAGAATCAGGAATAAAAAAAGTATAACCCCCCTAAACCCGGACACCCTATATATGCAGGTACAGCTATCAAAGAGGGAAGTGATACATGTGAAAACAGGGAGAAGGGGGAATAAAAAATAGCTTTTCCAAAAGAGTAATTCTTCCCTTTTCTTTTTCTTTCATTTTTTTTCTAAAACAAACAAACAAAAAAGGCAAAACCAGTCATGTGTGTTCGGTTCAAGAAAGCAACAGAGAGTAAAAACTTCCAGGAGATGGGAGTCAGGGCGGGAGGGCAGAGGGACTGTGAGAGCAGAGCGGAGATCTCGTGGGTCAACCCAGCCCGGCAGAGCTGGGGTTTACACCCACGTCAGCATCTGGCCCCAGGCACCTAAATATGAGAGTAAGTGTCCCGCTGGCATCGCTGCAAAGCACCTGGCTCTGCTCTGCCCCCGGAGGGGGGGGGTCCCACGCCCAGGGCAGGTCACCGGCATCGCGGTCCCACAGGCTTTGGGTCCTGCCTGCCTTGGGGAGGGCAGGGTATAGCTGGAAGGAGCAGAATGCGGCCGTGGTGCTGAGCCCTGCAACTCTGCAGCACGGGACGGCGGGAGGGTGCAGGGTGCTGGGGAGTGGGGCTGCATCACTGAGGATTGATGCTGCGGGGGGGGGGGGGGGTGGTGGGGATGGAAGCTGGGGAGGGGGCTGGTCTTGCAGAGAAGGGTGGGTGGCGTGACACCCTCCCCGCTCCCTCCTGGCAAATTCACACATCCCCCCCCCCCCCCCCAAGGGAATAAGCCCCTCGGCCCCCGGAACCCCCCAGGAGGGCCCAGGCCGGAGGAGCGTGTCCCTCGCCCCGGGGCTCTGGCCACGAGGTGTCGTTGCCGGTCCTGCCGGTCAGCGCCAGACCCGGCCACCCGCCGCCGGGACACCCCGAGGGTGCCGGGTGGCCGCCTGCACCAGCCCAGGGCATCCCCCCTGCTCCGTCTGCCTCACGGGGGATTTTTCCCCAGGGACACGGCGGGCTCTCTCCGGGTGCAGCCACCCGGAGCAATGATATGGCCCGAGTCCTGCAGTGAGGTGGCCCCCGGGCTCCCTCGTCAGCTCCAGCCGGTGATGCTTTTGGCTTGGACCGAATCCAACCTCCTGAAACTCTGCCGGGTGGAAGGGGAGAGGCAGAGCCAGCTCCAGGGCTGGGTTTGGGCAGAGAAGGCAGGGCCCAGGGGCAAGGAACCGGGGTGAGCGTGGCAGCCACCCCGGGGCTGATGCTGCGACCTGGGACGGCTGCTGCGACGCGGTGCTGTCCTGCAGACAGTGGTCCCCAAGGGTGCACATGCCACACGTGTCCACGGCCACTGCAGGGGAGGAAAGGGGGAAAGGCAAGAGGGATGGAGGTGGGGTGTGAGCGGGGGGAGAAGGAGGCAAAGAGGGTCCCACGTGTCAAACACTGACGGGGGGTCGAGTCTCTGTGCAAAGCCAAGGCCTGGGAGGGGCGTGCTGCCTGGCAGGGCTAGAAAACCACGGACTGGAGGAGACGGAAACACATCATGAGGTCCAAGGGGATGGGGGGTTTCAGGAGGTTCCCGTCCAGCCGCAGGTACCGGAGCCGAGGCACGCTATCCAGGTCAGAGGGGGAGAAGTCCTGGATGGACACCAGCGAGGTGGGGCAGATCTGCGTCCCGTTGATTTCTGCAGAGAGGAGGGGGAAAGCAGGATGCAGGTTAGGGGAAAGGGAAAACAGAGAGGGATGCTAGAGACCCCCCTCCCTGCCTGCCTGCTGAACCCCAACACGGGGTTGCTTTGCTACAGAGGTGGAGAATCCCCAGGCTCCCCTAAAAGACAACACAGTCCCAGTGAGAGGAAAATTTTGCTTTCGTTCACCCCCCACGGTGAGGGATGCAGTGTCATTTGAGAGAGAAAAGAGTTTATTTCAAACGTGAAACCTGCCAAGCCAGCCCTAAGCCTTTAAAAAAATACATCAAGGAAACATGCTCCAGCACCGTTATGCTGAAGAGAATGTCGATAACTGGCTTGTTGCTCGCTTCTGGATTTCCACTTGTTTCTCCCCACTCCAGGGCCTACGTTATGGAAAATAAACCTGGGGATTCTTATGTCATTATTCAGCTCCAGGGACTGAAACCTTCTAAAATCTGGGTAAAATAGACAAAAAAAAGAGCTAGGACATGCTGTCCACGGCTACGTGATCATCTCTCCACGGAAAGCCTTTGCAGGACCTGGGTACTGGTTGGGTGTGAAGCCAGCAGCAGTCACCACCTTTGCCCCAAGGTCCCCCTTGGCTCCAGTTTAGTGGTGTTTAAACAAAATGCAGATTCACTGGCTCTTGAACCAGCCACTCATCGCTGCGTCATTATTCCCTGGGAACTGACTCTGGTGACTTCCCAAGAGAAGAGACGTGGCTTTTTGAGGGTTTTGTCCCTGGCGTTACATCCCATAACACTATGAGTGCTTGCCTGCAAAGAGCAGCTTTCTTGCTCGTCCCTGGCTGACATTCAGTGCTCTGTTTGGGTGAGAAGCAGCCTGTTAAGGCTACTCTGTGATTTTAAAACCCCTCTTTGGCAGTGGGCCACTCTTATGTACAAAGCCACACACCATCACTGCACAATAAACACCGCAGCAAGGAAGCGCTTGTGTCACACCACTTGTGGGGACCCGGCGGCTGCTTCACAAGCGAGTAATTCCCTGGGTGGGTCCTGCAGCCCCCACGCACCCCACCGCAGCCAGAAATACAAGAGCCCAGCACGCTTTTCCCAGTGCACACAGAGGGTTTCTGGCAGGACCGCCACATTCTCGCTCCCCTGCGATTTGCAAGAACAGCAGGTTGCTGGACCTCTAGTAGCAGAAACATCTGGGGTGACAAGGAATGGGTGTCTGTCTTCTTCTCGAATGTGCTAGCTATGTTTACACATTTCACGGGCCAGCACCTCTCCCAAGAAATTGCAGTGCTTTGCCTGGAATGGTGTGAAACTGCCCCGGTTGGTTTGCCAAGACAACCTCCATCACAGCCTTGTTCTCCCTGTTCCTTCCTCGGTGAGGCTCAGCTCAAGAGCTAAGCTGGGTTATTTCTAACCATCTTGACTGCGTATTTGGCATCTGTTCTTAAAATATGTGCACAGACTCTCCTTTTTAAATATCTCTATTTCTGAGCCCTGCTGGAGAAGTAACTGTTTAGATGGCAGGTGGCCCCAAAAAAGAGCTGCCCATGACAATGAACACAAAAAGCCCAGCAGCGCCAGGGGGAATTTAGCTCTGCTCTTCAGCTACCACCCTAATCCTCAGACCACTCTTCCCCACATGCAGATCCATCCCCCTTAGGGACTTGTTTGACTACAAAGAGCCCCCAGCTCTTCTCACCAATGCATCCCCCTTTGAAGACTTCACATCCCACTGGGTGAAAAATGACCTTTTCCAGCAAAGCACTTGCCATCCTCAAGCCCATCTGCCCCCCACAGCCAGAGCAACTCACTTTCAATGGAGTTGTTATTCAGGTAGAGGTGCTCCAGCTTGGGGCTGATAAAAGGGACGTTGGTGAGCTTGTTGTGGGCCAGGTGCAACACCAGCAAGTTGGTGAGGTTAAAGGAATTCTTGGGGAGCCCCTTGTCAGAGATCTGGTTGTAGTTGAGCCGGATGAATGCCAGGTTGGGGAACTCCTTGAAGTAGTCACTGGGGATGTCCTCAATGTTGTTCCTGTCCAGGAAGAGCTGGTGGATGGCACTGGGCACCCCAGGGGGCATTTTCCTCAGGATGTTATGGGCAAGGTTGAGTTGCATGAGGTTCTTGAGTCCCTTGAATGTGTTTTTGTTGAAGACCCCATCGCTTAGCTTGTTGTGGTGTAGATCCAAGAGCACCAGGTTCTCCAGCTTGTTGAAGACCCCAGCAGGGATCTTGGAGATCTGGTTCCTGCTCAAACGCAGTTGCTCCAGGTTGGGCGGCAGGAAGGAAGGCACCTCCTTGAGCTGGTTCTTCTCCATGTAGAGGAAGATGAGGTTTTCCAGCTTCTCCAGGACCCGCCTGTCCACCTTCCGGATGCGATTGTTGTCTAGGTTGACCCATTTCAGCTCCGTGGCATTCCTGAAGGACTCCTCCGGGAGGTCGTCGATGAAGTTGTTCTGGAGGTAGAGGTAGTGGATGCGGGACGGGATGATGGGGACCTTCCGCAGGTTGCGGCTGTCACAGTAGAGGGCAGAGGGGAAGTCTGGGGGGCAGTAGCATTCTCGGGGGCAGTCGGGAAAGATGGAGGGGGGACCTGGCGGCAAGGGTGGAGGCAGCTCTGTGGGCTCAACGGGCTCGATGAACTCGGGAGGCGGGCGGGTGGGTTTCCGGGGAGGCTTCCTCCGCTGCCCGCTCACCTCTGAGATCAGCACAAGAACAAGTGGGAGAAGCAATCTGAAGGCCACCTTCATGGTCCAGATGTTTCCCTGCAGGATGCAACAAGAAGAGGTGGGTTAGGAAGTGCCTGATTTAGGTACTGCATCATCTCCCATCTCCTCCATCATTGGCAGGCAGGAATTTACCCCACATCCCTGCCAGTAACCTGCTATTTTCTCTCTTTTTCCTTGGAAGTTATCTTTAAATCCAACCCCTCTCTAGAGCATGAGTCACTGAGATCCCCTCTCTCTGGCTCAGCTTTATGCCATGGGTGAGGGGGTGAGGGGGTTGGGTTTTTTTAATTTGGTTTGGGGTTTTTTCACATGCCATCCCCAGCACTCCCCTGCGGAGCCTGGCCCTCCAGGAGCCCCAACACCACTATGCCTTCTCCCTGAAGGATGGATTGCCTCTTCAGAGACCTTGATGGATTAGGCTTAATTTTGCACTTGAGCCAAAAAATCAATGATTCAGTAGCAAATTGGCTTAGCGACAGCATTGGGAGGCCTGCGGCAGTTAACGGGGCAGCAAAGATGGATGGCCCTGTGCTTCAGGGACAAGGCTTTAATGCAGGACAGCCCATTTTCAAGGCTGTGTGAGAAAAAAGGCATTTGCAAGACTGCACATGGGCAATACAAGGCATTTGCAAGACTGCACATGGGCAATACTGAAGGTGTTTGACTATACATCTCCCTGTGCTGCCCAAATAACTGAACCATCACCTCCAGTCCCACTGCAGGGTACTGGGCTGGGTTGGTTATTTGGGGAGTGTTCCAGTAGAAGTGGGAGATCTGGAGGGATCTGGTGAGGTCTCTTCTTGTCCCTAGCCCAAGTTTCTCCTGGATACCAGCCCAACACCTTACACATAACCACCTCTCCCTCTTCTCTGGGTCATTAGCAAGCCCATGAAGGCTGCCTGTCCCATCTCTGCCCTCCCTGCTGCTGCTTGGAACAGCAGCAATCATCCTTGCAAGACTCTTGCTGGTAGCTCTCCAGCTGATGCCTTGGAGGATGGAGGGATCCAGCTTGTTGCAGACAAGCTCCCCAAAGCCCCATGCAGAAGGTGCTTTGGATGCTCCCACACTCCCCAGGGCCAGCTGGAGCAGACCAGGCTGTGGGTTTCCTGGGCAGATACCTCCGGGTGCTTGCCAGGCTTTTCCCAGCGGCATTTGTCACCCCAGCAGGAACAGAGCCGAGCTGGATGCGCGGTGAGGCAGATGGAGGAGCTCGGCAGAGGCAGGGTGGGAAAGAGAACTGAGTGATATGAGACAGGGAGGAAGACGAGGAGACTCAGAGGAAGATGGATCTCCTGGGGAAATGGAGTGTCTTCTGTGGGAGCCAGTGCTGCTGGGACTGGAGAAGCCTTTGGTGATGCTGGAGCCGGCGATGCTGATGCTGGAGAGAAATCAGGCTCTCCCGGCTCGTTGCTCTCTCCCACGCAACACGATGGAGTAACACGATGGAGTGGGGCTTGCAGCTCGCTGGTTCGCAGTGCTGCCGTCGTGGCCAAAGGGGCCAGGGCCAAGGGTTCCACGGGCACAGCCAAGCCTGCTCAGGTCGGTGTGCCCAGCGGGAGCAGCAAACTGGCAGGGCTGAGCCGGGCACATCGCCTTTGGGGCAGTGGCAGGGAAATATCCCCAGCCCTCATCTGACCAGCAAGCAGCACAGACCAGCACTTCTGGGGTAACCCCCTGCCACACCAACCCCTTTTTGCTTATAGCTTCCCACGGGGGGGGTCCGTATCCCACCCAGGGATGCCCTAAAGGCCCCTCGATGGGTCGCTGCTCCCAGGGCTGTGCCAGCCCGGCTCCCTTTGAAGCGATCCCACGCATTCCTGGGGCTCCAAGTAATTGACTTTCTCCAAGAAAAGATCCTGTTCTCGCCCCCCCTCCAGGCCCAGCCTGTTACTTTCCTTTTTGTCTCACTCAGTTCCCATCTGGCTCTGTTTAACCCTACAAGCCTCACATGCCTGCTGTTTTCAATCAGAGCTCTGGCATCTTGCTGGGGGAAGGGAGGAACAGAGGAAGAGCAACGGGGCCCGAATGCTGCCAGATATTCAGCTCAGCAGTGCTGCAGTAAGTCCCCTTTGGGGATGTACGTGCGTGCTTCTGTGTTGTAAGAGTTCAGATTCAATGGCAGGCTGCAGAGAACGAGCAAAATCGTGACAGGGAGCTGCACTACGTGCAGTCCCCTCCCTGGCTCCGCAGCACCCTGCTCCTTTCCCGGCCACGTCCCGCCCCGCATGGGGCTCTCCCCCCACCTTGTCCCAGACCTTTTCATGGGATTTTTGCCTCTGTTCCAAAACTCAGACCTGGATTTTAACACCCACAAGGCACAGGGGGACTGGCGGGGGCTGCGGTCTGCACTTGGCCCGTTGCAGAGGGGAGGAGGCAACTGGGACCCGATATTCCAGCCAGTACACGCCGTGATCTGGGTGTTTGGCTCCCTCCACTCACAGGGCGATGCTCAGCTCGGGCCACCCGGCAGCCACCCTGGGCAATGTCACAGGGAGGGCGGGGGACAGGGCAGAGCTGTCACCCCGTTGGTGGTGGTGAGCTGGGTGAGCTCTCAGCCCTTCTAGGAACAACCTGGCCCCACAGAGCCTGCACCATCCCCTTCACACGAAGCTTTAACACTGCAGATGTTTAGGGACTCGGCGTATAGCAGAAATAGTCGGCGAGAAAGAAATTCAAGCTGGAGAGCAGCAGCATCGTGTGGCATTTGTCAGCACAGAAAGAAAGTGCCAGGAGGCAGATTTTTACCCGCTGTACTGCCTGTAACCCGCTGCCACTTCCCCAAAGGGGACTGCCACAGCTCCTGTCCCCATCCCAGCCGGGCAGAGACAGCAATGCCACCACACTTCTCTGCTGCTGGTCCCCCTGCAAAGCTGCAGCTCCCCCGTGGGGGCTCTGCCCACCACTCCCCAGCCCGCCCCAGGAAAGCGGGACCCACTTCCAAACAATCTGCAGGAAACCAGCGGTCCCTGCAACCGCCCTGCATCCAGAATAACAGGGATGCAACAAACCTGAGGCCACCGCGAGCTCTACAATTGCCTCCAACACGCTGGAAGGTTCAAAGCCAGCTCTCCCTGGAACCCGACACAGTCAGCAGTCTGTTCTCCATCCAGTTTCACGCAGTTGAATTTACTGGCGTGAATGCAAGAAGCCAGATTTCAAAATCCCACACCCTGATTCTGCACGAGCACCGGCTGCTGAATCCGTGGCCAGAGCCATGGCACAGCGCCTGCGCTGCAAACGTCTCCACTCGACCTTTTTCACCGCTCCCCGACAGACAGGACAGCTCAGATCCTGGGTACCCACAAGGAATCCATGGAACTGGAATAAAGTTAAATCATGAAGCAATGAACGCATTCAGGAAACCAACTGCCTGGTGTGAAGAAAAGGCTTGATTCATGGCCAAAAACAGTTTGGACACCTCCTGAGCTGTGGGCTGGGCCAACCAGCTCAGCCTGGGTACAAGACCAAGGCACCCAACAGATGCCAGCCCAGGGTTTCTCCCAGAAAGAGACAGCTGCTCCTTCAGTCATCCCATTACAATTGACAAAAATTCGGCACAACAGCTGGAAATTCCAGCCCCAAATGCCATTCGTGTTTGCTTTCCAAATAGTTAATCTGCGCTGCATCTCACAGCTCCCAAGCAGCGCTCCCTGCCAGCCCAGCGCCCGGTGCCAAGGGCAGGCAAAAATTACAACCTCTGGGGCAAGAGTGAGCTATGTAAAGGTCATGAGGGGATTTGCCACAGGCAGAAGTCCCAAAGCTCTCCCTTGGGTGCCTCCTGCCCTCCCCACCACCCCTTGCAGCAGTTAGACATGCAGAGAGCAGCGTCTGGCTCTGCACGGCTATCACCGATGTATCTCCTCCCGTGGAGGGGCTGGGAGGGATAAAAGGAGCTTTTAAGTTCGAGAGGACAGGGAAAAACCTAGATGGCTGGACCAGGCATCCTTTCCAGCCCACTGCCCATAACCCTGCCAGCTCCCTTCACAGCTTTCCCACTGGGACCCCCAATTCCCACCATACCTCCAGCCCCCAGGCTGGAAGATGCCCCCACCCAGCCTGGGAACCTGGATTTTGGAGCAGAATGAGGAGGGCGAGCTAAAAATAACCAAAAGGAGCCAGCAAAGCTCCCCCGTCAGCTTCCCTCCTGCCCAACCACCTCAACAGCCCATTCAAGTCTCCACAAGAGTTTGAGTCTGATCAGCTGTAACCGAAACAGGCAGCTCTTTATCCAGAGCTGGCAATGGTGGAAAAGGGCTAAATACAGTGCAAGCCTGTCCTCGGAGGCGGGGGCAGACACGCTGTCACCCAGGCATTCCCAGGGTCCCCCGGGGAGCAGAGCCCTGATGCAACAACCGGCTCTTCTCGCCATTTCCCAGCACTTTCCCAGCGAGAAGCCGAGCCGCAGGCAGCGTTCCTGGCCGGAGCCGGCACATCGCCGGGGCCCCCGCTGCGTTTCTTCTTGCAGGGATAGTGCTGCGTCCATGCAGGGGATGGGTGTCTCAGAAGACCCTGCTGGAGAGCAGTTCAGACATGGTCCTGGGTTCACAAGCAACACTTTTGGGCTCAGCCTGAGGACTGCAAGACACAGGGAATGACAATATGCCTGGCTCCCGCGGCCCTCTGCATGCCAGGAGTGTTTCCTCACTGTACCACAGTCACCAGACTCATTGTGAAAGGCTTGTCGCGTTCACAGCAACCTCCTCCCGCAGCAGGGTCCGTGGGAAGGCAGCCCTGGCAGAAAACACCTTTCCGCTGCCTTCTCCATGTCAGCAATTCCTCCCTCCTCCTCCCTCGCTGCATGTCCCGACCCTTGCCAGGGCTGCTCCCGGCTCAGCCCGCCCGCAGACCTCTCTGCCACACACGGTGGAATTGGCTAGACACAGACAAAAGCAAATCGTGGGAGAAAATGTTGCCAAAGCAACTGCAGCCTGGCCCCTGAGCTTGCCCCCCACGCACACCCCACTCCCCTCCAAGCAGACACCTCACCTTGGTGTCGTCCCCCCCCAAGCTCTAGGGGTGGGAAAACTGCTCTGATGCCTTATCAGCTGCTGTTGCCTCATCCCTCCCCGCAGCCCCTTCCAGAGGGCAGAGAAAACCTCCCACAGCTGTACTCTTATCTCTTCCCAAGTGAAAACACTCAGCCCCTCACACCCCCCCTCCCCAGGGGAGCAGGGACACCCAGCACCCTGAATTTCTGCTCCTTGCAGCCTGTCCAGGGCTGGCCGAGGAAAGGGTGCTTCCCGGACACTGTCGGCTGAGCACCACATAAGGCAGGGCTCCGCTCTCAGACTCCCAGGAAAGTTTCCAAGCCCTCATGTACAACATGCTTTGCATTCAGCTGCCAAGGGGATGAATTTCCACTTTCTGCCCTGTCGATGCTTTTCCTAAAACCCTCAAACAGACAGGGCAGGGTGGGTTTGGGATGATGTGTGAGAAAAACCCTTTCCCCAGGATTTCAGCGGACATCGCTGCCCTGCTGCTTCCTCCCATCATCTCCTGCAGAAACAAAGAGCCGGCTCCAAACAGGACCCACACGGCAGCTCTCCCCACGGAAACAGCCTGCCCGGAGCCGAGCTGGCTCAAATCTCAGTGATCGAGGCAGCAAAAGTGGTGTTACGTGCCCTGGGAAGGGTCTGTGTGATGCAGGCATGGCTCTGCCCGCCGGGCAGGAGGGAAGGGCTTTACCACCTACATTTTGGGCAGAAAACCAGCTCGCTGAAGCGCTGAGGTGCTGTTGGGCTGCTCTCTCCCATCTCGCTCTCAAAGCGGCGTGATGCTGGTCCCCTCCACAGGGCAGGGAAGCTCCCTGCTCCCCCCTCCAGCATGGGAGCAGGACCCCACAGCTTTCCCACCCCCCCTCCACCCCGAGCCGTTTCCCCAGCCCGTCTGTTGGACCCTGTGCTCAGCACAAGGAAGACACGGTGACCCGATGTTACCAGAGCCTCCCTGGTAGCAGTCCTGGCTCCGGAGGTGTCTGCTCCCCTCTCAGCCTCTCCCCCCTCCTTGCACGCTTTCCCAGCTGCTTTCCAAGGCACGGGACTGTCCTGGGCATGGCTTGAGCTGTGCAGCCCCCCCAGCTCTGCTGCAGAGCCAGAGCCTAGCATTCGTGGGGCTGGGAGGGTGTGAGAGCACAGGACGGGGTGGGGGGGACACGAGGGGGTCCTTGCTCACCCCCCCAGAAAGCGCCTGGCAGTAGCTGCAACGCTATCGCACACGGGACTTTCCTCTGACTTTGCAGCCCCAAGATCCCCCCCCTCCACCCCAGCCTGCCCCATGCCGAGAAAAACTCTTGCAACAGGAGAAAAGGGAAGGAACAAAGCCTCCAGCTGCTGAAGAACAGAAAAACCAGCAAGAGGAGAGAACAAAATAGGAAAAGCAGATGCTGGTTTGCATGTAAGGGAGAGGCTGGAGAGGGCAGGAGCATCGTGGGCCAGTGCAGCGTCCTGGGTTGGAGGGTCAGGCAAGGCAAGAAGAGCCTGGGGGAAAGCACCTGCCCACAGCTTACCTGTGTGCACCTCTCCCTCCTCCTGCCTCTTATTAATCCCCAAGACAAGTTTCTCTCTGGCTGTCTCCCTCCTCCTCCTCCTCCTCCTCCTCCTCTCGGCACCGCGGCTCCGCCACGAGTGAGCCTCGGCCGAGCACGGGGGTTTTGTTCCTGGGAGCTGCTGGCCGAGGGTGGGTGGGAGCGCAGGAGGCGGAGGGCTGGGACCGAGGCACGATGACAACAATAACGTCTTTATCTGGCAGCCAAGCGCTGCGGGCTCCGCTGCGCACACATGTCCTGCCTGCCAGAGGGCTGGCGTTTAATAACAATTCCTTCTGCTGCGGAGGCTGCTCAGAGCCCGTGTTTAAAAACAAAGCTAATTAATAATTTAAATAAGCCCTTCCCTTGCCACGGCCCCTGTTTTCCAGGAGCGTGTGTTTCGGGATGGTGCTTTGCAGCGAGACGGCTGGATGGCGACGGGGGTGCTGAGCGCAGGGGCTCAGCGTGTGTCACCAGCCTGTCCCCAGGGCTGTCCCAGCCGGGTCCCCCGCCTGCACAGAGCAACTTCCAACTGCCCCCCACCCCTGCTGAAGGGAGCCAGCCCCGTGCTGGGGTCTCTGCTCCTGCCTGGCAGATGGCACTGTAAAACAAGATGCAGGGTTCATTCGCTCCCAGGTGGCGATAAGCTTTAATTTAAATCCTGATGGCACTTAATAAAGAGAAGGGAAGGGAGCTGCGGTGGTGCCCTGCAGCTGGGCTGGCCACAGGGTTTTGTATGGAGCCTCAGCCAGCTCCTGGGCTGGAAAACCGCTGTGCACCAAGGGGACACGGCCAAGGGACCCCTGGGGAATCCCACATTCGGGGATGCTCAGTGGGGGACATTTCTCCTCCAAGTTGCTCAGAGGCAGACTGGGACCTGTTGCATATTCACAGCTCAGGCATGAGCGAGGAGTCTCGGGGGGGCACAGCAGCCGTGGAGGTCTCATTTCTCAAGGCACCCCCATCCCAGGCATCCTTGGGATGTGGGGTTCAGGGGGGTCCTCTCCCTCCCCGTGAGCAGTCCTTTCTCCAGCCAAGCCGAGCTGCAGCGGGGGCCAGGAAACTTGAGCTGCTTTGGCTCATTGTAAATCCAGTCCAAACCCTACTGGCAACCATCCAGGAGGGTCCAATCCTGCACTCTCACACTCAGCTGACAGTGGCTACCAACACCGGGTTCAAACAGCCAAAATCAGAGTTTCCCCCAAAGTTCCCACCCTCTGGACTCCCCCACTTTGCCCCAGGCTCCCCCCAACCCTTAAATATATTTGTTGCCAACACGCTGCCCTTCCCCTTACCCCGCAGCTGGGGTATTGCTGGTGAGTGCTGCTTGCTGACCGTCGGGAGCAGGATGGTCTGAGGGCAGAGCCCTCACCCTGCAGCGAGCTGGGGCACTTGGGTGCCTAAAAACCAGCAGGTAGATTGAGTGCAAGCTGGGAAAAGGAATGAAGAGAAACCACATCGGTATTTCCCATCGTTTAAACAAAGGGTCAAAATGGAGACATGTGTTTGCCAGCTGGAGAAGGATCAGAATCAATAGGGAAAGAATACGCTGGTTGGAGATTTATGCCAATTACTTTAAAACTAGTCAAAAGTGCCTAAATCCATGGGGACATGTTTCATGGGGTTTTTTCCCTGCTAACTAACAGATACTTGGCTGGGCACTGAAAGAGGAAAATTGAGGAATGGGGCAATTGCTTGCTCAGAAGGTTCCCTGCAATGCCAACATATAAAGGTTTCACACCCTAGACCTTATCCACCATGCCATCCGACCTGTGAAGCTGCTAACACAGCTCCCATTGCTGGGAAGCACGAAAACCTTCAGAAAATCTGGTGAGTATAAATTTTGCTCTCAGCCAAGGGACTTTGTTTGTTGATTTTTCTTCCTGCAGGAATTTCTTTCAGTGTCCAAGTTTCAAATCCACCTTCAAAGATGTTCTTTTAAATTTTTAAGATGCAACAGGCTGCAGCCCTGAACGTGGCTCTGGGCACCACGCGTTCAGCTTATTCTGCGTCTAATGCAAAATCTGGCCCCTCTCTTGCAAATGAAATGGATGATGGAGGGTGGCCTGGAGCAAACCTGCTCTCACAGCTTTTTTTTTGGCTTGGGACATCCCAGTTTCAGTGCCCCTGATGCAGGGCTATCAGCATCCCGATCATCCCTGGTCCCCTGATGCCACGTCCCTTTGGTTTATCCCCTTTCCCAGCCATGGCCTGTTTGTTCTGCAGAGGTTTGTAACAGAAATACCACTTTGGTCTGGCGGAGGTAGGAGAGGAAATGTTTGAGCGTGAAAGCACCAGGAGGCAGAGCCAGGGCTGTGAGAACAGCCTGTCTTGACCAAGGGCAACACGAAGGACAGCCGTCAAGTGGGTAAACACGAAGGAATGTGGTCCCCAGCGAGCCCGGAGCCTGCATCCCACCAGCCTGTCAGGCACAGCGAGGATTCGGCACCCAGCCATGCCCAGGTCACTCCAGCCATCCCGGCGGGGAGTTGGCAACAGCCATGCAGACACCCCAAATGAGGAAACATGGACAAGAGGCAGCAGAGGATTTAAGGGGAGGACGTGAGCAAAAAAAGCCCCACATTATAACTGGTGGCTCCATCGTCTCCAACTGGGATATGTTAGACACAGTGAGCACCCTCATCCTCCCCCAGGCAGACCCCTCATGCACCACATCACGGTTCTCCTGCGTGCGAGTGGCTCGCGTCAGGTACAGTTAAAATACACATCCCCTTCCCCTGGCAGAAGATTCCACCCTGAACCTCATCACTTTGATTTCCAGCAGCGCAGCCATCCCGGCTGTTCGCAGCTTGGGCTACAGCAGCGTCTCCATTTCATCCTGGCCAGGGGCAACACCGGGGTGGGGGGACAGCCCTGGGGGACATCGCAGCATGCCAAGAGCTGGTGGTCCCAGCCCCAGGGAGTTTCCAGAAGGGGAATTTTGCAAAGCAAAGCAGTGCAGGAGGTTTCTCAAACACCACCAAGCAAAGAACCATCCTCAAACCAGGCTCGCCTTCCCCACACCACAGCCTGGGCTCCTCAGGAACAGCAACTTAAAATGTTTATTTGGCCAGAGGGAGATGCTTATTCTTTATGTTATCCCAGCATCAGCCACTCCGTCCCAAGCCGAGCCTCTGCTGTGCTCAGTGCTGTACAAGATGATTTACAGTACAGCAGTTCTTTCTGATGACCAGATCTTAAAACTCCCTTTGGAGAGCTAAAAAATTTAATTTCAGAAAAGGGGGGGAAGGAAAAGAAAAAAAAAAAAAAAAAAAAGCAGCAGGAAACCTGAGCTGCCCCTGCGGCCGCTTGGTCAGAGCAGTGTGTGCTTTATGCAAAACATCAGATCTCAGGAGTTTGGCAGCAAAACCTCACAAGCCAGCCGTGCTCTCTATCAGCCACCGGTGTCATAGGAAGGGGGCACTGAGCAGAAACAAGGGGAACCCAGAGGTCCCCCCAAAATGATGGTTTGGGATGGACCCATTCCCCTGGGACCACGGTCGGAGGATGCTGTGCTGCCCTTCAGGGGAGCCACGGCTCCCCCGGGGGCTCCGCACTCCTCCCCTGCCGCAGGGTGCTGCCACTGGTGTTGGGTGGCCACCAGCCTGGAAAATTAAACTCAGCTTCCCCCAAATCTCACTGGGAGCCAGGGACAGGCTCCTGCCCATCCCAGCCCCAGGCTGCAGCCTCCTCTGCCCAGGGGGAGCACACAGCAGCCTCCCCCCCCCCAAAGTCAGAAGGCTGGGAGAGCGTCACCACAAGCCTGGGAGAAACACTTGGCTCTGAGCAAAGCTCTGGAGGGGGAAGTGAGCGAAGGGGAAAAGTATGTTGCTTTGTAATGCATAGATCCTGCTCTCACGTTGCTGAGTTGCTGCATGATGCGTTTCCTCCCCCTCCAGCTGCACGTGGGGCTGGGGCAGAGCATGCCTGCTCCATGCCCGCATTTCCATCTCCAGCAAACCTCTGGAAACACCTGGGGACACGCTCCGTGAGCATAGCCGCTGAGGGGACATGGGGAAGGTGCTTAAAACCCCCCTTGAACAAAACAGCCCCCAGCCCCAAACACTCTGGAGGCGCAAGGACATGTGGGTTCAGCTCGGTGCTTGGCCGGGGAGGGCGTTTGTGTCACTTTGGTCACCCCAGCACAGGGATCCCAGCACACAGCAAAGGAGGGAGGCGAGAGGAGGAGGTGGCAGCCACCCACATCCCTCCCAGGCAGGTATGTCCCTTCTTCCCAGGCACAGCTTGGCCTCTCCATCCATCCCTGAGCATCTCGTGCTGCTTGAACCAGGGAGCAAAACCCCCAGGGACCAGGACATGAAGCTTCACCAGCACAGATGGAGAGACACAGAGCCAGGCTGGAAAGAACAAGCTGCATTTGCTCCCAAGTAAGAAATGCAGCTAAAAGGCAGCTGACCTCTGCCCCAGCCAGGTGTTTAAAAGAGAAGAGAGGAAACCAAGAAATAACCCCTGTTTTGAGCACAGCTGCTGCTTTGGGCATTAAAGTTACAGGGAAATCTCCCCTGGAGAAGAGCCTCATGCGTCGGGTGCCCAAGTCCGGGCGCAGTGGCAGCCAGGGAAGGGTTAGGGAATGGAAAACGCCTGGGAGCCGCTCGCCCTCAGTGCTGGCTCCCGCTGCAGATGCAGTGGAGGAACGCGAACCCCACCGCAGCGCCTCAGCTTCCCACCCGCAGCCGTAAACCCCTTCCCGCTCGGGTTTTGCCAGAGACGTGACACGGCGTGAGGAGCCAGCAAGAGCCACAAGCCAGCCGAAATCAGGATGGTCCCAGCAGCTCCTGCCCCAGAGCCAGGCACAGCCGGTGGCCAGTCCTGCCCCCCCCCCCCCCCCGGTCTGAGCCCCACGGGGAAAGGAGAGAAGGGGATCCACATCCCCCATCATCCGCAGGGGAAACTGAGGCAGATGGGAGCTCTGCGCTTGCAGGGCCGCAGAGCCATGTGCCTTTTCTGTTTAGACAACCCATAGTATTTCCAGTCATGCAAAGCTTTTATTATTATTAATTTTCAGCCTTGGCACGGAGGGGCTGACGCACACCAGTCTGAGCAAGCTCACATCCCAGCCCTGACAGTTGTACACACCCCATCGCCCACACTGCCTGCTGGCCACCCCCTCCCCAGCCTGACGGGACCCATTCCATCACCCCCATTTTCCCCGTTTGCCCAGGGAAGAGGTGAAACTGGAAGCAATGGTCTCCCCACAGGGAAGCAGCAGTCCTTCCATGAAGGGCTGAGACCCAGCAAACTCATTGCTGGGACAGCCTGGAGGAGCCTTGGTCCCTGCCCAGGGAAAAAGCAAAGTGGAGGGAGGGGGTTGGAGGTCTCTGACACAGGGACAAGCCCAGAAGTGGGGAACTGACCTCATGTCACATGGGGACCCCATCCCCACTGCCTGTCACAGACGGGGGGACAGCAGGGCAAACCCTGTCACCAGTGGTGGCCGTAGCGTGGCCGCCAGCTCCACTCTCCCTGTGCCACAGCCACCAAGCCCTCCAGCCCCTTCTTACCCCACCTCCCCTCTTCTGTGCTATTCTCGTGGCTGCTTTAAGTGCAGGGAGGAGATACAGAATTCATCAAACCTCACATTTCTCAGGGATTAAATCATCCAACTCATTTCTCCGAGAGAGAGAAGTCCAAACCCCCCTTTCTTTTTTTTTTTTTTTTTTTTTCCCCCTGTAAGGCTGAGCAGCCGCTTATTAGCTCTTGGCAGCGGGGCCGAGGGCTGCTGAGCACATCAGCTCGCAGCCGCAGCGCCGAGCATCACCACGGGGCCCTGGGAACTGCAGCTGCGTCGGGCCCCTCCTGCCCCTGGGGTGTCCCCCCCCCTGCACCCCAAGCCCAGCCCCTGCCCTCTCTGACAGCCTGTAGCCCCCAAACTCGGAAGCAGCAAAGCCCAGCGACACCCAGATGGGCTTCTTGCACCACATGCCCCTGCACCTCCAGAGAAAAGAGCACCCCGTTATTCCCCAGCTGGGCAGCTCTGGGCACAGTACAGAGATGCTATGAAAAGGCCTGTCTTCCCACTCATTTAATTTTAAATTAAATATTTTAAGATATTTTTAAATATTTTTAAAGAAGCAAAGAAAAAGTGATTTCAAGCCCGTGCACCCTCCAGAGGCTCCCAGGGCTCGTGTTTTGCCATGGGGCTCTTCTCGGGGAAGCAGCTACTTGCACCCTCCCCCAGTAATGCTGCCCCGTCTCAGGTCACACCCCATCTGCTGATCCCAAAGCTGCCTCCACCATCCTGCCAGCTGGCTTTGCAGAGGGGGGGGAAACCGAGGCACGTGCCCAAAGAACTGATTTGGGAGCGAGAAGCACCCTCCTGCACCCACCCTCCCCCCAAGACCTGTGAGAAACTTTGCAAAGATCCAGCACATCCAGCTCTCCCAGCACCAGCCGCTTTGCTCCAGCCCTTGGAAAGCGAAGACGTCCTCTCCCTGCTCCTTATTAGCTCCAGCAGTTTGACCTGTCACTGAACCAGCTCCTATCAGTGCCGGGTTTAGCTGCGCATTGTCCTGGGAACAAAACATTTTGGAGCTGAGCGAAGGAGTTTTCCTGGCTGGTGGTTTCCCTCGCCCGAGCACGAAGCAGCAGCTGCGCATCTGCCCCATCCCCAGCGTGGTCAGGAGAGGGGGGAGCCCCTGGCAGCCCCCCCAGCAGCTGGGGACAGGAGCCCAGCACATCCATCACCTCCCAGCCAGGGGCTGCAGCTAGAGCAGGGCTGGTTTTGCCTTTGCTCCCCCACTGCCACCCCTGTTTGCTCCAGCCACGCACCCCTTGAACCCTCAGGGGAGCAATTTACCCCAAAGGGGTAAGTGGTGCTGATCTGGGGACCCACTTTGCACCCACTCCGCCCTTCTCATGGCACAGGGACAGGGCACCACAGGTGACACCCCCCTCCCCAGGGATGGGGTTCCATCCGTACCAGGGCCCCACACACTCTCTCTGCAATGCTTTGCTCACTTCTTGCTCTCTCGCAGCACTTTGCAGATGGCCCCACGCTGGCAGCCCAGCCTCTACAGCCACACTTTAGCTTCTAGCAAGAGAAGACAGATTTCCCTTCTCCTCCTCACTATTCACACAGGACAAGATGTAGCTGCAACCCCCCGACATGTCTCCCACGGGCTCAGCCAGGCACAGCACATGTCAGATCACGCTGGCAAGGCTTCCTCCAGCCACGACAGCACTTTTGATGGTGGAGGGGTTCTTGGTGTCAGCTCAGCAGTGGGAAGAGCTGCCAGTGTTGGTTAAAACAAGAACAAGCGGGTGATTCAATAAAACTCCGAATGAAGCGCACTAGAAACCATGAAAGCAAATATTTCAAGCCGAACACACAATTAGCCGGTGGGACCCATCACCACAAGATGCCGCTCGGGCCAAGGGTTTGGTAGGGTTTTAAATAAATACATAATAAAATATGTGGAGGCCTGCCCACACGTAGGGAGACTGGGGACATTGGGGTGGCAGGAGTCAATGAGGACAAAGACTTGGGCAAGCTGAAAGGCGTTGGGGACGCAGAAGAAAAGGAGTCACCAAACTGCCGTGGGACATCTGCCCTGCCTTCCTGGGTGTCTGTCACCGCTGGCCGGGGCTTGCTGTGCTGCTGGAGAGCCCCTGTGGGGGTGGAATCAGGGGGTCCCCACCCTACAGGAACCCCCCAAGCCCTCTGACCACTGCAGCAGAGCCCCAAGCCAAGGGCCTCCATCACCTCCCTCACACTGTCTGGGCTTCGCCGCCGAGCTACTGTTTGCAATGGAAACACCTGAGTCGCGTCTAGTCCTCCCTTGGGTTTGGCCTTCATCCTTGCCTCCTCCTCCTGGGCCAGTATTTTTCCTCTCGGAAGGCAGGAGCCAGCTGAATACTTTCCTGGCATGACTTCAGCTGCCTGGGGAGCTCAACTGCTGCTCCCCCTGCACCCCTCGGGCAGGGGACACCTGCCACCACAGCTGGGGACAAGACACAGCCCCAGGGGTCGGGGTCCATGGGGCTGCTCCCCCTTGGAGAAATTAAATGGGGTGTCATGATTTCGGGCTAACAGAGCAGTATGGTAAAACCAGTCCTGGCCAGCAGCCCCCACTGGAGAAGGCATAGTCAGAGATACCCTTGTAATTGCTCTTTTCTATTAATAAATATTCTTATCCAGGGCAAGAGTGAAACATCATGGAGAAACTTCTGCAGCACGGTAATATAACAGCGCGTTATCCCGACCAAAACACAACCGTGTCCCTTCAGCCACAGGCGCTCTGACAGCAAGCCTCTTGCCCGCTCAGCTGGCCCCAGGAAGACCCCAGCATTTCCAAAAACTCCACCAACATTTCAGCCACAGCTGCCAAAAGCACTTGAGATGTCCTGAGCTGGAGCCGGAGCCGCACGCCTCGGCTGGGGAGATCTCCTGCGTGGAGACCACACTGAGCACAGGGCGCGTGAGCTGCCCCGGCAGCGCGGGGCCGTGGCGGTCCCCGAGGTCCCTGAGCCGGTGTCGTCCTCCGTGTGTGAGTGATGGGGAGGCAAAACCAGAGAGCACAGATGGGCCAGAGGGACCCGGGATGATGGATGCACAGGCCTGATCTGGGGAGTAATCTCTGTGGCCCCATTATATTATTGCATATTACACCCAGCGCAGATTTGCCTATATTGCTTGGCAGTATGCAAGTAGAAAACAGGCCTCTGTCAAAACCCCAGAGATACTCAAACTGCTCCAAATATTACAGCTATAAATTCAGCTCATTTTTCTAACCGCTAAGAGCTGCCAGGGGCTTTGACTTAATCCATCTCTCTAACCTTTGTGCCAGACCCCTGCAGGCACCCGTCCCTCTGCAGCTCCTCGCCTGGGTCCTGCGTCACAGATCCCATCTGCCCGCGTCCCACCTGGCTGGCAGAGCTGCCTGTCCCCGTCCCGGGCAACATCCCACCCCACTGAGCTTCCATCCCTGCTTTCCCACATCCTCAGCCCCCAGAGTCTGCCCTCGCCCATCACCCCTCCTGTTGAGTTACCCCCCCTCCCTCCAGACCCACTCAGCCTGCAGCAGCCAGTCCCCGACCCTTTTTGCCTCCCTTGTTCTCACCACAAAACCATCTGCTCTGCCCAGCACCCTTTCTCCCGCTTTCCCCCTTTGCGAGCAAATGCTCAATTTTCTCCTCTCAACCTCTTTCGAGGAATAAAGATCCCATGAGAAACGGGTCTCTTCCCAAGAAACACCTGGTGGGTTTTTCCCCCTTCCCTGCGCTGGGTTATTTCATTCTCACACTTGGCCATGCCCAGCCAGGAGCAGGGGGTGAATCCAGCCCTCTCCCCTCCCTGCAGCAGGACGCACGGTGCTTACAAGAAAGAGTTAACTCTTCCTCGTAGGCGCCGCACATGGGTCAGCTGTTGAGCAGGGAAGCATCAGATTTCCAAAACCATTCCAGGAACGGTCCTCCAATGGCTGTATCCTCACACCCCTCTCCCCATAAACGCTTTGCTTCCACCCTGGGGAAGAGCAAGGCTGTAATTAACCCGGGATCATCCCCAAGCTTGGTAGAGCTGGGAATCATCCAGAACATGGACTCATCACCCAGCCCTTCCCCTGGCTTCTTCTGGCCACTCATCACCCAAGTATTTGAGGCTCGGTTGTGCAAAGAGCTCATTGTGCAAAGGGATGGAGCAGAAATCTGTTCAGCTGTTTGCAAGGGGAGGTGGGCACCTAATTTCACCCTGGACAGGGGGTTCAGCATCTCCCAGGTAGAAGGAGCAGCACCAGGAGCATTGACTTCTGGTCTGGCATGCTGGGGCTCACTGCTTCCATTTTGGGGGTAAAGCGGGAAGAGATGTTGGATAACATCCCTCGGTTCCCTTCTTTCAGCCCCGGCCTCCACCTCGAAATAGGGAAGCAGCTTCAGGGGGACAGAGGTTGGCCAAGCACCCCGAGAGCCCACAGCTCCCAGCACGCATCCCCCTGGGGAGCCGAGTGCTGCAAAAGCTATCAACTGCAGGAGAAATCGCATCCCTAAAACCAGTCTCCATTTCCCATTAAGATTTATACTGAAGGTAAAAATAGGAGTGAATATTTTGATTGTATTGAAAAAAAAATAAATAGTGTTTCCTTCAACTCCAAGTGAGATTTTTTTCCAACAGTTCTGTTTTACGGGAAAAGTCTTATTTTTGTTTTTGTATTATTGTGGAGTGGAAAAAAAAAGCAGAATATGGGGCCTTTCCAGTGAAACTGAAACCCCCAATCCTGTCCAGCTCCAGTCACTGCCCTCACTTTCTTCTTTTAAACAGAGATTAACCAAGGCCCAGAAATGGAAAAGGCAACGCACCAGAAGAGACTGCTGTGACGAGGTTTCTGCCCCTCTGGGCAGCACAGGAAATCTCGTAATGAAAGTTGCCTTGGTGAAAATCCCAGCTTGGTTTAAACAAACTCCAGAGGCCCTGATATTCAGGATTATCAATCACAGCCCAGGTCGGGCTCCAGGTTTGTTTTGCTGGTGATGGTTTTGCTCCAAGTCTGTTCCTGCATGGAGCCGGTCCAGTCATTGCACAAGCTTCAAGATAAACTCTTCACAAACCGTGATGAAAATTGGAAGCAAAGGAGATGAAGGGAAACAGCAAATAAATCAAGCTCCTGCTGTATTTTCCACCTAGCCGAGCTCCATCCCTTATCACCCTGTCTCTCCCCACTTGCTCCCAGCCTTTTCCAGCCATACCCTGGCACAGCTCCATGGGCACAGCCTTTATGTTGCCTCCTGAAGCTGTTTTCCCTCCTTTGCTGGAATATCTTTCTCCTCTTTCCTTTCCTGTTTTTCCAGGTGATCTGGGGTGAGAGGGAGCAGAAAGTTTCCTCTGCTGGTGTCCCTCCAGACCTGCCCTTCCCACTCTTGGAGCAGGGGTGACCGGCTCTGGTGCCCATCAGCATCTCAGGCTCTTTCTTCCTTTTTTCAGGCCAGGTTCAATGAGGGGCGAAGCGGTTCAGACACTCTCCAACCAAGTAGCTCCGCTCAGCAGCAGCCTGGTTCCAATTATTCCTCCAGACAGGTGTAAGAGCAACAGCCCCGACCCTGGAAGGGTTTAATCCCTTTGAGGAGGGAGAGCAGGGGAGGATGAGGGCTGTCTGGAGGCTGCGCCCTAGCTCTCCATCCTCAGCAGAGCTGGGGATGTGGAAGGTGAAGCTGGGACTGGGCTAGAAAGGGGGTTTTCTGGAGCTTTTCATGGAGAATCTGGGCAGGGAGATTCCCCCCGCAGCCTCTTGGTCACCCCCTGGACACAGGCAGCTCCAGGTAGCTCCCAAGGCTCTGGGAGGGGGTAAACAAGGTGCATTTGCAGGATTTGGGAGCCAGCAGTGCAGGTGACTGGAAGGGATGGACCTCATCAATCCACCTCTTCAGGCCTGGGTTCCCCATGCAAACCCACCATGCCCCCCCAAAGCCCAGGCAGCACCTGGAGCCTTCCTCGCCTCGAAGAGGATGGGGGACGCCTGGCAGCCCCCTGCCACACTCCCACACGGGCCAGGAGCCGGAGCAGCCGCCTCCCTGCATCCCACCAGTGGTCTGCCAGCACAGCCCGAGATCCAGGGGTTAAATCCTCAGGCTGGTGAGTCAGAAAATCTTTGATGCAGCCAGAAGGAGCTGAGTAATTTGTGTATCTGCAGAGGTCACATTGCCTCCTCTCTTTTTATGTCTTTTACTCATGCCGCTCCTTCCTACTCTCCCTCCACAGCCCGGATTCTCCTCTTCTCCCTTCACCAGCTCTTTTTACTACCGTTGCTCTTAATTATTGGTATTAGAGGAGCCCCTGGCAGCAGCTGCCCATCCCACTTGGTGCTGGTTCCCATCAAAGGCAGAGCGGCGGTCGGTGCCAGAGCCTTCACAGTCGGTGCTCGCCCTGCTCCTTTCATCTCCCTCGCTCCTCCCAGGCTATCCATCGCTCTCTGCTCTGCGGTTGCAGCTCAGGCCCGAATGGCAGCATTTCTGTAGGAGAAACCCCTGCCACCAGCTCTGGATCTTATTTTCCACAAAGTCACTTAACCCCCGAGCCATGAGCCTCGCAAAGCGGAGAGGCACAGCCTTTTGTACCTCTGGTTTCGAGCCCATCGCCTCGGCTGGGCATCGAGGCACACGCTCTCCTGCGCTCCCACAAGCCAAGTGACAAACAAAGACCACGGCAATTAACCACTGCAAAATCAGAACCGAGCTACAGTTAACAAGGCACATCTGAAAGCGCAGCATCTCCCAAAGAATAGTTTCAATAATCCCAGGTTGCTACAAAACACCAGGGCAGCCAGCAAGACTTCCCAGCATTTAATCAAATCACTTCATTAGGTTGTTTAATAAGCAAGGGAGCTCTGGGAACGCCGGGGTTTCACTGCTCTCAAACAGCGTTTGGAGAAGGAATTTATGGCAGAGCTATTAAAGCCCAATCAATCTGCCTTTAATCCTCCCCCAGCCCCCACGCTGCCTAAAGCTCCCCCACTCCCACTGACCTGGGTGACCTTCGGGCTTCCCCATGCAAGGGGATGCTTCCCTGGGAGCTGCCTAAAGGGATGGAGATGGTCCAAGCACGTCATTTAACCATCCCCACCACCAGCATCACCCTGGATCTCAGACCAGTAGCAGAGACAGGGGTTTCTGCACGTGAACTGGGGGCTCTGCAGCTTGCGGGGGGCTGGGGAGAAGCGCTGAGCCCCACTGGGTTCATAGGGCAATGGAAAGGGTGCTGCATCAGAAACCACAGCAGCGAAGCCTCGTCCCACACATCCCAAATTAATTGGGCTTTTGGCCAGGGACGTCAGCGTGAGAGCAGGTCCCCCCCCCTTCTAGACCTCACTGCCAAGAGCTGAAATGATTTCCCTGTAGCATTTCACCATATTATTATTATTCACACTCCCTGCCCCTCGTACTGCCTTTGCACTTCAGGACAGTTACAGCAATTTAGCAAAGGGGCAGCGACCACACACCCCTGCGGTGCCAGCGAGGTGCCTTCATGGCCCTGGGGCTGGGACAGGAGCCCGGAGATGGCACCCTGCAGCCAAAGGGAGTATTTTCAGCCTGGGGATTACAATCCCAGCTGGTGGGATAAAGCGGCTGCGACCAGAGACCGGGGTCAGCTCGCCAGGCTCCTGCCAGCCACTGCTCGCCGGTTTTACAGAGAGCTCGGCGCTTGCTAAGCCGCAGGCGTTGCCAAAAACCTGGCCGCTTGCTCAGCCGGGAGCCGAGCTGTTCGGACACTCTGGTTAGCAAGGATTAAAGCTGACAGAGCCCCCCTAACCTCTTCCTAAAAAGAGAGGGACACTTGAGTGGGCACCCCCTGAATTCCTTCCCCAGACCCGCTGCCCTGAGGAGCTCACAGCATCCACGACGCGCTGCTGCCATTCCCCGGTCCCCTCCAGATGGATTTGCTTTGTATTTTCCGAATTGGGCCTTTGTGTTTCCTGCAGATTTTTCTAACCTCTCTGTCCTCTCTGGTATTTGCAAATCCTCCCAGTTCTGCATCCTTAGAGGATTTTGTGCATGTGTTATTTCCTCCCTCATCCAGAGTGCTCCTGAAGCCCAGTAAACACAGCCGGTCCCCGTGGACCACCACCGGACCTGTACTTTCAATCTTCTCTGACTTGCAGAGCCCTGAAAAATCCTCAGATGAAGACACAAACATTTCCACAGCAAATTCAAGTCCATGAACCCTGAACATCTGTTGGTCACGGCTAAAAACCTCTGCGCAAGACACCAAACCCCACCTGATGCAGCTCACCGCGGGCCCGCGGTGTCCTCAGCTCCCAGCACAGCACGAACACCCAGCGTGGCGTGGAAAGCGGGACCTCCACCAGCTCATCCCCCGCTGCCTCTGCCGTCCCCCCAGGCTTGAAAACTGGCTGAAATTACAGGCTGAAGGTGCAAACTTTCTTTCCTCCCTCCAGAAGTAACTGATGTGCTGCCAGCAGCTCAGGGCATTTGATAACTCCCCGGGTAATGCAATCACTTGCACTCAGTAATTACAGCTGCTTCTCACCCCGCACCTGGGAGGACCCGAGACATCGCTCAGAGCGCGGGTGTTTGCAGGCAATACCAGCTCTGGGTATTGCTGTGCCTTCCCTTTGATGTGTCAGACCTCAGCCTGACGTGCTGGCAGCTCACGTCGCTTTTCCCAGCCCCTTGCTACCCTCCCCAGCCCCCTTCCCCTCTCCCAGCACCGTGCCTTCAGACGGGAAGCCCCATCCCCAGGGAGAGTTTGTTCCCGTGGCTGTCAGCCTCCAAAGGAAACCTGGGGAAGCTGTCAAAGCAACAAGCCCCAGCCTCATCTCATGTCTTCCCTTTCTTTTTTTTTCCTCTTTTTCCTAAGGGACAGTCCCTGTGGTGGCCATCTCAGCCTGCAGCCGCTGCCTGAGGAGCCGGGCACGGGCAGGATCTGGCCGGAGGCATTTGCCCTGTCCCGGCGTGCACCGTGGCTGGCGAGCTGCAGCTGCAGAGCCCTGCCAGGCCTTCCACCCCGACAAGCACCAACATTTCATAATAAATACATAGCTCAGGGCTGGAAAATAAACGTCTTTCTGTTTCTCTCTGCCTGGGGAGTTCGGCTCTGATACTTTAATATTGCACATTTATTTTGATTGAAGCAGAAGCGGATGGAAGGCCGAGCTGAGCTGCCAACACTGTAAAATCAGCTGTCAGGAGCCTTCCCAGAAGCTGCCGTCCTCCAGCCGTGCCCACCACCGTGTTTGCCGTGGAGGGACAGGCTGGAGCTGAGGCACAGCAAAGCACAGGCAGCTCTGGAGGGCAGAGCAGCTGCCCTGGGGGGGCATCACCCCCCCCCCCCCAGCATCTTACCACTGCAACAGCACCATCTGGAAAGGCTGCCCTCTGCTCGCAAGGGTGGGTGCTAAACTGCAGCATGGCCAAAAAAAAAAAAAAAAAAAGAATGCTAAAATGGTGAAAATTTGCAGCCTGGGGCGGGGGGGGGGGGGGCTCTGTTGGAGGACCCTCTCCCACAGGTCACGCAGCCTGTGGTACCCATCAGAGCCATTGGAAATGAAGGCTGAGGACCCACCAACTCAGTGCACCCTAGCTGCATCGCGGGCTGCAGCCAACCCGCCCGGGCCTGGGCCGGTGCTGCCCGTCAGGATCAACGCCCGGGGACGGGGACGGGGACGGCTCCTCTCCCGGCTCCTTCCCGGAGCCAGCGCTGCCCCACGCCGCCGCTTCACGCCTCTCAGCACGATGAGCAGCGCGTGTAATGGCTCCAATTAAGAGAGTCGGAAAGCTCCAGGGAGCTGCGGCTCTGCTTTCCCAAATGTCAGGTGGAGGTGGAGCGGCAGAGGAAGTGTTTTCATCTCGAAGGCATCTGCGCCGCTGCTTCCAGCTGAGGCAGATGCTCTGGTAGCTGCTCCCGTAGCCTCCGAGGATCTGTCTCTCCTGCGGTGGAGGGTTGCAGATGCCAGGGGGGCTGAGAGGGCTCCAGACCCTTTCCCACAGCCCCCAGCATCCTCCCAACATGACAAGGGGACGCGGCAGCCTGGAAAAGTGTCGCTGGTTCCTCCTCCTTTAGCCTCCACCCAACCCTGCCCAAACCCAGGAAGGTTCCTGGGAGGGAAGGGGAGGCACAGAGCAGCAGACGGCGCTGGCCCGAAGGGTGTCTGCAGCAGACACCATCCCTCTGTCCCTGGGGAGGGGATTCAGCATCTCTGCCCTGAGCTGACCCCAGCACCAGCAGCTGGGGACGTGGGGCAGCGAGGGACGTGGGGAGAAGGCGGCTGCGTCCCACACAGCCTGTTTATTTTTCAGTGCAGACCGGGGCTTTGCTGGAGCTGGAAGAATTCATCTTGCTGAAAGAGCCTTGTTTTTCACGGAGGAAATGAGACAGCGCGCTTTTAATAGGAAATAAAAACACATAAAATAAAGAGAAACTGAGACACAGGCCTGGAAAAAAGTGGAGCCATCCAGCTGCGTCTCGCCAGCAGCCCAGCCCCTGCCAGCAACCCCGGCACTGCACCGGTACACACAGCACAGCCACGGCCCCACCGTGCTCCCCCCCAGCCCCTCGCTCCCCTCACCCACCCCCAGCACCCCGTGGGGGCATCCCGCAGATCTCCATCATCTCTGGGTGGCCCCAGCCCCCTGCCTGCCCCTGTGCCCTCCTCCTGCACACGCAGGGTAGGGGGGAGTGCCTTGGGGGGTGTCTGGATGGGTGGGTGGGTGGGTGGATGAGTGGGCGGATGGAAGGATGGATGGATGGATGGATGGATGGATGGATGGATGGATGGATGGATGGATGGATGGATGGATGGATGGATGGATGAGTGGGTGGATGGATGGCTGGATGAGTGAATGGATGGATGGACGAGGGGGTGGGTGGGTGTGTGGATGGATGGATGGATGGATGGATGGATGGATGGATGGATGGATGGATGGATGGATGGATGGTGGGTGGATGGATGGATGGAAGGATGGATGGATGGATGGATGGATGGATGGATGGATGGATGGATGGATGGTGGGTGGATGGATGAGTGTGTGGGTGGATGGATGGATGGATGGATGGATGGATGGATGGATGGATGGATGGATGGATGGATGGTGGGTGGATGGCCACCTCAATAGATCCAGCTGCCATCCTCCAAGGAAATTATTGATGCTTCACAACCAACCTCCCTGACATTTGCAACAAGGAACTGTTCAATAAACCTCTGAAGGATTGTCTCTTGCAAATGTGCCCCCTGGGTTCAGTAGGTTTCATGGGGGACTGGAAATTAATATTGATGCAGCTCAGCAGTGATAGTTGGGGGTGTTCAAGCCTGGCCAATCTGCCAAACATGAGCAGGGGCTGTGTGCAGGACAGAGGCAATACCCAGAAACAAAGTTATTAAAAATATGCCCGGCGAGGAGTGCAGGGAATGGACTGTGCAGCACCTGTGGCTCAGGGCAGGCGTGGAAGCCAAGGACGTCAGTGGGGAGGCCAATGAGGGCAGAGCCATGCTGCTGTGAGAACAGCACAGAAGCAAAAGCCCTGATGATTTCTGAGCTGATGGGGGCACCTGGTGCCCCGAGTCCTGCTCTCTGATGCTCCCAGGGGAGCTCTGCCAGTCACCCCGGTGCGGGGCACGTCATGAGTGGGACTGTGGGCACACTGCGGACAAATGGACAAACAGACACACACACACACACACACACACACACACACACACACACACACACCCCGTCAGGTACAGCCTGCCTCTGGGAGGGGAGCAGCACAAGCTTCAGCAAACATGCAAGGAAAACCAGCCTAAGGCTGGGGAAGAGTTTATTCCAGCTGCATGTTTTACAGGGATTTGCACCAGGATCAGAGACCATTCATGGCTCATAACTCATTTGCATTGATTAAGTGAGGCAATTAAGCTTGGTGGCGGGAGATGGTGGCAGTACAGGGGAAGAGGCTGGGGAATAGCCCTGGAAACACGTCCAAGAGCAGTTCACAGCTTTATGGTCTCACGGTAACTATCTGATTAAATCGGAATGAAATGCACATCTGGAGGCAGCATCTGTCCCCCCCTCAGTGAGGGAGCTTGGGGCCTCGTCCCGACGGCATCACGCTGCCCCGCGTCCCTTGGACCCTGCACCGGAGCTGTTGGGTGAAAGGACACCCCAGCCCGGACCATCTGCCAAGGGGCTGGCACCGTCCCCTGCTTGGCGGCTGGGAATTGTCCCCAGGGCCCAGGAGGGACCATCCTGAGCAGCAGCCTTACAGCCTGCATTTATCCTCACACCTCTCTGAGCAGGCAGCCAGTGGCCCAGCAAACCCCGAGCCTCTCACACCACGTCCCAGCTCCCAAATCCAAGGCTGAGCGTTCCCCATCGCTCCGGCACTGCTCGCGCACCGCCCGCTTTCTTTCCATCAGCCACCGTCCTGATGTCTGAAATCAAACTCCTCCTTACGTAGCTGCAGGCTACTGAAGAAAAAAAAGCCGTAGCTAAGGATGCAAACAAGTGATGTTTCCATACCGGGCTGGCTCCAGCCCTGTCCTGGTTGTCTGCAGAGCCACACCCTGGGCTTCTTGAGCCATGCACGAAGGGCTGGGAGGTTGGGTCACCCTGACCTGGGATTTCTTAAAAACTTGGGGACAGTGGTGCCTTGGGCTATGCTGTCCCCATGCCCGGGTCCCGCTGGCTGCCTGCAGCCACCCTGGAGCTACAGCAGCTCCTGGAGCCAGAATCAGAGAGCGATTAAAGCCTTTGAAACTGTTCCTCAGAGGCAACCAGCCGGGGATTTCTGAAGCTGCAGACACTTCGAGACAACCTCATTCGGAAACGTTTAATTGGGAGGGCTGGGAGGGAGAGCAGAGGAAGCCAGGGGCGTACACAGCCCGCGGGGAACTGGGAGAAAAGCTGGGAAGGAGCCTGCAGTGCAGGGGCTTGGGCTCCAGCGATTGCCCCGGCAAAGGGAGCTGCTCCCTGAGCCGTGCAAGCTGCAGCCATGGGGCAGAGCCGTAAATCCCCCCGGATCATCTCTGCCAGCCAGGGAAATGCTGGGAGAAGGAGGCAGGAAGAGAAACCTAGAAGGAGTTTTCAAATTACTCTTGCAGCCATTTCCCCCAACAAAAGCCCCTTCAGTCCCAGGGCGGCTGGCCCCTCGCGTGTGGCCAAGGGTAACATTTGTGCATGTGGAGCTGTAAGGAAATGTGTTTATTTTTCAGCACATTCGCTGAAACGCCGCGTGCTCGGGTGGGGAGAGGCAGCGACCAGGGGCCGGCTCCTCCGGCATTGGGAGCAGGCAGAGCTTTCCCCGGTGTCGGTGGGACCGGTGCCAGCTCACACCAGCTCCGAAACCCACCCCAGAGCCCCTGCGTGATCCCATCCTCCTCCCCGCGACACCCACACCCCTTCTCCCCGCCGCGCGTGGAGCGCTCCCTCCTTTGGCAGCCGCAGCGTTGCACCCAAAGCCAGGCGGGAGCAGGGACGGCCGGAGCGTCCCCGGCGCCTCTCCCCGGGTGCCAAAAACCTCCCGGCAAGTCACCTCCCAGCACCACGGCTCGGGGAGCACCAGGACCCGAGTGGGGCCCCCCCACTGCCTCCCCACACCCACGGGCCGTGTCCACTAGAGGGAGAGCGCGGCAGCTGGCTTCCATCTCCAGCACCGTGTAGCACCCCGGCAGAGCCGTGGGGTGCAGCCAGGGCTGGGTGCTCCTGCAGCCCCCAGAAGCTGGGCTCCCCACACACGTAACCCGGCTCCGGCCACGCGTGCGCTGCCCACCCAAACCCTCTCACTCGCACCCGTGGCCCCAGGCAGCCCCGTGGCGGGGGGCACAGTGGGTGCCGTCCCACTTGGGCTGCAGGGTGCTGAGCCGGGGGGCTGCCGGAGGGCAGGATGCCCCCCCCATGCTCACGTGAGTCTGCAGCTGCTTCCTGGCAAAAAGTGCGTGTAATCACTACCAGACCTCGTTACGCTGCTTGCTAATTAACCCCGACCTGCTGCGGTTTCCCTTACAAGACCCCCGGCCCGTTGACTTGGGGGGCAGAGCCAAGGCAGCCCCCCTCCATCTCCCCAGCACTTGAGAGGTTAAACGGGGGAGCGAGAGGAGCGGTGGGCAGCAGCAAAGCCTGGGAGCAAAGAGCACAGCCCCCCCCCGGAGTCAGACTAACACTGTCCCTGGCACCATCCACAGGGTCAAAGCTTTTGCTGAGCTTAAAAACAAGCAAACGCGTTTCCACCCCTCCCACGCGGCAGCTGGAGGGAAGGACCCTGCTGGGATCAAGGCCATCTTTGGGGCCGATTCCCATTTAAATACCTGGGGGTCTCCTGGAGATTGCACCAGCGGTGACGGTGTTTGCTGATGATTTCCTGTTAAACACACCTGAATGGAGACATTTACTTAGGATTTCACATTATTAACAGCCACAGCAGGAAAAGGTCAGGGAAAGAAAAAGCCGATGTTATTTCCCAGAGGAAACGCTCGGTGAGAGGATGCTGCTGGGGTTTCCTCCAGCAGCTTCATAGCAAAGGGGAATTTTCCCCTTTAAAACACCCAGAGAAAGAAGCATCTGAAAAAATTGCTAGAGGGAAACCACCACCCCACCCCACCCCCCCCGGGGTGAGCGGGATGCGGCTGCTGGGACTGGGATGCTCCAGAGCCATCGCTGGGTACCACTGGCAGCCCGAGCTGTGTGTAACCATTCATCACCAGCCCTCGGGGGCGTTACATGAGAGGATTAATTAAATTTTACACACAGAGCTTAGCGCAGGGCTGGGTGTGATCATGTATTATTCATACATTCAATAACACAGCTGATTTATTAATGAATAGGTCAGACTCCCTGGAAGTGAAGGTTTGTTGTAAAATTGCTGTGAGCCGGGATGTTTCGGAGGAGCTGCAGGAGCGGAGCTGGCTCGGCCGTGCCGGGGCTGCACGGCTGGGACAGGGACGGCACGGCGAGAGCTGCCCTGTTCCTTAGAGCCCATTAATCCTCACGCTGCTTCGGAGACGCACGTTCCCACTCCAGCACAAGCAGACGGCAGCGGAAATGTATATGGAGGAGACTGGAGGAGTATAGCGGTGTCTATAGGGGCGGCTTCCTGGCTGCCTCCTCCCCGCAGCCGCTGCTTCAGCCATGGAGGACCTGGGGAGCCAAAGAGACCCAGCGCTTACACATCAGCATCTTGGTCTTGCAGGGAAAAGGGAGAAAGCTGGAGGCAGCCAACCCCTCCCTCCAGCGCGGTGCCGGCCGGGAGGGAGCTGGCTGTCGGCAGGGAGAACGGGAGCTGGAGCAATCTCCCAAAAAAAAAAAAAAATAATAAGGGAAGGAAATCCTTATAGTAGGAGCTGTTTTCCCTGAGGTTATTCTTGGGGACTAATAGCCCACCTATTTCTCAGCCCTGTGTTTAGCTTGGCTCCGCTTTGGGTACCCCCTTTCCTTTCCCCACCTCTCTCGAGGAGGGCAGCAGATGCCGGGCGTGGGGCTGAGCCGCCACCAGCCTGGCTCTTCCCAGGGAAATACAGGAACTTCTCCAGCATTTTCATGCCTCCGTGGGCTGTCCTGTGTCCCCGACACGGTGCGATGCTCACGCAGCGTCCTTGCGTGTGCCGGCTGAGAGGACAGTTTCCTGCAGACAGCAAAGGGGGCACGTGGTGGGGGCACAGAGAGCACCCCCAAAACTTGGCCAGTGGCTGAGGTTCAGCCCTTCCCCTCCACGCTTTTTCCACCCTTTTCTTCGCTCCTGCCGTACGGTCCTGCAGCAGCCGGGGCCGGCTGTTGGGCTCAACGCGGCAGCAGTTTCCTTCTTTCTTTGAAGGCAGAGACAAAACTGAGCCAGGGAGAGGTCCCAGGGCTCCCAGACACAATGTGCTCCATTGAGCAATTGCAAAGGGAAGGATTGAGAGGAAAAGGGGGGCAAAAAAAAACACCCGTGGGGCTCGGAGTGGAGATGCAGCTGAGGTGCAAGCCCTAGGCAAGTGGAGGGGGGTCAGGGGCGAGCAGAGAAATTGCTGGAACTGGTTTGGGGGAGAATAGGGCTTTTCTGGTTGCCTCTTCTCAGCGGGCTGAGGCTGGGAGGAGGCCAGGAGCGCAGGGCAGGGGCCTGCTGTGGATTTCTGCTTGTTTCTGCGGCGCGGAGCATGGAGGCATCTCGCACACCCACGGAGCCGCTGCAGCCAGCGACAGCGGGGGGAGAGGAGCCGGGTCCTGTAAACAGCTTCTCCCAGCACGACCAGGCACCCCGAGGGCAGGAGGAGAAGCCACTGGTGCCTCCGCGGGGGACGATGGAGTGGAGGCAGCTGGCAGTTGTCTCCGGTCCCATCAGCCCGCACACACTGTCCTCGGAGAAGGCCGGCGGAAATCGGATGAAAACAAAGCAAGAATTTAATCGAGCCACATGTAGAGTGGCCGGGACATGTCTCATCCAGCCCTCCCGCTGTGGGTGCCTCCGAGGAGGGAAATGCAGGCAGGGGTGCGGGAGCAGAGGTCTGCCAGCCTCTGATCCGGGTGCAGGGGGGTTAGGGCCAGCTCCAGGCAGCAACACGCTCCGCTGGGATAACCCGGGAGAAAACCTGGGGCAGGGACGTGGGTGTCCCAACCGTGGGGACAGTCCTGGCTTGGTGCAGGAGGGGCTGAACCGCAGGCTGGAGTGGCTGGGCTTCCTCCAGTCCCCGAGGAGCTGCCAGACCCCTTATTCACCTTAACTCTCTCTTCTTGACTTGCAGAGACGCAGCGATGGAGACCAAGTCACTGCCAGGCTGGGAACAGAGCCCCTGCGTGCCCTGCACCTCAGCGACCCACACACAGCTCTGTGCACAGAGACGCTGCCCCCTCCCAGCCCCCCCAAAATCACCCCACAGGTGCTGGGGGTCCTGAGAGCAGCTCAGCCCCAGCAGACACCTGCCTGTGCAAAGCCCTTACCCGCAGGCAGGAGTGGGTGTTGCTTTCTCTCTGCCGGCAGCCAGAACGCTCGCCGAGATTTCCAAGCGCCGGGATTCAGAGCTGTCGGGAAGAAGCCGCTTTGATCATCACTAATTATTGCTCACGGGCTGACAGCACCCGCGTGAGCTCCGCAGCACCCGGCCTACTCCCAGCTCTGCTGAGTCTGCCCACAGACCCCTGGCAGCCCCCGGCCCCTGCTTGTCCCCACTCCACGGGGCTGCAGCACCGTGCTCAGGGGATTATCCACATCCCAGTGCCCAGCCTCCATGGGGAAAAAGCAGATGGGACACAAGGGATGCGCCCCAGAGCCCAGGCCATGGCAGAGAAGAGCATCACCAACCCGAACCCGAGGGGACATTCCTGTCTCTTCAACGCCGCCTCGTTCTAGATGCTCTTTTGATTTCCCTAAATTACAAAGGTGCTACCAGGACCTCAAGTTTCCCCCAAACAACTCAATTCAGCTGAACAGCAGCAAAAGCAGCAAACGCCCACACCTTGCTTCTTGCTCCTGTTTATCTCCAAAGACTTCTTTTTTTTTTTTTTTAATTTTAAAAAAGCCCCTGAAAACCATGCCTGCCTTTAATCTGGAGGAGAGTTTGCAGCTCTGATGAAGGCCCGAGTGTGGCGACAGGAGCCAGGGCAGAGGAGGGCAGAGGTTCGCTGCAGTGGGCCCTGGGCAGGGCTTAGCTCTGCTCCCAGAGAAACGATGCCAGGGGGAAGAGGCTCCGGGCAGAGGGACGTTTTGATTTGTTTGCTAACGCGGGAAGCCAGGTGGCAGGAGCAGGCAGGAACGCTAATGGGTTTCCCAGGCAGCTGATGTTTCGCCTTTTTTTTTTTTTTTTTTTTTTTTTTTGTCATATTTCAGATGCTTTAGAGAGAAAAACAGCCTGAGCACAGTTTGGAAGGGGAGTTCAATGTCATGACCTTTGCAGAGCCCCGGCGGATCTGGGAAGCATGGGGGGACCACGAGGCGCTGGGGAAGGGCTGAGCACACCACGGGACATCGCAGGACATCCGTGGGGATGCACCCGGCTGCAGAGGGCACGGAGGGGACAGGATCAGGCCCTGCCTTCTCCCCTCCACCCACCAGTTCTGCCTCCCCCACCCATTTCACTAACAAGGGAGTAGATTTGGGACGCTGTGCGTTTTAAGAGCATTATCATCATTTAACAGTGATGAGAGATCTGTGGTTTTAAAGGCAGTCTGAGATGGGCAATGTTCACCCTGCTGTTCTCTGACGGTCCCCGCTGAGCCAGGAGGGATCCTGAGCAGCACAACTCTGTGCACCAGGACCCTCTCCTTGTTTGCTGCCTGACACAGCTCAGACTGCTGGTTAAAATTTATTAATCTCTACAAGGATTTATATTTGGCTCCCAGTGTGTCTGCAACCCTGTTTGCAGAGAGGTTTGGGTACCAAGCTTGCCGAGGAGGAGGAGGTCTTCACCAAGCCCTCAAAGATGGAGAGACCTGGGGGTGGGGGACGGGGTTGGGGACGGGGTTGGGGACAGATTTGGGGACAGGCAGAGACGGGGTCCCTGGGCTCAGGGATTTGCAAGAGGGCTCTGAGGCTCCTGGCTTGTAGGAAACATGACGTGAGATTTTCCCCATCCAGGAGCCTCAGTCAATGGGCTGGAATGAACCTGTTCCCTCCTGCTGTTTGTTCAGGAGAGCTGGGAGGCTTTGGAGAGGAGCCAAGCGTTCAAAGGGCCTTTGAAAACATGAATTGAAGGCTATGAGCAAGGAAATGCTGCATTTTTTCCTTCTGCTCCTTGGACAACTGCAGCCAGCATCTGGCAGCCTTCAGAGCTACCTTGATGCTACGGTGGGGAGAGAAGGGGAGAGGCAGCTGGGTCCCAGCGGGACAACTTCCTCAGCCTAAAAGCACAGAAAAATCACCACCAGCAAATGTCCTGGGGCTTCCCATGCTCCAGTCCCCTCCTGAGGTCCAGCAAAATGCTGGGATCTGCTGCCATGTCCCAGGGGAGCTGCTCTGCCCTGTGGTGGCTGAGCACAGGAGCTCAGGGTTTGGACACCCGTCACCCCCCGGGGGAGCAGGTCCTGTGCCAGGCTCCTGCAGATCAGGGTACGGCGGTCCCACAAAGGGGGCTGGGAAGGTGTCAGCATCCTGCTGGGTTTGGTCCCGACACCATGTGATACCCACCAACAGAACCGAGCGATACCCACGCAGCTGTGGGCAAACATCTGCGTCACCAGCCTGGGCACAGGCAATAAATCACGGCAGCAGCAGAGCCTGTGACACCTGATGGAACTTAGTGATCTGTGCAGCTGTCCTCCTGAGTGGGTTTTCACTTGGCTAATCTTGTGCAAACTGCTCTCCTAGCACCTCTGCAAAACCCGGAGGCTCTCAAATATATTTCACTGTGTGCTCGTAACCAGCCTCTGTTAGCCGTAGAGATGTTAGCAGTGTAAAGCACACATCCAGGGACAGGCAAGGGAGCGACGGGATGAGGAAACACTTCATAGTTTCCAGCTCTGTTCCAAATTAAGCACTTAACCTTTTCAAACGCATTTTACAGTGGTTGTAATGAGCTCTGACCCTCTTTGTGCTGAGACATCCTCTCCCAGCACAGCCCAGGGCACCAGCCACACTGCAAGGGGGGAGACACCAGAGCCTGTAAACGGAGATTTAAGAAATCCGGCGTCTTGGGTTTGCAGGGAGGGGGATGAAAGCACACACGCTGAGACCACTGGGTACCCAGAGCCACGTCCACGGGGCTGGGAGCTGTGGGACAGCCTGCAGGGACATTCCTGGGTCTGGGTGCTGGGAGGGTTGAGTCCACCCCATAATAACCCACAGACCCCAAGAGACCAGGATCTTATTACATGAGGCTCCAGAGCCCCAAAGGCAGCCTGTAATTACGGTGGGATGGGGCAAAGGCTTCTCCAGCCAAACCAGCATTTCCCAGCGCTGGTGGCCGTGCACAGTCAGCGGCTGGGGAGGGGACGGGGCAATTTGGGGTTTGCTCTCCCACCCCCCGTGCCCCCCTCCTGCCAAGAGATTTGGAGGCAAATAGGAGCTGCCTGTGGCTACTGCACAGCCCGGTGCTGCTCGCTGCCGGACCACGATGGGATGGACGAGGGAGGACGGGGGCTGCGGGGGCTGCTCTGCACAGTGCAAAGGCGGGTGTCACTCGGGGGTGGCACCGGGTATTAGGTGGCACGTTCAGGGCAGGGGACAGAGCAGCAGCAAGGGGACACGGGTGAGGGCCAGGAGCTGGCAACCCCCTTATTTCTGGGGCCAAGGCACCTCTCTAGTGCAGGCTCTTTTTCAGAGCCCCGTGGCACAGAGCAGCTGGGGCTGGAGCGTGGGACGTGAGCGAGCAGTGCTGCAGCCGGCCACTGATTTCACAACCCCGGGTGTCCCGCGGGAGGGAGAGGAGGGGAGCAGACAGTGGGCGAGGATTCCCAGCCCAGAGCTGACTGTCATCCCATTTCTAGCCAGGGACAGCCTTCGCTGCATGCAAGGGAAGCTTTGCAGCACCTCCCATGGAAATTGGGTGACCCCGGGAGCATCGGCCTGTGCTGACACACGGGAGCCGTGGTGAGAGCATCGCCCCGACAGCCTGCGCCCCAGTCAGAGTTTCCAGCGGAGCCCCAGGCCTCGCTCGGCAGTAGCGCCGTCTCCGAATGACCAACTCCCTCCAGATTGCCTCAAATCTCGATTCAAGAATGTTGTTTGGGCTGAAGAATGTATTGCTACAAAAGAAAAAAGGGAAAAGGGAGGCTGGGGTGAGGAGGGAGGTCAAGGGAGGGTTCGCCCTGCCCTTCCGTGCTGACCTTTGCATTTTTGGAGAGGAGGCTGCAGCCGCCTGGTGCAGACATTTGCCAGATGTTGAGCGTGTTCCCTCCACCCGGCTCAGCCAAGGCTGAGCCCAAAGGGACACGAAAATCCCTGCTCCCCTCCACTCGCTGCCTGCACCCCCTAAGGACTCCGTTTCCTTTTCCCTGCCTGCCTTTCCATTGCCTGCTGGTGTTGCGTCCTTGGAAATCGAGTGGAGGTTTCCAGGTGAGTTTGGTTTTGGCAGAGCCCATTAAAAAGGAGCATCCCAGCCCTGGGGGTGGCATCCAAGATGATAACCTCTCTGAAACCCCGGGGCTGCTCCCCCAGGCACAAGAGAACCCAAGTTGCCCCCCCCACACAGGGGCATGGTTAGAGGAAGGAGAGGGTTCCCTTCGCGGTGCGGAGGGATGGAGCGATGGGGAGGTAACCGGAGAAGAGCTCTCACTGCCAGTACCCACATGAGAAGTCTCTGCATTTTACAAAGGCTGGAAAGAACCAGGACTAGCGATGAAGCGGAGGTTTGGTTGCAAACATGCAGAAAGACCATGCAAACCCGGGAGCCGTGGGCCGCTGGGCACTGGCTCCAAAGCCTTTCTGCTCCAGTGTTTGTAGCACGAGCCTTGTCAGGAGGCCTGATGCAAAGCAGGGGCTCTGGATCACCGCTTCGTGGGCCTCTTCACCACGCAGGCTCTGCAGGTGATGCCCCACGCATTTCCACCCACCCTGACTGAGCAAGGCTGGAGATACCAAGGGACAAGGTCTCCTTGGCTCCTACTTGGACTCTTGTCACTGAAGTCCCTTCAAGGAGCAGCTGGGACCTTCACCCTTCAGGGATGTGCCTTTAAAGACGAGGTCTAGGAGGGGACTTGCAGGACCTGCCAGGCAGCCACGGTGACATTGCGACACAAGCAGCCCTGTCTTCAAGCACCCTGAGCCCAGTGGGACTGGTAACCCCCTCCCAGGACAGGGAGGGCCATGGAAATTAAAGAAAATAGTATGAGTGGGTGGACAGAGCAGCCAACAGCTCCAGCAGAGCTGAAACTTCTTGGAAATGTGGAAGAGGCAGAAATAACATTTCCATGAGTGAAAAGGGAAGCTGCTCAAAAGTAGCCGTGCTACTGACAGTCGCTGTTTTTGGATGCCCACGGTAGTTTTAATAGTTCTCCCTTCATCCAGGCAGAACGAACTTCAGCCTTAGCAGGAGCATCAGAGATTTTTTAATTTGTTATGCTGTCAAGAATTCAGTCCCTGTGCCAAAAGCATCCTGACAAACCCACGTCCATCCATGGAGAAGACAGTGCTCCCAGCTCCAAGCGTAGGATTTGCAAATTAAAGGCAAACTCGGGCCGGATTCAGTGGTTTCAAATACAAAGCTCAGGAGCACTTGATCAAAACAACTGGAACAAACCCAACCAAAATAGAGACTGTTCACATCAGTTTGGTTTAGAAAACCAAAGCAAACCAATACAGGCATCTGTCTGGTCTTGATGAGACACAGACTGTGACCATTGGAGTAACTGCTCCAGATGAGATTATGCAGCGATAGGGACCGTTGGCTTGGAGCAAGCAGGACAGCATGTTCCCAGCTCCTGTCATCAGTTCAGGGCTTTCTTTGAACTGTCAGCAATAGGGAAGAGGTGTTTGTAGGAGATGTTGAAAAAGTTTCATGGAAATCACTCGGGAACCGAGAGGAGCTGTTTTGCACTGGCCTGAAATGAGCAGTAACGTTGAGGTCTTATCAACACCCACCTCACGTCAGGCAAGCAGACATAGCAAGAGAGCGGCTTGGGAGATGCTGGACAACTGGAGCATGAGATTTCAAGGTTGGATGGAGAAAAAGCGACATGTGTGGTTCTTCAGACAGTAAATTTTCACTTCCTTGAGATAGTCCTGAACTGGTCAGGATGAGATTCAACAGAAGGTCCTGGTGACTGGGGGAGAACACACGAAATGAGCTTAAGCGTGTTGTTATTTTGTGGTTTAGGCTGGGAAAGGGGGACGTGGCCGTGGGGAATGGAACCATCTGGAGTCAGGTTATGCAGGGAAGGCTCCTCAGCATCCCCCGCGGGCCCACCAGCCCCTGGGTGCCCAATGCCAGTCAGCGCTGCAGGACAGCCTCCCTGCAAGGGGCCATGTCCCGGGTCATGAATATTTTTAATTTCCAGGAGATGGAGAGGCCACACTCCGTATCTAACCTAGCTGGGGACAATCTGCTTTTCCAGAAAAATATCCAAGCCGTACGAAAGCCTCCGAGCTGTTGGCCACCAGGACTCCTCGAGCTGCCAGAGATGTGACGTTGGTTGACACCATCCGTGCGCCGAGCAGCAGATGTTACTGGCTGCCACTACCCTCCCCACCATTTTCCCTGGAAGAGAGCTCCCTGGCAGCAGGAACAAATCCCTCCAAGCAGGGTCATTCTCCGCATCAGCCCGGAGCCCCAAACCACCTCCCTGCCTGTGGTGAGAGCCCTTCTCCAGCTGCCCCGCGTTGCTGCAAGCTGCCGTGGCAATGCTCAACGGGCAAGAAGAACCGCTGCCAGCCAGATGAAATCCTCCACCCGACTCTACAAGGGTTTTACCTCCTTTTAGGCAGCACAACCCCCCCTCTCCTCTTTTCCCACTCAAAGGCAAGGCTTTCTCTGAATCCTCTCCCTCCTTGCAGATCCCGGCCCCGTGCTGCAGTGCAGCGAGCTGTGCTTTCCAGGCACACTCTTCCTTCCCAAATAGACCGGCTTCCTGGCAAAATCCCCACTGTACAGCGTGTCCCTTGCAACCCCGGCCGCCAACCACCTCGCACATTCCTCCTCCTTAAAACAAGGACCTTTGGAGCGATAAGGATCTTTGCAAGGCTCCCCAGGGGAAGAGGATGTTTTGGCTGGGAATTTTCAATGGAAAACAAGGAGAAAGCAAGCCGGGAGGGAGTCTGGCACCTGCTGAGCTTCGCTATGTAATTCCAGGCTCCTGGGAGGACCCGGGCATGGGATGGCGATGGGCGGTCGGGGCTCCTCCTCTCCTCTGCTTGTGGGAGGAAATGCTTTGCAAGCCCTGGAAGAGCTGCCTCCAAAGCTGAAGTGCACAGAGAGCCAGGATGGGGACTGGGGGGGGGAGGCTGTGACAATCTCTGCTGCTCCCCCCATTTTGCAGGACCCCCCCCAGGGTAAAGCTGGCGCTGGGAGGCGATGTGCCTTGCGGCAGGGAGAGCTGCGAGCTCTCCGTGTCTCTGCCCAACCCTGGGTCACTCACAGCACCCGCTCCCCTGCCCCGTCCCACCGCACCCACCCCCAGGTCAGCCTCGGAGGGGGTGGGGGGGCATGACACCCCCATCCCAGGCAGATGGGCACAGCCTGCAGAAATGCCAGCTTGGCATCTCTCTCCTGCCAAGCTGAAGACAAATTCCTGCTGTCACAGTGGCCCTTTGGTAGGCAATTTATTTACCTTGGATGCTGCATCCTTATCGTTCATGGAAATGTTTATCCTAAATATTTAATAGCAGGACTGCATAAACTGAGGCTTCCTGGGGAAGAAGCCCGGGCTGCAGTCAGAGCAGGCACTAATGTCTCTTTTCCTGGTACTGCAAAAGTTTAAGATAATTTCTCACTTCTCCCTAAGAATCGCATCCTCAGCGCCTCAAAATCAGATATATTTTAATCTGGCCAGAGGCCTCCTCATCACTTCCTGATGAGAAACACAGGAGACCTAACAACAGCCCTTTTAAAAACAACATCCCTGATTCCACTAACTCGTTAAACAGAGAGAGCCTGAAAAGTGCCAACACTCCTATGAGAAAAGACGGGAGGGAGAGGGGGGGGGAGAGAGAGAGAGAGAGGGAGGAAAGAAAAAGCAGGTTATTTATAACGCCAGGCAGCATTAGGGTCTCTTCAGTCTCTCCTGCAAACTGGCTGCTGCTGGGAGGTCACTCCCCAAAAAAACCTGCTGAGCCCGTGACCTGCAAGCACAATATTTGATTTGGGATCTAGGGCGGGCACCAGCCTTTGCAAATCAGGAGACACACTCACATGCTGCTTGACACACGGGAGATCCCAGAGAAGAGCAGCGAGGCTTTGGAAAGGAGGCTCTTAGCTTGGTAAGTCTGTCTCTATATTTATTATGATTTTTTTTTTTTTTTTTTAAAGCCTGATTTCCATACCCTTGCCTCGGCGGGCGGGCAGCTGCCACGCGAAGCACATGCCAGCGACACGGGTGGCACAGCTTGAAAGCCAGCGCTCCCGAGCCGAGGCGGCGGGGGAGCCTTCTCCTGCTCCCCGTGTCTCTTGCCCCTCTGGCAACTCCTTGCCCACTTGGCCGGGAGCTGGACACCTCCAGCCATCCATACCCAGGCAGTGCCTGCTCCCTGCCCGGCACAGCTCTGCCCATCCCGTCTGCAGGGGAAGGGGGAGCTGGTTTCATCCCTGGAACAGCAGCAACGGGCCAAGTCCATGGATGGCCACAGACCGTGAAACCCCTTGCTCCAAAATCTGCTCCCTCTCGAGGTGAGGAGCTGACCCCATTAGCCCAGCAGCCTCAGGCACAAGAGTGTGGGCACCAGGAGATGACACGGATCTCACGGCTGGCACGCTCAGCTCAGATCTCGCCCCAAAACCAAGGCTAAAGCACACTGGGGAGGGGAGCAGCAACCTTTAAATAAAGCGGGAGGCAGCGGTGTCTGCTGAGGACAGGCTCTGGGGTCACCAGTATGTTGAAGGGGGACACTAGAAAAGGTGGAGGGACCCTGTGGATCGGTCCTGCCCCACACAGAGGGGCCCCTCTGGGAAGGGGCTGCCAAGTGGCTCTGCATGGGTGGAGGAGCCTTTGCACAGAGCAGGGCGGCTCTGGTATTTCAGCAGGCAGAGTGCCCTGGAGCAGGAGGGAGGAGGAGAAGAAACTCCTCTGCAACTGCCAAGCTCCCCCGTTGCACACAGCATCCCCGAGGACCACGTCTCATCTTCCCCTCGGCCGCATGAGCACGCGGAGGGGGAAGGAGGGAGAGAAGAAGAAAGCGAGGGAGCCATGCCTGCCCGCCGCCGTCTCCATCCCTCTTTTTTTTTTTTTTTTTCCAGCACGAGCAGCCTGCCAGGGTGCCTCGGTGGCAGGGCAGCCGCTGCCTCCGAGCAAACTGTGCCCTCTTTGTCTGCTGGGCAAGACATCCCCTCCTCACTGCGAGGTGGGGACCGCGGCGAGGTTTCATCGGGTGACCCCATGGCCGCCCCTTGGCACGGCGAGGAGGGACACTGGCCCGTGTTTGCACACTGGCTGCGCCGCGGCTGCCGGCGCGGAGCTGGCAGCGACGCACGGGCAGCCCCGAGCTCTGCGCTCCCAGCCACGTATATAGGAGCCAGCAGGCAGGAGCGACTCCTCTCCCCCTCTGAAACAGCACGGCCCCACGGGTTTCCTGGAGGCATTTCAAGCTGCCTCACTCCAGGCCACTCTGCGTGCTCGTTTAGTCCCGAGATGAGGAGTCAGGACCAAGGGCCGTAGCTGGAGTCGGTGCCACGGCGTGCCGGCACACCGCCCTCACCAAGCCATGGGGCTCTGGGGTGGTTTTGCCTTGCTCTGAGCCCTCAGCCCTGCTTTCTTCTGGACGCCAGCCCTCGGCAGGCTGAATTTCACAACCAGGGTCCAAGCACCAGGTTTGGCGAAGGCTGGCTCCCGCCCTCCCCGGTCATGCTGGCCTAGAGGGGCTGGTGGATGCTTCCCCTTCCTGTGTCGAGGCTGAGCTCGGGAAATCGAAGCTTGAAAATGGTTTCATTTCAAAAATGAGCCAGAACTTGTTTACCAGGATTTACATCAGTCCTGAGCAGCACGAGCATCCTGCATTTTTGTGGGGGAAGGGAGAGCTGCATGAAACCCACAGCAAATCATGTCGCCAGCGAGTGTAGCATAAATATAGCTCCCTCGAAACATGCCTTGAGGTCCATCAATGTGTTCTCACAGCTACATCTCTCCTCTCCTAGGCCAGAGAGTGGCTGAGTCCTTTTTCCTCCCTTCTGTGCAGAGCCAGTGCAGGCAAATCCCAGGCACCTCGGAGCAGAGCTGTGTGACCTTACACAAATTCGGACCATGTGTCCCATACCTCCACCCTCTACTCAGTTGTAACAGAAATACCCATAAGGAAAGATTTTGAAAGCAAATATCCACTGGGATGGAGGTTTCTAGCAGGCCTGAGGTGAAAAGGGGGAAGATCAGGTGACTGCAAACAGGGGACGTGTCTGCAGCCATGTTTTTTGGGTAGGATTCACTCCGGTCCCCTGGTTCTCCAACCCCACGCAGGGCTGTGACCACATCCAAACCCGCTGGATTCCCAGGCCATGGGGTGCAGCTCACCCACCTCAGCCCTTACTCCAGACCTGACACTGCTGATGGTTTCCCCCCCTCCTCCATTTCTCGCCCCCCCAGGTCCCTCCAGCATCAGCACCATGTGTTGGGCCACCATCCTGATCATCGCTGGGCTCTGTGGAGCCTCCCTGGGCCAGTACAATGAAGAAGAAGACATGGCTTGGTTACAGTACTACATGCGGCAGTCCCGTATGTCCTCCTATAACTACATGCCCTACTACGAGGATGAGAACACCCCTTACGTGTACTCCTACCTCCCAGCTCCAGACACGGGGGCAGAACCTGGCCCTGAACCTCAGCAAGCCCCTTCCTGGCAATGTCCCCAAGAGTGTGACTGCCCCCCTAACTTCTCGTCAGCCATGTACTGTGACACCCGTAACCTGAGGTACCTGCCCTTCGTGCCTTCCCGGATGAAATACGTCTACTTCCAGAACAACCAGATCACCACCATCCAAGAGGGAGCTTTTGACAACGCCACGGAGCTGGAATGGCTCGCACTGCACAACAACCAGATCACCAGTGAGAAGATGGGCAAGAGGGTCTTTGCCAAGCTCAAAAGCCTGGAGAGGTTGTACATGAACAACAACAACCTAACCAAGATGCCCAGCCCCTTGCCCCGGTCCCTGAGAGAGCTCCATTTGTCTTACAATCAGATCTCCAAGGTCCCCTCCAACGCTCTGGAGGGTCTGGAGAACCTCACAGCCTTGTACCTCAGCCACAACTACATTTTTGAGATGGGAGCCTCCCTCAAAGGGCTCAAGTCTTTGATCCTTGCTGATCTGAGCTACAACCACCTCAGGAAAGTCCCTGATGGGCTCCCAATGGCTTTGGAACAGCTCTATCTAGAGTACAACTACATCAACACCATCCCTGATGACTATTTCAAGGTCTCTCCCAAGCTGCTCTATGTACGGATGTCCCACAACAGCCTGACAAATCAAGGTCTCTCTACCAACACTTTCAACAGCAGCAGCATCCTCGAGCTGGACCTCTCTTACAACAGGCTCCAGAAGATCCCCCGCGTCAGCACCAACCTTGAGAACCTCTACCTTCAAGGGAACCAAATCAACGGTGAGCAGAAACGCGTCGACCGAAGCGCGGTGGGTGCAGGGGATGGTGGTGCCATAGAGGGGTGGGGAGATGGGGATGCGGAACCTGTGCCTCCCTGTGGGACACGACCTGGGGTAAGGGTTTGGGAAGGAGGCTGGAATTTGGGAGACTTCTAGGTGGCCCTCAGCAAGGCAGGAATGGGGCTTGCTGTGTCCCAACACGCCTGGAGCTGAGAGGCTCCCAAATCTGAAGGTTCCCAGGTGATCCCCACACTGGTTTTACTGAGCGTTTAGCAGCAGCCTGAGCATCTTCTGGTTAGAGATGCCAGAAACCAGCTGTGGATAGAAGCTGGTGCACAACCTGGGGAGGGGACTATGGCTTTAGTCCGGCATCACACACAGGCTGAGGGGTCACACACAGGCAGAGCTCACAGAGGTGGGGCTCCCCACCTCACGCAGCACCAGCACAGCCCATGGCCCCAAAGCTCCCCCAAGGGTCGTGGTCTGCAGCCAAGGGCACATCCTTGCTGGGGCTGGGACAGATGGGAGCTCTGAGTTATTAAAGCCATCAACACAGCATCTTCTGCGCAGGACTAAAATTCACTCCACTTAATACACAAATAAATAAAAGGAACAGATTGTTCTGGGGCTGCTATTTATAAAAATAAGCTAGGAAAAAAAAGAAAAAAAAAAAAACACACAGAAAATAAAAAAAAAAAACAATAAATCTCCTGGAAAAAGCCAGGCTTGCTCCTCTCACCTGCCAGGCCCCCGGGGCAGGACCCTCCCCGAGCAGTGCTGGAGCCCCTGAGCAATCCTGGGATGGGGACGGGGATGTGTCAGTGCAGCCGTCAGCTCTTGCAGAGGAAACACACAACCCCGCACCGGGGAACCGACAGAAACACGAAAACAAGAACAGATTCCCAAATGTTTGCTTTCAAAATTTGTAGCTGCGAACGTCTGCCCACAAATGCCATGAAACCACCGCGGGAGCCGTTCAGGCTTTACCGCTGTTTTCCCTCCAGCTGCGGGCTTTGCTGACCTTCAAAGCATCCCCAGGAGCGAGGGGCTGCAGGTCCAGGGGTGCAGCACCAGCCTCTTGGCGGGGGGTACATCCAACCCCATGGGCCATCAGGGCCAGGTCGTGCCCCTCCAGCCACACCGGGAGGTCCCCGCTTGCCACACTACGGGGCTTGCAGCCCCCCCAAGCCCCTGATCTGTGGGTCCCCCAGCACCCCACTGCCTTCCCCAGCAGCAGCCCGGCCTGGAGCTTTGCTGCCCTCTAGTTGGTCGCTTCTCTCTCAAATCCTGCACAAAATTTTTTGGAGTTTGCTCCCTTTGCCTCCCTCCAAGCCCAGCCAGGGCAGGGCTGGAGTTTCCCTGCCTGGTGCTGGCAGCAGCGGGTGGCAGATGAACGGAGCGGGGGGGATGTCTGCAGACATGGGATGGGGACAGGGATGTCCTTCCTCCCGAAAATGCTGCCTGGGTGGTCCCATGGCGGGGGGGGTTGGGGGGCAGAGTCAGGGGCTGGATGCTGCAGCCTGTGAAGCCTCACGAAAGAGACTGCAAAGACAATTCCCAATAAAAAGCAATGTTTTTCATCCAACTCCACCCGGCTGTTCCCCTACCAGCACTCCAGCCAGGCTGGGCAAAGGCAGCTGAGGGCGGGAGCTGCCACCGCATCCAAACCCACAGGCACAACCTCAGGGGCTCCTGACTGCAGCCAGAAGCACTGCTTACTTTTTAGTTTAAGAGGAGAGGGTGTCAAGTCCCAATTTGCAGGAATAATTGATGATTTGGGGGCGCTTTCATTTTTTTTCCTGTTCACCTTAATATGAGCCAGCTCTCAGAGGTCAGTACTCTCAGACCCCTCTCCAGAGCATCCCCCCCCCCACGTGACATTTCTCACATCGCTCCCCAAAGATCAGTCACGCCACAAAAGGGTAGAGCCGGGGCTGATGCTGGTGCTCAGCTCTCCATCTCCTCTTCCCTCGCAGAGTTCTCCATCAGCAGCTTCTGCACCGTGGTGGATGTCATGAACTACTCCAGGCTCCAGGTCCTGCGGCTCGACGGGAACGAGATCAAGCGAAACGCGGTGCCCCCCGACGCCCCGCTGTGCCTGCGACGTGCCACCATCATCGAGATCTAGCTCGGCCCCCTCCCCGTCCTCAAGACTCGGCTCCCCCGTTCCTGGGGAGACTCTCACTCCCATTTTAATGCAGCTTGACCATTTGACTTGGCTTCCGCAATAGTGCAATAAGGGAACTCCAACACCAGCCCACGTGGGTGGGCAGGAGCCGTTTTTCCCCAAACGCTCCCTCTTCCCGGCTCTCCAGCCACGCAGGGTGGGACAAGTCCCGGCACCGCTCCCCCTCTGACCCCACCACAGCCACCCCCCCATTCACCTTCTCCCCTGGTTTGGGTGGGACGCAGCGGGGATGGGGGAGAGCTCATTCCACCTTTGAAACACGGCACCGAGCATCCGACCCCAGCGGGGAGGGGTTCAGGTGTGGGTCCTGCAGAACCAGCAGATCTAAACCAACTCATCCTGGACCAGGTGCCAGCGATTCCTGGGAGGAGCATCTGGGAGGTTGGGAGCTACACGAGTAAAGGGTTAAAGATTTTCTGGCTGCCAGCATCCCTCAGTCTAGGATGGGGAAGAGCAAACCTGCTCTTCCCCCTCCAATTTTTTCCCCTTCCACCAGCCTCTTGTTCCAGAGATAAAGGAAAGAAACCTTTCCTGCCGCTGCCGAGCGGCTGTCAGCTGCTGAGGTTAGAGAAAAACACCCTGGGAAACAGCCTGCTCATGGGCTGTGGCCAAGGGGGGGGTCTCACATCTTCCTCCCAGACCACTGGTTCAGGGCAGGACCAGGGGCAAGGGATGGGGCAGTTCCCGGTGCCATCACCCCTGGACACCTGGGGAGCCCCCGCACGCCCAGCTCCATCCTACCCACCGCCTTGGCTCCAAGCTCCCTCCCTGCCCAGGCAACCGGGGTCTCCTAATTAAAAAAAAAAAAAAAAAAAAAAATTAAAAATCACAGTGACACGTGCATCTGCAGCACGTTTGAATTTGCCAAAAGCCAAACACACCCAAATTGGTTCCTTGGACGGTTGAGTTTGAGAACCAAAGGGGCAGCTGAGCTTTGGAGATGACCTGCAAAGCTGACGAGGTCATCCAGACCCTCCGCATTTAAACTGCATGCTAACACTATAGAAACAAAAACCCAAAAAAACCTGTACTATCACTGACGCATGAGCTGTAGATATCATACCGACGAATAAAGCCCTTTCTGTAACTGCATGAAACGTGTCTGAGGAATCCCAAATGCGGAGACCAGGGTCTGAGCATCTGGGCTGCTCTGAACACTGTAACCTCCCCTCTTGCAGACCAGATTTTTCTGCAGACATAATCCGGGCTGGATTTGCCGTCTAGTGGTTGTACCAGACAAGACATGTGCGTACTCCGCCTTCCCCGCACTGAGGAGCTGCCACTCCAGCACATCCCAGATGGGGTCCGTGCAAAGACCCCATGGAAGGAGAAAATACACATGGAAAAGTGTCAGCTGAGAGAGGGAAGGGATGGAGGTGCCACTGGCACAGTACTACTGGTCGTTATTTCCCAGATGCTTTCATGTTCTCCAGTCTCAAACCCTGCTTATTTTTGACAGCTAAACTGGAGGATGGTTTAAAAAAATAATTTCACATGGGCAGAATTTTTACCCATCTGGAGTTTCACAGAAAGTGCCATTTCCCAGCCTGCGAGCCTCTCCTCTGCACACCAGGGGCTCGCTTGGCTCTGCATCGGTGCCAGCGGGGGAGGCAGAGCCGGTGGGCACTCTGTGGGGTGCAGGAGGTGGGTTTCCCCACCGGCCTTCCCCAGATAGCCCCAGCCAGGGGCAGCCCCCCCCTCCCAGCTCCAGCCAAGGCTCTTGCAGAAGCCAGGCAGGAATAAAGGCAAGAAGACCCCGCTCCATCCCCTCGGGCCACCCCCTTCCCCACCCTCTCTGGTGTCCCAGGGCTGCACAGGGACATGCACGCCCTCATCGTGACCTCCCACAGCCAAACCCCATTCCCTGCAGAGGTGCAAATCCTCCTGCAGGCACCGGGACTGGGGACCCCGAAGCAAGGGGACCCCGTGGCTGTCACTAGGTGTCGGCGTTGCCTGTCACACATGGCACTGTCCAGGCTGGCAGGGTGGCCCCGGCTTTCCCTCCCCAAGGCCACGTCCTCCCGGAGAGCAGCACCCAAGTTCGGGGGCTGCCCTGCACCCAGGGCTGCCAACCAGAGCCGGGACTTGCTTGGGCAAGGCTGGGCTGAGAAATGGGGCGAAACCCAGCTCCCCCCAGGAAATAAAAAAGGCTCAGAGGGAGGCAAACCTGACCCTGCTTCTGATAGAGCAAGAGGCAAGTGATGCTTGTTCCAGGCTCTCTCCGAGGCTGGCAGCGGCCCAGCGTGGGGGGAGTGGGCTCTGCAGAGAGGGGGGACGCTCCAGACCCCCACAGACGTGCAGCCGGTCAGCTCCAACACAGGTGCCTGTTGGCATCGGGGACCAGCTCCCGTATTTCTGCCATCAGCCCCCAGGACGGGTGCCACAGCCCATCCTCATCCTCCTGCCCTGGGGCAGCATCCAGCTGGCCAGGTGGGAGGGGGACAGGAGTACAGGCACCCGAGCCCACACCACCTCTCCATGCTCTTCAAAAGCGGCAGGGGAGGGTGTTTGCAGGGGCCAGCCACAAACCAGTCAAGCACCACCCTCCTCCCCGTGCTGGGGAGCTGCCTAGGCGCCAGCACACGCTGCTCCTTTGTTCCCAGGTCAGGTTTTTGCCTCAGAGCACCCACGGTCCTTCCCCAGTCAACACCAGTCTGCAGGAGCCGGAGGGACTGGGGGCGTCCATAAGGAAAGCCCCATCGCCTCAGGGGGGACCTGGCAGTGGGGTCTGGGGGTCGCAAAGCAAAACCCCAAAGCAGCAGCCACCCAACGCTGCTCCCAGCAGCTGCTTTATCCAGGCAGGTCGACTGGGATTGCTGATTTACCCCAGCTGGGGCCCTAGCTCCGCAGCTCACAGGGGTAGAGGTGAGGGGGCAGAAGGTCAGTGTGATCCACTGCCCTGCTCCTCCCCCTTCAAAAAGGGGGGGACCCCACTGGTCCTTGGCTAAGCCTGTGGGTGCCCAATCACTGCCTTGTTGTGGTGGGGCTTAGCAGGGATGGGGGCTTGGCCCCCCTTCTCATCCCCTTTCTCCTCCTCCTCCTCCTGTTGCTGGGAGGAGGTGCCGGGTCCTGGGGGCCCCAGCAGCCTGTATCTCACTGAGGAGGAGGGGGGGGGCAGTGCAGGGCTTTGTCTGAATCCGCAGAGAAGCATAAAGGAGGAGGAAACCCCAAACCAACCAAAAAATATAGCTCCCCAGCCCCCTTGGAGGTTCCCCCAGGGCACAGAGGCTTTGTGGGGCTGCTGCAGGATGTACCAGCAGCTGCAGCCCCCTGCTCCCACCCCCCAAAGACATATTAGGACTGTGGGCTCCTCTCAAGGGTTCTCCTTGGATGGGATGTCACTGCCAGACTCGCTGCCCCCCCCCCTCCCCATCACCCTGTGTCTGCAGAGGGGCTCCAGCCACAGGCATTGGACCTCGGCACCCGCCTCGGGGCTGTCCCTGCACGAGACCCTAAAAACCAACAGCTCCCACAGGGTGCCCCTTGGGGACAGGCAGGATTTCTCCAGAGCTCCCCTGAAAATCCCCAGCTTTCATCTCCACTTCTTTCCAGCCTCTTCCCCCAGATTCTCTTCTCCTCCTCACTTTTTTTTTTTTTTTTTTTTTTTTCCCCCTTTACAGCATCCCTCAGCTCAAACGCTTCCCAGGCTGTTTGCAAACATCCCTTTAGGAGGATGTTTTCCTGGGAAGAGCAGGATTTATGTTTAAAAACAACCCGTCAAAATATTTTCCTTTGGAGAAGTACGCAAGCAAGCGAGGCAGCAGGCAATGGGTTTGACCCTAACGTGACTGGAGGAGTCCGGGGTGAGCAGAGCCACCCCCCAGTCAAGGGACGTGACCTCCAGGCATGTCACCGTCCCTGCGCTTCAAATTCAGCATGCAAGCACTTGCAGAGCTGGCGTGAGTCATGGCCCGCGGAAGTGTAACCCGGCGTCATGTCCTTCGACACTTCCCTTTGCTCAATTCTTCTCAGACTTAACCTAAACCCTTTATTGAGTGGAGGAGTTGCAAAGACAAAAGGATCAGCAGCCAGGTCACGGCTGCCACCGCCACGCCTGGCCATCTGCAGACGTGCTCATGATGTGACGAGCAATAAAAGTTGATTATTAATAAGCTGCTTGGATCCGGCCCGCAGCAGCTGCGATGTTGCTGGGAAGAGATAAGAAAACTGTGGAGACAGCAGGAAAAGGCGCCGGGGAGGGGCCTGGCACATCCCTGGTGGAGATGACCAGGACCCCCCTCACCTCCCCAGCATCACACGGGGATGAGCCGGGGTCCCATTTCACAGAGGAGCAGGCTGAAGCTTGGAGGAACAGGGAGGGTCCTGCTCTCGCAGCTCCACATCAGGAGGAAAATGGAGCTGGGATTTTGAGGCTCGGGATTCTGAGGCTCAGGATTTCGGGATGAGTAGCCCAGGAGCAGCTGGCGGGGCTCAGTCCCCCCGCCAAGGGACCGACCGCTTTGCGGGGACCGTTGGGGAAAGGCAGTCTCGCTCCCCAGCAGCGTTTGGGCATGGGGGAGAGGGACGGGCAGGAAATTCCCAATCTGTTCAGCCCCCATTCTTACCTCCCCTTTTGTTTCACTCGCCATCTGTCCCGCAGCCCCACACGCCCCGCGCTCCCGCTGCACGTGCCGTAAATATCAAGACGGGCTTTGTCCCTGCTTCAAAAGGCAGCGTGGCCCCTGCACCCCAGCCCTGCCGTGGCCCCCAGCCCTCCCCAGCAGCGGCTGCTGCCAGCCTTAAAGCTGATGGGGGCTGGCACGGCCACAGGGGCTTTCTGTGCCAAGGAGCTTGCTGTCGGGGGGGGTTGGGTTTTGGGGGGACAGGCTCAGCATCGCTCTTCTCCCCCTTCCTCCTCCAGCAGGTTTTCGGGCATTGCTCTGATGCCACAACCACCCGCAGGATCCAGGAGCACAGCCTTGGAGCTGGAGCTGAACCCCGTCACCAAACTCATTCCAAAGGGGAAAAGGAAGAAAAAGGAAAGCTCAGCCCCCTGCACGCTGGCAGAGCTCAGCAGAGACCCCCCGGCAGGCTCTGCATCCCTGGGCTAAGCAGGGCTGCGCCCCAAAACGGTGCCACGGTCTCCACTGGCCACCCAGGGGGGAATTTGCTGGGGAAGATCCCAGCCAGTCCCTCTGCAGAGTCCCCCCTTGGGGGTCAGGAGGGGGGGGTGACCAGTGGGGGCACCACGGCTGGTGTCTCAACCCCGATCCAGCCTTTTAACTCACAACAAAGCAGCAAACGAGTCAGCAAGGGCAGCTGCTCCGCTCCAGCCCCGGCCTTCTCCTTTTCTGTTTTATCCGGGGCTATAATAGAAATAAGCTCCTTGGTAAAAGGGCATTGTCAGAGGGAAAATGGGCCTATCCCTCCGTCTGGCAGCTGGGAACGCCGGGGACGCGCAGGGCTTAGGGATATTGTTGCCTGCAGCTGGTTCCCAGTAACACATTTCCCAAAGGAGCGGGTGTTGCGTTCACACGAGTGTTGCATCCTCCCCCAGCAGCGACCCCGGGAGCTGCCCCCCTGCCCACGGAGGGGGCCGGGCACTGCTGTGCCGGGCACGGAGATCCCCACAGGGACGCGTGGCCCTTGCAGAGGGGATGGGGCAGGTACCAGCCCTGCGAGGGATGCCCCAACACGCCCCGACACGAGCTGGCAGGTCCTGGGGTGCAGACCCCAGCATCATCCTTAAATCCTTCTCCTTCTGCCTCATTACTGGCAGCTGGGACATGAGCTGTGAGTAGCCACGGGCACTGGGGGTGACGCATACGGGACACACAGCACCTGCAAAGCCTGGACGTGGGGTTGGTGGCACCAGCGCAGGGGTGTGGCGGAGGAGGGAGCCCCACAAGCTCTCCTCCCTCCTCCAGTGCTCCCCAGAGCTGGGAAACGCGCTCCCCCGGACACGCAGGGCTGGTCCCAGCTACCAGCTCCAGGCTGGGCCCAGAGAGGCAGCTCGGCAGGAAGCAGATGAGGAGCAAAGCTCTGAACAAAACCCAGGCAGACTCCCACACCTGCTGGAACCTGCCCCCGGCTCTGCGCTCCTGTCCCAGACACTGGCACGGCTTCCCAAGGAAACACAAACTGCCCTGGGGCAGCAAACGCAGCCGCTGGCTGCTCCCACCATCCTGGCTGCCTGTGCCCTGCAACGCTGCCAAGGCTTGGGATATTTCAGGGATGAGGGCACAAGGGGGACAAGGGGCATGGTGTCCTTTGGGGACAGGGGCATAGCATCCCCTTGGGGACAGCGGCACAGCATCCCCTTGGGGACAGAGCCACGGCGTCGTGAGGCCGCAGCATCCCTCGGGGTGGCAGGGCACCGCTGTGACTCCGAGGCCACGCAGCTTCGGGGCCCCGAGGGATGCACCCTGTTAGCATCAGCAGCCGTGGCTTCTGCCTGCTGCAGCACAGGACATGTCAGGGCACCTCGCGGGGTGCGGCGCGGGGGCGGGAGGACGGAGGGGGTTCAGTCCCACATTGCCCAACACCGACGGGCTCCTCAAATAACAATAATTACTATTATAATATTTAATAAGAATCATACGCAAACCCCCCCGGCAAGCTGAGCGAGCTCTGCCCTGACCCATGCGGCACAGAGGCCTCTTTTTTTCCCCGGCTCTCAGCCCTTCTCTGGGAAACAAAAGGTGCAAAGTTTAGTGGTGCATGAAAGGAGAAACAAAACCCCGGCGCCGGCTCAGCCCCGGCCCCGCTGCGGCCCCCCCACCGCCCCACCAGACAGATGGCAACAGTTGTCCCTGCACACCAGTTGCTCGCTGCCGCCAACAAGCCCCTTTTTATCCCCCCAACGGGTCGTAAATGAGAGCGTTGGAGCCAGCCCCAGCGCAAGGGGAGCGGCCGCTGCCGAGGGGGCCGGGATGAGGCCGGGGATGGGGCTGGAGACGGCTCTGTCCCCATGGGATGCTCAGTGGAAAACAAAAAAAGCAGCTGAAAGTGGCTCCTCTCCCCCTGCCCATCTGTCCCAGCCTTGGGAGCCCCTCACCCAGTCGCTCACAGCAGGGGGGTGGCTGCGGTGGGTTCATCCCCAGGACCCCCGAGCCCCCCGGTGACACCCCGGGAGTGGGGAGACGTGGGGACCCCACTAAAGGGCTGTCCCTCTCCAGACTCCACTTTTGTCCCATTTGAGCTGCTCACCTCGATGGGGGATGACCCCTCTCGGATGGGATGTGCCCACCCTCAGGGCACTGGCAGCAGACCCCCACTCCCCTTTGGGGAGCCCCTTCTCCTCTCCCTCCCTGCTATCATTTTTAATAAACCCGAATTCTGCGCAAGACCCTCTGGGCGTGCGCTCCAACCCAAAAGCTGGCACAGAAGGAAGCGAGCAGGCAGGGAGCGGCGACAGGGCTGGGGCTGAGCCTGCCGGCAGGTTTTGTGGTTGTTTGGGGGGGGGGGAATTTTATTTTTTTTTTTTTTCTGTTTCAAGCTAGCATTAAGCACCGCCGCAGCCTGCCCCATCTGCTGCTGGAGTCTCTCCAAGCACAGCGAGCCGCGAGCGCTGAGACGGTTACTGCGCCGTGCGGGGGGAGGCGAGTGGGCGTGCGGCGGCTGCGGCACAGGCGCTCGCATCTGCCCGTGACCTTTTCTGGAGGAAGGAGGGGGCTTGGGGTTTTTTGTTGTTTTTTTTTTTTTTTTTTTCCACCAGGTGGTTCACTTTTTAGCAAAAGGATTGGAAAAGCAGAGCGGTGCCCTCCCCTTTGCGCTGGTTCAAGGTTCGCCGGCCATGTGTGTGGGGCTGTTGGGGTGCTTGGAGATGTACGAGCAGAGACAAGATGGGTCATGGCTGGGGAGAGCTGAAGGTCTGGCCAAGAAGAGCTCAAGGCCACTGTGCAGATGCAAAGGGAGGCCAGAGCGCTGGGTGAGGGAAGAGGAGGGAGAGGAAGGTCTGTCAGGAGGAAGGGCAGGCAGGGAGCGCAGTCCCCAGCCAGGAATCACCCTGCCAAGGGACAGAAACCAACAGGAGCCCACGGGCCAACGCAGAGCCTGGACCCGATGCCTGCCCACGCCCCGGGGGGCTCGGGGAAGGGCTCAGCTCAGCCCTGCGGGGTGCAGAGCTGGAGGCAGAGCTTGTGGGGGAGCTCCAGCCTGGCAGCAAACATCAGCAATGCCAGAGTTTGCTGGTGCAAACAGCGGCGCTGCCGGAGACTGCCGGTGCAAAGCAGCAGCGATGCCAGAGTCTGCCGGAGGGCTGCAACCCAAAGCACCATGGGCTTGGCGCCAGCACCAACCCCTCCAAACCCTGCGAACCATCTTCCCCTTGCCAGGCCACGTGGTTGCAGAGTTTCTACAGCTCTGGCGGATCCTGGGAAGATCACCCCGGCCCCGGAGCACCGCAGGTGACGGAGCACCCCCAGGGCCCACACCTCCCCCTTTTCCCAGGGCTGGGTGCTGCCGGCTGCGTCTCCCCAGATACAGGCGAGCACGGCTGCACCCAGACGAGTGCCTGATTGGCCTCGGCCAAACCGAAATAGCCGGTCGCTTCCCATCACCCCGTCAGCAAACAAAGAGGGCAGGAAGCACCTGGCAGAGGCCGAGCCCTGCGCGAACGTGCTGGTGCGGGGAGGAGGCTCAGCAGCGCCTGGTTTCGCTTCTGTCCCTCCTCCAGCTGCAGCTGCAAACAAGGGGAGAGCCCAGAGCCCCGGTGCCATCCCCATCCCAGTCACCTTTTTCATTTCTGGGCAGCCTGTCCCGTTTGCCGTGTTTCGAAGGGGCCCAGCTCTTTTCCCACCTTCAGGGTGGGCAGAGGTAAAAGCACTTCGAGGCAGGGACAGTAATACCGGGACCCGTCTGGCTTCTGTGGGAAGGGCAGAAATAACCCCAACCGGCAGTTTCGCATCCTAAATGCTGATGTTGCTTTTCTGATAACTTCGAACAGAGAAACGCCCCGTTTCTGCTAAAGGAACCCCAGGAAAAGAGGAGCACACACACCCCCAAAATATCAAACAAACATTTTGCCATGAGTCAAACAAAAAATCCTCGTGGACCCTGTCCTGGGGGTGGGTTGTTGTTGCTGGGTCAGGACGTTCCTCGTGTCTGATTTGGGCTTTGCACAATCTGTACTTCCCCAACAAACCAGCGCCTAAAACTGCCCCAGCTCCTGCGAGGAAGGGGGGACAGTGCTGCTACAGCACACACACAGCCGGGGAGCCTTGCATGGGTACGGGGGGGACAACACATTAAAGCCCACCCACCTTTTTACTCTAAATAGGCATTAAACACCCTCCAGACTCCTGGGGCAGGAGGAGACTGTTTTCCTCTGAGAGCCAGCAACACTCGTGCTGCCCTTCCTCCCTGCAGCAGGGCTCTTTGGGGGATAACTTGTTTCTAGGTGGGTATCACACATGTAGGGACAGTCTCTGGGTTTAAGTCCTGGACCTCGCTGTGCCAGCAGAGTTCATCTCTCCTGGGGGGTGCAGGCAGGGGTGCAGGCAAAGGGCTGAGCTCTGGCCAAGGACACATCAAAGGCAAACGCTCATTTATGCAACGCACCGATCTCTGATTGCAGAGAACAACATTTGACCCAGGCTCCTTGAATCGGACCCTTCCCTGCCCAGCCTGAATTTAAAAAAAAAAAAAAAATCCCAACAGAAACTCAGCAAAAGGCTCAGCAGAAAACAAATCCAGATTTCAACAGGAGGAGGTGCGCAGTGGTGCATGAGCGTGGTTTTAGTTACTTCCAACCTTTTTCAGGACTGCTTCAAGCATGCCGGGGGAAGCTGGGTCCCCAGTGCATACTCTGGCTGTGCCTCCCCATTCCCTTCCTCCTACAGCCCCAAGCTAATCCTGTGATGAGCTCAAGGATCTCAGAATGAGAAAATGTGCCAAGAGTTGCAGCTCAGCATCAGTCAGCCTAGAAGGTGCTGGGGGGGAGTAGATAAAGATGTACCCCTGAAGCTAACCCAGCTTGTACACCAGGTATCACGATCCTACCAGAAGAAGAATGACAAGCAAAATAAAAATAGTAGATGAGTCACCTATTAAAAGGCTGGAGGGGGGAGCTGTTTGCAGTGCAGGTAGCATTGACTCCTCACTAAGCAATCCATGGCGTAAGAGCTGTATTTTTATCTTGGCTGCGAGCAACTTGGATTTTAGATGATCTTGGCTCTGCCTGCTGTCCCAAATGCCAGCCATGGCATACAGGACCACACCAGGCTGGCCATGGCATGGACCGTGCCAGCCCAAAAATGGGCCACGGCCCACAGGTCCAGGCAGACCACACTGGTCCGGACAAGCCAGAGGGAGGAAGGCTGCCATCATCTGACTTCACCAAGCCTTTGAACCTGGATGACTCCCGAGCTAATCAGCAACCCACTGGGACGCCCGTTCCTCCCCGACAGCCCTGTTTCACAAGCAGCAGCAATTTGGGTGTGTTTACAGAAACTAATGAAGGGATGAGTTCAAAAAGGAGTGGCTTTGACAGAACACCAAAGTTAAAAAAAAAAAAAAAAAAAAAAAAAAAAATCGGCCCACAAATTGTTTTCTCTCAGATGTGGTGTGTTATGATAAAAGCAGGAGGGGAGGAAGCTGCTTTGCCCCCACCAGGCCTGTCCATGTCCCCCCTACTCTTTGGCATCACCACTCTAGGAAGGCACCGGCACAAGGAGCAGATTGGGAGGAAGGCTACAAGGACCCTGGCAGGCTGCAACTCAAGCCCTCCTGAACTCCATAAAAATGGAGTTTGGGACTGAAACTAGCACAAGCTGGTTTAGCTGAGGTCCTTAAATCAAGTCAGCTTGAAGATGAGTGAAGATTTGGGTTACACACAGGAGCTGGACGTCCCCATCCAAGGGAGCAGGGTTACAGCTCCATGCTGCAGTCACCCGGTACCAAAACAGGATCTCCTGTGAATCAACCCCAGCTGCCTTTATCATGACAGGCCCAGAGCATCCTCCACATACCTGAACGCTTCAATCCCGTGATCTCTCACCCTTCCTCCTCCACTGGCTCACCCCTGGAAGGACAGTGGAGGCAGGGAGGCTTACCCGGGAACTGGCCCTGTGCCTCACTCGAATCACTAATCGCTTCTTTCCGAGATTCATTTATGCCATTCCTAGGGTTGGGCAAGAGATCTGGCAGTTGACTATGTAACACCTTCATGCCCTGGCAGAACTCAGGATATCTATAACCCTGCACTGAATAAATCCCCTGCTGCCCAAGCCAGAACCCAGTAGTCAGCATGAGGAGAGAGAAGACAGGACACCCACAGCCCCACATTAGTCATCAGACCAATTCCCAGCCTTAATTCCACAGATTTAGAGGGTCAGGTTTAGAGTCAGCATGTTGACTAAGCAGCTTTTTTCTAAACCTCCTTGACACAGCTGGATATTAACAGTCATTCACACTTTAACCAAGACCACAGCATTCAGTGTGGGATTTAGGCTGCAATCCCAACCCTCACCCTCTTTGCAAGCATACAGCAGTTCCCAGCAAGAAAACAGGGCTCATTTTATACTGCTACATTTTTATTAAAGTAACAAAAGCATATGTCTGTCAAAGGATCTGTACACTCTATATAAAAACACAACTACACAATTAGTAACCATCCACTCCCTCCTCCAAGTGTAGCTTACAAACTTTCTACCATTTTCACCAAATACAAAAAGCAGGTCCCGTTCAACAGTCCAGCTTGTTAAAAAAAAGTGACAGGAAACCCCTCAAATACAGTCTCAAAATACACACCATTCAGCTCTGCAGTCGAGTATCAGGCTTGTAGGCAGAAGGCAACAGAGCACACTAATTCACAGCTTTTACATGTAACCAGCTACAAGAGAGAAATGGATTATACCCAGGTTTGGTTGGTTTTGAAGCTAAACAGACACCTTTAACATTTAGACTCCTCCATACCAGGGACAAAAAGAATGAGATTTGGCTATTTTGGTTCTGGAAGTGGGGGTATGTTAAGAGCAATTATAGTGTATTCCTTTGGTGTGGGCTGTTGTTCCTGAAAAACTTTTCTGGTAAGAGGGAGGGAACAGAGTAATGGGGGGTGTGGGGGGGCAGGTCTTAAGACTGCTTTGATCATGACAAATTACAACCCAAGGAAGTACCAGCCTTCAGGAAACTCCACATCCAGCCAAGGAGTCCAGCAAAGCAAACACTGCTCATCCTGGATGCAGTTCTCATCATGGGCTTTTCACATAAGCAGGTTAAGTGAGGACTCCAAAAAGCACAGATAACCTTTTCCTTGAAAAGGGAATCTGCTTTTTGGAAGTTCCCAAGTACTCCCCTCCTGATGAGGTCACCTATTGCACAAGTTCACCAAGGGAAAAGCCCCAGTGCTTCATTTCAGCTTCTGCTTTGCTGACATGAGAAATTCAAGTGATGCAGAGGGAAGTGATGCAACTTCAGAGCCACAGTCTGCTATTACTGTTCAAGGTTAGGACTCAAACTCACCACTTGACCTTTCAAAAGGATCTAAGAATTGAGGCTGGTTTTCCAGTTCTGGAACTTAGTTTGAAGCTTACAAAAATTTGAATTTACTTTTCCACATTAGTAGCTTTTTAAATTTATTTTAAAAAAAAAATAAGCTAAGAACTGTGGCAGACAGGAGACTTCCTTCCTCTTCCAGAACGCCCAGGATTTGGAAATATATTGCACAAATGTCTGAGAACGTTATTCATCAAAGGCTGGGCAAAAACAGTAACTCTGGCTATGCCAGTCCGCTGCCAGGATAGAAAAGAGGAAGGTAAAAAAGTGTGCTGAGAGAAATCTGGGAAAGTTTAATTACAAACAACCATATCAGTGCCCTGCTTTTTCAATCACTTCTCCCAGGATCACTGGAGGAGCACCAGCTGGTTAGTAAAACGGCAATGGACATACAACATCCTCGTAAAGGGTCATACCCAACAGGCAGGTAAAGTTCTCGGGGCAGCACTTTCAGCTCCCACCCCATTTGTAGTTAGCCAGAGCAGTTTAAGGGCCAAATCCTGAACAACACCTGGGCAAAGTCTCCCTGAATACAAGTACCACTGGGACTCCAAGACAAGTTTTGCTTGAATTGACAGAGCACAGGACCAGGCATTAATTGTGCAAAATAGTTATGTACCAAGAGATCAAAACCAAATGATGCCCCTTACCACGTTATCAGTGGAAACAGCTCCCAGGGACAGCCACGTGGAAGAAAGAGGGAAGAAGTGCTGTGACTTTAAAAATAAAGTTAGGACACCAAAGCATCTGAGCATCCCACACACAGGGGGAAGAGGCCCCCATTACTTCTGATTTGAAGAGATAGGGCAAAGGGGGTTCTCACACACCAACCTCTACAGCACAAGGCAAGTTGCTCCAGCTCTTCTGGAGAAGTGACACGGCAAGTCATCAGCATTGGATTAGGCAATTTTTGCAAGAGGCCAGACTCCACTCGGAGAGCAGAGAGGCCACACAAAAGCAGGTCATGGGCTGAGGTCTAAGCCACACATAGCAGAAAGGCTTTGTAATTCACAGCTGATCAGTGCTGGTTTCAGGGTCTGGAGTCCCCTTCTCCATGTGCAGCAAGGAGTGGGGGCTGGCCAGGTACTGGGGAGCACCAGGAACAAACAGTAATCCAATGCCACCACAGTAGCTGCAATATTTATCTTGGGGACCTTCTCTGCACAGCCTGACCCCCCTGTGCATCTCTCCCTTGCTCCACTTCAAACACCAATAGCCACGTGGCCTCTTTCAATCCAGCAGCAGACAGGAAAGATGGGGGGTTGCAGACAGGCCATGCTCCCCCTCACTTTGTGCTGAGAGTGGGGCAGAGCAGAGCTGTAACACTCACGGAGTAAGTGGGTCCAGAGGAATGTGCAAGAGCAAAGGAAAGGGATCCCAGGGTCCCCAGCATCACCCAAGGTTCCCCCAAACACCATATCCAGGCCCCAGAGATATCAGACCAGCTGAGGAGTGAAGAAGTTAGTGGAGGAAAGACAGCAACTCCTTTGTCCCTTCTCCAACAGTATTGCAATACTTGGGGATACAGCAATACTGTTGGGCACCAGCATGGTGAGAAGGTGACAGACATCTCCCACCACCAAGCCACACTTCCCAGCCTGGCTCTTCCCCCTCATCCTCCATTCCAAGCTGCCCAAGTGAGAAAACCAGCCCAAAATTGCCATCCAACACTAGGTAGATATCGGCTTCGTAATAAAAATTCATAAGCTTGCAACAGCTTTAAAAAAAGGCACCTAGAACACCGCTTCTGTTCAAAGCGGTGCCCAATATTTTAATTTTGGATTTTCTTGGATTTTTTTAAAAAATATAAATAGCTCTTCATCTTAAAAATAGATCCTCAGGTGAGGTATACAGTAGCCTGTGTCTTGGCAGTGTAAGGACAAGAGGAATATTTAGCTGGAGACAGTCATGATGTAGTTTTTGGAAGGACTGGTACGACCTAACATCATCTGGTTCTTACAGGTAAGCATCCCATAGGAGCTCACAGGTTTCGTTGCAGTTGCTTCGTATAAGACACAGATGGAACCGTCCTCACCGATGCGGTAGGAGACCTCGTAGGGATCCACCCAGAGCGTGAGCTCGCTGGGCAGGAGCTGGTAGAGCTGCGGGAGGCTGAGTCCGATCTGGCTAGCTGCCTTGCTGATAATGGGGTCCATTTTGTGATTGATCCGGATGCAGCGATACCCAGAGCCTTTGAACGGTTTCTCAGGAAACCAGTGATGTTTGTAATGCTCTGCAAGGGAAGCGAGAAGGGAAGAGCGGTGAGCAGGCGTGCAGCAGCTGGGAGGAGGTCTGTGTCCGGCTGCAATCCCGAGGGGGTCCCACACCTCGGTACAGGCGGAGGAGTCCAAGTCCTCCTTCAGTTGCCTCCATCAGACGGAGGCTGCGGAGCCGAGCACTCAACTACTCGGCTGCAGCTTGCTCCAAGGCGCGGGAGCGCAGCTCTTCGGGTCCTTGAAGCCCCAGGCAGGACGGTGCCACGGGGGCTGCAGGGACGGGACACCCACACTCGCCGTGACCACTGGGGTGGCCGGGGTAGATACCGTATCACCACCACCACCACCACACCACAGTCACAGAGTAACATCCAGGTCATTCTCTCAGTTCAGGGGCAGGTCACCACTCCTTATCTCAGCACAGCGGCAAACAAACCATCCCTTCTTAGGGCTGATAACACAAGGCTGGGAGAAGACCCTTGAACCGCCCAGTTGGTGCTGAGCCCCAGACACACTTGTGGGGAGGGGAGTGCCAAAACCCCACTGAAACAGGGCTGAGCCCTGCTTGCCAGGGGACCGGGCACACAGAGCTGGTTTGGATTAATCGTATCAAGTCCCAACAAGGAGGGCTTTAAGTAGATGGGCTACTACCGGGGAGAAGGCAGGAGCGGGGGGGGGGGGTAGCTGTACAAAACCCTCAGCAGACCGGGCAGGGGACCTGCTCACCTCCAGGGATCAGGCAGTTACTGCCCCAGGAGCCCACAAGGACACGGGTGGGTGTCCAGGGAGACACACTGGTGTCTGCCAGCCCCGTCGGGGACACGGGAGAGTGCCCGGGCAAGGGTACAAATCCGGCATCAAAGAGGACACAGCTGGGTGCTCAACCCGAACAGACACGGGTGGGCACTCAGGGAGGGCCACTGCGTCCTGGCAGCAACACGAGGGGCACCGGGGAATGGCACCCGGCCCCGAGGAGGGGAAGAGGCCGGACACGGGCGGGCTCTCCTCGCCCCGGCCCTTCCTCCCCGCAAAGCCGACCTCTCCCTCGGCCCGCGCCTCACCTGCCAGCGCCTCCCGCAGCGCCCCGCTGAAGACCTGGAGCTGCTGCTCGCTGACGCAGCCCCGCGTCCGCAGCAGGCTGGAGACGAAGCCGACGGCGGCGGCGATCTCGGGCACCATGTCGGCCCGCGGGCCGCCGCGGCGGTGGCTGTGGCGCTGGCTCATGGCGGGCTCCGGCTGGAAACGGCGGCGGCGGCGGCGGCCGAGGGGCGGGGGCTCGGCTCGGTCTGCGCCGGCGGCGCCGCGGGCCCTTTAAATAGGGCAGCTCGGGGAGGCGTCATCGGCGCGGCGGCCCCCATTGGCCGAGGGGGCGCGGTATGCTAATAGCGCCTGACCTCAGCGCAGTGGAAGGAGTGACGTCGCCGCCGCGATGACAAGGGGGGGCGGGGGCGGGGGGGGGCAGTTACCGGAGGGCTATTTTTGGGGCTGATCTGGGAGAAAGAGGAGGAGGAAGAGGAGAAGGAGGAGGAGGAGGAGGAGGAGGAGGAGGAGGAGGGGAGGGGGGGGCCGGGACTCGGCCCACCCCAGCTCTCCGCACTCCCCCCTGCTCTGGGGCAGAGGCCGCCGAGGCTGCGACACGCGTGGGCTCCGGGTGTTGGGGGGGGGGGGAGGATCGGGGGACCCTGGCAGCGGCCGGTGCTGGATGTGACCCACGGAAAGTGGCGGCCGGGGAGAGGGGAGAGAGCAAGGGCTCCCCGAGTCGTCCTGAGCAGTGAGACACCACCTCACCCCCCCCCTCCCCCCAAATCCTGCGTGGGCCCAGGTCCCCTTTGCTGCCCCGGGGAAGCTGATGTCGGGGTCCCCCGGCTGCTCCCGGGTCCCTGGAGTGGGTCTCTGGGGTGCTAGTGGTGTGCGGGAAGGTGGGTCCTGCTGCCCCCCCCGCTGCCCAGCCTCCCCGGCCCGCTGCAGGGATGGATCCCCAGGGCAGCGGTACCGCCAGGCTCAGGTTTCCAACCTTCCCCACCAGTGAGTGAGTTCACGGGCCACTTCCACTAACGAACACCCGTGCCTCGGGAGGGAGAAGCAAAGGCTTATCCCTGACAAGCCACTGGCAAGCCACTTACTGAAAGTGCAATGAGCTGTAGGACCAGTGCAGCCGACAGGAGCTGGTGCGAGGGGTGGGGGTGCCCCCGACAGCCGGGGGTCCCGGGGTCCTGCACTTCTGCTGGGGCATCGCCCCGGTACTGGCACTCGGTGCTGGATCGGGGTCAGGGTGTTCTCAGCATCAGCAGAGTTTCTGCCAACCTGGAATGACATGGATCGGGCACCCTGGGCAGTCAGCAACCCATCCCTGATGTCTGGCCCTTCCTACCCTCCTGTCTTCAGTACAGGGTAGGGTCTGGCCCCCTACAGAGGGGGTCTCCTCTCCCCAGCAGGTTTCCATCACCACATTACATTCCCTAAGACACATGACAGATCCTTGTTCCCAGGACAAGGCCAAATCCTTTCCAGAGATCCCCGAAGCGTGCAGGGAGAACTTGCCATCACCTGCCCTGTCCCAGACAGGTGAGGGAGATGAGGGGGAACACAATAACCGCTTTCATCTCACTGCCTGAGGAGCGTTTGAGGTGAGGAGCAAGGGCAGACACCCCAGGACTCGGTGCCTCCCTCGCGCCTGGCTTTTGGCTGGAGGAAGAGTGAGATCCAGGAGGAGGTGGCTGCAGCGCAGAGGACGTGTCCGGTCACGGAGCAGGGAGAGCAAGCCAAGGCAAGCACAGAGCAGAACCACGCGTCCTCGGTTGCCTCGGTCCAGCCCAGCAGGAGGGGAGAGGAGAACCGGTGCAAGCGGTGCACGGCCCTGATGCTCAGTGAGATGCAAGCAGCACCTTAAAGCCACTACAAAACAGGGAGCTGCACCAGCTGGCCCAGCTGCCAGCCACGCTGCCCAGGATAAAGGCACTCGCCTGGCTTCTGCTGAAACTGGCCCGAAGCTAAAGCAACAGTAGGAGGCCAAGCTCTTTTCTTGCCTTTGCTTTGATCAACCATGAGAGAGTTAGTATCAAAACAGGATGGGATTTTGGAATGAATATTCCCTGGCAGAGAACCGGGATTGTTTTGAGCCATTGTCTCGCAGCCCCAGATGCCTCCCTCGGCGTGCACTGGGGGAGGATCTGAAGCCACAGCTCTGATGTGATCCCCAGTGAAAACGTGCTCTCCTCCTATGGCTGGGGCCTCATTTGGCATCTCCACAAGCAGTGGGTGCAGCTGGAGAAAACCGAGGCAGGGAATTAGATCATCTGGGTCTGCCACTGCCCGAGGAGCAGCCCCGCGGAGGCTGAGCCGTCGCCGGTTCCCACAGTGCCGCTCCCGTCGCTGGCACGGGCGCTTTCACCGCAGCGCTCCCTGATAAGGAGGAGCATGCGCCTGCCGCCACGCAGCCTGCCAGCCTGGCTCCCCCTTATCACAGCTCTTATCGAACCATTCAGGGTCCTGGCCCACTTGGGCACTGCTCTTGGCAAGGGGCAGCGAGAGCAGCACCCTGCCTGTCCCTCTCAAAAGGGGGGATTTGGTGCAGCAGATCGGGGGGAGGCTTTCCAGTACCTCTTTATACAGCAGGTCTCAAAACTCCAACTATTTCCCCTGACTCAAGGGTGTAATAGGATTTTTGGAGGCCTTTTGCTTCCAGAGTCTGCAGCTCATTCTATTTGCACCTCTGTCATTCCTACGCGCGCACACTATACATGGGATTTCACACCTTCTGAAGCACGAGACGATGGCTATGTAGCAATACATAGCTAACAAGCCAGAGCAAAGATTAAGAAAATAGCTTCTGAAATCATAGAAGAGGTGGATAGAACAGATATTGCCCAAGCAGAGGTCTGTACTGACCCCGTTTCAGGTTCTGTGCAGCTTAGAAGAGAGAGCTTTGGGCAGCAGGCACAGTAGGGTCAAGTTAGCAAGAACATAGAGCCAAGGGGTCCCCGAATCCTCCCCTCCCCACTCCATCTGCCACTCCATTCATCCGCAGAACACAAGGAATCAAGCAAATCTCTTGCTATAAACCAGATTTGCCTTTGTAAGCTTTGAAATAAACCCAAGGATTAACGTCTAAGGACTTTTTTTTTTTTTTTTGTAAGTCAGCAACACACATGAAAGAGCACATGGGTGCATGTGAAAGCCAGAGCACAGCACAATGCAGGGGGAGATTATTTATACGGTAGCAGCAGCCAGAGGCCCCTGGAAGAGGTGGCATAAACACGCAGCCCAAGCCTGTCCACGCACAGCTCCATTACTTTAAACACACCTGTACTGTCAGCCAGCAGACACGCTCACAGCACGTGGGTACAGTCATAATCAGCAGAAAATTAGGAAGCAAGCAAAACCATCCTGGTAGAAGATCCCTTTATACAAACAGATCAGCAGAAGCCAAAGCAAAATAAACCCTCAACTTTTTTTACCATAGTAAAGCACAGGAGGCCTGAGCAAAGCTTGCAATCTAACCAGACAAGTTGTGAGCAGGGAAAAGAGCTTCTTCCCCCCATCCAACAGAAGGATCACCTGAAAAAGTATTTGGATGGTATCATCCAGTCCTGAGTCACTGGACAATAATTGTAGCGAGAGGTCTTCTGCCCTCCAGCCTGCCAAGAATAGCACTAATAGCCAGTGCAGGTTTATTTGCCATTACGGCTAACAGTGTTTGTTAAGTGCTGCTGGTGACCTAACCCTGGCAAGCAGGTTCCCCTTGTCCCCCCTGCTCCGTAAGTGAATAAAATAAGTGGTGGCACCATTCTCCAAATTCAGATCTTCCATTTATTCTTCATCACCATCTTTCTACAGGCTCCCTTTGCACAGCTCAGGGCCTTTGTCTTGCATGTGTTCATATGGTCGGACCCAGGCTCTGGTCTCCAAAATCAGATTGTCTTTGTTAAGCCCTTCCAATAAGAGATTTCCTGTGGAGCTCAAGGACCTCTAAGCCGGTTATGTGCCCATAATTTCTAGCCCTGTTACAAGAAGACTACAGTCTTAAAGACAGAGCAAAAGACTTAATGCATGCTTTCACAGTGCTTTGAGAAGTTACAGAGTAAACAAACAATTAGAAAATAAAATGAATTTTAAAAAGAGAAGTTAAAGCTGGTTTTAATGCTGTTCTGGCTAGATTAGTTTCCGCCCTGTGTTTAGCTGGAAATGGCTGAGAGCATTTAGATTTCAATTAAAAAAAAAAATTAAAAACAATAAACTTCTGCATAGCAGTTGGCCAGACTAGATTTGTAACTGGTTTGACAGGAATCAGAAGTTCAGATAGGCTTTCAAACACTCTGGCCCTGTTTATCCAAGTGAGGTTCAAAACCAGTTAAGCTGGAAATTTTACAATAAAAGGGGAACGTTTGGCTTTCAATCAAGGGTTAAAACTCGGCATGGACAGACCAAGCTGCTCACAAGGAGCTACGCTTTTCAAGAGTCAGCAACTCACAGTGTTTTATGTACACCTAAAAGGCAACCGTTCCCACGCTACACTTTGACTTTTTTTTTTTTTTGGTGGGTGACGACATCTTTTTTAGTCTGCTAGGCTGAAGTTTATAAGGCATGAGACACAAAAAACAGTTTCAAGCTGTCATCAGAGTCAGCTGCCAGTCAAACAGCCACAGTGTGAATCCATACCCCCTGTTATCAGCAGTAAAATAGTTACACAGAATTAGCATTCAAATCCTCCTGATTAGACCTGTCCCACAGATTGCTAAATCTGCTGTCACTTCTCCGGCCAGTTCCCTCCCAACTGCCCTAGCTTTTGAGAAGGATTTTAAGGTTATGTATGCAGATTTGGGAAGCCAAGGGCTGGCTTTCTTTACATTAAGGAAAAAAAAATAAATCAAAAAAATCTGTGGGAACAATTCTGAACTGTAAAAATAATAGATGTATTGGCCCACTTCAAATCTCATTATCTGGCTCTGCTGGAGAAGGCACAGACAATTGTGACGGCAGTGCCAGCAGTCACCTAGTTGCTAGCACCAGTTAAGCACAATCACTGGGAATTTAAGGGGAAAAAAGCCCAGGGGTAAGCTGGGCTAGTATGTTTAATCACAGCTGTAATTGGTAACCTGGGTCTGACCCCAGAAACAGGCCTAGCAGGCAGGGTAAACAATAAAGCAAGAGTCTTAAGCCCAGCCTACACTTAGAGCTAATAAATCCTTTCAAAACACACAGTTGTGAAATAAGACTGTGACTGAACCGTGTGAAATGCAACTGGGGGGGACAGGGAGGACATGGACAGAAAACAAAGCTTTCTTAACCTATTAGCTTCTAGATCAGACCATGTTTTACAGGAGGTATTGATTCCCAGCAGTCTAGACCCCAGTCAGAACAAGCACGTAGCATCTTCTAGGCTCTCCTGGAAGCTTATCATCCTGCATGACTTCATGGTGCTGCGCTTTGCCAAGCACCTGGCCACCTATTTTGTGCCTGAATGCCTTTCCTCAGCTTGGGCCTTTGTTTGGTCTGTGTCGCCTGTAACCTGACTCCCTATGGAGTGCCTTGGGAATTGTGGACAGCACATGTCAGGACACAGTCTGGGCATGTCTGGGCAGGTTCATTTGTAGACTATCAGAGACATTTAAACATTCCCCTTTGCTTCTGAGTGGGCTTATATGTGGAGTGAGAGCTGGATGCTTTTCCCCACAGCATCTGAACACAGTAGCTTTTGTAGCTCAAGCGCAGGGCTTCAGCAAGGGACCACGTAGTACCTCGGAGCCGTCTTTTGCAAAACAACCTCCCTCTGATCCACTTTCCTTACTGCATGCCACGTTTCCTCATGGAAAACAACCTATCTGACCCACTGCAAATGTCACATCTGTTCAGAAGTATTTTAGGAAGCAAACATTACTGTACTCAAGGGAGACACAAGCAGAAAGAATTGTTTTTTCTTCAAACTCCTTAGGACTTTGGACCTAGTTTTCTGATGGTGCTGAGCACTCGCTGGCTCCAGCTGTCTTCAGTGCACTCTGGGGTTTTCTCCTTGGCCTTACTAGCTTCTTGCTGAACCCATGTTAATAGTGTCTTGTGTAAGAGGACATTTGTTCAAAGCTCAGTATTATCAGCCAGAGACGAAGCCTCAGACTACAGTTCCTCATGAAGCTGCCTCGTTGAGGAAGGTGTGTAGATGACCTCACGGTGATTTCAGAGATGGTTTCCTGTTCTTTGCATTTGGTTATTGGTTTTTTCCACATCCTCTTTGCAGGATGCAACTGCCTCCGCCTACCTCTGTTCCAGCCAAACAAAGATTGAGAGAGTAGAAAGGGAGAACAATGTCCAGCGGAGTGCTCGCGAAGGCAGCAGACCCAGAGCAGTGTGAAGATGGAGGTGTTTGCACAGTCAGGTCCAGAGAAAGTTGCCAGCTGTAAAGCCTGGAACAGACTTGTTAGTTTACGAGATAAAAAGAGTTCAGAGCCCTGTCTTTATCTCAGAAATGGAGCAAGGAGCAGCAGGACGCTGGGAGCAAGGCATTGCAGTAAGATGTGTCCCTGGACATCCCCTTGTCCTGCTCCACCCCTTCTGCCCCTCACCAGCCCTTGGCGATAACATCTTCCCCCTGTTCTTGCCTCCAGTACAAGGTAAACAGCACACGTGAGACACAGATGTGTGCAGAGGCAAATTGCCCCTTGGTAATTCTCCCTTATCGCAGCACCCTGGGGTGTGTCTGCCTACCCAGGCTCTGCTCTTTTCCCCTCTAGAAAGTCCCAGAATAAGTACTGGCTCCAATTAAAACGTGATTTCCCTCCCCACAACTAGGAACAAGTAAACCCACCACTAGCTCTGGTGGCAAACCCACCGATATCACAGGACACCAGAGCCAAATCCTTCTCAGCACCGCAAAGACACACATGAACAACACATGAGCTGAGGAGTTATGGTCTAATGTGGGGGAGACAGACAACCAGCACGGCAGGAAACTGAGCCTAAGAGATGCTGTGTTTTGTTCCAAGCCACAAAGCAGAGGCAAGATACAGGGGCCAACAGCATTCCTTCCCCGGCCAGCACTTTTCAGGCAAACTTAGGTCTATCTCACACCTTTCCTTCTAAGGGAGGCTGGAGGGTTATATATAGGGATTTCACACTTCACTGACGTGCAGCCATGCTACAAAAAAGGGATTTTTCTTTTCTTAGAAATAAGAAGTTAAAAAAAAAAAACCAACCAAAAACAACAAAACTCTCTGGCTGAAACCACAAGACAGGATTTTTTTTAGGTGGTGAGAATGTGACTTGTCTGCCAAACTCCAGCTCAGCCAGGGAGCAACGCTGTGACAAGCTGCCAAAGCAGCACATTGCCGAAATCTGCGTTTATTGCTTATAAAGCATTAATGCAGGGTAACGTGTGTTGCAGCGCCATAGCAACCCCAATCACTGCCAAAAAAATAAGGGCAAGAGCACCAAAGGCACTGTTGCTGTGGCAGCTGGTAAGTGAATTTACTGACCCGTTCAGAGCCTCCTGTCATCTCAGCACTGAGTGGGGATCTTTGCTGGGCTTTAATGTGTTTTTTTGAACGCCTATGAAGAGCAGTTCATTTACCCACACTTTGGAGAAGAGCAGGAGACGGTTACAGATTAAAGTGATTTTTATTGTGCCATCAGAGACCTGAGCTACCACCATAGTGTCCTTTGCTTGAGGGTTTTATAAGACATACACCATCAAACAGAAAATGGGATCTGTCTTTCTGGGAAGTTCTGTGTTTTCCCACAAGGCTGAAGAGATCAAGCCAGTCCCATGCAGACTTCAAAGACTCAGTGTAGCAGGTGTTGCTTAACACAAGAGAAGAGAAGTAGCTCCAGGACTTCCAGATTTTGGCCTAGTCTAGTTTATGGCAAGCTGGGTAGGGCTAACTCCAGAATCTCATTACCATCACAGGCTATGGATCTGGCCATGTGGATCTGGCTTCCCCTCTTCTCCCTCTCCAGTAGCCCTCTTCTTGGTCTGCAGCTCAACTCCACAGCACGGATTATGCCAGGCATAATCTATAGCTGCTATACTGACACAGCTCTGCCCAATCCATCCCTCTGCCTGTGGCCTCTTTATGTCCAGACTGCAAATCTACAGGGAGACTTCTGTTTTAGAGCCAGTGAGAGCTGCAGCGTGCGGATGGTCCAGGTTCCAGCGTGGGAGAGCAGGGACAGTGGGAGACGGTCCTTGAGGTTCTTCTCAGGCTACACCCACAAATATGAAAGAAGCCATTGCTTCCCAGAGCCCAGCAAACCTCCCAACCTCTGCAAACATCAATTAGTGCACAAAGACAGCCTAGATAAAGCAGGGCAACACCCTACAAGAGCTTAGATCTGGGTGGTGCCCTTTCCCAAGCGGCAGGCTGGTCCCTGCTGCGAGAGATACCTCCTGGGTAGCAGGTGGACTCTGCAGGACTGCTCTAGGCTGTTCCCAAGGTTTCCTTGCCCTCCCTGGCAAAGCCACCTAATTGCTTTTTGGTGGGGTGCTGTACCTGGGCAGGGGGAGGCAGGCACAGGGTGTACCACACGCATCCACCCCACAGTGCGTGGCAAACCTCCTTGCTATTGGCAATTTCACATGCGACCAGCACACTCTCCCTAACCAGAACACATCCCCTTTGTAGCTAACACCAAAGGCCAGTTGAGCATCAGAGCAAAGACAGACTTAGTATCAGCATTCACACGTTTGCTTGCTGTCTTGCAGACTCCAGCAGAGGAAGCAGATGTGGTTTGCTTCACTCTGCCTGTTGCAGAAGTCCCACGGAAAGTTCTGTTATTCAAGAAAGTCAGGGAGGCTGGAGCCAAACAGATATCTGGCTTCAGAGCTGGAACTCACCCTGCACTGCCAGGGTGTGTGCAACCAGGGAGGGAGGAAGGGAGTTGGTTAGTTATTAAAGTAGGGGTCATTTACTCAAAAATCTGGGTTTAGGCATGGCTTTCAATTGAACACAGAGTTCATCTGGGTTTGGATCCCAAATTTCAGGTTAGAGCCACATCTGTTACTCACAGAGGCAGCACATAAGCTCTTCATATTTCTGCATTTCAGCAACGATGAAGACTTTAGCAGAGTCTCTGGGGGCATTTTTCCACTCGTATTTAGAGGAGTTAAGAGAGTCATGATTTTATCTGTGTACATTTGAGGAGAGGAGGTGGGGGCTGGATTCCTGAGCCATTTTCAGGTCAGCCCTTGGTGCCTGTCCAAGGCCTTGAGCTATTGCTCAACTTCAGCTCAGGACTTTGGTCTCACTCTACAAAAAAACAGAGGCTTCACATAGAAGCTAGGTTTGGAACAAAACAGGCACATTTAAACCTGCTTAAGCTAACCATAACTTCAGTAGCCTGGAAATAGTCTCCAGGAGGCTGCCCTGAGGTATGCCAGGGATGTGATGGTCAAAGACATGGCCCCAAGGACTCTGCTAGAGCACAGATGATCCTGAGACACCAGCCATCCTGGCCCAGGCTGCTTCAGTCCACCCCTGCTGACCAGCCTTCCCCAGAGCTCCTTGGAGTGATCGTTCTCCCCATGCTCATCACCAGCTCACACTATAATTAATGCTTTTGGGAACCCAGTTGTAGCCCAGCCCTGCCCCACCCCACCCACCAGTAATGGCAGGGACGGTCACACTCCCACCCCAGACAGCTATGTCCCTGTCTCCCACAGGGAGGTCAGTGAAGCCACCTGGGATCTCTCAGCACCTCTGGAATTTAAGCAGGCACCAAAAAACAAACACAGTGGCTGCGACATACCACAAACGACAACTGGAAACCCAGAGCATGGACACTATTCCCCACGAGGTGACAGAGGAAAAGGCTGTGCAAATGAAACACTGAAGATCTGTCATAGCCACAGTGCGTGGGAGGATGGAGAGTGGGGTGAGCCGTGTCATAAGGGGAATAGATACTTGGTGGTAAAAGAAATAACATGAAGCTCACTTGCTGGCACACATCCCCCGTTGAGCACAGCAGCCCCGGGGAAGACCTGCCATCAGAGCTGGACTCTCAAGAGAGGCTTTGGCAGCAGGGCTTTGCAGTCACATTCTTTAGAAAACAAAAGTACATTTGGAAAAACAGTAACAATAACCCACTTTCCCCTTCCTGTACTGAGCCTTGGCTGAGGCCACACTCAGTTAATTAGACATGGGGCTCTGTCAGGAAACCTTCCTCACTGGTGGGAAATCCCAGCCCAATCTGGCAGCAGCTGAGATGTCAGCACAGGCCAGGGAAGGGGCCAGAGGTGCCAGGCAGGGATCGGAGCCCCTCTGTTAGAGCAGGATGCATCCTGCTGCTTCTCTTCACAGCCAGCACCATCCTGCCTGGACACCGTGGGCTCAGCAGCTCACCCCCACCTGCACAGGATATCCCAGGGCCTGCAAGACTGAAGTGTCTTTAATACAGCTATCCCCCCAAATTAGCCCACTAAGTAGGGTGCTATTTCTTCTCCCCTATTTCCCAGAAGGTAAACTAAGTCAAGGGAAAGCAGAATGGCATGCCTGGGGCAGGCCAGCGGTTTGTGATGGAGCCAGGAATTGAACTGGGATGTCCCCCTAAAGCTCAGATTCCTAACCACCGAGTCATACATCTTTTGTTCGAAGCATCCCCAGTAGCTCCAGTACCAGATGAGCCCAGTCTGCTGTGTCAGAGCCGTGCAGAGGCACAGCAGCTCTGCAGCTAAGATTTTCTGCCTACATTCTAGTTGTCCACACCTGACTTAGGTCTGGATGCGGAATCTTGTTGGGTAACCCCAGATTTCAAAGTTAATATTTCTGGTTAAAGAGCTGCCCAAAACAGTTCCTTAGACCACCAGTGTTTGGGAAATCTGGATCTCAGCATTGGAGATGTTATGACAGTGTAAAACAAGCATTATAGCTCACATGCTTCTGCAACCTCCAGAACAGGACTCTGTGGACATCTATCAAGGTTTTCCACTCTGATGCAGCCTGTTGGAGGCTCACGGAGTTCAAAACCTAGCTACATCCCTGCTACCCATCTGGAGGTATGAAGGCAGGTTGAAATCCTTTACTGTCTAGCTCTGCTGTGTGTGTATGCTAGGATCGCATTCCTCCCAGCTGGCCCGAAAAGCAGCTGAGCAAGCATGATAGGGTTGATCCTGCTGCTGGCACACGCCTGCTCTGTATTTGCAAAAGGCAACTCACTTTTTCTCACTATGTGCCTCAGTTTCCTGATGTACATGGAGGCTCACTTCCCATTATAAAAGCACCTGGAGTCTTATGAACCTGAAAAGGTACATTTCTAATTAGTGGAAGGAGCTGGGAACGTAGCTGTGAGGCAACCCCCTGCTAGAAAGAGGATGAATGCCAGGAAGGTCTCCCCACAGAAAACACTGCACAAGGTGGGAAGGGAGGGGGAAATCACCTTCCAGTTTCCCTGTAGCAACAAGCCATACGAAAACACAGGGCCCAGGACTGTTTTCTTATGGTCCCTGCAGAAGGGCCGTTCTCAGCCCGGATCACGGACACTCAGTACGGAAATGGCCCAGTGGAGCATGAAAACATTCCCCTGTGACCCATTACTCCTGGCTGACAGGGCTCCAGGGATCTCCACTCCCTCCTGTGCCTGCAGCTCTCACCATGATAACCATTTCAGATTTGACTCATATACATGCCCTTGAAATCTGTGGAGTCTGGAAGAATAAACAGACCTTAAAAGGGTCTTGAATTCCTGCCTTCCACTCCCTCATTCTCAAGAGTACTCCTGAGTGAAGCAGCTTTTGCAGAGACCAGGCAACTGAAGGCCCTCTTTACCATACAAAGCAGCTAATAATAACTCATGCACCCTTCACCCTGCCTGCTCCAGACCCCAGGAGGGCCCTTGCTTGGCAATTGTACACATTTGTCTGCCATAAATGGCTGTTTTCCCTCTTTCTAGCAAGGCCATATTGTGCTCAAACTGTTCTGTTCCACCATTAAGAATTCCAGCTCAGGGTTGCCAATGCTGGAGTTCTCATCACAAGTCCCCTCATGTTTGAAGCTTTTCTTTCCCTCCTGCAAGGGGTGAGCTTTTAATTAAAAAAAGGTTATTGCTAAGAAGAAAACTGAAAACATGAACTGGCTCTGCAGATCCACGTTAAGGTCTGAAACACAGGAGTCAGCTAAAAGAAGCAGAGAAAAAGAGTCAAGAATAAAATCAAATTTCAGTTTTGGATGTTGATATGTGTTTGGGGCAGGGAGAGGGTGGAAGACCCACTGTGATTTTAAACATCTTAGAAGCTACCAAAATCATTCAATTCACTGACTTTCCTGGAGCTCCCTTGGATGGACACCCGCACAGCAGAACACTAGGCCTGGTGAGCCAGAGGGAGCAGGGTGTTGTAGCACCACAGGTTGATATTCAGCCTTTCCTCATACCCTGCTGTACGCCAGAGCTGGTTCACAGAGCTCTCTCGATTTTATTTCTGGAAAGGGAAAGCCTGATCTCTGTGCAGGCTGGAACATACACATTAGAAAACATCCCAGATGTACACATATGTGCTGCTTGCAAGCTAGAGGAGGATCTGGTCCACCCAAAGAGCAACCAGGTGCCCTGTGGGCAGCTCTGCTGACTCCCAGACAAGATCCTTTGTGCTCAAGATGCCCCCTCCTCCAAGCACACAGCAAGAAGGGCTCTTCCTGGCTAGTGGGGGTGGGCAGTGATGCAATTTTTTCCAACCTACTACTTCCTACAGCCTCTGGATCTTAATGCTGTCCTTCCTAGTGCTTAGGTGACTCTCTGCCCTCTGTATCAGGCTTGGTGCTGACGTTCAGTTATCATAGCCAGATACTGGCTCATATTTCTCTGGATGAGGACAGAGTGACTCCAGATTTAGAGCTGAGATGCAGACTAGGATATGGCTTGCCTCAGGCGTTTTGGTGCTTGAGCAGAGGTCAGTCTTCAGGCAGGGAAGGGACAAGATGGCTTCCAGAAGAAAGCAGAGAGCTGCCTTTTGTCTCAAAAGAACAGGGTCTAAAGGAAGAAACTCCTGTATTTGCAGAACTGATATACCCTTCCACTACAAACAAAACACTTCAAGGAAGTTTTTTTGCATCAGCACCATTTTGTTGGGAAGATTTCTTAGAACCAGCCTGGAATTTCTCATTAAAAAGCAAAAGAGGAAGACAGCAAGCAAGTGTGCCTCTGCCTAGAGCAACCCACGCTCCCCCTGTGGAGTGACAGCTCTTGAAGTTAAGCCCTTCTTCTGGGTCACATCTGATTCTGGGTCACTCACATCCAGTGTCTCAGTTTCAGTCTGCTTCAGAACAGAAACAAGAGATGAAACTCCATTTTTGCAAGGACAAAAAAAAAAAAAAAAAAAAAAAAAAAAAAAAAGAGTACTTCTCCGGCCAGCTGTTTTTCGGCAGGAGCAGAACAATAATGTCCACTTCAAAGATGTCACCTAAGACACACCTAAGATGAGTGCTTTAGAGACATGTGAGCAGGTAAATCATTTGAAGGGCCACCTCGGGCCCTGTAAGTGCCCCTGGGTATGCTAAAAATTGGCCACAATTACTCTGTGGGGTGCTTACCTTACATAATTGTCTTAATTATATGGGGCTACCTAATTACACTTTATGCAGCTTTAACTATGCAAAGAAAGGCATCACACATGGGATAGAAAAGATTCTGACCACATCTTGACCAACGTGAGAAAAACAGTTCTCCTGATGGACCCACTTTGCGTCCTTGCTCTGTGACCCTGCTGAACAGGTTTCCACTGCTGCTTGATAAGATTAGAGACCTGGGTGTGACCCTCTCTTATGGCAACAGGCTCCTTAAACCAGGCGGGAGCACTGAGAGGCCCAGGGGTCAGACTGGGCTGGGGGAGTAAAGGGACTTTCCAGCTGAGCAGCTGTCCCACTGTGGCAGCACTGTAATTGCCCTTCATTTGGGGCTGTTTATGCAAGGGTAGAAAGCTGTTCTCAGATTAACTATCTCCTCCTCACAGCTCTGTAACCTTGGTAGCCTGATTTTTTTAGTTTATTTTTTTTAAACTACGCCACGTAGGCGCAGAACAGAGCTGTCTTATCTCACAACCACCCACATGAAAGGAGGAACTTTGCAGCGTACAGCCATGTCAGAGCTGCAGGGAAGGCAGAGAAAGCAGAGCCTTGCCAGGCAGGTAGGACTTGTGTGCTGGGGAAAGCTGCCTTGCCACGGATTTTGCGTCTAGCTTGGGGTTTTCCCAGAAGCTGAGGAGCAGTCAGGTGGGGATTTGACTTAAGCCTACCTTAAAGACATGTTGTAAACTGTCCAAATTTCCAAATAGATGCGCATATATATAACCTGCTCTGAATAACATGCCACTTTAAATGTGCTCTGATCCCGGGATGTTTTGTCTCCCCTTTTTCAGGCACCTGAAAGCCCCCAGACTGAAGCCAGAGGTATGGAGTGGTTCTGCTTTGCTACTTTATTTCTCTTTCTCCACAAACATAGCCTTTTTGAACCCCAAAAGTGCCTCAGTTCAGGTGCTGCCTTGGGACATGAAACTGCTAGTTTTTGTGGAAGGCAAATGACCGTTTCCATTTCAAGAAGCACAGCAATACAGCTGCATTAGAGAAGTTGGAATGGGGGTGTGCTGTTGGAGAAGATAATCTAAATATAACTCTGGAAAAGCATTCCACTCCAATTAATTATTAGCAGTGAAATAATATTTTTAAAAGAGAAAGGAAAATATTGTGCTGAGCTGAGAAAAAGAGGGAGGTCTGCCAGTCCTGGAGTGTGTTTACCCTGGGTATTGTTTAAGCTCTTAGTGCTAAATTACTGACAGAGCCCAGCTGTTCCTGAATCTCAGCCCTCCTCTCTGCTCGGGCCAATAGACTTTGCTCTAGTCTGCACCCAAAAAAGGACTGTATTTCCCTTCCCGGCCGCGCCTGACGTGGCCTGCTCTGCAGACGTCAGCAGGATCAGCTCCTCAGCAGGAAGCTGGCAAGAGCTTCTTAAAAACATGTGACGTAGGAGACATCCACACAGTCCGGTTAAACCCTCCACACGGAGGGCAGAGCTGAGTGGGGATGTGGAGCAGAGCCACGCTTCCAAAGATGGAAAGCCCGCATGCTGCTTCCCTTGGTAACAAAAGCACGGTAACAGCCTCTGGAGCCTGCTCTGTCGCTGCCAGGAGTGCCAGGGTTTGTGGTATTGTGGTGGGCATCAGCAGATTTTAAAGTTTTTATAGAGATTGGCGTGACAACAAACGGCTCCCAGTGAGAAGCACGTTCAGGGTGTGACTGCATCCAGCCTGTGAGAAAGGAAAGGAAGAGTGTGGCACAGAGAGCACCTCGGGTCTGCGCAGAGGTGGCTGTGTCCCAGCTACGGATGGGACAAGGGTGTGTTTGTTTCCCGGCGGGTAAATAAAGGGTCAGCCAACTGAAGGGAAGCCCCATCACACACCCCCTCACCGTGTCTGATCAATGAGGAGAAATGATTGCTGTTTCAAGAGACTATTATACAGACGCTTCTACTGCCACTTCTTCCTCTACCCCCAAACCAACCTGGAAGCCTTTCAAGGCTCTCTCCGCCCTAGATCAGCCCCAGGAGAGGCCCATACCGAAAGATATGAATACAAGATTAAACTCAGGACGATGCCCTTACTCCAACTTCCCCACTCCCATGCCCCACTGAACAGGCTAACCAGCATGCAAGTGCTGAGCAGAAATGTATTCACACACTAGAAACCTCGTGCTTCCTTCCCTGCAGCATGTCCCTGAGTGAAATAAGTAATTGGTAGTTTCTTTGATGCATTTCACTTGTGCAGCTTTCAAGTTAGCCACAGTCGTCAGCCTACCTGCGTTTTCTCTCATGTCTGCAATATTCAGAATTATTTGCTGAATCTGCTGTGAGTGACACCAGCCAGCACAGACTGGGGATTGTGAAATTCAGTCTGTCTTTAGATACGAGCAGGCAGACAGCTGGCTGCACTAGGTGTTTCAGTTCCTGGACTGAAGTACAACTCCTATGTTGTTAGCAAAAGTTGAGAGCATACCAGCCTGGAAGCAGCATACCCTGATGAGGCACCCAGTCTTCTGTCCCTGAGACACACAGATTCTCCCATAATCTGCTGACAGCAACACTACAAACCACACCACGTCTCTGCTTCTCAGCACCACGCTCCAAGCAGCAGAGCACCCGCACAAAGTAGGCAGCTTTGCACAGCAAAGCTAGTGGATCAGCCACATACCCTTGCAAATGAAGCTCAAGCTCTGAGCAGTGAGATAATCAGGTTCCGCCATCAGAGGGGAAAAAGCTACTAATGCAAATGTATGATTGGCGATCTTGACTGGTCTGTGCTGGGGACAGGAACCTCCTGCAGCCATTAGCCAACAGAAGTGCTCTTTGAAGGGTGCTGGCATAGGCCTGTGCGTTTAGTACACCAGCATCTCGGTCCCCACATGGAGAAGGAGGCAGAGAGCTTGATCATCTTCCCCCCAAGCTAGTTTGAAATGAACTTTATACAACAGCAACTTGCCAGCCAGCACCGAGGTACCTGTGCTGCTGATTCGGACCCAGGCTTAAGACGGCAATGTGCATGCCCTTGATGTGTGTAGACCCTCGATGCGTGTAGACCCTCGATGTTCATGCCCTCGAAGGGCCTGCCCTGGGTGCGCACGCCCTGGATGTGCATGCCCTCGATTTTGCGTCAGGCCAGCTGGCAGCAAGGATCAGTTTGCAGAGAGTGGATCCGGTTGCAGACCTGGAGAGGCCACACGATGGGGGATGCTCAGGGTCGGCCTGGGGGTGGCCCAGGGGCGGGGGCACCCCCCCCCCCCCCTTGGCTCTGCATGGGAATTACCAGGAAAGGACCAGCACTGTGCTTGTGCCACTGAGGTCCCTCTGGTCCCCAGAGGCCCCTTTGGTTCCCCTGAGCCTTGGAGAAGTTCACTCACAGCTCAGAAGATTTCTGCCCCAGTTGCTCGTGCTTCACCTTGGTGCTGAGGGATCAGAAGAGTCACCATCTCCTCTTTTGTGGCCCCTTAAATTCTTTACACCCTTAAAAGCGGTTATCTGCTAACCCTCATCCGGGATCTTGAGACATTCTTAAAGAGTTGTCAATGCCCTGGCTTCATTCTTGAGACCTCTAAGTTTTCATAAAGGTTTTTCAGCAAAACTTTACCCCTCTGTTGGCACTAATCACTGTTGGGGGAACGGGATATGTTGGCAAAGGATTTTGTTCTCTGTGCTGCCCCCAAAATGAAAACCTTGAACAGGAAAAAGGACAGAGGTGCTCTGCGAGATAAAACCCCGACCTAGCAAGGTCTTGAGACAAAACTGTTCTTTCAAAACAAGGACAGTAACTAATAAAGTGTGGGGGACAAAGATAATGTGTCTGCCTAGAATTAAGGACACGTTTCACCCTGTTCAGGAAAGCTGAACAGGGAGGTCAGACTGACTTCTGAGCTATTTTAAGCATTTGAGGTTAAAGGGCATCTAGAACCCCTGCTTAAGTAGTGAATGTTTTATTTAAAGGCTATTTGGTTGCTAGAATTTCTAGGAGCGAAAATGCTATTGAATTATTTTAAAAGCCTTTATCATGCCAACATAGCAAAAACATTCAGGGACATAAGTGAGAGGAGCACATACCCTTTTGGGGGTGCACGACAGTCCACATACATTTTTAGACCCATATATTTTTCTCGTTTGATTACAGCGTGGCAGTTAGAGGCGCAGGGTCAGCTACTCCCCTGCACACAGACACCCGCCTGGGTTGTCTCAGCAACAGTTGCTTCAATACTTTTGTTATGTCCTGTAAATGTTTAATGGGAAGCTTATCTCTCTTACCTATACAGATGGCTCCGGTTATTGAGCTTGTGAACAAGGATTAATTGGAAATGGGCAGATGTTGGCTAACCAGAAAAAGAGCTTAGTAAGTAATTAAACGGGCTGGGATGCTGTTGTGGGGGCAGAGTCTCCGCTAAAGGGTTCAGAGGAAAAAGGACAAGCCCAAAAGGAATTTCCTGTAGCCCTGCTATAAGTTATTGGCAATGACCAGACCTCATGAACACTGGGTGCAAATGCAAAACGGTGGCCGTACATCAGTGCCCAGCTGGAGTGTTCAGTGATGAATTAGCACCCAGTACTCTCAGCTAGTCTCAGCTTGCAATCCAGGGCATCTGGTTCTTTCCTCACAGATAATGGAGATTGTCAGGGTGAGATGGATGGGGAAAACAGGTCATGTTAAATGGAGCAGCCTGATTGAACCTGCCACTTGGAATCCTGACTGTAAGAAGTTCAAGATCTGTATGCTTGGTGCTGATATTTTTCTAAATAATAGATTATAATAGTTTAGGCTCTAATATGCATTTTCAACCCTAAATGGATTTTTTGAAGATTATATGCTTTAATAAATCCAATTTTTAAAAGATCAAACTATAAAAAATCTCCATGTGACATAAGATGGATAAAAATAGAGAAAGAAAAATCCTGAGCAGCTGAAACAGAGCATTCTTCAGTGAGATTTCCTTATCTAAAGTAACACCCATGTGCATGTTCATTCATGCGTAGATAACCTTTTTGCAGTACGTTTTGCTCACCTGCACACACCTGCATCTGAGCACAGATATTTATGTGCAAGCAAGCAGTTTGTGAATCTGTATTTTATGCACACAGTCCGTTCTGAAGGCCTGTTCTTATTTGCTGACAGACCAGGAAATAATTCTTGGGACTAATACTTGGATACAAGGATAGGTGGAAGGATCCGCAGCCCATTCCCAGGCACAGAGAGCACCCTGTTCACCACCACAGAGAGAGCTGGTGAAAACATGCATTGCCTCAGTTCTGATCACCAGGGAATGTTAGTAGGACGCCTGCAGTGCAGAGTCAAGGTTTATTTGAGGAACAGGATGGTCAGAAATCAAGTTTGAGTGTTCCACAACATCAGAGAAGTTTGAGATTTGTTTGCAGAGCCTAATTATAGCAGTTTAGTGCCAGGAGAGAATAAGGAAAGATGAAAGATGTGCTGTGAGGAAAGAATATGCAATGGGTGATTGCAGTACTGCATCAAATTCCTCATGAAAAGAACTCTTCTAAGTCCTTATAAAATATACCTGGGGACAAAAGGTGAATAAACGATGACACTCTGTAGAAGTAGCTGGGGAAATGGCTGCAGCATTTCGTAATCAGAGTGAGTCAGAGATGATATTTCTGGGAATGTACATGCAGAAGGCAAGAATTTCCCCTGGGGAGGCAGGGAATGGTTGGTATCTGAAAATCAGCAGTTCTTTAGTTCCACTCAATGAGCTGTGGAGAGAAGGGAAATCAAATGCCAGAAGAAGATGTGAAACAGAACAGATCCAGCCTTTTTAACAAGGAGTTAGTACTGGGGAACACAGGCTTAAAAATAGAGACCTTTAAACAAATTAACTGGTGTCATAAGAATCAAAGAGATATGAGTCTCTCCTGGCTGTCCTGTGTAGGCAAAGTGCCCTGAACGCCTGTCTGCGCAAAGTCCCCGCCCAAGACCTACGTGGGGTGATTATCTTTTGGAGGAGGGAAGCTGAGGAGCTTTAAAGTTCCTAATTTCTTGCCATGAATCTGAACAAGAACAGTTGCCAGACATTTCCTGCACATCGTGCTCCTGGGTAGACCATGTTACACTGCAGGTAGCAGTGCTGGCTTTTCAGCCAGGGCTTCCCACAGGATGGTTCTCATGGCAGCAGCAACATGAGTCTTTCAGCTACACCAAATGATCTGTTTAGAAGAACAGAAATTTGGACCAGGATAGCTCCCAAATCACTCTCAAAGCTCTCAGTCAGGCAGCTGAGCAGATGCCAGACCCACAGGCATTCCAGCTGTCTCCTCTTTGCGCAGATACGATTACACCAGCCACCATCAGCTCTGTGCACTGCACAGTGAAGGACACGGCCAAGGGTTACGTGACTTGGAGGTAGAAGAGATCCTTTTTCAGGACTCCATTTACAGGCATCAGATTATAGTGGCAGTAACGTAGGCAAGTGTATACATACCCAACTGGATGAGGAGCAAGATTTTCACATGTTTGGCCACTGACACTGCAGCCATATTTTCTTAATTCTCTGTCAGACTCCTGAAGAGAGTGGGAGTTTTCCAAGAAGACCAGCAGCCCCCAAATGGAGCTCAGCTATTAAAAGCTGTTAAGCCATTGAGAGACCAGCAATATCACCAAAGCTCTTGATAGAGGACCCAGATAGGTCTCTTTAAACATGTTCCATGCATCTCTTGAGTTTCAGCTTGAAGGATCTATTCTTTCTTCTGCCTCCAGCTCAACTCCAACCTCAGGATATGCAGAATATTAAAGGCAAGATAAAGATGTTCCCAGTCATTCCAGGACAACCAGACTCTTGATACCTTTCACCCCACTTTTGAAATGAAGAAACTCCCCCATTCCTTTATCTAAAGCAGAAACCAAAAGAAGAGGAGGAGAACGGGTTATCTCCTAACACCTCCCAGACTGGACATTGGAAGCAACACAACTCAAAGTAGTAGTCAGTGATTCGTTGATATTCCTCCCTTAGATTATAAACCAAGTCAAGCGGGTAAACTTTTGCCAAGAAGACAAGGTAAAAGGTAAGAAATAAAACCACCATTGAGTCAAGCTGTCCTGATCGTGACAAAAAGCTCTCTCACTTTTAGCAAAGTGAAAATAGAGGATTACTTCTTGCTACAGGCATTTATGTATAAAGGTGTTGATTCTGTTCTGCTTGCTTTTTGCTGCTCCCAAAGGTTTGATGTTTGACACAGCACAGTTTAGGCAGGGCCATGGTATAGGCCATTGACATGTGCTGGCATTGGAAGTACATTCTCTTTTACAGGCCCTGGAGCATGAGCTGAACTCCAGAAGGATCAAGCACTGGGTAGGAGTCTGAAGCTGCTTACTATGTCCAGTATGGAGATGGTTGCTTTTAGAAGTAGTTTGCCAGGAAGGAGTAGATAAGATTTCTCTGATCTTCATGATAAAATGCTTATCAAATATAAAAAGCTTTGAGCAAACCCAGACAGTTGTTAGGAGAACCTGCTGAACTGCTGTCAGGATGTAACATTTACCACTGGAGTGAATAATCTGGTGTGACTGCTTTGTCTCATGTTTTGCCAGTGTGAAAAGCAGGGTTTGCTCCACAGCAAAAAAGTGGCCAATAGAAAGGAAATGTTTGGAAACCATAAGCACATCAGAGATGGTTCAGAATCTCCTTTTCGTAGCAGATTAATAAGGGACATATGCCAAGGCCACACGCAATTTAGGTCTGCTTCACCCAAGGCTACTCTAATAAGACTGCACACACATAACATGGACCCAGGGAAACTAAATTTCTGTCTTTAAACTAGCTTCTCAAGCCCATTTTCCCTTGCAATAAATACTTACTGTGCTGGTAAGGAAAGGCAGAAGAGACAGAAGGTGAGGCCAAAATTCTTTGTTAGGAGACATAAACATGTAACTTAAACATTTGAGATAGCCAAAAAGCATAGATTTATCAGTACCCTGCCAAGGCACTGGGATGCTCTTTTTATAGGGGATGTGATTCCTGGACATATCAACAAAATTACTAACGTCTTAATAGGCATCCTGTCATGTTGCAAGACTGGACTAGTTTTGGACAGATGTCTTTAATAGCTCCTCTTTCACTCTAAGATGGTCATGCCTTATGTAGGTTATACAGCTCTGGAGAAATGAACTGAACAAAGTTTAGCCTCTATCCTCATTAGTTTTCTACAGAAGAATGAAGCATTCAATTTCTATTTGAAAGTGCAAAAAAAATGTCCTGTTAATCTCAGAACTCTATTTGTGATTAAACAAAGTGGAGCAGCAACTAAGCTTTCTGGCCTGCAAGCACATTTCTTCTTGACATGTTATCAGGAGACTGCTAGAAAAGCACTCCAGCTACACGGTTGTGAAGAGCAAGCAACATTGACACCTACTGTTGGATATTTTAATTGCTGATAGTACGCAGCCACTGACTCCACGATTCTTGTAAAGCAGGAAGAAGACGCTCTCCTTAGTTAAAACTAATTCTAATATTTTTATTTTGCTTTTATTTTGCCTCCTGCACTGCTTCAAGGTGCACCTACTTTCAAATCGAGAAGCTGCATGTGCAGGGTAACTTCTTCCTTAAATGCAATTTATTCCTTCATTTAATTAATGGAATTAGATGATTCTTTGGGAGCAAGAGTTTTTTATGAGGCTAGCTGATAGAAATGAAGGAGCTGAAAACTAACGATGCTAGTCTCAGACAAGGCTGTACTGTATACTAAGTGAGAAAGTTCATTCTGATTTCTCAGGAGATTCAACCCTTCTAGCTCATAAAGAAATGAGTTTCCCCTATAGACATCTCAGAGCATATCAGAAAGCAGTACCCAACCAAGTATAAAGCACAGGTTTGAGAGGAAGAGTTTATCACATTTTACCATAATTCCAGATCATATTTAACACCCTTAAAATGCTTTGCACTAAAAAGTTAATCATCATGATTTTCTTCATGCACAGTAATTCTTTTCCAGCCCATTAAAAAGAATTTAAGCATAGGATGAAATAACTCTGCCAAGAGATGAAGGAAGAATTTAGCAAGCTAGCAGAAAGAGCTTACCTCTATGTCTTCCCTCCAAACATTTTTCCTCCTCGGAAGCTTGCAGCACATTAGCTTCAATGAACTTTCCACAATTGTGAATAACTAATCATTGTTCATAGTAACAATTTGTAAAAAAAAGATGAGAGAAAAAGGTTCCAGAATTAGAAAAGTAACTACCATTAAAGAGAAAAAATCTGACAATATAGAAGGCAGAAATTCCCATACTTGCTCCTATGGCAATCTATATTATTCTGAGAAATATTGCTTTTCCCTGCTACTCTCAACATAGGCTATACATATATACATATATGCAGACATATCTGGGGTATATTCCCATAGGAAAATTCCCAAGGAATTTCCAAGAACACCACTCCACAATAAGAAAAAGCATACTGGCAACAGATTGTCTCCATGGTGGTAATAAGTTATCTGCCTGCAGAGAGGAACATCAGATCAGCAGCCAAAACCAGGAATAGCTCTCCCCAGGTTTTTATAGGCAAAATCACAGAGCTTCTCAGATCCAAAAAATAATTCCAGAATGCATTTAAGCATCTCTACAGCCTCGCTTTACACGGAAATCCAAAAGCTGGATCCTAGTTTACACCTAGCCAAGGGCTCGTCTACCTAATATGTGTCTCTGCATTGCTAACGTGAACCTTGGCTGGTGTAACGCTGCCACCAGCACAAACGCCCGTATCGGCTGTCAGCTCTGATCTCCCTGTACCAGGAGACCGAGGCCCGTACCTCTGCATCCAGATAAGGGTCAGGACAGGGCTCTCCAAAGCACACGGCGTCATCACATTGACCTTTACATTTCTCCCCAGTTTAGCCTCCCACAGTGACTTGCCGAATCTCCATAGCAAGGGCAGGGGAACAAACAAGCTCTCAAAAGCAATGGCTCATATACGCTGAGCTTAGCAGGGCCAGCATGGCCAAGGTCTTTGGGGAAAAACACAGCTTTTAGTGAGTTTGCTGAGAGGCAGTTGTCAGACACACATCCCACTGGACATGGCCGCAAGGCTGTGCAAGTCAGGCCATGCCTGACTGACAAACCTCTGGGCCTGAAAAGGTGAGAAAGCTTAAGGAACCATCCTGGAGGTCCGCACCAGGGAAGGAACACATCGGCACTGCTCAGCTGGAGTCACCACGAACACGTGGGTCTCCTTTCCATGACCCGTCAGAAAAGAGCCCCGGCAGTTGAAGGGCAGACGGACTTACTCCTAACATTGTCACACAATCAGAATAATGACAATCGTAGTCGGTGCCTGGAGTGAAGCTAAAGCAGAAACAATCCAGATTGGTGGACCTCTCTGAAACCTAGCACCTCAGCTACTGGAATAATGTGCACGGTCTCTGTCTGCATACTCAACTCTTTTTGAAGGCAGGAAAACTGAGGAGAAACGCCAGGGTTTGACCAACTGACAGTTGGTGCCACCACATGCAGACAAATTGGCGTCCTTCATCCTTCCCCAAATGCTTTCCTTCTCACAACAAAACACCCTTCTACAGGTACCAGACCTGCAAGGCTCCAGAGGTCACTGAGGGTAGGATTTTCCAAATCTATTCCCGTTGAGTTTGTACTGGGTTACTTTATCAACCAAGAAACACACTGGAAAAATACTCCTTGAAGAGGGTTATCTCTTTCATTATCTGCCATATCTCACCCGGTGCAGGTACAAAACCTGAAGGGTCAGTCTAGTGCATTTTAATCTGCAGGTCAGTGACTTCAGTGCCAGCGTGTGGTACTGGCAACTTTGAGGCTGTTTTCCAGGCTCCCGTTCAACTAAGTCTGGGTGACCTTCTGGAAATTCACCTTCACATCATCTATACAGGAATTAAGTGTCTCCGTGAAGAACAACTGGCCGCGTGAGGGCTGTGTCTTACTCCAACCTTTGCACTAGCCCTTACAGTGCCTGGTGTGCAAAAGGAGAGAAACCACGTAACTCCTTGAAGACAGTAAGAGCTTTGAGTCTTCACCTGGACTGAAGATGAAGCAAAGAAAAAGAAAGAATATTTTGAGATAAAACCATCAGTTTCAGCACCTGTAACTGCCTTTTCAAAAATTCCATTCAGATATGCTTAAGCAAGACATTTCAGCTAAAACAGATACACTGCTTTTTTAAAAAATAGGAGGGAGTAAGTGCGAGAGCAAGTGCAGCCTGCATGAAGCTCTCTCCCTGGGCTCTCTCTCATAGAGCTTGACCTCCAAGAAATAATGCTTCTCCCTGAAGAAAATTATCTTGCCAAGGCACTATCACATTTGTTCATTACGTGGCTAAGCATCCACTCTCTGGGCCAGCAGTACACCAGTCGTTTAAAAACACTTGTTAAAGCACTCTTCTCCACTTCTTTTTCTCATTTCCAGACAACAGTCATCACCAAGAACAAGTGGGAGAAGAACTCAGCTGATTCTGATTCACTGTGCTTATGGGACACCAGGAAGCCCTCTCCACTTCCATGAACTGACAAGAAGCTCAGATGGTGTGGGCAAGAGACACTTCAGATCACAGAGTGCCTACATCCCGACAGGCAGTTTGCCTACGCCAAGTGAGCCCAGTCCCTGTGTCCCCCCAAAAGCCCACTGCTGTGAGCCTAAGCCCTACTCAGTCCCACCTCGCTGACTGCCCCAGCCACGGAGACAAAACCCTTGTAAACCACCTTTGGTTTGGCAGCGCCTACCACCGCTGGGCAGACACAAGGACAGCACAAGGTTGAACGCTTCAGCCATCTATCACTGCGTAATCGCCACTGTTGATACAAAGCCTGTCGCTGTAAACAACATTTCTAGGAATAAAAGCCATCTAATCTTGTTCTTCAACAACTCTCACAGCACCACGACACGGCACAGCCTGATAATAGTGGTGTTTCCAGCTGGAGTGTTAAGGCCCATTGTACTGGTATCATTTTCTGGTGATACTGATCTTTACCAACTTTTGTAATGTTTGTGCTTCTTTGTTTATACAAGACTGGCATCACATGAGAGGAGCATATAAAAGTGGAAGTTGGTCTGCACCACGTCAGTCCTGGTCAAAGATGGCCAAGCTCGCTTTGCTTACCGGTAAGTCCCACTTCAAAACTTATTTCTCAACCTTTGAGTATCTGTGGCTCTTTTGCTCTTATACGGGGTGGCTATACAGGAGATTTTTGGGGATTAAAGATGCTGTACTCCCTTCTGTCAAAGGAAAAATTATAGAAGTTACTTACAGCATGATTAGATGTTGCAATAATATTTGAGTTGATTTTTTTTCTTCAGATATGCCAATTCTTGATTTAATTGCTTTATTGAATAGAAAAATAATCTTGGACCAAAAAATTGCACTCTGAGGAGGAAAACTGGTCATTCCAATAGAAAGACTATATACTGTCCGCATAGCAGAGTATATTCCAAGAGACTTCTGCTATTTCAGCTGTGTTATAGGCATCAAGAACGCTGAGCTGAAAGAAGCAGCAGAACATCGAGCCGTTAATGGCCATGAGCTCCTCTGTGTGTCTCCTTTAATCAGAATGAACTGGCACCTAGGAGACAGAAAATTTTGGGTTCAGACAGATCCTTATGAAGTGGAGCAAGAATAGACACACTGATAGAAGCAATTTTATTATCTGCATTACAGGATATATACCATAGAGTTTCTGCTAATTCAGACATTACCTTATTTCTTACATCTAAGACTAATCCCACACTTTTTTCTTTAAAGCTCTGGTCCTCCTGCTGAACGCCCAGATAGGTATGTGCTTTCTACCCCAAAACAACTCTACCAAACCCTTCCCCGTTACAGCGCACACGGGCAACTGGAACAGACTCACTAGCTAATTCTTATACAAGTCATGGGGGAGGAAGGAGAGGCAGGCAGGCACACAGCAATGTTGTTTCTGAAGACAAAAGCCTGACAAAGCACGGCTTGCTCAATCTAAAGTGCAAATATGTTGCTTTCTTTCATGCAAGCTTCCTCATAGCAGCCCCTTCCTGCTCAGCTTGAATGAAGCGTGAGTGCAGCAACAAGCTTGGTCTTCTACAAAGAAGCTTTCAAAGGCAGGTCAAACAGGCAGCACAGCAAACACTCAAAGAGCCTTCCTCCTTCCAGGCACTTCACCAGAGATCCCGCTGCCTCTCTCCTGCCTTACATGGCAGCAATGAGAAAGATTCTGTTTGGGGAAGAGACCCAGCACTCAGAACCACCCTTATTCATGAGTTTAAGGGTGAAAGAGGCCCTGAGACCAACTCATCTCCTGAAACAAAGTAGGAAGGAAAGAAATCCATTCTTATCCTTGAAGAGCCACTTCTGAGAGGGAAAACCAACACTACTTCACTTTCCCTGAACTCCCTACCCTGCAAGCAAACACTGTGCAATTGTTTCTCATTCAACCTAGTTATGATACTCTGCCCAAAGTTACTAGTATCTCTTCCGTGTAGTCCAAATCTACCCCACCACATCTCCTCTATTTCTCTGCAGGCACTGCCTATGTGCTGTCATGTTACTTCACCAACTGGGCCCAATATAGGCCTGGCCTGGGAAAATTCATGCCTGACAACATTGACCCGTGCCTGTGTGACCATCTGATCTACGCCTTTGCTGGCATGTCCAACAACGAGATCACAACTTACGAATGGAACGATGAGACCCTTTACAAATCCTTCAACGGCTTGAAGAACAAGTACGTACCCAGACCAATGGGCATCACTTGGTCTCCCCTTCAGGTCCTACCCCGTTATTCAGCATCTGTTCTCCACACAATGGCAGAGCAATCCACAGTTCAGGGAGGCCAAGGAGAAGAGGCAGAGAGTGATGGCGAGGGGAAGGGAGGGCAGGGCAGCACAGGCTGCCAGCACCGGTCCTTTGAGGATGGTGACAGCGACAGAGTGGGCTCTTGCCTTGCTCTTCTGGTTTCACAGCAAGAGATCACAGCCTACAAAAGCAGCTACACCAGAATCTTTCCAGAAAAACAAGAGCACTGTCCCTTACGTTCGTCTGTTGTGTAATCTTAGAAATTGGTAAGACTAAACCATTCCTTGTAGTGAAATATCTTCCTGTTCCTCCCTTTGCAGAAATGGAAAACTGAAGACCCTCCTGGCGATTGGAGGATGGAATTTTGGGACAGCCAAGTGAGTTCAAGCAATCTCCTTCCTGTGACAGCACCCTGGGAAGGGGGGGAGATGGGGGAAGAGGCACCAACCCAAACCCAACCCTGTCCTGATCTGCTTCCCTAGGTTCTCCACAATGGTCTCCACTCCCGAGAACCGACAGACCTTCATCAAGTCCGTCATCAAATTCCTGCGCCAGTACCAGTTTGATGGGCTGGACATTGACTGGGAATACCCTGGGTCCAGGGGCAGCCCATCCCAGGACAAGACTCTTTTTACTGTCCTGGTTAAGGTAGGTTGAAACAAAAGGCTTTGGTCAAGCCCTCTGCTCTGCACAGCTCTGGCTGAAAAGCCTCAGCCCAGAGACTCCCTGGTGAGAGCTGATTCTTGGCATCCCTCAGGAAATGCTGGCAGCCTTTGAGCAGGAAGCCAAACAGGTCAACAAGCCCCGTCTCATGCTCACCGCGGCCGTTGCTGCAGGACTTTCTACCATTCAGGCTGGCTACCAGATTCCTGAGCTTGGAAAGTGAGTAGCAAACCCTCCGGTACCATTTCTGTGACTGAAGTGGTCTTCCTTCAGGTGGTTAAGGGAACCTCTGCCATTATCTGGCAGAAACCAACCTCAGTGTGAGAGGGTCCCTACTCTTCTGCATAAGGCAAGAATGCCATGAGAGTGGTGCTTGTTTGGTGGGGAAGGGCAGACCAGGAGACAGACATGCACAATGTTCTCCACAGGTACCTGGACTACTTCCATGTGATGACCTACGACTTCCACGGCTCCTGGGACAGAAACACTGGGGAGAACAGCCCTCTGTACAAAGGCCCAGCTGACACTGGTGACCTCATCTACTTCAATGTTGTGAGTTTATTTTGCAAGACTCTGCACAGATGATTATCATCTCGTCAGTGATCATAAGTTTAAGGAGTCATCCTGCTGCCTAACATCCTGGCACAGACTTGAACTGTGGTGGGTTTTTTACAGGATTATGCCATGAACTATTGGAAGAGCAATGGTGCCCCTGCTGAGAAGCTCCTTGTTGGATTCCCAACCTATGGACATAACTTCAACCTCCAAAACCCAGCTGACACAGCTGTTGGGGCACCAGCAACAGGACCTGGGCCAGCTGGACCTTACACAAGGCAGGCTGGATTCTTGGCTTACTACGAGGTATGTGCGCGCCTACATACCTAGGCCATCAAGAACACAAACACCCATCAAACTACCCAGCAAGGAATTATTAACCCATGGACCCACGGAATATGCCAACTGCCCTTTTTTGTCAGAGACTTGCTAACTTCTCCCTCTCTTCCTTTTTTTGCTAGATCTGCACATTCCTGGACTCTGGAGCCACCCAGGCTTGGGATGCTCCCCAGGACGTGCCCTACGCTTACAAAGGCAACGAGTGGGTTGGCTATGACAACATCAAGAGCTTCAACATCAAGGTATGGTGGGATGTGTGGCCATGCTAATAAGAAGGCAGGAGGCCTTTGGCCGTAGCAGGACCCAGGCCTAATTGGGATTTCTCCCCCCCGTGCTGAACAGGTTGACTGGCTGAAGAAGAACAACTTTGGAGGTGCTATGGTTTGGGCCCTTGATATGGATGACTTCACTGGCACTTTCTGCAAGGAAGGCAAATATCCCCTGATCACCACCCTGAAGAACGGTCTTGGTCTGCAAAATGGTGGTGAGTAGCTCGAGTAGTGTGTGCTTCTTGACGGTGACTCCCTAGCTTGCTGCTGATGCGGGGCTTCAGGGACCCACAAAGCTTCAGCTCGGGAGCCTTAGTGGATAAAGACTTGCTGTGGAAGCCACAACTAGGGGTTGCCCTGGAAAGATCCCTTCACTCACCATCCCCCAGGATAAAAGGGGGAGATTGTAACTTGGACCTGGGTCCAGATGTTTCAAAGGCCTAGTGCAAGCCAGGCCAGACTTTGGGGGAACACACTTTGATAGCTGACCCCACCACTACAGGGCTCGTGGAGGGAGGGAAGGGCCGAGAGACTGTCAGCACAGAAATGAGCCCTTGCCTGCTTTTGTTTCAGACTGTGTGCCTCCAGCTCAGCCCAATCCTCCAGTCACTGAGGCTCCTAACCACGGAGGTGGAAGTGGGGGCTCAGGTGGCGATACTGGTGGCTCTGGTGGGAGTGGTTTCTGTGCTGGCAAGGCCAACGGAGTCTATGCAGATCCAACCAACAAGAGGAACTTCTACAACTGCATCAATGGTGAAACCTTTGTGCAGAGCTGCCAGGAAGGCCTCATCTTTGATACCAGCTGCTCCTGCTGCAACTGGCCATGAAGATACCAATGCTATTGCAGCAAACAGACCCCTCAGGTCTCACTGCATGGAATCAGAATGATTAAATAAAGTATTCTGCAAAAGCAACAATCCTCACTGTTTCAACTCATCTCACTCTTAGTAGTTTGATGTGCCAAGATTCTCCCATGATGCTCATGCTTGTGCTCAGGGAAGGGCCTGAATCCATAAACTGGACTTAATTCCAGTATGGCATTTTCCAGGGGTTTCTCGCTGCCCTGAAACAGGGGTTTCCCTGACAGCCAGGCACAGGGAAAAAGACTGAGAGCAGACAACGGGGCAGCTCAGACTGTGCCATAAGAGAGATCACAGGGAAGGGTCCTGACAGCACAACCTATAGACTGCTTCCCCAGAGACCTCTCCACTAGTGACTTACAGTCTGGGAACAGCAGCTCCTCAGGGTGGGAGCCAGAAAGGTGCAATCCACAGGGACATTATAAATCCCCCTCTTTTCCCTGAACCCTTCAGGCATGGCCATTGCCAGCATTCCCTGTAGCACCCGCTCCTCCGTGTCTATAGCAACCGGAGAACACACAGATGCTGACTGGTCTGGCAGCACAGCATGGCAGTGGAGTGGAAGCTGAGAGGTGAGCCATGCGAGGTGCGTGTGCCTGGGGGGACTGTGGGCTGGAGGGCTTCTCTTCTCATAAAGCTCCCCAGTGGCATCAGGTTTCCCCCAGCAAGCTTCCCCGTAACTGGGCTGCTAGGCTGCTCTGTTCAGGCTGGGGAAAAAGGAGCCTTTGTGACAAGAGGGAACAGGCATCCCTCTGGGAGATAAGGGGATGGTTGGCCTCAGGCAGAGAGCAGCAGAGACTTAAGGAGGAAGAAAAGCAGCAAACGGTCATCTCCACTGTTGGCATTTCCTTCTCCTGGTCTCACAGATGTGCAGAAGCAGATTTCATTCGGGTCATGTCAGGAGCGGAAAGTATTCCCTCTCCACCATGCCTCAGACAGGCTGGGAATCCAGCTGATAGCCATCAGGGGAGACCCTTCGCTTGGGCCAGGCTGTTACCTGAGTCATGAGGTAAGTTTTTCAGTTTTCATTCTCAGAGATTTTCCTTCACAGAAGACACACAGTATAAGAGCAACAGAACCATGGCCAGCTGGACATGAAGTCCCCCACACCTGCCCTACAAGCCCATCGTACAAGGTCTCTGCATATATCTAGAAAAAGAAATTCCCCTGCCCTTCCAAGTGTACCAGCCCTCAAAGCTCCATCTGCCCTAGTGCTCTACATTAGTGAGAAAGTAGAACTGACAGGAATAACGTCTGCTGCTCATGTACTTCTGTCCTTCCCCTGATGCAAATGGTGTCTTAAAAATGTCAGTAAGACACTTCTGCTTTTGAATCGCAGAGAGGCAGCCTCCAATACTATTTGGAAAAACAACCACTGAGCAAGAAAGGCTATGTGATAGGAGCAAGAACAGCCCAGCGTTTCATACCAGAGCCACAGGTAAGAAAGGCTCACTTCAAAGTGGCAGAGCTGCAGTTTTGCAAGAATGTGTAGGCTGTTCCCAACGTAGACTATCAGCTTCGATCGCATTTGCTGGGGCTACCTCCAACATAATACATAGGGGTAGCTACAGATCTCCTTATATACAGTCTAGTGGGAGGTGTTGAGCCTAAAGACCAATGACTGACCATATGAACTCTGGCAACATTAACACATGCATTTGTATATACACATTCCTTTCTATCACATACACACACATGTAAATGTACATATTGAGGCAAAATTAGGGAGGGAGCTCAGCTATACTACCTGAACAATCACACTATGTTTTCTGGCCCAGCTTCTCTAGAATAACAATGTATTAGGAGAGACATTACAGGACACATTGGGTAAGAAGCAGCAGGGACTGCATAATTCACTTGTTCTGATGTTTTTTACACTATCAGAGTAGCCAAAGCATGCATTGAACAGCAGGTCTGTAATGCCCAGCTTACTGCTGATCAGAACATGTAGAAATGGTTTGCAGAACAAAATCTCCTGTATTGAAATTTTATCTCTTGCAGACTGTGACTCCCAGCCCAGCAACATACCAGTCATTCTGGAAGAAAGAAAGAAAATGCCAGCCAGCCTACGCTCCATTTTCCACTAAGACACCACGATTTCCAGATAAGCCTTCAGATAAAGAATTTTTCCCTGGGTAATGCAACTCATTTTCTTACACTTTTAGTAATAAGCAGGAGTACTAGCAGAGAGAAATACAAAGACACAGATGGGAGATAGGTGACCGTGATCCCAGTAACGCTTTTTTATCTTCAAAAAGCTCCCCTCCTTTAGTCTTTAACTTAGCATGATCACTAGAATACCACAACATGCATTTTCCCATGGATCAAGGTAGGTAGATACTGGTAGATTCCAGTGTTACAAACACCATACACCAGCTCCAGAAATGAGGATATTTTGTGCCTGTTTTCTTTAGACCTGGAACTTACGAACCAGGCAAGCAATTACACAAAAGAATCACTTGGCCGATGAAGTTTGGGTCTCCAGACTGGTCTTTAGTGCCAATGCCAGTGAAGAGGATGCTAAAAATGGAGGTACAGAAGGTAAGGACAGCGATGTGGGGATGTTATTCTTGCTTTTGACAAAGGAAATCATATGATTACTTCAACACATTTGCACTATGTTTTGTTATCCTTTCCTTATTGACCTGATGGGTATGTGGCTCTGGTAGCCTGGGACACAAGATACAAAGTGATTTTCTATCAGAAAATGCTGGTTTGCAAAAACAGTTACAGTCCTTCAAAAAAAACTTCTGTTAAAAAATTTGCTTTGGAAGTTTCCATCCAGAGAGAACCAGAGCACAGGCTTCCCCATCTAGCTCTGCTGAAAAGAAAACCTTTCTGATTTAAAACATAGGTTAAGGTTCCTAACACTTTTAGGAACCTGCACTTTTATGAAGCAGTTGTCATTGCTAATATCTAACGGACAGTAGTTGTCTTTCAGATGACCATAGACAGAGAATTCAGGAAACACCGGGACCGAGTGGCCTACCTGAGTTTATACTACAGCTGAGGAGCCAGGGCTGCCGCCCCTTCCAGTGGGGCTGCTCAGGCCTCACCCCTGCTTCCCACCCACTTGTGGAGACCTTCATCTGCACTGCCCAGCCTCTCCAAATAAAACTATTTCAAAGAGAGGCATGTCTTGCCACTACTTGTGCTTACCTGGTTTTGCGGCAGATGTCTGCTGTCTCTGCGGGTGTTTGGGTGCCGCACACAGCACTCCTTTGCCCCACTTCCCTCAGCCCCTTGGCTCCGGCAGGGCTGGCGGCCATTTTCCCTGAGTCGTCATGAAAACACCTCGCTGCTCTCCCTGACGTGGCTTCCCTCGACACAGGGGACATTTTCCCCCAAAATCCAGCCCTCTCTGGCACTGGAGAGGAGCCAGATTAATGTCGCTGGAGGGCAGCTTGGCTGCTGCTTTATCTCCTCAGAACTGGAAGCAAAACGGCCCCATCTTCTCCTCAGCTGCCACCTGCCTTCCCCCGCCTCCTCACCCCCATCTCATCTCCAACAGACACTCCCGGCCAGGCCGAGGGGTTCACCCACAGCCCGAGGAGAGCTGAGAAACATGGGGTGTACGTGGCACAGCCACCGTTACATTGCTGCCCTCAGGTATGTTCAGGGAGAGTATAATGGCTTTGTGCACAGCCAGCAACTCTATTAAAGTAGCACACAGCAAGCATCCTAGGGAAAGGGGCTGTGCTGGGACAGCTTTGAGCAGATGGCCTGCAAGACATACATTTGCATTACTAGCTTTTTTTCCATGCTGACATGAGGAAAATATTCTCAAGCAGGGAGCAAGGAATATGCTAATTAAGAACCTGGCCATGAAAATAAATTTAGTCTGAAACAGAAAGGTGATGATATTCATCATCAGTTGTTTCCGCACTGTACAACTCAGACCCTAGGGATTTCTATAAATGTTTACAAACCCTCACACACAGACTTAATCTGTCTGATCACAAACTTGATTCAATCTCAGGGGAGAACTAAGAGCAGGCAACATTTATTTTTGATATAACTACCAGTCACAATGCAGGCTTTCAAATTTTCTGGGTCTGTTTAGCTGTTTCTGTATCAAGTTTCACCTGTAGCCCAATTTCAGCTATAAAACCAAACTGCATTCTTCCCATTTCCCACTTTCAGTCTTCAAGTGCTCTCACATACGCACGACAACAGATGCTCACAACCTGTCTTTTCTAGGCACATTGGCCCCTTCCCTCCCAACCACAAGAGACTGCTTTGTAGTAGCAGCTGTCAAAAAGGGATGTACTTGCCGATTTGCAGTTGCCCCTTTTGCTGCATCTTTTGAAGGAGGAGCTATGACTCACTGGAAATTTTACTGTCCTAAGACCTGGGGTTTATGGCCGTTTAGGGCTTCACCTTCATATCCGTGCCTGATACGGCATACTTCACCTCCATCTGTCATGGTTTTCTAATCAAGAGAAAAATATACATGTAAGAGAAGATGTAAAAGAAAGTAAGCAGTAGCTATGATTCTGCAGTCCTTCTCAACCGCATGTTCCACCTCTGACTGGAGAAACCTTCTACTAAAGCTCTTCCAAAAGTGATGGTATTTCAGAAGGCACTTTGTCCTCACTGAACGTATTTTTAATGAATCAAAGTTCTTCTTGGAAAATTCCCAACCTTCTCAGCTATCAAGTGTTGCTGTGGAGAGAGGAAGAGATGCAGAATGAAGGATAAGACTTCCTACTGCTTCTAGACACCACTGAAAACACATCCAGGCTCCATTCAGATGCTTTTCCACTCCTGAAGCTTAAAGGACTCAGCCAGTTTTGCTTGTAGGAGATAAAATTTCTTTTATTATGAACATAAAAATTACTATTTTCATTCTACATTTTTCCCCTACCCAGCGAGGGATTTTCTCATTACAAAAAATGCTTAATCCAAGTAAAAAAAGATAAAATTTTTTATATATACATACATACACCATGTCTCTGTACATTTCTTATTCTGTAAAACCAAGGCACCAGCAGACGTGACAATGGCACATACAGGACTTTTTTGCTAGAGATGTCATTTCAAACTGTTTGGCAGGAACACCTCCGCCCTCACTGGAAAAATTACTCCTTTCTATCTTCCTCCTCCCTGGGCAACAGTGGAAAAGGGAGGCCTGGGAGGATGCCTTAACTAAACAGAGGTGAACATGTACACACATAACTCTGATCTCCCCGGTGACTGCAACAGACTCCTTTCGTTCAGCTACTACTCTAGGAAACCACAACCTGCCTGGCAGTCTGTAGCAGACAGTCTTTTCTGCCTCTCCCGGCACCACATTTTCATCCAGAAGAGATGCTTGGGAGACTGGACCAAACTACAGGAGTCTTTTGTCAAATAAATGTAACCCCTATTTTGCCTAAGAAAATACTGAAGGAAAATTAAAGCAAAGCCCTACAGAACCAGCTAACAATTACAATACTCCCATCACCAGTCATTTTCACTGCTGAAGTAAAGTCTTCTGCTCTGGGGAAATAAAGGGGGGGAAAAAAAAAGAGCAACTTCTGTTGATAGAACCCTGTATTTGAGAATGGACAAAATAAAAAAGTGCGATCAATAGTGTGGCCTTGCAGACTGCAATCAATACAGCTTTATTCTATATTCCAAGTTTTTCAGCAGCATCTTTCAAAACAGCTGGTGAAGGCGTGAACTCTCAAAGGAGTTGAAACTAACAATAGAACTGAAAAATAGCCTGAAGCAGCTGTTAAATCTTGCCATTCATACTGCTAAAAAATAACCTCAAAGCAGAACAGGATAAACACCACACTTAGCACTTTTAAGTCAGAAGTGCAGCTGCAGTCAAAAAATGAGACTAAAATGCTGTCTTAGCTCTGTATTTACACTTCACTCTCTTACCAACACATTAGATGCCTTTAGTTTATAAAAGAAAAGTCTGTTTGCTTTTACCTGCCAAGAATTCAAAGAAAGAAACCTCTCTGGGATTTTTCTGTCTCTGTTAATACATGCTCCTTAAATTATAAGGCCAGGCAGGGTTGATTGCAGAAGTTTCTTTTCTAGCCTGCCAGACAGCCACAAACGAATTATGCCTTTGTATTCTGCAGAACCTGCTGGGAAGCAATGAGCAGCAACCACCTTTGTGTCCCCTGTCTCTTCAGAGAGTAAATCCTGCTGACAGTGAGAACAAACCAAAGCAAACGAGACAATTCCTGTCTGTAACCCAGTGACCTTCAACACTTTTAAGGCAATTGACCATTGACCATTCCAAGTTGGCAGAAGAGCAGAGGGGAAAGAGGGAGCATTGCAAACCAGGATGACAGCGTAGTTCACACAGACAGAGATCATTTTTCTGCTTCTGCCACTCAGATGGATTGCCTCTCCTGTCTTGCTCCATGCCTCTCACCCAGGGGGTTCACCTCCACTGCGGTGGGTTTCTCTTCCTCTGAGCAGCCATCTGGGTAGATCTCACTTCTTTCTGCGGATCTTGGGCTTTTTCACTGGACGGAGGTAGGGATTGTCTATGACATTTTCCTCCCCGTTCCTACTGCCTGACAAGGAGGTGTTCTGCTGTAACACTGAAGCATTCTCCTTTTCAGGTCCTGAATCATCCTGCCACATTAAAAAAGACAAAACAAAAGCATAAACAACCAACGTTAGGCTAAACAAGTCTTAGAAGTTCAAACCACATAACCTATGGGCAGAACAGATAATCAACAGCCAAGATAAACAGCAGCACAGAAGGAGCTGTATTAAAGGTGAGGACTCCTGATTTCTAACACAGGAAGATCCCCTTCAGAAACAGTGTGGGATCCTAGGAAAATCCCCTCTCCCCTAACACCGAAACGAAGGTTGTGCTGAAAGCTCATGATCTAACCTCATTTTGCATTGCACTCTGTAGAAAGTTAAAGAACCATGACAATGTTTAGTCATTTATGCCTGGTAAAACACAACCCACTGCCATTTTCCACCCACTCTGCCCAGCTGCGAGGAAGGCAGGCAAAGAACCAGGTTTCATAAGTTTAAGAAAGTCAGGCCCAAGAGACCTTGATCTCTCAGGCTCAGCATACCGTGCTCATGTGCAGGGGGAGGTTCTCGGTGTCTGTCTGGTCATCTTGCTCAGATGAATCTGTTTCTTCCATTTGCTGCATTTCCAGCTCAGAGGGGAGAAGAGCTGTCAGGTAGGGTACAGTGAAAGGCCTGGCAGCAATCACTAGGGTTAGGGAAAAGGGCACAGTCAGCAAGCTGGGAGAAGACTCCTCAACTCAGAGATTATGAAGCACAAAGACAACCAGTTACTTATAGACCAAAAACTTGCACTGGTTCTGGTTTTAAACACACATACTCTTTTCCTGTGCCTCCCAGGGATCACGAATGAAATATGCTGTCCCTAAAAGATGGCAGTCTCTAATTTCCCATTTTCTGAGGCCAAGGACACAACATTATACTAAAAAAAAAAAAAAAAAAAAATTCCTGACTTCCATAAGGAATGGATTCTTTATACACAAAAAAATCCTTCCTGACCTCCATAAAAGTTCAATTATCCCATGGGCTGAAGCATCACTTAGTCCTCCTTAAGATAACACTGACATCTGTGCTGTCAGCAAGCCTTGGGAAGGTGGGAATTCTCATCACTGCTTTGCAGACAGAAAAGCAGCAGAATCTCCACTGCCTACCACAAAAATGTAAGAAAGAAATTACTTGTTCAGAAGTTAGAGGGGCGGAAAAAGGACTGGGATGAGCTTTGACTTTAGCACATATCAGCTAAGCCCTTCTCCACCAGCAGAAGAAAGTGAGCCTTTGGTGAGGGTGGAAGCCTAACATTTGGCTTTGATTCTGGTTTTCATCCCTGTTTTAAATAAAAAATTCCTCATTTCCCAGCCTTCCAGTGCCTCAGTAGGGCAAATGCAATGTGATCACTCAGTGCTCACCTCTTGCAGTAGCAAGTACTCTACGGGATTGTATACTCAGTTAAGACAGCTGTCACTTACAGCACAAAGTGTCCTAGATAACTCACATGGGAATGTGCTAACATCATCTTTGAAGAGACTTTGCGTTTCTCCCGTCTTAGCCATGAAACGTGTGAGAGCTCTTTCTACATCGCGTCGTTGAGATGCTGCCTTTTCCCGCAGGACTTGATAATCAGATACTGGCTCCCGGTATGTCTGTGGAGCAGGGAGGAAAAAAACAGAACACTGAGTGGACGCAATGCGGAGAGCTGAAGTTCAAAACACTACTAGAATGCAGATGCTACAGGCAAGCACTGACCTTCAACATGCACAGATTTTCAGATAGCTACAGATGTCAATCAGCCAGAAATCTACAGCAAGGGCAACCCGCAAACAACAAGCACTGTATTAAGCCAGAAGAAGCTTTGGATAAACAGTACCAACGCTGTAGTGAAAATATTTATACACCACTCCTGGTGTCACTGACTTCAAACATACCCCAAATGGCATAAAAATCTTTTTTCACTCACTGGTGTCTTGATGTAAGTGTGAGGATCTGGAAACTCAGGGAAATGGCCAGGAATGTGGGATGGATGTGGCTTGTTCTGTCCAGCTGTCAGGGCTTTGGGAGTCACGGGCTGGTTTGTCACAGGAGCTACAGTTAAAAAACATGCAGTCACACAGTTCAGCCAGCTTCACTCTGCCAAGAGTTAGGCATAAAGCGCTAGATTATACTGAGTTGTGACCCATGTCTCCAGGTCCTATAAAAGGGACAGAGTGCATCCCACGACCAACAGTTTCAGGCTGTGTTTGGCATCCCAAAAGGGAACAAGGATTACTTGACCCCTCTCTCCAACACAAAAAGAACAAAACCATCTTGAGGATTCTCACGTGCAACGAGGATGCTAAAACAAAGGCAACTGATTCGGCACATGGTACATTCCTTCACCTACTACACAGTCATTACAGGAGTCCTTAACACAAACTGCACTTCCAGGAACACTGGAAAAGCAGAAGCTCTGGATGCTAACAGAGGGATGCCGTATTATTTTCAACTTCCCATATAAGAGAGAAATGATTTCCCACATACGGGCAGTGATGACCATTCTCTGGGAGCGCTTGGCATATGCGGGAAGCATTTCAACATTGAACCCTGAAATATAAAAGAGGAAACAGAAATCACACCAAGTGTTTATCCTGTCAAAAATCCCTTCTCTTAGGCTTCTGCAGAATTTTTCCATAGGCTCCAAATTACATGAGAAAGAAAACAATTCACTCCATATATATTCATACTGCATGCGCAGTAGCGATATCTGAACGCCTGCATAAGGCCCTGAACAGCAAGTACCACATCACACACACTCTACAAACACGGGGGACAGATTTTTCTACCAACACAACACACCCGAATCTTCTGCAAAGCAGGCAGCTGGAATTAGTGGGACCAGTCAACTACTCACCCATTTCCACTAGAGTAACCACTATATCGGAGAGCGTAGGCTGTGTTCTGGCTGTATGTTCACAGTAGGACTTTGCACTCCTTCCAATTTCAGAAATATCTGGGGGGGAAGAAAAAACACCACCACATATTTGACTCAGACAGTGAGCACATATTTGTGTCAGCCCGACACCAGCTTCAGAGACATTCATTTTTAGGAAATTTAGCAGGGAATGAAAACATAGCTCCCCACATCCAGTGTCTTACAGCCTGAGTATTCAAAATTAAAGCACGTGTAAAGTACAGAGACACTAAAGATCAAAGACTCAGATGTTTTCCACAAATGCATCAGAAGTATGAAAACATACAAAACTTGATCGTCGCTTCATTTCAGAAAAATATGTAAACTCAGGTCCTAGGCACATCACCCAGAAAAGTAGGAGCAGAGCTGCCAAACACAGGCACTTCTACAGCCTTAACTATCCAAATGTCTGGAATTTTGTTATTTCTCTATTTATTCTGGCAGCATCTCAATATGTGGAGCTTATCAGGATACCTAACGAGTATCTAATGAGTACTCACTGAGTAAGATAAATAAGCACTTCTGAGTTCAGACAAACATCTCACGCTCACAGAGGCCTGTGAGTCCAGGGCTGTGCTCTAGCCACCAGACTAGACTTCTGCTTTTGCTAACATCATTAACACAAGATAATAAAAATGGGGAAAAAAAAAAAAAAAAAAAAGAAAACAACAAAAGAAATGAAAGGGTGAAGGCCAACTTGAAAGCAGAGGAACAAGAAACCTCAGGGGATCGGTGAGAGTTTGCTGGGCACTCACAGAGCTGGATACTCACAGCTTTGCAACATCTCCGTCAGCGTCTCCACCGCCGCCTTCTCAGCGCTCTCGAAGCCGGCTTCGGTGAGCAGGGAGCTGACCACCACTTGCAGAGTCCTCCTCCGCGCCAGGTAGTAGTTATCCGCTGGCGTGGTTGCATGTTTGCTGCCCGACCTCTGCGGACACAGACACCCACATCCCCCCGCCGACCCCAAAATGAGAGCTCAGAGGAACGAACTCACCTCCAGAGCCCCGGGAAGGCAGCGAGGCCTGAGCTCCTCTGGCCTTGGGGGCAAGGACCGGGAAGGGCGAGGGTGCTGCTCCTGCCCCCAGCACACCAGGGTGCTGCCCCAGTACAGGCCCTGGGACACACCGGGGGTCTGCCGGCGCTCAAAGGAGAGGGGCTGGCCTGCCAGCCCGCGCTGCACCTATACACATACATCTATACACAGGTACATGTGCGTACACACATATATATACAAATATACACACACACAGATCTACACATATACACACACGGATAACACATATACACACACAAGTATACACACACAGATTACACATATACACAAATATACGCACACACACAGATCTACACATATACACCTAGGCACACGTGTATATACAGAGACACACATACATACAGATAGATAGACACGGTGCTGCAGGCACCACCCAAGGTGGAAAGGCCCTTGGGGGACCGGCCCCTTTAAAAAAGCCGCCCCACGGGCGCCCCCGCCCCCCCGCCCCCTTCGCCGGCCAATCCGAGGGGAAGAACTGGAGCCAATCAAGCCCCGCCGCCGAGCCCCGCCTCCCTCCGGTCCTTCAGCCAATCAGCGCCTCCCTCCCTTCAGCCTCCGCCTCAAAGCCCCCCCCCCGGGCAGGCCGTAAGCTCCTCAGCGCCATGGAAAGGGTAGATTGCTGTCGTTTTGCCCGGTCCCCGCGGGAGACGCCCTCCACAACGGCCCCGAGTCTCGGTGAGGAGCCACCGTTACCGTGCCGGAGCCACCGGACGCTGCGTCAGCCATCTTGGAGCCATACGGAGCTCTGCGCATGCGCCAGGTGCGGCGGAGGGGGGGCGGTGCGCACGGCGGAGCGCGGGGCACTATGGGATTTGTAGTGTGGGTGGGAGGGAGCGAGTCGGGGCGCGTGGGTTACCGGGGGTTACCCTAAAATCCCCGCAACGGTGCGCCCACGGCAGGGTGGGGGGTCCCTCTGCGTGATCCCCTGCACACCTGCGTGCCCGCTGCCGACTGGGCCCGCTGGACGTGGGTGCAGGTCTCGTAGGTGGGCTCCGAGCGCCGCGGGCCCGGCGGGTGCCGTGAGCCAGCGGGACAAGAGTCTGAAGTTCCGTCCGCCTTGTTCTCAGCTTCAGAAAAGCGCCTCTTTCATCTCCTGAGATGTGTTGAAGCTTGTGGTTTTCCACTTCTTGTCTGAGCACCTTGAGGGGAGAGCCCTCACTCTGCCTCTGCAGGGCAACCGGGATGGCAAAACCTCCATTGCACTTCTTCTAGATTAGCCTGCGTTCCCATTAAGAAATTATTTACTAAAAAAGCTTGAAAAGCACCAGCGCTGTTCCAGGAACCCTGTAACCATGGGAGCACTTAGGGTTTTCCTGTTGTAAGCAGTGTGTACTCTTAGCTGAACCTTGGTGTACCAGCTTGTGTGCTTAGATCTTTTGATCAAAGCTTTGGTGTCGGTTAAGTGTTTCAGAAAGACAGAACAGGAAACCCCCACACTACAACTCCCACCCCTTGCTTCCTGTTTAAGTACATGTGTGGGAGAGCAAGAACATAGTAAGAACCAATTACTGCATGTGAGAGAGGGGGGGAAAAAAAGTGATGTAAACAACAGCTGCCACGCTGGAAGTTAAAGGTCCTGATCTCATTCGGTTTGGATGGCAACACAGCTTCCACATGCTGCTGGCTTTTCAACAACAGTGGCAAAATCTGTTAACAGATAGGGAAAGCAAGGAGGCAGAGGAAGGTGGAGGCTGGATTGTTCAAAGCAAACATGCCTGCAGAAGCAAGTTTTTTGATCATCAAAGGTAGGAGGCAACATAGTTTCAGAGACTGAAAATGTAACATAGAGGGCAATCTTAGGCTTTATGTGCTTGGGGACAAGTAAAGCTATTGGCAGAGTGCTGGTGGTGTATAATTGTGCTGAAGATACTAGAAGTACCTTGATACAGCTGTGTGTGAGGGGGTTGATGCTGACTGGGGATCTTGCTGCAGTATGCCTATGTGAATTTCCAGGGTGTCAGCATTCTGGCAAACAGTGAGGCAGCCGCTTTGCTCAGCAGGGAGGTCTGTCCCTGCCAGGGCTTTGTAGTGGAGGTGGGGCAAGTTCTCAGCCCCCTAGCATGCTAAGAATAGATGTAGAGCTCTGTTTACAGAGATGCTGAGCCCTTGTGGCTTCCAGCTGAGGAATTTCTGGAGGTCTGCTTGCTAGTGACTAAGTTGACATTGTGGATGAAGCTAAAAGAGGGGAAATGTGAGTACTTAATTTTGGTAGGTTGCAATTTGCTGGGTAACTCCTGCAAAGCATCTTACCCTGTTTGTTTGGATAGGAAGCAAAGTTTGGTAGGTCTGGACTGAAAACATCCATGCAGTGCTGCTGCAAAGACAGGCTTGGGCTGAGCCAGAAATGTCTGTAGGAGCACTGAGGGAGTTTCAGACTAGTTGGTACTAAGCATGTGCCCCTTAGTCTCAGCTTGCCATCAGGTTAATTCAACCAATTTAGAAGTTGCTCTTGTAGCAAATCCAGGGGATGAGTAAATGGAAAAGCAAGTGTGGACAAATGCTTTTGCTGATGAACTCTGTGCATTAGAGTACTGAGTAAGGCAGCGTTTTCTCTTCATAATATAATATGCCAGCCATCACACTCAGCAGGGGAAAAATGAAAAATAAATTGTGGTGGTGTAGCACTAGATCCTGAAATGTTTTAGGCAGAAGGAAGATTGGGTAGGAGCCCAGTGCAGAGTGAGGGAGTAGTATGCACGTGTGTGAGATGTGTGCAGGTCAAGACTTCAGTCTGCTCTTATCTCTGCTACTAACTTGCTACGTGTCTCCTTCACTCCCCCATCTATGCAATGAGGAGGATGAGGATATTATTTAGTTATCTTAATGAGTTTGTGAGGGGTGAAATATAAACACAGCACATGATAATTGATACGTAACTTTCGGTTGTTTTATTGCATGGGGATAGTCTCTTCTTGATCTCATCTCCAGTACTTTAATGTCACTTTTCAGCCTGTTATTTACCACACTTGCCTAGAAAGAAACAAACCTGGCTTTCAGTCCCTGCCTGCAGAAGTGTTTATGCACTTAACTGCTTTATGTAAAACACAGACACAATGCTGAAGAACACAAACTGGCACCCTTCTACTCTGGAGAATGAACTGCTAATCTGTAGAGCCACTCAGTTCTCTTCTGCCCCAGATGACTACTTTTTTTTTTTTTTTTTTCTGGGCAATGATTGTTTCTGTTCATATGGGTGAAGGGCATCAAACATCTTCCTGAGCTGACCTGGGGCATCTTTCTGGCAGCTGGAAAGTGAGGAGGCTGAGCAGTTACTGAAAACATGGGCACAGTCTTTCTTCCTTCAGTTTTTATAGGAAAGGAGCACTGCAAAGGCAAGATTTCAGACCCTCCAACAACTGTCAGCAGTTCCCAGCTAGTTATTTTAAGTCTCTGAAATGCCCAGCTCCTACCCAAGCAATGCTGAGGGAGCCTTGCCTAACCTAGCCTGTATTCTGTTCAGGGATCAGATGCCCCACAGGACAGTTCAGGCTGGAAGGGACCTCAGGAGGTCTCTAGCTGTGAGATCAGATGAGGCCACCAAATGTAAACCTTCCTGTGCCCACTTGCATCATGCAAGCTCCTTCTGCAGCTGAGGAATCTGCCTGCCAGGAGAAAGGCAAGGCCAGAGCAGTGCCTTCCTTCACACAGTGTCGCACAAGCATGTGCACCCAGACAGGGTCCACTGCTCTTGTGTTCACCCTGGGGTGTATGCTCATCCAGACAAGCAGCCACAATTCTTCAGTGCATTGTCTCCTGCTGTGAGCTCCCTCTACAGAGACAGGTTATTGCAAGTGAGGCTGCTGAAATTCCAGCATAAGCATTTATTTCTTGCTCTGGCTGAGGTGTTTGGCCTGGCTTGTGTGTGGTTCTCTACATTTGTTGCCTTTTGCTGATTCTTTCCTTGTATGTACTGCATTACCTGTTTTATTCACGTGTGGCAGATATTGTGAACGTAAGAGTACTTCACAGCCCTGGGCTGCCTGTTTTTTACCCTCGGGAATATTCTTTTTTTGTCCTTCCCAAAACTTCATGGACAAATTGCAGAAAAAAACTGTTCAAGTCTCTAGCTCCTTGTACTCCAGGGTATTTGGTTTGGGAAGGGGGTGGTGGGAGAAGTCCTGCAGTGAGGGGTGCGAAGGGGAGATGGGCTGCTGTGGTCAGTGGAGCAATGTATTGTATTATTCTGGGCTCTAGTCCTGGCTCTGCAGCCAGCCTGCTGAGTAACCACAGGCAAGTCTCTTTGCTCCTCTGCATTTCATTTTCCCATCTGTAAGTACTGGCATTCCTTGTGAGATGCTTTCAGTGCTGATAAAAAGCAGCATCTGACGTTAAAATATTCTTGTCCGTGGCGCCGTACCCTTGGAAAGCTCTTCCTAGAGCAGTGCAGTCCACGTTGGGCTCGTCACAAGCAGAGTATCCAGAGCCTGGCAGAAATCCACTGGTCTGCAGATTTGCAGACAGTCCTAAAATTATGGATACAGTATCTGTCTATGGTGTGGGTACATAATTGTTCCCTTAAGCATAGATCCCCTCTGACTGATGGGGTGGGAATAGAAAACTTCCATAAAGGCCCAGTTACGCAGTGATTTAAGAGTTTCTGACATCTCTCAAGTACCGGCTGCTCTGAAGTAGCTGCTATCAGCCACTAGAGGAGACTAGCTAGCCAAGACAAGAGGGGACTAGCAAAAGGGGAGCATTTCAATGCCATGCTCAAAGATGTTGCCAGGGATCTGATTTGAAAGGGACAGAATTTGGAAGCAGACCCCTGCTGACAGTTTGTGTTTAGGTGGAGGACAGCATCTTTTCGAGCCCATGTGAAGTGGGAAATGACACTGCTGCTGGAAGAATTTGCCATTTTCATCTGCCAGTTTCCTCTGGAGTGCTGTGAAACTGGTCATCTGGCAGCAAAATGAAAAAATGCAGGATGGCATAGTCTGTGTGCCTTCCTGGGCATGTTGTGTTTTCCCAAAGATTGGAACCTTTCCTCTTGTTTTCCATTTTTAGCAACAACAAAAAACACTTTCACATTGGTGTCAAACTGAGAAAGGAAAAAAGTTCATGTGGTTTTACTCTGTTTCGCATGCAGATTATTTAAAAGAACAGGTAGGAGTTCAGATTCCCAGTTGCGTTGACACTAAACAGTTGTGTGACCCCAGACAAGAAGCATATTAACCTTGTTGAGATGCAGCTGAATAGTTATTCTGACGTGTACAATCCCAGAGGGGAAGCTGTACTGCTTGTTGAAATTCATATTTGAAAAGAATAATGGGAACTGACGACTCTGGACTCTTTGGGTAGGGAAAGCCCAAGGCTTTGTAATTTTTTGAGCCTAGGAGGTGCTCAGTGTAGCAGAAGAGCCTGCAGAAGGCTGGCTGTATGACCTTCACGTTTTAGAATCACAACTTTGAGAGATGGTTAGTCAGATGGAAATTACTGAGCTCAATGTAGGGGTGAAATTTTGCAGCGTGTGTTAGACAGGAAGCCAGGCCATATGATCTAATGTCCCTCAGCGCTCTTAAATTTTCTTGTGCCTCTGACTTGACAGAGATGTGCTTTGGACAGGCTCAGAGCAAAGGAGGGAGCATGCTGCAGGTTGGTTTCCTTGCAGCACCCAGCCCCAAAAGGAGGCAGCTGCCACCTGCACAGTCTGGGTCTGTCCCAAGCCACCCCAGCACCGTTGCCACCAGAGGGCATGTTGTGACCAATGTGCTCTTAATTCCGAGCCACTTAATTCAGAAATCAAAATAGCCAACAGTGAATTCATTTAGATTCTTAGACCCGTTAGCTGGGAGAATGTCACCAAAATCTTCCCTGCACCTGTTTATTGCTGAAAAGCTCATATGAGTGTCTCCAAATTCCTTGACTGACCAGATCTGAAGAGTTTCATCATGCAGTTTGACAGTGAGGAGCACCTGATATGCAAAGGAAGCCGCTGCTGGGCAAGGAGAGAATAAACTGCACATCTGAGTATGTTTTGGGTTTTTGTTTGTTGTTTTTTTTTTTTTTTTTTTTTACCTAATGACATTGACTTATGCCTTGCAGAAATTAAAACTGAAATGCAGAGACCTTATAGCCATGTTGCTGCTATTGTTGCTTATTATTTTATTTACTATTTTGAGAAATATTATTTGTTTATTAGTGTTATCATCCTCTTCTCTAAAACAGCAGTGATGTTATTGTTGGCAATATACATGTGTGCTAATTAAAGCCTCTTGAAGCAAAAAGCTTGCAGATTTTTTTGCAGGTTTTGTTATTTGGTAGAAGAGACTGATCCTTGGCAGAAAGGACTGCCCTACCTGGGCTTGTAGCAAGGCATGGTGATGCAGATGAACTCTCTGGATGGTGCTGAGGGGTCACATCTGGAATTTACATTCACCTTTCAAAAAGATGTAGCATGCACTGGGGGGTGGAGAAGCATTTCCAGAATGCAAATTGCATCTCAGTGTGTGAGTTAGGCCTTCCAGCAATGCAGTTTTTCAGAGTAAAGCTTGAAGCTGTTTAGTCAAACCTATAAATAACCAAAGGGGGAGAAGGTGTCTGGTGGTAGAGGGCTCTTTGATCTAACAGAGTCATAACAAGATCCAGGTGCTGGAAGTGCAGGTCAGCACAGTTAAAACAGGAAATAAGATGCATGTCTTCATAGGGGAATGTGATTGGGCTCCTCAAGGGTGCAGTACACTCCCAAACATGTCAAGGCTCCCCATCAAGACTGACTGTCTCTCTAGGAGATAATCCTGTAGTTCATCTGCAGGCTGCTGAGCTAGACAGAGAAATGAGGTGTTTATAGCCAGCTCCTAAGCAGGCAGGCAGAGCTAGTGTCCCTTCTGAGGTTATACTATATGGCAGTATCTGTCCTGGAATTAGACCCCAAAGGCTCTCCTCCCCTACCACTAAGGCAGGCTCCCTGCACCCATTGTCTCTTTTTGCAAGTTTTGCTCCTTAAGGACAAGCCTGCAACAGCAAGGAGATCCCAGGAGCTCTGTCTGGCCACACTGGAACCTCAGAGCATCTTTACAGCTTAAAGTGGGTCTGGTGTGTTTGATATTTGCTAGGCCTTTTATTTCAACACTATCCAGCTGATGTATGAACTGTTCCTTCCTATTCCACCAGCTCATAGCTATATTTCTGAGTCAGTGCCATGTCTAATCCACCAAGCATGTAAATCCACACCTCCAGGCTGTCCAGAGTCTCTGTTGCCGAGAACTATTACAGATCTCTGGTCAGCTTGTCCTGCCTCATCAGTGACTCAGTGGATGTTCTTCTCCATTCTGTCCCTCTGTTTGCCTGAATCTTTAGGGACCAAAGGTGATGAGATGGGTTACATCTGCTTTTGGGCAAATAGTTAGATGTGAACTTTATTTTCTAGAGAAACAGCAGATGTTAGTTTGAGAGAACTGGAGAGGAACACTGCCAGGTTTAGGGGATGGTTTCCAGTGCAGATTCTTGCGGACAATGTAAATAGTCTTCACCTTCCTGTCTGTACTTGAGAGGATAAGTTTGCTGCCCAATCTCATCTGCAAGCTGTCATTCTGACTTCCCATCCTTGCTTTGGGCAAACTGTTTGCAGCTGCTTTGGACATGCCAGATGCTGTATGTAACAGCCACTGGTGCAGTCCCTTGGTATCAGGGAAGCTGTAAATCAAAATATCTCCAGTGGTGTCAGGAAAGCCAGTGGGATGTTCAGCAGAGAGCACGTATTTGTCTGGCCCAGCCTCTGCCCTGCCTTGTCAAGGGATGACGATCTGGCTGCCAGGGACCCTTAAAACCACCTTGAGGGACTCTGGGAGAAGAGACATTGCCTCTGCCTTGTCCCTAACATGGATTGATCAGAGCCATGTGTCTGACTCTAAACTTTCTCTAATCTTGAATCTTCTTTTCCCTTATCCTTGACCAAGAAGTGGGAAATGCAGTACACGATTGCAGCAAACCCCAAATTGTCCCTGTTTGACCCCTGTATCCACATTTGGCATATTTTGCCTTGGGCTGTGAGCCCATTCCCCACCTCAGGTATCTGCCTGACTTTTAAATGTCATCTTCAGAGGATCAGACCTTCAGGCTGTCAGAGGAAGTACTGCACAGCAAGGTGGGCACTGTCTCTTGTGTAAAGCAGATGTCAGCATTAAAGCTAGGCTGGGACAATGTCTCCTGCATGTTTTTTGCACACTTCCCCCTGTGGCTAACAGCTTGCCAGATGCGATGCAGCTCTGGCTCGGAGCAGAGATGGCTGCATGTGCCGTTGATATTTTGCAAAGAGCAAGGTGTTGCTGCTGGCCCCACAGGGTGACAGCCTTACCCCAGAGCAGGAGCACAGGCAGCTCAATTCAGAAGAGGCCACTTAGCACATTTGGGTTTCTTACTGCTGTCTTTGACAAATATCTCTATCATTTCAGGAAACCACATGGTGGGTGTTGTCTTTTCAGGGTAGGGGTGGGGGAAGGAATCCTGTTCCTCCATGCACAGGCCTGGGGATGGGGTGGTGGGATACCTCTGCTGCCCAGGATGGGCTGCAGGTAGCTCCTCTATCAGAGCAGGGCAAAGCTGCCCATGCTTTCCCTGGCAGGGAGCATCCAGGGCCAGCATAAGTAATTCCTGCAGGTCATGGGCTGTGCTGTGTGTGGGCTGACCTGGCTCTGCTTCAGAGTAGAACATCATGAAAGTTTGGAAAATTCTTCTGAGCTGTGGTTGTGTGATACTGCCTATCCCAGCTGGGCTTGGGGTCCTTCTTTGAGCACCTCTTATTTCTGAAGGAGGGGGAAGCTGTTTGGGTGGGTTCTGAAGAGCCCACATGCCTTGGCTAGGTCTCATGCATGGACATAGCTTGCTAAAATTCTCCCAGGTTGGACTGAGGGGTTTTACTAGTTTTTGGAGATGCTTCCCACAGTGATGGGTAATGTAATGCAAACTTTTGTCTGCTGCTGGGGTACAATAAGAACACCATCCTTAGAGGGCCTGGTTCTGGTTCTACCATTGGTCGTTGTATATAGCAATCAGCTTCCCTTTCTATGCTTGTTTTTTCCCCCATCTTTAAAACAGGGTGGGGGGAAACAGCTTAAGAACCATCAGTAATTTGACTGGAAGAGTTGCAAAGTTAGGCAGCTGCTTACTGTTACAATAGTGGGTGGCAATAATGGGGTTGAGAGGGACTGCTGTCACCTTTACTTGCCCATTAAATCTGTCATTTTAAGAATATTGGTGATTCTTAGCAAGGCACTTTGAGCAAATGCCTATATCTGTAAATTTGAGCTCAGAGTATGATGAAAGTCACTTTCTTCCCAGTGGTATCCTGGAAATACAGAAGGAGTAGCAATGGATGAAAAGTGGGAACTTCTGTGAACTTATTGGACCTTCTCAACAGGTTCAAGCTGTGTTTAGAGCTTGGGTTTGGACTGATTCTTATTTGATCAAATCCATCTCCCTGTCCTCACTTTCAGACGAAATGAAAATTGTCACTATGAGGGCAAGAAGCTGATAAAAGATTCTTCCTAAGAACAAAGGCTGGAGTTTATTCATCTGTGCTCAGAAAAAAAGATCTTCAGGGAAAAAGGAAGCTTCATGGGAAGAAATCCTGAAACAGGCTGTTGGGAGAGTGAGGAGAGGGAGGTTTGTTTAATAACTTGATTAGCATTACTTTTCTTTCAAGGACTTTTTTTTATCCCTCCAAACCTGGCTCTTTGTGGCCTTTCTTGATTTCAGAAGGATCTGCATTGCTTAGCAACTCTCAAAATCATATACCCCTCAAAAGGTGCTTCCTTTGCTAGCACAGAGGCATCTTCAAACTGGAATTAGATTGCTTAAATATCTTTGTGCAAGTGGGTGGAGAGTGCCAGCCAGCTGTGTCTACACACACCTTCTACCTGTGGCCATGGAAGAATCCCATTGCCCAGGCAGGGGGTATGGCCAGGCCATTTTCACACTAGTTGCTCCATGAAAAGCTTTGGGTGTTGAAAAAACTCTCTACTCTCTCCCACCTATTCTCCCCTCCTTGAGAGGAAAGAGAGGCTCCAGATCACATCATGAAATAAGTCTATGCTGGGAAAACTTCTGTTTTCTCCAGATGGCTTTTTCCACAGGAGCCTGACCCAAACGCTGTGGAAGTCTTGAATCAGTCAGACCTAATGGGAACCCAGAACTGAATCCCACCAGACATCTGCAGTCCTCTAGACTTGTGGTGTAATGTCTCTCCTCAGGCTTTTCCTATTAGCCAGGCAGAGCAGTTTGTTTTTCTGAGGGCTTCAGAAGCAGCAGTGAGACACAAGAGGTGAGGTAGAGATAGAGGGTGGCAGCAGCAGCTGTTCAGGATGTGTTGCTGATTCCGTGACATCTCCCACCCTTTTTGGAAATGGAGAGTTTGGAGCAAAACAGAAAGAAAGAAGAAACAGCCCCTGATAAAGCTGCACATAGATGACAGCCCCCTCAAGGGGCTGTGACCCACAGCCTGTCTCCGGGGATCTGCGCCATCTGGGAGGCAACGATAGGCTTTGCTGCTTATTCTGTCTGTTCGTCTCCCTGCTCTGGGCATGGGGACAGACATCATCTCTCTTCCTCCTCCCTCCCTTCCTCCCTCATGTCTCTGTCTCTTCCTCCCTAAGTCTGAAGTTTTCTCCATAACCTCTGTTAACTTGCCCTGTCAAGAGTTTCTGGCTTGGCTCTGCTCTCTGACCTGCTGTTGTGCAACTCCCTAGGGATTTGTAGCCTTGGTCCCTTTGAGGGTCCCACCTAGCGATGGTGGGCTAGGAAATCCCGTAGTATTCTGTGTCCTAGGAAAGGCAATCTTGAAGAGGCAAAAAAATAGAGTGAAGAAAATGTTTGTGACTAGAAATTGTTGATGGTGGACCACATTCCCTGGATAAAGTTTTCCTCAGAGCATGACTGTATGTCACTTGGGTGTGAGGACAAGCCAAGAGGATGCTGGTGTCACCCTAAGAACTGATCTTCCCAGGGGTGGTGAAAATAGGACTACTGAAGCTTAACAGAGCGGGTATTTGGTGGAGCTCAGTGTGACGTTTGTGTGGCAGAGAAGTTGCTTGGGCTGGGAGCAAGGGAGGCTGCTCCAGGGGCAGATGTGGAACAAGTTTTTTGTGGCTGTAAAACGATCTTGTTTGGCTGGAAGGAAGGGGATCTCTGGAGGGCAGCAAGACTTATATTGGCCCATGGAGATGGGGAAGAGCAGGTCTCTGCTGGAGAAGGTTCCTTGAGCAAGAAGGACTGAGATCTTCACTGACTTCAGAGGGAGGGTTGTATGGGAGGGCATGTAGACTCTGGCAGAGCATGCATTTCCTCAGCCTCACTGACAGCAGGGTCTATTTTGGGGTAAATATTTAAGACTTGGTGTCAGAAAGTCTGATAAATTGAGTTCCCACAGCCCAAGGAAAGATCCTGTGGCTTCAAGGTATACAGAGGAACACAGGCCATGTTTCACGTGCAGACAACTGTCACCACACACAATTTTGTTTCTTTTTTTTTTTTTTTAATCTAACAAATGAAGGGGGTCCCCACATCTGGCTGTGGCGGTTAAACAGGCTTGATTTAATCACAGACTGATATAGGACGCAGAGAGAAAGGAGGGGAAAGGGGTGAGAAACACAGAGCACCTGCTTACCCCCAGCCAGCGTGCCCAATTTTGGGTCAGGCCGCGCATGCGGGAGGGCCAGGAAATCCACAGCCGGTAGTGAGGGCACAGGGGGAAGTGAGTTGCCCAGATCCTGCCTGGGTGGAAAGTCAGATGGTTGGGACCTTTTGCAAAGGTTTTTTGTAACCTACATCTGGGTGGAGTGGAAGCATGATGGGGACGTTGCAGAGGGGCCAAGGCTGGCAGGGAGGGTTTGCGCAGATTTGCTGCATGGCGGGAGGCTTCCGAAGGGGCATTTGCAGGAGTGTGATGTGTATGTTGAGAGGCAAGACCAATCTGATGTCTCAGCTACCTCCCAGAAACCAGGAAATCTTTTCCCCCTGAGAACAGGTTGCTTCCTAACTGTGTGTTAAAGATTGCTTGCTTAAGCAGCAGGAGCGACTGGTGTGGAGAATAGCTGGCTGAGCTGCTGGTCTTTGTGTTCTGGCTGCTGGAGTCCTCTTTGCTCTACCAGTGTCAGGGTCAGCAAACATCTTTCTAGGCCAGGGCAGCAAGGGAAATGGGGATTAAAAAAAAAAAAAAAAACACCATACAAAACAAAAAACAAAACAAACAAAAAAACCCAAACAAACAAAAAACCCAACCAACCAACCAAAAAAAAAAAAAACCAAAACAAAAAACCAGTTGAAAACTGCCCTCTTTTAGTGGCATTTTTCCATACCTAGTGGGAAGGATGCTAAAATTGTCATTTCCCAAACCGAAGCCTCCAGGCCAAATCTTTTTTGTACAGTCTACAGAGAGCCATGGCAGCGTTGATCCTCTGAGCAAGCACAGTGTTAGTTCTCTGGGATGTCCTGTGCGTTACGTAGTTTCTTCAGCATGGATCAGTGGGTTCCCTGCTGAGCTGCACCTCTCCAGCTCTAGGCTGGTAGGGTACAGATATATAGGTCCCTGTGTATCTGTTCCCAGCTGCAGCAGTGGTTCTCACTTAGTCTGGTAAACAGAAATATCCCAGTTGGGTGGAAAATACACAAGGCCCAAAAGAGGTAAAACTTGGCTCTTCTATGAGGAGTCCTTTGCAATCAAGATTTTGGGGGTTCCCAGAATTGGGAAGGCCCATGCAATCACTGAGGAGATGGATCTTCCCACCAGGATCTGAGTGTTTTGTTGAGAGGGTGATGGGTTTTGCCGTCCAACTTAGCACTGGGTTTCTTTTACCCGCATCTGCTCATCTTTTGCAGTGGGTGAGCACGTTAACTGAGACAGCAGTTTTTCCTAACCCCCCCCCCTTTCCTCCTTCCCCTCCACCCTCCAACCTGGTTATCGATGAAAGCAGATTTGACATGTGATAGGTCCCAAGATAAAAGCAACGTTACAAGAGAATGTAAGCAACAGCTCGGGGAAAAAAAAAAAGCCCCTGAAGAGTTGACCAGGGTATCTGGTGTCAGCCCCAGCCGTTCCTCGGCCCCAGGTGCAGCTGGGAAGAGGCCTGCCTGCTGAAGGGTTAATGCCAGGACTGCTGCTAGACTTTGGAGCCTTTTTGACAGCGGTTTTGAAATCTGATTTTCTTTCTGCAACCAAGTGAGGTTTTTATCAACTTCCTATTTGAGAGCAGAAGTCGGAGCTGGTGCAGGAGTGCTGCCTTGTGCCCTTCTATCCCATGCCCTTGCATTTAGTCGAGGTAACCAGTGCACTGGCAATGCAAAAACCACAGCTTGGGCAAATGGGACATTTAAGGGTAGGGAACAGCCCTAGAGTTCAATGAGCTAAAGTGTCCGGTTTTAATCTTTGCATCAGACCACAGGTCAGCCACGCTGCATGTGCAGCCTGCTCCTGGTTGCTTGCTGCAGCATTGCTGGTCTCATCTCACCTGCATGCAGGGTTCATCTGTCCAGGGCTAGTGGCCTGGGTCAAACTTGTGCAAAGCAGCAAAATAAGTGTTTGTGCAGCTGCCTGTAATGTCCAGGGACTGAGACCTGCGCTGGTGCCTGAGCTCCACAATCAGACAAGGCCCTGACCAGCTCTTTTGTGGGCCTGTAGCCTAACACCACCTATATCACCATCATGAGAGGTAAGGAGCAACATATCCCTGTGCAGATGGCTCCCTCCTGCATTTCCATTTGCAGCCACGGCAAAGTTGTCTCTGGGAGGCATTTTGCTGGCACAAGGAAGGCAGAGTGGAGCAGATCCCCCACTTCATGCAGACATATGTGAATCTACTTGCTCTAACTCAGGAGTTGTTTGCACAGTTACTGTTATTCCTTTCCATATGCGGCTGGGATTTTCTCTTGCGAGGGTTTTTCACTTGAAAATGGTCTGTCCTAAACTCAAATATTCAGGGACTTGCGCTCTTCAGGCCAGCTCGGGTTTCTATATACCTGTGTTTTATGGGGGAGCTGGGCCTGGGCAAGCACAGATGGACTCCAGGCTTATGGAAAGCACCTTTCAAACCAGCCCTGTCTAGATTTCTAGCCTGAGCCAGTAAACAAAAATGGGAGGTCTGCCCTTTTTTGCCTGATGTATTTAATTTCATTGACAGTCAGAGCCTGGGTTAGCCTCTCCATTGGAAATACCCCAGAAAGTCTCAGATTTTGCAGAGATTTCCCCAAATTCTTCAGCTGGAGAGATGACACTTCTCATCTTTACCCAGAAATTATCTCAGCATTTTTCTGTTGCCCTGCACCGGAGGGAGCCTGTGGGGGCTGTTCAGGCCACCTCTCTAGTTGTAGCCTGATAGGGTACGTATATATAGGTCACTCACCCTATGGCTTGATCAACGCCAGGGAAAGGTGCAATCCCAATATTGCTTGTGACGCCCCAGATCACAAATGCCATTAGAATGAGTTCAGCAGAGGGGAGTCTCGGCTCTGCCTGGCTTCACGGTGCTGCTGATGCACAAACAGCTAAAGGAGTACGAGGGCAGTGGTGACAGCACCAGAACTGGGAAAATGTTATGTGATTATAGCTGTGACAGTGTGTGCAGGGAAACTACTGCTGAGATACCTTGTGTAACGTGCATGCTGCTATCTCTATTCAAAGGTCTTGTGCCACACTTTTCTGCCTCACTTGAAGTTGTTTTTCAACTCTGCTGCAACTGTTAAAGCTCTTTGAAAATGTCTGCTTGCAAAGCTGAAGGGTTAAACACAGGACGCGGAGTGGGCCTAAATACAGCAGACCTCTTTTGTGGCTGAGGACTGCCAGCATAATCTCTGCTCTCAAGCAGTGGTTTGCAGGTCTAGCTCAAAGCATCATCCATGTGTGCAACCAGACACATCTTCCTTAGGCACCTCACTGCAAGGGCTTGGCTGAGCCAGATCTGCAGGTGCAAGAAGTGGCAAGAGATGGTGAGTGGAAACTGGTCTGTCTTTAGGGCACCATTGTAGTTTTCAGCTGTGCATCCAACCAGCAATCTCTGCAGGTGAGCAGAGATCGTTGCTGAGCATCTATTTTCTCCTTAACTTTTAATGTGCAGGAGGTCAATAAACAGTTATGCATACTTTTAACATATTTGTCAGGTAAAAATAAGTTTGCATATTGTGGGGCTGAATGGGCTGAGAGCTGCTTCATGTTGCACATGGGAGCCCACTGAAATCAATGGGGTCTCAGGGGTATAACTGGTGGTAAACATCAGCTCTGTCTTTAAACCTTTTGTATTTCGCGGTCTCAGCTGCTGGCACACAGGAGTGATACCCTGCAGCCCTGCCACTGTTAGTCATACACCAACCTTTCTGCTCTTGGGTGTGTGGGGGCTGAGGACTCTCTTAGTCACATCAGGGAAGGAATCATCCAGGATTCTGATGGTTATAACTGCAGAAGATAGTCTGGTCTTTTGTCTTGCAGCATCTCCTAACCCCATCTAGTAGGAGAGCTCTGTCAGGTTCAGAAGTACAAATGCACTGTCCCCGGTTTACAGTTTATTACTAATTAGGATCAACTATGATCTTAAGCAGTGTATGCCTGAAACATCTACTCTTTCCATGGTCATCGAACTGGTATACAGAGCTGAGTAAATCTACTGACCCAAGTAGGAGTTTCCAGGGCGCTATGTCAGTTTCTAGTGTCTCTGGTTGATGTGTTCACAGTAATAACTGACTCTTAGATGAATGTGTCTCCCTTCTCTTTCAGATAGATCATAGTCTCTGTCCTGAAACAATTCATGCAGACACTTGGTATCACTTCATAACAACCCAGTAGCAGGGGACAGTGATACAGAGGAGATACATGGGTGTAGGAGAAGGGAGCTGCCCTGGCAGGAGACTGAGGAGTTGCTACAAAAAAAAGTGAGAATATTAATACTGGAGGTTACTGCAAATCACTTCAGTAACAGCCCCAGGCCCCAGCAGCATGGCTCTCCAATGCACTGTATGTACAGAGAATAGGGCAGAATGGATTTACTGGAGGAATGTAGGGGGTAGAGCAAAAGATGGTGTGTCCATTTTAAAGCAAAAAGATTAGGGCTTGTTGCTTTATGCAGGCTTTTGGGCTAGAACCAGCTCTCTTGAGTCCTTTCCCAGCCTTTGGCACCAACCTTTCTCCTGGGAGCAGAAGAGGACTAGCTATTTCAGTGTTTCTGTAGGTTGGGGTATAGCCCCACAGTGGTGGGGTGCTCTCTGCAGGTTGGATGTTTTCCATCCATGTTTACACATGCTGATTTCCTCCTCTGCATTGTGCATTAGGTTGGGTAACAAAGATTTTTAACCTGGTTGCCACTTTACTAAGCAAAACCATAGTGCCTGCATTTCCTATTAACTTTGTACCTTTTGTTTCTTCAAATTCAGCACAGCAGAAGGGAGAAGCAGCACGTCCAGCTCACTTTGAGAAAACTGTAGCAAGGGCAGAATGAGGTGGTTGTCTTAACAGCTCCCAGCCATACCATACAAGAGATTTTGGATAGGAAGTGAAGAGCAACTTTTCCCATGGGAACTACAGGGGGAGGCAAACTGAACTGAATGGAGGCCTCATAAATCAAAGACATATGCCTTTGACTTTCTGCACTATAGCCTTGGGCAGCTGGTATTTATATGCCCAGTCAAGAATTTTAAAAAAAGACCCAAAAGAAAAAAAAAAAAAAAAAAAAAAGGCAGCCCGACACAAAATGCAGAGATTATAAAAAAAAATCCTGAGTTCTGTGAATGTCTCCTTCCATCAGCCTCAAAGTACTACAGGAAGGGGAAACTGAGGCATGGTGCATGGCGTCCATTTGCTGAGGGTCATGCAGAACCTCATCCCTGTTAGGGCTGTACACGAACCAATACAGCTCTTCCCAGACATTCATGTTTCTCACCTCCACTCTGGGTGAGAGGGGAAGGGGTCAGGCAGTACGACTGGCAGGGACATCTATGATTTGTTCCAGTTATAAGCTAAACACGTATCCCACGTGTTTTCTTCATCCAGAAGCAGCAGCAGTATTTGCACTGCCTGGTTGAGAAATCTGTATCATCAAAGCACTTTGCAGGTATTAACTAATTCATCATTGTTAAACTGCAGTGATAGGATTTTCCAAAGCTGTCATTATTGGCCAAAGCTGGGAGCAAAACTCGCAGCAGCTGTGATGGAAATAAAGTTAAGCACACTTTAAAATACCCAGGCCTGGGGAGATGTGATTCAGTATGTATGATCTTACTTCTCCATCCACCATCATCCAAGTACCTTCTAACTTATCACTGATTAAAAGCACGAGGGTTATTTTCACTCAGTTCAGCAATCAGTTCACAGACCCCTCCAGTACTGACTGTCTGATAACTGCTCCTCGCCAGCTCAGAGCTGATAATCAGCAATGGGTATTTCTCTGTGCCTTAGTCTAGACACGGGCGCAGTGTCCCATCCCTTTTCCCCATCATCAACTTCAGCTTGGGGTGCGGAGGTAAGTCTGAGGCTTTGTGCTAGCTCTCAGTACCAGCATGAATCTCACCCTCTTTAAATGCTCCTTTTGTTCATAGACTTCCCTGCCAGCCTGCAGTTTGCAGCAGTTGAAGTGAGCTAGTGCGACGCACCTCTACCTCTTACAGGCCACAAGTGGATTCTCTTCTGTCTATACCTACCCTCCTATGCAAGCTCACTGCCTGCTTGGCGGGCAATTTTGATTGCACAGCTACCTCTGAAAATGCAATCAGCTCTTCATCTTGCTGCCCTTAGCCCTCTCTGTGCGTAGGAATATCAGAATGCCTGTACCCGAGGGCAACTTCTGGCTCTTGCCTGGGCATTAAAAGACAGTGCAGGGGCTTACTGAAGCACTATCAGTCACTGTCCCCATGCAGTTGTTTGTCATCTTTCACTTTTTGAGGGCAGCTAGATTCTAAGAAACCCAGGCAAGGAGACATGAGCACAAAAGGACCTTTTGCTTATCTCTGACATTTCTAGCATGGATGTGTGTCGTAGGGTGGCCTCCAGGGCCCAGATAATGCAAAAGCTGGGATGCATGATTAGGCGTTGAGAAGCCATCTGCAAAGATCTGGTAAAGACCTGTGAGGTGGCAGCAAGGAGAAAAAAAATATAAGGGAAGTCTCTGCAAAGTGTGGTGAAAAGCCAGGGTGGAGAGGTGTGTGTGATGTAGTGGGGCAGTGCCATGGTCTGGGGGACCAGAGAGGCTTTGCCAAGGGGTCAGGGGAGTGTCTGTAGCCTCTGCAGGTTTCTTGCTGATGGAGAGTGTAATGAGCTGGATGCTGGAGAAGAGCCATCCCCGACTGATGCCCCGCTCTGTGCAAAACCCAACCCTGTTCCACCAGTTGCGTGCAGTGGCGAGCAGCCCACTCCTCCGCTCACTGTACCTGTACTGGAGCTGACTGAGACTCCCCAGTGCAAACATTTGGAGCAAAATGTTGATTTTTTTTTTTTTTTTTTTTTTTTTTTCCTTTACCCACTTGGAATTATATTAGAACGAGATAAAGCATGACCCTTGTGCGCTGGCTGTAGCCACCCCCTTGGGCACAGGCTGAGAATCGTGGTGAGGAAGAAGCAAATCTTGGACTTGAGCTTTGGCCTCCCACATCCTAGGACGTGCCACGGTGTGGCAGAGCTTTCCAGACACTATTGCCATGAGCAGCAAAGCCACGCACAGCTGGTTTCTGACAAAACTGAAGCTCCAGTGTGTGTCATCTGATGTCTGTGAAGGACTGCATCTCTCTCTCATTGGAACTGTTATTTGAGTCTCTCTTCTCCTGAGCTGCCTGCTTGTATGAGACTTGTGGGAATGTACCCACTGTTGTGGGTTGGTACCTTTACCTAATCAAGTCAGACTTGGTTGAAATTGGCCAAAGGATTGAGAATTTATGGGAAAGGGAGGACAGACACACGCAGCAGGATTGCATGTGGCTTGTTTCTTTAGAAAACAAGGCTAGAAGCGCTGAAAGGTCTTGGGTTCATCCCTGATGCAGAACAGGAAGATTTTTGTGGGATGGGAAAAATGTTTCCTACCCAGCTCCAGTTCGTGCTGCAGCGTAGGGAGACCCATTGCGGTAAGCCTGGGCTGCAGCGATGGGGCCTGGACAGACAGAGAGGACCACAGGGTGTGTTTATGTCCAGCGGCCTCAGTAAAAATTCCCCTTTATGGTATCACAGCCAAATCCTGCTGCTTCTACTCCACAAAGGACAGGCAGTACAGCATGCCCTTGAGGTAAACAAAGAGAGATTAACTGGGCAGAATATAACATATGTATATATTTATTTTCAGGTAGAAAAATCAAACGCTTTCCCAGCCTCTTTGGAGAAAAACATCCTCTAAAGTTTCTTGTTTTGCTGAGGCTTTTCTTTCTCTCGAGCCGTTTCCAGCTGCCGCTGTGGCGGGCGGAGGGACGGGTCCCCAGTACAGATGTGGCAGCCCCACCCTGACAGCTGAGGAGTTGCACTTTCAGTAGCCATGAACCAGGGTGACTTGGGGTCACCTGGGGTGTAGCCTGTGATAGTCATCTTTATGGGGCCTTGAGAATATTACTATTTTTCTCCCCCAGATTGTTCCCCCCCCTTCTGTGTTTAGGCTCTAGTGACCTACCTCTGATTTCCTTTTTTAATTAATTGTAGTCTCAGTTTCTGTGTTTCCCATAATAATGAGCATTTCCTTTATGATGGCTATCACTTATGCAGCATATACCTGCTCCTCAGAATGGCTGTCTGCCCTGGTAACCACTGGGGCTCAGAAGATGTAGGTCTAGTCCATGTTTCACCAATGTAAATTGTTCCTGAGCTGTTATTTGCCATCATAGTTACAGCAGTAGATGCTGTTATACAAATGGTTGTCCTTTATATTAACAGAGTTTATTTTATATATATGCAAATTTAAATATAGTTCTACTTAAATGGTCTTGCCACCACAATATCCTTTGCGTGGTGAAACAAGTAAAGCTTTTATCTGGATGGAGGAAATGGAGAAGCCCACCTGATTCTGAGACAAAGTTGACCTAAATCTCTCCCGGGCACGGCTTTCCTGTCTGTGCTTGCCCATTCAGTAATACAGCTTTGCAGCCAGCCAGGTCTTGTCCCTGATCTGGCAGCGTTTAACCTGGTCAGAACAGGGCAGGCAGCACAAAGACCAACCTCCGTGCAAGGAAGGGAGGAGGACTGGCATCGGGCAGGGGGAGAGCAGGACAGCCCCTTTGGCAGCAGCTCCGACTTCAGTGGTTTCACCCAGGAAACCAGATCCCAGATTGTCCTTGCTCTCCCTGGGCAGCTGGCTTCTCATGCAGCTCCTTTATCCGCCTTATCTAGCGAGGTTGGCACCTCCTCAGTCTCTCCTTGTGTGCCTCAGCTGAAAGGCCCAGATCTTGGGGCGGGGGGTGCTTTTTATATCCATCATAAGGCATAATAGCTGTTGGTTCCTGAGTCCTGGAGCTTGTACTACTTCAAGCAGACAGGCCACATCAAAGTACATTCTGGGAGTTGTCACTACAAAAGCTATCATTCAGCTATTAAAGTCTCTAAATCCTGGCAGAAGCTGTTTAATTTACACCAAGTTAATTACTAGGTCCCTTTCCAAGGGTCTGATCCAATCATTCCATTGCATGATGTCATTTTCAGGCAGAATTAAATCCTTTGCTTACATGTTTATAAAGTTGTTTTGAAGACGTAATCTTGTAGCATCTTTCACCTGGGAATTTACCATCTTGAAGGCCTTTAGCACCATTAATAAACTAATGTCATTAATGATTAATCACCTATATATGAATGGAGTAGGCTTACTGCCAGGTTAAGTTTAGAATAAATGCATTTGCTGGAGTTCCAGTTGCACATGTGTACTCTGGAGTATGTGGCAGCAGTTCTACTGAATTAAATGGAGATGTGTGTACATCCTTTATCTCATTTGGCTGGAGGGAAATTGAGGCATGTGGCAGCTAAGTGGCTAACGAGCAAGGCAGAAAAAAGCTAGGAAATTAATCCCCAAGCCCTGATGCTTCCTGGCTCTTTCTGATAGGTACTTTTTCTTTTTCACTGTAAACACTTACTACATATTTTTATTGTATATCGTACTGTCTGTGTGAGGGGAATAATGCTCCTCATTCTCTTTGGGAAACTTGTTAAGAAACTAGAAAATAGAAATTGCTGTGCTGATGAAACCTAAGGCTCATTTAACTGTCTCCTCTCTGAGAGGCCAGTATTAGCTGAGTCAGAGGAAGGCAGAAGAACCCCGCACAAGCAGACTAGGGATAATTTGCAAGAACCGTTATTGGTGTTGACTCTGAAGCATGTGGTTTAGCATCTCCTCTCATGCATTTTAGAATACAAGATAGTCTTGATATCCCGAGAATATCCAAGCTCCTTCTGGCTTGTAATCTTGCTTAGGAATTGCAAGAAGTTGGCATTGTAGGCTCAAAAGGAAGTGGCAGGAGCCAGGACTGGTTGTTAGCTGTCAAACCCCAAAAGGTCATACTTAGGTTGGTGCACTGAGAAGAACGAGGTAGGAGTGCAGTTGCAAATGGAGAACATTTCCATGCACTGTACTGTTGTCTCTAGGAAACCTTTCAAGCACTCCCAGGCCCAGCAGTTTGCTAAGAAGACCCAGATCTCATTCCTTTCACTACGGTTGCCAGCAGAAAGGTTTTTGTTGTTTTTTTTTTTTTTGGTTTTGTTTTGTTTTTTTCCAAGTAGAATCTGCTCCTGGCTCCACTGAAGCTGGTCACAGCTTTTGTTCAAAAATTAAGCCCTTCCGTATTCAGCTGTGCTTTATGCAATAATACATTGCCTGAGTAAAAGGGAGCTCCTGCTAACCCTGCCTGCTTGGGAGGGGACTGCCTGATTCCCCCGAGTGACCAAACAGCTGCACCTTGAACCAGGCAGCCAAGTGGTAACTGCAAATGTGCATACAACTCTTCTGCCCTGGAGCGTGACCACAGGAAAGGGGCTCTGTCCAAAATAGCAAGTGATGCATTGATGCCCTTCAGCAGCTCCAGGCGAGCCAACGGATTTCATGGGGGGGAACCTCAGGCCTTGGTGGGGTGGTGGTGGCAGGGGCTGGGTGTCCCGGCGCCTCCTTATTGCTTGTGTATGTGCTGGGCACAGCCAGTGTGGGGGAAACATTCTTCCTAAATGGGTGCTGAAGGAGGGTCTTGCCTTCTCTTCTCTCGTGCCTCAGGGTGCAATCCCAGAATCTCCCAAGAAGCTGTTCCCAACATCAGGCAGGGAGGCGAGTCTTTTTTCAGTAGCTGTTTCCTTGGAGGGATTTACAGGACCGGAGGTAACTCCAGTTTCCTTGGATAAGGCCCCTGAATTACAGGGCATACAAGAGATTTAAGCAGCCGCGAGGTCCAATTATCATCTCCCATCACCTCCAACTTGTTTACATCCCTCTAGGGCCTCCTGTTCTTCCTTCCCCTGTAGCTATTAAGGGTTTTTTCTTTTCTGGTAAGGAAAAGGCAAGATCCCAGCTGACCTGGAATCTTTTGATAACTCTCAGGCAGCTGCAGACTGACTGTACTCCCCAGCCTCGATGAGGTCAAGACAGGAGCTGAGCTCATCAGCCACTGTTTCCCAGGAATTAGCTGCTGTGCTGCATGTTTGACACACTCCTGAGTTTCCAGACCATTATTGAAAGGCTGGCTCAGCCAGTCCCCGTGTCTTTACACTCACATTTTGCACTACAAGGTCTGTCAGCTGCCAAACAGGGCAGGCAGTGGTGCTCATAAAGTGCAGCCTGTAACTGAGAGGCCAGGTCCTCCAGGAGATGACAGCCAAGTCCCTTCAGAGCACATGGGGCATGGCATGTTCCCACGCCGCCTTGAGGGGGGCAGTGAATCTATTGCAGCCTCAATTCAGACACCCAGAACTGTGCACTACATCCATGACCACAGGATTATACCTTTAAATTGAACGGATCTCATCTCTGTGAAGTCTTCATCATAGGCATGGAAGGGGACAGGGCAGGTTTCTAAAAAAGATCAGCTTTTGCTGAGAATAATCCAGACCCTGCTTCTTCCACCACTGCCTTGAGAACAGAAAGATTTGCTGGCTGCTGAGTGCCTTTGAAAATTCAGCCCTTGATCTAGCTTTTATTTTTCTCTACTTGCCCTCCCTTTTCTTTCTCTTTCTGGCTCTCTAAGCATGCATGCATCTTCCCAGTTTCAGCCTCTGCCTGGGCTGAGAAGTTAAAATCTCTTGCCAATTTGACCTTTGCCTTTTCTGAATGCAAGAAGCCCCTGGAGCTCAGGTGGGAGGAGAAACAAGTCACTCTACTTTCCATGATGTGCACCACTCAGAGCTCAGCCTGGGAAATTAAAGTTCCTTGGCTGAATGTGACCAGCCGTCGCCTCCTGTCACCTTGCCAGCTGAGCCTCACACATTTGTCACAGAATGAGCACAGCAATGTGGTTCATCTTCGTTGCTTTGCCCAGTTCTCTGTGTGCTTCTTCCACTTGCTGTTTGCAGCTCTCCCCTGCTTGCCCTGCTGCACTGGGTAGTAGAGGTGTATTTCTTCTCCCTGGGGTCACATTAACAAGTTCAGCTTGGCCAGGGGACCAGGCTGGTCCAAAATACAGAAGGAAAAGCTAAAGGAGAGACTAGAGATCTCTGTTCCAAAGTCATGCTTACAGAACAAAGGCAGGGGCATTCCAGGTCAAGGAACAGCAAAGCTAACACCGCTGCACCCACTGGGCTGTGACGACCCATGTGTCCTTGTCCCTATGTTCCTCGTGTGTTCGTCTGTCACACGCTCTTGATTCCCTCATAGGTTTTCAGCAGGCAAGGACCATGGCTTCCCGGAGAGGTCACATCCCCTGGCACTGCTCGCTATTCCCTGCGGTACCCCTGACAGTCATTTATCTGGCCGGGTAACACCTTACAGGTCCAAAACAGCATCTCTAGTTCCAGCATCTCCAGCTGCTTCTAAGGCTGCTGGGCCAGCATCCTTCAGCTGCTTGCAGTGAGCGTTGGCTCAAATACATGAGGAAGGAGGGGATGTTTTTATGGTAATGACAGTTCCTAGTGGGCCTGGCAAGCCCTGCACTCCTCACTGCCTGACCCAAGCTGAGCAGATAATCAGTGGCTCTGATGATGGGGCTGTTCAGCAGTTCTGCACTTATCATTGCCCTGAGCCTGGAGAGGAACGGGCAAGTTGGCCGTGCAGCAAGGAGTCTCCCTCCTCAAAGATGTGAAGAAGAGCCAAGAACAGCTGCAAGGTCCCCTTGGTTGCTGCGCTATGGAAAATGACCCAGGGAAGAGTGACTGCTCAGCATCTTTACAGCCCTACATTGCAGAGCAGTAGAAATTATGTGCAAGTGAGTGCCACAGGGATCAGTGCCTGGGGGAGAGCGCTGCGTCACCAACACCGAGCACACCAGAGCGTGCCTGAGCAGGACACGGTGCTGATGGTGTGCAGGCGACCTCTTCAACTGTGCTGGGGCTGAGGCTGATGGAGCACCACGCTGGGACTTGAAAATTGCAGGCTCCCTGCCTAGGCCTGGCACTCATCTGCTGGGGAATGATGAGCAAGTCATTTCAGTGCCCCAGTTTCCTCACTGGTAAGCGGGGATGCTCCTGAATGCTTTCGCAGGTCTGCTAAGCACTGCCATCCCCTCATCTCTTCTCCTTCCCCAGCAGCTTACGTTGTGCCGTTTCAAAATATTGGTAGCAACAGAGGGTTCTTAACCATGGACCAGATCCCATGGATTCATCCCTGTGTCAGCAGCCACCCAGAGTAGAGCATATCCAGCTGGATTTCAGGTCCTCCACTCCTGAAAGCTGTCTGGCCCAGCCCTGAACACCCTTAGCAGGCTGTTCACTGTCCAAACGTTAACACTTGTTTTGGGGGGGACATGGTCTGCCAGCTCACCTTACAAATAATGCTGAAGAGCTACAAAAATAAACTCAGAAGCACTCATGCCTGATTGCAGGAACCTCTTTGTTTTGTCAGTTCGCAGTGGGAAGGAAGTTCATATTTTAATTGCTACAGACAATATCCTGGTAGGAGGTTGACTCTGGTGTTGCACACCAGTAGACTGGATTCCCTTCTCCTCAGGCTCTTGTAGTCAAGTGAGAAGGACAGTGTTTCTGCTCACACACACAGAGCAGGAGTGTAAGCTGTGGATTTGCTTTTGGCAGCAGGTCTAGTTGGGGTGGCTGAAGCCTGGCTCTCCAGTAGGAATAGTTGAATAGGACACAATACCAGTTTTTCTAACTCAGCCAGCCATATAAACCACTACTGATTTCAGCTTATGATGTCTCAGAAGGCATCTTTTTTGCTGCTGTGTTGCTAGGAGAGGGCAGAGTGGACAGGCAGGAGCAGCAACTCCTATGCTGTAAGGCTCAGAGCAAATGCAAAGCAGTAGGTTAGTGCTGGAAGGAGCAGTTAACGTATCAGGTGACTGCTGGAATCATTCCAACAAAGATCTGCCTAAATACAGTGGGAATACTGCTTGCCCAGTGATGTGTATGCTCTCACCGAGTGTATCTCATTAGCATGTTGTTAATGTCAGTAATTATTGATGACATGAATGCAGAAGCATATGTAGATAATATACAACTACCAGAACTGATAGAAGTGCATCTGTATTTTATGACGGATACTAGCATCTCAGTGAATTTGATCTCTATACATCTGTTGGGATTTAGAGAGGTATCTGGCTGTGACAATCACAAGAAATACAGTGACATTTGTGCCTTCAGGGAAGGGTGTTCTGGGAGCGTAGTCTAATACATAGAGAAAGAGACTTGTCTTCAAAGCTGTGGGTTATCTGAACGATGGCTGTGCTGCTGTGTGAACTGTATTTTATTTCCACTTATTAACACAGGCGTGTGATACTCCTTTTCACCTGTACTTAATCACTGTGGCTTGTAGGTCCTTCAAATTCTCCTCCTTTGGCTTTGCAGTCTGAGCTGGAGGGATGAGCGTACTTCTGCACTGCCTAGGTGGGCGAGGACACATATGCTATGCATGCCTTGGCTTACTGTGCTCAAGCCAGTTTGGCAGCGAAGAGGGTGGGCTTTGGGCTGGTCCCTGGGGGGGTCGGCCGTGCACACACAGCTGCTGTGCTGGACCTGAGAGCAGCTCAGCTCGGCGCCCGCTGGCTGCGTAGGCATCCTCTGGCTGATGCGGGGTTGGTGCAAGATGTTTCCTTTCAGTTACACCAAGGGTGAACCGAGTGCAGCCAGCAAGCTCATGGTAAAGGCTTCTTGCCTCCAAGGTCTGCCTCCAGTTCAAAGCCCTCGTAGCGTACCCCCAGCCTGTGCTGGAAGGTGACAGCAAGCCAGGTGCACCACAAGTGGGGGAAGTCAGTGGAGTATCAATCGCTTTCTTTCTACCCTCCCAAAACACTCACATGCACACAGCATAGTCCTCCCTACCTCCAACGAACCAAATCTAGCACAGACTCAGTTGATCTAAGGAGATCCTTGCCTGCCCATCGCTGGCACCCCAATGCTTAGTCCCGTGGTATTGCCACACCCCCTCCGAGCTCCCCCTCCATCCTGTCCTGACATGCTCCCCTCTGTCCCCGAAAAGAGAACAATCCCCCTAGTCCAGATTTGGGCAGAGACCTGTGCAGTCTCCATCCCCATCTATCACCTGGCCAAGCCAAGATTAAAATCCAGCCGTCCTGCCTGCCCAGCCAGTGCTCTATCATCCCCATTTCCTCAGGACTGCTGACTGCAACCCTGCTGCCATGATTTTGGTGCCTGCTTTGCTTTGGGGGGTCCTGGACAATGTGGCTGGGTGCTACCGTGCAGTGAACAGCCCCATCCCATAGCAGGCTGAGCTTCTTGCACCCGGAGCACTAAGCCCAGCTTTCAAGGATTTTTTCCTTTCTCCCTGCTCCTGTTCCAGCTGGGCCAGTCCCCTCCTCCTCATCACTTCACCAGGCAGGACTGAGCCTTTCTCCAGCACAGCTGCAGCAAATTCCCTTTCTGCCTGCACTGCTGAGAAGCCTTGAGGTGGCCCTGACTCGCTGACTGGCAGTTTGCGTTGGCAAACAGGCGGTAGGCACCGGGCTTGCCACATCAAATGAAAAATATCATGCAACCAAAAATTCTTAGAAAAACCCAAACGCATCTAATCCACCGAATAGGGTGTGCAAGATGTAGGCAGCAAGATCAATTTAGGGCAGGGCAGGAAAAAGCAGGAAGGATGGACAAGGAAAGGGTGTTGTAAAAAAGATCTATTTTATATGTAAAATTTCAGGGCAGTATTTTTTAGCAATTTGCATAATTGGCGACCACAGATAATCCCCTGAAATCAACTAAATATATTACAACTGGGGGCTTTCCAAGCCCAGTTTGCTTTCTGAAATTGATTGGTTTCAGCTTTGCATTTTTTTCTGTGATCGTTCTTTCTATCTTTACCAGCTGAATTTGGCTGGTTTCTAAAATGCCTGATTTGGGAGCAAAACTGAATATTCACCTGGGGATGGCTCACTATGGTGAGTTTGAGTCAATGAAAATGTGACTTAATTTTAGCTTTCATTAGGAAAAGGCAAAAAACAGCTGCTAAAATGACAGATGAAGAAGACAAAGATGTTCTAATGCTTTTCATAAAAAGCCAGGTGAAACTACATTTAAATCTCTGATTGCCTAAACTGTTAGCTGAGGCAAACTGGGCTGGCTCCACTGGAGTTAAATCTGGCCCAGCTGCTCTGAAATGGAGACACTCCAAAGCCATAGCCACTTTGGAGATTTTCTCCTGAATGATTTGCCAAAAGACATAGTGAACTGCTTGCTAAGTGCATGTTTACAAATGCATCTCTTTTCATCCATCTATATCTCTTTCCAATCATTTCTGTGGTCTGTTCTGGAAGCCATCTAAGCGAAAGGCTTCCCTACATCCAATTGTTTCTCTTCTTTAATAGCCATGGTTAAGAAAGTCATATTATTAAATTGTTATATATCCCAGGAACTGGCACGCTCAGATGCAGACGTGAGGGCTATAGCATAAACCCAAACAGTATCAATAGTCACACTTTTATTTTTGTTTAAATAGTTGGTCCCAACTGTACCAAAAGTTGCTTTAATAAGGAGATTTAAGTCAATGAAAAAGCTGTATTTTGACCTTTGAAGCAGCAAGCTGCTTTCTTCAAAATTCTCATGTATATCATTACTGGATATATCTAAGCATCGTGGAGGTTCAGTATTCAGATGATATCACTCCAAACTAATTAGTTGTACTCAAAAGTCTGACCAAGTCAGAGGAAAGGGAATGCAGTGGTTGCCAGTAATGGGAAAGATATTAGGAAACACGTCCCCTGGGTCAAATGCCAAACTTGTACTCAACCAAACTTCCCTTCAATTCAGTGAAAGCATTTTTTCTAAGTTAAGAATGAATAAGATACGAGACAGGAGAGAGAGCCAGCTCCAGGGGGGACACAGCAGCCTTGTGTTTAAGCACGGGACTGAGACCAGGAAATCCTCAGCTCGCCTGCCCACTGGACCGGGGAACGGCTGGATGAGTGGGGAAGGTGCCTCACCTCCCTGTGCCTGCGGGCTCTGATTCATGGGCACTAGAGCAAACATCTGAGATGGGCTGACGTGTTGAGTCCCTGCAGCAATCTGCACCCCACAGCCTGACCTGCTAGGGACTGGTCCATCTTTCTCAGCAGTTTAAGTGCATATGATGGGCCGTAAACTGGGCCATACTCCTGGCAAGCGCAGACTGTGTGACACCAGACTGCCACGGTGTGTCTCGCTAGCCCTCGCCTGCCAGAGCCCTTGTCCTTTCCTGCTGGGAATAGCTGCAATATCTCTCCGCTTTAGGGGAAACTGGATGTGAAATATAACAAATTAGGATGTTTCAAGTGCTTTGAAATCCTCAAACCAGAAAGCGTGAAATACTGTCTTCGCTCTTTCTCACACATGCACAAAATGGTACCTGTTTTTCACTTTATTTTGGGGATTTCCTACAGCAAATTGTATAGCTATTTGCTCATTGGATTTGGTTTTCAGGTCCTTCATGTATGTGAAGCAGTTTCATTTTGATGCCACTGATCAACACTGCTGTTGCAGTATGACCAAGGAAGAAGATGGCTTAGCTCATGGTAGATCAAAATTGGATGTAGGGTAGATATAAAATATAAAACGTAGAGACCAGTGTGGAAAAGGTACTGATTATGTTTGTTGACAGCCTTCGGGGCCAGGCCCACTGCTGATGCAAAGTGACAGGGATAAAAGCTTTCTGCAGAGACAAGAGCTTACAGACATGCCCCTGTTGAATGGCCATCCCGATAAATGGCATTAGCCCCGATCCAAGCCCATGTGTGACACCAGCTGCCCATCAGCATCAGATCTGCAGCTGCACTGCCCCTTTAAAAGCTCCAGTTGCTGGTCACTCTTTTTAATTCATCATCAACATACCAAAAAAATGAGCCCCCTTTATGATTCAGCAAAGAATAACATTGCTGGTTGGAGATCCTGGAAGTCTGGAGGCCATCAGGTTTTAAAATTTTTACTCTGAAGGAATTTCCTTTTTTAATATCGCTGTGCTCTCTCTAGCCAAAGCCAGGAAGCTGACTATCTATGGACAACAGTGACCAAAATTTGGTTTTCCTGGAATTTTCTCTTTTCCCTCCACACACCCACACAATAGGCTTTTTAGGATGCCTGCAGCCTGTAATTTGCCTTTCTAGCCTGATAATGTGGCTTGCAGAGGCATCGGTTTTGCCAAGTCATCATCTGGAAGGAACACTTTGTTATGCAACAGGCTTCATTTTCCCCCTGCGTGTCCTATGGCCCACGGTTGCCACTGAGCCCAGCTCCAGCCAAACGGGCTGTGTCAGAACCACCGTGCAGACACTGGGAAGCGGGAGGAAGACCATGAAGTCTGGGAAAGGGCCTGAAACTTTCAATTTCAAAAGGCACAGCCCAGAAACCAGAAGGACCAAGAACCCAGTGCTGTGGTTTCCCTTTGCCTGACTAAAGAAAATAGCTGCTGTCTATTTTTACTAAAAATGTGGGACATGGGGCCCTCTCTTCCCCCTGCACAAATGGGGGATGCTGCTCACAATGAAAGAGTGGGGGAGTGGAGCAGGGGGGGGTCATCCCGGATTAAAACCAGCTGACTGGTCCACAGAAATCTCTCCCGTAGATTCTTCAAATATTTCTTGCCCACACCACTGGAAGATTTATTTGTAAGGTGAAAGAAAGTTAGTTGAGAAAGGGATTTGGGAATCTCATCTCACCTACAAAAATTCCTCTTTTTCATTTTAAGGCAGGGATGGGATTGATCTAATTCTCTCCCCCTTTCTCTTCTCCAGTTCCGCATCACCGTGCTGCATGGTGTTCCCAGGGCATTCAGCATGACAAATCAACGCTGATGGCATCATTAAAAATTTGCAATGTGTCATATACCTTGCAGAAAATGAAAGCCATCTGTACAAGTGTAGAAATGGGATTCCAGCGTGTGAAATGTGTGTTAGGTATGTGACCTTTGTGTTCACTGTCATGAGTAGTATTTTGAACCTCTAAACCTCTGATCAAAAAGATGTTTTTCATTTTCAACAACAACAAAAAAATCCTTACCAGGGAGAACAAAGACTTCAGTCTTGTTTTACTTAGGCTTATTAACTTCGTATGTTTGTTTTTTATTAAAAAACTCTTTTTAGATGACCGAAAATACAAAAAAAAAAAAAGTACTAAATGTGTCAAAATGGCACACATAGAAATTACTTGTGTGGGGGGAGTAGCTATGTGGCAAATCATTCCTTTGGTTCTTTGTTCCTTAGATGAAAACTACATAGAAGTGTATATACTGAGGAATACTCCGGCAGAACTGGACAGAGGTGTTCCAGCCGAGTCCCTTTTGTATGATACTGCATCCCCAAAGTCCTCAATTTCTACAAATTCCATTGCTCCATTCCCTTCTGCACAGGAGCAGCTTTCTCCCCAGGACGGCAGATATGGGTTAATGTTGCGAGTTGAGTTTGGGCTGGTCTCCCTCCAATTCCCAGCATGGTGCTCTCAGCCCAGCAACAGGGCGGTGCAAAATGGAATATACTGCCCTGTGCAATGAAGCGTTACAGGGGCACGTAGTGCGGAGGTGCATCGTTTTAGAGGGTGAGGCAGGCAGAACTGGCTGATATAAGCTAGCGGAGCAAGAGATGCTGGTGGTCCAGAATGTATTTCTTCCCTCTCAAAATTGTGATTATAATCATTTGGTTCCAACTGCTGCTGCAAATGCCACATTGCAGCACACTCCCAGTGGCAGAGAGGTTTATACAGGCAGGTCATCCCCTTTGGGCACATTGCCTTTGCAACCACTATTGGGAGCTTTCATTAAAAATGGACCTCCTGAGCTAATTCTCTCAACTCAGCGAGGAACTTTTAATTTGCAAGCTTGAAGGCAATCCATTCCTCCTTCCCATCCGAGAATCTGTTGTACATTTTATACTGTTTTCTAACCCTTCCCATTGGCACTAGCAAAGTCGAGACATAGCAGTTTCTGCGGCCAGTGACAAACATCAGAGAGCAACGTGGCCAGAATTACAGCCCGTTGTCTTCCACTTCCCAGACCAGAAAGCAATTACCGCTGGGTCAACTAGAAGCAGATTCAGGCACCGGTGCAGAGCAATTCCTGTGCTGTGCAAACCCAGTGCAAAGACTCTGAAATTCCTAGAGTAAGTAGCCATTCAGTGTACAATTTGCAAAGGTGTTTCCAAACAATTGTTAATTATTCGGAAAAACCAGCCAAGCCTGACAAACCTTTATCTCACCAGACACTGTGGTTGCTATCTCCCATGGAGCTGCACCAGTAGTAACAGGAGGGTAACTTTTGGAAGACAGCGGGCTCAGTATGGACTGGCTCCAAGTATGTACACAGCTGATTATTTTCACAGCCTTGAAGGACTTGGCTCGCACACGCACAAAAAGTATAGGACGAAATGCTGCAAAAGTTACTCTTGGAATTGGGCTGATGGAAGCCTCCTTGCAGACGCCGGGACTGTCCCTCTGCAGCCTGGCTGGCCTGCAGGGACCCGGGAAGGGAAGGGGGCTCCGAGGGAAATGTGCGTTGGCCGGTCCGGCGACGGGGCGAGACCGGGGAGGGGGGGGGGGGGGGGGGGGGGGGTGCGGCCGGTTGCGTCTGTGTGTCCCCCAACATGGCAGCAGCGCCCTGCAGCCGCCCCACGTGCTGCCGTCCCGCCGGCGCGCCTCTCGCCCCGCCCCCTGAGGGGGAGGGGGCGTGGCCACCGCCCGGTTTCGGCGCGTCTCCTGCCGGCCTGCCCGCGGATTGGCGGGAGGCGGCGGCGGCCCCGCCCCCTGGGAGCGCGGCCAGTTCCCGGCGTCCCGCGGCGGCTGCAGCGGAGCCGGTGGGGTGCGAGTCTCTCTGTCCGTCCGTCCGTCTGTCCGCCCGCTTTACCCGCGCCCATGGAGCTGCTGTGCGTGGAAGCCGTCCCCCGCGTCCCCCGCGCCGGCCGCGACCCGCAGCTCCTGGGGGACCGGCGGGTGCTGCAGAACCTGCTGAGCCAGGAGGAACGCTACAGCCCCCGCGTCTCCTACTTCCAGTGCGTGCAGCGGGAGATCAAGCCCTACATGCGGAAGATGCTGGCCTTCTGGATGCTGGAGGTACGGGGCCCCCGGCTGCCTCCTCCCCCGCCGCAGCTCCTCTTCCCTGCCCGGCCACCGGCGTTTTTCCTCGCCCGCCGGCCGCGCTTGCAAGCGTGCTGGCTCCGGCGGGGGGGAGCCCAGGGCAGGAGCACCCGACCCGTGATTCCGTGGGATCGTTTCGTGCATGGGTGCAAGAGATAATCCAGGGGACAGGAAAGCCTTGAAGTCTCCGGGCTTGGTATGCGCCGGAGGTCAGGTCTCCGGTTTGGGGGGCGCTGTGCCGGTGGGGAGGAAGAGGGTGAGGAGGGCAGTTGCAGCGGGGCAGTATCTCTGGGAGTGCTGGCTCTGCTGGAAGGTGTGATTGCCCCGTGCGGGAGGAGCAGATTCGCCCCCCCTCGCACGTCCCGAACCCACAGCCTGTGCTCACCCCACCCTGGGGACGTGCTGCCGTCGGACCCCTGTTTGCACCCTGCTCCCCAAAACTTCTGGGCGGAGAGCTGGGCTGTGCAGCCAGCAGGCTAGAGGCTCGCGTTTCCTGAATGGGGCTGAAAATGCGTGCTTAAACAGGGGGAAAATAATATTGCTACCATTTACTTCCCTAAATTAAAAATGAATGCGGCTCTCTGCGGGATACAGTTCAGTGGGGGAAATCTCATGGGCCTCTTCACGAGGTGGTCAGAGTAAAGAGTCTCAATAGAGAAGGAAAGACCAGAGACTGCAAAGGACAAATGACGTTGGGATTGACCCTGCCTGCTCTCCACCCCGGCTGCTGTTGCAAGCTGTCCTGCTTCTGTCAAAAGAAATAATGAACAAAATGCTTTTTAAAGTTTTGTTTTTTTTTTTCTTTCTTTCTTTTTCCCCTGCTATTATAGTTCTGTTTCTGCAATTTCCTTTTGGAGAAGGGTAGTTAGATAAAAGCTGCTTTGGAGCCTGTTCCCGTGAAGCCCTAAAGGCAGTCAGAAAGCGGATGACACTTGGCAGTTGTCGTGATCGTGCGTGTCGGTGTCCCCAGCGCTGGGGCAGTCGCTGCTGGAAGGAGAATGGTGGTGTTTGCTGCTGTATGAGGAGAAACCTCAATGTATTTATGGTTGTGTCGAAAGAAGGAAGTTAAATATGATCAGTGTTTTGATACTGGTTGAGAGATAAGAGCAGAGGGCTGAAATTCAGAGCTCCTGGATTCTGTTTGTGGCTGTGGGAGGAGGAAGGGTTTTGGGTTCTGCCATTGATTCTTCTTGTGTCTCTGGGCCACGTAAGGTGGAATTGCCAGAAGTGACTGTGGATCCTGCCCTGTTAGGTCTCTAGCTGGAGATATGCTGGAATTGTTTATTTTCTCCAGAGGTCCCCAGTCCCCACAGAGCAGAAAATGGCAGCTTTGCTGGAGACATCCCCAAAAGGGAACGTTAAAAAAGGGGCCAAGTATAGCAATTTTGGTCTAACTTATATGTAGCTAGGAAGAGTGCACGGTTAAGTTCTGCAGCTTTCCACAGGAAGATGGTCTTGAGGCATTGGTCAGACTTATTGCTGGTATCATCCTGCTGAAGTCACAGGCTTAACACCTGTAGTTAATTTACTCCTTAGCACCAAGGAGCCTTCAAAGCCCTGCAGATAGGTGTGAAACACCATCATGACAAGAAGCTTTGAAGCTGCGGTGCAGGCAGGATTGGGGGAGTCCTGTGCTGATGAAAACTTCCTTTTATTTTATTTTTTTCTTTATTTTTGTAATTGGGTTTTGTCAGGTGTGCGAGGAGCAGAAGTGCGAAGAAGAGGTCTTCCCCTTGGCCATGAATTACGTGGATCGCTACCTGTCGTCAGTCCCCGTGCGGAAAAATCACTTGCAGCTTCTGGGAGCAGTCTGCATGCTCCTGGCTTCCAAGCTGCGAGAAACCATGCCCCTGACCGTGGAGAAACTCTGCATTTACACAGACAACTCCATCACGCCTCAGCAGCTCCTGGTAACCACCCCGATCTGAAAGAGCCCTTTACCTCCTCCCCAGCTCTCTTATTTCCTGCATCCTGCTACTTGGCAGCGTACCTGGCTCCGTGTCTCCTCCTGTTTTCTTTCTCCCATTTCTTCACTTTCCTCTGCATTCCCCAAGCAACCTCCTCTCCTCCTTGCCCAGGTGGGTGCGATGCCCGTCGCTGGAGACCTTTCCTGTTGGAGGAAGCAGAATGGTCACCGCCAGGTTATAGAGAAAATTCCTTGTGCCTTAAGTGCTGGTTGCCAGCGCTGAGCTGCCGCACCGAGCTCACTCTCGGGCGCTGGTTTGCTCTCGAGTGACAGCTCTGGAGAACAAAGGCTCCCGTCTGCGCAGCCAGCGGGGCACGAGGCGGGGGCTGCCGCTGGGGCGTGCGGCTCTGACTTGCCCCGGCTGCAAAGGGGCATGACGTGGGAGATGCATTTCCACACCGGCAGGAAAAATGAAGCTTTAAGTGGAGAGTTAACTGGCAAAATGAGTGGGAGCCTTTCTCACCTGGGATCCGGCTGGCTGGGTTGTACGACCGGGGCTGACACGGCTGCTGAGGGGCTGGAAATGAATGGGACCTCGCTGGTGCCCAGGTCCTGCTCCGCACCCTTGAGTTAAAGCAGAGCTACTTTGCCTCTCCCGTCAGATGATCTGGCAGCAGCTGTGTAGGCTTTGAAAGGCAAAGCGTTTTCATGTCTGATAAAAGTGCAAAGCAAAGATCCAGACCTCTGGGTTCAACTTTGCCAAGGGGGGAGGATGTTGGAGAACCCCTTTTCTTGGGGGCCTTCGGTGCTGGTAGATCAGAGCCCTCAGGAGGAAACGGCCACCTCGCTTCGAGTAACAAACATCCCTGGAGACGGTTTGTCTACGAGAATTTCTCAGGGTTAGTCATCGCCTTATTAAATACATATTTTTTTGGGCTGGGGTGGGTGAGATGATCTGAGTGTGATTTGTCCCCAGGGTGGGGAGTGAACCCACAAAACTTTCAGGTGTGAATCGGAAGGCAGTTCTGGTAACTGGGGAACTCTAGTATGAACATGGTTTTTCCAAGTGCCAGCGAAGGCTGGGGAAAATCCCCTCACCTCCCTACCTCTCTCCCTGTAGCTGTTTGTGGGTGGTTGTTGCCTTAAGTAGCACTCATGGAAAAAAGTAGGTGGATCATCACCATGAATAGTGGCGAGGGATGGGAATGCACAGAGGAAACGCAGGTGCTCATTGCTCCTCTGGATGCTGAGCTGTGGTCGTGCTGCGGGGGGCTGACACAAAATCTTTCTCCTGCTTTCTCAGTAAATCTTCATCCTTGAGAGCACCTCCAGCAATGGATTCTGCATGGGTATCTCCCCAAGACTGGGATCCATCACGTGAAACTAATCTCAGCCTGTAATGGGAGGGTTCCTGTTGGCCCTGTGATAATGAGGGGGTTAACATTTAGCTGGAAAAAAAGGCGGGGGGGGGTGTGGAATGAGAGTTGGTTTGCATTCACTTTTCTGCTGGACCAGCAGAAGTTGCAATTGCCTCTTGCAAAAGCAACAACCTGAGCAGAAGGTGCCTACCAGATGTCTTGTAGGCAAGCAGGCTGCGTTTCAGAGTGTGGACAGGGCTCTCCATGCCCTCGGGAGCATGAAGGCGATCAAAATGCATGTTGTGGGCCAGTGTCAGGTTTGTGTCTGTTCGGAGTGATGGATAAGCTCTGTCCAACAGGAATATGGGTTGCAGGAGGGTGAATTTACTGCCACGCTTCACCTCTATCTTCCTCTCTGATCCAGACTTTACAAGGGAGTCCTGTCATCATCCCTGCAGACTAGGGGAGATCATCACAGCAAATTCTAGTGATTTCTGGGCTACAAGGAGTTGGTCTCGGTGGGCACCTTGCGCATATCTCCTATGGATCCCAGTTGTATTTCGTTCTGATTTATTTGGTGATTTATTCTTGGTGAGGATTTGCTTTTTTTGGTTGACTCTTGAGCTGTATTTGTACTAGGCTCCTTCCAAAGGAGAACAGGTAGGAGATGTGCAGGTGGGTGGTAGGCAGAGCATGTGCACTATCCCTGGAGGCTTTCTTTCACTCTTGCACTCAAATGCTAATGCCTCCTCACTCCAAGTTTTTTTTTTTATTTCCTCCCCCCAGAGGTTTGTCAGCAGGAAGCTGTGGCCAAGCAGTGCCACAATGTCCGTCTCCCCTTCTCCTGGCACCACTGGGGTTGAGATGAAGGAGGAAAGTGCTGTCTGCTGCCTCTTGCTCACTTCTGATTGTGCAGGGCTCGGTACCGGAGTTTTCCTCCTCTGTACTTTTTTCCAACCAGGCTCCTGGGTTGCTCTCAGTGCAGCAGGAGACACCGCCGGATGGTTGGCCCAGATCTCTTTCATCGTTGCACTCCAGAATCAATATGCGGTTGAGGTGGACAAGAATTTTGGGCATCAAAAGTCCTTTCCTGGGATGGCTAACGATAGCTTTTTCAGGCAAATAGGACCTCTTTCCTCTTTCCCAAGGGGATGGCTGTGAACGCTCGGCAGTGCAGGGGCTTATTCCTGGTAATTGGTGCTAGCCAAAGGGCTGAGCAGAAGGCATCACAAACCAGCCACCGCCCTTAAGGAGGGGTGCTGAGGCATTTGCAGATGTCTGGGCAGGGGCTGCTCTGCAGCCCGTGATCTGGTGGTCATCTTTCCCTGCCCAGCACAGGGCTTGCTTTCGGTAGATGTTTAACCCTGTTTGGAGCAGATCCTGCTCCAGTCTCCCGTTGCTCTCCAGTGTAAAGAGAGAGTGGAGGTAACATCTGAAGATAACGGGAAGGATTTGTCTTTGCTTTGGGAGCTGACAAGAGTTAATACCCTGATTACAAAACCAGGGCGAGCTGCAGTTTTCCTCCTCTGTGCTAATCGTGGTAATGTTACTTCTCTTTCACAATCTCGCAGTGGAAGAGGGTGGGGAGGGGAAGGGGAGCTTCTTCATCAAGGTTTGGACAATGGTGCATCCTGGCCTCTTCTCATGGATCGCTGCCATTTCAGTGTCCAGCGTGTCCTCCCCAGCCTTTTGGAGGAAGCTGGCTCACTTTCCCAGTAGGTTTGCTTCCTTCTCTTGCCGGGATGCTTGACACCAGCTCAGCGGTTTAGAAAGGACATATTTGAAACAAAATCTTGATAAAGTTATTCTAGGGAGAAGGAAATGATGCAACGGGGGACTTGGCCATTTGGAGGAAGTTGGATTTCCGTGAAGGGCGTTATCTAACCTACCTTTTTTTATTTTTTTTTAATAAAGGCTTTTCTGGCCTGTGCAAGAACGTGTTCAGCTGCATGAAGGCTGGGGAGAGCAGTTGTAGGCCACGTTCACCTGCCTGGTTTGCTCCTAACACATTGGCTTGCCTCTGAAGTCTTTGACCTAAGGTTAGTTTTGCAAAATGCCAGGTATTTCCTAGCAAAGACTGTAAGAACGATCAAGCCACTATGCAGCTAATGAAGGGAGCAGCAGTGACAGCAGGCCGTGAGGGGTGAAAATAAAGAGGAGGTAATAGCTGAGTAGAAAGGGATGTTTACTTGTGATAGAGCATTGCCTTTCCAGAAGACATGCTTGTATTTTACAGTTTACCTTCTGCTTGTTGCATGGGTCGGTCAGATGTGACCGTTTGTGTCTGAAGTTGGCACCTTTACCCTTCGCATCCCGACTTGAACTCTGGGCAGGGGATGGAAACAAACGTTTGCCCCAGATTTCCTATTTGCAAATGGACTTTCATGGCTGCTCATTTCTGTAGCTGTGTCTCAGCTGCCGGGTTGGGTGGGTGGCTAGCAGCAACATCAGCAGCTCTTTCCACCCTCTTTTTGACTCAGCTCGCGAGCACAACGGAGAGCAGCCTGCTCCCGCTTCGCTGGTGCCTCACCAAGTCTGTGATAATGTGAAATGGTACCTTATCAACCTGAGTGACAAAATCAAACGTGACTTCTTTTTCTCCTGCAGACAGGGCTGCTGCAGAGGGGAGCTGAGTGCTTTGCTCCCTGTGCAGCCTTGCCAGATAGGTTTACACAGACTCCTTGTAGGCACAGCGGGTGTGTGGGTGTTGCTGAGGGTAGATGTACAGAGTGGCTGTCACTACATGAAAGGGAGAGAAGCCGGTGTGACTGTCACATCCCAGACTGAGTTTGCAGAGCTGTAAATTGAGTAAAACAGCCTCTGCTTGTCACTTGGGTCTGTCTTGGTGAGAGGGTGCAGAGGCAGCAACCGGGGGCTTGAGGCCGTTTCACTGCAACAGGGTTGTGCTCCGAGATCACCTTGTCGGAGCAAGGGAGGCAATGGGAAATGGTCGCTTTCCTTCCTTCTTGTTTTTCATTTTTCTTTCTCGTGCTGCGTAGCCAGGAGAGATCAAGGGAGCAAGCTTGCAGAGGGGGAAGCTCAGTTGCTCTGCAGTGTCCCCCCCTAGAGACGCTGGCTGAGCGTGGAGGGGCTCTGCCCTGGGGGCTCTTGCAGAAGCGGGACCTGATGCGTTCCCAGCGATGGGATGCTCAGTGGGCAGCACTGGCAGCTTGCAGCCCTTCCACGAGGAGGGTGGGCTCTGCAGGCTGGAGGAACAAAGGGACGTTTTCCACTTTCTTCCTCTCTTTCATTAGCCAGGCAGAGACCGATTCAATTAGGTGCAAAACAAAATGCCAGGAAAAGGATGTTTGCTATACTGAGTGGTGCTGCTGTCGCAAACCTGCTTGCCTATCTCTTGCAGCCTTTTGTTCTGCTTCTTCCACAGATAAAGTGATTCAGAGCTTCTGACATGCTGCTCTGAGAGCGGGAAGTCCCCAGGGTTAGCTGGAGAGAAGCGAGGAGCGGGGTGGTTTGGCAGGAGAGAGGCTTCCCTGAGCTAAATCCTGTGAGCTGGTGACAGTCCTTGGCGCCTGCCGCCTTCAGCTGGCATCTCGAGTGCCGGCTGGGTCTTGGGATCAGGCCTTTTGTAACAACGAGGTTTTTAAGAAGACGATGAACCTGTGTACTAGCTGGAAAAGAGCTGCTGTTGTGCACTGCAAACGGACAGGCTGTTGTTGTCCCAGATCAGTCCTGGTGTGGCAGGAGCCGGCTTGTCTCAGGTGAGGTCTCATGGCTGAGCGGGTCTGCACCCTGGATCTTCTCCTGAGGACAAAATGTGTCCCAGCAGGGACAGGCTCTCTGCCATACCAGTGTGGACGTCGTGTGCCCCTGGTGACTCCCAGTAGCTGGTTTGCAGCTCTGGGAGGACAGGCAAGGAGCGAGAGCCCGGATGACGCTGGGCTGGTGTTCCCTCTGTTCTCGGGAGCTCCCCTTTCAGGTGCAGTGAATCCTTCTGGCTTGCTTCGCGAGCAGCCACCTCCAGGTCCTCCCTTTGACCTTCTCCCTGGGTCTGCAGAAGCGCCACACTCCCAGCTCACGTGGAGAAGCCCAGCTGGAGCTGCCTTGGCCTCTCGCCCTCGGGGCAGTGACTCCCGAAGGTGTCGGCAGTCCCCTTCCCAAGAAAATGGGCTGAAGCACGAGCAAGCAGCCAGCTGTGGGCTCCAGATGAGCAAGAAGTAAGGACAACTTGTCTCCATCTCCAGCGACTCCTTCCCTGCGTCACCTTGCTGAGTTGCTGCAGTTTAACCACTGACCAGCACTACCTGTTTTTTCTTCTTTTACCCAAGGCTGATCACTCCCCTCTGTTCCAATCTCCCTGTTGAACCCGCCGCTCTCGGTGACCCGTGCTGTGATCCTCAAGCTCTGGAGCTCATAGCTGGGTTTCGTCTTGCTTTTATCCTCTGGATTTGGCTTAAAAATATAGAAAGATTGGCAGGCTGGCCATCCATATGGGAGACTAGTGAGAGTGCTGTAGCGAAGCACTGCTTTCTGGTGAGAAAAGTGCAGGCAGTGAAATGGCAAACGGCACGTTTGGCCTCATGGGGGGATTTGGAGCAGGTTGAGCAATGCTGTTCATTTAAGCAACTCAAAACTGGTATTGTTGTGTAAGGGGGAAGAGTGGGTTTTTTTTTCTTTTTTTTTTTTTAAAAAAAAAAAGAGCAAAAATTAAGATCTGCCCTTATGAAAAATCTCACTTCTTCAAATCCATCTGTTCTGGCAGCCCTTTGGCACGTCTGTGAGCCGCACTGACCTTGTAATCCTAGACCACTTGGAAAAAGAATAGATGCTCTGCTGGGTAGGACTGGGTTCTGAAATGGAGATACCTGATACAAATCCCGATTCAGCTCTGTCCTTCCAAACCTGGAGCTTCAGCTCCTGCAGGGTGTTTTCCTTTCCCAGCACATCCGCAGGGCCACTGTCACCCCCTGCTAGCAGGGAGGAGGGACATGGGGGGCATCTTCTGTGGCCTTTCTGGCGTACCTGGACCCCATTGCCAAAAGCAGATTTGCTGCTGATCCAGAGGATGAGATAAATTGGGGGCCAGAGATCTTCATCGTGGCTCGGGATGTGGGGGGAATTGGGACCGGCAGGGAGGGTGGGGTGGCTGGGTGTGGGCTGCCCGTGACATTGCTGCTGGGATGGGAAGGGAAAAGATCCTGGGAAGACGCTGCTCTCGCCTCTCCTGAGACGGCTGTCGGTGGCATGGTCGTACCCAGATGTACATCAAAGCCACCCAGCCCTGTGAGACCAGTATGTGTGTGGCCTCCGAGTCTGCTTCACCTGCTGCTCTAGCTAAGTCACGTAGACCTTGACGTTGATGGCAGAGTGGGGAGCTGAATGCAGGGGTCCCAAATTCTGTTCTAAGGCTCTAATCGTGGGGTTCCCCTTGCTTATACCTTGCTGGATGGGTGCTCTGGTGCCACCTGGTCATGCGAGGACTTGTTGGGTGGTGGCTCTGCCAAGTGCCTGCCCGTGGCTGCTCGGCACTTCGGTTTCCTTGTCGGCGTCAGGACTAATGCCCAGAGCTGGAAGAGCCTGCGAGAGGCTGAGCAGATGAGAGGAGCAGCCCAGGCTCCAGCTGAAATCCGCAGGGGGCACCCGGCCTTCCCACCATCTGTTCCCCAGCTTGCAGATTGCACAGAGACTGGGCTAGTGGAAGATATTACAAAAATCTCTGCTAGATGGTTAGAGAGAGCACCACGACATGGGAGGGAGACGTTGGCAGCCACCTGGTATGTAACTGGGAAGGAGCAGTGAGCTGTTGCTTGTATGTCAGTGGGTGAGGTGGGCATTACCGTGGTTCTTCAGTGCCTCTTCCCCCTGCGAAGGTGCTGGGGATGCTCTGCTGAGCATGACTGGAGGCTCTTTTGGCGCGATGAGCAGGGGAGGTTCTGCCAAGATGCACGTCCCCAGCGTGGGAGCTCCTCTGTAGGGCTGAGTGCCTGGTGTGTGTTTGAGCTGAAGACCTCAGCACCTCGTCTCCAGCCCTTGAGCTCTGCGGGGATGGAAGCTCTCATGCAGGAGCTTGGCCTGTCTGGATGCAGCCCTGAAAGCTCAGCTGTGCTTCCCCCACCTTCCCTTGCTTCGGTGTGTTGTGCAGAGGGGCTGGCTGCGGAGCAGCGATTGCCTCCGGCGGTTCACCGGCCAAGGAGCTGCTTTAGGAGGGAGTCAGCTCGCTACCTGGCTCCGAGGGGCACACGGAGAGGTGAGCTTCTCTCTTCCCTTTGCTGTAACGGTGGCAGCCCCGAGCTGGATTGCCCCTGGGAGCCTGGACATCAGCCTCTCCTTTCGGGAGTGGAGAAGGAATATGGGAACGGTGTGCCAACTGCTCCTTGCTCTGGTTTTTCTCCTGCGGGCTGTTGCAGCAACCTTGCAAAGCAGAGGAGTGTTAAAGGCTGATCCGACTGCACCTTGGAAAGAAGAAACCGGATTTATCGCTTCCTCTTCTGATCTTTACAACGGCTCAAGGCTGGATTTGTGCCAGTCGCAGGGCAGGGATGTTCCCTCTTTTCTTCCCTGTCTCATGGATTGTTCTGGCCTACCGTCCCTTCCCCAGCCTTATCTGCCCTCGCATCTGGTGAGTGTTTCTGCCTGGCCTAGCCCCGCTGAATAACATGCTCTCTCTCTGTCTGACTCTGCAGGATTGGGAGATTCTAGTCCTGGAGAAGCTAAAGTGGGACCTGGTCTCAGTGATAGCGAATGATTTCTTGGCTCACATCCTCCATCACCTCCCGCTGCCTAAGGACAAGATGGAGCTGGTGAAGAAACATGCACAGACCTTTATCGCCCTGTGTGCCACAGGTGGGTGCCTGCTCCCACTGCAGACGGAGAAGCCGGGGCTCGAGTCAGGCTTTGCTGGGTAACCTGCAGCAGGTCTCCACTGCCCTGGCTTTTCTGGGGAGCTGAATGCCTGCCTTCGTTCAAATCAGAGCACTGTGCTGCTCAGTGACGTGTTTTCTATCCCTGACAAAGGGGGAGAACCGTCTAGGGGGCTCTTGGTGGGTGCCTGAAAGATGCCAGGAAAGAGCAAAGCCGCCGTGCCACCCGCCTTGTGCAGGCTGTGACTGCGGGAGGGCGTCCAGGGTAAAGGCGGCGTTGAATCTGGGCTTTTCTCAGTCTCGCTCTAAGTCACTAGAGCAACCTCATCTTCAAGACTTTTGGTGAGACAGACCCACAGAAATAGTTTAATGGAGCTTGCTGCTCTGATGCTCTGCCTATTTCTTGTTGCTTCACTCCCGTTTCTCCCCGTTAAGCTGGAGAGACCCCTCTGTCTGGCCCTCTCTAGTTTTCCAGGGAAACCCCAGTCTGAAGAACTCGCCACGCACATCCTTGCTAATGGCTGCTTCTTTTTGCCCCTTGTGTCCCCATCCCGGCTCTAGACTACACTTTCGCCATGTACCCTCCCTCCATGATCGCGACAGGCAGTATCGGGGCGGCGATCCACGGCCTGACGGTCTCCGTGAACGATTTCACCGGCGAGGCGATCACCGAGCTGCTGGCCAGCATCACTGGCACGGAGGTGGTGAGTGTTGGCGGGGGAAGAGCGAAGCGGTTTTGCTGCTGGATCTGGTCTAAACCCTTCCTCTTTCTGCTGCTCTTAGAGGGAGAGGCACTGAGGCTGTTCGTAACGATGCTGACCTTGGTTTGAGGAGGGCCTAGAGATGAGCGAGCACCCCTAAACGCAGCACCCTCGGTCAGTCCCGCGGCCGCAGTTGGCTCCTGGCCGGCGGGCGCTGCCTGTGCGGAGCGGGGCGAGCTGGGGGACCCTTTGAACAGCAACACAAAAGGGGGAACGTCTGTTCCCTGCGCGGGCAGGTGTTGGCGGGATCGGGTTGACAAGGTGGGACGGGACAGAGAGAAAAGCTGGGCTCAGCATCTGCTAACCTCCGCCGGTGTCTGGTTGCAGGTGCCCAGACTCGGGTGGGAAGGGGGTCGGGGGGGCACAGAGGGTTTCAGGACGGTGGCTTTGCTGGGGACACCAGGATGGGGGGGGGGGCGTCTGCCTGTTCCTCCACTGCCCTTTCAGTGGGGACGAGGGACCGTCCGGCTCCCCGTTTCCAGGTCACTTCTGCTGCAGCAAAGTAATCGGGAGCTTTTTTTTTTTTTTTTTTTTGTTTCTGCCAAAGGCCCCTTTTGATCTTTTCTTCTGCCCAAGCGCTGATGCCGGCAGCCGGGCGCGGGGTTAGTTACAGTCCCCTGACAGCAGCGCCGGGAGTTGGAAGAGGTGCCGGTGCCGCAGCGGGTGGGAGGCTGCGGCGAGGCTTTGTCCAGGCAGGGAGGGGACGGGGCAGGAGGACGTCCTGATCTATTTGTGTGGCTTCAATTTTTTTTTTTTTTTTTTGTTGTTGTTGTTGTTTGCCGGAGCCTTTTTAAAGAGAGAGAATCAGTGCAGCCAGCTGCTTTCAAGCTGCTGCGGTGAATGGGACAGGGGCTGAAACCTGCTGTAGGTCGGGGCTGGTGGAGGGAGCAGGTGGGAAGCAGGAAGGGCCCCGCCGAGGGAGGGGAGCCAAAATGGAGCTCAGCTTCACCTCTGCTCCCCTCCCTCCTCAGCCCAGAGAGGGCTTCTGTTCTATCCCACAGCCTGCCCGAGCGTGAGGTGCCGCACAAACAGCCCCTGCCCAGGCAGGACCACAGCGTCACCGGGCTCCCCGGGGGAAGCACCCGGCCTTGACCTCCCATGGTTGTGGCGTTGCTGCTTCTCCCTGAACCTCACCTCGCAGCGTCCCCAGACCGTGACTCAGTTTCCCTTTGGCTCCGCACCCGGGGGGGGGCGGGGGGCGATCCCCTTCCCGCAGCTCCTGAGGCTCAGCTGGGCAGTGCGGGGAATCCGTGGGGACGGAAGGGGGATGAGGGAGCAGGGTTGTGCCAGCTCCGTGGCCAGCGGGAGCTGCCCTGCCATGTCGAGGCTGGCTCACTGCTGGCTGTGTCAGCGCTTCGGGTGAGTCTTGGAGCTGCTCTGGACCAGCCCTCAGCCCCGGCGGAGCAGAATCAGACCCGCTGGCTGAGCCAGAGCCCCACGGCACAGCTGCCCTGCAGAGCAGAGCACGCGCGGGCTGGGGCAAACCAAGCTGCCTCCCAGGCAGCCCCCCCCTCCACCCCCAGACCCCTGAGGCTTCACCAGGCAGCAGAAGAGCCTGGCTGCCCGTGGCCAAGGCAGCTTTTAGCATCCCTGCTGCCGTTGCTGATGGAAAAACCCGGTTGCGGAGAGGCCGGCGACGGGCCGGCCGTGGCGCGAGGCCCTGCAGCGAGCTCGGCCCGGGGCTGCAGGCTGGAGGCTGCGCTGACGGGAAGCGGCGTGGGGAAGGGGAGGTGGGCGTTGCTATTTTCGCTCGCCACATCCTCTGTCAGTTTCTAAGAACCGGCAGCGGATTCCTGGTAAGAGATTTCGGTGTGTGACCGTAGCCAGCGAGCGCCCGCGGCGTCCAGCTCGGCTCCGGCTGCGAGGTGTGAAATGCCACCGCTTACCCCTCGGGGAGAGCCCGGCCGGGGTATGCCCGTGGGCAGTGCCTCCCGTGGCTCTCCGTGCTCTGGTGGCGATGTGGAGGAGTTTCCTCTTCTGGTTAGAGGTGGTGTGGGGAGAAAACGGAGCGGGGTTTGCTTTTATTACAAGCGCTACGTCGCTGCTTGCAGTCCCCTGCGCCTTCCTGCCTGTGGGACTGGTTCGTCCCCCAGCGCTGGGTTCCCCGGGAAGGTGCGGGTGAGTGACGCAGGACTCCCCGGGGGGAGAGCAGGAGGGTAAAAGCCTTGCGAGAAGCTACGTGGCCACTGCATCATTCTAACGACCCAGCATCGACGGTGTGTGGCGTGGTAGGGAACACGTGCCTAGAGCCGGGGGAGTCGGGTCCAGCTGCCTTCGAGATCCCCAAAACGACGGAACGTGCGTCAGCCCGGGCACCCAGCGGGGATTCGCCGTGTCCCGGCTCCGCCGTGGGCGGGCAGGGCTGGCAGGACGCGGGGCTGCGCGCAGCGAGCGGGTGACCGCGGAGATGCGGGACCACGACGAGCTCTGGGAGGAGGGAGGTGGGGGGGGGGCTCTGCGGCCCCCGGGCGCACCCGCACACGGCGGGGGGGACCCCCCCGGGGTCGGCTGTGGAGGTTGGTACCGGCTTACCCGGAGTTGTTCTGCTCTACCCTCTCGGGCGGCGGCAGCTGACTGCAGCGATGCTGAAATCACACGCTGCGTCCAGGCACGAGCCCGGATGCTTCGGGAAGCTCCGGTGGGCACAACGTCTGTTCCTCGAGGACGTGGTCAAGCAGGGAGGTGGGGAGAAGACAACCAGAGCGCGGGGCTTCTCCCAGGGAGGGCCCTAGAGCACGGAGAAGGTGGAGATGCCCCTTGGTGGAGAAAGGCTTCTTTGTCTTGCGTGTTTAGATGCTCCGGGGGCCAGAGTCGTAGCCCAGCAGCTGCTCAGAGCTATTTATAAAGCTCCCACCTCGGAGCAGCAGAGAACTGAGGCCTCTTGTCTCGCTCCCTCTCCCGCAGGACTGCCTGAAAGCCTGTCAGGAGCAGATTGAGGCAGCCTTAGCCGAGGGCCTGAAACAGGCGTCCCAAACCCAACGGGAATACAGGGCCGCCAAGACTGCTGCTTACCCGGCCAACCAGCCCACCAGCACGCCCACAGACGTCACGGACATCAACCTGTGACCAGCCTCCCCTTCCCGCGAGCCGCCCGGCCCCGCCGCAGCAGGACCTCGCCCTGGACACCGAAAGGTCGCTGCATCCCCCCTACCCCCCCCGCCAGCCCCCTCCATCGGGCGCCTGCTGAGGATTTGTTCCGCTCGCCCGGGAGCGTGAAGCAGGATCCGTGCTCGCCAGGCGAAGCTCGACGCTGCTCGTCAGCTTCTGCAGGTGGCAGGGGTGAAGCGACCGTTTTCGTGGTGACAGGGCGCGAGAATTGCTGGGGAAGGGGAGCAGGACCCAAAATGAAGTTGTAAAATGTTTCTCAGTTCGTGTTCCTCGTAGCCCAGCTGGCTGCTGTTCGCTGTCTCCTTGGGGGTGTTCACTGTGATGACTTCCAGCCCCGCACGGGCCGTCAGTGATGGATAGCGAGCCTCCTTCCCTGGCCTGCGTGACCAAAACCATTCTAACCCCCCGGCTGGGGTGCGACGGGCCCGCGGGGCTCACGAGAGGGAACCCGGGGTCCTGGAGGAGGGAGCAGGTGCTTGTTGGGCCCTTGGTCCCAATTGCTTCGTGCCAGATTGCTGGGGCTCCTGGGGGGGGTGGGGGGGTGGCGTAGCTGCTTCTGCTTGGAGGGGAAACATGTGGCTTGTTTCTTGTTGCCGTTAGATTTGGGGTTTGTGGGGTGTTGGCTTGCTTGGGGGGACGTGCTGCTCCCCATCGGCGTGGACAGCAGAAGAGAAGTCCTCGCCGTGGGGAGCAGCTTCCTGAGCGAGGCTTGGGCACAATCCCCCTTGGCTTTACGCTGCCCCACTGAGGCTGCTTAATTTATTGTTAACTGCTGGGAAATGAGGAGGGAGGAAGACTTCGCAGTTCCTTGGTGTGGGGCCTGGATGCTGGTCTCGTCTCCTTCCAAAAGTGCCTTCCCCCTTCGTCCCCTTCCCTCGCTCCCTGGGCAATGGGAGACTCACTTGGAAGCTGGTTGGTTTTTTAGGTAGCTTAGACATCAGACTAGGTTTTAAGAAATACATTTGAATGTGCTGCTATAGTCCGAAATGCATCTTCACTCCTCCAAGGCAGGGATCTCGGATCGTGTTCCGGAGGGGGCTGCGTTGCATATTATGTCCGTGTGGGTCCGAGGTGTGTCCTTATAGGGTGGAAAACTTGCTGCGCACTTGAGTTGAAAAGCGATTATTGCATTTTTTTGTATTGTTGTTGTTGATCCTGTCTGTTAGTTTTTATAAAAAGTGTTTTAAAAAAAAAAAAATAATGCTGCTTTTCTAAGAGAAAACCATTAAATAGTGTAATTGTATTAACCAGAAGCCAGAGAGACTCTGCAGGGACGGGAGGCAGACTGTTGCTGCTTGGTGACCTCTGGACCCGTGGATCTGTGGCTGTTGTCCTCCCGTGGGGGATGTGGAAAAGGAGGTAGAAATCTTCCTTTTTGGATGCCACTAGAAACAAAAGTCTTATCAGGTGGGAAAAAATGGGGCTGCTGTTCTTCCACTAGCCTGATTTGTCAAGAAGAGCCATCTGCTGCTGACTCCTGCTAGCAGGAGGGCTGGGGGGTGCGCGGAGCCTGTCTGTACAAAATGAAAAAAAATTTTTATATATAAATGAGTTTTAATTTAAGTGTAAACAGGTTTTGGTGTTCCCATGCAAGAGTCCCGCTGCTGGGAGAATCAGAGGACCGTATGATGTTGCAATAAAGTATTTTAAATGAGCATGACCACCTCAAGGGTTTCCTTTTGCGATCTGCTCGGTGCTGTCCCGGCACAGCTCCTGCCTTGGCCCCGAACCGCTCTGGGGTGGGACCCCCTCAGCTGGGGGATCTCCTCGGCTGCTCCTGGAGGCTCTGGGGTTGCAAGAGCAGGATGGAACCGGGAACGGGCAGGCAGGACCCCAGCAGGCAGCTCCAACCCCGCCGGGAGGTGGAGGGGCGATGCTGCAGCGGCTGTGGGCTGTGTCGCGCCGGCCGAGGCCGTGGGGCAGCTCACGGGTGAACGTGGAACCCAACAACCTTCCTGCGGGCGAGGAGGCAGCGACTTCCCGCCCCCGGCAGCTTTTGAAGCCTCCTTGGAGCGGTGCTGCAGGGGGTTGAGAGCGTGCTGGGTACGCGGCGTGAGCCCGGGCTATCTCTCGCTCTCATCGGCTTTTTGGCTTCTTTAAAGAAAAGGAGATCAAAATCAGGAAGCCAAGGAGAAGGCGCTGCGGTGCGCAACCAGCCGGGGCGGCCGGGCTCTGCGTGCTGCTCCGCTTCACGTGGCTCCTGCTCCCGCCGCCGTCACGGGAGAAGGTGCCAACTCTGGAGAGATGCAGAGATGAGCTGCAGCCGCCTTCCGCACGGGCAGCGGAGGCTGCGGGGGCTCCTCTCCCCCCTCCCCAGGACTTTGGGCTGGTTTCAGGGGTACTCACAACGTGCCAACCTTGCAGCATCGCCAATCCCCCGGGGGCAGCGCAGCGCCTGGTGAGACACGGGGGGGTGGCGGGGGAAGAAGTCCCCGCTGGGTTTTCCAGCAGAGGTGGCACGTGTGCCTGGGCAGGATGCCACAAACGTGGCCCCGTGGCTTCACCAGCCTTGTCTGAGTATAGAGGCAAAGCCAGTGGGGGGCAGCTGGGGGAGGGTTTGGGGGAAAATCCCTGGGGATGGGGAGGCAGCTGCCAATTTAGAGGCAAGGTGGCAGCAATGAGGCTGGTGCTGGCAGGAACGAGGGCCCAGGGCTGAGGGGTGTCCAGGTAGATGGATGAGGGGAATCAGAAGCCACCCCCTGAAAGGAGAGGGGCTCTCTAGAGGAATTTTTTTTGCCCCCTGCAGCCCCCCCCCCCCAGGGTTTCCCCTCTGCTGCCAGCACTGCTGGGCTGCCCCTGCCCACAGCCACGCTCCCCGGGCTGGCCCGCCTGCCAGCACTGGCCGCGCCAGGGCAGCTCGCTCCTGCCTGGGGACAACCGAGCCCTGGGGGAAACCCTCAAGCAGCAACAGGAGGTTGTGGGGTTCCTCCCCCAGGCCCTTCCCAAAAAAATAAGTGGTTTTGGGCTGTGAGAACAATCTGAGGGTCCCAGCCTTGCCCCTCCTCCCTTCTTTTGCCCAACTGTGCAGGGGCTGCTCAGGGCAGAGTGCAGTGAGGGCAAAGGGGGTGCACAGCAAATGCCCCCCCCCCCCCGTCTCCCTTTGCAATTTGGGGACAGCAGCAGCAGTGCAGACTCCCATCGGCAGCTCTGCGAGAAGCCCCGGGGCTGGTGGCTTTGCTCTGCCACCTGCTGGGTACAGGACAAGGTGGGGACAGGGCAGGGATGCCACCTGGATTTTATTTTCTAATACAGGAACAAGCCAAACCCTCCCTTGGGGTGCTGGTGGCAGCAGGTTCCTGGGTGGGGACGGAGTGGCCTCGCCCCGGGCTGAGCAGGGTCCAGCTCGACGGGCACAGCCAGCCCCCAGCGCCCACCCAGAGCAGCAGGATTCGAGCTGGATGCTCCTGCACAGCTTCGCTCACGCTCTGGGCTCCCAACTGCAGCCAGCAGCGTCCCGGGAGCAGGTCAGGCTGGAGCTTTTCCCTGCCTCTCCCTGCTCACTCCACGGCCACGGGCTGCTGCCCCTCCACATCCCGCGTCTTGGAGTTCACCAACTCCCGCCGGATCTCCGGCGAGATCTGCGGGTGGCTGTGGAACTTGAGGAGCTCAAGCAAAGCCTCCTTCTGCTCCGAGGAGAGGTCCTCCTTGTAGCGCTGGGCGAAGGCCAGGAAGCTCTGGTGCCACAGCACGGGCAGGACCCGCTGGTCCGTACGGAAGGCCAGGAAGTGGAAGACGAGGGCATCCACCACGCGGAAGGGCAGGGCGTATTTCTTATCGATGAGGAGCCGGAGGAAGATGCTGTTGGCGCCGCTGTACTGCATCTCGGCGATCTTCAGCATGGCCGCGCTGCGGGGACGGAGCGGGCACCGAGGTGGGGGCGAGGCCGGGCGGGGGCACCCAGACACAGATCGGAGAAACCCGGCACTGAGCCCTGAACCTCAACCCCGGTGGGAGCCGAGCGAACCGCCCCCACCTCCGAGATGGCCGGAGGAGTTGAGGGACCGACCCGAGGGGTTGTGCCGGTGTCACTAAAGGAGACCCTCTCGCCGCCCCCAGCCTCCCCGTGCGTTACCTGGAGTGGAGGACGGGGATGGAGCACTTGGTGAGGATGCTGCCGATGATGATGGCTTCCCGCAGCGTGCAGGTCCCCGACTCGCAGAGGGGGATGAGGATTCCTGAGGGGGAAGAGTCGGGCATCTCTGAATCGCAGCAGGCAGAACCCTGTGAGGGAGCCCCTTCTCCTGCCCCCAGGAGGTGACAGCTCCTCCAGCAGCTGCTGGTACAGCGCCCGCAGCATCTCTCTGCCATGAACTAGCTCTGACCCACCTCAGGTTGCCAGACAAGACCAAGATCAGACCCGAGACAGTTCGGAACCTGCCACCAACCTCCAAAAGAACCCAAATACCTGCCAGCACCTGCGTAAGCCTACGGCACTCATCGCACAGCACAAACCCCTGGGGATTTGGAAGCTGCCTGCCTCATCCGCCCTGGGGGATTCCCTGCATCTCTTCCACATCTCCTCCTCCCCACGGAGCCCCCAGGGCCACGCAGGGGATAGTGTCCTGTCACGCTGGGCAGGGAGGAGCAACACGTGCCCCTGCTGAGCTACCCAGATGGCGAGAGGCTCCCAGGCAGGAACAGCGAGGAGTCCCCACCTTTGAACCAGGCAGCCGGCTTGAACAGAGCCTTCTTCAAAGCCATGTAGAGGTGAAAATTGAGGCGCTTATACTCAGCAATGTCATCCCTGATGCGCGGCAGCAGCACCAGGTTGTAGAACCGCTGGGCCATCCTCTCCTTCAGGTTGGATGAAAATATCCTGGGAAAAGCAAAGCACAAAGTGAGGTTTGGAGAAAGGAGGCCAAGCAGAGGACAGGTTGGTATTTTGTAAATCTGGTTCCAGTTGTGGGATTTTTTGCTTCTTTTATTCATATCATCTGCTCCCAGAGATGATCTTACCTGGTAGCTTGGTACATGGCAGCTGCTGTCCATGTCTCTGGCTCTGTGATGTAGAGGATCTGCTCCCAGTTGGACAAGGCAGGAATGATTTTAAATGCCTTGGGGAGTTTCCCGCTCCTGTATTTGGACAGCACCTTAAAAGACAGGGATACAGGCCAGGCTGTGACATGCAGGCACTGACAGCAGGGCTGCAGGACTTGTCTCACGACCAGGAGAAAGTTGTCCCCTCCCTTTGCATCTCTGGTAAGAAAGGACTATCCCAGGACCATCCTGAGCATGCTGCTCAGGAGTTGGTCACCCGGAAACCCTCTGGGCCCTTCAGTGACCGATCCTACACAAACTGCAGGTAATCCAGAGAAGCGCCTGTGCAGGTGACAGGCTGAGAGAGTGTAGGCACACAGGCGGTGGCTGCGGGGCTCAGCAGGGTGCTTGCCAGACGCCGGGGTAGCACAGCTTGGGGCTCACCTCTCTGACACCCCTGTAGACCTCCAGGACGCGGGGATCAAGCTGGGGCATGGGGCAGCCCGACACCTCCGACAGCGCCGTCTCCACCTCCGTCTGCTTCTCCGTGATCTTCTCCATGATGATGTCCGCCAGCGTGCGCCTGGGGCCGGCACAGGAGGGGTGCGAGTCGAGGGAGGGAACGTGCTGGGAAGCCGCAGCCCCCGCCCCGTCCCTTCTCCCACCGCGTCCTCACCTCAGCGGCGGGTTCTTGTTCATGAACATCTCAATGGCCTTCTCGTCCTCGGGGTCCACCGCCACCTCTCCGCCGTACTCCCCGCTCCGTCCTGCCGCCGCCTTTTCCAGTGAAGGCCACTCCTCATCATCCTCGTCTGACTCCGAGCCGGGGCCACGCACCGCCAGGCCTGCGGGGAAGCGCTGGCTCAGCCCGGGGCCCCGCAGCCCGGACACCCGGGGGTGGGTTGGGGGGCGAACCGGGGGGCTCACCCAGCGCCGTGCTGCGCTGTTTGGGGGCGGCGGGCGCGCCGGGGCCGTGCTCGGCCTCCAGCTCCTCCTGCTGCCGCCGCGCCTGTTCCAGGATGCGCCGGGACAGCCGCGCGTCCACGTAGCCGCCTTCCTCCCCCTCATCCTCCTCCTCCTCGCCGGCGCGCCGCTTCCCCCGCGCCGTGGGCCGCGGGGCCGCGTCCTGCAGGATCTGCTCGGCCAACGGCAACGCGGAGCCGGGGACGGAGCCCCGCGGCCGCCGGGCCTTGGGCATGGCGCCTGGCTTGAGCGGTGAGGGGAGGATGAAGGGGGGAGGATGAAGGAGGGGGACGAGGCCCGGCCCGGTGCTGCCAACACCTCCCTCACCGCCACCGGCCGCGCGTGCGCCGTGGGCCCGCCCCTTCCGGTGAACCCGCCCCTTCCGGTGAACCCGCCCCTTCCGGTGAACCCCGCCCCTTCCGGCGGCGCTTCCGTCCCGGCGCGGCGGGGAAGAGATGGGGGTCACTTGGTAAGGGCGGCGGAGCGGGGGGGGATGCGCGGCGCGGGGAACCGCCTCGGGTGGGGGGGGGGACACGCGGGAGAAGCCGCCGGTCGGTCTCGGCGCGTTGCCGGCGGGTCCCGTCAGTCCCGTCCCCGGTTCCAGCGTGGCGCAGGTGCCGGTGGCGGAGGGGAAGAGCGTGCAGCAGACGGTGGAGATCCTGACGCGGAAACTGGAGCTGCTGGGGGCCGAGAAGCACGGCACCTTCTGCGTGGACTGCGAGACCTACCACACCGCCGCTTCCACCATCAGCAGCCAAGGTCAGCGCCGGCGCCGTTTGGCCCCCGCGGGCTGTCGGTGAGCCCCGGCCGCGGTGAGGGGGGGGTTATCCAGAGCCGGGAGGGCCGAGGGTTTTTTTCCCCGCTGGTTTATTTATCGTTGTGGGGAGCAAGCGGCCGCCTCGCTGCCTGCAGAACAACTCCTCCGCCGGTTCCTGCCAGCCCCCTTCCATCCCCGGGGGGGACGGAGCATCCCCGGGCACCGACCGCTGCAGCGAGCGCCGGGCTGTGCCGCTTCATCCCGGCGCCGATGCTGGTTTCCCAGCCCCAGGGGCTGTCACGGCGGCGGGGGAAGCCTTGCTTCGAGGATTCCCCACTCGAGCCTTCGCAGCCTATCTTTGCTGTCAGCGTATTTTCCTGCGAAGCTTTTTCCTGTTGCTTTGGAGTTTGCATTTTGCCATGGAGAGGGCGGGCACGGGGCTGGCAGCGTCTGCCCGCTGTGCCCGGCTCCAAGGGGTTGGTGCTGGCACACCGGCTCCCGGGGCGGTGGGGAACAGCTCCTGGGGGGGGCTTAAGGTGTGAAATGACCCAGCTGTTTTTAAGGGACATGCTCAGAGGACCCCAAATCTCCTGGCACAGCACGGCATAAAAGGGTAGCTCAAAGGTATGGCGTGGCCTGAGGGGCCGTTCCAGTTCACCCCCCCCGCGCACTCCTCAGTTTTCGCAGCGTTTTCCAACGCTCATGTGAACGTCTCGGTGGTGGATCTGCTGCTGCCGAGGCAGCACTGAGCCTGTGTGGCCTCAGGGCTCTGCTCAGCCCGTTTGATGATGTGCCTTGTCTGATGGGGCACATCAGATCCATCTGAAGCTAACAGAGTGGCTTTTTGCTGCTTTTTTCTGCAGCTGGAACTTGCACGGCCACGTGCACAGAAAGACTACGTGGCCTACGTGGATAAATAGAATTTTTTCCAGATTTTAAAGCATGGTACAAGCAAGGCGCGTCCTCTCTGGACACGCAGTTTTCCAGAGCATGTCCCAGCACATCCTCCCCCAGCAGGACTGGTGGGTGAGTGGGAGGAGAGACAAAGCCCAGCCCTCCTCCAGTTACCATTGGCAGGAGGACAGTCAGCAGATGCCCAGCCCTGTGTTCAGGGATGGGAGGTGGGTGCCCTTGGCTGACCCCTCCTTCCACCAGTCTGCTGGGGATCTCACTTCCAGTTCACCCTCCGGTCCTTAAGTCGTGCTGGCATATTACCCTTGGGCTGCAGAAGATTATTTTTTTTTTTTTCCCCTTTAAATCTGAAGAAGGAAGTATAATTCATTCACTGAACAGCCGCATAACATAAAGTGTGTATGAGTGGAGCAAGAACCCTGGAATTAAAGCAACGAGAATTACAAATGAAAAAACAGATGCTTCTTTAAAGCACATATAAATGCAGGACTGTTGGTTTTACAGCCCAAATACCATTGCTTATTCCAGGGCAGACAGGCAAGCTGATGTACGTGATGCACAACTCCGAATATCCCCTCAGCTGCTTCGCTCTCTTTGAAAACGGTCCCTGCCTCGTAGCAGATGCCAACTTTGACACCCTTATGGTGAAGTTGAAAGGCTTCTTCCAAAATGCCAAAGCAAACAAGATAGAGAGCCGGGGCACCCGCTACCAGTACTGTGACTTCTTGGTGAAGGTGGGCACGGTTACAATGGGGCCCAGTGCCCGTGGGATATCTGTGGAGGTAAGAATCGTCTTTGAAGGATATGAAGTACAACTACAGACAGGGAAATCCTGTGTTGGAGGCTAGACAAGAAATCCCCCATCCCTTTTGTGTCTTGATTGTGTCTCGGTTGTATTACTCATTGCTGGTGGTTTGTACTAGGTGCGTTCAGGTATGCAGCAGACAGGGTCTGTGTCTGCTTTTCACAATGTGGTTTAATTCAGGCAGGTACTTTGGGGCTCAGCTGCAGCTACGGAAAAGCCTGTCATTGAAGTGTCAATAAACAAAACCCCGAAGGGACGCCATCAAACTAAAAAGCTGCTTAAAGTCCTGATGCACAAGGCTAGCAGCGCACTTCAGGTTAATAAGCATATTAATGTTTTTGCTTTCTTTCTCCTTCTCAAGCAAACACAGCCCCAGGAGAGCAGGGTTCTTGCGCCAGGTTCTGCTCACAGGGTGTAGAGATGGTCTCCTCACCAGAGAGCTTTTGGCAGGCGTTGGTCCTGCCCCGTGGCGTGCTGACCTGCATTGCTGCACTGTGGGGTGCACCGTGGGCTCAAAGCCTGCCCTCACACTGCTTCTGCTCCCTCTGCTCGGTGCTGTGACTGCTGCTGAGGCTCGAGAGCGTTGGTTGCCAGCTGCTGATGGGTGTTTCACAGGACAGAGGCTGAAGCAAACTGTAAAGGGAGATCCTTCCGCATACACAAAGGGGCACGGGAGGCTTTAGGAAGGCATTTGGGGAGATGCTTGGCTGAGTGCAAGTGGGAGTCGAAGGCTCACAAGCCATGGACAAGCCTCAGCTGGGCTGAAAAATGTCTTAGAAAAAGACAAGGAGCTGGGCTGTGCTGGTATGGGAAGGGCAAAGCAGAGTAGGTCAGACTCCACTCATCTATATATATCGGTGCCTAGCAGTCTTCAAGATAGCTGAGAATTACATGCTTAAAGGTCCTTCAGAATTGGAGCTTATGTTTTTTCTGAACACACTAATCCTATTATCAGCTATACAATTAATCAGGCAGGTGTTCCTAGCCAGCAGGGAGGATTGAGAAATGACTTACTGCTTTACTGCCATAAACACAGATACTGCAGCATTAGGGTTGCTATTGACCTGGGGTTAAACAGAAGCTTGTTTTACCCCAAACTTGAGCTCAGGACCAGATTTTCCAGGCAGTCTGGCTACTTCTGTTTTAGTAGTAGTTTTTTTAGGGTTTGCATTAGGATCTACTCCTGATTTGGGACCAGACTCATATTTAGTAAAACATTTTTAGTCCTTAAGTCCCAAGGCTTTTCCTAGTACACCTCTGAAAGATGTCACAGCCAGTCGAGTCATAGACCTACCAGCATGTAGAAATTAACTTTGGTTTTGGGTGGGGTAAAGTTAACATGACGTTTGAACCCCCCCCAGAGCCTCCACTACTGGGGATTTAATAAAAGCAATGCCCTTATAGGGTACCTTTTATGTCCCCTAGCCTTTTGAAGGGATTGCTTGTGTGATCCCAGCATGTCCTGTTCATTGATATTTGCCCATCCTTGTTATATGCTAAATATTCTCAGATGTTGTTATGAAAAGCATTCTCTAGTGAGGCAGAGGGAGGAAGGTGTGTTGCCTCCTGCGTGGTTATTACCCCTTGCCACGAGCTTCAGGGCTGTGGTTTCTGTTGCCAGGTGGAGTACTGCCCCTGCGTGATAGCCAACGACTGCTGGAACCTGCTGATGGAGTTCATGCAGAGCTTCATGGGGAACCACACTCCCGGCATCCCGTCCGTGTTCGGCACCAAGCACGACAGCATCTACAGCCCAGCGGACACGATGGTTCAGTACATGGAGCTGTTCAACAAGATCCGCAAGCAGCAGCAGGTGCCTGTAGCGGGGATCAGATGAAAGGACTCCCTGGAGCCCCGTTTAGAGCGACTGCATCGTCTTTTCTGCCTGCCCATCTGGATCAGGAGTCCCTCCAAAAAGCGACACTGGAGGCAGCCCAAGGTTTTTGTTCTTCTCAGTCTCTTTCCCTTGTTTCAAAGCAAAGGTCTTGAATGGTGTGCATATTTCTTGTCCTCCTTCCTGGTTTTGAGCGTGTCTGGGATCGGGCCTGTGGTTCTGATGGTTCTTTGTGCAGCTCTTTGTTCAGGGGATTGCTGTTCATCAGCAGAAGAGAAAAGGAGAAATTCCAGCTAAATGCATGAAAAGGCAGTTTCCTTGACTGCAAACAGCTACATGAGATATTTTTTTTAAAACTTTTTTTTAGATACTGACATTAAATTGTCTTGTTATTTTTCATCGAAATAAAAGCTGTATTTTGTGAGGAGATGGCGTCTTTTCTGCACAGCAAGTGTTGTGCTGTCTTGTTTGTTTACAGCTTTTGAAGTTTTCTGTTGCGTGGAGACAATTATTCAGCAGTTTTATCTCTGATTTGGTTCAGGAGCTGTATAACCCTGAAGCAAACTAATTTCCCTGTGGCAAAATCCACAGGAATTCTTGCATTCCTATTATGGATATGTTCTTAGCTTGCCTTCATCTTTTATATCTGATGGGAGTATTAAAATCTTCTACCTCTCAGACGATACCGATGAAGCCTCATGATAAATAAATAAATAAGCCTGGCAGGAGCCCTCATGCATTGAAAGAGAATACCAACTGGTTTATCTCGTTGTTTGAAAGGTAGGTAATAAATGTCCTATCTCTGCACACCATTTCTCATTTGAGAAATCCTGGTGTCTTCAGCAGATTTAATGGAGTAAGGAAGGATATGGGGAATAAGAGCCAAAAATTTATCATGAGACTTCATGATATGATAGCACTTGAATTTTTTTTTTTAGTGTTGATTTATTTTTACAGCAGGAAACCCAGGGAAATTAGATCCCTTTTGAGCTATCTTTCCCCTCAGTTTTAGTTGTTCAGTATCTATCTGGCTCGTAGCTGTCATTTTTTTCTTCTCCTCACTGCTCCACCCCCTGTTCTGTCTCAGAATACACAGAAACACCCTCATTCAACCACTGACCTTTGCGCTGAGCTTCCTTCGTGGTTCCTGGGAAGGCTGTGTGTAGCGGGGTTCCAGCTCGTGTCTGGGACACAAAGGGCGGGTGTAGAGAAGGTCTAAGGATGGTTTTAGGAAGGGAGATTTGCAAGGACAGTGGGTTCCTCGTGAAGAAGCAGTGTGCATCTTGCTCGCAGAAAATATTGTGGGTTCTTTGCCAGTACATGGGTCTTGAAGAGGCTGAAGAGCAAGTAAAACAGAACTAGATTTCTCCTAAATAGATTTTTTTCCTTCTGAAGTAGTGGGCGGAAAAGAAGCTGTTTTGTTACTTGATTTGCTGACTGGTGGAGAACTAGTTATTTAGATATGACATCTCCGTGATTATCATTTATACCTGTAAACCTAATTAACTGTTAGAGTGCTTAGAGCTTTTAGTGTGGGCATTTAATAAATTTAATCATCCCTGCGTCCAGAAAGATCTGGTTAATGAGCCATAATAAATGGTATAATGTACCTTAAGTGTATTAGAAATTCCAACATGCTGAATATACTGAATTTTTGTAACTCTTAGCTCAAGTTCATGACATGTGCACTGATTTCAGTGGGACTATTAATTTTCAGTGATGAAAATTCAGTGAGAATATGACCTGCTGTTGTTTTACATAGTTAAGTGTGGCTGGGAAAACTTATGAAAACAAACTGCAGTCTTTGTAGGGATAGTTACTTCTGTCCTGTTTCCCATTTTAAGTCTTAAGGTTAAAAAATCCCCCTTTAATGATCAGATTAGTCATGCTGAATGTTGCTGATGCCTTATTAATTCCCGAAAGATGCGTTCTGTAACCAGAGATGTCAAAACTCTGGTCACATGTCTTAAAAACATAAAATGTGTGCTGGAATCTCTGGGGACTTCTGTGCTTTTATTAATACATTGTACTGTTCCTGGAGTAATAAAATGGGACCCCTTGAGCTACATTCTGCCTTCAATTACACCATTACAGCCATTGACGTCAGTAGGTTTCCATGCGTGTGAGGATGGGTAGGGTTTAGCCCTTTATGTCTTGGCAAAAATGTCGATGCTGTAACTGCATTCTGTGACCCATGAGGGGCTGCTTTTACCCTGGGGCTTTTTACTTTCTTGATGGACAAAATGACTGTTTCTCAATCTTATTAGCTGCAGTAATCCTCCTCACTCTGCCCCCCCAGCATCAATATGGCAAGTTAACGTGGCTTCGAACACGCTAGTCTGCACCTTAACAAGTCTTCAGGGGGCTTTCGGTTGTGTTACATTAATGGATTGAGCCAGTGTAATTGAAAACCACCCTAACTTTGCCTGTCAAGGCATGGCTTGGAAGGTCGTTTTCCTGTTGCTCCCCAGTGTTTTCTCAGAGAATGCAAGATTTAGAGGGAGAGGTGGCCAAGCTGTAGTCCTGTACCACTGCGGATCCTTTTTTCTGCTTCTGCACCTCTCAAAATCGCTGGCAGTGTTGTTGCTTTCCTTGAGTTGTAGTCTAGTCTAGAGGGGACCAAGGATCTTGGGGATGTGGGTCTCAGCCTTGCATTGTAATAGCTTTCCCCTTCTAGCTCTAAGTAGAGGCTGGGTGACGTTACCAGGGTCACCAATGATTCAGTGGCAGAGAGAGTCCAAGTCTCACTGTCACCCTGAGGATACTGTGGGCTTTTGTTCTGTTTTGCACTGTGGCATTTTTTTTATGAGGAAGTACTTACATAGCAGCTGCACCCTGCTAAGCTTTACAAAGAGAGTCAGGACGTAAGAGCCTCATTAATCTTCAGTTTTAATTCTTAGCAGACATTACAGACTGAGGGCTCGTTGCAGTGGGGAGCTGTTGAAGAGTTAAGAGATGTGTGACTGTGGATTTCTGTGCAGGTGTGGGTTCAAAACAGACCAGACACTGATCAGAAAGGGAAGGTGTAGAGAAAGGATGACAGCTCACATCAAGTGAAATTTGTGGGAAGGCTGGCTGGTGAAGGAGCTTACAGACTGGAAGGCTGTGGAGTGTCCTTGTGCCATGGCAGAAGAAAACAGGCTCCCACCTGTCGCAGTAAATTGCAGTGATTTGCCTCAAAACTTACGGGGAGATGAGGGGGGAAAAAAACCCAGTTTTTTATCTGTACAAAGGAACAGAGTTAGAGGCACTGCTGACCTGTGCTCTGTGTGTGTGGTCCATGACTGCTTGCCTGCAGTTTTGCTCCAGCTCAGTGCTGCACAGAGAGCAGGACTTGCTGCTCCCTGACATGTCCTCGACAGTACCTCCTGCAGGCTGCAAAAAAAAAAAAAAAAAGTGAGTTGTCCCCAGTGGGTTCAGGTGACTCCCAAGCGTGGCTAACCCTTGCTAGGGACAGGCCTCTCCGCCAGCCTCAGCGCTGGTGTCCCTTTGTCTCTGACAAAACATGTTTCCATCCTGTCATGGCTCCTGGTCTGATGACAAGCATGTGGCCTTCGAGTGACCACTGGCAAAGGCCAGTATGGCTCTGTGAGCCGTCATAATGCCTGTGGCCCTGTGGGGTGCCTTCCCCCCTCACCTCAGGGTCCCTGTCACCTCAGGGGTCCCTGTGGGGTGCCTTCCCCCCTCACCTCAGGGTCCCTGTCACCTCAGGGGTCCCTGTGGGGTGCCTTCCCCCCTCACCTCAGGGTCCCTGTCACCTCAGGGGTCCCTGTGGGGTGCCTTCCCCCCTCACCTCAGGGTCCCTGTCACCTCAGGGGTCCCTGTGGGGTGCCTTCCCCCCTCACCTCAGGGTCCCTGTCACCTCAGGGGTCCCTGTGGGGTATCTCCCACCCCACGCAGCCACCGCAGGGGCCCCGCGGGAACGCGCCACCTCCCGCGCTGCCCCTTTAAGAGTCTCTTTGTCTCCGAAACATCCTTTTTTCACCCTCCTGTGACTCAACCAAACTTCAGCCCGGGATTCACAAAGCCCGGTACGTCACCGGCCGGGGCCGGGCCCGGGCAGGCCCCGCCCCTCGCCGCTGCCCTCCCGCTCCTCAACCGTAAGCCATTGCAGGGCTCTTCCTAGCGGCTGCGCAGAGTTCGTAAGCTCCGCCAGAACTCTCTCTGCCGCGGCGTAGACTGCTCAAACGACGTCCGTCGGTGCGCCAGCCTCGCCGTTAGCGCGGCGGGGTGTGTGGTGTGGGGTGTGTGCTCTGCTTTACGGAATTAGCGTAAGCAGCGGCGGCTGAGGGGGGGGAAGGCGGGAGCGCTGTGTGGCGTGCTCCCCAGCCAACGGCGGGGCGGGGCGGGGCGCGGCGGGCGGCCAATGGGCGGGGAGGGGGCGTGGCCGGCGGCCGTTGGGGTGTCTCGCGCTGGGTGACAGCTCGCGCGTGCTGATGATGGCGGTAAATAAAGGGGCCGTTGGCGGGGGGGGGGGGGGCGGGAAACACGGCCGCGACCACCCCCCCCCCCCCCCTCTGAGGGCGGAGGGGGGCAAGGGGCTGGGGGGGGGGGGGCACCCCGTTGGGAGAGGGGTGCCCCCCCCCCCGGAAAGGGCGCCCCCCATCGGTGTGGTTGGGCGGCGCGGCGGAGGGGCTGAGGCGGACCCCGACCCCCGCCCCGCCGCTGCCTTTGTCTGCGGGCGGGAACCCCGCGCCCGCCTCGGCGGCTCCGCAACTTTCCCTTTGTTGAGGCGCCGGGGGCCGCGGGAGCGCCCACCCCCCCCCAAACCCACCCCCCCACCCCACCCCAGGACCGGCTTCTCCCAGGGGGCTCTGGCGGCCGGGGGGAGGGGGACGGGACACCAGCTCCGGGGGTCGCGTCCCGCCACGGGTGGGTGGGTGGGTGGGTGCCGCGGGTCGTGGCCTTGCTGCCGGCGGGGAGGGGGGATTTCGCCTTAAAAAAACTCCCTCCGTAAACCCCCATGCTGCTCTTTGGGGAGGGAGGGGGCGGTGTGGACGGAGGAGAAGGCTTGAAAATGGGGAAAATCGGTGCTGATTCGTATTTATTTAAAAAAAAAAAAAAAAAAAAAAAAAAAAAGCTGTGGGGTTTGTGTCCTCCCTGCCTGCCGCGAAGGTAAACAGCAGAAGTTAATAAGGGGGGGGGCGGGGGCATCTTGGGTTTAGGTCTGTGGATGGCGAGCATCCGCTTCGGGCAGCGAAGCGTGCTTTAAAATCCCCTTTTAAACATCATTCGAAGCACGGGGGGGGGGTCGCAGCAATTTATATCCCCTCCTGCAAATGTTCTGATAACCAGAGAAAATAACTCCTTAAGTGTATGAACCTCTAAAAGCAGGAGTCGATTTTAGAAAAGCTGCTAATTTTAGGAAAGGCACCTGTAAATCGTGATACGTGCAATTGTATGTAGGAAAGAGAAGCATGATCTGTGTGTCTGAACAGCTCCTGAGCTCCAGGTGTAGTCAGCGGGAGAGTATTGACAGACGTGATGAATGCACCCAGTTATTCTGAAATATATGAGGAAGGGGGGGAAAAGTGTCTTTACTTTTCAGAGCTGCACTTGTACTTTTAGTCAGGGAAGGATGCTGTGAGCTCTTGAAGTCACTGAGCTCATCTTGTGCAGAATGTTGCGAAATTGGGTCCTTTTATATACTGCTGCTTCAGAGAAGATGCTCGCTGGAACCTAAGGAGTGTGTGGTGAGAGATGTGATAGGCGTGACTGATTCCTCAGCCCAGGAAAAACTCTAATTGACTTCGGCTGGAGCTTCTCCTGAAGTAGTACCGATTGTTCTTGTGCGAAGGCAAGGCAAAAATAGGGACCAGATTAGAAGGGATGATAGGGAGGTGGGGCTGGAAGCAAAAATAAAGTGTCGGGATGGGGGAGGAAGGGGGCTGTCGGGGGAGATGAAGTCTGAGCTGCTGCTTGAGAAAAGGAAACACACGGCTGGGACGTGAGAATGGGGACAGGAAAAAGAGCTGCAGGAGCGAGGAGGATGAGAGCGGGTAAATCGATGGAACTGTGAATATAAAAACTCTGTGTGGGTGTGAACGCTGTGGATTAAACTTGCCCTTGGATTAAACGAGTGTCACTCTTCTCGGAAGTGTCTGGAGTTGCACCCTGTCCACAGCCGGCAGTAAATGCAGCGCTGGGGTTTGCACTGAATTTCTGCTGCTCTGCCTTTGGCAGCTGTGTTTGGGGGTTGCTGCTGTTTAACAATTGTCAGATATGTTGGTATGATGTTAAAGAGAAAAAAGGAGAGGGCAACAAGCATTTGGTGTTATTTTTAAATGCTTTGAAGATAGGCTAGGTGCAAATATTGAAAATGATGTGCCAAACGTGAGCAGCATTTGATGTCTCTGAGCTAGGTGTGCTTTCAAACATGAGGCTGGAAACGGTAAACAGTTGTTTATTTTTCCCCTGTTAATTTTCCTATTAATACGATCTGACTTCAAGTGAAAAGGGCGTTTTGAAGTTGGCAGCTTTTCAGGTCTGGAATAATTCTTGGTCTTGTGCAAGTTCTGTTTGTTACAAAGAATTTTGCTTATTCAGGAGCAGGGCTTAACAATAGTCACATATGCAGCGGTTTATAGACTTAGGGCTAGTAAGTCAAGATTGGGGATTTATATAGCTGTTGTGTGTCCAAAGATCGTTAGTAAAGAATCTGTCACCGCAGCTCCTGCGGAGATTCAGATTGCATGTGGTAGAAAGCCCTGTGGTTGACAAGACACGCTGGAGGCCTGTAAGAATGGAGAAATTGTGAATAAGCCTCGCGTGCTGTGGCTTGCAAAATGAAACCGTGCTTGGTCTGATCAGTATTTGTATTGGTAAACTCAAAAGGGAACAGCAATGGATTTGTCTTTCATGTGTTGTACCATTAATCATGGGAATACTGCTGATGGAAAAAAAGAAAAAAGGGCACATTTAGCTCGGTGTATCGCCTCTCTGGTTCTGGTGTGAAAGCCTTGAGTGCAGTTTCTTGCTGCAGTGGATTTCTTGTGACTAATCGTAATCCTTTTGCTTGGTGTTTGCTTGTTTGCAGCTCTGTCCACATCAGACATTGCAGGTTGTTTTCTTCAGTGCTAAAACACACTTACTTGTTAACTGGGTTTTTTTAAAGTAGTTACTGGTTTGTCTCAGCACCTAAGAACGAGTGACAAGAAGCATTTTCTCTAGAGGTAAAGGTGACATAAATTACTGAATGTGTCCTTTAAGATCCTATTTTTATTAGCCTTTTTTTGTCTTTTGTTAGCTGTTTTTATACTGAAATTTCTTGGGACTTCCACTGGGACTCATAAAGTGAAATTTAGTGTTTTCTCAGCCCTTAGATGATGTTAGTGGATAGATTTAGAATAGCTAACAAATGGAACTACTATGAGTTCAGCTTCTGTTTTATAAGGTACATGTGAAATCTTGCACATGCGTTTTTTGTTTTGGGGAAGTGTGAAAGGATTTCTGAAGTTGACCTCAGCTTTAAGTCAAAACAAAACTAAGGTTTTTGTTTTAAAATTGTCTGTTAGACATGAATAGAGAGATACTAGGATAAGTTGTCTGAAAACTTTGCCTGTAACTGGGCACAACAATTAAGATCAAATGGGGCAAAAGGAAGGTATGGGATAGCTCTAGTGACAGCTTGCTCTGAGCTGCATGGTGGGACGTGCTCCAAAAGATCCCCCCAATCCTTTATTTTCTGCAGGAATCCACCCCAGAGGAGACACACTGGAAGTTTCTCACTTTGTTTAACAACCTTTGTGGTTTTCATCTTGAATATTTCATCAAGGGTTGGTTTTGGTTGTGTGTTTTTTTTTTTTTTTTTTTTCCTTTGGGGAATGAAACCTTGGGAGGTGTTCTTGTCTCAGCAGCCTATTGTTAATTGCTCAGTGTATAAACACTTCACCTTTCCTAAACACTTAACCACAATGAACAGGCTGTTGAGTTGATGCGAGTACATTGTACAGAAAAAAAGCCCCCCCCTTCAATGTCAGTGAATGGAAGACTATTCTCGTTAGCGTAAAACCCTTAACGAATCGTCGCTCTGCAGTGTACTAAGCAAATTCAACAAATTATTTAACAGAAACCACTAGCATTTTAAAATCTGATTTATAGATCAGAATGGCTTAGTTGTTTGTTCATATCTCCATGTATACCGATGCTAACACTCTTCACTTTTGTTTTTATTAGACTTTAGATCAAAGATGGCTCATGCGAGGCTGTTAAGTCGAATGTGGCTTGCGAGCCATTGAATTACAGCCCCAGCATGCAGGCTTCATCACGTAACTGGCAGCAGAGCTACGGAGCAGCTATAACACGCCACTGAAACAAAAAGATTAAAGTGGGATTGAGGGGAGAGAAGGTAAAAACGGAGGTGGAGATTCTGTCCTTTGCCAGAGTCATAGGGAAATAATTTCCAAGTGGTCTAAAGCTAATTATTTGTATGTTTGCAGTAATTCATATTGTAGGGTATTGAGGAAAATGCAAATTAAAATGCACACTCTGTTGCACTGCATTCTGCTGCTTTTGAATGGGGAAAAAAACCCTTTACTTTTTGCTACGGTGTTAGGAATTGAGTATCTTCAGTGGACATAAAATAGGTAGGAAAAAAATAAACTTGTCTGCTTTGAGTTAGGTGTTGTTAATTAGCTTTTTGCTTACAAGATGGTAACAAGCGCACATTAACTGTTACACCTCCAACACATTACAAAGATCAGTATGAAATGTCTCAGAAAATGGCAAACTTCTCGGGGCTTACCTTGAGATTTTTTTAAAGGTGGCTCACTAGGTAAGTTCCTTTAATTAGGTAATTATAATGTAATTCACTGGGAAGTCTGTCCTTTTAAGAACTTTATGGAGAAAATAGAAAAACAGAGGCTTTTCGCCTTGTTCCTCCCCACAGTGTGTACACTTGCTTTCTTGTCTCACTGCCTTGGCTGTGTAATTCAGCCACATTTTCAAATGAGACAGAAAACTGGAATATGTGGATCTGGCAGCTCAAAGTTAGTATGAGTGTATTTGAAATGTATCTTGTGTAACATGTCAGTCATGACAAATGTACTCTTAAATTCTGACAAAGGAGATGTTTTTCTGCTCTTTTGTAACTTTGCTAACTGAAATGCAAAAGGGTGCTTTAGCCAAAGCAAAAACCACATACTCAGACACAGGAATCCCTACAGAAGGTTGGAATTACTGCATAACATGCTTCATCTTGGTCTTTAAAAGAAAATAATAGTTTGGTTTATTATAGTATACTCCGGTGTGTAGTATATATCATGATATTTTTACACTCAACCTCTAACCAAGTGTACTGAAAAAGAAGCTTCTTTTTTTTCCCCCCTCTGGGTGAAGCCAGTGGCAGTTTTGAAAGAACCAATTTAATGGAGAAAAAGCTTTAGTGCATTTATGTTCTTTTCAGGCTTTTCAGTCAAACCATGGAAGATCAAGTCAAGAGTTATGGGCCACAGCTGTGTTCCTCCATTGAGATCTTCTATAGGACATCAGCTGAGCTGATTAAGAAATGGTGACCACAGCTCCATTCCCTTATTCACTCTGAAAGGCAAATCCGTCCACTTGATTGAGAAGCATTGCCTTGCAACCATATTTTCTCATTCACTTTCAGTGGGCGGCTTAGATTTGATTAAGAAATACTGTCCTATAATTACATTCTGTCCCTCTCTCTCATGCTATGAAAAGCCTCTGAAGACAATTCAGGGTTTTGAACTTTAAATAAAAACAGTACGGAAGAAGGGTCTTTGCAGCCTGGCTAGGTGGGTATGCAGATGAACTGATAAGTAGCCTTTAGCTAGAAATACTAAAAGAGTATCCTAGGAAGGGCAGCCTGTGCTGGCTTGTGTTTCTGTACTGCTACGGCTTTGTTCCTCACTTTCCTGGAAGGGATCAGTGTCTCTAAGCCTGACTCCATTCCGAAAAGTTTTGTGACAAATGTGCTTTCCTTTTCTTCAAACAGCAAAACTGTATTTTATATTAAATAATTTCTTTTGGTGTGGTGGGGCCCGATTTATCTCTTGCCTGGTGCTGAAGCTAACTTTATCCACTAATTTTAGATAGTTTAGACTTTCACATAATGTTGTATATTAAATGTGTTCCAGCTGAATAACAAGTGCCTTGTGTATTAAGAAAATTGAAGAGATTTGTGGCTGACTCCTAGCTTGAACATTAACTGCATAAATATTGAACTGTAGTCTATCAGAACAAGTAATGATTTTGTACACTAAACTTTAGAAAATACAGTTCAGCATGATTGCCTTCCCCCTCACCCCTGCAGATTTGTGTAGCTCACTGAAATGAGCAGCTAATGTCTTTTTTGATGTATTTTTTGACTAACTGGGGTTTGCATTTACGTTCACTGTGTGGTTTTAATATTTGACGATAGTTGGTGGGATTTCTGGATTGATTAAGGATTGATTTAAACAGACTGTATGTCTATATATTTGTGTGTGTGCATGTACCTATAGCTGTGTTGCTCGAACTGAACAACGTGATCTGCTTTTGGATGCTTAGAGCTATTCCAATCATTAACAACCAGTGAAAAGTGATACGTTCTAATTTGGAGATTGCGGCTGGCTTAGTATTAGCCAGAGGGGTACTTAACGATGAATTAACCGAGACTTGGATTGTGTGTTACTTAAAAAGAAAAACCCTGTTGTCTGATGGGGATGTAGATCAGTGGCTGGCTGCTTGGGCTGGGAACTCAAGGAAATCTGCTGCCTGTAGCTGTCAGGGTGCGACTAAACCACATCATTTCAGCATTGCGCTCTCGGGGGGGTGATGCCTCCAGCTTTTCTATCCAGTGACCTTCGTTAGGAGTTAACAGGGTGGTTTTCTTTTTGCTTCTTGGGGGAAACTTCTTCTCTCCTCACAGTCCCATCCATGCCTCCTCTCATGGAAGCGTCGAAGGCAAAAGCAAGGAATTAAGACAGCGTGTTGAACCAAGCTAGCTCCCTTCTGATTAAATGGAGAGAGTGATGGCTAAATATCTCCACTCTCTGCCAAGAAACAAAACTATGAGGAAAGACAGCTTCTCGCTTTCCTTACTAATGCTGCCAAAGGGAATGTGAGGAAGAGGAGGACATTGAAAGGGTGACTTCAGATACCTGCTTAGTGCCTGCTTCTACATTACTCTGTTGGCGTGTAGTAAAACCATTCGCTGATGGCATGGAAATTTTTGGTATCATATTTGGCATATTTCATGTAAAAACAAGCCACATTTAAATATATGCTGGTTGCTGTACAGGAGGGATTCACTGCCTGTCTCTGTAGAATTGGTCGTGTCTTCTGCAGCTGGAGAATTGTAACGGGAACAGAAGAGCCGTGCTGGGTACGAAGGAGCAGGTTGATCTGGGTAGTTATTTCTATCTGAGGAGAACCAAGGGGGGGGGGTGTGTGTTTAAAAACCACACAAACATGAAAAACATGTTTTAATTTTAAGGACAAGTATTTTAGACTTAGAATATTATTAATTATTCTTAAAAAAATCCATGTGAAACTCTACTGTTCTGGGGGGTTTTTTGGGTTGTGGTGTTTTGTTTTGTTTTTTTTAAAGTTAAATCAACTAACTGTGTATTCACTGGAGTTGTGAGAAAGAGCCTTTAGCTTGGATTTAATGAAGTTTAATCGTTCTTTCAAAAGTACAAAGGAGGTACTAAAAGCTGTTCAGCTATGCTTTAAAGAACTAATAGCTATAACTCAGATTGAAAAGTGATTTAGTTCCAGAGGTAAATCTATAATCCTACCAGTCATGAGTTAATCTGTCATCAGACTAAGACTAGAAGCAAATCTATTTAACTAAGAATAGTTAATTCACCTGAATGAAGATCCTTCTCACAAGAGGTAGTTTATTTTGAGAAAATGTAATATTCATGATAGAGAGTGAAAATAGTGAGTGTTTTTCAAAGGTAGACTGAAAAATTCTGGTTTGAAATTTGCACTGCCCTTTTCCCAAACTTTTCAGGATGGTTCAGTAGCATGTCTGACCAACCTCCTGTTTTGGATACTGGAAATGAGTAAGTCAGTGAATAAGGAAGATAATATCCTGTTTTATTATAAAATTGGAAGGTTTTAGGAACAGCTTTTTGAGGCAGTGGATCATGGCATCAAAATCAAGTTCACCTTTCCTTTCCTTGTCCTGTTGTCATTTCATCTCAAGACAAATTGATATGATGAACTCTAACCTCTTAGTAGAATAGTTTATTAAAATAACAGATGCTATAGAATTGGGCCTGAGTCGATCTTCATTCTTAAAGAAGATTAACAATCTGATACTTTGCAAATTGGGTTCCCATTTCCTACCTCATTTTGTTATGTCGACGTGTTATGGTGAGGACAAAGGCACTACTCTGATATTGCCTGTAATTTATAGGAAAAGATTTCAGCAACAACAGATTTCATAATATGCAAATTAGGAATAATTCCATCAGGAAGTGGGGGGGGGAAGAAAGGTGCATTTGAGCAAGTGAAATTGTTCCTTATGTATCAGAAAGTAGAGGCTCAAACCTTGTGTGTCAGCTGGCAGGCTGGACATAGGGAAGGTTGAGACTGAAAATACACTTCTTAGTTTTATTAATTCCACTTTAGGTCTCCTTTTGCGCACCTAGGAAGGGGAGGGTTTGCTGTGTGGATTTTTTTTTTGCCAGGCACATTAGTTGAGCAGTGGAGGAGGACAGGTAAATCTCTTTAATTCTGTGTTGACAAGAAAATGAAGAAGGCCTTGGTTGAGCCCAGCGGTCCAAGTGAAGGCTGGGTCAGATCATTTGCTGCTGCTAGAGATGAGGATGAGGCAGCACCTGCCCTTACAGGGATGGGGCCATGCTTATGGATGCTATACAAATAAATACTGTTGAGTATCTTGGGCTGATGTCTGGTTTTTGTTAGACAAATAAAAATACAGACGTCCTTGCTGCATTTGGGTAAATTGGTCACTATGATTTACTCCGTTTATCAGTTAACAGCTTTTATTAAGACCCATAGAAAAATTTCTAGCTGCTGTTCTCTTTTACTCGTTTGGAATTTAAAAAGACCTAATAGTAGTTGATTGGCAAGTGAAGGAAAAGAAAATGGAGTGGTGTGTCGAAACCTTTATTTTTGTCTTGTAATCTCTGCTCCTCAAACATATCAAAGGCACCTTTCCTGCTTAAAACATAGCAAAACGGGACTGTGGAATACTGCACTTATATTTAATACTATTTGCCTATTCATTATGGCTGTGAAGATAATAAGCCACAGCCTGCTGGGGTTGTCTTGTTCTTTATTGCTTCAGTAGATGGCACTGACATGTTCATTTGACTGATTGCTTTATGTGTTGTATCAGCTGTGATGTTGTTTTAGATTAGTTAATAGTCTGTCTAAGATTTTGCCAAGATGAATATGAATTAAAATGGGGGAGGAAGAACAGCAGAGGACTACCCATAACTTACCAAGTATTCACTCTCTGGTATAATCCGTCTTTGTGTCTATCACAAAGAGATTCTCGAAGAGGCTGTTAGTCTGCTGCTGAATACCAGGGCTGTTAAATTGATCTCTGCTGCAGCCGTTGGTTTTGTGTGCGTGAGCAGCAGCAGCGAGAAGATTTTCTGATGTGCTGGAGCTAGAAAACTTCTCCTTGTACCTGTGCAATGAAGGGCTTTGGGCTTGGTTTATTTTATTAAAATTGCCTGTCCTTTGATACAAAAGTAATCTGTTTTCGCAAAAGGATGGGGAACAAAACAAGGTACTATAGGTCAAAATGTAACCTGTTTTGACCATGCTAATGAAGCTCTTTGCCAATAGTGGAAAGTTATGTTTAATTTTGTTGATGTTATTGTGAAGGCAGGTGGAAATTGAGTGTAATTTTTCCCATCAAAGGCTGAGTGTGTGGGTTTTAATATTTTTAGTATATATTGTCTGAACTATTGCTGTGAACCTCAACTCTGAATGTATTGTTTACGTGACAGTTGGTGATAAAAGTGATATACACTGAATGAGAAAAATAATGCTTAAGGAGCATGGTCAAAAGAAGTAAGGCTTCCTGTATCCTAAAAAAATTTAGCTTTTTGGCTGCATTGTAGCAGGCCATGATTAAAAGGAATAATAAGGTAGGGAAAATGGGGACACAAGAGAATGGCTGTTTATTTCCTTTATTCCTGCTTTGTTAGGCCAATTTGAAATATAACATGGCTTGTTTTGTTTAGCTCGTACCTTGTTAATTATTCTTAAGCTGCCTTGTTCACCTGTGCGCAGGTCCTGACCCGTGAATGCGTAAGTGTGTACTCTATCCGTTTGAGCAGTCTCACTAAACTTGAATACTTGCCGACTTGGGCAGTGGTAAGTGTGAAAGAAAGCAAAAGGACACTCGTTTTGGTATGAATCCCAACAGTTTGGGGGTGGCGGGGTGTAAAATACTGAATTTCCAAATAGTGAAAATTGATGTAGCTCTCTTGACTTGGAGTCAGTGCCACTAATTTTGCATCCATTAAGTCGGCTCTGGCAGAAAGGATTTCAGGAGCGATGTTAGGGGGCAAACATGTAGAAAACTTTAAAATGCCATGGCATGTCACTCTGATGTTGTCACAATTATGGAAATAGAATTCGTTGGGAATTGATGGATTCTATAAAGCTGGTTGTTTGACTTATAAAGTGAAATTATTTATATTGGGCAGTTAGCATCTACTTTCAGACTTTTAATGCAAAACATTTTTTTATGTTTGATTCTGATAATTCAAATTGAATGTATTTACTGTAATTGCTTCAGGCTGCTACAGATGTAAGTACCACAGGAATTACTGAGTTGATTCTTTCCTTTTTGGACTGGTTCACTAGGACTAGAGGAAATACTGTGAATTGTTTTAATGTGCAGTGAGTGCCTCTTTTATACAGTGTATGCATATCGTGTTTCCCAGCTTATTATTAACACTTCAAAAAGCCAAACCAAAAATAAAACCTCAGGAGCCTATGAAAAGAAAGGGGAGGGGGGATTTTATGCGTTACAATAAATGAAGAAACATTAACTTCTAGAAAGCTATGAACTAAAAAGTATATAGCATTTTAATAATGCTTTTTAACATCCAGGGCCATTATATAGTAACTTCCCACATTTTCAGGGAACCATTGAACGTGTATCTTTTCTGGTTGGTTGTTTTACAGTGACCCTAAAGAATAAATAGTATTGGTTGTATTGCACATTGAAAAGCTATTCTTAAAGCTAAGGTCAAAAGGTGAAAATTGAAAATAAAGGTAGCTGAGGGCTTTACCCGAGGTTTTAGTCACTTATTTTTATTCATCTCTTGTGCTTAGATGAGAAACAGTGTGAGCTTGCCTTAATAAGAATATTCATATTTCATGTTTAAAATACTTTAAATTTTAAAAACCTCCAAGTTTATACTTGTATGGCTGGAGAATTTGAATGGCAGTGTAAATAATAGAAGAGCTAGTTTCTAAGGAGGGCTATATTAAAATGCTTTGTGAACTGAAGAATTTCACCTTCCCTCTGCCTTTCCGTGATAATTTTCAAACCATGAACTGCTGGATCCATTACTAGTGAGTGCTGAACTGTCTCTTGTTTAAGAGGATCTTCATCAGGAAAGAATGTGGATAGAAGACACATGCACATTTGCAACTATTTGTTGGCCTGTATAAAGTATGAATTACTGCTCTTTGAGGATGCAGGCAGTGTGAATTCTTTTGTTTTAGTCATAAATTTATTCTAACCAAACAAAAAGTTTGGTGTTTTTTCTGACTTCTCAGAGTTTGCCAGCAACCCTCTCTGGTAAGGAGGGTGTATCTGCAGAAAGGTTGTTTTGGGCAGTATAACTAAACCAGTTCACCAAGCACAACAAGCTGTTCCAGCAAAAAGGTCAGGATAAGGTTATTTAACCTGTTCCAGGCACTGGCTGGCTTTAGGAATAGGGACTGGGGAATGTTTCATGTTCTTTTCAGTCTTGATCGGTATAGACAGGTTAACAGCACATTTCAGTTTACATAAGGCCTTAGATTTAAGTATGCCAGTCATATTTAAAACAGTCTTGGAGACATTAAAACTTTTCTCTAAAGTACTCAAAATTCCAGAGTTTTAGGAAGAAGAGAAGTTTTTTTCATCCTTGCTCCTTCCCTGAGACTCCATTCCCTGAGCACTGAATTCAGCTTTAGCAGTTTGTCTGATTGACTCGGTGGTTAGATTGTTAGCAGATACTACCTGTAAATGTTTGGGTTTTTTGTTTTTGTTTTTTTTTTTTTTTTTTAATATGTGTGTGTATGTATATGTATATATCTGCTACTTGTAGCTGTGTGATGTTTGACATGTTTTATGTCTGGTGCGTTGTGGTAGTGTGATCTTAACATCTCTGATCTGGTAGGTTTGGGACATTTACATCTGTCAGCTGATGTAAAACATGAAGCAATTGCTTATCTTCTGTGTTATCCCCCTAAGTCTATGTGAACTGAACTGCACAGGGAGGTTGACCAATTTTTGCAGGTGGGTTTGTGTTAGGGACAAATCGGGGTCCCCCGGAGCCTTGTACTTTTTGCTGTGGAGTGTGAAATGTTTGAAGTTAATTGTACTTAATACACTGTAGTGTCTGTGCTCTTTGTTGTACTCTAAAATCAGATATGGACCAATATCCACCAATTTTAGCTTCCTAAGATGATGATTCAGACAACAAAGTCCTGCAGAAGTTGTATTTACTCCCACTGAGGATGCCAGCGCAGGAAATAGGATTTTCTTAATCCTCATGCTTTTGAGTGCTTTGGGTTTTTTGAGGTTTTTGGTTGTGGTTTTGATTTTTTTTTTTTTTTGTTGTTTGTTGGTTTTTTTTTTTTTTTTTTGCAATGACTGAATATTTCTTTGAAAACTGATTCCCAAGATTCTGGGTTTGAGCCTAGAGGAGATTTTTACAGCACAGTGTGAGCTCCCAGAAACAGTTTAACATTGACATAGTTATAATTAACTTGAAGGAGTTAATAAAACAGAACTCGCTGTGGAAGTTGGCAGGAAAATTCACATTTTCGTCAAGCTCCCTTGTGATTATAGCTTCAGAGTTGGAACAGTGTGGTGGGGTGTGGGGGGTCTTCCAGTGCCTGTACTGAATGACTGAAACCAGCTGAAGTCCTTTGAGCTTGTCATGACTCCTGTAGGACACCAGCCACCTTCCAGGCATGCGCAGGTGGGATGTTTCAGAATTCGGTAAGCTTTGGGTTCAGGTGGAGGATTTCTGTGTTTCTGGGCTCCAGCAGGATGAGGAGGTTGATGCTGGAGGAGTGGGCTGGCTAGGAGGGAGGTGGGATCAGTGGCCACTTTTGCTGTCACTGCTCAAATCTCCTGCCTGTTTGTCCATTTGTCTTTCAAATTGTGGTTTATTCATGTATTCACAGTAGATATTTAATTCATTGCTCTGCTTGTCTTTTCAAAGAAACGCTGAATCCTGAATCATCTGTAACTCTTCCTTGTGTTTTTTCCTTTTTTTTTTTTTTTTTTTTTTTTCCCCTTTGTCAGCAGTGTTAATTTGCCTGTAACTAACTTGATAGTATGTCATCCTGGATAGAGAGAATCCAGCAACTGTAGGATATAAAGCTGACAGTTTTCAAGAAAATATGCTTTCAGAATAATTGAAAAAAATCTCTAGGGCTATTGTTAGTCTTTGGAGATGCAGTTTAAAAGCCTAAAACCAGGAGGGTTTGAACTAGACAAGTCAAGGGAGAAACCCATTCCTGCTTGGGCAAGCTGATGGGTCTTTGGAGAAAGAGAAGCAAAAAGATCTTCTTTCATGTTTTCCTGGGTGTTTTCCTTCCTCTGATTACTGAGTATGTAGTTCTGGACTATGCAGTGACTTTGTAAGGACAGAGGATGCCTGCTCAGGTGATGTGGTGCTGTCATTCATTTGTTTGTGCAGCAATTCCTTTTCTGTAATGGAATATCAATTACATGAGTTTTTCTGTTTGAAAAAGTGTCATTGCTAAGGGCTTTGAGAAGGAAATACAGGATTTTGCTGTGAGTGCGTACACGAACAGCTCTGGCTAGCAGAGGAACATGAATGTCTTGAGCAGGAAATTTTTTTCCCCATCTTCCACGCAGCTCAGATTACATGTTTTCATTAGACATCTGGTTGAATAATTGGGTCCTCACAAATGAGTAGGTTAAAATAATCAGAGGAATAAAGTTTTTGAGTAGTTGTATGCAATTTTTAGCTATATATTCCCTCTGATATCTCCTTATTTGCATTTTTGAGTATTTGCAGCAGGCTAGAAATTCTCCTCTAGAGTTGCATGTGAAAAATTATTTATTGGGGGTGAGAGTGGAAGGTCCTTGTTTCTTGGAATCCGAGATTTTGAAACCTATTTGATCAAATGGAGTATATTTGTGTAGGATATGTACCTTTGATGGAAACCAAGAATATCCAAGGATATTTTTTTCCTACAGTATTATAAAACAAAATGAAAAGAAAAAAAAAAAAAGGCAAACATGCTTTATTTAACACGGTACCAATTCCCGATGGACTGGTGAAATGCTGCCGTGTTTCACTTTTGCCATTCCCAGGAGAGGGATGAATGAATGAAAGGATCGTTCAGTCAGAGCTTCCCACCTGTCCTTAAAGATGATTTCCAGGCTGCAGCTAAAGGTGTTTGTGTCAGTACTGAAAACTCTTACTTGATCTGGAATCTTGGACAAATGAAAGATGCATTTAGTTTCCAAGGCTAAGCATCTAGCACCTTTCCTGAGCCCTAAACTTTTCTTTTTGATTCATGCACATTTATTTAGAAAAAGAAAGTAGCTAGTGTCAACAGATCTGTACAGATGTCTTTAATCAGTTTCCAAATGTGTAACAATGGTACAAAGAAACATAATAAAGTCATGTGTTTCATTTTAACACCCTTTTAGGGTCAAGAGCCAAATTGTTTCTGCTGCATTTAGTTCTTGAAGCTGTTATAGGATCTTGCTGTAAGTTTTTCCAGGATTATGAGCCATGCAAAAAAAAAGAAAGTAGTGTTTGACCCAGTATTTAAATACTGTAAGTGATTTGCGAGGTGAGAAATTTTCAAATTGTCTCTAGAACATTACTGGCTAAACTAGTGTTCGTATTTTCCTTTTATTTCCTATTATTTTGTTTCAGTTTTAACTCATCTTTAGTTGTATTGCAATGCAGCCCCATGCTTCTTCTGGTACCTCTTTTCCATACAGAGCAATTAAGTTGTTCCTTCTCCCACCCGTTATCTGGAAGAGAACAGATCTAAGTAGGTGATAAAGGACAAGTCTATAGATATTTCTTAAAATGAGATTTACCTTGATGGAGAAAATTTGTAAATCCAAGAAATAAACCTGATATACTGTAATTGCAGAGAGAAGAGTTCTGTTTGTTTGTTTCCAAGACCTTAAAATGTAAGGTGTTAATTCTCCATCATTAAGCTCTCTTGTTGCTCATGGCTTGTCACATCAACCACATAAATGTGTGTTCAGTTGTTGCAATATCTTAAATAGCTCCAGCCCTGTAATCTTTGCAAGGTTTGTTTTTCCCCTTGTGCAACTGTTTACAGGTTCTGACTCATCTTGGTGTTTTCCTTTAATCAGAGCTTTGTAATTTCTCCTGTTAGTGTGTTCTTTTTATTCTTGCTCATAGGTTGTGGCAAGCTATTTGTTTACTTACGTAAAAGAGAGGAACAAATTTTGTTCTTAGTCATGTGCGTGTCTTTCAGTGACTTATTTAGCAGACCCTTTGCGTGTGGGATGGCAGGGCCGAACCTGCAGACACCCCAGCTGCCTGTCCTACATGTGTTGCACAATGCGAGGGAGCCAATTTTAACTGTTTTTCCATGGGAGGGGTCAAAGATGTGAGTCGGTAACAGGCATCTTTAAGGTGAAGAAGAAATCCTCAAGCGCGGTGGTGCGTGGAGAAGCTGGGCCCATGCAGCAGCCAGGTGCGTGGAAGGCCAGCCTGCTGCGCGCTGTCGTGAGCAATGCAGATGCTCCGGCAGCCTGCTCTGCCTTCTCGGCTTTGACATGAAAACCACGCTGATGAAAAGCAGGAGACCTTGTTTGAGGGAGTTGAAAAGACGTATCGTTTAAGTGGTTTGGGTTAAATAAACACCGTTTCTTTCTAACTTGCAGAGCAACCGAATGTATATGGTATTGGGGCTTAAGTTTGCAAGGGAAATACCCGTAGATACCTAAAGAGAAACAGGTGGGGAATATCACATGCAGTATCAAAGATGCTTTTGTGCTGAGAATTCCTGAATTAAGGTGTAACAAAGCTGCTTTGTTAACTGACCAACGTTGTTAAAATCTCTTTCCTTTTTCAAACAGGAAATCTTGCTGGCCCACACAGGAAAAGCAAAAGCAGTTGACAAAAGGCTTGTAATTTATATACTGACAGCCTACTTCATTGTTAAACATGATTCGTTAATGCACTGTATCTGGTGTGTGATTGATTTCCTTGTAGCCTGTTACCCAGCTGAAACTAGCAACATATCAGCATTGTTTCTTTTTGCTTGGAAATTGAGGATAAATTCAGTGCTCCTTGACAATATTGTGTCCTGAGACCCTGCAGAGCTGGTGAGCGACTGCGCTTGGTGGCTGTTTAATCGGTCTCTAGAAAATTGTATTTATAAGGCCCGTTTTTTGTTACAGGGTACAAATCTCGGCTGTGCTGGTGAGACTCAAGGGTTAAATTCCCAACACTGTCGCATATGGCAGTGAGCAGAATCACAGATGTTGATGATACAACATAATTAGTATTCTTTTATGTAAATGAAGGCTGTCAATGTTACCATAGTGTCTATACTCTTTCAAGCTGGAATCTATGCCACTTGGTCTCACCAAGGCTAGACGGGATTATTCCACAATTTTCTGTCAAGACCTGAGCAGAAAAATAAAGAAGGAAGAGGGGGAAAAAAGGTCAGGGAGGAAGGTGAGAGGAAGGTGGGAAGAGATGTTTCCAACTTGGAAGGAAGAGACCAAATCAGTCCTTTGTTTAGTATAGGATTTCCGAAAGTGCCTTTCCAGATCCTAGGATCTGTGAGTGAATGAACGCAGCCCAAAGGAGAGGTGTAGCAGATTTTTGAACTGTTTTAAAGAAAAAACTAAAACGGTTATTTAGACACTGCAGAATCGTTCTATGGAGATAAATTCTGAAGTGGCCACTTGCGCTTTAATCTGAAGTCGAAAAGAGTTAAAGAACATAAGAGCTTTGATTTTTCTTTAACAGATTCCATCTTTAGCAGCAGTGTCACTGGAAAAAGATAGTAATTAAAGTAAATTTGCATAATTTGGGGACCACTAAAAATATGTTTTCCTAGCCTGGTCAGATAGGTGTTCTGCATACCAATCGAGGCCACCGTTCAATACCTATCCTAAAGCTTTGGGAAAGCATGCTGTTGCCTTCGTTATGTTAAAATTTGCCCCTTGTAAAATGATTTTTTAACTAAATATTCTGTACACCAGATCTGACACTCTCTGTGACATCTGTAACCACTTTGTGCCTATTATTGCTGTCCCCCCTATCACTCCTTTGTATTGTATTCAATATATACTGTAGTTGTAGATGTGTAAGCAAGTTAATTTAGTCTTTCTTGGATTATTACAAATACGTTTTTACAATCTTTTCTCCCTTTGGCAAAAAGCAGGGTTTTTTCCTGTTTTTCTTTCCTCTGTAGTTCTTATTTTGTTGCAGTTCACGCTTGACAACTATTCATTACTTCATTTTATTGTTTGAAAAATCATCTAGAAATGACATTTAATTCAGGACAGATTTTTTTTTTTTTCTTTTTCCCCATATCCTCCCCCCCTTCTTTCACCAAGTTATTGAAGCAGCCAAAATTGAAGTGATCACAGGAGGTGCACGTTTTTGCTCAGTTTTTTTAACTCAGATTTTTTCCCTGCCATATGTTGGGTCATCCACTACAAAAGACTTATGATGAAGAGGCTACATGTGATCAGCAGATTTATAGATTATCAGAAAATGAAAGCAGAAAGATGAAATTCCAGAGCGCCTCTTCCATCTGATGTTTCTTAACATCTAAGTATTTGGGTTCTTAGGTGCGTTCATGCTTTGACTTCCAGATTATTCTCTTCTCTGTAATAAATGTGTTCTCCACAGTAGCTCTTGCACTGAGGGGATTAATCGTGTTCAAAACCAACCCTGCCAGCCGCCTTAGTTTGTTCGTGCGCATCACAAGAATATTCTCTCTCCAGGGCTTTGAAGCTGTGCTGCCTTACAATGAAGAGTTAAGTAGTAATTAAATTCTCGAAGAACCGCCAAGACTCCTTTGGCTGAAATGGGGATGTTCCGCGCCCTGGATGCTGTGTCGCGGAGGAGAGGATGTTTAGACATGACTCCGTGAGTAGCGCGTGTGAGCGAGCGGGCCTGGGCGCTGTTTCGGTGCCCTGATCTCTTTCCATTGGCTTGGAGCAGTGGAGGGTCTGCCCAAAAAAACCCACAGCGCTGGCACGCGGCGCGATGTTTCAGTTGTGCTCTGCGTACGGCTGAGTATCTTGTATAAAACATATGGACACAGGACACGGAGTCAAAGCTGAAAGCTTTTCGTGCCTTCTAGTTCTGCTGTCCCTGCTTTGATTTCTCTTCACTTGCAATATCGTAATTTAGTAAATCAGTTGCTTTTTCTGTTTATGTGTGCTCATGCAAACATGTACACATGCAGATGTTCTTTAGTTTTACTATAACATGGTGTTACATATTTCATTTTTTTCCCTGCCGATTTTTTTAAACGTTAAAATGTTTGGGAGTCTGTGGGAAATCAGAGAATTCAAGGGCAGAACGTAAAGCCTGAGGACTTGCAAATGCTCTGGTTATGACAATTACCTGATTTTTTTGGGGCTTCTGTGAGAAGTTGGTAACCTCATCTAGTTCCTGATGACATGCATTCCAATTCCAAATTCATTTTGTATGTATCAATTTCAAGAGGGCAGCTAAAGATCAAATGTGTGTGTGGACTGAATTAATCTTTTTCTCCTTGGAAGTGAGCCATTCAGGTTGGGTAAGCCATGCTGGCAGCTGACTGGGCCGTTCTTAGTAGAAAGACAGACGGTTTTATTCTGTAGACCTTGTCAATCCAGTATCTTTCGCTAGTACTAAAAGCTGATTTTAAAAAAAACTGCATGCAGAAATAATATAGTCGGCTGAGGGAAAACTGCAGTTGGGATTGACAAGACACGACATCTGTGTTTTTATAGGCCTCTACAGCTGGTACAAGAGAGATCATTTTAAATATATATAGTGGCTCTAACAGACTTTTCTTTCTGTTTTTTGCCTTCCAAGGTCAAAGCAGCGAAGACTTCTGTAAGACATGGATAGATGCAAACATGTTGGGCGGCTACGACTCGCCCAGGACCACTCTATCCTGAACCCCCAGAAGTGGCACTGCGTGGACTGCCAGACTACGGAATCTATCTGGGCTTGTCTGAAGTGCTCCCACGTGGCCTGTGGGAGGTACATCGAGGAGCATGCACTTAAACACTTTGAAGAAACCAGGCATCCACTGGCAATGGAAGTTAATGATCTGTATGTCTTTTGTTACCTTTGTGAAGATTATGTCTTGAATGATAACCCGGAGGGTGATTTGAAATTACTGAGAAGTTCTCTGTCAGCAATTAAAAGTCAAAAACATGATCCGTCAACAAGAAGTGGCAGGACATTGCGATCAATGGCTTTGGGGGAGGACATGTGCAGCCATCAAAGGACCCCTCAGGGACAATCTCAGATGCTTACAGCTCTCTGGCACAGGCGCCAGTCCTTGCTTGCCAAGGCGCTGCGGACCTGGTTTGATAAGAGCTCTAGAGGCCAGCTAAAGTTAAAACAAAAGAAACAAATGGAGGAGTTGGAGAAAAAGAAGGAGGCAGCTAGGCAGCGGCGGCAGGAGATGAAGAGACAACTCCTGGAGGAGCTGGCAAGCACTCCTCCGAGGAAGAGCGCAAGGCTGTTGTCTCACGTGCACAGAGAGAACTTGATTCCAAGGAAATTCAGGGAGGTGGCAACCGCTTCCCCTACCTCAAGGCAGATGCAGAGCAGCAGATTCAAACAGTTTTATTCCATCCGGCGTAAGCCTCTGATGACTCCCGGGGTAACGGGTCTAAGGAACCTGGGAAACACATGTTATATGAATTCTATTCTGCAAGTGCTAAGTCACCTCCAGAAATTTAGAGAATGTTTTTTGACACTTGATCTCTGTGAAACAGAAGAACTCTTAGCTAAAACTGTGAATGGGAAGTCTAGGATGCCTGGCAAATTGGCAAATGGGTCTGCTGCTAATGAGTCAGGGAAGACTGACAAAGTGGGATCATATGGCACGCAGAGCTTGCCAGCTGGCTTAAATGGTGGCTCCTCAATAAGCAGGAGTTTAGAACTAATACAACCCAAGGAACCGAGTTCAAAGCACATCTCTCTCTGTCACGAATTGCACACACTCTTCAGAGTGATGTGGTCTGGCAAGTGGGCGCTGGTGTCCCCCTTTGCCATGCTGCACTCTGTGTGGAGCCTGATCCCGGCGTTTCGAGGTTACGATCAGCAGGACGCTCAGGAATTTCTCTGTGAGTTGTTGGATAAAGTACAGCAGGAGCTGGAGTCGGAAGGAACGAAGCGCAGGATCCTCATCCCTTTCTCGCAGAGGAAGCTCACCAAGCAGGTCCTGAAGGTGGTGAACACCATTTTTCACGGGCAGTTGCTTAGTCAGGTATGCACCTGCTTTTGCACAGAAATCAGTTGGAGCCATTCACACCGAGGAGCAAAGGCTCTGTTTCTTGAGGAGCCAACAGATACATAAGAGGAGTTGCTTAGGAGTGCCTCCTGAGAAAGAAATCGGATGGGTTGTGTGTGTTGTCAGCATTTTTGATATTTTTCATGTGTATTGTAAATTCAGTTGACTTCTGCCACTTCAGAATGAAATCTGCACAAGAACGGAAGTTCTGAGTCCTTAGCTTTAAGTTTTTACTGTGTTTTTAAAGTGTTTTTGTAATTTGTTTTGCCCCTTCCTGGTTTTGTTTCCGTGGCTAGAATATGATGGACAGAGAGGGCAGTCATCATGTGCTATAAAGAACGAGCTCCCTGTGACTATTTTTTTTTTTTTGCAGACATATGAAAGTCATCTTCAAATACTGAGCATGCTTAGCGTACGTTTCTGTAGGAGATGAAAGTGCCTGTCATGCTGCTCGTTCTCTTATTCCTGTGCTGTTCCCTTGCCTGAAATTTATTATTCCCCACAAGACAGACCCTGAGAGCCCAGTGCACTTTGGAAGTCCTCAACTACCTTTGCTTTCCAGGAGAAATGAAATGTCTGCATAACTTGACACTCAAGTGTTTGCAGGATCAGACGATGAAGTGTATTACATGTGTGCGTTCCCATTACTATTTATATCGTCCTTCTCAGTGCCAGTCTTACTAAGCTTTACTACTCATAAGAAATTACATGCACTTTAAAGATTAAATGGTATATTTTTCAAGTTAAAGCTTTTGGCTTTTCAGGGAAAGGATGCTTGAAGTCATGGTTCATTTGAATTATCTCTGCAGAGCTTGAACTTCTTGTGGACTTCTTAACTAAACGTTCTTCATTCAGTTGTGGCTCTTGGCTCTCGATGACGGTGTGTTGTGGCTCGGGTCAGTGTTCTAGATTCAGTGGTAGGTCTCTTGTTAACAGTGCGAAGGTATTCACAAATCAGTGTAATTTATCTGCTATTCACAAATTAGTGTAATTTATCTGCTACTATGCTACACTATAAATAACTTGCCGAGGTATTTATTCTACTTATGTAACTCTTGTGTACGTTTACTGTATTTAATTTCAAACCCCTCTATGCATAGAAGACTTCCTTCCCTATCTGCTAGCTACGAATCCATCTTGAAGTTACTGGTGGCTTCAGAGCTTGAAGCTGCAAGGTTGGAAGTTGGTTTCTGGTGGATGGTTCTCACAAGAATACAGAGTATGGCCAGCTCTGCTTTCTGGTCTTGTTACCTCCTTGTGTTCTCACTTTCTGCCTCTGTTTATTTGAAAACTTTTCTGCTGTTCTTACAAATAATACTCAGGTGACATAAGAAAACAGTACACCTTGAAATGTGTAAGGAAAGTAGAGAAATTATGGAAGGAAGACTGTGTGATAAATGCTAGCATGTACTTTTTGTAGTAGAAAACAGATCCAAAGTGCTTGTTACCCAACAGAGAATTGGTATTATACCTGTAATGGTGTTTATCCGAGGAAGTAAATCACATAAAGGTGAACATCATCTCCATTTTTTTGAGAACTGAGAAAGTAGTTCAAATTATTTGCTCAAGGTAGACTTAGTGTTGTGGTTTAAACCTGGCTGGCAGCAAAACACCACACAGCCGCTCGCTCACCCTACCCCACCCTCAGGAAATAGGGGACAAAGTTGGAGGAGTAAGGGTAAGGAGACTCGTAGGTTTGAGATAAAAATAATTTAATAATTGAAATAAAATAACATTAAAATAATAATGATAGTAGTAATAGAAAATACAAACAAGTAATGCACAATGAGATTGCTTGCCACCCACTGACTGATGCTCAGCCCATTCCAAGCTTGTGATCCCAGAGAAGAGAGAATCCTGAAACCACAGTCCCAGAAGCCAGAGTGAGCTTCCCAGTCAACCCTTACCTATGTACTGAGCATGACTTTAGATGACACGGAATATTCCACTGGCAATTCTGGGTCCGTTGTTTTGGCCACGGTGTCCCCCCCAGCTTCTTGTGTACCTGCGCACTAGTAGGACAGGAGAAGTCGAAAAGTCCTTGATTTCTTAGCAACTGCTAAAAACATCAGTACATTATCAACATTATTCTCATATCAAATCCCATACTGAGTCCAAAACACAGTACTATTCTAGCTACTAAGGAAGTGAAAAAATAATAAAAAAAAATAGCTCTATCCCAGCTAAAACTGGGACACTTAGCTTTCAGACTGGAAATAAGTTTTGTTTCTTTACTCGCGGATCACCTTTATGTCTGTGAAACTGCCCTGCCATCTGGCCATAAACTTGCTCTTTAGATGTCAGTGTAAATGCCAGTCTGCCGGTGTGCATGTACGTAACTTTATTTGTGTATACACATTTCATTCCCAGGTCACCTGCATAACATGCAACTACAAATCCAACACGGTTGAGCCCTTTTGGGATCTTTCCCTGGAATTCCCCGAGCGCTATCACTCTATCGAGAAAGGGATCATCCCTGTTAATCAGGCAGAGTGCATGCTGACAGAAATGTTGGCCAAGTTCACCGAGACCGAAGCTCTGGAAGGGAGGATATATGCGTGTGACCAGTGCAACAGTAAGTCAGATGCTGCTGCTGTCTCTGCCATTAGAAGCACCATCTGTTTTTCCCAGTGAGCAGTTTCTGATGCGTGTTTTGTGTGTCTGAAAACATATATTGTGGCCTGTATGCATAGGAAAACACCGTTCTTCCTTGCTGCTCACGCTGTTTTGTTTCCTCCTTTTGGTAGCTTCTGCTCCTTTGTGCACCAATTTGGATTTGATACATCATTTTATTTTCACCTTGCCATTCAGCAGTGCAGTTTACTAAGGGTTTAATATGACCCTGTTCAGAACTGCTCTCACCACTTGTGTTGGAAGGAAAGGCAACTTCAAGAATGTTTTGGGGGAGAGGGGGCTGGATTTAGAGAGAGAGGAAGGAGCCTTATCCCCTAAGGTTTGCTCATCTCTGCAGGGCAGGAAAGCTTTTATAACGTCTCATCTATACGCTGCTTGTTCCTGATTGAATCAAGAACCAGAATTGAATCAATTAACCAGAACTCACAATTGCAGAGTTCTCAAGGTCTGCTGCCAGGCTAGAGTTTCCGTCTCTCTGTAGGCATTCTGTCAAGAAGCAATGAACTGACATTATTCTGGGAGTCTCGGGTTAATGCATTACACATTATATGAGTTTGCTGCCCTCAGCTAGAAGATGACTTCTGCTTTCCTGTAGTAGGTCTGAGTGTAAGATCATTATATGCCTGAAAATAATTTTAGCCTTGTGTATAATCATGCAGCTCAGCTACACTGATAAACTGGATTTGAACTTTTTTTCATGCAGGTATTTATGGCAAATGTTCACTCCCTTGGGAGGAAGATGCCAATAATTTGACTTACATTGCAACTAAGCAGCTGAAGTAGCAAATATTTGTAGAGATCTGTTCTCTGTCAACTTGCAAATCTGTTACCAAATATCTTCACAAAGCATTAGAAAGTAATCATTGACTAGATGTTCTTGAAACAAAGCCAAATATAATTTGAACAGATTCTGATTCACAAATAATGTTCACAAAGTGTTGATATGAATGAGTGCTGCTTCATCCTAACTCTGTTTTATTTGATTCTGTGTGAAAGCCTGAATTTTAACAGTTACTTCAGAGTTAAATGGCTAAGGAAACATAAGCAGTTGGGGAAAAAAAAAAAAAAGTCAGGGAAAGGCAACCAGCCTGCATCTAGGTGCCAAAAACTATTGGGGGCACTGCTTGTCAGACGTGACGGAGGAGGAGCAACCCATCTGTTCTGAACTGGTGCAGTGAGGTGCAGAAATCTAATTAACAGGTACATTTCTTATTGGAAGCTCTGAAAGCCACCTGTCTTCCTCCTGGTATAGTCGTATGTTCAGTGTCCTGGAAAGAGTAATCACCGGGAAGAGGAACCTTTTTTCCTTTTCTCCAGTTTGGTTCAGCTTTTGTTTTACACTCTTGGGCAGGGAGAAACCCTGCGAAAGGTGGAACATTGCTGGAAGGATTTTTCCTCTGACTTGTATTAATGTTCTTGAGCTAGTGAAGTTTGCTACTACAAGACTTACTGTAATGATAGGAGATAATCAAAGTAGTAGATAGAATACAATGTCAAACAATATTATTTGTATGCTGGTAGTTCACCTGTTGAAACTGCTGCAGCCCTAAATGTCTTTGGCACTATCTCTGTCTTGATATTTCTGGTGCATTTCTCAGAGCAAAATGTCAGCATGAGCAGCTTGAAAGCAGTATCTAAAAGTGTGATTATGAGCATCACAATTAAGTATTTTTAAACATGTGAGTTTTGATTCTAGAGGAGTTCCTGCTCTGTGAAGGAATTCGTAAGAAATGTTTACTTGCATGTCCATCCCGAGCTCATGTGACATGAACTGGACTACTGATAATGGAAAAAAAAAGTTCATAATGTGCTATTTTCCCCTTTTGAAAATTAATTACACTCTAACAATCATTGCCTTGATTTTTTTTTTTTTTTTTGGTGGCTAGGCAAACGGCGAAAGTCTTCTCCTAAACCTCTAGTTCTGAGTGAAGCTAAAAAGCAGTTAATGATCTACAGACTACCTCAGGTCCTCCGACTGCACCTTAAACGATTCAGGTGAGTGGGGCACACTACCCAGTGTCAGGCAAGTGACTTGCCTCTGTCTTTTAGGAAAGAAGTGATTAGTGTGGGCCCGTAACTTCTCCCACTTTCTGAGAAATGCGTGCATATAAACCTTACCCAAACCAGATGTGTGATACTCTCTGAGAGTACTAACTACTTTATAATCAGTAGCTTGTTTGTGTTTTCTACAATACACACAATGTAATGTTTTGTAAATATTAATACATATTTCCTGGAATTGTACTCCATGGTATTTGTCTGAGTTTGCAGGCAACTTGAAATAGTGGCTGAGAGACTGGTCAACTGATAAGTTGAGTGAAATATTTATTGAAACTGGAAGCCTATGCTAGTTAAATGTCAGTATTATGTATTTACCTGTTGAATAAAATGTAGCAAAGTTCAAAATGCTGTTTAAAGTTTCTAAAATGGTTAGTATAAGTAATTGACATGTGTGGTGTTTATATTTCTGAGTATTTTAAATGCTGTTTGGCTTGCTTTGTATTTAGCTGATGCAAATCTCAACAATGTCATAACTATAACAAATGGGCATCCATGACAGGATCAGCTGTATGCCGAAGATGACTGTAGGTAGATGACAGGGTGAAAACAGAAGGAAGAAAGCGACCCTAGCGAGGAAAGCTCTTCAGAGTTGTTTAGCAGCAGCTACTTTTGTGTGTGTCTTCTCACAGCCCAGTGCCACCGTCGAGAAGCAGGATCCCAAGTCTTTGATTTGTGCCCTTGTGTTTGCAGGTGGTCTGAACGTAATCACCGTGAGAAGATTGGGGTCCATGTCCTCTTTGACCAGGTATTAAACATGGAACCTTACTGCTGCAGGGACTCTCTCTCCTCTCTTGACAAAGAGACCTTTGTCTATGACCTCTCCGCTGTGGTGATGCATCACGGGAAAGGGTTTGGCTCAGGACACTACACAGCATATTGCTACAACACAGAGGGAGGTGCGTGTGCCTTACTACGGGGGAAGCAAATTCAAGAAACTCGTGTTTTCCTGCACAGACGTAGTACATTGTAAAGCTTTATGATCAAAGTTGTTTGGAATCAAGGTTCCTGACATTTGGTAGTTTGTTTCCCAGAATGTATTCCTAGTAGCATGTTTGGGGTTTGGTTGTTGTTTTTTTTTGTTTTGTTTTGTTTTTTGGGGTGGTTTTTTTTTTTTTTTTTGCATAAAGCCACAGATTGCTGCTCTTTGCTTTGCGACCCTTCAGAATGCCTTTTATTGCTTGCTGTTAACAGCATGAATGCTTCATTTTCTCTTGCGATGTAAATCCATGGAGCTGCTCCAGCTGGGTGTCTTTTCTCAGTATCCTTGGGATGATGAGATAAACAGAAAGTGTTTTGAAACTGGACAGGAACTATTCATGAGTAACATCCGCAGGGTTTTTGTGAATTTCCAGCGGTCTCTCCCTGCAGCTGAATTAGTATTGACTCTGCCTTCTGACTTGTGGAGAAAGAGGTGCAAATTGGTTATCTCCAGGGAATTTTTGTTTTCCTAATTGAGTTTTTGTGCTTGGTTGAATTATGATTTGGTATTTCTAAACTGTTAACAGCACAGAAATGACTCAAATGTTTTCCAGATTAGAAACTCCTTTCCAAACCATCTGTAGAGGAAAAGGTAGAGATGCCTTTTCTCCTACATTGCCATTTTTCTCTGTGGATGTTTCCTATGAACAGTTCCAAAATGTACTCAGAAGGAATTATGCTGCTCTTAATGTCCTCTTTCTCACTTTGATTCCTAGGTTTTTGGGTCCACTGCAATGACTCCAAACTGAATGTATGTAGCGTGGAGGAGGTGTGCAAAACGCAGGCCTACATTCTTTTTTACACTCAAAGAACAGTGCAGGACAAAGCAAGAATCTCAGAAAAACAACTCCAAGCTCAGGTGCCGTCCAAAAATAGCGATAAGGACAGAAGACTGACATTCCCATGATGGGGAGCTCTGGAACTCAATCAGCAGTTTCAGTTTTTTTAAAAACCATTGGCGTTCACATCTTTCCTCTTTGTGGGAAAAAAGGCTCGCTGCAGGAAGGGGATCCGATCGTGACGTTTGCCGCCCAGGGTCTGGAAAAGCGTATCGAGCTGTGCAATTCTGACACGTAAGATTTTAGTCAGAATCTTGTTTTTATAGCATCTTGTTGTTAAGTGATGCTCACAACATGAAATGAGAAAGTTTGATGCTGTATATCATTCATCTCGTATCAAAAGGGAATTGCGTACGGTGTGTAACAAATGAGCACAACCAGGAAATAGAAGCATTCAACTGGCTTCAGAAACTTTCAGTACTTAGTAATGCTGATAACACTCCAGAAAGAACAGGTATAGTACCCTCCCCTTTAATTGCCATTCAGATTTCCGGGGTTTGAATCACACAGTCACCCAGGTATTTATTTGAACAGTTGTCGGATAGATGGAGTTGACTGCCCTGAGAGCCGTTCTTGCTGGAGAAATGTTTAACCTTCTACTAGAGAAAATATTCCTCAGGCCTCAGCTATCTCTGATACCAATTTCTTTGCCATCAGTTGAGGGCAAACCCATGGCTGACAAGCTTTGTCAACAGCTCATTTTCTCAGTGTTACTGGGGCTGTGTGCACACTTGATGGTTTATTCTCTGGACTGAACTTCATTGGCAGCTAAATTCACTAGGAATGTGATTTTAAAACAGTTCTGCTCTGGAGAAAGTGTGTTTAAAAATACAAAACCCAGTAGTAAACCAGGAATGTACATGTGTGTCATATCTGTTTACAGTGGCAGCAAAAACAAAGCCTATACTACAGGCTTCTGCTGGCATAACTTTGTCATCAGGTTTATAAAGAAGTCTGAGTCCTGGCTTACACAGCTGTGACAGCAGAAGCAGGTAGCGTGGAGGCATCTTACACTGGCAAATTAGCACTTTTTTACAAGTGTGTCTTGTTTTCCTCAGGGGAACAGGGTGGTGGTAATACCACAACAGTGGGAGACACAGCTAGCTTCTGTTACAGCTTCTGTAATGGAATATTCATTAATTGTGGTGGTCACCCAAGGCCCAGGCTGACCAAAGGCAGTGAGGTTGCACGGGTGTCATGAGCAGAGTTCAGCCTATGAAATCTTTATTTCTGCTGGGACGTAAAGGGAAGGAATGTAGTTAAATCTCAAATTTCATACCGAGTTTGAAAGGCTACAAAAATGTCGGTATCAGTAATCATCTTGATTTTAGAATTCTGTGAGAAACATAGGGCCTTAGCTGACTATTTATAGTCACTTTTCAGCCTACAGCTGTACCTCAGGTGTTTTAATGATTTGGGGTTTGGCTGTTCACATTTCATGTTTTAATCAAATTGAATATGTAATCACAGAGAGACATGACATCGTTCAATCTTGATGGTTTCTTGGTTTTTTTAAAGTGGTTAAAGGGAAATAATCTAAAATAGGAGGTTCTTCAAAATAATTGGTTGCAGTTTCAGGCAGAGGAGTTCTGAAAGTATGTTTCTCTTCCTCCCTCTTCTCCTTTTATTCTTGTCAGCATTTGCCCATTGGACACATGCTGACAACCCTACACTGTTGTTGGAGGGGATGAAGAGGTGAGTTTCCCAGATGCCATTCCTCTCTTTCCACTGCCACTACTGTGACTTTTAATCTCCTGTCCTGTGGGCAAACTGGTCTCTCTGGCTGCTGTTAATCGCATCAGCCATGCAGAGGTGAGCACAGCAAACAAGAAACCTTAATTTTGTCAGAGCACAGTGTCATGCTAGGACTCCTCTGTCCTTAAAGTTTCTCATTTCTTGTATGTCTGAGCAACATACTGCTTTTTGAGCCTACAAAAAACTTGTCTTTTTGACAATTAAATATAGTTTTGAGATCGTATGCTCTTTTTTTTTTTTTGAAGATGAGACAGTTTGAAACAGTCCTATGGGAACTGATGAAAAAGTTTTAGTTCTGGTTCTCTAAATGTAGCAAGGTCTGGAAGGATTTCTTATGAATGTCTGTATATCTATCTATCTACTAGGTGCGGGATTTTTTTATGCTACCAGTAAATAAAATTAATAAAAATGCAATAGGCCAAATTGAGATCCAGTAAAAGTAAAGGTGACTGCTGATTGCAGGGGAAGCTGAGTTGGGTTCAGCACGGATAGAAGTTGACATTCCTGAAAGAATCAAAATCAAGCGCTTGTGATTACCAGATATGTGATGGATTCTTTTCCGGAGCAAAACATATGCTCTGTGTAGACTATGTGTCTCAGAAAGAAAATGAAAGGAAAAATAGTGCTTAGCATTGCCTTTTTAATGTAAGAGATGGAAGAGAAAACTGGTATTTTTCCCATGCATCTGTCCTTCCAGGCCTATCCATCCTTTAAGAGGATTATATTCTTCTAAATGACAGTCATGGTTTACTATGACTACCAAGTGGTACGTTCCCTTTCTGAAGCCCTTAGCTGTACTGGCCCTGTTTGTATAAAAATTCAGTAGAAAGGCAAACCGTAACGCGGCATTAGTTGTTAACTGCAGTGAGCCAAGACTCTTCACTATGAATGCTCATCTTTTGACTGAGTGTTTTGCATTAATATTTGAATTCAGGTAGTAATACAGTTGTCACGCGAATCGAGTGGGGAGCTGGGAGTGTACCTGTAGCCGTTGCTGCACCTAATTGCCCAAGCAGATTTTGTAGCATTTGCTGGTGACATCTTTTGACATTAGTGGCTCTCCATGTGACATTAGCCTAGTTGTGCTGAGATGTGGAGATACTGCAGTCAGCAAAATGATTGCCCTGATAGGGAAGGAATGAATTATACTTCAAAGTAAATAAACTTGCTTTTTCCAACACTGTGAGGTTTCTGTAATATTTAGCTTTTATTTGGAAGCGATAGCGTATAGCATTTTTTATGCTGTTTGGTTTATATTTGTCTACTGCAGGCTTCTTTATATAAGCATAGCCCAATGCTCCCTACATGGTGGACACTGTTTTATAGTGTTCAGTTTGCCAGAAATTCTGACTAGAAGTTACCTCTCTACATCAGTAAGATGAAAGTACTACTTGAAACTACAGTGAAGCCCACTTATGTGCATGCCGGACAAAGGGTAGCCTGTAAAGAAAACTTTGTCCCTCCTCTAACGATACGGCTTCAAATCCTGCTAATTCGCTGATGCATATTTAGAATAATTCCACGTTTAGGCTCTGCTTCTGCAAACACACGGGCAGATGATGTAACTTAACTCATGCATGGAGTTCAGTGGCCACAGTTGAGTTGCAAGCTAAGTGTCTGCAACATAAAAACCTTTATTTTGGTACAGCTGGGAGCAGAATTGGTTTCTCGGTGTAGTGGGATTCCTGTACTGGGGTTCCAGTCTTGTAGCAGGGAGTGAGTTGCCTTGAGAGATGCTCAGAGCGAGCGTGAGCCCTTGTAGGTTATTGTCTGAGGGCGTAAGAAGCTGCCGTACACTGGCAGATTGTCAGGCTCCTGACCACACAGTCTTTGGGACACAACTGTTCCCAGCAAATCCTTATTCCATTCAACTTGTAAGTAAATTGGTGTTCCTTAATTTTATGTTTTCCGGAGTGAAAAATCTTAACGTATTCACAGCCAGGTGTGATACAGCATCTGCTGTAGTTGGTGGAAACTACTTTCTTTTAGCTAAATTTACTCCACTAGCAAGTTAGTTACATAAATCTGCCTTTATGTTATCCCTTTACTGCCCGTGTTCCCAAGTTAAACTATGCATACCACAAAAACAGTTTCTCTGCAAAGCACTGGAAAAAACAATTTTTTTCCCCCATTAGTTCTGACCAGAACAATTCTCTGGTCTGGCTTTGAAGTCGTTAATGTGAGGCAGCAAATGGAATAATGCATATTAAATGCTTGACGTCAGACTATTCTGGGTGGCAGTACCACCCCCACTTAGGGACTTCCAGGCGGTTTTTTTTTGAGAGTAGGAATAAAATTGGAAATGGTAAAAGCATTAAGTGTGTCCTATGGACTCGCTATCAGGAGGTTTTTTTGCTTTTAGAAGGCAAGGCTTCTAGCATAAATATTGTCTTGGTGGTAATTTAGAAGCTCTTTTATTGATTGTAACGTCCCCAGGCCTGAATATGCTTAATTGCATCCCAATGAGAGAGACTAATTAAACTTCTGGCTGTTGCCAGATTACCCTGGGATGAGCTCCAACAGAAGTCAGCGGTGTTGCAGAATGAGAACTATGTAAGCAAGAGACAGGGAGATTAGTTTTACCTGCCAATACAGTTGTGTGAACTAATTTTGTATGTTTCCTTAGATTTGGTGCCTTGTATCCAGTAATATTTCACATGGGACAGAAACATTGGGAAATAAATTGTGAATTCCCCCCTCCTGACTGAAGCAGCAGACAGATTTGTGGTTTTTTACAAGTACTCAGCATCACTGACATTTTTACATTTTGTATCTGTACGTGAATGAATTTTACCAGCAAGCTCAGAAGCTAGTATTTTAGTATTACACATTTGAAATCTCTGTATTTGTAATACTTCAAATAACAGCTTGTTCAAAGGCGGATTAGATTTGGCCTTTTAGGTTTCTTACATCACCCAGGCCCCTCCAGTCAGGTCAGTAAGTTGACATCTGTCAGAGCATAGAGCATAGAGCAAGGAATAAAAACTCCAGTGGGGTTTTTGCTAGAGTAGCTGTAGCTTTGGGAAGCACCTTCTGTTACAAACCTAATGGTAATTGCTGGTTTAGAAAAGCAAAAAATACAGTTCCCATTGACATGGCAGTGTTTGCACAGGTTTCCTCTTAGCAGCCTTGCAAATACTTCCACACGTGAGCAAAAGCATGCCGTGGTAATGCCTGCATAAATTCAATATGCAATAGATACAGTTGGGTAAGGTGGCCAAGTGTCCCTTCTTCAAAGGAAACAGTAAAATCTGAACAGCAGCTCTGAACACTGCCTTTTTGTGTGCATCTAATCCCTTCAGCGGGTTTGAGATCAGATAGGGCAGACTTAGGTTGAGAATTTATTGCCTGCAGGAATATAAAACCTCAATTCAGTGGGTTTTTTGGTGTCTATTACATTAATATTGATACCTGTTTATTGCAGATGGGAATGTGAAGCATTGTAGCAAGCTTCTAAATTTATAAAATCACGTTTAAATGATCAAAACCTACATGCATTAGTTACCTGTACCAACTAGTGATTATTTGTCTTAGTTGATTTTAGGGGTATGCCTTTAGGCCACTCCTGTTGTACTGATTTTTATTTTGTGCTTGTGTGTATGGGTTCCACATGTGAGCCAGAATTCTTTCAAAAGACTTCTTAAGTCTTAAAAATGAGCTTTGCAATGTACGTTTCCAAAACGGGGGGGGGGGGAATAAAAGAAGAAAAAAAAAAAAAAAAAAAAAAGACCAGCCCAAAGGGCCCACGGTTGAGTTTAACCACTGTTAACTATTTATTGTTCTGAAACTTGTGCATGATACAAGAATGCATTGCAGTTACAAAGTGCTGTACCCTTAGGGTTCTTCTTGAACTGCTGTACTACTGATTTTGTGCAGGCTGGGGATAGGGAAGAAGTTGAGATGAATGAAACAACCGGTAAAAACAAAGCCAAGCTGACCACAGCAGTAAGCTGGGATCTAAGTTTAGAAGAGACAGGAAGCGTCTGACAAGGGGACGCTGTGAGTCCCCATGAGGATTGCATGTTTTGCAGGCAGAGATATTAACGAAATCCGAACGCAGTCTCGTTAGCAGCAACCTCCTATTGTTTTTGTGGCGAAAACTTTCTCTGATCAGTAGCCTCGTACTGGCAAAACGAATGGTGCTTTTCCATTACATATTACAGTTCCTAAGGAACAGTACCCCAAATTCTCAAGTTTTATAAAGGAGCTACCTACTTAAAGCCCACAATGTCACTGTAAATGCTTTGCATAACTGGAAGTGAGAATGGAGATGATGGAGTTGATGACTTTACCTAATCTGTAATTTTTAGTCTCAGTAACATACTTCCAACAGAGGAGGCAGGTGGTGAATTTGACTTTTTCCTTGCTGCTGAAGTGCTGCACCCTGGCTTGTCAAACTAGGACTTGGTGGAATCTGGCGTAGAAAAGGCCCCCTCTTGTTTCTGTTCCTGCTTGACAGCCAATTTCTGCGTGAGCATGTCTTCTGGGGAGCGTGGGGCTCCTGCTAAAGAGGAACAACCACATCCGTTCAACGTGGGCAGGGTTAAGTGTAAAGTACTTAGGCTTGCCTTATTTCCTTAGATAACCATATCCGTACCATGGGGATAATCTGTACTGCTACAGCTGTGTTAGTACAAATCCCTGCCGCGTTGGTGGCTAGACCTGGTTAAAGAATGTGCGATAGCACAGGCAGGCTGCAGCTGTGTGCAGGAATAATGTCACCACGGGCTCCCGGAGCGGTAGCTGAGAAATTAGGATAACCACCCGTGAGGCTCCTTCTCTTTTGCACAATTAGCGTAGTGATCGGGCTGCATAACTCCACACCTCTTGATTTAGGGATGGCATTTTCATAGCAAGTGTCACCTTCACTCTCGTTGCATTTATTAAATGGTGTTACTAGGCCTGGCCCTTGAGGCTATTTCCTACTTCTACAAGGTGAACCACGTATTTCCATGTGAAAACCAAGTTTTTGCCTACCTTATCAGATGCATAAACTACAGTAACTTACCACTGGCAAGCTAGAGCCCGTGTAAAAGAGAATTAGGTGCTATTTTTTTTCCCTGCTGAACTTCAGCTTTAAGCAGTCACAAACTCTTTAAGCCGCAGCCTGCTGTACATCTAATGATCAGTTTACAGGAAAGGAACAACATTGTGTCCAGTAAAAGTTACTTTTACAGGGCTGCCTTTCCATAAAAGAAACTTAAACACAGCATAAAAATTTCAAACAGCTTCTTCAAGAGGATTGCTGCCCGGGCGAGCTCCCTTAAGGTGCGATGGGCTTGGGCAGGACACTGCCAAAGAGACCCTGCTTCTGCTAATGCCCTGCAGGCTTCACTCTTGACTTGAGTAAGGGCAGAATTAAAACTAATCTTCAGCACTTTAGAAAAGTTGATCCCGCTCTAAATCAAGGAGGCTGGAAGGGTGCTGTTGGCAGAGGCTGGAGAAAAGACGAGCAGTTTTCCCTCTGTATGAAATCCCCTGGCAGCCCCTGTGAGAACAGGAGTGAAACGCTGCGCCGCTTTCTTGGGTGAGGGGCCAGGCTGGAGCTTGGGTGGGTTTCCTGACTTTTCAGTGACTTCTGTGGGAGCTTTAAGTCAGAACAGCCTCTAGTTTCTGCTTCAAGTTTCTGGTACTTACATCACTAATGACTTAAGCCGATGTATGCCACACTGTGCTCATGAATGAGACTGTCTTTGCTTCAAGGACACTTCCAGGCAGCAGCAAGTGACACGAGAATCCAATTAATTACTGAATGTTTCTGGCAATCTGTCCAGCTGTCTCGCAGCTCGGTGCAAGCGCACTGCTCCTAATGGCAGGTTCAGCAGCTTTTATTTTAGTCAAGGTTTGTTAAGACAACATCGAGTAAGTCACCTATGGCAGCCTTATGTACTTAACTGCGTGAACTGCCCCCTGCCTGAACCCTGGCCTCGGGAGATTAGTGTGTTCCAAATCAAAAAGAAGATTAACTATAAGATGACTTAATGTTCTAATTAATCCCCTTTTCCTGCAGAAACTGTTTCTGCGTAACTTGGATTATCCATACTTCAAAAGAACTTCGTTTCTTTACAGGATGTTAAAACACCCACTTTGAAAACAGCATTTTTAAGAATCTGTATCGATAGAGGAGTGAGTTTCTCTGGGGCAGGTAAGGGGGCAATTCTCAGTCACAAAACGTGGAGGCAGCGCTACTTCAGAAGAATGTCTTAACCTGAAAACCCGTGCGTAACTGTCCAAAGAATCTGAAGCCATGTCGCAGTCCTACTGCCGTAACGCTCAGGGCTGGGAAGTTATTCTGCTCTACAAACAGCAGCTTCGAGGAGCTGCCGTGTAACGCGCGTGAGGAAACCGCAGCCACGGCTCCCGCGTGGTGCTTTTGCCGTCCCCCGAACAGCCTCCCCCACCCACAGCTGGACTTTCAAATCGGTGACAGCAAGCTGCAGTCTCAGCCCAGGGCACCCAAATGCTATGCAACACCAAATGGCTGCTGCTTCCCACACACGGGCATCGCTCCTTTACAGTCAGTGTCCCCGCTTTATCTCATCCGGGCATTATCCAGGAAACCTGGTGGTTAGAGTTTACCTAGGGCTTGTCACAGTTTTGTTTTTGCTTTGAATAAGTAGCTGATGGGTCCTGCTTACAACCCAGGACTGGATTCATTCCTTGGTCTTTTGGGTGTGAAATATAAATCATGTTTTTATGATTTTTTTGTAAATCTTTACTCTTTTTACACCTTGTTTTTGTAAGCTGAAGTTTCTTATTAAAAAAAAAAAAAATGAAATTCCAGCGTGTTACGTCATTATTCTATATACTTTAATAAACATCTAGATGTGGGTACAGAAGATTCCAGGCACAACAGCTTCACATCCTTGACAAAACTATTCTCATTGTGCCTTGCAGAATGAATCGGAAATAAATTGTCCCTCTCACACTTAAAAGCTTTTCCCTCCCTCTCGTCACTGCTCCAAGCGTGACAGCTTTGAAGTGTGAGTAGCAGCTCTGCAGAGAGCAGACCCTGCTCTGGTGAACGTATCGTATCTTGTAACGGCTAAACACGTCTCTTCTGGTCCTCGGGTGCAGAAAGGGCGGGGGGGTTTGAGCTCTTCTCCCTTGCCACTCTATTTCGTTCCTAGGTCAGCAAATAAGCAGAGTTAGAAAAGCTTATTTCTAGTCGAGTTTACCGGCCCAAGGCGGTTTAACGCAGCTTTGCACCTCTCCGTTCCAACTCGATCGCTCTGGGCTTTAGTCCTGCTGGTGCCGGGGGTTTAGAGCTCGTTGTTCGGTCACCCCGCGCGGGGCCACCCCCCTCGCGTGTTGGGGGGGGGGGGTGGCGTGTTCTGCCAGCACGAACCCCCACGCGTGCGTCCCCGAGAGCTGGAGCCCAGAGCCCCGCGGGCGACCGGCAGCCCGTTATCCCCGAGGACTCACCGCCGCTACGGGCCGGGCTGCGGGGCCATCAGGTCGATGTCCGTCAGGTTCCGAGCGACCCAGACGCCAGCGGCGAACAGCCCCAAATTCACCAGCAGATTCCTGGAAAGGGGAAACCCGCAACGCTGGGTCCGGGTCCCGGTCCCGGTCCCGGTCCCTCCCCGGTTCCCCGCCCGCGGCCCCGACCTGCGGAAATCGTTCCGATCGGTAGCGAACCGGTACGCGCTCCTCAGCCACCCGCGCAGCCCCTGCGGAGCGGCCCCCGGCCCCGCCGCTCCTCCCGCCGCCGCCGCCGCCGCCGCCGCCGCCGCCATGCTGCCGGCACCGCCTCGCCTCGCTCAGCCCCTCGCTGCCGTCACTTCCGGCACGCGATGCTCTGGCTTGGCGCGAAGCGCGTGGCTTCCTGCGTGTGGGAGGGGAGGAGGGGGAGGAGGGTTCCCGCCAACCCTTTTCGTTCCACCGTCCCCCGCCCCCGCCTTCTTAGCCCTGTTCGCTTGCGTGGGGTGTCCCCCCCCCCCCCCCCACTTGCTGCACATCCCGGTTCTGTCCGGGTGGCTCGGAAACACCCCGGGATGAGGGGCCTCCTGCGCCCCGCCGTCGCCCTACAGCCAGGTGAAGCCCCAACGGACACCCCCCCACAACCCCCCAGGGACACAACCCCCCCGGGTACCTCCCCCCGGACCTCCCCCCTCCCGGGATACCTCTCACACACGTTTACCCCCCTCCCCCTCACGGGCTGGATCCGGGTCCCCAGGAGCCGGGGTTGCTGCTGCTTGGGGTGAGAGTGGGGCGGGGGAGGGGGGGGGGGGGGGGGGGAGGAGGAGAAAATAAGGGAAAAATATCTAGGAAAACGAGGGAATGCCCGAGGTGCGGCGTGGGCCGTAACCCTGGCCGGTCTGCGCGTGGGGACACCCCCCACGCCCCCCCGGATGACTGGGGGTTTTCCATGCGCAGGCTGGAGCCCGGAGCCAGGCTGGGTGTCACCCGCTGCTGCCCCCCCCGAGGCCGGCACCGCCGGTACCCGTGGGCAGGACACTCGCAGCGGTGCCATTTGGAAAGCGTCCCCCTGTTTCCTCTGTCCCTCCTTGAGTCTTCCTTCCTCCCAAATCCTCCCTTCCACTCCTTCCCGCTCTTCCACTCTGGTTTGCAGATCATTACGTGCTCCCCCCATGCCCTGCCCTCAGTGGGGCCCAGCCTTTCCCTAATGCTTCTCTCAGCCTTGGTGGCTTTTTCTTGGGGGAGGAAAAAAAAAAAAAAAAAAAAGTTCTCAGGCACCCCAATTTCCCGTTTCCATCAGGAGAGGTGCCCATTTCCATCAGGAGAGGTGCCCATTTCCATCAGGAGAGGACTTTCCAAAACGTGCTTCGTTAGCACCGTTAAGCCTTGCACGTGTACCTGCAGCCGGGGCACCCGTCACCTTTTCTGAGTCCCCTGGTACTAACCCCACTGCAATCGTGGCTGTCCCTGCTGCGAGTTCCGCACTCTGATTAGATATTACTGTGCTCACGTGGTTCAGCATCAGACAATCTGGGACGGAGCGGCCGGGATCGCTGTGGTGGCTGGTTACCGATGGGACGGGGCATTTTCTGGGCAAGCTGGGACTGTATCTGTGCACTGAGATGAGGCCTCAGCCCCGCACCAGGCTTTGTCTTCTCTTGGGCCTGAGCACTTGTGTCTTGTGGGGCTGAGACCTGCTAAAGTAACCTGGCCCGAGCAGAGACGTTCGCTGCAGAGCCCCAGACCCGATGTGGTTTGCACCTTTTGGGGTGTGCTGTCTTGTCACCCCATGCTACTGGGAGAGGCAGTTTCTTTTAAGGATCCTTTGTGGAATGAGAACTGGCCACAGGGTTGTCATTATAATCAGAGCTTTACTATTATATAAAGATTTTAGCAAGCGGAGTAACTTATCCTTACACAGGATTTCTAGCAATTAACGTAGCTTTCCTGTTATTCCTATTTCTCTGCTCCCAGCGAGCTAGTTGCCCTCCTCTTTGGGGACACCCAGGTCACCAACCAGGCTCTGATAAGAAGACGTGCACCAGCCGTGGGGTTATGGAGCTGCTCAGCTCTGGAGGGGCACGTGCTGCGACACTGGCCGTCCAGGCTGCAGCCACATTTGTCCCTGCTGCTGGATTCCTTTCCCAAATCCCAAAGAGCTAATTGATCCACCCAGTTAGTTAATTGATTTATAGCTATTAGAGGCTATAATTAACTGACCAGCTGGAGGGCTGTGTGTTATCTGCCTGGTGGGAGCAGTGTTGAGAAGCTGCCAGCTCTGACAGGCCCTGGGCTGCCCCGTCCCTGTGAACAGCACCGCTCGTTTGCTGTCTTTGAAAGATTTTACTCCTCGAATTTTGAGCTTCTCCTTTCATCTCCTCTTTTGCTAACATTCAGTATCGGCGAGCTCACCCCGAGCCTCTCTGTTTCCCTTTATCTCCTCCCACGTTCCTGCAAGGTCGCAAACTTGTCTTCGTGTTCCATGTCAATTTGGGAGTTTACATTGCTCGGCAGACCAGTTCAAACCAGCTGGTTATCAAAGCAATCCAGGCCCTCAGCAAAACCTCCCCACCGCTGTCAGACCCTGACATACCACAGATGTTCATTAAGCATTGGGAAGACGATGCATCTCATCACGGGGCCGGGCGAGATGTCTGTACCTTGTACTAACTCATCTGGCTGGTGCTAACAATCTCTTGGCAGTGCCGTTCCCTGTGGGAATGCAGGGAAATCGGGAGGAGATGCTGTAGGTGCCTGTTGCAGAGGCTTACAAAATTAGGTAGGTTATAAGCTCAAAGGAAATTTACTCTAATCAAAAATCATTTAATACTCGGACAACATTAGTAAACTACAGGTTCCAGATGCCAAGTGGAATCAAATACTACACAGCTGACATAAGCTTAGGTTTTAGAAAGGATCTAACCCAAAACATGGTTCATTCACTGATCAAGATAAGGGCTCTTGACCTCGAGGAATTTCCTCGGGCAGCCAACTGACCCAAGGGCAGAGTCCCTGACTGCAGACCTACCACTTTGAGGAGGACCGACTCAATCTGTCCTCTGGAAGGACCCCGCTTATACCGTAGCCGACTCCAATCTGTGGTCAAAAACACGATCATTTGTCCTCACTGGCCGAGGGTCTTGGCGTTCAGCCGAATTGTGGGTCTGACAGTAGCCAGTTATGCAACCCTGGTGTGACCAAAATCAGCAGATGTTGTGGTTACCCAATTCAGCAGTTTTTCCAGAACTAGCAGGTATTTTTATATTTCACCAAAGTTAGTAAATATTGTGGCTCAGTGGTTTTTCCATCAGGACGGGCACAGCTGCTGCAGTGCCTGGCTGCACCGGGGGACGGTGTGTTGGACCAGCAGCGGGCTCGGGAAAAGAGAAAAGGGCCCCCCCCTTGCAGGGATGCTGTGTGCTCTGGGGGTGTAGGGTCCCCCCTTGCACAGATTCTGCATGCCCTGGGGGTGCAGGGTCCCCCCACTTCCTTGCACAGTGGAGTTGCAGAGGTGGGGACAGGGCAGGAACAGCGGCTGCACCCAGAGGCTGATGTGGTGCAGAATTTGCAGGTCTTGCATCAAATTCTGCTTTGAAACAGGTTTGCTGAGGGTTCTTAGAGGAATTTGGCTGTCCCTGATTATCAGTGGCTGGTTGGAGAAGAGGTGCTGCCTGGGAGTGGTACAGCCCTCAGGAAATGAGGAGGATGTCTGTCGACCCAGATTGTGCTTCCTCTGTTAGTGAGTGTTTGTTCTCAGTAGCTGAAACCAGTGTAAGGAGACACTCTGTAAACAGGAGTAAAAGCTCTCGGTGGGAATCGCAGCTTGGCTTTCAAGGAAGGGAAATTTAGTGCTCAGGAGGGCTCTAAGGGAGCTTCCTGGGGGTGGAATTAGCCCGTGGCTGCCCTCAGCAATCGCTTGTTATTGGTTTGCATTCAGCAAATGCTGGGGTGGGGGTGGGTGTGTAGAGGAGATCCAGCAGCCCCAGAGGTGCGGGGCTGAAGGGATCTGGGCTGGGATGCAGGAGTCTCCATAGGATGTTCCTCGGTGCTTCATCTCTCCGGGCAGGTGAGCTGCTTTCCAGGGCCACTCAAGACTCGTCTGCCAGGTAAAACCTCGATTTGGGGACAAAAGTGGTTTTTTCTCTCTTTTACACTCTGTACTGCCCTAGCATGGTCTCTGCTAACCTGGGAGAGTGGTGCTTGTGCTGCCATTAACTCCTGCCAGCCTGGGTTGAAGCTTGAGTGTTAACCGGTGGCTCTGGGTGTCCAGTGCCCCAGCCAGGCTGGGGTCGGCTGGTTTTGGGTCCGAGCATCCCCTGCTCGCTGGGACTCCATCCCTTGTGTTAAGCCCTGATCTCTGTGGTCCGGTGGTGGGGAAGCCACAAAGGCTGCCCCAGGGAGCCTGGGCAATGCTGCATCTGTGCGGTGTGAGCCCCTCGCCCCTATGGAGACCCCAAAAAACTCTGCCCGTGGCAGGGACGCAGCCTGGAGTGGGGCTTGTACCCCGCTGCAGTGCTGGGCTGGAGGCTTACGCAATCAAATTAGATGCTAAACTTGAAATGGGATTTATTTTAATCAGAATTGGTTTAGTATTTGGACGAATATTGGTAAACTAACTACAGGTTCCGAATGCCAAGCGAAATTGATGCTGCACAGCTGCCTTGGAAATTTCTAAGCCTAGAACAACAACCCGAAATGTGAAATCACTCACCTTAGGAGAGAGCTCTTGACCTTGAGGAGTTACCCTGGGCAGCATCCCAGCCCAAGGGGAGAGTCCCCGGCTGCAGACCCTCTGCTCCGAGGAGGACCGGCTCAGTTTGTCCTCCGGCGGGGCTCCGTTTATCCCCTAGTCAAATCTGATCTGTGCTCAGACACGGCCACATTAGTCCTCATTGCCCGAGGACCTCAGCATTCAAAATGTCTAAGTGACTGTGGTTACTGTGCACATGTGGCAAGAGTTGGCTTGCGTCATGCTTCAACGGTGGAGGAGTTTCAGTTTTGTCAGGGGGCACCCGGCAGGCGGCTTGTCCCTGCTCCGGCGCCGGGGAGGGACGATGGCTTGGCCGGGATCCCGCGGGACAATAGCGGGGTGGTGCCGCTGGGTGCTGTGACCCGTGGGGTTCACCCAGGGCAACTGAAACATGGCTCAGGCGGGCACGGGGAGCCGCTTCGGGCAGAGAGTGGGGTGCTGAGGGAGCAGCCCCGGCATTGCCAGGACCCGCGTCCCCTCCTGGGATGGGGAGCAGGTCTGTGTGACACACACACGCACACACCCCCCCCCCCCAGCTCCTGGGGTCCTCTCTGGTGGCAATGCCGTGTGGCTCTGGAGGTGACCCAGAGCTCGGGGTTTGGCAGAGACGGGGAGTGCTGCAGGGGACACCTGGCTGGCGGCCGTCCCCCAGCCGGCAGTGACGTCCTGTGGGACGTGCTCACCCACGCCTCTCCCTTTGCAGCTGGGTGCTGACATCCTGAAGACCTTCTCCTGGCTGGGACTGGGGGCAGGACAAGTTTTTGGCAAGATGTTCTCGCCGAAGGTCCGCAGGAGGGGCTTCCCCAGGGAGGTAGGTGGTTTTGTGACCTTCTTGCTGCCACGCAGCTGGGGCTGCTGATGTGGTTGGGAGTGGAGGAGCTTTGCAGGACAAGGATGGGTGCCTCCTGTTCCATCGCTTGGGATGCTGAGGAGCCAGGAGAGCATCACCAATGGTATGGGGAAGGACTGGGAATCGTCTGGGACCTTGACCAGGAGAGGAGGGTGGACGGGCTCCTGGCTCGCCGTCCCTGCTCAGCATCCATCTGGTGCAAGAGCAAAGGTGAGGGTCTCATCCTGCTTTCATCTCCCTGTGCCCTCTCTGCAGCCCAATTCGTGGCAGGCTGGACCACTGCTGCCCCATCTTCATGGTCCTCAGGATGACTGGGATGAGCCATGCTGGGAGAACCAGCACAGGAGAGGCAGGGACCAGTGGCACCCGGTAAGGGGGCAGGAGCCTGGGCGAGCAGCTGTGCAGCAGTGGGGGATGGCACTGTTGGGGTTCACCTAGAAATCCAGGGTAGCCAAAACCAGGGGCTCCCCTGGGAGCAGGAGAGGCAGAAAGAGCTGAGAGCTGCAGCGGAATGGGGGAACTGCAGCAAAACCAAAACACCCCAGTGAGCTGCCATCCTCACCGGTGGTGATTTGCCATTGCAGATCGGTTCCTGGGATCGCAGACCCTTCCCAGGCCCTGACAACTTCCAGGGGAATGAGAACAGGAGATGGGCGCCCTACGACTGTCCCCCACTGCCCCCCTGGGACAGTGAAAAAGATGACAGAGGACCTGAGAACTTCAGAGAGGACTGGCAGTCGGTGAGGAGCAGATGGGCTGGGGGGGCGGCAGCTGTGTGGCTACCCCCAGTGTGCCACCATCCTCACCAGCAGTCATTTGCCATTGCAGCCCGGTCCCTGGGACCCCAGGCCCTTCCCTGGCCCTGGCAACTTCCAGGGGAATGAGCAGGACAGGAGATGGGGACGGGATGAGGACAGGAGATGGGGACCGGACGAGGAGAGGAGATGGGGACCTGATGAGGAGAGGAGATGGGGACCTGATGAGGAGAGGAGATGGGGACCGGACGAGGAGAGATGGGGACCGGACGAGGACAGGAGATGGGGACCTGATGAGGAAAGATGGAGACCTGATGACCCGAGATGGGGACCCAATGAGGAAAGGAGATGGGGACCCAACAACTGTCCCCTGCCATCCTTTTGGGATGACAGAGAAGACTACCAAGGAAATGAGGACTTCTTCGAAGATGGCTGGCACCCGGTGAGTGGGTTGTGGGTTGGGGAGGTGGCAGCAGCTACAGGACTGAGGGCAAGGAGTGAGTTAGATGAGTCAGGGGCCATTCACTGCCCCGGTGACAAGGACAGTGTACGGGGACAGGTTTCACTGCGCAGCGGTGGGAGCAGCAGCAGCCCAGCTTCTCTGCTCTGCCGTCGCAGCATCCTCTGTCCTGCCTTGTGTCTAAACCCACCCCCTTCCCCTCAGGAGCTGTTGCCTGGCCCCAACCACGTTCCCTGGTCTGAATTCCCCAATGAGGAGCGGCACCCATCCTCGGCCCCCGCTGACCTGCTGAGGTGGGTGCTCCTGCTGAGGGTGGGGGGGCGCGGGGGGGACCGTGCAGCTGCGGGGTGGCAAGCAGGGACGCCGGGGCCAGGCTCTGCGTTGGTGCACAGCCAACGGGGTGATGCAGCATCGAAGCTGGCCCTGCTCAGGGTGGGGGGGGTTGCACCAGAGACCCCTTCCAGCCTAAATCCCCCGCCCTGGGACTTCCTTTGCTCCTGCAGGGAACAAGGCAGCTTCCAGAGTAGATACATGTCCTGGCGCTATAAAGAGGGTGATAAACGCTGGCGACACCTTCGCCACGGCTACCAAGAGTTAACCTTTGTCCAGCACGTCAGGTGTCCCTGGCCCTCCAGAGGTTTGTGCTGTAGGGGCTTCGAGGGGTCACACTGAGGCTGCAAGGGGCCACGTTGTGCTCGGCAGCATCTCCTCGGACAGAGAGAGGAGTTGTTCCCTCTGCATTTCTCCCTCCGCAGGGCATCGGCCATCCTCCATTTCGTTTCCTTCCTGCTCTGGGATGAACCAGCTGAGGCTCAAAGAAAGGCCAAAGCACCCTGATCCTGCCCAGCCACTTAATTCCTCCCAAGGTGATGCGCAGAGCAGGAACCAGAAGACTACTACGGTGGGTTTTTACCCCCAGCACCCAGCAGTGACCCGAGTTTGCAGGGTCTGAGCCCCACGGGGTGCTGCCGTGCCCCTAATCAGCATGGTTTCCCCCAGGACGTGCTGGAGGTGAGCGCGAAGGTCCCGGAGCCCCCCAAACCAGCCAGCACCCCTCAGAAGAGCGTGGCTGCTGATTCCCAGGCTGCAACAGAGGCTGCAGAGCCAGAGCAGGCAGCAGGAACAACGCCTGTAGAAGAGCAAGCAGGGATGCTTGCACCCCTGGAGGTGCCTGGCCCGAGGGTCTCTTCAGCTGGTGTAAAGTGTTCCTTCTCTCTCTCAACCAGCCCTTTTGCTCTTCACTTTGCTGTCTCTTTGCCAGGCACGGAAATCTTCCTGACTTTTTTCCAGGACTGCAAAACCCTGTGGTTTTCTTTGGGTTTTAGCACCCCGTCTGTCCCATCCCCCAGCTCTTCTCCCCGGGACAGACACGTGTCCTGGTCTCACACCATTGCATGTCCCCAGGTCAATGTGGGGGCGGGCAGCCACGACCAGAGCCCCTCTGCTTTGGAAACAGAGTCAGCCACACTGGAGAAGAGTTCTACCGGGACAGAGGAGCACCTTGAGGTATGAGCTAAAGCATCTCCTCTTCCCACCTAAAATCAGTGCCATGGGGAAGGCGGGGAGCTTGCAGTCCCCATTGCAAACCCTTTTTTCCCCCTCGCCTGGGCGATGTTGCCAGCCCTCGCCATGGTCTCTGCAGTGTGTCTGTAATGCTTTGCCCAGGTAGAGCCGTGCAGCCAGAGTGTCCCTAGGGCTGACGCAGACGGTGGGTCACATCCCCACGGTCCAGCAGCCCCCCCGGAGCCTGCCGAGAGCGTCTGCGCGGCGGCCGGCTCCGCTGGAGAGGTGGGTGCCGAGCTCTGCCCGCATTCCGGGGGACAGCAGTGTCTGCCGAGTGGAGCTGGAGAAGCTGAGACAGAAGCTGCCCGTGATGGGGTGAGTCTCAGCCCATGGCGGGCAGCTCTGCGGCGTGAGAGCCCGTCAAGGCCACTGCTGCAGGCAGGGGCTGTGCTGGCAGCCGCTGCCTTCCTCCCCCAGCCGCTTTCTCTCCCACAGCTCCTCGGTGACCTTCAGCCGTCTGAAAACTCGCAGGTCCCACCAGGACCTACCGTGGAGCCTGAAGCACAGCCTGGCAAGGCTTGCTCTGATATCTGCGCTGCCCCAGAGACCTCACCAGGGACCCAGCACCCTCCTGGGTCCGGTGAGACGGAGCCGGTACGGGGTCAGGGTGCCTCTGAGTCCCCATATTCACCCCGAGGTGTCCCCACACAGGGCAGGTCCCCGGGGCTGGGGCATGCTGCCATAGCCCAGGAGTAGCGGAGTGTGATCCCTTTGGCCTCCAGGTTTGCAGGATTACGGGCTGGGGTTAAAGCGCTGCTTTGTCTGGAGGCAGAACCCGTGTCAGCCCCGGTGCCGGCTGTGCCGGAGATGCTGATAAACGGGAGGTAACTGGGAGAAAGGCCAAAAAAATAACTAGAGGCTTGAGAGCGTGCTGGAGCGTGAATGACCCTGGGACTCGAGCTTTAACGAAGCAAACGAGAGCATTGCAGAGCAGCTTAATTACTGCCTAATGGGGAAGAGAAGTCTGCTAGCGGGGCTCTCGGCAGAGCAGGGAGTGGGGGGCAGCTCTCACACCCGAGGGGAGGGTGGCAAACCAGCACCCCGGGGAGCCAAGGTCCCAGCAGGTCCCCTCCGCAGGGTGACCAGTCCCTGGCTAGTAATTGGTACTGGCAGCCCCGATTTGGCCCCAGCCTTGCCTAGTCCCTCTCCCCTTCAATGCGTCCGACCCTTCCTCGCCTTTTCCACCACCCAGGCTGCAGGCAGCTGGCAACAGCTCTGCTCCACGCTCCCGACACCCTCCCCGGCCAGCACCGACCTCCGCTCCGCCGCCGTCCTCGCCAGGAAGGAGGAGATTGAGCTGGTGAGTCCCGGTGGCCCCTGGCCAAGGCGAGTGGGGGGGTCTGGAACTGGCTGCAAGGTTGGGAGGGGGGGGTGGGGGGGGGCCTCCCCTGGGGACCCTTTGAACCACAGTGGGAGAAGTGATGGCAGGTGGTGTGAATTTTAGCATTTTTGGGGTCGCTGGGGAGAAACCCCTCTTGATGATGGTGCAGGGGAGGTATGTTTGTGGGCAAGAGGTTTGCATAGGCTCAGGTGCTGTCAGGGAGTTCACGGACCAGCCCCAGGGGGGGAAGAATACCCCTTGGGGGGGGTGCTGCACGCTGCTGGCAGGGAGGTTTTGGGGTGCCCTGTGCCGACCCCATGCCGCTCTGCTGCAGTCCTACCAGCAGTTCAGCCTGACCGTCGCTGTGGTGGCCACGATGCTGCTGCAGAAGGAGCCCTCCATGGAAGCGGCGCTGGGGCTGGCGCTGAGGGCCAACCTCCGCCAGCGCCGGATCCATCACCTCCAGGAGCTCGAGGACTTCATCGACAGCTACGACTCGGCCACCCTGAGCCGCTGAGGTGGGGCTGGGGTGAGCAGACAGGCACCCCCTCTTGCCAGCTGGAGTTGGGGGGTTAGGGGGGAGCTGTGCCAGTGCATCAGGGTGCTCGTGATGGTGCTGAGCCCTCGGGTCAAGGTGGTGGAGACATGTTGGTGCAGCCCCAGCATCTCTGTGGGAGCGAGGGGTGCTTAGTTTTAACCCTGCACAGACCTGTACGTGCAGCAAAAGGGGGAGTTGGTTTTACTGGAGGGAGGTGGGAAGGAGAGCGGCTGCGGGGAGCTCCCCTCTGCCCCGGCTCTTTGCTCCGTTCTTGGTTCTTGGGGATGTGCCCCGAAACTTCAGGGGTTGTTCTTGGTTTTAAATCTAAAAATAAAACAGCTGTTATGTTTGCAGCCCTTGCCCTGCTGTCATTCTGGTCCCACTCTCCTGGGGCTGGTGAGGGAGGGGACCCCCCCATGAACCCACCATGGGGGACCCCCCGATGTAGCAGAGGGCAGTGGTCACGCTTCTCTGGTGGCATGCTCAATGCCGCAGTGACCCTGGGATGGGGAAGAACGGGACAGATGCTTGGTGGCTTGCCCGTGTTCAGATTTCAGCCAAATTTTATTAGAGCATCGTCAGCAGCAGCAGCGCTGCTCCCCTCCCCCCCCCCAGTCCCCTCCCCACAGTGGCAGCAGGACATGGTGCCACCGGAGATGGAGGACATCTGGCAGTGGCGTTCATCCTTCAAGAACGTGTCCCAGGGAAGGATCCGACCCTGGCAGCCAGCACCCCTCCTGTCCCCCTGGGTCCCCTGCCATGGGACAGTGCAGGCAGCTGCCCTTGTCCTAAACCCCCCGGCCACCCCCCCTCGTGTGGGGCTGCTCTCCGGGGCTGCCTCCTTGTCCAAGATGGGAGCCCTGGGGCGGGCTGCCGGCTCTCTGCTCCCTACCTGCTTTACCTGTTCCTAATTGCGGGAGAGGCCAGCAGGAATTGCAGGCTGTGCTTTGCCAGCAGCTTGCTGCAGGGGGGGAAAGGATCCCCGTGGCTTCTCCCCACCGGCCTTGGGCTGCGTCCAAAATGCGCATGGAACGTGTTGAGACCATGGCAGGGGCTGGCAGGATGTGGCAGGGACTGGCAGAACCCGGCAGGGACTGGCAGTGCTGGTCGAGGACCCCCCCCCCCCCGCCCCAAGTTCCCACTGCTAGGACACGCTGCAGTGCTTGCTGCTGCCCCGCCGCTTGGCCGTCCTGCCCCCGGCTCTCCCCAGGGGCTCCCTGCCCAGGGAACTCATCCCGGGCTTGGGGATGGGCTTCCCGAAGAAGAAACCCTCTTCCTCTGAGTCTGAGTCCGAAGATGAAGAGCAGGTAGGACACCAGGAGTCATCCTCTTCTGTGACGTCCTGCAGGTCGATGTCCTCTGGCTGTGGGCTTTGTCGGGCAGGGGATGTGCCCGCTCGAAAATGTGGGTTTCCGTTGCCCGTGGGTGTTCGGGGGTCAGGGCCCCCTGAAACAGGGTGGCCCAAGGCTCCAGGCTCATCGGGACCCTCTGCGCTGGGCTGGGGGGTGGAGGGGTGGCCAGCTGGTGGTCCCAGCACCCCTGTGTGCACAGCATCCCTGCTCCGCTCCTTAGCAGCTGCTCCGTGGTCCTCCAGGCTCCTGAAGGCAGGATGCACAGGGGCCTGATCCGAAAAAGCCTCTGGGAGAAGGAAAGCAAGGATGGGTGAGGAAGGGGATGAGCCTGCCCTGCTCCAGCCCCTCGTGCAGCGAGGGCTGCCTGGGAGGGTTGTACCAACCAAACCCCAGCTGCCAGCGCTCGGCCTCCGGCGGGAGGTGGGCTGGGGGCTCGTCAGCGCTGCTCCAGCCCTGAGACGCCCCATAAAATACCCAGGGGCTGAGCAGAGCCTGCTTTTGCTCCCCCTCTCCTCCCGTCACGTAGCAGTAGGATGCCCACCTGCCCCTTCCACCCGCTGCCTGCAGCCCCCGGCCTCCGAGGTGCTGCTGCCTGTCCCCGGCGCGGTCCTGCCGGCGGGGCCGGCTCGGGAGAGGGGCGTCGAGTCGGGGGACGGAGCCGAGGCGAAAGCCGAGTCCGAGGAGTCGGAGGCAGTGGAGGAGGCATCCTGCCCCAGGCTGCAGGTTTCGGAGCAGAAGAGCCGGCCGTGGCGGGAGGTGAGGGGCTGCCCACGCAGCGGCTTTCGGCAGAGGCTGCAGCAGAAGCAGGCGGCTCGGGCATGCCAGTGGAGCCCTTGGTGGGTGGCCTCCTCGCTGTCGGCACCTGAGAGGCAACCGTGGGTGAGCGGGAGGCTCTTCCTGCAGCCGTGTTGCCAAAACCCATCCAACGCACCCAGCCGCGGGGCTCTGGCTCTGCAGCCCTCCCAGCCCACGTCCCGCCTGCCCGGGGTGGGGTGGGGGGGGGGACGGGGTGGGAGGGGGGGGGATGGGGTGGGAGGGGGGGGGGGATGGGGTGGGAGGGGGGGGGCCGTACCGATGGGGTCCCCGCAGGCCTGGCACGGCTCGGCGAAAAGGCTCTCGAAGCAGTCGCAGCAGCAGGGCCGGCCGCTCTTCATCACGTAGCGCTGCCCGCGCAGGGGCACGTCGCACTCCAGGCAGCAGAAGTGCTCCGGGTGCCAGCGGCGGCCCTCCGCCTCGATGCACTCCTCCATGAAGATCAGCTGGAGGGGGGAGGAAAACAACCTATCCTCTAAGCACCCAGCTAGAAAACCCCAAGCCCAGAGGATGCTTTGCTGTGCTGTGGAGAGAGGAGGGGCCCCCGCGCCTCAGCACGGGCATGGGGCGCTCTGCAAGGCTCAGAAAGGAACCTTCCCTCCTACCCATCAGCAATTCCTGCCACATCTGCAGCCCCCAGCCAAGCGCAGGAGCTTTTTGCAACAGCAAAAGGGAGGAAAAAGCCTCCCCTCTGCCCGGCACCCACCTGGTCGCAGGAGGCACAGCGGGGTCGGAAGAGCTCGGCGTGGTGCCGGCCGCAGTAGATCCTCCCATCCTGCTGGAAGTAGATGAGATCCACCAAGAGCTGGTGGCAGAAGTGGCAGGAGAAGCAGGACGGGTGCCAGAAGTGGTCCCCCAGCCGAGATGCTGAAATCCCCGGGTCCCCTTTGTTCAGCCTCCTGCCGCACTGCAAGGCAGAGGGGAGCGGGGTTTGGGGCCAAGGGTGGCTTTTGGGGACGGGTCCCCACTGGGGGAATGGGGGCTGGGCCGGGGGGATGCCTCACCTTCTTGCAGGGACAGCCGTGGCAGGGACCCGGCACGGGACATGCCAGCCCCTGCCCCAGAGCCTCCCGTCTCCGTCGGGCGCTGAAGGCTCGTAGCTGTCCCTTCTCTTCCTCCGCAAGGTCGGGGCAGTACCGCTCCTGCACGGGGAGCGGGAGGTGAGGGGGTGCACGGGCTGGGGCGAAGCTCAGGGTGTGCAGCACCCAACAAATATGTGCCTTACATCGCAGTCCTGAGGAGGCAGCTGCTGCAGGAGGGCTCTGGTGCGGAGCCGGATCCTGTCGGCGGGAGAGGCAGGTTGCGGCGAGCGGGGGCCGAAGCGCAGCGGGACCTTGGGATGAGAAACACAGAGTTTTTCGGGGGATTAAGCCGCGTCGTTCGAGGTTGTTGAAACACGTGTTTCATCCCAGGGCTGGGGGTGCTCTGCTGTGGGTCCCACCCGGGGATGGCATCCGCAGGGCTGGGGGAGAGCTGGGGAGCAGAGGCAGCCCTGGGAGAGCTGGGGTGCTGCCCACCTCGGGGGGCGCGGGGTCTGCGGGGGGCTCCAGGTACTCTTCCAGGGCACAGCCGGAGTCGCTGTCGGACGAGGCCGGTGGGAGGCCGGTGGCAGTGCCGCAGGGGGGAGGCTCGTCTCGTTGGGGCCATGCGGGGCTCGGCAGGGACATGAGCTGGGGAGAAAGGATGAGAGCTGGGGAGGCCCTCGGCGAGGCAGGGAGCAGCGGTCCATCCCCAGGACACGCATCATCCCGCCTGCCCAGCGTGGACCAGTCTCCACGTAGCGGCAGGAGAAGCAGCCCCTCATCCTGGGGAGGGACCCCGGGGGCAGGTCCAGCTGGGACGATGCTCAAAGCCACTGCGACCTCGAGACCCTTGGCTGAACCACTGCTGAAATCCGAGGGCTTTTGCGGGGCTGCTTCCTTTCTCTGCAGGGGTTATAACAAACCCACACCGAGGGCACGGGTGATCAGCAGGATAGAGGCTTTGTGGAGCAGGAAGAGCTGAAGGGGTGGTGATGGGTTGAAGCCAGGCAGGGAGGACCCCGGGTGTCCGTGCTCAAGCTGGAACAGGTTTTGGGAAACGGCACTGGCTGTTCGCTCACCCACAGTGGGAGATTTTCCCTGGCTACTACCAATCCTTTTCTGGCATGGCTAATCCCTGGTCTAGTGGCCTCTCCCTGAGTGGGACAGTGGGAGGAGACTGAGGTCTAACCCAATTCAGTGGAAAATAATTTATTCCCTTCAGGCTGCTATTGTTCTGCCCCGAGCGGCTGTTCCTGCCCGGGCGGCCGGCTCGCCCAGCCACCACCACCTCTCCTGGCTAATGGTTACGCACTGGAAACCCGTCCGGTCCCGTCCCCTCCTCCTCCCCACGCGGCGCTTTTCACCGCTCGCTTCCTTCCTGGCTTGGCTTTCCAAAACAAAGGCGGGATGGCGATGTGGTGGCTGCTGGGGCTCCTTGGATGCTGGCCCAGAGCCCGACGCCCTCTGCCCATGCTTCCTGCCCTGGCGTGGGGAGCGAGGGTGGGATGTGGGTGGGATGGAGCTGAGCTGCTGCTCCGGGGGGCAAGTCCCAGTGCTGTGACCAAACGGCCTCAGGGCACCCCTGGTTTCACCCTGTGCAATGCCCACCGTGGATTGATCAACCACTCCGGGAAGTGTTTTATAGAGCAAGCGGCTTGGCATGGGCTCAGGCTAAGGGTGGAGGGGGGGTGGTGACCCCCTGGCCACGCACCTGAGTCCTCCTGCATCACTGCCACCATGAGGACCCATTCCCTCCTCCACCCTGGGATGGTACTTTTGCATATCTGTTTTTTCCCCCCCTGCCCGTGCTGTCAGGGCCATCCTGGCCAGCACCAGCCGCCACATCCCCACTGCTCCCACCAAACAGCTTCGACACCCCTGGCTTAGCCCCTGCTCCCTCCACCACAGCTGCCCTTTCCTACGTAGCATCTTGGGGTGCTGAGATGTTGCAGCCCAATGTGGCCCGGGCAGCTCAGGTTTCCCTGCCATGCACCTGGGTCAATGATTAACGCTTCAGATCAGCTAATCAGCAGAATAAAACAAAAGAGCTGCTTGCTCTTTCCTGAGGTTTGGGGTCTGCCAGACCTGGGGTTAGCTCAGAAAGGCCTCAGGGCTGGTTACATGGTGCTGTTCAAAGCTGTGCTTGGCTCTGGAAGAGATAGGAATGAAATAATCTAACTCAGCTCTGTATTTCCAGCCCAAAGAGGGCCCTGGCCTTGCTGACTTGGTGAAGGACCATTACCACCACTGGTGCTGGGCCAGTAACCAGTGGTGGCTCTACAGGAGGATCATGTGTGTCCCTGGGGATGCTGGATGGGGACCTCTGTGGGCTCAGTGACTGGTCCCAGCCCTGCTGCTGCCTTGCTTGGGTAACACATCTCTGCTTTTCTCTCCCCACGGGAGGTGGATGGCAGTCCCTGGCCGTGCCTGGCTTATTAAGCCTCTAAGCTGCATTTGTCTAATCTGTTGGGGTTTTTGTGTAATTAGACCCCTCTGAAGCGCCGCAGACTCAGCAGAGCTGGTGGTGCCTGCGTGGCCCCAGCCCTGTGGCAGGGTGCACGGGGCACCTTGTCCCAGGGCCAGCAGTGGGGAGCCCAGTGGGGTGATGTTGAGGGAGAGTGGCAAGGGCAGGACTCCTGGCTGCTGCGAATCCATGGGGCTGTGCTGGAGCGCCCAGCCCAGCCTGGTTCGATGTGATTACACTGGCTGGCAGCCGTCTGGGCTGTAGACAATTCCCTGTAATTAGCCCCAGACGGTGACATAGGTACGCACCTCCCATGCTAAGGAGCCAGGCAGCCCCAACAGGTCTGTCCCCATTTCCTTCCTGCCCTCCCTCGCTGCCTCCGGGCAGTCCTTCGATCGTTCTTCCCTGCTGACCTGCAAAAGGGATCCAGGGATCCTTCCCAGTTTGCCCCTGCCATCAAAAACCGGGACAGGAGAGCCTGGGCCAGGTGGCAGCAGGATGCTTTGGGGAGCTGCTCCTCCCTGCCCGCGCAGACCCGAGCGCTGGAGGTGCGTCCCCCGAGAAGGGATGTCTGAGCGACCAGTCGGGCAGGCTGAGTGCCACTGGCTGTCATTTGCCTTTGTTTTAAAAGCCTCCTGTCCTGCCTGTGGGATCTCCTCCAGACTGCGACAGCTCGGCTCCCTTGCACTCCCCGAAGGATGGGCAAACGTCCCCACGGTGCTCCCCTGCCTGCTCTCAGCCTTTCAGTGTTAACAAGGCTACAAACGGTCATCCAGGCTCCAGTCCTGGTGTTGGCCCTTCAAGACCCCCCTTTCTGCTCCGAGCACGTTCCCCCACGGTAGCTACAGCCCTTTGCGAAGCAGTCGCAGCTCCCTGGGTACAAGTGGCTACAATTCATGGGAATATTCATCTTATTTGGTTCCCCGGGAACAGCCCCTGTCTCCTGCTGGCTGGGGGAGCGTGTGCGGGCTCCCAGCCCTCTCCTGCCAAGGTCACACATTAACTTGCAGCGCAGACACCCCAGCCCATTCGCATTCAGCGCAGGCTCCCTGTTCCCAGCACGGACAGGGGCTGATCTGCATCTCCGCCACAGCCTTTGGTTTTCTAAAGTCACCTCTCCATCTTAGAAGACCCACTTTCAGACCCCTCTAGCCTATTTTTCAGAAGTACCAAACACTCCCCAGCTCCACAAGCCTGAGGAAACACCACAGCTCGCCATCACCAAAAAGACCAGATCCCTTTTCAAGCACCCAAAAGCACTGGCAGCCTTCAGAGTTTAGCTCTGTATTCACTACCTCACCCACAGGATAACCTGTTTTTGCTTGAGCTCCTGTCAACACAGCTGCAATGAAGGTACGTGGAAATAAAGGTGCAGAGCAATAACGATGCATCTCTCCTGGGGTGAGATAAGCTGAGGTCTGGCAAGGCGAGCCGGAGCAGCTAGTCCTGCAACGCAGCCCAAGCCAGGCTGCCTGGGCTGGAGCCTGTCTCACGAAGGAGCCCCCGGTGGCTTTTGGACCTGTGATGGCACAAGGTGGAGCAACGCTTGGCTGGGCACAGCAGTCTCACGGGCCAGCAGCGTGGAGGAACAGGGTCAGCACAGCCCCTCAAGTGTTGGGGGGGGTCTCAGCATCCTGCTCTGCCATCCGGCACCGTGTCCTCCCCGTCACCGGAGGGGACTGTGGCCAACGGCCATGGGATGTGCCAGTGCTGCAAAGGTTTGTTGTTTTTTTTTAGCGTGTTTTCCCCCGTCCTGAGAGCACAGGCACAGCTCGGCAGGAAGCATTAACCCATTAACCCTCTGTAACTCAGCCATTTGTACATCTGCGGGTACAAACCCCGGACCCGCCACCCCACCTCTCCCCCCCATGGCCACCGGATTTCACCCCGACACGTTGGTGTGTGATGGGGCCCAGCCTCCTCTGGTGAAAAGCTCCGTCGCCAGCACCAAAACATCCCATTCCCGCCGAATGCCGGGTGGGTGGCGGAGCCAACACCCCTTCCCAGAGACCGCCGTCACCCCAGGCAGCCCTGCCAGCCCCGTGCCCGCTCACCTGCCCACGCTGGAGGTGGCCGTACAGCCCAGGACAGCAGAGATGCTCCCTCCTGCTCTCAGAGGACTTTGCCCCAAAAACAAAGACTGCGGGGGCAGCGATATCATTCTCCTTCCCCCATTTATTTCTCCCAGAGAGGAACAACCAAAAAACCCTTCTTCTCCCCTCGTTCCCATTCCCCTTCAACAATTCCCGGACAGACACTCTCCCGTGGTCTCCCACCTCCCAACCACCTTCTTCCCCCAGCTCCAGCTCAACGCGGAGCTCGGAGAACCAACCCTGGGAAACCTTTCCAGCCCCACTTACCTGCCCTTTCCCTGCTCCCGGTTCCACCGGCTGCGCCAGCCCCGCTCCGGCTGCCGCTGTCCCGCCGTGTTCCAGAGGAGGCGAGGGAATGGAGCCTCAACAGGGAAAACTTTACAAAGCGAAAGGAAAACATCCAAGCTCAGGCAGGGAAACAATTTTTTTTTTTTCCTCTCTCTCCTTTTTTTTTTTTTTTTTTTTTTTTTTAATCTGCCTGCCCAGGAAACTGGATCTGTGTCAGCCAGGGTCCTAATTACAGGCTTTTTAGCCTAAACCTACAGAGACAGCCAATGGTAGGGAATCACAGCGGCAGGCAGGGAGGGGAAGAGCAAAGGATGGTGGAGGGGGGGTACATTAACCCTACAGGGGAAAGAGCTCTAGATGACATCTGTTTTTCTCGCTACCTCTCATTTTCCGAGCGTCCGCGCCCTTCCCTCCATCTGTGGCTCAGTTCACCCCAGGTTGCCGTTTTGATGACTTTTATGATCCGCGTGGTGATTTATTTTCCTACCTAGATCAGAAAGAGTTGAAGCTTCATGAAAGAGGGGAAGTGTCATTACACCCCAATTGAGAGGTGGAGAAACTAATGCTGGGCTCTCACAAAGGAGTTAGCCAGAGGCAAGTCAGGGTGTCCCAGTTTTTGCAAGCCCTGAACACCTGACAAGTCTCCCAAAAGCCATTTAGACCGGCTTCGGCTGCAGCAATTGAACTCGGGCAAGAGTCAGGGTAAAATTTATCAGAGTCTCTGACACATGGCTGAGCGCCTTTGTTGTGTTTCTGTGTATTTCTCACATGCCAGAAGATTTTCCTACCTGCAGGTGTGACTCTGGGGGTGGGCAATGACACAGCATCCCCCCAGAAAGCCATGTCTGAGGGGACTGGCCTAGACTTCTGCCACCAGCATGGTCCGAGCAACTCACTGCCCAGGAGCTGCATCTTGTTTTGGGGCTCCCTTGGGAGCCCCGAGGGGTGCAGGTGGTTTGTGCATTAGACTGGGGACTGCAGTCTCAGTCCTCAGTGACAGTAATTTGTCAGAGGAGGTGGCCAGGCTCTGTGGCAAGCGGGTGGCACTGCTGGGAGAGGCTGTGCAGGGCAGTGTTGGGGCACGGGTTGTTGCACTGCTCACTGGTGGTTTATATCTTTGGAAAATCACCTGGGCAGGGAAAGGAGCAGGAGGAAAAGGAGAATGGTCAGGCGAGCATCTCCGCAGGCCACCGCTCCGCTTCCCCGCGCAGGGGTCCCATCGGGGCTGTCGAGCCAGCGCTGCAATTCCCCAGGGACCCTTTAAGGTCTCTCAGATCTGCGCCGGGAAAGTTAATCCGCTGTTTGGTTTTGGTGGGAGGTTGGTCTCCGCTGCTTTATCTTGGTCTGTTTGCTGCTATGGACTTTGTACCACCGGGTGGTGGTGGGCCCCCCCGCCCCTCTTCCCGCTGCCAGCTCCCAGCCTGAGCTGCAAAGCGGGGGGCCGCCTGCGCTCCCCATCCCTCTGCAGGGTGGTAAGATTAATGGGCAAAGTCCTCGTTAAGCGACCAGCCGGGCAGAGGGACTCAGACTCGACAGATGGGTCACTCGGGGATTTCCGAGGTGGGACCAGCCGCCGTTCCACCAAACCCTGGAAACGCCACGAGGTTCTCCATGGGCGCTGGGCAAGCAAGCACCTGCGACATGGCATGTGTGGCGGGCAGGATGCTGGCCCAACGGGCTTCCCTGCTGCCAAAGCACCGCGGCGCGCCTGGCGGCATCCCCGCAGCAAGGGCCGGGGCTGCGGGGGTCACCCGGCGCTGGAGCAGACTGGGAGCGCTCACGTCTGGCGGCCGAGGAGCCGACAGCCCCCCCTCACCCTTCCAAACCCACGGCCGACAACCGACAGCTCCGCCGGTGGGACTGTAATTGCAGAGCGACGGCAATTGGAAACACTGCGACGGGAAAAATTGCAATTGTAAAATTTGCAGCCCAGGCCAGCTCTCCCCTCTCTCCTGCAGCCCCTTCACCCGTGCCCTGAACCCTCCCCGAGACCCCGCACGCTCCCGGCCGGGAAGCTGTGCCTCGTTCATGGCCAAATGCCGGCCGCGGGCGTTATTATTTGGCACATCGCCTCAGGAGTGCCGCGGCTGAGTCAGGACCCTGCACGGCCCGACCACGAGCAGCCGCGCACCCGTTGAGGTGGTTCGGGGCTGCAGTCGCCTGCAGGAGCCCAGCACCAAGCTGCCATTGCCTGTGCAGTTTCAGCGCTCCGATACGGGTGGAACTGGGGTGGGCAGTGCACAGGGAAGCTGTGGATGGAGGGGGTGGCTGGGTGCAGGGCGCACCCTCCCAGCACCCTCCTCCTGCCCCAGACTCCCCCAACCCCTCTCCACCGACCCCCCTAGAGCATCTCCCCACCCCAGAGCCCCCAAATCCCCCTCCACTGACTTCCACGAAGTACCCCCTCACCCCAGACCCCCCACCTCCAAGTCCCCTTGCACTGACTCCCCTAGAGCATCTCCCCATGCCAGACCCCCCAAATCCCCCTCCACTGACCCTCCCAGCACCCCCTGTTGCCCCAGACCCCCCCCACTCCTCCTCCACTGACCCCCCCCTAGAGTATCCCCCCACCCGACCCCCCCAGTCAGCCTCCACTGACCCCCCTAAGAGTATCCCCCACCCTAGACCCCCCAAATCCCCCTCCACTGAGCCTTCCAGCATCCCCTCTTTCCGCAGACCCCCCCCAGTCCCCCTCCACTGACACCCCTAGAGTATCCCCCCACCCCAGACCCCCCAAATCCCCCTCCACTGACCCCCCTAAGATTATCCCCCCACCCCAGACCTCCCCCCAGTCCCCTTCCACTGACCCCCGCTATAAAACCTCCTGCCCCTCTGTCCCCTCCCCAGCACCCTCGCCCCCCCCCGCCTCACCCATCACACCCCCGCCGCCCCCCAGACCCCTTCCCTGCCCCGCCCACTCGCTCTGACCACGCCCCCACCCTCTGTGACCACGCCCCCCAGCGCGGCTGCGGAGCCAGCGCGCCCCCTGGCGGCCGCGCTTTTGCCTGTCCGGGTCCTCCCAGCCCGAGACGCTCTAGGCGGCGGCCGGCGGACTCGCTGCTCCCGGCGGGCCCGGCCCGGGCTGGGGGGGGGACGCGGCGGTGGCGGGGCCCGACCCGCTCCCGGTCCCCGAGCCCGAGCCGGGACCCGGCGGGCCGGGCAGGGGACGGGCCGGGCCGGGCTGGCAACGGGGGCCCGGGCTTCAGCTCCCGGACGGCGGAGCTGGGCAGCGCCTCAGGTACCGACCCGCGCCCGGGCCTTCCCTCGGCACCGGCACCGCGCCTCGGCCCGCTTTGCCCCCGGCCTCCCCTCCGCCCGCTTGCCGCCCTGTCCCCCGTGCCTGTCATCTCCCCCGGTGGCCCCTCGCACCCACGCAGCACTCCCCCAGCTGCCCCCTTCCCCTCCCCCGGGTCTCGCCCCTTCCTCATGCCCCGCCATCCCCACGGGCTGTGCCTCCTCCTCCTCCCTCCAGCCCCTTCTCCTTGCCAGCGGCCCTGTTACCCTCGGCGGTGCCCCCCCCTCCAGCCCTTCCCCTCACTCCCACACCGGGGGGGGCGGGGGGTCCCCGTTGCTGCGTGTCACGGGTGGGTTGGTGTGGGGCCATGCGCGTTTCCACGCGGGGTACCCGTGTGCCCTGGCGCAGGGCCGTCGCGGTGGGTCCCAGCGGTGCCCTGGTCCTTTGGGATTAGGTGGACCCTCTTCTGCAGTCCTGGGTTTTAAGAATTGCGTGGAGGAGGGAAAAGGTTGGGAAAGGGGGATGTGTTCTGCAGGCTTGGGGGGTGCAGCCGGAGCAGGAGGCTTGGGAGGAGAGCTGTGCTCTGGAGACCTGGCCAAGGAGGGCTGCGAAAGTTTGAGGAGGATTTAGGTTCGGGTTCTGGGAGAACAGGGTGGCTGGTTTTGGAAGGCATGTGCCCTTGCTCGCAGGGAAGCGTTTTGTACTGTTGGGAGTGTTTGGCTCGACTAGTTAAGGCGCTGAACTGGCAAACAGCCGTCGGAAAGGTGCGTGTCGAGAGCGCCGAGCAAGAGACTGGAGTCTTGAGTCTCAGTGTCTGTGTGAAAGGGATGCCACTGAAATATTCAACAGCGAGGCGTAGCGGGAAGCTCCAAGGGAGCGTTCGGGGATCGCACAATATTTTTTTTCTTGTTTGTTTAGTTCTGACCATAATATCTGTTCAGGATGGGTGACAGCACCTCAACCTAACCCCCCTCGCAGGTTAGACAGACATGGGTGGAGGGAGCACCAGGGAGAGGAATAAAGAAGAGGGGGCAAAGATAACATGTTTTCTACAAGATTTGTCTTCTACTGAGGGGAATGATGAGGTGGGAGTGGGACAGCAGAGACAGGAGAGAACAAGGCCCCTAGTGACCAGATTAGATGAAGTGGAGAGGGATCTGTTGCTAAATTACTGATCAAAGCCTGCAAGGTCAGTGGAGAGTAAATCCATATGGAGTCTAGAAAAACAAATAGGATGGCTTGAGTGGGACGCAGTGTTGAAGAGGGAGCGTGTGACATTATTACTGTTGGGGGTGATGGGTATGTGGAGGTGACAGCTGGCTTGATTTGGGCCCAAGCTTCTCCAGTTTGCTCCAAAGGAAGCATTCTTCTTCTGGGGGACTTTGCAGGGTTGGGATATGTTAGGGAATTCTTCAGGGGCCAAAGCTAAGGCATGGAGTTGCAGTGGAAGGTGATTTAGGTTCTGTTTTGATGTAAAAAATTAAATGGGACTCTTTGGTCAGCTCACTGCTGGCTCTTCCCCCTGCTCTGCACCGCTCTGTGCCGTGAGGGAGTCTGAGGGCAGCGGCGCAATGTGGTTTTGCACAGCGATGCAACTCCGTGATTCAGTGTTTAATTTGGAGTGACTGGTGAGGCAGATTCTGGCATGGCAGAGCAAGAGGTTTCCAATAGCCTTTTCATTTTATTTACTGCTCTGGTGCCAGGCTGGTTATCCATATGGCTGTATTCTCTCACGCCTCAGATGGAGAGGTCGTTAGCTGTTCTCACCAAATAAGACGTGGCATCCTCTTGTGTTATCTGCTGCTGAATCCCCTGCCCTGGAGTGGAGGTGAAGTCCTTTAAGTTTGCATCAAAGATAGGATTTCTCACTACTAGTACGTGCAACTCCTGCCTGCTCGATACTTGCACTTGCTGACTGTTGTCAGATAGCGGGGTTTTTGTGTTTTCTGGCGTTTGTTACTTTTTGTAGTCCAAAGGAAGACAGATGTTGTGGTCCCTTGCTTTTAAGGCTGTTGGTTCTCTGATCCTTAAGGACCTCCCATTCAGTGAAGGTGCTTTCCCATTCCTAAGCAGCAGATGCGTGTGATTCCTCATACCCTCACTGCCCTCAGCTATTCAGTATTACTGTTGTGTTTTATTTACACTACAGTAGCTCTGATGAACCACATTCCTGTGTAGGATCCCAAAGCCAAGAAGTAAGATATTTCTTATTTTTAGGGTTTTTTAGCTGTAGATGTGTATTTTTTCAGAAATTACAGAAGTGGTTAGCACAGAGTTATTTTCTATATTCATATAAATGCAGGTAGTTAATTTAAAAAAAAAAAAAAAAGTGCACCTGCCTTCCTTGTGATATTTGAAGGGAAATTCAGTCACAAACTGCCCCCTGCCCCACACACACTTTTTAATCTTCTCTGTTTTTTTAATTTGTTTAATTGTATTCTCCTTGTCAGGTGGAAGATGGGACAGTTTCCCTTGTGTTTTAGGTGACTCTGACACCTGGTTACCATGAAGTCCCCAAGGAGATAGAGGGACAATAGTGAGAATTTCTTCTCACTCCTCCAAAAAAATCCAACAGTTGCCTAATGGTAAGAAAGCTGTTCTTTTTAATTAGTCTTATATTGTACAGTGTCCATTAATCGAGGAACACTTCGCAGAGTTTGAGATCCCAACCCACTGGCCCATGTGCAGGGGGATCGAGGAAGGTACAAGCTGTAAATGCTGTGTGTTTGGGGAGGGTAGGAGGAGTTGGTTTGAAAATATGTTTCGTGTCCTTTCCCCAGGGATTACCTCTTATGCTGACGTCATGGGGAGCTGCTGCAGTTGTCTGTGCAGAGACAGCATCCCAGACAACCATCCCACCAAATTTAAGGTAAGTTTTGCACCTTCATCCCCATCAGAGAGTCTGTGACAGCACTGGCTACTAGCAAAGCCCAGCAGGGGTTGGACTCCAGGCATGAAAGGAAAGAAAACCTCTGCTCCGGCAGAGAAGTCTTTCACTTGATAAGATTTGCAGATATGTTACTGTCTTGGTTTGGCTTTTTTCCTTCCTTTTCTAAAGCAACCTCTGCTGCAAATACGTTTGTATTTGCAGTAGAAATCGCCTCTGCACTGAGATTCAGCCTGAGCAAGGAAATGAGGAACTGGAGAGAAACCTTTTATTGCTCAGGGCTGTGTTCCAGTGTCTGCGCTGAGACACATCAGCTGAACTGCCAAGCACACAGTCTCCAGAGCTGCCGGCTTGGCGCCTTCTGCCAGCAATGAATTCATACTCTCGGCTGGGAAAAAGGCATCTCAGTAAATGAGGGGGGAATCCACGGGAGTTACAGTATCCTCGTGGGTGGGCTTTTTTTTGATACCAATGCACCGGGTTTCCTGATGTGAGCTCTGTGGCCTCTGCAGGTAACGAACGTGGATGATGAAGGTAACGAGCTGGGATCTGGGATTATGGAGCTGACACAGACGGAGCTCATCTTGCACACTCACAAGCGAGATGCTGTCAGGTGGCCCTACCTCTGCTTGCGCCGCTACGGCTACGACTCCAACCTCTTCTCCTTCGAGAGCGGTCGTCGCTGCCAGACGGGGCAGGGTGAGTGTGGAGGAAGCAACACTGAGGTTTCTGTTCCCAGGCAGCCGGAGTGAGCTGATGCTTGCGTCTTCCCAAATTCCTGCATCTAATGAATCAACAGCTTCTTTTTGCAGCCTCAGTTCCCCCAGAATACCGGAGTGTATGCGCACATACAGTTAATACTCCTGATTAAAACACTAATGAGAATAACGTCGTGGCTCAGGACCTGGGCATAAATCTGATGGTCTCATTTTGCTGGTGCGTGGGTGCTCATGAGGTAATTGATGAAGGAGGCTTGAGCACTGGACGGGGCGTATTTAATGTCAGGGAGGACGTTAGTTACACTGTCAGCTCTGTGCTTCCCCACCAAACGATGCACAGCTGTGGTAGGAGGGGTTGAACTTCTTTTCTTAGGAGCTAGAAAGTACTTTTTGCGAGTCTGAACCTTTGTTAAGCATCTTTTAACTCCAGGAATAAAGCGAAAGGGCATCACCTGCACCTTTTTGCAGGTCCCTCTTAGGGTTCGCTTATTCCACAGAGCTGCCAAATGCACGTCAGTAGCAACAGTTGTTTGAGCACGTTGTGTTTTTTCTAGGTGCATTCTCTTTGATTAGTGCTCGTTCTGTGTAATCCTTTGCATTTTGTGTCTGGCAGCACTTTGTAATGTAGAGGGAAAGGAGTTCTATGTTTTGTGGATTTTATGCACGGGGGGTGCTGTGCATAGAGAAGGGAAGTGAGTCACCCAGGAGTACATGCCAAGTCATCAGCAGCGCTGGGAATAGACTCCAGTTTTACAATGGTGCCTGTTAGTTCCTTTACCAGCCTGTCTCTCGTGCTTTTAAAGAGCTGAACATTTTATTGGCATCTGCATCCCCAGAAAAAAAAAAAAAAAGTTTGTTTCCTCATTCTATTAATGTGTTTGTAAACTCCTCCTTACCCAAAAGAACTCCGCATGACTGTTCAGTATCTGTGTAAAGCACTGCGCAAATCTGTAGTGCCGTATGCTCCTTATTAATATTTATGTGAGTGGGGTTTTCCTCTCCTGGGGTCCTGTGCTTATCAGTTGCCAGCGATGGGAATTACTTGTCTTTGGTTTCTGTTTTGCCTTTTGCAGGATGCAGATTGGTGATTAAAATTCTGCCCTGTGTGTGTTTTGGTTTTGTTTAAGTCCAGGTAGTGGTGATAAAGCAGAGCTGTTTGCTCTTCGTCTATTACAAAATTTTTAGCAGACGCATACTTACTCATCAGTCTTAAAGCAGACAGAAATGAGAGGGGTGGCGTTGTGTTTTGATGAGTTTTCTCCCTTCCTTGTAGAATTTTATGCTGCTTAGTTAATTTTATTTGGAGGACTCCTTTCTGATGCTGCTCCCCACCTTTTATAAGGCAGATATAGCTATTTTTTGGGGCTAGAATTTTTAAAACCTTATTCTTTGGGGTGGCAGCCGTGGTTGCCATGCCGTTCTCGTTGCTATGGCTTTTGTGCGTGTGTGTGCGTGCCAGCTTGGGATTGGTTAGCTCTGCATACACCGGCTCTGGTTTGGGCTGCTTGTTTGGGGGAGACACTGTTTAATTCCATAGATTTTTGGGAATATGGCGTTTTTGTCTCTCCCTCACGTGCACACTCCACAGGGCCTGGTTCAGCGTCCAGTAGTCACTGGATAGACTTTCTCCTGGTAAGGAGAATTGGGCTAGGCGCCAAGTGAGTTAAAATAGAATATTAGAGATGAGACCAGACCGGTTAGCCTGTCCCTTTCACACCTCTGCTCGCGTGGGATTGGTTGTTGTGAGATAACTGGGGTGCTCGCTATTTTTCTTACAGTAATGCACCATTTGGTCGGATGGCAGTCACGACATTGTATTGCTGTTGATGCAATAATCCACCGAGTTCTTGGTTGTTTTCCTGTGGCTGTGAGTTGCAGGGGTTGATTGTGTTAAAAACAGCAAAAGAAATCAGAATTGCTTGTTCGTTTAGAGCTGGGAATTAAATATACTTTTGTTAAAGCAGGATCGCTTTCTTGCTTTTCTGACCGTCCTCTTTGTTACTGTGCAGGGATTTTTGCCTTCAAGTGTTCCAGAGCAGAGGAGATCTTTAATCTGCTTCAGGACCTGATGCAGTGTAACAGTATCAACGTGGTGGAAGAGCCTGTTGTCATCACCAGGAACAGTCACCCCACGGAGCGGGAGCTCTCCCGGACCCCCCAGGCACCCAACAGTAAGGCTCCTTCCGTGTCCGGGGAGAAGAGGGGGAAGCACAGAGACGTGGGCGACGTCTGCAGTTGTTCACATGAAACTGCCCTTTGCAGCCCGTGGATCTCTCCCGCATGCTGCCTCGCTGCTGACCCGTATCTTTATGTCCACGTGTGCCCCATGCAGCGGGTTTATTTTAAGGCCCCACTCGTCTGCGATGTGGTATTTTGTTTCCAAGGAAACGGCAACAAAAAGCCCTTCAAATAAGTCAACTGAGTTGTCACCCTTCAGTTGGTTTTCATCTGGACTGCGGCCAAGTGGCCTTTTTTAAGTGGCACCTACAAGGATCAGGAGGCTCCTAGAGGAAACCACATCTGGAAGAATTTGGATTTGCTGAGTTCCTGCCTCCATTAGGAGTGGCTTAAATAGATTTAAACAAGAGGGCCTAGCCCCTGTATTTATATCAGGTACTTCATTGTAGGGATTTTCCCCAGACAGGCTGGTTCTGACTTGCAGGGTGCAGTTAAGAGGTCAGCTTATTGCGAAAATGAAGTCAACTTTATTTTGTACCAAACCAATACTTACCTGTCTTGATTCTCCCCCAGGTTTGGGGTACACTGTCCCAGGATTTCCCAATGGATTTCACAGCTTCCCTGGAGAAACCCTATCGTACTCCGCGGCGCGCCACCCTTCCGTGAGCAGCCTGAGGCATTCCTCTGTGGGTGAAGACTCCACGCACGCCCTTATTGGGCCTGATGAGCAGGTAAACCTGGATGTCCTAAATTCTGCTGTTTGCAAGCAATGAACAAGCAGTTTGTTTTGCTAGCAGTCCTGTGCAATTCTGGGCTTCTCTTACCCCAGCAAAAAGCTCAGGGGATCCTCAGACCTCTTCATCCTTTTTTTCCTCTTTTTCTTCATTTTGCTTTTGTAGACTTCTGCTCTCTTGACACTTCACTAGAACAGATGCTTTATCAAGGCTGACTGAGTTGGCTTCCTTGATCCATGAGCGGCAGTTATTCAACAGCAGCACTTGGGTTGTGAGCCCAAGGCACGTTGCCTTATCTGTCAGCTATTGTTGCAACCCCTGAACTGACGTGCAGATGCATACCCAAGTTCAGACTCTTTTTATTTTTGACGTTCAGCTCTTTGTTCTCAGTTTTAGAATTTAAGATTTTTCCCTACAAAATCCAGCTTGTCTCAACCACTCTCAGAGAAGCCTTGGTAGGTGTGAGTGCTGCAATATTGCCAACATAAGCCGCTCAAGGAAATATTTTGCAAGTGGCTTTGCTTTTTGTTCTCTGCCATACACATCAAGCGTGAAATGGATGATGTGTATCTTCTGCAGTTGGACTCTTCTTTGTCTCTCCTTCGACCCACAAATCCAGAAATGGCTTTTGCGCTTTGCTTCCCAAAGTCTTTTCGATTTCTGAAATTCTTTCATCTCCTCCCGCTTCATCAGCCACTGAAAAATTTTCCGTTCCTGTTGGTTTCGCAGCTGCTGGCAGCTGCTTTGCCCTTGTCTCTTCTTCTTTCACTGTCCCTCTGCTTCTCTCCTTGCAGTCCCACACCTACGTCAACACGGCCAATGGTGATCAGGAGCTGAGGGGCCGACATTGTATGCACTCCTTGCCTGAAGTCCACCCTCCTTTCCCCCATAGGAACCACAGCTGCTCCCTCGAAGACCGCAACCCCCAGGTCTTTCTGCAGCCAGGGGAGGTTAAGTTCGTGTTAGGTCCCGCGTCCAACTACAGACGCGTCTGTCGGCACCAGCGGGAGTGCAGGACGCGCTTCTGCCCCCCCAACAACAACAACAACGAGTGCGAGGAGGAGTGTCCTTCACCCCAGTGCGTCTACGAGAACGTCAACGGCTTGCTGCCCCCCGGCACCTCCTCTCTCTGCCGAGGCGGGCGCTTGAAACTCACCCGGGAGGACACGGGCTTCCCCGCCTGCTCCCATCGCAGAACGGCGCTGCTGCACTACGAGAACTTGCCGTCGCTGCCGCCGGTGTGGGAGTGCCAGCCGCTGCGGCGGGGCGAGGAGGACGGGGGCGCTGGGGACGTGCTGACGCCTTCTCCCAACGGCTGCTCCGAGGCTGGCGAAGAAGAGCCCCTGCAGAACTACGTGAACTCGGAGAACACGGCGCTGCACGGGGGCAGCGGCCAGCGGCGCAGCGGCTTCCTGCCGAAGCCTCGCCGCAGCTGCGTGCCCAGCGTCTTCAGCTTCGACTTCCCCCGGCCCTGTCCAGAGCAGCCGCGGCAGCTCAACTACATCCAGGTGGAGCTGGAGGCTGAGCCGTGCAAGGGACGTCAGAACCCACCGCTCCCCCGTGTCCCACCTCCTGCCACCCACGAAGCCCGCCGGACGGACTCCTACGCGGTCATTGACCTAAAAAAGACAGCGGCCATGTCCAGTTTGCAAAGGGCCCTGCCGAGAGATGATGGGACTTCGCGGAAAACTCGACATAACAGCACTGACCTGCCTCTGTGAGGGGGAACGCCAAGTGCAAGCACTGTGTCGTGGCTTTGGTACCTGCCCTTCAGTGTATTGCCCGGTGTGACTTCCGTTCGCCATTGCCTTCTGCTTCCCTGTTTGCCCCATTACCTGGTGTCATGGGATCGCTCCTACAGCTAATGTTAAGGCTAGTCTGTCTGTCCGTCTTCCCCTCTCCGTCTCTCCCGTGTAGTTCGTTTTTAAAGCCTTGTGGGATATCTGACGACGCTGTTTGCAGGTTAAATTTCTGGTAAGAGGGGCAGAAGGTGCCAGCAATAGTACCAGCACTGTGTGGATATCGCCTTGAATCGGGTTAGCTCTACTGATTGCCCGGCAGCCCCGAGGGCAGTGCCAGCAGCCTGGCTGCAGGGGCAGGGCAGTAGCATGGTGGAGGCGTGTCTCCAAAAGCGAGTTGCTTAAGGAGCTCCACTGCAAATCCAGCCCGTTTCCCATGGATTTTCCTGCCTTGCGACTCCAGGCGAGCTCTGCAGCCGGGCCACTCCAAAGTTCGGTTTTGCTTTGGTGTTTCGCTGATCCCTCATGACTCGGGGAACTCACACTGCGGTCTTTTCCCCCTCAGCTCGCTCCTTTCTCCTATTTTCTTGAAGCTCATAGAAGCTTTTTATACTTCTGTCCCTTTCTCAGATTCGATTTAAATTGGGTGACTCTAGAAATTAATGGAAGAGGACAGACAGCCATGGGCACAGACACTGTGATCACATAAACTCAATTTCCTGAAGAGACCCTGCTTTAAAAGAGGAGGTGAAGACCGCAGCTATGAGAGAGATTTGAGGTTTGGTATAGAAAACTTCAATTATACCATATCCTGTTTTGGCTTTTAAGGGTCCTCTCTGGTGGCTGCTCAGAAGTGTTGTTGATTTATTTATTTGTTTACTTATTTATTTATTAAATGTTCTTTTGCGTCCCATGGTAATTGCCAAAACTGGTGCCAATATGAAATGTGTACTCGCTGTGGGTCACGTCCTCTGTCTGGAGGACAGATCTCGGAAGAGGTTGGTGGCTTTGCTGAGCTGCAGTTGGGGAAAAGAGCCGCTGTGAATCAAAAAATTTTTGACTGGGACTGACTGTCACAGGGTGGGTGGGAAATGCTGCAGGAGACGTGGGAGTGTGAGCAGAGCTGCCAGGCAGCCGAGCTTGGAGTTGTATCAAAGTCGTTGCCTACACCCACGTGCCTGGCTGGGTCCATGAGAAATACTTGATCAGTGCTTTGAGTGAATGTGCAGTTTGTCTCCTACGACTACAGACTTGGAAGGGCTAAATTTTGGCTCTCGGGTAAATTTGAGGCCTTTGATGTGGAATTTTCTCTTGATACCAGGGCTGAGTCTAAGCTGAGCTGTCAGGCCTCTGTGTGAGGTCCTGTGTAGGGTCTCTGCTCCTCTTCCTTTGCAAGATGTTCCACCACCCCTCTCCACATGGTCACATGCTGCAGCTTAATCCCTCCCTGGATTACTTGTTGCCACTGTAAGCTGTTTCCATGAGGCATAAGTGCTCTGGGTTACTCTGAAGTCCCAGCTTTCCACTGTTTTTTTTCTTCACCTTCCTCCCTGGGATAGGAGTTGAGCAATCCAGCGCTCTGCGAGGTGTCCTGCTGCCAGCAGAGGCATTGCCAAACCTTGCTGTGTTCTCCTTGCCCCTAATGTTTTCCGATGTCGAAGTGAGTGAGCTTCTGGTGTGAAAGAGGAGAGAACCCGATCGTCCAGCTGCAGCCTGCTTCTGCGGTCCAGAAAATTTGATTTCCAGATTTTTGAAGTTTCACCTTTTTGATTTTGGTGTGTAATGTCATATTGAAATGTGACTCTTTGGGGAGCAAGGACATGTGCCATGCAGTTCAGAAAAAGTGATAAAAGTATGAGGAATGCCACACTTGTGTTGGCAGAACATGGATTTCTTGGCTTGCTGTTGCACTATAAATTGAAAATGCACCACATGCTTAAATTCACTGAGGTTTTTTTAAGGGGGGGAAGTCCTTGTGCTTGTTTTCCTTTCTTTTCTCCACCCCAACCCTTGTGTGATCTATAACTGAAAGGAAACCCAAGTAATATATTTTTATATGTATAGCAAATGACTTCATTTGAAGGAAAAAAAGAAAAGACAAGTAATATATCCCCCTAAATCTAGCTTCCATTTAGGGAAGTGAGAGAAGAAATTGTTTTTATTTATATATACATATATATAGGTTAACTGCATTAAGCTTTAAAAAAACTATTTCAATAAAGAGTTTCTAAGCTGTAAGTGTCCCCTCCTGGGACAGCACTAGCAACTTCCACAGGGCAGCACTGGGCAGTGCTCTGGGAGCCTCTCTATGAACCTGCCTTTCCACGGCGTGAGCTGAGGATTGCAAAATACTTACTCCCCTCTTCCCCCTAGAAAGCGAAAAAAAGATGAAATGTTTTACATTTACCTGGAGGAGGCCGAGGGCCCTTTCCCACCCGCACGGGAGGTTTGCAGGTTGGTTTGAACACAAGGGAAGGTGCTGTTGGGTGGCAGCTCGTCTCCGCTGGGTGGGATGAGGCTGGTGTGAGGGTCTGTGGATACTGTGAGCTCCAGGGCCAGCACGTCGGTGCTGGTGGCTCCTCAGAAGGGCTGGGCTCCCAGTGAGCCCCAGCTGCGATCCCGTTGAGGTGGCTCTAAATCAGCTTTGCTTTGGGGAAGCTGGCTTGGACCTTCTGAACTGCTGACTTTCGTCTCCTCCAGACAAACTGGGCTGTCCGACTCGTGCCTCCCTTTCCTCTTCGGTGAATCTGCTGCTCCCCTCCCTCCCAAGGAGACCGCTGTGCCGTAGCTGTCTGCTCACATAGCAGATATATTATCGCTGTTCCCTGACGGCATCCTTTATCCCATTCACGGTGGAGGACGCTGCGCTTATTCAAACGAGAAGGAGGATTTCCTTGACCTTAAAGATGAGAAAACTTAGGGCTGGTGCTGGCTGTATCTGCTGCTTTCAGTGCACGGTGATCCGGCGGGTGCTGGCTCAGCAGGCTTTGCTCGGGCGCTGTTGCAAACTCCCCAGAAAGCTTCGGGAGTGAAAAGCCGGTCACAGCTCATTGTTTGCTGGGGGTTTGTTTAATGTTTAAGCAATTACATGGGAAATGCCATGCAGGCAGCCAGGAAATCAGTTGTCGTTTATGGCTTTCAGGGGGCACATCAGGTTCGCGTCCCAGTGATTTTCTTGCTTTTTTGCTTGACTGGAAAACTTCACAAGAGCAATGTCTGCCTTAAGTAGCCAGGACCCTTTGAGAACTTTTTAATATTCAGTTTTGCGGGTGGTGTGAAGGTGCAAGGAACAACCGGAGACGCGTTTGAACACTGAGGCGGTAGTTCTTGGGGCACAAGTGTCACTATTTCGGATTTCTCCCTGCGGTACAGCCCGAGCGGTGCTTGCCAGTGTCACAGCTTCCTCTAGTGGTCGCGCCTGAAATGGTTTCGGAGGAGAAACCAGGACTGGGTTGAAAGGTGAGGACATCTGAGTTGGCATTTTCTCATTCCTTCAGTTCTTTGATTTTGGTGATGGGCAGGAGGGATCCCTTCTGATAACTCTCTGGAGTCTTTCCTTATTACTGTTTTCTTTTGGTTGAGAATCTCGTTTATGAAGTGTGTTGTATCTTTATGGCACCTGGTAAGGGTGGATCTTACAGATTTTTGCTCTGAGCTTTACATGCAATTTTGCTGGACTCTCCCAATGGGTGGGATAGCTCACCCTTTGTGGCTGCATCCGTAAATCTGGTTTTGAGTTAAGAAGGATTCATCCAGGGCTTTGTGCATCCCACTGTTGCCACACAGGTGACCAGGAGGAAACAAACAAGCACGTGTACCTCTGAAACCTGGCCTGGAGTCAGTCCCTGAAGCTGAGTTGAAGCTGTGAGATCTCTCCTTTTCCCTGGCTTGCTTCTGCAAGGCGGGTGGTTCGCCTCCATGTTTTGTCTGTGAGCTGGTAACTTGGAAAAAGGAGCCGTGTTCAGTCAGCTGTTGCATTTGCTGAGACTTTGATTCTGAAAAAAGGGTTTAGGCAGCAAAATGAAGCTAGCCTGGGTAATGGCTAGGACCTGGCAGCGTGAGCTGAGCTGTTGGTTTCCGCACTTGGCTGCGGAGAAGGTTTGTGTAGCCCTCGCTGGGGACTGCGTTGTGTCTTTGCTGGTCTCCTTCCTCTGCTCGTGAGATTGAAGTTTGCGGGATGACTTGGTAAGCAGCCATGTGCTATGCAGAGAGAATTTGACTGTCTTAACCTTTTTAAGTGGTTCTTGTTTGAGTTTTGAGTTAATCAATCAGACTTCTTCCCCTGATATTTCTTACCTGGTGAATGCATAAGTAGATCTTTTACCCTTCCCTTTCCCAAGAACCTGTTGGTCGGAATATAGCTTCTCCCAGAGCTCGTTGTCTTTTATCGTGGGAGGGTTTTTTGATTTGTTTTTTCTCTTAATCCATTTTATGTGCTTGCTTTTCCCCCAGGGAAGGAGGTTGAAATATCTGTGAGCTGTACCTGCCTTACAGGGAGAGGATGGCAAAGGAGAGGCTGGATTGTGAGGCTTAAAGGATCAATATTTCTGCAAAGAGACTTGAATGTGTTAGCTATTGCTGAAGTATTGTTGTTTTTATTACCTAAGCCATGCTGTTCACTGGGAGAAAAACTAAACCATGGCTTGGTATTACAGCTGTCTGTTTTCTCAGCCATTTTCTCCCAAAGTCTTTCCTGTGTCCCTCCATGTGATGCTGCTCAGCCCTCTCGGGTGGTATCTTGACTGTGAAGTATCATTAACAAATGATCGTTAATGAGCACATTGCCTAAATTCAGCTTCCGGGAGGGCTGCCATCAGTCTTTCTGGGAAGTTTGTCTTTCCCTCAAACTTGGCTCATCTTGAAATGCCACCCATAGGTAGCAGAACAGGTTTAGATTCCTGTTACCGAACAGGACCAAAGGTGAATACATTAGTGGAAATCCTTGAGAGCTTTGAAGTTGGCAATTACAGGCCAGGGTATGGAAAAGGCTAATTGTAAAGAAGGGATCTAATTTGTTTTTCTTCCATAAGTGAATGTGATTTTACAGTTGAAAGGCCCAGATGCATCTGTGTTATCTCAAGCTCTCCTCCCATGCAATTCTCCTTGTTGTTACTTGTACCAGTGTCTTTGATACTGAACATTTCTGATATGGCAGAAAAACAAAGGTGCTTCGGGGCTCTGGCCACCGGGGATTCAGTTGCTCTGTCTGGAGGGGTTGATCTCGCTGTGTAATTGCTTCTTCAGGTTATTTCTATGGATATCCATTCAGTCCCTCTTTATATCTCATCCGGGTGTAACCTTACAGGTGAAGAACAGCAGCAGTGCTCTGTGACCTGAGGAGTGCTCATGTCTTACATTAATGTGCACTACGAATGTATACAGAATAAATGGAATATGATGATTACCCGATGTGGTCTTGTCTTTTGTGTGTGGTGCAAAGCGACAACTGTCACATTTCAAAGTGAACTTTATTTTTATTTAAAATTGAAATCCAGGCAAACAGTCACCAGTTGTCCAGCTTGAACTGCATGAGGACTTCTTGCAACCTTTTTTTTTTCCAGGTCTTCCTTCCCTGAAGGAATAATGTCTGTGTCCTTATGTATTCCACCTGGAGCAATGACTCCTGTCTTCCAACTGTCTACTCTCACTGCAATAGGCTTAAAAAATAAATATATGCAGAGACAGATACTCTCTGTTGGCTGGTGACCCATGGGGAAATCTTTGCAGGACAATTCCACTTGCTGCTCGTTTGAGCTGGAAGCTGAACTCACAGAAATGTTTGGATGAGGCTCTCTGGCCCGTGTGATGCAGGAGCTGAAGCTCTGGAGCCACTGACTCTTTCATGATGTCTCTCTTTGGGGCAGAGCCATCACTGAGAGTTGGCCATGAGGGAGTAAACCAGATCTCCTGATGCTCAGCTCAGCGAAAGAAATCATGAAGTTGCCTTGGAAATGGATGTGCTATGAATGTAGGTTGAACATAGCAAGAATATTCATGGCCTCTGGAGTGCCTACCCTTGAAGATGTGCTGTCTCCACCGTGGGTAATTTAAGGTAATAGTATGGGGTGGTGAAATTTGGGGGCAGGTGGGAATGATGTGCCTTTGCCGATGCTGAACAAGATGTGGCTTCACTCTTCCTGGCTGGGCTGATCTGCTCTAGGCCTTTCCATGGGTTCTCTGCCATCACTCTGCAAAGGGTTGATTTGCTTGTTTTTCCAAACTCTACAGCAAATGAGAGCGAATCGTGTGGTAACATGCACGGTTTAATTCCTTGGCTTATAAAATTCCCCCCTGAAAACTCTTGCCCAGCAGGAATTGACTGAAACAGCTAGTAGGGCCATCCATGCCCTCCTAAGTGAGCGTGCCTTCACGTGCGGTGGCTTTCCAACCCAAACCCGTGTGTTTCTTTCCTTCAGGGTCATTCCATGACTTTTGGAAATGCTGGAGGTAAGAACTGGGAGGGAAACAGAGGAGATAACACAACTGATGATAAACTGACGGTGTTATTTCCATCCGATCCCAGGAAAACACAATGAAGGATTTTTTGTTTCTAGGAAGACTTGGGTAGCCCTGTTGGAAATAAGTTGAAAATAGCTTGAGAATAGCACGGCGTTCGTCAGTGGCATTTGACTTGGAGTTTTGAGGACAGTTCTTAGCACTGGGGGAAGATCTCTTGGGGTGGGTGCATTTCTAATGACACTGATGCAGGAAGGTGGGGACCATTTTGGGGTGTATAAGGAAGTGGTGTAGAGTTCCAGCATCAGCTGGGGGGCTGGGACTGAGCAGGGTGACTGGAAGGTCTCTTCAGAAACTGCCCGCAAGAGAAGATCATCATGAAGTGGCTGATCCTCGCCCTGGTTTGAGAAGTTAAAGTTTAAACCTAGGGCCTAGCTGTTTATTTCAGGAGCCATTATCATGGTTGCATAGAAAAAGAGGAATATTTATTTTAATGTGAATGGAAGCTGTTCATGTGTGTACTGTAATCTCTGTTTTGGAAATAAAACACTAAAGGCAGCTCATGCAGCACCAAGTAAAGGATATGTAGGATACGTGTGCTTGTGTGCAGTTCATAAACACAGCTGCTTTGGACATACCCATGCCATTGCAGCTCCCACCAACAGCTTTTTTTGGTTGGAGAACACAAGCAGAGAGCAATTGTGCTCCAGGCAAAGTATATATAGCTATTTTAAATGAATCACGTAGAGTAAGACTGTTTGAAGGATCAAGGAGGGGGAGACCGTTAACTCAGATGGGATTCAGCACTTTCAGGAAGAGTTTTAGCTGACATGGTGCTTGAGAGAGCAGCAGGCTTTGCTGACCAGGAGAAGCTCCTGGCAGTCCCATATTCATGTTTATTAAATTCTGTGGTACGGTTTGTTGAGGGAAATAGCTTGTGTCTGGGGCAGAAGTGCAGGAACCAGGGTGATAAATTGTCCTGGGGTTGGGACCGGTCACTTCTCTCTGGTTTTGCCATGGGTAAAGCAGAGCCCACAGGAGACTTGGAAATTCAGGGTGATGGCGATGTCTTTGGAAAGGTTTCTGTCCCCTGATGGCTCTGGGGATGGAGTCTGCAGGCAGGAGAGGTCTTTGGGACATGGAGGAGGCTGGATCCCACTTTAGAGCCCATTTATAATCCTGCGAAATGCTCTGTTGAGAGCTACTGGGTTTTGGGAGACGGTGCCCACCTCTGCTGTGGCTGTTGGTTTAACAGGATTTGTTGGCTTCTGTTGAAGGTGCTTAAGTTCTCCGGGTGGCCAAGACACTGCTGCTCTCGGCTCATCTCCTTTGCTGGTTTTGCCCCACCGCAGTGTCCCGGGAAAGGGCGGAGTTGGCCATGGGATGCAAAGGGGATCCGTAGTCATCCGGGAGAGACGGGGTTCCCTGGGCTGGAGCTGTTTGCGTGTGGGCTGGGCGATCGCACCAACGCAGGAAAGAAACTGCAAGGAAAGAAGGAGAAATGCCAGAGTTTAGCTCCGAGGAGAAGTCCTGCCTCGGAGCGGCGTGGGTGCGTGCTGCTGGCCGAGACCCACTCCACACAAGGACGTGGGATCTCTGATGTTAGAAACCACAAATCCTTGATTCCTGTTAGACTGAATGCCTCAGCAAACAAGTGCTGTCTGATTTTGGGTCAAGAAGTGCCAAAAGCAGAATGTGTTTGTGTGTGCTGTAGAGGGCACCTTATTCCTTTGTCTTTTGGCAAGGCTGATTCCCCGTGGGGACCTGCAGATAACACTCGGTATATTGACGTTTTGATAACTGCTCTTTGCTTTCAGCCAGACTTCGCTTTTTATCCAATCTTAATAAGTTGATCTTTCTATCAATCCTGCTAGCAAACAAGATAATTGCTTTATTATAGTCTCAATATCCAGCAAAGGACACACACTCCCCGGTGCTCTCGAGGGAACCAAATCCATGCAGAGCGTTGACATGGGATGAGCGCAGCGATAGCGGTGCCGGGCTATCGGCGGATGATGGAGAGCACGATTTCCCCGCTGTGAAGAGCCAAGCTGCTCGGAGCAGGGATGCAAGCCAGGCCGGAGGAGGTCTAGAAAATATTTAGGTTATAACTGAAAACATTTTGGTCCATTTGCTAGAAAATGTTTAGGTTATAACGAAAAATGTTTTGGTCTGTTTGCTATAAAATATTTATGTTGTGATCAAAAACATTTTGGTCCATTTGCTAGAAAATATTTGGGTTATAACTAAAAGCATTTTGGTCTGTTTCAGTGTTTGTTGGCAGTTTGGGAGGCCTGTGTTTGTGGTTCTCTGTTTTTTCACAGAAAAACAAGGAATTTCCTGACTTTCTGGGCTGGTGCGAGGACCCAGTGGGTGGGTTAAACCCTGAGGCCTTTCTCCACGGGTGGGTTAAACCTCCCCATGCGGGGAGGCACAGCACCTGCCTTTTAAACCAGGATGGAAAGGGGATCAGTTGCTCCACAAAATAAAAAAAAAAAAAAGGGGGGTGGAAAATATGTGTTGTGGTTTGGGCCTGGTTGTCAGCCAACCACCATGCAGCTGCTCTCTCTCCCTTCTCCTCCGGCAATGAGAAGGGACAGAGAGCCAGGCTTGGGGTTCGAGATAGGACTGGGATGGGGGAGAATCCCCCTTTATGGTCACGAGCAAAAGGCAGACTCCTTAGGGGAAGAAAAAAAGAACATACATTTCTTACAGACACTAACAACACATAACAGAGTAGGACAGTGAGAAGCATTGCCACATCTTGAGAACACCTTCCCCCCACCCCTCCCTTTTCCCGGGCTCAGCTCTGCTCCCGATATCTCTACCTCCTCCCCCAGGGGCGCAGGGGCAGGGAATGGGGGTGCAGTCAGTGCTGCCGCTTCCCTTATCTTCGGTGAGGGGAGTTTCTGGAACTTGTTCCCCCTGCTCCATCGTGGTCCCCCTCTCACAGGAGACAGTCCTCCACAAACTTTCTCCAACGTGAGTTCCACGGGCCGCAGCGTTCCCCACACTGCTCCGTCATTCATCACTAACTTTCTCCAACTGGATTCCCTCCCACGGCTGCAGCCCTTCCCGAGCTGCTCCGGTGTGGGACTCCCCCGCATGCTGCAATCCTCCCAGTGCTGAACTACAGCACCGGGGCTGCCTTTTCCCACAAGACCCCAGCCTTCTTCGGGCACAGCACCTTGATCAATCAGGCGGAAGCCACAGGCCATGAATCAATGTCTGCTCCACCATAGATCTCCATGGGTGGCAGGGGGGGGCCGCCCTGCTGTCTCACCACAGGATACAGGGGGGTCTCTGCTCCGGCACACCTCCCCCCTCCTTTCTTCCTCTGTTCCTCCACTGACCTTGGTGTTCACGCAGCTGCAGCAACTCCTCCTCACAAGTCCCACTGCACAACACCACGTCCCTTCTTAAATACGTTATCGCAGAGGTGCAGCTGATTGCCTTGATTTCCCAAACAGAAGTGGAGCTGACTTGGAACTGGGGAAGCTTCGAGAAGCTTCTCACAGGGGGCCACCCCTATAGCCCCCTCCCCTGCCACCAAAAAACTCCACCACTCAACCCAGGACATATGTGATTTCTGTCCAAAATAGTACGAATGCAGAAGCAGGATTGAGGTGTATGACACATGGAAATGAACTGTACTTGGAGGAGAGGATAGTGAAGGACAGGGAGGCTGATGAAGAGGTGAAGGACAGACCAGAAGGCAGAACAGTGCTGGAAACCACCTACGAGAAAACAAGAGAAGAAACCTCATGGGCTCACCGAGCCCCCGGGACGAGGAGCAGAGCAGCCGGCTCCAGCTCTTTGCGCCGTGCCCTGGAGAAGCCTCGATGCCAGCAGCCGTCCCTCCCTCCTCCGTGGCAGAGGGGCCCTGCGGGCGGGCGGAAGAACGGCGGACAAAAGTCCAGCGGGTTTCCATCCCGTACCAAGAGCCGCGAGCACCTTTGTTTCGGGAAAAGGTTTGGAAAGGTTTTGACGAACACGGATAGTGCCTCACCACGGTGACGTTTGGGTCACTCCCCTCTGCTGTGATAAGAGCTGGCCCCTTATCGGATGGTAACGCTTTGACCTTGCTATCGAAGACGCGTGTTGCTCTATTTTCACCTGAGCGCCTCGCTAAGGACACAAACTCCTCAAAATCCACGTGGTCCAAAATACAAAGAAACCCTTGAAGCTGGGGGTGTGCGTGGTGGTAATGGAAAACGGGGGTCAGCAGATAAGGGCGGAGGGGGGTCACTGGTTCCCAGTATAAAACTGGGGAGACTGGGCAGCTCAGCCCATCTGCTGTGGTCTCCAAGAGGGTGTGCGTGGAGCAGTGGATAACTCCTGCACCATGAAGTGGCTCATCCTGGCCCTGGTGTGTCTCCAGCTCTCGGAGGGGCTGGTGAGGTGGGTGTCCTGCAGCAGCCGCTGTGGCAGAAAGGGCGGGGAGGGGGGTAGGTAACAGAGCCCGGCTGCAGCTGTAACCTGCACGGGCTGCACTGTGTCCCCGAGGATGCTGACCAGGTCTAACCAGGTGTGACTCTGGTCTCCTGCACCTCCACAGACCATCGTGGTCCCAGCCCAGGCTGCATCCCTCGCTGGGGATGTGCAAGGCAGCTGAGAGGAGGGCTCCCATTGTGGCAGGCTTCAAAGGACCCCAGAGAACTGCTGATTTGAAAATGCTCAAATCTTCTGATTTCCTGCTGTGTTTTGGTGGTGGTTTTTTTTTTGGGGTTGTTTTTGTTTTTTTTTTTTTTAACCTCTGTGCAGAGTCAAACTGAAGAAAGCCAAGTCTATACGGGAGAAAATGAGGGAGGCTGGAGTGCTAGAGGACTACCTGAAAAAAATTAAATATGATCCAGTTAAGAAATACCGCTTCAGTGATGACTATGTTGTGTATGAGCCAATAACCAGCCATCTGGATGTGAGTACCCCAGGTTCCCATCCCTCTGCCTGTCCACATACCACGCTCCCCTTTTTCTCCTCCTTCCCAGCTGCCAGAGCAATCTGTTCACCCCTGAGCATCCAGGAGTGAGAGATTGCTTTGTTTCCCCCTCTCTTTTTTAATCTTCTAATCTAGACTTTAAAAAAGTTCCCCCCCCCCCACCATGAAAAGGGATGCTTTTCTGTATGTCACGAAAGACATAACAAAATAAATATTTAATATTACATCTTTTGGGAGAAAAGGCAGGGTGAAAGTTCAGTCTGTTCCTGCCTACTTTGATATTTGCAAGAGGGAGCCTGGCATTCCCGACACCCTGCAAAGCACAGGGATGCCGGCGCAGGGCTGGGAGGCAAAATCCTGGTCTGTCCCTGACCCTGTAGGCAACAGAGATACCCCATCTCTCACCTGCAGTCCTCTTACTTCGGGGAGATCAGCATCGGGACCCCCCCCCAAAACTTCTTGGTGCTCTTCGACACCGGCTCCTCCAACCTGTGGGTGCCCTCCATCTACTGCCAGACGCCGGCGTGCCGTGAGTGCCGCAGCCGCGTTGCACAGAGCTGCCCCAGCAGCTCAGCGGAGCCCCATCGCACGGGGGGCGGGGGGGGGGAATCGTGATGCCAGACCAAAAATGATCCTGGCACCCTGCTCTGGGGTAGCTTCTCCTTGGTGCCAGCTTGGGAAATAGAGAGCCCTGTGTCCTTATGTGCCTGGCTAATGACGGTGGCCAAATCGCTACGGCCATCGTTGGGTGTCCCCAGGGTGCAGAAATCTCACTGGTTGTACCTGGTATTTTGTGGCTGGGTGGAGAGAAGAGCAAAGCTGTGAATTGTGGAGTTGATGTCCCGCTCCCTGGCAGAGCTCATCCCGTGTAACTCGCTGCTGGTGAGAGCGCGACGGGGATTTAACTGCCGGTGGCTTTGCTCGCACTGGGCGGCCGGTGTGGTTGCGATCACGCCAGCTGCTCCCTGGAGAGGGATGCAGGCAAAACTGGGATGCAAACCCTGCTTTTGAGATAACTGCAAGGCAGAGGAACAGCCTGTTCTGCTCTTCAGGACTTGGTCTCTGCCGGCAAAGCCGCTTTCCCAGACGTTAGCCCGGCAAAGCAACCGACAGTGAAATCCCACCGCAGCCAGGCAAGTGTGTGCCCAGGAGCTTTGCCCTCTTCTCTCTCATGCAGTCAATCACACGATGTTTGAGCCCAGTGAGTCCTCCACCTTCACCTCCAACGGCCAGTCCTACACCCTCTCCTATGGCAGCGGCACGCTCACGGTGGTGCTGGGCTACGACACGCTGACGGTGAGTGCACCCCGCACCGTCCTTGTCTTCCTGAGTGCTGTGTCCCCAGCACCAGCTGGGTGCCCTGGTGGAAGGAGCCTGGGCGACCACCTAAGGGCAGGTTTCACATCTTGTGTAGCCAAGACTTGGGAAAATCAGGGCCTGAGATGGGCAAAAGTGATATGAAGTGGTTATTGCCACCGTCAGTTACCTAGCTGGGTTTTTACTTCATTTTAACCCAATTCCTGCTAATTTTCCCAGCTGCCTGGTGCTGTTCTCACCAGCTATGACCTTGCAGTGTGCTCTTTGGGCTTTCAGAGCATCGGTCATCCCATCCTATGGCTGCTTGGCTTTGCCTAAGCCTGCAGGGTGACCTGGCATCCCCCTTCCCCTCCAGATCCAGAGCATCGTGGTCACAAACCAGGAGTTCGGGCTCAGTGAGAATGAGCCAACGCAGCCTTTCTACTATGCCGATTTTGATGGGATCCTGGGAATGGCCTACCCCTCGCTGGCGGTGGGAGGGACGCCCACCGTGCTGCAGGGCATGCTGCAGCAGAACCAGCTCACCCAGCCCATCTTCAGCTTCTACTTCTCTCGGTAAAAATCTGCCGGGGCCCTCTGCACATCCTATGTGCACCGGTGTCCTTCTGTCTGTCCCCATCCAGGTTCCTTGTGAATTTGTCCCTCACTAGCCCATGCATATTGCACTGATTTACCAATCTCTGCTGCTGTAACTCTGTGTTTCTGCAGCCAACCCACCTATGACTATGGAGGAGAGCTCATTCTCGGAGGAGTTGACTCTCAGCTCTTCTATGGGGACGTTATGTGGGCACCGGTGACCCAGGAGCTTTACTGGCAGGTCGCGCTTAATGAGTGAGTTGTGTTTGTACCTAATGCACATCAGCCACCCAGGCAGCTCAGGTAATGAGGGTGGCAGAGCTGTCCTCCAGATGAAGCTGCAGCTATTGCGGCAGGTGTGGGCTCGAGGCAGGTGTTAGGCACTGCATTTCAGAGCATCCCGGATTTATAGATCCAGCCAAGACAGGTTTAGTTGCCAGTGGGTGCTTAAAGTGACGTCCTTCTCCCTGTTCTCCTCCCAGGTTTGCTATCGGACAGTCAGCGACTGGCTGGTGCAGCCAGGGCTGCCAGGCCATCGTGGACACGGGGACGTTCCTGCTGACGGTGCCCCAGGAGTACTTCAACAGCTTCCTTCAGGCCATGGGTGCCCAGGTGACCAGCGACGGGGTAAGTGCAGGGGGTGCTTTGGAGGTGTGTGGAGGCTCACAAGTGAGCCAGAAGCCGTGGGCATGACCAAGTCCCACAGAATTCATCTACAGAACGTGGTACTGCAGGTGTGTCAGGGAAGGATGAGGTGACGTGGCACTGTCAGGGGATAAAGTGTATGTTCCCCCTGCATATGAGGGTACCTCTCCTCTCACAGCGGGTGCTGTTCCAGCCATAACCTCCTCTTCACCCTCTCTCCGCAGTATGCAGTTGACTGCAACGAGGTCCAGAACATGCCCACCATCACCTTCGTCATCAATGGAGCTCAGCTCCCACTCTCCCCCTCCGCCTACGTCATGGAGGTATGTGTTAGCTGAGCAGCTTCATCCCGCTGAGTCCTTGAGGGCCAGGAAAGGACCCGGTGCTTCTTGACAAGTAGCGATGCTCTCCTTACCTGGGGGGGCAGACCCCACCTCCCTGCAGCCCAGGGTCCTGGGGGCTTGTTTGAGGCTCTGACTCCCCGTTATTCCCCCCTTACAGAACAACGGCTACTGCACTCTTGGGATTGAGGTCACCTACGTGCCTTCCCAGAATGGGCAGCCGCTCTGGATCTTGGGTGACGTTTTCCTCAAGGAGTATTACACCATCTTTGACATGGCTAACAACCGCATTGGCTTTGCCTCGTCGGCGTAGAAGAGTGGAGCAGCAAAATCCAGCCCCTGTCCTGGCCAAACACGCTTTATCCAGCATTGCTTGAGTGCTACAGGGTTCCTATGGACCTTTATGTTCCTTTACGTGCCTGCATGCCTCCCTGTGCCTCTGGGATTTCTGTGTATGCGTGTTCTCACAGTCTCCTGTTACAAATAAACCCCAACATCCCAAATCATCTCTGACCTTCTGAGTTTGTTGAGTGATGACTGAGCGCAGACTGGTGGGTTGCGTGTCTCAGACACTTTCTCCAGCAAGATAAGCACCATGATATACTCCTAGGCAGATTTCTGCAGAGTCAGCACAGGGAAAGCAGTGGGGGAAGCGGCCCCTGGGCTGCTTCAAATCTAAAGTTGATGTATTTATGATTCTTGCAAAGTTGATGTATTTGTTTCTTGCAAAGGGGTATGACATGCTGTCAACTCCTAGTGGCTATGGGACTGAGTGTCAGCCTTTATCTGTACTGAACTACTGAGCTTGGGGGTGGCCCTGATGAAGGCAGCAGGCTCCGAGCTGCAGCTCAGCTCCCAGCCCCGTGGGTGCAGGGACGGGAGTGACCTGTCCTTCCCCAGGCTGGTGCCTGGGGTAGCTCTTGCAGACGGTGCAGCCCAGTTTCCGAGCCCTTGGCCGTGAAGACGTCCCACAGCCCAGCCCCATCCCCTCTGCAAGGCCTAGGCGGCTGAGCTGGGGGCTGCAGACTTTGTGTGTTGGGAAGCGGGCAGCCGCCATCCCCCAAATCCCAGCTGCTGCCTCTGGGCCTGGCTGCACCCCAGACTGGATGTCAAGTGCCCACCAAAGCCGCTCCATCGCTCCCCTCCTCAGCTGGGCGGGAGAGAAAATATAACAAAAGGCTTGTGGGTCAAGATAAGGACAGGGAGAGATCATTTACCAGTTGCTGTCATGGGCAAAACAGTCTTGACTCAGGGAAATTAGTTTAGTTTATTACCAATCGAATCAGAGAAGGGTAATGAGAAATAAAAAATAAATCTTGAAATACCTTCACCCCACCCTTCTCTTCTTCCCAGGCTCATCTTCACTCCTGATTTTCTCTACCTCCTCCCCCGAGCGGCACAGGGGGCAGGAGATGGGGGTTGTGGTCAGTTTGTCATCCATTTTTTCTACTGCTCCTTCCTCCTCAGCGGGAGGACTCCTCAAACTCTTCCCCTGCTCCAGCGTGGGGTCCTTCCCACGGGTGACAGTCCTACATGAACTCTGACATGGGTCCTTCCCATGGGCTGTAGCTCTGCATGAAGTGCTCCAGCGTGGGCTTCCCACAGGGTCAAAGCCTCTTTCGGGCATCCCCCTGCTCTTGCGTGGGGTCCTCCACCGGCTGCAGCTGGGTCTCTGCTCCCCCGTGGACCTCCATGCGTGGAGGGAACAGCCTGCCTCACCATGGTCTTCACCACAGGCTGCAGGGGAATCTCAGCTCCAACTCCTGGAACACCTTCTCCCCTCCTTCACCGGCCTGAGTGTCTGCAGAGTTGTTACTCTCACATATTCTCACTCCTTTCTCCTGCTGCAATTGTGCAGGTTTGGGTTTTTTTTCCCACCCCCTTCTTAAATACCTTATCCCAGAGGCACTACCACCATTGCTGATGCAATGGGTCCATCTTGGACCTGCCGTTGGCTCTCAGACACAGGGGAAGCTTCTAGCAACTTCTCACAGAAGCCACCCCTGTACCCCCCTTGCTACCAAAACCTCGCCACGCAAACCCAATATCCCCTCTTCTGTCCTCCTTGAGGGACAAGCCCAGAATGAGTGTCCTGAGCCTGACTCCTGCGTGGGCTTTGCTTTGCAGGTGAGAAGCGCCATGTGCCAGGTTGTGGTGCAGGGGATCAGGACACCAAAAGGTCACTGGGATTGGTTTTAAACACCAACCACAGCCCTGGGGTCAGGAGTTCCCCAAGGGATTCCCCAAAAAGCCAGTTCTCTGCGCCATCAGGCACCGGTGCGTGTCTGGAAATGCCATGTGAGTCCTTAACAGTGTGGAACAGCTTCATCCTTCTCCAGCTGCTGCTGGAGTCGCTTCAGGGAGATGCTCAGCAGCGCCTGCTCAGGCAAAAACAGAGTTAGCCCGTGGCAGTGGACATTGCTTTGCTTGCAGTTTGTGGTGGCCCTGGAGTGACCACAGGGACGTGCTGTCCTGTCTCTTGCTGCTGCTGGTACTTGCAGGGCTGAACCGGTTGCTCCGACCAGTTGAGGATAAAGCCATGGGGCCGGTTGGTCCCCACCTCCATCCCTCTTGCTGGGCACCAGGAAACCCCCTCAGAGCTGCATGTGGGAAGACACTAATCTTCCTCACAGCTGGGTAACGTTTAACGAAGTCCTGTGATTAGGTCAAAGAGGGAGTATGAGGCCAGGTTAAGTTATCCATGACATCCAGATGACTCCTAAATCCTGAAGCAGGGCTATTCAGTCGGGTAAAACAACAGCTAGAGTATTGGGAATTGTGGGTTTTGGCCAGAGAGGATGGGGAATAACTTGGCTGGGGGGAGACTGGGGTAACACCACTCTTTCCTGGGACCCAAACTCATTTCTTAGAAGCTCTGTATCACTGGAGCTCATTATCAGATATATTAATAGCTCTGTCATTTCACCAGAGAAAGGACACAGACTCTTCTGTGCTTTGTGTCAAAATATTGACACAGGCTGAGCGCAGCGAGATGATTAGCTAGTTATGGATAGGAGGGAAGGGCACTTCTCCCCTGTGAAATGGGGAGGTTTCTGAGAGCCGAAGCTGCTCTGTCAGCAGCGGTGGCAGGAAGGGACCGGCGAAGGCTGACCGTGGTCCTGCTGGTCTTTGCTCTTCCCTTTGCTCCCTGCAAAGGCAGATCCATCAGGATGCGATGGAGGAGGAAGGTTTCCTGAGGGGTTTCCTGAGCTGCCACAGTCTCAGAGCTCCGGTCCAAAGCTGACAGCTCAGACGGGAGCAGCAAGGCTCTGCTGGTGTCTCTTCCCAGTTAGCGGGGACTGGGGAATCTGCGAGTGCCCTACAGCAAAGGACAGCAGGGCTGCTTCTGCCCAACCCTGGAGCACAAGTATCATAAATTTCCATTTGCTATAACAGGTGTGTTTTGCCTTTGTTTTCTGGAAAGATCAAGCTGGTGCTGAAAGCAAGGGAAAATACTTTAACTTCTTGATAACAACAGAACTTTGCTTTTTCTCGGACGTCACATATTTGGTCTCGGTATCAGAGGTACTGGCCAATCTGTTCATGCCTGAACAGTGGGTTTAAGGCATAATCAGTGCGGCTGTGGTGATAAACACACCACAAGCGTTGGTGTTGGGTGGGTGCAGCGATAGAGGAAAGGGGTGTCTGGGGCGAGGGGCTGGGCTCGGCTCCTGGCTATATACACCCTGCCCTGGCCGAGGCAGTGCAGGAGCTGCCATGGAGCCACCAACACCCGGGACCATGCGGTGGCTGGTGCTGGCTCTGCTCTGCCTCCAGCTCGGGGAGGGGGTGGTGAGGTGAGCCCTGGGGCTGGGATGGGTGCGAGGGTGCAAGGACCGGCTGCGGAGCGGGGCTCACCCTCAGCACATTGGGGTGCAGACGTGGACGGGGCCACCCGGCCACTCAGCATCTCGCTGCCATCTCCGTCTCATGCAGGATCCCCCTGAAGAAAGGCAGGTCCCTGGGGGAGGTGATGAGAGAGAACGGGGTGCCGGAGAGCTTCCTGAAGGACCTCAAAGGGGACCCTGGTAGGAAATACCTGCTCAGTAACGCTGTGGCTTACGAACCGCTAACGAACTACCTGAATGTAAGTGTCAAAGTTTCTCCTCCCTCCTCTGAGCCACCTGGCTCTGGTTTTTGGGGATGTCCTCCTCCTTTCCCGGCTGCCTGCAGGAAGCTCTGCAGTGGCTGGCTCAGCTCCGTCCCCACGCACAAGTCGAGGGGCTGCGCTGGGCACGGGCAGTTTTGCTGTCTCTGTAGCCCGGCTCCGAGGGATGTCGGGAGACGAAAGCAGGAGGCAGCTCGTCTTATTCTGAGTTGACTTCCCTTCTCAGGAAAAGCAGAGTTTGATGGTTATAGGGCAGATGACTATTTCTGGCCTTGCTGCTGACTTTGTTATGTTGTTGGCAAATCATTGCCCCTTTCTGTGCTTTAGCTGCCCTGGATGCACTCACGGACCATGAGCCCTTCCTACAACCCCTTAGCAGTTTGGCTTTCTCAGCTAGCAGAGGGCAGAACGCTGAAAACTCTCTTTCAAAAGACCAGGCAGAAACAGAAATCCTCCCATGCTTTTGTTCACAGTCCTTCTACTTCGGGGAGATCAGCATCGGGACCCCCCCCCAGAATTTCCTGGTGCTCTTTGACACCGGCTCTGCCAACCTGTGGGTGCCCTCCACTTACTGCCAGACTCCAGCCTGCGGTGAGCATCCCTCGGGGGACACAGCAGTGCCGGGGGGCTGGGGCTCTCCCCCCATCGGACTTCCTGTGAACACTGTGGGCTGGAGCTATGACAGGGAAATCAGTGAGAGCCGATGGGGTTTGGTGTTTGCTCTCTGCTCGGTGACACCGACGGGGCTGGTTTTGGGTGGCCCCTTCCCTGTGAAGCCCCTTGCTGGGGATTTCTGCCCGCGTGGGGACAGGGATGCTGAACCGAGGGCAGGATGCGACCTGGGGGCTGTGACTTTCTCTCCGTGCAGAGAATCATGCCATGTTCAACTACAGCCTGTCGTCCACCTTCTCGGATATCGGTGTGACCTACACCCTGCGCTACGGGTTCGGTGACCTGTCGGTGGTGTTAGGGTACGACACCGTGACAGTAAGTGACTTCTGATGTGGGGGTGCGTTGCTGCAATCAGGGTAAGAAGTGATTGCGGTTATGATCAGTCCAATTCAGTTAAAAATTTAGGGGGTAGCTGAAAGTACCTTCTTATTTTGGATATTAGCGTCTGAATCTCCCATGTAGATTTTACGGTGGATCAGCATAAATTTACTCAGAGACTGGGATCTGCAAACGAACTCAGTCCGAGTCCTCTGGGCTTTTCATCACTGGTTTGGGCTAAGGGATATATATCTATGGCTGTAAGTGTTTGCTTTTTACACTAATGGCTGAGCTTTGTCATTACAGGACATAAGAAATGTTCTGTTGTGAGACCAACATGCAGCAAAAGTGTGATTTTAAACTAATTTAAATGAGGCAAACCATCTTTGTGGTATTTTTATGAAATAATAAGGGTGATGGAACAAAGGCTGCTGCCGACTCCATCTCCCATCTGCAATGAGGAAGAGCTCAGCACCTCTCAGTGCAGATTTACCTTCGTGACCTTCCTGGCCACCCCTGTCTCTCCCCAGAAACTCCCTGGTGGGATGCTGCTGTCAAGGGGGATGTCAAAAACACTGACATCTCCCAGCATCTTTCCTCTCCCTCTAGATCCAGAACATTGTCGTCAAGAACCAGGAGTTCGGCCTGAGCCTGGATGAGCCCAGCAGCCCCTTTTACTACCTGGACTTCGATGGGATTTTGGGCATGTCCTACCCAGGCGTTGGCATCAGCGGTTACAACACGCTGATGCAGAACATGCAGCAGCAGAACCAACTCACGGAGCCCATCTTCAGCTTCTATTACTCACGGTGAGACCTCTTGACAGGGGATCTCTGTCTTGCATAGACACAGCCTGGAGCCATCCCTTTCCTCATTCCCGCTCCATCCACACCTTCTCCCCACACCCCTGCTTATTACACTGCTTCCTACTGAGCAGCCTGCCCGATTTGGGGTTTAATTTTGTGTCTTTACAGCAACCCAACATACAATTATGGTGGGGAAGTCATCCTCGGAGGGGTTGACCCCCAGCTGTACACTGGGGACGTTTTATGGGCTCCTGTGGTCCAGGAATTGTACTGGAAGATCAGTATCGAGGAGTAAGTGCTGCATCGTGGCTCGGAGTGGGTCTTGAGGTGGGGGAGCCTTTTCTGATGCGTTTTCTGTTGCCCTCTCCAGGTTCTCCATCGGGCCGTCAACCACCGGCTGGTGCAGCCAAGGCTGTCACGGCATCGTGGACACCGGGACGTTCCTGCTGACCATCCCAGGACAATTCATGTCAGCTTTCCTGCAGGCGCTGGGTGCAGAGGAGAGTGACGACGGGGTAGGTGGGAAGGATGCCCTGCACACACGAGGGGCCGATGCCGTGGGACAAGGACACATCTGGGTGGTAACGCTGAGCTATAAAGGGCTCGCGGCACCTGTGGAGAAAAACATCCCACCTAAAACAACACTGCAGTCGTGTGTCTCCCCTTGCAGTGGTGTAAAACAAAAATAATTCTTCCAAACATGATAAACCTGGGTCAGCACAGCCCTGCCACAGTCAGAGCTGTGCTGACCCTTAGGGAGCATGGCCGTGGTTATGGCCAGAGGAGGGACGGTGTCCAGCCCTGGGGTCCTGATCCCTCTGCCTCTCTTTGCTTCTTTTGCAGTACTCCGTCGACTGCAGCAGCATCCCAAGCATGCCCACCCTCTACTTTGCCATCAGTGGAGCCCAGTTATCGCTGCCTCCCTCTGTCTATGTCTTAAATGTAGGTGTAATTTTATCATTCCCAAATTGTATTTGCCATCACAGGGCAGTTTTGCCCAGGAGAAAGTCAGAGTTTCTTTTCAAACACAGGGGCTTCCAGCAGCCTGAGTGCTGTATTTCCCAGCACCTGATTCCCTGGTGCTTTTCCATGCCTGTATGTGTCTGTAAGGAGAGTCTAATCCTGCTCCCAGCCAAATCAGCCATGAAGGCATGGGCAGCAGAAAACCCCCGCTCTCCTCACTGGCACTGAAATTTGCTTCTTTTCCCCTGGCAGAACGACGGTGTCTGCACCGTTGCGGTTGAGAGCACATACGTGTCCTCTGACAGTGGCCAGCCGCTCTGGATCCTCGGCAACATCTTCCTCCGGCAGTATTACTCCATCTTCGACATGGCCAACAACAGAGTTGGCTTTGCCCTGTCTGCCTAGGGATGCTGAGCATCGCCCGTGGGATAATTTGTCGCTGAATCACCTTATCTTCCCTTGGACCCATGTATGGTGATGAGAAGTCTCCAACTCTCCTGGAATGAATAAAGGGCTGCAAATCTGACCGCCTCGTGTCTCATCTGGCTGTGGCTGAGCAGGATCTGGCACAGCTCTTCTTAATAAAACAACGAAGTCTGAGTTCATGCTTGAGGTTTTCAGGTGCTGCCTGGGCTTTCAGATGTGCATGGAGCCTTTGAATTTGCAGCAGTGAAAAGTTTGGGGTCACCTTTTTGATTTGGATCTGGATCCCTGCTTGAGCTGGCTGGGAAACTGGGATGACTGGGAGAAATTCAGGCTGCACCATGTGCTCAGCTGTAGCTCGGGGACCCCAGGGCTGAGCTGGTGAGGTCGCTGGAGGCTTCAGAAACCAGTTTGGAGCAGGATGTGCAGAGACAAGGAGCAACATGTGAACAGCTCTCGGTTCATTAGGTTTGGGGGAATTGCCCACACGTATTTGCAAATAAATTAGGGATTAAGAAGTGTCATGCAAGGACTCTCAGGCTGAGGAAAACGCACTGCTGTTGTTCTTGAGAAGTAAATCTCTTCATTGCTGGAGCCTTGAAGGGTGGGCGATGAGAAAGAAGAGGGTGGCGTGCCTGCGATGTGACCAAAGCTTGGGGTGTCTGGATCCCCCTCCAAGAGCAGCTGCTGGATGCAGTGTCAGACAGATCAGGCCAGTGCTGGGTGCCCGGAGCAGACCCAAGAGGCTGGTGCTGAGGTCCAGCACGGGGTGATGCACGGGAGATGCAGCGCTGAAGGGCCCCGTTGCCTGTTGTCTGACACCCATCTCCCGGTCAGATGACAGTCACCCCGCTGGAGCATGTGACCGCCCGTTAAATCTGCTGTTTTCAGCCCAATCTGCCCCGGCGGGTCCTGCAGAGCGGGGACCTCCCAGCCACCGAGAGGGAAACAGGGGGGTCACACTGTGCCCTGGGGACTCGGGGCTTGCTGGGGTCCCCACCGCTCCCTCTCGCTGTCACCCCCAGTCCCTGGAGTGTTCACGTCGCACTAAAAGGTCCATGCTCCCCGCACAGCTCCCCCACCACCACTGCCAGACCCCGAGGGTCCCGTCTGGATGGGGCCAACCCCCCCCCCCCCATGCCTCAAGCCGGCACACGCTGCCACTGCTCCCCGCCACCCTGCACATCCCCAGGCCGCTGCTGACCCGCCATGGCTGCAACAAGCCTCTGGCACCAGTGCAAGGAGCCGTGTGACCCTGGTGCAAGGAGCCGCACGACTCGCGTGCAAGGGGCTGCGTGACCCCGGTGCAAGGAGCAACACAACACCTGTGCAAGGAACTGCGTGATCCTGGTGCAAGGAGCAACACGACACCTGTGCAAGGAACTACGTGATCCTGGTGCAAGAAGCCGCACAACTCCCGTGCAAGGGGCTGCGTGATCCTGGTGCAAGGAGCAACACAACACCTGTGCAAGGAACCATGTAACTCTGGTGCAAGGAGCTGCACACCGTGCAAGGGGCTGTGTGATCCTGGTGCAAGAAGCTGCACAACTCCCGTGCAAGGAACTGCGTGGTCCTGGTGCAAGAAGCTGTATGACTCCTGTGCAAGGGGCTGCATGACCCTGGTGCAAGGAGCAACACAACACCTGTGCAAGGAACCATGTAACTCTGGTGCAAGGAGCTGCACACCGTGCAAGGGGCTGTGTGATCCTGGTGCAAGAAGCCGCACTACTCCCGTGCAAGGAACTGCGTGATCCTGGTGCAAGAAGCTGTACGACTCCTGTGCAAGGGGCTGCATGACCCTGGTGCAAGGAGCTGCACAACAGTGTGCAAGGGGCTGCATGACAACAGTGCAAGGAGCTGCACAACGCCTGTGCAAGGAACCCTGTGACTCTGGTGCAAGGAGCTGCATGACCCTGGTGCAAGGAGCTGCACAACACTGTGCAAGGAGCTGTGTGATCCTGGTGCAAGAAGCCGCACTACTCCCGTGCAAGGGGCTGTGTGATCCTGGTGCAAGGAGGTGCATGACTCCAGTGCCAGGAGCTGCATGACCCTGGTGCAAGGAGGTGCATCACAACGTGCAAGGAGCTGTATGATCCTGGTGCAAGGAGCTGCACAAGGCCCGTGCAAGGGGCTGCACGATGCCGGCCCAGCCCTGCCTTCACCCCCCGCCCCGGCGCCCACCCTCTTGGCCCTCTCCGGGGATGGTAAAACCCGTTTTTGGGGGAGGAAATCCCCTAAACCCAAACTCCCGCCGTGGCCCGGGGGGGGGGGGGACGGACTACAAGTCCCGGCAGGCGCGGGGAGCCCTGCCCGGCTCCGGACTACAGCTCCCGGCGTGCTGCGGGGCGGAGCGGGCCGCGCCGTGCCGAGCCGAGCTGTGCCGAGTCTTGCCGAGCCGGGCCGGGCCCTCCCTCGGCGCCGGAGCTGCGGGGCCGGGCCGAGCGGAGCCGAACCGGGCCGAGCGGAGCCGAACAGAGCCGAACCGAGCCACTTCGTTTCCCGCGGCGTTCCCCTCTCCCCCCGGTGAGTGCAGCGGGGCGGGGGGTCCCGGGGGCGGGAGGGGTGGGGGGCAGGCAGCCGTGCAGCGGGGCCCCCCTTGGGCCGGAGCCCTTCTGGGGGTGTTGGGTGCTCCCCCGCTCCAGCCCCATCCCCGGGCACTTTGAACTGGTAGCCGCGGGGTTGGTTGTTTTGTTTTGTTTTTTTGTTTAAGTCCTTTGCTGTAAATAATAACGACACAGACACCGCCCGCCCCCGGGGAGCGGCCCCCGCTTGCAGGCGGCTCCAGTCGGGCCGGGGCTATGGCTCTGGCTTGGGGGGGTCGGGGGGTCTCCGGTGGCTTGTCCGGGTGCCCCCTCCGAGAGCCCGAGGGTCCCAGGGGCTGCGAGCCCTCCGGCAGCCGGAGGTGACTTGCCCGGGTCGCCCTTATCAGCGTAACCCCGCTCCCCGCACCCTTTAGCCCATGCGTGGGGAAACTGAGGCACGGATGCTCCAGCCCTCGGTGCTGACAGTCGGAGCGCTGGGTTTGCTTGGGGGTTTCCGTGCACATCCCTCCCCCCCCCGCCCCGGGACGGGGTCCAAATCCCTCCCGGCCTGAGTGGCAGGAGAGTGGGGTCCCCCCTGGTGAGATGGCTGCCCCCCAGCTTTGCTGCTTTGGGGTCTGCAGAAAACAGGGGAAGAGTTGGGGTACCCGGTGTCACACAGTTTTCAGGGGATCACCAAGAGGAGCCCACTTGCTCCTCTGAGGCAGCAGGAGTTTGGCAAGGGTGTAGGAGGGGGCTGCACTCAACTTACAGCCACCGATTAATTATATTCATGAATTAATTGCGAAGCAGGAAGGATTACGACAGCTCTCATGCTCATGTCTTCTAAAGCTTCAATGAGTCAGATGATGGGGAAATTTCCTTAAAAAAAAGAAAAAAAAAAAAAAAGAGAGAGAGAAAAAAAGATGGTGGTTATTGTTGTGTTCTTCTAAGATAAATAAATAAATCCGTGTAAGTCCGGGGACAAGAACTGAGGCCTGTTTCCAGGAATCCCAGCGCTTCTGCGCATTCCCGGCCCTTGGGGAATGGGGGCAGTTTCTGATAATTTTTTTTATGTAACAGCAGAGACTCGAGCAGCCAGTGAAGGTGTGGAGTTTGGGGGATTTTTTACTTTTTCCCACCCCCTCCCTCCCTCCCCTTTAGTTTCCCCTGCCATGTTTGCTTGGCTTCATGCACGGCTGCTCCTCCGGCGGGAGGAGAGAGCGGGGCTGGTTTCTCCCAGCTGTGGGTGCCGGTAGCAGCTGAGCCTGCACTTACCTGCTACTGGGGGATCTGGTGGGGAAAACCATGCCAGGGCCGGTGGGCCTTGGGGAATTGGGCTACTGGAGTTGAGAAACCACCAGATTTAGGGTATCGGGGTAGGTGCCGATGGCCGGGGTGGGCGGTGGCGAGCGGCATGTGCTGGCCCCGCGGTGTGTGGAGGGGAGCCGGCGTGTTTTCCGAGGGATGCTGGTTTTACCTCCCGAGGGATGCTGGTTTTACCTCCTGCCCTTATCAGTAGGAAACCGCTCCGGGGTGGAGCTGGCTGCGACGGGGGCGACTCCAGCATCCGGGTGTTTGGGATGGAGGTTGTGATTCCAGCCAGGTCTTTTATTTCTTTTTCCACGCTCCGCGGCGCCGAGTTTACAGCACGTGTGTTCCCGGCCCCCCCCCCCCCACCCCCGTGCCCTGCCACCGCTTTTGCCGTGACGAGGTTTCCCCGTTTGCCGGTTTTCGGCGGTGCTGCGGGGCAAAGGGAAGAGCCCTGCGGACTCGAGCGACAAAGTGATGAATCATCGGAGCAGGGGGGGGGGACATTTCCAGGGCTGAGGGTGGGGTGACCGTGGAGCCCGAGCAGCACAGCCCTGCGGGGAAAGAAACAGCCGCTGCAGGGAAATGGGGTTGGGGAGGCCACGCTGGGGGTGGTCCCCCTCCAAAAAATACGTGTACTGAGGGTAAAAACACCCTTCTGGCTCCCTGTGACTCTCCCAACGTCGTGGGGTGCTGGGGGGGGTGTGTGTGTGTGTGCGTGCTGGGGTCTTGCTGTTGCGATGGCACGGGGGGATCTCAGCCCTGGATCGGTGTTTCCCCCCCCTTCCCTGGGGGGTGAAGAAGGATGGTGGGGAGGGACGGAGCTCTTGGGGTGCTGGGCATGGCACCTCTGGGTTCCGTCTGTGGGGGCACGTGGAGTTTGTGTTTTGTTTTTTTTTTTTTGGGGGGGGGGGTGGAGACCCTGGAGCTGCACCCACTGAAAGGGAGCTGTTTTGTAACTGCCCTGCACGGGGTTATCCCGCTCCCCGGCAAAGAGGAACCAGGCTGGGGGCGGGGGGGGGGGGGGGAACTGACTTGCCGGGGTTGGCTGAGCACAGCGGTGTCCCCGCTATGGGTGCTGCAGCCTGGCAGTGGCACCGCGCCGCTGGCACGGCCCCCGGGGTGGCATCGTGGCATCCCATGGCAGCCGTTTTGGGACAGCTTCCCTGCCCCTCTCTTTGCTGAGGGAGATTTACAGGGAGCTTCGCAGCTGCCGGACCCAGCACTGGGAGTTTTACAGCCCCGTAAAAGAGCCAGAAGCTGCTCAGAGGTGCGACGCGTGCCTGCCACCGCGCCGTGTCATGCTGGCTCCAGCCCCGGGGGCATCCCGGGGTGGCCTTTCTGCGGTGGCATCATCTCCATGAGCTCGGGGGAGGCAGGAGCTCGGGCTTTGCCAAGCTGTGGTGTGGTCCCAGTGCGGAGGTGGCCAGGGCGCATCCCCCCAGGTCAAGCCACGGTCATTGTCACCCTTGCAGCTGAAGCAGGGGAAGGCGCTGGCAATGTAATGCTTGGAGGGATGAAAAGGATGATGTCTTCGTGAACATGCAGGAAATACATGCTCGGGTTTTTTTGTTTTTTTTTGTTTTTTTGTTTTTTTTTTTCCTTCCCCACTGGTATTTCCAGAAAGCACTTTGACGGTTCCCCCTGATTCACCGCAGGGTTGGCGCTTGGGTTTCGGGCAGAGTGGGTTTTCCTGGTGGATTTGCATGCACAAAGGGTCCCAGGACATGATCAGCCCAGGGACGCAGGAGGCCGAGCCCTGTGCTCGAGGATGAGCTCTGGTTCCTACTCCTCGCCTTCGAGGGAGGCCCACGAGTTGGCTGGAGGGGGGAGGCAGCACATTTCTGAGAGAACTGGGAATGATGAGCGTGACCCTGGCCCTGATGCCGTCCCTGGTCCTGTCCAGCTGGTGCTGACAACCACCTTGGAAGAAGCCATCCCTTTTCCAAATGTCTTCCCCCTCGCTTTCTGCTGAACAAACAGGCAGCAGAGGAAAGCTATAAATATTAAATTGCAAAAACAAAGAGTAAAGAAACCACACGATTTCCCTGCAGGCAGAGGAAGAGTGCAGAGTACGCAAGGGCTGAACCCTGGGGATTTGCGGCGGGGGGGGAGGGGGGGGGGGGGGGATGTGGGGGTGTGGCTGGGTTTGCTGGGCTGGGGTCGCCTGGGGAGGGTTCAAGGTCTTTCAGTGACACATCCCAGCCCCAGGGTCCCTAGCCTTTGCAAGGAGACTGGGCCATCTTATTTTTAACAACTCTTCTAAGAATTGCTCCCGGGGTTTTGTCACCCTTCCTACGAGTGCATTCAACTCCCAACAAACTCCCCACACCCTGCTCTCTGCTTAAATCTCCTCCTTTAGTTAAATCAGTGCAACTTTCTTTCCGGATAAACCTGAAACGCCCAGGCAGCGTGCTTCCCTGATGGTTATATCCCTCTTTTTCCTTCCTATACGTGCATGCTATTAACGAAAGTGATTTACTTCTTGTATAAACAATTGTGGAGCCAAAGGTCCTGGCTCAGCCCCTTCCCCTCCGCACAGCACAGTGTTATTTGGGGGCTCTGTTTTGGTTGTAAATCCTCCTTTCAGCACGCTGCCGAACCTCCAGCGCAGTTTGTGCAGCTGCTGTGGTAGCACCCAGGTGCCAAAATCAGCAGGGCCGAGGGGGGAGCTGACCTGGGCACCTTTGGACCCCCTCCTCATGCCACATCGAGAGCAAGGAGAGGGGCTGTGGGTGCTCCCCGGTGCAGGGTCCAGGCTGGGACATTTTGGTGGCAATGGCTGGTGATGAGCTTGGGGACGGGCAGGGGAGTTTTTAGAGCCTCGGGGACAAGTGAGCGCAGCAGCTCTGGCTTTCGTCCAGGCTGTTTCCTCGAGATTTTTTTGGGGAATCACATGAGGTGGGGAATTTTTAGGGGGGAAATGAGGCGGGGGGCTGGTGGGATGGGGTCTGCAGCCACCTGGCATGCAGGAAGCGTTTCCCTGCTCCTGGCTTGCAAACCCCACGGGAGGAGGGGAGGTTGGGTGCCAGCGGGCTCGGCGCTGGCTGCAGGTCCCACCTTATCTGCAGCAGGGTGGGTGCCACGCTCAGCCCCGCTCCTTGGGGAGTGCTACAGGCTCGGGGGCAGGCGAAGAGCTCGCTTGGAGAAAGCCCAGCCTAGTGGGAAAAACCTCGGGGCTCCTTCATGATCAAACCGGCATAACTCATGCCGGGGAGGCGACAGCACCCGTAAGCGAGGATCTGACCCGGTTGCACCGGCACGGTGCCAGGGCAGGGGCTGGATTGGCAGCGGGGGCTCCCGAGAGTCGAGTTTGACCTTCACGGAGCAGGAAAGCGCCGGGCTGAGCCGGGGGGAAAGGAGGGGAGAGGAGAAACTTCTCCTCTGCGGGTAAGCGGCGATGGCTGGGTGCTCCCCGGGGTGTGAGAGGTGCTGCCGGGGCCACGATGGCAGCGGGGAGATCTCTGGGGCTGTTTGGGAGGACAAGTCACAGGTTGTCCCCAACTTGTTTATTCTTGGGGCCGGGGAACAGCTGCGGCTCCCGTGGATGGGGCGGCCGCGGCACGGTTACATGAAATCTGCCTTCTGAGAAGCCTCCTGGCCGGGCACTGGGGGCTGGACGCGGCGTATTTATAAATATTACCTCCTTGCAGCAGCATGAGCCCATGGCAGGAGGGAGGGAGGAAGGATGGGGGCGGCGCTGGGAGTGCCACTGGCACCAGGTTGCGGGGGGGGGGGCACGGGGTGGCCGCTGTCACCTTGTGCCTTCTGCTCGTGGCAAGCGGCACCGTGAACTTGGGGCGCGTGGAGCTCAAGGGCTGGTTTGACTGAGCCGTCCCTGCTTTCCGGGGCGGTTTCTAGGATTTTGGGGCACGTGGTTCCTCTAAATCCCAGCACCGTCGTGCGTTGCATCTGCTCTGCTGGAGCCCGGGGATGGTGCTGTCCTTCCAGTTCCTCTTATTGCTCGTTTATGCAGTTATTTAAGAAAACCACCCAAAGTTGCCTGCAGTCAGCCCACGTGGAGCAGGACGGGGTTTTTGCTCTTTGGCTGCGGGTTGCGAGCGGGGCCCGGGTCTCTCCCGTGCTCTTGGGAACACACGACCTTTGCCGAGGTGAGCGGGACACGGCCGCGTGTCCTTCCCCACCGGCACGGCCAAGGTCACCCCGCTCCTCTCCTCGCCCAGCCCCTGCTGAAAAGTGGACAAAATACGGGGCTGATTAATCACTCAGCGGCGCTGGGCTGCAGCTGTGGCACGTCCCCAGCCCCTGCCCTGCCGTTGGCTCATCCTCGCCCAAGGAGCGTCCTTCTGCCTGTTAACACTTTTATTTTTAATTGCCGCTGTCAGGCGGGGGGCGGGAGGGGAGGGCAGGAACTTGTCGGCTCGGGCTGTTTGCGCTGGCGGGCTGTGAATTCCCTGGGCGGTCAGTTGGACAGTGATGTTTCAATCAGGGCTCCTGCACCGGCGCCAGCCGCCCCGCGGGAAGGGCTTTTGCTCCGGTTTGGAGAGGCCACGGAGGCAGGATCTGGCCCCACTGTGGTGGGGTCCCTGGGGTCCTGTTCCCCTGCCTCCCCCAGGCTGCACCCAGACCTGGCCCATGGGTGCCAGCCTCCTCCTGCCGTGCCTGGCTGGGGTGATGGCGTGTGTGCTGTCCCTCCCCTGTGCCACACCAAGCAGAGGGGCTTTTTGGGGTGAAGGATAGGCCTTTTGGGGTGTTGGAGCAAGGCTGTGTATTATTAACCCTGTAACAGCTGCCATGCACAGGTGGGCTCTCATGGATGTATCTTGGCACAACTAGAACCAGGGGACTTCTTTATGGACCACATTTTTTCTGCCCTGGGAGTGACGCTGTGACAAGGGACACTCAGCCCTGGCTCTTGGTACCCAGGGACTGATCCTTTTGCCCCAAGCAGGTCCCTGACACCTCCCTGGTGGATCGAGCTTACCTGGGCAGTTTGGGGACCACTTCAGAGAGGGTCCTGCTGCCTTACAAAAGTTGTGTTAATATTTTTACTGGGCTGGATACCTGGGCTGCTTCCAGGAGCGGTATTTAACGCATGGAAGGGAAAACATTTGGCCTCTGACCCAAGTGCCTGTTAACAACGCCGCAGTCCACGTTTCTGAGATGCCGGGGCTAAAAACAGTCCCGGTGACTCAGTCTCTCACTGGCGTTGTCAACTGACCCTGGCTTTTATTTGCCAAGTCCCTCCGCCTTCTCCTTCTCCCTTTCAGGGCTGCATGCTCACCGTGCAGGGAAGGCGCCTTGGACGGGGATGGGGTGGCTCTGGCCACCCACCTGCCTGGCCCATCTCCTGCCTGCTGGGAGGGTGATGAGGAGGGCACTGTTGGTCTCTGGGGTTCAAAACGGGGCCATACCCCTCCTTTCCTACCACCCCATCCTCATCCCAGAGGGACACAGGCTGGATGGGACCTCTGGAGCTTCTGGTCCAGCCTTAAGTATGGCCAACGTTGGTGTTAGAGCGAGGTCTCCAAGGATGGAGATTGCCCTGCTGCCGGGGTACGGCCTCACTTATGGTGAGGAATCCCTCCCTAAAACCCTGGGTCGGACCCGTGTCCCACTGCCCCTTTCTGGCGCTGCCAACAGTGGCACCGTGCTCCTCCGGCGTGCCAATGAAGATGAAACACCTCAGCCTTCTTCCCACTGGGTGCCAGCGTTACCCGACCCCTGCCACCACGGCATAAATCACCCCGGCGGCGGTGGCCTTGCCAAGTCCGGGCGAGCGTTCCGAGGGAGAGGCCGTGGGGCCGGGCCCAGCTGCACGGGAGCGGATGGGTGCCAGCCACGTTGCTGGCAGGGTGGCCCGGCAGCGCCTCGCCGGCCCGGCACGGGGGAGCTTGATCCTCTCGGGGTGCGCGGGGAGGTGCCGCGGGTGCCCAGCGGCACAGCCAGCGCGGGTGCGAAAGGGATGTGGCGCAAAGCGGCTTTGCACAACGGCGGGGGGGGGTGTGGGGGGGGGTGTGGGTGTGTGTGGGGGGTCCCCAGCACTGTGCTGGGGTGTCACACAGGCGTCTTTGTCGTCCCTTGGCTTTGCCGTTGCCATCCTGGCTGGTGCCGGCGTGGCCGTCCCGGTGGGGGACTGGCTGTGGGTGCTGAAGGGACCCCCTCGTGCTGCCCAGCAGCGTGGGGGGTCCGATCCGGCTGCATAATGCTGGTCCTTATTCTGCATCTGCTCCGGGCACACGGAGCGTGAGGAATCCCCGTGTGCCACATCCCCTGGAGTGACAAGGGATGGTTTTTGCCCCTCTGTGTATTTGGAGGCTTTGCAGCTCCCTGGGGCGGACCCAGCCTGGGCTCCGGCACCCCGGAGCGTCCGCCGGTGATGGCTGCACCTATTTTTGCCACGCTTTTTCTCGTCTCGATTGCTAACTCCTGTGTTGCAGTGAGAAAAACAAGCAGGTTTGGAGGTTTTTTGCAACTTCCCTCCCCCCCTCCCCGCTGCTGCACCCCGTGTGGCTGCTGCTGCCTTAAAAGCAAGGTCCTGAAAATGAGGAAACACGAGGCCAGCGCAGGAGCCGGGCTGGCCCCGGCGAGGAGTACGGAGGAGCTGCGACCTGGAGGCCCCCCCAGCCCCGCCGTCCCGTGCCCAGGTAACCCCTGCCCTGTCGCCCCAGTTCCCCTCGCAGCAGGGTGGCACTGGAGCCCGTCCCACGGCTGCGGGTCCCCGTGGGGTGGTTTTGTGGGTGCCTGGTGGGCTGGCAGCTTGGTGCCGTCAGAGCTGATCTCAGTCCGGAGCAAACACCCAGCCGTCACTGACGACCCCAAAATAGTGGTGGGTGCTTCGCCCTGCCCGTGCCGGGGTGCTCTGGGCTCCCTCACTCGCCCCCCCGCCGTGTGTCTCAACACCCCCCCGCCCCGCCCCAGCATTTGAAAATGAAAAAGGAGGAAGGAAGGCTCAGCAGGCGCTTGCTGCCGGTAGCAAGAAGCGGAGCTGTTTTCACTTCTTTCTTCTCCCTTTCCTGCCCTCGTGGTTATCAATGAAGTGGCCCGGAGCGGCGGGTGGGTGGGTGGCATGGCCCCCACCCCAGCTCCCCTTCTTCCCCTGGGGTCCCCGCTCCCAGCCGAAGCTGCCGATTGATTTTTCCGCTCATAAACGGCCACAATCGACCGGGAGATAAACACACGCGAGGGAGCAGGGCCGGGCAGGCCTCGGTGCAATGAGTTCGGGGGGTTCTCAGCTCCGTCTCCAGACCTGAGCAGGACATTGCTCCCCTCTTCTCCCCCCAGCTTTTGAAGGGGTCGGCAGGGGATGTGTTGCGCTGGTGGAGCGTATGTGTGTGTGTGTGTGTGCCCGTACGTGGCAGGCAGGACAGGCAGCGGGGAGGGTAACGCAATCCCTCTGTGTTTTGCAGGGGCTAAATCTGGAAAACTGCCTCACGGCAGCTTGTATTTGTAACCCACACCTGGGCGCAGCGATGCGCTCGGGCAGGAGGCGGTGGGGTGCTGCGTGGGGGGCGGCTCTGGGTGTTTTGTCCCTTGGGGGGTGGCACTGGGTGCCCCACGGCGGCTCTCCGCAGCGGGTCCAGCAGCAGCCCGGCCCCGTGCGTTGCGGAGCAGCACCCGACGGCGCTCCAGAAGTTACCGGCGGTTGCTGAGCAGCCGACCCCCGCGCCGATGGCTGTCGCTTTATAAAATGCACCGGCAGCCCGGGTTGTGGTGACGCTGGGCTGCCGTGGGGACAGCTCGGGGCTGGGGGACGAGCGAGGGTCAGGGCAGCTCTGGGTGCCACCAGGAATCCTCCAGCTGGAGCCACCCCCCAGTGCCGCCCCGGTGCGGGGGGAGCACACTGGGCTCTTGATGAAATAACACCCCCAGAGGAAAAGCAAGAAAGGTCCCGAAATAACCGCGTCGCTAAATAGCAGCAGAGATATTTTGAAGGGAGATTAATCCCTTGGCTCTGGCCCCACGCGCTGTCCCAGCGGTGGGTCTGGTGTGTGGTGGTGGAGGGTGGCTGGTGCCTGGCCCCCCCGGGTGCTGATGGAGCCCACCGCTCTCCAGCACCCAGGGGAATTTTCACTCCAAGAGCTGCTCTGGTGTCAGGGTGCCATCCTGCAAAGCAGTGGGATTAGCTTTTTCCTGCACCCCAAGGCGGCAGGGGCAGGGTCACGGGGGTTTCAGAGCACAGGTTGAGTTTCCCTTGGGAAACCCATCCCTTTTTCTACGAGTTCCTGGGTGAACCAAGGGCCGGTGCTTTGGGGGCTGCGGCCAGGGTTGGGATCAGCCCAGCTCTGTGGCTTCTCCTGCCGACGGGCAGCGCACCCTGTGCCACGGGCAGGGGGTTGAGGGCCCACTTTCGGCACGGAAAAGCCCCCCTGCGTCCCCCCAGGCAGGAAAGGTGGAGTCAGGGTGTGGAGAGGGGCTGAGGCCATCCACCCTTTCCCTGTTCCCTCCTGTTTTCCCATCCCTCAGCCCCTCTTCTTCCTCTCCATCCCCTTCCCGTTGCTCCGTCGCCCACCCTGGGCCTCGTGCCACCTTCTTCCTCCTCCGTGACCGATGGGGACGTGTCCCCAGCAGGTGCCCTGGCAGCACCCGCCGGGAAACCCAATGCCTGGGTATGCCCTGGCCCGCTGTGCTGCCCGCTCGGAGCCAGGCAAGCTGCTGCCCCGGCACCAGGACGGACCCTCACCAGGGTCCCCTCCAGGCAGGGACCAACCTGGGGCTGCCCCGGGCTTGGGGACGAGTCTGGCTCAGCGGGAGAGCTGCTGGGTGTGCTTTATCCGGGATGCTCACATCTTTCACCTCCCTAGGAGTACCAGGCATCCCGGAGGGAGCCGCTGGCCCTCGTGCTTTATTTCTGCGCCTCTGGGCTAAGGGACGGCAGGATGTGTCCCCAGGGTGGGACGTGCCTGCACTGTGATGCCAGCCGGGCCGGGTCCCCCCCATCCTTTCCCGCTGCCGGCTGCCTCCCTCCCACCCGCCGCCCTCCCACCGGGGCTGACTCAGAGTGAAAGCAGAAGCTGCTCGGCGTTTCGGGGGGCAGGGGGGGGAAGCCAAGCAGAACCAAGCGGGTTATTTTAAACCTGACCTAATTTCCCCCTCTCTCCTTATCGGGCCCAGCTCTGGCCCCCCTTCCTCATCCTCACTCTTGGCAGCTCCCCTTCTTGGGAGCTTCCCCGGGGGAGAGGGCAGAGCTTTCGCCTCCCCCCGCCTCCGTTTCCTCTAAGGGGGGTTCTGCAGCCAGGCAGGGCGGTGGGACCAGGGCTGGTGGGGGCGAGCGGGTGCCGTGAGTGGCTACGCCCCAGCATGCTTCACATGACACCCTCCTGCCCCCACGTACCAGCTGCCCTTCCTGAAAAAAGCCAGAACCCCCTCAATTCTGCAGCGGGGCAGCTCCATCCCCACCCTCGACACCGGTTTTCCCCAGTGCCAGAGGTGCCGGTCGCTCTGGCTTTTTCCTCCTCCCCATCGTGTCCCCCCCACCCTGTGCTCATTGAGCCGGGGTCTCTGTGCAGCCGCCTGTGGGGTGTTCACAGTGTTTTGTAGGGACGTGGGTAGCTGCTTGCTTGCAAATACAGGGGCTGACCACTGAGTTTCCCAGGCACACCTTGAAATCCCTTTCCTGCTCTCCCCCGATGCTGGAAGCCCCCCCAGAATGGCCGTCTGGCCTGGCCCCTGTCCCCCTCCCTGCCCTGGCCGTGCCCCGGCTGTGCGGCGTGAGCTGGGCTTGCAAAGCACGGCCGGTCCCCCCACGCCGTGATGGCTCATCCCATCTCCTCACACCTCTTGGAGGCTTTTCCTCTCACCCTGCCCTTAATATTTGGGGTTATTACATCCCCCGTGTGCATCAGCTGTGGTTTATCTCCCTTCAGCCTTGTTTTATCTGCTGCGGGCTGTCCCCAGTGTCACTGGGTCCTTTTCCAAGGTTCTGCTGTTGCTCGTCTCCAACATTCCCCTGTGCCCTCCTCTAAGGCCGTTTGCGACAGCCGTCTTAACGAAGCTCCGATTGATAACTGTCCCAGGCTCCTCTTCTCCCATCCCCCTGCAGATGGGCCACCATGTCTAATTAATTACCTTCCTCTTGCCGTTCAATAGCTGGCTCTTGATCCATGTAATCATATTTCTGTCCATTCTGGCTTGATTTAATTTCCCCCTTAGGATATCGCGTGGCACTGTGTATCAGATGCCTCACCAAAACCCCGGTGTGTTGTATCCGCCGTGGCCCCTTTGTCTGCAATTACACATTGTATTTAAATAGCAAAACCCTCCAGATTTGTCTGGTTGTGCTGCCGCAGAGCAAACCCCGGGTGTTTGGCTCCTGCCTGTTCCCCGGGCGGTGTTTGCTTTGAGTCCCGTGCTCCGCTTTCCCTCCCACCCTGCGGATGCTGTGCTCCAGACCCCCATCCCGTACGGCATCTCCCGCGTCCCCCATCCCAGCCCCGTGTGGGAAACCAGCCCCGTGAAAAGCCATCGGCGTGCCCCGGAGAGCCCGGGTAGGGCAGCTCCCCTCGCCCCGGCATCCTCTCTCCCCGCCCCCCTTCCTCCATGGGCCGCCGTCCCCTTTGTACGGGGGAACAAGGGCCGGTCTGTGCGGTGCGGGGGCCTCGCACGCCTCCCCCCGCCTCCGCGCTCGCGTGCCGGCCCCGCACAGAAGCCGCGTTGTTTGCCCCGCGCCAGAGCTGAGGTTTTGGGGCAGCAGGGCTGAGGGTTAAACCCTGCCTCCGGCTCCTGGCACCCGCTGCCCTTTTCTTCCTGCTCGTCCCTTGCTTTCTCTTTCCCTTTCGCTCTGCTGCTCTGGTTTTTTCCTGGTACTCTTCCTGCTTTGCTCCGGTGTTTCGGAAGTTGGTGGCTCAAAGCACGTTCCAGCTGAACCCAGTGGTACGTGAGTCCATGCTCACTGGGCGCGGGGTCCCGGCTGCTCCCTACCCCTCCCCGTCCCCTCCCCGGGTTGCCCTGGCTGTCCCCAGGGAGAGCGGTGGCAGGAGGGCAGACCCGTTTGTCTGGCGTTGAGGCGATCATCCCATCTTAGTCACTGGCCGGTGCGGCTGCTCCAGGATGCCTGCTGTGCCTCAGTTTCCCCGCTGCAAAATAGGCTGTTGCTGACATGCTGTGTCCTCCTCTCAGGGTCACCTCCGTGCCCGGTGGGCGCCCGTGTCCCACCCCCCAGCCCCGGTGCACCATGGCGTCCCGCATCGGGCTGCGGATGGAGCTGATGAAGCAGCAAGCGCAGCAGGAGGCCGAGCGGGAACGCGTGCAGCAGCAGATGATGATGAACTACATGCAGCAGCAACGGATGCCGGTGGCCTCCACCCCCGCCATCAACACCCCCGTCCACTACCAGTCCCCACCGCCCGTGCCCGGAGAGGTCCTCAAGGTACAGCGGTGTCCCCCCCCGCCCCGGGGCCGAGGGGGGTGCAGGACATCCCTGATGGTTTATCTCCTCGCAGGTTCAGTCCTACCTGGAGAACCCCACCACGTACCACCTGCAGAAATCACGGGACAAGAAGGTTCAGGCTTATCTCTCGGAAACCTACGGGAACAAGTTTGCTGCCCATGTCAGCCCCGTCAGCCACTCTCCCAAGCCGCCCCCCGCCGCGTCCCCCGGCGTCCGACCCAGCCACGTCATGTCCTCCTCGGCGGGCAACAGTGCGCCCAACAGCCCCATGGCCATGCTCAACATCGGCTCCAACCCCGAGCGGGAGGTGAGGAGGTGCCGGCGGGCTGCTGGGGGAGGCAAAGGTGCTGGAAAGGGCGAAGAAGCCCGTTGGCACCTTACGTTTTTCCCTTTCAGTTCGACGAGGTCATCGATGACATCATGCGCCTGGATGACGTTTTGGGCTACATGAACCCTGAAGTCCACATGCCCAACACAGTGAGTCTCTGATGGGCGGTAGGAAGAGATCAGACCCCAGGCTGCGGGAGGGAGGGAGGGTGGCCTGGGGGTGCTTGCAGGGATGGAGGTGGCACGGAGGGGACCTGTCCCTCTGCCCCATCCCTGCAGCCACCTCGGGTGCCAGCACAACCCGGCCTCGTCCCTGGGACGGGTGTCCCCGAGGACCTGGGGCTGGGGGAAGGGAGGCAGCGAGATCTCCCTTTTGCAGCTGCGAGAGCCAGTTCTTCAGCTTCTTTTCCTCTCTAATGACAGTGAGGAGCCCTTATAAAAAGCTGGTGAGATGGGAAAGGGGTGTGGGGAGGAACCAAGAGTCTGCTGTGGCACAGGGGACACTAGTGCTGGGAGAGGTTTCCCTGCCAGAAGCTTCCTCAGAGCGGCACCGTCTCCCGGGTCGGGTCCGTATGGCAGCTTGCGCCTCCCAGTGGGATTCATCCTGCCGAGCCCTTCTCGGATGTGATTCATCTGCCCTATTTTAGATGTTGGCTGTGGGAGGGGATCAGCTGCACCCTTTGAAGTCCTGTTTTCTTTGCCACTCTGATTATAGCTGTTTTAAGGGCCCAGGAAGACAATTATACCTGCCTGGGCTACGCACTCGCATCCCAGAGGCCAAGCAGCCGGGCTTGAGCCCCGGTCCCGCAGCCCCGGATGGAGCTAACCCGCCTGTCCCTCTGGTTTTCAGCTGCCGATGTCCAGCAGTCACATGAATGTCTATAGTGGGGACCCCCAGGTGACAGCCTCTCTCGTAGGTGTCACCAGCAGCTCCTGCCCCGCTGACCTCACCCAGAAGAGAGAGCTGACAGGTACGTCCCCGGCCCCAGAGCTGGCGGGGAGCTGGCGGTGACGGCGAATGCCAAAAGAATCCGGGGCTGCCCTGTCCCCGCAGGTGGGGAGGGCAGCTCTGGGGGGGTGCTGGGGTGCTCCGACACCGATCCGGGATGCTGGTGGGGCAAGATGCAGCCCTGTCCACTCTGGGTGACGTTGTGGGTCTCTGTCACAGATGCTGAGAGCCGAGCCCTGGCGAAAGAGCGCCAGAAGAAAGACAATCACAACCTGAGTGAGTTCGGCGCTGGCTGCCCGCGGGTGGCCTGGTTCTCCCTCTCCCACCCCTGCAGCCCTTTCCCCATCACTCTTCATCCTCATTCCCCCTCTCTCTGAGCTGGGTTCCCCTTTCTGTCCCACCTCACCCTCAGGAAATACCCCCCGCCCAGGCCCCTGCCATGGCTCCCTCTTTCCTGGCTCTGCAAAATGTCCGTGGTGCAGGAGACACCCTCTTGTCCTTCTCGTGAGCACTGGGGAAAGGTCAGACCCGCCGGAGCGATGGATGGGAGCAAGGTGCCAAAGAGTTGGCCCCAGAAGTTTCTCATCCTGAGCCCCCTGACTCCAGAGGGTCTGGCCAGGGTGTGATGGTGGTTCCCAGCCCCGTGAGCTGGGAGCAGTGGCGTGGCCGGTGGGGTCTGCAGGACATCAAGCCTCTCCTGCTCCTGGCACCTCCTCACCGCCATCCCTCTCTTCTCACCTTCCAGTTGAGAGACGGCGAAGGTTTAACATCAACGACCGCATCAAAGAGTTGGGGATGCTGATCCCCAAGGCCAACGACCTGTACGTATCCGTGGTTTCTGTGGGGGCTGGGATAACTGTGGGCCTCGTGGGCTTGCTTGACCCTCGGCCCTGGGGCAAGCGATGCTTCCAGAGGGGCTTTTTGGTGGAGCAGGGGTGAGGGGACACGTTGCTGGCACGCAGGTAGCAATCTCTTTTTCCATCCTGCACGGCAGGGATGTGCGCTGGAACAAAGGGACAATCCTGAAGGCGTCTGTAGACTACATCAAGAGGATGCAGAAGGACTTGCAGAGGTCACGAGACCTGGAGAATCACTCGCGGCGTCTGGAGATGACGAATAAGCAGCTGCTGCTCCGCATCCAGGTGAGCTTCCCTGTGCTCTTCCCTCCCTCTGCTCTGCTCCAGCCCCACAAGCAGCTCACTCCTGCCCCACCGAGGGGACGGACAGGGATTCTCCCTCTTAGGGCTGTCAAGTCGCCAGGAACAAAGTCTTCAGACAAACCAGACCTCTGAGGCTCAGGTCACCACAGCGAGTGTTGTTGAGCTTTGCATGGCTCACCACTTTCCATCCTTCACCTCTTCCGTGGGCTCCTTCTCTATGAGCTTCTCGGTCCCTCTGCCCCTGCCACCTCTGTGAATGCCCATATGCCGTGTCCCCGTGCACGATGTCCCCACCAAAGGCCTCCTGTACTCTGTTGGCAGGAGCTGGAGATGCAGGCACGCGTCCACGGGCTGCCCATCTCCTCGCCCTCGGGCGTCAACGTGGCCGAACTGGCTCAGCAAGTGGTCAAGCAAGAAGCCAGCGGGGACGAAGGGACGCTGGAGCCACTGCTGCCACCCCCGGACCCCGAATCGCAGCCGCAGCCGGCGTTGCCTCCACCACCCCAGTCTCCCTACCACCAGCTGGACTTTACCCACAGCCTGAGTTTCGACGACGGTTCCCGGGGCTTCCCGGACAGCCTGGAGCCAGGCCACAGTGCTTCCTTCCCATCCCTATCCAAGAAGGAGCTGGACTTGATGTTGATGCAGGACACCATGCTGCCCTTGGCCTCCGACCCCTTGTTCTCAGCCATGTCCCCGGAGGCCTCCAAGGCCAGCAGTCGCCGGAGCAGCTTCAGCATGGAGGATGCAGACATGCTGTGACGAGGAGCTGCTCCAATGCTGGGGGCGAGGACTGGACCTTCGAGTTTGGTTAGTGAAGTTACAGGGCACTCTTCTCGCAGGAGGAGCCCGTCCTGCCGCGCACTTGAATCTACGTAGGCGTACCTTTTCTCTATGCAACGGGGGTCTCGGGTCAAGGCTCGCCGGGTTCCGCCGTGTCTTTCGCAAGCTTTTTTTTTTTTTTGCCGGGAGCTGGAGCGGACCTTCTTGGCTTGCCGTGGCGTTGGCCTGCCTGCAGATTCCCCAGCCTGGGAGTGTGATCTCAGCTGCTTTGCCTTTCAGCGAAACCCTCCCGGACCGAACCCCTTCCCCAGGGTGCTGGCTCGAAGCCGGAGCTGGCAGGAGCCTTCGAGTCCCTGGGAGGAGAGGGACGATGCTCAGAGCTTTTTGTCTGCCTTGCTGCCTCCTTGCCATCTCGCTCCGGGAGCCCGCGTCTCCACGGAGTCTTCCCCAGCGGTGGCCTCTGAGCCCCGCGGATGCTTCACGGTGCCACGTCCTTCACGGTTCCTCCTTCCTCGGAGCACCCGCTGCCTCGCCGGGTTGCAGGGCCGGAGGGAGAAGAGGTGTTAATCGGGGCACATTAATTCACGGGGCACAAGGGGATGTTGTCGGAGTGAGCTGGGTCTGAGGCCGCAAATTCGAATTGATCTTGAAGCCTTCCAAAACAGCTGGGATGGGGTGTTTGATGCTTGGTCAACCCCCTGCTGTGACCCCCCCACCTTGCAGGGGGACCTCCCGTTGGGGTTTGGCAGCACCCAGCACCCTAAAACCTCACTGGCCTCTGGACAAGGGCTTCATGGTGCCGGGTGACCTTCAGCCTTCCTCGAGACATCCCTGCAGAGGTGCCTCTGCCCTGTAACACCAAGCCCTGGCTCTTCGGGTGGAAAGATGGAAGATTTTTACACTTTTTTTGGGGATACTTGTTGAAAGAGGATGTTCTGCCCCACATCTGGGTGTGGAGATCTGGGCTGTGTCTGGGGACCAGGGGCTGGTTTGAACAAATTGCCAATCCTGAGCTGCTGCTCTGCCTATGGCTCGCGGGTTTTATTTGTCTTCCCAGTGTCGCCAGCTCATTCCCCAGCTGGGACGGCTCGGTGATGGGGAGCTGCTTTGGGAATCTTCTGCCTCCTCAGCCTGGCTGGTGGCAGGGAGGGAGCTGGGCAGGGGAGGGGGGACGCTATTCACAGGGAAAATACCGCACAAATGTAATGTAAAGCCCAAAGGGGGGAGCATAGAGAAGGCTGGGGAGAGGAGACCCCTTTGCGATCCCACGCTATAGCACAGCATCACCCCCCTCAGCCGTGGGAGCTGTGGCTGGGTGGATGCCCACACGGGGATGAGGGTCACTGTGTGCACCCCATCCTGGACCAAGGATGGGGGATGTCATGGGGTCGGGACTGTGAGGGGAAAGCCCAGCCAAGGGGAGACAAGCTTGCTCCATCGTGGCTGGATTTGGGCTTGTGAGGTGGGGGACAGCCCTGGAGAGGTGCCTGTTGGATGTGAGGGTACGGGGAAGTGCAGAAGGTGGGGAGGAGAGGGGGAAAGGAAGAAGGAGGATATGTTGGAGGTGCCCTGGGGCAGGGTCTGGCCACTGCCTGGCAGGGAGGGGAGCAGAGGGGATGTCGGGGTGCTGGGCGAGGGGCACTGGGCCGTGTCCTGGTGGGTTTGGGGCTGTTTCCCCCCATGTGTTCACGGGAGGCCTTGGCATCCTTCGTGCACTGCCGTTAGTGCCTGTAAAAAAGGATAATCCCCCCTGGCAGGGCGGCAGCACGCCGTATGGTGAGTACCTGTAGGCGTGGGTGGTCTGTGGGTCAGCGGACACAAGAGGGTCTACGTGGGTGCTTCAGGGTGGGCATACGAAATCCCCGGTCGCTTGGGATTCTTGTGGCTGGTTCTGCTGGGCCCCCGTGGGTGGGAGACGGGGCTGGCTGGGGTGCACCCTGCCCTGGGCACCGACGGGCAGAGGAGCATCCACTGCTCAGCACGAGACGTGGCGTATCCCCCAGCCGTGAGTAAACAGTTGTGGATTATTTTTTTTTTTTTAATTTTTGGGGGGGTTTGTTTGTTTTCTTTTTTTAATGCACTGTGCTCTGATTAAAAAATTTTACTACTGTTTTATAAATAAATGTATAAAAGAATGAACTGGAATGGAAGAAGAATCATTAAAATATATTTATTTACAACATTCTGGAACATTACAGTGTGGGCTGTTTCTTCTTGTCCCGGAGGAGGGAGGGTCATGATGCTCAAAGCACCCAGAGCCACTTTCCCCTAGTGATGCCACGGCCGTGCCCAGAGATCAGGGTGCAGGGGAACTGCCCTGGACTGGAGGGGCTTCTTGGGGCTTAGGGGGGTTTACTTGCAGGAAAGCCTGGCTCAGTTAGAGGGGGGAAGCACTGCTGCTCCTCTCATTCAGCCTGTCCTGGGGTCGTTTGGGGTTTTCAGGGTCCCTTGGGAAGGGTGCCAGCCCCACCGCCGGATGCTTTGGGGAGGTCCACAGCTCCCAGTGCTGAGCACAGCTGGGACTCGTGAGGTGTTGACCCATCTGCTGATTGCTTAATTGGAACCAGGCTTGGCCCCTTAATTAAAAATAGTCACAAGGCCCCAGAGAGCAGAGCTGGGAGGAGTTGTGTCCCAGGAGTTGAGCAGGTTTGAGGTGGTTTTCCTGGTCTGTGGTGACTGGGCGTGATGGTGGAGCTGTCCCAGGAGCTCAGGTGCGTTTTTTGCCTGTTGGGGATCCTGTGGGGCTGAGTGGGGGCTTTTCTGTCCCCTCCTCAGTGCTGGGCCTGGCTTAGCATCACCCCTTGTGCTGCAAAACCCCTCTGGGGGTCTGGCCGGCTGGTACAGGCAGCCTTTCGGGCAGGGTATTCCCCACCTCCTCTTTGCAAACTTGCTGCAGGCTGGGGATCCTCTTGTTGCTGCAAGCAAGGGGAAGAAAATACGCTTGTAAAGTCTGCTGCTCTACCAGGGGGCTGAGCCCCTGCCTGGCAAAACTCATCACACGTTGTGTTTGCAGCCACTGTCTGCGCTCCTCTGCGTGCGGAGCTACATGCCAGGTTCCCACTGCTCAGTGATGGTGTTAAACACACGAACAAGAGGGGGGGAAAAAAAAAAAAAAAAAACCAAAAAAAAACACCTTAAAATAGACTTCCCAGGATGGAAGATCACAGGGGCTAATCTTGGAAACTTTATTAAAAGAAGAGGGAGGGGGGAAAAAAGAGTGCGGGGAGGCTGAGGTGAAGAGAAAGAGTGAGTAGTTTCAGACACTTTAAAAAAAAAAAAAAAATCCTGATTTGATTTATCTAGGGAGTGTGAACACTAAATAGAGAACAATGCCTGAAGTGTGAATTATTTCCTATATTAACACAGAGAAAAACTGATAGCCTTTTCATGTCAAGAGAATAGCATGGAGGGAGGGAGGGGGGAGAATGACATTGTTCAGTCTCCGGGTTTGCTCACTCTTTATCAGGCTGAGATCAAAATTTATTCCCAGGATGAGGCCTGCGGCCCGGCTGAGGCCCTAGAGATTTTTAAGGGCCTAATTAAGAAAACAGGATGAAAATGGCGAAATAAGAGGGCAATTTACTTCTTGCAGAATAGGGAGATCAAATCAACTTATGAGCAATTAATGTGCACAAGGAGAGAATAAAGGGATGCCGGGATATGGTAGAGGGCCTCATTTTAATGACATGCTCTGGTGTTGGCATAGAGGATTACTCTGAAGGTCAGATGTAGATTGAAACGACCTTGCAGATTCTTAACCCTCCTTCCAATTAACAGAACCAACTCAGAAATGCAAAAGACCCTGGCTTGGAGCACTGTCATCCCTTTATGTTCAGAAGGGAGGAAAAAAAAAAATATAAAGGAGAGAGAGGACGAAAGGGGGTTTCCTTCGCTTAAACAGCAGCTGCTGGAGATGGGAGCTGGGGCAGGCGGGAGAGAAAGGCTCTTAATTACAGTCTGTGAGCCACCCACGGAAAAAAAAAAAAATCGGTGTCAGGGCTCCAAGCGGGATATAAAAGGGAGGGAGTGCTGGCTGGAACTGTGGCGGGTGTGATGAGCTGTGGCTGGGCTCTGCCTGCGGGGATGGACAGGACAGGATGGACAGACAGACAGACAGAGCAGTGGGCTGGAGACCGGGCTGCAGGTCACTGCTGCTCCTCCGCCACCGCAGCGGGAGGGATGTTGGGGTGCTGCACCCTGGGGGGTCCCCGCCTCTGTTTCCCACCACCCCCCCACCCGTGACACGCTCCTTTGGTGGCCCCGTGCTGCCCCACGCAACATAGTGTTTTGTTTTGTTTTGTTTTGTTTTGTTTTTTTGGGGGGGGGAGAAGGAAGGAGGGTGCGAACCGGAGCGGTGCCGGCTGCTTCCCGCGGGCCGGGCAGAGGCGTCGCGCGTCTTGCGTGGCCAAAACACCCGGGACAGGCGCGTGTCTCCTCTGGGTCCCGACGGGTGCAGCGAGGCTGCACCGGGGCTGAGCAGCCACAAGAGAGAGCCAGACCGTTACCGGAGAAGAGGGGGAACCGGCCCGGCCGAGGATGCGCATCCCCGGCTGCCCCCGGGGACTCGGTGGAGGGAACCCGGCGGTGGCTGCTGCTGCTGCTTCACGCAGGAACCAGCCGGTACAAAACGCAGCTCTGCCCCTTAGCTGGAGGTTGCTGGTCCCCGAGGGCTCAGCGTGTTGCAGATGCTTCTCCTCGAGCGACAGCATCTCCCACTCGTGCTCTCGCCCTGCCACCGGCAGCCCCTCGCCAGGGCCACGGCACCGTTTCCCTCTTGGAGTCGGCTTCGGTAAAACCCGGGAGGGTTAAAACCAAACCAGCTGCCAGGCTGCTGCTCCCTGCGGGCCCTGCGCTCAGCACCTCGCTTTTTTAAACCTCCCTGTGCCTCGAGTGCCGTTGAAAGCTGGGGGAAGGGAGAGGCTGGATGGTGAAGGGGGCTGGGGAAGAACAGAGGGGCTTGTGCGGGTTGGGGTGATGAGCAGGGGGCAAGCACCCGCACCCAGCTCGAGCAGGATTGAAACCCTCTGACACGCAGTGCCAGGAGGCTGAGCTGTGGGTACCGTGCTCTCCGGGAGGATACAGCTGTGTCCCCTTGGGCAGCTCCATGCAAAAGGCCTTAGGGGTTTGGTTCTGTTGTTTTATTGTCAGACTGGACTAGTCTGAAAGCAGAGATCTGCTTAAAGAGAGCTGTGACTTCCCCAGCAGCATCCTTTAGGTACCACTGTATATATATGTCTCCAATCCCTCTCACAAATGCTGCTGGCAAGTTGTTTCTCAAATCCCAGAGAATTTTCTACAAAAAGTTTTCTTGGAGAGGGGGAAAAAATCTGTAATAAAACAGAAAATGGGCTTGATCCTGAAGCAAGAAGGAATGAGCACAAGCCAACCCAGCCCTTGGCACCTCTGGAGCAAGATGCTCACCCAAGCAAGGCAGCCCTTCCCGGGATACCAAGAGCAGAAGAGCAGTGAGGAGGCAGCAAGAGGAGTGGGAGATAGCTTGAGGGGGTTTCTCCACCCCAAACCTTGCGCTCTCCGGGCCCAAGGCATCCCCCCACGGCTCCGTGGCATCCCTGGTGTGGGACTGACTGGACCTGCAATCTGGAAGCCATCCCTTGTCCCGATGCTGGGCTGTTGCTGAGTTTCTCTTCTCCCCCCGTCTCTCTTCATTTCCTTTCTGGCTCTCGCCAAGCTCCTTCTGTGGTTTGAGCACTTCGGCTACTCCTGCTCCTTCCCCACCTGAAGCCCTAATCCTTTGCCGGTGACGTCGCCGGGGGTTGTTGTGGCAACGGTTGGGATGAGATCAGGAGGAAGGGATGGCTTTTTCAGGTGGAGGAATAGGCAGCACGGCCGCCTTGGCTTCAAGAAACCAAAGCAGCTCTTTGCAAGTAAATCTTTGTGTGTAATAAAGAGGGAGAGACTGGAAAACCTCTGATGGCTGTCCAGAAATTGCTTCCAAAGAGAAGGGGCTAGGTTGGTCCCTGGGTGAGTCCCTGGCTCGGAAGGGTTACTCTCTGGATGCATTTGGCCTGTTGTTTTTCCGTCAGCAGCTTTTTAAAGCTGTGGGGCTGGGGAGCCCTTTGGACAATGCATGGAGCCCTTGCAGACAGTTTAATGGCTGTCAGAGTTCCTGGTGCCTCGGCAGGAGTGGCTGCGTGCTGTAAACCAAAGGGCCAGGAGAGCTGGGGCTGAAGGATGGTGGCTTGCTGGTTGTCAAGAAGGGTACAGATGTGCTGGAAAAAAAAGTCCTGGGAAGGGGAAAATGAGGTGCAGGCAGAAAGCCACTCGCTCACGGAGAAGAGTGTGGAGAAGGTCCATGCCTTGGTTTCCCCACCACTCAGGGGATGGTGCAAAGGCTGGCACAGGGGAGCTGACCTGGCCCTTGCTGCTGAACCCCTGAGGTGCAGGTGACAGCTTGTTCGGAGCAGTGACACCAGAGCAGCCCCTTCCCCATGGGGCGTAAACTCCCCAGGCTTGAGCCCCGTGGAGCAAAACCCCAGCTCCTGGCTGGCTGTGCACATCCCCCAGGTCGGATTCAGCTGCGACAAGCTGGGGTGCTGGGAGGGGCTGAGTTCTGCCTCCCGGTTGATGGGGAGAGCAGCAGGAATTTACACCCCCCAACTCTCCGCCAGAGCCAAATGGCCCCACTCCCCTGGCCCTGGCAGGGCTGGGATTGCAGCCAGGGGAGCTTTGGCCCAGGATACCCGATAGACTCAACAGCAGCCGCCCAGCTGGATTTTCCATGCCTGATGCTGAATTTACAGTGCCGGATGCTGGAGCAATTGCTGGCTAGCTTGTTGTTTGAGCATGGTCTTGGTGAGATCAGAGCAGCGAAGCCCTGTCCCTGCAACCAGAAAAGGGTGAAAGAGGCACCTGGAATGAAGAGAGCAGTGGCTGCAGCAACAGAAACCCAGGGAGCCGCGGTCCTGGGGCCTGTGGAGGTGCTGGGGACCCAGGGAGGGTTAGGCTGAGACAAGCTGTGCCCCATTTGTCTCGGTGTTTAGAATCCCCTTTGGAAATCCAGTCCTCTTGCGCTCATTGTGCCAGACAGACACCCCAAAGTGATCGCTGTGGATGTGCTGGGACCCCTTTTCCCACCAAGCTGCACCCCAAAGTGCTTGACAATCTGCTTTCCCAAGGATGCTCTGCCTGGGAGTCACCCTGCATCCTGGTACTGGGATTTGTCTCCCAGCTGGGAGCCAGGGACCTTGGGAACGTGGGATTCCTCATCCTGAGCCCCTTCAGGGTCCTGCTGTGGGTTTGTCCATCCCCAGGCCACCGTGGAGTCCTTTTACCTCTTCCCCCCACACTCCACAGCCGGTTTAATCAGCTCATAGTTTTCATTTCATGCCTTTCTCTCTCTCCTTTTTTGAGGGGGCAGTGAAATTTATACAATATTTAAGCAGCATAGTGGAGTCCTGGAAGATATTATTAATGTAAAAGGGACAGGCTGGAAATGCACTTGAACCTGGTTACAATTAGAGGGTGATTTTTCTAAAGGTCAATGAATTCAGATAATATCCACAGGGGGGAAAAGAAATTTAATACCTTTTTAGTGAATTAATTAATTATAATATTATATCGGCTTGGGGTTCTTTTCCAGAGTGATTAAGGGAACGATCTGTCTTCGGAGAGGCTGGGGGAAGTCAGTGAGCGAACGAAAGACTGACAGAGGGAAGGGAGAGAGGGGGAGAGCTGGGGAGAGTTTAATGGGAGAATAATGGAGCCTTTTCTTTCCTTTAAAAACTCACTGTATTTCCAGGCCACATGATCCCTGCCTTCCAGGTCCAGACCCCTTCCTTTCAGACTCTCCAAAGGCCATTGGAGGGATTATTTTGTATTTTTACCTTTTATAAAGTGGCTTTGGATGCTTTAGCATCTCGAATGCTGGACACGGCGCAAAGGTGGCCAGATGTGGCAACCCCATCTCTGGTGTCACCATCCCACAGGGCTGGCAAAGAGGGTCTTGCTGGGTCTGTGTGTGGGGACATGGGGTCCCCAGGAGCCACCGAGACCCATGGCCTTGGCACGATGCTGCTCCCAGCCCCGTGGAGCCCTGTGGCCCCAGGCCTCAGCGGCGCTGGTTTATTTATAGCTGGAGCTGAGGCTGGAATTTACACTCTCTGCTAATCCAGCCAGCCCAGAAATTAATTACAGTTTTGTACATTAAAAATTAACATAACCTTTCTGGATATATGTTCTTATAGCACAGGAGTGGGCTAGAGTCCCTCAGCCGCCTGTAATTGGAACTGCTTTTCTTCTAATTCTTTCCCCCTCCCCGTTTTTTAAAGATGCGAACATTTGAACTCATTAATCATGGAGACTGGGAGCTGGTAAAGTTTAAGAAGTCTGTAATTGTGTTTGGTCCTGGCAGAGCTTGCACGAAAGGAGGAAAGGAGGTGTCTCTCCTTTACTGTGAAGGTTTAAGCAAACACCAGTGGGCTGGGGTGGGAGGGAAGGGATGCTCATGGTCACCCTTGCAGAGGCATCCTCCTGGCATGGGTAGGGTACCAAAAACCTGGCAGGGAGAGATTATTAGGGCTTGGCTGCAGGAGAGATGGGCTGTAAGGTCTTTTGCAAAAGTTGCTATATGACCTCCTGTGTGCCCCATGCAGATGCAGTTCCGTCAGCTACTTTTGCTCTAGAATAAAACCAACCTTTTCGTGGGGGGCTAGAGCACATTTCCACTCTTCTCCTGAGCCACAGGCTGCAAACATCCTGGCCCAGCAGGTCCAGGTGGGACAGATATGAAACTGGACAGCCAGGGGTGGGGGGTGACCTGGGCTTTGGGGGCTGAGCGGAGCCCCAGGGACTGAGTGGTCCCACCGCTCCTCTTGCCGCTCAGCTGGAGATATGTAATGGGATTTTTTTGAGCCAGTTTGTGTCTACCATTAATGTGCTTCTAAAGCAAAGCGTGTGTCATGGGCCTGGAGAGCATCCTCGCGCAGGGATTTGCTCTCTGCTGCTGTCGCATCACATCCCTGGGCTTCTGTCCCTCCAGTCTCTGCTTCCCATCCCAGGAGCTGGGGCAGGAGCTCAACTCCCTCTTGGGGTCTGGAGGGGGGGGGGGGGGGTGGAAGATCTCCCAGCAGAACCCGGCCAGTGCTGATCCCCGGGTGATGCTGCTGCGTTGGGATGGTCTCCTGGGGAAGGGGATTCGGAAGGACCAAGTTGTGATGCTGGGTTGTGCTGGTGGCTCAAAACTCAGGCTCTGCTGTATGCTGTGCAGAATCCCCTGTTCTCCCACTCGTCCCAGGGAAGCATTTGTCCCTCAGCAGGCTCCCTCCTCCTCCATTGCCTCCAACGGGGCAGAGCACTTGCCAGGCCTTTGGGCACATCTTCTCTTCCCTCCTTCCCTATCTCTGCTCCTTAAAACCCCACCATCTTTTATCAAACCAGTCCTTTCATTTCTCTTTCCTCCCCCCCTCCAACACCACCACCTCCCTCCCACCACCTCCACCTCCCTCAGCCAGCCAGCGACTGCCGGAGAGAGCCAGCTCGCTCCCATTGTGCTATCTTTGGGTCCTAAATTAAAATTTATGACATCTTGAAATGAGCAGTGAGGGTAATTTTGCTTCTGAGCGAAGATGCTAATGAGTCCCCTTAATGGCGTGAATAAGGAGTTGACGGGTCGTGTGTCACTTTGCGCAGACCGTGCTGGTGGTGTAATGGCCGCAGTAAGTGTCTGTAATTATACCCTGTCTCGCTGTATTTTGGCAGCCGTTGTGGGAGAGCAGGCGGCTCAGCCGCGTACAAGGCAGGGGGGAGGAAGAAGGGAAGGAGGGGGGGAAAAAATCCCAGCACCTCCTGTGCTTCCTCTCTGCTCCCCAGACTCCTCGTCCTCCTCGTCCCTCTGTCCGTGCAGCTCCGGAGCGGTGGCTTTGCTGGGCTCGGATCCAGCCGGGAAGCAGGTTGGCTGTGGCTGCTTTGAGGATGAACTGCTCCGTCGTCTTTTCTCCCCTTTAAAACAAGGTGACAAATCCACGTGTCAGAGCCGGGGCTGCGGTGCCCTGCCCAGGGTGGGATGGCCAAGACCTGTTGGACCTGAACGTGTGGGACAGCCCTGCTCAAAGCCACGGGGGCGATACAGGGTCTGTCCTCGCCAGCCCCCAAAATGCAAGGTCCCGGCTCTGTTTGTGGAGCAGATGGGGGGTCCCTTCCCACAGCTGGCACTGAAAGCCCCCCAGCTATTCAATTCTGATGCTGTCCTGGTCTCTGCTTCCTTCCTGGCTGATTTCTTCTGTGAGATTACTGGGGGGGACTGTCCTGACCCTATTTCCGTCCCTTGGAGGATTTTCTGCTATTCAGTGCGGTGCTGAAAGCTTCTCATGAGGGAGACAATTAGTGTAGAGGCAAGAAACATGCCCCTGTTCCTCCCTGGGGGTGTAAAACCAACTGCTGTCACCTGGGCAGGAGCTGAACCCTCCGGTTAGGTGAGGAAATGGTCCATCTCCTGGTGATGCCCCACACCAGCTCTGCTGGGCTCCAGCCTGGTCCCTTGGCCTGGCACGGAGATGCTGCCTCCAAGAAACCGCGCCTGGGATTAGGCCAAGAGGGACAAGGCTTTCCCGGCCTGGCAGGAGGAGCTGCTCAGAAGCTGCTGTTTCGAGGACTCATTTTGCAGTCAAGCTCTGTGCACGTGCATCTGGGACTCGGCGTCACATCCCAAGCGAGGTTCTGCTCGACTGCAGCGCTTGGAGAACCGAGCATTGCTTCAAAAAGCACAAACCTGCTTTACGAAGGGTTTCGTTCACCCGAGCAGATTATTCTGTGGACCACGTCACTCCCAAACCACCTCGAGACCATAAAACCTTCCAGTCCATGACTGAGTTATTAATTTCTTGGCAATACTGGGTCCAGCAAGGGGTGGGATGGTGGGTGAAAATGCCAAAGCCTCAGATGTCTGTGGCTGTGGGAGAGGGCTCCTGCTCAGATGATGTCTGGGACTGATTAGTGCTTGGTGCAACAACCTGGTCCTCGACCAAGCAAAGTATGTGCTGCCACAGTGCATAAAATGAATAGGTAAGACCCAAAACACGCAGCAACCAGCTTCCTGAGTGAGCCAGGCTGTAATTTGCTGGAACTGGTTTTGGAGGAGTTTGGCAGCCCTGAGGTGTGTGTGTGTGCGCTTGGGGGTGGATTTACACACGGGAAAGTTCCCAGGGCGAGGGCAGGGGGCTGCTGGAGAACACGAAAAACAGTAGTTCCTGTGCCCAGCCGAGGTGGCTGGCATGGAATGGCTCCCAGGGTTGTGTGGAAGCCGGCTGTGAACTTGGGAAGCCGTTTCCCCTCCCCGTCGCTGTGATGGCACATCCAAGATTACGCCCTGCGAGCAGCCCCGTGCCTTTGGGTTGAAAACCAGCAAGCGACTGGCCCCTTTTCTTGCATCTCTGGGCTTGGGAGCCTTCAAGCTGCTTGCAGAGCATGATTTACAAACTGTGGAGAGTTTCCCTGGTTTCTTTGTGTAGGTGGGCTTTTGTTTATGTGTCTCTCGAAGCCTTCAGAGCCCCCGACATATTTCTTCCTTCCCTCCTCCTGCCTCAGCCTACACCCTTCCTGACATGAGAAATTCCTGGGCGATCCCAAGCACTGCGGGCAGCTGTGGGACCCCTCACCAGGGCCAAGACCAGACCAAAAGAGGCTTTTCTCTGCGCTGTAGAGATGCTGCTGATACGGGTGTTGGGGTGGAAATTATTCACCCTGGCTCTCCCCATCCTTCCTTCATGTCTCCTTCTTGCTCTACCATCACCAGCCACCACCTTTGGTCCCTGGGGCTTTTGGGCACCCTTTGCTGTCCCATCTTTGTGGCACGAGTGTCTGGAGCCCGGTGAAGGAGCCACTTTGGGCACAGCCCCATTAAGCAGCACAGCCAGCACTGGTCCGAGGTGTCCCTTCGGGGACATGCAGTGTGATCCAGCAGTTCTATTATTTTCCAGGCTGGAAAGACATTTAGTTCAGTTCTGGGCACTGGTGTGCCCACAGGCAAGTTGTTGTCCTCTTTAGAGATAGCAGAGGTGATTCTGAGAATAAAAGCCTTTGGGTGCACAAAATATTACCGCTGTGGGTGTTGCATGCTTGTTTTTAAAAGAGCCTGGGAGCAACTGGGAGGCAAGGAAGCTGCTTGAGCGTGGGCTTGGGCAATGTGGGGATGTCCAGAGGTGGTGGCTGATGCTGAAAAAAGCCCTGACTGCCTGCAGAATCAATACAAGCATCTGTTACAGAGATACACGCAACAGTGTTTTAAAGGCCAATATCAATAAACTCGGGAGAGCAGTTAGCAGGCTCCGACGAGGGCTGGCAAGCAGGCGCTCCCTGCGTCGGGGAGATCATGACCATTGAAATATTGAAGTACTTGCATATAAACTGCGCTTTCAAGTATTTTTGACAAGGGTACTAATTAAATCTTAATTGACACTGCACTAATTAGCTTCTTAATTACATGGAACCACGTAATTAGCAGCACACTCTGTGCTAATTGTTAATTAGGAAAACCAGGCTTCCCCCTATCCCCCTCCCATCCGTCCCCTCCTGTTGTCGCTTTTAACTAAAGAGCCTCTGCTGGGAGGAGGAAGAAGAGGGGGGCAGTTGTGTTCCCAGCACATGGTACTGGGACAGCGTGCAGCTCCAGCTGGGGGTTTGGGCAGGGGCACAGGGACACGGGGGTGCAGGGATGCCCATGGGGGTGAGAGGTGCTGCGGGTGTGAGTGGGGTGTGCGGGTGGGGGGTGTTAATGATAACGTGGTGGTGATGCTCCACATCATGAAGCCCCACACCAGCCCCTTTCCTGCAACTCCAGCCAGGACAAGATGCTGGGGAGCTGCTGACAGACCACGTTACCCCTCTTTTCCAACCTGGGGAATCGTTCCCCCCGTGGCCCCAAGCCTTCCCAGCCCCCAGCGTGCTGTTGCTCTGCCGTGGGGTCCCACGGGACCCATGGTGCAGACCCTTTGTTCTGTGCTGGGTTGCGTGACCCCACGGCCTCGTGCTTAACATTCCCCAAAGGAGACTTTTTTTTTTTTTTTTTTTCCCCCCTTCCAGTGAGTCTTTCCACTTGCTCCCTTTATTCCTTTGGTTTTTCTGGTTTTCCTGCCTTGCTCCATCCCTCCTGCCAGACAGCGGGCAATGGGAACATCTCATTGCTGGGGCAACAGAGCTTTCCCTTAAATGGGTGCTCCTCGGCCCAAAACCCCCGTGGGGTTTCACTTGGCCCCTTCTTTTGCAGGGGTGAGGACCCACTCCCCCCCAAAACAGTCACACTGGGGTGGCTGCACACACTTACCTGGCTGGGTGCTGGCCGGATCTGCTGTGGTTTTGCTCCCGGGGTGGATTTTTGTAGCTCAGCTGTCTGCGTGCGCTGGGCATCGCGGGGCTCAGGGCTTGCGGGTGTGGTTGGATGGGTCGGTGTGGGTCTGGGCCACTGTTACCTTGGCACCGTGTTTAAACTCAATACCTGTTTTTTTGCAGAGGATTTGCTCTGGGTCTCGTCATGCCGCTGCCATGCGGGAGTGGGGCTGCTGTAACCCAGTCCCTGCACCCCATTGTGCATCAGCCCAGCTACAGTCCCTGCTCCCCCAAACCCTCCAAATCTCACTGGGGATCGTGGTCACGGAATGATGCCCCGTACCACAGCGTGCTGTGCCCAGCATCGGCCGCCTTCTCCGCATCTCCCAGCCCCAGCAGCCTCACCACCCCGGCCAGCCCACCGGTACCCATCCTTGCAGCGAGGACAAAGTCAAAACTCCAAGGCTGCAGTTTTGCAGGTCTCTCCCTCTCTCTTTTTTATTTAATTTTTTAACAGTGTACTTTTCCAGGAAATAAAAAAAAAATAATAAAAAAAAAAAAGATGGTCTAACAGCTGCTGCAGAATTCTTTCCCAAGAGCCTGAAGAAGCGGGATGCAGAGTGCAGCGCAGCTGGGAGATTGCAGCCCCCTGTTTATGGAGAAAGAGGCGGAGGGGAAAATAAAATATCCATATTTTCACCAGCGGGAAAAGAGGAGGAAAAGAAAAGAAAAAAAACATGAAGAGGTGAGAAAATTGTTCGCATTTGACAAATCTTTCTAATTAGGGGCCAATTATGTCCTCAGATTCCTAATTGGGATTCCGGCAGGTTTTCAGGCTTGTAGGGTAATTACAGGCTCGTAATTCTATTAAGATGGAAATTTGGGAGAAATACCTTATCATAACATTTAGATTTTGCCATCTGTGTTGATGGGCTGCAGCTTGGGCGGGAAGGGGGTGCTTGGAGCCTGATCCTCAGCTGGTGCCAGCCGGCATTGCCACGGGCAGAGCCTGGCTCCGGAGGACAAAATGGGGACAAGGTGGGTCTGAGCATCGTCAGGGGCCCTGGGGGCTTGTCAGGGTCCCCAGGGTGCTGGGAGCGTGGGTTTAAGTGAAGTTCCTTTGGACTGTGTTGGGCCAGGAGGGCTGGATGCCATCCCTGTCCCATCCATTGCCACCAGTCCCCTCTCCCAGCATCGCCCCTGTGTTTCTAACTAGAAATAGCCACAGCAATCGCTTTCTGTCCCAGAGGAGGAAAGAGGTTCCAGGCAGCCCTAGTTTTCATTTGCACCAACCTTCATCTGGGTGCAAAAGGGGGAAAAAATGGGTGGAAAGTCCCCTTTGCAGCACCCAGGAAGCGTAAAGGGGCTCTGGGCACCTGTGGGTTGCAGGGGACACGCTGGGGATGAGACTGGTAGGGATGTGCCATGGGGCAGAGGTGAGTATGTGCTGCCACGTCTGGCTTTGGTTTGGCAGCCAAAATTGGGAGGGAGGGAGAAAACAAAACCTGGGCTTTGGGGAGAGCGCTGTGGGTCCACCAGAATGCTTCGTTTAACCCCAGCCAAAGTATTTTGCACCAGTTATGCTGGCTGTCAAAAAGCAGGGTGAGTTTACAGCCCCTTCCCCTTTTAATGCATGGAGAAAAAAATGCATTATTTAACAAAAAAAAAAAAAAAAAAAAGCACTGAAGTATTTTGTTTCAATAACTGCAATATTTTTTCCTCTTTTCCATGTTATATTTTTTGCAGAAGCTGTTTGATGGGACTCAGGTTGACAAATGGCTTGAGTTACAGCAGGAGCACCCCTCACTCTGTGGGGGTTAGTGGCTGGGGGGCATGGGGTGCCAGCACCCTCAGCAAACCACCGATGTGCCTTCAGCAATCGATGCCTGTGAGGGACACAGCCCCCAGGGACCTCACAAACAGCCCCAAATCCCCATTAAATCCAGCTTGGACACAACCCCTCAAGTGGAAATTCTCCCTCTTCTCCCAAAATCCAAGTGTGTGGTGGCTGTGCTTGTGCTTGTCCCATGCCTGGGACACTCCTGTCCCCATCCCCACTGCAGCCCCATCCATGCAGCAAAGTCCCCATGAAGGATGCTGTAATTTGGGGTTCCCCAAATCTCTGATGCTAGTATTTTTTTTTCCTCTTGGCTAATGAAACCAGCTGTGGGTAATTATTTTAATCTGTGTTACTGGGTGGGAACGCAGTTTCTTCTGGGTCTGCAAATTTATAACATTAAAAAAAGAAAAAAAAAAAAAAAAAAAAGAAGAAGAAAACCCTCCTCTCTGTGAGATTCTTGTTGCCTTTGATCTTTTGTGTGAGGCCTCTTATCAGGACGAGAGTAGGTTTACATGCTGGAAGATAGGGGAATAATACTCTGCGGAGATAAGCTGCAGCCCCAACTCTCCTTTGTGTGGCAAATTTGATAGTACTGGGAAAATGTTTACTGGGAGACTTTGGGAGAGAATTAGTCCCCAGCACAGCTGAGAAAAAATAATTGCTTTGCATGATAATTAAAGGGTGGTGGGCTCAGCGTCAGCCCCAGCCCCAGGATGGGGTGAGAGGAAAGTGGTGGTTTGCTGGGAAGCCCCTCAGCTTTCCTGGCACAGCCCGTGGTGGGGTGGCAGATGTGACGTGTTATTGCCACGGCCACCACCCCTCATGGGGACACGGCAAAACCCCCTTAGGAATGGCCTGAGGTATCAGATATTAAAGCATCGGATTATTTTGGTGGGATGAGTGGGGAAATAGAAACCGGCGGGGGGGGGTGGTGGTGTTAGATGAATGTCCCCAGGGTGTTTTGGGGGTTTTTGGTCTTGTCACCAACTTCTAGCCCTTGGGTTGCATCAGGAGCCGGAGCATCACGGTGCAGCCACAGCAGCTCAGGAGCATCAGCTGGAGGGGAAGGAGGAGGAGACCAGGGTGGGAACAGCTGCGGGGAGAGCCACGCACAAAAATCTGCTCGATTTCTGCTGCCTCCTGCGAAAGGAGTTTCCCAACTCTTACAGGTGCCAGGAGGAATTTCCCAACGGCTCTTTCAGCATCTCCAGATGTCCCTCGGCTGCTGGGCAAGGACACGGCTCCCTCCTAGGAACACAGGGGCTCAAGGGAAGCACCGGGGGCCAGGAGCCTCCGGGACTGGGGGTCACCCAGGAATGGCCCCCACCTCCTGCTGCTGCATAATCGGTTTCCTATTAATCTAGCTTTTTATTATTATTAGTATTGTTATTATTATTAAACATCTCTCTTCTCCCAAATCATCTCAGAGCTGTGGCGAGGTCCCTGGTAATAGCTCCATAAATTTCAGCCATAAAAAGTAATGGAGGGAGACAAATGAGATAATTAGGAATAAATCTTGGCGAGGTCTCTATTCATCAACATCCCCCAGAACCGGCCAATATTCCAAATCATTAGCAAAGCCCGTAATTAACAAAGAGCCAAGGCTTCCAACGTTAATAAAGCTCGCTCAACTCTATATTATCAGGTAGCGGCTGACGAATCAGCCTGTTAATATTATGGCCTTTGTTAAGGATCTTCTTTCTTTCACTCTCTTTTTTTAAAGCTAAAAACCCTGTGTCATTTTTTTTTCCCCCCTCTTCTGCTAAATTTTAATTAGATTTTGCATGTGCATCTGTAGAGGGCAAGTGAGGGGACAAAGGGACAGGGTTTTTTCTTTTATACTTGGGGATACTGGCAAAAGAAGAACCTGATAGATTTTTTTTTTTTTCTAATCTTACTACTTTTATTCATTACTCCACACCTCCCCACTCCTCTGCAGAGTCCTCAAGGCTGGCACCAACTAACAGCCAACTTTTTTATTTATTCCTCCCCTTTCCCTACAGCCTCAGGATTTCTGGAATAAGTGTGCAGACAGAAGGTGCAGCTCAGCTCCACGAACCTGCCACCCCCAGCCTGAGCACTTATTGGCTCATTTGGGCTAAAAGCAGAAGGGATTCACCAAAGAGCAGAGCAAGTGCAATGACTGCCTATTTCCCTGTCATGGCACAGAAATTGTACCGTTTCTGGGGCGGTTTGGCTGTTCCCTGTCCACCTGGGCACAGTGGGACACTCACCTTCGTGCCACCACAGGGTCAGGCATCTATGTCCTCCAGCAAGGCTGGCACCAGATGTCCAGATAACTTAAAAAAAATATCACCAGGTGGGACAGCTACAGAATAGCTGCATTGCAGAAGCCCCTCTTTAACCCCAGGTGCACACAGATTTGTGTCCCATCAGCATATTTATTTTGTGTTTGGGCAAACGGGGGTATCCCTAGATCTGGCAGGGAAAAGGGAAAGGCTTGGGAAAGATGAATAACTGTGTGCTTTAGGCTGGGCTGGCAGCTCTGTGGGCAGGGAAGCTGATGAACCTGGTTGCCTTTGCTGTGGTCTGAAGCGTTTAAGCGCAGGTGAGGATCCAGGAGTAGGAGATGCAACCCAGGGCTGGCAGCTCCCACCTTCCTTCAAGATGCTCCTTTCGCCACTGCCAAGCCTTCACCTTCTGCGACTCTTGGTGCCACTGAGCCAGATCAGCACGCTGTGCACCACCGTGACAGGTTTGTTTCTTTTCCAGATTCAGGGGCCAATTGTCTGCTCTAAACTGCTGGAGGCATCTCGGTCTGCTCCAAGCAGAGCCAAGGACAGGAGAGAGCAGCAAGCACTGACCCCCCAGAGCCTGCCCTTACCTCCAGCACAGGACCACATCCACACTGCTGTCTCACCAGCCAGCCAGGCTGCAGACACCCTTTTCCTTTCTGAAACCTCATCATTAGCTGCTGCAAGTCAAAGGCAGGGGTGATGAAACTGCTGCTGCTGGGCATCCCTTGGCATTGCATGCAGGGCCTGGTGAATACTCTGCCATAGCCCCCGAGAAAGGGGAGCCCAAAAACTCAGTGAGGAGCTTTGGCACTTCTGCAGAGCAGCTCTCTGCACAGGGCAGTTGCCTTTTTCCACCTAGCACAGGTTAGTGGTAGCTATCAGAGGAGGCTGCCTCATGCTGTCTAAAAGCCAAATAAGAGGAAAGTTAGAAAACCTGGTCTGTGTTTCAGCAAAACTGTCTACATGGGGCAAAAAGTAGGACACCCCTCACCCCCAATTTGGCTTCTCTGTCACCTGTGTCCAGCTGGGAGGAGGTCCCCAAGGATGCTGTGCCTGCGCCCAGCCAGCTGCCACAGGAATGGGATACTCTGCTCCTAGGAGAAAAAGTGGTGAAATATTACATGCTCTACGAGAGTTTCCCCCATCTGTGCGAGGGGTTTTATTAAGTGAGAATTTATCATGAGGTTTTTCATACTTTGTGCAACACTCTCGTGAAAGAGCATTTCATTATGTTTCTGCCATGTGCAATTTTACGATGCTATATTGAACCATCATCAATAACAATCTTTATTGAACATGAAATAGTTCAGACAATAAAAAAACCTTTATTGAAAATAGCTCAATGTAAACATTAAACCAAGGGGACATAAACCACAACCCGGAGCAGCGCAAACTTTATGGGACATTACTGTGGGGATGTGTTACACACGCTCAGCAAACACCGAGCAGAGCGACCCAAAGGGACAACAGGCAGGGACTGTCATGGCTTGCACCTCACTCTTCTTTGTGCCCAGCAAGTCCCTACTGAAGCCATAGCTATTTTTGTAGGGCATCAGCTGGGTTTAGAGCAGTTGTACGAGGTCTTGATACCATCATGGGGACTGAGGGGTGGCTGTGGTCCTCTCTGTTAGGAAAGAATATCAACACTCATCCCGGGAGGATGAGTCCAGAGGGGCTTCTGGCCAGTACAGGGGTGCATGGATCCCCGATGGCGTTGGGGTCTGAACCAGGCTGTGCCCCCCCCAGCAGCCTAGGCTGTTGCAAGACTCCTTGAAACTTTTTAAGCAGAAAAATAAGGGGCTATTTAAATGCTGTGGCCACAACAGCTCTCATTTACAACCAAGAAATACTGCCAGAGATTGAAACGCTCGCCTCCCTCATTTGCTTCCTCTCCCCCATGGGCAAGTGTTCGCTCTCAAGGAGGAAGATGCTGTGAGAAAGCAAAGGCTGGTCCTGCAGACTGGCTGCATAGTGGGGATGCACAGAGGGGTCTCCTCCCAGCCCCAGTGCCAGGAGCCTGGGCATTGGGGTGTCTGGGGGTGCTGTGCCAGGCGCTCTGCAGGGCCGGTGTGCCAGCACTGGTATTTGTGATTCAAACAGGCTGGAGAGAAAGTGGAGGAAGATTTTAATTCCTACTTGACAACTGAGCAAAGCCAGCCTTGCTCTGCACCCCAGTAAATGGGAATAACGGGGGCTGTAGCATGCACTGGGCTATCCTGAGTGGAGGGCTGTAAAATCCTATGTAAAAATGAATCCTCTGAAATGCAGCCGCAGCATAGTGACTGTGGGACTGCTCAGCCCTTTGGTACGAGACAAGGGGATGGAGAATGATGAGCTGGGGGTTTGTGGGGACCTGGTGCGGTCCTTCACACCAGTCTGGTATATCAAGCCCCAAACATCTATTGCCTTGGAAGCAACCCTGGGATCAAGCTAGTTGAGCAAAACAGCCCCTGGGCAAGGCTCTCAGAGGCACTTGGGGACCCTCCAGCCTTTCCAGAGGCCACAAGTTTTCAGGGAAGAGCAGAAACAATGGCCACTCTGTAGGAACCTGGCTGTCACCAAGCCCCAACACAACCTCCAGAAACCAGTTTATTTTAGATCAGATGTTATAGGGGAGCTCTGGGGCTTGGAGAAGAGCAAAACCTAGCTGGGAAGGGAAAGCCACTCAATACAAAAACAAAGCAGACTTTAGGGCAGAAAGCTATAGGCAGAAACAGGAGAATTCAACTCCCCAAAAACCCAGAAGCCACCTACCTCTTCAGCACAGCCCACAGAACCCCCCCACAAAGGGAGGGGGATCTGGTGCAGGGAGGAAATCATCTTCCCCACCTTCCCATCACCAGCCCAGGGTTACCCCAACCACCTTCCCCTGTTTTTTTTTTTTTTTCCAGAGGAAGCAGAACACTCTTACCTTGGCTGCTCACCCCAGAACCCGTCCCACTGATCCCAGCAAAGAGAGCTCTGCCTTGCTGGGAGCCTTTTATACCCCAGCCCATGTGCAGGTGGCTCCCCATCATCGCCCCTTGCCAGGTGATTCTCACTGGGAGATTTCTTCTTCCATCTCCATCACTCGCTGCTAATAACGAGCACCTGCCTGGTCCCTGGCCCCCAGGCTCTGCAGAAAAACCCACCCCATAGCAAAGCAGCCCAGAGGACCCCCTGTTTAGTGGGGTGTCACTGCCGCAACTGAGACAGGGCAGCTCTCCATGGGGTGCTTGGAGCTGGCCAGAACTTTTGCTGCCAGCGCAGCCTCCGACATCTCTTTTAATCCTTCTTTTTTTGGCGCAGTGCTTTTAGACTAGAAACTGCTTCGGATCAAGTTGCGTACAATCTTTGCTAATGCAATGAGTGTCTTTGGATGTCACTAAGCAGTGAAGATGCTGAGCACTTCTGCAATAAAAATGGGATGTTTGTGACTTGTTTTTCCACTCGAGGAACAAACCAGAGGGTTGAGGGCTGAAGACTGTCGGGCAACTGGGCCCGGTGGGAGTGTGGCAGGGAAACTGGGATGGCTGGTCTTCCCTTCACTAGAGGGCAGCATCATGCCAATAAAATCGCCTTAAATCTCTGCAATTTTAGATTAGCCAGGTGGGAGCATCCAAAGAACTTCACACCTTGGGCAATCTGGTGTCAAAAGGTGCCGGTGTGTACGGGAATGGGCTGTGCTCCACTGGCTGCCGAAAAATCAAATTGCCATTGCTGGGAGCTGCCGGGCTGGATGCAAGGGGCAGCTTCTGCTTTTGGGCTTGGGAGGGACTCAGGGAAACGGGCCCAGGGCTTGTGTGTCCCCAGCAACTCCGGGCTGCAGGAGGGAGCCGGTTGTTTGCAACATCTGGAATCCATTTCTGAGTGGCTTCGGTGCCCGGCTGACGCGCGGCAAGGGGAGAGCAGCTCCCTGGCAAGGGCGGGTGGCCCGGGGGGAGGCTGAGCACAACCAGAATGGCAGCGCCTGGGGTAGCCCCTGGGATTCGCTTCATTACAAGGAGATAAAAGGTGGCTGGAAAGCACCACAGGCGGGTAAACCCAGTGCAGATGAACCTCTGGGTCCGGCCGAGCTGAGGGGCTGCGTGCTCAGCATGGTGTCTGTTAGGAGAGCTCCCTCCATGCTGCCAAAATCCTGAGGAAAATAAGCAAGCCAGACACGTTAGTTGTGTATCTCCCCTTTGCATCAGGGGTGCTGAAGCAGGCAGAGACCCTGAGGCACAAACACCCGGCAATGGTGAGGATCCTGTACATTTTAAACCTCAGAGCCTTAAAGAAAAAAATCCTTCATTGCCCATCGCCGTGGAACAGGCTCAGGCACTAACGAGCTTGGAAATCAATGGGGCTTGGGTGGAAATGGAACTTGGACCTGCTGGGAGCCACCAGCATCCCTCCAGCATCAGCAGTGCCAGCAAATAATTAACACCAAATGGCAGCGCAGGGGATGGCTCCCGGATTGCTGGGGGTGCTGGCGAGGGGCAGGAGGTTCAGCTTTCCACGGGAAACCCAGCCCCAGCACAGGACATCCCAGCGCCGAGGGGAAACCCACCCCCAGGAAAATGAAACCCAGAGGCAGCTCTCGGGATGAAGCCTGCAACAACAAGATAATGCAGATAGTACCACTGGGGCTGGTATAGAAAAATATATATCCAAACAAATGAATGCACAAAAATATACGTGTGTATATATATATATATATTTAGGCATGTGTGTCTATATATTAGCATGCATAGATGTGTGTGTGTGTATATATATATATATATATATATATATATACAGTCAGACAGACTATCTAGCACAGAGTAGGATCTCTCACACACACACACACGTGTATATATATATACACAGAGGAAATAGAAGTGCTCAGGTCACCTCCACATGCCACCACCTCATCTGTGCACATGAGAAAAGCAGGGTGGGTGTGAGCAGGAGCCCATATGAGTCCCAGCATGTAAATAGGAGTGAATTAATGCGTGGGAGGTGAGTGTCTGTTTGCTCTGTCACACACGTGTGCGCAACGTGTGCCAACTTTCCCTGCTTAGCAGGGACGAGCGCTTTGGTCTTAAAAGAAAAATGGTGCCACTTTTTTCACTCTATAACTCACTGGGGCTGTTCAGCGCGTTTCTGTGTGGGGTTAAAGGTAGGGCCGAATTTTCCTCCCAAAATATTCCTGTTAATGGCTTTCAAATGTTGGCATCCCCGGCGGGTGCGTGCGCATGTGTGTGTGTGTGTTGGCTGCTGGCGCTGTCTCACACACAGCAAACTCCCCAGCTCCCAGATATTTAAGCTAACTCCATCTCCTCTCCAGTTTCAGCTGCATTTTTAAAGAAAACAACTCCCACCGACTGCAGCAGGAAATCACTATTTGGGTTTATGAGGCACCTCTTCCTGACGAGCAGCGAGGAAAAGGCTCTGTGTGCTCTGCAGGGCAGGTATCCCTGTGCCGGCTTGCTCTCGGCATCATGCACCAGCCCTTGGCATCGCGTGGCCAAGAGGGACAAGGTGACACCTGAGAGCCACCCACGCAATGGCCGCAGCTTTTGCTAGCAGGAAAAAAGGAGATGCTTGAGCTGATGGGTTTTATATAATCGCTGTGGATGAAATAAGGTGTACCTGAGGGTGCTGAAGGTATAAGAAATGATATTAAACCAGAAATAAAGTTGCTCAATTTTATCAGCGACCTTTCCTGGCCCAGGCCCCTGCTCTGCACACACAGAGGACCCAGCACCCAGCCTGGGGCTCGTAAGCAGGAGCCCAGTGGATGTAATTAGCCCTGGCAATGGGGTCTGCCCGAGCCCGGGGCTGCCCTGCCTTCCCCAGGCAGCCGTGGCAGGACTGGGCCCCAGACACCGAGCCCACCACCAACCCCTCTGAAGTGGTTGTTTCTCCCTCTTGTTTTCCCGACCTCTCCGATGCTGGAAAAGTCATCTGCTCCCTGCATGACCCTATTGACTCGCTCCTTCCAGCCACCGGCTCTGCCCTGAGCCCCAGCACTGTCCGGGAGGCAGAGCCCCCTTCGGCTGGAGCCCGTGGTGATGCTGAGCTCCAGGATGCATTAGGGCAAGGGAAAATACCCACCGGGGCAAGGTGGGGTCTGTGTGTCTGTCCAGCTCTCCTACAGCCGGGCTTCAACTGTGTTTCTCTGCCTTTGGGTAGGAGGCTGAAGGGGTTGCATGAAATCAAGTCATGCTCCCTGTATATATGTGCTTATGAGAATATACACGTATATGACCTCAAGGGCCATGGGTCCAGCTGTCCTGAGCATCCTGGCTTTGTCCCTTCTTGTGTCCCTCGGGGTCCTGGTGTTCCTTTGCGGGCAAAGCCCTCGCCCACCCTCTTTGCCCAGGGTGAAGGGCTCGCCGGACTGCTCAGCTTCTCTCTGCTCCTCCCCCGGCACCCAGGAGAGGGTTAACATGAGCGTTTCTGCATTTTCCTTCTCCAACTTGGTAGCAAGGCAGAACGTGGGGATATATGGTCTCCGCTTGGGTCCCAGCCTCCAAGGCTGGCTGGAGGAGCCGGCGCTTTCAGGCAGATTGCCGTTTGGCAACAAAACCCCCCAGCATTTGCCAATTCTGCACTGCTTCAGCTATCGCAGAGCTCAGACAGCTTCTGCAACCCCCTGCTTCCCTTGAGACACGATAACTTTCTGTGTAATCTCTGCTGGTGACAACAGCACAGAGCTGTCACCCCCAAGTTCCCCCCCCCCCCCAGCCCCTGCCAAGCTCCCGCCGCACAGAGCGAAGGGGCCAGGCTGGCAGCACCCCCTCACTGGGGTGAGGGTCCCCATAATCCAGGGCCGGGCAGCTCTGAGGGTCCCCCATGCATGGGTGCATGCACAACATGAGGATACCCCAAAGTGACAGCAAACACGGGCTCTCTGGCAGCCGGTGGGATTTTCACTGGCCAACAAACCCTTTCCTGCATCTTGCACGCGTGCGGGACGTCCGTGCTGCCCCGAGTAGCAGCAGTTGGCAGCCTGGGTATTTTTTCCTTCCTTGACAGTGCTGTCTGTTATGCAGGAAGGTGAGAGATGTGAGATGGCTTGAAGCCACCTCACAGCACTGTTGTGACACCCCACTTTGGTCCCAACCCTCTAGGACACAAGGGACCCAACCTAGGTGCTTGTGCTGGCGCAGCACTGGGGTTTTTTGTTCAGCAGATGCTCACGCTTCTGGCAAGTTCAGCATTGAAGAAATCAGCTCAGACCAGATACTGCCAGACGCCGAGGAGTGGGAAAAAGTGATGCTGCTAGGCCTGTGGCCTCAAGCTGGTTTTTGGGGAAGGGTAAAAGCAAGGAGAGGAGCTGGTGGACCTGAAATGTTAATTCCTTCCAGCTGTTGTCAGTCTGGCAGGTTCTCAAAGGAAGTTTAATAGACTGCAGTCGTCTCCCCTCGACCCGTCCCCCCATCGCCGTGCTGTGTGGAGGCAGCCCAGCAGAACCTGGGATTACATGAGCCGCTGTGTCTTCCAAAGACCTAGTTTTATTTTTTCCCCTTTGGCTCTGAAAGTGTTTTCTTGTGTGTGTGAGCGTGTGTGCACACACGCACATGTGCAATGCCTTTCTCTCCCCCCAGCAAAACCTGCCCCTTGGATTGCAGTGAATTAGAGGGGAATGTCGGGGTTGCACAGAGCTGGGGCAGGAGCAGGAGCAGGAGTCAGGGACTGGATCAGCAGTGAGGAGGAGGAGGAGGAGGAGATGGCTTTTGTGGGCCTCCTTGCTGGAGCGCGCCCCAGTCTGCCGTGTGAACTGGGAGGAAACAGGATGAAGAAAGTATTTGGAGTGGAAAAAAATCCTCTCTCTTGCTTTATTGATTGTGATTGTGGACAGAAATAGCTCGGGCTGTTGAAAGCAATCCCCACCGGAGGAGCCGAGGTGCACCCAAGCTGCTTGAACGCAGGGCTCATCCCGTACAGCATCCTCCAGCTGCCCCCAGCACGGGGAAAAAGAGGGTGCCCAGAAACCTCACAGCAAGGGGCTCAGCCAGCCCTGAAGCAGAAAGGTTTCTCTCACCTGCCTGCCACAGCTTCTGCATCGTTTCCAAGCCTTGTGTTGTACATCTTGCTAAACGCTGGCTGCATCTCTAGACATCCTCAGCATGGGAGCCTGGCAGCACAGACGCAGCCCTGGGAACGTGCAGCCCTGGCAAAGTCTATTAGCAATTAGACAATAAGCTCCCATCATTAATACACCCAATGTCCCGTCCATAATAAATCACCAGCAGAGGGTATCGGCCAAGCAGCACCGATGCCCAGCTGGGGTCATGCAGTGCCCATCCCGGGGAGGCAGACACGTGTCACTCCTGGGGGGACCCTGCCACTCAGCTGCTCTAAAAACAGCAACAGAGCAATGCTAGTTTAGGCAGCTGGACCATTTAATGAATTTTAGCCCGTTTCATTGAATTGTTTCACTTGAGACACCAAGCAAGGGGCCAGGGAAGGAGGGCAGACGAGCCCAGAGTGCCCAGCACAGCCCAGCCCGGGGGGCCAGCATCCACACGGGCACGGTGTGATGGCTCCCCGCTCTGAGAGGCTTCCAAGGGAACTGTAAAAACCAAGTGCTGGCAGAAGAGTAATTAGTTAAAACTCAGCACATCTGTTGTTAATTAATTCCCAGGCAGGAGGATTTAACTCTTGCATTCCGTGGTGGTTTGCAAGGTGGATGGTCAGCATCAGTTTGCCTCCAGATGAAGGCTCGAATTTTGCTTTTCAAGCCCTTTTCAGGGATTTGAGGTGCTCTGGTCCATCATTCCCCCAGCCCAGGACCATCTCTGGGATTTTCAGGAGCACTCAAGACATGAGCAGAGCAGCCAGTACTGCTCAGAGCAGGGAATGTGCCCCAGGTTTAGGGTACAGATTGAAAAATAATCTGGCTTTGCCCTTTCCAATGTCCAGCCCTGAAGAGCCAGTGGAGAAGGTGGGACCCCTCTGAGGGTGGGTTTGCAGAGCATCACTCTGCAGGGCTGAACTGTGCTTCTGGGTAGCCCAGCACCAGCAACTATTTTATTTGCATTTTTTTTTTTTTTTCGAAGGCAGCCATCACTAAAGTACATTTGTAGGCGTGAATATCACATACATCCAGCACTACCTCATGCTCCACCAAGAGCCCTGCTCTGCTCCCCACCTCCTTGCTCGACCTTGCCCATGAGTTTCAAGCTGCGGCGGGTGGATAGAGCTGCTGTGCAGGGACTTGGTCCCTTGGGAGCAGCGTTAAAAAGGCTTTTAATGCTGGAGCAAAGCGGAGGGAGCAGGGTAGGGGGGAATCTGGGTGCTTGGGGCACGTGTGACCCCCTTCCCACGCCGGGACACGAGTCCACACGGCAGGGTCAGCCCACAGGGCCCTCCCGCACTGGGGGAATCTGTTCCCCATTAAGAGACTCCGGCAGCACTCGTTACCGCGGCTGGTGGGGAGAGCAACCCTGCCAGCTCCAACCTCCTTAATTAGCACCACGAGTGAGGCCAGGCTGGGGAAGGTCAGCTCCTCTGTCCCTCCTTGCCAAGGATGCAAATGGTTTGGAGCAGAGCCTCAGCCAGAGCCTGTGGAAAAGCTCCCACTGACCCTGCGAGTGCTGGATGGGGCCCTGGTCCCATTCGTCCCAGGGTGGGCACTGATGTGCATCCCCCCCCCCCCCACCGAACCCCCACACTGGGGCTCAGCCCGGGCAGCGGTGCCAGAGCGAGTGCTAAAAGTCCTGATCCACCACCCTGAGTCCTCCCCGCCGTGCGTGGGGTGGAGGAAGGCTGCCTGCACCATCCTCTTCCCCTCCATGCACATGCACCGCGCCGGGCTCCGACCGAATTTAGCTCACCACTAAAAATAGGTTTCACGGCTGAGCGGCAGCGCCGGAGGGCAGGCAGCCCAGATCCCAAACCAGCCTGTGTCGCCGTGACCAACTGACCCATTTGGCCTCGATTTTTAAGTATTTTTCCCTCCTCGTTCAACTTCAGCCCAGGCAGCGGCCTCGCTGGGATGGCTGAATCCCCCGAGGGGCAGCGAAACTCCGGCGAGGGGCCCGCTGGTCCCTTACCTGCACGGCACAGCACGGCACGGCATGGTTGGTGGTCCCACGGCAGGGCTGGGAGGTGACCAGTGGCAGCAGGTTTGTCCCACAGCTGCAGGAGCAGGGCAGGGAGCTGGTGCCAGGCTGTGGCACACCAGGACCTTGACCTGTTCCCTGGAGTGAAGGACAGGGAGTCCTCTTGCGTTTCCCCTCCCAAGGGCCCAAACGGGAGCACCCTGGGGTTGTCACCAAGCTGTCCCATGTCCCCAAGGCCAAAGGAGCCCTGCAGCCTCTGCGCCAGCCCTGACGTCCCGTGCCTGCAGCTGGGAGCAGGACGGGGTGCAGGCACTGGGAGGGGGGACACGGCGTGGCTGCGAGCTGCTGTTCCCTCGGGGAGCCCTGCAGAGCACGTGATGGGGCAGCCCTTGGACAGAAATGAAGGAAGACCTTTATTTACAGTAACAAACAAAAGGGACAAAAAAAAAAAATACTGTGACACTTCCCTCCTCATCTCCCCAACCCTTCACCGGGGCGTTTTCCGCCGCCACCCAGCCACCAGCCCTGTCCCCGGGCTGGAGGGACAGGGGCCAACAACTGCTGGGGGTCATTTGGCACCAACCAAGTCACCCGCCCCACCGCCCCCGGGGACACGGGAGGGGCGGTAGCAGCTCAGTACAGCTCTGGGCTCTCCCCAGCTTCCCTGGCCCCCGGCTGCAACCCCGCTGCAGGGACGGGAGAAGGAAAAGCTTCTTCCTGGCTGTTGAAACAGGGAGGGGAGCAGACTGTGTATTGCACTTGGCTGCCCACCTCAGCACCGAGGAGGGGTGGGGGCTGGCAGGATGTGTCCCACAGCACAGGAGCCCGCAGCCTGGCTAAAAGCTTTGGCATCATCTGGTGGGCTCCCAGCGGGGAGCAAGGCTCTGTACCGCGCCCAGCCTTGGAGGTGTCCTGGGGGGGGGGGGGGGGGAAAGATGCTCTGTGCCACTCCTGTGTAAACCAGAGCACTGTCCTGGGGCAGCCCCGGGCGGTGGCAGCGGCTGTCCCCAGCCCAGGGACCCCGGGGTGGCACCCGTGGGCTCTGCGGTGCACGGGGAGGGTGCTCCTGCTCTCGGCTCAGGTGGCAGGAGGCTCCCGCGATCCTTGGGGAACCGGCCCGGTGCGGGGAAGAGGTAGAGCGAGGTGGGATGCCGGCCGTCCCCGGGGTCCCCGCGGCCCTACGGATTCACCCTTCCCCAGGCAGGATCCGAGCCTGGCTCACCAGCTCCAAGGATGAGGTTTGCAATGGGGGGGGTATCATTCTCCTCCTCCGCCAGGCTCTGTCTTTTGGTGTTTCACACCGGCTCAGGGAGTAGCTGGACCCTCAGCCACTGCGGGAGAGCTCGGGGGGTGAGGGGGAGGGGGGGGCCCCACTCCTGGTGTCCCCCCACGCACCGAGTGCAGCCCCTCAGGAGGAGAAGCAGAGCCCGCAGCACTCCATGCAGATCTCCAGGCAGTCGGCCGACTCGCAGCAAGCGTCGATGATGCCGCAGTCCATGTCGCAGGGCAGGTCGCAGTCCGCGCACTCGCCCGAGTTGCAGCAGCAGCAGCAGATGCAGGAGTCCTCGGAGGTGCAGGAGCCGCAGGTGGCACAGTCCAGCACGATGTTGCAGAGGGTCAGGAACTCGCAGAAGAGGCAGGAGAGGATGCAGTGGACGCAGCAGTCTGCGGAGGGACGGCCAGAGAGTGGGTAGAGTGGGGACAGACCTGGCTGGGTGAGGTTGGTGGATGGATGCTCAGCCCCGTAAGGGTGGAAATCCTCCCTCGGGAATTAATGGAGGGGATAGGAAGAGGGGCTGGAAGCCAGGCACTGCTCCAGGGGCCTCCCTCAACTCCCAGGGACATGCCCAGGCCCCACGAGAAACCAATTTTGGAGGACATGAAATGAGCTCGCGCAGCACCCCCCCTGCAGAAGGCTGCCAGGAGGGGAGCTCGGCTGGTGCCCAGGTCTGGGGGTCCCGGGGGGCTGGAAGGATGCTACATGAGAGACCCCAAGGGATGCAGGGCTGGAGGAGAATGGCTGAAAGGGGACCCCCCCTGGGGAGAGCTGGTACCTTCTTGTGCCTCAATAGGGATGTGGGAAGAGGCCGATTTGGAGCTGCCCTTGCTCTTCTTGCTGCTCTGGCTGTTGATGGAGTGGTGTGACTGCAGCTTTCGGTGAGGCTTCTGGGTGCTGGGGAGGGGGCGGAAGACCCCGTTCCCCCCCTCCCCGTTGGCGCCGCCGGGGTCCGGCCCCCGCCCAGCACCGTTTTGCAGCAGGTGGGTGCAGGGACCGGGGGGCTGCGGGGCTGCTCGCACCTGGGGCTGGCCTGGGGAGGGGGAGAACAGCACGTTACCCCCCCTGAGCCCTCCCTGCAGCGCTCTGCTGGCAGAGAAACACGTGCCTGGTCCTCTGCCGCTGCACGGGAACCTGGTCACCAGGCGGCACGGGGTGGCTGGGGAGGAGTGATGCTAATAGATGCGTGGTCCAAGAGGATGAGGATGGAAAAGATATGGAAGAAGAGATGGCTGGAGGGAAGAAGACAGAGGCTCCAGAGAGAGGAAGGGGTGAAAAAAAAAGAGCACAAAATAAAAGCTTTATCATGAAGGATGTGCTGCAACTGCCAAAACTCAGCAGAAGACCCGGAGGAGGAGGTCTTCCAGGGTCCCGGCGCTGCCGGCACAGGCAGGAGGGATGAAGTCACCGAGGCCGACCGGAGCGGGCACGGAGGCATCGCGAGGCAAACTTGCCTCGTGCCAAGTGGGCAAGAGAAGAGCCCGTGGCTGCTTCCAGCTGAGAGCCACCGCCGTGGCCAAGCCAGCATCCCAGGAGCCCTGGGCACGGTGCTGCCCGACGGAGCTCCTGGCCGTCCCCATCGCCCTCCGTAAAGCCGGAGACGATGAAGCGCTGCCGGCGAGCCGGACTGCTCATCTCCCCGGGACTGCGTGAATTGGCCGCTTAATTAAAGGTCTCCCCAGCCTTTGGCTGAACTTCTCTGCAGGAGGAGGGAATAATGATCAGCTCTGTCTGAGCCTCCCTCCAGCCCTCGCACGCTGCAGCTCAGTCCTTCGCTCCTGCCCTGCGCCGCATCCCCACGCTGCCGTCCTTCTGCGGTGGGGGACAGGACTGGGACCCCCACACAAGGGAGCGGGGTTCAAGCATCCATCACTCCCGCCACAGCAACGCCAATAGAAGCCACAAATAAAACCCCGTCTGATGGTGCTTTGGCCAAATTTTGATTTTCCTCTCCCGCAGCAGTAAACAAGGGATGATTCAGGCAAGAGGCTCGAGGGCAAAGGCACCTCTGGCTGCCGGGGAACAGGAGCTGCTTTCTGCGTGGGGTGGCCATGGGACATGGGGAGACTGACAGGGTGGAGGGGGCACAGACAGTCTCTGTCCTGCACCCGCCCTTGCCAGCGAAAACAAAATAGATGGAGGTTAAAAAAACACAAGCGCACGGACCCACCGCCCGGCTCTGCCCAACTGAGCTGGGCTCAGACCGCAGAGAAAGTTTAAACGGCTGCTTGGGTGAAACGCTGCGTCTTTGACGCACGCTGGGAAAGGAACTTAAAATAACCGGAGCTGAGCGGGAAGAGCGGGCTGGGAGTGGGAGGGGTGGGAGAAGGGCAGAAAGGAGAAATGGAAAACAGGTCTTGGACAAAATGGGATGCGTCCCCCCCAAAAATAAATAAAAAAACAACAACTCCTGGGGGGTGTTGGCTTCCCACGGACCCTTCTCCGCAACCCCTGACTGGCCGTGTCCCAGTGTGGGCACCGAGCTGGCACCGAGCAGCACCAAGCTGGGCAGGGGCTGAGCCCCCAGGGACACACACACCAGCCCGGCCCGGCTGTGCCCCACGGCAGCAAATACTCTGCAGCTTCGAGCGTTGGGTTCCTCCGGGGGTTTGCAGCAGCATGCAATGTGCTTGCTTTGGCGTTCTCCATTTCACTGCATTCCTCAGATTAAAATGTTTGTAAATCAAAATCACGCCCTGGCTCCAGCGAGTGGCAGTGAAAAGCAGGCAGTAATCCCCCCCCCCCCCCTTTACGTTAGGAAAAATAGCTCCCATTTTTTAGGAGAGCCTTCAACTCACAGGAGCCCAAAGCTCTTCTAAAAGAGACATCTTCAACCTGAGGCTTAGGTAGAACCGTGTATAAACACTCCCTAATAAAATGGGTGTCAGGGCAGGAGCGGTGGGGGCTACACCAGCCCACCCAACGACCCCTACCGCATCCACCCACCAGCACCAGGGTGGGAAACCAGGGCTTTGGGGAAAAGCACCTGCCTTTGGCTCTTCAGCGACCAAAAACCTCCTGGACATTCACTTCGTGTTCCACCTGAGATGATGCTCCCCGGCACAGCCGCGGTGTCAGCTCAGCTCAGGTTCCCCCATGGCAGCATCACCGGGGGAGCTCGGGGGGGGGACAGATGCCCAGACCGCAGTGGTCCTCGCCCTGCTGTGACCCCCCTCCAGCCATCGGCTCTGCCAAACATCATCCTCCCGAGCCGCTAACAGGGCTGGGGCAAACCGGCACGTTGCAGCCGCTCGAGCGGAGTGTGCTGCTGCTCTCGCCTGAAACTCAACACCCGGAGCCCCAAACCCGCAATCCCCATTTCGGTCGCTCCCAAACTGCCAGAAGACTGATTTAAGAATCGTGGCGAGCTTCGACCAGCAGCGCTGAGCCTCGGAGGAGCTGATCCTGGCACTGCTGGCGACGGACATAACCCAACAGCCCCTCCTGACCTTGAACGTGCTGGAGTGGCACAAAAATGCCACCAGCACCCCCTTCACCTTCCCACGGGGGAGCCTAACTGTGCTCCCAAGGTACTACTGAAGTTGGGGGGGTGGAATTTGCCCCCCACAAGCAATGGTGACCCCTTCCTCCCCTAACAGCAGCTGTGGGGTGCACGGTGAGGAGCGGGCTGCAAAGCAAGGGATGCGGGAAGCGGTGCTCTGCAGGGAGCTGAACCTCATTTCCCAGGAAGGAGAAGGGAAGGAGCGGGGGGGTTCCCTGAACCCAGCACCCAGGCAAGCCCGGATACGAGCAGCCACGTTCCTCCCAGCCTCGGGGTCCGTGGGGCGGCTGCCCCTCGGGGTCCGTGGGGCGGCTGCCCCCCGGGGGGGGTGGGCTGGGGAGGGGGGCTGCGTGGGGGCCGCACCATGCAGGGTGCAGCAGGCTGCAGCGTGACTCAGAGGTGCAGAATGTCTGTGGGCAGCCGGCCCAGCTCCCAGATGCTTCGCAAGGGCTCGAGCTCTGGTTGAGGAAACGTGTGCTCTCCTCGCTCCACGTACGCCGTCAGGAGCGCCTGGATTTCACTGTCCCCTCCCCTCCCCACCCCGCCTGCCCACTCTTCGAAGTTTGCAACCTCGTTCCCACCCTCCTTCTCCCCGTTGGGAAGCATCCATTCACTTTACGCCCCTTGGAAGGGAAAGCTGCACGCTCGCATCCAACAAAAGGGGAATGGCTGTGTGCCTAAGGGGCAGCCTGGGAGCAAAACCCTCGGATCCAGGCTGGGGGCCAGGGAAAGGATGGACGGCGTGACTCCAGGAGAGCCTGGCCCCTGCTCTCCCACATCTGCCAGCGCTGCTCTCCCGCCCCTGCAATGGGAAATGGAGCAAGGGCACCCCGGCCCCCACCTCGGCTCCTACCCCACCCCGATATTTCTCACAGCGGGGGGACCAGCAGGTCTGCAGCAGCAGAAACGGGGAGGTGCTGCTTGACTCCACCACCACCTCCAGCAAAACCAGATCCTCCGTGCAGACAGCCCGTCCCGTACCCTCCTCGTTCAGGCTTTGCACCAGCCTCACCCTTGCCCTGGATCTGCCAAGGCAAGAGTTGTCCCAACGGGAAGCATCTCCCTTTGCTCCAGCAAATGGCTGTTGCACCCCTCCTCCTGTGGCTGTGACCACGGAGCCCGTTCTGCCGGGGGCTCTCCCCTCTCCCGCTGCAGCTTTGGTGGAGGCTCCATACAGCAGCCGGCTCCTTCCCCCAGGGGCTGATCCCTCTTCCCACCATGGCACCCCAGCAGGACCCCAACACGACTGAGAGCTCCTCCAGCCACCCGCCCTCCTCCTCCTCTGCCTCCTGCTGCTCCCAAGGATGAAGGCAGCGAGAGGCATCGCTGCTGGATGCCGCCCTTCACTTTCCCCAGCTCCCGGTGACTCACGCTCAGTTAAAGCCTTTTGCTTTGATGTGGGGAAGAGCAGAGCGAGGAGGAGATGGCTTCCCACCACAGCTGCCCGCCTTCTTAATGAGCCCTGTTACTGATTAGACGGCAACACCCCAAAGCACGGGCACCCAGAGGTGTCCGGAGCTGCACATGCCACCACGGAGGGAAACACTCACATGTCACAGCTTCGGGAGCGCCTGCGAGCTCGGCCCGGGGGCCCTTCGTCAGGACTTTTCGGGGTTCATCATCTTCCAGGGGTTTCTCCTTCTTCTGCACCGCGGGGCAGGCAGCGGGGCGGGCGGGTGGCTGGGGCTCTGCCGACGGTGCCGCTGGCGTCTGCCTCGGCGAGGGGCGCGAGGTCTCACCCGCCTCTGCAAGAGAAACGGGGTTGGAGCTGAGCACCCCGGGGCGAGCCGAGCTGTGGGCAGAGCCCCCCAAGTCACCCGAACCTGCAAACGGCACCGGTCGGTGCTTTGGGAATCTGATTTTGGGCACGAGCCAAACCCAGCTGCCCCTTGTTGCTTTTGTAGCCCAGAGGACAGAGCTGGAGACTGCGGGGGGATTTTGGGCTGCTCGGGATGGGCATCGGGGTTGCACCACTCTGCAGTTGCTCACCCCGCTGCAACACCAGCGCTTCAGCAGCACCCTCCCAAAAGCCTTCCCTAGTTCCCACATTCCTTCTTTAAAAAGCCAGAGGATCCAGTTACACTCAGCAGTTCAAACTGGATTTTTCAATTCCCCTCTTCCCATGAAAGGGCCACTGTTTTCCCCGCAGGAGCCAGCTGCCACCTCCCCTCACGTTCCCGCTGAGACCCCCTCGATGGGGCAAGCAAAACCTGAAACAAGAGACGTGTTATTCCCCGTGGGGAGAAACCTCAGTGCCACACACTCCCTTGCAGAAACCATGAGAGGACAAGCCATAACCACCTCCTGCAGAGCCAGCACTGCGGGCTGGGGGCCAGCTGCCCCCCGCCACGGTGGGGTGTCTGGGGGGGGCTGCAGGGTGCTCAGTGTGATCCTGTGCTTCCCCACCCACTGCGAGCCCCCTCCTCGCCGCCCCATCCCTCTCCCCAGCACCCGGAATAGCAACCGCTTGCACAACAGGGGCTGGACCGCACTTTATATAAAACTAAATTATAGCTTGGGCGAAGGGAGGGAGACCAAAGACCCATAATTTCCCTGGCTATAACAAGAGGTTCTACATGCAGGCAGGCAAGGGCGGGTGGGGGGAAGAGAGACCTCGGACACTTCATTATACTCAATATAACAAGAAGTCCTACAAGCAGGAGCCGGGGAGGAAGGCAGGCAGACCCCACACGTATAATTATAGGGACTATAACAAGAGGCCCTACAAGGGAGGCTGCGGGCCCCATCCACACCCCGGGGTCGGCAGGAGCCTGGACACGCTGCAGAGGGGCTGCAACCAGCCTGGGGTGATGCTCGCTCAGCTCCCAGCTTCGCTACACCCCACATGCTCATCCACCGGCCTCGGTTTCCCCACAGGATCATAATCTCCACCTTTCCAAGGACGCTGATCCAGGCTGGGAGCTCCTGCCACAGGGGCTTTGCTGGGAAGGAAAGCTCATCCTGATACAGCCTCACAGCTCTCGCTGGTGAGGCAATTTTGGGGCTCAACCAAGGGAAATGCAGCAGCTCCAGCTGATTTTTGCACAGCAATGTTGGCTCCAAATCCCAAGCGGAGTGGGAGTGAGTCCCAGAAAGGAGAAAACTCATTCCCATGCCCCTGGAAAGCCCAGGGCAAAACAGAGAGGAGAAAGAGAGCAGGCTGTCATCTTCCTATAAGTGCTTGCACATAGGCGTGGTGTATAGGTGAATAATAACTACATGTTGCTGCATCCACGTCCTCTGTCATGTCCCAACCTGGACCGGCCTGAGTCAGCGCCTGTGGTAAAGCCTGTTAAAGCCAGACATGAAAACCCCGATGGTTGAGGAGCTCTGGGTGAAGCCCTGAGTCAGAGGTGCCCGGTGCAGAGCACCTGGGAGGGGATCTGAGCCACTGGCCATCGGCGTAGCTGGGGAGCTGCTCTGGTTTCTGCTACGAGATGCCCGGAGCCTGCTAAAGGCTTAAAAATCAACAGTCAGGACTTTGGGGTTGCCCAGAGTAGCCCCGTCACCATCAGATCCCCTCTCCTGCTCTCACCCCCGAGGTCAGCGCTCCCCTCCGCAGCATGCGATTTACACTAGCAAAAAGAGCTGGAAAATCAAGTGCTGCGGTGGGAGAAGGGCTGGCAGCTGCTCTGTGCACGGCGAGAGCTCCAGCTGATCCCTGCCTGCCTCCATCACATCCCCTGCCCCACTGCGTGCCCGTTCCCGAGGGGCTGAGCACAAGAACGGTCTGTTTAGACCCCGAGTTCTGCGAGGAAGCAGCGGCACCAGGCCGTACGGATGGTGAGCGTGCTGGTCCGCTGACAACTGAAACAAGGCTCGTTTTTGCCAGGTCCACTTCACACATATAATTACCCTGCCCAACAAGAGGTCTCACACACAACCACAGCGATGCAGGGAGGAAGATGGCAATTAAATTAACTCCCACTGGAACAAGCTGGCCAGAAGAGACACGAAAATAGAGAGGAAAGAAATTTGGGTAAGCTGGTCCTTCCCTGCCTTGTGCAGCCTCGCTTCCCTGTTGCTGCACATCCTGGGGAGCGTACGGATGGTGCTGACCCCCAAACGTGCAGCATCCCCTGGGAGTGAGATGGAGAAGGGCTGTGTCTGCCCTCCCGGTCGCAGCCTGACCCCAGGGCAGGGCTGGGGGCAGCCGGACACGTGTGGGCTCAGCACAAACCCCACACAGCTCCCTGCCTGCGCTGCTGGGACCGGGCACTTCCCAGGCACCTTCTGACCCGCAGGGAAATGCAGTGGGAATGCGCAGAGCAGCTCTCAAACAAGCCTGGCAAAATGCACCCAAGAAGAGGCATCACCCCTGATGGCACAGGGAGGGACAGACAGACAGACCCCCAGCACCCGCACAGTCGCTGGGGCACAGGCTCATCCTCCTCCTTTGAATCCCCCTCCGGCCCCAGCTCATAGCAGGGCTCACACTGCTCTGCTTGGCACCTCTTACAGACCCGGACGGGCACACACACACGGTGTGCAGCTCCGCAGGGGTCCCGTCCAGATAACCCTCTCCCCCTTCGGCCGCGTGCCCTCATCCCTTTGAGGCACAAAGTCCCCCCGAGAAGGGTTCCTGCTCCCCAAACCACACACAGAGGGTAAGTGGGGAAAGAGGTGCGGGAAGGAGCAGCTCCATCCCAACATCACTGGGGCCTGGCAGGGGGTCCCCCAGCAAGGCGAGCCCCCCCTGGGGTCCCCTCTCCCTGCTACTCTGCTTTCTTCCCTCCCCTGCTATTACTGCCACCAGAACAAGACGAGGCTTGACCTAAATCTGCCTGGTTTAAAACCAACCACAAGCCCAGGCAAAACACAGATGAAGCCCCAAGGAGAGCCAATCCTCAGGATGGGACATCCATCCCCTTCTCCACCTGCACCCCCAGCCCCTTCCCAGCTGGGGCGAACGCTCCTCTCAATGCAGAAAACCAGCCTGGGACGAGAGCCCAGGTCTCCACTCCCCCGTTCTGTACCACCGTTTGTAAAACACAAGGGAGAAATGAAGGTAACGTGGCACAGGGAGGGCGAATCACATGTTTTTTTTATGAGAACAAAGATAATAGGGCATTTAAAAATAATAAGCCAGGCTTCAATAAATCACAGTGCTGCCGTAAGGTACAAAAGATTAGGAAAGCTGATAGACGTGGAACTACTTTCTTTACCTCCCGGTTGCCAAGCCTGGGACATGCACAGAGGTCAGGTTTTCTGACTATTCTCCCCATTTACAAAGTCCAAATCCACCCATCATAAAACCCCCAAGACATCAGTGAGCTCCAAAGTCCACCGAGCATCACAGGAGTTGAGAAAAAAGGAGGGGGGAGAAGAAAGATGTAGAGAAGCTGTAGGGAGTCATTGACTTTAACTGAGTATCTTGTAATATTCCTGCAAAGTCAAACATAGAAAATGTCCCTCCAGGATCACCGGCTGTGGGAAGGACCCGCTTTGCACAGCCAGTGTCTGCAGGAGCTTCTGGGGCAACCTACCAGTTGTTCTGAGTAGGGGAAAAAGCATTTGTGCTTTGGGTGGGAGGCATGCTTAATTCCCGATGAGCTTGCAGGACTGAGCTCACCCATCCCCGAAGCACTGGACAAGCAAAAGGAAACTGCAGTGCGTCAGCAGCTGGGGAGGGTGCTCGGGCAGCACGGCATCTTACGGCTCACAGGGACCTGCGGGTTTCCTTCCCTGCAGCCACTTGTGGTGCCCAGACCCCCAGCTGGGAAGGCCCCGAGGATGTGGGGAGACGCAAAGCTAAAACCACGCTTTTAGGTCAAAACCACCCCGGTTGTCCCATGGCTCCTGCTCAGCTTTCCTGAGCTGTAGCTTAATGCAACAGATGATCTGCCTGGTGGCTTGGGATCTCTGATTTATCTGCCCCTCTTCTATCCAAGGGCCTTTGGCTCAAGCGGAAGAAATGTGGGGACAGGAGATGGGTGGACACCTCGCTGGCATGTACCTGTCACCGCTGCCCCACACACGGCTGCATGGGCGAGAAAAACCCCTCCAGCACACAGCAGCTAAAGACAGGCTTGGACTGGTGAGCTCAGAAGCAAACCCTGCCTCTTTAGCCAGCAGCATGTTTGGATTAAGTGGTGTCAACCCGTTGCAAAAGGGAGGGAGAAGGGTCTCGACATGTCTGGATCCACATCTGAGCTCTTCTGGACCCAAAGAGCAGCCAAATCTACCACTGTGGGTCACGACTCCTGCCGATGCGGAGATGCTGAGCAGAGTCTCCCGTCCCCCCTTCTCTCTCCCTTTAATCCCTCAGGAATGGCTGGTCAGGGACGAGATAGTGTTGGATGGAGACACAGACAGTCTAGTGAGGCGTTTGCCATTAACAACACGCTACCTTGCAGCAATATTTAGTTTGGGAGCTTTCTAATCTGTTTTATGCAGATAAAATGAGCGTGTAATCTCTCTTGGTTTTCCCATACGCGCTGCCTGGCCCAATCAGGTGCCTGTCTGACCTATTCAAGGGATATTTTAGAGCTTGATTAAGTGGCTTCAAGTGCAGAAGAGACGGCACTGAAGCAAATGCTTCCAATCCCACGAGCCAGGCTGGAGGAGAGGAAAGCAAAATTCTGGTTTGAAAGTTTGCTCAACTGGGAAAAATCCAAATGGCTTATTTACATTCAGTCTGAAATTAATGCACTAAAGCATTTTCAGATTCTATGATATTCAGGGAAAGGAAAAGGAGGGTGGAAGGGGAAGGAGGAGAAATGCCCAGAGCACACCCAGGACAGATCCAGCACAGCTTTGCTTCCCTCCCGGAAAGCGTCTGCCCCAGTGTCTCTCTGCTCACCTGGGCAAAGCTTTGGATAAACAGTTCAGTTCTGGGACAATGAGGAATCCGGTCAAAAAAATATTGGTTTCTATGAAAAGTTACTTCCTAAATGCAAAAAAGCAAAACAAAGCAAAAAAACCCACAAAACCCCAAATAGCTTGCCAGCCTGGGAGTTGTTATTATTTGTTATTTATAGCCATTGGGTGGGTAGGAAGAGAGGAATTTCAGGCTGGCCAGACAGGCCAGGACCAGCACCTATCTAGTCCGTCTGCGTTTGGCGTTCAACCTCGGCTGAAAGCTCCTCTGGTAACAAAACCTGACTCCAGGTTTGGGGTGCAGACCCCGTGCCAAGGTGATCCTACAAATCCCATCACCCAAAGGTCCTCGTTGACCCAAATGGCTCCTGCAAAGGAGGCACAAGCCAACCTTCATGGAAGAATTGCTCCTACCCAAGAGCAAGGACACCGGGGTGCTGGGGATAACCCTTGAGAAGGGGTTTCAGGGAAGAGAAGAAATAAAATCACTGCAAGAAGCATGTACCTCTCACTGCAGCAAGAATATACTTAACATATATATATAATAAAGCAGCATTTGGGACTGTAGCTGCAAGTGCAAGGGAAGAAGCAATCTCTAAGCCTAAACTGGAGACAAGGGACAACACAGCTTGTCCCAGAAGACAAACCAGACCCAGCAGGACCAGGTTTCTGCCTCCAGCTGCCAGGCCAGCCCATCTCCCCGCATCAGGCCTGGGCTCGGCCTAAACCAAAGAGCAACATATAACATCCCAAACACACTGCGGGGCCAAGGGGTGGAGAAAAACGATGGGGAAAAAACAAAGGGTCAAAGACCCAGCCTGGGGTTGAGTCAACTTTCCGTGACTTTGAGGAGCGTTGTGCCAGCTCAGCACTCCCTGGAGCAGGATAAACCCCTGTGCTGGTCAGAAGGATGTAAAAACCCCAAGCCACGGGAGCCTGGCATGGAGGAAGGATGCAGGCAGAGATCCTGCGACATCCCAGGTGTCCTTAAGGACAAGCAATTATTCTTGAAGCCTAGAAAGCGGCTAACGCGATGCCTATCAGATCCAAGGAGATTCTGGGAATTACAGAGCAAGGAGCCACACCGCTGTGCTGGGGAAAATTATGGAGAGTCTAATTAAGGACCATGCCAGTACAGTAATTGCGTAACCTTACAGGGTCAAACCAGCACAGGTTCTGCCAGGGAAAATTTGTGTCCTTCTAACCTGCTAAGAGTCCTTAAAAAAAGTTAATTGAAGAGCAGAGAAATGTGAGCTGGTGGACATCATTATTAGCAAGAATAATAATTTGCACTTATGCAGCACCTTTCATCCCGAGATCTACTCAGCATACAGTTTTAAGCCAGTGCCCATCACACATTACCTGACCTCCCTGTATTTTACATTTGCACAGCTGCAGCTCCGAGCTGCTGTGAAATGGAACTTCCTCACTGCTCGACCTGGAGGGGAAAGTGAGGCACGTACAAGGGATTTGCCCAAACCAACACACTATGGCGACGGAGCCCCAAACTTTGCAGTCCTGCTGCTCAACTTCCCGTTGGCACGCACGCTTGCTACGTTGGGGTTTCTCCTAAACCCAGACCCCAAAGCAGCTTCGGAGGAGAGGCAGTGGGGCCCAAACAGGGCCGGGGGAAAATGAGCTCTTCTGCAAAGGTCAGGGCACAGCTTGCGGGGCAGCAGCATGCCTGCTTGCTGAAGGAAGGCGGCGAGGCCGGCCAACGATGAAGCCATTCGGGTGGAGCAAGTAATTGCTCCCGGAGCCAGCCAGGCAAACCCGCTTCTTCCTCGCGATGCGAAGGCGCAGGCACGGCCCAGCCCTGGCACCTAAAGCGGCCGAACCGGAGCTGGGAGCTTCGTGCCCACCCACGGGGAACACCCCAAGAGACGGTGGGATTGGGGTGAAAGCGCTTCCCGAAGCTACGGCTCGCTCCCCGACGCGCCCCGTCGGAAAGACAGCGGGACGGCACTGGAGCGAGGGGGGAACCTCCCCCCCTCAAATCAAACACCAAGTCCAACAAGGCTGCCGAAGCCTGGCTGAGGATCAGAGATGGGTGAAAGCATGCAGGCATGGCACTGCAGTGAGCAAAGCCTGAAGAGTGGGATTTAGGGCAAAAAAAATCTTAATAACCCCACCCCTGCTGCTACGCAATAGCTCATTTCCACCAGTACAACCCAAGCGTGGCACCCGGGGGGGGGGGCACGGGAAGGGGCCACAAGCTCCAGGAGTGACCAATGTGGCCCCATCCCACCCCAAACCCACCGCCCCGGGGGGCTGCCGGTGCCTGTCCCACAGGAGCCTGCGCAGGGCAGGGCCCAAGCAAGGCGGAGCTCTGGGAAAAATCAGAAAAACTACAGCAAACGCCCAGAGGACAGCTTGGGTTTCTGCAACTAATAGACTCGAGCAGGCGCTTTCCAAGGAAATTCAATAAAAAGCTGGTGTGGGACTGGGACGCCGGGGCAGCAAGCGACAGAGCCCCAGAGGGCCTGCTTTGTTTTGCTCAAAACCAGAAACATTTGAAAAAATCCAGAAATCTGCCCTTTTTGGTTTTGTTTTGGGTGGATTTTTTTTTTTTTAGTTTCTTTGAACAATAACAACAACAAAAAGAAAAAAATGAAGCATTTTCATGAGCAGATGAGAAACTTTGAAAGAAAATGAGAAATTAATCTTTTGGTGCAAAACATCTTTATCTGGGGTAAAAAAAAAAATGTTTCTTTTAAGGCTTTTTCTTTTTTGTGGCTCCTTTGCACGTACAGGATGTCTGCATGCAAATCTGCAAACAGTTGCATTTAGAGGAGCAAAGACCCTTTTATTTTTACCTTGGAGGGGGTTGCATTTGTTTCTGGCCCCCTCCCAGTGCAGGACAGTGTCCCAGTATTGGACACCTGAGTGATGGTGGCACCAACTCCTGCCCAGCCTCCCCTGCCTGCAGCCCCACAGTGCTTGGGACACCCAGGGGTGCTCAGGAGCCCGAGAGGGGTGGCAGCACCCTCGTGCAGGCAGCCAGACCCCAATATTTCGGAGGCTGCGTTGTGGGGGTTGCAGCATACAACAGCTTCCCGCCTCCTGTTACACCTCGGGGCAAACTCCTTGGGAACAGGCAGAAAGAATTAAAGGCAAAAAAGAAAAAAGTGTGTGTGTGTGTGCCCCATCCCTGCCTGCCTCCAAGCAAAGAGCCCCTGAGCTGCTGGCTCCTGTGGCCAAGCTGGGACACAGACACGAAGCGGGGACAGGGAGGGGGGGTCCTGATGGGGAGGGAAAGAAGGGAGGTGGGAGTGAGCAGAGTCAAACCCGAGGGAAAGGTGTTTCTTCTGGAGATGGATTTGCCTCAAGCATCTTTCTATGGGTTTGCTCCCCATCAGGAAAGGCCCTCTCCTGCTGTCCCTGTTCCCTTTCCTCTTCCTTCCATGAAGGGAAGACAAAAACAATCTCATCAGCCAAAGGGCTTTCTGGTTTTCTCCTGTTTTCTGTTAATTCTTAAAAAAAAATAATTATACCCCACATACTCCACACAGACAATTGCCTCTTCTCTCTGAGGCTCCTCTGCAACTACCTGTCACTATTTCAAGGGTTTGGTTTGCAAGATGCCCGTCCCTCCTGGGCAGGAGGAGGCTGCGATGGCACCAGGCCCATCTCCAGAGATGCCAAGGAACAAACTTCAGGAAACGGGCTTTGTCTCAGGCTGGGAAATAGGACCAAGCATGGCAATGCCAACCCAACCCTGCCCATGACGCGCTAACTCGGGCCAAACCACCCTGGCACCTCAGTTTCCCCATTTATCTCGCCGGCTCGGCGTTACCAAACGAGCTGGTCTAATTTGCAAAGCATCGGAAAGGGAGTCGAGCAAAAATTCCCAGGCTCCGTGGTGCGTGACAGAGCCCCTGGACGCTGCCCAAGCAATAATGGCCCTGCACCGAAACGTCACGAGGCCAAACGAGCACGAAAGACAAACCGGACCCTGTCCATTCATTGCTCATCAAGAAAACAGAAAAGAAAGAAAGAAAGAAAGGAAGAAGTGATGTGTGCAGGAATTCAAAGCTCAAGACATGCAACCGGAAAGCTGCTCTCTGAGACAGGACAGGGATAGCCTCTCAGCATGAAATTTGGTCCCTGGAGCCCGGGCAGATGGAAATTGAGGGTGTCCTGGAAACCCCCCTTGCCTTCCCCCCCCTTCCCAGCTTTGCATGCTGCCAAAGAGGGGTCTAAAAGAGGCAAATTTGGTTCAGTTCTGCTCGGGTTCACCCACCCCGGATCCACGCTCCCCTCCCTGAGTTGCTGTGGAAGAGGAGGTGGGTCAGGGGCTGGTTTGGGGTGGAGGTGACACCCCCCCCACCCTGGGCACACCACTGCTCCTGCTCAGGACCCCAGTACAACTGGGATGCTGAACCTACACAGCAGCAGCTGGGAACCTGGAAGAGCTGAGAGACCCTTTTTTCCAACACATTTAACAGATTTATAAACTCCTCCTTAAAATAACCCACCTTTGATCTTAGAATAGCCAGTGCACAGCAGTCCTCCTAACCCAGGCTGGTGGCAGGTTCCCGTGCAAAAGTTTTTTTGCACCAGGTTCGTGCATTAAACGTTCACCGTTTCCCACCTGGAAAGGGAAGCCAATGGAAGGAAATCCAGAAAAATAAGCTCTGCACAGCCCCTGCAGCTGCCTGGGCCCCGGGACGCGGCTGCAGCACAAAGCAGCGTAAGAGTTCAGCCGGGAAGCGGAGCCTGCAGCATCCAGCTGGAAAAGCAGAGGGAAGAGAACAAGAGGATGTATTCTCCGAAACTTGGGCCCAGCTGTGCCCCGGGCCAAAGCCAACAAGGAGAGAGATCCAGCTGTGCTAAGCTCGGTTTCTGTGCATCACCGTGCCCGGTGCTCCCGCGGCACAGCTCCTGCCTGCTGCCCAGCAGCTGCTTTCGGAGCATGCGGGGAGCTGGTCCCGGGCTGGATTTGGCCCCTTTTGTGTCTGGTCTGACAGCACACACGACGGGGTGTTTCACCTCTCGCCATCAGCTTCCTGCTCCGGCATTTTTTTTTTTTTCTCTCTCTCATCGGGACTTTTACTGCAGTTTCCGCACGTGAAGCTCGTCGGGGACTGACGGCCACGGGACACCAGCACAGGCCCCCACGACCCGGGCAGAGCCACCGCACTGCCCGGACAACCCAGGGGTTCAGCTTTGTCCCGTGGAAAAAAAGTGAGGATTCCCCAAACTTTTCCATCCACTTCTCCACGGCCTGATCCCACTTCCCCGCATCCCACTCGAAAACCCCAGGGAGTCGCTGCGGGGTGGGGAAGGGACCCCCCCCCCAGCTCCCAGCCCCTTGCACCCACCCTGGGGTGGGGGGGGAGGTGTTTTTAACCCCTTCAGCTTGTGCTGGCTGTGCACCCCGGCTGCCCTGCGTGCTTGGCCGAGTGACAAAAACTGCTGCAAAGTTTGGGCTGGATCTGCTGTGCTCGCACCGCGCCACGCACACGGGCACACGCGCACGCCCCGCTGTGCACAGCCACGCACACGCACACTTGGGCGTTCCTGGACACGCATTCAAGCACACACCCCCCCCCACCTACCCCCCCACCCCACCCCAGCCACGCACACATGCCGCCATACATCCCTCCCCTGCGCCGTGCTTACACGCACCCCCTCCTGGCACACCCCCCCCCTGCTAGCCACCCACAGCCCCCCCCCCCCAATGCACCCTCACGGGGCACCCCGCAAACCGAGCACCCACCCCCACCCAAGCTGTGCACCCCCCAACCCTGTATACACAGACACACATCTATATATATATATATATACATCCCCCAGCCATGCACCCCCCAACTTCCCTCCCAGCTGTGCACACACACACACATATACATACACATATACATCCCCCAGATGTGCACCCCCCCATACCCCTCAAACCACGCACCCCTCCAGCCCTGCACACACACATACATATATTCCCCAGCCCTGCACACACACACGTATATATGTATAGATATACACATCCCCCAGCCCTGTACATACACACACACATATATAGATATATACATCCCCAAGCCCCCCTCAGCCCTGCACGCACACACACATATAGGCGTATACATCCCCCAGCCATGCACCCCCAACCCTGCACACACACACATATAGATATATACCTCCCTGAGCCGTGCAGCCCCCCTAAGCCCCCCTAGCCCTGCACAGACACACACACATATAGATATATACATCCCCCAGCCCCGCACACACACACACATAGATATATACATCCCCCAGCTGTGCAGCCCCCCTAGCCCTGCACACACACATATACATCCCCCAACCGTGCAGCCCCTCCAGCCCTCCACACACACATATAGATATATACCTCCCTGAGCCATGCAGCCCCCCAAGCCCCCCTAGCCCTGCACACAGACACACACACATATAGATATATACATCCCCCAGCTGTGCAGCCCCCCTAGCCCTGCACACACACATATAGATATATACACCCCCCAACCGTGCAGCCCCTCCAGCCCTCCACACACGCATATAGATGATATATACATCCCCCAGCCCCGCACACACACACACACACACACATATATAGAGATATACACATACCCCAGCCGTACACCCCCCCCCCCATATAGATATACACGTCCCCCAGCCGCACCGCCCCCCCAGCCCTGCACACACACACATATAGACACGCACCCCCCGCCCCAGCCGTGCCCCCCCCCCCCCCCCCCCCCCGGTACCTGTCGGTGGGGCCGGCTCGGCTCGGCGGGGCTCCGGGCGGCTCGGCCGGTGGCTGCCGACCTGGGACATCGGAGAGGGGGCGCGACGGCTGCGGCAGGGAGAGAGGGGGGGAGAGAAGGGGGAGAGAAGGCAGAGTTGGGGTGGGGGGGGGGGGGAGAGAAGGGAGAGAGGGGGGAGAGAAGGGAGAGGAGAGCGGGCCCCGCCGCCCCGGGGCCGCGCTCACCTGGGGCCCCGCGGGCCGCCGCGCCCGCCCCCGCCGCGCATCCCCCGGCCCGGCCCCGCTCACCGCCCCGCCGGCCTATAACGAGCCGCCCGGGGGCGCGGGCTCGGGGTTGGCTTGTTTGTTTGGTTTCTGTTTTGTTTTGTTTTTTTCCCCCTAATTCCTTCAAAAAAAAAAAAAAAAATTAAAAAAAAAAAAAATGCTGCGAGAACAACCAACCAACCGCCCGCGGCCGCAGCGCTCCGCGCAGCAGGAGGGGGAGGAAAAGTTTCTTTTGGGGGCTGGAGCAGAGCCGGGGAGGGGAGAGGCGCGGGGCAGGCAGAGGTTGCTTGGCTCCCAGGGCCAGCCTCGAAATTGGGATTTCGCAGCTTTGCTGCGCTTTCGACTCAGCGTTGGGTTCCCCTCTCCGCCCCCTCACCCGAAAATTTTGCGAGGGGGTGTAGCGGGGATTAGTGAGTTTGGGACCCCCCCCGCCGAGCTGTGCTCAGACCCCTCGGGTGGGTGCTCCTGCATGTCCCCTCTGCGCCCAGCGAGGAAGCAAAGAGGGTGCTTTTGTTCCCAACTCCGCTGGAGCGTCCTGGGGAAAGCTTCTTCCCACACACTCCCCCCCCCCGCCTCAGTTTCCCTAATTGGTAAATGAGGTTCGGCTGCTTGGGGCGATGCCTGGAGGTGCTGGGATCGGAGGTGACAGCGTCACTGCTGTCATCAGCCCCGAGAGGGACAACATAAACCCGAGGTTTCCAGCAGTAGCAGCTCTTCCCAAATGGGCCAACCGGGGGTTTGCTGCGTTTGCTCCGGCGCTGTGTCCCTGCAGGGTCCCCACGAGGATTCATCCTTGTGCAGAATGTCCTGTAGGACCCAGCGGGACATTTTGAAAGTTTTTTTTTTGTTGTTGCTGTTGTTGTTGTTTTTATTTTTTATAACACTGCTGTGTTTTCCTGCATTTAAAAATTTTAAAAGTGTACAAAAAGAGGCAGCAATCGCTCTGGAGCTCGGCTGGAGCCACGCAGCCACCAGCTCAAGCCCAGAGCTGAACCAGCTGCCCCCCCCCCCCCCCGCCCTCCCCAGCACAGAGCTGGAGGGGGGGGGTGTGTGTGTCACCACAAGCTGGCACTTCCCTCAGTCACCACTTCCCAGCCATGCTGGGGGTCCGGGTGACAGCTCGATTTTGCAATCCAGAGCTACGGCTCCGGGTTCCCAGAACAGGGCTGACTGAACCCACGGGACAGCCCCGGGTGACTCTCCACGTCCCGCTGCTCTCCTGCCGGGGCGATGCCATAACCCTGCTGCCATCGGGGCTGTCTCCTCCGCTGCGGTGCGGCATTTAGCGTGGCAGGGGACGAGGGGAAGGTGCTGAGATGTCATCGCTGCGGCCACACGTAAAGGAAACAGGTTGGGAGGGGGGAAATGAGGCAGCCTGGGGCACAAAGCGGGACTGGAGGGACCCGACGTGCTCAGGATCCTTCTGAAAGCTCCAGCCTGAAGCCAGGGTGATGGAGAGGATCGTACAAGAGCTGAAGAATCGGTGTGTTTTAAAGCCAACTTGTTGATTTTGTTTGTGCCTTTTAAATAACCCTTCCAGGAGGAACATTCCTGCCTGCACCCTACAGCGGCCCTAAAATCCCAGTGCTGGAGCTGCGTCCTCCTCTGAGAGCCAGCCAGCACCATCCTGCCCACCCTGCACGTCACAGAAAGCAGGGACCCCTACACAGACAGAACCCTGAGTACTCCCTGCCCGGGCAGCAGTGGGTGCGTGGGGTGCAACACAGGGTGCAGATGTGGGGTGCAGCACGGGGTGCAGCCATGCAGGGCCACGCACCCTCCTCCCCGGCCGCAGCGCTCCTGCCACAGCCAGCCTTCCTCTGTGCATCGTTTTTACTGAGGGTGAAGCACCGGTTGGCACCGCGACACCCCATCCCCAGGGGGGCCACCCCGGCGCAGGTCACCCCGCCAGGAGCCAGCGGCTGGATCATTTCCTTCACCCGACACCGCTCCGCTGCCCGCAGCCCCAGCAGGACCCAGCCAGCTTTCCACAAAGGTTCATTAAAAGCAGCGTCCAAGCACAGAGCTGGCCGGGCTGGTGACGGCGAGTGGGGCCGTGGGGTGTGCCGGCATCGCCGGCCTCTGAGGCAGTGTCTGTGAGTCACACCGGGAACACGCCAGCCCCACGCGCTGCCGCCGCACATTCCTCCCTGTTTACCTGCTCAGACACCCATGAGCCCGGCCCTGCCAGGGCAGAGGCACCTTCGCTCCTCCCGGGCGGCCCCCGGGGACGTGGACACACCGGACAAAGGTGCTTGATGCAAGAAGGACCCAGCAGCCCTGGGATTGCCTTGAACCTGGGGAAGGAGGAGGGTGGATGCCTGGGCGGGTGATGCTCTGCCTGGGGGAGGACAGAGCTGGGATCCCCGGTGCCGTGTGCTCGGCTCAGGCCATGAGGCTGCACAGCCGGGTGGGGATTAGCAGCACTTTTCCTCTGTGCTGACAACTCGGCTTGATAACGCACCAAAAAAAAAAAAAAAAAAAGTACTTGGGAGGCTGAGTCACTGCTTTGGTGGCCCAGGATGTCCCCCCTGTGCTCCCCTGGCTTTGCGGGGGGAAAGGAGCTTCCCAGGGCACTCGGGCTGGCAGACACCCAGGCACGGCGGGAGCTGTGCCACGCAGGAAGGTGCTTTGTAGGTTTTTTGGGCCCGGAGAACAGCAGGGCTTTACCCACAGTAACACCGGGGCTGTGGTGCTGCCTGCCCCATGGGCCATCCTGCTGAGCCTCCCACACCCCGAGCGGGGACACCCCCGGCCTCAGTGGCACAGCACTGCTCCCCCTCCAGAGGAAAAGGATTACACCAAAAGGATTCCACCTTGCAAAACAAGTCTGGGCTCTCCTTTTTTTCCCCGCCAGCCCTGTCCCTTTGCTGTAAGGCATGCTGCCCCTGTACCTGCTCCTGGTGCCCCAGGGCTCTGCACTCTCCCTGCAAGCCTGGGCAGGATATGTCCCATCTCGGCACAGCATGATGATGCCTGCCAAGCCGGCCTGCCTTCTGCTGCCTGGACCCCGACTTACCCCCCCTCTGCTGTCCCCCTGCCACCTCCTCGCTGCCTCCTCCCTTTGGGGTTTCTCTCCTGCCGCCATCCCACGTTCATTCAGATGCAGGAGGCAAAATTTGGCGAGCGCAGACCGAGGGCAGCCACGGCCCAGCCCTCCCCGACCTCTCCGTAGCACGCTGTGCCGCGGGGACAGTTCGAGCACGTCACTGGCAGCATCCGGAGGGGCGAGCGGCTCAGCCGGCCTCGCCGCCGCTCGCCCACGAAGGTCCCCGAAAAAAAAAAACGTGCCGGTGCTTTGCGCTGCTGTTGCCCCACAGCGATGAACCAGAGTCCAACACCCTCCGTCACTGTGGGGCTGCTGGGTGCTGGGCATGGTGGTGGCTCCAGCCCCAGATCCGTCCTGGAAATCTCAGGGGATGGAAGCGAGCAGGAACGTGCAAACGAGTCTGGTGAGGACTCTCACGGGGGTTACAATTTGCTCAGCAATGCTGGGTACCCAGCATGCTGACAAGAGCGTTTTCCACAAAAGCAAGTATTTTTTTTTCCCCCCAAAGTGTTGTCCCCTCTACAGAAAACTCCCCTCGAGCAGTTTTAGCAAGGTGCTGGAGTGGGCAGGAGAGGGGCTGGGGGGTAGCCTGCAGTGGACAAGTTAATCCTGAGGTAATTACACCCGGATTAATCCTGTGATACACCCAGGACTGCTGCACCCCGAAGAACACTGTGGGAGCCGGCTGTATTTTGGAAAACAAGGCCATTTCTGTAGGTGTGTGACTGTACTGACCCACATTCACAAACCTTGGCATCAGCCACCGCTCCGAGCTCCTCTGCTGCCAAAGTAAATCCACCCAAGTCCTCCCAGCTCCCGGCTGTGTCTCGGGCTCCTTAGGGGGAGCAGGGCCTGTTCCCCATCACCCCCAGGTCTGCTGCTCCCCCTGAACCCCGTAACTCCCCACTGCCTGGGCTGGGGGTGGTGTGGAAGAGGGGGGCAAAGATTAAAACCTCCCTGGCCTTCCCGACTCCAGCGAGGATTTAGTTCTAAAGCCTCGACTTTGCAGTTCAAAGAGGGTTTTGCAACATTCCCGGCATTTATCCCTCGGCAAACCCTGTGCAGTTTTGAAAGAAAAATAAATAAATAAGAGAAAATGCATGCAATCCGAAAACAAAAAAAAAAAAAAAAAAAAAATCCAACCCCAAGCCGCAGCATGCGGTTAACCTGCCATGAATGGGACTGTAGATTTCGGCTGTGTCTCAGCACAGAGCCCGGCTGTGCAGACTGAGCCGTGTTTGCTTAGGGTCCAAGCCATAACCCCCTGATCTGTCTAGTATAATTACCAGTCGCTGGGCGCACACAAAATCTCTAAACAAAATAACCTTCTCAAACCCTTCTGTGCGAAGCAGGCGGAGGGGGAGGAGAGGCGCTGCCTCACTGGGTTCGCAGTGAATGACCCCACTGTTTTAGATTTTCTGCTAAAAGATTTTGATGAGTCACGAGCTATTTCTGTAAATAATAAAAAAAAAAAAAAAAAGGAAATGGACATTAAAAAAAAAAAGGGGGGGGGGGGGCCCGTGAACATTCATCTTTTTGAAGATGGAAAAAATTAAAGACTTCCCCCCTCCCCTCCGTGACACGCTCGGTCCCCGGGGGGGAGTTGTGTGCAAGTGCTGTTTTTAGGGGGGGGCAGAGGCACATGGGCAGGGGTGGGAGCATCGTGCCGTGCACGTTGGAGCAGCTCCACTACTGCCACCCCCCCACGGCTGCTGGGGACCACGGCTCGGGGGGGCTCGATGGCACACCCCCCCCCCCCCCCAGTGCTGGGGGGTGAGCTGGCCATGTCCCAGCCGGGCAGGGGACTGAGCATCACCACGGCCTTTTGCGAGGAGGGAAACTGAGGCAGGAAGAAGTGCATTGCAGCCCTGGCTGGAGCCGTGCCGGGGTTCCCCACCACCCCCCGGGGCATGGGGGCGGCCGGATCCTGCCGCAGGCAGCGACGCTGTGCGCTCGGGCTCGCCAACAAGGTCCCCTTTGTCCTCCCTCCCCATCCTGTGCTGGGGGGACCTGCAGGCCTGGGGTTGATATTCCAGATTTCTGCGCAAATGGGTACAAACCAAGGCTTTTGGAGAGGTTGAGGTGGCAAAAGTGGGTGCTTACACCGAGCCAGCACCCATTCCCCCCATTCCTGGCCTTTTTCATCCCGGCTACTGAAATCACGGTTATTCTTCCCGCCACTTTTTGAGACCCCTGGTGCAGGGGGGCTCACAGCCCCGGGCCGCAGCACATCACAGATTGTGCCTTGCTCCGGACACAATGTGACGCTGGTATTAAATCAGCCGTGGTCTTTCCACAGGGAATACATCACTGTCTGAGTGGCAAGAGGAAAAATAAATCAGCTGCCTGCAGTCAAAGTATATTCAAGGGCTATTCTTACAGGAATTTGCCTATACTCGACCAGCAGCCCCCATGCCAAGGGTGGGCTTGGGACCCCCAGGTGCTGCCCCTCCTGCAGCAGCCTCCAGCCCCACGGGAAAAGCAAAATGGGTGCAGAAGGGAGACTAAAGCAGAGAGAAAACCCACAGCAGGGCCCGTGGGTGGGTGGCCATTGCAGAGCTGAGGGCTCTGTGGGTGCCCTCTGCCCGCACGTGCTGTTTCGGGACCCCTTCTCAGCCCTGGTCCTGGGGCGGGGGATACAAGGGCCAGTGACCCCCCCCAAGACACCAGCAGCTCAGGGTGGGGAACAGATCATGGAGCAAGAACTATTTGGCTGCATCCCTTCCTGGCCCTGGTTGCTGCAATTCCTTAATGCTCATTTAAAAAAAAAAAACAAAACAAAAACAAAACAAAACAAAAAAAAAACCCAAAAAACAAAAAACAAAACAACCAAAAGCACTCTCTCTTTCTTTTTTGTTCTTTTTAACTATTTGAAAGCCGTGCTGGCTGTGTGCATCCAAGGCAGTGACTTGATCCCAGAGTCAGGGGCTCCGCTCCTGGCAGAAAACCCCACATCATGCTTCAGGGTGTGCGAAACTCCCACCGATTTAGGGCAAAGCATCGAGCTAGTCAGAGAGGAGGGTGGTATCTTCATGGATGTAGACATTAGAGCACCCAGGAGGGAAGAGGAGGAGAGGGCTGGGTGCCTCTTGCCACCGTTTTCTGGGTGCATGGAGGTGCTCCGCACCCAGGAGCTGAGGGAAGGGGTTGGCTGGTCCCCGTCTCTTCCCCCATCCACATACTGGTTTAGCAATCAGACTCAGAAAGCTTTCATGTCCATAGCAAAAAAAAAAAGAAAAAAAAAAAGAAAAAAAGTTTCTAGTTTAAAAGTTAAAAGCTTTTTCTCCAAGTGTTAAATCAATCAAAGCCACATGCTCCCCGAAGTGATCGACAGCCTGCGCCCAGCCGTGAGCCCCCGCGCACTCCCCATGGGAGCTGGGGGGCTGGCAGGGGACAGGGACACCGGCCTCTCTGCATGGCTCGTGCACCCATGGGTGCTGGCTCAGCCCCCCCCCCCCCAGGGTGGGCAGCGAGGGGCTGCCCGAGGCACGTTCAGTGCACCCCAGGAAGCCACCAGCGAGCTGGCTGCGGTTCAGAGAGCCCTGGAAAAGGGCCATTGGAAAAAAGATTAAGCAAGTTTGGCCGAGACGAAGGAGTGGAGGGAAAGGGGATATAACAGTCTATTAATATTGGCAGGGTCTAGACACAGATGGGAGCCAGCCATTTCGCTGGGCTGCGAACTGTGGGGCTGCGAGGCGGCTGGGGGCCGCAGCGGCGGCCGAAATCTGCTCTCTGCCCTGTCCCGTCCTCATCCCTGTCCCCTTTGCTGCTGCAGCTCTGGCCGGGACTCAGAGAGAGAGGATATTCAAGGAAAAAAACAATGCAATGGCCAAAAGTTCCTGATGGAGAAGCCCTGATGCCCTGATGAAGTTGGTTCCCTGCGGGGAGTGCCAAAACCTTGCTTTTTTGTTTTTAAAGAGCAGACACCGAGGCTGGCCCTGCTTTTGGAGCCTCCACGAGCACCGAGCGCTTCTGAATAAACCTCCAGCCCTCCGGCTGCTGGGAAGCTGCCTCCTCGCTCACCGCTGTGCTGGGGAGAACCAGGCTGTCACCGGGGCTGAGCCGTGGGCTCGACGGTGCTGGGAGCCGCGTGTCCGGCTGCCCGTGGGCCCCACAGCACGAGGGAGCGTGGGAGGCTGTGTCCAAGCTGGTGGGAACCGCTGCCGCTGCTGGGTTTAAGAGGCCTCTGAAGAACAAGGACATGGATGTGTTAAACATGCGGTGGAGGGGCTTCACTGCAGAACTGGTCTTAAAAAATAATAAAAAAAAAAGAGATTAGAGAAAAATTCCCTAAGAGCAGTGGCAAAAATTCTCTCACCTACTAATTATTAACTTGTAAATAATTATTATTATTCATTTGTATGGGAAGATCTCCTATTGTGGTAACTCCAGCAAACCTCCAGCAACTCACCCTTGTTCCAGCCTTTAGGAAAACCCTTCTCATCTCAGCAGGATGGAGCAGGGGCTGTTTAGTGAGGAAGGGGAGGGACAGTCCTGTCTGAGCTGCTGCTGTGCTTTTCCAGGGGCCACTGCAGCCTCATCCCATCCCATCCCGTCCCATCCCATCCCATCCCATCCCATCCCATCCCATCCCATCCCATCCCATCCCATCCCTGCCACAGCTGCCAGAATCCACCAGCACGAGCCGGGTGCTGCGGAGGGCTGGCAGGGCTCTATCCTGCAATCAGCACATCCAGGGAAATTCCAGTACTTCCCAGGTTTCTGGGAGGCAGGGAGCAGTGTGTCAGCACCCGGGGAGGTTGTGGGTCCTGGGTGGGTGCTGCTGGGTGCCCTCTCCATGCCTCTGCTGCCCCGGGGCTTGGAGGGGATTGAACTTGTAGAAAAAACCAAGCATCTCCCAGCTCTCCATCAGCCAATGCAGCTCTATGTGGTGTTTGCTGGTGCTGGCAACGAAAACCCCTGGGTTTGGCAGCTTATGACAATCATACAGCTCCCAGCACCACGACCGTCCGGCTCCCAGCACCCGCAGATGTGGGGCTCGGCCGCTGCGATGCCACCAGCAGCATCAGCAAACATTCTGCGGGCAGGATGTGACCCCAAGGCTGGCCAGCTCAGCAAACCCACCCGAAACAGGAATTTCTGCCAGTCTCCCGAGTTCACCTGGTGGTGCTGGAAGGAGCGAGCTGGTGAGGGGTAGATATAAGGACCTAAATTTCCAGGGCCGCTGTAGCCCCCCCAGCTACCCCAACACTGACAGAGCAGAGCAAGTCACTTCTTGTCCCTCTGACACCCAGGCTGACCATCGCTCCCTCGCTGCTGAAGAGCCTACAAGGATTAAAAATGCAGATTTTTTAAAATAAAAATCAATAATCGTAACAAAGCAGCCAGCACAGCAGCATGATAGGTAATTTATTTTATTGCATTTTATAATGCCATTGTCCATACAGATTACATGCAGCTAGATCTACTGTACAAGGGTTTACCGTCTGCCAAAGCAGACACACGGAAGTTCAGAGTACAAATACACAGCAATGCTATTTCCTTTATACAGCACGAGGGATGCGGCAGTGAAGGCGGCGGCGGGAGAGAAAGGGTCACTTTGTACACATCCTCCCTCCCCTCCGCCCTCCAGCCCCCTCGGACCTCGGACCTCGTCTCACCTCCCCAGCATCACCTTCCCCCCCAGCGCCAAAGAGGATGGAAAAAAAAAAAAAAAAAAAAAAGGGGTAAAAAGGTTGTGGCAGGGTTGGCGCTTCCCCAGAGCGGGCGGGGGACGGGGATGTCCCCAGCCTGGGCACCCACCTGGGTACCCCCGGGGCCATCACGGGCAGCTCTGGGGTGTGGAGGGTCCCCCGAGCCCCTGGCTCTGGCCTGTCCCTCCTTTCCCCAACACTTCCAGGACAAAAACCTAGATCCAGGGAGATCCTCTTGGGGGGTGAGGCTGGCCAGGTGTGTAAACAAAGCAAAGAAACCCTTTGGTTTAACACAAGTTTGGCTGCTGCTTTCCCTTCGCCTCCGCTGGCCTCCCCAGCAGCCCCCCAGTGCTACCAGCACCCTCTCCCTTCGAGTACCAGTTTCCGACCCTGACAGCTCTACCCATGCTAGCTATTTGTGGGGGGCAGAAAAAATCATTGGCAAAAAAAAAGGAGAACATGGAAAACTGAGTAATCCGTCAGTGAGAGATACCAGAAAAATGCCTTTACTTACAGAGAGGTGCCCAAACCTTCCCCTTGCAGAACTGCCCCGGGGGGGGGAAAGAAACAGAAAATAAGACAAAAAAAGTCCAGAAAAAAATCCAAAAATAACAATTTGTGTTGAAAGGTTTAAACCCAGTATATATATATCTCAATATATACAGACATACATTTCTGCCACACATTGCGTTTGGTCCTTTAGCCTTCTTTCTCCCCTCTCCCTGCCTCTGGGCGTATGTTTGAGGTAAGACACACAGAATTTTGTAAAATTCAAACCAGCAAAAAATAAACCAGAGGAGTGAGAGGGGTGGGCACGGGGGGAGGCTGGGAGGGGACACAGTACCTGGGTTCGGATGGGACCCTGCAGAGGCAGCCGGGCTGGGCGGGGGGTAAGAGAATGAATTAAATTTACCCCTGAGTATCAAACCGGGCATGTTTCCCGTGAAATCACCCACCGTGATTCCCGTTTCAGCAACGGCCGGGGAAGAGGCATCACCTGGAGCCACAGGATTTTCCAAACCTGTGCATGTGTTTAAAGAAAAAAAACTCCTTTATATTTATATATTTATTTATATATATATAATATATATATAGTGCTCTTCGGAGCCAGGATGGCAGCTAAAGACCTATAGGAATATACGGTGCGGAGGGGAAGGCGCCAGGTTGTCCTTGTTGGGCCTGGGGGTGATGGCGTACGGGGGTTTTGGCTGGACCCGGGAGGCATTTTGGGGATGTCTGTACCTCTGGAAAAGCTTGAAAAAAGAAACAAATCACACCCCGAGCAGGAACCGCAGCAGGAGCTGGAGGGTTGGCCAATGCTGGGTGAGCTCCGTGCCTGGACTGCCTTGGATTTTGCCGAACCAAATGAAGAAACCAGGGGGGCTGCACAGCTGCTAAAAAAATGGAATTTGAAGAGCCTGAGGAAGGCGAGGGGAAAGGCCCCATGGAGAGCAAAGGAAGGGGAGCAGCTACTGAAAGACACCCCCCCCCCCGACCCAGGGAGGGGGTCTGAACCCACACAGAGCTCACAGCCCCGTGGATGTGGGGCAGGACCCGCCAGCAGATCAGCCCCAGCAGCGGGTGGGTGCCGGGGCCCGCAGCACCCCCCACCCGCCGGCGCGCTGGCCCGCAGCCCTCCCCGCAGCCCTGCGAGCTCCGTGCCCGCACACATCGGGCTGCAAAACCTCCCCCCTCCGTGCAAACGACAAAACTACACCAGTACAAGGCCAGGTTGAGGCCAGGTCGTTCCCTCCCCAGGGTGTCCCAGATATGCTGGAGCAGCACGAGGGGTGACACCGGGTGCCGGTGCTGCCCTAAGAGGCACAATTACCTCCCACCCGGGGCAGATGCAAACCAAAAACCCAAAAGCCTGGATGGAGGCAGGCAATCCCCTGCCGAGGGTGAACCGTGGCTGAGCAGCAGCGGAGGGGGGGGCCAAGGGCTGCACCCCAACATCCACCCCGGCCATCCCTCCCTGCTCCTTTGTAAAAGTAAAGCAGCAGTGCGTGACACTGGCCTCCCTCCAGCAACACTCGCCTGCGGCAGCTGTAAACTTGTTTAAAACAATAACTTAAAATGAAAGGACTGGGGGAAAAAAAAAAAAAAAAAAGGATAAAAGGAAAAAAAGGAAAAAAAAGGAAGAAAAAAAAAAGGACAAAAGGATAAAAAGAAAAAAAGGAAGAAAAGAAAAGAAAAAAAAAGGAAGAAGAAAGAAAAAAAAAGGGGAAAAAAAAAAAAAAAGAAAGCAGATGGGGAAAATACACGGCGCCTCCAGCCTCGCAGCTCCTTTGGAGGTACAGGGTGGGGATGGGGCTGCACCCCCACGGCAAGAGATGGGGTCCGGTTTGTGCCCCCCCCAGCCCGGGCAGGGTCTTTGGTGTCCGGCAGAGCCCGGTGGGGGCCGGCAGCAGCGGGGACGGGCCCCGAGAGGCCGGAGGGCGAGGGGAACCTCCCCGCCCGGTTATTGCGGCGGCGGCGCGGGGAGAAACACGGGTCGAGTGGAGACACCTAGCGAAGGCCGGCACGGCACGGCGAGCACCCGTGGGGCTGCGGAGGGCAGGTCTGGCAGCATTTTCTGGGGTTTTAGGGAGGGGAAAGAGCCCCTCTGCAACACCAACCAGGGGAGGGATGCTGGTGACCGCCCCCCAGCCCGGTAATAGCCCCACTGGGTCTGCGCATCCCCCCCCGCCCCCCCGGCGACGGCTGCTCCCCGAGGGTCTCAGCATCCCCTGGATGGTGTCGGGGTGGCACAGAGGAACAGGGCTGGGGGGGGGGGGTTTGCTCAGCATGGGGGAGTCAGGGACCCCTCCCTGTCTTTGCAGCCACCTGGGTATCAAGGATGCAACAAAAAGGATGATCCGAGGGACGGGCTCACCCTGGGGGCGCATGCCACAGGGAAAAGAGCCCCCTGGGGATGTCACAGAGGTGATGAACGGGGGACAAAAAAAAGCACACACCAGTCCCCCTGCCCCCCACCCCCCCACCCCCTGCCCCAGACCCACAGCTGTGTGTTGCATTTACAACCCAAACTGCAGCTCCTGGGGTGCCGGCGCCAGGACCCCAGCACGGGGCTGGGGGCCATGTGCTGGGGCAGTGACGCAGCCCCCACCACTGACGTCTCAACCTGGGGTACCCAGGGACAGGGAGGGACGGAGCAGCACTCAGAGCCGCTCTGGGAGAGCCCAGAGCTGGGCTCAGAAACAAGAGCAGCTCCACACCCATCATAGCAAGTGCCCCAAGACCCCGCTGAGTGCCAGGACAGCCAGTACCAGCCTGGCTGTGCCAGAGAACGTGCTGGTCCCCGAGGCCAGCACGGGGCACCGGGGAGGCCATGGCTGCCTGCCAGGAGAAGCCCAGCGCTGGGTACCCACATCACCACCACAGAAAGAAAGAGCAGGGAGAAGAGGGGTGTTTGGTTGTGTTGTTCTCGTTATTATTAATATTTTTTTTTTTTTTTTTTTTTTTTGGCATTAATACCATCTGTTCACCTGAACTACGGACCTTCTGTCTCTAGAAATCTTTTGGTATCTTCCCATCTGGACGCACACGCACACAAAAGGATAACAAAAAGAAAAAAGAGGAAAGCAGGAGCCCCGGCGACAGCGGGCTCGGCTCACTGGCCACGGCCAGGTTTGGCTACCACGGGGCTTCACCGGGGTCGGCTTTGCTACCAGGAGGATGGCTGAGCAGTGGCTCACCGCCGGGCTCTGCCCGCGCCAGCTCCTCTGTGGGTGACCCCAGGAGGAGGCTTGGTGGTGGTGGATGCTGCCTCCCCACACCATTGCCCATCCCTGGAGACCCTGCCCCGGTTTTGGAGGAGGAATCGGGGCACGCAGAGGGGCTGGGAGCCTTTCCCTGAAGTTGAAGTGGGGCCATGGGCCATCCCAGCATGGGCTGGGAGAGGTGTCACCCCGCTGCAGCTGATGTCGAGGAGGAAGCGGGGAGCTGTGTCCTCGCTGCCTGGCGCTGGTGGTCGGCTGGGGATGGTTATCACTGCTGGGTGCCACCAGCCCCCCCACCAGCAGGGACTGGGGGGCTCGGGGAGGGAGGCTGCTCTGCTTGCCGGGCAGTTTAGCAACGTGCTGGAGGTGACAAGGCAAAGGGGACACAGTCCCACCGATGTGCCGGTCCTCGTCCTTCCCCAGCTGCAAGACAACGGTGCAAGCCCGACATCCAGACCGTGGTAGAGGACTCGCCCCCGTTTCTGCTGTTTCTTCCCCCAAAGGTGGGTGGAGGCAGCATGTGGGCAGGGTCCACGGTCCCTCCTAGTGCAAAACCCGCTGGGGGACGGAGAGATGACAGCGGGCTCCTGTCATCACCTTCCCTCCCCGGGGCGGTTGCTGGCGGAGGCTCGAGCATCGCTGGGTGACGGAACACCGCAGGGGAAGAGGGGACAGAGGTGCCCTCCCCTGTGCCCATCGTGCACGGGGAAGGAAGGAGGGACCATTTCGGACAGAAACAACCTACCATCCTCGTTCACCAGTCACTAACCAAGGGAGGAGGGGAGAAAAAGTCCAGCTCTTGGGTTTTTGCTTCTCGTGTCACGGGATGTCCCCCGCGGCAGAGGTCGGTCAGTCACCGGGGGCTGCAGCGCGGGGCAGTGGGGAGCGTGAGGGACGCGCCGTCAGCAACAAGTTGTTGCACCAAGGAAACCTTTTTGCTTTGTGGAAGTGCCTTTAAGAAACAGGTTAACGCCGAAGGTCACCTTGGGGGAGGTGGGAGCCATCACTTGGACTCCGGCCAGGAGGGTGGGAAGGGTTTGCCCCTCGGTGGGGAGGAGGAAGGGGTCCTTAGGACAAGTCTTCCACCGGCAGCTCCTCCTCCAGGTCCCTGTCGTCGGGAATCGTCACATTCTGGTTGGTGGTGGCCATCAGCGAGACAGGTCTGCTGTCATCCTCTGCCTCGGCGGGTTCCTCCTTCACGTGCACTGGATGGCTGCGGGGAGGGAAGCCTTCAGCCTCGGGGAGCCGGTCCCGCTGGATGCGACCCCATGAAGTTCTCAGCTCTCCCCCTCCCCATCCCTGCGCTGCCCCTCGCCCACAGGACAGGAGCCACGGGAGGCGACAAGCGGCTCCCAGTGCCCGACGTGCCGCTGTCCCTTAGCTCCAAACCCTCCGGCAACACCCACCAGCCCCATCCCTCATCCCCTCTCCCCCGGCCAGGCTGACCTGTACTGCTGCGGGGACAGGCGCGGGCTGTTGCTGCCGTTGCTGTTGACCTGCTCCACGGTGCTGCTCACGTCGTCGTGGCCCACGTGCAGCATGCCGCTGGCGGAGCTGGTGTTGATCATGGTGGGGCTGTTCAGCAGCGGGAAGCTGCTCTCCGCCAGCGCAGCCTGTAACAGAAAGTGGCAGCAGCTAGAGGCACGGAGGATGAGAGACCGTGGTGGAAAACAGGACCGCGGCGCGACGAAGGTTTAGTGCCCGCCGAATCCCTGCCAGGGACGGGGCTGCGTCCTTACCTGGTAACTTGCATTAAGTGCTCCGTAACCGAGTCCTGAAATCATGTTTTTGACTAAAGTCGGACTCCTGCAGAAAGAGAGAAAGCAGAATGATGCACGGCTGAGCGCTCCCGGCCCGGGGATGGCAGGGGTTTGGCGGGTGCGAGTGCGGCTCCCGGGCTGTGTCCCGTGGGAAAGGACCCACCCTGTCATCTTTGGTGGCCTTCGCTTTTGGTACTCGTGCTCGTCGACGGTCCAGACGGCTCCCTTGACGTTCTCCACGCGCACGAAGCACTTGTGCAGGCTCAGGTTGTGGCGGACGGCGTTCTGTGGGCAGAGCGGGCAGGAGAGCTCAGCGGCACAGCCCTCACCCTTCCACCTGGACCCTTCCTCTTCCTCCCCATCCTCCTCCTCACCCAGCCCCTGCGGGTCCCCACGCCTCCAGGCTGTCCCGGGCTGTCGGCTTGTGTACAGCCAAATCCCCTGCAAAGCCACCCGGGGATGCTGCAAATGCTCAATCACACCGTCAGCCCCGAGAGGGTTCAGGAGCCGAGTCCCCGAGCCACACGTGGGACATGACCCCGTTTTCTGGGCCTTGGCTGGACGCCGGGGAAGATGGGGACAGTGTGGGACAAGGGACAGATCACACCAGCAAGGACCCAGGAACGGAGCCACCCTGTCTGCTGCAGCTCACTTGGCGATGCTTGGCAAAGCCAGCTAATCTTTTCCTTTCTTTTTCTCTTCCCCCCACCCTCCCTTTTTGGTCCTTTCCCTCCCTTTCTTCTTTACATCGACCATCTTTACATTTCTAAATGTAAAATAAAGAGACACACACGTAGGCAGACAGCGCAGCCCCGAGAGATACCAGCTCCCTTTTCCCCTTCCAACTCCCTGCCATTTGCTACTGCCCCTATTTCATTACCAATTTTAATTTGCCTCTAATTAAATCCTGTGTATTTTTCCGACTCACTTGCTAATCCATGAGGGAGGCAGGAGGCTGGAGTGGAATCTCTCCGAGCTATAATTACAAAGGGCCTAATCACGCCGGGGCTCTGCCTTTGAATAAATTTCCTTGCATTAAGGTTCTCAGATTCTCTGCCTTGCAAATGAGAATGACCCCAATTTCAGGAAGTTGGCCTCGGAGGGGTTTTTTTTTTTATATATTTTTTTTTTTTATTTCGAGTCCTGATTCGTGATGAGAGACTAATTCGTTACGCTAAAACATTAACAGCAATTTAAAAGGTCGAACGGTGGCTGTATAAACAAAGGAGCCGGCCAACACAACAAGGCAAAAGGAGACACAAGGACTGAACCCCCCCACGCTGGGAAGTGTTAGAGTGCCTGGAAACTCATCAAATTGCGCTGTCCCTCACTTTTGCTTTTTGATTTAAGGACAAAACCAAACAAAGCTGGGCTCCTTCCCTCATCCTCCATCCATCCATCCATCCATCCATCCATCCATCCATCCATCCATCCATCCATCCATCCATCCGTCCGTCCGTCCATCCATCCATCCATCCATCCATCTTCCATCCATCTTCCATCCATCCATCCGTCCATCAGCCACTGCCCTGCACCCGCTGCCCACCCCAGTGTCCCCAGCAGTGCCATCATGTCCGGTGCCACCACGCTGGCCCTGGTGAGCGCCGGGTCGCACGCTGACAGGCAGCGGGGACGGGCAGGCTCCTGCCCCTCTCGCTGTTTGGCAGAGCCAGCCCGAAGGGGAAACTTTGCGAGCGGCTCGCTGGCTCCCGGGAGCTGGTTCCTGGGGAAGGAGGTTTGGGCACGGTCAGTGCTGTTTGATGTGATTTAGGCGGGGGGGGAACTGGGAACCCCTGGGCCGCACCAGGAGGCTGCTGGTGAGCAGCCGGCCCGGCTCCTCGGGCGATGCTCGGTGCGGTGTAGAGCCAGGTCCCTCGTGCCAGCCCAGTGCCATCGCCGCTCACCAAAAGCTCCATCTGGGGGGGGAGAGGCATCCCTCGTCCTCAAACCCCGTGCTGGCATCACCCAGAAAGGAGGGTCCAGCTTGCACCCAGCACCACACAGACAGATGTCCCGGGGAGCTGGAAATCCTGGGGGACCCCAGACACCGCTGTGCTCCTGGCTCAGCAAGGGAGCAGGATGAGCCCCTGGTCCCTGCTCTGTCCTTGCAGCGTCTCTGCAAAATCCCCGCTCCCTGCCCGAAGTCCAGCCGGGGCTGGGTCCTGCCACTGCCCTTGAACCCCTGTCCCCTGGCGAGCAAACACAGGACTTCCTCCCCTGGCCGGGGCCGGATCCTGCCCCGCACTCCCCTTCCTCCTTCCTGTGGGCGCAGGGGACTCCTCATCCAAACAAAGCCCTGATTAAAGGTGAGAAGAGTGGCAAAACCGAAACCTTTTCCTGCACGCGGAGCCGCAGCCCCAGCCCAGCAGTGCCCACGTCCCCCCCCGCCACCCCCTTGGTGACACCCCCTCTGCTTCAAGGCACCGGCGGGTGTGTGTTTGCAAAGGCAAAAGTAGAGATAAAAATAAATCCTGGCATGGGGCAGGATGCGATTCAGCATCACCAGAGCCTGGGACACCCCGCCCCTGGTGCTGGGTGTCGGGCAGGGTGCTGGCCCCAGGACACGGAGGTGCCAGGCGAGACCCCCGACGTGGGAATCCTCCCACTCGGCATTGGGGGTGGGTCCCCTGCCTCCTCCTAACGTGGCTTTTGTATTTCGACAGTGTTTGTTCAGTGTGAGACTTGGCTGCTCTGTTTGCTTCTCATCTTTGTCTTTTCTAATGATGTTTGCTTTACGCCCCCGGCCCGGCTCCCCATGCCGTGCTGGGGGTCTCCCTGTGGGCCCCCACACAGCACCATCGCTCTGCCCCACCATGGGGATGGGGTACCCACCTTGGCCCCCGGCACCCCTGCCCCATCCTGGGGTAAAGCTACAGCAGGAGACGAGGGAGAAGCTGCAGCAAAAACGGTGGTTTTCCAAAGAGTGGAAATACATTATTTTTTCATGCATGTTCCCCCTCCTTCTAAAGAAGCCTGGCCTTGGACACTGAAAGTTGTGAAGGGAATCACCCCCCCCCCCCGACTCTTTTTAATTCCCTGCCATTGCTTTTAGTGGCAGAACAGGGAAAAATAGAGAGCAGCAAAAAGGGAACCAGAGGGGCTGGGGGATGCCCCTCTGAGACATCAACTCTGCCCATGGGTAGCACAGGGTGTAGGGGAGTCACAATGAAAAAGCTCCAAAACATTTATTCCTTTCAGCTAGTAAAAGGAAAGAAAAAAAGACATTTTCGCATGTCGTTATCTCATTCCACAGATGGGGAAACTGAGGCACGGAGCAGGTAAAGTGCTGCCCTGGGCAGCCCCCGCTCTGCTCTGGATGGTGAGACACCGTCCTGGGAACAGCGCCGGCCGCTCCGGGCTCTCTGCCCCGACGCTCCCCATCACTCCCCACCCACTCTCCCCAAATCTGGGGTGTCCCCGGGGGGCCCGGCTGGGGCCACGGCGGGGGCCAGTGATGCTCCCAGCGATGCGGTGACGGCTTGCAGTGCCGCACGAGTGCCGTGAGGGGGACTCCAGACCGACGCCAGGCCACCGCCAGCACCAAAAATGGCCCAGGCACCTCTGACCGCTCCTGCCCGGCTCCTGCCCCCTGCCTTCCTCCCGCTCGGCGCGCGGGGATGCTCAGGACAGGCCGTGCCAAAGCCAGGGGCCATCCATAAAGCTTTGGAACCAAAATGCCTGTTATTCACCCGAAGTTTGCTGCGGAGAAACAAACCCTTGCTACGGCCAGCTCTGATCTGCAGCAGCGACACACGGGGGCCCTGGGCTCCCGAATAACTGATTCCTCCTTAATCCTTTCAAAATGCACCATCTTGTTTGCATCTCACTTATTCTAATATTTTTTTTTTTTTCCAAGTGTTAGCTTCCCTCTGCCACTTCTCACTGCCCTGAGCAGGAGGAAGCTGTGTCTCAGTAAATACATGCAGCAGGAAATAATAAATAAATCTTCGCCAGTCGGGGCAGTAACTGCTGCTTCCCACAACTTCTGAGATGCATTTTCTCAGTTCTCAATTTCTAAATAATCAAGGGGGGGAGCAGCCTCGGCACCCACGCACTGCCCCAAAATTCACACCCATCAGCCCAGGCCAATGACAAATGGCTCCTGGGTGCCAAAAACTTTCAATACCTGCCCGTACAGCGCCGTGTACCGGGTGAGGGGAGCTGACGGGGCACAGGCACCCACTCAGGGTCTCGCAGCGGAGCCACGGGCGCACCCACTGGCTGAAGGTCCCTCCAGCCACCACCACCCCCCACGAACCAGCACCCACACCCCCAGCCACCGCCGAGACCCGGCCACCACGGCACCTCCCGCTCGCAGCGTGCCACCCGCCCCCGGGTTATCATTAACCTTATTTGCTATTTCGAGTGTCTCGCTCTTTTCTCTGCCCTTTTCCCGGCGATGCTCCAGCCCCGGCTCTGCAGAAAGCCCCGCGTTTCTACAGCGTCGTATCCTACTGCATGGGCGACGTGTCCCCAGAGACCAGGGAGGCATTTTGCCGGGGAAAAATGCGGGATTTAGCCACCAAATAGTTTCACGCACCATCTCAGAGCTGTGCAATGAACTGGTCCTTTACCACAGGTGCCCCTCTAAGCTGGAGCATCTCCCGTAGCAGGTAGCCCCGGGTGGGATGAGGTGAGCCCTGGGTGGGATGGGGTGAGCCCTGGGTGGGATGGGGAGAGCCCTGAGTGGGATGGGGTGAGCCCTGGGTGGGATGGGGTGAGCCCACAGCTGCTCTCACCTTCCAGGTGGCTGTGTTCCTCCGGAAATAGGCAAACATCCGCGTGAACCAGTTATAGATTTCGTTCAACGTTAGCTGCCTGTCGGGGGTCTCCAGGATGGCCTGAGAAACCAGAGAGGGGACAAGAACATCACCCGCAATGCCCCAGTGGGGTTCAGTGCCCATTCTGTCATGAGGCAGGAGGGGCAGAAATGGGGGTTCAGTGGGTATGTGGGCTCCCCCAGGACTGAGAAAGGGGGGGGGGAGCGCAGCTTTGCCTGAGGTGCCCCACGGGCAGGTCTTGGGGTGCAGAGCTGAACCCCACGGCGTGAGGAGTCACTCACCTGCCGGATGAGCGAGGCGTACGTGAAGGGCGGCCGGACATCCGCGTTTTTGTAAAACTCATGATTCTGTGCAAGTTCTGGAGGGGGGGGACAAGAAACGGGGGGCGGGGTGAAGGGACCCACTCTGGGACCTGGGGACCGTGCGATGGAGGGTGCTGAGCCCCATCCCGGAGCTCACCTGAAGATATCGGGGTGCAGAACTTCTCCGAGTTTCTCCTGCGGATGGGCCCCACGTTGTGTAAAGTGGAAGAGCTGATGACGGAGGGGCCCTGCCGCAGGGGGGTGATGGGCGCCGTGGCGGAGGTGGGGGGATGAGGTAAGCCGTCGGGGAACGTGTCGGAAGTGCTCTTGGAGAGGGTGGCACTGGAGACCAGGTTCAGCTGCACGGACAGGCGGGAGGGAGGACGGACGGTTGGGCACCGGCGTGGGGAAGGCAGGGGCTGGGAGAGCCCCCGGCACGCCGGGAGCTCGGCGGGGCTGAGCCGGCTCGTGCCGCGAAACGGGCAGCGAAGGGCTTGCCGGGCTCGGCAGCGATGGGATGCAACCGTGGGATGGGATGCAATCACGGGACAGGACGCAACCACCGCCTGTCCGAGCTGGAGGAGCAGCCCAACACGCTGACACAGGCTGCGTTTCGCTCCCGCCTGCTGCACAAGGGACCCCGTTATGTGTGCTGGAGTGTGGTCGGGGCACGTCCGACCCGGGGTGCCCGTCCAGCCTGGCCACGCAGGGCTGTGGTGATGGTGGGCAGGGCAGGGAGGGGACAGCAGCCGGCAGCGAGGGGAAATGGGGGGAGAGGGGGAGGCTGCGGGGACAAACAAGAGCAGGAGAGTGACGCACGCTTACAGGTTGGCTGAAAGGCTTTGGCTCTGAAGGTCTCATGTGAAGATGGGCCATCATTGCTTGGAGACGCTCGCTCTCCTTTGCCAGCTGTGGGAGGCAAGAAGCAGAAGGGAGACAGACAGTCAGGCAGTGCTGGCAGTTGCCCACAGCCCGGAGGAGCTGCCCACCGAGCCCCCCAGCCCCGGCTCTGGGCGGGCAGCATCCCCGCAGGAGTCACCTCCTGCCTGACGCTGAGCCCTCCCAAGAGCCCCAGTGGGGCCGTGGCTCCGTGGGGGGCTGCGACACCCATCGTGGGGGGTACGGGGGCCGCCGCTGCTCCGGCTCCGTGTGTGCAGTCGGATGAAAAATCTATGGTGAAACGGAGTCATTTCCCACGCCTTCAGGCTGCCGTCCACCAGCACGGCCCCGGCCCAGCCACCCACCGCAGCCCTCGCTCTCCTTCCCAGGTGCTCTCATCCCCGTGCCTGCCGTCCCCATCCCCTTCGCCCTCCTCCAGCCTCCACTGCCTCCCGCTCACCGGCAGCTCCCTGTCCATCTGCCCGTCCCTCTGTCCGTCCACCCATCCACCCGGACGCACAACATCGCTTTAATTGCACGCTCCCGCCTGTTTACTCCCCAGAGTGCGGAGAAGGGTGAAATATTCACTGTGGCACCAGGAGAGATTTTGAGCCCGGCGGAGGCGATGGGATCTGACACCCGCTCTCTTCCCATCACTTTCCCTTTCCACCACGACCCCTCAAGCTCAGGGCTCGGCCACATCCCCATGTGCTGCCCGCTCCCCACCAGCCAAGCCCCCTCCCCGGGCGGGCGCCGGAGCCAGGAGTTGGGCGAGGAAGGAGTTAAAAGCAGGAGCCAGAGCAGAGTTTGCTGCAAGTTTGGAGCAGCTCAGATGCTTTTGCGCTGTCGTGGTGCTCATTAGAGCTGACAGGTCTCCCCTCGTGATGCAGACACTCTCCATCGGCACAGCGGGAGCTCCGCGCTGAAAACTTTATAATTGGTAGCTCCGGTGGCAGGTTCTCCTCTCTGCACACACAGCTTTCTGCTCGCCCTTCAGCTTTTTTTTTTTTTTTTTTTCTCCCCCTTCTTTCCCCTCCCCTCTTTAAGCCCCAGTAATTGCTTTCAACCTCTCTCTTTAGCGAGGGCTGGGAAGCAGGATGTGATCGCACAGCTTTGCCCAGGCGGCTTTGCAGCCTCCCCAGCTGGGAAGGTTTGGCTGTGCCCCCCCACAGCCCCCGTTATTGTAACTCCGGGCAGAGGCTCCCAAAGCTGCTGCACGTGGTGGACCGCTGCCCCCCGGGGTTGGTGTCCCCCCGTGATGACACCCACCACCATGCACAGGGATGGGCACAAACTTCTTCGAGCTCCTGCCAGCCCCTGGCCAAGCAGCCGGGCACCCAGGCACTGCCATGCCATAGGGGTCTCAGTGAGCAACCCTCTGACAGAGACCCCAGCCCCATCCCACTTTCCTCCTCGACCACTTTCAAGTCCCAAGATGAAAACCTTCCGCTTCCTCCCGTTTCACCCCCCCTTCTTCTCTATTGACCGAATTACGCACGCCACGTCGGGGAGTCGGGGATGCTGGGAAAGGCACTATTTAAAGAACTGCCTCTCCAAAAATAGCACCCTGAAGTTGGGCTCCAAAGACCACGCTCAGCCACCAAAATAAGTGGCCTGATTTCCAAGGAGCCCAGCAGCCCTGTGGCTCTCGCTGGGGTGGCACGGCTGGGCACGAGGGCTCAGATCCCACTTGTGGGCACGCACCTCCCCCAGGCAGCACATGCCTTGCAGGTCTGTGGCATCTCCTTGTACCCACAAGGATATTTTGGGCAGGAGGGGTGGCTTGTCCCTTCCTCCAGCCCCATCATAATCATGCAGGGATGCTGGTATTGATGGGGGAACCAGCTTGAGGGTCCTCCAGGTCTTGATTTCCACCAGGATGCAGCCCAGGACCAGCACTCCTATTTGGGAAGGATGCTTAAAATGAGTCCCTGGGGTGGCTGGTTATCTCACTACGAGCCCCGACCTTGCTAACACCCTCTTGCAGAGAGCAGCCAAGACACGGCGTGCAGAGCTGGAAAGGAGATGGCTTTTTAAACCCGCGTCCTTCGAGGCTGGGGTGGTACCCACCTGTATTTCCAGCTGCTGTACCACTTGCATCTGGACTCGACACTGGGCCGTGCTTCGGTCATCAAGTGCATGTTCTGTATTGAGGTGTCTGGGGAGGAGAACACGGTGGGGTTTGTGTCTGCACGTGCCCAAAATGCAGCCCCTTCCCCAGGACCACACCTGGGATCAGTCCGGACCTGCAAACCACCCTGTACCGCAGCAACGCCCGGGGACACCCATGAGGTGCCACCTGTGCCGGGGACGCTCCAGCACTGCCGCTCAAAGCATGACAACAACAAGGGAAACTGAGGCATGAAGGTGGTCAAGCAGTCTGGGCTGTGCCTCCTCCCCAAACCCGGGCTGGAAGGCGGCTGCAGACACCTGGGGCAGCCCTGAGGTGTTCAGGAGCAGCCCCTGGTTGATGGAAAGTCCTTGCGAAGGCTGCTGGCAGGAGGTGCCCAGGAGGACCTGAGGAGCAGGTTTCCAGGACAAAGGCAGCATTATGGAGGCTGACTTACACCCTCTAAGGAAACCCTTGAAGGCAGAAGGTGACATTTCCAGGGTGTTCCTCATCCTACCGCTTTTGTGCCTTATGTTTATAAGTTGCATTATGTTTATAAGGCACTTTATGTCTATAAAGCACAAGGACCTTTGGTCCTCACCGCCCTCCCTCCTTGGGGAGGGGAAGGGCTCCCAAAGGCAAGTGGCTGGTGACAGGGATGTCACTTTGTGGGGGTCCCTCACCCCCAGAGCCAGAAAAACAGCAGCCTGAGGACACAGCCGGGCCCCAAGATGTCGCAAGGCCAGGCCATGTCCTTGCTGGGGTGGGTGCAAACCTGGCAGGGTCCTCACTGGGGGAGTGGGACAGGTCAGAGGTGGGGTGTGCAAACTGTACCAGGGTCACCCTGGGAACACCCCAAAAGGTGGCATCTGATGCTGGGAAACACATAGAAGTCCCAGGGCTGCGGGCCAATGCTCTGCAGGACCAAGATTGAGGTATTTCTGCTGACACGTCCCAGGAGAAGGTGCCTCGGGAGGATCTACCCTCCGTCCGGATGGGGAAGATGGCGGGAGCCTCACCCGGCTGTTTGTGAGAGACTTCCAGCCCCAACTTGCAAAAACAAGTTAGGTAACCGGGACCAGCTGCCAAGCCTGTACGTGAGCAAACCCCCGCCGGTGCCTCAGCCCCGCTCTGCAGGGCTGCAGCTGGACCGAGCCACCCGCTCCTCTCCCTGCACAGCAAACCGAGGGCACGGCTGTTTCTTCAGGGAAAAAGCTATCGAGAACCTAGACTGTGCGAGGCAGGAACAGAGACGTCTCCCACTGACCCTCCCAGGCTTTTATAAACCACTGCTGAAAGGACGTGCTGCCCCTTTCCACCCCAGCTGCTCCATGGAGGTGATGCTCAGAGGAGGCTCGAAGCTGGTGCCCGGACTCAAAGCAAGGTCCACACTGCAGCTGGGCTCAGCCTTTGGGAGCTGGAAGTTTTCCATCCGACTGTCCCACACCCCAACACGTGCTCACGTTGGCAGAGAGGGGACAGAAACACTTCACTAGTGCTGTCTGGGAAGCTGTCCCTTGGGCAGCTTGCTCCTGTGAGCAGTGGGGGTGCTTAGGGGGCAGGCGGATGGGATGCAGGGTGCAGGGACCCTACAGCCCCGGCCAGCACAGCAAGGCTCTCCCAGCACCGTGACCTGGCCCTGGACATCCCCCACCAACCCCAGCTCCAGCTTCCAAACTGGAGCTCGCTCGTTTGCCCTGTGCCATGTAAACATGCCCAGAGAGGTGGGACGAGATGCCTTATCTAGGTTCACCCCATGAGTCAGAGGAAGGAAGAAGTAGGAGCCTGACTCAGTCACTCAATTGCCACCAGGAAATGCTCCCCCAGCCTCCCCAGCCTGCCTTCACACCTCCTCATCCTCCTGTGCAAGGCCTCTGCCCAGCTCCTTCCCTGGGAATGAGGAGGCCGGGTTGGTCTGAGGGATGCTTCCACTGGCGCCGGCCTCGAGTGCATGGCAGCGGACAGGATTGGTTTGTAAAAACCCCAAAATCTTGCTGATGGAGAGCAAAGCGTGCACCGGCGCGTCTCGGCTGCCGCGCTGAGCAGGCAGCCGGAGAGGCAGAGGGGGGAAGGAGCAAGCAAGCCCGTCAGTTCCTTCTGATGTCTTTGCTAAAAATCCTGGCTACAAAGAGATCTAATTGCAAATGAACTAATTAAGTAAACCTCTGACGAAGCGTGAAAACAATTTGTTTGACCCTGACGCTAGCAGAGGGCTCTTCGACAGCGGAGTTAATCAGTCAGCGCCGGAGCCCACAAGCAGTGTCAGCGGGCTGCCACGCCACATCTGCTTCCTCCCCTCCTCTCGCCCCCCAGGAGGGGACCTGCAAACTCCCCTCGCCTGCTGCTCGCTCCTGCCCACTGCACCGGGTCTCTTCTCCTCTAGCAGCAATCCTTGGTGTTCCCTCCTTTTGCACGGGTCTCCCCATCCTGGCTCTGGGCAGACAGACTTTGGGGTGTCCGAACCCATTGCCAGGGTCTCCCTCTCTGCCAGCCCCATGCCGTCCTGGCCCCAGAACGCAGGCTCTCTCCTCCTCCATGAAAACCTCTCCCAAAAAGGGGAGCACTTACTTGACAAACTGTCCCAAGTCCTCACAGAGGGTTTCGCAGCCGGGCCACTTGCACTCTCCGTGGCCGTAGAGCGGGTGGGAGCCGGGGGTCTCTTCGTGGGAAGAGCTGCAGAAGAGGGAAAGGGACTGTCAGATGGGGCAGCCGTGATGCTCCAGCGTTCCCGTGCATGGGGCCAGCCCTCGGGGACCCCTGGGAGACCCCACAGCAACAGTTCCCTGTCCTCTGTGGGCACATGGGCACAGCAAAACAGTGATAGGACTTGTTTATGGGGTGGGCAGAAACCCCCCCCAACCCTCGTCAGCCCCACAAGCGATGGATCCCGGCCCCTTCCACCTCTTTGGGGGTAAAAACACAAAGTGCCAGGGCCCGACCCGGCTCTACCTGTCCCTTCTCGGCGTGTGCATGGTGCTCTGTCCATTGGGCAGAGGGTGATGGGAAATGGGAGGCGAGACCTTGGCGGCCGAAAACGAGGTAGAGTTGGAGGTGTTGGTGGTGAGGTCGAGACCTTCTTGCTTAATGCTGTCCTCGACGGGCTGGGCGGCCGTGACCTCCTTCCAGAGCTGCTGGAGGTCCGAGGGACACACAGCTACAGCACGGGGAGAAAGCACCCGCTGTCAGCAGGGAGAAGGAGCAGCACCCACTGGCACCCGTGCAGCAGGCTGGCTCAGGACCCTGTGGGCTCCCTCCCTGCCTGGCTGGCACAGCTTGGCTCCCCAAAGCTCAATAAATCATCACCCGAAGCTGGGCACAGCCCTCTGTGCTGGCAGCCGGGGAGGAGAGGCTGCACAGCCCCATTGGGAAGCCGAAAACAAGCCACCCACAGCACCTGGGGAGCCCTGCAGAGCTGTCCCCGGAGGGGAGGAGACCCCAGCTCCCCACACCCTGGCACCCCTCTGCAAGAGGAAGCTGGGGGGAAATCCTGCACTCAACCCAGCTCAAACTCTCCCAGGCTCCTCCGGCCGTTAATGCAATCCAGCCCCGAACTTTAGATGAGTGCATTAGGAAAAGCAACGCCCCAGCCTCCCCTCGCCTGAAGCAGGGAGAAATTGCAGCTGTGGGGGGCCCCAAACGTGCTCCCCACCCCGGGGAAGGGGTCCTTACCTTGGGGCAGGGTCTGCAGGGGTACGGAGCCCTGCCCCGGCGGGAGGCTCACCAGCCCCTGGCGCTGCAGGTTTAACAGATGCTGCTGCTGGAGCTGCTGCATCTGCAGGAGCTGCTGCTGGAAGGCCAGCTGCTTGTTCCCCAACGGCTGCTGGGAGACAAAAGGGAGGAATCAAAGCGCGTTATTTCCAGCCTCGCAGCAGAAGCCCTTTGCAGGGGAGGCGGGGGCCCGGCGGCGGCAGCGAGGGATGCCCGTGGCGGTGGGACCGCGGCCGTGCGTGCCTCCGTCCTGCTGCTGGGCCTGCTCAGCTTGCGGCGGAGCCGGACGGAGGCTTTGATCTATCGGAAGAGGAGGGGAAGGAAAGGAAAGGGGAAGGGAAAAATAAAGCACTGAAAAGAGAGGGAGCGAGCGGAGCTGGGGGCTTGCTCAGAGCGGAGCGCCAGCTCTGCCTGCGAGGTGAGCGAACACACAGACCTCAGCTCTGGGGTCCCATACAGGGAGGCTCAGATCCCACAGGCACCAAATATCACCAAAAGAAAGGGGGGCTCCTGGCACCCAAAAGGCATCCGGGATGCACAGGACCCTCCCTTAAGCAGAGAAACGGTCCCTATTTGCCAAAAATGACCATTACGAGCCCCTACTTGGTGGGGGGCAGAAAACAACTGTCTGCAGGGGAGCCGGTGCCCAGCACCACTACAGATGCCCCCACCCTGGCCATGAGCATCCCCCAGGTAGGTGACTCTCTCACCCATCCCCAGGATCCGGCCATGCTCTGACTGGCGTAGCCAGCCCTAAACTAGTTAGGCAGGACAGATCCCTGGGGAGGCACCAAGAAATCCATGAGAATTAACTGAAGGGGAGAGAATTCAATTAGGGATGGGGACAGGCAGCTGCTAATCCGAGCTGGCCACGAGAGGGGAGCTGCCCCGGGCCTGCCTGGCCTCATTAGCGGGGCAGGCATCTCCGTAACCCCTTGAACCCCTCTGTTTGTGCAGACATTGTTTGCAGGTTGCGAGGAGCCGGGCTGGCAGGCAGTGTGAGCTGGTTGTGCCACGCCGACCAGCCCCGGCAGCAGCCTGGGGTCTCCGTGGCAGCTCCTTTATCCTGAGCAAAAGTGCCGGGGGCCCCCCTGGGCAGAGCAAGCCCCCACCTCGGCACCTCCCCTGATCTCGCTGCACTCATGAGTGGGGTCACTTTGCAGCCCCATGGATTGGCCCCAAGAGAAGTGTTTTCACGTCTGCATTCTTACTGATGAGCACAAGAGCTCTGCAATAGGAAACATCTATTTTTTAATCATCTGGCTGGGTCTGAGCACTGTGGGGATTCAGGCTCACGGTGCACCGGGGATCCCAGGGACCTGGGACAGCCCCACCTCGCTCCTTCCATGATCCCCGAGGCTGCATCTCACTCTCTGCTCAACAGGCAACAGCGGATTCTCCGTGGCAAACCCAGTTCACGGCTTAGTTTGGAATCAGAAGGTGCTGTTGTACCCGAAGCAGCACCCTGGACCTGTTGTCCCCTGCAGATGCTGCTGATGCTCGGCTGTGGATTTGTGAAACGGAGGGCGAGGACGGGCTCCAGGCACTGCCTGGCAAAATCCCTGTGGTCTGCAACGTCAGGCACGACAGCGAGTTCTGACTAGGGCACAGAGAGAGTTTAAATCTGGTTTCTCAGCCTCAGAGGGGTGTGCGGACTCCTCCCTGTCCTGTCCACCTCGTAGCCACGGCAGAATTGATCCAGAGTCACGTCTGGATCCTCTCTGGCTTTGCCCCAGTCCAGCACCTCTGACACTTGAAGATAAAGGCAGAGATCAAAGTGATTTCTGCTCAGTGAAGAGAAATCCCTGCGCTCGCCCTCGCTCCTGAGCAAGGTGCTGTGCCAGGAGGGCTTCAGGCCACGGGACTGGAGGAGACCATGGACTGTAGGACCGTGACGGAGGAAAAAAGGCAGGACCAGGCTGTGCACCCAAGGGCCTTAACAGAGGCAACACGGTCCCCTACAGTGTCCCCATCCCCTGCAGAGAGGAAGCTCTGCCACTGCGTGGGATGGACACGCATGTCCTTGGTTAGAAACGGCAGCTGGGACAGGACTGGATGGGATGGGACAGGATGGGATGGGCTTCTCCTCCTCTTCCCGGCTCTGCCACCGCCCTCGCCGGGGGCCCCAGGGCAAGCCTGGGCTCCGCACAAACACAGCCCCATTCATGGCACTTCCAGGCTGCGGCGCAGGAGGAAATTGGGAGCGGATGAAGTCATGAGGATCCCCGGGGCACGTCGCCTGTGCCTCACAGACCAGCTGGGCTCTCCTGACTCGGCCTCCCCAGAGCTGTGGCCGGTGGAGTCAGACCCCCCCCCCCCCCCCCCCGAGCAGCCCTGACCCACGTGTGGTTCTGGCAGGGACGATGCTGTCCACTCCTTCACGTGCTCCAAACCCACGTGCACATCCTTCCCGCTTCACTAGGCCACGAACAGAGGGACCAGCCCCGGGAATACAAGTCCTGGTTCTTGGTGGATGCACAAACGCGTGGGCTAAGCCACACCAAGGGCCACTTCTCTCTGGGGAAGCCAATTTGCCCGTCCCTCGAGAGCAACCGCTGCACCGCAGAGCCAACGAACTGCACGAGCTCAAAAGCACCGAGTGTGACGGGTGAAGAGGTGCACCCACGTGCAAACCCACCCAACAGCACCCACCAGCCTGGGGGGCTCTGAGTCAAGAGTTTGCCCTGGGGAAGGCGGGGTGGCGAGAGCCTGAATTCCAGCCCCAGCCTTATCGAAAACTTCTCTCCCCGGCCATCGCCCCCCCGAGCTTCCCTTATCTCCATTCCACTCGGCAAGCCTCAGCCCACCAAATTCCGGCTGAGTCCCTCCCAGATGGGACCCCCCAGCACCCACCGGAGGAGCCTGCTCTGTGTTAGGGCCAGATCCTGCGTTTGGCCCCCACACCCCCCCCCCCCATTTCCATCGCGGGGTGGCTCGGGGCCCGCAGCTTCGCCAGCACTCGGCGTACATTAGACGCAGATGACTGGGTGCAGCTACCGGGGTAAGAGCTGCCGTCACTTTGATTTATGAGCACATCAGGAGGAGTTTCGGCGTGACACACGGGACTGACAGGAGCAGTTCATTAAGCTGACACCGAGGTTAGGCGGCAGGCAGCCCCCCCGCGCCACCCCCCGCCTCCCCTGCCCCGCCAGACTCGGGAGACGGCAAACCCCCTCCACCCCAGCAGCTTTGGGGGCACACAGAGACCCACTGGCCTTGACCTCAGGGGATATTGGGGTCTCTGCACCCGGATGCTGATTGCAGCAGCCGGGCTTGGAGAGGCAAAGCGGCCGGGAAAAGAGCGGGACGGCACACATCGGCTTTGCTGCTACTTGCCACGAGGGCCAGGGGCTGCCCAGAGCCATCCCAGCCCTGCGCTGCAGCTCCTTGCTCCCCCCACGCCCAGGTTGCTCGCCCTTACACCCTAAGGCAGGAAAATGCTCCGGTCTGGGCTGGGATGTCCCAGCTCAGCTCCATCCCGGCGGGATGCATGGATGCACGGATCAGCTGCCTTGCTCAGCCCCTTTCTCGCGCCTCCCCGCAGCCCACGGACACAAAGCACACACACCCCCCCCCCCCCTCCCCGCATCCTCCGGGACAGGATGCTGCCGACAGGCGCTTCCGACACATTTCCATCCTCCGCGCTCCCTCTTTTCCTGCGTTCCCCTTCCCCGCACCCGCCGGGGGACCTCCAGCCGCGCCGCTCCTCCTGGGGAGATCTGAGCTTCTCCTCCATGAGATGCTGCTCCCAGCTCCCGGCACCTTCCCGGCGCGGCGGCACGGAGCCGTTCCCACCTGCTGATCCCCCCTCTGCGCTCGCAGACGAGCCGCTGACTTGCAATTACACCGAGGCGAGCCCTTGAAATCAAGCAGAGGGAAAGCAGAAGGCGCTCGGTTTACAAACCTTGCAGCGGGGCCGTAATTAAACACCGCCGTGGATTTCCATGAAGGAGCCGACGCCGGCCAAGAGCGGCTCGGCGGCGGCATCCCAGACACGCCAGCTATTCCCTGCGCCGTCGGGGGAAGCAACGGCATCGCCGTTCCCGGCAGGCGAGCGCTGCTGCTGAACACAGGCTTTATTAATAGCAGCCGCTCAAATTCGTGGGGTGAAGCCAACCCCACGAAGCCTGGCTGGGGGGTTTCGGGGAGGGAAAACACCGTGGCAGCCCCTTGCAGGGACCCCTTCTCTGGTTTTCCTGGCCGTGGGTTGATGATGCTGCTGGGAGTTAGGCACGCACCCCTTCAGCAGAATCTAATGCCCCTTCCCCCGCCCCTGCTGACCACTCAGACTTTCTTAGCGGATAAATTTCTCATCTCCTCTGTACCATTTAATTAAAAGTTAACACGCGCTTTTTAAACCAGAAGCCCGCTAAGCAAGCCCTTTGTTAAAGCTTAATTATATCCCCGTTTGTTGCCGCAATATAACATTGCCACGGCCAAGAGGAAAGTCCTTGAGGAAGCTCAGATTTATGCCTCCCCCGTTCCTGGAGCACGAGCAGCTACTCCAGCTCCTGGAGATGGCTCTGATAAAGCGTGACCCTGCGCACGCTGCGTAAATATGCCAACACCCCGCAATGAAAGCCTGGGTCAAAGTCTATTGAAGGCTTGAGTGGGTGCTGGCCCAACCCCGAGCCGCTCGAGCTGCCCTATTCCCCCAGCACCGGTGCCTGCTTTGCCATCGAGCCCCTGCTGCTGCCACCCCAATGCACAGTCTGGGCTTGAACACTTTCTTCTTCAAAAGAAAGCTGAATTTTTAAGTGCTGAGAATCGAGGAGGGATGGTGGATTTCAGGAGGGGTGACTGCAATGCTCAGCCCCAGTGCCCCACTGCCCCACTGCCCTGCCTTCTACTGGTGCTCGGCCGGGGACTCAGCTCCACGTCTCTCTGTGCTGGGAGCCAGGGAAGGATGGCAGTGATGCCAGATACACAGCAGCACGTGCAATGCAGAATACCCACCCGTGGTACCAAGTGCACTGATCTGGGAAGAGAGAGGGGCAAAAATATACATATAAAAGAGGAAGGGAGTGGTGCTGTCTGCCCGCTGCTGGTCAGGGTCAACCCCCAGCCTCTGTGTGACCGGCACACCCCCAAAACTGAGCATTGCTGATACAGCTGCAACGCCTCCGAGGGCATTACTACGGGAAAGTACAGCAAAAACTGTGGGGTGAAGGGAGTTATACAAGACTGACGCAATCGCACCGGCATAAACGCTTCTGCACCATGCAACCGCCTCCCCAGCAAAGGACCCAGCAATGCCGACCTGGTCACGGGAGGCTGCCAGCATCCCCTGCCTGAGCAGTTCCCGTTGGAAAAACCCTTTGCTGGCATCGCTGCTATTCCACGCAGCGTTTGGGATTTGCAGAATCACCTTTCCTGGCAGGAAAAGCCCCGGTTTGGGTTCCCACCTGAGCAGCCCTGCCTGCCTACTTGCCAGGACGCTGCCGTGCCAGCTCGATCAGGACTGGGCTGCCCGACCCGAGCCGTGCCGACAGCCTGGCAGGGCCAGCGTGTTGGGTGAAGGCTGAGCCAAGCCTCCCCTGCCCCCCAACACGAGGAGGGTTTAGTGGATTTAGTTTCTAGATGTGCTGACAAAGATGCGGCGCTGAGAACGATGCAGCTCGGTGCACGTGCCAGATCACAGATCGGGGAAAAGGAAGAACAAATCCCAGCACCTGCACTGGCCACCCTGGCACCCCCAAGGAGCAGGATCCCCCCGTGTCCCGTCCCTGCTGGCTCCCAGCTGGCTGCCCTGCGTGCTGGGATTCACACACACCTTGTTTTGTGCTGGTCCCCCTTTTATTTCCTGCCAGATCTGATGGCCCAGAACCCATCTGCGTGAGCTCACCTCTTTGGGTTGCTGCTTTCCGGCTTGCTGCTGTGTCAATAGCTGCAGGTGAAGCTGCTCCTGTTGCTTCTTGTAGTATTCCTGCAACTGGGAGGGACGGGAGGGGAGAAAGCAGCCTGGATTAGCAGCAGAAACACCCTGTTCGCATCTCCCTGCCCAGCACTACCCCGTGCCCAGCACCAGGCTTTGCCACAGCCATGCCAGCTCCTGGCACCATGCCGTCAGGGCAGGCTCTTGGCTGCAGGTTAAAAGGAAAAACACCCGCCAAAGGAGTCACAGCTGCAGAAGAAACCTTGGGCACACACTCCTAAGGCCTCTGGAGCCCCGCAGCAAGTAAAATCCCCCAACACCACCGATGCCAAACCTGCCGTTTGTTTTGATGCCGACCGGTTGCCCTGGCTTTCTGCCACTGGCTGGTCTGGGAGCCTCCGCCTCAGTAATTCCTGTGTATCCCGGGGATTTTGCAGCTGCGCTGGTGGGGGTTTTGTTCGATGGGGGGATATTAAACACCAGGAGGTGGGTGAGCCCCTTGAGAGAAGCGGGCCTGGGCGCTCTGGCATGTAACTCAGTGTTTCAGCAGCAGAGAAACCCTGTTTTCAGCATGGTGGGATCGCAAAACACTCCTGGCAAGCATTGCAAGAGCTGGGGGGCTCCCAGCTGGGAAGGGGCTGGGAGCAGCCATGGCCTGGCCAGTGCAACTGGGGGATCAGACCTGCATCTCCCTTCATGGGCACCACAGGAGAGCACAGGCAACCTGGCTCCTCTCAGCACCCTGTTAAAAACAGAGGGTTTTGCTGGGACAGTAAAACAGAGAAAAACACCCCGGCCCCATGACAAGCCACAGGAGAGGGTCCCAGTCTGCAGAAAGCAGTGCCGGGACCTGCCGGCGTTGATGCCAGCTCTCGCTCCGGCCCCTAAATAAACTGTTGGTGATGGATTTGCTGCATGCAGGGGAGGGGGGCAGAGGCACGGGGAGGTCAGCGAGACCCAACAACCCCCTCCCACCCAGCCCGTACCCCCACGCAGGGGCGACGGCGGTGGCTCAGGAATGCCCCTTTGGATGCCGGGAAGCCTTTATCAGCTCGGGGGCTGACAGCGCTGACAGCAGCAACTTTGCTTTTTCTGTCGGTGAACAGGTTTGGAAAGCCTGGGTGTTTACCCGAAAGCCAATCAAAGCCAGGTCTCTGCAACATGGTCGAGCGCGGCTGCGGGAACATTGGGTCAGGGGTGAGAGGTGTGATGTTTGGTTTTCTTCTGGTGGAGAATGCGAGCTATTCCGGCCTGGGTTGTTTAATTTGCAGTCAAACGTGTTTCTTTATCCGGCTCCAAAGAGGCTTGGAGAAGGACCCACCCAGGGTAGTGTTTACCCTTTGTTCTTTCCCTGGGGCCAACCTTGAATCCTTATCAGCCTGTTTGGAGTAAACAGGTACTGGAGGCAGGAGGAAGGGTGTGGAGGATGCTTGTGGGATTTCTCCTTCTCTCCCTCCCGCCCGAGGGAGGTGTTTACCCAAGCAGACCTGTTTTGTTTCGGAGTTGAAGTTTGTTTTTTTTTGTTCTCCTCCTTTTTCTTCCCTCCCTGTTCATTTTACATTTGACGGAGCGCTCTGGAGAAGCCGAGTGGGGCCGTGAGAAACAAACCCCCGTGGCTCAGGTCTGGAGCTGGACCCCAGCCCATGGCACTGGCCGTGGGGGGCTCTGCTCGGGGGTCGCGGAGCCAAGAGCATCCAACCCTGACCCCAACTCTCCCCAAGAGCTGGGCAGCCCCAAACCAGCCCTTGTGCAGGAGCTTTCTGGGATTTGAGACCCTGACTCACGGCAGCAGCATCCGGCTTTACCGGCACCATTATTAGCACCCGCAGCTCCTTTCATCCCTTGGTGAGAACATGCTGGGAATCCCCAAGGAAATAAGGGGGGGAACCTAGGAGCTTGGGGAGGAAAGGACTCATCCGCCTGCCCCCAACGAGCTCCAGCATTCACAAGCACCAGTGGGAAAATGAAATCATTTGGCTGGATCCAGCCCAGGACCAGCGGGTACCTGTTGCAGCATTATCGCCTGCTGCTGCTGCAGGAGGGCCTGGAGCTGGGGCGGCGAGAGGATCTGCTGCATCTGCTGCGGCGTGATCATCTGCGGGGACATCATGGCCACGGACACAGGGACCTGCAGAGAGAAAGGACACGTCACCGCTCCCAGTTCCAACCCTGGGAAACCCTCTCCAAATAACGACAGCCTCGGAGTGCCTCCAGGCTCTCCCCCTGCTCTCCATCCCAGCGTCACCTTTGGGAGAAGCCCTTGGCCACCAGCCTGCCCCAGCATCCCGAGGACACTGCTGGGGACATGGCGATGGCAGGGAGGAGCCCGGCAGTGCTGGTGACACTGGGGTGAAGCTTTCCAAAAGCACACGCTCCCCTCACCCTGCAGATGGGATGCTCTCTGCCCGGAGGGTCATCTTTAAATGCCAGCAGCGCATGGGCAGCCAGCTCCAAACCACAGCTCCCTCCCCTCCTGCGAGCACGGGAAAGGTGCTGGGCACCCCTCCCTCCCTTGGGGTCCTGGAGGATGCAGGGAGGAGGAAAATACCAAGGGAAGCAGGGAAGATACCGATCACTCAAATAGCTTTGCAAAGCAGAGCACGGAGGAAGAGGTTACCAGGTTTTCCACAGACACATCAAAGCTTTACCTCCAGTTGACACCAGTAACTCACATAATTACCATGCCAAGTGGAGGGAGGGCTAAGAAAACCTGCCAACCCCTGCCTTTGGTTATCATAACACGGGTCCACACCCCCACAGCAAAGCGCTGGGGAGCCGGGGAAGGTGTCGGTGATGGATCCCAGCCCTGCTGAGGTCCTGCCCAGGTGGAGCAATGCCGCCTTCCCAAGCACAGCCGTCAAGAGCTGCCTTGTCCCAGTCCTCCGCCGATCCCACCAGCCCAAAGCCCTTCCCAAGGCTCTGGGTAGGGTTGTGGCTCTGCTGGAATTTAATAACCCTGCTCAGCTGCTCCCTTAGCCTACAAAGGCAGATGGCTGCTGCTGGTTGGGGGCCGGAGAGCCAGTGAACCACCAGCAGCCTCCTGCTTGCCCCTGCGCGGCACCCTCAGGCTCTTTGAGGGGACCCCAAGGAGGAAGCAACTCCTCGGCGTGTGGGACACGGCAGAGCCCGAGCCAGGGTGTTGGTGCAAGCCAAGGACCCGATTTTAATCCTGAGTAGACAACTTCTCATCCCCTCACTCCAGGGTCTTGGTGCAAGCCAAGGACCCGATTTTAATCCTGAGTAGACAACTTCTCATCCCCTCACTCCAGGGTCTTGGGACCTCAGAGACCAAGGGATAGAGAAATCAACCAACAGGCTTCGGAGCACCCGGCAAAGCCCAAACAAGAGCCCCGGTACCCACCAGCCCCTCCTGCCCAGGACCCCCCGGTGATCTCCACACTCCCCAGTCTGGACCTGCTGCCCACCCTAGGGGCTGCCTCCCCCCACCAGCCACCCTGGTGGGACACAGAGCAGTGACAGGACCCTGGGGGCAGCCCGGTGCAGTCCCTCCCATCCGTGGTGGGCGTCCGGCCCAGGCTGGAGCACGCTGACCTTCAAGGGAGATTGCAACGGCTTATCTGTTTACTCAGGCATTTTGCTGGAGGGAGGCGTCGCAAGCGGGCTGAGTTTCATTTGCTGCCGCAACTCCCCCCCCCCCCCCCCCCCCATTCCAGCTGCCTTCGTGTCAGAGTTATTGATTAATTGCTCCGTGTTCACACCCAAGGGCCGCTGCTGGGGCGCCTCGACTGCACCGGCTCGGCTGGAGGGCTCAGGAGGCTGCGGGAGCATCCCCAGCGAAGAGCTGCAAAGGGCTTGGGCACCCCCCCCCCCCCGACTGCCAAAGAGCCAGGAGAACCCCAGCAGCACCCGCCGTGGCACCAGCACTGCTGAAGAGCTGCTGTTGGGGCGGTCAGGTGCTCGCAGCCAGCTGTGCGAAGCCCTCGGCGAACATCTGGGAAGGAGGGAAGCTCCCGGAGATGGCAAGACGAGAGCGAGCCGGGTGCGCGCCCGCTCGCTGGGAGCTAAGCATCCTGCTAATTTCCCTTTGCCAATTCATCAGCTGGCAACGTGCTTGGAATGAGAGCCCCTAATTAATTGCTCATCCGCATCCCCCCATCCGGGCGGCCTCCCCGCCCCCACCGCTGCCGTGCGGCCTCTCGTACACGTTTGCTGGCATTTTCAAATCGGAGGCATCCTAATTACCGGAGAGTTATAACACCTTCCATTTCTCGCCCAGCGGACTGACACCCTGTCAAGAGCAAAGAGAATTGCCAGAGGTTTTGACAACACTAATTGCCCCTATAATCTAAAAACACAAAGGAGAGGCGATTAGTCGAGAGGGCCCCAGCTCTCGATCCGACACGAGGTTTTCACAATGTTACAAGAAAACAAAAGCGACGCTTTTTAGAGTTTGATGGCTGCTAACAAAAGCAGAATTATATTTTCATACAACCTTTGTCTGCATTAAATGGCTTTTTCTTCCGCGCTCGGATGCGGAGCTGACACGGGGAAATGGCGGCGGCTTCGCGAGGGGATGAGGTGTGAACGGGGCGAACCGGTGCCGACTCTTGCGAGGGGCAGCCAGGCTTTGCCGCCTCCCGGAGCCTCAACAGATGCTGAAGTTGCATGAAGAATTTCCCCCCGACACGGAAAACATCCCCCTCCCAGCTAAGGCTTCCAGGGAGGGCAGGAACTTTCTTTAGTAAAAGGGGAAATGCCCATTTACAGCAAGTTTTGCTCCCGCTACGGCCATTCATCACACGCGCTGGTGCTGGGGAGGCTGTTCTGGTGTCCCGGTAACAGGGCATCCCCCGATAACCCAGGGGCTTTGGTCACTAAAAAAGCGCAGATCCAGGCGGTCACAGAGGTCAACACCACAAGCAAGAGCCAAAGGGCACTGAGCAGAGCGGCCCAGGGGAGGGGTACGAGGGGGTTAGCTGCACCCAGCCCCCTCCTCTCCATCCCATCCACCCGGCAGCAAAGTCCCTCCTCAAGCGCCAGAGCAGCCGGGGACCGTCCTCGCGCGCCCCGGTCGCCCCGCAGGCAGCAAATCCCTCGGGAAGCAGGTCCCAGCAGCCAGCCCCGCAGCAGCGGCTGGTCCCCGGCCGCCGCGTCACGAGCTGGCATCTGCCAGACACCGAGTCAGGAAGGGTTTGACTCACTCCTTGGCCGGCTGCCACCCCGCAAAACTGCTTACTAACAGCTCCGGCTGCCTCCCAGAAAGCCCCGGCGCTGCGGCTCCAACCGGCGAGCGGGATCTCGAGGGGGTGATTTTCCAGGCGGTCCTGGTGGTAATCCCTCCGTGCCAGAGGATGGGGCGGACGCGGCTCATCGGGCAGCGGGTGGAAAACGAGACGGGTATTACAGGGGAAACGCGGCGCTCAGCGTAAGCGTGGAGCAGCTCTGCCAAAGCCGGCTGAGCGAAACAGGATTTGGCCAGGCGCATCGCAGGAGGATGAGGGAGTGATGCTTTTATTTCAATTTTTCTTAGATTCTTTTTTTTTTTTATTATTATTATTATTATTTTTTTTACGGGAAGCAGATTGCAACTCCCAGCCACGAGGCAGAGCGGGGAAAGCCACAGCCTGACAGCCTGTCTTGGCTCTCAGCACCACGGGGCTGCCATCGGAGGGACGGCCGGCCGCCCTCCTGACCCCTGAGACAGCCGGCTTGGCACGGTGCAGAAGCCGGGACATCCTCCATCAGCCCGGGACGTGTGAGCAAGCCCATGGTTCGCTCAGCCTCAAAGCATCCCTGCACTGACCTTCACCTCCCAGCCGTGCCGTCACCCACGCCGGGAGGTTGCCGCAGGAGCCGCCGTGTCCCCCGGGGCAGAACGCCACGGCCGCTACGGGAAGGAGCATCTCCAGGTCCACACTGAACACCACACATCCAACCTCCTGCACCAGGACAGGCACATCCCAGACCTTCTCCCTCCTCCATCCCCACTGACCCGGGGGGGGGCTCTGGGGCCACCGGGATGAGCAATCCTCTCCCTGTGGTGGGTGCCTGCCAGCTACCCGGGGTGCTCGATACTTCCCGCAGAGCCCAAGGCGCTGCACATCCTTGCCTGAGATCTAATCTCGGGTTTTAACTCCCGATTAGAAACAGCGGCAAACATGTTTGCGCCGTTTTTCTTTTTTTAAACACCTTTTTCAAATCGAAAGCCAACAGAAACAAACGGTGGTCGGTGAGGGAGGCCAGGAGCTGGGAACAGAAGTGGGGAAACAACCACCACCGACAGCAGCTTTGAGTTTGCTGTTTTTAGGGGCAGGGGATGAGCAAATCCCTCCCTTCCCCGAGCACCTGCTTCTCCCTGCCGCAGCTGGAGGAGAGCAAACCTTTCCCACTGAATCCAGCCAAAGTGCGCAGGTACATCCACGCGTCCCCTCCTGCGCTCAGCATCCCCCAGCAAGCTCCGAGATTCAGCTGGCTCAGACCAGCGAGAGCTTCCAACGCCCGGGGCCAGGCAGCGATGCCACTCACACCAGCGTGACCCCAGCCACGGTGACGGATACCTTGATGGGGGGCACAGGGCCACCCAAACACTGCCCAGCCTCTACTCTCCGCTCACGTCACGCCACGGCTGGATCTTAGCAAGATGCAACGGAGACGATGGACCAAAACCTACCCAGGGTCGGAGGAGAAACCAAGCCCAGATCTACAAGGGAGCTCCAGCTCCACGTGCCAGGCTGGGTTTTGAGGCTGTGGGGTTATTTTATGAGTAACATGAACAGACTTAGCACCCAAGGATTAACTGCCCTGGTGGCAGAAGGAGGGTGAGCAGGCGAGGGGGCATCAGTGTAGCTACGTGGAGGACAACCAGCCTCTGATGTTCAGCTGCACGCAAAGAAAAGGAGGAATCAAACCCCTGCGTGTTCAACCCAACGTGCACCCTCGTTAGCGCAGCGCGCCCCGCCGGGGAGGCACTCATCACGCATAATTGGGCTGCGAGTCGCTAAAAGTTGAGCGGGAGCTGGCTGGGGCATGCTCAGGGCAGAGGCGATGCTTGCCGCCTGGTAGCCCCTTCCTCAATTTGGGGTGAGCCGCTGCCCCCGGGCATCGCACAGGCAGGACCCGGTGGGGGGGGGGCCACATCTCCTTCACGGGCACGGGGTGCCGGCACGGCTCGTCACGCCGAGGAAATCTGCAGGGATTGAAGTGACTCCTTTGCTCCCCCCTTCATCCAAAACGCCGTTGCTGCCGTCGCAGGGACGGTGGAGCGGGATGGCGGCGGGGGCTACGGGCTGGCAGAACTGGGGGCTCCGGGGAGGAGGAGGGGGAGCAGCAGGGGGGACCGGGGAGGGACAGAAGCACTGCAAGTTCAAATAGAAAAATCTAGCACTGCGCGAGCCGAGACGGACAGGCTGCTGTATTTTTTTCCTGGAGAGGGAACGCAGAAGGGCTGGTATTGATCTGTCTTCATTACCCATTTCACTCAAGTTTCAAATCAACAAAATACACTTTTCTGCTCCGCTGCCCTCCCTGCCGCAGCAGACAAAAGAAAAGCAATTTCCCGCAGTTTGCTCCAAACTCCTCTCCCCTTCCCTCAACGCCCTTCAGCCCCTCTCCCATTTCAGAAGCTTTTTAACCTCAGTCAGTTGCTCCAGCCGGAGGCTAGGAGACCTCTGGCTCTGGGAGACAAGCAGGGAAAGGGACCCCAAAGAGGGCACCCCATGATCCAGCGCTGCCTCCAAGCCAGAACTGACCCAGCACAAAAAACCCGGGGTGCTGCCTTTCCAAACACACTCCGGCACCTCGTAGTGTGATGGGTACTGGCAGCATCTCCCCACACCAGCAGGATCCCAGCGGGGATCCCCGGCTCCCGACCAGCCTCACGCAGAAGAGCGCCCCGAAAACCATCCGCAGCAAAAGTCCTCAAATGCAACCCTTTTTCAGCAGTCGCCAAGTTTCTAATAGTTTTAAAGTTGCAAAGAAATAAAACCATTTTGAAATGTCTCAGGGTGGATTTTTTGAGCGTGGGGTTTTTTTGGTTTGTTCTTTTTTTTTTTTTTTTTTTGGATGCAGCTGTAATTCGCGTGTCAGCTGTGAGGCTCTCCATGCACACCTCCAGGCATCTGGGGGGAGAGAGGGTTCATACTCCAAAAAAAAAAAAAAAAAAAAAAAAAATCCAACCAAAACCCGAGATTCCTACTGAGCCCAGCAGCTCCTTGTTTGCTTTTAGGAGCGAGCCATCGCTGGCTGTCGTTAATATTCCCGCTGGCTTGGCGCCCCACAAATGTCCCATCCCCGTCAGCAAGGTGGCAGGGAGCTGCTCGCTGCAAACACAAGTGCACGGCAATGGCAAGCCTGGGGAATTTGCAGCGCTGCTGGGTGCTGGGGGTCCTGCTCTCTCTGCTGACGCTGGGACCCCCCCCCGGCTCGTTTCACCTGGGACTGGGAGCCGGCTGGCAGGGAGCCGAGGGGAGGCCACTGAAACAGCTTCTCCCCTGTCCCCCCCCCTCCAAAATAGCCAAGGGATGTGGAAACCCAGCCCCCAGCCACGGAGGGGCCGCGGTGCAGCTGCACATCCACAGGGCAAAGCCGGTGGGGGTCCGGGCTGGCACACCGAGGGCTCCCCAGTTCCCAAACACTGCAATGAACCCCCCCCAGTCCTGCTGCACTCCCCCCCTCCCTCCCCAGCCAGGGGCTGCTGCACTGGGAGCCAGCCTTCCTCCTCCTCCTCCTCCTCCAGCCGTCCTGGCCAGTCTCATCCACACCACTCTGCTGTTAGATAAACTTCCTTTCAAAGGAGTCTGCTTAATCCTCTATCTCCCCTCGGTCAGATCCCGCTCCAGCTGCCGGCCGGGCTGGTGGGGCCGGGGGGGCGGCGGGAGGGGGGGGGGGGGAGGAAGAGGCCGGTCGCTGTTGAGTTATGAGCTATTTCTGACTCACGTCTACAACTTTCACAAGTCCTTTTGCAACACAAAAAGGGAGGAGGGGAGAGGAAGGCAGATCCAGTTCACTCCAGCAAAGCCGCCGGCCAGATGGGCAGGGAGGGGAGGAGAGAAAAAGCAGCTTGGAAGGGGGGGGGGGGAGGAATGGGATGTTCAAGGAGCGGCCAAGCAAGCCAAGCGCATGTGCGTCGTGTCCGGGGGAAGCGGCGGAGGGAGCAGCAAGGGATGGGGAGGAGAAGTGCAGGGACACACACCCATGGAGGGGAGCGAGGCGTCGGTTACCGGAATCTGACTTCACCCTCGCTGCCTTTGTCCTTCGCAGACATTTTCCACGCAGTGACTGCATTTCCTTCCTGCGAGCACCACTGGAAAAAGCCGCCTGTTTGTGCCGCAGAAGCCCTGACTTAATTCCTGCTGCCTCGGACCCGGCTGCTGCTTCCCAACCTGGTGAGGCAGCTGGGGGGGCTCCCCCAGCCCCCACGAGCTCGCCCCGGTGCTGGGATGGCACTGGCTGCCCCGGCCACGCAGCTCGCCGAACTGGGAGAGGAGCCAGTGCTCGCCCATCCCAGCCCCGGCTCTCGCCACCCTCACGCTGCCGTGCCAGCTCAGCCTGGCATAGGCAGGACCTCCAGCTCTGAGAGCGCTTGTGCTAATTACTTTCCTTTGTTAATTAAACCCACGTGGCTCTAATAAGGTAACCTGCTGTTCTCCGATAAATTTAATTAGCCTGAAGGGAGAGCCTCTCCGCACAGCTATTTAAATTGTCACTTTCCATCGCTTGGGCTTTGCTTCTTTCTGCCTCCCTCTCTCCCCAGGTTCACACCCCTTTTCGTCCCTTTCCTTCCCATTTTCTGCCCCTTTCTTTTGGCAGAGGAGGGGAGCAAAGGGGAGGTCCCTCCCTCCCATACAGGAGCAGGATGTCACCCAAGGGTGCTGCGCCCACCCAAAGCCCTGTCTTTCTGCCAGTGCCACAAAACCCCCACCCCAGATGAGCCTTTGTCCCATCCCAGCCATTGTCCCACGCTGGAGGACGTGCCCTGGCTGCACTCCCAAAGGACTGTCCCTTATCCAGCCCCTGAGGCCCACTCACAGCACCCAGCATCAATCCTGGGGTGCCCCAACCCTGGGAAACTCTGCACCTCCCTATCCCAAATGCTGTCCCAAGGTACAGTGGCACACGGTGACCTTCTCTCCCTGCTCCTTACCTTGCCTGGAGCCAGCCCTTCCCTTGCCCACCACAACCCCCCCACCCCCTCAAAAAAAAAAAAAACCACAAAATTTCTGAAGGTTTACAGGGCATTTAACTCTTTGTGGGCTCCTGGTGTGCTTTAGCCAACCTGAAGACAGACGCAACGTGTGTTTGCACGCGCACTTTCCCGCCAGCACCAATTTGCAGCTGAGCCCTTCCCAAAAAAAAGGGGCGATGGGGGGACACACACACACACACACACACAGATCCTCAGGGCTCACCTGCACCGCCGGCTGCTTGCCCTCATTGCTGCTGGGGGAGCTCAGCCCCGTGGCCTGCTGCAGCAGGAACTGGCGTGCCACCTGGAGAGCCTGCAAAAGAGACACAGCAGGGTGGGCAGGAGGAAGGGTGCCCTCTTCCTCCTCCCTCCTCCGGGCATGCTCCCCCTCCAGCTCCCCAGAGCAGCACCCAGACGCGGGACAGGCTGGTTCTCTGCGGGCTTGCTTCCCGGGGTGCGAGCGCACACGAGGAGGGCAGCGCTCCCCCGTGCTCCCTCCTGCCACACCAGCATGACCAGTACATCCCACCACAGACCACCGCTCTCTCTAACCCCCACAGGGACCCGGGGGCAATGCTATCCCCTTCCCAAAACCCCCACCCCATCTTCAGCAAGTCACCAGCTCCAGCACCTTCGTGCCTCTGGCAGGTTTTCCCACGGGTCACCCCCAGACCCAGGCGTCCCCCAGGCCCGGTGGAGGGGCCGGCTCCCAGCTGATTTATCCCACCCTTGCAGGGAGCCATCACTACATTTCTGCTGCAGCTGACATCCCCTCTGCCTAAAGCCACCGTGTGTATTTAATTTTACATCTGATCATCACGCCGGAGCACCAACAAGTCCCAGTCACTGCCCAGATTCGGGTCAGGCCAAGTGCAGGATCACACCCTGAACTAATAACCCATGAACACATCCACACAGAGTTTATGGTGATGCAGGAGTTTAGCAACTCACACAAATGACCATGATGAAACCTGCTTGTTTTTATGGGTGTTTGCCTAGAAAGAGTTAAGGGTTTCCTTAACTTGTTTACAGGGCTGAAGGTGTCTCACTGGGAAGTCGCACAACGGGCAAAAGAGGGAGAAACCAACATAAATTAATAAAAAAACACTGGTGGAGATGCACACAGGCACAAGCAACCGTGAATGAGCTGTGTCCAGCAGTGGCAGCAGCTGTAAAAAGCAGGTGAAATTAAGGAAAATCCTGCAAAGAGACAAGGAAGAGAGAGGAGCAAGTGCAAGCTGGCAAAAGAGCCAGCGGCCGAGGGTGAGCACCGGTGTGCACACATGCTGAGAAAAGGACCTTCATTCATGAGCTGAGAGCCAGAAGAGGGAAGAAAGCCCTAATGAAAACAACCCTGTGGTACCCGGCTGCTCCTCCCAGACCTGCTTCCTCGTACACTCCTTATTTTTGCTTTTAAAGAATTTTTTTTTTCCTGTGGGTTTTTTTTTTTTTTTTTTTTTTTTTCTCGGGTCCATTTCTGAACAACCAAGTCATTGTAGCCCTGCCTGCAGGACAGGTTTGCATTAGAGCCCAGCGCGGGGTCAGGGCCCTGCTCGGCGGTGCCGCCAGCGGCACGCGGGTTCCCCCGGCTGTCATCACCCCGGCCGTAAATCACCGCCCCGGCTTCCAGGAGGCGGCCGCACGCCCCAAGAAAGGGCCGCTTGTTAATTCTCTGCATTTCCAGCTATAAAGAAGAAAGCCCCCGGCCCGCGCGCCGCCTCTCCATCCCTCCCTGCCAAATCCGCTTGGAAACTGGAGCGGCATCGCCCACGGCGTGGATGCACCTTAATGCTCCACTCCAGCCCTCTCGCTATTTATTTAACCTTTGCAAACCAAGGAGCACCCACAGCACCCTTAAACAGTTGCTCAACAGAGCATCCATGAAGACTCATTACCTGTGTTTTAATCAAAAGGTCCCATTTCATGCTCCTCTCCGCGGGGAGTTGCTCAGGGAGAATGTATGCAACAGATCTAAAGCAAAGGATGTCTGAGCTGTGCCATTTTATATTTTTTTTTGGTGGATAAAACTATCTGACTCGCTCCTTGCAGGTGGACAGGTATTAGAAGTGCACTTGCAAAGTGAGAGGTAATTTTAAAGTTGCTGCAGAATCTGGAGCCCGTGCGCAGATGGTTTAGCAGACGCAGCCTTACTTATTTTATTAAAAAAACCCACTATCATTTCCTAGCAAGCGACCCAAACCCAACAGTTGTGCCACAAACACAGCCCAGGGCACCCTCTGCCCTGCCCGGCTGTGTTTGTCACCACACGTGTGAACCAAACGGCCCCGAGAAAGTCGAAAGCCCAGGAATTTCAAAAGCAGGCGGGATCCTAATTTTATGCTCCTGTGACGAATCGCCGGGGCTGCACCCAGGAGCGGGTGAAGCCCAGTAGGCCCAGCGCCTCTTCCCCAGCATCCCCGCCCAGCTGCTGGGGATGCTCAAAACCTGTGCGGCCACCAACTTGCAAACTCACTTTATCCAAACGATTTAAAAATAAAGTTCTTGAGGACAAACGTGGCCATTTGCTGCTGGGTATCACTGATGGTGTGAACCCCCGGTCCAACGCCCAGAGCCGATGCAGCCCCAGTGCAAGGCACGCTTCTCTGTGTGCACGTTATTTCCCTGTTATTAACAGTAATAGATGTGCATCGGTAATGTGAACACAAAAACCATGAGGACAGTTATGACAGCTCAAGGTCTGATATTTTAATTACTTTTTGAAATGAAAACAGTAATTCCAGTTAAAAGTCAAGGGTGGAGGAATTCAATCGACAGCTGCTCAGCACCAGCGTGCAGCGGAGCCGGCAGGTCCATGGCACCCACCCAAGGATGGGTGCTGGACCACTGGCTGCATCCCTTCTGTGCACACCAGCTGCCCGAGCTTTATCTATTTTTCCATGTTTTTGACAGAGGTTTGCATGGATTTGTCTCCTCCATCTTCACCACGTGAAATTCCTCCAGTGTTTGTAAGGACCATCTCACACAGACGATCCAGCGAGGCAGGTCCCTGCCCCAGCCCCACAAAAATCAGTGCAGCAGGCATGGGAAATACAGCAAAGAGGGGAGAAATGGAAGAGACACAATGCCAGCACCCAGGCAAAACGCTAGGCAGGAGTTCTCCCAATATCTCGCTTTCTAAACCCAAATACTGGCTGACCTGTGGGTGCCACCGAGTCCCCAGTGCCCGGCCGGCTCAGCCCCACCACTGGCCGCCCACCCCGCACCGCCTCTCAGGGGGGAATTTAATTCACTCCCCGCTGGCTCTCTCACTTTGTTGTGCTCTGAAGCACGAAATTACAAGATTTACAGGAAAAAAAAAAAAAAAAAAAATGACACGGCCTTACAATTGCTCACAGGGGCCTCTCCACCAGCGCCCCAGAGCTGCCCCCTCCCTCCCCACCACCCGGCAGCGATTTCCACTTAAGCTTAAATTCAGCTCAGCCTGCAAACCCGGGATGATCTGGCTGGCAGCGCCTGGGGCTGCAAACCTGTTGCACGGCTGCACCAGGCAGGTGGGGAGCCCTGAGAGCTGAATTTCAGGATGCAGAGCCCCGCATTACCTGCATTTGTTACCCTCACTCCAGAGGGCAGGAGAACCAGCCCGGGAGCTGGGGGGATAAAGCCTTTCCGTAGGGATGAGCAAGGAAAGTGTTGCCCACAACCGCCCCTTTGGGCTGAGGAGACGGGAAAGCAGAAGGGAGAAAGTCTCCCCTGTGGGAGCAGATGGGCTTTCACCTCCTGGCTCTGTGAACTGGAGAAAAAATGACTTTTTTTTTTTTTTTTTTTTAAAAAACTGTATCCCGCTGCATGGTATTATTCAAGAGTCATTAGCACGTTACCCGTAATTAGGAACGAATGGGTTGTGTCAAATTCATCATGCTCCTGGATGGCTTCCTTTGATCAGCAAATTATCCCATAAAAAAGTTTGTAATGTCTCAGACACTTCTGTCAAGAGCTGATGCTGTTTGGCTTTGCCCTCCCCAAGAGCAGCAGCACATTTCAGGGCTGAGGAAGAGGATGGTGACCCAGACTTAGCTGGGCCCACAACTACCCCAAGCTGCGCAGGGGCACGTAACACACCAGGTTTTTGCAGGGAGAGATGAGAGATGCTGCAAGGCGTGTGCTGGGACGGGGAGGGGGTCAATAAATGAACCACACTGGGATTAATCCCAGGCACAGCAAAGGCTCTGCCTACACACACTGCCGGGACCAGCTCTGAGCTGCTCCTGCGGCAGCTGAGGTTTCCCTGCCATGGAAGGGGGTTCCTGGGGTTCCCAGCCTGTGGGGATGCTCATCTCTCCCTGGAGACACCGAATCCCTCCAGTTTGCCAGGTAAACCGAGGCTGGATCCTCTCCCTGCCTTCAGGTGAAAGCATCTCATCCTCCAGTGGGGCAGCAGCCTGTTATCCCGGCTTCCACCCAGCGTACCTGGGGATTATCGCCGATTCTTTCCCCAAAGGCTTGTGCTCCAGCCTGGGGGACTCCACACCTTCACCCCTCTACGTGATGGAGGTGTCCCAGGAGGGCAGGAGGGCCAGCTTTTGGCTGCTTTCCCCACAGCAAACACCACAAACTTCCCTTTCTCCCACAGGGAACACCAGGTGCCACCTGGATCCAGCGATGGAGGAGCCCGGGGAGAGGCGATAGCAGCACCCATCCCATTTAGGGTGGCTGACTCCCACTTCAGCCCCTGTATTAACCCCTCATCCCTGCCTGGCCGCTGCCTTTTTCTCCTCAAAACCTGCCCGAGCTGAGCCTCCCTGACACCCCCTTTGCCTGGTCAAACTGAGAAGAAATAGCTCAAGATGTTCAAAAAAGTTTGGCGAGGATGGAGACATCCATGGATCTTTCTAAAAGCACAAGCCTCAGCCTCCCAGAAAATCAAAAAGGGCAACGGAAAACCTTGCCCAGGGTATTTTTAAACTACCTTATTCGACCAGGTATTTAATTTTATGAGGGTGTACTTTTTAATTACGCCCAGCAGTGCCCGGATGCTCCAGCTGCCGGAGCCAAAAGCAGCGCAGGGGGGAGCGCGTTCACCCGGCCCGCGATGGGAACCGCTGACCAAAAATAGCTGAGGGATTTTCCACCTGGATGGGATCAAAGCTTTGCATGGGGTTTTAACCTCCAATGAGTGGAAAGCCACCCTAAAAATGATACTAAACCAGGAATTTGCAAGGAAGGAGGCAGAAGGAGGATCTACAAAGAGAGTCTGTATCTTCCCTTCTCCCTCCGTTCTGTCTGGAGGGTAGAAAGAGGTTGGGAAGGGATGAAAAAATGTTAAAAAAAAAATTTTTTTACACTAACCTCATAAAAATGACATCGTCACATTCCAGAATTAGAGCTATTAAAACAACACACACACACGGATATTTTTAGATGGATATTAACGGTAAATGATGCCATATTGAGAAGCACTTCCACCCAGCCCAGCCCCGGCCTTGCTTAACCAGAACCAAATGGCTCAAAGAGATCAAAATTAACAAAAATGACACAATTCTTCACAGAGGGAAAAAAAAAAAAGTCCTTTTTACAACCAGCTCTGTGCCTCTCTCTTGGCCCCAGCTGTTCTCTCTTTTGCTGCACACGCTAATGCTTCTGGACTTTATTCCTCTACTCTTGACTCTTCAATCCTCGCAGGCGAGGGGTTAAACCCATTTCCACTAATGAAGAACACAAGGAACAAGCTCCTGACAATCCCACCCCATGAAAAAAAAAAAAAAAGAAAAAAAAAAAAAAAAAAAAAGGAGAAAACCCCTCCTGCATTTGTACTCAGTAAAATATGAAATATAAATCAAGGAACCTAATAGAGAGATGAGTTTCACTTAAGTGCTCTGGTCTCATTTTTATCTTAAATACCCTAATAATAGCGGATTACACAATATATTTGAGATGTGATCACATGTTTTATGGAATGGTATCTTTCCTATGGCAGAGAATTGCCTCTCCTCCCCCATCCACACCCTTCTTTAACTACAAAAAAAGTCCAATTTGCTTCTTTTTTTAAAAAAAAAGGTCTTATTTTTGTTTAATAACTTAACATTTCTTTGACATGTGTCCGCCATAAACGGCAATATTTTTTTTTTTTTGCATAATAAAAAAAACACCTACCAACACTAGAGCAGCTGGATTTTCCAGATGGCTCCTTTTCCATGGGGTTGCAAGTTGGAAAGAGCTACCGTGCGGCTGCCGGTTTTGGGGACATTCCCCACGATTCCCCCCGCTCCGAGCACCTCCGCGCTTTCACCCCACCACCCCCTGCACCCCAAAGCTGCAACGACCCCCAAGACCCAACCTCGCTGCACCCCACGGCTTTAAACCCCAGCTCTGGGATAAGACTTGGAGACCCGGGTCATTTTTTTTTTTTTTTTTTTTTTTTTTTTTTTTTAGGAATTCAAGGAAACCCTGGAGAGACCCAAATCGTTGGAGAGCACCCCTGTGGGTCTCCCTTGCTCCCCCCCCCCCCCACGGGGTGCAGCCCTGCACCCCGATACCCAAACTGGAGCATCCCCCATTCTCCCCCCATCATGGGGATGCGACACACCCATCACCCCGCTGCCCCCGTTTCCTGCCCAGCCTTCCTCCACCGAGGACAACCCGGGGGGGGGGGGGGGGGGGGGGGGGGGGGGGGGTCCTGGCGTGGCGGGGGGCGCGAGGGGCCGGCCCCCACGTTAAAAACTCATTAATGCTCGAGGGCGGCGGGGCCCTTTGGAGCCCCGTTCGAGGATGTCGGCGCGCTGGAGGTCTCGCCACGTTCCCACAGCAACGGCGCTGGGAGCCCCCGGCCGGCGGGCAGCCCTCCCATGCCCCCGGCCGACCTCTCCCCTCCGCCAACCCCGGCACAATGCGGGCGCGCGCTATTCAAGCTTTTCAGCCGAATCCCACCATTGAAATCCAGGGATTTAACCTGAACGCCGTGTCCCCCCCACCCTGAGCTGGGGGGAGAGGGAAAGGAGGGAGGGAAGGAAGGAGGGAAGGGAGGAGGATGCCCTTTCCCCACCCCGTCCCTCCCGCTCTCCCTCCAGACTCTCCGGACCACGGGATGCTCTGAAGTGGCGTAGCTCGGGGCGGACAGACGGGCCGGGTGCAGCTGAGGATGGTGACGGAAAGCTCTGCTCCGCGGTGACACAGAGCCGGCACCGTGGCTGGCAGCCCCTGTCTTGGCAAAGCCGGGCTGGTGCAGCTGGACACCCACGTCCTCTTGCTCCGGGGGCTCCCCCGAGGCCACAAAACAGCCTTGGGGGGGGGGGGTCCCTGAGCACCCTAAGATCCACACAGCTCCCTTCAAGCACCCACCCAGGGCTCTTCACCTCCAGGCAGCGTCCTCAGAGAGGAGTTTTAACTCAAGAAGCCCCTGCAAACAATCCCCAGGGCTGTCTGGGTTTACTCTTTCAAAAGGGTGAAAGCAGAGACACGGCAGGCACTGAAGAAACTCAAAACCAGCTCGTTTCGCCAAAAGGTGCAAAACCAGCCAAAAATGGGGGCAGAGCACATGCTCCTGGGGAGCTGCATCGACCGAGAAAACCCTTACAGACATGGAGATTTAAGCCACCAGTGGCCCTTCAAGCTCAGGCTGGGTGGTTGAGCAGTGTCCACCCTCCAGGCTTCCTAACATTTCTTGGGGATTTCACACAGTTAAATAAGGATTGAGTGCCGACATTTCAGGAGCTGCGGCGGAGCCGGGACAGAGAAGCTGTCAGATGGGAATAGCCCAGTGGTCCAAGAGCCTGCCTGCGACAAGAGGGCCAATGCTGGATGCTCCTGAGGATGGTGTAAAGCCTTCATAAAGCACCTAATTGTGCAAAACTCTCTATATGGGGACATTTATTCCTGACCCCAGCTGGTGCTCAGCCTGTTCCCTGAAGCATGAAGATTGATAGTCCTCGGGATGGTTTCTTTTTTTCCCCCCAAGGTGCTGTCATTGCAGATGTCATTTGTTTTTGAAAGTTTACCAAACCCTCTGCCTTAATAATTCCACATGCCGATGAGTTTCACAGGGTAATTACACTGGGAATCCAAAAGAAGAAATGCAAAAGGCTGAAATTAAACATCGGCCGTGCTCTGGGCAGGGCAGGATTTACCAGGTGAGCTCAGGGAGCACCATCCACGGGGATGAGCCAACAGCAGCAGCGCTCTGCATTGCAAAAAGCCCCTTTATTCCTTATTTTCCGGAAGAGATAGCCCCATTTTCACAACCATGCTTGCCCATCCGATTTGCACCGTTCCGGCCGTGCAGGAACAAGCATCTCCTATTCACCCCCGGCTCCGGCTGCTGCTCAGTGAAATTTGGGGCCGCCCCCGGCGCGGGGAGGGGAGCGAGCGGCGGCTCCTTCTGCAGGGGTGACTCGCAGCAGCATTACACGCATGATTACCCTTCAGATCAGGGGAACAGGGGCTTAACTGCGTGAGAAACGGCTGTTATTCAGGTAATGGATTTACAGCACTCACTACTAAAGTATCAGACACAGCAATTTTTTACAGCTTTCACGCTGGAATTTATGGCTTAGGGAGGCGATCTCCGTACGAGGCAGGGATCATTGCCTTATTTAGTATCCAAGGAGGAAAATTTATGTTTTTGCCAAAGTTTGTTTTGAAAGGTAACCTGCAGGCACGCACACACGTCCCCCCCCTCCCCACGGCCGCCCGGGTGTGCACGGTGCAAGGGGAGACGGGTGCCACGCAGCTCCCGAGCACGGGCTCCCCGAGGTGCACAGACGTGTGCTGAAGGACAGAGCAGTTGCATGCACATGTCACGGTCACACGTGTTTTCAGCCATGCACGTGAGGTTAATTCTTCAGCTGAAGGCACCAGGAGACCCAGAGAACTGGGGACAACCCTCTGGTCACCCACCTGGATAACCAACTGCAGACTCAGAGAAAACCCTCCCCTTATTTTACAGCCAACAGGTCTTGATTCTGCTCTCACAGCCATCCTCCTTTCCCTGCACCGACGGGGGACAGGGTGGGCAGACCCCACCAGCACAGGAGGACCCCCCAAAACACAGCCATCTCTGGGGCAGCAGGCAGCAGCCCACGAGCCGCACGGACAAACAGGCTCCACCTCCTGAGGGATGTGCACCCCAAAGGACAGGCACCTGCTTTTTGGAGCAACACTTCCACCCCAACTTCAACAGGGACGACCAAGTCTGGTGCAACCCACCTCCTGGGCCAGCCCCGGGGTAAAACCAGTTGTTGGCCCCAAACCAAACCCTCAAAGCACACAGTTCCATGTTGCCTTGGGGAAGGCAGGTAAGAGAAGGAAGCGGGGCGTCCCTCCTACCTGCTGCTGCTGGAAGTGCAGGAGCTCCACGGGGCTCATCTCGCCGTTGGTCTCCCCGCTCGCGGCTCCTTCGCGCCCTCCTCCCCCTCCGCCACCGCCCGCGCCGCCCCCACCGCCATCCGGCTGGTTGCTGAGGCTGCTGACCCCGTTTTGGCTGGAGGGAGTGGAGCGTATCGTCTCCGAGGCAGATTCAACCATCATGACTTGCTAGCAGGACCTGAGGAAGAAGAAGGAGGAGAGAGCAGAGGATGAGAAGAGAGTCTGAAATCCCTGGCTGGCATCCCCACCACCGCCTGCCCCATCTCCGATCCCCGCGAGGGCCAGAAGGGATGGGGTGTCAAACCCTGGACAGGTTTAGCTGTGTTCAAATTTACTCGAAAAAATAACTGTGCAGCAGCGTGAGCTGCCGTAAACACGCCGCCGGCCCCATGCAGCACTGGGGCAAAAGAAGTGCAAACTGTGTCCCTTAGGAAAACACATCTTTAGCTTTCTCCCAGCCTGATGCAAGACATAAAAACCTCATGAATCCAGACATTTTTCATAGAATCCCAAAATATTTCACTTTGAGACACTGGAGACAGCTGAAGCTTCAGCGAGGCTGCACACCAAGCGTCTGGAGGCTGCGCCATATATTCCACCACGAAAAACTCAACAAAGTTGACATGCTTCCACAAAGCGCTTCGGCTCCCAGCAAACCAGCACTTCCCAGCAGGACAAACCACCCGGCAGATAAAGTTTGCTGCCAGGTCGAGGAACCCCAAAGGTACCGCGGGGCTGGGACGTGGCAGAAGAAGAGCACGGTGGCACGCCAGAAAACGTCAGTTGGAAAATCTTTCACCCAGACACCTCTGTGCACCCCCTCCTCCCGCCGTGCCCCTCGGATGCCCTCGAAGGACCAAGCCGGCTGTTTCGCCCTCCAACACCGCGCAGAGGCTGCAACACCCGCCGCACCTCCAGCCCCACGCAAGCCCCTGGCAGCCGCCTTTTGCAGCTCTTACACTTCATTTCACGCAATTACAGGCTTCCCTCCCGCAAGGCAACAGCACAACCCTTCGCCTCGGTGGATGGCTTTTATCCCGGTGAACTCTCCCTGCCTATTGCCTCGTTGCACCCATGGGTGCTGCAGCAATCCCGGGAGCAGAGCCGGGGGATGCCGGCAGCCTCAGGGCAACTGTCCGGAGCTCCGGGACTCCCCTGTGCCAAACTGGGGGGAACCACCAGGCACTGGGAGAGCCGCAGGCTGGAAAAGCTGCTTGCACCCCAACACACAGTCAGCTGCACAAGAGCTGGGTGCTGAGTGCAGCCCTGACCCTCCTTAGTCTTAAATGCTATTTAAATTAAGGCAGATGGGCTCGGATAGGGACGCCTGAGGAGTTACAGGGCTTGACATCAAAGCGATGAGAGGAAGAGTCTTTGCTCAAGGGGGTTTGATTAGGGGGCAGGTTGTTAGCTGTGAACCTGAGGGTCCCCTTTTCTGGGAGAAACTGGGATCTGAGCTGGCACTGGAGAGAACACAGCCACTGTGCCCAGCACCGAACGCTGCCGCTCCAGGCAGCAACCACCGAGCCCCCGGGGCCGCATCCAGCCCCGACCCAGGCAGGGAGCAGTCGGGGCCCCGGGAAGCCCCACAGCAGCCGAGGGTCTCCCCCTCCACCCCAACACATGCTTTGCTCTGTGAAAAAGAAGGGACAGTTTTATCTCATTCAATCCGGCTCCTTCCCCACTGGCAGGTGCCGGTTCACCCGCCGCTGCTCGCCGGCGAGTTTGAAACAGGAGGGGGAATAAAGAAAGAGAGACGGGGAGAAGAAATACTGTTTCTCCCTTTTTCTTCCTTTTTTTTTTTCCTCCCTGCCTTCCCCCCCGCCCCCCCAACCCCAAAAGACAGAAAGACAAACCGCGAACAACATAATTGCTGAAATGTGGCGTGTAATAATAGCTATTCAGAAGCTGATCATTCATATTAAACAGGGTGAAGCAAGCTTCTCATTTGCATGTTTGAGATTATATGCATTTCAAAAGTCATTTCCGCAGGGTATATGACTGACATTAATTCCCATGTGGAGCTGCCGACTCCCTCCCGCCGTCCTGGTGCTACCGAACCCGCGCAGGGTGACACACCGGTGGCTGCGGGAGAGTTCAAGGTTAACGGGATTACTGGGCTTCGGTTTTGTTTGAAGCACAGGAGCCGGGGTGAGAGCACAGCGCAGTCGGAGCAGCATCCCGGGAAAAGATCGGGAAAGGATGGGATGCTCACCTACAGATGCTGCGTTCGGAGCAAAAAAGCTGGAAGAAAGAAAACACCTTTTGCCCCCCCAAAGTACGTTTGCTCCTCCCCCCTGCCAACGGCAAACGAGAGCCTGCAGAATTATTAAATTATTGCTGTTTCTTTTCTCATTTTCCTTCTGAAATCTGCTCCATGTTTCGACCAGGCAAGCAGCCCCACGGGGAAAGCCGGGCTCTGCCCATGTCCGGCAGTCACAAGGCATCACCATGGCCAGAAACTCAGCAGGATTCAAAAAGGGATTTGACTTTTAAATGGAGAACAAGAATATCCAGAGTTACAACAGGAAGTATTAAAAAAGAAAAAAAAAAAAAAAAAGTTTTTGGAAAGGATATAAAACTTTCCTGGCTTCGGGGCATAAATTGAAGCTTAACTATTGGGAATTACGAGGAAATCTCTTCTAGTGGAAGAGCTGTAACCATGGGCTTGCTCTGTCATCCCCAGCCCCTGCCAGAGGCGGGACGCTGGAGCAGATGAACCGGCGCTGGGGTCCAGCTGGGTGATTCCCGCAGCCTGGGACACGGGGCCAGTTGGGTTCCCTCTCCAAGTCTAGTAAAACTCGATTTCCCGTTCGCAAACCCTACTGGGATGCTGGTGTGTCTGGGTTCCCAACACTGCAAGGGAAGTAATAAAAGAAAGTAATAATAATAATGAAAATATTTCCATTCATATAAAAGTTTTACAAAACCTTAAAGAAAAAAAAAAAAAAAATGAAGCCAGTGTCTGCAATGTTATAAAGTTGATTTAAATGAGGAACGAGCGCTTTTCCAGCCAGGACTGATCTGGGATGACTGAAGCTGCATTAGGATGAGCAAAACCCGGCTGCACGACCGGCTGCGAGTGCCGAAGCACATGTGCATCCCCGCACAGACAGGAGGGCTCTGCAGCATCCCAACTCCTGCTCTTCATCTATTTTAGTTCAAACACATCTAATATTTTAGGGATTCTCCATACGTTGATAATCAGCGGGTCTAATTGTGATCAGACCTTCTCCTGGGCATAAAGGCAGGGACCCTGTCCAGACAGTCATCACAGAAGATACAATACCCAGATAAAGTAGAAAAGGATGGTTTTACTTAAAAGGGGAGGGGAGGAGACCCCTCTAATGGCAATGAGCAACAGAAGCTGCACAAATGGATTGCTAATTATCATTTCAGACTCAAAATCACTTTACTGAATAAGCACTGCCTTTTTTTTTTTTTTTTTCCCTTTTACTTAAATGTGCACCTTTCGCAGGACAAAGAAAAGGAAACAGAATTACAAATGGAGTAAAGAATCCCCCTGTCTTCAGCAGTACCATATGGCAATGAGAGTGTATTAATTACCGTTGCTTTTTAATTAACAATTGCTTCATCTGAGCAGTAACATTTCCTTGACATCCCCTGACTTGCCGCTAACCTGTAAAGTGCACGCGCCATGCCAAGTCATCAATTCATTTTTATTGACATCCCCCCCCAAACAAGCACGATACCAGGGTTTTCCAATTAACACCTCCACACTCTCTAATTAGCACAATTAACAGACTGATGGATGCCCAGAGCTTCCCTGCGAGGGAAGGTGCAGATCAGCTGGCCAGGCTGTCGGACACGGCTCCTGCCATGTACACGTGTGCCTGACACGCGTGTGCCACGCTCCCTGGGGTCCCACGGGAGCACCACGTGTGTGCTGTGCCACGGAGCCCGGCCTCCCCACGGAGACTTTTGGAGCCCCGGCAGAAAGCGGGGGACGAACACGGAGGCAAGCAAGCTGGCAGACTCAAAGCAAAGATTTGCACCAAAGGACGTGGGGTCTTTAGGAGACGAAGTGTTTATATAGAGTGATTTCTCCCCAAAAGCTCCTGAGGGATTTTGGGGCATCCAGACCCACCCGAAGCGATGCCGCTTCTCCACCTGATTCACCTCCACGGATGTGAAAATTAAATAGCACTTCTCAGCCCCCGGGAGCTGCAGAAACAGGTACAGCCGAGACCACGAGCCCCTAAGAAGCAATTGCCCGAACACCTATTTTAGCCGTTTCTCCTATTTTTAAATATCCTCAATACCGTGGTCCTCAGGGGCTCCGTAACTTTGGGCTGCCCTTCGCGGGATGCCGGCAGGACCGGGGCCGTGTACGGACCCAGCAGCGAGGCCACCTCCTCCCCACTGCCAGCAGGTCCCTGTCCCCGAGCCCCCGTCCCCGTCCCCATCCCGACAGCGGCGGGTGCCCCTTGGCCTCAGTTTCCCCAGATGCAAACCCAAAAAGCACCCCCAGCTCAAAACCACCACCCGGGAGGGATGAGGAGGAACAGTGGGAAACACCAGCGGGAAAACACTCCCCGCCACGTCCCCGTGAGCCGAGCAAGTCCCCGACGCCCGACCGCGTTTTGCAAGGGACAGCACAGGTGACACCACGCATTTACAAGCGGCCTGCTACTGTGATGCTCCGGAGGCTTTTTTCCCACCACATCCCAGTCCCAAATACGTTTTGCAGACCCTTCCTCCCAGCTCCAGCCTCGCCAGGACCTGGAGGGGAGCAGAGGGCTGGCCAGGGAGGGCTCTCCCTCCAGCAGCAGGAGCCAGGCGTGCCGGCAGCCTCTTCTGTGGGTACTTGCCGACAGTGGAGGAGCACAGACCAAGCAAATCCCTCCCAAATCTGTAGCGAGGCCTGCGGGATGCTCCTCTGCACCGCTGGGAAGAGACAAGGACTTGATCCCAGGTACCAGATCTGCTCCGAGCCACGGAAAGTCAAGCAACCTGCCTGTCCGGATCCAGCACTCGGAGGCTTTAGGAAGTGGCTCACTAATCTTAAAAGGCTTTGGCTTGAAGAGAAGGAGCAGCCGGGGTTGCTCGGAGAGTGGCTTTTTACCCTTTAATTAACACATAAACACATGGAAATGTGGAAAGGGGATTAAAATAAAAGTCTGGGGGAGCTGAAACGAATCTGGAGCATTACTGTAAATTAGAAGAGATTTAAGGAACCAAGGACTGGCTAAGCCTGGGCACCGCTTTAATGGGATCTCACCTCTGGGCACTTTCATCTCCCACTTTCATCTCGCTCCCAGCAACTTCTTTGGGAAGAACTAACCTCCGGGTGCTCACCCTCGCTGCCGGGCAGTCCTTCACCCCCCGCAGCTCTCCTCGTCTGCCCGCTGCGATGCCATCGCCACCCCGGCCATGCTCGCGGGCACCGGCGACCGTTTGCTGCTACACACAAACCAAGCAAGAACGACCAGAGTGAGATTTTTCTCCCCCAAAACGGTGGGTCGTCTCACTCGAAGAGCCGGGAAGCACACCTGGAAGCGTGAACACCACCAACGGAGGAAGCCCCGGGACCGTGCCAGTCGGTGGGACGTGGCACTGCTCCTGCTTGGGTCCCGGCGAGCCCACCTGCCCCTCCAAAACACGGCTTCCTCGGAGCATCCGTCGCTCGCCGGAGCTCGCACCCGCGAGGATACCCCGACCGTAGCCAACCCCACGGGAAATCCTCCACCCGGCGCCCACGCCAGCGAGCCATCCCGCCCGGGGACACGGGGCATCCCTGGTGACGCCGATGACCGGCTGGCACGTCTCCCATTCCCTGGCAAGCTTCAAGGAAAATAAAATCCCTTCTGGCGCGGATGAGGGGCTGGCCGGAGGCGAGCTGGGCCGATGCCGGGCACGTGCCGGGTGCCAGGGCTGCTGCTCCATCCTGCGCTTCCCCTCGCTGCGCTCTTGAAAAGATTAAAAAAAAAAAAAAAAAAAAAAAAAAAAAAGCCCCACTCCATCTCATTAAGAAAGTAAACACAAGAGCCGTCTAAGTGTCTAATTAAGCTTCTAATTAGTCCCTGCTTGTTACTAATGCAAATTAGATTACGCCGCTTAACTACAGCATGTCCACAACACCCTTGTTAATTGCGGCCTTTTGAAATTAAATTACTCCCTAATTAGCATATCAAAGCCATTGATTCGGAGCCAGGAAAGATGAGGGCAGGAGGAAGCCGAACGCCAAGTTTTGTTAATCAGGGACGTCTAATTAAATAGTGACGTGGTGCACGGGGGGCTCCTGCCTCTGCTGCTCAGGAGCCGCATGTGTGGGCCCAGGGGGACCCCGAGTGGGGCAGCACCCTCGGGGGGGGCCAGGTGGGTGGGTGCTGGTGGCCTGCACCCAGCCGTGGTTCACCGCTGAGGTGATGGAGCATCCTGGTGAGTTGGGGTGCAGGTCCCATATCGGCGCCCCGACAGAAGCACGCTGCGGCGAGCAGGGCTGGGGGGCAAAGCCTGAGCTCTGGGAAGTCCCCCCAGAGCTATGCCTGCCGCTGCGGTGCCAGGATCGGGCCCTGGCTCTAGGGAGGGAGGTTAAAGCAGACCCCAATTTCTCACCCCCTCCAAAAAACTTGCTTCCCTTCTGCCCAGTGTGCTCCAAACGGGAATTCAAAGGTGAAACACCCTGATGCGCAGACACAGCCCTGCAGCCCCCCCGTAGCCATGGGGGCAGGGTGCCCCAACTCTCCACCCTCCCACAGAGCCCCCCCCCAAAATCCTCCCCAGCCCACACAGGAGCAGAAGAGGCACCCAAGTGAGGAGAGGCAGGGCTGGGAACAGGCAACGGTGTCTCTCACCTGTAGGACCCCAAATCCAGCCTGGCACAAAACCCCCCTCGCCGCAGTGGGATGGGATGGATGGCACCAAATCGCCCAGGGCACCGGACTGGGGGGATGCGTCCCCCCCACCTCCATCCCCCGCCCCAGCACCCCCCGGGCATCAGTGAGTGTCCGGCACAGATCTGTTCTTTGGAGACAAGAAAACCACCTCCCCAGACCCAACAGGGACATCCTCGGCACTCATAACTCAGGATTTAATACCAAACTTCCACAAAACCTCCAGCCCCAAATCCACAACGGGACATAAATAACAGAGGCACCAGGGAAGAGTCTAGATCTAAAAGTAACCAGGTAGATTCACTCCAAGGAGAGTAAAAATGAAGTGTAATTTTTAAGTTATTTCAATAACTTCCTGAATGACCCAGTTCTTTAAATTTTATAACTTTTCCTCTCTCTCTTTTTTTTTTTTTTTTTTTTTGTTTTGTTTAAAGAGGTGGGAAGGGAAAAAAATAAAGGGAGGAAGATTGGAAAAGTTTAATAGAGGGAGAAAAAGTCCATTAAAAAAAAAAATACAGGCAGCCCGTCTCGGGGGAAGAGTTGAAATATTAAAGAAAGGAAAATCGCTTCTCTGGCTGCCGAGACAGAAGAGGAGAATAGAGTGGCTTTAAGAGAAGGAGCTGTGCACTTTTAATTGAAAAGAGGGAGATTCAAATGAAATATCCAATATCCCCCATTAAAGAAAGGAAGAAAGACGGACCCTGGCCGCTTTGCTACGCCAAGAAATTGCTAAAGCCCCAACTTTCTTTCTCTCCCCCTGCCTTGGAAGTTATAGGAAAGAGGGATGAGAGAAAGGAAGAGAAAAAAGGGTCTTTCATACACGAGGAACTCAAGGGAATGGGGAGGAGGGTGGGAAGAGAGACCAAGTTTTATTCATTTATTTTATTTTATGAGATGAGTAAAAATAATATAGAAAAAAAAAAAGGCAGAGTTTCATAATGTCACAGTGTTTGGAAGCAGCAGCAGAAGGGAGAAGAGAGGGGGGAAAGCAACTAAGAACAGAAGGGCCAGCTCCAACCACCCGCCGTACAAGCCTCTCTCCCAACGAGATTCAATTAATTGATAACAAGAGGCATCAAATTAATTTTTCAAGGATGTTAGATTTTGATGAAGGAAAAAAATCTCTCTGATTTTAATCGGGGCGGCGTTTAAAAGGCATAAATGAATATCCCTTTCTAATCATCTGAGGCGCCGAGGAAGCACCAAGCGGTTAACGTGAAAATTCAAATCGTTTAATTAGGGGGGGCCGAGGGGAGGTGGCCGTGGTGGGGGAAGGGGACCTGGGTTTTTCTTTTTAAAGAGCTTTATGAAGAAATTATTTTAAAAATTATTTCTTTCAAGCATCTTTGCTCTCCCCCCCCCACCCCAAAACGCACACGCACTTGTAAAAACATATCTGAGGTTTTTCTTTTGAATAGAGACCATTCCCCATCACAATCTAATTAACAAAAATGATAATGAATAGGGTGGGGAAAAAAAAAAAATCATAGGGAACAAAAAAAATACTCTGAACTCCCAGGGGGGAAAAAAAAAAAAAAAAAAAAAAACAGGAACGTGATTTCCCAACACACACAGCTTGCTGTCAAGAGCCGCTCTGCACTGCTGCATGGGACGGGGATTTTAAGATACAGGGGAGTTTCAGCGCAAACACCCCCACCCCAAATCCTAGTAAAATAATGAAAAGCACCTCCCACCACTGCTGCGCCATGGGATGCATATGCAGCCAAGCGGGGCTCTGAGCCCAAAGGCAGCGGCTGCCGGGCCCAGCACAGCAGCACGGACCGTGGTGCATGTGTGTGCACTCACACGCGTGTGCCCACTCACACGCGTGTGCCCACTCACACTCAGCCCCGGCGAGGCTCCCGGCCTCGCTCCACAGCCCAGCACCGGCCCCACCACGGCCGGCATCGCACCAGCATTTCGCGAAGGCTCCTCCAGCACCTCCCTGGAAATCCCGACCCGGGGTTTAAGTCCCTGCTCGCGCAATTATTTTTTTCACCCCATCAGCAACGCGCTCAGCAGGGATATGCACCCTCGGTGCACGTCTCACCCAGCCTTCCCGCTGCAGCATCCCCCACCCCCACAACACGCCCGGCACACGCAACACGCCCCGCACACGCGGTATCACCTCCATCCCTTTGGCGGGTGGACAGCCTGAACGTGGTCCCAGGCTCACGGGTGCCCCCACTGAGGCACCTGAGGAAGAGGAGGGCTCTTCCTCACTGCAGAGCCATGAAGGACATCGCCCCACGCCTGCTGAGGAAGAGGAGGGCCGCGGGGAAGTGTCCTGACTGCCTGGGAGAAAAGTGCCCGCAGGAATGGGAAAGGCAGCACCGAGGCGGAGGAAGACTCCCAGCAAGGGGGGAAGCGCTAAAATAAAAATAAAATTCAAGCTGCTGGAGCTCCCCCCACCCTGTCCCCTCAGGGGAGGATGCAAAAGGTGAGGGCAGAGATGGGGAGGAAGAAAATGACCTGGAGCAGGGGAGGGACAAACCAGACCGGGACGAGGAGTGATGGCAGGGCCATCGGCGTGAGGGACCCGGCCCCGGGACGCAAGCTCTCATGTCAGACCCGGAGTGAAATTTTCCAGCTGAGTTTGCGTGAAGTCAGACTGGAGGTTGTTAAAAGTCTCTTCTGGCCTTTAAATAATCCAGAGGGGAGGGAAAAAAAGTCACAGTGCCTATTGAACAGGAGGGAGGAACTCAGATGCTGCAAGTTTTCCCAGACTCCGTCATGTTTGTGCAAAAATTCATCCAGAAAACGCTCTACTTAATGCGCTCCCTGCTGCACATTGATGCTTTCCACTGCAAATCCCATTTCTATGCAGGAAGAGGCCTGGTTTCCATCCAGAAATTATGCTGCTCACGAGGAGGGAGAAGAAATAGGGCGGTGGGGGGGAGAACTATCCTTAGGCATTTTCAAACTCCTGGTCTGAAGTCCATTTTCTTGCATCCAAATCAGAGGCAAGCGGGATCCGAGGCTGGCTCCGTCTCGCAGCCAGTGCCAGAGCCAGTCTCGGCACTTTCAACCAACCTTCCTCGTTTTATTTCGGCACAGCTCGGCTCCATCTCGCACGGACTCAACATCTCCTGCTCTGCCCGGGCACCCAGCACCCCCACGGAGCAAACCGCAGCCCCGAAGACAAACACGGCACCCGACAGCCCTGCTCAGAGCAGCGACTGGAACAACAGGAACAATTTCTCCAGCGCTTTCTTAAAAGCTGGGAAGCGGCGTGCTCGGCAAAGAGGCTGTCCCGGGGTCTGGCACTAGGAATGGTGATGGGTGGCCGTGCAGCCACACCACCCACGGGGGGGGATCGGGAAGGTGCATTTAATATTTCAGGTGCTCAGGAAGAAGGCAAAGCTCAGCGGAGAGACACGGAGCATCCCTCCAGCCGGGGGAAGTGCTTCCCCACGCAGACCCTGTGCCAACGCCAAGAGATTGTCAGAGTCCCCCCGTGCTCCTTCTCCGTGTGACCTGGATGAGCCACGTCCCCTTCCCGGGGAGAGCATCCCCCTCCAGCACCCTTCCCTGGGGAGCCTGGGAGGGCAACGCTTCACCCAGCGCACCCACGGCTCCGGATGCAGCCAGAGCTTCTCTCCCCTCCGTTCCCAGCGGGATGGCAGCACCTCCGTGTTTCAGCATCCCTCTGGACCGCTGCTAGGCTGGCAACAGGGCAAGGTGATCTGGTCCCACAGCATCACTTTGCCGTCACCCACGGCATTCCCAGGTCACGCCGATCCGTCCAGGCTCCCGAGCCCTGTGCAGCCCCAGAGCTCAGCCTTTACCAGACCGCACATTGGGACACAGCACCTTCCTCACTCCGGGCTTTATGGATGAAGTGAAGTGATCTGCACCTCCCGAATCCCTGCTCATCCCAGGCAGTGGGTGACACCTTCCTCCTGAGAACAGCGAGACCCCCGAACAAGCCCAGCTTTGCAGTGCAATGACACCCAAGAGCAGCACGCAGGTGGCTGCTGATGCTTCAGGCCAGAAGTGGCCAAGGAAGCCACCTGCACCCTCCCGCTGGCGTGGGACAGAGCACCGTGCAAATCCAGGGGATTGTTACCATTAACGTGGTGTTAGATACGTCCTCACTGCAAAGCACACTTGAAAAATTGTGCGTTTTTTTCCTCCCTACGCCCCTCTTCAAAACAGTCCTCATCCTTTAAAATATTAGTTTATGATTCACCAATTTCCAGCTGTAACACCCAGCACCCCGGCTCAGGCCCGCAACTCTCAGCTGCCACGTCCCAAGGGCCCTGTGAGCACCCATGGGTGCTGGGGCAGAAATGGGCTCGAGGTACCCAGTGCCTGGCTGGCTCCTGACGTGCCCCACTGCTGCGGGGGGACTCACCGCCGGCCGATGGGAACCCCAGCAGCAGCTCAGGCATCACGAGCTCCTCTATTTAGTGGGGAACCCAGAAACCCCCAGCCCAGGGCTCCCCGTAGCTGCAGGCTCTTGCAGGGGGTCACTGGCGAGGGTGCCCACCTCGGGCTGGGTGCTCACACAAGGAGCTTCGGTGCGAGCCCCACCGTAGCTACACCACAGCTCCGGGGCTCCCCGCTGGCATCGCTTCTCCGCAATCAGGTCACATCATCTTTCCGCATCTCCTGCTGAGACAGGGTCACAGACAACCTTCTCCCCCTGCCCTCGCCCCCCCCCCCCCTCAAAACGCAGCCTCCCCCCCCCCCCCGAGGGATGCGAGCGCTCCGTGATCACCAGATGGAGGATGTGGTGCCACGGGGTCCGTCACCGGATCGACCCAGGGGATGTCCCGCTTCCTCCCCAGACCAAAAATCATCACGTCGTGGTGAGGGAAGGCAACAACACTGGGATACAGCACCAGGCAAGAGATGAAGCGGACGCAGCCCGGGTCACCAACTCCCCCAGGGACAGGACCCACCTCCCAGCCGAGTCCACGAGCCCCCAGTACCTGCCCGCACCAGCAGCCCCAACACAGGCCACGGCTCCCGCTCACAGCCAGGAATTGTAAAACATCAATTATTATTTTAAACCTCCAGCTAAAACCAGTGACTCCTTGCTCATTCCCAGCCCCAGGGCGATTCCCAGAGCATTTGTATCTGCAACAGCAAGGAGCAGCGGAGAGAAGGACCAATCCTGCAATGAAAGGAGACGCACATCCCCTCTGAGGGCAAGGAACAGAGCTCTGTCCCTCTGCCCCTCTCCCAGGCAGACGGGCACAGCCACCATCTCCTCCCACAACAGCCCAAATCTACAGCTGGAAATGCAGCAGCACCGACGCTCCCCGCTGCTCCGGTACGGCGGGGACACAAGTGACCAGATGGCACCGACCTTCCCCAAAGCCAGCATCAATCCCCAAACGAGCCCCCTCGCCTGTTAAACTTCATCTCGTTGCATTTCTAAATGGTCTGGCCTTTTCATCAGAGCGTATTTCAAAACTACCAGCTCTATAACCCAGGGGGGAAATCGCTCTGGCGCGGCCGGCGATGCCGGTGTCGGCACCGGTGTGATACCTGTGTGCTGTGGGAACGAGATGGTGTTTGATCTGCGGACAGGGCTGCTCCGACAGTCCCAGAGTTTGACCCAGATTCAGAGCCACAGCTCCACTTCCAGAAAAAGGACATTTGTTCAGGGCTTGAGCCCGCCAGCATCAAGGGGAAGACTTCAAGGGATTCTGAAACAGGCCCTAAAAGCGGACTCTGCCACGCTAAGTATAAATAAAAACCTGGTTTAAAAGGGGAAGTATGACCAACCCGAATAGAGCTGTGCCGAGCAGGGAACGATCCTGACCTGCCCGTTACATATGGAGAGCCCCGAGCATCCTTCAGGGCAGGCAGAAACCCGTGAAGAAGAGCTGGGCTGGTCCCCGCAGCACCAAATGCCGCTGCCAGGGTGAGCAGAGGAGCCGGGAAAACTCGGACCCGAATTTCAGCACAAATCTCCCTCCTGTCACAACCTTGTGTCACACTACAAGAGCAGAGCTCGGCCAGAAATCCCTTACTGGGTTTTCTCCCGCACGCTCACACCTCCATTCCTTACTGGAATGGATTTTAGGACATTTTCCTTTACCAGTTTCTCTCGGGAGTGCATTGACTGGGCATCTCCCCTCCCCGACATACACAACAAACCCTGAATTTGGGGAGATTCTCCCCAAGACTGCATAGATGCCTCCGCAGGCTGTCCAAACCCATGAGGGGCACTTGGGTGCTGGCACCCACTCGCCCACCACGTACACAGCAGCGATGCCCCACGCTCTGCAGCCCCCACGTCCCTGCTCCAGCCAGAAACTCTGCTCAGTGGGACCAGAAAGCGAGAAAAAACACATCCAGGTCCCCCGCACCCGGTGCACATCAGGGACCTCTTCCCTCCCATCTTGCGTGCCCCCCCAACCCTCCCACGCAGTCCCCCGGGACTCCATCAGCTGGGTGTGATGTGCAAAAGCATGGCTCAAACCCACCAACCCACCAACCCCCCCCCCATTGATGCAACACAGGATCTTCTGGAATTTTGCAGACACTCGGGACGGGAGCACCTGAGCCCAGCTCCTACGACAGAAGGGACCCCACGCCCAAAGCACCAGCACCCCCCAACGCAAGCAGCTTCAGAGCCTTCCCCACTGCACTTCACTCAGCTTGCTCGTGGGGGGGCTCACCCCCATCCATAGGGATCCTGAGGAATCCAGGATAGCTCCGAGCCCAGTCGGGTTTGCACGGGTGCAGGATGCGGCCCCACGCAGCCCAGCCTGCCCAGTCCTCTCCATCACCTGCACACGGGAGCAACAGCTCCACTCTCAAACCCAGATTCCCCCTGCAAGCAGCACCCTACAAACCCACCACCCCCAGCGCCGAGAGGATTGGAGGGACGGGAAGAATGGGACTTGCTGGGACGGGGCAGGAGCAAGGCACAAATGTTCTGCACCGCGGGTGCTGAGAGGCTGAGACAAATTGGGAGCAACGGGACACGCCGAATCCTCCTCCTCCCTCCCGACCCAGATCTACCCGCACAGCGGGGGACAAACGCCCCTTTTGTTTTCCAGATGAGAAATCATGTTGATTTTTGAGGTTTTAATTTATTAACGGTGAACATCTGTGCCAGGCGGAGCGGTCGCAGCCTGGCTCCCCAAACCCCGCTCCCGGCAGAGCCGAAGCCAAGCACGGGGCATGGCAACACGAGCAGGAGATGGGGAGGGGGAGACCCTCCCCTGCCCATAAAACAAACTGCATCCCGCCAGCACCCCGCTGCAGAAATGCAGAATAAAAAGTGGCACCGCTCTGGTCAGGAAGGAGCTTAACTGAGGGGAAAGCAGGTTGGGGAGTAAAAGGGGAAAGTGTAAATACTTTAGAAACAACCCCGGAGAAGGGTAAAGCTGGAGATGACATTTTACAAAAGCCGTGGCTTTGCCCCCACCCAAATCCATCTGAGCAAAATAAGGGTTTTTTTTAAGCAACACCTGGCACAGTGCATTTTCAAAATCCACATTTCCTGCCACAAGTTACGGGACGCTTTCCCTGCCACTCCACCTTTATTTTCTCTCCTTCTTCCGTTTTTTAATAGACCCAATGATGCCGTATTTATATTCCAGATCTGAGCTACCCCGTGCTTCGGGGGATTTCCCTCCCACTGTCAGATCTGGCTGCATCCAGGAAGGATCGGCTGAGGGACTTTGGACTCTGGAGGAAGGAGCCAGCCTGTTGGGTGACAGCCACCCGCCGGGAAACCTTCTCAGTGGCACAAAACATCTCACCACCTCCTCCCGCCCGTCCCAGCTGGGAGCCAGGACAGGGATGCGCGGCCACGGGACGCTCGGCAGCACTGGCCCCTCGCCGGGTGTGTGGAGCTCCCGTGGGGGAAAGGGGAGGTGTCCAAGAACAAAAAAAATCACAGGTTGTTAAAGGGCGTTTTGTTTTTTTTTCAAGGCACCAGGGTCCTGTGCTGCTTCCAGCCCAAAGGCCAGCGCAGCCCTTGCAAAGGGCTCCATGGCAAGCTGGCTGCCAGGACACAGCCTGGCAAGTGGCACCCAGAGGGGACACGACACCATACGGGATGCCCCAGGCCGTGGGAGAGGGATCTTCCCTCTCCAGTGCAAGGTCTCTGCCCACCACCCCTGCCCAAACCCTGGGCCAAGTTCAGTCAAAAACTCCCAACGCTCAACAAGAAACATCACCTCTGCCAGGTATTTCTTGCCATAAGCTGTCCCCTCAGCCCAGGGGTGGCTCCGCCAACGACCTCGCGACCACACCGGGCCCCAAAGAACCCCAAGGCCCTTTTGCAAACACTGCAGTGGGGCACCTTCCCCCACCTTGGGAGGCAGCGACATGTCTCCTGCTGTCCTCTGCCATCCCAGCCTGGCGTTTCCTTCCCTTGGGAGCTGGGGGTGAAGCCATCGGACAAGCCGGGAGCCAAGGCACCCCCAAAACCCCATGTCCCAGCGGGGTTTGGGGACAGCCCTGCAGCCAGGACTATCCTCCCAGCAGCACCCAGGACCTCATGGCCAAAGTGGGATCGCCCTTGACGGAAACCCCATCCCACGGTGGCCAACCCAACTGAGGTGCCGGGATCCCGGCACGTGACGGGTGGCACCCAGCACCCAGCCGAGCCCTGAGCCCAGCGCACACTCCAGCACACGAGCAAGCTGCCCCCCCACCCCCACCCCGGGCCAAGAAACTCTGGCAAAAAGTCACTGGGCAAATATATTCCCACTAACAGGCAGCAGCAAACAACTTGCAGGCAGAGAACCGACACCGAGGGGCCACCAGAATGGGGAGATGCTCCTGGGCAGACAGGGATCCTGGCACATCCTTTGCTCAAGAGCACAAGTTCTGGTCTTGTATTCTGCAATAAGCAACCTACCTCGAGCCTTCCTCTGCTGTCCCTCTTTTTTAAGGCTGAAGACATCTTTTACGGAGCCCTTGACAGCTCCTCCTAGGTGGTCCCCATCCAGATCTCGCTCCAGGCGAACAAATAAAGGACAGTCCCCAACTCGCAGATTCACAATAAGCAAGCAAAAAGAAAATCACTCACCTAAAGTCTACGGTTTGTGGAATAAACCAAGACTCAGAGGAAGCAAGTGAACAGCCAGAGTGTTCGGGGTCTAAGGCTTCAACGGCTCCTGGCCCCCGAGGTGACTCCGCAGCACGATGCTCAACTCGCCCTGCCCGAGCACACGGCGAGCGCTTGCTGCCCCGGATGGCACCGTTGGTGTTTTATGCCTTTATTAGCCTCGGTGCAGCGAAATCCCACTAGATAAACCCAGCTCCACCAGCGATCTGGCAAAGGTGTGTTGAAATTAGTTCTTTCAACACCACCCGCTCCAGGCGAGCCGCTCATCCCGGCCGCAGCCCCCCTGCCAGCCCCGTGTTTATTTAAATGGGATCGCCGATGCCCGAGCAAAAACAACCCCGGGGAGGGCATCTCGCGGGGCCTCGGGAGCTGCCAAACAGCCCGCACGACACACACAGAGCACATACCCATCGCATAGGGGGGGTCTTCCTCCTCCTCCTCCTCCTCCCCGGGGGGGCTGTAGCTGCTCTGCTCCCCGGGGCCCAGCCCGGTGCTCCCCAGCCCCGGCTGGCCGGTGCCAGCCCCCCACCGAAGCCGGTCACGTGGAGGAGGTTTGCCAATGAGGCAGAATAAACAGCTTCCAAACCACCTCCAAACCAGGGCCCCCGACCGGATTGTTTTCCTCCCCTAGTACCTTCAAATTAAATTTTTTTTTTTTTTTTTTTTTTTTGCACGGTTTTGAAAGTAATCCTCCAAAAAAGAAGTTTTATTAATGCACCTTCCGCTTCCGATAAACACACCCAGGAGCTCCCAGCAGAGTTGGGACCAGGCGAAATTTCCTCCCACAGCCACGCTCCGCTCCCTGTTTTTGCTAAAAAATAAGCACGTTTTTGCTGCTAATCCAGACCCGGCGACAGCGGCGCAGGAGGAGGGTTGCCACCGGAACACGCCGCAAAAGACTTTTTCCCCAACTTGCCAGGGCAGAAGAGCCGGGTGGCAAGTGTCGCATGGGGCCGGCGAACATCAACACCAGCTCGCTTTACCCAAGCAGCTCCGCAGAGTCAACACAAGCTTTTTTTTTTTCCCCCCCTTTAAAAAAAAAAACCAAAAAAACCCACAAAAAAACAAAAACCAAAACAAAACAAAAGAAGAGAGGATCCTGACTCCCTGTGCCAAGCGGTTCGCACGCGCGGGGCTCGTTTGCCTGGCTACCCAGGTACCGTTACAGCCAGCCCCCTGCCCACGTCCCTGCTGCCGGTGCAAGGCATCGTAATCCCTTAATGACTTCCCTCCAGCTCCATCCCCAGATCTAATCTCTCCTCCAGCAGGATCTTTATAAAATAAAACGTGGCGGACGGATGGGTTGCGTTTTCCTCCGCAGCATCGCACTGCCGACCTCCGAAGGGAGCAGCTCTCCTCCTCTGCTGCTTCTGCCTCTCAATTCTTCCCTTCCCCTGATGCCGCTCCACTTGCAAACACGTTTTTGTCACGGCCAGCCTGATTACCAACAACATGTTTTATCAGAGAATCACTTATGTGATTGACAAAAGGGGTTTAAATTGGGAAAAGTTTGAAAAAAAAAAAAAACAAAAACCCTCAAGCAGTGTCTTCGCTGTATTTTATACAGCAAACACTTGCAGAGGGGGGAAAAAAAAAAATAAATTAGGAAGTTTTTCAAGCTGCGCCCAGCCCCATCCTGATCTACAAGTTATATTTGACTTTAAAAGGTGCAGCACAGCGAGCAGGGGGAGGGGGAAGGTTTTGCAAGATGATAAAATGGGTGCGAGTCCTTCCCCATGCCGCTCTCCCATCAGTTGGCAGAGGAAGGAGCTTTACTGGCCAAAGCCCCCGCGGCTGCTCGGAGGGGCGAGCAGGGCCAGCCCGAAAGGGCTCCAAGCCGGATGGCAACTCATTGCCAAACTGATGTCACGGCCCCCGGTTTTATTTTCAAGCGAGCAGCTACCCCTGCGTTTCTCTCAGGTGCATCGGGGTCTCCAGAAGTGGCACACAGAGGATTTTTACATCATCCGAGGCAAACTTGTGGGTTTCCAAGCTCCAAATGTATTTGTAGTTTTATTTTCCCCCTTTTTCCTCCCCTCTCCCGCTAACACAGAGCTCATCCCTCCGTGGGGAGGATGCCTGTGGCACATCCCTCCCAGGGTAGGACTGACCCCCCCCCCCCCCCCCGCCCCGTATAACCCCCCACAACCACACCGGAGGAGCTGGGAATCAAAGAGGACGGGACAGGAAATTTCAAGTTTCCACCTCCAGAAGTGGCAGGTGACACCGAGGCGGCAGCAGGGTCATTTCGGGAGCCCTGGTGCCGAGTGGAGGATAAACCCAGGGTGGCCCCTGAGGAGGAGGTGGGACCCCCCCCCCCCCCCGCCCCACGCACCCGGGGAGATGCTGGGGTGCAAGCAGCAGGGAACATCCCCACGCGCCCTCCACAAACCACCTGCCAGCCCCAACCCGGGGGCTCTCCCGCGCTTCAAAACCACCGTGGGGAAGGGGGACGAAGAGGGAAAACCGCCCCAGCTCCCCTTTCCGCAAATAAGAGGATTTCCCGAAATACTCCAGGCCACCAAACCCCACTCAGCAGTGGGAAACGCGACGCAAAGAGCCGTAAATGTGTATTACTTTTAAATGAGCGAAAGAAAAGCCGGGGACCTCTGGGCTCTCCCGCCTTTCTCCGGTTGGAAGAATGAGCCCCGTCCCCGGCTGGGGGCACGGCTCGCCCCCCACCTTGCTGCTACAAAGGCAAACCCAGCACCGCACCTCTCCTCCTCCGGCTTCGCTCCCCCCTTTCACCCTCCCCGCCGGAGCAACAAGAAAAGAGGAAAGGCCGGGGGGGGGGTGTGAAATATAAAGGAGAGAAAAACCTGAAAGCCAGAGCACTGCCACCCCCCCTTTCCCCCAGCCCCACAGCGAGACACAAACATCAGCAGACTCAAAGCATCCCCCTCTCCAGCGGCAGAAAAGAAAAGCTCCCGGGCTCTCCGGCAGCAACTTCACAACTGAGTGCACTCGCATTCCTGCCGGGTTATTAGGAGAGAAAGGGCGAGGGCCTGGAGTAGATATTTTAGTGTCACTTGATTTTATACATTGCCCAGATTATTTTTTTTTTTTTTAAACACGTCCTGCTCTTCCCTTTCCACAGGAGGACGTAAAACCTGTGCTCACCCATCTTTAAGGGAAGTGACCAGGGCTGGACGTGGCGTTTACAGATTTTTTTTTTTTTTTTTTTTTTTCCCCCCAAGTCTGAGTATCAGCCCCCTCCCTGCCTCCCCCCAGCATCAACATTAATCCATTTTATTCCATTTCGCTCTGTTTGCTCAGCCTTTGGCCCCCCCCAGTACACAAAGTCCCAGCCCTCCATCTCGGGGGGCACCCGCCGCTCCCCCCCGACGTGCACAGGTTGTTAAGGGGGGGCATTTTCCGCGCCGATCCCGTTCTCCCACACTTTTCCCCCTCCCGCCTCCACCGAGTCCAACTTTGCGCTGCGCGACGGGGCCGGTTTCTCTGGGGGGGTTGGTTTTTATCACAGGAGCAATGCTCACCCCGGGCTCAGAGCAGCGGCACCCCCGTCCCCACGCCAAACACCCCAGCAAAAGGAGCTTGGGATGGGGGGGTGGGGGGGCAGGAAAAACCCCACAAGAACTAATAAATTAAAATTAAAAAAAAAACAAAACAAAACAACCACGTAGCATCTCAAAACAGGGGCTTTTGACCATTATTTGAAGCAGAGGGAGCGGGAGGGCTCGGGACGGCTCTATCCTGCCTCGCCCCCACAAAGGGCAGAAGAAAGGCAGGAGCCAGAGCCAGCGAGGGCTTCGCAGCCCTGACAAAAGCTCCCTGGCTCAGCACAGGCAATTTTGTCCCTTCTCCCCCATGTATCCCTCCTTCCCAGTTTGATTTAAACAGCCTGGAGGGGGAGGAAAAAAAAAAAAAAAAAAAAAAAAAAGGAGGGGGGAAATGGGGTAATTTTTCCAAATCTGATTATTTTCTCCATCCACCCAGCCCTGGGGGCTTGTTGGATTGTTTGGATGGGCTTTAAGGTGGGGTGAAAATAAAAAAAAAAAAAAAAAAAAAAAAGAATATATATATATATATATATAAATAAATTAAGAGTTAGATTTCACAAGAGCCTGAGACTTTGCTACGTTTAACTGAGAATACGGGGAGGCATGAAAGGGAACACGTCCACGCAAACACACAAGGACCAGGGTCACACCGTCTGTGCAAGACACATGTTGGGTTGATTTAACATCAAATGCCTGTTCTCCAGCGTAACACATTTCTTGTGTAAATTTTTAACACACAAGAAGAAATTTGTAAAAGTAAATCCTACTTCTGGTTTGGGTTAAAAACAACCCAACCTTTTAATACAGAAACTAATAACATTTTTATTGTATGCCCCACAGCTTTACAATGCTTGCGGAAAAGTGAGGTCTTAATCCGATGCTAAGTTGGTCGTGAGTGTGGTAACAGGCAAATCTCTGGGTATCGCGGTCTCCCAGAAAGATCGACAGGGATGGAAGAGCTGCCTGAAGCCGACGAGCGGTCCTGGGGAGGAATTTGGCCACAAATTCCTCTAGGACTATATTGAGAGAAGAAAAAAAAAAAAAATCCCAGCGCAAGTTTTCAAAGCGGGCACTTCCCGACCACTGCTCCGAGCAAAGTGGAGTTCACAGATGCCTGTGAATTATTCCTGCTTTCCACTATGCACATTTTTCATTTGTATTAAAAAGTACACAGGAGGAGAGAGAGGGAGACAGCCCTTTGCTTATTTTTTTTTAAAAGAGGGAAAAAAAAAAAAAAAATATCACTCCCAAATGGAAAAAGAAAAACCAATTACACTCCACTTGTTCTCTCCTATACACACCTTCGAAACGCGCCTGCCAACTCAAAACAGATTTCCTACCAGCAAAAGAAATATTCAGAGCAATCTGCTGCTAACGCAGCACTTTCTGAAGTGCCTTTCTTTTTTAGCGGGAGAGGGGGAGAGGGGAGAAGAGACAGAGGCGCGTTTGTTTATCACGCAGACGAGGGAGATGGATCAGGGAAGAATAGAAATATCTGAACTTTGCCAGCACCGGGGCTGGGAGAGCATCTCGCAACGAAGGCGGACGCCGGGGTGGGAATGGGATGAAATAAGCTGATCCGGGGCTCCCAGAGACCCGCCGCCAGCTTCGTTAAACCATATTTGCCCAGGAATTTCTGAACTCCCAGAAAACGACAGCTCCGTAATAAAAACTCTTTCCAAACACATTATTACCGCTGATATTATTAGTAGCTGCAGCCGGCAGAGTCCCAACCAGCCCGCCGAGACCTCCTGCGGGCAGCGGGCATCGCGGCGAGGTTATAAAGGCCCCCCCAAACCCCTGAAAAAAAACACACCCCAACCTCTCTCCCCTTTCAAACAAAGGCACACCACAGCCTCGCAAACTTTGCAACCGGGTGAGACGCAGGCACAGGCGAAACGCAGGGCAGGGCTTCGCCGCGCAGCCGGCTGCCGTAACATCCCCCCCCCCCCCCCCCCCCCCCCGCCCTCTCCAGAATCCAAACCTGCGGGAATTTCTCGGGAATATTCTCCAGCTCCATCCGAAGCCGTGCATTTGTCCTCCTCTCCCCTCACCTTGCAGTTTGGGGTATGATTTTAGACACGGCGCAGGATTTCCCGGGGCGCCGCTGGAGCGATGGCCGGTCTGGCTGCAGGTTGACGGGGGCGGCGGCGGCTGCTTCTCCCAGTAATTTCAAAACTTGGGGTTGACTGACTTAATTATCTCAAAGGAGGGAATCGCACCCGCTGGGCCGCTCCTCGGCACAGAGCAGCAGAGCTGGGGCTGAGTTAAAATGCAATGGGTGGGGGACAAAAAAAAAAACCACCCAAAAAACAAACAAACAAAAAAAAAAAAAAAACACCCAAGCCCCCCAAGTAGCCGGAATGAAAACAAAACCACCGAAGAGAAAAGATGGGGGGGGAAATGGGAAGCGCCAACAAAAGGAGCTCGGGGGCGGGTGGCAGGGCAGGGGCTGCCGTGCTCCCCCCGGGGTGCAGCCCCCCCCTCCCGGGGCTGCGGGCCCCCCCCGGCGCCGGAGCAGAGGCAGGTCTGGATCCGGCACCGGCAGCGCGGCTCTCCCGGCGGCAGCGCAAGTTTCTCGGTGCCCGATCCCCCCCTTTCCTCCTCCTCCTCCTCCTACCCGAGGGGGGTTGCCCCCCCCCCCCTCCGGCCGGCGATTCGCCTCGGGGGGTGAATGGGGGGGGGGTGGGGGGTAGCGGAGACCCCAGCGCCCGCCGCCGGGGCTGCCCTGGGCGCACCGGGACCCCCCCCCCCCCCCCCCGCTTCGGTGCGCACCGAGTCCCGGCCCCCCCCCCCCCCCCGCAACACCCCCCCTGAGTAGGGGGTAACCCCGTGTCCCCCTCCTCACCGAGCACCCCCACACACACACCCCCCCGCTCCCTTTGTCCGGGCGCCGCAACAAACTTCCGAGCGCGGGGGGACGGACGCGCCACGCTCCCGGGTGGGAAGAGGGAAGGGAGCGGGGGGGGGGGGGGGGGGGGCACGACACGACGCGGCCGGCACCCCACACCTGCCAGTGGGGACATGACGACGGTGGGGGGGGGGGGGGGGGGGCGCGCCCCAAAATCCGCGCCCCCCCCCCCCGCTACGGCGGGGCGAACACACACACGCGCGAACCCTCCCGGCCCCGCTCCGCTCTCACCCACCTTGTCGCGCCGGGGTCCACGCCGGGCATGCGGCCGCGCCGCTTCTCTTTCTCCCGCCCCCCTCCCACCCCCCCCCCCCCCCGACCCCCCCCCAGGACCTTCCCCAAACTTCCGACGGGGCGGCCGCGGCGGGGTTGCAGAGCTTAGGAGCGGCTCGGCATGGCGGGGGGGGGTTCCCGGTTGCACCGGCGCCGCCGCCCCTTGACGCTTCGCTGCTGTTGCTGGGCGGCGCCGGGCCGTACCGGAGCCCGGGGCCGGGCCGTAGCGGAGCCCGGGGCCGGGCCGGGGCCGGGAGCGCCGCGCTCAGCTCCGGCTCGGCGGCGGCGGCGGCGGCGGCAGCGCGGGCGCGGCGGCGCGGGGCGGGCACCGGGCCGCCCTACCATAGTTCCTCTAAAGCAGGTGCAGCCGCTTTCCCCGCCCGCCCCCCCCCCCCCATTCGTCTAGAAAGTGTGTGTGGGGGGGGAAGCGGGGTACGCGCCTCTCCCCACTCCCCCCCAATCGTCTAAAAGTTGGGGGACAAGCGAGGTGCGCATCCCTCCCCCCCCATTCGTCTAAAAGTTGGGGGACAAGCGAGGTGCGCATCCCTCCCCCCCCCCCCCCCTCCATTCGTCTAAAAGTTGAGGGACAAGCGAGGTGAACATCCCCCCCCCCAATCGTCTAAAAGTTGGGGGACAAGCGAGGTGCGCATCCGTCCCCGCCCCCCCCCCATTCGTCTAAAAGTTGGGGGACAAGCGAGGTGCACATCCCTCCCCCCCCATTCGTCTAAAAGTTGGGGGACAAGCGAGGTGCGCATCCCTCCCCCCCCCCATTCGTCTAAAAGTTGGGGGACAAGCGAGGTGCACACCCCTCCCCCCCCACCCAATTCGTCTAAAAGTTGGGGGACAAGTGGGGTGCACATCCCTCCCCACTCACCCCCCTTCTATTCATCTAGAAGGGGGGGAAGCGGGGTGCGCACCCCTCCCTGCCCGGCCCCTCTCTATTCAATTAGAAGTTGGGGGGAGGTGGGGTGCACTGCCCGGCCCCCCTCTATTCATCTAGAAAAGGGGGGGGGGGGGGCAAGCGAGGTGCGCAACCCCTCCCTGCCTGCCCCCCCTCTATTCAGCTAAAAGTGTGGGGGGGAAGTGGGGTTCACACCCCCCCCTGCCCGGCCCCCCTCTATTTCGCTAAAAGTGGGGGGAAAGTGCCCCTCCCCGCCCACCCCCCTCTATTTATCTAGAAGGGGGGGAGGCAGCAGGGTGCACACCCCCTCCCTGCCTTTTCTTTTATCTTTTTTTCTCCCCGCCCCCCCCATGCTGCCCCACTGTGATGTGCTCCATCCTCTTCCCCACTCCCCACCCCCACCCCCCCTCACTTTGCATTTATGCTCATTAATGCCTGTGCTAATTGGTTTCTGGTGGTTTTGGGACCCCCCCAGGGCACAGCGATGTCCTGGGGTGGGGGAGGGGTTTGAAGGAGAGAAACTGAGGCACGGGTATGGAGGGCTGGGATGGACACACACACCCCCCCCAACTCACACACCCCCCACCCCACTGACCCCATTTTACAGATGGTAACAGCAGGGCGCTGAGCTGGTGACCCCAGCACCCCCCAGCCTGGCTCCGTTAACACCCCGACATCCCGTCCCACCAGCACGGAGAGGGTCCCCGGAGCCCCCCCGGGGGAGCAGAGCCCACATCAGGGTGCTGGACCCAAACCAGCACCCAGACACAGCACCCAAACCAGCACCCAGCACCGGGGCCACCTCTGACCGGGCCGGGGAGCTGCCGGGCTCGGCGCTCCGGCCTGGCCGCTAAAGGTGGCTCAGAGCGGCGGTTTGGGAGCTGACGGTCCCACCTGCACAGCTTCCCACCAAATCTCACGTGGAAGGAGTGAAATAAAGTTTTTTTGCCGAGTGTCGAAGCCAGTATGTTTCAATAGCATCGAAGCGTGACCACTCTACGTTCTCCTTTTTTTACTTCAAAAGTAGCTTCTTGGAGATTTCCACTCTACGGGCAGATAAAATAGTTTTAAAAGGTGAAATTGGAATGAAAAGTATTTCAACCCACCTGGATTTTCCCTCCCTTTAATTTGATTTTTTACAGGAAAACTCTTTTTTTAATAAATAATCTGTTCTTGAATGAAAAGTATCTGTATCTGGGAATTTCTGTGTGATGGAAAAACTGGTTCTCCCAACTACAAGCTCTGGTGGTCCCAGCAAAAATCCCAGCAAGCCCATTGAATTTGCCCCCCAAAAAATTTTCCCTCGAGGGGACAAAGAGAACAAGGGCAAGGGCAGGGCTGGCTGCGAGCGCCAGACGGGCTCTGGGGCTGCGCTTACCCTTAAACCCAGGTCTTAACCCAACCCTTTTGGAGGCCTGGGATTTTCTGGAGGGCTCGGCTTGTTTTCAGGCAGCTTTGGGGCTCCCATCGGGTGAGCGTTTGCTGCACACCGATTTCTGCGGAATCGGATTCTGGTGACAGGAGCCCGATTTTCTTGGAAGAGGCCCCCCGGACCCATTTCTCAGCAGCGCGGTGCACGGCCCCGGCGCTGAGGGCAGGGGAGGGCTCTGCTTCCTGCCACCGCACCTTCCTTCAGGGTGGGACAGCTTTCCCCCTCTCCCTTGTAATGAAAAATCAGATTAAAAAATCTCCAGCCAGCCCTCTCCATGCTCCCTGCCTTTGACGGCGTTTTCTCCATCGCAGGCGGGGGATTTCCTGCCGGGGTCGGACCCAGCGCGCAGCACGATGCTCTGCACCTCGCAAACACCAGGGAAACCCGGACGGGAAATTTTAAAGAAAGCGTTAGGAAGAGGTGGGGGGAAAGCCTTGAGAGCCCCTTCTGTGCTTAGGATTCGGAAACACGGGACACCCCAACCCGTTTCAGGGCTGGGTCCCACGTGGGAGCGGAGCCCAGACCAGATCCCTCCTGGCACACTGCAGCTCCGCGAAGCGTTGGCAGCTCCGAGACCGGCGTGATGAGTTTGCTCCCCCACGCGCAGAGATTCGCTGCCCTCCCCAGCCCCACCATCGTTCCCAGAGATAGCCTTGACCCACAGCAGCCCCTGGCTCAGCTGGGACGACTCTCTTCAGGCATTTTTGTGGATTCAAGGAGCTTAATTTCCCTCCCAGCTACATAAAAGATGTTTTCCCATTCACCTCCCCAAATTTGTACCCTAATACCCAGTGTTCTGACTTTATGAGTTATTCACCCAACTATCAGCCTTTGAAAAATGGAATATATTTTTTTTAATCCCAAACTGGCACTTTTTTGAGTGAAAAACAGCTTTGAGTGGCGAGCCTCGTCAAACCTGCGCTTGCCCTCTTTTCTCAATTTAAGAATAGCCCCTTTGAAGACATCAAATAGCATCTGAGCAGGAAGGATTTGCACAAAAAGACATGGGCAGCCTTCCACCAAGGGGAGTTTGTGAATTGATCGTGGCCCAAAGATCCCTCTTTGTTCATCTGCGTCAGCCAGGCAAAAAAAAAAAAAAAAAAAAAAACAAACCCAAAGAAACAGAGGTGAGCAGGAACCTGGGTGAGGAGACGTGACTTAACCAGGCTTCGGTCAGAGCTTTGTGGGGCACCTTTGCTCGGAGGGGTTTGGTCTCCGAGGGACCATCTCCTGTCACAGCTGGAAGCTGATGGCCGTGGGGACATCAGGGTTGCTGCAGGGCTGGCCGGGAGATTCCCGGGAGGGCGACAGCAAGAGACACCACGGGTGCTCATGCTACAGCGCTAAACTCCCAAAAGAGGCGGGGGGGGGGGGGGGGGGGGGGGGGGCGGTGGGCGGAACAGAAAAAAGGAAGGGAAAAACTTCCTTTTGTTCTGCAACAGGCAAAGCTTTGGGCATGTATCACCTCCCAAAAGGTGCAACAGAGGCAGCAGGATTTATAGCTCTTGGATTAAACATTTTGCATAATGGCTGGTTATAAAGTGCTGCGACACGTGGCTGGAGTTGGTGTGGGGTAAGTGATGAATCCCAAACGTAGTGTCCATTGTCCCTTCTAGGAAAATTGCACATTCCAGCTCTTCCAAGCACGATGCTCATCCTCACTCTCTTACACCTCTGCGATTGATCCCCAAACTTATCTGGGGAAGACTGTTTTTCTTGGCAAAGTTTTTTTTTTCTCCTCCTGAAAGTGCCTGCTCTTCCAACCAGAATATTGAACATTTTTAAAAAGTGAAAATTTTCAACCAAAGGTTTTTGATCCCATGCTTGCCTGGAATGTAAACATTCTCAGTTTGCTGTAAGGTTGACAGAAAGCTGAAATATTCCACGGAAAAGGTCAATTTGGGTTTGCCCTAAATCCCACTTAAGGCAAAGCAGTTCCAAACCAGGCAGCATTCTTATGCCTCCAAGAAAGTCCTGTCTGAGCCATCTCTGAAGCCCGTTTGCCACAGGTTATGGATTGGCCATTTCTGGCAAACGGGTGGTGGAGAACAAATATGGGTTTGTTTCCTACTTTTTCTTCTATGAGAAGAGTAACTTCAAAAAGAAAACCTGAGTTTTCTAAAGATGCTCATTTGAAAAATATGTATTTGATGATGTGCGCAAGTTCCCTGAACTCCTCTGCTTCCTGCTTTGTCTCAGATTCTCTCTCTCCTTCTTTCAAGGCAAAATAAAGAAAAAAACATATGGAAAGAAGAGAAGAAAATTGGGAGTGAGAAAATAGGGACAACCAGGGAAGAAAGTTACTTTTTCCCTTCCAGAGCAGTGTTTTGGAGGGGGAGCTGTGCATTGACACAGCGAAGCCCCAAATTTCCATCCCTTCCAAGGTGGAAATTTCAACAGATGAGCAGAAAAGCTGTTTTCCCACCCAAAATACACTGGCTGTTTTTCATTCAGTTCTTGCAGCACCCTGTGAAGTTGGGGTGCCCAGCAGTGCCCGGAGCCCAGCCCTCCACCCGCTCCCTCGCCTCCCCCGGGGTCTGGGGACGAACCACCCTGGGGTTCATTTTGGCAAAGTTTGTACCCTGCTGCCCCCCCCACCCCCCCAAACCCTCCCCGGGCATCGCCACAGGATGCACCGGCCAGTGGCGAAGGGTGCAGGATCAGTCCCCCCCAGGGCAAGCCAACAGCTCTGGGTGTTGCACCTGCGGCCAGCCCAGGGCTGCCGAAGCTGGGGGTCCCAAGGAGCCCTCCCCCCCCCCCGAGCACCCAAGGGGGGGGATGCTGGCGTGGCCGCTCGTCCCGCTCAGCCCACGCTCACAGGCCGCCGAGCTCCCGGGGGGGGGGGGGGATCTTTGCCCGGACGTGCTGGCGGGGCCGCGGCCGACGCTGGGATCTTGGACCCCGCTCGCCTCTTGCGTAAGGCAAAGAAATGATGCACCGAGTTACTGTAAGTGATGAGAGGCTCCTGGCTGCCTTTTAAAGCGACAGGCTGCTGTCTGCCGGGGGTCCAGCATCGCTCCCCCTGCCCCCCCTGGCGTGCCCCCCCCCCCCCATCGCCCTCGGCCAGAAAGCCCTGCGGTGTTTCACCAGGCGAGCAGCCCCCCCGGGGAGGGGGGGATCCTCACCCCACAGGGGCTGGCGGCCCCGCTTCGGTGCTGTGCACAGGGTGGGGGGGAAATGGTGTGTGGGGGGGATTGCAGCAACCCAGGCGCAGCCTCAGAGCCCAGGTGGGGGCTGGGCAGCCCCTCTGGCTTGCGGCTGTGCCGTGCCTCAGTTTCCCTTGCTTGCACAGGCAGAGGAGGGTCAGACAGACCAGGCTCAGCAGGGCTTTAGTGAGCTGAAGCTAATGGTTAAAGGAGAGACAGCGGGGCGGCGAAAACACCGGCGCCTGGGTGTGCTGCTCCCACCCACGGAGAAAAGGATGTGGCGTGGGGGGTCTCCAAGGCAGTGACCAATTTTCCTCCGCGCCTGCAAAGCCTCAGCGCGGGAGAGGAAGGAGCCTGCGAGCGGAGGGGCTGCGGATCACCCCGCTGCAGGGTGCCGTGGCATCCCATCCCCGACAGAGCCGTACCCCCCGCTCAGAAGCCGCCGTGCCATGCCGTGCCCCCAGCCCACCGAGACACAGACACACAGGACACCTGGCTTCTCTCTCCCCACTGGCATGTGCTGTGGTTTGGTTTTGTTTTTCTTCCTTTCTCCTCTCCACTCCTCTCTTTTTTTTTTTTTTTTTTTTTTTTTTCATTTATCTGCTTTTCAAATAACGTTACTCATCCAGAGCAGGACGTCTGCATTCACCAGTCACCGTGTTTGTCTGCATTGTTTCCTTCAGGGAGATGCTTACCCGCACGTGGTGACTACTTGTCTGAGTCCTCGCGGTGCCGAGCGGCGGGGATTACTCATGGTGTAAGGTTTGAGAAAGGAGGGGGGAGCCCAGATTTGGCGCTTTTGTCTGCAGTTGTTCATTTCTCACTCTTTGATATATTTTTTTCCCTCCTCTCTTTCTTCTTCTGCCAGTGCTCTCCATCCAGGCTCTCTGGGCTCCCTCCTCCTTGCTTTTACACCAGGACCAGAGCACCTGGCTCAATCCCTGCAGGGTGTAAAACAGCCTTTGCTGCGCTGCCCCACGGGAGCAAAGGGGTCCCCCATCCCTTTGCACCCAGCCGGGAGAACCGGTCCTTCCCTTTGGGACCCCCCTCTTCCCACTCTGTCCACCACCGCTGGCTCTGCCTGCTCCACCGTTGCCCATTTCCACTCACTCTTGCCCCAACTTTCCCCCCCGTTTCTGCCACGACGTCCCCACGTGGTACCCGGCCACCGCGGCACAAACCGCTCTGCCCAAGCTGGACCAGAGCCGACCCCGACATCCCCCCATTTGCTTCCTCCAAAGAAGACCCAAACCTGCTGTGTAACACCTCAGCCATCATCAGGCATATTAATGTGATAAAGGGGGGAAGAAATAGCACCCAGAATGCCCTAGATCCTTGTTCGAGGCCGGGGTCTCGGCCGGGCTCCCCAAAGGGCACCGGCCAAGGGCTGGCGTGTGAATTACCGTGTTTGCAACGCCGGGGCACAACCCGCTGCTTTAAGTGCACATTTGGGAAGACTCAACAGAAAAGCTTTTGGGACACGGTCCTTCCCTTTCTCCATGCAAAACGGCGGCAGATCAATGAATATTTTAACAAAGAAATATTTCATTAAAAGAGTTGATTGCTTAATGAACTGTCCCTGCGAGCCATCAAAATGCAATGTGTTGTTTTTTTTTTTTTTTTTTCCTCCCTTTAACGAAGGCGAAGATTCATATCACGAAGAACTGGCTTATCAAATTACCGTAATAGCCTGTGTAGACCAAGCCCGTGGAGCAGTGCGGGGAGGCCGGGGGCTGCCTCGCACCGGGGACGTGACTCCACATACTCCACGGGTGCGTTTAGACAATATCAAACAAGATGGGACCAAACCAGGGTCCCTGGGCACTACTGCAACGTGATCCATAAATAACAGTGGTTGGGATAGTGTGAGACAGGTCTGTTTTCCTTTGGGCTGCCAATATTTGAAGGGAAAGAAAATGATCCATCTTTTTTTTCCAATCCCAAGAACATCATGATAAGGGGAGAGCATCTTGCTCATTAAAAGCCAGTTCTGATGTCTGAGTCCACGAATTCAGCAAAGCTCTGCCAGATTTGCACCAGGGCTCCAGCCTCATTTACCTGGCTCTCATCTTGGGTGATTAAAACAGAAAGGCATCCAAAAATGTAATCGGCTTTCTCTTATCAACCATGTTTGCTTGCTTGTGTGCCCCGATGAAAACAGCCAAGTGCTTCCCATCACTCCCTGACGCTTCCCCCAGGGCTGCCGGCCAGGGCAATGGCTCATCTTCCTCGCTTCTTTTTGAAGTTTCCATTGCATTACCTCTGGAAACTTTATTAATGAAAATATTCTTCTTCAGCTCAGGTTTCATAATGGCTCTGCTTAGGGCGAGAGCTGCTGGGGCCTCTCCGCAGGGCTGCGGTGATGCTCGCCGGGCTCCTGGGCCGGGCACGGCTGGCGGGAGCAGAGTCATTAGCGGGTGGGAAATGAACAATAACCTGACAAGAAACGACCAATTTTCCATCAATTAGAGCGAAGCCTCTTTTTGTCTTTTTGTAAAATTAAGTTTTGATGGCCAGTGATTACTTTGGTCTGATGACAATTCATTAAAATTTACACGGGGAGATGCTAACAGTGTGGCCGGGAGGAGGAGAGGGAAAGGTGGTGAAGCAGCTGGTGCTGGGGTTGAGATGCACTTGCATGGGAACACGGCTTTGGAGGAAGGGTCTGGTGGTCAGGATCTGGCCTGTTTAGTGCTCCAGCAGCAGGAGAGCACACGGAAGAAGAGGGAAGCCGCCCCCAAAAGTGGGGTGGCAGGAAGCCGCCCCCACTCACTCTCTGACGGAAGCACAAAAGCGCTTTGGTTGGGGCTGGAGTTCAGCTTCTCGTGCTGCTCCCCCCACCAAGGGCTCCTCCGCCATCTCGCTCCAGTTTAACGACGTTGCAGCATCCCTGGGTCCAGCACCAGCCCCGAATCCTGGCGTTGGCCACAGAGCAGCTCCTGTGAGCTCGGGGACAAGAGGGACATGTGCCACGAGCCCTTGTGCAGCCCGTGCCTGTGCTCACTGTGCCCTCGGGCCGGCTCCCCAGCCGCTGCCGAGGTGCGATGGACTGGGACGGGATGGTAGCAGGGCTCTGAATTCGGCAGGGCCCAGGGATGGGCAGCGGCAGGAGGGAGCTGCTCCTGCAAGACCAGACGGGGAAGTCGCCACCGGCACCTTGAGCAACCGCCCAAACCAGATGCAACCGAGACCAAACTTCTGTTAAAGCGCGAGGGGAAAATACGCACCGAGTTTTGCGTTTGCAGAGAGGTCTATATGTGTGTGTACGCACACAAGCACAGGAGCCTTTCAAAATCCAGTCAGACAATGGCTCAGAGCTGCCTCGGTCGCAGGATCCTTGTCCCCCAGCTCGTCCCCAAAACCAAAGACAGAAGTTTCTCAGGCTGTTTCTCCATTCGCACACACCTGGTGATCAGATGCGTCTGTGCTTGAGCGGGCAATGGGGGGGGCCCTAATCCCACAGGAGCCCCCCTCAGCTATCCTCTGCACTTTGGAAAACTTTCCTGGGTGAGCCTAACTGCAAACTTTCACTTTTATTTACTTATTTGTAAATGTTTCCCAATGATTCCACTTCTGGCACTCCTCTGCACTGGTTTTCTGCAGAAAGGAGCTGCCTCTGCAATCCCTTCCCAGAGAAATGGGCAGGGATTAGATCATCAGATGGCGATTGTGAAAGCTAAGTGAGTATTTACTGTAAGAGGGCTTTGATTCAGCAAGGCGGGTGTTTAAGTGCTAAGTCAATGGGATGGGAATCTGTGTTTCTGCGCTGGCCTGAATCAGAGGCGCAGCCGAGCCCTCCCTGCCTGCGCCCCTGAGCTCCCCGGTCTCTCGGGACATACACCCAAATCCCCATCCTGCAGGAGGGCAGCAATGGCCAGCTTGGAAGGATGCAAAGATTTTGCAGGAAAAAAAGTCAGGTTCTCATCAAGTTCTTTTCTCTTTTCTTCCCCAAACCCACTGCAAGTTCAGAAGGGGTAAAATCCGCAGTTGGTTCAAGCTGGATTTTTTAACGGTACCCAGCCGGGCATAATGGGTAAATACAGGGAGGATTTGCTCCATGCACTTTATTGTCACTCTATTTATAACTTTATTTTGGAGGGGATTTCCACAAAAAGCCATAAAACTTGGGGTTTCCCATTGAAAAGCTTTTCATGTTCTTTCATGACCTTTGTTGAACAATGACCTAATTTCATTCAAACTCTGGCACAGACTATTCCTGAGGTGGGAGGAGAAGTGGCATTCAAAATTGGGTCAGTTTTCATTAAAAATGCTTCCATTTACTAATAGTTTTTCATTTGTTGGAACAACTCGGATCCACTCAAAACGCCACTCGGCACAGAGGGGTTGGCTGCCGTTCCTGACTTGAGAAATGGGTTAATCTTCATGGGAAATCACTCGTCACTGCTGTGGATGCTCAAGGACTTTCTGGCTCTTAGCTAAGACCTTTTTCCCCCCAAAGCCTCAGATGGACGCAATGCCTCAGTGCTACGCGGTGCCCTCGACGGCTGCAGCTTCCTGAGGGTCCTGTGCAGGGTGCTGGGTGCAAGGATCGGGGAGGGACAGGGGCTGCTGGAAGCCGGGCTGTGGTGGTTGTGCTCATAGAGCACGTGTAACACTCCCGTTGGTTCAGGAGCACGAGCTGCGTGCTGGCCTGGGCGGCTCGAGTGCCCCAGGAAAGATGTGGGAAGAGAAAGACGAAAGCAACTGGGAGGCTGAACCATCCCATGGCCTGACCTAATTCAGAGCCTAATCCAACGCCTGCCCTAATCAGGGGGATCTGAATCTTAAAGACGGATCCCCCCACCAGTAAAGCAGATGGGAAATGCAGCGGGATTCGGGGCCGAGCTGCCGTGCATCCGCAGAGGCTCCTCACTGGGGTTCGGGGGACGAACCAGGGCTCTGGGGGTGGGAAGGGACCGTGGCCTCGGGTCCGGTTCCCCAGAGAGGCGAGAGATGCGAAACTTCACTTTTTGGAGCTGTTCAAAATGGGACAGGAGGGCAGATGCGTTTAGAGAGCAGCAGAGCCCATAGATCCTGTGATTAAACCCTGTGAGAGCCACAGGGTGGGCGAAAGCTGGCAATAAAACCAGCTAAATGCCAAGCGAGGTGGAGAAGGAAGCAAAGCAAAGCACCCAGCTCTCAGACGCGTTCCTGCCGCCGCTTCTCAAATGTACAAATTATGCAGCCATTTCACGGGACACTTAGGAGTCAATTTGCAACGCGGCTCAGGGGGGAAATTGGGCACATAATTCCCCTGAACAATAACCGGGAGCAGCCCGCTTAATTTAACTCGGAGCCTGCACCTAGTTAGCGCTTGCCGAGGGGAGGATGCTGCGGGGGCTGGGGCCACGTGCCCGCATCCCAGCGGACCCCCGGTCCCACGAGGGCCAGCGGGGCGAGCGGGGGGCTGGCCTCCCTTGCCAGGCAGCGGCTGGCGTGTCGCACGCCGGCTTGCACGCTCGCACACGCGCCGCGCACCATCGGGCTCCGGCAGCCCGGAGCACAGTGGCAGCAGGCTGTTCTCATTACAGCCCAATGAGGCTGTTTACTCACCCAGCTGGAGACAGTTAGAGAGTGATAAATAATGAAAGAGAAAACATGATTTTCCCCTCTGTGGTTTCTATTTGTGTAACCATATGTCACAGCTCAATACGGCAGCATTTTTTTCTGCTTTATTCAGGAAAGAGTTGATTTTTTCCATAGAGTGGCTATTTTTTCCCCAACTTTTCTTCTTTTATTTTTTTTTTTCTAGTGCAGCAACAAAAGTATTTCTGTTTGTTTTCCTGTGAAACTCACTCATATTCAGTCTCCTTAATGTCTGGCTTGTCCCAATAACTGCAAAGGTTTGATAGGACTGTTCTCAGCTCCTTTTCAAATACCTGTCACAGGGCTGCGGGGAGAAGAAACAGCTGAAAACAGACTGGTGAAGGAACAGCACCCTGGGTGAGGTCTGTGAGAAGAGCTGAGCCCGCGTCTCTCTCAGGCTGCAGCAACTTTATACCAGAGAATAAAACATATCAGAGTTTTCCTTGGCAAGCGAAGGGAGGGTTAGATGAGCGATAACTGTGACATTTTTGCAAGCAAGGCTCTCCGAGTGCTTTGCCAAGGTAATAGAGCATCGCTCCCGCTGTTTTGCAAGTAGGGAAACTGAGGCACGGCGCTGCAGAGGTTTCAGCCAGGCAGCGATCCTGCAGCGGCAGAGCCCAGCACCCCCCCGCACCCCCCGGCGTCTGCGCTGATCTGTCCCGGAGCGGCAGGAGCTGTTTTATCCAGGGGAGCAGGAGCGGGTGGGGGGGTAGGAAGGAGGAGGAGATCTCAAACAAACGCGGCTCTTTCCCCGAGGACAAAGCGCTCGCAGCGCGCGGCACAGCCCGGCTCGGCGTCGGGGGGAGCTCGGCGTGCGTACCCCCGCTCTGCCCGCCCGTGCCCTGGGGAGGGCAGGTCCCTGCAAGGCCCCTCTCCCTTCCCGCCGGGTACCGCTCATCTTCCTCCTGCAATTATCCCCCCTGGCTTCCCCCGGCGCCGCATCTCGGCTGCCGGCATCTCTTCTCCTGCCATGCCCCCGGAGCCTGCAGTCTATTGTTCGGAGGCCTTGGCACATTCTGCTCATGAGTTTCCCCTCGGAGCGCTCTCGGCCAGGGGCGTGCAATGTATTTTTTTGCCCTAGCAAGTTCTCCGGCTTCATAACATCCTCTTCCCGCAAGATACATCGTTTTGGGAGAGCAATTATCCGAGTGACCTCATCCATGTCTGCGGCATGAGGTCACCAACGTTCGGGGAGGTGCACACCTAGCCCTGTCCAAACGGGGTGCGGCGGGGAGCTCGGCTCATCCCGAGCCGGCATTTGAGCTCGCTCCGGAGCCCGATCCCATCGCTGAGGAAACTGGCAATTAATTGTGGCATCATTCCCAGAGGCCAAGTCAGGTACCCGAGCGTAGATGCGGCGGCGGTTGGATGGGTGGAAGAGCCGGAGGGGTGGTGATTACCAGCACCCCCGCCCGACGCGCTGCCGTGGGCTTTGGGGGAGCTGCGCCGGGGCTGAACGTGCCCCTTTGTCCTGGAACAGAACGGAGTTTCGTATCTCCCTCGCTCAGCCCTCCTGAAACGAGACCCCCTGACCCATCGCTCCGCCTGCCTTCGACGGGGGCCAGGTCCCGTTACTTGGTGTGTAATCACGGCGCGTACACGATGTTAGCTACGATACCTAATCTCTACAACCAGAATCCCAAAGCCTTCGCTCTGAATTACCACAGTTAAATTTAGCAAACACACCTCATAATCTGGCTGATCACTTTTTAAAACGTATGAAAACCATTTCGCCAGAGGTTTTGTGTGAAATAATCCCGGCGTGCTTGAAAGGGAGAAGGTCACCCTCTGCCCCCCCAGCTCTGCACACAGACACACGCACACGTGCACACGCACTGCACAGGCATTTGCACAACGTTTTGCTACGCTGGTTCCTACATCTGCTCAGCAGCGACTGGTTTGGGGCAAGACTGGCATTTCACCAGCTGCACCAGCATCCGCCAGGCCTCAGAGATGAGGTCCCACCAGCCAGGCTGTTGTCAAAAACATGCTCAAATTCACCCAAATCCTGAAAAGCCTGTTGTTACCCAGAGTGGAGCCACCACATCCCAGTAAAAACCACTCCAGCTCCAAGTCTGAACCACACGCAGAGTGTCTGAACGCTTTTAGCGTTGATGGAGTTGTCCTTTTATTAAAGCAATTTAACTGAGTAAAAACAGTATCTTCTTGCTTCAGGTCACACTTCATTGCAGGGCTTGTGCTAGAGACTGGGGGAAGATGGACCCCACTGGTTCCCCTGACCCCGTTCCTGGCCCAGAAATTTGTACAGCCTTTCACAAGCAGCCCAAACCTGCTCCTCAGGCCTCCAGGTCCTGCTCCTCTCTCCCCGCAAGCATCAAAAAATAAGGGCTGGGAATTTGTTGCAGGTTAATTGGGGTTATTTCGTATTAAAGCCCCTTTGCCTCTCTAAACCGAACCTTTGCTGCACAGCACCGGTGGTTTCGACGCGCCTTATTACACCTCTCAGCACGGAGGGGGTTTGCACTCTGCAGAGGAGATGCGGATGCTCCCCCCACCAGCTCCTTGGCCCCAGGTGCCTCTCCTGACCAACGTGGGACATGCCACCTCTTTACTTGTGTCACCTCCCTCCGTGGGCCACATCAGCCAGGAGGTGATGAACCCCAAATCCTCTTGCCTCATGTTGAACACCGGTGCAGGTGCCACCCTGGAGACCACCTAGATGGCATCTGGAGGGAGTCTGCAGCCTCTGGAGAAGGTGCCCGTCAGCTGGGAACTGTATCTGCCGCAATTGCACGGGAATATAAAACCAGCTCCCTCCGGATAACGTTTCTACCCGCAGATCTCGCGTCTCCAGGTTTCCAGCCCCCCCCCCCCCCCGCCCCCCCCCCCGCAGCCACGCCGGACGGCAGCCGTGCCAGGAAGCGTAAAGGCTCTCCGCGGCTTTTTCCACTCCTGGTTGTGCAAACACCCGGCCCTCGCTCCCACCAGCTGCATTTGCCTCCACACCGCCGGTGCTCCTGCCACCCGGCCCAGCACTGCCTGGGTTAACAGGAGGCAGTTGGATGGAAAAGGCCCTTTTTTATTGTAACAGCAGATACAGAGAAGAAAAAGCGCTAGAATCATTTATCTGGCTCACAGTTTCACTAATGCCCTCGGCTTTAGGCCAACGTGAGATATTATGAGGTAAATCGGCCAAGTCATGCTATACAAACATTTCAAAAAAGAAAGATATTTTCAGGCTCTTGCAGGAATCCAGCCCTCCCCCCGCTCCCCGCGTTGGGTTATTGCAGGATTCGGCCGGGTCTGTAGCCCACTTCACGTTCGTCTGCGGGTGTTCAAAAAAACAGGAGAATGGAAGCCAAAAGGCAGCGCTCGGATTTGGCGTGGGGCCGGCGCACCCTGGCACCGGCCGGCCCCCTCGCAGAGCATCCCCGGGGCAGCCAGCCTGCACCCCAACTGCCTGGGATGCTCTGCCCTCACCCACCTCCTGCCCGCGGGGAGAAGGGAGGAAAGCGGAGGAGAAGGGAAAAGCAAAGGGCAGGGCTGGAGCGGGGCAGCAAGGGGAATTTCTCAAGGGAGAAAATGCCTTTATGGTCCTGGATAGACAGTTCTTTCCTCTTAACATACCCTGGGACTTGCTGTACGGTGCAGCGGCGCTCCAAGATGATCCTTTCCACGCCGCTGGGCTGCTCCAAAGAGCGTGGTGGGCAAAGGCAGCTCCTCCACCGCCTCCCTGGAGTCACAAGGGACCGACCCTCATGCTGGTCCGTCCTGCCCCAGCTGTGCAGAAAACCTCAGAGCCTCCTGCATCGTGCACTGGCAACCCTGAAAGCGAAAATATTCTTGTCTGGGTAGTGGGCACAGTTAGCTTTGTAGGTTAATAATGGATTTTAGCTTCACAGGAACTATGTATATTCAACAATATATACATATTTTTTATTGCTTACAGCATTTAAATGGATGGGTTCTTTCTTATTTATTAAAGGGCCATTGAAAATGTCTTTCCATTCTTGTTCCTGTGTCTTGAGCAGTTCATTAAAATGCCCACCTTTCCTGTCATAAAACCCACGTACGCAGGCTAATAAAATCCAAACATGTACTATTAAAGTCCCCACATACAGAATGAAAAAAAAAAAAACACCCACGGCCTGTATTGCAAGTGCCCACATAAAACACAGTAAAAGCTTTATGCCGCTGCACTGACACCCGCTCAGCTGCGTGCAGCAATGGTGATTAAAGTATGGAGAGAGGGTGGCAGTGCCTGCGGGTGTCCCAGCTGCCCCAGTTGGGTTTAACTGGGGGACAGACCCTCCCTGTAAGCACCAGCGGTGGGGCAGACCCTACCTGTGACCCTATAATTGAGCTCTGCCTTTTTTCCAGCTTGAAGGTCCTAAAGACACCCCTCCTTTCCTTACTGCTATACACGATGGGGTTGAGTTTGGGGTATCTCGGGGGACTTATAGCATCAGGGGTACCAGGGGCTGCCAGTCGCAGTCCTACTCCAGTGCTTCCCTGCCAGGAGCCGATGGGGAGTGGGGAAGGGGCTGCAGAGCCTGAGGGCCGGTGTGAGAAATCACCATCCCTCCCAAAGCCAAGGGGGAATGCCTGCTGGGGAGTTTGCAGTTCAGCTTGGCTGGTTTTTATTGAGGAAACCTGCCTGAACGGGGAGCCTGGGACTCGCAGTGGTGGAACAATTTTGGTTTTCCACTTGCCCAGAGGCAGAGGTGTTTGGAGCTGGGATTCGGTGCCACCCGAGCTCTGGAGGTGCAGAGGCAGAAATCCCCAAACCCTGCAGCAATCCAGGCCCTGTGCTGCGGCCGCAACTGGACGTAGCCAAGATTTGAGCTTACAGGCTTTTTTTTTTTTTTTTTTTCTTTCCCCATCTCAGAGGGTCAAAGCAAGACAGGCTTAGCCCAGCCCTCGGCACCATCACCAAGTGTCTGCTCCCAGCATCACACAAATAGGGGAGCGCTCCCGGCACTTGCCCCTCTGAACACAGGGCTGCACGACCGACCCCCCTTTGCTCTCCTGTAGCTTCCCCCACCCCAGCCAGGCCGTGGGCTCGCTCACGCCGAGGCCGGCCGCGTGGGTGGGCGAGGGGAAAGGCAGACAGGCTCCTTCCCTGGCCCAGTGATGTGTCTATCACCGAGCATTTACAGCCGCCGATCGATGGCGGGTTGGGCAAAATACTCCAGCGCATCATTATCGTAACAACCTGACAGCAAAATCAGTAGACGCCGTCCTGGGGCGACAGTTTCATCTCTCCCCCTGGGCACCGGTGCCAGAGGCAGCAGCAACCCTTTCCCTGCCCATCCCCTGGTTTTGGCTGAGCCCTGTGAGATGGCCGGAGCCCGCAGCCGCCACACACCGGCCCCGAGCCCCGGCGGAGCATCCACCTGCACAGCCTCGCAACCCCCCCGTCCCCCCTCTGCCTGTGTCCTCCCCCCGGGGAGCCCCGGCGCTTTGCTGGAGGGCACGGAGTGAATCATCCAGTAACACAGAAATCTTGGAGTCCTCTTTAGATGTCCCAGGAGGAGGCAGATCTGAGGGAAGGCAGCGGAGAAGATGCCTGCAGCAATGTCAGTGCTAGAACAGCCGGGCTGACAGGATTCAGAGCGGGGATTAAGGTTGGGATCAGGGATGCGGGGAAAATGAAAAAAGGCTCTGGCTTTCAGGCGCGCGTCCGCTGTGTTTGCCTTCTTGTTTGCTTGGGAGGAGGACGGGCTCCTGGCTTTAAAAGGCCCCCGGTCGCCTTCCACAATAGGCTGGGGTTCACCTCGGTGCTGCATCCGGAGATGTTTGCGAGGGGAGCGAGGATGCCGCGGGCACATCCTGCTGTCCCTGGTGCAGCTGGACCAGTGGCAGCAGGGAGAGGCTGGGCTGACCAAACGCTGTCCCCTGGGAGGGTGCATTAAGCAGCGCCGAGCAGCTGTGTGTGCCTGGGGAATACCTGCCTTTTCACAGGGGTTTCTGAAATTTCACTTTTTCACTTCCCGACCAAACTGTTCCGACTTTCCCTCTCGGCAGGGCAGCTCGGCCGGGACATCTCTGCCTTCCTCCCGGGCAGGGGCAGCAGCAGGCACGCCAGGCTGGTGACAACTTTCTTACCAGCTGCAAAAGCCTTTGCTCCAAAGTGGCATTTTATCGTGTGTGGGAAAGCAGAGCGGCTGCCTCTCCCCATGCTCTAGCCCATGCTGAAAGCAGGACCACAGGTCATGGGAACCTCAAGGAGAGCAAGAAAAGAAGAAGGACAGTTGTGTGGCTTGTTTAGGTGCAGGAAACTAGGACCCAGTGTAGGCGGGGAGCATCTCCCTCCCCACACTGCTGCCTGTCCCCTGCTTGCTTTCCACCCTGTCACCAAGAGGAGACCCAGCCACTTGTCACCCAGTGTCACAACTTTACTTTTCTTCCCCTAATGTTTCCCCAGAAAGGGGCTGCCTTTGCACCCTGGCAAGCGGAGCTGGAGCCCCACCTTCCCCAAGGCTGCTCCGAGGTCCTGTCCCCCCCCCAGGCCCTGCCAAAAGGCACAGAGCAACCCCCAAAGGGCAGGCACTGCTGCATTTCTCCTGGGCCAGCTGGGGCAGGGCAGAGACAGCAAAAGCGCGATGCTAGGGAAAGCAGAACCTACCTAAAACTGCATTTCCAAGAAGAAAAAGTCCCACCCGCTGCTGAGTCAGATGGAGCAGGCTGAGGGTCCCCGCCCTCCATCTCCCCCAGTCCTCCCCGTAGCTGAGCCATCCCAGGTGCTGGAGCAGGGTCCCCCCCGCCCGCTCCTCCCGCTGTTATCTCGGGGTGGGGGGAAGGGGCTGCAGGGTCCCCCCGTGCCACGCAGCTGGGGGAGGTGACAGGCCCCAAACACTCTCCAGAGCACCGGCGGGGGCTGCTTTAATCCGCAGGCTCTGCAAGCAGCCACCGTCCAGGCAACGTTTCCAGTCAAAGCAAATCTGGACTCTCTTCCCTTGAGACTGTTCCTCTCCCACTTTCTTGCCTTTTTCTTCCTTCTCTTATCTCCACATAGACCATTAACTTCCTCCCCAGTGCTGCCCACCCTCCTCAGGGCTCCTTCACATGGTTTTTTTTTTTTTTTTGTGGTTGACACCAACAGCTCGCACAGGGACTCAAGGATGCAGAGCCCCACACAGCCCCGGAGCTGCTCACAAGACACCCGTATGGTTTATATTCTCAAACATCCTTCTCCGCTTTGCCACTCCAACTCTCTCCTTTCGAAGCTCCCTCTTTTTTTCCCTGACAAGATACAAAAGGCACCAAGTTTTTCCTTTACATCCCTCTCTCCCCTTCTCCCCTCCCCTTGATTTGCAGTATCCCACCCTCTGTTTTCAAGGTTTTTTTTTTTTTCCTTCTTTCCTACCCCTCTCCCCCTTTTTTTTTTTTTATTTAAGTTTTTCTTTTAACTTTCAAGGTCAACACGGACAGACAATGCCACCAGTGCCTGTTTGATATGTGAGCGCTATTGGCGTCCATTGCCACGGTTTCCGTGGTAACACAGTAACCATTAATTTTCAATTAAAGTAGACAAAAAGCCCGATGACAGCTCCAGGTCTGCTGAAGATGTCAAGAATCCGTATTAATATACAGCAAGAGAGCATAATTGTGTGTCCATCTTCCCGAGCAACGAAAATGGAGGGATAATTACCAGCTAGAAAGCCACTCTGTAATTTTGTTCTTACTGTCACCACAACCCTACATATTAGCATAAATTAAAAGCAGGGTTTATTGTTACCAAAGTGCATTGATATTTCCAGCCTATTTTCTTCCTTTTAACTGTTTGTTGTTGATGAGTGACTCCTGGACACATGGTGGGTGAGCCCACAGGAGCAATCGAGATGCCAGGAAGTAATGGATGAAGCCTTGCGATGCCACCCAGGTGGAAGGGAGGGAAGAGCCGCGCTAGGATGCGTGGAGGTGGGCAGAGAAATCCCAGACGGGTCCGCAGCCCTCTTCCCTCCTCCAGATCCATGATGAGCTCCTGTCCCCAGCGTGGTCCACCCCAGCTCAACTCCTCCATGCAGTGGGGGCTCTGCCACGTGTCCCTGTCACCACCCCCTCCCGCTTTGCCTTGGAGCTGGAAGGGGTGTAAGTCCCCAACTGCCACACGCTTGGTGACAGCCGCTGAGTTCATGAATTTAAGTGAATGGAAAAAAAGCGGGTTCCTTGTATCATATCCAGAGAAAGCTGTCCTTCAAAAGGAAATTTAGTGTAATTACCCTTAAGGGAGCGATCCTCACTCAGTCAGTCACAACACTGACCCGCTGCTAGGATCTGACAGGGAAATTACAGGCTGTGTACTCAACAAAAGGGGCTTCCTTCCTTCTTAGAGGAAAGATGAAATGCCGAGGTTTGAAAAGAAAAGTATTGGCTTCTGGGTTTTAAATCAGTATCTCACAGAGGGCTTTCCTTTGCACAGAAATTAGAAGGGGGTGGGTGGAAGGGAACGGACATTTTATGGGCTGGAAAAAGAACCCAGAAGCCCCAAATTCCCACTGAACGAAGAAAGCGGTTTCTCAGGATTTGCTTTCATGATCCCCAGCGAGGCGATGGACACGGCGAAGAGCAGAAGGGAGATGTCCTTGCAAAAGCTGTCTGCTGCAAGTGAGGCTGGCACATGTCGGCCCTCCTCCAGGAACAGTGTCACCGCAGCGCAGTCAGGACAAGCCCTGCGCCCCCCCCCCAGCTGCCATCGCCCCACTGCCTGACCTGGTGGCCCTTCGCACAGAGCCCCAAGGGCTCTGTGTCACAAACTCCCTCTCAGATGCCGTCACCACTCCAAGTGAGGCACGTCCAAGTTGGGGACAGGCTTAGAGGAGCCTCTGCAGTTCCCTCTCGTACATAAGAAAGGACTAAAGCCCGCTCTGATCCATTGGTTTGCATCTACGGGAACTCACATGGTGATTCCCAGAGGACTGGGAAGACAATCATAACATCTATGATTAAAGGGGGGGGGGGGGGGGGGGGGATTAGTCAGAATAAATTGATACTCAGAAAAATACACAAATAGATTATTAAGCAATCAATTTGTAAGGAGCTGAAAGATAATGGCGAGGAGACGGGTTTGTCTAGAATATTGCGTCAAGGCAATTTCTTTCTGTGCTGAGGCAGCTGGCCTGGCCGAAGCAGGGAGAGCGGCAGACACGGCACAGGCTGACTGCAGGAAGGATTTGGTGCAGCCTCCCCGATATCCTCACAAGAAAATAAAGGTAACAGGGTTTCAAGATGAAATCATCACCCTGCAGAAGCACAGCTGGGTGGGGAAACCCCGCTAAGGGGTTATCAGCAGCTTGCTATTGAACTGGAAGGACTTTTTCGGGGCTGGGGCAGGAGGGATTGTCCCCAGCCCAGGCCTGGTTAATATTTTTTGGTGGTAAATTAGGCTGCAGGCAGACAGTACCCACGCAGCATCTGCAAGAGCACCCTGGAGAGGGGCTGCCATTTGGGGGGACAGGACTGGCCTTCAAAACCATCTGGATAAAAGGAATGAATGAGCTAACGAGCTGCAGTCAGGCCAAAGGGACAAGGAACAAGAAGCAAAAAGCTGAACTATAACTTTTTTGCAAAAGGCTGGCGAGCCAGTGGTACAAGGAAGAGTGAGATTTATATTTGATCGCAAGCTCAGTACGAAGCAACAAATTACTTAATGCAGGCAGAGGGAGAAAGCCTGCAGCAGGGTACCCGGGATGCTGCAGGGCTCTGCTGGGTACCCAGCCCGCATCGCCTGCCGGGAGGGAGATCCACGAGCTGGAGGGAGTTCAAAGACGAGCAGAGAAGCAATGATAAGAGGTTTGGAAAACACGACCCATGAGGAGAGACTGGGGAGGAGCTGTGTCTGTTTAGTCTAGCCCGGAGAAGGCTAAGGGGGGGCAGATGATAACGGCCTTACAGTATAAAAGGTTGCTGCGATGAGGACAGGGATCAACCTCTCTCCACATTCCCAGCGCAGGAGGAACAGAAAGGGGCTTCACCGGCACTTTTACAATAGGGAAAACTTTGTAGGAAGTTTCTGCCACACGTGACCAAGGGAGGTCATAATCTTTTTCATAACAAGATTTAAAAGAAGAGATTAGAGGGAAGTCTCGCTGCCACCTGCGAGAGACCTGGCCCTCCAAGCAGGCTCTGCCAGCTCCAAACTTGGGCAGAGCAGCCTCAGGTGCTCACCCCAAACTGGTCTTGAATGTTAATGTTTGCAGGAGGACTAAAGTGAGGATTTCCATAACAAACTTTGAAGTGCTTCAATAGCCAGGTGATCCGAACAGGCAGTTCAGGGAATAATGAGGGTAAATACAACAGAAATTGCTGGTTTTGGCCAAATGGAAACCTTTCAAAAGCAGGTCAGCTTTAGCAATCTTTTCAGAGTAGAAATAAGGAAACAGAAGCAGGCTGAGAGCATCTCATTTGTGCAGTGCAGAAATGGGGGTTAGTTTTGAATGATTTGTTTGGAGAACATTTAGTGCCTCTAACACTTAAAAACATAACAACAGTTTTAAAAGCTCAGAACAGGATCATCGGATTTTTTGTAAACAAAACCCTCAGTCAGCTGAAGAGTTTTGTTGGTTGGTTGTTTTTTTGTTTTTTGTTTTTTTTTTTTTCCTTCCAAACTCCAGGACATGTTAATTAAAAAAAGTTTATTTTCTATCTGTGGATAGAATTCTGTTTTTAAATTGTGGGGTTTGCACTGATTATGACTCTATATGATGCCTGAAAGAGCTTGGGCTCTAACAGCTTGAATACTCAAAACACAGCAGGTTAAGAGAACAGCCTGGGTACTTTTCTGGCTAATAAAACATTGCCTACATACAATTGAACTTGCTACCTAAGTCAAAACTCACCTTCCAGATCAACTGCTCCTGCGATACACACACGAACCTCATCCATCACACGAGGAGTTATGAGCCACAGTGCTAACACACTGCCCTGAAGGGTGTAAATACCAGAGCAGGGAGAGAGACTCCATCCTTCTGGGGAAACACAACATTAAGACTGAGCCCCTTTTATCCAGGTGCCCCTGAGCTGCCTGTGGTGGAAGCTGCAAGCGTTGGCTGGATTTCAAAACACTCTGGGCCAAATCAGCCAGTGTAAATTGGTGCTACTCCACCAGCACCAGTGTTAAGATTTAAACCAGCTGAGCTCTTAGCTCTCAGCGTTTAATTTCCACCTGACAGAGTCAGCTGTTTGCAGCATTTTCCCTTCGCTTCCCACGTCCAGCAGATGTGTAGGACACTGATCCGGACCCCAGGATCTGTCCTAGAAGTGGCAGAAGGAGCATTGAGTGCACCTGGAAGATTTGTAGGTGCTATTGGGAGCCCTCAGAATGAGGGAAGATGCTAGAAGCCTTATTCACGTGCCCAGCTCAGCTGATGGATATTGCATACCCTCCTAGACCAGGAAACAGGACAAATTCTGCTTCTTGTTACACAAGGGTAAATCAAGAGCAAGTCCCTTCTGACTGCACCTCCTTCCCAGAGACAGGCTGCCAAGCATCCACATTTTGTCTAGTTTAGGGGGGAAAAAGCCATCCAGATGATTTACAGGATCAGGTCTGAAAGGGAAGGTGACAGAACCGGCTTGTTGCCAGGACCGTCTCTGCTCCCCTCTTTGCTGGAGTGCTCTTGCAGCTGGGCAGGCGAGGGCAGACCGACCCCCCCTAAAACTCTCCCGGGCAGGAGGGACCCCGGAGTGGGACCCCGCAGGCGCTGAGCTCCTGTGCTCGGGCGTGTGTGTGGCTAGGACGGGCTGCAGGCAAATCTGGCTCTCGGATCTAAACGGGGCCAGCCACGGCTGAGAGCCAGAAGTGAGGAAGGCACCTCCCCGGCCGGGTGCTGAAGAGCCCTCTGTCCCCTCAGCTCCCCCAGGACCGTCCCGTCTCGGGGGGATCACCGTGGTGGGGCCGTGCCAGCACGCTGCTCACCCCCTCAAGCTCGATTGCCCTACAGCCAATGTAATTTGAAACACAACACACCTTTATTCACCCCGCTTTTTGCTGCTAAGCTGCCGGAAGGCCATTTCCAGCTGCAGCTGAAGGCACGGGCCCGGGCTCAGGCGATGACTTTGAGCTCCCATGTCAGCGCCAGGCTGCCGCACGGCCAGGGGCAATCTGGGCTGAGCTCTGCCCGCCTGCTTCCCCCGGGTTGTGCATCCTTCCTTCCTCCCCTTCTCTCCGTGGGGCTTATTTAGCTTGCAGGCTGTCCAAGGCAGGGAATCCCTCACCAGACATTTATCTACCCAGTGCCTGGCACGGCGATCTCAGCCAGGACCTCTGCACGCCTCTGCACAGCAGAGAAATGCTGACGCTCACCCAAAGCCCTCGCACACCCTCGCACACCCGCCTGGCTTTGTCCCCCAGCTGCAGCCCAGGGTCCTGCGTGACACCCAGCCCAGCCCCTCCAGCTCTCAAAACACCCCAGTTCATGCCGCCATAGCTAGCAAAGGGTCAAAAAGATCCTAGTCCTCCTTTCCCCCCCTTGATATAAATACCAGCCTACCAGTCGACACAGAGTACATACATCTTAAACAAACACTTGGCCGGGCTGTTTATCTCCACAGCCTTTAAACAAACTCTTTCAAAGGTTTCTGCTGATATGAGAGATTTACTGAAAACCATTCGCCCTTCTTAAAAGCCTCTCAGTTTATGCTGCTATGGGTGAAACGAATAGTGTTTTAGCCTGGAGTTTTCTGTCTTCTGACCGCATGTTTATCCTAGGGGCCACTGCCGGCTTTGATACGAGAGCAGCATGGACACAAATCTTTACAAGGGAAAATATAAAATAAACCCAGAAACTCCGTATGTGCGTGTATGTGTGTGTGTGTACGTGTGTGTGGCACGGGTGGAGGGGACCAAGCAGGGAGGAGTGAATGAAAAGTTTTGTCCTTGTCAGTGTCACGCTCAGCATCTCCGGCCTGTGGCTCCAGCATCCCACGCTACTATCCTGTGGTGTACGTTATTCCCATGAAATTTTTCATCCCAGCAATTGGTGTGAGGCTCCCTGAGATTATATATTTCTAGCAGCTCTCAGCAGCGCCTGTGACAGACAGCTCAGCACCTCCACGGGGCACGCCGCCGTCACGCCGATCGGTTGGCAGAGCAGGTTTCATTAAACCACTGGCAAAAAACGAGAGACAGCAGAGTTACTGCCAGAGCAGCGAGGATGTTTGTACAGCCTGAGGCACTTTATATTGTCTCAGTGCATTTTCAGCCCCATTTCACAGGTGGGGAACCTGAGGCAGAGGGAAATGACGTGCTCAAGGACACTTGGGAAGTAAATGGGAGGAAGTGGACCTGAGTTTAAATACTAGATGGTCCTGCTTCGAGTAAGGCTGATCTGCTACTTCTGACTCCAAGATGAGTAGAAGAAATGGGAGAAGATGGATTGAAAGTGCTTTTGGAGGAGCTGAACCATTTAGTGGGAAGAGCATTTGCCCACAGTGCTTAGAAATCACACCTTGATTTTACCCGGGGCCTTTTGCATCGCGCCCATGGCTTCGCGGTGACCGCTCCAGGTTTCAACCAAATCCAGAGGCCCTCACACCAGTTGGGAGGGCTTGTCAAGCTGGTCTGCGATGGGCAGAGCTGAGGCCTGGCAGTGTCAGCCAGGGATCCCCCCAGGGGTGGTTTCATGCCCCCCGTCCTCCTGCCCCCTCTGCGAGCAGCAGGACAGCCCACGCTCTGCAGGGAGAAGAGCGGCAAGTGGGGGCACAGGGCTGTCCCCCCACCGTCCTGCCAGCGGGAGGGGCTGGGGGTGCTGGGGCAGGAAGGCTGGCTGCAGCGGGATGGTGCTCGGAGATGCCTGGGGGAAGGGAGAAGCAGAGCCGGCAGCCTGTGTGCTGGCTCCCAGCACCACAGCCGGGGCGGCCGGCAGGAGAAGGGGCATCCTGTGTCCTCACTGTACCCCTGCACATCCAGGGTAGCTGCTTCAGTGAGGCTTTTGCTGCAGACGTTGACGGGCTTTCTGCCGAAGCCTGGGCTAATTTCACCAAAGCCTTGGCTTTGCCTGGCACCTACAGCAGTGTAATTAGGAGATGCTGGCATGGCTGTAATTACCGCTCGTCGTTGGATGTAGAGCAGGAGAGGATGCGGTGAGGCACGATCTGAGCTCCTGCGACAGCCCCAGGCATGGCAGGGACCTTGGCCGGCCGGGTCACCATGTGCCGGCAGCTACGGCACGGGGGCTGCTCCCGGGGGGGGTCACACAAGGTGTCCCTGCCCCAGGGCAGTGCCACCTGGCCGGGTACGTCGTGCCCGAGCAGAGCTGTCTCGCCAGCCCTGCCACAATGTCCCCGTGTGCTGGGCAAACTCTGAATAAAGACGGTCCCTGCCCCAAAGACCCTGCAATCTAGCAACAAGGTAAAGCATTCTTTCTCCTTTCTTTTTGAGCAGTTCATGTCTTTTTCTTCAGTGTTTTCCAAGGAGGTGACCGAGCCTTCGATTTGCTTCTGCTGCAACGTGCCACGCAGAGGAGGAATCTGTTCCCTTGTCTCCAGCAGCCCCGGGCTTTGCAGCATTACGTGTCATTTCTTATTTACCGTCCTCCCTCACTTATGACACACTCAGGTAGAGACCTGTTTGTTGTCAGTATGACACCCACATTGGTAAACAAGGTGAGTTTACCCAGCCATCAATCAGGGAGTTATCGATAGCAGGCACTGCCTTCCAACGGCAAGAACAACCTCGGGGTGGGTGAGAGCTCGGAGCCAGCACAGGCGATGCTCTGTCATCCAATATCCTTGGGGTTTCTGCCACACAGCCAGAGGACAAGGGTCTGCTCTTGCACTGCTGAAACTATGTTGAAGGCCCTGCAGGGACAAGGTTGCAATCGGGTCTAGGCTCCTAAAGGTTTTATTTATTTATTTTATTTTATTTTATTTTATTTTATTTTATTTTATTTTATTTTATTTTATTTTATTTTATTTTATTTTATTTTATTTTATTTTATTTTATTTTATATTTTATTTTATATTTTATTTTATTTTATATTTATTTTATTTTATTTTATTTTATATTTTATTTTATATTTTATTTTATTTTATATTTATTTTATTTTATTTTATTTTACTTTATATTTTATTTTTTATTTTATTTTATTGCTATATGAATATTTTTTGTCCTCTGTGTCTCTCTAGCTCCCTGGATCTCCCAGTGTTCCAGCAAAACAGAGCGAACAAAACCACACAACAGGTTTCAGAGTAAACACTGGCTGCCATGAGACTCCTGATACAATCGCAAAAGCTCTGGCCACCCAGCCACGCTTGGAGATATGACCTTGCTACCCCAGCAGGCCTGGAAAGCAGAAGGGCAATAAAGAAAACCCCAACAAAGTTATTGGGGACAGCCATTACAGCATCGTGGCACGGGTTTTCAGCACGTTTCGGAATAAGCTGGAGGTCTCACTTGGGATTTGTGAATGCTGGCATTGATGGTGCTGCTTTTCCTTCCCTTCTCCGGCCCCTCAGCTCAAGGCACGAGAAGCTCAGATGCTTCTGGGTGTCCCGTGAGCCCAAGGTCCGAGGCTGCGGGGAGGGAGGAGGATGAAGACGGCTCCCAGATGTCTCTCTGCACCACCGTGCACACAGAGACATGGAGCCAGGGTGATTCAGGCTTCTGTGGGGATAAAAGGCGGTTTCGTATGCTCTGCATTTAGAAGAAACCCGGCAAAAGACCAAAGGTCAGGAGAGAAATGCTGGTATTTATTTATACAGGAGAGCTTTGCGAACAACATGTATTTGGGAGCCTTTCGAAACAACATAACTCGCCCTGCAGAGCTGCTAAACCAGTTTGGTAGCGACACTCCTGCACATACCCGGGCAGGGGCGCGGGCAGCACCGCCAGGGCAGCTGGAAACCCCCCGGGCACCGAGGGCAACAACTCACCTCCAATCCCGGGGGGGCTCAGGGCAGCCGCCCCTTCCCCGGGATCCCCCCGTCTTGTTCCTAGAACAGGGGGGAGCCCTGTTTCTGGGTGCTGGTTAACCTGGGCTGAGCAAAGGCCACGCAACGTGGCTTGATACCGGGGTGAGGGGCAGGATAAGCGTGGCTCTGGGTGGAAACCAAGGGAAAAAAGCAAAAAGCTGCTTTCCCAGAGGGGGAACCTCAGAGTGCTGCCTTCAGGCTTTTCAGACCGTGGATTTATAGCGAGTAGGTGTTTCTCCCCGGGAATCCACGAGCCTGGGGTGCTCAGGACCTCTGCACCAAACCCTGACTGCGCTCACTCTCCAAATCAGTAGCCACTTTTGAAAACCCGTGGCCGTAATGCAGAGCAGCATTTGTGCTGTTGGCGTGGGTCTGAGAGAGCAGAGCCCGGAATGGGTCCAGGTGGCAGCGGGGGCCCCCGGCCCATAACCACCACCTCCCTTCAAATGGAAACTTTCCCTTATTTTATCGCCTCTTTACACAGTCCGCAGATGAATACCACAAAGCGCAGCTGGGCAAAGGAGGGGGGACATCAGCGGGAGCTGGGCAGGACACTGCTAGCTCAGTTGTGCTGATGTTTCTGGTAGCTTGGAGGGAAGTCGTTCGTTATAAAAAGGGATTTCTCTGAAGCCTCTCGCTGCTGTATTGGTCCTGCCCGAGGATGGGACGTGCACCCACTCCGATGGGTTTGCCCAGCGGCGTTTTGGCAAACAGAGATCACTGTGGTGGGTGGACCATGCCGGCACGGCGGCTGCCTCCGTGCCACCCCAGCATCAGCTCCTGGGCCAGCCCGGCTCTGTTTGCTGTTTGCCCTGGCTCCTGGGATGGCAAAACCACACTGGTGGGGCTCGGGGGGTTTCTGGGCACGGTGTGAACAAATGCAAACTGGTAATGGCAGAACGGCCAGTGGCCTTTCTGGAGCTGCATCTATAAAAGCTCAGATTTGCCCTCCCCACCCCTTTTTGGGGGGGATCCTGCCTGCCAAATGAATGACCAATACGCCAACATCTCAGCCACAGCCAGGGCTTCGGAGGAAAAAAATAAACGCAGGGAAAAGTTTTGGCCAAAACATGGCGAGGCTGACTTGGAAGCGCTCCCGCGGCGCCGCTTGGGATCGGTAGCTCATTTTTTTGCACGCCCCTGCCCTCCCCACTGGGCTGCACGCCCCGACGGGCAGCTCAACCCCAAACACATCCCGGCCCCTCTCGCACCACGGCCCGCGGCTCACAGCTGGCTACCAGGGTAGCGGGAAGGTGGCCACAGTGGTCCCTGCACGGGGCAGCCACGGCGAGAGCGCAACAGAGCCCCGCTGCCGGCGAAATGGGGGTAGCACAGACGGGCCCTTGAGCATAAACCGAAGAGAAGACTTTTTGTTCACATGTGTTGGCTCAGCTCAAATAACTCATCGGGGACTCGAGCTGCAGGCTGGAAAGGGAAGAAACTCTCTCCAGATGAAAGGATGTCAGAAAATTGTATTTAGTCAACTGCGTGTGTGTGTTAGAAAGGGGCGGAGGGAGGAAGGGGCCGCGGAGGCTGTTACTGTGACTGACTTTCTGACTTCTTAACTTGTCAGCATATCCTAAAGTTAAAAATGCACATGCACACAGGACTGCAGCCAAAGAGGCTGTCTAGCCGCAAATCCAGATGTGGGGGCCACTGCACAGCCAGCCAGCCCCGCTCTCCCTGAAACGACTTTCAGACTAAACAATTGTGACTTGGCTGTGAGAGGCAGCGCAATTCCAGATGCTGCTTTCCTTTCACGTTGTTTTAATTGGGCTGGCAGGCGCAAGGGCTCTTTCACTGAGAGGAAAGCTTCCCCACGGGACCGCAATGTTTTGGCAAAGCTCCCACGCTGCTACCTTAAGAGAGAGAGAGAGGGAAGGAGAGGGAGAGGAGGGGAGGCAGGGAGGTGGTGGTGGGGAGAAAAATTGAGAGCGACTTTCCAAGGTGTTTACTGCTGCAAACGGCTGCCGCTTTGCATTTTTATCTGCTGAAATTCTCACCTTTTTTTTTTTTTTTTTTTTTTTTTTGGGGGTTTGGTTTGTTTAACGTCACCCTGCAAAAAACAAAATGCACAGGACACGGGGCCGTGCTGGGGAATTGGGACTTGTCCCATCACAGCCTGGGGTGTAGCCAGTGGCATGGCCAGCGATGCTGGGACAGCCCAGCCGTCCCAGGAAGGGGGTACCAGGCTCTGTGCCTCAACCAGGGGCAGCATCCGGGAGCCACAGCGGGTTTCCATGCTGGCCATCCTCACGGCACTGCCATAGGGATGCTTCCCCATCACTTCCCAGATGTTTAGAGTCACAACAGCCCCGGCCCCGATCAGGGGGAGCCAGTGGGTTTGCTCTTCACCTTGTACGGGCAGAGTGTGAAGTGACAAGGGCTGTTAAAGTCACTGCAAATCTAGCCCTAAGTAACGTAGGTGCTGAAATCCAGACAGTACTCCAAGGGGGAAAATCCTGTGTTTGGGTGGTGAACACCCTCGTTTTATCCTGCCCTAACTCCCCACACTGGCTGGTATAAATGGGTGAAAACAACCCATTTTTTTTCCCCGCATCCCCATCCATGCTGCTCCCCTCTTTATCCCCCTTTGCCCGCAGCACGCCCAAGGAGAGGGCTTTACCCCCAGGGCAGCAGGGCTCTGCCCTCGCAGGGTTAAACCAGCGTGGTCCTTCCTCCGTGGCGGTGAGACCCCAAATGCTCTTTTAACTGCCTTGAAGTGGTGTGCCGGCCTCGCAGCCCGCTGCCAGCGGGTGAGTCAACAGCACAATTTTAGCCTGGGCCGGGCTCCTCTCCCGAAGCCAGGCTTAGCCAAGGGAGGCACAGCCACTGCTGAGATGGGATTTTAAGGTGGACTATGGAAAAAAATCGGGGACCCCCACGGGGAGCACCGGGGGAGAGAGGGGAGCGCAGAGCTGGGGTGCTGTCCCCGCCGGAGAAGCTGCAGTGGTGGGGTAAAGCGGTTCCTGGCAGCACCCGGGGCAGTGGAGATGCAAAAAGACGGCTTTGTTATTTTGGGAGGGGGATGCTAAAACCTTGGGGAAGGGGTTGGCAACCTTGTCCCCTTCGGCGGTGCCACCGGGACGGCCGCCCCACGGCTGCGCAGCTCCGTGGGCACTGCCCTCGCCACCTTCCCCCGGCTTGTTTTGCTTAAAATTGGGAGGTCTGAATTCCTGGTGGATGCCGTCGTTTGAGAATCAGGAAAGGCCGGGCAAGGGCCTCCTCCATCCAGCGCTTCCAGGAGCAACAGGTACTTCCGATTCATGAAATGCAAGGCAAAAAATAAAAAAAAGTGGTTTTGGGGTCGGGGGGCTCTGACAATGCAAACAGAGCAAGGAACTGAAATTGCTGTCCCAAACCCAGCCTGGCTTCTGGGCCAAGTGCACTGGGAATGTTAAAAAATAATCAGGAAGGTTTTCTAGACAGGAAAAAAAAAAGTCCCAAATACATCCTTAGCCTGCGCCCTTACAAGTCCCTTAACTCTTTTTTCCCCCCCCTAAATGGGGAGGGAAATAGTGTGTTTTTTTGCTTTGGTTTGTTTGGGGGGGTTGTTTGTTTTGTTTGTTTTAAAACTTTGGCCTCATTAATTTCCAAAAAAAATTTCCCCCCAATAAAAGGAAAACATGGAAAGAAAAACAAACTATTAGAAAAGAGAGGAGGGAGGAAATGTTATTTAAAAGGTTACCAGACCACATCATTTTCCAATGATATTATATACTCCCTGCAGTATCCAAAATATATATGGGCTTCAGGCCAAGAATGTAAAAAAAAAAAAGAAGAAGAAGAAGAAAAAAAACACCCAGCGTAGACACAACATCTGGACAGAGGCTGAACAAAACCTCCATTTATCACACTTAATCCTGCAATGAAGCAGTCAACAGTTTACTTCTGTTTTGCTAATTTAGCTGCTTTCATGCTTCCGAGGTGGAAAAGCCAAAGTAAAAGCTTTGAATTAAGTGTCATTTTGTGAAGCTACTTCTCCTTTCTCTCTTTTTTTTTTTTTTTCATAAAACTTTCTTCTCCTTTCTTTTTTTAATCCTGTTCTTTTATTAATTCCACCTTCCCTGCCTCCTCCTGCTTTTTGTCTTTTGCTTTTTTTTTTTTTTTTTTTTTTTTTTGCTAGGATCAGCTAGAAAATCTAGTGGCACAGCCCATACGGACAAACCCACTGAATCTCGCCCCTGTTTTCACCCAGCCACACACAAACTCCACGAGGGTCGGTGCCAGCCAGCCCAGAACGAGTCCAGCACCGGTGGGATTCACGGCTCTTCAGTTCCTCCAAAAATCAGGGCACTGGTTTAGCTGCCCAAACGCAGATGTGTGTGCCCAGAGCCGGGCCCCCAGGCCGGAAAATTTTGAGCCACGCAATTCATATGGCCCAAGAAGTGTGTGTGTACAAACCTGCCCTCAGCTAGAAATCACCTCGGAGGGGATTTTCAATGGAAAATTGGTGGTCTCCCACACCAATATGGGTAGTGAGAGCTTCTGTGTGTGAAATGTGCCTTTTTCCCTAGGAATCATTCAACTTTTAATTGAAAACCATACCAGGGCCATGCCTTCCTTCCAAAAAAAGCAGTGGCCATCCTGGGAAATTCAGAGACCAGGATCTGGGTGCATCCCCCCTGTCTCCTATCGCTGCTGAATTTCAGGGTAGCTCTGAGACTGACTTGTCTTCTCCCCTGAAGAAAACCTCACGTTTTCAGTAGAAAAAAAACCCATTTCCTGACCTACTGCGGTGCAAATATGAGTATGTACATATGTCAGCCTGCTATCTTCCACACCCACAGCTCCTACAATTAATTACAGAGGCAGATTTCACTGTCCTCGGAGAAGAGACTCTTCCTTCCGACTAGCTATAAAATACCCGACACCCTGTTTGGGGGTTGGTGATGATAACAACCACCACAGCATTAACCACAGCACATCTCCATCCCCCCAGGAGTTACGGGCTCCGGAGGATCCTTGTTCAGCTCCTTAAATATGGATTTGTGAGCCCAAATCGAGCTGGAAAACTTTTAGCCACTGAAGCTGTATTGCCTAAAGGATGTGTGGTTCAGGGGGTCCCAGGGAGGAGGCTGGTTTGTCTCATCCCAATGTTTAATTAAAGTCAAGGAGCAAAACTCAGTTTCTGTTGGAAATTTGGCTGTTTCCATCTCTGGGACAGTATTCTGCAGTGTGCAGCCGAGCCAGCGCTGGGCACAGCCTTTGCAGGAGAGGAGGGCAAAACATCCCTGTATATCTAGCTGGGCCGGGATATTTGCACATATTTAGTAAACACAGTTATATGTTTGCTCTTGTAGCTTCTTCAGATTATTTTTGTTGTGTCAAGAGCAAAAGATACAGCAAATATCCATCCTCAGAGGCTTAATTAATATTTGTTAAGACAAAAATAGCCTACAAGTCAGGACTGCAGGGTGTCCTGCCTGTTTCAAGCTGAACATTATCAGGCAATGCTTAATGCAGCATGGGGAATTAGGTTTATTTTGGGGGCTGTCTGATTCTCTGCTATTGTTGTATGTGTGGTATTGCCATCATTTCCCTTGATTTGATGTGGTTTCATGTGTGTGTCAAAGGCTAGCTTGTCTCTATAGACACTACTTATTACTGGTTTATAAACTGGAAGAATAATGAACTAACTAGCTAACTGAGTGGTTTAAGATCTGCAAAGAAAAAGCCTTGTGCAGTGTGAAATGCAAAAATACTATTAGCTTATCCAGAGCAGCTTGCTGGTCCTGAATGCCAGTATTCAGAAGTGACACATGCTGCATACCTTGTTTAACAGACACATCAATACAAGATTAGATAAGGAACAGCACATTCAGGCTGTCTAGAGGAAAAAAAAAAAAAAAAAAGTACCTAGCTTTGAAAAACAGGAGTGGAAAATTGCCGGCATGCATGATATTGTTATGGCCTCCATCCCTGCTTCAGTGGACTAATTTTATGAAAACATGCATCGGTCTGAAACTAAGCAACAGGACACCCTTCCACATCTGACTTAATAAGAACGATGGGATCACCTGTGCCCTTTTGGGGCAGATGTGCCATATGCAGAGTCAGTGTCCGCAGATATTTAGTGCTTAATGCATAATAGCATGGGGCCCATAATATTAATACGATGAATTTTCTCTGTCTGTAGGAGGGCAAAGTCATATAACTGAGTTAAGCAGTTTGAAATGCGAGTTACAAGTGATAACGGCCAGGCTTTTTCTCTTTGGAGGTGTCGATCTCTGTTCACAGGGTGCCAAGCTGCGGGCTCCCTCCTGCATGCGGAGTTCAGTCCTCACTTCTTGTTCTGGACCCCAACGGGCAGTAAATCAGCCTGTGCCAGTCGGTGTGCCTTGCCTTCCCTCGGTGCACGGCACGGGCATGCCACCAACGTGTCACCTCCTGCATGCACCCCCCCCCGGCTCCTGCCTCCTTCAGAGCACGGCTACGTCTGTCTGCTTTGGGTGCAAAGGGTGAAAAACTGCTTGGAGGCCTTTGGGCTCTTGGAACTGCCCTCTTAAAACCTCACAAAATATTAAAAGTGTAACAGAATGAGCCCTATTTGTTGCTCTCTGGACCTGCCTGTGAGCTTGAAGAACAGGCGTTTCCCACTTCGCTTCATCCTAGCAAACTTTTGCAAGGCTTTGAGCTATTTCCCCGCAGGGATTGGTCCCATCTCTTTCCAGAAGCTTGTCTCAGATGGGAACAAGAAAGCCACACTGCTGCGCAAAAGCTGTTCCCTTACACATCCTGCCCGATTCTGCCAGCTGTAGATGATGAGGGATGAACTGCATTTTGATATAACTTAGCTGACGCATCTGAGCATCCTGCCGCAAGCACAGCGATTGTCAATTCAATACATCCTAGCCAGCTGATGATAATAAATAATCACATTATCTTTTCCTCCTTGCAAAGGCAAGGTCTGGCAGCTCGCACGCGTTTGCTGCCCAGGGCACGGCCGGACCAGAGACCCCCCCCAGCCCCGACTCGCCGAGGCCGCGGCTGCGCCCGCGGTCCCCGAGGCCACGCCGTCTCCCCAGCGTGACGTAACCGCCGCTGCATTCCCACGGCTCTCCAGTGCACAGACAGACTATTTCAACCCTAGCATGTCGCTCCGGGGTCATCCGTTCATGTTTACTGTAGGGGAAGGAGGCCGCTGCAAACATTCCTCCTTGGTGCCTCACCCGGGCGGGAGCTCTCCCACCGCGTCGGGCAGCCCCGGCACCCTGGGAAAGGCTCCCGGACGCGGTGCCCAGCTCTGCCCGCCTCACGCAGGTGCAGCTGGCGGGGAAAGGGTCCCAGACGGCCTTTCAGAGGCTCTTTTGTTGTAGTGAGGTTGGTGGGGTTCGAGATCAGACCCGTGAGCCTTTGGATGAAGGGTCTGACCGTGCTGGCCCCTTCCTACGATGGAGTGGGCGGCATTTCCCCAGCCATGCCAGGAAGCTTGGCTGCAATCCTTTTGCATCCTCACACTCAGGGTCCAGTGCAACATCAGCACTAGGCAGGGGGGATATGACCCCCAGCTCCCTCCCCAAATCAGCAGGCAAATGCCCTCCTGGGGGGGCTTTCTCCCCGCTCTGTACCTCCTGTCCCAGCGTGGTTAATAAACGATAGCCCAGCAAGTGCTGCGAGCTGCAGCACTTCTGCCTGGCCGTCGGCATCCCTTCCCCAGGGTGGCAGAGGCCCCCCTGAAGCTTTCCAACAGGGAAACCCCCCCACACCTGGCAGGAGCTGCTGTCCATCCCTGCTGCCCCCTCCGCCGTGCCACAGAGGAGCTGCCTGAGGGAGGGCAGGAGGTGGACGGGAGAGATCGGCGGGGAGAGCAAACATCCCGGCTGTGCCGGCGAAGCCGCCTGCCTGTGCTCCAGCTGCCGCACAAAGAGCCCGCTCGGACCCGCCTTCACCAGTCCCCGGCTCAGCAGGGTTTTGGCAGGAGGGGCTGCGCTTGTTGGGAAGTTTTGAGGAGTGAATTTGGCCCTACCTGGGAGAGGAGCTCAGTCCCTGAGCCTGCCTGGGAGCATTGCTCCTCGGGCTGGTGCAAAAGGGATGCTCCGTTGACATTTGGAAACCCCCTGACACGGAGGATAAATAGCGCAGTTCCCAAATCCACCCGCTCCCCTCCACGCCCCAAAAAGCATCAGCCTCCCAGGAACAGAGTCTGTCAAATTACAGCAAAAATAAGCCCTCTGCTTGGCTGGGAAGCTCCTCTCTCCCGTGCTGGGAGGGGAATTGCTTCTCCTCCTGCTCAGCCAGGACTCCTGGTGGGAGAGGGACCTCCGGAGCGGCCCGGCTGCTGTCTGCGCTGCATGGCTGGTATTTACAGAGGCAGCGCGGGGCTGCTGGGGCGAACGCTGTGCAAACAGGCTCCGGGAGGATCCCCCCGCCCTGGAGAGCCTACGGACTAATTGGAACAAAGGCAACCTTCGCAGAGGGGGGAAAGGGGACAAAGAGCCGCTGAGTGTTTTTCCCAAGGCCACCTGTGGCAGGGATGGAGCTGGGGGGACACTCGGAGACCGAGTGGCAGGCGCTTCGTGGTGGGCTCAGGGCCACCTTCCCGCAGGAGCGGGGTCTGGCGAGGGGCGAGCGGAGCAGCCGGCATGTGTTTGGAAGGGGGAGCGGGGAGCGAGTTTCTCCGTGGGCCCGGTTTTCCCCAGATCCCCCCTTCCCGCCGCCACGCTGTGCCAGGCTGTGCAGACACACCGCTCCTTCCTCTCTGGCCTCCCTTATAAAACATCTCAGCTGGGGCAGACGCCGCTAAGCCCACCCGCCGGCCGCGGGGCCTCACCCAGCAAAGCCCCCCCGAAGAGTCCGAGCAAGCACAGCCCAGATCCTCTGCCACCTTACACGCTCCCGCGCATGCCAAGAAACCCCAGTTTTCCTGCTTTCTGCTAAGAAAAGTGAAAAGAGAGCCTCTGGCTCTGATAATTTTGTTGCATCAAACACTTTGGGACAAAGCGGGATGTCTTCTGGGACAATCCCAAAGGGACAACTTGCAGCCAGCCAAACTCCTTCACTGGCAAACGCCAGCTGAGCATCCCCGGAGAAACACCTCCTTCACCCCGGCTGTGGATCTGGCCCAAGCCACCGGCTTTACCTCCGTGTCTGCTGATGCTTTAAAGCAGCCTCTTTAAGGTTGTTGTCTCATGCAGTTTTCTTTTTTCGTATTTAATATTAATAGTAATGACTGTGGCAGTAAGATAATAAGCTTCAGTCAGATTAGAAGGGGGTCGGCTCTTATCTGTGACTGCTGAAGACGCATGTCTTTCACCTGCTCCTTTAATATCCCCCATCTTTCATTCCTACCGCCGAGCCCCCTCCCACTGTCCTAGAACAAAAGGGGTATTATTGTCCGGGGTCTTTTCAGGCTGGAGCCAGGAAGACCTCCTCCTCCCCCAGCCGCTCCCCGAATGTGCAGCAGTTTGAAATGAGCCTTTTTCCTTCCCCGGCAGGAGATTAGCTCGGTTTGACAAGGCGGTGAACTTTAGGCAGGGTGAAATAGGGTCTCCTTGGGGAGTGGAGGCAGTTCAGCCCTGACTAATTCTGACAAAGAGAGGCACCAAAAAAAAAAAAAAAAAAAAAAAAAAATCCCTGAAAAAAAAAAAAATTAAAATAAGAAAAACAACCGAGCTGGAGAGGAGGCAGGGAGGGGGAGGCTCTGGGGGAAGGAGGGAGCGTGGAGGCCGCGGGGAGGAAGGAGGGACGGGAGGCCAGAGGGCACGTTCCCGAGCGGGGCTGGGCTGGAGCTCCGGGGTTTGCTTCCTCGGGTCTGGCCTCGGAGGAGGGAATCGCCTCCCTGCGACACCCCGGCCAGCCCCAACACGGCTCGGTGTGAACAGCCGCCAGGATCCACGGGGATCCTGCTGCTCTGGGTTCACTTTCTCCTGAAATCCCTGTTCTTTGTATTTGTAAAAGTTCTTTTGAAACCCTTTAAAATGAACACCGTGGAAGGGGTACCCAAGACTCGCAGCTTTCTCTTAAAACACAAAATGAAACTTCAAGCTGCTGTGGCCAAAGTAGACGGTTTAAACAAAAAACCCCCATGCCCCACAAAGTGAAAATCAGGATTTGAATGGAAAGCAACCAAACTGATTTCGCTTCAAAATGCTGTTTGTGTGTCAGAGGCCCGAGTTTGTGCAGACTTGTGATCGTGACGTGCCCAGGGTGGAGAGGGTGTGGATGGAGCCGGGGAGTGACGTAGGGAAGGGATTAAAGGAGGGAGATTAGCAGAGGAAAAAGCAAACCATTTTATACTGCGGTATCTAGTCCAGGGGTGTCTTCCATCACAAAAAGGCTTTAAAGTGATGCGGAAAAGGATCATGAGAACTGAAAAAAGGGAATGTAACCTGCAGGGTTTGGAAGGTGGTGGGGGCTGGCAGGATATTGAGGCACTGTGCCTTGAGTACTCAGGGCAGAAAAAAGAGAAGCTTTTTCTGTGGCCTTGCACTGGCACAGCAGCGGTGCCCTGTGCAGCTGGTGCCTCACACGGTGGTTCACGTGATGGAGAATCAACTTGGAAATCCTGGAGTGTTTTCCTGGGTCAGGGGGACATGGGGAAGGCACCGTGTTCATCTGCAGCTGAGAAACTTTTCTATTTAATTGGGCTTTTAAGCTACAAATATTTGCAGATGAAAAGTCCTATGTCAGTCTTCCCCACTCCGCATATAGATACAAATATTACATATATATCTGTATGGACACTCATATGCACATGTGCATGTACATCTATCCTAACTAGGAAAACCAGGCGCATGACAGGAGGCCCTGGCACTCTGAAATCCACCATCGAAGAGGAGAAGAGGAGGAAGAAGCTGCACAGACAAGCCTGTGCACCGGAGAGTTCTGGCCCAGCAGCAGGGACCAGGGCAGACCTCAGGTTCTGGGTTAACTCATCTCTCAAAATGCCTTTTGAGCCCCACAGCAAAGGGACTCTCACGCCAACTTGTCCCCAGACACACGCGTGAACTGTCACTTGGGATGTTCCTATCTGAGCTCTGAGTTTGGATTCAGGACCCAGACAGCAAACCAAGCCTGCTGTCATCAATTTTTGCTGATGTCCTGGCCCATCTGTGCACAAACGTGTGTTTTCCTTAGACGGCACCAGCCCCCCTGTCCTGTTGCTGCAGGGTGAGGTAAGGACCTCCAGCAATGCATCCCTGCAGGCATCACCCCGCCACCCTTCCCGGCGTCCCAGCCCCTGTCCTGCAGGACATGCCGCATTGTGCAGGACATTTCCTGCCAGTGGCTCAGCAAACCCCTGAAATCTCCCCGTCCTGCCAGGAGATTCCTCCCTAATACTCATTAAGCCGCTTGCAAATCCCTGGCTGAACATGGCTGCACAAGTTTAATAAAGCAAAAGACAGATGCCATCAATCATGTGGGCCCGCCACACATCTGGGGGAAATCCAGGGCCATTACTCTCCTTTCTTCTCCCCACCTCCGTGTCCCAGCAGTCAGTATCCCAGGAGTTACGCAGGGCAGGTCTGCTCCCCTCCTGAGTTTACGGCACCCCCTCTGCTCCTCCATCCCCCAAGTCCTTTCCCTGCTCCTGATTCCCATCACCTGAGGCCCAAACCTTGCACAAGTGCTAAAGGGGCTTTACACATTGCATAAGCTGTTTTCCTCTGGGCAGTGGGATTTCCATCTTGCAGTTTTGTTCTTTGAAATGACCAGGGAGGTCCTCACAAAGGCCCAAGTGCAGAGGAAGGACCTCACCCCCACCCCCCACCCCCCCCAGTTTGCTTGTGCTAAGAAAGACAGGGGCTGGGGGAGAAGGAGAGCAGAGAAAAGGCACAGGAGGCAGGGGGGGAGAGCAGAGACTGGTGCTTTACCCTCGCACCTTCAACATTGCACTCTCATTTTCAGCATTGCGTCCTGCGTGGAAGCAGCAGGAGCAGGGAGGAAGACGATCCCTTCAGCAGGGCTCAATATGTAGATTTTTGGTTTGAATTCAGACAATGGCACCTACGGTCCCCATCTGGAACAAATCCACACCTTTACTCAACTGCTTCCATCAGGTGGGAGACAACATTTACTGAGCAGATGTTCACTTTGGAGGAGTCAGGACCTTGTTGGTGTGTCTGAGCAATGCATGGTCCAAGTATGCACTCCATTTAGGAAACATGTCTTTCTTTCAGCACAGCAATCCTTTGCTCTGCCTCAGACACAGATTCACTAAGAAGAGCTCCTATGGATTTGTTTTACAAGTTCCTGTCTTTCTAAAATCTTTATTTAAAAACGTTGCAACTAACCAACTCATCACAGTGCAATGGAGTTCACCCGCCCATTAGTCCTCCAACAGACACTGGTTTCTTTTTGGATTTGCAGCCCTGAGAGGCAGGTGAGAGGCAGGTGAGGGAAGTGGGGTTACAGGTGGATTGATTGATCGATCTGCCCCACTTTCTTCTCGGGCAATCAGAGTTAACTTGTCCTCTGCAGATGTTGCAGTGTTGGTGTGTGCACATGCATGGATGTGGTTTTCACAGGATGGTGGAAGATCAGCGAAAAGCCAGTGGTCACTTGGCTTGGGACACGTAATCTCAGCTGTGCTTATCTCCCTAGATCTCCAGGTTGAGCTGGTGTCACCAGGAGGACACGGCCTCCTTGAGGTCTTTTTTATTTCCAGGTGTAGGTGAGAACGCAGCTTGGGCAAGGAAAAGCTGCCTGGGATGGAGAATAGTGGGGCAAAGGGGCATGTAAAGATCCTCATTAGCCTAAAATCAGGCCAAGCCACATGGTCAGACAGACACAACTTCAAGAGAACCTCGAGGCCACATCGAGGGTGGTAATTAGGACCACAGGACAACGGGCATGTCCTGCTTCTGCCTCAAACCTGCTTGAAGGCGAGGATTATACCTCTCCTCTCGCCACATCCCTGGGCTGCGATGAGAAATTCCTGCCTATTTGCTTGGTGTTGAGACCACAGGGAAGCCAGGAAAATAGCCCAGCAGGAACCACTGCTTAACTAAAGCTATCTGTTAAATAAAGTGGTCTTTAAAGGTTTAGCGAGGCTCTTCCCCCACCAAGTCTCCAGGGCTCGTGCTGTCAGCCGTCCCCTGGGTGCCAGCAGCATTGCCGTGACTGGCAGCTCCAAGTGATAGACAAATAGATCTGGCAGGCAGGACGGAGCTTTGGCTCCCGCACAAAGTTCTGCCAACCGCCAAACACGCTTCTCATTTCTGTTTTGCAAAAGCCTCGATACGTATTTATTAAAAAAAAAAAAAAAAAAAAACAAAACCCAAACCAAAAAAACCCCCCGCACAACAGAGAGATTGGAGGATTTGATGATCTGATCTTTTTATACATGCCCGTGCTTATGAACAAGGATGTGTTATTGACTAATACAGCAACGTGGGACTGGAATAATGTGTGGGGTTTACTTCATTTTCGTCTCCATCAGCCACAGAGGGATCTAAACGTCTTTGAGCAACAGTTTACTGCATCCAGCTGGGATGTCAGGGCTCCTGGATCCCTTTCCCAGCTCGTTGAGGATGAATTCATGTGTGATTATAGGGCATGCAAAAGCTGGACTCTTCCCTCAGCCCTGCGAAGGGCTCAGGGTGGGATCTGGGACAAGTCACCCCAACTCATGCAGTGCTGTCTCCCCGGCAGTCTGGGGAGGACGGGACCTGTTTCCCAACAGGTTGATGTTGAAGTGGAAAGTGTTACCTAAAAGGTATTGAGGTGAGCCAAGGTTGGCTTCGTGGCATCAGCACAGGGACTTAAGATATTTAGATGTGCTCATGGCTTGTCCTCCTCACGGTGACCCATCCTCCCCACAGGCTTCCACCTCGCCCCTTTGCTCAGACCACACCGTCAAGCTGAGTATAAGGGGGATGCAGAAAAGGCCCCAACAGCCCGTGTCATCCCCGGTGCCGCTCGCCGCCGGCGCAGGGAGGGACACGTCTGGGCCAGAGCCCGTAAAGGGCCGGGCTGATTTCGGCAGGAGCCGCACAGTCCAGCCGGGCTCCGGCGCGGGACGCCCGCCAAGTCACACATGTGGGATAGATTAGCCACAGTGGCTTAGAGGGGCTTCTCTCGCTGCCACTCACCTATCCGCCCGTGTGGCAGAGGGGATGGCAGAAAGGTTTTCACAGCTGGAATAAATTGCAGGGAGGAGGAGGAGGAGGGGTTTGGGAGAGACAAAAAACAACATTGAACTCAAGATGGAAGAAAGACAGTATTAGCGGCGGTAATGGAGAAAATATGTGTGTGTGTGAGAGAGAGGGTATTTTATTTACAGTCTGTTTGTTTGGTGTTGCCCACACACGGTGAAAGCTGGGCAGTGGCTGGACTCCAAAATCCCAGCAGGCGCTTTGGCTTGGAGAGGTAAGGAGAAGGAGAAAGAGGGAAAAAGAAGAGAAGGGAGAAATCAAGAAAGAAGGAGAAAGAGATGGGATTAGGAAAGGAAACAATCGAGTGGCACTTGTTTGGACAGCAAAGGCATTTAGTGGATGGGGTGATGAAAGATCGCTGGGACTGCCTTTGCCTCTGCTTGTGGTGTAGATGACTGGGCAGGGAGATCCCTGCACGTTTGCTTGACCCCTCCAGCAAACTGTTGCAGTTGGTGAGACCTTCCTCAAGGGACTTCAGCGCAAAAAAGCACTCTCCCTCCTTCCAGAGCTGAGCCAGCCATGGCTCCTGGGCACTGGGTGCCTCACTGGCATTGCTGCCCATCCCACGAGCAGAGGTCCGGGGAGACCTACCCTGAGCCCAGTGCTGTGCTTCACACCAGGGCATCCGGCAGCTCCACAGTCATGCAGAACCAATATCCTGGCTCGTAGAGCTTGGGTTAGGGGCAGCCAGAGCTAAGCATCAACAAGAAAACCGAGTTCAAGCTTTGCCCTCCCCAGGATGTCCCTGGGTTCAGCCATGGCTTCTCCCACCACAGCGAAAGTTGCTCCTTCCCAGGCCCTCTCTATCTGCTCCCCATTGATGGTGGCACAAGCTTTAAATTGCTGGTCATTAGTCAGATTTCTGCAGCTGTCCCCTCTAAGCCCATCACACTTGAGATGCAAAGAGCTGCCCCGGGGCTGCACCCCTCCCCTGGACCCTCAGCATCGGCCGTGGGACAAGGGGAGGGCAGAGGAGGGGAGGGTGGCACATTTGGTGACAGTGGTGTGGCCACCCAAAGGACCCCTGCAGCCTTCACTGACCGCTCTGCACATCCCTGGGGAGGGATAAGACAACCCAGAACTCCCCAGTGAAAGGTTTTATTCTTCACCCTCTCCCCCCGCCCCATCTCATGAAATATTGGAATTAATATAATAACACACCTTAATAATATTATCCCTTGTCGAGTCCATAAAAGTCCCCTCTTGCATTACAGCATTTGAGAGACTATTAAGTTTTAAGGCCACGAGACCTCCGTGAAGGAGAGAAGTCATTTCCATTTTTTTCTCTCTTTCGAGGGCGCTGGGGTTTATGGGGCAGTCAGGAACTGGGATTGACAAGGGTTCTGCACGGCAGCACGTGGGCCACCACATTCACTGGGGAGGGCAGGGCCCAGGGCAGTGATGATGGGGGTCCCGTGTGTCCCCAAGGATGGGGCTTGCAATAATGTGGGTGTGGAGTGGCTGGTGCATTTGCTTTGCATTTGGTTCTTCCCAAATCCCAGGCTTCCTTGCAGAGACAGGTGTTTGGGGGGAAAATGAGGCAATTGCTTTGACATACAACAGTGTGAAGATGTGGGATGAAACAGGCTTGAGATCCTCCTGTGCATTTGTATCCCTCTACACATCTGAGCATGCAAATATCCCCACTGAGCGCAAAGTAACTGGACAAATGAAGCACCCGTTGCTCCAGAGCAGACCTATTTGTTATTTATTCTGTACCCCTCTAGCAGTAGGGACAGAAAAGCGGTAAGTATTTTCACTTCTGTCCCATAGGAAAATAGGTCACTTGTCCTGTCTGCCTGTACTGGTTCTGACCCCGTGTGAGAGCAGAAATAATGCTCTGGTCACCCAGAGAGTCCTGCACAGGCTGGGCAAGTGACCTTGTCCTTGGGAAGGCTTGGTGCACACGTAAAGATTGCAGAGACAGGCAGAACTAGGAGACTGCTTGGTTTTTTTCTAAAAACTCAGTCCAGAAGTGAGCACAACTCAGTACAGAAGTGATCTGAGCATTCACTCTCCAAAATCCAAAGCTCTAAGGATTTTGGATACGGTCGGGTCGCTGCTGCTGGCTAGGATTGGGGGGCTATTTGTCTCAAACCGCTTACTGCTCAGCAACGAGGTGCAGAGCTAGGCGAGACAGAAGCCTGGTTCTTGGGACCATTCACAAGCAGGTACTTTGGCATGTGCACGGCCTCGCTGACAAGTGGATACCTCTGTTTATGCAGCGCAGAATTGCCTTTGGCTTAGATTTAGCAAAGCACTTTGTCTCAAGTGCTTCGCTAAGCAGGGATGGACTTCACCCCGCTCTCCGAGTTAAGCAGGTGCTTATGCACTTCGCTGAATTGGAGGCACAGAAACCACAGTGGCTGCGGAGCGAACGCAGCCACCCGCTGCCGAGTTTTCCTGAAGGTGGGATGATGTTCCCCCACCGCGGCGAGCCGGAGCGGTGCTGTGCGTGCCGGGGGGTGCGGTGAGGCTGCGGGAGAGGGGGGAGAGAGGCAGCTCTGCAGTGTGGTGGAAGCGAACGCTCCCCCCCGGGGCAGGTCTTGGAAAAATGCAGAGAGGGTGGAAAATTCAGCATTTTGCATTGAGGTAGGCGGCGCAGCCCGGGGTCACTTCTGCTGAGAGCAAGCATAGCGAAATACAGGGCGGAGGGTGTTGTGCACTCTCTTTTCCCTTTTATTTCTGCTCACCCTGATTTGAGAGTAAAACACCGACAGGATTGAAATGCAAAGACCTGATCCTGCTCTTGCAGAGAGCGGTGCAGAAGCTGTTGGTGACAGTGGTGGTGACACAAAGCTGGCTTGTGTTAATTGGGGTAGCACCGGTTCAGCAGGAGGCACTCAGACCATGTGTGCCAGGAGAGAAAGGGTTTTGCAGAGCTCACGGTTAATAACGTGCTGGCGTTCGGGGGTTTCCTTCACGATTTTTGTGTGCTGGAAGAATTTCGGGGTTTGTCCCCAAAGAGAAGCAAGGGTTTACAGCCCAAACCTGACAGCGTGTTGGGAAGACAGGGGGACCTTCGGTGAAAGGCAAAGCAGATAGATAAAAAGCAAAGTGAGAAGCACACATCAGTAATAACGGTCCCTCAGTGAGCGAGAGCAAGAGGAAAACCAAAGTGCACGATGAAAGGAAAGGAGAATGTAAAAATTTCTTCCCTTTTAGCAGAAGTATCACTGCTTTTGAGTAGCTGGTTAGATTCAGAGAACTATTTACTCCAGATTTTTGCCTCTGCTGAAGGCAGCAGAGTTGTTTGTGATTTACCCCCAACTGAAGGAGCTCTGATTCACAGTATTTAACCTGCCATTTCCTGGGTTGCTCCCCCAGCCTGCGCCGTGCAGGGAGTTCAACATCTGCACCAGGATCTCAATTTCAGTTTCCTCACTTCTGTTTGCTGTGTTGCCAAAGAAGGGGCTCGTGAGAAATGTGGGTTTTTTTCCTAAAGCACAATTTCACAAAGATAGGGCTTTACAGTAAAACCACCACCTTCACTAAAAAACAACTAAAACATTCTTCTGATTGTCAAGAATGGTTTGAAAATGTGACCACGGCAGGCTCAAAAAACCAGAAGGCCAATTAAAAAAAATACCCTTTCACATTTATTATTATGTAAAATCTCATGCTCTTTAGGGCAATCTCATGATTATGAAGGGGTCAGGGGAACTGATTTATGATTAGAGAGCTCTTGGCATTGGCAATATTGTATATGTTTTAATTTTGAACCTTAATAATCCATCCAATATGCAGCACTTGATCATGACACTCATTTCTCACATATAATTTTCCAAGACTCTACACATCCACCTTCACCTCCTCTCTAACATATACACCCGCCTGCGCAGCACCGAGTCACTGTTAAACCTGTTCCCTGCACCAAAGTCAAATGCAATCCAACTTTTCCCTTTTGGATGAACCCTCCCCAAAAAGCCCAGCAGGACGCAGTGCCGATGCTACGCTGGGTGGCCCCGGCGCGGCTGAGAGCAGCGTTTCATTCCCCCCAAAAGACCGGCTTTCTGCAGCAGCGCTGACGCAGCCGGTGCTCTCACCAAGTGGATGTTTCTACATAGATGAGGGGAAAACGAGGCATTTCTCTGGATTTTTTGTGAATTCTTCTCCTGAAAGGGAAAAAGAAATCCTGTTGTTTTTTTTTTTTTCTAAAAACTTATATTTGTAAAGATGCGTTGCTTTTGCTCACTGGTGTTGATGGCAAGGCGCCTTGTGCCTTGCACAGAAGCGTCAAATACCAGTTACTGCTGAGACAGCATCTTGAGCCCCAGTGCCCTGACATGAATCACATTACAACCCATGTCCACTGGGGTGAAAGAAAGGGAAATCGGGGCTGGTGGATTAATACTGGGCTGAGGAAGACACCCCACTGCCCTGGAAATCTTGATGGGTGAGGACACGAGGCTGATACGTATAGCTGGATGGAGGCGGCTCGAGGTCTGTCCTGCTCTGATTTAACAGGATTCCCTTTCAAACAAACCCAAGCTGTGACTTCCCTGCCCAGGACACCTTCCTTGCCTCCACGGCCGTCTCCTCGCTCCTTCTCCCATTTGAGGTGTTTATTTAATTGTTTTCCCTACTCCTTGGTGGCAGCGCTTCCCTGCCATTAAACCCTGCCATCCGCATTCTGACTGTGTAATTTAAAGCTATAGTTAAATTATGACTTCTCTGAACCTGTTGTGGCACTGACGCATAACCCTAATTAAATGATCGCATCCATTCTAAAGCCAGTCTTTTCTCCCCTCAAACGTTAATTACAACATAAGAGGCTTTAATGGCTCGCCTCACCTCCAGCTCCTCGAAAGAAAGGTCATGCGATTAATTTTCGTCATTAATCTTTTCCCAATGTGGACATTGTGCTGTCACTGGAGCCTATTAAACCCCCTTTGTCCCCCTCCCCTTCTTCTCCCTTCTCCCCCCTTCATTCCTCCCCCCACCCCTAAGTGAATGAGAGAACAAAAATATTTAAGCTCCACTTTGGCTCTGGTGCTTTCTCAGGGTGAGCGGGGCTTGGGATGGCGGCTGTGGAAGATGTGCTGGGAGATTTCCCGCATCCCACCATCAACCTGAGAGTGGGCTGAGGGTGGGGACGCTGCTCCGCTGCTCAGGGGACAATTTGGGGGCGGTGGGGTCCCCCCTGAGAGCTGCACAGGGCTCCGGGGTGGCAACACAAGGCCGCGGCTACCTCCTTGGGGGTGGAGGCTGCTGAGGCTTTGGTGAGGGCAACTTCTGGACAGACCTGTGGCTAGCGAAACGCAGAGGGTGTGAGGCAAGGGGGCACGGGGCTGCAGGAGGGATGGAAAGAGGCTGCAGAGCCCGGCCAGCCTGTGCAAGGCACTGGGAGCAGAGCCCCACGCCGCAGGAGAGTCTCTGTGCTGCACAGCAGCTGCTGCAGCCACCGCTGGCTGGTGGTGGGGCCTGTTTCAAGGCCTTTTTTTTCTTTTTTCCTTTTTTTTTTTTTTTTTTTTTTTTCCCCAAAGGAAACGGGTGTATTTCTAAACTCCACAAAATCGGCCTCAGTGACTTAATCCCTTGAACCTCAGAGCAGGTCTTACTTCAACCTGCACCAGGCAAGCCTTGCTCCTTGGAAGATGGGCGGGAGGGGGGGGGGGGCGGGTGGGGAGCAGAGCACACGTTTAGCTAATTTGCAGTATTGTTTCAGCTGAAACGAAGGTCTGAATAATTCCCTTTTATGCAGGGTGACGTAATTGGGGAACAAGTTGCTGCACGGTGGGGGCTGGCAGCGCACACAGCACCGTTTGAAATGGCTGCTTTAGGCAAAAAAAAGGCCCCAGGATCAGTTGTGCAGCTGAGTCCAAACAGCGCCGTGTCCCCGGACTCGCGACGTGCCCCAGTTTGGAGGGGCTGAGCGCTCCTGAAGGGTATGACCCACTTCCCAGTCCTCCCTCCAGCTCGCTGACATCCTTTCTTCCCTTTCCCAAGGGCGACGACTCATGGGGGAAAATCCTGGAGTATTTTAATAAAGAGGAGACAGATGGTAGTCACCTCGCTGGGTAAATATGTTAGTGGGAAGTGGTCCAATACCGCAGTGATGAAAATCGAATAGAAGAGAGACAAGATGATCCTATTTTGACCAGGATCCTTCCTTCAACGCCCTGTTAACTGGCTCCTTCGCGCCCTCAAGGGTCTCTCTGGATTTAGACATCTACCAGCACACGTGCTGGATTCAAATCCCTCTCCCCACAAAGGGCAAGGCTCTCACATCCCAGCCAGCTCGCCGCACCTCTGGCAGGTTTTGAGCTCTTTCTGCACTCTGAGTTTGCTTGTGGCTGATCCCTGTCTCTTGCTCGAGGCCTGGGGTGAGCAAGGCAAGGAAACTTGGGCATGTTTTTGCTAGAGGATTTGTTGGTAGCAAAGGCAGGGCAAACAGCTCGGGATGGGGCTGGCAAAATCTACCTGATTTTGGGAATTTGATGATGCACTCCTTGCAAGCGCAGAGGCTGAGCCTGTCTGGGGTGTCTGTGGGGTGCAGCCACGTAAATAGAAAATTCTGCTCTCTGTGAGCCCTTTGGGCTCCTTCCCATGGGCATTACGGACAGTGAAAGTCACAGAAATGGGTAGTGAATAGTCTTGGGAATGAGCAAACACAGCAATAGCCCTCCCTGGGATGGGAGCCCTGTCCTGTGGAAGCCCTCAGTGAGATGGGGTGAGCCGAGCAGGGGGATCTCGGGGCCTCCCACTTGGTGAATTCAGCTGGGAAATACCTGCTGTTGTGGGAAGGAGTTTAGTGTGTGGCTCTGGGGCCAAACCAGCTCCATGAGCTGCCAGAGGATCCTTTCCACTGAAACAAGCCTGGAAAGAGCTGACGTGCAAATGCAGAGAAATGAGGAAAGTGTCTGGATGCACGGCCTGGGGCTTTGCTGGCCTCTCTGCACAGCCTGGGATGGATGATGGAGTTACAGGGAAAAGAGGGGATGGCAAGTGTGAAAACAGCATCCCGTGCTGGGGTAAACAACCCCAGTTCTGCTGAGATCAATAGAACTGGGCTGATTTTCACTCACTGGGCCCTTTCTCACCTTGAGTGATGCTAAATCACTTGATAAGAGAACAGCTGCCAAAATATGATCTCTGCACAAGCCGCAGACACTATAATAATAATTAACACATTTCCAACTACCACTTCATTGTTAGAAAATAAACAGCTGATGGATAAAAGCCTTCCCATAGATTCCTGTGCACTGGAGCACAGGAAATTGCAGTGTGTGTCCATGCACCAACGTTAAATTTCAGACCAGCTACAGGATATAAATGTGGTCTCCTCATAAAGAGGTGAAAGAAGGGGGTTTTACCCCAGGGCTCATTTCTGGTTGCAGATTCTCTCTATGCATTACTCTCACATGAGAGAGACGGGGAGGGAAAGGGCAGCTGGAGATGTGTCAGCAAGCACAAACCCTCTTTCAAGACATGCCACAGTCATGGCCATGACCAGTGAGTTGGTGGACGGTGGACTGGTGTTGGTCCAAAGCTGGACCTGAACTGGGTGACGTGGCTGTGATTTAGCTTGGCGAGCACTCGCACCACAAATACAGGTGGAGGCAGCTCCGGGCTTGGGAAAGGCTGCGTGATTTCTGCCTTGTTCTAGGGAAGTCATTTTGGTCTCTGATGTAGGTGCGTTTCTCTTCCCCCCTTCACCAGCCAGCAAGGGGAAAAGCAAAATGCCTCAAAAGAGATTTGAGACTGCAGAATTTTTTTCAGGAAATTAACAACTGAGTCGCTGTCAAGAGTTGGGATAAATTTCTTCATGGCTGGGCAAAACTAGCCAGCTGAACTAAAGGGAGATGTAACCACAACAGGGTACTATACATGCTAATAACGATAGTATCAACAGCGCAGAGGTGCGACGTTGGCCCGAGGGCTCTCTGTGCCAGCAACAGAGGCAGAGATCGCTGCTCCCCCCAATCTTTATGTTGCAAAACGACAGCCTGGAGACTCATGTCCCTCTTTTTCTGCAGAGGTAGGTTTGCCACTATAAAATCCACATCAGGATTTCTGACACCCCAGGTGCTGCAAGGGGTCTGATACTTGCAGCTCAGATGATCATAATGGTTCTTCCCGGCTTTAAAAGCCAGCGACTGGGAAAATTCAGCTCTGAAGTCGGGGCTGGTTTCCAGCCCCTCGGAGGTAGCGGTGCAGAACCCGACCCGGCTCTGCTGGGAGCCGTGGGACCCACGTGCAGGTCTGAGTCTCTCTGGACATCGAGGAACAATGATATATTTGGATTCACCTCGAAACATCAAGCAAAGTTTGGGGATTAAGGCAGGCAGCAGGGCAACCCTGTTTTTATTTTATGTTTTCTACCCAAATTACCCCTTGACCCAGAGCGTGGGCAGTAGCTGCCAGCAGGGCAGCGTGCATCAAGGCGCACCAGAATAAAAGCAAGCTGCTGAGACGGAGACCCCGGCTGGCAGCGGATGCCTGCCCAAGGCTCCTGCCAAAACACTGTCGCACCAGAGACTATGGCAAACCCCCTCTCGCTTCACATCACCAGCTGCCAGGAGCCCGCCCCGGCTCGGACACCCTGCTTTTTTTTTTTTCCTCTTTGTCCCAAGGACATTAGGGACATCACGTCCGCAGTGCTCTGTGCAGCAGGATAATAATAATTAATAACCATTAGCAACAATAAGGATAATACCAGCGCCAGGCCGGACTGACTGTGCAAAAGAGACACTTTTTTTTTTTCACTTTAATGAAAACAATGATTTGACTTTGAAGAAAGTGACTTTTTTTTTTAAGTGAAAGCTGAATCCTCTCCCCTGCCCCCCCGCACACTCCTTCTTCGCCCCCTCCCTCCTTTTTTTTTTTTTTTTTTAACTCTCCTTTTTTCTTTTTCTTTTAATACTCTGCGTTCTATCATGCAAATCCCCTTTCAAATTATGAGAGTATTAGAGCCATCAGCGGTAATGTCACCGCCACAAAATGAGAGCAGGGACTTAAGCACCTAACGAACAATGAAATGTGCGAGCCCTGGGACAGGACAATTAAGAACTGGGCTTAGCCAGCCAGGGAAATTTATTGCTATCAAATCCATATTTCTATTTTCCCCCTGAACAGTAACCTATTTGAATATGATTAAAGGGTTTCATTAGAGCTGAGAGAAAGGCCCGTGTCCCGCCGTTCCCTGTGAGCTCACAAACACGCGCTCTGCAGACCGCGCTTTGGGGAGGAGGAGGACGGGGAAGGAGGGGAGGAAGGAAGGGAGACGTGTGTGGGACGGCTGGCCAGGGTCAGCGTCCCTGGAGAGGGACAAGGGTGCTCGCTGGGAGCTGGATGGCTGGCACAGGCCTTTCCAAGAGCAGCAGTGCCTAGAGATTGCTCTTGCTGTGCCGCTGCCGTCCCTAAAGGCGCCCAGCGCCAAGGGGAGGAGAGCTCGCAGGAGGCCGTGGGGCTGGGGACAGAGGGAGAGAAGAAAGGAGCCGTGGGGCAGGCAGGAGCCAGCACCCGCTGCGTCACGGGGTGCTGCTGGCTAACGGATAAACCAGGGGTTTGTTGGGGGGCAGCGGGGTGACATCCCACGCGGCGCATCCTCGGTTGTATGCACTGAGCTGTGACCATTCTCTGCGCATGGCGTGTCACTGTCAGCTGGGTGACTCGGGGACTCGGCGCAGTGCAGACAAAAGGACAGGGTGTGCAGACAGACACCCCTTCCTCCCTTACCCACACACAGGATCTGTCTGAACAGTCATTCAGGGGGTGAAGGGGAAGAGAATAAGGGTTGGCCAGATGCGAATGAGCATTGAGGAATATCTGAAACCACAAACTGTTTCACAGTTGTTGCCCCGTCCCCCAAAGGAGGGTGTTTGTGTCCTGGGCAAACCCACATCGCCATGCAGAACCCTAAATGCACAATCACAAGAGCTCAGCAGTCTAAATCACCTATCCTGTTTTTAAGCTGGAGCCCATCATTATCAGCACTGGAGTCTTCCATCACTTCAGAGCTTTAACACCCCTAATGTTCACTATTTTTGCTATGAGAGAAGGCTTAACCTCTCCTATGCTAGTTATTTACTCACTATTCCCACACTACAGTATATTTATCACAAGAGCCAAGTCCCAGTTCACTAGATCTTTCTTCAACGGAACAATATTTTCTGGCATTTGCAAGCTCGACTGAGCTGTTCATTTTGCACCTCAGCTTTTGGTCTTGCTGCAGAGACCACATCACCGGTGTGAACACAGGAGCTGGGATGGACAGAAGCGAGGGAGCAGAGGGGAAGATGTGCTGGTTTCTTCAGCTTAGTAACTTTGGGAAAATAAAGTACAAAACTTTTGGAGAGAAAGAAAGGAAGAGAGGGCTGTGTCCTTGTGTACCAGCTTGAATCATTCGATACATGTGCTCTTTGCCATTGATATTTTGCTTGTAATTACTCCAGAAAGCAACACCAATATAAGGCTGTGTGATACTGATTTGCTGCTGTTATTTCTGGAAGAGTTTGGCCCCTAAGAGTGCATTTCCCACCTTTGCAAGGCATTTTATCCCCAAGCTGCTGTGTGCCATGGCACCCTGAAATCCCTGGCTGCCTCCTTCCCCTGTGCCTAGAGAACTGTCAATTTAACACATAGGTATTTAATTCCAGACTACTGAGTGATCTGAATTGCCAGCATCACTTTCCATCTGTTTATATCATGTGCTTTTAAAAGAACAGAGGGGATTTGAACTCAGATTTGAATTTCTCTCTCTCTGTCTCTTTTCTGAGCAAATATGGATTAATTTCTCCCTGGTATTTCTCACCCAACCCCCCCAGCCATGTGCAAATCACGATGGGTGTTGGAGCCAGGGCTGGTGCGGAGTGGATGACCCCATTCCCTTGCTCTGGATGTCCTGAGGGAGCCCCGATGGAGGCATGGGGCTGAGGATGACAAGCAGGGACACGTTCCCCTGTGCCTTCAGCCCGTCCGGCATCTGGGAGGACAATCCTGCCCTTACAAAGGTGCAGATGTGCTGCTGTCACAGGGTCCCCCTCCCCTGACCCGGGTGCTGGAGGTGCTGTGAGGTTGGAAACTGCAGGAAGATGCTGCTGAGCTCTCGAACCAGAGACGGCTGCAGGGGACATGGCAGACACCTGGACAGACCCGGGCTGCACGGCTTCTGGGAGGATCTTGCATTTACTATGGGATTGTTGTGAATAATCACTGATTTGGGAAAACATCAATATTCAGGGCAGCATTTAAACATGTTAGTTAAGTCCCAGTAGAGTCAATGGGACTTATGGACATGCTTAAGTTAAGCACGCGTTTAAACACTTTCCTGAGTGGATGCCAATAATAATAATTAGTGTATCTCCTGGCAATTACAGGACCATAGCTTTTAAGGCCACGGAGAAACCTGCCGTCTCTCTGGTGTGACCTCCTGTGTCGCAGAGCCCAGAGAATGCAGCACAGGATTTCCGACACGGGGCCCAACGTGAAAACACACATCGACGGTCCTTCCTCCCCCATCCGCGCTGGCTGGTCCCGACACCTCGCCTCCCCTTGCGAGAGAAGCACGCTCCTCTTTAATTATAGCTCCGTAACGAGCTCACCCTGTGCCATGCCACACCGGCTGGCTCTCCCCGACGGCTGCCGGGCCGCAGGGAGGGCTGGCAGAGCCCGGCAGCCCCCCTGGGACCCGCTGCCGATCGAGCCGGTGTGTGAAGCAGCTTTGTTTCCCCGGCAGGTCGCCCCACGCCGGGGCCCTCTTACCGCTGCCTCCCCTGCCCACCCCCACCCCGGCGAGGCATCACAGCTCCTAACGAAACGGAACTGCTGCCAGATGAAATATATTACTATTAAATACTTAATTCTTCTAGTGAGCGGAGAGCAGCCAGTATGAATACGATTATTAAAGAAAATTACTTTGGCTGATCAGATATTTCTGCATACTAATTTCTGACCCTTCTTTCCTCTCTGCTTGCTTCTCATCCCTTAGAGACCAGGACAGATAAAATTCCATCACAAATAGCTGATTACTGGGGCTTGCATTAAAATCAAATTTTTTTTTCCTCTCGGCGCTAATGTCCTTGCCTAAAGTAGAGGCAGCAGCTGTCAAAAAAAAAAAAAAAAAAAGCCTAGAGATTGGTCTAGATCTGAATACCCCTGAACTTCGAGGCTGCCAGTGTTATCATCTGGATCCGAATTTTGAAGTTGCGTCTCTCACCCGGAGATGGATGGAGGAGGGATGCCCACAGCCCGCAGGCAGCGATGCTGCGGGGCGGTGGGAGGTTCAGCCCCAGGCGCCAGCTCCCCGCAGCCCTCGTCCCTGCCCTCCTCCTGCTCCAGCCCTGCTTGTGGGGTTGCTTCCCAGCCCGCTTCAACCACCGGCATCTGGTCGCCGGTGAAGAAGTTAGAGGCTAAATTGTGCCGATAGAAGCAGGTGGGTTGAAGGGGGCAGGCAGTGGGATGAGCACAGCGTTGATACACAGTGGGGGGCTCAGGCCCACACAGCTTCACCCCCTTTCCCCGCTCGCCCATACAGCCACTTCAACATAGGACCTCCACAAATACTCTCTCTCCACGTGGAGTCCAACCAACTTCCTTCAAGTTTCTGCATCTCCCACCCATCGCCCAGGTCACGGTCAACCTGTCACAGCACAAGGATGCCACTAAAAATAATTCACTCCTGTCTCATCCCTTCCCCACCATCATCACCACCACCTCCCCCCGCTAACGTACCCAACCTGGAAGCCTCCAATTTACCTGCTTTTAAATAAAGACACTTGCAAAGGTGTCACGGTGCTGAAGCCCTAATTACAGCCTGAGCATGTTAATTCCTGGCTCCGGCTCTGCAAGCGCTTGTCGCAATGGGGGATCCTGTCTGCCCTCTCCCTCTCCCCCTGCCTCGGGGAAGTGCATGTGGGAGTGGGAAGGGAGCAGGCGCTGCACGAGTGAGGATGACGGGGGGGGGGGGGATTCAAAGCTCAAATTTGCAACTTCCAGAGCTTGCTGGGAAGAAGGCCCTCGGGGAGAAGAAGCCCGTGAGGTTTGAGTTTCATGTCTGACCCTGCTGGACTCGCTACTGGGGAAGTGTCCCCGCGCTGGGGAAGGGAAAAGGGAAAATCCCTTTGCAAAGGTGGCGTGGTCTCCTTGGCTTCCGAGCTGCCCTGAAGCAAGGGTTGGGGCCGTGCCACCGGCCCTGGCTCCAGGCCCCATCTGGGAGCCCCTGCTCTGCCATGCACAGCAGGCCAGCGCTGCGGAGGCCCAGGGATGTGTGTGCACAAGGACGAGGAATGTTTGTTTTTCCTTATTGACTTTCTCGGAATAAACGCAGGGCAGGCAGAAAGGGGCTCCAGCGGCAGCTGTTTACCAAGCGTTTGTGATAAAAAGCCTTCTCCATAGGAACAGGTGGCAACGGGACTGTCCCCAGGAAGCGCTGAGAGGGGCCTCTGCAGCCTGCCACAGCTAGCTATTTAGTGCAAAGGAGAAAATATATATTTTTACACGGCTCTGGCTGCAGCCAGGCACGGGGTTAAAGCTCAGGGGGTGCAGCTGAGTCGGGGACATGGGCTGAATATTGCTGGGAACCAAAGATGGCTCAGAGGAGCGGTGCCCAGAAAGAGGGAGCCCTGCTCAAACACAGCCTCCTGCGTCACCACGTTGGGGGGATTCTTCCCTTTTGTGTGCTTTTCCCCTCTATTGTCACACAAGCACAATGAGCTCTCCTCTAAGGGGCTTTCCCCTGGGTGACAGGATCAGTCCCAAAGCACAAATTCATATTTACTTCAGCCCAAAGGAAGAGGAAAAGGGTGACCCTGGGGTTACTGCTGGGGTTTTGGTTCAGAGCGGCAGAGTTTGCTCCTCATCCCGGGGGCAGCACGCTCCGAGCTGGGACTCTGCAAGTGTTGGAAGCGATGGCCCTTGCTCTGCCCCTAAATGCATCCCAGCTGCACCCTGCCCTGGAAAATGGGGCCGGGTAGCTCACAAACGCAGCTTTCCTTTCCCTCCCTCCTCGCCCCTGGCCGCGGTGCGGGGATGCCGGCTCCCCTCGGCCGCGGCCGGGCACGCAGCGCGGGACCTGGCTCTCGGGGATTTGTGCGGTCCTGTGAGCAGGAACACCGGGTTGAGAGAGTTCAGGGTGCGGGAGGTTTCATGTTGCATTAACACGGGGCCGGTTTTGCGAGGCAGGATTTGGACTTTGGTGGGGCAGGCAGAGGGCTCGCGCCTTGCCGCTAACCGAAGGCCGATTTTACAGGGAGCGAGGTGCTGTGATGAGGTACCAGCACACAAATCCTAACAGCTCAGCTGGCCGACAGCACAAGAGGTTGGGAAAAGCTGATCCAGCTGGCTCTGTTGCAAAATTAGCCCTGCCGCTCACAACCCAGCAGGACTAATTTTCCCTCCTTGGATGCAGACACATCCATCCTCCTCCCAGGATCCTGCCCAGCGCAGGCGAGCAGAGGCTGGCAGGAACATCGCATCGCACCGGCAAGCCCCAAGCCCCAGCTCAGCACTGGCCAGACCTAAAAACCACTTAGCAGCAGCATGCTGGCTAATTTTCTCATTACAGAAGCTTCACCTTCATCTACAACAATTACAGGTGTACCTAAACCCCAACAGATGAGATTTAGGGTGCCTCATGGTGTTGCCATTATTTACAGATGCTGGCAGGTTTGGGTAGCCGTGTGTTGGTTCAGTTTCTTTTTCCATCTTGCTGAATGATCATCCTCAAAAACTCCTGAGCATGCCCTTGTGCAAAAAAGTACTGCCTTTTATTGCTGTTGTGATAAGAGATACAGAGAACTGGGTTTTCACACCTACCTCTAAACTATTCAATATTTTATCTATTATTTCAGCTATTAGCTACTATACATAGGAATGTTGTTATAACACCAGACCTACACTTGTTTTGGTGAGTTAGCAGCAAAGAGGGGTGGTGGAAGAATCACAAAGGGGTGGGCAGGAGACTGGGGAAAGGAACTGGGATAGGAGAAAAAAAGGAAGATATCAGAGGACAAGAAAATAGAGGAAAGTCTGGTCCTCTGAGGCAGCACTGGTATCTTTGCCCTGCCAGGGTTGGGTCCTACTGTAAAGATAGAAGGAAGCAAGGGGAACAAATCCTTACAGGAGCGGGGAGAAGGGACAGGAAGAGAGATGAAGATAGGACATGACATATGGAAGATGTTGGCATCACTCAGGAAAAGGCGACAGACTTCGGCAGCTGATGGACAGGGAGGACAAGGAGAAGCCTCAGGAGCAAATAATCCTGATCTGGGGAATTTGTTGCAGCCCCTGGGGGGATCTTTGCCGCAAGGTCTCAAGAGCTTGGCAGGATTAAAACATAGTTTGGACATTGATGGGGATAACAAGAATGTCCAGTGTGGTGGAAATTAGTCAAGAGGCTGGAAAGGTGCTAATACCCCTCTTGCAAGACATTTGAATTCTCAGGCCTCTCTGTCACAATTCATCCCCTTCAGTTCTGTGTTTTGGGGACCCCCGCAGCACCACACACCCTGTCCTGTCCTCCCAGTGTGAAGGGGAATCAGCTCCCGCTTCACCCACCCCAGGGAGCCACTTTCACCCATGGCCTGGAACATTAACTTCCACACTGAAAGGGGGATATTTTATTGCCTGGGAATATTTCAGCATCTCTTTAAAATTTTCCCCCTCACACACACCCTCCTGTACCCCTGTGACAATTAACCACATTTCTTCCATTAACCCTTTGTCGTTTGCCTGGCTGCAGATGGAGGGATGGTGCTTCTCCCACCTGGCACCATCTCACGACATTTAATTATCCCCCTTCCCACCACACCGTGTGCATTTTACTGGCTGCAGCAGCAGATTCACCTGAACCCAGAAATGCAGCTTTGTGTTTGATGTACTTCTGTCACTCTGGATACCAGGCTCCCATCCGAACTTGAAATTGTCTGAACTGATCCCTTTTCTCTGATTTATTCCCTGTTTGCACCAGGCTGAAATGAGGGCCTAACCTAGAGAAAAAGGTTTCCAGAGGATGCAGTGCTTTTCTTTCTTTGTGCTGTGAGGGGAAAGGCTGAATTCCCAAACTGTTCAGCAGCTAAATCTAGTTGGGAAATGCTATCTTTTTCTACTTGGGGGGGAAAAAAAAAAAAAAAAAAGAAGACTAAAATAATAATAAAAAATTTGCTTTCATTTTTATGTGTTTTTGAGTGCACAAACATGTGAAACAGTCTTTTTAGAGAAAGATACATTGTCATTTAGGAAAGGAGACAGGGTTTACGTGTATTTTTTGACAAACTGCTGAAAACCTGGAGATTTTGCTTTGTGTTCTGACAGAAACTCCCACTAAACCTAAAAGTCACTTTCCTCAGAGGGTGGAAGAGAGACGAGGAAGAAGAACAAAAACACATCACTGGGAAGAGGAGAGTTTGATGCCTGGTGGCACGGTCTGGATGAGCCCCGTGGCTGTGGCCACCATGGGGCTGCTAGCCCATGCGTGATGTGACCGTGGCGCAGATTGTTCCCAGGGCCCCCTCCCCGCGCCTCCACACTGACAGAGGTTTCAGCCTGTCACCTGCTTCCCTGCCAGGGAGCAGGACTGTTAACTTCTGCTGACACGGGCACGGAGCAGCCCCTCCCCATCCTTGATAACTCATGGCAGCAACACTTGCACAAATCTTTAATTGTTTAGTTTAAAGAATTGTGTTTTGACCGCAAGGGGATTTTGGCTGGAGCTCAAGAACTGATAATGATATTTTGCTGCCAAGACGTCTTCTTGGCTCTGTCTGTGTTAATGTTCGCTTACAAGAAGCTCCAATTAACTGCATCAGCTCTCGTAGAGCGAGAGCAAGAGAGAGCGGGAGCGAGAGATTATGTCTTTTCATGAAAAAAAAGAGAGAGAGAGAAAGCAAGAAAGAGAAAAAAGAGAAAGAAAGAAAGAAAAGAAAAGCACAACAACCGACACAAGCAGCCTGCATGCAGCACTTGGCCCAGGGCAGGAGATGCCACTGGCCCATGGAGTCTCAGCTTTGCTCCAGCCAGAGCTGTCTCCAGCCAACAGCTTCATCCCCCTTTGCCAGGCTGTTGCAATGCAAAGGGCAATGCGAAGAACGACCCCCAGCAAGCTGGTCCCAGTGACAAGGGCGATGCGGGGACCGCACCATGCTGTCCTTTGGGAGCACCTCGGGAGTCTGGGGGTGTCTGACCAGCTGGGTGTCTATCGACCCCTCCCCATCCCCACTTTTTGTGGGTGACAGACACAAGAAGGTAAAAATGAAGCGTGCTGGGACCACTCCTCACCGCTCCTTCCAGCCTCGGACAGGGCCAATCCATGGGGCACCATGGAACCATGATTTACCCCCCAGTACAGACACACAGCTTCAGCTTTTCCCACTTCTTCCCCAAGTCCAACACGGGGAGACAAATAGCTGGGGAGACGCACGATTTCAGGCTACCGCATCTGAGCAAAGACCAAATAAACAAGGTGCAGCTGAGCTAAATGGCAGCAGGAAGGTTTACAGGGAGCATGTTTCATAGGGAGGTGGGTGGGCGCAGCCCCCGGCTGGTTTTTGGGGGGCGGTTTTTGCCTGCGCCCCTGCAGCGCCGCTCCTGTGCCAGCATCACCCTTTGTCTCGCAGGTGCTGGGAGCTGCCCGTGAGGTTTGAACCCAAAGCCCCGAGGATCAGAGGCTGCGGCAGTGCTTTGGACCAGCTGCCTCCCCCCCGGGAGGACACGTTTCAGCTTGTCTGGGGGCTTTGGGAGATCCAACCGGGGGATTTCTCACCAGAGCCGAGGCTGTGCCCCGGACGGCTCGGCGAGAGGGTCAGATCCTGCCCTGCCGGCTCACGTTACATGAACCCGAAGACAGGAAGATTTAAGAGTGGAGATGCCACACAGTACAGTGTGTTGTTTGTCTGCCTTTGAAATAGGAGTTAGCGAGAGCGGGAGGGAGGGAGGGGGGCAATAGCCTGTTCCCCTGACTTACAGTTCCTTTCTGGCGTTGAGGGGAATTGCATTGATTCTCTTTGCCTCTGTTGCTTCAGGTGCAGCTATGTTTTCTTACATGTTAATTTTTTCCTGTTTTATTATCCTGTCCCTCAGCCGCTACCAGAAACCCTCCACTGGTTCAGGGAATGTTTCCTTCAGCCAGCAGCTGGGATGCATTTGGCCAGGGAGAGCCCTGCCACAGCTGCTGGGGAGGGGGGGGGGGGAGAGTGTTGCTCCTTGGGGTGCAGGGATGGGTGACTCCTGCTGCCACCAAACCTGAGACAGACCTGGGCAAAGCAGATCCCTTCCCCAAAGTGCTCAGGGTCGGCTCTGACCGCACGAGCTCCAGTGTGAATAGGGATTTCCCCTGAAGCCTGTGCATCTGCCAGAGATGAGAGCATCTCTCAGTGAGACGCCCTCCTCCCTGGGGACCTGTGCTAGCCACCACAAACCACAAGCAGGATGGTGCCACCTTGAGAGGGCTCTCACACCCTCAGGTATTTGTCCTCTCAGCCCCTCTGCACTGTCAAAACGGGTTGGAAAAGGAGCAGTGCTTGGGGGGCAGAGCTGGGAAGGATGAGCCAGGAGCACGTCTGCTCAGGTTGTCCCTGCTTCCAGCCACTGGCACATCTGGGATGTCACCATCCCCCAAACCTGCCATGTCACCCCTCTCCAAGTCCCTTGGGTGCTCCGCATTGCCTTTGGAAAAAAACTCTCCCTATTCATTGACTACATGAGGAGCATAAGCAGATTAAAGTTGAGTGCTACGACTAACCCCCAGCGGGAAACTCCGAGCAATTTATTCCTTCCCCGTGTGGCTCAGCTCCCGGGGAAGCAGGAGCCCTTTCCCTCCCCTCACCCTTTCCTGGCCCAGGTCACAAATTCTCTGGGGCAGAGTCTCTCCCCTCCTGCGTGGCCGTGCAGCACCCGGCTCCGCAGCGGGCTGGGACCAGCTGGGGCACTGCAGGAAAATGGAAGAAGAGGCAGATTCAGCGCAATTCCCAGACCCCGGTCTGGAGCCCGTGGAAGCACAGACAGAACGGGGATTTCTACCTGCTGCCAGACATGGATCCTGCTGGGGGCGGGGATGGGGTGTGAGACAAATCTTTCATTTACATTTTAATTTCAATAAAATTGTTTTATTTTGTGTTTTATTACAGTGCTGGTGCAATAAAAGCATCCATTAGCCCCAGGGAGCCTCTCTCTGCATTAGGAGGTTTCTCAATCAGAGTTTGGGCAGGACGGCCACGCGGCCTCCTGGTTTATCACCAAACCTGCTCAGCGCTCCGCAAACGAGAGGTCTCCTTGATGTAAACCTAATGCGTAAGGGCAACTAGAAGCCCTGAAATGCAACTTAGGCTCCTTTATTTAAATAAACCACAAGGATAAACCTCCTGCAGGTAAGCACTGGGTGTTCCCTACTTACTACAGCTCTGTACCCTCCCTTCAGCATTTAAAACCATGAGTCAGATCTAGCCTAAACCCAGAGACTGACTTTAAAAATCCTGAGGTTTTTTTAAAGTATAAGGTATTTATTCTGTGGGGGGTTTTTATTTTTATTTTTTTTTACTTTCTCCCTTTCAAAATGGAAAACTTCTGGGTGCACATTTTCAAGCTTTCCTCTTTATTTTAATGGAAGATGCTCTCCTTCCAAGTCAATAAAGATACCCAAGACACAGATTAGCATTTGGCCCCCGCTCATCTGCTGGATTAATTTCAACTAAATTATAGGTAAAGAATGATTGATTATTGTGATGATTAAGAATTTATCCTCATATAATACCTTTCATCTGCAGAGGCACACCAGATATTACAGCAATGGGTGCAAGAAAAATTCATGTGTTGACTCAAATCACAAGCCATAGGGAAGGAGGACAGAGGACAAGGTGGTGGAGGGAGCAAGGTTTTATAGGGAGTCGGTATCAAGGCAGCAATGAGGCGGGTGCCAAGCCTTTGAATCGGTTTTGCCGATGTGAAGGTGTATAAAGCCTCAGCTTGATCATGCTCAAAGCTAAATGCAGCGATTCCTCCACGCTGCCCTCGCACACTCATCTCCGCTCAGCTGGACCGCGCACCCACACACGCCCGGTCCACCCTTGCAGACCCCACAAACACAAACATTCCAGTCTACCCAGCAACAAATCAGGGTGGTTTTTTTTTTCTCCAGGCTTGGAGGTACAGGAGAAATTACTGTTGTTCTGGGTCTGAAAGGCTTGGGAGGTGCTGGGTGCCATAGTGGAGCCTTAGACAGACGGGTCAGTTCTCATTCAAACCTCCTGAACCTGTCGGTCCGGGCTGTGAGTCCGCACGGACATCTTGTTCCTGTTCATCGCTTATTTTGCGTTTCCAGCAGCCCCATTTGTGGGTGCAAGCTCAGACACAAACAAACGTGGAGTGCGAAGGCTCAGCTCAGTGCAGTGAAAAGGGGGTTTTGCTGGGGAGTTCAATAGAGCCAAGGCTCCACTTGGGAACCCACCAGCAAGGACCAGAAGATCCCATGGTCCTCACTGGAATGGTGGTCCCTGTTGTGGAAGGAGCTCACATGTGGACAGCCTGATGGGTCTTGGCCATGCCTGCAACATTTCAATTCCTCCTCAGCACCTCTGCTGCCCACCTGGGGTCTGGCAGGGTTTTGGGGGGGATATCCCACCTTCCTCCCATTCCCGTTCCTCCCCCTCCCAATGGTGATGGATTTATTTCCTTAGCGGAAAAGACAGCCAGTTTACAGTTTGGGCTTTCACAAATGCATCTGATAGCGGCGCAGTAGGACAGGAAGATCCCACCCGCGGGGCCACGGCGCTCCCCGCAGCCCCCCAAGCCACCCCCCTCTCCATCCCCGGCCCACCGCCACCCCTTCCCTGGCCTCAGACAGTCCTCAAACAACAACTGTCTGCCTGCCCGGCTAATCCCTCACAGGTGACCTCAAGACAGCCGACGCCTCTCGCTAAACTCTCACATTCCTCCGCGCCGCGTTAACCCCTCCGGCACCGCATCAACCCCTCCGGCACCACGTCCTGGTCCCCACGGACGCAGCTGTGCCAGGATCCCAACCGGGGGGGACCCTTCCCCACCCGCTCCCCTTCCCCACAGGGCTGGGAGCTGCCCGATGCTGCCTGGATCATCCCCTTTCCAGAGCTGCTGGTCAGAGGTTAAAAGCCTAATGTATTATTATAAAGCCAAGAAGAAAAAGCCTCGCATTCTCCCCTATAAATCTTCCTAACAACCTCGGCACATGTGGGAGCCAGACGATGCCCCAGCCTCTCCCCCTGACTTCGCTCCTGCACCCGCCAGCCGTGCTTCATTTCATCGCCGCAGCGAGGGGCAGCCCTGGGACGGTGCCCACGGCCGGGAGTGAGGGATGGTCCCGCCGGCACAGCGGGCAGGAGCAGCAGGCAGGGCTCTGCCCTGCGCCACCCCTGTCCTTCTCCCGCTGTCCCCAGCAATCCCCACATCTGCTCCTTGCCCGTGGCCACGGAGGAAGGATGCTTTCAGCTCTTTAGCTAGCAGTGGGTCTCCCTCCATGTCCTCAGCAGGATGTCCCAAGCCAGGCAGGTCCCTTGGCACAGCCTTGTGATGTCCCAGCCCCAGGGCAATGGGACTGTGGGAGCTGCGAGGCTGAGGATGACAAGGAAGCTTAGAGGGCTGACTGGTTTTGGGATACCCATGGGGAGGAAGCAGGGCAGCCACATCCCAGGACTTGATGGCACCGCACGGTGCTGCAGCCTCGTGTCTATGGGGACAGAGCTTCTGTGCTGGCCTACAGCATCCCCAAAGTGTCCGGCCTGGGCCCCTCCATGCTCTTTGGATACATCTTCCATCTCTGCTGTCTGCCACTCTGTGCTTTTTTTTTTTCTTTTTAACTCAAGCAAGACCTCAGGAACCAAATTATTTCTAGTGTAAATAACCCGGCTTCAGCAGGTCCATGCCGGTAACACTGGACCACCGGCTGTTTGATCAATGGTAAGCATTTAATACCTGTGTGGAGATTTGCTACAGCATGACAACAGCTGCGGGGAACAAAGGCTCGGCTTTTCTCTTCCCTCTTTTTTTTTTTTTTTTTTCTAATATATACATATATTTTTTAGGAGCAATGCCAAAGTTTCCGGAGATCAAAGTGAAACCAGTGTCCAGAGATGATCGAGACAATAAAACGGACGAAAGAAAGAGAAAGGGGGGAAGAAGAGCGGGCTGAGCTGCGCTGGGAGCCGGGAGCGGGAGCCAGGGAGGCTGCGGGCGCAGCTCAGGCCGCACCGTGCCCTCTGCTGGCTGCGCCGCCGGGCCGGGGGCTGGGGCTGGGGGCTGGGTTTAAGGTCTGGGGTTTGGGGTCTGGGTCAGGGTCTGGGTTTAGGGTCTGGGGTCTGGTTTGGGGTTTGGGTTGGGGACTGGGTTTGGGGTCTGGGTTTGTGGTCTGGGGTCTGGGTTGGGTTCTGGGACTGGGGTCTGGGTTTAGGGTCTGGGGTTTGGGGTCTGGGTCTGGGGTTTGAGTCTGGGGTCTGGGTCTAGGGTCTGGGTTTGGGGTCTGGGTTGGGGTCTGGATCTGGGGTCTGGGTTTAGGGTCTGGGGTCTGGGTTGGGGGTTTGGGTCTGGGGTCTGGGTTGAGGTCTGGGGTCTGGGTCTGGCATCTGGGTTGGGGTCTGGGTCTGGGGTCTGGGTTTGGGATCTGGGTCTGGGGTCTGGATCCAGGGTCTGGGGTTCGGGGCTGGGTTTAGGGGCTGGGGTTTGGGGACTGGGGGCTGGGTATGGGGTCTGGGTTTGGGGTCTGGGGCTGGGGCTGGGCTGGGGTCAGATCCGGCCCTGCTGGGGGGGGTGACCTCAGCTGCAGCCCTGCCCTGGGCTCCCTGGGAGGAAGAGGCCTCGGTGAGCCCTCAGCACCCCGTGCCCCATCCTGGTGCCTCTGCTCCCACACAGTCACCAGCGGGATTACCCTGCCTTGCGGGAGGCTCCACGCAGGCTGAGGGGTACAAGGGGTTTCCCTTCTCCTCCTGGCCTGTCCTGCACCTTCCCTGGGGGGCGACTCCAAGGGGCCACGACTCCTGCTTGTGCCTCCCGCTACAACACGCGTACAGTTGTGCCGGGGGTTAAGGGTACAGAAACAGCGAGGGGAACCCTGAGACCGCAGCCCCAGCCTCTCCCCACTGATGCCAGCCCTGGGACAGAGCGTGTAGTGGGAACGGGGCGACGGGAGGCATTTGAAGCCCAGCAAGGTTGACTTTATGGGCAGGGCGGACGAGGAGCCTGGGACCTTGCAGCTGGGGACAGCCGCTGCTTGCCATGCTGCTGTTTGTACTCAAAAGCAATGGAGTTTCCAAGGTGGCTTCCCGGGGAGCAAAGCAGAACAATTATCTTTCCCCCTTCATGGACACATTTCTAGGGTGGGGAGAAAAACTGCCCCAAAAGTCAGCCCCGATGCCCAGGGGCCCCAGGAAGGATCCACAAATGGAGCACGTGGCCCATGCTTGAGTTACATCTCCATCGGTTTCAATTAGCTGGGGTTTGTTTTTTATCTTCCTTCGTTGCATCCTCCACATTTTCCTATGGACTTCAAGCAACTCTGAAGCTCCAACCAAATACAGGTCTATAAATCACGGCCATTTTCCAAGCTTTTGCATCAGAACCAAGAGAAGCCATTGATTTATTATTATTTTTGAAGCAAACCAGTCCGGGGGCTAACATTAACTGGAAAGCCGGGATAGACCCAGACCAGAGCAAACTGCTGTCACCCCCTTCAACACCCAAATCCCAGATCCAAGAGCCTGGCCCATTGTCTGACCCAGGTCATGGTTTTTGGTCTCTGAGGAAGCTGGCAGAGCTGGCGAAGACCTGGGGAATAGATGGGTCTTTTACTCAGCTCCTCCACCTCACTGAGTCTTGGGTTGGACTCCTCCATCTTTGCACCAAGGAGCAATTTACACCTCTTGTCTTTGCCTTTGAAAGCCCTATGGAAACAGCCTCTCCTGAGCTGAATGGAGAGGAGAGGAGCACTTCTTATTACAGCTCAGTTCTCCCCTCCATCAGATCTGCCTTTAACTCCCCTGCTTTAAATGCCCAGAGTGGTGTGAAAGCAGTTTTCTCACCTGGACGTGCTGAGCAGGCTCTTTCTGAGAAGAAAGGCCTGCAAACAAACAAAACAGCAGGATTTGTCTGTGAACAAACTGTGAACTGCGACGGAGTGTCTTTCAACCTCAAAATCCACCTAAGCACCGAGCACCAGCTGCAGATCGATTGTGCTGATCAAAAAAATGAATATTTGTTTCAAGGGCTTGCCAGATATCCCCAAGACACTGGTTATTTGGTAACTTATTCTGTAAACATCCAGGGGTGGCTGACTCAACTTTCACAAGGTATTTGCTCTCAGCTCTCGGCTCTACTTTCTTAAGGCTGTTTTTGAGCTTTGCCATCCAGCTCTTCTCTCCCTGCCTTTGGCTTAGCTGAGCTCAACGGCTGCAATGGAGCAGATATTTGGGTTGGGACCGAAGCTTGGTTCTGACTGCTTGATCTGGGCAGAAGTAGAACTTTAATCCTGACCATTAGGAAATCTCGGCTCATGTCTCCCCCACCTGAGGTAGTGAGCTTAAAAATCATCAAGAAAAAACAGTGTTTACTTTCTGGGTTTCACATTGCTCCAGTTCATATTTTTGAGCTTTATCTCAGCCACAAGGACAAGAAAATATTTTTTTTATAAAAAAGGAAAGAGACGAGATTTTCACATAACCACATGATTCCTGAGGCTTTAAACATCTCCAGATTTTGGGAGACTCACAATAAAAATCCAAAGGATTGGTAAAATGTTGGGCTGCTTAGTTTGGCTGGTCAATGTGGCCCAGAGCTGTGAAGAGCCCACACGGAAAGGTCTGAGTCCAGGTTTTATCCAAGGCACAGGACGTGTTTGCAGCTGGGGATTTGGTGTTGGCTTGTTTCTTGGAAGAGCCGAAAAAAACCCTGTTGCAACAGCCTCTGCGAATGCCAGCGAGCTCTGGATTTGAGAAAAGCAATCCACCAAGGTTTAGGTAAATTGTCTCAGTCCCTGGGAGGTTTTCCCTCCCAGCTCACTCGTGTTGCACCGAGCACCCGTGCAGCACCCAGCACACTGGCTCCCCAGAACACGAGTCCCCAGCAGGTCAGGGCAGCCTTGCCCAGGCGAGCAGGCTCTGTGTACCTGAGCTGGCCCTGGACTGCTCAAGGGTCCGGCGTAAGTGGGATGTTCACCTCTGCAGACTCAAGCTCAGGCACATCTTGCCTTTCCCCAGCCCCAGGTGCCCATCCTGACCTGCTGCCGCCGGCAAGAGGTGATGGGGAGAAGTGATGCTGATGAGCTGGTCACTGTCTACTGCCAGCTGCCAAGTCCCTGGCTGGTGCCAGCTTCGAGGGTCCGTGCATCACTGTCCCATCCCGTCCCCACAGCCACAGTGCCCAAGGGAGGACTGAAACCAAGGGCAAAAGGCTTATTGCCCTCTGAGCCTGGTGCTAGATCCATCGATATCCGTGTCTTGCCTTAGCCGATCTTGAGAGATAAGTGAATCCCCCGCGCCGTCTGACAGGCGGGTAGACATTAATAATTATGTACTATTTAAGGCTGATTGAAAATGAAGAGGTGGAGGTGTTGGGACAGATGTGGCAGTGCCAGATGGATTGTGATTAGATTAGCACCGTTCCATTTGACGGGATCTGAACCATGCTTTAATCATTTATTGTGAAAGCTCAGCTCCGTGCCGGCACTCGGGCGCGCGTCACCCTCCCTGTTGCTCCGCTCTTGCAACATTTGTTAGTTTGGATCACCCTGCTACAAGTTGTCTTTACTTGAAACGTGTTGTGTTTACAGCCGGTATTTCAAACCCTGATCCCTCCCCTCTGCCTCTCATCTCCTTGTTTGTACAAAGCCTCCTGCAATTGCCGAGCTGAGCCTGTTAGTCACTGCCATCGTATAAACAACACAGGCAGGCAGTCATCTCCTCTGCCATGAAACAAGTCACGTAAGTGATGAGTGGGACCCTGACCAAAGAAGGGCCCAGCAGGCAAAACTCAAAGCAGAGCTGGACGTGCTCCTGGAGCAGCATTTTCGCCCCCGCTGCTGCCTCCGCTCCCGTCCACATTCAGAGCGGCGCACAGCCCGCACCATCCCACCAGCCCTTGGCACTTTGGTGGGGATCCCGCTGCTCTGTGACTGGCCTATTTGCACCAAATACTTCAAAAAGTGATTTGCCAGATCACACTGCAGGACAGAAGCCGTCAGCGGTCTTACAGAGCAATGCAGCAGTCCGGAAGGACAAGGGAAAAATAAAATAAAATGCCAGTATCCACTTGAGATCCCTGGAGCAATAAAGGGAGGCAGAAGAGGATTACCTGGGTAACTGGAAACTAGCTCAAGACCCTCACTGGCAGTGTCATGAAATTTTAATTATCATAAGTGGTCTGGATCTCAATGGATGGAAAAACTTATTATTGTTATTATTCCCTTCAAACGTGATAGGTTTTAGTTAAACACACATCCATATCTATTAATCATGCAACATTTAAGATGGAGCCAAAGTAATTAGCCAAGCTTTAGACTGCAGGGATCACCTTAAAATAAAACATAATGCAGTTGTCTCCCTGTAGTCCTTATTCAGCCATTTGTTTTCGGATTTTACTGTTCCCTGGATGTTAAACTTGGGTTGTTGGGGGGTAGGAACCTTTTGGATCCCAAAGTCCAGCTTCCCTGCGTCCTGACAAGGATTTCTGGGTGGATAGTTGTCTGATGCTGCTGTGTTGATCCAAAATTGCAGAGTTGCAACAGAGGTGGTTGCATCTCAGTGGCAGTGAAAGAGGTTTCTGCATCTATGTGACGTTTGTGAAGCACGTCCAGATGAAAGGCAGACTAACTGTAAGCTATTATTATACTGTCTAATATAGTTTAATATGTGTGCACTACTTTCTATAGAGTGCAATACAATCAAAACCACATTACTTCTCCATGTGGGTAGTTTTCCTGCGTTGACTTGTTTCCAAAACAGATGTGAATTCCTAGTGAGGTCTCCCGCCCCTCTCCTTAAAGAGGATAAAATGTCATCTTTGCTTATGTGTGCAAAACCAAAAGGTCCACAGGAACACAAAACTGCCATTTCCAAGTAGGTCAGGGGCTTGTGTGGCCCAGTGTCCCACCCCGAACCTCAGCTGCTCCCACATGTTTCCAAAATGGGTACAAAGAGGTCTCATAATGAGTGAGAATGGGATAATTCATCTAGCTGATCGCCCTAACCTCAGCTCGTTGCTGCTGGTGCATGCCCCAAGGCATAGAACTAGAGCTTGTTATTCTCTCTAACGCAACTTCAGAAGTTTGGGGGGTTCTTTGGTAATGCTTTCTATTGCTTTCTAGACCTCTTCCTAGTCCTGGCCTCAAAACCTCAAAAGTCTGCGCAGCTCTAGAAGCTGCAGTCAAGTAACCAGGATCCCCTTCAGATCTACCCCTCATTTTCCAGTTTGGAGAGCACCATTCTGCCAGTCCTGCTTTGAAACACTCAGGTTGGGCTAAAGAGGCTTCCCCTGAGGGTTTAGGGCTTGTGTCCTCATTTGGGACATCTCCCAATACACCGTGGTTCTTGCAGTGTCCACGGGTGGCTGCGAACCATCAACAAGGCTCCAGCAGCGCCTCCTGCCACAGGGTGTCTGTGCCAGCCCCGATGGGTCGCACTGGGGTTCTTGTGCCTCATTCAGCTGCGTGAGAAACCAGTGCTGGAGCTGGGGAGGAGGGAAGCTGGGCAAGATCCAGCCTTGCCCCACTGTGGCTAAGCAGCACTTTTCCCCCTTCCCCACCACCACCCAGGCCGTGTGCCCTGGGATCAGCACGGGGATGTGGGGTGTACCCGGCCGCGCAGCCTTCCAGAGCAACCCAGCCAAAACCTGCCACACACCGTCTATGGATGCCTCTGTTTCCACCCTGCCTGCAAGGGGGTTTCCATCAGGAAATGCCGAGTTCCCATCTAAGGGGCACTCCCTTCTTCCACTCTGGGTTGATATATGAGAGGTGAGGACTGGGCAGATCCCTGCGTAAGATTAGAACATCCCAAGACCTGAGGTTGAGCAGCTGGTGTGAGCTCGGAGTCAGCAGCAGGGCAAGGAGAGGAGCTGGGCCCTAGCGAGCATCCCAGGAGGCAGATTTCACAGAGGGAGGAGTTGGGACAACAGGAGCGGAAGACGCAGGCTGTCCTAGGAGGGGACAAGGGGACAGCCAAGCCCCACGTCCCCCCCTTCCCTGGGGCGGGGAGGGCTCCAGCTGGGGCAGCCCCGAGCGGCTGCACCTTGCAGCGCTGCCCGCTCCCCCTGCTCGGGCCGGTGTCCCACCGGGCCCGGCCCCGGCGCGTTCCCTGCCACACGCTGGCTGCAGGCCCAGCCTCGCGGCTGCGAGCGCCGGGTCTTGCCGCTTTACTCCTGTTTACAGAAATGGGAATTTGCATGATGAAAATAACCTGGGACGGATTTTGATTTTACTGCCCTTGGCAGAAGGCTTGGAAAAAACCGGTGCATAGTCAATTACTGGAATTTTTAAACACAAATAATATTTTATGTGATCAGCAGGCTGGCTCGGGGCCTGGGCACCGTGCTCCAACGGCACTTATGAAAGGAACAAGCCATCAATTGTGCTGCCGCGCACAGGAGCCTGTGGGCAGGTGCAGCCTGTGTTGACCTTAGCACACACAACCCTCTCGGCTCGCTTAACCCGTGAGGTATGGGCCGAAGATTTGCGAGGCCCAGACTTGGCTCTTGCTGCCTTGCGCTGGCTGGAAATTTCTTCTCTCCCTCCCTTTTCTTGCCAGCTAGCCAGAGAAGCATCATCTCTCCGTAGACACAGAGAGGGGAGATGCACAAGGCTCAGACGCTCGTTCTTGGGGCTGGTGGTGCAGAGTGAGGTGCCATCCATCACGCCTCGCCAGAGCCACCCCAGAGAGCTGGGGCCCATCCCTGTGGCAGCTTCTGAACCTGTTGCCGGTGGGGAAGGGGTTAACCAAAGCAGGGGCCCCATGCTTTTCCCCCAAATCCCCACCATCCTGGCAGGCTCCCCAAACCAACAGCCCTGGGACCTCATTCCCAGAAACGCTCAAGCCGGGAAGGCGGGTTCCGGGAAGGACCTGCACAAGCCAGTGAAGCCATAACGTGGTGCAGGAACCTCCCTGGCAGCCACAGACCCTCCCGGGACGTGTTACTGGGATCAAGGGAATTAGGGGAATTACACTCCCCTTGCTGTTAGGCAGCTGGGGCGAGGACAAGCAGCGAGGCAGTATCAGCAAAGCTGAGAGTTGTGTTTATCCATCGAGGTACTTATATAGTTTCTATCCCCAGAGAGGGAGCGCGAGTGAGATGACTTAGGGAGGCAGAACAATATTAATTCATTAATTTATCACAAATACTTTTTATTTTAAAGCGCTGGGCAGTGAAAGGGCTTTAAATTTCCAGGACTACTGCCAGCTTCCTCCTTCTCTGCCGTACTCGCTTTAAAATCTCGCCCCATGGGTCCCCTTGGCAAACACTCGGCTGTACGGTGCATTCAGCAGCGCTGCTCTCTGCAACCCCATTGTTAAACTGCCCCGGAGGACTGGAGCCCTGCAGCAGCCCAGGCTGTGGGTGTAAGAGGTGCTGGCAGAGGCTGAAGGGTGCCATCCCTTGGCAAAGTGACCATTTCTGACTTCAAAGAGCTTCAGATAACAATGATGAGGATAAGGATGATAATTGCCTGCCTGCTTTGTTCAGAAATAGGCTTTAAGAAAAAAAAAAAAAAAAAAAAAAGGCAAAAAAAAAAAGCACTATTGTTGTTGTTCCAGGGCCAAGGGGAAGAAAAATTCCTTCCCCGTTTAAGGATCTCTAACACCTGGGTAGAGTTTCACTTCTCTCAGCTGCCTGCTTCAAGGTTTGATAGCTACTTCCTAATAACTCAGAGCTGGATCCAAAGCTCACTAAGTCAGCCGGATTCTTTCCATTCATCTAACGCTGATCAGACCTTTCTTGGCTGATTCGAAATCATTTGACACCCCGAGTGTGTGCGTACATGTAAGAGTGAGAGACTCCTTTCAAGTGGCTTCTCGAATGACTTTTTCATGTGCGCTTAGCTGGGGCAAAAATCGATTGCAAAAAAATCTCCCCGTGAGTTCCCGCGTGTCGGTGGCGTCGTGCGGGGGCCGTTGTGTTCGCCTCTCCCAGCTGCAGGCGCACACGAGCGTTTCCTGCCCGGCACACGGGCGCTCCTTGCCCGCTCGTGGCTCCTGCCCGCTCCCTGCCCTTGGGAAGCCTCTGCCGTTTGCTGGCGGCTGCGAGGAGGAGGAGGAGGCTCTCTGGCACGGCAGGCAGGCTGTGCAATGCGCTCGTGGCCTCCAGCCAGTAGATTTCAGCTGGTTGTTCTCAGCTGGTGCAGGTGAAAGCTGCTGGGACTGAGCAGGCGGCTCGCAGCTCTGCAGGAAGCGGTCAGGGTGACTAAGCTGGATGAGCTCCTCTGAGTCAGGGCCGGCCCCGGTGCACTGCGGCCAGGCCACGGGGACCGTGCGAGCCCTGTGCTCGCTGCGGCTTTCCCCACCCCAGCTCCACTGACCCCGTCCAAGTGTCGCCGTTCCTTGGATGGGACCTCTTGGCCGGCTCCAGCTATTGCAGAAGCTAGAGAAGTGTTGCAGGAAGAGCCATGTGAACCCCCTGGCCTGGCTGGGGCTGCGTTCCTCTCTATCTCTCAACCAAATTGTTATGCCTGGTTGCTATGAGCTGCTAAACAGATGCTGCAGTGCCCCCAGCGAGGGCTGCATCTCATTAGGGGAAGAAATGAACCCTTTCAACAGTGGTCACAATCTGTAAAGGCTTTGGGATCTGTCCAGACCCTGGTGGTGGTCAGCAAGGGCTGACTCTACACCCATAAAAGAGGCTTTGGGTCCCAGAAATTCAATACAAGGCAGTCTTTGAGGGACCGTGGCAACATCTGAGTTGGGTTGGGAAAAAGCTGGGAAGGAAGAAGGCTGAACAGGTCACAGCCATGCCTTGCCCACTCCAACAATAGTCTTGGCAAAAGCGTGACCCCTGGCGTGGACTTCTCCACTTTGCAGCGTCCCAGCCTTGTTGGACTTGTCCACAGCACAATGGAAGTGACTCAAATCCATGTACTGGCTGCCCTATGGATGCAAATGCCCCTTGGATGAAAACACACGCAGTTAAGTCTGTGATCATTGATGTGCCCAGTACACCTGACGGGTATGCAGGGATTTGGGTCCAGAGGCACCAAATGCTTCGTGAGATTTGTCTTCTGCATCGTGTGGGCTTGGCATGGGCCAATCTGACTGTGGCCTGCGCCAGAACAGAGTGTGATGGATACTGAAGTGCTGGCAGGTGCCTCTGCCTCGCTGCCCACTGGAGCCCTGCCAAGACCGGGGAGTGAGGAGCCATCTCTGCGGGCACAAGAACAAGCCCGTGTCCCCTGTGCACAAACGTGTGTGTGCTCACGGGCTGCTCGTGCCCGCACGCGCGTGTGTGCAGAGCGTGTGAGCCTCCATGTATAAACACAGCAGCAGGGAGAGCGCTTGCAGCCCCCAAACTTGGCATTCCCAGTGCAGCGCAGTTGCAAGGTTAAGTAAATATCTGACTGCGAGCTGAGGAAATGAGTCAAAAAACATTGAGAAAGAAGAAACCCAGATCTCCGGAGAGACAAACTCCATGCACAGCCTGTCCTTATTGTGACTGTGTGTTCCTGGCCTTCTTTCTCCCAATCAAGCCTCCTTGACCTGCTTCTTTTCAAACCGCCACCAACTCCCCATGCCAAGGGGACAAGCTGAAGAGAAAAGAAAGCCCAGGCAGCTCCCTGCCCACCTCTGCGAGCAGCCCACCAGGGCCCTGCCTGCTTCTTGCATCCTTATGCGCCATTCTCCGTGCCTGGGTGCAAGGAGGGGGCTGTGCCTCTTCCCCGAATCGCACTTTCATCTGGAACACGTTACGGCACGAGGAGTTCCCTCTCTTACCTGGGGAAATCCCAGAGCTGGGAAAACGTGCCCAGGTGATGACAAACCCCTCACACTCTCTGACAACCGAATGGGAAGCTGGTGAGCACTATTTGAATGGCATCCAGGAAACGAGATGCAGTGTCTCCAAGACATCTAAAAAAAGGCTAAGAATAAAACAAAAACAGCAATCACGCCTGATGGGAGAGGAATTGGATTCTGGCCTCCCCTCTGCTTCTCCCCTCCTCCCCCAGCCTTCTGGAGGACCAAGTTGAATGCAGCTGGCTTAGTTTGGCTAATTGGCTCTGTCAATCATGTGTCAATCAGGTCGGCTCACACAGCCACTCCTGCCCGGGTGAGAAAAGTGTTAAATCTGAGGGACTGCTGGCTGGGAAAGCAAAGGTGACCGACAGCTTCTGATGTGGTTTGAGTAAGGAATTAAAGCTGATGAGTTTTTAGAGGAAGCTATGCTGGAGCTGATCTCTAGCACTGCATTGCTGTATGATCCTAGACAACTCGGTGCCTCAGTTTCCCCTTTCCTAAGGGAAGCAAGGCTGACCAGAGGGACTCCAGATGAGCACTGCTGGCTGAAAAAACTAGAAGCACAGGGCTGAAAAGCCCCATGTTTGCCTGACCACACAGATTTAAGGTTTCATTCTTTGTTCCATGCAAGGTCCTGGGGTCACTGCCCCCTCCTCTGGCAACGTGTACTTAGAAATTAGGTACCAGACAAGAAGGAAGCTCCCCCTTTATCCTCTGGGCGGGTGAGGGAAGGGTTAATCTGAGGAAGTTTTTTAGGAGGAGATGGCAAAGGTTGGCAGAGATCCCCCTTCTGTGTCACAGGAAGGAAGCGGTTAAGCCAGAGGTGCCACCTGGGAAGCAGAGACAGGTCTGAAGATGCTTTGCCAGTTACTTCACTGTATAAACAGCTTTTCCTTCCTGTCCCCCAACACTATCTCTCCATGATACACTAATTATCCAAAGCATAAACCAGACAAAAAGGAAAGAAAAAAGAAAGAAAGGAAGAAAGAACGGATTCTGGTGCTGCTTTTCACCGCGTGTTGAGAGATCTGGCAGCCGTGCAGGGAGGGGACAGATGCTGCTGCTCTGTTTGCCCGAAAACAAAGGAGGAGAAGATTACACTTGGATTTTGAGTTTATTTATGGCGAGATCAAACCCTCTGCAGTCTCGTGTCTGGCTTTCAAGTGTCAAGAGCCTCGGGCTCTGGACCGCGGGGATGTAGCAGCCTCGCTGCGGGCCTGGCGGGGAGCGTGTCCCAGGTGGGTACCTGCCTGGGCAGGGGTGGCACTGCCTCTGGCCACCCCCCGAGAACTGATGTCATGAGCTGGGCACTGCTTTCTGCCAGCGCTTTCTTCCCCTTTTACAGGAGGGGGAACTGAGGCATGGGAGTGATTCGGCGCACGCATCCCAAGCACCAGGTGGGGAGGAGATGGGTGTGGGTAGCGGGGATGAAGCGGGGTAAGCAGGCAGGGTTGTGGGGACCTGCCAAAGGACACCTGGGGTTTCATTTCTTGATGCTGGCAATGAAGGGATGGGCTGACATTGCTGTGAAAGACAGTGTAGGGGAAATGCCACACTTGCTGGTGCTGCTCCAAAGCCACCCTCAAACTGTACCAGTACCTGGTTGGCCCACACACCAAATCCTTCTCCCCCGGTTGTTTCTGGGCCCATGGGGAGAGCCCTGAACCCCTCTTTTAAACCCTTCCACTTGGGCATCCTCCAGGGATCCCTACAGAACCCTACAGAAGCAACTGGCCCCAAGAGGGCCCTAAGGACCCCCTAAAGTGTCTTGTGCAAAGATCTTGCCCTGCTCCCCAAACTGGAAGTGTGTGTACAAGTGCTGAGGGCCAGCTGGCTGGGCTGGCACATCCCTCCTACAGCACTCAAGCACCTTTGCCTCCATCCTCCTGCCGCAGGCAGGGAAAATGGGCAGCTGTATCCAAATCTCCAGCAAAACTATCTGATGCTCTAACCTCAAAGTCCAGCCAAACACATTCAGTGACGAAGGAGTTAAAAGCTCTGGGCCGAGCAGTGTTCTAGCCTGTGGCTTCTTTCCCCCCCTCTCCCTCCCTGGTTTACAAAAAACCACATTATCAAAAACCTGCCTGGAATCCACTCAGCCAGTGACACAGAAAATTCACATTGCGGAGGCTGCCAGGGCGACAACAAATAGCAACAGTAAATACAGCTGCCTGGAGCTCCCGGCTGGTGCCCTGCCCGCAGGCTGGGGATCAGGAAGGGCGTCACGCTTCAACACGACACGCACTGCCTCCAGATTTCTAGAGGACACTCTGCTTTCTTCTTGCCTTTCCTCTGGTCTCTGCTCAGGCACCCGCAAGCTCCTGGACTTGTTCTTTGGAGGAGTTGCAGAGCCAGGCTCTCATCCCCTGCCCTGGCAGGCTCAACCAGCTAGCTGGTTCCTTTTGAAGTGCTCCATCTCCCTCCTTTTCTCTCTCATCCTGTTGCTTTCCAGCTCTCCAGGGATTTCCTCTCCTGAGCCCTGTGAGCCTGGGATGGGTGCACGGCAGGGCCTTGACCAGGGGGATGCCCGCCTGTGTGGGCACACAGCTCGCAGCGGGCACCGAATAGTCCCCAGGGCAGGTCCAGGCTGTCAGTGGTCACAGCAGCACCAGGACACACACATCTGCACCATGCAATCCCCTGCATAGAGGTGGGTCTTGGCAGACCCGCTTGACCTTGGGGAGGCTCTGGGCAGGACCCTGGGGGCTGAGGAGGGATGTGCTTACAGGGAAATCACTGTCCTCTCCACTCAGGAGCAGCTCAGTGATTTCTTTGCTCACCAGCTTGACACTGCATCGCTACCTGCTCTCTCCTCTGTGCATTATCACTGTCTTCCCCTTCCTCCCTTTTGTACATTCCCCTTTTCCTTCCCCCTCCAGGCATCACTCAGCATTTCACACATCTGCTACACTCACATTAGCAACAGGTAACCAGGCCACATCTGGCCTAAAACCAGTAATACTAAAAAGATATATATTTTTTTCCAGCAGCACTTTTTTCCCAAGTCACTGCAGGTTCCCGGCCCCACTCTGCATATCTGATGTTTATTTTAAGTTGGTTGCCGGGTGGAAGCTGTATCCCTACAGTTCCTGTTCTTAATCTCTGCTTTTTTCTTCTCTTTTGCTTTTTTTCCTCCCTTCCCCTCACCGCCTGCCGCCCCAGTCTACAGAGTTTAATTTGTCATGGGGTCACCGAGGCAGCTGAGACAGCCCTGCTGCTGGCAGGACACCGGGAGAGCCCCCAGGAGCAAGAGAAGGGGTGACCAGAGGACAGGGGTTTTGGAGGAAGGATCCTGGCAGGTCTCAGCAAGCGCTGGACTGGACTCCTGGTGCTCCTCACCTCCTTGGTGCAGCCCCAGCCCAGAAGATTGCTGAGATGGAGGGGCCAGTCCTGGTGCCATCTTAATTCCTCACCTTTTCCATGCTTTACACCTCGTCCATGGGAATGAACCCGACTCCACTTAAAATCAGCACCACAAACCCCTCCATTAAGTAAAAGCAATGAACAGAGAGGTAGAATTAAAAGCCAGTTATATAAAAGATGGGAAAGCTTCCTCTTAGCTTAGCAGGAGGGCATGGAGCAAGCCTGGACATCTACACAAATAACTGCCTCCACCGAGTGATTTTATACCAAACCGCTGATTGCTGTGTTACCCAAAAGGGAATCCAGCCGCTGCACTGGTTGCCAGTGTTGGAGAGGGGCTGGTTGCTATTAATCACCCCCAGGAAGACCCAGGACAGCCCTTCTAAGCCACAGACCCCACAATACAAGGAGGGGGCACTGCCTGATGCCACCAAGGTGCAGGCGTGTGTGGCATGGCAAGGACAGAAAGGCCAGGGTCTCCTGCCTCCCACCTTGGGCTCTTGGCACTACACGTCTGCCTCCCAGTCCCTCGCAGTGGGGAAAAGAAAAGAAGATGGAGAGGATGTAGACAACGGGCCGCCTGAGGGGTTTGGGAGGTGAGATTTATGAGGTTCTGTCTTGGAGAAGCTTCCAGGAAGGGGAAAAAAAAAAAGGAAAAAAAAAACCTTCTTCAGGTGGCTGGAGATCTGTCTTGCTGGTGATAGCAGAGATCTTATCCTGCCAGTCTGCACAGAGGAGGGTCTCATCTCTCAGGGATACTGCAGAGACCTTGGGAAGGTGCCCTTTACTGCTAACGGTGGCTTAGCGCCGTGTCCCAGGCACAGACAAGGGCACCTTCCTTGCTCGTGGGGAAAATCTCTTGCAGGCCCTGCTTTCCTGCCTTGGATGCTGATGTGGCTGCTGGTGCGCTGGGCAGAGGTGATGCTCTAAGGGGGACAACCCCAGGGTTACCCAAGGCACAGTCCTCTCAAGAGAGCATCTACTGAGCGTCCCGTGTCTCCCAGGGTGTTCTGAGCTCTGCTCTTAAGGGTTTGCACAGCGGCAATTCATCTTGAAAGCTAAGGCCAAGGAGTGGAGGAAGCCTGCAGAAGGCTGACCGGGAGGTGAGGGCAGTGCTGAGTGCCCCAGCTCTCCCCGCTCGTTCCCTGGCTAAGCAAGAGCTGAGCACAGTGGAAGGAAGAAAGAGCAAAGCCAGGAAAACTCCTTCCCCATCATATTTACTGAACTGCTCTGAGTTATGACTGGAGGCCAAGATCTGGCTTCAGGCGATTGCCTAAATCATTTAGGAGCTGACAAGGTAGGGAGGGGGGAAAATGTTCTTGTAATTCTTCAGTCTGAGGTACATTAAGGAGCCATAAGCCATGTCGAGAGCTTGAATTACATTAGAGAGATTATCCTGTTACAGTTCATAATCCTGGATAATATACCATCCCGCAGCACACCTGCCAATGATAAATCTCGCCCCATAATGGGGCAGTCGTGACCCTGGCGGTCCTGTAGCCCTCTTGGCATGGAGCGGTAGCACCATGCAGACAGATGGAGTCAGGAGGGAGAGCATGGAGGAATAACAGCCTGGCAGGGGTGTCTGCACCAAAGGAAATTCATAGCCGGGCAGCTCCTCATGGTTCACAGCGTGCTGTGATTCACCCAGCCACGGCAGGTCCTCGTTGGCCTGTGGACAGTGCAGGTATGGGACGAGAGGGATCGATGGGGACAGGAGACCTGAGGTTCCCTGTCTCCATAGGGAGCCATATGGGGCCCCAGCAAGTGGGCTGGGATCCACTAATGGGGTTGAGGACGTGCCCCACGCCAAAACCCACAGAACAAGGAGGGGAGCCTGGCAGCCAGGCGGAGAGCAGCACGCCAGGCCAGAGCAGGACATCTCCCCCACAAGGGGATTTCTGGTACAAAGCACCACACGTCTTTCAGTGAGAGATGGGGTGGGATGGGGATGAAGGAGAAAATCAGCACTAGGAAACAGCCTGTCTTTTTGGAGCAGGGCACCACAAGGAGTTAAGCTGTCTCGGCCCCTCCGGAAAAGTGGATCAGCAGTGGGATTTGCAGCCTGAAGACCAGAGGGGTAGTGGGGTCTCCTGGCAGGGCAAGCAGGACACTGCCTCCATGCCTTTAACCCTTTAGATCAGCAGAATTTTGTTGCCCATAAAGGTGGATCTGTGCTAGAGGCCAGCTGGTGCAAAGCACATCTCTGGGAGCCTCGGGCTGCAAGTCTGGGGGACGGCAGGCTCCCTGGGAGTGGGACTTTGAGCTCTGCTGCAAGTTGTTTGCCTTTCTCCAGCACATATAACGCCCCTTCCCATGTATTAGGAAACAACCCAGAGACTTCTCCTCCCCTCTCTGTGGCATAATCCTGCCTGTAATCTTTTATAAGAGGCCCAGCAAGCTCCAGACCTTCTTGGGTCTCCTCCCTAACTCCTTAGCTTATAACCTTGGTCTCAGTCATCTCCCAGCCGTGCCATCCTACTCCACTGACTGCAGCCCCTGGGCTAACAAGCCCCCCTTGTTTAGCATCTCCAGTCCTCCTCCAGCCCAAGCTACTTCTTTGCCCTCGAGACCATAAATCCTGCTGTCCCCCTTGATGTGAACTGACAATGCAAACATGACCAGGCAGCTCCTGCTTCTCTGCCAGGCAGCCTCTCCTTCCTGCAGCCCTCATTCCCTCGCACTGGAAATTGCAACTGCTCCATTTAAGTCTCCCAACATGTCCCAGAGGAAAACGTTCCATCCCTGATGCCAGCCTGGCTTCTGATTTTGCAGAGGGCTGCTCCTGTAAACTGCATCAATCCACTGAATGCAGGCAGATGACACTGATGTACACTAAACCCCCAAAGGAAGGGAATGGGACTGTGTCTACCCACTCCTGGATGTCTCCTTGTTTCCTCTTCCCTCCTGCCTCTCTCAAGACCCGCATCCTGCTCCCTCTGCCCTTCATCTTTTCTTTAATAGCTGCTCACTTCCAGGCTGCTCCCCTCTGATCTGTGGTTAAGCAGTTCCAATGAATTACTGTCGTCTCTACACTGGCTGCCAGCCTCCAGCCAAGGTAAATCCCTCCTGCCCTCCCTTCCCAGTGCCCGTCACCTGCACCGGCCCCAGCTCCAGGGTCTGCACAGTGTAAAGAAAGAGCCCCTCTATCCTGCAGGGATTTGCAATCTCCCCTATGGCCCTGGCGGATACTTGACAGAGCCTCTTCTCTCAGGCTTGTGTGTTTTGTTTAAGTGCTTTGAGATAAAGCCCTTTTATCACGTTAAGAGCTTGGTTGCCCTGGTTTCTTCCTCTGGCCTGAAGGCCATTCTTTTCCTCCCTCTTGTTTTTGACCTCAGGTTCAAGAGTGCTAGACCTCCCTGGTTTAGAGGAGACCTTGGCGGCGAGCGCGACTGCCAGTGTGGGAAAAGGCAGGGCAAGGGTTGGAGAGGGCTGCCAAAGGCCCAGCTTGCTCAGGGAACAGTTTCCAAACCCTTTAGGAAAGTAGGAAGGAAAGAAATGTAAGAGCAGAGCAGACTTCCGCACTTTTTCAAGCCTCTACTGCTCTCCCTTCCTTTTATCTTTTTCTCTCTGTTGTTTCCTTTTATTTACACCTCCATCCTTTCTCACTCCTTCTCCCTCTTTCCCCTCCCCTCCTTTCCTTGGCTGTGACTCCCTTTCCCCCTTTTTCTCACCCTTGTTTTGCTTTCCTTCCCTCCTTCTCTCTCTCTCTCCCTTCCCCTGCGGCTTGCCAACTGCCAGCAGATGACATCTCCTTTCATGTTTGGGGCTGAGCGGAGGCTCTGAATGTTCGTTTGATTCCGTTAAGATAATAGCTGGTTCACTGTCAGACGCAGACTGATCAGTTAAAACCTTAATCACTGCCTGTCTACTCACATGGCACTTATTTTTTAAGAGATTAATCCCCTAAGCACTGCACCAGCATACATTCAGGCTCAAAGAAAAGGGTGGGTTTTTATTATTATTTGATGCGTTTACTGTTTCTTTCTTGCTCTTTTTTTTTTAAAAAAAAAGACATCCTCACCCCCATCTTTTTTAATCTAATGCTCAGAAGACATCTGACCTCCACCACCTCAGCAAAGAGCCTCTCCCCTCATGCCAGGCACGCATGGAGGCCGAGGGTGCCAGCGGGAGATGGAGGTGATGCCGCTCCTGCCTTGGGCTTTGGGAGCTGAGGGATATTTTCAGGACGGCATGGTGGGCTGCAGATTAAGCCTGGTTGGGGACTGAGGAGAGCTGGGCTTCATTCATGTTTCCCTATTCAGTGCCTGCACCTCCTTTCCCTTCCCAACTCGGATGCAGGAAACGGCTCTGGATAAACATCGCAGAGCAGCAAGCACCGCAGCTTGAGCAAGAGGCCCCCACGAGCACATCAAAGCTGGCTGGGGAAGTTAGGTGTCCACCTCTGACTAGGATTTAGGCAAAGCTTCTTTAAAGCACCTCGGCTTAGCACCTGCCTGCATTAAAGCAGCACCTCTCCAGGCAGGCCATGCCGGCACCCGGCCACCACAGCCCCGGCTTTCCCAGCCACATGGCAACCGCAGCCTGAAACCGCTGCCGGCACCACACTGGCACTTCCAGCACCTAACCACTAAATACTAAGATAACAGCGAGCTTAAATCTCCTCCCTGAGCCAGGATTTTAATTGATGGAGAACACTACATCCCCCTCAACCCATTAGATGTTGCAGTAGGTGCAGAGAAGGAAATGGGGCTGTGATAGGGAGCCCTGCTCCCCGTTTGCCCAAGGCCAGCAGCAATAACCTGCTCTTAGGCAGCATTTTGTATTCACAGAGCTCCAAGCATTCCACAGAGGAGGCTGCCATCTTCACCTCCATCTTCGAAGGGAAACGGGTGCTGAAAGCTCCTTTGCCTCAAAACCTCCCTGCAGGTGAGGGCAGAGCTGCCAGACAACATTTCCCAAATCAGCCCACTGCAGCTGCCAGAGAAGATGCTGCTTCTCTGCCCCTGTGAGACTCAGCCCTGAAGCTGAGTGGGGCTGGGCAAGGGGGTGCTCAGCAAGGCAGGGGGTTTTTCTTACTCCTTCAGCATCACCAGAGAAGCGAGGCAACGTTTGCTGAGTGCTACAGGTTTGTGAAAATTTTTCTTTACATTTGACTTGTGATCAAAGAAGGAGGAAAAGTAACATCCCCAGGCCCAAGGTTTGCTTCAGCACTTGTAAGGAAAGTTCAAGAAAAGCAAAATTTTTACCAACTCCTAGGTAATAGATTTCAGACACCCATTCCTTGTAATGGCCATGAGAAATGCCTGATTTCTGCATCCAGCCCACTACAGCCACCACGCTCCTGAGCGCCCAGTGTTTTGACCTGCCTCTCACTCGAGGTCATGGCTTTATTTGCATGATGTACAGCGCTAGGGACACGGCAGTGCCGGCACACGCGAGGGGTCCCAGAGGTCAGTCCTCAGCTCAGAGGGTGCTGGCAGTCCCCATGCCCTGACCAGCACAGCAAGAGCAGCTTGGCCACGAGATATCATGCTCTTCCTACAAAAAGGCTTCTCTGACACCCTGGTGCTGGGGAACCTCTAGCAAACTGCAAAAGCTGCTCTTGTGACAAACCAGCTTCCAGAGAGCAACTTCTCAGCAGCTCCCTGCGTAATACAGCCAGGGTTTTGAAGCCTCAGCCAGTGATCCGGAAGGACACTCGGTCCTGGTGCTTTCATTTCCATGTCTTGCTCCCAACCTCACACCTGCAACTCCATCAAAACAGTGACAGCAGTGCCACCAGCTCCTGGAGAAAAGAGGTGGAATTGCTGGCAGCAAATGATGACTCGGAATTGGGTAAAATAAAGTTGGAAGTATATGAGAAAAGATTTTTTTCAGCCACCTTTGGTGTTTCCTATTTAAAATGAAAATGCAGTGAGAGAACAGGCTCTGAGTGTATTTTGGCAATTTTTGGTGAAATAAAACAAAGCTGTCAGAAGGATCTATACTTATATATAGAAGCAGAGTTTGACTGCTGACCTTATTCTGCTTATTCCCCAAGATATTCCTGAGGCTGGGAGTTGGAAAAAACATAAAGAAAAAAAAGAAACAACACAGAAATTGAAAAAAAAAAAAAAATGATACCCAGAATCAGAGGGATAAAGTTTAAAAAAAGAAAGCTTGCAGAGGAAAGGGATGCAAAATTCCTTACTGCAAAGGATAAAGCAATCTCTAACTAATGGAGATTAGGAAGAAACTCTCCCAAAGGACTGGTTATCCCATAAATTAATAGAATCAATAGTGTCACAGACCTCAGTCACAGGGTCCCGAATCATTGTACTAAGTGCTACAAGTGCGTGAGCCCCCTCCCCTGGGGCAGCTGGGGCTGGCCACTACTGGAGATTACACCACGGGCAGACGGAGCCCAGATTTGAACTGACCATTCATGTGTTTCAAAGCAATGCTAAAAAAAAAGGCCATAGTAGTGAATGAGTAAAACCACATGAATCTTTTCTAGTGGAAAGGGTGCTAGCTCTAACTCAAGCGTGACTTGACTTTGATCTTGTATGTTAGACCTGGCAAGAAATTTCCTAGGATGCGCACAAATCTTCAGACACACTAGAAGCAATCACCAGCGTTCGTCTGGGCCAGAAAGAGTTACTGCCACCACTGCCTACACAGAGCTGGAGTTCACAGCAAATGCTCTTCTCCTGCAGGTTGAAGTTAACACATCTGCTTGCAAAGTGGCTTAATGATTTTTTGTAGCAATAATTGCTATGCAGAAAGGTAGTCTAAGCTACAGGTCCCAGATCTGCAGGTGGGAATATTTCTGGGGCCAGCACTCCAACTCAGCTCCACAGTATGGTCTAGTGGGAGAACCATTTGGATTTTAGTCTCTGGACTTAGGTACATAGGAGGCCAGGCAGTTGCATTAGTCTCTTCCTAACTTACAGTCTAAGAAAAGCTCGCTGCCTTGAAAACATAGTCACAGGGTTATTCAGAGCACTTGATTGCTTAATGACATTTTAGCACACTGTTTTGTTAAAGAAATCCAGGTAGCTGTTTTATCATAACAGTTACACCTTTGCTCAGAGATCTCTGCTCTGTCAGGCTCACACTGTTGCATAGCTACAGTCTACAGAGATCCTTAATCTACCCTGGAAAGCAGATTAAACTTCCTCCTCTCTTATCAAACTGCAAAAGGATCCTCCTCTGCCTGACACTAAAATACAGGGGCTGTGCACCACGCTCAGAATAAACAGCCTGATACACTCAGAAAGAGCTGCTTGCTAACATAGAGCCCACGGGGACTCTGCAGAGACACCTCATTAATAAAAAAGAAAATTCATACTCATCCAAATAAGCTCATGTTCTAAACTTGCCAGAATGAGAGAGAGCCAACTGCCCACGCCTCCCTCTGCCCACCATCCCTCAGAAAGAGGAAAAGCTGCACCAGGCTTCCCGTTATACTGCCAGCGAGGCATCATGTGAGCCCCAGCCCCTCTCAGCTGCTAATGGGGCCAACTCCATGCTTACAAGGAGAACTGAAAACCCACAGCATCACCTGCAGCTCTGGTCTTTTCCATTCTTGATGATGTACAAATCTCTCCCTTTATGCAAACAGGGCCTTCCCTTCCATACTTTGGAACACAAACATTTTAAAAAAAAATAATAATAATTAAAAAAAGAATCTTCTTAAACTTTTACAATACCAAGGAAATAATTATCCAATTACTTTGTTGGTTATTTACTATTGTTGCTCTGGATGTGCTTATTGCTTCACAGCTAGAGTTGAGCTTTGCACTTAAGGTTGATATTAATAAATAATAGCCATGAATTAACAATACACCTCTTGTCACCTTAATTATATATGTGATGTCCATTCCAGGGCCTTCACGTGCCTCTGTGCTCACACCACTGCTGGGCTGGGATACCAGCTCCCTTGTACAGAGGGGAAATTGCTGCACGTTGCTTATAGCCAAGCTTCCCAGAGATGTTTAAGAGTTTAACCCCCACTGAAACTGCAGATTGCTCCAAGGCTCCCAGCCTAAGAGACTTGCCCAAGCCTGTGGTGGATTTGGGAGTACGACAGCGTTTCCCTCAGGTTCACACCCTAACTGCAAGATCCTCCCTTCGATATCTCAGGATCTCGAGACCGTTTAAAAGCATTAATAAACAAACTAATGCAGAAAAGGGGCCTTCTCTGCTTCTCAAAGGGCCACCAATGCAAAGAGATAGACGAAGTAACATGGACAAGACCGTATTAAGGTTTGCTGGAAGCTCTGAAATTCAAGCGCCTGTCTCCTTGTTCCCATCCCAGTGCCCTGACCTCCAGGACCATCTTTGCTGTCTCAGCAAATGAAAATAGGCAGGGTATGACAGATTGACCAGCCAAGCTTCCTGGAGGTATTTCCCACAGATTGTTGCCGAGACATACAATGAAAGCGATAAATATCCCAGTGGGAAATATATGGCACCTCATCTCCCGCTTGTGTTGCTGTGAAGAGCTGGGGATAAATTTTAGAAAGGCCTTTTCCCTCTTAGGGGATAAATCCTTCAGGACCAATCCTCTGGTGGGAAGCAGAGAACAACTAGAAAACCCTGTGACCCTGCCTGAAATCATGGAGTCAACAAGTGGTCAAGCAGAGGTCAAGAGGCCAAAGTGGGGCCAAAAAGGATGCTTTCTGCCAGGCCCATCTGCTGGCAAACAGACAGCAATCACCCAAAAGGTGCAGCATGGATCAAGCTCCAGGACTCAACTGTTTCTTCCCCCAGACAGTAGCAATTATCATAATCAAGCAGTTGACTCCAATTACGCCTTCCTCTCATTACAGCCAAGGGGATGGACGCAGCCACAGCAGCAAAGGGAAAGTTCGCAGCTGTGTCGCCTTTGCATATCTTAATCTAAAATGACAGGGTGTGACACGGGGGGCCGGTGACCCTGCCAGCCTTCAGCTGTTCGTGTGGCAACAATTTCCAGCACCAAATTACTCCCAGGCAGGGCTTGATTGGAGGTTCAAGGCAGCAGGAGAGAGAAGCCATTTAGGGGACCGAAACATTCTTCACAGCCCTATTTAAATACAATTTACATTCCAGGCTCTGCTGTTTGTGCATTGTTAATTGCACCTTGTACCTTAGTTTATTTTATAGTTAAAGGGGTTTTTTCTTTGCTGTTGTTCTTCAAAGGCATGCTTTCTTTTTTCTTTCCTTTTTTTTTTTTTTTTTTTTTTTTTCCTAAGGGGCTGTTGTTCTCAGAATATAGTTATATTTCCTGGAAGGGAAAATAGATTAGTAGATTTAAAGGCCAGAAGGGACAAACAGATCATCTAGATGACCTCCTGTAGAAGACAGGCCAGGACATTTTACTCAGTAATTCCAGTGTCTTGGTTTGTCCAGACTTAACCCAATACCCTACGTTGACTAAAATACCCTTTCCAGAAAGGCAATCTGGATCCAAAGATGCCAAGTCACACGAATCACTAGTTCCTGGGATAGCTGGTTCCAGTGCATAATCATCCCTCGCCTGGAGCAGTCATGGGCAGAGATCTGAACAGCTTCTGGGCTGGAGGGACAGCGTGGACACTCGGGTCTGGCCTGTTTTCATGCTGTCATCTCACAGCTTCAGTTGAAATCTGGTACCCGCTGTGCTTGGTGCTTGAGAGATGCAGGAGAGCACCAGTGCAGAAGTGCTCACCTGCAAAAGTGGACAAGACAGGCAAGTACAAAGCCCTTTTTGATAAAGGCAATGCCCCAAGAGACCAGCATTTTGCCTGTGCTAAGATCAGAGGCTTTTAAATTCCAGCACTTTTGATCTGAGTTTCTATCAAACTTACGATGACTTGGTCACTCTTGGACAGACATATTGGTCTTCGTTTCCCATATGTAATGATGGTGGTTCCTCACTTTTCTACAGCCTACTCTCAAAAATTTACTGCCCTTGGTGGGTCAAGACTGGCGAGCCAGTGGAGGATGAGATGCATTGGTTAGAGCTTGATAACTGGACAATGCTTGGACCATTTTCATCATCTTTCCACTGGCTGAAGAGTTGTTGGTAGAAGATATAACAACATGGGAACAGAAAATGATTTGGTTAGATTTGGGGAAAAAAAATGTAAAAGACAGAGCGGTTCTGGCTTGAGTTGCTTTTTTCAGTCAACTGAAATGGGGCATATAAATGAAAATAAGAGCATCCACCCAGCTTTTTGCATTACTAAAATATGGTGCAGAGATCAGATTTACCCCATAGTCCTAATGCCTGTGGACACTGGCAATGAACCCTCTCTTCTGGCTGGTGCCAAGCAGCAGGTCAAATCCAGGTAACACATCTGACTTTCCTATTAAAATCCCATATTTTTGCACTAATTATGCTTTACTGCATATTACCACACATTGTGGAGGCTAAGAGAGAAGCCTCATTTTCTAACATTACTTTAACACGTGCTGTTTTACTTGCTTTATACAAAGTTAATTCAATGAGAGTATGGACAGAAAATCCTACACAGCTGAATTATTGGGGTGCAGAGGTTTACCTCTTCTCAGATGAACTGTATGAACTGACCAAAGGGTGACTTCTAACCTGGTGCTAATCTAAACTAAAAAGTTTTCCAAGTCCCTTTTCCTCGGCTATGCAGAAAGGGTGACTGGAGAACTGGAAAATGGATTTTGAATTTCCAAACTTGGTTGGAATTTCAAATCTCAGATCTGCCTGCAAGAAAATCCCCCAAACCAACCAAAACATCTGTGGGAGGCACACAGGGATAAAACACTGCAGAACTTTTCACTCTTTTTTCAATTTGTTCTGCTATTGGGTTTGAAAAGCCAATGTCTTTTGCAAGTGTACTAGACTCTTTGTGACCATGGGCTTTCCACCAGGTTAAGAGCCAACTTTGGATGCCTAGTAGCTGGAGCTGGGACCCACTTCTGGGTCTTTAGCTTTAGCAAAGCCCTGAGAGCTTCAACTTAGTTGTACAAGTCTGAAAACAATGAACTATCATCCAGGTGACAGCCAGGAGGAAGGCAAAATCACTCAGTGAAACGTCCTGCTACATGGGAAGGGTTTGATTCTGCCCGGAATGACACCAAGCAGCACTGTTGGTTTGCAGTTATTTTGGCATTCTTTTCTTTGAGCCCCATCTGCTGGAGTCCCGTGATTTCATGACATATTTTATCTTTCAGTTGTTGGTTCGCAGTTAAAAAGCACATTTTTAGCCTTTGCAGCCAAAGATAGAAGCCGTAAGCCCCAAAAAACAAATGAAAGAAAAATTATCAAATCTGAGGAATTTCAGGATAGTCCCATGATTCCACAGTTTCTGAATGCTTGCGGGTGGGAATAGCTGGTGCTGCTACTGGTAAAAATAACCTCATGGGCCTGGTTCTCATTTACATGAAGGTCCCTTCACACCAGTCTCGCAATGCTGGAAGCTGGTGCGATATAAAAAGAGGTGTCGGTGTAAATGACAACTAAGCCCACTTGACCCCTGCAAGCCTACTCCTAATTTACCCCAGCTCCAGGGAGGTCTGAGTCAGACATCAGCTCAGTAAAACTTGACGGAGAGACAGACAAATGTACGCCACAACCTGCTGCTGCTCCAGAGGCCTCCAAGCCAATTATTTTGGTGATCTCACTCCTCCCTTCCTTCTTCTTTCTCTCCCCCTTTTCCCATCACGTGCTCGCTTCCAGCACACGCACGTCCTTCTGCAACAAAAAGCAGTGCCGCAGAGGAATGTGGAGGGTTTGAAAGCCCCCCGAGAGCAGGTAGATCCATCTGAGCGAGAGTGCCTGCCTCCTCCAAGTCAGGAGGGGAAGGCGGGAGGAGATCAGTTTACATAAGTACTTTGCCATATGAAGAAATAATTTAGTGGTATTAATAGAGGTTAAAGTTTCCCAGGAATCCAAAACAGGCCCCGCAGACACAGGTGGGTTCTTTCACTCACAGGGATGGGGAGAGTAACCCGACTCCCTCCAGCGAAGGGGAGTCCGGAGGGCGATGGGGGGCAGAGGCTCTGCCATGATCTGCGGGGGGCGCGGAGGGTCGCGCTGCCCGGCTGATTTACTGCGGGGCGTGATGGGCTGGGAGACCAGGGCTTTGCTGAGGGATGCAGGAACCACGCTGCTAACCCCTCCACGCTGGCTGCCGGGGGATGATGGGATTAGTAAGGCTGCTGGCTTTTCGGGAGGTGGGAGCTGAGTTCCAGATCAAACTTGTGATCAGGGATGGATCTGTGCAGGCGACACGCGTGCAAGCGCGGGCCAAGCACTGCCCAGCACATCTCCCGGCGTGGGGCAGGAACAGCACGTGGCTCTGCAGACACGTGCAAACGGGCATGTGCTGCTTCTTGGATGGAGCACACACCAAACACACTCAGCAACATGTGGGGAGCGTGCTGTGCAATTACCCACCCCAGGAAATACCTGCCTTTTCAGAGCTCAGCGAGCACAGACCAACCTGAAATCACCTCCTGCTTTAGCAGAAAGCCCCAGCTGATGCCCAGCTATGATTCCTCTCCAGTGTCTCCCGCAGAGCAGGAGTTCATCCCGACTAGATGGATAAAGGAGCACAGAGGGATCTAGAAGCAAGAGACTAGCAAGCCTAAACCCCCCTTTGTTTAGATTAGGATCCAAGATAATGTTGCTGATTCTCAAACATGGAGTTTTTTACAGCCTAGGGAGTTTTACACCATCCCAAAAATAATAATCTCTCAAAGCTCTAGTGATTACGGTGCTTTCACCCTATAAAACACATGGGATCAAGTTCCAGCCCACCCTAAATGGGGCTGTGCTGCCTTGCACTGATTTGGGATTTGGCCCACAGCCTCCAGATCACAGACCTTCCCAGAACACGTGGCTGCTGTTCTGCTCCGGAAGGGACTAACAAAGAAATAAGAATATTTGTTAATATTTTTTTTCCACTGAAAAGCAGTTAAACCTCCTAAGACACTTTTTTCCAGACATCTAAATCCTTTAAAAATATTCTCTAGACTCCATAAAACTTACATTTTCCCTGGGTTCTCCCGTGAGTTATTAAAAAACTGAAGTCCTTACCTTAAGAGCTTAGAGTTTGGTCATGATCAGAAAACCAACTATGCAGAATGGCACCTTCTTGTGTATTCAGGGACACATCTACTAACTTAGTGGGGAATATCAGAGTGAACTGCAGGACCAGCACAGCCAAAGAAGAGCAGCAAGACACTAAGAAGAGAGAAGTGATTTTTTGGGTGTCCAGGCTAAGGCAGAAGAAGGGATGTGTGTTTGAGATGCCAGAGGCTCGGCACTCTCTGAAAACGCAGGGTCCTTTGACAGATGCCCTGGATTGGCACAACGATGGCAGGTCATTCACACCGAGCTGCGAGGGGCACAGAGCCTCCCCTCTGCAGCAGGACAAGCAAACGATGTGGCTCGAAAGGCACCCGCCACAGAGGGGCTTCAGAGAATCAGAAGAGGGTGGGTTTTTTTCCTGTAGCTGCTTTTCTAGACCAGAACTGTGCTTCAGTACTGCCGGAATCAAAGGGATCATAATACCCTCCCTGGTTCACTTAAACATCAGTTTGTCTGGGGCGTGAACTCTGCCAACAGCAGCTCCTGCAAAGTGCTTAGCTCTTTCTTTCCCCCTTTTTTTTCACGTTTTTAAAAAGCTTTCTCTTTTCCTCCCTGCTCTTACCTCGCTCCCAGTCTACCTCCCCGTATCCTCCCAGAAGCACTGGCGTGTTTTTAACCCAGGCATGAAACAATCCCACAGCCACAGATTGTGATGTTTCAGATAACATACGGAGAATGTAAATCCTGTCAGCAAGTGCAACAGCCATAAAAGGCTAAAATGGATTCCTGCGGATTAGAAATAAAACACAGAAAGGGCCCTGTTCTCTCACTTTCCTCATCTCACAACCTCCTGCGCCTCCCCTAGCCCTCCCTCTCCTTACTCCCCTTAAAAAATCGCCTGGAAATGCAAGGGGCGTTTTTTTTTTTTTTTTTTTCATCAACTTAAAAGAAAAATAAAATACATTCCAGGAAAAGGACTGCTGCTAAGAAAACTAAAACCAGAAAATGCTTAAAGATGTTTTAATGACTTAAACACAGGGCTGGGATTGTGTCTAAAAGTTTCCACATTTAAAAAAAAAAAAAGGCAAATTCAATATTAAATGTCCCCCACTACCATTGCTGCTGTATTTCTTTCTCGAACCATCTGATTTAAGCAGTGTATTATTAACACGGCCAGCGCGAACAGACACGAGCCTACATTTAAGCAAAGTTTACGCTTCTGTTCCAAACCAGAAAGGCACAACTGAAAACGCTCCTAAAAATAATGAAGGCCACGTGAGCGTGGGTCCGAGAGGCTGTTAACAAGCAGCTGACAAGTTTCTGCTTTAGGAATTAGACCCTCATTTAGAGGGAGATTAGCAGAAATCTTCCTTCTAATTACAGAACAAGCCCAGCGATCTCTCTGCTCTGAATTTGGTGCGTTGGGCTGGAGGCATGTGGCCGGCTCGGCACACAAAGAGCCTCCTCCAGCCAGAGGTGTGGTTCAAGTGCTGCTTCAAAGCCTCGGGGTGAGGCGAGCGGGGTCAGTTCTCAGCTCCCTTCTGAAGCCAACCCATGTAATTTGTCACGACCGGTAGCTTGTGTTGTGGAGGGGCCTGACTGCTGATCTGGCATGAAGGGCTGAATCAAATCCTTTCACGGAGCAGACAGTGCGGTTCTTCTAGGTCACGGCGGAGGTTAGGGCAGGGCAGGGCCCTACAGCTGCCTGCAGTGTATTTGGCCTTCGGATATGTTCAAAGCGAGATGCGGGGAAAGCCCCATGCTAAAATGTTGGCTTGCATGCAGGAGCAGGAGAGAAACCTCCTGTTAGAACCAGCAGCCGAGAAGTTAACAGACAGATGAGCCTTCTGAAATGCACAGCATGGGGAGCATTTGGTTTAAGTGAGGAAAACGTAGAGTATTCTGGGCAGCATATGAAAACCCCAACTTGGAGCTGCTGCTTTGAGGCTGTATAAAGCGTCAAATAATCAGACAGGTCAAGCTTTGCCTACTGAATGTCACCTGTCTTACTGACGGATATGTAGTCACACATATACAGAGACAAGATGTACCCACAGTTACAGCTGCTCCCCAGAACAACCCAGTCCCTGTCAACAGTGGAATAGGGAAGTTTTCAGTATTGCAGAGCAAAAACATTGCCTGGGTGGGAACTCTAGAAGGTCTGTGTCCTGCCTAGAGCCAAGCTTCCCACCTCTGCTGCCACATCCCACCTCTACCCCCTCCCAGCTTTGCTGTATCGGTGTCAGCCTGCATCTGCAGGGTGTGACCCTGCTGAGAAGCCAGAACTGCCCAGAAGTGTTGGAGAGATGAACAAATCCTGGACTAGGGCCGGGACATGTTGACCGAGGCTGAAGAATCATCCAAAGGTGCACATTTCCTTTGGGAATTCCCAGAGAGGAAAGGGAGGGAATCAAGGGAGCTTCTTGCAGTTCATCACATTTCTCTAACCATTTTCACAGGGTCTGACCCTCTGTTTCCTCCCAGTGTACCTAAATTTTTGGTGAACAAACCAACAGATCGAAATAAAAAGGCCTGCCTGCACGCAAAAGGGTGGTTATCTAGCCAGATCATCTGATTGTGTAATGGAGCCTGCAGTGGGGCCACACTGATTTGCACCCACTGGAATCCCCCCTTTCTATTTGCAGCCTGGCTGTGACACCAGCTGCAACAGGAGCTGTTACGGAGAGAAAACAAAATGGGGTTAGTTTTTTTTTCCTGAAGTCAGACTTGATGGACCCAAGGCCCTTCTCACAGCTTTAAGAGGTGGAAAGTCTTCTCCTGTAGGGATCCTCTGGGAAAATAAACCTGTGTGGGATGAGGGGATCTACCAAACCTCAGCTGAAATCAACCCCGACCCCCACCCCCTCCACCCCATCTCCCCACTGCAGGAAGGACCTGCTGAGACTCAAGCCCAAAACAATTCCTCAGCAGCCACTCTGACAACCTCTCTCCATCTTCATCCAAAAGCTCATTTCTCTTTTCAATTCAGCATTGGGGAGGGTTGGTTGGTTTTTTTTTGGTTGTTTTTTTTTTGTTTTTTTTTTTTTTAATTGAGAACGTGCAAGCGTGTTTCAAACCCAGATTTCCATCCAAAAGAGTAGGAGGCCATAGTCAGACTTCCCAGACCACAGACGCACAGCTCAATCTCTTTCCAGCCAGAGTTTCCATTGTATTCTTCCCAGATGAACTTTTAAAATTTGTGTGTGTGTGTGTTAATATGTGTCAGTGTGCGTGCAAATGTGCGTGTTTTTACTTCTCTTAAAAAAAAAAAAAAAAAAAAAAAAAAAGAAGAATAGAAAAAGGGCGAGCAAGTGAGGCTTTTAGGAGGTTAATAAACCGACCTGTTGCCAAGTTGGATATGTGCGTGGAAGGGGGGGAGTTGAGGGTTTTAATCCGAGTTTTTGATAAATAGAAGACATTCTAGTCATAATAAAACGTGTTTTACACTTGAGGGGAGGAATAAGGGGGAGAAAAAAGGAAAGTTTTGGCCAGGCACTGCAAGCTCCTGAGCCCAAACAATGAGGTTAAGAAACATAACTGTAACGCATTAGTAAATTGACAATGAAATTGCAGTTACTTCACTGGCTCTTTATTAAATAAACACAGCCTGAAATGGACCTGTCTGCCCCGGAGGTATTTGTATAGGGTTCATATTACTAACTCAACACTGCTGCTAACGCGCTCTCAGGCACTGCACACCCTGGAGTGCAAACACATTCCAGAGCAGACCCTGCAAGGTGGGGCCGACCTTGCTTTTCCCCTTGTCACTTTTTCCCTTTCGTTTAGACCCCGGATTTTATAGCCACTGGCTGCTACCATGACATTTTATCCCCAGTCACAGCTCCTTTCAGGACGAATTGAGTTAACAGCGTGTGTGAAAACACGTGCTAAGAGCACGCTCGTGGACTAGCTCTCTCCCCCATGCTCTGCCCCTCTTCCTGCCCCACTCTTACCCCTGGGAAAAGGTCCCCCTCTCCCAGGACTCCTTCACATCCTGCTCCCAGCTCCCCCAGTTCTGCTGTTCCTTATCAGCAATCAGCCGTTCTCAACTATTCACAATGGCAACAAAAATAAAAACAAATCACAGGCCCTGTGACAGCACGCACAGTTCAAATCAACAGCCATTTACCCTTTGCAGCTACAACACCAAGCAGCAAACATCACCACTTCCTACTCCCTGGCTGTTGTACGTCTTCACACAAGGGGCTTTCAACAACACGTCTCCATCCCCGTCCTCATATAAATCGATCTAATCAACAGTCCTGACACTTGTGCCATAGCCTCACCTGCAACCATCCAGTGCTGCAGCTACAAGTGGCAACCGTAATCAACAGCAAGAAGCTATTGCATTTGGAGACACAGCTGCGCCCCACAAGCAAGGTGAAAAGCCACCTTCCAAAACCTTCACCTGTAGTTCTACCTAACCACTGGTGCGCACTAGCCCAGCCAAATCCCAGTCCCACTCACACAGGCAAACTCGGGTAATCCATCCCCGCACACACGCACATGTTGGAGACAATAGGAACTTCAGCATGTTCAGCACCTTGCAAGGCCTTGAACAGCTGCCAATGTCCTTTGGAGATGCGCCAAACCAGTTCATAAGATGTGAATGATAGAGATTCTCAACAGCCCATGGGGTCTGTAGCAGGCTGCGCTACTGTTAGCTTGCATGGTCATGACACGCTTTTCCCCTTGTTCTAAGACATACCTCCTGTGGAGCCAGGTTTTCTCAGTGAGGAATTCTATTCCTGTCTGCATGTAGAGTGAAAGCGCTCTGCTCTTCTTTCATATGTGACCAAAACAAAAAGAAGCAGTGGGTCAAGTATTTTCTTGTTCTCACTGTCATCAAAGGCTTTATGGGAAAACATCAGACTCTCACAAAGGTAAAATACAGAGATAGGACCTAACAAATTGTGTAGAACGGAGAATTTACCTATCCCTAATTCCATCCAACTAGTCTTCACCTACACTTGGCATATCCCCAGCTACTCAAGGCTAACATTTTCATGCAGAAGAAGTCTGATATGATGAGAAAGTGCACCAAATTTCAATTTTCTTGGAGCATTTTCTTCAACACCTTCTACACAAACCTGAGCCTTGGAACAAGAGCAAGGCCATCCAGCCCACACTGAGCAGCCCTCATGCGCATTCCTGCAGAGAGCAACCAAAGCCAAGTGGATGAAGAGAAAGCAGGAAGCAGAGATGCAGCCCCTGATGGGAATTTTAGTAATATGGAAGGAGAGATAGACATTCTGTGAACATGTCTCACTGACACAGAAGGCAGCAGATGAGAAGGCCGCTGTAAAAGCATAGTACAATAACATGATGTGGCTTTACTAAATCCAAGTGCCAAAGACAAGGGTAGGGATGCTTTGCAGCACACTTACAGCTGGGTGTAGAGACCACTGGAGAGTGATGATTTGGGCTCCTCCTCTTTGTCCCTTCTCCTCAGGTGTCAAACTGCATTAAAATCCATCAGCATCAAGCTCACACTGAGTATTTTCTTAGTCATCCTGTTTTTTCCATATGAGCAAATGGTGTTGTTGGCACATCTAGCCTTTGGAAGAGCTTACCAAGAGGGGGAGGAGAGGCAGAAAATTCTCAAATTGTTTGGGATCCTTAAAGCAGGACTGGATGTCTCTCCCTAAGAGACAATGCCCTAGCCCCACCGGGGAAGCTGGGAGTGCTCAGGAGCAGTGGGTGGAAGCCCCTGGCCGGCCGTACGCAGGACGTTAACCCAGCCGCTCCGAGGGATTCCGTCTGGCCTTGCAGAATGTGCAATCACAGAGACATCTCCTGCCTTGCCAAAAGCAGTTTAATTTTGTAAGGGAGTGAAAGGGAGAGCTTTCCATTGATTTCTTTCATTCATATAGGCTGGTGGATTTTTTAGCCTTTTTTTTTTTTCTTCCCCAACTTGTTGAAGCCTCCAAGTTTCCCTCTGGAAATTCCATCCTGGGATGGTTTTCTCTTTGAGTTACCTTTTGCAGACCACTCAGATGCAACCCAAAGGCCTCCAGGGATTGAAAAGCTCTGCAAATTCAAGTGGATGCAAATAGGAAGATGCCCTGTTCATACATTCGAGCTGCCTTTGACAGGAGTCTCTTGGACAGGAGTCAACCTTGGCTGTGGATGGGAGGGAAGGTTTCTTAGAGAAGATGGCTCTGCCCTATGCTGCTACTTGTTCACAGAGATATCACTGAAATAAAAACTAAGAGTAAAGCAGTACCGTATGTATCCAAAGATTGTTTAAAGCACACAAATATTGCACAAGAGTCCTGAAAGCCTCACCTTCCTACTCCTATTAACACAGCAATTGCCAGATTTGGGGAGCTGGAGCCAGCGAGCCCAATATCCTTCTCCAGAGGCAGGGTATTTGGACCAGTTATAGCAAGTGGCAGTGACATGGTGGCATCAGCCTCAGCTTTCTTTATACGTTACCTTAAATAAAGCAACATCCATCACTGGTGGCCAACTTGTGAGCCCCTAGCAATAAAATCAAGAGTTGAAACAGCTTGGGCCAGTATCTCATCTTCTCTTTCCACAAATAGAAACATGGAGTGCCTGGGTTTATTGCTCACCTTGTGCAGCTCCCAGTCCTAGTGACATACAGTGTGGGTCCATGGGGCTAATCAGCTCTTTAAAGGAGTTCCAAACTTTTGCTAAATGAGATAGGGTGAAGAGATCCACTTTAAGAAATTCATATCCTTTGTGGACTTATCCTTTTGGCGTTAAGTCATGAGAGAGAGATCGTAAGACACATTTTACAGTGAATTATACCAGTCACTTCTTGGAGTTTCATCCATCCAGGTGGTTTTACATGTCCTCTATTCCTCACAGTGATTTGCCCCACTTTCAGAAACCCCCCCACTTTCCCCTTACCCATTTTCTAGGCATTCACTTGACATCTGGTAAAGAGGGATATAAGCCACTCTGCAATGAAATCTTACCCTGCCTCTTTTTCCAGCCTGTCTGACAGAGAACAAGTCAGCTGTGGGCCTCACCAACAATTTTAAACAAAACCCCAAAATCCAGCAGGTCAGGCCATTTTAGCATATGTACCTTTTATTTGTAGCGGACTGTTAATAATTAAGTGATGCCTTTCATACAGACATTTACAATAATTTAACCTTGCCCTTGCTGTGTAATTTATTCTTTGCAGAAGCCAATAAAAATAAAGGCCCCATATTTCGTCTCTCTCTCTCTCATTCTCTGTACATATATATATATAAATATATATATACACACATATATCCAGAATAGTGTAATAGGTTTCACATATTGTTCCATAGGTATCATTAGGGTAACAGAGCCAAGTGTCTCAGTTCATATGACTCTCTTTATAGGTGCCTTATAATCCACATAAAATTGAGTTTATGTTTCCTTTCCATCCACTGATTCTAAAACAAGATGAGGAAGGGTTCTCTCTTTTTTCCTTATTAGTTCCAGTCTTCATTGCACCAAATTCAAAATTTGGTAAAGGCTGATCTTTAAAGAACCCAACAATTACCAAACTGGACATCAATTACAATCCCTCTCTTGTCATGTCTTACCTTGGACCATGACAAGTATTAAAAGCTCCAGGAAAAAGGTCTGAACAATGCCCATAGTAGACAAGTATCAAATTGCCTGCCCAGGGAGGAAAACCATTCCTAAGTTTGTGAGTGAGTCATTACTCCTGTTTCTAAAGTCACAGAACAGAGAACCCAGCAGGTAAGTGGAAAAGGAGCAAGGGAAGGGACTAAAACCAGAGATTTATTTCCTCTCAAAAAAAAGAGGAAAAAAGTACAGGAGGGGGAAAAAAAGAGCCAAGGCTAGTACTGTTGGCTTCACTTCCACAGAAAGTCCTAAAGAGGCTACACAGAGAAACAAAAGAAAAATATTTTCCCCTAAAGAAACATTAGTAAAAACACATTTCTTAAGGCACAAAAAATTCCATAACGCTTAAGAGACCTGATGGTCTGGAAAGTGCAGGGCTGCCCGCTGTGCGTGAGCCAGCGAGGCCGAGGAGCCGCGGCCGTGTGCCCCTGCAGCCTTGCTGCTCCAGTGAGGAAGAGCTGGAGAGCCGGATCTGCCAGTCTGCCCACCACATACAGCCAGGGCAACCAGTCCAGCCCAGCTGGGCCTGATCCCGGCAGCTGTGGAAAGGGGCCTAGAACCTCAGCTCGGCTAGTCTTGTGCTCCCAAAGTAAAGATCAGCTTTACTGTCCTTCCTGAGGTCTAACCTGCTCTTAAAAAGCTCCTGCATTCGATATTGCACCTTCTTAAAGGCAACCTTGCCATGCTGTGAAGACACTCAAGCTGTTTTGGTGAGACTGAGACACGTACAAGCACTATGGATCTCCTAGAACATGTGGCCTAGGACCTATGGGTGACATAAGGGACATACTTCCCCCATGCCATATACCCATGGTAATCCTGCAAAAAATTTCCCAGCCACAGCTTTTTTCCAGGGTCCTTTAGAGCAGCAGCTCCTAAGGGACGTGAAAGCATGTCTGTATTGTTATAGTGGTTATTATTCACCGGTGTGGCAGGAGGAGAAAGGGGCAGGGACGACATGGCTACTGGTCCCTGGTGCATGGTCGGCTGGCGGCGCAGGGCTGTTTGGTCCATATGAGGTGATGGAAAACTTTCCCCAGCATCAGGTGTTGCTGCTGAGTGTGAGCTGCTCCAGTTACACTCTCAGCAAGTGTTATAAACACACAGGCACAATCTAAATATTTATGGCACATGAAATCTCCCGTCTGCTGTTCCTCAGCAGAGAGAGAAGAGAGGAGGGAGGGTGGGAGGGTGAATTAAGAGGTGATTATTGTGCAGGGCCTGTAAAATCAAAATACAGAATCAAGATGTATTCAGGAATGGTCACCACAGAGAGGAGCCAGGTGTCACTTCCCCGACATTGATCGAAGAGGTTTGCCACAGACTGGGGTCAGCTGGCCCAAGCCATGGCCGGGGGAAAGCACTCAGCTTCCACTGACTGAAACACTGCTTTTTTACACCAGATGGCCCTGGTTTCGTGGTCTCCCTTTTCCTCTCAAGCACCTCCGGAGAGACCGATTGCTTCAGCTCGTAAAACCTTTCTGAGGCTGTGAAGGAAGAGTAGAGCAGGCTGGGTAATTATTTCTCTGCCCTTGACAAAAATGATGATGGAATTTGTTTTCTTATTCTAATTTTGCTCAAATTTCTGGGGGTTTTGTTAAGGGCTGAAAAAAAGAAAAACAAAACAAAACAGAGACACAGACTGAGGATGTCCAATGTGTTTCTGGAACAACTGCCCATTGATTCAACCTGTAAAGCGCTGACTATCTGAGCATGATAGGACCATCCTGACTGAAAAGAGAAGTGAAGCTGCTTTAGGAGAAATGCTCACTTAGCAAAGCTTGGGAAGTAACATTGGCCAAAAAGGCCCCACCAACAGAAATCCTGTCTGCACTGGTTTCTGGTGCTAGCAAATGTCATTTCAGCCCATTTCACCACCATGGCAGGAACCAAGGACAAGGTGTTTACAGGTGCACACATAAATTTGGTTGGGTAGCTGGACAGCCCATTAACAGTCTCCTCCAGGTCATCACAGAGTCCTGACAAGGAGAACAGATTGCAAATACATTTTCAGGACCATAACATACTACAATTCCAAAGGATGTGTCCAGTCACAGATGAAAGACATGCCAGGCAAGAGCATCATCCCCTCTGATAACATGAATTCAACTGGGAACACTGACCCATGAATGTCTTGAGCAGACAACCCCTGGGGATGACTGCCTGGAGAGCAGGCAGATGAGCTCTCAAAGTGCTGCCCAAGCTCCTGGTTCAGATTTTGTACTATTATTAGAAGAAAAAGACAATACAGAGGGCAGCTCCCCTATGGTAGTGTTTTTTCTCTACACTGGTGTTAAGACATCGACAGTCTTAGATACTGTATTGGTGGCTCTGAAAGCTGGGCGATACCTAGCTGGAAATAAAACAAGTCCTTCTTCCACATGTTGGAGCTGCCTCTTGCTGCTCTCCAATTTATCCATTGATTTTTATCAGGAAGGGTGACACCACAAAGAGTAGTAGTTTTCTAGCTTCTGATGACTTTGGCTTCTGCCTGCCAGAAATCTAAGAGAACCAGCAAATGGGAATTTGTATACAGCTCTGTTTTCAAGGGAGTGTATTCAGTTAAGGTGGGGCCCCCAAAGTTATTTTTAGCTCAGCACAAATAACGGAGCAGAAGGCTTTGACGTTTTTCCTGAACTAGTCCCAGGACCAAATTAAAAAAATCTAGGCAATTGAAGCTCCAATTGGGAATTTATACAATCTTTCACCTTTCACCTTGATTTGTCCTGGCTCTGGTTGTGTTTGAGCCCAGGCTGGTGATAGCAATGGAAGAATCGGCAGGAAGAAATGCATGGGGTACAACTGAGGTGAGCTATACAAACTGAGACCTCATTTTTCTGTCCAAAATATGGGCTCAGTTTCTTCTCAGATCTGCTCTGCAAAGTTGCTGAACAGCAACTCTTGACTTCAAGGAAGTACTCCAGTGCCTCAAAGGGCTGACGGCTCCTGTTGCCAAATTAGAGTAAACAATCCAATTTCCACGTCCCCCGGAACTGCAAGCACGTCGATAATCACTCAGGAGAAAGTTTAAGTGGAGCCGGGCCTTAGTAATAACAAAGCCAGGGCACGTTCATGTTGGCACACCCAGATGGATGTTTACACTCACACCCACAGAGGCGCCAACCCCAATCTCCTTCCATTGCAATGACAGGCCTGACTTTGCAGGGCTTCCAAAGGCATAACACCTCCTGCCCTGCAGAGGAATTTTACTCCCAGAAGGCTGAGAACCATTTCCGTAGGAATCTGCTGTTGAGAAAGGTGCTATTTTCCATGTTTCAAATAGGCTAAGCGAGGCATCGCCTACTGCTTACATTCCATAAGCCACACACCATCTCTGTCAAAAGCTGGAACAAAGGTACTGGCTTCAGTGGACTCACTGGGGTCACGTGTCAGTGAGACAAGGGGTAGCTTTTGAATTCACTTTACGTATTTTCAGGGTCTCCCATTTAAACTTCTCCTATGCCTCCCTAGAATTGACCCAGGGAAACAAAGTGCCTTCCTCTAAGGACAGCTGAGCTGACTGCACAGCCAAAGGTAAAGCTACTGTGGATGTTAAGAAGCCTCCATGCTACCCTGTGTCTGAGCTCAAATCTCAAAAAAGCCAAAAATCTCCAGCTCGAACTAATAGACACATCTGCCAACAACTTCTTTTAATTTTTTGGAACTACTCTATAGATTATTTCATTGCCAAGAAAAAGAAGAGATATTTATGATGGTGACTGAAAAGCCTTGAAATTCCAAGTCAGACCCTCAGTGGTGTAAATTGGAGCGGCTCCAGTGAGTCAAGGAGACACTGCCAATTTACACAGGTTGAATTTGCTCTCTAGTTTTACCTGCCGGACTCTCTAGCACACATGGACAATTAAAGGTAGTTTATTGAGGTACTATATGAATATCTACAACTCTTTCCTCTTGAGTCATCCAGTTGGAAAAGAAATATAAAGGCACAAATGCAGAAGTAAAACCAGACGTTTGCTCCTACCTTGAACTTAGAGGTAGCTGGTGTTGCAGGTTTAGCATGAAAATGGGAACTGGAAGCTGGCTGGACAGAGAATGCCGGCTGATACAGTGGCAGGTAGTTTCCTTGAAGGCACGGGATCTGTCCTGTGAACCAGGGAAAAAAAAATATCTTTAGTTTGTAATAGGGTTATGACTATTGAAAACAATTAAGACAGGGAGATACTTCAATGTCAAAGCAACAGGAGCAGTGGGGAGTTATAGAGATACAGAAAACATGTGCTTTACCTAAGCAGGTGCTTAGGTGTATATAAAATGCAGCTCAGTGATCTTCCTAGCTCTCCTGTCCAGAGATTCTTCATGAACAAAGTTTCCCCAGAGGGTCTCATTCAGAATTGGGGCCTTATTTAACATCAGGGAGGTTCTTTTGATCTGTCAGTCTTCTGGTTTTCATTATGACTGAAACATCTTTTTGAGAAGGTTAAGGAATTGTGCATTAAATAACAGCCTTTATTCTTAGTCTTTGGAATTAAAAGAAGAAATATATATAGTCAACAGAAAATATATGTGCATTATGACAGCATGCAGCTGAGGACTTTCCTGAAGGTGTGCACCAAACATATACCAGACTGTGGTATTAGCAAACACATACACATATGAGTAACTTTACTAATGGCAATAGTCCCCATTATCTTAAACCACTCACACTGGTAAAGTGACTCCCATGTCTGAGAGTGCTGCAGGATTGGGCCCTGTGTACTGTGCAGTGCATTTTTAAAAAGTTAGATCTAATCCCTTAAAAGAATGTAAACCAGTTGTGACCTCCCGGCATCCTGTGAGTTTAACGGGGAGTTTTGTCTGCACAAGGAATGATTCCTTTGTTAGATCGGAACATGCTGAATTTAATCTCAGAATGAATTTTTATGGCCAAGACATAACCCACCCTTGAAACGAAGGAGAGCTTATAATGGAAAGGCTGACACAATCTGAATTATAGAGCTATAAATGACAGCACTTTAATCATTTGATTAAAGTGACCAATCACTTCCAACAAAGGGGTGCTTGAGCCAAAGCCAGTGTAGCAGGTGGAAGGATCCTTCATTGACTTCAGAGGTCTTTGGATCAGGCCCAGATTATTCCTGGATTTCAACTATTTTATATTCATTTCAATCCTTATTCGGGTAGATATTTAAGCACGTGCTAACTATTTATTGTTTGTGTAACCTGGAACTAATCTCAACTTTCAAATTAAGCCTGGGTGTAACTATTTTGCCAACTGGTACTTAGATGAGCTAGTTTAAAGAGGCTCTTGAATTTGGTATCATATTTTACTTAGGTTTTTGGTGTTACCCTGATTGCTTTAATGCAGTCGTCACCTTTTGTTAAAGCACATATTGACACTGCAGTGCAGTCATTTTAATTGTGTGGATTAAAAAAAAAACTTCACCTCTCCAGTATATTTGGGGTTTCATTTTCATTTTTTTCATGTTTGGGGAAGAAGAAAAGACACAGGAAAAAAAAAAAAAAGAAAGAAAATGGAAGGTTGAAAATGATTGGGTTTCAGGAAAAAAAAATATTTTTGGCACTGAAATCAGGAAAAGAAGCAGGGTTTTTGAATAGTGAAGCTCACCACCTAAGCCAGGGGGAAAAAAAATGAACTGAGCTCTGAAACTTTACCTTCCTTTAATTATACAGGTGACATTTCAGACATTTAGTCTGATTTTTTTTGCATCTGCATATTGAAAACACCCTTTTAAAAATACTTTAAAAAATAGCTGCTACCAGAACATTTATTTAGTGAAAAGTAAATCTTATAAAAATTCAATTGCGAAGTAGTTAAGGTATTTGAATTTTTTTTAAAGAAGAAGAATCCCAAGAAAGAAAGTATTTGATGGCTAATAATCTCATTTCAATATAATAGGACCTTTCTTTTGCAAAGAGCAAGACAGGTTAAAAGATATAATTATGACTTTGCAAACTCTCCCAAGTGCTACGAGATCATCTGACAGTTCTGATCCCGGGCTCAGCTCTCAAAGGGGAAAAGTCTTTGTCTAGTTAGAGAGTTAAAGAGACAGGATCCCTATTCCACCCTCTGCCTACATTGCAATTTAACTGTCAAAAAAATCCAAGCTGCAAAATTGTCTTATTCCAACACAGCGCAAGAAAAGAGAGAGAGGTTTGAAACTGACCTGTCAAAAGCACCCTGTTTAAAAATGTATAATATATTTTAAACATTTTTTTCTGGAGGTACTTAAAGGTTAAAGATGTGCCAAAGAAGTAGGATGGATTTTTTTTTTTCCCCTTCACGAAAGCTTTTTAAAACAATTAAAACAAAAAAAAAAATCATTTCAAAATTAGGGATCATCAGTGTAAAAAATCCCCTGAAGATCAAAAGGAACACATTAGAATCACATTAATTCTGATTAAAAAAAAAGAGAATAAATCCCCTTTTTCAATGGAAAGAGAAACTTCGAGGACATTTAAATAGTGTTTTCATTGTCAGAATTTACAAGAAGGTGGAGCAGAGTGTCTGGAAGAGACGAAGACCAAGACAAGCACTGAGCCATGAGGAAAGATACAGGGGCTGCTGCTGACAGTCCGTCCTGGATATTCTTGGGCTCTTTAAAGCTTTGCTTTTTTTAATGTTTCAAAATAGTGAAAGAAGGAGGGGAAAATATTTTTTCCCAAGTAACCAAGCAAAAGAAGCCATTTCTTAAGGGGAGTTTCCAAGGAGCCACAAACAAACAATTCCAAATCATTTTTTTACCAAATATAGATGGCAAGCAGGCAGCCGGACATGACCAAAGGCTTTTGCACGGTGCCACCCGCGTGGCATTTTGCGGTACCACGAGCGCGTGGCGTGGCACCAAGGCGGGTCCAGCCCGTCCTGCTGCAGCAGCACTTCCCTGGCCCAGGACCATCGCCGCAGGATCAGGCCCCGAAGGGTGTCAGCAAGGCCAGCGGCAGCTGGGGGCTGCAGAAACGCCTGGCTGGGATCTGTAAGCACGCGAGCCGTGTGTTTATCTCTCAGAGCATGCGATGCATTCCCCTAAGTGGCGAGCGGGGGCCAAATTTCCCTATTATCCATCTCACTGCAAGGCAGGAGCGAGCCCTTCATAAAGCAGGAGTCCATTCCTCAGAGACAACAGCTTCCCTGCCTGACAGAAACCAAGTGGGGGCATGGCCAGGTTTGTTCACCCACCTCCATCAAGCCCCAGCAAACTCTACACCAAATTGGAGCAACTGAGAGGGCTCTCGCACTGAGAGCTTCTCTGTAGCCTTTATTTGCTGCAGGGGGGCTTGTCCTCCAAGGAGCCAGTTGGGTTTTCCTCCATCCTAATCAGCAAATTGTAACCTGCTCCTTCCCATATGCGGCCTGACTAACGGTCCTGCCATACCTCTGGCAGGGGCACAGACAACTGGTTTCACACCTGCGATTGCACGTACCCGGCATGAAGGGAGAGAAAAGGACAGACAGAGCCACAGGTGTGAGAACTGTAGCTTTTGGACAAAAGGGTTGCAAAATAATGTCCCTGCCTGTCCCTCTTTGGCATTTCAGATCTTTCACGTAAATAAGTCCTCTCCCACGTGCTTGGGTCCTAAACCCACAAAAAAAAAATGGAAATCTCCTTTGGGCCCTGCAGCTGGTCCTTCTAACCAAAGGCTGACAGGGAGGGTACCTGCCTGTCTTATCCTCGAAGTCACAAGCTAAAATCTTTCCAGGACTGACAGGCAAAGGATGCTACCTCAGGGAGTTCCCCAAGTCACAGGAGGAGATCAAAAGTCCTAACTGAATAGTGCTCGCAGACAGACAGACTTGTATTGCCTGCACGAGGGCTGTGCAGCTGGGCTGATCCCATAGATTTAAAGTGCTTTGAAACATGCAGTTATTTAGATTTATACAAACACCAGGGCCATAGGCTCCAGGCATCCTTGGCATATCCAGTAAACACACTCTAAATGGTATCAGTACAATTCAAGATAATGGCACCAGCAAGACAAGTGGCATAAAAATCAACCAATCAACCGACCCACCAGTGCTCCCCTTGCCAAATCTCCCCCCTTGCCAGCCCTCTTCACTCTGTCATTTCCAGGTGGTGGGGGAATAGATGAGCTTTGCGACAGCACTGTATGACACCATCAGACACAGGGAACTTTGGAACAGGGTTAAAGTAGCAGTTGTGTATTGGTGTTTATCTTCAATATTTTAATATATATAAAACTGGTAAATCAGAGTGTGACCAAACTAAAAAAAAAAAAAAAAAAAAAAAAGGAGATACTCATTAAAGCATCCTTGCAAATTGATTTGCATACCTCCTGCTGCATTAGGCAGTGTGTGAACACAGTCCTGCATTTCCATAGGACTTGCAGGGTGACCAGGCTTTAAGTATTACTCACTAAAAATTAAAGCCAAACTGGACTCCTGCCCTAGGAAACTCGCCAGATTTCTGCTCTTAAAGGAATGATAAGCCTTTGGGATGCTGCTTTTCTGACTGTGCAAAATCAGGGTCAAGTCTGGGATAAGAGCTCCTCATTAAATAGCTCCAATCCTGCTTCCCTTAAATCTGGAGGGAAGCCTTCCACTAAGAGCAGGACCAGAACCCACCAGCAAGACAAAGGTGTGCTCCTGGCAGCCCAGATGGATTATATGAGGGCAAAGGGCTTTCTGAAGGTGTTCCTTCTAGGTATGTTGCTCACAAGAAGACAGGAAAGCCTTCCCCATCCTTTCCATTAAGCCCTCTGGTCCCATATTCTCACCAGTTTGCCTCAGCCTTTCAAGGGATGAGGTGGTGAGGGGGTTTCCCTGGTGTAACCAAGAGCAGGATGTGGGGCTCCTCGGTAAACAGTGTACGCTAAAGCTGACTTCATGCCACTGGAAAGCTGCCATGATTCTCTCCACGCACGAACCAAAACTCATCTGCTTTGCACATTTTCCTCCTAATCCAACCTGTTCTCCAGCTCATCTTTTCTTGTTTGTGATCAGTTTGGGAGGATTTGTGCCTCTGCGTCAAGGACAGTCTAGCTGCTTGCTTATGACAACAGCAAGAGGGCTGCAGGTGTCAAAAGGAGATTCCTGCAGTGAAAATCGTGGATTTAGTTCTGAGGAGACACAGATAGCGGGGAGTAAGACAGTGTGTGTGTCACCTGGTGAGAAAACAGTAGAGAGTGGCAAAGAGCCACGGCACACGCTGATTCAACGTGTGTTAAGTGTGTAGCAGGAGCAGAAATGTACACACAAAAGGGGAGAGGAAGTCAGCAGGTGTAACCCCATCAAGTTACACAAGACAACCCATGCTTGGGTTTACCGTTTTCACCTCATCGCTTCCCTTCCCTCCTATTGCTGCAGAAGCCACCCTCATCTGAGCATCCCCAAAGGCCCGTTCCACCTGGCACCCTCACTGGCCACTTCAAACCAAAGGCCATGGTTAATACTAACAGCTTTGCCAGGATTTTCTCAGACAGGGGAAATTTGCAGGTGATGTGAAGTTAGCGATGCTGGCTTTGTACAGCAGAGTATGACCCTACAGAAGCAGAGTACCTGTCCTCAGAGCAATGTCTCACCATCAAATGAGACAATTTCAGCTGAGCTGTGAGCTGAGCTGCCTCCAGGCTGGGACAGGCTCAGGCGACGTCCCCACTCTGCAGTCGGTCCCCCCTCGGCGCACAGCACACGTTTCGGTTTGATTGATTTTGTAATTGCTCGTTTAATTGAACAGTTACAGCAACACTATCAGGAAAAGGTTTCAGGGCTGGGAATGGGGGTGGGAGGGGGTGGGGGTGGAAGGGGAATTGGAGCTGGGGAAAGAGCAAAATGGGTTTTTCCCTTTCTCTTAAAATGAAAACAGAGAGAAGAAGAGGCAAGGAGCCGAGTTCCCTTTAGCAGGCACTGAGGAGGAGGAGAGCCAAAAACAATGCGTTACAAAAAGAAAAGAAGAAAAATTAGAAGTGGGTTGAAAAGTGTGGCAGGGCCAGAGGGTCCCAGGGACTGCTTAGCCTCTAACTGACATCCTTTTCCTGCTGGCTGTGAATGTGGGCATGAGGAAAATGGGCCACAGAGAAGGAAAGCTGGGAAGCTGTGTGAGCTGTAAGCGGGGGAACAAGCAGGAGGTGGGAGAAGATGCCTCTGTGCCTAAATAAAACATGCATGAGCAATATGGAGAGACAGGGAAAGACATACTTGTGTCAGAGATGCTGCAAAGAGCAGAGAGTGTATGAAAGCAAACCAGATGTGTACAGGCGGGTCTCCATTTCAAGCACAAGTAAGGGTGGTGTGTGTAGCATATCCTTGTATGAGAGGCAAACCTCAGGGGCCTGGGAGAGCAGACCAACAGATATACATAGGAAAGCTGGGATGGGTGAGAATAAGAGTGCACATATATGAAAGGAAAGCAAGAAAAATAGCAAGAAATATGGACATATCTGCAAAAGGTGGTGAGTGTGGGAGAAATGAGGCCACTTGGGTTTCTCGGTGAGCCTGCTATTGGGTACTTTCCACTGTCATGATGGGATAGGAGGTTGCCACTTTGCAGATCTGGTGCCACGCTGCTTTTCACATCTGGGACTGTGTGGGCATTACTTCCATGCGTCTGTGAACTTTTTGAAGCATTTCTGCCTCCAATCTCCATACCCTGCCTAGCTGGGTTTCCCACAGGGGTGAGCAGCTGTTGGCACAGTGGGACTTTGCATCACTTTTCACAGCATGCTTGTGTATACCCGTGTGAAGGGGTGGGCATGGACACGTGTGTAAATCCACTACATGCTCATCTGTGTGGTGGACATCACGTACCTCTGCTTCCAGTTGTGGCAGTGTCACTGTATGCCCCGCTGTGGTGTGCGTGTGACTGAGCAAGGAGCATGTGCTTGTTGGGTGTGTGTCAGGAAAAGGACAGGAGAATCCAGACAGGGTCAGGGGGGAAGGTGCACACAGAGGCCATGGTGCAGCTCCACAGCAAAGGAGATCAGGTTTCAGGAGAGCCTGGAGCTAGGGCTGGAGGGGGACAGGAGGTGGGCTTTGCTGCCTGCATTCCCTGGCAGGCAGCACAAGGCAGGTTTAAAGAATATCCTTCCATTTAGGAGTTTGTTTATTATTCTTAACTAAGCGGCTCAGACAGGCAAGCCGGCAGCACCATATCCACACTGACTTCCCAGGAAGGCAGGGAAGGGAGGGACAGGAAGGCAGATTTCCAGACTAGGGGACAAAGGGATTTATATACCGCTGGGCTATGGAAGCGGGCAAAGCCGCTTTGCCAACTATTTAAAAAGAGTGTGGAATACACCCAGCTTTGGGATGTCAGGGTGGAGTCTGGGTGGGGTGCAGCTGGAGTATGGCAAACAGGATCATAGCTGACTTGCTGTTCCAAAACCCAGCAGCACCTTTGAGTTGGCTGCTCCTCTTACACTTAAGAACTTCAGACTTTTGTCTGAAATTCCTCAGAACCAGGAGCAGAGTCAGCTATGTGTTTTCTAGGGAGGAGGGAGAAGTGATCTCTCCTCTCTGTTAAAATCCACTTATTCCATCGGGAGTCACAAGGCATCAAGATATTTGTGGTAACAGGAATTCCCTCACCTTGCAAGTGTGCCCATGCCAGGGAGTCAATGCACATCTCCCAGCTCTGTGTTTTGGCTTGTCTGGCCCATCTAGCAAGTTTTCAGCTACTGCAGCAATGACCAAGAACACAGCTACTTAGCTAGAAAGGAGAGAGAGTACTGGTGTGCAATTCTTACAGGAATAGACCGAATATATCTATGGACTCCCTCGAAGCATAGATGATGCAGAAGGGAAAAGGTCTGCACATCTATACATAGAGTGAAATACACAGGAGTATTTCCCTGCATATAGCTTGTGCATGCACACCAGCTCAGCTGAACACTGCCCATATGTGCAAAGACACACAGATCAGCATTTTTCAGCCACCAGCTTTCACATCTCTGGAGTCCAGTGTGCAAAGGGAATGCTGCAGATCCAGGTGACGGGGCACCCATCTGCAGCATATGAGCACACAAACCCACCCCACGTGTGAACGGGAGAGTTAGAATCCGTGCAGCTCAGAGGGCAGAACTGCAAGGGAGGGACTATCTTTGCCATTCGCTGAGTGCTGATGTGTGTGCTCACACTGTCATGAAAATGAGGTCAAGGAAGGTCATTCAGTTCAACAGTATAAATCAAGGAGGAAAGTAGAGTGGAAGCCTGTGAATACTCGGGAGATCTCACCAGTGGGGGGTGGCTGGGGGAGCGGAGGAAGGGCTAATGAGTCCGAGAATGCCACACACGGGTGAAGCAGAAAATAACGGTGAATGAAAGCAGCCAAACGGTGGCAGCCAAAACAGAAGGCAGGAAAGCCCAGCCTCAGGTCCTTTATCCTGCACTATAACCAATGCTTCGTGTTAACTCACAGGATTATTCTGCCAGAGCAGGCAGAAAGGCTCCACACCCTCCAGTCCCAACCCGCTGACAGGAAACCTTTCACTGGAAACTTGCTTGCATTCAGTGCAAAATGTCTCACTTCTGTTAGCAATTTGTTCCCCATCACAAGCATTCCTGGGAGAAGTTTGGCGGGGGTAGGAAACGGGCCAGGAGGGCTGCATGCGGGGCGCTTCCACCTGGCGACCTGGTTAATACCACAATGGAGCAGACAGCTGGCCTTTCACCACCTCTCGCTCTCCCCTGTGTCCTTCATTCCGCTTTTCACCACCTCCCCCTCCATTTCTGTCCTTTCTCCTCCCTTTTGCCAGACTCCTCACTCCCCTTCTCTGCTTCCCCTCTTCTTTCATCCCTTTATTTTTCTGCTGCCATGTGATCTTAGCACATTTGGACCTCAAGCTTTCTCCCCTGTCTGCAGGCCTCCCAAACTCATCACACCTGTGCCCCACTGTACTCTCTGGTATGGCAGAGCTCAGCACTTTCTCCTTGGGCTTGGTCTGAGTCTCCAAAATGCTTTTTGTGATCAGTCTTCCCCCAGCTCTCTCTGGACAGAAGTCTCCCTCTTCCCTTCCCCCTTCTCTTTCTCTCCCGCACATAATATTTTCCATATGAAGAAGCCTTCCTGAAGCTGCACACTGCCCTCTCGGCGAGTCTTAGGCGGGTTAGAGGAGACCCTGGGAGCCTTTAATCCTCTCTGTCTCGCTTGCTTTCATCCTCAGCCACAGCTGGACGCCCCATTGATGTGGAACAGACCAAACACCAGGCCTCTCGCTAAGCTGCTGCTGTGGGGCCTCTTCTCCTTCAGAGCTGAGTCCGTGGCCCATGTCCTGCTTACCGAGTGCCTGTCCCGGGTGCCCCACAGCCCCCGCACACACATGGCCAGCACCTCCGGCTCTGCCTCCCCCCCCAGCCATGCTCCTGCTCTCACTGCTCACTAAAGCTACCGTTTCCCTGAGCCACCTTATTCTAAGACAAGCCCCCACCTTTTCCCTTACCCCAGCATCTCCCTTTCTCAGGATTCTTTAGCACCAATTCCCCACTGCCTCGCACCCCTGCAGAGCATCAGGCCCAGGTGAGGGTGAAGGACTGGTTTGTGTTGCTCTGCTGAAGAAGCAGCTGGTGGTGATGGCCCCAGGGAGGGCCTGGCAGGCTCCATCATCTGGCAGATAAGGTCTAAAGGCTGGAGTTTGCTTACAGGTTTGGGAAGGAGGGCCTGTGGCTGGCTCATCAAGATCTCTCTTAAGGCACGCTGCAGGGTGAAGCAACGCTGTATAGCTTCTCTAAAAACTTTGCAGCATGTACGAGATGGGCCGAGATGGGCACCTGCCTCCTGGAGCCAGGGGAAACAGAGGAGTGAGACAGACAAACTGCCATACGCGGGCACCTGCCCACACCCAGCAGCGTGACACCGCAGGCTTTGGTCACTGCGGCCCGTGCTAGCTGAGCGGTTCATCTTCACGCAAAACACGGGGAATATCACAGAGGCCCTGCAAAGGGTGCCCAGCTCCCGGCAGCTACCCAGCTGCTCACGAGCAGACAGGGGACTTGGCTGCCGAAGCCCCCCTGCGAAGCCCGCTCCTGCAGACCCCAGCCCCAAGCCCAGCACCCCATTCCTGAGCTTCCTCTGCCCTCTAGTGGCCTCGCACCCCAAAACCAGCCCTTCCCTTGGCAGCACCCCGGGCTCTGCAAATGCTCCGAGCAGCCCCAACGCTGCCGCGACGGGGACCCCTCTGCCAGGGCTTCAGGACAACGCATAGGGCAGGTGGACCTAAAGCAGGGAAGTCTCTGTAAGACCACTGACATTTTAAGAAGTGTCTAATCCAAAGAGGTTTCTGTGGGTTTCACAACAAGGGGAGTACATCAACTGGAAGCAAGAATTTCTGAGGAAGGCAACAGAGAAGCATATGGTTTCATCCTTGATTGGGTGAAAAGCTCAAAAGAAACTTCAGGGGGCTTTGGGGCCTCCAAGTAGATAGGCAGGGAAGAGGTGGATTGATGAAAGAGTTCAGAGAAGGTGGAAAAAGGTGATGCAAGCTGTCAGAAACACAAGCTAAGGGGGAAAATTAGAAGATGGGGATGGTTAGTCTGCAGTGGAAAGACTGAGGGAAGGTATGGCAGGCATCAAGGTGTACAAAGCAAGAGAAAAGGACTAATGTGTTCTCCAAGTTCACAGGGGATACAAAAGGGAGCAAGGCATTTAAATAGCAGGGAGAATCACATATTGGGAGAAGCTTTCAAATAAGAATGGTGCAGCACTGGAATAGGTCACCAGGAGAATGCTGCAACCTAAACTAGTTAAACAGAGATCTTTAGAAATTACATCGAGAGAGCTGATCCTACTGTGTGTCACTGGGCTAGACTAAGTGACCTCCTGAGATAACATTCATCTTATTTTCTGTGTTACTATAATTAAAAGCCATATTGAACCTCTGTCAGAGACGCAGCAAAAGAACCAACTTCATTACTTCCTTGCTGCTCCTTAGTGACCAACATGCTGGGTCCTGGACAGACATCTCTTCATGACCCATCCTGCCCTGAAGAGCTTCTCTCCTCAAAGACAGGACCTCCAATGGACATGGCAGATGCCGATGTTATGGGAAAGGATGAGGCATTACAATGCAGCACAGTTCTTGGCTCAGTTTGTAGTCAACCGGTTGCAGAAACCAAACTAATTGCAGACTCTTGGGATTTGTTTGTAAGAGAACAAGTGCATTCCCCCTTCTTGTTACTGAGCATCAAGTGCCTGATGAGAGAGGGATTTGGGGACAAGACAATGCGAAGATATCTAGCACAAAATGATTAGCCAGAATGTATTGTTAATAAGCTGCTTATTCATATAATTGGAAACTATTTGCAGCCAGGGTGTCAGTACAGTCTTTCTGCACTGCTCTGATGGAGCGAGGCAGGTAGGCACAGGCCCAGGGGAGACCACTGTGAGCGCATCTGCTGGCAGCGAGGAGGCAGCAGAATTTACTGCCATTACATTTCTTTACTGTCACCACCTTGAAGGGCAGAGAAGGGCACCGGGATTTCAAGGGGAGGCAGAAGGGAATCTGCCAAGCCCCACTGACTAGAGGCATGTTTCCCAGTATGACAAGCACAAGGTGTGTGGGAGCAGAGTGGAAGGACAGGCCTTCTCCAGTATCCTCAACAGCAAGAATGAGAGTAAGGCCAAGAAAGCACGGAGTCAAGATAAATAAGATCTGCCGCTACTTGTGCTTCCCAAAGCAGCTATTTGAGCTAGAGCCAGCTGCAGAAGATCCACAAGTGAGTCCACCCCAGAGCTGTGACAGCCATTGCTAAAGGAAGACTTTGGTTGTGGCTGATGCACCCATGGTGGCTTGGTGATTGAACTGGAGGTTTCCACAGCTGGCTTTGTCCTGATTTCCAGGAGGCAGAGTCCCTTGGGGGAGGCCAAGGGAAAGAGGGGGAAAGCTACAGAAGCTGTTCCCCATTCCCTCTGCCAGCTCTGCTCAGCTGGTGCAAAAATACAGGGATGTGGCATTGCACCTGCCCCATGTTTTAATCCTTCCCTCACCTCCACTGTGGTTGAACCCAGGCCTGCAAAGCACCCAGGTTCAGAATCAGCCACATGGAAGTTTATGTGCTTCTAAAAACTGAAACAGTTCTCCATTTATCTGAGGCCAAGGGCTGGCTGATTTTAATGATGTTGCTAGTGTCAAGGGGTCTTTCAGGGATAACATTGAAAGTGCAGCAAGATGGTGAAGCTGATGCAATGGGGGGAAAATAGCTTCTCCTTGAATTCTGCCTAATACATCTGTCTCTTCTGAACTGGCTGAGCTCTGTTGATATGAACAATTCAATTATTTAAGTATGAATTTGGTTATAAAACAGCAGTGAAGGATTTCTGTGCCAAGCCAAGTGGTAAGCCACTAAACTCAACCACTTCTTCCAGCAGTACCAGTGTGGGATAGGCAGTACAGAGAGAAGGTATCTACTAATCCTCTCATCTGCCCTCAGTGGTGCCCTGTCTCTTGGCCCCAAGACAGGCATGGAGCCAAGATTCCTCCTGCTTCTGCTCTTCTATTTTTCAGGTAAGAGAAGGGGTGAGGCAGTATAAGAGTCAAGGGAAGCTCAGGTACAGTGTTTCTCTTTCATTTGTCTAAGGTCCTATATAATGTGTGATATTCAAGTATTAGGAAAGGAATTTTTTGAAAGTTTCTACCACCACAGCAAGTTTCTTTTCAGATTGAGAAATTCTCTGCACTGCTACAAAACAAGATGGGCCAGCTCCAGTTCCTATTACCTGGAGATTCTGGCTTCTCCAGGACTATAAGCCAAGTCACTCTGGGCACAGTCTCCCCTTCCAAAACAGGTATAAATGTGTCATGCAAACACATCCCCTGGCACTGCCTGGCCCAGCTCCACCACTCCCTGAAAGGACCATGTTGTCACTAGCTCAGGGGACAACCGTCCTGGCAGTGATTCCTTCTCTGCATGTGCAATATTTAGTAGAAATCAGTTACTTAAGGACAGGCTAAGTCTGTGTGAATCAAGATAGGAAGGCCTTAAAGCATTTGTTTCATGGCTGTTAAATGCCTCTTAGGAGTTGATTATTAAGATGCAGAACCTAGGGTACTGAGACACACCAGACTCATTGCACAGAGCACTGCACCTTTGATGCAGCACAAAAAGCAACTCTGAAGGGAAGGATCCCTCTGAAAGCCTCTGTCAAGGAAAACGTGAGTCTTTGGGAGGCAGCAAGGAAGCAAATGTACATAAAAGAGTTGCTAATAATTTTGGAACTGGGATCATCCAAATTACAGCAGTGTAATACTATTTCAGCAGCCCCCAGGAATGACTCACAGAGATTTACTATCACACAGAACTGACAGTCTTCTATTTCCTTACCAAACCTTTTATATCCTCAGTCTTTTGAAGCCTCCACAGAACCAGCTCAGGCCTGTTAACTATTCCATAGAGGGAATATAATTCCACATATATTTGTCCTCACTGTATCTCTCAGCAGAAAGCTTGAATAGGTATGAAAAGATCTGTCCCTGAGAACAGTACTAAGCTGCTACCAAAGCTGGAGAATCTCCTCATCTTTTGACGGCCACAGTTTCCTGCCTGATCCCTCCCTTTCTCTTGAATACACACACTGAACGCACCAGCCATCACAAGAGCTTGTTCAGAACTACAGTGGAGCTGGCACTGAGCCACACAGCATAATTTCTTTGGGGTTTTTTTAATGGACTGTTTCCGACTCATGCTCAAGCAGGACAGACTAAAACCAAGGAATCCTCCAACATTACAACATAAAGAACAGTTTCTATACCAGGTCTTCACAGACAGTCAGGAATCTTTAGTTGAAGAAAACTATAGTGCAAATTTGTGATTTTTAACCTCAAACCATATTTGCTTTCTGTGAAAGATCATAGTTTTTACTTAAAGTAAATTCATGTTATCCTTTACAATACAGTGAAAAAATAATTTGTAGTAAGGAAAAGATCCCATTTTCCTATTAGCAATGCAAAGAAGTGCTGAGATACAACATCACTTATCTTCTCTTTTACTGGAGAGAAATAAATACTGGAAATTCTGAAAATAGGGCTAGAAGTCTATTCTCCCTGTATGGCACATCACAGCCTCTTGAACAGGGAAATGTTCCTAAGCCAGCACTGAAACAACAGCATTCCCTCTGCCAGCCTGGAGCTTTATCCGCTCACACAACTCGTGACACTGCATGAGGCATGGACAGACCCACGCCATAAGAAACGCTGCAGAACTGGCTTCTGCAGATGCTCTGCTGCCTGCTCTCTTACAGTCCTCTTCCCTACCCTTGTTCTGTCTTATTTGCTGCAAGGTTCATACTGATAAACAGGCAGACAAGCACAAAAATGACTATAAATCTATGCATATGATAAATAACCATGAAACCTGGGGGAAACATTTGAATGTTCCCCAGCCTCCCCTTCTCCCTTACCTTTTGTTACCTTATTGCTAGCTCACATGCTCCTCAGACCAAGAATTCAAAACAAAATGCTATTAAAATTTGCTACATTAGTCTCCTTTTTCTCCACTTCTGTGGAAAAAAAGGACAAGTTATTTTAAAGCTTACCTCAATTTTATGTTCTTTCAAACATTTTTGCAAGAGACTTGTCTGCCTTTTTTTCCCCCAAAAACCACAACCTGAGATAAGGCAGCCTGAGAATTTACTCAGCAACTCCTAGCTTGCTAGATTCTTCCACAGTCTGAAAAAAAGAGTGACTTCCTCTACCAGAGGTTTTATACTAACTAGTTGATAATGGGCTGAGGCTGCTCAGCTGTGAACACTGATGAGTTTCTCCCAGCACTGCTGTGATCATGGTAACAGGAGAGATGGAGCCCTTATATCTTGAAATTGCTACTACACCTAAATCCAGTGGTTGCTTTCTGTCAGAACTGGGGACACTGTGGGAAAATAAGTTGTTATGAGAGAGCAGGGGTTGTGTGAGGTACACAGGGCTGGGGTCCCAGCTGAGGCCAGGGTCTGGGTTTCACCTGTGAGGACTTTAGCCCACAGTGGATATGTCATTCATGAAAGATGTGTCATCATGGCTCTTAGCTGGGATTTACGCTGTGGTTCTTATGTTCTGCAGTGGTCCAATATCACTCTGATATGGAGCTGAAGAGTCTTTCTGTTGTATGTCCCTATAATGTCCAGAACTACAATGCTACAAGGAAAGCCCAGTGCTGAAGGAAAGATGTGATCTCTTGCTCTGCATGGATTACCACCTATCAGCATGTCAAAACAAGGTTCATTCTGAGAGCAGCAGTATCCTTGATGACACCCAGAAGGAGACAGTTGCTGACACAATGCAGAAACTGAAAGTTGAAGACCTAGGAGTATATTGCTGTGCACACTGTACATGTTCTCATTTTTCCCAAATAATTGAGATTAAGTTCTCTGTTTCCAACAGTGAGTATTTCTTTTTAAGGAAAATGAGGGGCATTTTGTAGATTTCTGCCTCATTTTATCTTCTTAACTTTTCAGTGTTTTGCATTACCCTCTCGCAGGTTACTGAGGAATAGCCATAGCAGGTCAGAACAAAGGGCTCCAATACTGGTTGAAGCAGATAATTAGGAAGGAGTATAAAAACAGAGAAGCACATAGAAACAGCTCTCCAGAATACTCTCCCAGCCTCCAGTGATTTTCTGGAGAGGATATTTTTGTTATAAGAGCAATGGCTCCATTCTTTTTTCTCTTTAATTTATCTGCTTGTTCTGCTGATACATAAAAACTTCTAGTATATGAACAACCTGTGGCAGTGAACTCCGCACTCAACGCATGTGTGGAGAATTTCCTTTTCTCCTAACTAGTGACTTCCTTAGATACAGAATTATTGCTCCTGTTCTCTTTCTCCCTGCTATTCCTGATTTTATAGACTTTTGCAATATTACCCCTGTCATTTCCTTTCCAAGCAAAAAGTTGTTTTAGTAATTTCTTGTGCACAAGGTGCTTCAGATCTTTCTCTGTTTTGCCTGGTTTTCTCTGATCACCAACTTGGCTGACAAATTCAGAGCAGTCTCCTGATGTTTCTGTTACAAGAAGCTTTGCTTTGTTTGGGGATAATATGATTATATTATTCTAAACTTGCTTCAGAAGGACAGAATATTTTGGATGCTTTATTTAGCATCCCAGTTCAATTCAAGTCTCCTGTAGGTAAAATGCCTGTGAACTGGATTACAGTATTGTGCTTATTCTAATTGCAGGAGGCTGATGTAATTGGACAGTTTGTCTGGACCTTACCAACCAGTTTGACATTTTCCAGAAACCCAAGGATATGTAGTGAGGGAGATGCAGTCTCTCTGCTGAGTGCCCATACAACATGCAAGATTACAAGGCTGTGTGGAAAAGCCTGGTGCAAGACAGTCGGGAAAGAGTGTGCTGTCTCGGTCAATACAGAAAAGACAAGCAGTCAGTGTGAGAATAACACTCAGAAAGGAAGATACACCATGAATGAAGACACCCAGGAGGGAGTTCTTAGCATCACCGTGGAGAAGCTCACAGTACTGGTGGACTGGGGGACTACTGGTGTGCTCTTTATGATGACTCTCACCTCTTTCAAATACAGGAAATTAAGCTGGCTGTTTTTGTAGGTGAGTGTCTCTTTTTTTTTTTTTTTTTTTTTTTTTTTAATTAGAGAAACTCCTTACTCCTCATTTTCCTTGCAGAGGAATTCATTTCCCAGGATTGCTGCCCCTCCTGCTCTACCTGTTCTCTGCCACTCATTCAGTCATGCCTGTGGAGACATTACTGTATAATGTGCAAAAACCAAATGGTTCTGGTTTGGTTTCTCCATCTGGGCACTCTGGGGGTAGGCACCCCAAGGGGTCTGTGCATGGCAGAGAGCACAACGACCAGGCGAGAGCAGCAAAGGGCCTTTGCCATCAGGACGGGCTGAGCTCTACTCACAACTACTTCCCCAAATGCACTCTGAAATTATCTTAATATCAGTTTTGTTGCAAAACACAGTGAAGGATTTCCGTGGGAAAGCACTGCCTTCAGCAGCGTCACTGTGATGTGGGAGGGCTCACAAGGCAGACACTTTTGAACGGGACACGTTTGGGCAGCCCCCAGCAATGCCCCTTCCCTGGGCTTGAGGACAGCCATGGAGCTGGGAGTCCTCCTCCTGCTGCCGCTCTGCTTCCCAGGTAAGAGAAGGGCTGGGCATGCCTCAGGCTTCCCGTGCACCCGGGGCAGTGGAACATCCTTCCCCACCTCCTGCTGCCTGTGGAGCTCCACAGTGAGAGGGAATCCAACGCCAGCAGGACTGAGCTGGGCAACTCGTGGCAGAGGTGGGGAGGAAAGGGGTAGCCCCAATTCCCACCACCACACACCTGGCTCCTCCAGGTTCCCAGGACAAACCACCCTGGGAGCACAGAGCTGCGGCCTCCCCTAGTTGGGATTTCCCATCACACTGCCTGGCCCTGCTCAGCTCCTCTAATTGCAGCTGTGGGTCAGGACAGAGCTGTCGGGGGGCACCTGCCTGCCTCCCCTGCCATCCCAACAGAAAGCACAAAGCTTTCAGCATGGGGTAGGTTGGGGAATCAAGGTAGCCCTGCACCTAGCACAGCGTTGCACCCAGGAGTCGCTGGGCATCCTCCGAGGATGTGGCACGGAGGGGCTGTAGGCTGTTGGGGACAAGCTCAGGCTCGGCCATGGATCGAGCATTTCATCCCCAGCACATACACTGGCCCGGCTCCTCAGGGCCACTGTGTAGGGAGGGGTTGGTCTCCATTTTGCCTGCAACCAGGAGCAGTAACAACGGGACGGGACTGCTGCAGCAGCTCCAAGCACTGCACTATGCACAACTTCATTTAGACTTGAAGGTCCAACTCCTCTAGCACCCGCATGTCTGTGGGTTTTAAATCAAAGATACTGGATTTTAAATTGCAGATGCGATCCCAGCTCAAATCTCAACACTGCCCACCAGAAATCAACCTTCCTGTTTCCAAATAGGTGAATTTAGCAGGGGGAATGGATCTTGATTTTCAGAGTTTCTCCAGCCACAAGTGCCCATGTGGGAAGGTCGGAGGCAGAGTTTGTCTGTGTTCACTGGGAGGCTGTGGGCAGCCCTGCATCAGCTCCCCTCTCCCTCTCCACATCTATTTACAGGTTTTCAAGCTCAAACATCTGATTCTGAGGAGAGACTATCAGAAGGAAGCACTCTGCATGTCCAGTGTCCTTACACTGCAGGGGTTACCTACCAGCAGCAGAAAGTCTGGTGCCGTGTGAGCAATAACAAATATGAGCCTTTAGTGGAGACGAGCAGGCCAACAGAATACTCATACAGAAACCAGGCCACAAATGGGAAAGTTACAATAGAGGATGACAGCATGCGTAAGACTGTGTCCATCACCATGACTAACCTCCAGGCAGAGGACTCAGGCACATACGTCTGTGCTTTCTTGTACTACTCCAGTTACAGCTATTATCTACTAAAGATGATTTCACTGAGTGTTTTCAAGGGTGAGTACCTTGGGTTACCAAGGGTAAGGGAGGCTGGGAGGCACATGCCCACCGCTTGCAGGTCAGTGACCACATTTGCTATTTTGCAGAGCTGCATAAGTCGGAGTTGGAGACTGTCTCTGTGCAGTGCAAATACAGCGCCTTGGTACACAGCACAGATGTAAAATTCTGGTGTCAAGAAGGTCAGACTGGCTGTAAAGTCCTGGTGAGGACGGATTACCCTTCAGCACAGGGTAACAGCAAAGCTCTGGAACACAGAACAGTGATCCAGGATGACACCCAGAGAAGGACTGTCACCATCACCATGCAGAAGCTTCAGGCCCAGGACACCGGTGTGTACTGGTGTGCATTCTACCGTGGCGCTCATACCATCCAGATAATGGAGGCCAGGGTCTCTGTGTTCAAGAGTGAGTACCTACTGGCAGCCAAGTGTGGATGTCAGCAGACTTCAGCCCCACCTTCCCTGCTTATTCTCCCTCCCATCCTGTGCCATGCCACTGAGGAGCCCAGAGCTGCCACCGTGCAGCTGCCACCCACCTCTCCCTGTCTGTGTCCCCCTGGGCAGACACGCCAGTGGCTGCCCAAGAGGCCTTTGGAGCCAAAGCTCAGGCCTGGCCCTTCATGCTCTGTCTGCTCCCATCAGAGACTCAGGGGAGGTTCCCATGAGCTCCCACAAACGGAGCCGCCGCTCTTCACAACTGCTTCCACAGGGCTGGTCTCAGGGCCTCCAGGAGCATCTTCCCCAGCTCAGCACTTGGCTCACTCATGCTGGACGCTGCTGTAGACCTCCCCCACTGCCAGGGATTGTTTTTCCTCTGGCCCCACAACTGCCAGCCCTCCCTGGTCCTTGCCTCCCAGACCCTATGGGCTGAACACATGTGGTCCCTGGGGGAACCAGCGGAAGGGGACAGGACCCATCCAATTTGTGACTCATCTCTGCACAAGTAATCTGGGTCCAGCCCCCTTCCGCTCCTCATGTCTGGAGGTAGAAGGAGATCCAGCCTACAGCATGCATTCCAGTGATGGGGAAGGGGTGCCACTGTGCCTGCTTTTGGATCTCACCAAATGTGCCGGGTGTTTTCCAGGGACCCAACAACACACAGCCAAGAAGTCAGGCAATTTCTCTGTCCAGTGTTCATACAATGCCCTAGAGTATGGGGCTGCGAGAAAAGCCTGGTGCAAAGAGGTTGCTGAGAAACCATGTACCATACTGATCACCACAGATTTGAAGCCCTCAGGATACCCCAGGACATTTCAGCAAGGCAGACTCACAATCCAGGATGACACCCAGAAGGGAGTTGTCACTATCACCATACGTGAGCTGCAGGCACAGGACTCCGGAGTGTATTTGTGTGCGCTTTATGAACATGGTTATATTTTCCGAATGGAGGAGGTGACGCTCAATATTTCTGACAGTGAGTACTGACCTGCAGAGAAATGTGGTTGGTTGTAGATTCCAGACTCACTTTCCTACTCTCTCCCTCTAGTCTCTGCACTGCCCAATTTACACCACTTCCCGCACTACAACTGGTTGCATTTCCTTGCCCAAACCCCACATCATTGTACCTTCTCACACTAACCATGCTATGGAACAGCAGCAGGGATCAGAATTGAACCACACTTGTGTGCTGTGGTACTTCTCTTTTACCTGAGAGCAGCTTCAGTCATTTTCACAGAAGTGTTTCTGTCACTCATGATAGCAGTCCTGCCTCTTTATAGCAACTCAACCCTTGGCTTTCATAGACTATTAAGAGCTTCACATTTGGTTGCCAAGGGGACAACCTTCAGACCCATATTTTAAAGATTTGTGATTTTGAGGTTTTACTTCAGCATGATGTTTCAGCAATCTGTGATAACACTTAAGCACCTGATTGTGGCAGATCATTACCGTGGTGCAGCCCGTCTTTCAGGAATGTGGCAAAGCAGCACTGAAGGGATATGGCAATCCAGAAGATAAGGAGGAAACTCCTAACACATGCGACTGAATGCAGTCTCTAAGTGAGCAGGCTCCTGCACGCACAAACTCCCCTGGGCACAGAAACAGTCCTGGAAGCAATTCTTGCAGCCGAGTCTTTCATGGACAATGCTCTTTGCTTAGTTTTCAGCAAGCCTCTGTCTGCTTAAGCACGGAGTCATTAAATACTTCATTGCTACCTAAAGATCTTTGCCGCAGAACATATCTGTTTGCACTTATAGCACTTCCTTCTGCCATGCACTGGGGTGGGTACACACAGAGCAGGGTTGCTGCTGCGCTCCTTGTCCCCCCTCCCTCCTATATTTTGATCCTTACGTTGCTTTGCCTGCTGCCAGCAACTCTTGATGACACAAGCTACAGCCCGAGCAGCTTGTCTGTGCTGGGTGTCACAGCGGGAGTAGATTTACATCCATGGTAGCAATGGCAGGGAAGTTGATAAATGCAAAGCAGCCCAGTAGTGATTATTCTTCTCTTCATGTTTGTGATTGCAGAGTCGGCTGGAACAACTTTGTCAGGTACTGCAGGCACAAGTCAAGCAACGCCTTCTGGCGACGACCCAAAACTGAGGTAAAGCCTAAAAAAAGTCTCTGAGCTTGAACACAGAGATGAGTTATTAATGTCTCATCCACAATACACCTGTCTTTCTGGGGTAAGCAGTCTCTGGGCATTCTGAAGACTTCTGCTTACAGAGAAATTAGATAACAGGCATCCTTACCAAAGATGGCCTCTCCTCTTCCAGCTCCTGCTCAGAGTGTAATTATAAAGGAAGAAGCAGATTGGTAAAATCAAGTCACAGCTTTCTGGAATGTAGATGCCTATCTACTTTTTTATCCTTATCTATTTGGGCTGTGCTCTTTGCAGCAATAGAAACACCCAGATTCTGCCCCTAAGCCTTTCTGTCTCGACTTTGCTCATTCCTGTCCATGAATATTTAACAACAAAATAGTCCTTGGCTGCTATTTTATCCTTCTATTTACCAGGCTGTTAAATGTAAAGGATTTTCTTCACGTTGTAGTTTAACCCTAGCCAGCAACCAAGCCCCACACAGCCGCTCACTCACTCCCCTTGCAGTGGGATGGGGGAGAGAATTGGAAGACTGAAAGTGAGAAAACTCATGGGTTGAGATAAAGACAGTTTAGTAGGTAAAGCAAAAGCCACATGCACAAGCAAAGCAAAAGAAGGAATTCATTCACCACTTCCCATCGGCAGGCAGGTGTTCAGCCATCTCCAGGAAAGCCTGGCTTCATCGTGCCCTACAGTTACTTGGGAAGACAAACACCGTAACTCCAAATGTCCCACCTTTTCCTTCCTCTTCCCCCAGCTGTATATGCTGAGCATGATGCCATATGGTCTGCAATATCCCTGGGGTAATTTGGAGTCACCTGTCCCAGCTGTGTCCCCTCCCAACTCCCTGTGCCCCCCAGCCTGTTTACTGGTGCAGTGGGGTGAGAGGCAGAAAAGGCTTTGAGGCTGTGTAAGCACTACTCAGCAATAACTAAAACATCTCTGTATTATCAATACTGTTTTCAGCACAAATCCAAACCACAGCCTCATACTAGCTATTATGAAGAAAATCAACTCTATCCCAGCCAAAACCAACACACTTCACCTTTGGACATCTTCTGTCATCAACACTACAGCAGCACCTAAGAGTAACAATCATACATCAGTTCCAATGTGCTAGGTGCAGCAAAACACAGGCAGAAAAGGCAGTACCTGCTCTAGAGAGCCTGGAATTGAGCTCTGAACTTTGAAGAGTGGCTTGTTTTGAAAGCCTGGAAAGTAGTTTAGGAAAAGCTCAGAAGGCACAGCCAGGCAGGAAAATTATTGCTGCAGGAGAACCAGACTCTCCTGCCAAGTGCATAAAAGCTACTCCTGTCCCTTTTTTTGGTCACTGTTTGGTAATTGGCTGTGCCAGCATCATGGTGTGCTACCATATAAAACTGGTAACTCCTTTGCTCTCTTGACTTCAGCTCAAATGCAAACTTCTTCATCCTACTCTATGGGGTCCTGAGCATCCTGCTCATCCTGGCACTCATCAGCTTGATAACACTGTGCATCAGGCAGCACAAGCAGCTGAAGAGAAAAGGTATGTGGAGACTGGTGATGCCTCACGTTCTAGTCTGTACTAAACAGGGCTTTCTCTGACCGTCCCTTTTTCACTCCAGGAGAGCTTATTCCCAACTCACAGTGTCCTGGAGAAGATAAGGCAGGTGCAGCCCGGGAAGCCTCAAGGCAGGCTCTTTGCTGTGCTCTCCTCTCGCAATAAGTCAAACCCATGTTCCTCAAGACTGCACAGGACACCTCCTAACATGTTAGAGGAGAAGTAAATTGAGAGCAATGTGTTCACCAGATTCAGGGTAGATGGGTCCCACTGGCACACCCATTGCTTCTATCATTGGGCAATCCCACAGCCTTCCCCAAAACTCCTGAAGCATAGGCAATGCCCAGGCATTTCATGGACTTCTCTACTTCTAAAACCTCTGATTTTGGTTCATTCCAAAGGTAACGGACAAGCAGATCACATTTATGAGAAACCAGAGGACACAGCACAGGTAAGGAAAATGATAGATTTCCCATATGGTACTGAATCCCTTACCAACAGGCTGTGAGGAGCTGTCTGACCCACCTGATGAGGACGTTGGTGCTCATTTTTTGTTGTGCATGGGAGGGGAAATGGTACGTAATGTCACTAGAGAGGGGAATGTTCCTAGCTGGAGAGGGGGGTTTGTGTAATTAATGTAAGGAAATTCCAGTAGGAATAAAGCACAGTGGAGCAAAATCTAGTGATCTGTGAAAAATGACTCAAAGACTAGAAACCAAGGTTAGATGATGAGGTTGCAACCAGTATGCAGGAGAGGTGATGAAGGAAAGAGTTTTCTTTTCTTTCACCTCTGTCATGACCAAAGGTAAATTTTCACATGGCTTTTCCTTTCCTCCTGGGAAAATCCTGTTCTTTTGATAACAGCTGTGGCCTGGCACTGAATCGTGTTAACAAGAGGTTTCTCTTTCTTTTCATAGCTTGACAGCACTGAAAGACTGGAAAGTCCCAAGGATGACAGCAAAGACCTAAAATATGTTACCCTGAACTTTAAATCCAAAATCATCCTTCAGGATCCTCTCTACTGTAATGTTGAACCAAGTCAAGCTCACATGAAACCCAAAGATGAAAATGTGGAATATGCTATCATTGCAGTCAAGCAGTAACCAATGCATGACAAAGGATGAAACACAGAATCCCAAAACAATCCAGAAATGGAAGAAAAGAACTGGAATACAAAGGGGGAATGAGGAGTAGAAGGTGTGTCGATGGACACTGGGGAAAGATCTAAGTTTTTGCTGCCATGTGTATGTTGCCTATGCATTTTAAGACCTCCTATTAGAGTCTAGTAGAGAATTTTGACACAAGTGTGCAGATTCTCTCAGGACAGAGAGGTGCTGGGTAATTCCGAGGATCCCTTGCACATCTTCTTTCTTCAATTACATTAAAATGCAGACACTTTGGAGAGGCAAGTGTGGAGGACTGACCTTTTGAAAAAGGATATTCATCTGGATATGGATGGGTTTGGTATTTCAACTATATTCACTGGTAGAAACTCTATCCTATTCCTAAGGGTTCAGCTACTATGGCCAAGGAAACTCATTCCAGTGCTGTAGGGATAAAACTCCAGCCTTGCTGTGTCTGGGTTCATTTGCCGTGAGCACTGGATTATAAGAATAAGCAGAAACAATAGCTTAAGGGTGTGTTGCAACATGATGATATGCTGCATTGCAAACTTTGCAAACTGGGGATTGTGCTGTCTGAATCTGAGCACCAGACAATCTTGTAGCTACAAAAGAACAGTGCATACATGTAATAGGTACACTTCTTGAGACCTAATGCAAATTCCCATATAACCTAAATTTATCGGTCTGCTAGGGTAAGAAGTAAGATGGTAAGAGGCTTTCAGACTAAAGCTAAATGTTGAGCTTTAGATCAAGAAATAGAGCGTGCATGCTGGAGTTTGGGGGTCAGAGGGAATGAAGTTGATGACAATACTGACTGCATGTACAAGTGTCCCTTTACAGAGTGCAGAGGGTTGTGGGATGGATTCGAGCATGGCTACTGTGGGTTACACTAGTGAGAGTCTCCAACACTGCACCTTCTAGGAAACTCAATTATTTCCAAGTTTGAGATTTGCTCTCTGGGTTATCCACAGCCACAGCATATTTATGCAGTCTTTGAGGCCTGTACATTAAAACCAGAATGAAGCAGCAGCTGAAATCTGAAGTTACAGGTATAGTGTCCCATGTGTAGCTTGTGCAGATGCCCCATCCTTTCACCACCTCCTAATCAAAGGCCCTTACTTTATTCAGCAACTTCTGGGTGGCCTGTTGCCTTACACCCTTTGTTCCAAGAACACGCAAACTGTCTGCTTACACCAAGGCAGTGTGGAATCAAGACAAGGAGGGAGAACAAAAATTAGTATTTCTGGAGAAAGAAAAGAAGGGAACAACATGTGGTATTGCACTAGAGGAGTGGACAGGGCACGGGGATGTTTTTGAACAGAATTTGCCTTGCTGTGCTAACTGCAAGGATGGTCCCCGAGACAGGCACGAGGAAGGTCTGTACACACTGTAGCGCTGAGCGAGAAGCTGGCAGGCTGCGCGAAGAAGTTGCAGGAAGTATGACACAGACAACAAAGGAAGAAGTATGAACATAAAAGGGCTGGTCTCAACATCGGGTATGTAATAGAAGGGACACAGTGGTAATTAAGAGTGGATTATTTACAGATGAAAATGTCCAAGTAAGTCAGACACACGATACATTTCTAGATCTCCAGTGCAGCTCTGATGTAGGCTGGCAATTTCCAAGAGCTGCCACAGGAACACTAGACTGGCTGGGATCTCATCAAACCCTACTATCCCAAATAACCACACCATAAACTATCAAGCATGTTTTTCCAAAGCATTTGGTCTCTCACCTTCGTTGTTATGAGGCACCTTTGCATCTCTGCAGGAATAGCTATGCAGCCAGTCTCAGATATAGCTCTGTTGTTTTGCAGCACTGTGCTGGACTTCAAACAGCTCTTCCCAGACTATTCACCAGTGCAGCTGGTTCTTGGTAAGTTTGCTGGAAGACCAATCCAAACCAGCATGCCTATTTCCAGCACTTTTTAATTTTTTGGCTATACCATAAAAAGCAAGCTTTTGTGGCTTCTTCTAAAGTCACAGGAGACCAGAAGTGTGTGTGCAGCTTCATGGGAGAGCTCACCAGGGCCTTGGAAAATGATACCATTACTTCCCTGTCTCTGCTGGAAATACTCCAGATGACACATTTGCTGCCTTTATTTAACAGTCATGTGGTGAACAATATGAAATGAGTTTGCTGGGGCTCAGCTCAATTTCTCCAAAAGACCAAAAACCCTGACACTTTATTTGGCTGCACTAAGATCTGCAGACAGGTGGCAAATTAAGGGAGCCTGAACAACTTCTTATTCCCAAGCCAGTCACATTCGATAGGCTTCTCTTGATATGGCTGCAGCAGGGAAGCTGATCTATTTTTTGAGATTTTCAGAGTTGACATGTTTAACTTGAAATGACAGAAGGAAATAGAAGATGGTTCTGGAAATGGTTCATTCAGCCCAAGATTCCCCTGTTTTCTATTCGTGCAGTCAGTTACACTGGGTCAAACAGTGGAAGTGTAATAGTAGAAAACGATTGAGTGGAAGAGAGACATTTTCAGGGAGACAGTTGCTTCTGATCAAAGAGAATCCAGATTTGTGCTCACTGGAGCAAGAATGAACAAAAACTGCAATCAGTAAGCCTCACAGAATTTCTGGATACTGTAAAGTACCATTTTCTTAAACACTAATTAGAGGAAAGAAAAGGAAGGCACATTAATGAATGGATAGACCTGCAGGTTTATCTGCCTGTTAAGAAGCAGACAGAACACAAGAAGGCAGGGTCTTTTGGTATTTGCATGGAAGATGTCCAAGTAAATAAATTCAAAAAAGAAAAAATATTAACCCATCGACAGCATACCAGTTTGCTAATACTAAAGGAGGTTACCTTAACTGCAGTCCTGAACTACTGCATCAGTATGGCACTGATGGGATCTGAATCAATGCCCCCATCCCTTGATCTTATGTCCTTTCTGCTAGGTACGAAATACAGATGTCTGCTTTGCTCATCTAAAGCACCTCACAGCTTCACCCAACACAGTGTTGTTATCTTCTTGTCTTCAGTTATATGTCAAATAAGAATGATGCGTGCGCAAGCTCTTCTAAATCTTTCTCCTGAAAATAACCCACTAGATTATGTCCTTGCCCTTCTTTCACCCTCATGATGCTGACTGAGCTACCTGCAGAGTGTTGATGAGAGCTGCCCTTTTCCTTTTGGCTTTCCAGAAATTCACCTTGTGCAAAGTTTGCATGTAAAGCCTGCTCTGGTGGACAGGCATCACTGCTGCGCTGCGTGGGACTCCCAGTACCCGGGTTACAGCTCATCACATGATGCTCTCGTTCAGGCTGTCTAGACTAAATCATGGTTGTGAGTGGGCAATGCTGATGCCTGAATTTTCAGCCCACGAGAGAAATGCCTGTCCCCGGTGAATTGCTCAATAGGCAGGATGAAAAAGATGCCAAGTTCCTGTGCTCATTCCTTCCGGCAGAGAACGGAGGAGGGAAAAGCAAGCTGCTCTTGGGCAAGAGCCCTTTTCACTTTTCTTCAGACTCCTCTCTTGTGCCCTTTGCTGTTTGACTGACATGGAGAAGCTTGTGCACTTCATCTTCTTGGTCTTCTTGTCAGGTAAGAAAGTGTACGTGGCCTGGGGTTTTGGTTAACAGATAGGGCAAAGGATGGCTGCAGAATTTAGGCTCTACTTGTACCGTGTATAAGATTAATGATAAAGCTATGGGAAAAGACTGCACAGGTCTTGAAACACAGTAGCTTTTTCCTGGATGCAAAGGCATCTTTGTTGTAGCATGCAGTTCTTTGGAAGACCAATACAAACACTTACTGTGGGTAAAGTGTTCTGCCTGTCTGTATGCTGCAAGGTCCAATGCAATGCAAAGCAGAGGGAACCTGGGCGAGTGGTGATCCAAGTGCTCAGCTTTTCTTGTAGGGATCCTTTTGAGTCAGAACAGGAAATGCTGTTGACAGAAGTCTTGTGTGCCTTCTCATAATGAAATGTGAAATTGCAAAATCGTATATGTTTGCATTTGTAGGGCTTCAAATGTAAATTGCAGCCACTAGGGTTCGAGAGGAGGAAAATAAAAGTCAGTGAAGGGGGCATCTCTGAAATCTTGGGCACTTGACTATTTTTGGTTTGGAAAGCAGTGTGCATCTGAAATGAGGCACAGGACCCAGATGGCAGCCTTCTCTCTCCAACCACACTTTGGACATCGCAGATATTTGCAGCAGTGCACAGAAAGGCAACAGATTCAGGCTTTGAGAGCACAGAAACCTGTCTCAAAAAAATTGAACGAGTTTGGAAAAAAATCCACTATACTTTTTTCAGTAGCACACAACAAAGGAGGAGGAACACAAACAGCAAATGATCTGTCAGCAGAACTGATTGAAAAGATAATGACACAAAGTTTTCCATAGGGGCATCAGCAAATCTTTAAATGCCATGATTCTGATGAATAGATTTTTTGCAATGCTGTTTCTATTTAAAACAAAACCAAAAAAAAAACAAAATGCTGAGGCCTTTCCAGTAGCTGAAGGAGCAGAACTAGAGGCAAGGAGGGGTCCAGAAGACAAATAAGAGAGGGAATTAAAATGTTCAGAGGGATTGCACAGGACTGGACTGGACATGAAGTGAGGTAAGCCTTGACTGGAACAACCGAGTGGAGCAAAATATTAGGATAAAGACTTGTAGGTGTTGGATACTTGGAGACCACAGATCCATTTTTATGCCTTTTTTCTATTCAATCCTGAAATATCTTCAGATTTTTTAGTTTACAATTCACTTAGAATGGTTTAAATTATTTTAAGAAATGTTATTAAAAGGCTCAGCCAGAACAAAGTCCTTCCAAGAGCACATTTTTAAATTTACTTCTGTTTTATCATTGCTTACGATTTCACAGAAGGCACTAGCCTCTGAATTTTGTCACTAGAAATACAGAGATTTCCACAAATACCACACTGTGCTTCTCTCTGAAAGTATTAATAGCTCAGACTGGTCCCTCTTCCTTTCCCTACCATAAAGAGGAATGGAAATTAGAAATAAGGAACTAAGGAAAAAAAAAAAAAAAAAGTCAAGCAGCCAGAGACCACTTGTCAACATGATTAAAATTAGCAGGATATTAAAAGACAGGGTGAAAAAACTTGCTAAAATCCTGGATTTAGAAATTAGGAGTGGGATTAAGAAGTAACCTCCTAAACAGCTAGCGGGACACTGCTTTGTAGGTGTCACTGTGATTCTAGGGAGGATTTGGAGGGATTAATTTTTCAGGGCTGTGTTGCTTCTCTCTCACTGTGTACAGAGCCTTAAAATGGGGATAAACTTAATGCACATTTACTGCAAAGGATTGTTTCTGCAGTGGAGGGTACTCCAGAGCCAAATTTGCATCTACGAACATATGTGGAAGGGCTGAACTCAAGACCAAAACCTAAAGCAAGCTGCCTTGATGCAGCTGTATGCAAGTAAGCAGGCTGGACATTGCAAAGCAGGGGTGTTACAGCAAGACTAGCCCAAGGAGAGTTACACAGAAGCAATTTGTCATTATTGGGTCAAGTTATGTTTTTATGAGCTGCCTTGTAAAAAGAGCTTTTGAAAATCAAGACAGCTTGCCTGATGCCAACTCAACCTACCTGAAGGCCCAGCTTCATGCTCCTCGGGACCAGAGGAAAATGCAAGTTTATATTTAATCGCCTAATCATGCTGATAAATTGCTTCCCCTTACTGGGCAGGAGCCCAATGATTACAGAAAGTGCTGTGATTGAGCTCCAGACTGCAAACCAGAGCAGTCACCACAGGGCCAGAAGCGAAGGCAAGGACCAAAATTTCCCAAGCTTCAGAAAATCTGCAAATATTAACGAAGCTGATACCTCCTCCTTCCCTCAGTCCCCCCCACATAGCTGCCTGGCAAGAGCCAAATAACACATCAGTCAGAGGGATGACTACAGACATATTTCAAGAAAGTCTGAACTGAGGCTCTGAATCTGAGCACACTGTATCTTTCATGGGGGAAGCAGACAGGTGACAGCCCTACAGTTGACAACAGCCATCACTAGAGTTGTAAAAGATGGAAATGATGTTTAGCATAAACATAGTGGTAAGGGATAGATATGAAAGAGACTTGGCTCATCGCTTCTTCCTTCTCTCTTAGCACCCTGTGCTGCAGAGAACGTCACTGTGGTGTACGGAGTGGAAGGGGGCACCATTTCTGTCAACTGCACCTATAACCCCTGGCAGCAGCGGTGGAGAGAGAAGAGCTGGTGCAAGCAGATCGACAAGACCACGTGCCAACATGTGGTGAGCGCCCGACGCTTCTGGCTGCCATTCCTAAAGAACAGGAATGGCACCACCTCCATCAGTGACAATGTCCGTGAAGGGGTCCTGACAGTGACCATGAAGCGACTCAAGAAGCAGGATGCTGGGTTGTACCAGTGCAGAACTGACTACCTGGGGGAAACAAGCAGTTTAAGGAAGGTGCAAGTAGAAGTGCTGACAGGTACGTCCTGGGGCTCTGAGTTTCATGAGTTCCTGAGTTCCTACTTAAATTTCATGCGTGTCTCCAGATGCCAAGGCCTCACTTTAGTAAACATCTACTTTTGTCTTGCTCTAAGGAGGTACTGTGTTTCATTGCCTCTTTTTAGTTCCTGATTTACAGCAACATGACCTCACTGTTACAGGACATCAAACACATGTCATCCCCTTATTGCTACACAGATTAATCTTCTAGCACACAGCACAGTGCTCAATTTCACCTTGGTTATATCTATGCCTAGCTGGGGCACTGGTGCTGGGGAGACCAATGAATATCACCCAGAAACATCTGCAGACTAAACTGTTCTGTTTATATCATCAGCTGTCCTGGAGACCCAAACGCCGGAGGAGCCTAGTGCTGTGCAGAGCGTCTCCAGGTAAGCCATAAAACTGCTCATGCTGTGATCTCCAGTGTTCCTAGTACTAAGGCAGGTTAGCATCGGCAACCCCATTTGAAGCTGAGGAATACTGCCACAGGCATATTCTCTACCGCTTCCTAATCTATGACAATTCCTAGAGCTGCTGTGTAGTTTCTAAACAGCAGCTTTATCCAAATCCAGAAAATGCAGTGCTTCAGTGCCAAGCAAAACAACTCCTGCAGATGATAATTTATCCCTATGTGAGATAACATATTACAGTTGTTCTAACCTCCCAAGCTCTGTTGTGCACAGGCAGGGACTGCCTGTTGCAGGAGATCTTACCACCTTGACATTGTGTACTACAACAGTTTCTCTGAAGGTTGAGCCATCCTCTTCATTGTCGTATTTATGGTTCCCCATAGCATCCCTCCTGAAGCCGATTTCACTGTCTCCTATATCATTGCTGGATTCCTGGTTATTAAGTTCGTGGTGGCTGTGCTGATCTTTATCATTGGCAACAGTAGGAAGAACAGAGAAACAGAGCAGAAGAACCAAAGCTTGAATGAGCAGCTGGTCCTCCCTTTCACTGGCAACCTTGCACATGATGGGATCAGCCCCCCCTGGGAGAGCACGGCTTAGAGTCAAACCAAAGGGAATCCACAGAGAAATCAAGCATTTGCAGTCAAAGCTTTTCCACCTGCCATAAGAAAAGGATTGCCTGCTAAACACAGGTATCGGTGAACCTATCACTCTAGAGAGGGAATGCCACTATCTGCCACCTCTTCTCATTGGCGCTGACCAACTTCTTCCAACACAAATGAACTGAAAAGATGCTGTCGGTAACACACCTAATGGAAGAGGATGGCATCAAGGGCTCAAGGGAAAGGAAGAATATGAAGTCTTTCTGTCAAGAGAATCAGCACAGACTTATCTATGTGCAGAGATGCTTCCCCAGGGATGGTAAAGGTGAGAGAGCTCTACTCAGTTTGCCCCCAGCTCATTGCTAGGCCAGAAAACACTTTTCTGCTCTATACAGATACTGGCAAACGCTTTGTTAGAAGTAAAACAACAGATACACCAGTGAACATAAACAAAAGTTCAGGTAATACATCTCAACGACCATGAGTTGAGTAACTCACAAACACATCCACATCATGTAAAAATGGAAAGACATGGATGTCTCTCAAATCTCCAAGAAACTTCTCCTGATTTATTGAAGACCAGTGTTAAAGAACTAATATTTTTTTTCAAGGTGTCCATGTCTCTACAAAACACTTAAATACTTCCCCAAAAAGCATGAACTAGATGGTTTGTATTGAAAGCTAATATTATTATTTGTCTATAAATCAGCTTTGTAACAGATTCTACTCTCTAAAGATTGAAGCTTTTGACACACTTTTGGCAAGGCAATGCTCTGCTATCATCACTGCCAGTAGCTGCACCACACCACCAAGCAGAGTTATTTCAGATACTCATCCCTGGTATCATTTCACCAGGGTCTGAACTGAGACTCATCAACTTCATGTCATCTCAGAGCAATGCCAGGTGAGAGATTCTGTCTTTCCAAGGTGTTGAAGACTAGCTCTCAAAAATTGCCTTGGACGGTATGGATCCTTGGTAAACAGGCACTGTGGAAAGCCATAAGGAACTTGAGAACGTAACAGAAAGGGATATGGAGCCTACATGCAGCTCTAAACCCACTTCCTCATTTCTCAATTGTGAACAAAGGATGAACTGCCTCTGTATTTCTCCCTGTATTTTTGATACCCTCCCAAGGGGATGCTACCAACATGTGATCATTGTTCATCACTCCCCAAAGTGAAGCTGAATTTAGCTCTCCCAGAAGAGCCCAAACCCAAGGACATTCGCACTTCCCTGCACTGCCTGCAAAGCTAAATAAAATCCAACTGGTTATCTGACTTAGTGTGCATTCATAATAAAGAGCTGCAGTACACCAGATCACAACACATCACCCAAAGAAGAGATAATTCTTAGAACATGCTGATGTGTTTATAATGTACAGAAATGCTCTGAGCCAGCTGGGCAGGTTGGCACATCCAGCCAGCTCCATTTACCATCATGCAGAAACAGCAGCTCTGAACCCAAAACCACATCAAGCTCCGGTTGTGCTCTGTGTAAACTAATTTCCTCTATTTCCAGAGGGTGAATTAGCCCATACACAGTCACACACCACTGCAGCTGTACTAACACAAACATAGCTTCAGTATTTCCGGATGGTACTGTGGTGTCCAGCCAGATGTGCTATAAAACGAGGGAATCGTAGCTCTAACCAGGAGATCTGGGTCCTAGTTCCAGCTGCAACCTGTCAAGAGACCTCAGGCAGGGCCACCCACCAGCCTCTGTGATGGCACAGAGATGGTTCTCTACCACTGTATAAGGGCTTTGGGAATGAGGGATATAAAACTTGCATGTAAGTACAAAGCAGTAGTAAGACTGAACACATCCAACTGAAAGCTGCTCTGTAGTATATCAAGGTAGCCCTAGAGACCAAAAATGCCTATTTCTTTTCCAGCCGCACAGCCTGATTGCTAAATATGGCTATCTAGACAACAACATATTTAAAGTGAAAAAGCAGCCAGTAAACATTATGCAGCTTTCTCAATCAAGAATTAATATTAAGATTGTGATTAAAAGATATTCTCAGCAATTCCAAACTAGCATCATCACTCTAGGTAGCAGATGACTGCAAATGACAGAGCAAGTTAGCTTCCTCTGCAACAGAGAATTTCTTGGTGAGAAAGAAGCTCTGGGATACATTTTTTTCCTCTATGCCCTAAAACACTTTCTGCTTCAGGATGGAGGTTTTCCAGCCCTGCTGCTCTTGCTAGCACTACCAGGTAAGGGGCGGAGATTCTTCATTTCTCCTCAGAACAGGATGCTCTCTGTGCTGTTGCAGGCACTGCACACTGTTACTTGCTTGAGGACTTTTTATTCAGGCCATTTATAGCCAGGCACAGAATAAGGTTCCCAGAAGTCAATAAGGGGAGGAAACATTCAGCTTGAAATTTGCTTATTTTAATCATACAGGCTTTTGGGTTCCCATTTTTGTTTATAGTAGTTCTGTAATGTGACCAGAAACTGAACTTCATGGTGGGACACTTGGAAATCTTCACCCTTCTGAGACCTTTCTCTCCCACTATTGTGAAGTTCTCAGCCTGAGATCACCTAGCATATGGGGGAGGAAAATCTGTGCTTGTTGCTTTTTCCTGATATGGCATGGATCAGGTATTGTCATAGACAGGCTAGCTGGTTTTTGCTTTCTTATTGCAAATAAATACTGACTCCAGAGAGAGAAACAATAGGAATAAAAATGGAAAAGGGGTGATCTAAGGCTAAGCATTGATTTTTATTTAGGCAAACCTGCAGAATTAAATTACTCTTCTCAGAGGGCCAACGTGAGAGTCCCAGTGCTACAATATAAGAAAAACTGGCATACCAAGCTGTGACTAGTTGCAGCATCATTTTCTTCTGTCTTTGGAAGAATCATGCCTGGCAGGAGAGGACATGTAAGTGATTCTGTATACGGAGGGAGAGTCCTCCAGGGCTAACTGCTCATATGATGTGCATAGGAATTTATATGAGAAGAAATTCTGGTGCAAGGAGCTGTCAGAAAAGTCTTGTCCAGTCTTAGCCTTGAGTTCCCCTTTAAAAGAAAGGATTAACCCTAAACATGCTCTGCATCCTTCAGTTGACCTTACAGACTTTGAATGTGACTGGTTTTCTGTGATTATGACAGCACTTCGAAGAGAGAATTCTGGCACATATCAGTGTGGGGTGATCTGAAGAATATTCTGCTGCAAAGAATACAGATGGTGGTTTTACTTGAGGGTGAGCTATGAGGTCAACAGTGTACTGGGTGGGAGACAGCCAAAATAAATCAAAAATGATGTGTCATCTTCATTTTTGTTTCACAGCAAAAGCTGGTGTATCTAGACATAGAGATTCCATTAGAGGTTATCAAGACAGGGTAAAACTCTATTATATAATTCAGCACAGAACCACAATATGTACCTGTATGTATCTAGAGGCAGAAGTGGCCAGGAAATTATTTTTGCCATATGAAATAAAAATGTTTCAAAGAAAAAAATAATATAATAATCAATATTTTATGGATTACCATCAAAAACAATGAATACAATTTTGTAAGATTGTATTAATCAAAATGAAATGTGTTTGGGACAGAAATATTTCAAGTAAGTTAATGAAAACATGAAAACCATACTTGCTTTTGCACAAAATTTTCCATTCTGTTAGAAGTGTTTTACAGTCACAGAAATCTTTCACACAGAAAAGCTTTGATAACTTGTGTAGAAAATTTGTGAGATGGAGCTTCAACTTGAACATGTAGATGAGGCATAAGAAATATGCTGAGGCGGCTCCATGTCACAGCACCTGGGGAATTTGACAGCAGTAACAGCCCTGGAACCTGACACAGCCCATGTTCAGCAAGGGCAGCAGTAATCCCAATTTCCCCTTTGTCACCCCAGCTTCACCTCTAGTTATCACCCTCCTCAGAGTGGGGCTGGTTATTTCCTTGTCTTCTGCAAGTTCTCTTTCTGCTGATGTTAGCTCTGCTCCATTGTTGGGTGAGATGTACATCACAGTGGGGATTGCTTTTTCCTGTCTTCTCCCTCTAGTGAATCACCACTCTCTTTTCTTTAGACCTTATAAAGCTATTTACCAAAAAAAAGGGAACCCCTTGTCCCTCCATTGCTTGTATTCTCTGATAGCAAACATCAGGAAACTTCAACATTTTATTTGGTGCAAAATGGTGTCCCAAATTAGATGTCAACCTATTATCAGAGGTAACTCTGATCAAAGTATTGTTAAAGTAGGAAAGACTGAAATGATGAATGACTTCTCATGGAAAATTATTAGAATGTGGCTGAAAAAGCTCCAGTTTAATGACTCAGGAGAATATCATCTTGAAAGCCATTTCCAGGGGAGAAACAAACTACTGAATAGGATCATGCTGGAAGTTTTGGGTGAGTTAATCAAAAAATTAATGATCTTCTAAAAGTCAGCAATTTCTTACCACTTGACAAGAAAGATTACAGGTCAATGCTAAAGAGCTCTCTTCTAAGCCTAGAAATTTCCTGAGACACATATAATTCCTGAATTTCTTTTTTTAAAACAGATTTTTAATACATACTAATGGTATAAACAAATTGCACCTAACTAGTGGGGGAAGTCTGGCTTGGCTTCGTTGACTAATTAAATTTTACATTTACATCAGCAGATGAAACAGACTCCAAGCAATCTGAATCTTTGCCTGAATTTCTGTCTGAGTTCATCTCTTTGCCATTAGTAAACTTCTGTATTTGTTTTAACACCTTACTTCCTTTCCTGCTTTTAGCCAGCATGGGAGGCAGAAAACCAGAAGATATTTAGTGGAAGCTATTCTTTGATTTTTCTGACGTGACTGAAAAATGTGTATAGGAATCACATGATACATCTTTTTTCTAAGATGCTTCCTTTCTAACAGCAAGTGCCCAAATAAGCAATTCAGTTTTCATATCATTCTCTAAAACAGTATGAATTTTAATGACTGACTTTTACCTTCTACAAAACTTGTCTCCTGCAGGAGCTGTCCTTTCCCTTTGATCTGTCACAGGACCCAAACTTGTAAGTAATGCAGACACTAAATCTCCTATGTCCCTCTGCACATGGTATAATCACTGATTAAGTAGGTTTTCCAAGGCATCATGCAATCAAGTAACAAAGATTCTGCAAGAACAAAAGAAACACCAGAGGACCACAACCCAAAGAGAAGAAAACTGGAATCACAGTATGTCTCTTCTTGTCCTACTAGCTGCTTACTACTACCACTCTGGCAGGGCCTACACTTGCTGTTTTCATTTAGATACACTGATAACAGGTAGTATCCAACAACCCAAAGAAAACTCCCAGCTTTTACCTGAAGAACTGGTTGATCCCATTCCTGTGATTCAGCTGCATTAACTAACCTTCTTTTACGGGTAAATAGCACAGGATGAATTTTCTTGTGCAACTTCACAATTTCATAGCTAAGCAAGCAACAACTGGACCATTCTACAAACCTGCATAGCAGGATTTTTTAGCATGAGAAAAATTCACCAGGGATGGATTGATGTGGGAAAATCACTCGCTCTTTGTTTTTTCTCAAGTGGAAAACTGGAATCAGGATGTGGATTTAGACACCATTTCATTTCCCACTAAGAAGGTGGATATTTCTAACCCCACAGATGACAGCAATAAGGATCGCAGGTAAAAAACAAAGACTCCCGGACTCCAGGTATAGCATTCTGGATGCACTGCAGGATTTGAGGAGTGGTGTGACAAACAACAGAACCATGTGCATGCACACACATGCACACACAAAGAGGCTTCCCTTTCTCACCTATAGAGTTTGGTCCAACCTCCCCACGTCTCACGAAAAGCTGTAGAAGGTTCATATCAGTTTCAGGAGCACTAAGTGAAGCTTCAGCTGAAGATGCTCAGTTTGACTGTGTTCTTACTTTCTACCTGATTAAAAAAGGGACAACTATATGGGCCATGCAGTGCTACGACTCTGCCTTTTGTACAAGCAGACCAGCCCTAGCTAAACATAGCATGTCAGACAAGAGTCATTACCAGGCCTGATCAAAGGTGACCCTGTTAACGATCCTGATCAAAGACAGACCATGGGAAGGGCTACTGCATCCTGATGAGGGATGCCTTTGAATTCTGGTAGCACTGCAAATGACTGCAGGAACAGAATTCAAGCTCCTGAATATTTCCCAGGCTTGCCAAGTGCCAAAGAAAATACAGCTGAGATGGATCTTCTGTGGCTTTAGATCAGTACTGACCACATGGAACCACACTTGTTTAGAGACAGCAGGGGTAATATTTGCATGCTGAATTTTTATCCTGGAACCATAATCCATTTTCAAACACACAAAATCCCCTCCCAAATTAACCTAGTCACCTCTGGTGCTGTAAATAGTAATGGAGATATCATGCTTTTCCCTGCAGGACTCTCTATCCTCTCATGGTGCTGAGTTCCTTCCTGCCTTCCACTGCTCTCATTGCTACCATTATATTCCTCATCACCACTTACGTCAGAAGGAAAAGGACAGGTAAAGCTCCCTAATCCTCTTGTCTAGTTTTCCTGCCCCTATAGCTTGTTGTCCCACCAGGTCTCTTCATAGCAATCACTGTCCAGGGTGGCAATGAGACTGAGTTGAGAGTGAAATACAAGATGTGAGTAAAATCACAGGGAAGGGATGGTAGGGGTAGTGATTTTTAAAATGAAAAGGTAAAGGTGTAGTTTTACACTCAAAGGAAATTCTGTCCATGGCAGGAAAAGGGGTGGACTTTGGCAGACATCCCTCTTTCAGACAAGCAGCACTGCAGATAAGATATCATGAGAAATCCCACATTCCTGGTGCTTTGTCATGCAGAGTCACTGTCTCTGTGTTCACCACTCACGTGGGTTATAAACCATGCAGTACCACACACTGTACAGTGGACACATAGCATCCACGCAAGCTAGCAGTCTGTATTTGTTGATTGTTTGACGTCTAGTTGCAAAGCAGACACAACCTAGCTTGGTTGGTTAAGTCATAGCCCTTCTGCATATTTTTGTTTATAATACTCAGGAAAATAAATGTATTTTGATACCCTAACTGTATCAAAAATAAATTTTTATAATTAACTGGCCTTGAATCTTCAGTCACATCACCAAAATTTCTCATCAGAGGAAAACTTTGCTAGTTGGAATTGCTCTAAATAGTGTGTTAACTGTTGCTGCAACTACCCAGTCCCATAAATCTTAGGAAGTAGAGTTTTTTGCGAGAGAAGTTTTCTAAACTTCTCTAAGCACACATTCCCTTTTTACATGCATTCCCTTTCCTCTTCCCCAGTTTCATGATACAAGGAGAAAACATTTGTGCTTGTAGATGAATCTAAGACTAATATTCAGAAGCAAAAAATGCTGAATTTCTTTTTAACTTCTAATTTTTCATGGCTTCTCAGGACGGAAGAAACAAAACAATTAGAATAGCAGAAGGAGAGCTGAATGATAGTACAATATATGCTGTCATAAGACACCAATCTCAACTGAAGCCTGAAGATGAAGATATGTCAACATGCAGCCTTCACCAAAAATCTTCTTCCACATTCAAGAACCACCAGGCAATTCAGTTTCCTCAAGGCCTGTGGAATATGCTACTGTTATCTTCAGAGCCAGAACTCTACATTCTGGAGCTGAAAAGAGAACACCAGGTTCACCTAAACAAAGCAGCACAAAGCCTTGGGCTTATCTGCAGAATTTTGCTGAACTGCCCTTAGAAACAACCCATTTGTAACCAAAGTTACTGAAGCTGGATACATACGGTGTGTGAGGTAGAAAGCAACTGAAAGGATGAGGCACATGGATGCACAAACCTTCCCTGAAAAAATAATGGCACTTTTCTAATAGTACAGCATCACAATTCAGTGATTGGTAAGCAAATCTAGTGGGAAGTTACCATATATTTGCTTTTTCTAAATTGCTCTATTTTTAAACGACAGGCAACTATAAATGCAAATACAGGAAACTGGTTCTCTCTGGTAGCAACTGATACAGTGACACAGTAAACAAACAGCTGTGAGATATGGGAACACAGTGCTTCTGTTCAGACTTTCTTTAACAGATCACTTAAATAGTCATATATGAAACGCTAATTATTTCCCACTCTGATAAGATCCAAGTCAACAAAGTCATAAAGAATCTGCTTCATTTTAAACATAGGAGTTGTTTCAAGGACTTCAGAGAGACAAGTAATGCACTTGACATGTTTTAGTAAACAAGGGTGTTGTCGAAAAATATTTGCCTATGTTAAAGTATAAAATGTCTTCAGTTTGAACACATGGGTGTAGAATTTACACCCAACATTATTTATTTATTTATTTTTACAAAGAAATAACTTTGTATTGCCTTGCCTTTGGTGCTTGTTGTTTATTAATGCCACACCCACGCTACTCTATAAATCTAATGGTTTTCAGTTTTTAGTATTAAAACTGTAAAAAGACTCTAACCTAGGTCCTGGGTGGCATGGGAGGAAAGGAACGTGAAAAGGCAGAGAATGTCTCTATGAATCATATAAACACCACTCTGCCCGCAAGTGCTTATACAATTCTGAGGGGTGGGGGAGAGAAGAATAAAATTCTATTGACTAGCCTAACGTGACTACACAGTAGCTGATTATTTTGTCCCTATATTGCAAATTCTGTGAAAAAAAAGTTTAAAACCCCCCATAATAATAGCTAAAGAAATAAATTTCTGGCTTCCTAAACAGGTTTGCATGAGTTCGTTCTTCACTTCCTGTCCCAACTTCCCATTTTCTGTTCTTGCATATGGTTATTTCCCTTTTTTTTTTTTTTTTTTTTCGTAATCATCACTGCATTGACCAACTCTGGAAAGAATTAATGACTGACACCCTTGTGCTTCGGGTAATTTTTGAGATGTCAGAAGAGTTGGTGTACCGTTAAGGTCTGCAATGACATACAAGACGACAGACAAATGGTTAACATAATAGGCTTCAGTATGCAAATTAAACTCCTTGTTTAGCCTGTTTGACTCTTTGAAAGCATCTAAAACTTTCTATGCCTAAATTCCTCATCTGGGTGCAATGGCATACACAGTGGAAGTTCTGGGGGCCTCAGATCCTAAAGTAAGAGAAGTCAAATAATGAAATAACAAACTTAATAGAGGCTTACTGGTATACACTTCTTTCTGCCCACAACGCTGAAGATGATCTACTATCATATGATAAATCTGAGAGTGTTTCTAGGGACAGTTTATCTCTATGGATGGCATCAGTCCTCTGTCACAAAATGTAAAAATGTAACTGCTTGATTTAAAATAAAGACATGAGAAATATTCTCAAATCTTTCTAAATTTGTAGCATCTTGCATCCTCCTGTGCAAATGATGGAGATTTGCTAGTAACCGGAACTGCCTATACCAAGGAAAAATAGTAAGACCCAGCTCAAACTGGCACATTTGGTAGTTAAGTTTGAAAAGCGTCAGCAGCCCATCCAGTCTAATTCTGTTATGCTCAGCTGTGGAACCACATTCAGGAATGGGCTAACTCCTGTACAAGCAGCCTCTGGACATCTGGGACATTACAAACCTGGCCATGTCTTCGGACAAGCCTGACAGAGACAGCCAGTGACCTAGTTCTATAATGGCTGTTGAATAGTGGTGTAGGCATGTTATCTGGCTAATATCTGGTACATCCCCTCGGCTTATCTTTCATTTGATGGTAGCAGAAAATAAAGTTGCAGCATTCTAGAAAGCGGGTATATCAGATGGGTAGGGCACAGCTGACAGGATATAAGATGGCAGGAGTTTTTTTTAAGACCGAGGCTATTAGTCAATACATTCCATTCAAGTGCTTCCAAACAACTCCTCTGTCTTTCTAAAAGACATCTAGTTACAACTCATTCAAAATGTAAACATTCTCTGGAACCTATGGTGAAACAGTTATTTGTTTCTTCTTTGTCTCACTTCAAAAGCAGTAAACACTAAGAGGACAGTTTTCATCTCTAATAAGAAGCAAACAAATATCCGTATGACTAACAGCTGGGCACCTTCATCTGTTACCTGCTGTTCACTGCAAAGAGCTCTTGCCCTAAGTGCACTGTAAGAACATAACAATCATATAAATTATACTCTGGAGATTCTGCTAAAGATTAGCAGATGGAGGAACTTCTCTCTAAACTGAGGGATTGCTTTAAATTAGTCTGCTCCTGTTCTTGTTAGGGAACAGAAAAGAATTTCAAATTAAGAATAAAGCAAAAAGCTGTAAAAATCAATATTTGAGTTGCTTTGTAATCAGATAGATAACCTATTATGTGTTGAGGGCATTCCCTCCAGGCCTACAATACCTGCTTACTCCCTTGGGTCACTGCCCTTCAAGCTCTTTTGCATTCACGAATCTGCAGCTGTGAGGTCCTTGAGGATTTATTCTGCTCTATTTGCCAACAATCACACTTACAGATCTTCTGCATTTCATCATGATTGCAGAGCTGCCAGCAATGCAGTGACAGAAAACCAGGCCAGCTTTTTCCAGGACCCACACCAACTGCCAGCCTGTGGGGGCTCTGCAGCACGTAACAACAGTCTGAGTCAGGAGGCCAGATCCTGTACATTTGGCAGAGGAAAAAAGGCAGCTTCAGAAGGTATTTCCAAACAGCAGAACCTGACTGGATGTTCTGAACTGCCTCCTGGAGGAACTTCTATCTCACCTATAGGGACACCATCCTCCTAATTTCAACACTTAACTTATGCAGTATGGTTATGCCCCATTATAACTGGCATTAGAAGCATGCACCAATTTTCCACTGGAGCTCTGGGACCACTTCAGTGTAGCTAAATACAAACTCATTCAGTATTTCCAAGCTGTTTTACAGCTAGTGTAAAAACGTCACTCACGGGTGGTTCACTTAGAAAACACTATTAAGACATCAACTGCATGAGAAAGAGACACATAGTGTTTGATGTAAAACTTGCCTTTTTTGTTCTGTTTGTTGCCAGCTAGTGACATTCACATGTGTTTTCAACCTTTGCTAGCAGAGATACTTTGCACCCATGACGGCAAAGCCAGGCCCCCTGAACTCCAGTAGTGACTACTGTTCTTTCAAGAACAAGGTGTATAGCGACAAACATCTGTGAAGTTCAGTGTATCTCTTCTAAAAGAGTGTCTATCCTAAGAACAAAGGAAAAAATAGGCAGAACATAATGTTTTACTTTTTTGTATAGCTGCTATTAGCCCAAAGAGCTTTGCAAACTGTAAACATACACAAGAACTTTTTCAACAATACTGTAACATACAACTACTTAATACCACACGAAGATTGCCTAACAGTGTGGGACCTCAGCCTTGATAAAAGTATTTACATTATCATAGTGAATGTTTAAGTTACAATATTACTGAGAGATCCTGAGCAGCACCAGTGGAAGAAACAGCATGCCTGAGAAGGATTAGCAGGCAGACATGGAAGCTGACTCTCTTAAACCTTTCAAAGCCTCCAAAATCCTCTTAAGAGGAGCTTCCTTTTGTGCCAAAACACAAGAAATAAGCTCTTTCTAAGGTGTCCATTCAGCCATATTTGGCCAAAAAAGATAACAGCATGATATTTGGGAATTTTGAGACACGAAGAAATCATCTTCCTGGAAGGTAACCAAGACCATAAAGGCATGAATGTATTGGAAAGAACATTTGGGTAACACAAAGTTGGATTGTCATCTCTTACACAACCCTGTACAGATTCCATCGCTGCACCCACAGGACACTCCCTGTGCTCCAGGAGAGCTTCTGTATAGTCACTGGCTTCTTCTGCGTGGCCTTTTTGGGGTAATTATTCAATGCAATGAATTCCACAGCAAGCATGCAAAGAGACTGAAACATCACTGAGGCTTGCTGAGCATTATGCCAACAGATATCCAGGAGCTGTCTAGCTATGGATGGGACATAGTGTGACTTCTGGGCATACTTCTCTTATTAGAGTGGTAATTTTTTTTTTTTTTTTTTTCTTCCCCAGACAATTGCTCTTTTCTCCCAGCGCATACTCACTGAATATTTTCCCCACACTTGAACGACACACAAAAGCAACACTCGCAGGGTCAAAGCAGCCTTCCTTCCCTTCCCCAGGTCAGTGAGGCCATTTCCCAACTCCAAGTGGGTCACAGGAGTTTCCCTGGGCTCAGAGCTGAGAGGCAAGGCCTTCTTCCATCCTTCATGCTGCTGTTTCTCAGGCGGCCCAGCTCCTGCAGACAAACCACCCTACAGCCGCCATCTTGAGGCACTACCGCAGCCTGTGAGGAAGAGCAGCAGAGCAAGATGGAGGCCCACCTCACCAGCCAGAGGTGTCCCAGAGCAACACCCATCCAATGAGCACCCACGGTGGGACAGCCCAGCTTCCCTCAGCCAATCGGCTTCCAGCACTCAGGCCCTGAGGGCGGGCAGAACGGTCCCCTCAGGCAGTAAGATGGCAGGATGGGGAGGAAGGGGAAGACGAACACCAAGATGATCGGGCCCTTCCCTGCAGGGCAGAAGAGCGGCAGGCACACCCAGCCATCCCCCAGGGTGGAGGCTGAGCTGCCCTCATGGAAGGCAGGAAAGCTCGCCAGCCACCTACGTGTTTCTCGGCAGTGCTAAAAACACTGCCTGCCCTCACAGCTGTCACTTGCTGCCACTTCCCTGAAAAGAGCAGAACGTCTGAAAAACAGAGCCAAAGCCTTTTCTCAGTTTATAAATTTTTATTAGCTGGATAGTGTACACAGTACTTACAATTGCATCTATTAAAGACCAAAATACACTTGAAAAAATGCATCATATAAAAAAAATTATAAACTTTTAACTATATACAAACTTTGCCTTACATTACGCTAATCTCAGTACCCTCCCACACCCATTCACAAAGAAAAGATTTTCTCCCCCCTTTTTCAACATGCAAGGCCTTAAAGCCATTTAGCATCACTTGAAGACCATTTTCCACATCCCATTCTTTACACTCATATAAAACTGGTTTTTGATCGGTTTGTTGCTCCAGTGCTCTCAGGGTCAATTGACAACATTTCTCCTCGAGCCTCTTCTTTAATCCTCATCCACTCTTTCACACACTCCTAAAGTGGAGTTTTTGCTCAAGTGTAGACAATCCACAAAGAATTCTCATTTAATTACTAGAGAAGTTTGAACTTGATGACATCTGCAGTTTAACAAATTTGCCCAGGAAAAATAAGCAGGCTTTTTTGGTAACATGGTGCTGACCGATAACTCCAATCTCACCAAGCAAACACTACTTTTAGAAGTGATACACATAAACCAATGCAAATGAAAAATATGACAATAGCACTCAGGCTTTCACAACACTATTTAAAGTATTAACAATAAGACTTCCTATATAACACAAATCCATAGGTCTTAATACATATTCTACAACAACGGATCAGAGAACCTATATATGAAGGGCTTATTGGGAAAAAGTTCTAGCTGTTCTGAAGAAATTTACAAGTTCTTTAAGAAAAGAAGTAATTACTCATTAAAAAAATACCTATGTCAGAGCAAGAATCTTGCTTCTCTAACTTCCAACTCTCAGAGGGCGTTCTTCAGGACAGAGATTAGCTGTCAGTTGAAGAGCAGAAATGTTATGGAGAGGCTGTCTTACTCCAGCACAGAAATATTCCTCCAGCACATGAACACTCCACTGACAAAATGTACAGATGCTCTAAAAAAAATATTTACAATAATGCTGCAAAGTCAACTAAAGCAAATTTTTTGTTATTCCTTCACTAAAAGAGAGCTACATATTTCCTGAAATGGGTGACCTCCCAAGAAATGCTAGGTGAGGATTTCATAATCACCAACTGAAGAAATTAAGCACCATGCTCTCATTGGCCAAGTATTTTAAGGCAGAAGCAACCAAAGGCACCAAAGATGCCATCAATGCAATGGAGGTAAACAAATGTTTTTTAAATAATTAGAAAAGACAAATCAAAAGAAAGAAGATTTATTTGCACATCAAGAACTAGGCCACCTCCTCCCATAGCTGCAAGCGTCACTGTGTGTAAAAGTTTCTTTCTTACCTTCAGCTCACCGTATCAGCTGTGGTAAGGGTAAGAACATGGAACTAAAAATTCAGAAAAATAAACTGAACTCCATTTAGAAAATCCAGCTGCCTAACTACAAAGGCCAAATCTGCATTTCTTTGTTCTTTCACTGGCTATGTACTACCACACATGGCTTAACTAAATACAGTCATCCTTCGTATCCAGACAGGCATACTCTTCCCCCAAGATTGCCTGCTGGCAATGTAGAATCTAACTTTTCTCCACATTTTTGCTCCCTCCTTTTGCATTCTTTTCCATCTTCTCATACTCTTAGGTCTAGCATTTTTCTCTTTTATCCAAAGTAAATAGAATTTTCAAGGCTCTGTCTTTTTGTATCCTCCCAGTCTTGGACAACTTGCTAATTTGTCCTCCATTTTGCATTTAGTTGTAATCTTTCAGTAAATGGGAAAAATATAGAGGGGAAATAATACGGGTCGTGTTCTTCAAGATGCATTCACATTTTTGTCACTCGATAACAGAGTTGACTGATTTTAAACCAGTCTTGCCCATCCTTGGCTGCTTTCCTCAAAAACATCTCACCCTCTGCAACTTTAGCTATTCAGGTTCATCACCACCTCCCTCAGTGACAATGTCTGGCAGTATTTTTCATCCCACGCTTAACCGTTTTGATGCAGTTTTATGTTTTAACTACAGAACACCAAAATTAGAAGAGATGGGACTACAGCACGCAGGTGATACACAGAGTGTCTACAGAACTCATTCAGGATGGGAGGAGACCAGACATCAAAAGATGCAAGCAATACCTGTTAAAATTAAACTTACTGAACTACAGCTTCCATGACCAAATTTCAAATTAGTAAGAATGGAGCAAGCTTACAGTCAGTAATAAGCTACAGAAGCAGAGATAAAGATATGTTTTGTCGAGATACAAAGCCAGAAGCCAGCTATAGGTCATAAAAAAATCCTTTTTTAAAAATGTAAGTACTCTTCCTTCATTAAGAGCCACTTTTTTATTATTATTATTTAAAGAGGATAGTCTATAAAAAGCCTGAAAGGTTCATCAATATCTGCCTTCAGTTACATCAGGATGAGCTGAGTTGAGTTGCCCTGTGCTTCTGCTGTCATGAAACAATCCCTCACTCTGTGCAGAATGAGAGAATTGTTGAACTGATTTAGAACAGACATCAAGAAACACCATCACAAAGACAGTCAAGTGCTATCACTCTGAGACTGCGGATTTTATGGAAGGACCATGCACCGGACTAGCAGGTTAGAAGGAAGATGCAAAAAAATTCCTTCAGGAGAGTCTCAATTAAAAGTTTTAATCTTTTTTATAACTAGCATTCACTATTCTTCCAAAGCAACAACTACTGGCAATAAACATACCAAAAAACACCCAGAGATTGCTTTTACTAATTAAATCCTTATCCCCGCATCACCATCTCCCATCTTACTTCTTGGAACGGATACACAATATATCAAGTCCTGTGATAATCTTGAAATATTTCTATCATTGTGACTGGATGGCTGAACTTTTCCCAGAGAAGAGCTTGCTGTTTACATATTTCACAAGGTGGAACAGAAAAGTACCCCCCTGCAGTTTCTGCCAGTTACAGAAGTGCAGATGCAACAACAAGGAACCGTTCAGTTGACAATAAAGACCAAAGGTGTAAGAAGTAGATGTAAATAACAAGTCTCTGCTGGGAAAACAAAGTATTGTGGTGTAGCCACATCAGTGCTGGTTGCTATAGACTGGATTATGTCTCTGTACAGAAGGGCTGTAACTCCAAGAGGCCTTTGCCAGCCCTGCTTCAACACACCAGAGTTATTGCTGATCACTGAGTCAGTGGCACACTCTCACCCATGGCCAGTCTTAATGCAAGAGATGTTTAAAAGAAGAAAACAAGGCATGAGCAGTCAGACTCTGAAATCCCTGTGCTGCATCAGAAGATATACCAAGAAAGTCGTTAAGTTTCTATTTGTTGAGTCAACTGCAGTTAAAATCTCAACCACATAGTGAAAACGTGGTGCTTGTTCTGTAGAAAAGGATAGGCTGTGATATGGTGATTGTCCCACTGAAACTCACTTGATACACTGGAAAGGTAGAACAGACTTGCAGAAAGGACAGGAATTCTATTCAGTTATTTTTTTTTTCTTTAAGCAGTGGTTAGGAGACTCTGATCATCTGTGTCATTGCTTCTTCATTGGCCTGAGTTGGATCCTACAGATACAAAATACATACCATGTTGTAACTTCAACATTTTTTCCATCACAGCAGAGAGAATCACACACAGCTATCAAGAGAAGATACTCCTGCTCCATCCCTTGATCTCTAAACATGTCATATTTTTCCTGGGTTTTACTGGCCAGTGTAAAAGAATGGGATAATATAAAACTTAACAGTCCCTAGTAATGTGTTGTTTCTGGTAATAGGGAAGACCCTAGTACTGCTCTACTATGTGGGAAGGATTCTACTTCAGAATGAGAAATATTCTTCTTCTAAAGCCACAGGTCTGCTTTAAAGCACTAATCAACAACAGAATTTGCTAATTCAACTCTACTTTGTCCCCTCCTCTGAAAACTCATCTTGTACTACTTTTGTAAATCAGTATGCAGGTAAGAATCAGATATTCACATTTTTAAATTTTCCATCAGATATAAAGTGTCTCTACCTTGAATTCACATCTTAAAAAAAATACTTCTGGTATGCAACCAAAAAGGCTGCAAAGACTGTATTCCTTAGGACAAATAAATACATGCATTCTCTGTTTGTAAAACAAAGTGAACACATTTCTGTCAATATTACCATAATTTCATTATTCAAGGCAAACAGACACTTTCTGTCTACAAAAAGTGAGACAAGTTTCTTTACAATGCCTGAAACAAATTCAAAGACAGAGAAGGACAAAGATCAGCTGCCTAGCCCAAAACCAGTACAAACAAAACAGTACAGACACCTCTAAAGTGTATTCCGAGGAACTGAAAGTGACAGTTGCCCAAAGAACAGACAAAATTCTCCTTACCTGCATATGAGGGCTGTCTTTTTCCTTTGGTGAAAAGAAACGTCCACCTTCTCCCCGCTTCCTGGCCATAGCATGACGATGCCGAGATTCATGCAAGTATTTCTGCAACAATATGAAGGATGTAATGAGACCCCAGGACTACTACCAAGGGACTTAAAAAATAATAAAAAAAAAAAAAAATTGAAGAACACTAAGATTCTTGTCCTCATTTTCCAGCACAGGTGGTTTTCTGCGCGCTTTTCTCAAAAAGCTACCCTGTATTAGATCCGAGTTATATTCTTACCCTTCTTTCTTTGGGAATTTTTCCCTCTGCTTCAAGCTTAGCACGTGCCTGCCTCCTCTTAAGGATCCGGTGATACTGCTTGGCATTTACATAGAGGGGCTCTTCTTCCAGCATTTCTGCTCCAGGCAAAGGTATTCTCTGAATAGCTGGTACGGATCCAGCTCCAGGTACCATCTGTACAGAGAATATGTTTTTAGTACTTGTAGCTCAGAACATAAAGTGAATACAAAAAAAGTAATTAAAAAAAAAAAGTTAAAATCAAAAGTGCTTAGTTTTTGTTCAGATAATGCACCTACTTGAATGAAAAAGGAGTAATAAAGTTGTTCTCAAACTGCAGAACAAATTTAAAGAAATCAATTACTTATCAGTTGTGCTTTTTTTCTGATAACGGTAAAATTTCAATACAATATACAATTCTATGACCACGTTACTGCTTCTTGTATAATTAAGCATACAGGACATAACCCAAAAGAAAGAGAAGCAATGGGCATCACTTATTTAATTTATATGATAATTTCAGAGCATTTCTTCAGCATATATTACTTGTAGAGCTGCTGACATCTAGTGGGTGTGAACAGTAAAATTCATGTTAAAAGGCCTCACAATACAAAGAAATAAGATTTGGCAGAAAGAGAAATAGATACTAAGGGATCCTCAAGAAAAGCAATGGTCTACTCAATCTTTTTAAACCTCTGCTTATCAGTTAACAGCTTATTTTGAATTTCAGTTTCTAGATTTTTTAGCTGAATAATGTGATGTGAAAGAAAAAGTACAGAATACATAGATCACAATAGGACACAGTCCATTAAAACTGGAAACTTGTGTTGTTTAAACTACGTGTAGCTACTGAGAAGACTGGCCATATTAAGTTGATAAGAATCTCAGACAACAGTTTGTGGAGAGACATCTTAAACCTCAACCTTTAAAAATATCAGTGGAAAGTGAAATACATACCATAACCATTCCCCCTGAATTGACAACATTTCCAGCAACTGGCAGCGTCACTGTGACAGTCCCTTGTCCACTACTGGTTGTGTTGGTGTTGGCTCCTGTTTGGACAATCTGTGCTCCAGCCAAACTGGCTGCTGGAATGGTGATCATGCCTGTAACAGGGACTGTAACTTTAAGAAAATAAAACACAAAAGAAAAACAAACAAACAAACGAACAAAAACCAAAAACATGCACACAAAAAGAAGGGAACACCATTAGTCCCACTTCTGTTTTTCACTCATTCATCCTTCCATAACATGCAAAAAGATTCAGAAAAGCATTGCAAATTATTAACTAATGCCATCACCTGGTTCCCAGATTTCCTATTTTTTGCATTTGTATCTGCACAGTAATCCCAGTGTCAGATAAGAGATCGTGTACTCTAGGATGCAAAAGCAAACTTAAGAGTTTCTATTCTAACAGTCCTTGCCAAAGAAAAGAGCCATTTTTTATTTTTCTGGGAAAAGAACCGCGGACTGAATTCCTATATAACATAAATAGTTCTTCCATTCACTATGCCAATAATTCCTATCACAGCACTCACGGCACTACTAGCACTGTAGCTCAATGCTTCCTTTGACAATAATTACAAGGCAATAAAAACCTTTCCAAAAAATATCAAGAAGTCCTGACTCTTCACACCAAAGCTCATACCTTGTTGGAGAATGGTTCCATCAGCATTAACTGGCTGATAGACTATGGTCTGGCCTTCAGCTGCTTGTGCTACCTGTTGTCCTTGAACTGCTATTTGTTGCTGGGTCTAAACAAAACAAGAACACGGTAACTTTACAAATGGCTTATTTTTCAAATTTTACAATTCTTGAATTAACACATGGTGCTTAAGGTGTCTCAGGCATCTATTTCTTTTGCTTTATTACCAGCATCAAGAAATAGGATGGAGTACAAACCAACTGAACTGTAGATAAAATACCTAAAGCACATAAACCATCCTTTTTCTAACAGTGTAGTATTTAATACTGAAAGAAACAAGTTTTAGGTTTCCTGTCTCAATATGAATATGCTAAAGGAAGAACTATTCTTCTCAGAAATTTAGTTTTGTTTCTAAACAAAAGAATCAGCAGAAAACCCAGGTATGACTAGACTACTTCACAAAATGGCGCAAGTATGAAACTAGCAATACTTCACATTTTCAAATTTCAACAAATACACAAAAACAACCATGAACCAATAAAATACAGAAACACAATGGATAAAAACATGCAATCTATTTATTCTGCCCCAGAGTTATGTATGAAAACACTACAAAAATATGAAATTTATTCTCAAGTTCTCCTCAATATTTACAATGCCTCATTTTTTTTTTTTTTCTTTTTTTTTCCCCTTTTTTACTTAACCACACCTTAAGTCATTTGTCAAGTTTCTCTTCCTATTTCTCTCAAAAAAACCCTTTCATGCTGGTGCAGTTACCTGTGTCTGGCCAGCAGTAACTGCAGTCTGTGGCTGCTGTATAATGATCTGCTGGGTCTGGCCCTGCTGCCCCTGTACCTGCACAGCCTGCCCACCTTGAATCTGAATCTGACCTGGCTGGACCAACTGAATCTGTGGAAGAAAGAGTCAGAAAGGAACATTAACTATGCCTCTTATTTCTCCCTCCTTGGCCTCAGCATTACCAAATCATCTCTGAGGATGATTTACTGTTGCAAAGATAAAGAAAGCACTGATTCTTCTCTTTTTCCATTTTAAAATTAAGAGTTTTAATTTATTCCTCCCTGTGACACAGCAGTCACAACCATACAGAATAGAGGAAACATAACATGCTAGTGTCATTATGCCCTAGCAGTTCTCCACTGCTTACACAATAGAATGGTCAAAAGAAATATATTATTCATGTGAAACTAGGACTAATAATAATCAGGTGAAAGAAAAAAAAAAAAAAAAAAAAAGAGAGGGGCTACGATATCTGTAGAGTGTTAATTATCCAGAATACAGAAGTACTCCTGGGCGTATATAAAAGTTGTCTTCTGCTTTGCAGAGAAGTCTTTCCACCAATACAGAACACAGATTAAAAAAGAACAACTGGAATAAGGTTTGAAGCTTGTACTTAAAAACCCAGTTAAGGATTTTTCCTCCAGCAACCAGACTGTAAAGAACCTAACACAAAATATATTGTCTTTCAAAAAACAAACAAAAAAAATATATAAACACTAAATAAACTCTCAGAACACCAAGACATCATGTGCCTTCCTGGACTGTGCTGAACTTGATTCCTAAATCCCGTTCTCAGATCACTAGAGCACTTTCATTATGCCACTGTTACAGTTCTTCCCTTTGCTTTCGAGGAACACACTTCGAGCACCTGTTTAAATTTAAAAACTGTCTTTTAGACAAATATTTCAAATAATTGCTTCTAATTAAATCCATCTTCCATACCTTCTACAGTATTACCTTCTGTGCAACATAAATGTTTAAATTCACCTTCGGCCATCATGTATTAGATGAACGCAGCACAAAAGTTATTTTCAATAAGCCTTCTTAAATAAACATTTTAAAAAATCCTCTTTCTGAGCCATAAATTGAGTAAGCACCAGATCACCAGTTATACTGCAAGGGCCAGTTAAAGTAAAAATTAAAAAAACACAACAAACAAAACACCCCAAAACCCCAAACCAACTCCAGCTGCATTTTAAGGGACTTCATTTAAAAGGTTTACACATCCCCATAAAATACAAAAATCAAATGCACAAAGAATTTTCATTGCATTCTTAGCACGCAGCTTACTGCCAGATCCATAGCTGGAGAACAACCGTCTTTACCCAGTTTATTTTAAGAGTGCTGAGGCAAATGTACTGTCTGACAAAGCGAGAACATCACAGTTCATTCTCTGTAACTTATGTTAAATAAAATTAGGGTTATCTCACCTGCTGCAGTCCCTGTGTTCCAGAAACCGGGACTTGCATGATTGTCTGGCCCTGACCGCCGGGCACAGCCTGCACCATGATCGGCTGGCCGGTTGATGTGATCAGCTGACCTCCGCTTACTTGTACCATTAGTGGTTGACCCTGGACCTAGGAAACAGGAGAAAAAAACAAACAGAACAATGAAAAAATCTGGTGACTTAAAGCCAAAAACTGAAGTGGCTACCACATGAGGCTAAATGCTTACCTATTTTAATGCGGTGACCAGAGAAACTGAGCAACAGTTACTAACCTGGGTTCATAATCAGCATGAAGTATCTTTAATTTCTAAAACTTTTTCCATGATGCGCTACTGGATTTAGTAAAGTATCTTTTTCTGTTGCAGTCTAACCAAAATTTCCAAGTGTAATTGCAATAAAGCATGAAAAGCATGGCTAAATTTTCCAGACACAGTAACTACCTTCATGCACAGGCCAAGAGCAAAGTGTAATAAAAGAAACTTTGTTATCCACATCACTATTACTAATCTTTAATTGGGGTTCCTAATTAGAAAGCTCTAAATAAGCTGTTCTGACAGAGATTCTGAGCTAGCTTCAACTCTCTCCAACTACATGCTTACATTTCCAACTACATGCTTCCATTTCCATTTCCTAACTGATATATAGCATATGAAGTTCTTTGAGAACCTTTTCATGGTTAAGTGAAATTATAAATGTACACAAAATGCAGTTCAGTAAGGAAGAGTGAAAGAAAATCATCATCAGCCACTTCTTGGCCCAACAAGGCTTACAGAAGATTTATAAATTTGGCATAAGAGTCTCTGGACTCTTGGACCAGGTGTGTCTCTGGTCACTAGGAAAAAAAAGCCAATGAAAATAAAAGCAAGGGGAAAACCTCTCTGTTTATAAACACCCTCACCCACTAGTTCCCCAAAATATATCTTTGAAAATAGCACACCTCCATGGCTTAAGTGTGAAATGAGTCTTATGAACTAGGTAATCATTCCTTACCACACTCTGAGTTGTTTAGAAACCAGAGCAACACAACATGATGAAAAGTCACTGAGTTCTTGGGTTTTCTGCTTGCAAATTTCAAGATCATGCAATAGCAAACGCTCACTCTTCAACCACTGTAAAATACCAGGCTAAACATCAGTACTGATTTTCAGCACATACTGAACCACCTAAAAAAGTTTCACTTTGCATAGTTCAAATACCTTAGTGAACGATGTGCTAACACATCCATGGAAACAACCACAGTGATCAATGCCCTACATAGAATACAGTGACTTTACAGGTCACCTAATACCCTTGCAACACTGTTCTGTTCCTCAACCTCATAACTATAGCATACAAGTCCCTACCAAAAATCTGTACTATTTATTTTGAATTACAACAGAGAGATAAGCATGCTCGTATCAGCCACAAAGAAGCACAGTTAGCAGTACAACATCCAGTAAGCATAAAGAAAAACGATACATTCCAAGATTCTTGTTAATGTATTAAGAGCAAGCCAAAGAAAAAAAAAGAGGGGGGTACATAAAGAAGACCAGGAGGCCACAGTGACCCAAGCAATTCAGTCAGCCAGCTTTTCATATTTGAACTCTGAACATAAATGCTGTGTTCAACTTTACACCTGGCAAGACCATTCTAGCCTCGTAGAACTCTCCTCTGAAGAATTAAAAAACAAACAAAACCAAAATACCAAGTGAAAAATGCACTACTAAACTGCTACAGCCATCCAGGGTTTATCAATTCCTTTAAAAGCCGCCTACATAAGCTAGTGAAATGAAGTCTGCAAAAACAGAAAATACTTCACATTGAAACAAACCGAGTTTTGAAATAACATTGCATTTCTTTCCAATTTGTGATACATTTACTGTTAGGATACATAACTTCTGCTGGATTTCCTGGATTGCTGTTGTTCACACATAAGTAAAACAACAGATCTCTCAATCCCACATAGGCCATTCTTGTCCTCATGTGCCCTTTTTAATCCCAGATGAAAAGTTTCACTCACAGGTCATCCACCCGCTTTGTCTTTCTTTTGTGTAGTGAAGACACAGAACTACTCAAAGTGGATACCAGAAATCTAATTTCCTTGGAACTACAGGAAATCTTTGGGTTGTATCTCTTGACTGTTACTTCCTCATCTTGGTGGTTTTTCCTTTCAAGTCCCATTTCAACAACTATTCACTTTCAGAATTACAGCAGCAGGAACTCATGAATGTATCAGGGTTCTGGCATGCACCTGAGATCCAATGAAATGCTATAATCCCATGCTCTTCGTGGAAAACCCTACAGCTAGCATAAAGCACAGATACTACTAACACATTTTCCTGTTCCTATTTCAAACCCTGGAAAAAACACAGCATTAGATATGTGGCGATGGTGAGAGTCATGCAGTGCTCACAAACACAATTAGAGAGATCACCACTACCTGGAGGGTCTGGACTTGCTGGCCTGAGGCGGATGCCACCTGGGCCTCAGTCTGCAACTGGACAGCAGTGACACCACCCTGCTGCTGGGAATAGGAACAGGAATAGCTTGAAACATGGAAATGCACAGCTCTGACAAGAGACGACACTCTGCTAGAAGAGGGTGAATTTAAAATTCATACACACTGCTCTTGGAACATAAGGAATGGGAATATGTTTAGCAAACCTAACAACGGAATACCAACAAAACTGCATATGATACTGACAGGCTTCAATATCCAAACCAAAAATCACTTACAAAGAACATGAGAGATTATTTTGCAGAATTTAAAATCTCAGCTTCATTGTTTTAGACTGCTACCTTTCTGCTTAATGTTTCCTTTCACTGCCCAGGTTTCTTCCTGCGAAGGGGTTCCAGATTTTTCTCAGTCTTGTTAGTTACAATAAAGGCCGTAAATCCTTTCTGCACAGAACATCAGCACAGGTGTCTACAGTCTAAGCTTCATCTGTGTCACCCCTGCATCAACGTCTTCCCACCACTGACCTTGAATGACAAATCTTGAGAGGTTGCAAGAGCAGTTAAATCTACAAGCCTTTTCTATCTTTAGCCTCTTTAGTAAGAGTCCCAAAATAATCTGCATTAACTGTGTTAGCATTTTGGAAGATGAAAGATATCTCTCTACTAAAAGCTGTACTACAACAGGCCTATTAAAAAAAAAAAGAAAAATATTTTATGTCAAATACAACACAGGCTTTAAGAGCATGTAGTAAAAAATTATACAAGCCAAGCTATGGTTTAACCTCTTTTTCTACCTACAAAGTGTCAATAAAACCAAATAAATTTTTGAGTACCTGTTGAAAGCAGGTATTTTTGATAGTTCTTAATATGCAATTTTTAATCTCAAATATAATCTTGTTCTTATTGAAAAAGTCAGTTTCAGCTAAATTCAACGGAAGAAGCTGGTCCCCACCATCAAACACCCAAACAGGCTGATGACAAAGCAAAGAGTATCTCACTGAAAACATAATCCAGTGGCTCACTCATTTACATGACAAACTAAAAAACTCCTCTTGCCTTGAACCAGAACAAACATAAGATGCAACAAAAAATCAGCAGCAGCAAAACTCATCTGTAAATGCATTACTGTATCCAAGTGGGTGAAGCCTAACAACAGCAAAAATCTATAAAACCTTAAAAAACACCAACCCTCCTCATTTGCACATGATAATATGAACTAGAAACTTCTTTCTAGAATGGATTCATTCATCCAAAGCTACACATTTATTCCAATTCCTGTACTGTGTGCTCATTTTGATCCACCTGCAATTCTAAAAAGGTAGCTCAATAAGTATTTCTTTTGAGAAAGCTGGAGGAGTCATCTATGGGCTTGATCAAAGCCTATTTCAATTTTGGGGAAAATCTACATTGTTCCTTGTAGATAACTGACTGAATCAATATTCCGTTTCCTCCAATTTCAGAGAGGATTTGTTACTTTCCTCATGTCACCACCAGTTTGCAAACTCCCTAATACACTAAAATTTGGTGAGTTGTATACATGTAATTTTATTAATTTAATTTTATAACAAATATTAAATAAAATAAATGTATTTACTCTGACTTCAAGTCACTGACCAGGTGACAAAAGTCAGGTAAGCACATATCCAGACAGTATCATGAAGCATCTTGCTGGTTCTGTGAAACTCTGAAAAGTACAAACAGATTTGTAACTTGGCACTGGCACTGCCAGCTCACCCGTTATCACTTTCCATACCTGCTGCTGAATCTGTCCAGCCTGCACAACGATCTGCTCTGTGGAACTGTTACTATTTGCTGCATACTGCTCCATAGTGCTTCAGTTCCAATATGGTCAAAGGCACACCTCAGTCCTCCGTGTATCTGACAAGTTAAAAAAGCACGTGATTATTGTCCCAACATTTGAAGATTAGTATTACATTACAATAGCTGAAAAGCAAACCATCTGCTGACATTGAGGTCAGAATCAGACAGTAAGAGCTTCTGTTTAATCAAGGACCTACCTCTTTCAAAATGTCACCTTACTTTCATTGAGTAACAAAGCTAGAATTGTAATTTCAAGAACATCTAACTTGACTGAGAAGCAGGAAGTATCTTAACCTTAATTCTATCATTATCTTCAGTGAATCACAATAGTAGCTATGAACCTATTTATCTTCGTTTTACCCCTCAAAGTCTGTGTACTCTGGGCTACGGACAGGTGCCTACACTACATATTGGTGGAGGAGAGGGGAGTTATCACTAAAGAAACTCACAAAATACAAAGTTTAGGTGTGTGATAAATAATAGAAGAATTTTGCTTTCGCTAAAAGTAATTAAACAATTATTTCTTAGGCTAAAGCTATTATTAGTACAATGATCCAAATTTTAAGAAAAGTAAAAGACTTTACTACTGGGAAAAGGGGGGAATTGATCTGAGGAAACACCAACCCAACAGCCCCCCCTCCTTGGGATGCTCACCAGATGATCCATAAAGGGTGGTAACTCTTTTGCAATGGAATGAGAAAGAACAGAATGGGCCATCCCTGGTATCCCTTGTCCTTGAGATAAGAGAGGAACTGAAACCACTGAGCCAGAAAGACAAAGGAGCTGCAAATTGGCCCAGACTTGAAGGACAAGGTGTACTGTGACCACAAGACTGAAGAAAGAAGAAGATAAGATTGTAGAAGAAGCCAGGAGGTGTGCTGAAGGTGTTGAAACTGGCAGCTGTGTGGAGAAAAGGGGGTTTGAAACTTAAACAATTTGGTGTGCCTGGATGGAGCTGCCACTCCTCGGCCACCCCAGCGCTGCATGTGCTCTCTTACCTTAATAAAGATTCATTAATCCATATTTGGATGTGATTTGCCTTAATCTACCTATAACAGGTGTAAAACCAAGCTCCAAGAATTCAACAAAGCTAAGTGAAACTGTCTCTCCTTTCCCAACTATGCAGCACGCCTTCCTCATATCTCTTTCTTCTCTTCCCACTTTTATATATTTTGAAAATAGCCAGCAGATTTCTCGCTGTTTCCATCCTTTTACTGCCTCTCATTTCTTGGACCCTTGCCTATACATATGAAGAACACACTGTTGAAATAAAATACTTAGTTCCATTACCTCCTTCTCCCTCATATTTCTTCTCAGTTGATCAACAAGGGAAGAATTCTTACTATTACTTTTAACGAGGTATTTGATTTATGCTATGACTGAACAAGTACCTGCTACATTAATGAAAAAGCAGCCTGTAACTTTAATCTTCGAAGTCTAAAGCAACAAAACCCCAGGCTCCTTCAGTTTTCAAAGAAATACACACAAAATGTATTCCCAACTTTAACTGTAAGAGTTGCTGTGGTTACTACTGTAATGACACCTCTCACACTCCATGCTCTTCAAAACATCCTTTGTACTTCAGTGTCTTCCATTTATCTTAAGAACACGTCATTTTTTCATCAACTTACTCCTCACCATGGCCTAAGAAAGGCCACAATGATTTTACACTTTGTTGTTTTCTTGCTTCGGTTAACACCAAATGTCGCTTACCCACAAAAATAAATGATTAACCAGCATGGATCATGACAGACCAGAAGCATGTTCATTACAGGGGGCACAATACTCAGCCATAACAATGTAAGAACCTTCGCAGTCCCTACCAAATATTTTGTTCAGAATAACAATGTAACGTTGCTAACCCTGGAGATCACAAAGATAATCTGTGTCACAGCACTGAAAGGCACTACATTTTAATGCAATTTTAACTCTATCCTTGGCCCATTTGGTAACAGTTTTTCATAGCCTGCCAGAATAAAAGATAAATATTCTTTCTGAAGATGATACCATCTACTAAGGTTATTAGTTCAATTTTGCACTCCATACTTAATTTCTGCCCTAATCCCTGTGGGCCTGTCAGAAAACAGTTCCCACATTTCATTCTTCAGAGAAGTATTTCAATAGCAAGCACAGGGTGCCAGTAAATCGTATTTGCCAAAAGTTCTCTGGCTTCCTTAATGGCACAATAAATAATCAAGCACATGCGTACTTCTACTTGGAAATGCTTCTTCACAGACGCCAGTATCAAGTCCCTGTCTTGTTTACATAAAATATTAGCAGCATTGTAATCCTCACTCTCTGCACCAGCTATGGCTAGCCAAAGTTACAAACAGAAGACCTGACATGTGCTTGATTATAGTTCTTCAAGGGATTACCTAATTTCCTTCATTAAAACACACACCACTGGCTTTACTGTATCAAAGTTAAATTTTAAAGACTGGTGATCTACTTCAATGGCATGCTCCTCCCACAGCTGATCTCACTAGTGAGCTCCCCCTCACCAGCTCCCTGTCTGCACTGAAAATGACTTAGTGTTCTAGTTTTATTAGCATATATTCATATATATGTATACAGACACATATATAGGAAGCTATAGAAGCTACACCAACAGCTCCCTCGGAAAATAAGCTACACCACCAAGAACAAACCAGCATCATAAACTGTGCTAGTACTTGAGCTAGCTTGAAAGCATTATTTTAAAACACGCTGCACCCTGAAACAACATTACTAAATTGGGTGAAGTTTCTAGGGCAGACCCTGTCAGTCTCTGCAGATAACCGTTGTCCTCCAAGGACACCAGGGGAGGACAGACACCCACGCAAGGCCAAAGATGGGATTTAACTAAACAACAGCACAGCCAGGTCACAATCTTATTTCCCACTGTTGGGCAGAATAAAACGCGTGGTACCCAGATTTTGTTTCCTTCTTATCAAACTTGCAAGTCAAGGAGTTCACCCAGGGACCTTCTCATTTTACTGCAGAAAGCCTCTGACCTGGGGGTTTTCTCGGCGGGCAGAGCTCGCCGCGCCGTGCTCGGGCGGGTGAGGCAGTGCCCCGGAACCCACGGCGGAGGAAGCGGGGCAGCACCGGGGCCCCTCGCTCCCGCAAAAGGGGCGGTCGGTCCCCGCAGAGGGAGCACACGGCTGGCGACATTTGGCCTCCAGGTGCGTTTACGGGGGGAGGCGGGAAGGGGAGCGTCTACACCCACTTCTCCGGCACGCCGGCAGCCCCGGGGAAGAGGGAAAGGGGGTGGGGTGGGGGAGCGACCTGCCCTTGGCGCAAACTCGGCGGCTTTCTCCCCCCCCCCCCCCACCCCCGCCACCTCCCCCGGGCAAGGCGGGGAGGAGGAGGAAGGCGGGGGTGGGGAGGAGGAGGGGCAGCCCGGGCTGCCCGCGGCCCATCTGTCAGCAGGGGCGGCGGGGAGGCTCGCCCGCTCCCCCCCGCTCGAAGGCGGGGCCCTGCTGCTCCCGTCCCAGCGGCCCCTCACCGCCGAGGCCTGTCCCCGCCACGGGAGGCCAACCCCGCCGCGCACTCCCCCCAGCTGCCGCCTCCTCCTCCTCCTCCTCTTCCTCCTCCGCCGGCCCCACGCCCGCACCTCCCGGTACGCTCCGCCCGCCCCCCACCCCAAGCCCTCTCCTCCCGGGGCCCGGCGGCCCCAGCCCCGCTGCGCCCCCGGAGGAGCCGGCCGCCGTCCCCTCGCCTCCCCCAGCGCCCGGCCGGCCCCGGCCCTGCGAGCGGCCTCCTGACTGGTCACTCGGCCCCGCCAATCCCGGCGCTGGGGCCGGCGCTCGGGGGCTCCATATTGGCTGCTCGCACTCACCGTGCCTCGCTCCCCCGGTTCGGGTCCCGCGCTGATTGGCTCCGCCACCGGCCCCCGAAACCCAATCAGCGCCTGCACTCAACCGCCGCGCAAAATGGCGCCCAACCCCGAACAAAGGCGAAAGGGGGGCGGGGCGGGGTGGGGGCGGCGCAGGCGCACAGCGGCGCCCGCCCCGCCTCCTGCCTCGGCGCGGCCCTCCACGCCGGGCCCCGCCCATCCGCCGCTACTGCGCCTGCGCTCCAGCTGCTGCACGGGCCTCCACTGCCCGCAAGACGCAAGCGCGAGGCTGCGCGAGGCTCCGCAAGGCTCGGCTCCACCCACCCCCCCACTCCACCACTTCCCCTCTCGACGTCTTACCCTAGGCTCCGCCTCCGAGCGCTTCGCGCATGCGCCGTGGCGGCGGGAGGTTGGCCGCCGGAATGTTCTCGGCGGGTATCATAGAGTGGGCGTTCCTCCCGCCTGCCTAGAGAGGCCAGTGAGCGAGCAGCGGCGGCCATGTTCCTGTGGCGATAAAGCCGCCGTGGTGGAGGAGGAGGAGAGCGGGGTTGACAGATGTGGGGAGCGCTGGGGAGGGTTTTCGTGGCGCAAGCCTTGGCTCGGCGGCTCCTTCTCCGTACCGTGCCCGCGGGTGTGGCCTGCTGAAGGGTTTCCTGAAGGGGCAGGGTTGATTTGGCCTGTGGGTACCAGTTGCGTGGTGACCTAGGACTGGGGCCTCGGTGCACCTCATGGGCTGGAGCTGTGGGGCTGTAGTGGGAAAGCTTGCGCTGTGCTGTTCAGGGGTACTGGCCTCCCCCTTTTCCATTTCTCAAGGGGTGTCTTGATTGTCCCAGCTGTCCCACAGATAAAGCCAATTTATCCTTGCACATTCTGGCATACCAGCTTATTGCATAGTTGGGGGTTCCTAATAACTGTTTTTCTCTCTGTCATCTTTCCAGCCACAGGAGCTCACGTTACCATGGCCACCCACTTCTCCAAGGATCATGTAAGAAACTATGAACTAAGGGTATTGTTTATTGAAATTTATGTTAAGCTCAATGTAAAGGTTAGGCGGCAAAAGACAAAAAAAAACTGCTTATGCAAATAGCTGCCAGACACCACTTGTGTGAGACAAGATAACCTGTGAGACAAGATGACTGCGTGAGATAAGATAACCGCAATTGCTTACACAAACCAGATACTTGTGCAAGCAGAAGGGGGTACTGATCAAAGACAACCACGAATGTAAAAATGTATAAAAAGGAACTGTTTGAACTGATCAGTACGGCAGTTGGCGGAGCGCAGACTCCCCTGTCGTCCAGCGCTGTCTTTGCTCATATTCTACTTGCTATAATTAATAAAATTATAATTGGATTATGATCCATTGTGGTCTCAATTTATAACAATTTCATGGTGCCGTGACTCGGATAAGGAACGGTGGGCTTCTGTCCTCCGGGGAGGCGCCCCGCGGCAGTCCGCGGCCCCGCGACTGATAGCCCACCCCATCCTTACCGACGAACCTAAATTCTAGAATAATGAGCAAAGGAGAAACCGGTAAAATCCCATAAAAATTCTGTGCACGGGAGTCCGGACGAAGACGCAGGATGCGTAAGTATATTGCGAATTTGTTCGCGGGTTTACCGTTCGGGCGGGATTGGGTTTCCTGGATTATAACGAATGAGAGGTTCGATATACTGAACCAAGCGAGTGCGGACCCTTAAGTACTGCGTTTCCCATTTCCCGCGAGGGACTGGGCCAGGAACAAGGGGAGCAAGTGAGTGTGTGTTTGTGGATAATCCAGAAGATGGGGGCGAAGGGCAGCAAGCCTTCGACTCCCATGGGAAGGGTACCCACTGTACCTAAGAATACCCCTCTGGCATATATCTTAGACAATTGGAGATATTTCCCTGGAACACTAGGGAAAGATAAGCAGAAAATGATAGAATATTGTACTAAGATATGGGGAGGGAAGAAGATTTCTAAAAATGTCTTTTGGCCAGTCTGCGGGTCAGAAGAAGATATGATAAATGCAACAATTAAATCTCTGGGTTAATAATAAAAAACCCCTTAACCCGGAAGAAAGTCAGTATGCGGGAGTGTGGCTAAAAAGACTGGGAGCTAGACTTTACCCGCTGAATGAAATAAACTAAACAAAAGAAAAAGAAGGAAGGGTTAGACAAAACCCTTCTAACCCCCCCTCCTTACATTTCCCCTCCTGCTCCCACAGCCCCTCCAGAGGTCCCCAGAGCGCCCACTCCCCCACCGGAGTCGGAACAAGAGTCTCCCCCTCCTCCTAGACGTGTAACTAGAAGCTAAAAAGGGGCAGCTCAGATGTACCCCCTAAGGGAAATACCCATGGGGGGACCTCAACCCGTGATCGGATATATTTCCGTACCCCTAAACTCGGCTGACCTATGAGATTTTAAAAGAACCGAGATGGGAAACTTAATTGAGGACCCACTCGGAGTGGCAGAAAGATTAAATCAATTTTTTGGACCAAACCTTTATACTTGGGATGAGATGCAATCTATCCTTGGTCAATTATTTACTACCGAGGAAAGAGATATGATTAGACGAGCAGGAATGAGACTGTGGGATGCTCAACATGCCCAGGGACCTCAAGCGGATATTAAATGGCCACTCCAAAGACCTAATAGGGATAATCAGGATCCGGTGCATAGAACTCATATGCAGGACCTGAGAACTATAGTAATTCAGGGAATTAGAGAAGCAGTACCCTGTGGCCAGAATATTAATAAAGCATTTAATGAAATGCAAAAGAAAGATGAGAGCCCTACTGAGTGGCTGAAACGACTGAGGAAAGCCCTTCAGCTGTATTCTGGGGTAAATCCAGACGACCCTTTAGGGCAAGCACTCCTCAAAACTCAGTTTGTGGCAAAATCATGGGAAGATATCAGAAAGTCTATGTAAGGCGAGAGGAAGAGAGCAGCAAGTGACAAGTAAAAATGATGGTAGCAGCGGTCAGAGAGGACCGTAAAGGACGAACTGGTGAACACAGATCTGCTGGAACGAAACAAGGGAACGTAGTAGTAAAGAAGGAACAGAGATGTTGTTTTTACTGTGGAAAGAAGGGACATATAAAGAAGAATTGAAGAGAAAGGATCAGGGATGAGGAAATATTGAAAACGGAATAGGAGAGTCAGGGGCTCTATATCTTAGGGGACCGGAGTCATCATGAGCCCTTGATAAAATTAAAAATAGGTCCCCATAAACAAGAGTTCACCTTTTTAGTAGACACTGGGGCTGAAAAATCGACTATTAAACAAATACCTGAGGGATGTAAAATTTCCTCGGAAAAAAGTACAAGTAATTGGGGCAAAAGGAGAACCATTTAAAGTAAACAAAATCAAAAATGTGGTATTCGAAACTGAAAATAAATTTGGAATGGGTGAACTCTTGCTCGTCCCTGAAGCAGAATTTAATCTGCTAGGACGAGATTTAATTGTTGAATTACAATTAGAAATTAAAGTGAAAAATCAAGAGCTAACAGTGTCTACTTATCCTTTGACCGTGGATGAGCAAAAACAAATTAACCCCGATGTCTGGAACTCTCCGGACACAATTAGTAGACTGGAAATCCCACCGATTAAAATCCAAGTTTCTGAACCCCACATACCTGTGAGGGTAAAGCAATATCCCATTTCCTTAGACGGACGGAGAGGATTAAAACCAGAAATTGATCGATTATTAGCACAAGGAATCTTAGAGCCTTGTATGTCACCCTTTAACACCCCCATTCTGCCTGTAAAGAAACCAAATGGGAAATATCGGCTCGTACATGATTTAAGGGAAATCGTTTAAGGGAGCACGGGGCGGCTAGGGTTAATCCCTTGCGGGGAAGTCCCAGCGGCAGGAATTCAAGGGGGGATGGGATTTGTGGATGTGCCGCTCACTAATGTAGAAGTGAGGGCGTATAAGAATGAATTTAGGAGGTTATTAGAGGACCCTGTGGGGCTGTCAGAGAAGACTGATCAATTTTTGGGACCCAGTATATATATACATGGGAGAAGATGCAGTCGATTACGGGAATTTTTTTCTCTCCTGAAGAAAGACAGATGATCAGAACGGTTGGAATGTGGATATGGGAGAGAGAAAATCCGCAGGGGATACCCGGGGAAAGGAAACTCCCTGTAACCCCTCTGCAGTGGAATCAGAATGAACAAGAGCGGAGGAGAGATATGAGTGACTCTAGGTCATTATAATAAGAGTCTGGAGGAACTCCTGAGAGAAGCACAGAAAGTAGATATTAGGAAGGATGAAGAAGAGGCTAAAACTAAAGCTAAAACTATGATAACTGCACAAGAAGCTGTTAGAAACAAACACAAGGAATCTCAGACGGGAAATCACAAATTTGAAACAGGCAAGGGAATGAAAGGGGAGGCGGAACCAAGAGGCACCACTGGCTAGGGAAATCACAAGGGAATGTTTTCATTGTGGGAAGGGGGGGCATTATAAACAAGAATGCCCCCAGAGAATACGGGACCTGTTGGTGTTTGAAGTAACCCAACAGGATGAGGGTGGTAATCACTAGGGGTGTCAGGGACTCTACCTCCTGGGGGATATACCAACAGAAGAGCCCTTGATAAATTTGAAATTAAGACCCCAGGAGGAAGATTATGTAAAAGATACAACTTGGGCTGTAGGGGCTAAAGGTGAAGGGGTTTTTGGTCCCAGTTATAAAGAATGTGTTAATACAAGGGGAAGATCAATATGCTGTTAATGATTTGTTGTTAATGCCAGGGGTAGGATGTAATTTGCTAGGTAGAGATTTACAAGTGCAATTAGGAATAGGTGTGGTGCTGGGTGAAGGAAAACTAGTGGTTAAATTACTAGAATTATGGGAGGAGAATCAGGGAGGATATTTAGGAACCAGAGCATAACTGTTTGGATTTTATAAATTATCAAACGAAAATAAGAGAAGATCTGTTAAATAAACCTTTGCCCTATAGAGAAAAACTATTTATTGATGGGTCCTCTCGATGCCTAGAAGGAAAAATATTGGGTTATGTAATTATCGAGAGGCAGAAGATGGAAGTGTTTGAAAAGGGGAAATTACCTGCTGGGTGGTCAGCACAAGTCTGTGAACTCTATGCCCTAAAACAGACATTGGTATATTTGAGAGATAAGGAAGGGACAGTGTACACAGACTCAAAGTATGCATTTGGAGTGGTCCACACATTTGGAAAAATATGGGAAGAAAGAGGGCTTATAAATACAAAAGGGAAGGAGCTAGTACACGAGCGGCTGATCAGAGAAGTTTTAGAAGCCCTGAAGCTCCCCACAGAAATTGCAATTGTGCATGTGAAAGGACATCAGAGGGGAGCATCAATGGAAATAAGGGGGAATAATTTAGCAGATTAAGTAGCCAGAGAAGCAGCTACAGAATCATCATTGGTAGTTTTATTGGTAATAATACCAGGGGATTATGAGAATTTAGCCCCAAATTTCACAGAACAAGAAAAGGATATACTTAAAAATAAGGGGGGAAAAGATTCAGAAGGAAAATGGACTTTAGCAGATGGAAGGCAGATGTTAAACAAAACAAGATCATGAGAAATTCAGATCATGAGAAATTCTGTCATTAATACATTAGAAAATACATTGGGGAACACAATCACTTTGTGATCATTTCCTTAGACAATATGGGTGTATAGGAATATATATGGTGGCTAAACAACTAGTTGATCGATGTTTGATTTGTTAAAAAGTGAACAAAAAGGTAATGAGATAAAAAAAAAAAAAAAAAAAAAAAAAAAAAAAAAGGTGGCTGGGGAATAGGAGCTAGCCATACAAAGCCTCCAGGTAGACTTAACAGAGCTACCTTAAATACAAAGGTGGAAGTATTTGTTGGTATTAGTGGCTCACTTAACTCATTGGGTGGAAGCAATCCCCCACACCAAGGGCAATGGCAAGCATGGTATCCAAGGTGTTACTGGAAAACATTATCCCCAGATATGGATTAATAGAAAGAATAGACTTGGGCGGAGGAACACATTTCATTTTAAAAATTATACAACAGCTATCTGAAGCCTTAGGGATCGAATGGGCATGGCACACCCCATGGCATCCTCGGAGTTCTGGAAGAGGAGAAAGAATGAATCAAACTTCAAAACAAACCTTGACTAAGTTAATGATTGAGACTCAGATGTCTTGGATTAAATGCCTGCCGTTGGCCTTATTAAGGATCAATACTCAGCCACGAACAGACCTGGGTATTTCTCCCTATGAAATGATGTTTGGATTACTATGTATGAGTAATGACAGGGATATTGTCATCCCTGAAGTAGGAGATCAGTATGTAAGAAAGTATGTAATAAGAATTGGTAACACTTTAATGAAACATTGGTAACACTTTAATGAAACTGAGAAAGAAAGGACTTCTGCCTCAAATATCACCATTGGCTTTTAATATCCACAATGTAAAACCAGGTGATTGGGTATTGATAAAAGTGTGGAAAGATTAATCATTAACTCCCGAGTGGGAAGGTCCATTTCAGGTGCTGCTGATCACCGAGACAGCGATCCGAACAAAAGAAAAGGGGTGGACTCTTGCCTCCTGAGGAAAAGGACTGGTGGAAAAGCCTCAGGAGTGGACTGTGGTACCATCAACTGACCAACTACAAGTCACCCTCAAAGGACTAAGTAAATTCATCAGGAGGGGATTGAATGACTCTTAACCAGTGGTTTGACTGGGTTTTTGACTGGGTTCAGAGGTAACACTGTGAAAATTTACTTATTCATTTACTTACTTGCTGTATAAGGAAACAAAAACAAAAAAACAGACAAAACCAAACAAAAAAAACTGTCAGGGAAAAGCTGGCGTTTACCGAGCATTAACTGACAGACATGTTACAGAGTGGCTTTTGGTAACAGATTATGAGCATTTTGGATTCAATTAGGCATTGCTAGAAAATCAACCTAATAGGGTAATACCTTGTCTCGAGTGTATGTATGGATGTCATGAAGCGTGGGTTTTGTGTGAATGTGAAATGTGTTACCGGATGTGGTACTTCTTGCAGATGGAGAAAATTGTCTTATAACTGTATAGGGAAGGGGCATGAACTGTAACCTTGATTTACGGGGAAAAAGAGGTTAGTCCCCAGAATTTGTGATGTCCCTGAGAGTTGATGGGAGGACACTATCGGAAAGTGCCAAAATTTTGCTTTGCTTAGAAACAAAGGAAGTGGCTACAAAGGAGCTGCACTTGAATTGACTAACTCTTAACACACGGATTTGTTAAACAGTAGAGGGCAAGACCGGGTTAACCTCTGTGCTCGCCACCAAGAAGACCTTTTTCTCAGCTGTGGGCTGCAACCCCATAGGCATGAGAGGTGGGAGTATATGTTATACCGGACCTCTGCTAATCATCCTGGTATGGTTTGCTTTAATAGTGGCAAATTTGTGCAGCAAGTGCTTTACTGTTATGTCCAACATCAGAGTGGCTTTGCTTTCCCAAAGACAGAAGGGTGGATGGAGATATTTTAGTGGGAAGAAGAGAATCCAAGTAAAAGATGTGACAGAAGTAAAACAGCCAGTACCAAAACCGCCGAAAAGACCTATAACAGAACTTTCAACATGGTTAACCAAAGGAGATGGTGGTTTACATAAGCAGATACAACTACATGCGTACTTGAAAGAGGAACATTTACAAGGGCAAAAGATATGTAGTAAAAAGGCAAACAAAGTGAGGGCTACCAACATCAAGGCTGCACAATAAATTGCTGCCCATGCATAAGCACGCTCCATTGTTTTCGCGGTATCGGAGGTACAAGAGTGAGAGCGCGAGTGGCGAACCTGCCTGGTCTGTAGGGATCAGGAGTCAGGGTCCACATACGCAGCAGGAAAATGGATTTCCACGCCCCCAGTCCAAAGCGCATGTGTTGCTGGAGGGTCTCGAAAGTTCGGCTATACCCGGATGGCAAAAACAACTGCCAGGCCCGCCCAGATCTAGGCAGCACAGGCATTCTGGGTGGAAGAGAAACTTCCGCTCATTGCGCACTTGGACCTTCCTCGGTCAAGCCGCTAGCCTGGGGCTGGACTATCCCACTAATCTTACTGATCCCACTGGATTGCAATCTTGGGAAGATGGGAGTAGGGGACGATCCCGTGTGCGCCGGCCTGCTGTTGGGATTTTTCATTATATTGGTGGTGACTGTCGTTGCCATCGCGGTATGCGAGGGAATGTCTCGTGGCTGGTGTCGGAGAAGATCACCTCCTCCCCCCAATCCTCCAAGATCACGAAGACAACTAAGACGCCCTCGAAACCGTGATGAGGTGATGGAAACAGACTTATAGTTCAAAGAAGAAAATGTTATTGATCAGAGGAGTTACCGCGCGGCGCGTGACTGTTGTTCTTGGACTCTATCTTTCTGTCGCTATCGCCCCGTGAGTAAGGGTAACAAGACATCGAAGGACAACATCCAAAGGACAGTGCTCATATCTTTAGTTCTTACTTTTTCTCTTTCTGATTGTGTCGCGTGGGACTTTGCTGGATTGTTATACAGTTAATTATTTCAGGTTCTTGTTTGCTAATAAATTGTTGATTATTGTTTACAGAGTGTCTGATAGTACGGTTGACTGTACAGTTCGGCACACAGCTCGAATGTGCTTAACACCAACAGGTGAAACAGTAGTAGCAAATTGCATGTTGGTCACAACTTGTTGGATTAACTGAACAAAGCAAGGAATAAATAACACACGGCAAAAACATTAAGGCGACAACTGCACATAGCAGATAGAATAAGAGCTGTTTTACCTATGGTGCTCTGAAAACACCCTCAATGTTAGATTCAGAATGGTGGGATGATCTATTAGGAGCTTCCTGGTGGAAAAGATTGTTGTGAATGCGTTATGCCACGTGAAAACTATGATTGTAATTGTAAGGTATTATCTTGAGAGTGTTATGATAAATGTTGGAATTGTGGAAAAAGGTTTGTTTGCAGTGACGAAAATGAAAGTAGCATCTAATAAACAATAATAGGATAAAAGAAAAAGGGGGGATTGTAAGAAACTATGAACTAAGGGTATTGTTTATTGAAATTTATGTTAAGCTCAATGTAAAGGTTAGGCGGCAAAAGACAAAAAAAACTGCTTATGCAAATAGCTGCCAGACACCACTTGTGTGAGACAAGATAACCTGTGAGACAAGATGACTGCGTGAGATAAGATAACCGCAATTGCTTACACAAACCAGATACTTGTGCAAGCAGAAGGGGGTACTGATCAAAGACAACCACGAATGTAAAAATGTATAAAAAGGAACTGTTTGAACTGATCAGTACGGCAGTTGGCGGAGCGCAGACTCCCCTGTCGTCCAGCGCTGTCTTTGCTCATATTCTACTTGCTATAATTAATAAAATTATAATTGGATTATGATCCATTGTGGTCTCAATTTATAACAGATCAGGAGGAGAGAGTGCGTAGAAAATGGGTTATGGGTACTACTGCTGTGATGTGTGTCTCTATAAAGAGGCCTTCCTGTTACTGGAAGCCCAATAACATGGCAGCTGGCTGAACCATGTAGCTTTTTGGAGTAAAGTGGCTGATAATGCTAATTTTCTTGTGATTTTGTGCATATGTCAGTGATGTGGATATTGTACAACAGCACAGAGCTTACCTGCTTAACTAGCTAAGTGGCGTTATGTCCAGCACTGACACGCTGGCAGTATGCTGAAGAGGGGCACTAATCCACTTGTACTATTACATAATTTTATTTCTTGGGCTTTGAATTTGTAAAATTAACTGCTGAGCTGACACATAACTCATAACAGCTCTTGTAGAAAAGATAGTTAACTGTATATTTTGTACATAATTTCTGCCAATTCGCTTACTTGTCAACTGCATCTTAAACTCAGTGCTTTACAGTCTTTACGGGCATGCCACATTCCCTGTTAAGTGAATAATCTGTTACTTGAATCTGTGCTCGTACCTTATTTTTATTTACCCTTCTGTTTGTGTTGTTTTCCAGATCAAGTGTGTTAAGGGGGACCTTTTCTCATGTCCCCCAACGGACTCGTTGGCTCATTGCATCAGCGAAGACTGTCGTATGGGTGCAGGCATAGCTGTTCTTTTTAAGAAAAAGTTTGGAGGCGTACAAGAGCTGTTGGATCAACGTGAGTGATACGCTTGGGGTGGAGATGCAGGAGCTGAAGGGAAACCTTGATTTCCAGCAGTAAGGGTATTCCAAGCTACTTGGGGTGCAGGGAGAATTACGTAGTGGAATGTAACTGTTTCAAAAATACCATCTTAATTTTTTCACTTTAGAAAAGAAAACTGGGGATGTGGCAGTCCTCCGAAGAGAGGACCGATACATTTACTACCTGGTAAGAATGGAACATTACTCATGCACTTCCCCGTAACTAAACTATATTAAATATGATAAGGGCTTTAATAGTTGTGATTTTTTTTATCATGTTCTTCTAAATAAGAAGTGTGCAATGTATTATTCAAATATTGCTACTTGAGAAGGAGCCAAGCTGTGTTGTGTATATATATTTAAACTTTAAATGGACGGAACTGGTTGCTAAATTACATTGTTTTAAGCTATGAAACGTAGTTCTTTTTCCAGGTTTATTCTCTTCGCAGTAGCAAATCTGGGTGTGGAGTTTCAGAGTGTAGTGGAATGTGGTTTTTAAAAAATAAAGTAGTTTGCAGTTACTATGCCAAAGGCACAATTGACCTTTTACATTTATACTTAGATTACAAAGAAGAAGGTTTCTCACAAACCAACATATGAGACTATGCGAAAGAGTTTAGAAGCCATGAAAGCTCACTGTCTGAACAATGGAGTTACTGACATTTCCATGCCTAGGTAAGAAAATTAGTCACTGCTATGTAAATACTTCAGTGTTTCTTGCATAGAAGGATTTTTGAGAGATGATCCCCTGCTGTGAAATAAGAGTTCCAAGTATCCACTTCTTCTTCTATTCAACACTTCTGTTCACTTGTGCAAATAAATTTACATTGCCCAATGTGTTTAAATGATAGCAGAACATACAGGCTTGGTTGTTTTCTTATTTTAACTACCCTATGTTGACTTAGGTGAGCTGTGTTAGTGGCACATAAAACTGTAGCTGCTTGAAGGGCTAGTTGTTCATAGCACGTTCCAAAACAAGCCATTACAGTTTTTTTGATGTCTCATTTTCCAGGATTGGATGTGGACTTGACCGCCTGGATTGGAATAAAGTTTCAGAAATACTTGGGGAAGTATTTGAAGACACAGATATAAAGATCACAGTTTATACTCTGTGAGCGAAAGAATTTAAAGGGAGCCCCATTTCCTTTGCTTTCAGGAGTGGAAAACTGTTAACTGATGAGGGGGGGAAACTGCATGCTGAGCACATTCTTCATCTGAGCGTAGCTCACTCTTGTGTTGGCAACAAAAAGAAAAAAGCTCCAGAGCACGTAATTTTGGATATAGTGTTCAGGGAGCCTGTGAAGAAGGCAGGGGTGTTGTAACCCTGGGGGAGTTCCCAGTCTGTCCCAGCAAGCCACCAGATGTCACTGGTCCTCCACAGAGGACCTGCCTGCACTAGAGGTTCTACGTAAAGCTGACAGTTCCTATGCAGAGTGAAATTGGAGCTGTCTGTTGCTGAGGTATTTGTTGGTTTGTAGTAATGATGAGCTGTGGAGCCCTGTAACTGTTATTTTTTTAAAAGTTTTGCAGTGTTCATATCTGGCATACAGTTCCCTTACTCTTTGTTACAGGATTAAAAATTTAATTTCTACCTTCTGGCTACAAATGCAATTTTTAGTTATGAGATTGTACTTGCTAGGAATTTTGCTGCCAACATTAAATAAATAACTTTTCAGGACTGTGCTGTCAGATGAGAGCACAGTCCTTTTGGAAAAACATACTGATGTCTGTATGTGTTGTGGCTGTGTTCAGGGGAAATGCTGGAGGTGTGTATAGACACCATGTGGGTGCATTATGTACCGTATAATTGGTATAGTTTGCAGAACTCAATTTTATGAGATTCCACATGTAAATGACTGTTGTGCTATGAAAAGTCATAGTATGGAGTTTAAGGTTTGTTTTTCATATTTCTTTTTTTACTGCATTCATAATTTAGGTGTTACATGTAGGGTGGTGTTTGCTGTCATCAATAGCAAAAGTAAATCAGTAACAGTTCAGCAGATCACTGATAAACACTTGATTTTTGTAAGGTTTGGTTCCAGTACTGAAGAACTATCATATACTCAGCCTTTCCTTTCTGTTTGTTTTTTCCCACTCCCCCCTAATAAATCTTTGTGACTTTTTTTATAGTGAATGTCCGGAAAAGTGCCACATATGTTGAATAAACCTAAAATGTGAGATATAACAGTTGAAGTTTGTAGCATAACATAGGGTTCCTAATTGGTTTTTCACTATGGATTGAATGGGTGGAGCGTTTTCTGTTCTTAGCCTTGTGGATTAATCTGTGCTGTGTGGTTTCTTTGCTGATGCAGATGTGCAAATCCTGTTTGTGTCTTTAAGAGCTTCATAATATTACTCTCCGTGTTTGTTGACCATCCTTTGTAAACTTGCTTTTGGTGGATAATTGCTGTAGCTAAATATACAACTGGGGGGGGTGGTGGAATAAACTCACTAAGACAAATAGGAACTTGGAGTATTGAACTGGTCAAGAGTGGACATAAAGGCTGCTCATTGATTTAGCCCTTATGCTTATTTATGTTTGTTTTCTTAAATCTAGTGGCACAGAGGTGAAATCCACAGTGGCTCCACAGAGGGTTTTTCATTGCTGCTTGTTTTTTCTGCCTTGAAAATTTATGCCAGGATTTAGTGTAGTTGACTGAGGTAGGAGATGGTTGCGGTCAGCAGTTTTATTTGTGTGTATGTGTATGTCTAGCACCTTTCCTGCTTGTGACAGTGCAGGAGAAACCAACATGAAGAACTGATTGGAAGCATGATCCCTATCTGACTCTGTTTCTTAGCTGATGAGTGTCCTTGCAACCCTTGTTTGGTCTGTGCCTCCTTTTATATAGGACATGATGTGCCCATATTTTCTCTCTCTCTCTCTCTCTCTCTCTCTCTCTCTCACACACACACACACTTATATGTACTCTTGAAATTTTTCTGGCATATAGTAATTCTCCTTTCTCATGCTGTACTTCAGCTATGAAATATTTCATACATGGCTGTCCCAGGATGTCTCACTTGTCAGATTGAATTTAGGACCTCTTACAAATAGAGAAGGAGGAATAAATAGTACTATAGGTTTTTGCAGTGACTTCTAATTTTATTTCACTTTGCTTTTCCCAGTTTTATGTCACAAACATCACTGAACAAGGGGAGAAGGCATTTGATGTATTTGAAATGAAGTTCCTAGGGCTCCGTCATAATTTAGAATAGACCAGTTAGGGCTAACTTAAATCATAGCTCTGATTATTGAGGAGGTCAGAGGAAGAAAACCTTTTTGTCATCTTAAATCCCTTTTAACATTTACGAAGTACGTACTTTCTAAATGCATTTATCTAATGGGCAGCCTTGTTCTAAGATCTTTTCTCATAAAGTAGTCCTGCTATGTGAGGTCTACAGTCTTTCCTATAGGTCCACTGCAATCCATTTCATTCAAGGCTGTAATCACACAGCATGTTGCCTTCTTTCTTATCAGCAGAGGCAGCATGGGTTTGTTTAGGGTAGGAGGCAGGGAGGAACAAAATAAACCAAAAAAATCCCAAACACCAAAGATCTGTGTTGTATATGTATTTGTAGTCCATCAGGGCCTCATCTTCCAGAAGTTGATGTTCCATCCTGCTGGAATCAAAGCTTTGGAAAGCAGGAGTGTCCCAGATAGCCAAGTCCGTTGCATCTCTCTTCATAGATCTTTTCTGAATTAGTTGTGAGGAAGGAAAAAGAGCAACATGTTAGAAACTTTAAATGCTTTCATGTTGTGTGGTTTAAATAGGTGACTCTTCACTACCCCTTTAAAAAAAACAGGGAATTCTGCAATGATCACCATGGTTTTCTTTAATGTTTATTTTTTTTTCTAGAGGGCTAGACTTTGGGGTGGGGGGGAAATCCCCTTTTCTCTACATTCCTCTCACTGTTCCCACAAGTGTCCTGAATATCACATATGTGGGGAACAGTGAGGTATTCTTGTTGTACCTAGTGACCCTAGTACCTTTTCATTCCTGGAGATTTTTACTCTGAGGAGAAAAAGAAAAGCCCTAAATCCCTTACGTGTCTGCTGTGGAGTAGTCCACTGTAGCATTACTACCCTTGAAAGGGTAAGGTACTGCCTAGGATTATTTTCAGTATTCAGATACAGGCAAACCCAGCCAGGTATTTTGAGAGTAACAGTAATGGAAATTGGCTCTGGGCTACGCCTTTAACAACCCAAAGTAAAACCAGGAGTTGGTAATACTAATACAAGGAGATAAGTGACCAAGTGGAAATCCTCACTCACGTGAGCTTCAGTGCAAAATCTCAGCCAGCTTTTCCTCATAATATTGGAAGTTCTCTTGAATGTCCTCCCATGGCACGAAAGCCTTTGCTGCCTCTCCTTCCTCCTGTTCCACAAAGTTCTGCCAGACATACTCAAAGTCTTGAGGCTTCATAATCCTCAGCTTGCAGCCAACTGACTTCATTTTTTTCAGGGCAGCCTGCATTTCTGGCTCTTCCCACATGAAGAGGCGCCCTACCATGATTGTCAGATGCAGGTTCTTGTTCTTCTTTAGGGTCTCGGTTATGTGATCAGCGCAGGTCACGCAGGGACTGGAGGAGACGTACCAAGTGATGTTGTAGCGGAGGCTTGAGTCACACTTTGGTAAGATTGTGTTGAAGAAAGCCATTTCTGCATGGGCAGCTGCATGCTCATCTTCCAGGTAACCCCGAGAAGTCACTGACTCTTTGCCTTGGGTCTCAAGAACATAACACAGGAAGGTTTTGTTCCTGCCTGAGCTGTATTCCACATTCCTGAACTGGAATTTGAAAAACATGGCTGGGAGGCGCTCTCTATAGAGAGTGGAGAGGAGAGAATCATCTCAGAGGCAGATAATAAAGGGTTATAGCATTGGTTTAGTTCCTGTGTGTGATCTTGGACAAGTCGCTGCATCTATGATGGCTGTATTTCTCCGTGTATTAAAAGGAGATGCCTTTTAATAGGAGGATAAAAATACATTAAATATTATAAGATATTCAACTAGTTTTGCTGTGTGGTGAAGGCTTCCAGGCCCATTTTCACTACCTAGTCTTTTTCACTGAATTTTAAGTAACTGTTACAGGAAGTTTCTGGTATCTACATTTGAGGTATTTGAAGAGGAACTTGCTTCTGAAATGTATTTCTGGAGACTATGATATTTACTGTTAAAAGGAGGGATGGCAGCTGGCATTTTTCTAGTCTTAATGCACCTGTAGCCTGAACTGTTCTGTTTTCTAGGCCATTAACATAGTTCTTTCAGGGTGGTGTTGCAGTGTTAATCTGTGGCATTTGTTGTCCTGAATTGTTAGGATGATAACTGTCATTGCTAATTAATGTTTTACCCCCAGTGCTTTTACAGGCTGGATCTCCTCTGAGGAGAGGCAAGTGTGACTGACTACTTGCAGTTTTTACGTGTTCTGATCTTACTCTTCCAGTATCAGTGGAATACTAATGCTCAGTAGGATTATATTGTGACTTCAGTTTAATAAAATATCTGAGATGCACTTTTTCACAGCAACATTAGATTTTATTTCCTACTGAAGCTCAATAGCGGTCTCATGGATACTACTGATAAACTTCAGGTACTTTTAATTTGTTGTGCACCTCTTCCATTCTGGGTTTCTAAATAAGAATAATCCAAAGTGAATTATTGCAGTGAGTAATGTGTTTGCAATCCTCTTTCACTCAAACAGGGTAGTCTGCTGTTATGTTAACTTCCTTAAATGAGTCCCTTAAAATACAGTGTATAGCTTTTATGCATTGCTGACTGAAGAGGTGAAAAAGGGAAACGGCATTGTCCCACAGTACCTGTTCCTTTCTTATGGAATACCAGGCTTTCACGATTGCCCCCTGTAGCATCTAACTGTGGAGCACATAAGTATAAGAACTAGTACTTGAAGGATGTTGGGTGGAAAGATTAAAAAGATATTGCTGAGAATGAGCCTTTGTGACCCGTGAAATGCTGCAAAGTGTAAGAGTGAAGACTGCACAGAGTAGCCAAAACCAAAGTGAAATAATGAAAAGTAGTAACACAGCATTTCACTTACTACACACTAGTAATCTTCCAGTGTGTTGTACTCCTCTCATCTGAGCCTTAGGTGGACCTATAACCTTGCTATTCCCAGTGAGGCAATAATGAATCTTTGTAAAACAGAAAGTGTCTTATTCATCCCTGTCTCATCTACAGTCAGATTATAATGTCAGTCCTCTCCAGGGGGGTACACTGATCAAAGGTCAGGAGAGATTCTCAGACTCCTGGAAATTTTAATTGGGGAGAGCAATTAGGCTGCAGGAGTAAGTGGCAAAGTGTCATTCTGCTGAGAGGAAGGAACGATCTGTGATGCAACATCTCACAAGATGTCTCCAGAGGCAGTGGAAATAAATGGTATGAAAAAGAGTGAAAAGAATCAAAATAGATATGTTATGCTCACTTAGTAATGTGGGAACGACAAGTGAATGTCCTGTCAGCTTGCTAGTGGGAAATGCTGGTATGGGGGACAGTGAAAATGTGGGATGGTTGCAGGTCAGGAGTAAGGACTGTTCATGAAGAGCTGGATCTGTCCCCTTTAAAATTGGGGAATTTTTTTCCTATAGAGTGCAAAGGACGAGGCTTTGCTAGGACTGCATGAAAAGCCCCAAACAGCATGATACTCTGTGCAAATCAGAGGGATTGAGATGGGAATTCTGAGCAGAAGGACCGGGGAATAAGCACTTAGGAGTTCTGCATGTAATACCTGACTGCAAATGCTATTTTACATACCATAAGCAAATGGCTTTTTGTTTAGGAACAAATTGGAACTAGCGTGCTGTCTAAATACATAACTCAGTAAATTATAGCTATTGTCAAGCTTCTTTAGCTGTGTTATTTTGAAAGCAAATACAATTTTCCATAAATGTTTAATTCCACATACAAAGTTTCAGAAATTTCTCTTTTGTATATGTATATTCCGTACTTGCCTTAACACAGCCAGGATTTTTTTTTGCTGTCAAAGCCTGGTGGCATTTTAGGCTTTTGAGAAAGTTAAAACATAAAAGAACACCCTGTCTATTTAACTTTTTATGATACTACAGAAGTATCTAGGGTCCATTTGGGCCTGCTACACAGATCCACAGTAAAAGGCCCGGAGTTATTTCCCAGTTCTGTTTTGGATTTCCCAACACATGATTTTACAGATGAATAACTTCACTTGGAATATCAGTGTACTATACTAGCCAAATGGTGTGAGAGTTGATGTGGTTAGGTTGGCACAGTTGTACTTTTTACTGAGAGAGGAAGATCATTAGTCTTCTGAATGCAACAATATGTACGAGTCAAAACTGTTTCGCTCCTAGAATTGCATCTACACCGGAAATATCTACTGTTGCTGTCAGTCAAGGAACACTGTAATTCTTTTCACATATCATTAATTCGTGACAGTGGAAGTTTAGAGTACAAGTTTGGCTTTAGAAATTTTACTAGAAGCAGGTTTTCAGCTGCTTCTTAGACAATACAATTAAACTCTTAAATTGTTCAATTCTGCTTAGATGGGATCTGCACAAGATGGGACTTAAACAATAGAAGAGCCTGTTTGGGAGCCTTCCATGCTATTACTGTTTTAGCAGGCAGTGTATTAATGAGGGATGAGAAGCAGTAGTGTGGATACAGACTTTCATTTTGATTAATGAGCAAATAAATCTTGCTGTTTGGATATGATTTGGTTTACAGTTCTCTGCACAAACCGGGATAAGGGAAAATTGCACTGGCTTGCACAACTTCTAAACTACACAGAAAGACTACTTTAACTGCCTTTTCTTAGCATTTTGACCTCTGTTCCTGTATATGTTAGATGACTTAAAGTTACCTGTTAGAGTGAGTCTCATTTTCTTTAAGATGAATTGCAAGACTTCCACTGATTTTATTAAAGACTACTATCAGACCATTTACTATAGTCCCTCTTACTCCCTGAACTCCTTTCTCTTATTGAGACAAAAAAAAATCACATGCTTCTGAGAACAGTGCTTTTCCTGCTTTATATCCAAGATAGTGAGTTGTTCCTTGGTTAATGATTCTTTAATGATTTCTTTGAGGGCCAGCTATGTTGGGTTTGACATAAGCCACCCATTGCCTTGTTTCAGAGCTAAGTTTGTAAGGCTGCAATAAGTTGTTTTAAAGTAACATCATGTATTTAAATTAGCACATCAGAGTCACATGGAAGTTCATTCCTGATTGAACTCTCTTGACTGCAAAGCAGTTACATCAGTGATGAGATTGAGTCTCTGTTTTGATGAACTGTTTAAACAGCAGTGATCTGTTCCAGGATGTATTGACTCAGAAGTGTATTTAGTCAGACCTTCTAGATGGATTTTATTGCTTATCATCTCAGCATACATCTAAAATTAGCTGGGGTGTTTACCTAAATCTGTCCTCCTAACAACATGGAATGTGCATTAGCTTAATAAGTTTCTGAAAAAGAATATAAACAAAGGTAAGGGCATTTTCCAAGTCTAAGTAGCTGGCTGAGAGCTTGGAAAATTTTCTGATCGTGAATACACAGGCAAACAATGAGCTGTGTGTGCTAGTTAGGAGGAACCTGCTTAATGCCATGTAAATTAGGGCAGGGAGGACATTTCAGCACAAGTGCAAGCTGTAAACTTTGGTCCTGACAGGGTTTAGCTGAGTCCCTGCTATGTGACTCTTTCCAGCAGAGGGGATTTGAGCAAGGTGTCTCTGGTCCTGTGAGTGATTGGAAAGCCCCGTAGTGAGTGATTCAGCAGTGGAAGAATGGGCAAGAACAAACCACATGTACTGGAAGACTGCACATGCACTTAAGTGCCATATGCTGCGTAATCTCACCTTTGAATTAAAGCATGCTTGGCAGATGACCCTCATAACATTGCAAAGTGAAGTATCTTAATTGCATCGTTTATTTGGGTAGATTAATTCTCTTTGCAAACAACTGAGCATCAGAATACATCCCTGAAATAGCTGTGTCGTCTACTACAACAAAGCCCACTTCTTTGGAAACTCAAGTCTGGCTTCAGATAGTCTGTTCCTGAGTAAATGACTAATTCTTGGCAAGCCTGTTTTCCCATGTTTGAATGGCAGGTGATGTACAAATGTTAATATTATCTCTGTTTTACCTCCCCCTTTTTTTTTATCCAGCATTAAGGAAAGATAATTCTAACAAAATACACATAGATGTAAGTTCCATTCTCATCTTTTCTTACACTGAAAGCTGCACTGCTATAAATGCTAAACAAAAAAAACTGTCATCTTGCATGTGACTTCACAATCTATTAAAGTATACAAATATCAGATATTTCAGACTAATTGCTTTTCTGCTTCTGTTTTTTTCTTGCAATTAGTGAAGTTTTCTTGCCATTTCTCTCTACTAAAGGCATCGTATTCCATGTAAGACTTGCAGGGAGGTTTTATGTATATGGAAGGTTCTTTTAGTAATTGTTTACAGCCACTGAACTGTCGCCATACTCTTAATAAATCACCTGCTCCAACAATAGGATACGCTGCAAGTGAGCTATGTGACCATCTGTATGGGAAGGTAAAAGCTGAAATCTTCATTCTCCTACTTCCCTGAAGACCATCATTAAGTGGTGTGATCTTTATGGATTTTCTAAATGCCTTAAACCTAACTTATGAAGTGCTTGTCCTGGGTAGCAAAGTGTTTTGTCATCTGTTAGATCATATTGAGATGAAAATGATGGAAATGCTGAGACAGAAACCTCAGTCTGTAACAATGATACTGGATTGAACAGATAATGTGCTTTTAAGTGTGCTGAAATAAGGTAGGCTGGAGGAATACAGCAGCTGCCCAGAACTACTGCATGCTAGGTAGAAGAGAATGGGAACCTCTGAGAGAATAAAAATGTGGGATTATCTAAAAAAAAAAAAAAAATGCTGTAAACTAGTAGGAGATACTGTTTAGGTTTAAATATTTGTTCAGTGAGTATACTATGGTCTTAAATTTGCTTGCTCTTTGACAACTATTCACAAATAAGCACATTTATGCTGGTCTTATTGATTACAGAAAGCCTGTAATGATCAACTGTAACAGGAACCAAGGATTTATCACTGTTAAAAGTAGCCTCATTTATACCCTGGGGAAAGTGTAAATAAATGTATCTACTTAAATGTTATGAAATGTACGCAAATGGGGCTTATATTTATCCAGGACTGTGAGGCAAATGTTGACAAAAAAGGAGTTAATATTTTTAAACAGAGTAATTATGTTCCCAGTATTTTTCTTGTAAGCCAGACTCCTTAGAGATATTGGCAACAGCTTGAAAACTTGACTGTCATAAGATGCCCCTAATTTAAGGGCTAAAACCGAAATGTAATTGAATGTAAGTACTTCCACAGTTGCAGTTATGTATTTTTTGTAATTCACATAACTGGCTTTATTGACTGAAAATTTGTAAAAATCCAAACAGTGATCATACCAGGTCGAGACAGTCTAAACTCACAGTGTACTTCTTAAAGTAAAAATTACTGGATTTTTCTGTACCACTTTCTAGATCCTTTAGGATTTCTGCTTTACCTCCTCATTCTCACATTTAATAGCCAGCATATTAGTAATAAACTAATAATCAGAGGAGACTTTGTTATGATTCCTACAGGAATTTACTAGATTAATTATAAGCACTTTCCAAATAATACTGTGATGAGGATGGTCTAAAGACTCGCATCCTGACAGCTCTGTGGTCCCTCACCAAACACCTGAGTACTTCCATGTCAGAAACTTAAATTCCTATCTTGCTTGGTATCAGGGTATAGAATGTGAAAATCAGCTGGTACCAGCTTAATGTATGTAGATGCCATAGCACAGACTTCAACTCATCCTTAGAAAAGCATTGCCTGAGGCTTTCTTGCATCACTTTCTGCTCTTACTCTCGTGCCTCTGCCCCGGTGCAGTTCCAGCAGTGTGGCTCATTCCTAAGCCTTGGCAAGTTAACTTTTCCTATTGTTACCCCTTTCTGAAAGCACCTGTCATCCCTCACATTCTTGCTGCCACCTTTCCAGAGTGGAAAGTCCTGTCAAATTCTGCAACACCCTTGTCATTTCAACAAATAATTTCATTGCAGGATGATGCTAAAAATATTTTTCATCCATGATTAGCACACTAATTCCTATCCATGTAGTTGGGGTTAGCAAGGAATTTTGAAGATACTGTCCAATTCCTTAGCATTTTTAATTGCAAGTTAATTGTTGTAAAGCTGAAAAATCAGATTTCCTCACTGAGATTCATTTTAGTACATGTTTTAAGAGTCTGGAAGTTGTCACCATATGTGTTGTTGGTCCAATGGCTTATATAAACAATTTTTATTGTCTTAGCTTCATGCCTAGCAGAGGGATGTGCTTTTCTTAAAAGTCACTGCTCTAGCAGACATATTATTTCTGTGATTGTGTATGACAGAGACCAAAGGCTGCAAACAGCCCCTCCCCAAGAAGTGATTTTTCAGAGCAGACACATTTTAACAAGAAAAAAATTTTTTTTCACCCCTGTGTAGGAATGTAACCCAATTGTATGAGATCAGATAAAGGTGCTGTCCTGCCTCATGCACTGTTTTCAGAAATGCCAGCCAAATTTTATTTGCAGAATCTTTCTCACCAGTGACCACATCACGGGCAGAAAGATTCAAAGTGGGATTTTACAGTCTGGCCTGAGCTTTACATTCAAGCAGCTGTAAAAAATAATGGTTTTGGTTTACCCGCTGGGAACACTGCCTTGGTGACTGCTAAGGGAGACCAGAGGGAAGAATGACATAGGGCATCTTGCTACTACTACAGTGAGCACTTTGAAATGCTTAGAGATAGCAGATTGCAGAGTTTTTTCTAGTTGCAGCTGTCAATTAAGTCTGACAGAGTTCAGCTTCCTTGTAGATCTCTGTTATATCTGCCTTTTTCAAAGGCCAGGCTCACTGGAGCAAAAGGAGCTGCTTGCTGCTTTGCTATCTTGAAAACTGCCTTTTGTTTTGGTGCCTTTCTGTGAATTAGGCTTTTTTGAAAGTCAGGTTCCTGCTGTGGGTGTGGAGCCCTTGAAAATATGAACTTCTAGCTCTCTTGAAAAATCTGTCCCTTAGGTCCATAAAGCAAATCAGCCGTAGCAGGGGTATTTTTCCTAATCTACAGACAGAGAAACTTTCAGACAAGAGCCATTAATCACACCAAGAAATCAATATTCAGTGCTCATCAAGGGCCAATACCTTCCATCCCACTATCATCTGGCAAGCGATCCCATTGCAGTCAGTGGGGCTCCTTGTGCTATAAGGGAATCAGTCAACACTATAGAAACAGACCTGCTTGTATAATAGAAACAGATTTGTCTGCTGCCTGGTGTGAATCCATCCTCTCTAAAACTTGGTGAAACTTTTAACAAAATCTCAAAATAATGAAAGCTGTACTTACACCATTTAAAAATACTCAGAAGTGCACTGGTTGCAGATGCTGTCTTTAATTACCCAACATAAGAGGTGAGGCAGAGACCTTTGGACATTCCCATTTCACTCTCTTGCACCCTCATATTTATATCTAAACCTCTTACCCTGTCACAATTTCAAATGGCGGCAGGTCTTCCCGCTTCACTTTCTTCTTTTTTTCCTCACCCTCTTCTGCATTGTCAGGTTCACCGTTCTGGGTGTTGCTGGGCTCCTCCTGCTTTTCTGCCATCTTCTTGAGTATAGGGGTATTAAATTATGGCCACTGGGAAAAAGAAAGAGCAATTTCTGAGAGCTCTAAGTGAGAGGAGACAGCAGAGGGAGGAGGGAAAAACAGAGCTGGGAGTTCCTGCAGTAGACACAGTTGTCAGGAGCTAAATATGGAACAAAGCAGCGCTGATAGAGGCTGGATGGGGTAGGATGACCCAGGGCTCTCAGATGTTGCCTCCTTCCCTTGCTTTCTCTTGCTCTTTTTTAACAATCTCTCTTGCTCCCCTTTTAATTTAAAATTAAGTGACGACTTCACTGTGGGCGGGTTAAGCAATGGGTGGAAAATCCTGGAAGCATAAGTATCTATTTATCCGTTAGTGTGACAGATAGCTGGCAAGATACAGAGCTGGCAGCTTTTCCTTCTACGTTCTTTTGCCAGTTTATTATATTGCTGACCTTGAAGGACCACTGTTTTGGCTCAGGCAAGAGAGGAAAGGGGCAGTCTCCATTTGGTTTTCTGAAAAATCCCCATTGTTGGTGGATTTGGGCTCATGGGCCACCTGGAGCGTCACAGCAGGAGTGCTCAGAGGAGCAGGAGACCTGCCCTTTCCTTCCACCCTGCTCGTCCATGCAGGGACACTGAAAACAAGAGGTGAACAGGGTAAAATCTTGATTGTTGAAGTTAGTGTCAGATCATACTGGGGTAAATGTGAGCCAGAACCTTCTCCCAAATATTCTAAAGTCAGACTTATAATTCACAGTGGGGCAGTATTTCTGGTGCAGGGCAATTCCACGTGCGTGTGCTGAGCATCTGCCCGTTGTGTATTTTTTCTCTCCGTTGCCTGAATGTTTGAAAAGTTCCCAGCATAGTGGGAGCAATAACATAGCTAGGTAAGAGTAAGCAGTTGAAAACTGCTGGACTTAGTGATTCCTGCAGTATTTCTTTGTTTCTTTCACATTTGCACTGCAGAGGATGCAGATGTTGAACGAGTGATTGCACTGGGGCCAAAGAATCGGAGGGATGAGAGCCTGTGGTGGAGGTGTGATGAGAAGTGAAGTGTGTGTGGTTATGCAGTAATAACTGGGACTGGTGTCAGCAGCGTGCCGAGGACAGAGTATTGGAGACATTCTGGTAAGGTACTTACTGGGATTTGTCTGAACTGGTGTGGGTGTGGAATCTGCCTTTCATACAAAGAAACAAGAAGGACTATAAAGATTTTATTGCCACGAGTTTGGGATGTTTGGTTTGCTCGGCACTGTATCAAGCAGATTTCTTGAAGAGGCAGTGGTAACTTAGGAGGATACTTGGGGGTAATGTAGCCTTCACATGAGCTCTAAAAAGAGTTTTATATGTTTGGTTTGGGGGAGTTGTCTTTTTTTTTTTTTTTTTTTTGCCTTCAGGATTATGTGAATTTCTTCCAATTTCTCACTCTAAATTTAAATCATTTAAAGTTTGTATAAAGCCCATGTGAGCCAAGTCTAGTGAAAACCTGAGTTGAGGGTGAAAGTAAATGGAAAATGTGTAGCTCTGCAGAACTCATATTTTAGCCAAAGCATATTGGAAATCAAATCTCCAGTATCTTGGGTTCTGCACTTAGTTCAGAACCCACCGTCACCAAGATTTGGATAAATATGAAATATTAAGCTATATTTGATCGAGTGTTCAGTCTGTACTTAGTGGAAAAACTGTTCTTAGTTTGTGGAGGATAAACTCTATTCTGTGGAAGTCAAACAGGTGTGAGTACCTGCTTTCAGACCAAACTCAGTCTTTGTGATACTGTTATAGTCGGCTCCTTAGAGACTTCAGATGGGTCTGTGCTATCACAAAGTGAAACAGATTTATGCCATTGGGCAGATAATTTATTATCATAGATAATTCATTCAGGCTTCTCTTTCAAGCCCCTTTGCTGACAACAGTCTCTCTGTGCTACAGTATCCTTTGTAGATTTTAATTAGTAACATCATTGAAACACAGTCCTTCTGGGGACGGAGCACCCCCCCTTTTACTCCCACACTGTTTGCTAGTGATGAGAAGTTGTTTATTTGATGACTGACACAACTGACATGGAGAGTATTGTGACAACAGCGCAGTGAAGGATTTGACAAGTTCCAAGACATCCTATCTGTGGAACATATATCTTTCATTCTCATAGTGCAGAATTTTATTTATTTTTAAGCTTAAAATACTTTCCTGGAGGGCAGGTGTAGTGTTTTCCCTCTTGCATGGAGACTGTGCTCAAATTCCAACTCCCCTGTCCAATTACTCTCACCTTTGACATTTCAGGCACTGGTTTTGGGGATGGGAATCCTCTCTTAATGAGTGACAGCTTGTTTCCTTCTTACCCTAATACTTTAAAGCAGCATTCCAGCCCCTCTTCAGTCCCTCTGACCCACTTTTCTTTATTTTTGGAAGCTCTTGATGGCTAGGGTCCCACCTTTCCTGCAGCCTTTAGCTTTCACTGGCCTGGCCCCTCTGCAGAGTTCAGAGCTGAGCTCTAATCTAATCTCGGGAATGTGGCACTGAGACTCTACCTCTACCCAGCCCTTCCCCAGCTGCTTCACAGCTCCATCTAGGGCAGTGCACTAAATAGTCATGATCCACCCCCCTGCAGCGTCTGCCTGCGCCAAAAATATAAAAGGACACCACCGAGTTGCTGTCAATCTGACGTTTTGTGTTAGAGCCATAGGAACGAAAGCTTTGATCAATTTTGTTTGGCTGGTTTTAAGTGACCCTAGTTTCCCCGAAGTGAGCACATGTGTACAAGAGTGGGCGTGCATGGGCCTAATGACTGAAGCCAGTGATGGAAGTTATTTTCCGTCAGCTAGTTCAGAAAAGGAGCTGGAGCACCGGGTGCTGAGGGGTGCTAGGGATGAAGCTAGCCTCACATAAGGACCTCCCAATGGCACTTCAGTTAACTAAAATCATTGTACTTGCCAACCAGCATTTTTATTGAGGTTTTCCTCCACCCTCTCCCCACTGATTTAGTGGTTTATTTAGTTGACTGTGCATTTAGTTGACATTCTCCTCGGAGAGCCCTGCACAGCAGAATCGCTGCTCAGCCACAGAAGAGGCACAAGAGATCCACACGCACGTCAGGTCTCACGCAGGGAGAATGAGAATCAGCCTGTTGCCTCTCCCCCACAGCAGGGGCTAAACCGTGCTCGTTTCCAGCAGAGCCCCATGGCCTCTCCCCATACCCAGCCCGGAGGTGCAGGCTCTTCCCTCGTAGGTCATCCTCGTCAGCTGCTGCCCCTCGTGTGTGGGGAAACCTCCAACGGAGTGGCCACAACCCTGCACCGCAGCCACAGGGTCGGCTCTCGAGCCAGCTCCATCTCAGTGGCACAAACCCAAGCTTGCGGTTTCCTGACGGTTCTCCGTCCTGCGACAGATGTGTCCCGCAACATCTGGCAGTCTGGCTCCCCCTGTTTTGCTTCACTGTGTGGGGACATCAAGGCCAGAATGGCTGAGCAGCGCTAGATGAAGTCATGGGGAGGAGTAGACCTCAAAGACACCAACTTGCGGTAAGATTTGAAGAGCTGTCTGCATGGGAATGCTGCCAGCAAAGGCAACTGCTAGCAAGGCAAGGCTACGATGACAGCCTGTTCTGGGAGAAGCTTTCTGCCTTTGCTGGAGTATTGGATATTAAGGTCTGATCCTGCATCCATCCAGGTCCAGAATAGTTTCACCACTGACTTTAGAGGCATCTCTGGACAATCTGATGACTATATTTCCATCTTAAATATGTATCTCACAGAGAGAGTACTGTATTCCCTTGACTTGTCTCCCAGGCAGGTTGTCTGCTGTTCATCTAATTGCAGCAGGAGTTTCTTTCCTGGAGTTAAAATGGCTGTTTTCCTTTCCTGGTCACAAAGGGGCAGTAGAAGAGACCTGGCTGCGAAAGTCCCTGCCAGGAAAAGGAGTCTTTTATTGCATTCTTGGGCTGGAGGAACATTTTTGGATAGATGCGAGAGTGAAATAAGACACTGACTGCGTGAGTCATGGCTCAGACGTGCTCTCTATTCCAAGGGGACAGCTGGTGGCACTAACAAAACATCTCCCTAGATACATTGTCTGGCAGCAATCCCCCTCCTGCTTTTTCCAGCTGTAACTACCGTTACGTGATAAATAAATAAACACTCTGACAGTGATGTGCAGAGGCAGCTTTCCTTCCCTCTGCCCCCGTAGGCTCTCACCTGTCTCTTTCCTCCCGCTGCAGGACCACAAGGCCAAGATTTAAAAGAAGGGGCAGAAAACACCGGTATCAGACACCGCAGCATCCCAGGGGTTTGACCTGGACAGTGCCATGGCCCTCCATGCAGGGCGATAGCTCCCTGTGAAAGGCACTACACCGGAGCTGAAGGGAGCCGTGGTGCAGGCAGAGATAAGCCATGCTCTCGCCTCCTTGCCTGCCTTATCTTCACAACTAAAGCCTGGGCCTCCCCGGCCCGTGACCCCCAACCCTCGCACACCCACGCTGCTGTAGAGCCGGGAAGGAGCGTGTTTTGTTGGCAGGTGCCCTTGGCTGGCTAATTAATTCAAAGCCCAACTGGAAGTTAATGACCGCTCCAAGCAGCACAACCTCCTTCCTGCTGGGCTTCTGCTGCAGTTTTACTGGGAGTGGTTCAAGGGGAAGGTCTGCACCAGCCATGCTGCAGGTGCTCAAAGCCACAGGAGTTTATATTCGGCACCACCCCATGCTAACAAAGGGATGGTGGGGAGAACTGCTGTATATAGGCAGCTCTCTGAAGTTTACATGCACACAGCAGCAAATCCTCTCTAGCATTTGACTCTGTATTTTAATATAGCTCCAGACATCAGCAAATCAATTAAAGTTCCTTACTACTGAAGCCAGAGTGTTTTCTGGAACAGCTGGTAAATTATTGAAAGAGACAAGGCTTAGGAAAAGAGACTGGACTGAAGGGCAGAAAGATTTTGTTTATGCACAAATACTCTGTATCCAGCAGCCAGGGGCTTGTGCCCTTTGGGCTAAGATCAAGTGTAATGATCAGTTTAGTATCAAATACATTTTTCTGGTAAGACTGGCTGAAGTTTGAAGAGAGGGATCATCATTAGACATGGTGATCTGAGAGGTGGCTCTTCTCACTAAATGCCGTGACCCCATGGAAGCTGTCACGAATGCGCAGCCTTTGTCTGAGTCACTGCTTGAATCATGTAGCCCGCGACACGGCCCGTCGTGAGTTACGAATGTTCCTGATGCTGGGTGGGACATGGTATCCATTTCATAAACTAACTGGGGGGGGCAGGGGCTAGACAAACACCTTGCATGCCTGCTGGGGTGATCCAGCCTGTCTGTCGCCTGGTTAATGCCGGCATAAGTAAAACTTCCCAGTGCTCCTTTTTGGATCCCCTGGGGAAAAGGGCCCCTTGGGAGGATGGTGTGTGGCAGGGAGGGCCCTGAGCTCATGCACTTCCAATCCCCTCACTCAGATGCAAAGTTTCGGTGATTTTTAGCAAGCCGGGTTCCTCACTGCGCTTTGGATTTCTAGCACCTCTTTAGGTTTTGGTTTTTTCCTCTTCCCTTTAGTTCATTTGTAACACAGGGATGGAGCCAGACAAGGGCTGCAGGGCCACGTGCTTCTTCCAGCCATCGTGTGACCAGGAGCACAAGCCCCATTACACAGCACTACTGGGGAACCAGAGCCACAAAGGCAGGGGCTGATTTTGGTCTGCACTGCACAGTGTAACTAAGAAATTTTCTAGATGACTGACTTTGAAATGTTGTTAAAGTTATTTTTATGCAAGGGGTTTTAGTGTATCTGTTTAAACAGCAAATATACTAAATGATGCTTTAAATATTAATACAGGAGGGTGCTTTGCTGAATTTGTCAATTGATTTCAAGCTATTACGTATATTACATGTAGGAACATCTATTTTTGCTGCCTGCAAGAAAATGCAGGTAGCAAAGGTAAGCTATTAGTGCACTTACAAGTGGACTGGAAGGAAGAGGAACTGAAATGAAGACAAGAACAAGTCAGCTAGTCACACCAGTTGGGAAAACGGGGAGGGTAAACATGAAAAGATGCAAAAAAATCTGTTACTCTTAATTCCAGATTTTCTTTTATGTGCAGAAAAACATGGAAAGAAGGGGAAAGAGGATTAATTTATGAAAGCTGACCAAATATGCATCCATATATTGAATTTGGAAATGTTATTAAAACACTGCAGGTTTGAACCAGATCTGGAGTCACTTACCAACTGAAATGTGATTTAAATACTCTTCCCCTTTCCAAAAGCAGGGATCACTGTAACGACTTGCCTTATCCCTCCTGGCTTCACTAGGTGGCTCTGCTCCTCTATTCCTCGTGGCTTTGCCATGCTAACTGGGAAAGGACGGGCATAATGACGTTCAGGCTCCCTAAATCATTCTTAACTCCACTGAATTGAATCTCCAGCCCAGATATTAACTTATTTTTTGGAAGAAATAATTTATGTCTTCCTGTCCTTTGGCATGTGGCTTTCTGGAAGACACAGATGAGGCATCACAGTAAATAAGCTCAGTGGTAACATACAGTTATAGAAAGCCCTGAAATATACAGGACTTTTTTTTCACTTTTTTTTTTTTTTTTTTTTTTTTTAAGTAGCCAATGATCTTTCTAGTACTGCTTGCAGTGCTCATGCTTTATAGTCCTACTCCTGCTTACAGCCACATCTATTCAATGGCCTGTTCTTATGCAGCTTTTTACTCATGAGATTACAGCAATATGCTTGCAGCAGCAGTCCTGTATAAAGGTATCCTGTAGCTAGAAGGGAAAAATAATGGATGGGATCAAAATGACAGGTCAAAATATATGACCAAATTTAGATTTCAACTGCTCTCAGCTACTGGTATTTGTTTCTCTTGGCCCCAGCTTTCAGTCGTGCTGAGCACCCAGCTCTGCCACTGACATGAGCTGGAACCAGGAATATTCAGCATCTCTAAAAATCAGACTTGATGTGACTTGGGAAGGACCCCAAAACCAAGAATTAGCTTCCTTACCTTGAAGCTGTGGGTGAAGCATAGTGGAGGATCCTGTCATGGGGATGCACCCCCAAGTGAACATGTCTCCACTGTGCAGGGGCTGAAGGAAATTTGGGACATTTAGGCTCAAAACCCACACAGCCTGTTTACTCCTAACGTGCCCGGGGATGAGTCTGGCTGCCGGAGCCCTGCAGAGCCTTGCAGCTGATCCTCTTCCCTTTGGAGCCAGAGCACAAGCCATGGACTCCAGACAGGATCTCTTGAGCTTTTGCAAACGTAGTGCCAGACCAATAAAACAAGAATAACTTGGATTTATTTATTCTCTAAACAAAAGTGGCTTGTTTTTTTTAAAAGCAAATACAATTTATTTTATATCCCCAGCTAAGCCCTCCTACCCCCCGCCCCCCTTTGCAGGTATACCCACGCACCTTAATCTACAATCAGCTGCCAAAAAGAAGATCCACTTACCACTTTTCTTCACATGTATTGCTCTTATCAGTTAAAAAAATAATAGTAAATATTCTCTGTAGACAGCAACATCTAAGGTTCAGATCTATCAAAGGCAATAGCCAGAATAATGGATAGACAAGGGCTGGTCCACACACCTCTTGTGTCTGATTCTGTCATGGCTTTGTCTCATTTCTCTGGAACTACTTGTATTTTAACCTTTCTTGATTAATAATATTCAGGAATGGAAAGACTCGGATGAGATAGCTGTACTGCACCTGACAGACTTGGCATGGGGCTTTTTGCCAATCGTGTAATTACAACCTTCAAGGCAGCATGAGCAAGTTCTTAAATTTTACAAAGGCTCTTATGCTTCTGTACTTCAAAGAAACATTTTAAGTATTTCTTTCAAAGGCACTGATGTTAGTTTTTCTTTTCTGATGAGGAATAGCGCACAGAGGTGGAAAAGAGAAATTTCCTCTTGGGAGAACCATTTGCATTCTAATCATTGCTGCTTTATCTTGTAGCATGAAACTCAAGAAGTGCGATACTCCACAAATAGAAGTCAAAGTGCCCAGTCTCCTTTCACTAGCAGAACAAGACAGATTACTACTTGCTCAGTAGCTGACAGATAAAAAGTTAATGGTATAAAGCACAAACCAGGTGATACATGAAAATGAAGCAACAGCACAAATAGCAAAAAATCAAGTAAGTTCTTAAAAATTGGTGTGCATGGTGGAAGGGCATTTTTGTTTGGTCCCAGAAGAGGAGATGGGATTTACAATGTGTGTGAACAAGTTCTGTTCTCTGGGGGAATGGTAGCAGTTTTGAGGGGTGTCCAGGATTGCTACTCTGAATTCTGCTTGGTATCATGAGATCCTAATTTGGCTAATGGAATTTGACGTGATATCGTTATGGTCAACACATAGCTGTAGCCCCCAAACCTCAACAGTGCTGGAGAAAATAGTTCCCGGGTTAAGGATGCATGGTCACTTTAAAGGAGCACACAAGTGCATGGTGCAGACTTTTCTTTTACACAACCACGGTGAAGGTGGGAAGAGGAGGCATGTTCTGATGCCTGTTCCAAAATGAATCCCCCAAATTATTAGATCTTGGTTCACATCAGCTTAGTTTAGTTTCACAAAATGCCTTCGTTTCTGTCCTGTTATTCACTTTTTCCTGGTTTTGGCTCAGGGTTGTCCTTCCAGATGCGGATTGTGAGACAAGTTGCCATGGCCAGCCAGCCCAGGTACGGCACCATCAGCAGCGTTGCTATCTTGTTGATGCGGTACCAGGAGCACATCGTGCCTATCACCAGGCCGTCCAGGCACAGGATGTCAATCAGTGCCTGGAGCAGAGAGAAGAGAAAAGAATGACTCTGGTGCTCACTCTTGGGCACATGCAGCAGGCTTCCCCGGCACAGCTATAAACTGTCCTACTACGGGTGGTGAGATGGAAGAGAAATGGGAGAGGTTTAGCACTGAAAAGTCACCTAGAGTGATCCTAAACCCCAACACCTTGGCTCTGAATTCTAATCAGTGACATCTGAATATATCACCAGGAGCCAAAACTAATGTTAATCTTTTTTTTGTTCATTATCAAGTTTCACTGATGAATACACTGTTTATGATGATCAGTGCCCCCTTCTGCTGATAATGCCTATGCAGACAGATCAGAAACATGCTTATGTTAGTACCGATGGCTGTTATCACTTAACAAACTTCCTAAACGTACTTTTCATCCACAGAATGACAAAATTCAGATGGAAATACAAATCTCAGTCCATGCCTCCATCACCTCCAGGCTTTGGCCCCTGAGGTAAGTGCTTTTTGGATGTAGCACAAGTCCTGCTCTGCCATGCCATGCCTTACCTTCGTGCACATCCTCCTAACAGGCTCTGCAATGCACAGTGCTTTGTATTTGCTTGATAAGCCACTCACAGCTAATACACCTCCCCAGGGATGCTTTGCTGTTTGCCAGCACAGGGTGTGACTCCCAGAAGGACTTATCTCTAACCCCGAATCCTTAACTAGGAGATGCAGCAGCTGGACAACTGACTCCCTGATCTCCCGCTCTGGTCAGGCCGGCTATCTGCGTGGCAGGAGCAGGGTGAGGGGTGGAAGGGACTGATACCATTGTCTAGAACAAGGCACAATGTGAACCATATCTGAGCAAAAGCTCTTCTTGCAGCTCTCTTTACAGTTGCGTAGTTGAAAAACCTCCAAACAACCCCAAAACCCATGTGGCAGGGACACCAGCAAACAAACCTCCAGCAGATGCATGGATGGGCAGATACATTACCAACTTCATGTTACGTGCACCGAAGAAGAAGGGAGGCCAAGCCCAGTTCAAGGCTAGCTGAGCCCCGTAGAGACCAAGCGGGACGATAGCTTTGCTGCTGCAGCCACCCAGGTCATTCCATATCAGGTAGGAGGCATAGCTGTGAAGAGGGAAACACATTCGTGTTTTGCAGTGAGTAAATCCCCCATACAGACAAACTCTTTTCATGTAAGATTGTGTCGCAACAGGGATTTGCAGGACAGTCATAGTTGCATGACAGCTGCATCCATGTCCCTCCCTGCGCTCAAACCCATCGCCTGTCTCGTACCTGCGTGGCTTGTACAGCTTCCCAGGGCAGTGGCTGTTTTTAGTATCAGTTTACAAAGCCGAGCATGGGCTGTGCCCTTGGCCAAAAGCATTGCCTGCGGTGTGAATCTGAGGAACTCAGCCCAGAATTTGGCTCAGGCTGTACTTAGCGTACCTGACATGCCCTGCTGATTTGGGTCCAAGGGATATCCCAAAAGCAAATGAAGGAGTTTGAAATGGCTGCTCTTCTGTGTGTCAGAAACAGGAGGCTAAGAGGAGGAGCAATATGTAGAACTTACCCCATGCCGGTGTACAGGACAGTCCAAGCAACAGGGAATATTTTGCGGGGTGGACACCATGCAGGCTTTTTCAGCTTCTCATACCAAACAGGTATGTCTTTTCGGTTAAAGAACCAGCCAAGGAAACCTCCAACGTGAGGCAGGACAGTAAAACCAACAGCATAAGCCCACATCCTTCCTTGGTGACTTGAACTTGGCCTGCTGCAAGTTAAAAACAATAATTGATTATCACTTTAAAAGGACATTCTTTCCAGCTTTGATCTTTCAAGCTTTTTCTCTAATTGCCCATATTCCACTTCAGTCTCGAAGGCAGAAGGTAAGTATTTAATACTGTATTCAGCTCTGTTGCTGGCTCCCCTCTGCCCATCTCCCAGTCTTTGAAATGGGGATAATAATTTCTGTCATGGTTACATTTTTCCCCTTGATCTAGTCAGAAAAGTGGCTCCCCCCTGCTATTCCACGGCTTCTTGCAAAACTCATGTGGCAGGGTTCAGCTAAGGTGGTTATATTCTTAGAAGATAAGACTGCAGTTACTTTTATCATTCCTCCTCTGAATGCTTAAGTCAGACAGCACACAAACTTGAACGGAGGCTACACGTCTCAGCAGAGCTCTTCTCTCTCCTCTGCAAGCTATTCTGAATATGAAAACCCACACAGTTCATGCCCAGAAAACCCCATCCATTCTGACTTCACCTAATTTTTCACTGTGGATTTATATTTTAAATGAGATCTATAACAAGACAACATCCTTGCAGCAAATGTTAAGTGCTCAGTGAACCTTGTTTAATCATCCCTGCAGCCTTAGCAGGCAGAGGTGGATTCTCACCTCTGTAAGCTGAGGCACAAGAGTAGTTTCTTAACTTGCTCACGGTTCTCCTCTTGTATTTACTTTAATAATTACATTACGCTCACACACAAGACAGCTTGATAAGGATAACATCTAGCATTTCATTCTCTGTCTCGTATTTTCCCCTGCCATTGTTCTCTACAGGACTCCGAACCTGCCAGTCTTCTGTCCTCCTTCCTTTGGTCTCTGTATTCACCTGCCCTTTTGATCCATTAAGGAATTAACCCCAAATTAGCATTAATGGGGAATAATTCATAGGATTCACCAGGAGCATAGCAGTTTTGTGCTGTCAGCATAAACACAAAATGTACCTGAGCAAATGCACTCAGGAAAGAGTGGGTTTTAGCAATGCAAGAAGAGAGAAGCAGGCACAGAAAATTCCCTTGCCCAGGGAAATGTCCCTGGCACTCTGAGCCCTGGTCAGAGAAACAGGGAGCATGAGGAGAGGACTGATCTGCACAGGCATCTTTATTTGGGATTTTAATTCACAATTAACACTTAGCTATATCCTATGCTAATTGTTATTATTATCATCATGCTACAAAGCATTCATCTTTAGAAACGCACGCCAGCAGTACAAGCCAATTTACACATCAATAAGGACAAATACCCCAGACACCATCTCTAACTAACAATTTCTTTACCAGACAATTTATAGCACTATTAAAGTGTCTATGGAACCAGAAAATCAACCGAACACTGAGAAAAATAATAGCTGTTAGTCCTGCTTTTAAAGTGTAAAACAGCACCAGCTGAGTTCTGGTTCTTCCATAGTACTTCAGAAAAGTAAAATGGGAAAAGTAGATTTTTCCCTCCTCCCAACTCCTCTGAAGTTGCCAGACTAACCTGATAGACTGCAGAAGTAACTGAGGGTTGAAAATAACACAATGCTGTTATAAAACCTTATTTTGTCTCACAGCTGTTATAACTTAACGGGGTAGGAGCTGTAAAAAAACTTACCGTCTCTTACTGCCTTTCTCTCCTTTACAAAGAAAAAGGGTTGGACATCCAAGGCCAGCTCCTGTCTCTACTGCTGGTGTTGCTATACAGTGGAGAAATTGTTGGCTGTGTTTTACCTAAATAGCAGAAAAAAGGGTGTGTGTGCGTGCACTGGTGGCTGTATCAGATTACACAAGAGAGCCCACGTTTGGCAAGAATTACAGGGGATTTGGTGGTGGTTGAGCAACTGTGAGGAGGGCAGGAGTGGTTTCTAGGTCCAGACACAACTGAGATGTGACATCCGAGGCTCTTGGCTTGGTCTGAGGAGAAGTATCTGCCTGTAGGTTAGAGGGTGGCTGCATGGGACAGGGAAGCACAGTTTTATTGGGCTGGGAGTGCACTGGGCATGCAAAAATACAAATTAAAGTGTGTCCCGTATAAATGAACGTGGTAATTGTGTAAGACCTTGTGCATAAGGGATCAAGTCCTTAACAGTAGGACTTCTCTGTGTGTTACAGGGATGTGAGCTGTGCTGATTTACTCCATCCGAGGATCTGTCCCAGAGCATGTCTGTGGGTGTGAGCGCAGGACAGCAGGAGCCCGAGGATGTCCCTGCCATGCCGGTCCCCTGGGCACTGTTTAACAACATTGATTAACCAGATGCTTTCGGTGGTTGCCTGTACACCAGCCTTTTGGCTAAAATTCACTGGAAACCACTTGAATCTAAAATAAAGACATTACACGAGCATGTTAAATGAAAAAAAAGAAAAAAGCTAGAAATCAATTTCCATTAGTAAGCTGTCTGCAAGGGATGGGAAATGAAACACTAATTTACTTCAGTTATGGGTCATTACCTGAATTTCATGGCCAGAGGCAGAATTGCTGGTTCCTAGCAGAATGCAATATTACTGTTATAACATAGAACCAATGAGATCTTCTGTTTTATTGGGCTCAGAAGGAAATTATTTTTTGTGGGAGGAGAAAGAAGGAAAAAACCGGCGTAAAGGGACCGATTTTCAGCTAGCATAAATCAATGCAGTGGTGTGTTTATATAGTGTAATTGCCACTTTGAAATAACAGATGCAGCACACATTAATCAAGCGGTAGCCACCTGCATATTCTTTCAGAGTCTGTTGCTATTTGCGATTGGAAACTTCTGTCGTGCAGTGATGCAGCTCCTCTGTGTGACTGACCGGTTTCCGTTGCAGCCAGCCACTTCTGCGCTGAGGTGGTCATCATGCAGCTTGCTGGGCAGCATTGCCTTCACCAGGCTCCGGCCACTTTGTCAGAAAGCAAGCAGTTCAACAGTTTTTAGTTAGTAGTATTTCCTACCCTGGGCTTGAGCACAAAACCAGGATTACTGGTTTGCTTGGCATATAGCAGTTGTCTTCCTAGGCTGGTTTAGAGTCCAACGGGCTGGAAGAATGGAAGACTAAGGGTCAAATCACAAGGATCTCAGTAAATCTGTGAAGCTGGGGATGGTGCTGCGTAACTGGGGAATAGCAGATGCAAAGAAGAAAAAAAAATAGCAGGGGCAATTACAAGCCTAAAAGTGATGTATCAGCCCTACATGCGCTTTAGGGCAAAGGAAGGAACAAATGAAGACATGGAGGTACCTGGAAAAATGGGACAATGTGTAACAGATTTGCCTGAAGTGGATCACAGCAGGCTGGATGCCACTGCCTGGGCAGATGTCTGTTCCCTAAGCAAGAAGATGTGGTACACCTTGCTTGTCTGGCCTGAATAGCATCTGTTATGGTGTTTATTAGGTGATGACGCTGGCAGAGGGCAGTAGGGCTGCTGGGCAGAAGAGACCACGAGAGGCAACGCAGAAGGACAAGGATCAGGTTTGGGAAGAGTCTTTGATGGCACCAACCAGGGATCCAGGATGATTTTAAATACAGTATGAGGAGGTGCACAGACACACCGAGACAAGCGTGTGTGCGTGCCTCAGGCTTCCCCTTCTGTGTGTGAGCACATGCCACGGGAGGGAACAGTCTTGCAATAAACCGGAAAGACTTTCTGTAGCACAATACTGGTTTTCCTCTGTTACCACAGATTTATGTCTCAATATTTCTGGGTTGAATCATTTTACAGTAATACAAGATGAGGTAATACTACCTCTTAGTAAAATAATTTCTATACTATGTCTTGGTATGCTTCTGATTATTAAAGTAATATTACTGCTGGGTTTCAGATCACTGCCGTATCACTGCAGTGTGTTTTCATGAAAGAAAAGACATGGGAGGATTGAGTTACACAACTGTGTTTGTTATCCCCTTCTTAGCAACCTTTGCACGCTGTCCCAAGAGGTTCTCAGTCTATGCAAGATTAATTGCCCAAATATAAAAGCCCTGTTAACCTGAATATATTATTGAAAAACAGCATATTTCAATCTGCCCTACTTTTGAAAATAGAGATGCCGGGTCAGCTCCTGGCATAAATCTGCAGTGCTCCTCGGAAGCCAGCGGAGCTTCTCTGATTTACATTGGCAATAAAGTCGTCCTGGTTTGTCTGCCACTGATGAGAGAGTGAGCGTGCTCGCCGAGCTGCCACAAAGGGCATGGCGGTGGCCGGGGAGGAGCCTTCATGGCAGTCGGTGTCTTCCGAGCAACTCAAACCTGCCAGCCTCGACACTGCAGGATAAAACATTTAATTTTTCAGTATGAAAAGTCATTTTAAAAAAAAAAAAATCCCTTAGTTTTATTTCTAGTGCTTGTCTTTAAATGTTTTCAGTTATGTTGAAATAAAAATTCCAGATAATATGAAATGATATAGGAATTTCCAGCTGTTCAATCGTTTTTTTTTCCCACGTGGGTTGAGGTGGCCCTGGGCAGACCAGCGCAAGAGCTCATAGCCCCTCAAAACTTGGATGTGGATTGCTGGATGAGCTGAACCTTGCAGCTTGAATTTCCACCCTCTCTCCACTAGAGGGAATTTTAAAACAAATTTTTTTAGGATTAAAGTCTGGTTTTCAGTGTGTTAAAAAGTACAGCCTGCAGGACACTGCTGTATCTGGATGCAGAGGGCATCTTCTGTAAGGCACAAGATCCTTTCTCGGTCCTGGCTGATTATAGCTAATCACAAGAACAAACTCTGTTGTGAGATGAATAGCAGAAAAGGCTCCTTAATTTTTTAGGGCTCAGCCTTTGATTTCTCTCTGCCAGCAGGGAGAACCAGGCGCACCCTGGCTCCCTGCCTCTGCATCCCGCAGGGCTCTGTCTGTGGCCAGCCGTGAGCTGAAAGGCCAGGCTGAGTTTTGAGGTGAATTTTGAATATTGGGGCTTCTCATAGCACTGCTTGTTTGTCAGGGCAGAGCTGGTGAGGGCTGGCGTACAGAGCTGCCTATGTGTGATAACCAAAAGGGGAATGCTTTGGTCTTATCTGTACGCAGAAGTTGCACCTCAGTAGACAAAAGAATAAATTTTAACGGACACAGTTCAACACCTTCTTTCATGTTGGGAGTAGCTTAGTGTAGAGATAGGCAGATGATTGCAAGCAATTAAGTTATGCCGCTTAACAAATTACCACTCTCTAGCTGAACCTCTTTAATTAACCACATGCACAGACCCAGCCCAGCACTAATGAGACATAAAATATTTTGCCCTCAACCACAGTGACCAGTAACACCTGCTCTGCTAGAGTACTTGGTAGCACTAATTTTGACCTGCAGCAGTCGAACTGGCGAGAGCAGGCAGCCGCTACCCCTGAGCACCCTGCGCCGTGTTGGCTGCTCGGCTTGCACGGTGGGATGCTGGGCTTCTGCCACTGCGAGGATGGTACTTGGGGATGTGCAGAGGGCTGGGGTTTTGTCTCTGAGGACTTATCCCTTGCCTGGCAAAAAAAGACCAAAAAAAAAAAAAAAAAAAAAAAGCTGCAGAAATGGCACAAAGTTGCTGGCAGGGTGTTGTATTGCAGTGGGTTCAGTGTTACCACAACTCAGTTGCTTAGTTGTGCCTTACTAAGTCATGATCACAACCCTTGAATTAATGTCGGATTGGGGTATCAGGTTTAAAGTGAGCCAGAATAATAGGGATCACGAAGGACTTTATATTGCCTTAATATAGCAGTTTAAAATGCGTTTCAAGGTCTGTCTTACATGCAGAGTTAATTGAGAAAAGCTATTGCAGTTTCAAGTGATGCTCTCACTAAATTGAGTTCACTTTCATGTGTTGATGTGCCCTAAATTACACTGGTGCAGATTTCCAGCCAGGCAAAGCTTTGTAGTAAGGGCGTGATGTTCACCAGTTATGAAAAAAAATGGGGAGAGAGTTTTCCTGCTGGTACTTTCAGAAGAAAGGCAGAAACTGAGGGGCAGCACTTACCTCTCTGAGGTCTTAAAAAAGCAGCAGATAGCCTCTGGACCCTTAGCTGTATTTTCTGTAACTGTAAGAAAAGATCTTAGACATTTCTCCAACCAGGTGGTTCAGGTAGTGAGTTGGAAAAGTAAGACAAGCATCAGCAACAGGCATCAAATGGTGAATTCAAGGAGACTGGATACGTCCTATTCCTGGAGCAGGATGGTGTGACCCTTTCCTGCACACACCCTGGCTAACTCAGCCTCCTGCCTTTGATTTATAACTCACCTTTCCCTCCTGCGGCTGCAGCATTGCTGAGCTGTCAGTGAGAGGTCGTCAGGGTCTTTCACAAAAGCTCTTCCAGGTTTGAGGGGTCTGTCAAGCCCTTGGCATGCCCAGGGCTCAGTAAGTATAAAACCTGGAAACAAGCTCTGTCCAGTTACTAGCGAAAGCATCAGTCAGCCTGCAAGGTTTTTATTGCTGGCAGTTAAGAAGAAGTGGACCAGCTGTCTTGGATTTTCAGTGGAAGGAGTTTTCTATCCTAATTTATTAATTCAAGGTTTCCTCAAGACCTGGGAAGCAACATCACCTCTAAACCTGCACTTGCTATACAGTTGAGCCCAAGATGAGATTGGCCAAGAAACTTGAAAGTATTTTGTTGTTCTTTTAATGGAAATGCCCTTTTTACTAGGAGGGAAAACTTCAGTAACTGTTTCTTTTTGCTTCTTTTTTTCTAAGTATTTTTTCTGAGAGTTGTGAATCTATCAAAATGCATCAAAACAGTGCTTTGAGAATTTTTTGTTAGGAGAAACACTATGCTTTTCTTCTGTGTTTCTTCAGTCATAGCAGAAATAGAAAGTGAAAAGGTGAAAGACCACAGGAACTGGAGGGAATTCCTAGCAAAGGGAAAATAAAGGTAACAATTCTGCAGAAATTCATGGTCTTATTAAAGGAAGAGAAACCACAACATTTGGAAGATATGACAAATGTGTGGTTTTTTCATTTACTTGTTCTGAAGTGTGCACCCTTTTCTTAAGTTGACAGCCCTAATCTTCGTGTTATTTAGGACCTCCATTTGTTGGGGGTTGGTTTGGGGTTTTTTGTTAGTCACTATAAGCCCATCTCTTTTTCCTTTTTTTTCTCCCCAGATGCAGAGATGTGTGAGTAAAGTGACTCTTGCCTCTTGCAGCCTCCTCTCCAGGAGGCTGCAGCGAGTTGTGAAGGAGAGCTGATGCTTCACATCTGGGCGCCTCCCAGACAGGGTCAGCAGGTGGATCACAGCAGAAATGCGCTATCCGTTCCCCATGCTTTTCTCTGGTGGCTTCTAAGGTCAGTTCCTCAGCAGTTGGGGTGGTTCTTACTGTGGGGGCTTCACCCTTGGCAATGATGGCCCACACCCACCCGCCACAGCAGTGGCTTTTGCAGGAGCGTGGTCTTTTCTGCTCAGCAGCAAAGGAGTTGCCAGCTGCAAAGTCTCGAAGGGATGGAGCACAACGCTTCTGCTGGGGAAAATGCTCAGTTGTATTTTTCCCTGACAACATCTGCATCAGGGAATAGCAAAGATGGGGATGCAGCAAGGGTAGCAGTGCTTGCAAATAAAATGAGCATCTATGAATAGCTGTAGAGTGCTAGAATTTTGCTGTCTTTATGGGTCTGCCTTTCCCTCACTCACAAATGCCAGCTGCTAAAAATGATTCATTTCTTCTTAGAAAGCTGTTCTGCTGTCTTGGCAAAGCCTTGCTGCTTGGTGCCTTGATGGTAGGATCACACTATTTTTAAGGAAATGAAGCTGAGCCATGGTCATTACATGTGTTGTCATTGTTTAGCTACAGATTTTTGCAAGAAGATCTCAAGGAAAAAAAGGGTTGTGAAACATCTTGTGCTACTTGTGTGCTGCTGTAGAGTTCAAAGAGGGTGTCATCTGAGCCATGTAGACCTCATCCAGTTTCAGCTTTCTGACCTTTGGTCCAGGTTCTGCAGAGTAAGTGTAGAACAACCCCACCTAAATCATGGGTGTAAATCCCCCCAGACAAGCACAATCAGCACATGGTAAATGCCAAGGTACCTCCCTGGACTATTCTGGTGAACATGTTGTTGGGCAGAGTCATGGTTCAAGCAAATGTGAGGGCATTTTTGGAGAGAGGGAGTTCTGAATGAGAAATGCGACATGTATAAAGACAGTGTTATGGTTTGGTCTCGCCCGATGACTGGTATAAGTGGAAAACTGAATTTATTGCTTGCTTTGTGCTGAATCAGGTCTTCTAACTTTAACAGAAGAGGCTCCTCCTTTACAGCAGAGACCAATCCAAGGGCATTGAATTACTGCAGTATTCCCCACAGCCATCTGATGATAAGGGTATGTCTAAATGGCATATTGAATGCAGACATGAAATTGCTCTGCCAAAGCTCTTGATATCTGGACAGACTCCAGCTTTGATCCAGAAAGCTGTATGACTGCCAGGAAAGCAGAGCAGAGCCCAACTTCATACATGTCAGAACGGTCACATCTGCTGCAACAAGCTCATCTCGCCCCATGGTCTAACTGATAGTCATACCCCCAGGGTTGTCTTCTCTTGAATTTGCCCAGACCACCATGATTCATGGAGATTGTTTAGGGAAAGTCAGAGAGATCTGGGAATAAGGAATAAATTGGAGAAGACTCTGCATGTCTGGCTGCCATTTCACAGAATGGAAAAAACCACTGGCTTAGTAAACTGTTTGCTGCAAGCTATTCTCACAGCGCTGCCACAAAGGCACTCCTGCTGTCGAGGTGCTAGTGCCAGTTCACGTCAATCATGGGGGTTTACTGCTGCCCGTGTTCCCCTTTCAGCTGGGAGATCAAAGTCTGTTTCCTTCAATTCCTTTTGTGTCAGTGCAGCCAGGTCCCATGTGGAATCCCAGATATCAGTGGTAGAAACGATGCGTGAGATGAATGGACGTGAACAAGCCCTTGGGAGGAAGCGTATCCCTGACATTGTAATGACAGAGTGCTGAATCTTAGCCAGGGGCTGAGAATCTTCAGACACATGCCAAATGAAGGAAACCTGCCTGGGAGCGAAGGATTTTTATTTAAAAAATTAAGATGCTAAAAACAAGTGTGATTTCCCAGCTCCTGCCCACTCTTGTTTCATATCCTGGAAGTTAACTAGAAAATCCCTTATTTCTGCAAAACTCTGGGTGGTTCAGAGTTTGACCCAGTTTTAGAGATAAGGTACTTGTCTCACATACCAGATCTAGACCGAGATCTAGATCGCTACCAGATCTTGGATTCTGGTTTAGGGTCAATTCTATTTGAATGACCAAAGGCAAATACTTCAATAATAGTGGCCTTAATTTTTTTTTTTTGGTAATTTAATTAGGAGCTTGATCTGGTTTTGGGGCAGGACACAAAGTGGATTACAGGAGCAGCTGGCTCTTTAATTAGGGCCATTTATATTTTGTTAAAGTTTAACCTTTACTTGCACAGAGAGGCAGTGACAGCAAGGGACAGAGCTTCAGCAGCGTGTTTTTGTGTGCAGAGCGCCAGGTCAGCCAGGTATGTGCAAGATTGCGTGACTGAGAATACTCTCACCTTGCTCGAATCTCGCTGCAGTGATCCCAAAGTACCAACTGGTGACTGTGACATATGGCTATTTATAGAGACCAGGAACTAGAGGGTAAATATTTATTTAGATTCCGATGCTTAATCTGCTACTGGCTGACTCTGTGGAAAGCCTAAGCCCCCACTCTTTCTGCAGCAATTTATAACCAGAGCCTTCATCTCCTCTCCTTCTCCCAGAGCTCCCATACACATTCCCCAGGATTAATTCTGCAGAAAATAGGCATGGCCTGGGTTCAGCCCCTCCAGCACCTTCTGGTCCCTGACCATCCTGGCAGGCATCCTGCCCTCCATCTCTCCTCCCTCGTTTCAGCTGACTGGCATTCAGAGGTAGAAATTGCAAATCCAGGCACCCGGGGAGCATGAAGGGTAATGGCACGAAGCCGCCGTTCTCTGTTGGACAGACAGACTTGTTTGCGATGACGTGGGATGTGACAGAGCGGCGGATGGGAGCTGTGGAGTCCCTTGGATTCATCGCTAAGCTGGCTGAACGATGGCAGCTGTGCTGCTCTGCAGGCTGGCAAGGCAGAGCCACCCCTGTTAAAAAGCCACCTCTGTTACACCCCGGAGTCCTGCAGTAACCACAGGTCCTGCCACTGCCCACCCCTTGTCCTGTTCACAAGCAGAACAAGAGATCCCTGTCGAGGCTGAGGACAGGGAAACAGGAAGGATGCTCCATGTCCTGCAGCAAGGACTGATGGAGACAACATCTCCCCTGCCCCACCGCGGTCACCGGGGGCTGCCTGGGGCTCAATGCCTCCCACCACAACCAGTAACCAAGTGACTGGGGCTCCACTGGGACGTTCATCCCAGCCCCAAAAGCAAGGGCTGTAGTGGGAAGGTCTCAGCAGAGGTGGCTGCAGGCGGGGATGACTGGCTGTTAGCACAGGTGGGGTGTGTCTGCGCTTATTAGCGAGGTGTGTGCTCATTAACAAGGCACACAGTCCCAGCTGTCACGCCCCACGCAGCGGTGTTAAAGCAGCCTGTCCCCCAACATCACCTGCTTCTTCCCCCACTGCAGAAGCCCTGTAGGAATGGTTGGGGGGAAGCTGGCATCCAGACTGGTCCTGCAAGAGGAGAAAACTCAGGTAAGCAGCAAAGGTTTGCCTCTGAGCAAAGGAGAGCAGTGCAGGAGAGGGAGGGCAGCTTGGTACAAGCTCATGCCCTGTCTTGGCATGTGAAGGGAGAGCGGTTAGAAGTGGTGGGATCTGGGCTGGTGTTTGGGGAAAAAGTAGCCCAGGACAGTGTCTGGTGCAGGAGCCCCAGTTCCCCATCTTTGTGCCAACCCTGGTTCAGATTAGCGAGGTGAGTTCTCTGTGCAGTCAGCTGGAGTGTTGGCTAGCAGGAGGTATTGCTGTCATCCCCAAACAGGACAGTGGTAGCACCCCCCCATCTTGTTGGGCTTTTCTGTTAAGAACACGTTTCCCTTTCATTTGCTGGTGTGTTTAATGGCAGTTGAGAAACGTGTTGTAGTCCTCTGTAATGGATTTCTCCTTTGCAATTTCCTATCCTTATTGTTTCCTGCTAGAGAGGTGTGGACACAGTGGAGATAAGATCCTTAACTTCTGGGCAGGTCTAGCAGCTGATCACACAGCAGATTACTACAGTGGTCTCTTCCTCATCCCTGCAGCATCTGCTGTAAGGGCACTATTTCTCAAGGATAGCAAAGTGAGTATCAGCAGGAGATTTTTTTTTCCCCCCAACTAGCTCTTTATGATAGAAAAAGTGTAAGAAAGCCTGGTGTCCCTAAACTAATGGGGCGATTTGGACTAAATAGCTTGTGTAAATTTATGCAGGGGAACCTGTGATACAGCCAAGAGCTCCCCAGAGCGCTCCGTAAAGGAGTACAGCTTCTGGAAGAAAACCTTCAACACAGCCAGGAAAAGTTTGCACTGCATGTACCATTTTTATTTTCACATATATATATATTACATCATTTTAAAACAGAATATTTGTGAAAAAAATGGGGGGGTTGGGGGTAAAAGCAGCCCACCATGTTCCACACAGCCCCTTTGCCTGCCGTTTAAGGATGACCTGCGCTGGGGAAAGGCTGGCCTGCAGACAGAGATCTTTCCCCATCTCCCCGCTGCTACTGGGACAACCTGTGGTCTTCCTCTCCTCCTCCCCCTGGCATGAAAAGGTGTGTACCAATCCTTCCCCTCCAGAGTCAGTGCAAAGCATGCTTTATTGCTCCATCATGTACCCTGTTCCCTTCCTGCAGTGCTGGGAGAGACCTGGGGCTTCCTGGGTGGGGAAGGGAGCTGGGAAAGGAGCTGTGTGAAACACCGTGCACTTTGATACCGTGAAAAAGGCAAGGAAGAACCAGAATTAATAGTGATAGTGTGGTTTCAAGTATATGTGTAAAACCCATCACACAGAGCTTCACAGAAGGCTGCCACCAGTCCTGACCGTGAAGAAAGCAGTTTCTCCAGGGCAGCGCTGGCCCCTGCCAGCCTGGACCCCGCAGCACCCAGTGTTTGGCAGGGATGGCTCAGGGTTTGGCTCGCGACGTGAGGAGTGGCTGGAAGGGAGAGGTGGTTCTGACAAACTAATAGCTCAGGCGGATTCCTCCATCCAGAAGGAAAGAGCTGGGAGAGGGTGGGAGTAAAATATGCTCCCAAATAGGCTCAGTAAATGAGACTCTTCTTTCAGAACCTCACCCCTTTTCTATGCACCCATTATTACCTTCAGAATGAAATTCTTCTGCCCGCCCCTCCCAGACACCTCTGCTTGAACCAAGAGTTTTCTGTCTGGACAATTCCCAGTGCTATATTCCCTTAACACCTCTCCTGGGGTAGTCTCTTGCACACAGAAATCCTCACCAAATGTACCTTTTCCTTCCTGTACCCCGTAATACGTAGGGAGCTGGCGGGCAGAGATACAAGAAACCACGGTGAGCTCGTGGCCCTGAGCGAGCTGCCCTGACTTGCATCCACATATGGTTCCTCCAGCCCTGGGGACTGGCACTGCTGCCTGGACAGCCTGCACCCCTCTTTGCTATTTCTGGGGTGCATCTCAGCCTTCACTGGGCACTGTGACACCGAAGCCATCCCACCTGTTGATCCTGGGGCTGGGTGGAGAAGGGAAACAGCACAAGATTTTCTTTGACCCTCTTCCTATCTGCTCCAGGAGTAAGCAGACTAGGCAGGTACTGTTACCAGTGGGTGCAGGTAAGTTGTAAGCATCAGAGGGAGCCAGTCCTTCCTCAGATGCAACCCTGGCTTAGGTCCCTGATGGTAGAAAAATTACATGCTTGCTTAGCAGCCATCCACCAAACCCTACAACGATTTTAGGTAGCCTTGCTTGGAGTGGGGGTGAAACCTTCCTTCCAACCCAAATGATGCAGTGGACAATCCCCTCCTTGTGAACAGCCACGGCAGAGCCTTCTCCTCATCTTTTGCCTTTGTTTTCCAGTTGAAGGCTTCCTGCCCTTGTTTCCCTTGCTCAGAGGAAGAAGCCGAAGCCTCGGGGGCAGTCATGCCCCAGTAGCACCAGTGGCTAGGAAGGTGGCAGCAGGGAGAGCCTGCTATTCAGTGCATCAGATAGACTTGCTTTTGTACAAGGTCCGATATGCGACTGGGTAGGCAGTTAAACAAAGCTTACTGGCTAAAAATACTGTAGCTGATCAGGGCTTTTTCTTTGCAGAATAGTGGCTGATTCAGCCCTGTAAGGGAAGTTTGGGGTTATTCTAAGAATGTAGTTTTATCTAGATCTCTTGCTTCTATAGCAGAGATGTACTTTTGTTTGTTTGTTTTGTTTTGTAAAAATGGCTCCTGGCACTGCCAGCCTGAGAGCCGAAGCCTTCTGCATGTAGTCAAGGTGGCCTGTGGTACCTTGTCCAGGCCCCTGCCCAAACTCTGCCGAGTGGGGCTTCGAGGTAGATACCTGCTGTGGCTCTCTAGAGAAGACCCACCAACCCTACAAAGAGCATCAGCTTCTGGGGAGGGCCAAGCCTTTGCATCTTGGTCTGCTCTGATCCCAGCAAATCTAACCCTGCTGGAGCCTGTTCCTGACCCCTGAAGCACTCGGCACTTTCCCCAACAGCAGTCCAGTACAAACCAGTGACACCTGCCCTTGCTATGGGTCAGAGCACGGCGCGTACCCACAGCTCTGGGTGTGCAGACTCACAGCTGATGGGTACTGAGGTCACCTGGACAAAGAGGGGGACCTGGAAAGGAGGTTTTTCCCTTCCCGTGGGAGCTCAGCCCTGCTCTGCCCTCAGAGCCAGCACCCAGGTGGCTGTGCCTGCAGTGCTGTTGCCATCCAGTGACAGGACACAGTACTACAGACCAGACACCCATTCACAGTCCCAGTTGAAGCTTTTTTCCACTTAGTAACCAGTGTCAGGAGGCTGGGAGAGGTGAGAGCAGGTGGAGACAATATGCTGACATCCTGAGACAATCCTCCCTGCAAATCCCCTGAGAAAACGGATAAAATGGAAACTTGCCTTTGCTACAGCACCTATTTTAAAATTTCTCTTCTCTGTCCTGATATCACAGACTTTTCTAAGGCTTCATCATCTACCATAAAGCTGAAAAATGTTCTTTTTTTTTTTTTTTTTTTTTGCTGGCCTTACAGCTGAATTTGGCTTGCAAGGTGGAACACTTTATCTGGAAGATGATAATAAATTACAAGCAACGTGGCTTTTTGTACAAGCAAAAGTTTTCTCCAATCTATTAGAGTTCTTGGAGTGTGTTGGTGAAGTAGTGAATAAAAGTTGATGTACTGTTTTCTTGCCAAGGTCCTCTGAAAAAGTCCTGATGCAGACACAACCAAGCCAGAGAACTAGCTTAGAGTACAGTGACAGGTTAATAATGTGGCTGATTAAGAGAAAAGGAAAAATAACAATTAGCAGTTCATTTTCATCGTGGCAAAAAGGCTCCATCTGGTGGTGTCTTCACCCAGAGAAGAAGGTAAGGAGCGGGGATGGGAAACTGCAGATATTAAGTTGGTTAAACTGGTTCACACCAGAAAAGAGTCTTGATCTTGAGATCTGCTCAAGATGGGTGAACAGGTGGCACGATGGTAAAAGAAGTTGTGTGTGGATAAATGCAAAGAAGTACACTGGCAAGAGGACAAATGAGCTAGCTGGGCATTCGGCTGCTCAGAGAGAGGTGGCACAGCCACAAAACCTGAGCATGGACAATCCACTGGAGATCTGTGCCGGTCAGCACAGATAAAACAAATAAAGCAACCAAAACAGATACATATATATATATATATATATATAAAGAGAGAAGAGGAGTATTATAGCAAATATTTTAATGCCTTTCTATTAAGCACAGTCCAGGGCACTCCACCAGGAAAAGGGATACTGCAGAAAGAGTCAGGGTCAAAATGATAAGCACAGAAAGACCCTGATATGGAAATAGGCTAGAAAGGTTGCTCTTCTTATGTTAAATAAGGGATGTAAGATTATGGCTGGTCCTGCTAAGCCTGTGCAGCTGCAAAGAGAAAGGATGCAAGGTGTCCTGTCCGTGCTTGGACAGGACATGCAGTAACAAGCTTAAACTGCAGCAAGGGAGAGAAGTTGAGGGAAAAAAAAAAAATATATATCTGAAGGTAAAGATTAATGTAGGAATCGGCAATATGGGGAGGCAATACTGGAGGGCTTTAAAACCAGGTTAGATAGCTGTGTGTCAGGAACACCTGTGCTGCAGATGGGCTGCTCTGAGGGGCTCTGCCCCCCTTGGGCTCTCGCGGTGGGTGACACCAGGCGGGGCTGCGGGCGAGCCGGGCTCTGCCCCGGTTCGGTGATCCCTGAGTCAGAGCTCTGTCAGCTGTGGTCGCTCGGCTCGTTTCGCGGTAGCAACACCAGGCAAGTTCCCTGCTCCAGCCATCGGGGAGATGCCCCAGAGGGCAGGGGGGCTCAGCCTGCTCAGGGCTACAATACTGCGACTCCCCTTGTCCCATTCTCCAGCCCAGAAGAGCTCTGTCTGCATTAGGAGAGGAGCCCAGACATAGGACCCGCTGCTCATTTCCTACCTCCAAGGTCCCTCTGGCTCCCTCCCCAGCTGGCTGACCTGCTCTAGGAGGTGAGTGATGCTAGAAAAGGATGAGTTTGGCTTAGACAGGGCCAGTCATGGTTTCAAGCCTTACAGGGTCACCTGGAGTAAAAAGAACAGCGCTAAACCACGAGGTCCATGCTGGGATGCTCTCCCTGTTTTGCAAAAGTCAGAAAGATTTGAGATGGGAGAATGGAGCCTGCTTCCTTCCCTCCCCCAGAAGTCATGCTCAAGCATTAGTCACAAACAGAACAAGGTGAAGTCACTTCCCAAAGACACTGTGCCCAGAAGAGGCTGGGCCCTGCTGTCTGGGCAGCTATAAAACACTGCATTCCTGTACATGCCCACACCATCCTGCCCAGCTGAGCTCAGAAGGCAAAGAGCTGATGCAGGGATGGGATGTAACTTCAGCGCTTCCCACCGAGAGCAAGGGAGACCAACTGGTCTCACTTGGGCTACTCGTTTGCCAGCATCCAAATCTATCGAATGGAAATTCCCCAGCAGAACTGGAGGGAGGGCAGGCGGGCAGGCTGCATACACCAACCATTAGTCACCCCGCAGCTTTTTAGTGTTTGAAAACCTGCTGGTGCTTCCTAGGTCTGCCAGCACGCAGCCTTTGAGCTCGTGGGGGTGGGGGGTGGGGGGGGTGAGGCTGCACCCCAGCAGCTGCATCAGCCACGGGAGAGCTGCAGGGCTCCAGGTTCAGGCTGCAGCAGGGAGAACCTGCCTGCCAGCACCATCAGGTGTTACCCTCGCTTGTCAGAGGACAGGTAGTCAGCTTGTTTTTTTTAAAAAGGGGTAGGGATGCTTGTTAAAAGGAAAGAGAAGGCTCAGGAACAGAAGGAAGGTGAAAGCAAGCCCCACGCGGGCTAATGCTGGCTTGCCCCTCCAGTGACTTACAGACAACACTTGCAGCAGCCAAGGCTGCAATCCCTCTTCAAATGCAGGCAGGGTTTGGGCTAGAGCCATCAGCGAAGGGGGAGCTCTGCACCCGCCCCAGGGAGCGGATGAGACCCTCGCACACGCACTCACTGGCATTATCACACCACCTCTGTGAGCCCAGAGGAGGCTGTTCTGCCTCACTGCTGCATGCCGGGAGCGTCACAGTGATGCTCTGTCCTCAGCAGCTAAGTGAGGCATAAAACAAACAACAGAGTTGAACCTTCCCCCCTCCCACTGCTTCTCTCCATAGCTCCCCAGGGGTGTCTGCACAGATGGCAGAGACCCTAGGCCCTGTGGTGGGAGGGTCACAGGTCCAAGCTGCTCTCTCTCTCGGAGGTTCCTTGAATCCCCCCTCTCTTGGGGGACGTCAATGCAGAGCAGAGATTTGAGAGAGCGCTTGGCCAGACCCCCCCCCAGCCTCTGCCCCCGTCTCAGTTAGGGCCTGAAGAAGCGTTGTACCACTAAATGCCCCACCATGACCAGGGCCACCACCACCAGCATGTACTTCATGTAAACATTGTCCAGCTCGAGTGCAGCCACCTAACGAGAAACAGAGAATAACCAGAGCACGTTAGATCTGCCCGGGCCAGGTTGCTTTTCTCCCTACACCCGGGTCACCCCACCAGCGCCAGAGCCCCCAGGCTGCACCTCTCACCGGCCGGAGCAGCGCTGCCTCCCCTCGCCCCCGAATCCCCCCCGGGACGGCCCCGCGCTCCCGCTGGCTCACCCATCCTCCTTGCTGGGCGATCCACTGGGCGATGCGGTTTCGGAGCATGAATTCCGCGACGTAGCGGGCGATCCGGCGGAGGAAACCCGGTATGCCGTGCTGGTAGACGTGGATGGCCATGCGGTAGCCAAAACCCAGCAGCGCAATCACCCGGCCCCAGTTAATGCCGCTCTCGAACAAGCTGAAACGAAGCCGATGGTCTGATTAAATCACTGCTGTGGCTGGCCCAGAGCTCGCTGGTCTCTGCACCCCAGGCCGCGGGCTCCCGAGCAGTGCCGGTTGCAGAGCAGGGCTGGGGATGCCGTGCTAGTCCTCGAGGTGCATCCCAGCTGCACAGGCAACATCATTTTGTGGCTAAATGACACGTGGCTGCCCATAACCAGGGTGTGCTTTCAGAGCAGAATAAACATGGTCTTGGTCAAAACCACCATTTGCCTCAGCTAGGTGGGTGAGGGATGTCCTAGGGAAAAGGAAATTACCAAATCCTGTCTACACAGCTCCAGGCTCTGAATTGCTGGAGGGGAAGCTTTGCAATGGTGTTTGTTGACCTGCCACCTTCCTGCTTGTCCTGCCTTTCCTTCAGGTCTCCACCTGAGTGCAGGGCACATCAGCTGCCTGGAGGTCCTGGGTTTTCACAGGCAAAGGTATTAAAGCAGGTTAAGCTGGAACTGGTGGTGGTTTAAGCTGTCAGGCTGTGGGCTGCCGCGAGCTCAGCAGCTGCTGTGCTGCAGCCCGGAGCAGGAGCTACCACCCCCCCACCCCCCACCCCAAAGCATCCCTTGCTTGTGCAATCACACCTGAAGGTAAGGAAGTTTAATTATATCTAAGGACAAAGCATGTTAGAACAGGATTTTCCCTTTTCCTCCACAGACAAACCGTTCCAAGGCCAAAAATCTGATCTTTCCTTAAGACTGATGCTCCCAAGGTTTCGGAAGGCTCCAAAATGTGCCTACTCGATGCCTACTGCTCCTGACACAGGTTTTGGTTGCTGTGGGCACAAACGGCATCACTGCACTGACCAGTTTTTGAAGTTGTTTTTCCTAATTTCCAGCAAGGCAAGCAAGAAGGGTAAAAAAAGTAAACGGAGTAGATTCAGGCCCCGTGTTTTAATCTGGTGCCCTGTCCTGGTAGTCTCTGCACAGTCGAAGGGAACAGTTTTCTCTGCAGAGCATTGGCGTGGAGCTGTCACCGTGCAGGTCGCAGAGGGAGAGGGAAGTTAGAGCCCGGGAAGAAACAACAGAGAAACAGGTAGCACAAAGAGAGGGACAGAGGTTAATTTACCTGTTCGCGGTGCGTTAACCGCCTCAGGCTGGCAAAGTGGTGAAAACAGCGCAGCGTGGCTTCCCAAGGACAGGGGAGCAGGAAAAGGACAGAAGAGAGGCAGTTAGACAACAAACACCGAGCGGAGGGGACGCAGGGACAGGGCTGCTGCAGCCAGGGGTGCTCAGAGGAGCCCGGGACCCCAGAGACCCCGGCTTCTCTCCTGGCTCTGCCAGGGGTCTTCGGCATGACCCCGGGCAAACCATTTAATGCGCACAGTGTCTTGGTTTCTCTACAGAGAGGGGTGAGGGCTGAACCCCTAGACGGCCACCTCGATCCAAGCCTGTACCTCAGGCAGTTGTACCTGTACCCAGGCGTTGGCTGCGCTTTGAGCGGGTGAGCTGGGCGAGGCGGCTGCCGGCTCTGCAAGCCTCCGGAGCATCCCCCGTCCTGAGTTAACCCCATCCCGGTCCACGTGGACCGTGCCAAGGGCGGCGAGTACCTGCCCATCCCCACGGCCTGCGGCTGCATTTGCTTTGTGCCTCCGAAAGCCTGACTCCCCAGGACTTCCCCGCCATCAAGCAAGCAGCAATGGGACCAGCAGCAAGACTGCCGTGGTCCAGGGCTGGTCACAGCCCTGAAGGGGAGCTGGGATGGTCACTTGGCTACTGATGCACGGGCCACACTTCCCAGCTGCACACCCCCCAAACTTTCTGACCCCTGTCAGCTTGTGCAAGGACTGTGAGATGTTTAGTCAGGTGGAGACTGTCCAAACAGTGCACGGGAGGAAGAGCAGACAGGCAGAAAGCACAGCAACCGTCATGGTGAGCTTGTTGGGGGCTCAGCCCAGGGATGGTGGGTGAAGCTTGAATGGACGGGGTCTGTGTGCTGGGGCAGAGCCGGGCAGGCAGCTGCTCTGGGGTGGGGGCAAGGGTTTAACCGAGTGCATTGCACCCCATCTGACCTCTCCTTCCCTGGCCTTCTCCAGGAAAAGGTGTCCAGCCCACGCCGAGGGAGCCGGTGGCCTTACCTGGAGGCTATTCTGGTGAAGTACTCATAGGCGTTCTCCTTGGTGGGCTGCAAGGATTTCAGCATGTAGCGAAACTCCGCATCGTACCGCTCGTTAATGTCATCACCGATGATGGCCAGGCGCCTTCCCACCAGGCTCCCGGTGCTGCCCGGAGGGAAGACGGCATTACGGACAGGTCAGTGGGACCGGGGGGGGGGTCTGTAATGGAGCCTGGCGAGGGATGGGGCTGAGGGACGCGCGTGTGGTTGGTACCAGTTTTACCTGCCCAGCTCCTGCTGGATCTCCACGATCTCTGGGTCCATGGGCACCTCCTCCCCTCTCTCCTCTCTCTCCTGTTGGTAGCGGTAGAAGGCATAGCTCCGAAACACCTCCTCCGTCTCCTCTGCCACCTGATCTTCTGAGAGGGACAAGAGGAAGAAAAGTCAAGGGAGAAGTTCATCTTCCTCCTTTCCCAAGTTGGAAAGAGACCATTCCCTCATTTTCAGCCTAAATTTTGCTGTTCGTATTAACACTGCCCTTTTGTAGTAAAACAAAAAGAATCCAATATAAATTGGTTCTCAGAAAACTAACTTCGAAGCCGGTCTTTGTTCGCAGGGGCACAGGCCCACCTTTTGAATCCATTTTTGGCAAGAGACAGCTACAAGACTGTCACAACACAAACCAGATGTTCAAGTGCTTGTGCTTGGCAGCTCTCTCTCACCTCTCGATAAGGGCATTGCTCAGCACAAACAGGTTCAGGAATCTCAGATTCAGACCCCAACGGGAGGCAAAGTTCAGTCCAGTGCCGCCCATCAACCCTCAGCAAACAATCTTGTTTTTCAGTGTCACTAATGATCCTGCCCTTGCACGGCATCAGCAACGACATGGTGAGCAAAAGTTAAACTGGTCATTTTAGATAGCTCCTTGCCGATTCAATCACACATCACTGGTCTCACATACACCCACCAGCGGCACTGCCAGGGCAGGGTTTGTAACTTCTGTGTGGGCTGCTGGCAGGAACAGAAAGGAGAGGAGCTTTTGAATAACTCGTAAACTGTAGCCCAGAGAGGTGCCTCCCCGTTTGGTGCTTGAAAGCAGATAAACAGCCAGGTGATAAGTTTGAACTGAATGCCTGCTCCTGCTCCAGCACACCCGTTGTCTCTGTATGAGAGCGGACGCCCAAACCCCCTGCTTTGCTAAAAATCATCCATGGAAGCCAGTAAGCCCCTTGTACAGCAAGTGGGAGGCTGCAGCCGGGCAGGGGGGGAGCCAGGGCTGTCGTGGGGGTGAGCTGAGGCTGGTTTTGGGTGCCACAGCTTCCTTCCCCTGCGCTCGTAAACAAGCAGGGCTCGGCACGCCAGGTATTCGGGGTTCAGCGGGGGAACGTGCCCGTGCGGGAACGTCACCCGGCCCCGACAGCGCGCGAAAACCGACTCGGCTCCGCGCGAGCAGGAAGCGAGTCAGAAACAACCGACGTCGGCCAGCGTGTGCCCGGCTGCAAACGGCTCAGCTCGAGACCCCCCCCACGCACATCCCCGCGCCCACGCTGCTCGGGGAGCAGCGAGGGTCTGGCTGTGGCCAGGACCTGCCCCCTCCGGAGCAGGGAGCCCCCGGCGAGGCGTTTCGGTCCCGTAGGTACCATGGTGACCGATACCTTATCACACGCGTTACACCGCTCCTGGGGAAAGCACCCGGCTTGTCACGGGATGTCTTTGATTAGAGCTCGGTTTCGGCTGGCTCGAGAAGCAATCTGGTCTAGAGCACCAGTTCCCAAACAGCCGGCAGCCCAGCTAAGTCACCCCGCAGGGCTCGGGGGGAGCCGGCCCTAAGGTCCTGCTAACACAGCTCTTGCCAGATTCTTTTCCGAGACGCAAAATTTGTAGGGGACAGAAATAGTGTGGACAGATCAGAGCCCTGCTCCTTTGACAGGGTATCACCATTCAGGGTGGAGATTCACAGACACCAAACGAGGTGCAAAGCCCAGGTGAACGAGCTGCTTGGGGGAACAGCAGAAGCGCAGGACCCTGCAGAGCTGTGGCTTTAGGCGAGCGTCCTGCAAGGCGTGCTGGTGACACGCTGCAGATCAACACGTCTGCACCAGCAACGCTGTCTAGCAGCAGCGCAGCTCACTGCAGCCAACCCAGCTAAAACCTTTTTCCAGCATCCCAGTACATCCACCCACCAGACTGGCCACGCAGTTCTCTGGCCACTGGAAATTGCTTTTCCAATGCAGAGATGGTGCCCGAGCAATGTCCCAGAGCTGGGATGTGGGATCTGGCCTGGTGGACACAGCTGTCCTGGCAACACTGCTCCATAAAACCCTGTATGCAAGCCTCCAAAATACACTGTGCCACTTGTCACAGAGTTTTTTCAGCTGGTCACGTCTACATGGCCCACGTGCGGCTCCGGGGAGATGGGCCCAGCCCTGGATGGGGTGTGGGGAAGGGAGAGGACCTGTTGTGCAGAGACTCAGGTTACACAGAGCTCAGGTTGGGTAAATAAAGGTGAAGGGAAGTGACAAGCCCTGGTCGCTGTGTTTTCAGGGGACTGTTTTTTGTTTTGCGGGAATGGGTTTATTTGGCGGTAAATAAATCCCACCTTTGGAGGAGCCAGCAACCGCTCCACCGAGAGCCCGAAAACGAAACCGACTGACTCACAGTTTCAGTGAGAGGCAGGGTAAACACAGAGCGAGAACAAAAGAGGGAATAAATGTACCAAAAAAAAAAAAAAATATATCCCTGGTTCTAATTACTCCAAGCGCTATTTTTAGTAACACAAGGACAGGCGAATACACAATTTTATCCCCCAGGTGCTAACACACAGCACCCACTGGGACCACCTCTGGGTTTCTTCCACTCGGAAGAAGATGATCTGGATCTAAATTTGCCTTGTGGACTCCCAGTGCCAGGAACAGAGAGGAGGAGAGTGGTTTGGAGCTCCGCTGGGATCCTTGGGCTCCATGTGGGGTCATCGGGGCCATGTTAGGGGGCTCGGGAGCTGCTGTGAGCCCCCACACTGCGAGGGAAAACCTGCTCCGCTTCTGCTTCATGGAACAGCGACCCTGCCATCCCCAGTACACCCTCAGCACCAAGACCAGACCTCCCCATCAGCCTCTTGCCCAGATCCACACCGCAGACAACACTGACCAGACCCCAGCCAGTCTCAAACATGCAACATCTGCATTTCGGTGCAAGATCCTTTATTTTTCACTGTTCCCATCTCCCAGAGAGCAGCTGCGCTCCAGTGACAACTGGCAGGTCTCATCAACGTTATCCATCAGCCCTTGTTACAACTAAATAGCCCTGCTACAGACTGCAATAATGACAGATGCAACCTGGCAGCATCCCTTTCGAGCTCAGGAGACAGGCAGTAACTACGCTGAGAGGTGCATCTGTTTGCACAGAGGGAACCAAGAGCCGTCTCTGGAGATTTCTGCCTCGAGGGGAAGCTCAACTCCACCTCCTTGTAGCCACAATTCAAGTAGGGGATGAGCAGTTATGGATTTGGGTTAGCTTCCACCGGGCAAGGCAGCCCCTTGTGAGACTTATCGCCTGTCAATAGGAATGGCATCCAGGAGCAAAGGCTGATCAACCTGACACTGCATCATGTTGACATAATCCTGCACAGCTTGCACCCGAGAGCAGAGCTTCTAGATAGGCAAAGGGAAAACTGTCACCCCCAGAGGCATCTGCACAGCACAAAGCCCTTCCCCTTATTCTGCTCTTTAGAACAAATATCTTCCCACCTAAAAGATGAGCAATATTCTCAAACAGCCTCCCTGCAGAGCTAATGGGCAAAACACCCTTGGTTTTAAGACAGAAATTCATCTGACAATAAGGGAGATTCTCTGGTCCAGATTCTGGGCTGGACCCAAGAAACCTGCTTTAATTCTTACGTTCAGTGGTGTCCCACCAACACACCCAGTTACAGGCTGGCAGCAGGGGCTGGGGACTGCAGCAAGTTTCTGCTCTGGTACTTCATTGCCCAAGCTGAGACTTGTCCCATATTTGCTAATCTACTGAACTGCAAAGGGAGGCTGGGCCCGGTGGGATGCCCGAGATGGGTGGGCATCTCAGCTCTGGCCACGTATCTCCCTCTTCCCCGTCCAGTTTTTCATAAAAGATTTTTTGGGGCATCTTTTGCAGGACAGAACAAAGGAGTCACAAGGCAATTCCATAGCAGAGTTATTTCCCAGCACAGCCATCAGAAGGATGACCGTTTGTTTTTCTTTTAAAAATCGAAATCACATATTGATGGGAGATGCAGTTCAGTGGGAAGCCCAATACTCTGTGTCTGCGCTGGAGATAGGAACTGCATGGGCACCAGACAAGAGAGAAGTATGTTTAAATAGTTTTGGTTGCTCTACAGAATGTAGGAGAACCCAGGGTTAAACAGGCAGCTTGCATTTTCTCCTACTCATTTTGCAGGTGGTCTTGGCCATGAAGACAAGGAGACGCTCACAAATGCATGACTAACATCCCTGAGCAACTATATATCAGTTCATGACTTGCTTCACATGCAACGTCAAGTCCAGAGCTAAGATAAACAACCAGGGACCAAATCTCACACCTCTTTAGGTATGTTACGTGAGTATTAAACACTCACAGACAGATGAGAAAGCCCAGGTAATCTGAGGAAGACAACAGTTGCCAATCTGACACTGCAAACTGTGAGTCAGGGTGGCTGGGCTTTCCGTGCACAACCCTGACACCCCGGGCATCCTTTCAGAGGCTCGCATCACACCTTTCTCCATTCCCCCAGTAGTAATAAGTGGATATAGCGATACATCACCTTTCTCAAAGTGCTTTGGGATTCCAGCTGACGTGGACCACACAGGAGCTAAGTGTGACCACATAAACAATGTTTGCATCACATGGACTAGCCCCTCTGCAGTGTAGGGGGCTGGGTTGCATTCAGCATGGTTGCCTGCAAGGGTGGGGGACAGCCACGTCCATGGCTCCACGGAATTATCCAAAGCATTCCCGTAGCTGTGTGTGTGCCCCGGCAGCATGTCCGAGCAGGGAGGCACTGCCACCCCCACGTTACAGGTGAGAACTGAAGGAGAGCAAGGCTACTTTGCTGAAGTCTGAGCCCCGTTTCCTGAGCTCAGCTCAGCACTGTTGGTCCTGGGCCTCCCACCCCTCCTTCTGCAATGTTTGCTCCCCTTTGTGTGACTGTTCATGAGCTAAACTGCTCCTCCTCTTCATCACGTACTGTCAGGAGTATGAAGCTCCTGCCTTCATCTACAGTGCCCTAAAACCACCAGAAGTGCAAATTGCCACCCAACCTAGACAGAAACAGCAGCATCTTGTCCATGACCTAAGCAACGGCTGGTAGAACAAGGGCTCAGAATGATGCTTGAGCAAATCCTTGAGCAGCAGATAAATCTCTTCACTCCCTACAGCCTCCAAAGATAAACAAACAGAGCAAGCGAGCCCTAAATGAAAGCCAGGCTTAATATCTGTTGACAAAAGCCTTCTTCCACCCCGTAATCCCATAGCACGTGTTGGTGGAAGCTGCACATTGCTGCTCCTGCTGGAATCCAGAAGGTTTCTGCCCAAGAGGTGTGCAGAGATCCTGCCTCCAAATTCCAGAAGGACCCGCCTGAGTTTTGGGAAGTGGAGGGATACCAGCACTTCCAGTAAGTGTTTGCAAGCATACAGGAAGCGTGACTTTACAACAGTGTGGTTAGAGCTCAGGGCCTGATCCTCCTCTTGCTGGTTTTCACATCATTATCTCATTGGCCTCAACAGGAAATCAGCATACGTAAACAACTGTTCTTATTTATTTTCATACCTTGTAGACTTTGGTAAGGAAAGGACAGGGTATTGTTTCTTCCAGTGTATTCATGCAGGATCTAGCACAAATGGTACTCTGAGATGGAGAGGAGTCCAGGCAATACCAGAGTATAAATAACATTATCAGGCCAATAAAACAGCTCTGAGCTGGATCTGAGCTCAAATACATAAACAGTTAGGTATAGCTTTTAATCTCCGTTATTGACAGAGCTGCAGTGACTCAGCCGTATTTACAAGTCCACCTGCAAAACAGGTTAAGAAGTCACCTGTATCCAACAGCTTTCTGTGCAGCGGCATTTTATCATTTTGGGATGAAACAGAAGCTGAGGTTTTTCCCGGGTTCCTTTCGGCCCCATTCCCAGTTTCACCCATTAGTGTGAAACGCAATTACACAGTCTGCTGGGCTCGGCACACACGAGGAACGGACTGAGCCGCTTCCGAACGTTGGTGAGCTGTAACTTTTTACCGCCGCTGTGCCGAGGCACACGGCAGACCTGACTTCATCCAGCAGCCGATGCAGCAGCACTGAAACCAGCTGCCTGGGACCAGGCGCTGCTCAGCAAGGGGTGTTTTTCTCTGTGTTTTGAACATTAAGCACCTTTCGCTCTCTCGTGCTCAGGGAAGGGGAAGTAAATGAGATCAGGCCCCGGACGTACATCTCGCAGCCAGCCGGGGTGACCTGCCCCATGCCCCAACCCCTCTGGCACCCCCCTATGCCTGCCTCAGCGTACCCCAGTCCAGCAGCTCCCTGCACACTATTTTTCCTGTGCTTTTCAAGCCCCGCTTGCTGCCCACCGCACTAATCCAATGCCAAGCTTCTCCCAAAAGCATTGAGCATGTGCTCTCCCAGTTCAATTCAGCATAGCTTTACGGAAAGGATTTATTATCCCAGTCTTGCAAAGGGCTCTGATGGTATAAAAAAAAACCCCACCATCTTTTCAATTAAACACATCAGGAGAATGGAAAAGAAAAAAAAAAAAAAAAAAAAAAAAGTGTTGAAAATGCTTCCTCCCCTGAATATCACAGCAACCTTTTTACCTGAGTTGAGCTCTTGTGACTGCCTGTGCCCGTTGCTCCCCCGGCGTCCATGGGCCCTCGGTGGGTCACCGCTGTTCCCTGAGGCCATTGCAGAGAGATGCTCGGGAGGATCAGCTTTGCCTGGAAAGACAAGAGACAGTCAATGAACCAAGCTATGAGCAGCGAGCAGGGACGCCGGAGCCTCGCAGCCCCTTTTCTCCTGCACACACCTCCCAGGCCAGCCTCAGGAAGCCCCTTTGGCTCAGCCAAGTGCTCGGAGAAGCAATGCTGCCTGCTTTTATCTCTGCCAGCGACCTGGCTCCTCCCTTCCCGGCACTCACTCCCTGATTCCTGGCCAAGTCCCTTGGCTAGATTTCTCCTCTTCCTAACACTTCTCAATAGCATGTTTGCAGACAGTTATATGCCAGAAAAGGGAAGCCACCTAACTCACCCCACTTCACCACCTCCCCACCCTTGGTGGAAGCCTGCCAACTATCCTCTGACCTGCTCATCCACGGGCTGCACCGGCTCCCACTCAGCCCAGACAACAGCAGCACCTGCACTGACTGACTTCACACTGGGATGAAAGCAAAAAAAAAAAAAACAACAACCTAAAAATCACAGCACAAAGGGCTCTATGACTGCCCCTCCAAGAATGTGTCCGGGAGCTGAGCCGTGGGGCTCTGCTGCTGCCCCGACCTGCAGCCACGATGGTTCAGAGCGTGGCGAGAGCAAACCAACCCACGGCCGCGCCGAGCTGCAGCCTGTTTCTCCCAGCAAGCACCTCCAACTTGTTTTCCACAACTTCTACAAGAGATGAGCCCTCTGTTTTCCTACATACAGAGGCTCGAATTCCTCCTGTTCTTTATGTCTCCTAAGCTTCTCAGAATAAGAAAGTTAAATGACAACCAAACGCAAAGCTCATACTGCCCCTGAACTTCACAGGGTATCCTAAACCCAGGCTGTGGTTTAGGGCGAGCTGCAGTCCTCAGCTTCTTCACCCTTCTGCTCAGTGCACTGACCTCACCCCCTGGTTTTTGTAGAGAAGGAAGCGGGGCCACGCGGTTACCGTCAGGGTTACAGAGAGATCACTGCAGCTCCTGGCCTGCTGCGTGGCATGCCAGTACATGTTCCCCAGCCAGACTTCTACAGGGCTAAACTGAAGGGTGTTTCTGATTTGCACCAGGTCTAAATTCATGAAGACACTTCAACACCCAGAAGTTTAAACTGAATCCTAGGCAAAAATTTTTACAAGTTCTGGTTATAGATAAATATATATCCATGTCAAGATAGATATCTATGTCAAGATTATGCGACGCATGATCCAAGCTTACAACCTCACACTGAAGATTATTCAGAACTAAAAATACATTGAGACCGTAAGCAGTAATGTGAAGTACAGCCTGCAGTCAAGGTGGGGATGGGGGCCTGGAAATGCAAAGCTTACCAGCCTGGCTTAGAAAGTCATCTTATATTTGCATTGCTGCAGTCAGGGACCCTCAGCCGCAGTGACACACAGATGGAGATGCTGTTTTTTCCTACGCGCCTCCGAGGACAGGATTTCCCTTTTGCTCCCCAGCCTCGAAGATCCCCATCCAAGGAAAAGCTGCAAACGTGATGACGATCAGCAGTTGGGACCGAGGGTAGAGCTGGGAGGAGAGCTGGCTCCCCCTCGCCCAGGTCAGCAGAGACCCGAGATCCAGAGCTGCTCCTCTCCTTGCTCTGCTCTGGGCCGTGGTGGAGACAGCTCGGGGACTGCTTGGAGCGGATGCACGTGCCCCGGTCCCCTCCTCCACAGAGGAAACCCTCCCGTGCTTCCTCCGCTGCCATCCCCAGCCCCTCCTCGGGCGCTCAGCAGGGCCGCAGCTGCAGCTCGCCGTGCTCAGGAAGGTCTCGGTGCCTTGCAAGGGGGAGGAAGACCAGACTCGGAGCAGCTCTCTGGAGCGCGTGGGCAAGCGAAGCACTATGAATTTCTACCGGCCTCGACGCTGCTACGACCCGAGGAGGCACTGAGCGCTGGGGAGGATGCGGATACATCCAGCCAAAGAGTTCAGCTGCCTCTGGAGCTTTTACAGCTCGGTCTGTAGGTGCAACTGGTCGTGTTTCACACGCTGCCTCTGTCCCAGACCTCAGCCATGAGTAACAGGGGAGTTTCTGATGCAGACATGACTGCTCGGTGTGAAGGATGGCTGGTGTGCACAGGAGCCCAGAGCCCGAGAAGCAGCTGACTCATGTGATTCTTCACGTTTGCTGTCTGGCAAACCCTTAGGAAGCGGTAGGCTGCGACTGTGGCCGTCATTACAAGGAAGTTTCATTTTCGGTTTCCTTCTCAATATAGTTTCTTGCAGTGCTTTCTTCTCTTGCAACACGGGACACCGCAGCCCTTTTGCACACATGCACGTCTGGCACCGGCAGCTACGTCCCCATCAGCACGCTGCTGGTCCCCACCCTGCTCCCTGGGGAGCACCCGAAACTCCCCCTCCTGCAAACCAAGTGAATGCCCAAGGTAGCTCACTGCCAGTCCGTGCTGGGGGTCAAAGTGCCTCAGACCATCCTCACCAGTATCAGGAGTGCTGCTGCCCACATTCCTCCTGCTTCCCAGCCCAGTGCCCCTTTGATTTGCCCCATTCCTCCGTTGTTATGGGAATACCATGCTGGAAGGGAGCAGGAAGGGGTGTGAAGGAGGATACGACACCCATATGCTTAAAGACAGCCCAAGGCTCCAGAAAATGAAGGCTCTCCAGGACTTCAGACAGGACTCAAGAGAGGGTTTGGAGGAAGTTGCAAGTTACGGGGACCAGTGTCTAAATCAAAAGATTCAGCTCCACCCTGACCTTTTGCTCTTGTAGGAGGCTGCAAAGGGTTAAAAGATGGCACAGGAGTCTTATCTTTATTAATGAGCACATGCCATGCAAAGAATCGGCCTTCCCGGAACCTGCCAACCTTCCCTAATAAAATAAGACCTTTGCCTCAAGTGTTTCTCATTTGACCCTCATCTCCTTTCCTTAAAGGTCTCTGACACATTTCCTGCACGCTCTCATGACATGCTCGCCACTTCTCTCAACTTTTCTCCAAAAGAAAGTGCCTGGGTGCCAGGGAGATGGTGGGACTGGCCCAGAGCAGGAGGCAGAACTGCAGGCTGTGGGAAGGGAGAGGATCTGCACGAGCTGCTGTAATCCCTCTGAACAAGCCTGGCTGTGGGGCTCTGAAGTCACCCCGTGACATATTATGAAGATCCTGTTCCAGGAAATGTGTAGAGCATCCTCTGGGACGAGCATTTCCCAGGTCTGGCCCTGGGCCCGTGCATGGGAGTGATTCCATCGTGCAGCATGCAGGGCAGGAAACCCTCGCCAGGACAGAGAGCCCGCAGGACTCCTGTGCCCCGCTGCCACCCCTGCACGGCCAGCGCCGGATCAGCCCCGCTCCTCCCAGCCTGGCCTGGAAGAGCAAACAGGTGAGTTTGCCCAGTTTGGTGTTTACCCACCCAGTATGGCACCAGGGTCCAGCTGGCCCACGAGCCCCATCACAGCCAGGGTCCCCCCCCCCCCAAAACCCCACGTTGTCCCCGGCACTGCCGGGTGTGATGCCCACAAAGCCACTTGTGCCATGCCCGGGCCTGGGGTCACAGCCCACAGCGGGGTGAGGCAGTTGTCACCCCGCTCCTCGCCGTGACGCAACTCTTCCCACCGACCGCTCACGCAAGCCTGTCCACCCTGAGCCCCTACCCTGAGCGCTGGCACGGGGATGCCGGGAGAGGCTGTCACCACCACGGCCTCACAAGAGGTCAAAAAAATAAAATTAAATAAATAAATAAATAAATAACCAACCTAAACTTGGATTATAAATATTATCAAAGCAGCAATTTTCCCTCTTTGAGGCAACGAGCAGCTCGCAGTGAGACCTGGCCCAGCAGAGTGCTGCTTCTCCGAGGTACGTTGCCCTTGTTCCCCGGGTGGTGCAGGATGAGGCCCCGCGGCTCTGCCGGGACCCCCCGGGGCTCCCGGTGCATCCCAGCACCGCCCGGCCGGGCCCGGTGAATAAAGATAACCCATCCCGGGGTGGGAGAGGGGTGGGGGGGAATGGGGAGGGGGGGAAAGGAGGGGTGTCCCCCCCCCTCGCTACTCACCGCGTCCCGGCGGGGACCAGGCGGGTCGGGGTGTCCCGGGGGGCTAACGCATCCCGGCGGGGAGCTGCTCCATCCCCGCCGCCTCCCTTCCTGCCTCCTCCCCGGAGCGCGGCGCGGGGGAAGGAAGCGAGCAGGGCCGGGGAGGAGGAGGGAAAAGGAGAAGAGAGAGAGAGAGAAAAAAAAAAAAAAAAAAAAAAAAAGCGAGAAACCCAACCCCAGACCATAGATGCAGGCGCGGAGCCGGGCAGGGCTCAGCTCCCTCTAGAGGCACCTTCCCCGGCCGGAGCGTGGGAAAGCGGCTGCGGAGCGGGTCTCTGAGGGGCTGGGGGGGGGCTCAGGGGCTCCTCGGGGGGCTCAGGGGGGCTGGGGCATCGCCTGGCTGCGGTTTTGCTGGGAGCGGGGTTGGGGGGGGGCTGCTCTGCCGAGCTCAGCGGTGCGGGGAGGGCGCAGGACGGCACATCCCAGCGCCCGGCTCGCCACCGTTCCCCGGGGAGTTTGGTGGCTTCTCCGGGGGTTCTCCGGTGATTTTCTGACCTTTTTATTAAGGGTGCGGCTTCTTAGCACGACCGGTTTGCCCTGTGTCAGGTTCCCCAGCAGGTAGGGCCAGGAGCCCTGTTAAAGTCATCATTAGAGCATTTCTGGTGCCTAATAGGAAACTCCTGTGCTGATCCACCAGAACAAAAAAGTCGATGGTGGCAGAGGTGGTTCACATCAAGCAATTTAAGGAATTTGAAATCCGCTGAGATTAGGAAAAATCGCAGTGGCTGGAAGAAAGGGCACGATTTACCCTGGAGAGCAAGATAGCTTCTTCTCTGGAGGTGGCTTTTCGGCTCAGCAAGCTGCTTTTCCTCTCTTGGTTTTTTGGGAGGCTGCCAGGCACTGCTGGTGCTGAAAAATGACACATAAGCAAGGGCTCGGGGCCGGTAGATTCCTGCCTGCTAATTATCAAATTGCTTGTCTGTCCAGTGGTAGGAGCACTGTTCATGCCCTGGGATGACGTGCCCTGGGGGATGCTCCCTGCCTCCGAGCTCAAGAGAGAGATTTTTGAATTCTTGACTTACTTGGCTGAGCTTTGCCAGGGAAAACGGGCCCCTGGCTGCAGAGGGTCCCACGCTGACTCCAGAGATGCCCTCTCCCCTTGGAGGTGGGGGCTGCTGGGGACCTGGCCTTGGCAGGCCTTTCTGATTGACACCAGTGAAAAGCAGGTTGTGGAGGGTGAAGCAAATGGAGAGAGGATGCCTGCAGTGACTGTGGGGGCAAGGGAGATGTGCCTTGGCCAGAGATGGCTTTCAGGGAGGTAAGATTAATCATGGAGCAGAAGGAGGTGAGGAGTCAGCTAATGGAGACTGTCCCCATCAGCCTGGTAGCAAGGGGTCTGCCTTCCTCCCAGTGTGTGCTCACAAAGAAACTCCTGGTCCTGGAGGGGGGGGATTGAGGCCTCACCATCATCCTTAACTCTGCACTGAGCCTTGGGGTGGGTTTTGGAGGTGAATGTAGCAATGGTGGCTGTTTGGGTCTGCGTGTCCCTACTTCTGGGTTATCCCAGTGTCCCTGCTGGTCTGTGCTGGTGGTGGCTGTGCTGGTGCGCAGCCAGTGTGATGTGTGGTCAGGTTTTAAGCTGAATTCTGGCACAGCGGGATGTGCTGACTGCTGCAGGATGAGTCCTGTGCTTCCCTCTGCACGTTACATCAATGTGGGCTGTTCCTGAGTCTCCCCTCCATTTCAGATTTATCATCCCTCAGTATTACTTCATTAAGCAGCAGCATCGGTGAGAACTTTTGCAAAAGCAAATCTCATCTAAAGTCCTTCCTTTTTGCAAACCACTTCTCTTCCACCTCAAATACATTGCATAAGACCTCTGTGGCATGGCTGTAGAAAAACAACTGGGAAAGCGGTACTAGGTGAGCATCAGGTGTATGAAACTCATAGCTGCTTCTAATCGCATTGAGCATCAAAAGGTGTGGCAAATAAACTATGCAGGAGCCTTGGGCAATTCCTCTGTGTCCACAGCAAGTGTAGCAAGGAGCTTGTGGGGACTGAGCTGTGGGTGGGCAGCAGGGACTTGTGCTGCGATGTCTGCAAAAGGCTCTGCTGGAGAGTGCTACAGAGGGGAGAGATAGCAGGGATAAAGCTAAATTAATTTGAAAGCACCAGCTCTGTTATGAGAATGGCCAATATAGACATCAAGAAATGATGGTGGCAAGAAAGTATTTAGGAGATCATTTGATGAGCATCTGAATCCTGCTTGTGGCTCTGGTGCAGGTGGCCGGCCTTGCTATTGCAGTGGGTTTAAGATGTTGGAGCAATAGGGAAGAAATTCCCAACCAGCTCTGTCACATTAGCTTTGCAATTGCTGATGCTGATGTGAAATGTCCCCCGCTTCCATCAGCAGGCCCTTTTGCTGGTGTGAATAAAGGGATGTATTTGCTGGTGTAAATCAGAGATGGATGGCAGCTGCAGAGGACCCTCCGCTTCCAGGGTTCACGCGGGGTTTTACGATGTGGTTTCACCAGCTGGTTGATGTAGTCTAATCTGTGCTGCTGCTGGAAAGGGGGCTGCGCTCCGCTGTGCATCCCCAGCCCTCTTGGGCCAGCAAGAGCAAGGGGCTGACATCAAAACACACTTTTTGAGGCGAGGAGGGCTGTGGTCTGTGCTTTGCAGGAGCCGTGCCCTGTGCTGGCCACCCGAGCCCAGTGATGGCAGAGGAAAGGAAACAGGGGGGCGCAGCTGGAGGGTGGGAGAACCTCAGTTTCAACCAGTCATGATGACATGGCAGTTTTAGATGAGTTCTTCTGAGGAAATAAAACCTTTCTTGCAGCCAGCAGCTTGTGGGCTAGCTGAGCCAAGGATGAGCAGACACTGGCAGAGCCAGCCAGAAGAAACTCCTAGCGCAGAAGCAAAGCTGAACTCCCCTCCGCGAGGGATTCATTACATCAGCGAGAGCCGCTTTACGCCAGTGTTACTGCAGGAACATTGCGGGGGAGATCATGCCCCTGCCTGAGAGCGAGGTCCTAGGAAGATGCCATCCATCTGATGCCCATCGGAACTGTGCCAGAGCGGCCGAGGGAAAACGGGTCCTTGAGTTTGCTGCTGTTTCGGTTCCTGCCACTACTGTTGTGAACCTATCGCACTGCGACGGCAAACGCAGACGCTGCTTGTAACAGCCGTTTGCTCCGCTGCTGCCTGCAGAAGTAGTATTTTTTTATCTTTCTCTCTTTGGCTGTGGTACTGCGCTTCTGGAGGAGTTCTTGTGTGCTTTCATGAGCATTCCCCCTTCCTCCCACCCTCCCTTGGTGGTGTGATGTTTCAGGGCTAGGCCAAACCGGGGCAGAGCTGGGAACGCTGTAAGAATGAGTTGCTGTGGGTGGAAGGGAGGCTTCACCTTTTAGGGCCCGTCTTCTCCCCTAGCTCTGGGCTGTGCTTGCTCTGTATCCCCCTCCCAGCCCTGGGTTGTGCATCCTTTTCCCCCCTGGGTGACATCTTACCCCCCCTCCAGCCTTATTTTAGATCCCTGCCACTGTCTCAGTGCGGCAGCTCTGGGTTCTGGGCAGTTTGGGGCCGTTTAATTCAAATCCAGTTCTGAGCCGTTGAGCCGCCGGCACCGATGGATGCCCCAACGGCTGCCGGGGCTCCCAGCCGTCCCTCCCTGCTCCGGTTCCTCAGGAGCCTTTTGGGGCTCCCACGGAGCATTTGGGGGGCACAGGAGCCCAGAGTGGAGGGGTAAGACCTGGGCGCCGTTGAGGGTCACAGCAACCCAGGGGAGCCCTGGGAGGATGCTGAGGGGGAGAGCGCGGAGCCGTTGCTGGGGCAGCTGGAGGAGCTCAGCCTCGCCGGCTCCCTGGGGAGCAGCACGAGCAGAAGCTGCCTGACACTGAGCACCCGTGACACGGAGCTGGCGGTGCCCGGGGCCGCGGTGGACGCTCCTGCCAGCAGCCCAGCCCAGCAGCACGCAGGCAGCGAGGAGGGGACAGCCATACCAGAAGCTTTCGGTGACAAAGCTCTGGAGATGTAAGCGTTGGGGTGGGGGTGACGTGGGGCCCAAAGCCCAAAGCTTGCTTCAGCGTCCTTATCGAGGGAGCGTGGCCTCACGGCCGTGGAAGCCTTAGAGGGATTGGTGCTTGGCTGCATCAGCCTTGTCAGATCCTGAGCAGCCAGCGTTTTGCAGAAGTTCTGCTTGTTTGGACTTTATAATCAGCTGCTCATCTGGATTTTATAAAACCCAGGTTTCCCCCTTTTCCTTCCCATCTCACCATTGAAATGAACCCAGTGTTTCCAATAAGGCTGCAACTGGCTTCCAGAGCCCGCACAGCTTCAGGACATCCTGCACCCACAGCAGGCAGGCTCCCTTCCCATCACTGCCTGTGCTGCTCTCACCTCCCCACGTGTCCCCAGGAGGCTCTCGGTGGACCGCGGCACCCATCAGAAACCCAACCTCTAGCCCTTGGCAGTCTTTGGCCTCTCTAGGGTGCTAACAGGGGATGCAACCAGATCCAGCTGTGTTAGTGTTGGTGCCAGAGGGTCAGAGATTGCAGTGCTGGTCCTGGTGGCCTCCACTTGAACACACCCAACTGTGCTTTGCCTCCAGGGATGAGCTTCTTCAAGGTCTGGGTGCTGACGGTGAAGATGTTACCTGCAGTTCAAGCCCCGAGACAATGTTTTCTGTGGACTTTGATGACGAATGGGAGAAAGAGCAGCTCCTGAAAGGTGAGCAAGTGGCTCAGAGAGAAAGGAAGTCCCCACCTCATGCTTGAGGACTTGAGGGCTGCCTGGTGGTTGGTGGGAGAAGTCCTGAGGAGTGACTGGTCGCCTTCTTCCCGGTCTGTATGCTGCTTTTTGGATATGGGCTTCGGGGCTAGTGCTGCACGCTGTCTGCTGGCTAAACGTTGGCATCAAAGCTGCATGTTGGAGAAGACCAAGCAGGGGATTGCCCGGGGAGTCAGATCACTGGGGAGAGTACCCAAGGAGCAGGGCAGAGAGCACTGAGAATTTCCCAGGGGATGCAAGGGGCGAGTGGGCAGCCCATTGCCCACTGAATTCAGTGCCTGGTGTGCCTGGCAATAAGTCCATTTGCTTTCCTGTACTTGAGGATCTGTCCCTGGCATGGTATCCTCTTTCACTCTACTGTGGGCACGTTTAATTGCTGTGCCAAGGGCGACATGCAGGAAGGGAGGTGACAGCTCTGGGGAGTCACTGTTTTCTCTGGGCTTGTTTTAAACAGCCGATGAGTGTGCAGGATCCCTGAAAGCAGAGCTGTCCCAGTGGAACAGGCTCTTCGACACGAACAAACATCGACGGACTTCACATAAGGTTGGTGAAAGGACATGGAACAAGGGGCTAAGGTGGCAATCACTCCTGAGAAGGATCTACGTGCAGGCAGATCTAAGTGCCCTCAGGCCTTAGGAAAGGTGTAAGGATAGATCAGCATGGGGGATGCTAAAACTCATCCCTGGCACTGCCAAGGCGCTCCCGTGTTGGAGGCTGTGGGCTTTCAGCGGTGTCTTTGGAGTTCTTCTGTGGTTCCATAGTCCTTTCCAGCTGAGCAAGGAATGGTCTCAGGATGCTGCTGATCAGTGATGGGCAACACATGGTATTGGGACGTTTGTTGAGATGGGATGGATGGGAGTGAAACAGGGAGAGTGGCAAGAGCCAGGCCTTTGGGATTCCTTTCCTGGTCTTCTTACAGACCCCCACTGTGACCAGGGTTGTTTAATTTGGGTAACTTGTTACCCACCAGCGTTGAAACAAGCTCTATGTGCAAAATTATCTTGCTGTCCCTGACAATCCCATTGTGATGGCTCCTGGATCTCCCTAACGGGTCGATCCAAAGCAGAACAAGAGATGCCCGTGCAGACTAAGGCTTCATCTGAGATGAGGGTCAGGTCAGGGATGCTGGTGATTTCTCCTGTTATCTACAAGTTGGTGTGAGCAAATCAGAGGAGGCCACGGATGGAGCGGGATGGGTGTCACCAACGCAGGCAACATAGGCAGGGCAGGTTTGCAGCAGAAAAAAACAAGCCTGCAGCAGAGCAGAGGCTCCAGCTGCTCGCTCAGGGCTCTGAGAGGCGCTGAAAAAGATGCAGGACTTGGTAGAGCTGCAGGAAATAGCCGGGGTGGTGGACGAGTTGGTGGTTTAATAAAGCTGTTCTGCCGGAGCGTGGGCGTGGGGTGTGAATGGCGCACCATGTAGATGCAAGACAAATTAGGCCCCCTCTCTGCTGGATGGTGCAGCGCATTAAATCAGCTCTTTGAGAAATGGTCAGTATTTTGTTCCAGACAGCAAAGAGGGACTCCGGGGCAGTGTTTTAACAGTAGTCTTGGGGAGCTGCCTGAAGCTGTTAAAAAGTTGGGGGTTTAATAGCTTTCCTTTCTATACATCATAACCATGCCCCTGCCTGGCAAAATATGGGAGATAAGAGCCGAGTTAACAGTTAGGGCGTGGGAGCCTGGAGACCAATTGTCTGCTGGGTTTTGTCACTCACTTCCTACGTGACCCAGGGCCAACCTTCTCCTCTGCTTGCCTCAGTTTCCCATCCCCGCCAGGAGACATCTACTCAAATGCATGAAGCGCTCGGAGATCTCTGGATGATAAATTGTCATGGTGGCGTGGGGGGAAAGAAGAGGTAGAGGTTTTTTTCAAGATCAGCTACTAGAATTAGCATTACATCAGCATCAAGCTGTTGTACAGAGGCATTTTGTCAGCATCGACATCATCTATTTCTTTTTTTTTTTTTTCCACTGCAGCCTCATGCCCTGGGAAGCTTGATGGAGCTGGAAAGCGAAGAGGAGCCTCTTTTGAATGTGGCTGCTGATACACCTGCAACACCAGTTCTCCCCCTCCTGCCTGCAGACCCCTCTGATGTGGCCCTGGTTGAGAGGTGAGCTCCTCTGCTCTCTCCTGCCACGGGTGGGAGCAGAAACTCCCGTGGGCTCCCCCCCAGCCCTTCGGCAGAGCTGAGGGAACCTGCTGGGGAGAGAAATGTCCTCGTAGCACCAGATGGCACTCTTCGACTTCCCACCGAGCTGAGCCGAGCCGGGGAAAACCCAGCGGGGTGACACGGACACCCGTGGGGGGTGTGCAGGGCCACCCTGGCTCCCTGCCCCTTGGCAGGCTGCGGGGAGCAGGGGTCAGCTGGGGACAGGAGGATGGGCTGCATTGAGGTACCAACTCCGCATGGGCCAAAGGGGTTTTCCATCATCCTACAGGTTTGGTCAGCCCCCCCAGGCAGCGGGGGTGTCAGGGGTGGGCAGGCTCGCCTCCTGCAAACCCTCGGCAAAGCCAGGACTCCCAACCCCTGTCCCGGAGCTGCTGGAGCGTGGGTGGCCGTGAGCCCCGGCCGCGGTGCCGGCAGCCTGCACACACCACCCACGGCTCAGTCCGGCTCACCGCAGCGTTATTTAAATGTCCAGAGGATGTGACTAAGGGAAAAGTGGTTCTTTGCTCCCCTGGCTGCTCTGGAGCAGGGCCACCAGCAGCACCCAGCTCAGCGGGGTGCCATGGCTCTCCGGGGACGCGGTGGCACGGAGAGCAACCGCCACTGCGAAAAGGAACAGCAGCCCCCCCTGTTCTTCATCAGGTTTTAGCCACCGAGTTTCCTCCTGGTTCCCGCCGGGGTTGCTGGGGGAGGCAAGGCACCTTTCCCAGTCGGGCAGGGTGGGAGGATGAGGATGGTGGCAGCGCCAAGTGCCGGGGGCCGAGGTCGGAGCTGCGATGCCCCAGCTCCCCGCAGCGCACAGCCGCCGTGCCAAGACCAAGGGTGTCTCCACGCCAAGTTTGTCACGGCTGTGCTGTCTCTGGGCTCTGGATGAAGAGAGAACATGAGGCTTCAGGCAAAGAGCTTCTCACATGCACCAAATTTATCAAATTGATTAAAAAAAACCCCAGCAGATCCAAGCCTTGTTCCTATAATAGCTATTGGAGCATGTTGGACGTTAATCAAACTGTCTGTTTGCCATGTCCAGAGAAGCCAGCGTAAACCAGCTTGTGTTTTTCAGGCATTGCAAGAGCTGTCAAGCTGTGATCTGTTTAGGACAAAATAATTTATAAATACACCTTCTGATAATCTGTTGTATAAATATGGGAAGTCGGGGGCGTTCTGTGACTGCGTGTATCTATCAGAGGGGCTGATAAATCTGTGTGGGGGCTGAGTGTCTTCGTATGGGCTCCCAGTGAGACGGGAGGGAAGGGACTCCCAGATCTTCCTCCTTTTCACCTTTGTCCCCAGCACAAAATTGTTCTGTCTGGACGGTTCCTGCCAACTTTTCCTATTCCATCTGAAATATTTCAAATAACGGAGCTCCCATCCCTTCCCTCGGGGAGGCACACCATGGCCTGTCTCCCTGGTGTTTCTCCTAATCAGATAAGAAAGCTTAACCCATCACGTCCTGGGTGCGCGTCCTGAAGCACGGGGCTCCTGCGAGCACCCTGAGAAGACTCGCAGATCCTCGGCGTGTCAGCACGGAGAGTGCTGGAGCGCGGCAGCAAACCTCTGCAGCACAGAGCTCGGGGCAACCTGCTTATGAGGTCCTGCAGGTCTGTGATGATGTGGCCAAGCAGTCAGCAGCTGGGGTCGGTTCCTGGCTGTGAGGACACGTTGACGGTGTTATTCCAATTTCCTGTAGTACTCAGGGTCCCTCTGAAGTGTTTTTCTTTCTCTGACCAAGGTTTTCTGAAGACAGAGCAGGAGAAACCAGGGCCTGCTTTGTGAGAAGCGGGGTACAGCTGGGAGCAAGCGGAGCAGGAACCCCTGGAAAAGGCTGAGGTCAGTCTAGAAGAGAAAAACGCCATCGGTGCACTGGTATGGGACATCTCTCCCGGTGCCATGTGCCACCAGGGTGCTCTGTGGCCACAGCTGTATTTCTGCCTCCTTCCCCAAGACACTGTGGGTCCACAGGCAAGGCACTTGGCCCAATATGCTTAAAATTGCATAGTGTCAGGTCCTTATGGATTTATATCCATTTTAGAAAAGCTGGTGGCTTCTGTAGAAAAAAAACCAGCATGTTCCAGTTGAAATTATTTATGAAATGAACCTAGTTTTAAGTCTTCCCCTTGAAAAGACCAGCTCTGCACTCCCTGCCTCAGTTTCCCCTTTCATACAAGGGGTTGCATACCAACTCCTCTCCTCCAAAGCACCTTGTGGATCAGTGCTGTATTTCTAAATGCCTCTGAAATCTGGTCTGACAAAGGGCTCTGGGCAGAACCAGACAACTGGTTACAGAAACCCTCTGTCACCACGCGGAGGAAACGCGGGGGGAGTTTCCGAGCCTGGCTCTGCAAAGGCAGATCCTCATGCTGGTTATCGCTCCTCACCGGTGTGAGCCGAGGGCAGCTGAATGCCAGCACTCTCCTCCCGAAGGCAGGGACAGCCCGGGAGAGAGGAAAAAGCAACTTCCTTCGCTCCGTGCAGAGGAAGAGCGTGTCTGGGCGGCGGGGAGTGGGGTGCTGGGGGGCTGCCTGCCCTCGCTGCCCACCGGGGCGTGGGGGGTCACTTCACAGCACCCCATCTTCTCCCTCCTGCAAAGGCCAGATGTGTTGTCTTGTCTTCAGTAGCTGCAACAGGGGGAAGGGCAACTCCCAAACAGCATCGGAAAATGGAGCGTGGAGGCGGTTTCTTTGTCTCACGCGTGAGGGGCCAGGAGTTTTATTGGGTTGTTTGCTTGGTTAATTTTCTTTTTATCTCCATGCTCGGCTCTCTCCGCAGCCACCTCGCTCTGCAATGTGTGGGCAGGCGCAGACTTAGAGAATTTAGGAAAGCACCTGGGGTTTAATGGGGATGCTCCTCTGTTTGAACCCATCTGCCGTGAGGTCCAGGGCACGGGTCCGATCCCCAGAGCCTGCACAGTAGCTCCTTTCAGCCTCGGAGGGGGTGTCTGCAAACAGATGCTGATTCATAAGCACGGTCTTCACAGGCAGATAAAGGCAGGGGCAGGCCTGGCGAGGTTCCCGGAGCCCCAGTCGTGGGGGAATTGCTGGTGTCCAGCTTCTCAGAGGCAGCAAATGGGGTTGGAGGAGGGAGGGGTGCGAGCAGCCAGGCACCGGTGGGGCGTCAGGTCAACCTTGCTTCATGCTGATGCTTGCGGCGTGGCGGCACAGGTCCGGCTCTCACAGCAAGAGATGCGGGAGGTGCCCGGTTGCTGCAGGGGACAGAAGGGAAGAGCCCATTTGGGGGGGCTGGGGCGGCACTGGGAGCCCCGCCGGGCGGTGGGAGGCAGTGCCGCTCTGCGGCGGCCGCTTCGGGCCCTGAGGTGCATCCTTTCCCTCCCTAGATCCAGCTCCTGGGAGAGGTGGGGAGCAGCCCCCGACAGACCACCCAGAGAAGAGATCGATGCTTCTGCTCTGTTCCCCACCCCGGTACCAGCTGGGCTTGGGCTTAGGCTTGTCCCAAAGAGCTCCTCAGCTCCGGCTAGTTCCTCTTCTTTCTCTGACATTTGCCTTCAGTGAACATACCACAGTTCCCTCTTTGCTTTCTCCTTTCCTCTTCCTTGGGAAGCACCCATGAGTCTCACCTCCCCTGGCTGGCACAGCCTGGCTTTGGTTTGAATTATTTATTTTTTTTTAGATTAAGCATTTAGTGTAAGTTGTTCTTGCTTCTCCCTCTGATTATTCACTTTCCCATATTAAACAGTTCTCTGTTGAATTACTTTTTCTCCTTTCCCAATCCTTCTACCCTCCAGCTTTTTCATGTTCTCCACATTAGTTATTCTCCGTGGCTTTTAAGGTTTTTACTTATTAATTTTGGGGTAAGAAGAGACAAGTCTCCAACTCTTTTCCCCACCTACCACAAAAGGAGCAGTGCAATCCGTTTGGCCAGTGGTGATCTCCATACAGAGGGATGAGAGAGGGGCCGGGGGGGTCCTGTCCCCGTGGGTTGGAGAATTTCCCCCCCTGCCCCTTCATTTTCCCTTGGGTGCATGGGAGGAGGTGTCCCAGCCCCTGCCTCCACCCCAAGCTGAACCACTGACCTCGGAGCGGTTCCCAGCCCTCAGCAGCTCATTCATGGCCGGGCTGGAGGAGCTGCTGGCAGCCGGGCTCCTGCTAATCTGGGAATTGTATGCCAGGAAGCACACACCCAGCCGACCTGCCCCAGACAAAGCCTGCAGTGTACGCACCAGCTCTCCCCAGGCCTTCCTCTGCGCGGCTCGGGGCTATTTCTGAGCAGTCCCCAACCTCACTGCTTCCCTCCCTGGACTTGTCCGAGGGTCGGGCACCTGCTTGGGCTGCAGTGCCAGAGCTCAGTGCTTCGGCGATAAGCTGGGGCTCCCAGCCTGGCATGGCATGAGATGCTCTCACAGTCATCTCACGCGCCCGCCGGTCTCCGGGGCATGTCACTAAAATGGGGCTGTTGCATCTAAATTCTGCTGGCTAACCTGAAACCGTGGCTGTGAAAGAGATGAACTCCCTCATCACCCCTGGGCTGTTTACTCTGGACCCTAACAATGGCAAACTGACCACAGCCATCATTACTTTCTTGCTAGATTGGTTTAGCAGAGCTGTCCTGGCAATATACCTTTCTCATGTTGCCTTCCTGGGTACCAAAACTTTCCGTCCTTGACACATCCTTAGGAGCCTTGAGCTCCAAATAGACTTGACTTCTGTGTAAAACCATCTGAGATTTCCCGAAGAAAAGTGCTATATAAAATGTAAGTATTATTAGCAATCTCTCTCTGCCAGGTCATATGTCAAACACCAGCACAAGGAGGTGTTAGGAGGAAGGGTTTGCCTTGGCTGAGTCATTTCATAGCAGCTTGTTTCAGGGTTATGTGCACCTCTTTGGGAAGCAGCTGGTGTCGTCTGCTAAATTAGGTCTGGCAGAGGCAGCAAGTCATTTCCACAGCATCCGAGCATCCCCGGGCAGCACGGTCCCTGTCCCTGTGCTGTTCCCACTGCCTGGGTGGGAAGTGGAGACACCTACGCTGAGCTGTCCTTGGCAATGCGCGGGGCAGGCTGGTGGAAATGAGCTCGGTGAGCTCTTCTGCTCTACCCTTTGAGGGCAGAGTCGGGCCCGTTGCCTTGACAAGAAGCTGCACGTTCACGTGATGCTCCCACATCCTGCTCGATGTATTTTAAGAAGGTTGTTTACAAACACTGATGTGGTGCTAGAGCAAGCGAGGCTGCTCGCAAACCGTGTGAGGTGAGAGAAAAGCCTCTGCAGACCTCCGTGTCTTCCCGTGCACTGAGAGGAGATGACAGTACAGTGCTGGAGCTGCTGCAGCTCTTCCAACTGCGGAGGTGGATGGGCCAGTGGGACCACTCTGGCACTGGGAGGCTCAACCCAATTTCCTGCACTGTCCTGTGCTTCCGTGCAACCTTGTCCCAAGACGCGTGGTCTGGCTCTGCTTATTCCGCATCTTCAGGAGCACCACGAAGCCCCAGGCGTGGCCTCCTTTGTGCGAGATGCTGCACCAGCACGGAGTAAAATAGATGACTAGTGCCTGAAATAAGTTCCAGTCTGAGATTTCCAGGTCTCACAAAGCTGTTGTAAAGTTGCATTACAAATGTAAGACACTCAGATATTACAATGATATGAGCCAACATAATAGAATATTTAAAATGAAATATTCATCTGGATCCTTAGTCCGTGAAAGGGATAGAGCTCTGCTGGCTTCCGTGGACTCACACTAATTTATTTTTTATTATGACCCATTTGTATTTTGATGGTGTCTGGGAGGTTCTAGGAGATCGCCTCCAGCTTAAGATCCCATTATTTCAGGTGCTCTAAAATCACAGAACAGCTCGACAATCTGTGCCCCAAATTTGAAACCGCTAAGGATGTAGCCTGGTATTTGTTAAAAAACAAACCCATTCTCTAACACACACAGCACTTCCTCCGTGCAGGGTGTCTGCACCGGCACGGACCCTTCCCTGGCAATTCAGATAGGCCTCAGAAGTCCTCTCTCTGCTGATGGTATCATGCTGGCTGAGAAAGAGATTGTCATTTAATCAACAAAGAGCGCTTACAGCCCCGGACCAGATGGGAGAAATATTTGCCAAACAAAGACTCTATTTTCAAGGAAATCCTCTGACTTCTGCATCGAATGAGAGAAATGATTCAAGGGCTGGAGGCAAACAGCCAAGACAGCCGTGGGTAGGAAATTCTCATGTCATGGGCTGAGCGGTTCTCCTGCCTCATCCACAATGGGAGCGAGGGCTACTTGTACAAGCAGATATAATTCCTGCTTTACATTCAGGAATTATTTGAATCCCTTTGTGGATGCAGGTCTACAGATATACCCGTTTTCTATTTGCACCCACCCATAGCCCTCCCAGCGGGACGCCTTCGGGCTTGTGCAAGGAGGTGAAGCAGCAGAGACCGGGGCAACCCCAGCACAGCCCCAGAGCTCGGTGGAACAACCACCGATGGCCCGACCTCACCGGAGAAATCCAACGCAGCATTTCCAGCAACGTGTCCTGCACGGGGCCGGGGCCAGCCCCTGCAAAGCGGCTGCGTGCTGCTCACACCTCCCTCCCAGCAGCATCGGGGCATTTTGCTCGCCAGAGCCATGATTTTGATCAAAGGAAATATTAGTCATTGGAGACTTGAGCCTTTGGTGCTAATGCTAGATGTTAAGCCGGCACCTGTGCTAAAGAAAACTCCACTTCACCAGCATGAACATGCTTTGTGTCCCAGTTTAAAAGGCCAACGAGGCAGTTGCCTCCTGCCTCTCTCTGTGCAGGCTGTTCATTAGCTGCACGGAACCAGCGCTGCTCCTGGGACAGCCTGGATGGGTTTTCAAGCCATCAGCTGCCCAGTTACAGCTGCCTTTCCACAGCCCCAGCCGAGATGCTGATGTCTTCAGAAATCACGGCCCAGCTGCTGCTCTGAATCAGGCAGGAAGGAGCTGCATCTGCTGCAGCATATAAAAGAGCTTTTGGGTCTGTTGGTATATAAAATGCAATATAATGCTACCTATAATTTTTAAAGCCAGCTCCGGTCCTGCAAATAAAATACCTCTATGGTTCCTTTTTTCTTTCCTTTAACATCTATAAACTCTGCCTAACTATTCCTCTTCCCTCTCAGCTTGTGACTGTGTTGGTTTACGGCATCATCACAACCTCCTGATTGATTTACATGTAAAGTCAGTAAACAGTCGCTCCCACCCTCTCCAGTCCCTTATCCCAGGGCTCCGTGGCTGCTGGGTGACTCAGCAGCAAGGAGCACAGGCATGACTAACTCTTCCCTCTACAACAAACAGATTTTGAGTCTTTGTTCAAGGCATTCCTCTGTGCTGGTGGAAGCTGCCTAACTTCCACCCTGGCACAGCAGCGTGACTCATCCCGAGGAGGTGCATGCTGATCGCCCGGGCACGAGGATGTCCAGGTCCTCCAGCACCGCTTCTGCACGTATCCTGCTGCGGGAGCTCGGGCTGGGCCAATGCACGCAGCCGTGCCGGGCTAGACCCAGGCAGGGCACCCAGCCTTCCCCTGCCCTCCCCGAGCCCAGTGCTCCCTCAGTCACACCCAGCAAGTGTTATGCTCAGAACCGGGTGTGCCTGGTCCCTCGAAATCAGAGCTCCGGCTGGTTATTATCAACCCTCCCGGTGCTCTTTGGGCTGCCTTCCTCCCAAGCAGCTTTTGGACCCGCCGCAGGGGGTTGTCCACCGCAAAGCTGATTGTTGCTGGGGGTTCACATCCAGCCTCTCTTCACCCTCCAGCACGATGAGATGGGCTTGAGAGCGAGAACATCCCTCAGCTGGGACATCCATCCCTGCCAGGGTGAAAACATGTCCAGTGAGACACCATTACCACACACCTCATCTTTTCTTTTGCTCTTTGCTAAGCAAATTTTAAGTGGGGAAAAAGCCAAGAGCCCAATTCTTTGGTCCACCACTAAGTGTGGGAGGGCAGGTGAGCCCACCCCAGCCCTTTAACTGCAGTGGTGGGTGGGGAGCCTTTAAAGGGAGGGAACTGGGGTGGGGGGAACATTTCCTTCTGGCAGCCTGGGCTGATGCGGTTCTGGGGTTGAGGGGTCTGCATTGCATGACCACAGCAGGACCTACATCGTGAGTACTCACTCTGGGGGGGTCTTTTGTAGGCAGCTGGTGCATTTGGGGTTTGCTACATTGGGGTACGTGCAAGAGGGATGCTGCAAAGCTGTTCCCCTGCTCTGGGCTTGCTCCCCCATCCTGTGCTAGGCTTGTCTGAGAGCAGAGGGAGAGAGCAGGGCCAGGGCTCCAGTGGGGTGAAAACAAAAATGTATTTTGCAGCCTGGGCTGGTGACCTGTGTGCTGGCTGCCTCTGGGGATGTCCCTGGATGTCCAGCCCTGGCAGCTGGTCCTGTCCTGCGCTCCTGCTGCAGGTTTTCTGCTGGCTTGGGCTGGGTTTAGCTCTGTTTGTATGCAGCCCCCCTGGCTGGGGTATGGGCAGAGCCCACTCCCTACCCTCACCTCCCCACACAGCACCCGTGGCTGGGATCCCCACGCTGAAGGGTACTGAGCCCTGCGTGGGACCTCGCCATATCGAGCACCTGTGTCCCCATGTGCCCCCCCATGATGGGGGTGCTCTGCCCCCAGCAGGGAACCCACCAGCAGTATGGGGACACCCCACTTGCAGATCCAACCCTTGCCGTGCTGCGTGCCCAGAAACTCTCCCGATGTCCTGCACGGCAGCAGGTCCCCAATTTGAGGTGACAGCAGGCTGTGCTAGGTGCCTGGGGCACTCCTCACTCGCGAGGGCTAGGATAGGAGTACAGCACGGTGTGGGATCCCCCTCCCATGGAGTGCAGAGCTGCCTGTGCTGCAGCATCACCCCGAGCATCTCCTGTCATCTCGGAGCTGTAACACCCGTGCAGCAGCCCGGCCACGCTCGCAGCGGGTTTCCTTTCATTGTCACATTTAGGGAGCCCATAAAACCCCCTGCGAGCGCGGGCTGCGGCGGCCAGGCTCCTGCAGGCAGTGCTGCCTGCACGCTCCCGTTCTCAGCACGCCCGCGCCGGAGGGGAGCAGCGTCTGCTTGTCCACCCCCCATCCCTCGGGGATGTGACCGGTGTGATGGAGGCGGTGGCCTGGCCCAGACAGGGAGGCAGCTGGTCCTGGCCCTGAGCCACATGGTAACCCAGGCTGTCATTCAGCAGGAAAGCATGTGGTTATCTCAGCGAAGACTGTAATTAGGCTGCTTGGCACTAACTTGTCTCAAAAAGCTGGGGAGGAGGGAAGAACCTCAGATCAGCCATTTTATATGAAACTTTACAGGGAGAAATGGAGGCCAGGGCAGGACAGGTCTGTAGTGGGAAGCCAGCTCCTCTGCGCTCTGTCCCTTCTCTCCGTGACATTCCATGCGCCCTTCAGACCAGATCCACCCCGAGAGGAGCTGGACTGGGTGCAGTGGTGCACCCTGTTTAAAACCAGCCCAGTCCCCAGCATCCCTGTCCCCAGCGCAGAGGCGGTGGGATGGAGCTGGAGCGCGTCCTGCGTCCCGGCAGCGCGCGGAGGTGGGCACCGTGCCCGCCCCGGGCTGTAGCTGGAGAGCATTTTCCGTCCGTTCTCCGATAAGATGTGTTGTTCATTCATCGCTGCATGTTGACCGCAAGCCAGGCAAGAGGGCCTGCGTGGTCCACTTGGAAGCAGAGGAAATGCTGCCTGGCGTGGTAATCCATCTCCAAAAGAGCTATTGAAAGAAGAGGCTGTGTCGCTGGCTCCTCTGTGCTGGAGCGTGGCTCGCAAGGGATCCCTCTGGATTTCTTCAGGGGCTGAGACACGCTGGTGTGATCCGATTCCAGCAGTGCTTAGTGTTACTCTGGAGCTGCTGGCTGCTCTTGAAAACCTGCCCATCGATGGGGACCGTGCGAGGCAGTCTGGGCTGGGTCTCTGCCCTCGTGTGCAGGAATGAGGAGGGCTTGGGGGGAATAACAGGGCGCTTTACCCGGGATAGAAATTAGTGTGCGCCCTTGGAGATGAGACAGCAAAGCCGTTAGTGATGCTCTCACATGGGCATGACTGTAGTGGGCAACAAATCAGCTGATTTGGAGCAGAACGGTTGTGCAACTGTGGAGGAGTTTGCAATGTGGCTGCATGCAGGCGATGAGCGAGGTGAGGGGCAGCGGACAGCCAGCCGAGCCGGGGAGGGTTGCACAATGCAAAAATCTCTTGGGCAACTCCCCAGCGGGGATGGGAAACGGGCAGTGGGGCTCTTCCCTCGCCCGTTCTGTCCCTGCCGCCGTCCTGGCCCACGCTGAGGGTACAACTGGCAGCCCCAGCCCCTGCTCCACCCCACAACTAACCTGTGTTTGCTTATTAGGGAAGCTACAAGCCTGTGCAAACACTTCCATTTGCTTTTGATAAAGTGAAGGTAGAAAAAAAATCATGCCCGTGAGGTGTGGCCGGTCCCGGCAGGCTGCTCACATGGGTCTGGGTCGTGCTGGGTCCCGGCTCCCAAGGGCCATCTGCCAAGGGCCACGAGTCCCTCCCTGCCCCGAGCACCCGGCCGATTCCCGTGTCACCCGGCCACGCTGGTGGCTGTCCCCAGCCCTGCTGCTCTCCAGACAACCACTGCGTTTGTCCCAAAGTTGCTAACGGCAACTGCTAATTGTTCTCTTGTTCTGTACTATATTTAATTCCCCACTATTATTTTTTCCCCTTTTAATCATAAAAAGCCTAAATTTCCCTCGGGGAAGGTTATTGGCTCAAGTGTGGAAATATACCTGCAACTTGCACAGAGCTGAGCCACCGGGGCATTGGCTGTATTTTTAAATCCAAGTACAAGGTGTCTTCGATGCGAGTGTCGCTTAACCCTTCTCGGGGAGGGTGGGAGGGAGCGGGGGGGGTCCTTCCCCTCTTCTCTGCTCCTGCTGCTCACCCTGCCTGTCCTCGGGGTGAGTGGCTTGGAGGTGTGGACAGGAGGGCGGGTAAGGAGCAAGTGTGGGTTTGGAGGAATTTCTCTATTTTTGCCCCATTTTCTTATGGCATCCTCTTCTCTGTCTTGGCGGGGTGAGACCAGCGTGTGGGCATCCTCCCGTGCACAGTGAGGGTCAGCCCGAGCAGGACCACGTGTGCACCAGCATCTTCTCCTTCCCAGGCCATCTCCCGCCACCCCTGCGGGGATGGAGGCTCAGGTTCTCTGAGGTAACCCGGAGCCTCAACACCTTTGAGGATGTGGGCCAAAGTCATCCAGTCTGAGAGCTATTTTGGGGGAGCGTGGCTGCTCCCGTGAGACCGTTCACACAGCCACAGTCAGAGACGGCCAGGCGCGAGCGGAGGCACAGATGGGACAGGCAGGAGGGAACTGGCCCTCGTCTCTGCCGGTTAATGAAGTCACCCGAGGGGGTTTCAGCCCTGCCCCAGCAGACCTTGGGTCACCTTTCAAATAGCTGCTGGCGGGGGGAGGTTTGGTGTTTGGGTTTGCAGCTCGAGCAAAGCAGATTTGGCGTCTAACTCTCATCGCTGCAGATGCGCATAGCATCTTCGGCACCAAAGGAGCAATTTTTTTTTCAGTGGTAGTTACTCTGGGCTCTGAAACCTTCACCCAGAAGGAGAAACAAGGTTGAAAAAAACCCTTCTTTCTGATAGCTGTAGCCTAGAGTTGGTTGTGGCCTCGCTCTGCTGCTCTCTGTGGGGTGGCTGGGGTGGGAGGATGGTGCAGCAGCATGAAAGCCGCCATACAGAGCCTGGACAGCCTTTCTGTTGCACCCGTAGGCAGCAGCGGGGTCAGAACGCACCCGGAGCCAGCACTGAGGGGGCAACTTCGCCTCCAAGCTGAAGAATCCCCCTCTTATGTGCATCTGTCAGCAGAGCTTTCCTGCTCCCCGCTCTGCTCAAGCACAAGGGACCGAGTGTCTCCCTTCTTCCTCCTCAAACAAAGGAGGCTACAGTCATTTTTTCGCTTTCTTCTTCCCAGTGGCTTCACCCTTGAGTTCCCGGCCTTGATTTGGGATGCCTGAGGAGGCCCATGCAAAAGCCAGATGGGGACCTGGCAGAGTGCTGAGATGCTGCTTGGGTACCACTAACCCATCTGCCTCCCCAGCCAGCATCCCTGCTCACCATCCTCCCCATTAGCGGTATATTTGCTCCCAAAATATTTGGACAAAGTTAAGCTCCAGTTGGGCTCCTGCGCAGTCCTGGGGGGCTACAATCGCAGCTGACCTGTTGGAAGGTTGTGGCATGGTTGGGGAGACAACACCATCCCACGTTGAGGAGTTCTCGCTGCCGAGGGCTGTCGTGGGAAGGGTGTGCAGGCGGAGGGGAGCTTTTGCCAAAGGAGCATCCTGTGGACAGGGCCGGGGGGCCTGGGGGAGGGAGGTGGCCCTGCAGTTTGAGGAGTTGCCTGCAAAGGAGCAATTTCAGCATGTAAAAGGAATGTGGCTCTGTCCCTGCCAAAGATAGAGGCCGTGCCTCAGGAATGGGGATGACTGCTGCTGGACTGACTCACCGGCAGCCTCTCTGCAGCCGCTTCCTTTCTGGGAGGCAGAAACTCCCAGGTTTTATGTATCACGTGGCTTAAAGTAGGGGGTAAGGAAGGAAACACTCTTATTTTTATCTCCTCTATCTCCCTGGGGCCTGGGGGAGCAAGGGCTGGCACAGCCCCTGCTGCATGTGCCCATGAGCATCCCCATGGCCAGGGTTGCTTACTCACCTGAGCATTGCAAACTGTTTGCAACTCCTCACAGTATTCTGGGGTCTTAGCCTCTGCACAAAATGTCCCTGCAGGTTGGGAACAGCCCAGAGACCCTGGGCAGAGTGGGGACATGCAGGGCGGGCAGTGTGATGGCTCAGTGTAGTCATAGCTAGGTTGAAGGCAGCTGAGAGTGACTGAGCCACAGCAGAAACACAGTTTTGTTTTCCTCCTAGAAGCCATGCCACCTGCCTGTGCTGCCGCCTGTGTGTCGGCAAACCTTGGGTGGCAGATGCTGGGGGGTCCCTATTTTTGCCCACCACAGGGACAGAGCTGTTGTGTCCCAGCAGCTTGGCCAGGGAGCTGGAGGATGGGGAGAGTTTCCTCCATCCAGGGAGGATTTGGAAATGTAGCGTCACCATCCCCAGGGTGAAGGGTAGGCAGAGCTGCACCCCTGAAACATTTTGGGTTCCCCACCCTCGACTGAGCTGAACTGGGATGTTCAGGCTGGATGTGGTGTCTGCCACCCTGGCGTGGGGAGGGGGCTACCTCCTGCTGTGGGATAGGAATGAGACTTCAAGAGGCTTCATTTTGCTGCTCCCCATTCTCCTGGGTGGGAAAAATCAGGCCAGACGCCTGTTTGTTTAGTGTGATGGGGTTTTTTTTGCAATTCCAGATAATTTGTATTGCTTGGCACTCTTCAAACACAAGTCATCCTAGGGTTGAGGGAGAATGGGTGCATGGGGAGCCTGGTTTGGGCCAGGCTGGGAGAGGTGGTGCCCAGCCCAGCCATGCCCAGCAAGGCTGGTGGGACCAGCGTGGACACTGGCATGGGCACGCCGTGGTGCCCCTCGGCTGAGATGCCCCTTGTGCTTTTGATCAAAGTGGTTGATCTGTGCACAAAGTTTTGGTCTTTGATTCCTTGGGGGCTTTCTTTGAGCTCCTGTTGCGAAACCTTCATTTGCTTTTAACAGCAGCAAGTTTTTTTTTTTTTCCTTATGATCTTCTCTTTTCCCCCTCTGTTGCCCTGAGATAAAGGCTTCTAAATTTGTCCTGTGCTGAAAACGCAGCTAATCCTGATGGACCTGAATTCGCATCTCCCCCGGAGGAATTGCACTAATTTTTTTCCCTTTGTTCTGCCAGGGGACCTGTCCGTTTCCTAGTGGAAAAAAAAATTCACTATTTAGGGCAAGGTTTATATTCCTGAAACCTATGTTTGTTTGCAAGAAAAGAGGACAGGAGGGAAATAAATGAGAAAAGCGTCATGCTTTTTTTTTTTTTTTTTTTTTGCCTTCTGATATTGTTTTTACAGCAGGCGAGTTTTAATTAAAGTGAGGAACTAGGGCACTTGTGCTGTCCAGAAGATGCTCTGAGGATGTGGTCCTTTTCCACCAGTGCTATATTGGGAGCCAGAGCTGCTTGCCCAGCCCAGTGGTGTTGGGCTGATTGGGGAAAGGCTCCTTAAGGGCTGCAGGGATGGGGGGGGGGACGACGACACACACACACACCTTCCTGCTCACAGCTGCCCGTGGTGATGGGGGGGTTGGGTGCTGCAGTGTTGGGTGCTGGGTGAACCCTGCGGCACCGTCAGGTTGGGCAGGGCTGGGGGCAGCAGCTGGAGTGTCACCCTGGTTTAGGGGTGCCGGGGAAAAGCTCCTGCCTTGAACGGGGGGAGGGTTTGGGCCACGGTGTGGGTGGGAGGGGGATGGGGGTGGTGAGAGGTGAAGCAGGTATGAACTGGACCAGTTTGGGAGCGGCAAGCTGGCAGGAGGCAGCTGGGCTTCAGGAAGCCACAAGTGCTCGCCTGGGGCAGAAAAATCCAGCGAGAGCCGCCTTGTCCCCCCCGCCCCGGGGCTTTCCCTGCTCCGGGTGGTGCAGGATCCCCGTGCCTGCCCCGGGCTGGGGGAGCGCTGGCTGAAGGGCAGTTTTTGGGGTGCAGGGATGGAGGACGGGGACGGAAAGCTGCGACTCCCGGTGTCTGGTCCTGTGGCAAAGTGAGGAGGGGGACGAAGAGGAGGGCGAGGGCAGGGCCTGGGGTGGTGGGAGAGGGGCTGCGTGGGACAGGGGCTGGCTGCAGGAGCTGTGGGCCTCAGTTTCCCTCTGCCACGTGTGGGTGGGTGCGGGGGGCTGGAGGGAGTGAGGACACCCCAACGGCACCGGCTGCTCCTTTCGGCTGAGGGATGCTGAGTGTGGCTGGGCTCGCTGTGCCCCCCGTCCCGTGTCTGGGGTGGGGTGTGGGGGACACACACACACACGACACCCCAGCACCCCCATCACTCCCAGGAAAGCAGCCGGTGCTTCCCCGGGCGGTGGAGCCTCAGCCGAGGACAGCGAGGTGTAGAGACCCCCGCTGGGGTGTGTGTGTGTCTGTCTGTCTGTCATGGGGCGCCGGGGCTGAGCACCCCGGGAGGTCGGCTGGCCTGGGGGTGACCCCGGGGGGGGGGGGGTTCCTGCGTGGCCGGGCGTAGGGGCAGCGCTCCCCTCCACCGGCGTGTCCCGTGTCCCCACTCGCGGGGCCCGGGCACCGTTTAAGAGCAGTGGGGCGCGCACTGCCCCCCCCGCCCCCCCAAGGCGGGAGGAGGGGAGAGGAGGGTGGGGCCTCTTTTGGGGCATCCCTACCCCCCCAGCGGCTCCGGTTCTCCTCCCAAGGCCAAAAATATTTGCATGCTTTTTCGAGCAGGACTTCCTGATCGCTCTCCATTGGCTGCAGGTAGAAAGCCGTGCAGAGACGGAGACACGGACAGCCGGACAGATCTCATGCAAACCTCGAATTGAGCTTCATTCCCAGCCCCACCTCTGCTTCTCCCCCCACCCCCCCCACCCCCCCCCGCCCTTCCTCCTCCTCTTCCTCCTCCTTGCTGCACGCCCACGGCTGCCCGGCTCCCCTGGCTCCCTTCCTGCACAGCACATGTAAAAGTTGTGCGTGGGGCTCTCGCTGCCGTCCCGCACCCCTTTGCTGCTCGCAGGGAGCCAGCGAGAGCCGGGCTGGGCTGAGCACTCCCTCCACACACCCCACGAACAGGGTTTCCCCCACGCCCCATGGTGGATTTCGGCACGGGAAGGTGACTTGGGGAAGAAGCGGCGCAGCGCCGGGACGGGATCAACCATGAATGAGATGTCAAGTTTCCTGCACATCGGGGACATCGTCTCCCTGTACGCCGAGGGCTCCGTCAACGGCTTCATCAGCACTTTGGGGTGAGTGAGACGCTCCCGTGACCCCCCCGCCAGCCGGCCCGGTCCTGGGGGCAACTGGGATGGGACGGTGGTGCTGAGCCTGAGCCTGGTGGGAAAAGGGGCTGGCAAGCTCTGGGTGCTGCAGCAAGGATGGACACGGGTGCTAGGGAGGGGAAGCTGTGTGTCTCTGGGGTCTCCTTCAGCTCCAGCCGCTGCCCAGGGCAGGATGTGGCCCTGGAGGGACCCTGCAGCCCACCCTCTCCATGGCCCAGAAGCTGTTTCCCCCCTTCTCCGTTAGGGGCTGGGGGAGATGAAATGGGCTTTAAGCAGCGTGAGGGGTTGTTGGGGTTAGGAAGGGGATGGCTCCGGCAGCCAGGATCCTTCCTGGGGCAAGGGGTGATTAAGTGCTTCCAGCCCTGTCCGGTGTGGCTGGAGGCTGCCGGCCCCAGGGACAGGCAGCGATGGCTCTCGCTGTCCCCCCCTCGAGTTCCCGCACATCTGGTGGTCAGCAGGAATCACCGCAGGGTCACCAACACGCAGGTGCCCGTGGCCACCAAGTGCTGTTTAGGGCTGGGAGGAGCAGGGCACATTGACAGGTCCAGGCTGAGCCCTCTCCTTCCAGCCTCCTGGATGTGTCAGCACGGGCAATGGGATCTCGCAGCCTGACCTGGAGACATGAGCGGAGTGCTCGGGGACCCGTCCCTTGTCCCTTCTGTTCCTGTGCAAGCCAGTGGTGCTCCTTTGGCAAAGCCAGGCCAAGACCTTCAGCGATCCCCTTCTCCATCCATCGGCTTCCTCCCGCTGGCAGTGTTGGCCCTGCAGCGTGGGGAGAGGCTGTGCCCCCGTGGGGTGAGGGCTCTGGCAGGGCTGCTGGATGCCCTGGAGCACGGGTGGGTTTTTTCCTTACCCCGAAGCGGGGACCCAAACCTTGCCCACAGCCCCAAGTGGGTCTGTGCCAGCGCGCCTGCCCCGTGCTGTGTGTGGGAGAGGCTGAGCTCAGGCAGGAATGCTGGCTTGGATGGGATTCCTGGGGCAGGAGCTGCCCGGCTCTATAATCTGCGATGAATGCACTTGCTCCCACATGCCTAGGTATAACCAGAGACGTACATACCTTCGCCTACACGTGTTCGCGCGCCCACCGCTGGGCATGCACAGCCTCTGGGTTAATGCCCATCGAAGTCTTCCTCCAACTGGCTGCCCAGAAACAGGCTGCTGGATGCGACTGGATGCAGACCCAGGCTCAAAATCCCTGAGTGTGCAACTATACGGTGTCAGGCAGAAGGTTCTGCATGTGCAGGATGCAGCCTGTCTGTGCCCAGCCCTGGCTGGGTGGGAGGATATCCCCACGGTCCTTTTTGGAGAGGTCTCCTTGTAGCTGGCCAGCTCTCCCAGTGCCGGAGCCGTCCCGAGGCAGGGGCACAGCCTCTGCAGCTCGGCGCTCAGCACCCCTCCATCCTGTCTGTGAAATCGGGTCTGGAGGAGGCTCTGCTGGGACCCAGCACTGGTTATTAGCCCACACAGCATATCCCAGTGGCCCACCAGGAGCTGAATCAAGAGGTGTTTAGACTCTTTGGAGTTCTGATCCCTTTGCAGCTCTGGCCCCTAGGTCCCTCTTTTTGCTGGGAGCTTCTCTAGGCTTACTTAGAAGCATCTGAAAAGCAGTGCTTGCTTGGAGAGCCCCATCTCCCAGGCCCCAGCACGGCTTTTGCTGGGCAGCCCCATGTTCCCGGGGTTCTGCCTTCTCCGGGTTGCTTCCTGCCCTCTGAAATTGTTTTCCCTTGTGCCCTGGGACCCTGGAGACCCAACCACACCTTAAATCACTCCTCTGATAAGGGACTGGGTGACTCACTGAGAGTGCTTGGGACCTTATTTAGCGCATTTGCAAGGCAAATAGCTCTGCCAGCCCCATGCCGGATGCTCTGTGCCCGGCTGAGCACCCTGCTGGAAATGCTCCCTTCATCCTTCCTTGCAGAGGGACGGGTTTTGGGTGGGGAATCGCTGGGGGTCTGCAGTGGGATCCTCTGTTTATACGGGAGGATGTGGAGTGTTTCGGGGTGCTGGTCACAAGTGTCATGTTAAGGGATGTACCCCAGTGTGCCGGTGCTGTGCCAGCCCTGTGCCAGCATCCCAGCAGGGCAGTGAGCTCCTCCAGAGAGCGTTTCTGGGGTCTCCAGGTCATCCTGGCTGATGCGGGTGTGAACGTCAACTAAATATCAACCTGGTGGTGCTTACGGGCGGTGCTGCAGGAGGCACAGGGCTCTGTCCATCTGTGCTGGGGATGCGCTGCTGGTGGGAGGCACAGCAGAGTTTGGAACCGCTTGCACCAAGCTCCTCCACAGCTGTGTTTGCAAAATGCCTGGAGAAACCGAGGAAAGGGACTGGGGTCTGACGAGAGCGCGGGGAAGGAGTTGGGGTGCACGATGGGGATGCTTCCTCCTCCCTGCCTCCACTGCAGCTCTTGCTTCACCTTACACCCATTAACCCCGGGGCTTTGTCACTGGTGGTGTCTGGCCCAGAAGCAGTGGGTCTGGGAGCCGCGGTGACAGCGTGCAGCCCTGCCCTGCTCCGCGGGGCAATGGGCCGGGAAGGGTCTCACCCAGGGCTGAGCCAGCACACGGGGCACTGGCTGCTCCCCTCGCCCTCAGAGGGACTGGGTGCCGTCGTCTGCCCGAGCTTGCCACGCTCTTAGCAGCTCCCCCACAAAAGCAGCAGCTTTCCCTTGAGCCCCGAGTGCGTTGGGGTACCTGGGGGGCTGGACCGGCCACTCGCACAGCACCAGACTTCCCTCGTCAGACAGCCGTCCCACGGTCAGTGGGGTGCCTTGAGAAGTATCAAGGAAGCAGAATCAGGCCCCTTATTAACACTAACCCCCATTTTATTTTATTTTGCTTTACTTTTGGAAATGCTTTCCTCCTTTTGTACAGGAAACTTGCTGAGGATGATGGAGGGGAGTTGGTGGCAGAGGTGGGGGGAGCCCTGCAGCCCCCGGCTGAGTCCCCTCTGCTCCCAGTCCCCCAAATCGCACTGTCAACAGCCCCTGGGCACAAACCCTTTCTCCCACACACCCGCTCTGTGGTGGGTGTTTGCTCTCAAGGAGGAAAAACATCCCGCTGAAGGGTGGGGAGTACTTCTGTGTGCTCATGTGCTGGGCTAGGTGGGGGAACTCTGAGCCAAAATACCCAAACTAGTTAAAATGCTAAAGACAGCACAAAAGGAGAAGGTTATTTAAGAAGTCCCATGGGAAGGCAGGGCAAGAGCTGGCCGCTGTAAAGGTGGTTTTTTGGTGTTGAGGGAACTGGGCGGTCACATCCCTTGGCTGTGCTGCTCAGTGCCCTGGGAGCAACACGGTCCCTTGGGGGAGATGGCAGGGACAGGATGAGTGTATTGGAGATGCCAGAAGTGGTTTTGGGGACATGGGAAGGTGCCCGGGAGGAGTCTGTGAGATGCAGGGACCCAAGAGTGGTTTGGTCTTCCCTCTTGGCTCGATTCGAGGCTACTCCTGGTCGGGAGGTGGGGAAGGGCTCTGCGGGGCTTCCTGACTTTGCTGCTGCAAATTAAAGGTGTCTGAGGAAATGGCAGCGTGAAACTGTTTGGGACAAAAGCAGCTGTGTGGGTCAGGGATGCGGGGTTGGTGCTGAGCAGCAGCTTCTCCAGGACCCCACAGGGTGCTTGTATGTGCCACTGCTTTGCTGCTTAGGGACTGTCACTGGTAACGCCTGGGAGATCTGTGCTTGGGGAGAGGGAACTTTTGGGACTGGGTCTGGGATGGGGGGAACAGCCACTGTTGTGGGGTGCCCTGTGGGGATCATCCAGGCAAAGCAAACCAGTGGCCAAGCAGGGAAAGTTGCTCGGAGATCTTGATTTGGTTCCTGCTCCAGCACGATGGATGGGGTGAGGCTGTGAGACACCGCTGTCATGAGTGTCCCCGTCTTGTGTCCCTGATAAGCCATCACCAATGGCCGGAGGGGAGCAGAAACGCAGTGCAGGTGCCTGTGCTCACCAGAGCGATGTGCTGCCCTGTCCCTGCCATCCCTGGGGGGGTCCCAGGACCCGCCGGGGGCTCGGGGACCAGTACTGGGGGCTTGCAGAGGGGAAGGGCTGGTGGCGAACCGGCCTGAATGGCAGTTGGCTGTTTAAGGTGAAATAACACCTTTGATAGCTGTAATTGTGATTGCAGGTGGATTTGCAGGGTGGAGCAGTTCAGGGAAATGCAGCTGGTTAAAGGGTAACTCCAGCTCTGCCGGGTCAGGACGAACTTGTCTCTGTGGGGAGGAGAAGCACGCGAGGCCAAGAGCTGCTTCCTCCTCCCCACACCGGGACAATGGGGAAAAAGCTGCATTTTTGTGACAGCCCTGCTTTCACTCCCTTCATTTTCATTCCTCCCCATGAATTCAGCGTCCATCCTGCACCCCAAGCCAGAGGGGCTGACCTGGCGCTGTGCCCGACAGCGAGCTCTCCTCCTCTTCCTCTTCCTCACCTCCAGGGGATGGTGGGCTTTGTAGCGGGGTGCTCCTGCCCGGGTTGGGGCTCTCCCAGGTCACTCCTTCCCCATCCACCCCCGGACCGTGGCGTGCCGGAGCTCCCCTCGGCATCGGGTGCTCCGCGACGGGGGAAGACTCTCTCCTCTCCCCCAGCCCAGGTTCACGTTGCGGGAGCCGTGCCTCCACGTCAGCCCCAGCTGGCTGCCATCCCCGGGGAGGCTCGGGGTGTCCGACCGCCGCGGATTGCAGCGTTGGACGAGCTGTTTTTTCCCCTGACCTCCGGCGAAGGCTCTGCCTCGCACGAGGCCAAGAGCGCTGGCCCCAGGCCAGGGAATCACTTTGGGCTCGATATTTTAAAGCACGCAGAAAGCCCCACTGGAACCGTGGCGATGACTTGCACGGCTTAAAGCTAACCAGATGCTCGCCCGCGCTTTGCCGGGCTGCGGGCAGTCGGCTCAGCGGTGCACAGGATCCAGCCCCTCGTGCTGCCTGGGGGGTAATTTGAAAAAGCAAAGCGTGAGGTTTTCACCAGCGCATCCAGCCTGCTGCTTCGCACAGGATCTTCCTCCAGGTGCTCAGGCACCAACAGCCCGTTTTCTCATTAACACCTGAGAAATGAAAGCTGCCCTCCGCGTGCCCGGCGTCCTCCCTGCAGCTCGGTGTGGCAGCGAGCACCCGCATGTCCCTGCTGCTCTAATAGCAGAGGGAGCTTCGATTTGCCCCATCCCACTGCTGTAATGTCATTTATTAGTGGAAGCACATCCTGGCGCCAGCAGTCACCCAGGTGACTCATGTCAACCCTGTCAGATTCCTTTTATTTTCAGCAATTTTTAACTGAAGAATGTTAGTCCAGAGTATCGGTTTAATAAAAATAACACTTTTCATTTCTGCAGAGCGTGTAATCCCAGGATTAAAGATACTGAAACTGCCTTGAGATCATTAACTAATTAAGACTTCCAGCCTGGCAGGTCACTATCTCTAATCCTGCCTGGTTGGAGCAGTAACGCCGGGCACGGGGAAGCAGCAGGCGAATGCTGCAGGCAGAGCTGGTCTGGGTGGGAGGCTCTGTGCTGTTTACTTCGGCACTGAAAATGGGCCGCGCCGATCAGGCGCTTCCTCGGAGACCCCTAGCCATGGCAGTGGAGGATTTTTATTTTTTAAAGTGCACGGATGAACTGGGCTCTCTGCTTTTGTAGGCACTGGTGGGAGCTGGGCATGTGCCGAGGGTCAGTGCTCCACTCCATGAGCCAGGGCTCAACCCTCGGTGGTCTTTGCTCTCAAATGCATCAAAAATGTTTGTTCCTCCCTGTCCCCTATCCAAATAATAGTAATAGAAACCAAAACCACCTACAATGGCACGGGGCTGGGCTGAGGCTTTGCATATCTCCTGCGGGGTGAGATGTACCAGAGCCCCTGTCCACAGCTGCCTCCGCTCCGCTCTGTTTTTTCCTCTCTTTACCCTTTTCTCTGCCCTCCCGAGGCTCCGTGCCCCGCAGGAGTTTGGGAACGTGCCTGACTACTTCCCTGCTGTCACAGCCCATGGAAAAGGCATTGTGTTTGGGCGGCCCCTGGTCGGGAGCCCAAAACCCCCCGTGCTGCCGACCACGAGTGTTTGCAAAGCCAAGGCAACCCTGTCCAGCAAACAGCTCAGCGTGCATTTAATGAAACCTCGTGGGTTTTTTTTTGTTTTGTTGTTTTTTTTTTTTTTTATTATTACAATCTGCTAGGTCTTTGCTAATTGGTTTTAAGCTTCTGCTGCCACCAAAAGCTTTAGAGAAAATGCTTTTCTCTCTTTATTTGAAATCTAACGTTAATGTCCTCCAGCCCTGGGGAGCTTTGTTGCTGGGGGCTGCGGCAGCGCTGGGTGTTCAGAGCACCCTGCCACCCCACGCCTCCGCTGCGAGGGACACAGCAGCACCGGGGTCCCTGTGGTCCCAATCCATCAGTGTGGAGGCCAAATTCCTCTCTTCCGAGCTATTGAAAGGAATTTTCCCCTCCTCCAGAGAGCGGCTGGGCTGGGGGAAGGAGGCTGGATCTGCAAGTGGGATATCTGTCGCTTTTGCCAACTCTTTGCAGCGCAGCGTGTCTACCTCCAGCAGTGTTTTGGCTGTTTGGTTTATTGGGGCAGGGGCGGGGGGGGGGGGGGATTGAGAGTCCCTTGGGGAGCAGAGCTGTGCCCTTCGCTCCTGTGCCATGTGCATGTGCCCTGTTTCTCCAGGCTGCGTTTTCCCCTCCTGTCCCAGGGACAGAGCTGCCCCCACGGTGGATGCTCCCTCCCGGGATGCATTCCTGCATCCACTCGCGCGCTCACCAGCTGCCTGAATTCAGCCTCCGCAGGTGGGGACATGCTTCTCACTTCCTCGCCCCGGGCAGGAGCGTAGTTTCTCTCCCTGCATCGCTTCCCAAGGGTTGGGAGAAAGCGGGCGAGCGGGAACAGCCTGTCTTGCTGGAGCACCGAGTTCCCTTGAAAGCCTCACGGGCCGTGCAGATGAGCTCCGGGTGTCCCCGGCACTGCGAGCCTCTTGGGCGATGTTTGTCCCCTCCGTCCCACAATCAGTCCTTGGCACCCAAGGCCAAGCCTGCCGGATTTTGCTCAACACTGGGAAAACAAAGAGGTGTGCAGGGAGGAGACACACAGCCCTTTGCATCTGATGGGCAGAGCCAGCACCTCTGATGAGATAATAATTAATAACTGGTTCTGGGGGGAACCTGCCACCTCCGTCTGCAGCAGCTACTCCCTCTGTCTGGTGGGGTAAGCTCCCAGATGGAGGAGAACCGTTGAATGAAAGTTGAACTCATCCCATTTTTTGCCAGATTAACAGTGAAAATGATGCCCCAGCCGGTGCGCTGTGCTGGGGGGTTGGATTCGGCTCAGCTGGGAGCTGGGCAGGGCAGGATTTGTCCCGGCAGCACAGGTCACTGAGCAAAGGGCCTGGGAGCAGGGCTGACACGAAGCATCACATTTTTCCTGCTGCCAATTTGTATCTGCCGCTGTCGCATCCCCAGGGGAGCGGGATGAAAAACGCAGGTGAAAGAAGTGGCGGGTGGTGGCGAACAAGGGGCGACGTGTTCGGAGCAAGCGCCCGCGAGCAGCTGCTTGCTCCAAGAGCCGAGCGTTGTCGTGCTAAATATTTATAGAGTGCAAATGGGCGGGAAACAGGAGACGCAGCTTTTGCTGTTGTTGCTTTGGGCCGGGTGACGGTGGCGCAGAGCTGTGGTTTGTGGCGAAGCCTCTCTGCTTTGCTCGGGCCCCCGCTGTCATCTCGTTGTTGCTGACACCTTGCTCCGTTGTTTTTTTTTTTTTTTTCCCCACGCAGGCTGGTGGATGATCGGTGTGTGGTGGAGCCGGCCGCTGGCGACCTGGACAACCCGCCCAAGAAGTTTCGAGGTGAGACTGGGACTGGACCGGGGCGGCTCCGTCCCTGCCGTGAGCAGCCTCGGGGATGACGATGGCCCCCAGCATCCAGGCCAGGGATGGGGACTGGTGTCCCAGCTATTCCAGGGCTGGGACGTGATGCTTGTCCTTCGCCCAAAGGAGTTTTGGACAGCTCTCATAGCCTTGTTTCTGTGGCTTGGCCAACCAACCTACCCTCCTCTGTTTGCCTCTGGGGGCATTTATGTGTTTATTGGAACCACCTCCATGGTGGGATGGTCTTTGGGACCCTGCAGCCAAGCCCTAAGCAGCAGGGGTGTGTGGCTGGGAACCGTCCTCTGCAAAGATGGGTCCAACCATCCCAAAATGCATCCCTAGGGATGCTGGCAGCTGGGTGTCTACCCGCCAGGAGCCAGGGACAGATAGAGGGGCAGCTGCAACAAGCAAACTATTTCAAGGTGAGCCTGTTAGCACTCAGCACTAATTACATCTGCTGTGCTTGGCTGCACCTCAGAGAGAGCCCGGGGATTAAGCCGCCCATTTACGAGGCAGGCAGGGCTTAGGGAGAGACAGTAAATCCTGATCTGTCCTCGGCCGTCATGTTTTGGGCTGCGTTGTCTCCTCTGGTACTCAGAGCCACGCTCATTATTTCCCATTTGGGCAAGGGGCAGCCCCGGGCAGGAGCGGGCAGCCGCAGCCAGGTCCAGGCGGAAAAGGGGATGAGTCAGTGGAAGCTGGGGCGGCTCCTGGCCTGTGGAAACGGTGCGGAGAAGCCAGGACAGGCTGCTGGGAAAAGTAGATTGTGCCTCCCGCTTCTATGATTTGCAAGCCCTGGGGCCAGCCGGTGAGGTGGCCTCAACCTTCCGGCTCCCAGGGAGCAAACGGCAGCGCTGAGCCCAGGGGATCACAACTCTGCCCTACGCGGAACCTACCTGGGAATTGCTATTTTTGTGCCTGGCTGCCCTGTGTGCTCGGCACGCTGCCAAGCGCAGGGGAAGGGCCGTGTCCCAGAGAGCATCCCGTTGGGTTTGAGTGCTCAGTGCATGGAGCATATAGCTGGGGAGTGTACACAGGGCTGTGCTGGACGCTGAGAAATTGCCCCAAACCAGTGATTGCATTGTTGGATTTGGGGACTGGCTTAGGGCAGCTGTTCATTTCATCCCAGCTACTGTAATTTCTTTTTTAAAAGAAATCTTTAAAAAAAAAATATTTGAAAATATTGGTCTCCCACTCCGCTTTGTGCCTCCACCTTTCTCTCAGGGTAACTTTAACATCCCACATCGGGGTGCTGTACAGACACCCTTCCCCTGGGGGGTCCCACCCGAGCAGCAATCTGCCCCTCCGTGGGAGCTGTTGCCACTAACTTGACATGGGGCTGATTAATGAACCAGCCAACAGCCCCTCAGAGTCCCACAGCCCTGCACAGCCTGGGAAGCCGTCGGGGCTGGATGGGAAGAGCTAGAAGCAGCCAGGGGGTGACTGGTGCAAGCCTTGTCCCAGCAGCCGCACCGTCTCCCAGCCTGGACATGGGTGGGTGTTGAATCTCTTTTCCAGGCAAAGGTCTGGTCTAGACTCAGCCCTGCTCCACACAAACCCTGTCAGGATATCCAGCCGCTTGTTTTAATGGCCGGAAAAGTAGAGGTCTGCCTTCTCGATAGCCATCACCGCGAGGGAGGTAAAAACAACGGGCTGCTGCTGTTTCCCTGCAGCAGCAGCAAGAGGCTTAAGAGGATTTTCATGTGCTGTTGCCGTCCCCATATCCTGTGGCCGGACCCTGCCCTATCCTGCGCTGCGGTGAGGCACACGCGGGTCGTGCCGGGACCCGGCTCGCCTTCCCAGTGGGGAAACAGGACCCTTCTTCTGGAGTCAGGTCCAAATGGTTTTTTGGGAATGCCCAAACCCCGCCGGGAGCCTGTCCCTGCGGCAAGGGATGCCCAGCTCGGCCGCTTGTGTTGCACCAGGGCTCGGCCCTCCGAGAGACCTGGCACCTCTCAGTTATTTGCTTTGCTTTGCGGTTTCTTCCCCCCCACCCTCCCCACCCACCCCCACCCCCCCACCCCAAGGCTCTTCCCAGCCCTGCGTTCAGGCACGTCAGGGAAAAAAGCAAATAAAGCGCTTCCATCCTGCGCTGTGCCGGCGCCGCGGTGGCTGCGAGGCGAGCGGGCGGCGAGGCTCCCGCAATGCCGTGTTCTCCCCGCTGTGGGCTTGCGGGGGGGTTTTGCCCCCGTGGCCGTGCTGGCTCGTGGCAGGTCGGCCGAGCATCGCTCTGCTGGGTCGCTCTCGCCGGGCAGCGCCGACGTGGGAGCTCTCCTCCGCTTCCCTCTTTCCCGCCCGCCATCCGTCTTGCAAAAAATTGTCGGCGCTTAGGCCTGGGTGCCCAAATCTCCGGCTTTCAACGCAAGCTTTGCTGGAGACTTTCTGTGGGCAAATGACTCTGTGCCTCAGTTTCCCTCCTTGCTTAGTACTGAGATGGGGAAGTCAGGCAGCCCCTCCAGGCAGGGTGTGCTTGGAGCCGGGGGTGGGGGGGGGTGTTTGATTGGCACCTATGTCTTAATAGTTATGTCGGTTTTTAACACCCCCTCATCCCCCTCTACTTTCCACCAGATCCTTTTGCAGCCTAATTAGTAATTTAATGAGAACCATTTAAGGTGCTGCAGGTGGCCCAAGTGTTTCTGTAGCTCTGCTCAGAGGCAGGGGGAGAAGGCAGCCAGGCATTGCAGCAGCTACGCTCAGTCCCCGATTAAAAGCCTGGCGTCACGGCCTCCTTGGCACGGGATATGCCATTAGCAAATAGACCTGTAAAATGAAATGTGAAACTTGGCCTCTTCCCAGCAGCCCAAGCCGGTGAGAACTGTGTTCTGCACTTGTTTGTTCAGTCCCAGGTAAATAAATACGTGCTTGCCAGTGACTCGGGACCGGGGCCAGAGATGGAAGTGATTTTTTTTTTTTTTTTTTCCTTTTTGTGTCTGAAGTTTCTGGGCTGCTATTTCAGGCATAATTAGGGTGATCCAGGCTGCAGAGCCCTTCCTGCTCTCACCCTGTACAGCTTCAAACTCTGAATGAGGGTTTGGGAGATATAAGTGCCTCCTTGACTCCAGACATCTGCTCTCGTGCTTCAATTCCCAAAGCTTGGACCTGGGTGTCCGCACTTTCTGCTCCCCATCCCAGCCGCAGCGGCCTGGGGAAAAAACAGGCAAATCGGGGCAATCTGCAGAGCGCGGATGCACCGCAAGTGCTTGGAGGAGCTGGGATGTAAACCCGTGCCCTTCAGGTCCCCAAAGCGTTTCTTTTAGGACTCAAAATGCAGCTGTTGACATACAGATTTTAGGAGCGGTTGCTGGTAGCTTCCAGCGCTGGTAATTGAGGCTCCCTGGGAGCTGTCACGGGAGAACAGCAGCGTGTTTGCAAAACCGGCGTATCCCGATGGCACGGCAGCCACCTGCGGTCCTGCTGCTCAGGGTGTCCGGCGGGCAGGGGAACAAGGGAGGTGTGGAGACATCTGCTCACGTCCCAGTCTCACGGTGCCTGTGTTCTCCTGGTTTCCCTCCCTTTCTCCTGGCGAGATTTTCTCCTCCTTTGGTACAGCTGGGCTTCATCAGTACTTTTTCTCCCCCTGAAGTTTTCCTTCCCAAATTGCACGGCCGTTTCCAATGGGAACACTTCTAATCGCGAGTCCAAGAAGTGGAGTCACTCCTGGACTCATTATTTACCCTGATTTGAAACTAATCCACCAGCTAATACAACGTGATGTGACCCTCCACCGGTCCCAGCCATGGCTCCTTGGGACCCCCAGCAGCAGACGGGGTTGTTGTGGGTTAGGAGGACCATCTCCCAGCGATGCTGCTGGGACAGGAGCACTGTCCTGGAGGAGCACTTGCTCCTGCCCCTCGGTGATGTTGGCCCCACTGGGGACACAGTGGTGGCTGGCGACTGCTGCAGCCTCACGCTTGCCTTCCTCTCCTCCCAGATTGCCTCTTCAAAGTATGTCCCATGAACCGCTACTCTGCCCAGAAGCAGTACTGGAAGGCCAAGCAAACCAAGCAGGACAAGGAGAAGATCGCGGATGTGGTGCTGCTGCAGAAACTCCAGGTGAGCAGGCGTGAGGGACCGTCCTCCCCAGAGTGAACAGACCCCACGGGTTGGTTAGGTGGTGACATCCAAACCTCTTGCCATGCAACTCCTGGTATGTTTTGCTTCCCAGAAAACAGCCTGCATGGAGGCCAGGACCTGTCCTGGATTTTGCTGCCTTCAGGGTGTCCCTCTGCTCAGCTCCGTTGTCTCCTGTCCCACCGCCCTCCCCTCACCATGGACCATTAGCCACAGCCACCTTTTCTAGAGGAACAGCTCCTGTAGCTGTCAGCTCTTAATTAATCATGGCATACGGTGTCTAATTAAGGAGGTTGAGATAGATAGGAGCTCTGTAAGGTGCTTTGCTCTGGCATCTGCAGGACTGAGGGTTGTGGACCCCAGATGGGCTGGGCCCCACGGTTACATGCTGCACCCTGGGTTACTCATCTCGTGTGATGCTCTTACTTGGCCTCAGACATGAGAGGCAATTGAACCCTGGATCCCACCACAGGCTCCTGATGGCTCCTTGGCTGTTGTGCCATGCCTGCACGCATGCCCTTGGCACAGGGGGGACTCCTGGGCAGCATGGCATGGCCACACCGTGACAGCATGGGGTGAATACAGCAGTGACCAAGGAGCTACAGATGATTTTTGTTGCTCCCAGTGCAAGGGAGATGTCCCAGGGCAGACCTGCGGAGAAGGATCCAGGGGACTGAGCAGGCGAAGAGGGGACGGGGGGGCAGCGATGCTACTTTGGGGGTGAGAGATGATGTCCATCTGCCTTTCCACCCTTGCTGACGTGCCCAGCCTTTGCTGTCTCAGCCTTTCTGATGCTCCTTGTGTGGAAGAGCCCGTGGCAGAGCAGTCAGAGGTGCTCTGTGAGCCCCGCAGCACCCAGGGGTACCTGGTGCGGAGGAGGGAGCCGCTGCGGCCAGGACTTGCTCCAAAGGGCTGTGGAAGAGAAAGGCTCCTGTTTACTTCCACGAGGTTTGGAAAAGGCCCATGTTAAACATTGCATAATCGCCTCAGACAGCTGGCGTGGCCCTGAGGATGATTCATAAAACTGAAGCTCAGGAGAGATTCATTAAATCATCTTGTCAGGCTTGAAGCCCAGCCCCACCAGTCCCCCAGTTCTGCCTTTGGGGAGTGAGGTCTGATGCAGCGTCCGGACAGGGTGTCCCGGCTTGGTTTGGAGGCGCTGGGACGGGGCCGGTACCTCCTGCCATGTCCAGCCGTATGTGGTCACTGGCGTATGGAAATGCTGTTTTCCTGCTCCGGTTAGACTGTAACTTGCAATGTCGACAGCTGGACTGGCCCCGACTGGACACAGAGGCTCATTTCTGAGCCTGATTGATTGCACCTTGGTTAAGATTTCTCTTAAAGAGATTCTGTCATTTCCTTGCTCCTTTCCGCTGCTCCCGGTGTTGCCCTTTTGGCGAATGCTCCTTCGCGTCTGGAGCCGAGCTGCCGCGAAGCCCCTTCACGTCCTGGCAGGGCGCAGGACTCCAGGCGGCCGTTTATCAGCGTCTCCCACAGCCTGAAAACATCTTCCAACCCACAGAGATAATTTCCTGAAGCAGAAGCAGCCTGGATCTCGAGCGGAGAAACCCTGCCCAGCCATCCTCAAAGCCCATGGTTGCCTTGCCGAGCTTGTGCTCTTGTGCCATTGCTTTTGAGTGGGTTTGAGGCTCGGTGTCTTCTCCGCTAATTGTGGGTGCAGCCAGAGGCAGTGCAGACATGCCATGGAGGCTTTCCTCCTGCTCTGCTGATATCTCCCCATCCTCCCTGCACCCTCCTGGGCTGCCCACTCCCGTGTGCATCCCTGACACCCCATTCTGCCGTGGCTTGGGGACAGAGCCCGTCCCATCCAAGGGACAGGCTGGGAACATCAGCCCCCGTGGGCTCGCGTGCTCGGGGCAGGCAGTTCCCACTCCCCGCCTCACTGGCTTTTGGCAAGGGAGGAGCTCAGATCTGGATGCAGATTTAGGACTCGCCAGGGTGCCGGATCTCTCACCGGAGCCGTGTTGCTCCACTGGGCTGTTGTTAAACTCACAGCTCTGCATCAGTGCGGGATTTCTTGGCAGCAGGTTTGTTTTCCTGATGGCAGCAGCCACCACCACAGAGCTCGCATCCCCGGGTGGCACCCAGAGCTGCGTGGGGACGGAGAGTTAATTAAAGTGGTGGCAATCTTCAACAGAGCAAAGGGTTTGTGCTGCCACAATGAGTGCCAGGCACGTTTGAAGCCCTGCTATCACCTGCTTGGGCACTCACAGGCCACCTACCCCCTTCCTGCTGCAGGCTGCAGAGCTGCAATTCCAGCCGTTTCCCAATTCCTTCTGCCCTCGAGTGAAAAGGGGGTGAAAGCAAGATGGGAAAGGGTAGATGCTCTCCCAGCTCGGTCCCCCGCTGCCGTTTCCTATCCCAGCTGCGGGGGAGCACTGGGCTGGCGCTGCCTGGGCTGTGCCCGGGCTGGCGCCGGGGCTGTCGGCGCACCCTCCCCATTCCCAGACAAATTCACTGCGGGAGCAAGTTCCTGCCTCGCTCCGTGTACGTCGACATCACTCCGACTGCCAGAGCCACCGCATGGAAAATGTCTGTGGTTTTGGAGGGAGGGGGGCTGAGCAATCTGTTCTTGGGCCATCTTGGCCAGCGGGACCCATCCTGCCGTATCCACCGCAGCAGGTCTGGACCTGCAGCCGTCTCTGGGCACAGCTCCTTTTGCCGTTCAGTCTCAGCTCTGCCGGGACCCCCTGGTCCTCGTGGCCCTGCTGCAGTGGGGCTGAGATGGGTGCATTGCCCCAGCCCCTTGCCTGTGCACCCTTTTGGTGCTGCTCCGTGAGATCTGCTGGAGTTTTGGGGGAAGTTTAGTGCCATTGTGTTCCTGTCCTAATTTTTACGTCCCCAGTTTAAAGATTGCATGGGCTTCATACAGCTGCTCAGGGCCACACTGTGGTCCTCAGCTGAGCTCTCAGATGCTGAGGATATATTGTAGCTCTGGCCTGTGTTGTCTGGGGGACAGAGGGATGCTGATGCTGCATCCCAGCCTGTCCCATCCTCCCTATAGCAGAGGGTGCAGGTGGTCCTTCTGGGACTACTACACTCAGCTCTTCTCCTTTTGGTGTTCAGCATGCGGCCCAGATGGAGCAGAAGCAGAATGAGACGGAGAACAAGAAAGTGCATGGTGACGTGGTGAAATACGGCAGCGTCATACAGGTACGGGCGCTCGCTCTCCCCTCCTCTGCGCCCAGCCGATGGGTTTTGGGGGGAGACGCACAGATTCAGCACGTGAAAGTCAGGCAGCTACTGGGAATGGGCTCAGGGGATCACTCCTGGGTATGACCAGCCCTGGGGACCCTGTGGGAGCTGTACCACCACAGCTCACCCCGGCGTTCGCCTTTCCAGCTCCTCCACATGAAGAGCAACAAGTACCTGACGGTGAACAAGCGGCTGCCGGCCTTGCTTGAGAAAAACGCCATGCGGGTGACGCTGGATGCCACCGGCAACGAGGGGTCCTGGCTCTTCATCCAGCCCTTCTGGAAACTGAGGAGCAATGGAGATAACGTGAGCGTGGGGCCGAAAAGTCCCTGAATGAAGACGTGCAGAAAGCGCCGTGCGTGCCGCCTGCCAGGGCTCGCCTCCCTGCCGGGCACCCAGCCTCATCCTCTCTGCCCTCTTTCTCATTTTGCTCCTCAGGTAGTCGTGGGAGACAAAGTCATCCTGAACCCTGTCAACGCCGGGCAGCCGCTGCACGCCAGCAACTACGAGCTTGCTGACAACGCCGGCTGCAAGGAGGTATGGGGAGGGTGGGCTGCCTGTGCAGGGTCTGGCTTTTAGGGCTTGCTTGTTTTGTTTTGTTTTGTTTTTCCTTCCTTTTTTTCCTTGTCTCAGGCATCATGACCTCTCTTTCTCCTTAGGTGAACTCGGTCAATTGTAACACCAGCTGGAAAATCAACCTTTTCATGCAGTTCCGTGACCACATGGAGGAAGTGCTGAAAGGGGTAAGGAAGGAGGTTCAGTCACCACCAGCCACCCGGGACACGGTGGGCTCCAGGGTCCTGGCCCCACTCCCTGCAGGGGCAGGACATGTGAACAGCCATTTGGCTCTGTGACAAGGGCAGAGGAAAAAGAGATCCTGCCTTGAGGACCTTATTTCTAGGAGAATTCATCACTTGGAGAACTTAACAGCAAGCTAGAGTTGGATATTTTAGTATCTCCTGGCAGCAGGTACCCAGGGGGGCATGAAATTATCCCTCTGCCTTGGTGTATTAAACTGGCTCTTGACAATACGAGGCACACGTAGTGCCAGCAGTAGCTTCTAGCTGTGAGGACAATTTTCAGCTGTTTAGCTGTGCAGCAGGGCTGGCTGTTGCCTGGGAAAGGAACTTTCCCTGCGGAGCTATTGTTTGGGGCTGAGGTTCTCCAGGAAGCAGCTGGATGGCTATTGATTGTTATGATCTTACAGACCCTCGTCCCCAGGCACCACACTTATCCCCAGCTGCTCGCATCCACTGCATCGTCCTTCCTGGGGTGTTAATGCCTTAAACACGTTGGTGAGCGGGGCCTCTGCCCGCTCCAGAGGTGTAAAATGGTGGGTTTGCACCCATTTTACAGCCTGTGGAGGGGAAGCAGAGGGAAGTGACTTGCGTGTGGAAACGGACTGGTGGCATTGTGGAGTGCAGGGTGCCCTGTGCCTGTGCAAGGTGCCCTCCCCTGGGTTCAGAGGAGCATTTGTGCTGCTAGAGGCAAGTTTTAGCACAGCTCAGGTAGGGAGGAGTGGAAGAGCTGATGGTGCCCTGCGATGCCTGGGCTCCCGCAGTCCTGCTGTGCCACGGCTGGGAGCTGTGCTCTGCTCTGGACCTTCTACGGGGGGAATCCCATCCCCTTTGCAGGGTTGGGGCGGGGGGGGGGGGTCACAGGAGGAGCTACATCCTCTTGTAAGACAGCCGTGTCCCTGGGTCTCACCACCGTGTCCTGGTCCAGGGGGATGTGGTGAGGCTCTTCCACGCCGAGCAGGAGAAGTTTCTTACCTGCGACGAGTACAAAGGCAAGCTGCACGTCTTCCTCCGCACCACCCTGCGGCAGTCGGCCACCTCGGCCACCAGCTCCAACGCCCTGTGGGAGGTGGAGGTGAGTGGGGCGGGGATGGACCATGTGTCCGTGGGCTTTCGAGGCACCTCCGTGGGTCGCTGCCCTTTTACTGGGGTGGTGCTAGAAGCAGTGGTTGTTTCTATATGTTTCCACCTCCGGTAGCCTGACTGCCCCGCTGAAAGCCAGCGCAAGGCTCGAGCTCCATGAGAGCGCTGGGATCCGCGGCTGCTGGTGGACGGGCACCGGTGTCTGTCGGAGCTCTGCGCCCCAAGTATATTTGTTCATGGTCATCTTTGAGATAGGATGGGGCTTTTATTGCTGGCGTGTTTGCCTGAGCTCAGCAGAGGCACCGAGGCGGGAACGGCGTCCTGGCTCCCCACAGCCCCGCATGCCACTGGCTGAGCTCTCCTCTGCCTCTCCCAGGTGGTCCACCACGACCCGTGCCGAGGGGGAGCCGGGCACTGGAATGGCTTGTACCGCTTCAAGCACCTCGCCACGGGCAACTACCTGGCAGCAGAGGTAAGGGGGGGCGAGCAGAGGGACGCAGAGACCTGCCTTGCCCTCGAGAGGCTGGAGCCACCCCTTGCAGAGGCAGTGCCCACCCGCCCTTAGCAGAGCCGCGATGCCCGGGGTTGCTCTGGCCCAACTCCAGTTTGCTTTCGGAGCCGTCCTGCCCTGGGCCTCCGCAGCTCCTCCTTGCTCACAGGAGGCATTGGCACAGGGGCTGCGAGCAACATCATCATCATCATTTGCCCATTTGAAGGGCTAGGCTTTTCCCCCTGAAATCCCCCACCCCAAGGTGCAGGGGTTCACTTGCCAAAATTGCTGTTCCTGGCTCCCTCTTCTTCTGGCCTGGGCGGGCAGGAGGGGGTGGCCAGGGTTTTCCTCTATTTGCTCACTCTGGGCCAAGCAACTGTACTGGCACTACCTTCCGGGGGAGATAATTCATCCTGCTGCATTTAACTCTTCCTGCTCAGGTTTTGCCCATTCTCATATTCTGGTCCGCAGCAGCATTCAGGGCTGTCCTTGCCTGGGGAGGGTGTGAGCAAAATCTGGTCCTGGAAAAATCTATTGCCAATTTTTTTTGCTCCCATTTAAGACCAGCTCAAGGCCTTCTGATAGAGGCACAAAGAGGTTTCCGCACTTAGATAATGTGGTTTATATGACACAAATGAGCTGCCAGGACCAAGGGAAAGACAGTGATACACCCTGCTGCCAGGGGAGCAGGGATGTACCAGGGGGGATCTTGGTGCACCGTGTGCCAAACGTGCTCCCTAGCTGGAGAAGATGAGCAGAGGCAGCTCCCAGTGCCCCTTCCAGCCCTGGCAGGATGGAAAAGAGCAAATACTGGGGCTCTGAAATGGCTGCCTTAAACCAAAAGACACTCAGGTGCTATCTTCTGCAGAAGAAAGAAGATCACAGATCAATCCCCATCCTGGGTTGGTGCTGCCCAACTTGCATTGCTCACTGAGACCTCAGCCTGGGGCCTCGAGGGATTTACAGCAAGAGCTCGTCTTGCTGCAACGCAGAGCCCTGGGTCTGCTCAGCAGGGCTCACCCCATCCTGCTCCTCGGGGACGGAGCGCTGTGCACTGGGTATGGGTCACGTCCTCCAGCCCCATCTGGGCAGGTTTCCTTCTCTGTGATGTGAACGAGGAAGGCAGGAATAGAGATAACACCCCGTGCTCAGGGTTTTTGGAGGGACCGAGCGGGAGGACTGATAGCTGTCTTTCATCTCCCTCTTTAACTTTTCAGGAAAACCCAAGTTATAAAGGAGACGTGGCTGAGCCCAAAGCAGCGCCCACGGTGAGCTCTGTGCAGCCTCGCTAGCAGAAATGCTGCTGCCGCTGCCTGAAATCACGCCGTCTCTTAGACTCTGCCTGAAAGCAGGGAAATGCCCCAAAACAGAGCCTGCTGTGGGGACAGTGCCCGTGCCGGGTCCCGCTTGGTGCCGAGGCTGCGGCCGGAGGCTGTGCCGCTGCCCAGCAGAGCATCCCCGCGCCCCGCACTGTAGAGTAGCAACCCCTATGTCCTGCTTGCGAGAGGACGCTGCTGAAATCCGTTGGAGGGATCCCAGCGCATGTTGGATCCCCAGGCGACGGGGAAGTGCTGTAGAAGAGAGATTTGGACTCACCGCGGGTTTTTTTTTTCTCTTTGCTGTTGGTGAGATTTGGAGAAGGGGTGGCCTCGTAGCTCAGGTGCATCGCGCTGCGCTTGTGCTCTTGCAGCCCCTCGTGGGTCTCTGCGCTGCGAGGCTCAGCCCGGCGTCCGAGCGAAAGCTTCTGCTCTGAGCGTTGCCGCTGCGTGTCTCCTCCGGTGCCGTGTGTGCAGGGAGGCCGGGGCCAGCGGGGCGGCCACCCTGCACCAGGCTCAAAGCCATTTTCCCCGGTGCAGGGGGGCAGCAGCCGCGCCAGCCGCAGGAACACGGGGGAGAAGATCAAGTACCGGCTGGTGGCCGTGCCCCATGGCAATGACATCGCCTCCCTCTTCGAGCTGGACCCTACCACGCTGCAAAAGACAGACTCCTTCGTCCCACGGTACGTGAGCATGCGTTGCCGTGGAGGGATTGAAATAAAGGAGGGAGGCTGAATTTTGGCAATTTTGGGGGCTTTGCCAGGCGCTGGGGGGGAAGCGGGGGGTGCTGGTGTGTCTGTGCGGGGATCGCTCACCGGGACACCGTGCCGTTTGCAGGAACTCCTACGTGAGGCTGCGCCACCTCTGCACCAACACCTGGATCCAGAGCACCAACGTGCCCATTGACATCGATGAGGAGAGGCCCATTCGCCTCATGGTATGGCCCCACTCCTTCCTCCCATGCGTGGATTTATCCCCTGTGCCCCAATAGCTCTTAGCATGCTCCTTCCCACCCAGCACCCAGGCTTTACCCAGGGACTGAAATACCCCAGTGATCCATGTGGGTGGCTGAACACCAGCCTAGAGCCCATCCCAGTAACCTGGAGCCCACCCCGGTCCTTACAATGGGGATGAATGACTTCACCCAAGTTGGTGGCAGATGGTGGGGACGTGCTTGGCATTGCCCTCTCTGTGTGATGCTGCTACCCCGTTGCTTCCCAGCTGGGCACGTGCCCCACCAAAGAAGACAAAGAAGCTTTCGCCATCGTCTCCGTGCCTGTGTCCGAGATCCGGGACCTGGACTTTGCTAACGACGCCAGCTCGATGCTGGCCAATGTGGTGGAGAAGATGAACGAAGGTTTTCTCAGCCAGAACGACCGGAGGTAAAAAGTCATTTCCCTTGGGGGATGGGGCCATACCAGGCTCCTCCAAGGGTTCTCCAGCATCGCTGCAGGATGGGGCCCCTGCCTGGGTCTTGGTGCCAGCGCTGTCTTGCTTTCCTGCCCGCAACCCAAATCCACGCCTGCTTCTCCCAGGAGTCTGGCGAGGAAACCAGATAACACCGCAGCCTTGCTCTGGCCCCTCCTTTGCTGCTAGAAAAATATCTGAGGGGCTGAGAGATGGCCCCACGATAGGGGCAGCTGGGTTAGTCACGGTATTATTTTTAGGTGGGTGGGTTCTTGGTGCTTCCTGAGCAAACACAGATCCCTGTGGGACAGAGTGAGCCAATTCCGCCCTGCCAGCCCGCCCCGCGTGGGTCCCGCGAAGGTGACGAAGGGGGCAGAGGCGTTAAATGAAAAATCCCTGGCGTGAATCATGAGCAAAGACCCCCGACTTTTACCCTGACACATATAGTTTCCTTACGAGCCCTAGGGGCTGTAAAACCTCATGCTTCAGGGCAGCCGTTAATCTCTAGCAGGGAGGGGAGGATTGGCCAGCAGTTTCCCTGGCAGACTTTTGAACCCTGAACGTGGGCTCTTTGGTCCTCCCAAAATGTGCCAGCATCCTTGCAGGGAGCCGAGTCTGGATGGACTGCGTGGGGTGGGTGAGCAGCCCCCACAGCCCACGTGCACCGTGCCCCTTTGCAGGTTTGTGATCCAGCTGCTGGAGGACTTGGTGTTTTTCGTCAGCGACGTCCCCAACAATGGCCAGAACGTGCTGGACATCGTGGTGACCAAGCCCAACCGGGAGCGGCAGAAGTTGATGCGGGAGCAGAACATCCTGAAGCAGGCAAGTGTCCGTGGGACCCTGCATCTGAGCAAGGCTGAGGACCTGCAGAGATGTCCTGCGCTGCCCAGGGCCACGCTGGAGTCCTTGGAAACCCCCATGGAGGAGGTGGAGCTGGTCTCCAGCTCATGCCTCACTGGTGCACCAAGCCCTCCTGGCAAGCACGGCTGGTGTCCAGCCATACATGGGGGTGATGGTGTGGAGGGGGACACAGCACTTACCATCTCTGCTTTTGGGCAGATCTTTGGCATCCTGAAAGCCCCCTTCAAGGACAAGGGCGGGGAAGGGCCCCTGGTGCGGTTGGAAGAGCTGTCGGACCAGAAAAATGCTCCCTACCAGTACATGTTTCGGCTGTGCTACCGCGTGCTCCGGCACTCCCAGGAGGACTATCGCAAGAACCAGGTGCATGGGAGGGGGGGTGGCGGGGGGAGCCCCCATCATGCCACATGTTGTAAAGCCCTGGGGGGGGCTGCCAAGGTCTCGGTGGGGGCAAGGTGGCATCGCCAGACTCCAAAACCCAGCCCCATGCGCTCACCACCACTCTGCCCGCTCCAGGAGCACATTGCCAAGCAGTTCGGCATGATGCAGTCCCAGATCGGCTACGACATCCTGGCCGAGGACACCATCACGGCCCTGCTGCACAACAACCGCAAGCTGCTGGAGAAGCACATCACGAAGACGGAGGTGGAGACCTTCGTCAGCCTGGTGCGCAAGAACCGCGAGCCACGGTGCGTGTCCGGAAAGGCCCCGTCCCAAAGGGCTTTGTGCTGCGTGACGGGTGGGGTGTGCCTCGACCAGAGGTGGAGAGAGCCCCCGTGGACCCCCCCCCCCCCCCCCTTTCACAGCGAGCTGTCTCTGCTCTGTAGGTTTTTGGACTACCTCTCAGACCTGTGTGTGTCCAACCACATTGCCATCCCCGTCACCCAGGAGTTGATCTGCAAATGTGTGCTGGACCCGAAGAACAGCGACATCCTTATCAAAACGGAGTGAGTAGCCAAGGGGAGAGGTTTTCCATGTTCAGGGTTTGGTGCCTGGCCCTGCCTCCCACCAGCTCCCACAGCACCCAGGTGAAACCCCTGTCACGCCTCGAGGTGCAGCCACTCTCAGTCCACAGGAGCATCTCCAATTTTATCCCTTTTCTGTCCTAGGCTGAGACCGGTGAAGGAGATGTCCCAGACCCACGAGTACCTGAGCATCGAGTACTCGGAGGAGGAGGTCTGGCTCACCTGGACGGACAAGAACAATGACCACCACGAGAAAAGCATCCGGCAGCTGGCGCAGGAGGCTCGGGCTGGCAATGCCCATGACGAGAATGTCCTCAGCTACTACAGGTGATGGTCCCAGAGCATCTTCTCCTCGGGTGAGGGTGTAAGGGTTGCATGGTCTCACTCCCTCTCCCCCTCATCCCTGGGCAGGTACCAGCTGAAGCTCTTTGCCCGCATGTGCCTGGATCGCCAGTACTTGGCCATCAAGGAGATCTCCCAGCAGCTGGGTGTGGACCTGATCTTCCTCTGCATGGCAGATGAGATGCTACCCTTCGATCTCCGGGCATCCTTCTGCCACCTCATGTTGCACGTGCACGTGGACAGGGACCCCCAGGAGCTGGTGATGCCTGTGAAGTTTGCACGGCTCTGGACCGAGATCCCCACAGCCATCACGATCAAAGAGTGAGACACGCTGGGGCTTGCAATGACTTTGAGGAACAGAGCAGGAGGTGGGATGGCAGATGCCGTACAGTGTAGGGACTGGCTTGGATTTAGCAGGGACTGGGAGAGGGGAACTTGTGGAGTGACCTCGGTAGGTCTTAGCTGTCAGAAGGAAGTGGGCTCGTGAGTCATGAGCATCACTTCTGGCTGTGGTGGCTCAGCGGCTGCCTGGACAGTGCTCCTTCCAGGCTGGGTGCAGGGACACTCGCTGCCATCCAGCTCGTCCCCACCATCTCCCCTCGCAGCTACGACTCCAACCTCAATGTCTCGCGCGATGACAAGAAGAACAAGTTTGCCAGCACCATGGAGTTCGTGGAGGACTACCTCAACAACGTGGTGAGCGAGGCGGTGCCCTTTGCCAACGAGGAGAAGAACAAGCTCACCTTCGAGGTGCGAGTCGTGCCGGTGTCACTGGCACGTTACAGGATGCAACATGGTTTGGCCATGACTGCCTCTGCAACGCGGGTGGCCGTGCTGGCATCCCTCTCCCCTGTGTTTGCTTCTCCTGCTCAGCCCCGAGCACAGAGAGGTCTGGAGTTGCCTTGTCCTTCCCCAGGTCGTCAGCCTTGCCCACAACCTCATCTACTTCGGCTTCTACAGCTTCAGCGAGCTGCTGCGCCTGACACGGACACTGCTGGGCATCATTGACTGCGTCCAAAACCCCCAGCTGATGATGCAGGCAGTCTACAATGATGAGGTGACGGGTGAGTCCCTGCTCCATTACCAGGCATGGTCCTGCAGGAAGGTTTTTTCTATGGTCTGCCCAGTGCTTTCCAGTTTTGGTTGCAAGAAACAAGCCACAGGTTTGCTGACGTGGAAGCTTTGGCTGGGTCTGCACTGGGAGACAGGAGGTATCAAGCCCTTGGCTATGCCAGAGAAACGGCCAGTCCCTCCTACTTGTTCTCTGATTAATACCTACAGCATGTTCTAGACTGAGAGGGTCCTTTTGTTGGTCCTCTGCCACCTCCCTTTCCATCTGCATTAACTCTGCCCGCTGTGGCTGCCTCTGTAGGGAAGAACGTGCGGAGGTCAATCCAGGGTGTTGGGCAGATGATGTCCACCATGGTGCTGAGCAGGAAGCAGTCCATCTTCAGCCCCCCGAGCCTTAGTACCGGGTCTGCCCCAGAGCAAGTGGACAGAGGGAGGAGCATTGAGAATGAAAACATTGTGGTGATGGAGACCAAGCTGAAGATCCTGGAGATCTTGCAGGTTGGAGCTGGTGGGGAGGGAGAAGCATCGTGGAGCTGTGGGTGGGACCCATGGGATGGAGTGATCCGGGGCAGACATGGTTTTCTGATGCAGAGACACAGCTGGCATGAAGAGGGCACTCACTTTTGCTTTCTTCTTCTTTGCTGCTGCCAGTTCATCCTGAATGTGCGGCTGGACTACAGGATTTCCTACCTGCTTTCTGTCTTCAAGAAGGAGTTTGTGGAAGTCTACCCCATGCAGGACAGTGCGGCCGATGGGACAGCTCCAGCCTTTGACTCCACAAGTAACTCTTCCACTTTGCTCCTGGTACACCTTCAACTCAGCAAACCCCACAGGCTGGGGGACACGCAGGTGGCGGCGGTGAGAGCTCCAGCAGCTCTCTGCCTGCCGCTGCTGCTGGCAGGGAGCGTGGCGGGGACTGGAGTTTGTGAAGATGGCATGAGGTGTCCTGTGCCCATACTCGGAGCAGGGGCCAGGGAGCTGGGCTGGTTCCTGCAGGGTTTCTGCCAACGCTCAGGGATCACGTTGGTCATCATGTTGGCATCAGGATCACGTTGGCCACCCCGTTCATCTCCCTTTCCTCTCCCTTCAGCTGCAGCCATGAACCTGGACCGGATCGGCGAGCACGCAGAAGCCATGTTCGGTGTGGGGTGAGTTCCTGCCCTCTCCGGTGCATAGTTAGTCTGGCCATAGGGCTCTTCCTCTCCTGTCCATACTGCCGAGGCTGAAAGCTGCAGGTGATGAGGAAGATGAGGCTCTAAAGGCTAAAGCAGCTGTCCCCATCAGACCTGAGGGGTGACTGAGTGCACGCAACCTCCCACGTGGCTGCTAACGCCAAGTGCTTTCATCCCGGCTTCAGGAAGACGAGCAGCATGTTAGAGGTGGATGACGAGGGAGGGAGGATGTTTCTGAGGGTGCTGATCCACCTGACAATGCACGACTACCCGCCGCTCATCTCCGGCTCCCTGCAGCTCCTCTTCAAGCACTTCAGCCAGAGGCAGGAGGTCTTGCACACCTTCAAACAGGTAACCCTGGTGGGATGCTGCTCTGGAGCATCTCTAAGCCCACGCTTGGCTGTGGGTGCAGGGCGTGGGATGGATCCTGGCCCTTTTCCTTGGGAGGGAGTTCTGGGAGAGGAGGGGAATGGGGTTCATGCCCAATCCGGAGACCCCTGGGAATATCGCTTCAGGTTCAGCTCCTGATCTCAGCCCAGGATGTCGAGAACTACAAGGTGATCAAGTCAGAACTGGACAAACTCCGCACCATGGTGGAGAAATCAGAGCTCTGGGTGGACAAGAAGGGCAGCAGCAAAGGGGACAGCACAGTGGATGGGAACAAGAAGGAGAAGAAAGAGGTGAGAGCCCTGAGCAAGACCCTGGGAACTGGGGTGGGAGAGGAGGGCAGAGGTACAGCTCACTTTAATCTAAAACCTGACACCTCTTGATGCACCATGCGCCCTTCTCCCTGGAAAAGGAGCATCAGGAAGGGTCTTGCGGGGTGGAGAGCTGCAGTGGGCCCCTGATGCTGTCTCTCCCCTTGCAGCATGCTGCTGATGAAGAGGTCATTGCTCCTGGAGAGAAGAGCAGTGAGAACTATCAGATAGTCAAGGGGGTAAGTGAGACTGAATCCTGTCCCCAGGGCTCTTCCTGGAGGCATGGCCAACGACATCTGCCTGGCATGGGTGCAACAGCAAGAAAGGAAAGGGTGAAATCATGAGGAGGATTTCCAAGCCCTCCAGTGGTTCAATAGAAATGAGCTGGCTTGTTCCTGCTCAGCACAAGGAGGAGCCCTGTTATGTCCCCAGGGCTCTCGAGTGGGCCTTGCACTGGGGGGACTGGAGGGGAGAGGGTGACAGGTACGAGGGCTCTCTGTGTGGCACTGCAAGGAGGATTTCTGAGTGACGTGCCGAGATTTGTGAGCAATGTGCAAAGTTGGGCATGCAGGGAGCACCTGGGCTTGCAGAGGGCACATCTGGATTGCAAGCAAGCCCCCAGCACTGGTGACCATCCTTCCAGGCTCAGTTCCCCTCTGCCATGGTCCTTCTCTCCCCAGATCCTGGAACGGCTGAATAAGATGTGCGGGGTCGGAGAGCAAGTGCGCAAGAAGCAGCAGCGCCTTCTGAAGAACATGGATGCCCACAAAGTGATGCTGGATCTGCTGCAGATCCCTTATGAGAAGGTGGGTGGGCAGAAATTGGCTGGTCCTGAAGTGCCCAAGGCAAGAGGTGGGGGATGCGAGGACCCCCCTGCACAGCTGGGTCCTGCAGTGGGGTAGGGCAGGAGGGGCAGCAGCCTGCTGCTGCTCTCCATCCCTCTCCAACTCCGGGTATTTCTCTTCACTGTCCTTCCTCAGGGTGATGCCAAGATGATGGAGATCCTGAAATTCACCCACCAGTTCCTGCAGAAGTTTTGTGCTGGAAATCAGGAAAACCAGGCTCTGCTGCACAAACACCTCAACCTGTTCCTGACCCCAGGGGTAAGGAGAGGGGACCAAAGGGTGGTCACAGGCAGCAGCCCAGGGAGAGACTTCAGTACCGCTCCTGGGGCAGAGAACAAGAGATACAAAAGCCAGGAGAAGACCCCAGGAGGGGAAGGAACAGGGCAGGAGGGGGGAAGCTCTTCCTCACAGTCGCCCGGCCTCATTCCTCTCCTCTGGTCTCACAGCTCCTGGAGGCTGAGACAATGCAGCACATCTTCCTCAACAACTACCAGCTCTGCTCAGAGATCAACGAGACGGTGCCACAGCACTTCATCCACTGCGTGGCCACCCACGGCCGCCACGTGCAGTACCTCGACTTCCTGCACACCATCATCAAGGCCGAGGGCAAGTACGTCAAGAAGTGCCAGGACATGATCATGACCGAGGTGAGCACCTCTCCCCCCAGCCTGTGGGGCGTGAGCGTGGGGTGTAGCAGGGCATGGCTCCTGGGAGGTGCACAGTTGGCTTCTTCCTTGAGGAAGAGCTTTCCTGGCCATGCTGGCTTCTCCCTAAAGTAGGAAGCATCTCCAGGAGCTTCATGCAAGGTCCAAGAGCCAGTAGCCATTTTGGAGTCCCACAAGCTGTGATTTTTTGATTACACTTGCAAATGCCTGGTTTTCCCTGTAAATGCACAGCCCTTTCACCCTTCACCGGCTGCTGCCTCTCATCGCCCCACTGCAGAGGACACCGTTTTCTGCCTTGCGAGGTTTCTGACTCTCCTTCTCTGGAGTGGTGACCACTGACCCTTCCCTGCAGCTCACCAACGCCGGGGACGATGTGGTGGTTTTCTACAACGACAAGGCTTCACTGGCCACACTTCTGGAGATGATGACAGCGGCCAGGGATGGGGTGGAGGAGAACAGCCCACTGATGTACCACATCTCCCTGGTGGACCTGCTGGCTGCCTGCGCCGAGGGCAAGAACGTCTACACAGAGATCAAGTGCACGTCCCTGCTGCCTTTGGAGGATGTGGTGCGGGTGGTGACGCATGAGGATTGCATCACGGAGGTACGGGGTCCCCAGCGAGGAGGGTGCCAGTGGCTGTGCATGGATTGCCTTCTCCTGACGGTGCCTGTGCCCCCACCCTCTCCCCAACAGGTAAAGATGGCCTACGTGAACTTCGTCAACCACTGCTACGTGGACACGGAGGTGGAGATGAAGGAGATCTACACCAGCAACCACATCTGGACTCTCTTTGAGAACTTCACCCTGGACATGGCCCAGGTGTGTGGGGAGTGTTGGGTGGGAGGGACACAGCAGCAATGGCTGCTGTATCGAATGGGGACAGGTTGGTGTCACTGAGGCTCCCTCGAAGCCTGGGGAGCCAGACATGGGATGTGGGCAACCATGGGGACTTGTGTAGCTGCTGCACTAGGGGCTGGGGAACAGTCAGGGCTGTCTGGAGCAGACCCAGGAGCTGTGTCACTGGCCACATCCTTCAGCTCAGCAGCATCTGATCAGGATGCATGCTCACCTCGCCCTGGTGCCATCAGCTTCCTCCTTTCCCCTCACAGATGTGCAAGAAGCGAGAGAAACGCTTGCCAGACCCTACGCTGGAGAAGTACGTCCTGACAGTGGTGCTGGACACCATCAATGCTTTCTTCAGCTCCCCCTTCTCAGAGAACAGCACCTCGCTGCAGGTAATAAGGTTCTGCGTGGACGTGGCTGTTGGAGGAAAGCAGCTCATCGCGCCCCCCCAAAACAAGGCCTGGACCCACCTTGCACTGATAGACACCTGCCTGTTCTGTCCTTCAGACCCACCAGACCATTGTGGTGCAGCTTCTCCAGTCCACCATGAGGCTGCTGGAGTGTCCCTGGCTGCAGCAGCAGCACAAGAGCTCGGTGGAAGCCTGCATCCGCACACTGGCCATGGTCGGTAAGGAGCCACGCCGGGGTGATGCTCCCTTCTTCCCCACCGACCAGGAGGATTCAGCCACCCTTGGCTGCCACTGCTCCAGCAGCGAGCAAGAGCCATCGTCCCTGCTACGGGCCTTGGCAGGGTGCCCCAGCGAGAGGCTGCTGGCTGGGAATGGGGAAGTTTTGGCTCTGGGATGTGCTTTTTTTGAGCTACATCTTCGGGTGTGACCAGGGTGGCGTGGGGATGAGCGAAGCCTGGGCTTGGTTGGGAAATCCCTGGTGTGTCCCAGCTGGTGAAGGGCCTGGAAGCAAAGCCAGCGTTTATGGTGGTTTTCTCTCGCCAGTACTTTGCCCTCAATCTGCTTGTGGCTGCCTGACTCAGGACAAGGGTTGTTAGCACTGAGTCACTGTGTGGAAAGGATTGCTCGGTGGTTAGACACTGGGTGGGGATTTCCCTTTGTAATTTGGGGCAGGGTGCTTACAACATCTCTGTGCCGGGCTTTCCCAACCAAAAACTTGAGGTGGTGCCTCTTTCCATCCTACATGGGGCTGGGAGGGGGGCTGTGGGCAATGTTGTGCTGCAGCGGAGAGGGATGAATGGAAATACTCCACCCCTCACCATCCTGGAGGATTTTACGCTCGTATTTAACCCAAATCTCTGCTGCAAATGAAGAGCTGGTGAAGGGGTGCCCAGCCCACGGCAGTGTGGTAGGACCCAGGCGATGGGGTGGGCTGGGTCGTGGCTGTCCCCAACCCTGACTCTGTGTCCTGCAGCCAAGAGCCGCTCCATCGCACTGCCCATGGACCTGGACGCCCACGTCAGCTCCCTGCTCAACAGCAGCTCCACCAGCACCGTGCAGAGGAACACGTCCAGCTACAAGACGGCCACACGGACCTTCCCCCGCGTCTCCACCACCCCCAACCAGTGGGACTACAAGAACATCATAGAGAAGCTGCAGGTATGGGGCAGGGAAGCAGCGGTGGCATGGATCAGTGCGTGACAGCCAGAAGGTGCTGGCGTTGCAGGGGTCCCTCTCCCGTGCTCGTGTCTCTTAGGCATGCATTGGCCCTAAAGGTGTGTGCTCTGACTTGTAGGACATCATCAACGCCCTTGAGGACCGCTTGAAACCACTGGTGGAAGCTGAGCTGTCTGTCCTGGTGGATGTCCTCCACCGGCCAGAGCTGCTTTTTATGGAGGGGACAGAGGCGTTTCAGCGATGCGAGAGTGGAGGTTTCCTGTCCAAGTGAGGACATTTTGCAATTGGCCAGGGGTTCCTGGGAGTGCTGGGATGGGCTGGTGACCTTCATCCTTTGTGGGTTGTGCATCCCAGTGTGTACCTGCAGCCTGGAGGGATGGTGGGGGACGGTTCCTTCAGGGACCCCCTTGTCCCTCTCGGCTGTGTGACAGTGGCTCTGCTGTGCCAGGCTGGTGCAACACACCAAGGACCTCATGGAGACGGAGGAGAAGCTGTGCATCAAGGTGCTGAGGACATTGCAGCAGATGCTGGTGAAGAGGAACAAATACGGCGAGAGGGTGAGCACCATGGTCCCATGGCACGTCCCCAGCTCTGCTCCTCGTTCGTGCTGGCAGGGCCCTCCCTGCTGCAGCCCAGGGGTGCTCAGCCTCGTTCCGCTCTAGAGCTGGCCCTGGCGTTGGGAGATTCATGACGTTTATTTGTCTTGGCAGGGCAACCTGCTGCGGAAAATGCTCCTGAACAATTACCTGCAGAACAAGAAGTCCAGCTCCAAAGGGGAAATCGTGGATGCTGCTGGGGGAGGTGAGTGCCCCTCTCCTGCGCCTTCCTTGTCTCTCCGTGCTGCTCACACACACCTTGAATTTCTGGCTCCCGAGCCTCGATGGAATCAGGTCTGGAGCTGGTTGCCATACTCCCACCTCCATGGGAGTAAAGGATCTGGGGAGGTGAAGGGATGGGACTCAGATTCCCCTAGCAGTGATTTAGCTGTGCTCATTCTCCTGCACCACCACAGTATCACATCCATCCGTGTCCTATCATGCAGGCCAAGACCAGGACTGGTCTGCTATCGCTGCTGTCCAGTGCCGGCTGGACCGAGAAGGGGCCACCAAGCTGGTGGCTGACCTCATCATGAACACCAAGAATGAGAAGATCTTCCAAGAGAGCATCCTGCTCGCCATCCGGCTGCTGGACGGAGGCAACACCGAGATCCAGGTGCTGAGCCCTGGCTGTGTGGTGGGCACCAGTCGGAGGGGGATTGGGCAGCCATGGTTTGATGTGTGCAGTGTAACCGCCCCAGCCCTTGGAGGACGTGGGTGCAGTCCTGGGCTGGCCCTTGGGCAGCAGGCTTTGCCAGAATACCGTTTGGTTGCATGTGTTTGCTGGCCATCCGGAGGAGGAACTGCAGAAATCTGTCTGGTTTTGAGTTTTCCAGCTCCATGGCTGGATCGAGCTCGAGGGCTGGATGCTGCAAAAGGAGCAGGTTGTTGCAGGTTGTTTCTGGAGCAATGCTGATGCCCTCTGCCGGGTATTGCTAAAATGGCTCAGGGCTGCAGCTCTTGGGTGGTAACTCATGGGTTATCCTGAATCTTTTATCACAGGAAAGCTGAGAAATTGTATGTGCAAATAACAGTAGGGTTCTAGGCCTGGAGCTGTTGTAATTGCTGCTTGCTCTGTCCTTAACGCTGCTCAGGGTAAAGGAGAGCGGTGGCAGGGGACGATCCATCCCTGTAAATCCAAGAGGACTGTGATGTCTGGGGATGCTGCATGGAAATAAACCTGCTCACCAGCTTATCTCAGACAAGGTCTTGAGTGCTGGAGGCTACCAAATCGGAGGGGCAGGCAGGGACAGTTCGGACCCCATGGTGGAGACCTGAATGACTGTCCTCCCTCCTCCCAGAAATCCTTTTACAACCTCATGACGAGTGACAAGAAGTCTGAGAAATTCTTCAAAGTTTTGCATGACCGGATGAAGAAGGCGCAGCAGGAGACCAAGTCTACGGTGTCTGTGAACATGAGTGACATCGGGAACAAGCCTCGTGAGGACAAAGACGAACCTGACCCCGGCACCAAAGGTACAGGGCCCTGTCCCTTTGGTAGAGCCAATGTCTGTCTCGTTGGATAGCCCGATGCTAACGAGGTTGGATTGCCCTCTAGGACAAGGAGACACCTTCCTGATGCCTGGCACCCCCTCCCGATACCCGATGGCCATAGGGCTGCGCAAGGGCCACGACACTGGGGAGCAGGGCCAGAACAATGAAATGGGGGTGACGGTCCTGATCATGGAGCCCATTCTGCGATTCCTGCAACTGCTCTGCGAGAACCACAACCGGGACCTGCAGGTTGGTGATGGGGGCTGGGTGTCAGGACAGAGGCCGTGGGACTGAGGTGTGGGAAGGCTGGGCTCTGCCCCAGTACGATCCAAAAAGCCATTTCACCAGCCGCTCCGTGCCTCGGTTTCCCCATCTGCAAATGCACCTGCCCTTCTGGATAACTTTTGGTGCTGTGGAAAGAGCTGTTCGTGGCATGACTGTGTGCTGCTCTCGGAGGTCTGTACCTTACAGGGGTGGCCCCAGCCCAATTCTCCATCGAGCTGCAGCTGGAGGCGGTGTCAGGAGGGGGATCAGGGCTGACTCCCCCATCAGAGCGATGCCGCTCAGCCCCGTAACTGCAGGCTTTGCTCGACAGAACTTCCTCCGGTGCCAGAACAACAAGACGAACTACAACCTGGTGTGCGAGACGCTGCAGTTCCTCGACATCATGTGCGGCAGCACCACGGGGGGGCTGGGGCTGCTGGGCCTCTACATCAACGAGTACAACGTGGCCCTCATCACCCAGACCCTGGAGACCCTGACCGAGTACTGCCAAGGGCCCTGCCACGAGAACCAGGTCTGTGGGTATCCCTGCAGGTCTGGGTCCTTCCTGGCATGCCTGGGGCGTTTCACTGCGGATCAGGGCTGCCCAAGGGAGGATTTGGAGAGGGGGGGGGGGGGGGGGGGGGGGGATGCGTGGGAAATCAGCAGGGACAGGGCCAGATTTTGGTTTCAGGGTGTGAACAGGAGCAGAATGTGGGCAGCAGAGGATGCCAGGGATGCTGCTTGGCTAGATAATGCAGTGGTGCAAATAGGGGTTAAATAATATAGTGGTGCAAATTGTGTCCAATCCAAGGAGACAGGGGGTCTGGGGCTCCTGGGGTAGTCAGGCAGGGTCAGTGCTGTAGGCAGGGCACTTTTTTGGTCCTGGGCTGTGTTGGGGGGTGAAGCTGGGAGGACTGGCAGCATCCATGGGATAAGACAGTGCATTGCTCCCCCAGAGCTGCATCGTGACCCACGAATCCAACGGGATCGACATCATCACAGCCCTCATCCTTAACGATATCAGCCCCCTCTGCAAGTACCGGATGGACCTGGTCCTGCAGCTGAAGGTAGGCAGAGCCTCGGGCTGGGATGGTGGGCACGTGGGTGTGTGTCACTGCGTGGGCTTGCTGGCATGGCCAGGGGGTGAGGTGGCTGCTGTAGTGGGGACTGTGCATGTGTCGGGTCCTTGAGCGTGGGAGTGTGTGGGCTTGATGGGACAGGGCTGGTGCATCTCCACCACGTGAGTCTCAGATGCCTCGAGCACAGGGGAGTTACAGCTGACCAGGGCCCGGGGGGGTTTCTGCCCACTCCAGAGCCCTGGGCAGGGGCAAGGCACAGCTCCCCTCAGCAAGGGCTTCTCCTCGCCAGGACAATGCCTCCAAGCTCCTCTTGGCCCTCATGGAGAGCAGACACGACAGCGAAAATGCCGAGCGGATCCTCATCAGCCTCCGCCCCCAGGAACTGGTAAGGGCTGACAGTGAAACATCCCCAGCCTCCCCCCTGGCCCATTGCTGGACCTCCTGCCTGCAGGTCCTGATGCAGTTTCTGGTTTGCAATCCAATAACCATCTCAGCTGTCGCACCACTGGTCACCACCTTATGCACAAGCATCCTTGCCTAACGGTTTTCCCAGAGCCATTCATGGCTAGAGGAGGAAAACGAGGCAAGGAGATAGACAGAAGCTCACTGTCCCTCTGCTGCCTTCCAGGTTGACGTGATTAAGAAGGCATATCTGCAGGAGGAGGAGTGTGAAAACGCTGAGGTTTCCCCTAGGGAAGTTGGCCACAACATTTATATACTGGCGCTGCAGGTACTGAGCTGTAACAGCAGGGTCCCTGCCAGGCTGGGCTCCCCGTGCTGTGCTGGGCTCCCACTCACAGAGTTGCACATTTTTCTCTATATTTATTTACATTTCCTCCAGCCAGGCTGGCCTTCTTGGGGAGGCGCATCTAGGAAATGTGCTTTTGGCTCCTGTGAAAAGCCAGTCCCCAGGCTTTTGGCACTCCCACTCCCTTGTGCACCCCATATCCCACTCCCATACTCACCGGTGGCTGCTCACCAGCCTGTGCTCACCCGGCTATCACTGTCCTTCTTCCAGCTGTCCCGACACAACAAGTCTCTGCAGCAGCTCCTGAAGCCGGTGAAACGAATCCAGGAGGAGGAAGAGGAGGGCATCTCATCCATGGTACGGAGGGGCCTTGGGAACGGAGGCAGAGCCCCCGCAACCTGTCCTGACCCTGACCAGAGACCGCAAAGAGTTGCTTCTCCCACCCTTGCTGAGTCACCCTGGGTTTTGTTGTTTAAGATTTGATGGGTTTTGGTATTCCCCAGGGGGACTAAAGAAAGAGAAACTGCTCAGTGCCCTTGTAGCCCAAACTACAAGCCCAAAGGCATAACCAAGCTGTGGAGAGCTGTCTTTATGGGGCTGCCCAAGGAAGGCTCAGCTGTAGGGTGATGTCCAACTCACTGCAGGGACAGGCTGGTGGCCCTGACAGGGTCCCTGCTGGTACCCATTTTCTCCCCTTCCCTTCAGAAAAGGAAGGGCTGAGTCCTTTGCTGTTGTTTCTTGCCTATCTACCTTAGATCCCTAATGAGATTCAGCAGTAATATGATTTCCCTGCGGTTTTATGGGCATTGATTTGTAATTTGTGGATTAGCAGCATTTGGATGTAATTATTGCAGGGAATTGAATGTCTGTCACCTCAGGGAGGGCTTGTACCCCTTTAGGAAGCTTTAATTCATTTGCTTTTCCCTGAAACCTTGTCAGCTTTGGTAGCTTTTGAGGAACGCTGTTCTCAGTGCAGAGTTAGACCTGACCCCCCGGCTGAGGCCACTCTCATCCTCTCTCCCTGTCCCCACATCCCAGCTCAGCCTAAATAACAAGCAGCTGACACAGATGCTGAAGTCGACGGCCCCGGTCCAGGAAGAAGAGGAGGACCCACTGGCATATTACGAGAAACACACATCCCAAATTGAGGCAAGACGTATTAGCTGTTGGGTTGCCAGTATGCACATGGTCGGTAAATCCCACATGTGCTCCAGCTTCTTCATGCCCAGTTATTTTGCACCAGAAGCTTTCCTATCCCTGTGTTGGCAAGAAGCAGACGGGCCCTTTGCTCTGCAGAGAGCTGGAGGCGTTAGTGCAGAGCTGGGGGCACAAGCTGTCCCCCAGACCCTTCCTCTTTCTCCCACCAGCAGCTGGGATTCAGCCATTTCAGCAGCTCCGTCCCTGCTTGCCAGCATGATCCCCTTGCAGATGAACCAGCAAGGGTTCATGCACTCTCCGCTTTCCTCCAGCACAGCCAGGGCTGCCTTTCCTGAGTCGATTTGTAGCATTATAGACAAGTGGCTGATGATGTTTGGATCCTGGTGGAGTGGGAGGGAGGAGGGGAAGGCACATCTGGGTCTAGGAAAGAGGAAACCAAAGCCTGGCAGGGGCAGGAGCTGACGGCACCCTCCCCTTCGCCCTGCTTCCTGCAGATTGTGCGCCTGGACCGAAGCATGGAGCAGATAATCTTCCCCGTGCCTGGCATCTGCGAGTTCCTCACCAAGGAGACCAAGTACCGGCTCTTCACCACCACAGAGCAGGATGAGCAGGGCAGCAAAGTCAGTGATTTCTTCGACCAGTCGTCCTTCCTCCACAATGAGATGGAATGGCAGAAGAAACTGCGCAGTAAGAGCAAACCAGACCTTCCCTTTGGGCTCCCCCGGGCCAGCACAAGCTCTTGGCATAGCCCTTGTTGTGAAACTGGGAGGCAGCCCTGCTTGGGAAGGGCTGTGAACCCTGGTAGCAGCCTGGAAGTCACATCCCTGTGCTCCTCACTCTGTAGAGCAGTTTGCAGGGGGCGGAGGTTAATCAAGATCCCCGGGCTGTATTTCCTCCATGCCTGTTAGTGCAGCTCCTCAGTAGTTTGAAATGCATTTTACAGCACGTTCACTGGGATTACACCTGCAGGTGTTTTCCCCTGGAAAGCCCTCTCTTCATTTGTTTTTAGTTGCCTTCTCCTAAGCCAGGATCTAGCAGCTACATATGGGAAATAAAACTTGTTTCTCTGCACCCTGCAGACCTGCTTAGGTGCTTTCAGGGCTGCATCAGGACGGAAATCCTGGCTTAAAATAACAGGAGCTCAGTGAAGAGTCACACTGTAAATACTGTGATGCAGCAAAGGAGCAGTGTAGCAGCTCTGAAAACACTTGCAGATCCAGTCAAAACTATCTCAGGAATTCAGCAGGAAACAAGTTTCCAGTATGGATGGGAAATTGCTGGCTGGGTCTCCTCTGGGACCAAGCACTAGCACTGAAAACACAGAGACTGTTGTTTTGAAGGATGTGAGTGGTGAGGCTGTAGGATGTGGGAGATGGGGAGGAGGGGGAGGAGGAGAGTGGAGCCCATCTGCTTCCGAGGTGCCAGAGCAGGTCAAAGGGTCGAGAAGCCAAGAAATGTGAGCAGTAACATCTTGAACTTGCACTCCTATTTTAGCAGATGAGGAGAGAGCTTTTATTAATGTTTTGAAGGAAGTGTGAGGCCGGGGTCCCTCCGGGCCCTCTAGCTGTACTGAGCCGAGCCCTTCGGATGTCTGGGAGGACAAAGCCTTCCCCGGTTGGCACAAGGTTGGCTGAGATTTGTGTATCTGCCTCCTCTCCTTCCAGGCATGCCGCTGATGTACTGGTTCTCCCGCAGAATGACACTCTGGGGAAGCATTTCCTTCAACCTGGCTGTCTTCATCAACATAATCATTGCTTTCTTCTACCCTTATGTTGAAGCCACTTCCATGGGTAAGTGCCCCAGCGTCTGCTGCTCCTTGAGGTGGAAGAAAAAGGGGACCTTCATATGCAGGAAAACCAGTCCCCTTACCAGTACTCTTCTCCACCCTCAGTCTTCTTCTGACTCCTAAAGCCCCAAGTATTTTCTGCTGGTCCAAAGGAAGGGATTGAGTCAAGATTTCGGTTGCCAGCCCTCCCACTGCTTTCTTCTTAGGAAAAAGCCTCTTCTCCCTGGGCTGCACTTTCCCTGTTTGTAAAAGAGGGGAAGCAGTGACAGAATACATACCTGCTGTCAGGCAAAGCCTCCATCATTTACAGTGGGTTTGAGATCTCAGATAAAAGATGCTAGAAAAATGTATCTGTAGGACCATCTTAGTCAATACAAGTCCTTGCAGTCAAGTATCATTTCTCTCTTTCTTCCCTCTGATGATCAGCACATTAGTTTTTCTGGACAGTCTGGACAGCAGGACAGTGTCCAGTTGGCAGCACGCATTTAATCTTGTGCCATTTAACTGCCGTGCATCTTATCTTCCCAGGAGTGCTGGATTCCCCACTGATCTCGCTGCTCTTCTGGATTCTGATCTGCTTCTCCATCATGGCCTTGTTCACTAAGCGCTACGGTGTCAGACCGCTCCTCGTGGCACTGATCTTACGATCGATTTATTACTTGGGGATTGGACTCACTCTGAACATATTGGGAGCTCTCAATGTAAGTTCCCCACGTGCTGGAAAAATAGCATAGCAGCCCATGACACAGGAGGCTGTTCTGCATTCCTGAAGTGCAGCAATCCCCACTCCCTCCCATTTCTGGTTGCCCCCCAGCTGACCAACAAGATTGTGTTCGTGGTGAGCTTCGTGGGCAATCGTGGGACCTTCATCCGAGGCTACAAGGCCATGATCATGGATGTGGAATTTCTTTACCATGTTGGCTACATCCTGACGAGCGTCCTGGGACTCTTTGTGCACGAACTCTTCTACAGCATCCTGGTACAATAAATGCAGATGTTTGGGGCATGGAGGTAGCCTGTCTGCCCCGTTAGAAGCTAGAAAGCTCCCGTGACTCCTTCCAGGGGCTGACTGATAACAGCAGTGAGAACAATTCACTGTGCTCTAATCTTTGTGAAGGCCGATCTTTCTGCCTTCCGACAGTATCTATTACTCTTTCTATCCTGGTCTTTTGCTTGGTCTCTCTTTCTAATCTCTACTGTGTACTTTATCTGGGTCAGCTGGGAGGCAATGTGAGCTGGAGAGGGCAGAGGTAGGGTGCATGTATCCTATTCTCGGCTCTCCTGCTGTGCATAAGTCACTTCATTCTTCTCTGCTTCCCTACAGTAAGCTGGGAAACTTAAATGCTTTATTGTGAAAGTTAGCCAAGGTCTGCTGAATGATCCAAGATGTCAGGATAAAAGAGGATATAGGTAGGCCAGGCATTATCAAGAAAAGCACCCCGCAGCATTTCTTTGCTCCTGGGTCCTTTCAGCTGTTTGACTTGATCTACCGTGAGGAGACCTTGTTTAATGTCATCAAAAGTGTGACACGGAACGGGCGCTCCATCCTGCTGACAGCCCTCCTGGCTCTCATCCTCGTCTACCTCTTCTCCATCGTGGGCTTCCTGTTCCTGAAGGATGACTTCATCCTGGAGGTGGACCGGCTGCCGGACAGCAAACCCAAAGGTTGTTCAGCCCTTTTCCTCGTTGGCTCCGGTGCTTGGGCTACAGAGGAGCCGGGCAGAGCGTGGGTCCCCTTCTGCAGCTGGACCATTGCACGAGACCCTGCTCCCTCCCTGCTGCAAAAGCACACACGTGTCTCTGTGTGTGTGTGTGTGTGTGTGTGTGTGCATGTGTTGGGTTTTATACTCTTGGCGCAAACTCCTGGTAGTAATGGTTTTGGGGTTGGCAGAGGAGAGAGCTGCCTGTGCCAACTTAGGGACCTTGTGCTGCAGAGCACAGGAGTTTGGGGCTAGGAGATTGTAGAGAAGGGGATGAACAGCTGCAAATGAAGTTTTAGCACTGTAGGTGTCTTACTGAAACTTGAGCAAGAGATTCAAAGCCTAGAAGAGGCTAGAAGGTGAAGCAACTGAAGAGCTTTACTGAGGCAAGCTGATGCTCTGACAAGGCTGTGGTGTCTTTTACTTCCAGATCACCCCTTGGGGATGCAAAGGAACATGGAGACTTTCATGGAGTCATGCAGCGGTGACAAAATTAGCTGCTCTGCTGTGCCCACTGCCTTGGAAGGTAAGTGAGCTCATTAGAAAGGTTGACTCTGTTGGCTGGTTGGGGAATCCACGATGAGCATCTGCTCGCAGGGGATTTTCTGCTGCGGCAGGAGTCGTCACTGCAGCTCTGGCTTCTTTGTAATGGTCTGGTAGTTAAGCCCTGTCTATGCTCTGGGGCTTTGCTTTTATTTCCCCCCTTGGTACTCTAGAAACAGATGCTGACCAGTGGGAACGTGCCTGTGACACGCTGCTCATGTGCATTGTAACTGTCCTGAACCACGGCCTGAGGAACGGCGGGGGTGTGGGTGACATTCTGCGGAAGCCATCGAAAGATGTGAGTTTGGGCAGCACGAGAACCCTTTCTTCTGCCAAGTTCTGCTGCATTTACCGCTGTGCAGATACCTTCCCTCCCTGGAAACTGTGACACTTCCAGCTCTGTCCCCCCACACTCTCCTCCAGTGCTCTCCTCCTCTCTTCTCCTCCCACACCCTTTATTCCTCCTCACCTGGTACCCTCAGCCCACGGCCTTGTGACAAGGCAGCAGGGTTGTCACAAGGGGCTAGAGAAGAGGTGGGCAGGAGACACACATTTATCCCTTTCATCCATTACAGGAGTCCTTGTTTCCTGCTCGGGTTGTCTACGACCTCCTCTTCTTCTTTATTGTCATTATTATCGTCCTTAACCTCATCTTTGGGGTCATTATTGACACCTTTGCTGATTTGAGGAGTGAGAAGCAAAAGAAGGAAGAGATCCTGAAGACCACGTGTTTCATATGTGGTGAGCACTGGCATCCTGGTGTACAGGAATTGCCCTAAAGCTCTTCCTCTTTTCTAAAGCTGAGGGAAGGAAAAAAGTTTTAGCTGGTTTCTGGTTTTCATTTGGTTCACAGCAAACCTTGAATCTGTTCACCAATGGGTCACTTGCAGTGTGAGGAGGCTTAAACAAAGACACAAACTGAGAGGGGAAATTATCTGTATTGTTCCTCACCTTCTGTTAATGAGGTGTTAAACTAAAATGCCACATTGTGGAGTTTTTGTTGCTGTGCATCTATCAGTCCTGAGACAATCACTTAGGCAGGGGGAAAAAAACACAACATATTACTAAGGAAATAAAATACAGAAAAAGTTCTGGAATGCTTTAAGTCATCGGAAGGCATCCAAAACAAACCGGAAAAGCCAATAAGTCTAGCTGCTTTTTCTTAGAAGATCCACTGGGTGCATGTTATGCTTTTAGATACATAGGCAGGAAGCATAGCTAGCAGTACTTAAAATAGAAGCCTCCTGACTATGCAACTGGGTTATTTTCCTCCTGTTTTGGATGCTTGTCGTGTGCTCAATGCCGACTAATTATTAAAAGTGCTTCTTGAAAGTCACACCTGGGAGAGGATGCAATTATCAGTACTTCCTTTCACATTTGTTAGCTCACTTCTTACCTTCTTCTCCCCTCCCCATCTCCTCCCTCTACCTCCTCTGTTCTTGACTGTCTTTCCCAGGACTCGAAAGGGACAAGTTTGACAACAAGACAGTGTCCTTTGAGGAGCATATTAAATATGAGCACAATATGTGGAACTACTTGTACTTCATAGTGCTGGTGCGAGTGAAGAACAAGACAGACTACACAGGCCCAGAGAGTTACGTGGCGCAGATGATAAAGGTACGTGTCCTCTCAGGGCAGCTCTTCCACTGTTGCAACCTGCCTACCCTGGGGAGATATTTGAGAACAAGGAGCTTGCCAAAGAAAAACAGTTTTGAGAAAGAGCTTTTGGAAAATATTTAGTAACACTATTGTGCCTTAGTTCTTTCTTAGATTGGTTATTTCCACTTTGCAATCTCAGCCAACACCACATTGTCTCTTTGATGTTTTGTACTGAGTATTTAAGGATTGAACCAAGGGCAGAACCAAGCAGTAGAGTGTGCCTTCAAGGTGATTTCAAGACAAGAGAGGGAAAGGAAATTTAGAAAAGAAAAACTTCTGTACTTGAGCCCAGAAAGCTATAAGAAAAAAAAAAACAAAACAAAACCTAGAATTGGAAAATTCGCAGATGCAGACAAGCCAAGCCATTGAGAACTTCTTTAATTCCTAAGCACGGGCAGGCTTCCTGTTAAATCCTACCAGGTGTCTTCCCTCCTCCTCCCCCCTCTCCAACTCCCATTCTCCACGGTCACCTTTCCAGAACAAGAACCTTGACTGGTTCCCCCGGATGCGAGCCATGTCGCTGGTCAGCAATGAAGGGGAAGGGGAACAGAATGAGATCAGAAATCTTCAAGACAAACTCAACACAACGATGAAGCTGGTGTCCCATCTCACCTCCCAGCTGAATGAGCTGAAGGAACAGGTACAAAACACTTTTAAAAATAGGAACACTTGAGGAACACCTGACTGTAGAAACCTGCCGTCCTTACCAAAATAGACAGCAATTGCAAGGAACAGGAGGCGGAACCAGCCCAAGCCAGTACAACTTCAGATACAAAGCAAAGGTCTCCTGCAATTTTTTTTTTTTGGGGGGGGGGGTGTGGTCAGGGACATTTGGGATGTGTGCTTTTTGATACTTCAACTTTCTCATCAGCTAGAGCCTAACTCAGAGGGTTTTCTGGCAGATGCTTAAAGCAGCCATCAGTCACACACTTGAGGAGCATGTTAGTGAGTAGAAAGGTGACCTGGTTTCCTACCTCACTTGTGTCCTTGCTTGAACTCTAGATGACAGAACAACGGAAGCGCAGACAAAGGATGGGGTTTGTGGATGTCCAGAATACCATGAACCACTAAGACACACAAGAAGCATCAGCTTCACTCACAGATGTATCAGCTAACGAGGCTGCTTGTTCCCGAGTTCCGTGCGTGGATGTCGCTGTCAGAAAAAGATGGACCATGCGGAAGGGCTTCACAGTCAACATTTTCCTTAGTGCTTGCAAGCAATTCAGGAACCAGGGACCAGCCAGGACTCCTCACAATACCTGGACCCCCACGTTACTCTAATGCCCTTGTAGGAAGATAAATTATACAGGACTTTTATTCCTCATTGCAATAACTCTTTATTTTGCAAATGTGGAGGGTTGTATCTTTATCTCCATGCGCTACATTCTGGTGGCCTCCCCCTCAGGTGTAGTGTAACTAGCTGTAGGGCTGCAGTATTTAACTTATTCCAAGAGTGGCACTAGTACACGTGGATCGTTGCAAACCAGCCATCGTATTTGCCGTACCTGCTCCATGCTGATCCCTCTCCATTTAAAGAATTCTGTTCATCACTGGGGCGCAGTAAAGAGGAGCTAAACTCAAGGAGATGGATTTGTTACTTTAACTCACCAGATGAAGATGAGTATCCAAGCTTGTACTAGTGTGAACTAGTCTTTTGCCTTCTGTGGACCAAGAGTATCTGGGCAGCAGTAGTAGGAGGTTTACAGGAGTTCACTGTGAAGGGGTGTCCTGTGTTTTAGTTTCATCTCTGGTGTAATGTTTTACTTTTTTTTGTTATTGTTGTTACTTAAGAACCGAAGTGTAAATTGCCTTAACTAAATTAAATACAAAATCATGTTATAATAAAAACTTAAACATGGTAGAGAAAGCTCCCTCCCTGCACACTCTGGTATGTAAAGGGGCTGTTCTGTATTTCCATTTATAACAATCCAAGGATCTGAAGCCAAACCGGGGCTGTATTACCCGAGGTGCTTCACAACCCAATGCTCTCAGCTCCAGCTGTTAAATGTTAAAATGTAGTACGATGTTCCAGTCAGAATATGAAGAACAATGTTACCATGAAGAACTACCTTGAACACCAGCCTTGTTTTCTGAAGCTTTGAATTAGAGCATGCTGCAAAGTCTCAAATTCTTTCACTACTTGCCAGAAAAACACTGTTCAAATACATAAAAAGGAGCAGCTGTTGGTGCTGCCTGGAGCCAAGAGAAGTCCTGGCATAGCTGTGTTCTAGACACTCATCCTTCCAACCCAAGCAGTGCTGTAGCTACCCCAGCTACATTCCTGTGCCTCTGCCTCCCAAGAACAGACACTGATATAAGCATTAAAGCTTTAAAAAGGAATAAAAATAGGCCACAGAAATGGACTAATTACACTTGAAATTTGTTTATGGCCCTATATACCAACATGCCTTTAAATCCTATCTTTATCCCTCAGAGAGGCAGTAACCCATACAGAAGCTTCTTTTCACACTGAGGGAAATCTGCATAGAGCTCAACCAGCAATACACCACTGCAGCACTCCACTGAAATCTCAAACTCTTACCCTGCTCCACTGTTAACCATGGTAAACAGTCAACCTCAGTCCCCTCCTGTTTCTTCTCATAAGGGAAATAAATGTGATAATTACAGTTACTCCTCCTTCAATTTCACTGCTACCAGTGCTAACACACAGAAACACAAGCACAGCTGTTTTCACATCATCCCTATTGTTACCTTCACAGCAAGTTTCAATCTAACATGGTTGCACCTACTTGCTCTGTGCATCTCCTGGTTGTTTCATTTCTTGTAATACAAAAGATCAGGTCTAACACCACAAGGTGCTTTCCTCTACACTACATTGCTCCAATATGGTTTCAGGACAGATGTGTTAAGCTATGTCCTAGATTTTCAGGAAAAAAACAGAGGGAGCACCAAATATGAAGGCTGTAAGGTGTAGTTCTGAAGAAAAATGCTGTTGCTAAGAGGAATAAGTGGTTTTATTCATCATGGCAACATACAGTGCTTTAGGAATATATACAGTGGAGAATCTGGGAGTTAGCCTATCACTTTGAGTCCTCTTCAGGTTTCTTGGCATAAAACTTTTCTCGCAGTTTTTTCCATGTCCCTTTTTTCATGTCTTCCATCTGTTTCAGAACGTCTGCAAAAGGAGAGAGATGGGGAAAGAGGAAGAAAAGCAGAAAAAGCAAAGGAATGAAAGCCCTCTTATAAAAGCTTTGCCTTACATATATTCTCCTTTTTTGACTTTTCATCTTAATGAACTTCTATTTCAAGGCCTGAGGCAAGCTTGTTTTCCCTTTCAGTCAATTGTGTGGGGAGTCCCTTATCACTAACAACTAATACTCAGTTTCCACACACTGCAATCAAAGTTAGGAACTGGAGAACAAAACCGCACTGGCTTCCTATACTGCACTTAATAAATGATCTGGCTGAGAGTATTTCTGCATCATGGTACCCTGTTTTCTCACAAAATCTTCTACAAAAGAAGAAATACTGACAGGAATTTGAACATGGTGCAACAGAAGTTGAGCTACATTTTGGAATGACATAGCAAATGTGCATTTCTTTGACATAGCTCCTGCTATCTGATCTCAAAGAGCCCTTGCAAACCCTTCACTGTTCCTACCCAGTGCAAAATACAATCGACTTTTCACCCTGATTGGTTACTGAAGATGATCTCAATTACTCCTGAACTTACTCCTCATTAAACATCCTAATATACTTGCACGGCAGTCCCATTCTGTTCTTTGGTCACAGGTGTTTAGTAGAAGCAATGCACTGGACATCACAAAGACTAGAACATACTTTATCTCCTGCACTGACTTATTCTTAAATCAAGCACAGTACTAGTACCTGTCGCTAGGATCATCTTGCAGTCTTCTACTGTCACTCCAGTGAAGCTTGTGTCTTTCAGGCGTGGATACTTCACAAGCAAGCAAGTAGGTGAAAGAAAGAGAGAAAAAGATATCACTTGTAGTGCATTAGAAAAGATAAAAATGTAACAATGTGGTAGAGACCAAGCTCATATTCAATCAAGCTCTAAGAATTCTGTTCATCCACACCAAGCACTATCATCTGCATTGTTCATACACGTCCCAGAGGCCAAGATGTCTGCAGCTTTCCCGGAGCAACTAAAGGCACTAGGTAGTGCTGCATCCCCCCTGACTGCTCATTTGTCTGTTAGACATTCCCAGCAACCCTGCTGGGACCAGGCAGCCAAGTGCAGTAAGTGATGACTCAGCCCCAGAAGATGGATGATGGCTAATGCCTAAGCTCACCTTGTTTTTGTAGTAGTTGGTATGGATTCGGACTAAGCTCTCATACATTCGGTCACAGGTCTCGGGGTCAGCAATCTGGAAAGGGATAAAAGTATCACACAAGGCTTATTTTAACCCTCCATAGCAACACCCACCTCGTTTCAAGGGTTGAGAGAAGGACAGTCAAGGAGCAGCTTAGGTGACTTTTCAGTGTAGTGTAGGATGCTGGTGACCCCTACTACACTGTCTCAGAATGCAGATAACTTTCTTTCCCCTCCACTTCTCACTAGCTTGGCCTACAAGAATAATGAGGCATGTGATTTCCAGAATGGAGCTTAAGCTCTGCTCAAAAAGATTTGACAGATCAACTGTGAATACACAGTTAATGAGAATACCGCAGGACAGTTTTCTTCTCACGTATATTGGCCAGGGCTGTGAAATCTGAGACCTCTTGCTCAAAAGCCAGTTTTGCTGCCTGTTTTATTCTAAAACATCAAATAAGACAATGTACTAGGATGGAAGTTAGAAAATCCTGGTGCAGGCTAAAAATAGTTTATAATGATTAGGGAAAAGCAGCATGAGAGACACTGAACAGCTTGTGAAGGGTAAATGTATTTCTATTTTGGTCTAGTAAGTTGGAAAGATCTTGCTAATACGTAAACCACTGCTAGGTGCCTTGGACAGGTGCATCTGCCTTGAAGAGCCATCTATTTAGCAGCGTGAATGGCACGTCATCTTGGTTTTCTGTTTTACAATGGGGGCCGACTCAACCAGAACTCTGCATTGCTGCTCGATGACATCAAACATAAATTATTAAAGTGGATACATGAATAAGAATAGTATCAACAGAAACACGTCAGGATAAAATGACATGGCTCATCTGTCCTTGGGACATTGACACAGGCTCAGCACAAGGCGGGTAAAGCCTCCTCTGCGCAAACTAGGAAAACTAAGGAAAGGCTCTCCTTATTCAGTAGGTAATGGCTGCTGCAGGAGAGAGGATATAGGGACAGACAGACTGTCAAGAGTGAGCACCATCACTCTGCAGGCGATCTTCAGCTTAACTTATCTTGCAGTCATATTTCAAATGACCCTGCTAATGTTTTAGTAATGATAGTAGAAATAGCTATTAAATGGGTAGCAGAAACAGTACTTTCCCCCCACCCCCCGCCAAAAAAAAACCAGCAAATCTTATTTCATGTGAATAAAACAGACATTAAACTGATACAGTATCCTTTATGGTTCTAGTTCTCTTCTCAGACATTCCTCCTGCTGTCTGCCAGCACATTTCCCTTCGCTGTATTAAGCCTTTATACATACAAATTGACATCAGCGCTGCAGGCATCAATTTAGATTTTCAAGATGAGTGGCAGCTTTGGGTTCTTGTAGCCAACTGGTGCAGCATGTTTAGCTGTCCTGAGCATATCAAAAAGCAATAAGCGCTTTCCGAAACGTCTGCTGGAGACTATTCTGGTGACCAATACAGAATTAGGTGCCTATAATGGCCCCCTGAAGTAGAAAATGCATATTTGGAACAATGTTTTTATGCTAAGAAAGGGCCCATTTACATTCCACAGCACCACCTCCGAGACTGCAAAGGTCTGCAGCCCAAGTCAAGCATTAGCTTCTCTAATTTATTTCAGCACCCAAGCCTAAACTCCAACACAATTACAAGTGTAGCCCGAATACAATTTTATAACTGCTGCATCCTGACAGTGCCAGGCAATGCTGCATTTCACCACGCACTCCGCACTGCATCTCGCCATCATCCTGTCATTACGGTAAGCAAAACACACTGATTAACTCGATTCTAGGACAGCACTGACAAATTCACAGTGCTCTGCATCCCACTGCCATACCCACGGGGCTGGGGTTCTCCAAAACACACGGGGTGAAGGGTGCAAGAACTGGGTATAAACCACAGCTTGTCCCAGGCGAGGAACAAGCGATGGGGCTGGCTGGGGCCTGTGTTTCAAAGGCGAGCAGAGCCTTCACACACCGGCCTGTCCCGGGCCCCGAGGAGGCTCCGCGGAAACCCGAGGGGGGCTCGTTTCACAGCGGAGACCCGAGAGGGGCTCGTTTCACAGCGGAGACCCTCAGGCACAACCCAGCGAGCTCCAAGGCGAGAGGCGCTACGGGAAAAACCCCGTGCCAGCACCCACCTCCTTAGGTTTGTGCCCCAAAAGCGACACAGCCGCCTCAGAGAGATGTTAAACCGTGCCGCAGCCCCCCTCCCACCCACCGCCGTGGGCCGGCCGGGAAGAGGCGCCTGCGCGGCCCAGGCCCCGCCTCACACCCCCCCCTCCCACCACCCCCGCCACCCTCACCTGCGTGTTCTCCCCCTCACGAAAAGCCTGCGCCACCCGCTGCCGAAGAAAAACGCCCAGGTCGCGCTGCCGCTTCGTCTCCTCCACCGGCCACTCCTCGCAGAGCTTCAGGAACCGCCGGTACCTGGTGGCCGCCATCGCGGGGGGGGGGGGGAATCACGTGACCTACGGCAGGCGAGGGGGGTCAGGCCGGGCCGCGCATGCGCCGCGCCTGCCCCGGCGGGAAGCGGGGCTCCCCCTCAGCGCTGCCCCCCGAAAAGGGGGGCTGGGGAGCTGCCGGGGGGCTGTCGTCCCCCCCACCCTTTCTCCTCCTCCTCCTCCTCCTCCTCCTCCTCCCCGCGGTCCCCGGGAGTGCTTTCGCTGAGGGCTGGGAGAATCGCCAGGCACTCGGGCCCCACGTCGCTAAAAGGGGTGGGGGGGGGTCGAGGCCTGGGCAGCACCGGGCGGACTCACAGCCTGCTCTGTGTTGTTAAAAAGCGGCTGAGGAGCAGCCTGGCTTTGCCCCTGCGTTTGTAAGGTCTCTGGCCGTGCTGCCAAGCGCTCTGCCTTGCGGGGCTGGCACAGGGACCTCGCTGCAGATACCCGGGCCAGGCAGCCAGCAGCGCGACACGGAACAGCCACCTCAGTGCTTGGTTTCTGTCCATTTTAAAACCTAGAAAGTCTTGCCTGGTTTTCCCCTTCTCCACGTGGAGTACATAAGGTTGTACACTGGCTCAGCGCTCCTCCTCTTGGCAGGAAAATGGTTAAACACTCGGTAATGTAAAGAATGTAATATAATGCATTTTGCTTCAGCCATATAGGTGGATGGAAAGTATGTTAGTCTCCCAGTGCCCCATCAGAAGGGGAACTGAGATGAGGCTTGGGCGGGTGGGCTTAGGGCCATGTACAGCATACACCTCTGTTAGACAATAGTGCTATAGTATTCCTGGAACAATAGCCGAAGCAGTCAGATAACCAAGCACAGCCAGGAGCACGCTCCAACCCCTGGTGTTGAAAATTAAAGACTGAGGAAGATACTGAGCCTTCCTCCTGAGACCCCCAAAAAGACCCCCTCGAACCAGACTGCGCAGACTTGGAGGGGAAGGATCCGATGTTAACGAGTCCCCCGAAATAATAAAATATGTAAGAGATTTCTGAGAAAATTGATGAATGGGTAATTGATAAGGACTATAAATATCGGAAACCGCGGCTGAATGCGCTTAGTGGAACCCCCACCTTCCCTATGCGCCCTGTACCGTAATAAAGGGCTTTGCTTCACTAAAATTTGTCTCCCGACTGACTCTGTTTCTGAGCTATTTCCCACAATTAATTATGTGCTCGTATATAAGGGGTGAAAAAGGAGGGAGAGGGGTGCATTCTATCATTATTCAAGCAACAGATTGCTCTTTTCTTTCCGGGAGCAATGGCAGGCGAGGCGCTCAGCCAAGGGGGGTGTTTGGCTCTGCTGGGGAGGGGGTCTGGCTGCTGGTGTCGTGCTTAGACCCTTCTTCATCCTTCCCCACCTTCAGACCTGGCAGCCCCACGAGCTCATCCCACAAGAGGCTCGGCAGCGACGCAGATGCTGAGGTGGGTCTGTATAAACCCCATCAGCAGGACCACAGTGCCCGCGTGTCAGCCAAGCCCGTTGATGACTCAATCCTTTCACTACTGAAGTGGAAGGTTTGTGGCTTTTTTTATAGGCATCTGAGTATGGGCAAGAAATAGGCAGCACTGTGGACAACATCCAGTAAATAATGAGGTCTTCCCAGATGGACTTTAGGCCAAGTGAAATAATGCAACTGGGCCAGATGACTTAAATTTTCCAGCTATAAATTGTAGCCATTCACCAGCTGTATGCAGTAAAATACAAGTGAAGGGGTCTCCCTTGAGATCTGGTGTTTAAACCTGTGGAAATAACAGCTTACGTCAAAACATACAGCCCTAAACAAAAGATAAAATAATGTGAGGATGCTGTGGAAGTGAAAAAGAGATGGACAACAGGTAACAGTTACTTAGACAATTTTATTTATATCCCCACTCCCCAGTAACGGGGTTCTGTACCTCTGTTCCTTGTGTAAGGACTTTTTCAGGTTTCCCACACCGTGCAGGAAGGAATTACGTTTGTTTTGTAATAATAAAATCTGTCCACAAAAGCTGTAAACATTTTGAGTCTTTTGTTATTGTCTCCTTCAAACACACACACAATATTGGTATCAAATAATTTCTAGGTGACCTTTAATGTCTAGGTGACCTTTTTTTTTTTCTTTTTTTAAGCAAAAATACCTTGATGTGAATGTTTTTTTGTGACAGATATCTGACAGAATCATCGCATTCCCATACTCCCAGCCCCTAGGGAGCCCCTTGCTTATAAAGTTTCTGAAACATGCCCTGTTATAATCCCTCAGGGATATTAAACCTTTGTGAAGTCCAGTTCTTGGTCTGAGGCCCCCCTGCTTTTACACCTTAAGCAGCACAGAACCCCCTCAGCGTCTCATTTCCACACCTGCACTGTACGAAGAACACCCAACTGTCCTGCAGTGCTGGACAGGTGGAGTGTGAATGTCAGGGTGTGCGGTTTTTTTCTCTCCCGCTTGTGTCTTTGCATTCAGCCCGTAGCGTTGAGCATGAGTTGAAAGTAATGCTGCAATATGTTCAGTCCTGCCAGCTCATTTTAATAGTCTCACTCAGATGCACAATATCTCCTTAGCCCGCTTGGCTTCGTGAGTGTAGAGGTGAGCAGGTCCTATTTTATCATTAAGACTCTTTCAAGTAATGCTTTCTTTCGGCTCACAAATAAATCAAGGACAGCAGTAAAACAAGAAAGGAAAATAAATCTTCTGATTGATCGCAGACAGAGCAGATTCTTTCAGCTCTTTGCTTTTTACGCTTGAGTTCAGTAATGGCACGTAGCGTTTTTTGCACTTTCGTAGCAAGCTGTCCATGCTCTCATTCCAAACCGTGCACGTGACGTCCAGCAGCTGTGAGGGTCCCACACAACTGACCCAATGCGGTACTTCTCAGGGCTATCGGTCACTAGTAAATCCAGGCTATATCACAGAATTTGTCATTTTCCTTCTGAGATATTCTGAAGGATTTTGATGAGATTCTCCAGGCCAAAAATATAGCCGTGGTCTGGCCCGTCGTAAGTGGTGTGATTGCATTTGGAGCCTTTAAAAGTGGTGTGGGCAAAGTCTATCATCCGGACGTCAACTCTGGAGTGATTAGTGCTGTGTGACGCGGTGCGGTTTGGTTTTTGGAAGTGAAGGTGATTATCCAAGGGTGCCGTGTTCTCCTTGTGCTCCTGTCCATCATAAATGATGAGAAGTGAGCTGGAGTAGAACCTGTAAGAGCTTTGCTTCCTAATGACAGAAAGCAGAGCTTTTAGCCGCAGGATGATGGGCTCCAGGAGATCCGCTCGGAGGTGGTTACCGTTGCACAGGAACTGGTGCAAGGTCTGCCTGAATCCCTCTGGTGAGAGTTTCCTGCCGTAATACTTATCTTTGCAGAGGAAATGGCCAGTGTCCACTTGGTAAACCTTGAGGAAAGAGAGCAACAGTCCGGATTCAGTTGTTCAGCTTTCCCAAAGCTCTAGGTTTTGCCCTAATCTAAAAAGTTCAGACCCAAGCTGAAGAGTGGGACACAGATCCTCTGCAGTCTGGCATTATCTAGCAGTGCTGGCAGTGTCCTGCAGGCTTCTCACTGAATCCCACCTCCTGTCTTTTCTGGAGATTTAAACTATTCAATTTAAACCACTGGCGCAGATTCTTGTTGTACTGCTATAAATCACCCCTTTGTGAAACCCAAATAGCTGTAAGTCATAGCCGTGCCACTAGTGATTTACAGCATTTTCCCTCTGGCTATATGGTAGGAGTTTGCAGTAGTACAGGAATACCCCAGCTTTGCAGCTTCTTGCAATATGTAATGCACAGGTAGCCATAACCTTGCTTTCTTAAACACAGAGAGACAAGATGTAGACAGAAATTTGTATGTGAGGCTCTGGTAACGCTAAGAAATGAGGGAGTGAATTTAGAATTAGCTCACATGCCAGTTGTAATTTAAAGGATAATCTCCTCAACAGAAGGATGTCAGAGACCAGAAAGGGACACAAGGTTTGACACTGAGTGTTTATGCTGCTATATATGTGCTTTATAATCATCATTCTCATAATTATCCTTCAGGCACAGCAGAACAACATTTTGAAACCTGCTTGAGAAGTGTGAGTGAAACAAATGCATGGTTTTGGTTTGTAGGAGGAAGGGCGGTGATTTTGAGCAAGAGCAACCATAATATTTAGCACAAAATAAACCCCTTGCTCTTGCCGTGACAGGATGAGACAGCTCTGCAAAGGCACAAGCAGGGCAATGGGATACTCTTTTGTTTTTCTTTTCTGCGCAGCAGCCAAGAAGTGAGCATGAGAGGGGAATCTGTTCATACACAGGCAGATTCTCAGCTGGGGTAAACTGGTTCCAGCTGCTCATGCTGGTGGCAGTGGTGCGGACTGGTGCTTATGCAGCCACTGCTTGTGAAAGCAGCCAGATCTCCAGAAGCCAGAGGGATACGGGGAAAGGGTTACCCTAAATGTGCATATTCTATACTCTTCCCTACGCATCCTCGCCTGTTTGAGGATAGGACACACAGCTGAGTGACCAGTTCTTACAGCCGGTATTTGGTGGGAGATGAGAGTAAAACTGCTTCAATTTACACCAACAAAGAGTCCCTTTAGACTTCCAGCTTGGTTTCAAGCTGTGTGTCGGGAAAGCACTGAAAGGACCCAGGCTTTGTCTTACCTGCATCCCACAGACGCGAACTCCCAGAGACGCAGAGGTGCTTTGTTCACACTTCTTGATGTGCCGGGCTTTCTTCTCCTCTGAGGCATCATCGCCATGCTGCCGAGTTCCCATCTTTAAGTCCAGGATGCAGGGATAGTTGTATTTTGATACCACATTTTCAAGCAATAGAAACTCTGAACGTGAGTTAAGGGAAACCCAATACTTCTAAATTCTAATTGAAAGAGGTCTTAAATCAGAGCAACTGCTGACTCTCTCCATAATAGCTCACGACTCTAATGAGACTTTCTGAGCCAATTTTACCAACATGTCATTGCTATAGGCCCCTTGCTGCCAATTTCAGTTAATTTACTGTAGTACAGTCCTACCAATTAAAGCACCAACAGCTCCATTCTCCAGTGACACGATAGCCCTGGGCTGTCAATCCGACACCTTGCCTCAGTGCTGTACTCACTCCAGTGGGTGTGGGGGAAATTGTTAAACTGTATTACTCACATGACTGGTGGGTAATGAAGTGTAATAGGAAAATAAAAGGTGAGGCAGCTGCTAATTCCTATATAGTTGTGTTTTTAAATGCATGCCACAGGGATCCTTGACTTACACTGAATACCCTTCATGGGAAGTGGGTTTTTTTCTTTTTCTTATTTTTTTTTTTTTTTTATAAACAGTGGGAGAAGATAACAGAGCAACTATATTCTGTGTTTTCCCAGAGACTGGGCAGAGGAGGGATGCATACCCCTGCAATAAAACATACATTGATTACAAGCTGTTATTCACACCCAAGACTACGCTGGAGGGGAGAGAGGAAAAAGGATACGATGAAGTTTGTTCTCATTATGCTTGGAGGACATGCGGTTCAGGTGCTGCCTGTGACAGTGCAGTCCCCAGGGGTTGTAGCTGTTTCTTTCTGGCTGGTTTCCATTTGCATCTTCCAAAAGTGAATCTGTGCGGTACTGAAGGTCTGTCCTCAATAGCATCTTCCCCGGGCAGCTAGACAAAACACACAAAAGAACATGTTTGGTTTATAAACTCCAGAAGAGAATATTCCTTCCCCTCCTCTTTTGTAGAACCTCAAACTTGATAAAGTAAATTTTCAGGGACTCTCAAAGGAAACATGTTCATCATGTCCAACCTGCGGAGATCCTTTGTTACTCCGTAAAAGTAATTTTCAGAAAGCCAGCTATTGCTGGGTGCCAATATTTTCTTTCATTATCATTTCGAAGCGTGCTTGGCTCCCTTGAAAAGTGCCATTCGTAGCACCAATGACCAGCAGTCTCTATTTATCTACCTAATGGGCACAACACAGGCAAATTGTCCAACAATAGGAATGATTCCCAATTTAGAGGGGCTGGCTTCGCGGAGGGGAGGGAAGGAGCGATGAGGAGGTTTGTTCTCCTTGGAGGGTCATTCCTTGGTCTCGCTCATCCAAAAAACATAACTCCCATCACACCGAAGGCAGCAGTTTCACGGTAGCAGTATTGCACCCTTCAGTCATAGCTGAACCAGCTGAGATGAAAGATGTCTTGCAGAAAGTCTCTGCAAGCCCTAAGGTCGTGGTGTGCTTGCAAGCACCTCACTGCCCTTCGGAGACAGCTCTCCCCTGGGACAAGGACAGGGTTGAACCACCCTCGAGCGCGGAGTTGCTGCGTGGCTGTTACCAGCAGAAGGGTGTTACATGCTCTGTGCTTGGTGGCAGCTCTCCGGGGGCCTCTCCTCCTTCTGGAGCCTGCTGCGTTCCAAGGAAACAGGTTTAAAGCAGAGTTTGAGGCACATAGTTGAGCAACAGCATCTCAGCGATAGACAGATCTGCCCCGCTCCATCCAAAAACTGGGAAAGAGATGAACCACGAAGCCACCAGGCTGGCGTTTGCTTTTCGTCACCTTGAGCTTTTGCTCACTTTGCTTTAAACCAGGAGTTGTGCCACCAAAACCATCCCGGTTAGACCCGACCCAAAGCAGCAGGCGAGGACCAAGAGGAGGTTTTCAGGGAGCGTCCCACCCGCGTGCCAGGCCCTCACCTGTCTTTGAAGGTCTTGGTGAGCTGCGTGTGACTCCACTTGACGAGCGTGTGCTCGCTGCCGCTGCCGGTGCTGGCAGCCCACTTGCATTTGTGCCATATCGTCACCGAGGAGTCGCTGATGGCTTTATCCAACCGGCCGCAGCTCTCCGTCTGCAGGCTGGGGCTGGCGATCAGGGTCAGGTTGCCGAGGCTGTCCTTTTTGAGGTGCACGGAAACAACGCCTGGACCAAAAGGGAGGGAAAAACAAACGTGAATGAGATGAACTCATGGGTTACCATGCAGGCTTGCCCGCCGTCTGCACCAGCCCGAGGTGGTGCAGCCCTCCTGAGCGGGCTGGTGCTTAGCAGGACAGCTGCCTCCTCATATTTTAGTGGCCTCTCACACTGATCCCACTCTGATTTGAGGTCCAATCAACACCATTAGTCTGAGACCCTGGAAAACAGCCACAGGCTTTGCTGATTTTCCCTCCTTTTGAGGCACTGCTTGAAACCTGCCTCCTCTGAACATCATGTTCCTTTGTCCTCCATCCCTCCAGGCTCTTCTATGTCGCAAGTGACCCAGCAAAGACCCCTGTGTTGGACCAGGAGCTCCTGGCTTATTTATGACAAGGGATTTAGGTCTCACTTTTTAAGACAGGGCAAGGTTGGAAACGGTTTCCATTGGCAGGAAGCAGAGGGAGGGTCGGGGACCAGGAATTTTCCAAAGACAACCAGTATGCCAACTGCTTCCTTTAATTGGAGAGCCCCCAGGAGCAAGGGCAGAGGCATGTGCATGGGCTGGCAGCGCTGCCTGCATCTGCGATGCCCGTACATTGTCATGGTTGTGTCCTTCCCCAGGTGCCAAGGACCAGCATCCAAAGAGCCGATGGTGGGGACTGGACCTTCACATGTCAGGTGTTCACACACGAGAGGGGGGGATGTGACCATGACCGGCGATTATAACTTTCCACCCTACGTGCTTAAAACACCCTTGGGTATTTTAGCATTGCAATTTTCCCTGACTCTAACAGGAATCACAGGGCTCAAATGCCATTCAGCCCATCACAGATTTAGCCCAGTCTCAGCCCATCCCTGGCATGGGGATGGCTGCCTCCGCCTCTCAAATGACAGAGCAGGAATGGCCATGTCTCGCATACCAGACAGCTCTGACCTTTCTGGGAAAGGCTGATAACCGCAATCCTGCCCCTGCAGCCCGCTGGCATTTTTAGAGTGTCGCCTTTTGGGGCTCAGAGGGGATGCCAGCTGCGTGAGTCGCGCCCTGCTGCTTTCCAGTCTAGCTGCAGGAAGGCAGATCCAAAAGAGGACGGTCAAGGCTGTTGGACCAGCAAAACTCATCATTGTAAAGAGCCCTCGTTAGCAACACGTGGAGCTGCATTTTATCCAACTGTCCCCAGGGTACCCTCGCTTGGTCTGTTGGGCACTGCAGGGTGTCTTAATAAACATGGGAGCTCTGTTCTGCCAAGCAAATTTTCCAAAGCAAATAAATATGCAAACTCCCATCTCTCCATTTAAAGTGAGATTGTAGTAAGTAAACACGGACACAAGGGTTTGCCGTCTCTGTGTGCGCAGAGTCCTGCCTGCTGAGTTCTGCTGTCTGAGGGAGGTTTTCACCCCCTGAATTGCAGGAGCCCTGTGTGTCTGCAGCCACCGGCCGCCTCCGTTAGACTCGGGGTGCCCAGCCCTCCCCAGGCCCTGCACCCCATAACCCTGCGGCTCCAGCTGTATTTGGACACACGTCCCTCCTGCCCCTCGGCTCAGGCACCACAACCATTTCTGTTTCCTTTTGCTATAAAATCAGCATTAATCCAAACAACGTACCATGGCAGGCTCGATTAAATCGGCTAATTTTGCTCTGAAATGCAGGAGGAATATACACAGGCTGCTCTGCCAAGGGAGCTGGGCGGGCTGGAAACCTTAATTAGGGGGTAAGGAATATTTTTAGCTATCTCAGTCCTTTGCTTATGGTGATGGTGAGCACAGGGAGCTCTGTCTTTCTCAGGCACCAACATTACACACCTGATCTTTCACTGAGTCCCATTCGTAAAAAATCTATATTATAGATAACTGAGAGCAAGCAAAATTCCTATCAGCTCGCATGCCTGCTTTGAATTTTCAGGGGAGGTAGGCAGGAAAAAAAGCCAGTGTATCTTTTGCCTAAATCAAAGTCTTTTTATTTTTAAAAAGTCACTGTGAGGCGAACAGAGTCCTCGATTCCAAATCTAGCGCTACGCCTCAGTTATGGCGCTATAGCAGCCTGTAACCTTAAAAACTGTCCCAATTACATATCTGCAAGTCAATGGAGCTGTGCTGATTTACATAGTGCTGACAATCTGGCCCTAAAAACATTACATATATCATGAAACTAAGAGTTCTTAAGTATCTTATACTAATATGAAAATTAATGGAAAGATTTTCAAAGGCAAGAACGAGCAGTTAAATGGCAAGGGAATGTGATCCTCTCACTTCTTCCAGCTGGAAACTCTTGTCTTCAAAAATCTATGTCTCAGTCTGAAAAATACTTTTGTTTCCTGATGTGTTTCCATACAGGTTTTGCATATGTCCAGTGACCAGTGTGCGCAAAACAACCCTGTAGCACATGGCTACCAACCTCCTCTTCTATTGCAACAAGGAAATATCTATCTGGGAGCAAAGGTTTATTAAGCTACTCATTTTTGCTAGCCTTTTAGTGTCACCAAAACTTCAATCCCCCTCCTGCCCAGCACCGGAGTGGCTGCCAGCGGGTATTTACGGGTGCTGTCACCATGCTAGTGGCATCCCAGTGATCCTCAAGAGCATTTTGCTATGGAGCTCTACCCTCATGGATTTATTTTTACATTTACAAGTGCATTTATTTACTGCCACGTGCAATAGGAATCTGAGCAGAACTGAGCTTGAAAACAAGCCCAGCATCCCACTGCAAGCTCAGCTCGGGGCAGACAGAGGCTTACAAGGGGCTGGTGGGGGAAAGCCAGTCCCAAGGTCACCAACCTCCCTGAAATGGTTAAGTGAGCGCTAGACATTTTTTAAGCAGCCGACTTGGTGTTAGATTTGAATGATGACATTTGATCAACATTGCACATAATGTCATCATTACATAATGGTCTCCAAGCCGTCCCCACCCCCGCAGCCTAAGAATAGAGATGAGGAACATGGACACGTGTGAACGGGTGATGAAGACCTCAGGATTATTCCCCCTGATGCTCATTCTCCCCATCAACCTCGTGGGAAAATGTTCCACCTCTTTAATTTGCCTGGCATTCAGGGCTGGGACAGTTATAATCAGAATAAAAAAAATGTGTGTGCCCAATGCCAAATTGGAGAAGAATTGCTATTTAATTACCCCTCATTGCAAAACTCACTGGGATTTGCAACAGAAGAGAAAAAGGAGACCAAAAGTTATTAATAACCAGGCCACCCCTGAACTGATAAGCTGGGACTGCTTAACATCTTTATTAGAGAGACAGAGCAGGGCCCAGCTTTCCAGCAGTGAACTGTGGCCCTGGCTAAAGAAAATTGCTTAGAGGAAGACTTGTTTTCTCTCTTAAGCATCTTTTTAATATTGTCCCATAAATCTGCAAAGGCTCCTGACTTTCTGGGAAAGGGAGAGATTGGATTGGAAGCGCATTGAAACCTCAGCTGACACTTTGAGGTCTTTTCTGTAACGCTGAAGGACCAAAAGATATTTTAAGTTTTTACGTGACAGCTGAGCTTCTCGCCTCTCGCAAAAATCCAGGGTCAGGAGCTTTATGAGCGGCACAAGTCTGGCAGTAAAAGCAGAAATAGCAAGGGAATAAGAAAGGGAGGGAAGGAAGATGTCTTAAAAAATTACTAGGACCCCCACAGACACCAAGGGCTGCTTTTCAGTAGCTAAGCTGAGAAATTCATCTGGGAAAGCGATTCAGGGCAAGGAGAGTTAGGGACAAAGGAGGTGTCTGAAGGGCGAGACCGGGCAGTGGTGGGGGGCACCAAGCGGAGGGGCAGGCGGGAGGCTCTCCCCTATCCTGGGAAGGTCTCGCTTATGGCTGGATAGCTGCCTGGGTTTGATTTTTAAGAAGTGGTCTGTACCTCTGGTTTTCCAGGGACCAGTGCTCACAGGAGTCCTGGGGGGAGCAGGGCTTGGCTCCGGTGGAGCACCCAGGAAAAGCGATGCTTACTACATCCCTGGGCTGATTTTTCAGGCTCGGTATTTCATGATGGCCCCAAGGATCTCTCCCCCAGCTTGTGGTAGTGCCAACCCTGACCCTTTCCTTGCCCTCACTGACTTCTCTGCTTTTGAAACAAACCTTGACCTCTTCTAAAACCAAGGCCTGGAGCAATGGGGGCATGCACGTGGGGTAAAGGCACCCTTAGCTCTGCTCTTGGTACAGAAAAACCTTTCTTATCAGGAGACGCTAATTCCAAGCCCTACTGAACAGAGCACGTAATGTGTCAGACCTTGGGAATCCTGTTTTGGTCAAGTCCCTCCTAGTCCCTGCTTTCCTGCCACCATTCACATGCCATCAGACAAACTTGTGTGGAGCCATGACCTGCAAAATCCTCAAAGAAAACACTGTTGGGAAACCCCATCCTAGTCCTGCCCCTTAGTCTGTGTTTTTTCTGCGTTTACCCTCTTTGTCCCGCTCCTGTGTTGCTCAGGCTCTCAGCTCCCCAGGAGGGGATCATGTTCACGCGCTCAGCCTCCACCTTCTCATGCCTGTCCCCATCAAGAACAAACCAATTTCAGCCCCGTTTGACATAATGGGAATCCCCTGTGTTACCAAGTCCAACCATGGCAGCAAGGGGATGGGCAGAGGGAAGGATCTCCTGGTGCCATCAACCAGCTCAACCCTTATTAGACATCAGAGATTCCCCCACCACCACCAGTCACAGAGACCCAGCAAACCCTCCCAGTCTCACAGACCTGCTCCTGTGCACCCTCTCACCCGGGCAGCATCCTTGCTTAGCAAAACCTGCACAAGCGATGGGGCTCCCACTGCTCAGACCCAGTCTGACCGAGCCAGCCGGTACCTCCCACGCTGTCACTCGTCCCTCACCCCAACCTCAGGACTAACCCTGGGGACAACACAGCCGGCCCTTGGCCCCTTCCCCCAGCATCCCCACCCCCCCCACCCCCCCACCCCCTTACCTTTGTACTGGGGCGTGAACTGCCTCATGGCCAAGGGCAGCGACTCGTAGAAGCTCAGCTCCTGCGAGACCAAGGGCTTGCAGACCGTGTGCTCGTCGTACTTCATCATGCTCATGTGGCCGCCTACCTGGTGGACGAAGGGCTCCAGGAGGACCACGGCCCTGCTCTCGCTGGGGTCCAGAGGGCTCTGCCCCACCATGGTGCTGGGCGGAAGGCGGAGGGGGGCTCGCTCCTCTTTAGCAGCAGCGAAAGGGGGTTGGAAGCGGAGTTGAGGACATGCCGCGCTTGGGCCAGTCAACACCCGCTGTGGGTTTCCACCGGCAGTGTCTGCAAAACAGAGGGTACGGGGGGAGTGTGAGAAAGGGGGACGAGCCACTGCAAAGCCACCGTCTGCGCCGGCACCCCGGCGGGTGGGAGCACAGCCTGGCCTCGCACCGCTCGCCGGCAGCCGGGGCCGGGCGTCGAGGGCAAAGCTGGGCGGGAGGAGAGCTTTAGGTGCCCAGGGGCTGGCAGGAAGCCCCAGCCTGAAATGCAGAATCCAGAAAAGACCCAATTTAGACCTGTTGGAGGGAAAAAAAAAAAAAAAAAAAAACAGAGGGGAATGATCGAGAAGAGCTATCAAGTTAATGCAGTGGCCTCGTCAAAGCAGCTGGATCAGGGCATTCCTTGGACTGGTAGTGCCATGTTATTAATATGCTGTATTAATGACACCCCTTGCTGTGAAACAGCCCCAGTTTGCCTTACAAGACAGTGTTAATGATGGACTTAGTCTTTCCCAAGCTATGACATTTCTTGCAAAGGAGGTTTATTAATAAAGCCTCTGCAAGCTCACGTCCCCGGGCAGTCCCTTGCCTCTTAACACTGCCGATGGGGTTAGCAACATTTTCCGCACCTTCTAAAGAAACCTCAGTTTGGGATATTCCCTGTCATTTAACACCGGAGCATTAGCAGGAGTGTTTCCTCCACTGTGCTAAGACGTGGCATGAGGATGTGTCAAACCAGCACCGAGATGGTTCGCACCCAAGCGCCGGCTCCCCGAGCTCTCCAGCCCTGCCCTCTGCTACAACCCAAAGAAGCATCCAGCAACAAATCCATTCCTGATTCTAGTTCCTGAGAGAAATTCCTTCTTGATTTTGACAAGAACATGTCCTGGCTTTAAAACTGCAAAGCACATACATGGGCCACATCTGTGCCATACTGCCTCAGCAGCAGCACCCTGGTTTCTCTTGCAAGCATCCAGCAACACCCACTCCTTCACTTTATTCTTTGCAAGAAGCCCATGGATAGCTCTTGCTCTGGTGCACATCGGGCAGGGGAATCCCATGGCCACTGAGGAAGATAAAAAGGCAGCTGAACTAGTAGCTACACTGGAAAAATAGTCTGGCTTCATACCACTGAGGCAGTAAAATCAGAGGAAGACACTACAGACCTCAAACTAAGAGGGATGGGTGAAAAAAAAAAAATCATCATCCTTTTGAGGACTGGTCCATGTTCCTGCAGCCCTCAAAAATGGGTGTGCAGAGCCCTGGTTTGCCTGCCCCTGTTAACACAGGTGACTTTCTCTTTGTTCCTCCAGCTTCAGCATAGCTTGGGTAGTTTTGCATCTTATTTTTGCTAGCAAAACTCAGTGCAGTAGACCGTAACATCTTTGGAAGGTCCATTTCTCTCTAGCAAAGCCTCCAGGATGTGGTGTTGGGTGAGCGACACCAACTCTGCCAACCCCAAGCCTTGCTGGGACCAGAGCAGCACCATCACCCCCTCCTTAACCAGGAGACACCAAATAGCAGCGGGATGGGGATGGTGATACCTCCCTGTACCACGCCAGGAATAAACCTGGAATTTCCCATCACGGGCTGCCGGCTGCCAGTCGGCTCCCAGGTCTCTGCAAGCTGGGCAGGCTCAGCCTCTCCGCTGGTGCCAGCGCTTACAGCCCAACCTGGGAGCTTTATCTGCTGAAATGCAGCGTATTCCTCATCCTGCAACAGAGCCAAAGCTGCGCTGCTTAAATTTCCACTTCACGCTCCTCCTGCTGCAATTAAACCACCAAGCAAACAAGCACTCAGCGCAGGTGCCTGTTTTGTTTTCCGCCTGGAGGAGTGGGATGAAGTGGGTTGAAGGCAAAGGGAGAAAAGAAACACTCCTACCTCCAAAACACATGGAGCAGCTCCTTTACCTTCCCCCAAGGTGTTTCCCCCCTCCCCCCATTTTTCTATTCTTCCATCACCGCACACTTTGGAGAGGAATTTCTACTCTACAATTACCAGCCTGTACCGGAGGGAACAAAGCCAGGCCACTTAGATGAGTGCTTTTCAGCTGGGGAAGAAAGCAGCTCTTCAGAGCCTTTCTACAAGTTAATAAAGGCATTTAGCATTTTGTTAAGTTGTGGCAACTTTTAAAGAGGATTTCTTCCTTGAAAGCTGCAGGTTTGTTGTGTGGGTTTTGGTTTTGTTTTTTTGTTTTTTTGTTTTTTTTTCCCTCCTCCCTTCTTTAAAAAAAAAAAAAAAAAAAAAAAGGAGAAAAGCAAAAAGCAAGCGGAGCGGATTTGTCATAACACCTCTTCGGAGCAGAGAGCACAACCTGACTTCAATCCAGTATTTATTACTTCAGAAACAGTCCAAGGCTGAAACTCAGCTGACATAGCACACAATTCTGGCAACCTTGGCATTGCAAAGAGAGTTGGGGGGGAAAAAACCCCACAGTTTGATAAGGCTCTTATTGTTTTCTCTTAAGCAAAACCTCATATTTGTAGTAAGAGAAAGAGGTTCTTTTAATTCAGTTTTTGTTCTGAAGCAGCTTGTCCATTTGGAGCAGATAAATGTTACTGCAAACACTTACTGAGCTGCTCTGAGCTCTTCTGAAACAAGACACTCTTGAAATAAATCACTTCTGCTGGCTCAAGTTATCGCGAATGCCAAAAGATATTTACGTCACTAAAAATACATGGAATTACAGATAAATCTGTATCCTCAAAAACAAAACCAGAAACCTTGAATATTTTTCCCCTACCTAAAAGAAAAAAAAAAAAAAAAAAAAAAAGCAACCGAGGCACTGCAGAGGAAGATGAGTCAGAAAATATTGGGGAAGAAAAATAAAGAGACCTCCCCTCTCCAGAAAAAAAATACCAAGGTACTTTGAAAGATCTGCATCTCCCCAGTGACTGTCAGAACACAGCAGCTTCCCTTCCAGTGCATCGCAGCAGCATCACTGCCCTGAGATGGGCTTGCATTTCTAACGATGGCAGATGCGAAACGAGGACCTGCCAGGCTGATGGGCACGGCCAGACCAGGGTGCCCTTACCCTCCACCCTGCTCTTAGTTAGGACCAAATGTCAACAAAATCTGAATTCAACAGGTTATTTATTCCCAACACAGCCAAAAGAAATCAAGCAGATTGAATTCACTAATCTTTAATTAGCGCCTCACCGTCCCATCCCCATCGTGGCTCTGACATGCTGGGGGCAAAATACAGACAGCCCAGCCCTGAGAGCAAGCCCATGCCTCATAAATAGCTGGGGTCCTCTTAGCAGAAATACTTTGGAATAATACTAAAAATCAGAATCACTTCACAAACAAGTGCTCTGTCAGCACAAAACTGGGTTTCAAGCACTGCAGGGGGCTGCTAACTTTGTTTTCACTTGTTGAAACGCAAGAAAATAACGTAGCTGTTAATTTGAAGAGATCTGTATGTCCGTAATTTTTGGTACTGGAGCCGAACTGGAATCAAAGCCAGCTCCTGCACCAAGCGCCAGCCCAGCCCAAGGGTGAGGTGCGGGCGAAGCCCGGTTGCCCCATTTCCCTCCAGTCTTTGGCCTCGTGCCTCCAAACCCCACGACACCTTGGCCATCAGGAAAATCCTACCGGTTCCAGCTCAGCGCCCATCCCAGCAGGGCTCGAAGCAGACTCGTGCTGTTCACACAGGCAGGCAAGCGGCTGCAAACCTCAATGAACCTTCAAATCTGCCTTTCCTGCTCTTCCCTCGACTACAACCAAAGTCAGAAATAGTTGCAGGGCAGCACCATGCCGCGAGCAAAAAGCTCAGCTCTCAGCAAGAAACCTCACTCTAACCATCCTGCCATAAATCCTTACGTGCAGAAACCCTCGGCCCTTTTATCTTATGTTTCCTTTCCTGAAAGAAAATGATGTTCGCAAAGTTGATGGCTGGTCCCCACATCCCTCACGAAGAAGATGCAAAAATTCAGTTTGCTGATCTGAAGGATTTATTTGGCTGCTTTGCGGGAAGCAGCAGGGTCAACGGGGAGGGATGGGAGCCGCGTTATGTGGGGCTGGCCGGCTGCTGACAGCCCCCTGCCCACCCCCGGGGCTGGCATGTGGGCATCAGGAGATGCTGTGGGGCTGGCAAGGGCTGGGCTTCCCGGCGGGACACGGGGACGTGCCTGTGGACCACGGTAGCGAGCGTGAGGCTGCCAGCAGTGCCATGGGATGGGGGGACACGGTGCCACCACGTCCTGTGGGAAAGGGCACGGGTCCCCACAGCCCCTTGCCTGGTTTCTGCCTTTCACACCACCAAATACCATCTGCCCTTTTTTTTTTTGAGCCTCCCCGCGCTTCCCGGCGATGCCGCGAATGTGACAGAGAACCGAAAGCCACCGGGCTCATTCTTCACAGACCCTGGGTTGCTCCAGAGGTTTGCACCAGCCCCCCAGTTGCCGGCTGCTCCCCTCACTCCCATCCCTTCCCACAACCCGTGGCTGTGCTCGAAGCCTTCCTACTAATATCCCACCCGCTCTCCAAAATCAAGCGCTTGTTCATCCTGCCCGTATTCATCCCGTCCTGGAAGGCGGCTGGTGCTGATGCAGAAGCCACCCTGGACCTCACCTTTCTGGGCGAGTGTGGCCGCTCCGGGCTCGGCGGGGAGCGGGGGTTCGGGGTGCTGCCCGCGCTGGGGTTCTCGCTGCTTCTTGGTGTGGCTCGAGTACGAGAAATGAAGGAGTGGGGGGAGCCCGCAGACATTTGGGCCATCACCTGACCGCCGCCGCGGGTGCTGACAAGCTCCTGGTATGTCCAGCTGACAGCTGAGCTTTAAAGGGGGGAGAAAACACCCTTGGGTGTTAAAGAAAAACAAATCTGCATGTGAGAGAGGGTTACGGATGGAGGGAGAAGGGGCCAGCCTTGTGCAAGGCTTTCCAGAAAGCAGAGCTCCGGCTCCCTTATGCAATCGTCTCTCCAGGAAAACAACTGTTGCTTTTTTCCGGTCTGTTTTCCACTTTACTGCCTGCAAAAGTCCCCCCAGCTCGGCCCCCCCCCCCCCGGTGTTTATCACCTCCCCGTGCGATCGGGGGGAGGATGGGCCAAGGGGCTGCAACCGCTGCAGGGAGAGGGGCTGGGATGCTGCGGGACAGACCGAATCACCAGTCTTTTTGTCGGAGAAAAGCTATTTACGGCAAAGGCGAGACCGGGGTTTGCCTGGAGTGGCGCAGCAGGGGAGCGGATCGGGGAGCGGAGCCCGCAGCCACCCAGCCCCCGGCCCTGCCACCAGCCTCGGGCAGGGAAAAACGACACCCCAGCACTTCGGGCCTGCTGGGGGAATGGAAAAGTCCCGGGGAGTTTCCTGCCAGGGCCGAATTGTCTCCTCCAGTGAGTCAAGGACAGTGCGTGCCCCCCCCCCCAGCCCCCTCCGGACCCCCTCCCCGTGTCCTCTCCAGTGCGTGCCAAGGGCAGGCGTGCTCTGGACATGCCGTGCCAGCCCCGTGCATGCCGAGACAGGACACGTATTATTTAAGGGATCCAGACATCCCCCAGGACAAGGAGGGGGTGGTGCCCACTCTCATCCCCCAGTCCCAGGGGACCCAGACCAGTCCTCAACGAGAACTCGAGGACATTAGCACATCAGTGCCCACAACCGGGGGGGCCCCCCCAGGCTGCGATGGGGGAAGGCGCTGGGAGGGCCTTGCAGCAAAACAGCAGGAGGTTGGGAAGAAAATCTCGCTGTTGAGATAACGATTGATGGATGTGGTAATTCTCGATAACTGGAGGGGAGAAAATAGACTCACGAAGACCAGAGGGATCGAACTGATGGTCGGGGGCAGAGGCCAACATTAAAGACAAAGATGAAACAAAGACCCTGATTCCCAAGACCTGAGTTCACTCTGCTTTATACTGGTACTTTAGTTCAAGAAAGTGCTTTTTTTTAAAAAAAAAAAAAAAAATAAAAATCTTGGTTTCTGAAGGAAAAAAAGCTGATGTGGACGCTCTGCAAAGCCAGCTGTGGACCATCCCCCACCAGCGAATTCTCAACCCATCAGCTAATCTCAGCAAAATGCAATAGAAGTGTCAAAACCTCAGGGTGTGAAATCCCCAAACGTTCCTCACCACCTTCCAGGGACCGGGTGAAACATCCCCTGGCCACGATCCGACTCTGCCCGGCCTCACCTGCACCACACCCGCCCTGGAGCAGCTAGAGGCTGGGGGAGAGAACAGATTGGGAGTAAAACACATGGGGCTGGGGGAGATGGAGTGACCTTTCCAGCCAGGGTGCCTTGCTCAGCCGTGGGGAACATGCTCCCGTCCTCCCCCTCGCCACCATGTCGTCCCTGATCGCATCCCCTCAGCTGAACAGCTGAGCTACAGGTTTTCCTTAAATGTCACTGCTGAGGGGCTGTGGAAAACCCCACCCTGGTGAGGGGTGGAGGGTTTCTGTGGGTTTAGGTGCCGTTCAAGTGGGCGGCAGAGCGGGGAAGGGCCAGCCCAGTCCTGGGGCTGCGGTCACAGCTGGGGGATGCTGGTGCAGACCCGGAGCCAGCTGCTGCCTTCACCACCCCACCTGGGCTGTGGTCCCTGCTGGGCTTACCACCAACAGCGGTACAGGTGACCCAGCTCAGGGCTGAAGCACCTCTTGCCTTTCAGCAAGCCAGGGGCGATCGCTGCAGGCACCAGCTGCCTCTCCTGCGTGTCTGGAAGGGGCTCAGCAGCGCAGGATGGGCCACGGCTCAGCATCACGGACCATCCCAGCAGCGAGAACATGCTGTTTCCTAACATCTGTTTCTCCCTTCCGACCCCTGAGCCAAGTTTCTCTGGTGGTTTCCTCCTCCTTTTCCAGCACAGCTGGGGCAGGGCAGGTCTCCAAGCCAGCTCCCCCCTTGCCATGCCCGCTGCGAGCAGCAGGTCCCGACATCCCCTATTCTGTCCTCCGTGCGCGATAGCACATCGCTCCAAAAGCCCCTGAAAAGAGAAGCCAGGCCAGTATGCAATCCCCAAACACATCAGGCTTTAAATCTAATCATTATTGAGCTGGTAGAAGAGGGCCAGGCCATGCTGGCTGGGGGGGGGGGGGGGTGGGGGGTGTCCCTTGGGCTCAGTGAGAGGCAGCACCAAGCACCCAGTTTGCCCTGTGGCCCCAGGGAGCCCAGCACTGGTGTCTGGCTGCTGCAGCACATTACCGGCGCGCACCTTTCCCCTTTGCAGGAGCCTGTCCTGCCGCATATCGTGTATATTTTTAACGCGTGTGTTAATTGAAGCAATCTGATTTTTATGTCGGGTGTATTGCCGGGCCAGGAGACATGTCCTTTGCAGTTATCACTCCATTAAAACAAGAGCACAGAGGCTGCCCGAGCTGGAGCCCGTGAGCGGCTGCGGGATCCCCACGCAGGTAGCCGGGCTGATTGCGGCTGCCGAACGGCCGCAGAGCCACAGAGGCAATTACTCAGCCTCTTGTAAAAAGCACAGCACTCTAAGGGGAGAGCAACCCTGTCTCATATTAAAACTATGCTAATTAGGAACTAATTACAGGCACAAAGATATTATTACCCTTGGCTAGCCTGCAGGCTGCAGCCTTGGTCCTGACTCCAAACTTCTCCAAGCCCGGCACAATCTCGGGGCAAGATGGGGACGTTGTCATTAATAGAAGTGGAGGCCAAGCCTCAAGTGAGCCAGGGCTGCCTGGTCCCCAGCTCTCAGATAACCTCAGCACCACTGAGCCTCATCCTGACATGACCTGTGCAGGACCTGTCTCATATTAAATGACTAAATTTATACCTGTGGGAGAGCTGGAATAAAACTGTGTGACTCGGGATTGCCTTGGACAATAAAGAAAACCAACAAAAACTGCCAAGGACACGCAGAGAGCCAGCACTGATCCCGTTGTGCTGTGCCCGTCCTTCCCCCTCCTGCACAGATGCTGGCAGTGCAGCTTGTCCCCCTTCCCACCTCCAAAGGCTTTGGACCATCCTTAAGTCTTTGCTGTTGTTTTATTCTCCCCTTTCTCCCCAGACAGGCAGCGGTGCCAGATGGGAGCTGGTGGCACGGTGACACCAGGACAGCCACCCCCCGGGCCAGGCACCCTGAGCCAGCCCCGGGGCTGGAAATGCCCCTGTGCTGCTGGTGGGTGCTGGAGCCTCACCCGTAACCCCTCGTCGAGGTGTCGTTGCTGCTGGTGGCACCTTTGGGACCCCAGCTGGGAGCAAAGCAGGAGCTGTTCTCCCGGAGGGAGCACAGGGACACCCCCAGGACCCATTTCTGAGCTGTTTTACATGGGAGAGCCTCAGCTGCACCCTGCGGGCCCAGCCCTGCTCCCAGCCCCTCGCCACCCGCGAGTATTTTCCTCTGCTGTCGCTGTTTGGATGCCAAGAGCTGTTTTGGAGCTGGGATGTAAACACTGAATCTGGCCCTACAGCAGGTCTCTGCAAAGTGACACGGGGCAGGCGGTCTCCTCCGTCAGAGGGGAGGTCAGCCGAGGCTCCAGTGTCCTCCTGCCACCCGAGAGTATGGCCCCGGGGAGCCGCTGCTCTGCCAGGAGCTGGGGATGGGGAAGCGGCGGGGTGGGGGGTCCTGCGGCACAGAGCCCACACTGCACCCCTGGGTGAGATGAGCTCGAAGCCAAAGGAAGGTTTTCACAGCCCGCTGGGGTCTCCTCGTTTTGGAGGGCCAGTTGAAAAGACACCCGTGGGCTTTGCGCCAGACCTCACCAGCCTTACAGGAGCGTTCCTTCAAAAACAACGTGCCAGTTTGAGGTCAGCGCAGAGGTTTGCTCCCCGCATCGGAGTTTGCTCTGCAGCTCCGGGCAGCCCCCGCCACCCCTAGGGGTAGGGACAGGACTCGCCCCTCACGCTCTGCTGTTGCGAGGGGTCTGCTTATGTCCAAAAACTTTTCACCAGACCTACCTGGAGGCCGGGCTTTAAAGGTTGGATGAAGTCACGGTGGAAATCCCGGGGCAGGCGCTGGAGAGCTGATTGCTTGGGACGCGGGACAGGGGCCGTGCTGGAGGGAGGCACCTTCGGGCAGGACTCGCTGCCCGTGCTCGTTCTTCTCCAGTTCACGTTGATCTTTCCAGGAGAACTGGCACGGCGCCCTGACTCTGCGCCCCATAAATGAGGCGCAGCATCAGCTGTCATGTCAGCAGGAGACAAAATATTTAATGTGAAAGGCTTTAAATGGAAGCAGGAAATGAAAAGATAAAGGGCAAATTTTATTTTAGATTCCTTGTTGGTACATATTTTCCTTTTTGACAGTAAGGGGATGTGATGGCTTTATCAGCCCACCGTTGGAGAATTTATTTATAGAAACTTAATACTTTGCAAGAAGGTGGGAGGGGGATGTTAGCAATTCTGGTTGAGCGAATGCAAGTTGTAAGAAGAGCAGGGCAGGGGGATGAAGAACCCAGCTATTCCCTCTTCTTTGAATGGCCCTGGGGTTCTGGGAAAACTGCTAGTACCACAGAAATTATCAATGCAGTTTGTACAGAGCAAGCAGGAGCTTGGCAGTGAGCGTGGCATGAAACTAGTCTCTGCTCTCAAGATAGTAAATGAAAGAAGGGACACGGAGGGAAGACTATTGCTGAAAATACCACGGCAGCTTGGCTGAAAGCAAACATCCTCTGGCACGTGTAATTACACCAAACCAAAGACTATTTCCTAACCCTGAATATATTTCAGCTGTAACTTAGCAACCTGGACTGGGTAAAAGCATCTGAGCAGGAATGCAGGTTCAGAGGAGAGATTTAGCCTTGCGTTGCCTTTTGTTCCCATACCTTAGCAACAACTCAACGCCAGAGAGGATGGAGCCAGCTCCCACTGACTGCCACGGAGCCAACCTCCTCCTGCGCCGGTGGAAATCTCCCCCTTTGTCATCCAGACCTACATTATGAGACTAATTAAACTTTTCGCTAACCGAACGAGTGACTCAACCACGTCCACAGAAGTTACGCAACGATGATTCATGGACTACTCGTGCTGTGTCCGGAGAAGACTCTGAAGAAGCTGAAACTCACGGTAGCACATGTTCTGAGTCACTCGTGCTCAGGTGAGAGAGGAATTAAAAACACCCATGGAAATGGACCCTGAAGACAACTCAGACCCTGCATCAAGATGTGTTTATGTGTCTTCTACTCACCAGGCAACCTTGGAAACCTTGGGGATCTGGTGAACAGGCTAAGACTTGACTTTTTGCCTTTTTCCTTGACAAAAATCCCCCTTTTTACAGTGCTTTGTAAAAGCCTTGCTTAAAGCTTGTTAACCCTTGGAAGAGGAGGAGGGAAGCGATGTATCCAGTGACAAGAAACAGCCTGGGAGCAAGGGTGGGAAGGGACATCCATCCCACTCCAGCACCATATCCAACACTTCCCTTATTGCTTCCCAGTCTTCCAATGCCGTCACCGGACACTTCACATCACGTCCCAAAAAACCAGGCGAGCTAACCAGGCCCCGAGGATGCCACAACACACACAGGATCAGCAGCTTGGACCAGAGTCAGGGTTTTCTGCAGCAGCTGTTGACTACAGACACCCAACGCACGAGGGATCTGCCTTTCACGGAACAACTGCAAAACACATGAAGCTTGAGGCACCCTCACTCAGTTACCACAGACTTATTGCACCATCCCATTCCCTGCTTTAAATAACTGCTTTATGATGGGCCACAGGAATACTGATCAACCTGCTAAACTAATACAATTTCACAACCCGCCAAGCTGTCAGTCTTTAGAAAACGCAGCTAAAGACGCTAACTGCCTTTCACACACACCTCTGCTTCATGCCAACTGTTCCCAAAACACAGATTTCAGTTGCAACCAAAAAACTTGGCGATTGCGCCCAGGTCAGCGAGCGTCACAAGGATCCACGCTGTCTCGTTAGGCTGTCATGCAATCCCCATGACATCTTCAGTCTTATTCTTAGAAACTGTGAGCTCCCCGGCACAGGATCTATTTGATCTGCCTGACCGAAAGCACTTGGAACAATCTGTGACTCCTCAATAAAAATAAAGGTAACGAGTTATTTGTAATAAATTTATTTTATATATGGATTTACAGAGCTAAATTGAACATATAAACAGCACCAAGCTAGTAAAATTTATTCTACAAAAACAAGTTTAATGCTTAAAGATGACTGCAACGCCTGACTCTTCACTCCAGGATTTGGACGGATTAAAAAAAGCTAACCCAAACCCCACAAATATTTTAAAAAGGCTTAAGAATGTAGGCACTGGTGTTTGCAAAAATTTCTAAGGCAGCAGTGATGATCTTGTTACAGTTTAGAAGAATCAAGCTGCCTTCGCTTTATCCCGTTTTATTAATGGTGGAAGAAGCTGGTCACTGAAGACAGCTGTCGAGTCTCATCTCCTCTTCTGTTCAAACACCCTGCCTTCGCAACCAAAATTAAATATGGGGTAAGAGTCAACTCCACGCAGGATATTTCCCAGTTAGCGGGAAACACCTCCCCGTGTTTAGTTTCCGGAGAAACCTGCTCTCTCCGCTCGTTTCGGCTGACCAGGTACACCAGGAGTCCCTGCAGCCCTTCGGCAGCGGCCCGCGGGGTGCGGAGGTGCCGAAGCCCACGGCGGGCAGCAGCGGGGCGGAGGGAGAGCAGGCTTCACACCGCGAGGTGAGCAGGGACCCTCCTTGGACGTGGCGTCACCAGCCTGCGAAGCGGGGAGCGGGGCTTCGGCCCCCGGCCAGCGCGGGGGAAGCTCCCCCTGCACCCGCCGGCGGAGGTGAGCGCGAGCGTCCGCGCTGTACCCGCGACGCTAAGGAGAACGACATCCATGGGTCACACAGGTTCAGATCAAGGCTGGCTTCTCTTCGCACGTTTTACTGGCTTATGCCAGGAATTAATTTGGTCCCTGCTGTCTTAGCGGTGAGCTGGACAGCTGCTCTGCAGTACTGGGAAGAGCAGATTAGCAGTATCTCTGCCTAGCCTAAACTGCCACACACCGGTGCTATTTTCTTTGAAACAAACACTCCTTTGCTGGACATAAAAAGAAACTTAAGTAGCAAAATGGTTATAGATACAAAACGCAATGCCTGCAGCAGGAAGAGAGGATGGATTGCTGCTCCCTGTACCTATTGTGAGGCTGCAGGAACACTGACTTGGCGATCCCTGTACTGACACTCCACGCGTGGTAGGTACATCTCTGCTCTGACACACAGCACATACATTGCAGCTGCCCAGGATAAACATGTACATTCAGTCCTAGCAGCCTTTCCAAAGCTGCTCTTTAATAGCCCATGAAGCAGTCCCTTTGGCTGCAGCCACAAGAAAGCGCCTTCTGAAGCTTCCTACATCCTTTATTTTCCACCCAAATTTCCCACCCCCCCACCCCCCAGAAATCATAAAGCACACAGACTGCAGACTTAAAAGGTATAACAGGGTCACAGCCACTCCTCCATCCCATCCAACCCAGCCCAAACCACCAAGGCACATTCGACTGCCCTCCCTCTAGGACTATCTTCACCTGACTTTTCCCCTTCTCACCCATTTTTAAAGGGTGAAGCCAACACAGACATTTTCCTCTCTAGGAAGCAGCAAGTGCTTTCATCACTGTTTTTGCACAGATAAAAACAAATTCTAACAAAATGCATCTTAACTGCCATCCTAATGTTTCCATGGGAAATGTTAAATCTTCTTTAAACACATTCCCTGATGGACATTGCCACCAGTTGGCCTTTGCAGAATTAAGGTCAAATTTTAAACACCTGTGCTGTGTCAGAGAGATCTTAAGTCTCTCCGTATTAGGTATGCTTTTTCTTTTTTTCTTTTTAAAAGGTTATTCTAGGTTTGCTTGCCTACAGAAGCCAGAAGGCTAACTTTGGCACAATTCTTGCTTCCCACCAGCTCAAGCCCATCTTCTTTCCAAGCCAACATTATTGCCCTGAATTTTTGTGTGTGAAGATTTTCAGAAAGAAGAGCAAAGAGATATGTGCAATCCCCAACCCTAGGAGATTAGGACCGTAACCTGCTCTTTCCCACCACCAGAGAAGGGACTGTCCCCTTGCAAAGGTCCGTATCAACAGTTGCTCAACTTCTGCTCCTCTTCAGTGCTCTGAATCTGAGACGTAAGAAGGCTGAGTCCATCTCCACACAAGCATATCTTCTCCTGCTACTCTGTGTGACTCTGTCTGAATCCGTGATTCATTTGAAGCCAGAAAGTCCACAGCCCTCTCCCAGACCCGCTTCATTTTTTTCCTGCAAGAAACAGCAACAAAAAGAAAATAAACTGGAATCATATCCTCATTGTGCTTTCCTGCTTACAGCAGCTGTGGCTGCCGATCAAGCTACTGCTAGCTGCCTCCTGTTCCTCGTGCAGACAGTAAAGGAGATTAAACCAGAATTCTGGTTTAGAAGCAATTTCAGGCCAGGTCATGAAAACACAAGTCCTGCCCCGGGGTTGGGAAGACAAGACCCCTCTGTCAGCACCAGTAATTGATGACTGCCCTGAATTTCAAGCTCAATTCATATTGCGAAGGGACTCAATTAGCAAACTGCCCTCACTCTTCCTGCATGCAGAGAGATCTCAGACCAGGGAAGACAAACTGAAGCTCACCCCAGTTTTGAATCAGTGTCCAGTAATTGTGGGCACCGCACACACGGAGATCTGTTCAAACCAGATGAAGTTACCACTAGTAGGAAAAGGAATTTTGTGACTGATAAAGAGTGAGGACCTTTAAGACTTCGCAGCACACATAGCATTCTGTGTCATCAGGAGAACAAAGTAGCTCCATTTAACCAAAACACAAGAAACACTCCTTCGGAGATGGAGCAAGTGGCATCTAAAGTAAGAACCAGGCTGCCGACCTCTGGCCCCACCACCCATGGAGCAAATCTCTTGACCACAGCTCCTTTTTGCAAAAGCACCAGAACCAGCCATCTCACCCTATCTCCCTTTCAAGTTGCCCAACTCAAACTTGCAATTTTCCAAGCAGCAACATACACAACCACTTCAGAAGAGCCTCCCAATACCCTACTCAACTCATGGGAAGGTTTGTTCTGCAAAGCACAGCACCTGTCGGGAGAATAAGGTACAACTGCTGAGAAAGAGGATAGCATCCAACACATGTTAGATGTAGGAGAGAAAATCAGATGTTCCATGCCCAAGCAAAACAAAATCCAATTACTGTTTGATAGAACAATGACAATACACCTGTGTCACTGCACAAAATATCAGCCCTGGGACTGTCACATTAATCTGCAGCAGGTTAAGACATAGCCTGAGTTATGTCAAAATCCTTTATAAACTGAAGGGACAGACACACTCTTCTTGCAGTCCAGCTTCCCATCAATTGTCTGCTCATGGTCCATTGCTCCATAACTGCATTTCTTAGCTGAGCTGCAAAACATCATGCTGACAGCCCTCCTTAATGAATAAAATTCAGCTCACCTGCTTTGAGGAGGGATGAGGCTGTCCCGAACATGGAAAATGCCGACATAGGGGTAACGCTCCAAATTCCGTTCCCATTCCTTGTAGTGGTCCTGGACTACAGCTGGAGGGCAGGAGGACAAAATAGTGAGAAATCTCAACACTGCAGAGGGGAGAACAGGGCTACTTGCATTTACAGAGCTACTGGATTCTACCTATGATCTTCTTCACCATTTCATACATGGCTTGTTCCTCTTCCTCCATCTTCCGCCAGCGATACCTAAGGAAGATCAGGATCCCCCAGAGGATTATCAGACCTAGAAAAATAAAACCAAATGGAAGTTAGTAACTGACAGATGCATACTTGCTGGATGCTAGCAGTTTTATTTCCGATGCTACCCCTCCCCAGAGGCGGCTTTCACTCCCTGCTACCCAGGCCTGCTTGGAACTGAATCCAAGCAATTCATTTTGTTTACCAGTGCAGCTGCGCCCCGCAAAAACCTTGGTACTGACGACACCTGCAGCAGAAGAGCACGTGTGGATGTGGGAAGAGGTGGTTGGAAGGCCTCACCACGGAGTTTCCCTCCCCATCGCCACCCTAGAAACCTCAGCACAACCACAGGGCTTCAATTCTCTAAATCCCAGAGCTATCTCTTTGCTAGAGGCCTCCCCCACAATAATCACTTAGGAAGACTGTCAAGCTTCACTGCTCCGAAGATAGCCGCCTGATAAGGAAATAAAGCCCGGGGCTCCAGCACAAGCCCAAAATTCAGGAGATCTATATTGAAGGTTTAGCACTGACAAATGCCCCCATTACACCATGAGCTAACTTTAGTATCTCAGCCTCTACAATAAACATAACTATCCCCTTTCACCCCCACCTTGTCTGGTTAGATTATAAACTCTTCTAGTCAACACTCATCTCTCGTTATCACCTCACTCAGTAAGACCTCTGTCTCAGCTGGGGCATGACAGACTACTCCAATAAAACCTCTAACACTAAAATGCTACAAGTCGTTATTAAAGAGGCTAGAAGACTCTGCAGCTTAGTGCAAGAAAAGAAAGAAAAACTTGCATCTTTTAGGTAAGTTAACATACTTATTTTGCAGACCGTAGTAATGGGTACTTGAGAAATACCCAGAGAGCTAATCAGCTTGCTGATTTAAAGTAAGTGTTAAGCACTCACAGCACAAGAGCAGGTCTACAGGTCTCCCTCTGCTGCCAGAACAAAGGTTAATTAGAAATTAACTCATCAGTAGGTTTATTTCACCTCTGTTACCAATTTCATATGGCTGGGAGAATGTGTGCACGCGCACAGGTTCATCTCTACAGCTAGCAAGGGGAGAAGCTGATTACTAACACCGACAACTTACACCAGAAAAACAGGAAAAGGTTCATAATGGCCGTGACCACTGCCCGACGGAAACGGCAGCCGAGCCCCATCTGAGGATGGGCTGATTCAAGACAGAACACTTCCTCCACTCTGGTAACTGGTTCCGAAAGGTCTCTGCCTTTCAACCTGATGGGAAGAGGCAGAAAATCTTCACTGAAGAGAGCAGACACTCCAACTGCAGTCTTTAATCAAGACAGGGAGAACAAACAGACTGCGGATGCAGTAACTCGTTCTGTACACCACACAGAAAATACACCAACATCCTTGCAGCTTGTCTTTCCAGAACATTTTGGGACTGGCTGCTTAGCAAGGAATGGATATGGCTTTAGAAAAGGCAGCAGGGCTGGAACTCCCACTGGTAAACTGAAGTCTCCCTCTGCAGACTCTTTGACAGCACCTCTCAGCGTGCAGAAGATTAAACTTTAAATTGGATTCCCACCTCCCAGCATAGAGAAATGGAAATGTTTACTGAGTCACTCATCAGCAATTGCAGAGAGAGCAGTTGAGGGAGACTGCGAATGTCTGTGGAGGTTGCGCTGTTTTCCTCAGTACAGATGAGCATAAACAGTTTAGCTAGAAAAGTGACAACGCATCAACTGTATCTGCAGTGAGAACAGACACACCCTCGGAAAGCATTCATGGCAAAATCGATAACACATCCTCCTGCAAAATCACTTCTACACACCTGCTGTGCTATCCGATATGCTTTTTACCCACTTCTTTGTATACAGGTCTACACTGATGCGGTTTCCTTATTAGATACACTTAGCCAACAGGCATCAAGTAATCCAAGTGAGAGCCATCAGATTCAGAGGAATTTAGACTAAAGGGGATATTATTTTTTTAAGCTACTAATTCATTCTATGTTTGCAATGAATAACCTATTAGACAAAGACGTTTTCTCAATTTACTAGTGCACAGCTCACAAACTGCTGGCAGCTTGTACTTAGCTACTGGATTCTACAGTAGCTGGAGACACACAGTTGTTTCCCACCCCCTTGTCTTATTTACAATCCAAATTCCATGAAAATATTTAAAATATGCAGCAGAATCACCCAGTGCAGAGCTCATTTTCAGTTCTGCCTCCCAGACTAGCACCTAGAAAAATAATCTCATGTAGCATTTGCTAAAAAATGCCACCAGCAGGTTTTTAAGCATGCTGAACACTCATTCTGCATGCTATGCAGACTTCGTGAAAGTGGATCCATTCAGCCAACAGCCAGCGGAGCTGCTAATTATGAAAAAAAAAAAAAAAAAAAGGGAGTATATTGTATCACACAGCTCATGACATAAGCAATGCTCCTGTATAAAAGTATGAATTTGAAAACTCTGGATCCCAGCCCACCTACAAATCCAAACCTGCCACTAAGGAAACTCTATCCTGTCCTGTGAATTTCCACACACCAATAATCAAAGCAGTAGACACATGTCTGATTCCTAAATCACTGCAGTAGCTGCAGGAATTTTTCAGAGAAAAATCGAGCAGTGGAAATTCATACAAGCTATGCCCACCCAACTCCAGCGTTACTACTGTTACAATTCATTTAATCAGAGATGCGTTTAGCAATGTTAAAATGCAAACAAATGTTAGACTTCAGAGTTAACACAGACTGGAAGAAGCCCACACTTCCCAGAAGAAGATAATGATGTCTGTGGACTATGGGTAAGAGTCTTTCATTAGGTTATAGCCCGAATGTTGCATTTTTTACCTGAAAAAAATAGTACTTCTGCTATTTCTCATGTACTGAAGAGGCTGCTAGCCAAGAAACCCCAGAGAAAAAAGCCCCACCAATGACCAACCAACACCCTAAATAGTCAGTAAGACCGTTCGTTTTAACATGTACTGTGTGTTCTGCCAGAAAGACAACTGACACTAAAAAAAAGGCACCATTCAAGAATTCATTTTCCTCTCCTCCTCATCAGGACTTGCTCCAAAGGATCCCAAAGCATGGGTGACGTTACCCACTGAAGAGAGTGCTTTGCTGTCCAATAAACCCTTTGGTCAAAGGATGCAGTTCCACACAGTACTACAGCTCTGTCTCCGTTAACTGTACTGAAGAAAAGTTATATTGGGAAAAGCAACTGCAAGGGCAAGTTTAAGCAGCGTGCTGTAGTCACAGGAGTGTGGGCAGGACACCAGGACCATCACCTCTAATCTTGCGAGAAGCACAACCCAACCATTGACAGCCATAAGGAGCCCTGACCTCACATTTATGCCTCATCTGCAACCAGTGTGTTCGTGAACACAGTGAACACAGTGTCCCCCATTGCAAAGGCTCCCAAGGAATGAGCTCAGTTGCCAATTTTTGTGGCAGGGCTGTACTTTTCATTTGGAAGCTTGCCCAGCAAGCACTGGTAAAGCCAATCCCAGATTATCTTCTGGAATCTAATGAGGTATGGGAGCTTTTAGGGCACACCACAAAGGATGTCAGATTACGTATCAGCCAACACCAAGAAACATAACTTTGACACAGTGGGCTTCCACTTACCATATTCCCAAATCCTTGTTACTGTTTAGTATCCAGTGCAGGGCAGCTTCAAACTTCTGTGGGGAACTACCAGTTATATTCTGTTCAGAAAAATCCGTAAGAAGATTAGTTCTCCATTCATTTAAAATACTGAATAACGCTATTCCATTACAGTGGTGGGAGAATTTGTTCTATACGGTCTGTCCCTAGGTTAATTCTTATCATAACTCTGCAAACTGGAGGAAGGAGAACTAAATCTGAAGGTCTGTCTGGACTAAAGTCTTCTGACTATGATAGACGATGCATGAAGCACTCTGTGAAATAACACTATCCCAGACTGTTAAGACTAACCACTAAATACAACATAATCTTACTGACAGTTTACCATGAAAGAAATGGAATGCTAGATCAAAGCAGTCTGTCTTCTGACACTTTGGGGTATAGAAAAATCCTTCTTCCGCCCAGCCCTCAATCCAAGGAAATTTCTGGTTTCAGAAGACTGATGACTATGGTGAAACAACAAACCGTTAAGTTAGATTTACAGGGGCTGAATCAGAGATGTTGGAGAAGATTATTTTCAAAAGAACTGCTGAGAACAGGACTGGCCAAAGGGGAAGCTAGAGATATGGGAAAGAATCAAAACAGGATGAGGAAGTAAAACAGATGGTGAATTGCTTTAGTATCTATTATTTATTGCCTTATAAGAGACTAAGCACTACGTTATAACAATAGCTGTTCACAGCCTACTCACCACCACATGATCCTTCGCTTCACTAACCCAAACGCATTTGCTCTTCAGATTCTCAGGGTTTCCGCATTCAAAATTACCTGGTAAAAAAGTCAAACAGAAATAATGTTTTGAAAAAAAGCCCTTGAACAGTTCAGAAACACACTAAACTGTCTGGAAATGCCATCCTTTAAAATCTGCTATAGCTCTGAGCAAAATGATTACAAGGTAAGATTGATACTGTAGGCAGATAAGATTATGACTATTAATAAAATGCTCAGCCGCTGCACATAGGTTGGATAAGGGCAATCAAACCTCACACTTCAGTGTGTGAGCTACTCAACACAGAATGAAGGGGAAAAAATACTGTTTCTCCCCCTTGCAAGGTACATAACCATCTTTCCGACCTTATGTCCTGCAGAGGGGTTCCTTCCATCAGATATCAAATGCTGTAGTGTTGGAGTTAGTGATCAGCATTCAAAATGCTTCCAAGGAGCCTAAATTGCAGCTCTACTTTTTACCCAGGCAGAGAAATGCTGGTGAGGAACTAAATCTTATAAATCTTCCTTTATAAAGTTGACTAAACAAATGTGCTGAGAACCTATGCAAAACTGGTGGAAATTCTGCAGGTGCCGAAGTCTGATTTGAAAAGATTTAGAAATCCTGTGAAGCTTAAGTATCTAAAGGCTTCATCCTTGTTGAGGTCTGAAAATCTAGAAAATGGAATTTAAGTACTTTTACTGATTAACACTGTTATACATCTTGCTGAACAAGTTCCTACTCATACACTGAATATCTAGCAGCCTTCTCCATCACAAAACACTAGTTATGGACCAGAGTTGGTCATACATAGTAGAGGCTAGCTGAACTACTGTGCTCGGTTAGCTCCTCATCTAGGAGAGCCTGTCTTAGTTGGTACTGAGAAAAAAAGAGAGGCACTCCTATAATTAACTGCCACATTTCAGCAGAGAGCTGGCAATTTCTTAAGTCACTTTATTTGTAAGAACACGTCAGCTTACACTTACTGGCTCTGAGTGTCTTGAAGACAATTTCAAGACGCTGGTAGAAAAGAACCATAAAACTGAATATTTCCACCTCAAATTCCCAATATATCAAGTGCAAATAAGGACCACTCCACAAGAGCACAGTGATATGAATGCATTAGCTAAGCACTGTTCAGAATAAAAATAAACAGACCTTTTTCTATTTTTCTATTACCTGACTTTCTCAGAGCCTTTCAAGTGGAACTGACTGTTCCATAAACCCCTTCTCTTCAAACTGAGGTCCAGAGAGCTGGGAGAGGCAGTTTACTGAATGCTTGTAAGTGTTTTATAATGACAATTGGAACTTACCAGCTTGTACAGACAAGTAGTTATACAACTCGTGCAGCATGTTCATTATTATGTCCTTCTGTTTAGCTTGACAGAACTGAAAGTCACAAACAGGTAACAAACATGAATAGACAGGCAGGAACAGGACAGCGGTCAGACTAGCTAAAAACATCAAAACAAAATACCAGCAGTGAGGTTTAGCTCAGCCATGCACCACTAGTTCAAATTAAACACATCTGCAGCAAAGACCTAAGTTTCTGAGTCAAAAGCAAGACAGTGCATCCTCTGAAAGTGCCACTGACTTCCCCAGCCCAGACTGGGCCACCAGACGTCCCTGCTGACTGACCACAGGTGGCTTCTTTGCCTCCAGAACATCACAGAAGATTAAGCATAACTCTGAATTCAATACAAAATTTTCTCTCTCCTAATAATACATTAGGATAAAAGAAACAGGGCTGTACAAACACTTCATGATGGAGTTCAGGGAATTAGTTGGATTAAATCTTGTATTGTTAAAGCTGAACACAGCTTTATTGCAAACCAATATCAATTCTGTTACAACTATTAAAGAAATTGATTCACATAATTGGGAATTTAAATTTTTATCTTTCAGAGTCTCATATACAGTTCTAATTTAATCTGGCTCATTAATTCCAACTCATCAAATCAAAACTGTTCTGTAAAATGATAAAACTAATACTTTTACAGTAATACTGATACTGTTGGAAGTGACCTAGAATAATTACTCTTCTGTGAAAACTCCCTGTCCACAATACCTGAAGATAAATAAACATGTGCTTACATCATCCGTTCTTTTGTCACAGTCCACAGGCAAGAGATTAACTATGAGAAAGAAGGGGAAGGCAAATTAGTTGGCTGCAAAACAAGAGCTTTGATCAAAAAAGTAATTATTTTTTTAAAAGAGGGCTCTACTTTAAAGCCCGATTCCTCTATTCTTAATTGCACTCTACACAGTGCCTTGCTATGCAAATAGCGCATTCAAAGCACTGCTTTGGTGGGCAGCACTGAAAGCAAAACAAATAAAACAGGTGCAAACGATGAACATCGTTCAGCTGGAAAGTAAAAACTGGGGTCTGAATACTTTAACAGATCCTTTTAAGTAGATGTTTCGTGCTCTACTACCTACTGCTTTGCACTGATCTTTTACAGTCTAGTAATGCCATTCGCTGCGTGCCATGGTCACCTGAAATATCACGGTGATAACAGGGATTTAAATCAAGCCTCCTCAAGGCAAAAGCGGAGGATTTATTTTAGTTGGAGCTGCTAGCTCTGCAGATTACAGCCTCTGGTTTAACAGCCCCCTCCTGCCCTGACAACTGGATATACACCGGCCACCAGTCCACCACGCAGCACTTTCTAGCAATCTTAACTGCCTGCGAATTTAAAGAATTTGCAGCTGTACCACAAGATTTCTTGCTTCAAAATACCACTGGTTTCAAAATAGCTAACAAAGTTGTAAAGGGTGCATCAGAAATTCACTGACATCGGACAGTTTTATTCTGACTTTGAGAAAGCAGGAAACAGCTTTCCCAGCCCATGCAAAGTGCACAAACACTTACAGGCGGAGCGAGCTGAGGGTCAGGACTCGCACCTTCCCAACCAGACCCCAAGCCCTACTTTCAGTTCAAAGCCATGAAATGCCAGTATTTCCATCTGTTCTAGCTGGTGAATGCTGCTTTTAAAACCAGGTGATGGGGAAGCCCTTTTAATTTCTTCTGGAAGCTCTGGAACACTTGAAGTGCCAAAGTACTAATTCAACCGTTGCGCTTTTCACGTGGCCAGGATAAAGGCCATGAAGGGCTGTGCTGTGCAGAGGCTAACATTAAAGCCACACAACGGGCCATTACACAGACATTATGTTACACAACGGACAATCATAAAACGCATCCTTGGCCTAGCAGGAATGTCACTCTCCATAAAATCCACGGTTTTGAGGAACCGAAGGCCAAACTCGTTTGAAAAAAAGCACACACTTGACTTACTTTCCATGACTAACAAGGTTTCCCATGGGCAAGGGGAGATGGAAATGTGGACAGAAGCAAAGATGTCAGGTTATAGCAATGAGAATGATAAACGTGATGGCAATGGAAGTAATAAAGCAGAAAAGAAAGGTGAAGAATGAAGTTTAAAAACAGGATTAAACCAGTGCACGTACAGTTATCCTCTCTCCTGTCAAGCCAGCCTGACCCAATCATCTTCACCACGAGGATGCCCAGAAAAATCATCAGCAGCACAAAGCTGGCGAGACAGAGGAACTGGGAGAGGTAGTACTCGAGGCCTTTGCCCTTTCCCTCCATCTGCTGCTTGGGGGCTGACCGCAACAAGTGAGTGCGGGAGGTTATTCCCCGCCCTGCTCCCGACGCTTCCCACCGGCTCCCTGAGGCCAGCCCCGCATCAGCTGGAGCCCTCCACGGGAACCGCCGCATCAATCCCCCTCCCCTGCTGCCAGGGTTCAGCTCCCTGTCTGCCTCCTTCCGAACGCTGGAAGCCAAATCCTCTTTCCCTCTCCCAAACTGGTGACTCAACCCCCCAGGTCCCACCGAGGTGCCCCAGTGGGAGCTGGGTGTCACCTCGCTTTCCTGCCTCCATGAGCTGTTAGAGGAGAGCCCCTTCCTTTCCCCTGCTGTCTCCCACTGAGCTCGGGAACTCACCCCCCCAATACCTCCTCCCGACATCCCCCAATGGCTCCTGGACTTCAGATCCCCACTCTCATTGCTGGAAAGTGGTTTAGAGCCGAGTCCCCCACTCCTGCCTGTGGAGGTACCCCAGGGGGACATGGAGCTCAGCCCCCCAACCCCATCCAAGGATGCCCCCAACCCCGCCCTGATGCCAAGCCCCCCACTTCTCTCTGCAGATGGGCTCCACTGGGATGTGGAGTTCGACTCACGAAACCTGTCCAGGGACGGCCTCAACCCCGTGCTGAGCCCCCCACTTCTCTCTGCTGACGTGTCCCACTGCAATGAGGAGCCTGAGCCCCGAAACCCATCCAGGGACAGCTCTGACCTTGCGCTGGGCTCCTCACTTCTCTCCGTAAATGTGCTCCATTGGGACATGGAGGTTGGCTCCCGAAACCCATCCAGGGATGCCCCCAGCCCAGTGCTGAGCCCCCTGCTTCTCTCTGCAGATGTGTACCACTGGGACTTTGACCCAGCCCCAAGCCCCCCACTTCTCTCTGCCGATGCATCCCACTGGGAATGGGAGCTCAGTTCCCCGTGTCCATCCAGGGATGTCCCCAGCCCAGCCCCAAGCCCCCCACTTCTCTCTAGAGATGTATCCCACTGGGAGCGGGAGCTCAGACCCCCGAGCCCACCCAGGGATCCCCCCAGCCCAATCCCGGCCCCCCCACTTCTCTCTACAGACACCCCCCACTGTGCCGAGGGGCTCAGCCCCCCAAAGCTGTCCCGGGACAGGCTTCCCTCAGCCCTGGAGCCGAGTCCTCCGCCCCGGCCGGGGGGGGACCCCCGGGAGTCCCCCCAGGACAGCCCACCACCCTCCCCAGACGTCCCCCAGCGGGACGCGGGTGGTCGCCCCCCTTCCTCCTCCTCCTCCTCCTCCTCCTCCTCCTCCTCCTCCTCCTCACTGTCGCGGGCGGCCCCGACGGGGCTGAGGGTGAAGTCGGAGCGCTGCCGGGAAGGAGAGGCCTGCTGCGGCCTAGCGGCGGTGCGGGCCGGGCTCGATGACGGGCCGCGGCCCCTGCGCCTGGCCGCCGCCATCTCAGCCCGCAGGCAGCCCAGCTTCTTAGCGTAAACCTTGCGGGTGGTGGCGGTGATGGGCCCCGGCCGGTAGCCGAGAGCGATCAGCTCCTTCCGGAGCTCCGCATCTGTCAAGTCCGCCATGGCCGCAGCGCTGACACCAGGCCCCACCGGAAGCGCTCTAGCGAGGAGGGAAGCGCGGCCGCCATCTTGGGTGGGGCCTGCCAGCCCCTCTCGGGCGGCCATCTTGGGAAGGGCAGCGCGGGGCTCAGCCATGCACGGCCGGCGCCATGTTGCTAAGGGAGGCGGGGGGGAGGGGGTAGGGGGCGCCATATTGAGAAGGTCGAAGGAAAAAGGTGCTTCCCGGATACCGCTCCCGCCATCTTGGGAAGGCAGGGTCGCTGATTCCGCCATGTTGAGGAGGTCAGGAGGGGTCTCTCTCAGAGAGGGAATGGCGCTGTGCGGGAGCTGTTGCTCATCTCAGGAGAGGGGAAAGGACGGAGAAATGGAGAAAGCGAAGGGCAAAAGCATCCTCAGCATCTGAGTGCGTCCGTCCATCACGCTGAGGTACCCTGCTCAGGAACAAGCAGTGAGGTTGAGCACCTCTCGCCTCACTCCAACCAAGCCACACCAATGTTTTTCTTGCCTCACTCCAACCAAGCCACACCAATGTTTTGACACTTCTAAGGACATTTATGAGGAGAAAGAAATATCTTTCCCAGCCACCTGCCACTCCCCCCCCACCCCCACCCCACCCCCCCCCGTTTCCCTCATCTCTCTCATCACTGCCAAGTGACAGACATTGAACTGGCATCTGTCAAGTGGGCTGGAGCTTTGCCATGACTTTCAGCAGGATCAGGATCCGGGTCTTCGGGATATTTGCTAGGGAAGGAGGTTCCTTGCATACTTTGCAGCCTAAAAAGGCAAAACCAAGCATCAACTTGAAAATTTATTTTGGCACAGCAATGATGTACAGTAATTGCTTTTTCTTGCTGCCGCCTATAAAGAAAGTAATGAAAGTGGCTGAAATACTGTGGCGTAATATCAGAATTTAATTAAAGGTAATGAAAAAGTAGTGATGAATGCAGGCTGTCTGTGCATTGCCATTTTTATGATTGACACATGATACTGGAGTGATAGAAACTTGGTGGTCCTGCAGGAGTGGGAGCTGGTGGGGGCTCCGGGAGAGCTCTCAGCGTGGACACCCACGGCTTGCTACCGTGAGGCTGGAGATGCTAGCCTGTGCCTTCGCAACATAAAAACCACTTTAGGGATACCCCTCCTTTCACACCCACCCTGCTGCTGTGCCCTTCTTGTTCAGGGCACCAGACAAAGCTCGCCTCGCTATTCCTGATTTATGCAAGAAAGCAGCAACAAGCTGCTGAGATTTGTTAGTCTGGTTAGCAACAACAAATACACACTTAGTAGAGGCCAGGGAGCCCATTAAAAGAGCATACTCGGTTCTGATGGGAAGTGTGAACGTGCTAAGCCAAGCCTCCCCTGCTCACTAACTGGAAAGCACAACTGACAGCTAATAATGTGGCGCAGTGTCTAATGTAAATACAGAATTATAATATGCTCTTAGTACCCAGTTTCTGTAAGCTCACAGCTTTTAGTTTGGAGAATCTCTGCCTAGACATGCAGATGCATGCTGGCATCTAAGCCTGAGCTGATACAAGCCCGTGAATTAAGTGAACTCTTTTGTTTTGGAGAAAAAAGAGCAACAGCAAAAACCCCAAAACCATCCTCCCAACTTCTTGTGTTTCTGGAGGTCAGGGAAGTTATACCAGGACAGAGTTTGTCCCAGCAGCCTCATTTCATGACCTTCCGAGTGGAGAACATGGGAGTGGTGTTTGAAAACTGGAGGGCTGGGGAAAACCTGTGATTCCTTCACAGAAGGGAGGTTGGCAGCGCTGAAGCTCAGCAGGAACAGATGCCTCTTCTTTGTGGAGAGAATCCACAATCCTTCTCCCTTCCTCCCTAGCAAGACAACCCTCGGGAGCATCCCTGCCTTCCCTTGAAGGTACCTGGACACCGTGGAGAAGGCAGCAGGAGAAGACAGCCCTCCGTCTCTCAGACGTGACAGAGCCTATATCCCCATGGAAAATCACCTATTTGTTTCCATCACCCCGCCCACAGTGGCGATGATGAGGCTGATGGTGGATTTTCTGCTTTTTGCAGCCCCTTCGTCATCCCCACAGCTCTGGGCAGCCACAAAGGCTGCTGGGGCGAGCACAGGCCTGCTGATGCTGCAGATGGGCTGTGATGCTTAGAGATGCTCGACTGTGAAAAGCCAGTTTCCCAGCCCACGGTGTAGCCCTTGAATATCTTGGCTGTAAATATCCTGAGCTGGATGTGGGAAGATGGGACAGCGAGGAGGGGACAGCCTCCACCTTCCTTGCTAGCCCAGAAGCTGCCTTAGGCCTGCTGGCAGTAACTCAGATATCGAATGGGAAGAGCAGGCGTGCTGTGCCGTCTGCTTCTCCTCTTGAAGTATCAAGAACAGGACTGGTGTAAGCAGAGGGGTAGAAATAGATCTGCACTATCTTCATGAGACGCCCGAAGAGGGGAGCATGCTGCACCCCAAAAAGCACGGGCAGTAGATGAACCCTTCCACCCCCGATTGAGGGGCTGCTGAAAAAAACCTGCCATCCCACCCCCTCTTCTTATCCCATGGCATTTGGACGACAGTCCTGCATATGTCACCAGGGGAAGTGTCAAATCTTACTCAGGAGCCAACTGTGCCAATTTAACACCCTGTCACTCACAGCCGCAGCACAGGTGTGACCCAAGAACACCACTTCTCATCCTTCCGATCATATGTCATGTCCTCAGCTCTCTGAGCTTCTTATTAGGTTAGAAAGTCAGTGTTGATTTAATTCTTTTCTCTCCTCCTTCTCCTCCTTCCCTTGCCTCTTTCCCCCAACTGTTTGGCTGTTCATCTTGCCGTGAAACTCTTGTTCGGTTTCTAGACTGGCAAGATCTTCCTGCCTGCTTGCAGGCATGGACTTAGGTGCTACTGACTTCCAAAGCAGGCTTCCAGGGCACTGTGGATACGGATCTGTCCTGCAACTTGGAGACAATTTTGCTTCTTAACAAGAGATAAAGCCCTGACAGCAGGAGTCATACCTGGGAGGATGGTTGGGGTCCATCCATCTTCTCCTTCCAGCAGAAGAATATCTGCTTCTTTCCCACTATTCAAGCCTCTGAGGGTAGAAGCAAGGTAATTCCAAAAGCTGAAGGCCCCCTTGGACTTTGGTGCCTATTTGGACAGCACAGTTGTTGCTGCAGGACAAGACAGGGAGTTCATACTGTTACTGTCACAACCAGCCATGTGTCCCTGAACTCATTTATAACTGGGTCAACTGGGAAGAGCCATTGGCACACAACTGAGCACCGGGGTAATAGCAGACTTTTGCTGAAGAAGCTTGCCTGGGTCAAAAGAGCAGAGGGAAATATTCCAGCAAAGTCACATTGGTGGATCTCCTTATGGACCTCTGCAGCATCAGCCCCACCATCACCATGGTGGGAGATGGTCCAGGAAGCAAATCCAAGAGGCTCATGTTCACTTTCTTCCTTGCTATCACTGGACAACATTCCTTCCTAGATGGCACAGGGAAACCACTTGAGTGAAAGTGCTGGGCAAGGGGGGATGCTATAGAGACAGCGCTGACCTGCAGTGGAGCTTATGTAGGGTTTTTAGGAGCAGTTTGCCCCTCAGGTGAAAACTATCCATGTTTTTCCATGGCACAGCAAATTTAAAGAAGGGGTAAAAGTTTGGGTCTTTCAGAAAGAATGAGTCAACTGTGCCCCCTTTGAAGCAAACAGCCTTGCCTCTGGTCTTGCTGACCTCTGGTGTAAATGCAGTGCAGATCCTCTGGTGATTTCCATGCTGGGTATCCCATGGATTTCACTCCACTGCAGACTGATTTGCACTGGCTGAGCTCCTATAGCCCAGCAATACATGCAGTTACTTTCACTTTCATCCTAATGGAATGTATTATTTTCTATCTTCCTCCCGTTCAGACTCATTTATAGTGATTTCGTAGATCAGCAACAATCCCTGCAAACTTTGAGTTACACTGAGCTGATCAGTCCATGGACTTGGAGTGTGCCTTTGAATCAAACGTTAAAGCTGGAATCCACTCTATGCTGGATGTTACATTATACATCGGGAGATTTCTTTTTTCCTAAGGGATGGCTTGCAGCAGAGAATGTACCGAGGAGTGTTGTTCTAGCACAAACACAGCTATTTAAATGAGCCACAGTGAGAACAGAATTTGTGTTAGGTTGGGAGGATAAAATTGGATTGAAATTGGATATACTGACATACATACCATTGGTCTCATCTGTCCTTACTTTACATATGATGGATTTCCTGCTGCCAGTATAGAGGAGCAGCTCTAAAATAAGCCAAAGGTATGTAAATGGAGAGCAATGTGTTCAAGTGGAATTACAATTTCACCTCTAGGTTTGTTTGAGAGGCAGAAATAAGGCCAGAGCTCTGCGCTGTTACACACAGGCTGTGCCTGTTCACATCGTAGTTATGGGAGAGGTGCTCCCCACAATGTTATTTAGATTTATATCGCCTGGGTGAGTAGGAGCACAGGTAGGAACTGCAGATCAGGGCTCCTGCTTTCTCCCAGCAGTGTGGGAGAGTGCCCTCCTGCGTCCAGAGCAGGGAGCCCTCTTAGGGACACGCAGGTCCCCAAGCCAACACTCCTCATCCTACACTTGTGTCACCAGTTTGGCTGGGAGATCCAGTAAATATTTGCCTCAGTTTCCCTCACTGCAAAAAGGGAGAACTAAAACTATTAATCCACAATGATTAATTACTCAGGCTTTGCAAAATGCTTTGTACTTCTCAGAAGGATGGTGATGTTCTCTGGAACTGGAAACCCTCCCTCTCTTCTTTCCCACACTTGCTGCTTGCCATCTGGCTGAGAGGCATGCAGAAAAGACAACACAAATCCTCCATTTAATTATACTGCGCATTTTATTATCTCACCTCAGATTTTGTTGTTAATCTCTTTTACAGATTTCGTTTACATAAGTGGAGTCTTTTAGCTCTAGCAAGCTACGTTGCTTTCTCTTCTGATTCTGCAGATATCAGTCAGCTAAAAAGGAAAGAGGAGAGAACAAGTGTCCTTAAATTTGTCATTCAGTCTTTCCTAGGCTTTATATATTGTTTCCTCCTCCTCAGCTCCCCAGCTAAAAACCTAGAAGGCAAACTGAAATCAGCACAGCCAAAGCAGAATAACAGCTCCCACAGGGATAGATAGAGGAGACCCTCCTGTCTGAGACATCTAAGCCTAGATAAGGCAAAGGTCCAGAGATATCACTAGTGAGACCCATTCCACCACCCCTCAAGTCCACAGGCAGGAATAGCTGCATAACGTATTGCCCCTGGATACTTTCCATTGCAATTCCCATATACTAAGAACAAAGACCAGGGCTGGATTTGTTAGCTCTCAACACTTTGAACTACAGCTAATTATAGTTGTAGTTAAGTGTTCATGTTAAGTCCCTGTGCAGTGAGCAAGGTGTTCAGATCTGACTGCAGGTGCTGAGCTGCCTTGCAGGTGTAGCTTGTTGGAAATTGCACATTGAGGACTGAGGACTTTTGGGGAGGAGGAGTAGGGAAGTGGGAAGAAGTCCCAGCTGCTAGGAAGTGTTGCAATGCTCCTGACAGTCAATATCAGCTCTAAGGCACAGACAGCACCCTAAGAGAGTGAATAACCTTCCCAGAAGCGCGTGTACATGAGAGCGGGTGAGGTATCTGAGGACTCAGTAAAGTGAACAAACATGACACAAAAGCCCTTCTGAGGAATATAAATATCTCCGTGATGATAAGCTGGAGAGAGAAGGGAAAGGCAGAATTCCCAAGGCAGAAATCAACCTCCTGACAGTACCGTCTGGGGTGTCCTGTAACATCTCTGCTAGCAGTTTCTCCAGGACATCTTGGTATTTTTCCAGCTGCTTTGAGGTGAGCCACATCCCAGCTCTGACAGGAACAGCTAGCTGTGGAGGAAGCCAGAAGAGTCAGAAGGAAAAGCTGAGGAGGGCAGAGGAAGCTAGGTTGGGGTGATTTGACCCCACTTTGCTCAAGGCAGTAAGAGGGTCTAGGGCTGATTTGAAAGGAAAAGGATGATCCTTATATGGCGAAAAGCAACATTTTGAAGTCAATCCAATCTTGTGCTGTTCAGCATGCCAAAGTTTTCATGCATTGGACCATCTATGGGCTGATTCAGAAACACAGATAAAGGTACCTCCTGGAAACAGAGACTGTAAAGAAGAAAATAATTTCTGAACCTTATAATCCTCCACTATCTCACACCTTGGCCATTCAAGCCGTCAGCTTTACTGATGCTGGTGAAGCACCCTGCCTCAGTAAAGACTGAGGATGAGACAACATCCTGCCCCCAGCCTGCCTGACTTTGAGCCAGCTGTGGCTCAGATGTACCTGAAATAAATAGAGTTGTTCCAGTCATGGCTGGAGGCACAGGAGGGCTTGTGGTTGCAGCGGAGAGGGGTGTTAGACACTGGCATGTGGCAGTTATTTAATGCTTTGAACTGTGAATCCTTGCTGTTTAAATCCTATTATTGATTGTTGGTGTACCACGTTTGTGAGAGTAGTTTTACATTAACCTGCATCTTGGAAAAATTCCAGTCTAGCTAGTCCCACTGCCTGGCCTGCTCAGTCTCTCCTGCAGTTTGGGGTGGACCTACACACTCCTTTTGCTAGCAGAGAGAATGGCCGAGCTCACCGCAGGAGTGGCTGCATGGACAGGGCAAAGAGTTTCCTGTATTCAAGTGGAAAAGCACAATTTTCAGACTCTGCTAACCAGGTAAGCATGCCTTTGAAGGTTTAGATTGGCACTTAAATCCCTAAAATTGGCAATTTTCTGCTCTGTATATAGACTTCAGGGAGGTGTGGCTGTATGGGCCCATGTTTATAAATAAGGTGTTGCCAGTGCAGAGGACCTTTAGATCAGAGGTGACACCTAGAAGCTAATATGGACCTGGGTGAAAAAGTGACAAGTTAAACCCAGAGCTGAAGCAGAGCTGAAAATTCCTGCCTTGCAGTTGGCTGGCGTTCACTGAATGGCAAAGAAAGACTGCATGTAGTTTCCATCTCCCAAAGGCAGAATCCAGGTGGGTCTGAGGGGTGACCAGGCTGCTGAACGTCCAAGATAATTTATAGGGTGGAAGTAAAACCTGTCTCTAATACAACCTTGCCCAGTTGCCTGCAAGGAAACAGGTGATACTCCTTTATATTGACTGTGAGCTCCCTGATAACACCCGCTGTCTTCTCACACACCACCACCAAACACCGCCCTGTGCTCTGTAACCAGGCCCTGTGGGCTGATTCTTGGGCTACTTGTGCCCTTGTGTGTCCTTGTGGGCTCCTTCGAGTCACACGGTTCAACATACCTGGATGGTCTTGACCTTGTTGACACCTGCACTGGATTGCTCAGAGAAGCCTTCCTCTTCCAGCTGCTGCAGCGAGGTCAGGGATTTCTTCTGCCCTCCTTTGTTCCTCTCCTTTTCCTGCAACTTCACAGCAGAGAGCAGACAGGGCAGTGATGCTGGGACACAGCATCGTGCGGGTATCAAACCCGCTCTGCACCGTATCAACAGTGTGAAGCCCAGCAGCCAGGAGCCTGCGGAGCTGGGCACAAAACCAGAGGGACTGGAGGTCTAAGTGCTGCCTGGAGCCAGTGCAGCATCCTTCCCCAGGACCACAGCTCGCTGAGGAGGGACCCGTTGGCTGCGGTCAGCTTGGCCTTGGGAACCGTAATTCTGACATGCAGCAGGAGCTGCAATGTTGGCTGTAAGTTCAGGTTACAGGACTGCGTGCAAAGATCTGTAGCAAACATGGCACTGTAGACGACTCTTTTGATCTGTGTAAGATAGCACTGTCAGCAGGGTGTGGTAGCCAAGTGTACTGATGTTACAGAGCTATTCCAGAGGCCTGGTCCTGACTCCTGCTGTAGCAGTGGCAATGAAGTTTAATAAAAGCCTGCACAGCCTTCATTGCAAATGGAGAGCTCTGTGCAGATATTCTGTATTACCAGCCTTTCTTGCAGGTCTGTAATGTCAGTCCTTCCTCATTTATGGGGCTAACCTTGGCTTTAGGACCCTCCCTTTCTTCCCAGCACGAAGAGAAAAGCCAAAGTTGCTTTGGGATATGACAGACATGACAGGGCATGTAAAATGCACTGAAGGCTGTGCTCAGTGTCAAACTGACTGCTTGCTGTGCACTTGCTTTGGTTTGAATGCGTGCTCAGAGGAGAAGAGACAGCCTTTGGAAGACTGATTTCACCCACGTACATCTAGAAGACCCTCAATCACTAGCAGATACATTAGCTACGAGGGTTGTGATGTATGAACAATTGATCTGGGGACTGTGCGTGGGTCCCCATCATCTTCCTCAAGGAGGCTGAAGGGTGACTGTACTCCCCACAAAAAGCAATCGCTATCCAGTGAGAGGATAGGTGTTGGAAACGAGATTTCTCCCTGGTATCAATGGGTTGTGTCGTGCGGGGGAAGCTCACTTCAGCTGTGTTTAAGAAGATGCAGTCTCTGAGGCTGCCTGCCTGACACCTTTCAACAGTATTAGTTTCACATCAAAAGAAAAAGCATTCTCCTCTCTGCACATCCCAGAGGTGACAACCATCTGGAGGATCGTTAATTATTTGTTACAACAAAAAGACCCATCAGCATGGTGATGGGAGGCTGCAGCTTCTCTATAAAAATTACAGCCACTAACATGGAGGAAAGAAAAACAAGACCCACTAGCTGCAGATGGTAATCCATACAGGTCTTTTAGTTCTTATGCAAAGGAATACAGGCTCTTCCTTTCTAGTCTCACATCTTAAAAGTTGTCTCTGCCCGCTCCCATAGCCCTTAACTTTGGGATGAGTGAGGGACTGCCAGTATCATTGTATCTCCCCTTTGAACAGAAGGGGCAGGTGATGGGAATGATGACAGTGCCACGATGTGTGCTGGCAGAGCTTGGGGGGTGAGGGAGGAAGAAACACCTTTCCTGATTTATTCAAGGCTCCAGGTCCTGCAGTATGTTTCTTAGGGGTTACCTGCATTTTCTGGAAGTCGCTCTGGGTGAAAAAGGGCACAAAGCCTTCGGTCTGTTCAGCCAGCATAGACACCATGTACACCAAGAGCAAACCGGCCACCACCTTCTTTGAAACCATCACGAGAGTCTGACACAGGAAAGAAGATACCAGGGTGATAGTGAGAGGGCCATTCGACAGAAAAACCCTTTGGCTTTTGATCAGCTGCAATCTAATTTATTCACCAGCTAACTAGAGGTGTATTTACTCTTCCAGTTGCTCCTGAGCTGAGAATAGAAGTGTCTTGACTGACAATTCTCCTTTCAAACCTTTTTCTGTAAACAGATTTGTTCTTGAGCAATATCTCCAGAGACTTCAAGCCCAGCCCTTCAGTACTGTTAAAGACTCCCTCTGTTCTGCAAGCTTTAGCCCTCCAGCTGTACTGGTTTAAGACCTGCACATATCCAGAGCAAAACGCTCCCATCAATCCCACTGACAGCAAGGGAGATAGAGTGATGCTGTAAGAGAGAAAAACCTTAAGACAGCTGTTTTGTTAAATTTTGTTTTCATATTCCTCACCCCTGAAAACCTTCCTTGATGGACTGAATCTTTTAATAAGCCTCATGGGGTCCAAGAGCGCTGGGAAGGGCATTTGCCAGCCTGCCTCCGTAAGAGCCTAGTATAAAGGGCTTTAAAAACTACCTTCTGAAGTGATTTAACAGCAACTTCACGTCAGGAGAGGACTTACGTAAACATTAAATGTTCTCTTTAAATATTAAAATATTCTCTCTGGATGAATTTAATGAAGTCTGGTCCCACAGCTTAACTACTCTACCTGAATGAAGCCAGATCCTTAATTAGTTTCAGAAACCTCTTGGTTTGGACATTATTGAAAGGACACTTAGGTCAAATTTGACCCCTAAATTAGATTTCCCATAAATATCAGCTGATATTGAACTGAAGGCTAGTGGAAGTTAATGAATATTCCCCTTCCATAGTACTTGCCAGCTGCAAAGGCAGCTGTAAGCCCCTCTCCTCTTCCTTGGCACTGCTTAGGGCAGCAGCAGTGCCATCTCCCCCCTGCCCACCTACGCTGGGTCATCAAAGCTCTCGGCTGCCATCGTCCTGGGTGACCCTACCAGATGTACCATTTGCTGCAGTGATCAAAAGGGGATTTCTCAGGCTCTCCCCTTGTAATATAACACGTCAATACGCATATGTGCTGATAACATGGTGTTATCTCAGTAGCATCAATCTTTTGTGTCTTTTCATTTATTCTATCACCGCAATAAAATACTGTTATATACAAAGAAATAAACCCAGTTACCTCCTTCATCTCTTATTGACTATCCCTTTGTGAACTGATTCCCTCCCTCTTCCCCCAGAGAAACACCTTCAACACATTACTCCTGTCAAAAAAATGTCATTTCTGAATGTCCCTTCCTTATTTTGTAAGCAGGACATGTCTTTCAGACCTGAGATCTCTAGCTCAATGCCTCTCCAGGCAGATATGTACTTTGTTGTTAGTGAATTTGCTTCCCAGCTACAAAGAGAAAGCACAAAGCAGGAGGATCCCAAGTTCAGCATCAGCACAACAAAGTACTGCGGTCGCATGGGGCTGGGTGTAGCACTGCCCAGCTCTGCTTAAGCCTGTGTAAAATGGGGTGAAATGCCAGTTTGGGGGCAGGAGGGGTGAACATCCACCTGGTACTGGTGTGAGCACAGTGACAAGACAGTACATTTATCTACCGAGCTGTCTTCCAAAAATATCAAATCATTACTGTTAATAGGGACAGTCTATGACTCATCTTCTGTCTGTTCAAAGCAGCTCCCAAGTGCAGAGGGTACCCAGGGCTCCCTGCGCCTCTGCAGCACGCTTCGGTGTCTGCCGGGTGCTCACGACGAGCAGGAAGGCAGGAGCTGGTGGAATCAATGATCCCGTGATGGGGGGATGAGCAGAAAGCATCTTTCCCCTTGTTTAAGCATTGATTTTGTCCCCCCCTCCTTGCCAGAGCTCCCTACTGAAGCCAACATGTAACACCAGCGCCTACCTGAGCACCCATGACATGCCCATCCACCAAGCTTGAAAGTGGGAGCAGAGACCAAGCACCTACCTGGCGAGCACAGCCACGGGATGCTGGAGGTCAGATTTCTTGCTCCTGCCCACGCCTGGATGCTCCTGCTCGCTTTCCCACCCTTTATATACGTGTAGGGGCACCGGTGCGCAATCACTTACCTGCTCAGGTGCCCACACTTCCAGCAGAGCTGACGAACGGCTACCCGGCGTGCATGGAAACGAGTTTGCCAGACAGGGAACGTTGTTATCTGCATTGGATTTTTAGCAGTTGCTCGTTTCCAGGAAGATCCCCTTTCCTCCTTCCTCAGACTTTAGGCTGGCAGCTGTTCTCAGTGGGTCCCACAGCTGGACAGGGGATCTCTGCCTCAATTTCCCCATCTATAAGTTGGAGAAACTCCTCTCTGACAGCTTGTCTATTTAGCTTACGAGCCCTCCAGCATAAAGCATTCTCTGATATGAGTGTAGCAGTGATCAAATGATGCCTGTGTCTTAATTATATTTCTACTGTAATGTGGACAAATCACAGTAATAACAATGTTGCCACAAAATAAGCATAATGCAGAATGAAATTTGACCCACCAGCATTATAAAAATCCCCGGTCCTCACAAGGGACTTCAAGCACCCCGATACCTGTTGGAGGGACACCCCAGCAGGGCCTAAGCAGTCTGGGAGATTGCTGGAACATGTTGATGATAACTTCCTTCTCCAAGTGATGGAGGAGCGAACAAGGAGAGGTGCTGTGCTGGACCTTGTTCTCACCAACAAGTAGTGAAATGTGAGACTCGAGGGCAGCCTTGGCTGCAGTGACCATGAAATGGTGGAGTTCAAGATCCTTAGGGCAGCGAGGATGGCACACAGCAAGCTCGCTACCACGGACTTCAGGAGAGCACTTTGGCCTCTTCAGGGATCTGCTTGGCAGAGTAGCATGGGACAAAGCCCTGGAGGGAAAAGGGACCCAAGAAAGCTGGTTAATGTTCAAGGATCACCTCCTCCACGCCCAGGACCGATGCACGCCGGCAAAGAGAAAGTCAGGTAAAAACACCAGGAGGCTGCGTAGGTGGACAATTAGCTCCTGGGCAAGCTCAAACACAGAAAGGAAGCCTACAGAGGATGGAAGCAAGGGCAGGGAGCCTGGGAGGAAATCAGACAAACTGCCTGAGCAGCCAGGGACCAGGTGTGGAAGGCCAGAGCACTGATAGAATTAAATCTGGCCGGGGATGTCAAGGGCAACAAGAAAAGCTTCTATAGGTACATTGGTGCTAAAAGGAAGATTAGGGAAAGCGTGGGCCCTTTCTGGAAGGAAATGGGAGACCTGGTAACCTGGGACATGGAGAAGGCTGAGGTACTCAAGGACTTTTCTGCCTCAGTCTTCACTGGCAAATGCTCCAGCAACACTGCCCAAGGTGCAGGAGGCAAAGGCAGGGACTGGGAGAATGAAGAGAGGGATTTTTTTACAAGCGCCCATGGTGACAGGACAAGGAGTAATGGCTTTAAATTGAAAGAGGGCAGATTCAGATTAGACATAAGGAAGAAATTCTTCCCTGTGCAGGGGGTGAGGCGCTGGCCCAGGGTGCCCAGAGAAGCTGTGGCTGCCCCCTCCCTGGAAGGGGTCAAGGCCAGGTTGGACGGGGCTGCCCGGGGCAGGGGGGTTGGAATTAGATGATCTTTTAGGTCCCTTCCAACCCAAAGCATTCTATGATTCTATTAAAAAGCATAGATTTGAGGTAGTAAATCCCCTGACATGACCTAGAGCTAAATATTAAAATAATAAATAAAATTATACATGATAAATCTATCACCAAAGAGCTTTATAAACTGGGCAGACAAGTGGGGAGATATAAAAGCAGTCCAAACAGTCCAGGGGATTTATCTGTCCATTTTGAGTCTTCATGTGGTCCCTTTTACCATCATAATTGGGCATCTCACAGTCCTGGACACACTGATCTCCCTCAGGGACACAAAACTGCACACTGACATCTCTCTCCAGATAAATGAGGTGCAGAGCGAGCAAGTGACTTGTGTAAGATCTCATCTTTGCTTTCCCAAGACCATCAGACGGGCGCTGATGCTGGACGGTTTGGGATCAGGCCAGAAACATCCTGGTGCTTCTCACAGCCGGGTGGCTACGTGTGAGGAAACCTGAGAGCAACCAGGCAAGATGCAAGAGGAAAAAATGAGTCGGGAAAGCAATGAAATCCTCCTGCATCAAATGGCTTTATGGGGTATTATAGCAGGGGTGTGCAGCAGCATTCCTGCCTGGCTGGGTGAAAGCTAAGCACTGGTAGTATTTGCTGGAGACGAGGGGAAAAGAGCTGTTGCCCAAGCCTGTAAAATAGCTTTTCTCACCTAGCTCCAACACAGCTAGTCAATACGACGTGTACACACTGCCCTGCGTGTTGGTCCTCACAAGGGACTTGCTGCTGTCACTACAGTCAATAACGCTCAATTTGGGCCAAAACCTTCCTTAAAAAATGTGGCAGTCACTAAGATGCTTCCCAGATCCCTGTGCATTTACTGCAGCTTATCACCAGGCAATGAAGTGGTTCTAGCTATAAAACTTCCAGAGAGGTCAACATAGTTTTTCTCCCTGGGACCATGTGTATGTGTGTCAATGAAAAGAACATCTCATGTGACAGGTTATTTTTTTTTTTCCCCTCCTTTTGCTAAAGAATTTGCGCAAAACCCATTGGACACTGGTTCTCATTTTAATTGACTTTTCCAGTATTTTTTGCACGGTTATGATGGATGCAGCTGACGAGTCAGCAGATGGTGTTGGGAAGTGACAAATTAATTACCAAGAAAGGTCATTTTTTTTAAAGCACTAAACTTTCCCATGTCTTGTCCCCTTTTACCTCAAAAATGTGACTGTCTGGCAGGTTTCCCATCCATCCGCAATGAAGCTTTCTTCATTGGAAAGGACAGCCTTTAAAATAAAAAGGGAAGATAAAAATTAATCACATCTGTATTAGCTGAATGCTGTCTACCAGATTCACCTCTTCATTATACAAGACTACTCAAAAAGGAAAGGAATCCAAGAGCTGAAAATAAGGGACCCCAAGACTTCGTCAATGGAAGCACCAGACTGGGTGGGAGCAACAGGCACTTTTCTGCTCTAGGTTTCCCTGGTCCGTAAAAGCGGCTTTTGGCACATCCCACTTGCCAATGAAGAATGAGGATAAATGAAAATAAGAATCACAGCTGGAAATAGCACTCCCTAGCATTATAATGCAAAAAACCTGTCCTGCTGCAGTCCTTGTGACAATTTGCAATCCGCAGGCCCCCTGGAACTCTGTTTTATGAAGCAAAATTGCAGTAGAGGTTAGAAGCTTAACAAAAATATGATGTACCAAATGGAGTTGCTTGCAGTTCTGCTCGTACCTAAAGTTAAACATTTGCCATAATTGGGAGTAATTTTAACAGGGAACTGGCAGTAGTAGTAAAGTCCATTAAGCCATGTATCAATTGCAGTGTCAAGGAATCAAGGGAAAATGAGCTCCCTGTGCCAGCGACACTGAGCATTTGTCTCCATGTCCTGTACTTTTCCCTCCAAGTCGCTCTGTGCTCGGGGTATTTTGGCAAGTGGGTTGCATAAAAACCAGGAGATAGAAGCCAATATGAGTCTGAAGCTGAATTTCAGCCCCAGGCAAACGCAGCGGGCGGAGAGCGTGTGGGGAGAGTGTGAAGGACTGAAATCCTGCCCTGCCACTCTGCCTGGCTCCTGGTCAGTCATTGGGGTGTCCCCTAGCAAAGTTTCCTATTTGGGGGTGAGCACCAGAGCCGTAGCACTAGCCCCGACAGCTACGGTGGGGCAAATCACCCTCTTGTCCCCCACATCTGACAACCTCCTTGGACTGGGCTGGTACATATGGGAAGGGAGGACGCGGCTTTGCACATGTCCAGTTTGCTCTCACATCCTCACCAGACCCGCAGCAGCCATCAGGCTTGGAAAAAACGTCTCTCCCAGCCCCAGTTCCCCTTCCCACTGCTCACAGGAATATCTATCTCAGCCTGCTCACATGAAATTATTTTTGCTTGGAGTCAGGTGGGTCAAAAACCTGGCGCATGCTCTGCTGAGTGGAACGTCTGCAGTCACACAGCTCAAGTTGACATGGGTAAGGAGTTAATTTTCGGCTCCCTGCTTTGGAAGTAGGAGCAGAAAACTCCTTCTCACAGCCCAGGCACCATCCTCCAGCTGCTGTCTCTGCATGGACGCATTACAGATTTAGCAGGCACTGCCGTCTGTGGCTGCTGAATGCTCCTGATGAATAAAGCACCAGTGGCAAATTTTAATGCAGTTTTAAAAATATTAATGCTAGATAAATATTTGAAGAATCACAGGCTTAAAACACATGTTAATTTGCAGCATAAATATTTTAAGGGCTCAGACTTCCCCCCTCCCCTCCCCGCACTTGCCTCGCGCCCACTTCAATTCCTCCCCACTGCTCGGTGGTGTAATTCACAGTAATTCACGGCTGCACAGCAGGGCTGGGCAAGAATCAATGGCAGGGATTTAACTCCTGCTGACTCCCCAAAACAGTTCACCCTCCTGGTTCTAGCAGCAAATAATGATCTCTTAGATTAATGGGGAATTTGTCTCACATTGTTTCTCTCTCCTCCCACTCTGCCTGGTTCCTACAGCCAACCCAGAGACCGGGGGCTCTTCTCGCTGGCGGCAGTGAGCTGTGGATGAGGTGCAGGTTAGACGTGGGGAAGGAGGTGAAGTTTTGGATGTGCAGCAGAAGGTAGGGACCATCCCACCACTCGCTTTCCAGAGGCAGCGATCTCCGTTTTACCTGCAAATGCAATGCTCTGTAGATCTTTCAGCACCCACCCCCATCTCCAAGGGATCCCATGTGGAGCAGCATCTTTGCAGCAGACCCAACTCCAGCAAGATTGTGCTGATTTACATCTTCAGCAACTCACTGAGACTCTCTGGGTCTGCAACGCGCCTGCAAGAGCTTTCCACAAGCATTGAAAGCCTGACAAGTGAGTGCTGCACCCTGTAATGCCAAAGCCTCTCTGAAAACCAGGCCTGAGGTGGCCTGAAGTAGACACCCTAAAACTGGGGACACCTGGAAATTCTGCCTGCTGCCTCAGTTTCTTGATGGAAGGGCAAAAAAAAAGAAGAAAATATGTGTTTCTGGACATAGCCTGGATAGATTCAGCTTTTCTACCAGTGGTGGAAGAGACAGGGCCTGGTCAACATGTCCTATCCCAGAACAATTCCCTTCCCTTCTTTTTACATATATATATATAAAACAGATTTTTGTGCTTATAAAAACTTTCTAGCCTCTCAACGAAGGAAGAAGAATAAACAAGAGAAAAATGTCTCCTTGCTTTGTTTTTCTTCAATTTTGGTCACTCCTTTGCCATTCTCTCCCCAGTCTGGAACAAGTGAAGAGAGAAAGGAGAGGAGGTGAGAAAACAAGATGGGAATGCATCTCATCTGTTTCCATTTTGGTTTTCAAATCCAAACCACCAGGTTTTCACTTGAAGGCTCAGGAATATTTTTAGGAACGGTGGAAAAACGCAGTTTCATGCTCAGTGAGGGGCTGCGTCTGGCTGCTCTCCCCGCGCACCCCGCTGCCCTGGCTGCAGGCACGGGGATGCTGCAGGCACGGGGCTTGGCCGGCGGGGCCCAGGGCAGGCGAGGTGTCACGGCTGGTGGTGGGAGACCCTGCCTTCTTCTGATAATCCGAGTCCTGGACTGAGGCTCTGAGGCAGGGAAATCACTTAGCATTTCAGAAAATCAGCTCCCTACCCCACTCACAGGGAATATTTATTAGATTTGATGAAAGAGCAATTTAGCCTTTACACACACCAGGCACCCACTGACCTTTTATTTTCTTATTACCTCCTTTTACCCCCCCTACTGTTCCCGTATCAAACAACAATATATCAGGTTAAGCATAGCAAGACGAAACGCTAAGGCACCAAGAAGTGCATTAAATTGCTGCTTTGCAGGGCCGCTTGCACTGTCAAATCAGCAGGAGGATGATGTATGATATTCTTGCTCACACGTGGGATGCAAAATTCAGTCCTGTGGTCACCGTTGCAGATGAAGTTTGCAGGTAAGCCCCGTCTCACAGCAGAAGGCAGCGGTTGTTTTGCTGACAAGGGAGGTAGGAGCAGTCAGGATCCAACCTCCAGCATTTGCAGTTGTTGTCCATGGGGATTATCTGTCCATGGGAGAACTGTAGCATGAAAAGGAATTGCTGCGCTCAGTGTTGCCAGCTCCCAAGAGATTTCCTGATACAGCGGACTGGATTATGCTGGATGCCCAGGATTTATCAGCGCTTTCAATGGAGAGTCGCCCTTCTCATTCCAGAAACCCTCAGCAGTTAATAGCAGTTTATCTGAAACAGGGGAGAAGAGTTTGCTGCTGCTTTATCTCCTTTCAGGCTTTCAAGGCACCAATTCATTCTGCAAGGCAACAAGGAAACAGGGTCAGATGCTTTTAGGGCAAAAAAGAGACCGTCAATGTGCTCACTGGTGAGTGTTTCTCATGGGAGAAACCTGGTGATCAGTGAAACAGCGGCATATCCATCCCTGTTGGGACAAGGGGCTGGGAGAAGCAAATGGAAAACTCTGACAACAGCAGAAAGGTCTGCAGAGACACTTGGGCCTGTCCAGCCAAGTCTGATTCCAGCACAGGACTCAAATTTGATAAAATGCCCGTTTAATCCATGGATATTTTGCTTAGGTGATGAATAGCCACGTCAGTGAAAGCCTCTCAACCACAGAGGCTTTGGAGAGCTAAAGAGTAAAGATTGGGAATTAAGGAAAATAAATATTAATGAAAGGAGTGGAAAAATCAATAGTTTTTCAAGATAATCCTGCTGTTGCTTTGCTCATCTGTGCGGGGCTGTTGCATTTACTACTTCTCTCGTGCTGTAGGACCATGTGCTCAAAGGTTTCGTGCGGGGTTGCAACGGCTGCACGAGCAATGCAGAGGCTGGAGGGAGCACGCATGGCACGTGGCAAGGAAAAGGAGGCAGCAAATGGGAAGGGGGCAGGAACTGGAAAAGAAAAGGGTCGTTGCACCAGTGTGGGATTCGAGATGCAGTAGGAATCGGTGCAAACACCCCCAGTGGTTCCAGTGGCTGCAGGTCGAGCCCTGAGCAGCACCGTTACACAAAGGGATGGGGAGAAGCCCGGCATGGGCTGGATGGAAGAAATTAATCCAATTACAGGATGAAGGGCAAAGGGAGAGAAAGGACATGTTTGGTCTCAAGCAAATCCCTAGAAGGCTTTAAAGCAGGGACAGCAAGAAAAGGACAAAAATGAATTGCAGTGCAGGACACCCAGCCACCATCAAGAGGAGCAGGGGCCTCAAAATGGGGCAAAAGGCAGGGGATGGGGCTCTTCAGCTGGCTGAGAGTATGGCCAGGGCAGCGAGGTGAGGGATTCTTCCTGGGACACCCAAAGTACCACCAGGACATGGTTTTTCTGGGAGCTGGAACACCAGGTTGGCTGTTCGTGGTCCTGAAGGGACATTGGAGCAAGGAGCCAGCCCAGCCAGGCACCAGGGAACAGCCCTGCTGGAAAGCAGAAAACAAGCAAACAAACCCCAAATTTCCTCTGTATCAATTCCCAAAAGATTATAACCTAGATGGCTGTGTCACAGCAGTCTCCAGGCTTCCACGGAGAAAACCAAGGGCTCTGCACTAGAAATTAAAAAAAAAAAAAAAAATGACCCAGTTACGACAAAACTAAACAGCATGTATAAAGCATCGCTGCAGAGGTCTGTGAACATCTACAATAAGGCCCTCAGGAATAATGGAGTTCAACTTCAAATGGGATTTACAAATTAAAAATAAAAGAGCTGGATTATTTCTATTTGCCTAAACCCCCCTTTCTGACTGCTCAGCTGTTCTCAAAGCTGGGCCATGGCAGGCGCTGCTGGACACTATATAACGAAGGTGGTGGTGAGATGCTCTTGGGTCCCTCTGGAATTAAATGAAAGACTTTCTTTTGCCTCTCTGACTTTGCAGTTAATTACCTGCCGCTGGTTGGGAGAAGCAGAGCTTGGAGAATATAGCTGGACATAGAACTCTGGCTCTCAGCTCTCCCTGTTAACTCCGGCCTAACACCTACCTGGCTCAAATAGCCCATAAACCAGGACAAAGTCCAGCGAGGGATTGACTGAAGTTTGCAAGACAGGAAGAACTCACAGGAGCAGACGGTGTCTTCTCCCTTGCATTGTCCATCACCCTCGGCAGAGGATGGCTTGCTCCGTTGCACAGATGCTACCACAGAGAAATGTGTTTTTTCTGCTTGGATTTTCTGGGCTGGGCTGGCTGCTCATCCCGTGGTGCTGCGTGGCCGGTGAGACTGTCTTGCAAACCTGCCTACTCTGCTACAGCCCTGGTTTATCACTTAGTTAAAAGTGTTGACAGCACCACACGGAGTGGTGCAGGTTCACAGCTGATCCGGGATTGCTCAGCTCCTTGGCAAGAAAATGACACATCCCAAAGACTTTCTGTCTCTCCAAGGAAATCCTACGGTGCTGGTAGAGATGTTACCTGGCTCGGCAGCAGGAGGAAAAGCCTGGGAGGTGACAGGGGCCTGCTTGCTTGCAAATACCATGCACATGAGATGAGGTTGGCAGTGGTGAAGCTCTCCCCACTTCCCAGCTGCCTTCTGGCTCTATCCACCCCCTGCAAGAGAGGGGAGAGCTGGTGGGGAGAGCCTGGGGAAGGAGCTGTGACAGGGAACCCGCATGGAAAACAGGAGCTGGGGTTCCTCCTGCCCAACCCTTGTGGGTGCAGCCCTTTGGAGGCTGTGAGCAAGGCAGGGGGCAGAATTCTGTGCACTTTTATTTTTTTTGGGGGGGGGGGGGCGGGGCAGAAGCAAGGGCAGGGTACCTAGAACCTCTCTGCACCACCAGATCTTTGTCCTGGATGGATGCAAACCCAGAGGAGCAGCAGGCAGCTGGCCCCAGCGTTGAGGCTGCTGGCCATGGCTGGGTTAATCCCTGCTGCGGGAGGACCGGCCCACCGAACCGAATTGTAAATACATCTGTGTCCTCCTTCTCCCCACCACACATTTAAATCTATTTGATCCACTCTAATGGATTGATCTACAAGTTTGTGCACACACATCCTGCTTTGGACGGGGCGGCTGGCAGCGCCTCACCCATCACGACCTGTCAGCTCCACTCAGCCTCACCTCCACCGGGGAATTAATCCAATCACAGGATAAAGGGTTTTCTTCCCCTCCATATGGTCTCTATAATGCTCCGGCTTTATCTTTCTTTAACCCCTTTCCTGGCGAGGGAGCTCACAAGCCCGGCGTAAGCAGTTCAGCACAGTGGCCACTCATGGCTGCGATCTGATATGGGGAAACAGGGTCTTCCCAGGGCAGCTGGGGGTACCAGAAGGCATCAAAATATTTGCACCTTCCTCCCTCTTCTCCTGCCCACCAGGGAGGAGTGAGCCCCTCCAGAAGGGAGACTCCGAGCAGCACGTTACAGAACCAGCCAAAATCACAAAAGCGAGCTCAGCACCATTTTACATTTGGTGTTGGTGCTCAGGGCCAAGGCTTAAGATCCTGTGCGTTAGTCCATCACCATAATCTAGACACAGATGTTTGCTTCATGACTGATTTCTTTTGCTTTTGCATTTCTCCACATCTTGCTCTGCAAGTCATTCCCTCTGTGCCCTTGGGCAAGTCGCTCCCGTGCCTCTGCCCAAGCAGCAAGGAAGAACCTTGCACAGGGATGGGGAGAGGCACCACAAAGAGCTCCCAACTGCCACCACTCTGGGAAATCCACCTCCCCTGGCACAGCCTCGTGGTTTGCTCTGCCTGTCGCTCGAGCCCAGTGAGCCAACCGTATCAGCTCAGTGCAAGTTAGTTATTTGATTATAATTATCATTTCTTGCTTTACACAGGACATGAAAGCCCAGAGCAGCTCAGGGCTCCGTCACGCGTTGTGCTGACAAACAATGAATAAGAGACAATCTCATCTCAAAGAGCTTAGCAAAGCAGAAAAAACCTGCAAGAGGGAAAGAAACCCTTCATTTTCTTACGGACAAACACAAAGAAAGCAAACCTCTCCTCTCACATTAAACAGGTCCTGAATTTTGCTATTGCCTTCTTTGTCATAGAGTCAGCATAGAAAACAATTGAGAGCTCTCTGGGAGACAGCCTATAAAGTTCCCCTGCTAAGAGACACCAAATTAAAGGCATCACTTTCCATTTCTGTGACAGAGACACAGAGGGAACTGAGGTTACATTCAGGACATGTCCTAGAGGAACCAGCTATCCCCACCGGTGTCATTTTCCTACCCTGAGTTTATGCGAGGCCTTCAGCATTGCTCCAGCTGCCACTGACCTGCGGGGAGCTCTAAATCCACCAGCCTCGGGGTATCGACCGAAACACCAGTCTCAGCTCGCAGGGGAAGAAAACTGAGTCTGTGAGGACAACTGGGAAGGGACAGCCCACTGTCAGCATGACAGAGGAGGCTCAGGCTTACCTGCTCCATATTCAGCTTCCAAAATGGGGAAAGGTCCTGGTCCAGATCTAATTGAAGGTCTGGTAAAAGTCCTCTTGGTCCAGTCGTTGGCAGCCCTCTGTATGAAAAGTTTCTGGGTACCGCATATGAAGCCAAAACTGCATCACACCTTAGCATGTGGAGAGGGTCCACTGATCAAGGAAAAAACCTCTGTGCAAAAAATACTGCTGATCCTTCCCCCTACCACCCAAACCAGACTGTCATTTCACCTCTTCTCCCCATAGCTATGCTTCATTTGTACAACTCTTTACTCCTTGGGAGAAGTCAGGACACGATGAGGGTGTGTTAGAAAGCCTCACAGAGATAGGAGGAGAAAATTACTTTCTGGGAGATGAAAATTAACTTTCCCATGAGAGAACCATGTTTGTATACAAAACCTTGGAGAAGCAGCAGAGCTTTCAGATGCTGCTGGCACTGGCAGCGAGGTCCAAGGCTTCTGAAGGTAGACCATCATAGTGAAATATTTTAGCTGAAAAGAGTTGCTTTCTACCATGGAAGTTGGGAATGTCATATTGGACCTGAGGTGCACATCTGTTTATGTGTATCAACATTTTTTTAATAGTCAACTAATTCTGAAAAAATGTGCCCAACTTTTGAACATCCAGAAGCCTGACTGTGGCCAGAAGAGGCATGAAATACCGCCAGGGAAAGGTTTATGAGAAATAAGGCCATGGAACTTCTCCACAAGAAACTCTACCGCTCAAGGAAGGCCTAGATTTGGAATTTCATGACTGGTGGTTTCACAGGACATGAAGTAAGATAATTCTGTGAGGCACAGACGTCCCATGGGGAATCCTTGTCCCAGGGCACCTGAGGCTGACGTGACCCACTTACTCTCACCGTGTCCTAGTCTGCTCCTCTTGGATCTCTGCAGACGGATCAGCGATTAGGACATCATTCATCCCACCCACACCCCTTAGCCTTCCACCCCTGTCCCCTAGCTCTGAGACGCTCCCATCTGGCAGAAGTCCTCATTCATCCAGCAAGACAGCACTGACTTCTTCCATCCACCCTGCCTTGGCAGAGGGCAGCGGTGAGGAGGAGGCTAGCAGCTTAGTGCATTAACAGATCAGGGCCATTAACGCCACCAGATGTCAGAGATTAATGGAAGAGCTTCGCTAAGGTGCCTTAGGCAGGTCTCCTGGAGAAGGAGCACCCATGACCCAGAAAGAAGAAGTGGGGAAGAACTTGGATGGGATGGAGCTTTGGTGGTCCACGTGGCCACTGACCCTGCTGAGAAGGGTTTCACACTCTTGTGTGTGCTGGGATGGGGATCCCCACACCTTGTACTCAGTGCTAAAAGACTGGGAGAGGATTCTTTCCATCCCACTTGCTCTCCCAGTGTGGCTACGGGCTGGTGCTGATCTCTCTGCACTATCTCTGGTGGGAATTCAGGATATCAGCGTTACTGAGGCTTTACCTTCCCTCCCCAGGGGCACCCAGACACTGTTTCTCCAGCAGGTAGTGGCATTTCGTCAGGCTGCTTTCAGAGCTGTGGCTAAACCCTGCCAACCCTTGCAAAGCTAACCCAGATTGGTGTCCCGCTTGTTGGGATGAGGAGGGGGCTCGGCTGGGAAACACTCACCAGCAGCTCCCCAGGAGACAGGGATCCCCAGGACTGGCCGTTCCCCATCCAGCCCTGCTTGATGGTGTGCTCCCTCCAGTCCTGCCAGAGATCCTTGGAGGTTCAGCTGAATAATGGATCTCCTTTAGCCCAAAGAGGAGGCAAGGCAGAGGAGGAAATTCAGTCCTTTGTACTCTAGCACAACCAGGGTACATGATTCAGCGCATAATTCAACCAAGAGACCTGCCCACAAAATGCTGTGTTTACCAAGATTTCAGCCTTTGAGATGGGAAGCAGCTTTCCCTCCTGCCTTTGCACAGAGGTGGCCCTTGGCCATGTCAGCAGAGCCTGGTTTTGCTCTGTGATGGAGACACATACCCATATCAGGCAGCACCCACACTGAACCGGGCACCCAAACAGCCAGAGCTGAGCCCGCAGCTCAGACCCGCAGAGCTCAGTCCAGCTTTTCCCCAGCAATCTCCCCAAGATCAGCAGGTCAGACCTGGGTGCTCCCCAGACCCCAGACACCCCCATGGAGCCCTTCAGCTGCCCAGGGACACCCCAAAGGCTGTGACCCACCACCAACCTGAGCGTGGATCCATTTCCCCATCAATCGCCCAAAGCACCTGCTCCTCAACTCACCGCCGCTCCTCCTACATTTACTCCTCTTCCAAAGGGCTCCCCACCACATCCCTTCCTCCCTCCAACTCCTTAAACAATATTAAACACTTAATGGCAATTATTACGCTTTAATACAGGTTTTGGGGCCAACTGGCTGCTTAGAGGGTACTTAAACCATCAACCCCTCTCAATCCCGTTGCTCTTGTCATACAAAGTTAGCCGAGCCCCTAATCCAGCCTCCTCCCGCGCTTCCTCAAGGAGGCCAGAGGGTATAAAACCTTCTCTGGCATGTGGGCATTGCCAGCCCTCGGGCTGGAGCAGGGGCAGGGTACCATCTCCCATCACCTCAGGACTTACCGTTGTTCTTATTAATTTATTTTTGGATTGCGGGGCCAGCGGGAGAAATCCTTTAGTTGGGTATTTTTCCACATAGAGGGGTGAGGCTTCCTGTTGGTTTTGGGGGTTTTGTTCAACTGGGCATGAAGCAAAATTAGTTAAAAAAAGCCAGAGTGTTTGATTTAAAAACAAAAACAAAAACAAAAAAAACAAAAACAAAAACAAAAACAAAAACAAAAACAAAAACAAAAACAAAAACAAAAACAACCAAACTAAAAGCAAAGCAGCTTCCGTAACATTGGCAGGATGAATGGGACAGGTGTCAATTTTTACATGCCTATGTCCAACAAGACAGGGGTGGTGCGAAGCTGAGCCCTGGAAATACCACGTTGTGTGTTGCTACATCTTCTTCCTCATCTCTACCGGTTCCCCCATCAACCTCCTCACCCTCCTGGTCATCTTCAAACACAAGAAGCTCCGGCAGCCACTCAACTATATCTTGGTCAACTTGGCAGTGGCTGACCTCTTCATGGCCTGTTTTGGCTTCACAGTCACTTTCTACTCTGCCTGGAATGGCTCCTTCGTCTTTGGCCCCGTCGGCTGTGCCATGGAGGGTTTCTTTGCCACACTGGGAGGTAAGGGCTGTGGGGTGGGAGCTTGGGTTTAAGGGCCAGGCTCGGCAGTGGGTGATCTTGCTTCTTCAGGGCTTTAGGAGCCCAATTCCACCCCTTCATCATGTTACTGGGATGGCTGCGATGCCTCCAGCGTCCCTCCTGTGCGGAAAGCCATCTCCCATGCCGCGGCGGTGTCACAGCTCCTAGCACGGGGCAGAGCTCACCATGCAAGGTGCTGCTTCCCTTGATGGGGATAACGAGAGAGATTTATGCAAGTTTGATCTCGATGCCAAGAAGAGCCCATTTCACAACTAGCAGGGCAGCTGTAAGGAAATTAACCCCGGGGAGGGATCCTTGTTTGGAGGATCAAGCCTGGGGTCATCTGGCCACACTGCCCAGGGGTCTCACACCGAAGCTGCATGGCTAGCAGAGACCTGCTGGGGATGACCACACCATGTCCTTGAATCGATGACAAGCACCTTTTCCAAAAGCATCTTCTTGGGAGAAGGTCAAGCATTTGGGAGGGTTTGGGGAGGGAAAAGACATCCCCTAGGAGAGGGACCACTTGGGAGAGGGGCCCTGAAGAAGGGGTATGGACATGGAGAGGAGGAGTTCAAGACAAGGCGAGGGGGTCACCACTTATCTAGGGACAAAAGGAAGACGTGACAGTGCTTAACCAGAAGAGAAGAGCAGCAGCACGGAGGGGAAAGAGGATTCAGAGTAGCAGAGAGCTAGGGAAACCAGGTCCAGGTTTTGCAGCAATTGCTCAGCTCTTGTCCCAGTTGTACTCATTTTGAGTGCCCTTGGGAGCTTCCTTATTTCACTTCTCAGGGACATGAGAGCCGCTAACACTTCGCCCTGCAGAAAGCCCCCGTGCAAAACAGGGAAAATTCATTTTGCACCCTGTGCCCACGCAGCCAGCCGGGCCCACACAACACCTCGTGATGGATCTGACAACTGCTAATCCCTGCTGTAGAGATCCATAACCACTGCTAGGACTTCACTTTTTCTCCCCTAAATGGGGCAATTTCCTGCAATGATGCTGATCTGAAAAAAAAAAAAAAAAAAAAAAAAAAAAAAAAAAGGATATTCTGCCAGGCAAAAGCAGAATGTCCTGATCTAAGCTGAGGATCAAGGAAGGGCTCGGTCATGGGGTCAGAAGATCGCATGGGTCTACACCATTTCTGACCAAGGGAGCCTGTGGGCTTTCAGACAACATTACTTGCCCATCCAATGTTTGTATCTAGTAAAGAACAAGGAGGCTCCTGTTCACAGGGAAGAAAGTTTGATGGGAGGCAGCCACTGTGCAAGCAGCGGGTCTCCAGCGAATCCTAGCACAGGGTGTAGTTATCAGCAGATTATCACAGCTGGGGGCATTAGCAGGCTTACAGCACCGACTAAACGCTCCCAATCCCCTGAAGTTTAATTATCCCTTATAAATACATGTGCACGCATGCCCACCCACACAGCCTCCCCCTGATCCAGAACTGGCGGAAGGCTCATGAAATACACATTTAAAGGCATCAACAGGTTGGACACATCTGGCATTTTTGCCGGAAATTCTGCTTCCTCACACCCAGGTGGAATTCACCCCCTTGATTTTTAAGTTATTAAAAAAACATCATGATCCCCTCCTCCATTGCCAGCATCCCACTGCAGCACAGAATCCCCTTGGCTCCCAGACCTTTTGCATGTTATGGCCAGGATATTCTCAGTTATCGAGTAGGATGCTGGTTATCCCTTGCTGATCCCCAACTCTTCAGTTACCTCCGCTCTTCACCGCAACCACGAGACCACGAAGGGAAGATCAAGCCCAGGGGAGCTCCTGCCACCACCACATGCTCTGTCTTTTTCTCCCTCCCACAGGCCAAGTTGCCCTGTGGTCCCTGGTTGTCTTGGCCATAGAGCACTACATCATCATCTGCAAACCCATGGGAAACTTCCGCTTCTCCACAACCCACGCCATGGGGGGCATTGCTTTTACCTGGATAATGGCCCTTTCCTGTGCTGCTCCACCCCTCTTTGGCTGATCCAGGTGAGCTGAAGGACGCTGAGCAGGAACCCCAGCTGCTGTGCAAACACCCCAGTGGGACAGGAGATGCACTCATGGCTTGGACGTGAAAGTCCCCGGGCTCCAGGAAAAAGAGGCAATGGGGCAAGTTAGAACAGAAACAGGACTTCAGTCTCATGCTGGCTTGGTGTCCCCTAACCAAGGCATCCACAGGCTCAACATCTCCAGTTGCAGTAGCCCCTTGTGCTCCTGTTATGTTCCGCAGAGAAATAGGGTCTTCGATAGGCACGGCTCGCCTCACCCATGCTGCAAAGGGCCCATTTCTCTCTGCAGATCATAAAGAGCATTTGCACAACCAGGCCAGCAGGCAAGGCTGCTCTGGGGAGACAAACCTGGCCTTGCTGACATGCTGCCACCCTGCTCCACTCTCCCCATGATCCCATCTGCCCTGCTCCCAGCACCGCAGCACATTTCAGCCCTCCACCAACAAATGCCCCCCAAGAATAACAGAGGCAACGCTGGCTGCTCACAAGGCTCCAGCAAATGTGTCCCCTGAGCCGCTGAAGCCCATATCTGGCTCTTGCACCCACCCACATCCCTGGCTGGGAGCAGATGTAGCAAGCAAAGGCCACCCAGAGCGTAAGGGAGGTGTTGAGGAGATGGAGGCAATTTCCCTATTGCTGCAGCTCTGGCCCCTCCTGACACCCCACTGCAGAGCTGCGCTGTGGGGTCATAGCAAACCCCTACCAGCCCTTTCCTGTGGGAGGGAGCGAGTGTCACAACAAACTGATGCTATGTGCCCAAGTGCAACCCACCGGCAGGGCTCGTGCCGGCCGCGAAGGAGTCGCACGCTGCAGAGACAGCAAGGGTGCACACGGGAGAAGCTGGGGAGGAGCTCACCCAACTCACACGTGCCACTCTCCAAGCATCCCCCTATCCTTGGGGAGTTCGGTCCCTAAATTGAGCTCCTGCTTTTCCCAGGGAAGGTCCCGGTGAAGGTCCTAACCTCTCTCACCGGCAGATACATGCCAGAGGGGATGCAGTGTTCCTGCAGTCCCGACTACTGCACCCACAATGCTGACTACTACAATGAGTCCTACATCCTCTGCATGTTCATCATCCACTTCATCATCCCCGTCATGGTCATTTTCTTCTCCTACAGGCGCCTTATTTGCAAAGTCTGAGAGGTAATGCTGGGAAGAGGCATGGGCCAGGGTGGGCGGGAGAAGGGACGTGGTCCGGGGACAGAAAGCTGCGTGGTGGCCCTCACCATCCCCCTGCCCACAGGCAGCTGCCCAGCAGCAGGAATCAGCTACGACCCAGAAGGCTGAGAAGGAGGTGACACATGGTGATCCTCATGGTACTGGGGTTTATGCTGGCCTGGACACCCTACGCTGTTGTGGCATTCTGGATCTTCACCAACAAGGGAGCAGACTTCACCGCCACGCTCATGGCAGTGCCTGCTTTCTCCTCCAAGAGCTCCTCCCTCTACAACCCTGTCATCTACATCTTCATGAACAAACAGGTGAGATGCCCCATGCCGTGCAGGGCATACCAGCATGTCTGGGGTCACCACTGGCACCTTGCTCTTTCCCAGAAGTGGTTGAATCAGCCTGCGAAAGAGCAGCAAGTTCAGGGGCTGCTGGGGGCTCTTGGTCCTGCAGCACATCCCCGTTGGCCCTCGATACCTTCATCCTCCATTTCTCTGCCCTCTTCAGTTCCGTCATTGTATGATCACCACAATCTGCTGTGGCAAGAACCCCTCTGAGGATGAAGACATCTCCTCCAACATAGCCCAGGGCAAGACTGAGGTCTCCTCCATCTCCTCCAGCCAAGTATCACCTGCATAGACCATGGACAGCTGGTCAGCTTTTGGGGACCGTCCCTACCTGCCCCAAGCACCAGCAAAACCCCCAGCTTTGTTCACATTATGTTTAAACAGCCACAGCCAGCGCGAAACCCCAGACTGCAATATTTTCCTCCCTGCCACCCTGAAACGCGCTCCCTGCCAGCCTCCCCTTTCCCTGGCATTCAAGGGAGTGTTGCAGGAGCATTCAACCCTCAATTGCGAAAAACTAAGTATATGACAACCCACCGCTGCAGAAACCCCAGAAGCACGAGCCCGTGGCTGGAGCAGTCCCGGCTGCCCCTTGCCAGCCCCCGAGCCCGGGGCTCCGTGGAGCTGCGCGCCCCGCCGCTGGCACAGCCGATGGAAATCAATACCCATAGTCTTCATAAATCAATATAACAAATGGAGCTGTGAGCAGGCGTTGCTTCCAGCCCGACTCCCTGCATCCCCAAGACAACACTGTAGATATATTTTTTTTGTCTTGGAACTTGTAAATATTTGCTCACATACTTTGAAGTCTCTATCTTTCTCAGCCCTTTCCTTTCCCTCCTCCTCCTGACTCCAAAGCAGAGCAACTGTCTCTCACCTCTGCTCCTGCCAGCTGGACACGCGTGGCCAACCTTGGAGGGTGGGACAGGTTCCCAAGCACTTTCCTGTACATATTTTATAAATAAATAATATTGTGTCAGCACAAGGACTTCTACAGACAAGAAGTAGGGATTAAAAAATAAGAAATAAGCAGAAGCAGCACAGAGAAAATTACAGATGCTCAGTCCTTGTCCTTTCTCTTGGGCTGCGTTGACAAGATGTTGGTGTCCAGCCGAGAAAATGCAGTGCTGCTGTCGGGGTTGCAAACCTGGAACTGTCTCAAAAGCCACGGGAAGGGGGATCTGTGGTTTAGACCGGCCCGGCTCACAGAGCGGGGAGCAGTGACCATCCCCAGCAAGGTGACAGCCCCGTTCGCTGGAGCACCAAAGGGGTTCAGAGGCAAAAAGAGACACAGACAGGGCACAGGGCAGTCGGTGCCACCATTTGTACCATGACCCTCGCTGCCCGGCCTACCACCAGCCATTATTTTTTCATCCTTTAATATTTAAGTATCCCCCACGTAGTCTTAAATAAAGCTTCAGCAGAGAGCTTTTTGCAGAGTTCAAGTTCCCCTCCCCGCGGGGCCCTTCGAGTCAGCGTCGTTAAGGAATTGGCAGAGTCAGGGAAAAATTGTTCCCTGTGTCAGTGAATTTGTTACCGAGCTGGCTGGAGAACAAGCCCAAGCTCATTCATTGCCGGGGCTCTTGCCCTCTGCCACCCTCCCCGTTCAGCACACACATGCCCCTTCTCATGCATTTTTCCTCCTTTTTTGGTCCAAAGCAACCAAAAATGGTGGGAAGTCCACGGCTCGCCCCTGGGATGAGAATGCAGGAATAGAAACCACCTTTTCCTCCAAGCCACCAGCACAGCCGTGCCCTTGGGAGGGGGAAAAGGATGGTACCCCCAGCCCCAGCTCTCCAGGCACCCTCCTGCCTCCACACCCAGCAGGTCTGCGCCTGAATCCATCCAAATTCGGGGCTCCCAGCCAGGGCCTGATGCTGGGGTCACCACAGGAGTGGGTCTTGGCATCACTCCTGCACTGACAGCTACACTGAATAATTCATGGCCCGCTCTCCCCCGGTCTCAGGAGCCTCCTTTCCTTCGCCTACAAAGCAACAAGCCCATTTCCTTTTGTTCTCTGAAGCGAGGGAGAAGCAGAGGAGCGGAGGCACCGGGGCTTTTTTATAGTGAGTGATTGAACACGCCGCGTGCGAAGGAGGCCTCCTCGGCATTGCTTATCTCACCCCCTAGACTTTTGAGCGCAATATATTATGGGAACGCAACCCTCCACAACCACGCGTCCTGAACAGAGCACAGTGCCTGGCTGTGTATCCCCCCCTCCCTGCTTTTTTTTTTTCTTTTTTTTTTTTTAAATGCTGCAGTTATAGCGGAGAGCTGCTTGCCTTTTGCTACCGTGCAGCAATGCTGGAAGAATTCACAACGATGTGGCAGACCCTGGAGGGGGATAACAGCAGCTCATGACCCCTAACAGGGAGCTCCGGAGAGCCAGGGACCACGCCGGGATGGGCTGAGGGGGATTTCCCACGGGTACGAGAGGGATGGAGCAGATGCCAGCTGCCCATGACACCGCAGCGGCCGAGCGAGAGCCCTTCACAAAACCAGCGGAGGTCACGAGCACCCGGGGGTGGTTTGAGAGGGAATTATCTCCAACAGAATAGTTTTACCTCCTTGGTGCATCTACCCCGCTGCAAGGAGCCTGCTCAAGGTGGACGTCGCCTGGGGGTGCCCCGAGTGTGGCTGGCTGGTGATGCTCTCGAGGTACAGGCAGCTTGAAGTCATCCACGATGCAAAGGAAGAGTGCTTTATTTGGGGTGGACGCTGCAGATGGGAATAAAGAAATAAACCCACCCCAAGAGAGCAGGCCTTCTCCATCCGAGGTGGCCCCGCAGCAGCAGCTGATGATGATGATGCTTGGCTCCCCTTGAACAAATCCCCGCAAAAAATTAAGGCTTCCAAGTTGCAGCACGGTTTTTCCAAAATCACAGGGGTAGGGGAAGAGTGAAGCAGCCAGGCAATCTGCAACCAAAAGCTGAAACCTCATCTAGTCCTCATCAATTCAACCTTTCAGTAGCAGAAAGCATCTCATCGAGGGGTTTTTTCTTTTTTGTCCACCCCCTCCTTGTTTTAAACAGTGGTTTTGGGATGTGTGAAGTCATAATTTTCTTGCAACTGCCCGCCAGGCTATGGTCCCCTCATTTTTCAAATCCAGAGGCTTTTAAAGATGTTCTTTATCGATCCAACACTTATTTATATGCAAACAAAAGGAGAAGATGGTTAGTTCAGTTATTAAATTTAGAGAGCTGGCAAAAGCAATCAGAAGATATATCACTTAATAGGAGATTAAAAGGGAAGCAGCCAGCAGGAGCCCAGATTTCTGACCCAGTGTTTCAGATTGTTTTATACGTGTATATCTATGTATTTTTACTGCTCAGATGGCAACATAATAAAATGATACAATTGTACTCTTTGCCCACAGGGTTTTATCACTAATTGATTTTGCAACAGCTCATCTAGCCTCAATTCCAGAGGCTTTTGCGTGGGCTGCAGAGGGGACTGTCCTGTCCAGGGGCAGCTCCTGGCGGAGGGAAACCCAGGGCTGGGGGGGGGCTGCAGCCAAACCGGGGAACACGACGGGCCCTGGGAAGAGCTCGGGCTTGGTCCCACCATCCTCAGTGAGACGGAGCCTGGGCACCAGCCTTGGCGTGAGGGAGTGATGCCCAGCCTCTTCCTCGGCTCGGTCCCCGGTGCTCCCATGCCCAGGGCTCGGGGCAAACGGAGTTGGCTGAGGAGCGGCGCAGGATTCGACCTGCCCCCGTCCCGCAGAGCCGGTGGCACGTGTGTCACTCCTCACCCTCTCTGCTGGGACCGTGGCGTGCTGTCACTGCTTCTGGTGCAAGTAAATCAATATTTCCCATGATTTGGAAAGGCAGACAAATGGGAACTTGATTTCAAGATTCCTTAACTCATTTTCACACAGTTAAGCTTTAATCCATCTTCATTATATTTCCTTTTCACTGAAGCTGATCACATCACGAGGACAAGACATCCAGTGACAATTATTTGTTCTTTAAAATTTGATGAACTTCATCTACAGATCAGATCTGGGCACAGCAAACCAGCTTGGCACATCTATGAAATAACCATTTGGTTGACTAACCTGGGGCAGGAGCTACCCTTTAGGAGCCCTTGGACAACCCACACCTTTCCCATACGGGAAATCCCCACATGCCCCAAGGAACTGGGAGATCCCCAAACCCAGCCCCAAGGCCCCACCCTTGAAAAATCATTCAGGAGTTATTTCTTTCCACTTTTCCATAAATACAGGGATATTTTCAGGCACTGCTTGCTCGTAATCAGGAAGGATCATTCCAGCATCACTCATTCTTAGCAGGTAATTGCACACAGAGCAGATACTGTCACCTTCTCCAGCGCCGTTGGCCTGAGGTGGCTCAGCAGCCCCTGGCTGCTACCACCTAAATTCACATGCAACCGAGGAAAAGCAGCCAGACTTACCCAGGAAACCGTGACAGCTGGAAATTCGGGCCCAAAGGGCATTTCAGTGTCTAACTCTTATCCCCGCTGCAGCTGGGATTGCTCCTCCTTACCCGAGAATTGCTGTCTGTTTTAGGAAAACCGCAGTAATTGGCTCAATTCATTTAAAATCAGTTATCATTTGTGCAAGCAGCAGTCAGGGGAAAAGCAGCTTGTAATTAATAACATCCCTAATTTGGAGACATCCACAGGGATGGGGAGGGAGAACTCAGCAAGGGGATGTTTTTTGGTCCTTGCCTCCTCCTTGTCCCACGGTAGCTGTGAGCGGGGTGCTGACCAAAACCCCCCACCGAGGCACGGGGACTGGCACAGGGTGTGAGGCTGCAAGGTTTGAGACAAAGTCCTGGCCTGGTGCCGTGCCGTACAGCACTCATCCTGCCCCGGGGCTGGGAAATTGGGGTTTCTCCTGGGACCTGTTCATCATGTCTGAGAGCAGAAGCGGCAGCCGGGAGGGTCTGGCTCTGTCTATTTGTCTCTGCCAAAAGAAAAACACCTCCCTGTCCCGCCACGCCAGCAGCTCTGGAAACAACAAGATTAAGATTAAAAAACTGCCCCGCTTCCCTCCGTGCCATCAAACTCACAGGGCTGGGGGGTCCAAATCCCACCCCAGCCCCTCTCAGAGGGGCTGGGACCCTGCTTCCGTGGGGAGAAGCTTCCCCTCAGGGGAAAAGCTGTTGGGGTTACAGCTCAGGAGAGGCTGATTTTCCCCTCCCAGTGCCAGGGGATGTGCCAGGGGCACACTGCACCGCCCCAACAGCCTCTCCTCCATGAAGCCAAACCCAGGGAGACCCAGGCAAGTGTTTGCACCCCTCGGGAGGGAGCACAAGCACCCACTTTTGTGCCACTTCTCAGCATGAACATCCTCAGCCTGTGCAAAGGCTCTCTGAATCCATCACCACTGCCTGTGTCACATTAGCAGCAATAAAAAGATTCAAACAGCAATTCCTTACTTTTATGAACAAATGGCCCTGGATGGATGATTCAGGCAGCATTCAATTTCCAGAAGAAAGTGTCAGCAAAAACCCAGCCTCTTTCATGTAGGTGGATAACTGCAAATAAAAGTAGGGAATTATTAGCACTTAATACTGGGTGGGTTTTTTACTCCCTAGTGCTCTTCTCTGGTAGATGCCAAGCACTTTAGATAAACCAGCAGGCAGAGGGGCCCTTGCTAAGGGCAGATGCAGGGACTGCAGTGATGGATCCGGACACTGAGACCATCCCTGTCCCGCTGCCAGGGCTCTCCTCCAGCCTGTCCCCTCCAGAGCCCCTTTTTCATCTCCCCACCCCTGCCCTCCCCTTCACAGCTCGCTGCCACCAACGTGGGTGTCTCAGGTCCCCCCAGCCCCATCATGGCACAAGCCCCCAGCCCCGGGGGGGTCCAGGGCAACTTCCCCATGAATCTGGGGCTGCTCCTGGCTGTGAACGTCCATGGAGAGACACACGCCAGCCTCCTCCAGACTCTCTATTTCTCCTTCATCAAGCCTGCCTATATTTTTCTTGTTCATCAGACTGACAAATGGGCAGAAAACAGACTTCTGGCTATTTCCTGCGCAAGCTGCCCACTCCTCCTCTCCCCTTGGTGATGACTGAGAGCTGAAGAAGCAGGAATAGCATATAAATTTCCTCCCTCCTTTAATAAATACCTCTATTACCTAGCGCTTTCTCCCAGCTCTCTCTAGCTGGCTGCTGCAGGCTCCTTCTCGCTCGCTTGGTGGCTTGCTGCCCGCCAGGCAGACGTGATAAACTGAAATTCTCATTTCTATGGGGGAAAAAGCAGCAGGACTGAACCAGGCTGGCTGCAAAGGACTGGGGGCAGCACAGGAGGGGAGAAACCCGCTCTTTGGGGTCTGGCTGCAGCTTTGCATCACCATGCGGGGAGCCAAATGAGTTAATTTATTAAGGAAGGTGAGGTTGAGGCTTGTCGGACTGCGTGGCAGCACGTCGTGTCTTCTTTGGACACCCTGCCCTGGTTCCGAGGGGGAGGAGGATTCCCACAGCCCCTGGGGACCCCGGCGCTGGGGGTGCAGCTCAGCTTGTCCCAGGCACCGCCGTGCACCTTGGGGTGAGCCTGAGATTTAATGCAGAAGGGGAATTAGGACAAACCATGCTTAAAATCTCACCAAGACAATGCAGAGGGAGCAGAAGGGTTTGACGGCAGAGGGAGAGCCATTGCAGAAGTGATTTGCACTGTGGTCAGCAGCAAAAGCTGTCTCCTGAGGCAGCTTCTTTCTGCTCTGGAGCAGAAGTGATGCAGGTGGCTTCTGCTGGAAAAACGCTGATGGCAGAGAAAGTTGCAGTGGCTTGGGAAAGGTGAAATGCCCGCCTGCCACCCCTGCAGAAGGCTTCCAGCATGAGGAGAAAGCGGTGGACCCAAAGCAAAAGGCATTGCTGAGGTAGGGGGATACAAATAGAGACCCCCCCCATCCACGCTGGAACAGCCACATCCCGCTCAGGGCTCCTGGAGAACCCATGCTGGCACGGCTGGGGTGGCAGGGGATGGTGTCTTGGTAGCACTGCAGCCAAACAGCCCCCCCCCAGCAAACCCAGGGTGCCCCCAGCTCCGTGTAACTCCCTTCTGCTGGGGGCACAGAGCAGGAGGGGAGAGACGTCCCCGACTCACACCCGCAATGCACTCGGTAGCATTCGGACAAAGTAAAGCATAGAAAAAAGCCATAAAAATACAGAAGCCACATGAAGCGAGCTGCAGACCTCGGGGCACAGGGCAATCTGGCTGATTTTCAGCGAGATGAGAGCATCCTCGCAGTGGAAAACCCCCACGGGTGTCACTTGGCATCAGCGCAGCTCTGCGGGCGCCGCTGCATCTCTGCCGCCCAGAGCTCCCTGCCCGGGACGTGTCAGCGCCGTGCGACAGCTTGTTTACGGAGAGGCCCTGCCCAGAGGCAACTCCGAAACACACATTTCGCTCCATATGATGCTGCAAAGCATCACGCGAGGGCCAGGATTTGTCCCCTGCCTCGCCTTACTGAATAGCTTTTGCACCCACGCCTGAGCAGGGCGTCCAGAACTGCCCCGTGCAAACCCGAATGCACCACCCTGCCGAGACGGCCTGAATTCCCGTCCTCAGCCCAGCTCCAGCCCACAAATGAAAACAAGCCACGAGGCTGGCAGCCTCACCCTCTGCTGGGTTTCTCCTCCCTGAACCTCCTTTTATTCCTAACCCTTTCCTGCCGCTGTCGAGGACATCCAGGACAAGGCTCACTTTCTCAAACGAGGAAAGCAGCAGGACAGCGGAGACCTTGCTCCATCCCCACTCCAGCTGGTCTGGGAGACGACAGGTAAAAGCCACCAGCTTTTCACATGCCCAGCAGTGCTGACAGAGCCGCAGGGGATCAGGCTGCCCCCCGCTCTGCATCGGGCACGTCCCCCGTGCTTCATGCAAGTGGGGCGGCTGCAGTCCCACCATCCCTTCTCCCACCCACCAAGCAGGCAGCAGCGCTGTCCCCGTTCCCCACGGCACAACACTCCGCTGCAGCCCACGAGCCACCCTCAGCTGCCCTCACCCTTGCAACCAGATTGATGGCAGTGCCTTGCAAAGCCTGAAAAAATAAAAACAAAAAAAAACCAAAAAACCCACCACCTTAAAAAGGAGTATTAGGGGGTGGCAACCACCCAATTTCCCCCATAGCCGGCACTTGGTGTGTCTCATCCATTTCCTGGAGTCTATTTAACTTCTAAATTTAACAAGCTCCTAAAGAAGTAATAGCAGCAAGTGGCAGCGCCTGGCTCCCAACCTGCGAGTGGCATTTTAGGGGCCAGGCTGCCATCAACACGAGCAATGGGAAATTTCTCAAATGTCTCTTTGATTTATGGCTCTAGTTAATTCTCCAGGAGGCCTGCAAGCTGCCCCAAGTGCATGAAAGCTCAGAGGGATAAATAATTTACCAGGAGGTTGAATATTCTTTAAGGTCTAGAGAACATCAGCAGGAGCACAGGTTTGGGGGAAAACTACAGACTGAGCACAACAAGAGGGAGAATGGCCCAAACTGGGCACTACCATCAGCTTAGTGCTGAAGAAGCACCAAGATGCAGCAGCTGAGCCCATGCCACGGGCGGGAAAGGACCAGCACATCCCATCGCTGCTGCATCTCCATCCAGAGGGATCAGACACAGCAGGGAGCAGGCTTGGGCAGGGGTTTTAGGGGAATATCCCACCCAGATGTGCCCTGCCAGCTGTGCAACACAGATGTGCAGCGTGGGCTGCCCTGACTGTGCCAAAAATATCTATTAAATGGGGTGCAGGGAGGGAAGGGAGGGAGTCACAAGTGACCAGGGCGTGCAGGCAGGGGAGGCTGCCTTCGCCTGGAAGGGCTCAAGCAAAGCCACATCAGAGCAGCTCCGAAAAGTGCCTGGCCCAGGCTGGTGCCCTTGGAGGCCACGCTGGAAGGCCACGGCATTCTGGCAGCAGACGCTTGATGACACGAGATGTCAAGGGGATGTTTCCCCCCTCTTCTTGCTCTTTCTCCCCCCCGAAACCCTTTCAGAGCACAGAGATCAGGGAGGCTCTTACACCCTGCGCTGGAGCGGGGCGAACAACCTTCAGGCTGACACTGGAGGAAGACCACAGTGCAAGAGCCAAAGCAGAGGATGGAGAGCAAATACCAACGTGCCCCCCCACCCCGTGAGCCTCCCAGCACCGTTTCAGTCTCAGGTGGGGATGTTTGGGGACTCCCAAGAGCAGCCGGGCAGCCCTGAGCCCCGCGGCAGCCCACGCCGCGTGGCAGCCACCCACGGCACACGCAACCTCCCCACGGCACCGGGGCCGGCTGCCGGGGAGCCCGGGAGAGGTAGATGGCAGCAAAGCCTATTTCTTGCAGCAGCCGGGATGCGACAGCCCAGTCCCTGCTCAGACACCATCCAGGCCACCGCACCGCGCAGGTACCTACAGACGGTCCAGTCCTTCGCTTTACTCACGGTCTGAGTCTCCCACCACAGCTCCTTTTCCCCAGGTTTCTCTCCTTTCAGCACGACTCAGAGCTCGGGATGGATCTTAATTTCCCCCTCGTTAGGATGTGTCAAGCAGATGAGCCAGCCAGGTGTATTTAAAACGCCTTTGTGCCTGGTGCTTGGCTCCTTGCCTGCCTTTCCTCCCTTCCCCTCGTCCCCGGAGTGGGGCATCCCTGGGTACCCTCGCAGCGGAGGCCAAGCTGCCACCTTGACTTCAAGATCACTGGGGGACAGTGCCTGTCCTTTCAGGGAACACCCGGCATTTCGCTGCCGATGACCTGTCCTGCTCTCCCCTTGCAGGGAGACGACAGATCCCCCTCCCTTACTACGTCTCCAATCTCCCTTTCCAGATCTTTTGCTGAATTTTTCAGGTTCCTGCTGTGGCTCAGTGCATGACTGAAATTGAGCAATGCTTTAGGGAACAGGTCCCCCCAAAAATCCTGCCCTGGAGGAGCCCCGGGGGGTCCCACACTGATTGGGAAGATGAGCAAGTCTGTGTCTGACAAAGGCTGGGAGGGGGGAGCCCACACTCAGTCCCTGTCCCAGAGGGTTTATCATAAGTGCCCTGACAAATGGATAATGAATAATGTTGGCTTTTGCTTTATGAAGTATTCATTGCGTTCAAGATTCCCAAGGTAATTAACTATCCTATGAGCCCTATGTAACATAACCCGGCCACAATCCATCTTCAACACTTCATTAGCAGGTCCCCCATGCCACTTCTATAAATTAAAGTGGAACAAATACACAAACAAAGCTTTCCCCTCCCTGGGAACCCCCTGACCCCTGGGAGACTCAGCCATCGCATCCTCAGAGGAAGGCACGTCCACGATGGGAACACGTGGGTGGGAACCAGGATTGGACTGGCACAGGGCAGGCACTGCAGAGCTGGGGACAAGCCACATTTCCCCAAGACAATGAGGGATTTTTTTCAGCAGGTTTCAGACAACAGATTTCTGCAGAGTGCTGGGCAGCCCCAATCCTGACACATTAAGGCCTGAGCTCTTGGCAGTCTTGGGGCACTGACACCCCCCAAAATTGAGCTATGCAGCGGGTCTCCAACAGACACTTCCACTTGCAGGCCAAGGCTTTCCCCTCTTCTTGGGGAAATAATACAAAATTTTACCCCTTCTCCCCACCCAGCTGCAACACCCCACCACTGAGTTACCCACTCTGGCTTCCCAGCTCGTCCATGCTCATAGTCCCAGCACACCAGGCTGCTGTCACCGCTCCAGACCCATCCCACCCCACATCCAACAAGGCACAATGTGGGCTGATGTCTGCTGCAGAGCTGGATCCACACACCGAGTTTTGCCCCGCTTTGGGCAGCCCCAGAGAGACCCAAGTCACTCGTGCAGCCACAGTCTTAGCCCAGAGGTGAGCCCACCTCAAAGTGATACAGCCAGCGATAAACGCGGGCAGGAGTGGGACTTATCGCGTTGATAGATGTGTAAAAATTTCCTCCAGCCTCTGTTGCTGAGTCAGCCTTTCTGACTTCAAGAACTTACAGCAATAAACAGCAAGATAAGAGCAGGCGGGTGCAGGACACGGCTAACCTGGGCAAGATGAGCGATGGCTCTGCCAACAGCCCTGCTTGCAGGGATGGCACCAGGCACGGCACGTAACTAAAGCTGGTTTCTGGAGCTGAGCTCAGCTTGCAGCAAAATGCTTAACCCCAGCCCCTGACTCCAGAAAGAGCCTTGGCTCAGCAGAAGGAACAAGCACCAAACCCCAGCAGTGGGGTGTCTGGCACAGGCCCTACTCAGGCTCTACCAAAGCCCACAGAAGCATCTCACCAGCCCCAAGGTCTCTGCCAAGCCCCCCATGGTGCAACCAGCCCTTTATCAAGGGCAAAGCCCCGGGGTGCCCTGCCTGCTGCTAAACCCCAAATGGCCCCAGCTGGGGCTCAGCCCCCTTCTCGCACCCATTGGGGCTGCCAGCCCAGTCCCTCATCCCACTGCCCCCTCCAGCTGGGCTTTCCCTGCTCTCTGCCTTCCCCAGCAGCATCATGCTGGCTTTTCCCTGTTTTTTTTTGGAAGCAAGTAGGGCTGCCAGGCTTGTCATCTCCGCTACTGCTTATTGCTGCTAAAGATGCATATTCCCAGGATCCGGGCCTTGCCCTTTCCCGTCACGCCTGTTCTGCCTCTGCCAGCACGTCCCTGGTGCAGCCGCGACCCGGCTCATTTCTCCTTGCCTCGTCAGGCACCTAATTGAATAGATTCTCCAATGCCGGCAGCTTCACCGTGCAAAGCCTGGGCTGGAATCTCCATTCCCCATGTGCTGCTCTCCGTGGGGCTGCCTGCAGACACGGGCATCCCGGCGACCCCAAAGCCGGCTTCTCACCTCTGGCATCAGCCCAGAATGGGGTGGACAGTGAGATGTGACACCGCAAACACGGGCACAAAGCATGTGCTGGTGTCCCCTGCGCAGGGGCCGAGTTACGGCACGATACCCATTGCTAAGAGTGATGGTGAAAGAAACTGATATTCCCGAGCTGGAAAACTGATGGGATTTTATCTAAAAGTGACCAAGCAGCTCAAGAGAGGCCATCCTCCCTGTCAGGAGAAACAGCCGATGCTGCTCGGCCTCTCTCCATCACGGGGGGAGATGGGCTGTCCCCGGGGAGACACTTCCACAGCAGCTCAAGCAAATATCCCCCTAACAGGGAGAGCATGTGCGCTAAACCTGGAGCTGTGCATCCTGGCCCCAGGCTAGGCCGTAATATACCTTTCTAGTCTGGGTACACGTGTCCTATCTTGTTATAAGCCATGTTAAGGAAAAAATTTAATAAAACTTCTATATGGCAGAGAAAAACCAGTGATGCTTGATGAAGATGTCTGCCCAGGCAGCGCAGCCTCGGGTGGAAGGGCTGGGCTGCGCATCCCAGCGGGGATGCGGGATGGAACGAGGCGCGGGGCCACCCCGGGGCCGGAGGCGATGGGGCTGCCACGACCCCTGGGACCACCGGCTCCTGCGGCCGAGAGGGGCCGGGGGCAGCCGGAGCCGCCGGTCGGGGTTCCCGGGTGCCCTGTCCCACAGCCACGGGTCTGCCGGGGTGCCACGATCAGCTGCGGTGTCTGATTTAGGAGCTGTGCAGGGTGCCAGCTGCGGGTGAGGGTATTGGCTTTAACGCACTGCGTTTGCCAGGCAGAGCCAAGGCATGCAATTTTCATTATATGATGTCAACATTTAGCTCTAGCACTGGCAATGTCAACCCTAATTATTTTCAAGAAGTCTTGAGGGCTGCAGGGATAAATCAATATAAATAACATGTTCATAAACTCTGAATTGTGTTCCTAACAACATTATGGCTTTAATTTGAATCTCAGAAAGAGGGAGCGTGGGTCAGGTGTCCCCCTCCCTTTTTCTTTCATTTATTAATCTTCGCCGTCTGTTTGTCCTCAGCCCCCACATCCCACGAAGGAGGATGCTGCTGGGTGAAACGGGGAGAGGAGCTCCAAGCTGGGGTGGCTCCGTGCTTTTCAGCCAGCCAAAAGGAGACGGCGACCTGCCGGTCCCACCCCGGGCAGGCACGGGCAGGGGACCGACAGCCAGCCACCGGCGCACGGCCAGATTCGGGGCCACGACGCTCTTTTCCCCGGCGCTCGGGCAACCTCCTCCTCCCGGGGCTGCGGCGATGGGGCTGCCTCGCCTCCCCCGCCTGCCGTGCAGATGGCCCGGCATATGGGCAGCCTCCCCTCGCGCTCGCACCTTGTAAGCAGATTCTGTCAGGTTTAAAGAGGAAAAGCTTAATTAAGCAGTTGTGTGTGTACAACTACGCCCTTAATTATCTCCGCGTTTCACTTCTTTGTTGTTTCATGTTTGCGAGAAGTTTGCTAACAATCAGAGGCAACCATTCCCTGAAGCAGGAGCTTTTTTTTCTCTTGTTTTCTCTTTCTCTCTCCCTCATACCTCATTTTACACATTTTTTTCTGGACTGAAGTGAGCTGCAGAAAAAGCCTCGGCTGGGCAAGACCCCGCGAGCCCCGAGCCTTCCTTGCTGGCAAGCCGGGGCCGGGTTTCATCCTCAGCTCCTGCTTTGGTACCCAGACCAGAAGCAGGTTTCCAGAAGTGCTGCATACACAAAGTGCAAATCAAGCTGGTAAAAAGCTGGTTTAGCCAATTTTTATTATTTCACATTTGCTCCACAGCAATACCAACCCTCCAGCCCAGCCCTGGCACAGGGCTGGCTGGGGAGCACCAGTCCTCACTCCAAACACCCTCGAGTATGAATAGACCCTGGGAGAGCATCATCAGGGTGATGCTTAACTGCACCCGCACCAGGGACTTACACCCAAGGGACAGCTCTGCCTAATTAATTCCTCCAATTACTCCATTCCACCCCATTTCCCAGCTTGGGCCACCTCTCCGTCCCGCAGCAAGCCAGGCGTTGTCCCCAGGGACATCCCGGTGTCCCCTCACCTCCTCCTCACTCCCCGGGCAGGGTTTAGAGCTGCCTGCAGGGATCAGGGACAAGAAGTAGCAAAAGCAACTGGCTTAATTTGTGGCGGTGCTTTTATTTTATGCGAGGAGCATTAAGCAATCATAAACATCCAGAGTTAGATATTGGAGCTGGGAGTATTTTTATTGTTTGTAAGTCCTCAAAATTTTGCCACATTTATGAAGCTTTTATTAAAAATAACCCCAAACTCTCACTTCTCTAATTGAGTGTATTTCAAAAAACACATGCCCACTTTTAGTATGTGGGCATACTTATATCACCATTAGTTAATTTTTATTTACCTTGTAGTGAAACTCATCTTCATCCTTAATTCCCAAGCCCATATTTGCTTTGAAATCAGAATTAGACCTAACAATCAGCCGTATATTTAACGTGCCATTAAATTCTCAGTTCTGCTTTCACAGCTTTCAAACCAGTCGGCTTAAAATACAGCAGCGATCCCCCTTTTCCCGGCGTACCAGCAGGCCAGGCAGCGAAAATGAATCTTCACGCGTCTGAAAGATGTCAAGTGCTGGGAACGAGCCCAGAGAGAGCAACAGAAATGATTGGGGGGGCTGCAAAGCGAGACCTGCGGGCAGGGATGGAGAACGCTGAGGTTGAGCGGTTCGCAGAAGATAGAGAGGAAACACGATCACAATTTTCAAAGGTGCAAAAATGCTGCGGGAGGGGAAAGGTATAATCTGTCCCCTGGGTGCATAATGGGGGTCAGAGATGGAGAGATTTAGGCTGGGTGGGAGGGGAAGCTCTGCGGAGAGTTAAGCAGTGGAGAGGGAGGCAGACGGGAAGTCTGGGGTCTTTGGGAAGAGGCAGGACAAGCGAGAGGGAGGGTTGAGCAAAGCTCAACCTTGTCACATCCCCCTGACCCCCGTGCTCTGTCCCGGCCCAGCAAAGGGGCTGTGTCCCAGTCTGGAGCTGCAAACCGGGTTGTGGAGTTGGCCATTCCTGCCACGGAGTTGAGGGGGAACAGAATAAACTGGGGACAACCCGGTTCTCCCTATTGCCAAGTTTCCCCGAAAATCTGCTCACTCGGAGGGGCAGGGGGACACACACACCACCCCCCCCCCCCACTACTTCTTCAGAGGATGGTGGGACGTCAGCCTGTCCCCCCCGCTGCTGTGCTGAACTCAACATCCCCAGACGGTGCTCGGGGCAGCTCCGCTCCCCCCTGCCCCGGTCTGCTCCCCAGCCCCCCCGGGGAAGAACCACGGCGGGGGGGGCCCAGACCCTGCAGCGCTGCCAGGGGACCCCGGCGTGCAGCTCCTTGATGTTGGTGAAGAGAAGAGAAGGAGACAAGTGGATCGCAGCCTGTAATTAAACACCCAGGGAGGAGGTCTGTGATGCTGGAGAAGCCTTTCATCCAGCAGTCAAAGCTCAACTTCCCGAGGGATGTGGTGAAGGCACCGGCGCCTGGAGGTTTTCACTGATGTCTCACCCCAACCTGGCTCCAGTTAGGGGGTGCAGCGGGGAGAGGCTCTGTGAAAGGGGCTCCAGGACCGGTGTCGGATTCAACACAGCAAAGCACCCACTGCTCCTACCCAGCCCTCAACATCCCCCTGTGCAGGGGCGGCTCGGGATGCAGGAGACGCTCATAGCTGGAGCACAGGGTGGAGAAATGCATCTGCACCCCAAAACCATGTCCCTGAGGACACCGAGGAGCTGAATCCAGGGAAATCAGGGCTTGCGTGGCCCCGCCACCTCGCCCTCGCTCCAGCACTCTCCACCGACCTGCCCAGGCATCGTTGCGCTCTTCGGCCGAGCACACTGCAAGAATTAAAGCAGGCAGTGCCGACAGCAAAAAGCAAATGCAATATTTTTAAGTCCTTCCCAGTGTAACAAGCTCGGGCACTATTAATAACACTTGTAAGGAGTTGTTCTTGAATAGATATGATTTTTATCTTGACGGCATCTCTTTAAATCATTTTTATCCCCAAGAAGTTTGCAAGAAGCATATTTTCTGTGCACCATTTATCTTGCCAAATATCCACCACCCTTGTTTATTACTCACTCCCTCTTTAACCGCTACCGATGGGACTGGTCCCCACCCTCCACTTCAGTGCTGGTTCCCAAATCATGATGCTTTTCTTCCCTCCCTCCCTCCACCCCACAATTCCCCTTCGACACGTGTTTTATTGGTGGCAGCAAAATGAAATCAAACGCTCAAATCTCTGAGGTGAGAAGCCATCGGGAGGTAGGAAGGGGTGTGTGCTCAGCTGCCAAACTTCCTTAGTGTATTTGCTCCTCTCATTTCTTAACATTCAAGTTAATAAAAAAGCAGAAAATTCTCCATTTTTCTCCACAAAAAAAAAAAGTGGCCACAACCCCTTTGCTGCTGCAAGTAACTCCTGACAAAAAGAGCCGGCGCATCGCATCATCCTCTCGTCTGCTGCTCCACACCTCCAGCATCGATTTCAGCAGCTCCAGACCCTCGGAAGGGACCCCTAAAGTTATGACAAGCTGCGGGGGATGAGTGGCTTTGGGCAACTTCTTAAAAACTTGTATGCAAAGGCAACCTCCTGGCTCTTAAACCAGCCCCCCAAGGGGTGCACCCCATGGGGATGCTGCCCTGAGAGAGGAGAAGGGGGCTGCAGGGGGACTCACTGGGGCTGCTCCGGCAGCTGCTGTTTGGAACCATCTCGCTCTCGGCGGCTGCAGGGGAAGGGGCCAGGAGGAGGGTGCGGGGGCATCATCGCCCACCACGGTGCTGAGGCTGCACCCCAGGGAGCCCCGTTGTTCAGGGGAGCAGAGCCCAGCCACAACCCCTCGGGGATGGGCTCCCGGCTAGCAGGAAATTGTGAATACAGCCGACAGCACTTGAGAGAGCCTGGATGCACCAGCGCAGCCTCAAATGAAGGGCTTGAAGGACATTTTGCCTCCACCACCTCCTTGCAGGGGCGTGAACTGCCCCAAATCTACCCGCCCTACCCGAGCCACCCCCTCCCCTCTTCACTTGCAGCTCCTAAATCTTTCCTCCATGTCACGGACACTTCGGAAATTGCCAGGATGAGCAGCTGGAGCTGGCACACCCCACCGGTCCCTCGTGCTCGGCGGGCTGCGGTCCTTGGGGAAGGACTGTGAAGATGGTGAGGGTTTGATCAGCAGCTGAGTTCGCAGCCGCAGCAGTGTCACTGGCTGTCCCCAAGTGTCCTCGGTGCAACAGATGGACAAAAGCATGTGAAAACCTTGGGGCAGGGAAGGCAGAGCCGGGCAGCAGGAGGGGCGGCAGCGGGGGGCATTCCTGCTGTCACATCCATCACTTGCTTGGAAATAAAGGCTTTTTTTAGAGGAGAACTGCAGAGGAAGGAGCAGATTCTTTGATACAACTTAGAAAAAAAAAACAATTTCGCTTTCAGATGGCCCTCACAACTCACCCTGGGGCTGGGGCTGGGGCTGGGGCTGGCACGAGGAGCCCAGAGGTGGGTGAAGGTGCCTGTTGGAGCAGGACCTGGGGATGCAGCAGATGCAGGCGCAGCACCAGGACCCTCGTGGCTTTAAATGTTTAAGGGAAGAGCATCCCCATCGGGGACCGCGGGCTGGAGGGTGCGACACGGCCCCTTTTTCTGCTCACCAGCCCCGGGCACGCCACACTGGCTGGCATCGCAAGGCGAGACGGAGGAGACGGCAGAACAGAAGGGGGAGCAGCCCTGGGCGAAAGCAGTGGGATGCAGCACATAATTTAATTGGAGTGGGAAGGGAGGAGGGACGAAGGAGCGCCACGCCGAATAAAAAGCGGATGATAGCTGGGAGTAATAAAATATTCCAAAACTAGATTAAGAAATTACAAGTGGGGAAGGCAGAGCACTGGCTGGGCACATGGTCCCGCTGCAGCTGGGACCGGAGCACACACCTCCCTGCGGGATTGTGGGGTTTTATCGGATGAGGCAGCTTGCCATCCTGCTGTGAAAATGAATCTGCTTTTGGTGTATGATTAAAGCCAAGCACTCCCGCTCCCCTTGTTTCTGAAGGCTTGGGAGGCCTTTTTAAAGGAACACCTGTTACCAGGACCTGGTTAATGACTCATTTGGGGAATACTTGAGGCTCTTCTATGCTTAATAGGTTTTGCATGAGCAGAGGAGGGGATCCAGGAGAGACCGAGGCGCCTGGAAGCAGCGGGGTTCGTCGGTCCCCACGAGGATTTGCTACTCAAAGCGATTGCCTTCGCCCCCGGCCCCGCTCTGCCCTGCAGGGACGGGGACACGTCACGCAGCGGGGCTTTAGCACTGGGGGGGTGTTCCCAGCCCGCCGGCAGCGGAGGAGCTGGCTGCGCTGCTGATGGGTCTCGGAAAGGCTGGAAATTTCCAGGTGCTGACGAAGCCCAGCCTCGCAGCCAGCCCAAGAGGGTGCCTCGGCCGGCTGGCAGCTGACAGCTCCTGACCTTTGCGGCGCTCAGCTGGAGCAATAAAAATGAGATTCGTTATCTCCTTCTTAATACAGATTTTTGGTGAAAGACGGGAGTCCACTGAGTGTTTGCATTGCCCGGTACAAGCAACCTGCCATTCCCTACGCTGGGGCAGCGAGAGAGTTTGGGGTGAGGCGGTCGCAGGGCGCAGGGTCTGTCTCATCCCGCTTTGTCCTGCCAAAAACTCACCCGTGGGGCTGCCCACCTGCTAGCAGGAGGCATTGCTGCAAGTTGTGCCGGGGCAGACAGCACCAGCGGGAGAGGTCCAGGGTCTACCGCTGTGCAGAGGGCATCCGTACTGGTGGACTCGGTAGGATGGTGCCTTGAAACCCCCCACCAGAAAGAGCCGCCCACAGCTGGGAAACCTGCCGAGCCCGTGCCCCAGCCACGCAAGGAGCCCGTGCGAGCTGCTGTGCTGCAGCTGTATCCTTGAGGAAGGACAAGAAAGCGCTCAGGAGGTGGAAAAGAGTGAGCAGGGGGAAACCACCTCCCTGGCAAATGAAGCCGGGAGGTGCGGGGGGCCGAGCAGGGGCTCTGCCCACGGCAGCTGGTGGAGGAGCGGACGCTTCTGCACATGAGATGGGAATGGCTCCTTTTGTAGGAAGTTTTTCCTTCCCAAGGTGTGGGCAGAAGGCACCTCCCTGCTGTCAGCAGTGCTGCTGGTGCCTGGCAGTGGGTAATTAAAGCCTTTTATTCCATGCCTGGAGGCACGGAGGCATCAAGGGCTCTTATCAAAGAAGAAACCCAGCGGGCTGGCTTTGTGCAGAGGGGAGGAAAGAGATGCCAAAGCTGCCTGTGCCAGTTTAAAGAAAGTTTTGGCTTCATTCTCCTCTCCTAACTCTTTAAATCCACCTTGTGAACAACTAATCCACGTTTATACATTGCTCCGCAGCGTTCAGCTGAGTAGAGGCCAACTCCTGCTGCTGCAGTCGGGGCCAGCACGAGGGGTCAGCCCCAACACGTGGCTGAGCAGCTCCATCACTAGACAGCGGCCCTCGTCCTCTTCTCTCACCCTGGATCAGGGTCTGGCTTCAAAGACCCCGTGGCTCTACATGATAAAGGGAATTTCTTCCACTCATCCCCAGCACGTACCCTTCAGGGGATGGTGATCCAGGGGCTCCCCACTCAGCTCTGCCGGGGTGCCTGGAGATGCTCAGAGACCATCTGCACCGTGCAAGGGACAACAGCAGCCACCCAAGGTGGGCAGGAGGATCTGGGGATGGGAGGGACAAACAGCACCCCAAAAGCGCTGGCAGAAGTCCTGGCTGCAGCCCTGTAACACACACAGACACGCAACGCTGAGGCCACGCGCAACTCAGTGCAGTGTGGGGGGCAGGTGCCTGCTCTGCTGCGGCACCCCAGGCACAGCACCCCAAGAGTGGGGTCCTCAGCCCCGGTCTGGGGGACCCACGCCTTCCCCGCAGGGTGACTGTGCCCGGTCAGGGCTCAGCAGCCCTTGTCTTTTGGGGAGCAGGAGGAGCACAGCGGAGGCGTGGACAGAGCTCCAAGGTGGAGTGAATTTTCCAGCTCTCAGATATAAGGAAGAATCATAATGTCATTTATCATCTTTAAAGATACGCAGAGTTGGCGAGAGAATGAATTCTTCTTCATAACCCAGTTCCCAGGATATTTTTACTGTGCATCATAAATTATAATACCTTTTTATTTTTGCTTTATGGCCTGTCCCTTGCCAATTCTGGTGATCTACATCCTCATTTCCCCCCCCTTCCCAGTGCTTTAGGAACAATCCCTGCCTGTCTGTCTCCTCTCATCAGCTCCCCAATCTCTTCCCTTCCACCATCTCTTTTTCTCCTTGTCCACCCACGCTCTGCACGGAGACGGGGCTGGAGAGCTGTGAGCATCGCCAGCCCAGCGAGGAGTTGGCAACTCTGGGCTGCTCCAAACCCTCAGGGAAGCATAGCCCCTGGCCACCACTCCAACTCACCACTCTGGCAGCAGCACAAGCCCCCCCCGTGCAGCAGGAGGGAGCCCACTGCTAGCTCCTGGCAGCGCTGCGCCAGCCCGGCAGCTCTCTCGGGACCTCCCTGGGTTGCTGAAACAGCCTCGAACACACCCTGCCCCAACACACCTTGTTTCACAGCACAACTTCAGATATTTTCAAGGCTGAGCTTGCTTAGCTTGGTCCTGCTTTCATGGCTCTGAGCTTGCATTAGCTTGGCCCTGCTTCGATGCAGCCTTCTCTCTTGTGCGTGGTTTTCGAGTCCTGTCTGGTTTTCTGCACCAGTAGCGGCTCAGGAGAGGCAGTGGTGTGGGCAGTGGTGGGGATTTCAGCTCCCCTTGCATCTGAAATTCAAAAGGGAGCAGCCCAACACAGGTGAATTTATGTAAAACTGAGCAGCCCTGCCTGAGCCAGCTGAAGGGATCCCAAGCCCGCCGTGTGAACCTCAGAGAAGTTCCAGCCCACCCAGGACAGCCTTTCGCACCACCACCGATGGCTGCTTACCGCGGTGGCGATGGCCAAGACCCCACAGAGACCCCACGGCTCAGCTCAGCCTCGCCGTGGCCGTAGCACGACGATCTCAGCAGTCGACACTCGCTGCCAGCCTCGCCAGCACCCTCCCGTCCCCATCGCCAGACGGGACCAGCCCAGCTGAAAGGTGCTCAGGGGTATTTCCCCCAGCTCTTTCTTCGCAAAAACCTCTCCCACTAAAGCAAGAGCTGTTTGCAAACCACACTGGGTGCGCAACCCCCCCTGCGAGAGAGGGGGTACGGCGAAACAAAGAGACTTTTTTAGTGGCTTCAGCATCTCTCCAGCAATTACAGCCCAACACTGCACCCGCGGTGGCAAATCAGTCACAAAGCAGAAGACAGAGGGAGGAGAGGTGAGTGTTTATCCCTGAGAAATATGGAGATTTGCTGCGATGAGGCTGGCTAAGAACATTACATTCAGCATGCTAAGCCGGGGAGTTTCAGCAGGTTTATTCAGGGCTCAGGCGTTAGGCTCCCTATCAGGAGAGAGGCTTTAAGCGTGTCGGGGATTTACAGGCAACAAGAGAAGAAAACAGCCAGCTCCTTGGGAATAGCCTGGCAAGGCTGACATCTCAGGCAAGACTGTATTTTCCTTGCTCTATAAGATGTTTAGGGGCCCTGACTGCCTTTCCAAGGCCGATGCAGGATTTCTAGGACTAACGCAAAAAACTCAATCGCAGCCATTCACATTTTCCATCTTTTTTCATAAAAACCTGTAGCCTGAGCTAAGTGCCTGGCAATGGGAAGTCTTTCTTGCCCAGACCCACGTGGATGCACCCTCCTTGCCCTTAAAACCAGCACGTGGGATGGGCAGGGAGGAATAAGGACTGCTAATTGTGTGGCTACCGGCAGCTGGCAGCAAGTCAGCAGCGGGATGGGAGCTGCACTTGGCTCCCGTCCTTCTCCACCACATCTGGGGCTTTGCTGAGAAAAATTAGAGTACGGGAGCAGGTTAACAGCCAGGAAAATTATTGCTAACAACACGACCAGGGGCTTGTTCCTTCCCTTTTTACTGGAGACTGAGTGATTACTTGTAGGTAGTTAAAAGGCAGGAGCTGTGTGTTATTGCAGGGGATGCTCGGGAGTAACGGGAGGCTAATTAACGAGCAGCTCTCGCTGGCTGCCAGGGGAATGTTCCCAGGGGACATGCTGCAAGCCGGAGAGCCACGCCAGCAGAGCGGGCTTGAGCGAGCGTGTCAGGGTAGCGCAGCACGGGGGGATGGAGGAGGCTGGGACTGATCCTGCTACTCTGCGAGAGATGCTCCCGGCCGAGGTTTTGCGTGGGGCGTGGGGGGCTGAGACACTCAGGGTCGGGCTGCAGAACAACTCGGGCCAAACTGCCACTTCAGCCCTGGGAAAGGGAGGACATAAGAGGCTCGTTGGCATCTGCCAGTGGGTTTTGGTGGAGCAGGTGGGTCATCTCAGCCTCGCTCAGCCCTGGTGCGGTGGCATCAGCGAGCGCCAGGCTCGGGGACTGCCTCTGAACGCAGCCAGTGCTGGGGGGTCCCAACTTGTAATGGGGCCGTAGAAGTGGGGGGCCAGAAGAATTGTCTCCGTGCATGCCCTAGGACATTTCCAAGCAGAAAGAGATGGGATAAGGCCTGCGGTGCCTGGGGACATCGGGACACAGGCCGCGGGGCTGCCACAAGCAGCCAGCCCTGCAAGATGAGCACGTTGGGAGAGGGGCGAGTGGGAACAGGGCAGCAGTGACAAATGAGTTTAATTCCTGGGCAGACACCAATGGGAGGGGGTGATTAATGGGAGGAGCACCTCGTCACAGCCTCGGGAGCTGTCTTGGCAGAGGATGGAGCAGCAGGGACCAATGCTTGGAGGCGGCAGGCTGGGAACTGAGTTAGAGACCAGCCTCCCAGCTGGGGGACGGGAGATGACAACCATGCGCAGAAGTCCATCTCCCTCCTGCCCACACTGTCCCTCTGACCACCTCCCAGGTCTGGGTCCTCCCCAGAACTTCACGGGCAGGATTAAGACCCTTCAATCATTTCTCCTGGCCACTTTTCTCCCTCTTACCCCAGCAAACGTGCACGCTGGCACATCTGAGGCTGCTGTTGCTCCCAGGGGTTGCTCCCCAGTCAGGGGACAAGTCACCCAAAGCGATGGGGATGGCCTGCTCCCGTGGGAGGCTGCTGGCTGGCCCTACACCTGAAGCCGAGCAGCTGAAAGAGCAGCAGAAAATATGGGAGGCAAAATATTTAATGTGGGTAGCTGCACAGAGGGCCATAAAGAGCCTGATTAACACTGCAATCATCGGCCACTATTTCACAGTAACAATAAAGCGTCGCAGCTGGTGCTGCTGCTGGGTTTGGGTGGCCTCACGGCGCAGCGATGGCCAGGTTTGCACAAGTAGGTCCATGTGGGCAATGAGGAAACCTCTGTGCAAGCACCACTGCATCACCAAGAGGTATTTTGGGAAAGTCCTGTCCCCACCACCCATGGCAGAGCACTCAGCCCTTGGATGGTCTCACTTTGTGGGGCAACACATCCAGCCTAGAGAGGGAAAGGGCAATGTGTTTCGAACTAAGTTTTTACAGAAACAAACTTGGTTCTTGCTAATTCATCTGAAAGCCAACAGGACATAGAGCACATGGGAGCAGGGACTGTGGGGAGTAATAGTGATTTATACCAAGACTGGGTTTGACCCCATGGGAGGGATCCAGGAGATGGTGCCTGGGATGTGGCTCTGCGATGGCAGCACAGCCCTGGGAGAGCAGCAAAACCAACGGACTGAGCTATTTGTTACCGCAGCAATTCAGACCCTTAACACCCACCGCCAGCTCTGCCCCAGCAACCTGCAGCACGTCCCTGCCCGTCGGCACCCGCCCGCTGCCCATCTGCAGAGGGGGAATAGAAGCGCAGCCCTGGAGATTGCAGCAGGACAGACTGTGCCAGGGCCCCCATCCCCTCCCCTCCTGCACGTGGGTCCTCGCCTGGGCTGCTGCTCCAACGTTGCCCTGCCTCTGGCCCCATCCAGCGCTGTCCCCACTGCAAGACCTAAACCAGGAGCTGGACAGCCTCTCCTGATGTATCCACGCTGGAGGTTTTACACCTCCCAGAGACAGAGCAATGCCACCGGTGCTGGCTCAGCTGGAGGACCACAAGCAGCCTGGCTGGGTATCAGCGGGTCCAGCCCTCATCCCTGTCCCCCATCCAGAGCTGGCAGTGTCCCCCACTCCCCCCAGTGCGTTAGTCCCTCTCAGCCTTGGCGTGACTCCAGCTGGCTCCTCCGACTGATCAGAGATACAGTCCTGGGCTGACAGCTCACCGTGAGTGCCAGGAGCAGCCCCTGGTGCATTGGGCACAGCAGCTGTTAGCACTGATTAAAAAAAGGAGAAACCCAACCATTATCAGCCCGTGACAGCCAGTTCTGCTCCCGCGGCCAGGGCTGCCCGCTTCCTCCCTGGGATCCCGCAGCCCAACACAGATACGCCAGAAAACCCACGCGTGCAACTCCCACGCCAACTGCGCACACACCGAACGCAACAAGTTCCCTCGCGCAACGCCTGCACGCACCCCTAGGTGCGTATAAAAAACCCGCAGGGAGGTGGCACCGCGCGGGCTGGGGCTGCGAGTGGCTGCACCCAAGGACCAGGTTGTGCCGTGCCCGGGGCGGGCCGGCTGTGCCGGCACAGGGCACGAACACACGGGCAGGGCAGCTTGCACGCTAAGCACACGCGTGCCACCCTGGCCGCACGGCTTCCCCACCCACGCAAGCGTATCTGTGGCAGGCGGGCCACGGCTGGACACGCGTGTTGCTGCCGCGCACACGGGGAGCCCCTGGGAGAGCACACGGAGACGTGGCTGCAGCCGCAGCCGCTCCTCCGGCTCGTGGTTCTTGGCAGCCCTGTGTCTCTGCGGAGTTCCTGAGCAGCATTCTCTCCCACCGTGCCTGGCCTCCTCATTAATATCTACCGGTTGAATTATTTATTACAAACAGATGTTGGAGTTTAAAGAGTGTTAAGAGGATATCCTTGGCTAATCAATTTATTTTTAACTAGTTTATGTATTTATTACAAACAGAATTTGGACTTCAGCTACCATTTTAAATTATCCCTCATTCATCATAGTGCTGCACGTGCTGCTTGGACGCTCGTGCTGTGTCCTTGGGGACCATGAGTGAGCCACAAATCTGGGGTTTGCTGGCCAGCAAGTGGGCTTGCTTATTCCTTCTTGTTTCCAAACACGACATAAAATTCAGACAGGGATCTGAGGTGCACTGCGAACTCCCCAGAAATGAGCTTTGCTTTCAGGAGCAGCAGAGAGCTGCAGCTGGGTTGGGCAGGGGGAGTGGGGGTCTTCTGGCGACGGCGGTGAAGAGAGGTGGGAGATGTTGGTAACAGGTAGAAGGACTCCAGACCCCAGAGGAAGGAGGGGGAGCTGGGCTTGGAACGTCTCCCTCCATCTCCCCCGTCCTTGCAGCCCTCCCCAGAGCCTTTCAGGCAAGCCCAGGATGCTCCTGATTGACGCTACTGAGAAGCTGAGCCTGAAAATGCCCTGAAGGTAATTCTGGGATGAGAGCAAGCAAAAGCCACGACAAATTAAGTGGGTGTAGTTTGTGCACCACAGTCACCATATACAAACTTGACGACCACAAACCCCTTGAAAATATTAAGAGCAACTGGGAAGCAGAGGCAGGGGTAAGGGAGCATCTTCCAGGCTCCAGCCACGACCAGGGGCTCCCAGTCCCATACTGGGCTCTTACAGCCTCTGCTGCAACCTCAGCCCAAGCCAGGGCTCGTCTGGGAGAAGCCAGCCCCAAAGCACATGGGCAGGAAGGCGGCTTCTGTGAAAAGACAACCCCCATCCCACCGGGCATCACCACCGTCACCAAAGGGCACACAACCAGCAGCATGCTTGGCCGCGCGCCGCCGCAGCCGACACAAATCCCCCGGGTGAATCCCAGGCGTTTCCGTGCCGGTTCATCACCCCCTGGGAAGCACTGAAGTCTTAAAGAACCTGTCAGCCGTGAGGGACTCGAACAGCATTTCAGCTTTCAGCTTGTCACCGTTTCCAAGAGATATTGGGGAAAAAACAAGAAGGGGAGATGCTGTAGGAGGAGGAAGATAAATGATGCCGGGAAGGAGGAGGAGGAAGGAGAGAGATGAGAGACAAAAAAAGAGAGGAGGGGTTGAAGCTGCGCATTGAGCAGAGCAATTAAAGCCACCCTGAGCTCACCCAATTAAACTGACTGGGGAGAGGAGGAATCCCAAGGGATAATTTCCTGGCAAATCGCTCGTTTGTCTCTCTCAGTCTCCGATGCTGGAACGCTTTTGTGTCAGTCAAGCCATGGAGCTGAGCCCTGGGGAGAGGAGAGAGAGATGTTGGTAATTTAGCAGGCAAAAGGCATCTCTTCCTAGAAGCCTCCTCAAAAGTGCCATAAAGCTGAGTAAACCTTATCCGTAGCTACTACAAAGGAGCAAGAAGGCACAGGACCAGGAGGGATGGGGATGGATGGAGCGCCCGAACCCTCCTTGGTCTGCTGGATGGGCTTTCTGCCTTGTCGCTCCCATGGGGGCACTGCTCCTCTGGCTCAGGTCTGGCTCCCCTCATCTCAGCAAGAGCCAGGCTTCCTACAGCCCATGCAAGGACTCCATGATCGTCTACGAAAGAGCAAACTTGCTCATGTGTATGGGAAAGAGAGGGGGGAGTTAAGGGATTACTGCAGAAGGAAAAGTTCCAGGCAAATCAACACTCTAGGAGCCTGTCCCAGCACGATGAAGGCTGGGCCCATCTTGCTCCTTGCCTTGGCTCATCCACAATTTGCAGCAACCTGGAGAGGGCACAGTGGAGGAACACAGCCACCATGGCCACAGCCCACGGCTGGGCTGCTCCGGCCTGCAGAAACACCAGGACCGTGCTAGGGACGGGGAATGAGGTGGGCAGCTGGCTGGGAAGGGCTGGGAGGTTTGGGGGAGTTTCTGCTGAGCTGAGGCAAAAGCCATGTGTCCAGCTCCTGTGGGACATCACTGCAAGACTAGGGGTTTGCAGGGGAGACCCGGAGCATCCAGCCTGACCTGCAGTGCAGTCACTACAAATGCCCAACGCATTCACCTTTTGCAAGGATCTAAACATCAAAAAAATCCAGCCGGTGAGCAAGGGTTGAATGAGGTTCCCCCTCCTGCATTTGCCATCCGAGGCAGAAGCCACCCCCTCCCAGGGAGCAGCAGAAATGTGTCTGAAGGCCCAAACCACCGCGTGTGCTGCCAGCCATCCCTCTGCACAGAGCTCCTCAGATATCTTCATTCCTTGCACGTGGCCCTGGCCATTCCTCCGTGCTGTCAATAAAGCCAGAGGCAAACAAGGACCTGGAGATTTACTGCTCTTCAGTGCTAAGGGCCATGCTGGGTGCTTAAACCCCGGAGTTATGGGAATCAGCGGAGTGCTGTAATACCTGGCTAGACACAGATGAGCAGCTGCCGAGGCGAATAGTTCTGTCTCAGAAAGTACCCAGGGAGTCAGAAGAAATGCAAACCCCAGAGCGTCCAGAGACAAAGCCCAAACCACGGACCAAAGAGAGGAGACAGACCCTAGAGAAGCAGCTTCAGCTCCAAGAAAACAAAAAATCACCGGTAAACCAGGCAAGACCTGCAAAGCAAGGACTTTATTGCAGGGGGATGAGGAGCAGTCAACAGTCTGAGCTCTTGGATACCCTTGGGATGGCTGGGAGGTGGGTTAGACTCTCAGATTCCCACGGTGAATCCAGGATCAGCTTGCCCAACAGGCAGCCAGAAAAGGGGGGAGCCCCATGCAGGCACCGGCCCCCTCCCCAGCCCTCCTTCCCCGCTCCCTGCAGCAGGCAGATGCCGGCAATCAGAGGACTCCAGCCGCTTTGCCAGCACTGAGTCTCAGGCAGTCAATCAAAGCATCAGCTTGAAAGTGTTAAAGGCCCGTGTCTGTCTTTATTATAATCACAGCACTACACCTTGTCACCGCGTGTGCCCTAATGCTGCAATATTTTGCGCATGATTTCACCAGCTGCTGCTGGAGGCATTAGGAAGCTGATGCTCCTTCGCTGCTCTGGGTGTTTGCTCGCTTGTTTGAAGTTAAGCCTCTTTTTATACCGACTCTCCTCTATTTATTCTCCTCTTGCTTTACAGAGCAGTTGCCCCCTCCGCAGCTGGTAGCAACTTTACCGACGGTCAGACAAGAAGTGCACAAAACATCAAACAAGGAAGGCTTGGACCCAGGGCAGGAGGGGCTCAGAGCTGTGCTGCTGGGGCTTGAGTTAACGTACATGGACTTAACACGAGGATTCAGCCTTGTTGTCGGTGTTCACCGTAATCCCTGGCCAAGTGTGATCTGCTGGAGCTGGTGGGGCAGGAGGAGACTGCTCGGCTCCCCAGTGGGGATGGCACAGCGGGGACTCCATCCCCCTGGCTCCTCTGCTCTCCCTCTGGCCCTAAAAAGAGCACAAGGTACAGCCCAGAGCCCTTCCCATATGGCTCTCTGGTCACAGGGGAGGAAAAAAGCCCTATTCAATAAGCAGCTCAGCCTGGGTGTCTCCAAAGACCTTGGGAAATAATCATAAATGTGGAGATGAACCTTGAAAACTCGATTAAAGTAGGATAGCACCCACCAGAGAGTTCTGCAAAGATGGGGCTTTTCTTCCTGACCCTAATGCAGAAAGATCTTGCAGGTAGCCAGAGCACCAGAGGTGCAGCATGGCCAGGACAGTCTACTTAGCAGGGCACCCACCGGCCACAGACACGATGGTCCTGTGGGTTATCCAAGGATGTGCACCCACAGCCTGAGGGAACAATACAAAAAAAAAAAAAAACCACCTCACCTTTTTTTACTTTCCCTAAATGCTACCACCATCCCCTAATGGGTGGTCCTGCCAGACTGTCCCCACTCCGGCCATCGGGTGCAAAACTGAATATTGCAAGAGATTAATGACTTTAAAAAAATATAATTACACAACAGGGCTCTGCTCTTAATAACTGCGTATTTTACTTGTCAATGTACCTTAATTGAAAATGAGTAGGCGATACAAGTTGCAGTGGAGTTGGCTGGCAAGCCTTTAACGCTATATTAATTGTAGTAATTAGCAGTCACTTTATGTTGGAGTCATCTATAAATAGGGGGTCCATTAGTTTAGCAGAGTGTGATTTAAAATGCAAATAAAATCCCAACTATACGTATAAATCACTTCTTTCCCCCTGCCCCCCAAATTTGCAGTCACGTAAGGGCTGTGATGCTGCTGTGGGTGAGCTTTGGGAAGTGGTTTGGTTGTTTGCTACTGCAGGAGCAGCTGGGATGACCTCAGCACCCCAAGAAGACCCTGGCAGAGGGGTTTACCCCCAGCAGTGACTTTGCTTGGCGTTTCCTCAGCTTGTGGAGCTTTGCCAAGCTGCTGGGTGATGGGCAGCATCTAAATCAGCACCCCAGCACTCACCATCTCATGCCTCGGGCGGCCCAAGGTGGTTGGAAGGGAATAAATCCCAAGAGCCACGTGGAGAAGAAGCAGACCTCAAAGCCAAGCGCTCAGCATCTCTGTCCTGGAATGGTGGGAATGCTGCAGGGACCTTTTGGGGAGAAAAACCACAGCTGTAAAGACACAGGGAAAGGGAACACAAGCACTGGCCGGAGCAAGCCATCGCTCCAGCGACGGGGGCCTCATCGCACCCAGGCACGCTCTGATGCTCACAGCCCTTTACTGACATGCTTCACTTCTTTGATTATTACCAAGGGAAGAACAAGTAAGAGAGAAAGAAGGATTATACTTTTATTAACACAGAATCACATTAAATTACAGCCCGTACTACCAGGGATAAAGTAACGCACTAAAATAAAATATTGGCTCCAAAAATTGAAAAAGCAGGGCTATTAAAAATTTAAAAACAAACACAAAAATATCTTTTTCACTGCTGACCAGTTCTTGGTTTAAAAGACATCATCCACTCTCCCCTGCTGGCATGGCTCCTGCCTGCTGCTGGGGTGCAGATCTATTCCTGCACAGTTATTCTTGAGCAGAAAAGAAACAACGATCTTGGGGAGAAAAAAAAAAAAAAAAAGGAAAAAGAAAAGGAAAAGGAGATGAGAGGTCTCTATCTGCCGCAGGAGCAGCTCCCATTCAGGTGCTGTAAAAAGCCCCAGTACATTCTAATTGAAGATTTCACCCATTCAATAATTTATCTTCCTCAAAAATGACTGTATCACACAGATGAGAGGGGAAATGAGCCACCAGCTCCCTTCCAGCTCCACCACTCCCTGTGGGCACTGCAGGCTGAGAGAGGAGATGGGTCGGGACCCCTGACCCCCCTGCTCCGCTCACCCTCCTTCACCCCAACCCAGGACCCAGGAGAGGGGCTATGCTCCTGCTGCCCCCACCAGCTCTTTTGTAGCTCCTGAGTCACTGGACTGAACAAATATGGACCAAACTAATCCCTCCAGCTCACCTCCCATGGTCGTCCCCCCTGGCCCCCCTTGTCCTTTTCTCCTGCCCCTTCCTCCCTGTGCCACGAGCAGCTCCAACCATGTTTCCCCAGGGAGAAGGAGGAGGAGAGTGAACCCCAGGGCACCCTCACCCCTCCGCACAGCACAGCTGTCTGACTGGCACAGCCTGTCTGGCAGAAGAAATCCCGCAGTGTACAAAGGGGAAGGGGAATAACGCTTCTCCATCCACGTAATGAAAGGCTTCTCAAGACGTAACAAACAGGAAAAGCCCCTTGGTCACAGCCTTTGCAACAAGCTCCTGCTAATTATGGCTTTAGCTCTGAGCACGTTCCCTCCTGCCAGCACTGGGGAAGGAGCTGCGAGCGCCAGAGCCATGCCGTTAAGGAAAGGGGAGGCTATCTGCCATGGTGACTCACCGGTGGTGCCAGGTCAGGACACGGTCCCCTCTTCCCACAGGAGGAGATGCACAAAGTCACGTTGTTGCACGGAGCAGCAGAGCGAGGGGATGGCAAAGTCTGGTGGGGCAGGAGGAGACTGCTTGGCTTCGGGTCGGTGAGGGGAAGGCGTCCTTCTCCATGTGTCCACACTGTAGAGATCTTGGCGACCCCACATCCACTCAACCAGGAGGAGTAGAGTTCAAAAACAAGAGTGACTGGAAAGTGGAAGATCTTGCACAGATGTTTTTGAGCCCATATTCCCCGAGCGCAGTAGATCAAGAGTCCTTCACCCCAGCAAATTCCTGTTCTGCTGCTTGACAGAGATGTAGGAGTTTCAGCTGCTGCTTAGCAAAAGCTGAACGAGTAGAAACCAGAGCAGGGGACTGGGCTCCAGTTCTGCCCCAGTGTGTCCAGCAGTACAATCAAGGTCCCCGGTGTCACTGCTGTGAAGTCCCGTTGGTTCCCCAGCGGGTCTGCACTGATGGTGCATCAGGTACAGGGAAACCTCAGCGCCTCCAGCTCACCGGGTCCGTGGTTCAGCTCTGCCCGGAGCCAGGAAACGCCTTAGCTCAGTCTTCCCCACGCGCTGGGGCTCGGCAGCCTGGCTCTGCTCTCTCCTTAGACTGCTTCAAACCACAGGCGATCCCCTTTACGTGCAGGGGGTGATGCCACCTACCTCTGGCTTAGCGCAGATCAGGAGCAAAGCCCTGAAGCCAGCAGAGCTGGGCTGACGGCCTTCGGAGACCAGCATTTCTTATCAGGGATTCTTGCCAAGTCTAGAGAAAAAAAACCACCCGGAGTATTTCTTGCAGTTTACTCACAGAGCAGCCAGACACAGAAAAGTGATTTGCCTTCAAATGCTTTCTTCTGGCCCACGCTTCTGCCGTGTCCACAGGCACTCTTTGGAGGATTCATAGGAAAGGCCAGAGCAAAGCTGAATATTTGTAGACCCATCACAGTTGCTTTGCCCCTGGCAGCCAGCTGGAATTATCATATGGTGAAGAGGTGGGAGGAAGCAGTCAATAGAGAGGATGGGTTTTTTCCCCAAAAATCTTCCCCAGATTTGGAAAGGCAACTCAAAGTTCCTCAGACACATGAATAATCAAAGCAGGCGACAGGTCTTCTGATGCATACTGCCTTCTCTGTAGGAGTTTAATGAAGAATCTCGGATTTACATTGCTCACACCCTCAGGTGTGAGTCCCTTGAGATGACGTGGCTTTCCCTGACCCTTCTGCAAATGTGTCATCTCCAAGCCCCGAAGGAAGGGAGTGATGGCTCCATGAGTGCAGTGAGCTGTGCTTTGAGTGCTGCCTCTCAACAACATGCTTATCATAAGAGGGACAGGGGAAAAAAAAAAAAGGATGAAATAACATAAAAATAAATACAGCAGCAACTTTGGCATGGGAGGCAAAACAGGATTGATCTTTTGCTTGACTTACTCTGAAAATTGCTTCTCCACTGCCCGTTTATGCACATTAATTGAACGTCTGGCCCGGCTGCACGTCTGTTTAAGTCCTCAATCAATCCCCTTTCGGATGACTGCTAGATCAATAGGGTGGTAATTTAATAAAGGACATTTTCAGTTGGCTTTTAAAAGCCACTGATGAGATTTAATTATTTCCTATTTTTTAAGAAGAAAAGGGGCAGTGAGAAAGGAGAACCGGGGGTCAAACCACGATCCGGTGCATTCCCCTCCCAGCAGCATCTTTTTCAGACAAGTCCTGTGGTGAACTTCCCAACTCTCCTAGTCATTCTTCATCCTTCTCGAGACATGGCACAGCCACCTGTGATCAACACGACAGCACTGGTGCGACACTGCCTCTGTCACAGCTCCCACAGGCTGGTGGCGATTTCGAGGAAGCAAATTTTAGGACTGTGGCCTTGTGCACCTCCCAGGAGCAGCAGCAGCAGCAGCGATCTAGAGAGAACCCGGGAGCTCATCTCATCCTCTCCCCCACCAAAGCAACGTGAGTGCATTTGACAGCACCGCTGGGACACGAGAGCGCACCCTCATCTGTGCCCAAACTCCAACCCTGCCCTCAACATTTACACCACAAGAATTGGTCCTCCGGCATCTTCAGAGATCCTAGGGCAGGGCAAGCTTCAAGCCAGTGCACCAAGGTACTGGGGGCGACACATCCATCTCCCGTGGCTTTCCCCAGCTGAAAAAGCTTCCAAGTTCAAGGCAACCAGTGACGCCTCAAGGTTGTCTGTCCCTTGCAAGAGGTCTGTCCAAGGGAAGAAACATGTCCATGCTGGATGTTTAATTGCCAGGTTGAAAAAACAGAGGCAGAAGAGCTCTACCAAAAGCTCCTTCAGATTCATTAGGGCTTCACCAGGCAGGAATCAATATCTTCCTGCCTCCTCCAACCACTTTGCTCTTGTGCTGTTTGGTTTCGGCCCAGAACTGGTCCCAGTGCTGGAATGCCTCGCTGGCCTTTGACGCACGTAAGCCTCCTGCTCTGTTTAATGCCATTCTTTCTTCCCAGCACCTGCACAGTTCAGCAATGAGAGCAATGTGCCCTCACACCAGCACAGCCAGATTCCCCTTCCCCAGCCTCCACCTCCAGTCTGTCCATGTTTAATTTCGTCTAATCGCTTTCTTCACAGCCATCCTCTCTAAACCCTTTATCTTCCTCCAGGCTGCAATTCCCTCTCTTTGCTGCTTCTCCATTTCCTTTCTGTGATGCTTTGCCCACAGCTATCTGCATTACAGTGGTTTAACCAGTGCTTTGCTGGGAGTAAGGATTATGTCCCTGCCTTCTGCTTGGGTGCCCCTGGCCTCACATCCCAGGACTGCCTTTCCCTGCTAACAACCAGCATTCATCCCAGAGGCCGTGCCAGAGCCAGCTCTGCCCGTGCTGTTTCTGTCCAGCACCACTCAATCATTTTTGTCATCGATATGTGGCTTTTAGATCATGTCCTCATTAATCTGATTAATGATCTCCCGGCTTCATGCATCTCTGCACTGCACTCAGCTCCTTGCTGGGCTGTTTGCTCCAACCCTTAGGCTCAACCCTCGGCTTCGGCAGGGCACCGTGGGGTGAGGGACAGGGAAACGTGGCTCCCTTCCTCCTCATCCTCCAGGGTTGGTCTCTTGGAGGAACTTGCTTGATGTTGATACCACTGGAAAACCCTTGATTTGATGGGAGGCAGGCAGGCAGCAAGCTGTGGTTACTCCACCAAAAATATCCATGTGAATTGGCTGCAAAACTTCCCATATTTCTGTTCTTACAAGCTCTCACCAGCGTGCAGGGAGCTGACGCGGCGCCCGGTGGTGTTCCTGCTGCAGCATGGTCCTGAAGGCTGTTCCTTGAGAGAGGCTCTGGCCGGACAATCCTCGCTCTGCTCTGGAGCAGCAGCTGTGCATCGCAGGAGAGAAACTGGAGGAGTCCAAATCTATAAATAAAAGACATGAATTAAACATGACTCTTGCATTTTCAAGGGTCAAATGAGTATTCGGTCACTTAGCAATATCATCTACTCCCACAGAAGGAAAAAAGGGAGAATAACAATAAGTGTTTATCATTACTTGTTGTTTATCAAGTGACATTTTGAAGGACCAAATCTCACCCCTGCTGGGAGCGTAGGAGCAAAACTCAGTCCCACGCACAGTTCCTCTTAAACACACGAACCTCCTCTAAAAAAGGCAGGTGATAACTGCCCCCATTTTAAAGCTGGGCAAAAATATTCACAAAGATGCTAGATAGATTAATTTGACATCCGTTGGCAGAGACAGGAACGCAGCCCAGCCTCCTGGCTTCCCAGCCTGCTTTCCAGGCAGGGAGATAACGAGAATCACACATCTCCAAGGGCAATAGCAGATCCTCCTTCATTTGGTAGCAAAGGCACCCTGCAATGACAGCTCCCAAATTTCAGGTGCTCCTCTGAAACATCTTATAAACTTCCTAATTTTTCTCCAGTTGGCCCAAACAAACCTTACGGCACATTGCAATGCAGGTGCTGCTGGTGGAGCTGAAAAGGCCATGAACACCACCTTGCTCGCACTCCCCAAATACCAATTGCCAGTCCTATCAGGGAGCACAGGAAAAAAAAATGAACGGCGATGGATCAGAGGTGTCAACAGCTTTTCTGCTCCATTGCAATCGCTACAAATCACAGCCAGATTTTTCATTTCCAGGCTGGTAATAGATGAGAAGGGACCCAAGCCAAGCTCCCAATGCCTGAGACTCTCCCCATCTTGCTGGAACAAAATAACTCCCCCCAACCCCAAACCAAGCTCAGCAGTGGAGAATGAAGCCATAAAAGTCAGAGCCGCACATCCAGCTTCGCAACCCCAGCTTCTGTATTTCAGGACTCCGTCAAGCATGAGAAACTCCTTCTCATGATGCTGAAACTTTGCATGATGAAACTTGCCTGGAGTAAGCCGAGTTCAGGACTCCAGAAAACTGACAGTGCTTCCCGCTCCGGTGCCCATCACCATCAGCTACAACCGCACCAGTGACACGTCCTAATTGGTTTTAATACAGAGGCAAGGCTGGATAGCGAAAGGAACCACCTATTTATCTGCTCACAGGGCTGCTTTATCTATATGTCACTCCCCGTGTAGCAGAAATTTCATGTAACATCGTATTTCCTTCGGGTTAATTTACTTACAGGTGTCAGATTGACTTAATTCCTGGTCTCCTTAATTGGCCCCACTGTTAATACCAGCTCGCATGCCTCTGCTTCTCTGAGGTCTCTGATGCTCTTGCTGTAGCAGCCGCCACCTCTTTCTCCTGCCAAAAATATCCCAGTGCCGGAGATCTGCGGAAGGCGAGACCCCCCCGGGTGTGTGGGACAGATCAGCGGCGACCTGGGACTGAAGCTGCAATTAAGAACAGCGAAGGCGCGACAAGATGTTCACCCCCAAACGCAACCTGGTGCCGCAGGAGCCCGGCACCGCGGCAGACTGGGGCCTGCGCAGAGGGGTGGGCTCCAGGCGGGAGGGGTTTCACTGTATTTTTAAAAGAATAAAGACACTGCTAAAGCGGGTATTATCAAGAGGAAGGTGCACATCAAACTCAAGCAGAATTAAGTCTTTTGGCCCTGGGAAATCCTTGCCCGGGCATTGCAAATACCCCTGACCTGCACAGCTTGCCCAGGCGAGAGCCCCCGGCGCTCCCAGCCCCGTCCTGCTTCCAGCAGCCCCCGGGATTTGGTGACTCTGGCACCTATTGGAAGTCCAGCGCCAGCTGCACGGTGCAGCACCTCCTCCCCCTCCAGCCTACCAGCCCGGCCTTGCAGATGCTGTGAGCAGAAACCCGCAGGCACATGGAGATTTTCCAGTCTCAGACGCCTGAAAAGACCCTTAGAGTGAGCAGCACTGTCAATAAATGTATTTAAATTACACACACAAAAAAAAAAAAAAAAAAAGCCAAACCCAAACCTGATGTGCTTTTAAATTGGAAGATAAATTAATTGCACAGAAAACAGAACAAAAAATTATTAAAATCTATGTAGTCTTCTGTATTTTCCTCCCCAAATTAGGAGGGTGGATGCTCTGCTGGTGTAAATCTCCTTTAAATGGCATTCACATTAATGATCCTACTCTGATTTACACCACTGGAGAGATTGGCTTCCTCTCTGACTGGGTGTCTCTGCATATCTGTCCTTTGAGAATCAATAAATAAAACTTGAAAATAATATTCATCCACCATTTATTCTGCTTAATTATTTAAACTTCAGATGCTGGAAATAATAAAGGAGTAATAAAGAAGAGATTTACCATCCACCACAATTGCTGGAAGCATCCCATGTTATTTCCTCCTTTACTTTTTAATCTCTCCCTCTCTTTTTCTTTTTTTTTTGGCTCATCAAATTGAATCAATTTATTAAAGTTGTTGCAAAACTGATTTGCTCTGATCTATCGGTGGTGATGAAGAGAAATGGGCTGCTCTGCTCTCCCGCGTCCCCCAAGTCCCACTCATTAAGAAAGATAACGCTTTGCCATCTAGGGAGCAGTTTGCAGAATGCCTGAATGGTAAAGACTGATTAAAAGCAAGACGTGACTTTGGAGGGTAAATGATACTTGTGATGACGAATTACAAGAAGGATACAGCCAAGAGATCCCAGCTCCTAGAAGACAGGCTGCAGAAGACAAATCCCTAAAGAAATCTGATTGAGCTTCCACAGTAATTTTGGAAAGTTAGGATGGGCAAAGCCAATTTACCTTAAAAAAAGAGACTTTCCTTGATCTCTGGTCTCCCTAGAGCAGCTGGACCAGCGGCAGGAGGCAAATCATCTTGCCCACGGCCCAACAAATGTCTGGGACAGTTTCTGGATTTTTGGAGCTCTGAGTCTGGATAGTTTTGGACTGATCCATCCCTCCAGGCTCCATCAGGACCTCACGACTCAGACCAAACTCCACCTGAAGAATCACACCATGCTTCAGCTGCTGGAGGATTAATGGACCTGCCGGCAGCGCCAGATGAAAAGGAAAAAATTGCCCAGTGAGACAAAAGCTGATAAAGCCGAGTTTCTGTTAAACACAGGGGCTCGGATCAGGGAAGGGTCCTGCAGGGAGCCGGGCTGCAGAGCAGGAACGGCCTGCGGCACGCCAGCCCCGGCTCCCAGGCGAGCCACCTCCCCGGGGCCGTGAGCAGGAGCGGCAGACGGCTGTCTGAAACGAAAAAGCCAACGCGCCGGCTGTGACGGGCTCTAATCCCAAGCGCTTTGACAGGCCTGTCGCCTGCCGTGTTCTCGCCGCGAGCCGGGTGGCCTCGCCACGCCGTGACACGGCACAAGCGCCCCGAAGTGCCGCAGCGGCTGGGGGGAAGGAGCCACGGAGGGGCAGGGATGAGCAGGCTGGCGTTGGGCACCCGGGTCCACATCCTGCACCCTCGCTAGCGAGCGGGGGTGTCACTGTGCACCCCTGTGCAGCGTGGTTCCCCAAGGCTTCGTGCATGCTTCGGAGCCCGTGCTGAGGTACCTGCAGCACTGCACCCCGTTCACGTAGAAATCTTTAATTGTAAAAGATGGCTTTTGGCCTCTGGCTGGGTACACGTGGCAGAGCTGTGTCCATGTCGGGGCTTTGGAAACACAAGGACGTGCCATTTTTTTTTTTTTTTTTTTCCTTGCCAACACAGAAACAACATTAAAACACTTCAGCCCAGACCAGGGATATTTAACCCATGCACCCAGACCAGGTTTAAATCTGCTGTGCACTCCTCAGGCAGGCCAGCTCCCCCAGCCCGCGGGGCTGAGACCACTGTTGTGCCCCAGGTCCAAGCCACATGTTTGTTAAGACTCTTTCTGGTCCCACCATCACCCTTGCCTGGAGCATCGCATCCCCCCCAATGCTGCAGCAAGGTCCGAAGAGAAACCAAGAAGCAACCAGGCAACCTGCGATCTGCCAAAACCCCAAAAGGGTTTGCTTTGCTGTTGCTTATCCCAGGGTCACACACCTTTCACCCGCCACAGGCACCAGCATAGCCAACACATCACCAGTGCCAGACCAGCACGACACACGGCAGGATTAGGTCCACTTGCCTCCCCGGCTGATCTCTTGCCGCCAGGTTCCTCCTCTCTCCCCAGTTGCTATTTCCAGCTGCCTGCACATCTGCACGCAAAGCCCCAGCTCCCACCGGCACCTGCTTTGCCAGATGGGCCAGCAGCTGTGTTGCCACCACCGGCACGCTCAGCACCGACCCGCCGGCTGTCCCCCCCACCGAGCTGGCACTGAGCCTCTGCACCGCGGCAGCTACGGCTCTTGCAGAGAGCGTTGCTGCAGAGCCCGTGGGACTTCGTGACACAGAGAGTGCCTGAACCCGACCTTTTTGGGTCTCGGTTCCCCTTGGCTTGCAGGCCAGGTCAGCCTGCAGCCATCCGTGGGGTGAGATGTGCAGAGACTCCATCCTCAACTGTGGGTGCCACCCTTGCAAGCAGGGGGACATTGCAGCACCCAGAGGCACCAGCCATCACCTCCTGGCACCCAATTAGCAGGGGTGGCCAGCACGCATTCACCAAGGTGGGGGGGTTCCCACCCCGGGGATGTGGCAAAACCCCCAGTAGCCCCATGGCTAAAGCGATGCACGGCGCTGGATAGACCCCCTGACAAACCCCCAAAGCAGCTCCCCGCCTGGCTGCGTTACTGCATCGCTTCCTGGGGACAGCTCCGGCAGCACCGGCACAGCTTCCCTCCTCCCCCGCTCCCCGACCCATTTCCCCAAGACTGCTTTTACTGGGTGCAGTCGGAGCGACTCGCACCATATGCCGCGGATCCGAGCGCCCACCAGGTTCTGCTGGCTTTCGAGAAAGAGGCAGCGAAGTGTCAGGAGTCACACGTTACGCGAAGCACTTCGATATCGGAAAGGGGGCAAAGCTGTCACGCAGCTCCCAGCAGCCTGCCCGGGGTCCTGCTCAGTGGGATGCTCGAGCCAAGGGGGATGCCAGGACAGCGAGCAGCTCTCAGGATGCCTTACGAAGGGGAAAGGCACCAATCCCTGCCCCTCCCGACCTTGTCAGGGCACAATCGGTGCTCAGCACCTTTCTGCCTCCATAGGAAAAGCAGTTAAGCCCCTTCCAGCAGCAAAGGCAGATGTAATACCAAGGGGGCTGCATTTCCCAGACCAGAAAGGAAGAATTTGGAGTCCTGGTCTCTGTGCAGTGGAGGCGTTAGCTGAAAGGAGAAGAAGAGACTGGGCATGGCACTCGCTGCGAGGCAGATGGTGGGGCTTTCCATGACTGCAAATCCCATCCAGGGTTCATTTTTGTTCCGCTGAAGGACTCAGCACAAGCACCACATCCCTATTTTGGAAAGAGCTTCACCAAACATCAGCCAGACGCAGGGTTTGAAAGAGCAGCCTGGCAGTCCCAGGTGACAGGTACAAGCCAAAAAAAAAAAAAGAACAAAAACTATTCATAAGATCACAGATGCAAATCCCCAAGTCTCCAGCAACAAAGGTCAAACAAACAAGTCACAGCCCAGCCAAGAGTGAACCAGGGCCGGGGACTCCCAGTCCACCACCTTCCATACAAGGTCACTGCAAGGTCACCTTTCCCCTCCCCAGAGCCACAGAAATAAATTAAAAATTAAAAAGATGGGAAATTATTCACCATGGAGATTTTGAGAGCCAGTAATTAATAAATAAAAATAAGTATTGTTAATACTGGGCTTTTATACAGCACTTTAAATTGCAAATTACTCTTGAAGCGTGTATTATTAATTAAATTATTTGCATCCACTATGGTCCTAATATATAATTATTTATCCTGATAAATAATTTGTGGAGGAATGTAAGGCTGCACTAGACTTGCAATATGATCTTTTCAGCAAGTGGACTGTCTGCTTATTGCAAAGCCTTGTCTATATTTACCACCACTCAGTCCCCGGTCCCCCCCGAAAGGCAGGTGACCTGCTGCTGTCCCCAGGTATGTGGGAACCTCGGCAAGGTTCACACAGCCCTGATGGAAATTCTTGTGGGATGTTTGGTTTGTTTGTGCCTTTTGGGTTTGGTGATCTGCTGGTGGCCCTGGGACCAGCTCTGCAGGAAGGAAGAGGAATTGCCATATCAAGCTTGGCTACCAAAATCCTTGCAGCAGCGGCTGCACCAGCAGGAAAAGCTACCTGAACCCTTTCAGAAGACGCTTTTGCAATCCCTTCTCCCCCTGCCAGCACTGCCCTGAGCGATGAGGCTGCTTTATGGCTCAGAGCATCTGATCTCCAGCTTCTGTGAACACAAACAACAATTTTCCATCCCACGCGCCTTTCACAAAAATGCCTTGTTTTCAGGGGTGCCAAAGCCTGGAGGCGTTTTGAGGGTTGGGCAACAGTGGCGAGCTCACGGCCAGATGGATGTTTGGACTCCGTCCTTCCAAATCCCACTAGAGGCCCCAAATCCACATCTGTCATCCTCGGACCCTGCAAGGTTAGAAACTGCCAGAGGAAGATGCTGTCTTGGCTCGCTGCTGGACGGCTGGAGAGGACAGGCTGGAGGCGCGGGTGGGCTCTGTGGTCCCTTGGGCTCCTGCCTCGAGGCTTCTGCCAGACCCCGGACAGAAACAGGGCAAAAATAAGAGGTACTCAACTGTCTGAAACCAAGGACAGACCTTGAGCTGGGAGAAAGGAAGGAAAATGAAGAAGGAAGCTTCCTACATGAATTACCGTAGGTTCAGAGACCAGCCTCCATCCCAGTGCCCAGCATCCTATACTGGGGGCTCCAGCCAGCTCCCAAGCTCTCCCCCGAAGGGGAGGACAGGGCAGCCCTCCCTGTGAGACACGCAGGCTCGTGTTTCGCTTCGGAAAATGAATCTTTTCAGCAGAGCCATCCCCTCCGCAGAGGTTAATTTATTAGCAGGGGAGGGAGGAGCCCCGTTGTTTTAATGAAACGTTTTGGCTGGGTGCACAGAAAACGTATTCACCTAATAGACCTATTATTCCTCCTGTATAGCAGACCAACTTCCCCATTGTGTTTTATCCTTTACTGCATTAGAAATTTAGTCTTTTATTCTGCCTTCAAAGCAGAAGCTGCCAGGCAAATGAATGTATGGGAAGGTTTCAATGGATATAAAGCGCAAGGCATCCCTGCGTGCAGCAGGCAGCTCTGCCAGGCAGCCTGGAGAGGCACGAGGGACACATTCACCATGAACCTGTGCTCGTTTTCCCTGCACTCTTCCCCAAAAATCCATCTCAACAGCCTCCCCCCTAATATACCCATCCCTGGAGTGGCTGCATGTGACAGCTGCAGTTAATACTTTCCTGCCACAAGATGTTCCACTGTATTTGTCCCTTCGGTGTGTAAATTACAATTATTTTCAGTGCAAGGGGAAGGGAGATGAAGTTAGCGCTGTTTTCTGGCTTGGAGGGCCTGGCTGAAAAATTACACTACGCTTTCACAGCTGTTTCTTGCCCATTAGACTTAACTATTTTAAAGCAGTCCTCATCAGAAGCGATCACTTACGGGGGATTTCCTCTGCCTCCTGTCCCAGCTTGCCGGATGGGGAGTCGGGATTCCTGCCTGGGAGGCTGATGCAGACGATGGCTGCAAGCAAGGCTCCTTGCCTCCACCTCCCCACCTGCAAAACGGGGCGACCAACCCAAACCCCAAAGGAGAGGCAGCGTGGGGTGAATGCAGACCAGGGCAGGGAGCTGAGTTCTGCAAGACACAGTGTCTCCAGAGCACAGAAAAGCTGTAGAAAACAAGACAAACAGAAAAAGGGGAGAGTATTCACTTGCTCTTGCATTTGTAGCACCACTGCAGCCACCTCCCAGCAACGACACCAGGTTTAAATCAACGTACGCTTGCAAAAAGTCTCTGTTGGCACAAACTGCACAGTGCCAGCACCAGGTATCATCAAATATTTGTTCTAGACATTAAAAAATACAGCTCTGATTGGAGGTTGCTTTCCCTCAGCTCCTAACCCGTAAGAAACCACTGCTACCAATCAATAGGTTTTTAACTCCCTCCACCTGGGAAAAGAAAAAAGAAAACAAACACCAAAAAAACAACCCCACAACTAACAGATTAATCCTGTCAAAAGAAGGGGAAAAAAGCCACCTAACAGAATCACAGACCGAAAAGTTACAAACTAGCAATAGGTGACAAGTAATTATAGAACAGGAAAATGTAGAGGGAACTCATTTGGGTGAGCAGCGACTGATTAACAGTCGCAACATTTATTTTCTTTATTTATGGCCTGGCATTGCAGAAAATTGATACGAAACACCCCATATACTACACGGCTGGTGACATGTTCAGCAAATGAAGAGTCTGGGAAGAAATCAACCTGAATTATACCCACTGTTTCTCAACCTCCCCTCTGCGCCTCTCCCATCCTTTATAGAAAGGAGCAGCGGTGACACAGCACCACTGTGGCATCTCGGCATCCCCCGGCCCAGCAGTATGTGGGGAACAGCCAGGTCACATCTTTGTGGCCACCACCTCCCCGAGAGAGACCCTGTAGCTCCTCAGCTAGCAACCGCGTTGCTGGCAGCATTGCGTATCCCCCGACCAGGTCCTGCTGTAAGAGGTGTCCCTGCTTAACTCAGCACTGCCTCACCCTCCTCTGAACCCATCTCCCCGGGGGGTGCGTGGCTCACTCTGCGGTGTGGAAGTTAATTGGGGTGGGATTTAGCCCACCAGCCTTTCACCTAAACACGCTGGCATCTGACAGAAGTGCTTAAACAGGAAGCAATCCCTCTCCTCCCTCTGCTTTTACCTTGCTGAAAAGCATTAACCGTTAAAATTAAGGTTTGAGCTTTTTGCCCTTCAATAAATGAAACGCAGCAGCTCATCACAGGCAGGTTTTGCTCCGCAGAGAAGTGCATGAATGCGCTGTAGCCCATCTTCATGGTACCAAGGGCTGGAGCATCCAGGGGGGCAGGACAAAGCCTACACCCCATCGGTCTCTCCCTCTCCAAGCACTCAAAATCCACATCCTACAAGAACAGCTGCCCCGTTCCCAAGATAAAAGTAGGACCATGAAAGGCTCCCAATCCCCTAAATCAGCTGTGGTTAAAAGGCTGTTCTCACAGGCAGCTTTCCCCAGGGATGAAAGGCAGCAGCGGCTTTGATGGAAAACTCACCATCTGCAAACAAAAGTGACTGAAAGCAAATGGCACGTCGCAGAGTGCTGTCCTCGGGGTGCCGGGGGGGGCCGGGCATCCCCGGGTGATGAGGAGAGCAGGCAGTGCCGCAGGCAGGCTCAGGAGGCAGAACTGGCAGTGCCAAGTAACTTCAGCCCCATCACCCAGAGACCAAGCGATACAGGCCTCCAGTGCAACGGGTTTTGCATTGGAAGATGGCTTTTTATAGAAACTTCTCAGCAGCAATAAAAGTTCATTACGTTTGGAGGGGGAGCAGCTTTCCAGCCTGCTCAGAACAGAACATCTCCTTCTTGTTTGCTTTCAGAAGTGCCATCTCTTTTCAAGATCCTGTTTTGTGCTGGAGCGTGAATGGTTTTAGTGGAAAAAGGAGTTGAAAGGAGAAAAGCTTCAAATTTGTTAAAACCAGAATACTTCAGTTCATCCAAAACAGTTTTAAAAATGTATAATTTCTTTACATTCTCTGCACTACAAATATTTCCCTCTGTTACCTTTTGCCCACAGAGTGGCTTCCAAATTTCACCCACATTTGGGCATGTCTGCACCTACCCTGCTTCTACTCAGGCTGCTAACCGGGTCCCCCTTTCCTGTGCCCGGGCAAATCCCCTCGTCTCCTTTGTGCCACCTCCCTCTGCCTACTCCTGCCAGGGCTGCTCAGATGCTGTCGGCACTGTGGAGGGCTCTGGGGTGCTCCAGCAGACTGAAATACGTGGGTGAGGGTCAGTAGGTAACACCTGTGAGAAAAAAGTGACATTATTAACCCCCAGTTTCAGCAGGAGAAGTCTCCTCTAACCTTCCCCCTGAGTTAGGTAAAGCTCAGAGCGCTCCTTTAAGAGGGATGCTCAGTTATGAAACACGGTTGATTTAAATGCAAATTACTGAAAAAATACAACTTTCTTTATTAAAATGCAAATTGCACTTCAAGCCTGCTGCCTCCTGCATGCCTCCCTGGCTGCTCGACAGTGGCTCCAATCGAAGCCCCGGGACTCCCAGGTGCTGCCAGCACACGATGCCTCGTGCTGCTGCCCCGGTGTTTTGGCAGAGGAGCTGGCACGGTGACCACAGCCGAGGGGCCGGGGTGCCACAGCCAAACCATTCTGGAGGAGCCGGGCGGGCACAGGCCCAGTGAGTGTGGCACAGAGGAAAGTGCTGCCTTGCTGCACAGCACGTTTCCCAGCCCGACTGCCTCCCTGCAAGCTCTGTGTTGTGAAAGATGTCAGTCTGCTACAGCCTCATTTTATAACAAGATGTGGAGATCAGGTGTCCCAGAACTGCTATTTTGAAGTGAATAATTATTGTTTTCACATTTCCTGAGATCTTTTCAGATAATTTGTTTCTATAGGAGTGGAAAAGAAGGGAAAAAAAAAAAAAAAAGGTGACCAGGATAGATGGCAGGGAAAGTAGCACCTCATAGCAAGGGTAGGTCTGTGGTCAGCATCAGCAGCACCCTTGGGACCAGGACCTTGGGTTCGATTCACAATCGCTGTATCGCAGAGCCACCAAGCACACCAGTGACCACTGGAAGAAGCCTGTAGGCCTGAAGGGCTCAGCCCTGCACAGGTCAGCGGAGCCATGGGGAGAGGGGTGAGTGATCACACACAGCAAACACCCAGCGGATCCTGCAGCAAGCACGGCACAGGCACAGTGAGGGTCTCCAGCCTCACTGACACTGGGTTTCTCCGGTGACACCTGAGCAGTGATCCCAGCAATCCTCCAACCTACCTGCACGACGCTTGCAGATGCTCACGGTGCCCATCTCCCCCAGTTTCCTTCCCACAGTCTGGTGCAACCAGGCTCTTAACCATACCTGCATCCCCACGGTTCACCACTTTGCCCAGCTCCTCTAGGAAGCCCTGGCTCTTGCACTCAGCCACCAGCTGGCCCAAGTTGCTGGAAAGCTATTAAAGATAGTAGGGACTGGAAAAGGTCCAAAGTGGTTTATTCTTTCCAGTAAGCCTGTTCCCGCAGGAAAGCATTTAATTGCTTTTTGAATGATCCCACAGCCTCTGCAGGAGCCTCACCTGACCACCCAACCATCCTGGTATTCATTCCTCCACGAGGCCTGATTTAGGCTTTGTTTTCCTTTCACTTCCTATTACTGTTCCTCTAGTCCTCCAGCCCTTTCCCATCCTTCATCCTGCATCTCTTGCTCTGTCCTTCTTGCTCTGGCTTTCAAACATCCTTGTTCTGATATTTAGCAAAGGAAATGTCACCACAAGACACTGCGAGGCTTAGAGATGGAGTTGAAATCAAATCCCTACATGTAAACAGCCCGGAGCATTGGCAGGGTGCAGCTAGGCAAACAAAGTCCAGTAGATCACTACACGACACGAGCAAACCTCTAATTAATGACCGGAGGAAAGGGCTGCCCCAGGTATGTCTTAACGCCCTGCTGCAAAACTGCTGGGGCAGGGACTGACCACAGAGCCTGGGCTTGGGGCAGGTCAGCTCCTGTCCTGGTCACCTCGTTCATCTTGCATGTTTTGTAGGAACAGTGATGGGGGAGAGGAGGCAGGGACTGGTCTCCCCACCACAGACAGGAACCTGTGCCAGCTGTTATGGGATGCTAAAGAAACCAAACCTGGAAGAGCACCGAAGGAGAACAATTTTCTTACTTTCAGCTATTTATGGAAATACCTGTTTTGCTTTGGTTATTTAAAAATACATGTATAACAAAGCCAAGGACCAAATGGACCCGTGAAGCCCACACACCTCTGTGTAACTCTGGAGGAAGTTTTGCCAAGCGTAGCCCCCGGGAGCTGTCTGACAGGTCAAACTCTCCATCCTCCACCCCCTTCCATCCGTACCACCACCGTTTAATCACCATTTGGTATTTAGCATCCAGCATAATAGGCTCATCGTCAAGCATATGCCAGCTTCGTGAAGCATTACTTCATCTATCATTGTCTCCCAGGCTGTCTCACCTACCTCCCAGGCATCATTCCTGCACCTCCCAAAACACTTTGTGCAAAGCCACCAAGCAGGCTCTGAGCCAGTGCAAAAGTTACAGCTCCTGAAGAATGAGCTGGACTTGCTGTTCCCTAAACAGGGCCCCGTCTGCTGCTAGTAGAGCCGATATATTTATTTTCATTAAATTTAATCCAGGGATATTTTTCTCCTCCCACCTCCCCTCCAGTCCGGTTGCTGAAGCAGCAGGGCTTGGGAAAAGAGCCACCTTCCAGTTGATTTCTTATTCAGAGAAGCCAGGTCCATGTTCCTGTCCCATTTAATTAACATAGAGGGAGAATTGGGTTGCACTGAAAAACACTGTGCTCTGCCTCACCGCACATCACGGAAAGCTGCTGTTGAGTTCCCTGCTCTCGGCCTCAAAGCAGGAACTGTGGCACCGGGTCAGGGCAGAAGCTCTCCCGGCTCAGTGTCCCTGCTGGGGCTGTCAACTCTTCTCCCACGTAAAAAACCCCTCGTGTCAGTTGAGCCATCAGCCCCAGATAGAACAGAGATGCTCCAAACTCCTGCCACAAGATTTGCTTTCAGGCTCCAGCTCCTCCCGCCCCAGGAGATGAATTACACCAGTTCTCCCTACCTGTCACCCAGCCTCTCCCAGGTGGCAGGATCTGAATCACAAATGAAATATGTCTCCATCCCCTCTGCTCCTCTGCGCCTGGTTTTGAAACAATAGCTAAATAACCTCCCTCTCCTTGGCTGCATAAATCACCCGGACAGGCTGAAGTGACATGGCCAAACAGCTGAGGTTTGAGGCAGTTTTTCTGGCCAGGGATAAAAGTAATTAAAATAAGAGCTAGAGAAACTCTGTGACCAACTTGGCTTCCAGTGCCAGACTAGAGTTTAGCCGAGAGAAGATTCATTTGGGGTTTTGGTGGAGCTGGCACTGCTGCTGCGGGTGGGCACAGCACAGGAATGCAGCCAGCAGGAGCATCTCGGAGCTGTTCCATCGATACGGAATTTAAGGGACCTGATATTGTTTCTCTGCCCTGCCACAGGTCACTGGAACAGCTCGTGGCAAATCCCCTAAGCAGGATCTGCAGCACCTTCAGTGTGCAATGACCCGCAGCACCAAGGTGAACTGGTATGGGAAGGAGGGGAAATTTTAGGCCTAGACAGATTAAAATACTTCTGTAAGCAGTGCTAAGTTATGCAGTATAAGTTACAGGGAAAATATCCTTAAAGACTATATTTCCCATTGTGAAGAATTGCTCCCTATTTAGAAGCACACTAATTATTCCCTTAAACAAGGATGAGCTATAAGTAATTTAAGGGTTTTATCACTCACACTTTACAATCACGTAACTGAGTGGCAAAAAAAAAAATACCAGAATAAAACGAAGATGGCAGATTCCCTTCTGAGAGCAAGCAAGGACGCAGGACTGCACTTCCCGTGGTTGCTATAGTCGGTGGGTCAGGAGGAGATCGAGGAGACCCAGGGGCCGAGGGACACACTGCCCAGGGAAAGCTCTCCCCCAACTCCAGCTGCAAAGAAAAGATGTCAAGGCCCCATCCTGCCCGTCGCTGGTGTTCAGGCACCCCCTCCTTGCTGGGTCTGATGTTTTCCAGACCTGGAAAAGCTGTCGAGCTCTACATGGCAGAGAGCCCCATGGCTGTGGATAACGACTGAAGCAGCCCCCTGCCTCCAGCCCTTTTGAGCCCTCACACTAGTGACTATTCATCCTAGGCGTGTGTTTAGGATGATGGATAGATTTCACCTGCTGAATGATCCAGCTGCTCTCAAAGTCAATGCAAGGAGGTCCCTCCTGTTCAGCTAAGCTTCGGGTCAGGCCGTGGACTGGTAAAGAACAAAAGTCTAATCCTGAATTTCTCACCCTGTGCTCCACACACTTTTCAGAGCAGTTTCTGCATTGACGTTCAGAGCCTTTGAATCTGGCTTTCCCACACTGGAGACGCAGGCTGGGGCTATGCGTTTAACAAGAATGCAATAAACTGCATCTCTCCCCTAGTAGTTAATTCTCATTCGATGCATTCTTAATATTCAATTACTATTTATGTAACATGTGGCAAAGGATTATCCTATTAAACCTAAATTAAGTGCTTCGTTCATTAATTAATACATCTTATTTCAAGTGCTGCCAATGTTTATCCCTGGAAACGTAATATTTAAAACCAAAATGCAAAAAGGAAGGAAAGGGAGCCTGTTTGCTTGTTGCTTTTACATTTGCTTTGAGATGCTAATGAGTTTTGGAGCCTGTAAAGTATTCAACACCAGCTCTTCAGGAGGGGGACTTTCCCAGAAGAGCAGCAGACCAAAAAAAAGCCTGGTACTTTGGAGACTGTCTCCCTTGGTAAGGAGGCACTGGAAGGTCACCCCCTTCCATTCCTGTATTTCCTCCATTTCAGTTTTAACACAACATGGAAAACTTTTCTTTTCCCCAATCCTACACCCATCTCTCCAGTGTGCTCCACCAGGCAAACATGCATGCAACCCCCAGCTCCAGTTTCCCTGGGGACCCCAGATTGTCACCATCCCACGGACACAGCGGCATCGCGGAGCAACTAGCGCTTTGCGGGGTCAGACCTCAGCACGTCCCTGCTTGTGGCCGGTGCTGCCTGTGCTCAGATCCTCTGCAGCACTCCGATTACTGCCAAGGGACCACTTGCTGGTTATGACATCCCTAAGCTCTTTGGAGAGCCACATCCTGGCACCGCTTGACCTCTGTGGAATTACCCAGGGAGAAATTGGTCCATAAGACCTACAACACTTGACAACAAGCACTAGGAAATAGCACGAAGTCTAAACTAAGTCGAGAATCTCTTTTCAAAACAAATTCCTTCCTGAAGAACCAAACCCAGACTTCATTACAACAACTCAATTATACACGAGGCTGAGCTCCAGTGCGCTCGCGGAGACAAGAAGTTTGCTGCGAGTATTTCATGCTTCGCTCAAATTATAACTTCCCTTCAATGCAAATGGGAGGTTCAGCGAACAACACACATTTCCCCAACGCCGCTTGGAAAACAAATTACAACAATGTCTGTTCAGAGGCAGAACTGGAGCTTCTGTATTGGCAGACCCTGTCCCGGGCTGGATTTCTGTGAGCTCACTCCAGGGCCGCTTTTTATGGTGGAAAAGTAGACTTTGATCCCAGAAGTCCCCCAACTCTCAATAAGGGAAAGAACAAATATGAGGCAGGAGAGCTGTAAATAAAATTTTTAAACCCCTGGGTCTCTCTGTGCCAAAGGAACTCAGTAGGATTAATTTTTTTTCAAGCCATCTTTCACTCCAAATGATGTCTTCTGAAGTAAAACCACACTTCTGGCAGGCTGCAGCCTTGCAGGAGGAGAAGCTGTGCTTGCAGAGGCGTTCAGGCCGGGCCGGCTGCCATTCTCCCACTCTTCCTCCCCAGCAGCATCCTCGGGGCCGCAGGAAGCCGAGCACCCCCCTCGCCCCGTGGGCACCTTTGCTGTGCACTCAGCCCATGGGCAGAGTCCCTCTGGCAGTGACGGGTGCTGGCTCGGGTGCTCGGCTGGGACCCTCCCTGCCACCAGCAATGTCACTGCAAAACCCCCATCCCGAAATCTCCACTTTCACGAGACAGAACCTCAAAGCAGAGAGTTTCACCTACCAGCAAACAAGGACCCAGAGATCCCTCCTGCTCCAAAACCCAGCTTACAAAATACAAATGGGTGGCTTCCATCCCTTTTTGGAAGCACTGAGGAATGTTTTTGTCTCCTTTCCCTCCTGAGTTTCCAGCTGCCGCTATCTCAGTTTCCAGCAAAGCAGCAACTTCCCCTGGGCTCACAGGGAGGTCAGAAGATTTCATGTTCTTTACAGAAATCCATCAGACCGCCTCAGAAAAAAAACAAAATTAAAAAAAAAACAAAAAACAAACAAACAAAAAAAAAAAACACTAAAACACTGCAGGAAATCTTCCTGCCTGTTATTTTCTGGATGAATCAAAAAAAAAAAAAAAAAAAAAAAAAAGAAGAAGAATTTACAGGTAATTTCCTTGTCAAAAGTTCCTGTCTATAAATACAATCAAGATAAGACTGACATTGCAAATAGCTCCTTTTCTCTCCTGAATGAATTATTCAATTCACCACTGATCCTCTCTAACCGCTTTATATTACCTTCTGCTTTCCTTATTTATTTTACTTTATTTAGTTCTGTAGAGAAGCGCTGCCAATAATTGAAATGAATTCAGGCAATTGCAGGATTCAACAAATCCCTCCCGCAGCCCCCAGCAGCTCAGCCCGATGCCCCAAGCTCCTCGCCTGGCCCTTTCCCCACACTTCTCTCCAAGCTGCCATGAACCATCTCTGGATCAAAGCATGTTGCATTGATCCAGAGTTTCTCCTTCCCCAGGAGCAATCCCTGATGGCAGGAGCATCAGGGCTGGTGTCAGGATGATCCCTCCCTTGGGATGGGAGCTGTATTTTGGGAGAGGTTTATCCAGGCTGCAGAGAGCCCTCGAGGTTAGGGGAGCCCCATGTATCTGCCTTCCCATCCCCAAAGGAGGGAGGAAATCCCATCCAACACCCAGGGAATGGTGATCACCCCGCTGAGTTGCAAACTAGTCCAAATCCAGATGCAGACTGGGGGTTTAGGTCAGAGACAGCTAAGCGCAGGCAAATTCTCCTTGGTCATGTCCCTTAATTGCTCATCCTTGGAGAGATGACAGCCTCTGTTAGAGAGCGGGGAGATTCACAGCTCCATACGCCTGCGGAGAATTTTTTAAGAGAGACCAAAATCCTAGTAACACATCAATAAAGAGCCATGTTATAGACAGCACTTGAAAGCAAGGGAATAATATTACAACTGAAAAAAAAACAAAAACAAAAAACAACCACTCTGCAACCACACCAAAAGCTAATAAAAATATTACTTGAGAAACAGAACTGTTTTGAAGCAGCCAAATAATATCCACGATGATGATTCAATTACACAGAAGATTAGTGTCGGTCTGTCTGCAGAGCCAAAAGTTTCTCAGTGAGGTTTTGAACCGAGGAGCGGGTGATAACTTCATAAACCTGAGTGTAATGGGGGTGGGGGGGCCGAGAATAACAGAAAAGAGGGAAAACCAAACCAGAAGCCAGACAAATAAAATCTCATTCTAATCACGAAACAAATCATGTGGATTTTTATTTTTTCCCCAGGAGCAGGTTTCAGCCAGGGCAACATTTCTTTAGGTTATTGATTAGCAATTAGAGAGGTGTTTTAGCTGCTTCTCTGCTGTGTCCCTGTTATTCCCTCCAGAATTTCAATTGCACAAGACCTACTTCCACCCTGCAGTGGGGCCAGGAAAGCACTACTGCTCAACCCCACAGCCCTACACCGAAGCCCTCTCTCTTGCCAAAAAGCCTTGGGAAAAGTGGGGAAAGCAGCTTTTGGAAAAAGCAAAATATTTTTGAAAGGATGAGAAATAATCTTGATTCAATACAGCAGGAAGCGCCCCCCTTGGCTATTGAGAAGGAAAGGATATTCTTTAAGGGAAGTGGCTGCTAATAAGGAGAGCGGTGCTGAGGACTGCAGGCAGAAGGTGCTGGGCACAGGGCTGGGAGGTGGCGACCGCTCAGCTCCGTGGGCACACGCAGTTTAACCTGCCGGTGCCTCCGTTCGCCGTCACCCATTTTGGGTGGCCCCAGGAAATGCCACCGCAAGAGCAACATGAAGGGCAGGAGGCGGGAGGGGAGGCTCTGCGGGAAGGAGTGATGGAGACTCGCATTAAAAGCCATAAAACCCCGAGCACATCCCCGCCAAGAATCAACGGAGGAAAACCGCCGGCGTCTCCGAGGAAGGACGCCTTTAACAGCAATTTTCAAACCTTTTTATATGGTTCCTTGTAAAAAGGGGAACTTAAAAGGAAAAGAAATAACAAACTGATTTCTCTTCAGATAATTCGCAAGGGCTCCAAGTGCATTGTAAATGTATGCCTTTATCCAACAGGCAATTTGATGAATTTCATAGACTGCTTTTGTATTGCTGTTTGCTGAGCAACATCCTCTACGGAAATTGTGGCTGGCTTAATGCTCTCTTTAGCACATGGCATAATTGCCCCCTGCAATTTGTTGCCTGGAAAGGTTACTAAAAAAGAAAGAAAGGGAGAGAAGAACAACTTCCATGCCATGAAGACGACCAGAGGGCTGGAGCACCTCTCCTGGGAGAGAGTTGGGGGTGTTCAGCCTGGAAAAGAGAAGGCACCAGGGAGACCTTATAGTGGCCTTCCAGTGCTTAAAGGGGGGACAGGAAAGGTGGGGAGGGACTCTGGATCAGAGGGGTGGGGATAGGACGAGGTGTCATGGATTTAAACTGAGAGAGTAGATTTAGATTAGGTATAAGGCAGAAAGTGTTCCCTGTGCGGGGGGTGAGGCGCTGGCCCAGGGTGCCCAGAGCAGCTGTGGCTGCCCCCTCCCTGGAAGGGTTCAAGGCCAGGTTGGACGGGGCTGGGAGCCCCCTGGGCTGGGGGAAGGGGGCCCTGCCTGGGGCAGGGGGGTTGGGACTAGACGATATTTAAGGTCCCTTCCAACCCAAAGCATGTGATGATTCTATGAACTTTAATGGCTGGGGACAATAAGCCCACGTGTTCAAAGCAGCCTGTGCACCCACGGCAGCGTGGGCTGGACATCCCCTTTCACCCTGAACATACCTCCAGCCCATGGGACGCACGGGCAGAGAAGCCCATAGACCCGACCGAGGGGCTGAAACGCAGACACTGGAGAGGGGGGGAGCCGAAGGATGAATGGCAAAACCAATCAAGAAAACAACAGAGGAAGGGAAGGAGGAAACCCCAGAGGAAAGGCTGGAGAAAGGGTGGAGAAGAGGCAGCTGGCAGGAGGAGAGCGTGCTGGAGAGGGAGGATGGCAGAGGGGAGAGCGGGAGGCGCGGAGACGGCAGGCAGTGTTTATTAATTTTCTGCTTGGCTGCATTTGGTACCATAGCTCTGAGATCATGGAGCCGCTCCACACTCTATTAAATAATTCAATCTGCGAAGAATCCAAGTGTGTAAGCGAACACTCTTATGCATCTTAAAATTTAATTGCAGAGCTAAACAAGATTAAGTGCAAGGAAGACATAAAAGATATGAAAATAGATGCCGCGGCTTTTGTTTCTCTTGCTGCCCGAGCCCTGCACAGGAACCTTTCCCCATTTTTCACACTACACTGCTAAAGAGCCTGAGCCTCTTTTCATCTGCTCCCCCCTCCTCTTGTTCTATTTACAGCTGTGTTTGCAAGCAGCAAGCTCGCAAATCACTTAATATCCATTAGAGCAGCTTCATTCACCCTGCTAGGCTCCTGCTCTGGCAGCCTTTCCATTATAAATCCTCATGTTCAAGGGTTTAGGGAATCAGCCATGAGCACTTGCTCCAGCAGCCCCTTTGCCCAGCTGGAGCCCACTGCCTCCCCCTACCCAGGCTGGTGATTGCTTCCTCGCTCCTGTAAATGCTCTCCTCTCCCTTTTATCCCCCCTGCAATGCCTGCCCCATGCACACTCAGCTCCCATAAACCAGCAGCTCTGGAGGGCAAAGCTGAGCTACCTGCAGGCCCAGTGTAACCCAGTGCCTTCCCACACAGACTGGGTCGGGGGAATTAAAGCATCCACTGTGCTGGAGCAGCCTGTGCTCTGTGCCACTGCCCAGCAATTCTGCACTGGCACAGCTGATCTGTGCAACCTCAGACTAGGGCCAAGGGTCTCAGCTTACATTTGGAAAGAGGTGGTGAGCCTGTCTCTTTGTTTTGGGGCTCAACGAGCCTCAAAACCCATGACCCCAAAACCAAGCAGAAACACTTGTTAGTTCATTCCCAAGCCAGCCTCACATCTGAAGTGCCAGTAACTGAGAATAGCCTTGGAGGGTCAAAGCCCAGATGTGAGCATTAGAGATTTGCTCAAAACATCTGTGAGTGCAAAAAAACATCTGCTCCTGCCCCAAAAGCAACATGCCAGACTCAGAGCTTGCCCAGCAGCCATGGCAGCTGGTCCAGCGATGCTCCCACCTGCTTTCAGAGCGGCTCCTGTGGGGCTGAATCCCAGAGGCATCACCCAGTTCTCAGCCACCACAAAGACCCCACAAGGAGGGATTCTGGGGTGCAGACACAACCCTGGTGGGAACACAGGGCTGAGCATCTCCTTGCTTCAGTGGGGTCTGCACCTCCCAGCCCTGCTCCTCTGTTTGCTCACAGCTGCACCAGGATCTCAGGGATGGCTGAGCATCATCTGGGAGGGCAGAGTGGGAAGCAGGAAGAAGGAATATGGGATAATAATGTGGGAATAACAGGGGAGTAGAGAGCTGCCTTTGCGCTCCCACAGTTTAATAGGAAAAGTCTTTTTTCTGCTCACTGAGCATGCTGGCCATCAGCCTCCAACACGGGCAAGCACCTTTAAGCACTTCTATGGAGAAGTGAATAAAACAAAGGAGCCGGTGTCACCACAGCAGACGGAAGGAAAATTTCAATCCATTTCACAGACAGGGAATCCGAGACCTATCAAGGCCAAAAATCACACTCGCGAGAGTTAAAGGAGAAAGTGGGGAGCCTGCTGGCTCCAAACTGCAGGATTTCCCCAGCCTGTCTCCCAGGAGCTTCCCACCATCCCTGGGCAGCAGCCAGAGCTCTCCTGGGAGAACAAAGCCACTTTGGGGACCCAGGGAGACCCTCATCCCTTCACCAGGTGACAAGAGAACAGCGCAGATGTGAGTTTGGGGGCAATTAGTATTTCATTAACTTCTCCCCTCTTAAGTAAGTTGTCTTCAATAACGAGCTCAGTGCAGAGGGAAAAGGAGCTTCTGAAACACTTTCCATGTTGAAATCAGGAAGGCACAGGGCTTTTACCTGTCACGCTGGGCTCTGACACCTCCTTTGACAGCAGGACCCTGCTCTGATCAGCCTTCTGCAGCTTGTCCCACTGCCAGCCCAGTTCACCTGCCTTCACCTGCACCGGGCATCTCCTGACCCCAGTTAGCCTGGCACAGATAGCCGGCCAGGATCCGCATTTGAGTGTGATTGGTGCTGCAGGAAATGCTGAGCCTTAAACGGCTGTTTATTATGTCAGCAGCATCACCCTGCGGAGTTATAGCCACATACAGTGGGAATCATCGCGTGCCATTTATTTTACACCAGCACGCACGGGAGCCCTACAAAATGTCACCGCAAAAAAAAAATGAGAGTCACACAAAGTTGGCGCATTTTCATATCTTTGCTGAAAGATCAATCAAAATGCTGACTCTTTCCACGAAAAGCAAGCTCAAACATCTGCAAGCCCGCCTTCACCCAAACAAGGCGTCGCTGGAATTTCATCTTTGTTATTACACACAAACTCACAGATGTATTAATATAATTTCTTTCAAAGGGCAAGAAGCGAAACCTAAGGCTACTTTGTCTTCATTTGTTTCGCTGCTGGGCTTTTTGTTGTTGATGGCTGCTGTTACATGGGCTGTTGGGGATGCAAACCGCCACAAAACCATGCAAACTTTCACCACTTGAAATCTCATCAGAAGCCTTCCTCTCCCCAAAAGAAGGGGAGTGTTTTCTGGGTGGGGGGACGAGCAGCAGAGCAGCCGAGACAGCAAATAAATAAGCTGCAAGCAAATAAATAAACTTGCTGTACCAGTCCATTGCTGAGGCAGAAGCGTTAGTGACGGGACCCAACAGTGCTGGTTAGCCATGGATGCCCTCTCCCCACAAAAATTCAAAGGTGGTACATCGTTTCTCAGGCCCATCCAATGCCCCACACACGCATCCCAGCGCACACCCCTCTGGTGACAGATCACTGTTATAACATTTATAGTGATTGACAGATGGCATAGCAACAAGTGAATTAAACAGGCGCTTGGTCTGACATGAGTGGCGGTAAATGTCATAAAAGATCAACCATTATATTCCGAACATGGCTTTCCTACTGCTGAGTGAAACTGATTTAGGTGATTTAGTGGAAACGAAGACTGCGGAGAGCACACAGAGGAGAAGGGGAAGTTTGGAGCAGTGCTGAACTCCGCTCAGAGCCTCGCCAGGAGCGCTGGCATCCGTCAGTTTCTATAGATCAAGTACAGGCCTGAGGTCACCCCCCGCAAGAGCAGAGGATTATCCCGATCATCTCCCGAATAGGAGAGAGACCATGCACAGACGCTTCTCAGCTCGTTCCGCACCAGGGCACCATGTTTCCTCCCTTCCCTGCGACATGAGCATCACGCTGGAAGTGGGTGTAAGATTCATCCACTGGCTGTTTCCAGACAGCAATCCAAACCATCCCAATGCAACCAGCCTCCCAGGCCCTGCCTGTCTTGTACAATGTCAGGAGCCAGCTAAAAACTTACTGCGTTTCACTCAGCATCCCCAAACAACCCAAGCCACGTGCCTCTTCCCAGCTCACTCACCCTCACCGCACAGCACACTCCTCCAAGACAAGTCCCCCCTCCCCCCCCCAAAAAAAAAAAAAAAAACAAACATGACAAATCTGTATTCCAAAGACACCTGCCCTAAAAATAACATTATTTTGCAGTAGTGCCACTTTAAATCTTGAGCAATTGAAAAACCAATTTGCACTTAGAAACATTCAATTTGTTTGCAGGTGTTTTCCCCTTAAGTCACGCTGGGTAATTGGGGCTGGCAGAGCACGCAGGGGAGCCCCAGACAGGTGCCACAAAGCTCAGCACCGGCTGGTCCGGGGATGGTTTGTGAGACATGACAGGAGAATCACAGGGTGGAAGCAGAGCTTCTGCACTGGGGAAATTAATTTGTCACGTCAAAAAAACGGGGTGGGATATGGGCTGGGCTGAAAAACCTGCCAGCACAGAAGAGTTCACGCATGTGCACAGTCAAACCTTCCCCGGTGCTGGGGGGAGACCCTGGTCCTGTGGACATGGGCGGGACGGGAAGGGATGCGGGGGACAGGGAGGGCCACAGGGGAATTTCAGCTCTTTGCCCATCTGAGAGATGGGAGGTGAAAAAGTTCAAAGAGGGGAAAGGGGCCAAGGTGTCCTGCTGCAGGAGAGCTACCCCAGGCAGAGAGGGAAGGGGCTGACAGCAGGGCTGTCGCAAAGCATAGTCTGCAGGGTTAATGAGTAATCAGTGGATATTTTGATTAACTGTTCATCACTCACAAGAAAGCCCCATGTGCCTAATGCCATGGGTTTGAGCTAGAAGGGACAAGAACTCAAAGAACCTCAGCTCTTTCCAAGAAGAGCTCAAATTGGTTAGTCCCAAATCTTACTGCAAGAAAACTCAGTACAAACCTCAACTTGTTTTTTTCAGGAATTTTCTGATTTTTGTTCTTCTCCCACCCAGCCTCAGTAACACAAATCACCTCCAGCTCCCCCCGTTTTCCAAGGGCCGCTCACGCCGTGCACATGGAGGGCAGCCTTGCCCAAAGCAGGGCAGCTCTGTCCCGCACAGCTTCAGCAAAAACCCACACAAGGGCTCCAGAATGGCAGCTCTGTCTGCTCCCTCCCGTTGTTCAATCTTGGGCCAAAGACAAGACAACCTGCAGCATCTCCCACTGCGATGGCACGCTCCCTGTGCCAGCAGCATCGGCATTTGCCATGGGAGGGAGCTCGGCCAGCGGATGCTTTCTTCTCTTACCAACAGCTATTTGCTGTCAGCATGAGGTGGTGTGTCTGGATCCAAGACAGGGAATTAGCAGCGAATCTAGGAGATGCTCTGCTGCATAATGAGGGTCACGGAGCATCCATGGGCAGCTTGTGACTGCTGACATGGGATGGAGGTGGGATGGAGATGCTGAGATGCAGTCTGCCACAAGATTCCTCTTCCCAGCAAGAAGAAAGAGTGACTAACCCCAAACCCAGCTCATACATCAACTTAATCATCTTCCCTGACACCCAGTGCCCCAGTCCCTCACCTTCCAGCCAGCTGCTTTAAGATGTGCAGCTATTGATCCCCCGGATGCCCGTCTGATTGGAGTCTAAAAATCTAATGCCTGAGAAGTCCAGCCGAGCCCAAACCTCTCAAATCATGTTGACACGTTTAGGAGGTGCCGGGCGCTTCATCCTCCCCGGTCCGATATGTAATTATGTACGTGTCACCATGATGTAGGTGTTTGGCAGGGCAATAAAACCCCAGGGGCCCTGACAGCCGGCCACTGCCGTTCCACGCTGCCCGCGAGAACGTTTGCTGCCAATTTCTTTCTGTAGTTAGATTGGAGGAAATAAAGCTCAATAAAGCGGCGTGTGGATCACAGAGGAAAGTTTGTCTTGAAAAACAGGTGGAAGAGATGTCAGAGGGCTGCTGTCACCCCAGGCCTGCATGGGTTTAAGTGTTATTCACTTTTCTCCTTGCTGCAAGGTTAGAGCCAGGAAAGGGGGGGTTAGCAGGTAAGAGCTAGACAGGGCAGCCTCGAGATGCAGGATCTAACCCTGCACCTTTCATTTCTCTGCTTCAGACAGCGGCAACCTGATCCCACCAGACCCTGCTGTCCTCCAGAGACTGCCTTCCCCTCCCTCGCACATGGGGATGGGGACAGGTCCTGAAACCTGCTGGGAACATGGTGCTTCCCAGCTTCTCTCTCTCGGTGGGCTCCAGGGCAGCCCAGGCACCACACAGTCACTGTGTGATGCCCTTTACTGCCTGCCAGAGCCCATCAGGCTGGGAAGGGCATCGATGACAGCTGGGTTTTAGCATGACACAGCCAGATCCATACCAGCCCTTTGGCCAGCAGCCTCATGCTGGGCTGCAGCAGCAGCCATGGCAAATTCCCTCACTGATTCCATAATCCCTTCAAAGCTCTCAAAGGCTTTGCCGCTGCTCGGGAAGTTCCCTGACAGCCAATGCTGGGAGGCAGCGGCGCTGCTCTCCTGGCTGATGTTCCCCCAAAGATCACAAACAGTTCCCAGCAGCTCAATTCCTCCCATCAGGGCTCAGGAAGCACAATTTTTCTTCACTAATATATCTTTTGCTTGATGAGCTGTCGATGGCAGGAGGATTTAATCTCCCATACCCTTGCTCTCTCCCAAATCCACTAAGGTGAAGGCACTTTATTACAGAATCACTCAGCTGTCTGTTTCTATCGATCACGCCTTGGCATGGGTGACCTTGGATCGATAGGCTGCCGATTATTTAGTGCCTGTTTGCCCACATCAAATGCCAGCAGGGCAGCACCAACCCACCTGCACCCAGGCTCTGCCTACAAGAGGAGCCCAGCACAGCCCCATCCTCAGAAGCAGGAACGCACAGCCAGTCTCTAACACCAACTCAAGACGCTGGGATTTGCCACCTGGGTACAACTGGTCTCTTTTTCAAGTGGATTCCGGCCTTGGGTTTGGTGTTTCCCAGTTTAAACACCCGTGCCCTGCTCCCGGGGTCCATCTCCAGCAGCACGGCTCTCTTGCGTTGCACACCCACCCCTGGCTCTGCCCACAGCCCCTGGGCAATCTCCCACCCACAGCTTTGCCTCTCCCCACCCAAGATCCCCATCAGGAAAAGGGCAGCAAGGCCCATGCCAGACTCAGTGATGTGCAACGCTGCTCCCGCAGCCCAAGGATGCAGGCCATTTCCCCCACTTTCATCTCAAGCCAAATCCTCTCTCTGTAACTACCTGCTGATTCATCCACCTCCAAGAGATGTCCCCTCCAACCAGCTACTGCCTTAATTTTTAATCAAATCCTTTGCTTCCCTTTCCCTTTAGGAGCGAGAGCCATTTTTCTATTACATACTGATTGATCAAGCCTTCGTGAGCAGGCTGTCAGCGTCTTCTTGATACTTCATTTCCAATCCCCACACAGCAGGTTGCTGGGCTGAGCCCACTCGCTCCAGCGGCAGCAAACAGATACGTAAATGCACGCAATTAAAGAGAGAGGGCAGGAGGAAAATTGATCCTACTTTTGATTTTATGCCCCAAGCTCGAAACCCCATATCAAACAGAGGGAGCAGCCGGCGTTAACCCTGAAACACAGAGTAGAGGAGATGGAGGACACAGAGGTGAGCCCATAATATTGTTCAGTGCCAGAAGAGAGACACTCCATCCTTGCGCTGTGCAAAAAAGCAGGAGAATAGGGGAGTCTCCAGGGCTCCAGCATACCTTGTGCTAATGAGTTGTTTTCCACTGTAAGAAACAAGGAGAACAAGCCCAGATTCTGCTAAACAAGGGCTGTGGCTACAACAGGCCAAAGATCAGTCGCCCCTGAGGAGAATGCTGACAAGATGTTAAAAACATGAAATGAAACCCTCCCTTCCCTTCCACCCTATCACTTGGCAAAGTAAATGACTCTGAGGTGTGCACGTGTGGCTAGAAAAGGCACGGTGGTCCCTTGCCTGAGCTGGGGTGCTTCCCGTTTGATGACCCAGACAGACTGGTAGCTGCATACTGGGTGCTGGGAAGCAGGGACAGGGTGCCCAGGGAGAAGCGATGCTGCATTTCAGCCCCTTGCTGGCTCTGATGTAAGGAGGCCGGTGCTGATTTTGCTCCTCCTACATACCAGGTGCCCAACAGTCCTGGGACAGGAGCTGTTTGTACTGCAGCAGCTCAGATGCACACTGAAGACCTCAGGTAATTAACACCAAAAGCAGCTCCGCAGCTCCCTCCTGCCTATCTCCTGACAGAAGCAAGCAAAACAGTGTTGTAACAGCGAGGGGAGAAGAGCAAATGCATGTTTTCTCCCTTGCTCTCTCCCTCCTTCAGTTTCAATTATCCGCTGCTAAGCTGCTGCGGTGCTGGCAGTCAGTGGGACTCCATGCCCTGGCCCACCATGGGCTCCTGGGCTTGCAGCAGACCTCAGATCAGCTTTGGGAGGGTGAGTTGTGCCCGTGCTCTGCGGGACGGACCCAGGACACAAGCCCGCCTGCCCGAGCGATGCAAAACCCCCGCGTCAGGCTGAGGTAGAGGCAGGACAACTCCATCCTCATTGCTCTTTAATCCAGTGCCATCCCCTCTCTGAGCACAAGCCAGCAATGTGCTGGATCAGGCCACACGCTCCCCCCAAGCCCATCCTTTCCCTGCTGCTGGCGGGCGGCTCAGCACTGTATCACCCGCTGCCCGCTGGCAAAGAGCTGCCTTATCTGTGCAAGCGGGAGAGCAGGGCTGCCCTGCCTATCAGCGATCGGTGGATTACCAGGAGCTTATCAGTTTATTAGGGGACAAAAGACACTTAGCAGAAGGGTTTTGAGACAGTGCGAACGGAACGGCTGATAAGAAACAGCCCCAGCTTCTTAGACACGCCATGTCTGGCACATCACAGGCTGCGGGACCCTGTTACAAAATAAGTAAGTGCACTGAGCGCTTTGGGCAACCGATAGCGCTCATGAAAGTCTAAGAGCGCTGCCTTGATGTATGGGGAGGGGGGGGGACGGCTCCCTGGCAGCACCACCCGCTCGCCCCTCCGGCAGCCCGGCTGCGGGACTGGGCTCTCCAAACCTGGGCTGGCTGCCTCCTCCTCCGGCTCCGCAGCGGCAATCGCTGGCCCGCTGGCTGCACCGCCTCGGCGCTCAGCCCTGCCGCCTCTCGCTGTGCTGCGGAGCCCGCTGGGCTTCGGCCGGGACATTCGGGGTTCCCCAGGTGGGGTGGCAGCGGGGCAGGCAAGCACTTGTGGTGCTCAAGAGCAAAAAACCTGGGGTAAACAAAGCAACAAGGCAATTCACGCGAATGCACCAGTGGAAAATACCCAAGAGGCTTTCATGTTCCTTCCAAAGTTTCAGACAACTCCATGGCTTCTTCTCCTCCCACTTTTTTTTTTTTTTTTTTCTTTCTTATTTCTTTTAATTAACAATGTAATAGAACTCAATCCATTTGCAATCTATTCTGGCAAGAAACAGCCCTCCCTGGACTCCAAACGACCTGACTAATAGGGTTAGAGGCTGTAAAAAGCGCAAGACAAAATTTTTAGCTTCCTCATACTAATTATCTTCTCTGAGCAACACAGCTACAATGCTACACAGAGCGGCACTGAGCCGCACAGGCTGCTGAGGGGACGCGCGGGGACTGGCGAAGGCTGGCTGCCGAGGGGGAACACGCTTCGCCTGGTCACACTCATTGCATTTCAAAGCTTCAAAAAAAAAATCATCTGAATTTTCCCTTGCAGCACAGAATGGATTGAACCCAGAGCACAGTCTGGCTTCGTGCCCCTCAAGCTCCCATAACACGCAGCCCAGTGTGACCAGTGTTCCTGGGTATGAAAGATGGGGAGGGAGAAGGTGCAGAAGGGTTGGGAGACAGGACAAGCTGGTGTTTTGCCACTGTAATGGTAAGAGGGGAACATGGATAAATAGGCTGACAGCTAATGCTATTTAGAGACGGACAGACACAGCAGGTAAATAATGATAATGATCTTCTAACGAGCCTGCATCTGCATAGCACCTTGCTTCCAACTGAATCCCAAAATGCTTTACAAAAAAAAAAAAAAAAAAAAATAAAATCCAAACACAATCCCCCAGCCCTTTACTGTTTTATTGACAGAACCTAAGGTATGGTGGGGGAAATACTGACTCATCCTGATGCTTAGCTGTGCCCAGCTCTGGGACAGAGCACCCTGTACCCCCAGGACATCTCCCATACTACATACCAGGACACAGAGCAGTTTCCAACCAGCCACCAAAGCTCTTGCCTTCAGGCAAAGCCACTCCTGCACCACATCCTCTGATTTTTTCCAGTCAGTTGCCTGTAAGTTCTGGGAACCATCACTTAGGACCTCTTGGGGTATTTTTTTTTTTGGTATATGACCAGGAAATGAATGCTCTGATCCAGCCCTTGGTTTTCTCCCAAACTCAGAGCAGAAGCTTTCAACATACCTGTTTTAGCACGACCTCCAGATCCCAACCATCCTACAGGTTAATCACCATTGTAAACCTGTGCTGTTATTACCTCTCTGAGGGCTGGGAATATATGTGTTCCCCCAAGCTGTGTTCTGAAAGCACTTGTCTCCATAGACCTTTGGGGTAAAAGTTCAGGACTATTTCTTCCAGTCCAGCTCTGCTCTAATTTCCAACTCTATTTGTTCTATTGAGTGGTTATCAAGTTAAAAATGCAAGGAATATAGATTTCTTTCCAGCTTAAATATCTGAAAACAAGTGTGCTAATGAGCAATCTGACCACCATAAAAATGATTACTGACAGCACTTCAAGTACCCAACTTTACTGCCTTTAAAACCACTAACAGCAGCAGAATACAAGAGAGCCATCAATCCAACCTTGGCCAAGGGGAATTTCTAGATGAATGCTTATAGGAGAAGAAAACAAGCAGAGAGGAAGAAAGAAAAGCCTGGAATCCAATCATCTCTTGCCAAGGCTGCTCCAGTCTTTCACGTTTAAGAAAGAGGACAAAGGATAAGATTTTCAGGTGCTCCTAAATCTCATCCACCACTGCAACTCAACATGGCAGAAGGTAATACTCCAGTTGCTTTCAAAGACCTTCTCAATGGCTACTGCCACCCTTGCAGGATTCAAAGCATCTTCTAATGATGTCCAGTTCAAAATCCCAGGGTCTCATATCAGCCATGGGTCTGCTGACCCCAGTGCAGCTCCTGGCAAGCTCTTCAAACCATGGGGTCGCTGGCACATAAAAGGCCAGTGTAAGAGTCTGAAAAAGGGAAGCAGACTCAAGAGCTTTGTGTCAGTGGGAAGCTACATTAAGCCCAAGGAGCACTCGTTGAGCCCCGGCTCTCTTTGCTGGGAAAAAAAAAAAAAAGAGGTTTCCACAAACAAGCAGTCCGTGCATACATGATCTGGATCTAGTATGGAGATTAGCAACACTCTGTGAGCACACGCAAGCTGAGATTTATAAAGTCACTCCCTCCGAGGCAGATGAACATCTTAATCTCTTAGTCCACTTTTAATAAAAACTTGACATTAAAATATGTTTACACATTGTTTTGTATCTGCTGAGGCCTTGTGGCCTCAGTCCCTGGCTGCCATTCCCTGTGGTTGCAGAGATGATCTGGCTCTTGGCTGGAAAGGCAGCTTCCCCCCTGCAGCGATACAAATGTTGACAGACTGTGATGGAAGATGGGGCAGGAGGCTAACAGAAACTAGAGGCTCGGGCTTGGGGGTTTGCTGTGCAGATTCAGGGCAGGTGCTTCATACAGCTGTAGATGGGAAGGAAGTGGTTAGAGGCAACAGTAGACACACAGACAAGGCAATACCACTTCCACCTCCTTGACCCTTTGAGCTCACTCTGACCCAACAGGACTGGCTGAACACCACATCTCCAAAAAGCAGAGAGAGATCACCCGCTTCTCACAGCCAACGGCTTCCATGAAGCTCTGGGAACAGGGCAAACAGTGGGGGACAACACTGGCCTCACCCCCAGCCCCAAAGTTCAGCTGACGCCCTGTGCAAGTGCAGGATGAGGATGATGGCAGTGTTGCTCTCCCACGTGTCGGCTGTTCTGTCCCGTCCAAGTGCGAGCTCTGCATCCTCCCAGCACCCAGGACAACAGGGATTTGAACTTCTTTCTCATAATAAGCCTGAGCCTCGGGTTGCTGGTCTGTTCACATGGGCAGGAGGAAAAGGGTACCGATAGCCAGAGGCTGCCAGCAGCTTGGTGCCTCCCCCAGCTCCATATTAAAAATAATAATAAAATAAAATGCTTAAACTGAATAGGACCAGCCTCAGCAGTGCCAAGAGCATCAGGCATCAGGCCACAGGATCTGCAGCCCTTGGTATCCTAAAGCCAGCCCTAACCCTGCCCCAGCCATAGCCTAGGACACTTCCTCAGCACAGACAGGGTAGTCCATGACATTCAACACCCTCCCTTCAGAAAGAAATTCACAATATGCCATTTTAATCTAGAATAAGCAACCTAGAGTCTTTCTTGCCCCAAAACCTACCAGGATGACACAAAGGCATAACATAACTGAAGGGTGATGAGGAAAGCACATAGCCTTTTGAGGATCCTGAAGCCAGAAGAGCCGCCTAATTGGAAAGGCTGCTCTGAACAGCCTGACAGCAGTGATGGGCATGAATCAGGCTTTTGCTGCTTCAAGGAAGGGAGCAAAGAAACACAAAAGCCAGGCACTGGTGTTGATCCCAAGGAACACTGGCGGGGATAGTCCATCACCTTCTTCCTGCACACCAAGCAGGCATGGTGCCTTATTCCATTGCTGCTGTCCCTGGGCTCTACAGTGACCCAACTGATCCAAGGGCAGCAGAACCCCAACCAGAGCTTCTTCCTGCTGCAGATTTCCTCCTACACTCTCCCATACCCATCGGGCAACCAAGCTAGGCTTGGCAAATCCTAAGTAAAAAAAAAAAAAAAAAAAAAAAATCCCACAGAACTACTAGGATACAGACTTCAGCTCTGAGGTATTTAACAAAATCCTGCCCTTCTCCCATGCCTGATAACTGACATTCCAGTTTATGCTGCCCATCTGTTAGGACATAATCCTTATTGAAAAAAAAAAAAAAAAAAGGGGCATTAAAAAAAAAAAATCCTGTACCATTTAAATGCAGTATGGAGATTTATAGGTATTTCATATGCTCCTTTGTTCCTCTAGTGATTGCCCATTTTAGGGCGCCGCTTTGGTTTTGCAAACAACCACCTATTCTCTCTCTGCCATCATTTTACAGCCAATAAAAGGGAGAGGTGCCAAAGACAAAGTTATTTAACATGTAGTTCTAACATCCTCTGGAACAGACAGACAGGAGGGACAGAGCCAGCACGAGGCCGAGATCCCAGCACAGATGGGATCCTCTCCCCGTGCCCTGGCACGGTCGGCAGCTCCTGCGCTGGCACGAGCAGGGCTGGCTTTGCCTGATGCTGGGAAGGGTGGCCACAGGGATTCTCCCTGGGAGAGCAGAGCATTTTTAGACCTCTCAGGAGCTGGAGCAAGCCTAGAGCCAGCTCTCAGGCAAAGAAAGGGTGGGCATTTTCTGAGGCTAGGCCTCGGATGGCAAATCAAGTTGGTGTTCACACAGGGAGAGTGCAGAGACATGCAGTCTGCCCTCTCTGTCCTGCTGGGCACTGCTGCCAGGACTCTGGGGAGTGGGCAAGACAGCTCTCACCTCTCCTCTTTTTCCTGCTGTCGAGGAACCAGCTCTGCCATCTCCTGTCCCATCTCCTCCCGCCAGCCCTGAACATGAGGAGACCCATGGGCTGGTGGAGAAAGCAAAGACACATCCTACAGCCGTTAGGTAACAGGGGAACACGCTGGGCTCATCCTCTGGTCCTGGACACCGCAGGGCAGCGGGCAGCACTGCCAACACCCACATCCCCAGGCAGGTCCCTGCCAGATCCGTTCGCTGGAAGAGCAGGTCTGGGAAGAAGCTGTGAAGGATGCAGGAGGGTGCTCGAAGATGGCACCAGTGACTCAGCCACCTCCTGCAGCCACACTCGAGGTGAGGTATCTTTCCACTCTGGCACCAAAGGGATTCTCTAGCCTTGCTGACAGTGTGAGCATGCCACAACAGCAAAAGCACATGCACTACTAAAATGTTTTTTTTTTGTTCTGGGTAAGATTGAATGAGGCCAGAATTGCACGAGGAGGAGGAAACCGGCTTAACTCCAGATTCAAGACGTAAGCAAGAGATTTCCATGCTGGCATCTGGGCCACAGCAGACAGATGGAAGCGGAGCTGCTTCAGGGTCATGTCCTGGGTTTCTCACTGAACTGCTGTCTCTTGGCTTCGCTCTTATCCTTTGTTTACCCATCTTGTCCATTTAGATTGAAGCATCTTTCACATCTACTAAGAGCACATCCCCTCCAGCGTGGATAGCTCCAGTTTAAGAAGGCCTAATTGCTGTTAGGTCCACTGGAGCGGAATCGTTAGTACAAATAAAAAGGAAAGTAAAGCAGAGGGGGAAGGGCAACAGCTTTCCCACTGGTTTGCTACCTACCCTCAAGAGCCCTGCATCCACAGCATCCACGCAACCCATGCAAAGGGTCACGGTCCCTACACAGTTCTGCAGAACTGCAAAGGTTTCTGTCCTGTGCAATCAGCCAGGAGCAAATAGAAAGTTCCCAATCCCAGTGAAGCAGCAGCACACAGCAATCCAGCCTGACTCAGAGGGCACACTAGGATACAGAAACCACACTCCTGGCTTCAGATGAATTAGAAGTGAACCAGAGATTGCTAAAACCATTGCTGGGGATGAAAGCAACTTCACTATGGATTGGTGTTCAAAAGCAGCCCAGCTTTGAGGACAGGTTTTGCAAGAGCCACGGTGGATATTCTTGCTCTGGTGTGGTGGGTTGACCCTGGCTGGATGCCAGGTGCCCACCAAAGCTGCTCTATCACTCCCCTCCTCAACTGGACAGGAGGGAGAAAATACAACAAAAGGCTTGTGGATTGATATAAGGACAGGGAGAGATCACTCGCCAATTACCATCACGGGCAAAACAGACTTGATTTTGGTAATATATTATTTTTTCCCATCAGAGTAGGATAATGAGAAATAAAACTGAATCTTAAAATGTCCTGCCCCCACCCACCTTTCTTCAGGGTCACACTCCTGATTTTCTCTATCTCCTCCCCGAGTGGCACAGGGGGGCAGGGGATGGGGGTTGCAGTCAGTTCACCCATTGTTCCTGCCGCTCCTTCCTCCTCAGGGGGAGGACTCCTCACACTCTTCCCCTGCTCCAGTGTGGGGTGCCTCCCACAGGAGACAGTCCCATATGAACTTCTCCAACATGAGTCCTTCCCATGGGCTGCAGCTCTTCATGAACTGCTCCAGCATGGGTTCCCCCTGGGGTCACAGCTCCTGCCAGAAAACCTGCTCCAGTGCGGGCTCCTCTCTCCACAGGGCCACAGGTCCTGCCAGGAGCCTGCTCCAGCGTGGGCTTCCCACAGGTCACAGCCACCTTTGGGCACATCCCCCTGCTCCTGCGTGGGGTCCTCTATGGGTGGAGGGAACAGCCTGTCTCATCATGGGCTTCACCACAGGCTGCAGGGGAATCTCTGCTCCAGTGCCTGGAGCACCTCCTCCCCTCCTTCTTTGCTGATATAAGTGTCTGCAGGGTTGTTGCTCTCACATATTCTCACTCCTCTCTCCTGCGGCAATCATGCAGGTTTAGTGGTTTGGGTTTTTTTCCTCACTTCTGAAATGCCTTATCACAGAGGCACTATCACTGTTGCTGATGGGCTCAGCCTTGGCCAGTGGCAGATCTGTCTTGGAGCCAGCTGGTGTTGACTCTGTCAGACACGGGGAAGCTTCTTGCAGCACAGAAGCCACCCACTACCAAAACCTTGCCACGCAAACCCGATACACCTGGCAATTCCAAATCAGATTTGCTTTAAAACCCTCCTGCATTTGTAAGCCTTGCTGCCCAAGCCCTGCGCTCCTGCTGAGCTCTGAAAGCCAAAGGCTGAACTTGCTGGCTCCGATCAGCCACCTGTAATGAGTATCCTGCCACGTGAAAGCAAGAGACACTGGCTGCTTTGCAGAAGGCACGTGGGGAGGCAGCTCCTCCGCTGGCACCTACAGCTGGCTCGGCAGGGCCAGTGGGATGAACAAATTGCAGCCACCAGACCTAGCTGATACAGGTACAGGAGTCCACAGGGACAAAGCAAGAAAGGGCTGGTTTTATACAGTCACGTTCTTGTCCCCAGAGGCTGAGAATCCAATCCCAAATGCTGGATAAATCCTGCCCTCACACCCAGCACGATTCATGCCCAGCACACAAGGTGAGGAAAATTTAAGAGCTAGGGAGGTTAAAGCATTTCACCTCGGTCCCAGCAAGGACAAGACGTTGTCCTGCTATACCAAACAAGGCTAATCCAATCTCTCTCCTCTCCTATCTTTACAGCCCCAGTCCCATACCTTCCTACAACAGGCTGAGAGAGGATGTATCAGGGAGCTGCACAGCACCTCACAGCCCTGTACAAGCCCAAACTCTTCAGCCCTCTGCAGCTGGGTTATGCAGATGAAGGACTGAGAGTGAGAGGGGAACAACTCACACACGTCAGCAGAATATAGCTTGTGAAGTCCTCCAAGGGCTCTGGTCCAGGCCACAGGGAAGAGGGGAAGGACAGAGATGAGGAGGGAAAACAGCATGCTTCCTTACAATAAAACACAGATTTTATTAGCTAGAAAAGTCAAATGGCTTTGCAGGAGAATGAAAACCAGGGCAAGCTGCCCACACTGGCCAGATGTAAACTACAAAACACAAAAGCATCAGAGTCCTTGATGCGCCTCCCAGACAGATGCAGAAGATCACTCTTCTGCTCATCCCAGCAGATTCTTTCAATTTAAATTATCCAGTCTCTGTCCAAGAGAGGAGCCAAGGCTTTGTTTTTAGACCAGCCTCTTGCAACTGTGTTGTCAAAACCCCAGGTATGCGTGCAAATGCAGTACACTGCCATCCTTGGGAAAAGGCTGGGAGCAGGTCACCAAGAACAACCTAGGTCTGCATTTATCCAACCCAATGGTTCTCCAACCTTCACAGAGAGCTTTTCCACGACGAAGCTTTGTGCAGAGCTGCAGGCTGATCCACAAACAGAAAAAACTCAAGGTTGGTGGCCGTTTTGTACATAAAGTTGTGTGGCATTCAACAGACATGAACAGTGGCATGGAGAGAGGAGAGAAAAGCAAGCCAGCGGACCCAAAGGGATCACTACAATTCCACACTTTCTCTTGACAATTCTGAGCATTGGTTTCTAACAACTTCCCTCCCCATCTCAACCGAGAGCAATTCTCTCGTCTCCCCCCATGCTACAGGCTCTGGCAATCTCTAAGTCATGTACCATGGCCAAGAGAAATCGATTTGTGATGAATCAAGCAGCTCACTGGCGACATGGATTGCCACTTTTCACAAGTACTGCTTGGAGATCACGCAAAAACATCCACCAAGCAAAACACTTCAGAGAGCCTTCGCAAGCAATTAGCGTCCCCAGGCTCCCGTCGGGGAGTGTGGGACATTAAAGGGAACATGCTCTGCACAAGCACAGAAACTCAGATTGGTTTGTTGACACCGGGAGATTAGTGTTTTTCTCCTTGCTTGCGAAACTGCTCCCAGTTCCCAGGAAAGGGCAGAGAAGTCTCCTGCAGAAGGAGCTGGGTTTACTCTATTTACACAGTCCTTCTCAGGGGACTCTTTCTCCTCTGTGGTTTTGCCAAAAGAAGGACCCATCTTTGATTTTCAGCTCTTCCCATCACCTCTAGGTCAGGCTTGGCCTTCCTCACAGCCTCTATCCAACGTGCTACCACCCCACGAGGCTGGGCAGTACAGTTACCATCCTTGGCAGGCAGAAAACTCAGACATGCTCTCAAACCTCAGCAAGACACCAGCTTCTGTCGAGTCCACAGGGATCGTACATCATCAAATTCCCTCACTGCTTCGGGCTTGCATAAGGGACCTACGCAAGTTTGTCCAGGGCAATTGATGGGGAAGGGGTGAACCTCCACTGCCTCACACCCCACTTCAGTGCTTCAAAGCCCCAGGCCATCCTTTCTTCACCTCCATCAGCTATTTTATACCCTTCTTCCATTCTTGGAGAGGTGACTTGCAGAGAGCTGGTGCAGCACACCCTGCTCCCCAGCAGAGATGGGGGTAATCATGCCAGTACAAACACTAGGCTGTATAATTAAAGCATATTTATATCCTAAAGCTTGCACTGCATTGAATGAACTCATTTCAGCAGTAGGTCAAGCCAACTTTGCCTCCATCTGACCTGGTAGAAGGCCCAGGGAGAGTTGCGGGAGGAAGAAAAGGAAACCCCTTTATCCTAATTAAAGCACAACCCAGCAGAGCTCAGCTAACACCTTTCCAACACCTTTCCACCAAGCTGCTTAATCACGGGCAAATGAGTTTCGGTAATTACAGCAAGAGGTGATTTATCTTGGAGTCCAGAGGTTTAGTAGCATGACCTGAAGAGAAAGCCAGTGTCAGCAAAGAGGATAACTTACTTGCAGGGGGATCTCTGAGCGATGCAGCTGAGCTGTCTCTAAATCCCTCCCCGATCCATTCCAAAGCCAGTAAACATCATGTTTATGTGTGCTCAGCAGACCCCTCCGGGGATCGTCTGCTGTGTGCTGTCTGGCACCAAACAACTTCTCCAGGAGGGAACAGGAACATCCCCAGGAAGGGGAGAATCAGTGGAGGAAGGCAGCTGCCTTCTCCACACACAGACAGTTTTGCCCTGGCTGAGCAATCTAGTTCCAAGGCTGTCTATTTTTTAAAAATCTCAAGACAAATGAAGATGTTTCTTCCAAGGTAGAAGGGGATTTCACCACTGGACTATCCCAGCTTAAATTTTTTCATGCAATATTGTTTTTGTCACAGCCTAAGAGAGCCAGACAGGCCACAGGAGCACTTCTGTCCCCGGTCACAAATACCCAGGGAAAGTGGTGAAAAAAGGCACATACAGCAGCTCCCCCTTCCCTCTATTCATCACTTGCTTCTGCGAACAACTGGGAAAGGAATTCCTCAGCTTCACTAAGGTCTTGTCTTAGCAACTGTGTTTAAGTCAATATTCATTTGCTGTATGCAGCAACTTTAGTTGGGTACTCAAGAAAACAAACACTCCTGCACCACACTGTCTGGGAAAAGCAGGTTTTGACTTAGCAACATCCCCAGTGACTTGCTGTAGAAAGGTCTGGAGCGCCTGCTGCTTTCACTAGCAAACCTGGGAATTGCATGCTATTGACTTTAGTCAGTAAGATCAACATAATATTTGTTTCTGTACACGGTGCTGGCAATTTAGACTGAGCAAAAGGGTCTGCAGCCAGCAACCCTAGCCCCATCCTGCTCAGTGCTTTATACATGCAAATAGGCACGATGGCTTCATTTGAAAGCTAAGCATGAATTTTCCATCTCTAAAGCATCTCCAAGGAAAACAGAGCACAAATTCATTCATGACTGGCCATCACAGTCTATTTCCTAGTCTCCAGCTCAACATCTCTCAAAATCAAGAGGAAAATCCTTTCCCCCAAACAGATCTTTGCCAGATCTTGCAAAGCACTTGGGACCCAGAGCAAATTCAAGGGGCTGAACACTTCCTAAAGCTTCCTGTCTGAAGGCTGCCCCAGGCAGACTGGCTGCTCACGGCCACCAGTGCTTTCTCTGGCTGCTACAGAAGCACATTCTGGCCTTTTCAACAGTCTCCCCTTTTTTGCCCAGAGCCTCTTCCCATGTAACTTTACCAGTTACAAGTGAGGGACAACATGTCCTGAAGCCCAGAGCAGTCCCTCCTTTCCTCTTTAAAGGAGAAGGGAGAGGAAAAAAAAAAAAAAAAAAAAATACATACAGCAACCAAAAAAACCCCAGCATATTGTCACTGTCATGCCAACAAGCCCCCACGAAGACAAGACACTGCTCTCATAGCTACTGCATACGTGCAAGGAAGGGAGACGAGGCCAACAGAGCCCACATGCATCAAACTCTCTCACACTTTGGACATCTCTGCTGATCAGCTATGAGATGCTGAGATCTGTTACTGCCTACCAAAAACTGGGTACGTGGTCTTGAGCCCAACACAGCTCCCAGTAACAACTCCTATTCCAAATGCATATAGTAGATGGGACTGGAGGAAAGCAGAGCTGAAACAACTTGACGGTGGGTGCAGGCAGTCCGCAGTAAAGGCAGGGTTAGAGCCAAGGGCTCCTGTCCCCCAGCCCAGCGCCACATGGCTGAGATCAGCCAAGTGCCAAGAAGCCAGAGCTCAGGAGGGAAGTTTCTGAAGTGTGTTTATCAAAGCGAGCAAAATAAATACTGCTGCTGCTAACAGTCCTCTCATAGGCGTTTACAAACCCAAGCACTTGAATGTGAGCAGTTTATCTAGCAAAGTGCTTTCTTCTTCACTGGACGATGCCGGGAGTTTTGCAACACAAGTCACAGGCGGCGAGGCAAAATCCAGCTCAACGGTTCTGCCAGATCCAGAGCAACAAGCAGAGCAAAACCTGACACCAACACCCCTCACAGAGCCGACGTATGGGCATTACTGGCATCCACCACGCTCCCTGGGAGACAGATAAACGCTGGTTTCACAGTGGGGAGAGAGAAGCAGCTTGTGCAGAAGCAGGATTAGAGCTGCAGACCACCTCTCCTGTCAGGTTTGCATGAAGGGCTGAGCAGGGTCTTGGCTGCACACCCTAGAAATCCCTGCAAGTGACAACCCACGGGCTTGGTGGGAAGCAGTTTCGTCCTTTGGATTATACTGGCAGAAGCTTAAAAAAAAAAAAAAAAAAAAAATCAGAAGCCTCTGTTACACCCAAAACCAGCAGGTTTATGCACCTTTGGAAACACTTCCTCTGAAGAGTGGACTAGATCAATATATAGATAGAAAGCACAAACAAAATACAGTCAGTAGTCCCTTGTCTTATTCCACACTGGCTCACATGAAAGCGAAAAAAAAACAAAAAAAAAAAACAAAAAAAAAACAAACAAAAAAAAAATCCACCCCAAACCAGAAAACATTACAGCCAGGAAAGCAGAGCAGGAACAATGAATTCTTGATTTCCCATATTTTATTTTCCCCATCAGCAACTTCCATATCAAAACCACTCAGTTTACAAACAACAGCAAGTTCATTTTGCCTCCCCAGCTCAGGCTGGGGTCTGCAAGTCAAGCTGAGCTTTTTCCACTTCATATACCACCAAACCCCCAATACCAGATCAAAGCAGTGTTTGCAACTGCTTCGTTAACATGCAGGGCAGAGGAAGCCCCATCTCCCTCCTCTACAGCTGCAATCCCCACCGCAAAGAAGAAAATTAAAAGAAAAAACAAACAAAAATAAATAAATTAAAAAACAAACAAACAAGCAAACAAAAAACCACAACCAAAGAACTTCATTTGTCTCACTTGGGATGACTCCCTGAGTTGCTCTTGTTAGGGAGCCTGTCCTGGGGAGCCTGGCAGTGACCCTGGCACTCAGTGCTTCAGCCACTGCCTGTCTGCAGTAGGTAGGACAACCCCTGCCTCTACCCTCTGTCCAGAGTTGGGACCAGTGCAGGACTTGCACCTTAATTAAAGGTTAATGAAGAGGATCAGAGTGCAGACATCAGTGCCCTCTACTGGGACCAATCAGAAGGGTTTATGGGGGAGTGCTGGGCACCCTGTGCAGCTCCCAGCAGAAGGGCTGGATGTGCCCAGGTTGGTGCCGCCGGGATAGGGGCGATACCCGTGCTGGAGGCTGGGGGGAGGCATGTCCCCCCCCCCGAGCACTGCACGGGCTCCTTCCTCCCAGCTCCCCATCACCATCCCCCTGCTGCACCTCCCCACACAGCCCCCCCAGCCCCGAAACTCTGTGTTTAAGACTTCTGCCATCAGGCAGTAAGAAATCAAATGGTCTTATCAGAGAGCATTAGGACTAACATGCCTTGGCCTGCTGCCTCACCACCGAGCCGTGCTCCAGCCAGGCTCAGCGCCTTGCAATCTCCTCGGCAAGGCACCTCTGTGGCTCTGAGCTGAATCAAGTTTGACAGTGCTCAGAAAAAGCAGATCCCAAGGGAAAGGAAAGGAAGGGGGAAGGTGGGCTTTACAATTTATAAAACCACTTTCAGTTTGACTGCATTAGCTTTGCCTTAGGCTCCAAAACATGACGAAAGCCAGCCAGCAAGAAAGGGGGAGTGGGGAATGGGGGGAGGAAAGGGGGGATGGCAATGAAGGAGAAAGCTGTAATTGCAATTGCTGGAATTCACTTTTAATGCTAGCTGCTGAATACAGTAAACACACTCTCGAGTCCAGGGAATAACCATTGATTTTTTTGCAAGTGTTCCAGTGAAAAGCTTCAAATCAATCCTGTTCTGTCAGACACTTTTGCCTCTTGGCCTCCAATTACTCACTCTCTACATCCACCCTTCCCATTTCTCACCTTCACCAGGCACACCTGATGCTGAAGGAGCAGTATTTTACCAGGCATCCCACGCTGCACCAGCCAACAGGGCCAGGGGGAACTGGAGAGGCCCACAGGGAACCAACACAGCACGCACAACCTCAGCATACAAAAGACTTCGCCTGCAAAGCGCACGTGGGAGCAAGGGTACATGTGTGCGTAGGTGTTTCTTCCTCCACAGACGTCATGGGAAGTGTTTTGAAGGTTCAGTCAAGCTCTGCACACACACACAGGGCTTTGTTTTCCCCTTGCCCCCTTCTGCCCCATAGGGATGCCTCATGGTGAGATGCTGAGTCCAGGCTGGAGCCCTGGGCTGAACACAGGACACACAGGAACTTTTTGGTCTTTTGAACTGAACCTTCAGAGGCTGCTGCACAGAAACACCAAGGCCTCAGTCCCAGTGGGAGCCGCCTCTCCCACCCACCTCCCAAAAAGTCCTCCACCTCTCCAGGTGCCACAGTATCAAGTACATTCCCAATGCTTCATTTTTTAGTGATGGCTAAGTCAAGGCAAAAGATTGAATTTTCATTCCAAGCAGTTGTAGGCTTACTAGTAACATTTAGTCTCTCCCAAGTTTCTCAGAGGCAGAAGCTAAGGGGGAAGAGCTGTGTATGGTAACACAAGCCTGGCCAGCACTTCCCCTGCTCAGGTAACAGAGATCCCAGTGAGTTCCACCAGCTGCAGAATCCCAGCTGGCAAGCTTCAAAGCAAGGGGGAAAAAAAAAAAAAAAAAATCTTTGAGGGAACAACTCAACACTCTTCTTGTAAATTCTGCAGAGACATGCTGTAAAGATTTTACAATAAGCGTGGCATTGACTTTGATTGTCTCTCTGTGTCTAATTCGGGAAGATAAGATGTGCGAGAGAAGAACCACTCATGAGCTATTTGTTGTAGGGTTTTTGATGCTTCCTAGGATTCTACCCCCTGGATTGCAGCATTTCATTAATCTGCTCCAAGAACAGAGGAAGGAATATTAGGTAGAAAACAAATCTAGATTGTGGGATGGGGACAGCAAGCCCCATTATCACACAAAAGATGAGACACATGCAGTCTCCTATAAACTCAAGGTGAGGCAAAGCTGATTATGTGTCATGTTTTAATTCCAGGTGAGCCTCGAACAACTGCTCCTCTGCCCCCACAGCAATGAAAGCTTCAGCTTCCCATGCTCATGGCACGCTCTCACACTGTAGAGGAAGAGCGGGGCAGTGCTCTTCCAGGGAAACACAACCCATCACCCACCCACACAGGAGAGCAGAGCTGTCCTTATGTCATGCTTGCAGGATCTGATCAAGTGCATCCCCTTAGAAAGCCACAGCTAAAATTTCCTAGGACAAAACTGGGCTCCCTGCTTCCCCAAAACAAACACTGATGGAAACAAACACTCCCATCCCATGGACTCCTGTCACACAGGCTTTCCCTCTTCCTGCCTACCTATTTGTCCCACACAGATCAAGACCTGGCACAGAGAATTTCCTTTCACATACTTAACTGCAGGTGTGAGCAAGAGTTACCATTGTAGTGACATGACCTTCAGCTATTCACAGCCTAGACATTTCCTTCTGACAGCTCCCACATTCACCCTCAAATTATATGTACTGCATATGACTGTTAAGAATAATCACAGTATTTGTAGTGGTGTGTTAGGCACCAAATTATGTATAGGCAAAGTGATTAGAGAGCAGAACAAAGTGGTTGTTCATGCATCTAATGGCCAAAGTACCACTATTTTCTATCAAGACAATTTGCAGCAAGCATAGCATCTTCTCACTCCCCAGCCAGAAGCAGCATTGCGTGAAATCTTCAAAAACAAATATGTTATCAGAAGTCTCAACAGCAGAGCTCAGAGGGGGTTGTAACAGCCTTGATAGTTTTTAATTCTTCTCACCCCACCACCTTTCCTTTCTGTCCTAAGTAGCTTCTACTGCAAGCTTTGACTGCACACTGCTGCAGTTGAGTTGTGTTTCTAGCACTTAATGCCATAAAAACGTCTGATGATTACCATCTTTAGAGAAAAACCTGCTCCTTAGATTGTTTACTAAAAATCAAAATCAACTATCCATCTCAATTCTGTGTCCTACAGCCTTTAGTCTCAGTCTCACATGCAGAGTCTCATTTCCCAGCAGGAAACGAGCTTATGCTCAAACAACACACCAAATACTCTGCCACTGTTACCAGAGGTTTGTCACTGGTAGAGACCTCTGGGTCCAGGTCCACCCAGTGCCTCACACAACAGAAGCTCAATGCTGCAGCAGGTCCAACACAGTCCCCAGCCTTTGGCCCATCATGGTCAACTCTCCCTCCTTTTATCCATGGGTCTTCTCCAAAAAGCCAAGCACTTGCCTTCTAAAGCCTGCTCAAGTTTGAGCTAGATGGCACGCTGCTGCTCAGTGTCCTTAGAAATAATGGATCTAACAGTAATGAGCACAGCTAAACCAAGAGGCATATTACTTTAATGGCAGATTGTCCCATGAAGTAGGAAGGAAATACCAGAACTTTTTCTAGGGAGACGAGGAATGTCAGGCTGGGGGCTGATGAGCATCTTGTACCACTGATGGAGAAGACAGAGTGTAGCAACTGCAAGGAAGGAAGTGATGAAGCTTTGGAAGTAGGAGAGCAGGAATGCTGATGCCCTTGATAGCTCTCCCTCCAAGGTTGATGGAGCTGCCAGGAGGTACAGCATGTTCGCTCCTATTGATCTATCAATGTCTGCTTTACAGAGAAGGGATACTCACTTCTGATAACATAGCAAGGTTGCCACTGATGAAAATCAATGGATCTGAGCTACACAGCCTTCATTTAATTAGATCACGCCATAAATACGTCAGGAGCAGGAGAGACATTCTCCACGATCACCTCTGCTCTGTGTTCTTCTCCCCAGTGTTAGACAAGTATCTTCCTGGGATTATCAAGATAAATGGACTTGATCAACAGACTTTTACTGTCTGTTCTGTAACCAAAGAAAGAAAAAGCATACTTCTCCATCACTTTGGTTCACAGTTTATAAAGCCAACCAGGAAGAGAATGGCACTAGAGATGTGCAAGCAAATTACTGGCAATTAGCTTTGTGAGGAGGTGGATTGGATTAAGACTGAGTGCAAAATCAGGCCGCTTTTTACAAGCTAAATAAGCAACAAGCAGTTTGAGAGAGATTTCTCCCCGTTTACAAGGCCAACCAAGGCCAGGTTAATTAATCTCTCTTTCCAGTTGCCCTTCTCACTAGGGCTTGTTCTCCACTTTGAGCAAAGCACCCGAGACAGCTGCTCAGATCTCTCACATTGCAGGGTGATGAAAACAAAGGCACAGATGAAAATTGATTCAGAGTTTAGCCTCTCAGAGAAAACAAATGTGCCCATGCTGTAATTAGGACTAGGCACGTAAAAAAAGAACCAGATCTTTGACTGGTGCTTAACCAGGGATAGTAAATAATAACAACAGCAATCCTTCCCACATATACACACAAACAACAACAAAAAAAAATAAAACAGGCAAAGAAAAGGCAGGCCTATTTTTCTGAAGCTCACATAAGAGGTTGGTTCATCTCTCTTGATCCTCATACAAAGGCAGATCCCAGGCACAGACTGTGGTTCTGTGCATGCTAAAAACCAGCAGCAATGCCCTATCAAAACAAGACATTCAAACACACACTTCTCCCCCTGAGGAGAGCTTATACACTGCACAAACACGCAGTTATGGTGCTCCGTGAATTGCTCAGAGCTATTCAGATCCAACAACCAGGGCTGCAGTACAGAACATCATCTTAGAGTGGTGGCACAGCCCCCTGCAAAGCTCCCAGCCAGCAGCGAGCAGCTGGGTTAGTGACATGCCAGCACTTCCATTTGGAAGCTGCCCTTCCCGCTCCTCCTCCAGACACATTTTAAGGCATTTAGTAGTAGTGATAGATTCTCGCGCGTTTGTTTTAATAAAAAGGTTCCTAACAGTGTTTGCTTTAACTTGCCATTAACAGCACAATTAGAGCTGCAAGGCTGAGCTGAACAGTGCCTGTCAGTCCTCTCTGCACAAACACTGCCTCCATCCTCTTCTCTTGAAAAGGCAGCACGTCCCAGCTTCTTTCCTAGCACCTATGCTTTTCTGCACAGAAGGCACAAGCGCAGCAGGCACCAGCACCAGACATTTCCATAGCCCTGCAGTAGGCCATGAGTTAAACGGATGGGCTACGGTGCTCTTTACACAGCTGGTAAGCATATATATAAGTCTCTTGTCTATGGAGGACTATAGAAAGTTAAAAGATTCCGAGTTTACTAGTGGTTTGGTAACAGAGTTGATGGGCAGCATGATCTATCTGGCTGTCCAGAAACATCAGTCAGCATCAGATCCCTGTCCCAAAAGACCATCTCTGCTCTCACAAAAACCTGAAGGACATAATCTGCAAAAGGTCACACAAAACAAGCAAAGGGCCAGAGGGTTGCAAGAGCTCTCCTGGCACATCTACCTTGGTGGTAGGAGAGTCTGCAGACACGGCAGGGATGGCAAGCCTTTCCTCATAAGAGATGGGCTACCAACCCTGCTGCTCTCCATCTCTTTCAAGGTCTCCCTTCCAAGCGTGTCATATCATCAGTCAGCCCCGGCCGAGCTCTGCAGCACTGTGCAGTCAGTCTTCGCCTGGGTAAAAGGCAGGTGCCAAAGTCTTGAGTCACCAGGCTCCCATCCCTGCCACAGCCTGGCAGGTCCCTGCGAGCTGAGGATGCAGGGAAGGAACACAGTCTCCATGCATGCCTGCTGCCCCTCAGGATCCAGGCACAATCCCCAGCCCACTTACTGAAAGACTGATACATTCCAGAGAGGAGTAAGACACCCTTAACAACAGCTTTTCCTCCTCAGCAGGGGTGACCTAGAAGAATTGCTAAAATACGCTTTTCTCTGGGTTTTTGCAAGGGTCCTGCTGACAAAAGGACAGGTCCAGGGGTAGAGGCTGTGGAGTGAGGCATTCATCCTACAAACAAGGGGGCAGAAGGCAAGGGCAGCTTGATCAGGAGTTGTCAGCAGTTTTTAGTTGGAAAGATTATAGCAGTGATTCTCAATGTAAGGGCCCTCTAAGGAAAAAAAGAACAAGGGAGAGGAAAAATACCCTTATTTCTAGATTATCTTATTTCTTAGACACCTTGTTATCAATTGTTTTGGGATATGGCCATGGATGTCAGCAGGCAACTAATACTCCTTCATACTGGCTGCAGAACAACTCTAAAACGGAAAACTATCTCTGTCCCAGTAACCTCAGTGATTGATTCCTCTTTTTCTGTTGCTCTTTATTAGGGATAGAGAAAGAGTAAATGGAGCATGAACTGAAAAAAGAACAAAAGTCAACAGAAAGGGTGAGTTAAGTTACAGAATAGCACATCTCCAAGACCTTGAATCTTTTCTCAAATGTGGTTCAAATCGGCAAATGTATTAAAAGATTACTGGGGTAGAAAGAGTAGGATAGATGGACAGAATGCAATCACAAGTTCCTCATTTCTCTCGGAAGCTCTATTAATGGCCAAGAAGCCCTTTTGCACATAGATAAGCCCAAAGCAAAGGGTAGAAATAAGGAATACAGAAGAAAAATGCTTTCCAGGGTCAATGCCTTCCAGTTTCACTGGCAGCTTGTCCCAGGCCTTTTCTAGGCTTCCCTGCATCAGCATGCACACAGCCCTCTGCAACAAAGACAACTTCCCTGTCACAATCCATATCAACAGCTGATCTGTAATTAATCATAAAGCCAAGTCAGGACTGAACTTTTTCCACTCCTTCCATGTTAATTTCTTTAATTTATTTCTGTAATACTGCTAGTTTCGTGACTTAACTTTTCTCCATGCAATTGTAAAGGGGAAAGATCTGGAAATAATTGCACAGCCATGTAAGACAGAAAATCATTTCATATGTCAAGTCTCAAACCCTACTTTGATCTGGGGCTGCTCATGTAAAGGAACACAAATCAATTGGCTGTGGTATTGACACCATCGGTGGGCCATAGGTATTCCCTCCTGCTTCAGGGAACATCAGGACCCACAGCCACAGTTCCTGGAGCCCCTGTATTGGGAAACATGTTCCTCATCCTCACTGACTTTGATGGAGATATGCCAGCTGGCATCTGGGGAAGATTTATTCCTTGTCACACAAGCCCATCCTGTGCAGAGCTTGACAGCAGTGCTGGGAACACTGACACCCAGGAGCAGTTTCCTTAAGTGGATTCAGCAGACCTGGGCTCAGTTCTCAGCTTTAATAGCCTCTGGCCTGGGGTGGCCTGGCCCAAAACATGACACAACCCAGTCTGACTAGATTTAGTTCAGGTCTCCACACTAGCACCCTCTCCAATGCTGCTTTCTCCCTCTCAGCTCTTCCAGCCAATGTTTGTTAAGCCTTATCACAAACTGTAAACCTCAACCCAGAGTTCCCATCACCGCCTCAAGCACACCACCCAAGCATTGTTACATATTCTGCACGACTCAAGGAAATCATTTAATCTCAGTACCTCGTTTCCTCTAAGGGATCGTTTCTCCTCTGTTTCTTCATCTCTGGGATAAAGCCTATCCCCAGATTTACATACAGTGTCTAGCACTGAGGGTCCCTGGCCACACAGATGGGGTCTAGCTGTGGTGGCAATTAAAACAGTCTCCCTGCTCCCAAGCCCGGACAAGCCAAGATGCAACAGCCATCTCTCCACAGGAGCTGCACCAGCAAACAATTCATTCCCAAGTGACTTTTATACAAGATACAGCTTCCAAAGACTAATGACAGCACACGTGCTCCTGCAGCACGTGGAGCTGACCGAATAGCTTATCATCTTCCCCTCAGCTTATTACACCTCGGCAGCTTTGTATCTGTGAAAAAGGAGCACCAAGAAACCATTTCACTCTGAGCTCTCTAGCAGGGCCCAGCATGGCTTTGAAAGCAAAAAGCTCAGATAGACACAGGCACGGTTTCCTCCAGGTCAGGTGGCAGCTTTATCTCCCCGAGACGTCTGCGCAGGCAACAGCAGTGCAGGAGCCCCACACGCATCTTGCCAGCACAGTCACCAGTCCATTCAGTTCAGCTTTTCACAGGGAGAACACAGTGCTTTTGAAAGATTTCCGATTACCAGCAAAAAGGTCAGGCAGCCCATCAATAGTCTGAGCAGGTGTGATCCAGGGAGCCACACAGATGCTCCTCTGAGCACCCAGGAAAGGAGCCAGCATCCCCACTTGCACAGAGTGGACGTGGACAGCTAGTCTAACTTTACTCCTCAACTCCTTCTGATTTCCCTGAAGTACCATCACCCGGTTTTGGGGAGGTGCAGGCACAAGGGGAGACTCTTTGCCCTGGGTGGGGATAATAGGGTGGCAAAGCTGGGGCACAGCAGTTTGGCTCAGGACACTGATCAGGGGAGCCAGAAGCAGGATCAGGTCCCTCCATCGCCCACAGGGCACCACGCAGGGAGCAAAGCCCAGCCTGTCGCATTCAGAGCGGCTCCTCCGTGCAGCAGAGCTGTGCTTTCTCAGGCGGAAGACAATACAGCTCCCCTCCGCACACCGAAACCAGCTCTGTTGCCAGTTCCTTCCAGTATGTAAAACAAAGAGATGTCAGCTCCCGGTGACGATGAAATTACAGTTTATGGGAGCCCTGTACCTGTCAGGAAACAAAGCCCTGACCCTCCAGGCTGTCTCCAGAGCTCTGCAGATTGCTCAAGCACCATCGTTACAGGTTTTGTTTTTTCTTGTGAATGTGGGAAGAGAGAATCATTGTCAGCCACCAGCAGCAGCAAATGCAGACATGGTGGAAACAGCCTGTGAAATTAATGGAAATGGCTTCTTTCCTCTGCAAGGAGCAGAGGAGCCTTTGGAAAAAGGGCTGGAAACTCAGAGAGTCTCCTGCCTTCTTCAGTGAGAATTCCATGACCTCCAGCATGTCAAGAGAAGAAAGAGGCTGAGCTGACGCAGCATCAGCCCCACATCCTGACCTCCAGCTCTGCAGGTCCCCACAGGATGCGGTGCACACCCTAAAGGAAAGAAAGGTGAGAAATGCAGTGTGAGAAATGCAGTGCTGTGGTGAGCAGAGACAAGAGCCTTCCCTTGGCCAGGGCAGCCCTGAGAAACCATCTGGGTCTGGTGCAGCGGCAGGGATGGCCAAGAAAGTGAGTTGGGGAGAGAAAGGACTCAGATTTAACTCAGGTGGGCAGCAAAAGTTCAACCCTGTTCGGTCCTCAGTGGGTGTGAACTCCAGTTGCCACCTCAAGTTAAGCCTAGGGTGCCTGGCTTTCCTCTTCTTTTAGCTCAAACTCAGTACAGACTGTTTTTTTTTCTTCCTCTAGTGCAGATCAATCTATGGAAATGAGCTCCAAGACAGGATTGTGTTGTTTGCGTATGCTTTAGAGATGCAATATAAAGCAACTAACGGCATTCTTGAGCCTCAGGCAAACTCCCTGCAGAGGAAACACCAATGTGTTGTAAAGCAGCTTATTCATTTAGTGATGCAGACCCCCCTTGGGCTGAAGGAAAGCAGTGAAGACGGGCTGGGCAGCGGCTGACCGTGGCACCATGCGGGTGGGCTCCCCTGCTCCGCAACAGCAAAATGGCTGCGGCGTCAGCATGCAGGTAGGCTTCCCTGCATTGACAGCAAGAAGCTGAGCTGCCGTGGATCACACAGAGGGAGCGTTTCTAATTAAAATCCCCTAGAAAACTGCTTGGGAAAGAAAAAAAGTCACAATTGCAAAATTCCTGACTGAACCATTTCATTTTCGTTTTATACTACAATAGGAGGAATGCAAACAATAGCTGAAAGGAAACACTCTGATTGTCATGAAGCAAAGTGCCACATTCATTTTTGATCAAATGCGGATGAACCCTATTTAAAAAAAAAAAAAAATTCCATTTCCTCACTTCATTATCTCCCCCCCACAGAAGAACTGTCCCCTCAGGAAAGCTCATTGCCAGCTCCATTCTCAGCCCTGCCACCCTAATCTGTGGCCCCAGAGCTGCTCTGGCAGATTTCTTCCTGCCTTCCTCCCCAGACCAAAGCAATTTGGGAAGGAAAGGTGCAGGAATGGGCAGGTCCCCACCCCGAGGAGTGCACCAGGCCACCATTCCCTCAGTGTCAGCACCACCACAAAATGGCCGCCTCCCCTCATAAGGGCCCGGCCACGGCGCCACAGCTTCTCTCCGTCAGGCCGGCCACGTCCAGATACCAACAAAGCGCTTGTCCCCCTCCACAGTGGCAAAGAAGAGGAAAACAAAGAAAACTTTGTCTGGCATCACTGCCGTGAGGACCAGGAGGGCCTCTCTTTCCCACCATGGCACCCACCTGGGGTAGCCTCTTGCAGAGCAACAGGGCTGGGTGACACCCGTTTGTGGCGGGATTCACCCGGCCGTGTTCGCTTACCCTGTTACCGTGGTAACGCCCGCTCGGTACAGCGCGTGAAACACTCCATTCGCTTATTGATTGAGCCGCCGTCAAATTCAATCACAAGTGAAAATGGATTTTTTAATGCGACTATTAGCTGCTTTTGAAAGGCAAATTGAGTTCAGTTATACCGAGTCAGCCATCAAAAAACAATTTGCCGTCAGCCAGACGGTCCGGTGAGGCACGCAGCCCGGGGAGAGCCGCAGAGCGGAGGAGAGGCCGCTCGCCCGCGTTTCAGGAGGCCCGAGCCAGGAATGGAAGGGAAGTAAGGCTTTTTTTTTCCCCTCAATAATGCACTGGATGAGGACGATGAGGTGCAAGACTGGGCTTTGAGGAGTTGGCATGGACACTGTCCCCTGTCTCTGTGACACAACAGGACTGGGAAGCTGTCACCTGCCCTGCGGGATTCAAAGGCGGTAATATCAGTGATGGGGTTCATCCTAAAAACCCAAGCTGGGCTTCAGGATAAGCAAGATGGAGGCTCTCCTCAGACAGGGTGTACGAGAAAAGCCAACATGAGGACACACAACCCAAGAGATTACAATAGGCTGCTGTCCACAGCAAGAAGACCAAAGTGAAGCCAAGCTAGCATCACCCACCGCCATACCACCCCACATCCAACACAATTCAACCAAGCTCATTTCCTTCTAGCAGCTGGAAAATAAGATCCTTCCCTTGTTGATTAGGGAAGCAGATCCTCATTACCGTGTTAAGTGAGGATCAATATTGCAGCGGAGTCTGAAATCAGCCCTGTCTGGCGAGGTGCTGAACAAACCAGTTTCCCCAATTTGGGTTGAGCACCATCCCTGGCGGGGCACAAACAGCGTTGGTCAAGGATGGCTTCACAGGAACCAAGAAGTGGCGATGGAGGAAGGTGGTGGGACAGGACAAGCAGCTTTTTTGCTAAACCTTGAAGTTCAGACAAAGCTACGCTAGATGTGGCCAGATTTGCCTGTATACACATATCTATATGTAAAAAACTGTCTGTAAGAAACACTTTAAAATATATCCTTTTTTTTTACCTCTATAGAGCTCAAGAACTATAATATAGTTCATTAATTATAAACACAATTTTTCAGAAGCCCTGAGAACCTATAAAAACAGAACTGAAATAAATAAATTTTAAAATCCAGCTTCACTTCAGGGTGCCGGCCTTTCCACTTGTCTTCTCAATCCCATGAGCAAACTTACGGGCATTATTAAAAACTTGCAAAAGCAGTCCAAGAATTTCTGTAGTGGCATAATCCAAAGAGATCTGCTTTCAAAGAGTCTGTGCTTCCTGCAAAGCTTGTAGTCTCAGCTAATGAGAACTTAACCACATGTTTGTGGCAGATGAAATAGTATCATTTAGCAATTATTATCATTCAAACATTATTTATTTAACCTGCAGCCACATTATATTGACTGCAGAATTGCTGTCATTTTTACTTCTGATGGCTCTCTTATCGAGCTGAGCTTGAGAAATTGTGCTTGGTGTTCCCAGCACAGGAGACATTTTTTCTCTGCGTGCTCACCCTCCCCCCAGCCAAAGCCAAGTCTCTGCTCCAAGGCTGGTGGTATTTAGTATTGGCATTACAGGCCTTTTGACACCTTTTCCTCTGCCCCACCTTCCTCTGCTAGCCATATTTGGGGGATTAATCCATTCTTACCATCAATACAAAACACCATGCCCCAAAGAGTTCCAGATGCCAAAGGTCAGAAAGTGGACTTCATGCCACCTTTGCAACCTCCCCAGCTGCTCTGAAAGCTCTTATATAAGAGTTGTAAAGGCACAGAAGCATCTGAGGGGCTCTGTGCAACCCAGAAAGTCAAAATGTGGTGCTAACAGCCTGCCCTCTGCTGAAAACCCTTCTCCAAGGGAGGCTTCAGGGAAGCAGCAAGGTGGGCACAGCTACCATCCCTGTTTTTTGCAGTAAAATATGTACTGAGTGGTGCATTTCTCAAGATCTGAATGCCAGCAGGGTAAAAAAATCTACCCTCTATCGCTCTCCTGGTCCTGGTTCTTCTCTTACGCATCGCTCCCATGAAGCCTAGCGAGATGTATTCACACAACAGGAAACCCAACATTCTCCTTCACCTTTTTGTTTTTTCTTCTCTTTTAATTTTCCTCAGATGTAAAGGATGAAGTCATCTCTCCTCCGGTGATGAAACATCTGCCTGGAGAGACTTGCAGCGCAGTGCAACATATTTTGATCACCACTACATCTAATTACAGAGAAGAAGAAAAAAAAAAAAAAAAAAAAAAAAAAATCACAAAGCATGGTTTGGAATTTTTTTCTCCCCCAAAACACAAGGCATCTGAAAAATAATAGAAAAGCAGCAGCAGCACTGACAATCAGACCAGAGGCAGCTTCTTCCCCATCAGCCTTAAAAAACAGCACCAGACTACAGAGCCCTCTTGGAAAGAGAGGGATTTCAAAGTCTGAGATCAGGGAAAGCTTAATTGCTCATGCCAAGGTCACATGGGAATCAAATTAGAATCTTGGTATCCTCAAAGCCAAAGATCACTCAAATGAGGACACAGCAATAGGCCTACACATCCATCCTTTTAGGTTCACCACATTTATTCAAGGTCAAATTCTTGGCAGATCCCTCACACCTACTCCAGTGCATGAGGAAAGAAGGGATGGTGGTGGGTGAAAGAGACATCTGTGAGAACAATGCTAAGCCTTAAAGACTGACTCATGTTCACAAGTTTCAAGATCAACCAAATACTTGATCTTCAGGAGCCAACATGCAGAAGGAGCAAAGGCTTGCTCTCAGAACTGAGAAGCACTGGCTTACCCTAGACAGAGGCAGTGATACTGCTCCAGAGGAAGTCGAGGTTGTTGTAGGGAAGGTCTGAAAGCATTCAGATATAGCTTAAAGCAGGCAACAGCAGCGACAGAGCCCTCACGTTGGCCTCAATTCCTGAAGAAAGCATGCTGACAACAGGATAGGTCTCAAAGGCACGGCAGGCATCACCACCCACATCCCCTTGATATTCAGGAGGGGCTGATTACTTCCCTTGTTTATCTCTTTGAAAAATTCACTGTGAAACATTAGTGGGGTGCAGCCTCCAGCCACTCTAGGATGTTGTTCACCACGGGAAATAAAGATTTTAGAAGTTCAAAATAAAGCCCTAATCACAATTGTTGCTATTTCCCTGTCTTGCTCTTCAAGCTCAAAGGGAGTCCATGGCTAACCAGAAACAAATACCACCTCTAACAAGACCTTGCATGGCAAGGAACCAAGCACAGACACCTGGGGAGCCTACTCAACTGCTTCACTGGAGATATGATGACAGGCTGTTTATAGCAGCTTACAGAAAGGCAGTGCAAAATAAACAGAAAGCTACCTTCCTTCCACCCCTCTCCCCACTGAATTTCAAGGGAAAACTTGATTTCTTTCTAAACGTTTCAAGTTTCCAGAAGAGGAGAACAAAACACTGTCTGTGATGAATGGAGTTTGGCAGCTGTTTGGGACAGGTATGGCACTTAAAGCCATGGGAAACTGGCCCAAAACCTTTGGATGCTGCAAGGAAACAAACAGTTGATGGGAAAGATGCCCACAGACAGGCAGGGGGGTCTCAAGTCCCCACTTTCCTTCACAGATATTTGTCGCCAGCATTCTGCTGGCAAACCAGTCCCTATCCATTTTGCCAGCAAGCTCTCTTCTAAAACAATTGCTCAAAGGATCGTATTCACCGCTTCTTATCCTGCCTGAGCGTGAAGACACACAAGTGAGCAGCAGGTGCCTGTCTCAAGCAGACAACGTACACTGATTTAATCCAAGTCCATTTACACAAAAAGAACAGGCTGAAATAGCTGGAGCATACAGACCTCATCACCACTGTGAGAAAAAAAAATATGATTACACTTAGAAATAATTCCTGCCATAGATGTTCTGGACTGTTTCTGAAAGGTCACATCCCTCTACATTGTAAGTTTCTACCAAGTTGTGTCTGTCAAGAAGAGAGAGAAAATATGACCCTGGGCCCCTCCAAGATTAAATTAGTCCTCCAAATTCTCTCCTTTGGGCACGTGTGTGGAGGGAGTGTGTAGTCATCTCTACAGAGCACCATGTGCTCCCATTCCTGAAGCAGCCCAGATATAGCATTGACAAGGTCAAATGCAAGAAGAAAACTCACCCAGGGCTAATGGGAGGCAGGGAGTTGGAAGATTAGTCACCATCCAGATGTCTGTGTTTGCAGGGAAAGAGAGAAGTGCTGGGAAAAAAAGACAGGCTGATGAGGGGTGGAGGACATGAGAGATGCAAGATGGTGTGGGACTCAGACTCTGGTGTTCAGACCCTGGCGCTGCCTTCAATCCACACAGCATCTGCTTTCCTCTCTGCATGCCCCCAATTCACCTCTTGGTCTCTGTCTCCTCTCAGGACACTGGAAGGTTTCTGTGGTTTGCAAGGGCAAGTTCTTTCAAGCACAACCAAAACCCCCAAGTCCCAGGTAAGCAGGGTCAAAGGGAGATCTGGCCCTAACCCTTAGCAGGACAGCCCTGAGAGAACTAGAGGTTTCTTCTCAGCTATTTGCTGTCTTGGAGGACGCAGGAGAGCGTTCCCAAGCTGAGCTGCCAGTCTATTTGGAGCATCAATGTTTGCCTAAGCAAACAGCTCGGAAAGCTCCACAAATAGCAAGAGAGTTGACTAATTGGGAAGAAGTTGGAGAATCACAGAGAAAAATACATGCAGGCAGCACCAAAAGCAGCAAAGAGTATGGCTGAAAGGGTCTGGACACCCCAAGGGCACATTTGCCCTCCGTAAAATGTTATGCCTGGTCCCAGTGCCTCTGTCAACAACACTTTCTGCATATGCAAATAGGACCATACTCCTGCAATTACATGGCAATCAGAGGCAAATTACATTCTTACTGTTTACTTTCAGTGTCCTTAATTAATCCGGTTATTAGACAATTAATGAAGCTTGTTTGGTGAAAAACTCATAGCATTTACAGCAAGCTCACACATGCACCCAACTGGCATCTGGCTCTGCAAAACCAGCACGCTGGGCTGGAGGCAACAAGTCCAACCCCAATCCCCGCTGCCAGCAGAGCCGGGATGACCTGCCCCACGGCTCAGAGGGGCTCAGGGCTTGGGTTTTCCAGCCAGCCCTCCACTCCACCACTGCCCCACAGAGCGACAAGGAGCTCGGTCCTTCTGTTCAAGCTAACCACACAACCTCAGCCTGCTGCAGACGCGACCACGCCGCTGAGAGCCCAGCATCTGGACAGCCCTCTCCAGGAAGGCCGGGGCAATCTGGAGACACAGACCCACCCTCGCTTGCTGCTACTCTCCAAAGGCAACAGAAGCCACACCAGCAGCTCCTACCAGCGCGAAAGCTGCTAGAGAAGATTCCCAGCTCCGTGCAGCTGCTGGCCTCCCTTTTCCCTCTGCCGCCAGCCAGCTCCCAAGACACTCTGCCCTCCCCAAAGGTCACCCCAGCTTGTGTTTGGTTAAGCTGCCGATAATTAAGTGGCATGTTCATCTAATGATCAAATTGCTGCACTAGGAGCATGAAAGACTGAGGAGAACTAATTAAGAAGCTCATTTGCATACTCCAGCGTTTCCGGTGCATGTATGGGGTTCCCATAGCAACCAGTACAAAAGCTGATGATGGTGTGTGGGTTTTATTGGGTTTTAAGTGCTGTTCCTTCCATTTGTTATCCCCAGCAGATAACAAAGGCTCTGCAAGGAAGGTGGTATGACACCTGGCTTGGAGGGGAATTTCTGCACAGAGAGGAGGAATGCAAACATGCTGCAAGCATAGCGGGGGACTTATCCTACTCACGTGCCATTCAATTCAGACACCTGGAGAACAGGTATTTCAGGGGTGGATACACAGCCTGAGGACACAACTGAACATAAATTCCTGACCTGATACTGCTCTATCATGAGTTACCTTGGGCCCAGCTCCGTAAGAAGCAGACAGCTCCAGAGGGAAGTTTTGCAGGGGATTGCGCGGAATTTCACAGCATTCCAGCATACAAGTACCCTGTGTTAGGGACTGGATGCAGGGACCCCAGGTTGCTGCTTGCAGCATCCAGGACATGTCAAGCACTGTGTGACTGGGGGAGAGCCCCTAAAGACTGCATCCCAGTACAGGCAAGAAGGAAAAAGAAAACTGGGCACGTACCAGTAAGCATGTCAGCTCAAGGTGCAGCAGGTTCCCAGCACTGGAACACAGTTCAGCACCATGCTCATTTCATCATGTTACTTTTCCTAAGCACCAAGATTTATTCTTTTTTCCTGCTTTGTATTTCTGGCAAGAAACCTTTGCATTTAGATAAGGAATAAAGCCTGGGATCAGATCTGAACTCTGCAGCAGAGAGGATCAACGTTTTAATGAATTAAATATATTCTAAACTAAATGTAACCTCTCAGCGCTCAAAAATTTGAGCGAGACTAACTTAAAGAAAAAGCCAACAATCCAACTCATTTCAGCTCTATCTGGCTGTGAACTGGCCACAGGCCAATCAATTATCTTGAATTTATTCGTTATTCAACTTCCCTCCAACAGCCAATTTCCAGGCTGTGAATTGTAGGTGAGCAGTTCCTCCTGCAATGGCCACACTCATTTCAGACCAGTTTGCAGGGAAACAGCTTTGCTGGGCTGCCCAGAGCAACGCTTGGCCAAGGGCCACGCACAGCGTTACATGGGCTGGAGCAAGGCAGGACTCTCTAGCTGGCACGTTCAGCATTACACAGCGCCGGGGGGATTTGGAGGGACACAGGTTTTTTGACATCCAGCAGCAGCATTTACAGATGCAAATACAGCCCAAGCTGCACGGAGCATCCCCCAAAGGCTGTGCAGTCCTGCCAGGCCTGGGAAGACACATTTAATTCCTCCCCATTAATTTGTTATTGTGAAGGGAGGACACGTAGTGTGAGCGGCGTAGCCCTGCATCAGCAAAGCATGTTTTGTCGCAGAGACCAGATGCCTGCAACTGAAACACGAAGACCCAGCGTGCGCACAGATGTTTGCTAGGCTTGGCAGGGCTGTCTTGGGAGTGGGAGGCTGCAGGAACGTTCTGTACAGCTGTTCTGCTCCAGGCTAAGCCCATCCTGGGCTGCCCCCAAGCTTGCAGGTTGGGGTGCAGACAGAGCAGGGCTGCCCCCCTCTCCCAGGGTGCTGGAAGGAGAACGATGATGAAGACCACAAACAAGGCAGCAGAGGAAGCAGCGTCAGTACTTCACGCAGCTCACACACACACCCCCCAGTTTCGCTGCAGCTAAAACACTTCAGGCACCATCAGGGCTTGTGGACACCCAAAGCTCTCACACCTCCACTTGAAACACTGCGCCTTGCTATTACCCACACTAATACAGAAGGAACCCTTCCTCTATCTCCAGTCTACCCAGCACCCTGGAAAGATCTCCTAAGCCTTCAAGCTGGAAGAAATCACCCTTGCCCATCCAAAGCAGTCTCCTCCTCTAACATTGTTTTCATTTCCCCCTCCCCCCCCCTTTTTTATTCTCAATAAAAACATAATTACAGGCTTTTAAAAAAAGCAAATTATAGTGACATACTTTAATTATCTTCAAGCAATGGAGGACTAAATTACACAGTCAGGGAATCGGAGGTTACCTAAAAATAAAAGCAAGAAGCTTCATTAAATGCTAATTGCAGCTTTCACCACTGAAGTGAGATTTCAACAGAGTCTGCCATTGACTCGCTCGGCCACGCAAGAGAACATTGGCACTGGGGAGAGACCCTCTCACACACACTTCCATCCACGGCTGCAGGCTCCAGCCTCAGGGACCGCTTTGCCAAAGGGAAACCAGGCAGTCGGCATACCCAATTCCACACTGCCGCTGGTCCTTCCCCAGCAGCAGGGCTGGGGTGCTGCCACCTCCCTCTGGAGCACCCACTGTCCCCCTGAAACCACTCAGAGGCACCCCCCCCATCTTCTCAGCAGCATATATGAGCTCATCACAGCTCTCCATCCTCCTTGCTGCATTCCCACTGCCCAGGAAAACTAAATTCAAAGTCTCCGTTTGCATCTTCAAAGCTCCCAGTGGCCCAACAAGGGCCTGATGCTCCAGGCCAAAGGTTTCAGCTGGCAGCAGGTCTTGTTGGGAGAAGCTCTTCCTAGCGCAGAAATTAGCTCAACTTGCTTGCTGCAGAGCTGGTCCCCCACTGCGTAATGAACTGCAACATCTGTCACAGGCTTTGCAGCCTTCTGCTCTAAATGCAAGTCGCACCTTGCTCTGAGCAGCACTCAGCTCTCCTGGGGCCAAAATGGGATTCTGTAGTTCTCCCTTTAGGAGAAGAGCTAGATGGAGACCTGTCTCGGAGCAAGGAACAAGACACTTTCTGCTCCAGCCCTGTTCTTCCTATCCCCTTCCTCCAGATTTGCTTACTAAGGACCTTTGCCATGGCTTTAACAGGAGGTCTCCAGACCTGGGGGGCAGGGGAGCAATTTTTCCCAGGTCAGTGCTACAGAGGAGCAAGGGACAAGGTGTTGGGCAGACCAAGAAATTCACAGAGAAATTATTTTGGTTTTCTATTTCCTATCAAGTTGGCCTAATTGTGCTGCTAAAGTCTGTAATTTGCCTCTCACAGAAGAGAGTTAATGACAGGTTCCATGGTGCTGCTGCTCTGCATGGGGCTGGGGAGACGAGCCCACATACAGCTCCCTGCTCCAGCCCCTCACCACGCCACGGAAAGGGCAATAGAACCCCAAAAGTTCCTTCTTGCCCATGGAAAGGGGAGCTCAGGAGAAGATCTGGGGATGTGGAAGAGCAGCCAAGGCCAGCAGAAAGTTTAAGGAGAGGGGAGATGGTATCATTGCAAGCAGGTGATGGAGGGAGATGGCACCAGCTCTGCTTTCTCCCTCCACTTCTCAGATTCCCAGAAAAAGTAAAAAATGAGCGGGTCAACCACTCAGGGAACTCAGGCAATTATTTCTATTTAAATTCAACAACTCTTCACAGAAATAAGAGGAAAAATCAGACAAGTGCTTTTAAGCTGTAAGGGAGGCAAGGAAGAGAAACAACAGCACAGATTTTAGTACATGCACCTTATTTAAAAAAAAAAAAAAAAAAAAAAAAAAAGAGTACACACAAAGTACCAAAAACTAGGAATATAGTCTCTAGGAATCAGTATCAACTCTGCTTTTCTTCTGCTCAGCCACAGGCAGCAGAACTGCCCTCAAAAATATTAAGCAAAGCAGAAACCCAATCCTAACAGACACCAGCTATCTCCCCAAACCGTCCCAGCAGCGGGTATCACCTCTCTGCAGATATCAGCACCAGAGCCTGCCTAGATCCACATCATTCTACATCTATCTCAACTGCTTATAGACTGTTCCCTTTTAATTAGCTTTCATAATCAAATAAGAGTCTAGAATTAAACAGCACTGTATCATGAAATGCCGTATAAAATTAGCCAGCCATGTTGGGAGGTCACTGCATCTGCTGCTGAAACGCACCCAGCCCTGGGAAGGATACAGGTCTATTTAGCAGCACACAGGAACGGTGCCAGTAAGTGCAGGTTTTAGCTGGTAAAAAATGGGGCCAATATAAAATTCTGTTTCGAGACCAGTGAGGTTGGATTTGTGCAAATATTTTGCATATCTGTTTAAGAACATCTTTATATCATTTAAGCTAAAGTCTATAAGGAATATGACTGAATCACTGTAAAGCACACTTACACCAAAATAAGTACCCACATGAGGACTCTTTTGATTTAACACTCCACCAGATCCATCAAGAAATCGGGGTAGCTATTGTGTTTAAATAGGATCTGGTGCAGAGGGGAATATGACTCTACTTGAAACCATGTTCAAAGTTTAGGCAAGTGACTTCTTCCCCAAACACCAAGCAAGCACCAGAAGCAGCCCATGGGGATGTGCCATCCCAGCTGCTGAAGCCCAGACCCCACCATCCAAAGCAAGAGTCTTTGGAGCTGCTGTGCCTTGCTGGCTGCCGACGGCGGTAGCACAGCTCTCATTTCTGCACACCTTTCTGCTCCAACACCCCGCAGCAGCACAGCCCGAGCGGCTGGCAGGACACACTCCAGGGCTGGCTGCCTTTCTAGCCAAGCAGTTTGAAGGTGGAAATGTTTGAGGACAAGAGAGGCACCGAGCAACACCTTGAAGAAGTATTTGCATGGGGAAAAAAGTAGTTCAGTCGGGTACTGAAACAGAGCAGTTATGTCAGCACAGCTCTCTGCACCCTGCCTGGGTAGAAAGCATCAGCCGGGGCAGACCACCTCGCTAGCACAGGTCCCCTCTCTTCCACACCCTGCCCAGCTCCAGTGTCTGCACCGTGCCCTGCAGAGCTCCCCAGAGCATCAGAAGACAGATGAGCCTGGAAGATCTGCTTGGTGGCAGCACAGTCAGTCCCCAGTCACAGCCTCTCTGGAGGACTTGGATCATCCCTCCTCACAGACACTGCAAAGGAAGGGAGGTGGATGCTGCAACTAAGGTAGAATCAGCCTTTCCAGTCATTATCAGGCAGAATGTAGGGTGGAAAGCTGCTTGTAAAAACAGCAGAGCAGTATCTCAGAGCTCAAAACGCCACCTCAGACAGCAACTCAGGTTCTGTGGGAGCCCTCTGAACCAGGCGGCATTTCACATCCGATCCGACAGTGATGGATGCGGTGGGAACGGAGCAGTCGTTTTCTCCTGAGAAGCTCTTTTGACAAGTATGATCTTATCAAAGTTTCAAGCTTTTCATTACATTTCTTTTTTCTTTTTTTAACTTCTGCCTTCAAGCCACGCTCTGTCCTCTCCATGCCAGCAGGGAACAGTCACGTTTCCCTTCTGGCACTGATCAATGGCTGAAGCTCCCCAGGGTGCTCAGAGAGACACCGAGGCCTCCCCTCCCCAGGGCACACAGCCTGGGCGACCCACCGGAGCGAGAGCGGAGCTGCAATTAATAGACAAATAGGTCTAGAAACATGCAGAACACAGGGGTAACTTCACTCAGGCTCAGAGAAGGGAACATACAGGCACCTTTGGGCCAGGAGGACTGCAAGCAAAGGGATGGGGAGACATCCCAGCACCCTGATCGCCTCTGCAAGGTCAGGACACCGCTGCCAGCTCCAGCACTTTTGCTGGGCACCTAAAGCAACAACCTCCCCAAAAGCTGGAGATAACCTACCTCTCCGGGGCAGGCAGCAGCACCCTCCTCTGCCTCCTTTCCCCACCTCCCATCTGCTCTTCAGAAGACAGACAAGCTTGGACCATCCTCTCCTTATCCAGCAATAAACAAGCACAGCCACCCCTTTTGCCAAGGGCCTTCCCCAGAGCACAAAGACAGAGACACCAGCAGCAAACACACCAAACCTCCCCCAAAACAGGCAAAACAAAGACTTTTTGAACAGCCACATACCTTACACCCCAGGCTGTGCTATGCCCCACGCAAGTTGGAGCTAGGAAGAGCAGAGCTGCTTTTGTCAGCTGGCAACTCCCTAATTAACCCAAGTTGGTCCAGATGGGGAGGGTGGAGCTGTCCCTGCCTCTGAAGGGAGGGGGGAAGCCCCGAAAAATCCCTCTGCTCCATCCCTCCAACCTCAGCCCACACCTGGGGGAAGAGCAAACGAGGAGGAATCAGCCTTTTCTGCCCCAGATCCTGCCCCAAGCCCTGAGCGCTGGTGCAGCACCGGCTACAGCGTGTGCTCCAGTGCGCTGGGCCAGGGTGATGCTGAGTCTCCTCTCCCTGTCCCACCCCCTCTCGCAAGGACCCTCTTTGCAGCAGGGTGGCCTGGGGAGGAAGGACACCAAGCCCAGTGCTGTCCTGGAGCGCTTGGCCACCCAAAACCTTCTCTGTCAGCCAAAACCAAGGCACCTCCCGGAGCCCGGAACGAAGAGTCACCAAGAGACAGCAAACGCCGAGTGCAAAACCATGTTTTTTTTATTAGAAATCTCCTCGTATAAAAATGATCATGCTCTACACAGTCATCGAATAATTCATAAACATCCAGGCACTGAACTTTGTTTTTTTTTTTTGTGGGTTTTTGTTTTTTGACTGGTCAGTACATAAAGCAGACATATTTCAATCCATATGGTCATCACATACATTAATTAACCACCTATAAAAATCAGCACTTTGAACACAGTCTAGGTTTTATTTTATTTTATTTTGATGTCTGTTTTTTATTTAAATTTTATGCATTTTTATTTACTTTTCCTTTTGCAACATATAGAATTTGGTAGGATATGGGAAAGAGAGTGAAGAGGGACAGAGGAAGACAGGAACAAAAGAAAATGGAGGATTAAAAAAAAAAAGAAAGAGAAAACAAAGTTCTGCACAACCACAAACAATCTCACAAATTCCAGGAAAGGGAAAACGTAGGGTGTCTTTTTTTTTTTTTCTTTTTTGCCAAGATACAGAAAAAAATAACCCCAAAGATTTGCCAAAGTCCGTCACCTCTTCCCCGTGCTACATCCCCCCTGATCAGCTGTTCCTCTTCCTCTGTGGGGAGGCATGCATTGTCACGGTGGTCGGTGGTTTATTTTTATTGTTTCTTTATTTTTTTTTGCTGCTGTTGATTGCCATCTTCCCCGGGAGCTCTGCCCAGCGGCCCCCCCCAGGAGCGTGTCCCCCCCTCCCGCTGCCACCTCCCCATCCCGTCAGGGTCCCCCTCCAGCGTCCTGCGATGAGCGATGCGACTCGGCTCCCTCCCGCCTCGTGGCATCCGCAGCCTCCCTCTACGCCAGGCAGTTGCGATCGCTGGAGCTAAATCGCGTGGTTGCTATAGCTGACGTAGGTCTGTTTGGTAGCCAGTGCTGGAAAGAGAGACAAACCCCACATGTATCGTTAATGAAGCCCACCCTCCCTTTCTGGCTCCTGTCCCATCACCCTGACCTGACCGTCGTGACAGGAGATGCTGGCGGGGATGTGACATGGCGTTTGCTCATGGATGCGGCCAGCGCCAGCGCTCGGGATCGTTCCCTGCGAGGGCACTGAGCCGTGGCAGAGGGGTTGAGCCCCACAGCAGCCCTTGGGGGCTCTCTAAAGAGAGTTCATCCCGAAGAGAGCCCCCGGGATGTGACATGAGCCAGGGGGGAGGTGTCCTCAGGCTCCCATTCACTTCCCTCAGCAACCTCTTACGGACAAATCCACGGGTGCTCCTCATTCCCAAAAGCTCAGCTTGCCCCAGCCCTACAAGAGCATAATTTGGGGTCCAAGCTGGGTGCCCTGCACCCCTGCACGCCGATCCATGGCAGCTGGGAGCTGAGCTGCCAGCGCCGGCAGCGGGTGGCACGAAGCCAACCAGCCTGGCTGCATCCCCCAGCCAAGGATCCTTGTGCCCGTGCTCGGATGCCGGAGGAGCAGAGCACATCCACAAACTTGCTGCCACCTTCCAGCTTCCCCAGCCCTCAGGACGGGGTTGAACACACAAGGAGAGGCGGTGGCAATGGCTACAAAGCCACCACACGTCCCAGACTGTCACCGGGGCAGCCGCAGCAAGGCCCAACGCCAGGAAAACACCAGATAGCAATAAATCCTCCTGCTCCCCTGCGGGGCTGCACCGCTGCCTTCGGGCTCGGAGGCTGCAGCACATCATTTGCTTTTAGCAGCAGCCACAGCTCCGGGAGAGGTGGAAGCTGTGATTTGCAATGCCCTGGCTTGCCTCAGCACTTCAGCCAGGCATGATGCTCTGCGGAGATCCCACCATGAAGTCTCCAGGTCCCAGTGGGCTCAGCAGACACACGGACACCTTCCAGCCAAGGACAGGGATGAGCGCTGGGACACTGAGCAGAGCCCAAGACACCACAAGCAGCACGAACGTGTCCTCTGCAGAGACCAGCACCGCGCAGAGGAGACGCCCAGCAGCTCTCCCTCCGTCTCGGTGTCTCGCTGACAAATGAACCTTGCTGCAGATTTCAGACTGGTATTCCCAGATAACAATTAGATAGGCCATAAGAAATTAGAGCTGACAGAGCTATTTGTTAGCCGCAATGTTTTCATAGCCAATCTGCCCATATCAAAGCCCTGAGAATTATTTTTTCTGTTGTTTATTTAAGGATACGTGACCCACCAGTGACAGAGTGAAAAACGACCCCTTGGTCCTGCGCTGACAACCCCATTGTGCCTCCTGCCCCAGCACAGATGCCTTGCCCAGCTCCCTGCCTTGGCACACCTCGGGAGCGCACTGCCAGCCCCGTTCACACCGAGCTCCTGTATTCCCCATGCGAGACACAGCAGAGCCGGAGATGCGGCAGACGGGAGGCTTCAGCTCTCCCTCCTCCCGGCACGTACGATCCTCAGAGGCTCCTGCTGCGAGTCCCGCGGGGGAGAAGGATGCTCAGCACAACGGAGAACATATGGGAATGTTTGGGTTCAGGTTCCGGACGAGATGCTCGCTGCATCTGGGCCCCTGAGCCCTGCTGCAAAGGGGGTATTGGCCCTTTGTGCCAGCAGAGCCCTGGCCAGGTGACACCAATACCACGGGGAGTCTGGCACCAGGACAGGGCTGGCGTGTTCCCGGCAAGCCCTTACCGTGGGGAGCCCACAGATACCCCCAGTCTTGTGTGGAGCACCCCTGGCACAGCCAAAATGGGGGCAGACCCCACTACCACGTTGGGGTGGGACCGCAGACCACACAGATCTGTGATAGCGGCTGACAAAAGCCACCTCCAGCACAGGGTCTGACTGTAGCTGCCCTTCACAATGCAGATAGGGAGATGAAAGAGTGCATTATGCAGAGAGACTGCCTACGGAGAGACATCGTGCACAGAGCCACTGCCAGTGAGAGCCCTTACACAGAGCGCTGTGGATACGGAGGTTAGACAGAGATGCCAAGGGATATTAAATCGCTCAGGCTGGAAAGAGAGCAAGCATGGAATTACACGCCAATCACGGCTTTCCATGGAAATGCTGTTTGGTCTCCATCCCACCGACACTGGAACCCAGAAACTCTGCTGGTACATGAGGAATACTTGTATTTCCGTGGGGGTTTCTTCAAATTTAGCCCAAATAGGATTTCAATTCTCAAAGGACCCCAGCAGCATTGGCTCCAACCTTTTCTTCCTCCTGCAAGGCTCTGTTTTTGGAAACCTAAATACAGAACAGGCACACACCCACTTTCCCAAGGTTTCCTGAGCCCCCAGCCTCTCTTCCCAGGGGACACCGGTGGCTCTGTCCCTGTGTCAGCCTTAGCTGCAGCCTGGCCCCTGGGAACAGCCCGCAGGCAGACACCAAACACCTTTCCCCGTCAGCCACACCAGAACCTTCCCGGGAGCAGCTCCAGGTACCCAGCGTGGGCTGACATCAGGATCCTCCTCTGGGTGTTTGAACAGATTTCCGTGTGCCCCAGCCAGCATTTCACCCAGCAGCAGCATGTCTCCAGCGTTATTCCCCCTGCCACCCACCCAGCAGCATTTCCCACGGGATAATGTGAACAGGCCTGTGGAGGGATGAGAGTGCCAGGAGTGATCCCAATCAGAGGGAGGCAGGACACATCTGTCTCAGCAATGTGGCTGTGGCAATGGAAAACGGTGTTTCTTGGGTGGGAATAAATTAACGAAGGGGGAATCTCTCCTGCCCACAGACAGGAGACGATGCTGTCCCCTCGCTAAGAGCCTGGAATCCCTGCACATGCCCCAGCTGGAACGCAGATAACTGGAGCATACCTCCCTCCTCGGGGTGGCTTTGGGCACGGCGGGGAGCAGAGTGACCCCCAGCCCGCGGGATGCATCTCCTCCCAGGCTGCCTGGCTCCTGGGGGATGACGGGCCAAGCCACGGGGCAGGAGGGAGCTGAGATGTCCCTTTGCCAAGGAGCAGCGCTGGCAGCATTGCTCGTGCCCATGGAGGACAGCACGGCTACGGCCTGCCAGCGAGTCAAGGCTTTGGGCTTCCCAGCATCACATCAGCTCCCAGCAACACCAGCTCCCCAACCCTGCAGGGAGCCACGTTACCTTGTGTTTCCAGATTTTCGCAGAGCTCTGATTTGGCCTCTCCGTTGGGGCGGAAACCTCCCTTCTGAGAGAACTTGTTGGACATGGTGGCTGCCGTCACTACTGCCTTTAGGCTCCGCTTGCGCTTGGGGACGTTCTGCTCCGGGTGGAAGAGGATGATGTACACCTTGGGCATGTAGAGCATGCCCAGGGACACCGAGGCACTCAGACTCACCGAGATGGTGAGCGTCGTGGTCTGGATGTACATCTGCAAGACACAAGGGCACGTGCTGAGACTCACCACGACTCTGCCGGATCCAGAAAGAGTCAGCTGGGAAAGGCGAGGAAACAGAGGAAGGTAGAATCATTATGGTTAAATAAATGAAGGGGTGAAGAGCCAGGGTTGGAAATGTTGGCAGTTTTGGATCTTTAACATCAGACTTGACTTGCTGTGTGGGTCAAGCTGCACCCGGAGAGGCCTCCGGCTCACTTCTGCTGTTTCCCCAACCTGTAAACACAGGGAGGCTGTGCCGGTGCCCTGACCTGTGTTTCGGGGCCCTGGCACAGCCTCCCTGAACCAAGACCTCTCAGCACCCATGCATGCTCCTGCAGCAACCTGCCAGCACCCCAACCCAAAAAACATCAACGGAGACAGAGCCCCTGCTCTTCACCCTCCCTCTCTCCTCCCCAGCGCTCACAGCACATTCCACCAGCCTCAGGGCAGGAGCTCCAACGCTGCGGTGATGGGCACAGCAAGGACACCCACTCCCAGGGCCCGGGCCAGGGCACCCCTCGCCCCCCCATCTCCCTTCAACAGGTAATTCCCATTCCCCAGCTGGATTCCTGGGCCGTTGTCATGTAAGTCACATATTACACACCGACGTTGCCTTTCTGCAGTCAAAACTAATTTCACGCTCACTGTCCAGGACTAACAGTGACAGATGTTTTGCAAAATGAAAGCCCATTAATCTGACTGTAGAATAATCCATTTTTCTATGGAAAGCGTTTGGCAGGCTTCTCACAAGCCAGGGGCATCTGAAGCAGGCGGCAATGGGAGGCAAAGAGACCCCTTCCCTCCGCCCATCCCTCGCCCCCCAAGCAACACAGGAGGCCGGGCAGGCAAGCCCCTCCATGAGCATCCCTGCTCCGTCAGCATCCCTACTCCTGGCACAGGGCTCCGTCCTCTCCAGCATCCTCTCCTCTACCGCATAGCTCACGTGCTGCATCTCTCCGGGCTGAGCAGGGAGAGGGCTCTGGGTCTTCAGGTGCCTTTACACACACCTTTTTTTCTTTTCCAGCTGTGGTCAGACGCCAGGGCTCTTTTTCAGATTGCTAACAAGGTTTTAGAAGGAGGCTTAAGGCAGTTTCTGAACTTTATCCCATAGCTCAGTCGCAGCGTGGCATCTGGGATTTCTTCTGCAGTTGTTTCACACGTGGGAGTTAGTACTGTGCAAGGTGGCAGGAACTGGAAGAGCTGGGGGAAGCCTGAGGGCTGCAGCAGCAGTGAGGACAGGAGGTCCCCACCTTCTCAGCTGCACACACTTAACTTTTCTGGAGTCAGTAGAACAAAAAGGTGACTGAGGACAGAAGCTGAGCACAGAGATTTTGCCCAGCTCCCGGGGGAGAAGGTGCATGGAGGTAGCTCCATCCCACGAGGCAACAGCTCCCGGCTGGGGCTCTCATCCCACCCCAGGACCTGCGGGTCCCAGCTGTGACCATGCAAAGAAAACAAACACATGGGCCCGAAGCGTTCCAACTCAACCCAAAAGAAAACAAGCAATGAAGCTCCTCCTGAGTCAACTGCAAAGTTTTGTTTGTCCCCAGAATAAAACCTCTTGCTGTCACATGGGCTGGTTTGTTTATTCCACCTTCTCTCTATATGCATGCAGAATCAATCTAGGCAGTTTTTGGAAATAAAAATGTCATTTCATCAAGGAAAGTCAAAACATATCGCCAGAATATCTGGGCTTTTTTTTTTTTTTCTCCTTGCCTTTTTTTTTTTTTTCCCTGAAACTCTCCAGACATTGCCACAAGTTCCCTGGACAGCAAGGACCAGACTTGCTGGGAACGAGGGCAGCACTAGCACACCAACTCCAAGCACCCCAACCCCTGTCCCGAGGACAGGCACAACTCTGCTCAGCACCATCATGATACCCCATGGGACACGACTGAGACTCCCCAGCCCTTCCCCTCCCCAGCTCCCCTGCCTGCCCGCCCTCCTGCTCCTCAGCAGATGCCTTTCGGAGGAGCTTCACTTTTCAATACAGCAATTTCCATATTTCCTGCCTCTGCAGCGACTCCCACCCGTGCCTCGGGACTCGGAGGCGTTTCAGCGAAGAGGGAGAGAGCAGCTGAGCTTGAGCTCAGACAAGACGTCTCCGTGCACGCTTCCCCCTACACGCCTGGGTCGGGGCTCCATCTCCCAGTGCCACCGGGGACTCCCCTCCACCAAGAACCCAGATGGCACCAGCTCCAGGCTCCCCATGCTCCCCCCTCCATCTCTTAGCCCTCCTCAAACCTCTGGAGCACTTTTGGGGTCTCACAGGGCCACCGTGGCTACCTTCACCCTAGTGATACATTTGCGAGAAGCAGCCCCGTTTTCTGTGTTAACCTCAACAGCTTTGTGTCACACCACAGCAAGTCTCTTTTCAGCTTAGAGAGAAATATTTTTAGCCTGGAGTCTAAACACAGCCTTGAAGCACTGCACAGTTAACCTTTTGCCACATCAAAAAGTGACCATTTCTCACGATTTTGGCTCCCTCTCTCTTAATTGGTTTCCAACTCAGAACCCCACTTTGCCCCTCTGTTAACGACACTTGAGCTGCCTCCAAAGCCCTTTGAGGTGTGCGCTGCAGTTATCAAAGAAGTTACAGCTCCTGGTTCAGCAGCATCCGCTGCTCCGTGGATAAGATCAAAGAACACAGCCAGTCTCTGACTCAGGACGATGACGCTGTGTCGAGGGACGGCAGCAACCCTAAATGACCCAGCCCAAGTTCCCAAGCCCAGCGCTGTGCTCAGGCTTTGCCCTGGGGCTGGATGAGCCTGTCCTGCCCCGAGGGGCGGGTAGCCCACGCTCAAGTCACAGCCCTGCACAGCTTGTGTTTGTCCCAAAGCCAATCTCTGCCATTAATTGGCAACCCCCACCTCTAAATCCAGGCCTGACCCAGCTACGCGAGATTCTGCATGACCACAGGTGCTGGGGAAGGGAAAACCCACTCAATCCTCATCCAGCGCTGCTAACCAAACCACTGGATAGGCTTTCTCATTCCTTCTTCTCTCCTTCTTTTCCCTCGCTGAAAGCAAATGTGATAAACAGAGAACCAGACAATGACACCACTGTTCAGCTGCCGCCTTATCAGCGCAGGAAATTGTCTCTTTCTTTAGATCCTCTGTTATTGCTATTTCTGTAATCCGCTGGGATCGGCAGGGATAAGAGGTTCTTTTGAGAAAAGGCTTGGGGGACTTGTTATAATAATATGCCACCTCCATGCAAAGTTGTAGGCACAAAGTAAAGCAAAATAAAATAAAAATGGAGATTTTTATCCAGCTCTTCCAGGCCATGAGGCAGACTTGGCTGCAAGCTCAGACGGGGTCGGGGCAGAAGTGCTGGGTGGCGTTTGGAGGTGTGACTCTGCTCCATGGCATGCTCAGGACTCGAGCGAAACTCCAGCTGTGCTCTACAGGGAGAACAACAGCCCAGCCGATGCTCCTGGCTCTTCTTTTCCCAGGTGTGCTGACCCTCCACGGAGCCCAGCGCGGCCCCGGTCCCGGCAGCCACGGGGTGAAGGTGAGGGGATGAGGGGACCCCTCCCCACTGTGCCCTGCCGAGCATCCTGGGCAGCACCAGCACCACCACAGGGTGATGCCAATGCCAACACCCCCAGTTTTCACCCCAAGGGTGGAGCCAGATCCTCTGGGCAGGCAGCGTAATGACACCTTTTTGACCTTTTTCTCCCCCAAGACTGCAAACCAGCAGCTAAAGCTCCGAGGCAGCACCGAGCACCCGATTCCTCCGACTGCCCCTTTGAGCGCATGCATCGCCCTTCAGCCGCGGCCTGGAGATGCTCAGAGCTCGCATCCCACGGCAGCACGGCCGAGCGCCAAGCTGAAACACCACAGACCCCTCCGGGGATTGCTCAGCGGATGCCGTGGCAGCAGCAGGCTTTGAGAAAGAGAGCTGCGTCCGAGGGGAGTTGGGAACATCACTTTTTCCGCCTCTAATCAGCTTGTTAGCAGCCTAATAACAGAGAAGCCCTGCACATTACAAGCCCCCGAAGTGAGGCACAGCCTGTTGTCGAATTGCTGCCTGACAGCCAGCTTTCGGCAGCCCTAAATTATCCCATGACAAGCTGCAGTGAAGAGGTGAGCAACCTTGCGCATAATCTACAATCATTATCATTTCCATCTTTATTACCCACAGTATGCCGAGCACATTAAGGAGGCTTTAAGGGAGCTTTTGTTTTGCAATAATTTCTTAAAAAACCTGCTTTCTTGTTAGTATCTCCCCTGCCATCTCATCAAAATGGAAATGCTGCAAAAGGCTCCATTTATTTCCTTTAATTCTCCTTCACACCCAGTCAGTGTGGGCTGGCTTGGTAGAGACTTTTTGGTTGAGCCAAGGTTAAAGGTGCCTGTGCAGACCCGGCCTCCTCGAGGGGTTTGATGCTCTGAGCAGACACAGCTCTCCAGGACACATCTGAAACTCTTGTGTTCACAGCAAAAGATCTCTCAGCAAACCACCCCTGGCCCTTTTGCAGTAGGTGTTTCCAAAAGCTGTGGTGTCAGCAGCTCAGCATCATGGGGGACACACTCAGAGGAAATTATCCCAGTCGTGATGGGACCAGAGAGGGAATCCAGGCAGTGGGTCACTCCGGGGATTTCCAGGGAATAGCAGCATGAGGTTTATTTGTCACAGGCAGCTCTGGGCTGGCAGGCGCGAGCTGTTTGCATTTAACATAAATACGATTCTTGTTTTGGCTGGCAGGCAAAGGGGATTTGGGTCTCATTCATGAGATTTTTCTTCTTTGTTCTCACTCCCTCTCACTTGAGCACAGAACTTCATCCCGGCTGGCTTCAGTCCCGTGGGTACCGGCACGGGGACCACCCTCCACGAGCCAAGGACAGGGAGGAGAACAGACAGACAGTTGTTTCGCAGCACAAACCCACCTCTGGGATTATCTGGCCTGGCCTTGTCTACACAGTGTGCGAAGTCACATTTGGAGTCACAGGGGATGCTCGCTCCCCAAGCCCCTCCGCGAGACAGAGCTGCTCTGCTCCCCCCGCAGCTCTGTGCCACCCAGCCGAGCAATTTGTTGTCAGTGCCATGTTGCCAAACACAGAGGTGAGGTGTTAATTAAAATCACAGCAAAATGGTAATCGAGTGAGAAGTCACAAGCTGCCGCGTGCCCTGGCACAGGAGGGGATGCACTGGGGGGGAGGTTGCTGTGCTCCCTCTCCTTTGCCCATGCCCTCCACTGCTTCCAGCTCTCAGGGATTTCAGAGAGCAGCTCTATCTCTCCAGCCTCCATCACTGACTCAGCACCAGGAAAAGGTGGTCACTGGGCAGTACTCAGTCCCTTTCCCATGCAGAAATGGTGCTCGTCACAGTGGGGACCTGGATCTGCCCTGGGGACTCATCCTCCCTCAGCCCACGCAGCAGCAGCACTGCTACCCTGTCCAAATCCAGGCAGTGGGGTCAACAGGGCACAAGAAAACAGAGGGAGAGGGACAAAATGAAACAGGAAAGTCTCTACTCCCCAGTAGAAACAAGAGATTTGCAAATCAAGTCTTTCCACCACTATTCCCAAGCTGGCAGGACCGCAGAGAAGCACCCGTCCTTGCTTAGGACATGCCAGCCTCTCTCAGCCCCCTTCCTTGCAGCCCACAGGGCCACCAGCCAGACCTCTCCCCTCCTCCCTTACCTTTTCCGCCGACTGCGATGTCCCAAAAAATATAGGGATGAAGGCTAACCACACAATGCAAGTAGTGTACATGGTGAACCCGATGGGTTTGGCTTCGTTAAAGGTCTCTGGGACCCCGCGGGTCTTAATAGCATACACAGTGCAGGTGACCATGAGAAGCATGCTGTACCCAAGCAAACAGATGAGGGAGAGGTCCGAAATGTCACATTTGAGGATGCCCCGGGCAAAGTGGGGGTTTGTAGTCCGCTGGTCCTCGTAGTCAATGACAGAGTGGGACGGGTCCACGATGAACCAGATGCAGACGCCCACGAGCTGCAGCGAGATGAGGCTGAAGGTGATGACCAGCTGGGAAGCGGGGCTGATGAACCGGGGGGCACTCACCGACTTCTTGCCCTGCTCGAAGATGCGGTAGATGCGGTTGGTCTTAGTGAGCAGGGCGGCGTAGCTGATGCTCATGCCGAGCCCGAGGAAGATGCGTCGCAAGGAGCACGTGCTCAAGTCAGGCTCAGCGATCATGAGGAAGGTGGTGGCGTAGCAGAGGAAGATGCCCGTCAGCAGGACGTAGCTCAGCTCCCGCCCTGACGCCTTGACGATGGGCGTATCGTTGTAGCGCACGAAGGTGACCACCACGAAGAGCGTGGCGATGATGCCCACGATGGCGATGAAGACGGGCACCACGGCCCAGGGCGAGCTCCACTCCAGCTTGATGATGGGGATGGGGGTGCAACTGGTGTGGTTCTCGTTGGGCCGCTCGTTGAAGTGGCACCGCTTGCAGTGGAACTCGTCCAGCTGGTACTGGTAGCCATCGCAGCGCTCGCAGTGCCAGCAGCAGGGAATGCCCTTCACCAACTTCTTCCTCTCGCCTGGCTTGCAGGGCAGGCTGCAGATGGAGCTGGGGAGCTGGCTCCCGCCCCCCGGCCACAGCATGCTCTCCACCTGCGGGGCGAGATGGCACTGGCCCCACTGATGCTCGAGCTGGGCATCTGTCAAGCACCCCTGGGGGTATGGGGGGATGCCCTCTGCTCGTGGCAGGGTGGCCCAGATCCAGCCCCTCGCCCCATCAGTACATCCCATGAAGGACCCCAGCCCTACCCAGCGTGGGGACGCGGAGGCGGTGAAGCTCTCCATCGGCCTTTTGGGCAGATTCATTACTAGAAACCCAAAACAAAGTTCCTCCTTCCCTGGGAAAACACCCTCTGCTCTGTTCTGGCTGCTTATCAGAGCTGGAAAGCTGGATGCTCATGAGATATGGTCACATGCACTGATGATGGGTCACCGTGGCTGAACCACAAGTGTATACCCAGGGACACCCTCCCCTCCGACCCTCCCCCAAGTTTGGCTGCCTAACTTTGCACCCGTGGGCTCCCTGGCACCCAGCTGGGTTTGTTACACCCTACGTGGCTTCGATGGGTGCGGGAGAAATCTGCAGGACCTTCCCCTTGGCACGGACCGTGCACGGCCACGCCACAGGCTCCAGCCAGCCCCCAGCCTTACTTTTAGGTGGAGGTGGTCAGTCCACTGCCCGATGACTTTGTATTCCGGAGTGGAGTTCCTGATCTGGTACTGGTAGATGTCGTAACGCCCTGGCGCGTCTCCGTTCTCGTTGAACGTCACAGGAGTCCCAGCAATGCCTGCAAGAGAGGGAGGGCTCAGCACCCACAGCACCCGCAGCACTGGGTGTCCTGGGTGATGGTGTCGAAGGGGTCTCTGGTTTGCTGCTTCCCCCTCGACGTGGGGTTTCTCACTGCTGGGAGTGCCGCAAGCTGCCAGCGTGGGCACAGGGTGGCGGAAGCAACAGGGGAAAAGAAAAGCAACCCCAAACCCAAGTTGGGTGCAGGGACCTTCTGGTATCGACCCACTGACCCCCCCCAGGAGCTGGAGCTCACCGAGCGATGCCAGGCACCGAGAGCTGTTACTCCAGCCAGTCTACTACTGCTTCTTTTAAGAAAGGGGGGAAAAGCAGCTTTAAACTTAAATCAAGTGAACTGTGCAGATAAACACTAATGAAAGGAAGGAAGAGAAAAATCAAGCAAGAGGGGAAAATAAATAAAAGAGACACTGCAGAGGAGATCACAGAGTGGAGATAAATAGAAGTAATAAGGAGGACAAGACAGAAAATGTTTATTAAGGAGATAGAGTGGAGGAAAAGATGCATTTCCACGGGAGATTTGAAGATAGACAAGGACATGGCAGTGTGATTCAGCAGGACCTCTGCCAGCTGTGATGCGAGGAGGCAGCAGTGGGGAGCGAGGGGGGGAGAGGCCAGGCAGGCAGGATGGCAGGGTAAGGGCAGGATTGCCTCTGGGTTACTCTCCAAAGGCAGATCCAAAGGAGATGTGGAAGCTCAGACCTCCTCATCTGCCGATCTGCTGCAAAACCATCCCGTCCCTGCACCCCGCTTTTGCAGTGCGGCGGGTGCCAAATGGTAACAGGAACAAATTGTGGGTGCTGCTGTGTGACCCATAACAGGGGACAGCCCGAGACACCCAGCCCCACGGGGCCGTTCCTCCCCACCGCCCCGGGGACGGACAGACCTGAGAAGTTGACATTGCGGATGTACTTGAGCAGCTCCACGCCGTCCACCGGGTCCATCCTGGGGCACAGCCCCACCTTGCCGGGGCACAGGTTCTTGTGCATGTTGTGGAGAGCGTGTCCCATGGCGTAGACGGCGTCGATGACAAACTGAACCTTGCCCTCCTGCTCGTACGAGGAGTCCTGGCCGATCCGCTCTCGGTCTGCGGACACACGGAAAGCAGGGCTGCCATCTCCCTGCCGTCCCAGCCATTCCCCGCAGGGACATTACCTCTGCAGCCAAACCCTCGTGAAAAAAAGCCCACTCTGGACTAAAGCAGCTGGAATCTCCAACCCCATTCCCAAAACTACAAACCCACCAGCCAGCCAGGGCATACCTCTTTCCCAGCGAGAAGCTTATGCTACCAAGGCATGCCCCAGGAAGGAGCAGCCGGGTAGAAACGCACCTCAAACACCACCAAACTCCTCCCCAAACAAACGCCACATTGCAGACGTGTTTCGCAGTGCCAGCTCAAGGCATCGGCTGTGTCTGCCCTGCCGGGGCTCAGGTCTTGAGCTGCAAGTCCTCCCATCACCTCTGTGTCCCTTGTCCAGATGAATGCTGCGGCTTTCACACCAGCCCCCCTGAGCAGCACTCCGGGAAGGTTTGGGGTACCTAACCTGGCCTCTGCAAGCAGGAGGAGGGTGATGTGCAGCCAAGAAACACATTCACTGGGGAAATACCCAACCAACTTCCCTGTAACATAGTTCTGAAAATGTGGGTGCTGGCATCTGGCTGTGCTTCCAAGAGCCCTCAGGATGTCACGTCTCAGTGCCACGGGACACCCCCGTACTCCCAGGTCCCCCAGCGGGACGTGGGCTGGGCTGTGATCGACATCCCATCCTCACCCCCGTGGGCTGACCTCCTTCCTCTTGCCGGGAGCTCCCATCGGGTCAGACTCTTACCAGTGGCATCAAGGGATTGCCAGGCAGTATCCATCACTGGCTGCCCGTCCTTCAGCTCAGTCCCAAAGCCTCCTGTCACCCTGCTCCCCTTGTCACCTCCTGCCACCCTCCCACGCCGCTGACCCTGCAGCCCTTTGCAGCCTCCCCAGCCATCCCAGCTTGCAGGATCCTGCAAGGATCTGGTAATTACCAGTGACAGCTGCCTGCCTCTCCTGTCATAACCGCCCTTAATGGGACTAGAAACATGTTAATCATTTAGCAAAAGACACCGATTAATGTAGCACGCTGTTAATTACAGCTAAGAAAGCGTCTCCCATGGGGTGACACCGCAACGGAGAGCCATGGCCTCTGCGCCTCCATCACTGCCTCTGCGGCACGGCCGGGCACCCCGCCAGGCCACAGCTCCTTCAGCAACAGCTAAAGGGAAGGAGGATTCCTCAGGGAGCCAAAAGCACAGCCTTCATCCTCCAGAGAGGCAGAGGCATCCTAGAAAGCCATCCAAGGGTGTCCAAAATTAATTCCGGCTCCACCGCGCACGGATGCTTCCTGATGCAAGGTGGGGATTTACGGTGACTGCAGGGACCAGGGCACAGGGCCTGTGCAGCCAGAGGCACAGCCAGGCAGCGGCTGATCTCCTCCCTCCCTGCTGTGGAAGGTGGGATGAAGCCGGAGCTGGATGAGGAGCAAATCTCCGCCGAGTGGGGACGGCCCCGAGAGCTGCACGCCCGGAGGTCCCTGCGCTGGGACAGGGAGCAAAACGTGCTGCTGACAAGACACTAAAGCAAATTGATAGCGAACTGACCAACGAGAAAAGATGACATCAAGGAGGTGAATTTATAGCCCATCCTTCAAAGTTATAAAAATGTTTTTGGACTACGTGGAGATTACTCATGTGAAACCCGTCAAGTTATCCTTTCTTCCACATTATTGACAAGAACTATTAATCTTCTCCCTCAACTTTGGGCCTTTCCCCGCATTCATCTCTCAAGGCACAGGCAAGCCACTCTATCTTGTCAAGATAATTACCCATTAAAAAAAGGGTATAATAGACTGTCCAGGGGCCCTGAGCCTGTGGGTATGTCCCAGCCCCGCTGCCACCCACGGCACCATCCCACCGCCCTGCAGAGACTGCTGAGCCTGGGGGATTCGCAGGACCCAGGACTCGTCCCTTCCCGGCTCCTCGGCTTCCTAGCAGACATCTCAAATCCCACCCAGGTCCCAGCAAGTGAAATACAACCCGCTGTGATAACACAGCCTGCAGAGGCTGGATTTGCTTCCCAAACATCCCTCTGGCTTGAAGCGAGCAGCGTCAGCCCGGCGTGGTGGGAGAAGCCGGCTCCAGTGCCAAAACCGAGCCGTTGCAGATAAGCAGACGTCTCCTGGGCTGTCTGTCGGGCACCTTGCCCCGGGCCCCAGCTGCTTTTTGCAGACAGGAATTAGGCTGCTGCACAGAGCGGACAACATGGAGCAGAAAAGCTGAGGCTCGTTCCCGACATGGAGACAATAAATCTCTGCCAAACTCGCAGTAGATCAGGGCCACAAAAGGGATGTGACCCCACTGATTGTAATAGCAGGGCCGTGCATCGTTCTACAGGGCTGATAATTAATTTTCAAGTGTGTGACGAGCCTCCCCAGGCACCCCTCAGAGGATGGACGCAGCTATCTTCTCAAGCGGTGGATGAGACGGGATTAGCATCAATTCCTATCACATCGCCAGCGCCAGCTTTTGGCAGGAGTTAATCAAAATTGCTCACACTGCTGCTCCAGATTGCTGGGGGACGGTGTCACCTCTGAGTCTCCGAATCTCACGGGTGCTGGCAGCAGGCCCCAGCACCCATCGCCGCGTTTTCGAGCTGGGTGAGCCCATCCGGGGAGCGGGGACTGTGTGTGTGTGTGTGTGTGTGTGTCCCGATGTGGGATGCTCACTGCAAACGTCTGTCTGCAACGAGGGCTGGAGCAGCCCTCGCAGCGAGGCTGGCAGTGCCTCTTTGGGCAGCTGGTGGGTCTGTAGGAAAGCTGAGCAGAGGCACTGCCGGGACGCCTCTGCCCGCTCAGACCCGGCCTCGGTCAATAGGAGACTTTCCTCGGTCAATAGGAGACTTTTATCGTCTTAACTACCAGGTGAGCAGCACAAATGCTCCTCCGTTGGCCTGGCTGGGGCACACTGTGCTGGGAAACAGCCACTGCCACAAAAAAAAAAAACCATATTAAGAAAAGATTGGAGAGGAGCAAAACAGAAAGGGAGAAGAGTATGAGGAATCACAAATAAAGAAGGAAAATCAAATAAAACCTCCTCTCCCCGCCGGCCACGTTGCTGCTCTACATCTATCCACAGTCTAGTCAGGCGGAGGTGAGCGCACAGAGAAATCCCCAGCCCTGCTTCAAAGCAGAGTTACCATCCAGCCTTGCTAAACGAAGGCCATTAATGAGCTCACCTGGAAAGAGATCAGCCTGGGAGCATCCCGCAGTCCCCATGCGGGTGGCAGGTGGGGGGGACACAGCCCAAAGCTGTGCCCCGTCCTCCTGCCCTTGGCACCCCCTCGGCCCGGCAAACCCGGCGCTGCCATCGGCTCCTCCGTCTCCACTCGCAGCACCCCAGCACCTCCCCGTCTGCATCTGCACGTGTGTGAATTATTAACGAAGCGGCGGCTGGCAGGATCCTTGCCAGCCTGGCCAGCCGGGCACGAGCGGGGCTGGCTGCCCCGCGGGAGCCTGCCCAACCCAGGAGGGTCAGGGATGCAGCCCGGCGAAGGGAGCTTGGAGGTTGGGGAAGGATGCTGAGGAGATCCTACTGCAAAAGCAGCTGGGAGATGGGTGCTGGCCTGATCCTGGTCCCAGCAGGACAGCCTGAGGATGGGTGCGCCGGTCCTGATGGATGCTAGGGCTGGTCTCGGGGATAACATGAGCAGCTGCCAGCAGGAATTGCCCCAAAACCAAGTGCCCACCCCAGCCCTCGCCCCTCACCTTCCTCCCAGCTCTCCCACACATGAACGAGAGCCATGAGCTGTCCTGTTGGGTGGTGGGACCCTTCAGTTTGGTTTTGGGGATGCAAAAGCAAGCAACGCTGGAATTTCTCTGTGCATGTTGGGCTCCACTCAAACTTGAAGCTCGTGGGGAGAGTCAGTACAATTCCCTCCAGAAAACAGTCCCAAACAGGACATTTGCATCAGCCGTGCAAAGCAGGAATGTGTGGAACTGCACAGGCTGGTTATTGCTTCATCATGCATTATTTCCCCTCTCCATTTATCTGCCAAGCAAATGTTCAGGCGATAATTTATTTGCTGACAAATTCAGATAATTTAAAGACAGTTCCTAGGACATTTGCCATATCGTGGTTTCAGCTGCCTCCACTAATACCTTGGCCCTGAAATATTGCTTGTTTAAATGCTACATTACTATGAAGATGAAGAGATCAGCGGTTTGCAGGACCTGCTCATGCATTTCCTGGTGCCAGGGATTTCTTGATGCAATCAGAAAAGATGAGGAGCTCTCAACTACCCAAGGCCACGGCCACAGGCAAGTTTTCTTGCATATCCTTGCTGCTTACCAAGCTCACACCTATGCATTAGCCACAAGTCTACTTGGGGAAGCTGCAGCACTGAAAAGCCCTTGTGGGGACAGAAGTGGCCCCAAATCATCAGCTGAACATTTGGGGAATGCCTGAAAGGGAGAGGATGTAGAAGCACCATCCCTCATCCGCAGAGGTAAAAGTGGGGGAAAAAAAAAAAAAAAAAAAAAAAACCTTAGGGATCACACTTTCCAGGCACAACCAGGTCCCTTCACCCGCTGGCATGCCACAGCTTCCACAGACATCCCTCCCAAGGAAATGTGGGGGGCACACGCAAATGTCCCCAAGTCCTGCCACATCACAGCCTGCGAGCCGCCGCATCATTATCTGTCTTCAGCCGGTGCCAGGCAGGCAGTAAATCTCTCCCGTCTCTCAGTAAACATGTCACCTCTCTGAGCCTCCAACCATCACCTCGGCAGCAGCGCTGTCAGCAAGACAGATCCCCTGGTTGCCTTGTTTACTGCATTAATCCCTACAAGCCTCTTTTAGCTGGAAACGGCTAAAAATGCACAGTGGGGGTTGAGAAGGGGCTCGGGGGGGGGCCTGGGATCGGGCTCTGCCAGGACAAGGTTCCCTACCTGGAGGGGCACATCAGCAAAGCAGTTTGCAAGGAGACGGCGGGCAAATGCCACCCCTGCACGTGCCCCCGGGTGATCACCCCCTCTCCAGGCACCCCGGCACCCTCCCGTGGGGTGCCCGGTAGCACCCTCCCTGTCGGCATGGGCGCATTGCGGCCGCAGCCTCAACACTGGCTGAGCGAGAGCTGAATCCTGACCCTGTGCAAATTAATTGGGCTCATTTCTCTGCAGCCACCCCAGCTTTTACCCTGCTCAGGTGAGACAGGAGCTGCTTGCGAGGCAGCAAGGGCGCACCGGTGGCTTCATGCCTTACATGGGACAACGGTGCTTCTGCCAAGCACACGATGGGAAACAGACAGTTGTCCAAATGCTGCGAAACAATGCAGAATTCAGCCCCAAATCCCCCAAATCTGGGTGGGTTTGTACCCGCAGAAGGCACAGCCAAGGGAAGGGAGACGTGCAAGAAGTGTGCATGAGAGGGAGCGGCCCTGGGAGCTTTGCAGAGGGACCGTGCCTTCGCTCACACACAAACCAAGCAGGCTCCACACGCTTCCTAGATCACACACAGCACACAGGGATGCACAAAAGTTCTTTTGTGCAACACTCCTGTCCACTTCTAAGCGAGCCACTGCCGTCACAAGCCCAACAGACACCCGAGTGCCCACGCTGCAGAAGCGCCAGCGTTTCTTCAACCTTCCCCAAATTCCCAACCTGGCTTTTTGCTTAGACCAAAAAAAACACACTCCCAACTGAGACCGCCACGCAGGGAGCATTAATTGCCACGTAGCTGCCTTGAGTTGGGCAGGCAGCTCCGGAGCAATAAGGATGTGACTGAACCGAAAGGCCAGAAGGGGAAAGCAAGCAAAACTTTTCTAACACCTGCCCTGAGGTCTCTGCCATCATCTTCATGTCCCCACGCACTCCATGCAATACAGCCCCACATGCCCACGAGCATCCACTCGCCCACGCCATCCCCATGACACTCACTGGTGCATTTCTTGATGCTGCTGCCCTTCTTCAGTGCGTGCCGGCTCAGCTTGCAGTGGAAATTTTCCTCCCAAAACTCTGCAAACCAGATGTTTCGGCGGTTGTTGTCCAGTGTCCTGCTGGAGAAGTAGCGGTCGAAACCTGCCCAGGGAAGAGGGGACGGAGGGGATAAACCTCTGGGATGGAAGAGAGATGCTTAAAATGGCCCAAAAATTCCCAGACAGAGGGGAAGGAAGGTCTTGTGGGCAACAGGGATTAGGGACTTGTAAGAGTGTGGTGGGTTTGTGTCCAAGCTGTCACCCAGGCAAAGTGGCAGGCTGTAAAACCCACTCAGGGAAGACCCACTGCAAAACAAAGAGTCTTTCACCGCCAAAACTTTGTGGTTAAGGGGTTGCTATCAGGGGAACAGCCAACCCAGGGGGAAGCTGAGGGAACCCACCGAGCGGAGCCCCTTACCTCTGACAGAGACCCGCTTGGGCAGGATGGTGACGGAGCCCTCGGCCACCTCCTCCAGGTGCAGGACTGGGGAGATTTTGGAGCCCCAGCTGTCCGAGCCCATCCAGATGAAGTGTCCCGTCTGGTTCGCCCTCTTGGCCGCCTCCAGCACCCTTCTGCAGAGAGAAGCAACAGGAGCTGGCACTCGCCGGCACCAAAGGGCCAGGTCTCCAGCTCCATGTCTGGCCCCAGGGAAGCGGGGATGCTGGCACGGGGCAGGGCACAGCGCTGGTGGCATCTCCTGGGCTTGGTCAGCACCAAGTGCACGTGGATACACGAGAGCAAACCATTCTGCTCAGCACCTGCACCCTCTGTCCTCCCCAGCCCGGGCAAACAGGCTGTTTCTCCCACTTCGTTTGCATATTTGCTGACTGGTAATTGAATTTCCCCCTTAATTACCCAACATTAGGAGGAAAAAAAAAAAAAAAAAAAATCAGGTTATGCCGCAGCAGGCAGGAAAAACAGCAGCACCGGAGAGCGTGCATGTGCTCTCAGCTCCTGTCAGCATTGCAAGCCATGCAGAGAACCAGCCAGTGCTGCCAGTGCCCCAGCTAGAGCTAAACTGGGCTCTGCTGGGCTCAACTGGGCAGCTGAGCAGCAGTGGGGAGCTGGAGATGCCACCCGTCCTGCTGAGCATCCCTCAGCACGGCCAGACACTCAGCCGCACACGCTGGCATGTTCCACCGGTGCCAGCCAGTTCAGAAAGTCTTAGTAGGTGGATGGGAGCTTTCCTGGATCCGGATCCGACCCTCTGGGCTCTTTTTTCCCAGGGCTCGCCATCCCCTTGGTGGCTTGCATGGGTCCCCAGCCCCACGGGAGCGGGGTCTGGGGCAGCTTCAATTCCCTGTGCAGCGAGGAGGCAGGTTTGCAACTCACCCCCCGCCGTTGGGAGCTGATCATTTCAAGTCCAGATGGCATTTGAAACACATAAGGGGGAAAAAAAAAAAACAAAACCAAACAACAAACAAACCAAAAAAAAAAAAAAACCACCCAAAACAAAACAAAAAACATCAACAAAAAAAAAACACATCACGCCCCAGGTCAGCAAAGCCGTGTCCTGCTCCGAGCACAAGCAGCATCTCCAGCTGCCCGCAGTCCTCGTGCGGGGCAGGATCTCTCCAGGGCACGTTCTTGTGAGATTGGTGATTTACACCTGATCTGAGCCAGGCAGAAATTCGAGCAACAACCACCTCCGGACCGTCTTGCTCAGCAGTTTGGCCCCGCACATTTCAGGAGAGGCAGGACACCGTCTTCCAGGCTCCGCAGCCCGAGCAGGCACCGCGGGTTGGGATCACAGCAGTCCCCATGCCCAGGCTAAACCCACACTTACCCGGTGTGAGGTGGGTGTGTGTAAACCACTGCTCATGGGATGTAATCCTATTTGGATGGGTAAATGTTTACAAACCCGTTAATGGGGCTTGCCATTTACACAGCGAGGTAAATCCCCCGTTTCTCACCACACACCCGCGTAAATGTCAGGTTTGCAGACATTTCTATTAAGGAAGGAAAAAAGAAACTCGGAGCGTTTGCACATCTGATGTAAACTGATTTAAAATCGCAGTTTACCCACATTTACATAATGTTTGCTGATTAATAAATTAGATACTTAGGAAATCAGGGGTAGTTCCATGTGAATCATTCTGCTCCATAAACAGGAGCTGCAAGACATGACTTCGCCTGCGGAGCAGCTCATCACCTCGAAGTGTGGCTGTGTCCCCAGCCCCGATGGGCAGGCAAGGCGGCAAGGGGGGATCCCCAAAAGGCCCCCCTGGATCTGTTCCTCTTCCGTGCTGGGGGCTGAGGCTGCACAGCAAAGAGCAAAGCAGAACCGGTGCCTGGATCCTGCCCCAGTCGGGGCTCAGCGAGGTCCCACGCCAGCGCTGAGCCAGCTCGTGAGCGGCGTGAAGCAGCCGGGTGGTGACAGCAGGGCTTCCCAAAAGCCAACAGAAAGCGGATTTCTCCTCCTTTGAGCTCTGCGTTGCTGTGGTTTGACGGCAGCAACGTGCCAGGCGGCCAGCCCTGAGGTCAGCGCTGGTGGGTCCCTGCTGCAGGTGCGTCTGTGCCACGCTGCAAGGTGCATCCTCTCCCCTCTGCAGCCACGTCCTGCAAAGGCAGCTACGCAGGGCACATCTGCTCCACCTTGCAGGCACATCTGCACACAGCAGGCGCGCTCCGCTCCTGTTGCGGTGCCCAGCTCCTTCCGTTTAGCATCCTGCATCCCACCCCCGGCCAGCAGCACGCGTAAAGCGCACGTCGGGCTCAGTGCAGGCACCCTGAAGCGCATCCCTCCCCGCCCCAGCCTCCCCTCCCAGCCAGGCCGGCCCCTCCGCACCTGATATCATCTTCGTTAGCGAAGATGATGACGGCCCGTGCGTGGGAGGTCTCCAGGAGGCGGCGGATGATCTTGTCGAACTCTCCCGGCTTAGGCTCCCGCGGGATCTTGACGGACTGGGCCACGCACACCCCCCCTGCGGCAGAGAGCCCTGGCACTGAGACACCCCACTGTCCCCATTCCCCGGGGACAGCCCCTCTCCCACGGCTCCTCAGCCCCACAGCAGGCCAACGGGGGTCTCCCCAGCTCCCCTGCACCCCAGCCACAGTGAGGGGCTCAGCACCCCACCATGTCCACAGCCCACTGCCCCCAGAGCCTCCCTTCCCACCACCCAGCCACCCGGGGCATGTACCTGAGCCCTCCCTTCACCCCTCTTCTCCCTCACAGCTCAGCCCTCCTGTGGCACCTTCCGTCCCATCCCACATCTCATCTCTGCCTTCCACCCACTCCTCTTGGTACCTGTCACCTCGAGCCACAACCACACCACACCCTGTCCCCCCGACAGACACACAGTCCCATCCCGGAGGCTCAGAGAGGATTTTCCAGCCAGCTCCAAGCGCCAGCCCCTCACCAGCCCAGGACTGGGTTTTGCAAAGGGCTCTTCATGTGCAGTGGTCAAACACTGGCAAAAACAGCTCATGGGAAGAAGAGATGATGGGCTGCAGCCCTGGAACAAGCTCTTCACTCCCAAGACAGCAGCCTGGCCCTGCAAAGGGTTTCATTCCCATCCCTGCAGCACCAGCTGAGCTCCCAGCTCAGCTTTCCATGGGGCGATTGCAAAAGCAGCTAATTAAAATTAAAAGCGACAAGGGGAAGCTGGCAACTGGAAGAGTCCCCACACACTGCTGCTGGGCTCCCAGCCTCCAGCTTTGAAAAGCCAGAGCCCTCCTGCTCCTGCATTTTTGCAGATGCCAATGAAAAGAGAGATGGGAGAGAAAATTAAACATCGCGGGACCTTCTGGATGTAATTGATGGTCTCAATTTGCATAGTAAATGACACGGCTGATACCTTGCCTGCCACTAAAAGATCCCCACTTAAGCAAAGGTCAGAGTAATTAGCACATGGTCGCAGGGAGAGCTTTCCCAGCTTAGTGCCCTGGAGAGGAGCAGGGGGAGGACGGGATGGGGAGAGGCATCGAGGCAGAGGCCTCTGGGATGGGACAATTTGCTCCTTCTCTCAGGGCTGGAGGAAAATTAGAGTAATTTGGCCCCTTGCAGCCAAATGACAGAGAGGGGGATGGATCTGATGGGTCCTGAGCAAACAGAAAGGGAGGTTTGCAGGGATGAGGATAACAGCATCCCCCAGCAAGTGTACGCTGGCTGGGGGAGCATCGCCTGACCCTGCCCTGTGCAAACCAGGCACGGAGAGGGGGGGTGGGTTTAGTTTTGGTTTTGTTTTTTTTTTTTTTCCTATGGTAAAAAATTGGGCCAATTTGCTGTTTCTTTCCCATATGGGGAGCCAGATGGATGGAGAGGAGGGAGTTGGATAAACAGACTCCCGGACAGACAGATCAGCCAGGCAAGTCGGGCAGCAGCAGGCAGTGCCGGTAGGACAGGCACGTCCCTGCCTGGGGGGGCCCCCGTCACCACCAACCCCCGGCCAGGCCAGGGTGGCACCGGCTGTGCCGCCAGAGACTGCGGCTCCAGCTAAGGAGCTGGTGCAGCTTAATTACAGTTTCCATGGCAATAAAAGGAGGAAAAATCCAACAAAAGCAGCAGTTTGCAAACACGAGAACCTTCCAAAAGCCCCGGCGCGGAGTCAGGCAGGGGCGTGGACACGCGAGGGTGGGCTCAGGGCTGGCACAGCCGCACACCCGTGTGCCACCAGGCACCAGCACCGTCAGGCCCCCCGGGCTGCGTGGGCTCTGCTCCCGGCTCGTGTGAGTGCGGGGAGGCACACGCCCTGACATGCGTCCCACCGTAACGTGTGCCCCTGAACACACGTGCACTCGTGAGCACGCAAGGCAGGGACACGGGGCTTCCAGGCGTGCACATGGGAGCTGCAGCGCCGGCTCCTTCCCAGCACGGCCGGAGCAAACCCAGCTTCGAGGCTTTCCTGGGACAGCAGTAAGGCTTTGCACTGGGGTCCTCCATGAGTGTTTTACTGCCCTCACCCCAAACGGTGGCTTTGAGCATCCCAAGGATCCCGCGGCACTTGCAGGGGCAGTGAGTGGCCTTGGGTGAACTTGCGGCAGGGACCGTCTTCTACGCGTGGGGAGAGGAGGGGCGGAGGAGATGGGCCCATACATAAATAAGAAAAGAGACTAAATCGATGGCAATTCAGAAATGACCAAGTTACTCGGCAGCTCCGTTAAATCAAACTAATGAGGAAAGTAACAAAAAAGGGATATGGGTAATTAGGACATAATGAGAATCTTATTAACACAGTGGCCGGAGAGCGCAGAGCACGTGAAGGGGAATGTGGCCAGGCCAGCGGGATGGGAAAGCAGGCATGGGGGACCCAAAAATGTGGCTGGATGCTGGGAGAGAACTGCCCTGAGGATGGACATGGATGTTTGCAACCCCTGGGTCCCACAGTTTACTACAGCTCATCAGGGCTCTCCAAGCTTAAAAATAACACAAATCCAGCCCAGGTAAAAGCCCCCGGAGAGTCTGGGAGTCCCACATTCCTGCAGCACCCTCCTCCAGCCCGTGCACTGACGCAGACAGCACTGCTTAACTTTTTTATCTTCTTTACTAATGAAATCCTCTTAATAATGAAAAGAAGAGGTCAAGGGGGCCAGGGGGAGGTGGCTGGAGGGGGCAGAGCTGCGCTTTTCAGGGCAGCCCTGCTCACCTCCAGCAGCCCCAGCTCTCAGAGCCTGCATTATTCATGGCCCCTGGGCGCCGCAGCGGGAAGGGGGATTTGCCAAGCGATGCTCCTACTGTCTTCGCACAAAAATCCATTTAGTCAAAACACTCCTTTAAAGCAAGAAATCAAAGCAAAGCGGCGGCGGCGGCAATGGGGAGGAGGCGGCTGCTCTCCCTCCTCTGGTGGGATGGCGCAGCATCGATCCCAGACTCGAGCCAAGGTCTGACTCTGGGAGAAGGCAGAAGGTGAGGAATAGGGACCCCTTTCCTCCTCCAGCTTTGGGAAAGGACCAAAGAGGAGCAAGAATAGTGGAGGAAGCCTCCAGGACCAGGGCAGAATCCCATAGCCAGCTCCAGGAGACAGATGATTTAAGGATGCTCAGACACAAGATCCCACACATACCATCCCTGACGGACAGCAGCATGGGATGCAGGGCGCTTATAGCAAGAAACAGCCTGGAAAAACCCAGTTTGGACCCATTCCCAAACCTCCCACAGGCTCAAGCAGCAACCAGGCACCCAGAGTTGCAGCCCCAGGGTCTGGGAGCACCCGGAGTTGCTTTCAGCTCCTGGCCTGAGCCCCCGCAGCAGTGGCAGCCTGGTCCCATGGTGGCAGAGCCAGCAGCTTTGCAGGGAGGCTGCTGGGAAGAGCCAAGGATGAAATATTCAGCAGCCCGCATCCAGGGAAGCGGAGACTGACAGGGAGAGTGAAATGCTGGGGACGTAATTACAGGAGGTGGCCAAGCATGCCCGGCACTGCCGCTTGCACCCCTGTGCCGCCTGCCAGAGCTCGCCCTAACAAGCCCACCCCAGTTAATAAGCAGTGGCTGCCCCGTCCCACCCAGGCGGGTCTTGGCCGCAAATACTCGTCAGGGCAAGAGGGAAAATCTCCCGTGGAAAACCGGGATGTGCAGCGAGAGCGGCTCTGCGAAGGGAAGGGTTTGCCGTGGGGCTCGTCCCCCAGCAAACAGCCCACCCTCCTGCCAGAAGAGTGAGGACCGCAGGGACGTGTCTGCGCCCCAGGGGCAAACCCACGAGGATCTGCACCCAGTGCCACCCAACAGCCCCGCGCACCCGTCTCAGCCGTGCAAAGCTCATCATCCCCCACCCTGGGCAGGGCAAAACCCTCCAGGAGCAAACTACTGCCTGCACCATCCCTCCCACCGGCATCACCCCCAGCCCGGTGGGATCTCAGCCTCCCCTGGCTCTGCCACCTGCTCGCCGGGGGCCTCGGGGACTCTCCTCATTAAAGCGGGGTTAATGCCTGTTGTCAAACACAGGTCAGGGTTTAATCTCCACCATTACGGACTCGGTGGGAGCGCAGCTGCTCCGGGAAGCACGATGCTGAAGTGCCCTCTTGATTGCAGGTAGATAATAAGCTTTTGCTGTCGCTAACGTACACCATCAATCAGGGAACGCGCTGCAGGGGCTCCCCGCAGAGCCAGCGCCTGCCAAGCGCTGGGCGAGCATGGGGCTGGCGCCTTGGGGAAGGGGGGCCCAGCTCAATCGTCCTGCAAACAGCAACGTGTGTGTCCCCTCCCGCCACGACGTGCTCCCCGGGGAGGGGATGGGGCTCTGCACAGCCCAGCAGTGGTGGCTTCCTGAAAGCAGCATCAGCAGGGCTCCCCTGCGTGCTCCTGGCCTCCCCCTTCCTAACCCCAGCCATTCAAATGAGATTCCCAAGCCCAGGGTTAATTGACAAGTGGCAGGCTGCTCCTCTGCCCTGGGATTCATTATTCCTGTCACTTCAGAGCCTCCAGGAACAAATTCATTAGAGGAGAAGTCATTAGGGACACGGCTCTGTGCCCCCGCAGAGGCAAAGCTCCTGCACCATCGTGGGACTGGTAGGTGTTGGTCTAACCACGGAGCACGGGATGCTCTGCACTGGGTGAGGGTTTGCGTCATCCGCCCACCCTCCACGCTGCCGCAACAAGTGGCTTTGCAATTTGGGGAAGGTTCCCTGCACCCCATGGGGACCCTCACACAAGCCAGGCTGGGGAGGACGGTGTGATGGGGAAATGGTCCCGTGCCAGGGCACAAGCCAAGGGATAACGGCAGTGCCAGCGAGAACCCCCTGAGTCCCATCACTCACGGCTGTAATCTCTCCTTCGCTGTGACAGAGCTCTAATCACAGCAATACCCAGATTATCTGACACAGAGGCTGCTCTGCTACCAGCTCGGGTGTGCCTGGGGACACCAACCTGCCTTCTGCACCCAAAGCCAGCCCCAGTGTGTCCCCTGGTGCAGACAGATCTTGGCTCGTAGACTCCTGCGCCTCCCTGTAAGGTGGGCATCTCGCCCCTTCCCTCCTGGGATTGCAAAGCAGGGAGTGATGGCAGCTCCCTGATCCCCGCGGTTTTGCAGCCCAGTTCCACTTCAGGGATGGCGGGTCCCTCCTTGTGTGTCCTGGGCTCTGGATGCGTCCCCATTGCTGGAGGTTCCTGGCACTTGCTGCCTGCCTCGTCCCTGGAACCAGCTCAAATGCTGCTCTTCAGTGTTTTAAAATCTCATCAGACATTATGAATCTGAGCCATTTGAGCCTGCTTGTCAACTGCTTGCACTGCTGGGATAAATCAATAATTAATGAATTTGCAATGGGGAAAAAAGGAAAAAAAGCAAGTCTTCAGCTCAAATCTAGAGCTCTGTGCAGGACACTGGGGAGCAGAAAATTCAGGTTTCTTGTGTAGGTAAAAACACCACAGTCTGTGTCCATGGGAAGGATCTTCTGCTACAGACCTAATCAGGGACTCTGGTGAGTCAAACCCCCCACTCCCTGCAGCCCCCCTCCCCCCCCATGAAACCCTTGGGCAGTGTCTCCTTCCACCTCACACTGCTCCAGCCCTGAATTGGGAAGAGCCAGAAAACACTGGGATTTTGGGGGAGGTTTATAGCAAGATTTTGCAGTCTTTCCCCGAACTACTGCTCTGCAAAGGGAGCATCTCTCTGCAACCAGACGGGTTTATTCCCTGCAGCAGAGATCCCCACTCATCACACGACTCCAGGAGCTGGGGCTTGAAGTGCCAGATGAGTCCTGAAAGCAAAGACAGCCTTTCCTTTCATTTCTCATAATAATTTATCTCATCCCACCTAGCCCAAGCCCACAGCACAGAAAACACCCACGCTCTGCGCTTTCACTGGTCCCCCAGGGTTGTGTCTCCCATCTCACCCCGTCTCAGACCGGACCTCACTGGGAGCTCCACGGAGCTGCTGGCATTTGCCTGGCAGGACCCAGCCCGGGTCACCAGCCCACGGGCACCCCCCAACACACACCAAAAATATTAAAGAGCAAGATATTGACTCCAGCTGCCTCCAAAGCCCCGGTTTGGGCTGTGAGCCAGAGCCCATGTGCCAGCCTCGACCACAACTAATAGCTCCTCTTTGTCCGGCCCCACTCACTTCTCTCCCCACTTCCACCACACGAAGGGGGGTGCTGTGAGACAAAAAGACAAGGAGTGGCGTCAAGAGGTGTGGGCAGTGGTGCCCAGTAGCCCCAGTCCAGCTCTGGATCGCCCCAGTCCCAGCCTGCCAGACACTTTGTGTCCACCAGCAAACAGCTCAAGGGCAGGGAAGGATTTTAGCTTGGGAAACTGAGGCACATCTCACTTCGGGCTGTATTGGGTTACATAGTGTTGACAGTAGCAAAAAGAAAAGAAGCAGTGGGGGGAAAGAAATAGGAAAACAACCCAGGAAAAGTGGTTTCTTCCTCCGAGGAAGCTGCAAGAGTTTCAGGACCCAAAGTGGTGATGGCAGCAGAGCCTCGGTGACCAGACCTGTCCCTCCAGCTGCCCCGTCCAGCATGAAGAGGTGCCGCATCCAACAAGAGCTGAGGGTAATATTGGGACAATAGAGACCAGCACAGGAAACTCAGGGGATGGGTATAACCATGATTTTGGCCCGTGGGTGCCAGGGACCCTTCCTGAGCCACGTTGTGAAAGGACCTCTCAGAGGTGCACCGCTTGAGCCCTGGAGGGGACAGAGATGCCACCACCCTTGGTGTTATCAGCCAGAAAACACCTGCAGGAAAAGATTCACCCAAACCCCAGCCTTCCCTCAGAGGAGGGACCCTTCAGACTCTCGGCATTGTGCCACAAAAAAATATCCAGCTTTTTGCTGGCTGCTGAATGGGAGGATTTGGCTGGGGAGCCGAGACGTCGGCAGCAAATAACAGCCCTCCGGTGAGCCGCAGTACTTGAGTGCTGACTGCACAAGAACAGCTGTCCTCGGGGATGAAAGGGAGGTGGATCGCCAGCCCTGCTCTGCCCTACTGCTCATCACACCTCGCAGCCACGAGGATGAAGGTCACTTGTGAGCTGGGGGGGGTGGGGAACTCCAGGGGCAGGTACCCACCAGCATCATCCTCCCAGCCATCCCATGGAAATGGCATCCATGGGACCCAGAACAATGGCACTCCTCAAGGGTGGCAAATAATCAGGATTAGCAACCTCCAGAACTGCCATAAAGCCATATTTGATGCTTGCTTATGCCTTAAGAGTCGGGAGCAGCTTTTTGGGGGTGACATCCTGATGCACCAACCAAAAGTAATGAACCCGGCTAAAACCAGAAAGAGACAGCTATGAATGTCACATGGGGATGAACAAATGCATCACAAATATATATCAGCCTCTTAACTAAAAATATAGAAAACTCAGCGAAGGATAAAACAATAGAGGGGGGAAATGACAGTGTAAAATTGATCCAGACACATGACTAAGGAGTCTTGCGTTTGGCTGGAAATATTACCCTCTTCACAAAACCGAGCGCTGCACATTACGACGCATGGCATAACATGCCGTGCTCACCAGCTAAATTACATAAACATAAATCTAATACTTCATCTCCAAGAGCTCGGTGACAGCAGAGTTGTCAACGCATGCAGAGCCAAAGGACTACGGATGGGTCTGTCCATCCACCAAAACGATGACACAGATCAGGGTGAGGGGGAGATGCTTTACAAGAGGAGATGGGGACACTGGGCACACCCTGCTGCTGGCCCTGCCTTGCACCTTGGTGCCAAGGTGTAAATACAGCTGACTCCTGCGTTTGCAGGATGCTTTGGGGGAGTACTTAAAACATTTAAAAACAGCCAGAGAAAATTCATTCTTTGCAGACATAACGTCTCTGCAATGGTAGCACTCCAGTGAATAAGGACTATCCAGCCATTGGTGCAACCACCAGGGGCCAACAGCATAATTGCCAGAGTAATTGCAATATATAAGATAAAATGGCCCACCCAGGTCAGTCTGTCTTGGTAGCCCAGGGCAAGCCCTGGCTGCAAAAATAATCTGTCCCCAGGGTGAGTTTCTCCTCCCGCCCTGGCAGAGGGGGACGGTTTGTGCCTTGAGCAGAAATGCTTTCCATTGCGATGGCAAAGGCTTTAACGTGAGGCTTTGCTAAAAATTGAAACTGAAGGTCAAGTTGATAATGCATCAGAAAGCAAACAGCTTGAATGCTAACTGCTAACTACAGCAATGAGCATTATTGCCTGATGGAAATAAAAAACGACTCTGAAGACTCAGGCTTGGCATGAAAAATGAAGCGGAGCACTGTTCAGGAGGAGAGAGGGGAGATGCTCACCCTGATGCCGGGGTCGGGTGAGAAGCTCCCCGAGCAGAGCCAGTGCTGCCCCTGCCACTCTCCGACCCCCAGGGACCCCGGCATAAATACCCCGACACGGGTAAACTCCGTCACTCGACAAACTGCCGGCAAGCCCTTGGCAGAGGCCAGATCCTCAGTCAACCATGAGCCCTTTTACATCACTTTGACAAGCTGGAGGCACCTTGAAGCAGCAATAAATCGCAGGACCCTTTACGCTGCTGAAGTGCAAATGAGAGCCAGGCATATACAAACAGGCTATAAAAGAGCAGATGGATCCTTCGCCCATTCCCAGTGGCTTAGAACTGGTGTAAAGATATTTGGTGTCAGCAGAGCTGCTTTTGTGGGCGAAGACAGAGAGGTGAAGCAGGCAAAGCTCAGCTCTTCCTCCTGCCTTGCAGTCGCCGCCACAGAGGGCAAGGCTGGGGGATTTTCAAAATAAAAAAAATATAAAGAAAAAATAATAATAATAAAAAATTTTTAAAAAAAAGAAAAAAAAAAAAAAGAAAAAGCATGTTCTTGGTCCAACCTCACCATTATTCCCAACTGTGGAGCTCTCTTCCATGGGCAAAGCAGTGAGGCTAACCCCTGGCACTCCTCCCCAGGGGAGATGCTTTGGGGAGCAGCTCAGAGCCCCCCCAAGCACCCAAAGGAGAGCTGCTCCCCCAGGGCCCCGCGCTCAGGCTGATATACGATGGTTCTTGTAAATAAACGTATTCCTGCAGCGCGAGCAGGGAAGCAGCGTTACTGCTGATAATGCACGGGCTGCACTTACGCCGCTGTTATACTGCAATTACAGTGGAATTATGCTTTTTGATAACTAAATTATCACTAATGCACATAATCGTTGGGTTATGTGGATACACAAATTACAGGACTGCCTCAGCCCTGGATTAATACGCGTGCATTTCAACTCCATGTACACTCGTTTACTCTGCAATTACACTGTCATATCATTAACCATCTGGTTATAGGAATTCGCGGTAACCACAGGTATCTCCAGGAAGAAGTGCCTGTGCTGCAGTGGGACCACCAGTCATGACAACTGCTCCTTACTGGTTCTTCGTGGAGGAGGAGCGTGGGCTCAAATCGTGCCTGTGCATCAACCTGCTCCTCCCGGCCACGTGCAGCCTGCACCCCGACCCCCCCGGGGAGCAGCGGCCACGGATGGGGCAGCAGAGCATCCTCCAGCCCTGCTTGCTGCGGGATAAGGGCACAACAGGGCCAGGCATGGGCTAACGAAGCTCCTTAACCTGATATTACTGTCACCTCCCAGTGTCACCCAGCGGTCCCATCAGCCCTGCCCTGGGCACCCACGGGGCAGGATCTCACCGCCCAGGGAGGGCGAGGAAACTCCCTTCTCGGGGTGGAAAAATGCCTCCTCCTCCGCCACAAGAAGCTGCTTTCCCTTATTCCTCCTGTCGTCAGACGAGAATCTCGTCATCATCACTAGCCAGGGGGGGCTGCTGTTAGCATTTACAAACCCCAGCAGGGCTTGCAGCCAAGCTGGTAGCAGAGCCACAGCTGCAGCCTTTTGCTTGCAGCCCCGCAGCCTTTCCAACCCTCGGGGCACCCCCCTCCAGCTCCCCCAGACCTGCCGGCCACCACACACACCCAACGGCACCTTTGCATCTGCAAATCCAGGGATCCCCCCCCTCAGCAACTCGCCGTCACAGCCGGCTGGGTGCAGCCACAACCCCAGCTCAGCTCAGGCACCCCAGTTCCCCTGGCACCCACACCCCCATCACGGGGCACACAGGCAGCCCCCCCCCCACACCCGGCCGTACAACGAGCACCGCACCCGCCTACTCTGAAGCATCCCTACACCCTCCTCCTTGCAGAACCGCAGCCCCGTGAAAATATTTTGCTTTTCAAGTTAAAATCCTGAAGAGCAGTTTCCAGGTTGAATCCCCAGATGGGTTTCTCTGCATATTAAAAGCACAGCCGGTTCCCAGTGCCAGGGCGCGCGCGCGAGACAGAATTAACGCTGTTCCTATTTATAGGGCTTTGATTAGGAGCTCGTCACCTAGAAGTTTTTATTCCCTTTATCCATTTATAAGGCCATAACACAGTTTGACTAGCTCCAGATAGGCTGGTGTCCCACCGATTTTGCCAGAACTTAATGTGCCATTCAGATACAGTTAAGCCAGTAATAGGCAGCAGCCTGTGCGCTGCAGGGTTTTAACTGCCTCGGAAAACACTCTTTAGCTCCCGTCTCGCCCCGTGCAGGCGATGCTGCAGAGACGAAGTGATGCCAGAGCCAGGAGGGACCCTGGTGCTGTGCCAGTCCCTCCACGGGTGACTCCGGGCCTATGGTAATAGCACCCACGACAGCAACAGTGCTGGGACACCCACGACGGTGCTGGGGCTGATGCTCGGCCACCAGCGGGTACCTACGAGCTCCTCCGCCGCTCCCGAGGCTGCTAATCCTCTCTAAGCACCCCAGCGCTCCCGTCAGCAAAACGCTTTCTGGCTCCAGACAAATCCTCCCAAAGAGTTTTGCTGAGCACAGACTTTCCACCTGTCCAAAGCCTATAGACAAGTTAAAGCACCTGCCCTCGGGGATAATTCCACTAAAATTGGGCAAAGCATGCGTTGGTGCCAACTTTATTTTCTGTTAAAACCTGAGAGTATTTGTAAAAGCCTTTTCTTCTGGAATGCGCCCAGCGCCATGGCTCGGCCACAGAGGGAGGGGGCTAGACCAGCTCAGCAGATCTGAGGTCTCCTGGTGAGCAGGGAAGGGGATATCGAGATGCTTTCCAAAAGGAGCTGGCAGCAATAAAGCTGCCTGCCCTGCAGAGCAGAGGCAGGTTGGGATTTCTGGTCCTGATCCTTTCTGGCCACCACGTTGTCCTTGCAATCAGCAGGGCACCCCCAAAACCCACACTGCATCCCCCCAAACCGTGCCACCCACCCCTGCTCAGGCACCATAACCACATCCCAGCTCAGGTCAGGAAGCCCAACCAGACACATCCCTTCATCCCCATCTGTTGCCTTTTCTCCTCCAGCCCCAGCTGCTCCAAAGCCCACACCGAGCTCCCATCCCGGGAGAAACCCACTCACCATCCTCCCTGGACTTCTGGATGAAGGCCTCCACACCGCTTTCACCATAGCTGCCCTCAGAGGCCAAGGTGGAGACGTAGTTCCACTTGAGGGCTTTGACAATGTCCACCATGGCTTGGGCCTGGTAGGTGTCGGATGGGACAACGCGGGAGAAGAAGTCGTAGCGGCTGTTGTCGCTCAGGTCTGGTGCAGTGGAGGCATAGCTGATCTGGGGAATCTGGGATGGAGAAAGACAAAGCGTCAGGAGAAAAAGCTGTTCTCCACCCCACTGGGATGCCCTTGCCTTGCCCATGCTCCCAAAGCCCCGCTCTGGAGGGGAGAGAGGTGGAAATCAAGGAAGACCATGGGTCAGGCGGGAGCACATGCCACCAGACACGGAATGCTTCACAGCACCAGGGACCAGCACCTTATGGAGGGAGACCAAGAAGTGGAGGGTGATCAGCTCTACTGGGTCTTGGTGGAAACCTAAAGGCTTTGATCTGAAGACTTCTATCCATAACTGAGCACAGGAAACACAAAACACCCCAATCCATACCAAGACACATATCTCCTCTGTGCTCTCCAGTCTGGTCTGAACCCACACAGCCCAGTGTCTGGGGAGGGGGAAATAAAAGCCAGCAGAAAACACAAAGCTGCTGCTGCCCACAGAAGCACCTGGCTGGGCAGAGCCCAGCAGGTCAGGACAATTCCAGGATCTTCTGAGGAAGAACAGAACCCAGCCCCAGGGCAGAGCAGCCACCAGTAAGTCCCTCTGAGCTCCACCAAGGAGTCAGGCAGCCCTGGGCTTTGCAGGGAGAGGTTCAGAGCATCCCAAGTTTCCATTTCTGCATGGAACATGACTGCCTACCTGCCTTGCTTTGATCTCCCCTCTGTGCTCCCCGGGTGCCAGCCAGCACGAGAGCTGTGGGTGCCTCTGGGTGCTGCCTGGGCCAAGGGGGCCGAGCACCCCCCAGGGGAAGCAGGTACCAAGCCTTGGCCGGGCAGGCTGGCTCAACCCCTGGGGACATCAGGGCTTGGGGACCACATGAGGCTCAGGGACACCCAGCAGGACCCCAGAAGGGTTTCCCAAGCATCAGATGTGCCCGGCATTGGAAAGGCCAAAGAGAAAACCTTAATTCTGCCCTGGACAGCACTGCTAAGGTCTCCCTTTGGCTTCCTGCCCCAGGAAGGACAGATCCCACCCCACCAGGTCCTGTCCATCCAAGCCATAAATTAGCCCTTTAAATTAACCAGAGCTGCCGCACCTCGCACAGTACATTAGAATGATTTAGCACCGGAGGATCATGCAATGCTTAACACTTACACAGCACTTTACATCTCCAAAACACACCACAGATGTTAATTTATCTTAAAGATGGAAAAGGCTTATTAAATTATCAAGCCCAGGCTCTCCCCACTAGCATGTAACTCCCTACCAAAGATGTACAGAACACCCAGACGACCCCATCCATCATCTCCTCATCCCACACCCAGGCAGGTACCACACACCTCGCCCAGTAGCAGCCCGACACCTCCCTGGCACATCGCAAGGGCTGGCAGAGCCCTGCCCAAAGCCTGGGCAAGGTTTTAAATCTAGCAGCGATATAATCGGAGGGGCTGGAGCTCAGCCAGCTGCCACAGCACAGCCCCACCGTGGCTACAGGGCTGGTGACAGCCCAACCTGGAGCTGGCACAGCCCAGGGAAGGGTCTGGCCACCGGCCACCCTCTCGCTTCCCACAGATGCTGCTTTACTGCCAGGACAGAGCACAAGGAGGAGGAAAAGCCCAGGGCAGCGCCGACCCCAAACCACCCCATACCCCGGGGGCAAGCAGAGCAGCAACCCCCAGCTCTTAAGAGTACTTTCTGCCTCCCCTGCTCCCTCTAATCCAGTTCAGGAATAATTCAATGATCATAGTTTGCAGCAGCACAAACGCTGCCAGAGCCACAAAGGACTGCAACGGATCCCAGTAATCCTCCGGGATCAGCAGGCACCCGGGTCCTGCTGGATGCCCAAATAAGCTCAGGCCTCTCCCCATTAAGCAATTAGCCCGTTCCCAGCAGCAGAGGCACCTGGGTGGGCTTGGAGAGGACAGGGAGAGGTTTGGGGTCTGTGGGGATCCTAGTTCATGTTGTAAGATCAAACCACCTTGCCGGGAGCCCGGCTGGGTAGCAGCATCCCAAGGACAGGGCGACTTGCACCGGAGCCACCCCACAGACCCTCTGAGGTCTCCCAACCCTCCCAGGCCCCACGACCCACTCCACCCTCTGCCGCTCCTGCTCCCAGGCTGCATCTCACAGTTTCTCCTTTGTTTCTCTGTTATTTTCCCCTCTTCCACTCCCCTTTCTCTCTCTCTTTCTCTATTAAATGCGATACTGGTGTTATAACCCACGACTCCACCTGAATGCTAAAAGGCCCCTGGAAAGGAACAGCCACCCTTCTACCTACCTGCAAAATACAAGATGAAAAAAGGGAGAGATGGAGAAGGAGTGAGAGAGGGAAAGGAAGGAATCTTTATCAAGGCATAAATAGGATTACTCCCTGTGACAATCTTTGTGCTTCTTTCTGAGGGACTGTGATCTGCTCCTTGGGTATCTGTGACCGGGAGCCGGTGCATGAGACTCGATTAAAATTCTGCTCAGCGGGCGAGGTGCTCGTCTGGCAATCATTCATCCCGGGGAAGGAACAGGGCGGGGGGCTGCTCTCCCTGCCTCCTCCCCGCCTCGCCTGCAGCGGTGCCGGCCGAAGGACGGACACGGGGGCTCGGGACGGAGGCGACTCACGCAGCGTGCCCCTGCGACGAGGGCAAGTGGGCACGGAAAGCAGCGGTGCCCACGTCAAAGGAGATTTGAGGGCAGGGATGCAACCCTGCCTTCCCCGAGGATGCTTTCCCACTGATTTTTTTTTTTTTTTTTTTTTCTGTGCACAGTGGTTTACTCTGAACAGATCCCTGCCTTTTCAGCAGGGAACTGGTGACAAAGACTTCCCAGCTATTCCCTGTGCTACCGCATATCCCATCTGAGCTCAGGCTGCCGGGGCACATCTGGGTTTAACACCCGGGCTGCCCATGTTGCTCCAACCCCTGCTGGGAAATGAAGCCTAGAAAATACCTGTTGATCTACCGGTTACAAGCTGGAAGCTGTATTTTAATAAACAAATGGAAAGAGCTTTTCTCTCTCACTCCTCTGCCTTGGATGGAAGTGAAAATAAAATACCAGTTCCCAAATGACCGTTTCATAGACTTCTGCCTTTTTACCCCTCTGCCTTTTTGATCTCCTGGTCTACAATAGCCCAACTCCTGGCACCAGCTATTTTCTCAGATGAAAGACAAAAGTCCTTTTAGGTCCATAAAAGCAAAATGCAGTCAGGGAATTCAAGGTTCTTAGAAAAAAAAAAGAAGGATATGGTGGGGAGCGGGAGCTGGAAACATATCTCAGCTGCATATTTGGGCACTGGTGACACCTTGCCCAGCTCATCTCCAGCCTGGGATAAATAGTGGTGGGGGAGGGAAAATCAGTGCAACCAGCTCTCCTGCATCCCAAGGCTCCCTTGTCCCACCAAGAGCAGGGAGTAACCCCAGGGCAGGGGGCAAAACCCCCTTCCTCCCTTTTTTTGAACTAAAAAACAGAGTCAGCATCATCCCAAAGCACCCCCAACATGAAGAAATGTCTCTCAGGGACAGGGCAGGCAGGAGCCAGGATTGTGAGTGTCATCCTGGTCCCCCCCAGCCCCCTGGGTCAATGGACTGATGTGATCAACTTCAAATACACTGCAAAAGCACTTGGATTTTGTACCCATTTCATTAACGTCAGCTTACGAGCTGGTGCAGCATTTTCTCTACCAGCAGCGGACAGAATCCCTCTAGATTGGGGAGAATTAGGCAAAGGCGGTGATTTAAGCACAGCCCCAACTGAGGCTTAAACCATCAATCTGAACATCAGTCTGAGCTGCCAGGAGGGAAAGAGCTGAAAAAAAAAAAAAAAAAAAACCAGGACATTGCACAGCCAGAGCCACGTACACTGGTCGGGAGCATCCCCACGAGAAGGGGCTCCTGCACCAGCCCCGCTGATCTGGCACCAGCCCCCCCGCATGCTGGAAACAGGGTCAGGAGCAGCTAATTCCCCAACCATAATTATCAATTTCATGCATATCTTATGCAAACCTCTGGTTCACTGACAAGATGGAATTGATTTAATTAGAATTTCCATCATCGAGCCATTTGGACGGCAGCTTTTAATTAGGGAGAGCGTTAAGGCACCGCAGGGGCTGGAGGAGTGAGGGGGCTGAGCGGGAATGGTCAGACCTTGTCACAGGAACAGCGCAAGCTGCAGCCCCCATCCCTCTGTCCCTTCCCTGGGGCTGCAGGATCAGACCCAGTGCCGAGACAGGATTGAGCCCGTGGCATCTCCTCAGGCAGTGATAAAGACCCCACACCCACAGACCCTGGGCTGCTTACCAGGTCTCCGTGCCTCAGTTTCCCCAGGCTGAAAATGGGGGGAACTGCTCCTACCGCCCAGGGCAGGCAAATCTCTCGGGCATCGCCACGCACCGACACGACGCGGAGCTGATAATAAATCCCTCCCTTTCCCAGCCCCACTGCCACTGAAAGGCTGCCGCTCCGGGGTGACACACGACAGCCCTGCTCGAGGGGACACATCCATGGACTCCCCAACCTGCCCGCTACTTTGCTGTGACCTGTTAAACCAAGCACGTAAATCAGGCAGCTCCGACGCTGGGGCTAACACTGGCAGGGCACGGGCCGCTCGGTCCCCTTCAATAAATCTGGCTCTTGTCAAGAAATAAAGCACCGGGGAGCACGGCAGCTGCGGGAGGATCTCCCAGCCAGCCCTGGCACAGGCTTACACCAAACCGGCTCATCCAGGGCTGCCAGCGGCAGATGTAAAATGAGGGATGAGAAAGAAAACTTCTTAATTGCCCATGGACCCAGCTTCCCATGCCAGGAAGGCAGCTCCAGCGGAAAATCCCAGTGCTGCCAGAGGGTGGTTGCATCCCTTTTTCCAAAAAGCCGGCTCCCATCCCAGCCGAGAGCAAAGCCCAGGGTGCAGAGAGCCGTGGATGCTGCCCTTCGGCGTGCTCCTCACCATCCCCCTCCTGCCTTCAGCCTCCCACTCCTCCTCGCTGAGCAGTGCCGTGCCCAGGGACTGAGGCTGTGGGGCCGGAGCAGCCCAGGGGAGCCAGGCAGCTGCGATTTGTTTTAATAAATCCGGTGAAGAACAAGGAAACGAAGTGGCAGGAGCGGGTGATTAATCAGAGCATCCCCTGGCCAATTTCCACCTTCCTGGCTTCATGAAGGTTATTTACCCACTAAGTGGGGAAGCGTGGCGCTGAATGCACCATCCCGCCTGTCCTGCTGCCCCCAAAGCCTCACGGCATCCCCCGTGGCAGGGAGCAGACACAAGCCTGAGGGGCTCAGCACCGGGGGCCTGATCCAGCTCTGTACCCCTGTCCTGGCTGCAGCAACCTGACCCCAGGCAGAAAAACCTCACGTGCCTGCAGGTGCTGAGCACCCCCAGCTCCCACCGAACACCTGACGGGCACCATCCTCTGTTATGTGAATTATTCAAGACATACAACACCCCTGTGCTAAAAAGAGCTGCTGCACTTGCTGCCGCGGAGAAAACAAGCGCCTCAAAGCGTCCAGCCCACATCGAGTCCATCCCCTGGCCAGGGTTGCTCCTCACCCCGGCTGAGCACTTGGGCTTCATCATGTCCGAGCTCTTTCTGGATGGGGTTGAAAAAATGCACCCCAGATGCCGATGCAGCTTTTTGGGGGATCACACTTGCAGGTGACGGACCCGGTTCCTTTTACACCAGCATCGCTGTGGTGGTTCAGGAGAAAGTGGGTAGAGCTGGGGCTGGAAAGCTAGCAGAAAGGGGTGGGAAGGAGCTGGAGCGTGCCAGAAAGCTCTCGCAGTGACGCCAGAGAGATGCTATCACAAGGAGACGAGACCGAGGATTTGGGGGAAGGTTTTTCTGCAGGCAGAGCTACAAGGAGTGATGAAACCAGCTTGGACAGAGGATGCCGCATCTGCAAGTTGTTCCACTGATGTACAGCTTTAATTAGGCAGTGGCATCTAACGAAGGACACGTTATTTATTTATGTAGCGCAGGAGCGACAAAACCCCTGGCAGGGAGGGACAAGGCTCGCAGGCTGTGCGGGAGGGGAGCCGGGATGGAGCAGGGTGGGATGCACAGGGAGGGAACGTGGGACCATGGAGGGGGACAGCACCATGCCGGGGCAGGAATGGCCACCTCCACCATCCATATGGTCAGAGGTAGAGAAGGGGGCTGCTCCAAGCTCCTGGGGATAAACTAGAGGGGGGGGGGGATGCTGGGACCCCCTCCCAGCGAGGGCTCTGGTGGGATGCAAACCTGCTGCACCCCACAGGCCGCTGCTGGAGCGGGGCGAGGGGAGCCGTTGTTGAAATGGGGGTTGGCACAGGGAGGGGACAGGCACAGGGGTGCAAGCACACCCCTAGGGAAGCTGTTTGCTCCTCACTTTGCTGGACTTTCTAATCGATTTTGTGCCTGTGACACTCACTGGATGTGCTACGGCCCTCCCGGAGTTTGATTAAAAAAAAAAAAAAAAAATCAAAGTACTTAGAGGGCACTTGAAATGCCCCCGCGCTTCCCTCCCTCCAGCTGCCCACGGGGAGGGGGCTCCAAGCCCCATCCAGGGCAGACAGCCCCGGTGCTTCCCCCAGCATCGGGAGAGGGTCCCCTTGTTTTGGGTCCCAGCACCCCCTCGCTGGGGGAATGCCGAGGGGGAACGTGAGCAGTAGTCGCCTTGTGCCGTGATGCTGCGGCAGGAGCCAGAGCTCCGGCAAGTGTCGTTCCCGAGGGAAGGGGCAAAGGCAACCGCGGCGCAGCGGGAAGGCAAACGCTTTGCTGAACCTCAGAGCGGAGTCACCCACGCTTAAAGGTCAGCGGCAGCGTGAAATGGAAGTTGCCTTATTTTCATTTTAAGCATGTCCCTGCCATAAACCCACTATTTGAATAACAAAGAGCAGCAGCAGCTCTCAGGTCATGGCTGGGGAGGAGAGAAGAGCCCCCGGAGCCCCCCGAGCCCCTGCTGCTGCAGGAACACGGCTCTGCCCAGTGAGGCGGGGTGAGACGTCCCATGGGAATGATGTCCATGTGCTGGGGACCACTGGGAGCACACCCACTCGCACGCACACCCCATCACCCACACACAGGGATCCGCTGCTGTCTAGGAAGGGTTGAGCTCGTCCCACATCCTCCCCTCCTGGGGGTTTTGAGGTCTCCACCCTCTACCCGCCTCCTCCCTGTCACGTTGGGCTGAGATCAATTCTGTATTTTAAAGCTGCTGGGGACACCCAGGGCCTCAGACATGCCCTCGCTGGGCCACCAGCAGCACCAGTGCCTGGGAGCAAGGCTGGGGCATGGGTGTGCCTGAGCACCCATGCACAGGTCACAGCTGCCTTGCCCAAGAATCAAAATTGGATGAGAAGGAGGGGAAAAAAATAACCTAGAAAGGATGTAGGTACCCCCCACTCCTCCGACTGTCACTCCCCTGCCTCCTCTCCTGCTGCCTGCCCCCCTCCTCCTCTCCAAGGCAAGCATTCAATCTTTTTTGTCTCGGCAAATAGCTTTTAAGTTCCTCCTGCTCCCTCTAATTTATATTATTTTAATTATTGAATAGCCCTCTCACTCATTGCCCGGAACATTAACACGTTTTAAAAAGAGGGACCCAGAAAAATCAAACTCCATCAGCGATCTGTTTTTTCTGTCTTCACTAACAGCTTCCAGCCCTCCCAGGAGGGTACCTGGCGCTCTCAGCATGCCGGGCTGGCAGAAGAAGAGGAGCAGGGAAAGAAAAAAAGGAAAATAACATCAGCCCTACAGAACCGAGAGGCTTCGGGGGGCTGGGAGGGAAGGCAAAGCTGGGACCCCGCTCTGGGGGCAGCACAGGGCTCCCACCGCTGCTGGGTGTGCAAAGTATTTCCATTAATTCCTGCTTTTTGCTGCGGAGGGGGCTCTTGTTCAAACACCCTCTCTAGCCCTGGGATGTTACTGAGGATAAATAAGTGCACAGCAAGGGGGAAAGTAATTATGAACTCCTCGGCTTTCCCGCAGCTGGCACAGAGAGTGGGAGGGAGAGTCAGCCCTCGTCCCACCGCAGCCCTGAGCACCCTGTTCCCTCCTGCACACCCAGGGCCGGTGGCACAGGACAAGTGTCCCCAGCTTGGCTGATGTCCCCTGGGCTGGGGGAGAGAGCGGTCAGAGCCGTCCTTGCGCCCCGTCGGCAATAGCTGCCTCCACCCCAGCAGTGAGCACAGCAACCCCGCAGCTCCCCAGCCATCTGGCTGCAGTGGTGACCTGGTATTTTGGGGGTATAACCCACACCCCCTTACCGAGCCATCCCCCATAACCAGTGCCAGGGTGGTCTATATTGAAATGCTCCCAACAACCAGCTGCTTGCAGGCAAGTTGAGAAAGTCAGTCTATGGGTGACAGCCACAAGCAGGGAGGTGCCCAGCGTATCTTTTATGTTGGCAAAGGGTATCTTACACCCTGGGTGCTGAGCAGGGCAGGCAGGGTCCTACTGGGATGACCCCCCCAGGGTGACACTGCTCCTGCAGACCAGCCAAGCCTCCTCAAGTAACAGCAAGGAAGGGGGGCAAGGGCTGCACCCCAGAAAACCTCGGGGAGCTCCCAGGGAGGCTGGACCCTCTCCAGCCTTGGAGGTTTTCAAGATCCACCACAACCAAGCCCTGAGCAACCCAGTCTGACACCAGAGATGGCCCCAGTGGGCACAGGTGGTGGGCTGAGCCTTCCACAGTCCCTTCCAGCCTGAGTTATCCCACCCCACACTCATCCTCAGCCCATCTCCCCACCCATCCCCTGCAAGGTGACCTCCCTCCCACAGCCCCGCTGACACCACGGGCTTCAGCATTCCCCCCTCACCACGAAGCTGGGGAAGAAGAGACAAAAATCCTCCTGCTAAAAGTATCATAACTGGAGCGGGATGGAGGAAGGGATCCCCGGGGACCTAGGGGAGGCAGGAGAGGAGTTTTAAAGGACACTGTCTCCTTCCTACCCCTCGGCCATGGAGGAAGAGGCACGCATGGAGAAACACTGCAAAAACACCCACGCTGGTTTCACCGAGTGGTTATTTTCACCCTCGCCAAGCCCTACCTTGAAGAGCCGCAGGATGTTGGCCACCATGATGGAGACGGAGCTGCCCGAGGCGCCGATGACGCCGACCACCCGCTCTGGTTTGGTGATGATGGGGGGGCCGCCGTTGACGCAGCGCACCTCCGTGCTGTCCTTTTCGATGAGGGCTTGCACGAAGGTCAGCGACTGCTCCAAGGCGTGCGTGTCCCGCGAGCACGTGTCCAGGATGCGGGCGCCCAGGGTGATGTTGGGGAGCAGGTCGGGGTCGTTGTTGATGCGGTCCAGGGCGAAGAGCATGGCCTCCAGGCGATGGATGCCCTTCTCCTTCTTCAGCTCCCCGCAGGCTTTGCCCTCCGCGCCCCGGCCGTGCACGGGGAAGAGCCCCCCGAGCGTGATGTCCCCGTCGATGCGGATGGAGTTCATGTGCGGGTAGCCTTGGCCCTTGGGCTTGGCGGCACCCCCGGGCGCCCACCCCCAGCTCCAGGCACTCAGGAGGAGGCAGAAGGAGAGACGCTCCATGCAAAAATAACCCCCGCTCATCGCCAAAGCCGTGCTGGGGCAGAGCTTGCGGCCCGAAACCCGGCAGCAGTCAGGGAGCGAGGCTGGCGCGGGCGGGCGGCATCGCTCCCGGCGGGATCCCGCTCGTGGCACCGTCAGCGGCTCCCGCCGGTGACGCCGGTCCCCGGGGAGCAACGGGCGGCCGGGCTGCAGGAGGGTGCCGGGGTCTGCATGGCTACGTCGGGGAGAAGAGGCAGCAGTGAAGATGTGAGCCCAAGCAAAGCTTCGGGTCCTTCCTCTGGAGCCCTTGGGGTGGGGAGGGCGGACAGGAGGGAGGGAGAGAAAGAGAAAATTAAGCAGGAGCATAAAGAGGACATCAGCTATTCCAAGCTTTCACCCAGGGGTCCAGCAGAAGATAGCACTGGGGGTTATTGCAAAAATATAGATTTGGGATTCACCTGATTTTTGATTCATGCTGACAGCTTTGGCTCAGCCCAAACTGCATCTGGGCAGAAGGGCTGGTACAGGGGCCCCGGGCTTGCTCTGCCCCAAGGAGCAGGACCAGGTCGGTGGCCAGCTCGGGGCTGGAGGGAAGCCCTGGGACAGCATCCCATCCCCACTTCAGGTTGCTGCCAGGGTGGGACAGGCCCCAAGACAGTGCTCAGAGTGGGGAAAACCCCACATGCACCCACAGCCGTGCTCCCTGCCTGCCCTAGAGCATCCCTCCTGTTCCAGAGCACAGCTGGGCATGGGAGCCAAGCAGCTGCCGTAAAACCGAGCTTGATTTACACCCTGAGCTGATTTGAGGAGAAACCTGCTCTTTAAACTGCCCCTCTATCAAGTGGCAAGTCCCCTCCTCTCCTGCTGCACCCACCCCCCTTTCCTTGTCCCCTTCGATGGCCCAGCCAGACACAAGCTCCTGCCTCCAGAAAAACAAGCTGAGGCTGAAGATCTTCCCAAGCCTCATCCCACATCTGCCAGGCACATGCCCTCAGCGGGGGTCAAAGCCACCAGCCGTCCCCCATTCCCTGCACCGCCGAGCTGAAGCAAAGGAGGTGCCCAAGGAGCTGGGGGGGCTGTTTCTCAACTGGCTTTTCAGTCGCCTGCTACGAGTCCCCACGTCTCGAGCACCGCGCTGCAAACCGAGCAGGCTGGGAGCTGATCTGTGCCTTAAGCGAGAGCCGACGCGGCCAGGCGCTGCCAAAACCCAGTGCTATGGATCCGAATCGCTACCCTAAGCATTGCTGCTCCTGCCGCTCTTCCTTCAGGCCACTGATTTTGGAACCAGAGCTGCTTTCTTGCAAGCATCCGTTATTGATGGCTTCCAGCAACAAAAATCAACAGCACCTGAGCTGTGCTGGGAGATTGGCTTTCTGGCTGCCCCAGGCAAGCAACCCAAGGGTTCACTCAAATTAACAGTGGCCAGAATGGATGGTCAGCTGTGTGCTGAGAGCATCGGGCTGGAAAAGCCATCAGACTCCAAGCTGGGTGCCCAGGGGGGAGGAAGGAAGGAGCAAATGGTCCCTTGGGAAACTGGGGGCAAAACTGGTGGTGAAGGCAGTGGGTGCAGTGCCCGGGCGATGCCCTCAGGCTGTGCCCACGGACACACGCTGCATCCCAACCCGCATCCCAACACCTCCCCGAGGGTCCCCGGGCATCGGCAGCCCTGGCGCCAAGCACAGCTTGTGGGGAGTGTTTTTCAGCATCATCGGCTGCTCTGCCCTGGGAAGCAGCAATCGAAGATCAGCCTTGCCCTGCAGCGTGGCATCCTGATTAACCATCGAACAGCATGGGCTGAGATTTGGTCCTTTCACCAGGTGGAAGAAAAACCCTCTTGCTAACTGCCATCCCACCCCGCTGCCCCAGCGCACCGCTGCCCACACCATATCTCAGAGGTGCCAGCTCCTCCAGAGCCAGGGCTGGAGCTGGCAGAGACGGCTCAGCCCATCCCAGCCCCTCCATCCCAGCCCCACACCCTCTCAGGAGCCTCCTGCCCACAGCTGGGGGGGATCCCAGGGAGGGGTCCTACCTCTCACCATCCTCCCACACCCCCCTGTGCCCTCACCTTGTCTCTTTTGCTTTCACCACAGAGCCCTCCGAGTGGGCACAGGGTGCTGCCACAGTCTTGGCTCTGAGATGGTGGCAGGACAGCCCTTCATCCCCCTCCCCACACCCCAGAGCTGCCTCTGCCCAAGGAGCACAGCCCCCTGCCTCAGTTTCCCCTCTGGGGAAAGGCTCTCCCCTGCAGCCCATCCCTGCTGTCTCCAAGCAGCCGCTGATGGATGCTGCAAGGGCAGCGCATGATTAATGCAAGGCACCAAAAACAGACGAGAGCCGAGCAGGCAAATGCATTCCCCAAGCAGGACGGGCTGCAACAGCGAGACCAAAGAAACAGCTTAAATTAATCTCAGCTCAAGCACAGAGCTCAGCATCCGAGCCTGCGCCTGACGGGCCAGATCCTCAGCCGGCCCCAAGGGGTGCTGCTCGCTGGAGCCACCTGTGCCGAACCCCTTTACACCACGAAGGAAATTCCCAGCTCCGCAGCTGCCCCAGCCAGGATGACCCCTGCCTCAACTCACCTCCATAAATTATGTGCATCCCTGCCCGTCGGAGCAACTTGAAGGCCCATCTCCAAAACGTTTCTGACAGCCGGGGCTTTTAAGCAACCAGAATTTCCCAGTGCTGAGCTATTTGCTTCAAAAGGCAGGAGCTTGGGAATGCTGCGGCACAACACCCGCCCGCCCGCTGCCGGGAAAGCCCCCGCGAGCGCGGCCCCACTCGGATGGGGATCAAAGACAGGGATCAACCCTCTGCATGGTCCCGTCTCCTTTGAAGGAATCATCCCATGCGTCGGCAGCGGGAGTGGAGCAGGGAAAAGCAGCTCCTGCTACAGCCTGGAAGCGGGTCAGGCTCTGCCTGTGGCGAGGAGGCAGATGATGGGGAGACCCAGAGATGCTCAAACACCGCAGCCTCCTGCACGCAGCCCCGCACCAGCTGAAATCGGGTCATTTCTCGCACCCTCACCCCTGGAGCTGCGACATTTCTGCCCGTCAGAGAAGGTGCAATGGTCACCATGTGGACTCTCTCCCAGGAAAATCCTCCGAACCCACGGCAGCTCCCACAGAGCTGTCAGTGCCCCCAGAGCCCACAGCCTCTCCCTTTCTTCTTTTAAGCTTTTTCCTCTCTGTTGTCTCCCCTTTGTGCCTCCTTTGATCATATAATCTGAACGAACTGAAGGTAAAAATATCACGGCAGGCAAGAAGAAAGCGCAAATAATGGGGAGGGGAGGGGGGAGCTGGTTTGAATCCCTCACTGAATCATTAGGGGAGACGCAGCCTGAATTACCCGATGAGCCTGTGCTGTAAATGACCTGAACGCTCGTTGGGAAGGGGTGGGAGTCGAGCATCCCCTTTCCCCTGTCCCCCCTCCACCTGCCCCAAGCACCCCATGCAAGCTGCTGCTCCCCGCACAGCCCAAACCTTGATCCCACCCGTGCCAGGGGTGCACCCAGCCCTGGGGTGCTGCTCGGAGAGGGGTGAGCAGGCAGGAGCCCAGGCCTTAAAGCTCAAAAGCAAGAAGGAGGAAACCCATCCTTCCTCCAAGGTGTGGGACCAGGCTCTGCATCCCCAAGCAGCCCAGCTCCTGCACATCCCCAAAGCAGCCGTTCCACCATAAGGCTGGTCCCACACATCTGGAGGGAGAGGCACATCTGGACGGAGATACCTGCCTACAGCGGGTGCTGATGGTGCAGGGAACAGCCCTACCCACGTGCTACGGGGAGTGAGAGGATGGAGCTGCCCTCCTGCCCCATCTGCACAGCTCCACGGGAGCACCACCACCCCGGGAGAAGAAATATTTGTAGATTTGCAACAAATCAGGTGCAGGTCTGCACCCCTGAGGGTGGTAATAAATGGGGTGGGATAAGCACCCAGCGTGGCGTTTATCACAGCGGCAAAGGAAGGAGCAATGCTGCTTCCTCCCACTTCCCACAAGCACGTCGTCAGTGAGGAACGGGCCTTTCCCTCGCCCTCATCCCGGCCGTGAAACAGACGGATCCACCATCTGGAAAGCAACGCAAGGACTAATCAAACTGAGCGGATCTCCAGACCGTTGCCCGGCCTGAGCCAGACTGATCTCACGGAGGTCAGGAGCTGCAGAAGTGGAGAGCCAAGGGGGTCACCGGCAGTGCTCGGCTGAGCCCCTGCCCTGCGGATCCCCAGCACCCCTGGGCACGGGGCTGGTCCCTCACGGTGGCATCCTGCTCCCCTCTAGTGGTGGCCATGCCACCGAGCCACCGGCCAGCACCAGCCTCGCCATCCATGAAGGTCCCTGGATGGGGCCGGGCGAGGGCTCAGCTGGGCAGGAGAAATCAAACACTGATTAAAAATTCCCTTGCGGCACGCAGAGCTCCTGCTGCAAAACCGTTTCCAGTGCCCGGAGGTGAGACCGTGTCCTGGAGGCAAGGACTGGCCATCCCGGGCTTCACCTCTGCAGTTCCTTCCTGCAGAACCTTCCGTGCATCCCTGCAAGCGCCACACCGGCCGGGGCTGCACCGGTGCCCACTGGGCCGCAGTGAGACACAACCCGGGCTCGCCGTGTTCCGCAGAGCCCAGAGATGTTCACGGGTGCTGGGACACATCCCCAGCTGCATCCCTGCCAGCTGCCTCCAGATATATGCTGGGGTCTGCACCCTGGGGCTTCGGAGCCAGGGGAAGGGCTCCCATTTTCTCCCTGGGGCTGGTGCATCTCCAGGAGAGGCAGCTGCATCCCCTCCCCACACGTATCGCATGGGTTTTCTTTGCAAAATTTCCTCTCCCCAGCCTGGTGCTGCTGCAGCCCCGGGAGCAGACAGCCCAGAGGGACTCCCAAATCGCATCGACCGACCCCAAGAGAGCGGTCTCTCAGCCTGACCCCCAACCCCAGGACAGAGCAGACCTGGCCCATCATAGCTGCACAGCACAGGGGGGCTCTTTGCCCCCCAGACCTGCCCCTCAACACAGAGGCTTTGCAGCAATGAAAAAGCTCCTTCGGGGGGGAAATAAAAAAATAAGGAAAGAAACGGCCCATTTCTCTCCCTCGCTCTGCTCCCTACAAGATTCCCAGTCAAAACCAAGTCATTTTACTGCCATTAGCTCCATGGAGCCCACACCACTGCAGGCAGACGAGTTCACATCTCATATGCCATCAACCCAAGCGCCGGCTAAGCGCTAATCACCGCAGCTTTATCGCCGCTGGCAGCGGGCAAAGCCGAGAGGTGAGTTATTCGCATCCCAGCCAGGGCTTATCGCAGGGCAAAGCCGAGCATCCCACCCCTCTCCGAGCCGACCCCGCTCCCACGGACCGCAGAGCTCTGCCTGCAGCAGGACCAGAATCCTTTGGCTGTGCAGGACTTGTTGGCTCCCAATTCAGTGCCAGGGCACTCACTGGTTTTGTGCTGAGCCCACCCCGTTGCATCGGGGCTTGTTAAAGCAGGAAAAGGTTGAGCTGGTGACGTGGACCAGGGGATGCAGGAATAAGCGGCCAAGAGCCTGCCCCCAACACTCACCTGCACGACCCCATCCCTGGCTGCCCATCAGCCTGCCGTCAAGGTGATCTCCCCAGCCCAGCCCCGGCACTGGGAGGGCTGTGCCGGCTTCTGCCACACTGGCTGCCGTGAGCTCGCTGGCATCTTTTTGAAAATCAAGGCCGTTTCTTTCCCCACCTGCTATTCCTTCAGCAAGCGGGGCCAGCCGGCACGCAGCACAATATCCCAATTAGCGCACGCTCGCTCTTCCCCGCTTGCAAGAGATTACAGGAAACTTCACTTTAGCTCCTGGGTTTTTTAATTGCAAAAGCTCCGTGAAGTACAGCAGAATTTAGACACAGAGGGAGGGGATGCCAGGTTAAGTTATCTCTCAACATGCAAAACCTTAAGTATTCAGGTCAAGTACCCCAGCGTTCGCTCAGAGGAAAAGCAAGGCCACGGCTCAGCAGGCAGCGGCGAGCAGAAACCCCAGATTTTACCATCAAAACCCACACAACACGCTCCAAGACGCAGCCCCAGCCAAGCAATCCCTCAATCAATGAACAAACCGATATCATAATGCTTGCATAAACCAAAACCAGGGTGTTAACTCAACCTCTCTGCAACCGGGTCCTGCCAGCGCCTGGCTCAGACCCCCACGGAGGGGGAAAGCCGGGTACCACCACCTTCCTCACTGCCCCAGAGCATCCTCCAAAGGATGCTGAAGTCCAAAGAAAAATGCTCCCACTGGGCACGGATGAGACCCAGGGAATATTTATCATGCTGTATATATATATATCCTTAACTGTAGGCAAGCTCTCTCCTTCCCCCTCCCTTCCTACTGCCAAGCAGGCCAGGGCTAATCCCTCACTTTGAAGGATTGGTTGGTGCGGCGAGGGGGAGGCGAGCAGGATCCGGCCGCGGAGCAAGCGGCAATGGCAGCGGCTCAGCTTGTGGGAGGCAGCGCGGGGTCTCCGCCGGCAGCCAACACACACCAAGCTCCAGCCGGGAAAGGCCGGAGGGAGGGATGGAGCCGGCACTCATCCCCGCTCCTGCCATGTGCGGCAAAATCCCGCAATTAATTTTTGATCACCTTCTGCAAATTGGGACGGCGCTGGCTGGGAGTGAGAGCACGGCCTGACTGCCGGTCCCCACCGCCCCTGCGCCCCGAGACAGCGGTCTGGCAGCACAAGCCCCTGCCCGTACCCAGCCCAGGAAAGCCCCGTCGGGGACAGAGACCCCCAGCCTGAGCCGGGCTTTGTGCAGGACCCTCCACAGCACAGGGGCCCGGGGAAGCAGACCACCCTGCAGAGGAAACCCCTCCGTTAGCCACGAAGCCCGAGAGGAAGAGACGGTGCCCGCAGCGGGCGCAAAGCCGGGGAGGGTGGCGGGAGCAGGTTCGTGTCTGTTATAATTAGGACCTGCCACATCTTCAAGCCGTTGCCTTTCTGGGAAGAGCTGGAAGGGGGTGGCTGAGCTGACAAATCCATCCTCCTCCTGCCTGATGCCAAAGTTGAAGCACGTGACGCTCTTTTTTGGGGAGCCGGCAGGCTCCTCCGCAGGGCAATGCTGGCCCCCAGGATGGGGGGCCGGGCCACGGCTGCACCCAAGCTCCAGTTCCCGCTGTAAAATCCATTTGAATCTCCCCTTCGGCTGCCCCGACACCCCGGGGGGTGCAGCCCAGCACCACCAGCACAGCGCCAGCTGCCCTCCCCAAAACAGCCTTGCCTGGGCCCCCCCCCCCCCCCCATCCTGGGCCCAGCCCTGCCCACAGGGACCCACCATCCTCGCCGCAGCCACCCAGCACCGCAGCCCCCCTGCTCGGCCACGCTGGCCAGAAGCAGCCAAAATCTCTGCACATCCCATCGGACCGTGGCTCTCAGCACGGGGGCGGCAGGTCACAGGGAGGAGGGTCTCACCCCGGTTCTCCCCCAAGCCGGAGCTGTGTCCAGCACATTCCCCCACCCCGGTGCAGATAAATCCCTGCTTACAGAGAGCGAAGGGAGGGAAGGAAATGAGCTTTTTTTTTTTTTTTTTTTTTTTTTTCTTTTGACACTTCTCTTGGCATTTTCCTGAGCTCCTCGCTGCATTCAACAGATCAGCTCAGTTCCCTCCCTCCCTGAGCAGCCAGCGCTGCTGAGCTCCTCCGGTCACCCCAGCCCCGCTTCGTGCCATCCCCCCGACAAGCCCCGAGCCACAGGTCACCCAGCAGCAGCGATGGCAATGACTCACTCCGCAGCTTCTCCGTCGCAGCCGCCGCTGAAGGCAGCAGGCATCCCCCCCCTCAAAGCCAGAAGCAGCCCACAGAAAAATAACCCGGCTGGCAGAGCACGGAAAACTCATCACACCAGGAGGAGGAGGAGGAGGAGGAGGGTGACGGGGCTGCGCCCGGGCAGGCGGTGGGAGAGTTCTCTGTTTTTTTCCCACGGCTGCCAACTTCCCCAGCGGCTCCCGAAGCCACGCAGATCCGCTCTCCCAAAAAAGCACCGAGAAGCGGGAGAATGCTCCAGAGAGGAAAACAAACCTGGGAGCGTGTGTCTGCACCCAGAGCGGGGCTCCTTGCCCCAAACCAGAGATGCCTCCGTGGGGTCGTTCCGGCTCTGGGGAAGGGTCTTAACCCCCAAAACCCCTCCAAGCTCGGAGGGGCAGCCCCTTCCCCACTGACCTGGGCAAAACACCGGCTCTCTCCCCCCTGCCCTGCCCTGCGGCGGGCTCCGCGGGCCCTGGCCGCTGCGGCGAGGCAAGGGCAGCCACCCGCCTGCAGCTCAGCCACAGCCGCCAGCCCCTGCCCCAAACCCCCTTTTCCCAGTCCCCTCCAGTCAGATGAGCCCACACCCCACACACACACACACACACACACCCAGCTCCCTTCCCATAGCCCACTCCGGGGTGATGGGCACCTCTGGGGACAAAGGTGACAGGTTTGGGGATTGGGGCGGGGGAGGGGGGTCCCGTGCACCCCACGGCAGGATGCATCGGGATGCGGGTGGTGCTGCAGGGAGGCGACGGGCAGCGCTCCGCAGCCCCACAACTGTGAATAATGCCACGAGTGGGAGAGGCGGGGAGCAGCCGGTGGGGTTGGGGGAGGTGGGAGACAGGCTGGGGCTTGGGGAGCGGGGGGGCTCTCTACTGCAGCCCCCGCTGTCGCAGCCCGCCCCCCCCCCCCCCCCCCTAAAAAAATAAGAAGGAAAGGCAGAAAATTCGCTGGGGCGTTGCAGGGTAGCAGCGAGGCTGCAAGGAGAAGGGGGTACCCCAGCCCCCCGGGGAAGGTCTGGGGGGACCGGGCGTCCCGGGGATGCTCCGCGCCCCTCCCGCGCCGCCCCGCACTTACCCGCGGGCAGCGCAAAGTTGGCGACGCCGCCGACCCCGTCTCCGCCCGCGGCCGCTGCCCGGTGCCGCGATCCGGCTCCGGCCCCGGGGGGGCCCGGGCAGCCCGGGGGGGCCCTGCGGCATGCGGCGGGGGCAGCCCGCGGCGCGGCACCCCCCCCAGCCCCGGCCCCGGCCCGGGGAGCCGAGCGAGCCGCAGCCGGGCGGGACCCGCCGCGCTCCGCAGCCGCGACGAGGAGGAGGAGGAGGAGGAGGAGGAGGTGGAGGAGAAGGAGGAGGAAGAGGAGGAGGAGGAGGGCCGGGGCCGGGGAAGTTTTGCATGAAGAGGCGCTGGGAAGCCCGCCGCCGGCTCTGCCAGCCTTTTAAAGCACTAGCGCACGGCGGCGGGGGACCCCCCCCCCATCCCCGGCTCCCCGAGGAGGGGGGAACCGCCGCAGCCCCGCCAGACCCCTCCGCCCAGCAGCGCCGGGCGCGACGGGCTGGAAAAGCGCTGGGAAGGGGGATGGACATGGCCCCTCTCATGCCCTGCTGCCCCCAGCACCTCTCCCCTCCCCGGGTCTTTGCATCCCGATGGATTTTGCTTGTACTTGTCCTTCTCCCCCTGCCCATCACATACATCGCGGCCATAAGCATGGCAGCAGGACTGACGGAACCTCCAGACCCCGCGGTACGAAAGACCTTCCTGCAGATCATATCCTCTAATTTCAGCACTTGCAGAAGCGCAGGCCCACGACAGCTCCCACGGGTGCAAATGCACCAGCCTTTGCCAAGCCCTGCAAGAGCGGGGGACATGGAGGGGGCACAGGAAGGGTGCCCCACGCCAGGCTGCTGCGAGGCTCCAGCTCCCACAGCGTGCACAAGCAGCCATCCCCAAATTTCCCCTCCCCATGGTGGGAGCAGCTCCTCGGGGCAGCGATGAGGGAGGAGGCTCAGCACCCCAAGCCCTTGCCCTTCTCTTCAGCCTCCCGTAAAATTATGCCAACACCCTGCTTCGCACATGTGCCTGCAGTGCACGGCTCTTGCAGCGCCTCTTTTCGCTATCAAACCACCACCCCCACCAGGCCCCAGCAGCTCCGAGGAGCCCATCGTGGTGTGTCGATTCATTAATCCAGAGAAAACACAGCCCCCTAGTAATGGCCATTGACACATTAACTGCTCCGATCCATCACGGTAATGACTGCGAGATAATCGGTCACCGGAGCGGTTAGGGAGTACACCTGCCAGCACGCGGGGCTGCGAGAGCACCCAGCCCATGAGGGGACCCCGATCCCTGCACACAAAGCGGGGGGTCTGGCTGCGGGGAGGGCTCTCTGCAGCTCCGCCTGCCCCTCTGAGCACCAAAAAGCAAAGCACAGCCCTTTCCAGCCTCGTCTTCCCTAAGGGTTGATTTGTGTTGCTTGCTTGGAATAGTGAAATACCAGTCCCGGGGAAGGAGGGTGCTGCTGCGAAGGGCTTGGCACGGGCAAGTGCAGCCCCGTCACCCAGATCCCAGTTAGGAAGCTGGAGATGAGCTGGTTTTCCAGAAGCACTCAGGACTGCCCGGCTCCCAACACAACACCCTGGCCGGGCCTTTGAAGGAGCTACGTGCTCTCCAACGAGATGCACTTGCCTGAAAAGCTGGCCAGCTGCCCTCCTGCCATTAAAATAAGTGGTGATATTCCCATGGATTCAGATACTCGTGGGATCATGCCCAGAGCACTGTCTCCTGCGGAGAGACCAGGCTGTTGCAGTGATTTCATTTACAGCGAGAGCCGGAGCAATTCTCATTGTTATTCTGCTCTGGTGCAGGGGAGGGCAGCCCCAGGAGGGGGACAGCCCCTTCCAGCCCCCCCATGCGTGCCCCCATGGTGAGCAACCCTCATCCACAGCAGCACTGGTGCCAGGGATCAAAGCAAAAAGATGGGGAGGGGACACAAGGATGGATGATGGTGACAGCCCAGCTCTTAACTGCCATCTACCCCACCAGGAACCACCTCCTGTCCCCAAGCCGGGCTCCAGGGCAGCAGATTTCACCCAGCATCTCCCTGTCTTGGGGGTCCATGACTTATTTCCAAAAGGCTCTCAGAGAGGGGTGGGGGACAAAGATGTGCCTGGACCCTTCTGCATGGGGACCAGAGCAGCTGGTGGGAGATCCAAATGTCGAGGAGCCACGTTGTCCCCACCACCGGCAGCAGCTGAAACACTCCAATGGGTTTAGGAGAGCCCCCTGAGACCCAACCAAGGACCCACATCTGGAATCACCTGGTGACCCGATGGGGCTACTTGGGCTGGCATGATGTAGGGCAGAGAGTCAGGTAGGGGTTTGCACCCACCAGTGCCCAAGGCTGCCAAGCCCCTGGGACAAGGGGAGCCCCCACCTGCCCCAAAGAGCCTCGGGGCACACCGGAGGCACCGGGCAGTTCCCCAAGCTGGTGGGTCACACACAAAGCTGGGGCTGTGGGGGCTCCAGCCACCACGGGATAAGCTGGGCACAAATCCCTTCACCAAAAGCAGCTCTCAGAGGCATCCTCAGGTCAAGCTCTCTGCTCCAGGTCGGGTGAAGACCTCAGCTCCAGGGGATTTCTAAGACATGTGTTTTGCCTTCAAGGAGAAACAAGGGCATCCCGCTCACAGCCTGGGGTCTCGCAGCACTGGGGCAGGGCTATGCCCGCAGGCCAGCCTGCTCTGCTTTGCCCAGGTCCCAGAGAATCTCTGGAGGACGGTAGCTGGGCTAAATTACGTAGAAATTTGGGCTGAAGCATCACCTGAATTTCTCTGATGGAATATAATCACCATCTGACCCCTCCACCCGGTATTGGGAACCTAAGGCCCAGGGGTTTGGGGGATCCTCTTGCCGCTGTGGCTGCAGCTGGCAGCATCTCTCTTCTCTGAGCCTCATGGACCACACACCTCCCCTTCTCACGCCCCTCTCCCTGCCATCAGCCAGAAGCCAAAATATCATCAGCAGTCGTGTCACCGTCGAGAACATCAAAGCACAATTAACATTTAGAAACGCGGCTAAAGCCAATGCCGCCGAGCTTCCCTTGGCACGACGGGAAAGGGCCCACCGTGGTGGCTGAGCAGGATGGGTATGAGGGCAGAGGGATGGACGGGAGATGCCCCAGTGATGCCAAGGAAGCAGCTTGTTCCTGGGGTTACCCTGTGAGCAGTTCAGCAAATCCCACAAAGGTTGCTGCTGCTGCTGCGGCCAGGGCTCCTCCTCGGCACGTGGGACAAAAATGATCAAATACTCCAGGAGAGTTGGATACCGTCAGCAAATGGATGCAGTACCATCCTCCGCAGGATCAATACGGCTTCATCAGGCTCAAAACAAGAGGAACTGAACAAGTGACTGCCTCTTCCATCCTGGAGGCAGGGTTGGAGCCATACACCCCGAGCCAATTCCCAGCTCCGTGTTTATGGCCATCCAGGGATTGCAGGGTGCCCCAGCATCTCCAGGGCCACCAGCAGCCTGTCCCTGAACCCCCAGGGCTTGCAGAGCCCGGGGTGGGAGGCTCTGGCATGCCCCGAGCCCGCTCAGCCCACGGCTGCCTCCCAGACAGGCACAGCTCCAGCCACGAAGCATTCAGCATCCCACTGCCCTGGCCCCCATCCAGAGAGGAAGGTCACCGTGTCCACTGCTAAAGCCACTGAGCACCATCAGGAAGACATGCTGATTGCAATTTTTTTTTTTTTTTTTTTTTTAATATAGGAAAACATGAAACCACATCTTATGGACTGGACTTTCCGGCTCGGCTCTGCAAAAGGGCTTTGAATAATTTATGGCCAAGCCACTGCCTCCTCCTTCCTCTTCACGGGTCACTCGTGTCAAAGAGGCAGGGGCTCAGGAATCACACACGGTCCTTTTTACCTGTGGGTTGCGTTGCCAGAGCCTTCAGTTGCGTTGCGTGTGGATTTAATTCCCTCCTGGATAGAAGGGTGGGGAAAATAAATCTTTAATTCAAAGTGAAATATTAATAGAACTGTAATTAGCTGCAATATCTACACAATTAAAGAGCAAGAGTCCCAGCAAGAGCTATTTTTGTGTGTATTTAAAGCAAAATAAGTTTGCAGGGTAAGAGCAGGGGGGAGCTGGGGATGTTTTTCTGGTGTCCCACTTGCCTGGGGGAAAATGTAGTTGGGAGGAGTGTCAGTGGAGGGAAATGGTCTCCAGCAGGTCAAGGACTCCTGGCCAGTGTTGGAGACACAGGAGGAAGTAAAAGATGGGTTTGCAAGAAAAGAAAAGAGGAGGAGAAGGATTTAAGAGGGAAAAAAAGAAAGGAAGAAGAACATCTCAACACTTTTGTCCTGCTCCTTGGGGTGTTTCTTGCAGCAAAGCCTTAGCAAGAGGATGGGGAATGGGAAAAGTCTCTGCTGGAAGTCTGCAGGGTGTTCCAGGCTGGATACGGAGCAGGGTGGCCCAGGCTCAGCCCCTGCTCCAGCCATTTGCCAGCAGAAGTTGCATGAGCTGCTTGCAAAAAGCCATTGAGTTATCCTGTGTGGGCATTTAAAGCCAGAGATTGGAGTTACTGAAGGAATAAACAAAATTGCAAGATAAAACCAAACAACAAAGGAATTCAGCTTGCCCCCTCCAAAATACCTAAATAATAGGCCTGGAAAAAAGAAAAGTCAGCCTTGGATTTCTTTCCACAAGAAAAAGACTCCTACACACAAACAGCACATGAATATGGGTAATAGATATGGATATTTCAGAGAGCAAAAATGGTACTGACTGCGCTCTTATTGGATCAACATTCACACATCGAGTCCATGTTTCTCTTGAGGAGTGAGGATAATGGGATGCCGAATGTCAGACCATTTTAAATATATATAAAACTCATTATACGCTTCATGACTAACCAGATTTCGATGGAAGGAGTTGCATTTTAAAGAAATGGGGGGGGGGGGAAAGCCCATCCGGGCTTGCAGGGGGGAATTAGCGACAGAAGAGGGATGATTCGGCTACAGGATGTGAGAGATGACAACTCCTCCTCCTCCTCCTTGTGAGGAAGGCTGCTGCAGCTGTGCCAGCTCCCTGGCAACCCCCCTGGTTGCCCCTTGCCCATGTTGGGAGCTCCCAAGCCCCCACCAGCAGCTTTCCTGCAGCCCAGAGTCCCGCCTGGCACCCCCATCCCACCCGGCAGATGCAGGACCCCCAGGAAAACCCTGTTTGAGGCCAAGCAGCCAGACCTGCCTCTTGGAAGCCACCAAGGGGGGACATTCCCTGGGCTTGTGGGTTTTTCCCAAAAAACCCCATGCCAGCACTGAGGGGATGGAGTGTGCACTGGGGACCCAGCTCCCTGAGTGGCCGAGGGCAGCAGCAGGCACCGCTGCTTCGTGGCAATACCCATCCCTGGCCAAACCTCCTCCAGCTGCAAGGGCAGAACCTCTTGTTGGGGATTTATTCCTCTCTCCTGGATGTATCCAGCCTAAAAATTCCCCCTTGTATCTCTATGTTTCAGGAGGACAAAGGACTCGTGCCTGGGTTTCGCCACTCAGGGAGCCCGGATTCGGGCAGCACCAGTGCTCTTCTCCTCTACAACACTTCCACCTAATGGCAAGAGTGCCAGCAAGGAGACAGCCCTCAGCAGCAGGGCACCCACCCCACAGCCACCTCAGCACCCACATCACACCCCCAGGTGCTGAGCAGGGGCTGGCACAGCTCACTGCCCTGATGGATCCAGCCAGGCTCAGACCTCAGTAAAGAAAAAGCTGCCAGTTTTGCCCCCGGGACTGACCTTGTGAGCAGGTACCAGAGGTTCCAGCAATGGGGAGTTTTTCTCGATTAAACAAGCAAGTCAGCTTTGTGCTAGAAACACGCTGACCTGGCACAGGTTGCCTGGACGGCGTGACACTTCACCACATGCTTTGCCACCTTTTGGCACTCCCCGCATCACCGGGGCTGCATTTATTCCCCGCACAACCCATAACTCATATTCCCATGTTATATCCATCTGAGGCCAAGCCCTGCACCCACAGCCCTTCCCCAGGGAGCCGCAGCAAAGCCATAACCCTCACAAATCGGGTTTTTCCACCCCGTTGCTCCAGCCCTCGGCTGGCTCCATCCTTCCAGCAATGCCCTGCTTCCCTCTTGTGGCTGCTGCTCCAGCATGGCCACACCAGGAAAAGAAAAGGGATTTGGGAGCCTTGCACCCCACTCTTGCACCCCGCTTTGCTGGTCGCTGGAGAGCACGAGCCGTACTCTCCAGTTTGACCCACTCAATGTAACTGGTGTTTTGGTCCCAGCCTAGTCAGAAGCTGTTGCTTATAAATGAGAGTGAAAAGGAGCCATTGCCTAATTCACTAGGGCTCCCCCAAATCCAAGCTGCCAACCTGAGTGCTCAGCAGCTGGGCTGGTGGCACAAAAAAGCACAGGGTTATTTTACCCACCACCAGCACGAGACAGGCTGGGACATCTCCAGAGAGAGTCAGAGTTGTCCATGAACACACATGAAAACTCTTCGACAAAATACACTGATTTAATTTTTCCCCCCTCCCTACCAGGATCCATGGCTGATCAAGTTGCCAGCCCTCACTTGGAGGCAAAGAAAACTGGAAATGGACCCAAATCTCCCCCCCTTCCCAAGAAAGCTGATGGGGAAAAGAAGGGAAAAGGGAGAAGACTGGTTTCTGGTCCTACGAGCAGCTCTCTGCAGCAGGATCCGGCCCTGGCATGAAACATCATCGACCCTTCTCCAGCTAACACCCCAGAGCAGCTTCCTGCTCTCGCCTCCTCTAGTATCCATCTCTCCTCAATGCTAAAACCCTTTAAACAGTCTTCAGAAACAAAATAGCCGTGACAGATTCAATGGTTTCAGAGGAGTTGCCGTATGTTGGAGAGTGCAGGCCCAGGGACACAGATGAGCAAGTGATTACTCCGGATTTGGGGTCTAAACAATACAGAAACATGAAGAGCCGAGGCACAACGTTACTTTGGAAAGCTCTCATTGTGCATCTTCAGCACCTTTTTTCACTGGTGCTCCAGAGAGCCCAAGACCCACCTCTGAACCGGCCCAGAGACGGCTCAAACTCCTCACACCCGTGCTCAGATCACCCCACGTCCCGCAGGAGCACAGATCTGGGGATGCTGGTGATGCAGCTTTGGCTGAAGCCACCATCCTGCTGCCACTGCAAAGATGTGTGGCCGACGAGGATTGTTAAGTAAGAAGCAGGCAGCACTGGCCACACTGGTGTCATTAGCACATGTATTTTTTGCTAAATATCTCACCAAGCAGAAGTCTATTTTACCTGCATTTGAAGCAGGGCTGGAAGCAATGAGGGTGGGATTTTATTCCCATCCTATTTTTAAAGCTTCATCTGGCAGCAAGAGCCTGGCACAGCACAGAAGTCACCCCCCCATATAGCCTCAGAGGCGCTGGGGTCCCAGCAATGCTGCCCTGCTCCCCTGGACCCACCTTCCTTTTCTCCTCCCCTCAATTTTCTCTTTAAAGCCAGAGATGTTCCCCTGTCCCCTGTGGAACATCCTGGGGGCACAGCCCTGTCCCTTCCCCAACCATGGCATGAGGGGGGTGTCCAGGAAAAGAGGGGCAGACAACTCTATCTGCATTTCCACCTGGATACAGGAGGGGGGTTTTCCACCCACAGGGATCATGGGCAGCTGTCTTGAAACAAAGAAGAAAAAAATAAGAGAAAAGAAAGGAGAAAAAGGAAGGACAGAGTACATTTGGTGGTAAAATTAACTGTGACAGCCAGACAGCACATACTCCCTCTGAATCAAAAGGACAATTACAGGAAAATCTTTATGTATTAACTAATGTGAAAGCCACTGGTAGTGTGGAGAGTTTATCCCCGTCCTTTCTGGCCAGACGTGCCAGAGCAGAGCAGCAGCAGCGGCCGGGATGCAGGACAAGGGCAGGGGATGGGGCGGACCAGAGAGCAGCGCATCACCAGGTCCCAGCCAGAAACAGCCACGAGCCGTCAGGGAGGGACTGGCACTGGGAATGGCGGGATGCAGGATGGGCCCAGCGCTGAGCATCGGCACCTCGAGCACCCGGCCACGCACGAGGACACACACACGAGATGGGGGAAAGCAAGGACGAGAGCATGGAGCAGGCCAGGGAGGCTGCTGTCACCTTGCTTCTCCCCTCCAAGTGCCCGGGGAAGCCGCCGCCGTACCCCTCTCAAAGGCAGCTGAGGCATTCGCCCCGCGTCCCACCCCGGGGCAAAAATCACCCTGTTCACTCTGCATGCGCTAACCTGTTCTGCTGGAAAGCAAACTGCCCCAAATTGGGATGGCTTTGCACCAAGGGCTCCTCCAGCACCCCCCTGCCTGCTGCTGGGGCGGGGGACAGACCTCTCCCCCCACCCACCCCAGGAAATGGACCCCAGGAAAGCAAAGCCCTGCAGCACCAGGGCAGCCTCCACCACCGAGCTCACCCCGTCGAAACAACACCCGTCTTCTCCTCCCGACTTTTCCATAATTCATGCAACAACCTCCTGAAAGAAATATCTTCCTCGGGCATAAAATATTCATGGCCTCATACTTTGCAAGGAAACACTGTCTTCCTTGGAGCGCGACCAAGCAGTCAAGGCTGGCACGGATTTACCTTTGCAAGAGCAATTATGTTCCTCATCGATCCGGTGCTGCAGCGAGAGGGGCTGCGTGGGGAAATCGGTATCAGTGTGTCCCCCCACCCCATGCAAGAAAGCAGCTTTCAGAAAAGGCATAAAAGGGCTCAAGAAGAGGTGGGGGCTGCACCATGAAGTGGCATCCCAAGAGATTCCCCATCTTCGTGGCTGCATCTCTTTCCACCAGCAAAGCCACCCCAGAAGGGACCACCTCCCCCCCGACATCACCCCAGATCCGATCCAGTCCCATCCCGGCCGTGCCCACCACCCCTCGCACACACGCACCCCCACGTGCCTGTAATGACACCCCTGCCACCGGCAGTGCCCCCAGCCCCCACCTGCCTCTTTCTCCTCACAATTTGGATGCTGGTTAAGCTCCTTCCTATTTTGCTCCATTTGCAGAGTTCAGCAGAGTGTCCCAGCCCCATTCGGCTGCACAATATTTAATTATTATTTTTTTTTTTTTTTGCTTGCTTTTTCTCTTTCTCAGCACTGTCAGCACCACAAGCCATGAGGGTGTGGGATGGGGAGGTCATGCTATGAAGGGAGCAGATGGCCGTGAAGGAGCTCACTTCTGAGCAGCATTTCAGGACAGTGAGGGTCCCGTGTCCCCAGCCCAGGACCCCACTCGTGGCACAGAGTGGCCCCGGTGCCCAGCCTGGCAGCAGCCAAGGAGCACTGAGCAGCCTGCCCACAGCAGTGCTTTTCTCCTTTGCTCACCTCAGCTCAGCACGAGCCGCTGGCGCTGGCTTTGCTGAAGCAACAGCAGATGAAGCTGCAGCCCTTGCAGGGCGCTCAGCCGTGCTGCATCCGTAAATTTAGGGATGGCACCATCAGCTGAAGATGCTTTTATTGCCAAGAGAACAGCTTCCCACAGAGAAAGTGTTCTGACCTAGCTATTAAAATTAACTAATAACAAAGTCTCACCCATAACCCGATCAATCCCAGGCAGTAAGCCAAGCCCCTGCTCAGGCCAGGCTGCCACGGGAGGTTCTGGCACCCAGATGTGCTCAGCAGCCACCAGGCACCCAACCCCTGGGGCAGGAGGGTCTGGGGACCGCTGCCATGGAGGGGACACCTCCCCGGCCACTGACAGGGTGTGCTGGGGCACGTGGGGACACCCACATTGAAGCAGAGTCCCCAGCCTGGTGACAGAGGGATCCTTTAACTGCCACTGCTCGGGGACAAGCCCACGCTCGAGCGGGGCTGAGCAGCAGCGTGCATTTAATTACTCCCATCTTGTCCGGTGTAATATGCACTGTAATAAAACACGGCCCAGATTTCACGGTTCTTCACACTATAAACCAATTGGAAAAAAAAAAAAAAAAAAAAAAAAAAGGCTTTGCCACCAAGCCAGGCTTCTGCAGCCAAACCTCAGCCCAAGCCGGGTGCTCTGGCCATGCCAGGGTGGCACAGCTCCCTGCACCCCGGGCGAGGGGCCCCAGGGGTTTCTCCTGTGCATTGGCTGTAGCAAGGGCCAGCAAAGGCCCCATCTCCTGGGACACAGGGGGAAGATGAAGGTAGGTGTATTGCTCAGCTCCAAGGGGGCTTGGCAGTGGGAAAGGAGGGGGGGGGGGGGGGCTGCAGGAGTGAGAGAGGGCACCCCCGCAGCAGGGGACGGGGTTTCCAAGGAGGGAGGGCGCTCAGCATGGTGGGTTGGTTTTCACCAAGCGATGAAAAACAATCCAGAGAAATCTGTGCAGCAAGGATCAAAAGCCAGCCTTGGCCAGGGCTGGGAGCAGTGACGAATGGGTCCCACGGGAGCATTGCCAGCCCCCAGGCCCCCCAGGCTGCCACGCACCCCAACCCACGGCCACGCTCCCCGCACCAGCGCTCCAGTCCCAAGTCTGGACTCAGCATCTCACATCTCTGGACTCCCAGCAAAAGGCACCAGTGCCTTCCTGTGGCAGCCGTCCTCACTGCAGCCGTGCAGTGGGATGGATCCAGCCACGCTGGGCTCCCTTCGGGCCAGGGGGGAAAAGGGAGGAAAGTTTTGGGGGCGATTCACTGGCCTAACACCCCACGCACAAATGGCTGAGGTGGGGACCGTCCCCTCCTGCCCCACATGCAAAGGGTGTTGCGCAGAGTGAGCACGCAGCTCCCGTGCAACTGGTTTCCCGTCACCCTGGGGCAGCGGGTGAAACACAAGTCACATCCTCAACACCCCCCACCAGGAGCCTGCCCTAAATCTTCGGGGGAAAATCCCCCCACCTCCCAGCCGATGCACCCCAAGAGCTCTCCCCAAGGATGCTGTGGAGCAGGGACCCTCCAGGCGTTCATACACCTTTCTATTGAAGGGTGTTGCGTGGGTGCTGGCCAAGGGTGGGCTGGTTCAGGGGTGTTCACCCTCCACAGGGACCCTGGGACCTCTCGCTGGGAATGGGAACGCTGCTGTCCTCCCCCAGCTCCCAGTCACGCTGAGCCACCCCCAAACCCGTGCCGTCGTGACGCTCCCCTCCGAGGGGAGACACGCGGGCTCCTCTTTGGGCTTCAGCACCTACCTACGGATTAGCAGTTGCTAAGCGAGCAATTAATCAGGCCCCAGAGCTGGCTGGGAAGGTGGGTGACAGCCTTGAAAACTCCCACCCAGCTGCTCTCGTGATGGAGGGAGGGGGACCGCGGCATGCGGGGAGCCTCCTGCCCTCCACCATGAAGGCAGCAGGCGCCGTGCGGGACCCCCCCCCCCCTCCTGGGTAGGGGCCGTGGGGGTAACCACAGCCCACTGCGTCCCGCTGTGGGACTGGGGGCATGGAGGGGTGGGATATTCAGCCCCATGGTGGCTTCCAGCTTTGGGGACCCCTCCCCAGCCCTTCACTCCTTCCCTTTGTGCCTCCCTGCCCCCCCCCCCAAGGTCCCCTGCCAGTGTGTCTGTGCCATTTGAAAGGTGACCCCCCTGGCATGGCCGGGCAGCGCCTGAGCCAGGCGCCACGTAACCGGAGCTGGGAGCGACCAGTGACCACCCGGCTCGTTATAGCTGACCCTAATCCTCTGGCCAGGCTGGATGTCACGTCCCCAGCCCCCCTCTGGGGATGGACAAACCACATCACAGGGTCAGGGACGTGCCCCATGCCTGGGCGTCCCCTGCTAGGGACAAACACGCTGCCCCTGCGGTCCTCAGGGGGACAAAGCAAGCAGCCTGTGGAGGGCTGTGCTGCCACCCGGATCACCACCATCCCCCTGTCTGTCCCCTCCCCAGCGGACTAAGCAAGCCCCCGTGGGGACTGACACGGGTGGGCTGCCTGCTGGGAGGGGCAGGGATGAGTTTCAGCCCCCTCTTCCCCCCAGCACTATCCTGCTCCCCAGGGAGGGACGCCAAGACTCACCGCAGGGACGGGCAGTGGCAGGATGTGGAGCCCTGGGGGACAGGGCACAGGGCCAGGACTAGCCAGGGTGAGGTGGCCCCTGCCCACCCTGCCTCTGGGGAGCCAGGACCAGCTGCAGGTGCAGCCCCAGTTTACACCGCTGTGGGCTCCCAGCTGGGCTCCATCTGCTGCTCCCACAGCCCCAGCCCCAAGGTGGGTGCAGCTGACCCAGCTGGAGGGTGCTCAGCAGCACCCACGCGTGGGCTGGGATGAGCACCAGGACAGCCAGCTCCCTCACCAGCCGCAGTGCAATCAGCCCCTCGCAGTGTGCCTCAGTCTCCCCTCGCCGCAGAAAACCGGGCACAGCTCCAAGGTGATGCTCCCTTTGCTCCGGCGTGTCCAACCGGCTGCAGGGAGGGGACAGCCCTCGGGTGACTTGCACCCCCACGGCAGCGTGCACCCACCCCACGGGGAAGGAGGGCCCCGGGGAAGGGGTGTCCCCCCGCCAAGCCTGTCCGGCTGCCCAGGGGCCTCTCCCCATTAGGTGGCAGCAGGGACCGCGGTGTCACCGCCGGGCTGGCGGAGACACCAGGATCGGGCCCCGGCAGCCCTCCACCCCGGGGAAGGGGGGACGAGGCCGCATCCTGCCCGCTGGCGCTGGGGTCACCAGCTGGGTGGGCACATGGGTTTTCCTTCCACCACACAACGGTTTTTCAGCCCCCGTCAAAACATGCCTTGGCGAGGGGAGAGTGCGTTCCCCTCCAGGAAAACCTGACGGTTACATCTCATCCCATCCAGCCCGGCTGCATTTGGGATCATTTATTGGATCCATAAGGTGCTGCACCCACTGCCTGTCGTCACCCATCTCCCGTTAATTAAACACCCCGGGGGACACAAGTCACAGCGTCTGCAGCAGAGACCGGGGCTGCTCTGGCTCCCGGCTCCCTCCTTGGACATTTGGCCCCGTCCCCCATCCCGTCACCTCCGGCATCGCCTCTTCCTCCTCCTCCTCCCGTTTCCCTGCCTCTGTGGTCACCCCGGGCCCCCGCACGCCTCCGGAGCTGCCAGCGGCTGAGTCACGCATGACCACCACCTGAGTCACCGGGACGAAGGGAAGTCCCTCGATCCCGGATGCTTTTCCAACCGGAGCTGAGTAAAAGGGAAAGTGTCAAGGAATTTGGCTGGGAAAAGTGTTTTCTTGGAGCCTCGACAAGCAGCAGCCTCTCCGGTGCGTCCCCTTTGCCACAGTGAACTTGGGGTCACCGGCAGCGAGCACAACCCCAGGCAATCCAGTACACGGTGCCTGTGTCTGCACCCCGATGTGTGCAGGGGGGGCAGTGCCAGGGACACCCCTGGAGGGGTGGGGGGGATGTGGAAGTGACAGCGAGCAGCAGTGGCTCCGGACATCATCATCCCCTGAGCCGGGTCTCCTGTCCCAGATGCGACTGCAGAACGTCCCCTGGGGCGCTGCCCCGGGTGGGAGCTCAGGGCATGCCCCCACACAAAACTGGGTGCCCACTGGGAGCAGCTCAGGGTGCTGCCAGTGTCCGGGGGGGCTCCTTCCCCATCGCACGGGACCTGCAGAGACACCCGGGGCCAGAGGAGCAAGCCCTTTGGCTGGGAGGGGCAGGAAAAAACATGTCCCTTGTCCCTTGCACCGCATGTCCCCCATCCCCTTGCACCAGACATCCTCCAGCCCCACTGCAAGCCCCTTGCACTATGTGCCCCCACCCCTTGCAGCACCTCCTTCCCACGTTGCCTCTGCCTCGGCCCGCACGGGGATGCTGTGCCAGCTGCTTCGCTGCCCTGTTTAGTTTTGATGTGCCACTTGCAATAAAATACCTTGATTAAAAAAAAAAAATAAGGCAGCCAGACTCCCCTGCGAGCCAGACAGCAAGTCCTCAATTAATGACCCTTCGCATTCCCTTCCGCCGCGTTCCCCTGTTAATGATTTACAGCGGTTACTCCCCAGCCTTGTTACCCCCCCTCTTTTTTAGTCCCCAGCCCCAGGCAGGCTGGGCTGGGGCTGTAGAGGGAGAGGGGGGTACAAGGAGCACCCGAAGGTATTTTATCACCCACTGGCACGCGTTCTGGGTGCCCCCGGGGAGGACTGGGAGCAGTGGTGGGGAGCTCTCGGTCTGCTGGGGATGAGGAAGGTGCTGGAACCCCCACCATGGGTTGGCCGCATCCTCGCACGGAGGCTCCCACCAGCGTGGGAGCAGCACACGGCTCAGTTCGTGGCGGTCCCCTGATTTATGCCACCCCCTTTTTAGCAGGAGCCACACGATGCAGGACCCCGGCTTGGCTGGTGGCCGCCCACCACCCACCTGAGCCCCAACACGCTCAGTGCACGTGTGCCAAAGCTCGGAGGAGGGAGGGGGGGAGAGAGCTGAGAACAGGGCTGGAACTGCCCCCCCCCCCGCCCCCCAGCAACCCCGGGCTTTGTGTGCGGCAGGCAGCCCCGAGGAGGTTTCATGTTACTGGGAAACTGGGATGGCGGGATGTTCCCGGGGCAGCCCCGCAGACAAAAGGCCATTGTGCGCGGCAGCCATGGCCGCAGCCCCCGAGCATCTCAGCTCCCCTGCCAGGGCCAGAGCCCAGCAGCCCCCCCAGACCCCAGGAGCTGGCACAGCCGGGCAACCCGCCTGCACGACACCGAGCAGCTCCCCAAAACTAATGGGATGCTCCACTTTGGGGTGCCTGAGCCAAAGCAAACCCCCCCCCAGGCTTCACCCCCCCCTTCCCTATCCGGCTGACAGTGGCACCCAAAGCGCATCCTCGCCAGCCCAGGGGATGGGAGAGGCCCACACTGGGCTGAACTGGGTAAACCGGACCCTGGTGCAGCCGGGCAAGGGGGGACAGGCGGGGACACGTCCCCAGGGGTGCGGGCAGGTCGGGGTGGATGCCCGGGCACGGTAGGAGCGTCCCTGCCTGAGCCAAAGCTACTTCCCAGCCCCCCCCCCCCAGCTCAACCTGTGCTGCGCGGGCTGCCGTGGCTCAGCGCTCTCCGGGAGCTGTGTACCAGGGTGTTTATGTCTATATTTACATACATCGGGTTATATATACATTACAGACCCTGGTAGCACCGAGCCCCTCCAAGGCCAGCTCCTGCTGGCAGGGGATTAAAAGCAAATCTTAATTTTTTGTTTAAAGGAAGGGGGGAAATTAAACCTCACTTCTGGGATCGAGGGGGATGAAGCCCCAGCCTTGCAGCATAGAAGGCAGCAGCTCAGCACCCAAGGGTGCTCAGAACTCCTGAAGCCAGGCTTTTTAAGGACTGTGAAGAAGAGGAAGGATGAGACACGGTGTGTGTGGGGACAGGGACAGATCGATGGTTTCTCTGGCTCATCAGGGGATCAGGAGGCCATGCCTGCCCCCAGCTTCTGTCCCCCCATCAGGGACGTTGTGCCATGGGAATGAGGGTCGCTTCACCTCTGGTTCCTCTCTCCTCTAAATCCCCAGCTCCCGGAGTCAGGGGATCCAGCCCCCATCTCCTCCCAGTTGCAAACACAAAATGCTGCGTCCAGCAGCGTGGCTGGAGGGACAGGCGGGGGGAGCACCCAGCAAACACCCGGCAGCGCCGGGACCAGCCTTGTGACTCTCCGCCCAGGCGGCCAAGCCGTCCCAGGGGTGACTTCCCAGCAGAGCTTTCAAAACAAGACAGCACCTGACATGTTTGGCTTGGTCCGGACAGATTTGGCCACGTCTTTCCAGGCACAAAGGGCACCCACGTTCTTTGTCAGCCCAGGCCCCTCGACGCTGGAGGGCTGGGACAGGCGTAAGGCATAATTTTCCCTTTCTTCCCCTCCAACTTTGCCCCAAGGTGGGCTCCACAGACCCACACACACCCACAGCAGCCCTTCTCCCCAGTGCTCAGCCCCCCCATTTCCAACCCCATTTACCCACCCTGGGCTCAGACGGGGGGCAGGCTCTCAGCAATCTGGACACCTTGGCCCCGTACCACTCTCCAAAAGTAATCAGAGCAGCCAACTGCCAGAAATGTCTTTTCCTGGGGGCTAATTATTGATTGTAGCCAGTAATAAATATTTAAGCAGGGATTTGCATGCAAGCTGCGAGGTAAGAGCAAGGGGAGGTAGGATGGGTCTTGTGTGCCCCACTCTACTGCTGCTTCTGCATGGACCTGGGCAAGTCCTTCTGCTTCTTGGAAGAAGAAGTATTTCTTCTTGTCTGCTGGGAACTCTTCAGGACATGGCGAATCTCGGGAAAGCCCTTCCCAAGGGCTGTGGTCTCAGGATGCTCCACACCAGAGGTGTCCTCCCAGGAGGAGTTCAGCCCTGAGGTGTCTTGAGAAAGTCAGAAACATGGAGCGTGGTGAATGTGATGCTCACCGTATCACACTGAGCAAGAATTAATGTAGACAGTTAATCATCTCGGACCCATCTGCAGAGCCCTCTTGCTTGTGCAGCCACTTCCACTCATCCCTGCTGCGATTGGAGGGACGCTGGGTCCCTTAGAGCTGTGAATGTTGAGCCTGGTCACACAGAGCTCAGCCAGCTCCTGCATTGGAAAACGAACGTGACCAAAGCAGTAAGCCCAGCCCTGGGTCAGACCTTGCTGCTGTCCTCCTGTTCAACCTCAGGCACCTCCTGCACCTGAGATGTGTTTTCCCTGCTAAGACACGTCCCCTCCCTGGAGATACCAGGGGCATCCGAGAGGCTGCAGGGATTATATATTTATATATATATATATATATATATATATACTTGCTCCTATATAGAGAGGAGCCAAATACATGCTTCCCTGTCTCCCAAGGATGCTGGAAATGAGAAAACTCAGCTTCAAGGCAAGCCAGGTCCTGCCTGCCTCTGACTTTGTGTTTTGCAAAACCTCTTGCACAGAAGGAGAATCTTCAGCAAATGCTCCTTACAATGCAGCCGGAACTGGGGTGGTGCACAGGGATGCTCCAGGCACAACGGGAAACTTCCCTGGCCAGCAAAATCCTGGCAATGCTGAGTAAATACATCTACAAGGGACATGGTGCAGCCTGAGCACTAGACCAGACTCTAACGCCAGTGAAACGTGCTCTTCACCTGGCCTTGAAGAAGTCTCACCACCTCTGATCCGCACGTTTCCCCATCTGTGAAATATGGGTAACGACACCTGTCTCTGCAAGGCCCAGAACCATGAGGATTAATTAACTGTTGTTCAAAAGGGCTCTGGAGGTGACAAACACACCACGCTCTTAATTAGTCAGGTAGCCCTTCCAATTACCCAGCAATGTGGGCTGAGATTTTTTTCCAGAGCTGCCTTAGAGGATCCAGTTTCCCCTTTCCCAGGGAAATTAGCAGGAATTAAGCATCCAAATCCTGAACGCAGCTTTGTGGGGCTTGGTGGCAGTCACTGGGGTGTGGGGCAGCATGGGACAAGATGTCCTCCCCCTCGGGGCCACCCTCTGGTCCCCATATACCCCCCCCCCCGAGGTAGCTGCATTTTGGGGGCGCATGATCAGTGCCTGCAGTTTTATAGAGCCCTGCTGAGCTGAAGCAGCAGGGAATGATTTCAAGCACCTTCTTTTCAGGGGAGCTTGCAGAGGTGCAGCTTTTCCCAAACACAGGGCACCCATTTCCCCATCAAATCTCCTCCTAAACCAGAAACATTGGCTAAAAAAAATAGGGATACTCAATATTACATGTGTGCACCCCCCATCTGCAGCACATGCATCCCACAGTGCCGGCATCAACCTGCAAGCTCAGGGCTCATGCTCTCAAAAGCAGCAGCCTTAAGCCTATAATTTATCAGGTGATTTAGGAATTTGTCCCCGGAATAGGGCTACAGGAAAATACTGCGCTGGTGAGTGTTAAATCCGCCCTGCCTTGGTGGGTGAGAAGGAAGGAGCTGTTTAATGAAATTAAAAAGGCTGTTTCGGGGTGGGGCTGGGGCTGTTTGGCCACATGGGGCTTCATCAATGGGGCCGTTGGGAAACAAAGCCGGGAGGAGAAACAAAGGCCCCGTCCCTGTCCCCATCCCCATCCCCTCGCGCCATGGCCCCGCAAACACCCCGAGCGGGGCCACATCCTGCCCGTGGCCCAGCCGGCTTCCCTGGATAACAGCGGGCAGCACCGCGCGGGGGGATGACAACCCCAGCACAGCACAGGCTGCTCCTCTGTGCCCTGCATCAGGCGGGAAATAAAAGAAAAAAATTAAAAAAAAAAAAAAAAAAAAAAAAAAATCACTTCTTGTTTCCCTGTTTCCAGCCATTTTCACTTTCTGGTCTCGCTGCAGAACTGAACTGCAGGTTGGGTGAACCTCGCCAGTCCTGCTTGCGAATCCGCACGAGCCGCAGGCTCTAACTTGGGAAAACTGCAAAAACAAAAGTGAAAATGATCTGCCCGGGTTGAAGTCCTGGGCCCAGCACTGGGCTCTGCACAAATCCAAGCGGCCTTGCACTGCTCTGCATCTCACCTTGCTGCGTGGGCATCGCACATACAGATTTCCTTCTATTTGAAGCGGGGGGCACTGCCCTGTGTCCCCCTCCCTGCAGGTGCAGATCTTGCTGCCAGGCTATTGCCAAAATCCCCTGGGTCCTCCCATCTTGGCAAACACTCTCTGAGCACCAAACAAATCCTATTTCCCCAAATCCCAATTTTTTCCCCATTTCCCCTCCCTGCACTCAGTCGTGTGTCAGTTTCCCATCAGAGCATTGCTCCCAGCTGCTGGGAGCATCTCACCACCTCTCTTTAGTTTCAGGGGACCGTGGCAGCACTATTTTGCTTTAAAGGCCAAATGGTCACTCCACGGGTGAACCCACCCCAGGGAGGCACCGGCGTGGGCTCAGCAAACGGGGAATTGCCAAAAATTTCAGGGATCAAAGCGAAAAAGAGCAGCCCCGGTTGTTTGCAGCAACCCGCTTACAGCCATTAAGTGCCACAGCAGAATAAATAACGAGGGATATTAATAACAACAAGCCTCTGCCAGGGACAGAAACCAAATTCCTCGCCAGGCTCATGGCAAAGGGGGGAAGCCTGAGCGCGGCCACAGGCTGGGCTGGGCAGAGGGTACCCTGGCACCTCCAAACCCAGGCAGGGCTGTCTGCAGCCAGAGAAAACACCGATTTTAGCCCCCAAAAATAGGGTACTCAGGGTCTGAAAACAACACCTTGCTGGGATGCAAGATCCTCAGATGGAGGAGATCCACCACCATTCCAGGGTCGTGGAGCTCAGCCCCAAAACGCAGCGGCGCAAGCGGGGCGATGCCTGCTCTTTTTGCAGGCGTTTGAAAACAGGTCAGCCTCTTACAACGGGTTTTTTCCCCTCTCTTTGCTTTCGTTTTTTAGTTGTCAGAAAGGGACACTGTTTTGATAGCGTTTTAGTCAGGGGAATTTGCAGGGGATTTTAAAAATTCAAATAACAATTAGCCAAAAAAGTGCCACAAGCCTGGCTCCATTTGATTTGTTTCTTTTTACAGCGTAAATCTTCCCTGCTGATGTTTCACACACACAGATATTGATACTTCCAAGTTTCATATTTTTCAAGGTGCTTTTTTTTTTAATAAAAACTTGCCTGAAACTTAAATCCAGCATCAGCCAGTCTAAAGCTCAGCTCCTAACTCCAGATTTTTGACCTTTGGTGTCAGGATGGTCAAAAGCACCGAAATTGTAGTTTCCATTAAATTTGTGACTGGAGTTTCTGCAGGAGTTTGGGGGAATTTTGCACAGCCCTGTCACCGAGAGGATGCTGAGCTCTGGATTTCCTTGTATCCCATCAAAAAAACCACCATGAGACCCCAAATGCCTGCCCACGCCTTGGAAAACCTTGACACAACGAGGGTCTGGGTTTTGGGGTACCTACCTGGAGAGCTGATCTTGGCTCCCATCCCAGACTGACCTAAACCACTTCCAAAACAGATCACAGGAATTCAGATAAAGATTTTTACTGCAGACCAAGTCCATCGTCTGATGAAACCCCGGGAGAGCCTCAGGGCCGCTCACCGGCTCCTGAAACCCCACGGTGCCGAGCCGTGCGGGACTCGCTTCCACACCGGCCTCCCATTTCTGCAGTGGTGCTGTAATAAAAAATAAATACCGTGACAAAAGCCAGCCAGGCCTGGGAGGCCCCGGGGCTGGAGCCCCCACTGCTGGTGCCTCCAGATGGGGACCGGAGGCTCTTTTGGGGGGGTTAACCTGGCAGGGAGGCAGCGAAAGGAAAAAGCATCGTGTTTTGCCCACGGGTGCTGGATGTGGTGTGTGGCACAGCCCTGGCCAGTGTTTACCCCCACGGTGATGCCAAACGCACTCCCCCCCACACACACACCCCCCATGCCAGCCCAAAACACCACTGCCCACTCTGCGAGGAGCTGGGGGGTGGAGGGGAGCAGCCGGGGGTTGATTTACTCGGCGGCATCGCGGGGTAACCCGCGCCCCACCCACACCCCACACACCCCCCCCCAACCAGGAGCATCCCCGCAGCATCCCGGGGGGGGGGGGGGGGGGGCAGGGGGGTTCTCCATCTGCCCCCCGGGGGACCGGAGGCTGCGGGGGGGTGGGGGGGAGAGGAGGGGGGAGCAGCCGCCGCCCGCCCGCCGCAGCCCTTTGAACGGACCTATCGCTCCCGGCCCCGCCGCCGCCCGCCCCCGCCGTGATGCAGCCGGGCTCCTCCTCTCCCCGCTCCGCAAGGGCTGGGAGCTCCCCTTAGCCTGTTTGCCCTTATTTAATTTCGAGTGTGATTTTGCTATTTTTAGCAGCTGGATCCCCTCCAGTAAGGCTGGGAGCTCGCTCCTTTTTTATTTCCCCCCCCCCCTCCCCCCTCCTCCCCCCCTCCCTTTCCTATTTTTTTTTTTTTTCCTCGTTCCCTGCAAATGATTTTGACCCAGCTTCCTTCCTCCTGGAGCATTTTTTTTTTTTCTCTCTCTTTATTATTTATATAAATAAGAGGGGGGCCTGGCTGAGCTGTGGATGCGTGTGTGAGTCGCAGCCTCTCTCTCTGCCTTCTCCTTTCAGATCCGCATTTGCGAGCAGCAGCAGCCGCCGGGAGGGGGGGGGTTTAATTCGCTTCACAACACAGACACGCCAGGAAAAAAAAAAAAAAAAAAAAAAGAAAAAAAAAAAAGGAGAAAAAAAAAACAAAAACAAAAACAAAACCAAACCAACCTAAAAAACCAAACCACTCAAAAAAAAACCCACCCCAAGCACCCAGCTCCGAGATCAAGCTGACTGTGAGTGCCGGCCTTCCTCTTTCCTTTCTGCTCCGGGGGGTGCGGGGGGTGGCCGGGGGGTGCTGGGGGGGGGGGGGGGCCGGGATTCTGCTCCCCCTCTCTCCGCATGCTGTGCACGATCGCCCCCGGTTTGCTCTGTATTTGCAAGGACGCGTGTGTGCGTGCGGCGGGCCGGCTCTGCAATGCCTTTTTTGATTATTCTTGTTATTAATTATTGTTATTAATAGGGTGATGCACCTGGCGGGGCTGCGGGGGGGGAGGTGGGGTGGGGGTCCCCGGTGTCGGTCGCTCCCGGCGTGGCGGGACTTTTCCTCCACTTATTCGGTTTCGGGTGATGCAAACGCCCTGCACGGCCCTGGGGGTGCCGCTCCCCCACCCGTGCCCGGGCTCGCAGAGTGCGTGGGGGTCGGTGTAGGGTGCGTGGGGTCGGGACCGTGCTTGGGGAAGGGAGGACCGTGCAAGGTGCGTGGGGCCGCGGGCGGTGCGTGGGATCAGGGACCCGTGCGTGGGGCTGGGCCGGTGCAAGGTGCGTGGGGCCGGTGCAAAGGGCCAGGCCATGCCCGGCTCGCGGCGTGGGGGAGCTGAGGCAGGGGTTGGGGTGTGTGTGGGGTCACACATACGGGTCGGTGCAAAGTTGCAGTGCTGGGGCTCAGCCGCCCCCCAAGACAGCAGCCCACGCTGCTCCCCGCTGCGAGACCGTGGGGCCCCGCACCCCCGGCGGTGGCGGGGGGGGGGGGGGAGGGTGATGCCACACAGAGCTGGCTCCACCCGGGGTTTTATTATGCCCCGCAGGACAGGGGCTTCACAAAGCGTGTGATGGTGCCCTTCCTGCCTCTTTTCTTTCTCCCCCACCTCCCTCCTTCCTTTCTTTTATCACTTCCTTTTATTATGCATGCCCAGGAAGGAAGGGGGGGGTGGACTTTCCTTAATAGCAGGCCGGGGAGGGGGGGGGGGCTTCAAAGCAGCCCCATGGAGGGCTTGTCCTAATGAGGAGCCGCGCACATCCCTTCCCAGCCCTCACCCCTGCGGAACAGGCTCTTCAACTTCTGCTCCACTATTTCTTCCCCTCCTCCCTCTCCCGTCCTCCCTCTGCCAGGAGGTGCGGCCGGGATCCTTCTCTAGCTGCAATCAGGCTAGATTTCCTGGGCGTGAAGAGATTTTTTTTTTTTTTTTTTGTAAGATCTAAGCCACCGCCTATCTCCCTGGTTCTCCTGGGCTGGTTTGTTTAATCTAAGAGTAGGTGGCGGGAGCAGGGGATTTGTGGGGTTATTTGCAGGGAGAGGTGTAAGCCAGCGCGGGCGGGTGGGGGAAGGCAGGAGCAGGCCCAGGGGCAGCAAGGAGCATCGCTCCGAGAGGCCAGGTTGTCTCTTTTGCAACCCAAACAGTTGCTTGGGCTGCTGAGAACGGCCCAGCTCATGTCACAGAGCAGAGGGAGCGATGGGGCTGGGGGAGGAGAGTCCTCCAGCATCCATAGGGCTGGAGAGGGGAGGGGTGTTTCTTCCCCCAACTCCATCGATCGAGAGGCAGATGTAGCCCCCCCACCTCCACACCTTGCAGAGATTTATCCCTCCCAGCCTCAGGGAGCCCAGCAGCCCCCCTGCCCTCGTCTCCGACTGATTCTTCCCTGCATGGAAAGGTTTTTCTCTCTCAGCTGCTTCCTTTCCTCCATGGCAACACAGCTGCTCCCTCCCTCTTTTGATGCGTGCGAGCGGGGCCCGAGCTGCTGCCCGCGGGGTGCCCGGCCCCAGCGCGGGGTGCTCCGGGGGCCAGGCGGGTGCCACTAAGCCGGGGAGCATCGCACCCAGCCAGGGCCGCTCTTGGGAAGATGGGTGCTGGCTGGGGAGGTGCTGGGGTGGGAGAGAGGAGCATCCCCATCTCCCACTCGGGCATCCTCCTCATCCCCCGCTCTGCCAGAGCGGGACATGGAGCCCCCCGGTCCCCTCGGGGTGGTTTTGGCTCTGGAGCCCCTGGGGAGAGCTTGGAGGTGGCGGGGGGGCCGGGGGGATGCGCACGTGCTTTCCCCAGCACCAACAACTTTGCAGCGGCAGGCTCTGGCTGGGGGGGCCATACCCGGTGGCATCCCCACGGCAGCGAGGGTCCCCTCAGCACCCCCAGAGCCGCCGCGTGGGGGCCGTGCCCATCCCCAGTGGGGTGGAGGAGAGCACGGCAGGGTGGGGGCCATACTGGGCCCATCTGTTTCCAGCTCCAGGAGAGGGTACAGCAGGGCTCGGAGGCTGCGTTTCCTCTGGCAAAGATTGATTTTAAAAGAGACAAACCCATCCCAGCCCCCGGTCAGCCGGCCGGCGTTTTTCTTTCCTAAATCTAAACCATACTTTTTTTTTTTTTTTTTTTTTTTTTTGTCTAAGAGACTCCTTGAAGGGCTCTGGGATGCTGTGAGTAATATTTTCGGGCTATTTACACAACAGCATGGTTTCTGTCTCCCAGAAAAAAAAAAAAAAAAGGAATCTGAGGGTGGTTTTTGTTGTTGTTGTTTTGCACTTGTGAGTCACTTCCAGAGGGGAGCGGGAGCTGACGTGTGTTTTTTAAAAAGCCTCGAAGGTCTGAGCACAGGACACATGGCTCCTCGCACCGCACCTCTCGCCCAAGCAGCCATCCTGGCAGTGCTCAGCATCCTTGGGTGGGCTCAGCATCCTTGGGGGGGGGGCTCAGCACCCTGCCAGCCCCCCGCTGCCCCCAGTAGCACTGTCCCGGCAGCTCTAACACCATCCAAATAGAAACCAGTTGCTCAAAACGAAGCGTTATTAACCCTGTAGGCAGAGGTAGGGAGATTGTCTCCGTCCTTGCAAGCAGACCAGGCGCTCAACCCTGTACCTCTGGGAGAAGCCGGGCCGGGGGGCTGCTGTGCTCCGGAGATGTGGGTCAGACCCAGGGCAGGGGTGCAGGGACTGTCCCCAGAGGGAGAACTGGCCCCGGGGGGTTGGGGTTGCATCATCCATCCCAGAGCAATGCTGTGATTTTCTAGCCGAGTCTCCCAGGCAGCTCCGAGCCCCGCGCTTAGGGGCGGCGGGACCTGGACGCTGCTCTCGTGGCCCCATTTCTGCTGGGGAACATCACATCACTGCTCTGAGCAGGTGCCCCCCCCCCCCCACACCCCTCATGGCCATAGTCACCCGACCGAGGAGCAGAGCAGGAGCCCTGCAGCTGGGGTTACCTGTAGGTGCTGGGGCTGTGGTAGCAATCCAGCCTGGAGCCCATCCTCCTGGCTCCTGGGCTGGGAGCTGGGTGTGGAACCGGCCCCACTGCTCTGGAAAAGCAGGTTTTCCCTACGCCCCTGGGGGAAGCATCCAGGTGGAGAGGGGAAAATGGAGCCTTTTCCTCTGTGGGATTTCGCCTTGAGCAAGGAAAGCCGTCCAGCCCTTTGGGACATGCACAGGGGAGGGGACAACCCAGCCTGTCCCTAAACCCAGCCAGGGTGGCAGGGGTGCAGCATCCCGCCCTGGGTGCCGCGGTGCCGGGTGTCAAGGCAGGGTGGGGGGAGCAGGGCTGTGGGAGCCTGCACCATCCCCCCAGGGCCCTAGGACCCCCGTGGGGATGCGCGGAGGCCCCCCCCCCCCCCCCCCGTGCTGTGCCACCACTTGTCCTGTTCCAACTTGCCGGTGCCGACGGTGTGTCTGGGATCCCAAGGACTCCAGATTAAATCTGGAACCGCTCTCCTCCTTTTGAGGAAAGGGGATGGGCTCTGCAGGAGGGCCCGGCCAAGCTGCTGCTCCCCAAATGCCTGCTGGGGACCCCGGGAACTTCCTTAGCACCGGGACACCCGCTAATTCAGCGGGGGGTCCGTGCCATGGGCTTGGGGCAGGATCCTGCCTGGCAGCCGGTTCGTTTTGCTCCCCAGCCGGCGATGAGAGGGTGCAGTTTGCATCCTGGGGAGGGACGAAGCTGCAAACCCACCCTGGGGGAAGGCAGGGAGCGGGGGACGAGTGGGACAGGGAGGTCTGAGCACCCAGAGCCTTACCCAGCCGGCGTCAGAGCAGCAACCGCCACACCATGCTGGTCTTTCAGGCCACGAGAACGGGGAGCAGCCCTGGGGTCCCGCTGCCAGGGGCCGTGTCTGCAGCCTCAGACACGTTGCTCCATCCCCGTGGGTCGGCGCTGGCCCGGGCGCGTTGCACCCGGACATCGTCACAGTGCCCCGGCGGTGCGAGAGGACGTGCGGTGGGGACCGTCGCGGGCCAAAGGTCTGTTTGCAGGAGGGACACGGGTGCAGCAGGGGAGGTTTTGCAGATACCGGCTTTGCAGCAGCGGGAGGGGAGTCCTGCCTGCCCAAGGTGCTCCGCAATGGGCTGGGGGGTGTGTGTGTGTGTGTGTGTGTGTGCCAGAAATACAGGGGGGGAGGTTCTCTTCTAAGCATAACTCTTTGTGATGCTTTTGATTTCTCCCCCGTCGGTCCTGGCAGTGCTCTGGGCACAGGCTGGTCCCTGCTCCGCGCGGAGAGGAGCAGGATGCGGGCAAGCCTCCGGGAAGGGCTGTAATGGGGCAGAAGCTGCTCATCTTGGCTGAATTTTAATTCTAAGAGGCATTGTTAGAGGGAGGACGCTAGTCCTTGTCCACCTCCTGTCCATGCTGGTACCTCACTGGCCACCCCCAGCCCCACAAAGGGGCCAGGCGGCAGTTGGGGGGGCCAAGCATCCTCACCTGGGGGGGATCGGGCATGGCGGGGGGGATCGGGCATGGAGGCGGCCGGGTTGACCCCGTGAGAGGCTCCGGTGGCTCCTCTTGTCCCTCACAGCCCCATGAGTCACTTCTGTGACCACCAGCTCCCGCCTGCCCTGGGGGGAGGGCTGGGGGGAGAGGCATCGGCCAGCGTGGTGAGCCACTGCTGACCGACCTTCCTCCCCCCCTCCCGCTCCTCCTCAGCGCTGCTGGAAGGACGATGAGTGAATCCGGCGCCAAATCCAGCCAGCCCCTGGCCTCCAAGGGGGAGAAGGACGTGTCGGAGAAGAGGGGCCGGGGGCGGCCCAGGAAGAAGCCCCAGGTACGTGGAGTCCCCTGGGAGGAAAGAGGGAGGGGGCACCCCCAGGCTACGGGATGGGGAAAACCCCCCCACACTTGCACCCCAGCAGCACCCCCTGGGCAGGGACAGGGATGCTGATGGGGATGTTCACGGTGCAGCCCCCATTACCTCCCTTCAGGCAGCACCTCCTGGGTCCTCACTGGCAATAAAACCCTCCTGGGGGGGGCCTCACAGCCCCCCCACCCCCAGCCCGGCAGCACCCCAGAGCTCTGGGCCTCCCCTTGCTCCTCCCCAGGCTGCAGCTGAACCTGCCTTTGCAGCCCAGTTATTTAAAGCCCCATTAGCAAAAGCTGCTCAAGGGGATAAGATGCTGTTGGAGCCTTTATAATGCCAACAGCCCGCCCCCCCCCCACCCTCTGCCGCCCTCCCCTGAGGGCAGGTGGGGTTTGTGCACATCCTTTTCCCACAGAAAAGGGGATTTGCTGGTTCCCCAACACTTTGCCCAGGCAGCGGCACTGGCATGAGCTGGGATCTGGGGCTGAGGAACCGGTGGGGACCGTGCGGCTAAGCCGAGCGATTAATGCCAGGGTGGGACAGGTCACGTACGTGCCCGGCTGAAGGACACGCAGGAGCCTATCCCAGTGCAACCAGTGGTCTCAGTACCACACGCAAGAGCATCCTTGCCCTGGCAGGGTCTGCTGGGGAGAACAGGACTCCCAACCCAGAGCATCCTGGGGTGCATTGATACACCGGGAGCTGCTCTGGGCATGCATCCCCTCCTGGGGACCCCTAATCTGCAGTGACACCCCCCCCCCTCTGCTCTCCCTCCAGCAGGAGCCCAGTGAGGCCCCGACCCCCAAGAGACCCCGCGGACGGCCGAAGGGCAGTAAAAACAAGGCCACTCCGAAAGGCAGGGTAGGTGGCTGGGGATGGGGACTGCTTCAGCCAAGCAGCCATGTGCTGGGACAACGGGTCAATTCTGAGCTCAATTATAGACAATTCAGGGCAGATCTACCCCTGGGAGGGGGGTGTCTCGGCGCTGGCCCCCAGGAAAGGGGGTTGGGAGCTGGGGAGCGGGTGTGTCAGCATGTGGACACCCGTGATAAACCTGTTTGCAAAAACACGCGACTCACATCCTGCGCCCACCTTGTGAGTCACGGGGCTGGGGCTGCCCTGGGGCTGGAAGCTGGGGGGGGGGGGGGATGGTGGTGAGGGGGGCCCGGAGCGGGGGCCTGGCTGCAACCCTGGGGCCACCTGGCTGCAGCAGCCCAGGAGATGCCACTGGGGTGATGAATTTGGCAGTCGTGGGTGGGAGGAAGGGGAACACCACCCGCCCCCCGGCAGCATCCCGGGGACAAGGGGACAGCCCCAGCCTGACCAAAAATGTCCTTTTTTTTTTTTTTTTCGGTCAGAAAGCTGCAGTCACACCAGGGAGAAAACCTCGAGGCCGACCCAAAAAATCGGTGAGTGGGTTTTTCCCTCCCTCCTCCATCCTGGCAGAGTGCTGGGCGCCTTAGGGGCACAAGCAGCCCCCCCGGCTGTCCCCACAAGCGTGGGGTACCTATTGCCAGGCTGGAGGAGAGCAGAGCAGTGAGCAAAAAGGGGACAAGGTGCGGCACAACGTGGGCTCCAAACCCAGCCAGACCGTGCCCTGGGTGCTGGCACTGGGGGGGGCTGAGCTGCCCCAGCTCCCCCACCTCCCCGCAGCCCCGGGAAAGGGAGGCAGGAGGCGGCTGGTCGTGCCTCGGTGGCACGCCGGCACACGCCAGCCCGGGTGCTCGCTGCGTCACCGGCGCAGCATTCCTGCAGCCTGCGTGCGCAGCAACCCCCCCACACCCCCCCCCCCCGCACGCTGCAGCCACCCTCTTATTTTGTGCTTTGCCTCCTCCGTTTCATTTTCCACCCCCCCTCTCCACCCGCCTCGGTTTGCAGCCCAGCGGGAGCTCAGGCAGCTGCTGGGCACCCACAAGCATCACCCAGACAGTCGGGAGAAGGTTTCATCTCCCTTCCCAGCGTGCACACCCCCCCTGTCCCCAGCCACTGGGACACCCGAGAGCATCCTCAGCACGCGGCTGCTCAGCCCCACGCGGGGATTTCCCCCTTCAATTCCTTGCGGAGGGCGAGGGGTTGAGACCAGCCAGGGCTGCAAAACAGGGAGGGGGGTCGCACCCTGCAGTCTCCTGCGCTGGGTCTGAACAGCACCGGGGGGCTGTTTTGGGGGCTCCAGGGCAGGGAGCTGGTTCGGAGGGGTGAGACCGAGCCCATCCCATGCCGGCAGGGCCGTGGCAGGGACACGGCGTCCCGCTTTGGCGGCAGCCGCCGGCCGCGGTGGCTTTTTTTTTTATGAATGAAGCGGGAGGAAGCGGGGGCCGGCGCTGACTCACGCTCACACTCAGCCCTGACTCACCGCCGCGTGCGGGGCCACCACGATGCTCACGGCCGCCCGCCCCGGCGTGCGGGGCCAGACACGGACAGGGGGTCCTGCCATCGCCAGCACCCCTCTGGTGCTAACTGGGGACGCGGCAGTGGCGCTGGGGACCGCGGTCTCAACCCTTGCAGGGTGTGCGAGCCCACCCGGCGGGGGGGTTTGGGGGGGTCGTGCGTGTGCTTACCTGGGATTTAACCCATAACGGTTAAACGTGGAGCAAGGGGCTGTCCCCAAATCCAGGAGGGTGCTGGTGCCTCAGTTTCCCCTCATTGCACATGGGGTGGGACGTGCCTGGTCAGCCCTTCGTCCAGGGATGCTGGGGGGTGCCTGCAGCCCCCGGGGCACCCCCCCGACCACTCTCCCTTGCCTCGCAGCAGCAGGACGAGGAGGAGGTGAACATTTCCCAGGAGTCATCCGAGGAAGAGCAGTGAAACCTCCCGAACCGGCGCTACCTCATCACCCGACGGTCCCGCGTCCTCGGCGGCCGGGGGAGAGGGACAGGGAGAAACCCACTGCGCCGCCCTGGCTTTCTCCTCCTCCCTCCTCCCCTCCTTCCTCACCCTCAGACAACGGCAGCACTGGAAAATGGCCCAACCCGGGCGGCCCCAGCAGTGCCCCCGCTCACGGGGTGGGGTGTGGGGGGCACCCACCCCAGCTCCCCCCTTTCCTCAGCGTTGGGTTTTGGGGCAGCCCCGCTGGCCAAGGGGGTGCCTGGCAGAGAGCCGGGGCTGCCCCCCACCCAATGCAGTGATCTCACCCACCCAAACCGGGTGCTGGTTGCCCCCCCACCCCCCCCCCAAAGCACCAGGTTTTGCCCTGGGGCCTCTGCAGGGAAGAGACAGGGGGTCAGCAAAGTTGAGACACCCTCCCCCCCCTGCCAAAAAAAAATGCATTACACCTTTGCTCTGGCCTGCTGCTACCCCAGGCAAACCCCCCCGCGTCCCCCCCAGTCCTGGGCAACTGCACTGTGTGTGGGAGAGCAGCTCCCGTGGTGATGCCGGGGCTCGGTGCCCGTCCCGGGGGTGCCCGAGTGGGGCCGGCTCAGGGTTGCCCTTTCCTCATAGGTTCCGGTATATATATATATATATTAATTTTTTTTTTTAGTACTTTTTTTTTTTGTTTTTTTCCTTTCATTCACAACTACCTCTGGATATTTAAGTTCCACTCTCTGAACTCACAGACATGCTGCTGCTGTGCCGGCTGCCGGGGCACCATTGGCTCCGTGTTTCCTTTTTTGGGGTGTCGCTGGGGGCCGTGGGGTATTCTTTTTCCCTCCCCTTTTTTTGGGCTTTTTTTTTCTTTTTTTTTTTAAAAAATGTTATTTTAAGGTCTAGGCTGCTCTGCTGCTCCAAGGGATAGAGGCTGGCAGGATGGTGGGGTGGGGGGGATCGTGGGTTGCTCCCCCTACCACACCACCCCCCCTGCAGCGGGACCGGAGGTCAGTGCTGGGCGGCCCCAGCGGGAGAAAATTAGGGTTTGGTTTTGGTTTGTTTTGGGGTTTGGTTGGTTTTTTTTTTTTTTTTTTTGGTCCACTGTTAACGACCTTTTGGTTTCCTATTTGCAGTTACTTGAATAAAACATTTTATGGATGTTTGAAGCCTCTGCCCTGGGCTCTGGCTGGGGTCCAGCCCCCCCGCAGTGGGGTGGGAGCAGGTTTTCCCCACGCAGGGAGAGCCCACCAGCACAGAGGTACCTTCTCCACGGGGACATCCGTGACGGTGCCAGCCATCCAGCCATCCTCGGCGGGGACGGACGGGAGCTGACGATGGAAAGAGAAACAGGCAAAACCCCACTGCTCCCACCCCCGAAACTCCCATCCTCAGTGCCTTTTTATCACCAAACCGAGTCACGATGCTGCTGAGGCAGGGAGGTGTGATGCTGGACCCCGCCCCTGCCCCGCTGACATCGAGCTTGGCCCGTGCTCCGGCAGCGCCGGCGCTGCTGAAAACCCTCCCTGCCCGACGCGGGAGGCTCTTGGGCCGAATGCAGAGAAACACATTTATTTGCTCCAGCACCCGCCGCGCTGCTCCTGCCCTCCGCGCCCTGCAAAGCCCCCGCAGCCCGGCTGCTCCCCCTGCCAGGGTGCCAGCCCCAGCCGTCCTGCTCGGTGCATTTTAAGGGGCTGGCGGGGCAGTTCAAGCGAAAAAATGGGCCAAAAGAGGCGCCGAGGTAGGAGATAACCCGTTATCGTCAGTGCTCACGCAGGGTGGGCTCGCTCCCCGGGCAGCGCCCACCAGCATCGCCACGCTCCCGCAGGAGCATCCTGCCCTTCCCAGCAAAGGTGGCAGCGCCGGTGCTGACACCGTCCTCCCTTGGCTCCCGCGGGCAGGATTCGGCCCCAGCTCTCCGGGCAGCATCAGGCTTTCCAGTCCCTGCGTGGGGGCCGGTGGGGCGAGGGCCCCCCCCAGCCGGGCACCACCTGCAAGAGAGAATGTGTCCTCAGCACGCCGGGCAGTTTTGGGAGGGGACAGCGGGTGGCCCCAGACCCCCCACTGGTGCTAAATGGGGGGGGGGGGGGGCGGGCAAAGCAACCCCAAATAGCGTCAAGGTGGGTGGAGAAACCCCCGGCTCGCAGGTACCGGCTGCACAGCCCAACCTTCCCCAAAACCTCTGGATTGTACCCAAACTCTCGCCTGGCTCCCAGAGCCTGGTGCTCCCGTGGGGCAGGTTGACTCTGTGGGTTCTTCCCCCCCGCGGGGGTCAGCACCCCCCTCACGAGCTCCCGAACATGGTGCTGCTTAACACTAATTCTCCATGCCAAAAAAAAAAAAAAAAAAAAAAATAACAACAAACCAAAACAGAAATAGCAATTCCCTGCAGCACCGTGCGTGGCTGGCAAGGCGTCCCCCCACAGCCACCTCACATATAGCTGGTCCTCAAAAACCAAGCTTCTGGCCCCAAAACGCAGCGGCTCACTCACCCGGGTGTCCTCTGCTTCCACCAGCAGCTCCTGCTCGGACTCCTGCAGCTCCTCAGCCGGGTCGTAGCTATACATGGGCAGCAGCCGGTGGCGCAGCCGGTCAAACCTGGCAGGGGGGAGAGTGGTTTGAGCAGTGACAGGTCCAACACCCCCCTCGAAACCTCCCCCCCACGCACCCCCACACCCCCCCATGCACCCACCTCCGCTTCTTCTGGATGTACATCACCTGCAAGGAGAGCAGGGGAAGGCGTGAGTGGGCGCGGGGCTCTGGATGGTGTTTTGACACCCCCCCACTTCCCCGCCCCCCCCCCCCCCAGCCCTGTGCCCACCCACTCACCGCGGCCAGGAGGGCGCCGAGGAGGGTGACGAGGAGGAAGGGTCCCAGGACGTAGCCCACCAGCGAGTCACCCGCAGTGCCCGGGGCCGTGGGGGCCGTGGCGTTGCTCATGGCCCAGCACCGGCTCCTCTCCGCATGAGGGGGGGGCCCACGGGTGTCTGTGAACCCACAACCGCCCCGGTAACAACCCCCGGGGCCGGTACACGCACCCCGGGCGGGATGATGCTCCCCGGGACACGGCAAAGGGGTGCCCGGCCCCTGGGGAGCCCCACTCGGGGCCTGCCGGAGTGTGTGTGTGTGTGGAGGGGGGGGTCACCCCCCCGCCTCCCCGCAGCGCTGGGGTTCGGGGGGCTCCGCCTCCACGAGCAGCAGGACGGGAGTTGGGGGACACGACCCACGGGCGAGGGCCGGCGGCATCCCCTCCCCCCCCAAAACCGTACGCGGCGCCCCTCCCCCTTCCCTAATTCAGACACTCCCCCCCCATCCCCCCCCAGCACCTCAGTCGTGCCCCCCCCCACCCACCCCCACCCCGCGCATCCCCACGCGCGGCCCCGCCCCGCCCCACCTGCGCGCGCCGCGCACCGCCCGCACCCGGAACCCGCGCGGCGCGTGATGGGCGGGGCGCGGGTGGGCGGTGAAAGGGGCGGGGCTTGGAAGGGGGGGGCGTGGGCGGTGGCAGAGCGCGGCCGGTAGGGGGCAGCAGAGACCGGGCGGGGGGGGGGGGGGCGGAGGGGGAGCGGCGGGTGAGGGAGAACGGGCGAAAAGGGGAAAGGGCAAGGAAAAACCGGAAAAAATGGAAAAATGCAAAACAGGGGGAGGGAGGGAGGGAAAAAAAACGGGAAGAAAAGAGAAAAGGGAGGGAAAGGACACGGGGGGGCACAGGGAGGGGTGGGGGGAGAGATAGAGGAGCAGGGGGGTGCACAGCTGGGGGCACAGAGAGGGATGGATGGGTGATGGACAGATGGACGGATGGTGGACGGACGGATGGGTGCACACCAGGGTGGGTGGGTGTGTCCCTACACTGATGGACGGACAGAGGGATGGGCAGATGGATGGATGGATGGACAGATGGATGGATGGATGGACAGAGGGATGGATGGATGGATGGATGGACAGAGGGAGGGATGGATGGATGGAAGGATGGATGGATGGATGGATGGATGGATGGATGGATGGATGGATGGATGGATGGATGGATGGATGGATGGACGGAGGGATGGATGGATGGAGGGATGGATGGATGGATGGATGGATGGATGGACGGAGGGATGGATGGATGGATGGATGGATGGATGGATGGATGGATGGATGGATGGACGGAGGGATGGAGATGTAGACACAGGTCGAGGTGACAGCCCCGCGGGAGCAGGGGCAGGCCGGGGTCCCAGTGGGTGCCCTGGGTCCCCTCCCAGTCTGGGGGCTGGTGCTGTGGCTGATGCCCCCGGGCAGGGGCTGCCGAGGTGCCGCGGGTGGGTGCAGCCCCGGGGTGGGGGCAGTGTCCCAGCCCTGATCCCCGGCCGCAGGGCTAATCCGCTTTGCCCGCACGGGGACCAGATGGCCCCGCTAACTGGGTCAGGCGGAAGCAGGGGACACTGGGGAGCAAGGAACCCCGGTTTGCTTCCTGATAGCTAAAGAAAAATAAGAATCAAGTGAAATGAGGTGGAAGAGAGGAGCATGGGAATGGTGGAGCTGAGGGGACACGGCCCCCGGTGTCCCCACAAAGCACCAAGAGCGGTGGGATGGCAGCGCTGGGGAAAAAACAGTTCCTGCTCTGCAAAACCCTGGGGTGAAGCGTCCCAGAGAGAAGCCACCAGCCACGGTCCTCCTCCTCCTGCTTCTACCATCCGCCTGTACCGCCTGCCCTCACCCCCTGCCCAGCCCACCCCAGGTTATTTTCACCCCCTGGTCCCTGCACCAGCCCCAGGACAGGGCTCGGGGACGCGCTGATGCACCATGGCCGCAGGGGACTGGGGACACGGGAGTGGAGGTGCCCTCAGCCACACGTGGTGTGGAGTGGGGGATGCCAGAGCCCCTCGCAAAGGGTGGGAAGGGGTTGGGGTGACGTGTCCCCACACTGAGGGATCCCCCAGCCCAGAAAAGGGCACCAGTTGCCCTGAGAGCCCCTGACCCTTGCTGTTCCCAGTGTCCCATTTTCCCCAGTGGTCCCACTGGCCCTGGCAGCCCTGCTCTCCCCTCGCTGACCCAAACAGCCTTCCCAAACCAGCCACAGCCTCAGCACCCGCCCCCCCGGCCCCCCACATTCCCCAGCCACGGAGCTGGAGGAACATCACCTCCACCCTAGCACCCATCTCACCGCAGGGCTTTGGTACCGGGGCGGGGGGAGGAGGCAGATCTTGGGGGTCAACGCTGGCGTGAGGGGTCTGGGGGAGCCTCACACCCTGAGTGGGGCAACACCCCTGTGTGAGCAGCAGCAGTTCTCCTTGCAGCCCGTCCTCATCCCCTCCTTCATGCCCAAAGGGGTCGGGATCTGGCCGGCACCGCTGCTAAGGGGGGAAACACAGAGTGGGGCTGCACCCCCCAGCACCCTCCAGTCACGGCAGGAGCTGGCCACGGCGGTGGGAGCGCATCCACACCCCGTGGGCTTCCCGCTCCGCCGCCACCCGCCGCTGCCCATCCCCTCCCAGCCCGGCGCTGCCGTGCTGCGGCTAAAAATAAATCCAGCAATTTCTAGGAAAGTTCCTTAGAGAGAGCAAGCGAGCGGGGGCTGGCGGGAGCGCACTACCAGCCCGGCCAGGCTGGAGGAGCCTGCGGGGGCCTGGGGGAAGCGGGGTGCTTTGGGAACAGACCAGGGGAGTCACCAAGCCCCTCTGCATTGCCAGAGGCAGCCCTCGACACTTGCAGTATCCCCCAATCCCAGGTGAATATTTTTTCTCCATCCACCACTGCCCAGAGCATCCAGATGGGGAAAAATGGGAGTCGAGGCTGTGGCAGCACAGGGGCTGCTCCTCCTCGGGGAAATCTCCCCGTTACTTAACCCCAGGGTGGGGGAAAGATGCTGGTGGGCTGAGGGGCAGCACTGCCACCCATCCTGGGAATTTCACCTTTGCGACTGGAGTGGGAAGGGGATCAGCCAGAGGTGGCAAATTTTTAGCAGGCAATGAGAGCTAGAATAGTGCCACAGGGTATTTCTCCTCCAAAACCTGCTCTGAGAGACATCAGCCTCCTCTTCTCTGCTGCTCAGCCCCCAGCAGATAATTGGGGACAGCTTTGCTGAGCCACTAAGCTCCAGTTTAAACAGTTAAGCACAAGTGGCTGGATTTCCAGCCAGCACATCCCTCCGGCTGCTCACCCAGACAGAAATACCCATGGTGGGGGAAGCACCGCTGCCCATCCCCACAGAGGCACAGCCTGCTCCAGCTCTGCCTCGCCACTCGCCTGTGAAGGCATTAACTCTGCCGTCAGCAGAGATTCATTTTAGCCTCAGCTCCACGCCGCAGCTGTGAACGTGAGGGCATTGTGCACAAGCCCGTGTCTTTTCCCTCGTTGCAATAATGCGGTGGAGGAGGAGCCCGGCTGCATTCAGATCCCAAAGGGAATTTGCAAAGACGGGGAGTGGGAGATGGATCTCCAAACCAGGACACGTTCACTTCACAGATAAACGCAAGAGCTCCCATGGCTGGATTCACAGCCTCGCCGCTGCGATCGGGCTGCACGTCAGTGGATCCTGCCCAGCGTTTTGTTTCACATCCCAAAAGGAGAAGAAACCCCCATCTCAGCTGAGCGAGGGTCAGAGCCCTGGAGCTGGGCAAAGCCGGTTCATTCTCCCCCAGCTGCAAGGCAAATCTGCGGCACTGGTGCAGCAGCAGAGCCTGGACCCCAAATTGGGGAGAAACGGGGGTGTTTGGGGTAAAGGACCACTCCGAGAGGCCGCGTTGGGCACCCGTGGGGACACGAGCCACCCTGGCACAGCTCTCCCCACAGCACATCTCGACATCAGGCTGTTGGCAACATCCTTCCAAATTTTCTTCTTCAGACTGTAAAGGTACCGAGCCACTTCAGGGAGGGCTTTCTCCTCCAGTGAGACTTTATGGACCAATCTCCAAGTTCATGTACGAGGGTAATGGCACCGGGAAGAAGAGAGACCACGCAGAAAGCAGAGCCGTGTGTGAAATACTGGCGTGTTTATTGGTTGGCACTAGATTACAGCCTACACTCTTGTCAAACTTGCATCCATGAATTTTTTTTTTTTTTTTTTTTTTTAAAGACAGTGATGACCTCCCTCTCACACACAACTCAAACAGAGGAAACACCTTGAGAAGGGAACCAGACTGGCAGCGGCCGTACATCAGCGCAGCTTCACGCCGTCTCAGCATCTGGCTCAAAACACGCCAACGACTCATTGCAGAAGAGGGACGGGGGTTTGTAACGACACCAGAGCTGAGCGTGAAGCGGACAGAGCCCTCCGGTCTTTCTGGAAACACTATGGATGAAAAGGTCAGAATTATGTAGGTATACACTATACCTGCCAGACTAAGCAGGAGCAAGAGAGCACCTGCATTATTTGTAGGCTCAAACTAAGATGTGAACATCAAAGAAAACAAAATGTGTTTTCTACTAAATGCATTTGACTTTGAACAAATGTGTCGTAAGTAAGAACAAGTCCAAGTCAGTAAGAAAAAGCATCAGCTGAAATGCTAGATTTCCAAAGTGCCCTTGCAGTTGTAAAGTGTTTTTGCAAATCATTTCAATTTAATATATCATAAAAAACAACACATTAACTTTACCAGAAGATTAGAAACACAAAGCACTGGAGTGAGGAACAGAAATCTGCAGCCAGAAAAATAAACCAAAAGAGATTTAGGGAATTGCAAGACCAAAACCACCTAGAATTCACAGAGAAATTAGTATTTGTTACTCATGATTCAATGAAAATCACTGACAATCTCAGGCTTCTTTTAACCCTAAGAAATTAGTAAATTTGTTCTCTCCACCAGTTTTCCTCCTCTGAACTCCCTGACATCTCCATGTGAAAGCTGGGCAGCAGCAGCAGCAGGACCAGGAGCCTCCGCTGAGACGCGCCGGCCGACACCACCACGTCACGCGGGAGCGGGACACCCCGGGAGGTCACTCACCGCGCCCTGCTGCTGCCATCGACCCCCCCACCCCGGGCCTGGACGCTTGAATGACTTGGAAAATTATCTGCAAGGTTTAAAACCCCATTTTCCAGCGGGACCGCTCGCACCGGCGCTGCCAAGGGGGGTGGGAGTGGGTCGGTACCTGGAGCGGTAGCAAAGTCCTCGGTCGCGGAGGCGAATTCAAACGTCCCAGCTCAGACACGAGCAGAAGAGTCGGTCAAAGCCCCGCAGCTTTCATCTTGGAGGTATCTCGGTTCGCTAAGGAATGGAAAGGCCTGAGGTGGATATGCTCCTACCCACGGACACCCAGCTCGTGCCAGGCGTGGGGTGATGAACCCCGGTTGTTTGTCCCACTGCCAGGCACACGCGTGGAGGGGGTTTGGGATTCGGCTCTCCCGGCTTGGGGGTGCTCCCGGGGAGTCGCTGGCACAGAGAGTTTGTGAAAAGACTGAGCAGAAAATGCAAAGTGATCGTTCCAGATCTTCTGATTTAATAAATAGAAAAAAGGACGTACAGCAAGTTCAGCAAACACTCTTGGACCTCCCAAGGTTAATGTCTGAGGCAATTCTAGAGCCGATTTCTCAAGTATAACTTCAAAATTCTCACTTATCCACCAAAAAAAAAGAAAAAAAAGAAAAAAAAAAAAACCCTATCAACTAGCACCAAAAAGAGATTTTATAAATCTCCTAAATACATCTTCAATCCAGTTAAGTGTTCTTTTTCACCCATCTACACCTCTCTCAATTATGTACAGACCTCATGACACTATACCCAGTAAAACACTACAGGTATCTACACACCACCTCCCACCCCTGAAGCCGAGAGCCCTCTCTAACTGTATTAAATTCATTCTACCACTGAGAAAAGTGAGGATCATATATACATACAGGTATGTTATAGTCTCCAACACCGAGACAAGATGCAAGCATCCACCAGAAGCAAGGTGACCCGCATCCCCAGGCTGGGATGTAGCCTGTAGCCACTAGATGATGCTGTCTTATTAAGCACTAAGATCAGAGCCAGGAGGGAAAACACATTTAAAAGCAGGACCAGAGCAGTGAGTGAATTACCCAAAGTTCTTGAGTGTCTTTAGAAGATAAAAGCTCTTCACACCAACGAGCAGCTCAAACAACTCCATTTCTTGCTGCGAGTTTGGCTAAAGAGACCGACAGATTTTGATCCCCTCCCCAGAATCGGCACCAGCTGTAGCTTCCACTGTGGGAAAATTATGTATTCAAACCTAACTTTCACAAACTCCCAGATCACCCACGTTTGCTTTTACTGGATGCTTTGCACAGGTACAAACATTGCATCTGGCTGCCTGAAAAGCACAAAACATTATCAATTTGGGATAAAACAGTGTTTGTAAGAACAAGCAAGAAAATCTAGAGTTGTTACAATTGGGAGAGGCGAACATTTGATCTGTGCAGATTCAAATATTTTGCTCTTCTGGAGCAATCAGTGCATTGGAAAATGGTGAACACATTTTCTGCATGGAAAAGTTGAGGCAGAGACCCGAAGTTCAGGCTAGATCTGGGAAAGGAACTGAGGATTCCTGACATTCCCTACCCACATTTTCAGCCACCGAATACTTTGTCTGCACAGGGGAAAAAGCAATACTAGCAGATTCCAATCCCTCTTAATTTTTCAGTTTATAGAATTTGCTTTAAGGCACATTGAAGGTCACGCCGAATTGAATTGCCTTCTTGCTCAACAAAAATCTGGGAAGTGCACACAATGTCTATCTGCTGAGTGAAAAAGCTGATGTGAATGCTTAAATTGCGGTTCCTTTCCAGCCCCCAACCCCTGCTCTTACCTTCCTCCACAGCAGCGAGACCGAAGGCCACCAGCAGAGGAAATGCCGCAGGTTGTTCGGGTGCAACCCACCCGGGACAGGCTCTGCTCCTTCCCCACCAGCACCACTCAGCAGTTTTATTTCACAGCACAGCCATTAGAGAACAGACCTGCCTTGCTAAGCTGGAACAAGATCAACCTAAGAAGGAACCGTGTCCCCAGAATGGAAGAAAAAGGGAACATAATCCCAAAGGATGTAATTTAAAAAAATGCAGAGACAGCACATGCATTCACCTGTCCGTGCCACCTTCCTACAGCAAAGCAAGGCAAGAGATGTTATCTGAGGAGAGCCTGGCTGGGCTCGCTTTACCTGTAAATCTAATAGTTTCTTATAGTGTAACGTACACAGAACTCAATCAAATCACAGCAGGTTTACTATCAAGAACCAAAGGCCACTCCCAATTATTTCTTGCACCTTACTGTACTGAATGTGAGCAAGGGACGGGGGAAAGAAACAGCAAGACTTTAACACGCCAGGTATACTCTCCCCATCTGATCCACGCAGCAGCTTAAAAAAACGCATTATGCAGTGCCTCTCTATTAAAGCCTCTATTTTTATCTCCTTCCATTTGGTTTTCATTACAGTTACTGGCTAATGGAGTTTTATCAATAATACCAGTCTATGACTTTAGCTCTGTTTAACAGCATTAAACACAAACAAGTGAGCTGACTGACCATCAGCAACTTCCAAATTATCTTTTTGCTACAGGTGATGCAACTGCCCCTACACTTACCAAACAGCCTCCTTCCAATACTCACTCTTTGACAGATTCATCTCAAGATATTTCAGCTGTAAAACTACTCAGAGGCTACAAACCTCGTTCTGAGAGGTCGAAACCACACGCAAGTAATATTTACCCTGTCCAGTGCTCATGGCACAGCAGCCAGTGAACAAGACTGCCATCATGTCCTGCACCCTCTCAGCTGTCACCACCTCAGTCCCGAAGAGTTTTTACAGTTCGAAGTCTAACGCATTTTCAATTTGAAAAAAATATCTCATTTTTAGTTTGCAAAGCAGCCATTAACTCGAAGGAATGTTTTGCCAAATGGTATACCTGGAGAGGCAAATGCCAAACGCTCGTACTGACAAGAAATCCCTGCAGTTCTGAGCAAGGGTTTGCTGAGCTCTGCCAGAGCAGCTCTGGCTAACCCTGCAAGAGCACAAAACAGCTCGGGAAGTGCTGGTAAGAAGGAGAAACACTCTGCAAAGATAAAGGAGGAACAAGCCTCCCCTGGCTTTATCACAATACCGAGTTTCTCTATCGCCAATGAACTACTGTCTAGAATTAAATAATCCATCTTTGTGAAGCGACCAAAAGTACTTTAATAGCACTGAATGCTAGATTTCAGGGAGAATGGAAAAAAAAAAAAACCAAAACAACTTTTCACTCTTCTCTAGGCATCTCCCAGGAAAGGTGTCACCTCCCGGGCCCAGCAGTGTCGTTTCCCAGCCTCCCACAGCCGCCCCAACACCAGCACGCACAGCCCTGCCACACGCCTGTTAAACACAGGGAAAGATTCAGCAAGCAGAAAATGGTACGTTACTTCTAACTGAAAAAATGTGCTTCCTTTTGAAACGTTCCTTTGAAAAGCCTCAGCATGAGCAAAGTCAAATTTGACACCCAAAACCCATCTAACAGCAACCACTTCAAGAAAAAGGTGCCATACATTTTCTACCACACGCGATTTCTAAACTGACATTAACGGATGCATCGAAATCCCTGTTCCACCAGACCAAAGCCTTATTTGAGAAAGATCTCCTAGAGCTCGACAGGTATGATTTCAGCTCCACTAAGTTTAATTACACTTGGCACTCTTCTGCAGAGGGACATGCACCTGCCTCTTGAGTTTTGCTCATCAGTTAAGGACATCAGAAAGGTACGGGATCTGACAAATCCTGCTGGAAGAACCAAGCAGCAGCTGCTGGAGACACTGATACCCCAGGGGTGACTTTTTTTTTTTTTTTCCTGCTCCCATATTAGAGTCAACAAATGCCAGGACTCTCCCCAGCATCAGCTTAAACCACCAGCTAACATTTATCCTGCCACAGCAGTAATCCAAGCTGGTCTGTCAAACACTTCTCGTGACAGAGATCCAGATTTCCGTAAGTATTTTGCGGTTTAAAAGATCATCACACTAAGCAGTCGTGTCTGCGTGCTGAATGCACTTCTCACATTAAGGTCTCAAACACGTTTAAAAATCCAGATGGCAGAATGCAATCTGCTATATGAGGATTTCTAATTTTGACAATACCAGAGGAAGTGAATGAATGCTGAAGAGCAGGAATTGCTCAGAGAACCTCCCTGTGCTGAGCAGCGAGTCTCCCTCTTTCTCTTACTTCATCACTCAGCTTGCAACCCTGAGATGACACTTAGGTGCATAGAGAAATCCAGTACTTGAGTGTTTCAAGGGCCCATAATTTTCCCCCTCTTCCTCACTGCAGGCAGACTTGCTTTGTGATGTATCAAGAGTGAGGTGTCCCTGTATATACTGCAAATACATGTATGAAAAGCAGCAAGGGAAAAAGTAATCTTACTAGCAAAATGACTCTACCCCTCAGAAGTTGCAGAGGGCACTGCAAGTTTTTCATGACATCCCAGAGTTCAGGTGTGTCACAAGGTAATTAACGATAGCCCCTCTGAGGTGGATACTGTGCATCATCAACACCCCTGGCATTTATCCCAAACCAGATTTCAAAGAACCAAGACAAGCGTCAGAAACCTGCAACTTGAGTGTGACTTGACATGGTTGCTGCAAACTTTCAGGATGTCTCAGTGAAGCATTCGTATTCCTCTGTTTTACCTACAAACACATCACTGCCAAGTATGATGGAAAATAAGCTGAAAGCCAAACTAAGAACATTATTCTTCAATGGGAAGCTGAGACACTTTGTAATGCTCCATTTAAGGGGTCAGGCTAGACACTACATTGTCTGAGGTAAGAATCCCACTATCTCCAACACTAGGCTCAATATAGCACCAGTTTTAGCAACGCTGGAAGTCTGAGTCTAATCCTACAGGGTTTTTTAGCAGTTGGTCATAACAGCAGCCCTAAGCAGTTTAATCAAGCAGGCACTAGTCTTTACTGCGAAACCCAGAGCACGCGCCGTCCTTGGAACAACTCTTTTGTCACTAATAAAGGTAGTTTGATTGTCGGTCCCGAACCAATTTAACATCATTTTGGATAAAATCATTTAAACTGCTAGGGCACACAACTATACCAGTTACTAGAGAAGAACCTCAGATGCTGAGGAAGACGGGAATTCGTGTGGTGCAGGGAGAGATTCACAGGACTAAGGCCCATTTTGAAATCCACGTCTGTTGAGTAAAGGCTATTTCTACCCCAGGAGCTATTTCCAGTTAAGAAGGCATATTATCAGCCATTTGATGTTATTGTGTTAACAGCATCAATTCATGCCACATTAAAACACTTTCTTGGCACAATTTATTTTTCTGACCCAAACAAATAAGCCATTAGCAAGTCATTAACAATATTCTACCCTAAACTGTCAGTTTAACAGCCCTGTAAAAACATTTTTAGTTTAAAAAGAAAAGTGTGTATGCTGTTGATATTAAAACTGCAGTTACCCTTTCAGGAGTACCAGCTGTTTTGTTGCAAACCTTTTTCAACACACTAATCTGTACAGGAAAGACAAAAACACAATTGAAGGCAGTAGATGGCTGTGCTAGGTGCCACTCACAGCTCGGTAACAGCAGACTGTCTGAATTTCTTGTACACTTCCAGATACAATATTCAAGCCCTTTTGAGAGTTTGGTTCAGGCCGATCAGCACAGAGTAAGAAAGTATTGTACATTCGTCTCTAAGTTGAAGTGAACTGAACTGGTGTAATTTAGGCTCAATTCCAGATGCTCAGTTTCAAGCTACTTCTTGAATAATGCCTCTCAGCTTTTTCTTATGCATGGTTTTTCATGTTAGTGATCACTGGCACTGCTTTTGGCCTTGCTACTCCACACTGATGAAAGCAAGGAGAACAAGTAAAGGAACAGAATAGGATCTTAAAATGAACAGCTTCTTGCCAAACCAGCAAGGATACCATTCCCCCTTGTCCCAGGCTCCATGGATATTTCTATTAGATTTTCATATTGTAAGTGCTTCTCGGGAACAGAGAAAACTCTGGAACAGTGAGTATTTATTAGAATATTTTTTGTTAAATAAAGAGGAGGAAAAAAAAAAAAAGAAAAAAAAAAAAAAAAAAGAGTACTGCAGATTTAATTTCACATCTTGGCTATGCTCCGACAAAGGAGAAGTTACTGCATTCAGCAACTACTTCTTGTCCCAAGCCAGGGATTAATTAATGCCCCTCCCAAAACTTGTACCTGTCCCAACCCACCCCCCAGCCCCAACCCTTCCCACTTTATTTCCCAACTAGACAACACTGTTGGCAAATCAAGACAGCATGAAACTTACATCAGTAAAAACAACAACAAAAAAAAATAATAATGTGAAGCGTGCCAATGCATCAGGGGAACTACCCTATTAAACGGTGTACTTCTCTAACTAGCAATTCTGCTCAGGAGTCAGCTGTACCTTTCACAGAGGGAGAGTTTAAACATTTTGAGCGTGCTCCATGGTGCAACTGTAAGTGCTGCAGAACCACAGGACAAGAGATTGAACACCTGAATTTTTCCCCCAGGACTTCTTTTCAGGGACACACATGGTTATCCAACCGAGGGTTCATGCAGTAACACTCAGTAATTACAATCCGACGCTTTAGCACAAATTACAAGTATCCAGTTCAGCACGGTATAAGGCATGTGGACAAGAAGAGACATCAGCAGAACACAGCAGGATCAGCAGAACAGCATTGGTGATCGACGCTCCAGTTTGTCAGACTTTGACCCCACTTCGAATCCCCAATTCCTACCACAGACAATGAAATTCAGTTTCTATCGTAGCATTTCTGAGGCTATTTATTTTTGGCCAAGTGTTAGAAGACCAACTCCTTTTTGTTTCATTTTGATGTAAATGCAGAAACATTGGCGGAAGCTGTAGGAGAAGCAAGGGAGCAGCAGGGATGTCTGCAGGTGATCAAAACTCTGCCCTCAACTTCAAGTGTCACTGCACTAAATCAGGAGATACTGAATGGGGAGTAAACTGGCCCAGCCACTAGCACTGTCACAGAACGTGTATTTTTTAAAAAACAGAACAAAAGGCAAACAGATTAATTATGAACCCTTCTTTTCAGAAGCAAACAAGGATTAAAAAAATTCCCACAAAATTAAAATGTTAGATTCTCCATCTAAAAAAAGTTTATACATATGTGCTGAAAGTGACCACCACGCAGGTCTGAACAGCACCTTACAGTACAGACTAAGACTTAAAGAGCTGATCTCACATTTGAAGTCTCTCAATTAAAAAAAAAAAAAAAAAAAAGTGGCTATGGCTGGGATGACACAAACGGGACACTTCAGAACACAAGGCAGAGGCGAAACTGGCAGCCTCGCTCGCCAGCCCATGGAAGCGGTGTAACGGGAAAGGGGCACTTCATGCACAAAATGTATTTTACAAAATACATATCCAAAAAAGCAAAAAAAGCCAACAAAAAAAAAATCCCACCTTGCACTAAACTGCAGCACTCTTAACACTTGCTCTGCCACAGGCTGCTGCCCATGCCTTGTTTGATAGAGGAGGCATGTGAAAAAGGGGAGAGGGGAGGGAAATCCATGTTTCAGTCTTTTTCTCAAAATTTCTCTCATAGGGGATGTCTTCAGTCATCTGATGTCAGACACGGAGCTCTCAGAGTACGTCGTGGTCATGACAGGAGTGCCGTTGTTTGCCAAACAACCTTGCCTCAAGGTTTCAAAATATGAAGCCTGCACTGGTTTATGATACTGCAGAACTTTTATGGCATCTTCTATCTTAAACCATTCCCTTTTCCTTCCTGTGGGTAAAAAGAAAAATCAGTAGATGCAACAAAACAACGCTATCCTATGTTTAAACATTACTGTTGATTAGCTTTCAATCATTATCACATGCACTAATGCTGCAACAACAATTTGTGTAGCAAAGCATCAGTTCAAAAGACACTGGGAAATTTTCTCTTGGGTTTCTCTGATCTCGAGGTCCATCTACTCCGAACACCATACTGACAGCCCCTCTACCCCCACAACCAGGTATCTGTTTAGGGTAGTACATCCACTGTCCAAGCAAACCGGTATTGCCTGTCCCAATTTAAAACAAATAAAACAAACCCCCCATGTTTATTTTGCTATTTCTGCAATTTCTGTTCAAGTCTTCATACACAGCCTGAGGAAAGTCAAGTTACAGGTGCTACAGTGCTATTGACAAACCTCCTGCAGAACAACACGTTCATTTTCATTTGAGAATCCAATTTAAACACAAATATTTCTAAAGACAATGAGGAATAATTAGTCCCACACTCCCCAGACATATTTTCTTCTAGTCTTAGAAAGGACAGCTCTTCGTGCTCTTTGCTTAGTATCTTAAAGTGCAAGAATTAAATACAAAATTGCTGTAGAGGCAGCTGTACAGCTGAATTGACTTCTCTTGGGCCACATGGGTTACAAAAGCACCAATTTGACCAAAATTTTTTTTTCACAAGCAACCAAAGGACACACCACTGCAACTGTTCTTGACCACTCTCACAAGGATTCCAGATCCCAGAGGGATGCTAAGCTGACGCGTTTTGTCTGCACCAAACCAGTTAATGCCAGCAAGCACAGAGTTTACCTATATTGACAGAGTCCTCCCAGTCTTCCAACACTTCTGTGACGATAAGTACGTAAACATATGTCCTGTGTTTCCTGTCCCGATTCTAGAAAGCAAAGGGAACAGAGTAACAACAAAGCTGCCAAGGAAAAAAAATGCAGGTGGGCACATGGCGACTACAAGTTGCAAGCTGCCTCACCATGATGCTGCAGTACCCTATGTGCTGTTTCCCTCACAATATAACTCGTTCTTAGCTATTAAAAAGTGTTGCATTTTAAATGAGAGGTCTGAAAGTATTAACAGTCAAACAGCCAAAAAGTTTAGTGCCTAATCTGGAAAACAGTATTTGGTGGATGGATACGCCTATCAATCAGTTCCTCTGCTGGTAAAACAACACAAAACACATGAAAGATTTTTATCTATTTCACACAACTCTGAAATAGTTAGTGAAAAAACAACTGTAAAAAGACCTGTGTCTGGTACCTGCTGACTATGCGTCCCAGTAGTACTCATCAGGTGTTACCGCACTCCTAATAGGAGCGCACACACTTCACCAGTTGCAGAGGCCAGTTTGGCAATGGGAGACGGCAGGTGCTAAAGAACAAAGGAGAGGCCCTGCTCCCCAGCAGGTGGGTGGCCTTTTCTGGCAGCAAGAAAGGTATGAAGGCACTGAGAATATTCACTGTTACACTGACTTATCACTCATGATTGCAACCGAAGTGGAAATTGCAGATGATCAGCATCACTGAAAAGATCAGCATACATTTTTATTTAAACCGGGAGTTTTAGGCTTTTTTTCAAACAAGTTATCTAGTTAACTTCACAAACTGGGAAGTGATTTTTATTCCAAGACAATTTTTTTGCATTAAAATTTCACAGCCTCCATGTCTGAAACTTACCTCAAAAATTCCCACTAATCTTCCTAACGTCCCTTTCACTCCAGCCTAGGAAAAGTTCAAAGAGAAAAAAAAAAAACATGCTTTAACAACAGGTCAGTACACACTTCCTTCTTTGTTGTGCAGGAGCAGTTCCTTTAGAACAGGAAGCAAATGCTGTAAAACTCTGTCAGTCTGAAAACAACATGGTTACAAGAAAAGCGACTGAAATGTATCATGAGCTCTAACCATGCATCCATTCCCAAGAGTTTTTTTCCTTTTTTTTTTTTTTTTTCCTACATTCAAACAGTTTTGATTTCAATCTGGATGAAACAAAAGAAATTATTTTATGAGCTACTAATTGTATATCAATATGCTCCAAATGACCAGAATCTCCTCTAGAGGTTATCCATACTTAGGCTTTAATAAAATTTGCTTTGGGGTTTAGCAGTTTTACCCCTTTAAAATTATAGTTTAAGAAAATAACTTGAAAGTATGTATAAGACATCCACTTACACCATCAAACCAACACGACAGTAACCAGGTATTTCAGGGATGTTCTGCATACATTTGAAGCAAGCCAATACAAACATAAAATACTTTCAACTTTGTAAAGCGGCCCCCACAACAGGAACAAGACTACTTTTGTTAGAACACAAAATGCAGATGCGCATTGAAAGAAGACTTTTGAATCAAGCACAGACACAAATCAAGAGAAGATCTAAGCAACAGTTTTGTCTTCTATTTGAACGCTACTGAGGATCTACCCGCTTTATCTGATTTGCTGTCACTGTTTATACATCCACTCACTGCTGTGGCTCAGTCACTTTCTCAAAGTGCTGGTTTTCGCCTCTGCTCTCTGGTGTTGCATCATGCATGCATGCAAAATGCCATCCCAATCTTCTGCCCTCAGACCCCTCCTTTTTTCCCAATAATTTACATTCCCTTCTTTTTACGACTGTAAGCGGTTGGAACTCAAATGTTACAGACAAGATGAGATTTTGCACCATGACTTAATTGGTCTGAAACAACACACGCAATCTGGCATACAACCCAGCCACGTTTGGAAGGTGAATTCAGCTGACATCTCTGGCAGCTGGAACACATCCTAAACAGTTCAGGAAAATAGTGCCTCTGCTCTTCCAGACAAGTTAAAGAGATATGATTATGTCATGCCTTTTTTTTTTTTTTTTTTAAAAAAAAGATGTTTGTGTGAGGGCAACTAAATATTTAATGATAAGACAAATTCTCTGTCCTGAGCAGCTGAGATACACCGCTTCCCACTTGTTCAGCTACTAACCAGTTGCTGTACAGTCATGTGTTTTCAGAAGGGAAGAACTTTTATTAATCAAAAGATTTTCCTAGTTAAGCTCCCAGCCTACAAAGTGAACAGACAGATAATCAAGCACAGCCAGACCACACCTCGCTATTTCTTCTAAGCATAGCTGATGGCAGAACTGCCCCAAGAGAAAAGGATTTCTAGCTCCCCCTACTACAAACATTCAGAGAAATCTGTAATCCTTTCTGTAACATGCTCCCTGGCCTCTACTTCTAGGAAGAAGCTTTTCAACTGAATCTTTTATGTTGGTTTTGGATGAAAATTTATTGTCTCATCAGTATTTCTGACATTCTGCTCAGCCCATAGGTGGACCACTGACTATTAACCACAAGGCTATTTCTGGAGTCAAACAGCAATTCCATGAAGGTCAATGGACGCGTGTATGCACACACCAGCATGGCTAGGGGGAGGTAACTGGTTTTGACCTTTGTGGATGGATGGTTTTACTTCATCTGCAAAACTGTTGCTGCTAACCTCGAGTAATCTCTTTTAGAAGAGAACTGGAAGGCATATACTTCAAAATAATTTAATTCAAAGAACTCCTCCAGCAGCCTCAAACACTGGGCTTTTTGGTGTTTTTTTTAGATAAACAACCATGCCAGCAATAACAAAGAAAGGAACACAAGGCTTCCACCTTCACAACATACATACATAAATGTACTAAAAGGCGAAGTGTAATCAAATGTTTCAGATAAATAACTGTCTTAAGCTTCACTCGTTCCTGGAGAAGGCTATTGAATTTCTGTTCTCCTTACCTACCTGCAAAGGCACTGAATCGAGAGCCAAGGATGATGTTGGGATGATTTAGTGACCTCTCAGGCCTGACTAGAAACAAATTTATCTCCAGGCAACTAGCCAGCCTGGAAACTAAACATGAATACTGCACAACCAGCCTCCCAAGCAGTTTATCCCCAGCTCTAAAACTGTGTTTGAAGTAATACAGGCAGGTGAGGAGCCCTTCCTTCTGTTCTGGTTAAACAGAGAGGCGACGGAAATAACACTCTGCCTGCAAGCGAAGATCATCCTTCTCCATTCTGCCTAGTCTTATTCACCCAAAAAGGCACAAAAAGCAATGACAAGATAAACATGTGCTGTAGGAAAACCATGTTGAATTATCATTAGACAGTTCAAAAAATTGGTAAGGTTTTCTTCACATATGAATTTACCACATGTAGTAGTAAATGGTGACATAAACTAATGGTTTGATACAAACAAATACTGGGTTGTTTTTATAAAGCAACCCCTTACCAAAGACAGCAAAGTACATCAATCATTACCTCATGGAGACCAATAGCTCTCTCATCCCATTTTACTGGTATAGTGGATCTAAAGACAACTTACAGGACATCTAACATAGACTCATTGGATTGTTATACACCTATTTTTGATAAAGCATTTCATTCACACACAAACAGGAAAGTCATAATCTCTATACAATCACATACTTCATTTAATGGAACAAAGAAACATGAAAGTGGAGTTCACACAAGTTTCTAACATAAAAGTTGCCCAAGACATCCAAGAAAATAATCTACAGCTGTTATCACTAACAAAGCAAGCCAAGTAACGAGCAACAAAACTGCCAGGCTCCTCTCTGGGCTAGCTCCATACCTCTCGCCTTCCTAGGGATCAACCCCTCAGCACCTTCCCAACTCATCCTCACGGCAGGACAACGAGCATTTTCTTGGAAAGTTAAAAGCATAGTCACAGGCTCATCCAGGATTGAAACTGGATCTAAATCTTAATTTGCACCAGATGACTCAGGAATCTTCTCCTCCACAGTAAATGGATTGAGAATCTTCCGCCCTCATGGGCCACAACAGTAAGTGCCTGGCAGAGGCAGCACAGTTTGGGCCCAAGCTCCCCCTCCAAGCACTAGCACTGCTGCACACAGAGCCCATGCTACAATCCTCAAAACAGACACACATTCTAGGAGGACGCTATTAAATCGATCAACAAGCGGTGGGAAAGCACCAGCAACAACTGCTCCATCTGCAGGTGTGAAAATAAAGCAAATCCCCAGGAAGAGGCACACTCAGGTATAAAAGAGGGTAGACAGGCCTTGCAAAATGAGCTGCTTTTTCACTACTCTGCAGATACAATGTCCAAGGTAGTCCTCACCAGAGGAAAAGACAGATCTGGCAAGAGTGCATCAATGTCACAGCAACAGCCAGCCACCCCAAAACAACACACGACTTCAAACCCCGCTGCTGCACGCCCCGAGGGGTGGGCTGAGCGTTCAGGACCAGGAACAAAAATCTGGAGGAAATGAAGCTTTACTAGTTCTGCTGCTCATGGAACAACTTGTTTTAATAAAGAAAAATTACTGAAGACATCCAAGAACAGCAGGTTCAGGTTTCAAAGCTGAAAATAAGTTCGGGTCAGATGCAAAAAGCAGCCTGCAGCAACACCATCTGTTCCTAGGGACAGCTTTTATTTCCTTCCATCTGAGCTAAGGAAAATGTGGGTTGGAATTTCAGCTATTTTACTTTGCTCTATTAGGCTCAAAGCCTGCATCTACTACAGATTACTGCTGGGCAAGAGGACTGTGGTAAAACACCCAAATCTTTGCTCTAATACTTGCAGTGAAGGTAGTAAATCACACCCATAAAGACTGCTAGCTTAGACAAGTTCTAAAGACGCCAATTACAGACCTGCTAGGCAAATTTTCTTGCTGTCTCTACTGTGTCTCAAAGAGGGTTATACTTATTCATCTAATTCTTTACTGCATTACAACCAATACATGCTTTTACATTAGTGAAAAAGAAATTAAATACCATGACAGAGTGAAAAACTTTTTAAGACATTGCACTCATTTTTATGACGTTTGAGTACCCAGAGTAACAGACAGCAGTGAACTTGGTTCACTATTTGCACTGAATATTACTAAATCTAGGAAGAGTTCAACACCATTATCTCAGTCATTCATCCATGGTCCTTGCAATATTTAAAAAAAAAAAAATTAAAAAAAAAAAAAAAGTCTTCCTATTTTAGTGCTGAAAGACATCAATATTCATATCCTAAGCCACTAACAAAATACATGAAACAGGAAAGATTATTTATAAAGCATGTTTAAGAGAGGAAAAGAAAAAATAAAAAGAGGTCTAGCAACTAGATCAAAGTACTATCACGATGGACTATTTTTGATATTGGCATCAATCGCCTGTTTGATCACAGATCAAGCACAACTTATGTGGCTTTTGATTCCCATGAAGAAAGCACGACTAACACTCCCATAATTTTATAGAACTTGACATTTACTAAGTATTTAAAGGTCAGGATGTGAAAGATGCTGTAAGTGCAAAATGAAATGCCTTTGGGTTTAACAGATGAGTGTGGAGGCTTTTTTCAAAGCCACTCTATAATAAGTTTAATTTAAGGCATCTATTTCTACAACATGTTCTTCACCAGTTGCTCACACCCATAAAAAAACCCTTATTCCTAACATAAAATTAGTTTTGGGAAGAGAATGCAACAGCAAAAAAAATTCAAGAATGAGAAGCAAAAAATACACTAGATTGGCGCTAATGACTGTTTTAAAAGGGCACATCACTTTCTAGAAGGTGAACCTTAGAACATACCTAGAATTTACAGCCATGTTAAGACTGACTACATCATCTTTCAACAATCTGGCAGAAATAAGTGGGTTTATTTGAAAAGGCTGCTCTCATTCAGCGCTAGCGTGCTTGTCTCTGCTACTTTGCTTAAAAACAATGCCCAAGAACTCAAGTCACTTTGAATTTTATGCAGACAACAGCAAGCATGACAAGTGTTGGTACCTGTCTACTTTAATACTTCTGCTGGTACAGATTAATATAGATAAGGACTATCTCAAACTAGGACAAGGACTTCTAACTCAAACTGGGGCAGAGGGATCACAGGTTTCACTCAGAATCAACATTTCATTTTTGAAACAGTCTTCTAAGATTTTGAAAATCAGAAAGAGGGAAAAGTCAAATTTCTTTATATGACAATCATTCCAGCAATCACATGGATAAACTCAAACAAATACATGGTGAAATTAAAACAGCAAACACAGATGTGAAAAATCTTAGTTTAGAGAAGCATACTTTAAAAAGCAAATGCATACCATGCAAAAAAGAATGAATTGAGAAAAACCAGCCTATTGTCATCTTCAAAGACCACAAGCAACTGAAAGGGTAATGAGTCCTTCCAGCTCTTCCAACTGTCTCTTATTATAACAGAAAAGGCATAACAAAGTCAGTGAAAGAACGTCCACAGATTTCTTCCATAATTTTGACCAGCATGCAAACCACCTTCTTTTAGGATAAAAATTACTTTGTGTTCATCGACATGGAGGAAACTGGATTTTCCCTCTCCCAACACAAGCAGCAGACTCTACCTGCTCAGCTAACCTCTTGGGTCCTTGCGAGTGACAGCCATGCCTGTCCCAGACGAGGGGCAAAGACATCAAACCTACTCAGAAATCGGCATCAGCTACAACCTACCCGAAAAAGCCTAGACTCACATGAAAGGATGAACAAAGATTACCAGCTAGCATGCGCACCAGCTGCGCAGCAAGCAGCCTCCTAAAATACCTCCCCCACCAAATCAACAGCACAACCTGGGAAACTGGGTGCACAAAAGTCCATTACGGCGTTACAGCTGCAATATAACAAATATTCCCCTCCCGCACACGCATTCCCCAGCAACATTTTACAGTAAACAGCTCGCTGAGTTTAAGACGGCTGATGTACATCATAATTTTGCGTGCGGATTGTAAGCAGCGCATTGGAACACAAACCTCTTTGAGAAGTGCCCTACACACCTAAAAGCTCGCCTGTGTTTTCCACCCGTGTCAGCTAGCCTCATCATTAGCTGCAGAAGCGCTCAAGTAATTTTATACACGACAGGCTGCTCTTCTGCAGATAGCTTCCAGGAAGGCCTTTATCGTAACAGCATCTGATAGCTCCATTTCAGATTCCCACCCTGCATTCGCATCACAGGCTACTAGGTGTTGTGGAAGTTAGCCGTTGGGGTAACCCTGCCGCTTTTGGAGCTCTGGATGTTTACTGTTTGTCGAGTGGCATTCAAGCAGATAGGTGCTTCTCTGGGAATGACTCAACCCTGCCAGGCTGCCACAGTTTGAATTACATTCTCATTCGGCACAGGTCCACGTGAGCGAGGGAGCACCAGCTGAGCGAGAGGGGATTATCTCAGCCAGCCCAAACCAGTTTCTTGACTGCAGACTGAGCCCATGCCAAGGCTCCCTTTCAGCCACCGAGCTGTCATGGAAAGAGAGCGACTCTTCCAAGGCGCTGCACTGCCCGAGGAGGGGAGGGTTGATACAGATTTATTTTAAGGATTTGAAAGGCGAAGCCATGCATCCCCTGAATGAACCCTTGACTTCTGTATCAAATAACTTAATTATTAATAACGATTGGGCTGTAAAGCAGGAGTCTCCAGCTAAAAATACGTCTATTGTTCTGGTTAAACTCACTTTGGCTTATAATGGGTTTGAAAGATCACCAAGTTAATAAAAAAGCTGGAGCTGTATTACAAGCTGGAAACAAAATTTCCAAGCAGCAATCCCCAGTACTAGAGGGACCCTAAGGACACTTAAAAAAATAAACCTTGAGTGTGTAATCTTTCTCATAAACTGCTAGATTATAAAAACATCCAAAGAAAAACACAAAACTCGGGAACTGCCACATTAAATTAGTCCAAAGGCCCAAACATTCAGCATTTTGTTAGACATCAGCACGTGCTTCCCCAAATACTTTTGAGAAAAACCTTCACATACCAAGCAATTAAATAAAGCAACTACTAGAGAAGCTTCCTCCCAAGTCCAATCAATTAGCTCTTGATTTCTGTTCTGCAGCACAAAGATTTATAACACTCCTAAAAGCATTTTTAATCCTGCCCTATGTATCTGTGAGCCTACTTGGTCATCCATATATAATATTTTAATTGTTTCTGAATCTAAGCACCTCTCCAATGTGATAATATTCAGAAGCAAATTCTAAAGACATGTTTTACATACAATGTAGTCAACTGCCATTTGCTGTCTTTGAATTCCTTAGGAAGAATAAAATGGTTCTTCCAGCTTTAAGAGAAAAATATGCCTTCTCCATACAGATCACCAATCTGTTTCATCTGCTGTTTGATCTCCTTTCTGAAATAGCTTCAAGTTAAAAAAAATAAAACAAACCACAACACAACAAAACCATGACCACATTAGGAATTGTTGTTTGTAACTCATATAATCAATTCTCTTATTCACATAAAACTGAAAATACTACTACACCAAAACATATTGAGGTCCCCATATTTGGAGTGTCTTTAGTGGCTCGTAAGGCCTTTATTTCTACCTTCTAGCTGAGGATTAGCTCCACAAAAGCACAGCTGTTTTATGAAGTTCTCTTAAGAAACTCTTCTTCATATAGAAAAAACAGAAATGAGAATATCATCGTATGTATTGAAATTACTATAGGTTAATTTTACCTATTTTCAATTAAAGGTATTAGGCGAGGAAAAGTTCATTCTGACTGAGAGCCTTAATTACATTCCTATGCTATCTTTATTTAGGACTCTGGTTTCCCTCCCACGTACATCACCAGGGATATCACCAGTGACCATATATTCCTCTTCACCTTAAGGAAAACAAGCAAGAGCAACGAAAACAAATTCACAAAGCCTTGGCTAGCAATCAGCAGTGAAGCTCCAGGAGCTCCCATTCTTCACAAGCACTCACCTCTTCACAGACTTCTCGCACAGCGGCCACGTTGGGCTCCTCCTCAGGCTCCATGCCACCCCCAGGGACAATCCATCGATCAGGATGACGACTACTGCTAACCAGCAGCACCTGCGGAGAGTAGAGCACAGCTGATGTATAAACTCAAGGCAACACTCCTTTTCAGAGCCCAGCTGAAGAGAAGTTGTCTCTGCGTCTCTGGCATCTCCAAATGCGACCAATCCAATAGGGGTCCTTGAAAATACTCCACTTTTTCCAAGATGATTTCCTTAGCCCTTTCAGGCAGCTGTGCAAACTACAGTATCAGTGACACCAAGGCTCTCCAACACTCCGAATTATTTCAGCCATTACCTTCTCACAGCTTTGACGCATGGTAGAATAAATTATGCCTCTGCAAATCAAACCAACAATTTGTATTTAATACAGCATCGCAATACTTACAGTGTAAGAGTCCACTGCTGTACTCAAAGTCACTACGTAGTCTTGACAGCTTGGGATACACATCATGCAACAACGTAAAATGGCACAGAAGCTGCTTGGCACCTTCACTCTTTGCAGAAGTAGCTTGATTTAACTTTATTGGTACCTTTGGCCTCGTCTGCCTCTGCAGTTACACTAATGACATACCCAAGCCAGGTAACTGCCCACTAAAATATTTATGTGCAGTTGTTTTAACAGAGATTTTCAACTTCCCTGCTTGCCTATTATTTTGCAGCAGAGAGCGAAGAGTTCAGAGCTAGAGCCAGCACTTGATTACTTTTGTTTTAGATGAAGTTGTTCAATGAGATATAAGCAAAATATAAGCCTACGTTTAACCACTTCAAAAGCCCTGGGAAAAGGCTGCATAGAAGGACAGACTTTGAATCAGGAAAATAGTGCAACCATTTTCACAGGAGTAGTTTTCCATAAGCATGCTCTGTGGCAGTTTTTCTTGAAACACATTTTATTCCAGTATAATTCTGCTCTGTACAATTTCAGTTTTTGTTCTGTTGTCTTCCAGAAACAAAAAACTAAACAATCTCAACTGGCTAAATTTTTTCCCAAAGAATATTGAGATACTGTGCTTATTAAATCTATTTGCAATACATCCATGAGCAGAGATGGAAACCAAAAACAAAACTAATAATGTTTTTCAGATCTCTAAGTAAAGCTTGTTCATTAGAGACATCATGCTATACTTCATCATTTCACTGGCACAAAGCTTAGAGCCAAAGCGACTTGCTCCAGAAACTTTCCAACATACCAGTCTAATTAGGTTACGGGCCAGCTCTAACAGTTTCAATCAGACATTCCGAAGTTAAACTGTGCGAGACACTAAAATCCCAGGCTTTACTGTGTAAATGCTGATTTATCAGTAGGATATGAAAAGATTGCACTAATTATCCAGAGGAAACCTGCCTACAGAATTCAAAATTAAACTTCTGAAACAAAAACAAATGCTTAAGATTTCCAGGGTTTCACAGTTGTTTTATTATTTGAAAATTCTCATCTGCCAACTGACCACCCTGCAAAGTGATTTTTCATGTTCTATGGCTGCCCAGACCATACCAGCTCAGCACAGGGAAAAGAGGGGGGGGGCAACAGACTAGAACACGCCGGGGTGAGGAGACAAGGGTCAGTTGTGGGGGTCCAAAACACAGCTCAAACCAGGAGTAGCAAAGCTTAAGGCAGAAACTGAAGAGAGGTCACAACAAATGTTCTGGCAACTGCTGGTCTAACCTTTCCTAAGTCTGGAACTAAACTTGGTGTTCTCAAGTGTCAGCACTGCTCTAATCAGCAATTTTCTGTTGATCCCACCAATACTAATGTCTCAAAGCCCTTCCTGCTTCAGTCAGGACATCCACACCTCAATCCTGCAATGCATGAAGCATCACTTATCAAACAACCCCATTTAAATCCCTGAGCACTCCCCCGTCTGTCTACTGAATTAAGGCAAATGCACACTAAAAACAAATTAAGCGGAATGAGCTACCTTAATTCTGCAGTTTCCTAATGGAGATGGTTACTACCTGACCCATCTTCTGGCTTAGGCTGCAATGGAACAGCATTTGCTTCATAGTGACATCCCATGGTGTTTGGCCTTCTTCAAGAAGAAGACAGAACTCCTTCCCCCCAAACATCCGATCCATATAAAACGCGATCAGTAAGCCATGCCTAAATAGGGAATATAAACTTCCTTCATCCTCAGAGCCTTCAAGGCTCAGGACAGCAGCCAGGTACCGCAGCGGGACAGCAAGGCCGTCACCAGCAGCCACCTCTGGTTTGCCAATTTTTGGCCACTGCAGGCTCAGCACACAACGCACGCCGCTGGCCTGTGCCAACTTATCACGGTACCTTTTCCTATTACGTTACAGGACTTTTACTGACTCATTACTGCTATTGTACACAGAAGAGCTTGGACTGCAATTCCTAACCTCAGGTCAGCAGGTGATTCTGAGGACAAATTTAAAAGAAAAGTAACAGACATTTTAAGTACGTTTTCTTCCTAGATAAGGAAGCATCATCTTTGTCATTTCCAATTTCAATTTGGACTTCCTGCTCAAATTAAAAAAAAAAAAAAAAAAAAAGGCAAAAAAAGCTGCAGAAACAGATCTTTGAAACTCAGCACATCACACTTCATGCCACTGAACTCCTGCTACCATCCACTTGTGAGAAAAAGTATCTGCTAAGAAAATCCCTGTACAAAGGCTTGTACAGGAAAGCCTGCTGGACCACTCAGACTAAGACAATGCTTTAGCAACACACTAGTAGGAACTTTTAGGTGTAAACAAGTTTTAGGCAAAGTAAATTAACTTCAGCTGCTCTGGCAGTTGAGCATTTTCTGAATAGAATTAACATGAACAACCCTCGCTGGGAAGGAAAAACCTGTCATTCTCACACTTTTATGTAATCAGACTATTTCCTGTTTAATAAAAAGGAAATCCCATCAAGAGCGAGCAGGAAACATGCCCTACAAGGTCATTATTTTAAAACAACTTTAAACAGGATATTGCTACCAATGAGCTCTCCCAAGACAAAGGGGCCTAGTTCAAAATGAGGGTGAGACAGTGCTGTGTTTTAAAAAACCCACACATTTTAAAAAGTCCTGTGTCCCAATACATGCAACACTTTCAAACGGATCAAGTAAAAAGGTCATTATAATCTAAATCATAGAATGGTTTGGGTTGGAAGGGACCTTTAAAAGTCATCTAGTCCAAGCCCCCTGCCATGAGCAGGGACACCTTCAGAGAGATCAGGTTGCTCAGAGCCCCGTCCAACCTGACCGTGAATGTCTCCAGTGATGGGGCATCCACCACCTCTCTGGGCGACACGTTCCAGTGTTTCACCACCCTCATCATAAAAAATTTCTTCCTTAGATCTAGTCTGAATCTATCCTCTTTCAGTTTAAAACCATTACCCCTTGTCCGATCGCTACAGGCCTTGCTAAAAAGTTTTCTCCATATTTCTTATAAGCCCCCTTTAAGTATTGAAAGGTAGCTATAAGGTGTCCCTAAAGCCTACTCTTCTCCAGGCTGAACAACCCCAACTCCCTCAGCCTGTCCTCACAGGGGAGGTGTTCCAACCCGCTGATCATTTTTGTGGCCCCCTCTGGACCCACTCGAGCAGGTCTATGTCTCTCCTGTGCTGTGGACCCCCAAGCTGGACGCAGTACTGCAGATGGGGTCTCACCAGAGACTCACCTCCCTCGACCTGCTGGCCACACTTCTTTTGATGCAGCCCACGATACAGTTGGCTTTCTGGGCTGCACACCTTATCAGCCACCAGCACCCGCAAGTCCTTCTCGGCAGGGCTGCTCTCAATCCCTCCATCCCCCAGCCTGTACTGATACCAGGGGTTGCCCTGACCCATGTGCATGGGTCCACTTGTCAAGCTCACCCAGGTCCCTCTGGATGGCATCCCATCTCTCAGGTGTGCCAACCACATCACTCAGCTTGGTGACATCTGCAAACCTGATGAGGACGCACTCAATCCCACTATGTTCGTTGATGAAGATATTAAACAGTAGTGGTCCCAATACAGACCCCTGAGGGGCACCACTTGTCACCCATCTCCAGCTGGACACTGAGGCACTGACCACTACCCTCTGGATGTGACCCTCCAACCAGTTCTTCATCCACCAAACAGTCCACCCATCAAATTCATCTCTCTCCAATTTAGAGAGAAAGATGTTGTGGGGGGCCATGTCAGAGGCCTTACAGAAGTCCCGATAGATGACATCTGTGGCTCTTCCCTTGTCCACTGATGAAGTCACTCAATCATGGAAGGCCACTAGGCTGGTCAGGCAGGACTTGCCCTTGGTGAAGCCATTCTGCCTGTCTTGAATCACCTCCCTGACCTCCACGTGCCCCAGCGTAGCTTCTAGGAGGATCTGTTCCATGACATTCCCAGGCACCGAGGCGAGGCTGACAGCTTGGTAGTTTCCAGGGTCCTCCTTTCTATCATTTTTAAAAATGGGCGCAATTTTTCCCTTTTTCAAGTCACCAGGGACTTCACCTGAGTGCCGTGACTTCTCAAATATCCTGGAGAGTGTCTTGACAACTACATCAGCCAGTTCCCTCAGGACTCTGGGATGCATCTTGTCAGGTCCCTCAGGCTTATATATATTTAGGTTCCTCGGGTGGTCACGAACCTGATCTTCTCACAAGGCATATTTTCACAAGGCAACATCATTCAAATATTTTACAAACTGGCCCAAAGCCAGTAAAATGAGATCTGCTGGAAAACAAGCTCCCTCTGAAAACCATCAGTATTTCAGTGGAACAGCCCGAATGTTGTTTCCAAGATAAGAAATGCATTCCCTTCCAGAAACCTTTTCCCCCCAGTATCTGGATGAGTGAACATAAATACCTGGGAAAGCAAAGACACCAGCTAAGCAGGTTGCAGAGGAGAGATGTAACAGTTTGTATTTCTACTACAAGGTCAGAATTATTTTCTAAGTTTCAGAACAAGCATATGATATAGCATAAAGTTAACTTATACCAAAAAGCCAAGACAGAGAATGGCAACTATACATTAAGTTTACAACATAGTATGACAAAAAAAAATGTTATTCAATTGCCCAATTAGACTGAACATTTTCCTATACAACTGATTTTTACAAAATAAAGAGTATGTTTTTTTAAAGGACCACCTCACATGTCCCCGATACCTGAATTTTTTCTCATTAACTTATTTATTGCATAAAAACATTTATTTGAGCATATCCTAAAGAAGGTATTTTAATTAAAAGTCAGCAAAATATACCTAAAGTTACTTATTTTATTTTTTTACGTCAGGTCAAACCACAAAGGAAGGCAGACATTTCCATTTTGTTCTTGCCAGGCAACTGTGCTTAAGATGGCTACTGAGACTCTTGGTCTATAAGGGATTTTGGGGGCAGATTTTGGAGCCAAGTCTCACAGTCTTTTTGAAAAAGCATTTGCAGGTATCACATCACATGGCCAAGTTCTGTTTTCCAGGATTTGAAAGGCAATTATGTCATTTCAAAGCAGGGAAATGAGCAACACAAGCCTCTTTGGCAATGCACAAGGCAGCCCTGAAGTAGCTCCCACACACAATCAACGAAATAAGAGAAAGGTTAGAAAAATAAGCAAAGTTTGAAGTCTACAGCAGGGGCTCCTAAACAGTGCTAGCTTGTAGCCCTCTTGGTAAGCAACCTTCAAAGCAGCATGCAAACAAAAAATCCAAACAAATCTAGAGCGGCCTACCAACTTTCCCCTGGAGGAGACAGGAAACACGCCAAGACATCTAAGGCTGCCTGGACCGCCAGATGTGAAGTTTGGAGTTCCATGGGAAAAGGGGAAAAGCATTTGTCACCGGGATAAATCTGGGAGTTCTTGATACACAATGCTGACCTTAAAACAACCTAATTACATACCAATCTGTTGTATTCACATCAGGGTTTTTTTTTTTACTTTTTTTCCCCCCAGAAATAATGGCGCTCTGCAAAACAAAAAGTAAGCAACCAAAATAAGGCAGAGAATTAATTCCCAGTTATCAGAAAGGAGATCGAGGGATCCCCAGGTTCCTTCATGCTATGGTGGATTTAAAACACCACCACCACCCATAAATAAAACAAGAGCAGCTACGCTGTAAGGAACATGATTCCTAGAAAGAAGGTCCATAGAAGCATTACAGCAAAGATGAAAAGGGTTACAGCGTTGTTATAAGCTGAGCTACAACATTATTAGAAAAGGAGTTGTGAACCTTCCAGACTTCCAGGAAATGACAGTCCTACCCACACATGTCAGCCTAAGGACAATCAAGCTGGCAGACTTAAGAAACAGCAGACAAGATGTTAAATACATAGGTTTTGGCCCAGCCAGCATTCTGCTGCCAGAAGACAATCTATAGCTACTGGCTACTGAAAGGACCTCTGTGCTTTCTGTCATGCTTTCTAGCAACATTAAGCCCCAAAATCATGTATTTTGCATAGCGACTAAAGCATAAACCTCCCAACATTTAAACTCATTTCACACTTCAGCATTATTTATCAGAACACGGACTGCAAGAAAATAACATGTCTCATAACATGCTGTAGTGAGACTGGTGGAGAAGATGGCTGACTTCAGTGATTTTCGCTTGTACAATCTGTCTTTGTTTGAAAGTTTCAATTTAATAAGAGTCTCTGTATTCAGGAGTTTGGAGTTCAGCTGTGCTAGCGACTCTCCGATTTGCCCTATGACCAGGCAGGATATTGTAACCGGTGCAGCTCTGTGTCCAGCATAATAAAGACCTTTTATGCTTTACTCAAAGTTAACAAACGTTCTCACAATCCCAATATATTATTGTTACTGTACTTAATGCTTTTATATCTGACAAAACTGGGATCTTGATTCGACCACATCAGACTACCTTTAAACATTAAGAACAGCATACGCTGACAAATGGAGTTCAAGAGGAGCAGGAGGGGAAAAGAGACACTGTAGTTAGCAAAGCCATGCAAAAATTAATCTAATTTAACCAGCAGAAACACCGCCTCAATTATACTAAAACAAAACACACATTTTTCCAAACTACTACTGCAGAATGGTCTAAACACGCACTCCAAGGCTTACACGAGGGCTTCTCCCACCCTCTTACTATTCAGGGCACGTTACAAAGTTCGCACATAGTAGTAACAAGTACAGCCTGTGGTCAGCACGGCTACAGCCGGCTCTAAACATGACAGTGGCTTTAGCCAAGACAAGAATACACACAACCTCAAGAGCAAGCCACAGAAAAAGTCTGTCCTGACCATAACAGCATGTCCTTGCAGGAGCATTACTGTTCCTCAACAGTATACATTTCCTTAGACAAGTGTTATTTTCACACACACACCCGCACCTTGCTCCATGGCATGATGTGATTTAAGCTACAACGTGGTACCTAGAAACTGGAGGCAGGAAATTAACGGCAGAAAGCTAGAAAGATGAAAGTATTCACACTACAGAACTTGACAAAAGTAAAGCACAAGTCTTGAAAAAGGAGTGAGAGGTGAACTGGAAGAAGTTCAAGTAATTTCAAGCATTTGGATCACACCTACAGTACTATAACCATAGAGGAAAAAAAATCAAGAAAATCCTGTTAGTTTTTAGGCTACTTCTTAGAATAACAGTAATAAACCATCACGTACTGCACTGCTACTCTGGCTTCAAAATACCAAGGGTCATATTACTGTTACTACAGTTTTCTTGTGACTTTAGAGTGACTGCTTACTCTTACCAAAAAAACACCACAATCAGGTGTCCTCTCCATCAAAATTATGTTTTAGATAACCACAAAAATTATCTGCAACATGCCTTTCACAGGAGGGACAGGACAAACAGCTGAAATGCCAGAACCAGCAGCCACTTGTTTCAGAAGCAAAGGGCTGATAAGGAGCCACTCCCATCAAAAGACCCCAAAACTGATAACCTATTTCTGTCTGTCAAAACCAGTTTGTTGACCACTCAGTACTTACACAACTTGTCCAGGCAGAATTTTTCCAGAAGGAATGCTAGCTTATAAACCACCTTTTTTAATAAGCAAGATAAAAAAAAAAATGAAGGGAGTATTTTGGCCTTTTACACAGACCAAATGACTCTGGATGTCGGCAGTTGTGTATGTATACACTTACTGTTTTGATTAACAAGTCCTATTCATAAAATAAAGCATGCAAAAACCCTACAGCCACGAAAACTCTTGAGAAGCTTTTCAAATATAAGTAGCTAATTCTACACAAACATCAATATATGTTATTTACACAAGAAAAAGTAACCACCCAAGTCAATATGAATGAAAATAACATTCAAACCATCTGAAGCATCTTTAAATAAAAAAAAAAAATCTACCCAGTAGGTAATTGTATCCCTCTGAATTTCACATGTTAACGTGAAATTTCTGAGAACAAAGAGTTAGTGTGCATTATCCACTGCACAACAAAGACAGCTACAGAGACACAAATTCTGATATAAATACGCACAAAATTTGAACGATCCTTGACTAGTCTGTGCAGTCAGTCTCTCGGACTGAAAAAGAACTACTGTTTGAAGAAACTGAGTACCTGCTTCCCAACTGCTGGCTATTAGAGACAGCATCTGAACACCGATGTTTACTATTCATAAGGTAGAACTGAGAGCTTCTTGATTTTGTTCTACCCAATCTTTCTGGGCGACCCCATCACAGAGGTATGCAAACCAGGATAATTTTCCTTGTTTCAAAAAAATAATGATAAAATCCAAGCACATGAACATTTTCCTGTGACTAAGAAGGGGAAGAGCTGTTTTTCCAGATTTTGAGACCATCCATGGAAAGATTAGGTCCTTTGGCAGCAGTCCCAGCTGGACACACCTCCCAACTACATGTACCCGGCTCCACGCTTCGGTAGCTTGTCTGAAGGGTGCCCAGATGAACCAAGCCAGGGAACTGATCACGAGCTTAATAAAAAAAAAGCAGGGGACAGGACACAATGAGTGAGGAGAGAAAGACAGGAAAAACACCTATGGCCTCTGGTCAGGCAATAAATGAATCTGAGATGAAAGATATTTCAGAGAATTGTTCTGCAGAGGAGAAGAGACAGCGGCCACCACTGTCGGGTCCTTCTCAACAAACCTAGGGGTAGAGTCCACTCTCTCCTCTTCGCATATTCATCACCTTCCCCACTTGCAGCACAACAAAATTGACTCAATTCCTGAGTTTCACAACAGCTCACAGAGCTTCCAGTAAATTACATGAAAATTTAACAATTTTCATTCTTTTGTAGTTTGGGAAAGTGCAAGAGACCATGGAATTGCTTATAAATTTGTTTATGAAAGCTGCCTTTATGAAAAGGCTAAACACTTTTTAAGATGAAAGCTAGGTTTTGCAGAGGTTTATACTCTTGCTTTTGGAGAAAACTAGCTACAACAACAGCTGAGAGGGACAGGAGAAGCACAAGCAAGAGAACTATTTCTAAACTGCCCTATATCCTACTGGAGATGTGGTAATGTGTTAGCAACAGACAGGGAGAACTTGATTTGGTTTCAACCACAACCCTTTTATGTAGCTGAAGGGAAGGTACAGAGACAAGCCTAGCCATCGGAACAGAGATTCTGAGACTATATTCCATGGAAAGTACGATGATCGTATGATGCTGGGCTCCCTTTATGTCCCAACAGTGAAGTACTCCAAGCATTTTTAGCTTTTATTATTTTTATATTGAAGCAAATACACAAAGGATGGCCCAGGAACACCATGTGATCATCAACGCAGTCTACAGTTAAAATTTGTGAAGTGCTGTATTACATCACAGCTTGGTTTAAAACTGACCCAAGAGAAATAAGAAGAAAAAGGTTAGTTTGCATTCAAATTACTTTCCCCAACTGAGGCTGTTGTGGGGCTACATAAACGTAGCTTTTGGTGACCGTGTTGGCTTGGCACGCTCACAGAGCGGCAGAGCCAGGGAGCTCACCAGACGCTGTGTGAAAGTTCTGTTTTCTCATCTCAATTTAGACTTCATTCACAATTAAGAAAAGACGACCAATCCTGGATCCTATTCTTTCCGAAGCATTTCCTCCAAACGTCTTTAAAAATACCAGTTGTTAATGAGCAGCTTGTCCTTTCACCAGATACAATGCAGGCATGCTTAAACCTGTAGCTACACCAGTGCAGGACTTAAAGCCAAATGGCTCCTTTTTATTTCTCTTAAAATATAACACAGAGATGCTGCCATTGAGCAGGCTTCCATCTGCTTCTTACTATTAAGACATTAGTGACATTTTCTGGAACGTTTTCTCATTGAAACAGCTGGTCTACACAAAAAAATACTTGTGTTATTTAAAAATAACACCATAATAGCAATATTGAGAGGCACTGACATCACGAGCAATAGAATGAGCGATTTCAGAGATAACACAAGACTTGGGATCTCTCGATCCGCACACCCTCCTTCCCCATTTTTGCAGAAGCAGCAAATATCAAGGGAGTTTACTTCGTTTGAACAGATGAAAATAGCAGAGTCCTGGTGTTTGGTCTCCAAAAGGTCCTTTGAAGTCTGTTCACACTCTCTTTGAATTAATCCTGTTGATTCCCCTGTTCTCCCTCCTGCCTGAAGAGACATCACTGTGGTGGCTCACTGTTTATGGAACAGCACAGATACCAATTTTTTTCCACACAGCCCAATTAAGAAATGTATTTTTTGCTCCATTTGAGATTCATGTTTAAATGAATTCTCCCTGTACTGCTTTGTAAAGGAATATGTAACAAAGGCATCTTTTCAGCCAACGTTTGGTCTTCCAAAAATGTTCCAGAGCTTCTTTCATGTCCAAAAGTAGTAGCTTCCAAATGCAATACAGAGGAAATGTGCAACCTCGAGCAGCATAAGGAAAAAATAAATCACTTAAAAACTAAAAAAGAAACAAGGTATTATTATGTTAGAACTCTTTATTTGCAAATATAATGCCTAACCAAAGACATGCTATTTTAGCAATCTTCATTGATTGCTAAGATTCTAAAGAAAATTAAATTAATGAACTGAAGAGTTAGAGAGTAGATCCCTAAAAAGAAAAGTAGCCTGCCCCGTAAGTGTAAACAGAATTTTTCTTATTTCTTCTTGCTCATTGACAAAATTGTTTAATTCAGGAACTAATTAGGGGTTCAAAAAGGGGAAAACCTTGGGTTTTTTTAAATTCATAGCAGGAAATGAAGAAGAAATGCGAGAGCTAAGCTCTACTATTTCTTAAACACCTAAAAGAAACAGTAACCAGAAACAGCCAGTCCTAGAAAAAAATAATACTTTAATACAGCAAGTTTAAATTATTTATCAAAACATGTTTGTTTTCTTTTTAAACAGTAAGCTTTTAATAGATCTTTAACTAACATACTTTGGTTCTGTTTCCCCCCCCCCCTCCCTGGAGAGGCCTTTTAAATAGATCTCAATTTCCATTTAAATAGAAGTAATCAATAATAAACTATGTTAGTAGCACCAAAAAAAATATATTATTCTCCAAGAGAAAAATCTTTCAGACACATATATACACAGACTATATAACTGTGTACAGATAACACCTTTCTTGTTACCGAAAAAGTGCAAGTAGCAGTAAGATCAGACAAGCAGACTTCTCTCAAAGTTTTTTAAACACCAACAGATGAGATGTAACCTAAGAAATAATTAGAAAGAGAAATTAATAAAAATTAACGTTTCCTGCTTGCTGATTTCAATAATCAATTCAAGCATAATTTAAACAGTTTCTAGGCCTTTTGACTAAAATCAAGAGCGGTATCTGTGGAAGGAGTCCATTCTGGTGTGTGTATTTAGTACAGTATGACTTGACAATACCTTTCCGAAATGGGTTTGTTGAAAAAGTCCACTTCATGACCGACTATTGCAGTAGGTATGTAATAGATGACAACACAGGATGCAGTTTCAGCTCTGCATTAAATACACAGATACCATAAATAAATACGGTGTTTGAAAGCCTATGAGATGTCCTCAGGACGCCAATTCAAAGCAAACCAAACCTGTATTCATTGCTTCACTATTTCTGAGGCTCACTGACAAAAAAGCACACATATGCACATACTTGAAGAAATCAATCTACATCCCATGCTGCATCATTTACAAAGCAATTAGTGCTCCTTTATGTGCCACAAAACAGTACAACACCCCACCTGATTTTACTGGGGAGACCAGAGACAAAGCCAAACACTAACAGTGACCAAAGCTCAAGTGAGAAAATGATGTTCACGTGAGAACCTCTATTGCCTTGATACACAAAGTTTTCCAGAACTTCACTTGCTGCCTTCATAAGAGACCTATGGAAATGACAAGGCACAATTGGCACAGGGAGACAGCTACCTCTGAACTCCTCCCTCTGAAATTAGAAACAGATTTTTCTACTCTAGGTCTTAACTAGAAACTAAAGCCTGAACCTGTACCAGTTTAAATTAAATGAGCTTTTCAATCCACTGAAAGTTGTTGCAAACCACAACACAGACACAACTTTGATACAAGAATGGCTTTAAAGCTCAACCTTAAACAAATCCAGCCACCTTAACCTACACCAAAGTAAATTTGTCACAAGTTAGCATGCCTCTAGAATGAGTTTATTTTTCCTTCTTCAACCATCTCACGCCAGTATTGTGAAACTGCTATGTTAGCAAACCTTTGTGTCATCAACACCATAAGAGCTCTGGACACCAGTTCCCACTGGCCAGAAGACGTAACAGACCACCACCACGGGGTAAGCTGGAGCCCGCATGACACTGCAAAATGAGCTGTAAAATAAAGCCTAACAACCAGTCAAAAGCTGACTGCATCAGGTAACTGTTAAAATGATATTTCTATTTTAACTACACTCTAATAAAACATGGTCAAGGATCTAACTCTTGAGAAGAATTGCCACACTTGCCTCACAAATTGTGTAAAATTGCATCAGGAAACTCAGATGCCTTCAACCACCCAGGCTGATTAGCCCCAGTATTACTGCATGATATGATTACGTTGTTCTTCATAGTTAGTTCAAAGTATCATAAATTTCCTGAAAGTCAGTGGGAAGGACCAGCTACAATGAACACTTCACCAAAACATACTGTTTTCATTTCAGACCATTTATGCTTGAAATGTTGACGCTCTTCACCATGACAGCACAGCTACAAAGGATTTGTCAAGTCTCCTTCACCATGTTAATAACTGAACAGTATGCTAATTTACTTTCCTCCAGTGAACTTGTCTGCATTCCCTTTCGATTTCCTGTAGCTACAAATATGATAATCAGGAGAACAAAGACTTTAGCACAGCCACCCAGGAACCAGTAAATGAAATGAAGTATGCCTGACTCCAGAAGCAAAAAAAGACCTGCAGTCTAGCTTGTCCTGAGTAGCCCAAGCCGATATTAAGAAGATAATAAAAAAGAATAGTCAAAAATTGCACATCTGAGCAAAGTTGCTCATTTTAACTTCATGGACAATACAACCACTTAGCAACACGGCCGTTCTTAAACTACCCAACCTACCTTTAATTCCCACTTCCTCCCAAGCCTCTCTGGACAGCAACTTCTGGCACTCCATCAGTCCCCTTTTATCCCAGTTTCTTTTTATAAATCCAAGGTCAGGTTTCCTCTCCCATCTCATGTGATGTGCTGGACTGAAGTTCTGCCAGCGTGGTCGGTCCACTCGACTGCCAAATCCCATCCCGTGCCACAACACTCCTTACCAGACTGTTCCACCACCCCACGATACACAACCTTTCATTCTGGGCATTTTTCTCATGTTTAGCGGCGAAAAATAAAGGGGGGGGGGGGGGGGGGGGGGAACACCAACTTTCCCAGCGACGCTTAATTGCACCTAGGAAAAAAAAAAAAAACGCTGCAACCAAGTCACACCCGGGCGGCTCCGGGGCCGCAGGTCGCTGCTCGGGGGACCTCTGCGGGACCCGGCTTCGCCCCCACCCCTCTCCCCGGGGGGGAACGTGCCCCCGGCCGGCCGCGGCCCCCCGGCCCTCACCTCCTCCTCGCTCTCGCTGCGGAAGCACAGACAGGCCGCCCGCTTCTTGTAGCCGTCCCCGTCGTAGGTGCGCGTCTGGTTGGACTTGAGCTTCATCATCCTCCGCTCCGAGGGGGCGGCGGGGGGGGGGGGGGGGGGGGGGAGGCGGCAGGCCGGAGGACGGCGAGGCCCGTGGCCTAGAGGGCGGGGGTGGGCAGGGTGGCGGCGCCGGGAAGGACCCGCCGGGGCTCCCGTGAGGGGCGGGCGGGGAAGGACGGGGAGGGGGGACACACACACACACACGCACACACGGAGGGGGGCCGCCTCCCCGCGACAGTCTCTTTCTCGGTCTCGCTCTGTCTCCTGCAGGCCGGGAGCCGCCCGCTACGCGCTGCCGCCTTTCGCCCGCCTCATCCCGCCCTTCACTTCCAGCCGCTCCGCCGCCGCTGCCGACGCTCCGGCCACCGCCGCCGACGACGACCGCGACGCCATCTTGGGGCACGCTACGCAAACGGCGTAGAGCCGCCGGGCGGGGGAGGCGGCGGCTGCCCCCTGCCGCTCCACGGCGCGCCCGCCACGCAGACGGCGCAACCCCGCTTCCAGAATCGCTCCCCCCGCCTTCCCCTCCCCTCAGCAGACGGCGCCACCACGCCTCCGCCCCCTCCCTCCGCCTCAACGCCGAGCCCTCTGCGCCAGCGGCACGGCGCAGGCGGCCTTCGGGAATAGGGCGGCTGTTCGTAAACTGCGTGCTGGGGCGCCCTGGCAGTTACGCAAAAGGCGCCGGGGCCTCCCCAGCGCACATGGCTCGGCTTTGACAGCGGCGCTACGCAAAGCGCGCAGACGCTGGGGAGGGAAAGAATGCCCGTCTTGCGCAAGGCGGGGGGCGGCTTACGCCAATGGCGGAGCGCGGTTGCGGGGGTCCCATTGTACCCCGCGGGCGGGAGCGGAACAAAGGGGGGGGGGGGTTGCACCCCGGGGCAGGGAAGGGGGGGTCCTCTGCAAGCCCGGGGGACACCTAAACAGAGACACCCCACAGGGCCCCCCACTAGTGCACACACACCTTGCTCCTCAGGGGCCATTCAGCTTCAAGGCCCGATTCCACCGGACAGCCTGTAAGCCCCCCCCAAAATTGCACCCCGGGAGCAGCTAACATCAGCATCACCCTGCTGCAGACACACCCACGTTTTGCCCGCACCCAGGGTTTGGCTCATTCACAGGGTGCTTGCAGGTAGAGGGGTGCCACCCTATGCCCCAGCCCCCGCTTTTGTGTGCTCCCCCAGGAGGAAAACCCTGACAAAGGGTCAAATATTTCTCTGAGCGGTATTTGCCCAGCTGTGGTTTGGCTTCAGCACCTTTGCTGCACCACAGGAGACAGCTGAAAATGGAGGGTAAGCCAAGAAGCCTTTATCATCTCCTGACTCCGCACACGGGTGCAATAAAAGGCTCTTTGCCAGGCGAGGATCACACTAGAGAGCACCCAGGGGAGGCACCATTAATAGCCATGCCTTCCAGACCACCCTCCATCAGCTCATAAATGCTAAAAAGCTTTGAGAGGATGAGGATGGGATCCCTCTGCCTTGCACAGAGCTCCCATCCCAGGCTGCAGGGTTAGAGACAAGTCAGAGATTAAAAATGCGGATGCAGTATTTCCCTTGTGGAAGTCTATTTAGGCTGGGGCTCTTTACACCAAAACAAAAGCAATTTTTACTTGCTCATTTGGATCTTCCCTTTAATGAATCAAATATTCTTTTGGAAGAAAACGTAGCACTTCACACACCAAAATAGTCCAAGTGATTTGAAAGGGTTGCTTAATTTCACATGAAGCTAAACATTTTGCTGAACACTGCTTCCCAAACAGAATCACAACTATAAATGTGTAACAGCAAGCATAAACATTACCACTACAGCATAGGATAAAATAAGCAGAAACTCCAAACAAAAAGCCCCAGTAGAGCCAGACAACCCAGAAGCTCACCTGCAAAGTTGAAAAAAATGAGCTTTAATGCACATTCCCATTAAAGGCTAGGGTGGAAAGTGCATTCTAGCTAAATCCAGAAGGTTAGTCTTCATGAGATTTAGCTAAATCATAGCCTACACGCTTCAACAAAGGCAGATGGATCACTTAAAGATTTGAATCACCTAGTATCTTCCTACAGTGCCAACTCCCTCAGAAATAAATTTTATGAAATAACCTCATGCCCACCATTTCTCTCACCCTGAACCAGGACTGGAATGAACTCCTTTCCCCCAGGTTAGCGTCTAGTACTTATGAGATATTAAGGCTGCCCTGAACAAGGTACCATTTACCAGGCTGCAGAACTCCATTCCCAATTAGCATCATCCCATCATTAGCTGGCGAGTGACATCTACTGGCAAGCTGCACACTGCAGGGCACCAGCTGTGCTCAGCTCCCAGGGCAGGTGCTGCCACAAGCACCCATCTTTCTTAAGCCATGGTTAATTAACCCAGTCATTTCAGAACTGGGAAAAGGGAAATGCTCACCTGCCTGCACTGGCTGGGTCCGATTCACAGGGGGTCTCAGGCTGACACAGCTGAACTTGCTAAATTTGCTGTCTGCAAAATAGAATTGTCTCTCAGCCCAGCTTTACTGCATTACTGGGAATTACTAGAAATGAGCATCTTCCTAAGCATGAGTGACTGCCTGCAGCACTTCTGCACTGCCATGAACCAAGGCTCATTCCTCCATAAGAAACACCTCTATACACTACCAAAACCCTACATCAGTAACCACCAAACCTACAAAGTTCCTTTTCTATAATCTGTTTTCTACTCACAAGTTATTCCACTACTGTTGTTACACATGCCAAAGATCTGAGTCACCTCTCTGCTACATGAGCTCTAGATTTATGCACTTAAATAAGACACAGTGATGCAACCCAGGTGGAATTTTCACCTATTTTATTATACACAAAACATGAGCAGGAAGTTCTACTGAGGAGGCTGACCACGTCCACGACCAAATCCACCTCTCTGCAACAGAAAAGGAAGAGCATTAGAAGTCACCGTATTAAGCAAGTGACAGCAGCAAATACACAGCAGCAAGAACCACCAACATCATAAAAGAGCTAGCTGTCTTTCCTCAACTTCACATTACTTTGCTAAGCACACCCTGCTCCAAGCACAGCCTAACTCTGATCTGTTTGAGACTAGCTACCTGACACAGGTTAACCAGATGAGCAATCCTAAGAACAAAATCAACCCATCCTAGCCAGCTCTGTGGACCATGCCTAAAACTTTTCTGAGGTATAAAATCATACATTTCCTCCAGAGAGTTCAGCTTGCTTCTCAGATGTGTCACTGGCTTCCCCCCACAGTAGCGAGGCCATGAGGTAGTTTCCCCAACAGGAAGGCAGCAGGCAAGTTGAGTGTAAACAGTTAACAGTCCCCAGCCTCTTACACAACTGAGAGCCAAATACCTAACCCCGGCCAGCACACCAGAGAACCACCACTCTGAAGAGCATGCAGATACCACTTATCCACATCCTTCTCATCAAAAACTCAATAAAGGAAGTAAATCTCAAGTGCAAATACTCACAAACTGGAATTCAGTGGCTGCTCCAGCACCAGCCTCAGCTTTCTTGTCAGCACCAGCTGAAGAGAGAGAAGCATGAGTTACTAACCAAGGAATCCACTCCCCAAGTACAGTGCTCCTGCTTGGAATCAAAGCTTTACAAAGGCAACTAAAACTGAGGTGAAATATAGCAAAGTAAAATAGCTATTATAAAAACTGCTAGAGAGTTACTGAACCCACCCCAGAGAAAATCCAACAGTCCAGCTTGACAAAATTCAAGAAGAGACTCCTACCCATAAGAAGATACAGATGAACTCTGTTGCATAAATGACCAAGCTAAACAAAGAGTCTAATTTTCCCCTTTTCTTTTTGAAAGGAGGCCAATACTGAAGACAATTCACCCAAAGAGATAACCTGCACAAAGAGCAAGGTCAGCCTGATATTCATACAGCAACACACTGGACACTCACGTGGAACAGCACTGCGTCTGTATGTGTCCCTGTCAGCTTCTCCCCGAGTGAGACGCGCGGGGCGTTCACCTTCCAGACCTGAAAGTGAAACAGCAACTTCAAATACATTGCTTATCCAGGACACAAGCGACTCATTCCATGCGTGATCCTGCATCTCAAGGTGGAAAAAAGCCCTCCAGTTAAGCATTAGATCTACCAACAGAGCTGCACCTTGAACAGCTCAATATATATAAACATAAATAAAAACATGATATACTAAGGAAAACTTCACTTTAAAGGCAAAAATCTGCTAAAGCACACCAGCTAGTGCTTGGGTTGAAGTTAAGTAATGTGAAAAATGGATTCATAGCATCATCTCAAGAGTCTTCTGGACTTCAAACAAGAGACAAAAAATTAATGATAGTTAAAAAAATCAGAAATACAGAGACTTTGTCATGCGTGTCAAGCTTGTTCATAGCTGAATCACAAATTGCATGACATTCTGATCCCAACCTAAAATACAGCTACACTATCAGTATCACAAATCCTCCACGATGGAATAGATTAATAAAACTAAGAGCAGATTATCTATGTAACATCAGATTAATATTAGACAGAACACTTGCAGGAAAGAAACAGATGTGGTGGAACTGGCAGCCTCTGTGCCACTCACAGGGTTCGCTCTGAGCACCAAGGATGAAACACACTCCCACAGCACCAGGCCAAGGTCTTCACACTCAGGCAGCAAGACATATTTAAGGTCAGTTGCTGCCTGGCACACCAAAGTGTACTAGCAGTCTCACACATGTGGCAAGAAACACAAATTGTGCACTTTTAGAGGCTTGATTTATACTATAGGCACTAGTTTTCCCATACAAACTGTAGTTCTTATAATAGATGCTTTTATTACAAAGAGAAACATTACTCACTGCTGTGCAAACAGACTAACATTCTACAAGTGCTTCTATGCCCTTTGTTTGTGTGAGGTTAAAGCATTATAGCACATCTCCTAGCCAGTGGATTATTTTAAACTTCAGACCTGTCCACCCTTAATTTCTAACAGCTCAATTACATCTGTAAGGGAGACACAAACTGCACATATCATGCAGTAAGGCCAAACCCCCTTTAGACTAACTGTTCCAGCTTTTGTACCAAACCTTACTGGAAAAAGTTGCTAGCACTGCATGGATGTACCAAAAAAGGCCCCAAAGTCCCAAGAGGTCAAGCAAGACCCGTAAACTTGGATTCTGTACCACCATCCACACACACCCCTGCAACTCCTCATCTGCTGCAGCCTGAGGCAGGTAAGCCACAGAGAAACAACACAGAAACAGACAATTTGTGCAGCCCTGCCAGCTAACCCTGCCCAGGCATGAACTGAATGAGGTCACCGGCACTGCACTGCAAAGGCCTGAGATGCTGCAAAGTGAAGCTTCCTCGCAACAGAAACCCCAAGTAAATTTTAGCCAGGAACCGTAAGGCCCACCCTCCCATCAGATATGCAGCTTCTTTAGTTCGCTGGATAAACACCGCATCTAAAGAATAAATTTGATAACCTTCAAAGCTATTCAGAGATCAAAGAAACCATCATCTTCCTAGTTTCAGTGCAATTCTTTCTTTTGAAGCAGACGATGCTACAGTTTTGTTAGGCTCAAGAACAAGTTGGAGAAGCATGTGAAGCCCTCAGCACCCCATGCCCACAGCTTCCGTCCCCAGTGCAGTGTCCAGTACTTGGGGATGGGATAGCTCAGAAGCAGGAGTAGACTCCTACCATCTACCAGAAAGAGCTCTGTCACGCAGGAGATTGCTTTTCACAAAGCAAGTCCTGCTTTAAGGGCAGGATGTCATCCTACATTATTCTTGGTAAACACAAGAGGCAACTCCACACAAGGCAGAAGACCCACAATCTCCTGCCTTGAGGGAGAAGAAACATTTCTTTCCCCTAGAGACCTGGCAATGCTGTTCTGCCAACCACAGCTGCAGTATTTTTTTCTCTCCTTTCTTTAAGTTTCCAGAAGTTTTTATCTCCCCAAGGATCTTCTGAGCAATTTTACAATCCATGTTCTGTACTCTGGTGTTTCTTCTCTACTGCTGGACAAGAACCCATGAAAACTAAGCAGAAGGGATTTTGCAGAGCATTTCTAAATGCCTACAAGCAACATAACCATCCTTCCTATTCTGAATTATTAGCATGGAACACAGTAACCTTTTCAGAACTGAACCGAGACACATGGTGGCTTCAGCACGTTCACTTCAGATTTATTTATACTGCACTACTATATGACATTACTCATAACAAATTGTATCAAAATGGTTCACAAGCCATTCACAGGTCAATACCAAGCATCCACAAGGAAAAAGTGTAGCTTCTGCCTTGTGTGGACTTAACAGGCAGGTCTGCAACCCAAGATTATTTAATATTGCTGTTTGCAACCAGAAAATACCTCCTGGAAATACATTTCAGCCATCTGCAGGTGGGTCTACGACACTTTTTGCAGGGAGGCACCTGTGGGCAACCTGAGAGGTCAGCAGCAGCAGCAGCAGCAGCACACCTCTTTGCATGACCAGCATCTTCTTCACTTTGGGGTATGAAAAACCCACCAAGAAAAAAAATCAGAACTAGGAGCCCAATATACCACACATATTTGTTGTAAATCTTTTAAAAAGCGAAAGCAGCTTTAATAATCTCACTTGCCTAAGAGCACATCAAGTGCATGTGATAAAGCCGGAACTGTGGATATCCAGCTTGACTGCAGGTACCACAGCTGAACCCTGCCATGAAGCACAGCCAGCACCAAGGCCTATTTCTCAATTTTAGTCACTGAATCCCGTGCCCACGTGCTACACCCGAACACAAGTTTGTTTCCTGTCTCAGCAATCCTAGCCAACACCACGCAACTTTTACACAACAGCTTCCCAAGCAGTTGTTCTAAGGATAACTCAGCCAGAGACAAGGTTCTCTGTACCTGCTGGACTAGACCAGCACTGCACACACCGTCTTCCTGAGGGAGAACTGTAGTGACTGCTGCCACAGGCTCTTCCCAAAAGACAAGAATAGTTTTTGAAAAGCCCCAGGAGCTACAGACATCCCTTCTCGGATCTCAGCCATGTCTGGGCACCAAATGGTACCTCGATCCACAGCCTGCAGTTTCAGTGTACTCGTTCTCAGTAATTCCAGTCACTTGTGTTACCAGAGAAGGACAAGACCCACACTCAAAGCGTTTCTCCCAGTTACTCACAGCTTGGTTTAGCCCTCTCCAACACTTCAGTAGGCCAGCGACCACCAGACTGGCACTGAATACAAAAGCACTAAAACTTAAATGTGTCTCTTTGATCTATTAACACTTACACATCCCAAAATCACAGCAACTCACAGCAGTCTGGACTGGGAGCTGTCCGTGCATCACACCAGCGCTGCGTAACACGTTTAACCTCCCTCCCTGCTCCCTCCTGCTGACTCAGCAGTCACCTCTCAACCACCGCTCACCTTTGGGCCGCGGTCTCCCAGTCTCCGGGCGGCTCCGGCGCAAGGTCGCAGGGACGATCTCAGGGGGGAGGTGAAGGTAATCGCGCAGGTACTGGATGCCCTCGTTGGTCAGATACCAGTAGAAATGCCTCCACGCAAACTGCTCTTTCACATAACCACGGGATTTCAGAGACTAGAGAGAGAATTCTCAATTACTTCATGTATGATCTTTCTCACTGTTCCAACATCTCCAGTCAACACCTTCACTAGGTGCTTCTGTGAACACAAGAGCTTATCAGGGGCATGTGGGGAATGGAAACTTAGAAACAGGTAAAAGTTCACATGCACGGGACAAAATTACAGCATCATTTCCATCCTGTAGGAAAGCATAAGGCTACCACACACAGATATCACAGCTCCAAAAACAAAGCTAGAGATGTGGATCCACAAAAGAAAAACCTTCTACAGTCCACGGAGAACAATAAACCAAAGAGCAAAACTCAGGAAAATGGGAAAATAACTGACGGCAAAAGCAACACAACATCTGACAACGTTTATTTGATAACAGCTGCTGATGTTTATTTGTAGGTACGCAACAGTCCTGCGTGCCCAGATCCCAGCTGGCCGGCAGCCCACCCTCACCCCCATACCTGCATGCTTTCATGACGTGGAGGTTGGGCACGTTCTTGTCGACGAGCTCGGGGTGCTTCGGCATGTGGACGTCTTTCTTGGCCACCATCACTCCCTCCTTGAAAAGGAGCTCGTAGATGGCGATTCGGTTCTTCTTTGGCATCAACATCTAAACATGAGGTAAGCCGTAGACAGGCAATAATGTTGATTTAAAATAAATTAATTCAGGAGCCTACCCAAGAGACATAGTAACAACGGTGCTAGCTCACACAAAAAGCCTAACGCTTAAACACCTCCTCGCACATTACTGTCTCCTCTAAGAACTTTTTGAACTACTTTTCAACACCTGAGCTGCTGGGCAACCCTTCCCATTGTCTTCCTGTGAAGGAAAACTGAGCAGTCCAAACTTTTGATCGTCAACATTACATCACACGGCCATATTAAAGACTGTTAATTATCTGATGTCGGTCAAAACATGAGACAAGGGCTGACGCAGGTGGGGCAGCGACGCAGATGAGGGTGTTTTGGCTCTACCACCAGCGCCAGGGGCTTAAAAACATTTGTGCTGTTGTTGTTCCTTTGCACTTAACTCGTGAGCTGAGGGAGCCTCTCGCCCTCCCCGGGGGCCGGGAGCAGATCCCGGCAGCACCTCGCTCGCACCGGAGCCCCATAATTACACCCCTGCGAGGGGACACCCGGCTCCGGGGCGTGTTTCCCCGGGACGCCCAGACTCAAGCAGCGGGAAACCGCGGAGCTCCCGGTGCTCAGGGCCCGGCAGCGCGCAGGCAGCGGCGGGGCACCGTACCGGCCCCGGGCAGGGTTGAGCCGGAGCTTCTCGGCGTGGAAGATCCCGGTGTCACCGCTGGGAACTCCCGCCGCGGCTCCTCCCTGCAGACGCCGCAGCGCGGGGCCCCCCAGCCCGGGGACCAACCCCCGGTAACGGGATGCCCCCCCACCCTGAAAGCTCGGGGCTAGATCCCCCCCCAGCCCGGAAATCCCCCCGCGGGGGGGGCCAGGCCACGGCTCCCCACCGCTGCCGGGCCGCGGCCCCCGGAGCCGCCCGGGGATGGCGCCGATGCGGGGCCGATCGCGGGGCAGAGCGCGGCCTCACCGTGTCGGCGGCGGCGGGCCCAGCAGCGGAAAGGAGTGCGCCTGCGCCGCGCCGCCGCTTCCGGCCTCCCGAAGGACCCCCCTCACCGGCGCCGGGGGCGGCCGCGGCGCTGCCTGAGCGGGGCGCGCAGGCCCCCTCCAAGGTTGAGGCGTGGGGGTGGCCGCGGCGCTGCCTGATGGGGGTTGTCACCTCGTCCGCGGCGCCCCGTGGCACCCGCATCCCCCCTCCACGTCCCCACTCGTGTCACCTCCGTGTCTTCCACCCCAGCGTGGCCGCGGGGGAGCGACGCCAGCGCTGACCCCGTCATCACCCCCCCTGTTTCGGAGGGGAAGGGGCTCCGCGGGCCAGCCCGCAGCCGTGTCCGTTCGGGGACACGAGTGACATCCCCACACAGCCCAACCGATGTCCCCAACCGTGGGACGCTTCCCGAGACCACCCCGGGCGGGACCGGGGAGAAGAGCCCCCCCCCCCGAGATGGCTTCCACCCCCCTTCACGCCCGGGGGCGGCTGCTTTGTGCCCACACACCCGAACAGCTCGGCGCTCACTGGAGGCACACAAAGTCCCCTTTTGCACCCCAAAATGCCCGGCCGGGAGATGGGGGCCACATGCAGTCACCCCAACCAGGCTCTTGGTCCGGAATGGGGGGACACGGTGACCCCCAGATGGGGTGGAATGGGGGGACACCGTGACCCTCAGATGGGGTACACTGGGAGGACACAGTGACCCCCAGATAGGGCACAATGGGGGGACCGGGGCTGTTGTCAGGGCCACGCTGTGCAATGTCCCAGGGCTGCTCCTGCCCTATTTGGAGGTTTGAACACCCCGGGAGCAAGCTCCTGCTGCCAGCAGAAAGGAGACATCCCCGCTGCCCCCATGAACACCCCAGACCCGGGGGGGGGAGCATCTCCTGAATCCCCCCCTGGATGGCGAGAGGAGAGGGGAAGGGAAGGGAGGCTGCTGAGCAAACACTCGCAGGGGAAGGGAACAGTGAGAGGGGACAAAAGCTCACGGAGGAGCAGAGAGGTCGGGGACCCCCCGTCATCGCCACCGGCTGGGGCTCCCGGCTTATTCCCATCCGTCTCCGCAGTCGTGTTTTCACCTTGTGCGGCCAAGAGAGTCGTTCTGCCGGGACGGCGATTGGTTGGCTAAAAATGCCTCCCTAATCTCCGCGCTGATCTTTACCCCCCTCCTCCCCATCTGCCGTGACCTTCCCTCCGGTGTGCAGAGCCAGCCCCGGCGAGAGGCAGCCGGCCCCGCTCCGCCAGCGTCCCCACATCCCAAAGGTACCGCCGTCCGGCTCCCGACAGATTTTGGGGCTGACTCGGCTCCCGATGAGGCGTGGAGGTTGGCATCGGTGGGTTGGCCGGGGCTTGTCGCGGCGAGGGTTGCCGGCGAATGGTGGGTGACAGCGGCGGTGTCCCCAGACGGCAGATGGGATGCCGGGGGCTCGCGACAGCGCCGTCACCCTGAGGTCACCCCGAGTCCTCTCTGGTGGTCCCTGGGTGGTGGGTTTGAAATGGGTGTTCCCCCCCACACACCCCGTTGCTGGTGGTTGCTTGCTGGGAAATGAAACCTGCGTTGGCAGAGCAGCTCCCTGACCCATTTTAAGTGATTTCCGAACGTCTGACAGGGTTGTGCCGTCCGGGGCTCGCTGTCCACCTCGGGTTCCCCCCTCAAAGTTCGGGTTCACCCTATTTTTTCTGGTCGTGCGGTGTCTCTGGCAGGGGCGAGATGGCAATGTGGGTGCTGCAGGTCCCTGCCTGGCTGCCTGCACCTCCCGGGGGAGCTGGGGTCTGGGGTGAAGCGGCAGCAAGGGGCAGGGGTCTGGCAGGGGACAGAGCTTCTGGGGGCTCCTGAGACATGGCAACCGTGGGGCTGGTGGGATGTAGCGTGCTCTTCACGCTCTTCACGCTGTGCCCATCACCCCCATAGCCCACCCAGGCACCTGCCTGCACCCAAAGTTCCCAGGGGGCTTCTGGGGGGGGGGGAGATGCTGGCCCCACACACTGACCACCAGTGTCCCAGGGCCATGCTTGCCCTGCCAGGCTGGGGGCTGGCACTACTGGTGGATAAGCTGCTCTCAGCTCCAGGTGTGGGGTCCCTCCAGCCCCCCGTGGATGTGTAAGGGAGGGCTGGGACCCCAGCTGGGACAGCCGAGGGTTGGGGGCGCTGGCAGCAACCGGGCTCATTTTCCCCACCACCACCTCCCTGAGACATGTTCGGCATCATCTTACCCGGTGAGAAACACAGGCTCCTGCTCTAAGCCCTGCAGTCCAAGCGGTTCAGCCTGTGCCGGCAGCCCCTGCCCAGATCCCCGGGTGCTCTGGGCTCGCAACAGAGCCCCCCCCGGAGCACCCTAATCCCGTCAGCTTTAGGCACACAGCCAGGCACCGCAATGCCCGAGCAGCTGGCAGGGAGCTGAGGCTCTGCAAGACAATTTAGGCTGAGCCCAGGCGCTGCCAGGGGGCTCTGCCTCCCCAGCCACAGGCAGGGCTCAATGCTTACCCTCCCCCCCCCCAGCCCACCTTTGCCCCCAGGGTGTGAGCTCTGAAGGCACACAGGGGGCAACAGAGCTGCGATTTTGGGGCTGCACTAGTGTGAGCAGCGTGGTTGGAGGGACCACTGCCTGCCCTGGGAAGCCAGAGGGAGCAGCGGGGTCCCTGCGGGGTGCATGGGGCTGGGGGAGGCTCATACCCACCTCGGGGTTGTGCCTGTGTGATTCAGGCTGCCCAGGCAAAGCTGGAGTTGGTGCAGACCTGGAGCAGGAGCAGCTGAGGGATGCGGCATGTCCCGAGGCGCCTGGAACTCCCTGGTGCCATTCTGGGGCTTTGCTACCATTTTATTGCCTCCGTTCTTCCTCTTCAGGAGACTAGGGATGGAGCTGGGGGGAGGAACCCACCCCCACAGGGCAATCCCTGGGATGCTGCGACAAATTGCAGCAACCCCCAGGAGAAATGCATCTCCCAGCTTGTCCCACAGAGCGGGAGAGCTGCCCTTGCCTACCTCGTCCTGCCATGCTGCCAGCCTCTGCCTGCATCTCCTCTTTGCAGCTCTTGCTCCTGCCTTGGAAATGGCAAAGCAAGCGCTTTGCTAAACGGATTAGAGCTTCCCTGGCAACCTCTGGGGCTGCTCTCACTTCCCTCAGCCCCTGCGCCACTTTCCCTGGGCAAACCCCATCCCTAAGCCAAGTATTCAGGGTAAGGCCATCACCACAGCGCCGCTGGCCCAGGCCAGGGGACCACACCACCGGCCCCAAACAAGAACTCAGTGCCACACTGCAGCTCCCACCACTCCTGACCCCAAAACCCCGGCTGAAGCCCTGAGGGTCCTTCCACCTCCTGGAATTTTGTGTTCCCTTTGCAGGAGCCCCCAAAAAACTGAGGAATTCATCAGCCGCTGCTCGGCCACTGCTGATGGTGCTGAGCCTGCCCCGGGGTCTGCAATGATCCATGACCAGCACTGGCCCCCTCCTGTTCCACCCCTCCCCAGGGTGCGTGGCTGCTGAAGGGGCTGCATCAAGATGGAAGCTGGATTTAACTGTAAAATGATTGGGGAAGGCAAGCCCAGGCAGCTGGCAGGCACCAATTTATGACGTGCACAGGGGCAGGGTGAGAAAGGGCAGGGAACATCAGCACCGGCAAAGTGTGGCTGCACCGGGGCCACATCCTGCAGCACGCCAAAAGCTGCGTTTGGTTCTGTGTGGGATCCCCCTTGCTGTGTCCCCAACTCTGGTGGTCGCTGTAGCTGTGCTGGGAGGCGATGCTGGGATGGAGCTGGGCTCCTCTGGCACAGCTCGGCAGGAGGAGGAGACCTCGGTGAGCTGCTCTGCCCAGGGACAGACTTTGTCCCCGCAGGGCAGCCAGCCCGGCTGGTGTTTGTGCAACACTTTGAGGGCAAACACAGGACCCTGCTGTGCTTCTGCAGATGAGTTTTGGAGAAGGAGAAGCCACATCCAGCCGGCACCCTCCTGGAGGGGCCGAGCTGGCATCTGGCTGCCCTCAGCGTGGCACAGCACGGGGGGGGGGGGGGGGAAGGAGGCAGCGTGGCCTCAGCACCGCCGTTGCTGTGGCCGTGGGCAATACATACAGGTTCCTTCCCAAGCAGCTGCCTGCACCGAGCTCCACACAATTTCCCAGGAAAAATGGAGCCTTTATGTCCCATCCCCAGCCTCTTCCCCGGAAGGGCTCGGAGGATGCCCCCAGGGCCGGTTATGAGCAGGACAAGAAAGGGATTGTGCTGGTGGGAGCTGGGTTTCTGGCAGCACCTGCCCCGCGCTGGGGCCCTCCACAATGGCTGCCTTTCTGTGTAATCGCTGCAGAGTGGCCAATTATCCTCTGCAGCTAATTAGAGATGCAAAATAGCCCTGCGCTTGTATTCTCCCAGCAAGCCTGAGAGGGCTCCTGGGACCAGCAGCACATCTGTGGTGGGGGCATAGCCTGGGTGTGGGGCGAACACGGGGGGTCTGGCCCCGCAAGCCCCCACTCATGCTCCTCTCTGCTCCCAGAATCAAGTGAGAAGGGGCAGCACGAGGATAGGGATGGGCTCGGGATGAGTGGGATGCCAAAATCCATCTTTGACCCCATCCCCAAGCAGCCATCCCTGGAGTACCCATGGGCTGGGGGCTGTCCCATTGCTCCTAGTGCCAGCCAGTTCAGCAGAGAGCACCATAACCGGGGGCTTTGCCCTGATTTAGGAAATGCATTTTCCTTTCCATTCTCAGGAGGCAGGCAGGAGCAGGCCACACTTGAAAATCCTCACCTTATTCATGCAAGGGCTGGCACTCGTGGCCGGGGTGATGGGCAGAGCTGGTGGCATTTCTCTCCTCTCCTGCCCGCACTGTCTCGCTGCGCAGGCAGGCTGCTGGCAGCTGCTAGAGCACGGTGTGGGCTCATTTCTTCTCCTTCTCAGTTTGCCGTGCTGCTTGAAGAGCCATAATTTCAGAGCGGCAAGTGGCCTGATAAATCAGGGCTTATTTCCTGCCAATACTGGCCGCTGCTTCCCACAGGAAACTCATTTTATAGGAGTGGAATTGGCTTACCACAGGAAATAGTAAAGCAGTGGGATGGCAAGAGCCAGGGAAAAGTTTGTTGTGGCTGAGTTTTTGGTGAAGGAACTGGCTGACGCTCATGCGAGAGCCTCGTGCTATGGAGGCAGGGCTCCTGCCTGCAACCGGCACTGAGCAGCCTGAGCTGCCGGGAAGGGAGACATGGATCGGTCCTACCTGCATGGACCACATCTGCCACAAAGCTGGTGGCACTGGGAACACCCCCCTGAGTCACTGAGGTCCCCACCCATCACCCTCCTGGAGAGCGTTTGTCACCCAATGCTTAATGCCAAGAACATTTGCTCCGCTGCAGCATGGATGCTGTCAGGGCAGAATGCAGCTGGGACAGCCTGGCGCTGAGAACTGACAACTCATTGCATGCAAGGCTGATCACCCTCGGGTTCCTTGCCCTGAAACGCCAATGGGCAAAAATCCCCTGGCACTTGAAGGAGCTGCAGTCCATCCCTGCTCCCGTGTTGGGATCGGGGAAGCATTATATCTCTCGGGTCTCGCACACTGCTGCCAGCTGCAGCCGGGCATGAAATATTTTGGGGGCCTTTCTGTCCAGCTGTGAGGTGGGAAGACACGCTTGGCTGGCACGAAGCTGGAAGGAGCTGGAAGGCGGGCAGGATGGAGAGCCCACTGAGCTTCATTAAGCAGTCCAAGGTGCTCGTTAGGGGAAAGCTGAGCCGGCGTTGGAGGCCGGCAGAGCCTCCCGGGACTGGGTCGCATTCTCTGGGCAACCCGATCCCGGCAGCAGCGGCCCGGCAGCCTCATTACTGCAGCTTCTGCGGGCGGCTTCGGTTACTCGGCTGGAAGCGCTCGTCTCCAGCTGGCTTTTAATTTCCCTGACATCACCCGAGAGATGGGGGAAATGCAGGCGCGGTGCACTCGGGCAGTTGAGAGGGGGAGAGTCTGTCACCACCCCCACCCGCATCCTCCCCGCTCCCCCCCAGTGCCAGCCGTGGGGCAGGAGGGCTCCAACCTCTTGGGCCCCTCATCCTGCAATAAGCCCTGGTGACCCTGGACACAAGCCCCAGGGCTCAGGAGGAGGCAGGTGGCAGTGGGGACAGAGCTGCCTGGCCTCAAAGAAGCCTTAGGTGGGGTACAGCCCCCCGTCACCCCCTTCCCCAGCCCCCCTTTCCCAGCACAGTCCTGCCGGGTGGGAAGGACGGTTTCTGCTTCTCCCGCCAGCTTGTTTCCAGCTGGCACATTTGGCAAAGAGGCAGCACCGGCTGCCTCTCTGAAGGCGTTTTGGGGTGTTTGTTTCTGCAAAAGCTGCGGCTCAAGCCCTAAAACCCTCCCTGCAGACCCTTCCCGGGGCCCGCGGAGGTGGCAGAGCGCCTGGGAGAGGAGAGGAGGGAGCACATTGCTCCGTCCCGTCCTGTACTGGAAAGACAAGGACCCAAGGAGCAGCAGGATGAAGACTCCCCCCTGGACTACCCTCACTCAGTTCCCCCAAACCCCCCCCCAGCAGTGCAGCCTAGGAGGGAAGGAACCCATTTGAGGCCCCAACAGGGTCCCACAGCGTCAGGCAGCGCTGCTGGGGCCAGACACCCACATACACCCAGCTGCAGGCTGCTGGCACCCCACTGCCGCCCCCCACCCCCCCAACTCCCAAGGCCACAGCACCCCCCATGCAGTGGGGTAGCTCTGACTGCTGGGTGCTGGGTGCTGAGCACCCGCCTGGCAGCGGGGACAGCTGCCTGGGGACCGTGCGCTGGGTGAGGGTCCCGGTGGGGATGGCAGCGGGGGGACGGAAGGGGCTGGTGGGAGGGATGGAGCGGGGCGGGGGGGGGGGGAATGTGTTTATGTCCATTTCCCCCCCCCCCCCCACCCCGGATGCTTTTTGCAACCTTTGCAGGCAGCGGCTCCATCCCGCGGTTGCCATGGCAACGGGCGGCTGCCAGGCAGGGTGCGCGCCCCGCGGCCGTGCGCGCCCCCGCTGCTGCCCGGCTGGTGCGGAGCGCAGCGCAGCGCAGCGCGGAGCCCGCCCGTCCCGCCGCGCCCGGCGGAGCCCCCGGGCCCCCCCCCCCGGACCCCCCCTCCCCCTTCCCAACCCCCGGCCCGGCCCAGGTAAGCGCCAGCCCCTGCGGGGCTTTACTGGGGCGGGGGAGGTGAGGGGGGGGGAGCCTGGGATGATGTTGATGTCCGTGTTCCCTGCGGGGATGGGGCTGCGTGGGGCCTTTGCGCGGGTGGGGGATGCCTGGGCCCCTTGCGGGGATGGAGGAGGGACGGCGGGGGGGGGGGATGCTGGGGAAGGACCAGGCAGTATGGCGTGGGTTTGCAACACCACCCCCCCCCCCCCCATCCCCGGCAGGACACGGTGTCCCCTGATCCCTTTTGCAAACTGGGGGGGATGGGACGGGACTGTGATCTTCACACCCCCCCACACACACATCTGATGGGGTGTCGGGGCGAGGGACACCCCCTCTGTGCCTCTGCCGTACCCCCAGGTTTGTGCCTCAGTTCCCCCAGCTGCAAATGACAGGGGGACATATGCTGTTGATGTCATTGCTGTCCCCCTGCCCAAATGAGTGCTTCACCCCATCGCCAAAGCCCCTCCTTTTGCCGTTGTCACCCCAGCTTCCCCTTTGCTCTCCTGCCCCCCATTCCCCCTGCTTTCCTACCCCCTCTCTGAACCCCCTCTGGCTCCAAGTCTCCTTCCCCCACCACAAACAGCTAAAATCCCACTGTCCCCCCACATCACCCTGCTCCCGGCAGCCCCGTTCGCCTCCTGTCACCACCAGCCCCAGGGCCCTCCTACCAAGGCAGAGGGGACGGGACCCCCCCCGTGCCAGCATGTCACACTCTGTTTTCCCCCCTCCTTGATGCCAAAGCAAGGGGATGGCACCACCGTATCCTCCACCACCGTTGTTCGCTACTTCTCAGTTTAATTGCAAACCTCATATTTGGATTTCTGCCTAAACCCTGCTCCCAGGACCACAAAAGTCCCTGCTCTAGAGTCCGAGCATCCGTGTTGACAGTGGCCAGCTAAGGCGGCAGGCTGCGAAAAGCTGCAGAGCTGGAAGGCGAGTCGAAACCCCACGAGCTGAGGCTCAGCCCCATCTCCCTTCCCCAGGCCTGAGCGCACGCATGGGGTTGAGCACCCAGGTTCTGCACCTCACCGTGGTGCCCATCCACATTCCTGGCACATCCGCTGTACCTGAGCCGGGCTGCAAGCTCCCCTGGAGAGAAACACTTGCGTTATCTGCAAAATGCCATGCAGATTTCCAGAAATCTTTGCACAAGGCTTGTAAAATCCCTAAACGACTTTTGATGGGTGCCCTGTGCTCTGAGCAGGGTAACTTTGGGGAGCGCTGGAGGGAGGCGAAGGTTTCTGCAGGGCGCACACACACAAAATGCAAAGCGGTTTGCTGCCAGGGCTCGGCAACCTGGCAGCACCCACAGCGGGTGGCCCCCACCCCGGCCAGCGAGGTGGGTGCCCTCCCATCCCATCTGCAGGCAGGACACGTGGCTCCCAGTAATGGTCCTGGATTGTTGAACCTCCTTTGCAAATGCTTCAGTTCTGGGGAGCCTGCAAGCCCTGACCTGGCGGGGTTCAGCAAGCCCCTGTTGCAACCGAACCCCCCCCAACCCCCCGCTCCCAATCCTCAGCCCCCCTCCCCGGTCAGCTCAGATGAAACAAAGTGGTGGCCACAAGCGCCATCCCGCAGAGGATTTGTTGGAAAAGCGGCTCCCAGAAGTTTCCCACCACTGCCTACGTGTCACCTCCGGGGACCTGCTGCCCTCGCAGCCACCTCGGGCGCTGCTTGAGCAACCGCGCGCACCGGGTCCACGCCAGCCCCACGGTGCAGCCCTGCCCTAAATCCCACGGAGGAGAAGCACCCGCCGGACAGGGGGACACCCGTCCCCTCCCGTCTGGCCTGGCCACGGCTCTGACCGAGCTTCGGCTGCTTGCCCCAGGGCTCCAACCCTGCTCATGTTGCAGCCAGAGGGGTTTTGCCCGGGGGGGGGGGGGGGGGGATGCAGGATGGGGCCCTGACGCCAGCGGTTTGCAGCCTGCTGGCATGGAGCTGGTGGCTTGGGGAGGCCCCCCCCCGCCCCGGCTGTGGGCTTGGTTTGATAATGAGGAGGGAGGATGCGCGTTGAGGCCCCTCACACCCCTCCAGGCTGCTCAACCCTGAGCCCTGGGCTCTGCTCCTGCCTCCTCGCCCAGTGCCTGGTGCGGAGCCGCCAGCGTGAATCAGCAGCACCCACTTAACCGTTTCCTCACAGTCAGGGGAGGGTTCAGCCATGCCCCAGCCCAACCCCTCCGCATCCCCCTCGCTCCCTGGGCTGCTCCCCTTGCCCCACGGGAGCGTTTCCCTGCCCCACAGCTTGCACAAACCAGCCCCACGCCGGCAGGAAACCCACAGCCACCCTCCCGGCTGAAAACTCAGCAGCAAACCAGACGGCAGCTCCTGCAGCCGCAAAGCCTCTTGCGAAGCGCATCAGCATTACCGGCTTTGCCTCAGGACCTGTCATTGCACCGGGGGCATCTCGCACCCCCCCCGCCCCCCCCCAGTTGGCAGTAGTGGGAGCAGCACATGGGCAGTGGTCCCCGCGGGGGATGCGGTGCTGAGGTCAGGTACCGTGCAGCCCCAGCGCTGCCGCGGCGCGGTGGGAGATGCTGCTGCCAGGCTCCCCCTTGGGCTTCCTCGGCCGTTTCTAGTCCATTTGTCTTTGCCACGAGTGGTTTTCATGCGGCGATAGCAGCGGTGCGTCGCGGTGGCATTTGGTGCTGCAACCCCCGCAGACCCTCAGCCAGCCCTGTGCAGAGATAAGGGAGAGAAAACATCCTTCCCTGTAGCCAAAAACCTAAACCCCAGCCTCACTCCTTCCCCTAAACCCCTGTGCTCATCCTCGGCCTTACAAAAGGAGCCAAAACATAGTGACTATTTCACATTGCAGCCTCGTGGATGGTTTGATTTGACAGGCCGGGTCAGTCCTGGTGTTTAATTGCAATAAAACTGGCTCAGGCAATTGGGTCCTTTCCAATTGCTGAGCTTCGGCTTTACTGCCGGGAGCCCCCGGGTAACTACAAGGCAAGAGTGTGCAGCAAATTACCGTCCTGTCCCCAGCTCACGTGCTCCAGCAAGCGAGGGTCCCCGGTGCCCTCGGCTTGAGCAGCACCGGCCGGGCTGGGCTGCAGCTCCGTGTCGGGGCTGCGGCTGCAGAAGGGATTTGCACCAGGGAATTGTCGTGTGTTGCATCGGTTCGTGCTCGGGGTTGGTGTCCGGGAGCTCCCCGCTTGCTCTGATTCCCGCAGATCCAGGGCAGATGCCAGCATGGCTTCCCCCTTCCCTGGATGCTTTCACCAATAATTAGTCGCCAGCTCCCCCCTCCCAGCCCTGTTAGTGCTCGTGCTCCCACAGCAGGGCTCACACCCGGCCCTCTACCATTTACCACGAGTGTGACCCTCCTGCCACGGGACGGGGTGGGGACGGGGATGGGGTTGGGGACAGGGATGGGGACACAGGCTCGCTCCGTGCTCCTCTTCCCTCCTTGCAGCACATTTGCCTTGGCAAAGGGCTCTGCAGCAGCAGAACCCGTACCCAGAGGCTCTGCAGCCCCTCCTGGCCCCCTGCCCACCCCCCCTGCCCCCCCTGCCCCGATGTGCAGGCAGGCAGGATGGGGACACACGCAGGCGGCTGCCTGTTCCCTGTATCACGTCCCCATCACCTGCTTTTTTGGCTGCAGCAGAGGTGCTGGGGCCAGTGGCAACCAAAAAACCTGGAGGCAGAGCAACCTGCTGCCCGGACGCAACCTCTCCCCAGGGCTGGGGCTGGTGCCTGGCACCCCACCGGGGACCCCAGAACCCAGGACGGGGGCACCCCCCCATCCCACAGCGCACCCCGAGGCTGCTTGCAGATTTAATGATGGTGTTAGAGCAAAGGCAAAGCTCCTGCAAATGCAAAGAGAGTGGGGAGGGTCGGGGGCCTGGCTGACCCTCCCTGGGGGACCTGGCTTGTCCCTGTCACCCTTCCCGGGCCCTGGGGGGCTGCGGAGGGGAGGCAGGCAGCTGGCTGCTGCAGCAGCGCTGGCCCAAAGCTCTGCAGCCCCTCTGCCAGGGGCAGGGGGGATGGCAAAACCAGGCTGTCCCTGCCTGCGCGGGGCCAGGGCAGCGCCGGGGAGGCTGCGGGGGTGCGGGCAGCTGCCCGTGCCCGCAGCGTAGGCAGCACCAGCTCTCTGCATTGCAGCAGCCTCCTGCCTGCGCAGGGTCGGCGGCCGCGGCCCCTGTGGAGGGCAGGGACCCCCCCTGCAACGCTGGCGGTGGCAGGAGCTGCCCAGTGGGTGAGATGAGCTGCGGCAGTGCTCAGCAACGAGCTGAGATGCAGGGGAGTTGGGGGGGGGGGGGGGGGGGCGGCGGCTGCTGCGGGAGCAACCCAAGGGCGAGCAGGGGCAGGATCTGGGACCAACTTCACCGTCACTCGATGCCAAATGCTCCGTGGCTTCTCTTCAGCAGCTTCGTGGAAACGAAGGGGGTGTGTGTGGGGGTTGTGGAGGGCTGTGAAGCGGACCCCCCCCCCCCCGGCCAAGGGTGCCCAGCGCATGGCTGGGGCTGGCAGCAGCTCGCCTCGGCCGCCGGCACCGCGGGCACCAGGCATCACTGCCCAGCCGCCTCGATGCGAGGTGATGGGCTGCGCCGGCGGGCACGGGGCTGGCGTGTGCTGCGCGGGGGGGGGGGGGGGGGGGGCTGCGTGGCAGGAGAGCGGCAAGGAGGCGGGAGCATTGTAGCTGAGAAGTGATGCAGAGCCAAAAATAACACCCCCCCCCGGGCTGCGGCTCAGGCCAGGTAATGGTGAGGAGCGGGAGCTGCGGCAGCCGTGTCCCGCAGTGCCCCACGGCCTGGGCTGCTGGCGGCTTGGTAGGGGCAGCTGACATGTCCGTGGGTCCCAGGGTACACCCAGCTATGGGTGCGCTCCCTCCCCAGGGTCCCTGTCCCAGTCCTGGGGCTGTCACCCCAAGGATGCCCTTGCTCTGCCGGCTCAGCCTCTGCAATAAAACGAAGAGCCCAGAGCCCAGCAAAACCCCTGGTGCTGAGCACTGCGCCGTGCCCGGGGCTTGCAGGAGGGACGGCCACACATGGCACCTTGCAGGGTCCCCTGGGGGTTGTGCCACCTGGCTGCTCCGCCACCGCTGCGGGTGCACCGGGGCAGCCCGTGGGTGTTTGGGTCGGGCACTTTCACGGGTGGGGAGGGTGGTGGTGGGGCCGTGGGTGCCAGGCAGGCGTGGGCGCCGTGGGCTGCTGGCTGCGGCGGGGGACGGTGCTGGCTGCGCTGCGCACCGCCGCGGTCCCCCAGCCATCTGCGTCTCGGCGGCTGAGCGAGGGACAGTCACGCGTTTATTTTTAACCGGCTGGGGAGGGCGGCGGGGATTGGTGCCTCCCTGGTTATATCACTAAATCCCTGCCAGGGCCTGTTAGTTCCAGCACAGCGAGCCCTGCGCCGTGCGCCAGTAACTGTTTCGGCCCCCCATCCCCTTTGGGGCCGTGCCCTGCCCCAGCCCATGGGCTCCTTGGGGTCAGCTGTGCACACAGCTGGAGAGCGTGGGCACCCACCACCCCACGGGTGGGCACCGGGGCACCAGGACCCCGTGCCCCCAGCCCTGCCCTCCCACACCATCTCCCGCTCCCAGGAGTGGGGTGGGATGCAGGCAGCCAGGTCTCCCGCTGCCTGCTCCATCTCCCTGAGTGAAGTGACAGTGGCATGGGGACCACAGCCCCATCCCACTCCTGCAGGCCTTTTGGGGATGTAGCAGGAGGAAACTGGGGCAGTTCACGACCACTTCGTCCCCATCCCAGTGGCAGATGCCATGTGGGACAGGCCCAGTGCTGTCCGGATCCGGGGCAGGATGGGGATAACGGGGATGCTCATGGCCACCGTGGTCCCCTCTCCATCCCCATTCGATGCCACCCACCAGCCCCCAGCCCCAGCTGTGACTCTCAGCAAAGTGGCAAAGGGTTAAGCCGTGCAGCGGGGCCACGTGACTCTCCGGGGATGCCGTTTTTCTGAAGATCAGGACGGATTAGGGTGGAATATCAGGACGTGAATTTCTCTGGGCAGTGCATCCCCCCTCCACCGGCCCTGCCACGGCCTCTTGCCCCACACCGCGGCTCCCTGGGGACGCGCAGTGCTGAGCCAGGCCCCCAGCTGGTGAGCTCCCCTCTGTGCTGCTCCCCACCATTCTCCCTCCCAGTACAGCCAGCTTTGGGGGGGGGTGGGGTGTGTTTGGATGGCACCAAGCGGGTGGCATGTGGTGGGCACTGGAGGGGTCTGTGGGTCTGGAGCTGGAACGGGCACCATCCCCATCCCCTGCAGCTGGATGCTTCTCCTGCAGTGCTGCGGACAAGAGGGATGGGGGTCCCCCGCTCACACCCCCCCCTCCGCCATGACTCCCCCCCCTCTTCTCCCCTCAGTGCATGAGGCTGGTGTTTGCCCAAGAGCCACCCAGCGCCCGCACTGACGCCCGAGGCAGCTCCGGGAGCCATGTCGGGTTCCTACGACGAGTCAGCAGCGGCCGCCGAGGAAACAACCGACAGCTTCTGGGAGGTGAGTCCTGGCCACTCTCTCCTCCCACGGGGCCCCCGCCACTGTCACTGCATCCCAGGGTGTCCCCAGGGCTTGGGGAGGCGGGGGAGGGGGGGGATGGTGCTACCCTCTCTTCCCACAGCAAGCTCTGCCTGCGGGCATCCCTGCCGTCGTGGCTGAGGCGTCCAAGCCAGCTCTGCCGAAGGTCTCAACCTTGGCTGTCCCTGAGGGACACAGAACGATGGAGGGGACTGAAAGGACTTGGGTTTGGTCAGCCCCAAGGCAAAAGCTCCATTCCTGCACTCCCAAAGTGCCTGGTGCTCCCCCCGTCCCCACCCCAGGCCAGCTGGGGCTGAGCCGGGCAGCCCGGCTACAGCTCCCACGTCTGCCTGTCCCCGTCCCCATCCCAGGTGGGGAACTACAAGCGCACGGTGAAGCGGATCGATGACGGGCACCGGCTCTGCAATGACCTCATGAACTGCGTGCACGAGCGGGCCAAGATCGAGAAGTCCTACGCCCAGCAGCTCACCGACTGGTCTAAGCGGTGGAGGCAGCTCATTGAGAAAGGTACCATGGCTTCCCCAGGGGGAGGCTCCCCCCAGGACACTTGGGTCCCAGTGGTCCCCATGCACCATCACAACTTCACCTGGTAGAGTTGGAGGGGATAAAGGCCGTGGAGTGACACTCAGCTGTCCCCTCTGCCCGCCAGGTCCCCAGTACGGCAGCATGGAGAAGGCGTGGGGTGCCATCATGACGGAGGCGGACAAGGTGAGCGAGCTGCACCAGGAGGTGAAGAACAGCCTGCTGAACGATGACTTCGAGAAGGTCAAGAACTGGCAGAAGGACGCCTACCACAAGCAGATCATGGGAGGCTTCAAGGAGGCCAAGGAGGCTGAGGATGGCTTTCGGAAAGCCCAGAAGCCCTGGGCCAAGAAGCTCAAGGAGGTAAGAGGAGAAGCGCCGCACGTCCTGGGACACCCATGCCATCTCCCAGTTCTGTCTGTGGGTGCCCAGCCCAGGCGGGGACTGCTCGGTGTCACATCCCTGCAGGCAGAGGGATGGGCAGCGGGCTGTGACTGCTGCTCTGATGTCCCTTCTCTCTCCTCACCACAGCTGGAGACAGCCAAGAAAGCCTACCACCTGGCATGCAAGGAGGAGAAGCTGGCAATGACCCGGGAAGCCAACAGCAAGGCAGAGCAGTCCAACACCCCTGAGCAGCAGAAGAAACTCCAGGACAAAGTGGAAAAGTGCAAGCAAGACGTGCAAAAGGTGTGAGCTGCTGCCCTGCTCTGAGGTCACAAGGCATCGGGCAGGGAAAACCAATGGAAATGGCCACCGCGCCCCTTTCCCACCCTTTATTCCCATTTTTCCATCCCTACGCTCCTGTAGAAGGGTGAGGACTTGCAGGCAGTGCTCAGGGGAGTGTGAGCAGGACAGAGATTTACCCCTCTTACTGTGGCAAAATCTCTCTGGCAACCAGACTGATTTCACCCACAGGGGCTTTTGGCTCAATCTGGGCTCCCCAGTGTGGTGGCCCACAAACCAGAGCCTCTCAGCACCCAGGAAGGGCCTCTGAGGTGCTCGAGGTATAACCAGGGTACCTTCTTGCACCTTTTCAGACTCAGGAGAAGTATGAGAAGGTGCTGGACGAGCTGAACAAGTGCACCCCACAGTACATCGAGAGCATGGAGCAGGTCTTTGAGCAGTGCCAGCAGTTTGAGGAGAAGAGGCTCAACTTCCTCAAGGAAGTGCTCCTGGACATCAAGAGGCACCTGAACCTGGCTGAGAGCAGCAGGTAGGTGCCTCCTGAGCTGGCTGGGCAGCAAGTGCCCACGCAAGGTCCCCTCGTGCTTCTTGCAAAGCAAACCAAGCCCTGGAGGGACCAAGTGCTTCCAGGACAACCCGTCCCCTGCAATACAAATGTTTCTGGCCAACACGATGGTCACTAAGAGGTACCAGAGTGGCAGGAGGGCTGTGCAGGAGCCTGGCGCCCCCCAGTGCCTTGGAGGTGACACAACCTGGGCACATCCTCACCCCACCCCATCCCCGAGGCACCCCACCAGGGTCTGCCCCCGCCTGCAGCACCCCGACCCACGTCTCGCTCCCTGCAGCTACGCCAACGTCTACCGAGAGCTGGAGCAGACCATCCGCCTCTCGGACGCGCAGGAGGATCTCCGGTGGTTCCGCAGCAGCAGCGGTCCTGGGATGCCCATGAACTGGCCCCAGTTTGAGGTGAGGCTGGGCACCTTGGTTGGGGTGCTGGCAGCCCCACGAGGCGACTGGGTGCTCAGGGGCCGGTTGCTTTGTGCTCGCAGGAGTGGAACCCGGACCTGACACACACGATAACACGGAAGGAGAAGCAGAAGAAGGGCGAGGGAGTGACCCTGACCAACACCAGCAGCGCGGGCGAGACGGGGGCACCGGCGGGCGAGCGCGGGAGGTGAGGGCCAGCGGGGAGAGCAGATGCCCTGGGAAAGGCACGGCATTTTCCTGTGAAAACACTGCCAGTGCTGTGGGGACACTCAAGGGGATGTGGGACATCCTCGGTGACAGCCGCCACTCTTCTCTGTCCTCCCTCCACATCTTGCTGGCCTGTCGTCAGCTGGGGGTCCTGCTCCTTGCACCCCAACTCCCCTGAAACCTCGGGAAAGCTGCAGCATCCCCCCAGACGCCGGCGGCACACGGTGCCTGCCCACCCCACCACCCCCCTGCCCTCTCTGACGGCCTCTCTCCCTCCTTCCCCCGTGCCCCAGCGTGAGCAGCCACGACCGTGGGCAGACCTACAGCGCCGAGTGGTCCGATGACGAAGGCAGCAATTCCTTCAACACCAGTGAGGCCAACGGTGGCACCAACCCCTTCGACGAGGAGTCGGTGGGGAAGGGCGTGCGGGTGCGGGCTCTGTACGACTACGACGGGCAGGAGCAGGATGAGCTCAGCTTCAAAGCAGGTACGGTCCCTCACCGGTGCCAGGTTGGCCGGGGCTCGTCTGCTGGAGCTGTAGGTCCCTCACATCTTGGTGTGAAATCCCTCAAATAATTTCTGAGTTATCCCAGCCCTTCCAAAATTTGAGCTGGCAGAAAGCGGAAGGCACAGTCTGAGCCCAACGCCGGGTGGGACCAGAGAGATGGTGGGACAGGGCACATGAGGTTTCATGGGTCACCCCTTGCCTTTCTACCCTGCAAACCGGCGTGCTCAGGATCAGTCCTAGAAACCCCCAGCAACTCCATCCAGGGGAGAAACAGGGTGGTAGAAAAAGCTCCAACACCTGCAACAAGCTCTCCCCTTTCCACCTTCTTCTCCAGGTGATGAACTAACCAAGCTCGGTGAAGAAGACGAGCAAGGATGGTGCAAAGGGCGCTTGGACAACGGGCAGCTAGGTCTCTACCCCGCCAACTACGTGGAGGCAATCTAAGTCTTGTGGTGTGCTCCTCGTTGCCGTCAGCAGATAAATCCACCCTCCGTTGTCTCCATCTCTCCACCAGCCAACCAGCCATTTTGCCGTCTGGTCCGTCACTCCTCACAGTTAGAGATTCAGACATATTTTCCGACCAAGCTTTTATTTTTTTAAGAGTTGTCTCCAAAGAGTATTTTGCATAGTCGCTTTCTTCTTCTTCTAAGATAACGTGAAGCGAAAGGTGACGTTGTCCGTTCGTCTACGTTAGTTGATTTTTTTTCCGAGCGAAAAGCCGATACCTCAAGATCTTAAAGCCCAACCAGTGAGAGCTCCTGATTGGTTGGTTTTTAAAGATACTGAAATCATGAGCCACCTTCTGATTGGCTGGAACTGTTCCGAAATGCACGGCGCTGAAGCTCCTGGGACCAAGCAAATTCACCCCAAAAACCCAAGAGGGACTGGAGTCTGACTCCATTTTTTGGTGTTTCCATGTTCTCCTCCTTGGTTCATTCTCCCTCCCCAAAGGAAGGGGATGAACGTCCCCTCCTGTCCCACAGCCACCCAGCCCCATCCGTGGGCAGGTCCCTGCTCCCGGGCAGGGCTGGTGGCAGATTGATGCCCAGGTGAGGTGCGACCAGCCCTGCCGTGGAGCTTGGTGGCATCTCCTCAGCTTCCTCCTCCTCCTCCTCGTTGGTCAACATGTCTGGAGTGGGTGGAGGCTCCCGAGCCGATGCCCCACGTGTGCTGCAGGGAGCAGCATCGCCCTTCACGAGGGCGGGTACCCAGCACACACCGGACCCAGGGAGAGGTGGCCCTCAAATGCTGTTTGGAGAAGGACCCCCCGCAGCCCGATGCTGCTGGGAAGCACCTTCCCACCCAGCTTGGGCCAGCGGGGACCAGCTTGGATGCTGCTGGGGACGATCCCCATCCAACTCCCTTCCTGAAGAGAGGCGGGAGCAGAGCAGGGAGGGGGGGATAAGCAATGTCCAGCCTTGCACGGTGCCGGCAGGACCTGCAGCCAGCCGGAGGATGAGGAGGGCTCGGTGCAGGCAGCAGACCCCGGCCTGAGCAGCAGAGAAGCTGCCTGGTGAAGACGGCTGAAAACAAGACACGTCAAAGCAGGGGAACAGCCGCAGGCTTTGCCCTTTTCTTTCCCCCCCCAAGGGGCTCTACCCCTCCTGCACCTGGGCTCTGCAACCAGCTGTGGTGTGGACAGGACCCCCTCAGCACCCACGAGTGCTGCCACCCACCACGGTCACCCAACCCCTCTGTCCCGGGGACATTTGCCATCATGAGCTTTTCCCTACAGATCATCTCTCATTTTTTTCCATACCATCACCCTCAGCAGCATCAACGCCACTGTCTTCTCACAAGATTCTCCCGCTCCTCTCCTGCCCCCTCCATTGGTTTGTGAATTTTTTGGCCCCAGAGATCAAGTGTTTTCGCGGAGGCAGGAGATGCACCATGTGCAGGGCACGGTGGATGAGAGCCACCCGGCCCAACATCCCCTGCCAAGTACTCAAATGGGAAAAAAAAAACAAAAAAACAAAAAAACAACACAAAAAAGTCAGAAAAAACCCAACCAACCACCTGTCTCAGCAATGCACCCCGGTTTTTTGTACATTGATTGTGTAATTTAAAAAAGTATATATATAATATATATATATATCGTGATTGTATTACCGTGGATACAACAACAAAAAACAGCAAGCGAAAATAACTGAGCTCTGTAAGCGTCCTTGGGGTCTGGGTCCTCGTTTGCCTCCGTGCGCCGGTCTCGCCCCCCGTGGGGGTGGCTGTTGGGGTTATGGACCCCCCCCTCCCAGCCCGGGGTGGGCACTCGATCCCCCTGCGCCCTGGGGAGCCACAGTCGCAGCCGCTGCACCCCCAGGTAGGGACACCCCCACCCTGAGGCTTTGGGGTGCAGCAGGATGGGGGGCTCGGCTGCATTGCTGGGGTCCTGGGGGGTGAGGGGGCTGCGGGAGGGGGGGAGTGGTCGCTGCCTTTGGGGACTCCTGTGCCAATGTGCCAGGCGAAGCTTTGCAAAAACCAAGAAAAAGAAGTTTTGGGAGCCATTCCCAGCACCAGCAGCAGCCCCTGGCCCAGCGTTCCCCAGTACCCTGGGCAGGGGGAGATTGGCGAAACCCCAGCATGGCGAGTGGATGCTGACTGAGGGAATAGAGCCCCCCGGGGCTGCCTTCGAGCCTAGAAGCCTTGGGAAAACCAATTTGCAGGTCACCCCCCACTCGCCCATCTCCGGAGAGCCAGGGCAGCCCCAGGCCAGGGCAGTGGCCAAGGGGGATGGGACAGAGAGACCAGGACCCTCGGGGACATGGGGGCCACTCCCTGGGCTCCTGATGGGGAGGGGGCAGAGAAAAGGGATTTATTTCCTCTTATTTAAGGGCTGGAGCTGCAAAAGGCTTGGGGAGAAACCCCGGCTGCCCATCCCGCCGCAGTGGGCATCTGCTGGGTCAGATCCCCAGGCCCCTGGGGACACCGGATCCCCGGGTGCACCCTCCCCAGCTCGCAGCAGCTTTCCTCACCGTTCAACCCTCTCCCTGCTGACCGTCCCCGCAGGGACACGCGACCACCTGCCTTCACCCACCCCGCCAAAGCGTCTGCGAGAGGGGCACAAGATCTGGGGCACCAGCACCCCCAGCCCGCTCTCCCGGTGCTCCTCATGCCATCTGCGGGAGCATGGGGGGCACACGGGATATCACGAGACAAGTTTTGCTTTTCCACACCCTTCCCTTTTTTTTTTTTTTTTTGCTTCCCCTTTTCCAGAGGCCAAGGCAGTTTTCCTCCTTCCCCTGCTCCTCTCCTCCCTCCAGCCACCCTCCATCCCTCTCCAGCTGGGATGCTTGCAAGGCTGGCAGAAATGCATCCACTCCTCTGCTGTGCAAACAGTACAAAACAGACAGAACAAAAACAAAAAGGCAGGAGCCATCACAGGCAGCTATTTTAAGTTAAAAACAAAAGACCAACAACCAGGTGTTTTTTTTTCCTTTTAAATTCCCACAAAGCATCTCGTGGCTACCCAGACCGCCTGCCTACCCTCGTCATTTGAACCTAAACCACAACTTGCTGCCAGCCAAAACCAAAAAGCAAATAAACAAATAAAAAAATTATAATATAAAAGATCAACATTGCCAGGTAACTTAGACTCTCATGAAATGTGCAGTTTAAGCAACCCCAAGTTTTCCATCCCAGTCCAGGGCCAGCGGGTTGCGTTTCAGATTTACTGTGCAGAGGGAAATGGCAAAGCTGCTATCTCCCTTTTCCTAAATTCAGGAATCAGGCAGTTCAATTAAAATCCAAATCAAGCGAAGAGACCTGTGCCAGGGCCAAGGACCTGGGGGCTTTGGGGAGCTTTGGGGTGTCCCCATGCCCAAGGATGGGGGACCCGGTCCAGAGGACCCCCACAGCTGCAGGGATGCTCCAGCGTGCACGGCCCCGTGCCTGTGTTTTACAGCTGCTCCTTTGCAAAATGCCCCTTTTCAGCCCCGAATCCCCGTGGTGAGGAGAAGCTGAGAGTGTCCCGGAGCGAAGGTGGGGTGCGCCCATCCCGAGGGGATGTGCCCAGGACACAGCTACCCCGTGGCAGGCAGCACCCCTGGGTGCTGCGGTGCTGCCGGTGCCAGGCGGCTCCTGCGAGGGTCGGGTCAGCGCGGGCCCAGCCAAGGGCAGCTGCGGGTGCCATTGTCCCCGTGGGTGCCATTGTCCCCGTGGGTGCCATTGTCCCCGCGAGTGCCATTGTCCCAGCTCATGCCTGGGCTTTGTCCTCCCCGAACAATGGCTGGGGCAAAGCCACCCGCAGCCAGCACCCAGGAGGGAGGGGAGGAGGGAGGGTCAGGCTTAGCCTCCACCCCCCCTCCCCAGATTCAGGCAGCCCCTTTCTTTGCAGCTGAGGGTCGAGGTGCAGCAAAGGACAGAGCCCCCCCCACCACGCTGTCCCCCCACCCCGAACAGGGCTGAGGGCCAGGAGCTGCTTGTTGGGGTAAATCCAGAGCTGCGGCGCACAGGGTCCCTCCTGATGTGTACCGAGGGCAACTGGTCCCACAGCCAGGCTGGTGGTGGCATGGGGACAGGATCTGGCCCCCACGGTGTCGTGTCCCCCTTCAAATCAGCCCTGGGGCATGATGCCATGGGGATACTGAAGTCTCCTGCTGGGACATGTCCTGCTTGGTCCCTGTGTCCTGACGATGCCCCTGGGTCTGTGGCGTAAGAGGAAAATGTGCTGAGGGGGGAAAAGACATGGGGGCAGGAGTCTTGTGTCCCCCAGCCCCTCCCCTGGGTGACCCCAGCCTCTCTCCCACCTTCAATCCCTGCCGAAGGGCACCAAGGTTGTGGGGAGCCCCGTGACAGCCATAAATTCATCTGCCTTTATCCCACCCCGATCAACCCCGCGTCTTCGCCGCCGGCCCCAAAGTCCGTGCCCACCCTCCCCTGGGAGCGCTCGCGGGAGGCGAGGGCTCTGCATGGTCCGTGCCCCACACCAGAGCACATCGGTGGTCCCTCAGCTGGGGGTCCCCGCCGAGGCTGGGGGTGAGGGGGGTCCTATGGTCTGTGGCCAGCAGGTCCTGGAGGGGTGGTGAGCCTCTCGGCTCCCCAGCCACGGTCCCTTAGAGCTGGGAGACGGTTTCTGTGGCTGGGAGGCAGAGGGAGGTGGCGAAGGTCCCTTGTCCCTCCCGGGGCTCAGCCTGTCCCATTGCCACCGGTCAGACCGGGTGGACAAACTGGTAGACGAGGCGCTGGGAGATGTCGGGTTTCCGGATGATGCCTTTCTTGTAATACTGCCGGATGGAGCGGCTCAGCTTGTCGTAGTTCATGGCCGGGCGGTTCTTCCGGATGCCCCACAGACGGGCCACTTGCGCCGAGTCCTCGATCTTGAAGATGCCTAAGAGAGGAACAGGGCCTGGGAGGTTACAGCCTTGCCTGCCCCTGCCCAGCACCCACCCCGGGGGCTGCCAGAGCACCCACCCACCCACCTTTCTCCTTGTTGAGCCAGCGGATGAAGCGGCCGTAGTTGTGGGGTTTCAGCAGCAGCTCTTTGAGGAACTGCCAGAGGTGGATGGGTTGGCCGGCGCAGGATGAGTCCACCTCGCTGTCCGCCCAGCTGGCATCACCTCCTGCTGTGGGAACGGATGGGGACGGGTGAGATGGGGGCGGGGAGACACCTCTCTGCTTTGCGCCACCCCAGGGACCCGCACGGGTCCTCATCTGGGAAGTCGCAGCTCGATGCCTGGGGGTCTCTGGAGGCTCAGCCCAGGCACTGGGTCTGGAAGCATTGCTTTCTCCTCCTCGCCTTGGAGCAGGGAAAGCAGGTCGGTCTCGCCCTTGAGGAGCCCCGCAGGGATGCACAGGGTACAGGATGGGGCCAGCGAGGGTCTCACGGCCGTTTCCCCTCCGCTGCACCTCGCAGACGGGCCAGGGGCTGCTCCAGGGCAGGGGGAGTGCAACCACATGGATGCAGCAGCTGATCCAACACACCAGCTAATTGCAATTAAGCAGGGAGTGACCTCTCAAATACCCAGACCTGTCTGAGGCAGAAGCGAGGCCGGTGGAGCTGAGCCTGCACAGAACTCACCGCAGTATCTCACATCTCCTGGGGTGGCTTTTTCCTTCATCCAGGCGGCTGGAAGGGAGGAGCGGGCGGTCAGAGGGGCATCTCCCGCTGCACAGCATCACTCATCCTCCCCAGCTCCCTCCCGGTCCCCGGTGCCTACCAGACTTCCAGATGTCGAGGTGGGCATGCAGGATGTCCCCGCAGGCGGGGGAGCGCTGGCAGAACTGCTCCTCGGACATGGCACACAGGTCCTTTCCCGACAGCTCCTGGAAGGACTTCCCGATCTGCGGCAGCCGGTACTGGTGCTCCGTCCACAGGATCCACTTCTGCACGTTGCCGGGGCTCCAGTCTGCGGGGTCTGGGGGCAGAGGGTGAGCATGGCCAGCGACAGCCCCGACAAAGCCCGGGGAAACTCAGCTCACCCCACGGCAGCTCCAAGAAACCATCCTCTTCTGCCACCCAGCAGGATGGGAGCATCCCCCTCTCAGCCTGCCATGGCAACCCCGGGGACAGAACCATCCCCTCAGCACCTCCTCCACTTTGGGATGCCTCATCCAGGCATTTGGAGCCCCGCTAGCTCCCCGCACCATCCCGGGTGACACTAAATGCTTCAAGGGTGGCAGAGCCTGCATATAAACCCCGAGAATACCCCAGCCGTGCCCCATGGCAGCAATACCCCAGGGAGCTCGGTCCTGGGCTGTCCTGCTCCCCTTGAACCCAACCCCATGCCCAGCTTGGGCAACACCACCTGGCTCCAGGCTGTCTGCAGCCCCGCACACTCATCTGCCTGTTCCCGATGTCCCAGAAAAAATGGGATAGAGAAAAGGATAACTAAACTCCTGCTCTCTGCTCTTTGCTACCACACACCCTCCCCAAGATGTGTACAAGGCTGAAAGGTGCCTCGATAACGATGCCCTGGGAGGGGAAGGGACCCCCAGCTCCAGGGAGGGGACGGGCTCAGCATCGGGTCTCTGTGTCCCCGCACCTCTCTGGCTCTGCGGCACCAGCTGGGTCACACCGGCACCCCACACCCAGCACAGGGCTCTGCGTAAAGCTCTGCTAACCCCTGCCTCAGCTTAACTTCAAGCCAGTGAGGCTGGAGGAGTATTTTACTGGCATCTCTGGGCGTTAGCCGTGCCCAGGAGCGATGCCCGGGGGAGCCAGGCAGCAGCCGTGCTTTAGTCCCCGCACTGGCACATCCCTCCCTCGCCGCACCCCGTGATGGGGCCCACCCTGTCTGCAGCCCACCCCCCCCACCCCCGGGTACAGCACCCACCTGCGGCGATGTTGAGGAGCTTGCAGGCTGTCTCGATGTCCTTCAGCACTTCGCCCACCACCATGCTCTGTACCTGCTCCAGCGAGTGCTCCTCCAGGTGCAGGCTGGCCTGCAGGTCCCCCTCGGCCCCCAGCCCCAAGCCCTGGCTGTCGATGATGGGACATTGCTCCGGCTCCTTCTGGGCCTCCCCTCGCCCCCCCTGGGCATCGCTTTGGGACGGTTCCCCCATGCCTTTGGTGGCCCAGGCGATGTCCTCCGAGTAGAGCATGTCGAAGTAGTGCAGGCAGAAAGCAGGCAGGGGCTGCTCGGGGGTGGCGGGGGGGCTGGGGCTATCCGGGCAGCCCCAGCTCCAGGTGTCGGGGTCCTGGGGGGGGGGCAGCAGGGCAGCGTCTGGCCGGGCGAAGCGGCTGGGGGGCAGAGTGGTCAGCCCGGGGCTGGCACTGCCCATCCCTCCGCTCAGCACCGGCTCCAAACCTGCTGGGAGAGGAGGAGAGGAGGAGAGGCTCACCCCGGCACCGATTCCTGCCTTCCCGCCCAGCGGCCAGGCACAAAGGGAGGAACTAAGCCTGTTAGAGGGGAATAAACCTCCAAAGAGACCCACGGTGCCCCACGAGCCCCCGGATAAATGCAGGCTCGGGGTCAGCCATGGGGCTGGGAGGGCTGTCCTGGTTTTGAGAGGAGCAGCCACAGCAGCCGGCAGGGAGAAGGAGCCCAGGGGACAAGTAGGTCCTGACCACCACGGCTTTTTAGGGTCTTCCCATGAATTATACCCCAGGTTGGCAGCAGTTCAGTCTCAGCTGGTGTTGAACGCCCTAGCAAGAAGCAGCGGGGCATGCTGGAGGGGCTCCAAGGATGCCCGTCGGCATCAAAGGATGCCTAAACCACACAGGCACGTTTCTGTGCATGGAAAACATCACCCGCTGCTTTCACCCGAGGATGCCCCAGCACAGCAGCACCCAAACCCAGCTCTCCCAGTCTGGGGACCAAGCCCAGCACCACAGCACCCAGCTCTTGGCTGCTGCTGCCAAGTCCCAGGCAAGAACTTTGCTTTTACTCTCTTGCAAGAAAAGCTACCCAAAATCATCCTGTCCCCATCTGTCTCCAGTACACGGGGAGTCTTGGAGGCCGTGGAGAAGAGGATGAGCCTGCTGAATTTCCATGGCAACACCAGGGAACGGCTCCATCCGTGGAGAAACCTCCCCAAGAGCCATCCTGAGGCTTTGGGAAGAGAAAACCCCTGCCAGGGGAGACGCTGGCAATGGGCACGGCCAGGGCACTGCTGAGATCCTTGCCTGCCTCTGGCATTTCTTTTTAGAAGAAGGAAAAAAATCCCACACCAAATTGGTGATTTAAAAGCAGAAAAAGTAGCAGCTTTTGCGATGGAGCCTGCAATAAAAAAAGGAGCATGGAAAGCCTGAATGAACCCCAAACTCTACCAAGGAAACCAAGCAGCCCCCGAAGGGGAATAAGGGAGAGTGGCCAGGGAAAGAGGGTGCCCTGTTTGCTCTAAATCCCAGCTGGGGGAAAAAAAGGGTTTAAAAGACTAAAGAGGAAAAGACACTATTGGGTTCTTCCAGACAGAGAGCATCCCTTGGGCGTGGGGAGCCAAGCAAGAGGCTGCTTGGGGTAGGAGGGACACGAGTGACCATCCCTGCAGCTCTGCCGTGGCAAACACTGCTCGGCCCACGCTGCTGGGCCCGGCTCTGCTCCCCACGGCGCGGCGGGTTGTTAAACATCAGTAATAGCCAAGCACCGCAGCCCCGTTAACCACAGCGGTGCCAGTGGGGAGCACTTGCCATGTCCCACTCTCAGGGATGAGTTAACGCAATCGCTGCGGATTTTAAAGCCCCCAGAAATATGGGTTTTGAAGCTCTGCACCACGAGGAAGCTCTGCCCAGCGTTTCACCCCTGGAAAAGCCCCAAAAGTTTGAAAAAACTCATGGAGGGACCATGGCCACCTAAACAGCACCCACACCAGCCTGACTCCACGGAGACCCAGGGAAGGGTTGCAGGTTTGGGAGCTGGAACCCACGTCCCCGAGGGGTTTTGGTGGCACTGCAGTGAGGAGGACGAGGGAGAAGGGGTGCCTGCACCACCCAGCTGCCCCCATTGCCCAAACAGTTTCCCTGAGAGATGGCGCCGGCTTCCAAACCTCTCCTTGATTTGCTCTGGATTAAAAGAAGAGCTTTAGGAGATCAGCCTTAAATCCAGCCTCATGCTGCTCCCGGCACAAAAGGAAAGTGGTAACAGCTTGTGCAGCTCCAGCCCACCGCACAGTGCCGGCCCCGGGGGCTTTCTGGGGAGGGGACGGGGGTCTCATCCCCAGAGTCTCTGGGATGTTTTGGGGTCGTGGGTGCATCCTCCACCCATCCCACCTCCGCTGGGCCTTCGCTCCCACATTCATAAGACAGACACATGGAGGAGCAGGGCTGCGGAGCCATCCCTGGGCACGTGGTGGGGTGGATGGCCTCATCCTCATCCTCATCCTCATCCTCATCCTCATCCTCATCCTCATCCTCGTCCTCGTCCTCATCCCCCTCCTCCCGGCTGGGACCAGAAGGACCCGATCCCTTGGGCAAGTGGCCCCAGAAGCCTGAGCAATCACCCGCCAAACGGTGCTGTACTCTCAGGGCGGGGGCCTTTGTTTGACTTTCTCCAGCTCTGGCACACAGGTGGCGGGGCTGGGCGCGGACCTGTTTGCTCGAAGAATCCGCTTTGGGTGGCTGTTTCCCTTTCTGCATTTCCCTGGAAAAGGAGAGCTGGAGGGGCAGCCCCAGGTGCACCGAGATGCTCCCTGACACCCATAGCACCCCAAAAACCTTCATGTTCCCCGTCTGAGCTACATGAGGCTGCGCTGGTAATTGCAGCAGCCCTGGGAAACGCTCCCTGGCTTGTGCCCACTGCTGGCGGTGAGCCCGGCCCCGGCCCCACGGGCTTCACACCGGAGCTCGCCTGCCCCAAAGCCACAGTCCCACAGCCCCGTGCTCATCCCACCACTCCAGGCGAGAGGGGAAGCGATCAGGCTGTTGGCTCCTGCAACTCTTCAAACAGCTGCCACCAAGCTAAAAAAGCCCACCAGCCCCCTGAGGTTTTGCCTCCGTGGGTGCGCAGGGGCCAAGACACGGTGGCGGGGGGCTCGGCAGCCCGTGGGGAGGCTCCAAGTGAGAGCAGTGCCATCCCTGGGGGGCCAGGCAGAGTGGGGTGCTGCTTGCGGGACACCCATCCCAGCACCCAAATCCTTGCCCAGCCCTCCCCACACACCGGTGCCGCCTGCAACCCCATCACAGGCAGGCAGGGCTCTGGCCTGGACCAGCAGAGGAGCAGACCCCAAATTGGGATGGAGCCGAGTCCCCTGAGTGTTTCTCCATGCCCATAACAAAGCTGCCCCACTGGGGCACAGCCGGGAGGTACCTGCTACCCCCGAGCCCCAAAACGATGAGTGACGCTGCATCGCTCCCCGGTGTTACCCACGGACACGGAGGGGACAACTGGGACGGGCGCGAGGTGTCCCTGCTCCCCGCTCTCACCGGCACCGCGGGGATGCTGCGGCAAAGCGCCGAGCTGCCGGCGTGAGGGCTGGATCCCCACGGCAGCACGGAGCAGGGCGAGGGGGAAAAGGCAGCAACCGGCGCCAAAGGGCACCGTGACGACCTGGCCCCGAACGGCTCCAACGGCAGCTGGGAAAATGAACACACACGTTCCCTTCGAGCAAAAAGCCCCGGGGCGGCGGGGCTGGGACAGGGCTCCCGGTGCTCCCCGAGGCATGGGACCAGCAGCAAGCCCAGGGGTTTGGGTGATGCTGGGTCCTGGCTCAGCTCCGTGGGGTTGCAGGGACTCAGCCCCATCCAGAGCCTGGGGAAGCAGCAGGTGCTGAAGCCAGCGGGGATGAGGATGGGGACAAGGACCTCCTGTATCACCCCGAGATCCCCCAACAAGTGCAACCCACCGTCGCTCAGGGTAGCAACGTGGGCACCGGTGACGGTGGAGAGCTGAGATCAGCCCTTGGGAGCAAGAAAAAATAAATAAGAAATCCACCCAGCCACCACCCTCAAACAATGGGTCTGTTAATTAAAATTAAATCTGCGGTTAAACAGGTTGTGCTGGAGCACAGCTCACGAAGCCCCGTGGGACCAGCGCAGGTTGGCCGGCTGCTGGAGGAGGTGCCGCCCGCGGCACCCAGGATGTCTCCCAAGTCCTCGGGTGTTTCCGAAAGCCCTTCCCAGGCAGCTGGGCTCGGGGGGGGGCCAGGTCTGGGCTCCAGGGTCACACCCAGCACCCAGGCTGAGGATGGGGACAGGGACGTGCTGAGCTGTCCGGGCAGGAACCGGAGATGTGTAGGATCCAGAGCTGCCCCAGACTACCCAGTGCAGCCCCACGGGCAGTGGGGTTTGTCTTCAACTGATTCTTCCAGCTTCACCTGCCCCACGTGCCTCAGCACAGCAAGCCGGGACCCCGGGGGTGGGAGAGGACAGGGACCCTGCAGACACCGCAATCCTCTCTTTGGCCAAAAGCCCACCTGGGGCTGCAATCTGGGTGGGTTTTCCCTGTTTTCTGGTCTGCCTCAGCACCTCTTGCCCTGGCCACCTCCCTGGGCTCAGGTCCCCAGCTCGGTCCCCCACCAGCCCACCCCACCATGCACACCCCGAGGCCAACAGCACCGGGGCACAAAGAGGCAATGGAGCCCGTTGGCTCTGCCAGGCGGCTGTCGGCCAGGAGAAGACACGAGCCATTTTATGGGGGCCCAGATTAAGCAGAAGAAGCGACCTGGGGTCCCTGCTTGAGCCAGGGCTGCAGCAGACACCCAGGTGACTCAGAGGCTGATGTCAATTTGGGGTCCTGCCAAGCGCATCCCACCCCCCTCGCCAGCCTCACTGTGCTGGCCATGCCACGTCCCTCCCAGGTGCCAAACCCTGCCCGCCTTTGCCACGCACCCCTTTTGTCTTTGGGTGGATCAGCCAAAACCTTCCCGCAGCCAGAGCAGGGGCTTGGGATGGTTCTTGGGGGTGGCTGGGGATGTGACAGCCCGAGGGGCTGGTTCTGGTACCCGTGGGGTGACAGGGTTTGGGCCAGGGCAAGCTCACGCTGCGTGTACACCCAGGAGGGATGCAGCCCAACCCAGGGTCCTGGACCCCCATTTCCCACCCCAGTCTTCTCCAACACCACCAAAGTCCCCCCGGCTCCTCCTGCTGTTACCTGCATGGCTGCTGGCACGGGGACCAAGCGTCCCCATGGGTCCCCACGCCCCGGGTCAGACTGCCCTCTCCACCAGCACAGGGAGACAAACAGCAGCGAGGGGAGGGGAACGGGAACAACCCGCCAGTGGCCTGAGCAAAGCCCCAGTGCTCAGTGTCCCCCAGGTGAGCAGCAGAGCTTGGTGTTCCCCATGCAGGGCCAGGGAGCCCCTATTTATAGCAGCACCTTCCTCCCCCGTGAGCTCCCTGCCCATGAGAAAGCCCGTATTGTGGGGGATTTGGCAGCCGAGCGGCGTTTGTGTTTCACTAACCGAGCAGAACCATAAAACCCAAACCTAGAGCCAATGTGCCTTTAGCACTGACAGAAAAAAAAAAAAAAAAAAGAAAGTAGAAAAGCAGAGCAGCGCTGAGACAGTGCAGGTCTGGTAAAGGGGTTCAAAGTGCTTTTATAGGGACACCCCTGAGCTGGCAGCTCCTTGATGGCTGGGATGCTCTATAAAGGGCCCCGGCTGCTTATTGGTCACACAGTGCCCCAAAACACATCGTCCCCTGCCTCCCGCCAGGCACAGGGGTTCACGGGACCCTCAGTGTCCCTGCTGGTACGGCGTGGGCTCTGGCTCCCATCCCACCCTCCTCACCAAGACACAAAGTTGGCAAATCCCGTTTTATTTCGGGTGCCACCACCCCGAGAAACGCCGGGAACCTCACGCTGAGGGGACAGCCTGTCCCTGTTTAGCCCTAATGGCCCCTGAATTTCCAAGGAGCCGTGGGGCGGGATGTTTTCACGGGACGGCACCGTGAACGCCCCGAATCGGTGCCGGAAGGCTGCAGGAGCACCAGGAGGGAGGGAAGGTGGGTGCTGGTGGGTGCTGGTAGAGCACTGGGCAGGCGGGGAGGGTCGCAGCAGCAGCGTGGGGCTTACCTCGAGGGTGCGCGGGTGGCTCAGAAGCCACATGGGTCCCAGCGTAGGGTGGGAAGAGCCGTCCCCGTGGCACTCGGCACGGTGGCCGGGGCGGGCATGACCCAAAGCGGGGTGCCCCGGCCCCGGCAGGGAGGGTGGCCAGCAGCACCCTGCCCGGCTCAACGCCGGCCCCGCGGCGACAGGGCGAGCGGGCTGAGCCACATGGGCTCTGGGCAGGCACCAGCGGGCTGGGGCTGGGGCTGGGGAGGAGGACGGGGCACCCCGAGAGGCTCCGAGGGTGGCGGAGGGATGAAGCCAGCCGGCGGCCGAGCCGAGGGATGCGAGGGGGAAGCCGGCAGCCAGTGCAAGTCGCTCAGTGAATGCCTCCTGTGCCCATTATATCTAATTCCTTCCTTATTTACCTGAACAAACAAGCTGGGTGCTTACCTCAGCTCGAGGTGTTTGAATAGCTCAAGCCGGGGTTAACCCTTGAGGGGTGTGTCAAGGCACCAGGCTCAGACCCAGAAGGGCTCTGGGAGGGGAGTGGGGCAAATCCAGGCACCATTAACCCCTTCCCACCCTCATCTGGGTCACCCACCCAAGAGATGGGGATGCCACGGAGGGAGAGACCAAAGGCTCCTCGTGGAGCCAGACCCTGCAGCACAGAGACCTGTTGGATGCATGAAAGTCCCTGGCCGGACCCTGCAGCACGACGTCGCTCCCCCAGCACAGGCTGAGCTGTTTTGGGGCCAGGAGCACCACCGACCGACAGCATCCCCTGCACAAGTGCTGCAGCCGCAAGGGGCTTGTGCTGGACACTGCAGGCGAGGATGCTCAGAGCCGTCGGGGACAAAAGGAGCCCGTCACACCAACCAAACCATCCCTCCCACCAGGGATATGGCACTGTCACCTCCCCGAGGGCCAGCTTTGCTGCTGGCTGCAGGCAGGATGGGGCACCGGGGGCACGGCCGGAACGTGCAGCACTCCGGGCCCGGGTTGTCTCCACCGGCATAAGCAGGAAAAAGCTGTTTTGACCGAGGTAGACACCAAGTTGGTATTTATTGTCTTTTTTTTTTTTTTTTAACATGCGAAGAACGCAGGGCAGTTCAGGCGGTTCTCCTGCGCACGTAGCGCTGCCAAAACAAAACTCCTCCATCTCCTAAAAACCCACGTCAGACAAAACCCCGGCCACAAACACCCACGGTGCAACCCAGGTCGGACCCACGTCACCGTGTCCCGGCGGCTGCGTGGCCGTCACGCCTGGGCTTTGCATCCCCAGCCCATGGAAAGTGCCACGGCAGAGCCAGCATCCCTCAGCCGCCCTGACCCCGGGGCCGGTGCGCGGCGGCGGCGCGGCACAGCTGATAAGCCGTCCATCGGAATTGTTTGTCGGGAGAAAAATAAAACCCCATAGGCAGGCGACCCCTGCGTTACGGCTTCCCCGGCCTGCCCGGCGCGTTGGCAAAGGGCTTCGCCGCGCTATCGCCAGCGCCAGGAGTTTCTGCCTCCCTTTTGAAACGCGTCAATGTTATCTTATCGGTGGGGAAAACGTTCCCCCAGGATTAGGGCTCCTGCCGTCCAAGGAGAGGTTTTCTTCCCTGTTTTGGTAAACACAGCCGGGCCCAGAACATGTGATGGAGGGCTGGGGGGAGATGTGGGCTGGGGGGGGACACGGAGGGGCGAGTGGCTGCAGTGGGGAAGCCACCAACCCCTGGCTGGGCTTTGCAGTGGGGTGGGCGCATGGGATGGGGTGGGCACAGCCAGGAGGGGGGTGTTGGCCACCCAGTGCCCCCCCGCCAAGTGCTGCAGGCTCACGGCAGCCACAGCACTGTCCCCACCCTGCCACTGCTTGAAGCATCTCCTCTCTGCTCACATGCACGACCAGCAGCACCAGCAGCCCCGATCCCGCATCCCTCGAAGCCCATCGCAAAGCTCCGGAGCGCTGCAGCGGGTCGGGCTGCCGGGGTGCGGCCCCCCCAGATCACTCCCACCTGGTTTTGACCCGCGACACTGGGCCCAGGCCAGAGCTGCTGGGAGCAGTGGGCACCATGCTGGGGCTCTGCCCGGCTCAGGGGCTGGCGCACAGCACCCAAACCTGCTCCTGTGTCCCCACTCAGCATCCCCACAGATGCAGAAGAGCCCCAGCACAGCCCCGGAGCTGAGGCAGTAGCCCTCCAAGCGCAACTACCCTTATCATAGCATAAAAATGCAGGCATCTCAACCGTGGAAAGTTCAAATATAGAGTAAAAACATGTATAAACTCTGTACCCACGCACACACAAGACACGCTGGAAAATCACTGCAGCCATCCCACACCTTCCTGCAACAGCTCCACGCTGCTGCCCCACGGCCGGGCTGCTGGTTCAGGGGAAAGTTTGTTGAGCAGGTTACGGTTTGCACAGGTTGTGTGAGCTGGATTTGCACCTCCTCGCTGTGACATCACCTGCAGATCTCCCTCGCTTATTCGGTTTAATTACGACTTGTTACCAGAGCAAACAGCAAAACTGCACCCGAAGGAGCCGGGAACAAAGCGGAGGAGAGCACGATCGGGGACGCAGGGCGAGAGCAGGGTGTCACCAGGCAGAGGGGATGCACTGGCCATGCCCAGCACCACGTCCCTGCCCCAGAGCATCCCGGACCCAGCTCATCCCTGTCTGTCTGGGAACCTGTTGTCTGACTCACATCTAGGTCTGAAAAACCTTTCCCTGCTCCTCTTATCGGTAGCACTAGAGATTTCGATAAGCAAAATAGATTAAAGGGAAAAACATTTGTTTTGCTGTGCTTGGGGAGAGCCTCCCAGCTGGACAGCAGAACGCGGAGTTGCAAAAACAGGCAAAAGGCCCCAAAATGAGGTCTGTGCTTTCCTCCCCAAAGCAGGTTTGGTGGCTGCAGCCGCCCGACGTCACGGGCCATGCCGTGCTCTCGCTGCCGCCTTTCGCAATCGGCGGCTCAGCACAGCTCTGCTTGCATATGCAAACCAGGAAAAGGAGACATTGCAACACCTGAGGAACAACAAAAGAGGGGAAATAAAGTCTGACTTTTCTGCCCCGTGTGCGCAGTTTTCAATGCTTTTTCCTTGTCCTCCCCGTCAACCCATCGACTCCCATTCCGGTGCCTTTTGCCGTAGCTGAAACTTCAATGCTTGGGAACGTGGCCGAAAGGGAGGGATGGAGAAACAACTCATGAATCAGCCTGGAAGAATCTCTCTGCCCACCTGCCTGCAGCTAATCTCTGGCTCCATCACAAGAATAATAGATAAGCAGCCATATAATATATAATAAAACTATTGAAAGCGCTTGATGTCATTGAAAAAACCACAGAGGCCATTGAGCCTGATTTGTCCCCGAGCTGAACGGTGTTTCCTGGTCCCTGCAGCAGTGAGGTTTCCTCTGCTTTGGCTCCCGCACGGTGTTTGGGGACAGCGGTGGTCCCCGCACAAAGCTTGGGTCAAGAGGCCTCATCCTGCATCCCGTGCCTGTGCCTCTGGGCTGTACAAAGGCGATGCTCAGAGGGGAGCTGAATCCCCTCTCCCAGGCTGCGGGATGGGCTCTCTCAGCCTTTTCGGCAACCCAGGGAGGCTGGAAACGGTTGAAATGCCTTTAACGCATCCCCCGGCTCAGTCCTGCTCCATGGGAGCCGTGTCTGCAGCACTCAGCACCTCAGCCCACGCCAGCCCCAGATCTGGAGGGTATTTTTGTCCCAAGGAGGGACGCTCCCGCGCCGCCACCCGACCGAGCACCCTTTGGTGCTCCAAAGCACCCAGCACCATCGCCCCCACCCCGGTACTCGCGGGGGCTCTGGGCGCAGGGGGATGCTCCCAATGCTGGGCTGAGAGCAAGGCAGAAACCAGCCTTCAAATTAACCCGTAACCATCGGGAAAGCCCCAGGACGTAGGGAATCCCTGCTGAGAGTGAGGGACAGCTCAGGATCCCGGGGCCAAAGCCACCGTGAAGGAGGAGGGTGCCAGCGGGAAGCGGCGGCGGCTCACTCCCCTCCTGCCGCCCGTAATCTTAATTGCTCTTCACTGACTGTTTGCTAACAGCAATTCGTTTCCTCCCGGCCTGCACCAAGAGGGTTTATCACCCTCACTTGTGTGTTATTTCAAGCTAACACACGTATGGAAGGTCAGAGCCTGGAGTGCTCCCGGCGATCCTAGAAAGAGTCTCGATGGCAGGAGCAGGGAGGAGCAGGCAGAGGGCCTGGGAGCCAGGGGGTCTCAGAAACGCTGCCTGAAAGCTCCTCTTTCCCCAAAAAGGGCAGCGGGCTTGGCAGAAGGTGGGAATACTGGCCACATTTTCCATCCCAGCTCCCATCTGCTTTGCAGTGCCGACTCAGTGCCCACCCTCAGAGAGGTGCCCTTGCTTCTGCACAGCTCAGCGCTCAGTCTGCGTGTCGTGCTCCCCAGGAAGATGCTCTGGGCAGGCTGGTTTTTGCAGATGAGCTTTGATGTTCTGGCGAGAGGTCCCGGTGCAGAGCAGCATCCTCCTGCACTCTCTGGCCCTCTTAAATTCCTCCTCATCCCAGTCAAATATACCCATATCCTGAGCAGCTTCAGTGCCAAGCAGGGCCGCTCCTCTTTATTACCTCCCAGGTCGCCTCTGCTGGGCTTCCCCATCTCCCAGATGTTGCCATAAACCCTATTTACAGGGACGCGTGTATGCTCGAGGCAAACACCCGCAGTTATTGCTGCTGGCACCCGCCTGCAGGGCCCACCCTGATAAAAGAGCTGGGGCTCCCAGCCACAGCTCCGTCATCACTCGGTCCCTGCTGCCTGAGGCAGCTCCTGGAGTTCCTGTGCTTCGGTGGGGAGACCTGAGCAAAGGAAAAAAACAAAACAAAACAAAACCAAAACAAAAAAACAAAAACAAACAAACAAAAAACCCAAAACAAACAACAACAACAAAAAAACAAACAACAAAAAAACCCAAACAAACCAGCAGTAACAGAAGAGTTAATGGCACCACAACTCACCTGCATTTCAGGGCAGCCCTTGAGGGTGAAAATAGGGGGTGTTGGAGAAGTCTGCTCCACCCAGAGGTGCAGGGGTGGGTGGCTGCTCTGCACTGGTGGCACGGGAGGTCCCAGAGCCATCCCTTGGCTGAGCACAGAGGTGTCGGTGCTTGCCTGGCCCCGTGCAAAGGCTCCTTCACACCCCACGGTGGCAGGAGGTGCAGAGATGTGGCTCCCAGGTGCCACAGCCCCACTCCTTCAGCCCAGCTGTGCCTGGGAGGGCGACTGGGGACAAGCTAGTGGGGGATGAAGACACCAGGGTGACGCCAGCACGACTCTGACCTCCCACCCTGGACCACCAGCTCCCCACCCAAACACCCCTCCCCGCCCTCCTTGCCTGCTCCCAGCACCCTTCCCACCCTTTTGCCTTCACCCCTGCCCACAGCACCAGCTCCCCGCTCCCCCCTGGGTTCCCCCCCACCAGGCTGGGTGCTGCCAGTGCCAGCCCCGGGTGACGCAGGCGGGGAGGTCGCAGGGCACCCGGCCGGGCTGGGAGCAGCGGGATCCACCGGCGTGTTTGCTGTTCCCTGCTCAAAGCCCTGCTCTTTTCTGCCTCCGGTCGCATTAAACTCCTGCTTTTGTCTCTCGGGATTAAAAGCCTGGAAATGGCTGCGGGTCGCCCGGTGGTGCCAGGAAGAGAGGGCTCAGGGTGTCGTGGGTGCGCCCAGCTCGGCGGCAGGGTGAATCCTGGCAGAGGGAGGATGAGGAAAGGTCACAGCCCCCGCCCTGTCCCCTCACTAGTGATTTGGGGGGCAGAGTCGGGGAAACCCACGTGCAGGGATGGCTCCCGGTCTGGGCTCTCCGTGCACCGGCCCGTGGCTTCTGCATCAGCACGCAAACCCCAAATCCCATCCAGGGGGAGAGGAACCCCCCTGAAAACAACCCACACCAGCGCCGCAACCCCCCCCGTTCCCTCATCGTCCCCCATTCACCCCACGGGCACGGCCGGGTGATTGGGCCAGCACCCCCTCCGCGTGCCGTGGGCTCGGGGCCGTTCCGTGGCGGCGGTTCCCAGGCACACAGGGGCAGCCAGGTGAGACGGGCCGGGCCCCGTGCCAGCAGACGGGATGTTGTCTTTTCACACAGCACCGGTGCGGGGCCGAGCGGCAGCGAAACCCTCGGCGGCTTTTTTTTCCCACACTGGTTGCCATTAAGAAATGCAAATTCATTCTTCTGCTGCTGCTGCTTCTCCCTGCATGCAAAACGATCCTCGGGCATAACGGCCCCACAGAGTGACAGCCCTGGAGAGCGTGGGAGCTGCTGGGGCAGGGAAACACCTCCCGGGTGGGAGCAGGCAGCATGAGCAGCTCCAGTGGTCTCGAAGCCAAGGAGGGCCAGGGCAGCACGCAATGCTCCGGAGAGCAGGAGAGGCTCCTGGCTGCTGTTTCCCCTTCAGTCCTCCACTATCCACGCTGGGAGAGCCTGCAGAAGGTTTTGCCCCAGGGGGGAAGTCACTAAAAATAACCCTAAACGCCCCACTCAGCCCTATCTCAGAGCTGGTGGAAGGGATGGATGGAGAAGGGGAGACAGGGGACCAGCAGGGACCAGAGACACCCTGCTCCCATCACAGTGGGGCTCAGAAAGCCCCAACCCCACTGAGGAGGGTTTGTGGGTCCTGGGGAAACAGAGGAGGGAGGACTCCTCTGTGCCCCCCACACACAAAGGGCAGGGACCCCACGAGGGATGAGGCTGTTCCACGTCCCTGGGGAGCCGTGGGTCTGGGGTGAAGGTGCTGTGCTCAGAATCCCCCCCAATGGGGACAGGGAAAAACCCTCGGGGCTGGAGAAAGGCTGGGGATGAAGACGGTGCTGAGCTGCGGCAGAGTGAGCTGTGACTCAGCGGTGAGTCACCCGGCTCCGAAGGAAACGTGTTGTTCCCAGTGAGCATTGAGCATCGCCCAGTTGAGGCACCCTCGTCCCAGGGGCTCAGCAAGGAACCAGGACTTGGGGGATCAGGTAGGAAAAAAGGGGGGGCAGGACCCCAAATGAGGGCCTGTGCTTAGAGACAGGGAGTTGCGGCAGGTCTCCAGGTGCTGGGCTGGCCTTGGAGCTTGGAGGAATTTGCTTTTCCTCAGCAAACACAAGCTCCTGGGGGCAGTTCAGGGGCATCCTCAGCCGCGCCAACCTCCCCAACGCTGTGAGGAGTGTTGGTTCCTGGAGAGAAAAAAAGCTGTGACCGAATCTGGGAGATGCTCTCAGCAGACCTGAGCCACCAGCACACACCAAAGCCCCATCGGAGATGAGCGGCATTCCTCGGTGGCATCCCTGGTTTCACAGGACAGGCTATCAAAGCAGAAGGCGATTAATGCTCTGCAAGGGAGCAGAGAGCCGGAGCCAGGCTCCAGCCCCGGCACGGGACGTGACCCGAAATGGCTCTTGCTTTCCCCAAGCCTGGCTCTCCCATCCCGGCGCTGGCTCGGGGCACCGGCAGAGCGAGGACATTGCTTCTCTCCTCAGTGGTGGATTTTGAGGGCAGCAAAATGTTTGTTCTGTCAACACGTGCCTAATCCCCAACCAAAAGCTGATGAAAAAAGCCATGGGGGGGGAAGGATGGGAATAAGCTGCCCTTTGAAACAAAGCCCCAGTGGTGACAGCCACGGCCCCGAAGGGCGGGATGGCATCGCTGGGGTGCACGGCCCTGGGGTAGCTGGGGAGACGAGGGGGGTGGGGATCCCCCCACCAGCACCTGGGGGCACCCTGCAGCCCCAGCACCCTGCAGGGCAGAGGGAAGGGCTCTCCAGGACCTCCAGCTGCAGCCTGGCCCTGCCACAAAACACTGCGGCTTCTTAAACCCGAGCAGGACCCTGAGCCCCACGTAGGAGGTGCAAGAAATGCATTTTTGCTCCAAAGTGATTGCCTGGCATCAGCAGCAAGTCGAGGCTTCTTTCTCCCTTGAACTGAACCGAAGCCAGCGGGTGCAGGCAACGCGCTGCAGTGTCCGTGCGCAGCCTGGGACATCCCTGTCCCGTGTCCCCGCTGACCCAGCACTCAGCTGTGACACCCTGAGCCCGGCACGAACAGGCTCAGCTGAGGATTGGCATTTTCAGATGACCCATAAAGGCTTTTTCCTGGTGGGATGAAATGAAACTTTGTCATGGCAAGGCTCGTTTCCAGGTTGGCTGGGGCTGCAGGCTGAGTAAGCAACGCTTCCCCTCGCTGCCCACCCCAGGGTGGGTCCTCCAGCCCAGCCTGGCCACCAGCCCCGGCCAGCACTGGCCACAAGACCCAGCCCCTGCAGGGACCCACTCCCAGCACTCAGTGGCAGCAGCCCTACACCCTCCACCCGAAAAAAAAAAAAAGTCCATTTAGCAGTTTCCATTTGTTTGCTCTTTAAATAATTGTTTCCTTATCGCTATTTATTTAGATCCCTTTAAAATTCTGACAAACCTGCTTCTCAGGCACCGTCACCCGCTTCCTCCCAGCCTGCTCCCTGCGCTGCCTGCGGGCAAGGCTCGTCCCGGAGGAGGGTCCCCTGCCCGGGGAGGTACACGCAGCTGTCGAGCCCCTGCTTACCCCCTCCTTTCCGAGATGGACAAACTGGGATGCCCCACAGCTGCGGTTTGGGGAGATCGTCCCCCTCTCCCCATCCCACCCCGGACCACGGCAGCAGGCAGACCTTTGGGGGCTGCTGCTAAGTCCTGTCGAGCCCGGGGGAGCAGTGGGGGGGACACCAGCGAGGGGGTCGGGAAGGAAGATGACATTACACATTCACTGCCCACCATGGAGAGGTCTCAGAGTTGCTGCACGAGGCCTTTGCCGGGGACCAGAGGGAGAAAGGACGAGCCTGGCGCTGCCCGAGCCCCCCTTTTCCCCCCCCACCTCCGTGTGCTGCCTGCAGTGCCCCGGGGCGGGTGAAGCGATGGGCACTCGCCCAGGTAGCCGGAAAGGCAATGGCAGCAGCTGGCCACGATTGCCCAACACTCCTCCGTGCAAAGTCCAGCCAAGCACCGCTCTGGGCTATCAACAGCACCAATTAGAACAGCACCAATTATTAGAGCAGCACCCGGAGCCGCTGGGAGCGAAGGTGGGATGGGTTCAAGTGTCCCATGAGCATGGACAGGGGACATCCCTGCAGCCTCGCTGGGGACAGAGACCCTCTCTGCTGTCAGCCTCAGGATGTCAGTCCACAGGCATCTCTCCGTGTCACCTACCAGCGAGGTTCAGTGTCCCGCTGGGCTCGGCTGGGGTGCAAGGGGCTCGTCCCCGGGGCCACCTCGCGGGGTCCCGTCCAACACCACCCTGGGGCTTCGGGTTTTGCTACCGCAGGTTGACGTCACAGCTCAGCCTGCAGCTGTCAGAATTAATTGAGGAAACCCAGCCATGGTAAACAACGAGGAGGGAAACGGGGCAGATTAGATAACAAGGAATGTGAGGTTCTTGCTGTATTTTCCCCCTGGATGGCGAGCCTTGCCCACTTGCTCGGGCACAGATCCTGCCGAGCCTGGGCTGCTCCTCGCCAGCAGCGCAGGGAGCTCAGCCCCAGGAGAGCCTGAAATCCACCTTCTGCAGGACAGCTTTCCTCAAAAAGGGTCTGGCTTACCCCAGACCCGAGTCCTAGGCGTCCCCTCTCTCCCTCCTGCAGAGCCATGCATCGCACCGGGGCAGGCAGTGAGATCAGAGCAGGTCCCCCACTTCCCAACGCTGCTGGAGGAGACACGGGGGTAGGTGGGAGCAACCCCTACGAGGGGACACGGGGGACATAATCTGCTGCTTCGTTCCCGTGGAGAGAAAGTCAGGGCAGGGGCCTGGCCAGCAGAATTACTGTCCCCGCTGCACCTTAATGGGCACAGGGTGCCAACAAAGGGGAAACTCTCCCCCCGTTTTGGGGTGCTGGGTGCATCCAAGCCTCCCCATCAGAGCAGCGTTTGGCTCCAGGCTGTGTTATCCAACCCCCCTTTGCCCCCCAGCAGCACGTCACCCTCTAAACCTGGCCACGACATGGACCCACTGGTGTGCAGAGACCTTCCCCATCCCCACCGGCAGGACATCTCTGCCTTTTGGGCATCTCAGCCCCGTGGAGGTCCTGCCCTCGCTGTCCCTGCCCAGCACACGCTCCTGCCCAGCTTGGCAGCATCACCCTGGCCCCACAGTGGCGGTGACCGGCCAGGTGACACCCCACTGCCTGGGGGGACCAGTGTGGACCACACACCCCACACCCTCCCTAGCCTGACACTGCTCGGTGCAGGACGGCAGCTGCTCTGCGAGCGCATGGGGACACGGCTCACACCTGGCCGGCCACTGTCACCAACAGGTCCCAAAGCCTGGAAAAGCCACATCCAGCAGCTCCGGAGGGTTTTACAAACGAGGAACAACCTCAGCTCCCTCTGCTGGCACCTGCTTCAGACCAGGCCCTTCCCCAGCACACCCTGCTTATAAATAATATTTCCAAGCGCCCTCCTGCAGCTCTCCCCGCCCGCAGGACACGGTGCCACCCGCCCAGCCCAAAGTTGGGAAGATGTTTCCCAGCTCCCGCCACACGCTGCGACCAAGTACAAGCAGCCTGTTAAGCAGAAGGACACACGGCCCATCCGTCCTGCCTGCTCAGGGTATTTATTCCTGTCTTACAGGCGAGGAAACCGCTCGGCAAGGGTCAGCAGGGTGGAGTCAGAGCCCTGGAGAGCAAAGAAAAGACGCCCACAAGCTCTTTCTAATATTAAATGAGTTCTGTGGGACAGTGGGTGGTCCCACAGCCAGAGAACCGACTGGGGACTCGTGACCTCCTGCCTCAGCCTCTCTCACCTATAAAACACAGCGAGCACTGACTTCGCTGGGAACAGACTTGGGAATGAAGCAGCCCAACCTCCTTTCACCGGCTCGGGGGCAAAGCATCCCCGGCCGGCGCCATACGCCATCACCCGTGTTTTAGCGGGGCAGAGGGGCAAGTGTGGGGGCACGGTGCTCAGCCCCAACCCATCCTGCTCGGCCCGCGTCAGCCGCGCTCCAGAGCAGCAGCTGGGAAGCAGGAGCCTTGTTTTTAAGGCAATAAAGGGCGATTGCTATAGAGACACCGCCGCCGCCAGCACGAGTGGCTCTGCAAGACATCCTATACGGCCCTTCCCCACCCACACACCTGCTCTCCTCTCAGCCATCCAAATTCGGGGTTTGCTTGGAGGTTATGGACACTTTAACAGTGTTTTCAACAGCTGCCTGCAAGAGATCGGTGGCTCTGGAGAGTTTTACAGTGCCTTAGGAGGTGCATCAGCATCCCTCTGCTCTCCCAGGACAGTGTACACTCCTTAAGCAGCACTTGGAGTCAGCCAAGCAAGTTAGCATGGGGCTGAGACCTGCCAGCAAGTGGGAAAGCTCTTGAGAAGGTTTTTATCTTTGTTTGTAGAGATCCTTAATGAATTCCCATGAACAGCCAATCTAGCACTGCCCCAGAGATGAAGAGTTGGCACTTGACTGCTAGAAAAAAAGCCCACACCACTTGGTGAAGGAGAATAATTACATTCTATCTCCAGCCTCAGGCTTGTTCAAATACCCTTAACTTGAATGTTAGCACACCTCAGCTGGGAAAAGAGCCCAAGCAGCCCATGGGAGCCCCTGGGAAGCTGGTTATACAACTGGTTTTATGCAGAGGTGTTCAAACATACAGCCCTGACTGGCAGGAGCCAGGACTGCTGCCCCTGGGAAACCCATGAAGTGTAAAAGCCAAGCAGTGAGCTTTTGCTCTGGCTGGAAGATACCCCGTTCAGGACAACCCCTCCACCCAGACCCCGGCACTGCCCTTTTCCCAACACCATCACCATGGCAAAAGATGGAGCCATTATTTCTACAGCGTCACCGACCTGCAGCACAGCCGAGCTGCCTCACAGGACCTCACTGCAACACTTGCTCCATTTGTGACTTGGTGGAAAATGTACTTTTTTTTTTTTCTCCCCACTTAAGCCCTCTACGTTACTGTGAAGGTATTATTTCTGCAGGGAAGAAGTAATCAAAATAAGGAAATATTACAGGTGAGACAGCTCTTAAGCCAGCCCCGCTCCATGCTGCTCTGCAGAGCTGAGCCCACGGCATTCGATGAGGCAAACAAAGCTGGTCCTTACCCCTGCGTGCCATCTGCTTCCTCGCTTGGTCTCTGCTGTGTGCTTTCACTACTCAGCTGTTTTATGAATGGGGTAGGAAACGTTTGAGATTAGATTTCCTTAAATAATTTCTGTTTAACTGGGTATTTTCCAACTAACACGCAGGTGGAGCACATGAACAACAGATTACAGGTTATAGAAAGCTTCCAGAGAAAGCCTACACTAAAAGTTATTCCTGACCCCACACAGGTCCCGTACTCCTTCCCCCCAGACTCCCTCTCAGCATCCCCTTCCCCAGGACAGCCTGATTCCCCACTTGGCCTGTTAATACTTCACTGCACATCCCCCCGCAAAGGATTTGTAGAGAAGCAAGAGCAGAGGGAAGATGAAGCGAGCACAGATCCCTCCCATAGCATCTCGCTGTGCACTGCAGGCTGCGTGCCACGTGATTTAGTGGACATGGCAGGTAGGAAGGGAAAAAAAAATAATAAAAATCATGAAAACCTGCCCTTTTCTTCTCTGCTGCAGTTACAGTTGCTGCTCTGGGAAGGCAGAGTGCTTGCTGGAGCCCTTGAGCCCATGCCTGCAGCGATGCTGTGGAGGTGTTGGAGCAGATCCTGCACTTCGCTCTGCAGTCGGCCGGACAAGCAGCGCAGCCTCCAGCCAGAGGCACCGAGTATGCCCTCCTCGCTGTAATTCATCACACACCACCCATACAGCAGAGAACATCCTCCTGTCCACCGCAGCATCGCTTCAGGGACGGAAAAAAGCTGCTTAAAAACAGAATTATTTTTGTAACTTGTAATGGGCGACGATCTGGTTCCCTTAGAAAAATAAGTAAGCAGAAAAAGCAAACCCAAGTAGTTCATAGGTGACTGTGGCAGCCGTTTGACTTGGCCTCCTGCCTTGCCGCCCTGCACCACACCCAGGCTCTGCGCAGGGATCACGGTGGCAGGATGACCTCCATTATAGCAATCCCTCAACTTATTTGCCTGCTCAGGAGATAGTATTGGAAGGTGTGATGGTATTGTCCTGTACTGGCAAACTTCGACAGGTTGCAACCCTAAAGACAAACAGATTCTTTCAAGCAAATAATTAGTAAATGAAAAGTTGGGCAGATAGAAGGAGAGGCAATCCTAACCTACCCAAACAGATCAGTCTTTAAGACACCCGTGAGCACCAAGAGCTCAAGGGGTGCATTCTTTTCAAGGCACAAAATAAATACCCTTAGGCACAGGTAGCAGGATGTCTGCTCCCAGTAAGGCTTTCAGTCAAGCTTAAACAGCACATGAAAGCTCCAGGCATTTATTCAAATGTTAAAAAGCAAACCCAGCACACACATATTGAGGTTTCTTGCAAGGATTAGTAACAAAATCACATGTAAGCAAAAGAATGGTTTCAGCTAAGCTGCTCCGCAGTATGGTTTATATAGGCAAATGTTTGGGCTGGGTGCCGAGTAGTAAGGCCTCACTTGGGAAATAGGATCAGCCCGAGATGACGGTGCCACTGCCCATCAAAGCAGAGACTTTCACATGCCCCCATCCTGATATACAGAACACCAGATATTTCCTTAGTGATAGTAAGAAAAATAATAAATAAATAATAAAAAAAAAACAACAAACTTCCTTCACTCAATATTCCTCTCCTGCCTCGCCAAGACTCATGAAGGTCTGATCCGTGGCAGGTCTGACGCATCACCGCGAACAGCACCGAGGCTCTGAGAAAGCTGCTGGGATGCAAATAAGCCACGCAAGGAGCATCACAGGACCCGGCTGCAGCACTGCTTCGTGCTGGTGGGTACGAGGATCACCAAAACCAGGTTTCCACTCCTCCTCACATCTGCACCCAGACCTCTCAGTGCCTCTCCCCTCCCGCTCCAGCCCCGGTTACAGCCGAAGGCGCCGAGCTGGCGCTTCCCTCCATCCCCGCCGTTGCACGGGCACGGTGCTGAGCCCCAGCCACCCCCCCGCACGCCCCGGCTGGGGGAGACACGGCATTAGAGCGGAGAAGTTACCTGACCTTATCACGAGAGACATCCACTGCCCACGCTGGTGAACAGGGATAACCACGTGTCGTGAGGGGCAGCACCCGGTGCGGCCCCGCTGGGAATCCTCCTCCTCAAGCGGCTGCTGCAGAGCCCCCTCTTTTCTTCACAGGCTTTCCTCCTCCATCACCCTCCACAAAAAAAAAAAAGTCATCTTCATACCCATCTGCCTGGACTGGAAAGGTTGTTTGATAAACTCAGTACACCCTCAGTTCTGTTTTTGAAGGGATTTGGGGTAAAGACAAGGCTAAAACTGGGTGTAAGGGTATTGTGCCTTAGCCTCTGCAAACACACCAGAGATAGAAGCAACCTGGGTACATCTAGAATCATCGAATGGTCTGGGGGTTGAAAGGCACCTTAAAAATCATCCAGTGCCACCCCCCTGCCCCGGGCAGGGCCCCCTTCCCCCAGCCCAGGGGGGCTCCCAGCCCCGTCCAACCTGGCCTTGAACCCTTCCAGGGAGGGGGCAGCCACAGCTGCTCTGGGCACCCTGGGCCAGCGCCTCACCCCCCGCACAGGGAACAATTTCTGCCTTAGATCTCATCTAAATTTGCCTTCTGTCAGTTCAAAACCGTCACCCCTCATCCTATCCCCACACCCCCTGACCCAAAGTCCCTCCCCACCTTTCCTGTCCCCCCTTTAAGCCCTGGGAGGCCGCTCGAAGGGCTCCCCGGAGCCTTCTCTTCTCCAGGCTGAACCCCCCCAACTCTCTCAGCCTGGCCTCACAGCCCCCTGAGCACCTTCGTGGCCTCCCCTCTGGACTCACTCCACCACATTTAACTACCAGATGACAGGTTCAGAAGTTTCTGCAGCTTCAATAAAACTCTCAACAGCTAAGGAACTTTTTTTTTTTTCTGTGTTAATTTAATCATACAAATATTCATTTATACATTAAGGAAAAAGCTTCCTTTATTTTTACCCCCAATGTGCTATCATAGGACTTCTCCCAGACTCAATGAGGCAACACACCATCCTGTTCTACACATGCACTCCCCCGGAGAGAATAGACAGGCTGCAGAACCACCCACGCACTCACACACGAAAAAAAAAAAAAATTAAACACACAACAGAAACCCAGACGTGGGACAGCGTGCATTTCCTAACCCTGCAGACTCCAGCTGCTCTCCTACCCACGTACTCTCTGACCACACAGCTTTGCCCCTCGCTGGGGGAGCAGCATCTTTCCAAACCTTGGAGGGGTCCAAATCCAACGCTCCCGAGACGTGGGCAGCAGGTTCCAGCTCCCCTCAGCCCTCACGTGGCATCGCCAGTTTCGGGGTAGGCCTAGGGATACCGCGCTCCAGTGTGCCCGGGGCTGCCACTGCTCAAGTTGTGTTAGTGATATGGTTCTACACATTAAGTGGCTCACGTTGACACAGGGATCCATTTAGAGACCACCAGAAATGTTCTGCATTATCTTTTTTTCTTTAGGAGGGGTGGGGTGGGGGGGTAAGGAAGATCTCTCTTTCCCTGCTTCTCAGGACTTCAAGACAGATGAGTGTTCATCAGACGGGAGCCAGTTGCAGCCGCTCTGCCACTGCACCCTCCAGTACCAGCCCCATCCCTCCCCCTGTCAGGAACACCAGCCTTACTGGGGTAACAGCCTCTTTACTGGTTCACCAGTCTCAAACCAGTAAGGATCTCCTCCCATTTCTAAGAGGCCTGAGCTCTATGTGCATAACTCACGTGGATCAGGTTATCCGAGCCACCACACACACTTCAGGCTCATCAAAATATCCGGCATTCAGCACTTCTGAAAAAGCTGGCCATTTTGTTTCATGTATCTGATGTTAAGACCCCATGAGTTTGAATGCATCAGCCCTATGGAAACCAATACAATCACAGTGCCCTGAAGTTACCTGGAAAGAGTTTTGCTGAATTCATCTCAAATCCCACTATTTAAAAGCTGGAAACCTGACAGCGAGAGCAATTTGAGGGCTGGCAGCACCACTAAGCTCCAAGGAACCAGAGGAGATAAAACAACCTTTGGCCCCAGTGAAACAGTTTTTACTCGAGGAAAAACCCAGAGGTAGAGCAACCACTAATTTAAACGTTCTTCCACTGTCACAGCCAGGGTTACAACCCCAACCCTCAAAGCATCCAGCGCTCCGTGCGACTGTTTGCAGAGCGATCGCTCTCGCAGACAAGAGCGCTCACACTCAGCTACCTGGGGAAGAGCAGCGCTGTGAGCAGCAAGAGGCTGCAGATTTCAGCAGCAACTCGGATCTGGCCCTGCTTTTCTTCACGTCCTGGCGTAAGTGACCCTTGTCACAAGGACACCATGGACTGAAAACACTCAAGAGGAGAGAGAATTCAAGTCTCTGCAGAACAAGTATGCCTTCTGAGTGGGAAAGCACACGACTACTTGGGGTGCATGCAAGGTGGTGGTTTTTTTTTTTTTTTTTTTTGTTTGTTTTTCAAGAAAAGGAAAATTCAGTCTTAGGAGGAACACAGGAACACGGATGTGGCAGCCATTATATACGGGAGGAGCATAGGTGGCTGGGAGCAGAAGAAAGCCAGAGTGGGGGTATCCAAGTTCAAGGGTGTCCCAGTTGCCTCAGCTGACAAAAGGCAAAGGTTGCAGCACCAGCTATAACACAGGGACTCAGATCTTAATTTTCCCCCCCTCCTTCCACTACACAGATGATAAAAGTAGCTAATAAAGATAAGGAATCACCTTGTCACTTGGACAAACAGCTGTCTCCAGTGGTTTAGATGCCTTCAGTATTGCAAGAGGTGTGATGGTCAGGTACGTGTTCAAGCCTTCAGAGCCTGTTGCACAAGCTGCATGCTTGGAAAGGAGGGAGTGAGGAAAGAAACCACTTGTCCACGCTACACCAGTGATGCAAATTGCTGCCTAGACTGAAGGCTTAAGAGGAGATAACTAATCCAAGGCAAAATGATGTTACAGGACAAGAACCAAACACTGCAGCTGCACTGAGCCGCGCAGCATCACCTTCCACGGGATCTTAATGCCCACCTAGCTCTAGCAAGCTGCTGAGACAGACCCAGGTGCCCACCAAACTGCAAATGCAAATGGCTAGCAGTCCAAATGCTGCAGCGCCTTTTACACAGATAATTTCTTACATTATACTTGTTTCTCCCAGTATAAAGATTTCTGCAGGGACACTTCAGGTAACAGTGACCTTTGACAACTGAATCTCTGAAACATGAAGAAAATCTATTGCTCGATTCATCCTCTGTTGGATACAGGGAACTCCCCGTGTCCTCCACAAGATCCATCTGTATGCACTAAGATACAAGAGTCCTTGGTAGCTGCAATGAAAATGAATCCCCCATTCAAAGCCAGCCAAGAAAATACAACTAGTCAAGAGCAAGAGCAATCAGCGTAAAGCCACACACCATGCAGCAAGTTTGCGCTCTGCTCCAACAAGGAGAACAAGTCCTCAACTGGAAAGATTTGGAAGAAGGTAGTGGGAGCTTTGCACATTACTGTGTCTTTGGCAGATGGCCATTCCAGCCTTGCTCACTTTTCTGAATGAGACTGTGTCCCTTTACCTCACTCCCCTTCAGCGGGATCTGTGGTGACACAGCACTTTAGAAACAGCACTCAAGGCCATTCTCCCTCCCCTCACACTGGACTTCCCAATCCATAACTGGAGGAAACCACGTTGGAACAACAGCAGAGCAATCTGAATCTTTAGAGGAGCAATGCCTCCTCCAATACAAAGCCCTGGAGAGCCTGTTTATAACACAAGAGCCTCAATGAAGCTATTAGCCAGGACGATAAAGGTGAATGAATACAAGGTGACAGAGCAGAATCCAGCTGATGATGCTAACTCTTATTCTGCACTCAGAAATGCAATTAGCCTCTAAGCTAATGCTTTCTCACAGGAGAAATGAATGCAAAATTATACTCTGTAAGAGAGAGATGAGAGATTCAAAATTAAAAGGACTTCTGTAAAGCTTTGAAACTACTACCAAGTGAATAACAGCTACAGAAAAAGTGTCCTCTTGGCACAAGACCGATATGCTTGCTTGGTTGCTCTAGGCACAGCTACTGTACATCAAGAGTTAACAAAAAGGTATTTTAAAATGCTAACCACATAGGACAGCTCTGGAACTTTAACGAATCCATTTCTTATTAATATGGGTGTATATTTCTGTGTACTTTGTGTACACGGGAAGGGAAGTGAGCCCCTCCATGTTATCCTAGAAGTCCCAGAGTCCTTCTCTCCAACTTTGATACTGAGACCTGGTCTTCAGCATGGTTACCAATGACATGTAGGACAACTAACAGCAACACCCAAACCAAAAGGGAAGGGAAAAAAAGAAAAAAAGAAATAAAAGAATATTAAAAAGTTGGTAACTAAAACCAGCAGATGATATTAAAAATGCAGAGCTGGGTGCAGACCCAACCTGTCATTAAAAAATGTCTGACAAAAAGAAGTCACTGCACAAACCCCAGAAGATGCTAAGCAAATTCCATTCGTTAGCAAGCAAAACATGACAGTTCTGTAAAAATGCACGCTGTCCCTTACTTAAAAAAAATATTAACAAGAAACAAACAGAAATTAAACATCTGCTCAAGCTACAACCGCTCTGTAGGCAAAATATTTCTTTTAAAGATGGCTTTTTCATTTTCATTTTTAAACTTCTTTTTAAGCTACCTAATTATGTGAGAACGATTTCTAAAAAAAACCCCATGGTGTTGGTATATTTTCTTTCTCATAGCATTTAACAACACTCCTGAAATCCAGCATTCACACATGCATACTTAAGATTTTGTATTTTCCTCTGGAAACAGCTAGTCTTAAGTTACTGGGATTTTGTTTTTTCTTCTTTATCCAGAATACGGAGGCAGAGAAGGGGGGGTCCACGTTGTGTCTGTCTGCCACATGAATCCCCCTCCCTTCCCCCAAAAGTCAGTTCTTTGTTAAATTCTCCTCTTGTCGATACCCGTTTTGTGTTTTTGTGTTTTAAGACTGTCCGAAGGGATAAGGACCGTGGAAACCCTGAAAGAAAGTTGGAGACATAATCAATTTCAACAGGCAAGAAATAAAATTACCAGTGTACACCTACAAATACTGACCATCCCATCCCAGCACTTCTAAACCAAATGCAACCCTTTACCCACCAATGTGGCCTCTGTTGTCCAGCCTTATGGACTGCCCCTAAAATGCAGGTTTCATGTGCTTGTAGCTGGTTTCCCCAGAGATGTCAGATGCTATCCACTTACCTTTCAGGTGTTATTTAGGCCAGGCAATAGCCAGGTGTTACTGGACCAGAAAGTAACTTGTATTTTCTACATCAGAGCAAAAATCCCCTACAGATGCTACAATACCTGCAACTGCAGTTTCACAAGTCTATTCTAAAGATTTACAGCCTCTTACTTAACCGTTTGCTGTACTGGTAGAAGAGTCTAAGGGGAAAAAAAAAAATATCAAGATTTGGAAATCCACGTTCCCACAACTGCCACTTTTGCTCTCTCAAGATAACAACATACATTTCCCTCAAGTGAAAATCAACCACAACATTGAAACAAAAAAATCAAAATGCTTACTACAGAATCCACTTCCCCTCCATTACAGCCTGAAGCGAGTCACCTAAACTTGAGATCTGTCACTAGACTTGCCATTAACAGGAACTCCTTACTGCAATTTCTACTGTTCAAAAAATCAGCTATCCAGGGTTTCATCAGGAAGCAAAAGAAAAACACCAACAGGTAGGCAAGAGATGCCCAAAGTCACAGGGATATAAAGTTTGTCATAATGATGAAGGTACAAACCACACACAAAATCCTCCTGCAAGATCCAGACACATACTCAGGTCAGAAGTGAGACAAGGGAGAAAAGCTCATTATATTTCATTGTCAAAGTTAGAAGACAATTATGCAAATGCTTTTTTAAAACACAGTCCAGTTTCTTTCCAGCATGCTGATGAGTAAGACAAACAAGAGCTCAATTAGCACAAAGTCATTCTTGATCTTTAAATGAAGCTCTGACTTCAGTTTTCACCATTTTGCCTTTAAGGGGCCAAATCTCAAAGGAAACACTGTTTCCTGCATGTTCTCCTAAAACTCTTAACAACCTCACTGGATGAACCAGAGCCATGAAGCAATGAGTCTTTAACATGACTCATAAACTATCAACTTCATTAGCTTAAGCCCAGCTGCAAAAACCCAAGTTCAAGAGCTCTGTTATATATCTGTGTTATAAAGGCAGTGTTCTAAGAAGCCTGTAATCTTGCTACAAATGAGGAAAAAAAGTTAATTCTTTAGGATGTATCAGGTGGCAAAATACAAGACAATGGTAAAACGAAGCACCTATCAGCAGCTTTCAAAATTCAACCAAGAGAGGAAGATTAGCACACAATTAAACAGGACATCTCGTGAACATCTTGAGAAGTATGTAAGACTGGAAACTTGGAAATGCTGTTTGCAGACAGAAATACATGCAAGTGATGGAAAACCAAACACGCTTCTATCCTAGGAATATGCTGCACTCCCAGTTTTTAAAGCAAGCTTTTCAAAAGCTAACACGCAGCAGATTCCAGCACAACAGTTCACCTCAGAAAGGAGAAGCTCCCACCAAAATCAAGAGACTGAGATATTCAACATCTCTGAAAAATACAATCACACTGAAACAGGGTGAAGGGGAAAAGCAGAAGAGAAACATTAAAACAATGTGAATAGGTGCACAAAAAAAAACCCCAAAAGACACAGAAGGAAAACAACGTTAAAAGCAAGACTCTAAGCAGTCTCACTTCAAAGACGTTAAGCTATCGCACTTACTGCTCTACAGAAGAAAACCAGGATTCGTTGCCGATTACCTGTACAGACACATTTGCCAGAATTTGCTTAATCTTTTAGTTACCTGCACATAAATAAGGCTTTGTTTGCTGACACTGACTGGCAAGCACCCCCAAGCCTCACCAGAGTGGTTTGAACACCAACTGGTCCCAGCTGCCTGCTCCCTCTGCTGGGGGCTGCCGCCTGCACAGCCCAGCCGGCCTGCTACCCTTCATGTGTCTGATGGTTTATGTCACAGGTAAAACCTTGTTGATTTAATTCGTGCATGCCGTAAGCCAAGACATCTGCATCACCCCATGACATAAAAGAATTAACACAGTTAATCAGTACACAGTCCAGAGTCTTCATCTTCTGACATGAGAACAGTTCATTAGTCTTTTTGTATGCGGAGAGAGACCCTGTGAAGAGGCTATTAACCTTGTTTTCAGGGAAACCCTCTGGATCTTCAGATGCTATTTTCTGTAGCATCTAATTTAAAGCTACCCAATTATGCTAATCATGTGTTAATTAAAACCAGAATTTAGCTCACCATCAGAGTGTCAGATTACTAAGTATATACAGCTTTCTACCACTTGCTACAGTGCACTTAAGAGGCTGCCATCCCTAGATGAGCCTCTCTCACAAACAATTCCAAGAACAGTCCCAGAACCTGTGACCAAGGTTAGCTTCTCCTGATGCAGTAAATTTCGCCAAGAAGAAAAAGCCCCAAATCCTTGCTTTTGGGATTGCCACTCTTCAGTGCATTTCACTTACCCAGGAGATTCATTAGCACACACGAGAACTTTCAAAATTAAAAACCCACTTGTTTCTTTTCTTTAAGATCAAGTGTAGACTTGGTTTAACGTTGGACCCTGAGCAAGAAACTCTTACTCCCCTTTGTGAAATGAGAGTACTTTCTTTCTTCTTCCTAAGATGCAAGCTCTCTTCAGAGCAACTGTTTCTCATTACATTTATTCAACATACACGGCGTAATAGTGTTGATACCTGAAAACTTCACTTACTGATGCAATGAAAATACCAAACTCCATTAGATGACATTTTCAAGAATAATTATCCCCTGTATGCAATATAAACATCATAAACATGCAAAAATAATTCTGCATACAATTGCAGTTTTCCCAAGTGATTTCAACTGAAAAATTATTCACACTATTTTTGGTGAATTCCCTTCTACTCTCAAAATGACATCACTATCTTTATGGAAAGCTCAGCTGCAGATTTCCAAATTTACTTTCAGTTCTTCCAGTATCTTCCACAGAAGTAATTGCTAATTTGCTTGAGAAAGCATACTGGCTATTCATACAGATAAGTACGTGAGAACAGAGGACAGTGTTTTTTCAAGACAAGACACTACATGAAAATTATTGGTATAAATTATCATTTGACTTCTGTATCTAGAAGGGAACTGAGATGTTTTGGCAAGTTAAAGGCCTTTGTAAGTACTGAGCTCTTTAAAATAGGGCACCTGTGCTAGAAATAAAATGAAGATTAAGTTAATCTTTCATAAACCATCACAACACAGGCTTTCAAATAGCTATCTTTATTTCACCTTTGTGACTGAGTCAAGATCAATAAAAGGTACACTTCGAGAGAGACAGGAGTTTCTGATGCACAGCTGCAAAGCAATACAGGAGTCTCCCAGCGTACACTGACAGTAGCATCAGACAACACTACAAGTCCCCGTTTCCTCATCACCTCCTGGGCTGCTCCTAGTCAGTGCTTGTCCAAGCTACACAGAGTTTTCTTGACTAACTTACGTAAACTGAACACAAACAGAAGAACAAAGTATTGAGCACTTTTAAATTTTTTATTCCATGCATGCTGTGCAAACATGGCATGGCAGTTAAGACCACCAAGAAGTTAAGAACCTTCTCACAGTGCAGCCACTCGTAGGGCTGGTTTAGATGCACATAGCTGATGAAGTACACGAGGGCTCAGGTACATGATTAAGTTACCATGCAACAACTTAGCTCCTGTAACTTAATCAATGGCGTGCTTTTAGTCTGCAGAGATAAAAGAACAGGGAAACTCTGTTGGCCCGCAATGGAGCAAAGTTAAGCTAAAATCAGATTATCTCACATTTCCCACAGTCCAAAAGCACACGGACTGTCAGTTTTCATGGATGAGCCAACATGCAGCATCCAAACACATTAGTCTTTCACCAGATAAGCAAACCAGCTCATGCAACATCAGTTTAGCCTGCAGATGCTATGCAGCAGCGTGGCTGTCAAAGAGTAGCTATGGTAGTTTTGAGTCCAACGTTCTCCCACTTTGTCCTAAATGAATTTAACTGTGTGGTAACTAGCCCAGTTTAAAGCCCAGATACCAGGATGGAAGGAGTTGCTCTTCTACATGGAAGCAAACATTTCTAGGGCATCTTCCTTACCCACAAATATAGTTTGGTACCCAAATAGTTTCCAGTGGAAAAATTTCTGTCTAAAGTTTAGAGGTACTCCAAAAATATGCATGCTGGAGTGTCCTGGTTTGGAAGAAGCATGCATCCAAAGCAGCAGCAACTTTTAAACTGAGAGAGGGGAAGTCAGTTAAATGCTCTAAGGATAGAGACAGATTGGTTCCCCCTTACATATAGAAAGCTGTCAAGTAGAATGGATCAGAGTTCAGCTCCACACAGAATGAAGTAAGATGGGGAGCAAAAACACATCAGGAAAAAAAAGGTTAAGAATTTAATTCAGTGAACTCCAAATATGCTTATATTTCATTGGGCTTTTAAGAGTAGCATGAGTAACAAACAGAATATATTAATACCAGACAAGCTGTAGAATGTCCTTTGCTATGGTGGCGACTAGGCAAATTGCTCTGTATGGACAAATCTTTGCAGAATCAGAACTTCTGCATGTAGTTTTCTGCATTACACAGAAAGCAGCGATTCCTCAATTCATATGGGCAACAGATTTATATATATATATATTTTTTTTTTAATATATAGAGGTGACAAGTACAATCTGAATGTCAGTATATGGATATCCACTTCAGATCTGTTTAGACATTTAAACCTGTACATTTCTTTCCTTAGTTAAGAAATTTAACTCTAATTCCCCAGGCACTGTAAGACTGCATCTTGCGCTTTTAATGTAAAAGACACTCACAAGAGAGCAGCAGTGACCTCGACAGTGTTGCTATGAGACAGAAGCAAGTAAATAGAAGGAAGCTATATTAGCCTCATCTCTCTCGAGAATACAGAGAGAAAGCAACTGCCAAAGAGGAGAATAAAATACCCATGCATGGGTATATCTGGACTCTAATACAGCTCATCCCTACCCTGAGATAAGCATCTTATCCTGCACTTAAGCACATCTTTAATTCTAAGAACATGCAAAAACTCCACTGGGAATAGATATAACAACATGCTTAAAGCTATGCCCTGAACACAGGCCCTGATGTACAACCTTCCAGCAGTTTGATTCGGTGAACAGGGTGGACCCAGGGAAGGCATACACGACAGCAGGAGTAAAGATCACAGGTTTCATCTTACATGCTTATAGGGAATTCAGTGTCTGGTTTGCTTGGGTTTTTCCTAGGAAAGTTTGTTTCACTGAGCGGAGCATCCAAACCATGTACTCTGTGCTGCTGTATAAGAACATTTTGGATGTTTCCACATGTGAAACATTGATATACTTGTCTCATCCAGCAGCAGATGGCACTTAGTGACCAGTGTCACTAAGATCCTGAACCCAATGGGGAATTTTAGAGGACAAGTCACACCTGTTCAGCTGCACCAAAGGGAGAACGAATACTGACAAGGTCTGGCAACTTCTAGTATGTTTTACAGCTGCAGATGCCACAAACTGCTAGTTTTATCTCAAAGATTTCATGGTCTCATGCAACTGCATGACTGGGATTCTCCATGATCTCTTGGCAGAGAGGATGCCTCCACAGTGATCTGAGAAATATCTAAAGGCTTGTAATACTTCTAAATATGGGACATAAGCCCTGCTGAACACCTTAACTAGACCTTACCCTTCTCTTTTGCTGTATTACACCAAATGGTTTAGTACTCACAGTACTCTGCTCCTAGAACTTGAAATAAAGCTTTCCACATCAATATTCAGTCATAAGACAATCTCGAAATATCTAATTTTCTTTCCCCCTCTCAAGCAGCAGAGTACAGGTCAAGTCCCTGGGGAAGCGAGGAAGATGGGCCAGACGGAGCTTTGCCTAACAGGTACTGGAACGCCAGCTACTGATCAGATGGTTTAATACTTCCGATATCACCTCCAAAAAGCCCTTTTCCACTTAGCTTGAGTCCCAGCTGGGGATACTGCTTACACAACTACTTTTTAGAAAAAAAAAAAAAAAAAAAGTTTCTTCTTTTCCAGAAGGATCTCCAGATTGCATGAAGGCGGCAGACAATAGCACTAGAAGGTGAGCATGTTCACCTGGCGATTTTAAATGAGATCAAGCATCTAGGATGTCAAACCTACTCAAACTTGTTCACTACAGGAACAGTATTGTAGCAGGGTGAATATTAAGTCTGTGGTAGAATGCCTCCTGCCCTGGACAGGAAGGGCAAGGCTGGAACAGGACTCTGATCTTCAGACCTACCTTAGTAATGGCCTCCAAAGGAAAAGCTAACTTGTTTTATTATGTCACAAACAGAAACACTGTAGTAGAGACAAAAAGCCCTCAAAAGCCAGTGAACTTTCACATACCCCAACCCGTCTCCAAAAAGGACCATAAAGCTATCTGTTCTGAAGCAAGCAAGAAAAAATTTCTGCTTTTATCTCATATAATCTACCTCAAATGCACCCAAGAATATTCTCTAAATACAAAAAGAAACAAAACCCTAAAACAAGAAAAAAAAAGAAGGGAGAAAGGCCACCTACCCTACATCCGAGGTTAGATTATAATGTCTCACATCTCGTAAGGTTATTGATCATGAACTTTGGGTTATTAGCTAAATCAGCTTACTTAAATTTAGTGAAATTCTCTCTGGTAGTGCTTCACTCTCCTTTTTGGCTTTTCTATTCCACAGTATAGCTGACCTTTGCTATGTCCTCTACACCTCCAATAGGTACTGGTTTCTTACACCTACGTTCTTAGAAAATACCAAGCATCTACTCCTTGGCCAAGAGAGTCTGTTGGTACACTTTACCTCCTGGAGCCCCCACTGCTCTCACTAGGAAGGGTAAAGACACATAGCACAGGAAGAGACCTAGTGAAAACTGAAGGCCACATTACCGCCAAAACCCCATGTCTAGCATTTCTGTGCAGGAACTTGCTCAGAAGTACATACATTAGCAGTTCCACATCTATCCACCTGCAAGTGCAAATCGGCTACGAAGCAATTGCCAAGCTCTGCACTCAGAAAACAGTCACCGGGAAAAAAAGCCACCTCCAAGCCTAAAGGTGACCACCAAAAAGTGGAACTGAGTTTTCCTACCTAAAATAAACTTAGTATTTTAGCTATGAAAGGCTTAGGTAAGTCTACTACCTCACCAAAGCTGTACTTAGTAACTGATTCTTATTTTTCATCAGCTGATACGCAGAGCTGTTACCAATCTTTGCTGGGATATGTACAACAGACAGCTGCAGAGCAGCACTCCTCACCTGAAGCACCTGAGATAAGGTGTATGCAGAGAAGCTGTATCAGTACATAGACAGCCTCTGCCGTCACACCACAGCCCGTCTCTTCAGGGAACCCCACTACCCACCGAGCAACCGCTAAAAGGCAGTGACTTTCAGTCACTGCTAATTCAGGTTTTATTTGAACTGATAGGTGAAAAGCTTTATTCTTTAATTATTTCCTGAGCCATCCATTTCACTTATAGTGAGCAACAATCTTGAAGCAGGAGCCAATACAGCTTACAGCAATTTATGTTTGGGGGGCAAAACACAAAAAGGGTGATTGGTAGTTTGTCAAATGGTCAATCCCGCGCATGCTATCAGTAATAAAAAAAATGCATAGCCCTGGTGCAAAGTAGGTCACTAAATTATGATCCACTGGTAGAGGACAGGCAGTTCATCCAGTTAGGAACTAAAGTGCTGTAGGTGAACTAACATTAGGGCTTTATTAAGTCATTCAGCAACCAAGTGTTATTGTCCTACACAGCCTGCTCAAATTACAGTAAAGCATTTTTAAAGGATTTTAAAAATCAAACTAGTTTGACATACGACAGTACACACCTACACAAACTGGCTGCATTAACAGGTGGATTCTGAATTGTAAATAATCCTGCAATTCATTTTTCACACACAAGCAAATAAAAACAGTCAAAATATCACTCAGACTCATATAGCATCCACCAAGCAAGCTTTTGAGAGAGATTTAAAGTAAAGATAATTTAAAAGTCACCTACAATTATAAACAAGACAAGGACACAGACAGAAATAGTCCTTTGATTGACTATTCCTGACAGGTAGCTTCTGGGATCAAAATGTTGAGCTCTGTAGTCTCTCTACACCAGCTAAAAAGAAGTTATCTGGTTAATCTCAGGTTTTGGGGGTGTGGCTATTTTTTCTCTTTTTTCACTTTTCAAAATTATGTAAAACTCGGGAGCACATCTAGAGAGATATTTTGACTTATTTGCACACGCAACTGGAGTAGGCTCCAGCCACTAATAGTTACAGCACCCAGACAAGATTATATAAATTTTAAGGACTTGAAGCAAAAACCAAAAAGGTGGATCTGGTAGAGTCTATCAGAGGCAAAAATATTTTAATATAACATGAGGAGTTGGCAGTCAGACAGTCAAATTCAAAACCTTCCTTAGCAGGTCTGGCAGAAGCAGAAGGGAAGGGCTTTGCAGTTTGTAACGAAGAACTATTACACACATCACAGTCTCATCACCTACCCATTCTCCTGTTCTCCCAGGGCACCTACCTTACTGTATGTCACTACCGACAAGTTGTTCGAGTGACTGCTGGGGGAGAGATTTACAGAGTTTTGTGACAGTCCATTCTGATCTTGTTCGATTTGGTCAGGAGCAGGCCCCCATGTGTTTTTGCTGATTGTGCCTAGCTCGGAACCCCCAGGGTCTTTTAGGTTGTTTTCATCTGGTTGCCTGTTCTTCTGTGGAGAGGCGAATGGATTAAAGTTTCCTTCTACCTTACGATGTGGTTGCGTGTTGAACTCTGTTTCAAAGGACGACAGCTGCTGCGTTACACCCAGAAGTCCTCCAACTTCCACGCTGAGGATCACCCAGATGACATCTGTGGAAAAAGACAGACACTCATGTTGTCACTAGATGGGAGCTTATGAAGAAGGGGGCAGAAGGAGAAAAACAGAATGTTAACTCCATCCTTTACAACAGCAAGAAGAAAAGACTGATTGTTTAAAATACATTTTTATGGAGCATCAGAAGTATTGGTTAAACACTAATTTAGTGTTCAGGCTTTCAGTAACACCAGGCAAGTTTTTCTCCTTCTGAACCTACATGAACCAGCTAGAAACACATATAAAACAAACTTGACACAACAACTTGGAGCTCAACACTTCAGATTACCAATAGGATGCACTGAAAAAAGAAAACCCTAAGTGACTTAATCCAAGGCTGGGCAGCAAGACTGAAAAGAGAGCCAGGAGGTATCACTGCCAATCTTCTACTCTGATGATAAAGAAAAGGCAATGTTTTTGTTTAGCTTTGAACAGTTTGGCTATTAAAATAAAACAACAGAAGGGTGACTTAGAAGGTAGTTATGTTTATGACAATTCACTGCAAAATATCTCCATTCCTGTTCCAAAACACTCACAGTAGGTGGATAAGGTACCCAGACTTGGTAGACTATTACATGAATTCACAAACTACTGGTTAGAATAAGAAACATATTTACAGTTCTTACCTAATGCATGTCTGTCTCTTGTACATAGATAAGATTGTTATTTTACTTAGCATTTCCTTTACACTTCATGCAAACATTATGGCCTATTTGCATAAATACATTTCTTGGTATGTATCCAAATTCAGTTTTATTGCTTCTCCCCCCCACACCCCCCTTCCATTAAATGTGCTCCAGTTTTGTTTTTCTGCACGGAGAGGGTGAATTAAAAAGAACAGCAGCAATACCTTATCTCATCTCAGCAGTTCTAATAACAGCACCTCGTGTCACATGTTAATTGCTTCCAGGCTTTCTGCACTCAGGTGTTAACCTACACGGGGCTCTTTCGTGCTGCCACTGGCGGCCGGGGGCGGGGGGGGGGGGAGACTGCCGGTCCTTTTGCTGCTCGGTTTTATTCTCAAGCAGCACCAACTCGCTGAAGCCCTCCTTCCAGCCACTCCCCTCCAGGTTTAACAGGGCTGGGCTCATTAGTTTGCATTTTATGATCTAATTAAAGCCAGAGGGGCGGGAGGGTGTGTGTGTGGGGGTGGCTGATTTATACAAAAGTACGACTTGCTTAGGGACCTCCAGCACCCTGCCCGGGCTGTAACACACACCCCACACTCCCGTAACCCCCAGCACCCTGCCCGGGCTGTTAAACACACACCCCACACCCCCCTAACCTCCCAGCACCCTTCCCGGGCTGTAACACCCCCACCCACCCCCTCCGTAGCCCCCAGCACCCTGCCTGGGCTATAACACACACCCCCCCGTAACCCCCCAGCACCCTGCCCAGGCTGTAACACATACACACACACCCACACCCCCGTAACCCCCCAGCACCCTGCCCAGGCTGTAACACATACACACACACCCACACCCCCGTAACCCCCCAACCCCCTGCCCGGGCTGTAACCGCCCCCCCCCCCGCGCCCGCCCGCGGCACCGCGGCGCCCCCTGCTGCCCGCCCGCGGCGCGACGCCCCGCCCGGTGGCCCCCGGGCTACCAAAGGCGTGGCGGGATGAAAAAACAACGGGCCACAGCGCCGGCTGCTCGCCAGGGCCTCCCGCAGCTGCTGGGGCTAACCGCTGGGGGAGACCTAGCAGAAAAGGTATTAATTATCTGGCAGGGGGAGGGCGTCTTTGACTCAAAACTCGGTAGCCAAAGGGATTTTAATCTGTAGGTCGTTTTCTTGCAAAATGTGCAACTCCAGGAAGTTTAGGAAGATCTTGAACTGTCAGCAGCTGGGAAAACCTCGGCTTTATAAACACACAGGCCTGCGGCAGGCAGTGCAAGTTGAACAGGCCTTTCAACCTGCGCAGAGGAATTCATGCCCTTAATTCAGGGACAAGTTACATCCATTTTGACACCAAAGAGTCGTACGTTTACTGACAGTTCTGCCAAAAACCCTGTGCTTCTGAGCAAAGAGTTATTTTTGTCTCCAAGTGCTAACATCTCTCACTCAAACCCATGTAACTTGGGATACTCCCAACTGCCAAAACAGACACAAAGATGTTCTCGCTATAAACTAAAGCTGGCTAAAAATGACTGAAAGACTCCAAATGAATGAAGATGTTGATGGCTCAGGCTAAGGCACCAGGCAAAATATCACAAAGTGGTTTTTAAACAGAAAAATGTTCACAGTAGATGCACCAAATTACTGTATTAAAACCTGGGCCACAACTTCTCAGATGAGGTTTCTACTGCTTAAATAGATTTTATGCTTGTATGTAGTTCACAGTGTTCAGTGCTGGAAAACTGGGAAAGAATCCCGAGAAGGAACGACTGGGAAAAAGAGTCTCCAGGAGAACTGCACAAGTCCCTTTGTTTTTCGCAGCTTTGTGTAATCTGCAATTTGTTCCAGTGTTTAGAAAACAGTTCTGTGCTGACCAAGACAACAAAGCAACTCGCTTGATGTTTTCTCTATTCTGTTTTCTATATTTAGTCTCAGAGCTGGCAGGCCTTCACCATGCGGTTATCAGGAGAGTGTCTGCAAGGGGCCAGGAACGTCCATTTTGTCTGCGGTGGGAATATCACAAAGAGCAGCCTCAAGTGCCAGAAAAGGGATCACTCACCTCCGTAATAGAGTCCCGTGGCGGTGCACATTCGCCACTGTCCCTGATACATTCCTGCTGTGCTGGGGCTGCACATCTGAACGCTGACGTCTGCAATCTCCTGGGGCTCCAGGGACCTGACCATCACCATGTTTACGTGGCCAAACTGGTCTCCCCCGACATACTTCAGACAAACCCCCGGGGGCCACGCCTCTGTCCCTGGGATTAAACAGAAGAAAGAATTACTGACAGTGCACCAGGAAAAGCTTTGTGTCTGTTTGTGTAAGACTGGATGAAACATGCTTATTAAAACAGTTGTGCAATTGTTGAGCAGTCAAAGGAATAACCAAGATACACACGACACAGCCAGCAATGGATGCTGAAGAGTACGGTTTTCAGACAAAGTTTAACTGGTCCATTCTGAGACCAGCAGGACAATTCATATTTTTATTTGAATAATCTCTAGATCGTCCTTACACAGAAAAATTCTCAAAGGCACAGTGTAACAGCTCCAGAAAAATCAACATAACCAACACACACATACATTTTACCAATGCTAGAGACAAAGATAAGGTCAGACCTAGGTGGGGTTTTTTTCCCCCCTCATTTCTTTCTGCCTCCCTACTTGTAGCTCCTGAGCCTTGAGACATCAAAATATATGTTATTAATACAAAGTGCTAGAAACATTTTCTTTCAGGGATTTGTTCTTTTTTAAGCCTGTTAGCAGTCTCAGGAGGAACTAATAGTTTGAACTATAATTGAAGAGCTAGTACTATTTTCTAGATGGATTTATTTCCCTTCTTACACCAACCCTTCTCTCAGCTTTGTGCAAAGGTGGAAAGGATTGTGAACATATGATTTATTTGTGGAGATCAATGTTCAGACTGCAGATACTGGGACTGACAGCATGACCTGACAATCTGTAGAGATACAGAAAACAGTTACTGCATGCAAGCACAGCCATCTCTGCCAAAGATAACAAGTACTGGGGAAGACAAAAAGAAAAGTGCTTCCGAGACTCGTGAAAAATCAGTTTAGCAGAATTTTATTTTACTTCTTCCCCAGTAATGTGCCATGACTAAGCCAGTGACTTTGAGAAAACCTTCTGCTTGGGTGAGGTCGATGGAAACAGCCAAGGAAAGCCTGAACCACCGAGAAGCTTTGAACCACTCTATGTCTAGTCTGAGACAAGAATGGTGGATGCTGTTCTGACCTTAGGTTACCCCAAAGAGCATCCTTTGCAACAGCTTGCCTGCTAATTTAATCCTTGTGGATACTTCAATGAAGACACGGTAGGGACTGGTTTTCTAGTCAAGTCCTTTTTTGCAGAATTCACAATCTAGCAGGGAAGGCATGATGAACACGTAAAGTGGGATATTCAGCGCGGGGGATCTATCACTACAGTTGGAAACAGTGCCGAGATAGGGAGGTCACTGAAAGAGGAGCTGAGTGACTAGCTGACCTCAGACTATGGAGTGTGGGAGTTGAGTATGAAGTCTCATCTGAAAAGGTTGGCAGCCCAGCAACATGGTTTAGTTTAAATAATTTATGTGATTTTTATCGGTTTTAATGGCTTTAGGCTTGCAAGGTGCCTAGAACGCTGCAACCGATAAGCCCCATAAAATGAAATGATGATTATGTCATTCTATTTCAGTACACTCATCTCTCAGGAGATGATAAATTGTAGTAACTGTCCTGCAGAGCCAGCAGCAGCTGGAAGTAGAGTGGGAAGAGGAAATAAGTCTGTTAAATCCTGCTGCTCTTTCAGCAATGGTTCTACTACACAAACTGGTCTTTTGGCAGACAAGCCAAGCACTGTCCCAGAAGGTATCAGAGCAGGGCATTAGTTTTTAATAACACATAAGAAAACCTGACTGAACCTAGCTTACTGCTTGCATGCTTAAAACTGACAATCTCTCAGAGCTCTGCTTGTCATACTCGTCAGACACTAAACGCTTCGGTGACACATGCCTCAGGTATTTCGTGTTCTAGAACTGAAGTCATTTAATCAAAGGTTCATGTAGGGCTGTTAAAAACCTTGGCTTTGCTTCAGTTATCTACCTAACAAGCAGATATTATCTGGAAACACTATAGTCCTTTGATATTATACCTTAATTAAACCATAAAATGGTTTTAAAATGCTACAGTCCTCCTTAAATTGCACAGTCATAACACAGTATGTGAAGTTGCATTTAACTAAAACATGCCTCAACAGCATGGTTTTAACAAGATCTGGCCTCCAGCACCACTGTTAAGAGTACAGATGTACATTTTAAGAAGTCAGGCTTTAACCCACACAGAAGCCAAAACAAATGTTGGCCTTGCCAGGAACTCGTAAGTCAAGATTAACTCCCTTTGCTCATTTTAGAAGGCCCATGGATTTCAGGTCAAACATTCCAAGAACAATCAAACATTGCTTGAACTACAATGTTAAATTAAGGCTGAATTTGCATGCAGGAAAGAATACATCAGAGGAACAAGAGAGGAAGGAGTCTGAAAGGATCAAGGTAGGGGTGTAGTCATAACACATGCAAATTAAGATACTAATAGTGGAGAAACAAGACCTGTCAAACTTACTACATGTGTAAGACCTGTACCTGAGACAGTTATAAAAATATCACCATCTATTTTTCACATTACTGGAGTTTAAGCAAGCTATATGTGTCACCTTTCCATTATACTAAGTCAAACAAATGGAGGCAGAAAAAGTAATAAAATAATTAAGCCCTTTCTCTAGGATACAGTCTCTATAAATTAGTGTACTTAAACACACACACACCCCCCCTCACCTCTCATGTCTTGATGAAACACTTCTAGATTTTTAGTATGGTTTTTGTCTCTGTTATACTTTGATATTCAGCACAAATCTGTACAGCACTCGAGTACTGCAGTTATTTACAAGTAGGAATACTAACAGAGCTGAACTTTACTCATGATGATTCATGATATCATACCTTGTTGTGCTGTCCTTCTTCACAAAAGTGCAAGCAGGTCAATTAAATTCAGACACACAGCTTAAACATTCATGTAACATCCTGTCATTGCAATACTTGAAGACAAGGTATTCTATTTTGCATCCATGGATCTCATTCGTCTCTCTGACTACATCCCAACAGATCAAGCACTAAGAATGTATTTTGCCTAGCCTGACTTCCTGGATCCCAGTCACTGTTTTGACTTATTTCATACTGGAATGTGGTCTCTCCAGCCTTGCATCCTCTCAGAGCATGAAAAAGCAATTCTGTCAAAAGTGTAATAGGAAGTAAAGGATACCTGCCACATTACCCTTGTATTACTACCTCTTCTCAGAGTTAGCTCATTGCATCACTGCCTCCACAGAAAACAGTGTTCTATAGAGAGCTGAACGCTCAAATGACAGTGACGGTCAGAGAAATGGTGTGATGAAGGGTAGTGGTAATACACAGGCTGGTCAGGAGCTAAAAGGCTTTGAGACTGAAAGCAATCTCTTCATTGACTTAAAAATGTATTCCATTTGTTTGCATCAAGTGATCAGAAATATGACTAGCTAAGGATTCTTTATTTTTAGATCAAACTACTATTAAAACACACAAAAAAGCAACTTGTACTACAATTTCTTTTATCTAGAAGTTTCATAGAGTTTTCGTTTGTGTTGGGGCATAAAGAACAAAACTGGTGGACTGAGCTGTGCATCTCGCAACAAAATGTTTGTGCCAGTGTAAGAAGGGGAATACACATGGGTTGGCAGCCTACCTCCTTCAATAACAGGGTGGCTCTATTCCCAGTTAAATGCACGCAAATCTCCTGTCTGTAGCCAGCACCTCTTCCATTAGATCTGCCATACTGTCACAGAATACACACTATGTGGGTTTTGCTACAGTCTAAAAGCCTTACCTGTGTTTTGTATCCTCCATGTTTTTGTAAACTGGGTATCAGGAGGGATGGACTCTCCTTCACCTATGGTGACATCTTCAACAAAGGACATGGAGGGTACATTGATATTTGGACTCTCAAAATCATAGTAGGCTCCAATGGCGGCTTGTAGATTCCTAGAAAGCAAAAAAGCAGATTACAGCCTAAAGTACAGGTCAGTCAGGTCCTTTTCACACATATACGTATGTCATCCTAAACTGTTAAGCGAAAATATTATCCAGACTCTTAGGTCTGCTGGTCATGGTTTTTTAAAGCTTTTCTCTCTATCACACATGGATTCTCCAAGATAACAGAGCTCAAAATATAGCATTTTACTTGCCAGAGACACTATTTTACAGCCCTTTTCTACTCTGCTTCATATTTTCACTAGAAATCTCGGAACTTACAAGTATTGGAGACCTCTACCCCCTTAGCTCTTTATGAAATTTGCCAAAAAGTTCAAGAGATACTGAAGGAGGTGCAATGCAGCAGCATATAAACAACAAGGCAGTTTCTCTATACCAGCCTTGTTTCCCAAGCTAATTTCAAAAGGACTGAACCCCTCCATTTTATTTTGACACAAAAGGTCCAAAAGGAGCATAAGATGAACAAAACACAAGGAACACTCTTATGATAACTCTCAGAGCCAAAGGACATCAGGTAGCTACAGATAACAACTCAAGCCTTGCAGCTTTTGAAACATACAGTCAGATATGAGCCATGAGTACTAGAAAACCATTTATTAATCATTAAAGTGCCTGCTCAGCTCTGGATAGTGACAACTCATGGGAACTTATAAACAGTCTGAGTCAAAAGTTCTTACTGAATAAAGACAAACGACAGTGGAAGTCTGTGATATATTAAGGACATTGAGAAAGCCACAAATGCTATTGATTCCTGAGTCGTGGTGTAGTTGAAACTCATATGATAATTAATTTGAAAGGAGGAACAGTCAAACAGGAAGAGGATTCATGAGTCTTAGATGCTGTTCCACGATATACTATTAAGTTATTATGTAAGTGTTTGGCAAGTCATGTAATTCCTCTGTTTATGCATGTCTGTGAGGTTGTGGCCCTAATTTATGTTTTGAGTAGGTGCTGTGAGAATGGAGATGAGTAAAATCTCACCAAATGCAATGGGCATAACAAATGCTTCTTATCCATGATTACAAAAATCTGTGTTGCTTTTTTGAGCAGGACTGGAAAAAACCCCAAACCTTCAAGAACTGGGAACTACCACCTAAAACAAAGCCATGCAGAAGGCTAGTCAGAAGCTGCAGTATATGGGTACAGTGATATAGTGAGGGTTTGTGATGTGTGGTGGAGTGTCATGTGTCTAAACCAAAGCCAGAAATCCAAGGTGAAAGCAAGAGAAACATTTGCAGTATGACCCTGAGAAAGAGCAAACATAGGGCTTTTTGGACTGCTTGCCAGCTGGAAAGGGGCTCAAAACGGTGAGCAAAGAAACTGCCTCCTGTTCAATTGCTACAGTGTTCAAGGGAAAAAAAAATATAATCAGACATTCTGGATAAAATCAGAACTGCATGGGAGAAGTATCACTGCTTTCTCCTCACAGAAAAAACAGGGGACCCAGAGTGTAGTAGCTAATAGCACTGGAGCTTGGGTCAAAGGGGGTAATAGCAGTGTTAGGCAGGTCTGCCAGCCACCCGCAATGGGGGTGGGCGGGAGAGGACCTAAACAACAGATGTATCAGTTTGGTAATCCATCACGGATGACAGAAGATAATCACGCTGTGAGTTACTGACACCCTGCTAAGTCTCCCAGCGCACGGCCAAAGCGTTCGGTGGCGCTGGAGGAATGTTCTGCACAACCTGGCCATGGTGATCGATTGGCAAATTCAGCAAACTGAGCCTTACAGCGAGGCCTTTCGCCATCAACACAGAACGGACTTTGATACAAAGGGGACACAAAAGAGCCACCGTGTAAGATTTCCACGCTTGGAACAACAAATTTCAGACCAGAAACCATTATTCAGCTTGAGGCATTTTCTACTTAGGAGTGTCAGGGCTATATTTAATACAGCCAGCTCAGTCAAATGCTACAGGAAGGGTGCATGTCACATTAGCCAATAAATAGAGACAAATGCTCAGTTTTACGTCACCAACCGCCTGTTGCTTATACACTGCACAAGATTTACATAACTCACAACAGGGCTGTGCCAAAAGACTCCTGTTCGTTCAACCAGCTAACACTATGATCTAGAGTTTAGTTTTCACTAGAATTTCTTCCTGTGTTACAGCAATCCAAGGCAAAACGGATTCTAAGAGCTGCAAAAGACAGCAATACAGCTCCTTCTTTTCCTAATCCACTACTACATAAATACATTTTCAGACATACCACATCTTGTGAGTTTCGATTCTGGAATAAGTAGTAATGATGTTTTATTGACATTAAGAGGAAAAATTAAAAGTTCCAAGGGGAAGATTTCTACAGTAATTCTTTGCAAGGCAGCCTGCACTGTTTTTTTTGTTTGCTTGGCTGCAAATACGCTTCAAAAGGTAGTGGGCTATTTGTGCACATAGGCACTCTGCCAACCCTCTTCCCCTCCCTGTGTCATATTTCATTGCTTGCTTTGCCATTGGGAAACAACTCCAGTCCTCTGCAGCATTTAGGTAAAAACGAACTAAAGTAGAACACATGCTGAAAAACAGATTTGCCACCCTTCTGTGATCAGATATTCACAAACCCACCTTACCACTCCCACTGTTTTGATCAATGCGCTGTGGGTTGTGTTTGGGGTGAGCCCTCATGTGTGTTCAGATACATGTTGGCCTTCCCACTGGAGAATTAAAAAGAAGCTTCCAGAAGCTAAAGAGAAATTGAAAGTGGCAAGAGCCAAAGTCAGGATGACAAAGCAAATCTGACTTAAGTTCAAGTTCTTTGACACAGACAACCCTAAGAGATAGCCACCGAGAGGCCGTATGACACCGTTCTGCTGCAAGAGATACCCACAGCGCTCATGTTTTACTCATGTTTGCTGCTTATACAAGCAGCAAAGGCAGCAAGGTATCACTCCTAGCTTTGTTTCCAAGAGGCAGTGCTCCCCCTCCTTCCTTACCCCCCCCAAATCCCAAGTATCTGTTTGAATGCAGGACTTTGCTTGGGGAAAACAAGTGCCATTTGCAGAGGCAAACTATTTGCTACCTGATTATCTAAAGGTTCTTGAGACCAAGCAGCACACCCTGCCGTTCTGCCTTCCTACTACAGGCACAACATTAGTGGAGCTTGCAAGCAAACGCAGGCATTAACGAGAGATGGTTTCAAGGTCAAACATACTCAAGGCCCTGAAACTTGTCTCTCTTTTTTTTAAAAGATATAGAAACACACTTTTTTTTTTTTGTTTTAGGTCTGTACTTTGTGGCCCAGCTGTAATTGCATAGCACCAACTGCAGATACTTCAGGGACACAAATGAAGAGTTAGTCCTCTGAGAGGAAGGGGTTATCTAAAGGCTTCTACTTACACATCCATGTCTGCTTTATTTTACTCGTCCTAGGTGTGACTTGCACACTACCCCTTTGCTCTCCACCATGAGATAAATTACTATTATAAACCAAACAACTTTGAAACAAAGACAAGCGTGCCAAATCCAGTCAGTGTAATTTCCATGACTGATCTCTCCTAATTACAGGGATGGCCATACATCTCTTCCTTGACATAGCCCTTCAAGTGTCAGGCCCTCCTTACCTTTTCTAAATGAAGCAATTTTTCCATTTCTAGAGCAGTCCTGGACTGCAATAGTTTGTAGCTCTGCCATGCTTACAGAGCAGGTCTGACAGGATTTAGGCTGAAACTCCTGAAAAAAGCCTGCAATCAGAAGTCACTCCTGCAACCAGGTAATCCTACTTAAAATCAACACAGTGCTCAGTTTTAGTCCTAAGAGCAAGATTCTGGAAAAAGGAGAGGAGAAAGCAGGGAATAGAGGTTACAGCTCCATATTATCAAGCAAATCCATTCGAACCATGGGTATCCCACTCCTTTCTCTCCAAGGGCATCCTATGACTCTTATGTGTCAAGTGCTTTTCCAACAAAATACTGCCAGCAGAACCAGAGAAAACCGTTCCTTTTCTGAACAATTATTTTGCTCTGCTGCTTTGTTTCAAGGCTCTGGAGCTAAATTACAATAGCGAAGTTAAAACCTTCTCTGCTAATAGCTCTGGAGATGTCCCTTAACAACTCTTAAGTGTTTGCAAAGGGCTGGTTTATCTTGAGCCATTCTTTTTCTTCCCATTTTTTTTTCCAGACAGCCTTTTGTTATGTTAAACCAATATATTTAGACAGTAATTACTCCCAATTAACTAGGTCACCACGCAGTATTCAAAAATAAAGTCTTCCAAATCAGTTCACAAACTAGAGGCCTCCTTATACAACATAAGTGTTGTGCACACAAAAAGCAATATACAGATAATTAGAAATATTTTTTTATTAATGGAATCAGGTTTTGGGTTTTTTTGTTTTGTTTGTTTTTTTTTTTTTTTTTTTTAGGAGAGTGAAGAAACCGAAGCACTGAGGCTTACTCACTGTGGCTTTATGCAAAGCAGGTCATATGCACAATGCCTAATCCTTCTGTTACCAATAAAACATATGATTGTTTCAACATATTGAAGTTAAGCACCTTGGAAGGAAAGCAATAAACACAGGTTGTCCTGACATAGAGACAAGGGACATTAGAGTCCTGGCAAACAGATATTCTCGAAACAGGTAGAGGGAAAGTGAACTGGAGGAATCATCTACCATCCAGCAGCTGTAACCTTCCCACACACCTCTCCCACCAACCATCATCGCATATGGCTGACACAAGGAATGGTATTTCAGTACTTTGGTATTTTTCAATACAGCAACTTAAAGATCTGAACTTGAAAAAAATTCCCTTATGATGTGCAGGATGTCTAATGTGTGTGGTGACACACAAGAATTTAATTCCAAAATAATATTTACAGTAGAATGCAACAACTTAAAAATTAAAACTATAAATGTTATGGGAACCTGTAAATTTTTATTTATTTTTATATTCTCTGATGAAAGATCGAAAGAAAAAGCTTTTTTTTTTTAAGAAAGATTTTTTTGGGGGGTAATGGGGTGGTAAAAATTAAATCACAGCTTAAGCTTAAAATCGAGCATGAAAATTTTACTCTTACTGGCTCCTGCCCATTCCTACTGCCACACCACCTATCACCATCTAAACCGTGCAAGTTTCCAGTGCTCTGATTCTCCTGAGCTGTCAGAAAAAGCAAAGGCTAAAGTACAGAAACGAGTTAGCCTTCAATTTATAATTTCACACAGGATGTAGCTCTTAGATCATACACAGACAGTAAGTAGAGGACATTTGTTAGGTCGAGTAGAAAGCACTTTGACAAATGGACTCGGTCACTTTGTTGTGCAGAGCAACTGTAATGAAATGAATGCCAAGTTACATTTCTCTCCCTCTGTGGAGGGAGGAAAAAGCCAGGCAAGTGCCCAAGCTGTAATGTATGTTCGTTGTATGTCCTCAGCACTCACATATGGTGCAATATTTTGTCATGAGAAAAGCAACTCTGGTGTTACTCTCCTGAAAGCATGAAATGCAAAAACTGAGCAATGATATAAAAGTACAATATAATCTCAAGAACATAATATGCTACGTAGAACACCTCGTACTCTTTCTGCAACTGAATTCTCAACCTTTACAGACCTTTCCCTCATTCTCCAAATGCAGTATGTAACCAGGCACCATAATACTCCATAAGGTGTTAAAAACAGAAAGAAATGTGCAAAAGAAATAGTGCAGCAGATGGATAATTTCTCACGCCTAAATAATGGAACATCTCTACATGATACAGGTGGGAGAGACTAAAAATTTATATGGAGGACATCCAAATAAGGCAAGCCTAAATCCACTCTTTTTGTCTCTTAGTCTCTAGTATCATATTTGGATTTTATTCGTCCCAGCTATTGGGGAACTGGACTGATAACAGTATGGGATAGGACTTCTCAAATAGCTATCTTCCTGCTCCTGAAGCAGGGGCCACCTCACCAGAAGCCTTAGAGAAAGCTGAAGGGGGTGGAGGGAAGAGATGTGCTCATTACGCCACAGGGAAACACTTTTACCTGGAGTTTTCAATTCATACATTTTCAATAGAGATGACACATGGCAATTAAGTGGAAAGTCTCAAGATGTTTTGAAGGATTGGAATTTTAATCAGTGAATAGCTTTCAATAGACATAATTTCAGAAAGCAAAATTTGTGTGTCAGTTATCTTCTTATCTTACACTAAGGTATCTTATACACTAAACCATGAGGTTGGGAAACTACCTTAGAAGATGTTACGTGATCCAGAAGGACCACTGAGGGAAGTTGAAAGCTTTAAGCTGAATTTATACAGCTTCAGGAGGGGGGGGGAAATGGCTAATTCAAAGCTTATGTATTTTCTCACATGAAGCCACAGAAAAACATTTCATTGTCTTAGCTGAAAACAGCCAGTTCCAAATACAAGTGGGATGTTCCAGGCAGAAGACAGAAACCTGCAGTGGCAACACTGTGCTCTCTGCAGGAGCAGCATGAGGAAAGAAACCGAGAGGCCACAGAGGAGGCACCCCATTTTCAGTGCACCCCAAACCAGCAAAGGAAAACACTTTCCTTTTAGCAGGCTTTTACATACACACACACATACCGGCAGTGTAAGCATTACCACGGTGCCCGCACTCAGCTGAGCTCTGTACCTTGACAAACAACAGCGAGCGGTCTCAATGACAGGATCATACGAGGCTGCTATAAGCACACGTCCACGCAGCCATCCCCAGCAGCTGAACCCTCCTAAAGCAGGTGTCAGGAGCTTTAAGTGTGGGGTAAAATATTTTGAGAATGTCACAGCAGGAGCCGCTTTCTACTTGCTGCCGTTGAAAACAGGCAACAGCTCTTCCCAGTGGAAAATCATCAAGAGCTGCCAGTACGCAAAAGATTCTGTAACTGCTAATTCCTCAGTATAAACTATGTCACCAATCTATAATTGTCTGCATTAAAGTAAAGGGGGATTAAGCTACAGAAACTGTCTGAGAACAAGTTCAGGCATGTAAGGCAGTCCAGCTGGACTAAAATTATATTGTACCCAATCCCTTCTGCTACAGTTGTCTGCTTACATTTCCACTTCACATGCACCCAATTTTTAAATGTTTTGTAACTTGGAACATAGCACAAGTATAGTATGTTCCATCGTTAAAAATATATTGTATTTAAAGTCTAGATTTCATTCAAAATAATCAGGTAAAATATTTGAGTTATTCTGGAGAAGAGGTGTGTTTGGTTTTTTTTTTAATGCACCAGATAAAAGCTGTCCAATAAAGTATTTTTTAAATTGTTTATAATTTGTTTAGTAGCATCAGGGGACAGTTGTGTACACCCAAGATGCAACAGTCGACAACATTTCACATGTATTAAGATGACATCCACTATGCTTTAAGTTAGCCACAACAGATTAAACAGTTTAAAAACTATTTTCTGCTCCTCAACTACAGAGTATGAATGACCCTACGTACGCACTGCTTAGCAGCAGCCATGGCTCAGAAGCTGCCAGTCTGTTCTGACATTCTGGCGATAGCACATCAAGAACTACCAGACCTGTTTCTATGGTGTCTTTTCTGCCTGTAAGGGCAGCAGTTCACCTGTTTTAGAGTAAGAATGCCACCAAGTTTAAATCCTCATCATCCCTCTTCCCTACTAAACTTTATCAAAACACAAACGATTTTTTAAACAAGTGCTTCACCCTTCTCCCCAGATTGACTTCAATTCATCACCATCTACAACTATTAATCTGACTAGAGTCACATTAAGACCTAGATTACTTGAAAAACTTCCTATGTACTGAGACACATAAAGAACATAAGACTGTTTGGTTTTTATCACCTGATATAGGAGAAAGAGAAGCAAAGTAATAGGACTTCCCACCCGCTGCCATCGTTTCCCTAATAGATGCCTGGACGAGGATTAAACTAACCCAAAGTAGTTTCCAGGGAAGGAGGACTGACTTGAAAGATCAGGTCTCAGGTTTCCTGCCTCCTCCCTGACACAACGATTCCCCCCACTGCCCTCTCAAAGGGAAAGAGTATCAAAACTAAGCTTGATATTTATACAGAGCAGTGGGGAAGTTTTCCTCAGGTTCATCTGAATGTGGATTAGCAAAAGGTAAGCCATAGAAGTCCCACAGACTGAGACAAAGAGCAGACAAAACACGGACAGCAGGAACCTCTGGACTCCTCTAAGGTAAAGCACACCTACCACAACTCCCCAGCTGCAGCGGCAGAATAATCTTTGTGACAAATTCAGCAATGTCAATATGAACATGAAAGAAGGGTTTATTTTCATTAGTTCAGGAAAAGAGAAAATCCTACCACTTGTTGTCTTAGCCTACCTTCCCTTTGACTTCTCACATGTGCAGAAAAAGAGGAAAACTCAGTCAATGTAGGAAGACAGATCATGTATTGCCAATCAGAGCTCTCCGATAGCAGTCATTTAGTTTACTGGACATCAACATCACCTTCAAAGAGCCGAGCAAAGCAAATTGATCTGTTCACACTTCAGTCAGGCTTCTTCCTCCTGCTGCAAGGATAGTTTTGGGGTTTTGGGGAGGGTTTGGTGGGTTTTTTTTGGTGTGGGTTTTTTTTTTTTTTAATGGCAGTTCTGCAAACACCTGCAAGATCAGAAATCAAGAGCAGCAGTACTAGTGTTACCCACTGTGGGAAATGCATCATGTGTGAGTGAATCCTCTCAATTTGAGTCTGTTATGTTAAATTCTGTATGTCCCGATGTCTTACCTAAATATACTTTAGGTATTTCTCTGAATAGTACCTATACTCCAATACTAATTTCAAGTGTAAATAGATATGCTTTCACCCACAGATCCCAGTTTTACTTAAAGTAGCACCCTATCATATTTGCTAGAAAGCAAAAATTAAACACTCATACAAATTCATAGTAAAAGCAATTAAAAAAACCTATTAGCTAAAACACGTCTTTAGACTCCCAATCAAGTACATCCACTTCTGGGCAATATAGGTGGTTCATATGATACAAAGAATTTAAACAGTCAACCTACAGGGATACAAACGTGCATTTATAAGGCAATTTTAATTTTGTTAAAAGCCAATATTCTGTCTCTTTTCCAAGACCAATAAAACGCTTGCACAAAAATGTTAGATGCATTTTCCTTGCATGCTGGAAAATTTCAGATTTCTGTTGTAAAAATCGTTATCACCACTAGCTAATCCCTACCTCACCTTGGCTCCCCTCACACTCATATATACAGAAATGCCCTATATCTTAGACAACACAGAAAGAGGTTTTACAGCATATTTCTATAGTATTTTCAGAGACAAACTTATAAATAGTTTAATGCAAAACATCATCTTTAGAGTACTAGTAAAACCATGATACAGTGACAAATTCTTCTAAGCATATGAAAAAATTTGAGGACCCCCAGAAGAGATCTGACTACCTTACAAGTTATGACCTCAAAAAGACCTTTTTCACCAGAAAGCTAGATCAAAAAAGACTAGAGTTCACAACAATAAATCATTTTTCCACATACACAATGGAAACCATCATTATCTGACGCATTTCAATTAAATATCACACCTACTAGACTAATAAAAATTCAACCTTCTAAACAAAAGCTAAAAAGAGAATGTAAAGAAATATTACATGTAAATTACTGAAATATTCATACATTGAAGTCTTCCAGATTAGGAATCTGCCAACAGTGTTGAAATATGGGTTTTAAATCCAGCACCACTAGCTACTTCAAATCAAATTAATTCACTTTCTCACAGATTTAAAGAAGCTCCAAGCCTTACGCAGCAGCCTCTGGCCCTCAAAGTTGGTATACTCTCCAATTAAAAAAAATTCCTCTTCCCTCTCACAAAACTATTTCCATACCAGCTTTAGAGGAATCTAATGACTTTTACGAAATAGGACTTAACTGAGTGTCAACAGAAAATGAAATGCACATTCTGTACGAAGTTTCTTCTGCTCTTATACTTACACTAATCCATATTGCTGAAAACTAGTCAGGGCTAGGCTGATGCTTAAGAACTTTTGTTTTGCAAGTCCAATCTGCCCGGGGACCTTCTACCCGGAGTCCTACAAGTGCTCTCGTGTTTGGAAGACTGTGAGTAGGTATTTCAGCACACACTCATTCAGCACCAACTATCTGACCTACACAAACCCTGTTTCTAAAGCATGAGCACAAAAGGTTTTCAAAAGGAGTTTCTTATGTAGGTAGACTGAGTCTAGACAAGTTCAGACATGTTCCTGGCTATACTATCACATAACACTGAAGAGCTGCAGTCAACACCTGGAACTTAACTTTACCACAAAAATCACTCCTAAGAGCCCCCTCCCTCAGAGCTGCGGTGCTGGATGTGCCCGGGTGTGCAGGCAGCCGGCCCTGCATTGCATAACATCTGGAGGGGGGAAGGGAGCCGCGGGAGTTAAGCATGCCATTTAATGGAGGGTGGATTTTTATCCTAGATGCAATGGCAGCAAAATTCCCTCCCAACGACGATGCTTGGGTTTTACTCCCGAGGAAGAAATGGTTCGGTGCCAAAACATCTTTTGGAGAAGTTCGCTTTTGGCCTAAAGACAAAAGCAAAAGCTCAACCTCTCACTCTAAAGCCTCATAACTTCTAATGAAAAATAAATAAGTAGATAATAAAGAGGAACAATGTGTACCTACCGCCTTTAAAGAACGTACAGCCGGGACTCTCAAAAAGGGCAAAGTGAGATTTATGTAGCAGAAAGCGAAGAAGTTGGAACAGCCCACAAACAGAACTCAATGTGTAATTAAAAAGAGGCAGAACTCTAGGAAAGTGTTTAATAAATAAGAGGGAAAAGACAACTCAAAGTGCCTAACTTGTATTTCTTGAAGATCAAGAAACAGCCTCAGAAACTTAGAATGCATATATATGTTCTACCTGAAGCATTTTTGCAATATTGTTAATAAAACCAGCTGGCAGCTTTTTTAGTACTGTCCCAAGTCTGCCAAAACTCTGAAACACATTGAGCAACTCCAGGTGAACTGGAGGGAAGTGGACAGACTTTTAAAGGCTATTTACAAGTATCCATATTGCTCCAGTCAACCCCTAATTTTCTTCCCCAAATTGGCTGAACAAGCTATTTTAAATTAACTTCCCTATTTCAGCAGAACTGCAAATTCACTTTAAATACAACAAATACAATTAATAACAGTACTATTGGAAATATTCTGTCAAAATGCAATAAATCTCAGATTAATTACTACACAACTTGTTAAAGTCATACAACAGGGAAGTAACTCCAGGTCTGGCCATCACATAATTATTGCCAAAGAGCAGCTTGCCACACTTGTGAAAAAAGTTCTAGTGAAAATTATTTATGCCTTTGTTAATTAACCCATACATGGACATCGCTTATAAGAACCCAGGCTACCAAGTGAGTGCACTTCTCTCACCCCTGCTGTGAACTCCCTCACCATTTCCTGCAGATGAACATTAATCCTGATGCAGAGGGTGAAGGGATCATCACTGCAGAAAAGCACCATACCTTTAACGAAGGGAAAAGTGTTTTGATAGTGTCATCCAGATAAATTATTTGCAGGACAGACTAATGATAGAAGATTCTGACCCTAAAAACAAGCTTACTGCCTAACATCACCTGGGGCGGCGTGGATTACACAGGGTCCCTCAACATAACAAAGGAAAGGTGTTTCCCAAAGAGGAAAATGTACCTTGATTGCAGCATTTTATAAGGAGGGAAAGCAGGGTTAGTATATTCAGGTCGATAGCCCAAAGGCCATGCTAAGAAGAGGTGAAAGCTGGGGAATGGGACAAAAACACAGCAGCAGAACTGCAAACTGTACAAAACCAGGCACAACAAATCATACCACGGGGCAGGAAAGCAGCACCCTGGCAAGAACACACGAGAAAAACGAGCAGCACCTGTCAGCATACCTAACAGGTCCTGGCTGCCGAAGGGTGAACCCTCACAGGCTTCAGGCCCACTCTTAAGAGTAATCACACTACAGCCTGTGCTAATTTTCACATACTCTTGTATACATTACACCAACTTAACAGATTTCCCTTTTACACAGCCCCATCCATCTACAAGACTTATTAACTAATACTCAAAATTTGAAAACATGTTTTCAGAACCAAACTAGCCACTGTAGTGGGCAATTAAAGCTATTTCAATCACTTAAGATTTTCTTCCATTGTAATTAAAAGATTTCCTTTAAAAAAGCAATTGATTATAAGGTTGTATTTGAGATACTGTTACTTCGAAAAGAAATTAAATACTCCTGAAAAAGAAAGCTTCTTCAGCACAAACCAGGAATACTGTGGTTATACATAGTATCTTCACGAGTAACTTTCAGGTTGAGCTCTGCTAAGCTTTCTGCTCTCCCAGGGAACATCACAGAAAAAAACCCATCGGTATTACACTGCAGTGTCAGTAGTTTTATTCATATTATCAACATGTGAATAAAGTGGGAAAGTATCTTCTGCTGTGAAACACTTCTCCAAAGCAAACTCCCAAACTCCTCAAGAAAGACCTTCTTTCACATTGTATCAGCTTACAAAGCACATGGCATTATTTGCTATTCCCTCACTCCCTCTGCAGATGCAATTTGCCAATATAATTCAATGTAGAGCTGTAGAAAGGGGGAAATGAAACCAAAAAGGTGACAAAATTGTCTTATTACTGTTTCTTAGTTCAACAGTTCCACACAAGCTTTTTTCCCAACTGTTGATATCAAGGCCTTCACTTGGATTTCAGGTTTCAAACCTGAGGTTTCTGGATTTGATGCTGTAGTACCTACAACTTCGCTAAGTAATCTTCCAACAATCTCTGAAACAGAAAACACTTCATTCTCCTGCATCCATCCCAGTGAAGAGTTGCAAACCTAACGAGAGGGTCACATTGTGGCTACTGCCCTACAATAACAGCAAAACTGTCAGAAGTAGTTTAAAAGAGGCAAGTGGTAATGACGAGTCAAACCCCACAATTCAGACAGCAGCATTTTCACAGCTTTCTTTCAGTCACTGGGCTCTCTGTACCACTAACACTCCTGGTTTCTGTTTTTCATCATTACATTGCATATCTTCCACAGTTTTCTCCAGGTGCATCCTCCCTGATAACCTGTACCTGCATTTTTCCTAAGGCAGTGACGCAAAGCCTTTATAAAGCCAAAATACACGTCGAAAACCAGAGTATTTAGAGAGACACCCCTAGTTAGCCAGCAGATGCTAAGTTTCTGCTAAACACCAAGGTAACTTTCACGTGGACACCACAGTAGCTTTAAGACTTCCATACGGCCTTTCTACCACAATTCTCCCTCCTTCCGAAGCCTGCTTTAGGGTCCAGGGCACCATAAACCATTCCTGAATTCCGCTCATCCTCCCGTTCCGCAGGGAAAGCGCCCTTTGAGAGCTCCCGGGTCCACTGGATCACATGCCCCCCCCTCCTCCTATCAATTAGTCACTCTTTAACAGCTTCGCAGCCCTTTGAACCGACGAGCTCCACGAACAGGCAAAAAAAAAAAAAAAAAAAAAAAAAAAATCACAACTCCCGAGAGCTGGAGCCGGGCGGCGAAGCCCACCGAGCCCCTCCGCAGCCCCGTCCCGCTCCTCTCCTCCCCCCGCGCTGCCATGATCGCTCCCTCCCCACCGCACACCCCACCGGCCGCTCGCCCCGCCACGGCGGGAGGGGAGGGGACAAGGGGGGGGCCCCGCAACAAACACCGCCTCCCCTCCTCCTCCTCCTCCTCCTCCTCACGGCAGCTCCCCCTCATCCCCATTCCCCCCCCCCCCCCCCTCCGGCGGGGCCCGCGGGCGGCGGGACGGGCCTGCCACCCCCTGAGGCGGCGGAGGGCGGGGGGGAGGCGGCCGGCCCGGCCCGGCCCGGCCCGGGACGCGGCCCCGCAGCACCGGGCGGCCTCCCGCCCTTCCCCTCCGCCGCCCCAGGGCCGGCGGCCTCTCGCCGCTCCCCTCCGAGGCCCCGGCCCCCCCGCACCAGTTGGTCATGTCGAGGAAGAAGGCGCAGCCCGCGGGGCTGAGCTGGAAGCCGAGGAGCCGCTGGAACTCGCCGATCAGCACGTCCTTGTCGGTGGTGCCCAGGCAGCTGAACTTCTGCATCAGCTCCGCGTCCAGGTCCACGTCCATGCCCTCCATGGCGCCCGGCGGTTCCCCGCCGCCCCGGGGCCGCCCCGCTGCCGCCGCCGCCGCCTCAGCGCCGCATGTGGGGGGGGGGGGGGGGGGGGGGCGAGGGGGGAGCGCGGGCACGGCGGGGGGCGGGGGGGAGGGGAGGGGGCGCGGGCGACGCCAGCCGCTGCCCGGCACTGCGCAAGCGCCGCCCCGCCTCGCGCGAGGGGGCACGCGGCCTGTGACGCCACCGCGTCTGGCGTCACCCCACGCGCGGCGTGAGGGAGGAAGAGGGAGGGGGGGGGGGGGGGGGGGAAAGGAAAAAAAAAAAAATTAAAAAAAAAATTAAAAAAAAAGGGTGGAGCGTCGGCGGCGCGATCCGCCCCCGGTGGCAGGAGAGCAGCGAAGGGGGGCGGGATATGTAAATGAGAGTTTTGCATACGCGGGTGTTGCGTCACGGAAGGGAGGGGAAAAATTTGCATAGCCCCCCCCCCAGCCGCGCCCTTCCATATATGGAGGCGGTGCGGGCGGTGAGCGCGGGTGTTTATGTATGCAAATTAGAAATGGGCGGGGCGAGCTGTGACCTCAGACGGCTCTATGCAAATGAGGGGGCGCAAGGCCTGCTGGGTGGGGGTGCTAGCGCAGGCTCGGCGCCTCGCCGAGCGTTTGTTTTTGTTTTGTTTTGTTTTGTTTTGTTTTGTTTTGTTTTGTTTTTCCCCCAAAATGACGGTTTTCCCGCAGTTTTCAGCCACTCGTGACCCGCCGGCACCGGGGGCGGACACACGACGCCTTCTGTCCGTTAATTTTATAATGTCAATAAAACTTTGTTTTTTTTTAACGCCAACCTGCTGCGTCACGTGAGGATTTTTCCTTTCCCAAGCGCAATCCCGGCGCGCCCCCCCGCCGCGGCGGGACCCAACGGGCCTCACCGGGGTGCGGGGGGTGGGGACACGGTGCCGCCCGTGATCCCGGTGCCCAGCTCTGACGTAGCTCGTACGTGGGCAAAGCGTGGCGTGACCGGGGGCGCGGCGGAAGCCCCGCCTACGAGGCGGGAAAAGCGAAGCTGCTCCTCGGCCTCTTCCTGTCCCTCGCGGGTCGCCGTCGAGCCCGGCAGCGGAGAGAGCGTCGCGAAGGGAGCGCGTCACTTCCGGGCGGCGCCGGCGGCGGGCAGCACCATGCCCAAGTGAGCGCGGCCGGGGGGGGCCGGGACTGTCCGGGAGGGTTTGGGGGGGCCGAGGAGGGGGTCGGTGACCCCGGCTGCATCGGCGGAGGGGATGTGGGGGGGGCTCGGGGTGCCTGTGTCAGCCTCTTCCCCCCGCCTCCCCCGGGCACGACCCTGCAGCCGCTGTGACGGGTCGCGGTCTAACGCTCGCAGTACAAAGCGGTTTCTTAATAAATTTCTCAAGAAGAGTTTTCTTAATAAGAGTTTTTCCCTCTTCAGGTTTTATTGCGATTACTGCGACACGTACCTCACCCATGATTCCGTAAGTACTGAATCCTCCGCTTTAATCTCTCTCTGTTGTATCAAGAGCATCAGATTAAAACGGATGTAGGCTAAAACCAGGTTGCCAGAGGTAGTGTGTACGTCCTTGGTCTTTCCTACTTCTTAGCCAAAAAGGACAAGAACATCAAGTGTGAGCAGCGTTCAGGGGCAGCCAACACAGTGGGCTGCCTGCAAGTTAGTAGGAGGCAGCTGCCTGGGTGTTAGGGCAACCTCTTCTACTTAAACTGAAGTCTTAATACTTATACATAAGTATTATGCATATACAAATACTTATACATAAGTATTATACACAGAGGTTTTGCACATCATCCATTCTCTGACTAGGCACAGAAACCGAGCTGGTTTATTACTGCTAAATTATATGTGTTTCAAATGATACAACAGTTCCAGGAAACTTTAGGGTTAGGTGATGTTATCTAAGCTTTGGGTTTACGTGATCTTTCTCAGCCGTCCGTGAGAAAAACCCACTGTAGTGGCCGAAAACACAAAGAGAATGTGAAAGACTACTATCAAAAATGGATGGAGGAACAAGCTCAGAGCCTGATTGACAAAACAAGTAAGGTTAATCCTTCTGTGACCCTGGATTGCTCTCCTGTTACTTCCCTTGTCTTTCCTCTAGCTGCTTTTTTTTTCGTGCTGATTCTCCCTCACTTCCCTGCTGAGTCTGTGCTCTGTGACTTATGAGTGAAAACTTTGCTTAGAATCTGAATCTTGAACTTGTCAGAGCGTGGGCTTCCCTGTAAGAGACCGAGGGCCCTGCCCATGGGGTCATTGCAAGCAGGCATTGCGCTGCAGGGGTTGAGAAGGTTGTGGAAGCCACCACCTTTAGCACTGCTGGTGACATCGTGCAAGGTCACATAACCCATTTTTGCTTTTTGGTAGTAGCACGTTTATGTAAAGAGCATGAATAAGAAATCCAAAAGATAGGAAAAATGTATGTGAAAATGCATGGATTTTTACATTTTTTAAAAAATGCCATAGCTGTTTGTCCTCAGTTCCCTAGGATGTTGATTTTTTTTTCTTTTTTTTTTTTTTTTATTATTCCTCTCTTGCTATTGAAGGCTTGAATAAAGTGCTGAAGTGTTTCCCCTATCAGTTTGTAGGGTTCTTTTCCTCTCCCTTGTCCTGAATAATGGTTCTTTTCTCTGAGAAAAGGAATACAAATGCGAGATTACCTGCATGGCAACTTTCTTTAGATCATAGGATATCTCAAGTTGGAGGGGACCCATAAGGATCTTTGAGTCCAACTCCCTGCTCCTTGCAGGGCTGCCTAAAGCTAAACCATATGACTCAGAGCTCCAGTGATGTCTGCTAGGCTCAGTGCTGTGCCCGCTTCCCTGGGGAAGCCTGTTCCAGTGACCAAACTCCCCCTCAGTGAAGATCCTTTTCCTAATGTCCAGTCTGGACTTCCCCGACACAGCTTCATTCCATTTCCTTGTGTCCATTTTCCTCGTGATGCTTCCAACTTTCATGTCTTTTGCCTTCCTTCTAGTTGATACCAGTCTTTTGAATTTCTTCTCTTCCCTTTCACATGTTTTTCATGCTTTTTGTCACCTACCTAAGTCATTGTCTTATTACCATTTTCAAGATGCATGTCTTTACCTAATGATCCCAGGTGAAAGTTGCAGCTGAAAATCACGTGATGTATTTTCTCCACCATCCACCTTCCTGTTAGGTGTGTGAAATTCATCAAGGAGCTATCTAGTCTCAGCTGGAGTAATTACTGTAATAACTGTCTCCAAGAATATCAGGTCCTTCCGCCAGGACAAGCAGCATAAACCAGGGATTTGTTCCAGAGTTAGAACAACTGAGCACGCAGCATGACATGACGTGACGTGACGTATGCTCTGACCGCGTGGCATGAGAAGGAAGATTGACGCAGGAGCTTCCTCAGCCTAGTAACTGGTTTTTCTCCTGGGATTCTTTCTTTCCTTTTTTTTTTTTCTTTTCCCCCCCAATGTAGCGGCTGCATTTCAGCAAGGGAAAATCCCACCTACACCGTTCTCGGCACCACCTCCCGCAGGAGCCATGATACCACCTCCTCCCAGCATCCGTAAGTCTGAACTGGACCCTATTGACTGGGATGGCAGCCCTCGGGCTGTGTTGCATGTTTCCTGGACTTGTAAAGAGAAGTCCTTTTAGCTTGAAATCAAGCTCAGGTGTTTTGACCTTGTGAATACCAAAATGTAAGAGAATGCTTTGGAAAAGTGTTTCAGCAATTATTTTAATCTTTAGTTTGCCTTGTTTTAGTAATACTGAGTATGTTAATAGAAGGGTGTGCCTTCTTATTACTTGGTAGCTGCCATGTAGATAACTTCATTAAACTTCCAGTGTGGGGTTTTTGGTTTGTTTTGTTGTTGTTGTTTTTTTTGTTGTTGTTGTTTTGGTTTTTTTTTATTTTTAAATAGGATTGATAACCTTTTTTTGCACTTGAGCTGGCAAACAGCTGAGAACCTTTTCTGCTTAGCGTAGTGCTGTCGGAACCGACAGTCATCCGCATTAGGAATGCAAAGTTGGAAATAACAGCTAGAATATTCCCTTTTTGGCACCTGAAGTCAGAGCTGAAACTGAAAATTATGTCAGGCAGTCGTAAAACGATAAGACATCTTTATTACTAAAACTTCCTGTAAAGTTGAGTAACTATTTTGCATTGCACGTTGTTGATGAATGTGAAAGCAGCCAGATGCATAACCAATCTGTGTATGTGTTCAGCTGGCCCCCCGCGGCCCGGCATGATGCCGGCCCCTCACATGGGCGGCCCGCCAATGATGCCAATGATGGGCCCACCCCCACCAGGAATGATGCCGGTTGGACCCGGTAAGTCTGGAAATTGGTAAATCTCTAACTGCTGTACTGCGTGGTCTGGTTTGCAGGGTGCTTGGACTGTATTTTCTGTCTCGTTGGGCGAGAGAGCTGTGAAAGGAGCACGGTGGAAAATGGGAAGCAGCTGCAGTTCTTGGGTGCTGGCTGTAGGGATGTGCTCTAGTTGATAGCTCGCGTCACTTCAGACGTTGTATTAGACACAGCTTGGATGGACAGCCCCGAGTGTCAAGCTGTGGAAGTATTTCAGTTTGCATATACTGCATACACACGTTTGTTGATCCATTATCCTCTGCATGGTGAGACATAAAACAGTCTTTAAAATGGTAATTAAAGTTCTTTTACTATTTGTTGAGAGTTACTAGTCCATCTGTACAGTTGTAATTATCACTCTGGTAAACTGTAGCTTTTCTACCTCTACCCTTAGCAGTACAATCCATAATTGTTAAGGAATTCTGTGTTCGTAGTGCTTATGTTTTTTGCACAAGGGATACTTTTCAGCACTAGATGAATTCTGTTGTTTAAAATGTTTCAAGATAATGTGTTCCAGAGAAATTATGTGCCTTAAAAAGCTTTTTTTCAGAACTGTAAAGGCAAACTAAAATGTCTTCAGCCCATTCCACTTTTGAGCTTACTGGCATTTGAAGAATTCTCAGAGGACATCTTACTGAAGCAGTTACTGGAACAAATCTAAAGGAATACACGCATGCGCACTAAAAGTAGTGAAGTGTCTTTGCAATTATTGTCTTGCTGGTAGAAACTGTTCTTTAAGTGTGTTTTAAACACGCAAAATAAGTGCATGATATGCAGTACTAGGCAGTATAATGGCTGCCTGAAAATAAATGGAGAAGTTGGATGGAAACCATGATTTCAGTGCTTTTTAGTAGAGCACCTGCTTTTTTTCATAAAACTGTTACCCAGCTGTAAGAGGTGCATTTTTTTTTGTTGCTTTTTGTTTTGTTTTGTTTTTGGTTTTTTTTTTTTACACACTGGAGGACTTTGCATCACCCTTTTCCAAATGAACTTTCCAATTCGGTGATTAAGCTAGTGTCTCTTGTGTGGCTGAAAAGAATTTATCAGTGAATATTGTCAAAAGCAGGTGTATAACCTGGGAGCCTTGGTTCTTCCTCTATTAATTGCTAATACCCTACAGGGAAATGTAATCCATCTCTGTCAGCTTCCAGATCAAAACTTACACACTTGTAAAATGAAAGGTCCCTGGAGGGATGGGGGCAGAGCCTGCACACTGTATCGATGTGACTCGGCAGTTGCTGCTCCCAAGAGCTCTTCTCTAACATCCCCTCTTTCCCCTTGTAGCTCCGGGGATGCGGCCGCCGATGGGAGGACACATGCCGATGATGCCAGGGCCCCCGATGATGAGACCACCCTCCAGACCCATGATGGTGCCAACCAGGCCGGGAATGACCCGTCCAGACAGATAAAGGTGGAAAAGGAGCTACCTTTTTTTTTTTTTCATATTACAATCTTCCATGTGATAAAATGCCATAGACCTATGTCCTTAGGATTTTGTATTAAAACAGTGTGTAGAAGAGATCAGCTGTTACTTCAGACTGCAGACAGTCTGACCTAGATGCACACTGGACTGATGCTTTTGTACCTGGTCCGGGGGTTTTGGTTTTTTGTTGTTGTTTGTTTGTTCCCCACCTCCCCATTGAATCGTAAAACACAACAATAAAACATTGATGCTGATTTACATATGGAGAATCTGAGCCTTACTCTGCGTGTGGCTTTTCTGCCTGGCAGAAAGAGATGTCAGTTTTCTTTGTTCCCTCTCTGTCTTGCACAGAATTTTTCAGCATGTTTTTTTTTTTTTCTCCGTAGTCCTTAGGTAGTCTCTTTTTTTCATGTAACACCCCTTGAGGTGTATTACTGTCTGCATTTTGAATTCGTTTCAAGACAAGTATGTGTGTTTTTAATAAAAATCAGAAAAAGTGACATCAGAACAGACTTCAGTGCTATCTTCAGCTGAGGGGATTGCAACATTAAATTACTTCACGAGCACAAAATAGGATGAATTTAAAAAAATGTTGATTGTCCACTGAGGGAAGCGAGGAGATGCTGTTAAGAGGCTACTTGTAGTAATTGTTTTGATGCTGCCAAACAGATTTCTGCTTTTCTACTGCTACTGAGGTGTTTGTGTGGACACGTATAATTATGTTATTGGAGTTGTTGAGTCAGTAGTTATTAACGCTCAGTTCCCTTCTGAGCATAGAGGGATGTGTTGCTGAAAACATATCCCAAGCCCTTTAGTTTATTAAAAGGATTTTGCTTTTGATGAGCCGTACATATTGTAGGTGCACAATTCCAATTGAATTAAAAGAATTTATTCTGTTCGCAGAAGGGACTGCATGTCGGTTGTCATCCATTTCAGTCTGCAGAAGTGTCCGACTCATTCTTGACATATTTCCATCTAGTACGAAAGCGTGGGAGTCATTTGCATCTTACAAGAAAGTGTTTGCTTAGCAGAAATGCGAGGGCTGCTTTTCCAAGTTCCTGTCTGCTATGGGACAGGACAGGCCAATAATTTAGAGGAGTTCATATTTTTAGGAGTTGGTGTGCTTTCAACGGTCCCCTGTACAGAACGTGGTCTAGTTGAGACATCAAATATTTAATAGCTGTGTTCAGCAAACAATGAGATGAGCCAAAAGTTGGAGAAGCTAGTTAAAAGTTTCTATAATAAACCGTACTGGGGTCGGCAGCTGCAGCACGGAGCACTGGGGCTGGACTGGTGCAGAGGTGCTGCCACACCGGTGTGGGGGGTTCTGCTGCTCTCGAGTTTCCCCTGTGGGACAGCAAAGGGGTCGTAGCGCAGCCTCGTCACCCATGTTGGACACCGCGTGGGCCACGAGGAGCAGAGATGATTGCACTAGTGTGTATCTTGGAAGGTGGAATGCATCTCCCTGATGAATAATCTGAGCATCTTTCAGCTTTACGCTGAAGCTGGATTGGTTTGACATCAACCATACAACACGCATCGTCAATGTGTATTAATGATTTTCTCCTGGGGAAAAAAATAGGTGGGACTTAGTGATGGTCAGCACTGGGCTTTGATAAAAGTTCAAAGCTTGCATGTATGCCACTTGAGTTCCGCAGCCAACTGTCAGATTAAAGCAGAATGTGCTTGGTAAAGTACAAAGCACGTGGGTTTCTTGTTGTGGGGCTGTTAAAGGCGTGACTGATCCCTGTAAGGCTGCGGGGGGTAGGCTGGGCTGGCACAACAGTGAAACCCTTTATCTGGGGCTCCCTTTGCTGAGCATGGCCTTCGGAAGCAAAGCACTCCCTTGTAATCCCAGTTGAAGTCCCCCACAGCGCGTGAAATGGCCCGATTCGGTGTTGTCCATCGAGTCACAAATGAACTAAGTCACACAGAAACTGCTGGAAACAAAGATTAATTTTGTTTTCTTCCAAGCAGCCTCCCTGGTCACGCTGTTTTATGTTAGGTATTTTATTTTTGCAGTGCGAGCGCCTCTTTTTTAAAAAAAAAAAAAGTATTTTTCGCTGACGCGGGGTGGTTTTAGGAAGGGAGCTGGATGAAGAAGGTGCGACGCAGCTTTGTGTCTCGGCGGCTCCACGCGCGTGAATCATCAACGCTTTGAAAGCGGCTCGTTAAACCTGCCCGAGCCCGCCGGCACCGCCGCTGCCCCTTTGCTGTCGTTGCTTTTAGCCCCTGCCCGGGGTTTGGGGGGGGAGGGACACACGAACGGCACGGACCGGGTGTCCCGTGGGGTCGCGCCCACGCGTGGAGCGCAGCGCGGGCCGCCAGGGGGCGCGGCGGGGCGGTGGCGGCGCGCGGGGGCCGGCGGGAGGCGGCGGCGGGGCGGGGCGGGGCGGGAGGCGGCGGCGGCGCCGCGATGGGGTCCCGCCGCCCGCGGCCCTGAGCCCCGCGGCATGGCCGGCATCATCAAGAAGCAGATCCTGAAGCACCTCTCCCGGTGAGGGCACCCGCGGCCGGTCCTTCCTCCTCCTCCTCCTCCTCCTCCTCCTCCTCCTCCTCACCCCGGGGGGCTGCGGGTGAGGGAGGGCGCGGGCCTGAGGCAGGGCGGTGCGGGAGGGCCCGGCTCTGAGGGGCCGCCCTGGGGCTGGGGGTGGGAGCGGGGGTCTGAGGGGGGATCGGAGGGAGCGGGCCCAGCCTCCCTCCCCTCAGGGCCGCGTCCTGTGTGTGTGTGGGGGGTTCAGCCCCCTCAGACCCCCGCGGTGTGCGGGAGCTGCGGTGGAGGTTTCCAGCCCGGCCTCGGCCCTCGCCGCTGCCGGTTTTGCTTCAGTGCCGGGAAACAGGCGGCTGGGGGGTGGCTGGTGGTGCTGGGGGGCTGCTTTTGCTGAGCCCTGGGGATGGCTGAGCGCCTGGGCCGCTTCTGGCGCTGGCTCCGGCTCGGCTGGGAGCTGGTAACCGTGAATAAAAGTTCAGGGGATAAGAGGACAATACGGACAGCGGAAGGCACCGAGCCCGAGGGCAAGAAGGAATGCTGTAATACCTGATGCGCTGAGCACATGCTCAGGCACTTGGTTGGTGTTTTCGTTGGTGTTTCGTCATTTTCAATGAAGTTCATTAAAGACACTGAAAGGTGTGTTGAGGAAGACCGGCTGGTGCTTCGTGTGTGAGACTGTGAGTCAGTAAATGCAGCTCCAGCTGTGGCTCTGTCGCTGACGTGGGGGTTGACCTCGGGCAAATCGTGGTGCCTCAGTTTCCCTGCCGTTTGAAAGAAAAGAGCCGTGTGAGAGCTAAGGGTTCTTGTCTTGTCTGATGGCCATGGGCATGTCCTCCCTCTGCTGAAAGAGCAGAATGATATGAGATATAAAGGTGGCATATCTCAGAGGATACTGGTGAAGTCAGAGCATTGCACAGTGCTTTTCCTCTCTGTGCTTCATGAGCTGCAGATGATCAAGCCTTTTCCATTTTTACTGGTAGAGAAGCCCAGATAGGAAGTGAGGGCCTTACGTGGCATCAGTGCTGGAGCAAGGAGTTAACACCTGCAAATCCTGGCTCTCTGAGGCTTCTCTGGTAGTAAGTCCTGAGAGTTTCTGGAGCCTCAAAAGACTCCCCGCAAACTTTAAGAGAGCAGTCTCCTCAATAAAGTGTCTGTCTGCGGCAGTTCTGAGTCACTACTTGCTCAATACTCCAGCTTTCTAGGCACTGTACCAAAAAGGAGTCTAATAGAGCTTGCTGCTTGATCTGTTCAGTGTGCTCATTTAAATGAATTTCTGCTAGACCTGACATCACAAATCTCTAAGCTTTCTGTCTCTTTCCACCTCAAATCGGCATGTCATGCTCACTGTGAATTCGGTCTTCTTGTCAGGAGGCACTGAAGTATTTATAACAAGGAGAGGTGGATGAGAGCAGTTATTAATGGAGGCTGAAATAGAGATGGGCTTTATTCCTATGTACCGCTCTTTACATGATGAAAGAGTGTATGTGTTCTTAGGGATAATTCTCTTTATTTAGATAAATATGCTTTTCTTGATGGTGCTTTTACTTAATTTTTCCTTTCAGTCTCTCTTACCTTGCTCTGTTACAACATGTTCCTGTTCAAAGTGCCCCCTTTTTTCCCTTCTGATCAGGTCAGTTGTTAGTGTTCACCTGAGTCTCCTTTGTGTGGTTCCAGGAAGAGCCAGGGAGTCACAAGAAATTCTGCAGCTCTACCTGTTTTCCTGCTAGCAGGGCTTTGTCATTTGGGGTGGTTGGTTGGATCCTGCCCCTCTCTCGCATAAGTATTGTGGATGTTTTGCCGAAATGCATTTTGAACACAGTTTAATGTTGTCTGAGAAAGATGATGTTTTTTCATTTCTGTTTTGTTTCCCCCAAATACCTCAGATTCACACTCCCTTTGGGTCTTTTTCAGCTATGCTCATTTGCCTGGAAGAATTTTGCTACTGAATCGTTAATCTGTCTTTATTTTCTGCTTTCAGTTTGCATATGAAATAATTCCTTGTTTCTCTTGTTATGTCTTCATTTGAAGTCATTTCTGCCTGGGGTGCGTTTTTGTTTCTTTTCTATCTGGAAATTTGTAAGGAAAGGTCACAAGAGACAGCAAGATCAGGGAAATATGAAAGAGTTATTTCATACCAACTGTTCAGATTACATGAATCACATGTCTAATAGGATGACAGTGGTCACTTGCGGTGATCTGTAAAGCTGGGCTTTGCCCTTGGTGACAGAGCTGAGTTATGAATGTATTTTAGAAGGCTTAGCCTCTGTTGTGCTTTAGCAGCTTAAATTCCTAGAGCAGAAGAGCCTAAAACCTTGCAGTGCTTTCACCATCTGTGCTTTTCACTCTTTTGTCCTATATATAGCTTGGAAAAGAAAACAGATTAGGTGGTTTCACTTTTTGGTTCTTCTCCGCTGGCACATGGCTGCAGTGCTGGGGTGGCAGATTCTGCAGGCGATTGTTTATAACCGAACATCAAACTGTTATAGCTGGGACAGAGCGCGCTCCCTACGAGCTGTCTGAAGCATCAGCTGCTTGCCGTGTGTTTGAACTTGAATCTGGTTTGAATTCCTCCAAGGCTGTATAACAAGATCGGTACCCAGGTAGTGTTTACCAGCCTGTAATTATTAATGGAAGTACATCTATTGCTTTAAAATACAAACAGTAATTTGCATTTAACTCTTTCTGGTTTTTTTTTTTGAAAGTAGCTGCTTCTTACTGTCTCTTTTGGGGGTTGTGGTTTTTTTTTTTTTTTTTTTTTTTTTTTTTTAAGTACTGCTCAGTGCAGCTGTAGTAGATATGTGATCTCAGAGTATTATAAAGGTGTAAAGGTGGTATCTATCCCCATTTGGTAAACAGGGAAACTGTGACAAGCCAAACTTACTTAATATGACACTACAGGATTTGAGTTCTCACCACAGCAGTGGAAATCCTTATCAAAATTATTTTTATTTAGCTTCACTGTGAAGCTTTTATCCACTGCTGCATCTGACAACTGCTTTGTCACACTTTATATTGTTATGTGTTAAAATGTGCGAGCTTGTGCAGTAATAGGCCATCTAATTGTGTACATTACATGGTTTCCAGAGGAAATGCAGTATTTAATCCTCCTGTTTGGAAGAAAATAATAAAAATTATGTGGAGAAAATAATCAGATGATATCTTTACTTGTTCCAATTCCAAAGGGCCCATGTGAAGGAGTCACTGAGTCAGAAGCCTCTGAAGGAAATAAAAGCTGGTGTCAGCAGGGGAGCTGGCGTGGGGTTCTGGAAGCAGGTTTGGATGCAGGGGAAGGAGACCACGAGTGTATCTAGATTTGACAGGAGCCCTGAAGAACTGCAGCTGAGGAGGAACTTCAGGAATCTCTGAAAGTAGGGTGAGAAGGAAGCAGAGAAGAAATGAGAGAAGTTGGCTGAAGTAACAGCATGGCTGTCACTGAGAAAATACAGATAAGAACCAGCACGGGGAAACGAGACCTGTTTGCAGAGGGAAGAGTGTGGGGCTTGAGCCACCAGTCCAGGCAGCTGGCCCAGTTGATAACATGTGCATGACAAATACAGGGGATACTGGGCTGGTGGCTTGGTCTTTGCTAGAGCTGTGCTTTCAAAGCTATGTGCACAGAGGCCCTTTATTCCTGCATTTATGAAGTACTCGAGTGCCACTGTGGTATTTGCTCTGTTTTATTCCCAGTCTATTACACAGGATTACCAGACATGTAGGATCTCAGCTGTGGTTTCATGTGATGGTCAGGACAGTATCTGCAAGGCTCTATGTTGCTGTGGAGCAAGACTGGGAACTGTGGAAGGGATTGAGACTGTTTGTAGCAAGGTTTTCTGTGCCATATTATACACTGCTTTTCTTCTGTTGGTTGGTTGGTTGGTTTCCTCCTTTCCTGGGTTTTGGAGGTTGCTGAACAATGGGCAACGTTTTGGACAGCACAACCTTTCCAGTGAAGTTTGAAGCCAAATTATCTTTGAGAGGTGCAAGGTGGTATAGCCAGGTTTATCAATTGTGCCATCAATTGTCACTTCTCCATCCCCATGTCATATGGAAGAAGACAAGGCATGGCAGAGGTTGGCAGAACTGTCTTTCACAGCACAGTATTAGAGCCACGGTTTTTGATAAATATGATCGGCTTTAGAAACATAATTTTAAAAAAAATCCTAGAAAACAAAACAGTTCAGTAGCACATGCAGGATGTAGTGCTTTGATGCTTATAGATGTAGGTCAAGTGTGCAGCCAGAAGAAACAGCATCATTTAACTCTTCATAAATTTTACTGCACCTTAGCACAGGCTTTCTTCTCAGTTCCCAGTGGTTTAGGCCGTATATCGCTTTTTCCAGACGAGATTGCCTTGACTCCTCCCCTCTTCCATTTGCAATTGTACCTAGTCCTTGCAACAGATAAAACCACTGCTAGTAGATAAGAGAAAGTATCAGGAAAGCCTATAGTGTATCTTTAGTTTCTTCTAGATTGATTTAGCAGTTAGGAACACGTGGGTGTCACAGAGTGCGCTGAGCTAGGAATGCAGAAGCTTCTGTGGGCTGATATTTCATAACTTAGATGTAAGAATCTCAGAATCTTCTTGGCCTTAAAAATGCATTTGGTGTCACCCCTTCCGGGCAGTTATGCTATTTCTGTGCCACGGGCAAAGAAAGAATCCTGGGCTGCATTAAGAGAGGTGTGGGCAGCAGGTCGAGGGAGGGGATTGTCCCCCTCTGCTCCGCTCTGGGGAGACCCCCCTGCAGTGCTGGGGCCAGCTCGGGGGCCCCCAACAGCAGAAGGACACGGAGCTGCTCGAGCGGGGCCAGAGGAGGCCACGGAGATGCTGGGGGGGCTGGAGCAGCTCCCCTGGGAGGCCGGGCTGAGAGAGTTGGGGGGGGTCAGCCTGGAGAAGAGAAGGCTCCGGGGAGACCTTCGTGCGGCCTCCCAGGGCTTAAAGGGGGGACAGGAAAGGTGGGGAGGGACTTTGGGTCAGGGGGTGTGGGGATAGGATGAGGGGGAACGGTTTTGAACTGACAGAGGGGAGATTTAGATTAGATCTAAGGAAGAAATTCTTCCCTGTGCGGGGGGGGGGGGGGGTGAGGCGCTGGCCCAGGGTGCCCAGAGCAGCTGTGGGTGCCCCCTCCCTGGAAGGGTTCAAGGGCAGGTTGGACGGGGCTGGGAGCACCCTGGGCTGGGGGAAGGGGGCCCTGCCCAGGGCTGGGGTGTGGGACTGGATGATCTTTAAAGTCCTTTCCAACCCAAACCGTTCTGTGATTCTATGAATTCAGAGCTGGCTCTACGCCCCAGAACTGCTCTCTGCCATGTGAGCCCTGACTGTTCTGTAACATTTCTGGATTAGCTCTTCAGTTAGTCTTGGAGCTGTTTGTGTCTCCATGCTCAAATGTACGTGATCTCCCTGCCTGCCCTCTATCCACCCCCCACCATCAAAGACGTGCTCTCAGGCTAAGATGGGACAAAGGAAGGCCATTGCTGCTGATGGTCATCCTGCTGTTCTAGACTCTGCGGTCAGGATGGCAGAAGTGAGATGTGTTATCCCAAGGAGACCCATCCTTCTCCTCAGAAAACATGGGGACAAGAGGCAGACGTGGTGGTTCTTCAGCCAAGAAAATGGGATTCAGTCTCTGCCACCCAGGAATTGTTGAGATGGGCTCTGTGGCTTGCACTGGGCAGAAGGTCACATCACATTATCAGATATGCATCATTTGCCCAGCACAAAGGGGTGGGAAATTCCCGAAGTCCGAAGAGCACATTTTTCCCCCTCAGTGCTTAGATTTCTTTGCTAAACACTGCAAACTGGAAATCACTGTAAGAAAATACAGTTTGAATTCTCTGGTCTGTTTACTTCTCACTTGTCCTGAAGTGTTTTGCAGCATCGCTGCGTGCTTGAACATTTGAGATGCAGCTGTGCCCTTGCAGTGACAGTCAAAGTGATGGCACATTCTGTGAGTAAAAAGTGTTGGAAACCCTCTGAAAGATCTACTGTCAGTATAAGATGTGTGCTTCCCACCTAGCCCTTCAGGTTTCTCCCAGTTTCTTTCCTGACCTTGATTCTAAATTAGCTGGAAGAAATTTAAAGAGCGTGGTGGGTAGGAAGGAAAGCAAGGAAATGGCACCTGGGAATGGCCTGATGAAGGTACAGAATCATGGAGTGGCTTAGGCAGAAGGGGCCTCTGGACAACCTTTGCCTGTGACAGAGTCTCTTTGCTAGAATTGAGACCAACATTGCGATTTTGGCTTTAGCTGCTTTAGTACCTGCCATCCGTGATCAGGGAAACTTCTACTGCTGAAGACAATAATTTGCCTAAAGTAGCTGTTGCAGCTATAGGAAATATGTGAAACCACAAAGCTGCTAGCAGTTAAAAATTAATGATAAAAAAGCCATTACTTCTCCATCTGCAAAGTATTCTGTTCCTGCTTTTCAGAATATTCTGTTTAGCCAGGTAATAGTTTCTTTGGTGCTCAAGTGCCACAAAGCACGCAAGTTGGAATCCAAAGCATCAAGGCTTGAAAAACAAATCTGGTAGGTAAAGCTCAGAATAACCCCCTCATGCAGCCAGCACTCGGACAAACAATGGTGGAGAAGAGCAGAGGAGGGATGTGGTTGTGTTCTCACACCTGCAAGGGGCTTGCATGCATTTTGACATGACTGAAGAGGACTTAAGCAACAAAAGTAGGTTACAGAGAGCAGGTAACCCAAGTGCGGATGACCTACCTGAACTTTTAAGTTCTACACCTTGATCTTCATGTGGCTGAGCAGCAGGACATGTCTCAAAAGGTGGAAGGGTTTGGGGTCAGATGGGAGATGCCCACAGCTCCCCTGGCACGAGGCTGCGTTGGGCAGGGTGTGTGGTTGGGTCGGGAGTGCAGTCAGCAGTGTGGTGCTTCATGTGGCTGTGGGGAAGTTGCTTAATCATTTGGTGTCATAGTTTCCCCAGTGGTTAAATAGAGAGAATACTAACGAGCCAGTTTGTACATTGCTCTGAAAATAGCCCTGAGAGCATGGGCAAATAGAAGCAGTTTAAGGAAAGAGGTGGAAACAGTTTGCAAGAAACTCTGAGCCAATTTATAAGAAAGAAGCTTTGTCAAGTCTCCTTCCCAGCAGTGGTTGCTATTTTGCAGGCCATTGGGCAGAGCTCCCGAGGTGCTGAGCATTGAACCACTGGTAATAAGTTTGTCTCTTAAGTTCTAACATGATGTGTCTAGCAAAGCATTTAAGGCTAGATACAAGCCCTTTAATGCTGTACTTTGGAAATGTCTTATTTTATTGGATCATTTTGATTTTTACTTATTTAAAATTAGTATTGAGGAATTCTAGATGGAAAGACCGAACCCCAGGCTATTATGGAGTAAAGTAATAAACAGCTCTTACTTCTTTGTTCAAGACAGGGGTGGGAAAATGAGTGTGCACATAGCAGGACGTGGCATTTTCCTTTCACAGAGAGTAATCTCTAAAATCAGAGTTGCTGTGCTGCAGTTTACCGGAAGAACCAAATTGTCAGTGTCACAAAGTGTGTGTCAGCTGCTGGATGCAAGGTGTTTCCAACCACTTCCACTCAGCTGGAGAGAGAAGTGTGTGCCATTTCTGGAATGCTAAATAGACTCTCATTGCAGCAAAAATAAATTGCACTTCAGTAGCTCAGGAGGAGAATGTGGCTGGATATATCCTCGCATCAGCTGCTGGGTTTTGCAGAGCCTTGCACTGGCCACATGGAACCTGTCCACACCGCTGCTGCTCGTCAGACTAAGCGATGGGTCAGGAAAAGGGACTGTTAAACATCACCTCTCCCCTCATCTTATTTCTCCTAGACTCCTTGAGCTCTTACCTCATCTGCAGCTGCTCAGTTGAGTCTTAATTATGTAATAACATGTTATATTCTGCAGGTTGAAAACGAAAATGCAACTTGGATTGCAGGGTGAATAATTACTTAAAATCTGAGCAGTGGGGCTTCTGACTAGTGCACTTATTGATACATTTCTTCTAGTTTTCTTTTGCATGTTATTATTTGCTTGAGGTTTAGTCTTGGGAAATTCCCTGGCAGCTGACAAGGGTTTGCATTCCAGATTTCGGAGCATGGGGCAGTTGGCATTTAAACTTTACTGAGCTTCCAGCTGATGAGCTAGAAATAGCAAAACAGTTCCTTGGTGGAGTTCAGCCCCTGCCAAAAACTCGGCCTCTTTTACTTTCAGATTAGTTTACGGTTTGCTTTACAGGTCTCCTAGCACCAAATTAGTTGACAGTGGGTGTGGTGCAAGAAGTGCACCTAGACTGGAGCCTTTGCAATTTTCCAGTATTCAGAGTGCTTAAGAGTAATTTTTGTTTGGGACAAGAAAATATTCAAACTCCTGAGGACACATGGGGAGGCAGACTTCAGGGAGAAGTGACCTGACATTTGTTCTTTGTGTAATAGATCAGCCTCATTCCTGATCTGTTTGGAAATGTTGATTTTTTGTGCCCCCCCCCCCCAAGTTTAGCTTTGAATTGAATTTCTAAGTTTTTTTTCCTTAACTATGTTGTATTCCAATAGATAACTTGGAGCCAAGACAGCTGATTACTCATAAAGATGTTTTGTGGCCTATGTGAAACTTCATTTGGCTTTGTGTGGTTGAGCGATCCAGTCTTTCATTTAATATAGGTGAAGCTTGGAAAAACAGCTGATAATTTAAAGCCACCAGTGGCACGTGAATACAGGCTCATCAATGCACTTAAATCTACCCTGATAAGAAGCCTACCAGTATAGTGCTAAAGGCTGTTACCAGGTTACATGGTAACGTGTACAGAGTTTGTTGTGTAATTTAAGTAGGGCAAAGTCATCAAGCTTATTGCATTGGGACCTCTTTGTCCACAAAGGAAAATATTATTACCTACCAGTATATCTATGGTACACCAGTACTGTACACAGTGTAAAGCTAGAGTTACAGAGATGATTTTCAATAACAAGACATGGTGCTTTCCATCTTCTAAACAATTGGTTAGTTTGGTATTGATAAGATTCCATTAAATTCTAAATGGCTTTATATTAAGTTGGTATGATAACAACTAGATTAGTACTAGATACCATCTAATCCTTTGCATAGATTAGTCTCGTCTTCCGCTAATTCAGTGTGTTTTTCTTCCTTGTCTGCAGCTCTGAGTCTGTCTTGGGTAGTCCTGTGCATGCTCACCAGACAGATTGTTCCACAGTTACACCAAAAGCTTCAGTAAGCAAAATGGCTTTTCTTCCTGAAAGGACTTTTAGTTCTTCTTCCTTTGTGTCTTCAAGGCAGCTATTTTTTCCCTTTTTACAGAAGTTTTGATCACTTGCCCAGTTTTATTTCCTCCAAAATTATTTTTCACTTTAGACACATATCTTGCATTTAAAGCTTCCGCTGCTGTCATCCCTGAAAGTCTTCTTGTATTTGGAAGTTATTGACTTTTTCTTTCACTAGTCATGAACTGCTTTTTCCAAGTAGACATGCTCTTTGGCTCCTGAGACAAGAATGTTTAATATGAGGGGAAATGTCCCATCACAGATATTTTTGGATTGTACAAGATCTTCCCAAGGAAGATGGAAATCCCATTAAGTGGCTTGTCTGAAACCTAACCAAACAAGACTCTGGGAAAGATTTTGGGTAGGGAGCAAATCCGCATTGGCCAAAATACAGGGTTTTTTCCATGTCTAATTTCTATCCTTCTGCCATAGTTAGATTATGTGTTTGTGTAACAAATTAAAGCAGAAGATCTTCACCTCTTCCCTTGCTGTTACCCTTACCAAGGTAAGAACGTTGTCTGCAGCAGTTTCCCTGGGGCCATTAATATTACTTGTCTGTTTTCAGATTGTGCCTGACAAGTTATCCCCCTTCCTGGCTTATTTGTGTTTTGAGTATTTTTCCATCTGCTATCTGCAACTGTGGCTAGTATTGCAAGCCATACAGTTGCTTGCTTCTGCCAATAGATGATGCTTGTCATTGAGTAAAAATCAAGGTCACTGGTGTACTGCTAGATTAGTTCTCACATATAATAACCATAGTAACAAAGATATTAATAGAAATAAATGTGTTTAGCTGTAGGTAGTGGTTCTATACAATAGACAATGATTACTGAATAACTGCAGAAGCAGCTGAGGCAGACAATCTAGTTTGAGCATATGAAGCTACTGACAAGAGGGTTCCTGTACCATGTGGCAGCAAGGTAATGAGAGAGATGGATCTGAAGAGAAGTTTTATGACTTCTGGCGTCTTCTCCTGACATTATCTGTCAATTTATTTGCTCACTTGGAGACAGTGTGGCCAGACAACTACAAATGTGAACATAAATTTATTATTTATGATTATAGCCTGGCTTTGGGCCAGCAGTCAGATTTGGCCAAACTCCCTCTTGCAATCAGTGAGTTTGTGGCCTCTGGATATACAAACTGATGAATTGGGGCAGTCATTCTTTTAGTAATGACATCATTTTTTGACACAAATTCAAGCTGATGATTGGGCAAATAGACCAATACTCCTGTGCCTTCCCATCTAAAACCTGAGGTGAGGATTCAGAGCAAATCAGATCATGATCTCAAAAACCACCCAAGAAAACTGAGGGTTTCTGTAATGAACGTCATTCTTTTAGGCCAAATCTCAAGAAGGCTTTGAGGTTTAAATCATCTGGGTGTTGTTAGTTTCTTAGGATGAGACCTTCAGTCTATGAAATTAGGGTAGTGCTGTTAATGACTGCATCTGTCTGTTCCTTAGGAACGTTGATTGAGAGACCTAACACTCGTGCCATCTAAAATGGAAATAAATTGTGAGAAACAGACTGTAGGGAAACCTCTTCTTCGCAAACCACTGGGCTAAGAGGCTTGACCTGTCAGGACTTCCCTAGCTATAGCTGTTACAAGCTTCTAGCCTGTATTTCCCACAGCCTTGACTGTGAATGCAGCCAGACCTTTTTAGTGACTTGAAGGCTTTCTGGGGATGCTGGTGGCTGTAATGGTCCATTTGGCTATTGTGCAGCCGATCAGCTTCTGGCTGGCAGACACTTTCAGAGACAAAATGTTGCTCATGGTATTGTTAGTGTGGATGCATGCATGCTCATGTAAGTGTACACAGATGCAAAATGCCCTTGTGACTCTGCAGGGACAATTCCATAGAAGATAGAAAAAGGTTTTCTGGTTTGACTTTTGTGATGGTAATCCTGGCAAGCTCAAAAGGAGTGCTGTCCTTTGAGTTTAGTGGTTTAGCGCTATGTGACTTCTGTTAGAGTTGGGGGGGGAAGTACAAATATCCCACACTGTCAGTTTTTCTAATAGCTACCATTTTCATTCACTTTTCTCTAAGCCAGCAATCCATGCTGCCAAATATGTTACTGTTGATGAGTATGAATGGAGTGAGTCTGCCAACAAACATCTAAAATTGTCTGCTCTCACTGCTTTTTCCTTCCCCTGGCAGTGACCAAAGCAATTCCTTTCAAGATGTAACGAAGATTTGGCATCTCTGAACTCCTGAGTTCACAGGCACATGTCGTCTGTTTTCTTCTTGTAAGCCCCATCTAACATGCATTACATGTATCAAAATGTCTTAAACGTGAAGATGATTCTATTTAAAGAGCTCAGATTCCTTTACGGGGGGGAGCAGCTGAGAGCAGGGGACTTGGTAATAGGCATTCCTTCAGGAATTTTGTCTGTGTGGTTTAAAAGAAATAATTTGTTTCAGGTTTGCATTTTTGTTTACAAAACTTGCGGCTTCTGTTGTTCCATCGTTGGCAGGGTCTGTAACTTCTTTCAGGGATTCAGTGGCACATTTTGGTGAATTTAGAATGCCTCATGAAAAGAGTTCTTCTGTAGAGTCTGGTAGTACTTGTGGTAGTTTTCTTACCTGTTCAGCAGGATCTCTGTAGCCTTTCCCTGCAGATGATTACAAATAGTTATTTGGTTTTAGTTAGATCATGTTTCATACCACTCTGTCCACCAGTGTCCTGTTTCACAGCTTTAGCATCCTTTCACTGTTACTGTTTTTTTGATACACATACACACTAAATAAAAGTAATACCCTGGTTTAGACATGTCCTTATATTTTTCTTCTGCATTATCAGCTGAAAGCAGCTTCCCCATGTAAGCATGCTTAGCCTGGGATGAGGATTTGAGACACTAGGGTTTTGATCCTTGCTTTACAAGAGTGAGAAAGCTGCTCTGTGCCTCAGTCTCTCCCCACCTGTAAGCTGATCACTACCCACAGCAGCTTGTGAGCTTACCAGTGCCAAGTGCTTTTTATTACCTACCTGTTCTGATTGTATTTGTTGTATTCTTCGTATCCAGTCCCATGGACATGATTACAACTGCTTTCAACAGAGCTATTTCTCTAATGCAAGACAAGGATGCTCCTGTATTGCCTCTGGAAGTATTTGGTCTTAATTTTCAGCAGTGTCTGAGACTGTGGGTGCTCATAGCAGGACTCCCAAGTGCAAATCTTGCAAACAGCATATCCCTGCATCTCCCCACTGGTGGAGCAGCTGCTGTAGCGCATTCTGGAATATGTTGTTTCTTTGTACAGATGCTGAGAAGCAGTGTTGAACTTGGCCGCCTTCCTGGGTGTGTTTAAACAAGAAGGCCTCTGGTTAAAGGGAGTACCAATTTTAAAGGGGACGCATCACCCTGAGATGCTGGCAGGTGTGTTGTAAATGTGGTCTGTAATCAGCTGTCAGCATGTCGGCTCAGGGGAGGGACGTGACAGCACGATACAGTAAATGTCTGACTCAGGCTTCTGTGGCAGCAGAAGACTTTACAATGGCAGGGATCAAGATAAAAAGCAGTAGCAGGCAAACTCACAGCTGTTTGTGTCACCCTACTCTTCCAGGAGTTGCTGCATCAGTAGTGTAGGGTTGATATCAGTGGCTCTTCCCCATCCGTCAGACTTTCTCCTAACAAAACATTTGCTTTGGAAAGGCACTTTTGCCCAGGAAGCCCAGGGTTGACTGACCAGCAGCTGCTCTGGTGCCTCAGTCAGGTTTGTACTACACCTCGTGCTCCTACGGTGGCCACATGAGCTGCCAGTGTTGCTCTGGTTCCTCTTCCCCTCTCCTCTTTTAGCAATGACTTTGTTCAAGATGCCCTTTGTGCCTTTCACAGGGAAGTAGCCCACACTGCTGGTGCAGGGAGAGGACAGAGAATGGCAGTGTGTGACTAACTGTGAGCCTAATCCTGCTTACGCTGACAATAGGGTCTTTCTTTCTCTTCACTTTCTGGACCATTGTACAGAATTAGAATTAGCATTAGCGAGGAGGAATGTGTAGAATAAGCCCTGGCTTCAGTAACGGGTAAGTTGTTTGGCAGGAAGTCTTCAAGTTTGGATCCTGTGACTGCGGAGCGCAACCTGCCCTGCTCCCTTAGTGGCAGCCCCTCCTGCACAGAAGGGTGGTTTGGTGGAGACAGCCGTCCTGGTGAGGCATTGCTGACAAGCATGCAGCCTCCGTGAGCTGCTGCCCTCTGAACTGGCTCTTCTGGTTCCTTAGAGGCCACGGTGGTTTTAATGAAGTCAGAGGTTTTCAGATCTACACGCCGCTCTTGAGCAGTCCTGCTGAAATCGTTTAATCCGTTGCATTTAAACCTCAGGCACATAAGGGATCTGAAGACACTCTGTACAAGGGAGGTGGAAACAACAGGAGCCCTTGGGAGGAGGAATCACAACCAGAGAGAGCAGGAGCTGCTGGTTGCCAAAAGGAGAGGAGGGCGGGAGCTCAGGGTGGTCACTAGGGAGGAGAGTTGGGCTGCATGCTTGGACCTGCTGGCCAAAGAGCAGGCTGGATTGCAAGACTGGTGTTTAAAGAGACAGTCATAAAAAGAAGTTATTAATGATGTTTTACTTTCTTGTGTCAAAAACTTCAAAAAGAATCTAGATAATTAAACTTTTTACTGCTGATATGGCACTTCTGGGAGGAGTAAAATTGCTGACCTGTTGCAGTTTGGCTTTGGTTTTATTTGTTTTTGTCCTAGGGCAATTTTGCTGGTTTCATGTTCCCAGTGCTTTAGAAGGAATTTTCAGTTTCTCAAACTTGAATTTGATTTTTTTAAAAAAAAAAAAAAAAAAAACAAAAACCAAACAGAAAAGTCCTTCAAATGTTAAAATGTAAAGACTTTTTTTTTTTTTTTCTGGAGCAACCAACATGACCTGGGTTTAAAAATGTCAGAAAGGGTTTAACAAAACAGCAAGCAGATTCTTACACTTAAAATAGCTCTTTTAAAGGCTCCTGTAGTCTCAGCAGCTTTGCTGGGGCTTGTTTTTAGAGTCTCCTCTTTCTTCTCTCTCAGGTTTACCAAGAATCTCTCTCCAGACAAAATCAACCTGAGCACGCTGAAAGGGCAGGGGCAGCTGACCAACCTGGAGCTGGATGAAGAGGTGCTGCAGAATGTGCTGGAGCTGCCCACCTGGCTTGCCATCACTCGGGTCTACTGTAACAAGGCATCTATCAGGGTGAGCAGAGGAGGCTGCGCTCACAGCCCCAGACACAGTCGAGGCCTTCCCTTGGCAGCTTCTGTTTGTCACTTGGGAACTTCTGATAAAGAATCATGATGTGATTTGATCCACACATCTCCAACCCTGTGCTTTAGGTGTGAGATTTGCTGACTGACTGCTGTGGTAGCTGCAGCAGGGTTCACCAGAGGCCTCCTTTGCTGAGTGCTCTTGCCCCAATGGTGGCTGGCAGCAGGTGGCAGAGGATGCTGAAAGAAGCACAGGGAAAGTGTGCTGTGGTCCTTCCTCACCTTCAGGTGACTTGTTAAGCCAGCTGTGAGGTCTTTGTATTTAATAGCCAACGATGAATTTGCAGGAATTTGCCCAGATGCTTTCTGGACCCACTTAACATCCAGGGTATGCTGTGGCAAAGAATTTCCCAGCTTAGCTACATCTGCTTTTGCTTATATCTAGCCTGCATATACTAGTTTTAGTAGATAACTTCCTGGTGCTGTTGTTGGAAGAAATAGTGAACAACCATTCCTTGTTCATCACGTCCATGTCACTTAGGATTTTACAGGCCTCTCTGGTCATTCCTTCCCATTTCCCTGCAGTTATGATGGTGGAGGAGTCTTCTGTGTCTTCCCTCATCCCCACTGACATTTTGTTTTTTTAATGCTAAAGAAGTAACACAGACCTCCAACGGGAATAGGAAGCAGAGAGAAATGGAGTGCCATTCTCTGAAAGCTTAAGTAAGCTGTAAGGTATTGTAAAAATAAATTGAATTTAAGCCTTAATTGCTGAAAAGGCAATTTGTAAGTGAGTAGTGCATGTGAAAAGCTGCACTCAGTCAGCCTTTATACCTACAGTTAAGTATTTACATGCACAGTCGCTGAAATTATGCATGAACTTGCACCTTTGCATACTGAATCTTTTACAAATTATTCCTCCTTGTGCTTTTTAGAGCAAAAAATTGTTTTTTTTTTCCAGTTGATATGAAATGCCAGATTGTTTAATCTCAGTTGGTACTAACCATAGTTGCATTACATGAATGCAAAAGTTTTTAGCGTATCAAAGAGACTTGCTATAAAAGAAATGTGGTTCTACTCTGCCAAGTGACAATAAAAATGAGCCTGTCTTACTCATCTGATCTGCTCTGTTTTTAGAATCTGATCTGCTTAATTTAGTAACAAACATTTGTTCTCCTTCCTACAAGAACTGCAGAATTAGTGTTGCTGTAAGAAAATAAAATGGATCATTTTGGTTTGTGCACAGTCTTCAAAAAAGTTACCTGACTTCCAATAACAGCAGCAATTAATTGTAAACTCTTTAAGGACAAGAACATTCTCCATAAAGGAATATGAAAGCTCAGAATTTGACCTGCAGAATATCTATTACATGTGGTGATATGTGAGATCCAAAAGCTAAGCTGGATTTATAGGTCTGGTGGCTGGAATGTCTTTTCACTTGTCTGTGTGAACCTGTTTGACCAGGATACAGTGAGACATGATGGATTGTCACCACGGTCATTTCTTGGAGAAATGGGGCTCAAGTGGTTTCCCGAATTTCTCAAAATTTCCAATGCAAAGATAACTCTTGTAACCTCAACTTTATTGTTCCAGATCCAGTGGACAAAGCTGAAAACACACCCAATCTGCCTGGTAACGTTTCCTCTCTTGTTCATTTATTTTCTTCTTCCCTCTTCTTAATCTCTCCTACTTTAGAAAAATTCTGCAAAGGGAAACTGAAGTGCATGGTCAGATTTTTGACCTAAATTGTCTAGGCCCTTGGCACATAGGGGAAGGAGAGTTCTGAGAATTGTCCTGTTTGGAGATGAGTGACCTCCCAGGAGACCCACATTTCACTGCAGGATGGAGCTGGGCTGAGCTCTTGATGAAGTCCAGGGCAACCTTGTGCCTGTTTTTTGTTGTTTGTTTTCCCCCCGCTTCTGGGGATTCAGATTACCCAACAATCCTGGCACTGATGGTGTGAGAACTTTAACTCATGAGACTCTCGGAGAGCCAAGAGACTCCAGAGCTTGGTTATTCCTGCCCTGGAGTCTCAGACCTAAGGCTGGTAGGCTGAGCTGGAGTCTTGGTCTTGTATTTGTCACTCCCATGTTCTGTCTTTACAGTACCTGGATAAAGTGGAGGTAGAGATGCGAACATGCGAAGAGCCTCGGCCACCCAACGGACAGTCTCCCATTGCTCTTGCTGCAGGTCAAAGGTCAGGCCCGCAAGCCCTGTGGTTTCTTTCTGACATGCTATTGGGGTATGGGTGGCTGTTGTTCTCAAAGGTTAACCACTGACCTCTTTGCACTCAGGTTTAAGTGCCTCTAATATGGCTTATAAACTTTGGAGTCTCTCTGTGTTGCCTTACCTCTACCAGCCTTTTGTTGTAACAGGCGATGACACTGAGGGATCTTCTCTTTGCAGTGAATATGGCTTTGCTGAAAAGGTCGTGGAGGGGATGTTTATTGTTGTCAATTCCATCACCATCAAGATTCACTCCAAGGCTTTTCATGCCTCTTTTGAGCTATGGCAGCTCCAAGGCTATAGTGTCAACCCAAACTGGCAACAGAGTGACTTGCGACTCACCCGCATTACTGATCCGCAGAGAGGAGAGGTAAAGAGGTGTCTGATGTTGCCTGTCATAACGTGCGCAGAAGAGTGGCACTCGCACTACCCCAGTCCACTGGGGTAATCGGGCTGCTGTCTGAATCCTCATACAGTGATGGAAGGGAGCTTCTGTGAGCTTGCCTACTGCATTTGCTGGAACAGGGTGACTGAGAGTGGACTTGTGTTCGGAGCTTTCTCTGGGCACTTCTAATCTGAGAGAATGAAACTGGAGAAGCTCTGAATGCCCTTGTGATTTGTCTGGTTTTAAACTTGGTGTGAGAGAGGGGGTTAGATGTTACCTGGGGCATGATTTAATTTTTGTACTGGAAATCATAGAGGAAAAGTGCATTGGATGACTTTCTGTGGCCTTGTTTCATTCCACATCTTTTAAGCGTGTAATTTAATCTTTGAAGTTGTTGAAAAACTCAGCATTTTCCTATTTTTCTCCTTCTGGGTAGGTTTTGACGTTCAAAGAGCTCACCTGGCAGACACTTCGGATAGAAGCAGATGCCACTGACAATGGTGATCAGGATCCTGTTACTACTCCTCTGAGACTCATTACCAACCAGGGGAGGATCCAGATCTCTCTCAAGAGAAGGGTGAGAGTTTCCTCCATACTTTGCAGGATACAGTCTCACTGCCTGGTGCAGTGATGATGCATATTTCCTCCCACGTTCCTCAGCAACCGTTCTTTTCCTTCATAAATGTTGAGCCCAAGCTGCTGTCGCTCTGTGTTTTCTGTTGGCGGCAGCTGTGTTCTTACCAAATGTCAAAGCAGTTTATTCCCCGGAAGAGAGTAACATGTATGGTGCAAGTTTTAAAATCCATTCAGACATCTCAGGGAGAGCTGTTATCTCTTTGCTGGGAGGTTAAAGCCTGGTAGCCTTATTTTTAGCTGTCAACAGAAATGTGATGAAGAGTAGATACAGAAAAAAAAAATTAAACCTTTTTTTCCTTTTTTTTCTGTTTTGGTTGGTGGTTTTTTTTGGTTTTGTTTGGTTTTGTGTTTTTGTTTTTTTTTTTTTTAAAAAACAGTGAGCAATTTGCCTCCTAAAGAGGATGTTGTGTTGACTACTTTCCTTCTCAGGTGGTACTGTGAACATCCACCAGATGAGTTAACTTCTCTTTCAGATGACTTTCAGAGCATCATCTCTTGTTTCTGCTACAGCTTCTGTGTGTTATGAAGAATGTATGTATATGGTTGCAATTCTTAAAGTCTCTGTCTCCTCCTTGCTGTTTCAGACCAAAGATTGCAATGTGGTGGCATCTAAATTGATGTTTCTCCTTGATGATCTGCTCTGGGTGCTGACAGACTCTCAGCTGAAAGCAATGATGAAATATGCAGAGTCTCTGAGTGAAGCCATGGAGAAGTCTGCACAGCAGAGGAAAAGCTTGGCACCAGAGTCTGTACAGGTGAGGAAGTCATGATTTGGATGTTGGTCTGCCAGGAAAAATGAAAAGACAAGGTGAAACAGATGATTTCTATTTGTACGGCATCTCAGCCTTGCTCACAGAGCATCTCCCTGACAGGAACTGGTAGGCTTATCTGGTGTCAGGTCAGCATTGTGTGGATTGGGGGCTATTGTTGGGTAATGAAGTGACCAGAGGAGTTGGATTCATTGCCAGTAACCATTAGAGAATGTTCACACATAGTCACAGGCTAGATTCTGTCTGATGGTAGGGAAAAAGTGGTGTTAAGTTACACAGCTTTCTGGATTTGGCTGGCACATGGAAAGTTGCAGAGGGTCCCATGAGGATTTGATTTGGTACTGAGCAATAAGTATGTTCTAGAAATAATCTTTTCTGTCTCTCAGTGACAATCTGCATAGGCCTGGGGGAAGGGACTGGTAGAATAAATTATGACATAAAACCATAGTAAGCTGTGATGCTCAAGGGAAAACATTGGCATCCAATTTTACTGTTGTTGTTCCAGTTTCTTTTTTTCTTCCTAATACACTGGAGAGATCTCTTGATTTTTGCAATTGTTCTTTGGTTTGCATGTAGCTTAGTAGTGTATGAGAACCTTAAAACAGCTCCTTCTGCCAGTAACCTTGAACTTCCCTTACTACTTTCTTTGTTTTCAAAATGCTGTGTTGAGTAATTGTCTGACAAATGTCACACAATAACTACATAGGACAGAGGACAAAAGATGTTTTCAGATACAAGGATGAAAGAAAAGGAATATTGCTGCTGGTGGTGGAAGTGCTGGGGAGGGAGGGCTATGCACATAGTGCAGCGAGATTACATAGCAGCGGGGAGCAGGAACACTTAGCCCTTTTCATCCAGGAGTCTTAAAGCATATTTCAAGATAAGTGAACGGTAGCTTGATATAGAGGAGACAGAAACACAGACAAAGAGTTTTGCTCATAGGAAAGGATCCAGATTTCTGGATTCATTTTCTATAAATTGATGTCTTGCAGTCTGGAAGAGTGCAGGAGTTGGTTTTAATTGTATTATAACCTCTCTTTTTTTTCCTTTACTTTTTTTTTTTTTTTGGCTCTTAGTTCTTACTGAGCTTGTCTCTCTCTAATAGATCACACCGCCTGCTCCAAGTACCCAGCAGTCCTGGTCTCAACCTTTCGGAGGCAGCCCAAATGCAAGTAGCATTGGTCAATACTTTGATAAGCATGACATGAAAGAGTCATCGTACCACCTCCTCATCTCACGCTTGGATCTGCATATCTGTGATGACAGCCACACTCGAGAGTCAGGTAACCAAGAGCAGCATCAGGAGGACACTGTAGGAGGAAAACATTAATCCGGTCATCAATTTTCTGTCTTGAAGGAGGGTTTTCCGCTTAGTGACATGAAAAATGCTTGTTTTCGTTTCCCGGTGAGGCAACAGGCAGTCGCTCAGGCTGATTGAGAGATCAGTTCTGTCTGAACTAAGTATTGGAGGATCTTTCTTGGCTCTGGGGGACAAGTCCATCTGATGGGGAAGGCCATCAGTGGGGACATGGTTGCCAGTGACATAGATGAGGTGACAGAGGATATGCTCTAGGAACAATGTGGTATTGAGCAATGGGAATAAAGTGTGATCATTCCAGTTGGTGAGAAAATGTTTGTTTTGACACTGTTCAGGACATTCACAGTAGCACAGCTACAAGGATTAGTTGCCACCTTTTGAAAGACCATTCCCCTGCCTACTGTGTTGTTTTTAAGCAAGGCTTTGCCAACTAGTGTCTGTTTAACTCCGAGCTCCCCTCTACTGAAATATACTTCTAAGTACCTTCTCTTTTGAGGCAAATGTACCCTCCTCTCAGCACAGCCATTTCTGATCCAAGATGTACTGTTTGTTTTTACACATCTTCGCTTTAAAGAAGAAAAACATAATCTCCTATCCACATCCATCACTGTTCCACATATTTTTGAATTGGTCCGTGTATCGGTGTCTCCAGAGCTGTTGTTATCAACATCTTAGCTCAGTTTTGTTGTCTCTATTTTACTGGCCCTACCAACAAGTGTTAGAAACACAAGTGCTGGTTATTGTAGTGGGAACTGTAATTGATAGGGGCCTGGGAAGCAATGGGATCTTGTATTTTGGTATTTGAGATTCTAGGTCTGATTCTTATGATATAAACTGTTGGCCTCTTACATTAAGTTGTCCTTTTCCTTGTCTAGGACAAGATTTTGATACAGCTTTCTAAAACATGATATCGTAATACTTTCCACAGTGAAAATCAAAGCAATGTTGTTCTGAATTCTCCTGGATCACGACTTGGATTGCAGAGCTGATCACGTTTTTTTGTTCTGTTTTCCACAGGTGCTTTGAAGCATGGGATGCTGGGAGGTGCCATGCAGCTGACCTTCAGGAGGATGGCTTTTGACTATTATCCTTTCCACAGGGCAGGTAGGGGAGTGTGTGGCTTCCCAACTTGAGGAGGGGGATAAAAAAGTATTTGAAGAACAGCAATGCTATATGGCTTCAGGCAGGATTGGAAGAAAGGCTACACAAATGACTTGGGACTTAAATCCTCATGAGCAGGGTTAATCTAATTTACCTGTCAGTGGGTGACTGACAAGTTGCTGGCAGAGCAAAGTACAAAGAGAGGAGTAAGTTTCTGTCTGTTGTAAAGACATAAAGTTGAAACTTTGGATTCCTTTTCAGTTGCTTAGAATCTGGTTCTTATCTGTGCCTGATCAATTTGGAAGGGTTACAGGATGTATCCCAGGAGAAAATCTAAATCTGTTTGTGGTTAACTGAAGAATCAAGGAAAAGTGACCTTGGCATTCTTCCCAACACTCGAATTTGGAGCACTTGCTGGTAGAACCAGCTCTGTTGTATGAAAGCCTGCACTTGTTTCACAAGCACTTAGTATGCTGCATATTGTGTATTTCAGATCTGGTATCAATAAAGAAGAATGCTGTACAGATTTACATACATTTGAGGGGCACAGTAGGGTTGTGTGTATGCAGGAAACCTCATTTTTAAAGCCTATATATTTGTTTTCATGCAGGAGATGCCTGCAAGCATTGGGTGAGGTACAGTGAAGCAATGGAAATACGGGGACAGTGGGCAAAGAAGTTGGTCAGTGAATTTCAAAGCAAGATTGAGAAGCTTTATGAAGAAACGGACCCTGCATTTGCCAGGACTCCACTTTCCCCCTTCAAAAGAAAACAGGGTAATGGTATTGCATAAAACTCCTAGTAAAGCAGGAGATGGTAACAATTTTCCTCCATCCAGCAATATCTCTAGTTACCTCTCTACGATTTAGCAAGCTGATTTGTTAGTGCAAAAATCCATAGCACACTGAATTTAATATAATGGCAGAAGCAAGTGGCTATCATACTGGAATAACACTGCAGCGAGAATGGACAGACTGCAGTGGTTGCTTTCCTAGCTTATTTACCGAGTTTCTCCATAAGTGAGTATATAAAGAGAAAATTAAATACTTTAAAGCCTGGCTGAAGAATGTGTTCTCTTGCTACAGAGCAGACTCATCTTTCACAGTGTTCTTTCTTCAAGTCTGAAGTGTTTTTTTTTTCCTGCCTCGCTGTGCCCATCTGTTTCTAATTTTGGGGCTGTTAATTTTGCTCTATAAGCACATACGTGTTGGTATTGATGGTGAAGTTTGCTGCAGAGGAGATGAGTAAAACCCTGCTGGTTCTGCTTTTCCATCCCCACAGATGCTTCCTTGAGTCCTCATAAAAGTCCCTTGGAGAAAGGCCGTGTACCTCCTACAAGTTTGCCACGACTCCGGCACCCTCCCTGGAACCGGCTTCGATCCAGCTGTGTGGTAGTTCGAGTGGATGACTTGGATGTTCACCAGGTAGGGATTTGAGCAGTGTCTGGATACGTTCATGTCACTTTTAAAAAAGAAATTTAATCTGATCTTATTCAGATAAATCATGCAAATCATATGTCATCCAAGCAATCAAAACTCTGCCCAGAGAACCCAAAGTGTATTATTACATTGCATGTAAAACTTTTAAGCCAAGTATGAGCTGCTGATAATTGTCATGTTCAGAGGAAAATGCATGCATAACCACAGAGTTCCTGTGCTCTGTGTCTCTTTACATCTAAGCTTGCATCAAGCATTAGGCAGGCCCAAGGTAAAAGATTTCAGAAGTTAGTGAGGATGTGGATTTTTGGCAGAGCGGGAGTAAGTCTTACCTCATGCTTTCTGACACAGGACAGAAAGCATCACTAGGATGGATCAGACCCTACATCCATATACCCTCTAACTATTGTAAGAGCACAGTCAGTACCAGATATTATAGTGGACTTACCTACATGCTGTTAATCTTGAAGAAAATTATAGTAGTTTTCAGTGCTGTTTATTCATGCCACCTAATTCTGATTGTCATGGCTCTTACTAGCAGTGACAGGAGACATAAAGAACCAAATTTCCTCAAAGGAGAGGAGTTGGCTTTATTAGCAAGTAGAAAAAAAGTTTTATTTTTACTTGAGAGTATGTTTGATGTGCAAATGAGATGGATTGAATACAGGAGATTGCAGGTTACTGGGACACTTTGTTTTGCCAAACCTGAATTCTGCACAACTGCATACTATTGTGTTTTCAGGTTTCTACAGCTGGTCAACAAAGTAAGAAACCCTCCACCTTGCTTTCATGTAGTAGAAAATTCTTCAAACTTCCTGATCAAGTCTCTGCCATCCATATCGAATTCACAGAGTATTACTTCCCAGACAATCAGGACTTTCCAGGTAATACACCAAGGTTAGCACCTTCTTTCATAAGTTTCTTAAAGAATCAGTCAACTCTTAATTATTTAGGTGTGTTAACCCTGTTAAATATTCTCTGGGTGTCCATTTCTGTTTAGTTTTCTGATACTTGCCTTTCTAATTTTTTTTTTTTTTTTTGCCTGTGGGAAAGTGGGATAGAGTTTGACTGGTGCCAAATGTGGAGGCAAAGTTGTGCTTGCAAAATAACGTATCCAGGAACATATTGAAGGAGCTCCTGTCTGCCCAACTCTCGGGGTTCTGCTATATTGATTAGCACTGGAATAGAACTGTAGGGTGCTTTGGGTGCTCTGCAGCTGGCTTGATGTGAGACTTGGAACATCTTGGCTCTTTGGTGCACCACAGCTTCTCCCTTTCATCAAGAGATCAGTGGTTCTTGAAGCCCGCTGCATTGGTGTGGTCAGTGCAGGTTACACACTGAGCTGCAGACCACCTGAAGCGCCTTTTCTGCGATTATTAATCTGTCTTAATTCTGTTTCATTCTAGTTCCGTGCCCAAACCTGTATGTACAGCTGAATGGCCTGATGCTTACCCTGGATACAGCAAGTGTGCTCTGGATAAACCTCTTCTGTCTGGATCTTTATCGCAGCTTGGAGCAGTTCAAAGCCATCTACAAGCTGGAGGACTCAGGCAAGCATGATGAGCATGTTGATGTTCGACTGGATGGCTTCCGGCTGAAGGTATCATTCATTTCTTTTCTTTCCCAGTATTTGGTGTACTCTCCCTCCCTGTTGTGGAAGGAATATGAGATCAGGACATAGCTGGAGTCCAGAATGAGAAAACAAAAACTCTGCCTTTCTCTAACTTTCTTCTGTCTACCACTTGTGTTACTTTTGTTGGGATCTATGGGCAGTAAAACAAGTGCTTGAGTTCTAGTCCAGCACAGGCAGGCAAGTCAGTATTTATGAAAACAGTTTTAAGGAGAAATTGATGGTTCAAGTAGTCAAAAGTTGTTTTCTGGCCTTTGCAAACCACTTAGACTCTTATACTGTTCCCAGTGGGCCTATGTCTGCTGCGTTGACATCCTGTGGTGTTTGTCTGTGACTGCCCTTGTTAGCAGTTTTGTGAGGAGGCTTAAATGCCTGAAAGTGTTTTAAGTCCTTGCAGAGAAAGGTCAAAGTGAATGTTGTAAGTTGAGCTGCTACATAAGCCATGGATGGTAAAAGAATCTGAAAGAAAACTCAGCTTAAATTCCCTCATGCCTGATTCCTCTTCCCCGATTTGTAGATTTTATTTAATTTTTCAGATAGGGATAAATTGAGAGCTTAGTCCAGCTCTTGGGATTTTGGTAGAGACCAGGACTTCTCAGTTGTTTATATATTCCATAGCTGACCTTCCATGTAAACGGCCAGGATAAGCCTCTGTTAATTTCCTTTCTCACTGTTTTTTTTGTAATATCTTTCTCTTCTGTGTAGCTTAACATACCCGTGGAGAAGAAAGTCACTGACCATCAAGATCGTCCACAGGCACTCTGTATTTGTACATCGGAGATGACTGCCACCAACACCCGCCACGCGCCCTTCTGCAGCTGTCAGGACCTCCAGAGCCTCTTCCGTAAATTTGCCAGTTCAGAATTCTTCCATTCCAGCTACACTAAGTTCCCAAGATCTCAGGACAATTTCAGCCTCCTGCACACCCTTTTTTTGCGCCATGCATATGAGGTGGATGATAGGCCTCAGAGGCATCTGGGCTTTCCCCAGCTACCACACAAAACCTCTGCCTCTGAAGATCTGTGGTCTATGAATTTCACTGAGGTTTCCCTAGACTTTGAGGGGGCTGAAAGCTCAAAGGGCAGAGCCCTTAGCTTTATTGACCCTTTTCCCCTTTCCGTTTGGGCCTGCCTTCCCAAAAGATGGGGGCAAGCTCAGATATCTAAACGACAGGAATTGGCTGCCTCTGAGTTGAAAATCAAGCCTTCTGCCAGCTTTAGCAATCACTCCAAGAATGAGAACCTTTCCAGAGAACACGGGGTTTGTCAAAGATCAAAGACTGACCAGGATCTGAAGAATATCTACAGGGTCCCAGAGACAATGGATGTCTTGGGAGAATCTGACTGTGAAGTTGATGATGGGGTAGATGATAAAGAACTGGAGGCCTCTGCTGATATCCATATGCTCGTGTCCTCATCTGTTCATGTCAAAGTTCGGCTCAACCACTACCAATACTTGGTGCTGCTCAGGATGAAAGAAATTCTGCAAACACTACAGGAGCAGTTGGCCCAAGATACCCAGGAAGTGACTGGGTCTCCTTTAGATCCCATCTCTGCTTGCGTAGGAGTTACGTTCCATAGTGCCGAAGTGGCCCTACTCATGAACCCTGCACCAGGGGCCGTCTTAGAACCCAGATCCCTTGACTCGGATACAACAAGCCTGATTGAGTCTGAGCTCTCGCCTTCAGACAGCAAAGAAGGGCTGGCGACTGAAGAGAAGGAGCTGAAATCAGAGACCAGTTCAGAGAAGGGAGTATGCAGTACCTCAGAGGTCCCAGAGGACAGTGGGATTGAGAATACAGGTACCAGTGTAACCCGTGTGCCTCTGGAGAGACTCCCAAGATCCACAAGTGATGGATCTCTGAGTACAGCTCCACAGAGTAAGAGCATAGAAGAGAAAGGTTTGATAGAGGAAGCACATGAAGCTGTGGAAGCCCTGGTTGAAGAAAGGCCAGCAGAGACCAGCGGCGATCCTCAGAGCCCTCCCGCCCTCCCTTCTAGCCCAACCTCAGACACGCAGCCCTTGGCAAGAGGAAACATCACTCTCAACGGCCAGGCAGAACTCATCCCTTTGAAGAACATAGAGGTGGAGTTGTCTAGTGCACTGCATCTCACAAAGGATGCCACGAAGGAAGCTCTGCATGTGACTATGGACCTCACCAAAGAAGCCATGTCAATAACAAAAGATGCTCTGAGCCTGAGCCGGGAGAAGATGACCTCCACCATGCAGAAAATGCTCTCTCTCCCCCCAGCCAAGTGAGTGGGCCATCCCCCTGTGCTTGACAATAGCGGCAGCAAGGGTGCAGGGAAGGGGGGAAATGTAGGCCGACTGCTTCCTTTCTCTCCAATATCATTTGGAGTAGAGATAGGTTAGATCTTCATTTCTTGGGGTTGGTCCAAGTACACTAAAATCTGGCTTGCAAGTGTTCAGAGTCCAGCCCAATATCTGTGTAATCTGGAGGCTAAGTTGTTTGGCTTTATCACTTTGTTCTTGTTGTTGGTAGGGATTCTGCGCCCAAAGCAGAAGAGGGAGCAGTGACTCCAGGTGGGGGTGGCAGCAGCCGAATGCGTTTCTTCTCCATGAAGAGGACAGCATCCCAGCATTCCTTTGACACCACATCTGTGGATGGCAGCGGCCCCGAGGATGGGCTGTCGGTGGACAGCGATGGCAGTGACGGCTTTGTGATGCTCACGGACTCTGGTAAACAAGCGCTTGGCTTTATCCCCTCCCTCAATCTTATTTCACATCGGTGAACAGTTTTCGGCCATGGGCAACTGAGCCATGCTGTGTTCGTGTGGAATTCACTTGTGCCACTCCTTCTCTTTGAAGGACGTGAGTAGTTCACCCACAATGGCTCCTTCTGCTTTTGTCGGTGCCTTTTCTCTGAGCTGAGGAGTATGAATGGGTGGGGAGGGTGACCCCTCCACATCACAGCGGTGTTCTAAGGCATTTGGCCATACTAGAGCAAGGATCTCTGCAGGTGGGTGGATGGTACATAGCATTTAGGAAGGGTTTAGTAAGGCCTGGTTGGAAATAGGGTACAATGAGCATTTCAGTGGACGCCTTTCACTTCAGCTCTGTATTGCTGAAATTCATCTGAGGAGCTGGAGAATGTTCCCTAGAGGATGGTATAGGCTGATAGCCCATGAGACTCAGGCAGATACTGAGATCAGGACTTCTTAAAACCAGAATGACTGTTGTTCCTTTCATTTCAGAACCCAGCCTGGACCCTCTTCCCTCAGGGCATCTTCCTCAGGTCCACAGTGACACAGGCAGTAGAGCAAGCCTGATGGCAGACGACGAGGGTGGAGTGTCTCCTGAAATAAACAGCTCAACTTCACAGAGTGAAGACCCCAGCCTTCAGCTGGTCAGTCCTCTTCCTTTCCACTGTAATACTGTCTCAAAGTGAATCTGGAAACGAACCGTGCGGTGGTGTTTTAATAAGTGAGCTTGTCTCTTGCTGTTTCAGGTCTCTGTCCTCGTGTTGAAGATGAATGAGGTGAACTGTGGAATAGAGGCGCGAGGTGATGATTTGTCTGTTGCTTTACAAGTAATGAACGTGGTTCCAGAGCAACTGAACAACGTTGGAATGTGGCAGTATTTGCGTGGCTATCTGGGTAAGACACTGGCTCTTGGACTCTTTTGCCTTTATAACTGCACTTTTATAAATGGATTTTATACTGGCCACCCACAGGGAATATTCCATTTTAACTGGTACTTCAGTGTTACATTTAGTGTATTTAGGGTTTAATATGACTTGTGTGTGACTGAATGCTAAGAATCTTTTTGTCAGTGGTTCAGATCTGGTATTTGAAAGATGTTTCCAAAGTGCCTACAGAGTCAGGCTCTATGGTGCCTAGTAATTGCTGACTGTGATTTTTTTTTTTTTTTAATTGCTGCTAGGATATATGAAATTAATTAAAAGAATGAATATCTGGGGGACTCCTGAAAAGTCCTTAAAAGAGGACTATCTGGGGAAATCCTGAAGTTATTCCTGCCCTGAGAATGATGCTTCTGGACTACAGTACTTCCCCAGAGCTAAATTCAAATTAAAAACCAAAAAAACAAAAACACCCCAAACCCAACTTCAAAAAAACGATACCGAAAGCAACTACAACATGGAACTTCAAGTGAAAGCATGAGCAGTTCTTGGCGTGTCGATCCGTCCCTTAACAGTACTGCCTATGGCCACACGGGGGCAAAGTGAAATACAAGATTAGGTAGTGTTAAGGACAGTGGAAAGTTGGATTCACTCTGCGGGCAGAGTGGTGAGTTTGTGGTCAACTCGTGTATATGCACAACGAAGGTGAGTTTTAAAGTGTGCTGAGATGGTGAGAGAGAGGGATGGGCCTGGGCGCTTAAAGTCCAGTTCTGATGTTAGTTTCTGTGATGTGGGCTCTCAGTCTTTTGAACCCTGGACTCATTTCATGTGAAGGGTGGCTTCAGGCTGCTGTCATTGTGAACTTGCCTTCATTCTGCACCTGGACAGTAAATGAGTATCTTTTCAAGATATCTCAACACTACATTTTCAGGATACTTATGTTGAGTTTATATCTTATTACTGATGCCATCTTCTGTAATGACATCTCTCTGCTGTAGCTCTAGGAGATCCAGGTGTAGAGAAGCCTTCAGTCCCTGAAGCTAGTAGGACCCATCCAGAAGTGTGCTTACGTCTTGAAGTAGGACCTAATGCTGCTGTGCGTTCACCACTCGCTGTTCAGAATGGCTTCCTTCATATGCTGGTCCACAGTTACACCGCAGAGTTCTTCATGTCCTTCCTTACCAACCTTGGCCCCTTTCTTGAGGATGAAGTAATCCCAGAGGTGATCCCCATGGAGATAGAAGTTGTGGATGCCAAAATCACGTTGAAGGTGAGTGTATGGGGAACCAGAGATTTTTCCCAGGATGGTAGCCCGGGCAGAGCTCACTTGCAAGATTCTGCTTGGGAAGAGATGCTGCGAGATTGCTATGGGCCTCTGTAGAGGTCCTGTTTTCCTGAAACTGTTTTATTTTGCTTCTAAAAATGGCCTTAGGGATGAACAAGTAACACAGTGGAACTGTTGAGTGATCAGACTGTGGAGGAATGGGAGCCTGACATTGAGATTCTCCCCACTGCTTTGTTGATGGCCTGTTTTGCAGACTCAAGGGAAGGAGTTAAATACCTCTTCCACCAAGTGGTAGTGTGAAATGGGGAATATTTGACCTTTTCTGTAAACATTTAGAGAATTACAGATGAAAATCATTATGTAAGAGCTGGTTGATATTTAGGAGTGGGGCACTGACAGAAGTTTTTGATTAAACCTTTTTGAAAGCAATGCTTTGGCTCCACTGACAAGCAGGAACCAGTGTTGCTGCACAGCAGCATAAAAATCTCCAGATGAAGGAATATTGGCTTTTCTTGGCTAAGGAATATTGGCTAGGGGTTTGAATCAGAAATTTGTAGGATGACAACTGTGACAGCAGCCTTCAGGGTGACAGTCGTAGGCCTCTCCTCAACCTTTATTATGGGTATGACAGAACTTGGATCTAATCTGTGGGAGTGCTTTCTACACAGATTAAGACTCACATGCAGCCTGGTATACAAAGCCAGGCTTTTCCATGTGGTGGGTGACCTTGGTGAGCTCTGGCAGTGCTGCCAGTCGGTAACGCTACTCCTGTGAAAGCTGGGGGCAAGGAGAATCCTTTGCAGAGTTGCCAGAGCTGTCACAGCAGTTAATCTCTTCTCTGCTTTGTTTTTTTTTTCCAGGATGACAGCCCCCGAGTATACCCTACCTCCCCTGGCCCTGTTCCTATCACCTTGGCAGTAGATCACGTCATTGTGAAGCGCAAAGATGACGGGGTGTTCTATCTAACAGGTCAGCAACATCGAGAAACTTGGTTTATTCTCCCCTGGCACCCTCAAGGCAGTGCTGGAGGTAGAGTGCTCTGCAGTGCCTGGTGCTGGAGGAGGCTGGAACTGAAATGTGACGGTTGCTGCTGGGAAGGATGGGCTCTGGCGTGTGAGCAGTCCCTGCTTCTGTTTTCTGCAGTCACTTTTACCAGAATGTGCAAATAGTCTTCTGTCTTCAGTGCAAGCATCCAAGTCCTTTGGCTGCTCTGCCATGTTCATCTCTGGATGGATGCATTCCTGCCTCTTCATGCTGTGCTGTTTTGTTTTGTTTCAACAGCAAGTGTGATACCTCAGGCAGAACAGGTTAATACCTAGAACGATGGACTGGCAGCCTGAATTCATGCCTGATGTTCCCATGAGCTCCCACAATCAGGGAAAATTACTGCTGCTTCCTTTCCTTTAGTTTCTCCAATTTGAAATGGGAATGAGATTTTTTTTTTTCCTCCTGTTTAAAAAGAGGGAAAAGAAAAAGAAGGAAAAAAAGACCACAAGTTACTTTTTTTTTTTTTTTTTTGTCCTGAGAACCCTGTTGTATAAATGTCCACACCTGAATGTTTTCTGTGCTTCTTTCCAGCACCACGAGGGGAGGGCTCACCGAAACAGGAAAAACCTGTGTCAGTTCTTCAGGAACAGAAGGCCCCAGCAGAGTGTGTCTTGGCAGCTCCAGCAGCAGGAACACGTGGACTGCAGGTGAGTCACTGCTGCCTGTTGCTGTCTGGACAACTAGATATCTGGCAGTAGGCTGGAAAATTAAGTCTTTTGTCTGCATGGGTTTGCAGTTACTGGTAGGTGTGGTGTGTTGCAAATAGGGAGTGCACACAAAAGCTGCCAGTACCTCCTTTTTACAGACATTCTGAGAAGTAAGAATATTTTGTCCAGTATAACCTCTCTTGTTCCCTTTCAGAAATCTTTTTTTTTTTTTTTTTTCTGATTGGCTCCATCTTCCCACTGTGTCCAGTTCCTTGTTAGAAAAACAGGGATCAGGAGGTTCCACAAAGAAAGGCATTTTTTGTCAGAGTAGAGTAAGTCTTACAGCCAGGGAGTTTCAGGTTCCTTAGTTTCTGCTATTCAGTCTGACCTTTCTTTCCATTTTGGTCCATATATCTGGAATTCGGATGACTGGTTTATTTTTAAATATCTAGTGTCCTCTAATTATACTTCCTGTTTGTTGCCAGGTCTACTTGGTAAGTAAATCACTTGCTATGGAAAAGTATATATAAAAGGAGCCCACAGAACTGGGCTGAGATTCCAGATTCTGTTCATTAGTTGGTGACACATTATTTCTCATCTTTCTCTTTTCCATTTAGTGCAGAGACTTTTTCTTTTGTCCCATTCATAGCACCTTGTGAAACAGGGCCTTGGCCAGAACTGGAACACATAAGCATCACAGTAGCTTAGCTTCAGTTTATTTTCTGATATTATTGAACTTAATAGGAACAAATGCAAAGGCTAGATTCTTAAGTAAAAATATTTCTGAGAGCCCAAGGAAAAACCTGTCCTGTACCACGAAACTGCAGTGGGATCTCGCTGACAGTGTTTGTGGACAGAAATAGGAATGCCAGGCATCTGCTTGCTTCAGCTACCATCTTAATTTTAACAGATCTGTAGAGGTGTATCAGGATGCCTTATAAAAAAAGAATGCTGATCGGAGCCTGTTTTTTTTTCCTGCTTTCTTCATATAGTTATCTTCAGGCAGAATCAGCTACCTGCTTTGCAGGAAAAAAACTTTGCCCATGGCAAGTGTTGTTCCTGTGCCTAAAAATGTGAAGTCTTGGGAGAAAGTAGTTGTTAGACAGCCATCACTGGCAGCCCGAGCTGCCTCTAATGACAGATGTGTAAGTCAGCAGGCACCAGTTGGCAAGTATTTGTGCGACTCAACCTGGATCACATTGTCAGTGAGCTTTGTGTGGTTGTATCACATAGGGTAATTCATCTCACATCTCCTGCTTTGGTTTTCTTCTTCGAGCAGATCGGTGTAGTCAGATCTGCCCTGCTGCTTACCTTTGGAAACTCATGGTTTGCTTTTCTCTCTGTTTGTCTCTTGTAGTTAAAGGAAGTGCCAGAGTTGCAAAGAGAGCTTCAGACCATGAAAATAGCCCTTGCAGAAGCCAACATGGACAAGGCTCGCCTTCTGCAGGAAATTAGGAAATACAATCCCCTCTTCCAGCTTTGACAGTGAAGGCACAGGCTGCAGCTGCTCGGGAGGAGTAGAGACCAACACCAGCACTAAGCCGGCTAGTTTGATTTGTATTGCTGCTAAACGGGTCAACCTCCTGGAGACTGACCACCTCAAAGAATGGAAACCAACTGTGATGGCAAAATGAACTTGAAAGAGGGAGAAAAGAAGGCAGGCCTGGCTGAGCAACAGGAAAGGAATGAGGAGTTGTTCTCTATTTGCAGCCACTTTCCTCTGTCCTGGCAGAATGGTGCTGCCTCTGTCACTGAACCAGGGCAGTGGTCAGCCTACAAACAAAAGGTCAGAAGTTGGGGGACACGCCCCACGTCTCTTCATCCATGGGTAGTAGTGACAGTGTGCTTACAGCCTTCAGCTTTCGTGCTAACATCTAGAGATGGTCCATGTTGGGGTTTCTGCTTCTTTCAACCTTCCTCATTGTGTTCTTGCCCAGTCGTGCATGCCAAAGGACACAGAAAAAGGAGTGTAGTTACTTTACCACATCAGGAATGATGGAGAATAGGTATGGCAGAAAACATTGCTCAGAGCTCTGATGTGAAAGCGTGTGTACTATCACGTGAAAAAAAGAAACATAGGAGGTCAGTGGGTGTGGGAGATGCAGCAGGGATTTTCCCTCTGTGGAGTAAGGGGTCTACAGCTCCCTATTCCCTCAAGAACAGGGTCAGGAGAGTAAAGAAATTCCTTCAAGCTTCTTTTTTCACCAGTAATTTGTTGTGTCAAAGCATATTAGACTTAGTCTGGTTCTCGCTTAATCCCACAATGTTTTTCTTCACTGATGCGGAAACACAAATGAATTAATTTTATTTCACTATGAAGCACTGTTTAAACTTTCTTTAATTATACTGTCAAAGAACAGGGGTGAAGGAAGCTGGTTAAGCCACGGAATAAGATGACCTATGTGTTTTCTTTGGGATGCAGGCTGTCCTCAAGCCATTGTATATGAGTTTCACCAGTGGAGAGAGGGAGAGCAGTACTGGCCACACCAGGAGACAGCTGCCTGCGTCCTGCCCAGTCGTGTATTGTTGTTAGGACTGAGCTCTTGCCTGGTCTTAAATGTCTGTTAACAGGGCCGTTGGTATGAGGGTCAGGAGAAGGGTGCTGACTGGGCACCCTTGGGTGGAGGTTGACGCTATTAACTGCTCACTGTGGAGTGGAGATGGAACAGTAACTGCTGGGTTGAGCATGGTTTGTATTCTCACCTTCTCTGGAACTGCTTCCCTGAAGAGGAAGAAGTCTCCGTGGTCAGTGACTGACTTAATTTATAAAGAAATAGCCTCTACAGGTGTGTAGGGTGAAAAAAAAAAAAAAACAAAACAAAAAAAAAACAACAAACCTAGTAAAATATGAAGTAAACACTGATTTTATAAAGTGAAAAAGGAAATGTCATTTATGAACTGCAAGAAACAAATCCATGCCTGAAGACAAACTGGCACATGGTTTCTTTGCTCTGCTAGTCCAGACAATACACGGCCGATGTGCTGAAGAAGGCAGCAGCCGTAAGGGGCAGTTGTGATGGGAGAACCTGTTCCAGAGGAGAATTTGCTCTGCTCTCCAGTACAGAAGGGCTCTGTGTTACGGATGAACACCCATTCCCACCCCTGTTATACACAGCATCTTTACTGTGTGCAGTTTGTCAGACTTTATCTTTTGCTTTGGATTTTTCTAGATACATTTGTGTTCTGTAAATGTACCATTTCTGATGCACAGGCTTTTTCATGCATGTAAAACAGGTAGCAATTGCCCCACACTAAGTGCTAGGAAAAGTGACTGATGCTACGCGATTCTCCTGTATTAATCAGATGGCAGCTTCACTTGTCTGTAAAGGTTAGGTAACACTTACTGTGATTTTTAGCTGAACACAGTCCCCAAAACTTTAAGGGATTTTTCTGGGTTTTTTATTATATAAGTATTACTCCACTGAAATTAGATTAGCTAAAGTAACAGGAGATTTTAATCCTGCTCACTATGCAAGGAGCAGCCTCTGATTAACAAGCCATGATGAGCTGAGGCCTGGAAACTACCCAAAACCAAGCAAATACGTTGAGAGTTAAGTTTGTTTTTCCTACTGTGCTCTTATACTTGTCCCTTTGCCCAGCTCTGGAGCTGTTGAACACTTCTCCTTACCAGACACTCCTGAGGTCAGTTTAGTTCTTCTTTAGCTTTAGGGGAAACGAGAACATATTTACAGCGCTGGGCTAGAGGTGGAAGCACTGCTGTCTGTGGTTTGTGGGGAGCCAAGAGTGAATTCCTTGTGGTTGTTAGCTTTCACTTTGAAAAAAGAGGGTATGTAAGAGAGGGACGGTGATTAAAACAACTGTCACTCTTAAGATCATCATCTTAATTCTGTGTTTGACTCCATTAGACTGAAAGTAGCTTTGAATAGCACTGGTGGGAATGAATCCTTGCGTGCTAGGTTTGAACAGCCAGCCGCGGGGCAGGCTGCGCTGCCGCAGTCCAGCCGAGATCTGACTGACTGGGGCCTCCAACCAGATGCACAGCGGGAGCCTCGCCTTCCTTCTAGAACCTCTGGAAGCAGGCAGCCACAAACGAACAGAGAGGAGGACTCCTTGCCTTCGGCAGAAGCACGGGAGCGGAGCTCAGCAGGCTTCACGCTCACCACCCGCTTCGCCTGGGCTAGCTCTGATGCTTGGATGCTGGGACTTCGGCCAGTTGCTTTCCCTCCTCCACAGCAGAGGATCGCTTTTCCTTGTTCCTGTGGGACAGCCTGGCTGTTTTCTCTGGAGCACATTCTGTGACCCAGCCCCTGCTCGATGCAGCCTTTGACAGGACAGATTTGTGGTGCTGCCCGTGATAGAAAACGTGCAAGAGGGGCCCGTTCTTGCGAGGAAAATGCACTTTAACTTTTTAAGCGTCAGTGGGCATTTCCTTCACCAATACTGCCTCGTGCATAGAACTCAGAAGTAAAAGCAGGTGTTCCAAAATGCAGGTTATCTTCTGTAGAAAATAACTCTTGCTATGAGCAAGAAGGGAGGTAACAAAGCATTTATGTATCTAGATTTGCTGTGAAACAAACCTATCTGCGAACGGCTCACTGTAAGTACCATTATGAACCGCACAAAGCCCACACAAGCAAAAGTTGAAACCTTTGTGCTTCTGTGCTTGCTCCTTCTTCCTGTGTGAAGCAAGACGTTTAAGAATGCTTGCCTTAGGTGGAATGCAATGGTATTACTTTTTATTCACAAAGGAATTAGTTTTTATTCACTAATTCCTCAAAAATGGGAGGTTTCTTTTCTTCTCTTTCAAACTTTCAGGACTTCTTGTTTAAGTAGGTGTCCAGCTTCATCTCCAGCCAGCTTGGGAAATGAGTAGGGTACAAAGGTTTTTCAGAGGTGGTGCCTGCTAGCACTGTCACACCACTCCCTCCCACACATGGAGACTGAACACAGCTGGGGCCAGGTTGTTTACAGCAAATTTCTTGCTCCAGCAACTTCAGTCAATGGGTTTGATTTAAGATTTAAAGCACTTCCATCACTTTGTTTTTAAGTACCAGTAAGAAGTACTGTAAAACAGAATCCATGGCCTTTTTATAAGGCAGAGGGGTAGGAGGACAAAAACTCCTGTATCCACATACTGAGCAAAGTTTATGTTGTAGAGCCTTTGAAGGACTCTCTTTTACGATGAGAGCCCGCTTAATTCTTTGTGTAGCTACACCACACTTACACATGGCTTCAGCATCTTTAACATTTAGTTATAACAAACATGCTCACAGGGGACTGCTGTATTTACGGGTGGGTAAGGTGCAAGTCTGAACTTGAATTTGAGTTTTAGGCAGTATTGGAACTCTGTTGCAGTATATTTCCACTCATGCATTTATTGGTTCTATGAACCATGAAAAGAAATTAAACTTGTTAACCTCCTTACAGGTGCATGCATTTTTTTTTTTCCCCTCCCCCTTTCCCAACTGTACTGTTTTCCAGACAGCTCCATAAAATGGGCTTGGGGAAAAACAGCTGCATGATGACTTCAGAAGCATCAGCTTTCAGCGTGCCTTCCCTTCCTCATGCTAAGGGAACAATACCTGCCCCAGGCAAGGCGAAGCGTCACCAACATGTCAGGGTTGGTTGAGACAGATCACCCCGTTAAACTCCCCCCTACTTGGAATCACACAAACACCTTTACACAATCAGCATTTCCCAGCGTGACTAAGAATACAATAACAAGTTTAATGTACAAAGAGACACACTGCTGTACCCAGACACCACTCCATCCATGCCAGCAGGAACTATGACCCCAGTGGGTGAATACACCGAATGCCTTGGATGTTCCTGTCCCGGCTCTGTTGGTGCAGAGGGGCCCCAGGCTCCAGGTCAGGGATGACAAGCCCCACGCCCACAGTGACAGCAGGAACCCTCCCTCCAGTCATTAAGTCCTGACACGGCTCCTGAGGGAGCTTCAGTCCTGCAGCTCTGCTGTAACTTGGGAGGGTCACAACAGGAAGCTTGCTTTAACTTCCGTCTTCTCTTGCTGCTCTTGGGACACTTCAGTGGAAGATGATCTTTTTATATTTGGAGTTGGGGATCTGTCCTCGTGACTTCAGCCTCCTGACTGCCTCCCGCATGTGTTTGGGCTGCAGAGGTGGCAGCTCCCCCCACTTCTCACACACATCCAGTGCTAAGCAACACAAACCAAAGAGTTGACATGAGCCGGACATCTAAGCTTAGCCAGTCTCCTGCTGTCTGAGCTTTAATTTTAAAAGCAACAGGTAACACTTTCATCCAGGGTTTAGGACTCGCATTTTGTTAGCACACAAAAACAAAACCACTTTGTGTGCCTCTCTTGGAATGAAGAGTCAGTCCCAGGGGCATTACTACGGGACCAGAATAAACTGCTTTTTAAACCACTCGGCTACTATGGAATATGCTGGTTTGAGTCAGGCAAGAGCTTATGATCTTTAAACCTTCTGCTCTAAAGCCACCCCGAGGTTAGGTGGGGTGGTTGTGTTCAGAAGTGACAGGAAGGTACAACCTACAGTGGACTTACAGGCCAGTTTCTTTTCTATCATTTACAGAATCATTCACAGCTCCTGCCAAGGACATGAAGCAATTAACAACGTGAAACAATTGACAGCAGCAGCAAAGCTGCTTCTCCAGACTGCCTCAGGCACCACAGCACTGCAGGGACAGCAGCAGCAAAACAGCATCACCCCAGGAAGGGTGACCCCGGCACACAGAGGCTGCCTTTTCTGGGACAAGTCTATAGGATCTGGTTGGCACCAAAGGTGGAACCACCTCCTCCTCCAGCCCAAGCAGAGCAGGGGCACAGCAGGGTCAGCCCGCTGCCCACAGGAAATCTTGGCTCATCCCATAAATTAAGAATCTTACAAGTTAAGAGGCTTAAATAACTCATTTCCCTGTGGGCTGAATTTGTGCTCGGCAGCATTAACGAAGAATCCTTACTGCCCCACTGCAGCCTGCTCACCGGCCAATGGACCGAGCAAGAACAGCTCTGTTACCCTCCCTGGAGAGGGGAGCACAGGAGGCCAGTGGTCACCAACCTCTGCTGCCTCCTGGGCAGCGATCCTGGCAGGATTAGAGGGAACCCCACGCTTCACCCCGCTCTCAGCTCAGCTCCTCGCTGCAGCGTTCTGCTGCTGGGGGTCCGAGCACCCCCCGGGACAGCAAGGCTGGGAACTGCAGAGTATCTGCTCTGCTGTAAGCAAGGAGTCTACCCCATTTTCTTACCTTCTCCCTCAACATTTGCCACTCACCTTCCTCCACCACCTCCCCAACGAAGACCTTGGAAATGCCGGACATGGCGATAACCACGTTCTGAGAGACAGAGGTGCCGGTGATGGACTGGATCAGCTGGACAAGCGGAGAGGGACAGTCAGCTGAGTGAGGTACACACAGCAGCGGTGAAACATTTTAACTCATCGTTAGAAGTCTGAGCCTGCAAGTACCAACCAAGGGCTACTGAAACACACAGAACAGCAGTAACAGAGCTTTAGGATTAGGTCCTACAGCTCTGGGCAGGTGCTGGCTGTTGAGGTTTTAGCTTACCCTCACACAGCTGCAGACCTTGTGCCAGCAACTACTTTTTCCCACTGCCTCATGGCCCCCCAGACCACTGTTATTTAAGATGAGCTCCTATCGAAACTGCATAAGCCACGCGAGGGCACTGAGCTAGACCCTAATGGGATAAGCTGATCTGATCATGGCCTCAGCCCCAGGAGCTGAGCTGCAGCTGAAGGGGGGAGCACCCACAGAGCCAGCTTAAGCCCCCAATAAGGCCACAGCCTGGCTTAGTAAGGCTCAGCCTCCTTGTTCCATTCAGATGCCGTCTGTGGCAAAGCATTACTGAAGCCGTACCCGTTTAATAGCAGCTTTGGGGAACGCAGACCGGCGATACATCTCATAACGGTTCAACTGTTCTTCAGAAAAGGAAGAGACCAGTATTCTGGAGCGGAAAGAATTGATCATTTACAGCAAAAATAAAAAGTCTGAAGCACTTCAGGCTCCTGCAACAGTTCTGCAAAGCCCTTCTACCACCCCAAGCCTCCTGTAGCACTAAGCAGAGCCAGGAAGAGAAAGGTTTGTAACGCAAAATGTCTGCACCCGTTCAGGAGGGACCGTGGACAGAGCTACGGACACCCTTAACCACAGCCTCATAAACTGGTTAAACAATAATTATTACACGGCTGCCCGTGGCAAACCCCCGCACAGTGTGTGGTCCCTCCCAAGCACCAGCCCCCCAGCGCTCACTGCATCTTCTGGATCTCGTCCTCGTCCACTTTGTGCTTCTTCTCCTTCCTCTCCTTCAGCTCCAGCTTCACCTTCTTGGCGGCGGATGGCTGCAGGCCGGGGTCCTCCCCGTCCACCGCCTCCCCTTCCGCGCTCCTCACCTGGGCGAGAGCACAGCGCTGGGCTCGGCGCCCCCACAGCCCGGCCAGCCCCTCCCGTTCCCCCCAGCCTTTCCCACCCCGGTGCCCCTAGTTCCCCGCCAGGCCCGGCCTCACCTCCCCGTCCGGCGCCTCCGCCCTGGGCTCGCCGCCCCCGCCGGCCTCTCCCGCCTCGCCCTCGCCCGCCATCTCCACCGCCGCCGGCTCCTCCGCGGCCGCCGCTCCGTCCCCCGCGGGGGATGAGGCGGCGGGCGGCGGCTCCGGGCCCTTGGCCGCAGCCCCGAGCTCCTCCCGGGCCGCCTCGCCGGGAGCCGCCATTGTCCCGCGCGGCCGCCGTCGCCGCCTGATGACGCGACGCTACGGCTGCCGCGAGGGGCCGCGCCTTGCCGGCGGAGGGGCGGGGCCTGTCGCCAGGGCAACGGGGCTCCGGGTGAGGCGGGGGGCCAGGCCCGGGGCGGGGATGGGGAAATTGGGGGAACTGGGAGGGAGGACAACGGGGGAACTGGGGTGGGAAGGGCTGGGGGCACTGGGGGAACTGGAGTGAGGGCCACAGGGGGAGCTAGGGGTGATGGAGTGGGAAGGGCTGGGGGGCACTGGGGGAACTGGGTTGGGAGGGGCTGAGGGGGCACTGGGGGCACTGAGGGAATTGGGGTAGGAAGGTCTGGGGGCACTGCGGGAACCGGAGGGAGGACCACAGGGGGAGCTAGGGGTAATGGAGTGGGAAGGGCCGGGGGGCAGTGGGGGAACTGAGGGAACTGGGGTGGGAAGGGACGGGGGCACTGGGGGAACTGGAGTGAGGGCCACAGGGGGAGCTAGGGGTGATGGAGTGGGAAGGGCCGGGGGGCACTGGGGGAACTGGGGTGGGAAGGGCCGGGGGGCAGTGGGGGAACTGGGGTGGGAAGGGCCGGGGGGCAGTGGGGGAACTGAGGGAACTGGGGTGGGAAGGGCTGTGGGACACTGGTGGAACTGGGGTAGGAAGGTCTGGGGGCACTGGCACAACTGGGTTGGGAGGGGCTGAGGGGGCACTGGGGGCACTGAGGGAATTGGGGTAGGAAGGTCTGGGGGCACAGCGGGAACCGGAGGGAGGACCACAGGGGGAGCTAGGGGTAATGGAGTGGGAAGGGCCGGGGGGCACTGGGGGAACTGGCGTGGGAAGGGCTGGGGGACACTGGGGGAACTGAGGGAACCGGGATGGGAAGGGACGGGGGCACTGGGGGAACTGGAGTGAGGGCCACAGGGGGAGCTAGGGGTGATGGAGTGGGAAGGGCCGGGGGGCACTGGGGGAACTGGGGTGGGAAGGGCCGGGGGGCAGTGGGGGAACTGAGGGAACTGGGGTGGGAAGGGCTGTGGGACACTGGGGGAACTGGAGTGAGGGCCACAGGGGGAACTAGGGGTGATGGAGTGGGAAGGGCTGGGGGGCACTGGTGGAACTGGAGTAGGAAGGTCTGGGGGCACTGGTGCAACTGGGTTGGGAGGGGCTGAGGGGGCACTGGGGGAACTGGGGTAGGAAGGTCTGGGGGCACAGCGGGAACCGGAGGGAGGGCCACAGGGGGAACTGGGGGCACTGGGGTGGGAAGGGCTGGTGCTGGGGTAGGGGGTGGTGGGGGCGAGGGGGGTCCCTGCAGGGAGCCAGGAGGGGCCGGGGGGGCGGGCGAGTCCCCTCCAGCTGCAGGAGTCCTTTTGTGCAGAGCTGGAGGAGAAGCTGGCGGTGCCAGAGGAGCTGTGCTACAGTGGGGCAGGTTGGGGATCCGCAGCTCAGTCTCGGGGCCCAGATCGAAGCTCCCAACGAGCCAGAGCCCCTCCAGGTATCACTGTGGGTTTCACACTAATGTGGTGTCTCGTAAGCAGGGATCAGTTTGGAGAGGCTGCCACAGTCCATCTTCTCCAACGTTTCTTTCTAACAGATCCCACTCCGGCAGCAGGGAGCGAGGGTCAGGCTGGGATGGTGGGGGGAAGCCCCAGCCCCTCCTCGGCCTCTGGATCCTCACCCAGCTGCTTTGTTTCTTTGTTTGTTGTGCTGGAAGGTGGGATAACATTAACACAGGGCTGCAGGATTCATTCTGGCATGGCAAATCCTGGAATGCCTTTGGCGAAAGGTGCTTAAAGGCATGAAATTCCCAGCGGCGCCTTTACGCATCCTCTTCCTCCTCTGTGCTGTTCGGTGGGCCCAAGCCCCCCGGGCAAAGACTCAGACAGATGCTCAGCGGCGCGAGGCCGGTGGTGGGTGCTGAGGGTGCGATCCCCTGCAAGTCTCCTCCTGTGTGTGTGACCCAACACGGGATCAGAACGAGCTCCCTTCACCTCCCCTGAGCATGAACCGCGCTGTAACAGGCTTCCCCAAACACAGGGATCAAAAACTGCCTGAGTCAACCTGTGCAAATCCTGTTTGAGGGAGAGAGCAGATGTCTCTTAGGACTGATACTGTTAATATTATGTGCAAATGAACCATCTGGCAGCATTTGAATTATTTTTTATGCTAGCTTATAGCGTTATACAGCGGATATCTGCTTCTACCCATTTCACTTCGCGGTGTAGACTGATCCTCAGCGTGCAATGCAAAGCACCAAGCCTCCCCGAAGACTTCCCTGTGGGAAAATAGCTGCAAAATTATCCATGAATATTCATCCTCCCAGTAAACATGCGGAGGGAAAACCCTGGTAAAGATATTCCTCCTTTATATCCATTCTCCTTTATATGCATCCTCCTTTATATACAATCCTTCTTTATATGCATCCTCCTGCATATGCATCCTCCCGTATATACGCCCCTGAGCTAACACCTGTGTGTATTTTACACCCGGCTCCTCCAGAATATTAGAAAACTGGGAGATGGAATTTGACCAAAACCTGCCCCTTTCACCCTGCAGCACGTGCTGGAATCCCCCCTTTTATATTATTCAGGCGTTCAACGAATAAAATTAACTAAAACGAGCCAAAGAATGAGGTGGAGCAAGGGGTTCGTTAAAAGAACAACTCCGCGGGGGGGGCGGGGCCGGCGCCCGAAGGCCACGCCCCCCTAGCCGCAGGTCCCGCCCCCCGCCAGGCCCCGCCCCGGAAGGCCGCTCGGGGGGCGTGGCTTGGCGGGAGGCGGTGGCGGCGGCGGCGGGCGGCGGTGGCCGGGCCGGGCCATGGGGAAAGAGCAGGAGCTGCTGGAGGCCGCCCGTACCGGGAACCTGCCCGCTGTGGAGAAGCTGTTATCGGGAAAACGCCTCAGCTCCGGCTTCGGGGGCTCCGGGGGGGGAGGAGGAGGAGGAGGAGGAGGAGGTGGAGGAGGAGGTGGCTCCGGGGGGGGAGGCGGCGGAGGAGGCGGCGGGAGCGGCGGTGTGGGGCACCCGCTGTCCAGTCTCCTCAGGTGAGCGCGGCCTGGGGGGGGCTGAGGGGGGGGTGTGAGGAGGGGGCTGGGGGCCTGGTGGGCAAGGGGGCCGGTGGGTTGTGGGGCAGGAGGGGCTTATATGGGGCAGGGGGACAAGAGAGGGTGCGGGGCCGTGGGGTGGGAGGTGGGGGAGGTAAGGAGAGCGCGGTTGGAGCCCAGGAGGTGAGGTCTGTGGGGATATAGAGTTGCGGGGTGTATGGGGGTGGGGGGGGGCTGCAGGGCGCGAAGAGGAGTGTATGAAATGGGTAGTATGAAATGGGGGGATTTAGGGTGACAGGGGAGGGAGGGGTGTGGGGAAGGGAGCAGGGGGACCTGTAGGGTCATTCATGAGGTGGGGGCTGTGGGTGAGGTAGGAGGTATGGGGGGGTTTGGGGTGTTGTAGCACTGTGGTGCAGGGAGGGAGAATGTAGCTATGGAGTTGTGTTGATAGGGGCTGGGGGTCTGGGCTGGGGGAAATGAGGTAGGGGGGCAGCTGTAGGGGTTTGGATGAGCTCTTGCGGTGGAGCGTGCGGGCGAGATGAGGGGATGTTGGAGGTCCCTGGGGGACACGGCTGTGGGCTTCGAGCATGGAGGGACTTGAGGAGGCCGGTCCCCTGGGGGTCTGGGCCAGCGTGGGCCAGAGGAGGAGGCGTGTTGGATGGGAATTGAGGGCCCAGGGGATGGGATGAGATGTTACAGGGGGCTGTGATGAATGTGGGGCGCGCATCCGTCACATGTGGGGTGTTTGAGGATGGGCTGGGGGAGCTCTGAGGGTTTGGTGCTGCCTGGGGGACCAGAGGTGTGAGGGGGCTGGTGGCAGGGCCCCTCAGGCTTGCGTGCCCTGAGGTGAGGAGCAGCAGGGGCCGGCGGGCTGGGAGAGGAGAGGAGTCTGTCTGGAGCAGGCGCTTCCAGGGCTGGGTGCTGCCCAGCAGTGGTGTGTCCCCCGAGACTCGGGCTGCTGCCGGCTACGGGGTTGTGTTGCGGATGCTGCTGGTTACTGTCGGTAGCTGCAGACTGGTGGAACTGGGAAAACGTGATGCATTTGGAGGAGGACTCTGGGTCAGGGTGCTGGCAGAGGCTGCTGATTCTGAAGCCAGGGCATGTGTAGGTTCCCATGGTGAGGAGAGCTGCTGGCTGAATTCACTGGGGCAGATGTGCAGCCAGGTGTTCGGCAGGGCGTCCTCTCGCTCTGTGCACGCTCGCCCTTCGTCAGTAATTTCCATGGCTTGCAGCAATACTCCTGTGCTTCTCCAGTCCAAAGTGGCTGGTGGCGTTTGGGGGTCGGCTGTGCTGCTCTGGGGAGCTGTACAAGCAGAAGGAGGGCACAGTCATTTGCTTTAGCATTTATAGTAGTGCTGTGTAATTTGCTGTTTTGAAGCTCTTAGACCTTTGTTAGTTTTTTATCCTCCCCTTTTTTTCAGTATCTCCCAAGGAAACCACTTGCTGGTGCGTTTCTTGAGTTTCAGCTTTTTGCCATTTCAGCTTCTGTGCTGGAACTGCTCCTGTTCCTTGAGCAACTGGTTTATACTGGGGCAAGGGGAGGAGGTTTGAGTCCTGCGCTGGGTGACACTGTCACTGTGCAGCCTGACTGTTTAGAGGGATATGAGTTCCCCATTTGTGACCAAATTTGATCCACTTTTCACATAACCTTATCAGCAGTCTGCTCTTGCACACTGAGCTGAATGGCAGAGACCTGCCAACATGGAGAGCTTGTGCTTTCCTGATGCATGCTTTTGCTCCTCTGAAATGTAAATCTGCTCTCGGGTCAAACTTGATTCTTCTCATTTAATATATTAAACACTCTGAGCCCTTGTTTTGAGTGGGAGATTGCTCTGACCACTTCAGGCACATCTACATTAGAAGATGGATGTACTTGCAGGGTGTTTAGATAAAGTGGAGAGGGTCAGTTGAGTTAAATACACACCACAAGTGTTATCAGCCTCTTGTTCTAACAGCTCCGTCGCACTTTCCGACAGTGCGTGGTGATGACGGCAACCTTTTTTCCCCGGTAAGACAACTGCTTGTGATACCAGCTGATTTGTGGAGTGGGCAGGCTGTTTGACGTCTGATCGGTTAGCGTGATTTTTCACATGTACGTGTGGTTTTATGTGTAGATACATATCTGAAGGATAGTAAATGTCACAGCTGTCATTCATAGCTTGTGTGTTCATTAACTTGGCTGTCTTAAATGTCTGTCAGTTGACACTATAACAATCTTCCCACCAAATTTACCAATCCCTGAACCCATTTTTCCCTGCTGCTGAGTTACAGTCAGGCTTTTTGCATGTTTACAATAGTGGCTCTCGTTCTGGAGGCGCGTTGGTGTTCCCAGCATGTTGGGAGTCCTTGCAGCGCGTCGTTAACTTGCTGTGTGAAATCTGCTGCAGCATCCCTGGATTTACAAGAGTTTGCATGCTTGCCCCGAATGTGATTGCAGACCTGTGTGGATTGTGATCTTGGTACCATGTCTGTACAAGCAGTTACTGCAGTATTCCTCGACCTCAGTGTTACAAACACCTGGCAGTGACCATGAGGATGATTCTGCTCTTCCCTGCAGTCACTTCTTGCAAACTGGCAGTGGGGTGGGAGTTTGGGGGGCTGTGGTGTGTGGGGTTGCAGCACTGGGAGAGCAGGAGGTTGCTGGGGACTGTTTGAGGGCTCGGGTGCTGCAGTGAAGGAGGCATGTTAAGATATCGAAAATGGGCTTTCTGTGATTTAGAGAATTTCTGATTGTTTCCAGCGCTCTGTCAACTTGTTGCGTTTTTACATTGGGTTAAATGACTCCATGTGAGAAGACTTCTGCTTGTTTTACAGTGATGAGGTTTTTATGAGGAACAGCTGCTAAATTTACCTGCAAGGAGAAGCATGACAATTGTTTGGGAAGCAGCTGGGCAGTCTTCAAAACTTGGTTTCTATAGCGTGGGCTCTAAGTGATTGATTACTATCTGTGAGATGGCTCCGATATACACAAGCTCTGCTGAAGGATGTATTACAGCAGCCAACATACTCCTTCGTGTCTCCTAAGTACAGCAGCAAAACATTAGGTTTTGGGGATTGGTTTTCAAAAAAAAGTAGCCAGACTAAGTTTTAAAGAGGCCTTAGTGTGTCAGGGAAGAAGTGCAGGCAGTTGTCTTCTGCCTGTGTGTCCCTCGTCTCTGTTGTGGTCTGTTTTCACTCTGCAAAGTGTGAAATTAACTCTTGGCCCTGGTGCTGAGCCTGATTACTGACTTGTTTGCTCATCTCTTGAGGTGTGCAATTCCTCCGGAGCACCTTTGCCTGCGGTTTCCCTGTTTCCTGGGGGTAGGGAGGATATTGCAATAAGTTTTCCACAGCAGGCATGGTATTTAATTATAGCTAACTTTGACTTTCTGTACTCCTTCAAAAATAACTTCAAGGGTTCGGAAACAGGGAATGTGAAATTTTGTCTGTCTGACACTTGATGGAAAGTTAAGGATGGGCAAATTAAAGGGACCTGCTGCTGTGGGAGGAGGGTGGAGGTGACAGAAGAGTCTGCACAGTGTCCACCCCACCAACCCCTGCCTCCTCTGGAGCGCAGCATCCCAATGTGTGCAGCAGGTCAAGAACAACTTCGGAATAACTTTAAAGTTGAAGGGTTTTCTCTTAGATCTTACTCCTATATCATGATTTATTTTCCTGATGATGATTGGATGCATTTTATAAATTAAAACCAGTAAATACGGACTGGACATGTGCCCAGAGAAAGTCACGTTGCCGGTTAAGTGGAAGCATTGATGGAGAAGGCTAAGGTGCTTCAGTTGGTGGCTAGTTGTCAAGGCTCTACAGTGCAGGAAGCTGCTTAAACAATAGATGTCTTCAGTGCTAGTGGGTAAAGAAATCACAAAATAGGTATCTGGAGCAGGGACATACACACAAGAAAGTATGTATGATAAAGCTGTATCTGAGAGAATTTAGATTACAAAGCTTTGTCATCGAGATTTGGAAGTATTTAGAAAAGGAGGTAAGACTGCTTTTATCCTTGCACAGAAGTGGGTCGGGCTGCAAGCTTCTGTCAGAATGGCCTTGTGCCTGTTACGAGAGCCAAACACAATTTCTTGGTTGGGCATCTGTGCAAATCATCTCTTGACACCCATGGAACTGCTTTGCAAAACCACAGTCAGTCTGCGAGATGAGAGGATGGCTGAAGCTGATGGGGTAGGGGTCCACATCAGCTGTAAAGAAAAGACAGGTTTAATTTTGGGGATGTGCATTGTGTGGGAAACCTTACCAATGCTAGAACATAGGAACTTTTCTAATGAAGGGTTTCTTACCCCTCGGTTGCGGTGGAGAAACCTGTCTGTGGTCAGTTCTGTATGTTTTGTTTTCCCTTCCTCAAACAACTTCTGGCAGCCGCCGCCTTTTTGCACCGTCATTTTGATTCCTGGTCCTGCTGAAGCTGCTCACGTATTTAAATATATCTCCTGATAAGGGAGCTGCTAAGCTGTTCTCCACTCCCTAAAGCTCGTTCCAAGAACAGGGTCATAAACGGTCGGTTGGGCCGGCAGAGCTCCCTTACTCCTTCCTCTGTCTGTATTCGGGTCTCTGATGTCAGCATGGCATTTAGTTCCCTTTTCTTTTTGTTTTAAGTCTCACTGCTTGGACTACCTGTTCTTGAAAGACCATCTCTGCTTCTGAGATGCCAGGCCCAACTTTTTCTGTGCAGTTCTGCAGCATTTCAGATGTCTCAGAAAAAAGTTTTGGATTAGGTATAAAACAGGCATTTCCTGGAAGAAAGCAGCGTGTTTGTGGGCATGGTGTGGGAAGCTGCATTCCCACTGTTACTCCTGGTAAGCGTTTGTGTTGAGCAGGGGGACTGCTCTGAGCTGGGACATTCATTGTTTTGTGCCCTTTTTTTACAAAGAGAGCAAATGCTGGTCTGTAGAGTTGTAGAAGATGCCCCCAGCAGTAAATTCTGTGGAATGTGTTGTTTTATCACATAAATTTAACTGCCCACCATGTTTTAATATAACTTCAATGTGAACTTTGTCAGGGTCTGAGACTTTAATAGTTCCTGCTTAGATCACCGAGCTGAGCCCTCTGGGTGTGAGACATGTGGACAAACTCCAAACAAAATCACCAATTTCTGCAGGTAAGCAGGAAGCAAGATGTGATAGACCGTGATAAGCCAAACAAGAAGCAAACGCAAAGATAGAATTAAAGATAAAGTCTCTCCCTAGGGGGTGAATGTGCTGCTGTGTAACGCTAAAAATATTAAGCAGGAAAATAAACCTCAGTGGAAAGCTAACGTGAAGAAGGGAGTGCAAACACCGGCTTGGGGTAAGAAGAAGGATATGGGGAGGGCGAGAAGCAGCGGAGGAGAGGGAGATCGGTTTCTGGCTTTTGCCAAAGCAGATGGTGGGGCTCACAAAGAGGTGGTGGCTTGCCAGGGTTTGGGGGGAGGCTTGGCTTCGTGCTGCCGTCCACGCAGCCTCCGGGATCTGCTCACGTAATGTGATCGCTGGGATCCGTTCAGGGCTTGGGAATCTGCTGAAAGGCAGGTCCAGGAGTCTGATGCAGATCCCCGTTCCTTGATCGTACCCTGGCTGTTCCGTTTTCAGAACATACCTCATGTAGCACGGGCAGAAGCATTTTTTGTAGATCAGTGAGCATCCACAGATAAAATCAACGTAACATAAACACATCTTAATGCTTGTAAGCAAAAGCAAGTCCAGAAATTAGAAATGTGTTGTGAATCCTTGAGGTTTCTTGGGTTTTGGGGGGCACTTCTGCCTAGAGGCTGCAGAATTTGGACGATTTTTTTTTTTTTTTTTTTTTTGCTGCTTCACTGTGAAGTTAAAGGCAGGAAGCAACAAAACAATCTGTGGCCTGAAATATCAAGCTTCATTCAGTAGGTTTTGCCAGTAGCAGTAAGGGATGAATTGTGTTAAAGCCAAATCTGCAGAAAAAGCTTTTTATTTTCATCTATTGATGTGAAAAGACTGGATCTTTGTTGATGGGAGGGGAAACTGAGGCTGCTGTCGAGCCCCAGATTGTATATGTAATCTTCTGTAAGTGTATCAAGGAGAAACTTCTGCTGTGAATTAGGACTTTTTTGTATACATCTGTTGTGGGGAAAGATTTGGTTCTTGCTTTACAGAAGCCACAGCAAGTGTTCTAGTCAATTTGCAGCAGTTATTACTGGTGAATATTTTGTTTGGTTTAGGAAATGACATGGTGTAATGGCTGAATACTTAGCGTAGCTTTAAATAGTCCAAATGTGGGTAAGAGTCAGAAAAATTATTTGTATTGAGAAAAAGTGGGGTTTTGTATTTGTTCTTGTGCGGCTGGATGATTTAAAGGAATGGTTTTAGAGCTACGTGTTTTCCCAGTGGTCTGAGTGTCCGGCTGCAGCCTCTGTGCCTGCTGCCTTTCCATCGGGAAGGGAGGTCCTGCACTGACCCTGTAGCTGACAGGAAAAAGAGGAATTGCCCCATTGGCTGTAAGGATGAGGCTGTCAGTGTGTCTGTCCATTCACAGGTATAATACCGCATTATGTGTGGCCAGGTCTTGTGATTAAGTGGCAAGTCCTGCAGTGTTTGGCTGAGATAGTGGCGAAGAACAGCAGCTAGGCTCCAAGGTCCAAACTTCCAGGATTGTGTGAAGGTGCAAAATATTTCCCTTACTTCCCCTTCCCCCGTAAAAAGGAAGTTGCTCCTGGTAACTTCGCATAAACCAGGGCTGAGTTGGAAATCACGAATGGGTCTTTTACTCTTTTTGGTGCTGTGATTAATGATCTCGCCCACTTTCAAACTGTCTTCTGTTCCACACCCTACCATACAAACAGCAAAGCAGGACAGATCTCTCTTTAATTAGATACCTGAATGTCGGTATTGCTAAGACTATTACTGCCACAGGCGTTAGGTGTGCACCTGCTCTTTTTTGTGAATTGTTTTCTAAGCACTTTTTAAATAATTCAGGAAGGCTGCAGTTATTGGCAATGACTCTTGAGTGTTTTGTATCTGTGTGATCTTCTAATTCAGCTTTGGAACATTTTATTTGCTTGCTTTGGTCAGCATGATTCTGTGATTAGGGTTGTGTCTGGGGAGGACTGGGTTCTTCTTGCTGTAAACTTGCTGTGGGATCTCGGACAAGTCACAGTAGCCATGCCCTGCTTTGCTCACCAAAGCCATGGGTGCTGCCTGGCTCTCTCTGTAGAGGACGACTTGGTTTTTATATAGCACCCAGGACTTGCTTGGAATGCACATGAAAATTGTTCTGTAGGTGGCTTCCTTTCTGTGAAACTCCTTTGGGAGAGTTTTGTCCTGCTTCCTTCCAGACACGCTGTGTGCAGTCTGAGGTTTCCATGCCATGCACAAGGGGCAGCGACCTGGTGCTGCCTGGTTTGGTTGGTAGAAAAGATGGTTAGATGTGAAGGGAGGTGCAGCGGTGCTGTGGAGGGTGTGCAAGAGCTGAATTAAATGGGGAAGGAGTTGGGAGCAGATGTGAATTGAAGTGGCGCGGCCTTCGAGCAAAATGCTCCGAGCGCAGGAGGTCGAATAGGAATCTCTCTGTTAACACTGAGTAAAAGTGTCTTAACTGTGTAGGCAGTGACTCAAATCCTCTGTGACTGATTAATCTAGCATTGGCTCTGTGATGTAGGTGGGTGTCCAGGCTAGGGAAAATTCTTCTGGCTATTGACTTCCCATCAGTCTTCACCCACGTGCCGAGTCCTCCGGTGTCCTGGGACTTGCTCTCTTGGGAGTGCCAACGTGTTTATGTCAGATGGAGGGTGAGAACACATTAGCTTAATTTTCACCTTGCTTTGAGAGTTTCTCAGCAGAGTGCTTTGAAGTGCCAAACAGGTTTTGGAAATATTCATATGCTCTTACAGGTCACCTCAAATACTCGATGGGCTAAGATGTGGTGTGAGGGATGTTAGGTGGGTCAGACTGTGTTGAGGATGCTGATGTCAGAACCAAGCTAGTTATTGCCTGCTGACAGATGCCAGGATTTAAATAGTTGCAGTATCCCCTTGCATTGCGGGGAGCTGGGACAGAAGCAGAGCCGAAGAGACAAGGCTCCCAGGGTGTTTTTTCCAATTGCTAGGTTACACTCCTTCCCAGGAGCATAATTGTACAGCTCTTAGCATTCACAAGGCTTGTAAGATTTGTGCTCTGCACCATCTTGCAAGGAACAGTAAAATGTGTCCATGACACAGAGTTTACTTATTTTCAATGCCCCGAATGACAAGACTGGCTCCGGAGCTGGCTGGAGTATCCTAAGCAGCTGTAAAAGCCTGAGGAGTGAGAAGGTGGTTTGTGTTCGGGGTGCCTGCAGGAGCGGTTTGAGCTGGGCACTGACAGGTTGGTTAAAATGCCAGGTGCAGTCCTGAAATTTGCATCATGAAGACTTTAGGGCTTGCTTTATTGATGCTGGAATTGGCAGCTGCATGCAGCATGTTCATGCAGGGGGATTTCTCTGTGTTTACCTTGGTGGCAGAGTAGATGCTTGGGAGACTTGAGTGGACTGAGTGGATGTTTGAGGGATTCCCTGATGGCTTTTTGATCTGTATACCCCAATTTATTATCCTACCGTTGAGCTGTGTGTAGGAATTCCAAGACCAAAAACCACAGCTATGTGTGTAAACAAATATGGGATATTTGAGCAATGAGATCCTGACATTTCCATAGCCTTGTTCCCCTCTACTTTTGTCTACAGTCCCAAAACTTAAGAAATGTCACTGCAGGTTTGAGTACATCCAGACGGCTCTGTGTTTGAAAGGCAGGAGCTACACAGAGTTTAGCTGGACACTGAATATTTAACAAACGGGTTTTGGCACTTAATAGTAAAATCTGAAGGTTACAACTAAGCTTGTCCAGCAGTTAGTTGCTGAGAGCGCTGGTCCTGTCTTCCCCCATCTTCTTTCCCTGATAGTCATTTGCGTTGTTGTGTGGCTGTGCCAGAATGAATCGCTCCAGCTGGCTGATCTAACAGAAAACTTTTGTTTTGTGAGGTTGCACAGTTCCTAGATCCAATAGGAGGGAAATGGCAGAAACCTGCAGGTGACAGTACGGAGGAGCAGGATCTCCTCTTCCCTTCTCTTTCGCGTGGAGACCAGCTGTCCTGCAGCAGCTCTCTGCATGCTCTAATTTGCATCTGCATATGGACTGCCTAAATAGCATGTATTTATGGAAGAAGAGCTGCTCAACTTGATGACGTGTGTCCTATGCTACTCCAGCTGATTAAGGCTGTTTGGCAGAGTGCTGAACTTTCTAAAGATGAATGTATGAAACCGTATTTGATATATTAGGAGCAGCTGAGCCAAGAAACAGTGTTCATCCAGTGGGATTTTTTTTTTTAAATGTAGTGTATTGTTTTAGTGAGATCGAAGGAAAAGCAAGCAGGATATAAAAGACATAAGTGAAAGGTGTGATACAAAATAGAGGTAATACATACAGATTACACCTGCGTTCATCCCAGACCAAAAGGGGAAAGTCCCCTCCCAGCTGCACTTGGACAAGGATAAGAGAAGTTCCTGGAGGCTGAGCTCCTTCCATCGCAGTGCCCGGGGGGCTGGCTAGCAGCAGCTTGAGTGTGTTAATGCCTCGACTCCCATGCGAGCCCTTTGCCTTTCCTGAGGAGCTTACATTGCATACAGCTCCATGCCAGGACTCGATGATGACGATCCTTCTGCCTGCACAGAGAGTGCTTGACATCTGGTGGGTGCTCTGCTGAGCTTTCCCAGCACGTCCGTGATCTTCCAGGCTGTGCCATCTTTTCTGCTCCATGGATACAGCTGCATCTCAGTAACGCTCTGGCTACGGGAACAGCTTCAAGGTGAAGTGTCCTCTTGAAATGAAGAAGGTGCCTTTGAATAAGGGTGATGGCCATTTCCTCTTGCCATTGACACCAGCTATGAGGTCCTGTCCAGTGCCAAGGTGGCACTGTCACTGTCCCAAGGAGCTCGCTCTCGAGTACAGCTTAGTCATGGAAATGAGATAAATCCTATTTCACAGAAACTGGTAAAAATAAAACTGTTGAGGATTGATTTGTTTCTATAGCAACAGACTGGAGAAGCTAATACAGCTGCTCTGCAGAAGGCAGAAAAACATAAATTGAAATGTTAGTCCACCTGGGACTGTAGCTGTCAGCAAAAGAAGGATCTTTAATAGACTGATGAAGGGGTAACAAGCTTAATTAAAGATGGAGGGCAGGAAGGTGTGAGCTGCATTTGAAAAGAAATTGGTGCTGTTTTTTTTATCCTATTTCCCAAAGGACTGCTTTCTGAACTTGCCTGTGCCACCCTCTCATGGGTGGGGAAATGTCCTGCTTACAGTAAGGCAGAGCTTTAATGCCATTCAGTACCTGGGTGTTCACCCTGTCAGGTGCACATTTTTAAACCTGAATTTAAAATTACTTTCTGTCCTGCAGTGAATCACCATGGCTTGCTTGAGAAATGCGTGAGGTTTATCAGGGAACCCCTTTGTTGTATGAACTGGGAGATGGCCTTTGAGAAGTCTGGATGAATTTCTGAGCTAAACCTTCTTCAACTTGAACTGAATGTGGAGTTGGATGTTCTATAATGTGTGTCAGCGCAGAGTTTTCTGTAAATTTTTGTGTTCTGGAAGAAAATCTTCTAGAACATCTAGACTGCTGGATAAGGTGCTTGAGTTGAACTCTTTATTTGTACAGTGTGTAGATTTGTGTAGGTTTTGACTTTATTTTTGCCTAAACCATGAGTTGAAGCAGACTCTAGTACATACTGTGCTGTTAAGGTGGCTGTTTTCCCCCATGGTTAGTAAAGGTCAACTGCTTAAAAGTTTGCCCTAAGATGCCAAGTGTGGAGACCACCGCATGTTTATGTACATTCTTGACTTGATGACATATCCCACCTTGCATGGCTATTAGGTGTTTCAGATTAAAATAAGTATATATATCTGAAACTAGCAGGATGTTAACAAAACTAGAGAAGTTGCTTTTAAAACAGGAGTGTGTGTGCAAGGCTTTTACCAAGCTCTCTCAGAGAGTCTGTGTTGTTTAGCTTAAGGAAAGTCAGAGCTTGACTTCATGTTGTTTAGGTTTGGTAAACCCAAATTACATTATCACTCTTCCCTTGTTACTTAAACACATGGTTTCTTTTAAAGGGAAATTTAATTTAAAAAATAAACCTCAAGCTTTTTCCAGCTAAAAGGAAGTGTCTGTAGTGCCGCATACTAAGGATGCAAGAGCATAACCCTGTCTAAAACCGAGTGCCATAAATATTATGTAAATACATTATCTCATTAGATATATATCTAATCCTATTGCCTGCTATTTCTCAGACTCTTAGGCCAAACAAGGCTGAAGATGTCATAGGTGGTCTTTCAGATCTAATATTGAAGTGGGTTGGAAATTAGGTGAAATGACTTTTGCCTCATTCTAATTAAGACTCTATGAGAAATCCTTTCAAGTTTGGCATCACGAAGTAAATTGCCTGGTTTTAGACTGTAATCCGATTAAAGAAGCCTGGCGGCTGGTAAGGTTTGAAGCCTGCCCGTGCAGTGATACAGATGGGCTCCCCAGACCCTTCCTTACTGCTTGTAATTTCAGAAATCAGCACAACATTTTTAGGAACAAAATTATAATAAAGCCTTGAACTCTGGAGACTTCAAAGCTTTGCGTTCTGGTCTTGGGTTCTGTTGCAAGGATTGTGAAGACCATCAGATGACTTAAATAAGGGACTGTGTGTCCCATGGATTTGGGGTTTTTTGCTAGTACTGCTTTCCAGTGTGTTTTCAAGTTGCGGTTTCTCCCTGCACAGTGTTAAGTCTGATAAAATGTTGGCTGTCATGTAACAGACGTTTAAATGACCTCAATTCATCCTGTGGGTGACTTCTGGTTGTCTTGGAGTGTCACTAATAACTACCTTTGCGCGGCTTAAAATTACTTGTGTTCCCCTTGTGACACTGGGCTCTATTTACAGCCTTGTTTCAGCCTGGTGGAGTCTGAAGCCATATGTCTGAACTCCTATGGCTCATCTCCATTTGAGTTAGAAACAGCTGAAAACACAGAGAACTTGGAGGACATGTGTAATTAGTGCTGGATTTGGTATTTTGCGAATATTTCCTTTAACCTCAGTGGGAATTATTTCACAGAAAGAGTGAAACAGGATGTGTCCTCGACATTCCTTTTCGCTGAACATAAAGACCTAAAAAGAAGAGAATCAGTTAAAAAGAGAAAAACCAACCAAACTGCAGTCTTTCTGATCTTCCAACCTGGAGGATGTCATTCGAACACTGTGTTTGGTGCCTGTGCTGCAAAGTGTCCAGCCCTGCTTTCCTGTTGAGCCTAGAAAAGACAGCCCAAAGGTGCTGTACATTGCAAGTACAACTTCAAAATGACTCAGAAAAGAGCCAAGTTGCTGTTTGCCTTCGTCTTCTCATTCTTGCTGCCATTATAGTACCTAGAGTTTCATCCTTGTGAATGTGGCATTTTTAACCTGAGCTATTCTCGTTAAGCTTTAATGATTTCCCGTGTCCCAAAGTGCTGGGCGGTGCAGCGTGGGCTCTGCTGCATGCTTGTTGGTTGGCATGATCTGGAACGAGCTTTTCAGATGCGGAGATAAATGGGGTGGATGTTGGCTCCTGAGGTGCAGTTAACAAATGTAAGAAATTTGAATCTTTAAGTGAACTTTTGAGTGTTAAACGTTGCATTTAAATTTGTGTGCATAAACATATAGTAAGCTTCTTTTTTTCTTGTGCATTGACCTTAATGGCTTCACAGAACTTGAGATTTCAGTCTCTGATACTATCTCTTTGAGGTAATTAAAGATTCTGGTTTTCCCCACAGCTCACTCACACTTGACTTAACGCTTTTTCTTCTAAATTCCTCAGGAAAGTTGGGTACAATTTAATGGTCTTCAGTGCTGCTCCAAGACATTTATGCAGCTTTACTGTCTGAGAAAAGGAGTTTGTGCTTTCCATCTCAAAAGCTGTAACTGTCAGTGGTGGGTAAGCTTTTGAAGCCATCTGAAATGCCTTAGGATCCTGGTAGTTATATGGGTATAAGTTGTTACAGCTGAGATGTAATTATTTGCTGGGATAGAGTTGCAATGACCCTGAAATTGTTTGGAGTAATGGAGAGTTTTATCCCTGCATAAGTTTATAATTTAGTAGTCTGACTTCCATATATACATTCCTCCTGTACATTAAAAATGTTAGCCTGGGAAAGGCTCTGCCACGAAAAGCTGCTCCTGGCTGAGAAAACTATTTAACAGAGAAAAAGCCCAGAACTGTTTCTGTATGCTTTCAAATAAGTGGGCAGAAATATTTTCAGGGGTTTTGAACATACTATCTTATGTTGGGTATGTGTCCCCTACCCTCCTCCCAAAGAAATATGTGTTTTTCCCTGGTGAGGAAAAAAGCTGTTTGAGGCTGGCTTGTCATCTTGGGCAAAATCAAATCTGGCAGGTGGATAAAAACAGAGCTGGAAGCTGAAGGTATACGGTGAAATGTGTGAGAAAGAGCTCTCCTTGCTGCCTGTTCCATTATTTATTCGGTTTACCAGTATTAGCGATGTCTACAGAAGTCTGCCAGCTCTCTGAGGAGCGGTCCCTGCCCTTCTGGCCTTCCCCACAGCTCTTCACAAGCAGTTAGCAGGGAAGGGACCTTAGCATTTAATACATATCATTTGGCTGGCTGACGTACTCCTGTTTTTCAGCTCTAACCTTATCTCTGTTCTACAGATAGCGTAGACAAGTAATGACAACTTTATAGGAGCTATCTCAGGATTCGGAAATAACTTACTGCCTCGACCATTTACTCTCATGTCTGCTTTTTAATGGGCTGGATTTCACAGATGCTTCCAGAGTAAAAGGATGTCCTTTTAATTTCCATCCTACTTTTCTTAAACTTCCGTAAGAACTGTTGTCTTCTCTTAAGTTGCTGCTTTCTCTGTTTGCTTGATGCATACCAGGAATGAGCAGGAGCTTATCACAGTGCTCTTTGAACGTGACCACTCAGGTATGTCCTTAATGTCCCCATCCAAGCCACCATGGGGTCACTTTTCTGTTTGCCTTTTTACCCTTACCATCTCTGCTCTGTTGTTTTGCTGTTACTTGCTCTTTGGGCATCCAGTTAAAAAGCTCATCAAGAAGGAATTTCATCTGGAGTCAGTGCAGTGGTATGTAGTTGCCTTGTTTGTGTCCCACATTGTTGCCAGTTAATTTCTTGTTCAGCCGTGTCTTTCTTTAGCCTTCAGGGACTTCTGATTAAGCCGGAGCACTGGGATTTGATACGTGCTTAAATTGAGCTGTGTGGGTGAAGCAGCTTGACTGCTGATGTGGGTTGTGTTGAAGGGCAATGTCTGCTCCAAATGCTTAAGTGGAAGCTTTGTCGTGGCTCTTAATTCTCCTGTCCCGCGATCCTTTCCTTGAGGGCTTCTTCTCCCATCCTATTGCATTCGTTCTTCAATATCAGAGGGACAAATTTCCTTTCTACTTAACATTTCTCCCTGCTTGTCTTGATATACTCGGATTGGCACCCTGCAAGTCTCTCCTGAAGGCATGTGTGGGGTCTTTCCTGCGTGTGTGGTGCCTTCTCCCCATCTGTCTGAACAATTAAGCACTTCAATGCCAGCGTAAATTCAAAGTCTTCATGTCACCAATCTTGACAATGTGACAGGGGAAATGGGATGTTGTATGAGCCCCTGTCTCTTTTTGTTTCCCTAAGGCAAAAGTGCACTCTAGATGCAGTTATTGGTAGAAAATAATTGCATTTTCTTTTTAATTGATGCAGGGAAGGGGTAATTCAGTCCCTGAATCTCTGTTTCTCTGGCTGTGCTTCACTTGGCCTATTTACCTGTTTTCCATCTATTCCATGTCACACACAAGCACTGCTGTTCAGCGTTTTGGGCATCAGTTCTAGGCAGCAACCAGTCTGAAAAGGAAGAAGTGGTTTGCTGTGGAAGCGAGTGGGCTGGCACGGTTTCATGCTGATAAGTCATGACGTGGGGATGGCTTTGCCTAGGCTGGAGGGCACGGTGGCCAAATGGGCCATCTGAGCTTGGCTGTCATGGGCCAGAGTGGGGAGAGGGCAGGTCTTCTGAGCACTCTTTGGCACTGAGAGGTGGGGAAAACGTGGAGGCATATTTATTTTCTCTGTATAGACCGTATCTAAGACTTAACCAGGAGGAGGGTGTCCGTGTTTAAATAATCACTATTCCCATACACTTCTAGATGCAAGGTTCCCTGCTAGAAGCCCCAGATTCCCACCAAGATGAATATTGGATTAGATCACTGTCAGTGCTGGGAAAAAATAGTAACTTTGACTTGTTCTAATTACGTTGATTTCATCTGAAAATGAACGTGTAGCTATTTTGCAGAGTAGATAGCTAGCAGAGGTTGGGACATTTTCTGCTATCCCAAAACACTTGGTGCATAAGTTCCCCCCATACAGGGGGGATGACAGGCAGTGGGAATGAAATGCACTCTGCCAGATTTTTTTTTTTTGCCCATGTTCCTTTTGGCAACATTTTTACTACAAAGTCAGACCTTTTGAGTCTGTCAAAAGGGAACAGTGCAGATGGACATGTACTGTTCAAGACACGATGCTCCATTTCTGTTGGTTGATTGTCATGTCTCTTGGGATTCTGTAGCTTGTTAAATCATCTCACAAAAGAAAAAGAGGGAGGGAAAATACAGTGCTAGGTTGCTAGCTGTAGCCAGCTCAGTGCTGCAGCATTAGCTGCTTGGTATATTTTGATTAGGAATTTGTGGTTGCCCAGGCAGCTTGCTTCCGTTTCTCTGGAAGTGCTGGATGGAGGGAAGGTGAAGGGAAAGTCTTCCACCTTTCTAAGGAATTGTGCTTCAGCAAAACCTGTGAGCCTGCACCATCTATATTTGTCCTGCTGTTTTTGTCTGCATCTAATTATTCTTACTTTTTTTTTTTTTTTTTTTAATACTGCATTTTCTTCCACTTAGTTACATCTTCTCCAGTACTGTGGAAACAGTAGAGCTTAGCTTCAAATGAAGAGTGAGGAATGCTTACCTTAGCAGTGCTGCTAGTTCCAGTTTGCAATTCAGTGATATTGTCAGCTCTGGGCAATTTCATATGACATTCATAATGCTGCTCAGTTTATTGAATTTCTGCAGGAATGTTTTGCTTCCTTTTGCTCTTATTCCTCAAAACCCCATCTAGTCAGATGCAAAGGAGGAGAATGCACTGCAAAACTGGTATTGAGCTAGGCTCTAAGAGGTTTCTGAGCATTTTGCAGATGTTGTCAAATTTCTGTCCTCTCTTGGAGAGGTCTGTTTCCTCACCTAGAAGCAGCAAGGCAGCTTTTTCAACTGCAGGGCTTCATGTGAAATCATACATCTGCGTGTTGCGTGGTCAGGGATCGCTCCATGACAGATGTAGGCACTCCAGTTTGTCTACTGCGAAGGTGCTAGTGGAGACTGCATTTTGCATTGTTATGGGCACTAGAAGCTAAATACAAACTCTCTTTTTAAAATTACTCCAGTGAGCATTTTTGCTTCTCTTTCCTTCTGAAATCTCATCTCCTCTGAGTTTTGTCTTCAGCTGAGCTAAGTGCCAAAGTCATCAGACATGGTAGAGTTTGTGAGCTGAAAATGTGAAGGAGCTGTGGGTGATGCCATTTTGATGTTAGCTTCCCAGTTTCCCTTCTCTTCACCTACCAACATGCTGCCCTTGGACCCTGTGTGGAGAGGGGGCTGCTCTTGACACACATCAGAAACCAAAGCTCCTGGCCACTCTCCCCTGGAGACACTGCTTGGCTTTCCCTGTCTTGATGATAGAAATTTTTTGCACCTCTTTCAGAAAAGCTTTATTTAGATCTGGCCCCTGTAGTCAGTGCCAGCGTGTACAGCCTGTGTTGTATGTGCACTCTGCTCCATTGCGTGGAATCAGCTGGAAATGCCCCTGTAATGGGAGCAGATTGCAGAGCGAGTGTCTGTAATGCTTTTAAGAATAAAGGGCAGCATATGCACTCAAATCAGACTTGCTTTTTTCATCTTCAGCAGCTATTTATTTTGCCTCCTGCTTGGAGGGATTCTTTGATGCAGTGTAACACGCACGCGTGACCCATCTTTTCTGTCTCCTATTGCATAATGCAGGTGGCCGAGCCCACTGTCACCCCCACCATACATTAAGTTTAAAGAAATGCATTTCCACTGCCAGGAGCCATCTGTAAGTGTAGGGCTGTCCTCCACCTAGTGGGGAATCTTATATTGGATGGATGCTTTTCTATTAGTGATGCCAACCCTGTCTTGTTCCTTTATAGCATGAGCCTGCAAGCCCAGAGATTAAATGTCATTGTCGTTCTTGCAGCAACCTGAAAGAACCTCCTCCTGGAAGTGAGGAGTGGGAGTTGGTAGGCTGGTTTTGAGAGAAATAAATGAGCTTACCTTTTCCCTCTTACAGCTCCTGAACTGATCTTTCATGGGGTTGCTGTCCCTTTTAAAACTCATCCAGATTTCCTGCTGCCTGCTCTTAGCCAGTCGATGCATCTGAGGAGTGAGCGCTTATGCTCTATTCATAAAGAAAAGGAACAATTTGGTCTTTAGAGGATCAGCTGCTGCATGGTATTGCTCCACTGGTTGAAGTGCTGGCTTTTTCACAGCACGCTGTTAACCTTAGGCCGCCTGAACTGCCGGTGTTGGGCAATGAGGCTGGAGCTGTTAGCAGTCTTTGTTCATAACTATTACTTCATGCTGAAAATGAGCTGGCAAAGTGGAAGCACTTGAGGGGTGGGAGCTTGGGGTCTCGTACTGTGCAGAAGGCCAGGCATGGTCTCTGCCTGCTGCTGGGTGTCAGCCAGAAAGGCTGAATGTGAGCATTTTCACCTGAGTCTCTTGTCAGGAGCTCTGCCTTGCTGCTGGGTACTTTGAGAGCAAGTGTCTGATTGTGGAGTCTGGAGCTCTGGCAGCTCTTGGGCTGTGTTGTGTTGTGCAATGTCTGGGTCATTTTCACATGTCCTGCCCTTACTAGGATCCCCACTTTTCCCCCATCCATTCTGGCATCGTGTACTTGAGCTTGTGATCCTGTGACTTTGAGGAAAATTTACACTGTTAAACTGTCTTTGGCTCAAATTTATCTTGTGGAATATGGGGAAGGGGTTGAGCTTTGTCCTCTTAATGTTTAACTTCTTGCCCACACACATGCGAAGTTGGCATTGCCAAATAATTGGCAACTGCTAAAGAATAAGCCCTGAGGCTTTCAAGACAGAACGGCTTGAAGCTTCTTGTTCTGGTCCTAGTGCTGTAGAGGAAAGGGAATCTGTACCAGGCAGTAGAATGGCCAAAGGTTTGTCTTGCTGCTCAGACTTTACATGGCATCAGCGTCCCCCAGTAGCTGCTTTTTCAGTTGTGCTTACGATCTGCTCTCTTGCTTGCAGGTATTAACACATCCCTTCCCTGCATATTTCATTAGTGCAGTAGGATTAAGGCTTTTAATCTATCCTGTCTATTTGGTCTCACAGTTTAGCATGCTTAGTAATATGCAAAGTACGCTACTACAGGGATCATGAGCCTTAAATGTAATGTTAGCCATAACTGTAAATTGGAAGTCCTGTAATTCCCACAGGTGAAAGCATGTGCCTTTCTCCTTCTGCTGCATTGACTCGTGTCTTCCAAGCACATGGATTCTCCTCTCTTGGGAAACTTCAGCTCTGTAGCCCGCTGTTGGAAACTGGGCGGTGTGACAGCTTTGCTCTAGAGGAAGTTATGTTTTTCTCATGTGCCAAACCTACTTCTTTTGGCCAAAATTTTGAAAAGAACGAAGTCCAGATGCACATAGGAGATCAAAAAGTCACTCTAGTAAAAAACTCACCTCCAATTTTTCTTTCTTATTGTAACGTTACAGAGCTGTGCTGTGGTTTCTCCTAGCCACCTTCTTTTTCCTACCAGAGAACTAGCTGAGATGTGAGATTTGTTCTCCTCCTCTCTTTGATTTATGTAAACATACATTAATTTTCATACTTGTGATAATGAAATTTTAGTCTCATACTCTTACTTAACTGTTCCTCTTCAAAACTTGGGTGCCAGGGAAGTTTAGGTGGTAGTTTCCATTAAAAGTTGTAGATGTGTAGTTAAGATTTGCTGAAGCTGTCAAGTACTTCTTCATTAAGATCCTGATCTAAACTTGATCTAAAATTTGTTGAAACAGCCTACTGGGAAGTGCAAGTTGATACTGCAGCCATCAGATGAGATCAAAGTGTACCCTGCCATGTTCATTGTATGCAAACAGAGATTATGTGAGAATTAAAGGGAATTTTGTGGGTACAGCTGTTGAAAACACTTACTACACCCACAAAAGTTGCTTGATACACACATATGGCTGCAAAATAAACCAATTCTCTCTATGAACACGTCCATAAATCTGGAAGTTCCTCTTAAATGAGGACACTACCTGTTCAAGGAGATATTTTTATGCTGCAACACAATACTTTCATCAGGCTTCCACAGAGTTTAGTTTTCAAGATTTGTTGGATATTTGTGCAAAGAAATGCTTGCTCTGGGAAACTGTGTTCTTTCGTGTGCTTGAAAGGAATTTTCTGGAAAGAGCTGACTGCAATTAGAGTGGGGAAAAGCACCTCCAGCAGGCACTGCATTCTTCTTTGCAATGTGTATACTGCATGTCTTCACCTGTTTGCTCTAATTGGAAACACAGTTGTTCCTTGATAGATTGACTGCCTGTCTCAGCTCTGTCTGATGTAAGCCTACATTTCTGTAAGGACAGAAGTTACGTTCTCACAGTGTGAAAGAATAGAGGCAGTAAGAACTTGTACTGCTGCCTTGTGAATTTCTGAAAATAGCTTTGTTACCTCTGCATTTAGTCTCGCTTTGCACGGGCTGACACAACATTAATCCCATAGCTGCAAGATCGAGACTTCCGCTGATGGCAAGAAGTGAGTCATCCCCACATTAACAGTGTCTTCTCTGCAGAGACGTTGGCATACTCCTGCTGTGGAAGGAGCCTGGAGTTAGCATGCCTTGTTGGTTTAGGACTGATGCTTACCAGTCTTCTGTGTCTGCATTCAGCACTCTGAGTAGCTGCATGTTTAATGCATCTGCCCCTTAACTTTGACTTTAACCTGTGCACCGTGTCTCAAGTATCCAGATTTCCTGGAGTGGTGTGTTCAAATCCCAGTAGAATCAATTTGTCTGCTCTGGCGGTTCTGTTCTTTTCATGTTTGAAAACTGGATGCTTTGCACAGATGTTTATGATCCCAGTGTTCTTTCCTTATAGGTGTTGCTTTCCCGCTTCTGTGTGTTAATTGCCAGGAAAACTTCTGCTTTGCAGCCTGGAACTAACGGCATTTCAGTGATGATTTTTCACATAGGTGTTTTCTGGAAGGGATTGGTATTAAAACCAGCGTGTGCTGATGCTGTAGCAGCTGAGCACTGCTGTCATCTTCAGTGTATTAACTCTTCTCCGTGGGGTCAGTGGCATCCTATTTTCTCTAATTTTAGATTAAGCACAACAGTGAGGATCTGGTGAGTTCCAGCAGGAGGAAACATGGGCAGTAATAACTCAGCCAGTTTAGGGTGACATACTCAGCACTGCACCTTGTGAGATGTCTGTACGCAGTGTCTGTGGTCGGAGGGCTGTGAATCCAGCTCTGCTCTTTAATTTACCCATAATCATTCAAGCTCTGTAATCCTCTTCCAATTCATTTTGCCAAACAGATTTATCAATGTAATTTAACTGCTTGCAGTGTGAAGGATTTTTCCACACCTCCTGACAGCTTTGGGAATACACTCTGTTCTAACTTCCCTGCTTCTTTCGGTGTCAAAAGCTGGTCGAGCGCTTCAGCTCTCCTGAGGTCGTGCAGGCTGTGTGATCTATGGGTAGCATCTTTGCTGACAGTTCTTCTTGCATGTGTTTTTCCCAAGTCTAGAGGCACTTGAGAAGCACGTGTAGTATTAGCTCAGATCATTCAGCTTCTTTCCTTTCATTTAAGCATATGAGGTTGCATTTTAGCCTTGTCAGTCAAGAAGAAAATTTCTGGATTGTTGGAAAAAAAAAAAAAAAAACAAAAAAAAACACCCAACAACCAAACTCAAACAACAAATCCAACAAAAACAACTTGCACCTCCCCCCTTGCAGCCCCTTGGCCCTCAGCAGAGGTCTTCTACATCAGGTAGAAGGTAATTACTGTATCTGGTTGTAAAATACTTGGCCACATCATTGTGTTTGAAGTGCTAAATGTGAATTACTGTATTTTTTTTTTCCCCAATAGAAAAATGGAGGCAGTAATGTCAGTGGGAGAATTTTATACACAGCAAATGCTTCCTGCATAGGACTGGAATGTAAAGTGAGACTTCTGCATGTATTTAAAATGCCTGGATTTTCTGCAAAGCATTATATAATTATCCTCTATATAAAATGGCCACCCACGTTTTCTATAATATGTCTCAATTTGTTTTTGTAACTGATAAGATGCTACAACTGTAAATGACAATGCCAAGCTCTTAAATATTGTGCTTTTAGAGCTCACTGTTGCAGTTAGTGGAAAATACTAACAAAGGCAGAAAATGCCTTTTTTTTTTTTTTTGTCAGGTGTTCCATGATAAACTGAAATTGGCAGTCAAAATTAAGCTCCCATTGGGCTAGGTGCTCTACCAAACTCTTCAGGCCTGAGCAGAACAGACCAGGCAGATGCATAGATTGTACATTCCTTGAGTCGTTGGGTGGGGGACAGTTGAGTTTGGAAGAAATCTGCTGCACAGAGAGAAAAGGGGGACGTGAAAGGCGTGAGAGGATGATATTTCAGATGAGAATATAGGAAGAGGGCAGCCAGGAAGTTTTGGATGGGAGCAATCATCCCAACTGACTGCCTTTTTTTTAATAGCAAAGAAAAATCTGGACAAAGAAGATGAGTGTAGAAGCCAAAGATCACCGCTTTGGCTTCCTCTGCAGCCTCTCTGAGAGCTGGAATCTAACTGGGTTGCTCTCCATGGTCTTTCCTGACGCCTGCCAAGAGGGGCTGAGAAAGTATTGCTTGGGATCTAGCCATGTTCTCCCCTGCCCCAGGAATACTGTGCTTTAATCTTCTCCAGCCTTGCATCAGCAGTTTATTTTTGGAAAGGCTATTGTATTATCTAGTGGTTGAGGCATGCAAGGAAAGGGGTTGCAGCGCCGTTGAGAGCCCTACTACTCCATGCCCCTTCCCATCGGTGAGATGGGTGTAGCACTGCCTTTCTCACTCTTCAGAAAAATGTCAGTGTGCTTCCTAAACCTAAAATCTTGCACAAAGCATTTGAGTTGTTTGTATTACCAGTCTATAAGCAGGAAATACCAAACGGGGGTTGCATTTGCATTGCAAGAATCTAGCAGTCATATGGATATTAATAGCTGAGATGTGTGTATTGACTTGCTTGTGATGTCCTCCGGGCAATGGACTAGGAGTTAATCTGCCTCCAGCCTTAACTGCCCTTGTGACACTTTGTCTCTGAGGCATTGAACTAAGTCTACAAACATCTGGGACCAGTTCTCAGCTTCTTTAAACTTCCTTTGTGACCTTGGGCCAAGCCACTCATGCACACTGGCTTCTCATATCTAAAGCAGTGATAGCATGAGTATTGTGCCTTTTGTCTTTAGTGTTGAGTATGTAACTACACGGGGGTAGCAATGGCCTCTGCTGTCTGCTTTGCTGAGTAAGAATAGCAGCCCCTGAGGTCTCCAGGTGCTTCTGTAATCCAAGTGTGAGACTATAAATCAGCTCTGAAGACTCACCGTTTGACTTGCATACACTGAGTTGTTCTTTAGGTGGCTTGGCCTTTGCTCTAGTCCCACTGCCTCAGATGATTTTTGTGAGTAAAGTTACTATAGTTGGGAAGAAATAAATGGAAAAGTAAGAGGACAAATATGATCCTGTTTAAAGGAACTATTGGGTTTTATCGTGACCTAAAGCAATGTGCTTTATTCAGCAGTTTTCACAAACAGGAAGTTTTATTTAAAAGGCTACAGCGCTTGCTGAATCATGGAGCAAGAGAAAACAGAGTGGAAGAATTAGTTTAAACAGAGCAGATTTTGCAGTTTTCAGAGCTTTCACATGACCTTAATGTTCAGCAAGCAGATACATCAGAAACATTGTTAGAATACTACTCTGGTGCAGCAAAAGGGAGGTGAAATCTTGGTAATGGTTGGAGAAATTTGATTTAATATTGAAGTCTGCTAATATGAAAGCAAACCTCCTTTTTGATGTGAAGGAGTTTTTTGGGGGGTTGAGGGAGAAAAGAAAGCAAACAACAGTGGTAGTTGAATTGGCTCCAGACCTCTGAGCTTTACTGGAGACTTGTATTTACAGCATTCTCCTTGTGCTGGGATCTGTTTTTGTGCTTAATCAGAAACAGCCCAAAATCACACTGTACAGAGATGGTACTTGGTACTATAGTACAGAGATTTGTACTCTGCTTCTCTCAGTGCTGTACTTCCATTTTACAGATGGGGAAAACTGAGGTCTGGAAGCTTTTCCCAAGGCTCTGTAGCGCAGCAGTGAATAAAGCCCTCGTGGCTTCCAGAGTCGTTATCTATACCCTGGCTTGCAAGGCTTGAAGAGCTTCACAGTGGTCTGGCGTTAGGATTTCCTGCATTTTGTTCTGTCTTGTCTCGTTTTGCTGAAGGCAACTTTAATACTGCCCTGTTTTCAATTACTTCCCCTCTGCCTTGTAGAATCAGGGCAACAGGTCTGTAAGTAGGTATTGTTAAGATGAAATGATTCAGACTTTCCCACTGCATGATCTCACCGCCGTAAATAAGTGCTCATCTCTTTCTCATTTCATTTCCCATCTGCAAGCCATTGGAGGTAATATATTCTAGGTGGAGATGTGGGCCCTGGGCCTTGATGTGAGCATCTGTGCCTTAGCACAGTGGGAGGATGGTGGCTTGAAGAGGAAACCCCTCTGCAAGGGACTGAGCCTGCCCAGCTGCTGCAGACTCCTGATTTCCCTGCAGTGATTTTTATGTCTCCATAAAACCCGCTTACTTAATTCTTAATGTATAATTTTTATTGTTCTCCACGTTGTGAAATGTGCTCGCACTGGGCTGAACCAAGAAGAGTTCCCAAAGTGGGGCTGCCTGAATAGGGCTCGGTGTACCCACGAGTCTGCCATCTCAATGTCTTGCGGAGTTGTTCCTGTTGACTTTAACCTTTTTAAATTTCCCTGTTTGGCTGGAAAAGACCTGACAAGCTTGTCACTTCAAAATATTTAATCCCAGGGTACGTACCTCTGCGCCAAAGTGGTCCGAGGGGGCTTTCCTAATGCTTTAGATTAGAGCCTGGGCTTTGTTTCCAGTAGTTCTGCCACAGTTCCTACAGATAATGCCTGAGATGTCATGCAAATCAGCTGCACCAGGCACTGCAGATACTGCAATTCCCTCGGAGCACTGTTTTGCAAAAGTAATGTTCCCATGATAGTGTTTTTCCAACTCCTCGTTTCTGCAGATGATAGTGGGCTTACTTCCCTGTGTTTAGATCTAACATGAGATTTGTGATCTTATCTTAGTCTGTCACTTTAATGCTATGCATTTCATAAATAAAAATGGGGTGAAAGATTTGGTTTCTCTTAACTCAGGAGACCTGTATGGCTTTCCTAGCAGAGCTGGAGAGGAAGAGGACGGAAGAGACTGATATACTTCACTGCAGTCCACATCTAAATATAAATAGTTCTCTTCTTGGATCCTTTCAGGCTGAACTTCTGTGTGATTTGACCTTTCTTTGATAAAAGCTTTCTTTATTTGCAAGAATAAAAGGGCAAGGGGGAGGAAAGGACACAGCAGATTTTATGTTTTTTTAAAATATCTTCAAATCCTAGCTGCTGATTTCCGCACTATCTAGCGCTCACTGTTGAACCAGCTCCATCCTGGACTTCAGCTTTTTTTTCTCCTCTGAGACCTTTAAGTGAACTTTTCATTTTACTCTAAAGCATTAACCAGAAAATTTTAAAAGAAGTTTATGGAAGTGTGTTTTCTCACAAGGAGACCATGCCGTGGTGGGGCTGGGTGTCCTGGGCTCCGGTCCCCAGTCTTGCTGTCAACTGGGTGGATCACTGAGCAAGTGACTTGGTTTATGCCCATTACACCACTAACCTTGGTTTTCCTTACTTTGTAACTTCAGCTGAAAGAAATATTTGTATTAAATGCTGCTGGTTTTTCATATGGACACCCTGAAGCTTTTTGAGCTCAGCATCAAAACCCAGCTCTGTTTACTATGTAAAACCACTGAACCCTTTGGCCTTGGTCAGGTTAGTAGCCCATGTGAGAGGATGTGCAGGTGCAGTATTTATAAATGCTCCAGACTACATACAAGTCTTTCTGGCACTAGTTTTAACCATTAATTGCCACTTTAAATCCAGCAATAAATTACTGAGGCAACCACACTGCATGAGCTCACTGCCAAACATTAACCAGAGCCTGAGAATTACTCAGGTCCCCTTCATACTTCAGGACTGCTGCAGCTGGATGGGGTAGATCACCTCCTGGACTCAATCTGACTGTGGGGTTTTTTGATGTCTCACATATCTTCTGGACATGGTTTAAGCCATTGTCCTGCGGATTATGTTGTATGTTAGTAGCACTTGAAATGCATTGCATGCGCGTATTGGTTTGCCATTTGCTTCTGAAGTGTGGGATGGAGTGTGGTGGTGTGCAGGAGTGCCTCTGGATAAGCTTTCTGATCCTCTGCAAATTGGATTTTGTGGCTCACTTCCCTGTCCTCCTGGATGAAGTTTCCCCTCAGCTGCCTCTCTAGTGGAGCTCGTGTCTGTCTCGGGACTGCAAAGCCTTTTATAATGCTCTGCCAAACTGGGAGTCACTTGGAGGGGAGAGACTTTCCATTTTGGAGTGTGCTCCTGAATCCCACCTGAAACGTGCTTGAGAGTAAGCATGCTGCATAGTTAACTTCTGAATTTCCACTTGGTCTGCATGAGTTTCCTGTTGGTTTGGTGCCTTTCCTGCTGCTTTTATACACTGTGGTATAGAGTTTTTTCTGGCTAGGAGCCCTCTAGTAATGACTGTTATTTTAGAAAACCTAGTTACTGCTCAGGCTGCCTCTGTATCATACAGTGAGGCGTAGCAATTACATGCTGGGGAGGAAATGAAATGATCAGGAAAGGCCTACTTCATAAAGAGCAACAGTTGACTTAAACCATTTAAATCGGGCATGAGAGGGTGCTGCTAAGTTCTGCCCCTAGTTAAAGAAAACAATACGGGAAAATGTACTGTATTAGCAAAAGCGTGATTGTCTAGGCTTATAAATCCTGTATGTTTCTTGGAAGTATTAAGTTTAAAAGGGGCCAGCATACAAGGAATGATGGCTTGTAATGGAGAGAGCCTTCTTCAGGAAAGGTTGGATGGTTTCAATTTGCTTCTAAGAACGTACGGATTTGAGTTCATGTGCCCTTCCTGGGAGAGACGGTGGTAACACTGGTGAGGGGTGGCAATAGAAACCAAACTCCTTTTAACAGCAAGCTCAAGAGCAGTGCCAGCTTCTTGCACTTGTGTTTCTCCACTGTTTTAAATAGGACATCTTGCAAGGGTTAGAGGGAAGATTAATCCTTAAATCCTTGGTGTTTGACTCCTGAACAAGTTAAGAATATTTGCAGAAGGCCTCGGCGACCACCTACTCTTTCATATAGACTGCCAACAGCTGTCAGATGGAAACGATTTTTGGACAGTGAGACATCAGTGTGGAATCACACTGGTGACCAAGAGCAGGCTCTGTATCCCACAGTCTTTGATTGCACCCCTAGTGACTCTTGTCATGGAGGGAAGAGGATTTCCCAGACCCATCAGAATTTTTCAGAGGGCTGTAAATTAGCAGTGGGTTGATGTTTTATTGTATTTTGTGGTTAACTTTAATAGACACTTCTTCCTCTGAAGTTGCTTTTTGATGAGCACATGTATGGGTGAAAGATGTCTAGGAGCAGGGGAACACGGGAGCTCTGATTTAAAACCAGGATGGTCTGATCAAGCGCAGAGTAGGGAATCCCCGTACCGGCTGTGTGCTTTGTGACTAACCCCTCTGCTCGACGTAGTGCTGTGCGGTCTGTTCTCTGTATTACTGCTCTTAACCACAGCTGTCCAGCCACTGGTTTGCTTCCAGATAACCACCTTGGTGTGAGAACTCTGCTGAAATTTGTCCTTGCCAGCTGTCCGTCTGTTTGGTGTATGCCTAAGTGTTCCCTGTACGTTTTCTGTCTTGCAGCATCTGGAGGGGGCCAAACGTGAACTGCGTTGACAGTACTGGATACACTCCACTGCATCATGCTGCTTTGAATGGTCATAAGTGAGTCATCTTATAATGCCTTTGATCATAGGGGATACTATGTGCTTTACAAGCTACGATTTCTGTATAATTCATTGGCCAGCCTAATGCTGTTTCCACTGAAAATACCGTGATGGTGCAGCACTACACCATCTTCAGGACAAGAAGTGAAGAACATCAGTGCAGTGAAGCTATAGAGGCATTGGCTGCTGCACAGTATGATCTCTTTTAAAATTTGGCAAAACACTGAGGTTTTCAACCACCCTTTTATTTATAAGCAATTTGGGTAAGATAAAGCAATGTATTAAAGGTGGCTTTTCCAGTAACAGTCCTCTGCAGTCTGTCTGGTGTCCAATGTGTTACTGTGCCTGCACCACTTTAAACTTGCTTTCGTGCATATTATATTTTTAAGTAACTGTAGTCTTCAGTGTGGTAAATCTTGTATTGTTCATTGCTACTTAAGATATTGAGAAATTGAAGAGTTGAAATCTTTATTCATCTTCATTGTGCTGGTGCAATTCACTTGTCACCAGAGCGGCTTGTGGATGGCTTCAGTTCTTATTCAGCTCCATTAATGTGAAGGTCACAGATCTTTCCTGAGCTCATCTGAGCACTCTTGTCTTCCCCACTGCCTTGGGCAGCATTTAATAGCAATGCTTTAAAATGACATTTCAGGAGGATCTCTGAAACACTCCTATTCAGATTAACTTTTTATAAACCACTGCAGAATGTAAGCTGTGAAACAAGGACAAAATATCTTATGGGCTCAAGTTTCCTTCTCTTGCAGGGATGTGGTGGAAGTTCTGCTGAGGAATGATGCACTAACCAACGTAGCAGACTGTAAAGGCTGTTACCCTCTTCACCTGGCAGCTTGGAAGGGAGACGCAGACATAGTGAAGCTCCTCATCCACCAGGGACCTTCGCATACTAAAGTGAATGAGCAGGTCTGCGTATTTTTCTCTAATATATCGTTGAATCGCTTCCCTCGGATGGAGAGAGACTACTTCAGCTGACTCCTGACTCTTCCCAAACTAGTAGCAATGGCTATAAAGTCCTGCTTGCTAATGGGATAAGAAGGGCACTGCCTAAAGCAAATACCTCCAGTTCTGAGTTAGTGGTTGAATGAGTAAGGTATTTATGTTTATGTAGCGATCCATAAGTATGAGAACCACTCAACACTTAGGAAGTGGTCTCCTGCTTTCATACTGGGCTTCTAAAACTAACCCATAGTTTTTCCTTTCAGTTGCTGGATAGCTGAGAAGGTTTCTAGTTCTGTCAAAGGATACATTGGCTCCCTTCTTTGGGAACTAATCAAAGCAGCTTTGTTTAGTCTTTGTTTGGCCATGCGCTCTTAGCTACTCTCCTGGCTTGTCTCTAGCACTTGCTCCAGTTAACTAATTTGTAAGTTGTAAGATAATTTTAACCCTACTTGCCCCCAGATAAATCCCTAGCTGAACCTTAAAGAATTATTTTCTCAGGCAAGAAGAAACATCTGGTGGATTTCTTCCCTTTGTCAAACAGATCACTTTTGGTCTAGGATGCAGAGGGAATTATTTGTATGAGACAGCTATTCTGTACAGTGGCTGCTGCATCCACTTTGGAGAGCTGGCTCCTGTGTAACTTCCCTGTGGAAGTCAGCAGGTATCTTACAATTCCAGGGAACTTCTGAAAGATCCAAATACTACTTTTGCCTAGGAGTTTTGGGGAAGGTAATTGCTTTACTGACTGCAGCCAACTAAGCAGTGTTAACTGAAGCACTTATGGCTGAGTGAGCTTGGGCAGACATGCAGTAACAGATCCAAATCGCACAGTTAAAGCTACAATAGCCCTTGGTTGTCCTGTCCCTGAGGCAGGAATATCTAATGTCCCTGTGAATCGACTCCTAAACCACTCAGGTTTTCAGCCGGGAGGAGAGGAGTAAACCAAAGTAAGTTTGCCTTAATACTGCAAGGCTAAAGATGTATATTCATTCAGAAATTAACTCTCGAGTAGGTCAGATACTCGTGGCTCAATTTTATCAAAATCTGCCGAAGTCCAGATGAGCAGCTCAGAACTGTGAGTTTCTGCTGTTTAATTTTGATCTGTAGTGTATACTTTCCAGAATCTGAGGAGCTAATTCCATTCTGAGTCAGGTTTAGGAGTCCTAATCCTGCTTCCAGCCATACTTTGTGGGGACTAAAGTGCCACACTTGTTTTCTGTTCCTTGGTATAAGACGACTAACTGGAGGCATCAGGCTGCTCTAAGGCTAAATGGTTGCTTCTAAACCATCACAAAATGAAAAATATGGTGGTAATGCTATTCACTACCCCTCCTCAACTGAGCAGAAATAAGAGTGTGTGTTTTAATGTCTTTATGGATAGTTTTCCAGTTTGGGGCTGTGGTTAATAATGTCTTCAGCCATAGCTGCAGCCATTCAGTCTGTTAAATAGGTTTGAGAAGTGTAGTTCACAGTTCACAATCAATCTGATAAGAATTGACTGAGGACCCTGAGTGTAAACTGTTCTGCTGTGAGTAGGACAGATATAGGGGAAACCTTTGCAAAAGATTAAAAGCTTAGTGTAATCCTTCCAGGTAATGTTTCATTAATGTCTGTTTAGTAGGAACCTTTTTAAATGAGAGAAGTCAGCCGAATAGCCTGTGCTGCTTGTGTTTGGAGTCTTGTAAATGAAATGCACAGTGGTTCAGGTTACAGGAATCGGCAGCTGGAATGGCTTCTGCTGTTAATAGCTTTGACTGGAACAAGATGCTGTGTTCTGTCATTTCCACCCCTTGGGAGTCACCCATTGCTTTGTTGCTATATCTCACCCATTTCATGATCACATTTTTTTCTTTTTCCTCTTCCTTTTTGTAGAATGCTCTTGAGATCAAAGAACTCAAAAAGTACGGCCCCTTTGACCCATATATCAATGCCAAGGTGTGTACTTTGCTGTCAGCATTTCACTGCATCATTACTCCAAGCTGCACTCGCGTGCTTCCAGGTGCAATGTCATCCAGTTGCAGTAATACCTGTTCAGTTTGCAGCTGCTTGGGGAGAAGTAATATGCGACCATTTATTTACTGTGGGTTTCTTTCTTCAAAGCAGTTATAGAAACCTAATTTAAGGGAAGCTTTTCCTTGCTTTCCTGGGGGCTCCTTCATTGCTTAGCCTTGTAGGACTCACGGTGATGGTCAGTTTGCTTGATTTGGCTGGATGACTTCCAAAAGGTAATGTTATTTCAATTAAAGTGTTTTAGGCTTTGTTTCATGTGCTAATGTTGCTGATAAATGCAAAGAGAAGAAATTTTTTTTTCCTGCTTAAACATGGATGCATTTTCTCTGTGGGCTGTTTGGAGTGAATTTTCATGCCTTTTCTCCTACAAAATGCATAATGCTGTATTTGTTGTTTGGATGGACGGTTAATTCTTTTGGTGGTGGTGGGGAGAAGGGAAGGCAGTAATGTTCATGCCTCCCTTCCCAAGTCCTTCATGTCCTGCTTATTGCATCACTCTCTTTTTGGATGTTAAGTCTGTCATGTCGTCTGACCCTTCAGCCCTGGTCTTCTGTTCCTGTTTTCTTGCTTATTTTGCTCCTCTCTTGCTTTTAGTTGTTCTTGAGCTACAAAAAGGCATGACATCAGCACTTATGATGCACTGAGGCTGAGCAATTGAGGAAGCAGATAAGAAAGTTCCTGGTGGTGTTTTCTCTGACACCATTTTTCATTTTATTAATAGTGAAGCTGCAGGCCAGTGATGGCATAACAGTCTGCTGATTTATCATGAGATACTTCTGCTATAAGCCACCACACCACAGTAGCTTCTAGCAAATTATTTTGGATCCAGCCATCCCTGGCAGATTTCTGTCTCTCAAAGTTTAGTTAAAACTTTCCCTCTGCTTGATCTGCAGTACCTTAAAAACACACATTCAGAGTTCCTGAGCTTGCTAACTGCTGGGAGTTATGTTTGATTTTGCATACCTCTATTTCAGGAAGTACTCTAGTCCATACTTCTTTAAGCAGAAATATATTTACATGAAGCTCATCTATATTGGTGATTTTTACAGAAGTCCAGATGGGAATTTTACAACAGCAAGTGTATTTTGTGGAAACACCATAGTCGAGCAGTTCAGTTGCCCGAAAGAAGCTTTCTAAAACCTTGTCAGTAACAGAGTAAAATCTTACGCACTCCAGCATTAAAATGTTGAATGAAGAAGGAATATAAAGATGAAATACACAGTGAGCTCACTTTCTTGTGGAATTTTGTTTATGAAGTATTTTAATTTGGATTTTATATTTTTGATAAGTGCATTATTTTAAACTCTCAGTTCAGTTTTCAAGATGGCTGTAGCGTTCTCAAGAATAAGGCTAGTGTTTTTGAAGTCTTTGCCTTGGTTTTAAGGGGAGAGATAGGATTTATACACAATCTGTTGGGTTCATTACAAGTTCTGAGCAGGTTTGAAAAGCATGTGGAATCATACCTTTATCATTTATACAAGGCTGGACTACAATTTAATACCTTGTTGAGGAAGAGATAAGAAAGCCAGAAGCTTTTTGCTCTCCTAAAAGTTAAATAAATAGTTAACAGCATCTTTTTATGCCCCTTCCTTTTCATCATCTTTTGTTCAATAGGAGGTCCCTGCAATCTGTCTGTTAGAGGCCTGAAGGACTTCTGAAAAGCAAATGATTGAAGCAAAGTTAAGAGATGGAGCATCACCTTTGCTTCAGTAACTCCTGCTATCTTGACTTTGGTTATTTAATTTGTATGAAGGAACCAACCAGTTGAGCAGAGCCAAAGTAGAAAAAGCTGTCACATAGCTCAGGTTTGTGCCACTGGTCTTTTTTTAATTGGAAGCAAATGAATCATGCAGATTGGGTTTAAAGTGCTATAAATCTAAACGGGCTGCTGAGAAAAGTGGAAGCCTACCATCTGGAGTCTGCAAATGAAACCGGGCAGCAAACCCACCCGCAGAGCTCCCGAAAGCTTGTTAGACATATGGGGATCGTTTTTTTTTTTTTTTTTTATTTTTCCTGAAATGTGTTTGGCATTGCTGGGCACCTGTAGGAAGGAAGGAGGCCTGTTCATCCTTACTCTGCTCCTGGCAGTGCTGTGTGGGATACTGATGGAAATCGTGTGCTGCCAAAGGAGGGAAGGAGATGGTACAACTGACCTGGCAGCTCCAGCCAACCCTCCTGGTCTCCTTTGTGCCCGAGGTTGCCATGTGCCTTGGGTGTCACCTCCTGGTGAAGTTTGAATTTTGCTTAATGTTGGTTGTTTTTTTTTCCCTCTTTCATTTTGGCCGGCCTTTAACTGAAACGCTGTGGAGTGCATGCCAGCGGGACATCCCTGTCCTGTGCTTTAGAGTCAGACGTGTCACTAGAGCAGCAAAATAGCAGTTTTTTAGTAGAGCAAGCCTCTGTTAGACATGCACACACTAAGAAAAAAAACTACAAAGGAATCTTAGAAATAAGATGGATGGGACCAAAGGGTCATGTAACCGCTTTCCCCAGCCCTGAGGCAGGATCAGGTCCACCTACACCAGTCCTGGACAGTGTTTGTTTAGCAGCTTCTCAGAGACCTCGGAGAGGGGCAGCTCTGTGGCCTCCCTTGACAGTTTATTTGATCATTCAAATCTCTGCAGGTTAGAAAACTTTCCCTTATTTAAACCAGGTCTCCCTTTCTTCAGTCAAAGCCCTCTTCCTGTGTGTTAGGAGCGGGTGTTCAGACAGAGATACTTTAAGGGGATGGAGATCCTCTATTTTAGCATCTGATGAGGAGCATAAGGGCTACAGTATGTGGTATCTAGTTACCAGGGCTTGGGAAATTTGATGGAGCCCATATGAAAGCAGAGGCATTTCTGCTTGTGTTCCCATTTTGTGGTCTGTAGGCAGGCATCGTATGAGCCCAGCTTCTCACTCCCAACTGTGAATTGGGGGCGATGCTAGGATTCATGCAAGAATGCAGCCCCTGGGCCCTGTTGAGTGCTCTATTTTTCTAAAAAGTTTTGAAATGTGAACCCATATGCCTCCTGGCTGCTGGAAAGGAATTTTCTTTTTCCATCTCTGATAAATATGTATGTGTGAGTGCTCACGCTCATTGTTCAGGCTCCATTCTTGTTTGTGCTTGGAGAGGCAATGCGGGGAATGGAGGCAAAGTCCCTTGCCTGGAACAGCTCTAGTATTTTTGGCTGCTCCAAACTCTCCCAAAATGGAATCAGTGAAGATTTATGCAATAGCAGGAGTTTCCAGTACACAGTCTGTGATGGGGAATGACTGGCTGTAGTGATTCAGGGGAGTTTTCCACCTGGTGATCTCTATTGCAGGAGGAAAGTCTGGGGATTTCACCCCGAGCATCAGAGCCCTGACCTGCCTAAGGAATATTAGACTAAATTGCAATGAAGATGGAGGAAGTCCCTAACAATTACATCATTAAAGGATGTTGTGTTCCCTTTTCTGAGGTGTCAGGCAGGTGTTTGGAGTTGCTATGTGCTTTAAAGCACCTGAGGGATACTGCCTCTGTGCCAGGGAGCGATGAGAGGGCGACAGTCCTAGCACTGGAAATCCCCAGTAGCCAGGACTAGTGTGGCATGAGCAGTGCTCTTTGGCAGATACCCGCTGCTCCAGAGGGACTGGGGTTATCTACTTTTTCTGCACAAATTGGCAGCAAGCCTCCCTCGTGCTGTGGGACTGGCGGAGGGTCTGGCTGTGTCATGGGCTCGCTGGTACCTGGGTTCCCTTCCCTGGCGAATAAGAACAATATGTTTTACCAACCTTTTAAATGCCTTGAGACCAGCAGCTTAAGCTGATTGCTGTGTGTGATCTCTGTAGTTCTCTATTCTCTCCCCTTCTCACTCCATGTGTATATTTTGTGTGCAGACCTCTTTGTTCTACAGTAACTTCTGTCCACTTGTATGTGCCTTTCTTCACCATGGCTGCCTCTGCCACTCCAAGTATAGAGCCTGTTGTCTGACTTTGAACTTCTGTGCTAACAGTGATGCCATGCTTTCCTTACCTTCTTAAATATCTCACTTATGCATGTGGCTGTTGCTGCTTCCTGCCTCCTCAGTCTTTGCTTTTATACAAGTTGCAGCTGCAGAGAGCCTCTCCAGAACTCCTTGCTTCCCTTACGCTTTTCACGTGGCTGAGAAATGATGCAAATACCAGATAAAAACAATTGGGAGTTTGCATGCATGACTCCTGTAATCCTTAGAATGACTTAACACATTAATAGGATTAAAGTACTTGTACAATAGAGCGAGTTCTGGAGCATAGTTTTGAAATGGTGCAAAATACTGACTGCTTCTAGGAGCTGCTATCCAAAAAAGTGCATGTTCTCTCAAATCAAAAAGGAAGGTATTTTGATCAAATTTGGTTTCTAAAGTAATACTTCTGACTCCATCAAGACAAGTGTGTTCTCAGTTTTCTTTTTCTTTTTTTTTTTTTTAATGGGAACTGTTCTTAAAACGGCAAATTAAACCACAATTCTTTCAGCTAAAGTTGAAGTGTGTAACAGTTTGTACGAAAGGTTTTTTTGGGTCAAATTCATAGATAAGTATTTGTTTTTGCAGTCCTTAAACCAAAATCCCTCTGTACAACACACAATAGTAGAATTAGAAACTTGAGGTGTATTTAATTTGAGGGAGGGCTCTTTTTTAAATCTGGTAGGGTTTCTATTTTGCACCTGCAAATGAAGTGTCTTGGGTTGCTTGTCTTTCAATGCTTTGCCTTGCTGATTTTTAACCTAACAGATGCTGCATGCATTAATTGGGTCTGGCTTTCACTGGGGAGGTGTTCTCTTGTTGCTTGGGCATCTCTTCCCTCAGTTGACCCGAGACCTTGGCTTGTTAGTGGAGTGATCTAATTGCACTGCTTTCTGATTCACAAACTGCATGTAACAATGCACCCTTTCTCTAAACAGCCAGCTTGCGAGCTTCAGAATTGCAAAGGTGGAATGATGGTTATAATCAGGATAAGTAGGATTTGAAACAATTGAAGTTTAAATCTAAAATTATGACAATTAAGCTACAGCAGTTAGAATTCTTGCTGCAGTTTGCCTATCATATTGCAGCCTTTTGTGTTTGTGGCACCTTGAAGTGGGGGATGCTGCCAACAGATAGCAGGCTGCCTTCCCCAACTGCTAGCAGAATTAATGGGAATCCAGATACAGCTTGACAATCCCTTAAACTTTAGCATGGTCCCTTGATTTTGACCTCAGTGCTTTGAAAACAGGCTATTCCATATATAGCACCTATTTCCCATAGAGCAGATTTCCCATATCTGAGTAAAGCTTATTGTTCTGAAAGTTTTTGAAGCTTTTACTGGGTGGGTCGGTTGATGAGTTCATGAGGAGATGACTGTGCCTGGTAAATGGCTAGCAAGATGGCAAAAACATTGCTCCAGGCTCTGTTTCAAACTGGGCTCTCTGCTTCCCGACTGCTTTTTTTTTTTTTTTTTTTTTTTTTTTTGTCTTGTTTTTGCATTTAAACTTCAATGGTTTGAGCGAGGCATGGAGCAGCTCTGCTCTCCCCTGTTCTGACGCACTGGCGTTTGTGACTCCCCAGAACAACGACAACGAGACGGCGCTGCACTGCGCCGCGCAGTACGGCCACACAGAGGTGGTGAAGGTCCTTCTGGAGGAGCTGACCGACCCCACCATGCGCAATAACAAGTTTGAGACTCCTCTGGACCTGGCCGCGCTCTACGGGAGGCTGGAAGTCGTGAAGATGCTCTTGAACGCTCACCCCAATCTTTTAAGCTGCAACACCAAGAAACATACTCCCCTGCACTTGGCAGCTAGGAATGGTCACAAAACAGTAGTCCATGTCCTCTTGGATGCTGGCATGGATAGCAACTATCAGGTATCTCCTCCTGTTTCTGTGTTTGGAGGGCAGGTGTGGTTGCTTGGAGATGGAGAACCTGTGTAGTGGTGGCACAGAGAGCTCCACCTAAGCCTCCTTCCTGAGGGATCGGTTATGCAAGTTGAGCGCTGGCTTTGTTTTGCTCTGGGCTGTTTGTTCAGCTCTTGGTGGCTCTGAGAAGCTGCTCGGAGGGGATTTTGGTGCTGTGCATGCTTCACGCCTGCTTGTTAGTTGGACAGAGCGCCCCAGAAACACAGCGAGGGAGACAAAAAAACCCGTTCACCTAAGCTTTTCTGCCCTGCAGTACCACAAGCTCTTGATAGCAATGAAGGCAAACTGTGTCTCTTCCTATCAAGCCACTTGTGAATATGCTGTTTTCACAGCAGTAGCTTGGATGTGATGGTCTTGTTTTACCTTTTCAGGACATGACCTCTTGCTAAGCTATAGAAAGTCCTTTCTTGGCCTCTAACCTGGGCCCGCATGTCTCTGAAGAGCCCACCCCCACATTCCATTTCAAATTCTCAGCATTGTAATAATAATATGGGTAGTCTGTCCTCAGCTGTAGATGTTGATGCCGTATATTTATTGCTTCTGTAACCTTCTAAAACATGGCTCCATCACCATTCCCACTGTCTAGCTTCATGCTATTTTTCCATTTAATTTGCAGACTGAAAAAGGCAGTGCTTTGCACGAAGCTGCTTTGTTTGGCAAGACAGATGTGGTACAAATATTGCTGGCTGCAGGTGAGAGAATGATCCCCTTTTGAATCAATAACGGGGTGATTCCTTCACCCAGAACTTGAGGAAACCCCTTTATAGTGGCAGCATGTTTCTTCAACCAGCTGTCAAAGCTCCTCAGAGGAGGCTATAGGAGAGATTATCTCTTGGTGTTTGGCTTTAGGGCTGCTTCTCTAGAGCAGTTTTTTAGCTCCCCCCCTCAGTGATGATCACAAATGTAAGATCTGACTCGATGGAAGACATGAATTTGCACATAGTTAGGAAATACTCTTGCTTTTGCCTTCTCTACACCTATTGCCATAGGTATTGATGTGAACATAAAGGATAACAGAGGCCTGACAGCTCTGGATATTGTGAGGGAACTTCCTTCTCAGAAAAGCCAACACATAGCAGCTCTTATCGAAGGTAAGTGATGTAGCTCTCTGTGTGGGCAGCAGGGAAAAGTTTGGGGTGCTAATTGTGCCAGTGCAAGTACAGGATTTCGTTCTCTAGTCCTGGAAAGTGCTGAAAGCAAAGCAGCTTCAGGTCAGGTCCCTCAATGAGAATCTTACAGGTGTTGGAAGGAATGATACTTTAACGCTTGGGTGGACTGTCTCCAGACCAAATCTTTGCAGGGGGACAACTGACAAGGATTTGGGAGGATTAGCTGCTTTGCTGAAGGAGTGTAGCATGACTTTAACAGTTTAAATGGGCTTAATTGCGCTTTGTTTAACACACTTTAGAAGTTAATTAAAATTAAGAACAGCTTAAATCTGCTTGCAGAATGCAAAGTAATAGCTTTAGAAATGGTTTTGGATTAACTATCCTTTATGTGTCTGTGTAGGCAAATAGTTGTCCGTGGATCTTACATCCTACTCCTCACTTCATTGTGAAGGTTGGGCATGGATTTTGCAGATGAGATTTACAGAAAAGGCCTTGATTACTCATGGTTTATAAAGGAGCTTGGCCCATTCTGTCTGTCCAAGTTAGGGAATGAAAAGTGGCATTTTAGCTCAATTCATACCTTGTAATTATGCTGTCTCAATTTCCTCTCAGCTGTGGGGAGAAAGATCAGAAGTATATGCAACTGGTGTGCGTTATTCATGCTTAGTATTTGGGAGATTTACAGGTTCAAAGCACTTTGCAGACTTTTAATTAAGCTTCGCCTGTGAGGCTGGTAGGTATTATCTCTATTCTGAAACTGAAGACAAAGGTGGTCTTTAAAACTGAAGTTCTTGCAGGTAAATGCTGCTACTTTGCTCCTGTGAGTACACTAGCTGCCTGAGGTGTTGCCATCTGACTTGATTCACATGAGCTTCATGTTTCTGGCTTTGCCTGTGGTTAGGGGACCACAGCTTTTGCTGTCTTATGGCTCCAGAAGACCAGACTACATCTCTGCGTAGTGATGTAGCTTGTGTCTACAACATGAAGTAATCTGCTCCATGACGTTGTGTCCGTACAGGAGCTTTGCAGCTTTCTGATTAGAGACTCTGTAAAAGTTCAAAGAACCATCCTTAACCTTGTGCATGTGATTAAAGAGGCCTCCTGCTTCTATTTTGGGATCTGAGCTGCAAGTTTTAATAATGTACTTTGGTTATTTTTTGGAGAGCTAATAAGCTGACAGTTGGCCTTCCATCCCCAAGGGTGGGAGTAGCATGTGCTGAAGTGGACATAAAACTAGATTGACATAAACTGACCCTGTCGCCCCACCTCACTGCAGATTACACGATTGGGAAGAAAAGTGCCAAAGCTGCAGAAAAGACTGTTCAAGCACCGCTTGTTCCTGCCACTGATCCTGTGTGCCGAATATCTCAGGGTAGGCTTCCACACAACACGGCAGTCCCTAGCTCTTCTTCCTGCAAGTGCTGACTTTCCAAGGGCAGAAGCCATGCGTGATGTACTTGTGTGTGTCTCTTCCTCTCGCAGGTGATGTGGAGAAAGCAGTGACAGAACTGATCATAGACTTTGATGTGAACCCAGAAGAGGAGAGCCCCTATGAAGCTTTATACAATGCAACGTCCTGCCACTCCCTGGACAGTCTTGCCAGTGGGAGATCTTCAGATCGAGAGTCTGTGAATAAGGAAGCGGAATCAACTGGTCTCAAAGCAGCAGGAGTCAGGCCTGTATGTAGCTATGTGTGCTTGTCTCTGCTTGCCTTAGAATGATAGGTAACTTACCTCTGTTTTCATGATTTTGCAGCAAGCTGCCAATCCCTCAGCTTGAGGAAATCTTTAAACTCATCCCTGACATTGTTTAGAGCAGGCAGGTTCCTCTCCTTTTTCACTGGCCTGTTCACAAAACCTCCATTGTGAACACAAGTAGCTGCTTCTACTTGCCTGATTTTCACCTAGTGTTGCATCCTTCTGTTTTCTGGCAGTTGAATACTGGTGTCTGTGAATTTTGGTTCATCAGGACATTGCACTTAGCCGAAGGGATAACTTCTTGTCTAGAAGAAAGCTTTGGAAACTAGTGTGGAGCATTTTTCTTATCTATCTTGCTCTCTGCTTTGCCTAAAAGAAGGCTCTCAAGAAAACATCTTTAATATCCTCCTGGAAACTAATTGGCAGTGGAAACATTTTCTTTGTGTATTACTTGCAGAAATCTGTAGAGGGTACTCAAGGCTTTACAAGGCAATGCAAAGCTCCTGGAACTGTCTCCAGAAGTCTTCCTCACCTTCTGTTAGTTGCATCTGCTGCCCCCTTAGCAATCGGTGGCAACACTGCTATGGGGCAGATGGGATGCTGGCCTTGCATCGTGCTGGGTCAGCTTCAGGGTTTGTTTTCTGGTTGGTTTTACAAAGCCTGCTTTGTGGATGTATTTTTAGACAAAAGGCAAAGCAGCAATGAACAATTAAACTGCTGGTGGTACTGTAACCATGCTTCCTCTCTCTCTGCAAAGAGGTGCATCCTTTTTCCTGTGCTATTAGCAAATATAGCAGAAATGAGACAAAGCTTTAGAAGACTGGCATTTCATCCAGATCTCTTTAGGGTATGCAGTGCAAGATGCACTGTGCTGTTACTGACTAAATCTTGTTGGCTTATATCCATCTGTACTGTTCTGTGTCAATAGTGTCTGGTGTGAAATAAGCTCAACTGTAGCACAAAGAAGAAAAGAGGAGAGGCTGAACTGCAGTGAAAAGGGAGAAGGAAGAGGGGTGTGCTCCAGGAGCTTGCTGGAGTTTCTCCCATGACTTGCTGGAGTTTTGGAGTGGCTCACCTCTGCCGTTGTTCCCTTTGCCATTAGATGGAGCCGTTGCAGGGCAAGAGACGACCCAGAGCTGTTTAGCTCTGCAGGGAGACAAGGCAGCCCTGCTCTTGCTGCCCACAGGCAATCTTGGGGTATTTGAGGAATGCAGTGCAGCATTGTCTCTTGATCTCTAGGGTTTTTCACTATGAAAGGTGTCTCTGGAATCACTTATCCCTGTTACTGTTTCATTAAGACACTAGTGACTAGTCTTCCCTTTCTACCATTTGCGTGAGTTCGTTACTGACCTTCAATGTGAAATGCTGTGCCACTGAGATTACCAGTCTGGGTCTGAATGAGCTAGTTTAAGTAATGAAGCAATAAACCCGTGTAAACAGCACCTTCCACCCAAGCAGTTGTGTTCTCCTGAAATCATAGCTTGTGCTCACGTGGGTCTGAGCTGTGCTCCTGCTGTGGAGCAGGAGTGGGTGGTCTGTTACCAGCTGCAGTACAGTGAATCTGCAGGAAGGGTGCTCTGCCCAAAGAGGTGTCCTGCTGGAGAGCAGGAGGAAAGGCAGCAACTGTTGCCAGACTGTGCTGTTAGGACTGAACTTCTCCTCCACCCGGATTAATTTGAGGAGGTCCCTACCATGCCACACTCACAGCAGTGTGGACATAAAATTTTAGTGGAAGCAGAAGGGGGGATGTGCGTTAACACAACGCCGGTGACTGTGGTCTTTTAAACGCAGAGAGAACGCCCACCCCCGCCTGCCAAGCCACCACCCGATGAAGAGGAGGAGCAGCATGTGGAGAAGATAGGCCACAGTGCTTCCTGTGAGGTATGTGGGACTTGATCAGGGGTGTTTTATAGGGGTGTCGTTTTAATAATTTGGGAAGAGCCAACTATGATGCTACCTCCCTTGCAAGCCGGGTTGTGACTGTGAAGTACTCTTTCACTCCAGCATTGCTGCTGTCACTTGCCATGGGAACTTCCTTTGTGCCTTTCTTCCAGGGCATTACTCTCCTATTCTTGGTTGAGAATTCCCTTAGGAAGAGTTTTTTCTGAATCACGTTGTGATGTGGACTGTTGCCCACTTGTAACGATCCCACCAAATGCATCTTCACTTGAGACAGAAACCCAGAGGGCCATTGCTTCCTGCTTCCTCTTAGCTTCCAGCTGTGGAGGAGATGCGTGGGCTTGTGGGTCCCACTGATTTGGTTGAGGGTCAGGGGCTTGAATTCAGCTGAGAATCTGGCCTGGCAGATGTTAAAGCTGGCTTCTGCAGAGGTCAATGCGTGTGAGCTGCTTTTCGATGAAACTAAAGCACTCCTGCATTGGTGCTCCTGGGTTTTCTATTGCTTATTTTTATTCACCTGCCTGTGAACCTCCAGAGAGGGCTCTCTGGGAGACCTGTCTATGGGGGTGTGTGAAACCACAAATCTGTCTTGGCAAAGTTTGCTGACACCCAGGAAAATCTTCAAACCAAAACCAAATCTTGTGGATTTCCTTGCTTTTCCAAACGCAGTAGGTTGTATGTAAAAGAAGTGGAATGTGTGCTGCCTCTAGCTGTCAGAACAGACTCCAGTTCACCAGACGCTTTGCTTGGAATGTGTTGATCTGCTGAAGTTCCTACAAGGCATAAATGTGATCTGTTTTCTGACATTTGTCAAATCTACATGAGATATGAGTAAACATTATTTGCTTTAATAGAACTGACTTTTTATAGAGAGACTGAAGCTCCAAACAGTGCATAAACAGTAAAACAGAAATGTGAAATTGTGGGCTGATCTCTCCACTGCTCTTAAAAAGGCTTTGCAGTGTGTGATAACCAGTCCCATGGCTGGCTCTTGGCAGAGGAGGGCTGGGTAGCAGGTCACAGCATAACTGAAAAGCAGAATTTGTTTATGATGATAAACACGAGGGAGGGAAATGTGCTTTGACTGTTCCTGCTGAGTTATCTTGCCATATTTAATTATAAAACACCTGCTGTGTTGTCCTGCCATTAATGGCTTTGGAAACATGATCCATTAAAGGAAATCTTGTTGACAAATAGACTTGTACACTAAGTGACTTGTTGGGAGATCTTGATTTGCAACCAATTTCATTGATATAACTTACGGGCAGTGTGTGGTGCTGCCTGGAAATGACCTTCTAGATGTACCAATAAGGCAGTTTTGGGTCTGATATTTTTTTTTTTTTTTTGCTTGCTACTTCTGGGGTGCTCTGCTTTTCTTACTCTTGCCCATTATTTATCATCTCAGTATGTGTTTTCTCTGGGTTAGGCAGGTGTGAACAGGAGTATGCTTAGGGAATGTTGCAAACGTCTCAGAGCAGCATCCTGATCTGCCATCCTCCAGACCTGCTCTCCTCGCATTAGAGCCAGGACAGTTAGTCACTGAATATTTTGGGGTTGGGCCAAACTCTAGTTTCAGAAGTAGTCTTTTTATTCCATTGCCAAGATGGAGCTATCAGTCAAAACAGATGTGCATAAATAAGGAACTTTTAACTTTCATCATGGAAAAACATTAGTACAAACAGGCAAAAGACCTGATTGTTTGGAGGTGCTTGAGTGCCTTCTTCCACTATCTGCAGAAACCTTCTGGGTTTGTAGCTGAACAAGAGTTTGCGTTGTCAAATTAAACTTCAGTTTCATTTGTTTACTGCTCATCTCTGAAAGGGAAGTGCAGACAAAAGACAAGGCGCCATGATTGTTCCAGCAGTTTGGTCTGCAGTTCTGGTGGGGGAGGAGGGAAGAATGAGATGAGTTACCCTTTAAAGTCTTTCCAGGTCCACTGCTGTGTATTAAGTACACTTTAAAAAGCATGCTCATCGCTAACAATATCTTATTTTTGGGTTTTGCTAATAGTGAATATTTATACACGCTAACCAACATGTAGAAATAAATGAAAGGTGAATTTGGGGAAAGTTTTATTTGAATTTGTTATTACTGGTTGCAGAGCCTACAGAGCAAGCACAGCTCTCCAGTAGACAATGGTTTTCATTTTGAGCGAATTTGAACCTGAAACTCTGTTTAAAGCTGGGCAGGATGAGAGAGAGAGAAAACAAAGTGTAACTAGACCTATAAATGCATACATAAAAGTTTACAAAGCTAAAGCTGAGGAATTGCGTGCTGGGAGGGAGCTACTGCCTTCAAATGTGCTCAGTGCATTTGAAAGAGGACTGCACAGTAATTGTCATCTGCAGGAGTCGTAGGAGTATACTAATGCCTGGCTTGAGGTCCAGGCTACAACTGCTATGACAGGCTGCTGCTGCGCAGTATTTTTCCAAGATATCTGGCAAGAGCCTGTTACCTACTGTTACGGTCTGATGTTTTTGTGCCACCATCTGGTCAGAAGTTTTTTTCCTTAATTCGCTTGTTACGAGCTCCTTCACCTGAAAAGGAGCAGGTCTGCCTGATAGCTCATGTTCAAAGCAGGTAGAATAAATACTTTCTTTGCCGGACATGGCCCATTTCCTCCCATTGAGAGTGTTGATTTAAAAGCCAGCTGGGCTTATGCAGAAACAGTACACGGATGTAGGAATCCTGTCTGTGCTGCTGACTCCTGGGTGTCTCTCCAAGACTCTCTGAGCTTCCAGGGGTCCTGGCGTGATTGCGGTTGGGTAGGTACCTACTTGCCTTTGAAGGAACTCCGATGCTTTCACTTTGGGGAAGAAATGGGAGGTGATGCTTAGTCTGCTGTCTAGACAGTGGCAGTTCCAGGAATCTGAGCAGTATGAGAGCCCTCCCCGGGGGGATGTTTTGTTCAGACCTGTTCTTCCCAGTCTTGGCAGCAGGTAGGGATCACTTGCTTTCTGGCTTGGGTTGGACCGAACCGCGGTTGACTGGGTTGCAGTAGGCACTCAGGGCTGCATCAGCCTGCCAGGGTCTGGCCAGGAGATGGTGCTGGAAGGCAGCTGACCATGCAGGCAGGGTGCCTCGAAGCCCAGTTTAGCCCCATTAGCACTGGGATGGCACATGTGGCTCCCCAAGGACATGGAATGCCTGTCATTCTTGGCTTGAGGTAGACCGGCATGTGCAAGTCTGCAGCCAGACTCATTTGGATCCTGCGTCAAGACCATGTCCCTGCACATGGATGGTGGCTTTCTAGAGCAGCTTGCTGGAGGCTCTGCCAATATTACAAACAAGCTCTAATCAGAGGCTTTTGGGGATTTAAATGCGCACAATTGCTGTTGCATATCCTGAGGTTAAACTGAGTTTATACAGTGTTGCCTTGAGGGCTCTTCAGTATTAAATATGCTGTGCATTCTGAGGTTAGAAATGCTAGACCTGAGACTTCTGAGAAGGTAGCAGAGATTTGGGCTTTTTTGCCTTTTTTTTTTTTTTTTTTCCCCCAGCCATGTCCTAATAGGGCCAGCAACTCAATAGTGAATGACGATGCAAATTCCAATAGCAACAGTAGGTCTGAGTGGGGATGAACAGGAATAACGGTCTCAGCTCTTTTCCCCCCTCCAGGCTGTCTGCAGACCTTGCACAGCAAATCGGTTGGTCAGTGCTAGAAGGCTCTGAGCAACCTTAAATACTAGAAAATAAAGGGGGTTTGGGTGGGTTTTTTTGCAGGGGGGGAAAGGGACTATTACCCTTTGGATCACACTCCATAGCGAAGGTGTTGTCTCTGCCAATTCCTTGCTTAAACCATGGCATAAAGAGGCCTTGTGCTTTATTGCCAGGATAAAGAGCATTGCTTTGTGGAGCACTACATTATGCTGTTTTTCATTAGGCCTCTGTTGCACGAGGAAAGAGCAGGGGAAGTGGAGCTGAGGAAGAGGAACACCCTTACGAGCTGTTGCTTACAGCAGAAACTAAAAAGCCAGTTGCGGTGGATAGGAAAACAAAAGGTAAGTGACCATCCAAAAAGCAGAGCTGTTTGCTTAGATGCATTTAAGGAAAATATAGAGGGCAGAGAGTAACTGGAACAATTAAACTCTTTGTTGGGTGGGGCGGTTGGGGTCTGGATTGCAATTGTTTTGTTTCCTGGTAATCTTCACTTTTATAAATGAGATCTAAATGTTCCTGTACAAAACGTACACAGAGGAAGGGCAACTCTGCTATTTTGACAGCTAAGAGATTGTAAGGACCTACTCTGCTAACTTACAAAATAAGCAAATCTTATACACAGTGAAGTAAATGCAGAGGGGTGGAAGGCTGGGCTGTGTTGTTACAAGTGAGATGAACCAATGCAAGCATTTAAATGAGCCGTACTCTCCATCCAGCTGAGCTTGAAGACCTGCTGGCGTTGCATGTTCATATCAGCAGATGATTGGCCTTACTATTCTCATCTTTAAATCAACATCCCGCTGTGTATCAAAGCTAATTCGAGATGTAAACTAATAAAGTAGGAAAACATGCGTGTGTGAGCAAACCCATATCTAGAACTGACTGAAAATCCACTGTATAGCCAGGTTAAGTATTGAACTAGCCCCTCTTCTCTGAGAGGGACTTTTGTGCTTTACAAAGGATCTGGGAACACATTGTCTCTTGTGTTTGGCCATTACCGGGCTTTTTGGCTTTTCTTTAACAAAAATGACAAGAAGATATTTGTTTAGAGGAAACCCATCTCTTGCTTTATTCAAAAGTCCTGATCAGGAATTTGGAAGGATTTAGTTTGGACTCTAAACCTGGAAACCATCTCACTTTGAGAATGAACAAAGGATAATGAGGACTCAATGTGATACCTCATTGACTGCCCTGTAAGACCTGCAGCTTTTTTTTTTTAATCTTCTTGCAGCATGATAGCTTTCATTCCTTGAGTCCTGCCGCACTCTTAGCTTGTATAGGGTGGCACAAGAGGTCATTGTTTTCCCACCAGGACTTGCCAAAGCCACTTGCTGCCGGAGGCAAAGTTAGGTTGCTTTTCAGGTTGGTGCTTTGCAGTCTCGGCCAGGAGTAGTCCTTGGGCAACAGCCATTGAACCAGAAACTTTGAGGCAATCTTTTCAGTGTGCAGCTATTGCTGGTTATTCAAGCGTGAGCTATTCCAACCTGCTTTGCTCCTTTCTCTGGCTGCTGTGTCTAGGCTTGATTGAGTGAAGGTGTGTTGTAATTAGGTGTCAGATTAAAATAAATCTGAGTAATGCATTTGCTTGTTCTTGATGCAAATCTCTCCCCATAAACACTGGAAGACATCGGTACTGCAGGATGTCTAAGCCCCATTTCATGGAGAGGTTGCAGGAAGCATTTTTAGCCTATTAAGGATGCAGAGCAGAGTCTTGTCTTTTAATGTACAGCTAGAAAGATAATAGCTGTGACTTCAGGGTTTGCAATCTATGGAAAGTGTTAACTGTGTGCATAACAAACCTAGAGCCTTTTCCACTGTTGCAGTGGGAGAAACCCAGGGATGCAGTTGAGTTTTCTCATCTTCAGGACTCGTCCGCTCTTCTAAATGAGATTAGCCCTATGACTAATGCGGTGGAGCCTTTGCTCTGGTGGAGGTGAAGAGCTTCTCTAGGGGCAAGGGGCCCAGCTGATGTATTTTTCCTCTCTTGCCTTTCTTAAACTTGTCAGGGCCATCTCCCATTGCTCTTTGTGGTGGACACTGAGAAAGGGACATGATTGTTTGTCCCCCCTCTCCAGAGACGGTACCAGCTGTCTTCCAAAACATCCGAGTGATCCCTGTGGCACGACTGCACGTGTGGCAGTGTCCCCAGCTGGCAGCTCTCCCTAGACTGCAGGAGCAGCTGAGCTTTGACAAGGCCCCCTGTCATCTTTCACCTGCTGCTTGTTCTCTCGGGGACTTCAGGCTTTTCAGCCTCAGTAGGAAATGAGGCACTGACTACTCTTCTCTTAGCACTGCCTGTTTTTCTGTTGTGTTGTTCATCCTTGCTTTCTGTCACAGTGTTACAGGTTGCTTCTTTCTGCACAGGAGTTTCATAACTCCTCTGGAAGGCTGGATCAACTTTGCAGTCTGCTCTGTTACACTGGGAACAAAAAGGAAATGTTTCCGGCTTTTGCGGTAGTTGGGATCAGATGCCAGAAATGCATGTGGAAGCAGACATAGCCAAGTATGAAATGTGAGGTATATGCTGACAGCGGTGGGGAGAAGATGCATTTAGGGAGTAGCAGAGTCGTTTTGGCAAAAATTTAAACAAGGGCAGAGTGAGGGAATGAAGCCTTAATGGGGTTGTTGGAGAATTGTCCCCCCTCTGGATCAGAAGGGTCTTGGAGCATCAAAGGCAGCAGCTCAATCCCAACGCAAGGAGCAGGCTGAAGCATAGCACTGAATTGCTTCTTGGCCCTCGATCTGAGAGGCTGGGCTTCTAGATGTTACTTGAGTTCTGGAGGAGCCTTTGGTCAGAAGAGAAGGACTCTGATTCTTGTGGGCTACTGAGGAGGACTTTTCAGGGCAGCTGAAAGGCTGAATTTCAGGCACGCTGTTTTTAATGGTGCCTTTCATATGTGATAGCTGCCTTTGTTCTTCTTGCTGCAAGTTGTCCTGTATCCAGTGTCTAGATGAATGTGGTATTATCTGCCTGGCTTTGGTTGCCTTTTGTGTATGTTACAGCAGTTTGCTGTCACATGCTGCAGCACTGGGAAAAGTTGGCCTAATGTTTTGGGCAGAGTATCAGAAGTGGTTTGAGCCAAATGCTTTCCCATCCCCTTTGGTAAGGAAACTACGTGCAGTCGCATGCATGAAGTCAGGGCATTCAGACCTTGTAATGGGATTTGTAAATAAGCCAAGAGTGGCGAGCTGACCAGAAGGAGACTGTACAACTGCTGCATTCAGAAAGATCTGATGAGGATGAATATGGAAAATACTTCTGAGTTTTGATGTCTGTCTTGCTTCTCAGGAGGGTCTTCCACAAGTGCTGTCAGCAGTAACCAGCTGCAGGTAGGACTGACTTGGTTCCTTCTGATAGTTGTTAAAAACTAGTATTTGTTGAGGTGCTGCTGTGCTGCTTCTGTAGGAAGCCCAGTTTGAATCATAGAATAGTTTGGATTGGAAGGGACCTTTAAAGGTCATCTAGTCCAAACCCACTGTATTCAGCAGGGACATCACTGAAGTCCCTACTTTGCCCTTCCTCTTGCTAGAGTTTTTTTTTATGGTTATACTGGTTCAACCAGATGTATGACTGTGCTATAAACCAGAGGTCTGAAATGAGCCAGTGATAAAAGACAAAATATGCTGCAAAGACTTAAAGAAAATACGTTTCAGAGAGCTGGAGTGTGACCGCAGCAGCAGTGGGATGGGTGTCACTATAGGGAATCTATGGGTACACGTGGGTATTGCAAACAAAGGTTGGAAGGGACAGAAACCTCTTGGCTTGCTGTGAGATTAATGATCGTGTAGAACTGCAGCCCACATGCCCTCCCTTGGTTTTATCATAGCCGGAGGACAGACCCCTTTCCCATGTCTCGGTCCAAGCCTGCATCTCTGCTGTCATGATGTATTTAGAAGTTCTGTGCAGAGTCACATTAATGATCTCTCTAAGTAATGAGAACAGTGTTTTATTGCCCTTTCTTAAAAGAGGAACAGCAGAGGGAATACAAAAGGGCACAAGTTCAGGTATCTTTTTTGAAGGATAAACTCTGCCCAAAATGACTGATCTTGATCAGACTAATACAGGAGCATATTGCACATGACTGGATTTCACATGCAGTACCTTACTGTGTAAATGAAGCTTTATTTCAGTTTTACTGCAGTTGAAGGCTATTTCTGCACCTCTACAGTAGCAGCCTAAAGGCCATTTTCCTTTTCTTCTCTGGCCTACATGCCACAGGACATAGAGTTGCACACTCCTCACTTGACAAATTCTGTCATGATGTAGCATGAGCAGCTTTTTCTAGATGAAAGTTAGAGGCTAGCATATGCTTGTGCTAGTTTTAAGATTGGGGAGCTTGAGCAAAAAGCAGCTGCAATAACAGCTTCATTCTCCTAATCCAGGGGCATGAAACAAATCCTGCTGCTGATTGATATATAGGGAAAGAAATTTGATCAAGGCAGGGCGGTTGCAGCTTAGTGTTATGAGTTTAGGGAAGTGCTTCATATCTGGAATCATCAGGCTGCTGGCAGGGAAGCTCTGAATTTAATCCTCCCCAGGAAGCAGACAGCCCGTATCCAGAAAGGGGCTCCTGTTCCCATTAGGTGTTGGTAGTTCCTCCTGTTGGTGAAACCTGGCGTTGGCTGAAGAAGTCAGGACCAGTCGGGTGTCTCTGCCTGGGTGTCAGGTGGGCTGAGGGAGTTGGACAGAAGTCCCTGTGTTAAGAATGACTGCCTTGCTGCGTTAAAAGGTGTAACTGGAGGAGGATGCTTTCAAATCCCCCTGAAGTGCAGCAGATGGATAGAACGGTGGTGTCTGCTTTTCCAGCACCTAAATATTATTTTCCCCTTCTCCAAATTTACTACACCCTTGAAAAATGAGTGCTGTTCCTCTTTTTGCCATGAGAAAAGTGATGAGCACATCAGCTGAATCATGTCAGTAACCTATCCCAAAAAGGTCCACCTTCCCGCGATGGCCAGTGGTGGCTCTGGCCTGTCTGCTAGCCATCCTGAGGCACCTTCAGTTGAAACCCCAAAAGGATTCAGTGAAACCCCAGGATCCCCTGGGGAACCCTCGGTGTTCCTGCCATCTGCACCTCAGTGGTAAAAAGGGGTGACATTGCTCTTCCCTGCCTGTGTTGGTTCTTCTGTCTGCAGCTTTCAGCACAGGCCTGTTATGTGCTTTGAAATGTCTCCTTTGAGATGTTCCTCACATCTGAGCGAGTGCTGTTGCCCTTGCTTCATCTTTTCCTTCCCTGGCAGCTGCCTTGTATTTTGAAGTCGTCCTTCATTGGCTCGAGGATGAACGGGTAGCTGTGATTTCTGTTCAACAGGAGCCCTTTTGTGAGTCTCTGGAGCTGGATTTGGAGCACTTTGTTCTGGCTGGACCCAAGTGTTCCAGCACGTGGCATAAACTTTCACCAGCCGCCTCTCTGCCTCCAGCAGAAATGTCAGTAAAGATTAAGCTGGGGCATGGAAGAAATTATTTCCAAGGAAGAAGAGAGGATAAGAAGAAAGGCTGTTGACTTTGCAAAAGTGTTTTCCCTCCCCATCAGGTTAATGTGACTGTCCCATCAATGCTGTGTCCTTCTTTCCAGATCAGTAGCTTTTTCTTATTAATACCTGTCTGTCCTGTGAATGCAGCATGTCTGATCTAAAGTTTCTCTCCAGCATTACGGCTTTGTAACTTTATGCAAAGTAACTGAACATAGCCTGGTCTAGAGATCTTCTGCTGTTGGCACTCCCCAGCCAGCGTTAGGAATGGTGCTGGTGACACCGCGTGCCCGCAGGGGATGTGCCTCCCCTTGGCAACTTCAGTGGCAGAACTTGTGGTTTATGTGCCCATGCAAGATAATCAACAACTACTTCATTGTCCTGGAATCTTTAACTCATAGGATCCAGAATGAAATAAGCCCTCGCATCACTTGATCCCAGCGAGAAGCGAGGTCTGCCGGCGTGCTGCCCTGGCAGTTAACCTCCGTTCAGGCTTTTGCTCTTCCTGACTCAGCTGCCAACTGAGCAAACTGCTTTTAGTGTTTCTGTGGAGTAAACAAATGCCTGCAAGAGGGACTAGTGACACTCATCAAACACAGGGTGCATGAGACCTCGGGATGTGAAGCGGCTTGCAAAGATCAATGACTAATTCAGGCCTTTCCTGCCTCGTTTCTGGTGTGAGGACAGACCACAAAACCAGATGAGTGTTAGTGTTTGGAAATGACCTGGTCAGGCTCAGTGCTGGAAAGGATGCTTGGGGGGAAAGAGTTGATCTTACTGGTGTTGCTAATAGGCTGCTTTTAGTTAAAGATAAGTAAAATTCATTAGTGTATTTTGCCTCATTTGAAATGAGGATTCCTTTGCCTTGGCTTCTGAGAGTTGCTGTTTTGCAAAGCAGGCAATTTCCTCTTTGCATCTAAACATCCTCCTTGCATTTGAGCCACGTTATTGGGGTGCTTTGCTGTATTGTTCCTTCGCAGCATCATCTTTTGATGCTCACACTGAAGAGTGTTTCTTCAGCACTAAATGGAAGTGGTTAAAATTTGCAGGCAATTATGGGCAGGTATAGGGATCCTCGGTAAACAAAAGTTATACTACTTAGCTTTACAAAGTTTGACTTCTGCAGTTCAAGTGCTCATTCAGATGTGACCAAGGTGAGTACACGTGTGTCTGTGCACACGCTTGGCAATTGGGATCAGTCAATTATTCATGATTTATGCAGGACCCTGGCACCTGATATTAAAGATGTTGGTGCAGGAGTAGCTGAGTAACAGTGTCATGTTTCTGGGACGGCCAGTACTCCACACAGCTTGTTGCATTAGTAGATCAGACTATTCTGTGTTCAGTGGTTCGCTTGCAAGAGAGAGACTTTTTGATCAAGGTTTTTATTGCATAAACTGTTTATTTCTCTCCCCTGAGTAAGGAGGAGAGGTTAAACTCGGAAACCACTAGGGAGGAAAGCAGTAGTTTTTTTGGGGAACGGATTTTGGAACTTGCAGGTTGATTACAGTCCAGAAGTTTTCCCACCCTGCAGCTCGTGCCAAGAGCAGGGAGTGCTGCTCTAAATAACATTTTGGCCTTTATGGAAATGTATCAGATGTTCCAGGAGCCTCCGTCTCTGCTTCTCCTACCTCACTTGCTCTCTCTGCAGGATATAGTTAGCACTTCTCTTAGCCTTATATAGCAAGGCCTGATAGTTAGTGTTAACAGGAATAAAACAACAAGGAGAGCTGCCAGATTGCATAAATCAGGCCAGTGTTTGGAATTTCATAAATGCCATGACTTTGGGTACAAGTTGAGCACACGGAACAATACTGAACTGTTCTCTCTTTATCCCTCCCTCCCTCGCTGAGGGAGAGCAGGAGGAGAGCTGGAATTTTGCTGCTTCTTCCATGTTTTAATTTTTTTTTTTTTCCTTCCCTGTTTTCATCCCCTTGAAGACCACAGGAGGAGCAGTGGCAGCCGCAGCCAGGACTCTGCTGACGGCCAGGACATCCAGGTTCCAGAGCAGTTTTCAGGGTTGCTCCATGGTTCTTCCCCAATCTGTGAGATAAGCGAGGACCCTTTCAGGCTCGCTGCCTCCACGGAGAAAGGAGGCACGGAAGCTACAAGCCACCCACCTGCTATGCAGCTGGAGGATGCTGACTTACCTGCCTCTGGACCAGTACGGACCAGCTCTCCGGACCAAAACCAGAAAGTGGTCTACGCAACTGTCCAGCACACTCACGTCAACCGGGCGGATCCTGAAACTGTAGTCACGCCCCACATGCTGCAGCACCCCGGCGGTGCTGAGGAAGAGGGGGACAGAGCTGTGGGTAGAGCCCACCCAGGGAGCAAGCCCAAAGCCGAGCTCAAACTCAGCCGCAGCTTGTCTAAATCAGACTCTGATCTTCTGACCTGCTCTCCGACAGAGGACGATGCCATGGGGAGCCGGAGCGAATCGCTCTCCAACTGCAGCACGGGGAAAAAGAGGCTGGAGAAGTCCCCGTCCTTTGCCTCGGAGTGGGATGAGGTAAGGCTGACCTCGCTTAAGAGCTTCTGTGCCAGGAATGAATCTGTACAGCATGAGCTCCCCTCTACCACACTGGCCTTTGGAGGGGGTCCTGGGTGGTTTTCATTACTTTTACTAACTCTCACATCGTATTAACAGGCACGTGCTCACTTGTAAGTCTTTAAGGTGCTATATGCCAAAAGATAGGCTTAACTGGAGTGGGGGAGAAGCAGAATTGCAAGAATTGAGGGGCTTTTCAAAGTTTTTTTTGAAGTTGCTCAGATACAGGGCTTGACTTCTTTTAGGCAAGCCAGATAAGTTTTTACATCCCCAAAATGAGGGAGAATTGATAACAAAGCTCCTCACAAATCTTTATGTTGACCTCCTCTTTCCAGTTCTTCCCCTGTGGACTCTCCCAGTGTCCGGAGATGTTTTATTCTTGGGTCTCTACTGCTGGGGGTGTAAGCAGTGTCCTGGGTTCGTGGGGAGAGAAGGAAGAGAGTAATTAGCCTGTGTTTTGGGTATTTAATAGCTCCCGCTTTCCTCTTCACATATTTATTTCAGAGGCTTGTTAGAAGTCACTTTATTATAGTACAGGAGGCCCATGGATAGTTAAATATTTCATGCTCAGAAAGTTGGCCCTGGTGAACCACTCAGGCGAGATTAAGTGTCCCTCTGAAATTCAGCACCGCAGCATTACTGAAACATTCTTTGGAGATGATTCTCTGCTGGTAGAGCAGCAGCGCTGCAGAAGAGATAAGCTCAGATGAACCACTCTTTGTACACTGAAGGGAAATAAAACCCCTGGCGTGGTGCTGGGGGTGTGGAGCTGTGTGTGCTGGGCGTGTAAACTCCAGGGACGGACGGTTGTGCCCCTGCTCGGCTGTCCTCCGTGCACTGACTGATGCTCAGCTGCCTCTCTGATCCTGACTCGGAGATAAAATCATCTTTTGTGGCAGAGGGAGGTATTCGAAGGTGCCAAAAGCCAAGTGGGAATCACTTCACAGGACAAGCCCATCCTTCAGTTCATACTCTCACTCTGACTCCCTGCAGTGTTTCAGGGTTGCTAAATATATCTGTTTTCCTTTGTAGCCTTTTTGGTGGCAGAGGCTTTGCTGTTAGTTACCTGGGTCAGTTGTGCCATGACTGTTAATGAAAGATTCTGCAGCAGAAGGCTTATTGGAAAGGACTGGATCATTTTCCCTGTGCTTTTCATGCCTAACTGAACTGTGTACAGCAAACGTTGAAAGGGAAAGAAGCCTTTGGCTCCACAGTACTGTGCGACTTTACTGGTAGCGGAGGTCAAGTGTTAGTGTGCCTGTGCTTCCTCTGCTCAGAGAAATGAACTCGCAGATCTGCTTCCCTGCTTGTAAACAAAAAACATCATTTCCACCCAGTGTCAGCCTAACAAGCCACAGGAGGAAAATCTGCTTTTCCTTCCCATTATATTTAGGTGAGGAAATCACGGAAAGAATGTGAAAAATTCCCATCTGTCTACAATGGGGCAGACCTAACCTAAAAAAAAAATGTGTGTTATCAAAACCTGATGGTTTTATTTGTCTTCCTGGTTTCTAGTGTAATTTAAACATTTTGTGGAATTGCTTTAATCTAGTATCAGCACCCTGTGCTTAGAGCACTGATTCGCCTTGGAGTCTCATGGGTGTCACAGACCAGCTTGAATAATTCTGGATGAAGGTTTCTCCTCTCTGCCTCAGTTTCCCTATCTGTGAGATGGCGATAGCCTCTTTTTGCAGAATGTTTCTGTTCCCACTGAAAAACACTGTGTAAACTTAAATACCGTCATAAGAAGGGCGACAAGCCAGCAGCTGGTGATTCATTGCCTTTAGCTTGATTTGCTTTTTAATTGCCAAAGACTGTAATAGAAGCATTTGGGGTCTCACTCTGACTCCTGGTGCTGCGGTTGCACTCTTCGATGCTGTCAGCAGGAGGGGCACAGTTCAGGGGGCAGAGCAGTTTTCTATAGAAGCAGCATAAAATGAAGCTGCTGATAGTCAGTAATTTATAGGGTCAGGCCAGTTCTTGCTATAAAATATCCTAAAGCTGACTCCTGTGACTGTTAAGAAATGGTAAAGATGTACCTGTGGGGAATGTTTGGGTTTTTCTTTTTTTTTTGCAGTGATTTCTATGTGCAGAGGGGGGCTGATCTAGCTGGTCATAATGGCAACAATGAGATTTAAACGTAAGTGTAGTGCTGTTGTTAGAGGTTTAATTAGTGTTCTGAATGGGATAATGCAGCTGCTCTGAATTAGATGCAACTTGCAGCCTCTGAATTTACCAGGCTAATATAAAACCTTGTTGAGCTGCCCCTGTTAGCAATGATTTGGCTCTTCCTCTGTTGAGGGGAAACAATGGCAGATTTATATGCATTATGCTGTAAATTTTAATAGCCTTTATGCAGACAACTGAGGAGCAAAGTGATCTATGTGCAGCTCTCTGCAACACACAGCTGTAGCAAACCAGCTGAGGATTTTGCCCACTGGCCTTGCCAGCAGTAGGTGTGTCTGTCGGGGGTGCTGGGGTCCTGGAGGGACGTGTTTATGTCTGTGGACAGATGGGGGCCGTGGGAGAGGCTGAGCTGGCACCTCGCTGGGCCGTGGGTGACTGTGCTCGGCTAGTCTTGCTGACCAGGGACAGCAGGAAAATCGGCTGCTTGGAAGCGAAGGGTCGTGTCCCTTCCCGAGCCGAGCGCCGCCAGTGCCCTTTGTTGGAAGTGGAAGCTGGTGCCGGCTTTGCCAAAAAGGGTGGGATGGGGAAGAAGTGATTCACTTGGCAAAGCTCATCCCTGTTCCCAGTTGCAGCTCCCCTGCTCCAAGGAGCTGGCCCAAATAACAGATACTGACAGCGCTGCTCCGGGCTGCGAGGGAGTCTGTTCAGCCTGTGTCCCGCCTGCCTCCTGCCCCAGCGGCTCCTTCGTGGGAGCGTGAATGCACACGGGGGTCCCCTCAGCTGCTGTCAGACACAAACTCCTTGCGAGCAAACCAGAGAAATTATTAAAGCAAACAGCAATGTATTGCGCAGGGACAGAGGTGAGGTCTAAAAATGCTTGGTCCTCTGCTTGAGTGGGAAGCAAGGTGGAGGAGAGGAAGTGTGCAAGGGGGTGGAGCTCCTAGTCAGCGTAAATATTTGAAACCGTCCAAAATTGACTGAGGGCTAAAGCAATAAATTTGGTTTTTGCGATCAGCTCATAAATATTCAGCAGATGGATATTGTGGTTTAACCCCCAGCCAGCAACTAAGCACCACACAGCTGCTCGCTCGCTCATTCTGCCCTGCCCTGCCCTGTGGGATGGGGAGGAGAATGAGGGGGGGGATGTAAAACTTGTGGGTTGAGATAAGAACAGCTTAATAATTGAAATGAAATAAAAATATAATAATTATTATTGTAATGAAAAGAGAGCAAAAAAGATATAGAAATCAAACCCAAGGAAGACGAGTAATTTACAATAAAATTGCTCACCACCCGCTGACTGATGCCCAGCCTGTCCCCGAGCAGCGATCTGCCCCTCCCAGCCAACTCCCCCCAGTTTCTACACTGAGCACGATGCCCTGTGGTATGGGATATCCCTCTGGCTACTTGGCATCAGCTGAGCTGGCCATGCTCCCTCCCAGCTTCTTGTGCACCTGGCAGAGCATGGGAAACTGAAAAATGGTTGTCTTAGAGTCAACTAAAACATTGTGTGTTATCAAGGTTATTCTCACACTAAATCCAAAATACAGCATTGTACCAGCTACTAAGAAGAAAATTAACTCTATCCCAGCCAAAACCAGGACAAAGGGAGATGAGCGCTCAGCAGTGGCAGCTCGCTGTGAATTTTGTATAGGACAACAAACTGTGTTTGCACTCCCGAAGGAGGAGCAGGGGCCCTTGGTGTCCAGCTCGGCTCCCAGCCCCCTTTCCGGGGCGGATTAACTCGCATCTGCTCTGCTTTCCTCCTCCGCAGAGCCGCTCCAGCCCTGCGCGTCCCCCCGGGTTCATGCACCAGCCCTGCCGTGGGCTGGCACCTCGCCTCCTGCAAAATGGTGCTGGAGTCCCATGGAGTTTGCTCAGCAAACCCTCCCACCCGCAGGGTGTGATCCAGGAGGGGCTGAACTCTCTCTTGGTGAGATCTTTCAGGTCTTTGGATGAAAGGGAGCATACACGTGTCTAATACGAGTTGTAAGCTGTTTAACAAAGGCTGAGGGGTATGCAGCAACTTTCCTTTATTCTGAGCCCATGCTGTCTGATCACTCTCAGCCAGGTTTAGCTGTTGAATGGTTCCTTCTCCCCCTGCTTCAGCTTCTGTTGCATTTTTTTCCGTGTGCTTTTACCCATTTGATAAATCAGCGTGTCTGTGCTAGAGAGCCTGACCAAGACGAAGTAAAACTTTATCACAATCACTCACTGAGCTGCCACAGCTCCGCTGGGGAAGCAGCTTCCTGACAGTGAGAGTAATTAGCGGGGATGTAATCTCCTGGGGGAAGCAGTAGAAGAACGATGTCTGGGCTTGAAGATGTTGTAAAATAGTCCTCTAAAAGTGCAGTGGCTTGAGAAGAAGTCAGGCTGTGACAAACACTTTCTGTCCCTTAGATGCTGTCAGGTTGATGAAGTGATGTCCGAGTGTTCGGAACCTGTCCCCTGCGCAGCCTCGCTTGGCACAGGACCAAGCGAGGCGATAAAGTGAAAACCCCTAAACACAAATAGGAAAAAACTGGGCTCTGTTTGTAGAGGAGGAAGAAGAGGGGGGGGAGATGTGGGGCTTTGGCAAAACACAAGATGTTGGGTAGTGTCTTGGCTTCCGGAATTTAGGTTTGGTGCCTTTTATAACGGGTTTCTGACGCGCCTCCCACTCCTGTGATTATCTCCGTTGTTCACGTCTGCTTTGTACCCCGTGCTCCTGCCCGTGCAGCCGGGGCACCCCGCTCCAGGGGAGGGTTGGTTTGGGTTTTTTTGAGGCTTGCAGTGTGGTTGTTCTTGACACATGTATGATCCAAGAGATGCATCTGTGTGATCAGATGTCACCGGCCCATATCTGCATCCACGCTCTGAGCAGAGACATCTGGAGTTGAGGTGCGGTGCTGTGTGAGTGAGTTAGCTGCTCTTCTGGGTTGTAGATGTCAGTAAGAAAAATGATCTGTTAAGTGTTCAGGGGCAAAGAATGAGGCAGGCTGCTGAGAATTAGCCTCAGACCTGGCTCCTGACATCTCTTAATCCTCCACTTCCAGCTGTCTGCTATCAAGTAAGCGCCTCCGATGCTGAATTTGTAATGAACGCTGGGCTCAGAGGTTCCAGCATCAGTTTTACAAAATCAGGTAGTTGCTCTATGTTCTGTCTTTAGCTCTTTTAGGAAGAGATTAAACCTCCTTCAAAGGAGACTTAGGGAACTGAATAAAACATGCATTTTACTTAAACTTTTTGTAGAAAAAATGAGATGCAGTCTTCTACTTCGATGCATTTTTTTTTTCCCAAGTGAATTAGTTGAATTAATGAATATTCTGTAGCTAATTATGGCACTGGACAACAATCATCTCCTATGAATAATTGCAGTGATGCTCCATGTTTCACTATTGCTGCAGAATAAATTATTTCCCCATTTCCCATTTGTGGATGTGGTGTTTCACCTGTTGCCGACCCATTTTTGGGGGTTGTAATGCCACATAAGGATGGATGTCAGGAGTAAATAGCATGTCTGTCATGCCTTCCAACACAGGTTTTAAAGAGCTGGGGAACGAGTTGTTAGAGGTTGTGGCTGCTGTGAGGTGCCTATAAAGACTTGAGCTCCATTAACCTTGTCAGGACTGCTTGGGTGCTTAAGTACCTAGTGGAATTAGTGCCTTAATTACAAGCTTACAGTTGAGGATTAAGAACATTTGCATTGAAATGGGAAACTTTCAGGGAAGTTCTTGATGCAAAGCCTGCCACTGCCTTAAAAGGACACCTAGAAGTTGAAATTCAGAGCTGCAAGCTGGTGTTGAAAGAAAATGCAAATATTTTCCTTGTTATTCAGGAGGAGAGCTGCTATTTTTGAGCCTGGTGAAACTGCATCTTGTAAAAGCTCGGTGGTTTTTGTTCTGACAAGCTCATGCAGCTTACCTGCCGGGTAATGGCTCTGGTATGGCCCACGCTGTGGATCAAAATACTGGTGTTTCCAGTGAGAAATACAGTTGAGAAAACAATATATTCAGCCTCTCTGTATTCCTACCACCTGCAGCACGCAGGCTGGCTGTCGCATCTCTGGTTCGCGTGGTCCTGCCTGGTCCAAGGACATCCCTGCTGTGTGGGTCACAAGGCTCCTTCCTTGCTTGCCAGCAGCTTATGCTTATGAAAATGTTTAATTTTTTCTTTTGCTTCAGGTGTTTAAACCTTAATGCTTCCCTTGCCCTGGGTTTGGCCTGTGGGACCAGGCAGAGTCTGCTTTCCAAGCGAGGTGTGCTTGCATGCTCTTCAGCCCACAGCCTCTGGCTAGAGCCAGCCCTCAGTTCTGAGCTCTTGTTCCAATTTTCTCTTTGCCTATTTAAAATGGATTAGAATTACTTTGTTGTTGTTGTTGTTGTTTAGGGGAAAAGCAGCAATATGGTCAGTATTTTTGTTTTGATTTCTGCTATTCTAAGCAAGCATGTCCATCAGGATCTTAATCAACTTAATTATTAGGCTGATTATTCTATTATCTACAAATCCCAAAGTTTCCTCTTGTTTTTCCTGTGCTAAGGTCAGGAATTCTTACATCATCCCTCATGTCAAATCTCTTTTCCCTTTGCCCCCGATGGCGAGATTTCCTCCATCCTGATTAACTTTTTGAAGTGAAAGCTTTTGTGTTTCCACGATACAGGTTTGCTTTGTATCGATTGCAAATGTCCAGCCTGTTAAAATTATAAACCAATACTGAGCTAAGCCAATCCAAGCCAAATTAAGGCAATTTACCAGTTTTATAGGTAAAATTGGCTGGTGTTCTGGTCTGAAAGGCGAGTATATTCCTGTACTTAGCAGCGAGGTTTAGACATAAGAATTATATTTGCCAGCTCTGAATCGTATCAATTCATCTGGAACCAGACAGCTATCCAGGGCAGCTCTCCCTAAGGCATGTTTGCAAAATACAATGAGACATTGCAGCTTATCGGTTGCCCTGTGCAGGAAGAAGCTTTCCATCCATGCATTCAAAAGGATTTGCAAAAATTCCCTCAGTACAGATCTAAATGCACAGTGACTTCTTTCTCCTCTTATTTATAGGTCACCAATTGCAGGCTGAACGTGGGTCTAAATTAGCCTGTGTGCATACCACGCACTAGAATAATACAACCATTTCAGTCCACTGCTGCTATGTATTAACTTTTCAAGTGTATTAACTCAGTATTTCTGAATCAGAAGCTTTTGACTCTTCTATGTAAATTATTTGTGCTCTGACGGATATTTTGGTTATGTAACCATCTTGTGATCATTAGTGTTTTCAGGACTCTTTTTCAGGAACAGAAATGTCCGGCCTTGGTGTCCTTACTAAATTCAGTCTTTCATTATGTTCTCTTCCACTTTACATCACATCTTCCAGCACTTCAGCAGCTTTAATTTTTAAAAAAGTGTTTCTGTAGCTCTATCGCAAGTCTTCAAGCGGGCTTCACCATGCTGTATTGCATCCTGCAAGCTGGAAACAACCTCTGCACCAAGAGCCTAACATCATTTTTGGCTTTGTGTGTTAAAGATGCGAGAATATGACAGTATAGCTGTGAAGACAGTGAATTGAGTCGATACTTTTAAGTGGGTTTGCCTTTTTTATTGTGAGTTCAAAATAACCAGCATCCAGCCATTTCACTGTTATGAGCAGGTGCATTGTTCCATTTGACCACCGTTCTTGTTAACATTGAATTTACTGGGAGTTTGTCAAAATGACATTGATATTTGGAGGGCTCTGAAACCGCAGATCCACCACACGCTGGTTGTGAAATACAAATTTATACCGTAAGTTCCTTTTCTTTTGGTATGTGTTCAGATTTGTAATTTGGGGATTTGTACAAAAACACAGACTGGAGAGTGATATGAAGCAACAGTCCCTGATCCTGATCCAAATGAGCTTCTCAGAGTCCACATTAAGCCAGAAGATATGTTTGCCTTTATCACTAATGAACAGTTGCGGGATGTCTTGAAATAAATAACAACTTCAGTGAGTCCTAGCGTTGTGTGTGGAAAGCACATGCTGCTGGAGGAGGATGTAGCATGGGGACTCTGGAGTTCAAGTGCTGAAATGTGCCTCAAAACAACTGTCTTGCTTTTGTAGTTTAGGTTTGAATTAATAAATTGAGCATTATATTTTCCAGGCCTTTGGTATTTGTCATGCTGAGTTCATAACACGGGCTGGTATCTTTTGTATATGAAGAATATATTGAACAATGAAATATGAGGCTTCTGCTCTATGGCATGGTGATGTTGAGAACATAAACTGAAGCATCATAAACTAAACCAGCAGTGGTTTATGTGCTGTCACCAATCTAGAAATAAGATTCATGGCCCAGATCCAAATTTCCCAGTACTGTGCTTGCACTAAGGAGCCAGCAGGTATTGTCCCAGATCCTTCTCTTTCTCTTAATATTTGGAGCTCCATCCCTTTCAGAGATCTTGGTGGATGCTGCGATCCAGCGATCCCTCTGCTCCGAGGATGTATCCCAGCTGGGTCTGAGCAGCCTTGACTCCACCTACAGGGATGCAATACCAATTAGAAATACCAGGTATCCATTAACCAAAGACTTTTCTGGGGAAAATGCCTTGGATCACTTATGTCTTGCATCATCAGGATAAACAGGGAAGCAGGCAGGACCTAATTGCTTGGCAAAGCAGCACCTGCTATGTTGTCTCCCAGATGAACGTCTGCACACAGCATCTTCTTGGCTTGCCCACTGCCTGCAAGCTCCCTAATCACAGTGGTATTTTGAGCCTGCGTCGTGTTGGCTTTTAGAAAAGCTGCCTTTCTTTCTGTTGGCTTTGGCCTCTCTGTTGTTATCTGTGCTATTGTCACGTCAAACCTCAATTATTGTGAATCTGCAAAATGCTTGGAAGCTGCAGCAATTTCAGTGTGCGACCCCAGGCGCTCGCCGTGCCTCATTTTACTGGGCTGTGGGCTGGGAGAGCAGCAAGTGCTTAGAGATGCAGCAAATAAATGTGAAGCAGCATGTCAGATGTGGTGGGCTTCAGTTCACTGTGGCTGCTGGGGAGGGCTGTCTGAGGTGTTTTTTCACCATGTGTTTCCTAAACTTGAAATGAGAAGCCAGAGGAGTTGGGCCAGTGCGATTACCACTGCACCAAGAAGCCTGGCAAATGTAGAAGTGTCAACTAAGGGGCATTATTGTCATGTACAGGACGTGGTGTAAGTTGGGTGTTGAGATACTCAGACTAGTTAAAGCTGTTGTTTTCATTCAGTTGGTATTCAGCACTGTTGTGCAATTGCCTCTTGAGTCATTTGCTTTTGCTGACCTCCTCCATCCCCTCCAGACCATATACCACATCTCTTGAGAGATGATTTCACAAGTCAGCAATTAAAAAAAGAAAATCCTAAATCTTGATTAAATAGCTCAGCTTTCTTTTTCCTCTCAGCAACCCAAAAATAACTTGTTCTTGTTTACTAGAAAATCCATAAAACAGTTGGAAACAGCTAGCAGCATCTTGTGTTCAGCTAGAGTCACCTCATAACTGTCTGACACAAACTTTCAACCATGATCTTCAGGGTTGGGAGCTGGGCTTTGTGTGCAGGGGGGATCATTTTTTTCAGGCAATTGTACAGCTCATGCTTGATCTGACCTTTGCTGTATGTGGTTTGGGTATGAAATGGAAGCATCAGATGAGGAGGCATTCTATGCTTCCCCACCATCGTCCATTGACCTACTACAGCCTTATTTTTTCTCCCCTGCTTTTTAGAGGTAACCCATTAGGCTGTAATGAGGCTGTTCACCTTGTCCTTGGGGTTGTTTGTCAAAGGGGTTTTTAAACTGTAGAAGCAGCTTGTCCGGTTTTTTAATAATTTTAAATCAAATCTGCCCCGTGCCTCAGTTGTAGAAGCTTAGAAATAATGAAGTCTTAACCCTTGACACTTACTTGGAATTGCAGAAATTTAAAATACTGATAACCTTTAAACCCAACTTTGTAAGTAGCTTTCAAGAATAAAATGCTGCTGGAACTGCTATCTTGTCTGCCGAGCTCTAGCCCCAGGCGAGTTTGTACAATAGGTTATGAACCGCTTCATAATAAGGATTTATAATGGGAATCCTGATATATTCTTAATTATGCTTATGCTACAGGGTGTCATTATAATGCACTAATACCATACATATGGTAGATAGTGTGCCATTTGTTTCTGTGTGGTTTTATTTAATTATAGACTTTTATCTGAATAACTTTATTGCTCAGTGTTTCTGTTTGACGCGTGTGCAGGCGTGCTATAGCTTATCTTCCTTGTGACCAGGCTCCACGACTGGTGATTTTTAAGCTGCCCATTTGGGAAAGGGCCACAGAGGTAGCATAAGGCATTGACCCCACACAGGGTTTTCCTTTGCTACGTGCAGAGCTCAGAAAGAGATGGGAAATGGTGCATGGTACCAGAAATTGTATCATAAGGGAAGGTAAGCCCAGGAAGCACGAGACAGGAGAGATTTTGAGGAGAAACCCAGTTACTGTCCCCCAATGCTCTTGATGATGGCACAAGCTGGCAGTCCCCCCCGTCACAGAGGTGGGGGTACTCTTGTCACCTTTGGGTGAACTGCTGAACCATAGGAAGCACCTCAACTTAAAAAAACAAAAAAAAAAAAGTCATTTTCTGCTGGTTCGGTTCCAAGAGGCAACATGCTGTAGTTACACATGTGTGCGTGTAAGTATGTGCACATGCCCAGCCACACCTTCAGCTCTAAATCATCCCTGGGTGATAACACGTAGTTCCCTGTTCAAGCTGCCCAGATAGCAGGAGCTGATGCAGCAGTGAGGAGCCTATGAAAAAAAAGCAGAATAAAGCAATCTGTTACATCTCATTCTGCTCATACCTGATTTAACAAGTCTGAAGTTGTTATAGTGATTTAAGGGGAAAAGACTTCATTGGAGTTTTAATGCAGTGCCCCTGAGTTAACTCCAAAAACTGTTTTTCCATCATAAAAGCATCAAAGTAGCACTCACTTGTGTTTCAAGGCATATCTGCATTTTAATGGTAATATTTGGCTTCTCAGAAATAAGCTCCCTGTACAGGAGTGTGTGTTTGTGTGCGTGAGGGAGGTGTTGGAAAGGTTGGCTGACATAGCCCGGTGTCTTAGGGGCACTTCCAGCCTCCTCGTTAACACACGCAAATCTACCCTCCTGCTCGGCCGCCTTAATTTCAAAGCGAGGAAGCATGCATTTACTCTAAGCAGAGCTGATTTGGGGGGGTACAGAGCCTGGAGCTTGGCTGGGAATGCAGGGGGATATACCTGCAGAGCAGCAGTGAAGAGCAGTGTCCGAAGTGGCTTGATGCTCTGACCACCCGTTGTTCTCGGAGGGGATGGAGAGAGCAGAGGAAACCCTGCTTATAAACTGGCCGGGGCTAGGGTAGTTGTAGCTCCCGGCAGCATCTGGTCATCCAAACGCTGGCATGCACATGTAGATGTATTTTTTTTCTTCTCTCAGGACAACCTTGCTGTGTCCTTGGAATCACGGATGCTGCATGCCGAGACTGAGAACAAAACTTCTGCATTTATATCAATAGCAAATGTAAGGGCTTTTCAGCCATAGGTGAGGTTTTTCTAAGCCCCTTGCAGAAAGCTCTAGTAGCATAAAGATGCCCCCAAACCTGGGTGAGTGTCACACTAATGGAGTGTTGCTCAATTTTGTGCTTTCTGAATGAAGCTTCCTTTCCCTGCATGCAAATGAGTTGCTGCAGACAGCTCCTGTTGCATGAAGCTGTCTTTTATTTTGGTGATAAAAGACCCTGGGACTTGTTTAATCGTCTTCTGTCTCTCTCAATGGACTCCCTGGCTCCAAACTCCAGTGTTGGCTCTGGAGAGGAAAAACGGGAGAGATTATTAATATGGACACCACGACTTTGTCAGAGCAGGGGAGTGAAAATGAAGCGTGTCAGGGCTGGCTGCGGAGCGGGGAGGTCGGGGGAGAAGGGTCCCTCATGGCTTCAGTGCCCTGTACCTGGCACCTCTCTCTTCACAGAAGATGAGGAACCTGTCCATCTCTGGGTCTCCTGGTCGTGCAGGGTGGTATTAGAGGAAAAGGAGATATTTTGCATCCTGCTTGTGTAGAAAGCCAGTAGATGCTTCTGCCACAAGCGCTGTGAGGTGGGGAGTTACTTTGCAGAACTCTGGTGTTGAAATGTCCTCTGTCTTGCCAGCAGAACAAACCTCATCATCCAGCGTGTCCTCCAAGCTAGCTCGGCTTTTATTGGGCTACAAATAAATACCTTTTTCTCCACTAATCAGAACTCAGTTGCTTGGGATAGTTTGTTTTAAGATAAAGTTCTGTTTTGGAGTAAATTGCCAGTTGCTATGTTTTCATGGCTGCCTGCCTTCATGGAAGAGCTTACCACTTCCCCAGCCCCGGGATGACTCTCAGCCACACCCAGCTTCATTTTTCAGGGTATGTTTACTTTTTGGCAAAATGTAGGCAAATGTGAAGATAAATCAGTTTTCTTCCATACTGGTAACAGCTCTGCAACTCCTTCCCGTCACATTCTTTGTTTTGGGGTTTAATGAATGACACTCGCCCATCCCTGCAGCCTTTCTTTCTCCCAAAGTACTTCAGCTCTGCAATAATTTTTCTCCTTTTCTGGTATGATTTCAGGGTTCATTGCCCAAAATGAACCGACACCTTTATAGGTTAGGACTATAACCCTCTAGATTAGGACTAACAGATCTGATTGTATTCATTTAGGAGGCGAAAGCATTTTGCAGTTTTATTTCTGTGGGTGTAAAAAAAACCAAAGAAAACTCCACCCCAAACCTACCCCATAACCTGCTCAGAGATGGATACTTGGTGCTTCAGTGGAAAAAAACAGGTTAAGCCAAAACAAATCAGAGCTGAGTGTTCAGGCTACAACTGAGTCTGAACTTCAGCACTATATTTAAACATGGTATTTTTGTATTTTAATAATTAACCACTGGGAGAGAACAGCCTAAAAACTGTAGCATAGGCTATTTTCAAGGTATTTTCTCTTCAAGCCCTAGCTTAGTGCCGTAGAGTGCAGCTAAGGACCAGTTGTGGAGGACAGGGATGCTTTAAAGTGTTCATTCTCTCTTTAGGTTTGTGTCCTTGCCCTGTATTCTCATCTTTGCAACCTCTTAACAGTTAAATGAAGATGATCGGTAATAAACTGGTGTTTGAGCTGGTGTGTGACATGGAAGAGTGTTTTCTTTTTGTGGAGAGCACGGGCATGAAGCAGGATTTCCCTTTGCATTAATTGTAATACTGTTTAGACTGTAAAAAACCATGACTGCCTCTGGATCAAACCGATGTTTGGCAAAGGATGGGTTGTGAAAGGTAATCCTTGGACATATGATTATTTAATTTTCATTCCGTTTTATATAGCACAAGACAATTCCCTGCTTTTGAGGAAAAATTCATGGATGTTTTAATGCTGAAGAAGCACCTGCAAGTCCTCACTGCTGTGTTTAATTGCAGAGCTGTCAGTGCTGGGGTCTGAACCTGAAAACCATCAAGTCCCTCTCCTGTTCGGGGAGGGCAGTGCGGTGGAAACAAGTGAACCTGGCCTGGTACTCAGAGTTAATTTGCAGTTTGAATCTAGTTGTAGAAAAGGGATGCAGGGAAGAAAGCAAATTTTTCATGGTGTCAGACCTGCCCTGGGCAGGGGAACTCATCCAGTCTGTTGAGAGCAGAGCGGGTTGTGATCTGAATTCACATTGTCCTCTTGTCTGCAGCTTTTGAGCGCCTGTTACCTCTGCGTGGGGGGAGAAGCTGTTTTTTGAAAACTCTTATCTATGTTTAGAGGTAGTGAAAAGATGGGGAGAGTCTTTTTATCCTGTACTGTCCACTCCAGGGCCATAGTACTGCAGTAGGCATTGCTTCTTCCCAGAAGCAGCACAGCAGAGGAGCTGATCTTTTCTAAAATCAAGTTAAAACTTTCTCTTGTCCTTCATCCCACATCGTGAAAGAGCAAAACTGCAAGTGGGTAAGAGTGGAAGAGGGCATCCAAGCATGGGGCGTGGTGGGGGAGGGCAAAATCCTGGCTCCACTGATGCAAAAATGCCAGGAAATAAATGGGATTTTTTGGTAACAAGCATCTGATGGGAGGGAGCTTACCTGGCTCTTGCCAAATAGCGTTCAGAGTTGTATCTCTGACAGAAGAGGGGCTGCAAATGCGGGGTTTGAATCTGCCATGGAAACATGCTCTTGTGCTCTTTGCCTTCCCCAGCAGCGCCGGCAGCGGTCCCCGCACGTCTTCAGAGCTGGGTCCCAGCACAGCGTAAGAGATCTGCAAAGCGCTTTGCCTCTGTTGCTGGGAGACAGTCGGAGGGAGCTGGGGCTGCTTGAACAACCACGCTTTTCTCCTCACCTCCTCTCTTCCCTCCCTCCCCACCTATTTTTTTTTTTTTTTTTTTTTCCCTCTTGGTGACTGGTTATAGGAAAAGCTTGGCTGGAACCAAGTGATTCTTGCTCCAAATGATCCCATGAGACTAAAGAACCCCACAGCCTTCCAGATCCCGCTGAAGTAAACATCTTTCAGACAAAGATCCCAGACAGTAGGTACAAGAGCGGCTCCAGCTTAGAAACATACCTTGTAATGAAGCTAATCGACGTAAATCTTCAAAGCTTAATGCCCTTAAACTTCTGGAGCTTGAACTGAATTGACCTCAAGACCCAAATTCTGCAGCGAGCCCTCGGGGCTGTGGCAGTGTCCCAGCAATCCTGCCGCAGCTCGGGTTCGGTGAATCAGACAGTCCGTACCAAAGCCCTTGGTCTTATTTGGAAATGAGGCTTGTTTTGCCCCATCCCTGTATTTCCCTCCAGTCTTGCATGGCCTTTATGTACTGATGACACATAAGGGCACCACAAAATTTCAAGACTTTGCTGGGGAGCGTTTGCTGCTTCGGGGGGGGCAAAAGCAGATAAGGCAGGTGGTTCTTGCCAAAATGGTGACTGGAAAAAACATGCATCGTGAGACCTAGGTTACCTCTGGGCTTTAGTCAGTAACCTCTGCTGAGAAACATGAGGCAATTAATACTTCTCAGTTATTTCAGATTGTCTGCAGACTTGAGCAGAAGCTGCTTCTGCGTCCTTCAGGCTCCCTCACAGCTCATGAGAAATGGAAAAGTTCTTTAAAACTGAGCCCGTGGAGAGGAGTGGGGCTGGTGGAGTGAAGGTGACTGCCACAAACGCCTCGGAAGGAGTTAAAAGGCAAAATTGGGGTAGAAGTAAAAGTCAGTATCACAAGGCAGACTTGAAATTCATTTTTTTCCTCTTAACTGGTTCCAGTTTAGCTGATCCCACACTTCTGTTGCTGATACTGCAGAGTTACTGATTTACACACGAGCCTTAGGTTAGCTGAGAAAAAAAAAAACTTTTTCTTGCAGTTCTCAAAGCTATATTTCTGGGGCTTCCTTATTCAGCTGCAGTGAGTCTAAATAGCAAGATCAGATGACACGATGACTAGCCATGTAATTTTTATCTGAATCAACGGCTAGTGATGTGAGCAGTTGAAAAGTGGAGCACCCTGTCTGTGTTTGATTTTTGTCATTGAAGGGCTGCCTTTGTCCACTTGGAATCAGGATATTTTTGCCTTTTATGTGGCCTCATCCTTTTTTAGTCCATCTTTTTAAACTTGAGTTAAAACACAAAATCCCATTTCTTGTACAGCTAGCTTGCAGTTTTTGATTAAAGTTCTGAATGACTTGTCTTCTGTAAGTAAAAGCTTTCATGTCCCAGGCTCTGATATCAATTTTCCTTTGTTGTTTTTACCCTCCTACGAAACAAGGGATCTGATCACTCATCCTGTCACCCTGTTAGTGACTGTTAACCCTTGTGTCAGCGTCTGGTGGTGTCTGGCTTTTGTCCCAGACCTGCACGGCTCCGGGGTCAGGGATCTCCCAGCACTTTTAGCGAAGGTCCCGTTCCAGTTCTGGTCGTGGCCAGGGGCAGAAGAGGGATAAATGCTTTTGCCTTATGTGCTGCAGGGCAGCGTGCCGATGGCAGGACCTGTGCGTCCAGTGACTTCAAAACCCTTCCTTGGACTGAAAGCTCTTTTTAGAACACACTTCACTTTTCTTCCTTACATGGTTGAATTCTGAGTAATTATTTTTTTTTTTCAGGCTGGTCTTCAAAGTTCCCAGTAAGCTAGCATTAACCATATTTCAAGCCCTGTAGAAGTACTCATCCTCGTGGTTTTCTAGGGGTGGAGGATCCACATCCTTTAATGACTCTTCTGTAGATTGCATGAATGCCTTCTCCCTGGTGAGATTTTATGCTGCAAGTGCACTGCCTGTCTGTTCCCCACACAAACAGGAAGGACTTTATTGGAGATCTGACTTGGCAGGAGCCTTTTAAGACTGTCTATTTTTTTTTGTTTGTTTCACCAAAAAACCTCCTCCCTAGTGGAGTTCAGCTTCAAGCTGCCGTTGACATTGAATGGAAGGCAAACTCCCAGCGCCTCGCAGCGTTTCCAGGAGCCCCGCTCCCCAGCCGGGCGGTTTTGGGAGGTCGTGCAGCTGCACCGAGCAAGGCATCGTGCTGGGATGCAGGCAGTGCAGAGGATGGGGGATGAGGTCCAGGAGAACTTGGACTCCTTCCACAAATCTATCCTTAAAAGACCAGAGGGGGGAAAAAAAAAAAAAGTTGTGTGAGAGTTGAAGTTTATTTCCCCCCCCTACTTTCCGTTGCCAGTCAATGCGTCAGCTTTGCATTCAACAGCAACTGCAGGAATATTTTCTTGGGAGATTTTTCTCTTCGAGAACCTCCCACTGGGGGCTCTTTTTTGAATTTTTTTTTTTTTTTTTTTTTAAATTTTCTCTTCGGTTATAGATTGAAGACTGGGGTAAGCAACCAGACCTGAGCCTCTTAAGTGTCTCATTGCTCTTGGGAAGGTGTGGGCTTTAGAGCTTTAGAGTATTGAAAATTCTGAATTGACTAACTGAGGTGCAATTTATCAGGTCTTTGATCTTACAAGAATTAACCTAGTCACTGTCAGTTTTCCCTCTGCAACATTCCTTTAGAAAGCTTCAATTTACAAATTCTGCTCAGAAATTGTTTTTGAAAAGTTTCTATTCTCATTTAGAAAGCATCCTGTAGGTTGTATGGAAATTGCCATTTGCATTAACTTTTTTTTTTTTTTTGGTGGTAAATGCAGTCATTTATATGCAACTCTTAAGTGGACTTGAAAAGGCACCATCTCAGACGCTAGTTTCTACCTTTTTTCTTAATTGCATGAGGTTTGCCTTGAGCGGTTGACTGAATTGCTTAAATCAGGGAATGGAATTGTCTTTAGCTCCCTCTCCTGGGTAGTGAAGGCATTTGCCCCTGCGATGTTGCTGCTTTTGCAAACTTGATCTGTTGTCAAACTCTTTCTAAGCATCTCTGCTCTCAGTGGCAGTGGTGAGGAGCACAGCGTACATGCACACAGGATTTGGGAAATGTGGTGGTTTAAAAAAAACAAACCAAACCAAACCAAAAATACCCAACAAAACCCAGACTGAGGTGAAGCCGAGTTCACTTGCTACGTGCTGTGAAAGAGTTAGTGACCTGCATTTCTCAGGCTTTGCTGCTGGTGAAGGTGGGGCTGCATGTTTGTACAGGGTGAGCTGAGGAGTTTGGGCTTCCTTTCCTTCTCCTGAATTTTGTGCTCCAGAGGGATGGTTTTGTTGGAGCTGTTTATTTTCAGGCACTGGCAAGTTGTGGAAGGGAAGACTCTGCGGGGTCCCAACCTCTTCACATCCCTTCTAAATCATCCACCCTTACAAAGACTTTTCCAGGCAAGGTGTTAAGGGTACCTTCTCTGGGTCAGAGGTATCTTAACGTCCTTTCCTGAATTTCTTCAACAGTCGTGTGGCAGGTGAAATCCCGGGGCTGCCTTTAACTTTTTCTCAGGCTTTATGAATAATACAGCACGTGCTTTTTTTTTTTTATTTATTTTCAGATTGAGAAAATCATGAGTTCCATCGGCGAAGGCATTGACTTTTCTCAGGAGCAGCAGAGGATCTCAGGTAGCGTACCCAGCTTGTGTGTGTCTGTCTTGATTGTGCTCTGTGCAAAAACAAGGTGCTGACTTCTGCGTGTGGAACTTTTTAACCTGCTTTGGCTCCCAGAAGGGTGAGGAAGGCTCTGGCACAGCAGGAGCAGACCTCGGCTTCCCAGCGTAATGCTCAATACTGAAACCTGCAATTTTAATTCAATACTCCTCTTGGTAGATTCATTTAATTTTATACAATGCAGCTGTTCTTCCCTCCCAGCAGGCTTTTGGGGGAAATGGGCTGGGTGAAGAGCATTGCAGCTGGTACCCCTGACCTGCTGGGAAAGGGGGGGACCCTGATGATCCCAGTGACAGCAGTGTGTATGTGTGTGTGTTTAGGGGGTCTGGTTTCTTCTTGAAACCGCCTATTTATAAATCTGGGGGCTTAGTATTACTGTTTAGGATATGATAAGCTTTGTGGTGATGTTTTACACCTTCGAGTAACTGTAAACAAAGGCTTATTGCTGAGAATTGTGGAGTTTTTATTGGTCCCTTTTGGTACCTGAAGTGACTGCCTATAGTCCTTTCCTTTAGGTGGAGATGAGAGTTGCTGGCTTGTGGGGGGGGTCTGGGATGCTTCTTGTGCTCTTCTGCAGGCTTGCGGCAGTAAAACCAGCTCCAGTGTGACTGGCTCACTGCCCCTGCTCCCACAGTCCAACAGCCTCTCTTCTGATACTTAAAACTTCACAACTAGTCTTCACTCAGTGTGTAGGAGGAAGATCAGGTTTTCTGCACATACGAAAAAAATCTAATTTGCAGCTGAAGATAGTGTAAAGGCTAGCCAGTTATCCTAGGGATAGAAATTCTACTGATTTCCTGGCTCCTACTATTACTGTTGTTCTCAACATAGCCTCTGAGAAAGTCAAGCTGATTGCTTACAGTTCTCTTCTGCCTTTCAGAATACGTTTGTCTCAAGTTTCTGGTGGATAGCAACAAAATTTTCTTTAAGCAGTCAGTCTGAAACAGAGCCCTTGCATATTTGTCTTTTGGCTGGTCTCACAGTCCTCATAACAGTCTTGCTTTTGTTTCAAATACATAGCGCAGTAGCAAGATGCTCTTCTTTCTGGCTTTTTGTCATTATGTAAGTGTGGGTCTCTCCCTTTGGAAATGAGCAGAACCTCTCTATAGCCTTCCACATTCTAGTGTTTTGTTCTTTAAGGCTCACAAAATCTTTTCAGCCCTGGGAGGAAGGGATGGGAATTTTATATTTAGAATTGTACATTAGAGTGACTATAGCTGAGATATCAAATATCCATGTTATCTCCACGGGAGTTCACCCATCCTGGCTGCACGTTCACTGCTGGGCATGTTTGGAAACAAAGCTCCTCTGCGGGCCAGGATGGTTTTCTTCCGCGTGAGCCGGCAGGCGAGGGGAGGCGCGGGCTCCGAGGGGCTGTCTGGCCGCCGGCGGGGCTCGGCGTACCTGGGCTTGTGTGAGAAGGTGTCCCTTGGAGGCTGGTTCTATTTCACAGATTAAGGAACATTTCCTGGGGACCAGGATTGCTTGAGCAAAGCCTGTGTGGGGCAAAGGGTCCTGCTCAGGCAGTTTGTCTTAGCTGGAGCCCACCGAGGGCCAGGTTTTAGTGTGTTTGCAATGGAATAAGGCATAAAGAGCAGCTTCTGCCACCCAGGCTCTAAAACAATCTGTCCAGAGTAGCTGGAGTGTTGCAGCAATTTTCCAGCAGAACTACTGGTTTTCTGAAGCTCGTAAAATGTTTTTGCCGGAACACTTTAACATTTCTTCTCCAACTTTCCACCTGTAAAACTCTAGATGCCCTGTTGTTGCTTCAAGTCAGATTAATCTCATGACAATTTCTTTTTCTATATATTTCACCTACATACTTCTGTGACCTTGAAGTATGTAGTTTTATTAATTTCGTGATAAAACTTTATAGTGAGATGATTTAGTTGTGCATTTTGCCTTTGCTTTTTCTAATTTCCATAAAACAAGGTGAAGAAGGAATCATAGTGTCATTTAGTGCATTGATTTTCCTCAAACAGAGCAACATCCTCCTCCAGCCATGTTTGCAACTATTATAACTCTTATCTCCGCAATGCAGCATCAGAGCGACAGGAGATGATCCTGGGTTAAAACACTCTCATTTCCATAAATGCTGTAAGTACAGGCGACTGGGGTGTGGGGAATAGCAAACCCTGTACCGAGATTGTGTTCAGGATCTGGACTGGAGCAGCAGAGAACACCAGGTCTCAGTTAAAAATCTTCCTCCGTTGCTCCTGCACTGTCCTCATTTCATGCCTTGGCTCTGCACATCAAACATGATCATTTTGCCATTTTACCAGCTTTTTTCCTATACTTCTTTTGCCTTCTTTTGAGGAAAGTAAAGGTGAAGGGGAGGTGGAACTAACAGAGGAAGAATGCTTTGATATCAGTGCAAATGTCCCTAGACGTGTCTCCGTACAGTTCTCAGAGCAGAGAAATATCCTACCCTGTTCCCACCTGACTGTCTCAACGCTTCTGCATTTCCAAGCTGCTTGGGAGGTTTATTTTATTTCTTCTCTTCCGGGATGCAGCTTCCCTCTGGAAACCAGCAGTTTGTTAAGGAATCTGTCCTCTGCGCTGCTGCAGGCAGAGCCGTGGGTCCTCGGGTGTGTTGTATCCTGCATGGTGTCAAGTCCATGGCCTTCAAGGGAGGAGATAATTGCTTGGTTTTAATGGTGCCTTTTGAGACGGAGCTGTCTGTAGTAAGACAGAATGTACAGAGCTTGATTAAATGGATGCCGGTGAACTGTGCTGTCTGGGCCCGAAGGTGCCTAAATATCATGTACTGCTCAAAGGTTTTAGAAAATCTTGAAAATGCTGTTGTAGGAAATGCTGTCTGATGAGGGGAGCAGTGCAGCTGTGGCAGTGCTGTGCTCTGGGATACTTCCTGGCTGACCAAGTGCCACCATCCCAATAGCCAGGAACAGTCCTGCCTGTCTGGGGACACGGCCTCCTCCCAATGTCTCTTGGGTTTCTGGGGGCAAGGATTGTCCTCCCCGGCCACTTCTGTTAGGCTGTGCTGAGAGCAGGACTGGGGCGGTGGCAGTTGCACGGGTGTCGTGGTGGCCGTGCCCTTTGGATGTAGTTAATCTGCCACGAGCCTCAATTTGGATGATGCTCAGCTTTTTCTGAGTATTCCTGTAGGTATTGATATCCACTAAACAAGGCTGCTTGCAGGAGAGGTGCTTCCCCCCTGTACTTTAAGGATGAATTCCCTTCTCTGCCTTTAAATCAGGAGCAAAGACAAAAGCAGAACTCGAGAGCTTGTTTGCCTTTACTGCAGTGTGATGGAGGATGCTGGAGAGCTGCAAAGGGTTCTGTCCTTTTAAATCCTTCACCTCCAGCCTGCTGCATCTGAACTGCTCCGGGTGGGCAGCGTCTCCTCTTGATGAGATGCTAATATGTGTCCGCACACACAGCTCACGCTCGCCATAATAAAGCTTATCTCATATCCATTTGTCACTTGAGTTTTTGCTTTGGTGGGGAGGAATCCACTGTGCATTCCCAGTGGGAGTTTAACCTATGCCTGCCCTAGATACAACATACTGATTAAGGCTTATATTTTCTAGGGTCAGATGGCTTTGCAGGGGGATGCAAAATGGTGTGTGGTTTTTGTTCTAATCCAACGGCAACTGTTTAGCATCCTGCTTTATGACAAGCCCTCTGCTCCCCGAGCCAGGCCGTAGCTGTAGCAGCATGTGTGATGGATCAATATCCTTAGTGAAGAGGGCTAACATGGAGGGGAGAGGAGGAGCCAGCACTTCAGCAAAAGCTGCCGTTGTGCAGGGAGTTTTCAGCAAAATGGTCACCCATCTCTGGAAGCAGGCGGACCCAGGAGCTGCCTTGTCCTTAAGCCGGGTGTTTTCCTGCAGGCTGTGCTGTGTTACGCTTGGTTTGGGATCTCTCATATGCAGATCAGCTGCTATACATATCCCGTTTCTCCTTCCTTTCCCAGGAGTGCAGCTAGCCAGAGAGCAGGCAGTGCTTTGCCAGCCCCTTGCTGTGAGGATGAAGGGTGTCCCAGGGTGTGTGCGCCCTGACGTTTTTGTTTTCTAGCAGTGTTTAGCTTCTGCTCCTCAGGGCTTCGTTAGGGCTGTTTTAATGCTTCAGATCACAAACATGCAGGGAGCTGTAGGGAACTTTCCAAATGCTCTCACATCCTCAAAAATGGGTGGACTTGGAGGGTGTGGGGACTCCGGACTAGTTTGGCGTCTGGAATCACTAGTTTGCCTGTAAAGGTAAAATGCTTTGCCTGGCAGTTACTGTGGAGATAAGTATGTTCGGAGTCTGTTTGTACAGTCAGTTATCGCATACAACTGCAGTGTCTAGGGAAAGCAGGGACACTTGGTTTCAGGTCTCTGCCATGCCCCAGACCTCCCATACAAATTTGAGCAAATAGCTGTTTTTTGTACCATAAAGCTTTTTTCCATATGTCCTGGTTTGAACCCGGAGGACAACTGAGAGCCACTCAGCCATTCCCTCACCCCTTCCCCCCTCATGAATGGGAAGGAGAAAATAAAGTAAAACCCTCAGGAATCGGGATAAGGACAGGGAGGGGTGGCTCATCCATTAGTGGGCAAAAGACAGACTTGTTAGTGGAAGAAAAAAAGAACAGCACTTTCATTCAAATGCTTACAAAATCAACACTTTAGCAGACAAGGCGGGACAGTGAGAAATGCCACCACGTTCCAAAAACCATCTCCCCCCACCCCGCCTTCCTCTGCGGCTCCACTCTGCTCCCTCCTGATCTCTCTCCCTCCTCCCCCAGCGCCGCAGGGGATGGGGGTTGCAGTCAGCTCGCCGCTCCTTCCTCCTCAGGATGGAGGGTGAACGCCGCACATCCCTCCCCTCTCACTGCAGACAGTCCTCAGCAAATTTTTACCTGTGTCAGTCCTCCCCACGCTGCCCCGGCGATGTTCTCCCCGCTTGTTGCAACCCTCCCAGTGCTGAACCACAACAGTGGGGCTGCTTCTTCCCTCAGAGTCCAGGCCTTCTTTAAGCACAGACGCCGGTCCTGGTGTGGGCTTTTCCTAGGCCTCAGGTCGGCCTCTGCTCCACCAGTGACCTCCATGGGTGGCAGGGGGGGTTACCCTGCCACCTCACCACGGGATAGAGGGGGGCTCTGCTCCAGCATATCCCCCCCCTTCCTTCTCATTCCTTCCACTGGCCTTGCTGTTCACACAGGTGTCCTCCTCTCACCTTCTCCTCGCAAGTCGCAACCCCCCTCCCACGTTCTCCTTCATAAATACATTATTAGAGGCGCATCCACCATCACTAATTGGCTTGGCCTTGGCTAGAGGTGGGTCCAGCTTGGGGCTGGGGGAGCTTTGTGAAGCTTCTCACAGGGATCACTGCCCCATCTTCTGCTACCAAAAACCCCACATGCAAACCCAGCGCACCATAAAACAGGGGAACAAAACTTCTGGGATTCGCCATGTTGTTAGGGATGAGCACATTAAACTTCTGAAGCCCCTGGATGATAATTAGATGTATCCTGGCATCTTTCTAGAATTTGGAGCTAGAATCAATTTCTTGGCCAACAGGTTTAACCCTTTGATTTCCTGGTAGAGCTTGTACTAAAACCTTCCAAATGTATTTCCCGAGGATGGTGTAGATGGGAGGAAGGGAGAATTCTGTCGCTGATCTGTGTTGATAAGTACTTTTCGGAGGTTGGGGAAACAAGGAACACCACCTCCTTTTTAAAGGATACTGGATTCCTCCTAATCTTTGCCTTAAAGGGTTTTTTGGCCTGGGAACAGACATTTGTGTTCAGTCTGTGTCTCTCTGCATGTGTGTTTTGCAGTCACACATTTATTTAGCTTCAGCCACCCACTTCTGATCATCTTTTCCTTCCGGATGTGACTCCGAGGAGTAGGGGAGTACAGGTCTTGCAGCAGAATCTCAACCCCACTGCACTGCAGCGTCTCATCTCACGCTGGCTTTGAACAAGAAACCTGTGTCTTATTACTGGTCACAGTGATCTGTGAGGCAACGTTTCTCTCCCCAAAACCAGAGATGAGTGGTCTCTGCTCAATAAATCATCTTGTTGCAGGCAGGAGGCATGCTGCACTGGACAGGGAATGCATTTGGGGCTTGGTGTGTTAACTCTGCAGTTGACTTGAGATACGAGGAATGTGCTCGGTGTTTTACTTGACAAAAGAGGGAGACATTTGTTAGCAATCTGCATTTGGCTAATTGATCTTAGTTCCAGTAAAGTTGGATGCTGGCTGTATTTCTTTTATCTGATAGCATTAATGACTACATTCTCCTCGCCCATCCATCTTGCCTAATGCACTGCCTGAGCTTATAGCCCCCTCGGTGCATTTAAGGACTTTCAGCTGATGATCATCCCCAGTTGTGGCAATAACTGCCTGACTGGGTTCTTTTGCATGTTCACTTTGTGTGTGAACAGAGGTTTCATCAACACGTACACTCGTGTATTCAGGCCACACCAGATCACGTTAAACTATTATTGGTTTCCATGAGCAAACAGGGTGGTGGTTTTTGTCTGGCATGGCCCACACACTTATTTCGTCCTCCAAACAGACTCAAACTTTGCACTAGAGGTCATTATTAAAACAATAACTTGGACCTTTCTGAGCCCTGGTAGCCCTCTCCCTTTCCTGTTTTCTTTGAAGCAGGCTGTTCCTTAAAAAATGTCTTACAAGGGGAACTGAATTGCTTGGCTTGCTTTCTTTGCAACTTTTAAATACTCTAATTATTTTTAACTACACTCTATTGACTGTTTCCCCCTCTGCTATCTGCAGACCTTTTAAAGGTAGGATTCCTAAAATGTGGAGCATAAGGAGAAGGTTGGAGCTGAGAATTAGGAGTTTGTTTCAATCAGAAGTTGTGATTGGGCTCTTGCTGGGGGGCACAGTGACAGATTCATTTGTTCTTGTCATCCTTGTAACGTGCAAATATCGCGTGTATTTTGGGCTTCTTTACTTTCAGCCTAGGATGTTTTGGGCATCTGCTCTCTTCTTTTTCAAGTAAATCCCTCTATTCCCCTCCCTCCAGGTACCAGCCCCCTCCCCTTCATTTTGTCTTATTTTGAAGTGGTTTTAAAAACAGGAAACCTGCACTTGGTGTCACTGTAGGTTTCTGCTTTAAAAGCAGAAATACGTTTACGAGTGTACAAAGTACACTCTACGTTTAGTAGAGTAAATAATTTTTTTAAATGAAATTCAGGAGCTCGAAGGAAGGAACTGCTGTGGTTTCATTCCCCCCTGCCAATACCCTGACTGCTTCCAGAAACGCTGTAGTAGGCAGCAAGCAGTTTCCTCACCTCTCTCTCGGTAAATTAAATATGAGCCAGCCACAAATCACTTGGAACTGTCAAAGCAGACCTGTAACGTCATTTTTTGAAAACCCAAGCCATGTAGTCCATCACCGAGTAAATATTGAGAAGTCAGTAATTTCCACTCGAGAGTTACAAGGCTGCTGTCTCCCTCCCCTCTCCTGCCGCTTCTGCTGCGAAGGTTGCTCACTGCTCGTGCAGTGGATGGAAAAGCTGGGAGGGGTAGGAGGATGAAGAGAAGGGAGGGACAGGCAGTGCGAGAGCAGGAGACAGGGCTGAGAGTGGAACGGCAAGCGTGGAGCTCGCTGCCTTCAGACAAAGCGCGCCGCTGCAGCGCTCTGCAAGGACACACAATCGCTTGGTGAGGGGACGCGGCTGCCTGGCTGCCGGCGGAGCAGCGGGGATCGACGGCAGCGGAGGATGGAGACCCCGGGCGAGCGGGAGCTTGTTGCATGAATTCCAGGTTTAGATGCTGCCCTTCTGCACAGGCTGTGTTAGGGGAGGGAGACGGAAACCTTTTGTGATCTCCGCGTTTCTCGTGCTGCAGTGTGCACTAGAAAGACTGGCCAGCTCTCTTGAACTCGCCGAGCGCGGCTCGCCTAGCAGAGGAGCTCTCCCGTGGACCAGAGCAGCAGCAGGATCCCTTACCCCAAGAATTTCCAGATAACACCGTGAGCTCTGCGTTGTGCAGCCATTGCAGCGGGCGGGGGTGGGAAGGATGGCTTGGAAGGTACCACACAGCTTCAGCTGACCTGAAGGTTCAAAGAAAGCAAACTTGCTTTTCCTGATCATCTTTTTACTTGCATATACCCTTGAAAGAGATGTGCTAAGAAGCCTGAAAAATTCTGCCTGTCTTGCATAGCAAATTTCCTGGTGAAAAGGAGATCTCTGAACTTTTTTGTCACCTCAAAGGTCTCAAGCTTTTCTAGAGGAGAGTAACGAGTCACTGGACTCTCTCCCCAGGGGTGAGGGAAGGGAGAGCTTGTCTGCACAGCTTCCATAGGGTGTCAGGAAGAATCTCACTTATCAGAGGCTGAGAGGAGGTGCCAGGGCACGTCTTGGACTTGAGCTGCTGCAGGAAAAGGAGAGAGCGTGCTTGCATTTGGTTTCTTTTTGTTTTGATGTGGTTTAGAAACAAGGAACTAAAATGCCTCCTCCTCCAGAGCTGCTCCCTGCTCGAATGAGGGGCTCGGATGCAGCAGCTGTGCTTAGCTGAAGAAAATGAAGGAGGGGCGAATACAAGCATGCACCACCAAACACCTGGCAGGACTGAATGTACTGGGTGAAAACCGTACTGATTCCTCTGTCTCTCTTGCTGTCACCCCGTGCAGCGGTGTAGTTAGGCTCCCCGGTGCAGCCGGCCCGGTCCGAGCAGCGTGTTGGAATGCCGTGCACCCAGACAGGTGGTAAAATGACAGTGCCAGAGCTCTCAGGCTCGTGCTCGGGGTCACTCGCTCCTCTGCTCCTCTTAACACGATAACGGCGAGAAAAAGCCCTTGCCATGGTTTGCCTCTTTCAGGACTGCTTGGGGAAAAAAAGTATAAGCCCTTCTTTTCTTCTGCTGCAGTTTGTGTGCTTTCTTTGTCTTGCATGTCTTCCTGTGGACAGCTGCTCTAGTCTGGCTTCTGCTGCTTTTCTGAAAGTCCGTCATGTCTGTTTTGTGTCTCAGCTGCATGAAGATGTGTTTTCTCTCTAGCTGCTTTGTGCCTCCCATGCGCCTGGCCCTCTCCGCCGGCCCGCTGAGCCGGGTGCTGCCTCCGAAGTTGCATGGATGAGAGGACCCGGCGCACCCCTGTGCGTTCGTGAGCGGCTCCGCTCCAGTCCCTCGCGCCTACGACTGGCGGGGAATGCCTTGGCTGAGAGTTTGCTGCCCTCCTCCCGCCCCCTTCAGATGAGCCAAGGAGTGGATCCGCATCCCCGTGGGGTTGGGCTTCGTGTGTTTGCCTGGCAAGAAACTCGCCTGAGCCCTGAGAGCAGTGCATGTGATGTCATGGTCCCAGGAGTGCTTCTGAACAGTTTGCCCGGGCAAGGTGTTTCTTTCTCTGAGTGTTAACTGGGATACAGATTGAACCCGGAGCCCGCGGAGGCGCTGGAAGCTCGTTGTCCATGGTCTGTGCACACAAGAGGAATTGTCTGCCAGCTGATTTGTTGTACTCTGAGCATAATTTTTTTGAGTTTCTTTATGGTAATGACTATGATGTGGCAATGCCATCTGTCTTCCTCAGAGTGCCGCTGCTACCGCCTTAACGGTTTTTCCCTTTTCAAGCGTCTGCCGATTCCTCTCTCGTCAGGTTCGCGGATGCTGGAGCAGAGTGTCGGGGAGTGGCTGGAGTCCATTGGCCTGCAGCAATATGAGAGTAAGCTGCTTTTGAACGGCTTTGATGATGTCCGCTTCCTGGTAAGTTGCTGGGTGGGACCCGCGGGCTCTAACAAATGTGTTGGCCAAACCTTTGCTCGGTGTCGACACCCCGCGTGAGCCGCAGGGCAGGTCTGGGGTCTGCAGCCCGGCAGAACGGACTTGGGGCTGTGCAGAGGGTTAGGCAGAAGGAAGAGATGAGGGTTGTGTCGGGTCAGGGTCAATCAGCTTCGCATTTAGTTCAGGTGTTACAGCTTTTTCACTGATATTTTCATATAAAATTTTATTTACTCTGCCCCCTAAATCTTTACTATCCAATTTACTCCAGAAATGGGAACTGAAAGCCACTAGTGTTTTGAAGAAATCACTGAGCAATCTGTGTTCTGGACTGTGAAGGAGGCGGTAGACCTCTTGCTGGAAGTATACTTATGAGCTGTACCTGACTGCATTGATACTGTTGGCTCTGAAACCTAATGGTGACAGCATGGTAATGCTTAATGTTGAGTGGTTTTTTAATAACCGGTGTCTAGAAACTTAAAGTTGCATGACATAAAAATCTGAGAATTCACATGGAATGATGAACTGCAAAGACAGAAAATCTTGGTGCTGCAGGAGGGTTCTTCCTGCATGGCTTAAAGAAATGCTTTTTGAGCATGGACTCCCAGTTTTGCAAGTAAAGTATTTCTAAAAGTGGATGCAAACCTTTGGAAAAGTCATTTGGGCTAATGTGATATCCTGCCTTGGAAAGCGAGTGGGGGCATCTCTTTGGTACTGTGAACAGTGTGCAGAGGTGATATCACCTCGTGTGCTTGACAGCTCTATTGTGAGCTGGGTGAAGGGGTTTCGGAAAATACAGCAGCCATCTGACAGTGGTGAGGGTAGGTGGGGGGCAGCTGGAGAAAGGAGGGAAGACTGGAGAGGGCATGGATGGAGCAAGAAGGAAGTGCACATCGGAGCAGCGTCCATAGGGGTACTTAAAGGCAGGATGTAATTGCTCTTTTAAAAAATGACCTGACCGACGGGATAAATGCCCTTGGGAATGTCTCGGGATCTCCGAGGAGCCCTGTAAGTTGAGTACTGTGGCATCATCCAGCCATCTCTCCTGGCCTGCGTGGCAAGCAGCTTATCCCCTTGTCTCCCCGTCCCCAGCCCGGCCCTTCGGGGGGCTCCAGCCCCCCAGGATCCCACCCAACTGGTCCCAACCCTCCAGCCACCCCTCGGCCCCTGGAACCGCTGTGCTTCAGGCAGGTGCCTTCAGCTCCATGCGAGGTTTCGGCGTCCCTTCACACTGGGGCGGTCTGATGCAGGTTTTGGGGTGCTCTGGAGTTGGTACAATGAATTTAAATGCAATATGACCCCACAGATCCCCGCTTGGGATCCTCTCCTGGTGGATCTTTGACCTCTGTGGGATCAGTGGGCTGCTCTCACTCCAGCAGGTAGCAGATAAAAACGCCTTTACTCTGACTGGCCCTGCATGGTGAGTGTGATGATAGATCTCTTTCAGCACAGAAGTTTAATAATGAAGGAAATTAACTTTCCAGTTGTCCCCCAAGAGGTAGGAGCCGGAGGCTCAGAACTAGGAATTTTTATTGACTGTGCTTATTTGCAGTAAATAGCAACACTTCAGTTGCAAACTATCTCATGCAGAATTTTGTCATTGTTGTATATGTCCCACTATGTGATTTTATGGTGTATGTGGTAGGAGTTGCTTTTTAACATTGTTCATGGCTGGATGTTTTTCTCCCCCATCCAACGCCGATTACCTGCTCCCAGTTTAGGAAATCAGCTTCTGCTGGTTTCAGGCAATGGGACACTCTCCTTGCTCATTCCTCTCAAATTGGAAAGGTCAAATAATGTAACAAAGATTTCCTGCAAATGCTGGCTGGTTTCCATTTTGCTGCTTATCCCTTTTACTCGGAAGTTGGCTCTGGCACTCATGCCAGGAGGGACTTGAAATCCTCTCATCCAAGTCCCGGGAACTTCAAGCTAATACAGTCAGTCCAGTATGAAAGTTTAATTATTAAGAATCTTTTCCTCTGTGGTGTTACTTGCCTTCAGCTTCTGACCTTGTGTAAAACCTTCAGATACAATACAGATGATGAACAGGTAGTTAATTTGTTTTCAGTAGTGATTTTGATGTTCTCAGATGAATTATTAAAATCGTTGTAAACACTGAGGCTGGCTAGTGCAGCAGCTACTGCAGGGACCTGGTGCTTGGCTCCTGGCATGGCAGGCTGTCCTTTCCTTTTCTGTTTTACATAACAATTTCTTTATTAACTGCTACATTCAATCGCTAATGAAGAATATTTCAAACTAAGTGGCATTATTTTCCTGAAGTTAAACGGTTTCTGTGAAAGGATTAGTCCCTATTAGGGCCTCATTATGTTAAATATTTCAAGGTCCAAAGAATGCTGGGTAACAGTTTGCAAATTGCCAGATGGGCTATGAGGCTAATTAAGTTTTAGTAGCAAAAATTAAGAAGTTGGAGTCTTTTGATACAGCAGCGTTTTCTGTGTAAGGTTTCACATTGCTTTGCTCCCTACGTATAGTGCTGAGGGGTTTTTTCGGTACGCCCAGGACGTTCCCTCCCTGCCAGAGTCCCCAGGTGCCCCTTTGTGAGCAAACAAGGAGCTTGGATGTTGGGTAAACAAAAAAAGCATTGCAAGAGCAAACTGTTAGATGTGTAGGGATAGTACAGCTCTAAAACGGGGGCAGCATCCCAGAAGAAGAGCCCTTTGATGTAGTTATGAATAATGCACCGCCTGCAGTAGGTAGTAAGTTAAAGTAGGGTTAAGAAAACAGTGTAACAAAGAGCATATCCTGCAGCAGAAGTGGGAAAAAGGCTGAAATCCCGTGTTTGCTGGCACAGTGGAGTTTGGTGCTGTTCTTCACTTAAGAAAAATACACGTTTAAAACGCGCTGTCTACCCGGGAGGTTAGTAGAGAGTTGGTAAGAGACAAAACCTTGGGGGTGCAGAAGCATGCCTGGTGCTTTTTAGTGCTCTTGTAGCCGGTTTAGGTTTCAGGAATTCCTCATTTCCTGCGTATTTTCAGTTGGCTCTTGTGTTAATTTGCGCCCTGTGTTACAAAAGCCTTTACCTCCCAGATAAGGGAAATGATTCATGAATGCGCAGTATGGTAAAGTGATTTTAAAAAGTGCTCTGTAAACATACTGGGCTTCTTAATTAGATGTTGATCTAGGAAGGCAGAAACATGCATTGTTTCCAAGAGTAATAATTCCGTTATTTGCCCAAATCCGGAGATTGGTTATCAGGCGGTTAGCTGGGCTCCCCGGCCACGCCATCTGCCTGGCGGCAGCTCTGTGCGAGCGGCATCTCCGGCGGCACGGGGGGGCCCCGGGAGGAGGCACCGATCCTGCTCCCTCGCTGGGGTCTGCCCGCGCGCTCTGAGGGGCAGCGCTGACCGCTGCAGGACCATTCGGGGACCTGCGGCGTGCCCGGGCTTAGGCTGGAGAGGCAGGGCTGGAGACGTAAACCGTAACGTGAGCTGTGATTTACAGGTTGTCCTGTAAGAAGGGGAGGTAGAAGTGTGTTTTACCAGGTAGCTGTGGTGGGCTGTGAGTGTTGAGCTTCTCTGCTCTTGGGAATTCCAGCTCCGTGTCCGGGATGGAGTTTTGGTAACTTACAGCTGGACGCCTCCTGCTCCAGCAGGACCCTTTGCCCGCCAGCTTGCGAGATCAGCACTTCAGGTGTCAGCAAACTAAAAATTTCTGTTGCGGTTCAGGTCTGCTTTGGTAAGGGAATGATGACTGCAGTCAGGAGACTCCCCTCGTGTGTCTGTGTCTGTCTCTGCCGGTGCTGTTTCTCTCTTGGGGGAATTCAGGACAAATAACAGAGTATTACTTTTAGTACCAGCTGGTTCTGAGCAGTGTCTGACAGGGCTTGTTGAGAATATTCTCATTTTGGGAACTTGTGGAGGTTTTTGAGGGCTTGTGAATTGGTTATCAGGGAAGAACAAGTCAACACAACTCTAGTAAAGAGAAGGGAGTCACAAGCGTTGATGCATAAGTGAGACGAGCGTCACCCTGCCTGGACACAGCCACTGGGTGTTTTAGGAGCTGGAGCTGGGATGGGACACTGCGGACGGGCTGAGTTTGCAGCACTGGCCTCACTGATGTCTTTGTCCCAGCACTTAAAGCAGAGTTCTTGATCAGTGTTTCCATGATGTAAAATTCTTGTTCAATCTGCAGAACAACACAAAATGCTGCGGCGTTTGATGTGGCACATGAGAGCATCTTGGTGACGCTGACTGGTTTCACAGTCAAATGCAAAAACAAGAATGTTTATGACTCGTTCGGAGTAAATGATCTTGATCGAGTATTGACTTCAGTCAAGGGGGGATATTGCTAACACAAGGCAGCAGGATTATTTAAGCATCAGTTTGACGTGACCTTACTTGCCAGTGCGTGTTTCTGGGAAGGGACTGAAGCCTTTGTTTCAGATTGCGTGTAATCTTTTGGCTTGGTTGAGGGAAGAAACGGGCTATAAAAGATGGATTTAGGTAGCTTAGTTTTCTAAAAGACTGAGTTCTCTCTCCGAATGCTAAGATCTGCATATTAGGCCACATTTCTGTGTCTGGAGAAATTCTTAGATTCCCTTTAAATTGCCAACACTACCTTTGTTGTGTTTATGGGCAATGCTAGGAAAGAGGCTTTCCCTGTTTTTCTTGCTGATACCCTCCAGCACGAACCCCACCCCTCCAAGGGAGCAGCTTCTTTTGCTCGTCCTCCCCATTGCCACTGAGTGACCTTCACTGCCAGCAGCGCTGGCTTGGGGCAATCCGACTGTGACACTCAGCTTCTACTTTTAATATGGGGCTTTAATTCAAAAAGCAGGCTGTTCAGCCAGCCGGGGATTAAAAAAAGCTAAAACGGAGATGGCGCTTCAAATTCTCCTCCTCTGCTTCGTGGCCTACTGGAATTCTTTCATTAGAGGGGGAAAGGTTTATTTGTGCAATGGGTAAACATGACTGAATTGAAGCTGCTAGCTGAGTATTACTGGCATTGGCTGTGCTGTCCTTGACTTAGCAAAAATACAGCTTTGCAAGTAGAATAAAATCCTCAGCAGAATTGCATGCCAAATGTTAACAGTACTAATGAACCAAGAATACCCCACCACCCAAGAGAAGCCAGCACTGCTACCTCCCACGTGGAGGAATGCAGCCCTTGTATGTGCACAGGGTTTCAGGAGACCCATTGCCTCATCCTTCCCCAGAGGAGGAAATAAAAAGGTCAGATCGCAAAACCGTAGCAATGAGTGAGCAATGTCATTCAAAAAAATGCACTATAAAGCGGCTTAAGTGTCCTTGAGCAGTGATGAGCTGGGGGAGCTGTAAGAGTAGGAAAATGTCACAAGAATATGGACCAGGAGGGATTCTCCTGCTCCTAGAGCTTGGTCCCATCGTGTCTCCTGGGGTCACCAGTGCCCCTGCAGCAAATGGTCCCTCCAGGAGGTCCCTGGGAAGCTGTTTTTGTGCAGAGATGCACAGTGCATCCCAGTGCCCTGCGGCAAACACCGGAGTGACCTGGGGGGAGAGGCCGGGCTGGACTCTGCCCCTCTGGGGAAGAAGGGACTTTGCCAATGGTAATAAGAAGGAATTGCAGTAATTCGTGCTGGAATTCCCCCACAGCAGTGGGGAAGGAAATGCCATTACCTGCACCCTCACTACAGTATTTTGTGATCCCACAGATCCCATAAATGTCTCTGAGATGCTTGCAAAAGCTGTTCCCTTCCCTGGGAGGGCTGAATGTTTGCTGCTACCCCAGACAACTTTTCAGGCTGACATCTGAGAAGGGCAAACCTCACATGCTCTGGCAATCGTACAATGATTCTGTAGTTGAACTTTTTATTCAGTCCAAAGATATTTTGATTCACAAATGAGCAGGTAAGGCAGAACATAAACCATTTTTTTATTGTTTTTTTTTTTATTATTGTTCAAGCCTGGATTCCCATGGAGTGTGTGGAAAGCAGCTAATGCTGATTCAATGAGACAGCATCAGAAACGGAAATCTGTTCTCCTCGTGTAGTGCCGTGGGCTCCTCTGGGTTTTTTTCTAATTTTTTTTTAATAACTGGGGAGAAGTGGTAGAAACACGATGGCATTGGAAGAACAGGATGTCCGCAAATAATACAGAGTACTGACATTAATTTGATTAAATGTAATTCAGTGCCATGTTAGATTAGCCCGCAGTGGTCTTTGTTACGAAAGAGCCTTTCTCTTCTCTCCTCCGTGTGCGTGTGTGCAAGTGAACGGTTGATAAAAATGTCAGGCTGAGGCACGGGCTTGGTGTGTGAGCAGAGCTGAAGTGCAGCTCAGCGAGCGTCTGCCAGGCTGGGTCCGAGGACACCTGCCAGCACAGCGCGGGGTCTCCTTCGCCCCGCAAATCCCCATGTTTTGGGTCCTGGCTGACATCTGCATGATCTTTATTTTCACCCGATACCTGTCCTGCTGGAGCATGGGGCATCTCCTGGTGTCCTCAGTGAGCTGTAGCTCTGCTTTGCGTGAGCCACTTCCTATCTACCCAGCTTGGCTCACAGATGCTGGTCCCCTGGGCCACGACCAGGCTTTTAGCATGCTCTGAGAATGTGTGTGCCCCAGAGCTTTTTGTTCTATTTTCATATAAAGCTTGTCATTTTATAGTAGTCATCTGGGAAGGACTTAACTGACGTATTCCAGTAGTGCTTTGCACCCAGTAATGGTCTGTGAAGAATAGCGACCTATCAGAGATCCCACAGAGAAGGTTTTACTGCTTCTACACTTGGTGAAACAAAGAGAAAACTTGGCATGTTGGAGAATATTTTAGTATAGATCCAACTAAGCCCCGATGTGGATTGTTCCTGGGCAGGTAGGCTTGGTTTCAGGCTCTGTTCATCCAGGTTGGTTCTGGACTTGGTCTTCCCAAAGCTCTGCCCTGCAGCGGTGTTCAGTGACTGAGCTTGTAAATGGGTGCATGTTGAGCTGCTGTGGGTGGAAGTAAATGCTGCTGATACCTAGACGTGCTGGCAATCTACCCTTTAACAATTGCTAATTAGATTTGAGGATCTTTTTGGCCTGGTTCACACTGGCCGGCAGATTTATTACTGAAATGGCTTTCGTTTATTTTTGACATAGGCAGGGAGTTCATCAGCCACGTTACGTGATACCGTCTACTGTTTATCACTGCTGCCAACCTGCTGGGATTGCATTTCTTCCTTGGTCCCCAGACTGATGTTGGTGCCCTGGATGAACACCCGTAAGAGTGGAATTGGACACTTGTGTGAGGGTTTCTGCCAAGCATCTGAGTGGGAATCGATTCATACAATGAAATGAATTTTTTTTTGATGGCTCTCCAGTGGGTTTCAGATGCTACTTGGGTGGTTCAGGACGACCGTGCTTTGTCCACGATGGTATGGGGTTTGGGTTTTCTCTGGAAGGGAATGGTGAGAGCGGAGACATGCAATGATTCGGGGTTTGAGAGAACGCTGTGGCCGCTCACCCACGGCTCTGACCGGGAAAACGTGGCAGAGCTGCACTGACGTTCCCCAGATGATGGAAATGGACTTCAAGGAGAGCAGCGAGTTTGGAGTGGATTTTGAGGAGCAAAGTGGGTGGACCAGAACTGGTAATTTAGAGGATACTTACATTTGATTCATTAGTAGCTCCAGGCCCAATAAACATTAAAAAAAGCCATTAAAGTAGCAGTTAATTTTTTTTTCTCTCAATAAAATTGCCTCAACTTGACAACCATGACCGATTCCCTCCGTTGCCATTGTCACGCTGCCAGTCTGCATGGGGAAGAGAATTAAACAAAAATGAAGTGGCTGTGCGCTAATCTAGGATTTATTGTAGGTTTTTGTATATGAATCCTTTCCACAGTCAGTGCTCTGTGAAGAGCTAGGGCTTTGTTGTCGTACCCTCTGCTAAACAAATACTTCTTTTCCCCTAGTTTCCACTGAACTATCTCAAACTGCAGATACTGTTAAAGGAAGGCATGCAACCCTGTGGATCACGAGACCAGTTACATCTTTGTGTGACCAAGTGCTGGCCCCACGGCGTGGAAGTTGGGGTGTGCAGGTCCCGGCTTTGGGTCGTCAGCGTGCTCTGAGATACATAAAGAAGTGGTGCAGATTTGTTGGAGCAGCCAGGGGTGGCTGACGGAGCTGTAGGGATTCAGCATTGCCCGTGATCAAGGCTCTATTTTGGGAGTTTTTAGTGGTTTTTTTGTCTGTAAAAGGGGGGGGTGATGCTCGTTCGCTATTCCCAGGGAGCTTGGGTGAAAAGCCCCCCAAGTGGAAATCAGACTGAATGCAAGCTTGTTTCTAGGACAGGCTTATAAATTAGTCCATTAACGAGGCATTAGCTGCTCTTAGCCTGTTGAACAAGATATATTAGCCGGGCTTTTTACTCCCAGTGCAGCCCCTTACGCAGTAAGGGGGTTGGGGCTGGCTGGGCTCTGCGGTGGGCGCAGGGCTCGGCTGGTGGCTCCCAGCACCCTGCTCACAGGGGTGTGAACACACAGCTCAGAGGGGCTGGATGAGGCCAAATGGGCAACCTCCAAACCCTGTGGGGAAAGAAGGTGCTTCCTCATTAGCTGCTAATAGATGTGGGGATGGGGAGCTCGGTGCTGGCTGTGGTGGCTTTGCCACCTCCCAGGAATACCTTCGCTATAGCTCATCTTTCTGAATTTTGCTGCCTTCCCTTATCCTCGGGAGGCTGCAGGGCCATGAAGCCCAGCGGCTTTTTACAAGCCTGGCAGGAGGAGCACCCGGGAGCTCGGGCAGAGCCACGGGGGCTGGCCAAATCCCCTTGCTGGGCATGTAATTGAGCCACGATCTTCTGGGCTGCAAACGCTGAACTGCCTGCTGGCATTAAGTTTCTGAAAGCTGCAGCTGGATGGTACCAAGATGACCAAAATGAGGATTCTTGATCCTTTTTTTCACCTGAAAAGGAGACATCGAAGTGGTGTTGAGGCTAAGGAAGGTGCGTGCTCTGTTTTCAGGACTTGCTGCATATTATCCCTGTTTAGGCGGGGTCTGTGGCGAGCTGGATCTGTCTCCATCTCCCACATCCAGGCTTTTGGTTGCCAAAAGTAAAGCAACAGCAGTGGCAGCAAAATCCTTGACAAGATGCAAATTGTCCTGAACGTACTCAGGGGGAAAAAGAAAAAGAGCTTTGTATGCATTAATCTAAGAAAAAATGGATGCTTTGGCTCACGCAGCTGAAGACACTGCGCTATAGATGTTTGCAGAAGCCTTTGTAGTCTGGAAAAGCTGTGTTTGGGTTTTGCATCTGTTGCTTTTAATAGCAAACACATTCTGGTCCCTGTCTTCCCTGCAGTCCGTCGCCTGTCTTTAATACAGGGTTTAGTAACAGAGGCAGCACTTGTGTTAGCGTGAGCTTAGTGAGACAATCGGGATTCATTAAATTGCATCTCTGGCTGGATAAGACTGCTCGTCCTATACGAAACTTTCTTTGCCTCAGGCCCTTCCTTAGCTGGAGAGAGAGAATGGACTGGAGCCAGGCTCTGTGCGAGAAGCAGCATCTGAAAATTGGGTAGTTAAGTGCCTGCAGAGTGCCCGGCTGGAGGAGGAATGCTGGCAGAGTTCAGCAGCTCTGATTTTTGGCACGCTTGTCTTCGGGGTCACCTAACCTGCAAGAGGGGATGCTGCCTTCCTACCGTGTAACCTCTGACTGTGCTTTTTCTTTTTTTTTTTTTTTTTCGTTTAATGAGAAACCTGGAGCCTTGCAGGCTGTTTAATTACAGTGCAAGATGTGAAGCGTGACTCAAACAGACCCTTTCTCTAAAAGCTTGTGTTTCCGCAGGCGAGTTGGCTGCACCAGCATCCTTCGGGGCTCCCCGGGGCAGCCCAGGCAATGCAGAGGGCAAAGACGGGGTTCAGAGGTGCCCCTCGTGGTTGTGTGTATTTGTGCCTTTCCAGGGAGGGAGCTGTGTTCAGCTCTGAGGAAGCTGAAGGCTGGGGTGGGGGATGAAAGCCCCTCCGGACTGTCTGGCAGCCAGGCTCTGCCAGTTTGGACCTGGGCAGTGGGATTCACCTTGCCCAATGTCAGATGTCTGTGGTTGGGCTGATCGATCAGGTTCTTTGGATTGTTGTTGGAGTGGAGGAGGACTCATCTGGGTGATGCATTTCACCCCATTGTAGATGCACCAGAGAAATGCTCCCTTCTTCAGCCTAATGCATGTGTGTGCAGCTGAAGCTCAGGGTGAAGATTGTGCTCCTGTGTCTGTTGAAAAAAAAAAAAAAAATTCAGCCTCTGCTTCCTCTTGGATTTTTTTTAGGGGTGATCCCAGCTCTTCTGGGAATAAAAAACTGCCAAAAATTTTCCTACCAAGACTGATTAATGTGCGCGCATGGTGCTGTACTAAAATCTGGATTAACGCAAGGATGTGTGTTCTAGGAACAAACTCCTGCCTTGCAGGAAATGCTGAGAGCTGGTTCCTGATGGAGGTGAGGAGAAACCAGTGAGGTGCTGTGATGAACGGGGCTTTTGGATGTCCCCCGCTCCCCCGGCGTGGGTGAAAGCCAGAGCTCTGGCCCTGATGCAGCCCCGAGCTGTGCTGGCTCCGCTCGGCCCCACAGCCAGGAGTGCTCAAGGTAAAAAGCCCTTGTCACAGTGAATAACGTCTGAAATAAATCTTTGGGAAGTCTTTTTGATTCTCATTGGCATTTCTGAGGCTGCTGCTGGAGGATGATAGAGGACAGGGGTGAGAGCAGAGCGAGTCCCTGGGAGTTTTCCTCTCCCCTGCCCCGGGCATTTGCTGAACCCGTCCTCAGAGGACCCGGAGAGGGGCTGACTGGGAGCCCGGGCTCAGGCTGCCAGGACTGCTCCGCAGCCCTCAGCGAGGCGCTTGGGCGATGGCATCTTCTCACCTGGTTACAGACCTGTGTCAGCACCAAGGGAAACAGTTGTTTAAAAAAAAAAAAAAAAACTACAAAAAAACCAAAACAAAACAAAACAAAAACGAACAAAAAACAACCAAACTCTAAAACCAAGCAAAACAAAAACCTGTATTGGGATATTGTTTAAAAAGCAAAAACTCTCCAAAAAACCCTCAGAAATCCTCAGAGTTTTCTTCTGAAATTTTGCAGCCCTGCATCAAGGCAATCGCGCCTCTGAGCAGCCCTTTGTAACGAAGAGTCTTTGTTCCCTCTCAGTGATGAATGCCTTGTTCCCTTTTCCTCCGCGAGCTGCTGGGTGTGGACGTGTGTGTGGTCATCCCCTCCTCGGTGCAGCAAAGAAACGGCTCTTGGCTGGTTCAGGGACAGACCCCAAGACCCTTCAGCAGCCCCGGACCCGGGGAGGATGGGGCTGGTGGTGAGAAGCGAGCGAGACGTGCTGGGAGAGGCAGGGAAGGATGAAAGCCGCTGGGACTCCGTGTCTGGGAACCCCCCTTGCTTAGGGGGCCTTTTTGCGCTCCGTCGTGGGTTGCTGGTGGAGCAGAGGCGGTTTTGCAGGCGCAGGGCAGAGCGGAGGGCAGGGCGCTCACCGAGCGTGGCTGGAGGCAGGTGGCAGCAGTGGCCCAGGTGGAGCATCTCTGCCCCTTGGCTTCTGTCTGAGCAGCTCGTTAAATGCAAACAGGTTTAAAGTCTGGTTTAAACAGCTCATCTGTTCGGTTGGCAAAGGTTAAAAGATCGCCAGTGTGTTTGCATTTAATTAATTATTTTAGCGGCAGATTATTTTTTTCATAGCAGATGAAATCCAAATGGGTGTAAAGGATGTTTGGCTGAGCAGAGGCTCACGCACAATAGACTGTAATGATTTATTCGGAGCTGCTATGCTTTGTCTATCCTTGTTAAGTACCCTGAGAACAGAGACTGGCACTGAGGGAATTTAATATGACACGTAAAAATAAGGAGTGTTGGAGAAAGCTGTAAGCTTTACAGTACTTAACTAGCTTGTATCCTTGCTGCATAGCAAGCGATTTTCCTTGAATTTGAGATGCCAAAAGTGGGAGAACGCCTACTGCCTTGCCTTGGGCCTGGCACTGGCCGTGTGGGCATAAAACAGCCGTCGTGGGAGAGCGTGAGCTGCCAGCCCCGTGCTGCTGTTTGGGAGAGTGGCAGTGCTAGCCAGGCATTGCTGTGCCAAAGGGGTTTAGCACCAAAAAGGCTCAACCTCGGAAAGATAAGCGTGAGTAAAAATGTAAATAGGATCAGCCGGCTTGTTTAATTTTTATACACGAAAATTACACGTCACTGTTGTCGCAGCTTATTCAGCTGCAAATCGTTCTTGCTGTCCTGGTTGGTGCGTGAAGGGTTTGCTGTGGGCTGTGCCTTTGCCAGCATCCTCCTCGAGCCCCTGCGCCCGCTCCAGCTCTGGCACCCAGCTCTTTGCAGGGGTTCAGCAGCAGAGCCACCGAGACAGGCAGGTTGGGGGAGCGGGGCGGGCTGAGGTGTTGGGAACTGCAGGTTTCAGGTACCCAAGGTGTGACATTACCCTGGTGCAGCAGCTTCGGTCAGTCAGTCCCTTCCTGTGCTTCCCTTTGCCTCCCCCAGGGGGAAGGGCAGTGGTGCTTTGCTCTCCAGGCATACAGGAGAAATCCCATCACTTCCTCTAGGCCTCTTCTGCCCATTTAAAAAAGCCCTTTAAAAGCCATCTGCTTCAAGGAGATGAATTCCTCACACATATGCTGCTTCCCAGGGACCTTCTGGCAACCCCCGTAGCATGCAAAAATGCTTATGCCGGGCAAGGTGCATGTCATGGGAGTTAAGCTGCCTTTAGTCCTTTCCCTCTTTCCCTGAACTGAGCACACAATCTCTCGCTGTTACAAGAATGCACATTAAATGTGGCTCTTTGGCTTAAAATTTGCAAGCAAGGAAGAGGGGGGATGTATTCTTCTCTTTTTTTTTTTTTTTTTTTTTTTTTGGTGGGATGCTGCTGCTAACAAGCCAGAGTGATCACTGCCTCTGCCTCTCCACTTTACTCACGCAGGGGATTTGCTCTCGGTGCAACAGAGCCTGTTGCGGCTGCTCTTGCACCAAATGGGCACCCTCGGATCCTTCAACCAACAAAAAGCCTCTTCTAATTTATTTTGTGCAATCGGGTGATGCACAGAACAGCTTTTAGGACATACTTAGATCCTTGCACAGTGTGTAGCGTTGCCACTCAGGTGAGAGCCAGAGATTTCGCACGGCTTTGCTTGCAGGATGTGGTGTGTGATCCAAGACAGGCAAGGCAGGTATCGGTGCGGCCCCGTGCCCCTGCAGAGCTGCCACCCACCCACCCTGCCGTCTCGAGCGGTGACAGCAGCTCTTTCCAGCTGGCAGTGGCCCTGCAGACCAGCGCTGCAGCCTCCTGGTATAAAGTGACCTTTTGGAAAAGAGGGAGCGAACCACCCTAATCGGCTGCAGGGTCTTTAGTCCCGGCTCTTTCTGCTGTTTAAACAACTCTTGGACAAATGCTTTTGTGCTGCGGCTGTCTGCTCCAGATCTGCGGTCTCGGTCCCCCCGCAGCCTGCCAGGAATTGAGGGCGTTGGGCCTCCCTGCCTGCCAAGGGAGGATGGAGGCGGAGGAGCCTCCGCCTCGGTGCTGTGGGCGCTGACGGTCACAGAGTGTCTGCAGGGCCCTGCTTCCCCGCCACCCGCCGCTTTAATTTGCCACTGTCGTTTGCTAAATAATTGTTTCCCTGCAGTCTGGCCTCTGCAGGCAGCTCTCCCAGCGACACTGCTTCGGGCGTCTCTTATCTGTGGCGTTAATTCTCTGTTTTCTCTGAACGCTTATCTCGGCGGCTGAGGGGAAGAGCAGCTCTCGGGGGCGGAGAGCCGCGTCGTGTCCTACCCAGCAGTTACTGCACGGGGCCGTGGAGGTGGCGGGAGTGACACTGCCCGGGGTTGGTGCTGTCAGAGGCCGGGCACCAAGCAAGCGAGGCGGGGGCGACGCGGGAGCTGGCGCTGCCGGGGCCAGGCCGGCCGGCGTTGGGCTGCAGGGCTGGTGTCTGTGAAATGCACCCAGTGGCTCTCACAAAGCCATCGCCAAAGGCGAGCTCTCCCCGCCAGCTGCCCGGGCTGCAAACGGGCCCGTGGGCTTGTCCGGGAGCATCTAAGAGTGTCGGGGCCGCAGGAAGGGCTGTTCCTCCTCCTCTGCCCTTGCAGGAGGCAGCGTCAACCCCCCGGGGGCACGCTCAGGTGGGTCGGCTGCTCAGAGAGCAGCTCCCTGCTTTCACATTTGGCCGTTGTATTTAGAGCAGGTAACACTTAGCAAAGCATGTGTGCTGAAATACTGCAGAAAGTGCGGGGTGGGAAGGAATATAAAACATTTGCTGCCCTTTAAAGAGGATACTCTTCTCCTTGCCCTTCCCTCCTGGAGCCCTGGCTGTTCAGCCCGCTGTTCCCACAGCCTGCTTGCCCCTGCAGCAGCGTATTGCCCGACAGCCAATTTTAATTAGGTTTCTCTTATAAAACCAAAATGTGGAACAGCGAAGCATTGTCAGCTCAGACCTTCAGCTGTGACTCTCCTGAGAGCAGAGGGAGGCAGGTCCGGGGAGGGCCCAGGCTCGAGCCGAAGCCCTCGGTCAAACAGCAGCGTGGCTCTTCCAGCCATGGGGAGACGTGCCCGGGCTTCCCGCTGAGCCCTCCCCAGGTATGAGGGGCAGGGGCCGGCTGTGCTGGAGGCTTTTAAGAGGGGGGTAAAGTCAGTGTGCTCTGCGTGCGGCCGCTCTTGCTCTGCAGGGGGAAGAAGGGCAGAAAATGGGTTTTACCGGAGCGGTGCGAGGCGAGCAGAGCATCTCTGCTGGAGTGGGGGGGGCTGCCTCCCTCCCCGAGGGGGGCAGAGGATAAATCTGACCTTTGCCAGGTTTGCCTGCTCTCACGGAAGGAAAGTCAGATTTGTCTGTGGCTGTGGAGGGAGGCTGGGCAGAGCCGAGTGCCCCTTCTCAGACACGGCGTGTGGAGCGGGGCTGGGGTTTACCCAGGTGTTGTTACGTGGTGATTAAGGCATCAGCGCATCGAACAGGAAGGTCGCTGTGAGCGATGGCCTGAAATCTGACGGCTGGAAGAGGACACTGCAGAGCAGGCTGCGGGCGGGAGGGGGTGGCAGTGCTCTGCCCCACCAGTGCTGGGTGTGCTGCAGCCCCCCTGGTGTCAGCCGAGGTCGGTACACGGGGCAGAGCTGCCATCCTTGGGAGTCGTCTTCCTCCTCTTCCTCCCGCTGTGGGGATGTGCTGGGAGGTGAGGTCAGGAGGGTGCTGTAACGCGCACGGTCTCCGTTCCCACACCCTGATGTGGCTTCTGTTGCCCTCTGCTCCCATGTCGCTCCTCCCTGTCCCCGCAGGGCTGTAATGTCATGGAGGACCAGGACCTTCGGGACATCGGGATCGGTGACCCGCAGCACCGTCGGAAGCTCCTCCAGGCTGCTCGCTCCCTCCCAAAGGTCAGCACCAACACCCCGTGGAGCAGGGACGGGGCGTTGCCCAGCACGGCTGGGAAAGCAGAGGAAACTACAGGCAGTCCCTGTGACCCACGGAGGGATCGCAGGGGCTGTGGGAAGGGTTTGGGGACTAACAGGGAGGGGGAGGAGTGTATTGGTCTGCCGAGCTGCGAGGGTGGGATGACTCCGTGCGGGAGAGACGGTGGCTGTGCCTCCTGCCAGTCTTGATCCCAAGTGCACTCCCTGTTTATACAGTGATTCTTTTTTTTTTTTCACTTTAAAGCTGCTGGTGGAGATGATGGTGGCCTTTAAACTGATTTTAACTGAGCTGTGTGCCTTGGGATCCCAGCCCCCTGGGGCCTTTAACCCCTTTCTCGTGCTTTTACAGTTGAAACCCCTGGGCTGCGATGGGAACAGCCAGCCTTCGGTTCCCGCATGGCTCGACTCTTTGGGGCTGCAGGACTACATCCAGTCCTTCCTCTCGAGTGGCTACAGCTCTATTGACACTGTGAAAAACCTCTGGGAGCTTGAAATAGTAAATGTGAGTATTGCCTTTCTCTTGCCATGGCAGTGAGGTCCTACCCACGTTCCCTCCAGGGCTGCCACTTGCAGGGGGTCATGTTAAACGAGAACAGCGCTGCTCCAAGAGGGGAAGCTTTGCTTCGTGCTGAGGGCAGGAAAACCTCCAGTGACCGTGGTCTCTCCCTGCAGGTGTTGAAAGTGAATCTGCTCGGCCATAGGAAGAGGATCATCGCCTCCCTGGCAGACAGGCCCTACGAGGAGCCACCGGCAAAGCCGCCGCGCTTCTCACAGCTGAGAGTGAGTCACTGTTTGTGTTCCCTGCCCGGGTGGTATGCCTGTGCAGAGCGTGCTTAGCAGTGGCCAGGGTGCTTTCTTCTGCCCTGGCTTTCCTTCACTTTCCTTCCTTTCTTTCAAAGTACTAAACCCGGATCTGTCAGGAGTGATTTTCCCCTTTCTGATGAGCAGCTATCACCTCTTGGGGACTTGGAGATCTGTAGGGGATGTTTAGAGAGTTCAGGTCCTCGATGGGTACCCAGACTCAGAGAGGGAGGCATGTTCAGCCTTACTCTGCTGCTTTCACACACAGAAATTCTGCCTAGCAAAATCCATAAAAAAGGGGGGAAACCCCACCCCCCCCCCAGTGTCAATTTTTAAGTTCAAACTCCTTTGAAGGTAAGTATTGAGAGTAATCAGCATAGAGAGTGATCTTTGAAAATTGCATTACTTTTTAAAAACAGGAAAGGGTAAAACCTAAATGGCTTGTTTCTTATTAAAACAAATCGATTTGACCTGGAAGCTTGAGTTACTCCTGGTTCTCAGATACTTTGTAGAGTTCTTGAAGCATTGAGGCAACTGCACATCTGGCTGTGCGGAGGAGGGAGTGTTTTGTGCTAAACAGTTCCCATGGATGCACCTTGGCTGGTGCTGGAGATGGTGCAGAGCCCAGTACTCCCACTCCGAGCATGGTCAAGCAAAATTTAGGAAATGTAACAGCCAGGCTGGCTCTAACTTGGCTGGAGCACTTGGGCAGAGTTAAAACAGATTACAGATTTGGTGTTGTGCTGTACAGATTCTGCTCTGGCTGGGTGCCACAACAGCAATTTGGACAGACATGCTCTAGCTGAAGCCGTAGACAAGTTTACCAACTCTTAACTTTCTTCTTTGTGGGTCAAACTCCATCTTCCCTGTTCAAACCAAATCTGAAGTGTGTGAACGCATCAGTGCTGGGAGAAATCTTAACACGGACAGTTGTATCTGTTCAGCTTTTCACCTTATCAGCGCCCCAAGCAGTAAATACTCTCACAGGCATGACCCTGCTATTGGAGTGGGTGGGGGAAGATAATATTCAGCCCTTGCAGGTCAAATTCTGGATGCGTGGGAAACGTCGGGCAGCTCCTCCGGATCAGGTGCCTCCATGCAGGGTGGGTGCTTGCACTGACCTCCCACCTCTGTGCCCTGCACCAAAGGGGAATACTGAGCTGATTTTCTTCCCCGTGTTTCCTGGCCGAAGGCGGGCAGCCTTCCCGCAGGCAGGAGTGTGACGTGGCTCAGCTGGGGCGATGGGATGCAGCTGGGACCTGGTGTTTCGATTGCGCCGGTTGGGATTCTGAGATTGTTCTCCCTGGGCCGGCTGGGCTTCTCTAGAGCTCTTGCTCTCGTTGCCAAATAGCACTCAGCGTGATTTGTGGATGTTGATTTTTTTTTTTTTTTTTTTTTTTTTTTTTTTTTTTTTTTTTTTTTTCAGCAAGAGTGGGAGTCTTTGGATGTCAGGCCCTTCGTTATCAGGGTTGGCTGGGAGGGGAGCTGTCGGGTTTATTGTTCTTCCTGAAAATCGACATTTGAGAGCTGAGTTTGGCAAAACCCATTGAGCTTGCAGCTACCCTGTGAGCTGGGGAGCCGGGCAGCGTGCCACGGAGAGCGAGCAGCTCATGCTGCTTCCTCCCAGTGTTTGCAGAGCAGCTTCCTGGAGCAGGAATTGGGAGTGATTGGAGTTTCCCCATCCCAAACATCTGGTCCTTGCCATGCTGAAGAGCTCTTCCCTCTTGCCTTGGATTCCCAAGGCTTTTTGACCAAAATGGCCTTAGCTGAAGCGAGTTGGGCTGCTGTGCCCTGCTTGTTCACACTGGACTTCTTAGGAGCTGGGGTTCTGGTGTAAAAAAAGAGGGTTCGCGCTGGTACTGCACCATGAGCGCGGGCTTGGGAGCCGGGACGGTGCCACGTACAAACCCTGCACTTCAGCCCCGCTGCTCCACCACCCCCTTTTCAGACAACAAAAGCCTGGACGGGCAGCAGCCAGCTGAGGATCTGCACTTCTCTGAAACGTCCTCCTGAGACCAATGAGACTACAGGCGGGGTTGTTGGAGCGGGGGGGGAGAGGAGTCCTTTGGTGCAGCATCAACTGATTGATATGCTGGACGGGGAGGCTCTGGGAGAGAATGGGCCATTTGCAGCATTTCCTGGTGCTCCAGCTGGTGCGATCCAGCGCCTGGCTCCGGCGTGGGGAGCGGAAGGACGTCAATGGCAAATTAAGCAAGTCCGTTGAATAGGACTAATGCGTGTTGCAGCTGTGAGCTTCCCGCATTGTCTGCCCGGCCGGTTGGCACGTACAGGCAGCGAATCTTGCCTGCAGAAAGAGCCAGGCTGTCAGGCATCTGGGCTGGGCTCTCGCTGGGCTGGGCTCTCGCTGGGCTCCCAGGGCTTTTCTCCTGGGGTGGCTGATCGTCAGCGGCTTCGAGTGATTTGCTTAGTGCTTCAGCGGAGCCTGTTCCTCGATAAACCCCCTGCCTGCAGCTCAGTGTGTCTCCTGCCCTCCTGGGATGAGTTCACGGGAGGCAGAGGCGTGCTCGGGGCTGCATACCTGCCTGACACCATCCTGGAGCAAATCAGGGGTATCATGCGGAAAATAATTGATGCGATTGATGGCACTGAGGCAGGAGCTTGCAGAGCAGGAGCTGACCCCATTAACTGCTCGTTGCGCCCTTTGTGTCGGGCACTGTAAAGGGGAGTGAGGGGTGGGCACGGCTGCAGCGCAGGCTGACTGGGACGTTTCGTGGGGTCTGCTCGTTTCAGTGCCAGGACTTGATGTCCCAGACGTCGTCGCCCCTGAGCCAGAACGACTCCTGCACGGGCAGATCTGCGGATCTCCTGCTGCCCTCCGGGGACGCCGGGAAGAGGCAACATGACCGTGGCACCGAGGTTGCTCCCTACTCCAGAGCTGAGCGCTACAAAGCACAGGTCAGTGGGTGCTTTTGTGTGTCCTGGGGGCCCCTGTGCAGCTCGGTGCAGGCTCCCCCCTCTCTGGAGCCAGCGAGGAATTGGGGCGATGCATGGAGAGCCAGGGAGCTGGTCAGGCACAGCTTCCCACACTGTTGCTGGCTCAAACATTGGAGCCAGCAGCTCATTTATGCCTCAGTCTCACCTTGAAAATGGGTGACTCGCACTTCCATGAGTGCTGGCACCTTCACCCACAGTGTGCTGCCTCCTCCCAGCCCATGTGGGATTTGGCCACTGGGAACTTCCACTGCATCAGCCCAAAGAGGCCTCCTGGGATTGGTGTTTCAATCCAGGTTGGCTCTGTTGTGGCTTCACGTCCGTGTTTCTTCTCTTCCAGGAGGACCGTCGGGAATCAAAGCTGACCCTGCGCCCCCCCAGCCTGGCTGCCCCATACGCCCCAGTCCAGAACTGGCAGCACCAGCCGGAGAAACTAATCTTCGAGTCCTGCGGGTATGAGGCCAATGTAAGTGGCTTTTGGCTTGTGGGGGTGGCGAGGATGAGGAGGCTCTGGGGTCAGGTTGCTGTGTGTGGAGTTGCCATGCTTCCTCCCACTCCCCGGGTGACTTCTCCCTCCCCAGCCGTGGCTGCTGGCCGCTCACAGGGCCGTGCCATTGCCTTGGGTTTGGCCGCGTTTCCTTCCTGAAGCCTTTAACGTTTCTCCCTCTTCCAAACAGTACTTGGGCTCCATGTTGATCAAAGATCTCCGAGGGACGGAGTCAACGCAGGACGCCTGTGCCAAGATGAGGGTACAGAGGCCACGGGGACGGGGGGGGGTTCGCTCACAGCCTGTGGGGGATGATGTGGAGAGGGAACTGGGGGGCTCTCGGTGAAGCTGGGGTTCCTCAAACCCTGCGGGCTGCCTGTGTGCAGAGCAGGGGCCCAGCTGCCCCTCCCCAGCACTTCTCCCCATAGTTGGAAGGTCTCCCCAGTGGGAGAAATGGCTGTTTTCACTGGGAGAGGGGGTGCTGGGTTTGCTTCGGGTCCCTGTCCCTTCCCCTCTGCTTCTGCCAGGCTTTCCTCCTCCTGCTCCAGGACCCCCAAAGCCTGCGTTTGTGGGGCTTTTCTTGGGAGTCTCTGGGGTGGGCTGGGGCGGTGGTGAAGAGGAGAATGTTTATTCATAACTGTTCACTTGAATGTTCTTGTTTCTGAAGAAATCCACAGAGCATATGAAGAAGATCCCGACCATAATACTGTCCATCACGTACAAAGGGGTGAAGTTCATCGACGCCTCTAACAAGGTGAGCTTTGGAGGTTGCTGTCTGGAGGGACAAGAGCTGCAGTCCCCCCTGCCCGAGGAGCTGCAGGTCCCATGTGGTGGCTCCAGAAGCCACAGCTCGTCCTGAGGAGCTGCTAGGGCTATGGGGGAGCACCAAGGTGGTGCTGGTTACCTGAGTGCCGAAGGCTTGGCAGACTGGCCGGTTGTGGACCATGTTGCCCTTTATTCCTACCATGGGAGGCTGTGACTGGTCTGACTGGGAGACTCCCCTTCCCTGCCAGTGCCTGGTTTGCTCCCTGCCCCGGGTACACGTTTGCCACAACCACCATTTGCCGGGTGTATTTGCCATCCCCAGAAGGGTGACGGGTGCTTGTGGTTGACCCCGGCAGAATGTCATTGCTGAGCATGAGATCCGGAACATCTCCTGCGCTGCTCAGGACCCCGAGGATCTCTGCACCTTCGCCTACATCACCAAGGACCTGCAGACCAGCCACCACTACTGCCACGTCTTCAGCACCGTGGATGTGGTGAGTGGGTTTATTGCATCGCACCTCCCAGTATGCTGCAGTCCTTTGCGGTCCACTCGTTTCGTCACGCAGGTTTATTGGCGAGTCACAGGCCAGGATCTGATCCATTCTAGGGCTCTTTTACCTGTTTCTACCCCAAACTATTCGTTTTGCAGTCCTGGCTCAAAATGCTTTTACTTTGGAGCTCTGTCGACAAAGAGAATATTTGTCTGGCTTCATTACTGCAGTCTGAATAAAGCAGGGCGAGAGTTTTTCCCTCCTGGGGAAAATGCCATGAACAAAACTCTTAATACACTCTGAATTATGTTGAGCGTAATAGGCTGATTTAACAGCCTTTTAATTCACAGAGAGCGGAAGCATAACTTGCTTTTATTCTTGGGCAAAATTGGCTGTACAGGATGTTTTGGCTTTTTCTCTTTACAATGCAAAACGCTGCTAAACTGCGATGCTCACGGGGCTGTGGCAGGCTCGCAGGTGCTCCCACCGGCCGGGGCTGTGCGGGCGTGGAGGCAGCTCGGTGCCAGCTCCCCCACGGGGCAGGAGCTCAGCAGCTCTGCCAGGGATCTGGCAGGATGCGACCTGCTAACGGAAAGGTGATGGGCTTCTGCCGAGGTCTGCATCTCCAGAGCAGGCTGCTGCGTGCAAGGACTCTGCGCAGGGCGAGGGCAGCTCGTACGCACTTAACGGCTTTGTGTTTTCTGTGTTCTCTCCGAAGAACCTGACGTACGAGATCATCCTCACGTTGGGGCAGGCGTTTGAGGTCGCCTACCAGCTGGCCCTCCAAGCCCAGAGAGCAAAGCCTCTGGGGGCTGGAGCAGGAGAAACGATCGAAACAAAATCTTCCAAACCGGTGCCTAAACCGCGAGCCGGCGTGAGGAAATCTGCAGTACGTATGTGCGGCCGGGTGCGGTCTGCATGGTCTGAGCTGGGACTTCTCTTGGGCACCACGTGCTTAAACCTCCTCCCCCTTGGTGTTGGGGGGAGCCCAGATGCGGACGAGATGCCTGTAGCTTCAGGCACCGCTGATGCTGCAGCGTCCGTGGCTCTGCTGTGAGGGCTTCCCACTGGTGTAGGGTGCAGGCAAGCAGAAGTGGAAATAGCCCGGGTGGGACGGGGCTTCGGTGCCCTGCTGGGTCCAGCACAGCTGCTCCGTGCAAACCCTGCAGAACCGCAGTAAGATCCGCAGGTAGCCTGCGGTTTGCAGCGCGGGAGTGCCCCTGTAGCCAAGACTGGAGCTGCTGAGGAGCAGGGACTGCTGCACAAGCCGTTGCCTTCCTTTAATGTCTCCTTTTGTCTGTGTTCTGCTTGCTCCCCCCGCTCAGGTGCCGCTCCCTCCCGACACTCGCTGTTGTTACTGTCACACCTGTACAACACACCGCCCCTCCTACCTGCCGCTGCAGTCTGTTAGTCCCGGAGCTAAGGTCTTTACCCTTCTTCCTGCCATCCCCCATTACGAACCGACCCGGGCTGCCCCAGCTGCCACCGGCCCTCCTGCGTCTCCTGCTGTGCTCCCATGTCCTGCCTGGCTGCTGTCTTCCCTCCCCGCTCGTTCCAGGGCTGTGCCAGGGGTTCAGATGAACCCCAGGGACAAACCGCTCGTGTCTGCCCCCGCTGATGCAGAGTGGCAGCTCTCAGCTAACCGCGTTGCTCTTTTTGGTGGTGGTAACCTCCCTGTAGGATCCTGATTTCGGAGGATGAGATGAAAGAGCCTTGCTTGGTCAGGAGAGTAAATTGCGTGGGCGCCCACCGGCCAGGAGCTGTCTCTCTCTCTCCCTCTGTCTCTTTGGTTTTTTTTTTTTTAATAGTGCCATCTTTATAGCGTTGCATTTTTCATGCTTGCTTGTGAGAGGAAGTGAAGCTGTCGCTAACAGTAATAGGGGCTTGCAGACCTAACGCAGGAAGCCATCTCAGGGTGCTGGGTTGAGACTGACATGACTAGACGTGTTTTAGCTGTGAGGGACTCAGATGCCTCCCCAGTGAGAGCTGCTTCCCCGCACACGTGCACATTTTTGGGATGGGCATTAGGCAGAGCAGCAGCCTCTCCGTGCTTTGAACCCCCCACTCGTCCTGTCCCAGAAACACGGGTGACCTGACATGCCCTTTCCTTGTTTTCTAGCTGGAGCCCCCTGAAGTGGACCAAGACTCCCAGTCTCATGCCAGTGTCTCCTGGGTCGTGGACCCCAAACAGGACTCCAAGCGGACCCTCAGCACTAAGTATGAGACCACTATCTTCTAAAGCAAACACACCCCGTGTCCACCTAGTCTAACCGTGCCTTTGCGATCTGATCTGTCCGCTGTTCTAAACTCCCTCTTCCTCCAGCTGCTCGCACTGAGCCCCGCGTAGGCACTACGTCAAAGGCAGCAGCACTTAGGAGACTGTAGACTTAAACGGCTTTTGTACCTGATCACTACTGAACACTGTGAATTCTCCTTACTCGGAAACAAGGGTAACACGCTGTTAGATCTCTGTGAGGTGGGAGGTGCAGAGGGATGCAGGCTGGGGGAATCGGAGATGTGGATCCAGGAAGCCGCCTGCCGTTTTCACGTCTTTCCCCTCGCTCTGGCACTGTGAATCCCTGGGGCAACGTGACACTCCCCGGGCCTTTTTTTTCTATTTCACCTTCCTTATCCTTGGACTGATGGAGACCTCTTGTCTCTGCGGTGCACGCACTCCCTCCTCCTAGATACTCTTCTTCCCGACTGAGCCACGGCTGCGTACTGTTCCAGTGAACTCACCCCTCTTCTTCCCTGCCATTCGAATCGACACTAACCACTGTGATGCTGTCTGCAAATAACACACGTTCACTAGATTTCCTCGCGGGGACCCTTGCCCACAGCCTCTCCCCTCGAAGCCTGGAGCAGAAAACCTGCTCCAGTGGGAGCGCTGGGTGTGATCGTTCCCACTGTAAGCTCTGTCCCCTCTCAGAGATGAGCTGTGGTTTCGGTTGCATGCATTTCAGTCCCTTGTAGGATTTTTTTACCCCCATAGTCCTTCTGTTTACACTCACCAAACTTCCCGTGAGCTATGGGCGTAGTTCTCACTTGGCAGATTGTAAAGAGGTTAAGCTTTTAAAGGCACATGTTGTTAGCCCCGTGCTGGGAAGGAAAGGTGTTGGAGAGGGGCTGGATGCTGCGCTGCTGGAGGTCTGATAAAGCAGACGGAGCTCTGCTGCATTCAGCAGGCTCGCTGCAGTTGTACTTTTTTTGCCAAAGGGAGAAACATGATTGAAATCAGTCTGCTGCTGATCCCAAAGCTTGTTTTCAGTCTACAAACCATTGCACGATGAGGGCTATAGGGATCTTGAAACATCTGTCACCTTCCACCTTTGAGAGCGAGGATTTCCCTTAGCGATGGCCCCGCGTCAGTGAGCACCTCTGCCTTTTCTGGCTCTTTCTCAAGTGCGCCTGTTTGTCCTCTGGGAAAACGTCCCCATTTCTCTGTATCTCAGTCGAAGCAGCTTTTAATTCCAGAATATGACTGGGAATCGTTTGCATGAGACGGCAGGGCACTTGCACAGGTGGGAGCAGAGCTGGGGCAGGTCTGGGAACGCCGTGTGGCGGTTCACAACCCTGTGGAAGCCCCTGTGAGCCAGCCATGGCCCTACCCCCGAGCCTTTCGCTTGCGTTTGCAAAGCTCAGCGAGATGAAACTGAGGGAGGATCCGATGCCTAAACGGCGTTGGGAGGCAGGACTCCTGCCCTGGTGCTGCTTCTCCCTGACTTCTCCCAAGCGACTTCGCTTCTCTTTACCTCAGTTTCCCCACGTACGGGATGGGGACGTATTTCCCCACCTCTCAGGGGTGTAAGGCTCGCTCCGTTCACAGAGCAGTTTTAAGACCTTTTAAGTGAAAGGCGCTGCGACTTCCACACCGTGGCAGCAAACCCCCGGCGCTCAGCCTCGCTCTCCTGACAGCTGAAGTATTTAACTCGCACGGGCGGCCTCGTGGCAGAGCTGCGTCTTGGACCCCAACCAGCTCCTCGCAGGCAGCAGCTGTCGTGCCCTTCCCGGGGAGAAGGCTGAGCAGATGGGGCAGCAGGAGAGCAGCTGCGGCCGTGGGGTAGTTGGGCTGCACAAGACTTGCTGATGTGCCTCTTGATGTGAGTGTCTGAACTCGCCCTGGGTTTCGCATCTTGGCAAAGTCCCCTTGCAGCCCAGTTCTGGAGCGGCGGTGGTGGCGGTGGGTCTAGGTCAGAGAGCTGTGGAGAACGGTGGATGGCAGCTACCCACTCACCTCTGCGTGACGTGTCTGGGTGCCCGTCTTGGACATAAATGGGAAAGAGGGTGTGCTTGGATCTCCAGTAAAGCTCCATTTCCAAAACAGCTTTTAGAATTTACCCCAAATCTCCCTTCACAATCACCAGCTGGCATCGGTGGGGAGAGGCCAGAAGAGCAGCCCTGGGTCATTTGCACCTGGTGTTCAGGGGCTGGAAGAGGCTTGTCTGGGTTACGCCGGGGCTTTAGGGCTGTTGCCTCAAAGTTTCTGTTTCCTCAGACTTACGGTGAAATCTGATGTTTCAAAATCTTTATTTAGCTCTTTCTCAGGAATGAGTTTGATCTCCCAAGTCATTTGTGGCTTAATGGCACCGAGCGGCAAACTGACATCAAACTAAGGGCCAGGCTGGTAAGAACCCAAGTGAGAGGACTAAAAGGATTGTCTTAAAGCAAAAAAAAAAAAAAAAGGAAAGCTCAGTCTAGTACCTGCATTTCATATGCCATGAAACCCCTTAACAGAGACAGCACTTCTCTGCCTAAAGTCCCCCAAAGCAGAGGTCGTGCTGCGGTTGTGAAGAGCTCCCGTGCCATCCTGCCAGCTGAAGCACTGTGGAATGTTGCTGTGTCCGAGGTGCTCCGAGAGGTCGGGTTTGGGTTTGATCAGCATCTTTCCAAGCCGTAAGAGTGCCCTGAGGGTTTCTATGTCCTTCAGAGTGAAACTGAATTAACGGTCGTCGTGGTAGTGCGGTTTCTATGCATAAGCATTTTTCATTTGCCCGCACCTACGCCTGACTTTAGAGGGTCTGAGCTCCCGCATCTCCCCCGGCTTTCAGCTGGGAGGAGCAGGTTCCTCAGCACCTCCTGAAACCGGGTCACTAGAGCATGTGCCTTTCCAAGGGTGACCGTCCAAACCCAGCGGGGATCACAGGCAGCCCTGCCTAAACTACAGAGCTTCCGCTGTGTGTCCGTAACCTGCACGGTTGTGTCTCGCCTCCCGGCCGTACGCCTCATCTCTCCCAGCACTTGTTTTTGTACGCCGCGGAAATCATTCATTCCATTATCTTCCTTTCTGTTTGCCTCTGAAAAGCTGATCTCCGGGCAGCTGTCTCCTACCATGGAAATGTAGTAACGGGGCAGAGACCTAAGAAGCAGTGACCTGCTGACACGAAGATCATCTCCACCTGGCACTGGTGTCTGCCTCCGAGTGGGCGCATGGCTGCTCGGTGAGGGCTCCCAGAGCAGAGGGGGGAAAGGGATCCCAGCCACCAGCTGAGAAAAGCAGCTCTCTCCATTTCTAGCAAAGGAAAGTTGAGACTTCTGAGGCCAAGAGCGATGTCACCTTTTCTAGTTTGAGACAAACATCTTTCGACCCATTTCTTTTTTAACATGCGAAATGATACAGAGAAAATCCAGTTCATGGTTTAAATGTAGCACTGCAGTTTTTTGGTGAGGAAAGAAAAAAAAAAAATCCTTATTTACCGAGAATCCACGCAGTCCGGCAAGGAGTACAATAGAAAGTCTTAGCAGTGGGAGTGGTGTGCGCATCTCTAACGGTACTTAAATTTGCTTCAATTCTGGGTGAACAGTAGAGAACGCCAAATTCTTGGAAATAACTTCCTCCAGTGTGAGAAGCCTTGCAGGGTAAGTCTGCATCCTTTGCTTTCAAAGCTACTGCACGCTTTTATAGCAAATGGAAATAACGTAAGGAAAAGAGTCTGCAAAGGATCTTTCACCCCAGAGCGGTTGTGGCCAAGTATTACCGATGGTACAAAGCTTCCTTCCCCTACAGAGAACTGTTGCATTGCAATACTTGACATTTCTATGGCAAGGACACAATTTCTTCCCATTTACGCACTGAATACCTGGGGACAGCTCCCTTCTCCAGCCTCTTGTGCACCTGTCTTGTTTTTAACTGCAGTTATGCCCTGAAGGGTTGGGTTGTTTGTTTGTTTGTTTTTTTTTTAAAAAAAAAAGTATATTCAATTGTGATTTAGCACTTTTTTGATACTAGTTCATTATTTAATTAGTGCAACAGTTTCAGAAGATGAACAAATGAGGAGTTACGTTTTGGGCATTCCACTGAAACAGTCCATACCCAAGGATAAATCCTATCAACCGGAGGATGGCTTGGCCCCCGTCTAAGTCCGGTATCCCCAGATACTACCATCTCGAAGGTGCTGTGTGCTTACTTTTTTTTTAAATGACCAGAGTATTTAACAGTAGTTTTGGCTGTGACTGATGTGTTTTCACAGTACTGTTCCTCTCAAGGGAGGGATGTTAAAATAGTTGTGATTTTAAATCTTCAGATGCAAAAATGTAACACAGCCCATTCCTTATAACCTCGACAGGCATTGTAACGGTTGGGGATGGGGTACCCTGCTGCTTTACTAGAGTGATATGCCCAAATAATTTCTGTTTTAACTCCAGTTGCTGCTGTATGTCAGGATTTCATTGAGTCTCTCTAGCCAGTAAGGCTGGGAGAGAAAACCGTAATCCCAAGGGCATAGACCTGTAGATGAGTAGGAGGGGGAAGTGAAGGTGTTTTTTTTTAAGTTGATGAATTTAGGAAACCTAACATTCCTTGTTATGCATATGTTGCAATTCATACTGGTGTAAGTGTAAATATTTGGTGTGTTGGCAACAAGTCTTTCTGGAGAGATTGCAAATTGAACCTCTGCTTGGGAGGAGGGACACCTTTCTTTTTTTGATGCATGAGCTTTTTGAAGGTTGGCTTGGAGGTGACGTGGTGATGAAGACTCCAATCTTCAGGGGACTGGGCTTGGTGACCCTGGAGGTCCTTCCCAGTCCTGCATGGAATCCTGTGGTTGTCTTTAGTGATCCAACAGTTCTTTAGCCAGATACTCTCTTTCTCACTTCATAGACAAAGCAGTTGTTTTGGCAGTGCATCTCCCCTTTTATTTCGATGGGTTTTCTCAAGGTACTTGTGTGCTGGAGGCTGATCCTGGACCATGCCAGTCACTGACTCCCAGTAATCTGTTAACCCTTACATTGCACAGTATTCTGGCTCTTCCTCCCTCCAGTTTTGTGGTATCTGGAGGAAAGTGCCCTAAATTTCTGGTGCTGAATAGGACTTCAAATCAAAACACATCTGCTGTATTACCTACCTGGGAAGAGGTGGTGCTGCCCTGGGCCTTGTTCCCCTTTGTAAGGCCCCATCGTACTTCACAGACGTTGGTTTGTGTATGGCACGAGTCCAGGCTGAGAACTCAAGATCAGTAAACTAAGATGCAGAGTTGTTGTCTTTTATATAAGAGGGGACGATTTACTTTTTTTTTCAAATTGAAGCTGCTTTATCCTTTTTTTGTATTTACAAAAAGCTAATCTTAGCTGTTTAGCTGTCTTTGAACTTGCTTTGGCATTGTTCTTTTTAAAAGAAATTCTGCAACTTTTGTGGGGTACGTGCCTGTCCCTCTCCCAGGGAGAAGATACGGCACCTTCCAGGATGTACCTCCAGTGAAAGTCTGTTCCTTCTCGAGGCTGCTGAGACACAGACCAGATGCCAAATAGTCCCTCCGAACACGTCCAGTTCTGAGTGCAGCTGAAGTGAAGTGGAGGCAGTTGCTTTATGCTCCATCTGCCCCACTTCAGAAGTTTTTAGCAGCAGACTCTCCCCCGGCTTTCTTCTGCTCGCATCATTTCCATGCAATCAGATCTTTATTTTAGAGCAAGCACGGTGGTTGCAATGCTGTCTTGTTGCAAAATGTCTCCTTTTGGGTCTCATTGGCATTACTTACTGCTTCTTTTTTTTTTTTTTTTTTTTTCCCCAAAAAAGAAAGTAACTGTGCTGCTCTTGCAAAGTCGATCTAGCTCAAACATTTTTCTTACCCATGGAAGAATAACCTGAGATTCCCTAACAGGGCAGAGAACAGTCAAGTTCAGTTTGCAATGTAGACATTTTTGCTAATTGTGATGTATGGCAGTGGGACTGATTTGTAATACAAATGTTATTTAATCTGTCTGTATTTTGATACTTGAATTTCCTTTTATTTCCTGTATATACAATTGTTAATCTGTTCAAATTTGTCTGAATTTTAAACATCTTGTGGTACCAAACATAATCAATCTGTGCAACAACATAGACTGACCTCACTACAACAAGGCGAGATTGTAAATATTCCTGGGCTTCCAGCAGTCGTTTTGTTGTTTTCATAATTGTACAACTTAGAACAGACTGAATTAATAAACAACCTTAGACACGCATTTGCCCCGTTGTCGCTGTGACCTCAGTGTTACACCGGAGTCTCCTGGTGATCTGTGTTAAAGCAACACTGTCCTCGTCCTCACCCAACAGACCCGACCTGCGAAGGGAAGAGAGAAGGGGTGAGGGCGAGCGGCTTCGGGGTGTTTAGTTAGCTCAGTCTGGCACCGTGCCCACACTTCTCTGCCTTCTAAAGCCAAGGAACAAGGAGACGGCAGAGCGCTGGGCAGAGGTGACGCGCTGCGGCCGTGGGAGCAGAGCAGGGGACGCCGATAAGCCGGGAGCAGTCCCACTGTCGTCCTTCGGCAGCGGAACGCGGGCGTGTGGCGTGCAGGAGGGAGAGCGCCGGCTGCCGAGGAGTCGCTGTGGTTGCAGCTGCTCTTTTTGCAGTTAGTCATAATGATCCCAAATACTGAACACTAAATTCTTCTTAGACAAACTAATTTATGTGTAAAAACACCTCCATGGGTCCCGTTTAAGACAGGCCTACCTATGGCACAACGGTCTCCAAACGTTTTATGTGTTTTCCACATGGTGGTGAGAAAAACTCATTTTTACCCCCACAGGAATCCATCCCTGTGTCTGGGAGAAACACCTTGACAATTCCTGAGCAGTACACTCCCAACACCTGCCTGTTGTGGTAGATCATGCTGCCAAACCTGCACCCAACTTCTAGCAGCTCTTCCTGAATGGGGTCGAGGTCCTTTGGGAAACCAGTTTAAGAATTCTGTCCATCAGGAGAAATGAATCTGCAAGAGCTGTTCCACTGCCAGGACCCAAATTTTCTTGCAATAAAACACTAAAAATTGCTTTTCTGCAGCACAGCAGCAACTGATTCGTGTAACAACTGTAGCAGTTTGGGCAGCCATTGTATATAGTATTTACCCAGCAAAGATTTTTGGCTTGCCAAGAAGTAGGACATTTTCATTATGTAAAATTAGAGCAAGAAATCCAGACACTTAAATACAGGTTAAAGTTCAGATTTTCATGTCAAGTAAAATCTGACTGATGTAAAATACTAAATACACCAGGGATTTCTAAATTTATACCATATGTTCCATTTCTAATAATTCAGTAAGTCAGGTTTTCAAGCTAACACTGAAATATATTGAGCAGTTTTAATGATTTTAAATACCATGTGGCTTTATCGAATGTAAACAGCGTCCCTGGGCTGTGGCTAACATTTCAGCAAAGTAGGTTACAGCCCCATGGCAGAATTAACACCTTGAATTAAAAAAAGCTTAAGCTGCACTGCAGTTTTATGAGCTCCATATCCCCTTGCCTTCCCCACCAAATAGTGGCAGTTTTTTGGGGAAAAAAAAGCCACTGCCTTTTGTAGTTGAGAGGTTTATTCAGATACTGACAGACAAAGAGTCACTTCCCAGTAGCAATGCTGGCGCCAGTGGATTTGTCTGATTTTCACGAGCTGAGGCGTGATTTGAATTAACTGTTGGAGAATGTGCTCTACCCCTGCCCAGTCTGTGGTGATGATCAGAAAGAATCCATCCCTGTGTCTGGGAGAAACACCTTGACAATTCCTGAGCAGTACACTCCAAACACCTGCCTGTTGTGGTGGATCATGCTTCCAAACCTGCACCCAACTTCCAGCAGCTCTTCCTGAATGGGGTCGAGGTCCTTTGGGAAACCAGTTTAAGAATTGTGTCCATCAGGAGAAATGAAGGCCAAGGAAGGAATGAATCTGCTGCTCTGCAGGAGCAAAAGTATGAAAACAAACAAAAAAGCTACAATCAACCTTTGTACAGAAATCTGATTTTGAGACAAAGGCTTCCTCAGGCAGTCAAGAGCAGATCTGAGGACAGCCACTTTGTGGCAGGATGTTGTGGACAAGTAACGCTCTGGATGGGTTCAGGGACACAGTGGATTAACGGATTCCTCTTCCAAATACTAAGCAGAATGAAACAGCATCCAGCACCGAGGTGAAACTGTGACGCAAAGAGAGCACTCGAGCGTCGGGCGTATGTGCCTGGATTTCACTTTGTCCTGGGTAGCTGGTTCTAACGATGGCTGTCGCTGGGCTACTGGGTGGAAGGACTTGAGAACGGTCAAATCCATCAAACCTGATGCTAAAGTGGAGCAGGTCAACAGTAAAGATTCTTCACCCACTCTGAGAGTTTTTGTACTGCACTGAAGTGTCAAGCATCTTAGAAGCATAATGGAATACAGAACTTCAGAGCCCGGGATTTATCTTTCCTGCCACAGCAGCATTTTGAAATTGAAAGCATTCAAAGCCTCTCTGAGGAACACAGAGCTGAGATTCAACTATCTGGCTGCTTCGGATGTTCTTGCACCTGAAGTGAGTACATGGAAAATGCTGATAGTGGCCAAGAGTGCAGGCAAGACACGGGTTTGATTTTTAGACACAGAGGGGCAAAGGTTGTCTAGTTCTGCAGCTTTAAATGCCACACCATCAGTGAGTCATTACCATCTGTCCAGCCTGTAGTTTATCGAGGTTTGGTTTAGGCTATTAATTCAGCTTTCTGAATTACATCAAAACAAAATACCCTGCTCTGACATGGAAAGAATAAACCCAAATAAACAGTGTGGTGGAGTCCACCGGGGCTGGGAAAGATACTTAACTAGATGAAGCAGTGGGCAGGAAGAGCCTCACCTTATTTTCATAGCTGATAAAAGCTAGTCTTCCATGTGGAAATAATCTCTCCTGCAGCATACTAGCTGCCTGTGGCACTGCAACCTGATGCGGAGTTAGCGTTCAGAGTACTAATAAAAGGTCAAAATAACCAGCTCTTATCCAAACCATTTGAATAAATATTTTGATGGAGCAGCATTATAGGGCTGCTGGTTAGCTGAATACCAAGCAGTGCACTCTCCAGGGATAAATATTATTTAAAGGTCTTAGCATGGTGCTTTACTACAGCCAGTGATTAAGCTCTTGCTCTACATCCTGGCCTGAAGATTGCAACACTACCTAGGAACAGACCTTGCTCTTGGGCCTGTTTATCTTTTAGCAAGGATGGGAGGATTCAAGAGATTCTTCAAAGCAATTACTGTTTGGGAGCCTTTCAGGGTGGAAAAGGAAAATCAAAGCAGTTTCTAAACCTAAACCTAGCTTCCCTGACCCTCCTCTCCTGTGTACCGTGGAAGGGCCAGACACTGAACTTGGCTCCCACCCTTGAGCAGCAGTTCTGCTCAATGCAGGGAGTTTTCTTTGCTAATACCGATCCTAGAGCTGTCCTGCATGCTCCAGAGTCATTAGCCTAATCCTAAATTGTGGCTGACAAGTGCAACGTGGCTTCAAGGACGAGTTAGACATAAGCTCGGTCTCACTAATAACATGCCAGACTGCGTTGCCCTTGACCACGATGCTTTTTATCTGGCCTTCCAGGGAAGCACATTTTGTCAGCAGTAAAAGTAGGATAACCCAGCTGTGAGAGTCCTGCTGACTTCCTGGAGCACTTGGTCGCTGTCTGCTAAAGCTTCTTCATACCTAAATCATACAAAGGTACACGCACTCCGGCCAAGACTCACACTGGTTGGGGAAGGGGCCTTGCAGGCACAAGGAGGGAAGTCTCTCCACGTGCCTGTGGTGCATCATCCCAGCCAGCCAAAGCTCTGTGAACTAAGCTTCCTTTCCTGGCTCTCCAGCAAGCAAGACGCTGGCCTATGGCTGACTCATGAAATAGTGATCAGCACTACTAATTTTCCCCTCTAATTGAGAAGGGACTATTGCTTTAGAGAGTAAACTCCCAGGTAAAAATGCTGGCTGGCTTCCCCTGCTCCTTGCAGTAGAACTGGCTGCTATTTGGATCTCTGATCCTCTTCCATTCCTGGGGGAAAATTCCTGCTGCTTATCCCACCATCAGTGCCTGCATACTCACTCTTCTTCTGGAAAACTCACAGTAACCCACCTGGTACAAGACAGCCCTTCCACGAGGACCTTTATTACCCATTTCAGCCTAGCAGCAAACCCAGGTGAGCCACATAAGGTGCTTCCCACATGCCCTGGTCACCAGCAGGGCTGCAGCTGCGATGCTAACCTGGTTCACCTGCACTTGTACTTCCCCCAGTCAGGCCTGATCAGTGTCTGGGAACAGAAACCAAATCAGACTGTGGGTGTAGAAACAGCAGCTGTGATAACTCAGCAGATCTCAAGCCATGGAGCAGGGCTGTAACATCCCTGTGAGGCTGAGTGGAAGGCAGCTGCCTGGCAGTAGGGAGGTTTTGTTTTGTGAAAAATCCAATTTGCTTCACATAGGGAAAAACCACATGCAATGAGTCATGGTGTAGCAGGGACAGAGTCTAGCCAGTTCTTTCTATCGAAGATGCACAATCAGTGCACTTGCTCATTTCACCTGTCTTTATGAAAGAGCCGCACTGGTGTCCAAGCACTCCTCCTACCTCAGGGTACTCCTTTTGCCCAGGCTCCCAGCAGAGCAGATTCCTGTATCCTCAATTCAGCAGACCTGAGACTCAGCACAGTTGTGCTACTGCTGGCTGCCCCTGGCGCAGACGGGGCCGGCGAGGCGCTGACTGCTGCACAGAGGACGTGGACACTTCTGCTGCTGGTTTGCCCAGCCACTCTCTCGTGCAATCCGGGCTGCAAACGGATGCCTGCAAGAACAGACAGGTCAGTAAGAAGTGGGTATGCGATGCTGCAGGCCGAAGGGGACGTGAGTTTGGAAGGAGACAGCATCGTGCTGGCTCTTGGAATGGTGGGGAATGGCTTACAGCATCACTGACATACAGCGTTAACATCCTGTGGCCAGGGCCCAGGGTTAGACCACTGAGAGTGGTGTCCAGAGATTATATGGGACAGAGGATTTCAGTCCAAGCAGCACATTTAACAGAGTCTGATGAAGGAGAGAAAGCAGCCTAGCAAAAAAAGAGATGTCTACATCAAATGCAGGTTTTCCTTTTTAAACATCTCTCCTAACAACATTTGCTCATGCCTCTGAGGATCTCAAAACACTTGAAACTTGTGAGAACTTACAGCTCCTCATGAGAAAGTTATTAGCTCTGTCTTAGGCATGCAAAAACTGAAGCACACTAGTAACTTCTTTTCTGCAAGGTATGTTAGTGAAGAGCCTTGAGGAAAGGACTCGGGAGTCCTCCAGCTTTTAGAGACATTTCCCTCGTCTGTTACTGAGCACATGATAAAAGCACCGGCTTTGGAATGTTCAGCTTCCCTTTTAGTGCTTTAATAGGTCCTGTAGAAATGGCAGTTCTCCTCTCCCTTCCCCACTGACTTACTAGGCAGCTTATCCAAGAGTTCCTGGAATTTCTTCCGTTCATACTGGACGGTGTGGTCTTGCAAGTGGGTGCAGAGGCGCTGGATGGTAAAATTCAACATATCCATTTTCATCAGGCCCAACACTCAGAAAGTCTCCCTGGGATGAGACAGTGAATTGAAGGTTTAAATACTGCAGTAAATGCTGTAATTAGGGCCATTTTAGAATGCTGAGAAGGGGGAATTCAGGTCCTCTGACTTGATTCCATTTTCTCACAAAGGTTGATTCCATCTAATTGGAGTGGTCTCTAAAAATTACGAGGTGAACCAGATTTACTTCATTAAAGCCTCTTCCACTGTCTAAATTGCAGCTGGGCAACAGGAATATGTCTACACTGAAAAAAATAAGGAAATTGTAGAATGCATTAAAGGGTTCTCAGGCTGTAATTCCAAGGCAGTTTCCTCTTAACCCAGTGTTTTATTGTTGAAGGTTTATGCCTGTCTGTGTAGACCAGGGCAGAGTCAGCGTCACCCACCCGAGAAGTTGAGCTGCATGTGAGCCTTTGCGACCCTCGTCCTTCCTCATCTCGAACAGGCACACACAACCTTGCCGTTGTGCCAAAGATGCACGTGGTGAGACTGTGGAAATCCAGAGCCCCTTGCTCAGCCTCCTGTCTAATCAGCTCCATGTCCAAGGCCTCTTCGATCTGGCTTTGCAGTTGGTTGTGCCATGGCAGCAGCAGTGATAGCAGGCCTCGCCCAAAGAAGCGGCCGTCTCTTTTTGTTCCAGAAACTCAGCAGTTCTCCACACTTGCTCAACAGGAATCAAGGCTGGCCTTGTGTTGAGACTAAGCTAACTACTCGGTACACAAATTCTGGGGCACACGAACGCTTTAAGGGAATGTTCAACTCTAATGACTCACTTCAGGATGTCTGGCTACTGTTTCAAATCTTGCAAAACCTCCTTTACTGCCATGCATGAAAGAAGGGAGCTATCTGTCTGGAGTCTAATGGGAAAGCACAGACTGAAAAAGCAAACTATATGCAGCTTCATGCCCTGCTGAGAACATGTCTTTTAGTGCTAAACCATGTTCTTATTCATTACGTATTGTACACTTAAATAGTAGATACAGCTCCTCGTATTCCTAAAGAGATGTCTTTGTATAGAGAATTGCAGTTTTTGTTGGCAGACACTATACTGGGAATGGCCTATGGCTGTTAATATACCCAACAGTTCAAAAAAGGGCTTTCCATCACTTTGGTAGATTATGTGTTTTAAAGACCCAGGATCAGAGAATGAGTTTCCTTCTCAGACAGGTTTTAGAAGGCGCAGTTGTGTAATTTGTGTGTCTCTTTAAACTAAAGGGAGCCTATTTTCTCCTCCCTGTTATGCTTGTTCACATAGGAATATTGGATGTAAGGGGTGAGGTGATGATTCAGAGAAAACTAATTCTAAAGTAACCATCTTCTCTGGTTCAGGAACAACTCACCTCTTATGTCCTGCAGCAGCTGGATTGCCCAAGCATAGTCCAGGGGACCGGCAGTGAGCTGTTCCTCCAGGCTGTCCCAGGCAGCTTTGAGCAAGGTCTCCTTCACTCAGTTTTCCAGGCTAAGAAAGAAGAGAGGAGGGGTTTTCTATTAACATCAGACAAACACCACCTCTCAGTTTGATGGGACCATTCCTCTTGGCTTTCATTGCAGTTCACGTGTTTGGACATTTTCTTCTCCTAGTCTTTACTCCTAACTGGTAGCAATACACCTCAATTTTCTCTATCCCATGGAAATCTCTCTCAGCTTAAATTTTCTAAAGTGGAACTCCTTCCTTTCAACACTGCTCATAAATTTCAGCACTTAACCTGTCTTAACTGAGGGGGTAAAAAGAGCATAGCATTTTTCAAGGAAACTCTCCAAGCCCTCAGAGAAGATGAACAGAATGTTTTTCTAGCTAGTGCTTGTTTTTACAATGAGAGAATGTCAGTTGCTTAAACAGATCTTCAGCTAAAACACAGACACCTCAGAGGAGACCTCCACTGAGAAGTCTGCTCTGTGCATGTCAGTCACAGCTGACGCCTCTAAATCTTTCAATGTTAGTGAGTCATATCTGACACTCATCATATTTAAGAACGTCTTAGTAAAGCATGAAGCAATGAATAAATAAAACAAGCTCCAACATTTTTTTTTTTTATTTTGGGAGCTAGCTTGTTTTCTTCTTACTACTGCAGGCAAGATCCAAACCTACTTCCCTTCCACATTCTCACATTTTCTGTATTGTGACAGAGAGAAGCTGAGACTGAATATATATGTATACACATAGACACACACCTGTCTGGGGAGAAGCTGGCTGCCTGCAGTTTGAGGTCACTGTTGAGCACAGTTTGATGCACAGCAGTCAGTTTGGAAATGTCATCAGTTATTTCCTGTAGCTCGTTCACGGAGAGAACTCCTGGAGGGCTGGCTGTAGAAAAGCAGAATAAAAGGGAGTAAGAGGAGTCATGCTACTACAGTCTTGTAAAAGAGGGGTTTAAAAAAAATTACTAAGCTTTTAAGTGACTGAGTGACAAGGCGCAGGTTTGTTTACAGACCATACACCTCACTTTCCGTAGGTGTGAGGGGTCCCTCCTCCTCCTCAGCGCGGCGCGGGGGCGGCCGAAGCCCCGCGGGCGCGGGTCTCCCACGGAGCGTGGCTGACACCTAGTGACGGCCGGGAGCGGCGGCCGCGCCGCTTCAGGGCTAGAGAGCACCTCTGCTTCATCCCGAATTAAATTTAACCCCCTCTGAATATCGGCGACAGGGCTGGGGGACGAGCCCCGAGGCCCACACATACGATGGCCCCGGCAGCTCGCCTCTCCCACCGCTCTGACCCACCCACCACCCCCCCCGCCCTTTCCCCGTACCGGGTGGCGAGCCGGAGACCGGCAGATCCTCGCCGCGGGACCCGCCGTCCTCCCGCAGGGGCTGCTCGTCGCCGGGCCGGGCTCGGACATGTCGCTGCCCCCGGGGCGGCCGCTCTCCCCTCACGGAACCGCCATTAGCCCCGCGGCTCCTTCAAACGGGGCCGCGCCACCCTGGGGGGGGAGGGGGGGGGTGGGCGGGGGGCGAGCCCGCTGCCCGTTGCCTCGGGGCGGCATCCCGCGCCCACCCTTAGCGCTGCCGCACCTCGCCTGCCGCGCGGAGAGCCGCCGCCGCTCCGCGGGCCGCCGCGCAGAGCCGCGGTTTAACCGGGCGCGACCTCGTCGGCGGGACGAACACCCCCTTCCGCGCTGGCGCCGATGGACCGCCCCGCAACGGGAACGGCCGCAGGGTCCCCTGTGTGTCTGTGTGTCCCCCCTCTTTGCGAATAGAACACGCCAGGCCCCCGGCCGAGGCGGCGCGGCGAGGCTCTCCCATTGGAGCCGAGGGGGGGAAAACGAGGCGAGGCGAGCGGGAAGAGGGGCGTCGGCCTCGCTGTGGGGAGTTTCCTCAAACACCCGGGGGCTCTGGAGCCTGTGAGGGGCTGTAAGCTCAGGTACGAACCTCAGACCGGGCGGAAGGCAAGAGGGGAAAATGGCAACTCGGTTGAGAGGCTGCTGGGCTTGCAACAGCTGTTCCTCCTCACTTTATCCATCTGGTTTTGTCCATTTTTCTGTGTGGTGGGCCCAGAAAGCAGTGGCTGACTCAGGCCACCTACCCATTCGCTATAACCTCCCTTTGCCTCTGCCGGGATTGGCATTACATCTGTGGGGCAAAATACCCAGTCTGGGATAAGGCTCCTCAGGCGCCAACAATTTGCCTTTCTTCTCCCTCCCAGCACTTATTTCCCTTCTTAATTTATTTCCTAAGCATCCAATAACACCCACCAGCTGACACCTGTGCAGCCGGGGGCTGGAGCTGGGAGGTTCCAGAGCACTGCGGGGCCATGGGGCAGGGCATGAGGGTTTCGGGGTCCTGCCATCCCCCTGGCTCTGCACACACAGGGACCGGTGCACAGCCCCACATGTGCAAGGGACAGGCACAAGGGCCAGCCTTTTGGGGAGCTGGGGCCTTGATCTACCCCCTCATCAAACAGCTCTGGTGGGGCTCCAGCCTCCAAAGTCTGCAAAACACTTAAGATGTCTGGGTGTTGTGGCTGGAGAAATGCAAAGGATGAAAGGCACAGGGCTGGCACACCATGTGAGGATGGACAACCCCGTTACCACCCCTAATTAGTTACAGCTTCATGGCTGGGCTGCATGAACACCACTGCAGCTCTCTCAGGCTACAAGAGAAAGCATCCTAGGTGGGTTTAAAGGTGGTTGGAGCTGCCGCCATTGCTCTAGTTTGCAGTAAGCTCTGAGTGCAATTAATGCAGCTCAGCTGATTAGTTGTAGCTGTCATAAATGATTGCATGTGGAGGGGTAGCCATTGCCTGCAACGACATCTGTCTTGCTGTATGTCTGTAGCACAAGGCTGTGTTGAAGTGATATCCTTAAACCACCAGTCATTTCCTCAAGCCTCTGGGGAGCTGTAAAAATCATCACATCAAAAAGCGATAAGGGAAAACTGCTCGGCTTGAGCAGTGCTGCAGCTACATCAGACGGTGATGGGCTGTCCCTGTTGTCTTAGGGGTGGACACTGCTGAGAAGTTACCTGGGAAAAGCATCCACCCCAAAGCACAGACGGCTCTTTCCTCTCACTTGAAGCACCCCAGGGCCCATCCGGTGTGTGGGGTTTGCCAGGTCAGCCAGCCCCAGGGGGAATTTGCGTCCTCCCAAACAGGGCAGTTGAGTGGCACAGGCCTTAGCACTGATTTCTGTGTACTCTGCAGGCAGGTAGACACAGTTTTTGGTTGTTTTTTTGTTTTGTTTTTTTATTTAACTTTTTTCAAGCAAGAATGCATGTCTCAGCACAGCAAGCTGACCCTGGGCAGAGGCAGGGCTGTCTGCTCGCCGTGCGCCAGCTGACAATTATTGTGTGAAACTTTCCAAAAATATGACGTGTGATGCGTCAGAGAGGCAACCGGTGCTGCCCTTAGTGGCATGGAAAACTCAACATCAGAAGGTGACGGGGCTCTGCACATGCGATGCGAAGGTCACATTTGTACGTGCAGGGGCATCCACACTGTGGGTTGATCCCAAAGAGCTCCTGCACACACAAACAGGGGCATGGAGGCTTTGAGGGGGGGGTTGCTCTGCTCAAGGCCACAAGAAGGGGCAAGCAGGCAGCTTGTGGGCAGGAAAGCAACTGGCCATGAGAAATAAAACCAGTAAAGCTCATCATGGGACCAGTCTGGCCAAAATCCTGTCCAGGAATTCCCCCCAGTGTTCAGCTTTGTGCAATGCCAGACCTGGCTTCTGCCCCTTCCTGATCCTCAGTTTCACATGAGGAAGCTGTGGGTGGGGAAATATCATTTATAAAGAACAAAACAGCACAGCTTTTGAGGTGACTTCAATTTGCTCTTGTCTCTGTTTCAGAGCAGGGCCCGCCACTCCCAGCCTATAAATCCTGATCCCAGAGGAGGCAATTGTATTCACTTAAATATATATGCATTTGTCCTGCATTCATTTCCTTTCTGAAGTGACTGGTGACATGAATTGTAATAGCTGAATATATTTTTAATGCATTTCCTGCAGATTTCTGCAAGGGAATCCAGTTCCTAAGTGGCTTTAACTTGCCACAAAGGCAGAAGACCTCAGGAGCACTGGTAATAGGCAGGGTGGGTTTTTTTAATCTACTATTTTAATGAGCTCCATCCATCTCTCTGATTAGATTAATCTCATTTATTTTAGCCAAGCCATCTAGCTGAAATCCCAACAGAGGAAATTGGGATTTTGAGTCTTTCAGGGTGAGTGCTTGAGTGTCAGGCAGCAAACTCCATAGGGACATTTCCAATTTGCCCTTTTATCACCTTGGAAATTTGTAACCCTGATGATCACATTGGAAAGGAACCATCTGAGCTGCAAGCCTGTCTGCATCACCGACAACATCAGTGATGTGCTGTGGAGATCCTCTGCATCTCTCCTCTGCCTGGTTTCAAGCAACTCCCTTAAGAAAGCAAAAGCAGCCTGGGAGGGAGGGCTCAGCTTTCCAAAAAAGCTCCCATTTTCCCATCTGGAGCAGAGTGAGCTCCATGGCTGGAGCATCCTCACCAGTGAGCTTTTGCAAACCCACCAGCACAACCCCGCCAGGCACAGTGCGGCAGCAGCAGGTGGGAAGGATCCGCTTGTTCAAACAGAAATACCTTTGGCAGTAGCCACAGCCGATGGAAGGGGAAATGGGATTTTTTTTGTCTTAAAGATGGTGTTGTTTTTTTCAGGCCCGATGAATGTGAAAGTCCCCATTTAAAGGAGTCGAGCCGGCAGTGAAATTGGTCACTGTTTGCACACCCACGCGTCAACGGAGGCAGCCGAAAGCAAACTTCCTGGTGTATCCTGATCCAAATCACCTGGGAGCGAAGCTTAGCAAGCACAGTGTACCAAGCTGTGAGCAGCTGCCCAGCTGTGGAAGTCTCTCTTTGCAAAAAAGCAAACCTTGTCCCAACAGAAGAGGTGAAGCCCAGTTGGTGTTACAGCTCCCCGCTTCCAAAAAATGAAGGAATTTGGACCCTACATGCTACAGCTTTGGCTCTCAGAAATTCTCCTAGAAGAAGGGCAATCAGGATGGAGGGCAGAAACCATCAGCAGGTGCTTTGGGAGGGTGTGGAGGGGAAAGCTGGGGAAGCCAGGAATTTTTCTTTGCCCCATCAGCCAGGAAAGCTATATTTGCAGCACCAGACAAGGTCAGGATTGTTTCTGTGTTGGATGCTGATGCAAATATGTGGGCAGGTGGCTGGATCCTGAGGAGCTCGCAGCTTCCCTGCAGGTGAATGAAGTGATGTTATCTGCCTCGTCCAGGTGAGAGGGTGTCTTGGTGTCGGGTCTGCTGTAGCCCCTGATTTCACTTTGGGAGTCCTTTGGAGAGGAGGGTGGCTGCTGTGGAGATGGCTCTGATGTGGGTGTGCAAGGTGTGTACGTGCCTGTAACACACCACATGCTTCACCAATGACTGTAGCATCTATTAATTCTCTCATCCTAAGCTGGTGCGTGACCTTTTCCATGAGGCATCCCACATACATGAGCTGTCTGTTGCCACCTCAGTCATGCCACACATGTCCGAGCCGTGGGGACTGGTCACTTTGAGCAAACCATCACCCGTCCTGCCCAGCCTCCTGTGGCCAGTGCCTGATCTCGGGGCATTTCAGACCGATCCCGTCATCCACGTACTTAGGGGATGGGTTGGTGCTGGGTAAACTGAGCCTTGGAGGGGTTTGGCTCGTGGTCACGTAGGCAGCTTGGCCAGAGCCCAGGCGTCGTGGCTGGGAGATGTCCACAGGGCCAGGGAGATGCTCCTCTTGCCATCTTGACACCCCCAGACCCAGAACTGGGTCTGGGCTCCACATGCAAAGCGCTGGTTCGCTGCCGGTGCCGCTGGCTCTGGGTAATCCTTTGTATTTGCTGACTTGACTTAATTAACGCTCGGTGGAGAGCTGAGCTCTGGCGAAGCTGCGGTACAGGGAGGCCCAAACCACACACAGCGCTTGGGGAGGGATTTTGATCAAAAAAAAAAAAGTTCAAAGGTGTTTTTGGCTTAATGCAGTTTATCTAAATTGCTTTATGTTCGTTAATCTGGATTAACACAAATGCTCTTGGAACAGCTGGCTGGGGAAGGGTTTGCTCGGCTATTCTGATGAGGACAGACTTTTCCAAAAGTGAAAAGTTTGAGCTGGAAAAAAAAAAAAAAATCCACGTCCTTTCTGGCGTTGAGTACACGCAAGCCCTGTGAACAGAGCGAGGCTGCTTTTACCCCTGCTGCTCAAGTCCAGGGGGTCCCTTCAAATTTCGTCCTCGGGACTGGTGTACCCTAATGACTTCCCTGCTGCTGGCAGAGGATTAATCCCCCCCCTTCTCTCTGGGGCGATGTGAACCCCTTTTCCAGCTGGCATACCAAAGCGGTTGGCACAATTAGTTAGCAGCTTCAAGGTAAATTGGAGGTCAAGCCCAGATTTGAAGGTGGTGGTGGGCACGAGTGTGACCCAGGGAGCCATGTGATGTGGACGACGTCCTGGAGAAGCAGGTGATCTCCCCATCCTCTCCTTTCCCCAGGGCGGGGATTAGGAGAGATTTTACAGCTGAGTGGCCGGCCTCATCTTAAGATTCGGTTTGCAATGGCTCAGTCCCCCCGGCCCCTTGTCAGGAAGGAACTTTTAGGTCTTTTATATCCATTTTGCATGTCAGCATGGCAGTTCATGCCTGCTGGGAACCCGTCCCTGGGACAGATCACCCCTTTGCATCTCTAGGGACTTTCCACCTTGAGAACAGTCAGTGAAACACCCAGTGTGGAAATTGGGACTTACGGAAGAGGATCGCAAAGCCCAGTGCTTTGAAGAGGATTGTCTCGTGCTTGTGCATTCACCTGGGATCTGGATGCACTTTCTTGCCTTGCAAAAGGCTTCTTGTGCTGCCTCGGGCAGGTCCTTGCACCTTGGATGGAGCTCAGTTTCTCCCATGAGGAAAGCAACTCTTTCCATCAGCTCCCCATGATCAAGGACGCTTCAGTGCCACGGGGAGGGGGCCAGAGACCCGCCAGGGACCGGTGGATCAGCAACACGAAGGACCCAGCTCCAGCTCTCAGCAGCCGCAAGCGGCAGCAGGAAAGTGAAGTGCTCCTGCTGAGCTGAAATGGAAGTTGTAAGCGGGACCTGGGCGCTGCCCAAAAACCAGGGGACTCCCTCCTCCCCCTGCCCCAGTACAAACAGCAGATTAACAATTTATTTGACGTGTTGCGGCTGGTTAGTTTCTTTGCCTGCTCCCCTGATCAGAGGGAATAAATGTTGCAGTGTGCAATAATGTTCATTTCAGGTGAGGGTAAATATAGAAAGGAAAACCTGCTGAGAGCGAGCCATTTATTTCTGCATTTGGAAGCCTCTGCTCATAAACAGTCAGTCATACCCATTTGGAAAATCCCAGCGTGGTTTTCTTGGCCATCCTAGAAGAACGTTTACTTTCCTGTAGGTTAAGAAGTTCGTTTTAAATTAAAAAAAATAATAATGGCATCTCACTTCCAGCTGCCCTCGGGTGTTTAGGGCTTGTTGACACACTAAGGCCGCTCTGTTCTCGTGCGAAACCGGTGCAGGATCACGGAGGAGATCCTGCAGGGCTTTCCTGGCTGGTGGTGCTGGGGGAACCTTGTTCTTTGGCTTCCCCTTGTTCCCCTGCTTGTGCTGGGCTTGGGATTTTGTCAGAACTTTTAGCTGTGTGCGGGGTTAAAACACAGAACTTTTGGGGGTGCTGGTGGGCGAGGATGGAGGGAGGTGCTTGGGGGGGGATCTTGAGAGCCCCGTGGTTCAGGAGCCGTGCCGGGAGGCTGGGGCGGAGGGATGAACTCACCACACTGAGCTTATGCTGGACCAGAAAACCTCCGAGGGTTTTTGGGAGAGCACGCCAAAGACAACAGGACGGTGCATCAAACCAGCCAACAGCCGGGGTAAGCCCGTGACCTGCAGCATCGTAGGAGGGGGCTGAGGAAGTTGGGGACCCCCCCCGTCTCAGCCAGGCCCCATCCTTCCTCAACCCCAAAAGCAGCACCGAGGAACCGTGTGGGACAGAGCGAAGCAGCCAGCTCGAGTTGGACGGCTGCCCCACGTCGGCTCTCCATGGCTGGCACCGGCCAAGCGGGAGCCAGCTCCCGGCTCTGAAGTTTTCTGCAGTCAATAAGGGTCTCTCCGTGTTTTCCGACAGGCTTTGGATTTGGCTCGGGTTTGCGTTGGTTTCCGAAGGCAAGAGGCAGTTAAGTCTCTTGGAAGAATGAATTAATTAGCAAATGCCTTTGGTCAGGTCAGTGCCCTTGAGTAGTGTGCTTCATGCTTTAAAGCAATGCCTCTGCACCCAGGTAAGCCGCTCTGAAAGGCTTATATTACCCGTAGTATTTTAAGAGCTATACATACATCATCCCAGAGGAACCCTTTTTTTAAAAAAAAAGAGAAAAAAGCCTCCCCCAAAATGCGGTGTTGACTCTAACAGTGGCATTTGTGCAAGCAACAAAATATTGACGCAGTTGGCTGGGGTCTGGCTGGGGCTTCTGGAAATAAACTGCTGCCTTGTTAAATTGTAGATGGAAATGCAAGTGGGAAAATGACTGACATCTTACACAAGGCGGGCAAATAAAATCGCTGCTTTACTACAGCGTGAAAAAACTCAGGAATTAATAGGTCTCCTTCTACTTGGGGGTGTTGGATTTATCCCCGAGTAAGATTCATAAACTATTTTAAGGAGAGAAGTGCTACTTTTAAACACACGCGTCTGGGTCCTGGAGTTAAAGTGGTGTCACTGGTGCGGAGTTAACCCTTGCCTTCTCGCGGCGTGCTGGCCCCAGGATCAGCGGCAGGCAGGGCAGGCAGCCCCGTTCTTGGCAGATAGTGCTCTCGCCGAATATATAGACATATCAACACCTGATAAATGCTATGAGTTTATTTTTGAAGGGTATTAAGTACGATGTGTTCCAACAGCATATGTCAGAATGTGTTTCAGGCCTCAACCTGAACTCTGAGCCTGATTTTACCTGTGTGAGACATAAAATGCATTTAAAATAAACCACCTGCTCCAAAGCGATGCCTGGGGTGAACTTGAAGCAGATGCACAGAGTGTTGCTGAATCTATCAGGGATGTGATCCAGTGCACCCCAAAAGACTCCTTTTGACTTCAGTAGCTCTAAGGGTATCTTTTATGGGAAATATGATTAATGAAGCTTTAAAGAGTGATCTATCACTTTCCTTTCTACCCAAAGCCCCTTCCTTCTCCACCCACATCCTGACGATCTGCCAGTTGATGTACACATGCTCATGGAAAAGCAGGACAAGATAAAAGCCATATGGAGTGTGCAGCAAGTCTGCCGGCAGCATGGGGTCCGACTCACCAGCAGCAACGACACCGGTGTAATTATACACGCTCCAGTACGATTTCCCAGTAATTATTCTGGAATAAAAGCCTGCCTATTTCTGTAAGAGCTTATGTCACTTGGAAAGCTGTTATAAATTCAGCTGGAAAAAGGGACCCTTATTCTGGGATAAGTGTGGTTAGTGGTTAGCTGGGAACGGGGCTATTCCTGGCACTGCCATCGACCTTCCTGATGACGCCGGGTAAGTCACCTCACCTCAGCGTGTGTCACCTTCTCCTGCTGCAAACTGGGAATTACAAACAAGGACCTTCTCCGCACGCAGTGTTTTGGGAAGCTTCATGACACTGGAAAAAAGGTGTCGCAGTGTGACAGGCAGTCATTTAGTGGGACTCAGTGCTTTTTTACCCACCTTGGAGGCATCTTGATAAAATTGTAGGTTGGGGAAATGAGGGATGGAGCTGGGAGCTGGCGATGGGGACTGGCTGAGTCGCTCGAGCCTGGGCTGTTGGCGTGTTACTGGGAATACAGTGTTTTCCTCTCTGTTTTTAAAAATAGTCTATTCTGTTCCAAGTTGTAGACCACACCCCTTGCTAGGGCATCGAAATGTCTTGGTTGCTGGTTTGTCGAGCCAGCTTCTTCCAGCACGCAGCGTTGGGGTACGGTACCAGCATCAATCACCCCAACTGCCGGCTGCTCTGGGTGCAGCAAAGAGGTCGGGTCCTGCCCTGGACTGGCATTGTTGTGCCTCTGGTCCTCATGGACCAGAGGGGAAGGGAAATCTCTTGATTCGCAGCATTGTGGCCTCTTCTTCCTCCAGTATCCCCACCTGATTCAATACCTGCTTCTGTAAGCCCTGAGGTCTTTCACAGGAGTTTTGCTTCTGCCTGTTGCTTCTCAGCAGCATCTTGCGTGGTCTCAGAAACCCCTTTTGGCTCCAGCATCACACAAATACGCACAGTCAGAGCTGAAGATGCAGCTTGTTCATAACATATGGCATTAAATTCATGCTACGGATGGAGAGGTCTAGTTTCAAAGTTGTTTTTTTCATTTGCACAGATAGTGCAGGGTGCCTCGCAAGCAGGAATTTGTCCGCCGAAGTGGGTGCTGCCCATGGAGCAGACGGACCAATGTGCTGATGCCGAGAGGTGAAGGGAGAGTCTGCCCCAGCACATTCCCGCGACCTCTGTCCCTGCGCGCGCACCGGAGCGGGGCTCGCTGCCGCTCTGAACTGGGCTTGAGCCAAGGAGGCAGAGGGGAAAAAGCTTTTTACAACCCATTAGTGCTCCCCAGAGCCGTTCAGCCCCTCTCTTAATAAAAGTGGTGGAAGCCACAGAAACATTACGGCTGGCCTGCAGAAGATGCTGGTCTGCAGAAGATGCCAGACCGCTGCCCGGCTCCATGTCCCTTCCCAGTGGCTTTGCCGGAGCTGCTGACCCTCCCGGCAGCCCTGGCTGCTGGAATTCCCTCCGGGAATGCAATAAGAAGCTGGCGAGGGCTGGTTCCCCGTCTGTCCCGAGCTTCCCAGCAAAATGTACACAGGAGGGTTCCAAGTGCAAATGTGTGTGTGCTAATGGGAAATGAATTGCCTCTTGCCCCGAAGCCTTGCAGCTTGAGGAAAACAACACAGGGTCTAGGAATGACCTCATATCGCCTCCCAGGGAATGTTTTGCCAGATGAAGGGGGGAGAGGCAGCACCAAGACAGCACAATGTATGTATCTCTCTCCCTGTGTAAACATCCCTGTAGCTGCAGAAACCTCTTAAAACCCCGAATGAGCGGAGAACAGCTGCTTTGATCTGTGGATGTGGTTGTTATTTTCTAAGTGCGGATCCATTCTTTTTTTAATTTTGCTTCAAATTAAAAAAATGCCTGTTGTGATCTTTTGCTTTTATTTCTTGGCTAGGGATCGGAGCAGGGTGCAGTAAATTTTCATTACTCCCCATGTAACTGTTTCAGCATGGTTGACAATTCCTCGCCGGCTCTTCATCGCTGCAGCACAATGGACCGAATCTTCTGGCCCTACATGAAGCCAAAGCAAATGGATTTTGCCCAGAAGTGCACGACGGGGAGTGGAGGCAGCGGGGAGGAGAGTCCTGCCACCTCCTTCCCTATCCGAAACACACACGTGTGCACACACAGCTTGGGTTGGCAGGGTTGTCCCGATGCCTTTGAAGGGCTCCGGCGAGGGCTCCCAGGGACGGATCTGTGCCAGCCCCACGTCGCGGCAGCAGGAGCTGGTAAGGAGCCATCGGGGCTGAAGCGCGGGGCTGTCTTGCAGGCGATTTAAGTGTGATTCATGACCCTCCCTCCAGACTCCCTGTGTGATCCTGGGAATCTCCATCTGCGTGACTTTCCCCATCTGCACGTTGGGCAAGGGGGTGGCCCTGCACTCGGAGAGGCACGTGTGCTGCCCTGGGACATCCATCAGCCCTTTTTCTACTCAGCCAGGTGGCATGCTTTTGGAAGAAAGCAAGATTTTATATATATATATATATATATATATATATATTTTTAGGGAGTTTCTGAACATCAGCCCGCTGCTTTGTCGTGGTGCTTTGCAATCCTGTTGGAGGAGTGAGACATGGGGCTTGGCCCCTTTGCTCCACATGGCATGAACCATGCTGCCACTGGCCGAGGACCTGTCTTCAAAGGCGAGATCCACCCCCCAGTGCAAGGCACTGGTTTAACTGGGAGCACTTGGCCAGAGACCCATCCCTGCCGAGGCGGTCCAGGCACAAGCGTGGAGTTTGCTTATCCCCCCCGTGCCGTCACGTGGCTGCCTGGTGTTTTGGCGTTTTGATTACATACGATACTGTGTATTTAAGACTGGCTTATGGGTGTTTATACTAATGCGTAAACCTGTAATTTAGAAGCTCAGTTATAAATCAACGTCGCTGAAGGTCTTGTCCCTCGTGCCTTGAGATCGGTCTCTAGATTTAGAAGACAGGTTAGAGAGAAAAAAAAAAAAAAAAAAAGAACTGTTTAGTTTTCCTCTGGTTATGATGATAAAGGATCATGGGATATGTCCCGCTCCGAGGTGCGGCAGCTGGGCATAGGGATCCGCCAGCATAAGCGAGCGGAGAGTTTCCATTTTGACTCTGCTCTCACAACAGCCATAAGAGAGACTCGTGTTTACATGGCAAATCCCAGCCTGGAAAGAAAAGCGGTGCCGTGGCTGCTGAGCCAATGCTTGTGGGAGGGTGGGGGCATCCCCCTAGAGACGTTCTTGGCTTGTGCCGGAACAGGGACTGCAAGGACCAGGGCCCCTTCCCATTTGGCACCACACTTGAGGAGGAGCAGCCTTCATCCCCAAGAGCTCCTGGCACAGACTAGGGCTGGCAGGAGAGCCAGGAGCCTCCACCAGCAGCAGGGCCAAGCAGGATAGCACATTCCCACTGGTGGGTCATGGTCAAGGATGACACCTCTGCATTCATGTTTTTATATATAAAATTCTTTTACAGTTTTAATAATCATTTCTGCACCTTTGCCCCTGGTTTTGCATTGCTGGTTTGATTCAATATAGCATAGGGAGATGTGCTATGAGTTGTTAGGGCTGGTCATGTTGGTGCAAGTGCTCTTCCGCTGGATTCCTTATCCAGCTGTGCTATGGCAGAGCCAGCTGTCCCTGTTGAGAAACCCCTTTTAGCCATGGTGGGCTGGAAGCTGCCTTGTCCTGAGCTGCCAGCCCAGGCTGACGAGAGCCACGCAGACTCTTCTGGCTCTGGATTCACCTGCAGCCACCATGCAAACGTGAATGTGAAGGTTGGAGATTTGTGTTGGGTGTAAAGGATGTGTCTGTGCATCTGTCCTTCAGCTGATGCTGGTCTCCTGCTCCCTGCGAAGGGGTTGGTTCCTGCATGGGTTTAGGACCCTGACGCTTTGTGTGAGGGACCCTCTGGCAGCAAGGGCCAAGGGTTATGTTGTTTTTTTGTAGGGAAAGCATCACTAGACCCAGGGAATCCTCAGCACCCTCTTGTCCAGCTGCCGTCCCTCCCATTCTCTCCACAGCAAGTGCCTTGGCTTAGCTGGATGTTTTCCATCTCCTCCAGCCCCCTTTCTTGTATCTTTAGGGGTTATTAGAACAAAAGGGGATATGAGAGGCTGCAGGGTCAGCAGGGTGGGCTGGGAGGACCCCGTGGGCATGACAATCCTTGGGGCCATGGAACCCATGTCCCTGGACAGGTGGAATCACCTCACACCTTCCTCCCATTGCCACTCTCAGCCCTATCTCCTGCTGCAATTTCCTGGCTGACAATGCCTTTCCTGACTCAGGGAGCAGGAACACCCCAGTAGAGAGAGGGTACCAGCAGCTTCCAGTGCAGGGACAGTCATGGGGTGTGGCAGAGGGTCCCCCTGAACCCCCAGGATGCTGGCTGCAGGGGGCCAGGCCACGAGAGGCTCCCCCAGGCAAACAAAAACCCCCTGAGTATTTCAGAAAGGTCTTTTTCTTCCCCCCTCCACCCTTCTCTCCAGTCCCCCCTCCCCAACTCTCCCTTGCAAACAGCAGAGCTGCTCTCCGGTCCCGCTTTCCACCAGCCCAGCACCCCAAGATGCTCCCGCAGCCTCCGAGCCCAGCCAGGTCATGCCATCCACAAACTCTTTTTTTTTTTTTTTTTTCTTCTTCTATATCTATTTCTCCTTTCCCTTTTCTTTTCCACCCATTGCCTTTTCCCATGCCATACGCCTCCCCCTGCACCCCCCCTCCCCTTGCCACCACCTCAAGCCCTCGGTTGGCCAAGGGGCTGCGAGGTGCAGGGTGGGTCTGGGGGTTGCGGGGGGCTTTGCATTGATGCATTGATCGCCCATGGTCTCCGCCTGACCTCCCTGCTCCCAGGGAAGCAGTCTCCATGGCTACTGGCCCTTCTCCTCCAGCGCAGACTGTAAATTCCTGCAGGCAAAGCCCAGCCTTGGGGGTGCGAGGGGGGGAGCCGGGAAGGAGTAACCAAAGCCAAATAGAAAGAAAGAAAGGCTGGGAGAAAAAGGGCGTTGCTTGGATGGGGCTCTCCTTTCCACTCCCCTTTCTCAGGTCCCCAGCACTAGGGCAAGGCGCCTGCTTCCCCCCTCCAGCGCTGCTGCTCCTGCTGCTGCTGCTCTCTTGCAAAACTGGAATTGGCTGGGATTATTTAAGGAAAAAAAAAAAAAAAAAAAAAAAAAAAAAAAAGAAAGAAGGAGAAGGGATCAGAGCAGCCGCCAGAGAGAGGGCGATAGAGTCCACTTTCCTCCAACTGCCCTGGGTCTCCTTCCCTCACTCTCTCCTCTTTAGCAACACCAAGAGCCCCAAACTGAACCCAGAGCAGCTTTTTCCATCAGTTCAGTTCCCTTCCCTCCCTCTGTCTCACACACAGCAAGAAGAGAGCCCCTTCCTCCTCTTGATTTCCCTTCGCATGCTCAGCCTCTTGTTTCCTTTAAAGCACTAGAAATCCCCCCTTCTTGCCCCCACTCCTCCATGCAGACTGGGATTGCAATGGGAGCTTTGCAGATTGCTGGATTTTCCATCCTTGTCTTTCTCCTCCACTCTGGAAACACGCTGGCAAATAAAGCCAGTCAAGGTAAGAGAAAATCTTCCCAGCTCGAAGGTTTGCTGTTTGATGTGTGTATTAGGCAGCCGGACCTCCTCTTTAGATCTGGGATTTTATATGCAGGCTGGAGAAATTAGCAGCAATAACAACAAATAGTGGAGGGGGTTTTAAATGTTGCTTGCAGATATTCTTGCCTGCTGCCTTTGATTGGGGTAGTTTTTTTGTAAACTCTTTAATGAGTTGCATTTCTTACACTTTTTTTTTTTTTTTTTTTTTTGGTTCGGAGTCTATTTCAAGGCAGGGGGTGCAGAACCAGAAAATGAGGGGGTGCAAACAAGTCTGCATCCATCATAGGGAAAATGTTGCTGTTTGGAGGGGCTCTGGGGGGCTTTTCTGGTTTTTGGGTTTTGGTGTCTGTGAGATGGGGTGCAGGCGAGGAGGGCTCGTTTCGGGCTGGGTTGGAGGGAAGGGGCGGTGGAGCCGGTATCTGTAACGCTGGGCGGTTGCATCTGCGTTTGTGTGTTTTACATAGGCACGGGTTGAATCTCAAATGTGTTATAGGGGTGTGGGCTGCAGAAAACTTCGGGTAGCTGAGCACAGCAAAGCCTGAAAAATACGGGAGCTCTTTCCCTATCTCTGGAAAAGAGAGGTATGTCCCATCGTTATCAACTTCAGGCTTTTCTGTTTCACCACTCCTGTACTGAGCCAGAGTTTCTCCTTCACAAGTGTATATATCTAGCTTTATGTATGGTCTATCTATACCTTAGGTTTTCTATAGCACCTCTATATTTAGCTCAGATTTTTCTCTATACACACGCGCAGGAGTGCGCGCGCACACACAAATACACACAGCCCTATGTGCATGATCCTGTTGGCTGTCTTGAAGGGGTTTTTTCTCCTTAATTCACCACTATCTATACAATCTGTTGGGTTTTCTTTTTTTTTTTTTTTTTTTCCTTTCCATAGCACTTAAGAGTATGTAAGATTTATCAAAACCAGCTTTGGCTCTTGCTATTCTAGTAGCTGCATGTTTATGCTTACAGCGAGATTAAATAGAGTGTGAATGGAATATAGGAGCGCAGGATATAGTTATAGATCTCTTGTAGGCATTAGTAATAGGTGTATTTCAGCCACGCGCATGGTCACCCCAAGCCCTGTCACTGACAAAGTTAGAAGGAATTTCAAGGCTATTGTCTTATCTGGCTTAAAGTGTTTTTAAAACAATAGACGACTTTTTGGGAGGGCAGTCTGGGCAAGCACAGGGGAGATTTTCCAGGGCAAAGGTTTGGTGAGAAGGAGTCCAGCTTCACGTAAAGCTTTATGATTTAGGCTTAGAAAGGAATGCTTAGGTTTTTATCCCCCCTCAAATTATCTTGAGTGTATGCATTGCTTTCATTTCTTATCATAATATTTATTTATTAAGGCCTTTTGGTTTCCAGTTCCATTTAAGCCTGAGCCAGAATTGCATTAAAATAGCAAAGTAAAATTCCATCATGCAGAGACTTGACAGATCCCTTCGGGGAAGGAGAGGGGTGGAGTGGGGGTGGAGAGAGGTGAGTTCAATCCTGTGCCGGGGTAAATCACCCGCCATACGCCTGGGACCGTGCTGGCTCCTCCTGGCCCCCGGCGAAGGCACTGAGCAGAGCCAGGGGGTCCGGCCGCTCTGCAGCTGGGGTGGGGGGATTATAGTGGAGAGTTAATCCCCAAAACTGCTGCTGGTGGGGGCTTCTGCAGGCTGGCGAGGGGGAGGCAACCGCAGCAGGGTGAAGGTTGGTGCCCGCAGGGGTGTGAGGGCTCTGGGCAGGGGTGGACCCGGTCTGTTTTGGATGGAGCTGTGCTCGTGGACCCGGCATCACCGATGGCAGGGAAAACCCCTGGTTTCCCTAGGAACCCCCTGTCGCCTGGTTTTCTGCACACACAAGCGTCGTTGAGCTCTTCGAAGCTACCCCATGCACCTGGGGCATGTTTCTGTAGGATATTTCTGAAAAGCATCAGGTATCCCCCCTGCATCTGCGGGGTGATGCCCCAAGGAATGGGGTACACATCACCCCTCCGCCCTCACCAAAGCCTTTGCCCCTTTGGGGACAGCCACCCTCACCAGGTGACTGTCACGGGCTGGGGACGGCTCCTCTCCTGTCGGATGGGTTTGTTTTGCTGTGATAACATCGCACCATGGGTAAGGCTTGCTGGCTCATTTCTGGCGCTGAATTACCCCAGAAAGTTTAGTCTGTAGGGAAGGAAGGATTTAGCAGAGCCGTCCGCCGGGCCTGGAGGGTGTCTGCCAGAGGATCTGGCTGTCTGCAGGGTTTATTGGGTCCGTTTAGGGCTAGGAAACCTTTCAAGAGGAGAACTGATGATATAAATCCAAATAACCCCAGGGAGGATCCCGACACACACCCAGCTGGGATGAAGTCTCTCTGCAGTCCCCATGCCAGGCTGCTCAAACAGCCCCAAGCTGCTGCCATACCCACAGCTCCCCTGGTTTTTGGACAGATAATGCCACCCTCAGTCCCATCCTGTCATCCATCAGTCTGTCTCACCGCCTGTCAGGCAGAAGAGCCTGTCCTGAGCTCCTGTTCCCAGTGGATATGTGCCCATCGTCTGCCGGCACCGGTCTCTCCCTGTGCCCTGGGGAGGATGGAGCCCAAGGGCTGGTAGATTTGCACCCTCCTCCTGTACCAGGGGGTGCCCGGATCCGGCCTTGCCACGTTCCTCTGGCAGCACCCCCGGAACCACAGACACGTTGCAGGATTTGCCACCTTTATCTGCAACCGAATTGCACGTCCCCTTGGATGGTGCCGGGGCAACAGGGCTGGGAGGGAGATGTAGCATCTCACCCCAGCACCCCAGTTTGCAGCCCCCAGCACTCCCACAGCACCAGCCACCCACCCAGTGCAGGGTCCACGGCCCCAGCCCAGCTCAGTGGTCACCCGTGGGTAAAACCAGCTCTTTTGGCTGGCGCTGCACGGCTGCGCCGGGACAAAGCCACCATCCTGCGCGAGGGGCTGAGCTCGGTGGGGATGCACCTGCAGAGCCTACGCCTCCAGGGATTATTTTTTTATTTTTTTATATTTTTTTTTAGGAGTCTAAAATTTTCCAATTGCAGCGTAGAGATGCTGTTTGATTCCCCTCCCATCTCCACCAAACCTCCTCCCCCTTGGCCTCCGCTTTCCTCTCTCTCATGTATTCACAGTGTGCGACTGTTGTGCCTGTCCCCTCCACCCCTCTGAAATATGAAATGTAAAACTGTAAACATTTCAACATACAGCAGTTCAAAGGAGATCTTTGACTGAGGGCGTCTAACGTGCCTGTACTGAGATTAAAAAGGGGAAGGGGGGGTAGGAAGGAGGGAAGAAGAGTTTTTTTGTAACTGCCAACAGGAGTATAAATATTCAGACACCTCGAGTCTTCCAGTGAGGAGATGTATTGCTGTCTCCAAACTGCTCAGGAGTTTTTATTTTTTTTTCTTTTATTTTTATATAGATTTTTCCTTTGCAGACGGTCGCACCGGAGTAATCCATTTAGGAAAAATATATGCATGAATAACCTTAACCTTCACTTTCAAAATTATAAGTCCCCCGAGAGGCTTTAGGAGAAGCCTGGGATGGCAAATAAAGTTTGCTCTGTCTTGCGGCGCTGGAGGAAGCCCGGCCAGCTGCGTTTCGGCAAGGCCGTCTTCCCCGCTGGAGATCTTGCGATTGTTGCTCCCGAAGCCAAAAACAAACAAGCACATTTTTTTAGGGCAAGGCTTGGTCAGCCTGATAAGCCAAAGGAACAACAACAGCAATGACAATTCCCCGGGGAGATGAACACGCTGATGGTGTGGAGCATCAAACCCTCGGTGGAGAAACCGCGGCTGAATTGAGCCGAAGCGAGGTGGGATGGGGATGGAGGGAGCGTTTCCAACCCAGGAGATGCTGGATCTGAGGATGGATCTGGGATCCATCGGGATGACCCAGGCTGGTGCTGGTGCTGGGGAGCTCAACCTGGCTCTGCCCTCGAGGGAGTGGGGAGTATCAACAAGGGGGGAAAAAATCCCCTTTTGGGGCACTGACAGCTTCAGGGAAGTAAAACCCAAGGCGAGGGGTGTGGAGCGGGGTCTGGGCGTGCAGCGATGGGGTCACCAGGCTGGGAACCCCCCCAGGTCCTCGCTGCGACTTGTAATCCCTCGTCCTTTATCCGCGCTTCGTCTACCAGGTCCCACCTGCTTTCAGGAGAGCTGGACGGAGGTGTGGGGCGCTGGGCTCCTGCGGTGGGGCTGCTGGGGGGATCTCACACATCCCCTCTGAACTGGGCCGAGCGCGGGCACCCGCCCAGGCACCGCCGGCACGGCATCCCCGGCACCCCCATCCCGGCAACCGGCCGTGGCCGAGCACCTGAGTTAGGATCTCGAGTTCAGATGACGCATCTTTGGCCAATTTGCAAAAAGCCGCCTGGCATAGCATCTTCCTCCCCTCTCGCCAGCTCCCGGCCCCTCTGGCCCCTCCCGGCGGGATGCCACCGCCCCTGGCCGTGCCCTGTGCCCGTCCCGCCGCGGCGCAGCACTAGTCGCCCTCGCGAGCTCCCCAGGAGAACAAATGATTAATAAACTGCACCACAGTGTCTGAGGTGGTTATTAATACCCTGGTAAAAAGAGCTACTGAAGTTATAAAGCTTTAATTTGGCATTAAGGCCGAGTGGAAACTCCGCGTGTCTGCCAACAGCTACACACACATCCCTATACAGTCAGGCTGTTAATATAGATGCCTATATAAAAACAAAGAATAAAATTAATTTGAAGGAAGAGCTGAAGCGCTTGCAGATGAGAGAAAAAGGACAGTGGTTTTGTTTGTTTAGGGGTTTCCTGGTGGGTTTTCACTTCCCTGTCTTGGCCCTCTCCTCAAATTTATCGGGACTTTCAGCCTATGGATAAAACCATCTTTTGTTATTTACTGGTTTTTTAAAAACAAAATAAGGAAGTGAGGAAAGAGCCTCGATCCAGGCTCTAAAAATATATGAGCTGTTGCTTTATCCCCCCACTCGCTGTCGTGTATCGCTGGCGGCGTGAACACTGCAGGGCAGGGCGCAAGCCTGGGACCCGGGTGCCCGTGGGCTCTGCCACCGCCTCTCCTGCTGGCCTTGGTCAAAGCCCTTCGCCTCCCCCGGTGGGTGCGCGCCGGTCCCGGGGGGTTGGTGGTCCCCCCGCTTTTGGCACGTTTGAAATGGCAGTGGCGTTGAAGCTGTCTGCCTCCGCTGCCTTTGAAATGGAGAATAAAGCTGCAGCTGGAGCGGAACGGGGCCCAACAGCCAGCGCTGGAAAATCCCACCCACAACGGAATAAAAAACATCGCCCAAGGCGCGGGGCGAGCGCCGCAGCCTCCTGCCCTTCGCCGCAAACCCCCCGGCACGGCGTGGCAGCGATGCCGAGGATGCTCTTGCCCTCTAACGAGCTCTAATTAGCCCCACAGTGTGGTGGGATGAGGAGGTGGGGCTGGGCAGGGAGCGGGGGCCACCAGACGTGGGTGAGACCGTGGGTCCCCGCCGGGACTCGGCATCTTCATCAAAACTAAATTCCCTGCTTGGTGCAAAATCCCTCAGTTCTGGGGATTTGGGGCATGATGTGCCCATCTGCGCTGTCCGGTTTGGGCTCATTTCAGGCAACTTCGGGTGGAAAGGGACGTCTTGGATTGTTTGTGCAAGAAGGGGAGTGAGGGGCTGTAGAGCTGGCAAACCCCTCCAAAAACCCGACCCAGATTTGGGACCTGGACTTCAAAAGGTCCCCCCGAGCACGGGAAAAGCAGAGAGCACCCCAGCAAGGTGTTTGAAAGAGCAAATAGGGACGGGAACATCAATAAGGATTTTTTTTTTTTTTTTTTTTTTAAATCTTCGCTTGGCTTGAAAATGAATTCCCTCACGCCTTGGCGGCAGCTGGGAGCACCTGCAGCGTGGCCACGGGCAGTTTTTTGGATGGAGAAAATTCTCCTGCGGGAAAAGCGGGCTGTCCCAATGGCAAACCTTCCCTTTCGTGGGAAAATGCCACTTGTGTTGACAAAAATGCAAAAATTTAGTTTTTCAGAGGGCTTTTTTTTTAATTCACTGCATCATTTCTGAAGGATTCTTCTTCAGAGCCAGAATTTCAGCATTCTGAAATTAGGATCTTTGCCAATCTCGGGATGGCTCCTGGGGTGCTGAGGAGGGTATTTATTCACTCTTCCCACACACACACACTTTTTTTCCCCTTTTTTTTTCTTCTTTTTTATAATCCTGTAACCTTTCAGAATGTCTCCAGCTTTGGAAAAATTACAGAGTGGCAAATTTATAATGTTTTCTTTTGTACTTTTGCTGCTGTGTAATCTTTCCAAAGTTAGAGAAGTTTTGAAGTTACAGAATGGAAAAAAAAAGATAGAAAAAAAAATAATGTACATGTGTGAGTAGGAAAGTCATGGCATTGTGTTCAGCACCACACAGACATTGTTCATTGTCTTGAGTTTAAGGATGCAGGAGAAAAAAGAAATAGAAAATAAACCCTCCCCAAAAGTGAGATTTCTGGCAGAAGGCTGGGAAATTTTCAATGATGTGATGCCTGATGGATGCTTCACGTTTTTGGTGTTTTTAGGGAAGGGAAATGGTGGTTGATGGATGGTCTGTACTGTTTGGGTGCTGGTTCCACCTGTACCTCAGGGTGGGCTCCCCGGGGTGCTGGGACCTGGCAACTCCCACCTTGGGACTGTCAGCTTGAAGCATTGAGACGTGATTTATAATTTGGGGAGGGAGGGAAGAGCCAAGGGAAGGCTCCGAACCATGCAGGGTAAGCACCAGGATTTGAAAATTCAGTAGATCTTTGGTTCAGCAGCAACTTCATTGCCATCAAGTCCCTTGATGTCCCCCACATGTCACACCCCTCCCGTCACCCACCCGAGAGCCCCCCAGGGGTGTTGGAGCTGGGAGTGAAGTCGCTGCAATGCCAAACAGCGATGGAGGTGCTTCCTCCTGCACTGAAAGTCTCCTTAAGCCTGAAAACGTGGTTGGGTAGGAGTGAGCTCTGCACTCCCGTGGCTTTTGCAGGTTTTTTTTCCACCGGTGATTATTTTCACACGGTTTTGGTTTTGTAGGATGGGGCCTTTGCAGGTCGGTCAGGGTTGCGGAGAGATGGCCGTGCCCTGGGGTGGGGACGGAGTTTGCAGCCAAATGTGAAGTTTGGCTGGGGAGGAACCAAACCTAAGCCCCACTCAGTTCCCTGAGGGGTAACATCCCCCTCTACCCCCCTGTGGAACCCTCGTGGGCTGTGAGCCTCTCCCCAGGGATGCCATGGGGTGCTGGAGTGGGCGCAGTGTGGCAGGACTGTGGTTGATGCTGTGGGTGCTGGAGGTGACGGTGCCGGCCGCGAGTGGCGTGCCAGTCCCCTGTGCAATCCCTCCGTCGTCCCCGCCGCGGTGGGTCAGCCTCCAGCTGGTGATTAATGGCCCAAGGGAGGCCGTGGTGGCCGTGGGCCATGGCTAATGTCAAATAACAAATATGAATGCGGGCTGTAAATATTTATACAATGCGCAGGCACGTGCCGCCTCCCTGGTGCAAAGGCAAAGCTCTCCTCCCCCCGGCCGGGTGACTCACATCTCCCGGCAAAAATCTGCCAGGGTGGCCGGGAGAGGGCTCGGGTCGGCTCTCCAGTGGCCGTGGCCCCCGTTCCGGCAGGGCTGCCTGCCCACCCGTGGCTTGCAGGGATATTTCATGTCTTTGGGGACGTCCCAGAGCCCTTCTGTTCTTGGAGCTGCTGAAAAGCAGCTTTTTAAAGGCAGATTAGTGCTTTGCAGCTTTCAGGCTCCTCTTTGTGGGGTACGGGGAAGTGAAGGCACCCTCAGATCCCCCTTCTCTGGTGGGACCCTCCTCATCCTGGTGGGAGGCGGTGGGGGCGAAACCCCTGGGAGCAGCACTGACACTCCCCACGTGCTCGTGGAGTCGGAGCAGGGAGCTCAGGGTGCTCGGGGAGCCCTGCCCGTACCCGAGGGGCTGTGGGTGATGCTCAGCCCCCACCTTCCCCCCCCTCCCCAGGGGCACCCAGCTGCCTTACAGCACTGCCAGGCATTGACAGCCGGAGACGGGGATGTGCCTGTGCCGGGGCACCATGTCTCCCTTAATACCAGCGCAGGGAAGGCAGAGAGCAGCCAGGTGAGCAGCCTCATACTCATAAACCTCCACCCCACACGCTCGAGGCTTCTCTGTTTCCCAAACACCATTAAAACCTCCACTCCCACCACCTCCTGCCATGGCAAACCCTTGGGCATCGCTGCTTGAAGCCATCACCGGTGCGTGGGGCTCTGGGCGTGATGTCCTGGGTACCATGGTGCTGCATCCCAGAGAAGTGGGTTGAGGGGCAAAGAGGGATGGGAGGGGGACAGATTTTGGCTGTGTCCCCAAGGAAGCCTTGATCTTTTTCCCAGTTCTTCCTCCTGCTTCCCACTCCCAGCTCCCAGGTTTATTTAGTGCGGTCCCTGCTAATTCATGCACATTCCTCCGTGCCTAAGAATAGAAAGCGATGACGATTATTTGGGTGACTGGTTGGCTCAGGAAATGGCTAATTGGAGACAGAGACTTTCACCTCTGCCTGGGCTGGCTCCAGCCTGGACTACGGGCGCCTGAGTGGTGTTTCCTATCATCAGACATGTGAAAGGGCCGGGGAGTCTCAGGGTGGCTCGTACCAGTGCGGGGACACAGGTTTGGGAGCAGACCCAGCGACTCACCATGTCCTAGAGTGAGCCCATCTCCCATTGCATCAGGGCTGGGTGCGTCGAAGCCACGAAAGAGCAGAGCAGCAGTGTTGCTCCCTCAAGCCTTTCTGGTTCCCGTGCGGGTTGAAAAACCGGAGGGCTGCTTGGTTTCATCGCCTCGAGCGATGGCTCCCGCGGGGAGATGCGGCAGGGCCCCCCCCGGCTCTCCCCATCTCTCCCTCTGCCTCTCCCCTTGCAGATGTCGACGAGTGCGTGGAGGGAACCGACAATTGCCACATCGATGCCATCTGCCAGAACACCCCCAAGTCCTACAAGTGCATCTGCAAGTCTGGCTACACCGGCGACGGGAAGCACTGCAAAGGTAGGGGCACCCCAATGCCACCTCCGGCAAGTGACAACCCCGGCAGGTCAGAGGCAGGCGGTGGCTTGTCAGCAATGTCCCCTGCAAAAAGGGGATTTGCAATGTCCTTTGCAAAAAGTGGCAAAAAGGCTCTTTACCACCGCCCATTGCAAACCTTTAGCTTTCCCTTTTCTGCCCCAAAAACTCCTGGCCTGTCAACACTGCAGTGCATGGGGATGGAGAGGAATGTGACTGTCCTTGCTGATGATAGCGGCAGCCATCAGGGTACTTCCCCTGCTCTGCAAAGAGCCGTGTTTGCAAGGCTGGGAATGACCAGAGGTACACCTGGGGCTTGTTTTAAACAAAGCTGGGCTTGTGGTTCCTGCAGGATTTTCAATCCAGAGGCTGCAGAACTGGGTTAGCTGCTAAAACATGAGAAGCTTAAAAATAAGATATAGAGATATAGAGATAGATGATCTAGATATAGATACAGAGGTAAATGAAGATAGAGGTATAGGTGTAGATGGAGGTATAGAGATAGGTATACGCAGCTGAGTCGGGCATGGAAAGGAAATGGGCTCCTTGGAGGAGCAGCACCAGGAAAGCAGGAGCCGGGTAGGAGAAAAATTCCTGGCTCTGCTCTGAGCGGGTCTGGGGTTGGGATGGGCTGACAGCAAATAGCAGAGGGATTAAAGCGCGCTCCAGGCCCAGCAGGGCTTCGCCATGGAGACAGGCTGCTCTGCCCACCGCCGTCGCAAAATCCCGTGTTCTTCCCAGAGCACTTGGCTGGTCGCCGTGCTGTGCCGAGGCTTTAAGACGGTGGCTTAGCTGGAAGTCCAGAGTCTAGACTGGGGAGGGCGGGGACGTTTTTGTGGGGTGTGTTGGGATGCTGTAGGTGATCATGGAGCTGGGGACCTGCTGGAGTAAGCAGAGACAGCAGAGAGCCCAGGGTGCAATATCAGCCGGGTCGCAAACATACTGGAGATGGGGAGCAGCACCCATGCAGCAAAGCAGCTATGCTCAGCCAGGGCAGCCCCACAGCTCTCCTGCCCTCCTCTCTCCACAGACGTCGACGAGTGCGAGCGGGAAGACAATGCGGGCTGCGTCCACGAGTGTGTGAACATCCCTGGCAACTACCGCTGTACCTGCTACGATGGCTTCCGCCTGGCGCACGACGGCCACAACTGCTTAGGTGAGGGACAGGCCCCTGGCACGCACTGGGGTGGGATGCTGGTGTGTCGCAGCTGCTCGGCAGCTCTGGCACCTTGAGACCGACCTCCTGGCTTTCTTTGCGGGGCACCACCTGAGGTCTGAACCCCCCCAGACCCATTGCAGAGCCGGGGGACTGTGGTGGCGCTCCCAGGGCAGCCAGCCAGCTGCAGAGATGTCCCGTGCCATGATGGCTTGCTGGGGACAGGATTGCTCCCCATTGCACAAGGGTGATGCTGAGGGAGGATGCTCAGTGCTGGGAGAAAACCTTGCTCTGTATGTCCATCTATTGATTGGGGGACACTGAGGTCAGGCAAGACTAGGAGGGTTGGGTTTGGGGATGCTAGGCACGAGCTGTAGCCTCCCCACAGTCGCATCCTGCTGCGGCGAGCAGCCGGGCCGGCAGCTCTGCTCCACTGCTGAAGGCAGAACCAGCCGGTGAGGCTCACCCGGGCCCTGCCGCTCGCTCTGCTCGTGCTTGAGGTCAGCCCTGCACCTGCCAAAATAGATGAGTTAATAGCAAATACGATGGGGATGGGAACCAGTGAAGGGACTGGGTAAATAATCCCCGGGCCAAGACAAACCCAGCATCTGCCTACGGAGCGGCCGTGCATCCTCCCTGCCACTTCCCACCACCCCAAACTCCATCCGGCCGCGGCGAAGCCGAAGCTCCCGGCAGAGCCCCGGGGCCGGCCGGGCTCCCCGCACCCCAGCACCCGCTTCCTCCCGCGGCACCGGCATGGGGCCGCCCGCCTTTCCCTCCGCCTGGAGCTCATGCTATTTTCTAATTAGTGTCTGCAAAGGGGTCATTAATGATCTCATCACTGGAAGGAGGAGGAGGGGGAAGGGATTATGGACACATACGCTTTGCATTAACCACCATCACCGGGATCTTTGCAGCCTCCTCGGGGAGAGGGGAGATTTACACAGCTGGGAGGAGGCGCGGGCGGGCGGCTCTGCCTTCCTCTCCCAGGGGAGGATGAGCCCGAGGAGAAGAAAGAAAAGCCGGGCTTGGCGAGCCACAGACGTCATGTGTTTACAGAGTTGGGCGGGAGGGGATGAAGGCGGCCAGGGAGTAGCTGGGCAAGGGGGCACCTGGGGGGTCAGCCTCGGCTCCCCCCTTGAGCCTTTCCTTGGCCCATCCCAACAAGGCATTTCAACCGCATTGCTTTGCTGTAGGGATGGTGCAGGTTTATCCCCTGGAGCCCATTTGACAGATGAGGATGTTGAGACCCTCTGCACTCTGGGTGGGTTTGCTCAGCAGCCACTCAGGGGGCAGCAGGAATGAACCCTGGCGGGTTCTTCCCATCCTTCTTCTCCCTCATCCTGACTGTGCTTTGCCCAGCCTCCAAGGATCCCCTCTTAGCCAAAAGAAAGAGAAGCAGAGCAAAGCAGAGGGTTATGCCCAGGCATTGCTGGCACCGTGGGTAGGGGCTGAACCGAGGTGGGTCAGGGTGCGTGCCCATCAGAGCCCACTGGCCCCCCCATTGCCCACCCTGGGCGACCTTTTGAACCAGGACAGGAATTCGAGCCCCTGTCCTGACACGGGCCCTACTGGCTTCTGCCCATCTCCGTTGCATTTAATAAAACAGGTATTAGAGCGGCGGAGTCTCATTTCAGCCATTGGGTTTGAATGGCTGCCTCCTCATTTTTGTGTGGAGCCTGAAGGAGAAGTCGCAAGACGTTAAGCCCTTGTTATAAGCAGGGGGATTTGAGGAGAGTTATTGGCATCTGCAGGACATAGCTTGGCTGGGATGAGCCTCGGAGGGAGCTGCAAGCCTCCTGCCATCGCAGAGGACATCCCTTTTGTGCCTGGCTGCAGCCCAGCTGTCAGCCCTAGCCTACCCGACGGATGCCCGGGTCTGAGATGAAGTTTTCCCCACCTCCTTTCTAAGATAGAGGGTTTATGGGGTGCTCCTGGGCTCTGCTCCCATGGCAGTTTCCAGCTGGAGCTGCAGCCCTGCTCTGATTCCTGAGCATCCCCCGGGGTTGCGGCGTATCCTGGGGCTGGGGCAGGGTGCAAGGCACCCGCGCTGCTCGGGTGTCCATCCGTACATCCATGTGTTTGCCCAAAAGCAAGAGGCTGTGCCGCTCGGGGGGGAGGGTGGTGCTGGGGGGGCTGAGGCTGGGGGCCCCCCCAGCACGTGCTGTCACCAAGCCGCTATTCCGGCGTTTCCGGCGGCCGATGCTGATGGGGCTCAGCTTTCCCCTCGGCCGCCGGCTCTGCCACGCTCGAGTTCACAGGAGGTTTTCTTTGGCATGGAGCCCCTTGTTCCCTGGCCCGACACCGTCGTCCGGCCCCGGGACCGTGGGTGGAGGGGGCAGGGGCGGCCGCGGCAGAGGTTTGCCTCTGCCCGAGCCCGGCATCCCGATTGCTCTGGCACCTTGGGGCACCCGGGGGTTCAGCTTGGGCCACTGTCCCCAAAAACCCTCTGGAGAAAGCAACAGGCTGTTACTTTTCATTAAATGAGGGATTTTCAGGGATGGAGCAGGAGCAGCCCAGGGTGAGGGCATTGCTGCTGCCACAAGGACACATCTCAAGCCCCTTCCAGCCTTGTTTTTTTAAACCAAAACAGGCACAAGGGCAGCAGAGCTGCTGGGGATTTGAGTCTCCTTACAAGTAATTATCCCTGCTCCGGGCTAAGGTTTCCCAGCTCCCCCTAATGAAGTGCAGGCATCCCCAGCCAGCAATGGGCTCAGAGGGGCTGGGAGCGGGGGACGGCTGCAGTCAGCAGCCTGGCTGAGCACCCTGGGTGCTTTGGGGGGTCCCAGGACGTGGAAGATCCCTTTCTCTGTGGTTTGGTGTTCCCTTCTGTAAAATAAGGCTGGATCCTTTGAGCGGCTCAGCCGGAGAAGCTGTATGGCCTCTGTGACCAACCCTTTGATATGCTCTGCGTTCATCCCCTGCAGCCCCAGAGCATCCCCCTTCCTTCTAGCTGGGGGATCGCGGATGTAAAGTGGAAATAATTCGCTGCATAATCACACCCGTTGGTTCCCCATCCCTTCGGCGTGCTGCCGTGCCTTGCTGATCCCCTGCTGCCTTCCCTTCGCAGACCTGGACGAGTGCTCAGAGGGCAACGGTGGCTGCCAGCAGACCTGTGTCAACATGATGGGCAGCTACGAGTGTTTCTGCCGGGAGGGCTTCTTCCTCAGTGACAACCAGCACACCTGCATCCAGCGCCCTGAAGGTTAGTGCACGGCGTCTCCCCGCCCCGGGGCACCCTCCAGCCCCTGCATTTATCGGGCAGGTCTGTCACCCCTGGCCACCCCTGCACTGTACCTGGCTTTGGGTGCTGGTGCTGGTTCATGACCCTCCTCGGTGTGGTGAATTTAAAAGCAAATTTATTACGAGCATGTTGGGAGAGGGTGCTGGGAGGCTAATAAACATCTCCATAACAAAATCCTCACAGGCCCCTTAGTCAAGCACAGTAATACCAAACAGAGGACATTAATCCTGTATCCAGAGCATTTTATTAAATAAAAGATACCTGGAGATCCTCACGCCACCCTGTGAGACTCTTCTCCTGCCAGGTCTTGTGCAGCGCTGAGCCCTTCGTCTTGTTATCGGCTCTAAATTGCTGCCGTCTGGAGCAATCTCTTAGCCAAAATAGGAGGAAATGAGAGAATTTTGCATCTCTGCTGATTTTTATCTCCACTGCTTGGCAAAGCCAGCTGAGTGTTTTTGCTTTCCTCCTTCCCCCTTCCCAGCTGTGTTGGTCCCTTCAGCTCCCCGGGGGAGTCTCGCCCAGCCCAGGCCAGCTCAGCAGCCACGGTGGCATCTCTCATGTCCCCATCCCCTGCGTGCCCAGGAGGGATGAGCTGGCTGCTTCTTCCTCCCGGTGACGCAGTGGGTGGCCCTGGGATGCAGGTGCTGGGTTTTGAGCTAATTTTTCTGAGCCAAACATATTGTTGGCCCAGGGAGGTCTGTGTTGCTTTTGCACCCCAAGATTGATCTTGTAGCTGCTACGTGGTCCCCAAGCTCAGGCTCAGGAGCGGCTGCTGAGGATGAGGGGTGAGGGGGTGAGCCTGGAAAAAGTGGAGAGCTGAGGACAATTTGGGATCCGATGTTAAAGCCTGTTCTGACTTTACTCCTGGTTCTCGGGCACTGCCAAGGCAGGAGCATTCAGTATTAGAGAGCTAAACCTCAATGTTATGGCTGTTTCCTTCCTTCTGGGGTCCTTGCCAGCTCCTTGTCTCTCTTCTCCTACGCTGGCAGGAGGCTTTTTCCTTTTCCTCTGCTCTTTCTCTTTCTCAAGCTCCCCCTCTCCCTTCTGATGCAGAGGGGATGAAACACTGCTGGGTCGGGAGAACCAGGGATGGATCCCAAGACTCCCCCGGCAGCACCATGACTCTCTCCCTCACACTGGCCAGTCCCTCCCAGTAAGGAGAGGCCAAGGGTTGGGGTTTGCCAGGGTATCCGTGCCTTTAAACGCCGTCACGCTCAGCCCAACAATGAGCAGAGCCACTGAAAGCAAAAGGGGCTAGCAGGGTCCCCACACACTGCCGGTGCAAGAGCAGATGACGATGTTGCAGGGAGAGGAAGGATTAAAGGGGGTGCAAAGCTCGAGGGCTCCCTTCCCAGGCGGTGACTGTAGGCACCGAGGGACTGCTGTGTCCCTGCATCGTGCAGCAGAGGAGGATGCCATTCCCGGATGGAACGGCCTGGGGAATCTTAGGAAAACACCATGCAGCTGTCCTGGCCTGGAGGGGAGCCAGGGCACACGGGTGCCGGGGCTTGCGTTTCCACTGGGATGTGCCAGGGGATCTCTGCAGACTGCTGGCAGTCGGGATCTGGCGTCTCTGGAAGGTGGCAGCACCAGGGGAGCAGCAGCACGGCAGCGCAGGGTCAGCCTCTGAGGTCTCTGTGTCCGCCGTGGTACCCCAGGACACGGCAGAGATGCTGCCAGGTAATAAAGAACAGCAATAAAGAAGAGGGGGAGAGAAAAGCCGCTGGTGGGAGGAGAGGCTGAGAGGGCTTGGCTGTCCCCGGCATCCCTGGGGCATCATGTGCCTGGGGGGGTCCCAGAGCAGGGCTGGGTTGAGCGTGGGGGCTCAAAGCAGCGTCCTGGCCCCCGGGCAGGCTGGAGGGGGCTGGGGGGACGGAGTGGGGCTCCCCATGGGTTGGGGGTTCCCAGCCATGGCACAGAGGCCAGGGGAGGAAGGGCTGGTGTGGTTGGAGGCGGGAGACTAATTACAGGGGGCTCGCCTGCCACTGCAATTACAGATGATCACCCTGTCCTGGAGTGGAGCCAGGCGGGATCTGCTGGGCAGGTGATGGGGTGCAGTCTGGGACACCCACAGGCTCCAGCCTGTGGTTTTTAACCCTTCCTGTGCATGCTTGATGCATCTCAGCATCCTTCTTCGAGGTGCCCTGACCCCATAAGGATATTCCCTTCCCCTCCTGACCCAGGCTCTTGGCAGCCCACAGGCTTGCAGCTCTGCCTGGTCCCATCCTGACACTGGCATCGCTTGCCCCACAGTATGCTCAGCACTGGGTGCCTGGAAAGGAGCTGACCCCCTCTCTGTGCCAGAGAAAGGCCATGAGCAGGCAGTTGCATCTCCTGCAGGGCCATCCCTGGCTTGCTGTGGGTTTTGTTAAATATCTCATAAACTCCTGGAAATGCTCCGTTCGGCATCCGCTGAACCCGGCTGTCTGCAGCTGGGTGTCCCTGCGCCCCGTGAGAGGTGGGAGGGGGGCTGTGGATGGCTCAGTGAGGGCGAAGCAGCAGCTTTGAAAATGAGAACCAGCAGCTCCCCAAACCCTCATTCCTCAGGGGCTGCCAGCGTGTAAATCCTTCCTGAGCTGTCAATCCATCCCATAGCTTATGGGCATGGCCCCAGGGCTCGTCCCAGCGGAGCAGCTCCAGGGCTGCCCCCCCCAAACCCCTTTCTTGCTCAGCTGAGCAACACCACGACCGCCTGCCCAGGGGGTCTGTAATCACAACCATGCTCACCCCATCCTCCTCATCTTCCAAAAAGGAGCTGCATCGCTCCGTCCCGCCGGTGCCAGGCAGGGCTGGTGAGCAGCAGCAGCTTCTGCACCTGCTGCTTGCCCCGGCGGGGTGGGAGCATGGTCTCACCCAAGGCAACGGGAGAGAATCAAATGTTCAAAGCTCCAGGGTGGCTTTGTCCACCTTCCCTGGCTGATTGGTGCCAAGAGGTGCTGCCCTTTGAAGCATTACCTGGCGTTATCCTGTCCCCACTAAGGTTTTCCCCTCGTTGCCCCCATCCCCCCCATCCCCATCCCACCCCAGACTGGTGCCAGCAAGCTGTTGGAGCTTTGCTTTGCTTCCTTCTCCCTTTTAGAAGGAATGAACTGCATGAACAAGAACCACGGCTGCGCCCACATCTGCCGGGAGACCCCCAAGGGGGGCATTGCCTGCGAGTGCCGCCCCGGCTTCGAGCTCACCAAGAACCAGCGCGACTGCAAACGTAAGGAGCACTCCAGGGATGGGGATACAGCCTCCTGGGGACCCCTACCCTCGTCCCCATGGTACAGACACCTCCTGGCCCTGCTGCAAATCCCTGATCCCCCCAGTAGTAATTGGTTTATCAAGCCTGAAGCCCTCTGGCTTCATTTTCCTCCGACAAGCCCAGCTCTGCCTCTGTTGCCCTCACAGATGATGCTCCTGGCATCCCACTCTGCCATGAGACATTGTGCCCTTACACTCAGTGGGCTGAAATGGCAATTAAAGGGGGTCCCAGAGGTGCAGCATCCCCTGTCCCTGTCCCACCAGCTTCACTTTCCCAAGGGGAGATGAGCAGAGAGAGTGCGATCGGCACAGGAGTAGCGCAGGAATCCTCTCCCCAGGGTTTGTGGTGCTCTCAGCCTGTCTGATCTCCTGCCAGCATCTCGCTGGCACTGCCAGGGTTATTAAATAGATATGTATGTGTTTATGCAATTATTTTTATTTTGTTTCTCATTTACTGTCTGCAGCAAACATGTAAAATCGTTGATGAAATGGAGTTTTAATCCTATGAGCCTATTTTCCCTCCAAGCTAAATTAATAGTACGCCTTGCCCCCCGGGGAGGGCTGGCAGGGATTCCCAGGAGCACCTGAGTCATTCCAGAGCTCAGGAAAGTCCCACCCTGCCCCTGGAGCAACCGGCCCACCAGTGCCCTTTGCTTGGGCTCCACTGGTGGCATTTATCAGATATGCAAAGGGAAGACACGAGAAACCACGTAACAGTTCACATCTGCCAAGATCCCGCAGGGAAAGTCGAAGGACTTTAGAAATTATCTGGGAGGGAGGGATCTCTCAGACGGTACGGACAAGGTTTTTCCAAGCTGGCTTTATGCTACTTCTTGGGGGTGGCAGGTGGGGAAGAGAGGGGCTGGGGCCCTGGGTGACGGCTGGTACTTTGCCTCCCGCAGTGACCTGCAACTACGGGAACGGGGGCTGCCAGCACACCTGCGACGACACCGACCAGGGGCCCAAGTGCGGCTGCCACGTCAAGTTTTTGCTGCACTCCGACGGGGTGACGTGCATAGGTATGTGCGAGCCATCGCCTGGCTGCGGGGACGGGGATCGGGGTGCGGGATGGCTCGTCTTGCTCCCTGGGCAGTTTGCTCTTGACCTGGTGAAGGGGTGGTTTGGGTCTTTTTTTTTCCAAGGTTTGGGGATGCGGCGTTTCCTTTCGCTGAGACTGGAGAAACTCGTTGCGTGCGTGAGGGATGCTGCGGGTACCCGCGGGATGCAGGGATGCGTCGCTGCACAAATTCAGGGAGCAAAAGTGGCTGCTGGAATGCTTGAGGGGATGTCTGGGGACAGGTCGTTTGTGCTGGGGTGCGGGCAGCGGTCCCTGCCTGCCTCCGTACTGCTGGAGGGAGAGGGGTGAGGATGTCCCCATGCTAGGAATTGTTTTTGTCACCGTCACTGGCAGTATTCAGGGAGGGACACAGAGGGGACAGATTTGGCCGCGGCGATCCGTTCCGACTTGGCACAGTGGGGCCTCGGCTCAGGAACAATTGTCTTGCAAAAAAAAAAAAACCAAAACTCCAACAACCTGACATCTCAACCACCCCCAAAACTGTCCTTTTCCTGTGTGTGTTTTCAAATTGTAAAACATCAAACAGAGATAGAAGTTTTACTGGTTTCATATGCTTGTGCTGTTTAACAGCTGATTTGATTTAAAAAAATGTTACATTCGGGGAGTGATTAAGTGCACAAATTGCTCTAGACATTTGAGTTCTTATTGCAAAATAAAAAAGAAAAAGGAATTGAAAGCAAGAGAGAGGTTTTGGCTCCCCATGTCCCTGCTGTGCTTGAACAGAAAACCCTCTGCGCTTTCCAAAGACGGCTCCGTCCTCAGGGTGAGTGGTGGAGGAGCCCCCCAAAGCCCCGGCTGCTCCCCCCCAGCTCGATGGATGCTCGGGGCTGAGCCCCCAGCAAAGCCCTCCTGCCTGCCAGCTTGGCTTCCCGCTGCCTTAATGTCACCGCTGTCACCCAGCCCGCTTCCAGGATGAATCCCAGTCCCTCCTGGCTGCTGGCGGGCGCTCGCAGCCCCTTGTCCCCCGCCATCCTCGTGTTTGCTCCCGCGGCCGCTGTATCCCGTCCCACCCGCTGAGGACCCTCCCGTGGGGTTGTTGCTGTGCCCGGGGTGGGGAGCGCTCCTCCGACGGGGACTTTGGGACCCCGGGGTACGTCTGCTGGTGCGTTTCTCCAGGACGGAGGTCCCTGCGCGTGTGGTGTCTGCATTGGTGCGAGGACTCGGGGAGTTTTGGCACTGAAATGATGGTCCTGACCTGCTGGGTGCGGGGCTGGGAGAGCAGCTCTCCGAAGCATCTTGTGATTTGGGGGATGCTCGAGAAGGGTCTGTTTGCCGGAGGGTCTCAGCTCTCGGGCCCTGGGTCCCACAGAGGTGAGGGTGGGATCTGGGGGTTTCCAAAATTGCTCATCCTCATGGCCTTGGTAAAATCTCCCCCTTCATCCCCACGCCGTGCACTGTATCTGCTGGGGAGGCATCTCTCACCGGAGCCAGTAAACCCCTGTGAGGTCTCCCCTTGCCCACCTTCCCCGGGGGGAAATCAAACACCATGATGGAGGATTTTAGGAGCAGCACCCGCCCAAAACCCACCGCCGTGCCTTTCGCATCCCTTTTGGGTCTGCAGCCCCTCTCCTCAGGAAGGGGCCCGCCCGGCTCCCGCATCCCCCAGGGGATTACCGGCCCCCTGGCCCCACCATGGGAACACTGTGGGATTGTGCTCCAGCCACTGGGAGCTGGCGGCGGCCCCGCGGGGATGCCCGGCCGGCAGATTTATGGCCGAGGTACCTGCTCAGATATTTATAACCACCCTTTCTTGTTTTACAGCCAGGGCTCAGAAAACAGCCCTCCCCCCTCCCCGGTGCTCCCTCGGCCGCCCCTTCCCCATTTCCTCTGAAATATTTCATCATTTCAAGGGGAATAAAGTTTCCAGCAAGGGGAAACGCAAACTCGCTCCCCGGGCCATGGGCTTTGAAATTGTACGCGGTGCGTTTGATGGGCTGCCGGGACAGGCCCCTGGTCCAGGTTCCCTTCAGATCACACCACGCGGCAGGAAGCACGATCAGCCCCTTTGAATGACAGTTTCATTAGGCCACGGCCGGTGTTTTTCATTTTTCCGCTTTTTATTGCTGCTTTTAAAAATGCAGATAATGAATAACATGCCTCTGAGCAAAGCAGGGCCAGCCCTAATGGCTCCCAACATGTCTGCAGGCTTGAGGGGGAGGGGGATCCGGGAGGGGAGGCTGATGACCTTATATATTTATATTTATGCTCAAAAAACAGCCTTTTTTTTTTTTTTTAAAAAAAAAAGCACATAAAATTGCCCTCCAGCAGTCTAGGGTGCAGCACCCGTGGAGACATCCGAACAAGGCTGATGCAGATTTTGTCTTTCCGGGAAGTTTTGCAAGCCAGGGCATCATTGCAGCCCCCTCCTGCTGATATTTGGGGTGCAGCAGAGCTGTCACTGCCCCCCAGCTTGTGATGAGCACCGGCAGAGCGGGAGGTGGTGGATGGGGAAGAACTATGGTTAGATGGAGAAGGAAACTAAACCCAGCTCAAGTTTTATGGCTGATTTCCTGACCCGCACCCAGACGCTTTGCAGCAGCACTGCTGATGCTCCCCAGCTTTGTGAAGCCGGCGGTGCCGGGAGCAGGAGCTGCCCCGGACCCCACTGCTGGGTCAGTGCTGGGGACACTGGAGCAAAGGGACCGCGGCGTAGGGGAAAACAAGGCACGGGGACACGAGGCCATGGGCGTACCACCCACGCACACATTGACCTCTCCGAGGAGGCTGCGGTCCCTGCAGAGCCTCAGAACCCCATGTCCCGGCTGCTGAACCCTTGCCCTCAGCCCGAGCCCCCGCAGACAGCCCAGGCACACCCGGGGACTGTGTTTCCTTTCTTTTCCCCTTCCACTGTCCTCCCCCCTGCACGGACCCGGCGTCGTTTCTCATTGAGCGGGGATGCAGTCATCTCTGCTCAGTCCCATGGGTGATGGGCTCCACGTGCCCCGAGCACCCCAGTCCGGGGGGGGATCTCTAGTTTCAGTGCAGCACTGCCACAGAGCTCTGCCACAGGAGCAAAAAGAAGTGCTGGGATACCTTATCCCTCCCCCAAAATGACTAGGATGAAGGAGGGACATCTCCCAGCCATGGATGGCTAGTGCCAAGCAGAGTTTCCTCTGCAGGGCAAAACTCAAGCTAGTTTTTCAAGGCAATCCCCCAAAGCGATCCCTGGGTGTTTTAGCACCAATTTTGAGGTCTGCAGCTTTTCCAAGGCTGCTCCCAGCCCTTTCTTGGCCATTTGTCCCCCCCCCCCAGGCTCCCATACGCTCCCTCGGGTACTCGCCCCCCGCCCCCGGCGCTGTGCCGTGCCCCGCTGGGTGCACTGCTGCGTGGGCGAGGCTGAGCAGCCCAAGCGCGCCCCAAATTTGGGCTCACCGCCAGCTCGAATGCGAGGTGGTCGCCTCCCCGAAGTCCATGGCCACGCAGTGTCCATACGGCTCCTCTCAGGGACGCCACCCTCCCCGACAAGTCCTGGTTTTGCTCCGGCGAGGGCGAGGACCCGATTTCTCAGACTAACGGGCTGCACTAACGCTCCTCGTAACGCGCTTCCTCCCTCTCACATGGGGCTGCGGCCAGCCCGATGCAGAGCACGAAACTGGAGGGGGGTTTGGTGAGGCTGCGGGACACGGGATGCTTTGGACAGGGTGATGGAAGCTTCCATAGCACCGGACCCAAACCTTGGGGTTTGGCTTTTTTGGGAGGTGGGGGGAGAAGAAACCCAAAGGGACAATTTCCACCAGGCTGGAAAGGCAGCGGAGTTGAACCCGTTGACGTGTGACACCAACCAAGCTCCTTGCTGGACACTGTTTCTAAATCACTTTTTTATAATGTTAAACAGGGGAGAGACACTTCCAGCAACACGTTATCCTTGAGACGTTTTCTAATGGTAAATATTTTTGTTCTCTATCTCTACAAAGGGGTCTAACTGTAGACGGTCTCTCATCTCGAGATCATAACCGGGCTCGGGGGGCTGAGCTGTCGCGCTAACCGCATGCCTCACTAACCCTGTCCCCTGCTGCTGCTTTTAAACCCCGCAGAGCCAGCCTGGCCTCGGGCTGCCGGCGGACTTTGCTTTTGGGGACAGAGAAAGAAACACTCCTCTGTCTGCGCTTGCATGAAGCGGGGGCTCTCGCGTTGCTTTGGTTGGTCCAGCCCGGTGCAGGGGGTGATAATCTGCTTTCCAGTGGCTGTGGGCAATGGTTATCCCCCCCTCCTACTGCCACCAAGCAAGCCCACGAGTGGTGGGCTGCTGGTGGCTGCGTGATGGGGATGCTCGTGCCCATCTCTGCGCTGTGCACTCCCAAACTTACCCCTTCCCAGAGCCCACCCGCTCGTGGACGGTCCCCTCTGTGAGTGTGGGGACATTCGGGGTGTCCCAGGCTTTGGCCCAGCAAAGCTGCTAACCGTGCTCAGAGGCACCCAGCCCAGGCCTGCAGCAAATTGCAGAGTTGCAGCAAACCTTTTATCGGGCTGCGCACCTAGGCTGCTTCCCCAAGGATTTCTTTGCAACCCCCATCAGGTCTCTAAGCCCTTCTTGAAGGTAAGGCAATGCCTCTGCTCTGCCAACAAGGAAACCGAGGCAGTCTGAAGGTGCAGCGACTTGTCTGTGGTGGGGAATCTTGTTCATGGACGTGCTGAGTTCATGCAAACTCCTGGCACATCCAGGAGGAGCTGGGGGTGCGTGGCTTGGTGAGCTCCGACCGAGGCTTTCGGGGGGGCTCTTCAGAGTCTTTCCCACAGGGGTGGGAGAAGGGGGGACCCCCAGCTCTGTGCCATCACCATGCTCCAGCCAACCCGGCTGTAATCCCTCCGATTACCGCGCAATTATCTCCTCAGGCTCGCGGGATCGCAATCCCGCTGCGATTGCCGCTTCCCGGGAGCGTGTGCGGGCCGGGCGCGGCGGGGGCACGGGCAGGGGCTCCACCGGTCCCCGCTGACGGCCGGCACGGCGAAAGGTGCCAAGCAGGGCGAGGATTTCCAACGGCACGGCGGTTGGGGAGCGGGACCGGAGCTGGGATGGAGGAGGGTGGGAAAGAGTGAGTGTGTGTGCGTGCAGGCTGCTTTGTCTTCTCCCTCCCCAAGCGTGGAGGCCCTCGCCAAAGCCCTGTGTGGTTGGGTGAGTCACGCCGGCTCACGCCAGGCTGGGAGCAGCCCCCGGGCTGCCGGCACCGCCGAACAATGCCGCTCTCCCGGGGCCCCGCTCCCGCGCCGCCCAACCTCTGCTGCCTCACAGGTACCCCAGCAGCCCCCGACGAGCTTTTTGCAAGACTGGTCCCCCCTGCCCCGCTCCCTGACTTTGCAAAGGGGTTTGTGGTGGTGCTACAGCCACGCTGGCTCAGCTCCCACCCCCGACGTGCGCCCAGGCAGCGGCCGCATCCTGCGTGGGATGGCGGGTGGGATTTGCTTTACATCTCAGCTGAAATTCCCAAAGGTGCGAAGGGGCTGGGAGGGGAGGTGGGTGCCGCAGCGCTGGAGGAGGCTGTGAGCACGGTGAGGCACTGCACTCCCCAGAGACCCCCGTCCTCCCTGGTGCAGCCGCTCTGCGGCTCGTCAATCCCACCGAAAGCAGCGCCCGTGCCGAGCCCATCATCTTATCTCAGCGGTGACCCTGTTAAATCAATCCTCCCTGGGCTGCTTCTGCATCAGCTGCTGGAACAAAGGCTAGCGTTAAATAATTCATCGGGCTTCCAGAAAGTTTCCCTTCGGTGCGGTGTCACCCTCACCACGCTCTTCACCCTGGTGATGCCAGGGGGGGACGGTCCCGGCGTGGCCAGGCTGCATGTGGCACGAGGACCTGGCTGGAGGAATAATATCTGCAGAAATCCCTCCCTTGCCGTTAAGTTTTGTAATTGTGCTGGCTATTAATTTCGTAAAATGGTCCCTTTTGTTCTCTTATTATGGGACATCATAAAAATAGCAGCAGCAAGACGAGCACAGAGCGATCCCAGCTCCCTCACCCTGCGGCAAATGGTTGGATGGTTCAGTCATTCCCACCCCATGCGGTGCTTGCAAAGAGCAGGAGAACCTGGGATTTGCTCTTTCTAAGGAATTTCTTCAAGGCATTTTCATCTTGGGTTCCTTGAAGCCCAAATGCCTCATTTATCCAAGCAACCATCCTTCTGAAAGGAATATTTTATTATCCTTTGTGAACAACTTAATGCACTTCAAACCATTGTTCTGGTGGTTAGGACCAAAATTGAGGATTGATCTCACAGGGAAGCTGTCAAGCTGAAAATGCTTCATTTAAATTAGTGTCCCTTCTAGTCCTACCAGCAACAGCTGACTTTGATAATACTGAAATAATTAGCATTTTTTTTTAAATTGGATTTTTTTTCCACTGATGCTGCCTGCCTCTGTGTGTGTGTTCTAATTATACGAAGCGTCTCCCAGATTAGCCCGTGACACTGGATGGGCCAGGGTGCCTGAGCGGCGGGTGCTGGTTGGGGACTGGCGGTTCAGGGTGACCCGTGGCTTTGTGGCTCGGTGGCAGCAGTGGCAGTGAGGGGCCAGGACTCGCCCCCCCATCCCGCTGGGGGACCGGGGCTGTGCACCTGCATCCTGGGGAGCCGCAGCCTGGGCACCCCCCGGCAAGACCCGGCTCCGGCTGCGTTTTGCACAGCAGGCGCTGTGACTTTGTCACTTGGAAATTCAGTTCCTCCTCGGTGGAGCTGCCACAGCTGGACTCCACCAGACCCTGTTTTTGGGGGACACGCAGCCCCGATGCCAGCGTGGAGGCTGAGCGTGGTGGGATTAATCCCACGGAGCCACCGTTCCCTCCATCAGCTGAAAAGCTGACGCGTTTCAGGAATGAAGAGCCTCCATTGCACCACCTCTGTTTTTCCCAGCTGTTTCACAACAGGCAGCGGCTCTGCCCGCATGTCCTTGCCTGTGTCCCCAACCCCATCCTCCCCAGGACAGCCGGGTGCTGCTCTGCTCCCCGCCTGCAATTAATAAAGCATTCTCTGACGAGGGGACAGGGCTGTCCCCACTCCCCTCTCTGCCTTAAATGCAGACACCCAGTAGATAAGAGCAGGTTGTTGGAAGGCGGGAGGGTTGTGCAGGGGTTTGGACGGGAAATTTGGGTGCTTTTTCCTCTCTTAGCGCTGCCTGCAACATGGGATGGGTCACACGCACCCTTATTTCACCTGCAAAATCCCTGGGGAGCAGCACCCGGGTGTGTGGCGGGGCAATGGGACGGCAACAAGCGCCAGGTTGTCCACGGAGGTGGAAAAATGCTGTGGGATTGCCCAACGTTAATGCTTTACCCCCGCCGGCCCTTGCGATCTGTATCCGGGGTGTTTATTAATTCAGGGGCTCCGTGACCACGCTCTGGCTGTGTGAAACGCCGAGGGTGGTTTCAGTGGGCTCTGCAGGGATGTTTGCACCTTCTACCTCTCCCAGCCTGTGCTGTGGGGTCATTTGGGTGACGTGGGGATGCCTGGGTGGCATGGGGACATCTGGGTGGTTTTAAACACCGATCCCTGACCCCGGCTGCTGTGTCTTCTCTCTGTGCAGAGACGTGTGCCGTGAACAACGGGGGCTGCGACAGCAAGTGTCACGACGCGGCCACGGGCGTGCACTGCAGCTGCCCCATGGGCTTCATGCTCCAGCCCGACAGGAAGACATGCAAAGGTAAGTGGGTGCAAGCAGGGCCAGGGTGTTCACTGCTCACCCTTGGGTGCCTCAGACCCCCCCCTCTTTGTGTTCTCGGTGCCCTTACAAAAGGCTTGGGTTTAGCTTGGCTCAACATTGCCCTCAGCATTCTCTTGCTTGGTGTTTGCATCCGTTGGGTGGGGACAGGGATCACTCCCAAGCGCAGGAGCTCAGCCGACCTTGCTAAAGGCATCGTGGTTGGCCCCGCTCCCCCCGGGAAGCCTTTGGGGAGGAGGAAAGGGGGGTCAGGTCAAGGCAGAGGCATGGCATTTGTGGGGCTAGAGGGTCCCGTCCTGCCTCACTTCACCCTGCTGCCTCAGTTTCCCCACGGGTAGGGGCTGGGTGTGCAGGAAATCCACAGCTGCTCTGGGGATTGGAGATGCACGAGTCCCTCTGTGGTCACCATCCAGCTGGGTCCAAGCACCGGGTCCCGATCAGGGGAGGACACCACGGGATGCCACGCGCCTCTGCACGCTCCCCCCCGGCCCCCCCATCCACCTGCGTCTGCAAGGGGCAGAAGTCCCGACTGGTTACCCCAACCACCCCAAACCTCCCCCCGACCCTGGCCAGGGGGACACCGTGACCCCAGGGCTGGCCGGCGCCTGCGTTGTGTCTTTTGGCACCTCCAGGAACTTGACCCCGCTTGAAAGGAAAAACCCGTCCCGCTGCCGGCTGCCTGTCTACCTGCTGACTGCTTCCAGAAACCCCCTGCCCCCTGTTATTTTATCAGAGCATCCCTCCCCCCCCACCACCCCCTTCTCCAATTCTACAGTTTCCAGGAACGTGCAATAACCCGGAGCCACGTCCCCTGTGTCTGGGGGTTTTATTACGGCTGCGGGCTGGTTTACAGCTCGCTCCCTCGCAGTCGTAAAAAGAAAGCCCCAGCCTCAGAGAGGCAGAGCTGCCGCCCCGGCGCTGGCGGCTGGGGGATGGAAGGATGGGGAAGGCAGCTGCCTCTTCCTGGTCTTCTTCTATTTTACAGGTCATTTCCTAGCAGTAAATTTTGTGATTAGTGGAAAAAGGAAAAAAAAAAAAAACAACACCCAAAAAAACAGGTCCCAGCCTCATTCCAGGTTGTTGGGGCTCTCTGTAGTTACTGTGCATCATCATTTTTAGCTTTGTTTATGAGAGGAGGGAGATGGCAAGCAGAGAGGTGAGGTTTGAAAAGTGTTTATTTTGTCGAGCGGCTGTTGAAGGAGGGGTTTCCCCCTCTGGCTTGCTCTTTCCTTCTGCTGCTCCTGGCCCCCCAAAAGCAGCCCCCAGCCCAAACCTGTGACTCTGCAGACTGGTCTGGTGCTTTCCCCCAGCTGTGAGGCTCTTTCAGAGACCCTGGCTCTGCTCTGAGGGATGCTGAGACCTGCAGAAATTAAATGTTTTTCACAGCTTCCAAGGGGAGCCGAGCCCAGGAGCCCTGGCCTGCACCGTTGTCCCCATTCAGCTCCCCAAATGCACCCAGATAAAACCAGCAGTCACATTCCCCCAGTGACCATCAGAGCCCAAAGGGTTTGCTCCGTTTGCTGGTTCCTGGTGGGGATGGGGTCTGGGGTGGGGGGAGGACCCCGCTCTCCCAGCTGCACATCCCAGCTGGGGCGTGACACGTGTCCCCTGTCCCCACCAGACATTGACGAGTGCCGGCTCAACAACGGCGGCTGCGACCACATCTGCAGGAACACGGTGGGCAGCTTCGAGTGCAGCTGCAAGAAGGGCTACAAGCTGCTCATCAACGAGAGGAACTGCCAAGGTGAGGGGCAGCAGGACCCCCGCACCCTGCCCTGCCCAGGCCCATCACCTCTCCCTGCCCTCCGGCGTTTCTCAGCCCTCCCACGGTTGCTGCTGAAGGAGTGCTGGCCCGGTTACTCATTCCTCTTTGCTTTCCTCTGGATTGCGTACATCCTTCGGGAGATTAGTGTTGGATTTGGGTTCTGGTCTGGGGCTTAGCCCTTTGATCTGCAGAGCTGGGCTGCTGTCCCAGCCCTGCTCCCAAGTTGGGGATTTCTGGGCTCTTCGTGCACCAGAGTTAAAGCCAGCGATTAGGCAGATGCCAGGTAAAATCCTCCAGCCTTTCTCAGGACTGGGATTATGGTCATAACGTTCCCTGCAGCCCCGTGGGCTGGGACACAGCTCTGCCCGGGCACAGCAACCATCCCCACAGGCAGAAAGCACAGAGGCCTCTGCTCCAGAGCACCCATGCCAGGGGACCGGGCACCCCAGCAGCACCCCATGTGTCCAGGGAGGGCACCCTGAGCTCAGCACCCACCCTGGCACCTTGGGGCTTCTCCCAAGCTTCTCTGCTTTATTGCACAAAGTTTCTGCTAGCGATCCTGCAGCAGCACGACCGTAGCTCCCTGCTAAAGCACTCGCACTGCCGCACCGTCTGCTTCCTTCCCTCTCGAGACGCCGCCGTTTTCCTGGGCCAGGTGATGGGAAGAGCAGCAGGGACATGCCCTGCCTTGCCTCTCGTCCTCCACCACCCACCCCACGGCAGGGACTGGATCATGCCCTGCTCGGGGACATGCCATTTTTGCAAGCCATCAAAGCTGAGCAAGGATTTTGGTGGCTTTGGCAAAAGAATTCCTCCTTCCCCCATCTGTCGGAGGTCAGGAGGAGAGGCGGAAGATGCATCCTGCTCACTCCACGCTGCTTTTTCCACCTTTTTTCCCTTGTCCCAACATACTCCTGCACACCCTACCTAAACCCAGCAGGTTTAAATGACCCGGCAGGTTGCTGGGCCATCCCGGGGGGAGCACAAGGCTCTACCCCCGCAGCCCGCAGCTGATGCTGGCACGGTGGGTGTGTGTGAGCCCAAGTGCTGCCTCCCGAAAGCGCACGGCTGGGGAAGGAGGGGGCTGGTGCGCTCCGGGGCTGCGACCGCTTTCATCTCCGTCCAGGTTCTGCGCTCTTGGGAGTTTGACGTGAGCGCGGCAATTAACTTAATGAAGCCAATGAAATGATGCTCAAACCCGCCAGGTTGGGTTCACCCGCCCAGCCAGGGCCTCCCTGCCCCGGCGAGGTGCCCCGCGGGGCCGAGCCGACATCGCTGGCACCGTCCCCGGGGCAGAACCTGCCCGCGCAGCATCCCGCCCTGGCACGGAGCAGAGCCCTGGCCGGGAGGCAGCCAGGGGCTCTCGCAGCCACCCCGTTCCAAGGACACGGTGCTGGTCCTGCTTTGAGGTGCAGAGAGGCTGCAGGAGCTTGTGAGGAGAGATGCTGGTGCAGTGGGCTGCTGCTCCCATGTAGCAGCAGCTGGAGTGGGCAAAGAGGGAGCGTGGAAGCAGATGGGGAGCACAGGGTCCCCGAGCACCCCAGTGCAGGGTCCCCGAGCATCCTGGTGCTGCATCCCCAGAGCATCCTGGTGCTGGATCCCTGGAGCATCTCGGTGCAGGATCCCAGAGCATCCCAGTGCAGCCCCCAGCTGGCTGGAGCAATTGGAGCCAGAAGGGGACAGCCCTCATGCCCAGGGCTGCCCCTCCACCGTGCCAGCTCTCACCTCTCCCCGTTGCCTTTCCCTCAGACATTGACGAGTGCTCTTTTGACCGGACCTGCGACCACCTCTGCATCAACACCCCCGGCAGCTTCCAGTGCCTCTGCAACAAGGGCTACACGCTGTACGGGCTCACCCACTGCGGAGGTAGGGCCGGCTGGATGCTGGCAGGAGGAGCCCATCACCCTGCTGGGTTCAGGTCCTGGGGGGGCACACGGGGCACCCAGGGATGGGGCAGCCCCACAGCATGGTTGCTGCGGGACCCCCGGGGATACCCCTCACCTCAAGGGCCCACGGGGAGGGTCGGTTCCCCACGTACCCCAAGCTGGGGCCAGGCTGGGAGGGGGCTCGCAGGCAGACGCTGGTGTCTGCAACTTCAAACAGAGCGACAGGAACAATTTGCGACTTGTCTGCAGCGGGAGAGAGGGAGAAATCCCCGCCGGTTTTGGCAGGGAGCTAGGACGGGGTGGGAAGGGAAACATCAAAAGGGTTTGATTTAAGTTTCACAAGGCAGATAGCTCCCAAGGGCGGGGGCGTGCGGCGCCCCGGGAAGTGGGGAGGCAGATGAAACACGCTTCGGCGGGGGTTGCCGGAGCGTGTCGCGGCAGCGGTGCCGTCGGCCCGGTGAGACGGCAGCACGAGGTTGGGTGCTCCGGTGCTGCCTGGCTGGCAAGGGTGGGCAACACTCCTCATGCTCCCAAAATACGCAGCCGGCGTGAGCCAGCGCAGCCCCCGGGATGCTCTCAGTGGGACCCCGCAGTGGAAGGGTCGCTGGCTCCCACCGATGCTCCCAAGGAAGGGGAGATGGGCATGGAGGGGTGTTTGAGGGGCAGCTCCATGCCTGGCTGCTTCCCACCTCTGCCCCTGCTTGTGCCTGGAGGACCAACCCCTCATTTCAGGCCAGGGCAGAGGGTCCCCACCGCGGGGAGAGGGGCCAGGGCTGCCGAGCAGCTGCCTTTTGAATTCGGCTGCTAAGTGCTTCCATGTCGGCTCCGTCTGCTGCCCCCCGCAGCTCCCCAGCCCGCCGCGGGGCCGGGGCCGGGCTCAGCCTGGGTGGGCTGCCCCCGTCACTGCCCGGCCCGTGGGGACACCGGGAGCCGGGGTTTCCCTCATCCCCCCATCTCCCGCTGAGCACGGGTCGTGCAATTTATCCATCCAAAATCACAACCCTGAGACAGCGCAGCGATTCAGTGTCAGAGCCCCGGGGGGAGGGCAGGTCTTGCTGCCCCTCGCCCACCGCCTCTCCCTTCTTCTCCACAGACGTTGATGAATGCAGCATCAACCGCGGGGGCTGCAAATTCGGCTGCATCAACACGCCTGGCAGCTACCAGTGTACCTGTCCCGCTGGCTGCAAGCTGCACTGGAACAAAAAGGACTGTATAGGTACATTGGGGCAGGGCACACCATGGGTGGGGATGCTCCTCACGGCCCTTCCGTCACTTGGGGCTGTTGGGATTCAGGTCAGAGCTGGGGGAGCTCAGGGGTTTTGGGGTGTCCTGGTGCAGGGATGCTATGGGACAGGCTCCCTCTGCCCTTGGTCATCTCATTTCTTTTTTGACCATGCTTGGGGCTGACCGTGAGCTTCTGCACTGGCAAATATTCCTAAAGGAGCTGTTTTCATGGCCCCAGCCATGCCCTGGTACCCAGCTGCCTCCCCTTTGTTGGGGACAGGCTGCCCGCCGCTAAAAGAATTACAATCCCAGCAGTCACAGCTCACATCTCCAAGCAGGAGCTGGGGGAGGTGGGATGCTGCTCCCGGGTCCCCATGCTGTGCACTGGCACCCTCTCCTCCCTGGTGAATCCCACCCGGGACCTGGGAGGGCGCAGGGGTCCCTCACAGGTCCCCAGGCTGTGCCAGCCACGGGTGTCCCTGCTTGTCATCACCAGCCGGCGCGTGTCCCTCAGAGCTGGTGAAATGCCTGCCAGGTTCGGTGCCACCGCGGGCCACCCTCACCTGCAACAAGACGGGCAAAAAGGACAGCTGTGCCCTCACCTGCGCCTCCAAAGCCCGCTTTCTGCCAGGTACCAGTGCCACCACCAGCACGGGCAGGGGGGGTTCCCATTTCCCTGCATGGCCCAAACTGGGAGGGAGACCAGCAGCTGCATAGCCAGGGTGCAGAGCACCCAAGTCGTGGCCATGGTGAGGGAGGGAGGTGGTTGCTTGGGGGGGGCTCATCCCTGCGTGTAGATCCACGGGATGGATTCCAGGTGCAGGATCCCCATGGAGGGGTGCTGGGCATCATTCCCCCCTGCAGTTCAGCTGTGCCTCCCTACGACATCGCAGGGACCGGGCGGCTGCCCCGACATCCCCCAATTCCCATTCCTCCATCCCGCAGAGTCAGACAGCAGCTACACAGTGAGCTGTGGGACCCCCGTCCTGCGGCAGGGCGGCCAGCAGAGACCCTCCAACAGCAGCCAGCAGTGCCTCGGTAAGGGGGGTCCCGGGGTGCCCACGGCCACCGCTGGCCAGGCTGCCCTGCGCCAGGGTTGTTGAGCGCCCGCCTTTTCTTTTAGAGACTGTCGCTGCGCCAATCAAACAAAAAGCTTCCTTCAAGATCAAGGATGCCAAGTGCCACCTGCACCCGCGGGCCAAGGGCAAGCAGGATGAGGCGGGGAAGGCTGGGGCGCAAGGTGAGGTGTGATGGCAGGGGGGGCGGCGGGGATGCCCGTCCCCCCCAGGAGGGATGGGGTGCTGACTTGTTCCCCCCCACGTGCAGGTGGTTCGGCACCTTGCTCCGACTGCCAGGTCGCCTTCGTCAACCTCAAGTGTGACTCGTCCAAGAAGGGGAAGGGCCGCCGGGCTCGCAACTCCTCCAACAAGGAGGTGACGCGCATCACGCTGGAGTTCGAGGCAGAGATCAAGCCGGAGGAGATCACAGGTGGGCACAGAGGTGGTTTGGCCCGTCTTGGGTACAGGTGAGGGTGGTGGGACCAGGGGGATGGTGGTGGGACCAGAGGGTTGGTGGTGGGACCAGGGTAGGACCAGGGGGACGGTGGTAGGACCAAGGGGATGATGGCGGGACTGGTGGCATGGTGGTAGGATCAAGGAGATGATGGTGGGACCAGGGGGATGATGGTGGGACTGGGGGCTTGGTAATGGGACCAGAGGGTTGGTGGTGGAACCAGGGGGATGGTGGTGGGACTGAGGGGATGGTGGTAGGACCAGGGGGACAGTGGTGGGACGAGAGGATTGGTGGTGGGACGAGAGGGTTGATGGTGGGACCAGGGGGATGGTGGTGGGACTGTGGGGATGATGGTGGGACTGGGGACATAGTGGTGGGACCAGAGGGACGGTGGTGGGACTGTGGGGATGGTGGTGGGACCAGGGGGATGGTGGTGGAACCAGTGGGATGGTGGTGGGACCAGAGGGACGGTGGTGGGACCAGAGGGTTGGTGGTGGGACCAGAGGGTTGGTGGTGGGACCAGGGGGATGGTGGTGGAACCAGGGGGATGGTGGTGGGACCAGAGGGACGGTGGTGGGACCAGAGGGTTGGTGGTGGGACCAGGGGGATGGTGGTGGAACCAGGGGGATGGTGGTGGGACCAGAGGGACGGTGGTGGGACCAGAGGGTTGGTGGTGACACCAGGGGGATGGTGCCATCCTTGTGCAGCAAGGAGAGCCAAACCAGCCTTCATCCCACGCTGGACTGGGATGTGCTGGACCGTTTGGGAGATGGTTTTAATCCTGCTGGGTTTCCCTCTCCGTCCCTCCCCTCTTACTGCACCCCTATTCCCCCCTGCGCCCCCAGCCAGCTGCAACCTGCACTGCCTGCGACAGAGAGTGGAGAAAAAGCTGAAGTCGGCCATCAAAGCCCTGAAGAAATCCATCAACCAGGAGCGGTTCCTGCTCCGCTTCGCGGGGATGGAGTACGAGGTGGCGAGGAAGCTGAGCGTGGCCCCGGAGCGGCAGGAGAGCTGCGGGCCGGGCCAGCAGCGCCTGGGCGGCAAGTGTGGTAAGGAGCATCGTGGGGTGCCTGGGGTGGGGGGCCAGCCACGCGTCCCCCCCCGCCCCAGCGGTGACAGCCCCCCCCGTCGCATCGCTGACGTCCCCCCCCGGCTCTCAGTTAGCTGCTCGCAGGGAACCTATTACCACGGCCAGACGGAGCAATGCGTCCCCTGCCCCGCCGGCACCTACCAGGAGAAGGAAGGGCAGCTCTCCTGCGACCTGTGTCCCCGCGGTGATGCTTTCGGACCGGTGGGAGCCACCAACATCACCGGCTGCACGGGTAAGGGGGGCACGGAGCGGGGCTGGGAGGTGCTTGGGGTTGTCCAGGGCTGCAACCTCAACCATCAGCCGTCAGCCCCGCTCCAGAAGAGGGGAAAGCCCTGAGCATCCCACAGAAGTTGTTATTTTGAGCGTTTATCGTTTCGAGGAGACCCCGGGAAGGGCAGCGCTTGCTCTGGATATAGATGTTGCCAAGGCTGGGCGGGGAGAGGAACTGGGCACGCGGCAGGAGAGCCCTGGGCACGTGGGTTGCCAGGACTGAGCCGTGCCCGTGCCCACAGGTCAGTGTCCCCCTGGCCAGCACTCTGCTGATGGCTTCAAGCCCTGCCAGCCGTGTCCCCGAGGGTCCTACCAGCCCGAGGTGGGGCGGGCGCTCTGCTTCCCCTGCGGCGGGGGGCTGACCACCCGCCACGAAGGAGCCCTCTCCTTCCAGGACTGTGACACCAAAGGTAGGTGGGGGGGCTGATCCCTGGGGAGAGGGGGCACCCAAGGGGGCCATGCCAGTGACTGACACAGCCCCCTGTGCTCTCTGATCCACACCCCACCCCCCCCACCCACCCCAGTCCAGTGCTCCCCCGGGCACTACTACAACACGAGCGTCCACCGCTGCATCCGCTGCGCCGTGGGCACCTACCAGCCGGATTTTCGGCAGAATTACTGCATCTCCTGTCCTGGCAACACCACCACCGACTTCGACGGCTCCACCTCTGTGTCCCAGTGCAAAAGTAGGCGAACTGGGGTGCGATGGAGGCGGGGACAGGCATGGCGAGGATTGGGGTCCTCCCTCAGAAGTATTTAAAAATCTCTTAAGATAGAGTTCGGGGTCATTTCGGTGCTGTATGCACGCAGGCAGGCATGGGGGGGATGCATGGAGCAGCGCTAATAGAGCACTCCCCCCCACCTTGCCCAATAACCCCCTCCCCCCAAATCCCAGCACCCTGGTTCCCAGTTGAACCAGCTCTCCATACCTTGCAGACCGGCAGTGTGGGGGGGAGCTGGGCGAGTACACGGGCTACATCGAGTCCCCCAACTACCCGGGGAATTACCCTGCCAACGTTGAGTGTACCTGGAACATCAACCCGCCGCCCAAGCGCAAGATCCTCATCGTGGTGCCGGAGATCTTCCTCCCCTCCGAGGATGAGTGTGGCGACGTCTTGGTCATGCGGAAAAACTGTAGGTAACCGAGCGCGCCGTGGTGCTCACGGGAGGAGCCGGGGGAGGAAAAGCCTGGGCTTTGGCAGAGCTGCCTCCTGCAAAGGGAGAAAGCCGCGTCCCCGGGCAGCAGGAGGGGATTTTGGGGAACTGGGTGAGCGGGGGGATCGGCATCGCTCTGCCACCCCAGTGTCTTGCTGGATCAGGGGGATGTGCGTGGGGTGGGTTGCACACCCAGGTCTCAGCACTCCTTTTTAGGGGGTCAGAAGCTCCATTTGGAGCTTTCCAGAGCAAGGAAGGAATAACAACATCCCCGGTATGTAACGTGAGGGTTGAGGGGGGCTCAGCCTCGCGGAACATGGACAATCCCCAGCCCTGGTGCCCCGCTTCACCCTGAGCATTTAAGCACAGTCAAGCTGCGGGTAGCTCCATGCGTGGACATCCAGCATCACGTGGCCCCTCGCCGTTCCCCCGCAGCCTCCCCGTCCTCCATCACCACCTACGAGACCTGCCAGACCTACGAGAGGCCCATCGCCTTCACCGCCCGCTCTCGGAAACTGTGGATCAACTTCAAAACCAGCGAAGCCAACAGCGCCCGGGGCTTCCAGATCCCCTATGTCACCTACGACGGTGAGCACAGGGGGCAGGGGGACGCCATCCCGGTGTGCCAGTGGCCCCCTGCTCCGTTTGGTATCTGGGTTACCCCCCAGTTCACACCTCCCGTGTGTTTGGGGGGGAGCAGACTCAGGGATGGGGAGCAGAGGTTTGGGGACGAGTGACAGCTCAGGTCCTGACGGTGTTTCTCGGTTGGGTGTTGCAGAGGACTATGAGCAGCTGGTGGAGGACATCGTGCGGGACGGGCGGCTCTACGCCTCCGAAAACCACCAGGAGATCCTCAAGGTGAGCCCGTCCCCACTGGATCCTCGGTGCCCCGGGCTCGGGGGGGTGCTGGCGTGCAGGAGCACCCTTCCCTTCAGGGGTAACCCCACGCCCTCCCTGCGCCCACGGCTTCAGCTTTGGAGCAGGGCAAGGGGAGCACGGGGTGGGATGGTGACCCCCCCGCACACACTCCGGTTTGGCATCCTCACAGGATAAGAAGCTCATCAAAGCTTTCTTCGACGTGCTGGCGCACCCCCAGAACTACTTCAAGTACACGGAGAAACACAAGGAGATGTTGCCCCGCTCCTTCATCAAACTCCTCCGCTCCAAAGTCTCCAGCTTCCTCCGGCCTTACAAATAGCCCCCCACGCCCCCGCCGCCCCTGGGCCGCCCCGCAGCCAAGGAAACCCTCTTCTCTCTTCCTTCTCCTTTCCAATTTTCTCCTTCCTCTGCTCGGCTCCGGCAGGACCATCACCTCTCGCCCTGCAGACGTCCCCCCACGATTTCTCCGCCGCTCCCCGCAGAGCCGTGCCCCTGGCCGGGGGGGGGGATGCTCCGGTCTCATCCAGCCACCAGCGAAGCCGCTCCTCTCCTCCGAAGCAGCTTCTTCATTTTAGGAAACCGAAGCACTGGTCCTTTCGCCGTCCTCCATCCTCCCTTTGGTTTCCTTTATGCCAGGTCTGTCCCCATTCCCTGGTGCCACCAGCAGCCCGGGGCCATTGGGGGGTGGGGGGTCATTGTCCTTCCAGCCCACGGGGCTGGCGCCGGCTGCAGCCCCACCGAGCCCTTTCGCAGAGGAGTGCAAGAAGGTAACGCTGCATTTATCGCAGCGCCTGGGTTGTGGGTGTCAGCATCGCTTTGCAGAGATCGGGGGAAAAGAATTTTAAAAAACATACTTGATTAAAAAGAAAATTTAAAGGAGAGATCAGCAAAGCACGCCAGCGAACGGCAACTGTGGTGGCTCCAGTGGCCGTCCCGCCGGAGAGCCGCGCTGGCGCTGGGAGGAAAGCACAGCCAAGCCACGTTCCCGGAGAACAATGTCTGGCTGCATGGGAGAAAACAGGGAGCAAAGGAGAAGGACTTTCAGCCGGGTTCGTTGTTTTTTTTTTTTTTTTTTCCCCCACCCCAGACACTTGTGCCAAGAAACCAGACTTTCTTACAAGCTCTGCCAAAGAGTAACTCGGAAAAGCAAGCTTTGTGAAGAGCAGGAGTAAATGTTTGTGCACTAGGATATCCTCCTTTCTACCTTTTTCATATGTATTAAGTGCAATCATTTGAGTCTTCTTTATATTATTTAGAGGGAAGTGTTTTGTTTTGTTTTGTTTTTTCTACTAGAAACGACAATATTTATACCTGCCTGAGAAATGAGAATGTGCGTTTGTAACAAAAACAAAAACCACCCACCCAAAGCAAACCTAGCCCCGGGCTGCCGCTGCCCGGCGGGATGCTGTTTTCAGGCCTTGCAACCTTTTCCACCGCGTTTGTCCCCGATAAAAACCCCTGTTTGGAGAGGGGAGACGGTGCCTCTCCTGCTCAGCGTGTGATGGGGTGAGTTTTTGTGGGGGGGTTTGAGGCATCTCGGTCCGTCCAGAGTGGCTGGGGGGACTGTGAGCTTTTGGGCTGATCCGCCGTGGTTTGAGGGTTGTTCAAGCCCCGTTGTGAGGAGGATGCAAAACTCTGCCATCAGCTGCGTGTCGCAAAGCCTTTTGCTTCCCTATAGGGACTCTGGGATGAGCCGAGACCTGGGGGAAACCGAGGGGGCAGGTCCTGAGGCAGGGTCTGGGGGGGCCACGCTGGCAGGAGAGGGGAGCTGCCCCTTCGCTCAGCCCCAAAATTCACCTCCCCCCCGCTCCCCCAAGGTCTGGAGGTCCCCCGGAGGCAGAGCCATCCCTCCCCGGCTCCGGGGAAGCTTCATGCTTCCAAAGCCCTTCAGGTGCCTTCGGCTCCATCCCTGGGTGCGTGCTGGTCCCTCTGCGAGGCTGCGGGAGCCCCTCCCCAGGGAGCGGGGTGCAGATCCCGGGGGGGGGAACCCCCATCCTGCCACCCCCCCCCCAGCCTCACTGCCACCTGCCTTGGCAGCCGAGCAGGGCTGGGGACAATGGCCGGGGGGGTGTCACTAGTGGGTTTGTCCCCTCAGCATCTTCCTGTGGCCAGACAGGACCCTCGGGGCCCAGCGGCCACTGCCACTGATCATCCCTCCTCCTCCTCCCCAAGCCTCGCTCCCTTTCCAGCCTGGCCACCAGCTGCCACCTCCCCGCACCTTCATCCCCATCATCATCCTCTCAAAGACCTGGAGCTGCCAGGACTAAATGTGGCCAATTTGCCTCCTGTTGCCAGATTCCCCTCCCATCCCTGTCCCTGCTTGTCTCCAGCTCTTTGACCACATCTGGGGCGAGCCCTGCTCTTAATGGACCAATTATTTATTGCTCCGCACGTCCCCCGCTCTGGTCAGCCCTTGCCAAAACTGGGAGGCAGCTGCTCACCCAGTTTCCCTCCTCAACCTGTGCTGCTCCGGCACCCCAAGAGTTTCTTCTGGGCGCTGTGAGGGGCTGCAGGCTGGGCGAGCGCTGGCGCAGGGGGCTGAGGTTTGTCCCCAAGCCGCATGGGTTGGAAAAGTCTGTCCTGATTCATCCCAGCTGTGGATTTACCCCTCCTGCCGCCCGGCTCCCAGCCCGTTTGGAAGCTCCACATCTGTGGGCTGAGCCGTTTGTCACTTGGTTGGTGTCTGAAAGCAGCTGCTTTGATGCACAAAAGCTGTTGTAGGGATTTGGAGGGTTGTTTGGTTTGTTGTTTTTTTGTTTTTTTCTTTTTAATTTTTATTGCTCCAGGGCACTCATAGCAGAGTGCTGACCGTTGAAAGGGTCTTTCAGATTTAGAAGAAAAAAAAAAAAAAAAAACAGCAAAAATAAAAACAACCCAGGAAGGACTAACCCCGCTGCGGTGGCCCCGGTGCCATGCAGCCACACGTGCTCACAGTTCATTAATTGTGATTAAATGACGGGGTTTGCCGTCGCTCTGACCCTGCGGGGCACTGGGGCTCCCGGAGCCTCGGGGTGACCTCGTTGCCACCGTTGCCACTGCACCAGCCACCTCCACTCCCCTAAAGAAGTTTCTGAAGGGCAAAGTGGGCAGCACGTCCTCCTGTAACGGCCAGAGACATCTGGTAACATCTCTTCCTCCTCATTTCACCAAATATCTCAAATAACCCCCCCCAAAAGCCCACGGAGCCACCTGAAGCACCCTGCCCACTTCAGCCCCGCTCTTCACCCACACCCACGACTCAGAAAGGGTTTGAAAGGCTGAAAACTGCATCATCAGCCACCTCAGATGTATTGAATGTTTCGACACAGTGAGCATAAATAAGGGTTGTTGGTTGTTTTTTTTTTTTTTTCATGTTGGAATATTTATATCTGCCTTTTGCAGTGGGCCATAACTTACCATCTCCAGCAAAAATTAAAGATGTAGTTCATGAAGTTATTTGCACTTGATTAAGAGAAAAAAAATGTATCTGAACTTTGTAAAAAGAAACGTTTGCATTTTGTATTGTCTTTTTTTAATTATTAAATGGAATTTCTTGGTGTTGTGTTGATCTTTCAGAAACTGGCTTTGATGCTTATTTTAAAGGTTTCTAACAGCAGGATCCAAAGCTATTTTCATTGTTTTGTTCCCTTGGATGCTAAGACAAGCTCTTTTCAAGGGCGTAGGTTTTTTTTTTTTTTTCCCCAGAAGCTTAAATCCTACACATTTCCATAAGCTCGCCAGTCATTACACAATGTATTTATTTATATACATTAATTAGATGCAACAGATCTCATTTTTAGCACAGAACATGGAGTTGGACCGGGGGGATGGAAAACACCCCTTACCTTGGCCCCAACCCCCTTGCTGAGCTGCAGCTCCCTCCCCACAGCCCCCAGCCCTCTGGATCCTGTGGGTAACTGGGCCCAGCTGGGAGACACCCAAGTCCTCCTGAGCTGCTGCTGGGCAGGACCCCAGTCACTGGTTTTTGTGGGGGCAGCAGAAACCCATAAATCCGAGTGTCCCCCAGCACAGGATGACCAAAAGCTCCTAATCTGATATTCCTCTTGAATTCACATCCCTCTCAGCTCCCCACAGCCTCCAAGACCTTTTTTGCTACAAGGAAGCGAGCAGCTCTCTAGCAAACCCTTCCCAACCAGTTCTGGAGGAACACAACCAAGCACACAGCTGTAAGGTGTCCTAAAAGTTTATTGCTGCCCCCCTTAGTAGAGGCGCTGGGGCTTCCCCATGGTGCTCTTGATATACAAAGCACGCACGTTCTGCCAGTTCTTCTTCAGCAAGGACACCAGGAAGTTGATGGCCAGGTGGATGTTGTAGACAAGTTCATCCTCCGTCATCTTCACATGCCCGACAGCCACGGCCAGACAGAGCACCTGGGGGCCAAGGACACCAGGGTCACTCACGCAGGTACAGGTTTTGTGGGGAAATCAAAGCTTACAGCGAAGCGACTGACGGAACAGCCCAGTGCAGATCTGAACTCATCAGGGCATCAAATTATCTCATGTTCTGTCGGCTGGACACGACCTCCCCAGCTTATCCACAGAGCTCATGGTCTTTGGCACGTGGCTCCCACGAACACGTCCGGTGGCAGCCGGACGTCCTCCCTGACCCACAGCTTCCTTCCTCAGGGCACAAAGGTGACTTTGAGACGGCAGGGAGCACCGCTGCCTCCCGGAGATGGGCGAACCGGGAAGGACGTGCCCCACACCGTGCTGAACTGGGAGCAGACCTCTGGTTTAACTCTGTTCCCACACCCTGCTCATTAGGCAGCGCTGGCATGTGCCCTGCCAACCGCTAACCCGGCGCAGAACAGACGATTAGCTCCAAACTTCGCTGCTAAGCGTGGCGCCAGCTTCACTTTTTGTTTTGGGCACCAGCCACCAGCCCTTTCTTTCCACACATAACACACAGAGAGGCCAAGCCTCTGCCTGCCAGCCTCACCGAGAAGCTTGTAAGTTGGTGTTCCCCACAGGCTGAAGACAAAAGGATTTACGAGCAAGCTGACAGGCTAAGTGTCAGGACATCGTTAGCTCAGTTACTTAAAATGCTCCAGCATTTGCAAACTATCACATTTGCTGTGTCCTCCCAGTTGTTGTGCCCCCAGGCCCTGATCAGCTGGAGTCCAAGGATGCACCTCAACTAGCAGTGCTGTTAATTCTGAGTAATACCCATGAGTCACATTTAGACCACTAACGTGAGATTAGAATGCCTTAGCAGGGTTATTTTGTTTTTAGGGAGTCAGCTTGCTTTGACATCTCTTGACAGCAAGAGCAGATATCCACAGAGCTGCTCCGAAGTTCACTTGCAGTCGAGTCCCAGTCTTGCCCCTGGCAAAGCACTGCTGCATGCACAGACCCACAGGGGCACGCCTGGCCCGGGGGCCCCACCCTGCCAGTGTCACCCACGTACTGTAAGAAGCATTAATTATGACTGATTATGCTCAGCATTGAAACATCAAGATCATCTCCTAATTGTTTGCTGTAAGATCATTCAACCAGAGATAAATTACTGCTCCTTCCCAGCTAGCAGCTGAATGCTCTGGGTGCCGTCTCCATTCACTAGAGGAGATTGTCACCAGCTGCCGTTTTAGGAAGAGGCTCGAGGGACACCTACAGCCCAGACCAGAGATCGCAGCCACATACAAGTGACCACCCGTCACAAATAACCCCCAGGTACTTAGCCACCTTGGAGAGGAAAAGCCCTGCTTTACCTTCTTCATCTGAAATTTGATGGTAGATTTGACCTCATCAACTTTGGCCACCAGGTTCTCGTTGTGAGTGAGGAGAGAAGGGAATTTGCCGGCTTTGTTCAGCCCTGGACCCAGGATTCGAGGAATCTGCTTGATCAACGACTCGGAAGCCAGGAAGGCATCATACTTCTTAGCTGCGAGGAGAGAACCAGTGTAGGCAAGGACGGACTCTCAGCTCCTACAGCCAAGCCTGAAACTCACCGCTCAGCTGAGACTGCGCTGCTCCGCCTCCCTCAACACATACATTTCAACACTGCTGGAGTCCTGCCCAGCAGTACCTGAACTGTTTTCACTAATATTCTACTAGAAGTTACTCCTGTCACAAGAGCCAAACCGGCAAGCACCCACCTTCACACCCTGACCAGCACTATTACAGATCACTCCCCTGAAGAAAATTACATTAGTCAAGCCACAGGTGACCAATGCTGAACTCTGAGCTCTACCAGGAGCCTCCCACCACAGCCTGTGCATACGTGGATAGATGGATCATCCCATCTCAGAGAGGCTTAGCTAACAGCCATAGCATCCCATGCCATTTCCCAATTCCATATGGTTCCATGGCTAATTACGGATTGAATGGGAAGTTTTTCTTGTCTGCCAAAGATACGTATCAACGTTACTTTGACGTTGCAAGGAGGGAAGGATTTTCTCTCTCTTACCAAGTATAAATGAGCATTCTATCCATTGAAGCACTACAGGACTAAAGCAAACTTTTGCCTCCAGCTTTACTCAGCTTTTGCTGCACTCCAGCTCCCTGACCAGTGAAGTGAGGAACACCAACTAAGGGTGAAACTTTCAGGGAAACAGGAACAATTTTCCTATATCCCTTCCTTTTGAACAGCAACCAGCCTTACTCCTGGATGGCTGACTGGTCAGACCTTCTGCACTCTTAGCTGGTTGCTTGCTCTTCTGGGTAGTTTCTAGACAGATTTTGGTACTCAGCCTGACTCTGGTCAGCTTTCTACTCCCTGTAGTCAACCATGACATGGAAATCTGAGCACAGAAAAAGCCCCAGGCAACCACACCACCACTCACCCAGCTTCTTCACCAGCTTCTTGTTTTTGTTGAGTTTTTTCAGAGCCTCTATGTCCATGTGAGGGATGTCGACCGCTTTGGCCTCATCGCAGTGCTGCTGGTCCCCCAGCAAGCAGACCGAGAACTTGGGCCGGGGAGTTGACTTCAGCCTGGGGACAGAAAACCCGAATGACCACGACCCGCGCCAGCGCCGCGCGCGCTTCCCTGGGAGCCATCACGGAGACACCTTACCACAGCGCCCGGGGAAGCTTCCTCCACAGCTTCTAACCTGCCTTCTCCAGCAGGTCGGCGGGGACAGCGCAGGGGCGTCCCGCACCTCCCCTCGTGTTTTAAGACCCAGGGTGAGGGTCCGTCCAGCCGCTCCCGCTCAGCCGGGGAGGGCTGAACTACCCGAGCGGTTCAGCGCTGCGTCCCCCGGGCTCGGGCACCAGCGGGGAGGGCGCAGGCCAAAAGGCTGGGTGCGAGCTACAAGATGCCGAACCTGACGGTGCCGGAGAACCGCTTGTCTTTCTGCGGGTCGTAGTTCTTGAGGCTGATCTGCAGCTCCACCGTCTCCACAAACCTGAGGGGGAGGGAGAGGAAAGCGGCGCGGGTGTGGGACCCGCCGGGCTGGGGGAGACCCCGGCCCTGCCACGGCGCTGGGTTCTTACTTGCGCTTCTTGGTCTTGCTGCCCTGCAGCACCTCCTTCACCGCCTCGTACAGGGTGTCGCGGGAGACCTTGCTGCTGCGGGGGGGGGGGGGGGGGAGGAAAGACAAGGCGGGCTCAGGGCTGACCCTGCCCGGGCCTCCTGCAGGCCGCGGCGATGGAGGACGAGGTCCCCGAGCGCACCCCGGCCCATCCGCGCTCCCCCGCAGGCACCTTCCCCCCCACACACACACCAGGCGCCCGGACGGCCCCGCGGCTGCCCGCCGGGCGCGGATGGAGGCGGATAACGGCGGACGCGGCCCTCACTCACCTCATGGCGGCTGCCGGCCGGGACCGAGAGGGCGGGGCCACACCCCCCCCGAGGGATACGTAGAGGGGCGGATCTCGCGAGACTTGGCCGCGCCACGCTGGGAGTGGCGGAAGTGTGGCACGGCGCGGCTGCCGCGCCGGGAGTGGTGGGAACGAGGCGGGAAGGGCTGCACCGGCTCCTTGCGGGAGGAGCGGCCGGGGCACAGCGCCTCGCTGCTGGGACAAGTTCCCCCTCTTGGGATTCAGGGCTATAAAGCTTCGTTACTAAGTTTTCCCGCGTAGAGACCCGCGATCGGGCAGGCCACCTGAGGGCAAGCCCACCTTCTCGGCTTCAACGCCGGCAGAGCGCATGCGCATGGCTCGCCCGGCTCTCGCCCTGCCAGCCCGGTTCCGGGAGGCGGAGCCGCGGCGCCCCGGAACCTGGATGGCGGGGGGCGGGATGAATGGCTGTCAGTGGTGAACGCGGTCGCTATGCGAGTTGCGGGGCGAGCGGGGGCCGGGCCCGCGGTGCATGGCGGTCAGGCGGCGGACTCGGCGCCGTCGGGTCTCCTCAGGTCGGTGCTGGGGGGCGGGAGGCCTGAGGCGGCGGGGGGAGATGGCGGCCGAGGGGCAGCCGCGCCGCGGGGAGGTGCCGGCACCACCTGCCTGGCCAGCAATACGTGGGGGGCTCCGCCATGTCTCCCCGCCACCCCCCAGGGCACCTGGTCCCGCCCCGCCGCTCGCCTCAGGGCTCGCCGTGGCGACGGGCACCCCCTGCCCCTCAGGGCGCCAGGCCCTACCTTGCCTTGTCCTCAGCCCGCCCTGGGTGCCTTCACACCGCAGCCTACACCTGGTTTTCCCTCAAATAGTGCCTGCCCCATCCTTTCCAGGGGGCCGTGGCCCCTCCAGCATCGCTGACAGCGCTTTGCCTGGCAGCCGTAGCAGCTCAAAGCGGGCTCCGTTCCCCAGCGACCCTCCTGGGACGGAGCCTTTGCTGGGAAATGAGCTGCAATGCCCCTCAGGAGGTGTCAGCCCTAAAAGCAGGCAGTCTGCTGCCCCTGGAGAGGAGCTGCCTGTCCTGTGTCGCTTGGGTTAGAGGGCACGAAGCGTGGCGCAAAGCCTGGCTGCACCCCTGGGTGCTGCAGTGACAGAGCTGTTAGACTTGTTCCTGGAAATCAAAATGATAAAATATTAGGCTATCTCAGAGATTATTCATGAAGAATCCACTGCAGCTGCTTTTAAAGATAATCTGTCAGCGGAGTGCCTCTTTAGCAAAATGTTCTCGTGGGGGCGTGGATGTTTTAACCTCATCTGCTTATAGCCTCAAATTCTGTTCCTCAGAAGGCCGGGAATTAGGAAGGGGAGGAGAGAATGAGGATGCTTCCAGTGACAAAGCTCGTCATCCTGCCCCTGTCTCTTGCAGTACAGGACACCCTCAGCCTGTAGGTTCAGATTTTAAAGTACTCAGAAACTTTTCCTGCAATTCATTTGGAGGATGGGAAGGGCTTGAATGTGGCATTTACACTGACTTTAAAAAGAGTCTGTCAGTTCGCTGGCTTGATAAGCTTTAACTTATACTTATCTGTGGAATAGATGGTTAGCCCTGCCTGCCATTGGTATGGGAAGGGATGCATCTTTTGCCCAGTTTAATCTGTTGTAATCTCCAAAATAGTTTGCCATCCAAGCCCTTCTTAATGTGCAAAACAGAGTATACATGTGTTAGGAGAAAATAAAATTTGAATTGTTCTTTTTATTTAAGGCTTGCAACAAAGAAGACAACTTACTGTTCTACAAACCTCTTGCTCTGGGTCCCGGTGCTCTCTGCGAGCACGCAGAGTAAAGTGAAATTCATGTCTGAGCAGTCATCGGGGCAGGATGGAGAGCTTGGGCTTGCAAGCAGTGACCCTTAGTGACGGGACGACAGCCTATATTCAGCAGGCTGTCAAAGGTAACGGTTCCTTTGGGCTGCGAAGTCTAAATGTCTCTTGACTGACTTTGCAGTTAAAGTCGACTTATCCAGAGTGCCCTCACAGCACGCAAACTCTCATACATCTTCTTTGGTTTCTTGGTACAGGAAGCTAGCAGCTATTGGTTAGATTGGCACAGAGGAGTGACAGCAGAAATAAAACATGTGTCTGGTTTGGAAATAAAGCTTTGGAGATGGGAGAGCTGTTGCTCTGAAGGTTCTCTTCAGACTAGAGCAAACCCTGTTCTCTCCAGGGTAACTGGGGAAATGGAGTTCATGCTATGGCCTACAGGAGACTATTCAACCAAAACTTCCCCTGAAGCTAAGGAGGATGTTTTATTTCACTGAGATGCATAGAATTTGGTTGACAGTAGTGTTTTTCTCACTCAAAGGTGTGCTGAGCTTGGCGTTGGTTATCTGAAGCAATATCAGTGCCAAATTCAACACCTGCCCTTATTTGGTGTTTGTGAGATGCTCCTTCCTTCACTGTTCCTGAGAAAAGCCACACGCTGTTTCCCAGCTTGTGGAAGAGAACAGTTGAGTTGCCAGGCTTCATGTCCGGAGGATTGCTCTCTTGCTTTTCATTCTGTCTGAACCCACTACAAGTTTACTACATGTGTGGAGTTGTGACCCCCCCCAAATGTTATGCACCAGCTGAAAGCAACCTAGATTCCTCACGTTCAAGTGGAAGAGAGCAGTGTCCCCTCTGCATCAAAATAATTCAGTACCTAAAACATTATTATAGGGTTACTCAGGGTTATTTTAAGAGTCCAGTTTTCATAACTCATGAAGGGTGGCAACACTTTTAGGTCCTGTAATTTTTTTCCAAGACTCGATCCTCCACCAAAGTAGAAGAAAATAAATGTTCAGGCCCCTGCTGATACCATTAAAATCTCCCAGTTTTTCTCCAGCACAAGTGTAATTGCTTCCCACTTTCAATTCAAAACACTTAGCACACATCATTCTTTCTGCTTCTTGGCTTACATGGGCTGTGAGGGGCAGCTTGTAAACAAGCAATGACTGAGGTTCTTTGTCTTGTATCCTCCTGTCTAGGAAAGGGAGGCTCCAGCATTTCTGGGAAGTTAAGTGCCACTATGGCTATTCATGGGAAAGCTTGATAAATAACAGCTTATAAGCAACACTTCTGCTCTCTTCTGTGGGACTGGTTTCCTTGAGAAGAGGCAGCAAAGGGGACAGCTCATGGGACCAGAAAGACTGGACTCTGCAGCCAGTGCTGATGGCATTTTTTTAACTGTTTCAGGTGAAAAGCTGATTGAAGGGCAAGTCATTGAACTTGAAGATGGGACCACAGCTTATATCCATCAGGTGACAGTTCAGAAAGGTGAGCACCATAAATTCACTTCTTTCTTTTTAGAATAATATTGTAGATGTAACTATACTTGTCTGTCTTCTAACAGTTGGGCTCCTCTATTAGCTCTAGCTTTAAGAAGTCCATATAGGTGTAGAGTTGTTTTTTTCTGGCCCATGGTTTGGAGGCTGAATGAGCAAGGACATAGAATGTGATTCCCTGCAGTTTTTAGCAGTCTGTCAAGGCGGCAGATTTGCTGGTGGTGTCAGCAGATGTTTATGTGTTGTTTCACCTGTGGGCTCTCTCACAGTTGTCAGTCTGACAGATCACAGGCAAGGCCAGTAAGCTGTGTGCTGCGTTCATGCCAGCCACAGAACCCAAAGTTTGTTTAATGTGGGAGCAATTGGACAGGAATTTCCTCTGAACTATGAGATAATATATTACTGCTGGCATAGGTGTTTGCTGGGAGAGGGTATAAAAGGCAGGTAGAATGAGCTCTGTTGCTTTGGGCAGTCCTTCCTTCACCCTCCCAAGCTTCTTGTATGCCACCTCCCTTTTCTGTTCTTCAAAAGTTGCTTGAAACCCACTTTGTATGCCTGGCTGTGCCCCTTTCCTCCCTTTATCTTCTTCCCCGCCTCCAAACGCACACACACAGTGAGAGGGTTTTCCTTCTCATCCCTGCTTCCTTTTCCATGGGATGGCTGTTGTTGTGGTTTAGGCCTGATTGGCAGCCAACCACAATGCAGCAGCTCTCTCTCCCTTCCCCTCCGGCAATGAGAAGGGACAGAGAGCCAGGCTTGGGGTTCAAGATAGGACTGGGATGGGGGAAAATCCCCCTTTTATGATCACGAGCAAAAGGCAGACTCGTTAGGGGAAGGAAAAAAGAACATACATTTATTACAGACACTAACAACACATAACAGAGTAGGACAGTGAGAAGCATTGCCACATCTTGAGAACACTTTCCCCCCCCACCCCTCCCTTCCTTCCGGGCTCAGCTCTGCTCCCGATATCTCTACCTCCTCCCCCAGTGGCGCAAGGGCAGGGAATGGGGGTGCAGTCAGTGCTGCCAGTTCCTTCATGTTCGGTGAGGGGAGTGTCCAAAACTTGTTCCTCCTGCTCCATCGTGGTCCCCCTCTCACAGGAGACAGTCCTCCACAAACTTTCTCTGACTTGAATTCCTCCCACGGGCCGCAGCGTTCCCCACACTGCTCTGTCATGGGTCACTAACTTCCTCCGACTGGATTCTCTCCCACGGCTGCAGCCCTTCCCGAGCTGCTCCGGCGTGGGACTCCCCCGCATGCTGCAATCCTCCCAGCGCTGAATTACAGCAGCGGGGTTACCTTTTCCCATGAGACCCCGGCCTTCTTCGGGCACAGAACCTTGATCATCAGAGCAGGAGCAACAGGCCATAAATCAATGTCTGCTCCACCATAGATCTCCATGGGTGGCAGGGGGGGCCGCCCTGCCGTCTCACCACAGGATACAGGGGGGTCTCTGCTCCGGCACACCTCCCCCCTCCTTTCTTCCTCCGTTCCTCCACTGACCTTGGTGTTCATGCAGCTGCAGCAACTCCTCCTCACCAGTCCCACTACACGTCACCACGTCCCTTCTTAAATACGTTATCGCAGAGGTGCAGCCGATTGGCTCAATTTCCCAAACAGAAGTGGAGCTGACATGGAGCTGGGGGAGCTTCGAGAAGCTTCTCACAGGGGGCCGCCCCGATAGCCCCCTCCCCTGCCACCAAAAAACTCCACCACTCACTCAACCCAGGACACTGTGTTCTCCTTTACACACCCCTGTGCCAGACCCCTCCTTCTTGTCTGGGACATAATCTGACATTTTGGGATTGATGAGATACTGCATTACCCCAGTGAGCTATAGGAGAGTGATGAAGCTATGCATGAAGCCTTAAAAACCTCATAAGTCATGTTGGAAAGGGCTCAAGGGGTGTCTTAAAACCTACAGTTGTGGTTGACTTTCACTGCAACCAGGCAGCCCTGCTGTGTCTTCTTCTGTGGGTGTGAACACTGTAGGGTTCAGGAACTGATGCAGTATCCCCTCCATCCCATCTGAGTCTCCTAGTAAGATATGTGGATTTTTGTCTTTTCTTTTAGAGTCTGTGGCTTTTGAAGATGGTCAGCCAGTGGTGTTGGAAGATGGCAGTATGGCTTACATACACAACACAGCTAAAGGTAAAGTGTTCCCTGTTCTTCCCTTGGCAGCTGGAGTAGAAGCTGCTAAAGCATCACAGATTTCAAAGGCTGTAGGTCACCTAGGGAGATGAAGAGTGCCTCGCACTCAGCAGCTCTTGCATTTGATTTTATTGGTTTCCTCTTGCAGAAGGTTATGACCCCAGCACCTTCGAGGCTGTCCAGCTGGAGGATGGCTCCACTGCCTACATACATCATCCTGTCATCATGCCACCTGGCAGCACCGTCCTGGAAGTGCAGGCAGAAACTGGGCTAGAGGAGTTGGCTGGAGAGGAGGAAGATGATGCCTTTGATGTCGAGACCATTAATACATTAAAGCAGTATGCCAGTAAGGTGAGGATGCAACGCTTCTTTCATGGTCTGCCAGCAGCACTGAGGAGCTGGTGTAGTAGTCCACATTTGGCCTGGGGTTTAAGTGTCCTCCCTTCATTAGTCCTTCTGTGTATTTATTTTTCAGCAATGCCAGCTTTGAGAAGAGAAACTGGACAGGGCTCCACAGAGAGTGCCACCACTGAGAGGTGGCTGGCAGTTCAGGACCTAGAACGGGGCAGTTTCCTGCCAGACCCTCTAGCTTGTTTCTGCAGAGTGCCGGGCCTACCACCCTTAACCTGCTGCAGGCACAGATTTGGGAAGAGCAGAGAGCTGCTCTGATACAGCTTGGATTTCTTTTTCTTGCTTTAAATGACCCTCCTTGTAGGTGTTTTCTTTCTGTTTGCCTGGGTTTCTCATAATGCCACCTGGGTATGATGTTCTCTTCCACAGATGATTCAGGCAGCAGATGGAGGCAGCAGGAGTGGCTAAGTAATGGCCAGTGTTCCCCATGTTGACAAAGGCCTCAGAAACAAAACTAGCTTCAGATCCTAACGTGTAGTCACTGCAGTGCTCCACCTGAATGTCCTGGGTGCTGCCATTTTCTCCCATCTTCATGGTGTTGTGTGAGAAGGGGCTATGAGGAGTGTGCTGATACAGCGCTCAGCCAGGCAGCATTAAGATTTGCTGATGGAGACCTTTCTGCTACAGTAGAACCAGCCTCCCCAGCTCTCTGGGGAAGAGTGGTGCAGCACTGTAGATGTGAATGCCTTCCTGCTTGGGTTGCTCACCTGTTCCATGCTGTACAGGGAGGCACAAACAGTGCCTGTGCTTTTTTACTTGCAGGCATCTGATGAGGAAGAGGAGGGAGTGACAGATGCCTGCCAAATGAAGAACAAGGACTCCAGTGACTTCCCTTCCCAGGTCTGTATTTTTCAGTGATGCGTTTCTGAAACTAGGCTGAACTCCTTAATGCAGAGTGTTTTGCCAGCTAGTAATTAAAAAAAGCTCTGTGGCTTCTCTGCCAAGTTAGCAAATATATTAGCTACAAGATTTACAAATGAGCTAATTGAAGCACAGAGCTGTGAGTTGTGTGTCTGAGAACACCCAGTGATCTGGGAGGTGGGAATGGGAAATGCTGGTACCCAGATCCCTGTCCTGTCACCTGGGTTGCACCATATGTGTACAAGCTGTGTTTGTATGAACATGTTTTTGTGAGGATAACTGAAGGAGTACTTACGATAGCAAGGAGGGAAATTATCGAAATTATCTGCGTGGGCTTTGCAAAGCCCGCTGTAGTGGCTCTCTGAATTAATTTCCATACATCTCTGGGCAGGATTTGCAGGAGGAAGAAGTGCACAGCAATGAGAAGGGGCAGCAGGTCGGCAGTAGAGCTTTCCGCTGTGGGTACAAAGGCTGTGGCCGCCTCTATACCACCGCCCACCATCTAAAGGTAAAGCAGGTAACATGCAGTCACGCAGCGAGCAGACCAGACATACCACATGTTATAGTGCCAAATCAGAATGCTGCTATACAAAAGGCTGTTGTGTGCTTGGCTTCCCAGGAGATCCATATGTGTTAACTGGCCAAGATGAAATCCAGCAGAGAACTTGAGATTCTCTTCACCAGCTAGATTTCTCCACGCTGTTTTCCCTCCTCCTTGTCTTGGACCTCATTTGAGGCACTTGTTCTGTATTTTCCAGGTACACGAACGTGCTCACACAGGTGACCGGCCATATACGTGCGACTTCCCAAGCTGTGGGAAAGCATTTGCTACAGGTAACAATTTTTCTTTTGAGCAAATTTTGTTTTCTGTCCAGTCCAAACCACTCTTGAGTATCTTGAGTTCAAACCACTCTTGAGTATCTTGAGTTGGCTTTTTTTCTGGCAGAGCAGAATTAGCATCACTTTTAAAGGCTTCTGAGAAGGAATTGCAGCGTGGGAGGCTGCCTGGGACCTCACTGCTTGTGGACAGATTAAAGGAGTTACAGGATGAAGCTGAGTTGTTGTGGTGTTGTGGGGCTGTTCGGATACTTCTTCCCCTTCAGCTTTGCAGACATGGGGCAGACATTCAAAAATGCATGAGCCAAGAGGTGGTACACAGCTTGCCATGTTGTTTCCTGCTCATTATAAAATTAATTGTGGTTTCTTTCCTGGACAGGGTACGGGCTAAAGAGCCACGTGAGAACACATACCGGTGAGAAACCATACAAGTGTCCAGAAGATGTGTGTAGCAAAGCCTTCAAAACCTCTGGTGACCTACAGAAACACATCCGGACACACACAGGTGAGCAGTACAGAACTGAGCTGCCCATTGAAAGGGTCTCCAAGATGAAGTGCTGCTTCAGCCTTTGTCTGGGACGTGCCTTTTTGTATCTTGGGTGAAGCAAGGCAGAACTGAAGTTATCTTCAGACAGAAGTAGGTGGATAGTAGAAGTAGTACTAGGAATTCTCAACTCCGTTATGAACAGCAACGTAAAAGGAGTGGGGATGTCAGTGTTGCTAGAGGAAATGTGCCAGCAGTTGGGTCTGATCTGAGGTCTCGTCGTTGTAACACTGTGGAGGAGTGAAGGGATACAGGTGTCCAGGGCACCCCAGGGAGCTGCATTGCAGCAGGACTCTCATCCACGTTACTCTGTCAATGCAGGTGAGCGTCCCTTCAAGTGCCCCTTTGTGGGCTGCGGCCGTTCTTTTACCACATCCAACATCCGCAAGGTTCACATCCGGACGCACACGGGCGAGCGGCCGTACATGTGTCCGGAGCCCAACTGCGGGAGGGGCTTCACCAGTGCCACCAATTACAAGAACCACATGAGAATCCACACAGGTAAGAGGAGGAGAGGGTGAAACACAGATGGCTTCTCCGTGTGAAGGACAGTGTGTGGCAGCAGGGAAGTCTGTGGGACTGAAACGATCATTTCCAGGCCAGGCATTGCAGGGGTAGATCTGGGGGGTAATCAGGGGGTTAAAGGAAATAGGAATTGCTTTATTGCTGATGATTGTTCCACCGGTCTGTCTCTTGCTCTTGATGGGGAATCCCTTCCTGGAGCACGGGGAGGGTGGGTGGGTTAAACTCCTCTGTGGCCTCTGCCCTAGGAGAGAAGCCGTACATGTGCACTGTGCCAGGCTGTGGAAAGCGCTTCACTGAGTACTCCAGCCTCTACAAGCACCACGTGGTGCACACGCACTGCAAGCCCTACACCTGCAGTAGCTGTGGGAAAACCTACCGCCAGACCTCCACGCTGGCCATGCACAAACGCAGCAGCCACGGCGACCTGGAGGCCACGGAGGAGAGTGAGCAGGCCCTCTACGAACAGCAGCAGCTGGAGGGTGAGCAACCACTGCCCCATCCCCTGCGGCAGGCCTGGGTCAGGCCGTGCAGCAAAGGGGAGGGAGATGATGGCAAGAGCCTTCAGCCTCACCCCTCTCGCAGATCCGGGTCTGTGCTGTGGCCTCCTGCCTCCCCCCATCAAACCCCGATCTGTGTCACAGATGAGAGAAAAGGGCTCCCCGTGGTTCTCACTGTGTGTCATGGGTTGGGAATGGACTCCTGCCCGTTCTGTAGTACAGGGAGAGGTAAAGACCCTTCTTCCCAGGCCAACGCTGGGCTGTTGACATCGTGATCTTGTGCTTTTCTGCGCTGGCCCTTCTGGCAACAGGTGTGTCCCGGGGTCAGGCATGTGCTTCCACACTGATCAGCACTTCTCTCACCCCTTTTGCTCTTCCCCTTCCCTGACTCAGCTGCTGCTGCTGACAGAGGCTCCCCACTAAAGAGCCAGCATATTGCTTTCCTGTCAGAGATGGAGGAAGAGGAAGATGGTGTGGCTACACAGGTCTCACTTATCTCTCAGGATGGGACAGAACAGGTATGGACACTGACAGCCAGCAGCATGTGGGGGGCAGCCGTTATCTGAGTGAGATTCTGCCTCTACCCAGCCTTGGTGGGCTTTTTTTCCTAGAATCATCAAATGGTTTGGCTTGGAAAGGACCTTAAAAATCATCCACTCCCACCCTCTGCCCCAGGCAGGGCCCCCTTCCCCCAGCCCAGGGTGCTCCCAGCCCCGTCCAACCTGGCCTTGAACCCTTCCAGGGAGGGGGCAGCCACAGCTGCTCTGGGCAACCTGGGCCAGCACCTCACTGCCTGCACAGGGAAGAATTTCTGCCTTATATCTAGTCTAAATCTGCCCTCTGTCAGTTGAAAACTATTACTCCTCATCCTATCCCCACACCCCAGTAAAGAGTCCCTCCCCACCTTTCCTGTCCCCCCTTTAAGCCCTGGGAGGCCGCTCGAAGGTCTCCCCGGAGCCTTCTCTTCTCCAGGCTGAACCCCCCCTACTCTCTCAGCCCGGCCTCCCAGGGGAGCTGCTCCAGCCCCCCCAGCATCTCCGTGGCCTCCTCTGGCCCCGATTGAGCAGGTCCACATCCTTTTTCAATATAAAAGAGACCCTGGGGCTTCATGGATTCTGTCTGTTGTGGGGGCTCCCTCCTTGCAGCCTTACCCCACTTCTGCAGTCTTGATGTGGAGGGTAAAGAAGGGCCCCTGGTCCCCGAGTCACCTTCTTGCTGGATGGGGTCTTACAGGTGTTTGCCCAGGCCTACGTGCAGCGCCTGGCAGCCCTCGCCTCCCGGAGAGTTGTCAAGAGGCAGCTCCCAATCTGCTGACACAGGCTGGATTTGGAGATTGTTTTTTCATCATGTGTATACGGCAGCACTTTTCTTGTACTTCCCTCCACCAGTGGCCCATGTGCTGACTGGGAAAAACTCCCTTCTGTGGCATGGGGCAAAGGAAACGGCTGCCACGAGTAGCGTGTTTCCTCTGAGACGCACAGGCTGTCCCTTCAGAGCCCGGAGAGAAGATGCTAAATGGGAAGGGGAGGTTTCGTAGAAAGGGGAGGGCTGGAGACCTGAGGTCTGGGAGTTCTCCGTCAATTCTGTCCATGACACTGGGCAAAGTCCTTGGAGTTCTCTGTGCCCTAGGTCTGGCATGCAGAGGAGGAGAGAATATTTCATCCTTACTGAGACCTTTGTGTTGCTAAACTCAGGAGTTGCCCAAGGCTTCCTGAGAAGCCATCCTGGCTGAGAGCATCCGCTGTTCCCCCGCCCAGGTCAGTTTGTCACGGGAAGAGCTGCAGGCCCTGGGCAGCGTGATCAGCGTGGTGACGCAGAGCGGTGCCCTCGCCGTGCCCGAGGAGGAGCTGGCAGGTGATGGCACACACGCCGTGACTGTGGCCAGCGCTGACAGCACCGACACGCAGCCGGTACAGACAAAACTGGGACCTTCCCTTTTCCCTGCGGAGAAACGGCCTGCTAGGAGGGAACTGCATTTTCTTTTAAAACATGATCGGTTTTTATCTTCATTTTCCCTAGGTCGCCATAGTCACCTCTGGGGCAGTCGTGTCTGAAGAACCAGCCCTCGCATCGCTCCGCCATCAGCAGGTGGCATTGCTGGCTACCACCAACGGCACCCACATCGCAGTGCAGGTACCGCACCGCTCCTGCCGCCTTCCCCCTTTCCTTCCCTCGCCCACCCCCTGGCTTCAGCCCTTACCCTCTTGCTCCTTGATTCCCGGATGCCCTCTGTGTGCAGAGGAGAGCAGGGACATGCTCCTTGGATTGCAGAACGCTTTTTTGTAAACATCCTTTCCCCATTGTAGCCGTGTCTCTGCTCTGCCGCTTGCTCCCCGTGTCACCCGCTCGTGCCTCTGTCCCACCTGGGGCTGCCCTGAGCGAGCCCACACCTCCTGAACCCACCTTTTAGGAGGACAGAGTTACTTCTCTCCCTTTCCTCCACTAGTTAGAAGAACAGCAGAGCCTGGAGGCAGCCATCAGCATGGCCGCAGCAGCGATCCAGCAGGAGCCTGTAACGCTCGCCGTGGCTGAGAACGGGTGCTGAGACCCCGCGGAGCCTCCCGGGCAGGGAGAGCAGGCGGCCCGAGCCTCTTCTCCACGGGCTGTGGGGAGCTGCAGGAGGGGGCCCAGCCGGCCGCGGAAGAGGTGCGGTACGCGGTGAGGGAAGGTGGCCGGGGCCGGCAGCCAGCGTGTGCACCGCGCAGGCGGTGAGAGCCGACACCGGCAGCGCTGGGCTACCAGGGTGACCCTGCTGGAAGGGCTCTTCTCTCCATGGAGGGATGTCAGAGATACTTGGCTGCTGCCTTCACCCACAGGCTCTGCTGTTTTCCTGGGCTCTGAGCAGCAACTTCCCTGCTCAGAGGGAAGAACTCCTTGCCTTGGGCACTGACTCCTGTCTCAAAGGAGATGGCAGATTGTGTCTTCTAGTATTTATTTCTTCATGGCTAAAATTTCCAAGACCTGCCGGTCTTCTGCAGTAGAGGTGGAGCCACAGAGATTTCAGCAGTCTCTGGGAGCACAAAAATTTTTTGGAGAGATGCTTCCTGCCCTCTCCCCCCTTAGGAATGGTCCAACAGCTCCCCTTTCCTGCCCACCCCTCCCAGTAAGGGCCAAGTGGGCAGCACATGCACAGAAGCAATAAAGCCCCAACAAACCAAACCCAGGCTGTCCCGGGCTCAGTGTCTGGAGCAGTGACCAGTCCCTGATGCTGGAGCAAGCGCTCAGGCTGGCTCTGACACTAATTCTCTCATCTCTTTCTCACTCTGCTCTCGAGCACACTTCCTTGGCAGACTCAGCACCATGGAGCAGCTCAAAGCGCTCCCTCCACTGAAACCAACCAGCACTTGTTGGGGGCTGAGCTAGACTTGGATGTAGATACTGAGTTGAAATAAAAACAAACTTAAAATTTTCTTTTTAAAAAGAAGCACCCATTTCTCTTTCAGTTCCTGGGGCCAGTGGCTGGCAGAGGGTGGGAGGGATGTTACTATTTTGCAGATGTAAGAGTTAAGGAAGTTCAGGAGATTTGTTGGATTGACCGAAAGTGCAGTGATTGTCCAAGACCAGTGCTGACGAGGCATGTGAGCAAGAGAAGTTGAGCTTTCAGCGTGTGTTGTGGAGGGGCTAAGAGCTGTCTCCTGAATTTCGGATCAGGCCTTGGCTTCTCCAAGGGCTCCCGCAAGCCTGGTTTTAGGGAATTATGTCGTTTAATACAAGAAAATGTGTCTGTGAGTGCATCCTGCAACCCTCTGAGCTGATAGGAGTAACCTCAGCCCCTTTGCTGAGTACCTCTGCCCTGGGCAGACTGTGGGCAAAGCCAGCGCAGAGAGCACCACAGAATCATTTAGGTTGGAAAAGACCTTTAAGATAATCAAATCCAGCTGTAAACCTCACACCAGCACAGGCTCCCAGCAATCGGGTGATTGATTTTTTTGGCTGTACCCAAGGAGTTTGCAGAGGAAGAGGTTTCTGCAGGCAAGGAACGGGCATAACCCAGGGGGGCTGCAGCGGGTTAGATCTCTGCTTGCCTTCCTTGGTGCGACTGATCCCAAAACACGCAGGGCTGGAGCCTTTCCAAAAGGCACAGCCCGCGCTCCCGCTGCGAGGGCGAGCGCTTCGCTTCAGTCCCCGGAGAGGAGGCTGCTGCTGGAGTCCGGGAGGGGATTTCTCTCCCCGCAGAACACCAAAAAAAAAAAAAAAAAACAACGCTTTTGATCTCGAGGCTGAGCTAGCAAAGGGTTACGAATCCCTGTTCGTGCTCCGGGAGCCAGGGGTTGTGCTTCCCTGCGTGGGAAGGGGATCTGTCCGTGGCTGCGAGGGGGAAAGACCCGTGGGGCTGAGATGTTGCCCGTGGCAGATGGCGCTCCTGCTCCGCGTGTCCCCCCGCCGCCCAGGGCTGTCGAGGCAGGCGGTTTCCTGGAACCGGATCCTCGGCCTCGACAGAGCCGCCTCTGCCCTCGCCGCCTGTAGCCATGGACCTGCGAGCGGAGCTGCTGAAGTCCATCTGGTACGCCTTCACCGCCCTGGATGTGGAGAAGAGCGGCAAAGTCTCCAAATCCCAGCTCAAAGTGAGTCCCCAGGGAGGCTCGGGCGGCCCCGGCGTGGGGCTGGGGGGGTGGGCTGCGAGGGGCCGAGCGGGTCCAGCGATGCTTTGTAACCCCCCCCCGCGTTTCCGCAGAGGGAATTGTTAAATATTAAGATTAATAAGACTTTGCCGTCGTCTCTGTGCTGGTTTTGGTGAAGTTTCCGTCTCTACCTTGTCTCCCTTTAAAAAAAAAAAAAAAAAAATAAAAGGGAGTTAACGCTCAAATGTATTTTCTAGACGAAAATGAGGAGAAATCTAATTTTTAGTTGTTTTCAGTTTCTTCTACTTTTTATGCCCAACTAACAGCCCAAACTCAGTTTATATTTTCTTGCTTGCCTGAGCACCCACGTTTCTGCTTCCTGTTCAGCCAGTGGGTCGGTAGGTAGAGGCGCAGACTATTTTTAAATTAAAACTCCTCAGTGGTCTGGCCAGAAATAACACAGCGCTTTTAAAAAAATCTCTGCTTTCCCCTCTCCCCCACTCCCTCAGCAGCTTTGCAGAAAGCTCCTGCATTCAGCCCTTCGTCAAAACCATCACAGCTTTAAAAACCTTTTTCTCTGCCTCTGGGACAGGGTCTGGTCGAATGCGCCAGGTTGCACTTTGGGTTTGACAATAATTACTGATTTTTTTTTTTTTTTTTTCCCTTTGCAAATGATGGGACGCCTTTTTTGTTGCTGTGTAAGTGTCCCATTGTGGTTCTTAGGCTGGCGTCCGGGTTGGACGTGCTCGTTGGAGCAGGGGGCTGTGATGCAGAGGAAAGACCTGAGCTAGAAACATGCAAAACCCAGGGACGTGTTGCGTCAGGACTTGGCAGCTGCGAGATCAGTTGTGAAACGCTGCAAAGAAACCTCTTTTCCTCTATTCCCTCTCCTTTATAGGGCTTCTCCCCAGGACAGACTGCAGGAAAGGTGCTGGGTTTGGTGCTGAGGGCATGTTTTGTCCAAAAATTAAGAGTTTTGTTTACAGGGGTTTGGAGGAGAAGCAGCGGGAGCCGGGTTCCTCCTGCTCAGCCGCTGCCTTTGCAGCCAAGAGCCTCCGGCTGCTCCCCAGAAACTCGTTGCCTGTGTGCCCTGCCAGCCACGCTCGCCTACTTAAAAATGTAGAAATACCTGAAGGAATTAAGGAAAATCCTAAAGTAGGCCAGAGCCTAATTCCCCTTGCTAATCCCCAGGAGGGTGCTGTGCTCCCCTCACAGCATCCCCTGAACCCGGGCTCTGCGTCCTGAGCCCAGCCCAGGCGCGCTGCCGGCCCTGAAAACGCCGGTGTAAACACGTGCAGTGCTTGTCTTGCGAGATTTCTATCACCAGCAATGATGCTGAGGCCACAGAGACCCTAATTTTAACGACAATTTCCTAGAGAGTTTGTGCAGGAGGGGACGTGGAGCTGCATACCCTCATGCAGGGACCGTGGGGATGCTGGGGACGACGTCTCCGCAGTGGCTTTGCCCAGGGTGACATTTCAGAGGGGAAGGGAGATTCACCCCTCGCTGTTTTTCCACTCGCCTTCAGCGATGGGACAGGATGGCGGCGGGTCAGGCTGCGCCGTTGCACGGCAAAGCTCAACTCTGGATAATTTTCCACCCGCCTCAAGGCCAGGGAGAGCTCGTTTCCATCCCCTGTTGCTGCTGCCAAACGCTGGCTCAGGTTTGCCCCAGCCTACGCAAGCCAGCAGTGACATTTCTGTTCGTTCAGTGCAGAAGAAATCCAGGGTCTCGCAGGTTTGAGCAATAACGTTAAAGCCGCAGTGGCCGTGCCCTCTCCAAACTCCCCCCGGGCTGAGTGAGCCGGGCTGCGCTCTGCTCCCTCACCCAGGCATGTTGCTGCAAGAAGGGTCTTGAACAAGGGGGAGAGAGGCGCCGGTGTTCACAGCATTTGCACCTACAGATGCAAAAATTGACACCTACAAAACCAGCCCCAGGAGCTGGGGTGGGATTTTGCTGGTAGATGAGCAGCATGCCGGCGGGAGCCGGGTGCTTAACTCCTCCAACCTCTCTCCCGCCGGCTGCGTAAGTAAATTTAGCAGCATTTCAAAGCGGGGTGGCGAAGCTGTGGGAAGCCGCTGGGTTCAGCAGTTGAGTTCTTTGCATGGACACTCCTATGCAAGCAAGCGTGTGCATATGTATATGCGAGTGTAGGTGTGTATCTGCACAGGAAGGAAAGACAGTCTTGTGGTTGAGTGCTACACGTCAAGAGATGTCGGGTAGTTCTGTTCCCAGCCTGGGCACGCACTAGCCCTGCTCTCGGATGAGTTTTTATCCTGTCCGTGCCGTTGCATCCTCCCTGGCCGAGCTGGGGGGAGCTACTCCTTGTCTCTGCAGATGCTGGCTGGGATGTGGGAAGGCAGAGCTGAGCCCTTCGGGGTGGCCCTGCCCGGCTGGGGCAGTGGCTGGGAGCCACCGAGCACCGTCCTGGTGCTTTTCGACATCTCTTCTCCGCTCCTGTCCCTGTTGCGGAGGGAGGGGAGCGGTTTGCTGAGCGGAGCTCCATCTCCTGAGGCTGCCCGCAACAGCAAAGCCCCTGGGGAGTGGCGAGGAGAAGGCTGGGGGGACAGGCGAGCGGTTCAAATGTGTGTCGGGGGCCACAGGGATCTCCCACCCGCTGCGTGGGGTTGCAGATTTGGGGTGCAAATGGCAGGGGAGGTGGCTCTCGCTCACTTTTGGAGAAAGAGCCCGTAGCTCGTGTGGGTCTGTGGGTATAACTGGTGCCTTGCTGGGCTGGGTTAGCACAGCACAGCCGGTTTATGGACGCCCCTGGGGGCAGGAGGAAGGCACCTGGCTTGAACTGAAAGTGCCAAAAGTGCACAAAAGGCACAGGCCAGTGTGTCCCAGTTTGGCCAGTAACAGCTCTGAGAGCAGCTCATCCATTCAAGCAGGGGAAAAAGCCCTCCCCGAGGTCAGGGGCTGACGGTCCCAGGGCTGGGCTTGAGCCGAGGGGTCCTGGCTGATCGGCGAGGCAGCCGTCCCCACTCGTGTCCTCCTCACTGTAGAAAATGGGCAGCTCAAGGGACCCTCACTGCTGGAAAAGGCTCTGGGTGCTGGGGGTCCCGTGGGACAGGACTCCCTGCGCCCCCAGCTCCAAGGTGCTTTGATTTTTCTCAGCAGGGCCGATCTGCTTACACACAGGGAAACCAAGGCAGCAGCCACGCTCCCTGCGGGGTGCAGGAGCCCCAATCCCCCCCATTCCTGCCCCCCAGGCTGTTTGTGTTTAACATGGGGAGCCAGGCTGCAGCCCAAAAGGTCACCCCCAGCCCTGGCATCGCCCCCAGCTTCTCCCACAGGGGAGAAGAAGAGGGGCTGCCATTCTCCAGCCGTGTTAAATATTCCACCCCCAGCTCTGGCTGGTGTCGGCAGTGGCTGCAGAGGGGTGGGAGTGGGAGGTGATGGGGGGCAGAAGAGCTGGGGAGAGGGTGGGGAACAGCGTCAGGGCTGGTGCCCAGAGGGATTTGGCACGCTCAGGGGGTATCAGGCAGATCTTTGCCCCGCCAGCCATCCCCTGCACGCTGCAGGAGAAAGTTTGTGTCACCAAACCACTCTCAGAGAATCCCTGCCCTTCTCCCCGCCAGTTATTTTCCCCTCCTGTCCCTTGTTTCAGAGCCCACAGCGGGGTTTCCCACCTCTCCTCTCCGTGGGGTTGGGGCAGCCCCAGCCCCACGCACCCTGCCATCAGCCTGGCTGGGGCTTTCCTCCCCACCCTGCCCCACTTTCATTTCATAGGTGACCGCTCCGGCGAGTGGAGGGGCTGTGGTTCGCAGCCTGCCGGGGCGGACAGAGGGGCTCGGGGTGCTGGCCATGGCCCGGGGCACAGGCAAGACCTCCCAGGGCCTTTTCGGGTGCTGTGAGAGATGTGAGGGATGGGGACGAGGCCCCATGTTAGAAATGGAGAATGGGATGCGATTCCCAAATTTTCAATCCATCCTGACAGATTTGTTAGCCATCCTGGAGGATGCCCAGAGTGTTTCCATCCCTCCCCACCCCTGTGCCGACCCTGGGGCTTCACTGAACCCCAAAAGGTGCTGCCATAGCGGCAGCGCTCAGGGCTACAGCCCCATGAGCACAGGGTGGAGTCCGGCTGATAGCATCAGTCCAGAGGGGGAAAAAGAGAAAGAAAATCTGGTTGAGCAAGAACTGTCTCCAGCTGCAGCAGGGAGCGTGGCCTCCGGCAGCTCCTCTCCAGCTGGGAGGAAATTTCCAGCCCTGCACTGAGAGGAGTGGGGATGCTGCACACCATCTCCTCCAGCCCCTCTCTTGAAACCTTGGCAAGCTGCATTTGCAAACCCTACAAGCTGGCTCGGCAAACCCTGGTGCAATGGGGCAGCATCAGTTTGGGACACTCGTTCAACCATCTCCCGCTTGCTGGGAGGTGAAGGCAAGGAGACAACAGCCTGGCCAGCGTCACGAGCCGGAGATGCTGGTGGTGCTCACGGGCAGCTTTGCTCCGGGCTCTGGCTGCTGGCCTGGCAGCGGTGTGGGCTTTCCAGCACGTGGGAAATTTGGAAGCTTCAAAACATGCTTTGTTTTGGGGGGATTTGAACAAAAATGGGTTAGTTGGTGACACTCACCGACTGCTTCTGGAGGTGGTATGTCACCAGATCTCCGTTGGCTGCTTCCATTCTAGACAAAAACTTTTAAATCTTTTCTTATTTTCATATTTGCGTCTTTCTGTGCTCCACTGGCAGAAAGCAACTGCTGCCAGGCTGGGCACCGTCATTAGTTATGTTTTCAAGAAATCGCTATGGGCAGCTGCCAAACAGCATGGCTTGGGGTGGCTTATCATCTTTTCTAGATCAAAGCACATTCTGTTTGCTCTGCAATGTTTGAAACAGTCCTTTTTTTTAAAAAAAAAAAAAAGGTCCCTGTGTGTCAAGAAAGAAGAGAAACAAACGTGGAAAAATCCTCAATTTGTGCCTGTTTCTAAATGAATCTTTAGGGTTTACATTTGGGAATATTCCCCTGTCCCTCTGCCAACCCCAAACCGTGCCTGGATGCTGTGGCTGCAGAGAGGTGGTGATGGCAGGGCACTGTCCCCGGGGGGGTGGGTGGCACCATGGGGATGTTGTGGGTCAGGGCTGGAGGTTGTTCATCCTTCTCCTTGTCCCCCGTCCCCGGCCAGGTGCTGTCTCACAACCTGTACACGGTGCTGTGCATCCCCCACGATCCCGTGGCGCTGGAAGAGCATTTCCGCGATGACGACGACGGGCCGGTGTCCAGCCAGGGTTACATGCCGTACCTCAACAAGTACATCCTGGATAAGGTGAGCCCCTTGGCCATCCCCCCGGCCTGCTGCGTCTCGCGTGGGGACACCGTGGCGCCCGGTCTGCTCCCACATCCCGTGGGAGCCCCACAGCTCCACTCGCTTCTGCTCCCGGAGATCCCACGCCTTGATGGGTGGAAAAGGGATACAGAGAGGTGGGGAGCGCCCAGGTGAATGCCAAAATGAGTGAGAAATGTTTAATATTCAATGTCTTCTTGGCAAGGACGAAGTGAGCCCTTTCCATCAAGGCTCTGGATGGAGGTGCAGCTCCGCCCACATTTCCTAAAGGGCTCAGAGAGAGAAATCTGCCCCTTTTTCTCTCCGCTCCTGTTCAAATTGGAGGTGTGACCTCACTTGGCAAAGAGGAGAGGGAGGAGGATGAGGTACTGGGGCAGGAGCAGAGGTTGAGGCGGGCAGGGGCCTTCTCCCTTTTTTCCACGTGGCTCAAAGGCACCTTTGTTTGGCGCGCTGAGACTTTGCGGCTGGGTGCTCGTTTCCTCCAGGCATGCGAGGAGAGGAAAAATGACTGACAACTTTCTTCCACTGTGTGATCGAAAGAAGTGGGGGCCCGGAGCTGGGTGCAGTAACCCTTCCCTCCCCTGCCGCTTGCCCAGCACCGAGCCGTGCCTCTCCCCAGCGTGCAGCGCTCCGTGCCGGTCTTTGCCTTGCCCTGAGCTGGTCAGGAGCTGCCCAGCCTGGTTCAGGGATGCTGATCTCAGCTGTGGGGCAAAACCTTCCCCAGATCCTTCTGCCCGGGGCAGGCAGCGGCTCAAGCTCAGCCCAAACCCAATCTCCCTGTCACACAACAGCCAAAATCCTTCCACTTTCCCATGTGGTTCTTTGGAAGATGACTTTTAAACCCCCTTCTTCTGATTTTGCCGTGGCTAATAAAATCCCACAGGCATTCTGAAAAGGGAAGTGGGTTTTCCTAGTAAGAGGGACTTTCAGCTTTCCGCCACCCGAAGGTTTTTCTCCAGCTCTGCCGCTGTCGGCTGCAGTTTGCCCTCGTGCCAGCAGCACGTGGCTCATGCAGCTGGGATGGAGCAGCCAGATGTGGCCAGGCTCCTTGGTCCCTGTCGCAGTTCACCGATGCCGCACCAAAATTGCCACGTGAAGCAGGTCGTGATCCAAGCGAGCGGTTGCAGGAGCTCGTGGGCAAGCAGCGGGGCTGAGGTTGATGGAGGTGCCATTCCTGCCTCCACTGCTGCCTGCCCGAGGGCCACCACTTCCCTTCGCCGAGCCCCGGTTCCTCTTTCTGGTCGAATGGGATAACGAGAATGACCCAAGCCCACTGGGGAGGTGGGCTTGGGAGAGCACCACGCAATGCTGCATGTGCTTCACCACGGGGTTCCTGCTGGTGCTCCAAGGCCTGGCAGGACACGGCTGGGCCACTGTTGGCCGTGTCGTGGTGACCAGGTGCTGCAGCGGCCCCATAGCATCTTCTCCACCAGCTGGGACACCTTATTGCCCACGCAGGGGGCCTGTCCTGGGGACACATACTCTTGCACCATGGGTCAGTGCCCACTGACACTCTAGTTGTGGGTCCCACATACCAATCACTTTGTGCTTCTCACTGTCAGGGACGGGAGATTTCAGGTGTGAGGGTTTCTTCCCTCCAGTGCTTCCCCCCCCCGAACTCCCCTCCATAGCCCTGCAGCACCACGCTCACCCCTGGCTCCTGCCCACAGGTGGAAGAAGGCGCTTTTGTCAAAGAAAACTTTGATGAGCTCTGCTGGACCCTGACAGCGAAGAAGAATTACAAGCCTGACCGGAACGGGAATAGCATTGTATCCCACCAAGATGCCTTCAAGCTCTGGTGTCTCTTCAACTTTCTGTCCGAAGACAAATACCCTCTTGTCATGGTGCCAGATGAGGTAGGACCTGTCTCTCCCCCAACGCGCATCCCCGTCCTCCCAGGGCTCTGCGTGCTGGCAGAGCTCCCTTTGGGGATGACACATCCCGCTATCGCTTCCTCGCATGTCCCACCACATCCTGCAAGATGGGGTGCTCCAGGGTGTGCGAGGGAGCAGACCAGGGGTGGAAGGAGGGGGCTTCCTGCCCTGGGCACCCCCCGCTATACCCACAGCCACCCCTACTGCCCAGGGAGAGGGGGGTGACCTGGGAGCAGCTGGGAGGACACCTCCGAAATGCTGAAGCCTGTCAAGTGTAGATGTCTTGGAGGATGGCGCGTGGGCTGGTCCATGGTGGTCTCCCGTGGTCCGAGCCTGTGCCAATGAGCTCTTTTGCCTGCTGTGAAGTGAATGTGCCAGTTCTCAGAGGCCCAGCCAAGGAGCATCCACAGCTCGGCTCCTCCTGGGGCTGGTCCCTTGCCCAAAGGCCTTCCATCTCACGCAAGGGTTGACTTGGGCACGGTGTTGGGGGACTCATCCTGATTTTCACGCGGGGAGAAAGAGAAGATGGCAAGAAGCCCTGAAAGTCTGGTGCAATGGGAGGTTTCTCCCTGTGAAATTGCTGTCAGGCTGGACGGGGCCGTGTCCCTCGGGCTGCTCTCAGCCAGTGACACAACAAAGGCAGTGGCAGAGCAGACCCCCTTGTCCTTCATCGCGCCTGACACCAGACGCTCAACCCCTACCCTGTGTCCGGAGAATTAAGAGTGAGGTTGCCCCGGCTGCCCTGCAAAGCTGCTGGCAGTAATCTCCAAATCTCCAAATTCCATCCAGCATTTGGAGGGGGAGGTTCTCCCTTTTCTGAGGGTCAGATCAAACCCCCATGAGAAGGTGGGCAGATCTGGGCAGGAGGAACAAGCTTAGAAGCCAAGAGCGGCCTCGCCAGGAGGAGCTCAGCTGGGCAAGCAGCTGCCTTCTGCTTCTACACCATCAACCTCCTTAGATCAGCAGAAAAGCCCCCCTCAAAGAAAAAAATAAAAGAGCAAAAAAAAGACAAGAAGCGCAGTGCTGTGCAGATGTAGAGGGTGACCGCACTTCCTGCTCCCCGGGAGAGGTGTTTCCTGTTCCCCAGACTGTGACAAACTGAATCATCTTTCTGCTTACAGGGCTGAGCTTGGGAAAAAAAAAAAAAAAAAAAGAAAGAAAAAAATAAACTACATTAAATTCTTGCCCTTCTCCTAGTTACGTGATGTAAAAAAATCCAGCTGGGTGCAGGGACTCTGCTGTGTTTCACCTTTCTGTGTGGCTCTTTGCAGTCACCCACCCTCCTTGGTCCCTAGATCGTGGGTAGAGGAGAGCTGTCATCAAAACTTGAGCTGAAATAAGTCTTCCCAACATCATGATTTTAGCTCTCTTTTAAAGCAATTTATCTACAGTTTCAAAACAACGTTCATCTTCTCCATCGGGCCCTCTTCCCCTACTCCTCCCCAGAGTTTTTATGACTTCAGCTGGAAACCAGCGCGGTGCTGAGGTTGGGGCTGTGGTCTGAGCCACCTGCCTTGCCAGCTGGGCGTGGGGGACAGTAGCCTTGGTCTGTGCTCCCTCAGGCATTTGATTTGTGCAGACTTTTCTCACTCTGCAGACAAACAAGCCAAAAACATCTCAGCCTTGTGGTCAAAAGGAAAAACTTCCCAGTAGCGGCCAAGCTCTAACTCAGCATCAACCTCCTGAGCCTGCCTGCTGCCTGGAACACCTTGGCCGTGACCATCAACCATCACAAGGGGTGATACCTCTGGGATAAGGGCCTTGCACCTCCAGGCTGGAGGGAGATGTGCTCTTGGGCTCTCCAAAGTGGGTCAGTGGGGCGGGAACAGCCCTCACTTTTCCCCGTCGCCGAGTTTCCCATCCCCACAGGTGGAGTACCTGCTGAAGAAGATCTGCACGGCCATGAACGTGGAGCTGAACTCCTGCGAGCTGGATGACTACCTGTCCCAGGAGCAGCAGGGGCAGGGGGGGCTGACGGTCTGGCAGTTCCTGGACATGGTGAACTCGGGGCGGTTCCTGCGAGGCATCGAGCCGGAGGCCGTCAGCATGGCCGTGGAGGAGGTGTACCAGGAGGTCATTGAGGATGTGCTCAAACAGGCAAGGAGCCCACACGTCCTGGGGCACAAACCCCGTCCTGCCCCTCACCCTGTTATTGATCCCCGTGTCTCTCGGGCACAGGGCTACCTCTGGAAGAAGGGCCAGCTGCGGAGGAACTGGTCAGAGCGGTGGTTCACACTGAAGCCCAGTGTCCTGTCCTACTACATGAGCGAGGAACGGAAGGAGAAGAAGGGGAGCATCACGTTGGACAAGCACTGCTGCGTGGAGGTACGGCCCGGGCCATGCTCACCGTGGGGACAGGAGACCCGGGAGATCCCCTTCAGACCCCAGGAAGGGGAACCCAAGAATACACAATTTCACAGCCACAAGCATGGGAGAGCCCGTCCTATGGCTGAAGAAAGTGGGGATAAGATGGGGTACGGGGCGGGTAACGCCATCCTGTGTCCTCTCCTTGCAGGTGCTGCCCGACCGGGATGGGAAGAGGTGCATGTTCTGCGTGAAGACCTCCTCCCGCACTTACGAGATGAGCGCCTCCGACACCCGGCAGCGCCAGGAGTGGACATTAGGTCCGTGCCCACCCTGCGCCCCCTCCTCAGCATCCCCCCTGCCCCCCCGCCATGTCCCCACTGACTGTCCCCTTCCCTCCCCAGCCATCCAGACGGCCATCCGGCTGCAGGCTGAGGGCAAGAAGTCCCTGCACAAAGACCTGAAGCAGAAGCGACGGGAGCAGCGGGAGCAACGGGAGCAGCGCAAGGCGGCCAAGGAGGAGGAGACGCAGCGGCTCAAGCAGCTCCAGGAGGAGAAGGAGAGGAAGCTGCAGGAGCTGGAGCTGCTCAAGGAGGCCCAGAGGCAGGCGGAGATACTCCTGCAAGAGGAAGAGCAGCGGCGGAGGCAGCAGCACGAGGAGATGCAGAGGACTCTGGAGATCCAGCTGCAGGAGGCTGAGCAGGTGGGTGTGTCCTCATGGTGCCACAGGGCTGCGTGGCTCATGGGGTGGGTGCTGCCTTCCCCCTTCCCTTGCTCGTGGCAGCTCAGGGGTTTGGAGGAGCTTTTAGGAGCACATCCTGCTCTGGAAACAATGCTGCTGCCACCCGTCACCTCTGGGCTCCCGGGGGCTGTGAGTGACCCGGGGATGAGGGATGGAGGGCTCAGCAACACCGTGTGTGGGATTCCCGAGGGGCAGGAGATGAGGACAACCTGCCCCGGGGCGTATGAAGGTGGGGGGCAGGCGAGAGGCTAGTGCTAGTGCTGGGGTGGCCAGCGAGCCCATTTCTGACCTTGCAGCCAGTGCTGGCTCCAAATGACGCGGTGCATCTCCTGAGCAGGGAAACAGCCTCGCTTCGGAGCTCTCTCCACGGGCTCTCCCGGGCGTGGGAGATGTCTGGCCTCACCCACCCAGGGATATGGGGACAAGGGGTTCCTGGGGGCGGCGGCAGCGGCTCCGCCAGCCGCCCGCGCTGATGGCTCCTCTCCCTGCCGCAGGCTCGCGCCTCCATGCAGGCGGAGATGGTCTTGAAGGAGGCAGAGGCAGAGCGTCAGCGCAAGCGCATCCTGGAGCTGGAGGACATGCAGGAGCGTCTCCAGGAGGCCCTGCAGCAGGAGGTGAAGGCGCGGCAGGACGAGGAGTCCGTGAGATACGCGCAGGCCAGGTAGGACCAGGGCATCCCTGCTCCTCCTCGACCAGCCCCACGCCCAGGGCAGCGGCTGCGTGTGGGGGCACACTCCACAGGGCGATGCAATGCTCTCCAGGGTGCTGGGATGTGCTGGTGACCTCCCAGCATGCCAGCAGGGATGGGGAGAGCTGGTAGATGAAGTGGCAGAGGGACGTCCTCAGCTCTTGCTCATTGTTGACAGGCTACTGGCTGAGGAAGAGGAGAAGCTGAAGCAGCTGATGAAGCTGAAGGAGGAACAAGAGGAATATATCATCAAAACTCAGCGGGAGAAGCAAGTCCTCAAGCAGGAGATGGAGAACAAGAACAAGTGTCTGGAGGAGGCGCAGAAGCAGCTGGAAGAAGTGAGAGTGAACAGGCAGCGGGTGGACCAGGACGTCATGGTGAGCATCGTGACCGTGCCACATCCTTTCACGCTGCAAGCCCCGGGAGGCTTCCCAGCCCTCCCCGCCTCACCTTCACACTGGGGAGGACCCAGCAGCTTTGGGGACCAAACTGGTATTGCCTTGGGGGTTTTCTGAGCTGTGCCATGTGGCTGAGATGGGACAAGCATGTCCTGCCCTGGGGGGGCAGCAGTTGTATCCAAACCAATGTTGACATTGGGATTGTATGGAGGGGGGAGGATTGGAGAGGAGCGGAAGACCTAGAGGAGGGTGAGCTGGGTCTCCAGCCCAGAGGGAGCCTCCAGTCCAGGCTCACCAAGGGAAGGGAGGCTCCTGCCCACGGTGCCGGGTCGGGGGCTGTCGGGCAGCCGGCTCACCCCTCTCCTCCATCCCCGCCCAGGCAGCCCAGCGGAAGCTGCGACAGGCCAGCACCAACGTCAAGCACTGGAACGTCCAGATGAACCGGCTGATGCACCCCATCGAGCCCGGAGGTAGGAAACCAGCCACCACACCTTCCCCTGCCCCTCCTGAGCACGGCCACGCTGGGGCACGAGCCCAGTCTCCCACCCATCTTCCCCCTGCTTTTGGGGGCATCCAGGGGCTGGAAGGACGCCCATCTTTCAGAGAAAATACCCTGATGCCTCTGGCAACGAGAGAACTCGCAACCCTTTTCCTTAGCTGAAAGGTCAATTTGGACCCCAGGTAAACAAAGCTCTTTTTCTGTCCGTCCCCAGACAAGCGTACGAACGTGAGCGGAGGAGGCTTTGCTGGCTACAAACCCCTCCTCTCCCAGAGAGATTCCTCCCTCAAACTCAAGCAGAAAGCGGAGGATAAAGGCAGCGACCCCATGAGGGACAACAGCAAGGAAAACGTGAGCAATGGTGGCAACAGCAGCGTGTCGCCGTCTCCGGATGCAGACACCATGGCCACGGAGCCCACCAACTAGCCCAGCAGGATGGCAGAGCCCAGCGGGGAACCGCAGGGCCCAGCACGTCCCTCTGAGTGGACACAGTCAATACGGCCGTCTCTGGATGGAGACAAGCAGGGACCAGCACAGAGCCTATAGGTGACTATGTATAAGGCAGTGATGCTCCCATTTTCTTCAGGGAAGGGCTGTGGCCACGACGTGCCAGGAGGCTCAGACAGCTCAACGCTGGGGAGGAGGAAGCGGGGCCATCTCCTCCGGGCTGCCCAGGTGTGGGACCTGGACTCAACTCACCAGATTCTAGTTTCTACCCTGCCAAAAAAAAAAAAAAAAAAGTCACCAGTGGGTCTGGACTGCCTGGCCCAGGGCTGCAGTCTCCCCTTGGTTTCTACCAGCAACCCTTCCGCATCGCCCGCTGCGCTCCTGGGTGCGTGGCCCTGCATCAGCAGCTGCCAGGGAAGCCTTGGCAGACTGAGCAGTGCCCAGAGAAGGGCCGGGTTGTCCTTAACTAACACGTGCATTCCCTGAAGGTGGTTGTTAGTCAGTGGAGTCACATCGATGTTAGCAGAAACCAACAAGCAATAAAGCTTCGGGAGCCGCTGGCCCGCAGACCTTCCCGGCACGTCTGTGGCCCCGCAGGCACCAGCCCTCCCTCCTCGGCAGCGTGGCGTTTTGATTCCCACTGTAGAAAAGAGCCCGTCAAAAGAAATCAGGCTCCACCAGTGGATTTTGGGTTGGTCTGTGGAGGGCCAAGAGGGACACAGATGCTGGTGAACTGGCCATAGATAATGAACTCCTCTCTGGGTGGCAGGGCTGGCACAGGGGTAACATCGGGGAGGGCCAACACCTCTGTATGATTAACTAAGTGCTTGTATAAGAAGGTAACGGTGTTCTGGCCTTTGTTTAGGTCTTTGCCCTTGGACTGCAGCACTCCCTGTTTCAGGAGTCCTGGCTCAGGATCAGGTCCAAGGCCCACAGAAGGCAACAGCAAGGAGTCCCAGGGGCCATCCAAACTGGGATGCCTCTTCAATAACACTGCCCTGGCCTGTCTCCTCCAGCTAATTCGGTCCACGAAAAACTGAGAACAAAAGCCAAGTCTGTGGGCAAATCTCCCTGCACAAAAAACCCCACAACCCATACCAACATCAGGGTTAGCTTAAATACAGTCCCATTCACCTCTGACTTTGGGATCTTTATTGTAGGGGACACAGAGCCCCCAGTCACCTAAGGGTCCACCTCTGGAAAGAGGCACAGGGAGCAAGCCCTGCACCAAACCCCTGTTCACAGTTGCTCCTGCTGATTAACTGCAGTTCGTTAGGGAGATTACAATCTGTTTCCTACTCATGTGGCTTTCAACACTTGCTCACACAGCTCTTCCCCCCCCCCCCCCCCGCCCCCCTCCCAGTTTTTACAGCGTTTCTTTTTTACATTTTTCATTGTGCCCGACTGCAAGAGAGGCCGTTTCTGCGGGTGCCAGTGGAGCGGTGTGACTGCCCCGGGACAAAGTGGCTCTGTGTGCCCGTGAGGGTGACCGGGTGGCCCTGTGCCCTGGTCCCACGCAGCCTCGCTGACGCACAGGGAGGGCACAGGCGGCTGCAGCCCTCGCAGTGATGCCCGTGGTGGCCCAGGCCCTGCAGGTCAAATTCATCACCTCTCCTCCTCCACCCCACTGCACTGGGGCGCAGCAGCGTGGCCCCTATAGCCCCATGCAGATCTGGGGTCGCTGCCTGGCCCTGTGCCATCCCAGCTGGTCCACAGGATCCCCCCAGTCTGCGCAGGTTTTCTGGTGGAATGAGACCTTCACGGCACAGTGCACCGGAGGCCGCGGCTCCGTCTTGTATCGAGAGCGTGGGGGCCGCGGTACAAATGGCTGGAGCCTCCCGGGGTGACCTTGGCAAAGCTGCTCATCACTCCATGTGATCCGCCAGCAGAGCAAGAACAGGGAGGGTGCTCAACATCAGTCTCCACTGGGAAGGAAATGGGCTGGGTGGAAACGCACTGATGGGGGATGGCATCCTCCCTCGTCAGCTTCGTTAGCTCAATCTTGTCCCTGATCAGGCGTCGGGACAGGTATGTGCCACACCACACCCAGGCAGGGAGGGAAGGGGTCACCTCCAACTGTCTGCGTGCCACAGCCTCCTCACACGGGCTCACCCCACGCGCAGCCCCCAGGAGACGTGGGGCCACATCCTTGCCCGTGGCAGTGGCATCGCTTTCCACCGGCCACATCGTCCCTACGCAAAGCGGCTCACCAGCGCCTTGCTTTTGCTCCGGAGAGCCGAGTTTCCATCCAGCAAAAAGCTGTATGTTAATTGCTGCGGGGCAAGGACAGGCACGGAGGGAGCAGCCGGAACCAGCATCAGCACCTGCCTTTGATCCGCCTGGATCTGCCTCATCCTCCCGGAGCAGCCGACCGAGGGCTGGAGCTTCCCTAAGTCAGCAGTTGACGCGCACCGTTGGCGTGTGCCCCGGCGCCTCCGACTAAGAATAAACTCCTGCAGCAGGATCACAAGGAGAGCTCGTGGAGGTGCTGGGAAAGAGCAGCTCTGCCGCTCCCATCCCACCCCCGCGGGGTCTGTGCACCCAGGGGGGCTCTCTGGGTGTGTGGGGGGGCAAACGTTTGCAGAGTCGGATACAAACCTTGCTGCTCCCTGCGTGAATCTTTCACAGCCCCAAACCCACGGCTCTGCCCAAACTCCGCTCTCCTGGTGCTCTGTCCTGCGGTCCCGTGTTCTCAGGAAGGTCAGGCCGAATTGTGGCTGCACCTGCATTAGCGAGGGGCATCACCTGTGAGCTCTGTGCCACTCCTTGAGTAACTGTAGTAGCAACGGGGCTCCTGCTGTTTGAAGAAAACTTCACTTACCAGATTAGCCACCGCTGCGGTTTACCTAGGGTGTGAAGGTATAAAATTAGCTCCAGCCCAGACCTCAAGTAACAAGCATCAGGACCTTGCAGCACCCGCGCCAGGCAGCTGGTCTAGCCCTGGGGGGTGGAAAGCAGCGAGGGGCTCGGATTGGGAAGGCGAGGGGAGCCCCAGAGCTCCCGCGGGCACCTCAAGCGGTGTGTCACGATGGTCCCACAGCATCTAACGGGGCATCCGGCCTCGCAGAGCAGGTGCCAGCGGCTCTTCAGCCCTCAGGTCCCAGTTGATGTTGCCTGAGACAAATCCCTACTCCCTCCCTGTTCCAGCACAGCGCGGGCTGGGCGCATGCTGGTTACCTACCACCGGGCCTCCTGCCCAGCGAAACCTCCAAACGCGCCGGGCCGTGACACGGCGCTCAGCGCCGGCTCCCAGACACGTCCCCACCGACAGCCGCGAACCGGCCCGGCCCGGGAGGGTTTAGCGGGGAGATTCCCGCGGAGGCAGCCGTCCCCCTGCCCTCACGTTTCCAGGCAGGATACAAGACACCCCCGCCTGCAGAGCACGGCCCCCCCTCTCCCTCCACGGCGGCGAGGGACCAGGGAGAAGGCTTGGGGCAGCCCGCAAGCGCCGGGATAGGGCGGCCGTGGGGCCGAGGGGGAGCTGGACCTGCCCTGGCCCGCCGCCATTTTGCGCCTCCACCCTCCGTCCCCGCCTTCCCTACCCAGCATGCCCCGCGAGCGGCGCCTACATTTCCCATAAGGACCCGCGCCCGCGGGGAGAGGGTGGGAGGAGGGGGAGGAAGTTTTAGTCAGCGCCCACCAGGGGGCGCACGCGACGCGACGCGGGGCGGGGCGGGGCGGGCTTGGGCCGTTGCCGTGGTGATGCGGTAACGACTTCCCGGCGGCGGCGATTGGCTGCGGGGTGTTGGGTATGCGGTGGCGTCAGGGCGGGCGCGGTGACGTGCGGGGGGTGGGGGGCAGCGGGGCGCCGGCGGTGGCGGTGGCGGGAGCGGGGCCGTTGCGGGAGGTGAGCGGGGTAAGGCCTGGGGGGGGGGGGGGGGGGGGGGGGGCGGGACACGGGGGGGACCGGGGGCACGGCGTGGGGAGCTGGGGGGTGTGGGGCAGCGGGGATGGGGGGGACACGGGGGACAGGGACACGGGGTGTGGGGGACAGGGACACGGGGGACAGGGACACGGGGTGTGGGGGGGACAGGGACATAGGGACACGGGGTGTGCGGCAGCAGGGATGGGATGTGTGGGGGACAGGGACACGGGGTGTGGGGGACAGGGACACGGGGGACAGGGACACGGGGTGTGGGGGACAGGGACATAGGGACACGGGGTGTGTGGGGGACAGGGACACGGGGTGTGGGGGACAGGGACACGGGGGACAGGGACACGGGGTGTGTGGGGGACAGGGACACGGGGTGTGGGGGACAGGGACACGGGAGGTATGGGGGCCAGGAGGCGGGGTACAGGGTGGAGGGACAGGCTGTGCTGGGGGATGAGGGATGAGGCCGGGGACAGGGGCCCTCTGTGGGTGTAGGTTTGAGGAGATGGGGTGCTTGGGGGCTTTCTGAGGGGGTGGAAGGGGCTGGCAGCACTGGTGGCATCGGTCAGAGCTTGGAGGAGGCGGGGAGGGACTTTGGGGGGACACAGTGATTTGGAGGGGGCTGGGAGGGCAGGGGCACGTTGGTGGCTGTAGGGTGCGGGTTCTCGTTCCTGCTCGGGAAATTGGTGAAGGTAGAACGGAGGATGGGACATGGCCCAAACGGGGGGATGAGGCTCGGGGGGGACAGTCTGCCTTTCTCCTCTCCAGGGATGGGGTGGCAGAGGGACAATTGGCCTTTGGTTTTAGGGTACCGGTGAGGGGCACTGCTGGGGTCTGGGGCTGGAAGGAGGAGAAGCAAGAGGGTCAGGATGGTCCATCAGTGGTGCATCAGATGCGGAGTTGCTTGAGGAGAAAGAATCTGAGAATCCTTTTCTTATCCCCTGTATCTCCACACTCTGCTCCTGCTTTCTCTGAGATCCCAGATAAAAGATGTTTACTTTTTGTGCTGTGCTTTTTCCACCTATAAAGTAGGGGTAGACATCTGTATTAAATAGTGGCTCTAAAGCGCTTCAGAGTGCTGCACAAGCTCACTTGTCCCACGCTGTGAACTCTTGTAGCCAAACACAGGAAGGTGGTACCTGCATGCTGGCTGGGTTGAGTGTAACTCTTAATTAGCTTTAAAAGCGCTTGTAAAAAACCCTAGGTGAAAGGTAAAAGAGCATGGAGAAGTAGGTGGCAAGATCTTGAAGCAAGAGACCTAATTTTCTTTCACCTCCTGCTTCCCTCCTTTGTTTTGTTCTACTGACCTGTTGCATTTTTTCCTTCCTCGTTGGCTAGCTCCGAGCTCTGTTATTATAACCAGCTAGGATCCTGTTGTTACATTGAACTGTTCCTCCCTAGATGAGTTTTGACCTCCCCTTTTTTGTGTGGTCAAAAGGCCTCCTGGCCTTGCTATACTTCCAAAAGTTTGTGTGCTCTGACTCCACCTCAAGTGATGTTTAACAGCCTTATTTGTTTATGATCAGAGAGCCTCCAACCTATTTACATAAGCCGGTGAATTAAGGTGCAGAACCTATTTATGAGGTAGGTGTGTTTTAGTGTCCCTGGATGGAAAATCAAGGCACAGAGAGGAAAAGCAGCTGAAGATGCAGCTTGTCAGTGGAGAAGGAGAGAATACGTGCTCTCTGTGACAATCCCATCTATGAATTTCCCACAGCATCTGTCTGTCATCGACTGTATTATATCTGCATGGCTTCAAACAGCGTCCTGGTGTGAATTATCTCAGCCTTGGCCACCTTCCCCTTCGACAGCTGTGCTGGGGGGCCTCTTGGACATGAGTGACGATCGTGCTTGCGGGAAGGAATCTGCCTGTTGAGCCCCCACGTGTTGGGAAAGCCCCTGTGAGCAGGCGGTGGATGGGCAGAGGGGCGAGCAGGCTTTGGGTGTGCCATGGGGTCCAGGCAACATCCATCGTGGTGGTGCAGAGGGATCTGAGCGTGGAAAGGATGCAGCAGTGGCCACCCCATAAATCGGGAGGCCTAAGGCTGGTGGTAGCGTTGTTGATCTCTTGAACTGGTGACCTGTTGGTTGAAGCAGCCCACGTCTGATTTCCCGTTTCTGCTCCGCCCGGCCCTCCTCCTGCCATCTCTCTATGTGCAAACTCCCTTGCTGCCTTCATCCCTTTCCTCTTCTGGTACAAACATGCCCCAGGCTGTGCTGAGGTGGGAGTTTTCTCTGTGACTTATCGTGTGTCAGCCAGGGATACAAGAGGCAGCTTTCAGGAGGGATGTGCTGGCAGGTTCCCTCTGTGCCCTGGTGAGCTGGTGCAAGTATTGCCTTGTGTGTGATGGTGATGGGGCATGCCCTGGCATTTAGCTGTGAGCAGGACAAGGTGAGCCAGTAATTTAGTTTTAATTCTCAGATCTCTGGCGGCAGCAGCAAAGCGCTCTGCTCTGCGGTGGGAGAGAGCTCAGGGTGTGATTCATGCCCTCCTTGACAGTGTCAACGTTACATTTTATTACTGAATCAGGGACGGGTTTTATTGCTGGTGGAGATGAAGAAAGCCCGCTCCTGATGTGCCCAGTGGGGTTGTAATGACTTTATTATTGTTCCTCATCAGGAAGGTTCAAGAAAAACTTTGTCTGGGGTGTTTAGAAAAACTACCTTCCATTTTGGGAGGGGGGTGGGATGAGAAACTTGCTGTAGCTTTAACGACCTGCTGTGAAAGTGAAGTTACTGTGTGCGGTTTTATGGCCCCCACTAAAGCAGAGGGCTGGGTGTTGGATCTGTGCTCCTTCCCTCGTCCGCTGACCTTCGGGCAGGCTTGTCTCGGCTCGTCTCTCAGCCCTCCTGCCTCTAAACTGAGGGCAATCTCTTCCTTCAAGAGAGGCTGTGATTTTTATATCGCTGACTGGAAGAGAGAGTGATCCTGATGAGAATGATGCTCCAATGCAAGGGACTGGGGTTATTTTTTTTGGTTCTCACACTCACGCCCTCCCCTGGATGTACCTGGGCTGCTCGGCAGCGTGGGAAACACCCTCCACGCTCATGCTGGTGCTCCGGGAGCCTCGGCTTTTGGGGCAGGGGATTTGCTTTCTTTTCTCACCCACTTCTGAGCAGCTGCAGCTCCCAAAGTGCCGTGTCAGACCCAGGAGGTGCGGGAGGGTGTGCGGGACCGGGTGGGATTCACTCTCTGCCCAGAGCTCGCCTGCCGAGCTGCCCCCTCGGCCGGGGGCTGGCGGTGCCGGGGTCGTTGCCGGCGCTCGGCTGCCCTGCAAGTCATCCCGTGTTGGAGGCAGCAACACGAAACGGGGCTTTTCCACTGGGGTGGGAGGAGCAGCTAAGCCTGGGTAATGTCAGGGAGGGTACATGGGTTCAAGTAGCATCATGTTCACAACATCTTTGTTTAATATGTTAGTCCAGTTAGTCTGCATAACTGTGTCTAAATATAGAACATATTTTCTCTAAGTCCTCTAGTTCAAAGCCTCATAAGCCATTTTATTTCCAGCGTTGGTCTCTTACTGCTCTCCTGAGCCTGAAATTCATACAAGGCTATTTGCAAAGCTATCAGGAAAACCAAGAAGAGTGAATGAACTCTGTCAAATCCTTAGGTTTCAAGTGCCCAAGAAAGAAACTCATTAAAGTTGCAGTAACTTTCTAGCAGCCTCTTAAAGGTGGATTAAATAAACCGGGTAAACAAGTCACCTTGTAGCCACCATAGGCCTTTTTTTAGCATCAACTTCATGCATTGTCATAAAAGCTCAGGGTCATCAGCCCCTGGCTTCGGGTGACCTGAGGCAAAGGTGACATCCTGATGCTCAAAGCCTGGTGAGGGGTCGGGGCTCTCTCTGTTGGGACCCCCGGGGTTTTGCTCCACCTCCCGGTTTGCAGAAGCTGCCAGAGCCCCCGGGGGGGGGGAGACGGCTGCGATCAGATTCAGGAGCTGCCCCCCCGGCTCCCCCCGGCGCGAGGGGAGTCACCCCAGCCGATGGTTTCAGCGTGCGGTAGAGGGAGTGTGTGTTTAAATTTCAGAGCTGTCGCTGGATCCAGCCCAGTTCTCCCAGCAGCATAAATATCTGGCCTTCAGCACAGCCATGGAAATTCGCGTTGTGTTCTCTTGCAGATTACTCCAGTTTTCAGCTCTCCGTGCTGACATGGTAACTGAACGGTGGCTTTCAGTGACAGGCAGACGGGGACATCTGCTCTGGAGAGGTAACCCTTCCTTTTTGCACGCGGACGATCTACCAAAGCACTTATCCTGCGTATGTTTTTAGAAACTTGGGATAGGGAAGAGCCTAGGAAGTGTGGCTTGCTTTCAGCAAGTTTCACTTTTGTCCACAATCCTAAACTTTCTCAATTTTTTTTTTTTTAATTTAAAATCTCTGCCTTCTTTTTGTTCAGTTTCTGACTATGATCTTTATGGGTTATTCTTAGGAGTATGCTGTGAGTATCATGGTCTAATCATGTTCTGCCCAGCTGACGGTTGCAGTCAAAGTATAGCAACTTAATATTTCATTATTTCACTGATTTTTACAACTGAAATTTGCTCTTGTAGATTGAGGAGGACATGTGAGATCAAGGACTGTACTTGGGTAAATAATCACCCAGCGATCCGGACACACGATCTGGCAGCAGTACTGACACCGCCTGTCGCTGTGTAACTGCCTTCCTGGGACAAAGCCGAGCGGGTTACAGCCGAGCTGGGGCAGGGGGCTTGAGGAATTGGTCAACGCGGGCTCGGGCGGACGTCAGCCTGCCCTCAGACCTCTGAAAAGGTGCCCAAAAGTCTTCACTGCTGCACGTCGCTTCTGATGGCCCGGTGGCTGTTTGCACGTAGGGGCTGGATTTATTTTTGCCGCGACACACGTCTAAGGTGTTTAGCTGGACAGAGATGTGGTTTTCTGTGTCTAGTTTGTGCAACTGCTGTGCTGTCTCTGTCCTGGCATTCGAGACATGGGCTTCCAAGGATCTTTGCAGCGTGCAGAGAGGATTTTGTAATGAGCCACATGAGGCTGTGCTGATCAGAAGAGCATTGTTGTACAGAATTGCATACTGATGTTCATGGGCTCCGTCTCTCTAGCGTGTTGCCTGTTGACAAATATGTATTTTTGTACAGTACATTTTGTTGCCTTTCGAGGAGTATTTAGTCTGTGGCTATTGAATTATGAGCTGTGAATCTGCAAATGTTCTTAGAGACTGAGGAATTAGCACAAGACACTCTTGGGCTCCTTCATGTAACGGGACCTGAAATGCAAATTATTTTTTAATTGCCTGAGATGATGTTACAGTGCTTATTCCTGAAAGGTTATTTGCTGCCGGAACCCAGCCTGGCTTGCTCTGCCTATGAAATTTCAGAGATTTTGGTTTATTTTGTGATTTGTATTGGCTCCCTTGCTTTTTAGCAGGAACAACTGCCCTTGTTGATACCCACAGATTTGTCAGGCTGTGTAGCTGCTTTCTCATCAGGCCCTGCAGAGCAATCTCTGCTTTTCTAGAAGTGTCACTATTCAGTGATACACTGCTTATCACTGCTGCAATAATTTTGGAGACTCTGGGAAAGCCTAGACAAGCAGAAGTGATTTCCATAGTGAGTACAAATGAGATTTTTCTGTAGAACTAATTTTTTTTTTTTATTATTTTATACTCTTGAAATGTTCTTGCCTTGGCAGAATGCCTAGGAAATTACTTTCCCAAAGCAGGTTTTAGAGTGGAAGGATTAATGCTAATATGAAGCCTTTTGGTCAAGGAGATTGTGAAACGCATCTTCCCCAAAATAAATGTTTTGGGGTGACGTTTACTGGAGCCTTGGTTGCAAGAAAGGTTCAGAGCAGAACTAACTTGGGTTGTACCTCAAGTTTCAGGATGACTTCTTGAAATGCTGTAATACTCACTGCTATGATCATAGCATCTGGAAAATGTCTGCGTCCTCCCAAGGCTTAGCCAAGAGCTTGTGAACATCTGAAATCATTTGAGTCAGGTCTTTCAGACTGGCTTTGCAAAGGGCTCCAACGTACGTGTATGTGTCAGGGTACTTCCCTGGGGATCCCTGGGGACAAGTTCTGCTCAAAGGTTTGGGTTTTGCAGAGGCTGTGGTTTGCAGGGGAATCCTGGCAGGGGAGGAGGTGGTAGGATGCAAGCATGAGCCAGAAATGCGAATGTTTCTCATGGTGCTGGGTCAGGCCAGAGCACATCTCTGAGGCTTGTGGATAGCAACAGCCACATAACATCCGTGCTAACCAGAATCGTTGCCCTCATGCTGCATTCTCTGGTTTGCCCTGGTCTGGGAACTGGAACTTGGAATAGCAAAAACCAGAACATGCCCGTTCAACCCTGTAATGGAGATGTGGGATGGAGACAGGGAACAGTTTGGGTGGTTTAAAAGGGCAGATGAGCTTTGCTACCTGAGCTGATAGGGAAGCGTTTATTTGATGGTCTGTTAAGACAGACTTTACTATCAACCATACTACTGCCTTATGAACGTCTCATTGGGAAAGGCTTTGTCAGGCTGAAGAGAGGATGGGTGAGATGGCTTCAAAATAAGCAGTGTTTTGTGCAGTCACCTCACTGATGGGAACCTAAGCCCAAATCCCTATCCTGCCTAATGTTTTACAAACATTTTTTGTAATGCAACTCTTGATTTCACCTTAATGCAAATCTAGAATATTTCTGAAAATGCCCAAATCTGCTTTTCACCTTTAAGTTGATTATATGGATTCTGCTAGAGCTGTTGGACCTTGAAGGCTGTTAACCGCCTGAGGCCTGATGGTCAGAGACCCACACCTATGAAAAAAATCCATGGGTTCTCATGTCCATGGGATAGGTATCGTGTTGTGGGACTTAGGGACACAGAGATCTCTGGAAAGGGTTCTTGGTGAGCACGAGCTTGGGGCTGGAGCTGGTGGAGCCTGCTGAGCTCCCAGCAGCAGGCTGTGTTGGGAAGTGGTAGTCGTTGGCTCGCCGTGGACCGCTGTGGCTCTCTCCGCACCCCCAAGATGATGGGAAAGATGTGAGGATGTTATGCTTGAGCAGAGCATTAGCACCTTCCATTTTATTTTCTAGGGGCTGAGGCAGAAATCCAAATGGTCAGAGCACACTGCGATCCTCTTCATTGGCAGAGGAGTCTTGGCAGATTCACGCTGACATGATTGCTGCTTGTATCACAAAACGCAGGGAAACCTCCGTTCCTCCAGTCAGCTCTTGCTGTGTGAATGTGGCCAAAAATAGTAAGGAAACATCATTCCCCTCTGGTTCCCTAAGCGGGTGTTGAACTAGTTTGTCTAACAAAGTTATTCTAATGTTCTCTGGCGTTTTCTGTATGGCGACGTATGCAGTTAAACTCAGACTTCCTCCCTTTTTCCTGCTCTGCGGTTGAAATGGAGACGCAGCGAACGTGGTGATTTGTTCGAACCGTTTCGGTGTGTGCGTTCCCAGGCCCTGCTGAATCATCTGAACTTGTGCCTGGGCATAATCGCTCACTGTCAGCTGCGTCCTGGGAACAGAGCGGCATGGCCGGTGCCCAGGATATTTTGCTAATGTCTGCAAAACCAGTAGCACTTTTCTGGGAGTCGAAGTGGAACCGTAACAAAACTTATAGGCTGGTGGATTTTTAATTATTTTTTTTTTTTCCTGGTTAGCCCATGGGATCTAAAGTCAATGTCCTGCAAAGAGGAGGCAGCTTACTACTGGTTTTGTGAGAGTTTTCCTGAATCTGGGCGCACAGGCAGCCTAGCAATAAAACTTAGTGGTCTGCTGCATATTTGGCTCCGGACAGCAGGCAGCATGCACATGTGGATAATCCAGAGCGATGCATTGCCCTGCTGCTACTTTTCTACCCCTCACTGCTTTTCTGGGGAGCTGATTGCCCCACCCAAAGCAGGGGTGACACTTGCTGGTGTCCCAGTGACACTGAGACTTTGGAGAAAACTACGATGGGTCCTGGTGTACACAGCACTGCCAGATGACGGCCTCACTCGCTGCCAGCCGCGCTCCTGTTTGTAGTGACAGCTTGTTCCCCTTGCAGCTTTCCTGGTTTTCCATTTAAACGCTGCTCCGAGTCTGTAACACCCTGTGCCTGCTGTTTGCCTTGGGAAGCGTTGTTGCTGTTCCCAGGAGCTCCTCCCTTGTCAGCCCTGTTCTATAATTACTGATGTTCCTGAAACCAGATCCTTCCACGTGTCCTGCTCAGGTTTGAGAGGACAAGGGGGTCTGTAAGCAAACTGAGTGCCTTGGAATAAAGCGCGACAAGACTTCAGGAGTTTTGGAAAGCATCAGCTTACAGTGGTTTGGTGGGTTCTCTGAGCCGCCAACCTCCTCACCTTTGGGATGGTAAAGGAAAGGGGAATATATCCCAGACAGCTTCTCTGGCACTTCCAGAGAAGAAGCAGGGCTGTGAACACTGGTGCTTGTGGAGCAGCAGTGGAAGCTGATGCAGGAGCACAAATGGGTGATGCCGGGCTGGGCTGTGGGTCCCTGCCAGGGTCCCCTGTGGACAATTAACCATCTGCAGCCCCACGCAAGCTGCTCCGTGCCTCTCTCCCAGCAGCGTGTGTGCGAGGTTGGCAGCTTTGTTCCCAAAGCATTGTCACAGCTTCACAGCAACCTCTGCTGCGCCCTGGGCTGCGGTGGGGATGAGCCTCTTTCCTTACCAGATGTAGTGATCTTCTCAAATGGCAACACTTCTATGCCGTTTCCAGCTCTACGAAGGCTCAGGTGTCACCTTTCTGGTACCTGCTTGCTCCCTGGCTGTGGTCCTCGTTCCAGTGGGTCAGAGCCACGTGCCCCTCCTGTCCCTGGGTGCTCTGGGCTGTCCTGAGTTGACAGCAAAACACAAATATTGGTCAGCAATTGCCAGGCTGAGACATTTGCTGAAAGTAATCCTGGAAATTCTTCGAATAGGAATGCACAACGGGAGAAGAAGGTCACGAGCAGCGTGGTGTGCTGACCTGGGCTGGGGAGGCCAGACTTGTGAGCATGACTGCAAACAGGTGTCAAAATCCATAATACGGGAATAAACAATGACGCTTGGCACTGATGTATCCCTCTGTGCTTCCAAAACATGCCGTCTCTGTGAGCTAATGCAGCAAGGAAAGGATCAGGAAGGAAGCACTGTAAAAGTCCCAGGCTTGGTTTTTTTTTTTTTTGGAGTGTGGTAGTGGTTTGGGTTTTTTTGATGATGAAGGAAATGGAGGTGTGGGGGTTGACAGGATTTGCTGAAGGTCGTGAAGCAGGACTTCAGATAAGAGCTAACAGCTTTTCACTGCCCACCCTGCTGTTATCCCTTCTGAAAAATGTAGCTGCGGAGCCTGGCTCGTCAGAGGCTGAGGAGGGCAGGGAGTCCCTCCGCTGGAAGGGTCTGTAGGGATGATTCCTGTAGCAGCATTAACCATCTCCCAGTATCTGCCATCTTAAGATTTCGGAGCACATCTGATGCATACTTGGAGCTGCGGGAGCCAGGGATGTCTGCAGTTCCTGGATAATGAATTGAAAGAGAAGAGCAGCCCAGCAGAACTCCCTTTTACACGTGATTGTGAGTTCATTGCCCAAAGTCTGATTTGCTTCTGTTTCTGCGAGATCTCTTGCTCTTTAATGAAACCCAACACAAGCGAGAAAGCAGGAAGTTCCTTCTGGAGCAAAATAACCTGACCTGTTTTGGGGGACAGCATCAGTTGTGGTATGAAAAGAGAAGAATTCTGTGAGTTTTGTAACCTTTTTCACTTCTTTTTTTTTTCTTTTTTTTTTTTCCCCCTCAGTGTCCAGGAAGTGGGTGAGTTAAAACATGTGGTAGATGTGTGATTCATTTTGGCAAGCCTGGCTGTTCAAGGCAAGCGAGGGAATCTCCTGCACCCTCTGTCACATGTTCCTGAGTAATTAACAGCACCACAGTAATAGCAGCTCTGGCAGCACCCGGCTGCTTAGTCGGCTGGGCTCGTACTGGGTGAAACACAGCTAGCCTGCACAGGGCGGTGGTGGAGAGATCAAGGGGCTGGTCTGGGGCATGGTACAATGTCTGAGCAGATGCTTCAAGGGGGAATATCTGGCCCTGAGTGTCAGTGCTGCCGTGGGCTGTGTGGCAGAGCTCTTCCTTGCTAGCTCTAGTAATTTATTTCTGTGCCTAGCTAGCCTGCCTTGCGGCCAAGACTTTGAGTAAGGGAGGAAGCACTTGGGTGGTAAGTGCTGATGAGATCTCATTAGCTAATGAGGAGTTATGTTGATCTTTCGGGAACAAAAACAAACATGTTTTCAGTGTTTGTCTCTCCTGTTTTGTGCAGTTAGTTACCTTTCCTGTATTGCGGCATCTGCTTATCTCTTATTCAGCTTTTATTAGTAGTAGCTGACACGTAGGAGGAGGAACAGAAGCTGGTACTTGATCAGCAGATATCAGAAACAGTGACACAACCCGAAGGGCATCAGCAAATGATAGCCAAAGTGGCAATCACTTCTTTTATGGATTCAGTTTAGTTTTTGTCTGTGCATTCAATATGTGCTGCACATCACAGAAGGCACTGCCATATAGAGGGCTGAGTTTTCCTCTCGCCCCTTCCAAAAGGATTAATTTTTGTTGGCTGTGAATTTGGCTGATATTTTTGTCCAGAGGAATAAAAACACAAGCCAGAAGTGCTCCCACGGTAAATTGGTTTCCTTTCGCAGTTCCTGGTGACTTCTTTTACAGTAGCTTGAATAACCTCTTGGAGCAGATCAGCTCTGTGATTTGGCCCTTGGGAGGTTTGGACCTTTTTTTGGCACTTGGAAACTCCCATCTTCTAGGAAGGGATCTTGTGTGGTGATAAGATCCAGACTGCGGTGGGAACTTGATCAATCCCACCTATATAAATATGTTAGAAATAAATGTCTGCTCTCCTGGAGGGGAGTGGGGGCAGGCGTCCTCTCTCCACCCCTGTGAGCACACCGGAATTACCTCTGCCCTCACCGCCAGGGAAACAACACCTGGTTTAAAGATGAGGTCCTTCTAATTATGAGCATTTCCTTGCTCTTATTTTGTGGCTGGCTGGCTGCAAGCGCCTGGGTGTCTGTGTTGAAATGCACGTCCCCTTCTTGTGACTCTTCGCTCGGCGTGCGGGACTTGAACGCTGGTGAGAAACTGGGCTTCTCCGTCACATCACCCCACCACCCCTCCTGCGCACGGAGCGTGGGGAAGCGGGCACTTCCTCGCCAGATTGTCAGCTTCTGCTTCTCTGAACTTGCCTCCAAGGTCTACATGCTAATCACCAGTGAGGAGCTGTCAGGCCAAAGGGGTACAAGCTGCGGGTTAATGAACTGGAGTCTTGGGTCTTGGTTGGCTCTGGAGAAATACTGCCTTCTTGCAGGGGGTCAGTGCTGAAGATTTGTCTCGTTTTAACTTTTCTTCCTGTTTTTCTCCTCCTCTCGTTGTGCTGTGTCCCTCCCCTCATTCTGCCATATGGTTTAGCTTGGCATAGATGCCAGCCCCTGCTTCTAGTAAAGATAAACCTGTTGCCTGTGCTGTTTGCAGCGTGGGAGCGGGGCAGCCAGCAGGCATCTGCCTAAGCCTGGAGCCAGCAAACAAACCCACCCTTCGCTGGCTGCAGGCTCCCAGGGGGGAGACTGATCTCTCACAGCCGGGGTTGCCGAAGCTCCTTGGAACAGGGATTGAGACAAGGGCAGAGCAAGTCATGAGATGCTTGCCCTCTTGCTCGTTCCCATCCTGTGGGAAGAGGAAGGGAAACAGCTTTGCTGGATTCTCTGCAGAAGCTTAGGAAGGAATCACAGTTGCCGTCCTTGTTTCCATCTCTCTTTCCATCGCTGCCCTGTGACAGCTGCCAAACAGAAAAAAGGTGTGGCTGCGCCAGGCAGGAATCTCTGCCCTTCTGCCTGCAGCTCGGATCTTGTGTGCTGTGCTCTGGCAGGTGGCTTTTCAGCCAAGGGGAGAAGGCTGAATTATCCCTCCTTTGGTTCTGTCTGCTCCACAGCTGGATGTGGAGGCACTGAACACAAGGAGAGGTTCTGGGGTTTGAGATGGGCCCTTTGGCCACCCTCAGCCATCCACACAGCCCTCCCTGGTGCCATCCCACAAAGATGCAGGGCTGTGCTGGCAGGGCAGGTCCCTCCTCACCCTCAGAGGGACAGAGCTTGGACAAACCTCTGGGGAGCTCCAGTTTCCCAGCGTAGCCCTCTCTGGACCGCAGGGCTGGCAGGGGAATGGAGGAGCCTGCGTGAAACCTTGGCAAATCTCCGCAGTCTCTGCGTGCTGCCGTGCCGCTGCCCTCGGCCCGGAGGGGAGGGCTGAGGGTCCACATCCCTCTGGGGGCCCTGCCAAGCTGGCTCACCCCACGCTGGGGTGTGCAGGCATGGTCCCTGGCTTTCATCCAGGCAGCGGCTGCCTTGGCTTTTCATCTGCTGAAGGCAGGGGGTGCAGCCTCCTGTGTGAAATCAATCCCTTTTTCCCCGCTCCTCTCCCTCTATCTGTTGTTTAGAAAACAGGGGAATGGCTAAGGGAAAGGCAGGTGTGCAAACAGTTCTCACAGCTTCCCTCAGCCCAGGCCCCTGTACTCTTGGTCTGCAAGAAGATAGTAAAACAATACATTCAGAGCCTTCTGGTAAAAGCTTTTCTCTCTCTGGCTCTCCAGGCACTCTTGAAGGGTGGAATCCAAATCCTTACCCTTCCCGTAATGCCTGCGTGCATGTGGGGAGCCTTAGCTGGAGCCTGGCATTGCTGTCTCTGCACATCTCACCCTCTGCTTTTCCCCTTCCCAGGGCTGCACACCCGTCTCTAGCCAGACTGACCCCAAGCACAGTTTTGGGGTTGCTTTGGTGGGTTTTGGAGAGCAAGCTGTATGTCGCAAACTCGCTGCCCGCCCCCCAGGAATACACGGCCTTGAGTAGAGCCAGCAGAAGGAGGACAACATACCAGGGATGCAGCTGGAGGGCTGTGCCCACCTTATCCCAATAGCATCGTGCCATGAGGCACCTGAGGCGAAGCAGAGGGTTCCATCTGCACTGGGTTTAAAGCAAGTGGCCTGTGCTGCATGCCAGAGACAAAGGAGAGCTAATAAGAAGCTCATTAAGCCGCTGCTGGATGTATTTTCCACTGTAGACTAGTTTCTCCTGCCGCAAGCTTCCCCCCCGCTTTTTTTACAGGCAAAAGCGTTTTCCTTATGTTTGTACATTCATTTATATATAGCCTTCAAAACGATGGAGCTCGTTACCCTCCATCTCCGATGAATAGGTTTTCCTGCCTGTGTGCCGTGTCCCACCGCGCGGGATGTGTGAGAGGAGGCCAAGGATAACACAGCCCTTCAATGGGCCCTTAGTGCTCTTGCGGAGGCTCAGGAAGGGAGCGCTCTGCCCTTGTCTAAGCACCCCTCTGCCTGCTGCTGGAAAGGAGAGCAGGGCACTCGTGCTTGCTAGTTGCCTCCAGCGTACCTCTCCTTGAAACAAAGCCGTCTGCTCTGCAGCCTGAATTCCCAGTGTGGAGGGGAAAAGCAAAGCCCCTTTGCCCGTGGGAGACCCCGGCTCCGGTGCAGCGCTGGCTCCGGGGGATGACTTGTGTCCTGGCTTTATGACGTGTTTACATTCAACCTCCCACTTGCAGGTTTTGTCCTCTTCCCTCGGCTGCTTCCTTGATCTCGCAGGGAGCTCTGACCTTGCTCGGCGCCAACAGCTTTCCAGCAAATCCAAGGAGCTGGCTGCGGCTCAAGTTCAAAGTGCCAGGCATGAGGATCTGCTGCAGGAGGGGAAACGAGCCCAGGGAGTCCTGGGTCACTGGTGCCCTCCCCCAGCAAGCCCTGTGGGGTGGGCTTGGGCTTGGGCTTGGGTCACAGACCACCCTTCTGCTTGGGGGTTGCCCTCGTGCGAGTACCCTGTGAGTATCTTACTCGCTTCACGCTGATGCAGGCTTGAAGATGCTGCATCAGTTTAACTCGTGCCTGCAAAATGAGGGTTTCCTGGTGGAAGCTGGATTTCAGTGGCTTTTCTGATGGATATTTCTCTGCTTAAAAATAGTTCCTTTAAGGAAGTGGATAAACTGGGCTTGAGATATTAATTACTCAAGCAAGAGTCAGTTTAGGAATCAAGATCTGGAAGTAAATGAGTGCTGGGATGTTGCAGCAAGAGCTGGACACTCAGGTGAGCTCCATCATGGTTAGGAGGGAGGCAGGAACGGCTCCGTGATGGTCCAGTGCATCGCTTGCAGGGCATGAGTTTTTTGTGGGATGTTTGGGATGGACCAAGGCAAACAAGGAGCGGAAGCATGCAGGAGGAGGACGGGGCTGTTCCTCCCACAGGAAACCCAGGATTAAGACACTAGCTGGATTGTGTGGCCGTTGCGATCACGCTGCTGGACCCTGTGGCTGAGCACGGCCCAGCAGCTGCGCGGAGCAACAGCAACACGTTCAACCCAGCGGCTCTTGGCAGCGGAGCCGGGGCCGGTTACAACACGACGAGTGAAAATAAACACAAACCGTTGTAACTGGCAGCGCTGTAATGGGAAGGAGCATGAGCTCGGGGGCCGGCAGGAAGCCATCGGTCTTGCAGATGGCTTGCATGGGCCGGGGGCTTTCAGCCACGGCCTGCTGCTGCACCAAGCCCTGCTCCCCCTGCATCGCCCACCCATGGGCACAGAGCCGCTGCGCCCTGATCAGCCACTGCCCTCGATCCGAGCTCTGCCTCGGCTGGGTGGGGATGGAGGGTGAAGCCAGCACTACCTTAATCTTTCTGGTGGTGTTGGCTCTGTCAAACCCCGGCCTTGGGTACCACTGGGACATCCCAGGGCGCTGGCAGCTCTGGGGGACATTGCCTGCGGCAGTATTTCTGCTGTGGGACTTGCAAGCTGGGGCGTCCAGGTCCCTGGGTAGCATCTGGGCTGGTTTGTGGTCTGGGCTCTGCCTGCTGGGCTTTAAATAACAATTCCGGTGAGCTTTTGCTTCCTTGAGTCCTACAGAGTGTTTATACCAATGCAAAGTGACCTTTAAAAGCCCCCAGGTTCTGCTCGTCTCCCTGGATAAGGAGAGAAAGCAAAGCAGGACTAGTGTGGTTACACACGGCCCTGCTGCTGAGGTGCTCTGTGTGGGGTGCTTGGGATGGACTGCAGCAAATGAGGAGCTGACACCGCACGTTTCTCCCTCTGTCCCGCAGGCTAGCAGGAACAGCCTGGTAGGGTCCATCTCGGATAGACGCGGATGATGCCAGAGCTATGACAGGGATTGCAGTCTTGGCACTGAGGGGTGATCAATTATGGAACAACTACAGGAGGAAGTACCTGAGGTCAAGGAAGAGGAGGAGGAAGAGGCAGTGAGAGTAGCGAGTGGAGCCTCGGATCCAAGTGGAGGACCAGACAGCTCACTGCCTTCGAGCAGCTACACAGGTGAGCGGAGCCTCGGGAGCTCGTCTGTCCCAGGAGCATCCCAGCATCCACGTCCTCCAGGCAGTGTGCTCAGCTGCAAGGGCAGAGGACCTGCCTGTGAACAGCGTTTGGCTTATTTTCATCTCTTCCCTTTGTGAAATAATGCATCGAGAGCCAAGTTACGGAGAGGCTGATTTCTAGCCCTGCGGTCACTGCACGGCCGTTGGCAGCAGGCTGGGAGGTGGACAGGCAGGCAGCGTTGTGCCCCAGAGTGATGGACTGCCAGGGTGCCTGAGAATGCTTCCTTGGCCACTTCTTGAAGTCCTCAGTGAAAACTGATTGTAGGAGCTGGGGCAGAAGGTTTGATGCTGCTGAAGAGATTCCTCCAGAGCCCCGGGTGTTCCAGCTGGGCAGCCCTGTGCCAGCTGCCTGCCAGCTGGGGATTAGAAAATTCGCTGGTTGGGTTTCATTGCCTAGACATGAATGCCAGAGGGAAGAAATCACCAGTGATGTGGAGTCTCTCAGCTGCTGGGGGCACTCTTGGCTCTGGGCATGGCATCTGCCTGCGGCCAGTGCCTGATCTCAGAGGTTAACTGCCCAGATGCAACTCCAGTGGCAGGCTGAGACAGTGCTGGAAATCCCTCCTCAGCCCCAGGGCTGGAGGAGTTAGACGTGACGCCGGGCTTGCGGCTACTGCACGAAAGGACAGATCCCTTTGTGTGTTTGCAGACCTTTCGCAGAGCTCCTCTCCCTCCCTGTCGGACCAGCTGCAGATGGGCTGTGAGGAGGCGGCCTTGGGAGCGCTGAACGTGGAGTGCAGGGTCTGCGGAGACAAAGCCTCGGGGTTTCACTACGGCGTGCATGCCTGCGAGGGCTGCAAGGTGCGTACACGCTGGGAAGGGCTGGGTTCAGCAAGGCCGAGCAGAGATTAAACCCCAGGGTCTATGCCATCTCTTCAGACAAGCAGATTGGCCAGCCTAACAGGGATGCGGGATTGAGTGACTGGAATAAACTCATTTGCAACCTGTCCAGAGAGCGTGGAGAGTGCAGGCAGGCACACAAATACTGTCCTGGGGGAGGCAGCTGAGATGCACGTGGCCCACATCTTGCCCTGTCATGCTTTACTTTGTAAGGCAAATCTGTCTGTCCCCACAGGGACCCTGGCTTTGCTTTTAAAGATGCTTTCTCTGCTGCAGATCAGCAGTGAGCTGTGTGTTTATCCCCCTGGGATCACTGGCCGCAGCTTGGATGTGCCTCTGAAATTCTTTCCCCCACAGCAGATGCCAGCAGCAGCCCGGGTCCTGCCAGACATTCCTGCAGGCTGGGGCCAGCCCGCGGCTCGTTCCTCCATCCCTCCCTGCTGGCAGCCTGCAGTAGCACAGGCAGCCCTCCGGCACCGGACCGGGGGCTGCCCACCACGGTTCCTCCTCTGCAGCCCCCTTCTCCCACCGCCAGACCTCTCCTTGAGACGGAGCCTCTGCTTGTGCCAAAGAGACCCAGGGTTCCTCCTCCCCACCCAGCTGAACCTCCGTGAGGCTCCTGGGGATAATAAACAAGCCTGATCCCAAACCACAGTGCTAACACTGCTGTTCCCTTGTCCCCCTGCTCCACGTCCCCCTCTGTGCCACCTGCCTTCAGGGTTTCTTCCGCCGGACGATCCGCATGAAGCTGGAGTACGAGAAGTGCGAGAGGAGCTGCAAGATTCAGAAGAAGAACCGGAACAAGTGCCAGTACTGCCGCTTCCAGAAATGCCTCTCGTTGGGCATGTCACATAACGGTGAGTGTCACCCCTGTCCACAGGCCTGGCCGGCTGGGTGCCACAGGGCCATCTGCCCTTCTGTGAAGGGTTCACACGGGGAGGCTGTATGTAGCTTGCTTCGTCCTGCGGCTCTCTTCTTGCTAGGGGATCATCTTTAAAACCCAATGGTTTAAGCCTTTGACTCTCCATCCTCTTCTTGTTCACTCCCACCGTGCAGGCTGGCTGTCAGCACATGGCTGTCCCTTATGGGTTAACCCAGAGGGAACTGGACACACAGATTGCTCTTGTGCACTGGGATTTTTAAACTTTAGGTGTAACCATCTTGTTCCTGGCCAAACAAAAGTGTTTATGCGGGAAGCAGGGTTCGTGCCGGAGCCCAGAGGAGTGGGGGTGGGAGCTCAGTGTGAGGCTGGGTTGGCAAGGGTAGCAGGAACGGCTGGTTCACGAAGGTGCCGATGCCGGAGGAGCTGCAGCCCTGGAGAAGCATCGTGTTGTGTAGCTGCAGGTGATCACCAGCAGACCTCTGCCTGCGGCGGCAGAGCAGACTGGACGCGTCTCCTGGGGTCATCCCCAGTGTCCTGACCCGCTGGTTTTGTCCCCCCAACAGCAATCCGCTTCGGCCGCATGCCGGAGGCGGAGAAGAGGAAGCTGGTGGCGGGGCTGACGGCGAGCGAGATCAGCTGCCAGAACCCACAGGTGGCCGACCTGAAAGCTTTCTCCAAGCACATCTACAATGCCTACCTGAAAAACTTCAACATGACCAAAAAGAAGGCGAGAGGTATCTTGACCGGGAAGGCCAGCAGCACCCCAGTAAGTTCCCTCCCCAGGGCAGGTGGGGTTGGCCATGACCGACGTGGGGGGCTGTTCTCTGGGAGATGTTGCTCATCTCCCTCCCGCTGTAGCTGTTCCACATGTACTGGTTCCCCACGGCAGCCAGGTGGGCTCTGCACGTCCTGCCCCTCGCTGGGAAAATCCCCATTGCTCTGCAGCCTTTTGCTGTGGCGGGTGGGTGCGGATTGCCCAAGCACTGTCAGCCCCAGAAGAGCAAGAGGGACGGGCAGACAAATGGGAATGTCCTTGGCAGAGGTGGTAACTCAAGTCCCCGTGGCAGGCTGCTAACTGTTTGCTTCTTTTTCAAGCAGCCTTTTGTGATCCACGACATGGACACCTTGTGGCAGGCAGAAAAGGGGCTGGTGTGGAAACAGCTAGTGAACGGCATTCCCCCCTACAAGGAGATCGGGGTGCACGTCTTCTACCGCTGCCAGTGCACCACGGTGGAGACTGTGCGGGAGCTCACCGAGTTCGCCAAGAGCATCCCCAGCTTCATAGGCCTCTACTTGAATGACCAAGTGACTCTGCTGAAGTACGGGGTGCATGAGGCCATCTTTGCCATGCTGGCCTCTATCATGAACAAGGATGGGCTCTTGGTGGCCAACGGGAACGGCTTCGTGACCCGCGAGTTCCTGCGTAGCCTGCGCAAGCCCTTCAGTGAGATCATGGAGCCCAAATTTGAGTTTGCTGTGAAATTCAATGCGCTGGAGCTGGACGACAGTGACTTGTCTCTGTTTGTGGCTGCCATTATCCTGTGCGGAGGTGAGCGGGCGCTCTTGGCCATGCGAGTGTCAGGAGAATCCTCCTGAACTTAGAGGTGGTTGAGGCCGGGCTGGGGGGCACTGAACTGCAGCTGGCCCTGAGATCAACCAGGGATGTCTTAGGGGCATGAGAGAAGAACTGGACACTTCCAAAAAACCAAAGCTTCTCCCTGGCGGTTGATGCCTAGCAAGCTTGGACCCAGAATGAGGCGTGTAGAAGTGGCATCTCCTTCGTGTTTGCTGCTGTGGGATATGTTGTCCGTGGGCACACTTCCCCCCCTTGTCTAGTTGATGAGGTTGGAGTCACGGTGGGTGGGTTACAGTCCCCATCCCCCCCTTCCCCTCCAGGAGGAGCATAGGGAAATGAAATGGTGTTTAGCTACACCATAACATGACGGGCACTGTGCTTCCTCTCCACAGACCGTCCTGGCCTGATGAACGTGAAGCAGGTGGAGGAGATCCAAGACAACATCCTGCAAGCGCTGGAGTTTCACCTGCAGTCTAACCACCCGGATGCCCAGTACCTCTTCCCCAAGCTGCTGCAGAAGATGGCTGACCTGCGGCAGCTGGTGACAGAGCACGCCCAGCTGGTGCAGAAAATCAAGAAGACAGAGACGGAGACATCTCTGCACCCGCTTCTGCAGGAGATCTACAAGGACATGTACTAAGGACCTGTTATTTATGAGAATGAAGCCATGGATTCCCATCAAGACTTTGTACAGAAACAAAGAAAACCTTTCCCCATGTCTTCCATTTCTTCCACTGGAAACTTTTCTATGTGACCCTGACGTACGGTACAGAGGGCAAGATGCTGTAAGATTTTGCAGCCACCACCTGCCAGGCCAGGGCTTCCGTTAACACACACTAACAAATTTACAAAGGCAAATCATAAGCTACTGTTTCCGTTACCACGGCCCAGCTCTTCAGCTGCTCCCCGGGGCCTCTGGAGCGGCCGGCCAGTTTACACGGCCCGGGTGGTGGGGATCCTGCGGCAGCCGGGGGACGGTGGGGGATGCTCTGGTCCTTGGGAGACCCGAGCGGGGTGCGGGTGTCCGGCGGGGCCAGCAACAGCGCTTACAGCGTGTCTTTATTTTCTTTTTTGTATTGCACTCTGAAGACATAGTCTTTGAGCTGTGAAGTCTAGGACAGTGTAATGAAAGGATGTTTCTCTCTTTTCCAAAGAAAAGTCAGAGTATTTGAAGACGGGTAGGGCTGTCCTAGCAGTGACCCCCAGCTGCAGCCCCCCCCCTTGCTGCACGGTGTATTCCTGTCTCCCAGAGGGATTGTGTGATCTCTGCCTGCCCTGAGTGCCGTGTGGCAGCCCATGCTCCTGGTACCCCCGTTTCAGAGAGAGCCTGCTCCTCAGCACCTCAGTGTGAGAGGGAGGTGTGGGGATGTGCGCTGGAGAGGGTTTGACTCATAAAAATTCACCTCCAGAGCAGAAAGACCAGAAATCTGTGTGCTTCCCCAGGCTGTTCGGTACAGATGGAAGTTACCAAGAAGGTCTGAGCGGGGCCTGGGGCTGGTCGGGGTTTAGGTGGCGGCACTTGCGGCTTGTCCTGCAGCTCCCTTCCCAAGGCCCGGGGGGCTCCGGGGGTTTCACAGGGCAGTGCAGGCAGCTGGGGCTTCCTGGCAGCACAGCTGAGCAGCCAAGCAAGCAAAGCCTTCAGCAACACCAGCAAGGAGAAAGCCACGGTCAGCCCGACAGAGCTCATGATGCTGAAACGGCATTGACCTGTTAACTGCCCTGCCTCAGTTTCCCCTCTGTGAAAGGCAGCTGGCTTGCTCTCCGCTTGGAGGGGGAGCGTGAGGATTAATGAGTGCATCGGTTGCAAAGAGCTTTGCGGTGTTACAACACAGTATAAATGCCAAGTGTTTATAAAAGAGGAGGGAGAGGGTGGGATGCTCAAAATGAGCAGGAGCTTCCCCAGTGCGGGGACAGCTCCAGGCTTTGGGGTCTGCCTAAACCCAGAGCCGTTCTGGGACTTTACCTGGCAGCTTCTCGCAGCTGTAGTGAAACGCCGCGGTGCTGCCTGTGCCCAGGACAGGACCCCTGTGTGGGGGGCTGCGTCACCCGGGCTCGGAGAGAGGATGGACCCAGGAGCTGGGTCCCCTCTCAGGATGATGGTGTCTGACCTAAGAAGTGGCACTTACCTGTCTGCAGCTTGTGGTCCCGTGTACCCCGAGCAGCCTTATTAAAATACTGGTATTCCCAAGGAGAGGTTGTGGGAGCAAATTAGTTGGTTTTATTTTATTTTCCTCCTCTTCAGGGTAGCAGATTTCCCTGGTGCAATAATTCCTTTAAAACCCCAAGAGGAAGAGCGCTGGGCTTTCCCTCCGTGTCACAGGGCTGGCCAGTCCCAAACTTGCTCGGGCTGCTGCCCCCCGGCTCCTTGCCTTGCCTCAGTTTCCCTGCCCTCTGCCCGCCCAGCCCCTTCCCCTCCCTACCTCGCAGGGGTGTTACAAATTACCGTTTCTAAAGCACTTTGAAGCCCTCTTGGGAAAGGCACCAGAAACATGCGTGTGCTGGACGGAGCCCGGGGGATTTGTCCTTCCCGGAGCCCCCGATGGCATCTCCTGCCGCGGCCGGCATGCGGGACTCACGTGCTCATCACCTGGGGAACTTTTTGCTCTTCCCTCCTCAACAGTGTAACAACCCTCAAACTGAAATGTATATTTTTGCTAGAAGTACAAACCTCCAAGTGTTTTTAATAATATAAATAGTGTCCACAAACTGACTTGACTTTAAATAAATCTGAACTAAATATTTAAGAACTTTTTAGCGTCCAACCTTTCTTTGTGGGATTTCTCCTGGCTCCTGGGGGGCTGCCCTTGGGAGGCTTTCCAGCAGAGGCGATGGGATTTGCTGGATTTGCTGTGATTTCCAGGGATTTGCCATGATTCCCAGGTCTCTGCGATTCCCAGCTCTCGTAGCTGCTGTGGTTTTCCTGCCCGCGTTTGCCATCAGACCTAAAGTCAGCGAGAGCAGCTCATGAGCAGTGTCACAGCCTCGGAGCCGAGCGCTCCCCGCCCCAAATCTTTGCTGTGCCCTTGCTGCAGGGGTGAAGCTGGGCAATGAGCTCAGCCTGGCTGTAGCCACCCCAAGATGGGCAAGGGTGGGCTCAGGGACAGCCCGGCCACGTGCTGGCACCGGCTCTGCGCTTGCCTGGGTCTGAACACCCAAAAGTTTACGGGGAGCGGCTGCAGACCCCCAGGCTTCTCTCTGCCCCCCCAGTTTGAGTGCCCCCAGGGGAAGCCGTACCGTCGCCCCCAGCCTTTGCCATGCAGCTGGGGGGCACGGAGGGCTCTGAAGGTCCCAGCCGGGGTGGGGGGGAGCGGCGGGGGCGAGGGTGATGCCGCTGTGGCTGCTGGGAGGGTGACGGTGGGGACCGGCCGTGCCCACCGGCCGTGGTTCAACCCGGCGGGCAGCTCACCACCACACAGCTGGATGGGGGAAAGAACTGGAAAAAAAAAAAAAAGCAAAATGTGTGGGTAGATAGTCTAACAGGACAGAAAATGAAGGGAAAATCATCATCATCATCATCTACAAAACAAGTGATGCACCATGCAATTTCTCACCACTCAACACCCAGCCAGTTTGCAAGCAGCAGCCCCCAGCCAGCTTTCCCCCCTAATTTATATACTGAGCATGACACTATATGGTATAAAATATCCCTTTGGCCAGTTTGGGGCAGCTGTCCCGGCTGTGTCTCTTCCCAGCTTCTTGTGGCCCCCCCACACCCCTCACCAGCCTCCTCGCTGGCCAGGCAGTATGAGAAGCTGAAAAGTCCTTGACTTAGTGTAAACACTGCTCAGCAAGGACTAGAACATCAGTGTGTTATCAATGTTATTCTCATACTAAACCCAAAACACAGCATTGTACCAGCTAATAGGAAGAAAATTAACTCTATCCCAGCTGTGACCAGGAGACCATCCAAGGCCATAAATAGCCCTGGGAGGTCGCCCAGCCCTCTTAGCTGCTGGGAAGGAGATGGAGCCGGGCTCGCTGGTGGCATCTGGGGCATTAAGGGCCCGGGGGGCCTGTCTGAGACCCCTGTGCAGGTAGGGCTTTTGGGGGGGGCAGCTGGGAGAAGCTTTTGGGGGAGATAGGCTGGCGATGGGGCTGCGAGCCCCTCGCTGCGGGGGGCAGAGAGTGGTTCGTGATGCCCTTGAACCCCACACCCCCCCTGGGCCGTTTCCCCTGGAGGGCGAAGGGGCTGGAGGGGACACAGTCTGTCCGGCCGGCCACCCCCCTCTCTGGAGCTGGGGGTCCCCAGCAGCACCCCAGCTGGGCACCCCCCTCCCAGCAGCCCCAACCCAAGGGCTCCTGCCCCTTTCCATGCCCTCAAGGGGAGGCAGGGGCTGCCCCAGCCCTCTGGACCCCCGGCTTGTCTCCGTGCTCCCCTGGGCCCAGGCAGAGCCCCCCGACTTGGGCAGCGGCTGCTGGAACCCCCTCGGCCAGCCCTGCCCTGGGCTTCGTTTGCTTTGCAATTAGCTGGGAGATATGGCTGGATGGGGCAGGGAGAGCCCTGGCTCCCCGCTGGGCTCTGCCTGAGGGGGGGGTCTGAAAATATGGCCACATCCAGGCAAAGCTGGTGCCCCGGGGGGATTTCATTTTGGGGTGGCGGGTGGAGGGAACCGGAGGGGGACTGTGGCTTCTCTGGCTGGCAGGAATTTTGCCCGCGGATTCTGTCGATGGGGCCAGAGCTGCCGCTTCTCGCACGACAGAAAGTCAGCCCACATCTGCAGGCACTTCCAGAACGGGTTTTGCAGCTACGGAGAGCGGTGCGGGTAAGGAAGCAGTGAGGAGGAGGCCTGATGCCACGAGGATGGGCTGGGAGCCAGGCCGTGTCATGCCGGGCTGATGGGATCTTCTGTCTGTCTGTCTGTCCCTGGGCTCCTCCAGCTATGAGCACGTCCGAGAGGAGCCGGTGCCAGTGGGGATCCGCTACGGCCCTGTGCCCCCCGTGCCCCCCGGGCGCAGGGGCTTGGAGCCTGGCCGTCCGCCTGCGGCAGTGGCCCGTGGCTGGGGGGGAGCCCGGCACAGCTCGGCTCGCCCTGTCCCCCGCGTGATGCGCGTGGCCTTCAAGTTCGCGAGCATGGAGGGTAAGGAGGAAGAGAAAAACAAGGACAACATTCCAGCACCAGATAACGTCCCCCGTGGGGCCGCTGGCGGAGAATTTGTCCCTGCACAAGCTCAAGGTGCCTCAGGTAGGTGCGGGACCACTGGGGCTGAGGATACCGGGGTGGTCACGGAGGAGCATCCTGTGCATGTGTCTGCCCCTGACCCAAATCCTCCTCCCTCCATCTCTGGGCAGGGCCCAGCTGGGGCTGGGGAAAGCTCTCTTAGCAGCTTTTTTAGGATGGGGACCTTAACTGCTAAGCCTGTGCTCTCTGAGCAGCCAGCCTGCCTCTCTGATGATGGGGCAGGATGTGCTTTTCCCTTCTAAGAGCTCTCCTGCCTGCAGGCTCCCAGCAGCGAGGGCTGGGACTGGATCCCAATTCTCCTGACTCCAGAGAGGCAGTGGTGGAGACAGTGACATGGAGTAACCCCGCAGAGGTGGGCTGGGGGGGTCTCCTGCGGCCAGGCAGACCCCGTCCCCCCCCCGTGTTGGTCCCCTAGGCCGGTGCAGTGATGGAGCCAGGGGGTTGCAGTGTCTTGCTGCTCTGCTTGCAGGTCCCCAAGGAGCTGGGCGCCGCGGCGGCCCCGGTCCCCATCGCGGTGCTGAGGGCCCGGAGCGAGGTCGTGGTGTGCGGCATCTGCATGGATCGGGTGTACGAGAAGCTGCTGCCGGAGGAGCGGCTCTTTGGGATTCTCCCAAACTGCAGCCACGCGTACTGCGTGGGCTGCATCCGCAAGTGGCGTCGCAGCCGGGACTTCCAGAGCACGGTCATCAAGTGAGTGGGGATGGGGACGCGGCAGGGTGGTCACCGTCTGCACCCTGAAATCCTTCCTTGGGTCTGGCGGGGTGGCTGTGGGAATGGAGCGACTTTCCTTTGGGAACAGGCGCTTGGGAGCTGTGATGGGGATGCTGGGTGAGGTGCATGGGTGCTGACCCCTTTTCAGGACACCCACCTGCACCCGTTACCTTCACCCAGGGCCTGCCCAGAATGCCGGGTCACCTCCAGTTACTACATCCCCCACAAATACTGGGTTTCGGATGCGAGCGAGAAGCAGCAGCTCATCGAAACCTTCAAGGCGCGGACGGGGTGAGCGCGTGGCAGCGCGGACTGCGGGCTCGGCGCCGCCCCGGGAGCGGCACTCACAGCTACGCTTTGAATCCCACAGGAAAATCAGGTGCAAGTTTTTTGTCCAGAACCACGGTCACTGCCCGTTCAAATCAGACTGCATCTACCTGCACGAGCTGCCCGCCGGCCAGCTGCCGCAGCCCAGACAGCAGCAGCCGACGGTGCTCGTCGTAAGTGGGGTGGTGTGTCCCGGGGAGGGGGGGTGGCTGGGGCACGGACACAACTCGAGGCCGGGGCTCATCCTCTCTCCTGTGCTGCAGGAGCTCAGCCCTTCTCCCTTGGAGGGCTCCGATGAGGAGGACGAGATGTTCTGCGCGCATGAATGGGCTCTCACCCTGACGCTGACTGATATGACCCTTCGGTACTTGCATTGCGGCCAAGAGATGCTCTTCATCAACTTCAGCAACTCCAACTAAGCTGCAGGGTGCCCCGCTCAGCTTGGGTGCTGTTGGCGGCAAGGAAGTGTCCTCTGGAAGGGGGAAGCGTCTGCTTTTGATGTGTTTAGCTGCTCCTGGCATTGATTTGGGGCGACTCCAGGCATGAAGGGTGTTGCAGGGGTGGGGTGGGATGGAGAAATAGTCCGGCTGGTGTTTATCAGCCAACCCCGTGTCGGTGGCTGAACCCCAATGGCTCTCACATCCCGTTCCCCTCAGGAAGTCAGGGAGCGGGGGGGTGACAGAGCTGCAGGGGTCTCAAGGCAGTGGGGCACAGCCACCCCCTTCTCTTGCCCTCACCTCCTTGGTGAGGGTGCCCTGCACCCATGGGAGACCTCGCGGTAGCCGGGGCAGGGGGGTGGGCTGGGTGCTGGGGAGGGTTTTAATGCACATGGGGTTGGGGGAGCCGGGCAGCTGTGGGGCACTGTTTTAAACTGCTTTTAGCTAAAAGTAGAAATTATGAAATAAAATGGGCTGTGTAAAGTAACGCTGCCTGAGGGCTCTCCTTCCGGGGGCTGGGATGGCGGGGGGGGTACACCAACCCCCGGGGGGTGTGTGTGTGTGTCGGCTGATAGGGTTTGGCTTTAAGAGAATATTTGCATAATTTATAAATTATTCGCTCTGGGTTGATTTGCATACGTGGCGCGCTTTTTCAACGGGGCGGGCCCGGAAATGGCGCGTATTGCCGGCCCTGGGGCTCCGGTCCTGGGCACCCCCCGGGTGGGGACGCACCGGGCACCCTGCCCTCCCCTGCCCATCGTTTTCTCCCCCCGGTGAGTGTCTGCCTGGGGGGGGGGTTAGGGCCCCAGGGCCGCACTGCGATGGGGGGACCCCCGCCGGCAGCACTCGGGGGTTTTCCCTCTCGGCTCCACCCCCCCCCCCCGGGGAGCATCGAGCTGGTGGGTGAAGTGGGTTTAGAGGGGATCCCGGTTCCGTTGTGAGTCTCGGCAACGCTGCTGCATCCTCAGGTGACGGTGACGGGGATAACCACGGACCCCCCCCCCCCCCATCCCGCCGTGCACAGGTAAGGGCAGCCCCCCGAAACTGCAGCCGGTGAGGGAGGACCCCGCGGTTTGCTCCCCAGCACGGCTGGCCGGGTCCTGGATGTACCGCTCCTCCCTGCGCCCTTCTCGGTGCGACCCATGGTGAGCTCTCCCTGATTTTCTTGCAGGCAGCTGTGAACCCCCCCCCCCCCCCCAGCAGCGATGGAGCCCCGCTGCCTACCCTGGCTGCAGAGTTTTGACAAGCCGTGCCGGCTCCTGCTCCACGCGCTCGCCTCCGGCTCCTCCGGGACACTGGCCGCCCTCCGAATGCTGCAGCAGGGCCGGGTCCACGAGGGACCGGGGCAGGCATTTCCCTGGCAGGCCTTCACCACAGCCCTGTGCGCCAAGGAGCCCACCCTGGAGGGGCCGGAGGGGGCCCTGGCTGGGTGAGTCGGCTGCCTTTCCAAAACTCAGTGTTTTGTGGGAGGTTGGGTGTGTCTTAGCACCCAGTTCAGCACCGTGCATCCTCTTCCCCGTGGTTGCAGCGGTCCATACGTGAAGTCAGGATCATAGCAGGGACCTGCTGGTCTTCCCGCTCGTGTCTGCAAAAGCTGGCGAAGACGTTTGCTGCCTCCTCTCACTTCCAAGTCCAGTTACACCCTGGTCCATGGGGCAGGTTGGCAATAAGGACTTGGGGATTTGCTCTGACGTGTCACCTCTCCTTTTTCTCCCCTTATCCAGCAAGCCACGGCTGCTGCTGCTCCCCGTCGTGTGCCAGAGAAACCTCTTCTCCCTGCTCCTCGTGGTGCAAGCCGTGGTGCCAGGGGGCTGCCTCAGCCGGCTGCTCCAGACCCTGGAGCAGGATTCCCACGTGGATCCCTGGGTGCGGACACTGGGGGATCTGCTCCGTCAGGGACCAAGGGGAGAGGGGTGCTCCCCACCTCCCACTCCCTTGTCTTCCACGTGCCAGCAGCAGCTTCGGTGCCTGTGCCATAAAGTTGCCCAGGACAAACCAGAGGGGCGAAGGAAACTGAACTGGTGCTTCAGCAAGCAGCCCGGTGCCACTGGGGATGTGGCTGATGCTGTGCTTCACGGTGGGAAGTGCAAGAAAGTGTCAGAGGAGAGCCTGGAGTTGGATGAGGAGAGAGAGGCGAAGAGGCCGCTGCTGGAGGAGACAGCGTTTGACCCCCCAGGAGCCCAGGAGGGTGGGGATGGGGCAGGGGTGGAAGAGGTGGTGCCTGAGAAGCCTTTGGGAGACAGATCCCCTCAGAGTCCAGACGTTCCAGCAAGCTCCCAGCAGGATGCAGCTGGGGAGCCCAGGAAGATTTTTCAGGCAGAGCTGGCAGCAGAGGTCCAGTCCTTTCTCCAGGTACCTGGCAGACTTTGCCTTCCCCTTCCAGCCAGCGAGCCTTCAGAGTCTGATTTCTATTTCTTCATCTCCTTTTCCTCAGATGCATGGACAGAGGCTGAAAATGCTGCTGCAGAAGGAGTCCAATGTAAGTGGTTGCTTCTGTCTCTCTCCTAGAGCTGGTGATCTAAACAGGCTCATGCCAGGGCCTTCAGAAGGTTGGAGAGGAGGTGGGTTTCACAGGGATGACAGGAGAGAGAGATAAAAAGACAGCCCCACTGTCACCTCCCCTGGGTTCAGGTACTAATCCCTGCCTCGCAGGGATTTGCTGCCTGATGGGCAGCCTGGGAGGTCAGTGCTGGCTGAAGCGGGAGGGCAGTAGGGAAGAGAAAAGCCCCGGAGCTGTACTCTGTGGGTTGCTTTATTTGGTGTATCGCTCAAGGACCATGTTTCCCTGCAGCATTCAGAGCTGAGCATCCTGCCCGAGCTGCACGTCTTGAACAACTGCTCTCCTGGCCAGGTGAGCCTCCGTATCCTCGATGCAACCGCCAGTGCCGCGGAGGGCCCGCTGCTGTCCCTAACGTCCCTGTCCCCTCTGCTGTCCCCAGCTCGAGGGTCTATGCTCCTTCCTCCAGCTCTCCACGTGCCCAGAGCACCTCCTGGTCCGTTTCTGCAGCTGGCTGCTGGCTCTCACCCCCGACCTCAGCTACACCAGCGCGGCCATCCTGGCAGAACAGCTCTTCCTCAGGCGAGTAAGTGTGAGGCCAGAGGTTTCCTGCACCCTGTTTCCCTCACCACCTTCCCCACCTCCTGCCTTTTCTGTCCGTAGGTCCTGTCCCTCGCCCAGCCGCCCTCCCGCCATCTCATGGCTGCCTTCACTTCGTTTTGCTCCAAGTATTCCCAGCCCTTCTGTCGAGTCCTGGTGGCTGCGGTCCTGCGGGAGCCAGGGGAAGGTGCGGTGGGCTCGCAGAAGGCACGGCTGGTTCTGGGAGCAGCTGAGGGAGCTGGAGGGGGGCTGTGGGCTGCATCCAGCTGGAAGGGAAGCCCCAACTGCAGAGTGCTGTCTCCTGGGAGGCATTTATCACCCAAAATGTGTTGGGAACGGTGGAGATGGTGCTGGTTTTATCTGGGCAGGTGAACACTTGGGAGTTGGGATGGAAGAAGGGTTTACAGATGTCAGATGGAAAGAAACGGGAGGCCAGGCTGGTTTCCAGCATCAGTTCTCCCAAAGAACAGCTGCCATCCCTCCATGGGCTTGAGGATTCCTGACAACTTGTAATGCTGGGACCAAAACTGCCTCAGGGTGGCCCTGCTGGCACGAGAAGGCAGCCCTGCATGAATCCCTGCCACAGTAGCATCCCCTTTTCCTAGGGACTGGTGCTAGTTAAACCCTTGCTGCAGAAGGACAAAGGAAGCTGGATTATCTGAACAGTAGAAGGGGGGCACTACGTGGTTCCTGGGTGTTCTGGCTGGGATGTACCCCTGTGTAAAGGGGTGTCAGGGAGGGATGGGCATATCCCTGTGGATTGGGCAGCCTCTGGAGTCTCTCCTCCTTCTGCTTTACCCTTGCAGGCACTGAGCAGACCAAGCTAGTGTGTGAGCTCGTGGAGGAGTGCCTGGAGCCAGACTGTGTGCGACTGGTGCTAAGGTAAGAGATGACAGGGGTAACAGCTCTGCTTCAACCTTCGTGCCTGCCTCTGTGGGTCCAGCTGGCTCCAGCTGCTCAGGAGCACCAGTGGGGATGTGTGAGCATCACATCTCCTCTCCACTGTCCCTCGCAGCCAAGTCCTGGAGGTGCCTTTGTCAGAAAAGCTCCTGCCGGTAGTGCAAGCTGTGCTGGGGCGGCAGGTGAGGGGACCCCCTTGTCCCCTTGGGTTTCCTTGCTGGCTCCAGCCGTGCTGGAGCGAGGACCAGCTCTCCTCCCCACTTGTGGCTCTCTCCCAGGAGGTGCTACCCCCCGAGCTGTTCGATCTCCTGGTCCTCACCCTGTGCCGGCAGGCCCCAGCCTTCGCTACGTCGCTGAATTACGCCAAGCTGGTGACGGCTGTGCTCACTGTGTACCAAAGCCAGGTAAGACCAGGCTTGGGTCCCACAGAGCAGGTGGTGAGCTGGCAGCTGGGGCTGCAGCTGACCCAGGACCTGGCCTGGGGGTCTCGGGTGGGCTGCTGGCAGTGCAGCTCTCAAAGCTCCTTGCTCTTCCTCCGTCCCAGGTCACCCCAGCCCACCGGCGCAGTCTGGCTGCTGCTCTGGATTGGAGCAATTCTGCTCTGAAGAAATCGCTGCAGGCCATGCTGGAAGGAGCCGGGTGAGGTGGACGCTGTGCCCTCTGAGCTGGGGTCTCTTTCATGGGGGATGGCAGCCTCCACGTTCCTGGCCGGCTCCAGGAAGCGGGAAACTGATGAGTGCCAGCAGAAACCTGTGGTTGGTGATGGGTTTCCCTTTTCTTGATTTCTCTCCTCTTTCTCTCTTCTTCCCAGATGAGGGAACGGCAAGATGATGGCTTCCTTGGGCAGAGGATGCTTGTTAGGCGCTGGTAGCTGCAGCCCAGTCCCTCAGCGGGGTTCACTACCAGCAAGATGGAGACGCAGTGAACGTGGGCTGTGGCAGCAGTGCCTCACGCTCAGCCGGCTGGCCATCCCAGCACCACGCGTGCCCCGTGTCTTGAAGATGAGGGTTTTCTTGGTTAAACAATGACCACGTTTCCAGCCATCTCTGTGTCTGCTCTGTCCCCGGGCCGCCTCGGCGCCTTGCCGCACTCAACATGGCGCCTCCCGCCTGCCCGCCCTGCCGCGCTCAAGATGGCGCCTCCCTCCCCGCCTCTCCCAAGATGGCGGCAGGGGAGGGGCTGCGGAGGGGCGGGGCGACAGGCGCCTGCGGGCAGTGGCGTTCCCGCTCCCAGGCGCCTCAGGTCCCTGGGGTGCCCTGTCCTGGCGCTGGGCCCGCGGGTGGGGGGGGTGGCCGGGAGGTGGGTAATTGCATAAAGGTTACTTTTTTTTTTTTTTTCGGTAGATGGTTTGTGCCTAAAAGGTGGCTTTTTTTAAATCAGGGAAACAATCCATTATTTTTTTTTTGCATTATCGATGGAGTAATGTTGGCACATAAGTACTCAAAGCGTGCCTGACGGTGGGCTGCAGTGATCCCAAGGCTTTCTGTTCTTCTAGAAAAGGGGTTTCTGTCGAGCGGGTCCCCACATTACCCGACCAGGCAACGAGAAGCTGCAGAAGAAGCAGAAGCCCTTCTCTGCTTTCAGGTCCCCTTTGGCTTGACGAGCGTGCTGGATGACGTGATGTGTCCTACCCTGTGCCAGCACCTCTGATAACTTGTGAATCTGAAGAGCTTGACTGAGCATCTGTGTGCCTCATCAGCCTGGTTTGCAGGTGTCCCTACCTGTTTTAATCAAATGGTTAAAAATGGAGCAACAGGGCTGCAATATTTCCTGTGTGTACCAGCACCCTTGTTTCTCACAGCTGAGAAGCATGATGCCATCCCAGTGTCAGCCCTCTATGAAGCAAGTTGCTCCTTCCTTTCTCCAGGTCTGCACAAAGCTGGCAAATCTCCCTCTCTCCTTGCTCACAGTGGTAACCTGGTAGCCAAGGCAAAGAGTCATCTTGTCCAAAACCTGTATATTTCAAGTGGTTTTTTTTTCAATGTTGTGGTAGCCCAGAGCACCCAGCGAACAGTATCGCATGGTGGAGGTCACAGGTTCTGAGTTCTTAATGCCCTTAACACATTGATGAATCAAGACAGAAACTGATGTGGTGCTGTCTGAAGATGATAATTCTGGACCAGGCTTAACTGACCATCGTGCCTTTATCTTAGCTCGAATGAGCCAAGGCACAACTGGTACATTTTGTGCACATCAGCCTTTTTCTCCAATGGCTAAGCTGATTTCTGGGTTGTGCAGTGGTGATCTCCTGGGCTGTTTATCTGATCTGCTGGGATTTACAAATCTTGGGATACAGGAGAGTGAGATTTAAATTAAGAGTTGGTAGACTAGAATTTTCTGCTTTAAATATGCTTTTTTTTTTTTTTTTTCTGTTTTGCCAGGGCTTGCATGGGGCCCTGCTGTGTGTGTCACATTTCTGGTTTTTAATGTGGCAACGATGACACTTGCTGTTACAAGGTATTTAGTGACATCCTGATAAAAAGTGCTTCTGTAGTGTGACTGTGTCCAAATTTCTATCCAGTATCCTTGAGAACACCCCCTGGAAACCTCATCTGGGCACCTTCTGGTCAGAGAACTAGAAAGATAAAGATGGGAGAGAGTGGATAGACTCTCAGTTTTAACGGAGGTTTTGAAGCATTACATATTAAAGGAGCTATTTAAAAAATTCATAAACGTTTACATCTACAAAGGGAGAAGAGGGATTAAAACATGTAGGTGTGACATGTTACTGCTTCAAGTTTGCTCATTAATATTTAGACCCAGCCAGAGGAATGAAACCCTGAAGCATTAAATGATGCTCTTAACACTGAGAGCACAGATTTCTTTATAGTATGAATCTCTTAAGCTATTTTAGGTGACAGTGGACTGATGAGGCTTCAAAGTCTATGTTAGCTGGAGGAAAGAAACGTCCAGGGAGCTGGATTGTTGATGTATTTGCATACCAGTGAGTTAATGGCTGAGTATATTGAAGCTATTGTAGGGCTGCCCAAAACATGACATAAATAGAAACTGTGCCCTGATCATCAAGGTCTGAGCCTGCTATTCTGGCTTTATTAGGTAGCAGGCTGCAGTCTTTGCAGTTTCGCTGCAAAGCTTCTACCAAGTGACCTTGGTGTCGTTGTCCCCAGTGCTCTGTCTGGCTGTGGCTGTTGGTCACATGAAGATGACTGAAGACAAACTCCTCTCCAAAATTCACCTGGTTGTCAGCTTCCTGGTGTCCTTGCTGAAGAACTAGAAGAACACGTGCTGTGTATCTCTAGAGCACCATGGGGAAGCCCCAGGATCTCTATGGACTGGGCAGCAATAAATGGTTTGAAATTTGGCTGTGGCGTGCACCTCCTCCCTGATGGATGTTTGGTTTTGTAACTGCTTACTAGTATCTTTAGGCAACGGTCTCATTTTGACAGGCTGTTCTTGGCTGCTACGTGCCGTATGCAGCTTGCACTTCCAACTCATCTGGAGATACTGGGAGCTGTGTTTTGGGCCAGCCTACGTGGTTTCTTGCAAGAAACAGTAGTCAGGCAGGGATCAGCTTTGCAAACTGCAAGGGGTGTTCCTGTTCTGCTGAGAAGCATTATGCTGGCTTGTGGAAAGAGCCTTCTTAGCCCTGTTTTTGCTCATGGCCGCAGCTTATCATATACTGTGGATTCCTATGGGATGTACGTGCAAGATAACAGTCATGTTAGAATTGGAAGCAAACCCTGGAGACACTAGACATGCTGGTGGAAGTCTGCATGTTTATGTGGTGGTTGGTAGCATCTGCACGGAAAACTTTACTTTTGACTTTTCTTGACCCTCTCAAGAACTTTAAAATCCAGCCTGAACAATGCAAAGAGGTGAATGCAGCATAAAACACCAGTCAGGTTTTATAGTGCAGCAGAGCCTTATCCAGGAGTGGAGGGAGAGCCAGGGCTGGGTTTGTCCTTGTCCTGATTTATTAGCAGTGTTGATGAAGGCAAAGGGCTGAAGCTTTGTCTTAGACATTTCCTAGGCTGTACGTAGAAGGCAGTGTATAATTTTCATCCAATTAACTTGCAATATTTGACAGTAACTCCTCATCTGCTTCCTCTTCTGTTTGTAGAGATTTACCTCCTTCATGATACGGAGGGGAATTCCTTTTTTGGCCTAGTAATGGTTTTGTTTATTTTTTTTAAAGGAAATTAATATTATGCGGTTACTTGGGTTATCTGTCCACTCTGCCTCTTCATCTTCCCGCAGTGATTTTTTTTGAACCAATTTCATGACCGGATGGCCTTTCCACTCCCCAGGTGGCCTCTTGGTGCCATGATCAAGCAAACAGAGAACCCCCTTTGGGTGGGCAGAAGCATGCGAACACTGCGTCCCCAGCTGTTAAACACCAAACATCAGAGCCACATAGGAGCCAGACCACCTTGGTCCATGCAACATCTTATTGGAAAAGGCTGAAACTCAGCTGATTTCTTGAAAATGGTCTGTATCCATCCCCTGAGGGGTTGCCCCTTTCCAAGCAGGAGCTGCAGGCATGTCCAGGTAGTTGCTATGTCCCCTCCTGCAGCAATGCTGGGAGCTGACAGTCACCCTGTTAATCATTTGCATGTAATTCTCAGTATGCAGATGCAGTTTTGCATTAAAAACTAGTGTCTGTGACGCCCAGATGTGGGGCTGAACTGTTCTGGGGAAGGCTCAGCTGTTTCCTTTTTTCAACCTGGAATTGAAAACTGAACCAAAAGAAACAAAAACGTTTGTTCTTGTCTGTTTTTTTGCCAACAACTTTTTAATCATAATAAGAGAATCGTGTTCTCCCTTGGGTAGTCTGGTGGCTGCCAGGTCCCTGTCAGCTGGGGAGGCCAGGGCCACACAAAGATGAATTTGCTGGAGGGCTGGGGTTGCCTTATGGCTGGGCCCCCTGCACAGACCTAATAAATCACATTTGCCGCATCAGCAGTAGCAGTCAGTCTCACTCTGAGCAGCTTTCCTCCAAGAAGTGGATAATCCAGATGACCACGGTCTCTGTGATCTGAGCTGCAAGTTCAGCTCGGCTTCAGGAGGAGCCCTGGGAAGAGGCTGTCGCAGTAGGCTGCCGCATCGTTGGTGGGACCTTGCTGGAAGAAGACACAAGGGGCAAAGCCTGAGCCCACTGCCCCTTGCTGCTGCTCACCTCCCTGGGCTGGAGATTTCCCAGCAGAGTCTTGTTCATCCCTGCTGAACAGGTCTGTGCATGGGGAGCTGGGCTGCTTTTGCTTGTCTGAGGCTCTGCGATACCTAGATTGCAAGCCTGATTTAGGTGCTCTCAGGTTAAAAGTAAGAATACATACAAATCTCTGGGTGCTTTTAGGAGATGCTTTTAGAGGCTCTTTGAATGGAATGGTTTGCAAAGAGGGGCATTGCCTCTTATTGAACCCCTCGGCATGTGTGTGTGGGAGGGAATAGAGAAGTTTTTGAACAGAAAAGTCCTATTCTGGTGTGGGGAACCAACACGATGGTGTCCTTAGGTCTGTGTCCCCCATGGAGCAACTTGCTGCAGCCATAGACCTGCCAGGATCCTAGAGCAGAGGCTACAGAGCCTATTCTGCTGCCTGCCTGGTGCCAGGCTACAGCTCTTGGGGACAAAGTAGGGTCTCTGCAGGGCCGGGGCCAGCAGGACCAGGCTGTGTTGATGGCAAGGCACTGGTGTATGCAAAGGTATCTGTCCCTTATCCCCCTGGTTTTGTACCCTCTGTCTGCTCGGCATCATCCTTGGAAGGTGCTTTTACTGCTTCAGGCTTTGTTGAGGAGACACCTTGTTCTTGGCTAGAAAAAGCACTTAACAATAAAATACATAGTAAAGACCTGTGTGCCTAAGGGCAGGGGGTGGTCCTCGAGGAGGGGAATGCCATCGGGGCAATGGGCTTCATCTTCTGAGTCTCAGCCCAAAGGAAAAATATTTTCATTTGCTTGGGTCTCCCCTTTCTGAAATGAGGAGGTGCCTTGAGGCGAGTCAGCCCAGTGATGGGACTGGTGGTGCTAACACAAACCTGACTTCATGCCTGGAGAATTCATCTGTGTTTTGAGATACCAGCTGGCTGGGAAAGCACAGGGGGTAAGGGCCAGGGTGAAACCTCTGCTGCCTGGGATTATCACTGCTGCACAGCACCCAGGCTCGGCTGCCTCCGGATAGACATGCATGGACATACCTGTGGGATGGATCTGGCCTTGCCAGCATGAGCCCTGAGCATCCTCTCGCAGCTCAGGCCAGGTGACCTGCTCGCTCTGGGAAGTGTGTCTTGGCAAATCCTTCTCTAAAAAGAAGCACAAGTGATCAACCCTTGTACCTGGAAACTTGGAGATGGACAGCAAACAGAAGGATGGAGAAGAGAGGAAATCCCAGGGAAGGTACTTTAAGCAAAGGCAGAGGATATATAAGAATATAAGGGAACAGTGTCAGTTTGCCTTTCAGCATGTCTGGTGTCTTCCTGGTGCTAGTGGTATGAACTTAGGATGTGTTAGTTGTTATTAATTGGCGCTGATCATGCATACCATAGCTTGTGTTGCTAGGTATGAGTGTTACAGGGAAGATAGCATGGGAATTTGGGTCTATTTGTCCACTATGATGACACATGATTTCTCAGCATCTCTGCTTTTGGGTCAGGTTCGAGCAGGAGATTTTTGCCCCAAGAGGGGAAAACCCATCCCTGAAGCTTTAAGGACATTTGAAATCCTGACCTGGTGGGGACCATTGTTGATGGCCCTTTCCAAAGCCTCATCCCACTGTGGCACAGCACAACTCCTGCTTCAAAGCTGCAAATGGGCTCTTGCAGCCCTTCCTGGCTGCTCCTTGGACCTGGGGCTGCATCCTGTGCTCTTGGCAGATGGGAATGAAGCTGGGCCAGCCCTTCCCAGGGGCTGGGAGATGCTGTTTGCTGGCTCCAAAGAGAGATTTGCAGACCCCAAGGACCTGCCTTGTTCCTCGTGGTACATCAGGGTCCCTGGGCGTGGGGGGCTAATAGCAACTGCCTGCCTGCAGCCCAGTCCTCTGTAGCACTGAGCATCGAGTCTGACTCCACATAAGCTCATTAGGGGAAGAAAGCAGCTTTAGAAGATGTGATGTATTTGAGCAATGGAGTCGGGCAGGGGAAGGGGCAGTGGGGGTGGTGACTGGGGGAAAGTGGGGCTGCTAAGAGGGGCAGGAGGGATGGGGGTCCTGGGCAGAGTGAATTCCCTGAATCATCAAATACGATGTTACAGGGGCTCCTTCTCAGCCATCCTGGTTTAGCCTGGTGCTGTGCCCCCCTGTGAAGGCATGGGGGGGGGGGGATCCCCCATCTCTGAGGAGGTCCTGAGCGCCACTGCCCTGCCCTGAGCCTCCTGCCTGAGAGATGCTGGGACTCAGGTCCGCTCCGCTCTGCAGACCCCAGGCACAGAGGGAGCAGTCACGGTCTCTCCCAGCTCTGGGTAACAGCTCTCACCTCCCAACTGCGGGTGCAGGATCCAGCCCTGCGCCGAAATCAGAGGTCGCCTGGCCACCTGCAAACGGCTCAGCCCGCCCCGGCCCCACGCAGGGAGCTCCCAGCCGCTCTCATCTATGTCCTTTAAAGGCCTTCTCGCATCCAGCTCTTCCCTGGCAGATCCTTCTGCTGCAGATGCGATCGCTCTCCCTTCTGGGGAGAATCTGCTGCCTGCAACTCGCACCGTGTGGGGCCCCGGCACCCCGCGACCCACCGTCTGCCAGCCACGCCGCATCCCCTGACCCCCCCCTCCCGGGTCTGCCGGGAACCCGACAGCGCTGAGTGCCGGGTCCGAGCTGGGTGGCCCCAGCATCTGCCTTCGGCTGCTTGAGACGAGTTCAGGCAGGTAACGACCCGGGGAGCGTTTGGTAAAGTTGCCAAGGCAAGGGAAAGCACTCGGTCTGGCTTCCCCAGGGGGTTGTTTGTGCCACGCTGGGCAAACAAGCTGCGTGCCTCTGTATTTCCATCCGTAAAACAAAGATGATAAGCTAGTGTAAAGCTGGCTGAGCTGTAGTAAATCAGCAGGCTGCAAGGTCTGCTGTGGCTGTTAAGGAGCCAGTTCTTTGCAGCAGGGAGCAGCGCTCGGGAAAACTCTGATGCTCACTGATGTGATGAGTTTGGCTGATCCCTGGTGGCCGGGAGCTCCTGAGACCCTGGGCAGAGGTGTTTGGGACAATTTCCAGTGTGCAGGCATGAAATGGGCTTATTCTGACAGATGCCAAGTGCTGCTTGCCTTTACACTTCCATCAGAGCTGAGCAGGCTTTGGGAGATGGGAGATGGTCCCTCTTGGCAGGGGGACGAGATGGACAAAGGTCCCGCTTGGTGCTGGTGTGACCTACACAGAGCTTGGTCAAGGCTTTGCACAGGCACGTGGGGCTTCAAGCAGTCCCTGCTCTCTGTCCCCTTAAATCTTTACTGCATTCCGTGTCCTGACCAAAAAAAAAAAAAAAAAAAATCTTTCTACCCCCTATCTGCATGTCTGTGGGCACAGCTCCTGAGGAGACACGTCCTGCAAGAGAGTCCCTTCTGCACAGGGAATTTACCCTGGGCTGGGTGAGGGAATCTGTGGACTTTCTGCCAGCTTTCTCTGCTTTTTAAGCACAGTAAAACAGCTTAAATTAAATGTCCAAGCTCCCTTGGTCTCAGAAATCTCTTATATTTGTCTATCTGAGAGCTAGCCTGGCTGGGGAATGCTCGGGGATCAAACTGTCCCCTGCCTGGGGTACAGCAGGTTGCTCCTGCTCTGCACTGGGTGCTCATACTGGTAGGTGGGTGCAAACTTATCTCCCCCCCCACGGAGATGACCCACATCACGAGCCCCAAGCAAGAATCACCCCATGGGAGGGAAACGAGGGCGGCGAGTGGGAAAGTCCACCCTCAGCGCTGCACAGAAACGGGGCTTGTATTAAACTCCTCATTCGCCTCGCTCTGTGCCCGACCGAATCCCAGCAGCATCCTCCTGAATCGCAGCGGGCCTCCCCACCTCTTTTCCCACAGATGCCTCCACGCTAAGCAGAGGAGCTTGGAGCTCCCGCTGGGTGAGAAAATACTTTAAAAATATAACATTTAGAGGCGTTCTCCCATCTGCGCACAGCTAATATGTGTCTCTCATGATAGGTGTGCTGGTCCTGGAGCCTCCGCGCTTTGCAAATGAAGCCGCTCGCAGGGACCTCGCTGGGAGAGGGGTAGAGGAGGTGCAGGCACTCGCCCAGGGGTGCTGCCGGTGGCCGCGGCAGAGGACGAGCTGCCAACCCAGCCCCTCACCTCGGAGGTATGTGCACGAAAAGCTCAGCCCGCAGCTCTCGGGGTGCTAGTGAGGATGGGACAGGGGCGATGGTGCCAGGCAAGGGGGGGGGACACTGGCTGGAGCATCACCCTGCTCTGAGGCACTGAGCATCATTTCAGCACAGCAACTCCCTTCTCATGTGACCGCTGCTCCCAGGGAATGATCCCCGTGCTTGCAGAGAGGAGAGTTTGGAGGAGCAAACCTTTGCAGGAGAAAAGTTGGGGAGTTCAAACCCTTTTCCAGGTGGGTGCTGAGCTCCAGCATGAGGCCACGGAGGGCTGTTTGCACAGCAGTCCCTCTATCTCCATGCACAGATGACCTGCCATCCCTGGCGTGCTCCAGCATCCCCAGCCCCAGCGAGCAGGGGTGCTACAGAGCTGTCAGACTTCCTTGCACCCAAGACAGGGTTTTGGGGTGGCAAGGCCCATCCTGGTGACTTTGAGAGGGGCAAGAGCATGTGCCACAGCCTGCCGTCCCCCCGTGTGACGGTGACGTGAGATGGCGCCCGGGCTCTGCAGGCAGCTGGGTTTGTTGTGGTGCCTGCGAAGAGGCCGGCTCGCAGCGAGGTCTGCTTGGCAGCCAGGGCAAAAAAAAAAAAATTAAAAAAATAATAATGTGCTGAAGAGAAGCACGGCGGCCGTGGGCCGGTGACTCATTGCTGGCTGGAAACGGCTTCAGCGGGCTCCTCGGTGGCAGCTCTGCAGCGCCAGGGAGAGCGGGGACAGGGACGGAGGGAGCTGCAGAGGATGCTTGGGAAGGACCCAGGTCCGGAGCAGCATCCCTTTGAGGGGTGCCATGGTGGCTGGGGGAGGGCAGAGGGGGTGGGATGCTGCCTCTGCTGCCCGGAGTTTCTTTGGGGTTTACTCAGGCTTCTCTCTGCAGGGAGCAGCAGGCAGAGCTGGCTGGGCTCCCCGCGGCTCCAGATGAAGGTAAGGGCAGCCCAGGGTGGGGACTGGGGGGAAAGGGGCGGTTTTTTGCACCCTGCCCCACTGAGCAGCATTGCATGGGTCCCGCAGGAGAGTGTCCCCTGGCCTGGCAGCACCTGCCTGCAACCCCACACCCCTGCCAGCCCTGGGACCCCCACCCTGTCCCCTGGATCTGCCTCTCCAGCTGTAACCCACAGGCTGCACCAGACCCCTCGCCCACCTCCCCCTGCCCTGGCCCAGCCTGGCTGCAGCTCCCTTAACCCCACAGGGGTATCGGGGGGGGGGCACCTGCCAGCCCATATCCCCTGGGAGCCTACAGGCTTCTTCAGAAATGCCAGCAGTGTTTTTTTGGGGGGTGTCCCTTAAAGTGGTGTCAGGCTGGGGAGGGGACGCTGCTGCCCAGCTCCCACCACACTTTCTGTCCCCAGGGAGGATGAGCAGTCCCCAGGGGCACCCAGATGGGGCTTTGGTGAGGAGCAAGCAGAGTGTGGAGCCTGTCAGTGAGGTGAGAGGGTAGGGAGGGTGACAGGTTGGCGGGGGGGGGGGGGGGGCCTTTCCTTCCCTGGCCCCTCAGGCTTGGCCAGACCCCCAGCCTCTTGGTGTTGCTCTTTTTGGGGATGCCGTCCAGCACCAGGGAGGGATTTACTCCAACAGTGCCCTTGTGCCCCCCCAGGTGCCAGGCACGGACAGGCAGGAGCTGGCTGTGCACAGCAGGGACGGTGACGGGACCGAGGAAGGTGGGTCACATGCCACATGTCACCCATGCCACATCCCAGCTGGGTCCCTGTGGGGGAAGGCTTTTGAAGTAGCTGGGGACAAGCGTGGCAACAGCATGTCCTGATGGGGGTCATCTCCCTTAGGGGAGATGGGGAAAGAGGGGACTGACCTGAGAAGGGGGGACCTGAAGTCCCTGATACTGGGGGAAGGATTGGGACAGTCCCACACCATGGGCACCTGCTCCATGCTGGGACAGTAGGGCAGGAGGAGGAGGAAAAGCCAAGGAAAAGCGTTCACATGTGGTCTCTCCCGTGGCGTTACTGCCTCCCTGCAGATGCAGACAACCCGGAGGATCTCCTGCTGAGTCTCCCCAGCGAGCTCTCGGTGCTGGAGCGACTCGGCTTGCACAGGTAAGTCCAGTCAGCACCTGTGTCCCTCCTGGGGCTACGAGACAAGGGGGTCCCTTGGCACCATGTTGTCCAGGGATTGGACTTTCCTCCTTTTCCACTGCACAAGAGCTGCTCTCCAGGCAAGAAGCACTTGGGTCCCCACTTCTAGTCGTGACTGGGGCACCCCTGAGAACAGGCCAAGGGCATTTTCAGCATGCAGTCCCTCATCCCTGACAGCACTTCTCTTTCTACAGGGTGGCTTTGACGGAGCAGGACGTGGAGGTGAGGGCTGGGAAGGGGGACAGAGGAACGGTCGCCTTGCTGGCTCACAATCCTGGGGCTGTGCCCTTGCTCCTTGGCCACCCTCCAGGCACCGCAGTCCCCTGGCAGCTGCTTTACAAATCCCTTTCCCAGTGATGCCGTTGGCATTTGGAGGCAGCTGCATTTCCATGGCAAGATGAGCCCCCACCCTCTGCGCACCCGGCAATCCCACAAAGTGCTCTGCAGCTCACCGAGAGCTCCCTTAGCCAGGGACGTGATGGAAGCTGCGCTAATAAAAATAATTTTCTTGCGAGTGCCAGGGCTGAGTCAGGCTCCACTGTCAGCCGGGACCTGCAGTGAGGGCTGGCGTCTGCCCGGCGCGTGCTCTTGCCAGGAGGGGTTGGGATTTCCACACGTTATCAGCTGCCTGGGGGACATGTCTCGGTCAGGTTGGCCTCCTACAGGGACTGTCCCCAGCATGTAGCAGCCTAATGGGTACTGAGGCAAGACAAATGCTAATTATCCTTTGCGCTGCCCTGCTTGGTGGCATGCTAGGGGTTCTGTCTGTGCCTTGGGGACAGCAGTGCATGGCTCTGGTGGCTTCCCCTTCGTGCTGTGTCTCACCTCTCGCCCTCCCACCCCACAGGCAGCCTTTGCCCACCTCGCCCTGGCTTTTCGCTGCGACGTGTTCACCCTGCGGCAACGGATGCAGGTGGAGAAACGGGCACGGGATGCGGCGGAGGATAACATCCAGGAGGAGCTGGGGCAGTGCCGGGCTGCCCTGGAGGTAGGTGGGCACCAGGGCATGGGGGCTGGCATCTGCTGGGGACATCCAGCCCCGGGGGGGGGGTTCAACTCCAACTCCCGGCTCTGGCAGCGCCATCCTCTCCCTCCCCAGAGGCTGGGCCCATCCTGCACTGATGCGGGCTGCAAGGAGATGCTGGAGCAGCTGCAGCACAGTCTGGCTGTGCTGGCGGCTGCTGTCGAGCGGGCAACCGGCGCCGCAGAGAAGCTGGGGGCTGTACATCAGGTCTGTGCGTAGCCTGGGACTCCTGCCAGGGCTGGGAGAGATGGAGGGTGCTGTGACTGGGCTTGGTGACCCATCCCTGGCCTTTCTGGGGTTCATCCTTCCTTGTGGTGTTGGCGTTGACCTCATGGGGGTGCAAGGGATCTGCCTGCCCTCGGGAGCAGGAAGGGGGATGCACCTGAACCCCCTGGGTGGAGGCACTGTGGGATGCACGGTGAGGGACGGGCAGGGACCCGGGTCCTTAGGGACAGGGAGATGGGGGGGCCTGATCCCCCACCCTGCCCGGCCGCAGGAGGCCCGGATGAGCCGAGCGGCGGAGGTGATGGTCCAGCACGTGGAGAATCTGAAGCGGCACCACAGGCGGGAGCACGCGGAGCTGGAGGAGATGAAGCGCCTGATCCAGCAAAACTCCCGCAACCGGCAGCTGGCGGAGACCCAGGGTGAGGTGGGCTCTGCCGCCGGGGCCCGCGTGGGGTTTGCGTGGGGCCACCCTGCCGGGATTCGGTCCCAAACCCCCCTGGGGGGTCAGTATGACCCTGTGCCGCCGCAGAGCCTGCGGGTTGTGCGAGCTGGGGACTGGGGACGGGTGGCAGCTGGGACCCGATGACAAATGTGAGGGGCCGCTGTAACAGCAGACGCAGCGTGGGAGCAGGTGCCAGTGGCCAGAGAGCCGTGGTGCTGCGGCCCAGCTGGGAATGCGGGGCGGGGGGCACGGGGCACACAAAGGACGCTCTGTCCCCGGATGCCAAACCCCACGCACGCCATCCCTGTGCATGCAAGCAAGGTCCCCGCCGGCTGGGCCACCCCTGTGACTTGTGCCAAGCACGGAGCGTGTGGCCAGGGCAGCTTTCGATGGGAGGGAGGTTTGCAACCATTTACGCATCAGCCCTGTCTTAATTTTGTGAGGGGGGGGGGGGTGTGTGTGATGTAAAGCTGCTTCTCTTTGCTCCCAGATGACACAGAGCCACGGCAGAGGCCTCACCCCTTGATGCGAACTTTCCAGCAGGTAACTGGTCCCAGTTTAGCAGCCCCGGAGCCACTGCCTCCCTGTGCCCTGCTGCTCTCCCTCGCCCTGTGGTCCCCACGCACCCGCTAGTCCCCGGGAAATTCCACTCCTGCCAGCTGCTTGCTGTGGGCAAGGTCTGCTAGAAATGCCGGGGGTGAGGCAAAATGTAGGGGCAGCCTCCGAGGGTTGTGGGGAGACAGGGTGCCCGGGGTTGGGGAGACAGGGTGCCCGGGGTTGGAGGCTGCTTGTCCAGCAGATCTCAGGCAGGTCCCTCTGCATTGCAGGGTCATAGCGCGAGAGCCGCAGGCTTGGCTGTTCTCTAGCACCAGCTCGAATTCGGCACTGATTCCCCTACAGCTCAAGAGGTAGGGGAGCGCTCGGGGAGGGGGTTAGGCAGCCCCACCAGCACGGCTTGAAGCAGTAAGGACAGGCACAAACCTCTTGGCTTTGACCTTCCCTCACCTCACCAGCTCTCTGGCTTCCCTGCTTAGTGCCAGGGCCAGCGGGAGGCTGGCAGTGTCCCTCCCTTCTCCTTGGGGTGTCCCTTGCCCGTGCTGGGGAGGCAATGGGGAAGGAGGGGATGGGGAGCACGGGGAGGCTGCCAGCGCGGTGCTCATCCCCAGCCCCTCCATTGCAGGGGTCTGCCCGCCGCAGAGTCAGCATCGCCGTCATCCCCAAGCAGCTCTTGGTAAGGACACGCGCCGGGGGGGGGACACACACGGATGGATGGGAGCCGTGCCCCGCTGTCCGACACGCGTCCCCAGGCATGGTGCTACCGGGGGTCTGGGTCCCCACTGATGCTCCCACTTTTGGTGCCCAGCCAGGTGCCAGCCCTGACAGCCAAGCAGCCTCGGCCGGCGAGCCGGAGAGGGAGGGGGCTCAACGCCGGCCCAGCACCCAGAGGTAACCACACCGGGTGGCGGGGAGGCCACGGCACCGGCTGCCGCTGGCCCACGGGGGGACAGCACAGCACCCCATCCTCTCCTTCCCCAGGAGTGAGCTGGAGCTGCAGGGCCAGGCCAGCGCCGTGACAGGGGAGCCGGTGGCCGAGGCAGATGGCAGAGGCTCACGGGCAGGGGACGAGGAGCTGGAGCAGCTTGGGCTGATGTGAGCAGCACCCTGCATGTGCCCAGCATCCCCCCACACACACCCCACGGCTGATGGAGGTCCCACAGTGGCCAGCATGTAGGAAACGAGCTGGGAGATTTGGTGATGGAAGGCTGGGATGTTGCTTGGCTGCCCCTGTTGTGCCTCAGTTTCCCCTGTGTCCTCCCCGGGCTTGTTGCATTTGGGTTTGCAAAGGGGCCAGTGCGGTTTGGGGCTGAGTTAAACGCCGTCCTCATCCTCAGCTGGGGCAGAGGTGGGACTTGCTCTCCCCCCCGGATGACGACTGTCCGCGGTCACCTTCTCCCCAGGTCCAAGGGCTCTGCGGCGGAGCTGTGGCGGCCATGGCTCTTCCTCCCGCAGCACTACTGGGTTTTCTTCTGGCTGCTTCTCCTGAGTATCGCCTTCCTCCTCCTCCTCCGCATCCTGGAGCTGCAGCGGCTGCAGCCTGCGGCATCACCCAAGGCCTAGCCGGAGTGGGGATGGGGAGGCGGCCGGGAGGCCCCGCTCCTCATCACTGCTCCTTCCCCGTGCCATAACACACCACAACCCTAGAATAATAAAATCGGAGGAAAAACTGGGGGATTTTCAGTGCTGGAGCAGGGAGGAACATCCTGCGCTAGGATTTGAGGTTTTGTTGGAGGCAACTTCCAGGCGTGAAGGGCTTGGGGAGCTGCAGCAGCCCTCATTGATGCTATGAGTTTGCCTGTTCTCGCAGCACACCGAGGGGTGCAGGGATGTCACCGCACGTCCCCCTGTGCTGGGGACAGAGCCCGGGCTGTCCCCGGCCGTGGGGTTTGCATTAGAGCCATGTCCCACTGTGCTGGCCAGGCGCCCTCCACCACGGCACGTCCTCCGTCCCTGCTGCCTGGGGAGCTGTGATTAAGACCTAATGCTCGTTTGCTGCTGCCCAGGGGACAAAGCTGGGGCTGGAAGGAGCAGGTCGGTGTTCAGGCTTTCCCATGGCACCACAGAGGGCTCACAAACAGAGGGAGCTCTTTCCGACCGCTCCGGCGCCTGGGAAAACCTCCTGGTTTGACGCAAACGCCCAGTTTCCGCGTCCGCCCCGGCCTCTCGCGGCCCCGAAACACGGGTGGGCTCCACTGCGCCTGCACCCAGCCTCTTTGCAGGGGGCTGGTAGGCTTGAAACGCCTTGGCTAAGCTGGAGAGGGGCCGTGGTGGGGGGTTCTGCACCAGGACCCCCAGACAGGGGCCCGTGGGGGCCGTGGGCCGGAGGGATGGAGGTGCTGGGCTGGCCAGCCCCACTCACCGCAGCCGCCGGCAGTGCCACGGGTGACTCACGGGCGGCTGCCGACGTAACCCCCGCCCCGTATGCCAGCTTGCCCCGTGTCCCTGAGTCACCGTCCCCAGCCTCGTGGCAGGTTGTCCCCGTGCGTCACCGGCACACGAGCCCCTTTGCCGTGACACCCGCCCTGGCAAGTGGCCACCAGCACCCCAAAGACGCCGCCACCAGAAACCCCCCCCAAAAAAGCACCCGGCCAGGAGCGATCTTCGGTGACCCCGGCAGCTCCATCCTCACCCCCCAGGTACTTTTGCCCCACTGGGACCATTCCCACCTGGGGGAACCCAGGTGGAAACGTCATCCCAAAAGTTTCCCCAAGGGCTGTGGTGGTTTGGGGCAGTGGTTGGGGTCCGGGGCTGGCACTGAGTGGGGCCCCCCCCCTTCCTGCAGCTCCCTCCTGGCCTCTATTTCTGGCTGCAGGGGGAAGTACGGTACAACGGCCAGAAAAAAAAAAAAAAAACAAAACCAAAAACAACCACAACCGGGGTTACGCTGTGTATCCCCTTCATCCCGCTGCTCCAAAGCTCCCGGCGCGGCGTGGGGAGGGCAGGGCTGCCACTCGCGGGTGGGGCGTGGCGAGGGGGGGGGGGTTGTTCAGCCTCCAGCACTGCAAAAAAAAAAAAAAAAAATATCCTATCCCAATTGCAGTAACATTTGCAGCGGCACAAAGCCGGAGCTGCCCCCTCCTCCCCACCTCGAACTCCCCCCCGCCCCGCCCCAGCAGGATCTGGGCTGCTCCCAGTACCGCCTTCCAGCAGCTGGGACGCCTGGGTCCCCCCGGCCGGGGGGGGAGCGGAGGGAGGGGAAGGGGGGGGGGGAAAAGGGGGGGGGAGGGCCAGCCGGCAGCTGCTTGAGGAGCTGGAGCCCGTTTCCTGCTCGTCCTCGCCCGGCTGCAAACAGCCCTGAGCCCCTCCCCACCCCCGGGGCTGTGCCTCAGTTTCCCCCTCCGAGAGGCTCTGGAGGTGAGTGGAGGGTGGGGATGGGCAGAGCATCCCTGGGTGTGTGTGTGGGGGGGGGGGGGTGAGGGCTCTGCTGTCACCCACCTCTGTATCCCCCCTCCTCGCTCGGATGCGGGAACGGAGGGGACAGCATCCCACCGGCCGGTCCCCCCCCCCCCCAGCCCGCAGCGAGCAGCGCGCCGGGCCCCCGCCCTGCTGCACAAGCTGGGGATGGGGGGGGGGGGGGGGGGGAGGGGATTGTCAGAACGGAGGGGTGAGTTTTGGGGTGCTGGAGGGGGTTGGCGTTCTGCCCCGCTGTGCCCGTGTCCTGCGTGTCCTCGGGATGCCGAGTGGGGATGCTCGGTGGCAGGGTAGCGCTTTGTCTCCGGCTCCCCCTCCCCAAAGCCTCTCCCGGGGGGGGCAACGGGGTCCCCCTGCCCCATCCTCGCTGCTTTTTCTCCTCCAGCCCCTGGGCTCTGCTCCCCCTGGGACAAAGGGAAAAGAGAGCTGTCCCTGCTTCTCCTTCTCGACTCCATTGCCAGTACCACCACTGCTGAGTGGGATGGAGCGGGAAGAGCCCAGTTCAGGAGCGAGCCCCGGCTGAGGGGCTGGGGCTGTGCCGGGGGTGGATGAAGCCCCCAGTACATTTGGGTAACCAATCCTGGGGTTCACCACCGTCCCCCCAGGACACGTCTCCTGTCGACCCTGCGGGGACAACTGTGGCTGGGGGTGAAGCAGAAACAGGAGGAGAAAAAGGATGTGGGGTGCGAAGCCTGGCCGTGAGCAGACTTCCTCTCGCACCAAAATTCAGCTGCAAAAGTCAGGCACCCCCCCACCCCCCCCTCCATGGGGCTGGTGCTGAGCAGGAGGGCAAGGCTGAGCAGCCAAAATAGGGGGGCAGGTTTGCTCCCTCCCCAAGTGTTGTCTCTGCCCAGGGCTCCCTGGGATGTGGCCGGGCTGTGGCTTGTGGATCCCCTGCAAAGGGCAAGGCCAAAATGTCCCGGAGAAGTGCCCGCTTCTGCTGCCGGTGGCTGCAGGACCAAGGCTGGGTGCTGCACATCTGAGGGGGAATTCTGGCATGTGCTTTCCAGGGGGGAGTTATGCACCCTCGAAAGGGAACCCCCTCCACCACAACACCCCATCCCAGCACCCCTCACCAGTGCTGGTGACAGGTTTGTCCCCTCTCCTTAGCCCTTCCCCCCGCAGCTCCACGCTGAGGGGGGGCTCAGCTGGGGTGTGCCCGTGCACCCACATCCCCAGCTCAAACCAGAGGAGCCAGGAGGGATTTTTCCCCTCTCGAAGGATTAAAACCTGACCAAATTAGGGCAGGTTTCCACGGAGTGGGACAAGGCAATCTCCCTGCCCGCTCCCACACCTGAGATGTTTCTCCTGAGCACAGTAACACCGGGAAGAGCATCACCCTCTGCCTTCACCCCTTCCCAGCACTGGCCCAGTTCGGCCAGTGGTCAAAAGCAGGATCTTTAGCCAAGCTGTTGGACAGCCACAAGAATCCCTCCATCCTGCCCGTTGGGTTTGGGGCCATCCCTGAAGATCCTGGAAGGATTTTCCTGGGGTCCAGCCCAACCCAGTGGTCTCCAGGCTGGATCCCAAACATGCCGGGAGCCAGCACGGCGAGAAGCTCGGCTGGAAAGGGATCTGCTGCTGCTTGAAATCCTCCTGGCTTTCATTAGCTCCACATGGAGTTGTGTCCTTTCCCACCCTGTTTCCACGTGCCTGGAAGACACGTGAGCTGGTGGGCAGCCCAGCACCCCCCGGGGGGCTCCCCCCCGCCATCTCCCAAGGGGCTGCTCCCCCGCCTGCAAGGGCAGGAGGGGAGATCCAGACTTGCGAAGCGGGATGGGGTGTCCCTGCTCCAGGGGTGCTCCACATGTGGCGGTCCCGGGTGATGTCCCCGCAGGCGTGTCTGCAGCCACCTCAGCCAGAGCCATCATGAGCTGAGTCAGGGCTGGCTGCACCCCCCCCACCCCCCCCCCCCACCTCCTCCCTCCAGCTCACCAGAACCGTTTAAAGGGAAGAAATGCAAAAGGCATTTATGGGGAGAGCAGATCCGGAGGCAGCCTGGCTCAGCACTGTGCCCTCCTTCACTGGAACTGGCCTTTGTGGGTAGAAAGCGGTTCATTTGCATCAAACCTGCAGGAACTGAGTATCTCTGGGGGATTCTGTTCCTGCTTGCAATTGTTGGGGGGGTTCGAGAGTGCCAAGGGGGTCATAGTGTGCTGGCACAAACATCGTTCCTGTAGGAAACTTGGTGTAACACAAGGCTTGTTGTTCTGCCTCTTCCAAGCCTCTCTGCCAAAGCACTGGGGCTGGAAAGCTTTCCTGGGCAGCATGCTCCCCCCAGCACCATGTCCAGGGGGAATTGAGGCCTTGAGATTTTTTTTTTTTTTTTTCAGAGCCAGAGGCTGGTGATGCTGGAGTGGATGCTCCCAGCCCAGGCCTTTGCCCCATCGCCCTGGGGCTGCTGCGTGGTGGCCTTGGCAGGCGCCGGGTGCAGTAACGTGAGCTCCCAGGGGAAAACCCATCGTGCCCGGGCAGCGTGAGGCACTGGAGCCCGGCCAGCCAGCACGGCTGCCTGGGCAGCCTCACACAGGAGGAGGATGGGCGGCTGGTGGGACAGCATGCCTGCACTCTCCGGTGAGGTTTGCAGTGCTGCCTCAGTTTCCCCAGGCTCATTCCGTCCCGCTGGCAGGGCCGAAGGGCTGGCAGCGCTCAGGGGAAGAGCAGAAATCTGCTCCTGGGTCTCACAGCCCTGCCATGAATGCATCAGTCATGTCCTCTGTCCCCAGGTCCCTCTGTCCACTTTGGGGACCGGTGGGTGACTGCTCCTTCTCCGGTCTGGCTGGATGCTTTATCCTTGTGCCCAGGAAGGAAGAGGTTAAAATGCCAGGATTTTCTGGCTGTGATGCTGGGGAGGGAAGGTGACCTACAGAAGTGCTTTGCATCCTCCATGGCTCCAGCTGGCCTTGCAAATCTCGTGTGGGTGTCAGGAAGCTGCTGGAGCGAGCCTGAACTTGAAACCCAGCTAGAATTTGGGTTTTCCAGCCTAAATTTAAGCCCAGGCTTAAACACCTCCTTTCCCTCATCCCACTGAGGGCAGTGTAGTTCGGATGCTCCCCCTCCGGCATCCCACTGGGCTGGCTGCCACCTTCGGGGTGCTGCCGGGTACCCGCTGGTAACGCCGCGCGGCGAGAGGGCAAAGAGCGATGGTTCAAAGGTTTTTGAACGCTCCCGTTCCCTGAGCTTTTCCACCAGTTCCTCCTCGGCAGCGCCGCGACTCCGCCGGCTGCTTTGCGGGGCTGGGGGAGGCTTTCCCACCCCCAGGGCTTGTGGAAAGGGGAAAGCTTTGTGCTTCATCCTGGGGCTGGCAAGACAGGGTGGCAGGGGACGGTGCTGGGGGGACGGTGTCAGGCACGGGAGGAGGATGGAAGGAGTGCTGATCTCCTGGGAGACCCCAGGGGTGGGGGGATTTTGGTGGCGCACTGCACCCGTCCTCCTGCAGGTTCCCTGGTGTGACGGGGCCATTTGTATGGTGGTTTAGCTTTATTTTGGTTGCCCCACTGGTGCTTCCTCTGTGCTAATCTGCTTCCGCCTCGCTCCGGGGGTGGCAGAGGCAGAGGTGGGGGGTGGGAAAGTCGCCCCACTCCGGTTGCAAAAACCAGGCTGGCGGGATGGGTCCAGTCTTGCTCCCTCCTGTCCCAGGGCTGGGTTTTGCTGGTTTTCGGGGCAGCTGCAGTTTGTCCCTGTGGCCGTGACCTCCCTCCTCATCCCTCCCCCAGCGAAGCCAAAGGGTGAAGAGGAAGGAAGCGACGTCTTTGCTCCAAACCACCTCGCTCTGCTCTCGGCTACTGCAGGTACACGCCGTATGGAGGAAGCCACTTTGTGCCACCACAGCCCTCCCCATCCCCTCCCCTGACGTCACCGCGGCAGGGTGACACTGTGGCTCGCTGGGTGCAGCACCCGGGAAAGGCTCTGCCAGCTGCTGCCGGAAAGGGCCCTGATTTTAGCAGCACCATCACCCAACAGCACCCCAGGCTGGGAAACGTCACGCTCAGACACCAGGTCTGGTACTGGATGGGTTTGAGGATGGGGGTCCAGGAGGGACCTCTGTGTGTGTGTGTGTGTGTGTGTCCCAACTTATTTCTGCTGGTTTTCACCAGGCTGCTGGGTGAAGCAAGATGAGCGTGCCGGCCGACGAACCGGGCAACCCAGCCCATGCCATCTTTGAGAGGTTCCTGCGTGCCGGGGAGTGCCGGGAGGTGCTGGGCTGCTTCGGGGAGCTGTGCCAGTGCCTGGGGCTGCAGGGCGGTGGGCTGCAGCTCTACCACGGCCTCAAGGCTGCCCTCAACTACTGGAGTGCCAAGGCCCTGTGGAGCAAGCTGGATAAGAAAGCCGGGCACAAGGACTACGACCAAGGCACAGCCTGTGCTGGCACCAAGGTACCGAGGACATGGGGTGTGGGGTTTGGGTCCCTCCTCGCCCTGCGTCCTTGTCGCCGGGGTGAGAACATCCCTTGGGGCACCCTCACCCCCCACCCAGGAGGATGTGGGATGTGTCAGGCGGGAGGTTGATGGGGTTTAATGGGACAGGGTGTTAATTGGTGCCACTCCCCTCCCTGTGGCGTGATGCCACCTCAGTGCCACCCAGCCAGCGGGTCCTTCCCCCTCTGCACCTCACTGGGGACATCCCACGGGGCAGAGGGACTTACTGGGCCCTTTCTGGGAAACAGAAACATGCGGGGTTAGGATGTCCCCATGGGGTTGGGGGACCCTCTTTCTGTCCCCCTGTTCCAGAGCTGATGGCTCTTGTCCCCACTGCTGGTGCCCCATTGTCCCCCCAGCCCTGTGCAGGGGCTGGCAGGAGATCAAACCCAAGTCGTGGTTTTGAGCCCGTGGCTGGTGAAATCTCTCCTTTCCCAGGCTGCAGCAGGCAGGAGACGTGCGTGCCTTATCTCGCTGAGCACTTTAATTGCTGCCATTGCCCTGTGCAGAGGCAAGGTCCAGGCAGCTGGGGGAGGCGGGGGGCACCCCACAGGGCCCCCCAACTTTGCAAGGAGAAGCAGTGCTTGTAGCCCGTGGGAAAAGGGGAGTAACGGGGAGGGCCAGATCCTGCCCTGGGGAAGGGGGGGGAGATGCTGCCTGTGGGATTTACTCAGTTTTTTTTCCTGGTGGGGGGGTGCCCATTCCCTTCACAGTGCCTGGTGGTGGGGGCCGGCCCATGCGGGCTGCGGGCGGCCATCGAACTGGTGCTGCTGGGCGCGCGCGTGGTGCTGCTGGAGAAGCGGGACTCCTTCTCCCGCAACAACGTCCTGCACCTCTGGCCCTTCACCATCCACGACCTGCGGGCGCTGGGTGCCAAGAAGTTTTACGGGCGCTTCTGCACCGGCACATTGGACCACATCAGTGAGTTTCGGGGGAAGGAGGGGGGGCAAGCTCTGCACCCCCGGGGTCCCTGCTCTGTGGGGAGCCCAGGGACCTAGGGGTGCAGCCCTGAACGTCCCTTCTCCCCTCCCAGGTATCCGGCAGCTCCAGCTGATCCTGCTGAAGGTGGCTCTGCTCCTGGGGGTGGAGGTGCACATCAAAGTGCAGTTCAAGGGTCTCGTCCCCCCCACGAGCAAGGCAGGCGGACAGGGTAAGGTATTGCCGTGGGGTAGGTGGCATCCCCGGGGACAAGGACAGGGCTGAGCCCCTCAGTCCTAGTTAGCCCAGGCCTTGCCCTTTTTTTTGGGGGGGGAGGGGATGAGATGCAACTGTCTCCCCCACCCCGGAGCAGGTTCCAGCTGAGACCCAGCACGCTCGTGACCGTCCCTCTCCCCGCAGGCGGCTGGCGGGCTGTGCTGCAGCCCGGATCCTCTCCCCTCAGCCACTATGACTTTGACGTCCTCATCTCAGCCGGCGGCGGCAAATTTGTCCCCGAAGGTGACAGCAGAGGGTCCCCGCGCCCCCAGGACCGGTATGGGGAGGGCGGGATGGGGGCTTACGCTTCTCCCATCGCGCAGGGTTCAAGCGGAAGGAGACGCGGGGGAAGTTGGCCATCGGCATCACCACCAACTTCATCAACCGCCACAGCCGGGCCGAGGTGGAGGTGGCGGAGATCAGCGGCGTGGCCCGAATCTACAACCAGAAGTTCTTCCAAAACCTCTACAACAAAACGGGTCGGTGGTCCCGGCCCTCGCATGGCGGGTGCCGGGGGTCCTTGTCCCCTCCTGGCGCAACTGGAGGCTCAGCCCCGGGACGTCCCCTGTGCGATGGGATGTGTGTCCCCACGTGGTACCTCATTGCAGGGGACATTCGGTGGCTGAGCCCAGTGCGGGGGCTCTGCCCCATGGCTCAGCTCAGCCCCTTCCCTATCACCAGGCATCGACCTGGAAAACATCGTCTACTACAAGGACGACACTCACTATTTTGTCATGACGGCCAAGAAGCAGAGCCTGCTCAAGAAAGGGGTCATCCTTCAGGTGAGCAGGGCAGGATCGGGCCCTGGGATCCCATAGTGATGGGTGGCTGAAAGCCTGGAGGGTGGGATGCAAATGGGTGCTGGTTTGACCGTGCACCCCTGGGATGGTGGGGGGTTTGGCAGCCTGTGCTGGGGGGAAAATCCTTTTGGGGGACTCACAGCCCCACACGCAGTGGCACGGCTTCACCCCAGAACTGGCTGCACCCAGGGTGGGGGGGCAAACCCCACCTCCCGCACCCTGGCCAGCTTCACCCCATCCCCGCAGGACAAAGCGGACATCGAGAGCCTCCTGTCCCCGGAGAACGTGAACCGGGACGCCCTCCTCAGCTACGCCAAAGAAGCCGCCAACTTCTCCACCAACTACCGCCTGCCCGAACTGGAGTTTGCCCTCAACCACCGGGACCTGCCGGACGTCGACATGTTTGACTTCACCTGCATGACACGCTCGGAGAACGCAGCGCTGGTGCGGGAGCACAACGGGGCCCGTCTGCTCCTCGGGCTGGTGGGCGACTGCTTGGTGGAGGTGAGGCCCCCCCTTGCAGCACCACTGTGTTGCCTCAGTTTCCCCTCTCCCTGCAAGACGCTTTGGTTGCAATATATCCCCCCTCCCTAAGCGCTTCTTGCCCCAACTGCCCAGCGCACCCCATCCTCGGGGGCAGGCTCCCCAGGGCCCAGTAGCGGGATGGTTTGGTGGGGGTTATCCCCTTCCCTGGCCCCACCAAAGATCCAGGGTTGGTTCGGGGTGGAGGAGCAGCCCAGATCCTCCCCGCACGCAGCCGTACCGGCTGGGGAGGAGGAGGAGATGGCTGCTCATCCTCACCCTGCGCGTCCCGCTGCCGCTCCCTGCTTTCATCCCCGGCCAAGCCCAGCAGCTCCCAGCCTCCTCCCAGCCGTCCCGACCGGCCCCGTGGCTCCAGCTCCATCTCTCTCTGCTTTTCCCTTCGCAGCCCTTCTGGCCGCTGGGCACCGGCGTGGCCAGGGGCTTCCTCGCCGCCTTCGACGCGGCGTGGATGGTGCGGCGGTGGGCGGCCGGGACCCCCCCACTGGAGGTGCTGGCCGAGAGGTGAGTGTCCCCCCGTCCCACTGGGCTGGTTCCGAGCGGGTGAGGATGGTGGCACTGAGCCCAACCCTGTCCCTTGCACCCAGGGAGAGCATCTACCAGCACCTCTCGCAGACCTCCCCAGACAACACCAACAAGAACATCAGCCAGTACAGCATCGACCCGGCCACGCGCTACCCCAACATCAACCTGCAGGCCATCAAAGCCAGCCAGGTACTCAGCCCAGGTCCTGCCCAGCCATCCCAGCAGGCAGGATGACACCAATTTGCACAGTCCCCCATCCCCCAAAGGGTGCGAGGATGAAGCTGTTGGTCCCCAGAACATTTGAATGCATCGCCCATCGCAGATGCGGGTGGTTCTGGGGAGGCGTGGGGGGGTTCCCCATGCTGGGGTCAGCCTCCCTGTGTGGTGTCACTGGTTCTGTGCTGATGGTGACCTGTCACTGAGACGTCCCCATTGGCAGGTCCGGGATCTCTACCTCGTGGGCATGGTGGAGGTGGACCACAAGAGGAAGAGCGACAACCGGCTCAGCACTGGTAGGAGCAGCCAGTCCTGCCCCAGCCCCCCCAGCACCAGGACCCCCCGTTTCTCCCAGCAGCCCGTGCCAGCGCGGCTCCTGCCCTGATTTTCCTCCCCATCCTTCTTTTCTTGAGCCCTGGCTGGTGTCCAGCTGGCCATTGTGCTCCTCCCAGCAGCGGCTGCATTTCTACCCCAGTGGCACCACTGGTTTCCGTTCCTTCTGCCTGTGGCCCCCATGGGGATGCAGCCCCCCCAGCTGCCTTTTCCGGGGGAGGCTGTCCCCCTCTTTCTGTCCTGCACTGATGCTGAGCTGTGAAAGATTGACAGAAGCTCTATCAACCCATTTATCGAGCCTTGGCGGAGGGTGGTTGCATGGCGGAGATCTCCACGGGACCCCTTTCCCCCTAAAGCAGTGATGCTGGGGGGGGGAGGAAGGGGGGGGGGGGCGCTGTCCCCTGCCTCTTTGGGATGGGGACATGTGTGCTGCCTCCCCAGCGGTGTCCGGGGATGCCTACGAAGAGCTGCTGAGATGGTGCCAGGCCAGCACAGCCGGGTACCGTGGCGTGGCAGTGACCAACTTCACCACCTCCTGGACCAGCGGCTTGGCCCTCTGCGCCCTTGTCCACCGCTTTCGCCCTGACCTGGTGTGAGTGCCTGGGAACCCCCCACCCCAAGCCCCCCGCTACCCTCCAGAGCCCACCCTGATGACACCCGTGTCTCCCCACAGGGACTTTGACTCTGTGGACCCCCAGGATCCCATCCAGACCCACCAGATGATGCTGGACACGGCGGAGCAGGAGCTGGGCATCCAGCCCGTCCTCTCCAGTGCCGAGATGGCCACCATGGCAGAGCCCGACCGCCTGGGGCTCATCACCTACCTCAGCCAGTTTTACGAAGCTTTCAAGACCTCTCCAGGTGAGAGATTTTAGGGGGTTTTGTCCCATCCCAAGCCTCACCGGGGCTGGGTGGGTGCCCCCCCGCTTTGTAGGGTGCATCCCACCAGCATGGCCGTGTCCCCTCCGTGCAGAGGCGGAGGAGGTCAGCAAGAAGCCGCTGTCACCCCGCGGCACGCGAGGGGCCATCCTCTTCCTCAGCAAGCTGCAGAAGAGCCGGAATGTGACACACAAGCGTGCCCAGGTGAGGGACCCCCCACCCAGACCCTCGCGACACCCCTAAACCATTCCCCGCCTCCCCGTCCTAACCACCCCCTTTGCCTTTGCAGGACAGTGCCCAGAAGGATGCTGAGGCCAAGAGGAGCTGCAGGGAGGCTGAGGTGGGTCTGCCCTGGGTGCAACCCCGTGCCGGGGTGCAGCCGACCCAGGGGGAGAGTGGGGGGCTGACCCTCCCCTCGGGTTGCTCGTAGCTGGACGTGGGGCTGGATGGAGACACTCTGGACGGTGCCCACAAGCCGCCACAAAGTGCCACCACGGACCCAGGGCAGGTCGGTTTTTGTGTGTCCCCCCGCCCAGGGTTGGGGGTGCCCAGCTCTGCGTGGGTGGGCACTTTTGGGGGGTGGAGAGGGGCACTGGTGGCTGGTGGGGCCGAGCCAAGGGCTGGGACTAAGGCTGAGCAAGCGAACGCCCACGGGCTCCCAGCTCCTCCCTGCCTGTTTCCTGATCCAACTGGTTTTCCAGAGCCAAGACCTGCCGCTCCCTTGCTGGTGCCAGCAAACCCATCCTGAGCACCCAGACCCACTTCTGCGAGAGGGGCAAATCCCCACCACCACCACCACCCTGAACCCCCTGGGCTGCCCGCAAAGCCCTGGGGCAGGGTGGGTGCCAGCACCTTGGTGCCACCCCAGTTTGTTTTCTTCCCCCCCCCGCCCCCCCCCCCAGCAGCCACCGGCCCGCGGGGAGAGCAGCGACGCCTGCTACTTCTGCGGCCGCCGCGTCTACATCCTGGAGCGAGCCAGCGCCGAGGGACGCTTCTTCCACCGCGGCTGCTTCCAGTGCCGGCGGTGCGGGGCCACCCTGCGCCTGGGCGACTACGCCTTCGACGAGGAGGACGGTGAGGAGGAGGGTTTTGGGGAAAGGGGGATGCTCGGGGCAAGGTTGCTCCACCTTGCAGGTCGTCACATGGGTTTTTCACCACCACCACCACCCCCCTCCCCTTCTCCAGGTCATTTTTACTGTTCGCTTCACTACCCCAATCCACCCGGCATGGATCTGCCCCAGGATGAGCCCCCGGCGCTGCCCGATGGGGTAAGTCGCCATAAATCCTCGTAGATGATGGAGGAAGGGCCGAAAGTGGAGGGGGATGCTCGGGCACGGCCCCGTTCTGCATCACCCTTCCACCTCCGGCTCTGCCCTAGGATGCTGCTGCCACCCACCCACCCTCAGATGCTGGGAGCCCATGTGTGGCCCTCAAGGAGGGGGCACCCAGTCCCCTGCAGCCCCCACCAGCAGCCCCACAGCCGGGGGGAGAGCCTGGGGCAGCGGAGGATGCTGCGGATGCTGGTGACATGGAGGAACACGAGCCGCTGGCGCAACCCGAGGAGGATGCAAGGGAGGAGGAGGGTCCTGGAGTGGAGCCCCAAGGGTCAGCAGAGGAGGGTGAGGAGAGCGGGGGCAGGAGGAAGATCGTCCTCACGCCGCTGGAGAAGCTCAAGCTGTCCACGCTGAACCTCACCAGTGAAGCAGAGGCCAAGCCGCCGCCAAAGCCGGCTCGCCTGTGGCTCCAAGCAGCACCCAAGACCCTCCCTGCCCAGTGGCAGGGACAAGACACCTGGGAGGAGGAGGAGGAGGAGGAGGAGGAGGAGGAGGAGGAGGAGGAAACAGCCGTGGAGGAAGGTAGGTGGCTACAAGCTGGAGTCTCTGGCCAAGCAGGGCTCTGGGTATATCGCCATGCCTCACATCTTGCTCATGAGGCACCGGCCTGAAATGGCTCTTTTCTTGGGGCAGCTTTGGAGGGGAGCGACAGCGAGAAAGAGGAGGAGGCAGGAGAGGAGGAAGGCACAGACCTTGGCATCATGGCAGAGTTGGTGAGTGCTTTCCCCGAGCAGCAGTGGCCCCACCAGCCCGGGTGATGGTCCAGGCTCTTGCTGGTGTCTCCTCTCACAGAGGCATCGGGTCTGGCTCTGCCGGGGCAGGAGGTGCCTGGCACAGGGACTGACCCCCCTGCCCTTGCCACCGTCCCTTCACAGGGCCTGGACCTGGGGGAAGAGGAGAAATACCCCACCTGGAAGCGCACGCTGACCCGCCGGGCCAGGGAAGCCCAGATGAAGCGGTTCTGCAAAGCCCAGGTAGCCCCATGGGGGAGAGCCGGGTCCTCAGCCTGGCACCTCCGCCCCCTCCGTCCCGCTGCCGGTGGCCACGTGCCAGAGGTGCTGGCCAGCGGGTGAGTCCTGCCCTTCCCTCGCAGGCCATCCAGAGGCGGCTGGAGGAGATCGAGGTGACGTTCCGGGAGCTGGAGAAGCAGGGCATCAGGCTGGAGAAGTTACTCCGGGACGAGGCCGGTAAGGCCAGGGAGGAGAAGGCACCAATGGTCCCCGAGGTCTGCACCCCACTCACCCCCTCTCCCCTGCCCCGCAGGCACCCCGGCCGACCTGAAGACACAGTGGATGAACCAGCTGCTGCACCTGGTCCAGAAGAAGAACAGCCTGATGTCTGAGGAGTCAGACCTCATGATCATGTAAGGCTTGGAGGGGGATGCTCCCCGGTCAGCGTGGGGGCTCGGTTCACCCCAAGCCCAGCACCCAGCACCCCCCTTCCCTCCCCACAGGGTGCAGGAGCTGAAGCTGGAGGAGCAGCAGGGACAGCTTGACCAGAAGCTCCGGTGCTACATGAACAGGGAGGGTGAGTGCCAGCATGTGCCGGGGGGGGTCCCTGTGCATGGTGAGGGGAGCGGGGCCGGGGTTGTGGCCCACCCAGCCCTGCTCCATCCCCCCTGCTCCCACAGAATCCCTGAAGACACCTGAGGATCACGCAACCGAGAAGGAGATCCTGGCGCAGCTGGTGGACGTGGTGGACAAGCGCAACATGCTCATCCACATCCAGGAGGAGAAGCGGCTCAGCGAGCTGCGGGCCTGATCCGCGCCGGCCCCAGGACCCACCGGGTCCCCCCCTGGGCGGGGGGACAACCAGTGTGTGTCCCCCGACCCCGAGCTGAGCATCACCCTGAGCTGCCTCTGAAGGTGGTGATGCCTGAGCTGCCCGCAGGCACAGAAGCTGCCGCAGCGAATCCAGCTCCCTGCTTGCCAAAGCCTGCCGTGGAAGGGCTGGACCCACTGGTGGACACCCGTGTGGGGAGACACCGAGGAGTGCCCCGGCTTTGGGGTGCAGAGAGGGCACCCCCCCACGCTTGGCTGGATTGCCTTTGCCTTGTGCTTGCTTGAAAACAAGATTTGCAGGGGGCCACGAAACGCGGGGGCTGCGGTGGCTCTGCCCGGGGTTTGCTGCGGGAGGAAGAAGCCCCACGGGGAAGTGGGGGTCTCACCCGGTGCAGGAGGTCCCACAGCCATCCCTGCTTCGAGGGGACGCTTGGTTGGGGCATTGAAAGTGTTTTGCTTGGCAGAGCCCCTCGTGCTCGAGCTGCACCGCTGGCTGCCTCAGGCCAGGCTCCCGGCAGGATTGGTGCCTCGTCGCTACCTGTCCAGCCCCGGAGGGCTTCGCTCCCGGCAGCGGGGATGTGACTGCAGCCACCACAGGCAGGTCACGGTGGAGATGCCAAATGTGGAGGGGCAGTGTCAGGAGTAGCCCCTGGAAGCCACCCCAGGATGTCCTTCCCAGTTGGGGGACATCCAGCCTGGCCTGGGACACCCATCCTAACCCAGCATGTCCATTGCAGCCTGGGACATCCATCCCAGCTGGGGACATCCATCCCAGCCAGGGAGAGCCATCTCTTCCAGGGACATCCATCCCAGCCAGGGACATCTGGCTCTACAAATGGGGCCAGCGACAGACTGGGCTCATCCCGCCACTGCATCACTTTTGGGTGCCACAACCACTCTGTCCCTGGCCGCTGCAGGAAACCAGGGTCAGCAACGCCCCTGCAAGGCCCCAGGGCCAGGAAAGAGGATTTTTGTCCATCAGCTCCCCAAGGGAATTGTGCCAGAGCAGGCACTGCGTGACATCAAGGACAAGGGACACCAGCAGCCATGTCCTCCTCGCCCCTTTGGGGTTTCTCCTGCTTGGCAGTGCCACGCTGGCCTTTACACAGACCTCTCAGACCTTCGCGGGGTCCCCGGTTGTTGCGGGGTGGCCTCCGTGGCCAAATGGTGTTTACGGCAGCCCCAGTCATGTCATGCACGGGGGTCTGGTAGCGATACCTCCCGACATTCAGCCCTCATCCTGCCCCTCCCTTCAGAGCCCCCCCAATCTCTTCCATCTGCCTTGTGTTTGTACCAGCCCTACTATCCTGCTGCAACCCCCCAACCCTTTGAATAAAGCCTCCCTGACCCGGCACCAAGGGCTAAAATACCACCTTTATTTTTCTCTCTGAGTCAAATCTGATTGCCAGAGTAGTTGCCACCTTTCACCAGGAGCCCCCAAGGCCGCCCAGGCAAGGGGAGGCTGAGCCTCTTGAGCCTCCTGGCCACGCCAGCGAGTCCCTCCAGGTAGAAAAGTGTATTTAAAAAAACAGCAATTAAAAACCGCCTCCACTGTGGTTCCCACAGGGGTCAATGCAATACGTGTGCCCCCAAAATCTTAATTTCACCCAGAGAGGCGGCTGTCGAACCAGCGCTGCTGGCCTAAAACTAGAAGTCAACTAGAAAAAGGGACCAAAAGGGGTCAGGATGGGGCCGGGGGGACGTTGGGGGTCACCCACAGCCCCGGCTCAGCCGTCGCTGGGACGCTCCTGCAGCGCCCGCAGCGCCATCCGCATCTGCTCCTCGGTGCCCTGCAGCATCTTCACCTCGATGGTGTGGAAGAGGTGGAGGCCGGTGGCGAGGAGGAGGACGCCGATGGCGAGGAAGGCCAGGAGGGAGAAGGAGAGCTTGGGGAAGGGCTGCCCGGCTGCCAGCCCTGCCAGCGCGCCCAGCGCTGCCGTGGCCTGCAGCAGCAGCAGCAGCAGGGCCAGCACGGCCATCCTGCCCGTGGAGTAACGCTGCCGCCGCGCTGCCCGCAGCCCCACGTCCACCTCCGTCCGCGCCTCCGTCACCACGTCTGCCAGCGTCAGCTCTGGGAGCAGGGCGGGGGGGGGGGGGGTGGCACACAACGACAGGGGGCAGCTCAGCAGGGTGGGACCCCCTCCTCGTACCCCTTTTTCTCCCCCTCCCCACCGCTCTGCCCTGTCCACCCACCCCTTCACAAGCAGCGCCCCAAGGGACGCCCTAAGAAAGGGGAAACATCCTCAAAAACTCCGTCAGACCATCCACCAGCCCCGCCGGCACATGGGGGACCCCGGCGGCACCCCCACCACCCCCCCCCCCCGGCCTTACCAGCTGTGCCAGCGGTGGCACCCGCAGCGTGTCCCTGCCTCCGGATGTGCAGCGTTGCCATCACGGCTTCGTGGTCCGAGAAGGGGATGTCCACGCCCGGGGCTGTCCCTGTGGTTGTCTTCAGCTCTTCGCACTTTACGGTGAAGCTGGAGGTGGCCTGGGCGAGGGGACAGGGTGGGGGTCAGGCTGGTGCCTTCCTCCCCCCCCCAACCCTGCCACCCACAGCCGGTGGCCAAGGGCCCCCCCCACCCTCCGTTACCTTGTAGAGGATGTAGTCGATGCGGATGCCCAGCGGGAAAGGCAGCAGCTCCGTCTTGACGGTGAAGCAGTTGTTGGGGACGAGAGTGCAGCCGTCCTCGCAGCCCTGAGACCAAGCACCCGGGTGGGTGGGTGGGTGGGGGGGCTCTCGGTGTGCCCCGGCACCCCCCCCCTTCACGCTCTGCCGCTCACCTCGAAGCGCGCGGCCTCGGCAAAGGCGTCCCGCAGCCCCGTCCAGCCGCGCAGCAGCCGGATGCCCACGTCTTCGGGGTGCATGTTCAGGTCCCCTCCCAGCAGCACCACGTCAGCCGCCTTCGAGGTGTGTCTGTGGGGACAGGGACAGCTAACACACACACCCCCCCCCCCTTCCCTGCACCGGATTGGGGCCACTGGGAACCCCCCTCCCAGTGCTTCCCAGCCTTACTCCTGACTGGGACTGGTGCAATTGGGAGCCCTCTGCAGTGCAAGCCCCAGGGGTAGGGGTGACCGTACGCACCCCGGGGACCTGTAGCGGGGGGACCCCGTGGGACACCCCACGGCTACTCACCGGATGAACTGCGCCAGCTCCCAGGCCTGCACCAGGCGGTGGGGCAGGTAGGCGTCCTTCTCCCGGCAGTACTCGGCGTGCAGCTGGTGAAAGCGGGGGGGGACGACAAAGCAGCCGTGACCCCCATGGTGGCACCTGCCCTGCTCCTAGGCTCCCTGCAAACTCACCCAGCCCCTCTAGACAGCCCCTTTGGGGTCTGGCTGACCCCTCTGTCTCCATCTCACCCCACCTGGGGACCGCCTGGGATGCTCACGCTGCTGCACAGCCAGGTTGTAGGTCCCAGCCCCCCTTCCAGATCAATATTTCGTTAAATCAGTGCATAGTCCCAATAGAGATGGTGCAGAGGAGTGGTTAAAGTGAGAGGACAGTGAAGGAGGGGTACGGCCACTTGTCCCCCTCCTCCCCATCGTCCCCCCCCCATGCCAGGTCCTTCCCCCGGGAGCTCACGTGGGTGACATAAACGTTGAAGACAATCCCAGAGATCTTAATGACGACGAGGCCAACGGACTTGCCGCAGAACCAGTCCCCGTGCTGGAGCTGCCGGAGGGGAAGGGGAGCAGGTCGGGGCCCGTGAGGCTCCGTGGGGCCGGGCACTGGGGTGCTGTGTGCCCCCCGCCCCGCTCACCATGTAGGGGTACCCATTCAGCGAGTACTGGTAGAGGAGGGTGTCCAGGATGGGGAACCTGGAGAAGACGCAGAGGCCACTGCCGATGACCCCACTGCAGGAGGGGAAAAGCACAGTGAGGAAGCGTGGGACCCCCCCCTACATCTGCCTCCCCCCAGCCCTGAGCAAGGGGGGCTCCCCAGATGCCTGGATCCCAGTGTGCTCCCGTGAGCATCCTGCTCTCCAGGCATGGGGTCTCCCACGGTGACAGGGGTGACCTACAGCACCCACACCGGTCTCTCCATGTGGTAAAGACCGAGGACGTGGCACAGCCCTGCCACTGCCCCGGGGGGGCTGGCCTGGCCCCTCTCACCTGCGGAAGTAGTGGGAGAAGGGATAGCAGCCTCGCAGCTTCGCCTTCAGGTCACTGTAGTCCTGCTCACTCCACACCTGGAGAACAGTGGGACAGGCTGAGAACGGGCACGCTCATTTCATGGGCTGAGAACAGGCACACTCATCTCACAGGCTGAGAATGGGTACACTCATCTCACGGGCTGAGAACAGGTACACTCATCACACGGGCTGAGAACAGGTACACTCATCACACGGGCTGAGAACAGGCATATTCATCTCATGGCCTGAGAATGGGTACACTCATCTCATGGGCTGAGAACAGGCATGCTCATATCACGGGTTGAGAACAAGCACGCTCATCTCATGGGCTGCGAATGGGCACACTCAGTTCACAGGCTGAGAACGGGCACGCTCATCTCATGCATTGAGAACGGGCACACTCAGTTCACAGGCTGAGAATGGGCACGCTTATCTCTTGGGCTGAGAATGGGCACACTCATTTCACGGGTCGAGAATGGGCACACTCAGTTCACAGGCTGAGAACGGGCATGTTCATCTCATGGGTTGAGAACAGGCACACTCAGTTCACAGGCTGAGAACGGGCACGCTCATCTCACGGGCTGAGAACAGGCATGCTCATCTCCCAGGCTGCCCTCACCTCCTGGAGAAGCACCAGGTCGAAGCCCTCCCGGCGCAGCATGTCCCCGATGAGCCGGACACGCTCCTGTCGCCGCTTGCTCAGGTAGCGGATGGCCCTGCCGGAGGGGGGGGGGGGTGGTCACAACTTGGGGGGGGGACGGGGTGATGGGGGGGGACGGGGCACACTGGGACACGAAATAGAGGAGAGAGGGTTCCTGTACTGGCATGGGCAGGATGCAGACTGGGGGAGGTGGGAGGGGAGGGGGAAAGGGCCATGTGGGGACGTGGGGACAAGAGGGATGTGCGGGGAGGCTGTTTGGGGACAGTTTTTCCTTCCTGCACAGTCAAAGCAACTCATCCCTGGATGGAGGGCTCTTTTCTGGGGGGATCAGGCACGGAGGGGACAAAGGGCTCTATCCAGCCAAGCGCCTTGTGACCCTCTGGGGGTGGGAGAGCGGTGTGCCCCCAAAACAAAGGGGACAGGAAGGTGTCCCCAAGGACACCCCGTGCTGCCCGGCGAACTCTGCACTCACCAGCAGTTGAGGTCGAAGACGCGGAGCTGCAGCGTGGCATCTCCCTCCATCGCTCACCGGGACCGGGGGGCAACACCGGGCAGAGGGGGGTCCTGCGGGGAGCAGGTTGGGGTGGCAGCCCCGGGGAGCTGGCGTGGGGTGCGGAGCACAGCTGGGGAGCCCGGCGGCTGCGGCGGAGGGGCCCGGCCGAGGCAAAGGCCGGGAGGGAGGAGCGTACGGGGTGCTCCAGCTTGGCCCACACTGTCCCCTCCGCCCCCACCCACAAGACCCATCCCGAACCCCAACTTACGCCTAGACAGGGAACCCTGTACCCAAACCACACGGGTGACCCCGGGAATGGGGACACTGGTGGGCCAGCGATGGGGTACGGGACCCAAACCCTTTGTCTGGCAGCGGGTCGGGTGCCCTGGATGGACTTTACACCCCGGGTTCAAAGCAGTGCTGTGAGGGGCCACCCACCTCCCCACTTGGGAAGCCCACGGATACTTTTAAAGTTCCCCCCAAACTCCGGAGGACCCAGCCCACCCCCCCACCCCCCCCTTTAAACTCCCAGCGCCATTCTCCAGCCCCGCTTCCCCCACGCCTCGGTCCCACGGAGATTATCCAGTTGAAAACCGCAAAAGAGCAAATCCGGGGCTCCAGGATGCTGGGGGCGGGCAGGGGAGGTGCGGGCAGGGGGGTTCGGGCAGGGGGTACAGGCAGGGGGGGTACAGGCGGGGGTACAGGCAGCAGGGCTCTGCCTGCCCCGTCGGGATTACAGCGCGGCTCATCCCGGTGCTAACACCGGCGTCTGCTACCGGGGCTGAGCCCCTCTCCGGGGGCGACACCCCCCTCTCCACCCACCCCCCCAAACTCCCCGCGGGACCGGGCGCGGAGCTGGGACGGGAGCGCGGAGCAACAGGCGGAACGGGGGAGCGGGGGGGGGGGAGCGGAGCAACAGGCGGAGCGGAGCGGGGAACGGGGAGGGGGGGGGGGGGGGGGGGGAACGCGGAGAGGGGCGCGGAGCGGGAACGGGAACGGGAACGGGAACGGGAACGGGAACGGGAACGGGAACGGGAACGGGAACGGACCTGGGGCGGGCCGGGAGCGGCGAGGGGCCGCGGAACTACGCGTCCCGGCAGGCAACGGTGCGGCGCGGAAGGGGAAGGGAAGGGGAAGGGGAAGGGAAAAAGCCGGAGCGGGGCGGGGGGGCGGGGGCAGCGGCGGGAGGGGTGCGGGGATGGGGGGGCGGGAGGGGGGGCACGGGGGTTGGGAGCGGGAGGATAGGAGGGGGAAGGGCGGCTTCGCTGGGGATGCGCCTCCACCCCCCCCCCCCCCCCCCCCGGCAGCTCTGCCCACGCAGGACAGCCCCCCCCCGCTCCTTCTTTCTCCTCGTGTGCCTGCGGGGAACCTCTCTGACACCCCACTCCTCGCGGGACACCCTCTCCCCTTAGCTTCCGAGCCCCGTGTCACCTCGGGAGCGTCCCGCAGCCCCCCACCCCTCCCCGGGCATTGCCCCCCCTCTGCTCCCGCTGCACCCCCGGCCCTGGAGGCAGCAGGTCCTGGCAAAGGAGGCACCTACCCAATATTGGGGCCACCTCTCCCCCTCCGGGGCATCCTCCTTCACAGCCCAGTGTTGCATACGCATCCCAGGGCACCACTGTCCCCAGCAAGGGCTGGTACCCCCGGGGTGGCCGGGAGCCTGACTGCTCTCAGGGACCCTTTTTCCATCCTTTGTGTGTGTTTTGTTGTCTTTCCCTGTCTGTGGTCCAGGCTGGATTAGCTCTGCAGGGAGCCTGGTTAGAAATAAATCTCATGGATGCCTTAATGCCGTGCAGGACCCCCCAGTTCATGGCACAGAGCAGGGGAGGGGGTGGCAGCAGGAGGAGTGGGGCTGCGGGTCCGTCCCCCCCCCACCTCCTTTGGGGACATCATCCCGAGCCAGCTGGGACAGCAGCAGGACAGCGGTTTGCTGGGCTGGGGCGTGTTTAGCAGTGGTAGGAGGATTTGTGTGTCAGGGATAAAGCAACTGAGTCTGGAGGTGTTTGGGATGTGCAAAGCCATCGGCCCTCACGGCATCGGGGTTCGGCCAGGGTGCTGGGCTCTGCCCTCGGGGCGATGGGAGTGGGCACCTAAATACCATGGTTTTGGCTCGTAGAAAGAGGAAAAGCGGTTGGTGTTAAAACATGTCAGCTGGGGCCCCTGGTTCTGGGACGGGGTGGGGTGTATTGAAGAGCCAAGGCACTGCAAGCAAAGCTTTGATCGGTATTTCTTACTGCTAGGAGAGACTCGGCCCTCCATCACCTCATGCTGGCATGGGCAGGATGCGACCCCGTAAAATATGTGCCCCTGAATCCAGGGGTGCTGTGGGGAAGGGCAGGAAAGCGTTTGCCATAGGGTGGGCTAACCCAGCAGTCACCTTTCCCAAGCAAACCCACCACCAGTGCTTCAAACCGCAGCAAAATACTGCTGGCCATGGCATCTGAATGCCCGGAGCTGGGGTCCCGGGAGAAGCATTACCCAGCCAAGGGGGTTTGTGGGCTGTAGCAGCCCTCGTAGGCCTGGCTGTTGAGGCAAACCACAAGAAATAAAAAAATAATGAACTTCAGAAGCACTTGAGCCAACCCATGAACAAATAATTTTAATGTTTTTTTTTCAGCAGACCGTAGTTTTCTTGGAGCTCCACAGTCTCCTCTCTTTGAAGTTGGACAGATACAGTAAACACAACAAATATATGATACAACCCATCACAGCTGGATTAAAAAAAAAATACACAAAAAATATAATACATAAAAAAAAATGGATTTTTAACATTGTGGACTGACACAGCTCTAAAAATGGTGATTGTAACCCTGGTAAGCTTTACAAAGTCTTTAAAAAAATAAAACAGTACTTCATGTGAAATTCATAAATACACTGGAGGAGAACGGAGGGGCTGGGGGGGGAGGTTGAGAAAGTGTCTCTGGGATTGTGGCTAAACCCTGGCCAGGGGTGTTGGGGGCACCAGGCAGCGTGTGCGTGGGGTGCGGGTGGGCGCCCCGAGGCTGGGTGCAGGCGGGATGGAGGGATGCAGGGATGGAGGCACAAACCGGTCCAGTTAACAAAGAGCTTCATCCCCCGGCAGGGCCGGGAGCAGGGCACACCTGTGTTTTATGGCAGGGAAATTTTGAATTTTCATTCCCAGAGTTTTAGATCAGTGAGTGAAACGAAAGAAAGAAAAAGAAACACAAAACAACAAACATGCTACATAGGAGAACTAGGCCGGGCGGCCCCGGCACAGCGCTGGGATGGGATGCTGGTGCTTTTCCCTGGATTTTTCCATCTCTCTTTCCCCCCAGCTCCGGCCACCCCGGCTCGCCGCGGCCGTCCAGCCCCACCACCAAGCCCCGTCCCGGGCGCGGGGCCGGGGTGCCTCTGCCCCGTCCCGCGGGGATGGGTGGCTTCTCCCAGCAACGAGAGGTCGAAGTCCCCGAGCCCTGCGGGACACAAATGGCACCGCGATGGCAGCCAAGGCCCTTTCCTGAGCTCTGGGGCCGTTCCTGCCTCTCCACACCCAGCAGCATCGAGCCTAAACTCCCCCTTGTCCCCCCCTCCCTGTCCTGGGCTCCAGCACCCCTCAAACCACTCCTGCCCTCCCGCAGCACCTGGCTCTGCACCTCCCGCTGCCTTCGCTCCCCACCCGCACAAGAAACCCGGCCAGACCTGCCCATCTCAGGCTCCCCGTCCCCCTGCCAGCCCCCGGCCACCCTGCTCCGTGCCACCGCCGCCAAACCCAACCTCTGTCCCTCTGCATCCTTCCTGCGCCCTGGGGATGCTCTCCCCAGGGTTTGCCCTTGCAGACACAGCCTCAGGATCAGGGCCACGCTGCCTTGGCTTATTTTGGGCTGCAGCCGCAAAAAAAAAACCTCCAAGCAGACCCAGTCCCCTGTCCTGGCGTCCCTCCTGTCCTCTGTCCCCTCTCCTCTGTCCCAAACTCTGCCCGCTTGCAGCCTGGCCCTGCATTGCACAACGTGCTTCCCCCCCTGCCCGAGCCACCTCCCCGGCCGCTTCCCGTGGGATACGGGCGAGCCGGCCGGAGCGGCTGCAGGGAGCAGCTGAAAACAGAACAGTCAACACAGAAAAAAGGCAAAAAAGGAGGGGGGGGGGAGTGTGGAAAAAAAAAAAAAAAAAGGAAAATATACATACGCAAAGCATCAGGCAAATCCACCCTCACTGCTCTCTCCTTATTACTCCTCAGCAAGTGACCACAGCGGGTACATTTAACCTGGGCCACCCCTAAGTGCAATCCCTGAAAGCACATGCAGAGCTCAGGGGGTCTGCAGGGACCCCAGAGAGATGGAGACACCCCCCAAGCCTTTGCTGCCCAAGCCGGCTCCCCACGCCCGGCAGTTTTGCTCCGACCCTGCAAACTACGCTGCGTCACCTCCTCCGGTCACTGGCACGGCGGGGTGACAGGGGAGCAGGTCCCAGAGACTGCAGAGGGGCATAATCCTGATTACAAGCACGGTGCCTTTTTAAAAAGAATTAAAAAGCACTTTAATTTAAAAAAAGAAAAAAAAAAAAAAAAAAAAAAAAAGAAAACAAGCCATAAAAAAAAATGGTTTGCATCGTTGATGCCCTCCCGCCTTCAGCGCTGCCGGCTCCTGGTGCCCCAGCCGGGCACGGAGAAGGAGCATCCCGGGTGCCGGTCCCTGGGGGGGGGTGGCAGCACCCCCCTCCACCGCCCTGCCCTGCCCTGCTCCTACCTGCTCCCTCCTCGGCACCTCCGTCCCCGCCGTCACCCAGGCTCCACCAGGCAGCACCGGTGCCGCGGCCGCTGCCGTGCCCATCGGTTTCGGACCAGACCTGCCACGTCGCTGCGTCCTCCGGCCCATCCGTGCTCGCTCCTCTCCGCTCAGGACCGGGACCCCATCTGAGCGAGGTGGGGGGGGTGGGGTAGGGGGGGGGCGAAAGGAGGGGTCATCCTCCACTCTGACATCCCACTGCTGGCGGCGGCAGGGCGGGCTCCTGGCCTTCATCGGCGACACCGAGGGCCGGTCTCTCCCCGTGCAGCGCCAGACACGGGTTTCCTTCCTCCCTACGCTTCCTGTCCCATTCTTCTTTTTTTTTTTTTTTTTTTTTTTTTTATTTATTTAAAAAAAAAAAAAAAGAAACCGTTCCTAAGTAGAAAACATCTGCGATCGCAAGTCAGTCTTTTTTGGCTATTGTTTTCCTTCCTCCTCCTCCTCCTCCTCTCTTCAAATGACTTCTCATGAGGCAACGGGCACGGGCGGCTTTTCTGCACGGCCCCCTCCCTCCCCTGCGCACCCCTCGTGCCCCTGCCCGTCCCCGAGGGCCTCTAGTCCTTGACCAACTTGTACACGTGGTGCTGGGCGCCGTGCTCGCTGGTGGAGACCTCGAAAACGAAAGCTATGCAGAGCAAGGTTTCCTGGGTATCCCTGTTCGTAACAACCTGTGGCAGAGCAGAGAGCGCGTTAGGAGGGGGCCGTGCCCATGGGGAAATGCTGGGATCTGGGGTGGGGGGGGTTGCACAGGCACAGCCACTTTAATTGCACCATGAAAATTTGCTGCCCAATTTTTTGGGGGGTGGCACAGGCTCAGGCACAGGCAATTTAATTGCACCACCAAAAATCTGCTACCCAATTTTTGAATGGATTCCATGGGCTCAGGCACAGCCACTTTAATTGCACCATCGGGATTTACTACCCAATTTTGGGGGGGTTGCATGGGCTCATGCACAGCTGCTTTATTTGCACCATCAAGATTTGCTTCCTGTAATTCACGATGTTGCAAGGGCTCAAGCTCAGACACTTTAATTACACCGTGGAAATTTGCTGCCCAATTTTTGGGGGGTTGCACAGGCTCAGGTGCAGCCAATTTAATTGCAACACCAAAAGTTTGCTACCCATTTTTGGGGGGCAGTTGCACAGGCTCAGGCACACCCACTTTAATCGCACCATGAAAAGTTTGCTACCCGTTAAATGGGGGGGGGGGGCTTTGTTAAATGGGGGGGTTACACCAGCTCAAGCACGGACAATTTAATTACAGCACCAAAAATTTACTACCCGATTTTTGGGGGGTTGCATGGACTCAGGCACAGCCAAGTTAATGGCACCACCAAAAATTTGCTACCCATTATTTGGGAGGCTTGCATGAGCGCCGGCACTTTATTTGCACCATCAGGATTTGCTCCCCGTAACTCAGAGGGTTGCATGGGCTCAGGCACAGCCAAATTAACTGCACCATGAAAAATTTGCTACCCAATTTTTGGGCTCAGGCCACTCTCACCACCAAGGCCGGGCGTCCCGGGGCTGGGCAGCACGCAGCACGGATGGCAAGAGTGGGCTCCTGGGGGGAAAAGCTCCCTGGAAAAGGGGGGCAGGTACCTGCAGGATGGTGAAATTCTCCAGGACGCTGTTCATCATGTACTTCTCCGGGAGGTGCTTGAGTTTGTGGATGAAGTTGATCATGTACTCGCACATGGGAGACCGGTGGATGCGGTAGACGAACCGGCCGTTCTCCAGCCGCGCGTACTCCGTCTGCGGGGGACAGCGGGGGTGAGCAGCCACCCCACGGGAGCCAAAACACGACCGGGGACGTGGGCACGGGTGGGTGGTGGCCAACTGGGACGTGACGGAGACCTCCTCTCTGCTCCACCCACGGATAGGCACGCACCCATGTGTCCTACCCCCAGCTCGGGGGCTCTCTCCATCCCGGGACCCACCGAGGACCCGATTCCCACCCCTTCCCGATGCAGTGGGGCATGGGACTCACCTCCACCTTCTCCACGACCTGCTTCCCAAAGGAGCACACCTTGGTGGAAACCGTGATGGTCATGTTCTCCGCACTGCTGTACTGGCTACTGACACCGTAGAAAGTCCCTGGCCCGTCCTGGATCGTGCTGTTCAGATCCGCCTGGAGAGATGAGAGCAGAGAGAGGGTCCCATTAGGTGCCATCACAGCCAGCTCTCGATGGGGACAGAGGAAACTGGTTTACAGAGCTGCCCAGGTTTGCTCCCGCTCTGCCAGTGGGGTGCCTGACCCCGCAACGAGCCCGTGGCTCGAGGACGACCCTCCCCATCCTCATCCTCCCGGCATCGTACCCAAAATTTGACGAGGAAGAAAGAGTTCTGGGGGCCACGCTCATAGAGCTCCTTGAGGCCACCTTTCTTCTCGGGGAACTTGTCATAGATCTGGCGGATGTCCACGGCCTCCAGCAGCGGATCGCTGTACGAGGGGTTCGTCTGGCCGATGTGCACGAAGAGGTGTTTGCTGTACTGTAAGGACCGGGGCGGGCGGAAATAAAAAAAAAAGAGAGGTCAGTTGAAAGCAAGATGCCACCGAGAGCAGGGACGGGCACCATCCCACCCGGGTGGAGGGGACACGGGAGGGGGCCGTTACCGTTTCGGCGTCCCGCGGCACCTCCATGAAGGCGGAGTACTCGAGGAGCCGGAGCTTGGCGGAGGCGATGGTGCGGTCCTGCCAGACCGGCACGGCCGAGGCGGCTGGCGGGAGCGGAGCCAAGGGCTCGTAACCTGGGGTTAAGGGGTGGGGGGCACAGGGGGTGGGGGGGGGCAGCCGTGAGCTGGGGCGAGCCCCCCCCCCCCCCCCCCAGCACCACCACGGCTCTGCTGTCCTTACTGCATCCCCCCCACCCTCCTGTATCTCCCAGCACGGGGGTGGCCAAAAGATGGGATGTGCTGGTCCCTCTCCTGGGTGGGAAGGGACAGGGAGGGGGACGCAGGCAGGAGCAGCAGGGTCCTGCTCCCTGCGGGGCTTTTCACCACATTTAAACCCACGATTTTCCCCTGGGAGCACGCCACGGGTGGGTGGCACTGTGGGTGGGAAGGTGGCACAGGACAGGGGACAAATAGGACTGAGTAGGGGTGCAGGGTCCCCTGCAAGGGGGCAAGGACAGCACTTACTGGCTAGTGATGGAGGCATGGGTGGCTGGATGGGGTAAGCTGGTTGTGCAAACGGTTTAATGCTGGAAAGCAAAAAGCATCATTAGGTTAACAAAGCCTGGGTTGCCCCAGTCCCTTCGCCAAGTGGGGGTCCCGCCTGGCAGCGGGTAGTGAAGGGGTTTCGCACTTACTCCTGAGAGGGTCCAGGCTGTCCTGGGATAGGCCCACTCCAAAACTGGGGGAAGAGCACAAGGAAGAGTCAGCAGCTTCTGACCCCCCACCTGCCAAATTCCCCTCCTCACCTGCTGCAAACCACAGGGAACCCCCAACCCCCCCCCCCCTTGCATTGCCACCAGGGCAGAGGGTGGCCACTGAACATCCCCTCCCTGCCCCTGTGCAGCTCGTGTATGAAGACCTGTGTTCCCCCCCAAGTGTGTCCCCACACGGGGCTGCTCCTCACCCTGGGGGCAGCAGAGAAGACGGCCTGAGGAAGAGGAGGGGGGGGGCTGAGCTTGTTCTGCAGGACGCTGGCCGACACGATCTGCGCGGAGGACATGGAAGCCATGCTCTGCAGAGCCTTATCCTTCGAGACCTGGTCCTGGGGGGGAACAGGAGGGAGATGGGGGTTACAGGGGCAGACTGAGACACCCCCCCCTAATCTGAGTGTGCAAGACTCAACAGCCGGCTTGCAGCCCGGCCAAGGAACCCGGACAGTGGATGCCCCCCTTCCAAATACATCCATGTTAATTAATGCTTGAAGCTTTCAAATGTCCCCTGAGCAAGGGTTGCCAGGTTCTGGAAGGTGTCCCCACACCCCCCAGGGACACAAAGGGTTTGGCCTCTCTGCAGGAGGGAGTGAAAGGCAATGGGGAACAAAAGGCATCGCAAACTCAAGCTCAACTTACCAAGTTCATGGCCTGTCCGAAAAAGAAAGGAAAAAAAAAAAGGTTAGAGCATCGTGGGAGCCTGCAGGCACTGTGTGCACATCCCGCCCCCCTCCCTGAGTTGTGTATCCCCCACCCCAGCTCATCACTGCAGCCTGATTTGGGGAGCAAACCCCTCAGTCCAGCTGGTCACTGGGGGACCAATGCCCAGGCTTAACTCTACCAGGATGCCAAAGCCCCCCACTATTTTAGGGGGTTGTTGTGGCGAGCCAGGCCTGCACCTTTGTTGGCTTTTTAATATCCTTTACAGCCTTTATTATACTCTACAACCCCCCCAGCAGCCCCCAGCCCCTTCACGGAGAGGAAGAGCTGCCCAGCTCTTGCCCTTCCCGGCTCCCCCGGGGTGTCGGCACCAGCTCCCCCATAGGCACCGCAAGGAAGACCCCGGGCACAACCCCCCCCTATGCCATGTGTGCATTTATTTAGGAGACCAATTATTTTATCTTTTCCCTTTTGGTCCGGAGGTCGCAGCAGCTCCAGGCAGGAGCAGAGGGCTCTCAGGTCTTGCCCCAGGGCCAGGCTGCTCCTCCAGCCGCATCACCAGGACACGGGTGTGCTGGTGTCGTGTCCCCCCTCCACACCCTCTGTTTTCACTCTGAACCTTTTCCAGGGATCAATCGCTTCATTTATTTTCACCCGGGGCAGGGCAAGAGTGTGGGCATGCAGCTACATGCCGGGCAGCACTAATGTACATGACTGCAGCTTAAAAATATATATCTATTGCTCAGGGGAGGGAGTTTCCATTCAACAGGGCAAGCACTGGGTGAGGGCAGAGGGCTGCCTGCGCTGGGCTTTGCCTCCAAGTATGGCTGGGAAAGGGAGGTTTGCACCCACAGCATATCGCTGAGGGGGATCTCTGCCCCGGCTGTTACCTGCCAGATCCCTGCAGGCAGCATGGCTGGGGATGGAGAGCACAGCCACAGCCACCAGCCTCCAGCCCTGGGCCCCTCGGGTCACTCTTGCCTCTGATTCCCCCTTTTCCTGCACTGTGCAGCAAGGAAAGCCTATTTTATTTTATTTTATTTTATTTTATTTTATTTTATTTTATTTTATTTTATTTTATTTTATTTTATTTTATTTTATTTTATTTTATTTTATTTTTATTTATTTTTATTTTTTTTATTTTTTTATTTTATTATTTTATTTTACCTTCTGGTGCAAAGGCTTTTGCTGTTGCTGCCCCTGCTTCTCCCCGCCTCCCTGGCTGCCCCTCTTGGGGGTGGGAGCTGGGTTCAAGACACACAAGCCCAGAGGACCCTCCCCAAAGAGTTTTGGGTGCCCTCTCCTGGTTTCTCCCAGCAGACCAAACCCACTGGGGTGTGGGAGCCTTCCTGGCATCCCACTCACGGGGCACGGGGGTCCCTGCTGAAGGGCTTTGGAGGGCACGGCTTAGTGGGCAGCGTGAGACAGAGCTCATTAAAGCTTTGGGACCAAGATGCCAGCGCCAGCTCTGTGCTGGAGGCTTGGGACACAGCACCTGGGACGGGGGGACAGGGACACGGGAAGCTGGCGGTGATCTGGGGACCCTGAGGTCACAGCAGAGGGTTGAAAGGTTTTCTGGGCCCCCACAGCCTCGGCGAGGCAGCGGGTCCCCCCTGGATCCCGCCCAAGGAGATGCTCCCCGGTGTTAATCCAGGGATTATCCCGGGAGCATCCCGAGCGGCGCAGCCCGGCCTGTTGCCGGCTGTCCCCAACGGGTGGTCGTGCAGTGGGGACCGCTCTGTCCCCCACTTTGCACCCTGTGGGTCCAACCCGAGCAGGGCTCGGTCCTTCGGCGACGCCCCCCCAGTCCTGCCCCGTCCCCCCCATCATCACCCTCCCCCCCACCGCCGTGAAGCTCGGTGGGAACAGTTACGGAAGGGTTAGTCGGGCTCCAGTTAGGAGGAAGGAAGGAAAGAAAAGCCAACCAGAGAAGAGAAGGATGATCCAGTTTCTCCTTGCTCGGCTCCCTTGGCCTCTGGAACCACGGTCTGCCCCGGCACCGCCGTGGCCCCCCTCCCTGGCAGCGTGACCCCATCCAGACCCGCTGCCACCCCCATCCCCAAGGTGCCACCTGGGCCATACTTGGACCCTGGTGCACCACAAGCCACTGAGCTGGCAGCCCCCACGGACTCCCAGGACCCTCCTGCTTCTGCCCACAACCCACCGGCACCTGTCACGAGTGGGGCCAGGTCTCAGCTGCAAGGGGGTGGCCCTTTGTACCCCTTGCTTGAACCTAATTTTGCCTTGCTGGCTGCTCGGGGGGGTCCTTCTCCTCTTGGGACAAAACCCTGATGGCTCAAAAGAGGGGGCAGCCCTCGTGCATCACTAGAGGAGGGTTTAAACCCCCATTTCCCCACAGTGGAGTCCTTGCCTGGGTGAAAGGAGGGGATCTGGCACCCAAATTCCCCCTCCTGGGGGAGAGGGAAGGCCTCTGGTGTCACCACCCTGCCTTCGAGCTGCACCCCGCCTTGCACTTCCCTGTGAGCATCCTCCAACGATGCCTCTAAAAACCATTTGGTCCCAGGAGCCAAGGAAGAGTGAAGAAAAAAAAAAACACCAAAAAAGAGAGGTAATAAAGGAAAGCAAGCAGCACACCGCAGAGCCGAGTGCGTTAGTCGTCAGCAGGCGGGGGGGCCAGGCGGGGCGGGGGGGGGACGCGTACCTTCAGCTTGGACTGAATCTCACGAGATTTCCGCCGGGCAAGAACCTGCAAGTGGCTAGAGACCTGCAGAGAGAGAGCAGAAGGAGAGGGGGAACAGCAGAGCCGTCAACCAGAGGAAAGGAGGAGGAAGAAGAGGGGCTGCCCATGCTCACAGAGACACCGCCGCGGACACCTGGGCAAGGGCGCCAACGTACCTTGATGCCAACCTGGTACTCCCGCACCTTCTTCCGAGCTAGAACCTGTATGTGGCTGGACACCTAGCGCCCGCCACGCCGTTCGGAAAGGAAAATATAGAGAGCGTGAAGATATGGTTTCCACCCCCCCACCCCCCGCCCCCGGCAAGGCGGGGGTGCTGTCCCCGGGGAAAGGAGCGCGGAGAAAAGAGGAGGGGAGCGCGCGGGGCTGCCGGGGTGACGCTCCTGGAGATGCTGAGGGTCCTGTGCCCGCCGCGAGCTGGAGGGAGGAAAATTGGGGGGGAACCCGGTGCTGTGCTTGATCGATTGATGGGGGTTTGTGTCCCGCCCCGCCCCAGGTTGGGGTGAAGCTCCTCCTGCTGCAGTTGGGGGGAGGCGTGTCCACATTTACCATTTCTTGGGGCTTTCTGGACAGACAGACACCCCCCCCCTCCTCAGCCCTTGTGAGCACAATGAGTTGCTGCTCGCACCCAGCAGGGACTGCAGGTCCCAAGGGAGATCCAGGAGGGACCAGCTCATTCCCCCAGGGCTCCTGCTAATTTTGCAGGTGGGAAAGGTGAGAAAAGTTGTTGTTTTTTGGTTTTTTTTTTTTTTTTTTTTTTTTTTTTTCTGTGTTCAGACCCCTCTTAAGAGCAAGATCCAAAGAAAAGGGGCTGATGTACGGGCAGGAAAGGCGCAGCATGGCTGGGGTGCCTGCCCTGAGGCCCCGGCAGGGTCGGGGTCCCTGCACCCACTGGGCACTGTGGCTGAATTCGGCAAAATCCTTCTCCCACCAGTGCCAGGCTGTCCAAGGAGGGACACCAGGCTGTCCAGGACACGACTGCACAGAGGGGACAATGCTCTGTGCCTTTCCCGAGTTCCCCCGGAGCATCCTTCCCCGCACGTAGGGGGGGTCCAGGGTGTCCAGTTCAGGCTTTAAGGCAGAAATGAAGGGCAGCTCAGCACTGGTCTGAACACAAGGACGGTGGCCGGACCCTGGTCCCTCTCTCAGGACTGATGCTGGAGGCATGTCCCCCCCCCAGTTCCTGGGGACCTCTGTTGCGGGGACTTGTGGCATGGGACAGTCCCAACGTAAGCGTGCCCATGCCCCAAACCCATCCGTCCCTCTGCGGCGGGAGACGCACCCGCTCCCCACCATCCCGGGCCACCAGCTCGGCGGCACGGCTCCCAACGGGGGGCCACCACGGCGGGGAGGGACAAGCCACCGGACACATGGCAAACGGACACGTCCCATCGAGGGCTGCGGCAGCCCCGTCCTCAGACAGGTTTGGTCCTTGGCACGAGGGTGCAGCGGGGGCTCGCAGCTGGGCTGGATGCGACCCTGCCCACGCACTGTGCAGGCAAAGGGGGGGGGGGGGCCACTGCTGCGTGCTCCCCGCCCTGCCGGCACCCCTGCCTGCGCGCTACCTGCCCCGCCATCCAACCCTGCAGGGCAGCAAAGTTGGAGCAAGGGTTCTGGGGTGCCTCCGGGCCCCCCAGGACTCGCACAGCCTGTCCCTTGGCTGGCATGGGGATGCCTTCCTCTCAGCCTGGGGATTTTGGGGGTGCCCTCACCGTGGCGTCTGGAATAAAGCCTGGCAGAGGTGGGAAGAGTCTCTGCATCCAGGTGGAGCAGCAGAGAGATGCACACGCTGCTTGGATGGAGATTTCAAGGGTGCCTGCCACCCAGGGGGTGACCCCAGCCAGGAAGGGGGGGGGGGGGGCTAGGTGCTACCTGCCCCCCACACCCCTAATTTCAGGGCATCCCCAGACCAGGGACAGACCAGCCCGAGGGTGGTCATGCTCGCAGATGAAGCTCCTTGCAGAGGATGAGGGTCCTGTTGGCAGCTCCAAGAGGGGCCACGGAGGACAGGCGATGCAGACGGACACCCGCTCCCCCCCGCCGGCTTACCTGGCACCCCCCTCCCGCTCCCCCCTAGCCCTCCCAAGAGAAAAAGCCTCACCTGCTTCCTCGTCCGTGTTTTCCCCGTCCGCAGCTTGATGTACCGGGCTATCAGTTCGTTACGACCTGCCGGCAGAGCCAAGGGGTCAGCCCTGGGAAAATTGGGGGGCGGGACAGGGGCATCACCCCCAAAAGGCACCTCCGGCCCCCCACCCTGTCCTTTCCAGCCCGGCCTGATGATGCTGGTCCTTAACGAGGCCGGTCCTTGATGAGACAAGTCCTTAATGAGGGAGGCACTGCCAGGAGATGGCGCTGCCAGGACAGCTGTCCAGCCCGAGGGGACATCGGGGTGGCCCGAGGGGACACAGGGGTGGCCATCCCCCCCACCCCCCCGCCAGGCCAGCGGGACCCACTTCATGGCCCCCACCCACTTGGGTGTGGCAGCCCCCAGACACAGGGAGCTTGGGGGGGGGGTTGGTGACAGCCTCCAGGGACGCCCACCGCAGCGATGTCCCCAAACACGGGCAACCACAGACACCCCCCCCCCCCCAAAAGCCAGCCCAGCTGGAGCACCCCCGGGGGGAGCCGATGAACCCGCTCCCCCCCAGCCCTTCCCACAGTGGTCCTGGGGTGCCCCCCTGGCACCCCGCTTCCCGTTTGCAAGCCGCGCTGGCCTTTCCACCAGTATTTCCTAACGTCCTGGGTCTAATTTGAAGCAGAAGTTGCTTTTGCGCCACATTTTAGGGGCCAGCTGTGGCCAATCTACGTTCAAACGTCAGAGCAGCTGGGAGCTTTCTTCTCCCGGCCCCGGCCCCGGCCCCCCCCGCCGCCGCGCCCCCCGCACACGGGGGCGGCCAGGCACGCCAGATTTATTTTAATGGACCAGATGGTCGCGGTTGGAACTTGTCGAAATGCCCTTGGAGAGGGTTTCGGCTTTACAAAAAAAAAAAAAAAAAAAAAAAAAAAAAATCCCTTAAAAAAAAAAAAAAATACACACACACCCCCCCCAGCCACCCTCTTCCACCCCGACTGGCCCCCTCCCAGCCCCAGAGCAACTGGGATGTCCTGGGGGGGGGGGGGACGACACACATGGGGACAGACAGGGCCAGGTGCTGCGGGGGGATGGCTGCGCCTTGGGGTGCCCACGCCACTCAGGAGCTGGTGGGTGGGTCCACTGGGGGTCCTGGAAATGGGGGGGCAACCCTTGTGGGGCCAGCGCAGCACCCCAGTGCCACCCCGAAGCACCCAGCACAGCTCCCACCCCTCACTGCCAATCCCAGCCGGCGCTGGCTCCCCGGCCTCATTAGCACCTAACGACTCCAGGTCCCCAGGGGTGTCCTTTAAGCCCGGGGGGAGGTGATGCCCAACAGCAGGGTGCTGCCAAGGGGTACAGGACCTTGGTGCTGAGCCCCAGTTTGGGGGTACGCCTTCACCGAGCACCGCAGCATCCCCTTTTGCACATCCCGCTCCTGAGCTCCATCCTCTCCCTCCCCATACCCAGCCGGTGGGAAAGAAATAATACGGGCAAGAAATGCGGGTGCCTTCATGCACCCCGGCGGGGCAGTGCCAGCCCAGCACCCAGTGCCAAGCATCTCCCGCACCCATCCTGCCTCGCACCACGCCGTGGCCACCGCTCCGGGCTGCACCCTCGCGGCCTCCCCGCAGCCGTCCCCGTGCCCGCGCACCCTGTCCCTGTCCCCCGTGATTCACCCGGGCCCGTGCCATTCCCTCCGAGAGGGCACGTCCTCCTCCAAATTACCACATTCCCCAAATTCCTCTCCCCTGACACCACCACGTGAACCAGTTGGATGGGCTGGGTTAAAAATAACCCGGCGGGCAGCGAGGAAGAGCAGGGGCCAGCGTGGCCACCCCCCACCCCCCACCCCAAGCTCCCACCTGCTTCTGTGCCCCCGCACCACTGGCAACAGTGGGGCAAGGGCTGGCGTGGCCATGGGCATCCCATGGGACGCCCCCCCATTTTGGGAGGGGGGGGGTGGGGTGTTGGAGAGCAGCAGCACTGGCACACCTTTCTGGTGGATGCTGGCATCGCCTGTGCCACCGGTGGCCCTGGGGGTCCCGGTTAGCTCGGCACTGCCAGCTGGGTGTCCTGGGGGTCCTGGTGGGGTTGGTGCTGGGGAGGGTGGGGGGAGATGAAAGGAGGCCGGCGGGGGGTTGCTGCCTCTTTAAGCAGCTGCCAGATGTCTCCGAAAGGCTGGAAAAACCGGTCGGGGCTCGGCCCCGCTGCGCAGGGCCAGGCTCCCGGCGGCACTTCAGCTATTCCGGGAGAAATCCAAAAAATGCACCCGCTTGGGAAGCCCTGTGCTCCCCCCCTGGCTGCCAGCCCCGACGCCCTGGGTTGGGGGCCCTGGCAAGCGGGGTGGCACAGGGAGCTGGCATGGGGACAGTGGCACGGTGCTCGTCACAAAGCCTCGGCCCCTTTGCCCCTCTCGGCCGGCAGCGGGTGAGCCATTGCCGGTGACGGCAGCATCCTGGGTGGGTGTATTTTGGAGGCTGGGGATGGAGGCACCAGCCTCGGTCCCTTTGTCACCGCGGGGTGATGGTAATGTGGCAACCTGTCCCAAGCTCTGAGGTCACCGGCCCTGGGGGTGACATCATGGGAGGGGAGGAGGGACCAGCCCTTACCCTGGCAGGGGTGAGGACACCATGGCACATTTCCCACCGCTCTTTGGTGGCACCATGCACCCTGCACCAGCATCACCCCACCCCTGCATCATCCATCCTCATCCTCTTCCTTCTGGTTGCAGAGAGCCCCCAGGAGAGAGGTGTTTCCGGACACACCAAGAACTAGGCTGAGACCCCCCCCAAAACTCATTGCACCAGTGGGGCCGACCAGCCCCGCTGCTGCCAGCAAAGTCACCGAAAGCTGAGCCGGGTGCCGGCGGCTCGGGGTGGGCGGGTGGCCCTCGCCACCAGGTCCAGTTGGGGAAGGTTTGGGGAGCGCTGCGGAGGCACAGGGGAGCAGGAGGGCTGGCGCTGGCCCCGCAGTCCCGCACCCGCTCCCTGCCCGCACCCGCTCCCTGCCCGACGGCTTCACCAAACCAGTCGGTCCGGCAGGACAGAGAGAGGGCGGGAGCGGGAGGGAGAGCCAGCGCAGAGGGAGGGGACGCGGGTCACTGCCACCTCCCCGGTCCGGCTCCGGGATGCAGCCGGGGAAGCTCTTTCCAGGGTTGGGGGGGAGCTCGAGGGCGACGGCCCCGGTGTGGGTTTGGGACAGGAGGTTTTGCTTCACCCCCGGCCGCCCCGTCCCAGCCATCACTCACCGTACATCTTGCCCTCATCCGAGAGGATGATTTTCCGCCGGCCGCAGGGGGGGTAGATCGCCAGCGCCTCCTGGAAGCTCTGCTCGATGTCCGGACTCCACACGCCCTCGGCATCATTGTCCAGACTCTTGTCCATGCCGTCCTGGCCATCTTCCCGCCCCTCCCCGGGGCTGCCGCTGGCGTTCCAGCTGTTGGACGCTATGGTGCTGGCTGCTCTGGGCTCCGACCCCGAGCCCCCACGGACACGCGACAACCTGCCGGGACACAGGGGACACCCGTGAGACCCACACACCCTTGCTGGGGTCCCAGGGCTGTTCCTGGTGCTGGCCCTGTCCCCATTCGCACGCCGGGCTGGGAGCGGCATCCTGGGGTGGGGCATCAGGGACATCAACAGGCTTTCCTTGGGGGCAGAGCCATGATTTCCATGAGTACCCCCAAATCCAAGCCACAAGTGACCATCTAAATAAAGTTTGGGAAGGAAACAACCTGGATACTGTGTTATCCATAGGAAGAGCTCGGGCGCACGGTGCCCACGGGTGACACCTCGGGACGGGGCCACCAGCAGCCCCCGCTGCCTGTGAGCCCCTGCACCAATACCCACTCCCGCTCCTTGGGCAAGCCAGCCCCCAAAACCACCCCCAGCCCCCCAAATCCCCGCTCCGCCGTGCCTGGCGAAGGCAGAGCTGGGATTTGTAGGGAGACGCTGGGCGGCTCCAAGCCAGACCCGGCTAATGGGAACCAGGTGGCCGGAGCCCTCCGCAGCCCTACCCCTGGCACCAGGAGAGGCCCCCCGCCCCAAGGATGCTCGCCCAGGGCCCGGGGCGCTCCCCGCCTGGTGGGTCATGCCGGGGAGCCTTCAACCCTTCTCCTCCTCCTCTTCCCTTTGCCCAGCTCCCCGCGCAGTGTTTTGCAATAACATGTTTGGCGGCAGCTGCCGGCGGTGGGAGCGGAGAGGTGTCTCCTGCTCCGCCACGCTTCCCGGACGGGCTGGGAGTGTACAAAGGTCTCCGGCGCAGACATCTCCTTTTAAAGGAACTGCAGCAGCCCGCTGGCTCAAGTGCGCTGTGAGGCCTTCTTTTTTTTTTTTTTTTTTTTTTTTCCTTTTATAAAAAAAGAAACTTCCCCCCCCCCCCCGCTTCTCCCCGCCCCGCTCCCCCATCTCTCCCTCGCCGTGATGTGATGTCAGCCCCTTCGGGTCCCCGCCGCCCGCCCCTGCCTGCCATCCCCCCCCCCGCCCGCCGCTCCCCCTCTTGCCGAGCACTGTGGCCAAATAAGGAGAACTGGATTGTAGGATCGAGCCAGCCGGCCAAGGGAGGGATGGCGGCAGCGGTGTCGGATGGGCCCGTGGCACCCCGAGTCCTGCAGCACCCGGAGTCCCGCAGCACCCCGAGTCCCAGGTCCTGTGACACCCCGAGTCCCGCGGCATCCCGGTCGTGCCTGCTGCCGGGGTGCTCCGCAGGGCAGCCCCCGGGAGGGATGCGTTGTCCCAGACTGAGCGGAGTGTTGGGGATGGGAGGGTGGGGGGACACCAGCACAAGGCACCAGGCAGGGACAGTGAGGGTGGCACGTGGGGACGGCCCCGGTGGGACCCCCCCTCCCAGCTCCCCCTCCTGCAGCCCAGCCAGTGCAACAGGGCTCCGTCCCAGTGTGGCACCGATAATGGGGTGTGCGGCTGCCTCAGCCGGGTGCTGAGCCCCAGCTGCACCATGGCAGCCCAAGACCCCCCCAGCAGACCAGGACACCCCCCCCTGCCCCCCAGGCATGGGAAAACCAGAGACCCCCCCCAGCTGCACTACAGCAGCCTGAGACCCTGCAGCCCCCAGATCCCACAGTCCTGCAGCGACCCCAGAGCCCACGGTGGCTTGGGGCCTCCCAGCAGCCCAAAGACTCCCCAGCTGTACCGTGGCAGCTCAAGACCCCCCCCAGGCTCGAGATCCCGCAGTGGCCTGGGACCCTTCAGTCCTGCACCAGCCCAGGACCCCACAGTCCTGGGACCCCACGGGGCTGCCATCAGCTCACCCCAAGAGGGGAGAACCCCAAGAGCTGGTGCCAGGGTTGTGGCTTCGCATGGATCCATCAGACCCTTGGATCCACCAGACCCTCTGCTCTCCCTGCATGACGGGTGCTTTTGGGGCCAAGGGCGAAGCTATGGGGCCAAAGGCAAATCTATAGGTCTGAGAGCAAATCTATAGGGCTGGCTGCACCACTGCAGGCAGGATCCTGCAACGAGCAGCGTGACCGGTGCCCTGGGTCACCATCCCCATGCCGGGCACTGCAGGCACAGGCAGGGTGCCGGCTGCCTGCACACCCTGCCTGCGGCACGCATCCCCCCCTCCCCAGCCCCCTCCACCCCACCACCCCCCCCAGCAGGGAAACCCCAGCCCAGCCTTTTCAGGGAAGCCGGGAGAGAAGGGAGGGGGATGCCGGGGCCCCGGCCAAGGTGCGAGGAAGCGACTCCTCCTCCTCCTCCTCCACCGAACCTGCTTTTGGCCAGGCCAAGACACTGGATTTCCTGGAGGGAGGGTGCAAGGCACCGCGCTGACGCAAGGCACGGCCGAGCGCCGCGCTCCACCCAGCCCTTACAAAACACCAACAACAGGAGCAATTAGGAAACCGGCACGGCTGGACGGCCTGTGGAGGGACCGCCGGCCAGACCTGCTCCAGGCAGGGAGGGGACCGGACCTGTCGGAAAACATGTCACCGGCTCCTGCCCCCCGGCTGCTCCCCCGGGGGACCAGGGGGAGAAGCCCCCACCCGCAGCACCAGCATCTTCCGCGGGGCTTGGGGACCCCCGGGACCGCCGATCTGCGGCGGGGATGCTCGCTGGCACCATGCCTGGAGGGAGCCCCCCTGCACCCAGCTGGCTCGCCCCTTTGCACCCTGCCTTTGTGGGGTGCCACGCTCCAGCCCAAGGCTGCTGGAAGAGGGCGGGGGGGGGGGGGGGCTGCACCCTTGCGAGGTCCCCCAGCGGGTGAGGGACGGGTGCCCGCAGCGGGCAGGGGAGGATGATGCCAGGGCAGCCCTTATCTCCCCACAAGGCCAAGGCTGAGCCAGGAGCTGGGGACGGCGTTCCCACGGGCTCAGAGCTCGGCCCGAGCACCGTGGGTGGGGACGCACAAGGGGGGACCCCGGCAGCAGGGCTGCAGGCAGCTGCCTGTTTGGGGCCGGAGAGCTTGGAAAAGCGACGAGAAGCCTCTTTAAACCCTGCAAAAGCAAGGAGGAGGGTTGCAAAGAGGGAGGGGTGCTTGAGAGATGGGTGTTTTCTGGTGGGTGAGGGGAAGGAAGTATTTCGGAGGCAGCGGCTGCGGTCGGAGCGGCGCGGTGGGTACCCGGGAGCGGGTGCCGAGGTCAGGAGCAGGGTGCTGCCAGGACCAGCACAACCAGCTGCGATATGGATCGGGTCGGGGGCGTGCGGGGGAGAGCACTCGGGGCTGGGGGCACGGGGACGCGGCCGCTCAGAGCCGAGGGCTGCGATGTGGGCAGAGGTGCCAGTCACCCCTGGGCGTGGGGCAGCACCCCGTCCCCATCGCTGTCCCAAGCTGCCGAGCTGGGGGGGACGGTGTGTTCCTCTTCCCCCGTGTGCTCAGCCCTCAAAGCATTGCCCCATCTCGTGCACCGTGAGGCACAGCCCCGGCAGCCCCCGCACAGCCCCGGCGGCGCCCGCACCGCCCCAGACCCCTGTGTCCCGGCTGCACCGGGGCGCACAGCAAAGGATGGAGGTCTGCCCAAAGCAGAGGGGCGATGCCCTGCACCCCAACACGCCGCCCAGCCCTGCCTTTGCCAGTGTCACGGCACAGCGACCTATGCCTCAACACGCTCCTTGCTGGCCCCGGCCACCCCTGCCCTCCTGGCTGGTCCCGTGGCCAGCGGTGGTGTCACCCCTCTCGGGCACATCTGCTCTCTTGCCCTTTGCAAACTGAGGGGGGGTGGCTATTGCCACAGCATCCCCCCAAACCACCGCGGATGCAGGGCACGGCCACCAGCACCCGCTGCACGAGGGGACCTGCAGCACAGCGTGTCCCCAGTTGACATCATCCGAGGGGATAAAGCGTGGGGCAAAACGGCCCCAAGGTCCCCTCCTTACCCAGGGATCCCCCAACCCACGGCAGGGCAGCACCAGGACCCCATGGGACGATTCCCCACGGTGCTGGGGGCCAGCAGACCCTGCAAAGAGCTGGGGCGGGGGGGGGGGGGGGTCCAACTGCATCTTGGCTCCATCCCTCCTTCCCATGTGGGGGGCCCGGGGCGATCCAGCCCTCCTCCTCTCCCCCCCCTGCACCCAGACCCCACGGCGAAAGGATAAAAGTTCACCGACAAGCCCGGGCAGGCGCGGCGCAGTGCGGTGCTCAGCCTCGCACCAGCACAAGCGAAGCACCACCGCCCGCGCCAGCCCCGGCGAGGGGATGCACGAAGCCACCGACACCCCCTCCCCATCACCGTGACTGCTGGCACCTGCACCCCAGGGGGTGACAGGGGAAAGGAGCCCCCATCCTCACCGGTGCTGGGCATGCAGCCCCCCCACCGGGGCCGACTTGGGACGGGGGGGGGGGCTGGGAAGCTGCCCTGGCCCCACTGCGGTGAGGTCCCTGGGGACATCTCTCCTGTGGGGACACTGAGAGGGGCTGCTCCCGACACACAGCAGGCTCTGCAAGACCCCAAATGAGCAAACCCCCAAAGCTGAGGCTCCCGAGCACCCCAGCTCCTCCCTGCTGCCCCCCTGGCACATTTGGGCTCCGCGAGAACGTGGCTGAGGGTCTGACAGCAGGCACGCAGAGCCTTCGTTAGCGTGCTCCTCATTTTAAGCAAGGGTCATTAACACACTCCTCGTTTCGAGCCTGGGTCATTAATGTGCTCCTTGTTTCGGGCAGGGGAGCACTGGCTGGGGGTGGTGTCCCCCAGCAACCCAGCTGGGAATAGGGCTGGGAGAAACGTTGCCCGCACTGTCAACACAGCCACCAGCTCCGGAGAGCCCTTCAAAGCAAACCCGAAAGCCTTGGGGCTCCCGGGGGACCCCAACAAGGCCACGACACCCCAGGGAACATCCTGCCCGTCCGCTGCCAACCCCAGCACCGTGCAGAGCCTGGACGCTCTCACCTCGGCCCAGCACGACCCTGCAGCACTTTTCTTGCAATAGCCAAGTGCTTTTCAGAGGAAACCCGTATCCCTGGCAGCTCGCCCAGGGACCCTTCAGAAACTCCCTGACCCATGTCCTGCCCCGATCCCACACAGGACACCATCCCGGCTGGCACGTGGCCATCCCGGGGACAACCAGCACCCATCGAGGCGGGCGGCAGCGGCCGAGCAAGACCCAGCTTGGCGGGGAAGGGCGGTGGAAGGAGGTTTGTTTACATCGCACTCCTCTTCCAAACAGCTCTCGGGCTGTGGTGAGGGATTCCCCGGCTCAGGAAGGGAAGGGAAGGGAAGGGCGGCCGCCCTGCTCCCTCCCACCCAGGTTTGCACCTCCCTGACGGGGAGGACTGGCCACCTTCTCCCCGAAGGGACCCCCAGCATGGGCTGGGCACTCGGGCGGTGGCAGAGCCCCCCGTGCACCAAGCCGGCTCCCAGTGAGACAGCCCGACTAATTTCCTCCCCTCTATCGCTTCCTGTCCCTTCCGGCTTGGCAGGCGGCTCAGGAAGCAATCGGAGCGGGGAAACCGCAGGAGGCCACGTGGCAGCATCCCACCGGGGTCCGTGGCGCTGCCAGGGCCACGCTGGGCACATGCCCCCCAGCTCCGGCCAGTCCCCACAGCCAAAGGGTCCCCCAGCTCCCAGCGAAACCCCCGAGCCGCGGTCCGGCGGGGATGCAGCTGGTCCTCGCTCAGTGGCACGAGGCTGAGGGATGCTCAGACCCCTCATCCCAAAGGACTGCGGGCAAACAAGGAGGAAACTTGAGCAATTTGCCCCGGAAAAATTTGGGCAGGGAGGAGGGAGGCGATCGAGCAAACCCCAGGGCACAGCCCAAGATGCTCCGTCCTAACGGCAGAACCGTGGGCGTGCAAACCAACTCCTCCATCTCCTCCTCTTCCTCCAGCCCTGGTAGGGTGGCAGAGCTGGGTTTCGGCTGCTGGAGGACCCGAGCCGGTTTTGTTCAAGGCTCCAGGCTCAAGACCTGAGGGCAGGGGACAGACGGACACCGTAACCCAGCTTCCCTCCCTGGCCCAATTACGGCCGCCCTGCCCAGCCAGGATGGGGCGTTTCACCCAGCAGCGCGCATAAATAGAAAGCTTTTGCAGCATTAATTGCTCTCTGCGTTATGAAACGAGCTGGATGGAAACAACAGGGTTGAAGTCGCCTGCCAGCAATGGGCCACTGCCATGGCCATCCTGTGTCACCCCCAGCATCGGTGGCCCGTGGCACGGCCAGCACTGTGCCTGGCACCCACTGGGGACCGTTGAATTCCCTTTGCTGCTGCGCCAACATGTCTCCTGCTGAACATCCCCTGCAGATGAGCTCAGGGTGGCCACCGTGTCCCGAGTCCTCAGGGGAAGCCTGTCCCAAGGGGAAGCCAAGGGTCTCCAAGGTCAATGAAGCTCCGAGGGAGCCCAGGGCCAGGTAGCCCCGTGCCTGCAGTGGGATGGTGTCCCAGGCACCCTGCCAGCCCACGGACTCGCTCCTGGGAGAACTGCCTCCACGGAGGAGTTTTGGGTGCTGCTGACCCCGTTTTATGCCATTGCAGCAGGGCCAGGGAAAACATCTTCCGGGGGGACGCCGGCTGCCAGGCGAGGAGGAGGAGGAGGAAGGTTGCAATGCATTTCACACCCACCCCCAGCCGCCTCCACCCCCGCGAAACCCAACCCTGCCCGGGGAGCAGCTGCACCCGCTGCCCGCGCCGCAGCACCCGCCGGAGCCCGGGGCCAGCACCACCTCGCTCCCGGCTGGGCGAGCGGGAGGAGAAACTCAGCAGGGCGGGGGGGGGTGAGAGCTGATTCCCCTCCCCAGGCACCCCCAAGGCAGCGGGAGGCTGTTAGGCATTACTGTCCCAGCTAAGACACAGAGATGTCCCTGGCTGCCAGAGTCTGGGGCAAAACGTGACACGGCATTGTCACTTGGCCACTGTCACCCCTGCAAGGAGACACACTTCCCTGCCCTCCTGCGTGGGGCTCACAAAGCTCAGGGTCAGCGCCAAGCTGAGGTCCTGCATTTAATGCAGGAGCTGCGTGAGCAGGTACACGCTGCCCTGCACAAACCGCATCGCCGATTTATTCCCAGAAAAGGATATATTTTGGTTTAGCACCATTTTACCATGTGCCGTCGCCCCAGACCGGCCCGGCGAGCAAACCCTCGTGCACGCCAGCAGCGCGCCGGGTGCCGGCGGCAGAGCATCGCCTTCCCCCAGCACCTCTCGCCTCTGCCCGAGCTGAGAGCTGGAAACGGGCACAGTGACTCCCGCTCCTGCAGATTGAAAAATTGCTCTGGAATCCTCGGGGAGGAAAGTTGCTAAAAATACACGAAGGCAGTGTTCTTGGTAAAAGAAGGAGCTCCAGTGAGAAGCATGGCCCAAGAGTGCCGGAGAGCCTGGCACAGTGCGCTAGGCTGGCACGCTGATGGTCAAATATTGGAGCTGGATCCTAACCCCTTGCTCCGTGATGCTGCCTGGGCAAGGCTGCCAGCGGGGCACAGTGGCCACCCCACGCGAAAGCCAGAGCCCAAACTCCTGTCACAGACAAAGCCAGTGAGCACCGAGCAAGCGGCAAGCGAGCACCCTGCCCAACTCGCCCACCGAGCACGCAGGCAAGAAGCCAGGCAGGAAAAAAGCAGGGTCCTGCACCAGACCTTTGCTCCTGGACTGCGAAGCACCCGGATTTTTTTTGCTCATAAAAAACCCGACGCTCGCTTGGGTCGGGGGCTCGCGTGCCTGCGTGCGGGTGTGCTTTTTCCTAAACCCGAATTGCCTAAGCCGGGGGGGGGGGGGGGGGGGGAAGGCAGGAGCTGGCTGCCTCTGGGGGAAGGGCGGGCGGCGAGGAGCTGGCATGGGAACGGCAGCCCATCCTCCACGCACGCCGCGCCGCTCCGCGTCTGTAAACTTTGAACATCTTCCGGAGAGAAGTTAGTGGCTATTGTGAACAGCTGGATCTAATTTTACGAGGAGCGAGGAGGAGACAGTCGTGGGGAAATAATAAGGCTTGGCGCTCCCAGGCGAGGATCCCCGAGCCCGGCCAGCCCTCCTGCCTCCGCTGCACCTCACCGGGGGGGAGCGCCGGAGAGACGGCTGTGGGGAAACTGAGGCACGGAGCAGTCGCGGGGCTCAGCGATGTGCTGGGTAATGCAAGCCAGGAGTCCAGCGTCCGGGGCTGTGTGTGTCCCCAGAGCTGTCGCCCCTCCAGCAGCCAGGGCGTCAGCGGTGGCACTTCCCCAGGGTGGAAAGCCGGGCTGCTGATGTGGGGTCACCTCCTCGACCCACAGCAGCATCTTCAGACCTTGGGAGCCCCGGCGCTCGCTCTCGATGCTCATGGGCACCGCAGCAACAACACATCCCCTGAGCCAGCTGCTCCCCGCGAGGCTCTGCCCACCTCCTAAAATTAGCTCCAGCTCTGCCATCCCATCCCCGGCCACCCCCTGCAGCCGGGGCAGCTCTGCCAGCACACACTGCGGGTCCGTACCGATCCCCACCGGGCAGCGAGGGGGAAAGGGATAAACCAGCCTCCTCCATCGCTTGCATCTCACGAGCCACCTGCGAGTGAGCGTTTCCCGGTGTTATTCCTTACAGTGCAGCCCTGAAGTCACCTCCTGGGCCGCTGGTGCTAAGAGGATGGCCGAGGATGAGCTCCGGGTCCCAGCGCATCTCGTGACACCCAGTGCCCAGCTGGAAGGTGATGGGGTGTGTGGTGGGCGCGCTGGGTTTCGGTGCTGCTGCTGTCTCGTGGCACCTAACGGGGGATGTTGGGAACGTCGGTGCATTGCAGGACCAGGTGAAGGGACACGCTCCGGCGGGATTTGCACGGCTGAGATGGGACGTGCGTTGTGCAATCAGACCCTCGTGTTTCTCCAGACCTTTTGCCCGCAGGATCCCGTCGGCTGTGCCAACGCGGAGCCCTGTGCAAACACCAGCCCCGCAGGGCCACGAGCTGCCACCCCCCAGGGACGAGACCGGGGGTTTCATGACCTGTCACCTCCGAGGGGCTCACCACGAAACCCTGTACGGGGAGCCCAAAACGGCACCCAGCACCGCGTGACACCCCCCCAGCTCCCCACTACCACGGGCAGGCGAGCGGCCGTCCCGACACCACGAGGAGGTTTTGCCGGGGCCCCTCACTCCCATTTCACAGGCGGGGAAAAACCAAAGCACCGGGAGTTGGAGCGGCATGTCCAGACCCGCAGCAGGATCTGGCCACGCGTTATCACAGAGTAAGGGGCGGGGGGGGGGGGGGGGGGGGGGGGGAACTGCTCCTGCCGCGTGCCCGCTGCAGGCTGGCGCAGGGCACGGCCCCGCCGGCTCACCCCATCATTACCTTCCCTCCCTCCCTCCAAAAAAACATTTCATAAGCCGCCACGTGACGGTGGCAATAGCGAACGCCCACGCGCTTCAGGTGCCTGCCCCGACCGCAACACGCAGGTGCCTGGGCTCGGCCACCACGGCCCCCGGCACGCTCCCGGCCTGGGCACCGACCCCAAATACCACCTCGGACACACGGCTGAGAAGCTCAGAGCATGGCCTGGCCGCCCAGCACATCCCCCGGGGACAGGAGCACCCAAAATCAACGGTATTTGGTTATATCCCATCCACCGGCAGCACTCAAGGTGGTACAACCATGGCAGCCCCGCCAGCCCCTTGCTGTCAAGGATTTAATGAGAGAGAGAAGCTCCTAGAGATGGGACATTTTTTGGACAGCATCCGTCCTGTCCTTTGATGGATGAAGGGATCCCAACCCCACAAAGAGCCCTGGGATGGCTCTTGCCACGCAAACCCCAGCAGCACCCTTGGTTAGGGCTTTGCAACCCATTCTCCTCTCTTCCCCACCATCCTCCGCTCCCACAGAGAGGAGAAGAGGTACTAAGGCAGAAAACCACATTTTTTTTTCCCTGCAAACAGCCTCAAATTGCCCATTTCCCCTCTTCTCCAGCCGCTGCATGCCCGCACCACTCCTACCGCCAAGCTCACCTGCCACCGGCCTCGTGCTCGCTGCGTGTTTGACAGGAGCTGCGCGGTTACTCGCTTTTTAATACATTAATTATAGCTGATTACCACTGCCACCCCCACCTCCCCAGAGCTGTGACCTGCTCACACACCAGGAAAAGGCTCCTTCCCTCAGCACGGTGCCGGGGCCACCGGGACTCGCCTCCCGACCCGCTCGGTGGTGGCAAGATGGAGATTAAATGGCGATTAAGAGATGGTCACGATAAATAGCCACCCTATTGTCACGAGAAACGGATGCAAGTCCCTTTTATTGGTGGATGTGGAGGCTGGAGGGGGTTTTGCTTTGCAGGAGGGTGACACTAGAGGTGGGATGGCTGCTGGAGGGTTCATCTCTGTGCCCCTTTGCCTCCCCAAAATACCCTGGTTGAAGCATCCCCCCTCTATGAACTGAGCCCCAGTGCCGCAGTCGCCCCGATCGGGATGAGGGGCCTCGAAATACCCAGGTGCTGCTTACTCAAAGCAGCCGGGGCCCACCACAGAGCCCGCTGGCTTCAACAGGTTATTTTTATTAGCAAAGCCAGCGCGGTGCCAGCCGCATGCCCACCCTGGGGAGGGACCTGGGTGCCTGAGGTCCCCTGGGGATCGGAACGTCCTCCCCCCCTGTGTCACTCGGCTGGGAGGGGGCACCCACCCGCAGCCCCTTCCCATGGGAAGGCCAGCCCTGCAAACCCAAACAGGGCCAAATCCAGCGCCTTCTGCCAATGGGATGCTCGTGCCCGTCCTCTCCGGTGGGAAAGTGCCGGGAACGTCACTCGGGCAGTGCCACAGTGACTGTCACCTCCCCCAACGCCCCCCACCCATTTCTCCCCAGGCTTCGCTGTTGGGTGACCTTGGCGAGCCCTCACCCCCTGGCCGCTTTGGGGACCCTCTTCCTCTCATCTCGCAGGGGCACGACCCTCCCCAAAAGCCGGGTGCGGGGAAGGGCTTTGGGGCTGCAGAAGACCCCAGGGCCGGCGGGTGCATGGGAAGGGGGGAGCGTGACCACCAGCCTGGAAGGCCCCCCAGTTCTCTACCCAACATTGTGAGCACCCCAAAACCCGGGCAGGGGGTGGCAGCCCCACTGGCAGGGCCCCCCAGGGTGGCTGGGCAGTGCCAAAGTCCTGACTCACAGCACGCACGTACCCGCGCCGGGTAAAGCGATAGGAGGGGAGAGAGGACGCCGGAGCCCAAAATACCCCGGCGCGCCTGACACCGGAGATTATCGCTTTGCCGGTGGGACGCTCGCCCGGCCCTGCTCACCCCAGCTCCCCACAAAGCACCAAAAAACCCCCAAACCTCTGCCTTCGCCTCTTCCCTTGCGACCCCATGCCAACCACCCAACAGGGATGCAGGGCTACAGGGTGCCCGCCATCCCGGAAGGGCCTCTGATACCATTTCCAGCTGGTTTCTCCCCAAAATATGTTTGGTTTTTTTTTTTTTTTTTTTTTTTTCCTCCGCCGGTACAGGCCAAACGCGTTGCATAGGGCCTGAGCGGTTTCGGGGGGTGGAGGCGGGCAGCACTGCGAGGGTTTGGCCTTATTTTTCTTCCAAGGGGGTTAGGGGGAAAAAAAAAACAACCCCAAACCCAAGAAGGGTGTAAAAATAAAATAATAATAATAATAAAGATGACACACTGCTGAAAATTATACATCTAATTGCTGCCTCGTTAGCAATGCGCCCCTATGACGAGGCACAAAGTGTTTAGCATACAGTCAGCGTATGGTCATCCCCTACATGCGTGTGACACACATGTAACGTGACACGCGTGTGGCCCCCACACCCCACCCGGGACACACACGCCCCCACCCCCACCCCCACGCTGTTTCCCGCGGGGGCTTCGGCCGGGGCCAGGGGGCCGATGGGGCGGTTTATCGCTTTATATAACGCCTGGCGCCCGCGCCCTCCACGCTCCCGACGTATGGGCTATACGGTACACAAGGCCTCTTTGTAACCCTATAGCCCGCGCACCCCGGGGATGCGCCGCAGCGGGGGGGACCCGGGGGGGGGGGGGGGACCCCGACGGGGTGGGAGCTTGGGGACTCGACGGGAAGGGGGGGAGGGAGGGGTTGGGGACATCTTGGGGACAGCCCGGCTGTGCTCTCCCAACACACACCCCTCCCCATTGGGGGCCGTCGGGGGGGAGAAGCGGGGGAGCGCCGGGGGGGAGGTACCGGGCTGCCGGGGGGGGGGAGGATACACAGAGGGGCGACGGGGGCTGGTGCGACCCCCCCGCCTGGGCTCGGTGCAGCCGGAGGGCTGCGGGCCGGGAGGAAGGAGGCGCCGGAGGAGGAGGAGGAGGAGGAGGAGGAAGGGGGGTTGGGAGTCTCTTCCCGGCGAGCGCTTACCTGCTCCGTGCTCCGGAGGGGCTGGGCCGGCCGCGGGTGCCGGGACCGGGCCGGGGCCGGGCCGGGGCCGGGGCCGGGGCCGGGGCCGGGGCCGGGGAGGGCGGCAGGAATGCGGGGAGCTCGGCGGGCTCCCGGGTCCGCGCACGGAGCCAGGCGCAGGGACGGGAAAGTTTATGCAAGGGAGGAGCAGAAAGTTGGGAGTCAATCAGGAGGCGGCGGGGCCGGCCCGACCCTCCTCCCTCCTCCCGCTGCCCTCCTCCTCCTCCTCCTCCCCGGCCCTTCCTCCCTCCCTCCCTCCCTCCCTCCCCGCCCGCGCCCCCAGCCCGGCGGCAGCGCTCCCCGACGGGGCGGCGGGCAGTGGGGATGCGGGGCTTCCCCTTCACCAGGAGGGTTTGGTTTTTTTTTTTTTTGGGGGGGGGGAGGGGGGAAAGGCAGCCCTTGAACCCGGCTCGGCCCGGCCCGGCCTCTGGGAGCGCCTTCTAGGAGCCTTCCTCACCCTCCTCTTCCTCCTCCTTCTCCAGCCTGCAGCCCCGGGATGCAGCCCTGGGCCGAGGCATGAGGGTGCTGCCGTCCCGTCCCGTCAGCAGCCAGCCAGGGTCCCCCGGCCACACCTTCATCCCCTTCTGCACATCTTCATTGCCCTCCTTCATCCTCCTCCACACGTCCTCACCCCCCCGCACTCACCTTCCTCCCTGCACTCACCTTCCTCCCTGCGCTCACTTTCATACCTGCGCTCACCTTCATCCCCTTATGCTCACCTTCATCCCCACACTCACCTTCATCCCCGCGCTCACCTTCATCCCTGCATTCACCTTCATCCCCCTCCTCATCCCCACCCTCACACCTTTGTTACCCCCCAAACACCTTCATCCCCCTCCTTGTCCCTCTCCTCACACCTTCATCCCCTTCCAAACACCTTCACCCTCTCCTCATCCCCACACACGCCCCCTCAGCCCCCTGCACCCCACAGATTCCCCGTCTCTCCCGAACACCCACGCCACGGTACCCAGGATGGGGATCCCAGCCCATGCCACTGTGATTTCCCAAGGGAACCGAGCCAGGAGCCGGGCCGCGGTCATTTCCTCGGAGCGAGCCGACGGGTGGTAACGCGCTAAGCCGCAGCCGGCTGATCGCATGCGAGTCCCTGGCCGTGACCCAGCCCGGCGGCCGAGAACCACGGCCCCGATACGGACAACACGCGACAAAATCCCCGGCCCCACCGGCCTCGGGGGCCGGCACGCAGCAAGGACCTGTGCCGCGGTACCCAAAACCCAGAGAGGTAAACCAGAGGGAGCAATCCTCCCGGCACACTGCTCGAAGGAGGGATGCTCTTTTCATCCCGGCCCTTCTAGAAACATATTTTTCTAATTTTCCTGCTGAGCTTGGTTGTATTCAAGCATTTTGGGACAACGCTGCAACCCGTAAAGCGACAGTCTCCGAAACATCCAGCGCATTCAGCAGTTGTGTGTGATTAATAAAGCCGTATCACATTCTTCCACCCTTGGCCTGGTGCTAACTTGTAAGAAATCTGGACCAAAAACTGCAACAAAATGGCTGCTATTCTCCAAGGGCCGTTCGGAGCACTCGTTACTCATCCCTTACTTGGGCAAAAATGACATTGACTGCTCCTAGAGATGACAGGCTTAATTGAGTTCAATAGGAGTTTAGGCTGAGTAAGGCATGAGCAAACAAGCGTGCATTAGCCCATGAATAAAAGCCTGATCTGCAAATGTTTAGGAACACATGTAACGCCGCACAGGGGAGGACCGAGGGGGTCACCGCCGCGCCGGGCCCGCCGCGCGTGCAGGGTCAGGATTCAGCTCGGCTACAGCATCCGACACAACCGCTGGCGATGCCGGGGTGAGCTTGTTCTGGAGGGCAGCGATTCAAGCCCAGCCCGGTGGTTTCTTTCAGTCCTGCCTCTTAATTTATTTTTTATTTTTCCTCCTCCTTCAGAAGTCCGTAATCCTCGTTTCTGCTATTCTTCGTCCACTGGTGGGAACAGCAACTTCCTTTCCCAAATTATAATATAAAAGAGCTGCAAGCAGCAACGCCATAAATAATATTTTCTTATGGCCAGAACATCCAAGTCTAGGCAAGACACCAAGAACAGCTACAACACTGTAAAACTCCAACACTTCTCCAGAATGGATTCACTAATTAAAAAATGATTCCTTTTTAAAAGCAGTTGAAAAATATTGGCTTTCCCATTACTGCCTGTCGCTTGATGCGCCGAGAAAGAGCCCATCCTACAATGCCGCAGCCCAGCTTACCAGCCACGAGTCTGCCTTTCCCTCTAAAAAATACCACCGAGAGAAAGACACGGGGAGGGGAAGGGGAGAGAAAAACATCCCGTCACGATCACTTCTTTAATGAATTAATGTGTCACCCCTTCAAAGCACGGGGTGAGAGCCCCCGAGGCTGAGGCGATGCTCGCTGCCGCGCACGGCCCTCGCTGGGACCCAAACAGCTCCGGCCCTTCCAGCGCTGGGCCAGGCGTTCCCTGCCCCGACCCCCCGCCCAGGACCTGCCGGGGGGGGGGGGGCATTTGCCCTTCGGAGCCCCATGGAAACACCCCACATCCCCCCCTAAGAGCACAGGGGCTGAACCTGGGCTGAGGGCTGGGTGCATGGAACACCCCCTGAGCCCCAGGGGTCTGGGGCAGGGGGAAAAGCGACCAGTTGGAGAAGATCCCCCCCGTTTCCCTCCTCCTGCTCGGCTCTGGACCAGCATCTTTCCGCTCACAGGTGATGGGGATGCCGGCAGCCAGCGCCTGCGAGAGCCGCCAGCACCACCGTGACACTGGTCCTAGCGAGGATGCGGTGCTCAGCATCGAGGTGGAACCTTATTTTTTTCCCCCCCCTCCCCTTTGCCTTATAACCATCTTTGCAAAAATAAAAGGCATCTCCCAGGAGGTTCCCTTAAGGAGCTGCTGACAGTCGCCTCCGGCCGCTGGCCGTGCTTGTGCCCCTGCATGAGCGCTTCATGGGGTTAAATCCAACCCTGCACCACCAGCCTTACACCAGCCCCCTAAAATAAAGCTTCGGAAGCCTCAACATCTCATGCTGTCACAAAATCACCGTCCCCGGGGATTGAGAAAACCCTTTCTCCAAGGAAGACACACGCTTTGGGCTCAAACGCCGTTGATAAGGCTCTTTCTCTTTTTTTTTTTTTTTTTTCTGATCTTTTCTTACAGCGAGCATTCCTTTCCCACCCACGCACACCCCAGCATCCCCAGCTATTGGTCTGCCGGCGCATCCGTCACACTTTCCGTCGGCCAAAGTAGATACACATTTCAACTGCTTCCATTCCTCATCTCCTCTGGTGTTAACAGCCAGCGCAAACAAAGGGCCCGAATATCCATCGCCCTATTAAATTGTTTTCATTTGTTTCTTGTGCTGCAGTTGGTTTGGGTTAGAGGGTTTGTGTAAGTGATTTGGGGTGGGCAGCTGATGCGGTAACTGAGTTCTGGGATGGTGGGGCATGGCCTTGGACACCCGTGGCAGATTTTTTTGCTCCACTTGGGCTGCAGGCTGGGAATCCCGAGGGGTTTGCAAGCAACAATGGGCAACATGGAGACTCTTTGGGTGAGGGGAGGGAGAAACTTCCTGGGGAGAAACTGGAATAATGGCAACTCGTGCTCCACTGAGAGCTTGGGGAGCCCAAACCCCTCTTTCTCACCCTGCTTCGGCTTTTCTGCTTCCGTGGGAGGAAAGGAGGACAAGTGTTAGCTTAACTGTTAGCTGAGATTTTCTCGATTTCAAACAGATGTTGGGTTCGTGGCTGGATTGGGGAAGCAAGCTCTTGCTTTCCCCACATTTGCTGGCCATACCTAGCCAAGGGACGCTTGCCCCGAACCGCCGTGGCTGGTTCTCCCTTTAGCTCACAAGAAGGTTTCACGATGTCCCACGTCGGCCCTGAGCTGTCCGCCTCCCTCTGCCCCCGCCATGACTGTCTGCTGATGAATCACGGAGCCCGGATTCGTGCAGCTGGTGGGAAAATCTCAGCTCTGTCTGCAAAGCCACTGGTGCAGATGCTCGCCAGCAGTCCCACTGCGGCTCGTGGTCCCACTGTCACTGTCCCCTGTCCCCAGCCCCACGCAGGGACGGGTTTGGGCCACCGTGGTGTTGCAACACTGACCAGCGAGGACGAGCATCCCTCTTGCACAACGACGTCTGTCTCCTCTGTTTCCTGCTCCTTGACCTTTCCGCCCCATCTACCTCTCACAGTGTTAACTTGGGGGGCTCAGATCACCCCCAGAATGGGGGAAAGATTTGTATGTGTCCCAGGAAGGGACCCCAAATTGGATCAGCCCCCGCCTTGGGGTCAGTGTGTGAGCTGAACAGGATAGAGAAGCAAGGACGGTGGTGTGGGGCACGTTGGCATGTCCCGACATTTCTCACCACTGAATTAATCAGATTTGGGATTGTCCGTGCAGCCAAATCCTCACCGCACAAAGGTGGGTTTGTGCTGGAAATGGGGGCATGGGCTGCCCTGCTCCCCCCGAGCTGCCCCTCTCCAGCATCTCCCTTTCCCAATGACCCCCCACGGGTCTGTGCCATGGGGCGGCACCTCTCATCTGCCACCTCCCCACGAGCACGGAGCACCAGTGGGGCCGGTCCCTGCAGCAGGGACACCTGGGGCGTGCAGGGCTCCGTGGCAACACCAGCCCCAGGGTGGTGGGGGGGGGGGGGTCCGGAGGGATGCCGCAGAGCACCGGAGCGGTGAGCGGAGGGGACGCGGGGGGCTCGGCGGGGCCCATCCGGGTGCTGAGGGTGACTCAGCACCGCACCACACCTGGTGAGTCACCCCGGTGCTTCCTGGTGCACCCAGAGTTTTCCCTTCCAGGTCCCTCCTGGTGGCACCAGCCCAGCCCCGTGCCGGCGATGCCGGCTCTGCCTCACGTGGCTACCGGCCCTCCTCCGCCAGCACCGGCTTCCTGCAGCACGTGCCCGTGCGCCGCCGGTGCTCTGGGTGCCAGGCGGCTCCTCAGGGACCTAAATCCCCAAAGGCTCTTCCAGACAGGAGGGTTAGACCCCATGGGTGCAGAGCCTGGGGCACGCAAAGATACGGTGGGCACTGCACGGCTGCTCGCACGAGGGCAAAATGGGGAAAAACAGGGGTTTGGTGCCCGGTGGGCATCGAGCCGGGCAGGGGGTCCCTTGCCAGGAGTTGGGCAAAGCCTGGTTGTGTGTGTGTGTGTACTCTGTGCACACTCACAGGGGGAGAAACGAGGAGACCACCAAGCCCCTTCTCACTGAGAGATTGAACTACAAAATCGAAACCAGAATCTGAAAAAAAAAAAAAAAAAAAAAAAAAAAAAAGGGGGGATGAGTTTCCAGGATCCGAGTCCAAGAAACGTCTCAAAGGGATGAGATTGGGATCGCAGTCAGCCTCATCTGCTAAATATACCCCAGCCTGACCCTGCCATCTGCCCCAGACCAGCAATCTGTCCCAAATTTGCCAGGAGAGGGTGGCCACGGCCACCTGCGCTCTGCAGGCACCGTGCACCTCAAGCCACCCCAGCAGCGGCTGCAACCGCGAATGCTCGCCGGGCAGAAGGTGGAAACGGAGGGAGCGGAGCAGGAGGGGGATGCAGGGACACCCACCGGGCCCCGGCAGCCCCGGCGCGGGCGCTACTCGCAGGCCAGCTTCCCGTCGAAGCTGGAGAGGGCGATGGCGAAGGCCTGCACGGCGCAGAGCGGGTAGTTGTAGTCCATGGTGAAGGCGTCGTCTGCCACGCGCCCGAACTGCATCACGATGTAGTCGGCTGTGGGAGAGAAGGGACGGCTGCGGCCGGCGCGGAGGGGGGAGAGAAGCCGGGATGTCCCCCACGCACCCTTTTCCCCGGGGACCCACGCAGCGGCACCCCAAAGAACCTGCCCCCCTCCACCCCCCACGGCTCATGCAGCCGCTGCACCACAGCACATGTTACCAAAAAACACCATTTTTCCCTCGCACGGTCCAGCGCAGGACCTTGGCACCCTTCAGATCCCCGGGAGCGCAGCCCCTCAAGGGACAGGGGACCCCACTCACCCCCCCGTGGGACCGCTGCTACCGGAGGGCGGGTGACAGGAAATCTGTAAAAATAACCAGGGGCCCCCGAGAGGTTTTTTCTGTCCCGTAACCCAACACCCCGGAGGCCGAAGGCTTCTGACTGCGCCGGACAGGTGATGAACGGTCGCGTCCGGCCGCTCGCGTGGGGACAGAGCCGCTGCCACCCCCGAGGGACTGTCCCCGAGGCGCGATGCCCCCCGGGGAGAGCCCGCCGGCAGTGTGGGGTGCGTGCTGGGGGTGATGCTCTGGGGCAGCCTGGGCTGAGGGGGTGGCTGTAGTGTGATCGGGGAGGGCGGGCTCAGCACCCCACAGGATTTGTCCTTGTCCTAATCTGCCTGGCAACAGGTGACCCGTGCGCTCCCTCTGCCGGCACCCGGGGCCAGCAGGCAGCTGCCTGTGCGGTGCCGCACACCCTGTCAAACCACCCATGCGTGAAAAAACCCTAAACCTCAGCAAAAAAACGGGGTGCTGGGGCCAGCTGATGGCAGTCCTCCCCCACTGTCACCACCCTGTCCCTTCCCCTTCCCAGCTTACGGTCGCTGCTGTGCACGATCTGGAAGTTTTTGACGGAGGCGTGGGTGACGCGGCCATGGAAGTTGAGGACGTAGGACTGGGTCTCGTCGTTCCACACTGGCGTCTTGTTGTGCAGCTCGATCACGTTGTCCATGTTTTTGTTCTGCCATCGCATCAGGAGGCCGTCATTATCCTGGGGAGGGCAAGAGGGGGGGGTCAGAGCAGAGTTGGGGAGAGCTCACCCAGTGCCCTGCAGCCCCTCCATGGCGTGCGCAGGGGGATGCTCTGTAGCACTGTCCAGCTGGGAGATGGGATCCAGCACGGAGAAAAAAAATACAGACACCGCATCTCCCACCTCCCAGGGAGGTGCTTTGAATTTCAGGGACACCTGAAAGCCTTTCCATGCCCCAAAATGGTTAAAATCCAAGGTGAACCCCAGCAAATCCAGCCTTCAAGAAGTTTCTCCCAGTCTGGCACCAACTTACATTTCGGGGCCGGATGGGCACCCTCTCGTTGTCAGCGTTCATCCCAGGGATGATGACCGTCATCTTCCGGGGGCCTTTGAACCCTAAAACATTGGTCTCCTGCAAGGGAAACCCCATCCCTAGAACCAGTGACTGCCAGGGGCTGCAGTCTCTTGCCAGTGGCTGAACAAGGGCTCAGGGACGGATCCAGCCCATCCCGCATCTCTGCCACCCCCCGAGGCAGTAGCCCAGGGAAGGGGTGCAGGTCGGGACCCCCTTGCTGCCTGCCCGGGGGGGTCCCGGGGGGGTCCCCACGCCGCTGCTTACGTAGACCACGGCCGAGAGCTCCTGCCGCACGTTGGACCAGTCGGCGTTGGCCCTGTCGGGGTTCGCGCCGTTGTCGAACACCGTGAACTTCGTGCCCATCAGGTTGGACCTGCAGCCGAGGGCGGGAGGTGGCCATGGCCGGTGAACACCAACCCGCCCCGTCCCCCCCCTCTTCAGTCACAGCCCCGGCTTTGCTCCGGCTGCAAAACCCACACGCAGCCCCCAGCCAACACCATCCTTCCCACCCTTTAGCTGTTTGCTTGAGCTCAGGGCACCCCTAAATCGGGGTGTTATAGGGTGCTGCCGCCGCGGGGACCCCCCCAGCGTCGCTGCACGGCTGCCGGCAGTGCAGCGGGCTGGGACTTGTCGGGCACCGTTTCTAGCCATGACCTGTCTGCCAGGAAGAACCAGATGAGCCTGTTTTCCCCTCCCGGCCCCCCAACACTCCTCAGGTCAGACCCAGCGGCGGGGGGAACACTGAATTTCGCCTCCTGCCTGACCCAGCCATGGCTCGGGGCAGCCGGCAACCCATGGAGCGGGAGCAGGGTGCTGCAGGAATGGGGAGCCACCGAAACGGGGTGCCACCTCCGCTCCTACCTCAGCTTCCCGATGAAGTTCTCTCCCCCCCGTGACAGGTCGGTGGGATCGATGGAGATGAGGTAGTTGGAGGTTTTGCTCTTCTTACGCTTCCTCCCAGCGAGGAGGAACACCTGGGAGGACGGTGGGACCGCGTGGGGACAGGGCATTGTCATCACCACTGCCGTTCCCAGCTCGCCACCCCGCCATGCCCTCTGTGCAAGGCTTGGCCCAACAGGTCACTGCCATGGCCTTGCACAAGTCAGGGAGTGAAGATGATCCCCAAAACACCGGCTGAGCCACGGAGCGTGAGGGTCTGAGCCCAGCCCAGCCTTGGTGTGGCTCTCCGGCCGACGTTTGCATCAACACGGGACATTTCCCAAGAGGAATTGCAGGGGAGGGGAACACCCCCATCCAGGACCCACCACCACAGTGGGGTACAGGTGGGCAACCCCCCAAAACCCTGAGGGTGCCCCTCCGACAACGATGCAGCGCCCCAGGGGTCTCCACACCCCCACCCCAGCCCACCTTCTTGTCGTTATCCAAGTGGACGTAATAGGTGGGGTAAAGCCCTCGGTCCATCCCCTTCTTGTCCCGTGTCACCCGGCACTTGACGGTCACCCCCTGAGGCGCCGGCCGCAGCACGAACTCCTCCAGGTTGTCCACCTCGATGACAGGTGACGGGGCCCGCTCCTCCTTCGACTACAACACGAGGGGGGATGGCGACCCCAAAGCCAAACCTGCCCAAAGCTCCCCTCCTTTCCCAGCTAATTGCTCCTTCCTCCCGATCCCCCTGGGGACGTGGCTCTGCGGCTTTGGGGATGGTGTTGCAGTGGGTTTCCCTGAGGGATGGTCCAGCCCTGCAATCCACCCTGGGGGAAAGAGCTGCTGCCCCTCACCCCCAAGGGGATCCTCACAACTCTGAGGGGGTTTTTGTACCTTTTTTGATTTCTTTCCTTTCCCCTTCTTGTTGGAGTTTTTCTGCGGGGTCTCCGGGGTCTCCTCCTCGCTGCCTGCTGCTTTGGGAGGAGCTGCAAGCAGGAACGGGGAGGGGCACAGCAGGGGGGGGAAAAGCCTGACTCCACTGAACCCCAAAAAACAAGCTTGGCATAGATTCACACCAACCCCATTGATCATAACCCCTCTCTCCATGGCCAGGCTCACCCGCACCCCCATGAGCCCCTCCAGCACCCACCACCCTCCATCGCGTTGCCGGTTCTGGGCACTAACCTTTCTTTTTGGTTTTCTTCTCCTTGGGGGGGTCCCCGCCAGTCTGGAAGAGGGACACGGGGTTTTTCTTCTTCTCTGACCTGATGGGTTTGGTGCTAGAATCAGAATCATCCTCTTCATCGCTGCCAGTGGCGGCTGGGGGGCACACGGGGGACACCGTCACACAGCACCGGGTGCTGTCAGATCGGGGTGATGCTGTGGGGCAGTGGGACTGGCTGCCAACCCCCCTCCCCAGCTCACCCCGTACCTTTCTTCTTGCTTTTCTTCTCCTTCTTCTCCCCGTTTACCTGGAACATGGACATCGACTCCTTCTTGGTGCTTTTGGCAGATTTGGCTTTGCTGTCAGGGTCGCCCTTGTCTCCTGGTGGGATGGAGGAGCCAGTGAGCGGCCAGACAGGGGGACAGGGACAGGAGGGGATGGGGGACAGGGAAGTGGCAGGGGGAAAGGTTGAGCTGGGGGGAGATTGGAGGGGGAAAGGGCGATTGAACCTCCTGACACTGCGATGGGGATGGGACACGGGCAGTCCCCTCATCCCGGCAAGGACAGATGCAAGTGACAACGGAGCCGGGCTTGAAACATCCCCATCCCCTGGGCACTCACCCTTCGGCTTCAGCTTCTTCTCCCGGCTCTCACCCGAGGGGGGGTCTTTGGGCAACTTCTTCTTGAGCTTTTTGGGTGGGTCTTTATTCTCCACCTCTTCTTCCTCCTCTTCATCCTCCGAGTCCTCAGCCAGCTCTGCTTGGAGGTGACACCATGGCGTCAGCAACGCGACGGCCTCTTGAATCGGGGACCCACAACCTCATGGTTTGCGAGCAGGGAACCTCCCTCGGCAGCACCGGCCAGTTTGGGCACCCATCCCACCGCAGCCAGGGTGCTGGGGCTGTGGGTGCCTGGCCAGTGGCACGATGGACATGTCCAGCACTGGACACAGCGTGCAAAGTCACACTGCCATCTCGCGGCTGCAGCCCCAGGGTGCGGGCGGGGGGGGTGGGTGGTGGGGACGGGGGACACGAGCCCCATATTTTTGCCCACCCCATCTTTTTGCTCCGGAAAGATGCCCGAGGAGCTGGTGACACCAGCCAGCCACCAACTGCCACATTCCCAGAGAGCGCATCCCCCCTCTGCTCCCAAGTCCTCAGCCAACACCATGCGTGCAGGTCCCCTGCCACATCCCCTTTCCTCCTGGGCACATAGCTGGGCTTTGGCCAAAAAGACCCCACCCCAGGACGTGCAGAGCCCCTGCAGACCCCAGGAGCATCAATGTCACTGGTGGGACATGGTGCATGGGGACATGGGGTGCCACGAGTGGGTTCCCACAGAGCGGTGGGTGCTGCCCTCCCACCTTGCTGCTTCTTGGGGCCCTTGGCCACGTGGGAGCGGGGGGCCAGGCTCTCCTTCTTCTTCTGAGGCTCCCTGATAAATTTAGAGTAAGGGTCCTTGTCGCCCTCCTCCTCCCCCTTCTCCTCCTTCTTCTTCTTCAGCTTCTTCACCCCTGCGCGTTTCAAGAGATGCTTGCGATGGAAAGCACCGCGGGTGCCGGGTGGGGCTGTGGGGGGGACCAGTATGTCCCCCCATTTCCATGGGAGCTGGGGGGGGGGTGTCTGTGCTTACCCTGTGCTGGGACACGGGGCTCCTCCGCAGCCCCCGCCTCACCCAGCTTCTTCACCCGCAGCCGCCGGGGCTTGGCCTCAGGCTCCAGCACAGGCTCTTGCCGCTTCTTCTTCAGCTTCTACCCCCGCGGACAGTGCTGCAGAGATGGTGTTGGCCTTAAATCCCTTTTCCCTTTGTTCCCCAGCTCATACAGCAGTAGCTCCCCTTCCAAAATACATCCGGGCTTTTCCCCAGCTCCACCTGGGAGCAGGGACCCGCTCTGGGGACAAGGACCCACCCGCATGTTCAAAGGAGCGACTTACCATGGGGCAATCCCCCGGGGAAGGCAGAGGGAAGAAAAGAGAAAGGGCTGTTAGCAGACAGACAGGAGAGCATCAGCGCTGGGACAGCCAGCCACATGCCAGCCCTGGGGATGAGGGACATGATGCTGGTGCAGCCCCGACACCAGGGACCGTGCTGGCATGGAGGGACAAGCCACGCTGTGCCGTAGGGACCCCGGCCAGGAGCCACCCCGGGCACCAGCTCATCTCCCGATGGGCATCCCAGGGACCCCGAGCTGGGACAGGGGACATGGGGACAAGCAGGCAGCCTGGCTCCGTACCTCCATCTCCTCTCGCCCCCGTAAAAGGCTCCCGTCGAAGGCAAGGAGCCGTGGGGCTGTGCCGGGGATGGAGGTCAGCAGGAGCAGGGAAACAGAGGGATTAGACACAGCACACCTAATCCCAGCTAGCCAGGGTTATAAATAACCCTGATTTACCAAATACGGAGCATGTGGGGCAACCTTTGGCTCCAGACAGGAGGTATTTGGGGAGTGGGTGTCAGCTCCAGGCCCTCAGAAAGTGATTTAAGCAAATCCAGTTGCACCAGGGCACCCACCACCCAACAAAGCACCTTCCCTCTCCCAGGGTTTTCTCCCTCCTGGATGTCCCAGCGCAGAGGGTGAAGGTGTTTTGCAAGAGTGGGGTTCCAGCAGGATCCCAGGGCTATGGATTGGGGGGTTGGAAGCGGAGGGGGTCCCACAGAGGGGCTGGGAACCCGCTGGTTTCTTCCATGTCATCAGCTCACACCGAAAAGCTCCTTCGCATCATTTAATCCTTTAAGCAGCCCTGGGTGGAGGGAGAGGACAGCCACTTGCTTCATTATTTAACAAAGCCCTTCGAAGAGGGGCTGCTGATTAAATCAGGTGGCTGATGACATTGCCGAGAAGACCCCTCCAAGGCAGGGTGGTACCCAGGGGCTGTGCCAAAACACAGTGAGGGGTGTCTGGCCTTCGGGTCACCGCCTGGGGAAAGTGCGTCAAGGCTGAGGGCTTAACTGAGAGGCTTAATTAGTTAATGAGGAACTGAGAGCCCACCTCACCGGGTGCTTTGAAGTGATGGAGAGGGGGTTTGGAAGGATGCACAAAGGAGCAGGGGGGACTGTGGAATTTGGTCTACCCACTTGCTCTGGAGAGGGGTCCCCAGAAGTTCATGCCCCTCTTGGGGCTGCAGCACCTCAACAGAGCAAACTGTTCAGCCCCAATTTGGTCTTGGTGTGGGGCTGGGGCCCAGGGGTCTCTGATGCCCCCAGCCCTGGGGGACAGCTCACAGCAGGGGATGGTGACACAGGGACATGAGGGAAAGGATTTTTTTCTCACCTGCTTGGGCTTGTGCTGCGGGGCGGTCTCCGGCTGCTCGCTGGTGCTGTGGGGCACAGAAAGCAAAGGGGTGAGGGCTTTCAGCCCTCCACGGCTCTTGGGGGGGGCTGAGACCCTCTGGTTGAGCACCACCCCAATTTTTGGGGTGGGGAGGAAAGGTCAGCCTTCTGTTTGCCTCCAGAAGCAGCTGCCCATGTCTCGACGGGGTCGAGCTTGGCTGGCAGCATCCCTCCTAGCAGGGAGCACAGGACGGGCTCTGTCTTAGCCAAGGGTGACAGCAATGAGGTTAATTTGGGGACACCCCCCCCCTCTAACAAACACTTTTCCTCTCTGTAAGCCAATGAGCATCATCGCACCAACCCCCGGAGGAAAAAAACAAACAAACAAACAAACAAACATACTGATAAAACAGCTCATTAAATTGCATTTAAACTGAAAATAGGAGAAAAAGGCACCGGAGGAGCTGGGAGCCTGGTGGGGATGCCCAGCACATCGCCCGCCCCGCGGGTCGCATCCTGCCCGCCGGCACTCACCTGTCAGCAGCCCAGACCTCGCGCAGGATCTCCGTCTGCAGCGGCATGGCCCCGGGATGGCCCCCACCACCCTGCCCCGACCTCCTCCCCTCCTCCTGGGCACCGGCCGCTGACCCCCCAGCGCTGCAGCCCCTGCCAGCCCCGGGCTGAATCCGCGGGGTCGGGGCCGAGTGGCCTCACAGCGTCGGCTCTGTGAGCCCCTGAGGCAGGAGGAGGAGGAGGAGGAGGAGGAGGAAGAGCGGGCAAAGGAGATGATTAACTTTTTATTTCTCCTGAAACTCCATAATAGGATTTCAGGGTCTGTCGGCCAGGCCCGCCAGGAGAGCAGCTGGCAGGGCGGTAATCCCAGGAAAAGGGGGCCCCGTGGGAGCACAGGGGGGCACAGGGGGTCAATCAGACCCTGGGTGCCTTTTGGGGGTGCACGGCTCCCCCCACGCTGGGTGGGCTCCCCAGCAGGGCAGGACTGCTCGCTCCAGCCTGATGTGGGCAGAGGGATCCTGCCTGGCCTCGTGTAGGGGCTACCCTCCCTGAATGTACCTTTTCCCACCCAAAAATAACGTCTTGGTGATAGAAAAGCAGGATTTCAGCTGTTTTGCCCGAGCTGTGCATGGGGAGCCTGTGCAGGGGGAAGGCAGCACCCCCAGCTCTGTGTGATGCTAAGGGCTTCCCTGGGGACCACCGCCCTGCCCCGACCCCGCTCCCACGTCCCCAGGTCCCTTCGGGTGCCAGATTTTACACTCTGCACATGGCTGCTCCCACCTCACCTCGCTGTTAACGACACTTATTATTTAGCTGTTAATATCCCCCTCCAAATGCTGCCCCCAGACACTCTCTGGTCGCAAAGCCGGACGAGCCAAGTTCCCCCAGTGACCCCACTGGACCCTCAGCCTTGCCCAGCCCACCACAGACACCCCAAAACCCCCCGCCGCCCCATTTCCCACCCCATGGCCAGTGCCACTAGATGGCATTTGAACACCACACACCCGGGGTCCACCAGCACCGTGAAGGTTTCCACGCCTTGGGTAGAAAATTCGCCCCCCCCCCCCCAGTTTCCCTTTAATCTCTAAACCGCACCTCATCACCTGCCCGAGTTTAATTTATCTTCCAAAAGGGAGAAAAGCATCAAGCCAAAATAAGACCAAAAAATCCGTTTAAAAACAGGAGAAAGAGCCCAGAAACTGCAAAGCAAGTTGTTTGGTGTTTTCTGTAGAGGGTTGTTTCCTATGGAAAATGTGGCTTGGGCTGCCCCCAAATAACATTTTTGCCCTGCCTGCAAGGAAAAAAAAGGCAATTCTTTGCAGAACCCCTGGGTGTAGCAGCACCCTCCCCGGGCAGCACCCACAGGGATGCTTTGCTGGCTACGAGACACCCCAAGGGTGGTGTAAAACTGAAGACCAGGATGAGCAGCCGGAGCAGCCGCATAATCACCGTGCTGGGAACATCCACCACAGGTGGGAAATCAGGCAGGCTTGAGAAACGATGCTCAGTTCACCTGATGGACTAGACAGGAGAAATTTTAACCAAATCTGGTTTATCCTCTCAAGACTGGGGGTAAGAGAGGGGCAGGCAGACCCATGGGCCCCACTGGCACGGCTCTCTGCTCCCCCTACGCCCTCAGCCAAGGGGCACAAATGCCTCCTGCACCCACCCGGGCACCCCCAGGGAGCCCCATCCCAAAGGTACACACTGGCAAAAAAAAAAAAAAAAAGCATCAGGATAAATCCTCCCCCCAGGCTGGAAAAAGAGCTGAGACCCCGAAGTAGCCAGGCACCTCGGAAGCCCGGCGGGCTGCCCCTCCCCAAACGATGGTGCTGATGAAAAGGGAGAGGGGAGAGAGAGCATCGTCCCTTGGGCACACCAGTAACTCCTTAACAGACCCCTCACTGGTGCTGGGGTTTTTCCACCCAGGGGAGAGCACACCCACCCTCCCCCCAGACACCCCCTTTGCTGAGCAGGATCCAGAGAATAAGCATTTTTAGGTTTCTTTCTGTTTCGTTTTTTTTTTTTGTTTTTTTTTTTTTTTAATTTCAGTTGTTTATTTTCAAGCTCCAAAAGGAGTATTACAAAGAACAGGCAGGAAAAATAACAACCAGAAAGCTGTTCCCACACAGTAGTGACAGCGTCCCTTTGAGATGGAGGGGGGGACGATGGCCGAGGTGGCAGCAGCACCGGTGTGGGGACCCGCCGCCGGTCCCCCCTCGCCACGGCAGGAGCTGCTCGCTGACGAGTTGTAAACCCACGACACCAGCTCGGAGCCAGTCACTTGGCTTTCTGAACCACAATATGCCAACCTGCTCTTTTTTTTTTTATTTCCCCCCCCCCCCCCATATCGACCCCGAATAAGCAATAAAACTCCCATTTAACGATGGGAGCCGAGGGATGGGGCGCAGGCTGTGGATTGAGCGCCTGCGAGCAGCGGAGCTGGACAGGAGGCTGCTGCTCTCCGAGGGAACAGAAACCAGCTTCTTCAAAAGATAAAATCGCCCCCCCAAAACGTTGTTTTTGAAGGTGAATTACATCCCTGCACCGAGGGGCTGCAGCGGAGGTGACGTGGCTCCTCACCTTCACGCCTGGCTCCGCACCCCAACCCTTTCGGCCACAGGCAAGAGAAAACCAATTTCCCCGCAGCCCCCAGCGAGCACCCCTGGGCGAGGAGCCGCCGGGGGCTCCGGGCTGCAGCAGCTCACCGTGCCCGTGCCGCCGGCATTCCCCTCCGCGCCCGGGGCTGGCGGAACCGCCGCGGCACCCGGTGCTGGCACCGGTGCTGAGCAGCGCGGTCGCGTGGCGGATACAACCAGAGGCAGCACTGCAGCGGACGAGGAGCATCTCCCACATCCCAGCTCATCTCTGGGATGCTGCGCCGACAGCTGACATGAAGCCAAGGGGGCCGGGACGAGCTGTCTACGGAAACCTCCCAAAAGCCAAGAGTTTCAATTTTTATTTATTTTTGTTTTGGGTTTTTGTTTTTTTTTTTTTTTTTTTTTCTCTTTCTCTCCGTTTAAAAGCTATTTGTTCCACGTGCGGTGGTCCCACGGCGTCCCGCCGCTCCCGCTCTGCCCCCGAGTGTGCCCAGGGCAGCAGGATGGGGTTCGTTTTTCTTCGCGAGGCGCTTTTTGCTTCCACAATCACACAAACTGTAACAAGCTTTACAAGAAAACACTGGCGAGTCCCGAGGTCTGGCAGCAACCTTTTTCTGCGTGGGCCAAGGGCAGGAGGCTTTTCCTTCCCCTCCTCCTCCATCATACATGTCCTTCAGCCTCTTCATCTTCAGCACCGGGAGTTTTCGGTCCTTTTTCACAGGCTGCTTTCTCCGCTGCTTTTTCAGCCCCGGATTTGCTAGCTGCTTCCTGCAGAACAGCAAATAAAGCACACGGAGTTGGAAACAGGGAAGCAGCAGGCAGGTGATAGCGATGCTGAGGATGAGTACAGGCAGCCAAGCCTGGCAGGGCAGGCAAAATTCCCCCCCCCCCTCAACCACTGCAGCTTCACACCAGGGGCTCCTGTTTTTTTGGCTCAGCAGCTGATGGAGGTTAAACCTCACGGGCTCAGCGAGCTGTTGGGAAGGGACGGGATCCCCTGGGAATGATGTGACGGGAGCAGGGCACTGACAGAGCCAGCCTGGATGGATGGATGGATGGATGGATGGATGGATGGATGGATGGATGGATGGATGGATGGATGCGGGGACGGAGAGGGACAAGGAGATACGGGACTGAGCCATAGGTGCAAGCCCACGCACCCGGCCGTGGGTGCTGGAGAGCAGCCCCGAGGCTCGGTGAAGCCTCACGGTAAAGTGCCAGCAGCGACTGTCCCCGTCACAGCCGTGCCACGAGCCAACCCACCTCGGTGCCAGCAGCCGGGCGGGCGGCCCCGCTCCCTGCCCCGAGCCGGTCACCCCGGCACGCTGCTCCCCAGATCTGCACCGGTCACTCATTCCACAGCCTCAACCTCCTCCAGGCACCAGTTCAGAAGAGATTATACTAAAAATGACCCGTGCAGACGGCTTGCAAAGCTGTGTCCTCTCTCGTTACAGGACACCGGGTTTTGTTCAGAGGAATTTTGGACAAGAGCCTGTTGGAGACAGCGATCTCTCCGTACGAGCAGAGGAGCGGGCTATTGCCTTACCAGCTTCAGGAAATCCATACTATCATGTCTCAAAATACCCTTGGCCTTGCCAGAAACAGGATGACATTTCATTTTAGCGGTGACCAGGAGGTCATCAACAGTCACTAGCTGGGAACAGCAAAATTAAGTACAAATGCCAACCCAGTTATCAGCTCTCGGGAGCTCAAACTGCAAATACTTTTATTGATGACTGAGCATCTGATGGCAGCCTCTGCGTAAGAGACCAAGAAATAAACTACTTCCCACTGCAACAGGCTCTATCCTTCCATCCTCAACCTGATCTATAATTTAATTGGTTTTAACCCATCTCTTCTCATCACAAACCTGCCAAGCATCCTTCAGCACAGCCTGCTAAGATGGCAAAACCCCAAGTAACACACACCTTTGCATCCCTCTCCGCAAACTTTGTGAACATGTTGGCGTAGATCCTCCGGTCCCGCTCGTTGTGTTCCTTCGTTTTCTTCTGGCAGACAGAGATCTGGGATTTCGCTGCCTTGTTCTGTGGATTTACTTCCAGAACTTTTTGAAAGTCACATTTTGCCAGCTCGAACTCATTCATCAATAACCTGGCTTCGCCCCTCCGGTACAAGCCCTTCTCGTTGTCCTGGTCCAGTCCTAGAGCCTGGAAACACACAGGTCACCATTAGCAACCTGGGGCTCCCCCAAAAGATCCCCCTATGGTCAAAGCCTCATTAAATCTGCTGAAATTAGGACAAGGTGGTTTCAAGTCTCTAGAGCACGTGCATCTTGCTCAACATAAATTGACTTGTCTCCATCAGCAGCTGGCAAGTCATTAACAGAGTTTAGTTATTTCTCATTGCTTAAAATCCCCCTGAGAGTGGCAGTCGGTGGGAAACAAACCCACAGACAAGAAATCAGGTATAAAAGCTAAACCTGAGCCCAGAGGGCACAGGGAGGTCAGAGGCAAGGGAGTTAATGGATTAAACGTGCTTTGGTCTCCCTGCTTTAACAGTGACATTATTTTCCTTTAGAAAAAGCCACATATGCATCTTAGAGATTATTTACCTTTTAGATTAAGGCAACAAGCTTTACTCTTTTTCCCACATGCAAGATGCTTAAATTTAAGCCTTTTATAAAAGAATTAATAGTATCCTGACAAAGACTAGGTTGCAGCTCTTTTGGGGACTGGCAAAGCTCCATCCCACTCCTCAACATACTTGGAGATCAGCTGCAGCCCCGGCACAGACTGCCTCTGTCATACCCAGATCAGCACCCAACACCCAGATCCAGCCTGGGCAGACCCAAACAGCATCCTAAGGCTGTCGGTCCACACAGCATCCATCCACGTGGATCTGGCTTTGGAAGAAAAGCTGTTGTCAGCACATACCCAGGTGGATTTTGAACTCCAAAAAGCACTTTTGCCCCAAGCACACAGCATCCGTGGAGACCCTGAGGTGCAGAAGGGATGCCACCACCCCACTGCCGCTTGGAAATTGCTTTTTATAGAAAAAGAAGTCCAAAAACTTCCAAACTCTCAGGGAAAACATTCAAGAGGAGAGGATGCTCCAACCCCCGGGCTCATACACCTCTACCTTATCACAGCACTCGACAGCTTTGGCGTACTCTCGCAGCTTCAGGTAGCACATGGCCAGGTTGAGGAAGGCAGCCAGAAGGAAGGAGTCGGAGGCTTTCGACTCTTTCTCAGACAAGCCGTACTCCATTTCCAGCCAGGACACAATCTTCCCATACTGAATCACTGCCTGCAGGTATTTGCCTTCCTGGGATGGAGCAAAGAAGAAGAGGCTAGAGGAACCCGTGCCGACAATGCTCGGTCTGCTCCCGAAACATCCTGCAAACAGGTTAGGGGTTTAACGCAGTGTGTGAAATAAATAAATGACCGACGGAGGATGGTGAATCCCTACAAACACACTGGGGCTGGCCTGGAGCTGCTGGTGTGCAGCCCCTGTGAAAAGCCAAGTCCCAGCTTGTGTTCCTCCTCTGTGCAGAGCAGAGGAGGGCCGGGATGCCCCAGCCCGGGAAGGGGAACCGTGAAGCCCCTCGGCATTAGCCCTGGCCACATCCACCCCTGGGGAGAGTCCGATCTGCCGTCCCACTCCCCACGAGGGCAAGGCAACGCCAGGAAAGGACGAGGTTATCTCCAGGAGTGAGAAAAAGGCAGAGGAAGGGCAGGACTCGCCCTCCCCAGCGCTGCCTGGGGGACACACAGCTTCCCTGACACTGATCGTGCATCTGACGGGCACCCCCAATTTATCTCCAGCTCCCTTGCTCCCCACTCCGCCATCCCTAAGCTTACAAACCTTGAAGTACATCGTGCCTTTCTCCTTGACGATGGCGGCTTGCTCCAGCTTCTCCTTGGTGTCCATCTCCCACGACTCCTTGGCCTGCAAATAAACGCTCGGAGCAGTCCCAGCGGAGCAGGGCAGCCCACCGCTCCGGCAGGGCCCTCCGAGGATTGCTCGTTAGCGAGCGGGGCTCATCACGGCCGTATTACAGAGGGAGGATCTGGCAGCTTCTTTAATGTGAGGGGCTGGGGACGAGGAGACACCCAGAGCACATGTTGGGGTGCGGACCTGGAGCCCTTTACAACAGAGAAACTCCTGCCAGGTTCGGCACTTCACCCGGAGCAAGGTGGTTTGTTCACCACAACCCCACAGGAGGAAAAACCCTGACAAAAAATAAACTCCAAAAAGGGAAGAGGTGAGTGGGGAGAGACATCCCCCAGCAGAGAGGGGATGCGGTGGGTCTCGCTCCTGCTGCGGTCAGGGTGATGGGGTGGGGAGGGGACCCGGCCGGGGATGTGGTACAGCAGCACCTGCCCCATCCCAGGGGCATCTCCTGCTTCCCATCCAGCATCTGCACGGCCACATCCAGCTCGGCACACCAGCCAAGCTCCTTGGGGCTGGACACATTGACTCTTATCTGTGCAGCCCAGGGGAAACGAAAAAAAAGGAAAAAAACAAACAAAAAAAACAAAACAAAACAAAAAAAAAAAAAAAAAAAAAAGGAAAAAAAGAAAAAAAGAAGGGAAAAGGGAATAAAAGAAGGGAAAAAAATAAAAGAAAAAAGGGAAAAAAGAAAAAAAAAGAAAAAGAAAGGAAAAAAGAAGGGAAAAAAAGAAGGGAAAAGAAGGGAAAAATGAAAAGAAAAAAGGGAAAACAGAAAAAAAGGGAAAAAGAAAAAAAAGAAAACAGAAGGGAAAAATGAAGGAAATGAAGGGAAAAAAAGAAGGGAAAAAAGAAGGGAAAAAAAGAAGGGAAAAAAAGAAGGGAAAAAAAGAAGGGAAAAAAAGAAGGGAAAAAAGAAGGGAAAAAAGAAGGGAAAGAAGAAGGGAAAAAAGGGGGGGGGGAAAGAGGGGAAAAAGGGGAAAAAAAAGAAGGGAAAAAAAAAGGAGAGAAGAAAGAAGGGAAAAAAAGAAAAAAAAAAGGGAAAAAGAAAAGGAAGAAAAAAAGAAAGTACAAAAGGAACAAGGCCACGAACAAATAAAAGAACCAGCCTTGGAGCCCAGCCAGAAAAATAAAACAAACCAACAGAGAAGAACAAATTAAGAACACCAAGATCCTTGGTGACGTATCCACTTCAGCAGGGGCCGGGCCGCAGCCAGGGACAAAGGGTGGACGCTGCCGAGGGACCGGCATTCCCGTAACCTGGGGAGGGACCCGCACGCTCCTGCCCTCACCTTTTCAAAGCTTTTCAGTGTAACCTCGTACACCAGCTCCGCGTTCGCCTGGATGCCGTATTTCGGCTTCCCCGCCTCGCCAAAGCCGTACCTGCGAGGGCAGGAAGGAGCTGTCAGAAGAGTGGGGGCTGAAAAATCTTCATTTCAGCAGCATTTGGCCATAAACACAGACCCAGGTTACTAATTCTGGTTTCACACCCGGCTCCACGCCCGCAGCTTTCTAATGTTTTGGGGCCAGGGTGATGCTATTCTCCACAAGCAAAGATATCTGACAATATACAATGAATTATATATTGGGAATCATCCTCTCTGGGTGCATCAAATCTGTCTTTTTATACAGGTTTCTCTCCAGTGTAAGGAGACATTTCCAGCGAGACATTTTCCACTCAGCCCCAGGACTCAAATAAACCCCTTTTATCTGATTTTTTTAAAGCATCTCGAGATTCCTGCCTGCATGTGGTCACTCTAGCCATCCCTGGCGGCATTATTAAGCCGAGGCTCTCCTGGAGAGCCCTATTTTCGGGATCACTATCTCCCACAGGTGCTAAAACAACCTTGGATGCCAGAAGCTTAAAACTAGACGGCATCCCCGTGGGGATGCTCCTTACCGTGGCCCGAGGTAGAGGACGCAGTGCTCTCCCCTCTGCATCTTCTCCAGGGCTTTGTCGATGCCGATGGGGATGTCGTGGTCCTCCCCTTCGCCCACGACGAACTTCACGTCTTTGCAGTCGAACCTGGTGCCACCGCAGAAACCCTCCAGGTGAACTGCAGCGGGGCAAGAGGGGACAGGCAGGATCGCACCCGGAGCCGCCCAAACCAAGGCAGAGCAGGGCTCCAAAGCATCTTATAAAGCGTATCTCCCCAAATCCAGCAAAACCTCCGGCCCTGGAACAGGGACGACACAGGGCTGGGGGCAGCCAAGGAGCCCCTGGTGAGCAGAGAGGGATGCAGAAGGCTGGGAAATATTGCTGAAAAGCAAGGCAGGCATATCTCCTCTAACCAAGGACCAGACAACAGATAAACATCGTGACTAATATGTTCCCCTCGTACTCAACTGCACGAGTCAAGTCTTACTGGAACTGGATATTGCTCCTGGCACGCCGCCATGCAGAGTTTATCACGGCGATTACAAATCTTCTATACAGTGCTATACTGCCTTGCCTTCTACCTCAAAAACAAGGCTATGTTCTCCTGCCTCTAAGAACTCAAAGTACAAGATAAACATTTATTTTTAATTTTTTTTTTTTTTTTTTTAATCTTCAACCAATAACCACGCTGTTCCAGCCCCAGACATTGGCAGAAGCGCAGCCCGAGCGGACACTGGGTACCTGGCACATTCGCCACCTGGTACTCCTGGCTGGGTTTCCGCAGCAAGATTATTCTTTATTTATTTGATCCTGAAGACATTCCGAGCTTTGGGGACAGTTTTATGTTCTCCGCACTCTGTTTGCAGGGTACAAGGCATACACGTGCAGGCAGGTATGAAGTAAAAGCAATTTCATAAGGAAACCCTATGTACCATTGAAAAAAAAAAAGCCACAACAAACAAAAATAGATTTTAAGAGGAAAAATTCATGGTAGGCATCACAGTTGTGCTTAAGGACTTTGCAGCCTGGAAGGACACAAGCTTTAGTCTTGCTTGCTGCAGGGTAGAGAGAGGAGACATTGCCCGTGTGAGCGCTGCTGAAGCGGGGAGAGGAGGGATGCTTGGAAAGAAAACAACCCTGGGGGCTGCTCTCAGAGCCCCTCCAGCACCGCACGGGGCCGCAGGATGGGACCCCAGCTACCACAGGGCACCGAGCACCTCGACCCGGGTGGCAGGAGGCAAATGCAAGCAGATGCTGTGCCGGACACAGCCGAGAGGGTCTGGGCTGTGTACGGGAGATCTGCAGCCTGGGCAGAAGGAAACCTGCCCGGCTCTGCCCCACGGACACTGCCCTGCCCTGGGAAAAGTCCCCGGTAAGAGACGCAGGGACTGAGCCCCGCAGGCAGACCCCCTCCTCGTCACCCCCCTCCTGCCACCAAAGCCACGCTGGGACTCAAGTGCAGCAGAGTGGAGGATGCTCATGTGCTCGCCAGCACCCCGGGACACATCCTGCATCCATCCCTGGTGCGCAGCGGCCACGAGGCTCAGGCTGGCGTGTGCTCACCCGGCTCGGGACGAGGGCGAAAGGCAAATCCAGCTCCTCCGGGGCTGATCTCCGCTTTTGCACTACCCAAAACCACGGTGGCTACTTTCTTAGGCATGAGAAAGTGGAAAATTCAGCCTAAAATACGGGTAATCCAGCAACCCCACAGCACCCTGCCCTCTCCCTGCATGTTCCCAATGAGTACGGATCGATAATCCCTGACCCCAAAAGCAGCACTACGGTTCTCCCAGGTCCCCTGTCCCCAGTGGGATGCGGCAGTGAGGGGAAGATCCCGCTTTAAAACAGGATGCACAGGAGGATGCTGCGCTCCTTCCCTTCCAGGACAGTTTTGCTCTATTTTAATTGCACATAAAATACACTGGGCAAAGCGGGGGGAAAAAAATCTCCGCTCGGGTTTCCAGGAGCAGGTCAGCTGGCTGCAGTCGCTCTTGGATTACAGGGAAAAAAAAGCTGCTGAAGGAACATCACTCCGGTTGCAGCTCTGACTTATTGTTCTCTCGGTGCCTGCAGCGATTTTGTTTTTGAAGAGCTGAGAACAGAGTGTACCGAGTGCGGCTGGCACACGAACTTGATGTGCTGACAGCAATTTGTACTCAGATTAAAAATGGAGAAGGAGGAGGGGTGGGGGGAAAGGTTGTAACAAAAGCTGGAATGCCAGATTTCGACTGCAGCCTGGGTTTTAGGGACCGGAACTGCAAATTAGGGTCTGTAAAACTTAAACCCTATAACAATGCTTTCAGAAGTCCAGACTGGAGATGCTTGCTCCTGGAAGAACGGCTTCTCCCAGACACAATGCACCTCCCAAATACATGGCTGAGATAAACCATCGCTGCCCCCCTGGGTCACAGCCTTGCCCCAGGGAGGACTGCCAAGCCATCCCCACAGCTGCCGTGCTGTCCCCAACACAGTGCCCACCGTAAATAGCACTGCATTTGTTAATTTAAAAAAAAAAAAAAAAAAAAAAAAAAAAAAAGAGCATATTTGCATCCAAAGTTCTCACTGCAAAGCTGCCTGGTGCTGCTTCTCCTTGTTCTCTCCCACTGGGATGTATTTAAGGGTCTCCAGCCCCAGATGTATAGGGACGTAGAGATGCAAATGGATTAAGGGCGCTGGGAGCTGGGAAGGGAGCGGCTGGCACGGCAGGCAGGCTGCCGGCGGGATCAGTGTGGAATTCCCGGTCTCTGCCCCGCGCAGGCAGCGCCGGCTCCGCGGGACAGCCCGACTGGGCATCCCTCTCCACGACCACGACCACACACGCGCTCCCGCTCGTGAGTGTTTGCTCCGATGGACACGTTCATTTGAAAGAGGTAAAGCAGAGCTAACAGGCCGTGGGGCATCAGGTGTGCGAGGAGCCTCATTATTTGGCTCTTTAAGTCCTTTCAGAGAGATGATTCCTGGCTGGGGCCCCCCGCTCCCTGTCTCAGTCCCCTCCAGAGACATTAAAGCATCGTCACATTCCAGAAAACCTCAAGCTGCAAAGGGAACAATCATAGAGGGACCAGGGCTCTTCCTGTCCTCCACACTGGGCACGACCCTGCCTGTAAAACGCTCAGACCTAATCAAAATAAAGAGGAATGGTGGATCTGCGATGACTTCAATTATATTTAGTCTCTGAGTTTAATCTTTGGGGTAGTAGAGCCAGCTTGAAGCTCGGCTCGCGGCTGGCCCCCAGCTAGGATGCTCACCACGGGAGAGGCAGACAGTCGAATCTGAGTCAAAAACTCATTTTTCCTTAAAAGAAAAACTTGTTAGAAGAACCAGACATTTAAGGCGGCGAGCTCTATGAGCTGTCACAGCTCAGATCCAATTTCTTCTTCGCTAAAGGGAGTTTATCTTTGTGTACGGGAGCTCTGAAAGAGAAAAGAAAGTAAATGCCTCCCGTACGGAGTGAGCTCAGTGTCTGTGGCCGAATAGCTCTTGGGAAGGAAAAAAAAATAAAACGAGCCTGGATTCCCCTGTCCAGCCCTGTGAAATGTACGCTCCAGAAATGCAATCAGAACAGGGAGAGCCTGACGGGACCTGAGCTCCTGTTCCTCCCATGTCAGCTGAGACAACCCCGGCCTCGGCAAACCCCTTGCATTAATTTCCTTCCCCCGCCTCCAGCAGCAGCCCTCTGGCCACAGGGGAAGGAAAAAAAAAAGGCTCCATTCTGCAAGAGGTGCGATAAAACCCACCGAAACGACGATCAGCGTTGGAACAAGGAGGCCAAAGAAGCTGCTGAGCGCCTGTGTCGGTGCCCGACACGCTCAGCGAGGGATGCCATCGAGGAAGGATGTCCCGGTTACTGACGCTTTCGAGGCAAGGCAGAGCCGGGGTTTTCGGCAGCCGGCACATCCCGGAGCAGCTTGGACACTGCGAGGGATGCAAAAGGGTTGGGGGAGACGGCAGAGCCCCAAAACCCTGCGGGGGTTTGCTTCCTCCATCCTCCCCGCCCCGGCCGCCGGCGGAGCCGCTCCGGGGCTCACCGGGATGCGTTTTGTCAACACGGCGAAGAAAACAGAGCGCAGGTTATATTCGAGCGGTCGCTCCCTCGTCGCCTGAGGTTTTCCAACCAACCCTCCCCGGCCAGCAGCGCTGGCAGAGCCGCCGCCGGGGCCGTGCCAAAGGGGAGCTCGGAGCAGCCTCCCCGGGCGGGCAGCAAACCGCTGCTCTCCCAGCCCCTCGCCGTCCCCTCCGGCCTCCGGATGGATGGAACCGCATCCCGCCGCGATGCGCAGCCACCTTCAACCCATACGGTGCCAGCAGCTCCTTGCTAGGGAGAAGCAAGCGGGGGCTGCCCTCCAGCCCCCCCCCCACCCAGGGACCAGCACTCACTTTCCACTGTAGCACCTTCGTTAGGGTTGGAATAACCTTCTCCCTTCCTCTTGATCCGCCGGATTATCCCTCCATCTTCAAACAGGTCCTCGCCTTTGAAGTCAAGCAGCTCGACCTAAAAAATAAAATAATAAAGAAAAGGTGGGCAGAGCTCGGGGAGGCGGGGGGAAGGAGAAGAGAAAAACAACAGAAAAGCCACAAAGCAGCAGTTCATCCTCTGGCTGGAGAGCCAAGCCAGCTAATTCTCCATTCAGCTGACGAGCAGAAGTTGCCCATAAAAGCCAGCTCCAAGCCACAGCATAATACACCCGATTTATTAGAAATTGGGACACATCCAGTACCTGAAGTGTAACAGTAAAAATAAGTTTATTAAGCCTGTAAGGGTACAACACGGCTGGTGCTGGAAGATGCTGTGAAAACTGCCCGGGACCAGCGTGGGCAGGAGTTTCCCCTTCATTCTCCAATGGGACCAGCTCCGACCCACGATTTAGTCCCCACTCAACTTGGAAGGACTAACCCTTAATTTAGGACAGACCCATTCCTCCCACCCCACCGCCTTGTCCTGACGAGCCCTGCCCAGCGAGCACACCGTGCCAAAACCTTGACTTTCCTACCGCCCCACAGCACTAATCAGTTTTTAGCACCCATAGGCATTTCCCAGCTGCTTTCTCCTTCCCATGTGCATTTTTAAACCCGGAATTTGCCCGCTCCCCCCCCTCTGGCACCGGGGCTCTCCCCAGCCAGAGGTTCAGTCCCAGCCTCCCAGCTCAGACACACATTTCTGAGAAAACCCTGGCAGCGGTTCCTGGAGCAGAGGGACACGTTTCAGGAATCCAAGCTGGTTTTTGTGTTGGGTTGGTTTTTTTTTTTGTTTTTTTTTTTTATTTCTGAGCTGGCTGGCAAGGCAGAAAGGGAGCGAGAGGGCTCATCCACGCGCCGGCTCGCCGGCATTACTTGCCTCAAAAAAGAGGGTGGCGTTGGAGGGGATTTTGGGGGCACTGCCAGCAGAGCCGTATGCGTACTCGGGTTTGCAGAGCAAGTAGCAGATCTCTCCCTTCTTCATGGTAGCCACCCCGATGTCCCACGCCTTGATTACCTGACCTAGGGGAGAGGCAGATGTCAGGCAGGAGGGAGCAACCGGCAACCCCCAAAAAACCCCAGCCCGGGTGCTCTGAGGATGGCATCCCCCAAAAAAAACACCATCAGAAATCACTTTAAGGCAGGGCTGACACCGTCCATGTGTCCTGCAACAGGGTCCCACCCGCCAAGGATCACCTCGAGCACCCCCACCGACAGACGCCCCGGAGCAGCTCACCCTTGCCCAGGCTGAAGACAAAGGGCTCGTTCCGATCGCGGCTGGAGTCAAATTTTTTACCGTTGGCCAGTTTGCCTTTGTAGTGGACATAAACCTTGTCCCCGATCATGGGGGACTCATCTTCGCTCCCGGGTCGTTTAATGATCTGAGAGAGAGAAACCACCCATGAGAAGGGAGGCCATGGGACAGCTAAGGATGCATATAGAGAGATATACATATATATATATATATATATATATATACACAGGCACATGCATTTTAATAGATACACACACACAATTTTATATACACACACATTTTTATATACACGCACACACACGCATGCATATACATATATATATATACACATGCATGCATATATATAAAAATATATATATACACACACATGCATATACAGCCCAGTGCTGCTCTTAAGCAAAGCAAGGCTCGAGGGGAAGTCATTCAATTTGTCCTCCCATCAGCCCCTAAAAATAAATCCCAAACCAGAGCCATGGTGAGGGAGCAGAGGCCTGCCTGTACTTCGTGGAGGTGTCTGGATAAATACTGCGGTTCAAAACCTGAAGCAAATGAAATTACACTCGCTTTCTGTCTACACACATTTTACTCACAGGGGTGTGTCATTTCACTACTTGCTTCTTGTCAACACTTCTTTTCTTTTTTTCTTTTTTTTTTTTTTTTTTTTGAATGCTACAGCCTGGAACAAGCAGTTCTTGAGCTGAGGATGGAGCAGGGGAGGATGCTATTCTTAGAGGAAAGGTCCTATTCAACTGGAGAAGAGCAAGCGCTGGGGAGCAGAACTATCCAGAAACGGCCCTGAATATGAAAAAGGGGTTGTGGAGCAGACTGGATGACCTCAGTAATGTGTTCTTTCTAATGTCTGTGAGTCACACACAAAAATGCTTTGTGGATTTACAGCTAATAATCTGATTAGGAACACAATAGCAGTGAAATTCATTGAGCAGCCTGAACCCATCAGTCTCAAACACCAATCCATCCTTCTTTATTCCAAGTGAAGCTCATCTCCTTTGCCTTTCAAATAAAAAAAAAAAAAAAAAAAAAATCAGCCCTACAGCCCTGGAAGTACTACATGACCCCAAGGGCTGGGGATGCAGCCCACCGATGTGACCGAGCGTGCACCCCAAAATGCAGAAGGAAGGGCAGGACCCTCCTGGCAGCCCCCCCTCCTCACCTTCAGGACCCCTCGGTCTCGAGCCGGCGTGATGTCCTCCCCGCGCTCGGCGAGAGCCGCCGCTGCCTGCACCTCCCCTTCGCTCTTGGTGCCCTCATCAGTGGTCATGGTCTCCTCGCATAAGCCCCGGACCTGGGGAGACACGGCACACACCCCGTCAGGACCACGGGAGGTGGTGTAAGAGGAAAGGGTTAAAGAAAATAAGCAGCTCGCTCTGCTTCGGGGCCCGGGGCAGGAAGCTTCGAGCACATCTCGAGTGTGCAGAGCGGAAAATCCCTTCCCAGGGGCCACCCAGGCTCCGCTGAACCACAGGGCGCAGGAAACCCCGATGTGTGACGGGGCCAGGGGACAGCCCCTCCGCTTCCCCCGGCCGCAGCGACGGGGATGCTCCCCGAGGTCCCCAGCCTTCAGCTTCAGCCTCCCTAGGTCAACGCTGCACCCCTGGGGAGGCTCCCCTCCGGCAAGAGTTTTACCCCCCCCCAAAAAAAAAAAAAGCACCGGCAGGTAACGCACACGCCAGCAGGCCGGCTCCTGCGACCAGGCAGAACGTGGAAACCCATCTCGGGGTGCTGCACCCCAATCAGGGGGCTCTTCTGCGGCGCTGCTCTGCCGAGCACCCAGTTTGACCCGGGACTAATGCTGGAGCACCCACATCAGCAGACATCGAGGGCCACGGGGAAGCCAGGAGAGATGAAAGTGCTCGTGGGCGAGAAGCAAAGGGCTGATGGCCACCAAGCTTCACCCGTCCCTTCTGGCTCACATGGAGGTGGGCATCCCGGGGGTACAGGTGCTAGAAACTACGCACACCACACTAGCCTTTGCCTTTTGAGTTATTTTATACAGTTCAAGATTATTTTCCACGTGGAATTATCTATTTGTCAGAGACTCCATTATTAGGGAAGCAGCACCTCAACCCCAGGCAAACCTCGCTTTCTCCTGCCCACCAAGAACACTCCAAAAAAAGAGAGCAGGCTCCAAGTCTCGGGCAAGCAAAGCATCACCCTGCATGGAAAGACCTGAACACACACCAAGCATCTTCTCCAAACACTAAAGTAAACCCAACACCAAAAGAATCCCAACTATTTGGCTGGAAAAAGAGAAAATTCTCAGCAAGATTCAAAGAAATTGGAAGGTTTTGGGCAAACTGCTGGAGCACCACGCTCCCAACGTCACCACACGATCAGACGAGGTGCCAGAAAAGCCACATTTTTCGTCAAACACAGCCTTTTTCTAATGGTGCCCGGTGAAAAGAGAATTGCCTATGGTTTGAAAAACATATTTCCTGATGATTTCCTTCAGACCATAAGGCTATTTTGGTAGCCACACTGCTGTGTGACACGTAATCAAGGAAACATGTGACGGAGAATTAGAAAGCGATGGGTTTTTTAAGACATAAACCAGATCTATTAAAGTCACTCCAGTTGCGAAACTTTTCCCACAGTCTTTGGTGTGGAAGCTGATGTTAACCAGCAGGAGAAATCATTCATTCGGGGGATTCAAAAAGAGAAAAGAAAGGATGTTTTCAGCTCCAAGGGCAGATAAGTCGTGCTGCAAGAAGAATTGCGTTCCTCACACCCGGGTGGAAAGGGAAGAGCTGGAGCCCGGCCCCCCCCGGCACAGGAAGCCACCGAGACACAAAGAGCCCTGCAATGGAAGAAGCAAACAGAAAAATAAGGGAACTACTTGCTGCAATGCTCAATCATCACAGTCTTTGGGGTAATATTTAACGAGATTTTGTGTCTGCTCCCTTTCCCCTGCTCTGCTGACATTTCAGAGGGGAACACCTTAAAAAACACCAAAAAAAAAAAAAAAGCAGCTTTGATGGTGAGACTCATCATCTTGTGGGTGTTTATACACTGCAAAACATGCCATCAGTTACTTCGGAAGAAATTTGTTACGATGAGGGTGGTGAAACACTGGAACGTGTCGCCCAGAGAGGTGGTGGATGCCCCATCACTGGAGACATTCACGGTCAGGTTGGACGGGGCTCTGAGCAACCTGATCTCTCTGAAGGTGTCCCTGCTCATGGCAGGGGGCTTGGACTAGATGACTTTTAAAGGTCCCTTCCAACCCAAACCATTCTACGACTCGGGCACTGAGATGGTCTCCAAGCCACCGCGGTCCCTGCTGCCCTGCCACCACCGCGGCCACCCTTTTGGAGGTGTGCAAGGAGGTGGTGGTGCCCACCGTGGCACTGCACACCGGCTCAGGGCTTCCCGGCACAGATCCTGTGCAGCACCGGGGACACAGCATCCATAACCTATTTATTAAGGACCAGGAGGAGCCCGAAAAAAAGGGGAGCAGCTGGCAAAAGAAGAGCCACCTCCTGTGGCAAAACCTCCTGAGGGCCACCAAGCAACCACCACTGGGATGCAGAGGACGGATGGGGAGGTGCTGGCTGTGGCTCGCCGGTTGCTAAATCCCACCAAGATACATCTAAAAATACATCATACGCATCCTTCTCATTATTTTTCTACGTAAGCAATTAGTGGAGTCATCCAGGGAAGCTGGCCAAGGCGAGCAGGAGGGGAGACGCTCTGCGTCAGAAGCAGTGGGAGGGATGGAGCCCACAAGACTGGCTATTAAGATGTGGTCCACATTATGAAAGAGCTTGAGACTTCTCCATCCAGCAAAAACGGCTCCAACTAGGTTAGAGAAAAGACCGCGCCGCTCCCGCTTATCTCTGGTTTGGAGCGACAGAAGGAGGCTGGCTGAGGTCCAAAATCCCAATTAATTTGACACAAACAGTTGTAGGAAAAAAAAAAAATCAACTGCTACTCTCCGAGATTTAAATACCAGGGAGCCGGGGACTGTCGCCGAGAGCCGTGCAAGCTTGCTGGAGGTGCCAGAGCCTCAGTTTTCTCATTGCAGGACCACGTGTGCTCTGGATACAGGGAGGGGATTAATTAATTACCCCATGCAAAAGCCCCTGGGTGTTGTCGACTCCCCAAGCAGACCCTGCTCTCCCGTTGCTGTCAGTCTGTAAGTGAAGGCAGGCTAAACCATCCTCCCTCCTCCAAACACCCACGCTGCTTCCTTTCCCTGGGATGGGTGGGAGGTGGAGAGTGGGTGGGGAAGGGTTGAACCCCCTGGGCTGGGGGGCCCTCCTCCACTGAGGGGTGCAGCACTTCAGCAAAGCAGAAGGGCATTGATGAAAGGCCACGAGAGGGAAGGGATCTCCATGCACAGAGAATAAAAGCAATGGGAAGGTGATTAAAGAAATCCAGAGCACGCCCCAGGAAAGGTGCACACGGATGACGGGGCGGTTTTGCATGTTTGGCGGCAGTTTTGCACAGCTTGATTCCTCCAATTCTGAAGCAGAGACCCTTGCAGGAGCCTGTAAGCCCCCCAAAACACCCCTGCTCGAGCTCCAAGCCCGATGCCGGGGTCTGGTCCATGCCTCCAGCCACCACCCAGGCGCTCGGGGCTGGCCCTGAGCTGCCACCTTCACCCTCCCCAGCCCCTGCGAAAGGGCAAAGTCATTCCTCGCTGCTAAAGGGAAGGGTTTGGGGTTTCCACTTGTTTGCTTTTAATCAGTCCCCGCTCTACCGGATGATCTGAAAATTCAGCATAGCTGTTTCATCTGTAATTTAAGAGCTATAATAAACAAGCTTCAAAATCCAGAGGTTTCGACATCTGGAGAAAATCAATCCTTCAGGCGCAACTCTTTCGGTGTTAATTAATACAAAATATATTAAAGAGCTTCTAGCTGAGCAAACAAGGAGGCTCGTGAGTTCAGGAGACTCCTACACGTGCACGACGCGTGCTTCACTCGGACCAGCACGTCCCAACCCGCAGTGCCGGCACACGCCTGCTCTCAGCCCTGCTAAATTAATATAAACTCCTTGAATTACTCAAAAGCAACAATGGCTGCATCCTTCCTTCTTGCAAATCTGCCGTTTCCCCAAACGCCGTCCTGCACGCTGGCACCAGCAGTTGCAAATAATATTTTTCCCTCCTCCAAAGGGAGAGAGGCATCACAGCGATCGATGCTCACGAGCAAATGATGCCCATGTGCAATTAAGCTGCAGTGGATCTCCACGAGCAATTAAGCTGCAATTAATGCCCATGAGCAATTAAGCGGCCTGTAGCGGGCACAGGGTGCCCAGGCAGGGGTATCCCGCTTTGTCCCCCGTTTTAGCACTCCCATACAGTCAGACCTTAATTCAGCCGCTGCTCCAGAAGAATACATTCCATGATTTTTTTGTCTATTTTTTTTAAAAGCAAGTAAGACAAAAGGTTCTTTTTTCTTTTTAAGCTGGTGTCTTCCCCACCTTCATCCTCCTCCAAGTGCTGCACGTTTTGCAGGCTGCCTGCCAGCAATGCCAGGGCACTGCACGGGCACTTGCAGAAATGCAACGGGCGCATCTGGAAGCCCTCTCCCCTTGGCACACACCTTTCAAGAGACAAAAACTTTCCTCCAGGAGGATGCACGCTGTACAACACCGGCACATGCTGCACAGAAATCCACGCTATAAACCCAAGCCATTTATTTTTACAATCCCTCCTCCATGCAGATGTTGCTATCTTCCAGCCCAGAGAAACAGGAGAAAATTCAGAGCAGAGAATGGGATGCAGATGTGCAACCCCAGGCTGAGGACAGACAGGTATCACACATGCTAGGGTTTCACCCAGCACACGATCCTGAGCCACGTTTCCTAGAAATCGGCATACCAGGAATTTGCCAGCTCCAAATGGAAACTTCATGTCGCAGATCCCTCCCGGAGGCTCACGGGAGGGGAAAGGGAGGGAGGGAAGAGAAAAGCTGGGGAGGGTTTTGAGGGGTCTCACCTTGCCACCATGTGATCGCTGGAGAAGGTTTGAAGGTCCGGGGGGGGTCCGGGGAGGTGTCCACCCAGTGACACAGTGGGGATTTCACACAAATCGCTTGTAAGAAGAGGAAATAAAAGTAAAAATAAAATAATAAAATCCAAACCCACGTGTGCTTTATTCTAAAACAGGATTTAAGAAGAAGGGAGAACTGAGAGAGCAGTTTTAAGCCACAGGCCATGCTCCACCATGGTCAGAAAGGGGTGATAAAAGCAGGGACAAAACCTCCCATGGCAGCTCCTCTGCTCCCTGCAGCCACGGGAAGATGCTTTGACTTGCTGCTGCCATAAACCAACGATTAGCATCTTACCTTCAGCTCAAAAAAATATAGGGGGGAGGGAAATATAAGGGGGGGAAGAAAAAAGGGGGGGAAAGAAAAAAAGGGGGGGAAAGAAAAAAAGGGGGGGAAAGAAAAAAAGGGGGGGAAAGAAAAAAAGGGGGGGAAAGAAAAAAAGGGGGGGAAAGAAAAAAAGGGGGGGAAAGAAAAAAAGGAGGGGAAAGAAAAAAGGGGGGGAAGAAAAAAGGGGGGGGAAAGAAAAAAGGGGGGGAAAGAAAAAAGGGGGGGAAGAAAAAAGGGGGGGGAAGAAAAAAGGGGGGGAGAGAAAAGGGGGGGAGAAAAAAAGGGGGGGAAGAAAAAGGGGGGGAAGAAAAAGGGGAGGGGGAGAAAAAGGGGAGGGGGAGAAAAAGGGGAGGGGGAGAAAAAGGGGAGGGGGAGAAAAAAAGGGGAGGGGGAGAAAAAAAGGGGAGGGGGAGAAAAAAAGGGGAGGGGGAGAAAAAAAGGGGGGGAGAAAAAAAGGGGGGGAGAAAAAAGGGGGGGAGAAAAGGGGGGGAGAAAAAAAGGGGGGAAAAAAGGGGAGGGGGAAAAAAGGGGAGGGGGAAAAAAAGGGGAGGGAGAGAAAAAAAGGGGGGGAGAAAAGGGGGGGAGAAAAGGGGGGGAGAAAAGGGGGGGAGAAAAGGGGGGGGAGAAAAGGGGAGGGAGAAAAGGGGAGGGAGAAAAGGGGAGGGAGAAAAGGGGAGGGAGAAAAGGGGGGGGAGAAAAGGGGAGGGAAATCGGCGGGGGAAAAGGGGGGGGAAAAAGGGGGGGGAAAAAGGGGGGGGAAAAGGGGGGGGGAAGGGGGGGGAAAAGGGGGGGGAAAAAAGGGGGGGGAAAAAAGGGGGGGGAAAAAAGGGGGGGGAAAAAAGGGGGGGGAAAAAAGGGGGGGGAAAAAGGGGGGGGAAAGGGGGGGGAAAGGGGGGGGAAAAAGGGGGGGGAAAGGGGGGGGAAAAAAGGGGGGGGAAAAAGGGGGGGAAAAAGGGGGGGAAAAAAGGGGGGGAAAAAAGGGGGGGAAAAAAGGGGGGGAAAAAAGGGGGGGAAAAAAGGGGGGGAAAAAAGGGGGGGAAAAAAGGGGGGGAAAAAGGGGGGGAAAAAGGGGGGGAAAAAGGGGGGGAAAAAAGGGGGGGAAAAAGGGGGGGAAAAAAGGGGGGGAAAAAAGGGGGGGGAAAAAGGGGGGGAAAAAGGGGGGGAAAAAGGGGGGGAAAAAGGGGGGGAAAAAGGGGGGGAAAAAGGGGGGGGAAAAAGGGGGGGGAAGGGGGGGAAAAGGGGGGGGAAAAAGGGGGGGAAAAAGGGGGGAAAAAAGGGGGGGGAAAAAAGGGGGGGAAAAAAGGGGGGGAAAAAAGGGGGGGAAAAAAGGGGGGGAAAAAAGGGGGGAAAAAAGGGGGGGAAAAATGAGATAGAAAAAATGGGGGGGAAAACAGGGGGGGTAAAAGGCTATATGCTGTCCAACTTTTTTATTGACCGTTGCTGAAAGTCAAGGATGAAAATTAACAGGATGGAAAAATAAGAGCTGACTGCTCTGGGGTTTGTTTTTTAAGACCCACTTAGCACAAAGCGCTTTCACTTCCACAGCACCACAGCAGCCCTAAAAGCTTCGGATTGCAACACGAGAGGGAGTTTCTTTAAAATGCAAAGGTCAGGCTCAAAACCAGCAAATCTAAATGCGCAGGGGGGAGACGTGGGGCCCCGAATCCTGGTGAGCATCACCCCAAATCGAAGAACAACCCAGTTACCACAGCAGCCGGGCTCTCCCCACAATCCCACTGTTGTTTTGCTTCCCCCTTGATCAGGAAAACTACTTTTTTCTCATAAAATACCTACTTACTGAGCAAAGTGTCCCTGAGCAGCAGGAGAGGGAAAGGCCGGAGCAACAACTTTCCCCAGATGAGGATGTTTTAAGACACCTGCAATGCCAGCCTGCGGAGCAGAGACCCAGGGACATGGCATTTAGTCAGTAATAAAATCAGGATTTCTAAGAAAATATGACCTTCTTAAACCCGACATGGCAGCTCCGCATAATCCTCAACTCCACCCTGACACATACGGCTGCACCCAGACACCGAGTGCCATTTCTCACACTCATTCATCACAACTTGAATTAAAAATTAACTACTTTTTAAAAAAAAAAAAAAAAAAAATCTTGGCCACTTGATTTTCCCCCCGTTCCTTTAAAATAAACGGGGAAGCCATAAAATTTATATTATTGCTAGCTGAAAAACACTCACATGGATTGATTTACTTCCTAGCGCGCACGTTGTGCAAGCAGCTAACATCCCGGCGGGCCAGTCATGGCAACTTTTATTCAAACAAAAAAAAAAAAAAACAAAAACAAAAACCAAAACGCAAACAGAGCTGCTTTAATTGCCCAGCACCCTGACGACCCTCCATCACGCCCTGGGTGACCCGGGACTGACTGGGGACCGAAGCGAACTCTCTGGTCTCCTTTTTCCACGGCCGGTTGCTGCTCCCGGGTGAACTCCTGCCACAGAGACCCCGGCACCCCACGGGCACCCCACGGGCACCCCACGGGCACCCCACGGGCATCCCGGTGCCTCCCGCCCCGCGGGGACACCCCGGAGAGGGACGCGGCCACCGATCACCTCCCGAGGACCAGAAGGTCTCAGTGCTCATAACAGAAGAGCGGCAGCAAGGGAAGGTTTTTAAGCAATTTAGAGAATAACAAAGGGAGAAAAGGAAACTACTGCATGTGGCTAACTTAAATACAACGGTATGTGTTCCCGTCACACTTGCTTAATCATTTTGCCTAGCTAATATTTTTAAGCTTCTGAAGTGGTTTTAGTTAAGATCCAAGTCATAACTGATTTTTATTTTTTTAAAATATGTTGAATAAGAGGCTGCCCTCAAGTTTCAGCTGCAGTGAGAGAAACAAGTGAGCAGGACGGCTCGCAGCTCTCTGCCAGAATAAATATTTCAACAGAAAGCAAGATGGGTTCAGCCTGTCTGCACCCTCCGGGAGCAAGGCAAGCGCACCCACACCACCAACATGCAAAAGACTTTCAGAAAGGTGTTGTTTTTTTTTTTTTCACTCAGTTTACAATTAAACCCATTAAAAATAATCTGGCTCTTTTGCTGGTTATCTAGCAAGACACCAGTGAGGAAATGCTTGCTCGTTTTTTTTTTTTTTCAGGTTGCTTCAAAATAAAAAAATCACAGGGATAAAGCTCCTTTGGACTTGATCCTCTTGTGAGCATCCCATCGGCAGCTCGTGGTCCACCCCCTCCAGTGTGGGTACCCAGAGACACAACACCCTCTGCTTTAATGTGAAGAAAAAACAAAACAAAACAAAACAAAACAAAACAAAACAAAACAAAAAAAAAAAGCAAACAAGCACTATATTTTTTTCCCCTTCTTTATTCCAAAAGACAAATGTATACTGGGAAAAGCAAAACCCATAAACATTTATGGGTTGTTGCTCTTCCAAGAGGAGAAGGTGCCAGGGATGGGATGAGGTCGAGGGTTTTACACACCGATATTCTGCAGCTCCTACCCCGCCTGCCCCAAAGCTGTCCCCAGCCCCAGCGAGGATTTCAGCTGCTCCCACCATGAAAATCACGACAAGCCACTGCCACAAGTGGCACAACCCAAAAATACTGGAAAAAAAAACAGGAATGTCAGAGCCACCAGTGAAGCCCCTGCTCTCCATCAGCAGGGAGAGGCACCAGCCCATACCCAGCCCGCTCCTGGGGGGCTGACACAGCCTCGGATGACGATAGAAAAAAAAGAAATAAAAAAATAGTAATAATTAGTGTATAAAAGCTGTTCCACACCTGCCTGAGCTTCTCAGGAGATGGCTGGCAGAGGGGCTGAGCACAGCACCCAAGCAAGCTCAGAGGCCATTCTATACAGACGCTCACATAACAGTGGGGAATGCAATTTCCTAAGGCTTTCATAAATTAGGATTATGTAACTAGAGGGGAAAAAAAATAATAATATAGCCAAGCAGGTTATATAAACCATCTTTAAAAAGTGAGAAAGTGCTTGACATCCCACTACCCACTCCTTGGCACTCTCTCACTGGGTTTTTTGCCATCAAAAATGAGCAGACTCCTTCCATCGTGTCTTCTCCCCTGGTCAAAACAACCAGGGAGAACAGAGCCGGCCAGGCTTTTTGGGACACTGGAAATAAAAATTCCACCTCTGGCTATTAAATGTGAAGTTCCCCTCTCTGTACAGTGCACCCCGGTAAAGCTTGACTGCTCCATGGGCAGCTCAGAGCATCCTCCTGGCAGCAGCTACACCAACACCGAGCAAATTCAATTTTAAGAGACAGCTTGGGGGAACTAAAATAAATACAAAATGGGAATAAACAAGAAACGCCTTGTTTGCCAATTCTGTTCTAATTCAGACTCTTCTCCAAAATAAATTCGACAATTAAACTTGGATTTTATTTTTTTTTTTTAATTTCTAAAAGCATCTCATTGCTTGCAACAGATGAGGGCTTTCTCCAATAAATTTACATCCAGGTGACCCTAAACCGCAACAACCCCTGGCAGTTGAAATGCTGTATTTAATCACTTATTCCCCACGCACAAAGGCTCGGCAGCATCTCCAGAGCCCTGGTGCCAAATCCCAGGGGGGGGATCCCCGACTCGGCATCCAGCATTGCCGCCAGCAATGCCGCACCCCCAGAAATAACCCGGCGCCCGAGACCTTTTTTGAAGCCACGTGTGCACCAACGGTCTATAAATGCCAAATTATATCGGGCAAACGGCAATTCCCGGCATGTTGTGAAACACCAGCCTGTTCCTGTGCCAAATCGGGATTTCTTGGAGAGGACAAAGAAACGCCACGAGCGACCAAACCGAGGGAGGGGGGACCGGGACCGGGGGATGCTGCAAGGGGCCGGGGGCTCAGCCCCAGGGCAGCGGGGGGCGGGGGGGGTCAGGAGGCTTTGGGGACGATGCTGCATCGCTGCTGGGTGACCCTCACCCCCGCCCAGAGGAGTGGAAACGTGCACATGAGCATGCATGTGTGTGCACACACACACATATGTGCATCGCTCGAGGATGGGGAGGGAGCCCACATCCCGCCGGGGCTCCTCGCCGGGATGGGGGCTTGTCCCGGAGGTGATGCTACTCGCGAGGCGGTGCAAACAGCTTCATCGATTTGCTCGGTTTATTGAATTATGTGATTAAATTTAACATAAAAAGTACTTCAAATGGGAATACTTTTAACGAGGCTAATTTTCTTTCTAAGAGCGATACTACTATTTACACAGACGGGACATCACAGGCAGAAGATGATTTAATTGCGGTCCCTCATCATCCCACCTCTTTACTGCTGACAGTTACTTTACTACTATTTTCCTAATTTTCAATACACTCACTTGCAAAATCAGAAATCCTTATTTCAGTCACAATTACTAATTACAGAAAAAGCTCGTCAGCTCTGTGAGTTACATGAACAGCTTATACATTAGATCACTCATGGCCATTTCTTTATGCCCACAAACATACAGAATTAAAATAAAAAAACCCTTGCTAAGTAATTTAATATTTCCATGCGATATGCATGAGATCAGTACAAGTTCCGCAGCTCCCTCAAGGCACTGTAAGAACTTTATATAAATATATATAACTGAGAGCGAATATAAAATAAAGTATTAAATAGTATAATAGTATAAATAACTGAAAATAAATTATTCTCCAAATATTTTACAGACTATTTCCCCCCCAGAGCCAGCCCGGGGAGCTGTGGCCAGACAGAGTGGGGTCTTGGTGCTGAGCACCTCCAGCCTTGCAGCAAACTTTCTCCTTCTGTAAGCCAGTAATTAAAACACACCTAATTACACAGAGTGATGTTCTTGGAGGACACAGTTTGTTTTTTCCTTGGGAACAGTCCTTATTTTCTGGCTCGTCCCAGCAGGAAGATGCTCTAACAGTGCTGGGAAAGAACCTCAACATAATTCAAGCATGTGCTGGGCAAACACAGCCTTGGGAAGCTATGATTATTTGCTTTTATTTAAAAAAAAAAAAAAAGAAGAAAAAAAAAAATAACGGCACAAGCTGTCATCCCAGCAGACAGCTCTGCTCCGGGCAGGACGGACATCGTGAGCAGCCCGCACCGTGCCAGCCTCCCCCCCGAGCCCCCCCAGCACCAGTCCCGCTCCATCCTCCAAACCCAAAACCACCAGAGAGGCCACATGCCACCGTCCTTCCCCGCGCGTTGTGGCAGAAGTGGTACCTTCACCACCAATTCCCCAGAAATCTGCCTTTTTTTTTTTTTTTTTTTTTTCCTTTTTCATGCCACCACGCGTTTTCTCCAGCACAAGCCCCACCTGCTTTATCATCCCAAACTCCCCGAGACACCCCTGGCCACCCCTTCCCCTGCCAGCACCTCACCACCTTGGCTCCTGAGAGCACCCAGCTCCCTCATCTTCCTCCTCCTCCATCACACGGGTTGCTGCCATCACCCACCCCACCATGGGGCCGAGGACCTGCACCACCCCGAGGGACCCCAGCACCTCCCCAAGGGACCCCAGCACCTCCTTGAGAGACCCCAGCACCTCCTCAAGGGACCCCAGCACCACCCCGAGGGACCCCAGCCCCCACCTTTGGGCTTCAAAACTCTCAGCACCACTGGAAAGTTATTCCTGCTCAGCCCCACACTCCCTGTTAACCCTTCACCAGTGGCAGCCGTTGTTCCCTCTGCTTCAGTGGAATTTCTGTGCCCCCCCCCCAGCAGTTTTGTCCCATCTCTAGGGTGCCAGGTTGGAATTAAAACCTGAGCATCTCCGAGTCACAGCATCACCGCGTGACCCAAACCCACCACACCTTTGGGAAAACAGCCCATAAAAGTCAGATATAGGCTCTGGCAGACAGATTTAATGATTTTCTTCCCCCCAGCCCTTTGCAGCACAGGGAGGGATGCGGGAGGGATGCAGCTTCCCCACATGTTAAAGGAAGGAGTGATTTGTGCTTTCAACTTTCCATTTTGAATTTGTAATCCCAGTTTCCAGGCTGGATTTGATGCCTCGGTGATGTCCCAGTTTAACAGCTCGTTATGGAGAGACACCATTTCAAATCTACCTTTAAAAACCTAAAGTACCAGCTCCTGAGTTTTTTGGTTTGGGTGGTTTTTTTAATTTTTCAAATTTTTTTTTTCACCAGCAGCAGTGTGATCCTGTTTGCTCTGCACAGCGAGGACAGAAACACGGCTGCAGCATCGGAGCCTCAGCTGGGGACACACTGATGATGGACATATATATCCCCCACGAGCTCTTATAGCTCATCGTGTAAAATACTCTTTCCTGATAAGAGCAAGATCACTCAAACGTGCATTTCAAAACCAGAAGCTTTGAAAGAGATTTTGTGCCCAGAGAGGAGGGAAAAATAGCAGAAGCTTAAAAAAATATTCACATTTACCTTGTGCAATCACTTATACATACTGTCAATGAAACTATGTATTTATGCATCCAGCCCATAGGGTATCTCTGGTAGGTGGCACTGGAGGTAACCTCTGAGCACAGGAGCCCCGTTTGGGGAGGGAAAGTGGGGAAAAAGAAAAATCCCTTCCCTCGAGAGCTGTCCCACTGGCACAAAGGGCGGGACACCCACCCCCACCCGCTGTGACCCCATCCCGCCAAGGCCACCTCATCCCCTGCCCCCATCCCAGTGCACCCCAGTGTCCCCAGCAACGCGCAGGTACCTCTGTATCAACTCCCCCCCCCCCGCACATCCCCTGCACTGGTGGGGGGGGGGGTGTCTGTGGGGTGGGGACCCCCATCCTCTCCCCACCCCACAGCATCAGCTGGGGGCACCATCCCCCTTCCCACACGACATGAGCCCCACGCAGGACCCCGATTCCCCCCATACAGCCCCAGGCAGGGTCCACCAGCCCCACGCACGCCCCTCCCCAACCCCCACACACCCCACACCCCACCCCCCGCCCCGAGACCTACGGTATTTCCCCAGCCCCACTCCCACCCCCACCCATCCAACAGACTCCCCACAGAACCGCGCAACCCCACGCAGGGACACCCCCCCCCAGCCCCACGCAGGGACACACCCCCCCCCCCCCAGCCCCACGCAGGACCCACCTGCCGCCGCCCCACTCGCCGCCGCCGCCGGGCTCCGAGTGGCCCCGGGCACCCGCGCCGGCCGAGCCTCCCCCCACCCCGGCCGCCGCGCCCCGCCTTCCCGCCCTCTGCCTATTGGCCTCTCCGCCTGCCCGTCTCGGCGACGGCGCCCGCTCCCGCCTTCTCATTGGCTCGCGTGGCGGCGGTATGCAAATCGGAGAGTTCGCCCCGCCCCTGGAGCACCGCCCCGCCCCGCCGCACTTGCCGGGGGCAGCGGCGGCCGAGCCGGGGTGGGGAGGGGGGGGATCGGGCCCGGTGATGCCCCGGGGGGGTCCCCGGCTCCGGGTGATGCCCCGGGGGGGGGGTCTCGACCCCATGCAATGCCCCGGGGTATTTTGCAGTGCCCCGGGGTAGGGGGAGTTTCTGGCCTCAGGGTCCCCCTGAAATACCCTGGGGGGTGGTTCCTGACCCCATGCAATGCCCTGGGGAGGGGGGGGGGGAGCGTTTGGCCCCGGGGGGGAAGAAGGGGGGTCCCGACCCCATGCAATGCCCAGGACCCCCCTGCAATGCCCCAGGGTGGTTCCCGGCCCCATGCATTGCCCTGGGGCCTTTTGCAGTGCCCCGGGGGGGTGTGGGGGGGTCCTGGCCCCAAGGTCCCCGTGCAATGCCCTGGGGAGGGGTGTTCCTGGCCCCAGCGCCTCCCTGAAATGCTTCGGGGGGGTCCCAGCCCCATGCAATGCCCAGGGCCACCCTGCAATGCCCAGAGGGGAGTTCCTGGCCCCAGGGCCCTGCTAAAATGCCCCGGGGGGGGTCCCAGCCCCATGCAATGCCCAGAGGGGGGGTTCCTGGCCCCATGCAATGCCCTGGGATGTTGCTTGGCCCAGTACAATGCCCCCGGGGGGGGGGGGCAGGCGTCAGCTCCCTTCACAGCCCCAAGGACACCTCGGCCCCACGCAGCGCTCCAAGGTTCCCCCAGCCCTGAGCAGTGACCCTGGGGGGGGGGTGGGGGTGGCACCTTTGTGCACCCCACATCCCCCCCCTCCCACCAAGGACACCCCAGCCCCACGACCAACCCGCCCTCTGCAATGCCTCGGAGGTGCCCCATCCCCATTGCAGCACCCCACAGGTACCCCAACCCCCTGCGACCTCCTGGGGGGGTGTTAAGGGAAATATCACACTGGAGAGCAAATAACAGTTTCCCACAGCTGGAGACAGAGAGACGCGGGTTTGGAGGACACGCCGGCTGCTGGGACACGCAGAAATGTTCCCGTTCAGTACAGAGATAAGATTTTTGTTAAGAGCTGCCTCAAAATACCCCCCGAGATTAGAAATAACGTGCATTTGCAATTAAACATCCGATCGCTGCTTGTGCACGTTCAGCTAATTGCAGTGCCTGAGCCAAGAAGGGCAAAAAAAAAAAAAAAAAAGCTGGGGGGAGTGGATCACTGAGCAGATTTAAAAAGTGGCATCTCTGAGTGTTTTTATAAAGTGTTCATTTTTACCAGGCTTGTGTTGGAGCTGGGGCTCACAGCTCCCAACCTGCGCCCTGATTCATGTGTGTTGATCCAATAAACCCCGCCGGGTCGGGCTTCAGGCAGCACTGCCTTGGTGGATGCTTGCTCCCAGGTCTGCTCTTTGATGCCAATATTTGATTTTCCCAGCTGTAATTTAGACACCGATGGCACTCATTGGAAATACGGAGTTAAAATTAAAGCTTACTTTAGAAAAGAAAGATTCATGATGTTTAATTTTTCCCTCTCTAAAATAACCCAGGTGAATCTCGCATTTTGGTTTTAAACATTTCCTGCTCAGCCTCCAAGAGCTTTAAATTTCCATTTACCAAATAAATATTGTGGGTTTCCAGTATCAGGAATCCTGCAGCTTAATTTTGTGCAGGCCCCTTAGATAACACCCAAGCCCTCAAAAATCCCATCAGTCCAGCCTGGTGCCCTTGCCCCACAGAAATGATAAATTTGTTTGTTTGCATAGGAAAAAAAAAGCAGCAAAATACATGGAAAGAAAGCACCAGAGTGGGTTTTTTTTTAAAAGACATCTTCCAAATCACTGCGATAGCAGTGCCAAACCTCCCAGCTCACTCTGCTTTCTTGGGTGGTGGGATGCTTGAAGCCCCCTCACCCTGATGCCAGGTTCTTCCCCGTCCCCCCCCATCCCTGTAACACAACCTGGAGGAAATCTGCTCCATAAATAATCCCGGGCAGCTTCGGGGCGGCTGCCAGGGGCACTGCTTGTTCCCCCTCGCCATCCAGCTGGCCACACATGTCCTGCCCCAGCCCTGCGCCCACTGCGCAGCCGTCACCCAGCCCCAAAAGGATGAAGGGTCTTGGGGGAAAGCCTTGCCCCCCACCAGAACCAGGGAACAAAACCTGGAGCCCCCCCCTTTGCTGGGGATGTCTTTCCTTGTGCCGGCCCCAGAGCACCTTGTGTGATGTGAGACGGGCAGCGGCTGAAAAGAAAAGAAGAATTTGAATAAAATAGGGGGTATTTTTATTCATCCTTGTCTTCTGATAAAAATAACTGACGTTAATCTGCCTTGAGAGCGCGGGGAGGAGAGGCGTCCCTCCGCCTTGGCTTCACATCTAAAAGCCACTTCAGTGAATCTTTCGAGCACGTTGGAAAGCGGAGGAAATGGGTTTTCTCCCAGTTTCCTTCCGCATGTGACAGCACAAACCGCTGGCCCCGGGCGAATGACCCAGGCGGGATGCTTGTCCTCCTGAGGGGACCAAATCCATCCTTCTTCACCCCGGTACCCCGATACCCACCCGCTGCCCGTTTTGGGGAGCAAAGCAGCATTTTGCAAGCCGGTGATGCTGTGGCCCCACTGTCCTGCACCCCCCCATCCCCCCCCCACCCCGTTCCCCCAGCACGTGCACCCCTCCAAGGGCCCGGTTTGTCACCGGACAGGGGGTGCAGCGTGGCGGGAGCCGGGTGTTTATGGGAGGTGCAGCCGGGTGTTGCACAACAGGCAGCAGAGCACGGGGGGGGGGGGGACAGCCTGTCCTCGCCGCCGGCTGTAGGTGCAGCTGCACCAGCGGCAGGGAGGGACGGTGGGGACATGGGGGGGGGGCATGGGGGGGTGGGGGCAGCAGGGCAAGACCACCCTCTCGGTGCACCTGGGGAGTGCAAAGCAGCTGGTAAACTGCTTTCTGCATGAAATCATCTCCCACCCCTCAAAAAAAAAACCCAAACCCCCTGTCCTACCGGAGGGGCTGCGGGAGGGATGCTGCATGTCGATGTGGAGAGTGGCCGGCGGCGAGTGGCGGGATCCCGGCCGGAGCGATCCCTCCTCTGGCCATGACCCCCCTCGCTTTGCTGGGACTCACAGCTCCTGCGATGGTTTTTTTACCGGCCGAGGGGGCCCAGGCGTCTCCGAAACGGAGAGGGACACCCCCGCAGCAGCCCCCTGCGCCCTCGCAGGCCCCGTCCCGCAGCCTGGCCAGGGCTGGCCCTTTCCCCACGCATTTCCAATCCATAAATTTCCGGGTTGCGATCCGAACGCCGGTCCCCGTTATACAAAAAAAAAAAAAAAAAAAAAACCTCCTGCAAGCAGGCGGGGGTACCTCCAGCCAGAGGCTTTGCCGGGGCTGGATCCATCCCCGAACCCCCCACCTGCCCCACGGCGCTTCCCCTCGACACCGGGGACAGCTTTTACCTGCTGAAAGGCCACAAATATTTTCCCCGATTATTTCCCCCCGTGGGGAAAAAGGGGAAAAAATCCCCGCACCCCCAGCTGGAGATGAGTGCGTGGGGGGAGTCGGGCAGGGTCCAGGCCCCCCCCCAGCCCCACCGGAGATCCTACCCTGCACAAGTGACGGCAGGATGCAGCGGGGCCGGAGCGGGGAGGATAAATAAAGTCCGGCTTTGCTGTCCTGGCCTGGGGCCACTTCTAACACAAAGTACATTCCGGTCTGGACGTAACGAACTGTACCAGCCTCTGCCGGGGCGGGCGGGTGACTGGGGGCGGCTGGGGCTCCCCGCCTGCCCCACTGGGATGGGGGTGTCAGGGGGAGTGTGTGGGGGGGTGCAAGCTGGCACCTCTCTCCCGTGTTGGCGGAGGGTGCAGCACCCCCGGGGGGGGTTGCTCAGCAGAGAGGCTGCGCCGTGCGAGGGGGATGCTCCTGGAATGGAGGTGCAATTGGGGATCGGCACCCCAAAAACCCCCAGGGTGCCCTAATGCTCGTTGGGTGCCTGGGGAGCCCCTCGGAGAGGGGGGGTGGGGGCACACGCATGCACAAGCATGACTCGGGCCGGTGCAACGGTTGCATCCTCCCTGCCAAAAAAAAAAATCCCACCCTGCAGCTCCCAGGTTTTTTTGCTCCCGGCTGCTGCATCGCCAACCCCGTGAAGCTCATGCAGGGAGCCCCGGGGGGGGGGGGGGCGCCGGGCCCTGCCCCTGCCGGGAGCAGCACCGGGCGGGCGGGCTGCCAGGACCCGGCGTGGGGACGCGATGTACCGGCCGCGGGAGCGCCGGGAACAGCCTGACTCAGCACCCGCGGCGGTGGGGGGGGAGAGAAACGGCTCCGCAGGGCCCTGCCGGGGGGGCGGGGGCTGCCTGCGAGGGGGCTGCCCGAAGGGGTTTGGGGGGGGGGGGGGCGCTGCTGGCTGCCTCCGGCCGTGCAGGCGGGAAACCCCCTCGCTGCTGCTGGTGAGACCCGCTGGCTGGGGGGGGAATGGTGTGGCCACCAGTATCACCCACCCAACCCACCCGCACCCCCCACCCCCCCCCCCAGCATGCCCCCCAGCATCACTCCCTGCATTGCCCCCCTGCATTCGTCTCAGCATCCCCCCCCCGCACTCCCCCCAGCATCCCCCTCAGCATGCTCCCCTGCATTGCCCCCCAGTATCCCCCTTCTGCATCCCTCCCTGAATCACCCCCAGAATCCCCCCCCCTGCATCCCCCCCTCTATTTCCCCCTCCATCACCCCCCAGCATACCCCCCCTACATCGCCCTTTGTATTCCCCCCCTGCCTCCCCCCCCTCGATCACCCCCCAGCATTCCTCCCCCTACATACCCTCTGCATCCCCCCCTGCATCACCCCCCAACATCACCCCTGGCACCCCCACCATCATCCCCCCTCCCAGCACCCCCCCCAACATCCCTTTCAGCATCCCCCCCAGCATCCCCCCACCCCAACACCCCCCCAGTATCCCCCCTGCATTTCCCTCCCACCCCCAGTGCTGGCCCGCTCTCCCAGCCCAGTTCACCAAGCATTTCAGGGAATTTAATGCTAAAAATACTCAACAAGGGAGAATCCCAGCTGGGGAGAGCCACCACCCCCCCCCCCAAACCCAGCTGTTGCAGAGCACCCAGCCCCCAGCCCTCCTTAGGCTGACTCAGCCCATCAGCCCCCCCTCGCCCTCCCCACCTCCCCGTATTGCACTCATTAATTCTTCCAGCAGCCCAAATAATTCAGCTGGAGGATTTTTCCACTTGTGCCCTGCTGGAAAGCATCAGGAGGGGTTCATGGAGGTGCGTGGGGTGCCTGGGTGTCCCTCAGGGCCACCTCTGTGTCCCCATGTCCCACCTGTAACCTCCACTACTGCCCTGAGCTGGGCAGTCCTCAGCCCTGGGCTGCTCTGGCTTGGGGGAGCATCCTCGAGGGACCCCAACCCTGCCATACTGCCAGCCCCAAAGCCAACCCTGAGCATGGAGGAGGGATGGGGACCCCCGCACCAGATTTTGGGGCCTGTGGGGATGTGGTTTGCCCAGAGCCAGTCCCTGCCCTCCGGGTCCTTCCTCTCTTCCAACCCTGGGGAAAAACATCAGAGAGGAAAAACAGGAGCATCTGATATTATTCCCTCCATCACATGCGAAAGCAAAGCCGGGGAGGTCGGGAAAAATCTTCAACAATTGGTTTTGGCAAGAAGAGGCAAACCAGAGCTTTTCATGAATTTTTTTTTTTTTTTTTTTTTTTTGTTGTTGCTAGAAAGGTTGCTTTTCCTCCAGCAAGAGCTTGAAGAACAGCTTCTTGCCAGCTCCATCCCTAAACCATCTCCCCAGAACAGTACAAACCAGGCCCAGTTTTAGGAAAACCCATCAGCGAGTCATAGGATCAGGCCCACCCCCCATTCCCTGGGGGGCTGCAGCTGGGTGCGTGGGGGGTCTGCACCCTGTTGTGCCCCCCAGCTCGGACCTGCCGTGGGGGCTGTGCAGCTGCAGGTGCTGGTTGAGGTGTCCCACCTCAGCACGGCGCGGTGAGGGCAAACTGGCGCATCTCCCCCCGGGGATTTGGGGTTCCCCGAGCCCCCCGGTGCTGGCTGGGGTGTCCCACACCCCGCAGGGACGGGCTTCATCCCCGCAGCTCCCGCCTCGCAAATTCAGTGGCCACCTCCAGCCGAAAGCCACCCTGGTCAAGAGACACCCCGAGAGGGGCCACTGTCCCCCTCAGATGCACCGGCCACCACCTTGCCCGTGCCCTGACTGAAATCGGGGGGAAAAACTCATCCAGAGGGGGAAAAAAAGAAAACCCAGCTCCAAAAACAAACAGGCAGCCCCAGATGCCTCTGGGCGCCCCTAAACACCTCTAAGGCACCCCCAAATGCTTCTGTGCACCCCCAGATGCCTCCGGGCAGCCCCTCGGGCTCTTGCCTGTAGCACAGACACCCCCAGCACCCTCCAACCCCCGTGAGACCCCCCCCGACTCTGTGACAGGATCAGGCCCCTGCGTGATACCAGTCTGCAGCAAACTGGGGGGTGGGGAAAGAATCAGGCTGTGCCTGGGGTCTGCCCCACCCCCCAAATCGCTGCCCCAAGATGGGTGCTACGGGGCTGCTCTGTGGGGGTTGGGGGCACCTCAGCCCCCCACCAAGAAGTATTTACCCCACCCCCGGGGTCTGGCAGCCCCCCTGTCATGGGGCGAAGATTGCAGGAGCAAACACTCCACACACACCCCCCCCGGACCCCATTTTTCTTCAGGTTTTTGGTGGGGTGGGGAGGGTGCTCCCTGTTTGGAGCGGCGGGGGGTGTGTGTGTCTTTGCTGGGGGTGTCTGCAAGGATGGGCATCAGGTGGGCACCCCACTGGAGACCCCCCCTGCAGCCACAGCTTGTGATGGTACAGGGTGGGGGGAGAGTGGTGAATTGGGGGGTGGGGGGACACGCCAGGATGGGCAGAGAAGGAGCTTCAACGGCATCTTTGAAGAAATAATAATAATAATAATTTAAAAAAAATAATAAAAAAATAAATTAATAAGCAGAAGAGCAAAAGGCAGAGTTTTGCAGAAAAAAGGGTTTAAAGCACCGCGGAGGAGAAGAGGTGAAGGCCGAGGGCTGGCGGAAAGGGGGGGGGAAGAGAGAGGGAGGAGGGAGGTTGGGGAGAGGGAGCGCGGCTGTGCGAGAACATCCTGTACCCTCCTGGTAAAAACAGCACAGGCGGGGGGGGGGGGGGCACCAGGGGGGGCAGAAAATCTTCCCTTCCCCCCCCTCCGATGTAAAGGGGGGGGGCACTGGGGGTACCCCATGGGTGAGCAGGCAGGGATTGGGGTGTGCAGTGGGGTGTAGCTGTGGGGATGGGGTGAGACTTGGGGGGCAGGGGGGACTTGGGTAACACCCCCCCCCCCCCTTGCAATGCTCCTTTGGCTTGTACTCCTCTTCGTCGCTTTTTAGTGGGGGGGGGGGGGGGGGAGACGCTGTGCAAAGCAGGGTGGGAGGAAGGGGCACCCCAATGCTTGCACCCCTCCATCACCCAGGGTGAAGTGAGGTCCCCAGTGGGGGGGGGGGGTGTGGGGTGTGTCCCCCCCGTGTCCCCTACCCCCAGCTCCAGACGGGGGGACACACACATGACACGGGGGGATCCCCCCCCCTTCACTGGGGACCTTGCTGCAGCACAAACTGCCCACAGGAAGATGCCCTCTTCACACCCCCCCTCCCAGCTCAGGGTGCCCCCACCCTGGTGGCCCCCCCCCCCCCCCCGTCCCTGGGGCTGGCAGCACCCCACAAGCGCCGGGGGCCCCTTCCTGTGTTTGTTAAGACGCCGTGAGTCAGGCGTCTGGTTTTCGGTTTAAGCCAATATTTACCAGCTGAGAGCTGCCAAAATAAAGCCGCCGCTTCACCAGTAAATATAGGGCCGAGATGGGGGGGGACACACAGGCACACACACGTTCATATGCGTGTGTGCCCCCCCTCCAGCACAGCCACCCCCTTCTTACCTCTCCGGTGCCCCCATCCTCTTCCTGCCAACATAGGGACACCCTAAAAATGGGGATACCCCAAAATCCCCACCATACACACCAGGAGTTGGCCTAGGTTGCCCCCCCCCCCAATATCCCCCCCCTCCAGGGAAGGGGTGACCCCCAAAGCAGGGCTCAAGGGGTGTCAGGGCTGTGGGGCTGGGTGCATTTCAGCACCCCCCCGAGGCTGAGGTGCCCCTGAGGGGGGGGGGGGTCCCTGCTGGGCTGGGGGGGGGGGGGGGGTCACCAGGGCTGGGGGGGGTCCCAGGCTGTGGGCACGCTGCGGCTGCCCTCTGCTGGTCCCAGCGCCCGGGTGCTGGCCACATCCTGCCCGTGCCAGGGATGCAAAGCACCAGGCGAGGCTGAGCCTGGGCAGGCAGGGCTCCCGGTACCCCCATTCTGGGTTCTGGGTGACGCCAGTCTCTCCAGGGTGCTCCCTGCTGGTGTGGAACGGCGCGTGTGGGGCTGAGGACCCCACGCAGATGGTGAGGGCGGGGAGACACCCCGTGTCCCCTGTCCCGTGTCCCCTCGCTCTGCCCCGGGGAGGGGGGGGGTGTCTGTCGGCCGCAGGAGGGGGGCTGCTCTCCCTGTCCCCATCCCCAGCTCCCCCCTCCTCCGGGCCTCGCCCCGCACACGTGAGGACATGGACCTGGTGGCCTCCTGCCGCGACCACCACGAGGACACCAAGACCCTCAACGCTTTTGTCAACCCCCCCCCCCCCCCAGTTTAAAACTAAAATCCGGGTCAGCGCTTTCCCCTCTTGCAGCTCTGCTGAGCCAGGCGGGCAAGGGCTTGCGGGTCCCTGCCCCATCCCCACACTGCCCCCCATGTCCCCCCCCCACAGTGCGGATCCCCCCCACCAGCCCTGCCACCCTCCCAGCCGTGTCCACGGTGTTTCTGTGGGTGCAGATCCTCCAGCTGCTGGTCACCCTTGTCTTGGAAAGAAAGTTTCCTGCAGGACATCCTTAGCTGTCCAGTACAGCCCCCAGGCCTCGTGGCCCCCCACCCCACGGTGTGCCGGGCTGCTGTGGGGTGCTCAGCCCCTTGGGGTGATGGGGAGCATCTCTGTGGGTGCCTGGTGTTCGTTCTGCCCCCAGGGATAGGACACATGGGGTTAAGACCGCACCAGAGAAGCCATGACCCCCCCTCTCTGGTGACCCCCTCTCCTCCTTCTGCCCCCTCAGCTCTACCAGGCGGTTCCCTCCTTTTTTTCACCCCCACGCAGCACGTCTGTGCCCCCTCCCCATGCCCAAACCTACGGCTGGGCATCACCCCCCCACAGTCCACCCTGCCGGGGGCAGAGTTAAGGGGATTTGCTGCCTCTCTGCCAGCCGGGGCTGCTCCCAGCATCGCCTCACCCCAGGTCCATCCCGAATTCCCAAAGCTCCTGCGCATCTTGCAGCTGGAGAAGCTGCTCCGGGAGATGGTGGTGGAGGTGCTGCACGAGGGGCCCCCGTGGGGTGCACAACCACTGCCCGTACCAGCTCCTTTTCGGGGAGGACTCCCACCCGGCCGACCACCTCCTGGCTGCCTCTGCCCACCCCGAGGAAGAGGAGCAGGGTCGTCCAGAGCCCACAGCACAGCACGGAGGGGGCAGACACGGCCCCCAGCACCCACAGCTTCGACACCACCTGCAAGTCCCTCTTCTCCCGTGACAAAGTTTTTCCAGGGGACGTTTCCAACCAGAGCAGCTGCAGCAGCAAATGAACCGAGTCCGGCACAACCCGAAACGGCTCCCTCAGATCCTGGGGCTGCTGCATCTTCCCTTCCCCTCCACCCCCTTTGCTAACGCTCCCCCCAAGGCTCCCTGCTGGCCCAAATTATTAGACAATTGCATATGATGTGCATGTATAGGTTAAGCCATCGTGTTCCTGCAGCTTTTTCCAGGACCCTCTGGCCCTGTTGCCCCCGTCCTGGGCGGGAGGGACGCGTCGAGTGAAAACGCCGGCTTGCAGCTCGGCAGAAGATGCTCTTTACTCGACCCCCCCCTGCAGCCGGGGCAGCGCAGGCAGGTCTGGGCATTCCTGAGGAGAGGGAAAAGCAGGGTGCCAGGGACAGCATGGGGGGTCACCGGAGGTGGGGGGGGGGGATCTCCTCCTTCACCACAACCCGCCGGAGCTCCGTGGGTCCTTGCAGATGCCAAAGTCACTGTTGGTGATGGAGCCCACGATGGTTTTATCAGCGTCGCAGGTCAAGCCGCTCTCGCAGGGACACTTGTAGTAGACCCCATAGATGCTCTGGGGGGAAGCAAGGCACGGTGCAGCGCGGGGGAAGCGTCCCTGTCCCTGTCGTGTGTGTCCCCCCCCCCCGGGAGCGGGGCAGCACGTACCTTCGGGGAGCACGCCTGGGACTCGGCCGCCTTCGGCGCGCATCGGGCCAGGCTCAGGCCGCTGACGCGGTGGCAGCAGCCGCTCTTGCACTGGGCGCTCTGCAGACACAGCTCCCCGGTGTCCTGCGCCGCGGGGCAGGGCCTGAGCACCAGCTCCTTCTCTGTGTTGTGTGTGTGTGTCGTGTCCCCCCCCCCATTAACCCCCTCCAGCCGGGGTTTGGGTGGATATTCGGACACCAGCGCTGCCTCAGCACGCCTGAGCCTCCTGCCCCGCAGCATTTCCTTACTCTGGCCCAAAACACCACCCGCTGAAGTGCTGGTTTTCTGCCAGGCTCGTGGGAACGGGGCTGAGATACCGCAGGGGAAGCATCCCCCCTCCCCATTCCCTGCGAGCCCCCCCTGGGAGGGGGTCCTCACTGGTGCAGACAGCCGAGAGCTTCAATCCCATCCACTTTCAGGCGCCCCTGTCCCTTCACATAGCTGCTTTCACAGGCTCTGAGATCCCTCACAACCCTGGAAAACCCAGCACGCCATCCCCACTTGCCTCAGTTTCCCCAGCTGCAATAAATAAGCAATAAATAAGCTGCTCTCAGCCCGGGGCTCCCCCAGTGTAGCTGCTGCCAGTGACCAAAGCACCACAGACCCCTCCAACCCTCCCAGCGCAGAACTCGGGGCATCCCCCGGCTGCAGCAAGGACGGGATTAGTCTCCTTCTTACCAAGTTGAAGATGAGCCCTCGCTCGTGCGGCGCGGGCAGGGCCGGGGCCAGGAGCAGCAGCAGGGCCAGGAGCAGGCGGAGGGGCAGCGCGTTGGCCATGGTGGGCTCGCTCGTGCCTCCGCCACGGGGCCGCCGGGCGCTTTATAGCCGGCGTCTCCACCAGCTGACCCGGCTGCTCCTATCACACCCCAACCCGTGGCACTGGGGCAGCGCCGCGACACCCCGCCCGGGGCAGGAAAACAGCGATGCCCACGCTGCCAGGCGGTGCCACGATGGGGACGTCTCACCCCGTCCCCGGGTGACTGTCCCACGCCAGTGATGCCAACCTGCCCTTCGGCAGCTCCTCTGGCCAAAGCCAACGCGAAGGAACGGCGCTCCTGCGCTTCCCCCCCCCCGAGGGGATTTCCAGTCCTCCCTCCTCTTCTTCACCCCGGCTGCAGGGAGCCGCGGAGCTGGGGCCTCTCCGAGACCCTCCTCGCTGGGCGCTGCGGATGGGTTTATGGGCAAAGCGAGAGCCGGTGTCACGGCAGGAGCTCTGCTCCGTGGGGAAAGCGCCCACCCCAGATCCTCCACCACGTGAACGTTGTGACCACAGACACCAAGAAACCCTCTCAAGAAAGCCCAAAGTGTGGCAGGAGCAAGTCCACCCCCCCTGCCAGCATCCCGCCGGCCTCCCTCGGTGCTCCAGAGCCTGTCGCTGTCCCCATCCCGCGGGCCACCACTGCACCATGCCCTGCCAGATATTTGCTCTGCATTTCAGGGCTTGGGGAGGGGGGGATGTGGCTGATGAAAGGAAAACAGCCCTGGGAACGGCAACAGCTTTTCACGCCCGCCTTGGCCCCGCTGCTCTCGGCAATGATTAACGCCCAGGCAGCCCCGGCTGTCGGTGGCCGCGGGGGTGACGTTGAGCTGCAGGGTGACCGTCACGCTGGCACGTGGCATCCAGGCCCCGCGGTGGGAGCTAAGCCTCTGCGGTCCCTCGGGACGTGGGGCAGACGTGACTCGTGGGGAAAGGTCCCGAGGTGGCCGCAAGTGCCCGCAGCCCGTCAGCAACACCAAGGCAGCAGGGCTGTGGGGAGGGTCCCCTCCTTATCCGCAGCCCCAGCCAGCCCTGGAGTTGATGAAGGGGGGGGGTCCAGGGGCCTACAGGTCACCACCCCACTGGTGTAGCACCCTGTGTACCCCCCTCCAGTGGGGGAAGACCCTGGTGACACCAGCTGGGAGGGCAGAGGGGAGCAGCCGAGCGGGCACAGCATTTGGGACACATCCTGGGGTACACACACAGCCTGGGTGGATCCTGGGGGGTCGCGGCCCAGCCCCTGGGGGGCAAGACGCAACCTGGGGAGCCCCCCAACACGCATTTTGGGGCATGTGGCACATGGTGGGACACATCCAGGGGTGCAGATTCTGCACATCCTGACACGCGTGCTGGGGCTGCACAGCACATCCCGGGGCACAAAACACGTTAGGGGGGCACAGTTGAAGCTGAGAGTGCACCCCACGGGTGCACAGCAGGGCGCAGGGTGCACCCTGGGGGGAGCCTGGGGTCCACGTTGGGAGCATAGGGTTCACCCCACAGGCACTGGGCACATCCCGGGGGGTATCCTAGGGCACACGGTGGAGGCACGGGGCGCATCCCCAGGGAGCATCCGAGGGGTATGGGGTACACCCTTGGGGCACATCCTGGGGGCCCAGGGTGCATCCTGGGGGTCCGGGGCTCATCCCAGGGACACAGGGCACATCCTGGGGGTGCATCTCAGGGGTGCAGAGCACATCCTGGAGGCTCCCCCTAAGGACATGTCTGGGGGGGGGGGCACAGGGCACCTCCTGGGTGCACCGGGCTCATCCTGGGGGCTCCCCCTAAGGACATGTCTGTGGGGGGGGCACAGGGCACTTCCCGGGGGCTCCCCCTTAAGGACACCTCCCGGGTGCACCGGGCTCATCCCGGGGGCTCACTCTAAGGACATGTCTGTGGGGGGGGCACAGGGCACTTCCCGGGGGCTCCCCCTAAGGACACCTCTCCGGGCGGGGGGCACAGGACACCTCCCGGGGGCACCGGGCTCATCCCGGGGGGGGGTGTGGGGCACAGGGCACCTCCCGGGGGGCACCGGGCTCATCCCGGAGGGGGCCACAGGGCACTTCCCGGGGCCTCACTCTAAGGACACCTCCTAGAGGCACCGGGCTCATCCCGGGGGGGGCCACAGGGCACCTCCCGGGGGCTCACCCTAAGGACACCTCCCCGGGGGGGGGGCGCACCGGGCTCCATCCCGGGGGTCCCACCCCGAGCCGCGCCGCCCGGCTCCTCCCGAGCGCACCCCAGCTCAAGGCGGGGGGGGGGGGGGGGGGGTCGCGCCGCCGCGCCCCCCCCTCTTCTTCCCGCCCCCCCCCCCCCCCCCCGGGGCGGTCCAGCCGCCGCCGCCGCCGGAGCCCGGAGCCTCCCGCCGCCGCTCTCGGCCGGGGCGGGGCGGGGCGGGGCGGGCAGCGCCGGTGCCGGTGGCCGTGACCGTGACCGTGGCCGTGGCCGTGGCCCCGCCATGGCCAAGCTGCTGCCGGCGCAGGAGGCGGCCCGGATTTACCACACCAACTACGTGCGGAACGCCCGGGCCATGGGGGTGCTCTGGGCCCTCTTCACCCTCTGCTTCTCCATCCTGATGGTGGTGACCTTCGTCCAGCCGTACTGGATCGGCGACAGCATCGACACGCCGCAGGCCGGTTACTTCGGCCTCTTCTCCTACTGCGTCGGCAACGCGCTCACCGGCGAGCTCATCTGCAAGGGCAGCCCCCTCGACTTCGGCACCATCCCCTCCAGCGCCTTCAAAACCGCCATGTTCTTCGTAGGCGTCGCCACCTTCCTCATCATCGGCTCCATCCTCTGCTTCAGCCTCTTCTTCTTCTGCAACGCAGCCACGGTCTATAAAGTCTGTGCCTGGATGCAGCTGGCGGCGGGTGAGTGAGGCCGGGGGCGATGTATGGGGGGGGTCGGGGGGCTGCTGATGGTCCGGCCGGGGCTGCTTTTCCCTCTCTGCCCCCACCTCAACTCTGCTGAAGGGCGGGCTGGCCAGAGAAGAGCCACCATCCGTGCCCCGCTTGCTCCCTTTTACTGGTTACCAGTGAGGAATTTGCAAAACCTGTCAGAGCGCCTGAGCCCCAGCAAACTCGCTGCACGTGGGGGATGCTCCCCTCCGCACGCTGCGGCTGCAAAACCCCGCGGCGCCAACGGCCCAGGCCCGGCCCCGCTTACCTGGGGGGACTCCCCTCCGTCCAGCGCCGCCGCTCCTGCTCGGCCCCACGGAGCAGCGGGGTCGTGGCTTCAGAGCATCAGCCCGAGAGCTTCAGAGCATCAGCCCGGGGCTGGGGCTGCCTGCTGTGCCGGGGCTCCCGCAGGAATTAGGCGGGGAGACGGTGAGAACGTTTGCTGGGTTATTTTGGTAACTCCCTGAGCTCAGGGGATGATGCGCTGAGGAGGTGGAACAGGAGGAGGGGACTGCCTTTGTACCATCACCCACATTTTCCTCTTTTCCTGCTCATTCCCACATCCCTCCACATCTCCAGCCTTCCCCCATCCCTCCCCCCCAGTGCAGCGAGATACCTGATAACCCAGCTCCTGCCTTCGCAGCCCCAGCTGAAACCCAACCCAGCCCTTGGCTGCTCCTGAATCATTCATGCTGGGCTTGGCCACAGCCCCCCGGTGCCCCCCCGGCAGGGACCCCCCCCGGGAGGATGGCCATGGCATGGGGACTGCTCCTGTCCCTGGCGAAAGCAGCGAGCTCAAGCCAAGGTATAGATAAGAGGCTGGGGGCAGCTCAGCCTCCCGGGGAGCCGGAGCAGGGAAAGGTTTTGTTGTTGTATTTGGGGCTTTTACAGATGTTTTTGTGCTGGATGGGGAGAGAAACCTAGCGCAGGCAGCTCTGGCTGCACAGACGAGCCTGATTCATCCCTGACAGCTCAGTTTTTCTGCCCCAGACAGGCTCTCGGGAGCTTTTGAGCTGCCACCAGCCAATGCAGGTGCTGGGAGTTATTTTAAAGAGGGGGCTGGCGATGAGAGGATCCATTTTCTGGCCTTTGCTCTGTGGCCAGGGTGTGTTTTCACAGGAGCATCGATTTCTTTCCAGCTTCCCCCATTTCTCTGTGCCCCTCCTCTCTGTTAGCTACAGGGAAGAGTAATTAAATACAGGAGAAGCCAGCTGCTTCTCAATGAAGAGAAATACTCTCTGCAGACCTAGAAAGCTGCCTGCTGGCCTCGCCACTCTCCTGTTCCCAAACCAAGGGAAAAAAACATCGGCAAAGGGTGAGGGAACCACTGCAAATGTGTTTTCTAGTTTACCAAGCACCCAACAACAGAGAAAAGGCACAGGTACAGGGCAGGGAGCATCTCGCTGCCGCAGGAGGCTGCGGGTGTCCACGAAGGGCAGGGACAAACGGCCGCTCATCCAGAGCAGGGTTTTTTTCTGGCATGAGGAGCCCAGGGTGTCCTCGCACCTGCACAAAAAGATATAAAGGACTGGTTGCTTCCATGCTCTGCACCGGGGTAACAGCGGAGGATGCGAAGAGTCTCTGTTAATCACATCCCAAAGCCTTGCAGATGAACTTGGCTCTTCTCCCTGCCGAACCCAGTCACTTGCGTCCAGCAAATAAAACAACAATTTCTCTGAGCCTGTGGGGAAAGAAAGAGAGGGGGAAAAAAAAAAAAAAAAAAAAAAAAAAAAAAAAAAAGAGGTACTTCTGAGCTTTTGGGACACGAGCCGCTTGGCAGAAGACGGCCCTGCAGCAGCTCGGGCCAGGTTTTTGTTGCAACTCCCATGGCAAAGCTGCAAGGGCGAGGTGCCGAGGGCCCCGCGGGTGGGCTGCAGCCGGGGCCGGGCGACCAGAGCAGCCGCAGGAGGAGCCGGTGGCTCGCGGCCGGGCTGGAACCCCCGCAGCTGAACAAGCAGAATTAATCTGCTCGCAAAGCTCCCGCAGACAGCAGCTCTGCCTTAGCAAGCCATAAGCCGAAATCCAGCTCCGCACGAGGCAACAACAAGGTTCCTTTGCCTCGCGCAGACTTGATCCATCCTGGTTTCGTTTCGGAGAAAATATTTCTTTAGGGCGACGCGGCCAGGGATGCGTGCGGAGGCAGGAGAGATGTTGCCTGGGCAACGCAGCGATGGGAGATGCTGCTGCAGCAGGTCCTCGCTGGGGAGCAGCGCGCCCGTATCCTGCTCCCCCTCCCCGGCTGCAGCAGCACCGGCGGAGCAGAACCCACGCGGGATGGGCAACCACGGGGGCACCTTTAAGCCTAGTTAGCCGGTCCGGAGTAGTTTAGGGCAGTAGTATCGTGTTGGTAGCTGGATGCAGGCACGCTGTGCTCCTCCACCGACCCCCTCCCCGTGCAGCACGGGCTCAGGAGGTGGCTGGCAGCCGCCGTGACGTCTCCCTCTCCCCGCAGCTACCGGGCTGATGATCGGGTGCCTGATCTACCCCGACGGCTGGGACTCGAGCGAGGTGAAGCGCATGTGCGGGGACAAGACCGATAAATACACCCTGGGCGCCTGCACCGTGCGCTGGGCCTACATCCTCTGCATCATCGGCATCCTCGACGCGCTCATCCTCTCCTTCCTGGCCTTCGTGCTGGGGAATCGGCAGGACCACCTCCTCCCGTCTGATTTTAAAGTGGAAGGTAAAAGTAAAAGCGCCTGGGGCTGAGTTCCAGCCCCGCCCCGGTGCGGAGCATTTCCACAGCTCGGCTGTTTGCTGCTAGTGGGGAGGGGGGCAGGTTCCTCCAGCGGGAGAAGCAGGAGAGCTGGCGTGGTCAACACTAATGCTGGTGTTAGTCCCATACCCCGTTAACACCCTAATTATCTTTTGTTTTACAGAAGAGGAAAATGAGTGACAGAGCTGATCACCACGTAAGTGACGCTCGGAGTGACTTTGAATGTTTTCTCTCCCAGCGCGCAGAACGTTGCTGCTGTATTTTGGTTACTGAGGGACTGACAACTGTGTAGGTTTGGGGCTAAAAGCACATCGGGTTGAGTTGTGGTTAAAGGGGAGATAGGCTTTGCTTTGCCGCCTGAAACCAGGCAAACATAAATCCTTGCCAAGTGACAAAAAAAAAAAAAAAAGCTTACAATTTGAAGTCACACTCTATGTGGCTACAGCTGACCTATTCTTTCTGTTCCCAGGGACACCTCGAGCTCTTCTTCCATCAGACCTTTTCTTTAAAAAGACTTTTCCAGGAGTTTTAAACTTACTAACTTCTGTGGATTTTCTAGTTGTTCTTTTCACCTACGGGGCCACTATCAGCTCAGCTCTCGTGGAGTTTATTTGGTAGGAAGAGCCCAAATTGGACACAGGTGGTTTGGTTTTTTTTTTGTGGGTTTTTTTTTTTTTTTTTTTTTTTTTTTTGAGTCCATCAGCAAACCTGGGGAAAAGGGAACAGATGGCAATTTGCTGCTTCTGGGGGTTTGTATTCCTTCTTTCAAGGAAATTACTTCTTAATAATAATAATAAAAAAAAACTGTTTTAGATTTTGTGTTGGTCTCCTTGGGGCAGGGGAAACCCTCTGCCTTGTCCCAGCTTGCCCTTGTTCTTGAAAAATACGACACAGCCAATTCCTAGGAAAGCGTTTCCCACTCTGGGCAACAATAACCCAACACAACTTTTTAAAAAGGGCGCTTTTCTGAGGAAAAACAAAAAAACCCAACCAACCAAATAAAACCATTTGCTGGGCTGCAACAGTACCCGTGAACTGCAGCAGATGGTGCCAGTCAGCATCAACGCCCGCACCACCCCACTATTCCCATTTTAGCCATCATTTCCCATCTCACCCACCGCTGCGGCAGCCTTCGGCCCAGCCCACTTCTGTGCCCTGTCCAGCTCTTACCTGCTCAGAACCCAAAGTGAGTCTGTAGGATGATTTTCATTTCTATTTGCTGTAATTCGTTGCTTCCTGCAGCAGTCAACTGAATGCAGTTCTAACAAGCACCTTCCAGTTTTATGCTTCCCTCTAAAAAAAGTGTTTGGAAAGGTTAAGACTCGTAGCTAGGGAAGACAGCAGAGAAACAGCCTTTGAGAAAAACATATTTTAGAATGGAGAAATTTGAACGGAGTGGTCCTGCTATTTGACTACTCTTCTCCCCCTTTTAAAACAGATCGCACCACCAGCAAGTTCATCTTCACCTACACCATCTCCCCGCGTCTCATTCTGGAAATCAAAACTAAGTGCTCACTAGCCAAGAAAATTCAGTCAATGGGCCACTAGCTCAGAAAGAACAAACTTAGAGGGAACATATGAGGAATAGGGCTCAGTTATTAAATAATCTGTTTATTGTACGGCTTTCACAAGGAAAAAAAGACAAAGCACCCAAGTAGAAAGAATAAAAATGTATTTTCCTTCAGGTTTTAGACTGACACAGCAAATACAAATCCTTTAGTGTGAGCACTTTGCGGCAATTTGGAAGTTTAACAAACCCCAAGTGAACGAGCACACGGTACAAGACCGAATCCTGACGGTCGCTTCTGTGGGTCTTCAACTCACAAGCTGGCTCTGGCCTCGGCTGCCACGGGAAAACACGTCCTCCTCCAGCCCAGGGTGGCAGAGGGAAGGGAAGGACAGGAATTAGCTCTCAGAGTCGAAGCAGGCAGACCCCTTCTAGGAAAAGTTCTTTAATCGGCCAGTCTTGAGTACACAGGACCAGGTGAGCTTTCAAGACAACAGAAATTGTTTGCCCTGCCAATGTATCTTCACAGTATGTAGACAGTAGGTATTTTGGAACCCAGTCCTGTCTGCAAGTCCTTCTGGAACAGATAGGGAAGTGACACACAACTGGAAAACTCCAGATGAAAGGGAAAAATAAAAAGTCAAATCAGCAGTTTAGCACTCTTTTGGTACGTTACCTTCCTTTAATTTTAGATTATATGCATAGAGAACCTGGTCTACCCCTAAAAGAACATGCAGCATGATTTGCATTAATAAGCCCAATCAGGCACTGGACCAGAGAAACTCTGTTCAAGTGGATTAAATGACACCAAGGTTTATGAATGAACGATCCTTACAAACCAGGAGTTCCAAACACACATACAGAAGTGACACGTAACAGTGGTCTCGGCAGCTTTGGCAATGTCATCGTCTCGGATAGCATCTGCGTGGCCTCCAGCACGCTCCTGCAGCAGCTTCTACGCTCTGAGAGCCACCACGAATCCAAAGGCCTGTTTGGTCCAGGGTAAGGAAGTGCCTCTGAAGCCTCAACGCTGCCAAATCTTGCTTTAGAGGAGGATGCACTGAATTTGTAATAGCACGGGCAAGTCTAGAAGAAGCCATCATAAAACTATCAAATGCCACAGTGATTTAACTCTGAATTAAAATTAACCAATTTACTCATTATATTCAACCCCCTCTGATAAGTTTATATAGAAACCCCACGGAACATTTTTACTTGGGGTAACTCTAAAACCTGCTTCTAATTCAGTATCTACACGGAAAAGTGAGTTCTCTTCCACTTCTGCTAGCTCTCCTTGTGCTAATGGCCTAGAAAATAAAAGGCAGTCCCATCCTGGGAAGTTATTTCTGAAGGCCAGCACCTCAAGCAAGTTAAAGGAAAATGTATCTTCACACTGGGCCTTCAAGTGTTGATTTGGAAAGTCAAGGGCTACAGCATGGCGGTGATACAGACGTTGCCACCCTTTTCCTGGGAGAAAGCGAATGGTCAAAAATTAAGAGCCAGAGTAGACTGCATCAGTGAAAGCCAATTTCTCAGATACAGCAACTGCCTCAAGCAAGGCAAAAAAGTGCCAGTAAGGGATAAAAATAATCAAAAAAAAAACTTACAGCTCACTAAAATGTTAGAAGAGTTGCCTGCAACAAGGCTACCCCTCTGCAGCCAAAGGGCGCACCCATCTGTACGCTGAAGGTTGTGCGTTGAGTCAGTTCCAGCTTTTGCTTATTTTACTTGTCACCTTTTAGTCACAGGCATTAGAGTGGAAAACGTCACCAACTTCAGAAACTATTCTGACTATCTGGGCATGGGGAAGGAAAAAGGGGCAGGGCACTTTGGAGGAAGAAATAAAGGATACTAAAACCTAGGTTTAAATAGCTCTTTTCAAAAGATTCAAGCAGCTAGAACTAAAGAAAAGTTATGTGACTGGAAAGCAAAGAATACAGTAGACACCTAGCAAATGATGGAGGATTTGGAGGTCTTTGCTCTACAAGGAACTAACATCACCTCGGTGCCAATCTGGTACTTCTCACCCCATTGCTTGCTACTGGATCAACAGTGGGAAACCGACTTCTGAGTCGGTGAGATAAGGAGGTGTTCGGATCTTCACATCCCCCTCATGAAGAAATGAGAGTCGAAATTTAGCTAAGGGAGCATACCTGAGCACAGGTGAGCTCACATCTGTAACACACGGTGCATAACAGTGAGGAGACTCAGGAAAAACTTCATATTCTAGTCAATTAGTCTTTGGCGAAGCCCAATCAAGGCAAAACACAGATGATGCCCACTGGCTGAGGAGAGTCCCCATTGAGTCACACAAGCAAACTCAGCAGAACAGGTTAGATTTATCTAAAATCTTGGAAGCCTCGAAGGAAGAACTTCACACTGAAAATGAACAAGGAAAAAAAATGGATCTGGGAAGGGGCAGCTGGGTGCATGTACGCTATGTTGTAAACCAGAGAGTAGTGCCGTGGCATTGGGTTCAAGCCTCTATGAGTTAAGCCAGGGGTGCCTGAGACACTCTGCTGCTGTAGCTCGTTTCTCTGGGATCAGCTCCAACATAGGTAATAAGAAGTCTGTGAATGCAGCTGCCTCATCTTGGGACCACTCGTATTTTTCCACCAACACTTCAAAAAGGCCCCAGGGCTTCAGCTTGGTGATGTGCTTCAGATCACCTGAAAACCAAAACAGACAGGTTAAGTGCAAGTCATGGGAGCTGAATAAAATAGACTGAACAGCTACACAAGGCAGACTGAATTTAGAAACTGTTCTGAGGCATTGGGCATAGCAGCTATAAAATGGTAGGGCATGCTGGAGGAAGGAATAAGTTATACTAAAACTCCTTTTCTATCTGCTTTTGAAAACTGTTCTAGAAATGTACTTCCTTGAAGGCTTCTTTTTTCCTTCTGCTATTTCTGATCCAATATCAGCAAATACTGTTTAACTTCATTAAATCACCAATTATACCAGTTGACATGACAGATAAACACTGTGCTGTTGACTTTGGAATACATGCAATACATGCAGCAGCGTCTGAGGAAGCGATACACTACTAACAAAAAAAGGTTTGTTTTATTAAAAGAAAAGTATCAAAGTAGGTCAGAAACTTTTTCTTGAGACTCAATACATTTCTGGGGCACTTAGGGTTTATGATAATGGTATAATGCGTCCTGACAACATGGCTCAGGATGCAAGGCACTATTTAGGTGACTGGCACGCTAGAAATGGAACAAAGTTGTCTACAAAAGACTTCAAAGGTGAGTCAACACCTCTAGTTGACAAATATCAGCTAAATAAAGTCAAATCAAGTCTGAAGAAACAGCTACAGTATTGTTTTTCTACCTGCTGCATTTGATCTGCACCAAGATGTCAAGTACTAGGACGTAGGATAGTTAGCAGTTAGACATGAACACCTTCTATTTAGCTGCAGTTTTACTGAGAAAGCCTTTTATAAAACAAAAGTAAGACTTTGAGGCATCTTTTCGAGCATCTCTTGTTAACTGGTATTTCCAGCAAGGCCCTCTTGTGTTTTTGGGTTAGGGGATGAGGGGATAAGTGACATGTGCTTGGCTTCCTTTTACCTTTTTTGGTGAAAAACTCCTTGGAATATTTTCCTGCCAAAATGAGCTTGCGAGGTATTTTCCCCAGAAGTTCTATGATCAATGCAATGTGATCTGCATTTTTTCAAAAGAAAAGACAGTGAGACACATCCACACAAGACATCTCTATGCCCCAGTTTCCTCCTCCAGGATATAAGTACAAAGACCATATCTCTCTTAAAAATTACTTTGAGATCCACTTGAAATCAGATTACACCAAGCAAGGACAAAGTCAGGGGGCAAAGGGGACAAAAAGCTGAGGGCCATTTGAGAGCTGTTTGAGCAGATAGAGAATCCAGTGGTAAGAGGAATGGAAAACATCAGAATAAGAACATGGACTTTATTGCATGGTGGTTCACCGCAGAGGCTTGAGCACAGCTGTCCCCTAACACCACTGATTTGTGCAAATAATCTTTTTGCCTTCGCACTGCTAACTCACAAGAGAAGGCTCGTTCTGAAGAAGCACCCATTGTATTTCACATCCCACTTTAAGAAGGAAAGACTTAGACAAACACACCTTCATCCCGTGAGTAATCTTCCCCAGAATGAGGCTCGAACAGATAGTCTCCCGTTGCTAACTCAAAGGCCTAAACAAACAGAAACGAGCACGATAAATCACTTTTACGCACTTTACACATTTTGAGACTTACTGTAGGTTGATTCTGCTTATCTCTGTGGGCCAGAAGCAAAGTGGTGGGAAGAATAACCTGTAGAACTCTAGTACACCATTGCCATCTTACCGGGTGCAATTACTCTGCAACATTTTAACAACTGCATTAAAAACATCATGAGTGTATCTATGCTGAATTCTGGACCAGTACGCTTCTGTGAAATTGTACAAAATGAAGGTGTTTCACATGCCTAGCCTCTCTTCTGCTTCAACAGCATTTTGCAAATTCATGTCTTGTCCAAACTATAGATTTTTTTACAAAGATTCTCCCCTCCATCCAAATTTCAGATAGTAAAAAGACATTTTTCAAACAGTTATTAACTGAACATTCATCGGTAGAGATGAAAGCACATTTTAAATGAGAAAAACATTTGCATTCATTTCAACTCACCATTCCTAAGTTCCACGACACATTTACCATTTATGTATTCAGTTTTACTCAAAACAGTACCTCTGGCCTTCTGTATTCTTAGTTTTCTTTATGAACTGCTGTAGTCTAACTATTGAATTAGGCACTCAACAGAACCACTGCATAATTTTGGCCACACACTCTGCAGAGACAACATGATCCTACTGCATTCTGTTTTACCACATTCATCAAAAATCACAGCTTGTTTTCCAAGACAGCAAAAATAATTACTTTGCTCACTATTTTCTGAGCTTAAAAAATAAAACCTAAGCTTTGATTTGTAGAAAACAGAATGGAGACTCCAAAAATGCACATGCAGTGACTAGACTGTTTTTTTTTTTTTTTTTTTCCCCCTTTTTAATCATTATATTCTACATTTGCCAGCTATTACAGGAATAGCTTCAGCCTGGTCTCAGCATTACTTAGGTTATAAAATGATTCCAAACATGCAGAGGATGCAGATGATTAAAATATGAATTTATACTGAAGACATCTGTGAAACAATGCTGGATGCAGCAGAAAGGCTATTGACATAAAAAAGATTTTGTCTTCACAATTGCGTAACTGTCCTGGCTTTCCACAAAGCATGATGTCAAAATACAGTTATATTTGAAATCTGACAGTGCTGTAGAGCAAAACTAACTTTCAAAATGAAAGCCACACGTGGCAAAAAAAAAAAAAAACAAACAACTTTGGTATGGAAACATGGTATTCAGCCAGTCTAGAAGTTGGCTGAACACCTGTGAGGGTTTTTCACCAGGCTTGGCTAGTGACTTGACAGCCCAGAGTGCACGGCACACACAAGTTTCCCAAAATGCTCCACAGAAACAATTTAAAATCCCCCAGATGACCCCACTCACCATACACGCCGTGCTCCAGATGTCAGCAGGGGTGTTGTACCCCGATCCTATCAACACCTCCAGGGATCGGTACTGTCTCGTCTGGATGTCTTCAGTGAAGTGCTTGTGCTAAAGAGAAGCAATGTTTTACTAAACAGTTAAACTCTGTTCAAAAGGGAAGAATCAACAACCTGGAAGGTCAGAGCAGATCAAAGCTCATTCCCATTACATATGATCTGAATTTTACATCCTCATTAAACATTTCCTCATATTCCTACAAGTACTCTTTAAATGCTCTACATGAGACACTCTAAATAAAACAGACCAGCAAAATTTAGAGGAAAGGAAGCCACAAAAATAGAGTAAGGGAAGACTGTTTCAGAAGTTGTACCCTCTCCTACCCAATGACAGACAGGCCACAATTCAGCTACCTTAAAGCAGACAAGCAACACCAGTGTAAGAGACCACATTGCCAGGAGCTGCAAGCCTGATGTGCAATTCTGAGTCTGAGACTCATCTCTCCCACAAGATCTGAAGCATTTTGCCATTTATGAAGCCAAGTAAAATAGACATTTCTTCCATTTGAAATGTCAAGCATTTAAAAGCAGCACAGCACAGCCATCAAAGAATAAAGTTATAAGTCTTTCATGTGTTCATGAATCCACTGAAATGATCTGACAAGCTAATAAACTGCAGAACTGGCACATCAGAATACTTGTCTGCAACTTTCTCACTCTCCAGGAGAGCTACAGACTCCTTCAGAAGTTTCACATACACAGATTTCTACACATTAGATGTGACAATGTTCACAGGCCTACTGGAAGTAACCCAATGACCAGTGAGGCACCCAGAACACAGGCTGAAATCCCATGTCAGAGGACCAGTTCTTTTTTTGTGCCCTAGCTCCCCCCTCTCTCTTCCCCCCAACAGTATCAAACTGTCACTACTTTCACAAGCAGGTCTAAGATAGATTCTATTTTACAGATTCTTTTCCATCTTGGCATACTGTGAACGAATTAGCAGGTTTAAACATTCAATGTGAAAAGATTTTAAACTTACCACCCAGCAGGCATTTCCTAGGTCAGCTATCTTCACTTTGAGCTTATCTGCATTCTTGGGCTCAAGAGGATTAAGAAGGAAATTCCCAGCAGTTGATTTTCCTAGAGGCAACGTGTACAGCAGCTGATTAAAGCTACACAGACAGTGTCACCATCTGTCATCCAAATCCTATCACCCTCTCCCTACCCAGGAAGGGTTTTGCTTATAGATCAGAACTTTTCCCTCCCCGCAGCCTAGGTACAAAAATCAGCAGTCTGCACTATGAACAACAGAGCTGCCACTATTAATACCCAACTGCTGTTACAAAGCAGAAGGACAAGTAAGCATATGCAGCAGTGACTGTTTTCTAGCACTCTCTGCACAGCCTTAAAAAGTCAGTCTATATCCAGACAGGCTTTTTAAATGAGGGCATTGCCAGAAACAGAACAAGCCTCTAAAATCTTCCCAAATCTTTGAAGAAGGAGAAGCTACATATTATAGCATCTTTTTGACATAACCATCACTCACTGCTGCAACACAGACCATTACAGGAGTTTTTTCCCAATAACACAGTTATTTTGCTCAATGACACAGTGGAGAGCAAAAATATTAAGTCACTAAGTTAAACCCAGTTGTAGCTCTAAAACAATTTTGGAGAGTGCTGTGAGAAGCAAACTACACCTAGAAATCTAGCATGGGCATTCAACTAAATGCAGTTCAAGTTTCAAAAGCTTTAAATTTCACTTGCAACTTTTCATTCATGTAACTCCCCAGCAGTACTCCATCAAGAAAACGTCACAGAAATGTTCTTAAGTAGTACAAATTTTGGTTTCCCCTCCTCCAAGCAGATATACTTCATCTGGCCCTGACACGCAGATGCAAAAAAGGACAGCTTTATCAACTGAATCAAGTTTTTAACACACACACACACCTGGAATGTGTTTAAACTGATGTACACTACTGTGTTTTATGTTCTCCTGATCCTACAAGATTTATAGTTTCTCCCTGCCCCCACCCCCGAAACAAATAATATTTAAACAAAAGCATTAAAGAGGTTTTTTTTGTATGCTGTATAAGCTTTGTTTCAGTCAGACTGCATTTCCAGCTCTGGGAAAACATTTCCTCATCTCACGTAACTGAGAAGAGTTACCTGGGCTCCATGTTAAGAACAGAATTGTAACACACTGAACAGTACTTACCCCATAATTTAACAGTCAGTGATAATTTGTAGACTTACATTTCTAACTATTAAGGAGAATCACATAAGCAACACCTGATAAAAGGGGAGAATGTTCCTATACTGAAAAACAAATGTATAGGTACATATGTATGGGAATTCTTATGCATTCAATAGTCAAAACTAAGGTACAACTACAAGTGGAAGCTACAAACAGTGAATGTCTCAGAGTAGGACTGTCAGATTAATTACTCCTGGCAGGAAAAGTCTCAAACAGGTGGTTCTGATCACTTCAGCCTACAAAATGGAGGTTTCTGTCAACACCGATGAAGTATTGCAACACAACTCTCCCACATCAAGGAGAACGGAGCCCTTTCTCACAGGGTTCCTCTTATACCTTTGTTGTCTGACGGACTATTATTCTCATTCTCATCCTCTGAAGGTATCTCTGTCCGGATGCTTTCTTGCAAATGGTTAATCTCCTGCTCACTGAATGATTGCTCTTCGTTGGATGTGGGCTGACACACCATGGAATCTTCTGAAACTAAGGGCACGAACGAGTCCAACATTGCTTCTTGAGGCCTGTTCTCCGAGTCGCCGTTACGCTGACTGTAGTTACAACTATGGAAGTTCTCCTTCTTCTGCGTATGAGGGTGATTGCCACAGTCATTGGCATTGTGAAGGTCATCCTCGAGTCGCACAGATCCTTGATTGCCAGAGTCTGGGAAGTCCGTCATTTGTATCACTCCATTGCAGTTTATTTCTGTCACACATTTTTCCGCACTGCTTTCCATTAGAATAGATTGCTCTTGTACGATGACTTCAGCTGGAAGAGCAGAAAAGGAGAAGATAGCAGAATATGTCTAAACAAAGGAATAGCTGAAGCTGTTCCAGGGAGCCCCCTCAGGAGTAGGTAGTTCTCAAAACGCAGCTGAACACAACCATTCATTAATTCAGTCTGTAACAGGAAACTTCCTAGCCTCTTTAGACTTAGGGTAGAACGCAATGCAGACGGGCTAAACTGACAACGGCCACCTCCACCGAAGGTGCTCACTCTACTCACGCCAGCGTAAGTGAAAGGACAACACTGTGCTACTTTAGGTCCATACCTGTCTTTTTGATGACCACTTCCTCCGATGGACTAACTTTCATGAGCATTTCCAGAGGGCTCTGAGCTTCTTCCTCCTCCTCAGGCTGCATCTGCCCAGGGCTTGCTTCCTTTTCCATTTCCTCTATCTCTTGCATTCGCTTCTCTAACAACTCAGCCTGCCGTTTCTGCTTCTTTTTCAACTTCTTTTTCTTATTCTTTGACATTTTGTCAGCCTACACAGAAGTAAGCAGAGAAATTGGACTTAACATTTCATATTTCAATAGAACTAAAATATGTCAAGTTTTAATTTATTTTAGAGGCGAAGAAGCAGTCTGGGATGAAAGCTCTGGATACAGTTCTCCCAAATAAAAAGCAGGTATTAAGGTCTTTGGAGCAGTTGTCTATGGCTCTTACCAGTGCATTTCTGTCCTGACCCAAGGAACCTCCGGTATTCTCCAAATGAGGGATCTCAGACTCCATAGACAACAGTCCCCTTCACAACAGACCTTGACACCACCAAAAATACTACTTGTTCTGGTAATATATGAGCTAATACAACTTACATCTTCAAGACAGCATTAAACCTGATGCCTATGCCTACGACAAACATAAATCACGCTTTTCCTTCAGATATAAGGTTGCTCTCCCTTAATGCTGACTGCATTATGAAACAATGCAGTAGATACTGTTAACTAGATGGGTACTTACATGTGAAAGCTATTACACTTACTGGTTTTGGCTGCGGTGCAGTGCTCACTGAAAGGGAAAGGAAGATCAGTAAATTAGCATGTTTATATTAAAAAACTGCAACTACATTCTTGTCTTAAGGTAAGCTTTTCCTGTGTGGTTTGGTAACAACATTTTAAAGTTATCAGCAAATGTTATTTTGAAGGCTCATTTCTCTTCAAAATTACAGCAAGAATAAAAAAAGAGAAAACTATTAAATGAGTGAATGCATAATTAAAATTCCAGATATTAGACTTTGACCGATATCGAAGACTTAAACTTCCTGTCATGCAGCTTCATTTACTGCATCTGACTGAAAAGACAATGCAAACCAAAACATTAAAACACCAAAGCGAAGGGAGCTTCCCTAGGCTAAGCTATGTTATGATGAGCTCAGCTAAATGTCAGTGTTGTAAAATGATGACTGAAAGCATCTTCCAATACACAGTGCAGTAGCTCTTGAAAACTAGAGACTGGTACAGAAGGATATTCTGAGGAGGAACACTAAGAACTAGGAACAAGAGAAAATTTGCTCTCAGATCTTTAGAGATGATGGCACGTCAAGGAAGCAGTTTCTGTTAAAAGTTTTCCAGACTTCTGCAAACTGACAACAGGTGAAGCATCTCGTTATGACCTTCATGAAATGCATTTCCAGCATCACACAATTAAAGGAAATAAACATTTAAAGAAAATGTCAGAAGTACCTCACCACATTTTCACTCCAGCATTATATTGAGTGCATTAGCATTTATGCAGTGTGTGCTAGACAAGACTGACTGCCCTACCACTTAATCAGTGCCAGACTGGCTGTGTTAAAAACAGGTGCCAGCATGCATGTATCCTCCCTCCATTTTTCTTACACAAACAGCTGCCTTCTGGATCATCTTTGAGTTATAATTTATGATTAACTTCACAATTTACAGTTGGCTTTTCAGAGGTTGCTTGCATTACTGTTCCACTGTATGCAGGAAGTTTTCCCTAGTGAGATTAATGATGATTTGGGGGCATATAGGGGAAATAGCACCAATTTTCAGGAAAAAAGCACCTGCAGAGCCAGATGGTGGGGGAGCCCCAGATCTCTGCCACTCTGTTGCTTCTGCGGCCAGCCTGCGGATGTACTGGTCGTTAACGCACAGAAGAATGTTCTCAGGTTTAATATCTGTATGAATGATTCGACACTTCGTGTGCAAGTAATCCAGACCCTGAAGAACCTGCAGACAGGAGAGAAAAAAGAAAGAATGAACAAATTGAGTGAAGTGAAAATGCAAAATTTCCTACGATGACCAATGAAGCTGAAGGACACTGTGTTTGAGAATGCTCCAGATTAGAGATAATGCGACCAGTGGTTACCATTCAGTTCCAAAAAAAAAAATAGATTCACAGGCTGATTTTATCATGAATTTAAAACACCGTCTCTTTACCCTCATAACTTACCACAGTTGAAAATCTAATCTTAATACCCTACAATAAAATCATTCTTTCCTCTTCCCCTCCACCTCACATGTAGAATGACATGTTTCTTCTTAGGCAACCATCCAGTAGGAAGAACAGGTTTCTCTTGCTCTTCTGATCATTAAGCACCGTATTTACTGTGACACTTTTAAAAAATACTTGCACTTATGAGGAATAACCAGGGTAAGAAGTTAAAAGCAAAGCTGGCTTCCCATCATGGTTTAAGTGGCAGAAAATAAATATCTGTAGCGGCAGGTTTTTGCAATAGAGAATGATTTTGTTGCATGAGAGACTGCACTGATTTTTAACTCCTGTTTTCTTGAATCTGAGAAAGATTAGTGAAAGAGTTCTTGCTGGATCAAGGGTAACAGTGCAGTCAGAACTGCAACTTACCTGTTTGATGATTTTTTTGACACAAGGGAGTGGAAGCCCCTGATAATTTGACTTGATGATCCACTTCAGGAGATGGTGCCCTAGAACTTCAAATACCATACAGATATCTGGAACTTAGTCAAGGAAGAAGACGGACATCCTGACCCAAGGAGCCCTGAATTCCCAGGACTAAAGATCAAAAGAAATCCATACCAGTTAAGCATTTTGTACTAGAGAACCTTCATCATTTTGACACAGCTTAGAGAAGCTACCTTCCTTAACAGCACCATCTTCTCCTACACACCAGTGTCATTACCTAAAACCTAAAATACAAAGGAACGGAGTTGGCTAGGACAATGGTCCTAATGCAGCAGTAGCAATCTCCTGCTTTGAGTGGAAGCCAGATACACAAGTAAAAATGCATTTGTATTTTTGTGCTGGTATTGAGACAGCACCGAGCCAACAACATATGTTTTGGAACAGCCTAGGCTCTTGCCCCAGGCAAAACTTGATGCCAGATCTCTCTGTACCATCATTACCTGAAAAGATAATAAAATTTCCATTTCATAAGCCATCTTCAGAACAATTAAGTTAGTTTCCCCACCCTCCCTTGCCTCTTCACCAGTAAACCAAACTTTTGACAAGCCTAGACTTCAAAAATATTTACGTTATTTGCTTTTTTGTCTATAAAGATCTCAACAGCTACAGTCACGCTAGTGACATAATCAGTATCGTGCATTTGCTTTAGAAGCCAAACTTCTAGGAGTTTATTGGAGTGCTTGTCTTCCACACTGGCAGAACACATGCATGTGTTTTGCAAGAGAGAAAGAAATACAAGGTCAAGTCAACATTTACTCAGTGCCAGGTACCAGAAAAAAAAAAGAGGAAATATATTATGAGGCTACTTTTAGAAAAAAGTGTTAGAACATTTATAATCTACAGCCCTATTCTTTCCAGCAGTGTAGTAACTCTCACCAAAAGAAAATTCAAGGTACTGCAAAGCAGAGACATGCAAGAAAATCCAACTTTGAAATTTTAAGGGTTCGTTAGGATTTGCCACAAATGACTGCTTCTTAGAAGGCTGCTCACAGAACAGGGGATTTTCAAAGCAATACACTTTAAACATCCTAATAATGTTGATAAAACCCAAGGTAAGATGTTTCTGTAACTAGAAAACAACCTTATCACCAAGTTAGAGACTGCATGTGTTTGCTATTTTTAATTACTGATCTTACCATTTTGTACTGCTTTACTTAAATAAGGGGATACTACGAGGCTGCTTGCAAAATTGAGGGTTTAAGATAGATGGGATCTCTTACCTAAAGGTACCTCGGACACTAAGCCGTTCAGTCCTGATTCACAAATCAGATGCAGTCACCCCATCTCGCATGTTAAAAGCATGACTAAGCAGTGCTGTCTCCATGACTTACACATATTATGTCAGGCTGAATGATCACTCTGGATCTGAGCTTAGCAGGCAGTTTTGAGGCAGGTGATTCTACACTAGGTTTCCTCAGGCAGTGAAAGGGATGCCAGGGCATTGCTCACCAGCCCTAACATGACAGCTACCCAGCAAACTCCCATCTTTATGCAATTCTCTGCCTTCATTCCATAAAGGATACGAGAACCATTAACTCCTGAAATCTTGAAGTCATCTAATAACTGAACAACTCTCTCTTTACTTGGATCATTTGGATCACTGTTGCGGACCTGTAGAGAAAAAGAGAATTAATTTTGTGTTCCTCAAGGTAACTAGCAAGCAAGAATAAATTCTGAAGTCAGATTTACTGCACACTACTGTTAGGTTCCTATCCAAATTCTCTGCAGCTAGATGATCCAGAAATATCAAACATGTGACTCGTGAACTCCCCAAAATGAATTAAAAAAAGTAACAAAAAAGATTTAATCCCACTCTCAGGGACTCACCGATTTTAGTAACTTGATTTCATCCAGAGCTGTTTCTGTATAGTGCTCCGCACTCTTCACTACCTTCATTGCCACAAATCTCCTCCCTCTACACACACGGTAAGTAAATTGGAGACTGTTAACACTCATACAAAGAACTTGCTCTCCAGAGTTATCCTAATTCTTTTGCAAACAAGAGAGCTACTTATTTAAGGCATCATGGAAAAATAAGGTTTAAGCATTCAAAGACTGTCTTTGGGTCTCTTTTTATAAAACATCCATGTTAGTCAGTTCTCAGAAAATGAAATAATAGGTCAGAGACTGCTGAACACAAGAGCACTCTTCCCACATATATGGTTTGTCCTGTTAACTCCCTCCCACACACACGTGCATGCAAATATCAAAAGTAACTTCTGAGATAGGATGTGGACAGCTATGTTTTGTGTTTTTATCTAAAAGTAAAAGGATGCTTTCTGATCATATTTGTGTAATGCTGTGCATTCCTGCCAGAAACACTAGCTAGAAGAGACTTACTGGATGTCCCAAGCTAGCCACACAGTGGAGAAGTGGCCCCATCCAAGCTTCCGAATCACATGGTATCGTCCATTAAAGAGATCTCCTATTTTCACAAGGTGATAACCACCTAGAAAAACAGTGGGAAGTTGATATATCAAGAGATCACACCAGTGCTGAAGAGCAGGTATGTGGAACAAGCATCACAACTTGAGGCAGACTGATGTGTTTAAATTTTTAATCATATAAACAAATGCAAATATTTCTCTAATTGGATCTTGCTAGAACAAACATACAGCATGTTAGAGGAAGAGCTGTGAACAGTCCTCCAGTTGACTGAAAGTTTTAATATAATTGAACTAGAATGACTGACTTTTCCTCCTTTTCACTAAGTCGTCACTGCAGCATCACAGAAGATTATTTCCTCAGTGAAAGCATCTGAAGTCTGCTAGACTGACCACCTTTGGACAGCACAGCTTATGATGTTCAGTAACAGAATCTTACAGCTACACACCAGCATTGCTTTTACATGCTCTGTCCCCATTACATGAAAGAGTACTGCACCCAAGATCCCAACGGAGTTTTCCTTGCAACTGCTTTCCTGGCTGAAAGGCACTTTGCCAGTTAACAATCACTGAAAACGGGAAAGTCTCCTCCCAGCACCCCTAGTATCTCTGCTGACTAGGCAGGAGGATTCCATGCTGGAAGCAAAGATGTGAAAAACCAAAGACACAAGGGAACTGGCAGAGAACAGAATGAAGAGAAGACACTGTGATTGTTAAGGCATACATTTTTGCCAGAACCCAGAATTACACCCTAAATTCCAGGCACTTACTATTCAACTGTGGTCAGCAAATACCACCCGTGAAATGCATGCTCTGCCAGGAAGATTCATTTCTCTTGACTGACTGGTTCACAAACAAGACATAGAATTGCTATCCATTACTTCATTAGCTCAAGCACCAGAAGCCCCTTTTCTTCACTTAAAAGATTTTGGTTACAACAGTGACAGCTGCAGCGACTGCTAATTCACACAATGGCTTTCTTCTTCCCACTTGCTTTACAACAAACAAAATCCCACAAATACTTGGGTAGCACGCTCAAAGTAATCTAAATGGTTTGAAGTAAAGCACTGACATGCACTGTGCTCTTTCTACTTTGTATTTTTTTTTTTTAATACACGTATATGGCATTTGTTACATGCTTCTCCCTCTGTCTTTTTTGCTAAATACAATAAATAGTATCAAAGAAATAGTCTTACTTGGAGCTTGGAGGTGGGGGCACACATTCAAGCTTCAACTAATTGATCAACTGCATTTATATGATCAGTATTCTGTCTTTTCTAAAGTATTTGCAATGTTGAAAAACAGCCTGACCCTTTTGATATGGAATTATATACTGCAGTATTTCTGTTTGCTCTGTATTTAGTTTCCTCTCAGAGAAACAGTGAGGACTATATTTGCAGACACGAAGTTATCTGAAGAATGGATACTAAGATGATGATCTTCCAAAAAAAAAAAAAAGTGAAGAATTTCAAACTGATTTGAAAGTGTCACTTTTCTGATGAAAATCAAAAAGAAATTGAATGCCTACTTGATTGTACCAATTCTGAAAGCCCTCTGGCACAAAGGAAAAGCAACCAGCCTTAAACACATGCATTAAAAACAGCTCTCCAACTCACATCTTGACTGATAACAGGGGGAACCTCGGAGAATAGTTTCTCCATTTCAGGTTAGCTTGAAAAATGTTATCATCATGCAGTTTCAAAAACCACTTGAAGCAAGCGGGAGTCTATTTTCATTCTCTATAGTAGATAGGAAATCAAGGGAATTTTTTGATTACATTGAAAATCCTGTGCCTTAAACAGGCAAGTTCTCACCTTTACAGTAATCATTTGGATCCTCTTGCTCATCATCATCTGATCCCAGGATCTCTTCCTCTTGCTCTGGAAGATCATTCTCTGAATGAGCAGCAGGGCCCCGATGCTGAGTGTCGGGTCTGAAAGAGAACACACTGCATGTCTCTCACATGTTATTCTTCATTCAGGAGCTTGCCTTTCACACGAGGGATTGCTGATAATGGAGGAGATGCAATATTCAGCCTTCAGAAAAACTATTTTCACATTTAAATGCTTTTACTTCTAAGCTAGTATAAAAGTAGATTGAAACAAGTTTTCATACACTAGTGAGAAATACAACTTAATGCCCCAGATTCACTTTTATAGTGGAACAAAGATCAGACAATATAGTGAGGTAAAAGGTTAGTGATCCCACCAAAACATTAGTCGCTTTGAATCCCTTTCTCAGACTTTCATTCAGTGAGGACTTCGCTAAAGCAAATTTATATTTTAAGATGTGACTTCATACAAAATCTGAAGATTTAAATGTTGATTAACCTTATTTTAAAGACTAGCATCAATTAATTCTTATGCCTTTGAAAAAAATTAAACCAGTGTTTTAGAACTTGTGCCCTTTGACCCTTTCACTCATGTGGTAGGCTGCATTTCTAGTTTGTCTCTTTACTGAATGTCTAAAGTTTATTACAGTTGTCTGAACTACAGAGAGTGGGAGCACACGGAGCAGATGTTCTGTAAACCCTTCCGAGAGCTTGCAATTGCAGTGAGATTGAAATCAGGCACCAAGGTGGTATTTTTTTTTCCACTCCCACATTCATAAATGAAAACATTGATTTTGTGTATTTAACTTTTCACCAAATGTGCTATTTTATGTTCCTGCTTCTGAAGACCATGTTAGCAAAGGCCGCCTTTCTGCTCTCACGCATTTAAGCTGTGTTTGAGTTCCCTGAGCTAACACATATTGCTCTCTCCCCTGCACCTCGACTCCTCCTTGATGGCAGCACACTGCTTACAACCAAACAGCTCACAAAACGGTAATACTAAAACCAGTAAATTATTTACAAAGCATTACAGGGAATGGTTAATTGTCTAGAAAGTTTAATCTTCAATATCCTTTTGTACAAAGCAAGCATTTATAATGAAAACAGAACCTATAGTCCATTTGCATTGGCAAGATTTAATGGCAAAGTACTGCAGGATATCAACATTAAGCTTTCTTTTCTTAGTAGTATGAGATTCTAAAAAAAAAAAAAAAAAAAAGAGTTGTCCAAAGAGGTGGGTAACAAACTTCTTTACAGCAATGACGTACAAGCACGAGATAACATTTACAATGAGCTTCCCTGTCAGTGTGAATTAGTGGAAGTTTCTTGTATTGAAACTATTGTTCCAGTGAAGCAGCAGATACAACTGACATCTTCCACCTCCCTATTTCAAATTCAACTCCTTTTGCTCAAGGAAGGAGTAATTGCTGAGACAGCCACTGGTTATGCCAGTGGCTATGCTAATGCATGTGGGCTTTTGGATGCAGTTTTTACAGCTTAGAATGCAGAGGACTCCAGTTGTTACATCACGGCTGCACTAACTAATCTTAATCCATGGGACAAATTTAATATTTCAATTTTGAGTAGTTATACAGCAGAACGAATGTTCAGCATTTACCTACTACACATGCAGCCTGCTGAAATTTCGTAAGTTGAATGCATTACTACATATTAAAATTATGGCCATCTTAAATATCTATGGAGCATGAAAAGAAGTCATCCATTCCAACCTGATCATGACTAAACTTTTAGCCATTTACAGTCTGGAATTGAGGTTCATTAAAGCGAAGAGGATCTACAAAGGTTATCCTGGGCACAACCAAACCACCCAACATTTACTTTCAGTCTGTTGTCAGAGCTATTAAGTCCTGATGATTTTTTTAACTCAGAACATATAAACAACACAGATTTGTGGTCCCAAACCATGGAACAAGACTGCCGGACAGTCCATTCCACTGCTGCCAGACTAAAGAGACATTTATTGACAACCCCGTAGCTTGATCCAGACCCAAGGTATTTAGTATTTAGACTTTTTTCCCCGTGAGCCACAGAATTACAAGTTGGGGTTAGGAAGAAGGAAACCAGGATGGAAGAAAAAGTCTTGGAGGTCAAAAAGCTACTTTAAAACTGCTGCATTCCTTTGGTGACAATTGAGCTACAAGACTACATAGACTATAACCAAATGAAAAGCAGGTAGCAAAGGCAAGAAAGGGCCATGGACAGAACGGCTGAAGGGGAAACTGGATGCTTATATATAACAAATCCTATAGACAGGGTGAAGAGAACCAGAACGCAGAATGGGATAGAAAGGAGAATTTAAACCCAGTAGCCACACCCATAGCATAGCATAAGTAGTACATAGTAATTCTCCCCAGTGCTGTTTCAAGATTTTCACTTCTGTAACTGCGCAACATGTAGGGGATTAGAACGGATTCAAAAGAAAATTCATCTTAAGAACCCCTGATGCAGACAGAAACATCATGCCGTTCTGCAGTCCCAATGCTTTTCAATAATAGTAATTTCATGCATCAAGGAAGAAGTTACTGGAAGCACTAAACCCCGTTCTCCTGGAAGCTCTCTGCGCCCCTCCTAAGGGGCTGACGAATCATGCTGACAACCTCATACATGACACACCCTGGAGTCTGCATCTGAGTCTGTCCTGGGGATCCAAAAGCATTTCATGTCCATATTATAATCTATTATACCAACTAATGTTACTGAGCCGTATTCAGGTCACATACATTTCTACAGTGCTATTTCCTTTATGAAATCGTCTCCAAAACACATTTCATTCCTTTGCCTTCCTGTGAAAATTCATTAGACATTATTGCATCCCACCACCTTCTTCCCCCAAAGTGGCCATGTCAGCTGCAGATACAGATTAAGAAAGACTTAGTGCAGAATATGTATTAATACCAAAGAAAAACTGATACACAAAACCACAACCCTCATCTGTGTGCTTCGCTCACACAGACAGTACTCCACAAGGCACAAAAGGCTGCTAAAGACAGCAGAAAAATCCATACTCAGTATTTAAAGATGACAGCCAAAACAGCTGTCAGCAATATTGCAAAATGCAGATAAAATATATAAAGATCTTAGAAGAAGTGGCTAAAAGCTTACACATTAAAATTCAAGTGTTCTAGGGTACTTTTTTTATAGACACCTCTGTTCTACTTCAGAACACCTTTATCACCTTTTACTTTTGCTCTCTCAATGTGTTTATTAATCATCAGAATTAACTGGATTTGCAGGGTCTCTCTACAACTACATAGCAATATTTCACGTAAGGAAAACAATGTGGAATAGCAACGCTAAGCCAGAATGCTGGCTCTTATGGAATTTGTGTGAATCCATACACAGAAAAACCCTCCCAAAAGTCCTTATTCTCTCAGGAATGCCTGAAGAACTGCAAATTCACAACACTAAAAAAAAAAAAAAAAAAAAAAGAGGGTAACCTACCTGCATGAAGCACGGCCTCCCATTGATAATGATATTCCTGAAGAGAGCCCAATAGTTTTCGAAAGAGCCATTAAAAATCAAATGCCACACTGTTGGGGAAGCAGGGGGACATCAACGGCAGGCAGAGGGGCTGGTTCTTCTCAACGCAGCAAAGCTTTGTGCAAGAGTGAGGGAGAAGAGGGATTTGCCTCCACCACCTAGCTGCAGATGCACAGCACTGCATTGCAGGTAAAGGGCCTTGCAGCAAGGCTGGGGGTTGCTCTCAGCTGATCTTCCTGCAAATTCAGTCATGTTAGGGGTTGAGCATAAAGAGATTCATCTCCTTCTCTTGATGTTTACCTGTCTCAATCTTCTCTCTAATGAAATTAGAAATTCAGTCAAATACTCTGTTTCATCTTCCTGAACAAGCCGGTTTTATTTGCCTATTCAATAGTCCATTGGATTCAAAGCTCGGATGAAGACAAGGATCATGGTAATTGCCAAGAGTCCAACCCTTTTGATACAGAAATGCCAGCACAATCACACAGGAGAGAAAGGGCGTTCAAAGTAAAAATGAATTTTCTGAAGCAATTCCAAACCTCCCCCATCCAGAGTTACAAGAAAAACTTATCCTTTATGCTTAAAAGTACCAAAAAAAACAGGAGTTGTCAAATCTTCTTTAAAAAGGTGAACTGAGCATTTTTCACAGCAGCAGGCACTTAAAATCAGCCTCCAACAACATAGAATTACCAGCCATTTCCTGTGCCTGTTTATCCTGCTGGTTTATGTAAGTGATAGGGGAAACAAGTCAGCAACAATGTGACACACCAAGCAATAATTTAGAGATTTTTCTCTGCGACTGAGGACTGTTTATGAGTGAAAGACACTCTGAAGCTGGCTCTGCAGTTTTCAATGAAGAGGTTTAAGGAAGAATTGGATTAATCTGATTGTATAGCTAAAATATTTTCACCTTAAAATCTCAATGAAGTTTGAACATCCTTTTAACAGTTCAGCATTGCCAAACCTCTTCGTATCAGAAGAGGTGCTAACAACATGCACAATTTTCCACTGTAGACAGGATTTTGCTCCACATTCGTCAAATATATCACCTGACAACTCTGCTCACCTCTGCAATGCATAGCAGGGGCAGTAACAGTTATTTGCAGGAACTAAGATTTCAGTCACTCACTTATTCCTTACAAAAGGTGTTCAAAGACTTTGGAAAAAAACACTTGTATTCTCTTGCCAGTTTCCCATAGAATCACTTGTCTGGTCAACACACTAAAAATAAGGTAAAAAACTATTAAGAAGCCTCGATCACACAATGTGTGCTCTTACAGATTGCACTCAGGTAGATCCAACGAGAGGTAGAGGACAAGAAGATGGGAGAGCAGAGTCATGCCTGTCAGTACAGATGGCGCGATGAAAAGCAGTGGTTTTCGTGCTGCGGAGTGGCACCAGCACAGGCTCCTTCACTGTTCACTATAAATTACTGGTCAAGCCACCACAACAGCCAAGTCTCCACATGTAACTTCACCATCAAAACTGAGAACTTGTTTTCTCCACCCCGATAACTTACGTAACAAACTCCTTGAAGAGAAGTGTTTGGTTCTCCTATTTGAGAGCATTAAGAGCAACTTCTTCAAAACTCTGTTTTGTACAGGAAGCAAGTAATTTTTCTTGTCCCCAATACGGCAGAAATACTGTCCATGCTACCTATCTACCTGCTTTGAACAGATACAAAAGCAGAGCCCGTTCACCTTCAAGCAAGGAAGGCAGCATACATTTCATCCAACTCCTGTCACACTTCTCATCCTTATAAATGTGCTAAGAAAAAAGATATTCTCCTTATTCCTCTTCACCTCAGTTTGCTATTCCCTTGCTATTTGCAGAGATGACACCTGTCTGTGGGAAACCAAAGACAATTGCTTTTCTAAATTATTTTTAAGCCGCCTGCAGCACAACCTTTATAAACACTGTCATTTCTTATGTGTGAGCTCAAATTACACACACGAAACATCCCCAAACAGAATTCAATTCAACGAACGTAAGACTAATGACAAATCCAGCTCATGCTGCAGGAGACACAGATAAGAATACTATAACACACCCCAGGACTCTTGCTGAAGAAGCGTTGCTTTCCACCTTAACCATCCAGCCAACGATTTTCAGGGTGGTACACCCACTGCAGTGAGATCTGCTTCAAGTGCTGTTAAGGATTCCTTGTTTTCATTAAGGGAAGAGGGAAAAAAAAAAAGCTCCATATGGCATGTTGAAAAGCCAGGTTCTAAAATCTCTCCCATTTTCATATCTGTGCATCAAGACAATGTCTCTTTAAGGGAAGTATGCTTGCCAGACTGCATCTCATTACTCTGCCGTAGTGTGTAATTTCAAGATCATGTTAAGGCACATCTAGTCAGAATGACTGCTTCTGGTGCCAGCCTCCAACATGCCTACATGCAGATCTGCTGGCAAACCCAGTGTTTGATAAATGCTGTAACTGTTTATTTCAGTATGAATTCAGGTCTGAGAGGATAAAAGTATTTTCCTGCTTGTGAGCACTTTACCTTTCAGCTCAGGAAATTTTTAAGTATTTGTGGGAATTAAAAATCATAGATTGTGGGGGCCTTACGAGTCTATAATCCACATTAATTTGTTATTACTGCAATTCACTCACTCTTGCATCCCTATTTTTCTGAATAAAGAACTGATATCTTCTGCCAGTAGGACAGATCCACAATATTTGACGACTTAAGAGGACTGCGGATGGTCTAACATTTAGTTTTGAAAGAATGGCACTCAGCAGCACCAAGACATACTTTTGTTTAGTGGATCTGTGGCAGTTCCATTTGAAGATAAGCAATAAGGAATTTCACGGGAGAACGGTATTAGCACACAAATAACAGAGGCAATCAAGTTTCTTGCTCCCCATGCTCGCTCCCCCACAAAAGCATTTAACAAGCTGTTTGTAGAACTGTCTGCTATTCCAGCTATTACAAACCAAGGGACTTCCATGGAAACCAGCAGATCTTCAGTTGTGTCCTGTCATAGTCTGATAATCACTTCTGTATTTGAATGAAAAAATCCTGTGGGCTAGACATACTGACTCTGCCTTAAACTTCTGTTCAAAATACTTAGGGAAGATATAGCCCTGGTATTAATTATGAAAGACAAGTGAGGAAAACATAATCCAAGATCCCAATCCCAGGTAGTTTTGAATAACCAAGTTGAGGAAGAACCTGAGAGGGCTGTCAGAACTCCAGGGCTCCTCAAAGACAGCAGAAAAGTGATACAAGCAAGACATGCAATAACAAACTGGAAAGTATCACATTCTACTAGGAATTTTCTGCTCCCCAGACTGCACAGATGGAAAAATTACCAACTTTCTCGTCTCTCTTCATAGCAATTCTATTGAGAAAGAAGAAAGAAGCAAGGCTTCATTGCACATCAAGACTCTGGCCAGAAAATTACAGACAAGACTAAATCAGCATCTTGAAAATACTGAATATCACATGCATTTGGGAAGAGGGAGAAGCACCAAGGCAGTGGTACTGTACCAACCCAGCTCTGCCACTGCCCTCCCTCCAGGAGTAGAGGGAGCCAGAGGAACTATTGAAAGTCCTGTGAAAAAATATCTCCCACTCAGTAAAGCCTGTAAGAAAGGATTAAATTCACCGATGCATGCAAAATTAGAAGAAAGAACTTCAGATCATGTACATTTTTCAGAACAAGCCACATATTGTAACTGTATGGCTGTCACTACCTTTGTAGTTATTAATTCTTACAGTAATAAAATGTTCTGCTTAGAGGCACAATCAGTTCAACACCCCTTACACAGAACGGCTGGGTTTGCCCAACTTTTCCTGAAACATAAGAGACACCGCTGAAGCAAGACACTGGACTTGATGAAACAGGATGATCATCTGGGCCTGTCAATGAAACACCCGTCATACAGACCTGCAGCCCAGTTCTAATCACACACTTATTTTCTTAATTTCAGGGCAAATGAGCTATAATAGAGAACTATTTGTTCAGTTTGTCCATTTCTTTAACTGTTTTGAATCTGGTTGGGTTTTTAGCATAGTTTTAGAATTCTGGGTCTTAATCTTCGTAGTAACCTAGAGAGTAATATTTTCCTAGGACAAAGAGAACAGTTTGAGCTTCTAAGGGTTTGTAACATACAGCGGAGACAGAAAAAAGCCACAGTATTTTACAGGCAGTTATGGTCTAACAGTCACAAGTACCTGATTCCATTACAAATTACCAGAGCAACTGGTAAAGTACATCTATATTTGTATTTTAGTTCAAACAGAAGCTTGTATTTTCAAATAGAAGCATAGTTTTGAAGTAAATACCAGATCTTCCTCACATATCAGGCTTTCATTCACATAGTACAGCAGACTTACAGCATAGGAAATTAATCTCTTTCAAATGAAAGCACGTACATGGCATGCTCCAGCACCACTTCATCCAGGAATGGATGCCCTGTTCACAAAAGGGCTGACTCAAAGCAACATTCCCCTCCAAACAGCACTTGAGGTCTTTAAAAATTAAGCCTGTAAGCTCTCGTTAGCCCGCACCGTTTCCTAAACACACACACTACCTTACTGCAGCAAGGCATTACAAGTACACACACGGCCTCCTCTGTGCTACGGGACCTGCAAAGCAAGAAGCAGCCACCTCGTGGCAGATGAAAGACTGAACCGTTGGGACACCCATCGCTCCTTCCTCCTTCTGCATTCATGGACATCCCCATCCAACACAGTTCATGCAACACCAGAGCACGGGAATTCTGTTCTCAGTTCCCTAGAAGTCATACGAGGAAAACTAGCACAAGAGCTGTTCCCAGGAAAACACTGTGCAGCTCCCCCACCCTCCTAAGGACCAGGGCAAATATTATGCCCACCACGTTTGTGTACCAATGCTGAACTCCAAAGATATTAGTACCTGCTTCAAAGTACTGCAAAAGTCTTCTGCATTTCCGACAAATGGGCAAAAATATCTACCTGAATGCACCTCACCATATACAGCTGTTTGAAGAGTTTACAGTCTAAGTTACTAAAGTTTTAGTAAGGAAAAAAGCCTGTGAGTCTACAAGCTCCTTTTTTAAAGCCAGGATTTTTTGAGTGCCTTCAGGAATCAACTGACTGTTAGTGCCTGAGATGTTCACACCTCATGAAATGATAAAATTAATGCATCACGTACTTCCCAGATAGCTTTCAGCAAAGCTGTCTTTTGGCAGCAACACACATTGCAGTAGCCTACGTACCAAACTCTCCACATTTTATTAGCAACTAAAGCTGAGCTTGCTTCTCATTTTCTAAAAAAAAAAAAAAATTTTAGATTAAAGCAATTTTGATTCTAATTCCTTGCCTTTTTCATGGAAAAGGCTGAAATAAGAAACTGAAATCAATGCTTCACTCAAGGCAACAAAGCAACGCAATGATAGTCAATATTAGAATTCAGGATCTCCCTGTACCTGGGCTTGCTTTCTGCCCCTCCAAGGCATTCGGCTGTCACTCTCCCTGTCACTCCTCCTCAATTCTCACAGAAATGGGAGCTGGGCAAAGGTACACAGCCATGATATTCTACCAGCTCCACAGTGACAGACACGGGACCGGCGAGCAGGCTGGGCAAGTACACACTTCCTAAGCAAAGATTTGAGACAGCTGGTTTAATGATTACTCCACATCACCAAAAGATTTGGGGTAGTTTTACTGGAGTGGGAAGACACAGGTACCTCACCTCCATATTACCAAGAAACTGCCTGCTCTCTTTCTGCAAAAGAGTGTACTAGGATAAACGCACTCATTCCTTCATTGATATCAAATAAAACTTTTAAGATAGGAAGAAATATGAACATCCTGAATTTGCAGAAAATTAAGAACTTGGTTGACCTTCCCATAAAAAAAAAAAAAAAATCTTATACACAGAACCATAATTAGTAGTTATAATGATTTTCTGTAAATAATCAGTTTAAGTTGGTCTTGTCTGAACCTAAATAGCAATTTTAACTACTGAATGATGAAAAAAAGCAGTAACTTTTCAGTTTTGTATTACATACAGTCCAAAGACCTTTCCAAGTGTTTTGTTTTTTTTTTTTTTTTCCTGCTTTTAACCAGACTGGGTTGATAGGGAAACTTAAAACAGGTGTAGTTCATTTCTACAGTGAAAAATACTTTGAATTGTTTTAAATCCCTTTAGAACATTCTCTGCATTTTTATACTTACCCACAATAAGATAATTCCTAATACTTACCAACCTCAACCTTTTAAAATCAGTTGTTTCATGCTTTTTACTGCCCTTCATACAGAAAAAATTACATGTGTGTGATCTAAACAACCACCATGGAACATCATATGTTAAAAGGGCATTCTATGTGGTTTCAAGTTTAGATTTTACAGAGAAAGTCTTGCAACAACCCAGTTAAGCTTATTTTAGAAGATTTAACTAGAGCAGCTTTGAATTTAAATAGCGTGTCATGGAACTGCACCTAAAGTTACAAGACTGACACTGGGTTCTTTTTGTTGAACAATGTAAAGCATAAAGTACATGCAACGTTCTTTAATTTCTGAAGCAGGATCTAATAAATGTATGGTACCAGAAAACAGAGTCGAAGCATGTAGTTTAAGAAGATAAAAAGAGCATTTTACCAATAGCATGGTTCTCCACTCAAATCAAAGTTAGTGGTAAAATCAACAGTTAACCAGCAGTGCAGTTAACCTGTTCTGGCTACATGCTTAAAAAGGACTTTTTTAAAAAAAGCATGCCAGCGCTGAAAGTTACCATTCAGCAACTTCAGAATTTACACAGAAATCAGTCTTTCCAACTGTAACTGCGGACTCTATTGGCAGAGTCAGTATTGTTTGTCTGCAGATGAACAAGAAAAAAAAGAAAGTAACAGGTACAGAGTTAAATAATGGATTATTCATTCAGAAATTAGGATGTAGATAATAGTATAGAAAGAGGAGAGCTCTTCAAAATTGTCCTAATGCTAATCTTCAAGAAATACCAGGAACATGTACAAAACAGCACAGAAACATAACGAACATCTCCCAGAGAGTTTAGTTAATGCTCTTCACCCCTCAGACGCTCCATCTCAAAACAACTGAATCTTTGCAGGAGACAACCGGAAAATTTTTTTAAAATCCCTGTGATCTGTCTGAGGAAGTGACTAAGAAAGCGTTACTCCAGGGCTAAAGAAAAACCCCTCCAACTCCCATACCCAAAGCCTTACTTACTAAATACCTTTGGTTCCTAGGCACCAGAGAACATAAAACCCCTGAGGTACCAGAGATTTTACACAAATAAGCAGCATTTTACTGAGCACACAGAACCAGCTCTAGGATTTACATCACCTTTCACTAGAAAGGAACCCACGAGCAGCACTGAATGCAGTACGTAATGCAGTCTGGTGGGAGCCATTGTTTAGTATTTACTCGAGACCTTTTAATTTTTATATCTGCATCCAAAAGTTCACCACATATAAAGGCTTGTGAAATTCCTGTGGTAGGAGAGAAGCCACACACGAGCATCAAAGTTAGAGAAAGAGGTAAACAATGTATCACAGCGTTCTTAGGGCAAGATTTAAAAAAAATAAAATAAAATAGGTGGGGGGTGGGGAAAGAGTTATGAGGAGCTGGCGCCTAAAGCCAGCTCAGGAGGGTCCCGAGGTGAGGGGACACCAGCATCTGCCACCAGATACAGCCCGGGGCCGAGGGAAAGAGCCTGCAAGGACAGAGCGAAGCCCGGGGAGGGAGGGGGTAAAAAAAAAAAAAAAAAAAAATAAAAATCCAGCCCCGTCGCAGAGCAGGGCGGCAAAACCAGCCGCCCCGGGCCACCAGCCTGCCTAAACCGCGAAACGTGCCTTCAATTAAAGTCGCGTTCAAAGCCCGTCTAGCCCGAGGGGGTTTACGCCCTCCTCCGCCCCAGGAGCGCCCGGCGGGCTCGGCAGCCCCTTCCCCGCGGGGAACAAAGAGGCGGCGGCACCGGCGGGAGGCAGAGCCGGGTCGGCGGGAGCTGCCGCCGCCGGAGAGGAGCCGGGGGGCCGCACTTACTTCCTCTGGGCCTTGTCCTTCTTGGCTTTGGTCCGCTTCTTTCGGGCCTGCAGCGCCAGCACTGAGGGAGAGAAGGGGAAAGAGGCGTGAAGGGCGGCGGACCCGGGGAGGGGGGGCACGGCCCGAGGCGGGGGGGGGGGGGGGGGGGCGGCGGCGCTCACCTTTCCGCTCCATGGCCGCCGGAGCCGGTAGCGCCGGGTCCCCCCCGCGCCTGCGCGCTGCGCCCGCCCTTCGCCAGGCGCCGCGCATGCGCGGCTCGGACGCCTCGGCGCGCCACCCGGCGGCCTCGCGCTCGTCCTCGCTGGGGGTGCCGCTGGAGCTCGAGCGGGGGAGGGAAGCTCCGCCCCCCCGCTCCCGGACACGCCCCCTCCCGGCTGGCTGCATGGCGGGCGGGCGGGGCGGGCGCGTGTGACGTCAGCACGGCGCGTGTGACGGAAGGCCCCCCCGCTCCGCGGCTGTGTGACGTCAGCGCCGCGCGTGTGACGCCCGCTCGGGAACGCGCCGCACGGCGATCCCTCAGCCCTGCCAGGGAGGAGAAGAGCGGTGAGATGACGGCGCAGTGACATCAGGGCAGGTGCACCCGGGGGGGGGGGGAAGGGGGAGGGTGTTTCACGTCACGGGTGACAGCCTGGAAAGCGGCGGCCGGTCGCGCGCCTCAGACCACACCTCACCACGTCACGCTTCGCCCTGACAAGATTTGTAAATCCCGTGCCTTGAGCGGCGTGAAGCGCCCCTCAGAGATTCTTGATATTAAATATTTAATAACTACCGGGAACAAAAATTAAACTTTTCAGCTATTGGGCCATTTGGGCATTTCACTGTGAGCACTGATCAAACACCCATGTTTTAAGGTGGCTGTATATTCCCCTTGGAACTTTTGCCAGTTCTATCTACAGCTTTGCTTAATGCAATTTTATTCCTAAAAACCTCTCTGAGCTCTGTTCCAAGCACATTACATCTCCCGTCAGGTTTCTGTGGGGGATTGTCACCCCCCCATCCCTGCCCCCAAAAGGAGTCACGGCCATCAGCCACAACCCGAGCACCAGCCGCGTCTGCTCGGCTTCTGATTTCTAGGACATGGCCTGTGAAAGCGTGCCCGAGCGCAGTGTCCTTTGGCAGCGGATTATAAATATTTTCATGGAAAGGCAGGTATGCATGCGTGCAATTTTGGAAGACGGAAAACCCCTTTTTGTAATTTGTAGTTGTTGCTCTATTACTCACTACAAGCACAAGATGTTTAGTACGTCTGTCTGTCCTCCTGCAAAGAGTTCTGAGAAACCAGCACAAGGTTTTGCGACGATAATGCAATGGAGAGGGGCAAATTTCAGCCTTTGCACAACTGCTGCGTTCAAGGTAAGCTGAAAGACCTCAAGTGCGATGGAGTCCCCCCTGCCAGCACTGCACAGCAACCTCCTACCTCACAGAAGTCACAATTACAAACAAACTGCAGAAGCAACTATAATCTCAATTTGCAGGTGGCCTGTTCCTTCAGCAGGATCTGTTGCCCCGTATTTGCCATAAATGACGCATGCCATTGGCTCTCGCAAGGTGTGTGCTCATACCTGCTGTGACTACCACTCTGTTTTACACTTCCACTGGACTAGGCTGGGTTTCTTCACGTGAGGACATCAAAACCAGCACGTGGCCGGATTTGGAAAGCCACGCAGCAAAGCAAGCGTGTGGGCAGGTGTCATATTTTTTCGAACAGTAGCTGCCACCACAGTCTGAATGCGGAGCCCCAATGGAGAGGTCTCCTACAGAAGCAAGATGCTACTGAGCGGCTTCACTCTTGCCAAGTTGCTTTCATAACTCTTCTAATTTGGGATAGAAAAACGCAGTCTCGGGGTAGCACCCTCAAAGGGTTGCTGAGCCAGGCCTAAGCCAAGATACACTCCTTTTTCCACAACCAGCCTGGCACTAATTTTTAAAGCAGAATAAATGCCCCCGAACTATGCCCGTAGCTAACTGGTTTATCTGGTCCTTCCTCATAGCTTCCTGCCCAGTGTGACACACCGCCGCGCATCACCCCAAGAACTGCTTCTGCCACACTCTGCACGACTCCCCAGGTTCCTCAGCTGCTTTATGTCTTTTGCAGCCATTTATGCACCAGAGTAATATGTGAATAAAACAGCAAGAGGGTTGCGGGTGGTTATACACACTTTGCACCGTCTGCAATGATAATGTGCATGTTTGGGGATCTGTATCCTCTAATTCAATGCAGAGGGAGAGCCAGCTGGGTTTTTGCAGTGTGCCCTGCTAGGAAAACATTGTGGCATCACGCTGGCTGGGAAGGACATGAAAAAGTTGCTGTGTGCACAAAACAAATGTAGTTGTTACAACTAGGTCAGGTGAGAAAGTCAAGCTGCCTACCAAACACATGATTACAGACAGGCCTTTGAACTCTGACTTCTGTGGCTTTTTTAGAGGTATAGGTGGAGTCCTTGGCCATAAAGTACGTGCTTTGTCACTTCACAGCCCGTGCCCAGGGATCTGTGCTTGGCTGCACACACAAGCCTCGTGTGTGTACGCGGGAGCAGAGTTATAGCACTGCACAGCTATAAGGGAAAAAGATCAGGATTGTCTGGACTTCCTCTCAGCAAGATATTTGTTTTGCAACATGAATACCCATAATTTGAACGCTAACATACTGACGTCTGAGTTGTTCCCTGGTGCTCAACTTTGCAAGTCATGGGGGTAGGAAGGAAAGATTCGGAACTTTGCAGAACAAGCCAAAAAAAAAAAAAAATCTAAGTTTGCAATGGAGACTAGTGATGGTGCCAACAGCTAGGAATGCCATTTCATCTTAAACCAAGGGTGCCATAGGAGAGCCAACAGAATCTGGAAATTAGGGCTATGCTTTTCATGGGGTTTGTATTACTCTGCTTTGAACAGAGCTGAGAGGATCTTGGCGTGAAGCCACTGTCCAAAACAATGCAAGGAAGCATATGTGGTTTGAGAATTACTCAATACCATTTGAGCTTTCAGTTTTTCCTGTCTTTCGATCCAAAAGGTATAAGGGTTCCAGTTTCCTCTACAGTAAGCAACTCTGTGCAGTAATGTTCACTAAAATTCTTTACCATTGCAATTTACACATGCAGTACTCTGGTTTCCTTCTAGAAACTGCTTGGAATCAGTAAGAATTTAAATGGAAAAAATGAAAAAAAGATTAGAAGACCTCACTAGAATACACTGCAGATAGTTAAATATTAATATTCCTACTAGGCATCATATCATTGCTAAAATTTAGCAGCCAGGAGCAGCAGAATTCAGAGGAACAACCTTGATGTTACTGCACATCCAGAAACCACACCATGCCCAGCAGCAAAAATTAGAGCTGTTCACATGTTAATGAATTTAGCCCGGAGCACAGGATCTGTACACAAAGGATCCGTCCTTTAAATCCAAGCTTGTCCCTAAAATGGGGTCTGAATGGTAAATATACACAGTGCTGGCCACCTATCTAAAATTAATTCACCTGCAGCCTTCTAACTAGGCAATTTGTGCCATGATATAATCCTCCAGAGGAGGGCATGGTGAAGCCTTGGGATGGGTGTTGCCGGTGTAGTTAAATGCTTCTGCTTTCAGTGGACTCAGATCACACCTCTGTTCTGATATTACTGCACCAAGCTACGGCTGATCTACAGAAAATGTAACTAATTTGATTTTTTTCTCAAGTGCTAACTGTATCTAAGTCTACAATTTTCCTGGCTCTTCAGAATTAAGTGAATTCATTCCGCCATTCTTCACTATTTCAGTAAAGGACTACAAAAACGTGAAAACAAGTATTATTCTGTTTACTAGGATTTAGTTCTGGTGGATTAGAAAGGGACTGAGGAAGAAATAATGGACAGACACCATGTTATATTAGTGCAGACAGTATCAACTTCATCAAAGTGTTGAAGAGTAATAATAAAATGTTTTCTTTAAAGCTTCACATCATTCTAAATACATCTGAAAATAATAAAACTGCCAGCATGTAATCTGTTGAAACATGGCAGATTCATTTTACTTGCTAGCAAGCAAAGCAAGCAATTAATATATAAGAAGTGCTAAGTTAGGACATTTAAACATCTACAGAATTTTAGAAAACTAGTGCAAATAATTTGCTAGAATTATCTACAAAACTAGAAATTATCTTATACATTGACATTTCTCTGCTTTCAGTATTGTTGGGTAGCATGCCTGCTTGAAAGCAATAACATAAATGTTGCATTTTGTTTAGAACAACAGAATTACTGGGGGCATTAGGCAGGCTGTCTATTTTAAGAACTCTGGAACAGAAAAAATTAAAATAAATAGGATCAAAGGCTGACAAGAATCGCCACAACTGTTGCTTAACTGTACCTTTCTCTACTGAAATCCCAATTCCCCAACAGTTATAATTCAGGGATTGCTGGTATACTTCCATCTCTTCCCCCAGCCTGGGTCCTGGAAATCCGACCGAAGGGGTGGAGCATCACACTGCTGGAGAGAGCTTGGCTCTGCTTTATTCTGGGCTGAGCGCGAGACATCTGATATTGGCTCTTCATGCAGAAGTTCGTTGTCAGAGTTCTTTACAGAGAAGAAATCTTCATTCTTCTTCAAGTACAGTCTTCTTCCCTGAAACGAACACGAGCGTTACCGTCAGCCCAGGGTGGCCGGTCTGTTGAGCCAGCCAAGCGCAGCTCCGGTGCCCAGGCGAGCTGCTGTGAGCCCACGGGCCGTGCTGGCGTGGGCGCACGGGCCAGTCCCGGTCCCCGGGAGGCGGCGGGACCGCTGGGGCTGCCGGCAGCCTCTGCGCACCCAGCCCTGAGCACCCAGCTCGGCGTGGGCTCCTGGGGAACCACCGTCACCTCCCGCCCGGGAGCTGCTCCCAACTTTCCGCTCCACGTCCATTAAAGGCAGATCTGTGAATATATGCTGCCACCTTCATTCTTTGAAGTTTTTTCTAGTGGGGGGGAGAGAGTCCAGAAGGTCAATATCCTTGCATTAGACTATTCTGCACAATGCCAAGAGAAGAGAGTTAAACAAGTTGTTCTGTGAGCATCAGAACTCAAGAACCCCATTTTCCTGCAGATTTGGATAGGTTTTTGCCTTAATTCTTGCCTCCTTCAGCTATAGGAACCCAGCCTGGCAGTATGCATAGGATGATTAGTCAAGGCTGGGCTTTTTCCCTAGGTGGGGCAATTACTGGAATCTTCTACTCAGAACAAGGGCTTTTCCTGGAACTTGCAACTGTCTGCCCTATCCAAACTTGGCTGAGACAGCCAATGAGCTTAAAAATGATTGCAGAGTACTGACAGAAAGAACATGTGCATAAACTTCAGTTCTTCAGGAAATCAAGCTAGCACTGTCCTTCACTTCCCCCATCAGCCCCAAGGGAGCTGGTGCAGTAACCTCTGGAAATAAAAAACTCTTGCTCTGCCCTGGCAGGGTCCTTGCTCTGTCGGAGAAATTGAAACAATTTAAAATGCAACGAAGTCATTCCCTGCTGCAAATCTCAGCTGGATGCCTTTCCAGCCTGCACACAAAGATGCCTTTCCCCAAACAGCAACACAGGACTCAAAGAAACAAATTGGATTATCCATCCATTGCAAAAAGGCAAGTACCTGTGAAAATCTGCAGGATTCAAAAGAGCATCTGCTCCGCCCTATTTCCTCAGCCACATGACAAGGTTTGAGTTACTGACAGGACAATTTAATAACATGAAGGCTTAAATGTTCTAAAGCTAAATATTCTACCTTCTGCTGTTCAGCTAGTGATTCTTCGGCAAACCCTTGCGCAGTAGGTTCTAGCTCAGCTGGGTTTTGATGGTTGCCCAGAGCAGACAGCACAGCATCATGAAGAGTTAGAAAGAATCGTTCTTTGGTGACACAGCTGTCAAAGAAACCATTCTTCTCAAAGTCTGCTATCACAGAGGCTATAAAAAATGGGGGGAAATAAATAAAGCAGCAGAACCACACCAAGAAGTACAGCTAAAACATTTCACTTAAGTTTGAAACTTATCCTTGGAGATAAGTCAATATTAGTAAACAAATACTATACTCACAGTGACAGCCAGCTATGAGGACTGTAATGCCAGTATTGTGAAACATATGAATGATCTGTGGAAAGAATTAATTCCATACAGGCATCAGATTAATTCTACATTATATGAATGCACTAGAATGTAAAACATAAACAGGGAAACAAAACCTCCTTTGTAGTGTTTTATCTCTGAAGAAAACCCTTATTCCACTATCTCAAATCCTGTTTTTTAGTTCAGCACTGAACAGCCAAGTTGTCCAAGATCTTAATTAATGCTGACTCCAGAACCAGGGCAGGTCACAGCCAGACCCCATGCTGGCCCTCCCACAGCTCACTATGCAGCACACAGTGTTATTTCTTCACTTAAATAAAAAGTTCTCACAGGAACAGACTAACTTGAAACATCTCTCCATACGCAGATGCCATGCCCATGTGTAAACCAGAATAGGAACCCATATTTTCAAGTGTGACCTGTAATTCTGCTTGTATCAATTTTCATGTCCAACATTTAGATATATCAACTTCGTGTTAAAGGAATCAGATTTTAGAGGTGATAGATTCTCACCATTTTCTCAATGCCTAACCCTTTGCAATTAAAAAATCTCAAAGTAGGCTGGGTTTTGGGTTTGTTGTTTTTTTTTTTTTAAAAAAGGCAACATCATTATTTCAAATCGTCACAGAATTTCAGAATACAGGGCTTGAAGGAATGTGGAAAAACTTTGACTTTATCCCCTTTTCCCGATGGGAGGGTCATTCAGTGGGTGGCAAATAAACCTTAAAGGATTTTAGTAACAACAGCTCAGTCTGCAATTATTCCAAATAGGTGTTAGTCTAACCTGTTATTAAACAAGGCTTTTGAAGCTAAGCTATAGAGTTTGAGGGAGCTGACTGAGAATCCATCTGGAACTGTATCTTTCCAAGAAGCACAGCTACATGAAATTTATTTTTTGCTAAATATATATCTCCATTGGCTAGGATCTCCACTTGAAGATTTAAAAGTTCAGGGCATACTTCAAAGAAGAGGCTAATTAGGCAGTCAGTAATAACAACAAAATCACTCTACAAGACAGCTGAGTTTTATATCTGACACTTCTAAAGAAGAGTGTTTTTTTTTAAGTGTCCAGCTAGAAGAAAAAATAAACAGCCAAAATGGAAAAAAACAAATTAGATGTTTTGATAAATGTGTTTTTAGTTTACACGATTCTAGAACTGGTGACAATGGATGACAGATTTTTGCATGTCTTTTGTGTGGATAGTAGGGCTTTTGTTTTTTTAAAAAAGTGCTTGTGTGGGAATTTATTAATTTCTGAAACTCAACAGCTAACTCTCGCATCCTTAAAGGTCAACTGGAAGATGTGCAGATTGTTATGTAGCAGGGCATTTTAGGCTAACGAGAAACATAAGCCATTGGGTAAACTTCAGGTTTCACATTCATGCACAGTTAGGTTACTTACTTGTTGCAGTAACACTGAGCCTAGCAAATCCACAAATTGTACCATGCTGAAGTCTAAAATAATGGTGTGAACTGGACACGGCAAGCGCATCGGCTGTTCCTCCTGATCTAACTGTACCGAGGAATCATCTACTGCAGAGCCCAGTGAAAGGCAAGCTCTTCTCCCCTCATCCTTGTTCTTCTCAGTCGTAAGTCCCTCGTTAGAGCCTGGGGATGCGCACTGGGCGTCTGCTGGTCCCACCCAGAGCATCCTAGAGCTAAGTTTGTCTCCATACTTTGACCAGTGTACCAAATTAACTGATGACGAGGACCTGCTGCCTGTGTGATGTCGCTTCACCAGTTTCTCCGTGTATGGTATCTAAGATGGAAAATGGAGAGTACATCAGTGGTTGGAAGAAGCCCAGGAGGCGGAAAATTTTTTGCTGCAAGTAAGACAGCACTGCAAATCATCTGATATTTCTTCTTGTGTTAAAAAACACATGTGAGATAACACTAAATATAGCACAAAGCCACAAGAGTATGCAAAGCAGCAGGTGATTTAGGCAAGCCTCAGATGTGGTTAGCAGAGAGCCTTAAGCCACCAAATAGGACAGTGGTACCTCATTCTTCCACACCTTGAAATGGCCTGTGATACTGGAATCTGACTTGTTATTTCTACCTTTCAGAAAAGAAAAGAAGAAAAAAAAATATTGCCCATGGCCATTGCCTCTCTGAGCAGCAGTGAGCTGAACCTTATGGGCTGAGTTCTGCAGCCCTTTGATTCATCTACTTTCCTGTATGGCAGCTGGTCACAGAACAGACCGGTTTAATCAATTCTTCTTTCCTAATAGTTCCCAAGGTATTCTTTAATTTTTATAATGCAAGAAAGGAAATGTCACTCTGCATTTTTGTACTTTAGAAGATAACGTTAAATTATCTATCACTTAGCTCCCTAAGCACCTCGGTGCCACATGTGTTTTCCAAACCACTGTCAACCTGTTTCTCATACAAGGGCTTTTACAAAACACATAAAACTGCTTGAAAAATATCTTCTGAAGACAGTTCATTCCCTGAAGTTCCTTTCATATACTGTCTAAGACCATGCAGAAAATTCAGATAAAAAGGAACAACAGTGACTCTAGAAGATGCACAGCAGCCAGTTACAGTAAAGATGAGAAATCCTCTAATCATGATAATTGCATCTGCCTCTAAGGTATTTTGTACTTGCATTTGGCAGTATTGTCAGGAACAAATTCCTCATAAACAAGAGAATTCTCTCACTTCTATGGGGAAAAAGAAGAAAATCCCTACTGAAGCACCTGACAAAATTCATTCAACTGAGGAGAGGATATGTTGAATACTTCAACTGGTAGTTAATTTATGCTTTAATTTAATTTAAGCTCTATCACATAACGTATGTGTAAAGAAATACAGTGGCAATGTTTGCTTATTTTCAAATAGCAAATACATGTATGCTTTATATAAACATTTACAGCCTTTTCAGTTCTGGCAAGTTAAGATCATTGTCCCCAGTAGCATAAAACCAGGCACCTCAAGCAAACAGACTAGATAAATATACTTTCAAAGCTGACCCTAGGTGGTGGTAGAGGTGGATCACAGACACAAGAGCATTTAAGATCTTGTCCAGTGTCAGGCAGACTAAATGAAATTAAAGCTCTCATTTCACTTTCATCTAGAGGCACTGCTTTCATGTCCATCTGAAAAAGAAAGGCAGTTTTATTAGGGTTTTTATTTCCCCAGTGCAGGCTCTTAGAAACTTCAGCTGATTGAAGAAGTGCCATTTACCTTGCATAACAAATAGGTTTTGAAGTGATTCATGTTTGCAAAAGAGATGGAGGAACAGCACTGGAAGATTTTGATACCTTCAATCTCCCTTGCCTGTAAAATGAAAGTTGTATCTGTGAGGGCTGTGACTAGCAGGAGCTATTTTTCCCCTCCTGACTGTCTGTGCTGTAGTCTGCAAGGTCTTACCCTAAGGACAGAGTTTGTCTGGTCACATGGTTGACTATACTGCATACTGGCAGTGGCATTGGTGGCATGGACTTAATTACCATAAACTAATCTGCTTCTCTTGCAATTAAAAGCATACCTCCAGCACATCTATCACAGATGACAGCTGGCTGCTCTAATATAAAAGAAGCAAAATTATTTTAAATGCTCCTTACAGAAAACATACACTATACCTTTGTCTTACTAACCTTTTCTTTATATTATTCAATTTTTTTCAAATCTATTGGGAAGGTACCCATGAGGCAAAGACAAAGCTCTCTACTACTGTATTGCCTAACTCTGTATGGTGCAGGACTTGAAAATAATGTGTTAAAAAGGCCCATGCCCGACCTATTTTCCCCATCACCAGGAGAACCTATGAGTCAGTCTAGCACATGCACAGTTGTTATTGTGAAAACATATGTAGAGTGGACAAAACCAGACTGAGAAAAGCAGGTCAGCAAAAAATGCCAAACAGCTCTGGAAATGACAGCAGTGCAGCTTCTGCCGTGGAGACAGCACAGATGGACACATGGAGCCTCACAGGGCCCAGGCAGGCTGAGCTACGTATCCAAATCACTTCACACCACAGATACTTAAGCATTCTTCAGTTTTCAAAGTTTTGAATCAAATGAACTGAGTCTGAATGGTCACCCCCAGGCATTTAAGGGAAGAAGCTGGATTACAGAGAGAGATGGAACATTTGGTTTTTGTTTCCTCTTACGGCTCTGTAGACGGATAAACTTCTATAAATATTCATGTTTGGAATCTGTCCCAGCACCACCATCTTCATTCTGAAACAAGACATTTATTAGGTTTTCACAGAGAACAAACCATTTGTTCCCAAAAGCTCAATCTCTATTTCTCTCCTCTTCAGTGGATACACCAACTGTAACTTACAGGGTGTGAGCACAAGAAGTTATTCACTCATAATTAGGGTTCTTTGAGTAGGGGAGCGGTACACAAGCACAGCCTTCAGCTACACTGGTGTCCTCAAAAATGTACAGTGTCCCATTTCTAGCTCTGGAACACTTGGATGATTGTTATTATGCTAGAAACCATGTTCCCTCTCCATCTCCCCACAGCCCTCCTCAAAGATGCATCTCCACAGTCAGGTGGAGGCAGCGATCGCTTGTGCATAGAACTGGCTGCACACTGGCGAGGTCTGAGCCACAGCTCCTGGAGCAGCATTAATGCAGGGTTTTGTCTTGAAGGAGAATATCCTGGTTTGGGTACTGTGCCTTGCTAACGGTGGTGCACGGTTTTGGGGCAGGTTCTGGTCTGTTCAGGGCATGGATGGAATAAACATGGGGCTGACTGGCTGGTTGCTGGAGAGCTGGAAGGCAGTGGGCCCTGATGTATGGAAAATTGTTGTCAAGACAGGCTATTCAAAGCAATCTGTTTGCAGATAACTTCCCATACTTTTTTGAGTGCTGTCAGCATAATGCCCTCACTGGTAGGAAACTGATAAGGGGCTATATATCCTGAAGGTAGGATGGAAAATAGTGATACTTAACTGAACAGTGGCTGCAGAAATGCTCTTTCACAACGCTCTTTAAATCCCAAAGCAAACCCAAGAGCATAACTCTGAGCAGAGGCAATACAGTGAATTTTGGACAACAACTGACATTCTTCCTGAAGATATCCTTTCAGAGCCACTCTGGATCAGATCACAAGCAGGTCGATATTTGCAGCGAGTTATTTCCTACCTCTTTCCATGTTACTCTAGACGCTTCAGTTTACTCAGACAAGCACCTCTCTATCGTGGTAAACCTCATGAGGTGTGGCTTGGAGTTACGAATGATCTTCCTGTTTGGATTAGCTGCTAATAAACTGAGTAATGTGTGCCTGACATAACCTCCCTCCCCTATCACAAACTGAGTTTAAGGAGAAGATAAAGCAACTTGGTAAATGTCAGTGAAGACTGAGGAATGTATTTGAAGTAAAGGCACAATATCTCATTTTATCCCTCTAGAAGTGTGTATACACAGGTCACCTCTCCTGGCTGATGCCCACACCACAATAAGCAATCTTCAATAGCATGGTACACTTGCAGAAGGGACCGATCCAGAGCCCATAAACTCAAAGAGATTACTGGTTTGGGATGGCGTTAGAGAGAGTCCAGAAGATCTGACCAAAGTGTTTACAAACATGAAACAGCTATTTCCTTTTCACATGTATAATTATCTCTAAAACATCAGCTCAAAGAAAAACTAGTGTTTTTGTTTTAAAGGTTACAAGTACCTGTGTGACCTAATGGTGATTATGAAGAATGCAGATCCCATGGCGATCACTAAACCGACATCAAGACCAAAACAAAGCACTGCAGCAAAAGTTACAAGCCAAATAACCTTTGAACAAGAGACAGAGAGAATGTGAACAGTAAAAAGATGCAAAATGACCTCGAACTCAGCCCCAGCATTTGCAAACTGCAGACAGTATAAAAGTCTAGAAATGGTAATATGTGAAAAGCTTTGTTGGCACATCTAGACCAACCCAGTCCTGGAAGCAGTTGCAAACAAGAACCACAAATCACAGTTCAAATCTCCAGACAGGCCTTCAATTATAAGGAACAAACACATCACATTGAGGTCTTTCTCTTTATGAAAAATCCTGCAGAAGAGTTGACATGAGAACGTGGCCCTGGCTGGCAGCTAGACAATTTCCTTCTTAGGGGATCTGAGAAACAACAACAATAATCAGTTTTCTCTGTATAGAATTAATTGCAGATTGATTTGAAGAGATTTCAATACACTTGTTTCAGTGCATATTTCAAATGATCCCTTTCCTAGGGGAATGGCCACTGCTTTGCCTTGCCCTCCCAAACCATCCATTTATCCCTTTGAGACACATTCCAAATCCTAGGTGGTTTTTTTTTGTCACTTACAAAATGATACTTATCCTGTCTCCACAGGATGGGGACATCCAGAAATTTTTCAAGAAAAGGGATCATGTTAAATACCACAATAGCAGCCAGTATACCCTGTGCAAATCAGAAAAACAGCATTTATTAGTTATTTTTTTGTTTGCAATCACAAACATGCTAAGGAACAGATACCCACGACAGACAAGCTGCTTGAGATTAAAATCTTATAATAGCTTTATTTCTGTTATTTTTATAGATATGTGTAGCAGTTCTCTGATCTGCAAACCAATATGAAAGTGGCTTGTAACTTCTTTTTTGATTTCACAATTACTTCTGCCAATACAACTGGACTTCCTCTTGAAATTCTATGTGTAGTTCCCATTTCAGTGTTCTTTGCCGAATGCCCGTGCCTCCTGCAGCACTATCTACAGAATTAAGAGTTGCTTTTTTAAAGAATGGTTTCAATTAGCATGGGTAGCTCATTGCTAGATTTAGGAAGTTGTTTGACACCATTTGTTAAAACAGCCTCTTAGCAAAGGAGACTGAAGGGAAGTAGATGGTTAAATTCTGTTTTGTCAGCTAGTTTTGGGAAAGGGATTAATTCTCCCATCTTACTAAGAGGCCAGGAAAAAATCAGGAAGTAATGCTCTTTCAGTGGTTCCCTAAGAAAATTTACAGAAAAAAAAAAGGTCTAAATAAAAATTTAAGAGAAAAGTAGAAAACTGAGAACTCTGAATAATCTACGATAACAAAATGTTTATGTTTATTGCACTGACAATGCAAAATCCACAGAAGGCTGTTTAGGAGTCTGTATGGTTTTAAAATAAATCTCAAAGATCAAGCTAGAATCAGAGTCACTAAACTCAAATTTCCATTTGGGAGATTTTATTTCCCTCTTTACACTAAAGATTTTGTAGAACCCATCTTGGAACTGCTTACACTGATGCAAGAGAGAAACTCATGAATTTGTTATATAGGTGGGGCAAAAGCCTGGAACATGTGAAACCAAACGAAATACAATGTTTAAATGATAGAGGCTGGCAGTGAAATTTCAACCCAGTTTAGCTTGTACAGTGAGAGATGGGAGAGAGATGCAATATTTATTACCTAATACACTAGGCTGCTGAAATTAGGAGAGTTTAAAGTCATTGGTTTGGTTTGGTCTGTCCCTGAAAACAATTAACTCTAGAGCGTGATATAACCCCTAACTGTCCCAGAAAAAATCTTCATATTATGCTTAGAAAATCTTCATTATATGCTTAGGAAGGAAGTAAGCTGCTGCCATAACTATTTCAGGTTCACTTACATTTGGTATCATCTGGAAAAAGCGTCCTAGTTTCAGTGAAATCATCAGCATCATAGATGCTCCAATCACTGCTGCTAACTGAACAGAAATACTTTATTAGAGTGGCCTGACAGAACCGTTTACTTACATGTCCTCTCTAAACAAGTAGCTACGGCCCATGTAACACCACCGACCAGGAAGAATAACCAGGGGACAATTCACAAAGGCCACAGGTATGCTGCAACGCATGGCACAAATTCTAGAATACTCAAGCTGAGAGTTTTCTGTAGATATAAATTTGGCCTAAATGGACTATTCTTAGGCACAAAGAACATTGCGAGAAACTATTCTGGTTTGATAATTTCATCTGAGTAATAAGATATTTCTTCTTGCAAGTCAGACTTTGGAATAAATTCTTTATTAAACACAATTATTTCTGTGCTGCAGTGAAGCATGTACAGGCATTCCGTTAAGAGGTATGATAAAAACACTATTACATACTGTTATTACATAGTACACCTTCTTTCCCCCTTGAAAGAAAAAGATCATGAAGTCAAATACTCAAGAGTTAGGAAGAAGTGGCAGAATTAAGGGGGCATGAACAATTTTCCCTTTGGCTTTTTGGGTATATTCACTAAAATGCAGTTTTAAGCTGCATGAGCATATCCTCCCCACAGGATCCTGGCTTCCTTCATGGCACATCATGTGCTGTAAATGTCATGGAAGTATAGTACATAATGTAACACATACAGAGAGGGTATCTGAATTCATGTTGCATGGGTATGTCACTTTATATCTTACAAATTGTTTAGATTAAATATCAGCCTATACTCAGTATACAGTGATTTTAGATGAGAGTTTAGAATCTTAAAAAAATCCAGCCAGCTCACCTGTGTTCTTCCCCCTGTCTTCTCTTGAATGACAGTTCCAGAAATAGCACAGCTGACAACAAAGCTTTTGAAAAATGAGCTGCAAATATTGCATAGCCCTACAGCTACTAGCTCCTGTAAAACAAACAGAAGGAAGCAGAGAAAACCCCAAACGAATGACTTACCTTCATAGAAGTAGCTTATCAGGAATTCCTTGCCTTTTGCTCACACTTGCTCCTTGCTCATCTGTGTTGCTAAGCTCAGGAAACCTTCTGGAAAGCAAACTCTGCCATGGTTAGATAAGCTCTCTTAAAAGGCATACAGTTTTCACAGCTGAGGATCTCATGGACCCGAAAATTCAGTTCCTTCTTCCAAAGAAATCCACTTAGAACCTCAAAGGTATGAGGCACTGACTTACAAGCTAACATGTGGCAAATCTCAGTATGCAGCATTATACACATGGACAAAAGCTGAGTGGAAAAGACTTTCCCTTTATATCTACCCCAGGAAGCTTCGAGACGTCAGGGCAGCTTCCTTACTGGCTTAGTTCCACCCTAGTAAAGATTCAAAGCCATCCCAACAAGCCAAACATGGAGTAATGCAAAACACCTAATGCTTACTAACTCTGGCACACTGGAAACTAAGAGAGTTTTAGCTTAAAAGCCTCTCAGAGCAATCACTCTGGGCAGAGAATCCATACACTGGAATAGCAGCCACATACAGAGAAGAACTACAGCTGCTCTGGCCATTTACCATTTCAGCTATTAATTTATCATGCTTTTATAGTCTCATGGATTCATGACAGCAGTGGTCCTCAGCGATCGGTTGCAGCACTGTGTGTGTGAGGTTCATCCCGATCACAGGGAATATACAAAAGCCTCTTGGCCAAAGAAGGCCATGTTTCGATTTCCACATTACTGACTTATAACATCCACTTCCCATAGGGAAGGGTAACAAGTTTCTACAAAACTATTCTCTGGCATATTCAATCCATCCTTGCATTTTTCTACTACTATCAGGCAGTTAGTGGCTTTGCAGTTTGAATTCAGCTTGCTTCTTGGCCTTCGAAGTATGTGTAGTTTTGTTCTCACCTGATTGCTGGCAATATTGTAGTTGTGAAGTGAAGCGTATCTCTCCCCAGCAAAAACAAGAAGGAAATAGCTTACAAGAGCAAGAGAGAAGGCATGCAGTATTATCTTGCTCAGGTTTGATAAATCTGGCGATGTAGGAGGCACAAACCTGCAGGAGAGAACAGACAAGTTTAGACCTGTTCTGAGCTCTGTCCAGAGTAACTCCAAACCCAGGATCATCATCAGAGACATCCAGAACCCCACAGGAGATGCTAGACTTCCACCTCACAAAAAAATGCAAATTCCTTCCTCTGTGTGCTAATAAAACCCGAATCTAATACAGGAAACTGTAGTTTGAATTCTGTATATGCTCAGAAATTATGATGCAATTAAAACTCATGAAGAGTTATTCCTCTAGCTGTACTTCCCAGTAAAAGTCAGCCCACGTCAGATTTCAAGAACAGTCTGAAACGTTTTTTTTCGTATCTCAAAAGTACAACCTTAGAAACAGCATAGATAACTAACCTCTGAGGAATCATACTGACCACAGCACTACTAGACTCAGCATGAAGATGAATGCAATTAGAAATAATGACGACTGTGATAATCTGGGAAAGAAAACAAGAAGGAATACCAGAGATTATACAGCATTTGCTCCTGAAACTGTACACAATACACCTAGATAGTTAATCTTGCAGGAGTATTTAAAAGACTTAAGCACAGATTCAGTGTGTAAATATAACAGCACCTTCACTGAATATGTTAAATGTTTTTTGAAATAAAGTATATTAGTTAGTTCAATTATCACAATGGCATTTTGGAGATCACTTACCAAGAGAAGTTCCATAGGAAATGCAATAGGACTATGTTTATAAGTTATCATGATGCATGTGTTGACTCGTAGCATAGCCATGCTAAGCAAAAATAGCAATATGCTGGTGGCATTAGCCTTTGGGAGGACCAGGAGGAAACGAAATAGATTCTGAAAAAGAATCATCATAGAGAGGATCAGAGGCAGGTACTACAACTGTTTCTATATTCCAGGCGATTGACATAGGTTACCCTGACACCTGAACTCATCCTTTCTGATACAGTGCTATCTTCAGTTACAAGAACGGAGACGCTATGAGAAAAACAGTATTTAAAAATCTATCTCATCTGTTGGTATCTGCAGAGAAAACACTGCCACAAATAGCTCATATCTAGTACTGTCATTCTTCTCTCTTCTACGGTGCCTTTTTGTCAAGTTGTCTGATTGACATCAGTAAAGTAAATTAAGAGGAACTAGCTTTAGCTTGTCTTTAGCTTGGAATCTGCTGCTTCTTTGTCAGATATGATAAAGACACTGTGTGCCCAACAGCTTGCCCATGATGATCTATTGAGGAAAGAAGTGCCCTTTCCTCTAACCTTTGCTCCACCACAATTACAAGCATGCTGAAAATACAGTATAGCACTACATAAGTAATTAAAAATATGCACACAGACTCTTCTTCTTGCATGTCACACAATAAGCTCCATACATTGTTCAAGACAACAGGAAGGCGCAGTAAACCACAGCTGAGACTTGCACAGATATCCCTTAGCAACTGACTGAGATTGAAATTGCCTTCAATTTCTGAAGCTTTTTTCTTTCCCCTCCAAAAAGCATGCATTTGTTTGACTAATAACGAATTTACTCACATAGAAAATGCCGAGGGGACCCTTATGGAAGTCAAGCACGACGTCAAAGATAAAGCTAAACTGTGATACAATGACATGCAGTGCTGCTGCAGTGAGGTAAGCATCGATGAGAGTCTTTGGCACATATGATGTTACAAACCCCAGGCAAAAGCAACCTAGCAGCAACTGCATGGGACAAACAAGAAGCGAGATGTGATATAATTATCAATGTCTAACCCTGTCCTCCTTCTTCCCATATTTGAAGAGCATGATTCTTTACTGCTGTACATGATGGATAATTATTTGAACACGCTATTTTCATTATGCCCAATTAAGTAAGACACTGCCAAACCAAAACAGGAGAACTTTACATCAAGTGTGTGCAGTTATGTAGGACTACTTAAGGGTTAACATATTGCCAGAACTGGTCAACATAAAAGATAATAATTTACTTCACACATATTAATCATGGGCACATGAATCTTCACCTGTCATATCTTTTTCAGGCAGCATGAGAGGAAGAGGCAGACCTTCATGTTCCATTTTTCACAACACATTCAAATGTGCTGAGATTAGTATTTGTGGTAAGAATACGTAAGCAGTACATTTCTTACATATGTGCAAAGAAGGCATGTAAGGATACATCATTAAGGATATAAAATAGATTCATCTTCTACCTGAATGACGCCAGTCAAAAATGTTACTGATGCAGTAAGTGTCAAGGCTTCCATGTAATCTTTCGTAAGTTTAGGATCTGAGATGTTGTCCAGTGAGCCATTAAAGGAGAATGTTTGGTTGAAAGTAAGAGTCTTCAGAATGTCTGCCACCACCATATTTAGGATGCTGAATGAGCCTGGAACCAACAGAACAGAGAACAGAAAATGGAACTGCATGACATGTTGCAACAAAGACTTATCTCAAAACCACACATCCATCTCTTCCCCCCGCTACCAGTCTGTGCAGTATGAGACAGTCTATTTCCATTCATATATATAATCCACATATATAATACATTTCTACTGTTTCTGAATAAGTACTCAAAGTTTTCAAAGTCCTGTCTGAAAATTTCAGATTCCTACCATTTTATGAGTGAAGTCTTCAGTTTGTCAGATGCACAACAAAAAGATTTTAGTGTAAAGCACAAAAAATGGATGCATTGCAATGAGCTGCCAGAAAGGCTGAAAAACAGTCAGTCAGAGTAAGAACTGCCAATCTACCTAAGAGGCCAGAGCTCCACATACCCACTCATTATGATAATGTGAAGGGCCTTCTCACATGTAAACAGCATTTTAAAAGCTAGCTGCTGAACAAATTAAGAACGTAAACCCATCACCAGTTCAGTCACGGCAAGAAACTGCATGTAGAAGACCACGGAGAAAACCAGGAGCCAAATCATAATTCACAGTAACATCCTGGGGGTAAATGTGAAGCAGTGTGCACTGGTCCTTTACATAGGAGATGCCTCCATGACACTCCAGCCTCTCCTTTGCACTGGTGTCTGTCATGAGGAGCTGTGCTGGCTCACGTCCTCGGGGGTACAAAGCACCTCGCAGCTGAAACTTGGGAACTTGGTGAAATTCTCACCACAGATCAGCTGCAGAAGCAGAACAACGAACTGAGAATCTGGGGGTCTGGGTTCTCACCTAAATAACATCTGCCTATTAGATGAAATAGGTAAGACATCTTGCCCGTTTTTTGAAGCAGCACTGAATAATCTCTAAGTCCTGCAGGAACATTTCCCAGTACAAAACAAACCTCACCAATTGAGATGTGATGTGAAGTCCCAAACATAACATATGTCATCGAGCAGCAGAATGCAGAAAGGAAGCCATTGATACTTGGCAGAGGCAACCTGGTCAGCCAAACTCCTAAAAACCCTGGAAAGCAAAAATCTGTTTCGAAAATCAAGCAAATTGGGAAGGCTCTCTATTTTTGGTTACTATTTTTAAGTAAAATTTTGCTGATGAAAACCTGGTCTTTATGAAAATCCCAGTTCAGGACCTGATAAAGCCAGGCCACTTAGTGAGAAGAGCCCATGGTTTACAACATGGGCCCTTGCTAAGTAGAAAACAGACAAAGAACCAGACCAGCTCTTCATTTAGGCCACCTATTAAGTGGGGTGGCTATGCATCTGAGTATCTAACAGACCTGATTTTGCAAGGTGGATTTTAAAGACCATGTTGTTTGCAATATAGGGAAATGCTGTTATTAGTTTATATATTGAGTAGTGTCCTGTCCTTGAAATTACACCATGTAACATTTGATTATAGAAAAGAAGTTCTCCTGCAAATATGCAAATAAATAGGTTAATGATTTAAGGAACTTCCAAAGTTAAAGTTCGCTCACAATCTGATGGCATTAGAACGAACAGAAACACACACAGGAGATAGGCTATGAAAAGCATGATACGCAAAAGGAAGCTAGAGTGTTTTCTTCTCTCTGCCTACCTTGAGGAATCTGAAACATCCCAACACTTAGGCCTGCATGTAGATCCCTCAAGATCCATTCTCTGAACCGATACGAAAGCAGCCAGTTCAGGACAGGGAACACCTTGAGTATGATCTTTCCAAACCTCCCCCAGGAGAAGCTGAAAAGAATCAGATAAGCCAAGCTCTACGCGGTGCCGTTTACAGTCTCCATCTCTGCAGCGCTTCTGCGTGGCCTGGTGCTGGGCGGGCACCGAAGCCGCACCGCCGCGCTTGGCTCTCCGCAGGCACCGCGTCCTGTGAGCCCGCACGGGCGTTAGCCAGCCTGGTGCTTCACGTGAATCCTACCCAGGCACCCCCATGCCTCTGCATTCCATTCAGATGAATCGCAAATTCTCGGTGTGCCATTCGTATGATAGCCTGTCAGCCCCGGAGCCCAGAGCGCTGAATGCATCAATTACTTGACCTCATTAACACCGCAGGAAAATAGGAGATGGTATTTTGATTCCTCCTATTCTGATCTAGAAGAAAAACAAACACAACCTCTGGGGGGCAAAAATAGGCAAACCTACCCCACTTCCCCAAAACCAGACAAATGTTTCCTGTATCATATTATTTAATAAGGGGATGCAAGCAAGACTTGAGTGATTTATTTTGTGTATATGTTTTTGAATCAGAATTTCCAGTAGGTAAACTCTGACTAACCCTACAGCCCTGTGCTCCTTCTTCCCCTTTTTAATCCCTTGGCAATGTTGGTGATTTTCTACTTACAAATCAAATGTAAGTGATGTAGCGTCTGCCCAAGGCTTCTGGCAGCCTTCAACAGTGGCTGTGGGGACTGACCCCAGTTAACATTATAGAGCTGAGTCCCTTTCCATCATTTTATTGTCCCAGGGGAGTACATACTGGGCTGACAAGTGGATACAAAATGGAGAACAGAAAAAACACACGAGCTAGAGAAGTAGAAAAGAAACAGGGAAAAGAGTATGAGGAAGCAAGGCAGACAGGGCTCTTAAATGATGAGTTGGGGAAAGAAATAGAGATTTTCTTATTAAGCATCCAGTTCAATGATAAAGTTTCCAATAATACTAGCTATGACTTTACAGCAAAAATCTCTCTTTGATCTCTGGGCAAGACTTATTTTATTGCACCAGGTATTTCTGGGCGGACAAACTGTTAACTCTAGATCACACGTCATAATTATACACAATTCAACCCCCTCCATCAAGTAATTTTGTTTCTCTGACTCCAGAACTTCAACCACTCTCCTTCTTACTTTTTTTTAATATATAAAAAGACAGCGCTGGAACAGAAGGCTATTGCACAATCTGAAGGATCTCACTATTACAGAAATTAATCTTGATGACAAGTGTTCATGGTGAATGAAAACTAGAAAACACAATAGCTACTCAAACTGTGGCTCCATTTGCCTTCACTTATCACCAGGAAATTACTTTACAGCAGCATAAGTTAGACATTACCTATAGTTTTAGGCTGCAGTCCCACACATAGCTGAGCTGATGTAAGAGCTTGTTATACAGAAAGAGGGAGGTCTGGCTCCCCTCCTTTCCTTTCCCTGTGTGGTCCTGTCCCTTCTGGCAGCCACAAGCTGTTAGATTAGCTCACCACACCTTGCAGAACCTCACCCAGAGCTAGACTTGAGTCTCAAGTCCTGCCATGGTCTCAAAACATGAGTTTAAGTTTCAGTATCTGTTCAGTATACATGCTGAAACAAATCCCAGATAAATGATGAATCGTAGATTTTGTATTTACTTTCTTAGGACTCTGTAGAGTATACACGGCCATAACCATTGACAGTCCACTTGGGATCCAAAAAGAAATTCACAAAGAAAACTGGGATATTCATAGTCAAACAAACCAAAAGAGAAGTTGATGAACAGGCTTCCTCTTTTTTAGTGTATTTGCCTTACTGGAAGAACATCAGGACTTCTCCTATGCTGCCAACAAAGGCTGCCTTCTGATGTGCCTGCAGGGCTCCTCTGGAAGAAGAGATGCTTCTACTCCCAGTGTAATGCCCAAAAGAGAATTTTGGCACATGAGACTGTGGAAGCATTAATGCTTTATCACTACCCTAGCCTCACCCATTCTCCTCAAAGAACATAGGAACACAGCTCCAAAATAATGCCAAAGCACTTTGGTCAATCCCAGTCATCCCATTATGCAACCTTCCATGTTCCCAGCTAAGAGGGAACAGAAAAAGGCTCTTGCAATTTAAGAAATAAAAGTATCAAAAGGAACAAATCAAAAGAAAGCAAATGAAAGCCTGTGTCTGACAGCTGGGCTGAGGGAAGCACTGGAGGGAACTACAACTACCGGCAGTTTCTCTTTACAAAGCATGTATCTTTTACACTATCATCATCCTGATGTGAAGACACTTTTGCAGATTGCAAATAGCAACTTTGGTAGTGCAGCACTAAACTTATCTTGCATACTTCTGGTGTGAGTTGCTGTAACTGAGTGTTCTGCTTTGGTTATCAATCATTGCTGTTCAGCATTTTAATTACCAGCTGTGGAAAAGTTAGCACCTTTTTTACACTTGGGCTTGAAGAGTATCCTTAGTTTATTTACACCTGATAAATTCCTGGCATAGAACTCACCTGCACTGTAGCCGTCTGTTCTCTCGCTGGATTTGTACTACTCCACCCAAGGTGGAGGACAGTTTTCTTTCAAAGTATGCCTGGAAGTGCTCCTCTGTCTGCATCCTCTTTGGAACCTATAAGCTGCTGGTTGCCTGTAAATACCAACAGTATCATTGTCAAGAGCCATATTTTCCTTCTGATCACAGTCAGTCAAAACCAGAGGAACAGCAAATGCTGGAGACCACAATGAACACTTTCTTTCTTGGCAGTGAGACTGGAAGAAAGAAACAGGGTCATGGACTGGAGTATCTACTAAAACCAAAACCAAATGTATGATGCATGATCAGTCTATCACTCCTGTGAAGCCAGTGGTTAAAGCAGGGATAAGCAAGGCTCTGGCGACTAAAACCCATCAAAGTCATGCTGCTGTTAGGATCAAACAAATCAATTGGCAAATCAGTTGTAGGAACACTGGGTCCTTCTGAAACTTGCCTTGTTCCTACTCTGTAGGAAAGACCAGCCCGAATCCCCTTCATTTTGTGATCCCAAAAGCAGGCCTGTGTTTAGAGAACTACATACACTCCCTCTCCATAAACCTACCACAGTGGAAGAAACAGTTTGAGTTCTCCTTGTTTCCAACCATGGAGAAAAAAGTCTTAGTCTGAATTATGCAGAGAGCAGCTAAATCTGAGACTGTACAAATGCTGCAGCTTGCTGTATAAAATTGGTATCTGATACCATTCAGGTTTATAAATCCCCACAATGTCTAACTCATGTTCCTCAGAATTTTAATATCAGGAAGGAGATCTGTATTCAATCACTATCACTTAGAGTAGGTAAGATGTGAGAGGTCCCAAAGTGAATACTGAGTAAGCAAAGGCCAAGAGCAGTAAGTAAGGTGCAAGAGCAAATCTAAGAGAGAGTTCTCATACTGACAGCTGAGGCAGAAAAAAAAAAAAAAAAAACAAACCCAAACAAATCCAGAGCTACCAAGTGAAAGTACATTTAAGAAGGGTGGTGACATATAGGAACATATTTTTTTGCTATGGGCAGAACAAAGAAAGAAAAGAGGAAATATGAAAAGGCTGTGAGTGAGCAGCTGAGAGTCTATGCAGAACGCAATCTAAGTTTAAAGTATCAAAACCTGCAAAAAAATTAATTGGGATTTAAGTTTTCTTCTCATATGTCATTTCCTGAACCATCAGGATCAGTGTGTACAGGTCTAGTGCTTTAGCATCACCGAGATCATCTACTTCTGATACAGCAACAGGGACTCCAGCACAGTATTTACTGTCTTGTGACACGTATCTACCAACACGTACACATATCCCAGTTCTAAACCACAGAAAGAGCTAGTAGTAGGCAAGTCTTAAACTCACTCCATCCCTAGAACACAATTCCTCCCTCTTTTTACAGAGGGGATGAATCAAGGTCTTCCACAGACGAATTTAAGAGCCATTTTGTTCATTAGCTTTTCACACTGAGTAAAAGCTTTTGAAGCTTTATCTGTTTCTGACATTTTTGAGCACAGTCACCTCTTTTCAAGGCAAACTGATACAGCAAGCAAAACTAACAGAAGCTATAGTTTGCAAATTAAAGGCATTAAACCCCAGCACACCGAGTAGTTACTTTTCAGATGCAAGCAGTGGTAACTTTCAGCTGTTCGTGCCTGTTACTTGGATTTTAATGATGACTCACAGCAGCAGAGGACAGGGTCCCACTCTTACACTGTTTAGTAGAAAAAGAGGGTTTTGACCTGGGAAGCCAAATGTCTTAAAAGAAAGCTTCCATATCCCATTCAGAACGTGTCTGTCTTGCACAGTACTGCTAACGAGACTCGTCTTCCTCCAGCTTGAGATCAAAAGCTAAGTGGCTTTAAACACAAATCCCTAACACTATTTGCTGTGACATTCTGTACTTACTACCTGGTGAAGCCACCCTGGGCTCCACTCCAAAACACGCTTAACCTGCATCACTTAATGACTTCACTGAGTCTTAGGCATGCGCTTGAAAGCGAGCACATACATATCTTTGATACTGCAAGGCCTCTCGCAGTATTGAGAAATACTTTGTTCTCCAAACACACAGAGAAAGATCAGGACACTGGGAAGTCTGGGCTTAGCACTCACTATCGCTGCTGGCTGAAAGACCCTGGAAGGGTACAAATTGTCCTTAGGGAGTTTACAAGAGTGATTAATACCGGCTTGCAAGATTCCAGAAGCTGCGGTTACCCCGAGACACACCGTGACAGGGTGTCACTCAGGGGTGACCCCGGGCGCACAGATGTGCTGCCTTAGCCACGTGTTTTCATCTATTTTCCTCTTCTTTTTTCCTTAAAGCACGCCCTAAGGGGGTGCTGCGCAGGGAAGCCGAGCAGGGTCGTGAAAAGGCGAAAGCGGGACCGGAATTCCCGAATTTCAGCCTATTTGCCCCAAGGCGTTACCCTGGGCCCCGCCACCCTGCGCTGCCCCCTCACGACCCTGCCCCTATCGGGCCCCGCCCCCCCGCGGGGCAGCTCTCGCGAGAGGCCGCCGCGCTGGTGCCATATTGGGTCATCTCAGCCCTCGGCGCCTCAACTCTCGCGAGAGCGGTGGGGAGGCGCGATTGGGCTCCGGCGGGGCCGTTGGCCGGGCCCAGCCCGGGCTGGTGCTGCTCGGGGCGGGGGCAGCGGCCGCTGTGTGTGTGTGTGTCCCCCCCCCCCAACCTGCGGCGGGAGAAGTGTCTCCCCGCCCCGCCCGCGCCTCGATTCACCTCCCCTCACCTCTCACGGGGGTTTATCCCGCCCCTCGCGTTCCGGGGAGGGGAGGGAGCCGGGAGAGAAGCCGGGGTGCGGCGGGGAGGGGGGGAAGGCGGTGACGGGGCTCCCGGCACCCCCAGAGCTGAGGTGAAGGCGGGGGGGGGGGGGGGGGGAAGCGCAACCGACCGCACGGGGCGGGGCGGCCAACGGTCGGCGGCGTGAGGGGAGGGCGGCGGGGAGGGCGGTGCTGTTGCAGGGCCGCCCCCGGCCGCCGGGGAAGCGAGGCGGGGAGGGAGGAGGAGGAAGGAAGGAGCTGCTGCTGCTGCTGCTGGGGGAGAAGGAGGAGGTGGTGGTGGTTGAGGAGGTGGTGGTGGTGCTGCAGCCGCGGGCAGAGCCTCCCCCTCCCGCCGGGCCGGGCGGGGAGGGCTCCGGAGCCGAGATGTCTCAGGAGCGGCCCAAGTTTTACCGACAGGAGCTGAACAAGACGGTGTGGGAGGTGCCCGAGCGCTACCAGAACCTCTCCCCGGTCGGCTCCGGGGCCTACGGCTCCGTCTGGTGAGTGCTGGGAGGGGACGGCGGCGGCTCTGGGGGGGTGTGTGTGGGGGGGGGTCACGGCAGGTTGTTGTTGTCGTGTCCCCCCCCTCCCCAAACACACACCGCGGCCCCTGCTCGGGCTCTCCGCCTGGAAACCGGCACCGCGCTGCGTGCGGGGCTGGCTTCTTCTCCGGGGGTTCCTCTCCCCCCCCCCCCCCCCCCCCCAGCTTTTTACCAGTCTCCCGCAAGAAACACTTTTCCTCCCGGTTGAAGAGCGGTGCTGCCAGGAAGCCGCAGACTTGTCTCTGGAATGCGTCGGGGATTGCACCACATGGCAGGTGGCACTAAAACATTTTTGCAGGGGAAGATAATCATGTCCCAACCCCCCCCCCCCGCTCCCCGAATGAGCTCATATGGACATATTTCACCGTGCCTTCTTGCAGTTAGTAGGTGGGGGGTGGAGAGGGATGGAGACTGGCAAGTCCCCCGTAGCTGGCTTTGCAGAGCTGAGGGCCTGGCAGCTCTTGCCCCAGTTTCTTTCTGGACCCGAATAATAGATTATATTTGTGGCAATTATATTTTTAACGGGAATCAGTTGATAGTCAGAGAGGGTAGAGGGAAGGCTATGAGGGCTGGTTTTGCATCCCTGATTTTTAACAGTGGATTGGCCGGTATTGGTATTTTCTTGGCAATACAAGATCAACGCAGGAAAACTTGTTTTATTGCTGTAGAATGTCAGAATTACTGCAGTATATGCTGCCTGGGAGAGTAAAGTCCTGTTATGAGACCTGCAGAAATACAGAGAGCTTGAAGATAAGAGTTTAGTTTTTAATGCTTACCTAATAAGAACAAAACATATGACAGCTTACACGTGCAAAATACAGTACTTCCTTAATTTGTAGTTTATCTGCTGAAGTATGTTGGATCATTAAACATAAATTAAGTGGCTTGCCTACATTGTTTAATCTTAAAGACAAGCCTGTGTTTGAATCGGTTTGATGTCTGGACTCTAGCAGTTATATAGTAGAGCTGCATAAAAGTTCACAGATTACTGTGTCCTTTTATCAAGGAATGTCTTCCACACCAGCATTCGGGTTTTTATTTTCTGTTCTTTGGCTCTGTCAAAGCGCGATCTGAATCTTCAAATATGGGTGCATAATGATTACACATCTGCTCTGCTGCTGTATTTGAGCAGGCATGCATATTTTCTAATTAACATAATATGCAAATTTGTCATGAGTATCATGTTATGAGGAAGGATGCATACTGCACTCCACTAGTAAAGAAAAGGAGCTGTTTTGTATGTGCTGCAGTTCTAAAGAAATAAAGTTCTTAGCTGTTCTTAACCTACTGTTATAAAATTGTTGGTAAATTTAGTGTAAATAGCATGCATTTCATGTCTTAAAACTACTGTGCCTCAAGTATGCAAATGCTTATATTTCATAGAAGACAAAATCTGCTCAATTCTAGTAGCAAGATTAACCAGTGTACTTGCTGAGTTTTTTAAAAATAGATGTATATAGTTCTGGTGAGAGAAGGGCCTTGCTGCCATAGCTGATAAATACCCCTGCAAGTGCCACAGAGTTACGTAACTCCCGAGTGTAATAGGAAATTAACTTGCTCGGTCCCTTGTCCATTGTATTTTTAAGGTTGACCCTACACCGTCTAACCCATTCCTCTTCTGTTTTCCTCCTCCACACAATCTCCATTGTGCGTGTAATGCTTCCAAAGTTTGTTTTCACAACCAATAACTAAAGAGTTTGCATCATGAATTTCCTGTTTTGCTGTGTCAAAACTTTAAAAGATTGTGCAACTTCAGACCAGATGAAACAATTTTGTATTGGAAGCAATTTCAGACATGTGGCACATGAGACTGAGTGCAGTCCATGTTAATGGTTTTCTGTATGTTCTTCTAAAAATATATTCCAGAAAAGATACAGTTCAGAAAGACTAGTGATATGGATAGTATGTTAGAATTAAAAAAAAAAAAAAAACCACCAACAAAAAACAACCAACCAACCAAAAAAAAAACAAAACAAAAACAAAAAAACAGCCAAACAAAACAAAAAACCCAACAAAGCAACAAACAAAAAACCTTGCAGATATATGTAATTTTATTCAGCTGCAAATGGTGATGCATAGTATTAAGGATATTCCTGCAATGACTTGTTCAGCTCTGTCCCTTTAGAGATTTTTCTCCCCAGTAAAAAGTTACCTGGTTTCATCTGAGATGTTGTGTTTGGTGTACATCTGTGTTGGGACAGGAAATTGTGGGGTTTTAACCACCCTTAAACTGAATGGTTAAATAATACTAGTGTGTATGTCTGCTGCATTATTATGTTAGAATGTAATAAAATGCCCTTTTTCCTTTAGTTGTCAAGATGAGGCATTTAAAAATGAGGAATTCTATAAAGTGGGGGAAAAATTAATAAAAAAGAAAGAATTAAGCCAGCAGATGAGTCATTTAAGCTATGGAGCTGTCTGCTGTAGGCTGCTTTAAATGTCTAATGTGAGTATGACTCGCAACACCCTAATGTAAGAACCTGACTCTATTTTGTAGTCAGTAGATGGAGAGAGAGAGGCTTTTTCTGCAGGCAGTTTAGGGCACCTGAAGCATGTGCTTAAATTTAGAGCAAATATTCCAGTTTTCTGAAGTATTATGTGCAGTGGTGGAAGAATGACATTCAAATGGCCAACTTGGGTATTTTTCAGGATCTGTTTTATAAAAACTGAAAGTATGTGGAGATACAAGTTACGGATTCAGTTCCAAAACTTCAAGAAACATCGATATGTACTCTCAGATTGTTCTTTACCAAGTCACGTAACAATTGCTGTGACATCTGTTGTGTGAAATGCTATTTAATTTATTCTTGCAACAGTGTTGTATGTTCATCCAACATAGTTTTTTGCTTCAAAAAGGATTTTGTAACCTGGTCTACACTAAAATGCACGTGGGTTCCTGAAGTATCAGTCAGTAATACGTCATGTGAGGAGAGGGGCTTAGATAATGCAGCATCTTGCAGTGGGAAGTTGCTGAATGGAGATGGGATCGATCGGTGACTCACAGTTTAGCAGAAGGATCGCTTCATTTCTGGTGTGTGCTGCAGGGAAGTTTCAGCACATGGCATTAGCTCAGCCAGCTCCAAGCTAAGCAAAGAGGTGTTTTGATGATCTTTGCCATCAGTTTCTAAAATGCTGTGAAGGCAGACTCGGTATAGTTTTAGGAATTTCCTTCATGGTTGCATTTTTTGCAGCAGTGCTTTGTGTGTTTTGTTAATGCCTTTGTAAAAGAAGGTTTGTGGTTTAATTGCTTTGCAGGCTATCAGCATTGTCTTATTTAATTTGGAAAGGAACTGAACAACCAAGACTTATTCTTTCTCAGAATCTTGCATAAGAATTTTTAAGCTTTTTTTGTTAGCAGACTATCAGATTATGTAGCTTTTCCAAAACTTGTGATTTCTTCCCATTTCGACCCACAGTTGCACCAGCACTGACTAACTCTGAATTTCCTGGATATTATGAAGATACTGAGATATTTCCCCTCTTTTTTAAACTAATAGAGAAACACTGTGAATTTAATAAATTTTAAAACATTTGGCTCCAGAGGAAGTGAAGTGACAACCCTGAATATCACCTCTGCAGGAACAGTTCCTCTGTATTTTTTTTTTTTTAGCTGTGTATGTCTTTAGGTTTACTAATCCCTTATCAAAGCGTGCATATGCCTATAAAGTATGTGTGCACTTGGAGGGACAGGTGCCTGCTTCTCCGGGAAGGTGTGGTAGATATGCAAGTAGTGATCTGAAGGGAATTATAAAAGTGAGTGGGATGAAACAGCTGTACAGGTGGGATTAGCAGGACACGTGAGGAAGGGGGATCGAGTAGGAAGTGGGCATGCACAGAAAAGCAGTGACCAGAGCTCTGAAAGCAAAGGCAAGTAGTTTGTACTTGATGGGAGCTTTGTATATTAAGAAATGAAATTAGTGTGAGCACATCTGTCCTACAGGGAGATTTTTATTGCAACTTTCTTAGAAGCAGAAGCCAACATGGCAGAGAAGTAAGATATACAACTTTTTGTAGTGCGTTGGGAGGGTAGCTGATTGAAATGCATGTGTAGGCTAAACTCAAAAGTGACTGGTGTTAATGATAAACTGTCAGGTACTAAGAACAGTGTTTTTTCTGCCTATAACTAGGGTTACATAAATTAACTCCAAAGGTACCACTACAGAGATTCAGTTAGCTTGGGTATTTGCATAGGCACTAGCGATGAGCACCATACTATTTAACAAAACAAAGTCTTTGCACAAAAAATAGCATTCTGATTATTTAATACTTAAATAAATTGTGCTCCTAAGTAATTTTGTGTGTACTTACGTTCCTCAGACTACTTCGCATTTACTTCTAAGGAAATAGAAGTTGAATCAGTGGATAGGTTCTCTAAAAGAATTGGTTTATTCTAGCGCTTATGTTCTGGATTCAAGTCAGGTTAGCTCAGGATTGTAGTTTTAGCTCACTTGGGGTGAGGTGGATACAGTTAGTGTGCCATAGCGCAGTACTATGTAAGAGGTTAAGAAACGTGGAAGCTGTGATAAATTCTGAATTTGTGCTGATCTTGTTTTAAAAAGGAATTGAAAACTGTGGATCATGCAATTTTTTCCCAATTAGGCTTTTTTAGCTGAAATACGATCAGTGTAATGCAGCTGGTTTAAGTCTGTGATGCAAGCCAGCTTAGTGTTGTTTAAAACATGCTCCAACATGACAGCTGGCCTGTGCTCTCTGTCCTGTACTCGTGAAAACCATTAGGCAGTTATCTATATTGGCAGAAATTACTCAGCATGCCTTTATCGGTAGGGAATAGTCTTTAGGCCTCAAGTATGGAACTTAAAATTCTTCTGACTTCAAGAGTAACTCTAGATTGTGATTGTGCAGTAAAACAAAATTTTCTTTCCTGGGCTTGTTTGCAATGTAATTCTGCTGATTAAACAGTTTCTCAGTACTGCTGCTCGCAATTCTCCTTGGAGGTTGTACATCTACTACAGTGGAGTGATGACTTGATACAATCCCCAAAATGTTATTAAAAAGAAGGTAAAATGGAATTTCCTTTGGACTCTGAAATAGCTTATGTTGTATCTGGTGGCTCTGAAATCTTCTGTAAAGAGAATCGTGTGGAAACCAAGCGAGAACTCTGACTATGTATCTGTGAAGGTGGTTAATGTGCCAGGGATCCCCTTCTTTTCAGGACGAAAGAGATACTGGTATATGCTTCCTTTTGTACCCAAAATGTTTGAAAGCTGATAAAGAGTCATGACTAATTCACAACGGCATGTGTTGAATTATGATGATTAATCTTATTTTTGCTCTAAGTGCTAGAAAACACCTTGAGTATCATTAAAATATTGTCATGTAATTACAGCTTGAATTATGTATGTTTGTATATTGCAAAATGGTGTACGTGAAGCTTTAAAAAAATAGAATTCTATGTTTCACGAAGTGTCGCAGCTTAAATATCGATATTCTAGTGATGTGTGAAAACTTGCTGATTTGAAATCAAGATTAAAAAATGAATACTTAATGGCTTCTTCTGACTGCTCAGGCTGAGTGAGGTGTAAAGCATAAAGCTCCTGTGTGGAAGAGGTTGATAATGGGCGTTCTTTGGGACAGTATCGTGTAGCTGGAGATTTCAGCTATGGCAGTTTGCTCCCGTGATCTTCTGTCTAGCTGTGTTTTGGTATCTTTTCCAGACAGCTCTTTTCATGGTGTGTATGCAGGTGCCCCTTTGCAGAGAAGATACTTTTTCCATCGTGCCGGGTGGGTTTTTCCATTCTGTTGCAGGACCTGGAGGAGGATCACTGTTTGTAGAAAAAAGCTTGTATTTTGTTTTTTATTTCTGATAATCCTCATATAGCAAATTCCTTGAAAACTGAGCAACTTTGAGATAAGGAGGCTTTTTGCAAGTTAATTCCAGTTAGTTGCTTTAAAAATAAAAGACTACATTTATTTCATATGGCTTCTTTGATGGGGGATGAGTCTAGGACTATTTTTGTGATTGGTTTTGAACTTCCTGCTAGTTAAGCTGCTTCACACTTTACATTTGTAAATGTATAGCTTTCCTTTTCACTTGATGTTTGTCAAGAACTAGTGCATACTCACTTTTAAATGGAATCAGGAGTTTGCCCTGAATCAAAATGCAGCAGGAAAGTAAACAAATATTGTCCTTCTCCAACTTTCTCCATTCCATCCTTTTGCCTTGTTTGTTATCTTGAATCAAGTGTAACCTTGATTTCACATCCTCTCCTGCTCCCCCTCCTTCCTTTTTGACAAACCAGACCTGTTTTAGATAAGAACATCAGAGAAGAAAGAGGAGTAATTTAGTTCACAATGAAATACCTGTATTTCTTTAGTTCTTCACATATAAGGCCTAAGCTCTGGAAGATTTTATGCAGTGTATCAGAAATTTAACATAGTTCTTCATGTGTTAAATTTTTGGTTGTTTCAAAAGTGCCAGGCTTTGCTTCTTAATATTGTAAATAAATAGGTTGTAACAGGACTTACTTTAAAAGATCTTTTTTACAGTACAAAATACCAACTATATATATGCATGAAATTACCAGATGGGATGGAATTAGTCTTCGTGAGTTCCAAGAAGAAAAATTATTTATATGTACAGGTTTTATGTATAAGTTTCTGCTAAAGGGACAAGTTTTAGTAATGAACAGCTAAATATCACTTATTCACATGCATCTTTGTGTCACGGCAGTTTAGGTATTAGATGTTATTTACCAAAGAGGTTTGATTTTGGACTTCACTTGTGATTAACAGCCATCATAGTTGATTTTATTGGGCACAGGCCTTGGATTTTTGTAGGGGCTTACACCATAAAAGATAGTATCTTGAGCATAGCATTTTGTGATGAAGTGTGGTGTATGAAAATCTGTTTAGGAATACAGATAATATATACAAGCACTCTGCCTTTCTCCAGACTTTATTGCCATATTTATGTTCGAGCACAACTGTTTTTAGACAGAAAAATCATAAACATTTTTTTTTCCTACAAAATTTACATTTACTGTGTGAACAAATCAACTTTTAAACATTTTATGTAGAAACCAACAGTTGTGTAAATATATGGGGATTTTGGGTGGGGGTTCAGGTTGTGAACCAGAATACCCAGAAATTATTTTCATTGCAGATATGGAGAAATAACATCGACTGTGACTCAGTGTCCAGATAGCTGCTATATGTAGTTGCTAAGTGTGGATTTGAAGGTGTTTTGTAAATAATTAATTGTGATCATTTGATTACTCTTCATTGTAGTTCTGCCTTTGACACAAAAACTGGGTTGCGTGTGGCTGTAAAGAAGCTGTCCCGACCATTTCAGTCTATCATCCATGCCAAAAGGACCTACCGAGAGCTACGGCTACTTAAGCACATGAAACACGAAAATGTAAGTTGAAGGAGATGGTATAAAAAAGTTGGTCTGATGTTGGACTGGCCAGTGAGCATCCATCTGATTGCATTTAAGGATCTTGTTACATAAGTTCTGTTCTGATACTAAATAAAAGTTTGCAGTAGTCCAAGGGATTATAGTTGTAGAAAAGCAGGAAGATAAAAAACCCCTCCAAATACATAAATGAGTTTGTATTAAAAAATCTTAATATTTCCTAGAATAAGCTGGAAATTACTGCTTAGCAGGTTCATGCTGTTTTAAGGATTTAGTACACAGGTGATGTTGCTTACATGCTTCTGCTCGCTTGCTGTAGTAAGCTGTAGGTTTTATGTTATGAATTTATTAAAACAAAATCAGAGTTTGTTTTTAGTGTCTTCTGGAGGGTTTTTTGTATTTCTTTTGGCTGACCTGTGACAGAAGGGTGTGGAGTAGATGTTCACTAGATTCCTAGGTAGGTAAAATAGGGAGGAGAAAAGGGGGTGGTGAGGGGGTGGAAATCAGATGGCACTTCGTACAAGCCATCTACTTAAATCATGAACAGGGAAACAACATAGGATGTGGTGAATGTTATGTTGAACTATTTTTTTGCTGTAATTTCCATTTGATATAGAAAATGGTTGGTTGACCAGTTCTATGTGTTTGTGGCATTAACACACCATCATATTTTGCATGCTGTTTGGAGCAAATACTTAATGCAGTGGGGCTAAAAGCCTTATAGCCTGCCTTCTGTAGAGGTGTCAGAATGTCAAGTGGAAAGGAAGGCTCTTGATTTCTTCTGTCCAAACAAACTCCAAGTCAGCAGAAGGGGAGTAGCGTTTTTGGAAGCGAGCTGAGCAAACCTAGGAGCTTTATCTAGCAGAAGAAGCCAAGCAAGTGTAATTTTGTTGGAAGTTCTCCATGGATGGTCTGATCAGAACTTCTACAGTTGTGGCAGTGGTGGTTGTGTGTTGTTGCTGCCAGCCACTGCAGTCAGCAGCTGGTATCCCCTAAATCTTCTTGGTGTTTTTAGTGTGGCTAACATAATTGGAACTTTTGATGCATATATGTACTGCTGTCTACAGTTCTTCCTCTGTGCCTCTGTACGGTTCTGTTGTCTCAACAGTAGAGGTAGCATTTGATCCTGCTTAATATCCATCCCCCGGAGTTTTTTCTGGACCTTTTCTCATAGCTGAGATACTCTACGAACAGGAAATCTTTGAATATCTGTTAAAAAAAAAAATAATAATCAGCATATCAATCCATTTTGTCTAAGCTAATAAGGTCAAGCAGTGAAAATTAGATTGTGACTGGTGCTACAACAGTTCTGTGTCTGGCATTCATTAATATTTTTCGATTAGTATTGTGAAGAGCCTATGTAGCTTTAAGAGTAAGGTATAAAAGGAAATTAAGTTGTTTATATATAGAAATATTCATTATCAGTTCATCATACCGTTATCTGTCTGTGGGAAGTTTGTCTAAGTTGTGGTTTAAAAATCCTGCAGATGCAGAGATGTTCAGACAGCCTCAGTAGTGCTAGCATCATGACTATTCTGATCTCAGTTCAGAATGAAAACACTTGGGTTTATGTGGCACAGAACACCCCAGCAAACCTGGAAGGTATGGCAGTTTAAGGGGCTTGAGCATAGGATGGTTTTCTGTATCCTGTATCTAGTCTGGTTCGTGATGATCTTGAGCAAGTAAACGGACCTGCAGAGCACTCAAGTGTGTCTGCATTATATTTTCAAGTTCCAGGAGGCCTTGTTAGCTTGCATAAAGCACAGCACTGAGCAGATGGAAGAGCAAATGGGTTTGTTGTCATATGAAGAAATTAATAAACTCTGTGACATCCTAAAATGCTGGGAGGGGAAAGCAAAAGGTTAGGAGTTGGATTCTGCGTCTACTGGTGTTCACACTTCCTTAGAAGTGAGTCAGTGATGTGCTGCAGAATAACTATGTTTAAGTGTTTGTGAAACTTGATGAAAGATATGGATAGTTTGATGCTGTGCTTTATAGTGTAGCAAGATGGAGGTGATAAATGGAAGAAAACCTGAAGTCTAGATAACAAAGTTTTTGTCTTTCCATTATACACTGGGTGCATAATGTTGATTTTTTTTTTTTTTTTTTTTTTTTTTTTAAGATATGAAAGAATCAACTGGAGAAAGAAACTGTATGCATGAGAATTATTATACAGGATTAATGTGAATGTTACAGTTTGAAGATGTCTGTCTAGAAATGGAGTTGCTGTGATGTATATCAAGAGAGGCAGGGAATTGTTTTTTCCTCTTCCGTTTCCTCAATAAAATCTAATCTGTAATATATAATATAGTTTAGACAGAGGCTTTTATTTCCTACCTACTTGCTCTCTTTTCCAAAAGCATAGTTTAGGTTCCCCAAAGATTTTGTCTTTAATTCTCTGCTTAAAGGTAACTCAACTGATTCTAACATCCTCGACAAGGATAAACAATAGGATAAAAAGGATGGTGCAGGGGGGGAACACGGGAATCCAACTCTTGGTTTCGTATGCAAGCTTGAACCATTACTGAAGTTCCTGAAATGTCTGTGACGCTTATGTATCCAAGACAAGTGAGATGCTGACTTGAAAAGGGAAGAGGAGTTTTTTGAAGGTGGATGAAGAAAACCTGTCTAACATAAAATATTACTTGCTATTAAAAGAAGGAAAATATGGTTTAAAAGTACATTTCAGTGAAAAATAAAATAAACTTTTATCAACCAGATGGATTTAATTTTTTTAAATGCTGTAAATGACCTAGAAAATAATTATGGGATAATAAGGTATAGTTCTTCTCCACAAAGTAACACAAGTATATCCTTTTGCTCTCTACTGAGAGAACGGTTTAGCTGTAAAATGAAAGGTGGAGTAGCTACTTTTGGGGCAGAAAATACAAATGACAGTGTGAAGCTGTCAGCTTTGTGTGAAAATTGGGTCCTTGCTTCATTGCACTGTTTTCCTGACTTTTTTCTAGTGTAATTATTATTATTCACTGCCAGTGTTACAGATTCTTGAATTTTTCTAGCCAAGTGAAACAAATATAGTCTCCTGATTCTGCTTTTAACATGTAGTCAACAGAATAACTAAGAATTGAGCAGGAAGCAAATAGTTTTGTCTGGTGGTGGCTTTCTTTTTTTCTCATTCATTTATTTCCTGAACAAACTTCAGTTGGTTTTTGAAATAAGATATTCTAAACCAGTGTTTACACCTGCCTTTTGTTATGGCTCCCGTTTGTTGCTTTAAGTGGTTGGCTGATGGGAAAAGACAGCTGTGTATTTTTAACCTTCTTTTTTTTTTTTTACACAAGTATTGAATGTTTGCTTCTGATCTTGTATGAATACTAATTTGTCTACATCTGAATGATTCATGTAGTTGGAAATGAAGCATCTACTGGAATGAGTGGTTTCTATTCCACAAAGGATCTTAGTAACTGTATCATATTATGAATGTATGTCACAGCTTTTTCACTTTACTGTTTTCTTTCTAGGTGATTGGCTTGTTGGATGTGTTCACCCCTGCCAAGTCACTAGAAGAATTCAATGATGTGTAGGTAACTTCTCTGAGGACTGCAATAAAGCATCTTTTGTATCTTCCTTGCATCTCCCAGATTATTATACAAATATTTGCCACTTTAATTTGTCTGCTGTCATTCTCAAACAATTCTCAATTCCAACACAAAAGATCCTAGGACATCCTAAACTACTGGGCTCATCAAAGTTGTTCACTTGGGTTTTATTGACTAGTGCTGTAGGAACTGGCATACTAATCTGCTGTGTTATTTAAAGGGTCATGGACTATGTTTCATTCAGGAACACGCTTTGGGACAGTCAGTCCTGCTACTGGAGCTTCATAGGGAATTTTTATCCTAATCCTGTGGAAGGGATTGCTTCATAGCCTCTGTTTCCTTTTGTTCGTAGGTACTTGGTGACACACCTTATGGGAGCAGATTTGAACAACATTGTGAAATGCCAGAAACTCACCGATGACCATGTGCAGTTCCTCATATACCAGATTCTTCGGGGACTGAAGGTACTTGCACCCGTCCTACCTGAATGTTGGCAGCTCATCCATGGGAGGTGCAGCTCCTTGATGAATGTTATATCCTCAGAGATTTGTATGAGTACATACTGGGGCTTCTGTAACATTCCTAATGTAGCATAGGATAACTTATATTACTGTTCTTTCACTTCATAGCTCTTTGGAGCTCTATCAGTAAAGTTCTGTATTATTTAAGAATATATTTTTATACGTTCCTATGGGCAGAATCTGTAAAATTACAAACTGCTGCCCTCTAATCTGCTCTGACTATGAATCTTCTGTTTCTTCAGTTCTGTTTACTTGTGTTGTTCCACTCATGGTGGCAGTGCTCCTGGGTGTTCCTAAGGAGAGACAGTGAAACACCTACCCGTCTGAAGTCCATAGACACACACTCGCTTCCTCCTGCAGACGAGCTATAGTATTTGAATTGTGTGGGATGGGGTAGGACAGTATTGTCTGGTGAAGAAATGAGAAGGAGGCTACTTGACAAATTTTATGTAACAGTTCATCTTGCTTTACAGTACATCCATTCAGCTGACATAATACACAGGGTGAGTATTTATTCTAAGATTGCTTCCTGTATCGAACCAATGTCTTTAGAGAAATATAGCACAGAATCTTGCAATGTAGCACCTATAGTCACAAGAAGAAATTTTCCAAGAATTATTTTGGTTAAACAGTCAAAAGGTTAAACATGGGAAGTGGTTGTCAAGATCCTTAGTTTCTGTTCCTGCCTGTGTTTGTCTTGTATCTTTGAAATAGGCTCCCTATGTGTTAAATACACATCTACAGCACTAGTGTTGCAATAAGCCTTTATGCATTTTTGCTTATATGTGACACTTCTGAGGACCACAGAAGAGATAGCTGTCTCTGGGATAAAATAATTTTCCTGAGTATGGAGAGTTGATACTTAAAGCTAGTTAGAATCTGTTTTCTATGTGCATTTACGTTTTTATCTGCTTTAGACTTGTGGAACAACATACATACTGTTGTTAATGCTGATGTTTATTTTTTTAGGATTTAAAACCTAGTAACCTAGCTGTAAATGAAGACTGCGAGCTGAAGGTAATGTAATCACAAGGTCTCTTTTGGTTTGACTGTGATTTCAGTGAATGCCTTATGGATGTCCCTTGGAATTAAAGGGACAAAATAGTTCCTTATGGAAATAATTCTATGGCCCAAAGTAATAAAGTCCTTCCCAGCTGTAAAGGGTTGTAAGGATGGTTTTTCTGTACCTGTTCGTGTGTTTTTAATGAATCATCACAAAAGGGAAGAATTAACAGCTTTAGTTTGCGTTTAGTTGTTTTAGAGACAAGATGCCCAGACATAATTTCTGATTGAGTCCTGTGCTTTTCTAGGCTAGTGTCTTTTAGCAGGTTGTGAAATTTAGTTTCATAATCTGCTTCTGCAGTTGCACCACCTCTCCTCCACCCAATCCAATAACTGCCTAGTTATTTGCTCTAACTAGTTTGCATTGTTCCGTTGCAGTAGTTGGTGGATGTCTTCTCTGTTCTGTAGATCCTGGATTTTGGCTTGGCCCGACACACAGACGATGAGATGACCGGGTATGTGGCTACCCGGTGGTACAGGGCTCCCGAGATCATGCTGAACTGGATGCATTACAACCAGACAGGTGATGCATTTCACTGACACGAGGCTTTTCAGTTCCTGAATTGTGGGGAAAAAAAGGATTGTCCTTTGTACCTGCTCCTTTCCGTTGGATCGCGTAAGCTGACAGTCAGGGTAATTATGTTTCAGTAAGGGTGATTAAAAGAAGGAAGTCACAGAATTAGTATTTGAACCACGGTCAACCAAATGTAAGTTAATAATCATTGTGACAGCGTTCACAAGACTTCTTTAAACTTGAGGCTTTGAAATTGCAATCAGCAAAATACTGTCAGCACTTATCCCTTATTTTTCCTAGCACAGTGGTTTTTAAAGTGAATTGAATATACCTGGATGAGGAGAAAGTGTGTTTCTAGGAGGCTGCTGGGAATATGCTGAAAAATGTCTGGAGTTACAGTGTGAAGAAATGTTGAAACGTATATAAATCTCCCTTCTTTCTCTTAGCCACTTCTTCACAGTTAGATTTCCCTCACAGTTTCCAGTATTTTCTCAGCAACACACCGTGCTTCCCTACAGTACTTCCAGATCAGAGAACAAAAGCAAATGCTGAGAGTAGTTGTTGTACAGGAGAGCATATGGGTCAAAGAAAATAATGTGCTACTCTGTGCACTTTACTACTCTTTCTTCTTTTCTCTTTTCCTCTTGCATGTATATGGACTTGTATCTGTAGTATAATGGTTGGTGGTTCTTTGGGTAGAATTTATATAAGGACTTATGTAAATTAATTCCTCAGAGTTGTCTTGAACTGGTTTCTTGTCTGGTTGTGTAGATTCTTCCCCAGCTCTTTGGTGTTCAATGCACATTATGCTCTGGAAGGGAAATTTGCCTGATCTAGTAATCAGTTATTTGGACAAGTCTTAGACAATGTAGTTACTGAACAGTATCAGTTAGCTTCCAACATCTCGCAGATTTTCAGAGTTGTGAGACTGGTGAAGGATAAAGTTGTTTGTACTTGTTGGATAGGGTGATTCTATTGAGACTGTGTTTTTCTGCATTACGTTGTTTTGTTTTTTATTTTATTTTGTTTAGTTGATATTTGGTCAGTGGGATGCATTATGGCTGAACTGTTGACTGGAAGAACGTTGTTCCCTGGTACAGACCGTATCCTTTAAAAGTAGTATATTTTTTGAAATGGAAGTTAGAGATCTTCACTGTCACATATTTCACAAGAAAAGGAATTCTGGGTTTGGTTGTGGGGTTTTTTGTTTGTTTTTAAATTAATGGCTTTTTTTACTCACAGTATGATGAGGTGAGTTCTTGATTTTGCTGCCCATGAAATAATCACAGTGTGCAAGATGGCCAATCTATTATTCTTTACTGTCTACTAGCATCACTAGAATTACTCACATGTTGTTTGTTTCTGGGAGTTACTTTCCTTTAAGTTTATTTAAATTCATTGCTCTTTGAGTTTGTAGAAAATAACTGCAAGGAGTAGGCTGTCTGCTAAGAATCCTCTCACGCTTCAGGTTTCTAGCAAATGTGAAGCATCCCTTCTGGCCTCTCTTCTGTATCCTGGGGGTATGCTGTGAAAGCAGTGGGTTTGCAGATTCTTTAGTGCCAAGGATCTCATTCCAAATTGCTCTGAAATGTTTAGGTTCCGCTTCCATGGCTGAGTGTAAACAGATTGTGAGCCTTCTTCCATTGTATGCTTGTACTGATGAGAAAAATCAAGCCTGAATAACTTCTTTTCAGAATTTTTTTTTTCCTGCACCAAAGTGGGTTGGGTAGGACACTGGCAAATTTATGAGTGCACTTTGTGAGGGTTTTTTTCCCCAGGAAATTAGAACTGAGACTTGATGCAAAGTGTTATATTTGCAGCTTTTGTTCGTTCAGCCACACAACATGCAGGGGTAATTTAGAACTGGCAAGGTTTTTCATTGCCTAGAAATTGGACTTTGTCTGAGGAAAAATTACATTGCCCACCTTTTACCAAAGTTTATTCTATTAATCTCAGTTTTCTTATTTTAATAATTTCTATTAATTTATTAGTATTTATAGCTGTTAATTCAAATATGTTAGCATTTGATGAAAAGGAAACCAGTGTTGGAAGTGCTGGCCGTCTGTGTACTACATTACTTCTGGGAAGTATCTAGATTCCAGAACTCTTTGATGGGGCAGAAGGCTTTCATTCCAGTTTTGACACAGTTTCATCTACCTTCTCAGTGTGCTCTAACTTCACCCTTTTTTTTCTCTTTTTCTGCATATCTCCATCTCATGATCTCTCTCCAAATCTGTTGAACTTCCTGTGCTCTACTGTTCTGTCCTCTCTGATGTATTTTTCTGTTGTCAGAGACAGAAGCAGAACTAACACAAAAGTGGCTTAGAAGCTAGAAAAAAGTTGCCATATTTCTATCTGCTGATTTAGCATGTATAATTTGGTTTGGGCAGATTTTTTTTCTTTAGCGAAAAAGAGAAGTCTAGAATTGTTGATTCAAAGCAAAAGTCTTTAAGCTGTTGCCATTATTTGACCCTAGTAACAGTGACACTGTAGATTTTAAGCCTTGATACTTGCAAATAAAATATTTGTAAATAGGATTTGCAGTATGTAAGAAATACTTCACACTGTGTCCTTTACGAGTTGAACAAAACAGTTATCTTTGAAGCCTGAGAAGTTTTTTCACCAATTGTGTTCTTAGCTATGAATTACAGGCAATAATAACCACAGTGCAAAATGAAGTTTACTTTTAGGATCTAAATTGTTTGCTTTGTCATATTAAGATACTTCACGAATTTATATCTCCCACCAGGTGCTCATGATTCTTTACCTTAAAAGCTCAATTTCTTTCACAAATGGTAGTAACGCTTTTGAATTAAATGCTTTTTCTGTTCCGAGTTGGTAAGATTTTAAGAAAAATACGGCCCAATCATTTCCCATTTTAGATAAAACTTTGTAGTACTATAGTTCTTAAAGTCTGTGGTTTCCCACTTCAAGTAACGTATATGCTGTTTGATCATGAGGTTAGAACTATAAGGGGAGCAGGGTTTGTGGTTGTGAATCTTGTTTGTGCATGAAACATTTAACCAAGGATCTAGCAAAGCACCAAGCTGTCAGCTTTCACTCCAGTTTTACTGACATCTGAAGACAGCAAGTAGAAGTTAAGCTAACGATGATTTTAACTTTTTCCTGACCTGGATGGCTCTTTAAAATCTTTATATACGCACGACTTTTGGAGGAAGTTTTATGAATTTTCCAGAGGTAGGTACTGCTGAGTACTTCTGGGCACTTAATTTCTTTGTACCTGCAGATCTGCTGAGGCCTGTGTTCCTCCTGCAGTGTCACTGTGCAATTGCTGACTAACTGACCTTGCAATTAATATTAACATGGTAAATTCAGGGTGTATTTACCATGCTTCTGGTAGCCAAGAACATAGTGTATCCAAATCCACTGCAGTTCTAGGGAATTCCCTTGGAGGTAATGAGACTAGATATTCTTTGTGTCCAGGAAGCTGGAAACTGCTTCTGTTTGACAACTGGAAGTTTGACATTTTTCTTGCTTTTTGGTTTCAAGGTTAATTTTCTCAACTACATAGCTTCACATTTCCAAATTAAATAGTGACAGAATAAGTAATGCCTTCTCAGGAATATCATCCTCCTGTTCATGTGGGTCTCTTACTTGAAATACTGGTCCCTTTCACCAAGGATTTAGCAGAAATGGTGTGATGTTATTTACAGTCCATCAGATATTTCTTTATACGGCCTGGAGATGCATGTGCTACTTGTCAGGGGCTTCAGTACAGGCAAGCTGTACTGTTAATTTCATCTGGTAAGTAATAAAGTTCTATCCTGAGGTGATGATCTTCAATGTTGTCTATGGTGATTATACCACTGATAAACTAATGCGGAATTTAGTTTTAAGTTCTGAAGGACCTAATTTGTAGAGATTCTGAACATAGCTGTCATTGACTTAAAGCAAGAATTGTAGATACTCCTAGAAAAAAACCCCATGTGATTAATACGGGCTCAGTTCTGCAGGATTGTTAAAATATTCCTAATTTAAAGCTGAATGTAAGACAATTGATTGTTCCTGTTGTAATCTGTTGGTGGAAGTGTTTGGGTGAAAGATGGATTTCTAATATTGGTAAAATCTCTGTCAGGAAATAGAGAAAGGGAGCAGGATTGTGGACTAATCAGAGGCAAAAAAAATGGAGGTAATGAAAATGAGAGTCCTTCAGGCTTTTAATGTGAGGCATAACCAGAGGCTTTCTTTTGGTTGTTATCGTATCTGTCTTATGCCAAGATCAGTTTCTGTTAAACATGTATATTCTTATTTTTTTACAGCTTTTGTAATGTGGATGATTCATACAAATAAGTAGGAAAGTTGACTTTAAATCTGACAATTTGACTTGCTCTTATTTGTATTTTATATAATTTCATGCATCTTGAATGTTTTATACTAGCTTAGCCAATTTTCTTTTTCTGTATGTTTTAAGTTGACTGTATTCCCTTTAAACTGTGAAGAATATTTTTATTACTATTTGTATTCAGTAGTATGAGACTTCCATGATAACTAACCACTCTGAGATTACATATTCTTCTGATACATCTTGTTCTTGCTTGTGGTGGCAGCTAAAACAACTTCTGAACTTCTCTTTGCCTGGATAAGCTCTTAGAATCTTGTGATGCCTGCTACTGATGGTGATGACAGGTTGCTGTCTGAATTTTAGAATCACTGAGACTCACGAGTCTTTGGGGATACCTTGGTGGTGGCATTTGGGGTTTGCATGCTGCACTTTGCTTCTCCATGCACATGTGTGTTTGTTGTTTTTTTGGTTTGATTTTTTTTTTTTGCTTTTGCTTTGTATTTACTAAGTCTTTTTCCTGTCTTTAAGTGCCTATAGCTCATTTCTCTGGGACGTGGTAGGCCCTGTAGGTGAATGCTGCAGCTGAGCAGGTTATAGATGGCAGGCCTGGCATGCCAGTGGCAGTGCCAGTTACATGGTCTGTGTTCTCTTGTTTATCTGAGAAGTCACTGAAGCATATTACACAAGTCTCTTTCAATAGCAGTTTTCCCTGGGAAAAGAGCTGAGAGCAAACTGGGCAGCAATATTGTTGGCATACCTAGTGCACATGATTTTAAATGCCTTTAGAAGAATTCAAATATTTAAACTGAGGTATGGCATGTGACATCTGAGGCATGTTAGCAGTCTGAAATTTGCACAACTGTTTCTTGCACAAGAATGAGTGAAAGATGTAAGGGTTGTTTTAAATGACACTGAAGAAAAGCCAATTTAAATGAGTTAATTGTGGTTAGTATAGCACCCTCAGCTAATTCTTCTACACCAGTGGATATACTGACTTCATTTTAAGCACTGACAATTAAGAGTTGGCAATTCATCAGCTAAGCTAAATCCAACTAGATACATTGGATTTACTTGTAGGTTTTGAGTGTTTAAATAGGTGGGAGTTGGCCAAGCAATTTGAGAAGTGAGAAATTAGTTCAGCTGTTCTGATGAAGTACTATTTCCAGGGCTTTTAATTCATTTCACATGTAAAACTTTAGACTAAGTTTACATCAAAAGATAAAGGTTTTAGCAAAGTATTGGTGATTTCCTTCATAGACCATGTGCCAGTATTACAGGAACTCTGAGGCTTTTTTTAAAAACAGATGGTTTTTGAAATTCTTGTAGTACTTGAATTAAAAGATATTCTAACAAGGAATTGTAACTGTATCTTAAAATGTCAGGAAGGCATTGATCCCAGAAAAAAACATTGTCTAGTAAGTAAACTACTTTTATTGAAAGGAAAACGTGTAACTAATTTGGTACAATTTTAAGGGCAAATATAACCATTTCAGACACAGTTTGAAATCATGAGTAGGTTTTGAAGGGTGGCATGGAAGATAAATCAGAGAAGGGAGATTATTCTTTCCATGGTTTTAAAAAGATACCTTGTGTCTCCTTACTATCTTGAGTTTTAGACATAAAACTGTGTCTTTAGTGGATTTTTTTCCCTCAAGTGTATGTCATGTCACTTATGCCGAACATTTAATTTTTCTGCCTTGTTAGAGAGGACAGCTCAGATTGGTGCGTGGCCTGATGGAAGCTCTGTTCTGGATAAAACATCCTTTGCATTTGCAGTGTTACATCCTGAGAGCTCTCTCCATAGAGATTTTTGCCTCCGAGCCCACGTTCTGTTTCTCCCGGCGGCTGCGGGGAGACGGGGGTGCCTTGGCCCCGGGGAGCTGGGGGGCGAGTGCCCGCTGCCGGCTGCAGCACCCCGGCTGCTCTGGGCCCGGGGAAGGTGCACCCCGTGTTCGGGTGGAGGGATGCTGGAGGTTGTCAGCAGGGTACAGGCATTTTCTTACTTGCGAAGTTTTAAAAGTGGCTGAAACAGCTCGGAAGGTGTTCACAAAAGGCCTTGACTCTTTTTTTAATATTAGTGCTTACGGTTTTCAGCCTTCTGCTTTACTTCATCTGTCACTAACGCCACCTAATCCTGCTAACGTCTGCTACTCTGGTGTGGGGCCTGAGAGGGTGAATTGGGCATGTAAACTGATCTTTGCCAGTGGGGCAGGAGCTCTGACTTGTGCTCTGCCATAGTTAAGGATGCAGCAGCCGATTCAATGCATGTGGTGTATTTGTAGACAAGTTGTTCAATCTGTTTGATGCAGACAGAGCTGTGTTATGCGGGGGTATTCAATTGTAAATGAGAGGAATGAATACAGTTTGCTTAAAACGGCTTTTCAGTCAAGGCCTTGGCAGGTTTTAACTTTCAACATTAATAGGCTGTTATGTTGCGCTTTTCATTTTGATTTGTCCCAGCATTTTCCTTTATGGTCCATCATTAGATATTGATCAGTTGAAGCTCATTTTGAGACTCGTTGGAACCCCAGGGCCTGAGCTTTTGAAGAAAATCTCCTCAGAGTCTGTGAGTTTACACTTTGATTGTAATATCTGCCCTTTCGGAAGTCCCAAGTTTGTATGTTGCCCTCCTGTAGTCTATCTGTAGTATGTCCTGGGATTTATTTTCTGTTATTTTTCTTTCTTTGTCATTCTTCGCTCTTGGATGGCTTTGAGTTCTTATGCTGTGTGTATCTGATCTTTATTCCTCTTACCTCTGCCTGTGGTATTATTTCGTTCTTCCATATTCTCATTTTACTGCTTCGTGACTTTTCTTCCAGTTTGTGGGTTTATACGTCGTGATATATTGTATGATCAGATGCTGCTGGGGAAGTATTTTTCACAGCTAAGAGCTTGAGGCTCGTCTCAATTATTATTTCTCCAGATTGCCTACCCAGGGATCTTTCTTAACAGGAGCAACTGTATTATCCTCTAAACGCACACAGTCCCTTCTTTAGTATGATTAATTTCTGAAACACTACTGCCACCATCTTTGTTTTTGTAGCATAAAATCCCAAATGCCTTTTACGTGCTTTTCTGTGGCAGCTGTTTCCAGGGCACACAGTATATAGTCTGCTGAGAATATAACTACTTGTGCTATGTATGTAAAGGGTGTTGCTCTGTGAGGCCCTTTTATCAAGGTAATAGCAAAAAGGTTTCTGCAGTCTCCATTTTAAAAGGTGACTTCTGTTTTCAGCCATACTGCCATTTCGGTATTGTTCTAATCTTGAATTGTGAACTTCTGCAAAGACAGTATTAAATGGCATTTAATTTTACCTGTTTCTGAAGGTGAAGTGCATAAAAATTAGAGCAAGAGATGCTGTAACAGGATGGATTAACAAGTTAATGCATAGTGAGCAATGAGCCTGAGTAGAGGTAATTAGCAGCATACTTTAGCAAGTCACTCTGCTGTTTCTGATATGCCATGGAGGATCAGCACGGTGGAGAGTGATGATAAGATTATTTTGTACTGCTGCTTATGTTCTTTTTCATGTAACAGTGACAAAAAAATAGAAAATGTGAGGTTAGCCTTGAATTACATTTGAAGGTTAGGCATGCGGTGCAAGTTGGAATCAGTTGGTCAGCTTGCTGAAGATCACACCAGTTTAAAAAGCCCTGGGACCTTCCACCTTTGGAAAGGTTAGAAGTGGATACCACAGGTTGCTTTGGGTGCCCTGTGAACTGACCTTAAGGGTAGTCTGCTATTTGAAGTACAGGGATTAGTGAGAGAGAGAAGCTTAAAGTGTGACTAGGTTAAGCAGAAGATTAGTTTGCATGCGTAAGGTTGAAGCGGACCTGGTTTTGGGGGGTTTTTCATTTGTTTTAACACTGCACAATAAAATAATAATTGCTGTTAGCCAGGTCCAAATCAAAAGTCTGTTTAAAAAAAAAAAAAGGCAGTAAACTGTTACTGTTTCTACTATTTTTTTTTTTCCATTGTATGGGGATAGCAAAATTACTAAGTGGTTGAGGGTCTTCCAGTGTGTCACTAATGAATTCTGTTTTTCTGCTGCATTACTTTACTTGCTCTTAATTTCTCTGTCTGTTCCCCGACATCAGCTAACTCTGTCTTATGCAATGCTAATGTTTTGCTAATTTTGCATTTATTGCCTTCTGTCACCTCGCCCACATATCAAAGTGCATTCAAAGCTGTTTAGAAGGAGGTGTCAGTTGTGAGCCGATTTCACTTTGCACCACAAGGAACTTAAGTACTTTCTATGCAGCAAGAAAAAAAAGCTGGTAACCAGTGCAGAGGATAAAATTTTTGTTTCTGTTTTAATTTTTGTTCATTTTCCTGAGGCTGTGTGTGTAGCTGCAGCAGCCTAGGAAAATTTTTGAGTAGCTTCAGTCGAAGGAAATGTCTACTCTGGTGGCTCAAAACTGTTGGGAAATGTGAACGCAACCGTGTGGTAGTATAATGCTACTTATGGCAGACAGAAATACTTTCTGTACTGACGCTGTTACCAACTGGTCAGTGATTCTCCATTGGTTTAAGTGTTCACTAGTGCAATTGCTAAACTTTGCGCAAGTATTGGAAAAAATTAGTGGACCCTGCCTGTGTGGCTTTTGCCTTGTGGTTTGCAGAAGAGATGCTTTGTATGCAGCTGATTTCTGTTTAAAATGGTTTTTGCACTGTTTTTTAACAAAGCCCTTGACTAGGCACTTAAGATATTAACCAGCTTCAGCAGATCATGCGTCTGACTGGAACACCCCCTGCATATCTCATTAACAGGATGCCCAGCCACGAGGTGAGACCTGAGCAGGCGAGGGGGGGTTGCAGGGCAGGTCTTCACTTGCAGTGTTTGCTGCTTCTGTAAGTGATGTGCTCGCATGTGGCATGGGGTGGGCAATTAACTACCTGCTCTTCAACAACGTTTTTGTACTAAATGAAGACTTGAGATTTGGACGGTGCGTACTGAAACACAGACTTCTGAGGCTGAGGAGAGCCTGGATGTGAGTTGTTTTTTTGCATCGTGTGCCGTGTTGTGCGGCTTACCAACAGGCACCTGACTGCACGCAGCCTTACCGGCACTCCGGGGCACCTCTTTGCTTTTCAGTCTTGCATGAACCCCAAGTTATGTCAGCTCTTCCTCTGCTGTCTCGAGTGGCCTTTAGCTGGGAAGGGATGATGCTGATGGGCTTAGTAAGTATCAGAATAAGTAAAGAGAAGGCAAAGCGAGGAGACAGACCATAATAACGAATGCTTCAGGATGATTGAGATGTATTTTTTTTTCTTGGTGGCCGGATTGTATTATACTTCAACTGAGCATTTATTTCCACAGGCAAGAAACTACATTCAGTCTTTGTCTTACATGCCGAAAATGAACTTTGAAAATGTGTTTATTGGTGCCAATCCACTAGGTAAGGCTTGCGTTTTAAATGTTGTGCCCTTCCCGAAGCTGAAGTTAGCATTTCCTGGGACACCAAGATTTCCCCAAGTTTTGTTTTGACTGCAGTAGTAGTTCAGAGCAGAGCTATGTACCATTTTCGGAGTTTACAAAGTGTGTGTGGGCTGAGGGTATAAGAGGAAGAAATTGTGGATGGTGCAGTGGGTCCTGAGAAACTACAGATCCCTCATACACACCGGGCTTTCACGAGCTTAACATTTCGGAGTACAGTGTCACACAACTCACTGGGTAACAGCCTTTCTTTTCTGTTTCGGTGTGTTTGCAGCTGTGGACTTACTAGAGAAGATGTTGGTACTGGATACAGACAAGCGAATTACTGCAGCAGAAGCACTGGCTCATGCCTACTTTGCTCAGTATCACGACCCAGATGATGAACCAGTGGCAGACCCCTATGACCAGTCGTTTGAAAGCAGAGAACTTGAGATTGAAGAATGGAAAAGTGAGTTTGGGGGGCTGGAGACGGAAGCCAGCCTGCTTCCCTGGTGGTCTGTTCCACAGCTGCGGCTCAGCTGGGCCATGGCAGTTACAGACACAAGGGAAACTGATAAAAACATGGACATCCTGTTCCTTCTGAGGTCCTTACACTGCGTGAATCTGTAACGTGCTGTGCACATAATTAACATAATCCCTGGTAACTAATTCTTACTATGAGTATACAAACATGTAGGCGACATAATTGCTCATGTCTTTGTTTTCAAACACATCTCCTCAACTCTCTAGAAGTATCTTTTATTGTGTATGATCATCTCTGAGAATGGCGTAACCATTCTTTTCTTAATTAAACATGGTTTTTCATTTAAAATAGCTTTAGAACCTGCAAGATTGTTGCAGGTTTTCTTGCATGAGGGATATCTTTAGTACTGCCTGTTAAGTTTCTGTCACACTTTTCCCACCAGGCCTGACTTACGATGAAGTCATCAGCTTTGTGCCACCGCCGCTTGACCAAGAGGAGATGGAGTCCTGAGAAGCTGCTCTCTTCTGTTTGTCCCACTTCACTGTGAGGGGAAGGCCTTTTCATAGGGACTCTCCAATTATCGTTCAAGTGCCTCGTCAAGACAATATTCTCCTTGGTGGAGGGGTTTTGTGTGTGTTGAATTGGGGAGGGTGGGGGGAGGGAAGAAAGCTGAGTCTGTGTAAACATGCTGCATGCTCTCTTGTATTCTGTGTACAGCCTGGGGCGAGCCTCTGAGGACCTGATCTGACTGCTCTTCAGTCCTTCCAGAGTAGGGGTGCTCAACCAGTTTGCACTGCGGGGGGCAAAGTGGGGAAGTTGACCTTTAAAGTTGGGTTACAATCGTTGCCATTTACCAGTTCTTCTACAATTAAGTAACCTCGAAATAATGGAAGTTGGTTTGCAGGCTTAGAGTCCTCTGTTTTCTTTGGGACTGAAGGTGGGGTTGAGGGATGTCCGTGTTCAATGCCAGATGGCTGATTTGTGTCCAGATCTTCCTGGTACAGCAGAATGTACAGGCCTGCTAGTGTCTGGTCCTTGGAACATGAAAAGGTTTTGTTTGAAATTGTAAATATGTTTGTGCCTTAAATGAATGGGGAGAGAGGGAAAAGGAAGCCTGGAGTGGAAATCTCCGACCCACTGGTTTTCAGGGTGAAGGCTCCGAGATAGCCAGGCATGAACTCGATGTAATCAGGAAATAACTGAGGCAACAGCCGCTACCCCTGGATCATTGGGTATTTCTGTATTTTTTCCCTCTTCCCCTCCTCTCGTCCTGAGGCTTCCCAGCATTAGCTCCCAGGAGAACAGAGGCTGGAGAAGGTTCTTGCTAGCCACCCGTTTTGTGCATTTTGTTCCTTAAAAGGTGGGGTGTTTTTTGCATGTCGTAGCTGTATGTGCATGTAGAGCTGCTTGATTTGTGTTGTTACTTTTTCGGGGATGGCACTGGGGCAGTTAAATCGTCAGTGAACTGTTTTACCGAGTACCTCAGCCAGTGCCGTGAAATCACAGCATCCTTCCTCTTGTGCTGCAGCTCATGGTGAAATACCTGCCGTTCTGGAGGCTTTGATGAGGAAGGGATAAAATAGACGGCATAGAAAAGTGCACCTTTTTCTTTGTGTTCTGATCTTCTGGTTCCAGAGACGGAGAGCTTGGGACAGAGGGTTTCTTGTGAGATCAAATGTAAAAAATGTTCTTCAAAGAAACAACTATGGCATCTTGTGCCAGAACTTAAGTTATTTCCTGAAAAAAATTTTTCTAGAAGTATTGGAATCCAAAGCAAAGAAGTAAGCATGCATAAAACCACAATCTCCCTTTCACTGTCTATATCTATAAATATAAATATTTATATATATATATATATATAAAAAACTAACACTTACTAGAGGTTTTTTTAGCCTCTCAGATAAGAGCTGCTTCGCTGTTTTGTAGCAGGTTGATCTCTGCCTGAGGAAACATGAAAAGGGACAAACATGGTTCAGATATTCTGTATTATTCCACAGGACTCTGTGTGAATTAAATGCCCAGAGTTAGAGACTGGCAGGAGGGGGTTTCTCAGCGTGTTTGTGTGCTAGAACTGTACCCAGGGAGCTCAGGAGCCCAATTTTAGGATGTGGGGAAGAGATATCTTTAGACATTTATTTGTTGCAGGCATCCTGTAAGGACAATGTACCTGTGTATATGTGAGGAGAAAGGCTTCTGCAGTATTTTGTGTTCTTGTTACCTACGGGACAGAGAGGAACTGTTTGTAGTGCTTTTACCCCGTGTTTGAAGAGGCAGCACAAAGGGATGTGACACGGATGACAAAGCCATTGATTCTTCCTAGGCTTCTTTTCAGTGATCTCTTCAGGTCAAACACTTAATAAAGGTCTGGGGTGAGATGAAGAGAGCAGTTATTTCATGCTCTGGGACAAAATTCTCCTCAGCCCAACAAAATCAAGACAGAAAACCTCCCTTTTCTGCTGGACCAGCAGTCCAGGTATTCAAATGAAAATGTAGATATACTGTGTAAACCTACAGCAAGATTATTTTTATCAGCCATTTTATTGTGTAGATGCTACAGTGTGATTTCATGCGGAAATATTGCTAAAGATTTTTAAGAGTATAGCTGTTGTGTGTGCGTGTCTGTGCGTGTGTGTGAGTGGGGATGTCCCGCGCGCTCCCTGCCTGCCCTGGGCGCCGCTCAGCTGCCTGCGGGCTGAGCCGGCCGCCCTTCGGAGGAGAGATCTGCTATTTTGTTCCTAGCCATGAATTTTGCTGTAATTGGTTATGCCAGATAAGATGTCACAATACCACTGGTTAAAAATAAAACCTATTTTTCAGATTTATTGCGCTGATGGTACTTGTAAACCTCTTGCACTAGAGGGTCAGCTTTGGCACGGTGTGGATTCCTCCCTGGTGCCGTCGGGATCCTGCCCGCCCGGGGCTGGGGCTGTGCCACTCGGCTGGCACTGGGTTGGTGTCCATATTTGTCTCGAGTGAATTCTTTGCTACAGAACTAGTTTAAAGTCTGACCATGAGTACTGGACACAGTTAAAAAAAAAAAAAAATTTCTGTTTAGTATAGGGAAGCGCTTACTCAACACGGTAGACCAGCGTTCTGCTACTTGCCCACACCCGGGGCCCTTCCCCAGTAGCGCTGGTTTGTGTGTGTTTGCTATTTAAAAGTGATTTTTTTTCCTCTTCAGCTGCCATCTACTTGGTGGTGGAAGGGTGTTGATGGGAGCCGGGGCATCGTGGCTCCTCGTAGCGGAGATTTTCCGACTTCTGTCGTGTGTCAGTGTCATTCACGTGGAGGGACGATTGACCAGAGCTGTGTTCTTCGCTCTAACAAAAGCCTCAGCACCTGGAGTTCCCAGGACTTGATAAACCGGGGTGGTTGATGTCAATCCGGGCCAGGTAGCCACCACCCACAGCACCCAGGCTCCCCTGCCACGGAGCTGTGCAGCAGCTCGTTTGAGTAAGTACAAGGGAAAGCGTGGGGGTCTGCTCTCGGCTGTATGGGAGCTGCCTGCCTGCTTGTTTCCATCTGCTGCTCACCTTGGTACAAACAGGGGGGAAAGAGCCTAAACAGGACCTGTCGTTTATTGTTCTGGGTAGGAAAAAGAAAATCCCCAAAACCCAAGATACACAGTTCCAGAATGTGCTTGGTTACACTATATCCTGGTGAGCAAAACCGCCCCCAAACTAAAATTGGTGAGAAGCGAATTGGGGGAAAAAAAAATAAACTATACCTACAATATCGAGTTACTTAAGGTTTCCTATTTGATTTGAATCGGTCACCTGAGTTAGTTCATTTTTCTACAGCCAAGCCATGCCCTAGATATTTAGAACTCCCTAATTGTACACTGATTACCTGCGTGTGTGTGCGTAGTTGAGCAAGAGTTGTGCTCATAAAATGAGTTACACGTTTGCTTCTGCACTGACAGTTCTTGCTGTAACACCTCTTGCTCACAGGTGTATTTATAGAACCAAGCCAATCGCCAGTTTATTTCCTGACTCTGCTGTTGCTGTGAGGCTTATTTACATGCATATGCATAAGGAAGGTTAAAAGATTCCTGTAGCACCTTGTCCCTTGTTTGTTTTATAAAACAGCAGAACCTGCCATGGCTATTTGAAGAATGTAGGGGCTGAGGCTAATGGGGATTGCAGCCATTGCCTGTCACCTGGTAAAACGAATCTTTCCTAAACCCCTGATGGAACTTTTTTCCGTGATTCCCATCTATCAGGTAGCTTGGCCCTACTCCCGGAGCAGGGGCACCACTGTGGATGATGCGTATGGACGAGGCAGGGGCTGGGGGGGGGGGGTAGAGCACGGTGTGAGCAGCTGGGCTGGCTGGGGAAGGAGCAGCTTAGTCACTTCCTTTGGGAAGTGTGTAGGATGCACCAGCCCTCCCGTGGGGGGAGCCCCACCTGAGCCTCCTGGAGTTGGAGCAAAATGTCGAGGTGTTCCCTGCTTACCGGGACGGGACCCTCTCGCGGGCTGGGTTTGCTGGTCTGGCCTGGGCACGGCAGGCACAGCCGTGAACTTGGGCTCGGTGCTCTCCAGGGAGACCCGAGGAGGGGTTGGAGCTGCTGCGGGAGGTGACACCGGAGCCAGCAGAGCCTGGGGCACCAGCAGTTCTTGGGATGGCCCCATTTTTTTTGCGGCTGCTCCTGAACCTCCTCACTGCAGTCACCTGCACAAAGGCGGAGAACCTCAGCCTGCTGTCAGTGCGTCCCCGCTCTGCTGGGAAACCAGGCTTGGGGGGGGGAATCGCCATCACTTCTGTTCCCATCCGTGGCTGTAGCACCCCGGTGTCCTTTGTCAGGAGCCTGGAGCTGTCCCCCCCATCAGCTGGAAAGAAGAAGAACGTCCCCGCGTGTCTGACGAGGCGCTGTGGCTCGTCCCCCCAGATTCCCCGGCTCGGCGAGTCCTTACTCATCCGCTTGTTCAGAGCAGGGATTTCATGAGCCCCCCCCGAGGACATTGCCCGGCTGGTGGCCCGGTGGCAGCAGGAGGGCGAGAGCCGCCGGGAGCGCCGGGGCTGCCGGCGGTGCACCTGCCACCGCGCGGGTGCTCAGCTCCTGTCGCAGAGGCCACCTGGACCAGACCGAGGCGTGTCAGGAAACCTGATGCCTCACCTGCGCCGATGTGGAGGCGGAGGGAGGAGGGCCCAAAGACATGTCCCTTCACGCTCACGACAGCTGAAAACGGAGAAGGGAACTCGCTAGAGCCTTTTCTTACCAGCGCGGGAGGCCTGGCTGTCCTGCTCTCGCTCCAGAAGCCCTCCTGTACTCCGGTGCTCTGGGGGGGTGGCAGTCCCGCACCCGCCGGGCGATGAACATCGCAAGGAGAAGAGGCTTCTACAGACAAGAGGTGAACAAAACCCTCTGGGAGCTGCCCAGGAGATACACGTCCCTCCACCCGGTGGGGTCTGGAGCCTACGGTTCGGTGTGGTGAGTGGGGTGGGGTGCTTAAAGTATCGTGCCGGGGGGACGGCGGGGGGACGGCGGGGAAATGAGGAGGCGCTTGTTGGCACCCCTCCATTAGGAAAGGACATTTGCATGTGTGATGAAGGCGGTTTGCCTCCTGCTCTGGCGCGGGCAGGGGGTTGGGGACTTGGAGGAAACGGAGATGTTTCCTCCCGCGGTCGCCCCGGGTGGGCAGGGGGGGGGAGCATTTCCCCCCCCCCATCTCGCCTCAGCGGGCTGCCCGGAGCAGCGGCTCGAGGGCCGGGAAGGCAGAGCTGCGAGGCGGCTTGGGGTGTCACCTCGATGTTGGGGGTCAGGCAGGTTTTGAGCTGCCTCAGTCCCGACCTTGTGTTAACATTTCTGTCTGGCAGCAAAGGGAGGCGGGGGAAAAAAACCACCTGGGTGTCTGAAAGCAAATTGTAGATGATGAGAGGTGGGTGCTGGAGCAGTGTGACCTCTGCAGCGTGTCCTTGCTGCGGAAACGAGCTGGACGATGACCCCCCCGCCTTGACGCTGCTCCCAGCTTGAGATCATAAAACAGAAATGATTGTAAATCGGGATCAGTAACAGGCTGGGGCTTCCGCAGCTATGGCAGAGCAGCGTGAGCTGCTGTTCATTAATCAGTTGGGCAAAGGTGCCTGTAGGGAGAGCGAGCAGGAGGCAGGTCTTGCTTGGTTTACATTGGCGAACCGGAGGAGAGAGGTGACTTTTTGAGAGGTTAAATATGAAGCAGCCCATTGATAGGATCTGAACGGAGCCCTTGTTTCATAACATGCTGAGCTAAAGAAAAAAAAAAAAAGGTGTGTCCCCTTTTGTAGGTGTTGGGCAAAGTCTCTCTGTGGGCTGTCACGGCACGGATCCCGAAACCCTGGGGCCCGGGTTCTGTCCTTGTCCCCTGGCTGCCTATTTACAAACAGGCACCCAGTGTTTCCTTTTCCCGTTTTGGTGTCCAACTGCATTTAAGCTTCTGAGATGCTTAAACGAGTCCTGCAAAATCAGGCAAGACTGAACTTGACTTCTTTTTTATATTTCTAAAATGTTTTCTGGTTTTTATCATAAAAGAAAGCAGGAAGGCTAAAAGAAAATAAAGACGGGACAAAAAAAAAGGAAGAGGGAAATCTTTCCAAAGTTTCCTTGCCCATCAGAAAAAAAGACAAATGACAATACAAATCTCTTACTGGTTCCTGTGAACATCTTGGCTGCTCTGGAGATCCCAGGGAGGGATGGGTGTTAAAACAGCCCCAGGGTCTGGGGGGTGCTGGTGCATGGACAGTGCTCAGCAGGGAGGGTTTGGTGCCGATTCCGGTACAAAGCAGAGGTGGAAGCCTGTGGAGTTAGGATTTGCTGTCCTCTGCTGGGAATTTCTGGGAAGCTTTCCTATCGCAGCATTATTCGGAGCTGCTGGTTTTTACGCCACCTTGAGCAGCGGAGAAACTACCTCAGGAAAAACAGCAATAGACGTGTCTCTTCCCTCATTAACTCTGCCCAAATCTGTGGCGATTCGGCTTCCAGCTGAATGTAATTGTCAAAGAAGAGTCTCGTGACCCCTCCAGCGCTGTCTTGCCCGGTGCCATCCCCAGCTCCACGGGTTCTCTGAGCCTGTGCTGGGCTCTCCGGGCTGTGGCAGCTGAATTAGCTCCTGGCTGTGGCGCGGGCAGGGGCGAGAGTGGTTCTGGCTGAAGCCCCGTCCCCCCACCCTCCCGCGTTGGGTGGTGGGGACAGACGCGCGGCAGCCCGGCGGGTAAGGACACGCACCCTCGGGTTGGGAAACCTGCCTGGAATTCTGCAGCAGCTGCTGGACTAGCTGGTCCAAGTCCCTTCATCTTACTCCCTTGGCTCCTTGGAAAACTTTACCCTCTGCCGACGCCTGCTGAAGTCCCGCGATGGAGACAACTCCTCCCTGCCCCGCTGGGATACCCACTGGCCTCGCCAGCGCTCTGAAGCTCCTCGGGTTTCTGCACTTCCTTTGCTTTTTGCAGCTGAAGGCATTGACTGAATCACTGTCATACCGAAGCTCCCAAAGGATATTTCTTGCTCTCATCGTGCACAACTGGAAGGGACCTTGGTGGGCAAGAACAGGGAGCTTGCTCGACGGTATGGGGGAGGTTGGGGAGAGCTGTTGACAGCCCAGACTGCCGGAGGACGCACCACATCTGATTGCTTGTGGCTGACAGTCAGAGAAGGCTGTGCGAGAGACTTCCAAGATTTGCTGCAAGGACCTGATAACCCCTCCTCAGCATGGAACCAAAGGGAACGCCGTGGGGAGCAGGATATTCCCACCTCTCCTACTGCAGTCGGCCCTAAACCCGGCAACATGCAGTTTGATTGTGTTGTTAAAGGTGGCGTTTCCCTGTTCATTTATGAAGTCTTGCCTCCCAGTGACAGCCCTGCAGGTCGTGGTAACGTCGCTTTACAGCTTTATGGTACCTGCCCTTCCCTGTCTTGGGTCCTCCGAGAGCCTCGGGGAAGGAGTGGTGGTCAGAGCCTGGCGGCCAGGGAACGTGGCGGGGGGAACCTCGCGTCTCTTTGGAGGAGGAAGCTGCAGAAAAGTGTCTGTGCAAGGCCAGAGGACGCGTGCGAAGTGCTGACGCCAGCGTTCACGTGGGCTTGGTTACCCGGTGCAGTTACAAGCTTTGGGACTGAACGTGCTGATTTATAGCCCTTCTGTTTCCCCAAGGAGATGAGATGAGGATTTACAAAGCAGTGGGAGCAGCTCTGCAAACCCACAGCGCGGTTTGGCAGGGAAAACCCTTTCTTCATCCGTTTGCCTTCTGGGGAGGGGTCAAGGAGGGGCTGGAGCACTAATGTGTAATGGGGTGCGCTGACACCCCCGCTGAGAATCCCAAATGACAGCTATCTCTGCCTGCGGGAGTCCCCTGCACTTCTGATCTGGTGAAATCTGGGGCCCCCTTTGCAACTTGATCGAGGAGCCCCCAGAAGCAGAGAGAGTGTGGCTGGATCCCCCTTGCCCAGCCACAAACAGCAAATGTGGCTGGAGGGAATAACACGTCCCGTCTCCAGCAGCGGCTGTTGTAACCAGGTTTTCATTAGCTTTACAACAGACTCTCATTTTCAGCCAGACCTGCTTTTACGCAGGAGCATACTTGTAGCAGCAAAGATCCCAAATGCAGGTGAATTAATGCCAGCAGCCTGTGTTTTCAGTGTGACATCCACTGTCTTTGCTCCAGAATACAGCAAAGGCAGCTGATGGACCTTAAAAAACAACCTTCAAGCAGATGGCAGAGCAGAAATTGTTTTATTCCCTTATCTCCATGTGTTAGGGAAAGAGAATGTGGAGTTAGAACTAATCCTGTCCTTGGGCTGTTTGTGTTTTCCTCTTCCCATGGCTCTGTTAGCTCCAGCTTGTTTCTGAAGGTTAAGGGGAATAAAGACGAGCCACTAATATGTTGCTTGGCATGACACCTGGTCCTCCAAGGAGCCCAGGCTGTGATCTGCCCCAGGTCACGCAGGGTAAGGTCTGTGTGCGCAGAGCTCCGCTGGGTTCCTCAAGGGGCCTGCCGTTGCCGTTCCTCTGTGAGCTCCAGTATGAGCTCTTCTCTAGGAGACCACCTTCGGTATTGCAAAACTTGTTAAAACATCCTGATGATGTCAGAACTGGTTTTTATTTGTCCGCCACAGTTCAGCCACAGACAAGAAGACAGGGGAGAAGGTGGCGATCAAGAAGCTCTGCCGCCCGTTCCAGTCGGAGATCTTTGCCAAGAGAGCGTACAGAGAGCTCATGCTGTTGAAGCACATGCAACATGAGAATGTAAGTATTCATTTCTCACCATTCCTGCTGAAACAAGGGTGGGGTTTTCTTGCCACCTGGCAGCAAGTCCTTTCTGGTGGCATCACCTTTGTTGTAATGGAGAGGTCCCGACATCTGGCACGTGCGGGCTGTCTCAGGGTTCAGCTGCGCCCAGTTGGCACCAGGCTGAAGCAGATGTGTAATGGGTGCTCCCGTGGATTAGTAAGAGGAAAAGCAGCTGTGCAGCATAGTGAGGAGTCCTCAGATTCCTCAGATGGAGTTCTCAGTGCTCACCTGTGCGTGCGTGCTGATGGAGAGCTGCTACCCGAGTCCCACGTGCACAGCAAATGCTTTCCAGGTTTAAATGTGGACTTCTCTTCTCCACCAGGTCATTGGGCTGCTCGATGTCTTCACCTCCGCCCCCTCCTACCAGGGATTCCAGGACTTGTAAGTTTGGAGTTTGCGTTTTTTGCATTTGCTCTGTCCAGACTCAGCCCTTGCCCAAGACACAGGTGACTTAGCTGCAGGATAGCAGCTGGGTTTGAGGCACAGTCCCAACAGACTGAGTAGAAAAGGGGCCAGACTAAAGCCAGACACCCCCAGGCAATAAGGAGAATCAAAAGCACGAGTGAGTTCTCCTCGTGGCTGAAACACCCAGAGTACATAAACAGATCCCATGCCGCGCTCCCAGCTGGGAGAACACAGGGTGTATGTAGACCAGCACATGTCAGAGGCACTGCGGTCCATGGCGTTCCACGTGTAGCACGATCCTTGCTAACCCACCACCTGTGTGACTGCTGAGCTGAGAGGCTGCACTCAGAATGTTCATCAAGCCCTGGGCTAATTAAACTGAGAATTTTACAGATCTGGCTTTCATCTTGATTCTGGCTGGTTTGTTTTTTCGTTGTTTTTTTTTGTTTGTTTGGGTTTTTTTTTGGCGTTTCCCTCAGTGTTGATGGTCAGGTTGGACGAGTTGTTTTCCTTTCCCCATCCTGGGGCATGAGCAGCGTGTGCCTGGGTTTGGGTTTTCAGCTGATGGCTGGGTATTTAGCAGCCTGCAGGAAAAAGTGTCTGGAGGTTCTCAGACCAGTTCCTGCTGGAAGGCCGTCAAGTAATTAGCAGTCTCAGCAGGCAGGCCAGCGACTGAAGGAAGCTAGATGTTGTCTTCCGAGGCAGGGCTGGTGAACATTACAAAGATAAATTTGGGAGCCAACTCAGCAGTTTTGCAAGACTCTTTAAAGCTGCGCAAGATGTTTCAGCTCCCAGATGGTGTAAGGCTGTCCGGAACTGAACATCGCTTGAGGTCTAAAGTAAACTCATTCAGGATCATTAAAGTTTGGAAGATCCGTGTTCTTACTTGACGTCAGATATCCAATTTAAGGGGAGGAGGAAGAGCAATTTTCAGAGCAGGCTGAAATCCCAGCACCACTGCAGGCTATGCTAGTTAGCCAGGAACACTGTCACAGCGACTCATCTTAGTTGCAGTAAGTTACACAGCCAAAAATCCCAACCAAGCGAGAACAAGGCTAGCCTGGTTCCCTTTGGTTTTCTTCTAGACTCAGGGCCTTGTCTTACTGCCTTTTAGCTACCTGGTGATGCCCTACATGCGGACAGATTTACAAAAGATCATGGGACATGAATTCAGTGATGAAAAGATCCAGTACCTGGTCTACCAAATGCTGAAAGGGCTGAAGGTAGGTGGGTCTGGAGGAGTTTAGTCTCCTCTACACATCACCTCTGGGTTGACCATAACTAAACCCCTTCCAACACCGTACAGGAGGATTTGGAGGGTTTATGGCACCCCCTGAGAACAGATCTTTGCTGCAGAGCTACTCTTGATCCAGCACACGTCACTAAAACGGCAGCTTGTTCACATCAGTTAATTGGGTGTCGAAGCCGTTGGCAGTCGCAGACCTCGGGATGGTGTTTCTGTGACAGCAGTTGCGTCACTCTGCGACTTGCCAAAACCCCAAGCAAAACGCTGCGTAGAAAGTAAGAGGCTGGCAGCACCGGGAGGTTCTGCTGAACTCCTACCAGAGGCTTCCAGGGGAGGAGACAGAAGGGATGATTTTTTGGTATTAAATGGAATAAGGAAGGAATGAGCTGCTGTAACTGGCTTTGAGAGAGCAGAAAGCCATCACTGCAAACCCTGGACGTACAGACAATGTCCCAGTGCTGCCCTCTGTAATGTTCTTCCCCTGGAGTCAGAGCAGTGGCTTACAGGCATTAACGAGTTCACCTTAATAACACCTTTCCTCAGATCATCTTAAGTTTAAAGAAAGGGGGGAAGAACACACAGAAGGTTTAACTGGTGTGATAAAAGCCATGCAGTCGGCTTTTCCAATTTTGTGTTTTAATGATGAATTTTTTTTCATGTGGCTTAACACCCAAAAAGAGTTTTCATGTTGTGACCATGCTCCTACTTGCAACCCCGATGCCTTTGATAGTTTGAAGCTATTTGTGTACTTGCTCTAAGGAACCATTGCTCCATACCTCCTCCTCTGCTCCACGCCTCTTTAGACTGGCAATACCATTGCAAATACTGTCAGAAATTCAGGGCAGAGATTTCTTTGCAAACTGCTGCCCCGGGGCCGGCTGCAGAGTTGTGTTCTCAACAAGCTCTTGTTCGTAGCTCTCATTTCTGTGCTGGAGAACAGAAAATTTTGTCTGCTGGTGCTCACATTGTGGCTCCTCTTTTTATTGCAGTACATTCATTCAGCCGGCATCATCCACAGGGTAAGTTCACGTGCGCTATTACCTGATTTTTGCCTGTTTTGGAGAAACACAGCTTGGACACAAAGTTAATAAATTCCTACATATAGTTTAACTAATAGCCTCATCTGCTCCAAGATCTCTCTGGTGTTCTCCCTCTTTTCCCTCTTACACCCTAGATAGGTTTGGATTTGCTCGTTTGTGCAGCATTTTGAGAAAATGCTGTAATTTTTTTTCAGGAGCTGAGAAGCATCTTATGATGCTTTTTGAGTTAAGACTGTTTCAGAAAAAAATAAAATAGTAATGTAAAGCTGTACAGTATAGCAGGCGTGGTGTCTTTGCTGTATCAATACCAGACTCGGGATGTTATGGGATTCCATCAAAGGCAAGCAGGGGTTCAGCTGAGGCTCGTGTTGATGCGTTGCAAATCAAAACATCCCTATTATTCTGCTCTTGTCTGTTGTAGGACCTGAAGCCAGGCAACCTGGCTGTGAATGAGGACTGTCAGCTCAAGGTAGGTGGGAAGGCACCACTTTGCAGCATGTAGCATATCAGATCGTGGAGGAACTGCTCTGCCAGCAGGAATTTGGCACCATCGTGTTTCCTCTTGCCTTCTGAGACTCGATTCGAGGCGTTTCATTACTCGGCGGTTGCAGGCAGTGGGAAATACTCACCTGCTGATGTAACTTGCTGAATCAGGGCCTAAGACTTGGAATGAACATCCTGTCACCGTAATTCCTGCGGCGCAGCAGTTCGTAACGACTTCCTAAATAAATTCAATACTGCTGAGCAATGTTTGCGTTAGGTGAACGATCCCTGAAGGATAACTGGATTCAACCACAGTTGCCCTTTGGTTCTCATTGACACGATGGTTGTGATTCCAGACTAAGCTATTTTCAGTATTGCTCTGAAGGGTTTCCCTGCAGCTCGCTGGTGTGGTGCTCTGGCACGTGGGTTTTGTAACTTATATGACAGGGGATGGGTCCGTGGCCTGCAAAGGTTGGGTCAAGCTATGTTCATCTCCAGTATTGAGGGAGGGGCCATCCCCTGCCAGCTGCAGGGTGTTTTCATAGAAGAGGGTGAGTCGTGGTGCCTTTGCCACCAGGTTATAGAACACCTCAAATAAAGCTCACAGAGTTGAAACTTAAGCTTTGAGAAAGGAAGCGACCTTGCGGGTAGCACGCAGCACTGATCCTTTCAGCAGGGTCTTCACACAGCAGCTAGTTTTGCAGCTGGCTTGCAATTTACAGTGGAATTAAGACAAACCTGTTAGTTCTTTGAACTGTCCCGTGGGCGGCTGTGGTGTAGTTGGGGCTTCGTTATTACCTGATTGGATCTGCTTCGTTTACTCTTAGAAGTAGGTTCTCACTTGCCCGTAGGATTTCTCTTTTCTTTCCTGCCCTTCCTTCTCCCTCTTCCTTTGGTGAACTGCAGATCTTGGATTTTGGCTTGGCCAGACACGCTGATGCTGAAATGACCGGCTACGTGGTTACGCGCTGGTACCGAGCCCCCGAAGTCATCCTGAACTGGATGCATTACAACCAGACAGGTGAGCAGCCTCGCTTCAGCGCTGTGACTGTCCGGTGGCGAGCTCGGGGATCCCGCTGGCACACCCGGGTCAAAGCTCGCGTAATCCTCCAGATGTTCTTCTTCATCATCATCCACGTCCCCTGGAGCAGAGCAAGTCCCAAAGCTGTTGCACAACTCCCAGAGCTAGTGCCTGCGGGAAATGATGAGAGCAGAGATTTTAGCAGCATAGAAAGAACAGGGGAGTGTGGAAAATGGGAGTGAAATTTAAATCAGTGCATGTTGCAAGCGAGTCCTGGCAATCACTGCTGCTTCCTTACTGTCTTTTTTTTTTTTTTTTTTTTTCCTCCTTTTTCCCTCCGAACAGTGGATATCTGGTCTATTGGCTGTATCATGGCAGAAATGCTGACCGGCAAAACGCTGTTTAAAGGAAAAGACTGTATCCTTTCATGCTGGATCTTTTTCCTGGGGTAGCAGTAATTCTTGGTGTGTGTGAAAGGGCTTTTATGAATGAGGCTACTGAGAAAGATAGGTGTCAGTCTGGTTTACCAGGAGGGTAAAAAAATCACAGGGACCAGTCTTCTTGGTGAGGAAAACAGGGAGAAGGCAGGAGGGGGATAAGACACCGTTAGAAGTACACGTCTGTGCTGGCCACGTGTGCTCTACACCAGCAACCTGACCAACCTCGCGTGGCCACAGCTCCATCCCTAAACCGCTGCCTATCCCCTGCGCCCAGGGGCCTGTGCCCGGGGGCAGAGTTGTGCCGGCAAAATTATCTGCCGATGAAAATGATATCCCAGGAAAAAAAAGCCTTGGAGCTCTTTTCACCAGTCTGATGAGTCTCTGCTTGCGTGGCTCTGTTGGGTTTGGATTGTAACCTGCTTGTAGCTCCCGCGGGTCCTCGGGCCCTCCGGCACCCAGCTGCAGGCTGAGCTGTACGGGGGTGTCCGGGGCTCGCTGCTAGACGGGTGATCTTTAACGCAGCCTGCCAGACCTAGATCAACTGACTCAGATCCTGAAAGTAACGGGGCATCCAGGAGAAGACTTCGTGGAGAAGCTGGAGGACAAAGCGGTAAGAAAGCTCACCCTGGCTTCAGGTTTTGCAGGCAGAGCTGCGGTGGGGAAAGGTGAATTTGGCCTTTGAGATGGGCGAGGTGCTGCCTCGGCAGCAGCAGTGGAGTGACAGCAGTCTTCCCCGTGGCAAGGAAGAGGTTTCTCTTTGCCAGTGGCCCGTCTGATGGATTTGGCGTCGTGTTGGGAAGTGGCGCAGATTGCAGGGGCTCCCGGGTGAGGTGCCTGACACCCCAGCAAACCACCAACCTCCTCTGCTCTCCAGTTCGGCCCTTAAAGCAGGAATATTTCCGTATCTCAAATGATAAAGCACCTCCTTGCAAACTGGTCGCTGAAACGTGAGAACTGGGATGATTTGCTGTTCTCCTCATTTGCCTTTGCTCATCTGAGCCGTGAGACCCAAGAGATGTATTTCAGAGCCCCCTCACACTTGTCCACGTGCAGTAAATTTGCTTTTCTTTCTCTTTCAGGCTAAGAGTTATATCAAGTCCCTTCCTAAAATCCCCAAGAAGGATTTGTCTGTGCTCTTCCCCAAAGCCAATCCTCATGGTAAGTCATCTCCAGCATTTCTCATGAGTTTTCACAGCTGGGAAGGCAACAGGCTGACTACCACAGCTCCAGTCTTGCTTCTCCTCTTACTCTTAATTTCTTGCTACCTTCTCCCTTGCAGGTTGTGTCCCTGCCTGTCCCCCGGGCAAATAAGTGTGGATTAAAATCAAAAGCATTCTTTATTGGCATTACAATGGCGATGTTCTACTGTTCTTGGCCATTTACCTTTTTTCTTTTTTTTTTTTTCTTCTTTTTTTTTTTTTTAACTCTAAAATGGCATAGCCTGTAGCATACAGTAGTTAAGGAAGAGATAAACTTCTGACTATTGTATCAACAAGCCAGAAGAGAGTGGGTGCTGGATATAACAGGATGTCTAGGTTGTGGGATGCAAATTATGGAATTAGGACAGTTTCATGTATCAGCTCCACTTGCTGTGAGAGTTAGGATGAATTTTGGTTGATACTGGCTTTCAGAGGTGGCTGCTTGTAGCCAAGCAGGTGATACTATGATCATTAGCATTTAGATAAACAAACTAGCTCTTCTCTGTTCAGTACTGTTTCCCAGCCCCACATCTAAGGCATCGTAGGTTTTGATAAAATGCTGAGAGTGCCACACAGTGCGGTCCAGTAATTTTTTTATTTTTTAGAGTACAGCTTAGATCCCAACTGTTGAACACCTGGATCTATTGATACTTAACAGGCAGTGGACATGTGCGGTTTTCAGGGTAAAAATTGATGTCCTAAAAAGGATTTCTTTTCCCAAGTAGACTAGAGGTGAGAGTAAGCAAAACTCGACTAAAAGCTGAAAGGAAGAAAGCATTAAGATGTTAAAATCAAGGGGGAACGGGGCTGACAGGCTAGTTGGTATCTGAGTTTCCTGCCTTCCTGTTTACCAGGGATGTATAGATTTCTATATAGATTACTCATGTTAAGACTACTTTGAGATGTGGGGGTCAGAGCAAAACCAAATGATTAAAATCGAAAAATATCTTGAAGTTACTGGCTTGCTCTATGTTCTTGCAGCCCCATCTGTGCAGCAAGGCTTATTCAGGACTAATTTGTTATTTCTGCACACCTTACACCTCCAGTTCTGTTAGTAAGAGCTCCCTGAGGCTGCTGCTGAGTGAACTTTTCATCCCCACTGACAGGAGCTCCACGCTACCTTGGCCAGGTTGAGGAATCTTTTGTTTTCAGGTCTGGAGATGTAGTACTGGAAACACTAGTCCCATCACATGCAGGGTTCCTGCACAGGATGCCTGTTTTCCATCACACCTTGCTTAGCCCTGTTCCTGTCTTCTCCTACAGCAGTGGACCTGCTTGACAAGATGTTGCAGCTCGATGTGGAGAAGCGCCTTACAGCGACGGAGGCGTTGGCTCACCCCTATTTTGACCAGTTCCGAGACGTCGAGGAGGAGACAGAAGCACAACAGTCCTATGATGATTCTCTGGAACACGAAAAGCTTTCGATAGATGAGTGGAGAAGTAAGAAGTTTATCTCTGAAGTTCTTGTTCCTACCTCTCTCTTTCCTGTGCACGTGCCGAGCAAGGCATGTGATTGCCTGCTGAGGCCTTGATGATGGTGCACATCTCCCTTGCCCTGCTCTTGTTTTTATGTGTTCAACAAAGATCCCTCCAGCTCCTCAGGCAGACTTTTTTGCCCCTTCTGCTTTGTCTCTCTTCCAGCTTGTACCTGCCCTGTCCTTTTGACCGAGTGCCTCCTCTCTGCACATTCATAACAATCTGAATTTCATCTGTGTCCTCTAAAATCACATGTTCATGGTTATTTTGTTCTGTTTTTCAAGAGCATATTTACAAGGAGATCTTGTCCTTCAGTCCCATTGCACGGAAAGACTCAAAGAAGCGAAGCGGGATGTCCTTATAGCGACTGGTGTGGCTGTGACCGGGATTCACGGGACGACGGATGGGATTTATTCCACGCTGCCTTGCTGGTGGCCATCGTTTGGCCTGTGGGACTTCAGTGTGCCAACACGAGGATGACACCGTGCTGTGGGCATTGGACTTTGTTCTGCTGAAGGGGGAAGCACCTCAAATAGTTTTCAATGCAAAAGATAAATATATTCCCACTGAAACTTCAAGTGGGAGAATTTCACCTGGTGTTTTTTTTTCGGTTTGGTTTGTTTTTTTATATATTCATCCGCTTGAGAGAGCAGGGATTTCATTGCTCCCTTCTCACTAGTCTTACCAAGCACAGGTTTTAGTACATTAACTATATATAAGGTAAAATTTTCTGGGAAGTGAGTTCCAAGCAAAATAATCAGAAATAGCGAAATTCAGCACTAACAAGACTTTATCTGAGTGCGTCCCCTTTCCCTGAGCAGTCAAACAGCCTCCAGCACAGGGAGGTTGCTGGGTCGGTGTCGGCTGCAGGACACCGTGGGAATCCAGCCGACCATGGGATCGGTCTGTGTTCAGAGCAGCTCCAGACTCTTGCTATTCACACAAGTCCCTGATTCCTGCTCTGCAGCCTCTTCTTTTTTTTTTTTTTTGCTCTGCTTTTTTCATTCCCTGGGTTTTGATCAGCACTGTCTCCTCCTTATTGCTAGCTTCAAACACATCCTTGGGAATTGAAGGCCACTTCCCAGGTTGACAGACTGGGTATCCCAAGGAGCTGGGTTATAATCTAACCGTCCTGCTGACGTTCCTTTCTCTTCAGCCTGGTTTCACCAACAGTTTTCTCTTCTCCCTGCTTATCTCTCACTGAGCACTCTCTCCCTGGAGTTGCCCCGCCTGCTCCAGGCTGCCTTTATCTCTCAGCAGGGCTGGTGTTTCCTTACACAGCCCAGCACTGTGGCCCCTTATATTCTCATTCCTTCTGCCCCATGAGCTCAGTTAAACCACAGATCCCCTGCTTCAGTTCTCTTTAACAGCTGCCCATTCCTCAATGTGAAGAGACATTTAAGCTGATCATTTGGAAAATAGTCAATTGTCAGCCCTAAGGCTCAGCTCTCAACATAACTGAAAAAAAGTTCATATATTGGGGAAAAAAAGCAGAAAAGTATGTTGCATGAACAATCTAGCAGAAGAAAGAGGAATGTGATAATTCAACTCAGTGAGAACAGAAAATAAGTTCAGATATCTTAGTTTCTTGGTGTCAGACTAGCTCCTTCAGTCAGCATCAATAAAAACTGCATCTAAGATAACCTTATGAAATAGAATAGCTCACAAAAACCACTACAGGCTAGAAAACATCCTTGTGAGAGCTTCACAGATTTCCTTTACTGTACTTTTGTTGAGGTTTTGCATTTCTTATTTGTCTATGCAAATTTTAATTCATTCACCTATTTAGTGAGCAATCCTTGATAGCTACAAGAAATTGCCTTCTCGGAGCTGCTCCGAGTCCCCGTGTGTGCCAGGGGGACACTGCAGTGCTGCTGGCACTCGGCTGGGGAGAGCACACAGCCCCAGCCAGCTGCATCCACCCCTGCTCTAATACAATTTCTTTAGTAGGTATAAAGTTTTATATGAGATGAAAAACACCACAGGAATCTCTTTTTTTTGCACCTAGATGTGGACAAGAACTATGTAGGATGATGTGAGAAAATCCAGACAATTTGCCTGGATTTAATCGCTGTGGAAAGGTGTTCAGATAGCATCAAGATAAGAGGAGTGTGATACATAAACAGAGGGAGGTTTTATGAACACAGACCAACCAGCCAGTCATCTGGATGCTCCCTCCAGGGAAAGTTTGTTCCATCTTTTGCTTCTACAGTATGTAAAAAGTCATTCACATTTAACAGCATGTTTTGATCTTTAAAGTAATTTGATGTACTGGATGTATACTGATATCATCTAAAGCCTGGTGCTTTTTGATGTGTATGCATCAGTATGTCCCAAGCCACTGCTCCAGTACATAGGTGTTTGCTGCAAATGTTACTACCATTAGAACAGAGGAGAGATGAAAAGTAATTTCAAGAACAAAATAAGCAAATGGGATCTGAAAGTGACTGTGGTGGTATTACAACTGTGTTTGCAGGTTCCTGTCTTGGTGAGTTTGGGTCTCATGAGCATCTGAATGCTCATGCTTCAGAAACAAAGTGTAACTTACCCCCAGGGTGGGCTATGCCAGGATAGCAAATGTGGAAGAGATGATTTTGGGGAGTAAGGGGGCTCCAAGGTAGTTCTGAAATCTGATGCTTTTGTTATGTAAATCCCTGGCTCTCAGCAACAGCCCTCTTTGTAATAAATCCTCATGATCTTGTAGACAATACCTCTCATCAGTTCTTTAGAAATACAGCCCCTGTGTGCTGGTGTGGCTTATTCTAAAGCAACCCAACTGCTAGGTCTTGATCACTGGTACCTGAGGTGTCCTAGTTCTTTGTCACTTGTGAGACCAGGAGATTGGACAGTGTTTCTTGGAGAATTTTTCCCTTCTTCCTCTGTGCTTGGAAGATCTCATTGTTCATATACTGAACAGTTAATTGCCAAAGTTTCCTAAGTATAAGGGGGTCTTTAGGGGCTATTTATCCCCCTCTGCAGTGCTACTCAATAGATCTTTTCCTCTGACAGGCCTTTATTTATTCCTCGAAATATGAATGAGTATGCTTCACTCCCACAAAGAAATCTTTAAATATGTATTAGGACGCCCCCCAACCTGTCACATATTCCCTTAAACACTGCTTTGGTTAATAATCGCAGTCCTGGAACTGCTAATTGCTAACCCAAAATTTATAGAAGTAGTTACAAAAAACAAAACAAAACAAAACACAATTTCCTGCTGTGCAGGATATAAGTGCACAGCCATCTCTAGATGCTTGATTAGAAAAATCACACTTTACCCACAGCTTTGCTGATGGATGGAAAGTGTTAGTTTTCTTGAATGGACTCTGATAAACTTCTGGATAGGTTACATGTCCCTGTATATTAATGTTAGTGCAGAGAAAAGCCTGAACAGTAACAGAGCTATGTTTGCTCAGGTTCAATCCCTTCTGGGGCCTGGCACGCTCTGCCCAGGAGCTCAGACTTACGCAGTCAGTCCCTTTTGCAGAGGTGTTCTGGGAAGCTCTCAAGTGTAAGGCTCACCAGCAGTAACACAAGCTTGTCAGATGTAAAATGATATAAAAAGTATGTACGTGAATATAGAGCTGTTTTGGACATACAGTTTTCCCCGGTGATTGCAGGTGCTATCACTAGAGCTGCTTGGTTGCAGAAGTGCTGTACACAGTGACTCTGGTGCTGTTTCAGCTCCTAAAATCTCTTGCCAATGTATTCTGTCTGCAGTTGACAGCAAAAACTACATCTATCTCTGAATCACTGCAATCACATCTCAAATCCTTTCCTATACATTGGTGGCGATGCACAGATCCACCCTGCAGTCCAGAGGTGTGACTGTGGCTCCTGCAAGTGTATCTGAGCTACCTTTAAGCTACTGAGCTTCCTACTAACAGCACAGTCTGTAATTAGCGAGGAGCTCAGCATAAGTTAGTCTGAATATTGACTCAGGCTCTTCAGAAAGTTTTTCAGCCTGTGCTGAATCTGGTGTATCTGCAGATCCACAGCTATTGATGCAGTCACTAGATAGGTCGATGCTAGGCAGGTATGACTGTTGTGAGAACACCTTTGCACTGCAGCATAAATATCTTCTTAGTTGGCATCTTCTGCCGTATTACACTTGGTCAGGTTCAACTGGTCATTCCAAAGTCCATCCCAAGGGACACGTGCCAAGAGACAAGTGTCTTTGTGCGAGAGCTCAGAGCACATGGTCCCCAGGGCTACAGAAAAATATTTATTGAGAAGGTATATGAACTCAGTAATACATGCAGTATTTCTCAACTCTCCACCCCTTCTGCAGCTGCTGAGTCATTTTGGTTTGGTCTAGCCAGGACGTACACTTTCAGTACTCTCTAATTTTCATCTTTGCCTTAAGTGGTACCCAGTTTTGCTGTACAGACCTCAAATAAGGGAAAACTGCAACATTACCAGAATTTTCTAAGCTCTCATCTCCACTAGAAGCTGGACAAGATGATGTCATGTTTCTTGTCTGTCACTGTTGCAGTCCGTGCTGTGTAGTACTCAGGATAACCCTCCAGCAATGCTAGCTTTCTGAGACCACGGTGTTGATGTTATCCTGCTGTAGCTGCACAGATGCTCCGCGTTGATGAGCTGCAGTTTCTCTCCCTAGGCCCCTTACAAGCCCTTTGCCTTGCTTTGCACAGAACCATTGTGATGTTCCCTTAAGTCCCTTGAAATTCAATGCTTTTGTCACGAAGCATCCCAAAGAGCTGGGTTGGAAGACATGCAGGGATGTCCTGCTGACTCTGTCTCGAAGAATCCCATCTTGAGGAGAGCAAGGGACCACCCTTTCTTCTTCCTAAGTGTGAGACAACCTGCATTTCCCTTGAACGGTGGAAGGGAGAAGTTCCAGCTGCAACAGTCAAACAGCACTTGAAATATTGTCCTTTTGAACCTGGCATCTGACTTGGCTGTCATATCCACAGCATAGTCTTTAACATGGGTCAGAGAGGAGCTCTCTGCAGGTGCCACAAACATCTTGGAGACCTGCAGATATTTAGAGCTGCCTGTGCCCTGGTAAAATGAGGTTTGGTGGTCAGCAGCAGAGTGTCATCGTCCAGGTGAGTGTGTGCAAACACACAAGGAGATGTCTCAGGACTGTGGGTGAGGCAGGCTGGCCTCCTGACTACACATAGCTATGGACATATTGAGGCACAGTAGTCTTAAAAGCTTAATCTTGTAGAGAAAAATTGAGTAAATCTATGGAGACTTTTGGAGTATAGAGCTTGCTTTCAGAAAGTCATGTGTTAAGGTGAAGAACCCTTTCAGACAGAACTCCTAAACCCCTTTAAATGGGAATTTAGGATGTGATTTCATAATCATCTTGCCCCTCCTCAAAATGGGATAAGCATACCTGAAGAGGATTGGAGTTTGCTGGCTATCTGTAATGATGGCTGAGGAAGAAACATCTTCATGATAAAGTATTATACTGAGTAGTTGAAAAGGAGCCTCCATAGTTTTAAAGAATAATCTGAGATGCCCTTTGAGAATTGTCTGTGTGACCAGAGGACAAGCACAGAAGAGGCACTGAGGACTTGTATGAATGTGTGTGAGAAGAACAAGTGTGAGCACAATCCAATGGGGTACGTAGATTTTGCTGTTAGGCAGAGAAAATATGAGTCCCACCTCTGTCAGGCATGTGAAGTCTCTTCAGTACCGGTCTTTCTGCTGAATATACTCCCAGAAAATATTTTGTGTTTCAGTGACTGGGTTTCTCAGTTGGTTTTCTCTTTTGAGAGCTTACACTGAATGCTCTGAAATTACAAGAGCAATTCCAACAGCTGGTGTGTGGGCTCCTTGCGCTGGTTTCCTTCACTCACCCACCAGCCCCGTACAGTGACAGCACACTGTCCCAGAGCCAAACGGTGTTCCTTCTGCAATTCCCAATATCCTGACAGATGTGGAGAGCTGGTGCTCTGCACGCCCAGGAATCTGGGAGGTGTGCGTGTATTTGTTTTTTGTGGCATGTACCAGCCAGCAACTCAAAATAGATAGCAGGAACTGTAGCAGGTTGTAGTGGAAAGACAGTGTCTGTTTGTAAAGACCAACCGCCCCAGTGCTTATATGGCATCTGAGGACACGTTTCAGTGAAGAGGAATGAGCTACTTGAAAGAAAAAAAAAAAAAGGTCATATTCACATTTCATGAGAGGAGTTTGAAAAATACCTGCTCAACAGAAACAGTGACTCAGGCCAAGGTTTAAAGTACTTCAAAATCAGCACAAGAAACAGGGTGTGTGTGACCCTGACAGACACTGTTAGTCAAAGAAGAAATTATCTTACGCCGAGGCACAGGTGTGCCTGTTAGATGAGCCACAGTGACACATAATTGATGTACATTCCTTTCATCACGTTTTTTCCCTTTGCATAGTTTACATACTTAAAAATACAACACTGAGTGATAAAAATCACTTGGCCATTAAGTGAACATCCAAAATTCCATAAATTAGGCCAGCCAGAAATATGTTTGCTGTTTATATTAAGGCTGTATGATAAAAATGTATGTGGATAGAATTGTTGTGCCTGTCTCACATAACATACAGATGTTTATTTTGAAATACTGTTTACTTGTTATTCCTACATTTACTTCTGAGTTTATTATCAAAGCATTTTTTTTTATTTGGAAAGTGAAGCCTTCATCGTAAACAATCTTTCTGCGTAAGTTTCTTGACAGCTAGTTAGGTCTGTGGAGTTGCAACTTTATGGGATGTATTTATTAGGTACTTCCAGATGTAGTGGGAAAGAAAAAGCATATGAAGCAATGTTTTGTTTTGGGTTTTGTTTTTTTTTTTCTTAAGAGACACAACAAAATTATCAAGATTTTTTTAAGAGGCCTAACACTTGCCATGTTTTGGACACCACCCAGGAACCGTTCAGGGCAGAGCTTTGAAAGTATCTACAGCCTGTTACAAAACCATACGCTTATTTTATCCTATAGGAAAAAGAGAATCTGTTTTCATATTTAACCTTTTCACATTCTAGGTAGCAGACTAGAGAAATAAATTTCAGGTTTTAAGTATGTGATAACAGAAGAGAAGAAAAACATAGACAATTATAAATGCATCTGAGAACTCCAGTGAGATACTGTACAAAGGATGGTAATACCTTTTTGTATTTCCATGTCTTTCTCTTGCCTGAGCAATCAGGGAAAGCTTTCCCAATCCTCTGCAGTTTCCCGTATCATGGGTCAGCAGAGTGTTGGCTGGTGACGTGATTATGGCTCTTTTTCTTTTCCCAACTAAGAGAAACAAGACATGAAAGAGAAAGATTGAATGAAGACCAAAATAGCCAGTACTAATTCATTTTTCCCCCAAATGGATGAACACTTCCTGCGCTAATTGCAGTTATGTTCAAGGCTGTCAGCATTACTACACTGTGAAAATGTCACAGTTTCCAGGTGAATGTGGTTTATGGGATGTTTTGCCCAATTTCTCTCTACAAGGCCATTTTCTGAGCACATGGGTTTATACAGCTTTTAATGCAATGTTCAGCTGGTGCTGCTTCACAACTTACTCAGTCAGCACTTTGGCTGATTGATAACTCCTTTTCTGTTGGACTGTGCTCTATTAAATAATACTGAAAGGTTAGTATATATCTTCAACCCTCATTGATTTTCTGTTAAATGAGAGTGAGTTAACTCCTTTTAGCCAAGTTTGGTTGGAAAAATAAAAATTTTTCCACCATCATTTCAGATCTGTCTTCAGAACACTTCACCTGAATAAAGGTTTTGAAACTATGATTTGCATGTTAAGATTAAAAAAAGAACATCACTGAGGAGATAGTGCTGGGTGCTGGTGTCACCTCTCTGCAGTTAGTGAGACTGAACAGGGTTATTTATACTCCACACAAAACTAGGGTCTCAGAAAGTGCAGCTGAGCACTTCAAAGTCCAGATGAAACAAACGGTGGCTGAGGCTAATTGCTTTGAGATCCCAGGCTTTTAACCTTTAATGTGCACTGGTCCTGTTTAGCGATTGCATTAATTTTGTAATTCTGAAGAAAATGGCCACAGCACAAACAGCTGAAGCAGAGATACAAGCATAACTCATTTTTGAGGCTGAATGAATCAACAAACAAAAAAGGTCAGTTCTAAATTCCACATGATAGTTTTCTCCCCTTTTTGAGTGTTTTATATACTTGAATAAAGACCAAGAGAATTATAATACTATTGAAGCTCTGTTTGAGCTGTCTTAGCCGCTCCTTTCATTTGAAGCAACATTGCTGGTTTTGAACCTGCACCCTTTAAAAACTGGGAGAGCGAAGAAATTGAATTAAGTTGTGCCTCTGGGGTTTGAGATAAGTTCAGAATGTTTTTTCAAATAACATACTAGTTCCACAGCTCTATTATAAAACTAAATGATGGATAACTTGTTTTCATGTTGTGACACATGGCCCGCAATCTTCAGAGATGTCTGTACATTGCTTTGTGCACAAGTCATCCCACCGAACTTAATAAGGCTATTCACACGCTTGACATTAAGCATGTATGCAAATCTTTGCAAGACTGGAACATAATGTGATTATAATAAACCAATTCCAGTGCAAATCTAAGAGTATGAAGTTTCAAAACTGAGCTTAAAATGAGAGTTCGCAAAAATTTGTTGTATTTAAAAAAAAAAAACAAAACAAAACCAAAAGTGCTAGAAAAAAAATGCAAGTGAATTTTAACAGTGGGTTTTTCTCACATAAAAAAGGAAAATGAGATAGTGAAGTTGCTCATAAGTTTTTGAAATAGTTTTATTCACTGTTTCAGTGCCTTCTCAACACTCAACTTGGAAGCAGAAACACCTAATTTTTAATCCTTCACAGCTAGGACCATGCTGTTGCATAGCTGTTCTTCCGAAGTTAGGAGAGTTCCTATGTAAATCGGCGACAGCATTGTGACTTTACTTCTAAGTCTTTGATAGGTTATTTTTCATGCAAGACAAGAACAGAATACATTATTATTTGTGTTCTGATATGTTAGCAGTAGATCCTTTAAAAAGTATATACAGAAAGTACTTAAGAGGTTGACATACAAGACTGTTCAGCATTAAGTGACATGTTTTCCCATGCTCTTAAGGCTTCAACAAGCTCTGGTCCAACCGGAGTACTTTGCCAAACAGACTTATAGACTCTCAGATTCCATGGTTAACATATGTTGAGAGACAAAAGATCTTTAACATATGTTGAGAGACAAAAGATCTATAGTTGGACTGTAAATGAGGGAAAATAGCATTCATTTTTTCATTTGAAAACAATTCCGTTAATTCTATAAATTCAGATGGTAGTATTATGCAATACTCTGCACGATCTGAGTGGGAGGTAGAGCATACATATGCCCAAGTATGTGGTATGCTCTATAAAAAATAAGTGTAGGAGCCTCTGCAGTTTCTATCTCATCACTTATCTCAGTTGCAAATGTAACTTGTTCCTTGCTCATTCCTCTCAGTCCCTCTCTCGCTGTCCTTCCACCCCGTCACACCTCTGCATGTCAGGAGGCCATATGGACCTGAAGTATCAGACTAGAAAATAAATACAGGCTCTTATTATTCCCATTGTTTGTTTGATGTTCCTTGTTTGGGCTACAGCCTCTCGGGGGGGGTGCAGCCAGGTCCGAATCTGGCGCCTGGCCGATGCTCCTCCACCTATCCGTTCTGGGGGGATGCTCTGCCTCCTGCAAAAAAAAGCGGGTGCGGACGCAAGGCACCCCAGCGAACCTGGGGCAAAAATCCCAAATTGCTCATTTCCAGTGGCCTGGGGGCCACCGACCTAGGGAGGGGGGGGGGGGTGTGTGTGTCCCCCCTCCGCGGGCCGTACCCCAAGCAAACCCCAACCCTGAGGAAGGCAGTGTCGTCGGCCGCCCCCCCCCAGCCGCCCGAAGCGGGGTCTGGGAGGCCGCAGCTCCGCGGACCCCCCCTCCTCTCCGGGCACTGAGGTGGGGGGGTTTCGGTCCCCCCCTCAGCCCTGAGGCGAGCGCGGAGGGGCACCCCCCACCCCCCCCCCAGCCCCCCGGGGGCCTCCCGTTCCGCGCGGCCCGGGGGTGGGAAGGGACCGGGGAGGGGCGGGCGGTCCCTGCCCGCGGGGGGGGAGCGAAGCGCGGCAGCCCCCTCCCCCGCCTGCCCGCTGGCTGCCGCCTTCCCTCGCCGCTCGGCCGGGCTGCGCTGCCGCCGCCACCGCCGCCTCCATCTTGTGCGTGTGTCCCCTGCTTCTCCCCCCCCCCCCCCTTTCGCCTCCACACAGCACCGGGAGCGGCGGGGGCGCTGGAGCGAGCGGGGCCCCGGGGAGGGGGGGGGGGGGGGGGGGGGGGGCGGGGGGGAGGTGAGGGTGGTGGGGGGCGAAGCGGCACCGGGGCCGGAGCGGCAGCGGCGGGAGCAGCGGCGGCAGCGGCATGAGGAGGCGGCGCTGAGGAGGCGGCGGTAGCCGGAGCGGACGGAGCCGACATCTTGTGCCCTCCCCTCCCGCCGCCGGCTGGGTGAGCCCGTCCGCCCCAGGGGGGAGGGGAGGGGGAGGCGGAGAGGCTTTTTTTTAAAAAAAAAAAAAAAAGAAAAAAAAAAAAAGAAAAAGAAAACAACAAAAAAAAAAATCTCCCCAAAAAGGAGGCGGCAGCAACGGTGGAGACCGCCGCAGCGGCGGCGCGCTAAGGCGGCCAGGTAAAGCGCTGCGCGGGAGGCCGCGACACCCTTCCCTCAGGGGGTCTCTCCTCCCTCACACACCCCCGCGCCGGGGTCGCGGGAAGGTGACCGGGCGGGCGGGAAGGAGCCGGGGAAGGCCGGTGCGCCGCAGCCCGCGGGCCCCTCCCGCGCCCCGCTCGGTCCCCGCGCAGCGGGAGCGGCCCGCGGCCCCTCGCCGAGGAGGGGGCGGCGGCGGAGAGCGCCTGGGGAGGGGGAACGGGCAGCGCCGTGTCAGCCGGGCCCCCCCCTTGCCACCATCTTGGCCCCCCCTCTTCGCGGTGCCGGTGGGGGCCCCGCCCACCTTCTCCCGTGCTATTGGCCCAGGCGGGGCCGAGCGCACCCCCGGTTAGACCCGTAGCGCCTTGGTTTGCTATTGGTCGTGGAGCTGGGATGGACGGCGACGACAGCCAATAGCGCGCTGGCGCTGGCTGTGCTCTTTCTCGCTCTCTCCCGCCCTCGTTCCTCTCTCCTTGGGGACTTTTTTCGCTCCCCATGGGGCGGTGGGCCCGCCTGGGCAGGGCTCGGCGTTGAGGACCGGCGTAGCTAATTGCACGTACCCGCAGCCCCTTCTCCTCCCCCGGGGGCGGATTTATTTTTGTCGGGGTCCTTGATGCGTTTTGACCGAGAGCTCTGAGTGTTGCCGGGGCTCCCCGCAGGGATCCTGTGGCCCTTGCTACACAATGGAGCTCCTGAGAGGAGCTCCGGGGCAGCACCCGACACAGCCCGCGGGGTGTCATGGTTCCCTCAGAGCGCTGCTGAGGCCAGGTGCAGCTCATGGCATGTCACGGTTCCCCCCGAACACCGCTGCTGAGGCCAGATGCCTGTCACAGTTCCTTCAGAGCGCTGCTGCTGAGGCTGGACACAACTCATGGCACACGCCATCTGTTGCTGATGCATCTGATTTTACCTTAAACTTCAGCCTGACATAATGTCTTGCACCCTCCCCGCTCCAAAGGGAGCTCCCCTCCTGTGGCCTGGCATATCTCCCATCAGCTCAGCTTGGTTACAGAAACAGTCTGGGGGGTCAGTGAAGAAGTCTGCATGTGCCAGGGCAGGCAGCCCCCCACGATGCCTGCTGAGCACTGACACACTTCGTTGTGGGTGTCGCCGTGGGCACGAGGAGCAGAAGGTCTCAGCAGGCACATGGAGTGAATATGGGCCCATGGAAAGCACGGTCATGGTGGGAAAATGGCAGGACATCGGTGAGAGCAGCAGGAGCTTCACCTGGAATTTTTGGTTGGCAAAAGAAAGGTGAAAGGGGGCTTTTGACTGTTCCAGGCAGTTTCTTTCCTCTGGCATCCATTCCCTTTATTTTATGGACATGTTTCTTAAATAGCTCCATAGGTCACTGTTCCTTGCTGCCCAGGAAGGGGTTTTAAATCCCAGCAAACAGCAAAAAGTGCCTGCCTGGAGCTCCATGGCTACCCATACAGATTGGCAATGAGGAGGAATATCTCCAGATCTCATGTTTGACATGGTGCCCTGGAGAAAGTCTCTGGTATTACTAGAACCCAAACTTTTAAGGGCTGTATGAGCTGTAGCCACTGCCAGTAATCACTGTGCACCAGAATGGAATGAGAGCCACGTTGTTCCCATTTGCTGCTGCCCACTGAAGTCCAGGTGGCCTTCTAGCTCCAAATCACCAAAGATCTTGATCGTCCGGGGACCTAGCTCTTCACTAGGATCCCCAAGCCATGTTGGAAAGGGCCAGGAAACTCCCCCAGCAGCACTGCTTTGAGCTCCAGCCTTGTGTCATCTGCAGGTTAGCAAAGAAACCTGGTGCTGGAAGGAAAATCCTTCAGTGTGGGAAGGCTGGAAAGAAGGACTGTGGCAGGAAGGTGGGGTGGGAAGGAGACTGAGGTCTTCTGCAGTGCGAGAGGGTGCCTCTGACCCTTAGAAATGTCCAACACAGTATTGCATGGGTGTAAATCATGGCAACATTTAGCCCTTCTTTAGAGGACCCACTTGTGCTGGTTTTCCAGGCTGCATGTATAATAGGTGCCTGTATTGTGATGTTGTTCGATACATGGATCTCTCCAGTGTTTTTCAGTGGAACTTTTGACCCCTTTGTAGTAAGTTTAAGTCTCCTGATGATGGGCTTGTTTTTTTAATCTCCTTTTGCAACCCCTCATGCATCTCTGGCCCCCAGGTGTGAAGGCTCAGGAGAATTGAACCTCACCTGAGTGAACTCCCCAGGTAGAATTAAGTTCATCCCCAGTGGTTTTACAGCCACGTTGTTTGCTCACTTGTGCTCTCTAGGAACCTCACCCCCTGCTTCTGGTGCAATACCCAGCGGAAATGGATGATGGGAAGTTTTTGGAAAGCCTTGAGTACACTGGTGACAGGGAGAGGACAACTATTTGAACTTTCCACTTTCACATCGGCAACCTTTGTCCATGGTGGGACAGAAACAACATGGCATTTAACATCAAATAGCATTTAACCCTGCTGAAGTCAAGTCTGTTTAGCGTTTCGGTGTGCATGGGTGCTGTTTGCAGAGGTGTTTTTTCTTTTTTTTATCCGTGACTGGGAGGTGTTTTCAGGTGTGCCAAGAAGATCAAAGTGTTCCTAGATTGCTGCTTAGAAGTTTCTCTTGTTGCAGACAAGGTCACTGTGTTCAGCTCAGTGTGTCTGAGTTCATTTCATTGCTGCTTTCAAGGTATTTTGGAGGTGGGTAGCTGTGTCTCTCCTCGTATCTGAGCGCATGTCTTATCCCAGGCACTCAGCGCTTGCTGGCAGCAATTTCCATGCCATTTTATATGCTTCTGCATAGTGCTAAGTAATTGTGTATTTTACAAATGGGTTGTTTTATGGCATTCGGTTGCTGTGGTGGAAAGCCCACTTTGGGTAATTTCTCTAGACAATATATTGATTGTTTCACTAAAGCAATGGGAATGCCGCACCCTTGTTTTTTCCCCATCAACAGGTAAAATAACCCTTCCATGAGGTGCTTGTTTTGCTGAAATTTGCTCATCCACTAGCACTCCCAGCAATCAGCTAACACCTTGTTTTTCCTGAATACAATATTAATTATGAGTGTGGTCAGCTCATGTTAATTACTTTATCCTCCAATATCTTTTTGCTCATATATCTTTTTCCCTCCAGTATCTTCTTTGCTGGTATGTGCCTGAATTATAAGAGAGTTATTTGTCAGCATGATTTTCTATTTTTTTCATTTGATGATCAAGTTGCCTGTATACCCTTATTTTAAAACTCTTTTTTCGTGCTGATTGAAGCTGTTAGAGCTCGTCTGGGACAAGTGCGGTTGGATCTCTGCAGTCTGCTGATAAAATGGATGATTAGAGTTTTAAGGCAAAGGTCCCAAAATTTGTGGTACCTATATTTGCAGGTGGAAATTGTCATCTGAAATCAAATTGTACCTACAGGCTCCATCATGGTGGGTGTGTGTACTGAAACTGGCACCTGCAGCGTATTTCTGTGGATGCAAAGGAGAGTTTGGAAACTTTTTGCAAGGCTTGCTTGTTTCTTAGGACACATGTTGTATCATGCCGTATTCTTGTGGTTCACAGAGCCACTACTTTCAAGAGAAACGTGTCGCTCCTGGAATTTGTTACATCTTTCTGGAATAAGCTCTGGACTGCTTGTAGGTCCTGGTCCCATGAGGTGCTGCTTGCTCTGACTCACATGATTGAGGGTTTGTGGAGCTATGTCCTTCACAAAGCAGAAATAATGCAACAGCTTATGTACAACAATAATGCAAGAGCTCAGTACAAACGATGGGTTTGTAGTATGTTTTCTTGTCTGTGGGTCGCACAGAAAGGGTCTGAAAGTGTGGATTGCTCTAAATAAGGGTGAGGTGCTGGTTCAGGCCTCTGCGTAGCAACAGATAAGCTCTGGGCTGCCTTATCTTCTCAGGGAGATTTTGCATTTGCTTTTCTTTGTCTCCTCTCCAGCTTGTTTCAGCCTCAGCCCCTTTCTTCCCATAACTCATGTTCCCATCCCTCACACTGCCCTTCTCGCTTGCATTACTCACTTGTCTTCCTCTTCACTGCCTCCCTCCTTTGCCCTCAGATCACCGGCCTCCTGACACCGCAACTCCATCCTCCCCCATATCATCTCACTGGCTCCAGGCTTCTGCTCCTGCTCCCCCTTGACCAGCACCTCCTTAATGTCAGGAGCCGACTCATGATTATCTGGATTGCTGATTAGCAGTTTGCAAGGGTAGAGCTGGCTTGGGCTTTTCGTTAAGGCTCTGGGCAAACACTGTTGCACAGTTCCTGGTCTGGTTTAGAAGCTGTCTTGCTGCTTTCCTGCTCGCACGCCCGTGGACTCTCCATGAGCAGAACCAGCTCAGGTGCCTGAATATGGATTGTGGCTCCAGAGGGACTAACACTGAGCCAGAGCTAGTAAGTCCATCTGGATCCATACTGCTTGTTCCTATGCTCATTCCTTTTTGCTTCCTTATGGATTCCACCGAAGAGCAGAGGGGATGCACATCTCGCACCCACTACGTTGCTCAGTTCATTCTGGTTCTGCTTGGGCTTTTGTGACCCATTTTGCATGTGGGGAAGGACACGGGCTGTTTAGTGCACCCGGTCTGGAGAGGCATGTACGTCTGTGACAGAAGGGAAGGAAAAGCTGGAGGATGATATTTCAATGCAGGTCTTTTTGTATCTGCAGTGTGGGAAAGGAAGAAGTGGTGGTGGCAGCCCTGAGGTGGGAAACTTGGAGGAGCTCCCTCCTGGACTGAGGGAACACTGCTAGTTTTCTCGTATAGAGCTCAGTGACAAAACAAATTGGGAACTGTTTTCATAGGACATGAACAGTGCTTTCCATTCCACCTGGAAAACATCTAGCATATTTTGTGTGCTATTGGGGAATAAAAGAAAAAGCCACATGCAAAAGAACAGGGGAGAACTTACTGGCTTGGGTAAACTTAGTATGTGAATGGTGCAAGCAGATGTGATAAGTACTATTTGAATTTTGGGGGATCTGAATGGTTTGCTGAGCTGAATCCACTGCACAGTGTTTGGATGATAAGATGTAAAAATAATTTGAGCTCTTCTCATCTGGTGGTATGGGGTTATATATGTCTCCTGACATGCAAATAGAGAAGGTTGGAGGGTGTTGTGCATTGCTATAATACACATTGCAAGAAATGGTTAATATATCCATTACCTGCTGGTACCTAAGCAGGTGTAAAGACTCAGCAAGCCTGAAATTGCTGGAGTCTCTGTTAGAAATGTTACTCTATTGCAGTGCTGGGTGAGTTTTTCAATCTGTGCTGCTCCTTGCTCATGTCCTTGGCTGACACTGTCCTCTGTCCTGTTTTGTTGCAGGGTCTCTGGACCGCAGTGATGAGGAAGCCTCGGAGGAGGTGCCGGCAGACCTTGGAGGGGAGGCGTTCTCCCTCGCCCTACAGCCTCAAGTGCTCACCAACTCGGGAGACACTGACGTATGCTCAGGCCCAGCGGATCGTGGAGGTAGACATCGACGGGCGGCTTCATCGCATCAGCATCTACGATCCCTTAAAAATCATCACGGAGGATGAACTGACTGCCCAGGACATCACAGAGTGCAACAGCAACAAGGAAAACAGCGAGCAGCCCCTTTTCCCTTCCAAATCTAAGAAAACACCTTCCAAAGGCAAGAAGAAGGAATCCTGCTCCAAACATGCACCAGGGACATCTTTACTCTTACCCCAGGCCAACTTCCGTATGGTGGACTCCTTCAGCCAGCCAGATGCCCCTCCTCTCCCTGCCGCCTACTACCGATACATTGAAAAGCCTCCTGAGGATCTCGATGTAGAAGTGGAGTATGACATGGATGAGGAGGATCTGGCGTGGCTGGAAATGGTCAACGAGAAGAGAAGGGACGATGGTTATGGGACAGTTTCTGCTGACACTTTCGAGCTGCTGGTGGATCGGTTGGAAAAGGAGTCGTACCTCGAGAGCCGGAACAACGGGGCTCAGCAGACTCTCATCGATGAGGATGCCTTCTGCTGTGTCTGCATGGACGATGAGTGTCACAACAGCAACGTCATCCTGTTCTGTGATATCTGCAATCTGGCTGTGCACCAGGAGTGTTACGGCGTGCCCTATATCCCCGAGGGGCAGTGGCTTTGCCGCTGCTGCTTACAGTCCCCTTCTCGCCCTGTGGATTGTGTCCTTTGCCCAAATAAAGGTGGAGCCTTCAAGCAAACCAGCGATGGCCGCTGGGCTCATGTGGTTTGTGCCATCTGGATCCCTGAGGTCTGCTTTGCAAACACTGTGTTCCTGGAGCCCATTGAAGGGATAAATAACATCCCCCCGGCTCGGTGGAAGCTCACATGCTATATCTGCAAGCAGAAGGGCATGGGAGCTGCTATCCAATGCCACAAGGTGAACTGTTACACTGCCTTCCACGTCACTTGTGCCCAGCGGGCTGGTCTCTTCATGAAGATTGAACCCATGAGGGAGACCAACATCAACGGCACGACATTCACCGTGCGCAAGACTGCCTATTGTGAGAGTCATTCCCCACCTGGGATGGTGAAAAAAGGGTCTTCAGCTGCTGGTGGTGAGGGGCAGGAAGACACTGTGAAGGAGGAGGGAGAGGAGGAAGCCAGTTCTGGCCCTCCCAAAGGGTCTCTGAAAAAGAACCGAGTGAAATTGAAGCAGAAGATCAAAAAGGAGCCTGGTGATGTGACCAACGGGCGTTCGTCTGTGCCCATGGTGACAGTCGCACAAATTCCCTCTTACAGGTGAGTGTGGCAGGTTTAGGGAAGGAGCTGGGCAGGGGCTGTTGTTGAACTCGGTCCCTCTTGTTGTTGACCTTGGAAACCCTGAATCTTCAGTCAAGACCTAGCAATAGGTGTTGACTATGTGTTCAAAGAGTGCAACGGCAAACACCCATCTAGCACCTGAATTCACATAGATGGCTGTGAAGGTGTTTTTAAAATACTTCAGGCATTACAGGCAGATAGGGGTCATCCTGCTATTAAATTTTATTTAATCTCATTTCATAGTTTCTTAATTCTTCCTTATATTACAGAGCATGTCAAACCTGTCAGTGTTGCAAGCAGCTTTGAATTTGGCTGTGTATTTTTTTTCTCCCAGTGCTCTCATACAGAACTAGGTAGTGCCGAATTTTTGTTCGGTGCCTTAGGAAGTTGTGGTGATGTGTTACCAGTATTTTAACAGACAACCTTTGGAAAACTGTAGATAAGGCACCATGTATAATCTAACGAATGGTCTGAAAAGGTTAAAATAGGTGATATATTGTTCTTGGACTGCTGTCAAGTTAGTTTCCCAGACTCCAGCGTAATAACATCAGACTTAAACAGCCCCCAGGAAAGTTCTTGACACTGAAAGTAGCTTTGAAGTAGAGGCTTGGAGCCAAACTGGTGATTGTGGACTTCGACTGTGCTGTGGCAAGTGCTTGGTGAGAACCTCCAGCCAAGCTGCTACTAACGTAGGGATATAATGTGAAAAGTGGGCACATAACATCTTCATGGTGCGGGGATCCCAGGTTGTACCAATTGCACATGTTAGTTCAGAGCATGCATTGACACAACACCGCAGAGCTTCATCGGGAAGCCTGATGGTATCACCAGGGTCCGCAGGGTCACAGTTGCTTTGCAGTTGGCTCCATGACACCTCTTTGCTTCCTTTAGGCTGAACAAAATCTGCAGCGGCCTCTCCCTCCAGAGGAAGAACCAGTTCATGCAGAGGCTCCACAACTACTGGCTGCTGAAGCGGCAGGCGAGGAACGGGGTGCCCCTGATCCGGCGCCTGCACTCGCACCTCCAGTCCCAGAGGAACGCGGAGCAGGTACTGGTCCCCAGCTGAACCCGCGTGGGAGAGCTTGCATTCAGGGGGAAGATGTGCTTGATGCATGGCTGGGAAGGGGAGTGAGGGTGAGAGGATCAGAGGGTGACCTGATTTCGGTCTCTTTGGTTTCCTCTTGGTATGCTCGTGTCTGCAGAGCTGAGTTAGCGTATCGGTGGGATATCCATCATGCCTCTAGAATTGGTCTTGGTGAGCCAGCAGGTAAAAGTTTTTCCCGAGTCAGGAAACGCAAGATTGTGCAAGGGTGTGATGGGTCCTTGGTGGACTGAAATCTTAGATGAATCGTAAAACCACATTCCTTATGAGTCATTAAAGATCCCCTCCTCAAGAAAATGGGTGTTAGCTCCAGAGACCTGGACAAGTTCCAGTTTGGGTCATTCTTCCTGCAGCTTCAACTTCCGACCCTCCCATGCACATTCATATGGAAGTTTAGACATAGTCATCAGCTCTGGACTTGTTCGCTTCCTCCTCTGAGCTGGCGTCCAGAGTCACTCAATCTTGATGCTATTAAACAGCCCCGTGTTTGGCACGAGAAGTAATTGGTGAAGTAATGAAGCAGTTGAACTCTACACTCTAACGTAGCCTATCAGTAGGTATTGTGCACGTTGTGCACGTATGTTTTTACTGTAGTTGGAGGAATTTATAGGCTTTTGGTTTGCATGAAGACTGCTCTGGGTGATTAATAAAAAGAATATTTCCCACTTTTCGGTCTGGAGCTTTGGGAAGTGCAGCATTTCCTTGGTGTGTTAAGTTGGCAGTTTACCATAAGTAAGTTCTTAAAAACAAATGTCCTATAAATATAGACCATCAAGATCATGTGAAGGAATTGTCCTCTTAGCAATCATGTGAGAGTGTATGCACTTCAGCTATATCCTTAAAATCATTTAAAAAGCTACAGACTTAGGAGAGGGAGGATGATTGCATTGCAAAGCCACTGAACTGTGTCTTGGAAGGTGTGAGCTCATCTCCCAGCGTTGGCTGTTCCTTTGTATTTTGGCAAATCTCTTTCCGTGGCTCTATTTCTTATTGATTACAAAGAGGATAATAATAGCTCTTTTCTCCCATGCTTTTGCTTGCCTTGCCTTTATACTGTAAATGCTTTGGGCTGCCTCTTCAATGCACAGCAGCCAACAGAAAAATTTCCAGCTTCTGTAATGAACTTGGATATAAAAGCAGGGAGGGTGTCAATGAGCACGCACTGAAGCGTGTTCCCAGAGTGTAGCTACATTATGATATAGGCCTAACTTCACAGAAAACAAAATCCAGGAAGGCTGGTGTTCTGTTTGTTAGGCAGCTAAATGCTGTAGGAAGGAGGGGACATAGTCTGAACAAGAGACAAGCAGACAGGAGGAAGACTATGAGAGTAAATCACAAGGGATACCTAGAAAGAGGAGGAAATACAGGAAGCCAGTCATGTTTTTCACCTCACCCCACTGCTCTGTCTTACAGAAGGAGCAGGATGAGAAGACCAGTGCAGTGAAGGAAGAGCTGAAGTACTGGCAAAAACTGCGGCATGACTTGGAGCGGGCACGGCTGCTCATCGAGCTGATCCGTAAGAGGGAAAAACTCAAACGGGAGCAGGTGGGTAGTTTTGACTGTCAAGCTGCTGCACTTCGCTTCCGTCCCATGCAAGCACTCTGTGCTGCAGGAGGCAGAGGAGGAACACCACAGTTTTTCTTGAGCCTCTTCCTCTTTTCATCGAGTCTGTTGGATGTGCAGAGCAGCCCTTTCCCCCTGTGTCAGTCACAGGCTCGCGCTGCTCAGCCTCTGCCCTCAGAACCAGGGCTGGGCTGCAGAGTGCTGGAAAAATGTGTTTGCATAACTAATAGTGAATTTGATTCCTGACCTACAGCACCCCTTCTATTTCTGGGCATGGACCAGGTGTTTAGCAGAGTAGAAGTTAGATCTCCTTTAATGATTATTTCAGGAGTTTGGAGAAAGGTCTAAATCACAATTCTGCTCTTCATTTCTCAAGCTAAAAATTCCTGTGTTTTGCCCTCTAAGTACATATTTTAGAAGAAAAGGTTTTAAGATGGAGACCATTTACTCAATTTTCCAACTTCCTCTTTGATCTGTGTGCAGTTCTCCAAAGTTGCACCAGTTAAGGTTGCTTCCCATGCTTGCCAGCTTTGCCTGTTGAGGGTCTTTGCTTGCCATACGTGGCTGGTCACAGCTGTGCTCTCTGGCACGAGGATCTTCAAGGACAACTTCATGAAAGATGCTCTGTGCACGGTGAGCCTGTACGTGTGGCCTTGGGCACCGCCTGGGTGCTCTCAGGCTGTTTGCAGCTTTGCCAGGCGGAGGGAAAACAGCATCCTCTGTGATCACAGCTCCTATGTGAGCTACTTTTTTGTGGCCAGAAACTGCCCACAGCTCTTCTGGAGTACATTTGATGCCAGCACTGGTTAATTTGCTTCATTGTCCTTGATTTACAGCAGTGGCTCAGTCCTGCTTGCTGTGTAGACATATTTTAGGTAGGAGGATCAAAAAAAAAAAAAAAAATCACTCTTGGGCTTTGTTTGCTTTTGCTATCTTGATACATCCTTGTCACAGTTGGCTAAATCCATAAAAGCTTGTTGAAACTATGGTATGCTGTATCAAAGGATAAGATATCACAGAAAAGTGTATCCCAGCCCAGCTTTCAGGTGAATGGAGAAGGGTGCCTCAGAGTCCCGAGTCCTTGTTTGGCTTCTTTCCTGTTTTGGCGGAAGATCATGGTCTTTATATCCATCTTTGTTCATTCTCTTATTGATTCTGTCTTGTTGCTTAGCACATCAAATGCAGTTTGCTGTGTGTAAACAGACTTACTTTCCTTTGCTACTGAAGTGGTTGATTTAATGAAATAATGAGGAATTATAAGATCAAATAAATTAAAATGTTAAAGGAGGAATAAATACTTCTGTCCTGTTCTAGTCTCCTTTGAATAGAGTTTCAGTGTAAGAGATCAAACTGATGCTACAACTTGATTGCTTGAAATCAGAGTTCATAAGGGATGTAAGAAACTGTGTTAGGAATTTGCAGACATCTAACCACTGTTGTTGTTTGGCTTCTGCCTTGAAGTGTGGAAGCTTATATCTTAAACTCTATTTATGCTCTCTAGTCTAATTATGGGTGCTGTCGTTCATGTAAACGCCTACATATTTTAAACTTTTGTATAATGTTGCTAATTGGCTTAATAATATCTTGAGGCAGGGAGTTCTCCAGGATGACGTACCAGGCATGAAAAGCTTCTTCCTGTTTTCATTTTTAGTTGTATTTTCTTTTCTTTTTCTGGGGTTTCTTCTTGTTTCGGCTTTATGAGGTTCGATGAACAGGCGTTCCCCATACAGAAGGGTTGGACTGTGCAGTTAGACTCTGCAAAGTGCTGTCTGCTGATGTGCATCCTGCACATGGAGAGGACAAGGTCTTTGCCAGAAATTCTTCAGCAATGCGCCTACCAGGCTAGTGATACGATGACCTGAGATTTCCACCACTGAGTAGAGCTGGGGTGATGATTCAGGAGAAACTGGAGTGGGACACCACTCACATATCCTGTCCTCGATTTTTCCTGTTCCCAGGTCAAGGTTCAGCAGGCTGCTCTGGAGCTACAGCTGACCCCTTTCAATGTACTTCTGCGCACAACCCTGGACCTGCTGCAAGAGAAGGATGCTGCCCAGATCTTCGCAGAGCCTGTTAACCTGAATGAGGCAAGTCTCTTTCCTAGAGGTGTCTTAACGGGTTGTAGATGAGGTATTGCTGGGCAGAATCTCATGTGCTGTCATAACCCTGGAAGCACAAACCACCTTGTCCCAAGCTGCTGGTGGACTAAAGAATATCTCAGAGAGGCTCTCACGGGCCAAAAATGGGTACTGTTTTCTGGAAGCTTCAGCACGTCTCAGACAAGTAACGTTTCGCAGAGCCAGGATGTGTCTGCCTTGCCTGGGTGACACAGAAATGAACTGCTGGCACTGCCCCTTGCTGGTGGAAGGGGCGTTAAGAGTGCTTATGATGGATGCGCTCTAGTTGGCTAGTAAATGGTTTTTGTAATTGTACAGGTTTTATATGTTTAGGTTCCAGATTACCTGGAATTCATTTCCAACCCAATGGATTTTTCCACCATGAGGCGGAAGCTGGAGTCCCACCTGTACCGAACATTGGATGAGTTTGAGGAAGACTTTAACCTTATAGTTACCAACTGCATGAGGTATAATGCTAAAGACACGATTTTCCACCGAGCAGCTGTCCGGCTCAGAGACCTCGGAGGAGCGATATTGCGTCATGCACGGCGGCAGGCTGAAAACATCGGCTTTGACACTGATGTGGGGATTCACCTGCCTGAGTCACCCAAAACCGAGGACTTTTACCGCTTTTCTTGGGAAGACGGTGAGTATTTATTAACCTTTTTTTTTTTTTCAGGCAGATCATAACTGTGTTCTTGGTTCTGAGCATGTCACGCAGCCTGCACGGAAATCATAGCCACCATTCAGCATACAAGAATTTTCCTATCCATCTGTTTACCTAAGCATATATGTAATTCCCTTAGAGCCTCAAAGAGCAGGATTTCAGGTGAGCCGGGCACTCTGAGCTAGCTACAGCTTAGCTCCAGCTCTCCTAGTGCATACCTGTCTTGGAAGAGCCTTGTAACTGCCCATGCTGTTTGATTTGTGCTGTGGCTATAGTACAAACCTGGTATTTTGAAGAACAGTGAAAAGGTGGATCTAGGATTTTTTGCTCTGAGAAAAGCTCATACATTTAATTGTAAATTGGCAAAATGTAGAGCAACTGGGTTAGATGGAGCACTGAGGGCTGGGAGGGGGTGACATGGGGTTAAGGTACTGGGACCCAAGCAGTCCTTCTAGCTGAGACTTTCCATTCACATCATGACTACATCCATTCCCACAGCCATCTTGAGATGCAGCTCCAAAGCACTGGTTGAATAACTTGGTTAAACTTAGCACAGAATACTGCTGCCATCCAGCACGCAGAGCTTGCAATCTGCCATCCAACTCCTAAATGTTGCAGCCCTCTTGGGTGTGGACGGACAGTCTTGTTATGAAATTTGTGTTGGTGTATGATAGCATGTCTCAGCTGTCTGCCCTGCTCCTGTGGATGCCAGCCCTTCAGCAGAGCCAGAGGAATGACAAACATGTTTTGGAAAGTTCTGTTTGTGGTCTGATTTTTGTCGTTTAATCTGGCAATGAAATAGGTTTCTACCAAGGGCCTGGACTGTGGACTGTCTTGTGTGAGGTGCAGACACATGTCCTTTCACTCTTGCCCCTGGGACAGCAGTGGGAACTGGAGGGCAGTGCAAGTTAAATCAGCAGCTTTTTACTCAAAGAAAGGAAGTCCAAGCTCCAAGGTTCTAAATCCTCAAGCTAAAGCAATTGGTTCATGAATAGCATCAAAGGGAATGAGGCATGGAAGTGGTCCCAAACCCTTCTTCAAGAAGCCTTACTCCTTCCTTTCACTGCTACAATCTCTTTTGATGCAGTGGATAACATCCTCCTCCCAGAGAACCGGGCTCACCTCTCCTTGGAGGCCCAGCTGAAGGAGCTGCTGGAGAAGCTAGACATGGTGAGCACCATGCGGTCCAGCGGCGCCCGGACGCGACGAATCCGGCTCCTGAGACGGGAGATCAACTCCATTCGGCAGAAACTGGCCCAGCAACAGAACAAGACCATGCCCAACGGGGAGCCTGTGCTGCGGGAAGAGGGGCTGGATAAAGCGTGGAGGGAAGGGGATGAGGAAGGGGAGAAAGGTGAGACATTGCAGCAGGATTTTAGCTCCAGCTCTCTAACGCATGCCAACAGTCAAGATCTGCTCTTTCTTCTGTCTGTGGCCCTAGTGAATGGCTGTTGGTAGTTTTGGGAATAATTCTTTCTAAAATGTTCATGCAGATTCTTTATTCCTTTAGCAGATGATGCCAAACCCCCGCACCCTCCAACCCTGGAGCCCACAGGACCCGCACCCTCCCTCTCAGAGCTGGACTCTCTGCAGGACCCTCCAACGCTCAAACCCATCAGTGAAAGCAAGTCCTTGAATCAGCTGCAGAAGAGGGTGATGTCAGACAGGGAGCTCTTTGACAAGAAGGCTCTGCAGCGGGAGAGCCAAGCCTTCCAGCGCCTGCTCAGCGACAACGGCCTCAACGGACTGGCCTTGCCGCCTGCAGACACCCCTGCCAGCCCCCCCTTCAGCGGCGTGGGCCGACGGACATCTGTCCTTTTTAAAAAAGCTAAGAACGGGGTGAAGCTGCAAAGAGGCCTGGACTGCTCCCTGGAGAACGGGGAGGACCACGGGCAGGGCGGGCAGCTCTCACCCTCCCGCCCTGGCGGGGAGCGACAAGCTCGGAAGCGGCCGCAGAGCAGGACCTGCAGCGAGAGCGACGGAGAGAAGTCGCCCAGGCAGGCAGGACAGAGAGGTAATTCCTTGGGATTCCTCTTCCTTCTGTACTCTTGGAAACTGCGAGATGGGGCTGAGGGAGTGGGAATCCTGGGGCTGAGTAAAGACGTCTGCATCCAAACTACTCACCTGAAACTCACTTTATGCTTGGGGGAAACATAGTCCCCATAACCAGACGTGCCTGATAAAAGCTTCGTGTCTGTCACCTGTTCCTAAAATAGAGGAAACAAGACACGTCCATAATTGCACCTCTCTTCTCCACTGACTGTACATGGAGTTTCTGGTAACTTAGTTCAGCTCTAGACACCTCCAGTTTAGACATTAAAGGTACCAAGATGAAGCCCAGGGGGGTCACAAGTAATTCTTCTTCTCATTGCCAGTCCATAGGGCTGCTCTAAGAGAGAGTTTGCCATTTTTTGTCAGGCAATTCAGCGTGCCCAGCTGCTTGCAATGCTGTCGAATGGTCTGGCTGGAGACTCCAGGCTCTCCAGTCAGGGCTGAGAAGCATTGGCGTTCTTGCCCTGGTGTAAGGGTTTGTGTTGGCTCAGCCGCTCTTAGGAGTGAGAGTTTCCTGCTGCAGAAACAGTGCGTTTGGTTGGAAGTGTGCAGTGAACCAGTAACACAGCACCCGTGTAAGATGAGATGTTAAACATTACTGTTAAGTCAACTGTACCCTCAGTTCTGGAGTTTAAATAAAATTAGTGGGAATACCAAGCAGGTTCCTATTCAAATTAGATCTGCAAATGCAAAGCAGCAGCTGAGATGAAATTTGAAAAGACACAAGGTGAGAAGGAACATCTAAGTGACAACAATGCGATTTTTTTTTTTAATTCTTTGTTAACAGCCATTGTGGGATAGTTCCCATCTGTAAGGCTTGACTCAACCCACACCTCGAGTATTATCTTAAAGTTATTTGGCTGTCAGAAAGTTGCTAGCAAATTGAGAGTGGGAGGAAGGCAACTGAATGTGGGTATGGACTTACCAGGACAGGTTAAAGAAAACACAGATGTCTTCTCCAAAGAGTTGAGGGACTCGCCATCATCATCTGCCAGTAATTAAAGCAGAGAGGAATTGCTCACAATGGATACAGGTCAGAATGAGAGGCTGAAAATAAAAAAGGGAAAATAAAGCCAGGGTGCTGGAAAATCACTGACAACTAGGCAGTGACATTTTGCCTCTGTTGAAGCAGCACTTTTGACTTTTTCCTATGAGTTGCATTCAGCTCCTTCCACTGTTTCAAACACAATTGGTTTTTCCTAACTGGAGTGTCTAGTGTGCCCAGTCCATGTCACTGCAAGAGCAGGTCAGCGTGATCGGGATTGTCAGAACAAGGTGTTTCCCAGAAATGTGACCTTTGTGGCCATTCTGTAGTTACAGCTGGAAAAACAACAGGGGCCTTCGCGTTAATTTGCTTTTTGTATGGCTGATGGACTTTTGATGGGGAATTAGGGGGTGATGGGTCTCTGGATGGGGGAAGGCAATGGTCATCTCCCTTCTTGCGCCTGCTCTGGATTTGGGGATGCTCTCAGGGGTCATTCCCTGTCCACCTCCATCTGTTCCTGGTTGTGGGGTCTTGTCTAAGCTCAGAGGTGGTCCCATCTCTCTGTGTGCAGATCCCTCTGGTGCACAGAGCAGGAAACCTGACAGTGAAGAGAAGATTTCCAGCACTGTCAGCATCTGGGGCAAAGAAGTGAAATATTCCACTTATGGCTACAGTGACATTTGTACTGGCCAGAGAGGAAGGTGGTGGGGAGCTTTATTCTACCCAGGGGGAATTTGCTTCCTCAGTCCCTGCTCTGTCCACTGGAAAATCTCATATCCAGAAATTGAAGCACCAAGTTTTTCCTAGAGCGGTTTTCTCTCAGCAAAGGACCTGTAACCGAATAAGCTGTGGTTTTATATGCCTGCTCCTGTGGGCAGGGACCAGCCCAGCAGCCAGGCCGGGGGTGAGGCAGGGAGGAGTCCGTGACAATCAGCATGAAACCTCCACGTCTTTTCCAAATGACACTTGAAGCCAGATGGGCAAGTGGTTCATGTCCTGGCCTCTGGCCTTGCCCAGCGAGCTGGATGCTCCGTGGAGCCGTCTGGGCACTCCTCCAGCACTTGCTTCTTCAGAGGCAGCCTGATTTTGCATGTGTCGGGGATAGAAACGTGTTTTATTAGTCACCTTTCGGTTGCAGCCGAGTCTGGGGAAGTCGGTGCAGAATTTCCCTTTCTGGTTGAAGTATTCAGCATCTTTGTGGCTGTGAGTCCTGGGACAATGACCCTCCCTGAGCCTTGGTGGCATCTCTGTGTCTTGCTGCTGCTTCTTTGGGCTGATTCCCATTTGTCTCCTCCGCAGGAGTGACTAACGGCTTCGCGAAGCACGCGGAAAGCGGCTCTGACTCTGAGTGCAGCTCTGGCCGGGGTGGGGGACCGGTGTTTGAAGCCTGCAGGTAAGTGCCCCATGCAAAAGTGTTCCCCGGAACACCTTTTGTGTCTGATTTAATCTGTTTGGTTTTATTGTTTGACTTCTTTGTTTCAAACCAAACTGCCACTTATTTTCTGTGTTGACCCTAAAAGACAGAAAGCTTCTGAGGTTCCATCCTGTCCTCTTAAGCTGTAGGTCCCAAAACCAGTGCTTGAGTTTTCAAGAAAACGGGTATCTGTTACAATTCTGTTCCTCAATGCATACACTTCCTCCCTGCTAGTGCATACCTTCTTGCAGTTCTTGAGAGCCAAATCTAGAAAAACCTTGAACACAAATATCCGGTTCAGCACTGCAGGTGAAGCTGAACTTCTACCACCTACTGAATTGTTGCTTTCTTCCTCCCAGAGGTTTAAAAGCAGAACTGGACACTTCAAACAGGACTGAACAGACTTAAGGCAAACATCTGTCATCTTTTGGTCACATGCAGTAGGTGTATGTGGGTACCATATCCATTTTCTGGTTGTATCTACCTGTCCAGCCCTCCTAACACTGACTCAAGTAATTTCACAGCCCTTTCACCGCATGGTGAAACCTATATTATGCCAGAATCATGTTTCTGAGTGTTGTGAGTGGCAGGTTGAGGACATTTGACCTTGATGGGTAGGATCATCCAGGAAAGGCAGAAGCAAGACTTCCTTACTTGATATTCTTAGTAATATTTTCAGTGCCTTGAACATGTCGTTTCCCTCTGCTTGTCTTTGATGACCCATCACTAGAGAAATATCTTCAGACATTTTATGCTTCCTCCCAATGCAAGTTCTCAGTTGGTCTCGTAAGACCTCAAGCTTGCAATGTTAGTTGGGCACTTAAAATCATAAAAGCTCCCCATGCACACCCATTCTCAGGACTGAGGCTACAGTTTAAAACAGAGCAGTGTAGCAACTTATTCTGCAGCAGGGTTGAATCCCAGGAGATTTTTTTCAAATTAAAACTTTGCTCTGCTATGCAGAGCGATCCTAAATGTTAGCTGTCAAAAGAGTTGTATAATTTTGCAGTTGTAGCTAAGGTTTGATAAGCGTTTCCATTATAAATCCGTTTGCAAAGGCTTTTGTGTTGATGACAAGGGGCAAGGCCCTGGGTTCAGAGGAGCAATTTTGGTGTGAGGGCTTTTCCCTGTGGCAGAGTGATCCCACCTCAACAGTCAGGTCCTGGGCAGCCCGAGGGAAACGCGGTGCCCCAGTAAATTGTCTCTCTTAGCACATGCTGAGCCCCTTGAGGCACAGGACTTCCAGCTCTTCTCTGAGATGGGACACCCACCCACTTCTTCATCTTTCCCTTCTTCTCTGGGCTGTGCACCCAGATCTTCAACTCAGCCATTGCCTCTCCGGTAAGCGGGATACTACCATGACCCCCATACAGATCTCACAAGAAGCTGCTGCAGTAAACTATTGTAAAGGGAGAAGCTGCATCAAAGGAAACAAAAAGGAAAGAACTGGATTAGTACGTAGTTGTAGTGTCATTTAAATGAGGGCCCTTGAGTCAGGCAGAAATCCTTCATGGGGTGAGGATGCCCTCAGAACAGGACCAGGAGCCAGAAACTCACCTTCAAACCATGTCTTGGACTTACGGCCACACCTTATTTGCCCGCCTTTCCTCATCTTAAGTGAGGGAGACAAATCTGAATTCACAGGGGAATGTGAGGACTTGTAAGTTGATGTTTGTATAGTACTTTGAAGGTAAAATTGCAATATAAGTGCTTATTACAATAATTGCAAGCAATTGACATAGCAAAAATTACATTAGAGCTGTGACACCCACAAAACAAGGAATTTAAACCAAGCTGATGGCTCATGGATAACTTGTACAATTATTCTACTTTGGAACAGCTCTGTTTACTGCTTTTTCACCACTCTTTCCTGAGCACCAAATTCACTCAGAATGGGCTGGTTACTAGAAAATTGTAAATTAAAAAATGAAAGAAGTGATTATGATAAGTGAAAAGATGTGGTTACTTGAGGTGGAGAGAGCGCATTTTCTGAAACGTTTGTAGTAATGAGGTAAAAGGATGTTTGGGTCATGGGCTGAGAGAGTCCAACTGCATATGTGCTTTCCAGCATGAAGTCTTTGCTGGGTTTCTTCCTCATGTTGGTAGCTTGGTTTCCATTGGGCCCCTTTCATTGCTCGTGGCAAAACTGGGGTGACGTCCAGTGTACTTGCACCAAAAGAGACATATTGATGACATTTTGCGCAGGTATTCAGTGCTCTTTTCCCGTCAGGGGTGCACCTTTTGCAGAGCTGAGGAATCCATTTACTTGGCTTTGTTTCCAAGGGTGATCTGTTTTCTCTGAATACCTGCTTTTCCATATCTTTCCAACAGCGGTTTGATGCCTCCCAAGCGAAGTCGAGGGAAGCCAGCCCTTTCTCGGGTGCCCTTCTTGGAAGGTGTGAACGGAGACTCCGATTACAGCAGCTCAGGTGAGAACGGCTGCACAGCACACCCTGCTCCAGCCCCACCACACTGTAGGGCTGGCGTCCCTCTGAACCAGGGGGAGCAGGACTCGGTGCACACCGGGAACCCGTCCTGCACGAGCTGCCCAGGTTGTATGATCAGGCTGCTGACCTGCCTGTGCGTTATTACCTGCTTTGTTACAAATTTAGGTTATTGCATAAAAGGTTTTTCCTGCTTTCACTTTTGCTGGTTGCCTGTGCCCTGTGTTCTCCCCAGATGGGTGCTTTCTGTAGGTCTGATGTGTGTAAAGTGCCTGGCACTGTCTTCTCCTGGTTTGGGACTAGTTCCCTCTAATGATGCTGCAATACAAACAGTAAATCATAATTATAAGAGAGGTCTCTCTCGAGATGACTTCATAGCCGTTCCCTCTTGTATTGTTATTTTTTTCAAGGTCTTTGTAACAAAGTTGTCTTTGTCAGACTGTGCTGTACATCAGTCAAATTAAGTCACACTCCTCTAATACCCAAGGCGCTACACCAATCTTCCAGCGCTCACGCAGCCAGGTTCTTATCTTTCTTGCAGTGTGTCAGTGATAGAGTTATTGTAAGTTTATGCTGAAATGAGAATTCAGCTTTGACTCCCTGATATGCCTGTGCCCTTCCTGCGCAGCTCCCTGTGCTGGCTCCTGTCTCCCTGGGAACAGTTATAACCCTGGACCCCGGGCGCTCAGCAGTCTGCTTTGGAGATAAGCTTACAGAGCAGGGCTGGTACCAGGAGAGTTAGAAGCAGTGGGACAATTCTGTTTTGGAACATCATTTCATTAATGGAAGAATGCATCTGGAATGCAGTAGTGGAGGAGCACATCAGATCTGCCTTGGCAGGGCGCTCACTTGGGTTGTACTCAGCATTTTCAGCCTGACTTCTGGTAAAGCCAGTGTTTGACCGTTCGCTCCCAGAGCAAGCGCTACTTGCTGTAAAATTCACATTAATGAAGATTACTGCTATTCCAGGATCAGGAGCTGGCAGATTACTTATTCATGTCTTGAATGGATCTTTTGCAATACTTCTGATTTAAGCCTGAAAAAAATTACGGGTAATAGACTTCTGTCAACTAGAACCAGGCATTTCCTGCAGAGATCAAATAGCCCCAAAGTATATGGTGTCAGAATAGTCTAGGTATTTGTATGTAGGAGGAATAAAAAGGAGCTCTCTGAACAGTGGTCCAAATTAATCCCAGACACAGCTTCATCAGTTCCATTGAGGATGGATTGGGCTTGGTGGAGCCTAATGGACCAAATTCATCTCTTGTACAGCCATTTGATTTCCATGATATAGCAGCTATTCACTCCAGAACTGAGTTTGATTAATATTTCCATATTGAAGAGTTCATCTGAAGCTGCATGCATGCACAGACTTAGACCCACGATTTAGGAGACTTTGGCTTTATCTTAATGCAGAACATGACTGTACTGACAGAGCATAAAGAAGGCTGGACATTCACCATGGCCAGGCTGGATCTCACTGCATGTTACAGTTTATCATAAACTTACTGCAGATGAGATGTGTGTCTTATCACCTCAGGTTTGGATACCTAATGCATGTAGGTACAAACAGTAAGTGACTTTACATTTTGCTCTAGATCTTGATTAATATAAATGTTTTGTGTGCATATGTGCACACAGTAACAATTAAGTGTATTCTCTTGTGTGATGAACAGCTGGACAATACGTTTGTTATGAAAAAAAAAGGTGAAATTCCAGCTTTCTGCTTGCTGCAGAAGCAAATAAGTTAAAAAATTAAAACAGAAATATTGTCAGTATGTTTTAAGTATAGCAGTAGTTCATCTGTTGGGGCTGATTGCTACTGAGACAGTGCAGGGGTGACGCTGTGGTTTCTTATGTTATCATAATCCCCCTTGCTAGTAATCGCCCTCCTAAGCCATGTCTCCATCTGTCCCTTAGGCAGGACTCTCCTGATGTCCTTTGAGAGTCAAGCTGAGCTGGAGCCCTTGGAGCTTGTGTGGGCCAAGTGCCGTGGCTATCCCTCCTACCCTGCCTTGGTAAGTACCTGTTGCTGTCTGGCAGCCTGTACCCGCAGCACAGGTAGCCCAGAACACAGTGCTAGTGTGCAGTGTAATCAGACAGAAAAAGAAAACTTCCCTAAATCATGCAATGTGTGCATTTTTTCCCCCCCTTTCCTCTTTGCACAGTTAATTTTTCCTGCGCTCGTTGTTTCAGAGCGTTGCAGAGCATTCGTAAAACATTGGTCCCTCAGTGCCAGGGATAGGAGATCTTTCCCCTCCTCTCCTGTTCACTCTGCAGGTATGGGGAAAGTAATCAGTACTGTTGGCATGAGAAGACCTAGATTTTATAGAGGCAGGCACCAGGTTCCACTGGCATCTAACTGCGTGCATGTTTTCCTATATAGTGAGTACAACTCCACATCTAGGTGCCCAGCTGGCCTTGTGATGTATATATCCTCTTGCAATAACCGTATGTTTATTGCACATGCATATGCAAATATGAGAACATATGCATGTGTCTTCATCTAGTCCTTTGAACAATATTTCTTTCGTATTTATCCGTCTTTGGATATTTGACTATTAACGTGAAATCCATAAACCTGGCTTCAGTGAGCACCATACACAGCTCCAAAGCAAGACGTGACACGTCCAGCACCACTGCAGGCTTTTAAGTGCTTGTTAAGTTACCAACAGAGATTGCTGAAGTAAGTATATATGTAAGAACATGAGATAGGCTGACTATGTTTTGTTGTTTCTGCTGCTTTTAAATATATCCCTTGAGACGTGGCTCTTCCTGCCATCTCTGCTCCATGTAGTTTCTGCATGGCTGCAGCCATCCCCTGAAGTGCCTTTATGGTTGGGATCGCTAAAACAGACTGTGCTTGTGACTGCTGAGAAATTGTAGGGGGTGAAAGCAAGTGTAGTCATCGCGGAAATTATACAGATCTCTACTTCCAAGCAGCAGAGCTGTGAAACCAGGCGTAAGCTGACACAGTATTTATGCCTGGATGTGGCTGAGCACAGTTTTGATGCCGTCGAAAAGGGCAAATTCTGCTAAAAATGTGACCCTCGTTCAGGCTCTTAAGTGCGAGCCCAGAGGAGGGAACAGCTATGGATCTGCTAGCCATGTTGGCAGCCAAAGCATTTTTAAATCTCTGTGTGTCTACAGCCAAAGTTAAACTACTTTAGCATGGCTTTAAACACTGAGATTGCCCCCCAAAAAAGGCATTTTTTTGGTAGCAATCTGTTGCAGTGGCAAAATATCTTACTAAATTCCTACAGCTGGCCAATGTCAAAGCCAAGCTGCTTTTTCAAGCCTTTAAGGAGTCAAATCAGGAGGCAAAGAAGAGTAGACTGAGTGTTGCCTCCACCCTTTGCTGTTCCGTTCTCCTGTGATCACATAGCACAAACATTGGCCATTTCTGCTTTATATGGGGAGAACTGATGCATCTGTCGTTACTTCTCTCCAAAACCACGACAGTCTGCGTTCCCCTAGCCTGGTAAAGCTGGCTCTGCTTGTCAGCTCTCTCAGAATCTTGGGCCTGATTCTGATCTAATAGTGGAAATCTGAGCAATGCTGCTGAAGTCAACTGAATTGCACCAGGGTGGAACTGTTGTGAAGTAGCATTAAGCCTGCTGAGTACAGCAGTGGTGTTACAGTTACTGTATGGGTTTGGAGCGAGGGAAATCCTTTGCTGAACATAACAATACTGAGTTTGCACTAAATTATAAATTAGTGTAAATGCATCTACATCCACACAGAACCACGTAGTTACATCCTTTCCCTTTTTTGAGATCAGGTGCTTGGCTTTTGGACTGACTGGCTTCACTTCCACGGGGGAAGCCTCAAGGACAGGAAAATTCTTTAAGAAGAGCTGCTGAGATAGAACAAGCGATTTTAATTGTCTAGCTTGCATAGACTGAAATAACAGTAAAAAAAAAAAAAAAAAAAAAAAAAGCGTTCTCTGCAGTATTTGCAGGGTTTTGTGCTTAAATATCCTTTCCCTGTGTCACTAGATAATCGATCCCAAGATGCCACGTGAGGGTTTGCTCCACAATGGAGTCCCCATCCCAGTCCCACCCATGGATGTGCTGAAGTTGGGGGAGCAGAGGCAGACAGAGGCAGGAGAAAAGCTCTTCCTTGTCCTTTTCTTTGACAACAAGAGAACCTGGTGAGTGTGTGCTGACAGGTGGGGTCTGTGGTGAGTGCTGTGGCCGAGAGGGAAGATGTAACATCATCTTTGGTGTATGGGAGCATACAGGGATTGTGATGGTGATGATGATGTTATGTGTAAATTGGAGAATTTAATCATACAGCAGTCAAGAAGAGTCTAAATAAGGAAGCCAGCCTGCTTTTCCTGGCCCAAGAGCGTGACATCTGACTGCTCCACTTCCACGGTGAACAGCCCAGCATCCTTCACCTGGGAGTCACATCGCCGCAAAGATACTGAGGCACAGGAAGAGCCAATTTAGTAGTCAAAATCCGCAGCAAATTAGAGAGAGCATTTGTCTTTAAAACACCAGCAGACTGAGCAGCCAGTTCCACTGCTGCGCAGAAGATTTGCCAGAAATCTCCAGGGTAACATTTTCAAAATGCTGAGTTTGTTCCATATTTAGACTTGTCTGATTTTCAGAGGTACCAAGTACCTGCAGTTTTCAAATCAAGATATTTAAGATGGAAAATGTAGGTATAAGCACCTGGCCTAGGGCAAGTGAAACATCTCAAAGTCTTTCACTGTTCTGTCTCAGACAGATTGAATCTGCCTATTTTAGTATCAGTGGCTGACCATGCTCACATGGTAACAATAACCCAGCCGGATATAGTAAGCCACAAACCAGTGAAGTGCCTTAAAAATAAGCAATAAGGCTTTTAAATCAGTGTATGAAACACTGGGAAGCTTGTAAAATTAGAGAATTACTCTGGAAGAGGTGAGTCCCTGCAGTGAGGCAGGCAGCCGCGCTCTGAACCCGCTGGGTTATTTAACCAGAAAATGCTACGTGGGAACACGAGCCAAGCAAATAAATTGTCACACAGGAGGCAATACCTGTGTGCAGCTGGGATCGGAGGTGTGGAGAGTTTATTCTGCAGACAGAACGGGGTGCTGGGCTGTTGGGGTGCACATGGGAATGGAGGAGAAAAGGGGCTTTCTTCTTCCGCTGCCTCTATAAAATAAGTTACCAAGAGTTTAAGAAGGATCCTTGTGGTACTTGGAGAGCCCTTCTCCTCCTCAGTCTCCCCGGGAAGGTCTTTGCTGCCCTCCTGGGGAGAGCAGGGAAGCACGAGATCAGGGAAGGGTGAGGGGCTGGAGGAAGGAGGCAGACATTGCCCAGAGGCTGTCGGGGCTGTAGGGAAGGTGCATCACTGGGCGAGAGCAGAGCCAAACACACTACAGGGGAAAGCAGCAAGGGGGAGGGTTTCCCCCTGCATTTTGGGGCTGCTGCAGGGTTTGGTTTTTTTTTTTTTTTTAGTCTGAAGAGATGGAAGCAAAGTGCAACACAGGCAAAAGAAAAGCATAGGCATCTTCTTGGGAAGCTGAGAAAGGGATCACGTTTGCATCACTTGATGAGTATATTTGTGTCCTCCGGGGAAAAGAAGCCCCAAGGGACAGGCTTCTGAGGCTTTTTATTAGTACGCTGCACTGTTTCACTGTCCCCGATTACCAGAACCACTTGATACAGGGCGTGTTCTTCAAAGAGGTACTACGGATTTTTAGTGGAAAATCAATGGCAGTGCCATGCTTCGTCAGTTTTGAAAAATCTAAATCCAAACTTGTAATTGGAACTACCTTCCCAATAAAAATCAGCATTTTGTTGGCTTTCCCCTGCTCTTGTTAAAGACAAGCTCTGGTGGGTGTTTGCACTCTTTTGTTAAGCGACCACTTGAGCCTTATTTGCATTTTGTTGGAAGTTAAGGTGCCTCAGCAAAGTCCTAAAAACCTCTCTTAGTGACAGATTCCGATTCTGCCGACCTCAGTGATGTTGCACATGGACTGGAATTGGTCCCTCATCTTTGTGGTGAAGTTAAGCTGAGCTGGCCTGGCTTGCCCACGCTGGCTGGCTGGGAGATGCGTTGAGCTGTGCTAGCAGTGGCTGAGGCTGAACTCCTAGGGGCTGGGCTTCGTTAGGAAAGATGGATGGCATGTTTCTGAGGGCGCTAATTAACCTGGGCTAATGACTCCACAATAGAAACTTGCTATGGACAAAGTAGTTGCAATTTCAGTCATCAGTTGGTTGGGGTCAACCCGGGCTTGGGACGTGTCTACTGGAAGCTGCCTGTTTCTGGATGATACTCAGATACTTGTACCACCCAAACCCTGATGCTTACAGCCTCCTGGAACAAGGCAGAGCTTTCTCAGGGATAAAAACTTACTTTCCACCATGGAAGTCTCTCTATTTGCTGCTTTGTGGAACACAGAGCTCTCCCAAGTGTCCCCTGGAGCTCCAAGGAGCACTGAAAGGCTTGAGAAAGGACCCCAAGGAGAGATAAAACCGTGCTGGTGCAGGAAGGCATTTTGGCTACAGGTGATTCTTCCCTGTCAAACGCGGGCATTGCAGCGTCGTTGTGCGCTGTTAATTACAAACAAAAAGATCAGACGAGCGTACCTGCTTCTGGGGAGGAGATGCCCAGCGGGGACTAATTGCTGCTGGGGTACAGGGGCAGTGCTGGAGGAGCTGGAGTACGTGGCCATGTCTTGGCAACTCTTGGGGCAAACGCCTTGGCCCGGAGCAGCCGTGTGGGAGCCAGGCACGTGGGAGCAGTCAGCCTCCTGCAGAGAGCTCGGGCGGAGCGTGGCAAGGGCAAGAGCACCCCCCCCCCAGGAGTTTGTTGTTCTTCCCCCGTTTCCCCGCTCTCCCCTCCGTGATGGGGCTTTGCCCTCTCCTTTCTGTTGCAGGCAGTGGCTTCCGCGTGACAAGGTCTATCCCCTCGGCGTGGACGACACGGTGGACAAGTTAAAAATGATGGAAGGACGCAAAACCAGCATCCGCAAGTCTGTGCAGGTGGCATACGACCGAGCCATGATTCACATGAGCCGCGTGCGGGGAGATCATCCCTTCGTTACATCCAATTATCTGTAAGGGGTCGTCGGGGTGGCTGGGCCCTCCTTTTCCTCCAGACCCTGCGCTCGCTGCGTCGGCGGAGCGGAGCGTCTCGTGCACTGACCGCCCCCGGGGGGTGCCGTTCCCAGCAGCTGTCTGCGCTCCTCCGAGCAGCCTGAAATGTGCCAAAAAGCCCGTCCGGCTTCTTCCTGAATGTGTCTCACTGAAGAGCTGGCGGGAGATGAAATGTGTAGGCTACAGGGCCAGGAGGAAGGTAGGTAGGGAAAGCTGCCAGGTGACGGGAGCGCAGGGGGGCTGATGCAGCGCTCGGATGTTCGGCCCTTCCTCGCCCCCGCCTGCCCCGAGTAATCCCCGGGAACCCACCACCACTGTAACCAAACCAGGATCCTTTACGGAAATCCCAACTGGACTTTCTTGTGCCAAATTTACCCTAACCATCATTGGCCTTTTGATTTTTTATTTTTTTTTTTTTAAATGACATTGATTGTCCCATCACATTAAAAAAAAAAAAAAGTCGTAGCTGGGAGTTCGCGTTACGATCTTCCTGCCTACGTACGTAGTGTCTTCGTGGTAGATTTCTCTCATTGCATTTAGAAAAGCTTGAGATATTTTGGTAACCTTCCCCTCTGCTGCACACACATGCACAGATGCACAGAGCTTTAAATATGAAAAGCAAATCACCTGATTTTTGTGTGTGTGTGAATGTCCTAGAAATTGATTTGGTAGTTTCACATTTAAATGCTGATTTCTGCAACTGTGTTTGTTCCAGTAACATTTCATATCATGGTTTAGTACAGTGCTGAGTGTAAGCAGAGATAACTTCCTTTTTTTTAAGAAGCAAAACTAATTTTGGAGGTGTCTAATGAGCTGGAGCAGCTTTGCAGGCACCGAGGTTGATCAGGGTTGAAGGGAGATACATCTTTTGTGTTGGTTTATGCACATTTGGTGTAAGGCTCCTCTTCCTTTTTTCCCTTTTTTCTGTCTCTAATGTTTTCCTCTGGCTCGGTTTGGGTTGAAACCAAGCACTAACTAGAGCACACGACCATTTTGCCTTTTCGCCTCCTCCCACACGCACATATCCTTGCCCTGGCGTGTGGGTCTCCAGCGTTGTCATCCATTAAAACCCAAGTCAGCCCAGCTCTGCAGACAATCCCTGTTTTTTTGGGTTTGCGTTGCAAAAACGGGGACAACTGATGTTTGGAAACTTGATGACAAAACCTTTTCTATTAGCCAAGGACTTTATGATTTCTCTGATCTCTTCTGTTGTGTATCCCTCTTTGCTTTCCCATTTTAAGAACCAAAGGTGCAGAGCAAGATTGTAGATTGAATATCATCATTTCGCTTTTTAACTCAATATTTTTTTATTATTTTAACTTTTTCATACTGAAGAGAATGTGGGGTCAAAATAATAATAATTAATAATAATAATAATTATAATGAATAGTGGGGAGTAATCACTGCCATTTCTACTTGGTCTACTTTTTTAAAATACCACTTCTTATACATTGGGACATGAAACCACACTTTAAGGAAGATTTCTGTAACATATAGAGATGGGGCATAGGATTTTGTATTAAAAATAAAAATAATAATAATAATAATAATGCCTATGGAGTGTGGCTAGGGAAGGATGTTGTGTATATAGTTGTAAAATATTGTTCTAAATTATTTAGACCTATTGTCACCATTCTTGAAGTCCTCAGTTGTGTTGCTGGGTCTTTTATATGCACACAGTGTAATTTATTTAAAGGAACATACACTTTTCCAGGTGGTAGCTCAGCTGTGGACTTGTGACCTGTGTATATGTTTTAAGATCTTGGGATTTGGGTTTTTTTGGCGTTTTGTTTTGTTTGTTTTCTAAATGACATTTTAGAATTTGAACTGGCTAATATCCTGCTGTTGCTACGGGACCTAAACGTTACTGTCAGTCTGCTGTAAAGCACAGATCGCTCTATTTATTGTAGAAAGTGAGTTTATTTGCTTTCTAGAATTGTTTATATCAGATGGTATAAGAGAGGTAATAAGAAAATCTATGCTTGTAAAGAAAAAAAAATGCTAATTTTACCTACTATAATCTGACTGTCTGAGACTATATTTTCTCTCTGAGAAATAAATGTTCTAATGTATAAAAAAAAAAAAAAAAAAAAAAAAAAGAGAGTAGTTCTTCCTTGCTAGTGTTGAGTCCCGAGGTCCAGGACTTACCGTGGTGGTTTTTATTCATCCCACTTGTCCCAGATGCAGGCGTAAAGCAGCTGCAAAGAGCAGTGGTAGGGAAGGGACACGCAGAGGGATTTCTCGTGCTGCCTTGAACGTCTCCCGGAGGTGAGTTTGTCGGGGGACGCTGCTGCAGGATGGGATCCCACCCCAGGCCCTGCACTGCCCGGGGGGCTGGCCCAGAGCCCCAAAGGGATGGGAATAAGGAATTTGGGGCCTGAATCCAATCTCCTGGTGATGCTGGTGGGTCTGGGGGCTCCCAGCAGATGGGGATGGGGCCGGTCCCTGGCTCCTGGCTGGGGAGGGTTCCCCGTCTTTGCAGGGCTCTTGCCTTGTCCCTCCCTTGTCTCCCTTCCCTAAGTTGCCTTTTCCCTCCCCGCCCAGGCTTGTGTTGCCGGAGCTGCAGCGGGACCCCTTGGCCACTCGGCCCCTCTCTGCAGATCCCACCAGGGCCAGAAACACAGACCCACCCCCGGGATGCAAAACCTGCAGAAGCTGGGGGATGCTTTTCCTTCCCTTTCTCCCATCCCGTTGCCCGAGTGCCCCAAATCCTGCAGGGCACGGAAGCTCTCGCCTCCTTGCCTGCCTGGCCGGCACATCCTCTGCAATTATCAGCCATATCCATGAAAAATCCTGATTTCTGATAATCTCCCGTCCCTCCAGCAGCCGCTGCACTGTCATGGTCCCTGCCCCACACCTCCAGCTGATTTTGGAACACCGAGTAATTAAATATCTGTTTTCCTCCTGATAGGTTTGTCCTTTCAAATGCCTCTGAAATCCGAGGCAAAGCTGCCGCGGGTCCCTCCAGTACCAGTTTGCAAATCTGGGTTTGCCCTGCCTGGATCCAGCCCCAGGAGCAGCATCTGTGGGAGCTGCTGAGATCCCTCTGGAGCTGGTGCAACAGCAGCCCCCCCCGGGGGTGCAACAGCAGCCCCCCCTGGGGCTGCCACTGGCAGCCCTTTTGCCTGAAACCAGTAATTAATTTGCAGTTTGGCAAGCAAAACTTTCTAGAGGAGAAGTTTAATTTCCCCTTCGTTACGTGGTGTGTGGTTCGTGGTGGTGTCAATGCGTCGGGTGCAGCCACCAGCCTTGCCCCATCTGTTTCTCTGTGTTCCCTGATGGAGTCACAACAAAAGAAGAAATAAAATCAATGAAAAACAAAAGCCCCCCCAGGCTCAGAGTGCTGGCAGGGTGAGGACGTGGCTCTCTATCTGGTGTTGGGGTGATGCTGAAGGCCAGCAGATTTTGATCAAGGGGAGGACAAGTTCCTTGGGTTTCTGCAACCATTCCTCATTTTCTGGCTTTTCTTATTTTGTCAAGGGTGCTGGGCAGAGGGATGCCAAAACCAAGTCACGTCCCAGACCCAGAGAAGGGTCTTGCTTGTGGAAGTGCCCTTCAGAAAACCTCCTGGAGGAGACTGAAATGCAAGAGCAGGGTGGTCCGTGCCCCTCCGAGCTGGCCCGGGGGGTGCAGGGGGGTGCCCAGCCCTGGGCACCCACAGGTAGGTGCATTTATTCGTGGGATGAGTCTCCTTAGGGCAAATGCTGCTCCCGCACCCACAGAGGATGTGTTTTCCCCATCACAAATACCGACTACACCCCCCCACACACCCCGAAGCCGTGGGCACATCCAGGGGACCGGGCTCCCTGCGTGCTCATTATCATGTTCTGTGAGTGTAATTAGCACTTTCTGTATAGACACAGCATATCTGTGCAATGCAAAGACGCTCCAGGAGGAAACGGGGGGCAGCTTTCTCCTCTGTGTGTGACTCAGCCAGACCCTCGGGGGGGTGTGGGGGGGTCCAGGTCCCCTTTGGTGAGGACAGGGGCCGGGCGCTGTGCCCGGGTTTGGCCTCGGGCTTTTCCTCGTGAGAAAAAGCGAAGGAGCAGCACGAGCAGCACGGAGCCGGCTCCGTAGAGGCAGATGGATTGCAGGGGACAAAACCTAAGGGTGCCGCCGGGCCGAGAATTAATCCTCTCCTGCTCCAGCCTCCCAGAATAGCCCCGGCTCGTCGGATGCAGCCCCACACAGCCCTGGGCAAGGGCCACCGTGGGTGGGGAGTGGGGGCTCGGGGTGGCAGTGGGGACGAGAGGGAGGGTCGCGGGTGGGTAACGCTTTTTTTAACACGGGCTTTGGCGCTCGGAGGGCTGGAGCTTGGGAGGGAAGCCACCAGCTGTATTTTTATTTTATTTCCTTGCAGCAGCGAGCAGCCCGTGTCCCCGGAGCGAGTCAAGGCCCCTTGGCAGCCCCTTGAGTGGGACCCTGGGCAGGACGGAGGTGGGGAAGAAAGGCAGCACGAGTGGACGGGCCGGGCAGAGGAAGGTGAGGATGAGGAGGGAGGGGCAAGCGAGGGAGGCAGGGCTCTCCTTCCAGCACATGGTTAGTTTTTCTTCAGCGTCGCTCAGCATTCGGTAGGTGGTGCTGTGAAAACCGGCTGTGATCGCTCGGCGGGACAGCAGGGGTTTGTTATAGGTAGATTAAGGCCAATCACATCCAAATATGGATTAATGAACCTTTTTTAAGGGAAGAGAGCAAATGCAGCGCTGGGGTGGCCGAGGAGTCGCAGCTCCGTCCAGGCTCACCAAATTGTTTAAGTTTCAAACCCCCTTTTATTTCCACAGTCGCCGGTTTCAACATCTTCAGCACGCCTCCCGGCTTCTTCTGCAATCTTATCTTCTTCTTTCTTCTCCTTGCTCCGTGTCATCTCATCAAAGCAGTTAGCTACAAAATTCGTTAGCACAAGCTGTTTTACGGAACAAACATCTTGTGCAGGGGCCCCCGACCGTGGCAGAACAACCTATTGATCTTTCTAAGCAAAGCAAGAAATTCAAATGTTAAATTCTTAACATTCAGCAAATTATTTTTTAACCTTTTTATCTCTTTTTATCAGCACTTTCCTCTTTCGCAGCGGGATCCCTTTTTCTCCCAACGCCTCACAGCTCCTCTCTGGAGCTCGCACCCGAGCCCAGGGGCTGGGAATGAGCATCTTTTGGCACCTCCCATGGGAGAAGCACCCTGCAACAGCCGCACCGTCAGCTCCGGGAGGCATCGGGTGTGTGGGAAGTCAGCAAGGAGCCAGCTCCAAAATACAGTTACTTGCTTTTCCCAGTAGTTTTAGTGCCCCCGAGCCTGCAGCCCCCAACTGAGGGATGTACTGGTGTGATGCTGATGTTAAACTGACACTGTCAAGTAGTTCAAGTCCTGCATTTATTGCAGCCTGGTTTAGGAAAAGGGGTTATTTTTTTTCTGAGCATGCCTGGAATTTTTATTCACCCATATTTATTCACTACGTTCTGTGGAAACTGTTACTTTTTTTTTTTTTTTTTTTTTTTTTTATAGTGTAGACGCTTTGCAGCGCTTTCAGACCAGGAGCAGTGGGGTGCGTGCCGAGCGGGAGGCGAAGCTGACGGCAAACAAGGAGCTGGGGCCTCGCTCCCTGCAGAGGGAACTGCAGAAGGAGCCCGGGGCCGGGCCGGGGAAGGGATTTATCAAAAACCTCCCCAACTATCAGGTGTTTCCCTGAAAGAAAAGCCCGGATTTTGCTCCGACCAGAGCCTGGTTGCTGATGGGAGTAATTGTTCTCTTTGCCACTCGCTGTGAGCAGGGCGAGCCGGGGTGAATCCATCAGGATTCAGCTGCATCTCAGTTCTGCTCCCGGCAGGAAACCTCCCCTCGCCCGCGGTCCTGACCCGGCAAGGAGAAGCCAAGGCTGTAAAACACGTCTGGGGATTGAGTGAGCTTTTCAGCCACACACGAGAGGTAGGGGGGTAACCAAACGGGGGATGGACGGGCAGTGCTAGAAACCAGTGCCTCTCGCAGTGCTCACAGGGGTGGGGAGACTGGGGTTTTCTCTCCAGTTTATTGATTTCGTTCTTGGCACCATCCTCATCAGCTTCTCTCTTCCCACCAGTAGGAATTTTCTTAAAATAATTCCTCCATTAAAAAAAAAAAAAAACAAAAACAAAAGCAAAAAAAAAAAAAAAAACACAGAAAACCAAAAAACCCCACCCAGCTCAATCTAAAAAGCACAATACTAAATTTTAAATCCTAATTTTCTGGCCAATCAGGTCCCTGGTTGGCTGGAGCAAAAAACCAGTCTGTTGCACAAGATGATGAAAAGCAGCATTTTAATAACCGAGCAGCCAGGAGCTGCTGTTCTGCCCCATCGCCGCCCATCAGAGAGCGTTTGGTGGAAAAGAAATAAAGGAACCAGAGTAAGAGATTTGTCGGTGGCTCAGTCGCACTGGAAATAAATGTTGGAGCTTTGCCTGGGGATTTATGGAGACGGTTGGCCAGTGACGTGATCCGAGTTGGCTACAACAGGCAACGATACATCCTGGCAAATCTTTTGCCCTGATTCTGACTTCAGCTACTTCAGATGTCCTGCCCATCGGCCAGGTTTGATCGACCTTTGTTAGAGCAGAATTAATATCCTGTTATATTAGTGCTCAGGACGGGGTGCCTGGAGTCCAGCTTAGCTTTGCAAGGTGAGGGATCCCCCCCCCGTGCTGAAGCCGTGGAGCTCCGCAAGTCGGGGGAGCCCGGCAGCAGCAGCACACGCTGAGCATCCCCACGGGCACCCAGAGCTCCCGCCACGGGACGGGGGAAAGCTGGGGGTGGGCTGCGAGTGGCACCGAACCGTGTGGGGTTGCTGGTCAAGAAGTTGCATCATCGCTCGTGTTTTAACTCTGTTTAATTTGACACCGATCCAAAGAAACTAAATTGCCACGCTAATATATTTCAATTATTCCGTTAGCGCTGCTGAATAAAATAAATTTTGCAGGCAGACTTGCTTGCTGAAGCGTGAACTTCCGTTTCTCGTTCTTGGCTGGGGCTGTGCCAAATTACTTCTTCTGCCCTCCGAGGAAATTTGAAGCTGTTTCTCGTTGTCCAACCCCGGCTCCTTCTGCAGGACCCGCTCCCTGCGCCGCGAGGGTCCCGGGGGGCTGCGCCCAGGCTGGGGGTGCAGCACGGAGCGAGGGCGAAGGGGCGGGAAGAGGCTCTGCAGGGACCAGGTGAGGGGAACCCGGGAGGTAATTGAGTGGGGTGACTGGTAGGAAAAGGGTATTTGGACTTTGAAGGGGATGAGATGGTTTGAAAGAAAGCCTTGTCTCTCTCTCCAGGTGGATTTAAATTAAAGGGAATGGCATGAGGAGCTGGAATCCCATACCCAAGGCAGCCAAATCTGGGCAGACCTGTAAGTCTGATCCCAGCCCTTCGCTGCGGCTGAGCCTCCGGGGTGCAGCCGGGGAGGAGGCAAAGGAGCAGCGGCCTCATCCCAAGGCTGCGGAAACACAAAAAATCGCAGATCTGTCCCGCCTGGGGCTGCGCCGGGCACCCGTCCTGGCGCTGGGCTCCACCGCGGGATGCTCCAGCCATCCCCTCGCTGCCTCCCCGGCGGTCCTGCTGCAGCTGTTGCGCTGCAATTTTAATGCTTTCGTGTTTCAAAGCACAAATAAGCTCCCTGGCACCATTCCTACCCCCTCCCCGAGGGCAGCTGGTGTGAAGGGCCAAAAAACCCCCCCTGATTTCCCAAGCCCTTGCCACCTTGGCTGTCACCTGCCGTGCCATCCCCAGGGACTTGGGTGCTTCCTCCTGTTGCTGCAAACCCTCCTTGACACTCCGCTGTATAATGCCTCGTGCTGTAATTTTGTGGGTTATTTTGGGGACTGGGGGGAAAAAAAAAAAAAAAAAAAAGAAAGAAAAAAAAGAGAAGGGTAAATCTCATTGACAGTATTTCAAGCCTTTATATTTTGATTTGGATTCCTATAACCAGGAAGGTTTTATGGTGTGCAGTGTTCCCTGGCTCAGGGAGAGCTGCAGATGTAGGTGAAGGTGTTAAACAGGGTGGTTTTCACTTTTTTTTGTTTTTTTTTCCCCTATGGTTGCCACCTGTTGCAAGAAATGGGGGAGAAGGAGGATTTAGCAACAAGAGGGATGTTCGGAAGCTGCTTCTCCAAAGGAAAACACCGAAACCCAGCAGCCGTGGCCCTACCTGCCTATAAACTCCCCAGCTGCCGTTTTGGGATGAGATTATTACATATTAATAAAATAACTTCCCCCTCCCGCCCTGTCTTTTCCTCTTTTAACAAACGAAATGACTGAATTACTCTGCGGCTAAAAGGTTTCCATGACAATGGCATCTTCCAGGCGCACCAGCCGCATCGCGGTGCCCGGCCCGGCCCTGGCGCTTGCCCCCCGGCTTCATCCCCCCCCCTCCGGCTTCATCCCCCCCCCCGGCTTCACCCCCCCCCCTCCGGCTTCATCCCGCCCCCCCCCGGCTTCATCCACCACCACACACACCCCCCCGACCCGAAATGGGGGAGATGAGCCGGTGCCCGGAGTCCTGCCAAGAAATTCAACCCCCGGGGGGGAGCAGAGAGGAGGCCTGGGTGATGGGGGGGGGGGTTGTGTCTCAGCACGGGTTTTAGGGTGGTGTGTCTGTGATTGGGGGGGGGGCATCTGAGTGGCACCAGGTCCTGACAATCCCATTGAGGTAATTAAGCCAAGCCACAAATTAGTTGCTTGGAGACTAATTGCAAGCGGATGCGGCAGCGATTTGGGGGCTCGAGGCTGCCCCAGCTCCCCAGGCCCTTTTTGAAGCTCTTGGGGGGGGGGGGGGGAGCAATTTCCGCGCAGCCCCCCGCTGACAAACCAGCACTTTCGCTTTTCACAGCTCTGTAATAAATCTGACTTTTAGTTCCTCAACCCACCGGCACCTCGAGGCTTTGCCTCTCCTCCTCTTGCTGAGGGCACCCAGCCGGGGCCCGGGGGGGGGGGGGGGCGAGACACCCTGCAAAGCCTTGCAACCCCCCCCATCCCACAGCAGGGATGTCGTGTGTGTCGTCCCCCCCCCCCCCCCCCCCCCCCCCCGCTGCTTCTGGGACCCCCACCCAGCACCTGCAACCCTCCCGCCCCCCCGACAAGCGGCCAAATTCACATCAGGCTCAACTGCAAAATTCAGGCTCTGCAGATGGGGGGGGGTGTCAGAGCTGGAAACTGGGACCCCAGTGGCTTCTTCCCCCTCCTCCTCCTCCTCCTCAGCATGGTGGCCCTGGGGGGGCGGGGGGGACACCCTCCACAGGCAAAGGGATCCCTTGGGGTGACCAGGACCCCGGTGACCCTTCCAGCCACCCTCCCCGCATTGCAGCTCCCCTGCAAGCCCCCAGCGCCCGGCACTCGCCCCGTTCCTGGCCCCGAGGCCGCCGGTTCCCTCGGTCAGCCCAGAGCCCCCCAGGGTGGGGGGGTCCCGGCCATCGCACGGTGACACCGAGCGAACCCCGCGCCCTTCCCGGGGCTCGTCCCGCCGGCTCCGGAGCGAGTCCCCTCGCCCTCAAGCGCCGGCCACTCGCGGGACATCCGTGGGAAAAAAATTGGGAGAAGATTTTGTGGGTGCAGAGTGGTGCTGCGGGCTTGGGGGGGGGGGCAACACACACAGCTGGGGGGTGAGTGGGGGGGCACGGGACCCTCTCCCCCACCCCATCAGCCCCTCCCTGCCGCTAATAAGTGTTTTCCCTATGTATCCCCCCCTTACTAAGGCTCCCCGCTTGGGGCTCCAGCATCCTGACCCCCTCCCCACTCCCCCCAACCTTGCACCCAGCCCTGCCTCAGTTTCCCCCCCCCCCCCCCCAAAGGGATGGGAGCGGGGGACAAGGAGGGGACTTACTGTGAGAGTTTTTATTCATCCCAGTCATCTCGCCCAGCTCCAGCCTGAGCGGTTTCGGAGCAGAGCGCGCTGCTCCCCCTCCTCACGGGGCTCCGTCCCGCACCACGGCCGGCTGGCGATGAGCTGGGGTGCCGGGGATGGGGGGGGGATATTTGGGAGGGTGGACGTGGGGATGGAAGGAGAAATGGAGGGAGGGATGAGTGAGTGGAGGGAGGGATGGAGGGGATGGATGGAGGGACAGAGGGGTGGAGGAAGGAATGGACGTGTAGGTGAGCAGAGGGACACGCGTGTGGCTGGAGGGGGAACGGGTGGAAGGACACAGAGGGGACCGGCCGGGTGATGGGACGGGCAGAGGGATGGATGAAGAGATGGAGGGAAGAAGCACACGAGCTCAGCCAGCACAAGGAAAATTTGGGGACCACAAAAAAAAAAAAAAAAAAAAAAAAAAAACGTGCACAAGGGGACCATGGTCAAATTATGGAGAGAAAATGGGAGAAGCAGATGTAGAGGATGGGGAGGGGGGAGAGGGGCCGGACAAGGGGCTGTCAGGGACAGCCAGGCACCAACTCCCGGCCAGAGCAGCCACCAGCCCCACGGTGCCAGCCAGGACCCACATCTCCAGCACCCTCACAGCCATGTGGGAATGGATTTAAACCAATTTTCTCCGTTTCCAGGTCCTGCTGGGACACTGGGGACCGCAGTCACACGTGGGATGGTTCGAAGGCGGCGAAGTTCAGCCCGGACGGTGGGAAGGGCGGCATTTTCTGGGGTTTGGGATGGATTGGATGGATTTCTTGTTTTTTTTTTCTTTATTTTTTTTTTTTTCTCTGTCTGGGCTGTGGGGCCAGCACCCAGCTCTGGGCCTGGGGGGATCCCACAGTCCCCCAGCAAGATACAAAGAGGAGAATCTTCCCATTATACAGGTGGGAAAACTGAGGCACAAAGGTATGGGGGGGTAGGTGACATGCCTAAAGCCCCTCATGAGGCCAAACAAGGACTCACCTCCCCCCCCTCCCCATCCCCACTGCAAACACTTGCCAGACCACACAGCTCCGTTGTTGGTTTTGGGTTTTGTTACTTCTTTTTTTTTTTTAATCCATGTTAAACTAAGGACCGCCACGTATGTGTGTCAGAGAAAACAACAAAAGGCACACACAGAAATAAAGTCCAAATGCCTGAGAAAAACAACTCCAGGTCAGGAAAGCGGTTTCTTGAGACACTGTTTGGAGTTTTATTGGCAACAAGGCTCTGCCTTTCACATGCTTGGCCCCGGCCTCGCAGCTCGCTGCTGCCTTTTCCCCCCGGGAACAGCAAGGGCAAGCGGAGCGATAAGGAACCCCCGCGCCCCGCCGGGGCAGCCCCCGTCGCCCCGCGGGAGGGACCGGGGGGGCCCCTCGCCCTCCCGCATCCAGCCCTTGGCACCACGCGGATGGCGCCTGCCCGCGGGAAGAAAACAGCCCCTTAAAACATCCACAATCGGTTTGATTTAAAAGCAGAGGGCGGCGAGGCCAGCCCGGCCCGGGGAGGATGGCCCCAGATCCAGGATCCTTCCTCCCCGGAGAGTCCTGCAGCACTCGGATACCCTGTTTCCTCGACACAGCTCTCCCCCGCTTCCCGCCGGGAGCTCCCATCTCCTTTAAACGCCCAAATCCTCTTTGCAGGAGAAGCCTTGAGATCCGTGTTTCTGTCGCACCTCTTCCCGGCAGATCCAACACTGCAAAAACACGTTGGGGCAGAAATACCCGTGGCTCTGAAAGGTCCCCCACCTCCGGAGGGGTCCAAAGCCCTACGACGCCGTACCCGGGCGTCCTTCCCAGGCGTGGAGAGGGTGGGGAAGAACAAGGGGTGCACGTTATAAATATAAAATCATTATCTGCTACAAACAGAAGACTTATATAGTACATCTTTGACCCATATACACAAGAACACAATATACACAGAACGCCTCGGAGGAGCGGGGGCTTTGCAAGGGGGGGTTTGGGAGATGCTGCTCCCCTACCAGCCCCCCCTCCCCAGGCCTCCCCCTCGGGCCGGGGTGGGGGTGGGGGGGCTGTACCGACAGCACATCAGTCCCCAAAAGTCCCGTCAAGCTGACGCGCATCGTTCAAACCGCGCGTGGGTGGAGTGGTCGTGTGTGTGTGTGTGTGTGTGTGTGTGTGTGTGTGTGTGTGCCCACCCCGCTGCCCTGGGGGAGAGGGAGGCGCAGAGGATGGAGAGAAGGAGAGAGGGCAGGCGCGAGGGGCTCTCTCGCGAACCCGCAAAGTGCTTGGGGGTCTCCGGACCCTCGGAGCGAAGCTCGGCCCTGAGAGAAACTTCTTGCCCTGCCGCCCTGGGAGCGGGGAAGGATTTTCCAGCCAGGCGGGTCTCTGATAAGGCATTTTCATCTGGGAGTTGGAGCGAACGGTGTCAGAGAGAGAAGGGAGCAGATGGTGGCAGGTTAACACGAGGCAGCGAAGCCGAGGTGGTCCCAGCCGGACAAGCCCAGGGCAGAGGGAGGAGAGGACAGGAGGGCTTCGTCCTCGGCTCAGTTTATCTGTCGAACTGTCCCCCCGTATCCCACCCCCCCACCTCGAGTCCCTTCAAGCCTCTCTCCCTGGCTCGAGCCACCAGCACGGCGTGAAATACTGACGGTCGTTGGAGTGGCACATCCAGGCGCGCGGAGTGGCAGACAGGCACACGTTAAGAGGAGTTAAGACAAGAGTTGCTGTGAGCTTTGTACAGCGAGGAGCAGCTCCCGGCTGGAGTGTCCGAGGACTTGGGACGACAAAAATGCCACAGTGATCGGATCGGGCCAGGACGAGGGGGTGGGCAGGGGGGAGAGGGGAGGAGGGAGTCGCGTCCTGGCACCTATCGGCGGTAATGGTTGGGGGCATCTGCAAACATGTACTTGAGTCTGTAGGCTTCTGCGAGCAGGAGTCCAATTTCTTCGTTACCCCAGTGTATCGTGGGCAGGTTTTGTAACAACATCAGAAGGCCCTGAAAGAGGGGGGAGGTGCTTAGTTTGGGGTGGCTGGAGGCAGGGCAAAGATCCAGAGCAGGCTCGGGGCCGGCACAACCAGCGGCAGCAGCACTCAGGAACTTTCGTTCACCTCACTCGCAGGTCCCAAGGGCTCAGAGGCAGCACTGAGATGTGCTCGTGCATCTGGATCCGAATCAGTGAAGCACCTCAGGCGCCCCCGAACCTCTTGAGATGCTCCCACAGCGTTACAGCTGGACACCAGAAGGCAAACACAAAGGGACTTACCATGATCAAAGCTCGAGCCCAGGGAAGAGCTGCCCAACAGCTCGGTTCTGCCCTGAGCCCTGAGGCTCAGAAGGTACTTTTAGGCAAAGATCCTGAGACTGGATGATCTCAGAGCTAGCTTTGAGATGATGGTTGACCGTGTCCATGGTGGGCTCCCAACCAAAGCCATTCCCTCCCCTCTCCCCCCAGGGAATTACCCCCAGCCCCAAAGACTTACTTGGAAGTCTTCCTCGTCTAGGATCTCCTTCCGCCACTTGATCAAGAAGGCAGCGCAGACGTACAGGTGGAAATGTGAGAATCCTTCTGGCTCCGACTGCGGGCAGCAAATCTCTGCGTCAGCTCCTGCAGCTCAGCTGGGTCACGGCTTCCCCGGGCACAGACGTCTGGCTGGGCCACCCACCACCCAACTGCCTACAAATGTCCCAGGGCCACAGTGCTTTCCTTCCCTCACCTCCCCAGCTGCACGGTGCCGCCAGATCTCCATCCCGCCGCGCACAGGGAACTGGTCCCACAGTGACCAGCCAAGCAGGGAAGGCAGCGGGAGCCTGCGTACCTGGTAGGTGTCCCAGAGGCGGATGGTGCAGCGAAGAGGCAGCTCCCTCATAAGCAGATTGTTCATCCAGCGAAAGGCAAACTGCAGGTATTCGACCTCGTACTTCCTAAAGTGATTATGTACCTGCTCTGAAACAGCACATTTCACTTACACACCTGGCGACCAGGGTGCCCCAGCTCCCGCACACGGCGCTGCCCCCCAACGCGCCGGCTTTCACGCGCTTTCAGGCTGAGTCCTTGTTCTCCCAAACGCCTCCAACTCCTCACCCTGTGCTACCTGGACAGAAAAACCCTGTCCCCAGGGAGTTTGTGGCTGATATTACCCTGCCCTGCTTCCATATATGTTATATGCAAGTTGTCCACCTCCTACCCTTGCAGAGGCCTCCTGATGTTGTGACAAAAGAGCCTCCAACCTGCTCAGATCCCTCTGTCACCTACCATCGATCCGGCTGACGAGCTCCTCAAGGGCTTTGACTTTCTTCTGGATCCCTGGCTGTGCAAAAGTGTAGTTATCCTGTGGGGAGAGGCCACGAGTCAGAAGCAGCAGCTCTAACGACAGCTAGGAATGAGCAAAACCAGATCCCCAGGGAGCCGAGATCACCACGAGCACCATCATCTGCCTGCTGTGAAGTCCCTAGTCAGGACAGCGCCGGTTGGACAGCCACAGCGTCTTATTTCCCCAGGATTTTACCCACAGATTTAGCTCAGAGAAGTAGGAAAATCCCCCTAATGCTAGGACGTGCAGAGCGCTTGCCCAGACACAGAGAGGAGGTGACTGCACTGCTACCCCAGCAAGGGGAGAGAAACCTCGTGGCCCCAGAGGCTCACCTGTATCCCGTCCAGCAGCTTGCTCATGCACCAGAAGCTATCGGCTTCGATGCTCCGTAAAACATCCTGCGACAGGTTCGTCACATCAAAGTTCTCCACGTCCTCCTCTGCAAAACAGGGAGGGAAGAGCATCAGGAGGCTCACGGGACACACCGAGGGGCTTTATCAAGCCAAGGCAGGGCAAGAGGCACTACAAGGCTCCCTGCGTGATGCGAGTGGCCTGCCTGGCGCAGAGCACAGCACCCATGTGCTGACCTACTTCTCCAAGCCAGGCAAAAGGCAGAAGGACCCCAAAAGACTCAGCAGCCACGATCCAAACCCAGCCCAGCCACTCAGGGGACCGTGGGAGGGCTCCCACAGGGCTGCTGCTGCTGTCGTCCCTCTGGGGCGAGGGCTGTGCATGGACAAAGCTCCCGGCATACGGGGCTCCTCTTGCTGGAGCGCATCCCGCCCTGGGTGACAGCAAGTCGCTGGCAGCACCACAGGGAGAACTGGGAATCCCTCACTGCAGCCAGAAACCAGGGAAGGAAACGCTGCCCTTGGCCTGGGGCAGCACAAGGGAGCTCAGTTCCCACTCCCAGCCGCATTCATCAGCACCATCCCAGGGCTGCAACACAACAGAGGCACCCAAAAAGTGGCTGCTGACTCTGAGGACCCCCGAGGAAGAACTGCCAAAGCCTCAGAAACCACTGCGGGAGAGCAGGACTCTCGGGCACAGCTGCAAGGACCCAAGAGCGCACAAACATCTTCCTAGAGAGCAAAAAGGCCGAGTTATATCCAGCACAGAGCCTGGCAGCGTGGCCACACGACAGAGACACCGCTCAGCTTCACAGAGCTTTTCCTCCTCCTCAAGTCCGGCTGACAGGAGAGCTCCAGCAAACAGAAGCAGCCCCATGCACGGAAGAGCCTTGCTGCAGGGGAAGCAGAGATTTGTGCAAGCTTGTTTTTCAAATCCAGTGGACTAGGGGGTCTGAGAGCACAAAGGTTAGTGGCAGCTCTGTCCCCAGAGGGTACTCAGAGTACAAAAGGCTGCCCTTGCTTTTAAATGGGCTTACGGACCCCCAGGAAGGTCACGGGAGAGATCAGATGCCCAGAAGGTGGGAGAGTGGTGATGCTGGCTGAGTTTGGAGCAGAGATCGCCTGCTGCAGGCCAGGCCCACCTTAACCTGGAGGCTGTAGAAGGCAACAGGCACGGGAAGGGAGTGGAAGCTAGGGAATGGACAGTCAGGAGACACAGGGCTGGCCCTCCTGGCTTGGCTGACCCAGCGGCTTTTCTCCTCAGGAGGAGAGTGCCTGTCACGCCGCTAAATCAGATCAACAGATCCCAGAGCTAAACTGACCCATTTCCAAACCCAGAGGCTCAGAAACCCTAACAAGCATCTTTGATCTTGCTTGGAAAAGAGCAAGAGAGGGACAGGAGGGGGCTCGGGGCTGGAGCCGGGCCACCCTCTTGGCTCAGGTACGCCGCAGGGCAGCTGTCACAGGCTGCCAGTGCTCTGAAAACCGACGCTCGCAGACCCTGCCCACGGGAGGATGAGAAGTGCAGAGCCAGCAACTCCAACGCTGCTCCCACCTCTGGGGCAGGAGCTCAGCTCCGGAGCAAACTGCCACCGGGAGCTTTAGGGACAAGCATGGGCTTAACCCTGCATTAATGTGGCAACCTTGTGCTGCAGAAAGAGCAGCAAAGCTGCTTTCCAGCTGCAGGTCATCAGCCAAAACTGCCGGTTTCAGGCAATGAGAAATGCAGGCAAAATCTGATTAATACCCATCTCCTTCCCTAGACAACTGAGTAAGGAGGATGGGCACGCAAAAGAGTAGGACAGGGCCACACGTGTATGGCCAGGACTGGTGGGAGAGGCATGCTCAGCCATGCAGGGTTGAGCCTCATGCAGATCTCCCCGTGCAGCCCCAGGCATGAGGCCCGAGAGGGAGATGGGGATGTGGTGACCTGCCCGGGTGATGGGGAACACCCTGCTGCTCACACTGGTATAGGGACAAGAGGAGCAACCCTGCCAGCACCCCAGTGTCAAAGCAATACAGTAGCAGGAGATCCCCAGCACGAGCCAACACACATTGCAAGAAGCTTTGAAAAAAAAAAAAAAAAAAAATCCCAGGTCTCTGGAGTGTGTGGCACAGCACAAACATCTGCTCAGTGGCATCATTAGAGACACCGTGTGAAAAGGAGGGAGATACTCAACATATGGCTCTGACAGGGACTGAAAAGGAGCCAGCAGCGTGGTGACAGTCACCTGCAGCTGAGCTAGAGGCAGCCAGGACACTGCCAGCAGCGTCACAAGGTGCCCAGGGGCAGCTGGGGAAAGCAAAGTTCCTGTGAGTGACATTTTTGACAGAGCTCAGGGCAGACACAGGAGAAGGGACATCACAGTCCCACCTGAACCCCTGCCTCAAATGCCAGGCAGGACATAGCTTGGAGCAGATCAGAGGAGCCAGGGCTCCAGCCCCCCACATCCCTGCTTTCCATAGGGCAGCTTTAATGACTCCCCATATTCTGGCAGCTGGGGCTCAGTGCAGGACTAGATGCCTGGAGAGCAGCTAAACCCAGCCTCAGCTCACAGCTCTGCACAGTAACGGGCAAGTCTGCACGGCGTGCAGCCAGCACCAGGTCCAGGGCAAAGGCAGAGTTCAGGGCAAGCTGGGTCAGGCAGTGTGACTAGTAACACCCAGGCACAAGGCTCTCCTCCCCTTCATCCGAGCTCCACTTCTGCTCCTGCTTACAGGGAAACAGAGTCTTAATTTAGCCATGATTAGGTTTTAGTAACAAAGCCAGTTAGGAGCGAGCAAGACCAATACTTTCCATGGCACCGCTCCCCCTCTGCACACTTGGTGAAACGCCAAACGGGTCCCAAACCCAGGACAACCCCTTATGCAAGGCCTTGAATGAGGGATGAAAGCAGTGTCAGACGCCGAGATGGGCAGAGAGCACTGGGAGAGGGTGCAGGGGCCAGCACTGTCACTACCTGGGGACGCTGAGCTCATGTCCAAGCTCTGTCACTGCCATTTTAAATGAAAACACAAGCCAGGAGAGCTGGGAGTGACTCGAGAGGGGCTGCAGGCCCTGAGCTGGGAGGCAGTTTTAGCAGGACTGGCAGCTCAGCAGCCCTGTGCTTGCTGGGCCCTCTCTGGTCACCCAGAAAAAGGGGCACGCCGTTTCTTCTGGCAGGTGCCCCGATTCCTCGGACGCCAGACTGCCTCTCTCTACCCTCACCGCTCAGCTCTGCCTCCCCAGCGGCGCTGGCAGCCTGCGTCCATCCCAGCTGGAGCAGCAACAGCAGGCTCAGCTGCTCCTGCAGCCTCGACACCTCCCTCGAGCTCTTCCTGACAGCGGCACCGGCTGAAAACAAGCAGTGCTCAGCAGTCTGCGGCAGAAGCCATCGGCCAGCTGGGAGGAGGAACAGCTCCAGCTATGGAGCTGGCAGTGGCAGGGGCCCAAAGTGCCCGTGCTTGCTGCCAAATAGCCAAGGCAGCCCTGTTCATGCAGCAGGCAAGTAAAGCATCACAGGGGAAGGTGCTTGCCACGCTGAGGGAAAGGGGAAGCCACAGCAGTTAAATCTATTCCGTCAGCCAAGGGCTCACGGCAGCCTGCCCACCACCTGGAAGGAGGAGGAGTTTTGCATCCAGACTGGGTGCAAAGTAGAGGAAAAGCAACTGGTCCCAGCTGGCACTGGAGAATGGGGCAGAGGAGTTCAGACACGGGGACTGGAAGCCCTGGGGAAGAGCTGCTCCTCCCTGCTTCAGCCTAGGTGGTATTTTTTGGAGCCAAAGGGGCACACACACTGGATTCAAGGCATTTCTCGGAAAGAAGGGGGAAGCCTTTCAGTCAGGCTAGGGAAATGCGGGTTAATAATGGGGCTGTCCAGTTCCCAAAGCATCCCAGGGCAGTTAGAAGAAATAGCTTCCTGTGAATGTGTTTCACTCACTGGTCCTTCAGGACCCATAGAAGCATACACCCTTCCCTCCCCACACCTCTAGAGCCAGGATGGAAAGGCATCAAGTCAAAGACGCGGCAGTACGGCCAAACTGCTCTAACTACTACCTTGAGCAAGCTGTGCTTAACCCCTCTGCACACAAGGGTCTGGGAGTTTGCTGGGTTACTGCTGACTGACAGTTCATTGCTCACATCAACTTCAATGAAAGGAAGCTGTCAAATTGTTCCCTGAATGTGCTTGATAAGCTACAGACCATCCCCTATCCAAACCACCCACCTTTTCCCCGTGGACACATTCTAGCCCTTGGTGGGAAGCCAGACAAGCCCTGAGGGATGTTTTAGGCCTTGATCTAGTAACTGATATATAATGGAGAATGGAGACACTATCAACCAGACACATTAATCAGCTGATGAGCACCAAGGAGGGATTTTTAATTGATCTGTAGAAAAGTTGATTTGTTGTCTGCAAATGCAACGCCTGCCCAAAGCAGGGGATGATGGGTTAGAAGTCTACAATGAACGTAGAGACGGCAACCAGCCCATTATTGGAGGTGAAACTGCTTTATGAGAAGCCACTAGATTGAACAGAAGAAGACCAGGGTGTCAGCCTGACCTTGTGCTGCACAGCTAATCAAAGTCAACAGCTTGTGAACTCCCACCTCTGCCTGTCAGCTCTGAATCACACCCCCACCCTCCCCACACACACACCCCCACGGTCCCTGGAGAGCTGCAACGGTCCTGCTGAGACAAGCCCTTCAAAAGCTCTGACACAAACATCCCGGGGAAGACGGTGGGCAGCTGAGCCGAGGAGCCAGCTGGCAGCACAGTGGGTCCCTTCTAACATCTTGCAGTCAACAAAACACCCGCTCCGAAAGGAGAGCAGGGGCAGCAAACCCAAGAGGTTTCAGGATGGAGCCAGTGCTGGTGCCAATTTCCCAGAGCCAGCTTTCAAGGAAAGGCGAGGGAAACTTTTCCAGGCCAGTCATGCACACACCTTTGAATGTGGAAGCACCCTCAGGTGACCCTCAGGTGTACGAGCCCTTGGTGACTCTGTGGGCAAGGGCTGCCTGAGCCACACAGATTGTCTCCTGTTCCAAGGGGGATAGAGATTGAAGAATACAAGTAGAATTTCCTTTGACCAAGAGATTCCCCACAGAAAGGCGAGTTGTCCCTTGGCACATACTGCACAAAGATTATCAAACTGTGCAAGGCCTCTTTTGATTCTCCTGCTGCAAGGACTCGGGTGCAGTGTAGACTTGGTTGATCTCGGGATCCTGAGAATTAGTGATCCAACTGAGAGAGCCTTCAGACCTGCCCTGCACCAGCTCTTCAGGGGCCTGCCAGCAAAGGCAGCTGTAGGAAAGAGCCAATGCTCCAAACCAGAGACTGAAATCCTGTTGCAGAAGGGGCTACATGGCACTGAGCACTGCCAGTTCTTTCCCACTTACATTCAAGGAAATTACTGATCTTGTCCTTAAACTCTGACTGCTACACAGCCAGACCAGGGAGCAGGTAGCCATCGAGACAGCTTGTGACCTAAAGGCTGGCTTTGAATCCCAGGGTCTGGGGACAGAAGAGGGTGCATGGTATTGCTTGGCCAAATTCAACTCAACAGGTCTCACACGGAGGGCTTTTTCCTCCGACACAAGTTTCAGAGATAGCTGGAAACAGGAAAGTCACATTCAGAGTGCAGTCAGGGGTGAAAACAGCCCTGGAAGATGGTGAGAAGCATGACCCCAGCAAGAGGTGGACAAGTCTAACGCAGCATGAACTCCGCAGCCACATGCAGAGAGACTTGAGCCCCGACACCCAACATGGTAGAGGACTGCAAGAAGCCACACCAGGTACCCACGGGCAGCTCTTGATGCTTCAGACCAGCTCCCTTCTTGCACAGATCTTGCACTGTGCACAGCTCTGCTTCTAACCCAATAAACTGATCCTGAGCAATCAGCCTCTGCCAAGACTAAGCGCCATCAGTGCCGCTAAAGCAATAAGGCACAGGAGAAGCCGCTCAAAGGGAACCGGCTCAGATCTGACCCAAGAGGCTCTTGACCTCCCAGGAAAGGGAATTCCCTCCAGCTGGTAGCAGAGCCACATTTTATGCCTTCTCCTTCAGGCCACGAGGAGCAACAGCACTTCCTAGGGATCAATCCTGACCACACCGGCTACCACAGTGGAAACTGAGGTGGCTTACCTCTTCACAACACCCTCAGAAGCAGCAGATCACTACCAGCTTCCAAAGCCTCAGCTAGATAGTGGAAGGCTTCCACAGACTTCACCAAACTTTTGATCAGACCTTAAAAATATTTGTTCAACAGGATTTCCCTATTACTAACAGTTTTATAAATTCTTTTTTTTCTTCTACTTAGAGTGAAAACTAAGAGCCTTTAGGCATAGGGATTACTACATCCCAGCATTAACGTCAACCCCAAAACGCAGCTAGAGCTGGAGAAATAATAAAAATGCTATGGGTGGAAATGCCTTGATCTCCGTCTAAAAGCAACTGTCTAACAAAAAAGCCAAAAGCAGCAGGGAGATGTCAGCTTGCTTGCTAAAACTCTCAGCTTGAGAAACACACCTGTATCAGCAGCACGGGACAGGAATCTTTATTTAAATAGTTTATTTTACATTCTCAGCAGGGTCTCTTTATACTTCACTCAATCCTCCTAGAGTAAGAACTAGCTGCAAGCTCAAGCTTTGAGAGCAAGACCTTCCCCTCCCCCAACTCTGTATATCAAGGCTTTGCCTAAACTCCCTCAGCACCTAAAAGACCCCATTCTCCTCTAAGCTGTAAGGTTGTTAAGTACATTCAAATGCAAATCCAGCCTTAGCACTTCAACTTCCGTGGAGCTCAGCACGGTTATGAAACTGAAGTAAATTCAACCAGGCAGCACAGATACAGTAAGAGGTCAAGATGCATCTCCAGCCCGGTGCTGAAGGAAGAACACATCATCCCCTCCAGAAAGGCAAGCTTTTCTGATGCCAGCGCTTCACACTATTTCAAACACTGCGGTCCAGAGCCAGCACCATGCTTCAAACAGCAAAAGTCACTTACCAACATACTCAGAGAGGAACACAACAAAGAACGGAGTGACCAGGTCATTGATTCCCTGCACATAGCCGCTGGCTGGGTGTCGAATGGCCCAGATAAACAGGATTCTTTCAAAGATCTAGGGAAGAATGAGGGAAAGCAGGTACCTGCATTAGCCGTGCACAAAGGAGAGGCAGAAAAGCGTAACAGCTAAGCTGAGGGAGCGGAGATCATGCGCTAACAGGCTTTTCTGCAGCAATACGGGTAAGATAAGAAGCGTGCAAGTCCTAGGAGAGACTCCTGCATGATACAGAACCCCCACACAGGTCAGCCCACACTTCAGAGAACAAGGCAGCCCAGGCTCCTCCTCAAAGCCTCCATTTGAAGAAGTGCAGACCCAACTTTTCAAGATCCAGGTGGCCTAAGACCCTTCCACCCCTAGGACAGTGCTACTTATTAGCAGAGCAGCACGCCTTGCTGAGCATCATGTGGAAAGCTAAGGCTGTTATCAGCAGCGTGCTCCCAGCAAAACATCACAGGTCGGGATAGTTCCCAGCAACCAGTGTGTTATTTCCAGACTGCCCCAGCCCTGGGACACGATGCTCTGACACAGCACACACACACACCCCAAGGTTGTTTCTGAAGAGGACAGATGCTCACACCTCCTGGCCACCTCTCAAACCCATCCCTGCCAAGGTTTCTCACACACTGCTTCACACAAAAGAGGTTTCATAGCAAAACACAATTGATCTCCTGTTCTGGTTCACATTCCTTAAATTGGTCTCAGAACTAAAGCTTCAGGTCTCTTACCAACTCTTAGCTACATCTGGCCACAAACGAGCTGATCTCATAACCCCTGAGCTCCAAGTCCGATGTCTTTCAGAAAGACAGGACAAGACTGAACAGTTTCAGCAGGTATTTTCATCAGGAGCTGTCAGCCAGGGAAGTTTCCTTGCAAAGCTAACTCACTAGTGGCAGTAGCTGGTCTAACTCCACACACACCCCCCATGGAAAATGTGGGGCAGGAGCTTCTCTCCTCCTTACCTCCTGGACGAGCGGCTGCTGGAAGAGGGGGATGAGTGGGTTGGTCCTTGGAATGTCGATGTGGATCTGGAAGATACGAGTGGGTTACACACACCAGCTGCGCTTTCCAGGGGCACAGTAACACATCAACAGGCTAACAGAGGGGAATCCACCCCTCAGTGTCCCCCCAGGGGAGAGCTGCACTTGCTGGCAAGCACAAGGAGGGCTACAGATGATGGCTGCACCAAGAAAAATCATCCACAGTTTTATCTCCAGTCTTCTCTACTCAAGTGTGGGTAAGTGCCCAGAGCTGGGGTCTGAAATCTAGTTATTAGATCAATTTAGGGAAGGCTTAAACTAATACCTATAAGAAAACAGACAGAAACATGGTGCCCTGCCCCAAGCAGAAGACTCCTGATAGCTACAGCTAGAAGAAGTCCTAGCATGACCTCAATCACATGGACAAGCAGCAGCAAGAGGGAGGAAAGGGATATAACCAAGGCAGAAAGTCAGGCAACAGGCAGAGGGCTCGTACCTGTCGGTAGGTGTCTTGATGGTGTTCTTCATTCCGGGAATCATAATACTGCTGGATGAAGCCGAAGTACTCCTCCCGCTTGCGCTGCAAAGTCAGCTTTCTCCTCTCCATGTTTGCGGGGAGATAACCCTGTGGCAGGAAAACCTGTGTCAGGGCAGACCCTCTTCCCTGACCACAAACCATCCCCTGAAATCCTGCCAGAAGCATCAGGCTCAGAGACTCAAGAGCTGGGGAAAGAGACTTCATGGGATTTGAGTTTCCTAACCCCTGATGTCTTTACTGATGTTGGAGCAGCTCAACTTCATGGAATTCAGTTTCCCAGAGGGAACCACACATTCCCAGCACCAGTCTGGGCTTTATCCTGAAAGGATGTAGCAATCACACCCCCGACCAAAAAAAACCCCACAGCTCACCCGTAGGCTGGGCACAGATACAACATGAGCAAACCTGGTTATGGGACACATGAAGGTCTAGGAGTGCACGTCCCTGGTTCAGCACATTCCCCCCAGACTCCTGCGTCACAGCTCCAAGTACTCACTGAGAGGAGACGCCACGTCACGGGCCGGACCTCTCTGGGCACACCAGGCCAGCTGCATTTCCTCAGCTCATCTGCAAACGGACAGTGGTGGCAATGGATTAGATCCTAGGCACGTCCAGGCACCACTATACCTAGAAGGAGAGGAAAGCCCAGTCTGCTCCTGCAGGCTCTGGAGACACTGAGCCTCCAGGAAGGCTCCACATTAGCAATGACTGGGGATGTGGGTCTGCAGCAAGGGAAGCAGAGACTTTTTCAGCTCAGTCCGAGCACAGGACTGGTGGGGCTGCAGGGGCCCCAATCCTCCGGAGCCTCAGTTCTCACATGGAGACCAACAGTCCCCAGCGATCACAACCATCATTTGTGAGATGGAGAAAGACTGGAAACGGACAGGCAGCTGGTGGAAGACATAACCATCTGCCAGCAGAGCAGTCTGTGCAGCTATCCCACTTGGAGCAACTGCAGGTAGTCATTTTATCCACACTGGAGCAGACCTGATTGCAACCTGAAGCCGCCGGCAGGCCCCCTCTGCCTCCCCCTTCCCACCCGCAGGCACCCCCATTTTGCCACACTCACCCAGGTCCGTGTTGTGGCTGGAAAGGAGCTGCCGAAACTTCTCCAGGCGGGTTTTCTCCCTCACTGTCATGGGGGGAGCACCCGAAGCATTTTGGTCAGAGATTCGGGCGACGAGTGGAATGACGGGCCGAAGGGGAAGGGACTGCTGCTTCTGAAGGGGGGTCCGCACACAGGCCTCCTCTGCAGGGAGCAGGTGCTGCAGTGAGGTGGGGGAAGGAGACTGCACCTCTCCAACCCTACCTCGTTCTTCTGGCCACTGTCAGAGACCTGCCACTGCAGAGATAACCCCTCTCTCCCGCAGCCCCAGCAAACAGGGCATCACTGGCCCACTCCCACAGATCAGCTGGTTCACAGGCATCTGTTGTGGCTCTTCCAGCATTTCCCTGCCATTTCTCCTTTCCTTCCTGCCTCCTGCATCCAGACACCTGACTGCCAGTGGATCAGACTTGCCTCTTCACGTGGGAAGCCATGGGCAGACGGACACAGGAGATGAGGCAGAAGGAGCTGTGGGAATCCTACAAGAACTGACCTTCAGATAGATCCATTCTGCTCACCACTGATCTAAATAACGATCAAGCTAATTGCAAGTGCAGAGAGGAGGCGACGGGCTGTCAATGCCACCTGCTGGGTTACTTATGCAGCACAGGCAGCCTTCTGCCTGCAACAAGGGAGGGTGAGCAGGGACTGATGCTGCCCAGTTCTCTGCCCAAGCTGTTTCGACCCAGGGTCAACCAGACCTCATCCAGACCTTTATTAAGAGCAGTGCAGTGGGCCACAAATCACGCAGTGAGAGAAACCCCGAGCAAGGACTTAAATTTCCAAAATTTCTTAGCACCCAGAACCTCTGCGACTGACATGCCTGTATGCAGGATATTGAGCAACAGAGGAGACTGAAGCATTAAGGCCAGGCCTCTGAAAATGCCTCCTTGGAGTACAGGATACTACAAGGAGGTGAAAGCCCCTGCTGAGCTTACGGGCTGTGTCACAGCCTCTCGCCCGTAACATGCGAGTAGCGGCAAGAGGCTGAGTTCAGCAGTCAATCAGGAGAGCAGCAGAGCAGGAGGCTGCTCCTGAAGACGGCTCTTACCAGATGTCCTGGAGAGCTGAGCCTCGCTGCTGGACTTGATGACCTTGCAGTTGGTGGGCATGTCGCTGAGAGCGGACTGGGCCCGCTCAGGTTTTGCCCGCAGCTTGCTGTGGTTCTCCAGAACTTGGGCTGCCGTGGCCTTGGCCACTTTAGAGTTCAGAGTTTGCAAAGAAGAAGAGGAAGAAGAGAAGTCCTCATCTTCATCATCACCAATGTCCCAGGCATCACTGGTGTTGCGGGCAAACTCGTGAAAGCTGGAGGCCTTCTTGCTTTTCATAGGCAGCGCGTTGGCCTTGGTTCGGTCCTTGATGAAGCTGGGAGCCAGAGAGAAACAGTGTCAGAGCAATGCTGTCAGACAACTCCCTACGTCCCCACTCCAATCAGCCAGTCCCTTCTTCCAGTTGCCCCATTCCTCCTCCCAAACCCAAGGAATGTCTTAAGTCTCTCTGGGCTGCCCGCTGCTGGGAGACAAAGCCTGCGCTGGTATGATGGCAGGGCACGGAGGCCACAGTGCCAGCAGGCAGCTGGAGAGGTGCCAGGAGTCCCAGCTCAGAAGGGCAACGGGGAGAGACATAAGACTCCTCCAGCTCTGCCTCTCCCCACTCTAGAGAAAACTGGTAGATTGACACCCAAGAAATCTTGCGACCTGGGGAGAGGCATGTCAGAAGCTAGACGGAGACAGTCTGCGCTCGTGGATACTCCTGATACAGCTGTGACAGCTCCCAGCAGACAGACCAGCCTGGTGCTTTTCTCAGGCACAGGAGGAGCCTTTGCATTTACCCTTAAGCTACAGGAGTCAAAGTCCACCACCTGAAGCGTCACAGAAAAGGGGGAACCTTCACCGCTACACAGCACGAGATAGAGACAAGGAGGCAGTTCAGATCAGCCTTTTCCTGCCAGGAAGGGTGCTGCGGTTTTCCAGCCCAACAGCTGCCAGGCAGCTTTACTTCCCCTTCCCTTAATTCTTCTGTCTTCAAAAGGGAGCAGAGGGCTCAGACACCATTGCTAAAATACACTCCTGTCTCCTTTGATGTGGCTGGTACGATATGGATTTCTGGCCATAAAGGGCACCAGCAGATAAGCTTTCCCTGCAAGCTTCCACAGAGCTCAAGACAGCACTGCACAACACTGCTGCCCTTCTCTGCTGGAACATCACAGTGCCAGAGGATGCTGGAGATCGCTACCTACCGCAGGACTGAGACAAAAACCTGCAAAGCCTCATGGCCTGCGTCTCCAGAAGATAAACACTTACTTTTTGGTGAGCCGGGGATCCAGCGGAGGATGCTGTGCTCCATAGACAGGTTGAATGCTGCAGAAAGGGAAAAGATAAAAAAAGCCAATGCAAGAAGTCACAGAGCACCTGTGAATAATCTCCTCAGCCTAGACTGAGGTCACACTTCTTCCCTGTCGTCGGGAGCTGAATACAGAACAAAAGCAACTTCAATAACCTTCTGTCTTCAAACCCTTAGACCCAAAGTGCCACATTCAGCTGAAGAGTTGTTCTTTGCAGCAGCAAAGAGAAGCCTTGTTTTAACTCTCCAGTCTGAGCTGGGATTTGAGATCTGCTCTTTTCTGCACCACCCATTCACTCCGAGTGATTGTGTGTCTCAGTCCCCCTGCCTTACACACTGATGTTCATTCTCTTTTCCATCAAGGGGATTTCCAGGTTTGGGAATTCACGCTTCTGAGCCCTGTGGGACAGGGAAGGACTCTCGCCAGTGACACTGGGGCTCCTCTGCAACACACTTGAGGGTTTGAACCCCATGCAGTCCCTCAGGCTCATAGCCAACACTACAGCAAAGCAGCCTCTAGTACAGTACACAGTCTGACTCGGGTCCAGATCTCAGCTTAATCAACTACTTCCTATGTGGCCTGAAATGAGTCACCCCATCTCAGTCCCTCAGCTCCCTTCCCCATGGAATGGGACCAGTGAGACAGGGAGCCCGAGGGCTGCAGGCACTATATGGGGAGCATCACCTCAGAGAAGAGCTATTAGATGAGTGCTCATCACTAGTTTTACAGGCTCTGGACACATGACAGGGATCCTGAATTATTACCTCAATTGCGCTAACTATTCACAACCACCCCACCTTGAAAAACCATCTCTGGAAAACAAGTCCTCCCCATCCCCTGGTACACAGGATGGTCCCGCATCCCACTGTGGAGACGGGCTCATTCAGATCTGGCACACAAGGGACAGGCTCCTCTTGGGTCAACAGAGCTGGCCTGGTTTCCAGGAGCTGCAGATGGTGCCCGGCAGTAAAACGAGCAGAGCCCAGCTGTGTAGGAGGGGGGCTGGCAGCCTGGTGCAGCTGGAAAGCGTGCTGGAAACCAGTTGATGTTGGGGAGGCGGCAGCAACAGGCCCAGCTGGCAGGGGAGAGATGCAGAGATCCAGGGCAGAGGCTGGAAACAACACAGCACAGAAAGATCCTGGTGGTGAAGCCCAGCGAGGGGTGGGCTCGCTGCTGCAGCGGCCGCCCCTCGGGGCTGGAAGCGCTGAAAAGGCTCACTGTGTTTACCCACGAGCGATCAAGCCTAGGAAAGAGTTTGCTGACTAATTAGCATCTAGGAGTCAGGACAGCTATTAAGCAGAGGCACCCCCGTGGGTGGGCATAGCAAGCAGATTATCAGGAGTAAGAAAAACAACCCCTTCAGATCAATGCTGCTTCCCAGTGACTCATGGCAGCTCCTTGCAGAAGAGGAGTCGGCCGATACCCAGCGCCGAGCTCGCACCGTTTCGTGACAGCAGTCACAACACTGCTCCGCTCTGCGCAGGGACCCACACGCTGCTGCTGGGTGACCGTTTTGAATTCACGTGCAAAGGCCTGAGCTTCACAAGCCAAATGAACGATGCGAGTTAGAGATAGGGGAGGGGATGTGGCAGCCAGCTCTGGGTGAGGAAATCCTTTCCTGAGGCTCTGAAGCAACTGGCCAGTGCCTCCTCTGGCTAACTGCCGACACAATGGCAGAGGGTCCCACCTCCCAAGCAGCTCTTTTTAAAGAATTTGAACCCAGGCTCCCTCAAACAAAGCATCCCAAGCTGATCTAATTGCACAGCCCATCAGCCTGCGCTCCCACACAGGCGGCTGAAAATGACAGTCTCATTTCCAGCAGGCTACAGAGGCAGGGCTGAACACCACCATCCTGCATCAGTGAGCTCAAACTGCTGCATGAAGAAGGTTCTCCCCGTGTTTGTCCCATCTTTGCTGATTCTCTGCCCCATCCACCCGTGCAGGGGGTGCAACAGGAGGCGTGCAAATGCTCCAAGTTGTGCAACAGGTGACTTCTAAGATACACGAGCACTTGCGCAACTGTCAGACAGCAAATTTGCACCGTAGTATCCGTGGTACCCTCGATGTCTCATCCCACACCTTTAGCTCACGTCCTTGCAGCTGACTCCTAGCAGATCCTACAGCTCCACACCAAGGTGCATTATCACATCCTACTTCTAAAGCTGAGAAAATTGAGGCAGGGGAGTGATACTACCAAGTGATGCTCAGTAACTTTATTTACTCACTCTTGTCTGGTTTTCCCTGATGCACCTTGGCTAGATAAGTCTGCTGTCTCTAAGCTTAACTCCCCGTCTGAAGCTGTTTTTACCTGACTTTTGCACGGCCACAAAGCGCAGTGCAGGCACTACCTCTCAGCAAACACACCACTGGGTCAGGAGCTAAGACCTCAGTTGATGCTGTGCTCCCAAACTGACTGGGTGAGTCCCCTCTTCTGTCTCAGTTTAGTCTCTTTAGGACAGGCATTTCTGGTTACCCGTATGTTCAGTGTCTGGCACAACGGGTGACTGACAGCGTCTGGTACAACGGCTGTGGTATCTGCGTTACACCACTCATGAGGAGATCATCACAGGGTGTGGGTTATTGACACTGCAGCAGAAAGCTTATCCATGAAACCTCAGTGCCACTTTGGACACAGAACATATTTATTCCTAGCAGATTCTGTTTCTACACCTTTAAAACAGCATTTACATACCACTCACCAGGGCCTGGCTGCCCATCTCTCTAAAGAGCAGGAAATAAAACAACCCATGGCACAGGATAACACACCAGACCAACCTGTCAGCGCATCCCCAGAAAATTACTGGGCCGAGAATTCCCAATGGAAAAACCATGGGGCAGTACGGGGAGCATGAAACAACACTTACTAGTTCTGCCACCTTAAATCTGCAGGGGAAAAGCACCAACTAAAGGCTAATACAACTAAGTGATCAAATGCACAAAGTGTCACAGAAAAGAAGCTAACAGTCTCCAAATCCTCCTTCTGCCAGCTTGTCAGGGCAAAGAAAGGAGAGAGCCAAGAATCTGTACAGGAATAATCTCTCAAAGCTCAGACAAAAAAGAAGAAAAGGAGCTTCAAATCTAGTGACCACGGATGCAACCCGTCCCACCTTCATCCTTCATGTCTGTGTTGCCCAAAACCTGTCGGTACTGTCCCTGGAAACGACTGGCACGCAGGGTATTTCGAGGTGGTAGCAAGCCTCCTGGACAGCAGGATATTTGCCAAGCAGCCAGTTAGGAGCAGGGGAGAACTTTGCCAAAAACTTGACATTGGAGTGTATTGTCTAGGCAGGACCGGCTGCCTCCCAGACCGGTTCACCTGGTTTGAGCTTTCCAAGCTGAAGCTCAAAGTCACTCACTGCAGAAGAGAGATGCTGTCTTAGACCACCAGCTGGGAGCACGACTGTGACCTCTGGGTAAGGGATGGGAGCAATCAGGAGACAAAATGACCCAGGGAGAGCACAACATTTTCTTCCCCCAAGAGCAGAAGAGGAGGAACACGTAGTGCTCATTGCTTTCTCTTTGCTTGCCACAGGTCCGGATTATCCTGCCAACCTGAGGGAGCTGGTGCAGCGACAAAGAACCGAGTGAAAGCACATTAGAAAGAGAGATTTAACTGGCCTAGCAGGATTTAGAGCCAACTAAGCATTTCAGACTGCATCTGCACACCAGGAGGGGAAGGGCAGGGTTCAGATAAGGTAAATGAGAGCAAACACGAAGAGCACCAGACAGGACCAACACTTGTGAGAGATTTGGGTGCCCTCTCCCCATAGAAGCCTTGCTCCCAAGGCCTTGTAGGGAGCATCTCCTTCATCACCTCCAGCCTCTTCATCCTAAACACCACTGGAATCGGACATTTCACTTGTTTCTCCCATCCCTGGGTAAGTGCAGGTGTCTTGACAGGAACTGGGTCGTCACATCCAGAGGAACTGAAGCAGAAGAGGTGCACAAAGAGAGGCCCCCACGGTCCCTCCTATTAGAGGTGGGCCAGGAGTGACACCCCGCAGAGGAGAGGACAGTGGGGGGGCATGTGCATTGGCAGGGGCACCTGTTTGGGACAGAGTTGCTGTCACGCAAGGTGACATCTCTAAACGCTTCAGGAAGGGATGAAGTTTCTTCAATATCTGTGGAAAGGAGGATGGTACAGCCCTGGCTCCGAGGCCACCCCAGGGAGGCCTTCAAGGCCCTGACCCCCTCCACCCTGCTTCCCATGGGGCAGAAGGTGCACACAGGGGCCCCCACAGACCCCACCCTGCCCTACAGATAAGATCCTGGCGCTACCCTTGTCCCTTATACAAGGGGACTTCCTCCAGCAAAATTCCCCTGCCTCGTAGCCTGGGGTGCCCCTGGCATCCCCCCTTATTGCAGGGGCAAACCCCGGGGCCCCCAGCCAGGGAAGATACCCGTGGTACCCCACACCTTTGCAGGGGGGTACCCCTGGGCCCCCACACCCTTGCAAGGGGGTACCCCAGGACCCCCAGCCCCACAGCCAGAGAGGGTGCCCCTGACAGCCCCTTCCCAAGGCAGATAGACTGCTCCAGCTGACCTACCCAACGCCCCCCCAGCTGAGAAGGGAGACTGCGGCCCTTGCACCCCTTCATGGGAATATGGGGGGGGGGGGGGGGGGGGGGGGGCCGGTCCCGGCCGGGCCGGGCCGGGCCCGTCGCTCACCTGCCCGGCAGCTTGGCGCTCCGCTTCCAGAACTGCCTGCCGCTCTCGGCCGCCATAGCGGAAGGGAGGGGCGGGCCCGGCCGGCCAGCCAGCGAGCAAGCAAGCCCACCGGCCGGCCGGCCCCGCGGCGCGGCAGCGGAGCGCGGAGGAAGGCAGCGGCCCCCCCGCAGACCGCCTCACCGCCGCCCGCCCGCAGCCCCCGGCGGCGCCATCTTGGGCCCGGCCGGGGAGAGCGCCGCCATTGGCCGCTGTTGGGCAAGGCGTTATCGAGGAGCCAATCGTGAGCGGGAGGAGGGGGGGGTGACGTCGGGTGAGGGGGCGGGACCTGCAGGGCTGGAGGTGGGGCTGTGTGAGGCGGGACGGACCACCTGAGAGGGGGAGGAGGGGATAAACCATCCCACCTCGGGCGGGGGGAGGGTGAAGGAAACCACGAGCACTGAGGGGCATGGAGCGAGGCACGAAAACGGAGCTGAGGCGGCGATGCCTGCGTGAGCCGCGAAACAACGAAAACCCTGAAAAGGGGTGGGCGGGTAGGGTTAAATAACGCCCTGGGGGAGAGTCCACTCACAGGGCCGGGGGTTGACACGCCCGGCAAGCACCTGGGTGAAACCACCATCGGGAGAGGGCAGGGGGAAGCGGGTTAAACCACCCGCGGGGCCGCAGAGGGGGAGGCGATGGGCAGAACCATGCGCGGGGCGGGACACCCACACGCCGTGCGGTGGCAGAAGCTTGTGGCACCTCGGGGTGGCTCCGCCGCCAACCGCGGGTGTCACAGTCCCCTCAAGGATTCAAGGCCATTTGGGTCCATTTCCACCCACCATCCGAGCTCCGGTGCCAACCTGTCCCCTCATAACGACAATCGGGGTGAGGGAGTAGCCGCCATGATGGGGCGAGCTGTGAGGCGCAAGCAGTCGCCCCCTGAATAAATGGGGGTAAACTGAGGGAAAAAAAAAAAAAAAACAACCAACCAAAAAAAAAAAAAAACAACCAACGCACAGGCGTCAAAAAACCCACAAACTTTCCAGGTGACGTGGGACCCTGCCTGCCCACAGGGCACTGCCATCCTGAGGAGAAACCTCACCACAGGGATGTCCGGCAGCCACCGGGCCTCAGTGGTGCTGGGTGTGGGCAGAGCAGGACGGGGCCTCCTGTCACCAGTGTCCCCTGGGCTGTGGGGACATGGGGACCTCCCGCTCCTGAGGGAAACCTGCGATGGCTGCTGCTGAATTAGCAGCCACCTCTCAGGGTCAGGCTGCCGGCATGGCTGTTACCCCAAGGGTCAGTTCCTCACGAGGCACCTCAAGTTTTCCGCACTTGCAAGGGACAGGGCGATGGCAGGAGGGGAGCTGGGTGTCCCTCGGGGTGTCTCAGGCATTGGGGATCATCGGAAAAGGGATAATTATCATCATCAGCTCAGCCCCTTGGCTAGGGTGGACACACAGGGCTCCCGCCATCCCCTCAGGGTCGGGCCTGGCTTGGTGGGATCATGGCTCCTGCCAACTGAGGCTTGGAGAGCCTCGCAGGACACAGGAGCGTCGGGAGCACTCAAAAAAGGGAAGAAAAATTTAAAAGCAGACGCATTTCTGCAAAACCAGCCTGTTTTGGGAGGACGGGGGCTGACAGCAGAGGGCGGCACAGGCTTGTTACTGGCACCTCAGCACAGGGCCTGGCCTGGCACCTGGGTGCTTCACCCAGACCCAGCCTGTTTTTGCTCTTTCCCTCGCCATCACCTGCTGCTTGGGGTACAGGGAGATATTTCGGGCGGGCAGAGTGAACCCAAGACCGTGGCAGCCAGCCCAGGATCTCTGACAGCTTTCAATTTTGAACGAGAATGAAAACTGAGAGAGAGGACTCAGTTCTTTTTCCCACCCCAAAGCTGAAATGGAGAAAAGAAACTTAAGAGCTGGCAAAAATAGAACATTTCGAGTTACCCAGCTGCAGGGAGATCACTGCCCTCCTGGTCAGGAAGTGCTGTGTTGCACTAGCAAAGTTTCCAGAAAGGAGCTGGCCCATCCAGGGTGGAAATGCCTCTCCTTCCACCCAGAGTTTAAATCCTGTGCGCTACAAAGTGCGACAAACAGGGTTATGGCAAATGATTTCATCCCGTAACAGGACAGCAAACTCTGAGAAATAGAAACCATCCCCCATCAGAGTATAGCCTGTCCATCTGTCCTGGAGTCATGGCAATTCACACATCATCTTCTCCTGATTTGTTTATTGGCTTTGTCAAAGACTTTGTTTGGAAACACCCTGCCAGAGCATCAGGAGAATGACCCCTCCGCCCTGGCAAGGGAAGGTGGCTCATTGTCTCCGCTCTGCCCGTGCCCTGCTCCTCTCCCCAGAAGGAGAGAAAACCCACCCAAAGGAGGGCGGAAAAGGACTGAAATCCAAGTCCTCAGCATCCACAGCTATGCATCGATGGCTGGTGTTGGTCCCAGACTGGGCCAAACTGAGCCAAATCCACGTGCTTTGGGGGAGGATCAACACACGCCCATGCATCTGTGCAGAGCCAGGCACACACACAGGGATGCTACAGCGAGTGATTTGCTAAGAGTAGTAGCCTGGCACTGAGATTACGGGTGCCGTGGCACATCCGTGCTGCACGGTTGGCAGCACGGGGGCGGTTTCCGTTGGGGTCGGTACCGATGGCTTACGAGGCCGCGCGCGGGTGCCGGGGGGCCCAGCACTGCCTGCGCATTTTGGGGAGCGGGGCGGTAAGATGAAGACTTTCGGCAGGGGTTGACCTGAAATGACATTTTACCACTTCTGTTTTTCTCACAGCTTTCGCAGTAGGGCGAGATCTCTGTCCCTGCAACCCCTTCAAATGCACAAGCGTGCCTGTATGTCATTTCAGGTTAGCTGAAGTGGCTGCTTCAATTTGAAACAGGAGCTGTTGTTCCATTTTTTGGGTTGCTTAACCCCCTCCTAACTGTAATAAACACGGTGATTAAGGACACAAAAATATTACCGTGGAGGAAGGGGACCAAAAGCTTGGAAAAGAATGAAAGAAACTCCGACTACCCCTTTTCAGAATATGTTTCTTTAGCTGAAACTGCTAAATTTGACTCAACTTTACACACTGGAAAGGTTTTGCGGTTGGTTTTGTTTTTTGGTTTTGGGTTTGGTTGTTGTTTTTTTTTTTTTACAGTGAATAGAGTGTTTTTTTCCTCATAAAAACCCCCACCAACTCTCAGGCCGAGTGATGCAGTTTCGATGTGTCACGAAAGCAGGGTTAGCGCAGATCACGCTCAGGAAGGTTGATGTAAACTCCAAAACATGAGACTGGTCTCAAGCAGGGCTCCAGGTGCCTGATACCAGCACCTGGCCACCCTTGCCATCACAGCATGGGTTTTGGTTTTTTTTTTTTTGTTTTTTTTTCCCGCAAAGGAGGTTGGGGAAGGGACATGCTTCACCCTGAGAAGGGTGCAGGACTTTGGTCTCAACCCCTGGAGAACTAAACGCCCTGTCCGGGGGCCATGGGGACTTCAGGGGTTTAGCTCCTTTGTGGCCAGTCCCATCCTGAGGAGGGGTAGGTCAGGGAAAGGCAGGCAGACCCAAGCTCCACCACAAAAGATCTTCAGTGAGTTGGGGCACCGGGCCTCAGTTTCCCCACAGGCCCTGTGGAGATAATGCTGTTGCCACACAGGCCATCGGCAAAAAGCATTTGGAGGCCGACTGCCACCAGGATTCATTACAAGGGAGCCAGAGCCCTGGGACACCTGGTTTGCTGATAAGTCACCTCATCCTAAGGCAGGTGTTTAAAATAGCTCCTGTGACTCACTGTGCCGAAAAGGGCCAAAGGGTTTCAGACGCTGCCTCGGGGACAGCGGGATGTTTTCCTTGCGACAGGACATGGGGTGAGAGTCTCCAGCTCTTCGGGTCCCTGCGGCGAGCCTGGCCCCCGCCGCTCCCCAGGTGGCTTTTCTCCTCAGTGCTCGTCTGTGTTTTTCCAGCCATAGAAGACATTTGGCTGTTGCTCATCTCTTACTCCCAGAAAGAGACGTGCAAAATAGAAATGTTGCTGTGGCTCCAGGCTCCCCTGGCCAGTCCTTCCCGCATCGCCAGGCACCTTAGCTGGGGATAGACGTGTACAGGAAGCCACAAGTGTGATGAGTGTTGGCCCTTTGCAAGTCCTCAGTCATCCATAGGACTCCATCCAGTGCTCCAATGGTCTGAAATCTCATCCTGATCCTGCTTCACTGTTTTTCTTCTGCTTTCCAAATCGCGGGTGCTTCCGCTGCTGAGTAATAAGAAGTTCTGAAATGAAGGTGGGAGAGCGACGCTGGCTCCGAATAGCTTCCTGCTGGAAAACTACTGTATCTTCCTCCTCTCCTATCATAGCTGATAGCCCCAAAGGGCAGCGAACATCTCCCCATCAAGGAGAAATGAGGGGCGAAAAGGTCTTTTCCTCTCCTCCAGCTTGTGTGCAGTCCCTGTGCCACCATGCGATGGTGATGGGCAGCATGGAGGGAAGCATCGGCTGCCCATCTTCAGGTCTCCCATCACATCTACCGTGGTCCCTTCCCCGTGGCAGGGGCCTGGGACATGAATTTGGTGGCTTTTGGCCTCGTGAAGGCATTACTGCAGGGGAAGGCTGGTGCACAGGGATCAAACGCGCACCGATTCTTTGCCAGCACCCAAACCTCAGATACACCCAGTCACCCTGGCAGGACAAAACGGTACACGGGCAGCAAGATCTTGCTGGGGGACACGATGGCACCGTTCCCCTCCTGCAGCACAGGCCCAGCGGGGACAAAATCATCAGCAACAGGCGGAAACAAAGTGACTATCAGCACCCCAGCCCCGCGCCGGACCCGCTCAGCCTTTCTGCGGCGAGTTTTCTAAGAAACACGGCAGCAGTTAGCGAGCGTTTACGGGAAGGGTGGGCCAAACTCAGCCTGCAGCCGGGGCAGCCGCGATAGCATTTTCGGTGGTGCCGGGGGGGACGGTGGCCACCCGAGGGGCTTGGGCTCCTCACGGTAGCAGGTGGGGAGGTTTGCTTTCGTGTAAGAGCAGCTTCCCGGATGGTCTGGGGGAAAAGCGAGTGAGAGAGGAGGTTAAATACAAACCACATCTCAAAATAGGCCTAAACTTTGAAGACGTTTGGAGCTGCGCTTCCTGCTTCTAGCAGCTCTGAGGAGATGAAAGATGCAGCTGAGTTAAAAAAAAAAAAAAAAAAAGCAAGCAAAACAAACAGAGTTAACACTTTCTGCTGAAGGCAGAGGCACAGCAGTGACACAGCACAGCAGGTCACCCCGCGAGGCTGGGACATGGCTCCAGGACCCCCCACCCCATTGCCTCGCATAGCAAGCCCATGGCTCAGAGAGCGGTGCTGGCAAGCCCGGGGTGAGTTGGGGAAAGGGACAGCTGCCTGGGCATGGGGGGGTTTTAAGCAAGAAAACCCTGGGGCAAAGGAAAGGATGGTCCTGTTGTGTCAGATCTGGCTGGGGGACATGCAAAATAACCTGCAGAAAGGGAAACGTGCCCCTTCCTTGGAGTAGATGTACAGCCCTGTGTGTATGCAGCAGCAGGTGCTCCGTGAGGTCAAGCAGGAACAAGGCTTCAAAATTCAGCATGTTAATTTAAAAAACAAACAAAAAAACCAACCAACCAAACAAACAAAAAAAAAAAACAAACAAACCAAAAAACATCTCAAGCAAAAAAACCAAACCAACACCCCTGTAGCCGAAGTGCTGCAGAGCTGGGAAGCGGGGTTTGACAGTTTGGAGGGTAAAAGCTCGAGCGAAGCGTTACCGCTGCTGACTGATAGCGACCAACTTCTCGTAATCCGAAGATCGACTTCCTCTCACTCCGCGTTCGCCGCAGCCGAGCTGGAGGTGGGGACAGCCCGCCGGCGGCTTTCTTCACCCACCGGCACCCGGCATGCAACACCCGCTCCGCGCCAACAGAGCCGGAGCAACAGGATCTGCCTTACCAAAATTTAATTTGGCTGACAACATCCGGCGTTTTGCAAGGTTGCTTTGATGTTTGTTTACTTGCACGTCCCCAGCACATGCTCCGCACCAGCCTGCGGATGAATGGAAACGAAAAGGGCTCCACACCCCTTTGATCTCTCCCAGGAGACCTGCCAGGAGCAGTCGGCGCTGGAAACACCCCGCAGAGGGATGGATCCAGCCTTCCCCGTGGTGCTTTCAGCTGGCTGGTCCTGGTTAATGCCGCTTGACAAGCCTTTGGGTGGAACCTTCGGGGTTAGTCTCGGCTGGAGACAAACCAGTGGTCCCCACAGTAGCCACGCCATGTCACCAATACCCTGCACGCTCGCAGCATCCTTCATCCCGCCCCGCAATAAAGGGATGTCTCCATCACGTCAAGTGGTTTGTTTTTATTTAAAACCGCATAAAAAAAATAAGATTTCTGAATTCCCCTGTACAATATTAACTATTAAGAAAAAAACCCGCCGGCTACACACTTGGTTACATGTAAAGACTCGACAGCGCGGACAGCCCGGGCCGGCTCCCCCCTCCCCAGCCCCAAACAAGACACCCGTGGGGAAAACCAAAACTAATCTGCAAACTGAGATCTGCACGTGGCAAGGAAACAACAGCAACCAGAACTATGTACACAGACAGCTGGGGAGCAGGCAGCCGCTCCGCACCTCCGCCAGACATCCGACAGAAACACTACGGGCCCGGGGATGGACACAGGACAGACACGGAGGGAAGACCCGAATGGAAAACCGGGGGATCAGCAGCTGTAGAAGCAAGGCGTGGGTTGGAAACCCACGTGAATTATAAATAAATAAATAAGTTATCCTACCGGCTAGAACTCTGTCTTTAAAAAACAAATTCATGAAAATAAATTAAAAACAAAAACTGGAAGAAAAAAAAAAAAAAAGGAAAAAAGAAAAATGTTATCACTATTAACAACTGTACATCAAGCTTTGCTCCTATATAACTTTGAACACATTTACAGCTCTGTTGGTTTGCATTGTTTGTGCATTCGTGAGGGCACAGGGAAGCAAAGAAACCCAGAAAATCCACGCGAGATGGAGGCACAGGAGGCGAGGCATCGCCCGCTCGGCTCCCAAGTGTCTTCTGACCTGTTTTCTTTTTGAAAAGGGAAAAGGAACTTATATACCCAGGCGAGTCTTGGAAAAGCAGCAGTGTAGGAAAATTCAAGTATTTCCTCCAGCACAGCCCAGATCACAACTGAAGGCACTCGAGCACGGTGACAGCGGAGAAGAGACAGCCATTCAGCCGTGGTACCTGCCCTCCCCCCCAAAACCAGTTTTTCCCCCGTTTAAGCTTTTCTTGCAATAAGGTCTCCAATCCTCTCGCAGTCCCGAATTCAGCAGGTCAGGAAGACACTTGGGAGTCGCCAAAACCAGAACCAAAACAACAACAAAAAAAAAAAGTTCCTGGCAAAACCAGCAAATGAGACAGGGTCACCGAGATGGAGTCCAGGACAGCTGGGCTGGATGGTGGCCACCAGCACTTGGAGGACCAGGTCTCCAGCCCAGCCCCAGGACAAGATGTGCGTGTTCCCATCTGATGATCCCTGCTCAGTGCTACAGTCACGAGGAAAGTCTGGGTTTCTTTGCTTCTTACAGCCAGGAGATGCGTGGAGCTGTTACTTGCCAGGCTCCTGGATCAAACTGTGCAGGTGGATCTCTGCCGTCTCCTGGGGCAGGTGAATGCCTTGCAGCCAAGAATGGTTGAAAATGTCTTCCAGAGACGGCCTGTCTGAGGGGCGCATGGACAGACACCACCTGATGAGCTGCTGGCACTCTGGGGAGAGAAACCAGAAACCGCTGGTCAGTCAGAGAAGGCTCCTGTCCACGTTGCAGCACTGTCCGCAGTGTCCAGGCTGCGCTCCAAGCTACACCCAAACCTCCCAACCCACGATCCGTTTTGGAGAACGGGATGGCAGGACGTGTGCCACCTCCTCGCGCTAACCACAGGAGATCAACCTCCTCCACAGCCGTAAGAGCGGGATGCTCACGTGCCTGGTGCCACCTCCCAAACTCGTCGCCTCCCACGCGCCCCAAAGCCAGGTACCCACCTCGAGAAACCTGCCGCTGGAAAAAGAGCTGGCCCCGGATGATGTCCTCGTCCTGCTCGAAGGGGACGTCCCCGCAGACCATGTCGTAGAGCAGAACGCCCAGGGACCAGATCGTTGCTGAACGGCCATGGTAGCGGTGGTAGCGGATCCACTCCGGTGGGCTGTACACCCGCGTTCCTGCGGGAGACAGGCGGAGCGCGTCAGGCGGATGCTGCCCACTCGCAGAGCCTCGCCTGAGCATCCTCGGGGATGCGGGGGCTGCACCAGCGGCGGGACACACACACACACACACACACACAGCGTGACCTGCCACCCCCTTGCCAGCACGTGACTCTTGTTTACAAACTTTGGGTTGTAAAAAAAAAAAAAAAAAAAAAAAAATGCAAAGCCACCAGTGCCGGAAGAGGGCAGCATGGGCCCGGGGAAGGCCCAACCGTTACATGCAAAAAAAAAAAAAAAAAATACAAACCACCCCAAACCCACGGGTGGGGAAAAACCACGCCTTTCCCCCCTGCCTTGGCCAAAAAAAAAAAAAAAAAAAAAAAAAAGCCAAGGCAAACAAGGGGAGTGGAGCAGCCCAAGCCCTTCCGCACCTGCAAAACCAAACCGGCCAGCGTTGGGGTTTTGCAACAACACCCCCCCTTTACCCTTCCCCCCGCCTCCCCGCTACCCCCACGGGTGTTTGTTTTTGTGGGGCTGGCCCCCCCCACCCCAGCCCCGGGCAGGGTGGGTGGCAGAGGCTGGGAGCCAGCTCCCGTTTCACAACATCCGCCCCGTGCCTAAAAGCGACTTGGCAGCCGGCTGAATAATTAATTTCCCCCCCCCCCCCCCCCCCAGTAAAAGAGGGGAACCTCCAGTGCCCGGCCAGGCTGGGCCGTGCAATGCCCAGTGCCAGGAGCTGGGTGCAGGCTCACCGTCAAATTCGGTGTAGACCGTGTCCTTGAGGAAGGTGCCGGAGCCGAAGTCGATGAGCTTGAGCTCACCGGTGGCGAGGTCGACGATGATGTTCTCGTCCTTGATGTCACGGTGCAGGACGCCGCAGTTGTTGCAGTGCCGCACGGCCTCCAGCACCTGACGGAAAAGCCCCCTCGCCAGCTCCTCGGACAGGGATCCCCTCTCGGTGATGAAATCGAAGAGATCCTGTGACAGCTCCGGACGCTCCAGCACCAGCACGAAGCTGTCGGGCAGCTCGAACCAGTCGAGGAGGTGGATGACGCCGCGGAAGCCGGAGCCCACCTTGTTCAGGAGCACGATCTCCATCGGCACGCGGGTGCCGTTGGGCTGCGGGGGGGGACGACACACACCACGATGCCATCAGCAGGATTGGTGCTGCGCCAGGGATCCGGTACCCCCCACCCGGGAAGCTCCGGTGCCTGGACATCCCCCCTGCCAAGGGGATGCTCCGGTGCCCCCCTGCTCAGCCCCACTGGTGCCTGGACATCCCCCCTGCCACGGGGATGCTCCGGTGCCCCCCTGCTCAGCCCCACTGGTGCTGGGCATCCCCCCTGCCACGGGGATGCTCCGGTGCCCCCCTGCTCAGCCCCACTGGTGCCTGGACATCCCCCCTGCCACGGGGATGCTCCGGTGCCCCTCTGCTCAGCCCCACTGGTGCTGGGCATCCCCTGCTCAGCCCCACTGGTGCTGGGCATGCCCCCTGCCACGGGGATGCTCCGGTGCCCCCCTGCTCAGCCCCACCAGTACCTGGGGCTCCCCCCTGCCACGGGGATGCTCCGGTGCCCCCCTGCTCAGCCCCACCAGTACCTGGGGCTCCCCCCTGCCACGGGGATGCTCCGGTGTCCCCCTGCTCAGCCCCACTGGTGCCGGGCATCCCCCCCACTCGGGATGCTTCGCGTCCCCCGGTGACCCCACACCCGCTCCCCCCGCGGTGTCCCCGTTTCCACCCTCCCAGGCCGCGGCATATCTCCCCCCCCCCCCCCTTCTCCCCGTGATGCCCCGGTTTCTCCCGGTAGCCCGGGTCACTCACCAGCTCGCCCCACTCGGAGATGCGTTCCCGGGCCACGTGTTTGATGGCCACCTGCAAGCCAAAGGAGCGGCGGGCTGAGCACGCCGCCCGCCCCGCCGCCTCCCCCCCCCCCCCTCCTCCTCCTCCTCCTCCTCCTCCGCCCCGCCGCCGTCCCCGCCACTTACCGGGGTGCTGTCGGAGAGGCGGATTCCCGAGTAAACCGAGCCGAAGCCGCCGCTCCCCAGCAGCGGGCCCACCTGGTACAGCTTCTCCAGCGGCTCCTTCTCCTTCCCTGCGGGCGACACCGGGCCGTCACCGCTCCGCCCGGGGGCCCCAACCGCCCCCCAACCGAACCGGGCCGAAGCAAAACCGGTCCCGAGCTCTTTATACCTGGTTGTAGTTTAGCGGCGTGCAGCTCCCCACCGGTCCCGGAACGTAGATGGGCCAACGAGTTAATTTTCGAGAGCAGCATCCCGGCCCCCTCGCCCGATTCCGGGGCCGGACTCGGCACCTCCCGTACCGGACCGGGCACCGGCGGCTCGGTTCCGGCGGTCGGGTTGCCGAGCGGCTGAGGTCGGGCGGGGGAGCCCGGAGAGGAGGAGGAGGAGGAGGAGGAGGAGGAGGAGGAGGAGGAGGGGACGAAGGAGGAGACGGAGGCGGTAGCTCGGCGGGGCGGGAGCGGCCGCGGCGCGGCTCCTCCACGCAGCGCCCGGCTCCCGTGTGGCGCGGCGGCCCCCGGCCCGCCCCGGGAGTAGCCGGGGCCGGGGGTGGGTCAGGGAGAGCCAGGAGGCGGGGCTACCGCGCCAGGCCCAACCGCACTGGCCCGCCCAGCGGCGCCAAAGCCAATAGGGGGAGACGCGCAGGGAGGAGAGAGCGCGGCGGGGCACGACGTGGCGGGAAGGAAAAGGCGCCAAAGGCGCGCGGGGGGTGGGGGGTGTCGCCGCCGTCTTGGCGGGTTTAAGGTGGGGAGCGAGTGGGAATGAGGGCGGGGGTCGCGCGAGGGAAAAGGACGGAGCGATCGCGGAGAGACGCCGCTGCGGGGCCGCCCGCCCGCGTCCGCGTTCCCAGGGGGAGTCCCGCCGCGTCCCGCGGTTGCCAGGGCTTTGACAGAACGTTAAACGGGCACAAAGCGCGGGGCGGGGGGCGGGGGGCGGGGAACCGGCCTGAGCGGCGGAGAGGGGACACGGGGGACACGCCACCCCCGGGATCGGGCTCGCCGCGGCCGTGGACATGCTGCCTGCTCTCCCATCCGCCCGGCTGGGAGTCACGGAGGCCCTCTTCATCGCGCATCCACGCGAAAATCCCAACTTTTTTTTTTTTTTTTTTTTAAAAAAAAAAAACTTAGTCTTCACTTTATCACTTTTTCTCTGCAATCTCACAACTTCCCGGTGGTGCTTGGCATCCCCTGGGCCCCATCCCACCCGCTCGCCCTGCGCTGCTGTTACTTCACCGCGGGCAAACCGCTGCCTGAACTTTTCCCTTTTCTAGTAAAAGTGGTGATTCCAGCTGGGGACTCTGGACTAACAACCCTTTTTAAATTTTTTTTTTCCACAGAAGTCACTGGCTGAGATGCTTTCCCGAGTTCCAGAGATAAGATAAATAATTTACTGGATGGAGGTCTCTGATTACTCACTCTATTAGCATTTAGAGCAAAGAGCTCCAGCCACCGGGAGCTGAATTATTCCAGACGAAGCCCATCTGGGCTCCCGCGCCTGAGCAAGACCAAGGAGTTCCCAGCATCCCACACATACTTGTGGGATGAATTGCTTAAAATCGAATGGGCTTTACTGGAAATGCTAGTGAGCGCCCGGCTCCTTCAGTATTTCTTAAAAAAAATAATAATAATAAAACATAACCAAAATGCAAACCCTGAAGTCTACAGAGCTGTGGCTCAGCCCTCGCGCCGGCCGGGAAGGGCTCACCACCACCGTTGCCTCTTTTAGATTTACCAAGAACGCAGCACATCCTCTTTCAGGGCCTGAGACAACTAAAACCCTAAAAACTGGAAGACCTACATTGTTTTTTACCCAGAAGGTGACATTTTTATTTGAGGAAAAGTGTGGAGAATCTGACGCAGCAGCCATCATCCTTTTTTTTTTTTTTTTGTGTTTGTTTGTTTGTTAATTATTTTAAAATATATTATTGCTACTTGGGGTGATGCAAGCTGAGGGTGGAGAGGGGCGGGCAGCGCCTTTCTCTTGCCTTATTCCCACCCGACGCCTGGGCATTTTTGGGCCAACTGGTTCTGCCAGTCAGTGCTCAGCCATGGGACGAGGTGACTCAGCATCTGGCCCCAAACTCATTATCAAATTCTTTGCTGGGATGATGAAAGGTACCGAAGGGGCTGCCCTGGAAACCCAGGCTCTTTATTGACAAACAAAGCTCACCCCGGGAGCGGCAGGGCTTTCCTGGGGGCTGCCTTCCCCTGACGACCTTGGGAGGTGCAACCTTCTTCCTCGCTCTGCCCCAACCTGCTAATTAACTGTCGAAGGGAGCAGCGTGTCTTGCAACCTGGATGATCTGGGGCCAAATCATCCCTTGTGCGTAAACCTGCCCGACTGCTAATTTCCCCAGGGGACTGAATCAGCGGCCGCCTCTTCCTGCCGGCGCTGAGAGGGGTTGCATCCCCTCTGGGTTGGGGAAACCCCCCCCCCCCCCCTCCGTCTTGGAGGTGGTGGGGAGACATTTCTCCGTGCCCCAGCTGCACGGGGATGCGTCCCCATTTCCTGACTATATCCATCTTTTTTCCAGACTAACCCACCCAGATGCATCCCTGCTCCCCAAATGACCCCAAAGCAGGGCTGGGAGCCACCTCTTCCCCCCTCCCTCCCCCCAGCCTATCCCACATACCCACCTTTCCCCTGCCAGCCCGGGCGAGGCCACCGGGATGTGTCAGACATTCAAGCCAACATGAAACAAACCCCATCCTGCTTTGGCCTCATCCGTAGGGATCACCTCTTTTTTCCCAACCCTCTTCCTCTGGGATGAAAGTCGCCGAGGAGGGAGGGTGCAGCAGAGCACCCCACATCTTTTTGCACGCCTTGCACATGTGTGGACACACGGATGGCCAAGCAGGACTGCGGGTCCAGCCCCGACCAGGCAGCAGCATCCCTGACCCCGGCTGCCTCTTTCCACCCCTGGGTCAAACCCAACGCTGGATGTGAGTCCCCGGGGAGCAGTTTGCAGCTCAGAGGAGATTGCGCGGGGCTTGCAAGGAGGGAAAACCCAAGCAGGCCCATGCCTGGGGAGAAGCAGGACCCCAGTGTGGCACAGGGAGCCGGTGGCAGGTCTGCGGGAATGGAGCTCCCAGCAGACATCAAAAGATCAGTTCTCAGCCCTGCAAACAATCCCAGCAGCTTTCGGGCTCTTCAGCGGCATTCCAGTCTAACCGGGGCTGCCTTGCATGATAATCAGGCTTAATTACTGCTTTATCGCTTGATTGCTATGCTGGGCCCTTGGAGCTGCAGTGTTGCTTTCGCAGTTTACTTTTCGTATTTCCTCCCCCTCACCTTCCCTGCCAGCACAATTAGTAAATAGATGAAAATGGGGAGGGCCAGGGTGATACCCAGGGCAGAGAGAAGGGTGATTTGCTGCCCTGTAGTCCCTGGGGTGTAGAGAGAGTGGACTCGCAGCCCGTGGAGGGTTAAAATCGAGGTTTCCACTGGTGTCCTGCAGACAAAATAGCAAGGTCAGCGCCAAGCCAGGAGCACAACTCTATATCAGCCCCACGAGCATCCCCCTCCGGAGGGGACAGCATCCCTGGAGGAGGGAGGGGAGGACTGCAGGGCAATTAAAGCTGTGACACAGAAAGGCTGTGGTTTTCCTAGCACGAGCTTTGAGTCACTGCGTGACCTTGGCTGTGTCTGCCCGTGGCTCCCTCCGCTCCGGCTCAGTTGCCCGTAGAACCGGCTGGCCCAGGGCGTGGGGTGAAGCGGCAGCACTGACCTGCTGGTCCTCGGGGCAGGGGGGGGTGGAAAGTGTGAAACCTTCCTCAGTTGGGCCAGCAAAGATGCTCCCACCTACACGCAGTGAACAATCCCTGGTGAGGAAGGGGGTGCTGCCCTCGGCCAGGCAGTGGGTGCCATGGGTGGGACACCCCCAGTGCGCCGTCACCCGCTTGAAGTCACCTCTACGGCAGCAAAAATGTGCCCTGGGGTCTCACTGGTGACTCTGAAAAATGCAGTAGAATGCGTGTGCATCCCCCAGCATCGTCGCGGTGCAGGTGATGGGCATCGCCGTGCGGGATGGGACCGATCCTGCGGTGCACGGAGGCTCCGGGGGGGGGCTGCAGAGGTGCTGGACTGTCCCCCCCCCCAGCCGTGGGTTGGCGTCGGGGATGGTGGGAGCCAGCGTAACCACAGGGTGCTGGCTGGGGGCTGCTTCCCCTCCCCATCCTCTGGGTCCCAGGGGTCCCCCCCAGATCCAGCTGAGACCCCAACAGCAGTGACAGCTTGGGAACCACACACCCCATCCTGGGCCGGAGTCACCCGAGGATGGGGGGGAGAAGGGTCCTCACTGGTGTGCTGGAGCACCCTGAAACTCCTCTAAGCCAGCACCCAGTCCTGGGCCTTGGGTGCCAATCCCGGCCGGTTTAGGAGGGTGATAGGACCTGTGAGTGGGGCAGGAGATGCTGGGACCCATCCCGCTCCCTGGGAGGAGCAGATGTGGGAATTTCTTCTTAATAATTTTTTTTTTTTTTTTTTTTTTTTTTTTTTTTGTATCTTGGCTTTTAGCGCGGGCTTTTTGGGAGAGGTGTGCGTGGAGGCGGCAGCATGGCTAATCTGCTTTGTGAATGGAGCTGCACGGGGGGCGGCGGAGGGGATCGGGGAGGTGGAGGGAGCCACATATTTGGGATTCCTTCATCTGGGTGGGCTCCTTCTCCCCAGACTCTCAGGATGTGGGAAATGGAAGATGAAAGGAGCTGCATTTCCAGCCTCTCGGGTTACAATGTCTAAAGCAGAAAAGGGTGTTTGGGGAAAAAAAGGGGGGGTGGGGGGGATGCTACAGGGAAACCTGGGTTGGGAAATGGCCCGGCGAGGTTGGGGCAGGGAAGGGGGCGGCTGCGGCCGAGCCGCTCGTGTTTCACATCACGTCAGGGCTGAGGAATTTCCTCTGCTCTGGGGGTGCCTCGCAGAGAAAAAGGGGGAGGCTTTAAGGTTAGCTGGGGATGAATAATAGCCAAGAGGCGAGGGATTAAAAGTGTTACCCAGGGGCTGCTGTTTACAAGCAAACCCTCTTGCAGAGAAGAAGGGCAAAGAGGGATGGCAGTGGGGACCCCGGCCCATGCATTGCCCGCATCCCATCCCCGGAGCGGGGCGATTGCCCCCAGCCCGTGCTGGGTTTCCTCCCCGAGAGCCCCTTGGCAGCGAGGTCCCAGCAGCTGGTCCCCTGCACGCGTGGCGTGGCCTGGGGTGCCCGGCCTGGCTTCCCCGCCGTGTCCTCCCACGGCCTCAGGAGCTTTCCCCTCCCTCCCGTGTCCCCCCCCTGAGTGGCAGACGCCTGAATCAAACCCTGTGCACGGGCAGGAAAAATCCACTTCTCCCGGAGGGTTTGTGCCACCCGCTGAGTGCCCGGGGAAGGGGCAGGGAGAGGGGACAGGAGCAGTGGGGAGGGGGCAGCCGGAGACACGGGGCTCAGTGCAGGGACACGGGGTTTATGCCCTGCCAGGTGATGGGAGCAGCCCCCAAACCTGGGCATCACCTGGCATAATCCCACCAACCCCTGAGCCCAGGTTTTGTCCCAAAACACTTCTTTTTCATTTCCCCTTTATCGTTATTTTGGGTGGTGCAAGGTCAAGGTGGGGAGGAGGGGAGGGAAATGCATTTCTGCTGTGTTTTTCCCTATTATCCTCCATCTCTGATATGACAGTGAGGAAGGAGCCATCTCAGGGTGGAAGTGCAGCCCCAAGGCTGGGCCAAGGGATGCTGCAGGATCCGAGCCGGCTGCCTGCCCCGGCATGGCAGAAACACTGGCACGTGCTGCGGGCAACTGGGCTCCACTTCCAGGGTCTGTGTGCTGGGGATGGGCTCTTCTCCCTGCTATAACCCAGGGAAACTGAGGCACGGGCAGGAGGGCATGGAGTCCCTGCAGGGCTAGAGGGGGGAGAAATGGGCTTATTCCACCCCAAAAAGGGGATGAAAGGGCAAAAAATGGTTCGCAAGCCAGAGAAGAGGTGGATGGGATCAGCCCAAGTGCGGTTTAGAGGAGGCTGAGCGGGTGCACCTGCACCCTTGGCTCTGCCGGGGCAGACCCTGCACCCAGGGGAGACCCCGACCGTGCCTGGGGACCCCAGACCCGGCCCAGTGCCCAGCACCAAGGGGCACACAAAATATATCTATACCCAAGGCTCAGGGTGCCTGGGCACCCACAGCCTGCCCCGGCATAACAGGTTTCTCTCTGCAGAGTATTTGCATGAGAAAAGCACCTTTTTAAAAGTTGTAAAAATGAATTTGGTCGCTGATTTGGGGCTGGAGGGTGCCCGGCTCTCCTCTTCCCCCTCCGCCCTGCAAAGCCCTGCCTATTCCCAGGTACATTCCTGGCATTGCTCCGGCCGGGAGTGCAGGGAGGGCGCTGACCCCCTGAGCATGGGAAAAATGTCTGTCTGCGTGCGGGAAAGGAGGTGCAAATAGTGCAGGGTGAGGAGGTCAGCCGGGAAATCCCTTTCATCTTTTCCCGGGCCTTTAGCCGACACGCGGCCGGGGAGCGCGTGGGGCGAGCCGGAGAGGGTTTTGTCTGGAAAAGGGGAGGCTCTCGGGAGGCTGGACGCTGTTTTCCAAGCTGGAGGGGGCTGAATTGCCACGTGGGGTGGCCGGTGCGGAGATGGGCTGGACGGGTCACAGTGGTGACCCCCGGGATAGGCGATGGGCAATTAGGTTTGGCCTTCGTCCCTTTGCAGGGCTCAGCGGGACGGTGGGGCGCTGTGATGCCCGTGACATGCAGGGGCTGGTGGCTCAGCCCCACTGGGGACACGGGGGTTCCTGCATACCGGTCGCTGCCCCAGCGTCACCCTGTGGGAGGGCCCTGGGTGCTGCCCCCCAGCCTGGAGAAATCCCGCTGGAAACCCAGCCCCGTCCCCGCCAGGGCAGCCTGCGGACCGGGCTCTCCCCTCGCTGGGTGCGGAGCTTCGGAGCAGCCCTGCTGCAAAGGTTGGGCCTGACGCTGCACCCAGGCTACCGGGAGGGGCGCAGGTCCCTTGGCAAGAGCCTAATAAAAGGCAGATCGCGCCTTCCCTGCCTGCTCGCCAAAAAAATCCTGAGTGGAGGAGATGGGGGGAGAACCCCGAGGAGCACAGGAGACGTGGGGGCCATCCTCTCCTCTGCCACAGACCCCCTGCGTGCCCTTGGTCTGGTCCCTCCATCTCTTTATCCCACTTGGACTATAATAAGCCTCTCGCCGTGGCTTGAACCCCGGCATCTCCCTCCCGGCAGCCCCCGGGGAGCACGGGGCCGTCACCGCCGTCACCTGCCCTTGTTGGCCAAAGGAGGAGTCCCAGCGCAGCCCTGCCCGGCGCCCAGCCGGATCCAGCCCGGCTTCCAGGAATCGGGGCCGGGGCAGGCACCCACGGGTGACAGCTGGTGCCTTGGGTGGCATCCGCTTGCCCCGACGGGCTCGGATCCCGATGCACCCATTTCCTAAAGCACCCACGACCCGATGTACCCGGGTCCCGCTGCCCCGTGGGACTACGACTCTCCCCGGGGATTCCCAGCGCCTTTCCCGCCGGGCGAGGGCTTCTCCTGCCTGTACAAAGCAGATGGTAAAACACGGACTAACGAGATCAGAGATTAATCTGCACTTTGCTTCCAAATCTCATAATCATCTAATTACTCTCAGTATCGGGGTGGAGCTGGCTCTGGGCTCCAGGCCCTGCTCCCTCCCAGGCCGCTTTGCATGGCAGGATGGTGGCAGGGGGTCAGATCCTGCCCTGGTGCTGCTCTGGGGCTCCGTTTTCGGTGGCACTGCCCGATGCTTTGCGGGTTTCTCGTCCGGTGGGGTGGGGGGGGGTGGGGGGGGGGGAGGACCCCATCGCAACCCCCCTGCCTCATCGCGTCCCGGTTCAACCTTGCATCGGGGTTACCCTGAGCACCTTCCTGCACCCCCAGCGCAGTCCAGGAGCAAACCCAGCCCAGTGCCTCCCAGTTCCCACCAGCAAGAGGCACTGGGGTGGCACCGGAGCATTGCCAGCGCATGACGCTGCTCCACATCCCGCCTAAAGGGCTGGGCGGCATCAGCACTGGCCGCTGCTGCCCCAGCACCGCGACTGGCTTTTATGGGAGAGGAAATGGGGGGAAAATCTCGCATTTCGGGTGGCGTGTGCGGCCCCGAATTCCTGCGGGGCCGGTGGCCCGGCCCCGTTATCAGCAGGCCCGGGGCTGTTTGCTGGAAAAGGGCGGCAGCGGGGCTGGGTGACCCCACACTTCCTTCCTTTCCTGGAAGCCGCTCGCCCCGAGCGTGACGCGAGCTCTCTGATAACCAGTCGCTTTCACAACACGCGCCGTCGAGCGTGGGGGCCGGGGCCGGGTTTGCTCCCCACTCTGCCACCATCCCACCCGCCCAGCTCTCATCGCCCTGTGGGCACCTGCTTGCCTCTGCCTCAGTTTCCCCATTTCCCCGAGCGCTTCAAACCCCGGCTGCTTTGCGAGAAAAGCGAGAGCATGCTGCAAGGTGTAAGGAAGTGTGCCAGGTCTCAGCCTCATTTCCCCCTCACCCAGCCACCTGAGTAGCAAGCACCATGCTGGAACTCCCCCTTGCAAAACTTGGGGAGCGAAGAGAAGTGTGTGTGTGTGGGAGGGGGGGCCTTCATCTCCTTGGCAGCACCCAAGAAAGGGCTTGTGTGTCCCAGGGGCTGAACCACGGGGCTGCACTTATGGCCAGGCACCCGCTGGTCCCCGTGGGGTGGATGTAGGACTTTGGTGCAGGTTATGGGATGGGAGCGGGTTGGGGACTCCTCAGTGTCCCTCCTCCTTCCCCCTCACCATGCCCAGAGCTCCCATTTGCACCCAGGGGCTGAGCGGTCCCGGCTGCCTTTGGAGGGGGGAAACGGCAGGCAGGGTCCTGCCTGAGTCAGGCAGCGTGATGGCCGGGCACGTCCCCGGCACGGTCCCCTCCCTGCGTGGCGGCAGGTCCCTGCACGCTGCAGAAGCCAGCGCCGCGGGTCAGGGAGGGACGTGTGGGGGCAGGAAAACCCGGCCAAGGGCCAGGGGGTTGGGATGGGGGGGGGGAGGAAACTGAGGCAGCAACGGGAATGCCATGACCTGCCTGCTCGGGGACCCAGCAAAGAGGGCTGGGTGCTCGCATCCCCACGCCGTTACCGGCAGCGCTGCCCCGTGCAGGGATCAAGGCATCCCCAGGGGATCGCCGTCACCCCGGGACACGCAGCTCGGGTGCTGGGGTCCCCCCTGCGAGGCCGGCGCAGGGCCGAGCGTGGCCCCTTCCCCTTATCTGGGCCGTGCGAGGAGGAAGTTTGCAGGGTGGATTCCAGCGGGCAGGTAAACAGCGGACAGATGGGACCCAGATACCTGCCCGGAGACACCCGCCGAGCTGGGTTTGCACAGCCCAAACGCTTATTTGCTCTAGGGAGGGCTTTTCCCTCCGTCGGACGTCAGCAGCGGGGCTGGGACGTCACCCCAGCAGCCTCGCCGGGCTCCCCCGTCACCCTCCTGGCCAGGTGCCTGCATCTGGGGTGCGGGTGCTGCCGTGACCCGGTGGGGCTGGGGTTGGGGGGGGGGGGGTTGCTCTGCTCTCCGTGCCGCCAACCTGGGTACCGTGGGCTCATCTCCCGGTGCCGGGATCAGCCCAGGTCTCCTCCACTGTGGCCAAAAGGTCTCGGGGAGCCTCAAGTACCCGGCTGCACTGGGGTTGGGGTGACAGGATGCACCGTCCTGGCCCTGCCAGACCCTTTCGCTGTGGGGTGAGGGGCTGCTATTATCTCCCCCATCTTGGGCAGAGGAGGTGGCCGGGCAGGGCCAGGCTGCAGGCACAGGATGCCTGGCATGCCCCAGCACACGTGTGGGTGCGCCAGCCCCGGTCTGCAGTGCCGGTGGGGTGCTCTCGGCCTTGGTTGCGAGATCCTCTCTTGGCTCATCCGACTCGCCCTTCTCCTTCCACACCCAGCAAGCCTGCACCTTTCCCTGCTCCAAGGGGGAAACTGAGGCACCGGGATGTGCAAGAGTGACGCAGGGATGTGGAGGGGAGGCCAGTGGGCAGCCAGGGAGGGCCGCACCAAGCATCACCCACCCATCAGACCACAGCACCCTCCATCCCCGGGTGCTGCCACACCAGCCGAAGCCCCAGGGCTGTCCGCATCTCTCCCATCCCGTGGGTGCTGCTGGGGTGTTTTTTTCCCCCCAGATCTCCATCTCTCCCCCATCCCCGCAGCCCCGGGTGGGAATGGCTCCGGGGTGCCGTGCCCACCGCAGCGTCGCCCACATTTCCCTGCACTTTGCGTGGTGGTAAATAATGCAAAGCCCAGAGGGTTTCTTGCTGCCGTGGGATGAGCACCCGCGGGGTGCTGCTCCCGTTGCCTGCCAGGGCACGGAGGGGAAATGTCAGGTCGAGACCCCGTCGGCCGCTCGGAGCGTGTGTTTACTGTGTCAGGAGAAGCCGTAAATTCGCCGGGTTTAATTGAAAGCCGGTGCTGTGGGTTTGGCTTAATCCGCCCTCCTCCTCCTCCTCCATTAGATAACGTCTCGCTGAAACCACTTTGCAAACTCACGGCATTCCTGCGTGCTGAGCGCCGGGGCAGCCGGCGGGCCACGGCCACGCTGGGTGCTCACGTGCTGCGGGGCTGCTGCCGGCTCTGCTCCTCCGCACCCATCCTGCCCCCGTCCCCCTCGGGAAGGGGTGCCTGTAGCAGCGAAGAGAACCGACCCACTCGTGACGTGTAACCTGGATGGCAACGAAAGGGGATGGCTGCGGGATGCAGCCAGACGCAGGGATGTGCTGGGGGGGAAAGAAGCGCCCACCCAAGAGCCCCCAGGAGCGGACTCGAAGGGCTCAAGTTGAAAAGATAAAGGGAAATATTTTGGGTGGGAGGAAACCCGAACAGCAAATGGGATGAGATGTTCCCAAAAAGAGCTGGTGGGGAGAAGCGAGGGGAACCCTCTCGCCTCCGTGCATGGCACCAGAGGGGTCAGCACTGCTTCCCCTCGTCCTGGCATAGGGAAACTGAGGCACAGAGCCAGGCGGTGCTCAGGGCTGGGGCTGCACTGGGGGCGTTTGTGGGGAGCCTGTTCCTCTCTGGGGTTCTGCAGAACTGGCAGAGGAGGAAGAAACCCACAGGGTGTGGAGAGGCTGGTTTGCCAGCGTGAGTGCCCAGACGAGATCTCGGTCCCCACCCTCGCCCAGGGCCACACTGGGGGGGGGGACACCCCGCTGTGGAGCTGAGGACCCCACTGGCATGGGGAGGGGGGGGGAAGTTTGCTTTGCCGGTGGAGTTCAGACAGAGGGCAGGGGTGGCGAGGGCTGTCGGGGTGTCCTCCGGCCACCGCTGCCCTGCGAGGAATGCTGTGAGTCACGGGGAAAACATCCCCACGCCGCCAGCCCCTCACCGTGCCTCCCCGCCGGGGAGGGGGGGGGGGGGGGGAATGGCGACTTGAGGCTGCGAGCCCTGCACCCTGGGTTTTGGGGTGAGCCAGGGGTGCGTGGTGCCTGAGGACACCCCCACCCCACCCCGTGACCTCCTACAGAGGCACCCAGGGGAGATGCAGCGCCCACTCCGGGGTGTGCGCCCAGCCGAGATGCCGGCGCTGCGGAGGTGGCCGTCACCCCAGCGTCTGGGCACGGGATGGGGTGGGCAGGCCAGGCGCAGTCCCCGGCTCTGGGGAGGCCAGACATGAACTCAGCCTCTCCGAGCAGGGAGGGATGACGTGATGCTGGGAGGTCACCCGGGGCTGGGAAGCCGTCCCAGCCCAGCGCTCGAGGCTTTCCCAGCTCGGCCACCTCCGTCCCTCGGGAGGGAAGAGGGGGAGCTGCTCCCCAAGGCAGCTCCCACTCCCGTCCTCCCCCGAGGAAGCCGGTGTTTTCGGCTTTATCTGCTCACCAGAGCTTTGTGCTTTGCGTTGGAAAGGTTTTTCCCCAGTGGTCCCGAGCCCCAGATGCTGCTTTGTTTCAGGTCGTGTGGCGAAATTAAAGAGGAGAAATGGCGTTTGAGGGGGAAGAATTGCACATTCCTGGAAGGTTATCGGAGCGTGGCACCTGCCCCCAGTGTGGGGCTGTGGGAGGTGGCGTGGGGCTGGGACTGAGCACGAAGAGGGGACAAACCCCAGAGCATCCCTCCGTAGGTGAGCACCCAGACCCTGCCCAGCTGTGCCCTTGCAGCCTCCACAGCTGGAAACATCCTGAACTGGGAGGAAAGTGCTACGTTTCCGCAGCTTTCAGCCCTGGGCTTCTTCCAGGCACTGGGAGGATACTGGGAGGACACTGGCTGCAGGGAGGGGCTGTGCTGCCGAGCGAGGCACCAGCGCCGGCCGCTTCCTCGAGAGCGGCCGCCGCTTTTGCTTTCGTGCAATAAAACGCATGGGGTTATCGAAGGGCCAAGCGTGGGACAGCAGGAGCTTGTTGCCACCTCCTGCCTGTCCCCAGGGCCGGGGCAGGAGACCCAGGAGGTGACAGGGAAGGGGACAGCTGGGTGCAGAAGGATGGTGACCTCCAGGGGTGACAGTGGCATCAGGAGGGACATGCAGTGCCCTCCCGGCAGCTCATCTCCTGCTCCCAGGTGCCACCCCCAGGGCCACTTCATCATCCCGTCCCCGCGCCACGGCTCATCTTCCCAGGAAGAGCAAAGACCTGATGCTCTTGTGACACCTAATGGCAGTTACTGTTATCAGACCGAGCGCTCTCCCAGGAAGGTTCAGCCTGACACGGAGCCACGGATGGAGGGATGCTCTGGTACCCAGCCCAGCCTGGGACTGCTGAGCCCGGATGGGGCTGCCGGAGGGGTTTGGGAAATGGAGGTACTCGCCCTGCAAAAGACAAACCCAGGAGCTGTTTTTTCTCCCCATTCCTTGTGGAAACGCAGGCTGCGACTGTGCTGGTTGTCCGCTCACCCCCTCGGAGGGGCTTCTGAACCTGCTGGCCACCTCCAACCCCAAACCAAGCGGCGCCTGCAGAGCTGAGAACAACCAGGCAGGAGAAACTCCGGCTTTTGCTTTTCCATCCTCCCCCCACATGAAGGGAGAGGCAGGAACCTCCCCACAACCACCGCATCAGACATCAGAGAATCCACACCAAAGCACCACGGAGCAGCCCCGGCTCCCCAAATCCTGCTGCCGGGGGAACGCCCTGATAAACCCAGCCCCGTCCCTGGGGAGGAGACGTGTCCCCTCGCATCACGGCACCAAAACCTCGGCTGAGGGCTCGCCGCAAGGTTGCATCACCTGGGTTGGTAAAACTCCTGGACTGGCCCCGAATCCAGCACCGAAAGGGGGTCAACCCATTTTAATTACCCCGGCCCACAGACCCCAGAGCCTCCTGTGCCGCGACACATCCCTCATTTTCCTATTTGTCCAAACCCACCCGTGGGGACAGGCTCATCCCACCACACGCAGAGACAGGACCTGCAGCCCCCCCCAAGCCCCCGTCGGGGCGATGGAGGCTCCGGGACCCCTTTCCTGCCCACGGCAGAGCAGGGTCCTGCCTGCCAGATGCTTTTATATTTTGCTCAGTGCATCCAGCCGAGGGATTGGCATCCTGAGGGGCTGCAAGGCCCTTCCCCCCCCCACCCCCCGGGGGACCATCCTGGGTGCGAGGGGTACGAGCGATGCCAGGGGAGGCGGCAGCAGACGGTGGGTTTCCAGGAATTTAGCTACCAGAGTGCACGTCAACGTTCACCACAACTTCTGTTCCTGGGAAGAAAGGCGATGGAGGACACGGTGCAGACCCGAGCAGCACCCACGGGTGGCCCCAGGCAGCGCTGTGAGAAGGATGGGGAAAGTGAGGCACAGAGCAGGTACGTGGGCTGCCCACGGGGGACACCCACCAGCGGCACCACAGCTCTCCCAAGGAAACAGGGATACTGGAGGAGGCAGCCAAGCCCAGGAGCTGGAAAAGCATCCTCAGGGCTGGACCAGGCTCCAGGGGATCAGCGCCGGGGCCTCCTCACTGCCCCCCCCCCCCCCATGTTTCCATCCACCTTCAAGCCATTTTTCCTTCCTGAAGTGGCTCTTTGCAGGGCGGCTGGCAGAGGGGGGCACTGGCTTTAAGTGTATTTGATGGATAATTCCTCATTACTTTAATGCATTTGCAAGCTGGGATAATTGATGGATGTTTAACAGGATGCGTTTCCGACAGTCGGCTGGAGAAATGGACTCCCATTACTCCGCAAACGTTTCTTTTTACCATTGAACTCCTTTGTTTCAATTGATCCTCGCCTTTCCCATCACTCGCTGCTCATTAATAATCCCCAAAGCAGCTGCTTCCCCCACTCCAGCTCCTCCCGGCTCGACCTGCGATGCCAGAGGCTGTTGCAGGGGTTTGCAAGCCGATCTGGGCATCGCTGCGGGTCTCGGGTTTATAATAACCAAGATTTCATTCCTCCCCCCCCCCCCCAAAGTGTGGTCAAACCTGGCTAAGAACAGGAGAAGGGCACGCCTGGGGTATCACCTGGGTCAATCAGAGCGATGCAAGCTGCTTATCTGGGGGGGGATGGGAAATTTGGGGTGAAGTGGGGGGGAGGTAACTGGTTCACGGGGCTGAGCCGAGCCCAAGGGAGAGGTCGCCCTTTAGGGCTGGTATCAGCCCAAGCCAGGCCTGGAGCTGAGCCCCACTCTGCCAGCGGCGCTTTTATCTGTGGCTCCCGCCGCTGGGGAAGGGCAGCCCCGGGGCGGGGGGTTATCGGCTCTGCCTGGCCCCTGGCAAGGGGTCTCTGCATCCCCACCCCTCTGCTGAGCCACCCCGGGGGTCTTGGGGTGGAGGGGAGCACCCGGGGCTCTCCCACCCGCTGTGCTGCTGGTCAGGAGCAACTTGATGTTTAATTCCCCCCCCCCGGGGTTTCTGCAGTAAAGCCCTCGGCGGGGCTGCGGCGAACAGGGCTCCTTCTTCCACCGGTCTCACCCCAGTCAGGGAGCCAGGGCAGCCCGAAGCCCCCCCCCCCCCCCCCGTGCCCTTTTCCAGGCTGCCAGGAGGAACCAGCAGTGCTGGGGGTGTCCCAAGGGGCTGTTTTCCTCATGATGCCGAGCTGTTCCCACTCCCCATCCCCATGCATCCCAAACCAAGGTGCTCCCTTGATGTTCCCCCCCCCCCCCCCCGCTGCACACTCGGGCTAACGCTCCCATCTGCGTCCCTGCTGCAGCCCCATCCTGGGCCACTCTCACCCCCAAACCTGGATTCAGAGCTCACAATTCCCCCCCCCCCCCCCATTTCCCCAGCAGCCCTCAGGTCCTGCACAGCCGTTGCTCACACCCTCACTTCTCCTTTTCCAGTTTCCCCCCACCTTGAGCTGCAGACAAACCCGCAGCCTCTTCATGAGCTTTTCCACCCTCATCCCCCTCACAGCACAGAGCCACACACCTCACTGGGGCAAGAGCCTCCACAGCCACTTATTTGCCATGATGGGACCCTCCCCGGCAGCATCCCGGCTCCTTCCAGCCCTTTTCCCATCTGTATCTTACCCGGGATGAAGCAGAAGAGCCTTGGCACAGGAGACGAGCAGCTACAGGCCTGGCTTCAGGCAGAATTAGAAAGAAAACCAACAAAGTTCAGAGAGGAGAAAATCATCTGGGGCTGCTCAAGGCTTATATAGCCCCGGGCGGGTGAGGTGAGGGGATCCGGCCGGATCCAGGCCAGCTGGGGAGAGGGGATGGGGCAGGGCTGTGAGACCCACAGCTGGGCTGGAGGGTGAGGAATAGGAGGAGACATCCTCCCCCTGGGGTGCATTTGGGGGGGGGGGGGCCTGGGGGGCCAGGTCCCAGGTCCCAGACCAACCTGACAGAGCCCACGCTTGCCGGGCTGTGCCAGGGGAGAGCAGCAAAAGCCTCAGTCCCAAACGTGTTGCTGCTGTGGCTGAAGCGTGAGATTGAGCCCCGCGCGCTCCCCGAGGCGTGGGCTGCACCCCGTGCTCCAGAGCAAATGGGTCTGGGGGGATGCGGCTGGTTCCCCTCCCCCCCCCCCAGATCCTTGTGTTGGGGTGCAGGAGGCTGCAAGCTGCCCCCGTGCCCATTTGCACAGCCCCCTGGGGAGGCAATAACCGGCTTTAGGGGGGGCTCTGCCTCTTGGGGTCTCAGCTCAGGAGGATCTGGGGGGGAGAGAGGATCCCAAAACCCATGTGCACCCTCCTCTGTAGGATTAGCACACTCGCCAGTAAATAACCCTCTGAGAAGGGATGAGCTCTGTGGGCAGAGATGGATGAGACCCCTCTTGCTGCAGACGAGGTGCTGAGCAGGAGGGGGGACGGGGGGCGGACAGTGGGGACCGGTGCTCGTCACCGCTCCCATGAGACACATCCCAGGGCAGAGATGGCTCAGAGATGGCCCCATTATAGCTGCCCCACAAACACCCGGGGCTGGTACCTGCCCATATGGGGGCATTTCCAAGCCAGGACAGGGCTTCACCCCCGGGGGCAAACCTGGGGGGTCCCACCGAGCTGCCAGCCGCGGCTCCGATCCCCTCCTGAACTGCAGAGCCGGTCTTAAATCATCGCGGGAAGGCTGGTAAAAGCCTCGGTGCCTTCAAGCATGAAATACAAAGCACTCACCGCCCCCTTTCAGCCTCTTCCCTGAGTGCCCGGCTCACCGCATGAAACCTTTTATATCCCCCCCCCCCCTCCCCATTTTTCCCCGGCAGCCCGGAGAGTGCCGGCGCGCCGCCAGCCCCTCTGCAAGCAGCACAATCCCAAATTGCTCCCTGCCTTTATTATTAAAAAAAAAAAAAAAAAAAAAAAAAAAAAAGGAGGAAAACCAAGGCTGCAATTTCCTTTCACCTCTGAAATGGCATGAGGGGTGAGGAGGAGGGATGGGAGGCCAAATCCTCCCCCTTGTCCTATCGCTGGTGTTTCACCCCAAAACCAAACGTACTGAAGGGTTTGATTTTAACGGGGAGGGCTCAGGGAGGAATTCTGCACGGAGGGAGGGAGCGACTGCAGATGTGAGATGGGGGGTGTGTGTGTGTGTATGTGGAGAAGTCCCCGTTGCCTCATTGCTGGATCAGCCTCCGGCAGAACCGGTACCTGCTGGGTACCGGGGCGAGGGGGCTGGTGGACCCCAGCGATGCTTCCCCCCAGCAGCACGGGGATGCAGGGTCCCACCGCGGCCCGATGAGGCTGGAGGCACCCAAGGGTGCTGCCGGGGCGCTGGGGAGCACCAGCCCCACGTCCCGGTGGCGGTGGCAGGGTGGGGACGGCTCCGGGGGGGGGGGGGGGGGGTGTGTGTGCGATGCCATGGGGGGCAGATGGGGCTGCGGGAGGATGCAGATGGCGCGGGGTGGGATGCTGTCACGCCGCTATCAATCAGCGGCGGCTTGACCGAGCGCGGCGGCGGGGGGGTGTAAATCAGACCCGAACGAGGCCGAGGATTTCTCTGCGAGATCCGGCCCCGCTGTCCGCATTCGCCGCGCGACGGGGAGACCTCCCGTCCCTGCGCGTGAGGGACGTCGGCGTGAGGGTGCTGAGCTTCCCACCGCCCCACTGTCGGGGGGGGAAATGGCCCAGGGGAGCCCGGACGGCAGCTCCCGGCAGCCTGAACTCCTTTTCGGTGTCTCCTCTAGTCTCCACCCTCCCTGTGGTGGTCCTGCTGATGGGGTCCCAGCCGAGCAGGCGTCTCCCCACCCGCCGTGGCCCTGCGGGTCTTTGCAGGGAGCAGCAAGGAGGCGCCCGGGGTTTCTGCACGGCACCCGCTCCCTCCCCGGAGCAGGGGTCACCTGAGCAATACCAGTGTTTGCTCCCAAACTGCCCCAAAGAGAGACTGGGATGGGGACAGGGGCTCTCTGGGGAGTCTGCAGGCCCATTCTCTTGTCCCCATCCTGCCTGGGACAGGACAGGGGATGTGGCTGGGGGGTTTCCATTCCTCCCCGTTTTCCTTAGCATCCTTGCGGTGTGGCGTAGCCCTGGGTACCACAGCGTGTCCCCAGAGCAGCGAGGGAAAACCCAGGGAGCTGCTTTCCTGCTCTAAACCCCTCCTTTGGCCGCTGAGACAGAGACCTTTTCAATTTTCCCCACATCAGGGAGTATTCCTCCGACTGCTTGAATTCAGGAGTCGACTCTGACCTCCTGCAGCCAGCCCTGGTCTGAGCTCGCTGCCGTTGCTTGAGCTTTTCTTTCCCGTGTGCTTTATTCCCCCTCCCAGTGCCGTAGGTGCTTGGCGAGGCCGGTGCTGCTGAACTGCTTCATCTCTTCCCAACCGTTGCCCACCTGGAAGCCAGCCCAGCCCTCAAACCGTGCCGAGCAGGCGTCCCCGTGCCGTGCCGTGCCGGGTCGGAGCATCGCTGGATTCGCTGCTCCTCGCCCTCACGGTTTGCTCCGCAGCGTTTCACCTTCCTTCCCCTGCCACTCCTCCCCTCTGCCCCAGGTTTCCCCCACCATCCTCATGCTCCCTCCTGTCCATCCTTCAGCTGCTGCCCCACAGCCGGGCCATTTTGATCCATTTTTCCTGCTCCTGATGGAAGGTGGCTGGATCTGCTCTTTCCCTGTCACGGCGGTGGCTGGGGCAGCGGGGGAGAGCGGGCGAGCTCCCCGCCTCAGCTCATGTGAGCATCTTTCATCCCTGCACGAACGTGCTCACATTTAACGTGTAATTACTGAGTGAGTCAGCCGTTTCGGAAACACCCAACAGCTCCGTCCCTGCACACCCTGAATTCCTCCTGCAGCTCCCCCTGTTCCCCCCCCCCCCCCCCGGGGATGGAAGCTCTGGGCACCACCACCGGCAGCAGCTTCTGGGCTGAGTTTTTTGGGGGGGAAGCAGGTTGGGGGGATGCAGAACATCGTGTCCCCCAGGGGATGTTCAACCCCTGGGGACAGTGGTGCTGGCAAAGGGGACGTGGTTGAGCATCCGCCCGATACATCCCGGGCTGGGGCTGCCAGCGAGCGCCCGGGAGCAGGGGAGGGCTGGGCGGCTGCGATTATTCAATCTGGAGCAACCCTGACCTGCTGACAAAGGCAGAGTTATTTTTAAAAAGCAACCACTCAGCGAAATTTGCCTCCGCCGCCTGTCCTGCCGCTGCTGCCCACCGCCGGGGAGAAATCTGTCCCGGGAAATGCAGCTCTCGGGTGCCTGAAGTGGGGGGGCAGGATTGTGGTCCCTGCTCCGCACCCTCCTGGCCCCTCGCCCTGGGCCCCGCTGGCTTTTTTGGCTGCCGAATCCTCCGCGGAGCGACGGGAGCGTCGCAACCTGCTTTCCAGCACTATTTATAGCCCCACGCGCGTGGCACGGCGAGCCCAGGGCTCCCGGCGCTGCGGAGAGGAGGGCACCCCACATACATCCCCCCCGCCCCGGGGGTCCCCAAAGCATCACCCTGCTCCCCCCACAAGCAGCAGGACAGATCCTGCCCGGCCCAGGGGCATTTTTTATTGCAGGGTGATGCCCGCTGTGATGCTGGCTGTGGGGCAGGGACAGGACCAGTAGGACTGCCCAGTCCTTGTCCTTGTGCAGGGTGGGAGCGTGGGGCTCCCCCATCCTCACTCCCCCCCTGCTCCGTCTGTGGGTCAGGAGCAGCCCCGGCTTCTGCCCATGCTGGGGGGTTGCCCCCTCCGTGCCAAGGCCGGTGGGCATCGGGCAGGGACGCGGCCAGAGGAGGGTTTGGCGTTTGCAGGGGAAGAGCTGGACCCACTCCAAATTTCCCCGGGTGAGAAAGTCGCCCCAAGCCACGCTCCAGCTTCAAAGAAATGCCTGACTCCAGGGGCCGGCGATGCTGCTTCGCCCCGGGGAGCCCTCAGTGCTCCCACTTTGCAGCCCTGCCCTTTCCACCCAAAAACACTCTGGGGGGGGGGGGGTGTGTGGGTTGTTAATTCCTGGGTTATGGGGGAGTCTGCTCCAAGATTGCGCAGCCGCTGCCCAGTGGAGGGTGCACTCCCCAGCCCCTCTCGCCTTCGCTCCCCCAAGGCGGCTGCGCTGCCCGGGAGCCCTCCTTCCCTTTTATTGCCACGATGTGAATTAATACCCATTTCCTGAAGCTTTTATGGTTTCCTCCCAAATGGCTCTTACATCAGGGGGATATTGGGTTACAGCAAATACCAGCAGCGAGGAATGAGCCCAAGCTCTGCCCACTCCTAAATCCACCGGTGTGTTTGGACACCATCAGCCTCCGGTCCAGCTCCCCCCGACTGTCCCTTCCCCGGAGCCCGGTGGATGCTCCCGGCAGCAAATGATCCTGTTGGGATGGTGGGAAACACTGAGGATCCTCTCGAACCTCTGCACGGGGGGAGCAGGGCTGGCAGAGCCCCTGGGGTGTGGGGGTTTGGGGGTGGGCCCCTGTTTTGGGGTGCTTTCGGGATGCCTGGTTTGGCTGCTGGGGCTCCTGTCTCCGTCTCGCTCGGAGCGCACGCACACCTCTCGGGCTGGTTACTGTAGAAACGAAATTAGCACGGGGAGGGAATGCAATCCCAGAGCTAATTAAGGTAATTACAGCTTCACACCAGCTGCTCACGAGGTCCAAGGACCTTCTGTAACTTGTGGAGGGGATCAGCCGCTCGGGGGGACTTTGAACTCCAGCTCCCAGGGACCGCGCGACTTCGGTGGCACTTGGGATGGGCTGTGTCACCACTGAGGGTGACACCAAGCCGGGGGGGGGGGGTGCACGGCCCCAGATGTGCCTCCCAGATGTGCTGGCCCCATTGCAACAGTGGGATCCAGGCTGGGTTTGGGGTCCTTGAGGAACTGCTTTGGAGGGCGTTTGGTGCTGGGGGGCTGGCAGGATGTGCTCCCCGGGCATCCTGCCAGCCGTTGCACTTTGCAGATGCGGTGATTTGGCTCTTCAAATGGGGACGTGTTGTCCTGGTGGGGAGGGAAAATGCAGCCGGGTTGGGGGGTGTCGTGTCCCACCCCCACCCCCCGGGACCGGCTGGCCGAGGTCGAAGGGTGCAGGATGGGTGCAGACAGCAGGACCCGGGGCTGGTGGGTGTCAGGGGTGTCTATTGGGGGGGCGGGGGGGCGGGTTGTGGGGCTGCAAACTGGGACATCTGCCCCAGGGTCGGATGAACCCACTGGAACCAGTTAGGCACACTGGGCACAACGCGGGGATGGGGTGGCTGTGGGGTCCAGCGCGGGGCCACCCCCAGCATCTGGGGGGGTGGGGTGGGGTTGGGGGGCAGGGGTAGAAGCACCCCCGGCTCTCCCGTAGCCTCCCATCCGCTGGCGAAATGTTTGTACCCAGCGGGTGCCTTCCCAACAAAACATGATTTTTGGAGCCGATTCCCAGCACCGGCCCGGGGCGGGAGCCAGGGGAATGCGGCCAAACACGTTTGTGCTGTGGCCGAAACTGCCCGGTGGCCTGGCCGAGGTGCGGAGCCGGGGGACGGTGGGGGCTTCGCTGCCCGGCGGGTGGGGGGGGGGGGGGGGGGGGGCCGGGGACAGAAATACCGTGTGCCGCGGTGGTGGCGTGTCAGCGCCGGGAGCTGGTGATTCACCGCTTACCAGCACGGCTGATATTTATTACCCAGCTTCGTTACGGGGCTGACATGAAATGTGGTGCAGGGAGAGCGGGGAGGGGGAATAAATACAGCGCCGGCGCGGAGGGCGGCAGCATCCCCCGTGAAATCCGATGGGTTTCCCCATCCTCCCCCTCCCCGCTGCTGCTTTCTCCGGCTGGCGGATTTTGATGGAGGAAAATAAATGCTCGCAAAAATCACTCTCTCTCCCGGCTTGTCCCCGTTTGCCCTGTGCTTTGGCAGCGCTGCCGGGGTGGGCTGGGACGTGGCGAGAATGGGAGCGAGGAGGGAGGGAGGGATGGAGGGAGGGGGCTCCCCTGGGATGTTCGGCCCCAATAGGGACATGGGGCCAAACTGGGACCACCCCCCCCACCCCCCCCACCCCTCCTCCGTGGAACCCCTGCCCCCTCTCCTGCAGCTTGTTCCCTGTGGTGTTGGAGGAAGCTGGCCACGGCGTGGAGCTGCCCGAGGTGCGTGGGCAGAACTACCCCGGCTCGGTGCCTGGGTCAGAGGCAGGAGCGGGACCGCGTGGGATGGAGAGGTGGGAGGGAATTGGGGCAGATCCCCCCGAGCTGGTCCCCAGAGCTCGTTCCCCCCCACCCCAAGGAGGGTGGTGTGGGAAGAGAAGCAGCCCTGGCCCGGGGCTGGATCCGATGGAGGGGGACGGATCCGTGGCAGCAGGATAGATCCAGGGCAGCAGGATGGATCCTGGTGCAAAGGGAAGGAGCCGAAGCAGAAGGACAGAGCTGGTGCGGAGGGACGGACCCGGCGCAGGGGGACGGATCGGAGGCGGGAGGCTGGTCCTGCTGCAGGGGGATGGAGCTGCTGCAAAGGGACGGGTCTGATGCAGAAGAATGTGACTCAGAGTGACACGAGCGCAGGGGTTGGTGTGTCCCCAGCACAGGGCTGATCCCCTCTCCCCCCGCACCACGGGCAAACGGGCCCTTTCCCCTCCCTTCGCCCCCCTCCAGCAGAGCCCCACCCGTGCCTCAGTTTCCCCGCACGGCCAAGGGGCAGAGGCTGCTCCGTCCCCATTTCCCGCCTGCCCAGCCACCCCTCCAGCAGCACAGCGAGGGCGGGGGGCTCCGACCTCCTCCCGCAGGAAGGGCCGGAGCGACGTGGGGCCAGCAACGAGCCCCCCCCCCCCCCCCCCCCCCCCCCCCGGTTATTTATAACCACCTCCAAGCGCCGGTGTGCGGCGGCAGCTCCTGGGGATATTTTTAGCCTGCTGCAGGGAATCACGGCGGCGAGCGCTCGGGAGGGAGGGAGAGGTGCTGCAGCGCGAAGCCCTGCCAGCATCCCTGCTCCGAAACCCCCCCCCGCTTTCACCACCCTCCCGTTTCAGGGAGGAAACATTCCCCCCCCCCCCCCCGAGGAGGGCTGCGGGGTTCACCCCTGGCCTTGGTGCCTTTGCAGCCCTTAAAGGCCCTGCTGTGATCTGAGGGATCGCATCCCCCTGCCCCCCCCGCTGCCTCCCCGCTCTGAACAGCCGGCGGCACCGCCGCGTGGGGCACCCACCGAGGCGTGGGGTGCCGAGGGGAGGGCTGGCAGTGTGGGGGGGGTGGTGGTGGTGGTGGGGTGGTGGTGGGGGGGGGCGTGGGCTGCTGCTGCCTTCTTGAGACAGGAAGACATTAGGCGAGCGGCGCTGTCTGCATCTCTAATCGGCCTCCTGGCTCCCGCCGCCCGCTCCCCCCACCCAGGCGCTGCGGAGGCTGCGGGAAATCCGGGTGACAGCACACGCACCCCCCCCCCCCCCCCACCCCCCCCCCCCCGCCATGGGTGCTGCTGAGGCCACCCCGGCGCTGGGGGTCGGTGGGGTGGGTGCTCTCTGCACCCTTGCAGCGCCTGCGGGGCACTGCCAGGCGCTCACACACGCGTGTGCGTGTGTGTGTGTGCGCGCGCACCCCCCCACCCCATGCGTGGGCGCGTCACGGGCGCATCGTGAGCTCTGGGTGTCACCCAGGTCCCGCTGAGTGGGGAGGGACCCCCTTGTGCCAGCCCCCCCCTCCACGCACAGGGATGTGTGACACCCAGAGCTTCACCCGCTGCAACTCCCTCCCTCCCCCCCGCCCAAAATTTCCCACACCCACTGCAGGGCACCCGGTGTGGGCTTCCTGGGCACCCCAGGACCCCGGCACCCAGGGATTTGGGCATCCAGGACCAGGGCTGGGCACCCCAGGGTGCAGGGCTGGGTACCCAAGACCAGGGACAGACACCCCGGGGCCCAGGGACAGACAGACACCCATCCCCAGCAGTGCCAGCGGAGCGTGGGGCCAAGGTGTGAAGCGCCGCCCTCCCGTTCCAGGCAGTTTCCCAGTTTATTTTCTCCCCTATTAGATTCCAGCTGGCAGGACAGCGCCTATAAATATACATAAGGGCTCATTTACATGACGGTTTATTCGGGAGCAAATTCCACAGCTGCCTGGCAGACGGCTTGGTGCAGCGGGTGAGAGTCGTGCCCGAAACCAGCCGTGCCTCAGTTTCCCCATCTGCAACCCCGGCTGGAGGGGAATGGCTTTCCCTGCATTTTTGACAAACTATTCCTGGAAAGCCCAGGCTGTTATTATCGCGGCTATTTATAGCATGGTAAATGAGTTATTAATATGATTATTCGCAGCGTGGCAATGGGTAATTGCCCCGAGTGGGGATGACACCCTGCGTGTGTGAAGTGGGGACAGTCTCGGACCCAACCTGCCTCCAGCTGGGGGGGGAAACTCACCCCAAAACCCCAGGGGGGCATCAGGCTGTGCCTGGCAGGCGCCGGGGTCCCACGGCGGATCTGGGGGCTCGGGGGGGGGGGGGGGTGTCTGGTGCTGCCCTGCTCGGGCGCTGGAGTCCGGCTCTTGTTTCGATCATGATGATTAGCTGAGTCACAGCTGGGGTGCTGCTAATTAAATGTATTTCTTAATTAACAAGATCACAGAGAAGGCCTGCCAGCCCGGCTTGGCTTTCAATCACGGCTGACAGAGGCAGCTGCGGCCGCGGAGGCACGGCGCGGCCTGAGGTGTGACGAGCAGTCCCAGTGCTCAGCTCTGCCCCCGGGGCCGCCGCCGCTGCCCGTGTCCCCAAGCAGCAGCGAGGTGAGGATGAGGAGGGCTCGTGCCCGGCGTCATCCAGCCCTGGGCGAGATGAGCGGGGGCGGCCTCAGCCCCTGGCTGTCGCAGGCCTGGGGTGCAGCGAGTGTGTCGGGGCTCAGCACGGGGCTGGGCCACCCCTTGCTCCTGCCCCGTGACTCAGAGCTGCTTCACGTCCCCCCCCGCCCCGTCCCTCCCTGCCACCTGAGCCCTGACAGAGCCTGGCTATTAATATTAATAATAACCCCCTGTAGCTGCTATTCACCGACCTCAAAGCACAGCCTGGAGTAACCCTGCTCCCTAGACGGGGAAATCTCTGCTGCCAGCCGGATGGGGAAACTGAGGCACGGGAACTGGGGCGGGAGCAGTGCCAGGAGCTTTCCCTGCTCCTCTATAGGGCCTGGCCTGGAAGTTGGGGCAGCAAAACCCCGGGGAGGCGCCCACAGCCCGATGGCAACCCATGGGTGGGTGAGCCAGAGTGGGTGGAGAGGGTTTTCCTGGCTGGGGAGAAAAAAAAAAAAAAAAAAAAAAAAAGAATAAAGAGAGAAAAATAAATAAAAATAAATAGAAGAGCCCATTCTGCCCCCTATCCTGAGCTCTGCCCCACGGCGATGGGCTGATATCGCTGCGGGAAGCCGGGGGCTGAGCTCTCCGGGGGGATTTCGCGCATCCTCGCCCGCCGGCGCGGGCAGGCGGCGGTGCTGGGGCTTCTCCCCGGCTTTGGCAGTCTGGTCATGTCCTGCCGGGGAGAGCAGCAGGACTGAGTCACGTTCCAGCGGCAGCAGTGACTCACGGCCGCCCCAGCCTCCCAGGGAGCAGCCGGCACATTGCAGAGATTCCTGGATGGAGGCAGGAAAATAAAATTAAATAATAACAACAGCCAGCCCCCCCCCCCCCCCCCCCCCCCCCCCCCCCCTTTCCCCTCCTTCCTTCCCCCTGCCTCCTGCAACACAGGCGCAAACAGCAAATTCCTGCGCCACCGGGAAACACCTCCCGCCTCGCCAGACGCCGAGATGCACGACCTGGTTCTCAATTGCACGAAACGCCCTTTGCCAGCAGCCTGTGGGGGCCCCCGAAAAGGAGGTGGAAGCTGCAACCCGCCCCCTCAAAGCTCCCCTGGGCCTGGGGACACCCCGGCAGCGAGGTCTTGCCAGTGCAATGCAAAGGGGGGTGTGTGTGGTGAATCCTGGGGTTCCCCTCCTGCTTTGCATTGTTCCCCAGGGGCTTTGGGGGAGATGCAGAGCAGGATGGAGGTACCCCAGCCCTAAGGCTGCACAATCCTGGCTTTTTTTTTTTTTTTTTTTTTTGGAGCACAGCTATTTTGCATCATTTAGCATCCTCTCCCATCCTTAAATCCCCCCAACCAGGGGGGTGCCCCCGCAGCCCCGGGGCGCGGCGGGGAGGGATGCACCAGGGCAGGGCTCCGCCGCCGCTGCCTTCGCCCTCGGCAGATTTATGATTTAAAGAGCTCGGCGGGCGCGGTGGAAACCCCCGGGGGGCTGCGGAGGCTGCGCTGCGGGGAGAGGCCGATGCTGCCGCAGCCCCAGCGCCGGCTCGGGGCCCCTGTGGGTCACGGCCCCTATAGGGCAGGGGAACGCACCTGTGGAGCCCCACACCTATAGAACCCAGTACCTATAAAGCAAAAGTCCCTGCTGCAGAGGGCTGGGCCCTATGGAGCCCAACTCCTATACAACCCGACCCCATAGAGCAAGAGCTGTTGCCCCAGTGATGCCGTTCCCTAGAGCCCAGTCCCTACAGAGCAGAAAACCCCATCTCACACTGCAGACTGCAGTCCCTATAGGGACCTGCAATTAAGAAAGAGGAGAACACGCCCGGTAGAGCGGTCCCTATAGAGGGGGAAGGGTATGTATAGAGATTGTCCCTATAGAGCGAGAGCCCCCGCCCCACAGAGTGGCTCCCAGGGCAGAGAGCAGCCCTGCAGGTTATGGGTGCGCGGGGCTTATAGGGCCCATATGGTCCCAATCCCACCCCACACCTCGGGGAGGGGGGGGGGGGGGGCCCAAGACCTGCTAAATCCCTTCCTGGGGAGCAGGGGGGGAGCTTGCACCTCGCAGAGCCCCGCAGCGGGGCGCGGGGGTGGGGGGGAACCACACTGCACCCCTTAATTCTCCAGGTCCCTGCCGGCCACCTCTCGGCTCGCCCCGCGCCCTTGAACCTCTCGGCATCCCCCTTCCCGCAGCGCCGACGGGGGTGCGGTACCCGGCCGGGGTCTGGGATGAGCGCGGGGCAACAAAACCTTTGCCGCCAGCTGGGTTTTCTCAATGAGGGGTGGCCCGGCCCCCCGCGAAGCCGCGGGGTTTCACAATGTATTTTGGTCAGTGCTTACAAGAAGAGGCCGCGGGGAGGGCTGCGGGCGGGGGGGGGGGGGATTCCAGTAAATGGCCTCCAAGCCTTCCTCATTCTTGAGAATAGGAAACTGCGCGACTTCTCCACGGGGTTTCGCTTTCTGTGCGGGGAGGCGAGAGGCCAAACTCCTCCCTTGACCATCGCTGCGACGCAGTCCGGGGACCAAAAACAGCACGGGAAGAGAAAATTCATCAGTTTGTTTGCTGCACATCTTGGGTGTAAAAATGTCTTTTTTTTTTTTTTTTTTTAATATATATATATATGGGAAAGTAGAGTGGGGGAATCATGAAACCCTCCTGCGAGTTAGGTCTCCCACTGGTTTGTTTCGGGCTGGGGGGCAGCTGAGTGATGCTGGGTCTGTGTTTGGGGACCTGCCCCACCCACCCCTCGGCCCCCTCTCCTCCCTTCCCCACGGCACGCGGGGCGGTGGTCCCTGAGGGGCCGAGACGGGGTGGGCAGGAGCTGGTAAAAATAGCACCCAGGTGCCCTCTGCCCCAGAAGCAATTTCTCATTGGGTAAACAGGAAATCTATTCTTAGGCCCATTCACCAGCCGAGGAGCCGCGGGGCTGACGGCAGCTCCCGGCTTGTTTTGTTCCTCGCTGACACCGGGGTGACGCCAGGGTGACAGGCCACCACGCAAAACCTTCCAGCCCCGCGGGCTTCCCCTTTGCTCGCTCTTCCCCCCCCCTCCCCCCCGCTCTCCCCAGCAGCACCCTGCGCTCTCCAGCTTTCCCAGGGGTGCTGGGGTTTCCCCTTCGCATGAGGCAACGGTGGTGGGAGGTGAGGGCAGTTTTTGGGGTGTCTCTGGAAAGCCCCCCCCATGCTGTTTGCTTCCGGGCTCCATGCTGGGTGGCACCCCGAGGGGGGAATTGCTTTGGCAGAGCTCTCCCCTCAAAAGCAGCTTCTCTCCCTCTTCCCTGATGGTATCTCTTAAGTTGGAGGAGACAAAGCCACCGCAGTTCGCCCCTTTCCCGGGATGGGCTGAGGGGGGAGGACAATGCTCACAGCTTTCTCCCGGCTCCCCGAAGCCCCCCCAGAGCTGTGGCAGCTATGGTTCATCTCCACTCCTGACCCCAGCCCTGAGTGCTGTCCTCCTGTGCAGTATCAGGCCCCACCTCGCGTCCCTTCCCGCTCTCCACGGATCCGTTCAGGCTGTGACACACCCCCCCCCCGGGGCTGCTGGGCTTCGGGCTGGAGCAGCAATCCCTGCCTGCCCGGGGCAGCGGGCTCCCCCAGCTCCCTGCATCGGGGCTCCCCCAAACTACAGCTTACAAGTGGCAATATTTTGGGGGAGCTGAAGAGGAAGCAGAGGGAGAAACGCGGGGCTGCAGCCTGCAGTGGTGGGTGAAATGACCAGGGGTGGTGGTTACGCTGGCGACGGGGAACTGCCCTGCCTCAGCACAGCAGCACCGCCCGTGCGGACCCCGGCCGCGTCCCCAGAGCATTTCCCACCCTGAGGTGCAAGGGGGGGGAAGGTGCAGGGAAAAGTCTGGGGTGGGCAGGAGTGCAGGCTGGCGTGGGGATGGATGCGGGTTGGGGGGAGTCTGTGGCTAAGGGGTACCCCTGCACCGGGGGATTGCAGCAGTGTGAGATGTGACAGGAGAGGTGACAGGCTGGGAGAGGGACATCCTAAAGCCAGCACTAGGGTCCCTGAGCCGGGCGAGGGCATCTCTGCAGGGGGTCAGACCCGGGCTGGTTACAGATGAGGCGACGTGGGGCCCCGGTGACAATCCCCAAGGGCGCTCTGGAAAACACACTCCCCAAAAAAGGCTCCTCGGAACTGCGCACAGGGAGGGTTGCAGGTAGGATTTATCACAGCAGTCCCAATTCCACAGATGTTTTCGCAAGACCGGGCATCCCCCCAGCACCATCCCCTGCCGGGGCCAGGCTCGGAGGAAGGCTGAGCCATTGCTGCCCTCGGGCGGCAGCCGCCGGCACGGCACAGCGGGCTGGGGACAGCCTGGCTGCAGGGGCGCAGGCTCCCCAAACCCCCCCCTGTTCTCCCTCTACCTCACGGCTCCGGGACCTCCATCGTCTCTGTCCAGTGTGGAGAAAAAGGTGGGAGGGGAAGGGAGATCCAGCTTGTCCGTGCGGTGATAAAGGTGGCAGTGCCTCGGCCTTTTGATGACGAAAACGCAAAAGGCAGGATGGGCAGGGGGAGGTTTGAGCCAGCGGGCAGGCCGGGAGCTGGGCACGGCCTCATTCTGCTTCCTCACAGGAGTCCACATCCTCGCCCTCCTCCGGGTGGCTGAGCCCCGCGGCGGAGCGCGCCATGGTCCTCATCCAGCGCCGTTTCAGCTTCTCGGTGTCGGCCACGAAGGTGTAGACCTGCCGGGACTGCGCCAGCTGGAAGAGGTGGCGGGAGTCACCCTGGGGCAGGTCCTTCACCTGGTAGCCCAGCAGCGGGATGGAGGTGTGGGCTCGGACATCCTGCCAAGAGCGGAGACAGCGGTGGGAGGCAGGGGGTGGGCACAGTGGGATGTCCCTTGCAGACGGAGCCGAGCCCAGCCTTACCTGGGGGGCTGCATAGATGTACAGCACGAGGGGATCATCCTGTGGGATCACAAACCAGCCCCGTGTGCCCCCCTTGCCGTTCTTGTCCAGCAGCTGCAGGGAACTGCACAGCAAACTCTTGCCTGATACCTCTGCGGCTCCTTTCTGCCGAAAAAAACCCAACAAACAAACCCCTAAATACACAGCAGAGGAGACAGAAAGGGCATTGAGTGAAGGTCCTTGCCTGGGGAATTCCCTGTCCGCTTCACAAAACCCCCCAAACGAGGGGCAGGCTGTGAGGGTCCTGCTGAGATTCCGTGGCGGAGGGAGCCCCGGCGGCCTGATCCCAAGGCTCAGAGCAGGAGGGAGGGAGCTTAGCACATCCACCAGCCTCCCAATTAGCAGGCCACCCTCTGATTGCTGCGGGAGTGAGTTCCACCCCTCCTGCTGCAGGTGCCCAGCCGGGCTGTGCCAGTGAGCCTGGGGAGCAGGGTGGGTGGCAGAGCTGAGGGGAAGAGGGACAGAGAAGCGGGGAGGACGGGCGGAGGGGGGGCAGAGCTCACCTCCAGGATGCCTTTGTGCTTCCCCTCCCGGTCCTCGGGCACCACGTGGCCCGTCAGGAAGACATAACACTCCTGGCACACACGGTTCAGGCGGTTCCCATCGTACTGTATCTCGGCCTTGTAGTCTGAGCAGCGAGCACACACCACCTACAGCCACCAGACAGGGACACTGGTGACACTGGGGCAGGGCTGGGGGAATCCCAGGGACAAGTCCACGGGGAGCTGAGGGGCAGGAACGGCCCTGAGCATGGGGAAAGGGGTACAGGGTGTAGGAGAGGCATGCTCCTGCCCCACTAGCCACCCGGGCAGGCCAGGAGGGAGGGGGGAGAGCGGGGCCGGGGCAACTCACGTATCCACAGGCTCGACAGTGGTGTCTGCGGCGCACGATGGCGTTGAAGGGCTCCCTGCAGCGCATGCACATGGTCACCAGGTTGTCCCGCACCCACTGTGGAGCTCGGCGGCCCAGTTCCTCTGTCTGGGGGTGGGAGGCTGCATCACTGGGGCTGACTAGCCGTGGTCTGAGTGGTCCCAGCCCCTCTGCTCTCACCCTTTCCCCCCCTCAGCCCTTCTCCCTGTCCGCAGTCTCCCCCCAGCTCTGTTTAGCTAGGGAAACCGAGGCACAGCAAGGTGAGCATTCCCGAGCTGCTGTGCAGGGGGGGTGCTGGAGGCAGGCAAGGCATGGGGAGGGCAGCAGGGTTACCTTCAGTGCAGGGGTGCCTGTCTCCAGCCCAGGTACTGCTGTCTTAAAGGTCTCACTCCTTTTCTCCTTCCTGTCAATGGCATCTTGGAAGGCCTAGAGGGGAAGGCAGGGCTGGAGGGGCGGCTGGGGGGGCTGCCCCTGACACAGGGCATCCAGCTGGGGTGAGTAAGATGTGCTGCCTCTCCCCAGCACTCTGTGGTACCTTCATCCAGGCGTTCATCTCCTCCCCAGACCTGGGTACAAAAAGGGAGATGGATAAGCTGTTGTCCCTCCTCCCCGAGGGTCCGCAGGACCGTCACCCTTTCCCTTACCTGGCTTGCAGCTCCAGCGTCCGCTGCTTTCCCGAGACCAGGAAGGTGTGAGGGAACTGCGCGTCGTTCAGCTCCCGAACCTGAGAGAGACCAAAGAAAGGATGTGGAGCAGCTGAACCCACCTCCAGCACGCAGGGACCTTCCTCCGTGATGTGGGGGAGGGGGACTGCCCTCAGACACAAGCCCTCCAGCCCCTCAAACCCTACGTGCACAAGATTTTACTGCTACTTCACAGGAACAGAGCGTATCAACCAGTCCTCCTCACCCACAAAGCCACCCCTGGCTCCAGCTCCTCCCTCCTTTCCAAGGAAGCGCGGGGCAGCAGCCGCATTACACCCCAGAGCGGGGTGTGTTTTGGAGGAGCCGGGGTCTGGGGGAAGCACAAAGACAAGACGCCTGTCTGACCTTCATGCTGTCCACGTTGATGCGGAGGTGGACCTGGAACTCGGCGCCCACCTGGATGACCTTGGGCACGCAGTACAGCAGCATGTTGTTGAACTGGGAAGAGGGGAGGAAGAGGGTGGGTTGGAGCCCAGCACCTGCCTGCTCAGAGCTGGGAGCTCCCCGGGGCTCGAGGGTGCTTCATGCCCCTGGGGCTGAGCTGGTCCTTGGGAAGAATCCAGCCGAAAAAGTGACTGCTGCTGCCCCAGACCTCTCCCACCCTGCAAGGGCAAAGCACTGCGGCAGCGTGGCACGGGCTGCTGTGCCCAGGGGATCAGCACGTTCCCAACCACCTCCTGTAGAGAGTGCCCTGCACTGGTGGGGGGTCAAACCCCCCAGCTCTGAATTCATCCCCTCTGTGTAGAGATGACCCAGCGAGACCAGGCTGTGCTGCCCCTCTCCCCACTCCCATCTCAATCTGCTCCCTGCCCCTTCCCCTGGGCATCCCAGCTCCCACCAGGAACAGGTACTTCTCCGATGTGGTGTTGTTGCGGGTGGAGATTTTTTGGATTGGCCCTTCCTTGATCAGCTCGTTGGAGGGATCCACGATGTCGTCCTCCAGGCCCAGCCGCTGATAGACCACCCAGAGTTTCTGCAGCCGTTCCTGGGGGAGGCACAGGGACCTGTTTCTATGGGGAGCTGAGCAGCCACAACCTTCTCACCCTTGGGTCCCCTCCGTCCTCATGTCCCAGGCCAGCTGCTGAGTGCTGGGAGAGGTGGCACAGCCCTCTCATCTCAGACTGATTTTTGAGAGCAGCTCACAACCTCAAACAGCCGGTCACATCATGGCTGAGGATGCAGACACGACTTCCCCAGGCTCGGGGTGGTGGGGTCAGGCATCAAGAGCAGGGTCTAACCTCCTCTGCTGAACCCACAGTGCTCCTGTCCTGTTCAGGGCAGGGCTGTGCTCCACTGAGTCACACAGCAATGAGGCCATCAGGAAATCTGGCAAATCACCGTGCTGTGACCCACAAGGCACTGCTAGCTGGGACAGGCGCTCACCATCTCCGCAATAGCTGCGTTTGAATGCTTGGCCACCATAAAAATCATCTCCAGGGCCTCTGCAATGAGAAGAGAAAGGATGGAGGTTAAATATTTGCTAGGGAGCTGTGGGAGAAAACCCCTGGGTCTCTCCCTCACTGGGGAAACAAGCGTGTGGTGGCTGCTGCCCTCCCCTGGACACAACCTGAAAGGACCTGAAACGCTGCACGAGAGTCTGAGTCCAGCTGGACCCGTGTGGTGTGGCACGGTCGGGTCCTGGGGGGACAGACAGCCGGGTGTTTATCCCTCCATCGCAGCAGGACTGGGGACTGCTGTTATCCATAGGGATCTGACAGCTCCCCCGGCCACTGCAGGGCTCCCTGGAGGATGCTCTGGAGGGATCATCCTTATCCTGAAACACCACCCACCTTCCCCGCTGACCTCCACAGACCCTGAAAGGGCAGATTAACCCCTCTCTCTGCTAGAAAAGACTGTGTGCACAGGGCAGCTGGTGAGAGAATCCAGGTATCCTGGATTCCCGTGTACAACATTAGGGGTTGTTATTTCCCCCACAAACCCACCCTGCCACTCCCTACAGCAGGGACAGCCAGACGGAGCCCTTACTCTCAGCATCATCCTGGTCTGGGGACTCGGGCGGTAGTTTTCGGATGTAATCTTTCAGAAGGAGTTCGTAGCGTGGGATCCTCTGCACTGGTTCCAGCATGTGGTGCTGCAGCGTTAGGTTAGCACAGACCTTCCTCTTCTGGAAGAGACATCACATGCAGAGAGAAACAGGGACCAAGGCAGCTCCCACCCTCCACTGCTTCCCCCTTGCAGGGAGATTTTGGGGAGCACTGCTGCAGTCCCTCACCTTGTTGTGGCTTATTACCTGGATGTCAGCAATGAGCTCCTGGAAGGGTGGTGATTTCTCTGACCAGACAGTGATGAGCTCCACGGCCTTGTCGAAGTTTTTCACATATTCACCATACATCTTGAGGAATGGTGCGAGCTTCTGGATCACATCCCCGATCCGTGGGTTGCAGCTCCTGCAGGAGGGAATCGCAGACCGGCAGCTTCCTCAGCCCAGCAGGGCAAACAGTGAGGGATAAAGCAAAGGGGTGGCTTGTGCACAGTGGGGGACAGAGGTTTTTACCACCGTGATCTGCTACATCCCCATACACCTTCCTGCTCTCCAGAATGGAAACGTCCCCAGCTTGCAGCCGTTCACGCCTGGGCACACCCCTAAACCACCTGAGATGTCACCCCCTCTTTTCAGAAATACCCTGATCTGGGCTGGAGTGTTTTAAGGAAGTGCTTTCTAGCACAAAGACATTTGGACCAAAACAAGTTGAACAATGGTCCTGGTGGGAGATCAAATTTATCACTGCTCCCCCACTCTGGCAAAGCAACCCAGGCGTCCTGCCCGCCGCAGCTCACCAATCCTCCATGCGCTTCTGCAGCTCTGGCAGGAAGAACTTGGCATGGAACTGGTAGATGGAGGAGATGTTGGAAAAGATCATTTTCACCACCTCCTCTGGGACTGTCTTCCCATTTTTGGCTTCTTTCATCAGCTCTGTATAGAATATCTGGAAGAAAGAAGAGGTGAATAAAAAGGGTCAAGCAAAAGGCTTGAGGATCCCGTTCCCCCCACTGAGACTGGCACATCACCCAGTGAAAATGCGCAGGAAAATGCCAGGCCCCAAGAGAGAAGCAGGGGGGATGGAAGGCTTTGCTGGGACAAAGGTGCTCTGTGGAGGTGTGAAGTGTAGGAAAGGCAAAGGCCAGACCCACTCTCTGGCCGTGAAGACCAGCAGCCCAGCGTGGCTCTCATCTGTACAGCTCCATTCTCCCCCAAACCTCCAGGGAGCAGTCCCTGTCCTGTGCATACCCTGAACTGAGCCCAGGCACTGCCACAGGGTCTAAGCCCTGCTGAGGAGCAGAGGAAAACTGGTGAGTGTGCAGCTGTGCCATGGTCCTGCCTAGTTTGTCAGCGTGGGGTGGCTGAGCTGTGCTGGTGGGGGGCAGACAGCAGCAGGGCTATTGCTTCCCAGACTTGCGTGGGCCCCTCTGCTCACCTGGTCGAGAAGGTGGAGGCGGTTGACATAAGCCTGCTCTGTCTCCAACAATTCCAGAGCAATTTTCTTTTCCTCTGGTTCCTGCATGGGGAGAAGGCCTCAGTCTCATGGGCAGAGACGTGACTCCCACCGGCCTGAGGGGATTCAGCTCTGTTCCCCAGTGTTCACAGACCACAGCCCAGAATCAAACCGGACCTCGCTTCATGTGAGGGCAACGGAAAGAGCTCTACAATGCATGCAGTGAAAACAAGGGTAAAAACAAAGCTGTTTTGGGGCTGTTGTGAAGTCTGGTTCATGTCCTCCTGGGTCACCTCTTTCTCTGTGCCTGTTTCTCCTGGAACAATACAGGGCTAGTGATCCTGAGGGGCAGAGTCGGGTGGGTTAACCCCATGGTCTACAATTACACGTAGGGTTTGAATGCAGTCCTGCAGAAACGTGTCTGCAGCTGGCAAAGGGCGGCACAGCCCCGAGGATGCCTCGGGATGGACCTGGCTGGGCCCACCTGCGCATCTGACCCCCACAGCATAGTTACATCAGAGCTGGAAGAGACAAGGTCTGCTTGGATCTATCTGACCATGGGGAATTTGTGCCTGAGGCATCAGGGAAGGGGCCACTTCTCTGTCACCCCACACAATGGCCCTGTGACCTGCTCAGAACCAGCAGAGACCTCAGCTCTGATCCAGCCCACGCAACTCCCTGCCCTGAGCACAGGCACCCACAAGCCTCGCCTCAGCCATCTCAGAGCTCACCTTGCTGCCAGACTCGAGGATGGGGTCCTGCTGCCTCCTCCAGTTGTCCTCACAGATCTTGTGTCGGAATGAATGGAGGCATTTGAAGCTGAGCCCCCGCTGACCCTGCTGCTCCTCCTCCTCATCATTCTCTTGCTCTGTTTGGTGCCTGGCAGCCATCTGGGAGAGGCTCTGGCTGGGAGGGGATGCTGGAAGCTGCTGGGACTGGCTGGCTGCAGGAGGACTGTGGCTGTGCGGAGCCTGCTTGTCCCTCCAGGCAAGTTTGCTAGTCCTGCCATGGAGAAATCAGAGTGATCAGCTCACCTGTTCCCCCAGCACAGTGCAGCCCACCCGGCTCCCCGTCCCAGCGTCCTGAAGCGAAGGCAGTAAGACACAGCAGCTCCCCAGTGCTGATGCTGCTTTGCTCCACTATGGCCCTGCTGATACAAACCAGGGTCTGACAGCCCGTACACCCCCCAAGGGGGGCAGGATCCAGCCTCTCTTCTCCCAGTGCCTCCTGCTGATGTGGTCAGTCCCTGTCCTGCTCTAGAAAAGCACAACTTTGCCGTTTATCCCACCCACACCCACAGCTGTTTATTTCCCGAAGCACATCCCTGCCCTTTGCGGTGCTGGCACAGCTCTGGCTGTCTGCCCGCTGCCACTGTGGAGCCAAAGTGGGGAGACTTGGGCATGAGGCTTTAAAAGCCAAATAGCCAAGAGGAGGGCTTGTGTAGTTGGTTTTGCAGAGGGGTAGTTTTTTGGTGGTTTTCTCTCTTCCTTTTTCCGGCAAAGACAAGGAAAACAGGTCCAGAGCAGGCATTGGGGAGGAACCACACAGGGCAACAGGCCTTGAAGATGACAGCAAGCGAGTTGTCTGTCCTCTGAGAGCTGGTTCCTGTGGTAAATTGCTCTGGGCAGAAACTGGAAAGATATGCACCGGTGGCCTGCAGACAGGAGTGGGATAAGGAGGGGGAAACTGGGATGAAACTGGACATAAAACCACAAAGTTGAGGACAGGAGATAACTGGAGGGGCAGACGCTCATCTGAAGCAGATGATGGGTCCATCCCCATGAGGATGAGCATGCATCTGTGAGCTCAGAAGTGCATTTGCAGCTATCCATGCATCCCCTCCTGTCCATGGGGGCTAGCATAATCCTTCATGTGGCAGAGAGGATTTATCTGTCCCTTCGGGTGCCTTCCAGACCTGTACTAGTCTAAACTCATTGCTGACATCTGGCAAGGAACTTCTCTCTTTCTATTTGTGCTGACTTAGGCTAAACCATTTTCTATTCCACAAAACTCATGTCCAGGTCCCCCAGCTTCCTCTGAAAGTCGTAAGTTACTTTTATTTCCTCTAAATCAAAGTCACGCTTCACAAAAAACAACAAACACACCGCAGCAGTGAAATGGAGGCAGATCAAATGCCACAAACGGCTCCAACACAACAACATCACAGGCCAAATTTCGACTGTGGGACCATGGGGACAATCGCGCTGCTCTGGAGCCATCCAGAGCCCAGAGCCCAGGACAAAGCACGGAGAGATGCAGGCAAAATTCCTCAAGTCGAAGGAAATCCTGTGCCCGACCAACTTTAGAAAATGCTGCAAAACTCATCTGCCCAACCACCCAGTATCATTAAGGCTCACTGCGATCACCTCACTGATAGCAAGAAAGGCAAGATTTGGTATGCCAATTCAACAGATGGGGAAACTGAGGCACTGACCATGATGACGACTCACCCCAAACCTCAGAACTGCTTCCACTCCTCGCTCCAATCCTGGCACACACTGTCTGAGGGTCCCAGCTCATGCTCCAAGTGAAGGTGCTGTTTTATGGGGCTGCCACGCAGCCCAAAAGGAACTTGCTCTCCCCCTTAACACGATGCTTTCTCTTCCCTTTCCTAGGAATCACATCGCTGCAAACAACTGGATAGTCTGTGGCTAGTGCCTGAGGCTCGGATCCTCCCAGATGCTCAAGCCGTTAATTCCCAGTGAAGACCCTTGCCTCCATATTTGCAAACCAAAATCCATTTTCCCCAGCAGCAGGGGAAAAGCATTCACCAGCCAGCCTGACTGCGGAGGTGCTGAGTGAACAAGCATGCAACGACCTAACCCTGAGCCAGGAGCAGAAACCTCCAGCGAAGTCAGTCACATGCCGCTGAGCTTTTCAAATTTTTGTCCGTGACCCACAGTGCTGATGAACAGCAAATCGCCTAGTCAGGTTCTCCCCAGCCTCCAAACCACCTCGACAGCAGGTTTCTTCCTTCCAAAACCCACGCCACGTGGAGCCTTACCGCACCCACAGCGCCCAGGACCCTCCCTCCTTACCCGTACTCTTCAAACACAGACACCAGGTTCAACACTCTCTGTTGGTTATCGGCCTCTCCCTCCATGGCCCTGGCCACACCGGCTCCCGGGTGTAAAGGAGCTGCAGGGGCGGGTGCTGATGGCTATGGCTCCCTTCTTCTCTCCCTCTCTCTACTTCGAGGTGTTTCTGGGACCCAGGATGTTGTTTGGGGACAAGGATTTGCACAAGGCAAAGCCCATCGGCTGCCCTCGCTGTGCTAGGAGAGCTTGTCTCTGGGTTGGCCTTGAAAGAGGAAGCGCAGCAGGTTGTCAGCTGGAGAAACTGTGAGAAAACGCTGGGAATTGGCTCAGTTTAAGGGGGGGGGGGGGGGGAGGAGGTGAGTGTCGCTGCGTGCCTCAAACCGGCGGCGTAACCGAGCGGCAGCGCTCGGCACGAGGCCTGACCGGCGCCAAGGGGGTGGGCTGCACCCCACCACGAGCCCGGGGAGCCCCTCAGGGGCTGCGAGGGACGGAGGGAAGGGGAGAGCGAGCCCCTGGCGCCTGTCCCGCTGGAGACCACCCTCGGAGGGCAGCCCTGGGGGAAAGCAGAGCGCAAGGCAAAGCCCGACTGCCTCGCCGCCTCCCCGCTTCCCGCTCGCATCCCTCAACCCACCCGCCATGGCCGCCCTGTCCCCTCCCTCACACCGCGCCTCCATCCCCCCCCCCCCCTCCTCTCGCCATGGTTCCACCCGCCCCCCCTTTGCCCTTCACGCAATGGTTCCGCCCGGCGCGGTGATGCACAGGGGAGGGGGCGGCGCAGGCGCAGTGGCGGCGCGCGGGAGCGCCGGGGGGGGGGGAAGCCCATGGCGGCGGCGGCGGCGCCGCTGCCCCCGGCGGTGCGGGCGCCCCCTGGCGGTGTGGCGGGGCGGGCGGCGGCGGCCGCCCCGGGGGTGTCCCGGGCCGAGGGGGCCGAGGGTCTGTTCGTGGTGCTGGGGGCGGGGCTTGCCGCCGCCAGTCACCCGCTGCTCTACGTCAAGCTGCTCGTCCAGGTCCGGGGCTGCCGGCGGTTGAGGGGGGGGGAGGTGGGGGGTGGGATGGCGGAGGGGGGGGTACGGGAGGGGGGGATGTATAACGGGGAATCGGGACCCCAATCTAGTGCCCCTATAGAGACCTCTGTGTGCTGCGTACCACTATAGATACAGGCCCCCCTCCCCGCTTTATGACAGAGGGGCACCGCTATAACGGAGGGGACACCCCTGTGCAAGGAGGCGACAGGAACCCCCCTGTCTAACAGATGAGGTCACCCAGTATAATGGCGGTTCCTCTATAACTGGGAGGGTGAGGGCAGCTATAAAATGGGGAAGCCTATTCAGTGGGAGTAGGATACCTCCTACAGTGGTGATCCCCCCTATATAACAGGAAATCCCTGTATAATGGAGGGGTGAGGACCCCTATATGTTGGGGACTCCCTTATAGCAAGGGCACTGGGACCCCCTTCTGTGACAGGGGGTGGGGGAACCTATAGGAGTGGGGACCTCTAAAAACAGGGGGAGTTGGGGATACCCTCTGCAGTGGGGGCTCCTGTATAAGGGGGGATGGGAAACCCCTATATAATGAGAACCCCTCTGTAATAGGGACCCCCATAAAATGGGAGGGTTGAGGACCCCCTGTACCTTAGGGGCCTGGTATAATGGGAAAGGGACTGCTTGTGTCCTGGCACCCCCATGTATCTGAGGGTGACGGGGGGGGGTGGGGGCGTGGCCCGTGGGCAGCACACGGACACCCGGGATCGTGGCCTGGGGGCTTTGGGAACGCCGGGCCAGGGCCAGGGACCTGCTCACGGGGTTTTCTCTCGCAGGTCGGGCACGAGCCACTACCTCCGACCGTTGGAAGAAATGTGCTGGGAAGGAAAGTCCTGTACCTGCCCGGCTTCTTCACCTACGGTGAGCAAACGTCCCTCCCTGCCAGCGCGAGGTCCTGCCCAAAAACGGGGCTGGGAGCTGCCAGGGAGATGGAGCCGACCCCCAGCAGCACTCCCGCATCCCCCTTGGGATCATCCGGAGGCTGCAGCGAGACGTAAAACCCTACAGCTACTTGCAAGGCCCCCTCAGGTTTACCTACCTGTTGGGACAAGGGGGGCGGGGGGCCCCGGTGTTGCTGCTGCATCCGCTTCCCCTGGCACGTTACTCTGGGTTTGCACCGCAGTGCTGGGAGCGGTGGGGATTTAGGTGGTGTAGTTTTGTTGGTGGAGGGTTTTGTGTGTGTTAGAGGTAGCAAAGCACCATTCTTTGCTGCAAAACAGCCCTGCAATAACCTGACCCCTGCCCTCCTCATTTGTGTGTAGATGGAGCCCTAAAGGGACAGAAATACCAAGAAAAGGGGAGGTAATAGGTTTAGAGGGAAAAAAAAAAATACTGTTTTTCCTCTCTTTGCGGGCGGAGCAGCGCAGAAGAGGCGGGTGAAAACTCTGTGACCTCGAGGGTTGCTTTCACAGTGGGTTTGCTGAGGGGAAGGGGAGCGCACAGTCCCGAAAGCGGGGTTGGGCTGATCCCAAAATCAGACAGCAGCTCCCGCAGAGCCAGGGGACCCAGCGCAGAAGCAGTATGAAGGAACACTCGGGGCTAGAAAAGTCCCGGTGCTGCCCTTTGGAAGATGCATTTTCCAAATAGATTTACGGTGTTGGGTGATGGAAACGTGCAGAGCCTGCCTGGCTTTGCTCAGGACAGCAGAGGATGGGGAGCAGGAGCAGCTGGTACCCACTAGCATGTAGTGGGTTGTATTCCACCATGTTATATCAGGGAGAAATTGGATCTGTTGGCTTTTTTTTTTTTTTTCTGGAGACCTGAGGAAGTTTGCCTGGGAGAAGGTGGTGGGGCAGGAATTGAATCTGGGTTTGAGAGATCCATATTAACCCTGAGTCCAACCCCTGTGACACCACACAACAGATGAGACAATCCCTCCCTACCCTAGCTCAGTCCAAATTGCCTTGTAGCCATTTCAGATGAGCAAAACGATCAAAAGATGAAAAATAGCCCAAAGTACTGAAGCTATCCTTCCAGATTAGACGGATGTGACAGGAAATACTTAAGGATTCTTTGCGTCCTATATGAAATTTATTTAGGACTGTTCTAACAAATCACCTGGGGTGGGACCGCAGAGCGGCTGCTGTGCCGTGCTGAGCTCCGGTGAGGTTTCAGCTGAACGCTGGAGGTGTTTGGGGTGCTCTCCATGTGCCCGACTGACAGCAGCCTGGTGTTTTCTTACCCAGCCAGACACATTGTGGAAGTGGATGGGAAAAGAGGCCTCTTCCGCGGGCTTACTCCTCGCCTCATCTCAAGCACTTTATCAACCATCACCAGGGGGAGCGTGAAGAAGGTAAAGGTCGGCTTCTCTCTCCATAAATCAGTTTGCTGGGTTGGCTGGTGCTACTGCAGCAGGGCCAGGGAGCCTGCGTGTGCCTGCACCCAGCCACGACTGCACGTGGAGGAATAAAACACGCTCTGAATAGTCCAGGACAGGAGAACAGTGCCCATATCCCTAAAACTTATTTTTTAAACAATTTTAATTTAATTTGAACCATCACTTGCCTTTTATCTTTTGTAAGCACTTTCACAACCCATCTCTTCTCCTGCTTTACTTTCCTTTCTTCCTTCTCCTATGTTCCTTTCTGCCTGTTTTTCCTCACCTTCCACATAGAACACAACTGCTCATGGTTTCCTTCTGTCCTCAGACATCGAGGGTTTCTGGGTCAGCATCTCCCATCAGTTTTGACCACATGGTTTCTTCTCTCCCTGCTCAGGCCTTTCCACTGGAGGACATGGAGCATGTTTCTAACAAGGATGATGTGAAGACCTCCCTTAGGAAAGTGGTGAAAGAGGTGAGAAGTGGGTATTGCACATTAATGAGTGATAGGGGAGATTGTGTTGGGAATGTCCCTGGAGAGCAAAGGAAGCTTAAACTGTGGACTGCAGGTGAAATTGCGTGGAGGGAAACTCTGGGTACAAGGGCCGTGGTATTTAGTACCACCCTGTGTCCAGCTATGAGATGTTTCATAGGAATAGAGGTTTACTGTAGGCAACAGATATCAAAAAAGGCACCCAAAATGTGTTCTGTTCCACTAAGGGAAAGGGCCTGATCTGTGCAGGTGGAGCAGTGCAGCTTTTCATACAGGTGTGGTTTCTTTTCTTCCCTTCCCAGACATCTCATGAGATGATGATGCAGTGTGTGTCCCGGGTTGTCTCACATCCACTGCACGGTGAGTCCTGTCCCTCTGCCTGGCAGCCCTCTCCAGCCAGAGGATCGCCCCAAAACCCCATTTACTTGATGTGCTTCTCTACCAGAAACGGCTTTGTATGAAACTGCAGAGCAGATGCAGGTCTGAGCGGTTGCTCAGGGAGGCTGATGCTTGGCTTGGCCTTCAGGGAGTAACCCAGCCGAGCGGCGAGGTGCTCTCCTCTCATTCATCCAAGAGCTTGTCCTAGAGATCCCATTGGGGTCAGAAATCCTTCCCATCACTTACAGGCTGGGGGAGGGCCCTGTTTTCTAGTGAGTCTTGCAGGGATGAGGACCACTGAGAGGAGCTGGAGGTGATGTGAGTCGAGGGAAGGGAGGACAGAAGGGTCAAGTTGCATTTTCCTTCACGTCCATTGCAACCCAAACTGGATTTGTTTGTCAGCCCCGTGTTTCTTTCCTCCTAGTGATCTCTATGCGCTGCATGGTCCAGTTCGTAGGCCGGGAAGTCAAATACAGGTGAGTGGCTGCAGCTCTGAAGGGTTTGGGCACACAGATGCACGAGTCCAGGAGTCAGCAGGGCCAGACGTCCCATGCAATGGGGGATATGGCAACCCAGGAGGTCTGGGAGACCAAAAAATGAATCTGAGCTGTGGTTAGAGGGTGGGCAGCCGTGAGGTGAGAGGACAGGGAATGTTGGGTTCTATCCCCAGTGTGCCTGTTCCAAGCTTGTGCCTGCAGGGATTTTGGTGGCTGTAATGCACCTTGCTGGTCACACAGTGAGTCTCTTGCCTTTTTGCTTTAGGTGTTAATAGAAAGGGAAGTCAGCAGGGATGCAAAGTAGGTAATACAAAGGGTTCCTGCAGCCCTGCTAGTCTGCACGATTTTTCCAAGCCTTTTTCAGTAATACCTGCCTCTCTGCAGGGCAAGACTACACTTGCAGCCCTGTGAAAGCACATTAAACACGACTGCAGCTAACCCACGGCTGCCAGCATGAGTTCCCAGGGGCAGGACACGGTTCTTGGGCTGAGAATCAGCCTAATCAAAACATGCTATGTGCTGTGGCTGCAGCACGTGTATCCACTCACACAAAACCAAGCAGAACCCTTCTAGCTTCAGCGTTGAAGCAGTTGATTGAGTGTTGTCCCAGGCGTTACTGCAAGAGTGCGGACACGACGCTCCTTAACGGGCTGAGGAGAAGGAGCTCCAGCTGTGTTGCTGGTGTGGTGGCCTGAAGGGGGGACACAGCTGTGGCTGGTGGCTGCAGAGTGCATGCGAAGCTGCGTGGGACAGAGAGCAACCCCTGCATGCTTATGGCTCTTATTCTGTCTTGGCAGTGGTGTGTTCAGTGCCATTGGCAGGATATTTAAGGAAGAAGGGATCCTGGGATTCTTTGTGTACGTGAGTTATTGTTTAAATACTTTCTCCCATAGCCCAAAGGTGCCGATGGCTTTCCTGGCTGCTCTGCCAACCTCAGGTAGAGTCACGCTGAGCTCCCCCCATCTGAAACCTTGTCTGACCATGGGACACTCACATCACTCCCATGAGCACAGATTAAATCTGTGCCTTTGACAGAGCTCCAGTTTGACCATTAAGTTCGCCCCAGATCTTATCTTCAATCAAACCTTCAGAGCCCAGAGAAAACCCTCTGTTTTTTCTTACCTTTCTTTTTCCCTTGATATTTCTTTGTGTTTCAGTGAAGGGCCATTTAAAGCATTTGTTTGTGCAACAGGCACCAAGATCAAGTGCAACAATGAGACCCCTTGTTGAAATAAAAGCCAGGGCCTGGATAAGAAGCACATTCCTCTGAAGAGCACTGTGGGTGCTTGTAATGAGCGGGTGGTTTGTGCTGGCAGCAGGTTTGCCTGTACGGCGGGAGCGTGGTGCTGCCCAGCTCAGCGGCGTGGCTGCCTGGACCAGAAGGAGCTGAAATGTGCTTCCAGCCACTCACGAAGCGTGGTGAATTGATGGCATTGCTGAAGTGGGAGCCTGGCAGGCACTTTTTTGCTTGAACCCTTAGTTAACCTGCCTTGCCTTTTTCCCCCGTCTATATAAAAGCAGAACCACCTGCTGCCTCCACTCTCAGTGGGGAGACAACTCACTCCATTATGTCAATAGTAGTAAAGGCAGCTCTGAAATTTCAGGGTGGGGGGGGGGGTGGCATTTCAGGCCTGATGCCTTTGGCTCTGCAATCACAAAATCTAGTCCTCCACATGCAACATGAATGCATGAGGAAGAGGCAGGCAGTCGCAGAGGGTCTCACTCTGTCCTTCCCCAAGGGGAAAGGGCCAGGGGTCTGCAGAGACCCCAGCAGTCAAGTGCCACTGCATCTGCCTTTTGCAGCCCAGAGCTACTCTGGGCAGCCCCAAATCTCATCCATTAAATACAGGTTCCTCTGGGATGTTCCCCGTGCGTGGGGCATGGCCAGAGCGTGCTGCCCAGCCACCCTCCCTCTTCTCCACCTCCCAAGGAAATAACGTGAAGGGAGCCGCTGCATTCCGTTCCATCCACATAAAATAAACACTGTTGGTAGCCTAATTAAAGTTAATAGTTCACAGGAAAGGATTTAACACAACCCAAAATGTCTCAGGAGGGCTCTGAAGTTATACGTGTTCTACAACCCCGCTAGGAAATCACACTGCTGTGAGGGGAACACAAACTGCATCTGTAGGACCAAACTGCTGCTTTTCTGCTCTCAGCCCTCCTAACGCAATCCAAACACATCCACTCCCTTAAAATCATTGTGGTGCACTTATTTCTCGTGGTCTTATAACCTCTACGCAGCAATAACAGCAGCATGATTGCTCTGGATGCGTGCCTGGCTAGAGATAAAGACTTTTCAGGGGATGGACTTACCTTGCTTCCCTTCATGTCTGCAGCAGTCTCCTGCCCGCCAGCAGGCCTGGAAGATCTTCCCTGGGCTCCGAAACTGCTGCACGTGGTCAGCTCAAAGATGGCTCTCTCCCCTCAGCACTGGGGTTTCTCCTGCTGGGTCACATCATCTTACCTCACAGGCTTCACCATCTGCCCGCTGCTGTTCCGACTTTTAATGACTTCTCTTCTAAAAATATTCCTAGTCCAGATCTTGGACATCTCGCCAGGCGCGAGAGTCGTATCACAAATGAATTTGGTTATTTAAGTCCCGTTCTGCAGCTGTCTCGGACCCCTGGTCTCCAGTCATCCCATAAACTCGGGCCCAGCATTTGTTGTTACTTTGATGACGGAGGAAAGAGAGGGATGGGATTTTTACTACAAATGGAACAAATGATCCGATTCTCTATCAACAGATGGGGGAGGTTTTACTTACATGGCTGCCGTGGCCCAGTCCTGGACCAGCCTTCTGTTTCTGGACTTTATTAAGACCCTGTTATATCTGCAGCAGCTCAGAAGTCTGCTTCAGACTCGACTTTGAGTTAGAGAAAGGATTTTTTCACAAGTGCTGAATGCTAAATGGAGAGCAGACCATCTCTTTGCGACCAGAAAGCTTTGATTTCTTTGTCCTGTCTGTTGCTGTCATGTACCACATCTTCTAAGCCAGTGGATCTTCTATCAAAGACTTCTGCTGCGCCCCGAGACCTCGGCTGCATCTCCAGAGCTGCTGGAGCCTTGACAATACACAGGTTGTCTCCAAAAAGCATAAACCCTATCACCAAGCAAGTGAAGCAGCCTGGATCAGAGCATGCAGAGTGGCTCTTTCTAGCCCAGCAAACACTCGTGTGGCTCTCACCAGACTCATTTTCGGAAGAACTGTGTGAACACATCTGGTGAAACACAGGTTTAACACATGCCTGGATCCTTTTGCAGTGGAACAACCGCACGGCCAAAGCAGGAAGCCCTGCACTTGATGCCTGCAGCGGTGCAACAGATGCTGCTGAAGTGCTGACAAACCAGAGAAGCCTTCTGAAATGTTTTGTTAATGTTTTAGTGCCATTAGCTGCAGAAGCTGGGGGTGCTCGTTATGCTGGGAGCTCTGGCCCATGTGTTGATGAGAAGCATAAACCAAAGCAGCTGTGCTCCCAGGTGGCAGCAGGGACTGGGAGAAATCAGAGGGACTGGAGTGCTGCCCCCAGTTAATCCCGCTTTGCAGTGGAGCAGGTTCTGCAGGAACATCCCCCCTCATTTGAATTTCTAAAAGGAGGGAGATTCCACAAAGAGATGCACTTCTCATTCTGCCTCCGGAAGAGCATCTGCAAAATGAGCGTGATGGAAACCACTTCATCGGTGTCTCGCTTGGGTTTCAGAGCAGGAGTTGGGCCCAGAAGGGTTTTGGGGTAGAACCAGGGAACTTGTCTGAGTCGTACCCAAATCACAGATCCCAAACTTCCTACGCAAGATAATCCCCTGGCCGGAGCAGCTGGCAGCACGTGTAGGACCATGTTTGAAGGCTGGGAGAGCTTTTCCCTGAAATCACCCCTTCTCCCTTTCAATTCATCCCAAAGTAAAGGTGCACGTCAGGGGAGTGGGGTTCCTTTACTCTGGTGGAGGGGAGGGAGGGCTGGGCACCTCCGAAAGCAGCACCGGGACCCTTCTGTACCTCACGCCCCTCTTTTTGCCATTGCAGCGGTTTGGTCCCTCACGTCCTGGGGGATGTCATCTTCCTCTGGTGCTGCAACCTCTTGGCTCACTTCATCAACACCTACGCGGTGGACGATAACGTGAGTGGAAGCGCCCGATGGAGGGTTTGGGGGGGCCTGTACCAAGCACCTGCAGCTGTGAAGAGTTAATGGGAGGTTAATGGCTAAATTAATACAGACACCGGGCTTGAGCTGAACACTGTAAAGGTGCTGAAGATGCAATGTCTGCTCAGGGCTGTGCTGCAGCTGCAGTTCAGGGGATCAGGTTTGATAGCAAATGTCTTCCCTGACTCTCAGCTGGGATGCGGTGTGCCTGCCGTTTCTTTTTGCTTTCTTCCCCTGCCCCACACCCGTCGTCTCAGGCTCAGAGGGATGGCGAGTGATGACAGTGACAGCCCAGTGTCATCCGCCTCCTCCATAATCCCTTTGCTTTCTCTTTCCAGTTCAGCCAGGCATCGGTGATCCGGAGCTACACAAAATTTGTGATGGGGGTATGTAGGCAACCGTCATGTCATTTCTCTTTTTCCTGCTGTCTGTGGGCTAAGAGCTCGTGGTCTGGGGGCAAAGGCTGGTCTGAACTTTATATCCTGAGACAAGGATAACTTTGCTAATATGCAAAAGCTGGAAATAGCTTTTTTGACGTGGTAAACGTTAGAGAGACTACCGGTTGTCTGTGCTTTCAGATCGCTGTGAGCATGCTGACGTACCCGTTCCTTCTCGTGGGAGATCTCATGGCAGTGAACAACTGTGGGTATGTCCGTCACACTGAGATCTAAGGCTTTCCATTCCTTTCTTCCAGCCCCTTGTTGTCCGAATCCTCCGCTAACGATCGTAAAGCTTTCATACAGAACTGTAAACTATATGGCACCTCACGGAGCTGGCTCGTTTCCTGTCCCAGGTTGCTTATAATTTTAGATCAGAGGGCACAGACAAGAGCGGCGTAAAAGCTCAAGTGGAGAGAAATAGGGAGCATCATGGTGGTGTGGTCCGATCTGAACTAGACCAGAGGCAGAAGGGATCAAAGGGACCGTGCTGCTTCCAGGGAGTGGCACGAGGGAAAGCAAAGCTCTTAATGCAGCGATGGGTGCAGACGGGAGTAGGACCAAGCTTGCTTTCCAGTCCCACTGCTGCAAGAAGTCTTCTGTGTTCATGCTCATGGGGAGGGGATGGGATCCAAGCCGCTGGTGTAGTGTTTTATTGGTATCTGTTGGCTCTTGAAGGTGTAGATACAACGTATAGCCCTGAACTCTTAACGTATCCAGGTAACACTCCTTGCTTGTACATGCCAGGGGTAATTAAATTACATGATCTATTGCATTGTAAGTAACGAGCTGGTCATTTGGCCTTCAGCCCGGTGCGGACACTGTTTCTGTGTCCTCGCTTACACTTATTGCTGCTCTTGTGTTACCTGTCTGGATAATGTGACATCTGTACAGACCGTCTCAGCTCTTTCTTGTTGCCATGCAGGTTGCGTGCCGGCCTCCCTCCCTACGCTCCTGCATTTACATCCTGGATCCATTGCTGGAGGTACCTCAGTGCTCAGGTGAGGGAGCAGGGCACGTGCGGGGCTTTGGGCTCCCTCTGCTCCTTCCCGAGGTCTCCAGTGCCACATCCTTGACATGCTCCATAACCTGTTTCCATCCTTCCAGTTCTGGCACTGGTACCAGGCATGGCAGTACTGGTTCTGCCCGTTACATGCCCCGAGCTTGCAGCCTACAAACTTGTAGCCAATGCATTGCACACAGCAAAGCGAGGTGGCTCTGCCTGTCTCCATCGGTCCCCCCTGGGGAAAATGCCCGACTCCAGCACCCTCAGGGCTGAAACCCCACTTTCTCCTCTGCAGCAACCCCGGGTGCTCGGGCCTTGCAGTGGGCACAAGTCGGTCCCTGCTAAACCAGCTGGAGTTTCCTGGCTGGGTCTCAGCACGGCTGCCCTGACCCTCTGTGCTCTCTCTCCTCCTCAGGGGCAGCTGTTCCGTGGCTCCAGCCTGCTCTTCCGCAGAGCGCCCATGCCAGCCGCCTTCTTCCCCATCGACTGACTCCTCGGCAGGGAGAGGTGATGAACTTGGACTCCTCAAGAAACCCTAAGCTTGTTTTGATATATGTGTATTTTTTCTTTTCAATCTGAAGTCCGTGGTGCCAGAACAAGACACCTCCTCTCCAGCAAGGCCAGCAACAAGTTGGCTATTGGAGATCTGGCTTCAGGCTCCAGCTGGACCAAAGCTCCATCCTCATGGCTGTCGCGGCCGGGACACGTAGCAGAGAGAGCAGAAGGGTGTTACCTTGTCTCATTGGTCCAGGCTGTAGCTCTGGAGTCACTGGGAAAGTCCAGAAAATGCCCAGGTACTAAATGAACCAGCCCCAAGGTGCAGGGACAAACGACGGCTTCGTTCTGCTAGAGCTGAGAAGCAGCAAGAGATCCAAGGTCGCTTTGCTGGTAAAGCTGCACCGAGTGAGCAGCCTCCTGCCTCAGCTCTTTTAGAGAGGGCAAATATTTGTGTGGCAGGTAGCTCATCCTGGGCGAGATCGACCCATATTTAAGGTTTTGAGGGTAGCTGAACACTAGAGAGCACACCACCTCCCATGGGCGTGAAAGGGAAATTACAGTATCAGAACAGAAAAGGGGAACAAGAGTCCCACTACAAAGAACAACACAGCCCCAAAGAGACGGGTACAGCTGAGCTCGAGGGCAGTGCTGGGGCTGGGGGAGCGCACCCGGGGAGGGGTGTGAGCTGCAGGTGGTAACTGCTTTGGGAAGGAGTTTTGCAGCGGGACGGGCTGTATTTAGGCTACAGCCAACAGAGCTGCTGGGTGTAACCTGCGCCGGCAGCCTGGACGCGTCTCTCCGTGGACTGGCCCACGCTGGGGTGCAGCGTGTCTCTGTGCCAGCACAGCCACTGCGTGAGCATCTCCCAGCTGGCAGGACCACGCGCCCCGCCGGGCTCCGGCCGAACCCGAGCGTCACCGCTTCGCTGGTGGGCACAGGGCCGCGTGTCCTGCGGAGGGCTACACACAGAAGGGTTTGCCTTGCAGGAGGGGCACTGGGTCCGCTGCTGCCTGGAATGAAGGAAAAAGCTGGCCAGAGGCTTGCGAGGGGTCGGCGGCAAGGGCTCCTGGTGCACACAGGAGCGTGGCTGGCTCTTGCGTAGCGGAGCTCACTGGTGGCAGCCGGGCAGGATTTATCCTCAGCTCCCCGGACAAGAGAGGGTTTTTTTTTTTTGCACCAGTCTGTGCTGTCACGGCAGCCAGGCAGATTTTCCCCCTGTTTTGGTTCCCCTACAAAGCAGTCTTTTGCACAGAGGTGTTGGTGCACTCCCTGGGAAGAGGTTCTGGGGTCCTTGAGCGGGTTTCCGCGTGCTGCTGCAGCAGCAACAGGGCTCGCAGCTCATCCTAGTCCTGTGGGGACCCCAACCTGCCATCGCACAGGGGATTTCCCTCCATCAGACGGGTTTGATCCACACCTCCCAGCCAGGGCGTGCAGGACAGCGTTAGTACATGCTGGGACCAGCAGTCCCCACCCAGCTCCCTTCGGTGTCGTGAAGTCAGTCCTGTTTGTCGTCCCTTCCTTCTGTACAGTTTATGTTACAGTATCAGAAGTTAAATAATGCATGGCCCCGTTCCCTAACATCAGAGATTATTTCAGAGGATTTAACTGTGCTCCAAAATACAGCTATAAGACAACTCTTGGGCGTTTCTTTTTTTAAAAAGTTAATTTTTTTTCTGCGTAACAGGCTCCCTCACTCAGGGAAGATTTCAGTTTGAGACAAGCACTTCCTTTGGTTTCTTCCCCAAAGCAGGGGCTAAACCAGGTGTGGCAAACTCAGCTTCTCTCTGATCCTCACCTCCATGGAAGGTCGGCAGGTTTAGACTGAGCAGTGGGTGCACCTGGAGTGAGGGTGGAGGCAGCAGTGGGCTTGGCTGCTTGAAACAATAGACATGAAAGTAGGTATTTGGAGGTAAAATTGATCCTGAGCTCTTCTGGAAAGGATGATGGGGATCCTTGGCTGCTGTTGGACCCATCAGGTGGGCTCAGCCACTCCAACCTCCCCCCGCACAGCTCGCAGGATCCTTCCCCACCGGCCTTTTACCGCATCAGCTGGTTTCTTGCCTACGCCAGCAGCGGGCACTGTGTCTCCCAGATCACACAACGCCTGCTCAGGAACCTTTACCCTCAAAATTAAGGCCACCTTCTGCTGGTCACATGCCTGGGAAAACTTCCTACACCCTGTGCACAGCCTAGCTGCAGCCACTGTAATAAAAACTGCTATTTATTTTCCTTTGAGGAATTTACCTCAGTCTGCACCAGAGCAAGCATCCTGCCAGCCATTTCTGCCCAGTTCACTGGGACCCACAAGCTTTGCTGAAAACAAAACACTTGAATGTAGTTTTTTGGTCAATTTAAATGAAAACCAGGTTTCAAAGCTTTCAGTACGTGACCTCACCTTAAAGCGGGGGCTGCCATTCGTAGGGTGATTAAATATTTCCTTATCTCCTCCCAGGTTTTTAACCCTGGTTCGTTCTTGTCCCGTGCTCCATTTGAGGTGTCCCACCATGGGAACAGTGGCTGCAGCAGGAGCAGACAAGGAACCCAACCCCTTGGCTGGCCACCCCCATCCCTTAAATTGCTGCCCCGTCCGTGGGTGCCCGTCCCACAGCTGGGGCTCACGTAGCTCAGGTGATGAGGCCGGGGCCCCACTCCCACGGGAGAGAAGATCTGGGCTGAAACCTGCAGTCGGGAGAACAAATGAACGGGTGTCGGGGGAGGTTTGGGCCCGGTGCCTGCGATGGAGCCGGGGATTTCTCCCACACACAGTCCCAGCGCTCCCTTATCTGCTCAGGAAACAAAACTGGAGTTTAAATATTGACTCTGTCCTGCGTGAAACAGGGATGGGTGGAGATCATCGCCGTTCTGTGCCCGTGCGGTTTATCGGCCCTCAGTGGAAAACAGAGATTGCCGGGACTTTGGCCTCATCTGCTCCCAGCTGCCGGGGGGAGAAGGGAGGCAACGACCGCAGCCGGGAGAGGGAAACTCAGGTCAAGGCTGCCCTGGCTCTCCGCAGGGCCCGGGCGCTTGGGACCGGCAGGATTTGGGGAGCGGTGGGGCGCTGGTGAAGCCCTCGTGCCCAGGGAAAGTGCAGCTGAGCTCGGTCTGATCGCATCGCCCTTCCCTTTCCGCCCCCCCCCGGCAGAGTCGCCCTGCTAAAGACCCTTCAGTTAAAACCAAACCCCCCACCCGGCCGTGCTGCTCTCCCCGCTGCAGAGCCGGGAGGAAAGCAGCCGAGCAGGCCTCTCCCAATGGCTTCACGGCGCCCATCACCCTGGTGTCTGGTCAGAGGGAAGGCCAGGGGCTGCCGGACCCCCCCGCCAGCCCTTGCCAGCGATGGAGGGGCCCCGTCTTGCGGCTGCACATGAGGAAGTGCCCCTGCAGTGCAGCTGCCCTCGATAAGGTTGTTTGTGCTCCCACAGCGCCGAGCTCCACGTTGGCAAATAATTATTAAAACAAATAAAAAAAAAATATATATATATATATAAAAGAATAACCCTCATGGAGGAGACCCTGCTGCTGGGGAATTGGGACCGGCTGGTGCCAGGAAAAGCTCAGGGTGGGGACTTGGACCGGCCCCAGGCACCGGCGACTCGGCGGCCCTGGACCCGTCCCCCGTCTTCGCACGGCCCCGTCCTCGGTGGGAGCGGGGTGGCCCCGTCCCCGGGGATGCCCTTGACCCGAAAGGGAAATTAGAGAGGAGCCGGGTCCTGCTGGATCCCTCCCCTCCGAACAAGGGCGATCCCGGCTGGAAACGAGGAGAAAAGGCCACCGAGGGGCCGGCGGGAAGGCTCGGCGCGGTGGCCTGACCTGCCACGCTGGCGGTGGCAGCTTCGTCGCTGGCGGCTTGTAAGAGGAGGGGAAGAGCGTGGGGAAGCTGCTTTCCACTTTTTTTGGGAGGGGGGGGAAACTCCCTCAGATCCCCCCCAAGCTGAGCTGCCCCCCATCCCCTCCTGGGATGGCAGTGCTCTCGGGGTGGGTGGGGGGGTGTCGGTGGTGTTTTATCCCGATGCGGGAAAGAGGCAGCGGCACAGGGCACAGATCCCTTTCCCTGCGGCCGCTTGGCCCCCGCACGCCTCCCTCGGTGCTCGCATGGCGCCGGGCCCCCCCGCCCCGTCCCAGGGGAGAAGCAGGAGGCCCGGCGAGCCGGGAAGGGGGGAAAAGTCTCTCCGATTTTTGATTCGGCTTCTCTCCCCCCCTGCTATGACCCGACGGGCGGGCCGGCATGGCGAGGATCCGCGTGGCCGCCGCGGCGGCCGCTGTGCGAGGCGCCGTCCCTTGCTGAAAAACGTGTTAATTCTCTAATCTTTAGGAATGGAGTTTCTCCCTTAAAAGCCGCCTGCGCTCTGCGGCCGGGCGGCGCGGCTCTTGTCAGGCTGCCAGAGGAGGCCGGAGCAGCGTCACATGCCGCAAAGTTTTACAAGGCGAGCAAGCCGTCTGGGGAGAGGGACAGGAGAGGGGACAGACACACGCACGCACTCGGACGCGCACGCGGAGAAACCTCCTCCGGGCTCCCTCCGGCTCTGATACCAACGTTTATTTTTTATTTTTATATATATATATATATTTTTTTTTTTTTTTGGAAGAACAAAGACTGTGGGGTGGGTTGGTGCGTTTGTTTTTCCGGGGTTGGTGTCGGTGGACGGGGAGGGGGGAAGGAGGCTGGAGGCGGAGGGGGGAGCCGGCGGCTCGAATGCGAGAAAGTCCTGAATTTCCCTGGCCGAGTTGCCGAGGCCATCTCTGCGAAACTTGGAGGAGGAAAGACGGGGGGGGAAAAAGGGGGGGAAAGAAAAATAATTAAAAAATAAAATATGATGACGTCACTTGGAGCAGGGGTGCCTTCCCCGCTGCCTGTCAGATGCGCCTGAAAAGAACAGGGCAATAAAACAACAGCCGCCTCTGTCTCCCTCGTTAAACACGGCACTAATTGGATGTTAATTTCTCCTTGCTCTTCTCGCTGCTCGATTGTGAGGGCTCTGCCTGGCTCTCCCTCTCTCGCTTTCTTTCTTTCCTGTTGCAATGCTCTTGGCAGCTCCGAGGGACTCCGGACTGTGCGCTCCCCTCCCGCTCGTGGACTGGAATAATTCAGGAGCTGGGAGAATTAAAAAAGACGAGGCGCGGGGGCGAACGGTTCAGAAACGGGGCGGGCGCGATGGATTTCGAGAGCTACGCTAATCTCCCCGTTTCCCGTGCATTGTCCTGCCGACTTGGAGCTATTCTCTTCCCATTTGATTTCTCTTCCCCCCCGCTTTCCCTTCGCGTTGAGGTTTGGGCTGCCGGGTGAAAATATATGTTTCCAAAAAAAAAAAAAAAAAAAAAAAAAAAAGGGGAGAAAAAAAAGGAAACAAGGCAAAAAACAAGAAAAAAGGCAGGAAAAAAAGAGAAAAAAAGGCAAAAAAAAAAAAAAGGCAAAAAAAAAAAAGAAAAAAAAAAAAAAAAGAGCATGGTTCAATGACGACAAACCCCCAAACCTCCTCCCAGCTCCCCCCGTCTCGCCGCGCCGCCTAACCCCTGCGTGGAAACAGGCGTTTTAGGGAGCCGGAGCAGGAAGTTGTTGTTCTCTGTCTTGCCCAGGTCATCCTTAAAGGGTATGTGTGCAAGAGCGGCGGGCGCGCGGGGCTCGGCGGGCACCCAGCAGCGGTCGGCCGCCCCCGGCGTTGCCCCCCGGCCGACGAGGCGGGCGAGCGGCGGAGGGGGGAGCGGGTGGTGTTTTGGGGGGACGCGAGAGGGGCCCAAGGGACAGGATGGGTGGGGGAGCGGAGGGGAGGGAGCGGGAGGCGGAGGTGGGGGGGGGAGAGAGCGAGAGCCGGGGAGTAAAGTCCTACCTGGGATCGGTGCCAACTTCCTGCAAAGGGTTACAGACCCGCGGCTTTGAGAGCCCACCAGAGGCGAGTGCGCTCTTGTCACGGTTCCAAGGCGAGATGAAGGCAGCGGGAACAGGTACAGCAGATGCCGAGTGGCCTCGTTTGCCCGCCGAGCGGGGCTTCGGCTCGATTTAAACCTCGCCAACGGGGAGGCTTCGGTGCTCCCGCCGGCGGGGGCCTCGCCATCCCCGCACGAGGCCGGCGGGTGCCAAGGGTGGGGTGCGCAGGCCGGTGGTGGTGGGGGTTTGGGGGGGGTGGGGTGGGTGCGTGGGGAGAGGGGGGGGGGGGGTGTGTGCGTGCGTGCACGGCAAGTGGGGGGGCCTCCCGCCGCTCGCTCGCTCGCCTTCTCGCCGTTTGGATTAACATGCGGAAGATGCGCCTGTCACTTTGCTTACTGTCAGCGCCGGCTCGGGGATGGGTGACGGCTTTGTTCGGCGCAGCCGGGGGAGCCGTGCCAACTCGGACTTGGCAGGCGAAGCCGGGTGGGCAGGGAGAGGGGGACGAGGCGGCGGGAGCGGCTGCCGGGGCGGCTGCGGAGGGACGTGGCCGCAGGCCCGCGTCTGAGCGCGGCGGCTTTCTGGCGGCGCGCGCCTCCCTCTCCCTCCCTCTCTCCCGCGCTCGCCTGCGCCCAGGCTGGTGCAGACAAAAATGAAAACGTGTTTTGTTTTGTTTTTTTGGCATCTCCCCAGCAGCGCTACCAACCCCGGCCAACCCCCCCCCCCCCCCCCCCCCCCCCCACTCCCCCCCTCTTCTCTCCGGTCCTTTCCCCAACCCGCCGCGACTCCCCTTTTACAATCGGCACAACCCAGGTGCTAGGGCAGCAGAAAAATAAAGGCCAAAAATACCCCCCTGGCAACCAAACCACCCCCAACCCGCCACCCTTGGTGGCGACAGCTCCCAACCTTCCTCCATGGCGGGTGGGTTGTTGTTTGTATATATATATATTTTTTTTTTGTCTTTTTTTTTTTTTTTTTTTTCCTACCCCCCCCCCCCCCATCGGATCCCTCTCGCGTTGGGTGTGTGCGTTCCTATTCAAGGACCCGCCGCCTCCTGTCGTGCTAAAACCAGGAAGGAGGGAGCCCAGGGCTCATTTCTGCTTGGACGCTGGGGCGGCGGGCGAGGGAGCCGGTGACGGAGGGCGCGAGGAGGGAGGAGGGGGCCGGGCAGGCGGGAAAAGGAGCCCGGGGGGGGCGGGTAAAAAAAATAATCCACCTCCCCAGGCCTTTTGTTTAACCTGCGTCGATGAAAAGGAAGGTCGTGGCTTCTTTTTCTTTTTTTCCTCCCCTTGTCCCTTTTATTTTTTTTCTCCCCCCCTGTGCTTGAGCCCGGCGGGGCATTTTCAAGCCCAACGGGGGCAACTTTATGGAGCGGGCGGTGTTGGAGGTTGATTTTTTGGGAGGTGGCGGGCTCGTCCCGCGGGCGCACGGCTCCGAGTGCAGGAATTCCTGCCAGCTCGCCTTTGTGCCAGCCTCTGTTGGCCTTGGGTGTCTCGTTCGGATGGAGCCTGGCATCCAGGCACCGCCCATTTCTTGGCGTTGAGCTGCGAGGAGAAGGAAAGGGGAGAGAGCGAGCGAGAGAAGGGAAAAAAAAAAAGCTGTCTCACTCAAACTGGCCTTTCTCGGAAAAGGATCCTTCCCCGATGATTGTCCGGATAAGCGGAGCTAAATCCAGCCACCACTCAACAACAAAACCACTCTCTTCCACGGTGCGTCTCTCTTGCTGCCTTGGTACGAAATCGAACCTCACTCTTAATTTTGGGTTTTTTTGTTTTTTTTTTTTTTTTTTTATTTTTTATTTTTGTTCGTGCGGTTGGGTTTTTTTTTTTGCCTTTGATTTGAACTAACGTTTTGTTCCTCCAGTTGCTCAGTCGCTTTGTTGTTGCTGTAACCTGCCTTTTCCCCGAAACCCCTTCCCGTCGAGTCCTCCGGCCCTTGGTGCTAAAACATCCGACTTTAAAATCGGTCTCCTACAGAGAGGGATGTATAGCAGATAGGCAGGTCACTACGTGCAGTGTTTGGAGCAGGACTGGAGGGTGATTTCTCTCCCTGCCCTCGCCCCACCGCCCGGGACGTCCCCGAGAGCCACCCAGGGCTGGGTGCGTGTCGCGCGGGCGCTTCTTTAGTTCCCCACCGGGCACCGCCGAGGGGGGAAAAAAAAAAAATATGTCGAATCATGTCGGATTTGCAATTCAACATGGCAGCCGCAGCTAGCGTGGTGGGAGCTCCCAGCGCCGAGCGGAGCGGCGGGCACGCGTGCTCCCGGCCGGCCGTGCCAGCGCAGGGTGGGGGCGCGGGAAGGGTGGAAGGAGGAAGAGGGAGCACGGGAGGGAGGGAGGACACCCGGACGAGGTCAGAGGAGGAGGATAATTTTATTTCATTTTGGGGGGGGGGTGGGGTGGGGTGAATTACACCAGGAGCGATTCGGGAAGGAGGGAACTCAAGCGGTCTGGTTTTGTCAGCGTTAACTGTTTAGAAGCTGGCCGTTTTTTCACGCTGGCACGGCGTGCCAGGGTGGGTGGCAGGGCTGGGGAGATGCCCGGGAGCGGGGCGGGAGGCTCTGCCCGCCCCGACGAGCGAAGCTGGCTGAGGGAGCGCTCCGGAGGCGGCTGGCGGCTGCTTGTCCCGCAGCGACGGAGGCCTTCAGGCTGTGGAGCTGGACTGAGCCGGGCGCTCCTGGGAGGGATGTGCTTTGCGAAGGCATCAGGACCATTATCGGGGCCGCTCGCGGCCGCCCGGCGCCTCCTGCCTCGTGGAGGTTCGCGCCTCTCCCCTCACGCCCCAGCGAGATCTGGCACCGCCGCGCCGAAGCTCTCCAGGTCTGCCCGGCCATAACCGAGCCCAGGGGTTTGGCCCCAGCGTGTGTGAATCTGCCCTCTTTCTGTCAAACTTAATTTAGGCCCGTTCGGGATACAACAAAAGCAGCTTGTTTGCAGGGCAGGGTCCTCCTTCCTGGCCACTGTGCACTTTGCAGGCGCTCGGGAGCCATGAAAGCCACCCCTCCTCCTTGCCCAAATTCTTCCTCCTCTTTCCCCCCACCTCAGCTTGGCCCCTCCTTCTCCCTTCTCTGAAAAAAGCCCCTCTTTCAGTGAGTGACACATGGCCCTACAGTAAAGCCTTTTAACCGGCCACAGAGCACCCGAACGCCCCGGCCCTGCTTTGCCTCTGTGACCTGCCAGCCTGTGCTCCTGTCTCCGCTGTGCCCTGGGGACGTCTCCAAACATTGCCTCGCCTTCTCCTTGCCTCCCAGAGGTGCTGTCCCTGGGTGCCGCGCATCTTCCCGGCCCTGCAGAAAGCTGCACGGCCTCGTACACCCCGCTTTGGGGCTGGGATGCTGGGGTCCGGCTCGGGACCTTGCCACTCGCTGGTGGCCCAGCCGTAGGCAGGTTTTCACAATACCCTGTGGTTGGTTTGGAAGCTGAAACTCCCGTGTTGCAGGGGCTGCTGGCGGTCAGTCATTTGTGGGGCCTGACACCCCAAAATGTGTTGGGATGCCCTCTTCAGAGGAGCTTGTTTACACACTGGTTTACATCCAGACCCTTAATGTCAGTGAAGAGGAGCACAAGTGTTTTGTTCATCAGTCCAGCTTTCTTCCGGCTGATTATTTATACAAACAGGGGCCGGGGTGAAACCAGACCTTTCCCAATTTGCTCTCCCTATTGCTGGGAAAGGCTGGTGGAGGGTGGATATAAAAAAAAAAAACAAAACTGCTGAAGCTTCAGTGGGTTCTGAAGTGGGCAGCCTGAGAGGAGAGAAAGTCTGAACTCAAACAAGACACTTCTGACGTGTCCTAAGCAAAACATCTGGCACCCCTGGAAGAGCCATCCAGCCAAAGGACGCAGCTGTTTTATTCCACACAGCTTGCAGCAAAATAGGGCTCATGCTTCCAGAACATGGCTCAGCAAAAAGGATGAATTCTTGAAATTGGGAGTTGGATCTTTCTGCTGTTTATTGCCTTTGAATCCTGAGTTTGCTCTTGGGCTGCTCTGGTGTGAGCTCTGCTCCATCTCCCGGCGGGAGACCAGGAGCTTTTCTCCGAGGCTCAAGCCTCGTTTGGCTGCTATAACCCCCCAGCAGTCAGCAGAGCCACTCTGGATTTGCACTGACATTCCTGAGAGCAGGATCGGGCCTCCAGGTTTGTCGAGGGTGACTCTGGGAAATTTCCTTTCCTTAAAAGGGCCAGGTTTGGCCAAGGCAGAGTTTGGATTGTGATTTCCTTTTTGCTTTTTCCTTTTTTTTTTTTAAAAAAAAAAACAACAAACCCGAACCTCAGAGCAAGAATTACATTGGTGAAAATTGCCTGATTTACAGCTGCAGAAAACACTGTGCTCTGTGGGGACCAGCTTCCCCCATGCTGCACCATCCATATAATCATCTTCACCACTCCAGTGACCACTTCTGGTGGGGAAGGAGGAGGTAAAAGGCAGGGAGACTGAATTTGGCCTTTGTGGGCTTTGTCCTCAGCCTTTCCACTAATTGTTCCAATATATTTGAGGGCACAAGTCTAACAGGATCCTTGTAGAAACATATCCAAGGCACAGACATTGCTAGCAGCTTCGTGCACCGTGGAGAACATACCGTATCCTGAGGTACCCAGATCTGATTCACCCTCCATACCACCCCACAGCTGGTCCTCAGAAGAATCAATATCATTAATTTTCCTTCCTGCATTTTTTTTTTTTTTCCTCTCTCTGCCACCTCTTGCATTCCCTAATTTCTCTCCACTCTTTTCTGTAGTACTGGCTTGTTATCGTGGAGTTGCTCATAGCTACTGTTTATCTTTGATGTTACTTGGCTGCTGCAAAAGGTGAGGTCTGGGAGGACAAAGCGAGGCGGCCGGTTTGTTATTGTAGGGTTGCTCATGGGCACTGAGCTGTGCTGTCTGGCTTTGCCGTTGGAAAGCCCGTGAGATACGCAGGGCTAATGCACGCTGGGTTTGGCATGCTAGGGTCACTCACGAGATAGTCCTGGCCACAGAAAATGTCAGACAAGTAGCTCAGCGAAGGGCACAACCAACACGCAGCATAAATGAGGTCTGTGGAGCCTAAGAGGTAGGTATTACATTATTGTGATGATGACAACCAAATATCACCCTGTATCTTACACCCTGTGGTTTTGGGAAGTCCGTAGCCAGGCTGTGAGGTGGTGGCTTTGCAAGCACCTCTCTTGCTCACACCCACCAGTGCTGTTCTGTCCCGTGGCTGCTGCCAGCACATCATCCTCACTGTCCTGCTGGGCTTGGGGACCCAGGACCAGCCCAAGGGAGATGGCTCAGCATCCCAGGGCAGCCCTGGCCCATGCAGGACCGGGCAGGAGGTTTCTCCTCACCTGCAAGACCATTACAAGCGTTGTGCTTCTTCCTCCTTCTCCTCCCAGCTTGAGGGCTCTGTGGGACAGCCACAACCACCTTTGACTCGGTCAACAGTTGAGTCAGGATCTTCAGGGTTTTGTTTGAACTCACGGGATGATCCGTGCTGATGTTTTAGTGCCAGGCATGGGGACCTGAAGCAGCTTCAACTGGGCAGGGAGGTTCTAGGAGTAACATCAAGAATTCAGGGGGTGGTTCTCCTCTCCTTCAGTCCTGCCTTGCTTGGCACTAGGCATTGCCTCTGCCGAGAGGAACGGAGGTCGCAGGGGCAGCATGTGGCATCCCGGAGTGCGCAGCCAGGATGGCTTGGGAGCAGGCAGCAGGATGGGAGCAGGCTAATTTGCTTGCACTGAGTTTGACAACAGAAGCCTGAGGAGTAGGAATGGAAGCAGCCTGGGCATGCAAGGAAAGAGGGTCCCAAAAAGCCTGACTTGGAGCAACAGCTTGGGTTATAACATTTTTCAAGCAGGCTACACTCATATGGAGACTCCACCAAAAGTCAGAGTGGGTTCTGATACCAACGCGATCAACAGCTCGAATTTCTGCGCATCTGCTCCCGGGGCTTCTGTTCATGGGAGGATTGGGCTAAGACCCTGGGAGCTGAGCAGCCCCACGGGGAGGACGCCTGGGATCATCCCTCCAGCTGCGCTGCCTTGGGAGCACGCCACTGCAGCTGAAGAGAACTGGGATGGACGCAGAGGGACACAGAGAAAGGGGTCTGGGAGGGTTTTGCTCCTTTCTCCAAGCTGGCACTGCACAAAAGCTAAGCAGGCGATGAAACCCAACCACTCAGCATGTTCCAGTCTCTCAGGAATAAGAATACAGATAAGGTCTCCAACATCACCTCCCAGTTCAGTCTGGCCAGTTGTCCTACAGCCTGCTGGGGAATTGCCTCTGCTGTTTTAAATCTGCAAAAGCTCCTTCGCTCCCTGGCTCCATCAGCCGTGTGCTGTTCAACACACACCAGACTCCACTCCAGAAGCGGCTGCATCTCAGCAGAGACGTGAAGACACATGATGTGTCAAACCCCAGTGCGGTCTTTATTGCACAACTTGCTCTCGTTAGCCCTGAAATCTTCCCGGCTGTTCAGAGAGGCAGCGGCAAAAGAAGGATCCAGCAACGAGCTCCCAGAGTAGGGAAACTTGAGCCGGTGGAGCCGGGCTGTGCTGGAGCTGACAGCCAGGATAGGCCCCTGACCTGGGGCTGGATCCAGCCGTGCCTGAGCACTGTGGGAGTTCCCATCTGGATCTCAGCTTTGCAGTCTGGGCCCTCCCCTGCCCAGGGGATGAGCAAGATGTGGTTCCCAGGGCGGGGGAAGGGGGCTAATGAACAGAGACAGGATAAAGAAGCAGGTAAGGGCTTCCTGTACTTTAGGGCTCAGGAGGAAATCCTGCAGCTGGTGAATCTGGATACGATTAGTGTCCATTTCTCCCTGTGTAATCAACCCATCTGTTCATCCTTGCGCATCAACAGCGCACGTCCCGTTGCAGGCAGATGCCTCCAGGCCACTGTTTTTATCCATGGCCACTCCGGGCAGGCTGAGAACAAGGCTCATCCAGAGCCGTGGATGCCGTGACGGTGTCTGCTCCCTCTCCCCGCCAGGCTCAGCAGCGTGGGTCAGGCTGGAGGGAGCCTCAGGAGAGCTGCAGCCAACAAACCGGCTACGAGTGCTGCAAACAGCAGGACGGAGCCCAGGAAAAGCCTCTTTGGAGGGCGGGCGTCTTCTCCAGAGGGCTTTGAACAAAAGATCAAAGTGATCTCTGTAACACGCTGATAAGCTCGGCTTTCCAGACACTGCCTGCTCATCTGAGCTCAACTTTACAGCAAGCAGGTAAAGGTGGATTATGTTCGGCTGCCAGGCTTGTAAAGTCTTGTTCATCACATGGGATCCTGAGTTCAGGCTGTACAGTCCCCACGTGGCCGCGGAAGGGACTGGGCGTTCAGTCCTGCTCTGTGAGAATGCTGGTTAAAGTTGATAGGTGCTGGTGCAGGATCCTGAGAATATGTTCCACCTTCTTTTCCTTGGCAATGTTGTCCAACTATGCAAAAAACACGTGGCAGCCCTGCATTGACTTGCAAATGCCAGGCCAGTGTGCCAGCTTGGGCTGAAATGAAGTCAAAGGAGGAGCTGGTGTGTGGATCAATGCGTTTTCCTAATGTGGTGGTTCAAGCTTGCATGGTCTTCTGAAAGGTCAAGCTTGGTGACAGAGGCAGGAAAAAATCTAAGTGTTACAATACCCAGTCCTGTAACCTCAAACTGTGTGAACTTGCAGTTATATTAGCTCTTACTTGTGTCGCATTTGGTTGTTGGGAGTGTCTTGAGGGATCCATTGTACTAAGCGCCGTCCACATACAGAAGATAAAGACAGTTCCTACCCAGGGCAGCTCACAGGCTCAGCCCAGATCTCTCCTGGGTGTAGTGTTAAGTGATCCAGGCACCTGAGCTTCTGCCATTTGTAGCGCGCCAAAATGTCATTAATGGCCAGAAACAATCTGAGGTATGCATCACAGATTAAACATTTCATTTGCTTTCAAGGGGTACTTGTTACTTAACTTCTAAATGCAACCTGTCTTCAGCCCCTAGTATATTGCTCTGGACTGCTCTTTGGGTTCTAAATCTTCTGATTTTTGTTTGTTTTGGAATGCACTGATTTACCACTAAGGAATAAATGAAAAGCAAAAGAAAACAGCAGTACTTGTTTGCATAGGCCCTACATTGTTCTGTGTTCTGCTGCTACTGAAACAGAGGTGATAAATCCTACTCCCTGGACAGAAAGAGGTTTTTGGGTGGTGGCTGTGTGCAAACAAGGCCAGGGAAGATAAACAAGCAGAAAAATATTGTTTTTAGCAAATGACAGTTGAGGATGGCCAATCAACTGATGGATCAAAGCAAACACAACACCATCAATTGGCAAAGACATATTGATATTATTTCTCCAAGGCATTTTTGCATCAAAGAGGGAAGAGAGATGGATTTGTGTTATGGTATCTGTGGTCAAACTTGGCTGCAATTAGGAATCTGTATAGTTTCTGTGTTGGAAAAGGGGAGTTTTGCAAAGAACTCTGTCTGTAGAAAATATGTCCACAGTTCCAGAAGGGCTCAGCCAAAAGGGTGATGAAAACCTGTCGGTTGGTGTCATCATCAGAACTGGTGGAGGTGGGAACATTTGCTAATCTTGCTTATTTTAGGGGGCCTGCTTTCAGCAGCAGTTCATTTCTGAAAATGCAGCTCTGAAAACTCAGCTCTTAAGAGTCTAATACAATACACGCCTCAGACTAGACTAGACTAGAGGGATGCATTTTTCAGACTGTAGGTTCTTGCCTGCCTAATTATGATTTTCAGCTTCTTAAGATTAGGCCTTTACATTGTATGAATGTGACACAGAAGAAATGGCTGTGACATTGCCTTGCATTTTCTTTTTCAGCTGGGGAGGAACCCAGCTAAACCTGCAGAGTTTGAGGCCTTGCAGAACTGTAGTGGAAGAAGAATAATTGAGTCTCACATTTGGAAATGAAACTCAACCTCAGTTCCCTGAGCAATCAAAACTGTCACAATTTCTCTTCCATCCAGCCCACACAGGATGGCCTGGGGACAGCTTTCCTCCTAAGGGGTAACTTTTGGCATCCCGATGAAGTGCAGGCTCTAGATGGATTGCTGTATTCATGCATAAGGCAAACAACCTCCATCAGCTCTGGTGGTTACATCTTTGTTGGAACCTTTCAGAAATAGGTTACAGCCTCTGCTCTGGGGTTTGACTTCACTGTAAAGTTGTCTCTGTAGACGCAGAAAGTTCTTGAAGCTGCATGAAATGGCCTTCAGACGAGCTCAGGACTGGTCAAATTCTGGAAAGGTTTGGCTTACAGGATTCATTGCAGCTGCCACTCCAAATCCTATTTGGGATGGATCCCAATGATGTGGAAAGTGAAGCCACCTCTCACGTTAGCAGACAGAGTGCTCTCTACTACCATCCGTCTTCTGGAAGAGAGAGAAGAAACAGCCTTGTGTGTGTGTGCAATCCACCAGAGCAAGGTGGGATATGGGTCACAAACAGATTGCTGGGCATATACCAAAAAGGCTAGGAGCAATGTCAAAACCCCTAGTTTGCTAGTCTCTGCTTCCTTGGTCTGGTGCCCCAGAGCTGTGTTTGTGAGAAGAAAGTCAGCTGCATCTTCAGCCTTGATGGGAGAATCAGGCAGGGAAGAGCTTGGATGGACTCTGACCATTTGTGCTTTAGATGTGCTGTGGCAACAGTATGAATAATGCAGAGATGTTCAATTCTTTTCTCTCTGGCTGAGGGCAAGGTGTCCCAGCTGATAAGAACTGGGAGCCCACCCTTGTTAAAGCCAGTATTAGACTTAGACCTTCATGAGATCTACTGCCTCAAGCAATTCCATTGTTCAAAGCACACTCGGTTAATTAGTACATTAACTAATTAACCTTCTCAGCATTCCAGGTAGGGATTATCTGTCTCCCAAAGGAGGAAACAGAGGCAAAGTGACTCACTAAGACTGGATACAGGAGCTCAGCAATGCAGCTGTTAAGTCTGGGGTTTTTTTCTTCCCAAATGATTTTGTTGTTGCTGCTGCTGTCAGTTTATGTACACGGCCCCCCGGAGGCAGTAATGGAGGAGTCTTTAGGACTCCCAAGAGAGTGCTCAGGTCTGGTGGGGAAAGGTGGCACTGGACAAACCTGGAGGAGAAAAGAATCCATCCAAATACACCCAGAGAAGGCAATCTGATTCACCCACATGCTCACACCAACAAAGGAGAAAAGCTAATGCCATTTCTCCCCATTCACAAGGCAAGTGTTTCTCATCAGCAAATGAATAAAATCCCTTTGCTTCTTACTCATATTTTCATCCACTCTAAATTTCATGAACCAGAAGCGACTAGGCCAATGCAGGGAGGAGAGAGCATGTGAGGGGTGATGATGGGGCTATGTTTGCATGGGCTCGCAGAGATGTGAACGGGCCAGCAGGATAAAACCTGAAGAGACTCCAGCAGACATCCAGGGGGGAAGCTTTGATGCTGAGGAAGTCCACTGACTCAAACACATGATGATGAGCAGCTGATTTCCACAGCTTTACAATGTGGTAGAAAAAAAAAAAAAAAAACAAAAAAAACAGAGCTAAAGCACAAGGACAGACCCACTGCAAGACCCCTGACAACATCACAGACCCTTTTTCATGCATCCTGATCACAGACAGAAATGGGAGTCTTATTCTCCCCACCCAGCTCTGAAGTCAGACAGCACGCTTTGCTCTACCTGCTATCAAATGACAATCCTTGGCAGCAAGTATGTGTGTGTAGAATGAGAACCAACTCCTACATTCAGTGATTCGTCCCTGAGGAAGAGAGTCTCCTGTAGCTTAAATATGGGCCCATGTGCCTTACCAATCCTTTGCTCCTGGCTTTCAACCAGCTTTTGCCCACGCAGTAAGCCCTTCACAACACTAGAAGCTTGAAGAGCAACGTCAAGGGTGTGCCTTGAACGAGAGCTCTGGTGAGACCAGAGCAGCAGACTCTGAAAGCAGAAAGCACCAAGAGCAAGCAGCCTGTCCAGCAGAAGGGATTCCTTTCATGACCACCTCTTAATCTACCACCAGTTTACTAAGCCCACAGCAGCCCAGCTACAAAAATATCCCCCTACTCAGCAGCTCCTCCCTTGCCCTTTGTAAAGCTTTAGCATTTAAATCGTATTCACACCTCCGTCTCCTAACGCAAACCACCTCAGCTCTCTCAGTAATCCAGGTCCACAAAACCTGTGCGTTCATGATCTCTTTCCCTTGCTTACGCAGTCAGTTAGCTTCCCCTTTTGTTTATTCTTAAATTCTTATTCCCATCTTTCACCCTATGCACATGCCCCCATTTGACTAAGAAATACTGAATAAGCAACTAGTGCTGAGGGGGTATATGCAATTTTTTGGGGGCTAGTAATATCTTCAGCAATCCCAGCCCCATGCACATCCTTAATCCCCTGTTTCTCCGTCTCAGGACCCACCAGGAAGGTGCTCCCTAGCTGACCTTGGGGCCCTGTTACCGGGAAAGGCAAAACACCCTGTCTTGTAAATGTATTTTAGCCTGCCTTGTTCATAGGAAGTTTTCACTTAAAATAAGGATAAAAATAAAGTTCCTCAGTTTGTCAGGATTTTTCTAGAAGAGAGTATTGGTGCCAGAGCAGCTGAAATGGTTTACTCATTCCTAGCTTCAAACTGACATGCCGCATGTGGCCATTTCTTGATCTATTGCTATAGGCATCTAGAGCCCTTTGGTCTTTATTCTGCAAGCTGCTTTGATGCTTTTCCTGAAAGAATATTGCACAAGAAATGCAATATTCTTTCAATGCAAAGGCTAGGGTTTTCAACTGAACTTTGCCTTCCCAAATCCTATTAAAATAAACTAGACTTAGATCTCCCAAATACCTTCAAAATTCCCAAACTACAGGGTTAATATGAAGTGCACAAAACCTACCTCTGAGTTTCTATAGCTCCCCACCAAGCCCATATGAGAAGTTAGGATGGGCAGGCACTTGATAGAATTTGTTACAGGTGGTACTTATTTTCAGGGACGCTTTAATAAGACTAATCAATCACAGCAAATTACTAAGCAATAAATCCATAACAGTTTTCACCTGGAGATCTTAGATTACTTTGCAGAAAGTTGGTGAGGCTCAGATAATGAAGGATAGTGGTTATTAAAAAAATCTTAAGATTTTAGGTTTCCTAACAGGATAATTCAAGATGCTGGCATTATGTTTCTCCTCTGAATTACTCCGCAGAGAAATTGCCCTCCCCACTGACTAGATAAAGCTTAGCAGGTCCAGACTCCAGTGCTTAAATTTATCCCACATGAATATGCCATAAAGTGCCTTGCCCAATTAACAACCTTCCTTATAGGATTTTCCTACGAGATCTGTAACAGCTCCAAAACTTTGCTAGATTTTGGCATTTCTAGTTCCATGCATTCTTAGAGGATAGCATTTGTAACTGGGAGCTCTTAACCATCCTAAATCCTGGGGGTATCTCTGGTTTTCATCGCCTGTCTCACCTATGGAGGCAGAAAGCCCAGGCAGTGCTTGATTTGTGCGCTCCTAAGGCTCTTCCTGGGCTGGGTACTCTCACACAAGGTCGTGAGGTGCTTGCCTTGCTCTAAAAAGCTCTTGTCTGGTTTTGGTCAGGACCTGAAGGGACTTAACCTCTGTGGTGGAGGGTGGGATTCACCTATGCAGCTTGTTGGCTTCTTCAGTAAGGCTGCTAACTAGGGGCTCAGACCTGTGCTTTGGGGAGAGGAGGGTCAAGTGAAATGCTTCTCTGGTCCCTCAAGCTGTAGGCGTGCTGTCTGGACAGACAGACAGTTGTGGTGTTGGTCTGTGAAAGGGCAGAAAGACAGGTAAAAGCCATGGAGCTCACGAGGCGCTCCGCAGGCGCGAGGTACTGCCGGAGAGAGCCAGCAGGGCTGCCTGCAGCGTGGCTCAGCCCTGTCCTCCACGGCCCTTTCGCTGCTCCTGGCGGGCTCGGCGGGACAGGGACAGACCTGTGCCCCACGTTATGGGCAGGTACCAGGTCCCCTGGTTGCACTTGAGAGCGGAGAGGCGTCGTTGCAATCCAGCCCAGACCCCGCAAGGGCCCTGGCCGTGCGGCTCCATTTCTGAGGCTCGTCCAGGCGGGAGCGAGCGAGGAAACCTCGGGTCGCTCCTCCCCGGACCTCCTTGCCACAGGTGCTGTTAGGATCCGGGTTGTAGAGACCATGCCGCCGCTCAGCCGCCATCCCCAAGGCCTCCTCGCCTGCTCCGGGTTCCTCTCCCCCTCCCCGCGGGTGTTATTTACACCGTTTCCTGCCCAGGGAAGTTCAGGAGTTTGACGTTACCGGGTTGGTTTCCGCTCTCCCGCCTGGCTCCCATCGGGAGCTCGCGCAGAGCCCGAGCCCTGCGGTGCCAGCGGTGGCCTGGCGGGAGCCTGCCCATGCCAGCGGGCAGGACGGAGGCGCCAGCCAGGCCCCGGGGAAGGGAGCGTAACCCCTGTCAACCAGCCTGGGAAGGCTGGAAAAGCCGACCCCATGCCCGTCCCTCCGCACCGGCCCTGCGGCGGGGCAGGACGGGGCTGCTCAGCCCCGGTGGGAGGAAGGGAGGACGCACGCGGGCATCGCTGCAGAGCTTTTGGGTTCCTGCCGAATTGACGCCCTCCCCTCTCCCCCCCCCCCCCTCCATCCTTCCCGTGCGCTCCCGCCTGGCCTGCATCTCCCCTCCCTTCCCTTCTCCCTCCCATCCCGCAGCAAACAAAATGGCTGCTGCATGGCCATTTTGTTTTCCGTCTGGAAGGGGGAAGCCAGGACGCTGGGACTTGGCTCTTTTTTGGAGGCTGCGGCCATGTTCGAGCCCAACTCTCCCGTCTCTACGTGGCACCGGCTGTAGCAAGAGAGAGAGAGAGAGAGAAAAAAAAAAAAAAAAAAAAAAAAAAGCAAACCCGAAAAAAAAAAGGACCTTTTTGGAACGAGACCAAAGTCAGAGGCAGAGAGTGGGTAGTTTTGGCGTATGTTGAGCACTGAAAATGCCTGGAATTGCCAAACTGAGCTTTTGTATTAGCAGCATAAGGCTACTCGGTGCATGCAGAGTCGCGGGGCTGCACGGTGTAACTGGACGGAAAGGTTTGTTCGCTATATTCAATAAAAGCCCTCCTTTCTTCTGTATTTATAAAGTACCAGAGAGCACTGTTGTCTAATTTGTTTTTGGACGGGCGGATGGTTTTACACATCGGCTTGGTATGATTAGAGCTGGTCATTGCCGGACGGTAGCATTTTAACCTGTTGTGTGTCCTCTTGTTTTTGGTGAATATGAGATCTGACCTTCCCACTGATCTGGCGGTGCCTGGATTTAGCTGCTGTGATCCGGATGATTTTTTTTTAGGGATTTTTGTTTTGTTTATTGCCTTCTTGCCTTGAAAGTTTTCATCTCGGGAATACAAAATCTTAATCTAAATATTAAAAGAAATAGCTGTTGGCTTTTCTTACGAGGATGGAGCTGTACTGTGATAACAAGCTGCTTACTGCACCAGTGTGTGTATCCTGCACTCGTTAAGGTGTGATACACAACAGAGACGCCATCAACAATAACATGCCTTGAAAGTTTAAGGGAACTTGGTGGCGTTACCATACAGTTTTGCACAGAAGCGTGGCAAAAATACCAGAACATGCGCCAAATAAAAGTATTTTTTTTTTTTTTTTTTAAAAAAGTGATTCTGCATTTCCTTCAGTAGCCTGGATGTCTTGGAGTTAGTAGTCACGTCTCTTCATTCACGGATGCTCAGAGGAGCAGATCTCTGTCCAGTGGCACGGGGGGGATTGGGTTCTGATAAGGCATCAGTGTTGAGGTGATCGTACTACCTTTGCTTGAGGGGCTGCCTGGACATCTGGAGAGAAGCAAACACTTTCAGAAAGGAGCTGGGAAGGAGAGCAGAAGGAGGTGAAATCGCTTTTCTTGCACAGAAAGGTATTTGCCTCCATATCTGCTTGGCTTGCTTACAAATGGACAATGTAGAGAATTGCGCGGGCGACAGTGGCCCCGGAGCTGGGGCTGCATGTGTGGGCGCTGGGCGGGCAGTTCGCATCGCAAATTAAATGTTTTGATCCAAATTTACGTTAGAGGTGGATGTTACCTGAGCACCTTTCGTGAGCAGCTTTTGAACTGAACATCGAGAAGGAAAACAGTATTAATGGAAGAGTTTTATAGAGTATTACAAGAAAGGATCTTCTTTCATTAGATTTTTTACTTAAGCTAAGAATTAGGTATGGAACAGGTAAAAATAAACCAAAAAGATATTTTTTTCTCTTGTATCTTTTGATTTTTAGTATTTTGGAGAAATTAACTCTATGAAATATCAGTAGCACCTGTTTTAATTTCATGACAAAAATTCTGTTTTTTTTTTTCCTTTGGGAGAGTGCAAATTATATGCTAATTTACAAGGAAAATATGTGAACATTTAGAAAAAAATGTTAGCTTTATGGGCACCTTTAATAACAGATTTGTGAAGGGTTAATAAAAGATAAGTCGTGTAACAAGCAGGTTACAGATGCCTGTATTATAGATAATAATACCAGAGTCATTAATGATGACCCCGATGTTTATAAACATCTGATAGGACTTGAGACAACCTCTAACATGAGTAGCTATTTACTAAGATATCTGCTATCTGTTTAATAATAAATGCTATGACAACGTTGATATGAAATACTACCTATTTCACTAAGAGAATGGAGGAAAAGCATTGCTGAGAAAAGGGGGCTGTTGCATGCATGAACTTTAAATATTTTTGCTTCTATTTCCCTTTCCCTATTTGTAGCACCTTTGATTAACTCTTTCGAAGCGTGATATTTTAATATCGACTCCAGGATTGGGTGTCTGGGAAGATGGTTGGCCTTGCTTTTCTGAGAGGTTTGCCTGGCCTGCGAGAAATTAGAAGCAAGTTGTCCTTGTGGCTAGTTTGGCAAATGCTATTTTCGTTGCCTTTCAGTGGCACGGGGTGCGTTCAAGATGTTTTTTTGGGATGTCTGCTGGTTTTCCTGCGAGTGAGTTCCTCGCTGCCGGCCGGCAGTCGCACGGCTCTGAACGGTGCTGTATGTGGCTGTACGCCCCAGCAACACTGGGGAGCTGTTGAAAAAACCTTCCCTGATTCTTTTTGTTTTCACTTTTTTTTTTTTTTGGTGTTTTGTGTTTTTTTTTTTTTTTAATTTCTTTTTTGGTCTATTTGCATTTTATTTTTTCCACTCCAGCAACGTGGCAAGGCGGGGTCGTGAAGTCACTCCAGGCAAAGCTAAGGAAACAAAATGGCCGACGGTCAGCCATTTTGTGCCAACGCAGCCGGCTGGCTGCGCACAGGCTTCGTGTTGGTTGGGGCTGGTTCTGCCCCAGTCCAGCCTGTGTTCCAGGAGGCTGAAAAGCCTCTCAGAGATGTGGGGCCCTGATTTCCCGCTGAGAAGCCCTGCCTGTCCCCAGCACATTTTGGCACTGACGCGCGGGACTGCGGCTATACAAAGGCTGAAAGCAGTGTCTGCTTTTAAAGGAGCGACTTTGTTGTTTTATGGTTTCCTCCTCCCTCCTCCCCCCTCCTCCATTTCATTCAGTGTTCCTTAATAAACCAGATCAGCTCCTCAAAGCTTCGGAGCCTTTCCAGCTACTCTGAGGCAGGCTCCGTGCCTCCCCGTTTTAAAGGCAGAGACTTGGCCATGCTCGGGCATCTTTGGTCTGCAGATGCTTTGAAATTTGGGGAGGCACCAGCTTGGGTTATCTGCTGGGGTTCTGATCGGCTGGCCATCGCAAGTCACCCTGAGCCCTGCTAACCTAAGAACAGTGTAGGTCACCTCTCCCTCACCAAAATGAGTCTGAAAGCTGGACTGGAAATGCCGTTTTTTTGCCAGCTTGGAGGATCTTGCTGTGAAGAAACTTATTAATCCTTTACCTGCCAATTTCTCTCACCCCTCCAAGCACCTCTAGACAGCAGGACCGTGCTGTGGCACACGCTGAGGACGGGGACCTTCCTGCAGTCTCTCACAGAGACTGACTGAGCTTTTTCACAAAAATAAAATTTGGCTAGTCTTGAAGGACTCCTGTGAATTTGGGAAGGGAGAATTGCCATGCCACTACCTTCAGGTCTTCACAGAAAATGGTGTTTTTCAAAGAGGTCCAGTTCTTAGCAGCCAAGTATCCAAAAATCCTCAAAAGCTGGTCTTAACTTAGAAGGCTGTGAGAGGCCTTGGGGTATAGGCTTCTGATTCCTACAGACCCTGTTCACCATTTTATCCTGAATTTTGCATAGCCACATCACATTCAGGCACTTGTAAATCTAATGCTTCAGCAGCAATATGCTACAAGGAAAGATTTTGTGTCTGGAAAGCCGGGCAGAGCTGGAATGCAGCACACATTGGTAATTGCCATGGGATTTTTGCTGAGAATCTTGGTAGATGCAGAGTTTGCACAAATCTTATGGCTGCATGGATATATGACTAATTCATAAGGCCTGTTTGAGAAGCCCCAGTTGGGTTTTATCATTGAGCTGTTATCCAGCATGTGTGTGATCTTCTCTCTCCCAGGATCTATGATTCTCCTGCAGATATTAAAAAGGAAGATCACTTCTTCCCTCCCTGTCAAAGACAGTGGAGAGAGGTAGATATTGACCTGTCCTAACCTGGTTAGGCCGGACCAGGCAAACCATTACCCTAACAGTGCAATCAGAGACTGGAGCAGGACTTCCCAAGGCTGGTTCCAGTATCAGATTTACCATGGACTTTCTGTGTGATCTTTGGTCACCTCTCTGCTTCTCCTTCTTTCCTTATCTTTTATCTTGATGGTTTAGACAACAAGCCATCCAGAAGAGGGGCTTGCTGTCTTTGCAATTTGCATAGCACCTAGCACAAACAACTATGACAGTGATACTAAGGGTAGGATGGTCATAATGATCCTTACCAAGCACAGGATTTCTAAATCCTCCTGTTCGACTCCTTTTTTCACAGATCCTGGCAAGATCAGGATTGCAGAGTCAGCAGCTGGGTATTCCCAAAACCTATATTCATTAAGACAATTATTATAATTAAATCTCCTGTTTTCAGGATTACTTATAGAAGTCTGAAGGGATTTTTTTTTTCCTCTCCATGTATAATTAGATCTATGTGAACCAGTTGTTATTTAATGTAATTTCCCACCCATAGTTTGAGATTGGCCCGAGTTGTCTATTCTCTGCAATGGTATCAAGAGTGACCTTTTAAATGCCTGGCCTACACATTTTGCTTATATGTTTAAAATAATATAAGCCGCCAGATTGAGAATCAGGAAAAATTGTTCCTCCAGGTCAGTTGTCAAGAGTCTCTTCAGAGAAGATGAATGTCCTCTGCTATACGCATCACCTGATGCGATCATCTGGGCCACCCACCTCCCCAGTCCTCTACCATTGCAGCAGCTGCTGGCTTTCTGGCCACCACGTTCCCTTCTGGTTGATGTCTGTGGCACTAGCTTAATTTTGGGGAAGTTGAACCACTTGAGTCTAAACTAATACTTCTGTCTCTGAGGAGGCAGAGTGGACTGTGAGAGCCTGGATGGACCTTTGAGCCTGATTGTAACCTTGGTGAAGCTCTGGCTGATGTTGCATGTGCTAAGGAGGGATGTGCAACCTCTGTGCATCACTTTTTATGCCAATAAAACAGGAAGAATAATATTTCCCATCAGAAGGCTGTTTGGGATGCAAGGCACCTGGCACTGTGGATGGGCTGGGTACTTAAATGTTGAAGGAATCAGTCCTTCAGCACTGATTTTTTGACATTGTTTATACCCAGTCACACTAGGAGAGGCCTGGGCCAGATGGCCTGGCACAGTAGGTCATCCCTTGTGAAGGCTGAGTTTGTCAAAGGAAATTAAGAGAATTACTGGGACTGTGTTGAACGCCAGTGAGGACTTCTGGACAGCCCTGCAAAGGAACAGGGGCGCTTTCCAAACCTTGCTGAAAAGATATTCTTGTACCCCAAGCCAGCCTAAACTCTCACCTCAAGGATCCCAGCTACAATAGTTCACCAAACCTTTGGGAATCTCGTTTAGGCTGTTGCCTGTTAGCTGTGGAAGCACAAAGCATTAGGCAGTCTTTGTCTCTTCGGGGACTTCTGCCTTAGCCCCAGCCTCTCCCACCACAACACTCAGCAGATGTTTGGGGAGGCTGGGGACACCTCCTGCTGAGCTCTCATGGGAAATCCTCCTTTGGGTCTCTGCTGTGCTGCACATGCAGCCCTGCTTAATGTGCTACTGGTGGCTCCCTTTTCGTTATGGCTTTCTTTAATCTTCAAGGGGAATTCTTTCTCATTGCAAAAGAACCTTGCACGTTTCTTTTAAACTACCAACTTAATACCTTGCATCTGTACTTGGGTGTACAGAGAATGAAAAAGTCTCAGAAGGTGAGCCAAAGGCTTGGGGGGAAGCCAGTCTGTCTCAGATCCATGCTAATATTGCCTGGCTGTGCTATAGCATTAAAGGGACACCAAGCCTGCATGTTGCACTCATTTGTTTAGGAAATGAGATCTGCCTTGATGTACTCGATACCATTACATTTGCAGCCTAAAAGCTTCCTTGTACTCAGTTATTTCTAATCTGCTCAATTCCCTGGAGTGCATAGCAGCTAAATTGATGGATTCTCTTATCTGGTCTGGCAGGTTTGTTCTAGATATGCTGTGTGTTCAAGAGGTGAGGTCAGCCTGGCTGTACATTAGTTGGTGTTACTGCAGTTTCAGGAGAGCTGTGCTATCTGCATGTATGGCCCTGGGTTCAAAGGGGAGGGCTGCTGCTTCCGTAAGCCCTTGGGTGCATAAAGTTTGCAGCCAGTGTGATTTCCAAAGATAAAGTATAGTCCAAGTGGGCTGAAGGAGGTTTAAAGACGGAAAGGGAGCTCCAGGACAAGGCTGGTTATGAGACTCCTTTTCCCCAACATCATGAAGGCTGATGAATTTTCATGCATTTCTCTTCACAGGAGCCACAGAGCAGCCAATGCCCCGGTAAGGATCATCTCATTGCCTTAGACTGCCATGGTCCCAAGCTGTCCTTGAGGCTGAGGTAGTAGATTGAATAGTTGTGGAGTCCTATTCTCCCTTTGAGCTAACTATACAATCTACTGTCTTTCCTAAGGAGACAGTCAGGTCTTCAGTTCTCGTCATCTACTTCTACTCCAAGCATGGAAGCAGGTGGTGCAAGTAATGCAAAGCCAGTGATACGGCCGTGAATCAGGCGAGACCTCTGTACTGCTCTGTGGAGGTGAGGTAGTAGGTTGTATAGTTTGGTGGGAGGGATTTTATCCCATTTCAGGTGATAACTATACAGTCTATTGCCTTCCTTAAAGAGCAGCAAAACCACCGGAGGACTGTCTCAGCCACAGAGCTCCTGAGGCAGCACTTCTTTCTGTTGAGGATCCCAAAACACAGCACAGCGTTGTTGAACAACTCATTGGGTCTTCCCTTATAGCATCCAGGATCACATTCTTCTAGGGACTGCTCCGTGCCTCCGTGTGAGCACGGAGCCACCTATTTACAGAAAATCTCTCTCTGTTTAATGTGTGCAAGAAAAACAATGAAATGTGTTGGTGCATCAGGTCCTGGTGTTCAGTTCTATTATATTTTTTTTTTTTGCAGGAGATGGGCTCAAGTTGTAAAGGGCTTAAGTGTGCTGTTCTTTTCTGGTCTGTCCTTGAGTCTAGAGCGGAGTGGATGCTTTGGTACAAAGAGGATAGATCCAAATTTGTGATTTAAGTTTGTTGCACCCAGTTCTGAAGTTTGGGTTAAGAACTAGATCCAAGAGGAAGCTTAGCCTGTGGACTCAAAGCCCTGGGAGCTGATCAGCTTTGGCTGGTTGGCCCCTGCTCAGGAAGTACATTCCGTTTTGGACAAGTTCCCAGCTCTCCCATGCTATAGAGTTAGAGTGTGTTTTCTTCTGATTTGATAATCCATATCAATTTAAGTCATTTATATGCAAACCCTAGCAAGGAGATTAGGGCTTCTGTGTATTTACATAGAATAAGCCAATGATTCAGACTAACTCTCTGTCCTAGAGCAGAGACAGGTAAGGAGGAGATGTGAGCCAAAGGGAGCAAGTCCTAATCCTCCTGGGCTCTCCCAGGCAGGTAGCACTGTCATCTGACAGCAGACATATGAGAAGACAGCATGCTTCAGAGCTCTGGCACTTGACAAGGGACAGGGAATCATTCTCTCTTCTTCTTAGGAGCAGATGGGACTATCCCTCTGCCATATTCCGAAGTAAGTAGGATCAAGTCCATGAGTGGAGCTGGAGCTGTAACACGATCAGGGCTGCATCAGTTCTTCAGGGCTGAAGGGCATCTCAGGCCATTATCACTGCCATCTCACTGTCAGGGAGACGCGTGAGATCTGAGACATCGGGGAGCGAGGGCAAGCAGAGGACACCTTCTCAGATGAAGTGGAGGAAGAGAGCTGCAAAAAGGAATTGGAGCCCTCAAATTTCACCCTGAGCACAGGGAGACCCAGACCTGACTGCTTGGCCCATGGGACTCCCCAAAAATGAAGCAGCTTGTTTAAGGCTCCTCTGCTTCTTGGGATGGGGCGTAGCTGCAGCGGGGCTGGGACGCGACTTCCTCAGGCTGGGCAACAGCTGGTGGGTGGGGATGCCGCAGTGTCTAGCAGCGAAGGAATGCAGACCTCTCCATAAATCTGGCTCTTCAGCAGTCCTGGCGACTTGCTGTGCAAAACTACAGCTTGGTCCTCTTGGATGCCTTATTATCCACTAGCTGCTTGCTGAGGGGCAGGGCTCCTACCCGCAAATTGCTTGGAAGGTACCAAAATAGCACCACAAGCATGGGAACAGAGCAGCATATCCACTTCGTATTTAGGAGGTATCCCCTAGAAAAGAACTCATCCTGTGTGTCCCAAATGAAATCAGTTCAGTCCCCCTCCATTAATTTGATATTAATGCAGAGAATCTCAAGCAGTGAAACTGTATGAACTGGAAGCCATGAATAAAATATTACTGGAAGTATTCTCTTGTGAAAATAAACTTGTTTTGACTTTTTAAAAAGAGTGTCTTCTTGCTGACTTGAAGCGAGCTTGGATGGTGAATGGGGATCTCTAAAGGGCCGGCCAGCGTTCTTCACTGTGTGCCACTGACCAAATTCTCTGTTTGACCAAAATCCTGAGCATGAAAGGGAAGCCACGGCCAGGACACGATGAGGATGCTGGCCGAACAGCTGAGACCATCCGTTTTGGCCATCAGTAGGTGGTTTCCTGGGCCAACCCAAATCCTATCATGAAGCCCTAACCTGCTTCCTCACCTCAGCTCAAGCGCTGCAGGTTGGGCTTCTTTCTGCCTCGGATAGTCCTTGCTACAAGGACATTTATAACTCTGATACTAGCAACAGGAGAACACAGGGACTTCCAGGCTCTACTAACCCAACATCTCGTCTCTGATAAATCACAACTAGGACTCAGAAACCTGCCAAGGCAGTATTTACTTTCTCTTTATGTTTCCTCCTCTATGGGAAAGGGCAGCCACTGCCTAGGAGGAGGGTTAGCGGGCTGTCCAAGCTATAACTATGGATATTTGGGACACCCAGCTAACTCCCTGGCCAGGATGCCCAGCCACGTCTCAGCTGGGCAGCCGTGCTGCGGCAGCAATGCCATCACTAACCACATCATCAAGGAGGGGAAGGCGCCTTCTTTTAGCAAAAAGCAGCCAGGAAAAGAGAGGGAGAACCCCCAGGGACACTGTGGGACGAGAGCGCTTTCAGCCCTGATAGTCAGAGGGAACGTGGGGCAGCTAACCAGACCTACCAGCACCACAGCCCCAACTGCAGCCCCCCAGGATGGCTGCACGTGCTTGCCCCAATCCTTTCGGCTCGCCGTGTTCAGGGCAGCTTCAGGAGCACAAAGCCAAAGCGACCTCTCACTCGACCTGCAGCAGGCACATCCCTCTCCTTGCTGGGAAACAGGAACCAGGAGCGGGGAGAGGGAACCAAGCAGGTGGGGTTAAAGTATCAGCCAAGCCTTATAAACACCACAAATCCCATGATTTTAACCCAGCTGACCACGGCTGGTAGTTAAATGCCTCCTCCTCCCCCCACCACACACAGCTGTGGGGCTGCCAGGACCCAGCAGTATTTTTGCCAGGGTGTTGGCTCCTTTCCCCTCCAGGAGTTGCCCACCACATCACCCTGACACCAGAGCATCCTTCGTGCCAACCTCAGAAATGGAGTGGAAATGCCACAGAAGTCTTCTTTGAATGTTCTGGGTCCTTCCTTGTACACCACACCATACCTTGCCCTTGCTATGTGGTCACATTCCCTCCTTCCTTAAACCCCCCAATATAGGATTAAACCAAACCGACCCAAAAGCCCGTGTTGGCAGGGCTCAGACCTGCTGTCCTGGGGTGCAGGGGGAAGAGGAAAAGGGATTCGCTTTCTGGTTTTGAATTTTCTGTTACAAGGAACTCTATAAATAGGTCCTTGCACAACTGTGTGTCTCCAGAAGTCAAAAGCTTAAGAAAAACAAAAGTCGACAGTTTTTACAAGGTTCACTAGCCCCAAAACCATGATAAAATATTTAAATCCTAGAATAATTTTGATGGGCTTCTGCTAATGCTGTTAATCAGCAGCACTGTTGCTCCATGATGGCTCTCAGCAGGGTTATGGATCCAGCACTGCAAGAAATCAGGTGTTGACCAAATGCCCTGATTTTGCTGGGAGAAGAAATGCTTTTCTGCTCTTTTTATTGTTTATAGGGAACGAATGCTGCGTTCTGCTTCACCCAGATGGAAAAACAGTCACGGTCCTAAATGCTCTCCCAGCTCCATCCCTGCCTGAACCCTCGCCCCTTACAACATGCAACCGGCAGCCGCTCCGGCTGTATTTCTATCATCTGTCCCTAACCCGAGGCTGGATTTTTTTTTTTTTTTTCCCTGAAAGCAGCTTGGCAGCAGGAGCTCAGCCTGCAATGAGAGCGTACAGCAGCCACGGCACCTGGGCAGGAGGTTATTTTTAATCTGATTTTTAACTACATCTGATGCTTGTGATTAAATAAAGCACTGAACTCCCTGTAGGGCTCTGCGTAGCGAGTTCAGAGCTGCCCAGTTCTCTGCGGTGTCTCTCCCACTGCCATCTGCCGGTCACCATTCACCAGGGCTAGTGGTGACCGTGACCTAAAAAAACCCCGCAGGCAGCTGGTTTCCTGTAAGAGAGCTGGTGCTGCTGGGCTCCTCCAGCAGGATTTCAGGGAGAGGAAACGCAGAGCTGCAGGGCAGGCTCGCCGGGCAAAGCGGGGGCAGAAGGACGGGGAAAAGCAAAAAGCAAAGCTCTGATCCCAGCATTGTTCCCGTGCTGCACGTTTATGCCTCGCAAGGCCCTTTCCCTGCTCATAGCTGGGTGATGTTCTGCAGTGAAAATCCTGCAGAAACACAGGATCTGGGGATACGCGCTTGCATTTAACTTCTTTCTTCGCTGCAAAGATGAAAAAGTGTGTGTTTGGGGGTGGGAGAGGCTGGCTGCTAGGCCCCTAAAAACAGGGAGCCAGAAGCACTCCAGTCCATTTCGATCCATTTTTTTTTTTTTACTCCAAGCTCTCTTGCTCTTACTTTCCTTGCCCAAAAGTTCCTGGTGGGGACACATTTTTGCTTTGCACTCAGCTGGATGCTTGGGGAATATTCCCTACATCAGCCTCAATCTCCTCCTGCTGCTGCTTTTACACAGGATTAAAAACCTTATGTTGCAACCTTGCAAAAGCCGGCACCTGGTTGCTTTTGGAACGCCAAAAAACCCTTCACCACCCCCAGGACCCACGTTGTCTTTGAGCCATTCTACCTAAGCACACAGTCAAGAGGATTTTACAGATATAAGAAGCAGGGCCCTGGCCCCAGATCCCCCAGTGAGACACCGCACGCCCCACACCTGACTTTCACAACAGGATTTATTCAGTGCATGCTCTGGGGATGCACAGGACACAGCATCATGGGGGAGGACATGAATATTGACCTTCAGGTCATTCTCCACCTCATCTGTTTAAAGAATCAAGGGATGCAACAACCAGAGGAGGGACTGTGTCTCCTTGTCCCTTCCATCAGTCTGCAAAGCTCATCACATATTTAACACACCTTACTGGGAATCCTCAGGTGAAGGGAGCAGAGTCAAGGGGGTATAAAACAGTGTCCCAGACAATGAAAGCAGTCCTGCAACAAGTCCTGGAACCACCGGTAACCTCTGACATCACTCACTTGGCTCTCTTGAGCTCAAATTGTGCGAGCACTGTTTCTCCTGGACCAGGTTCCACCATGCGCAAAATATATGTCAACCGGGCTCTGTATCTAAATTCAAATACACTTAAGTTATGCGAAGGAGGAAGCCATGCAGAAGAAAGCTGTATGGAGGAGCCAGCCACTCCTCTTTAGCACTGAAGGTTTTTCTTCTGTGCATGCACAGGGGTGCAGGCACACGCGTAAAATAACATCATGGCAATGGACTAACTGTGGAATGGGTACATGCGGCAGAGAGCAGGAGAGACGGAGGAGGCGTGGGTTGCAGAGGTGTGAGGAGGAGAAAGGAGTACATCTGGGTAGTACTGGCCATAGCTGTACCAGAACCAGGAAGGAAATAGAAATCCTCTCCGGTGGAAAAAAAAAAAAAAAAAAAAGCCACTCCTTTTGGACAAGGAGGGAAAAGATGAAACTACTCCAAAACTGAGACAAACGGACACATCGGGAGGGGAAAAGAGCATTTTTGTTGGAAACTCGTCCTGACAAACACCAAACCCAGCCATCACGTCTCATCTACAGACAAACACCAAAGCCAACGACCATGTCTCATCGCCACTTGGGTTTCCAAGTCATTCTGCTTTCCCTGGGGACATGGTGCGGCGGGGCCTGCCAGCCACACAGGCGGGTGGGATAGCTCATCACTTCCAGTTTGGAAACAGACCAGAAGCCCAGACTGGCTGGGAAGAAAGGAGAAGGGTCCAAGGTCACCAGGATTATGGCAGACACCTTCCTGCCCTTGGGTCTCCTCAGGAAGGGGACCAAGTTCCCATGGGACTGCCAGCTGCCCTTGGCTCGCTGGGGCTGGAGCAGGTAAGGCAGCGTAAGAAGAGAGCGTGTCAACGTGGTTTGTCCGTGGTGTCTCCCAAGCCTACCAGGGTTGTGGAACAACCGATGCTGAAGAAAGCCTTGGTGGCTGGTGCAGGGACAGCTGAGAAGGGCCACTCAAAGCAGAAGCCCCACCAGGATGACACTGGGTAGGAGGAAGAGCGAAAGCCCCAAGCAGGTACTGGAGGCTCCAGCTGCGGGTTGATCCATGCTTGTCTGGTCTGAGTTTGTCTCCAGTTCTTCAGTGTCCAGGGCACCTGCTGGCAGAAGAGCAGAAAACCTGGAGTTAGAGGGGAAGACCTGGACAAAAGAGAAACTCCCGCTCATGCAGCTCCATCAGTGACGTGCACCAAGACAGCGCGAGGCAGCAGTGCACCGATCCAGCGAAGGCATGACGCAGCTGGTGGGTTAGTGGGGCGCAGGCTGTAAACAGAACCATGCTTCACACCCGGACATCCTTCCAGTGTTAGAGGAAAGAGTGAGGAAAAGGGTTGGTGCCACATACGAGAGGAGGATCCAGAGGACCAGTCTGATGCTGGTTCCTCCCAAGCGCTCTCCATGCTGCTTGGGGATCACTGAATGTCTGCGTGTCCATGCCGGGACGGACTCCACAATTACCTTACCTGAGAGGGAGTTCTGGAACGTGGGGCTCTGCCCCTTTTTTTCTTTGGAAGATGATGTTAAGCGCAAGAAGGTAGGCTCTTCTGGGCTGAAAACCACTGACTTTGAGGGGGTTATGAGCTCAGCTTTATTGAAACCTAGCTTGATGTCTGGAACAATTTGGCTGAGGGATGGAGGTGGACTGGAAAAGGCTGATTTCTCTTTCTCATTCTCTTTCACACCTTCCTTTATTTCTGGGACTGATTTGGGGCTGAAGGCTGTGCCCATGCTTTCTAATAAGTCTGGATCCTCTGTAGTTAGGGGGCTACGAGTCTCCCCAGTGTCTACTTCTGGAGATACTGTATAATCCAGGTCTAACGTGGGCTCAAAGGAAAGAGTTATCCCAGTTGCCTCAGTAGGATTGGATCTTTCTGTTTCAGTGGGTTCTGGCTTTGTGGCCGTGGAAGTTTTTGGTTGTGTCTTTTCTGTTGTGGTAGGTGCTGGTGTTGTAGTGGTGAGCTTTGGCTTTGCTGATGTTGTAGTGGCAGGTGTTGGCTTGGCTGTAGTGGTGGTTGTTGGCTTGGCTGTAGTGGTGGTTGTGGTGGGTTTTGGGGTGGTGGGTGTTGGTTTGACTGTAGTGGTGGTTGTTGGCTTGGCTGTAGTGGTGGTTATGGTGGGTTTTGGGGTGGTGGGTGTTGATTTGACTGTAGTGGTGGTTGTTGGCTTGGCTGTAGTGGTGGTTGTGGTAGGTTTTGGGGTGGTGGGTGTTGATTTGACTGTAGTGGTGGTTGTTGGCTTGGCTGTAGTGGTGGTTGTGGTAGGTTTTGGTGTGGTGGGTGTTGGTTTGACTGTAGTGGTTGTTGGCTTGGCTGTAGTGGTGGTTGTGGTGGGTTTTAGGGTGCTGGGTGTTGGTTTGACTGTAGTGGTGGTTGGCTTGGCTGTAGTGGTGGTTGTGGTGGGTTTTGGTGTGGTGGGTGTTGGTTTGACTGTAGAGGTGGTTGTTGGCTTGGCTGTAGTGGTGGTTGTGGTGGGTTTTGGCGTGGTGGGTGTTGGTTTGACTGTAGTGGTGGTTGTTGGCTTGGCTGTAGTGGTGGTTGTGGTGGGTTTTGGCGTGGTGGGTGTTGGTTTGACTGTAGTGGTGGTTGTTGGCTTGGCTGTAGTGGTGGTTGTGGTGGGTTTTGGCGTGGTGGGTGTTGGTTTGACTGTAGTGGTGGTTGTTGGCTTGGCTGTAGTGGTGGTTGTGGTGGGTTTTGGCATGGTGGGTGTTGGTTTGACTGTAGAGGTGGTTGTTGGCTTGGCTGTAGTGGTGGTTGTGGTGGGTTTTGGCGTGGTGGGTGTTGGTTTGACTGTAGAGGTGGGTTTTGGCTTGGCTGTAGTGGTGGTTGTGGTGGGTTTTGGCGTGGTGGTTGTTAGCATGGTGGGCTCTGGCTTGGCCATGGCTGTGGTGGCTGCTGGTGTTGTGGGTTCTAGCTTGGCTGGGGTTGTCACTGGGACTGTGGTGGCAGGTTTTGGCTTGGCTGTTGTGATGGGGGCTAGTGTTGCGGGTTTGGGTTTGGCTGTGGTTGGAAGCACGACTGTGGGTTTTGGCTTGGCTGTGGTTGGGAGTATGGTTGTGGTTGGTGGCTCGGCTGTAGCTGGGAGCATGGTTGTGGGTGGTGGCTTGGCTGTGGTTACGGGTGGAAGTGTGGTTTTGGGTGGTGGCTTGGCTGTGGTGAGCACTGGTGTTGTGGGTTCTGGTTTGGCTGCAGTTGTGGGTTTTGGCATAGCTGTGGTTAGGGTGGAGGGGCTTGCCTTTGTTGTCACAGGGGCTGGAGTGGTCTCTTCTACAGTGGGTTCTGGTAAGAGACGAAAAGTGCCATGAGTTAGTGCTGGGGTCAGCTGACCTCAATGGATCCCCAAGCAGAAATCAGCCGGGGGGTGAAGCAACAGCTGACCCCTCTCACGTCACTCTGGGCCATCTCCAACTCTGGGGGTTCCCAACTTGGAGACATCCTGTCTCCCTCACACAACCTCCTGCCCCTCGGGATTGGGCCATCCTCACGGGGCAACAATTGCTGACTCAGCGGGTACGAGGTCCTTGACTGACCCTCCTCATCTTGAGGCAGCTGACCTGGCTCAGGGGCTGCCACTGCACCTGATGTCTCATGGTCCAGGGCTTCCTGACAGCTCCAGGAGGGATCAGAACTTGGACCCCAACGCAGAGGTCTGAGTCCCAATAGCCTGTCAAGGGACGCGTGCCACTTCGCTTTGCTTACCACACAAGGAGTTGACACAGACTCTGTCCTCAGGACACTGTGAGCATGAGGGTCCTTCCTTGTATGGTTTTCGGCCTTTCATATTACCCCTGGAAGCAGAAGACACCAAGAAAAAGAAGGCATGAAGAGAAGGAGAAACACCCATCCCAAAGAGGGGGTCTGGTTCAACTAGAATATCCCAGCCAAGACAAAACTCTAATACTGAGTAAAAACCAGGTCTTGGTCTCCTGCTACAGGTTGTCAGTGCCATTTAATCAATGGCCTGACCCCAAGGCTGCTAAAACCAGGGGAGACAGTTCCACCGACCAGATCCTTCCCCACCCCTGAGCACAGAGCAGTCGATGGGTGTTTGGACACAAGATTTTGTCTCCCTTCTGCTCAAGACCCCTACGAAGGCCTGCAGTGACCAGCCACTCTTGTTGGCCTCACCAGCTGCAAGCAAGTGGTCCCCAAGGCTGGTCCCAGGGCTTTGTGAGTGGGCACTCGCCTCTCCTCCCACGTCCAACCCTTCCTGCTGCTGCAAACATGCTTCTCCACCCCAGGCGACCGCTGCTGCCCGTGGGGAAGAACAAGGCACAGAGCGGGGAGCTGCCGTGTGTACCCTCAGCTACGGCGACGTTGGCCTTGGGCAGCTCTCGGGGGGGGGGGGAGGCCCCTCCCTGGGTCTGTGCCAGGAGCTGAAGCAGACCTCAGCAGTCGCAATCATGGGCAAGGATCACCAGACAACCCTTCCTTCCTTTGTGACCAACCCAAGATAACAAAGTCCTTTCTTGGAATCACTTTGCTGTTATTTATGAACAAGGCCAAATCCTGCTCTGCTACAGGGAGTGAAGCACAGAAACCAGCACAGAAAACCCATCAGGATGCACCAAACCACGTGGGGCACGGGACTTACGGTGGGTAATAGTTGCAAACAAGCAGGTACATGCCCTCTGTTTCGATTCCATCGATCTTCTCACAGAACTTTGCCCCACAGCCGATCTGATGTGTGCTTGCCCAGACCACCTAAGACAAAGCCCGGGGGTGAAGGTGAGGTGACTGGGGGAAGGCAGATGCCCTGTTGGCAGCTGGCCTGGAAGGCTGCTCTGTCACCACACCAACGTCCCCTCTCATCTTTTAGTGTGTGCCCCAGATCCCACATCCCCACGTTGCTTTAGCGTTCAGGATCCTGTCCCTTGCCCTTGTCTGGGCCACCTTCCCAAGCTAGTGCCACAGCTTTCCTCCCAAATAGTCCATCCAGCTTATAGCATCACCACCTCTGCTTTGGTCCTGGAACCCTCCATACCTCCATCCTCATATTTACCACCACCATCTCTACCCCTCCTTGCTCCCACCCAAGCTGTGAAGAAACACGCAGACCTCATATCTCTGCCTAAGACAAGCTGGCACCCAGCTCTGCTGAGTAGCCAAACCAGGCTGCAGAGCTTGTTTAAAAAAGATCTTCTCCAAAGGGCTGGTCATGCCTGGCACCACACCCAGGCCCCCCTGTATCATTGTGATTCCTACCTGGTTCCCCATCCCTGTGCAAAGGCTCTGGGAGGAGCTGGGGCTCTAGTCCAGCTCCTTTCCCAAGACCCCCATCCCTGCACCCCAGCAGTCTGGTACCTGAGTGTAGTGGCCACACATCTGCCCAGAAGCACACGTGGAAGTTGTCAAGTTATAGTATTTCTCCTCTGCGTTCCAGTCTTCCACGGCAAATTCTAGGTCCAGGGTTGGGGCCATAGCGAAGAGGTTTTCTCCCCGTCGGCCCCTCTCCTTGTTGTGGTCCCAGATGCACTTTTCTGCGTAGGCTTGAGCAAAGGTCTCCAGCTCCGTGTCCCAGCTCTGAAAGGAGCTTGGCATCAGCACATGGAGAAGGACACAGGGCTCTCCAACATGCCCAGGACACATATCAAGGACCCCTGGGCTCTCTGGCCACAATTTCCCCATTCACGTGTAAAATTCAAATCCCTACCCAACACAGTCCTCAGGAGATGGGAGCTCCACAGTCAGTCCCAGCACACACCAAAGCTTAGCTTACAGGTCAAACAGCAGAAGGTGAGGGCATCAGCACAACTCTCACAACCTTGCCTGGAGCATCTCTAACATCATCTGCTCAGCATGGCGAAACCGTGAAGTCAGGTGGAAGAAAGGAGAAAACTCACCCCAGGTCATGCAGGAGGGGACCTGGGGACATCCCTCTTTGGCCAGGGACGGGAGGAGAGCAGGACACATCTCCCCTGGCAGCTGCACAGAGCCTGGGACAACACGCTCCTGGGAAACATCATCTGCTCGCCCGGATCCGAGGCGCCGCCGGCCGGCTGCCTGCCAAGAGCCCCCTCCGGAGCGGCAGCGGCCCCAGCGCCAGCTGAGCCCACCGGCCTGCGGTCCCTCGCCAGCCACATTGATATGCAGGAGGAGGAGGAGAGGGTTTTTTTTTTTTTTGTTTTGGTTTTTTTTTTCAGGGAGGCATACGAGGAACCCTACACCGCAGCTGTTTGGACGATCCTCGCACCATTTGATGGAGACAGCAGCTTTGCTTCTGCTGCAGGCTGGAAGGCAGCCCAGCAAATGGCAGGTCCTAAGGGGGGAACCTTCCTGGCTGGAGCTGGAGGGGGACAGAGCATTCAGGACATGTCACCTTCGGGGTGTTGAGGGGATGGGCCCCCGAGCAGCAGCGCAAAGAGACCGGGAGGGAAAGGACGCTGAAATATCTGGATGGGGGCACAGGGTGTTTGTTGACCTCCCACCATGGCTCCAAGCCAGGCTGAGAGCAATGGCTGGAAACTCAGTCTGGGGAGCGCACGCTCCTTTCCCTCTGGCACGGAGCTGGGCTCCATAAACAGGGGACTCGCACCTGCAGGATTTGCCTCATTAAAAAAGAAAAGTGGCTTTAGGCTATGTATCCCCCCCATCGCCTAACTATTTCCACAGCAACCAGATCCGTGTCCCAAACAGAAGCGCGGGGTGACCTCAGCCAGGCACGGTGCCACGGCAGCAGGTGAACTCGGAGGCGAAGACAGCACAAGCAAACGTCCCGGAGGGAGGCAAGGACAGAGCTCGCATGGAAAACCTCTACCAAGAAATTGTCAGGGCTGCTGGAAGCTAAACATTTGTTGTGCTTCAAAAAAAAAAAAAAAAGAGCCTTTGGCTCCAGACTGTGAGCAGGTCCTGTATGCTCAAGCAGAAACAAAGCAACGCTGTGGAGGGGAGCATCTCACAGCACGCAATCGGCAATCAAAGCTTCAGCCGGGAGCAGCAGTGACTGGTTCAGAATTGCCACCGACTTAAGGACCCTGAGAGATGGTTTCCCTCAGGCTTTCTCTAAGACTTTGGTTCCAAAGCCCTTGTACTCTGAGTTTTTCGTGCCTTGCTCTGGTGGGTGTCTGTGGGATCATGGTACTTATGGTTCTGGCTCTGTCCCCTTTGAGTCTGAAGTCACCAGTCAGACCTCCTATGCCTGCATTCAGCTTTTTGCTTCAGTTGCTCGGTAAGGTCCCTTTTACCAGCCCACAAAGGTTTAATTCAGCCCGGGCAACTTTTGGGCCAGACAGGGAGGTCTCCTCCAAGCACACTGTGACCGAAAGACAAAAGCACTCCAACTATCTATGATAAACAGTTGTCCTCCTCCTCCTCCAGGCGTTTTGCAAACAGAAAAATCACATGTGGTCCAAGATAAAATGCGATAGCCAAATTTTAATCACATCAGGGGTCCGAATAAAACAAAAAGCAGCACCAGCTCGGGAGCTTGTTTTTGCTCCCACTGCAGCCACATGTAATGGTGGGCCCCCGATTCAGTTTCCTCAGAAAAATGAAGGAACCCTCACCTCCAAGACAGCCATGCACAAGTCATGGTGAGGATGAGAAGCATGATGGAAAGCCCAAATAACTGAAAGACCCGGTTGTCATGTTTGAAGTTGATGTTCCCTCCTCTAGGTAAAAGCCCATTCAGCTGCAAAGGCAAATAAAATGCCCCAGGCGATGCCCCACAGCAGGATTCCCGCTCTGGCCCAGGGCACCTGCTCATGGCAGTGTCTCTCCTGCCTTTCCTCCCCGTCACGGGGAACTCCAGCGGCCACTCGTGCAGGTGAGAGCTGCATCGCTCTCACACAGAGCACCAGGGGACTCAGATCACGCTTTGGAACTTCCAGAAACGATCAAAGACAATTCTATAGGTAAAAGGAAACTTGTCTCTTTAGAGGCAATTTAGGGATCTTTTCCACTGATACCTAGTTGTAACCCTACAATAGAATTACTCTGCCTCCCCTACAGAAAACCCCGATCCCTCCTAGCATTCAGATTGAGGCTTGTACTACACAAACACCCTCTGACATTCCCCTGCAATAAAAGCCACTTACCATCTTCAGCATATCCATAGCAGGAGGAGACACCTGGGAGCGGTATTTATTATGCCCATCCAAGATTATCTTCTTTTCTTCATCACTCAGGGACCAGCTCAGCTCCAGCGCTGTGAGCAACAGGAAAACAGGAGGAAGACCTGAACTCAGCATCATGCAGCCAGCTTCTGCTCTTAGCAGCCCACGGCTCTGGCAGTCAGATTTAAAGCACCTCCCAAAAGCAAGGAACACCCAACAGCTTGAAGATCGGGGAGGAAATATATTTCTTTATTAGAGCAGAGTTTCGGAGCCACGCGGTACACACCCATCTCACATTTCGGCCTTGATGGAGAAGCAGCAGTACGGCTGGTGCCAATGAGTGCGCAGGGTCCACTCCCCGAGACAGACCCTGGGCCTGAACCCTAATCCCTGAATTGGCATTTTCACCCAAGCCTCTGCTGCCCCAAGCCTCAGACATCCCCTTAGCCCTGTTACGGGTCCCCTCTCCCACCTCCCGTCCCTTTTCTCCTCAACGACAATAATAATCCCTGAGCAACTGGCAAAGCCCTGTTTTACACAAGGGTCCTCCCCGTCCCTGGAACGCAGCTGCGTCTAGAAACGAAGGCAGCGAGATGCAACTGCTGAGTTTTGCAGCGCAGTGACTCCCCAGGCAGGAGTCAGAGCCCACCTCGGGCAGCCCCGTGTCTGTGCACCGGCCATGTCGGGGGTAAGCAGAGGGTTGATGCCCCTTCCCTCTGCCATCAGAAGGATGAGCAGGAAAGAAAGAACAGGATGTAGAGCTGAAATTGCCCCCAAAAAGGGGGAGTTGAGGCTGTACAGCTGCCTTCAGGGCTGGCTGGAATAACCAGACTGTTAGCTCTGGAGGGGCAGGCTGTGCTCCCTCCCCAGGCAGGCACCTGGAGGGCTCAGTGTCTCCAGCCGCACCCCCACGGGGACTGTCTGGCAGGGACCCCCCCGCAGCCTCTTCCTCCCCATCTGCGATTGTGCAACTGCCCCGGCTCCGCTCCAGGAGCTGCCTTGGGGGATCGCAGGCCGTTAGAAAGGATCAGCGGGTGGGCAGCTCCGGCTAGCAGAGCCAAGTTAATCACACACTGTCAGCTCAGCCTCCCCCTCTCCCCTCCTGGCTCCCCAGACAGCGCTTTGCCATTTTTCTTTTTGCTTTGGACCACGCTGCTCACCTCTCTCACCCCAATAGCTCTCCTACTGCCCCCCTAATCTCTTACCTTCTCCTTCATTAGGTCCAGGTTCTACCATACTCTCAATAGTGCAACAATTTCTGCAAGTAGGGGTCTGAGGAGAACATCTCAACAGGCCACCTTCAACTCATCCAGTCAAACGAGAGGTTCCCACTTATTGCGAAGGCGAACTGCAGGACTGGAGTCTTTGTCAAGGCAAACCTATCTCCACCATGAGACACCTCAGACAGTCTGATGCTGCATCTCCAGAGACACAACTAGAAAGAATCAACAGTGGCTCCAACCCCTGCCAGCCAGCTTGCTGCGGCCTGGCTTCCGAGGAACAAGGCAGAGCTGAGAAGACCCCAGCGCACATACTGGTTTCTGCAAACGTGATGTGGAGGTGAAGGGCCGGGCTCCACGTAGCCCCTGGCACTAGAGCATCCTGACGAAGCCTCGCAGGAGGTAGTGCAGCAACAGACTAAGGGAATCAGGGCACACGGTGCTCGTGGGGAAGGGAAAACAGCCCTGGAAGAGTCACAACCAGGGCGCGTGGCTCACGGGGGAAACGTGAGTAACCGCTGATGCAGTCGGCGAGGCCGGGGCGGCTGCTGGCAAAGGGGCCGATTCTCAACTCCCCAACCTGCCCCGGCGGCTCTTTCTGGAGCCAAGGTCTGAGGCATCGAGCTCAACAGCGCAGGGCCCAAGCCCCACCCTGGAGCTGACACGCTGGTGTCCAGCCGGCATTAGGTAAGCGCAGGAGGAATGCAGCTTTCCCCCTGCTCGTCCGCCGCCCCCCCGGCAGCCCCAGCACAGGAGCCGCACGCTGACACCCGACGGGGTGGGAAGGGGCTGGCTGGGGGCCGGGGGCTCCAGGAAGGCAGAAGCAACAAAGCCTGGGTGGTTTGGTTTTGTTTTGGTTTTTTTTTTTTTTCTTTTTTTTTAAATGACTCACGTCTTGAGTGTCTTCAGCGTGGCTTCTCTGGTGCCCAAACACAGCTAACGCAGCCGTGGTAGTAGCGGGGTTTTCCTCTCCTCTACTCGCCTGATTTGATGAACTCTGGAGGAGCTTATCGGCTCCTGCCCCTCCAGGTTTGGCTGAAATTAAGCTGAATTGTGAAGGAAGGACAGAGACTGCTATTGGAAAGAAAGGCAGAGCTGTTGCATCAACTGTGTTTAGGGAGCCAGGCTAAAACCAATAAAACATTTTCTAAAACGTTTCTTTTGACATTTTCCAAACAAAAGTGTTCCAACTTTTCACTTGAAATGACTTTTCCACTTAGAAAAAGTGCCCTAAAAAGGGTTAAGTAACCCCTCAGTAGCTGACATGCAAAAGGGGAAAAAAAAAAAAAAAAAAATCAGGAAAAGGTGCATTAACACTTGTATTTAATTGCAAAAAGTAAAAACTTTTTTTATTCTTCTTACATACAAATCTCATTTATTTACACACTTTACAGGCTTTTTCCAAGTATTTACAAAGTTTGCAATATATTAAATTATGACCATCCATAAAATTCTGTATTAAGTGCATATTTACATTCTTTTTTTAATCCATCACTGAATTTATAGTGTTCAGCATTGAAACAGTCTTTATGCATATATAGCTTTACTTCCCAGCACCCCTGAGCCTTTATAACATGCCTCCCCTCCCCATAGACAAAGAGATAATGCTAAAAATAAATCACCTGCCATTTGCTTGAATCTCCAAAGCAAAGGGGAAGTCCAGCATCTCCCTTGTTTAACTCAGCAGGACAGTAAATCTATCCTTTACAAGGAGGAGTTTCCTGAAGAGGAGAATGTATAGTTCTACATATAAAATTTACAAAGAGGAGAAAGTTTGGTTTGCAGGAAGCAAAAGCTTGTTGTGCACCCAACCGAAATGGCCTCACCCCAGGAAGCGTTCGGTTCCCCTGGGGGCCAGGGGGCTAAGTGTGGAGCACCGAGCCTGGGATGGGGCAGATCCTGCAAACTTCACCCCCCCGGAGCAGCGTTCCCGATGTGAACGTGGGGTTTTCAAGGCAGGGGGATCACCTTTCCGAGACGCTGGCCTTCACAGAGCTCGCATCGCTAGTCACGAGATGCTCTCCTGCTCCCCACCGCCTCTCGCTCGGGGTGTTCCCACGCTGCAAGCAGGACTTGCTGCTAGAAAGCCAGGGAGGCCAGCCATGAGAGAAGGGAGGTGTTTTGATCCAGCCCAGTAAAACCAGCTTCTCTGCCAGGCCATTACAGCAAGAAGACTAGCAGGAGAAGCTAAAGGCCCGAGACACCCGACCCTAGAAAGCTCTTCAGGGTTTTGCAAAGGGGGTTCGAGGCTGGGATCTGCAGAGAAACCTCAGGGGAATTTGTGCGTGCAATGCCAGTGGGGAAGGGAAAAAAAAAAAAGAAAAATATCAATAGAAACCGCAGCTTGGCTCCCATAAGGGATTGTGATTGCCTGGTACTGAAGTAAATAATAATACTCCTTTCTCCTCTTTTCAGTTACCCTGAGTTCAGGAGTGGTCAAGATCAATGGTCAATGATCTCTGCTTTTGAAAACCAGCTTTAAACCATGATCCTCCTGCCCAGCTGACAAGTGACAGCCCATCTTTCTAGATTGACAAGGAGAGAAACGACCCCTCCGCACCTCTGGCACTGGGCGCTCGGGTGGTGCCGGTTTCTGTGCCTCACCGGTGTGATTTCAGCTTTGCAGCCTCCGGGACGTCGGGTGAGCAAGAGTCCATCTCTCTGCTCACAGGCAAGAAGCTCTGAAAGCACACAGATTTTTAAAAAGCTGGCATGCATGAGCTGACTGAGCACCCCTCTGAGCCAGCCAGGGTGGGGACCGGGGGGGTTGTTCAAACCAGCACATGCGCCTGGAGACGCGCGAGCGCCCAAGCGAAGCTGCGACTCACACCATCGCGTCTGTCGCTGCGATGCCTCAATAGCTGAGGAAACAGCCACATTCCTCCCCCAGTTCAGCCTCAGCAGATCACTAGGAGCCACCGGGCTCTCTAGGGAAGTCCCAGCCTCCTGCAGCTTCTGCAAAGGCTCTGCGAAACCAGAGCCCCGGATGAGGAAGATGAGCAAGGCTCACTTGCAGCCATTTGGCCAGGCTGTCAAAACCTCCTTTTGGCCATCCTAGTTCTGCCACTTTGGCCTCACCTCCGAGTTCTCCATCCTGGCTCCTCGCCCGCGTTGCGATGCGAAGGCGTTAGCACTACTCCTCTGGCAGCAGAAGACAGAAGCTGCTCTAGAAGCTGTGCTACAGACTGGGGCTCCGCACTCAATAGCGGCTAGGGCCAAAAATCAGCTCTTTATCAGCAGACCTGCCCTCCTGTTTTAGTTTAGCAGCTAATTCCTTACAGCTTTTGGAAGAGGAAGAAAAAATATACTGGAAGTTTAAAAACAAATGATGTAAACTCCAAAGGGAGCAAGGTTGGGACATATGCAACGTATCGCCTAGACACAGATCTGGAAACTTATGCAGAGACCATAAAGTGCACTTGGAAAGCTGATCTGCAAACAGTCCAGAGTCACCATCTTCTGTCCAACCAGCTGCAACTCTTTGAGGAAGGGAGAAGCCATACGTGAGAGCACTTTTGCTAAATAGGCACAGACCTGCCCTAGAGCCCCCCTTTTCCCTCCAGTCTAACCGGCAAGTGTAAATAGATCTATTTTCTCTGCTTCTTCCCAAAGGAGCCGGCCAGCCACAACGGCTTATGTGCAACTCACAAAATACAGGCATTTCACAGACACTTGAGAATTGTCTCCGCGGCTCTTTTACAAGTTACATTCAAGGACACTTAGAAGCAACAGCATCACCAAACCACCCACAATCTCAGCAATAATGGGTCCAGCAGGTTCTCTCCCCATGCATCCCTAACCAAATGCTTTACAGAAATGGGTCAGGTACAAAACTGGTAAGAGGTGAAGTAACCTCATCAGCCTTTGAATTTGACTTGAGAAACAGCCAAAATGTAAATAGCAACAGTCGCTAATGAGGCCCTAATTCTGCCATCACCAAACTCCCAAATTTCCATGAACTAAGACCCAGGCTTTAAGAGGAGGGAGAGGGGTGGTGTATGTGTGTCTTGGCATGTACACGATTGCATGTAGTGTCACAAGTGTAAAACACACCCCAGGCAGTAACAATACTAACAGAAGTCTTATTAATCCAATTCCCTTTAATATTTTACTACAAATTAAATCAGTCCTTTTCTGTCCTGAGACAGTCAGGCTCCCCACCTTTGGTTCTACTAGACCTGGTACACGCTGGTCCAGTGCCGAGGGCCACGCACACAGACCGACACGGGTGCTGGGGTTGTTTTTGCAGGTTTACAGGAGAAAAACAAGGGTTATGCATAGAAATGTTTGTAGTGTCAAGGCCTCAGACTAAATTCTTTGGAGCTGGAACTGTCCTCTGCCTTATCCTTGTACAGGAGCCAGACGTGGTCATCCCACTTGGCAGCTTTTGTCAGACCCTAATACGATTAGTACGATGTTTGCTCCCACTCTCCTGGTCTTGCTCAAAAACAAAGGCTGGACAGACATTTTTCCAATCTGTCGTTTTACGCGTACCTAAAATATTTACAGAGGAAGAGGTTCTCGCTCCTGAGAACAGAGTTAACTTGCTTTCAAACAAAACCCCTCCCAATTCCATATTAACAAGTGTGAGAGTATGTCCTGAACCCCAGCCCTGGCCTATGAGTTCAGCCTGACACATCTGTAAATGATCTTCAACAGCAGGATCAGACCCAAAGGATCAGACTTGGAAGGGACCGCAGCATCCGCAGCCTGCAAACACTGAAACCGAGCCTCTCTCAGGGCACTGGATAAAGCAGCGCTCAAGCAACAGGAAGCATGCGAAGGCAGCTTGGAAAGGACTCAGGAAAAACCAACGTTCGTTCTGAAGACAGAGTTCCAGGTCTGGAAGGAGTCGATGCAAAAAAATGCCAGGGATGAGGAAGCTTTTAGGTGCTCGTGGAGGTACCCTGGTCTGGGAAGGCAGGCAGCACCTCTCAAAGCATGGAGTACATGAAACCCTGGCGCCTTAGGAGCACAATCAGAAGATGAAACTTGTACATTGCTGCTCTGCATCCAGCTCCATCTCCGTCCAGAACTACTGAACTCTCAGCGCCACCACCACCGCTAAAACTCGCATCAGTGTTTTTGTAGGAAAAGAGGTGTGGAAAAAAAGCACAGTTACTATTTGACTCACTCCCAACCTGCTGATAGAGAACTGCAGAAGAGTGATCACAAGACACAAGGAAGAGGCCTGAACAGATTTCTTTTGGTACAAGAGTGATGCAGAGGGTCTCTGCCCTAGGCTGCAAGGCTCATCTCAGCCCTCGAGCACGGAGCGGAGATTGGATTTTTAGAGCACACTACTGAGGCACACAGCTGTGAATGTGATGGAGAGATGGGGTGGAGTTGGGACACATCATCAATTCATTCCCTTTATAGAGCTGGCCTGACAAGACAGGCTCAAAGCCTCCTCCTCAGGAGGAATGTACACAGAAATGTCACGCACACACCCCCCACTCCCAAACCCCCCAGAAAGTTTCAGAAGTGCCATAATCCACAAAGGACACAAGGTGAATCTCATCCTGAGAAATCCCTCTGATGCTCCTGGAAAAAACCCTTCGCTGCAAACCCAGGGCTTACCTGAGGGGACAGGGAAGGTCGTAAGTAGCTTGAGCTTCTCCCAAAATACATTTGAGGAAAGGCAAAGAATTACCTCAAGGGTCAGGAAAACAGTCATTTTTAAACACTGTAAACACGCAGGGTGGCAAAGCTGCCTGCCCAGCTCTATCTCTTTCAAGACGTTGCCTTGGCTTCAAAGCTGAAAGTCTTCTCATCCTGGCAACAGCTCCGTTCTCCCACCCCGCTGTCCTTAGCTAGCAGCTCCATCACAAACGACCGCCGGCTCTGTCCCTTTGGCCACGAAGCTCATCGTCCAGTGATCTGCGCTGGCATAACCTTCGGAAGACGCAATAGAGGCCATATTAGATGCCTAATGACCGCTCACATTTCCCGTGAAGTGACGGGGGTAACGCAGAAGCTCTTTGGAAAGCCACTGCCCTCAGTGGCACGCTGGGTTTGTACCACCCGGCAGCGCATTGTGTCTCGTGCAGCCCATACTGCTCGGTTTTACCCTGAGCGTCTCATCATATCCCGGCTGCTGGTGCTCCAGGCCACAAACTCCCAGTCCAGAACGATCACTCCTCTGTGCTGTGGCAAGCAGGCACGCACCAGTTTGGAGGTGGTAATGGCACACACCGCCTTCTCAGGTGTCAGACAGAAAAGACCCAGCTGGAAGCGGTCTCCAGGGGATCTCCCAGACCCAGCATGCTACAGCACCCCTACTCACCCAAATCTCCAGCTTCCAGCTCCACCTTGAACGTCTCACAGTGTCCTCTGCACTTGTCCAGAGGTACAACAGTCAGGGTGAGCTGTCCACTTCCAACAGCAAAGAGGCTGTGCAAACTGTAGCTCTGAGATGAGAGGAGAGTATTTCAAAAGCCTTGCTAGCTTTTCTTGGGTCTGTCTGATCAAGCAGGGGGCAAGTCACTGCCCCGCAGCAAGGCGAGACAGCGCCAACCACAGCTTTGCTGCTGCCCCCAGACACCAGTAGATCACAGCTGAGATCGGATACGTGCAAGGGTCCTCCTCCACTCTGCTGCCCAAGGCAATGCAGGCCCTCCACACCCACAAAGCATGCAAGAAAATGGAGGATGAGGTCAGGCTAGAAGCCTGAAGCATCACTATCTTCAGTGAAATGTCTCCATGGCAGGTATCTCGGAATGGGTGAGATTTACTGCCAGGAACAGCTCCTAAAATGCAACTCTTAAATGAATTCTGTCCAACTGGGCACAAAAAGACCATCCCCTCACCCAGCTACAAGAGATAAACGTGACGGGAGCTGGGACACCTCATGGGCAGCTCTAACTGCTGAGGGAGATGGGCACGATGTATCACCTGCACAAAACCAGACACAACTTCTGGGTGGTACAGCAACCTTGAGATGCCACATTCCACAGGGATGGACAGAACTGATACAATCCTGACAACAAGGGCTTAGGGTTGTATCAGCTGAGTGTCCTGTAAATCCCCCAGAGACTTGGAGGTTCTGGAGGACAACCCACAGACAAGGAGATAACGTCTCTGGGATGAATTTCTCACCTTATTCCCCAAATCTGGGTGGCGGATGAGGAAGCAGCTCTCCAGGGACACCGTCTTAGGGAAGGATAGCAAAGAAGAAGTGGGAAAAAATTCCTGCAGAATCCAAGTTTTATTCACAGATTTGTTCCTAAACAAAACAGCCCATATTAAAGAAATCTCACACAATGATAATGCTTGTATTTAAAATACTTTCAAGATCAAAATTCTTCAGAAATATTCATGCTTGATAAACAGCCTGCTGATAGACCAGCCCCTAGAAGCTAGGAGCAAAATTCAACCTCTTGGCTTCTAAACCTGCGCTCCTTCATATTTTCTTAGTACCTGCAGCAGGACCACGTAAACAGGGAACAAACAGATCATCATGGATGCTTAAACTTAATTTCCCTCCCCTCTTCCTTTAAAACGATCTGAGTCATTGATCAGATCCATTAATTACAAGAGATGCAGAGAGGTGGCATTGCATGCAACCATAACTGAAACCACATGGCAAGGCGGGGGGAATCCAAGTCTATTCTTTAGGCCAGGGAATGTAACTGGAAAAGGCAGGGTGGGGCTTGTTATTTTTACATCTCTGTCTAGTGGCTTGACACGATTAATACTTCTGTACCCTGATCATCCGTCTACCAGTGCCGTGGTCAAGGAGTGCAGCAAGAAGATCCCATCTGAGTGTTAGCCAAAGCACAGACTCCACCATGCCCTTCTCCCAGTCTGCTTGGACACGGCTCCTTTGCTCGTACAAACGTGCCAGGGAGCCAGCTCCACACCAGGTGGCACCTGCCCACGTTACTTGGCACTCTTCTCCACATGAAAGGATTCAGCTAACGCACTGGGTTGCTCTGCAATCTTCGAGAGCCCTGAATTGTTCAAATGTCTTGTAGCCACGCTAAAGGCTTTAGTGCAGCTCACAGAGGGCCAGGATTAGGGTGGGCCATTTTTCCTGCACAAGACCAGACACAAATTGCAGGATCCCTTAGCTTTCTGTTAATTCTCAGTGTTTTGCAAAAGTCATGGCACCTCTTCTCAGTCAACACTAGTGGTGGAGGATTTCCACTGAGCAGACAGAGGTGATTAGGAATGGAAACCAGTTGCCTCAGGTGATCAGACCCCAGCACAGATGATTAACGTATGGCCTGAAGAACAGGACGGAGCAGTCGCTGGGATATTTTTGTCTTGTAAGTGGAGCAATATGTGAAGTCCCAGCCACAACACTCCATTTTTAGTGCAGACATCTTCTCCTTGGATCAAATCAGCGCCCGCAAGCAGACACAAGCCCATAAACCACTCCTGTTGCCCTTCCCTCTGGTTAAAGTGCAACTTGCAAGCTCCTGGTAGCTCACACTGGCGAAGAGCCTGGGCAGCCCTGCAGAAAGCATGTATACATCTATCACATGTTTTGTCTTTGACTCACCAGGGAAAGAAAAATGGGCAGCTCCACAATTCAGCTGAATTTTCTTCTATTATAACCTCTGCCAGGTCTGGATCCTGGGACTGAAAATGCTTCAGTTCTTCATAGGAAAGATGCTGCCCTGTCTTAAATGATACAAAACAAAGATAAAAGCTGTGCACTTGGGTTCCTTCCCCTCTCCTATTTCCATCCTGCCAAAGAACGAATAGTGACAGCCATCTAAACTGCTGAGTTTCCAACCACAATGATAATTAGTCAGAGGAACAACTTGCTAAGGGTGCAGTGAGCTCCTCATCCCCTGACATCCTTACACTGGGTCTAAAGGTCTTCTTAGATATATGTTCTACCTCAATCAGCAGTTTGTGTTTGAAAATACTGGGCAGGGGTCTCTGGCTGGTGCTATTCAAGAGTTTGGACTAATCATCCAGCCTTACACATCCATGCATTACCTTGATTACAAAAGGCTGAGGCCTCTGGAGCTTTTCTGATAGTTCTCCAAAGTCTGTCGCTATCTGAAGGCTTTTCACAGCTGAACAGACTGTGCAGTTTGCGGGAAGCGTAGAAGTGTTCTGTCTGCAACCTGCTGCCCACCAGTCCTGGCATTCTTGGGAAGAAACAAGAGAAACATGTTTAATAAGACCAAAAATGAAATGGAAAGGAGATAGACTTGATGATAAACTCATTATCCCCAACATGAAACAGTGAGATTTCTTATAGCTTCCCATGGCCGTAAGTTACTCAAAAAGAGCAAGCTTCACCGCGCAGGGAACTCACCACAGAATGTTTCCAGCACAGGCTGAAGATTCTGGAGATACAGCTTGGGGTTGTGAGAAATGGGAGAGCTTTATGGAAACTTCACTCCTCTGTATATATGAGGCATACAGACCAAGCTACCTTTTTATTATCAATGGAAGGATGGCAACCACAATATACAGTGCAATTAAACTGAAACAAGTCCACAAGCAAAAGAGCAATCCAAACGTTATCAAGGAGACACCAAAAAGACAAAAAAAAATCCAGGTTGAAAAGAGTAACTCTAACGTGGTTGGCACTGGTGCCATGAACCCTGCTAAGGCATCTCTGAAATCACTACCCTCCCCTTTACCTCTGTGTTAAATTAAGAAACTCTGTCCCGGGCAAAGTTTGCCCAGTCTCTGATGTGCAAAAGATGCTGGGGAATTCAGGATTTCACCAAGATGTGCTGCTGCTGCTGTTTTCACTCATCCCATGCGATTTGAAGATGAAATGGGGAGAAAAGTCCCAGCACGAGGAACCCCTGGGCCACATCTATATCCGTTTTAACTTCCAGAAACTGTTGTTACACCACAATCAGCTGAACTGGCCTACACTGAACACTGCGTATGTTTACATCTTCAAAAATTCAATTTTCACGTGAAACCATTACTTGTTGCCTATATCCTGCCTCCCTCCTCCAACGTAACAGCCCGCCCAGCACAAAAAAAGAAAGTAAACATTAACAGAAGTGACATGTTGGAGCACTGAATGAATAAGATGAGAGCCAATAATGCTGAATGCCCCACGCGTTTCTGTGCTGGAGGATCTGCAGGAGCAGCTGCCACGCTAAAAGGACGTGGCTCTAACTTCATGGTGGTGACAGCCCTGGCTCTGCAGCCTTAATCCGACGGCGAGATGTTTAACCCAGGCAGTGGCAGCAAACCCACCCAAGTGCCTGATTTGTCAGGGTGGGTTAGGAAAAACCCAAGGCCTGGGACACACCTCACATGAAATGTCCAGAGATCTGTCCTCAAGACAGGCCCACCCGTCCCATCTGGTGCCAGCACATGTCAAAACAGCTCATGTCTCCTGGACATTGCTGCAGGCCACCCACTTGGGAATCCGAGTGGATGGGAAAGGGGAGAAAGAAGAAACAGTGAAGCCTGTCTGAAAAATAAAGTTGGGAAACAAGGATGCACAGCAGCTTTTCAGGGGGGAAAAAAAGACTACGCACAGCCTGCCTGTTACTGCCATTGTGGTTTCCAGCTTCACTCACGCTCCTGTGCGTGGGTAATAACTGATGAACAGCACTTAACAGGAAAGCTCTTGTTTTATTTTCCCCTCTGACATCCGCAACAAACAACGAGGAATGTTATAGAGGATTTAGGTTCATTGGGACATAACAACAAGGAGCAGAGTGGGATTAATTTTGTTATTTCCTTTCTGAATATTTCCAATCAACTCCCAAATACTACATTTCCCACCCTACTGCTGGGATATGGACTGAAAGGGACCAGGATATAATTCCTAGTCTTTCTGGAAGATGCGTCTACACTGCTTTCAGAGAAAGGGGGGAAAAAGGCGAAACAAAGTGTAAAATCCTTATTGCAAGCAGAAGTCCCACTCCCATGAGAAACTGCTTCAACGTACTTTCCCTCCCTGCTCACAAGAGAAAAAAGAAAATCTTTGTTCCACTGCCTGTAGAAAGCTGCAATTTTACAACAACAAAAACCTCAACTCACAAAAAACAGCTGGTCAGTGACAGGAAACAAAAGGCTGAAAGATCTCACCAGAGGAAGGGCAGTTGCCATGAAGAGAACAAGAAAACATATCTTACGGTCTCTCATCATAAAGGGAGTAGCAATACTATAATTTCTCTGTGGGCAAAACTTAGAAACCTCATCCCAGAGCATTAAACTCAGTTGTCCCCAAATTTTCTCTCCAGGCTCAGGGCAGTACCCCACGTAACAGGATGCTAATCAGCTTGACAGTATAGAGCTTGATTCCTCTTTTGAGCTAGGCTGGGATATTTGCATTCTCAATTGCTTGATTCAGGAGGTTATTTCTTTTCCCCATGAATAACCCAAGCGAAGCACGGTCGATACACATTTCAAATGCTGCAAGTGGGGTTGTGGGATTTTTATTTTTTTTTTTTTTTTTTTGGTAATTAATCTTTTAGATTTATTGTTGAGGGTGTTAGTCTGTGCACCAGCATGTGTGTGACTGGCATGACAAGTATGGGCAGTGAGAAGCGCCTGCCCTTCCCAGGGAGGGAGGGAGAAGAGGCTGCGCTCAGAGGAGAGGGCAGGCAACTGCACACGGGGGACCAGAGCAGGAGTTTTACCGAGGATGCTTATTCTCTCTGTCGATTACCCTCCCTGCATTCCTTTTACATTATCACCCTGCCCAGACACCCTGGGGGATTATTTTGGTTTAAGTCGAGCGCACTGTCTGTGCGCACGCACAGTCTGCTCGGAGATTGAAAAGAAAGATGCACTCTTCATCCCAGTGCAACCGTCACGTGCAGCCGTCGCACGATGGTCCCATCCACGCGCATTCAAATGGTAAAGTGCTGGGCGTGTGCAATTATCCCTGTGGAGTCTGAGTGCAGGAAAGCAGCTGTAGTATTGACACGTACAACTATCCATTACATGACAGAAGCGTAGGCCAGTCCCAACTAACCTCTCCTCCACACTTATGCTTTCCCACCCCTTTTTGAGGAACAGCTTTTAGTCTGTTAAGCAGAACCTCAGTTTCCCATCGGTCATACCCACCTAATATTTGCTTTTATGTTTTATTAGCTCTCCAGAACAACAGCTATCTTCTCCCCTGTGTCAAGGTAACTCCTAGCAGAGGGAGGGCTGGGGACTTCCAGCTGCTAACACAGCACAGACAAAGAGATAACTTTCCTTAAAACACATCTATGATTAATACTAGAAGGAGTTTATGACTGTACTTTCCACTATGCAGAAAAATAATTTTCAACTTAAAATCAATTTAAAATGAGCACCCCGCCCTTCTTGGCCATCTTCACAGAGGATCTCCCAAGTTTTTGGCTGTCCCCAGAACTACAGAGGGGTGTGTGTGCACAACCCCAGAGATGCTGGGTGTGGACGATCAGATTGGAAGCTAAGAGGTTACTGAGAAGACCTGGCCCTCCTTCTGCCTGTTGCAGTGAAGCAATAAAACGTAGGGAAACTTGCCCACATAGATCCAAGAGCAGGACCTCAGCAACAGCCCTAGTCTCTTTAGGGACAATATGGAGGGCTAAATATCAGTCTGCCACTGCAGCAGGTTCAAAGGGAAGCCCCGTAGCAGGGGGATCTTTTGCTCCTGGGAGACCCTGAGCCAAGGGCTGCTCCTGACCCTAATGAAGTGTTGAAATTGTAAAACCTCCTGCATGTAGAACTGCAGGTGCTGAAGCAGCTTGCTGGCTCCCCACCAAGCTGGTTTGCTCCCCAGCGCTCAGGACTATAAGGGTGAAGAAACCTCCTGCAGGCAAGCAACAGCCAGACCCACACAGGAAAGTCTGGTCCTGGGGAAGGGAGACTCCCCCGGGACGTCCCAGTCCACCCAGATCTTCTGTCCTTATGGGTTGTTGCTACTATCACCCACAACAACTAGAAGAAAGCTCCCCAGCGAGCTGTCTAAAGCACTAAGCAGCTCCACAATCTGCAAAGGTTGGTTCTAAATCCCCGATTCCTCTTTCTAAGGATGACACTATTTCCCCAGTGACATACCTCACTAGGGACCAGGGCTAGGAGTATTCAAGCAACTTCAGCAAGCCTAGGATGAACTCTGGAGTCTCAAGAGAGACTGGCCTGAGCCCTAAGTATTCACAAGACATTTCTCTGTCCTTTCTTGCAGGTCCATTGTACAAGCCTGCCTGTTCCATTAACAGCCACAACACTTTTGGACTGTCCCTCACAGGATTTAATGTACTATCATGAACTACAAAAAGACATGTAATCAGGGTAGTTCAGCAGGTAAACCTCAGGGCTTTCAAAAAGCATGACCAATTCAAAGCTAGGCTCAGGATGGGGGTGGACTCACCCAGGCCTGACCCAGTGACTCATCTGTGGCGCTGCACTGACAGCCACAACCTTGTTCCTACGTGCTGGATCCAACGAGAAGATGCTGATTTCCGCTTTTACAACTTCTCCCTACAGCCACGTGTTTGTAAAAGTCAGGTGATTTTTCAAGGTGGATCTAAAGAGACCCTTCAAAGGAAAGGATTAAGACCTCAGTCTACCCTCTTGCTGTCTGTGACCATACCTTCCCCTTGGCCAAAGGGACCATTTACGAACACACATCTATCTGACAGCCCGTGGCACACCCATGTCCCCCATTCACTTTCATTGCAAAAGCCCAACCACAAGCTGGTTCTTACAGCTGACGTAGGGCAGAGCTTTTCAGGAGACATTCGATCCCACCTGTAAGATTCCCAGTGATGAAGGGCCCACGAGATCCTCAGCACTCAGATGTCCAAGTACTATTACCACAGAAGGGCTGCAGCTCTCCCTCCAGTTGGAAATATCTAGCTTCCAGATGCTGGATTTTAGAGTGCTGTTTTCCATTATTTTAAGGACAGGGATTTGCAAGGTCTAGCCCTTAACCTTAAAGTGAAGTTGCAGCTCATAACCTACTGTTATTGCTTTGACAGCCAAAGAATATGCAAGGCCAGGTTGTTCTTGCTCCTGAGATATGACTAGCCACTTGCTGCGTTGGGACCGCTGCGGACTTACAAATACTATACTCCTCAAGCAAATAGCTCATTATTTGTCATGCTATGCCATTGCAGCAGGATATATACTATGTGCTTATCACCACACTGCCTTTCCCAGATTTTACAGAAAGATAAAACAGTATTTTACAAACTGAAGGGAATTTAGGCATCAATTCGTGATCACAATCTATGATGTGGGTAAATCTCATCATTCTTTACAGATGCAGAAATTAAGAGCTCTGTAGTTACTGCATGGCACAGTTCGGAGGAGACATTTGGAGCACTCTGTTGCAAAAGCAACGTTTCCCAAGCTCCATCTTGCTGAAATTTTTCCTAGGCTAAAATTAATTTGATCATTTATAATGTCATGTCAACGTCAGGCTAAACTGATGGGTTCTTGAATAACAGGAATTATAAGGAATGCTTATTAATTATAGTGTGGACATCTTGATTAAGGAATGCACGGTGAGGTTTTAAATATATACAAAGAGGGTCCTTGTTCAGCACAAGACCCTCACCTCTTTCTCATACTGAACTTTTTTGTAGCTCTGTATATATTGAATATATTTATACCAGGAGAAGAAAGTACCTCCCAGTCTGGTTCACAGCAGTTTTAGGTGCAGCTAGCAACAAAATAACAGCTACAAACCAATCCATCAAGAAAACCTTATTTTTGTTCTGGGTAAAAAGTCAACAGCTTGAAGAACTACTCATTCATTTTACTAATGGGTAACGGCTGGTCAAACAACCAAGGAATGATTAGTCAATCTCTAGCAAAGCACAAAAATTATTTTGATCCAATGAGACATTGTGAAATCTAGTCTGTTCAGCCTAGTCCAAGAGGAACTCACAGTCCACTGGGGCAAAAGAGCACTATTTCCAGGAGAAACCTCCACCTACCAATCTAGAAAACTGAGGGCAGGGACCAAGCTGTCAGGAAAGCCTCAGAAGTCCACTCCAGCCTGCACCTCTGGTTACCTGCCCTAGAAGGCAGCTTGTGCTGCTCTGGCAGTGTCTGCATGAGCAATCTAGCTCAGAGGAGCAGCCTGCTTTTGAAACAAATCCCTCCCAGTGGCTGCCACTTGCCCTATGGTGGCTTCAGTCTTTAAAAGATTTGACATGTCTGTGTCACTAGGGCAAACAGGGCTCTGCTAGGCTGCTAAATGCCTCTGGAACAGGCCACGTATGGCACACTGTCTTTCCAGGAGAGCAAATCCAAAGCCAGAATTCACTTGCTCTGAAAATGAGGAAACAAGAAATTCTGGAGGCATCAAAATATAGAAGAGCCAAAGGAAGAGCTTTTAATGTTTCAGATTATCACAATGATTTGGAGTTAGTTTACTGTCAGCAAATTCAAATAAACAGTCCACTGGCTGAACAGAGGCCAAAGTAAAGCAGTATATGAGAACAGCTTGGCACCACCCTGCACTGCAAAGTCAGCTTTTTTTTTTTTTCCTCTTTGAACGAGCCAACACACGTGCTTGTTGGTTACTCTCAGGTTATATTATAAAAGTGTTGTTTACACACACACAAAAAAGATCAGATAAAGTGGCAGCTGTACAGCAATGGGAGGTAACCCTGCACAGTGCTGCAACTCGCATCACGCTCACATATACCTCAAAATGCTCCAGCCCCCGGAGTGGGTGCATGGGAATACGCACAAACACAAGCGCAAACCAGCTTGACTTTGCTTAGACAAAAAAAAAAAAAAAAAAAAGATCCTTTGTGAGCAAAAGAAGGCCATGCTGAAGGCAGCAAGAAATGAGAAATCAGATCCTGCTTTACCTCCCAAGCAGCCTTGTTGTGCAATTCTTTTATTCAGAGCAGGCCCATGTTCCTGGGGCTCATGCATCACTGAGCCCAGCAGGTCAGATGCAGGGTGGGCTGCAAAACCCGCCGGGAAAGGCTGGCTGAATACCCGGGGGCTGAATACCCGGGGGCTTAGCCCACATTGCACTCAAGCAGCAGAGAGTCCACCCTCATGTAAGGCAGGCGTGCTGGATGCTCCCTTTCTGCACAGAGCTGCGCCAAGGATAAACACACTTCAGGGCTACAATAAGGAAGGAAGGACTGTGAGAAGTTGAGAGAAATGTGGCTGTGGCTGGCCCGTCACAGGCTGCCTGTGAAGGGTTAAGATGAGAAAGAAGCCAGGACCTGGCCAGGCGCCAAGGCAAGCCTCCAGCTAAATTGAAGTTGGCCAGCCAAGAGGCAGAGGCTGCTGTCCTCTCCCAGTAACCCAGCCTGCTGTGACCCATCCCCACAAATAGCTTCTCACCCTGCAAGCCCTGGGACGTGACAGTGACAGGCCATTTACAAGGTGTTCCTTAAACAGCTCCTCTAGCGGGGTTCCTTTCTCTAAAATAGATCATGTATAAAACCTGTAAATGTGATTTTAGCCCTACTGGTCTAGGCAGAAAGGGTTATTCAAAACAAGGAGTCTTCTCCAAGTTGGGGGTAACTTGCACAGGATCCCTTTTCCAACACTGAGCTATGTGTGTGCTCGCATATGATTTTAGGTGTGCTGAGCAGCTACTGATCCAGTTGATTTTGAACTGTGGAGGATGTATGTGGTCAGGACTAGGTCTCATTATTAGAAGAAAAGTCGGATTTTTCTTGAGCTCATACAAATCCCAGCTATCAGTACAATGTGCAAATTGACATGTTGTTGGACCAGAGCCTGTTCGCCACCGACCAACCCACTCTGCTGAGGTTTTTGAGCTGTAAGGAACTGAACTTACCACAGGCAGACACACAAGTTAATGCAGGAGCAGCTTAACACTCTGCTCATTTTGTCATTGCTCTGTGTGGCTGGCAAGGAACAGTTATCAACCAGTTAATATCCAAATATGAATTCTGATGTCAACAAAGCTATGAGGATGTCACACAGTTGTGAAGGGAATAACCACTGAAAAACAAGTAGAGTGACTGCCACTGTGGTTTTAAAACTCCTGTTTTAAAAAAAAAAAAAGAGGAGAAACCCCCTTTTCATTTGGCTCCAATTACTACAGACTTTGAGAGCTCACTATATCACTTCCTAATGCTTTCAGGGGAGAGGAAAGTACTCATATCCTTACTTTGCACCAGAGAACTGAAACACAGAGGGAATGACTCGTCCATCCCAGCCAATGCCAGAGAAGATAAATGAATCCAGGTTACACAGGCCCTACTTTCTCCTTGGAACAGCACCAGAAAGCCTTTAGTCAACTCATGTGCCCACCCAAAATCCACTGTGTTCTGTATAGCAGGTAGAGCCCAGAGGCTTGTAAACCCACTGCCTCCCTGGGGGCTACACGAAGTGCTGACCTACCCGGCTAACAGCCGCACGCTGCGGCGGCGAGAGGCGTTTCCCCCAGCCCGGAGCAGGCAGAGTGACCCAGCGCCGGGGCTCTCACAAGCTCCGCGTCAACATGAGCTCAGGAAGAGCAAATGCAAACCACATTTCCACAAAAAACTTTTCCCCAACTGAAGGGACCTTGGTTCCTAGCCCTGGGAAAACAGCTGAAAAAGAGGCATGGACGCCAAACCCAAGAGTCTAAGAGTCAGCTTTGAAGAAACAAAGGGTGGGAACATTAGTTTTAATATGGGAATTGATCCGGGGGAGAAAGCCGGCAAGCAACAGAGCAGAGAGACAGGCAAAAAGGAAATTTACTTTGGACCTAATCCTACAAACTCAACGCAGGAGAGAGCTCTGCGGACACTGCTCCTCACCTCGGCTGCTCGAAGGTCCACCCACAGCCACCGGCAGACAGACAGTCTTTGTCATGCACAGCACGGCTCTTGGGGTGGAAGGGATGAGGATGAAGGTGAGAATGAAGGCAGGTCACCCTGAGCCAGAGAGAGAGAGCAGGATGCTGCACCCCTGCTCCTCCCAAAGCCTCACCACCACTCTAACGTAGAGCTCTGGCTCTCGGGGGAAACCAGACATCCAAGCTCCCCTTGTTCTGCAACACAAACCTGGCTGCTTAGCTCACATCTACCCGGGGACCGGGCTCCGACCTGCAATCCCGGAGACAGGAAAGCTGCCCCAAGGCTCAGGAGAGGCAGCACGGCCCCAGACCGCAGCCCCACGCAGGAAGGCTGCCCCTGCCTGCCCAAGTGCTTCAGGCTTGGAGGAAGAGAACCAGACCACCCACGCACCCACACTCGGGCTCTGTCCGCACCACGTTGGGCGGCGCGGCCGGGGGAAGTCTGCCAGCACTGCCGGTGGGCCAAGGCAGCCTCCAAACTGCTAACAGGTGGCTTTCAACAAGAACAGCTCGAGCTGGGTTTGAACTGGTGCCCGAGCACAGAAAGCTCCAAGTTTCATCCTCAGCCCCCTCAAAATTTTTATCTACCATGATCTACATAGACAAAGGAAGAGGAGTCTGTACATCGACTCCTTTTGGTAGTGGTTTTGTCTGCTGCTGTCACCTTGCACGGTGCTTCTCCTGTGCAAGCATGCCCTGGAGGACACTAGATCTGCTTGCAAGACCTCCTGGCCTTCTGCTTACATCAACAAACAGGACGGCAAGATGTAGCTTTACCCCTTCCCTTCAGCAGACCACAAGGCCAAAATCAAGGGCAAAACATAACATCGTGCACAAGCCAAGGCTGAAAGAGAGCTCAGGAGACCACTGAGCCCCACGCCATGAAACTCTCTCGTCTGGATCCCTACCGGATGGCTTTACCATGGCCCACTCAGCAGCAAGATGTGAAGTTGACACCAGTGTTGCTGGGACAGCCAGATGCTGGGACGTCCTCAGTGGCTGCAGCTGCCTGCCGGGATGCCAGGACAAGAGGGATTCCCACAGGAACCCAGCCAAGGTTCAGGCTGGGTGCTGTACGCTCCCATTCGAACAGCCGGGGTCTAGTCCAGGTTTTTTTTTTGCTGAGGCAGGATCAAAGTTACCCCAAAGCCAACCCTAGCAAATCTGTCAGTTGGGACATGCTGTGGTTTCCACCACAACTTAATACTGTTGGAAAAACAGAGTGGGAGCTGCCTTGTCCCCTCTGTACGTCCCCTTCTTTCCCCAGAGCTGGCTTGCTGCCCACCCCATTGCTCATCACTTCAGAACATTTCCGGTACTCATGAAGGCACGAGGGACTTTATATGCATTTAAACAACCACCTCGCATCCTTCCTCTCCATCCATCCTTCCCTTTTCCCCTGCTCCTTTGGATGCTTCCCTGTCTCCTCCTCCTTCAGCTGTTTTCCCCATCAGTAGCCCAGAATTGCTCCTGTTCTTATTTATCTTCACAGCAAGACTTCAGGCAGCCCTCGCCCTATAAACTGTTTGCTGTCCCAAGCAACCTCCCTGGGCTCTCCCCATCTAAGGGGGCTCTGTGTCACCTGAAGGAAGAACCTGTCAACTTTCTGAACAAAATTTCAATTAACAAAACAAAGCATTAAAGTTCTCATTGGTTTCTTTCTCCATACAGGAGCAGAGGTGTGTGCACAAACCCATGTCAATGCTGAAATGCGTTAGATAAGCAGGTGACTAATGTCAAGTGGCTATCAGAGCCATCACCTCACCTATGTTTTTTCCTCCCTGCAAGAGATCCCAGTGCTTAAGGAAGGAGATGAACAATGGGGGATACCCCGTTCCACCCATACAAACCCACACCAACAGAAATCCCACGTGTCAGCGGAAGAGAGGGAGACACACAGAAAATGCAGAACAGTGCTGGCATTTCAGGGCGCCCTTTTTAGCTACGGCAGGAAGGTCAGAGCCAGAACAGACAACTCTAACACAATGAGCTCCCAAAGCTAAATATAAACCCATCAAGGGCATGGATACAGGAGTTTGTTTTTACGGTGAGCCGACAGACAATCAACATTGTGCCATATCCCTGCTCAAAATAATTCACAGCTTTATCATTACTGACAGTCTTTGTATTTTATCAGAGGTAGAGCCCATGCTTACACCCATTTGCCAGTCTGAGTCAGTGGAAATCATTAAATGAGACTGAGAAATACTCAAACTTTTCCATTTCTTATGATGCCAGTCTAGGAAAATCTATTATGTTCCTCTCCTGTGATGGGACCACCTCATTAGGGAGCCACTTATCTAGCTTCCTCACACACACACATTGCCCTTAATGTTACATTAACTGCTCTAAACACCATAGCGCTCAAGCCCACGGTCATTTCCCAACACACCACTTGGCAAAAACCACTTTTCCTTAAACCCGGTCACATGTTGAGATTTCTACACTTTGCTCACAGATGTCAAGATTTGGTTGACAAACTGGTTTTGCCTGCTTACTCAGAAAAAATAAAAAAAGGTGACATTTAGCCAGCATAGCTATCTCAGTATGATTTTCAGAACTGCAGAGATTTTTAGAGGAAGAGGAATTCTCATGGAAGAAAAAACTCGAGGTGTTAAAAGCAAGGAAAAGAGAATGTGCAAGAACAAAATTATGAAGTTAGAGATAAAATATGCTTCAGCCCCAATGAATGGAAGGGAAAGAGCCCTCATTAGAATTCAGGATGCTATTTTTAAATACAGTGGTAGGAAAAGAGAAAACCATGTTGCCATGTCAGTAACACATTTGTTATTTGGTGCCCAGGGAGACACTCAAATGATCTGCATGGCTGGTATTTAACTTGGTACTTCTTGCTAGGCTTATGCTACAGCAAAGAAATAAATTCCTTACTCTCGAGCATGTACTTCTTGGCAATGGGCAGAGAGAGCAGCCGGATGTGACCGATGAGGGAGCCCCAGGCATGGGCTCTGGAGAGCGGAGCTTCAGGCGGCAGCGGGCTGTATGGCTGGATCACAAAGTACACAGTCAGCAAGACCAATCCTAGTGTGAGCAGGCCCTGCGAGAGAAAAGAAGCGTATCATTAATTATACTGCAGTGAGCTGATGTGTCTTCAGAACAGGACACACCTTCTAGCTGGTATCAAAACATTGTGGCTGTGCACTGTAAGACGAACACCCAAATTTTTGCTGCGGCTCCTCCTTCAACTGCAATGCTATTTACGTACAGAGTTGTCGCTCAGTTTTCTTGTTAGTGCTGTCCAAGGACAAAATTAAGTAGCCTTCAAACCCAAGCCATGCAACTCTGTTCACGTATTTTAACACTGCAAACAATCCAACTCCAGAGCAATGAGGATTATCTACAGATAGTTCCGATTCCTCCCACCTAATCAAATAAAAGCTTGCACTTCTCCCATACCTCTTACACAAGGTTTTCAAGGCTTTTTGCAAACATCCGTCAAGCCTTGAAGCACTTTGGCAGAGTTGGCACCAGCTCCCTCCTCCATACCAGAATCCCAAATAAGCTTTAAAGAGATGACATGACGCATTTCTCCCCCTGGCCAAAGTCAAAGTGAATCAACAGCAAAAACAAGAACAGAAGCCGAAAGTTCAAACTTCCAGTTTCCTGTTCTCCTGTCTCATTTTACAGCTTTTTATAGGACATGAGGAAGAAAGCTTGAATTTTTTTCTAAATAGAAACCATCATGATGACTTTGTAAAGATGACACTGAAATATTACTGAATATTAGGCCAGTAGGAGCGTTTTCATCCTTGTAGGAAACATCTCGAACCTACTTAACAATAACATCCTTTTACCCACTGTACAAAACTTTTTACAGCATCTTTTAGTTAAGGGTCTCAAGACATTTTTCTAGCAACAAGCATCATGGAAAGAGGTTTATTTTATTGACAAGGAGGAGAATAAAGACAGGTAGAAGCCTGTGACAGGGTCAGAAACAGAATCTGGATCTCTCAGTTATTCATCCTGGAACTTTAAGAATCAACTTCCTTCCTCACATTTTCACTGTGTGCTGATACTGTGAATCTTTGCCTGAAGAATCAACCCAAGTCTCATTCTTTAATAATTAAAGGAGAAGAAGGTGTTGACATGTTAAATTTCAGCACACATGAGAAATTTCAGATCTTGGTCAGCTGTCTTCTGTTTTCAAACAAGCTCATGGAATGAAGAAAAGAAGGTACACTTCACAGCTTTTTAAATAAAGAACTCAGAAAAATCCATAAAGGAAATGCAATGGGAAATAAAAGGCTCAGGTGCAAAAGGAGAACTCTGACCCTCAAATGGTCTGTGCATGCATGAAAGACATCTTACCTTGTAGAGAGCCACTAAGATAGGGTACCGCGGAGGTCCCCTTTGGGGTTCATTTCTTTCCAAGAGCTGCTTGATGAATTTCTCTATGGCTTTTTCTGACATCCCACACTGGTGGCCAGTCTGCCTCACTAGATCAATCGTCTCCGACAGCTTGTCATAAATGCTGAGCTCATTGGCTGAAAGCTCCATGGCCTCTGATGAAAAGTCACTGTGGAAAGATTCAGTACGTTAACAGAAAACACACTCCAGCCGTACAGCTGAACCCCAGCATGTGCAGAGAGATCACAGGAACATCGTGATGTCTAGGCAGGAAGGCAGGCTTCTCTGGAGCAAACCTGCTCGCAGCCGGAGGCACAGCATTTAGCTGCAGTGCTAATAGCCTCTGCTGGTTCAATATCTCCCGAGGACTGAAAGAAGCTGTGAAATTCCCTGACAAGAGAAGAACCGGCTGAGATCCGCAGCTTATGTAAATGAACAAAGCTTCCCAGAAATCAATGAAACGCCATTTATTCATCTATTCCAAATGAATCCGTCCCATAAAGCGATTGCTCACCAAGTACAAGAGCCAGCAATACAAAGCTGATCATCACATATAGTAGCCAAGCTAAGCTCTCCTGCACTAAAATTTTCGTCACTTATTTTAATGCAGATTTGTTTTCATTACATCCCCTGTCAGCAATAGGAACAGGACAGAGGAGTAAGCAGTATGTGTGGGGCAAAGTTCAACAGTTTACAATTTGTTTAAATTTTCGCAACCTAATGTCCAGGGCCAACTGATTATTGAGTAACAGTAACATGATAGCAGCATGCTCTGCAGGCAACAAAAGCTCCTAGGTTCCTCTGAAAGTTTGCCTGCAGGTCATTCACATGCAGAAATGCCACACAACTAAATACCCCAGCAAAAATTGCACTGTGAATGCGAGACAGAGAGAAAACAGCATTTGACAGCAAATTATTCCCCACCATGAAATTTCAACGGGGAAGCTTGTAAGAACACATCTATGAGCAATCAATATTAAGATGCCAAAAAAAGAAATGTGTTCCTCTACCACTCCCCCTGTCTGCCACAAAGGCAGAGCCTTGTGATACCAAGAGCAGCAGATGGGCTGAAGAAAAGATGCAAAGAAATTGCTGGACAAGCTAATAGCTGCCAACGTGAGAATCCCATTGTTAGAGTGACCTTTTGCCTCAGAAAAACACTGCTGGGGGAAAGGGAACATCTGTGAGGTCTTGCTTTGCCTCTTGTTTCTGAGCTGGGAAAACTCTAACCTGGATCAAACTGGGATAACCAAAACTTTCTGAGGAGACAGAGTATAGCAATGCACTGTCCTAAAAGCACAGACTGAGGACCATCACGTAAAAAAACCCAAGAAGCATGATTGATACACCCAGCTCACAGCTGAAAATGGAAATCAGGCCCCTGTTCCCCTTTTGGTCTAAATACTACCTGAACACCGGGAACCAGATCATGAATCCAGTGTGCTGCTTCACCCAATTCACTACCTTGCTCTACAAAGTCTGACGCTGTTCCGCAAGAATTTTGTAACTATTTACATGTGTCTTCTCTGCACACACCCCACAGAGCAGCCTGCATCTTTAAAGCACAGAGCCATTTTGCTCACTTGAGAACAAGCTGACAAGCACTACATTAGCATGCTACCTAAACTTAGATTTGCTCTGCTGTAACTCCTTCTGGCTGCTCCCACAGGACAAAGCAGCCATAAATGTGTGTATCTATATATCAAGAAAGCAGATTTTCTTGTTAGGCCGTCAAACTTAAAATCTGATTTGCCTTTGGAAAACCGGCTAACAACTCTCCCCCCAAACCACAGGCTCCTACAAGTCAAATTTTTAATATCTTTTTTTCAGCAATACTAGAATGTAGTTTCAGAAAACAAAAAATCACTTTTTCAACAGGAGTACCAGCTTCAGCAATTGTTCCTCTCCCCCCAAGATCAACTCCCTGTTCTGCTCTTCTGGCCACATGGTGAATCAGATCAAGAAAATTATCTGGCTGAAAAATAGCCCCTATTTGTTTGGTCAGCAGCTGCCTAAGCATCCAACTCAAGCAGTCAATGTCAGATGTTACATTAACATTAGTGTCAAATTTCTAGCCACAGCCTTACAAACACCAAAAGAGTAAAATGCCAAATTAAAACCTAAACCCCAAGCATGCAATGAGAACATGCTGTACTACATTGCCAGGTTAATTAGCTCCTGGCCCTGGTCTACCGACATTCCTTGCGTTCCACGCAAATATTTGTCCCAGATCCTACCACCTGAGCAGCCCCATGGGCTAGCAAAGCTACCCCAAAGCAGGTCTGATCAATAATATCTCATTATGGATAGTAAGCTCTCCAAGGCAGGGACCTTTTCTTGTCCGTAAAGCACCTGGCATGCACTTGACTCTATAAAAACAATACATTGCTTTACTAACTCTTTCATTTATGTAATACCCTGATTCATATAACAAGCAGGAGCCAGCACATCTGCAGGGTATTAGATGCCTTTCTTTTTTCCCCCAGCTTTTATGATTACTCTAGTTGCCTTGACACTGCAACTGGTGCGCTACATGGTCTGAAAGGTTATCTAGCTTCCTCTGGCTCCTGTGTGCCAAAGCTTTCGCCTGTGAAGCTCTCCTGTGCCAAATTCCAGCAGATTCAGCAAGCTTCCCCTGCTTGCAGGATCTGCCTGGAACCGCTTAAAACAATTATCCCTATAGAAATGCTGACAAACACAGTGATTTCCCCCTTTCCAAGCAGCAGAAACATCCTACTATGATAAAATGCTGAGATACATCCCAGTTCTCCCATCCTCTACATTTGTATTCAACTCCGAGCAAACACCATTGCAGACAGCCCCTCCAAGCCACAGACATTAAAACCCAACACAGCTCCTTGACAAACTCAAGAGTAACCCATATCCTCCGCTAGGAAATAAAGGCATTACGCTCCCACATTGTTCTGAGAACAGATGAGGCCTTAAAAAACAAATAACAACCCATTATTTCCCTTCCTATCACCACAATACAACCGACAAAATAATAACAACAGACTACTGTACCCGCTTCGCCTTCACACGCACATACTGAGCAAGTCTTATCCCTTGCAAACAGCAACTCCTCAGAGACAAGCCTTTTAAATCAGGGAACCCATATGTTATTGCTATTTTTTTTATGAACTCCACCACCCTAGGAGGAATAAGCAGCTCTCTCTCTGCAAACGTAAATAGCGAAGGCTCTCAGCCTGAAGGGTTTCCACCCGAGCACCCAGTTCTATCTTCAAAGCCAATGCATGGTGGGGTGTTTGGACCCAGGCTTTAGAAAGATAAATATTTAGACAGAAATTCTGTCCATGGAGTCTTTAAAAGGGAAAGCTTGCTCGCCTTGCTGGTGAACCTGATACAGCAGCATAAATAAAAATACATTCTCATCTGCATTAACACCGTTCATGCTGCCTCCCTCGGCCCTGCTCAGGGGGGCCCAGGTCCCAGCCCTGGGCTAAAAAACCCTCCGGAGAGGGGCCGGCACCCCACCACAGGCCCACGGCAGCGCCCTTATTTATGTCTCAGGCAGAGGAGCTCCAGCCAGGATTTTTTTTAAAAAAAAAAAAAAAAAATCAATAAACTGAAGCAGAAAACAACCCCCACCCCCGCAGCTGGGCACCTGGCGAGGGCCTGGCTGAGGCCCGGGGCGCCCTCCCCGCCCCGGGCCGCCCTCCCCAGGCCCGGGCCCACCGTGAGGGGCCGAGCCCGCCCCGCCGCGGTGCTCGGGGCCCCCCCCCGCCCCGTCCCCCCTCAGCCGCCCCCGGCCTCACCCCGGCACCGCCCGGCGGCTGCCCCGCTCCGCCGCCCGGCTCCGGGCTCCTCCCGCCCGCGATGGAGGCGGGACGCGGGGAGCCGAGGGGCCGGCCCGGGCCGCCCCACCGCTTCCTGCTTCCGCCGTGGCCCGGCCCGGGCTGGGGGGGCGCCGGGCACCCACGGACCCCCCGGCACCCACAGATCCCCCCCGGCACCCAGGGCACCCCCAGCAGCCAAACCCCTCCACCCCCGGTGGCCCGAAGACACCCCCAACACCCACCGGAGCCCAGAGCCCCCCCCGAGGTTCCCAGCACCCATTTGAGCCCAGAACACGGACCCCCCCCAGCACCCACCTGAGTCCATGACTATCCTCAGCTCACCCACCCCCCCACCTGCCTGAAGCCCTGGCACCCTCTGACCCCACCCAACCCCAGCACCGGCCCGATCCCCCCCCTAAATCCCTAAAATCCCCCCCTAAATCCCTAAAATCCCCCCCCATCACCCACCTGAGCCCGTTAACACCTTGAGACACACAACCCTCCCCAGCCCCTGCCCGACCCCCAACAGCCCTGAGACCACCCCTCAGCACCCCCTGCAAACCACATCACCCCCAAATCCTTTGATAGCCAGATCCCACAGCCCATCACATCCCCCTCTCCACGCCTAAGCACCCCTTGGGTCCCTGGTGTAGCCCCAGCACCCCCCCATCACCCCCCCCAGACCCTACAGCAGCCCCATTTACCTCCTCCGGCTCCGCTGAGCTGCATTTGTGCTCCCCACCAAGACCCATCCGATGCCTCCCTGAACCCCACTTACCCCCAACTCCCTGGGGACACAGATGCCCGTTCCCACAACTCGAGTGACAAAGTTGGAGCGTTAACCCCCTCAAAACTGTGGGAAAGCCCTAAAAAAAAGTGTGAGAAAGGCTTCCAGGAGTAAAGGGCTGGGAGATGGAGCAAGCGGAGGTCCCCAGAGCCACCCCAGCATGAAAAGTTCAGAAGAAATCAGGAGCAAGAGGTCTCAGTCTCACCCAGCTCTCAGATGTGGGCTTCAGTCCTTAATTGCAATTAAATGCATTTTCAGAGTCAGCTGTTGGTTGTGTTTTTGGTACCACTCTGGTCCCTTTTCAGCCTTGTTTAAGGTCTCGGCGTCAACAACTTCCTGCAGCGATGAATTCTGCAGTTTAATTAAACACTGCGAGAAGAAGTACTTCCTCTTATCAGGTTTTAATTTCCTGCCCTGACAATCCCAGCACGGGAAGAGGGACGGTCTCAACGTCCTGATTTTACTGCCTCTGGAGGGGAATGGGGTGAAACTCTGGGGGATGCTGGCAGGCAAAACCTGAGACCCACTGGTTGGGGCACTGAAAGCTTTGGCTGATGACTTGTTCCAACTTGTCAGGAGCTTGTCCGGGTTCTTGGCTTTCAAAGTGGACACATCAAAGCAAGACGGTGGTAAACGGCAGCTGACTTTGGGCTGGTATCTGAGATCTTGGGCAATCTTGGCTTGGCTGGAGCAGCTCTAATTCTCATGGAGCGCCTTGAGGAATTACAAACAGCTTGAAGGGAAACAATCTGATTTTTAAAAAATTCCTGTGGTCCAAACAAATATGCATTTCCCTGTTGCTATTAATATCTTAGACCTTGATCCTCCTCCAAATACTTGTGCATGCATTTAGCAGCTTGCAAATGAGCGGTCCCTTTGATTCTGGAGTGGGAATGTTTGCTGGGATGGCAAGTTATTAAAGGTGAAAGATGCTTTCAGATGCAACATACTGACCATGTTTTCCAATATGCCTGATTGTCTTCCTGCAGTTTCTCTCAAACTGGCAATGAAAAATTAATTTCCAGGTTTGGAGGGGAGGTTTGGAGTGGTTACACTTATTTTATGCAACACCTTTGGGCACAAATTCAGTCCTTTTTTCTAGACATGATTTCTAGTGGAATAAGACAGATGTTTTCTTCTGTCTGCTGTTCTGGGAAGCTTTTTCTTTTGCAGATCTCTCGGGCTCTGTTCAAGCTCCCTGTCTTTCTTTTCAGCAGCACTATTGCAGTTTGAAGGTATTGCTGCATTTGCTGCCATCTAATGGGAGAATCAGCCTTGGCAACCTGAACTCTATTTTACAAACAAATAAAAACGTTTTCCTGCACAATCCTGCTGCCACTCGACAAAGCAGCATCTTCCCAGAAAATTTAGGTGAAGGGAAAAACTGATATGATGGATGGCTTCTGCATACGTGCAGCTGGATGGCTCTGCATGGGGTTGCAGACCCAGTAAAAAGAGTATTTTGGGGCTGATCAGGCTGAAACAGTGCTTCTCTTATCATAGACCAAACTTGTGAGGTGTGCTTGGATTTCTATTATCTTAAGATATATCAGCAAAGCAGAAGAAGTGAAGATGGGGCCCCCCACAACCCCCAAAAATTACCTAAGTTAGATACCCTGAATACGAAATGCAGGCACAGTTCTGAACTGAGCCGCATAAACTCTTCCTGAGGAGCTGTGGTCTTCAGGTTGCTCCCAGTGCCCCATCAGTAAAAATATTTTATCATGAAATATGGTAAAAAGGGATCATCATGGAATGAGAATATAAATATATTACATTAAGAAAGTCTTTTAATGATAGACCGAAGGGAGGATGGCATGTGGAAGGGGCCAGGCTGTGGGAAGACACTTAGGGGATGGGAGCTTTAGTGGTACAGAGGTGTTGAAGCCCTGAGATGGGGTGTGTGGAGGAGATAACTCATCTCTAAAAGCCTCAGAAATTCCTGCGTCACTGCAGAGTTGGACCCTACCTGGTGAACCTCGTAACCCTGATTTTTCTGGGCATGAGCTTCACCTGCCAGTGGTCTCTTTCCATCTCCATCTGCAAGTCAACACCCTTTCCACAGAGCGCTTTTGGGTACCACACGGAGCTGGCCCTGTTTAAAGGGGTAATTCTGCGAGCAGCAGAACCAGAGAAAGTCTGCTGTCTCCTGGGTCTGTGCCTTGCAGGTCTCTCCCGTGGAGATTTGTCATTGTCTGATAAAGACTAAACTTAAACTGCAATTTTTCCATCAATGGGGATGTTAATTAGTCTCAGTTACTCAGGCTTTTATTCATACAGAAGTCACAATGTCTCATAGCTTTGCAATTGCTACCCCTTGGGGACTGCTAAAAACAGCCTCTGGACTCCAAAACTGAAGCAAGGAAAGAGGAAAAGGGTACATACACAAGGGCATCAGGAGTGCTTAAGCCTTGTTTCTTTGGAAAGCTGAGCTGTAACAGTCACAAACATACAGAATAATATAGCTTTTTTTCTTTTTATTTAATATATAGTGTTACTGGAAAAACAACTCTTGTCACAATATTTTTGTGAAGCAGAAGCTGGCTACTATTATACTTTGCCATAATATACATATAAATAATAATGGCAACAAAAAGCAAGCCCATCTGAGCAGAATTATTTCCCCAAAATCTGCATGTAAGCACAGTCTTTATATACATCTGTTGAACTGCTGGGGGAAAAGGCAACACATTTCCCCTGTAATATTTTAAAATACTAAAATATAACTCTTGTATTCTTATTTATTTAATCTGTATGTCTTTCTCTGAAAATATATATTTCTCTGCATCAAACAGTAAAAAGAAAGAAAACTTTGAAATTATCATATGTGCTTATTTAGATTTTTCATGCTGGGTTCTGAAACTGATTCAGTACTTCATAAAGAACCTGTCTCAGCTGCAGCAGGGCAGGGTGCAGCAGCTTGCTCTTCCCTGCCCACCCTGAGATTTGCTGTAATAGTGCAAAAATCTGCTCTGCGAGCAATGCAATGAAAAGAGCTCTTGCAAACAGTTATCGAATCATATATCCCACCACCCCAGTGCTCTTTCTATTATCCTGGACATGCTCTTGGGGCTTTTGAGTTTCTTTTGAGCAAAATCTTTGGTACTTTTCTGTCAAAACCCCATTACTGCTCATTGGCACAATAAACCAGGAAACAGAAAAAACAGCTTTCCCTTGTCTAATTGGAAAGAGTTACAAACTGCGTTTAGGATATATTGCATATTTCATTGTTCCAGATAAAATCTGATTGCAAAGCCAGAGCAAAAGTCACTGCTGCACAGCAGCAGCGATGGCCCTAAACCCCCTTGTTTTGTACACTGGCCTTTGGGTGACTCCTGGTACTAATTTCTTTTATCCCAAGACTCGGTTTTGCTCCCTGCTGCTTCCAGTACCGTTCCAGCATCTCAGATCCAGCTGGGTTCCTTTTCTGCCTCTTTCCTTAGCCTGTTTTTTGTCTCCCAAAGAAAGCAGTAGAGTTTCCCAACAAGGCTTTTGGAGGGCTCATGTGCTCTGGGATAATGGCAGGAGATGAGCGGGGAAGGGGCCGGGTGACAGCCAGCTCCTCCGCAGCGGCTTTAGCTCTCAGCATCTGAGGGGGATCAGGCAAGGCAGGCACATGGGGAGCAGAGGTGGTGTCTGAGGGTTATTTTTATGCTTTTATGGCTGTCACCACAGTTTCAGATCACAGCAGGGGGAGTCTGTCCATCACCAACAGCAGCCCTTTTTCTTCTGGGGTGGCTTTGGTACTTCTTTTGCCTTATTTTTCAAATCATCTTCATGAACTTTGAGCAGCCTGGGAGAAAAGGAAGCAAATCAGCTGGGTATTTCTCCTACATTTTGTATTGCTGTGCTATTTGTCTTGACAAGCATCGATAAAGGAGGCTCAGCACGGCTGAAAGGACTTAGGAGCCTTCCACGTTAGGACAATTTGAGAACCATGGGCTCTGCTAAAATTGCCAACCTAAATCTAATCGCAGACAGAATTTATTTCCGTCAACCTAGGGAGAAATCAGCAGTATCCTGAGAAAGGTTTTATTAATCTCCTTGCAATTGCTGACTATTCAGGAGACATCTCACAGCACTTATCTCTGGCTCATCCCAGCCGTGCACATGCTGCTCTGAGTTTTCCCTGACATTTGGGCACATGGAGTCTCAAGTGACAGTAACACACCAGCATTTGGAGTTAAAAAGGAGGAGGGAGTCCATTAAATTCAGGGCAGCTGGCAAAATCCAGGCACGTGCCTCACCTGATTAAGCTGACCATGGACTCGAAGACATTGTGGCCTGAGGCAGCGCTGCATTCGTAAAACATGAGCTGGTACTCCTGGAAGACACATAGCCCAAACAGAAATGTAATATTCTTGCATTGGAATAGCTTAATATGGGAGTAAATAGCCACAGGACAGTCAAGGGGAAACAGAAGGGCTCATGGAAACAAATAATAATTTATTTACTGGAATGTAAGGGTAAAATCCATCTTTCCTGGTAGCTACAACACCAACATTTAGTATCAAGGAAAAGGCTGACACCGCAGACATAATGAGATGCAGTGCCCCCTGCTTAGTGGAGCAAATATGGAGACATAACCTGATGTTCCTGGGTCTTTTGTGCCTGTCAGTGACTGGTTTGTGGGGGAAAAAAAAAAAAAAAAAGTATCTAACCCCTTGTCCTGCTGTCTTAATCTGTAAAAGTGGTCAATCGATACTGACCCAAATCCCATAAACTTTGAAATTAAGTGAGTAAAGGTGGGATTCTTCTCACCTAATTTTTATTAGCCACCTACATTTGAAGAGATTAATTGTACTTTAAGCATTTTGATATCTTTAAAACAGGATAGGGCTTGGTGGTTTTATTGTTTATATGACGCTGGGAAGATATGTGATACTTCACAGCAAAGATAAGCAGAGCTGAAAATGTTTTCATTTACAGATCCAGTTTCATAAACTGTTTTATTGGGTGGTGATGAGTCAAAACTACAAGGGCAAGGGGAAAGCAAGGCAGGGAAGGACGAAAGATGGGTTCAGAGATCACTTGGCTGACCACCGATGCACAAAATATAAGTTAAGAGCTTTCACCTTTCTCCAGGTCCTCAGGCTGGTGGCATCCACCCTTAGCTGCCCTTGCCTAACTTGGGTGGGCAGCACGTGTAACAGGGCCGTGCACCTACCTTGGCCAAGCGTTCCCCCTCCTTCGTAGGGACCTGTCTCTCTGCAGCGCAGTCGGTTTTGTTCCCAAGAAGCAGAATAGCAACTCCTTCTTCTGCTCCTTCCTGGGCCATTAAAGAGGGGAGGATCAGGAGCGTGTCTGAATCCCCCTTGAACCACACCCGGCCACACTGTCTAGACACATCCCAGAGCACCGTGAAGGATGCCAACGGATTTGGGGCGATAAAAAACCCTTAAATTCTTAAGCGAGTTTAACAGCATTTAAGAAATAGATTTTTTTTTTTCCCTTAAATCATCTGTCTGGGTCTATTAGCTGGGCAGAGCACTGGACAAGTTACCCTTATAGTGAAATTCACTTTGTGTTTGACTTCAGGAACCCTGCAGAAGATGCTCTGGCTGGGATTTACAGGCACTGAGCAAGGCAACATCCTATTTTGTTCCAGTGTTTTTAAACACTGACTTCGTACTTGACTGGAAATCTCTGATAAGAAGTTTTTAATAAGAGATGAGTTACCTAATAAGAGATGAGTTACCCCCCATTTCCCAGGACTTAAAGTAGACTAGTCTTGATTTAGAAGTGTTATAAAAATCACTTGCAACATTTTACATTCCTCTGCACTGTTTTTTAATTTAAAAAAAGTTGATCATTATCATAATGATGCTATCAACAAATTACCCCAGGAAACACTGCAAAAATGTGAAAATTGTCAGTATCCGAATTTAAATCCTCCAAGAAAAAATATTTTCTAACTAAAGCAAAGGGCTTGGTCACCCCCAGATGTCCATCCCTAACCAGTGGCAGAGGTCAGGTGGGGAAATGCTGATCTCGGAGTCACCACCCATTCCATGACCTCCGGGACAGAACAAGGTTCTCCCTCTTCACCCACCTGGATGCAGCTCAGCCAGTACCGCACGTCCGAGAAGGAGTACTCCGATGTGATATCGTACATCAGCACAACCCCGTCTGCCTTCCGGAAGAACTGCTTGGTGATGCTGTGGTACCTGTGTACATTTTAAATGGTCACTGATAAGGTGGATAAGGAGGTTTTGCCTAGGAGCGATCTGAAATCCCAGTGGGAAAGCTGGAAATGCACATCTACAAGAAAGTCAAACCCCAGATTTTGCTCCTATCCTGATCACAGAGGCTGTACAAACAACCTGAGTGCTTATTTTTATCTTAATTACTTCCTTTATTATTCTTCATCCAATCACAAAGTCTACAGAATCCCTCCTTAAACAAACATGCATTTGTTTAGCAAAGCCAAGGACATTATTTCTACTCAACTACCAGAAAAAAAAAAAAAAAAAAGAAAAAAGAAAACTACAGGTTGATCTCCTGAAGCAGACAGCTCAGCGCCTCACCTTTCTTGACCAGCTGAGTCCCACAGGCGGAGAGCAAAGCGCTCGTTGTCCACAACAAGGTTTTTGACCTGATAATCCAGTCCTAGGAGACACACAAAAAGGGATATTTTGCTACTGTAGAGCTCACCCCTGTGACAGAGGATGGCTGGAGAAGGAACATAGTGCAGGTGTGGTCTGCAGCTGCACCTTAAGGGGGCTGGTCCTAAGTAAACCTGCAGCTTTTAGCTCTTTGACGGCTGGATTTTGGGGAGGTCTGTAACCTCATGATGAGTAAAACCAGGTTGGTTAAGAGAGGAGAATACATCTGAAAGGCAAAGCAGAGAGAAAAGCACTAGGGGCCATCAGTGTTGGTGCCTCAGAGAGGGCAGGGAGGACCAGCATTGCCTGCTCAGGAACATGCAGGTGCGTGAAGTTGGTCCTGTTTGGGCCTCGGCGACAGGTTGTATAGCGCGTTTGGCGTGAGCTGTAACATGCCTGTAATCACCACCAGCAGCTTGTGGGGTGGAGGAAAGGGAATTGTGAAGGTCACCCAAGCAGCTGCAGAGCTGTGCTGGACAGGAGCTGGAGGAGACCTACCTACTGTGGCGGTGAGGTGCGGGTTGAAGGTGTCAGCGTGCAACCGGTACAGGAATGATGTTTTGCCCACATGGGAGTCCCCGACGAACAGCACGTTGTAGAGGTGGTCTGGTTCCAGGGAGGCTTCAGGAGAACCTCTTGGGGCAGCTCCTGCCCCATCTGCAGTCATGGCCCCCGGCTCCCCTGGGCTGGGCTTGCCTTCCTGGCTTGTTTTCTGCCCGACCTCTTGCTGCTTCTCCTGTTGACCAACACTGAGGTCTTCACTCTGTTCTCCCAAGAGCTGCCTTGGAGGCTGCATGCTGCTGTTGGCTGCATCACCCAGTGAGCTGACTCCAAGGACCATCCCCAATTGATCAGTTCCAGCATCTTCCTCCTGTTGGACCCTCATGTGAAGGGTTGACGCTGGTGGAAACTCTTGTTTTGGAGGCTCAGCAGGTCCAGCAGCTACCCGCTCTGTTTCCATCACATGCAGCAGCTTCTCCTCCAGCTGCTGGGCAGCAGCAGGAAGCCTCACCTTATCTGCCTGTGCTGAGACCTGCTCCTGAAGCTCACTTTGGGCTGCCTGTCCCGAAGCACCTAGCCGCCACACATCTGGAATGAGAACATCCTCCTGCATCATCGATTCCAGCTTTAGCATGCTGATTTGTAATGTCACATCAGAGACCAGGGGGACCAGTGCAGACACACTATCATCATGGCCCTGCTTTAGCCCTAGACTCTGAATCTCAACAGAAACGCTTGCCCCTGCCTCCAGCCTTTCCCCCTGCACCATTTCCAGACCTTGAGCTCCATCCAAAGGCCTTTTCTCTGCATCAGCCCTCTCTCCCTGTGATATTTCCAGTGTCTGGGCATCCTCTGGGATCTGCCCATCCAGACCAGTGAGGGCTCCCAGCAATACTTCCAGACCAGGACCCTGAGTGGCAGCAGCATACTCAGGATGTAAGGTGGCTGGAGGGGACACACGTGCACCAGCAGCCCCCTCCCACGCGTCTGTGCTGTGAGCGGCACGCAGACCTGCCTCCAATCCAGGAGTTGGGCTCTGCTCCCCTTCCCACATCCCAGCTGCATCCAGGGGTGCCAGATCTGCCCCTGTGCTCCCTCCTGGGATTGCTTTGAGCTCAAAATCTGCCTCTGGCAGCAGCCCCACGTTGGCATCAGTACACTGAGCCTCCAGCGTGACCAGGATCGGAGCCTCCTCCCGTGGCTGCAGGCCGGCACCAGCCCCTTCTCCCTGCCCAACTCCTGCTCCCTGTGGATCGAGCACAGGCTTGCCTGGCAGCCCACCCTCATCTTGTCCTTTTTCTCCATCCTCAGCCTCCTCCACTAACTGCACAGCTGCACGGTCCCCCCCTCCCTGGGGGGTTTCTGGGCTGGGACCCCCACGCAGCTCCGTGTCTGCCAGGGCATCCGCTGCCTCCACCATGTCCACTAACTCTGGTTTATTGATCTGACCGAGGGGTTGCTCATCTGTAGCCACGCTCCCTCCCTGCTCTGTCCCCAGGGAGCCAGCCTCCCTCCAAAGCTGCAAATCTGCCCCCATGCTCCCTCCTGGGGACAATTTCAGCTCATCCAGCTCTGCCAGCAGCTGCACATTTGCATCAGCACTCTGAGCTTCAAGCGTCTCCAGGTTCTCAGCCTCCTCCCATGGCTGCCCGTCTGCAGTAGCCCCCTCTCCCTGCCTGATGGCCACTGCCTGGGGATCAAGCACAGGCTCATCTGGCAGCCTATGCTCGTCCTGTGCTTTCTCCCCATCCTCAGCCTCCTCCACTAACTTCACGGCTGCACGGTCCCCCTGTCCCTGGGGGGTTTCTGAGCTGGCACCCCCACGCAGGTACGTGTCTGCCAGGGCGTCCTCTGCCTCCTCCATTTCCACTAACTCTGGTTTATTTACCTGATCCAGGGGTTGCACATCCGGAGCCATGCTCCCTTCCTGCTCTATCCACAGGTAACCAGATTGACTGTGGGGCAGCAGATCTGCCCCTGTGCTCCCTCCTGGGATTGCTTTGAGCTCAAAATCTGCCTCTGGCAGCAGCCCCACGCTGGCATCAGTGCTCTGAGCCTCCAGCGTGACCAGGATCGGAGCCTCCTCCCGTGGCTGCAGGCTGGCACCAGCCCCTTCTCCCCGCCCGACTCCTGCTCCCTGTGGATCGAGCACAGGCTCGCCTGGCAGCCCACCCTCATCCTGTCCTTTTTCTCCATCCTCAGCCTCCTCCACTAACTGCACGGCTGCACGGTCCCCCCCTCCCTGGGGGGTTTCTGGGCTGGGACCCCCACGCAGCTGCGTGTCTGCCAGGGCGTCCTCTGCCTCCACCATTTCCACCAACTCTGGTTTATTCACCTGATCCAGGGGTTGCACATCTGGAGCCACGCTCCCTCCCTGCTCTGTCCCCAGGGAGCCAGCTTCACTCAGGGACTGCAGATCTGCCCCCATGCTTCCTCCTGGGGCCAATTTCAGCACATCCATCTCTGCCAACAGCTGCACATTTGCATCAGCACTCTGAGCCTCTGGCCTGTCCAGGATTACAACCTCCCATGGCTGCCCATCTGCAGTAGCCCCCTCTCCCTGCCTGATGGCCACTGCCTGGGGATCAAGCACAGGCTCATCTGGCAGCCCATGCTCATCCTGTGCTTTCTCCCCATCCTCAGCCTCCTCCACTAACTTCACGGCTGCACGGTCCCCCTGTCCCTGGGGGGTTTCTGAGCTGGCACCCCCACGCAGGTACGTGTCTGCCAGGGCGTCCTCTGCCTCCTCCATTTCCACTAACTCTGGTTTATTTACCTGATCCAGGGGTTGCACATCTGGAGCCACGCTCCCTCCCTGCTCTGTCCACAGGTAACCAGATTGACTGTGGGGCAGCAGATCTGCCCCTGTGCTCCCTCCTGGGATTGCTTTGAGCTCAAAATCTGCCTCTGGCAGCAGCCCCACGTTGGCATCAGTGCTCTGAGCCTCCAGCGTGACCAGGATCGGAGCCTCCTCCCGTGGCTGCAGGCCGGCACCAGCCCCTTCTCCCCGCCCGACTCCTGCTCCCTGTGGATCGAGCACAGGCTCGCCTGGCAGCCCACCCTCACGCTGCCCTTGTCCCCCACCCTCAGCCTCCTCCCCAAGCTGAAGGGCTTCCCCACCCTCCCCTCCCTGGGGGGTTTCTGGGCTGGGACCCCCACGCAGCTGCGTGTCTGCCAGGGCGTCCTCTGCCTCCACCATTTCCACCAACTCTGGTTTATTCACCTGATGCAGGGGTTGCACATCTGGAGCCACGCTCCCTCCCTGCCCTGTCCCCAGGGAGCCAGCCTCCCTCCAAAGCTGCAGATCTGCCCCCATGCTTCCTCCTGGGGCCAATTTCAGCTCATCCAGCTCTGCCAACAGCTGCACATTTGTATCAGCACTCTGAGCCTCTGGCCTGTGTAGGATTACAACCTTCTCCTGTGGCTGCCCATCTGCAGTAGCCCCCTCTCCCTGCCTGATGGCCACTGCCTGGGGATGAAGCACAGGCTCATCTGGCAGCCCATGCTCATCCTGTGCTTTCTCCCCATCCTCAGCCTCCTCCACTAACTGCACAGCTGCACTGTCCCCCTGTCCCTGGGGTTTTTCTGGGCTGGCACCCCCACGCAGGTACGTGTCTGCCAGGGCGTCCTCTGCCTCCTCCATTTCCCCTAACTCTGGTTTATTCACCTGATTCAGGAGTTGAACTTCTAGAGCCACGCTCCCTCCCTGCTCTGTCCCCAGGGAGCCAGCTTCACTCAGGGACTGCAGATCTGCCCCCATGCTCCCTCCTGGGGACAATTTCAGTTCATCCAGCTCTGCCAGCAGCTGCACATTTGCATCAGCACTCTGAGCTTCGAGCATCTCCAGGTTCTCAGCCTCCTCCCATGGCTGCCCATCTGCAGTAGCCCCCTCTCCCTGCCTGATGGCCACTGCCTGGGGATGAAGCACAGGATCATCTGGCAGCCCACGCTCACCCTGTCCTTTTTCTCCATCCTCAGCCTCCTCCACTAACTGCACGGCTGCATGGTCCCCCTGTCCCTGGGGGGCTTCTGAGCTGGCACCCCCACACACGTACGTGTCTGCCAGGGCGTCCTCTGCCTCCTCCATTTCCACCAACTCTGGTTTATTCACCTGATCCAGGGGTTGCATATCTGGAGCCACGCTCCCTCCCTGCCCTGTCCCCAGGGAGCCAGCCTCCCTCCAAAGCTGCAGATCTGCCCCCATGCTTCCTCCTGGGGCCAATTTCAGCACATCCATCTCTGCCAACAGCTGCACATTTGTATCAGCACTCTGAGCATCTGGCCTGTGTAGGATTACAACCTTCTCCTGTGGCTGCCCATCTGCAGTAGCCCCCTCTCCCTGCCTGATGGCCACTGCCTGGGGATGAAGCACAGGCTCATCTGGCAGCCCACGCTCATCCTGTGCTTTCTCCCCATCCTCAGCCTCCTCCATCAACTGCACGGCTGCACTGTCCCCCTGTCCCTGGGGTTTTTTTGAGCTGGGACCCCCACGCAGGTGCGTATCTGCCTGGGTGTCCTCTACCAGTTCCACTGCCTGTGCCTTATCTGGGAACAGCCCACACAGGTCTGGGCTCCCTGCAGGTGTTTCTGCTGGGGAAGGACCCTCACCGTGCACCACAGCAGCACCCATGTCTCCCCCCAGCCCCACCTCTGCTTTCTCATCCTCCCACAGTGGTTGCACACCTGGAGCCGTGCTCCCTCCCTGCTCTGTCCCGGGGGATCCAGCCTCGCCCGGGGGCTGCACAGCTGCCTCCACCTCTGCGAGCTGCTGCACGTTGGCATCGCTGCTCCGGGCCTCCAGCGGTTGCACATCTGTTCCCTCTCCGCCTTCCTGCACGTCAGCGGGTGGCAGGGGCACCTCTGCACCCACGCTCCCCCCCCACGCTGCCTCTCCCCTCGCAGACTCACCCTGTGGCTGGGGCTCTGCCTCCCTGGGCTGCATCATCTCCACCTCCCCTTCCTCAGCCCCGGATCCGCTTCTTCCCCCACGCTGAGCATGGGCTGGCAGCACATCGGCATCTAAGGTCTCTCCCTGAGGCTGCATCTCCTCGGTGACACGCTCTTCCTCCAGCATCCCGGAGCCAGGAGCCACTGTCACCTCAGGAAGGACACTGTCCCCCTGGGCTGCTCCCATGTGTGTCTCACCCTGGGATGGTGGCTCTGGCTCCAGGCACTCTCTCGGCTTTATTTCAAGTTTCTCGGGGAGCCCCGATGGCGGGTCAGCCCCTTCCCCCCGACCTGTGCCCAGGGGTGGTGGAAGCTCTCCCAGAGCCGCAGCTGGACCAAGCTCACCCGTGGCAAGCTGCCATCCCGCTGCTAGACCTGCCTTCCCAGCCTCAGGTGGCCCCAGACCTGCCTCCAGATTTTCTCCCTGGCTTAATGCTGCGTCCTCAGCTTCTCCTTGGGGCTCTGCTTTTTTGCACCCTGTTTCTTCCTGCATCCATCCTTCTCCCTCCACCTCCATCAGCACCTGCTCTCCTGCCTCCGTGCTCTCTCCCTGCGCTCCTTGCAGATGCTCAGCCGTTTTTAGCGTCAGCTCCTTCACACCAGCACCCTTTCCCTGCAGGAATAACATCCTCCGAGCCTCCTCTGGGCTCTCTCCCTGCTCTACCCCCGGCTCCTGAGCCCTGCGGTGCCCAGATCTCATGGACGCACCAGCCTCTGTCACGTCTGGAGCACGAAGCTCAGCTGTGGCTGGTCCCTCTTTTGGGTCTTCTTCAAACAGCTCATGACCGACGTGGCCAGGGAGGGTCTCTTGCAGGACGCCGGGGGTTGTGCCATGGGCTGTGGCTGCCTCTGGCTCCATTTGGGGCTCAGCATCATCCCGGGGGTGACAGGCAGTGTCTGCCAGCACGGGGGGTGTAGCCGGTGCCTGTGACTTCAACTGTTTGCTCAGGGCTGCTATTGCATCATTCATCTCTCTTAGCAAAGAGCTTTGGTCAGAGAAGTGTTCCTCTTTCAGAAATTCTGGAAAGGGATCTTCTTCTGTGGAGCTCGCTCTCGGCAGGGGTCCCAAAAGGTTTATTTCTGCTGGCAGCTTTTCCCAGACTCTGGAAAGGGCAGAAAATAGGGTGTGTGTGTGTGTGTGTGAGTCCAGTTCCCAGGTCAGGCTGTAGCTCCCACCCATCCACATAGGCTGGTGCTGGAGGGGGTCTCCCTCCTCCACCACTTCACCCCATCCCTCTCCAAACCCAATTCTCTTTACCCTCCGGGTATACTGGAGGTTCACACAGGCAGCGATGGGGACAGGGGGATGCGCACTCAGAGAGCCAGACCCGGGGCCGTATCCTGCCCAGCAAGCTAGCGTGTCTTTCCCAGGCTCCGTGTTCACATTATCAGAGAGGAAAAGCCAACTCTGGGCCAGGTATGGCAAGTGCCTGAGCCAAGGGAACCATGCAGGGCAGCAAGCTGGGGTAAGCGATCCGATCTCCGGGGTGAGAGATGAGTGGGTGGGAAAGGAGTGTTAAAAGGACTAAATATCGTGTTTTGCCTGGGGAGGGTGGAGGACTTGGGTGCTCGGCCCCAGCTCGCAGGGCTCGGGGGCACAAGCTGAAGCAGCAGCTCTTGCCCAGGACCCCTTACACTTGGTGGGTGCTCTTGGCTTTGGGCTTGCTGCTCTGCGACCCCAGCCCGATCCGCATCTCGGAGCAGAACTTCTCGCTCTTCTCCGGACTCATCTGCAGTAAACAGGGTGGGAAGAGGAGAGAGAAAAGCGCGTGGTGAGGGAGCATATCCACCTGAAATGACGCTGGCAGGTATTCAGACATACCCACCTGAAATCTCGGGAGTGCCAGAACTAAGGTGCTGCTACCCCCTCCCTTCCCAAGCATCTGTATGGCACTGTGCTGACCCAGACTGAGAAAGCTTTTAGGGGAGGCACTGCCTCTGCTGCAGAAGCACCCTGGGCTCTTGGGCTGCCCAGCAGTCCCAAACTGAATGGCACAAGGCCCTGGTACACGGACACCCCGTCCCATCCCCACACACCCAGCTGTACCTGTGGGGACATTGGCATCTCGTCGGGCAGCTCTGCCACCGCTCTGTCCCTGCAAACACAGAGCACAGGGGTCAAAATGGCAATTTTACCGTCTTCACCATGTCCATCCCTGCCCCAGGGTTGTCCCCAGCCCCGGAGCAGCGATGGGCTGGAGGAGGACAGCAAAACGCATGACCCTTGGATCAGTTCTGGTTGGGTCCCTCTGGGGGAAGGACGTCCCCATCTCTGCTGGCACGGGCCTCGAGGGACATGTTCAGTGCATAGTGTTAATAGTCCTGGCTTTTTTCCTGGTGCTTTTCACACCAAGCCGTGATTAATCTGCACTGTGGAAAACTGAACCACCACGACGGCTGAGACCCATCAAACTCATTCCCCATCCACTGCAACCCCCCAGGAGAAAACCACGTAGGTGCAGAGGGATATGATGGTCATTCAGCTACTCACCCGAGCTCCTCCGCGTGCTCCCGAGCCACCGCAGCCCTCACTGTCCGCAGGCGCTCGTGGGTCTGCTGGAGCTGCTGGTGGAGGTGCTGCAGGTGATCTTCCAGCACCCGGTTGCTCTCCTCCAGCTGCTGGTTTTCGGTGCTGGCAGCTTGCTGCGTGCTGCGGAGGCTGTGACACTGCGTCTCCAGCTGTGGGATGGCAACCAGGACACTCACACCCCGCCAGGAACCCCATGCAAAAAAAAAAAAAAAAAAAAAAAAAAAAAAAAAAAAAAAAAAAAGGATATCCATCTCCTCTAGACCTGGGGCTGAATTTTCCCTCTTGAGGGTGGTGGGTGGGAAACTCAACTTGGGTTCTCCGGGGATGGAGGGGAGCGTGGGGATGGGGGTGGCAAAGGTGGAGATGGAGGTCCTGTGTGACAACGTGCACCAAGGGCTGGTGGGGACAGGCTGGGATCAGCTGTAGAACAGCGTGCTGCTGCTGTGGGCACAGCCCGGAGACCCCACACACACGCTGGGGGGGCTGGGGGTTGAGGCTAGCTCACCTCCATCTGCGCCGCGACCAAGCGCTGCACCTCCCTCTCGCTGGCATCCAGCACTCGCTGCAGCTCCAGGATGTGCTGGTGGCTCCGGGCCACACTCTGCGTGGCGACAAGGATGTGAGCACCCACTGACCCGGCTGGGAGCTGCCACGGGGGTTTGGAGGTGCTGGTCCCCCGCCCCCCGGGGTGAGCAGCAAGGGGAGAGCACCCACCTCCTGCTCCAGCCGCTGCTGCTCCTGCTGAATCTGCTGCTCCAGGGCCTCGCAGAGCTGCTGCACCTCCTTGTCGTGCTCGGCCATGCGCCTGCCGGGGACGGGTGGGTGGTCAGACCCTGCTGCAGTGGGTGCAGGCCCCTGGGACCCCGCGTTGCCCACGGGACCTGCAGGCTTGCAGCCGGGTTTGTCCAGCAAGGACACGTCCAGCAGTCTGAGTCCGGCACTTTTGCCATCCCGTGCGTGACTGTAGAGGGAGCCCGACCCCAGACGTCGGCTCCCAGTGAAACCTCTGCTCCAGCCACTGATGGAGATGCTGATGGCACCCAGGCTTCTCCCTCCTTGGGTGCATCTCTATGGCTGGGGGGCCCCATCCTTCCCATCCTTCTCCCCTGCCCTGGGGTGACTCACTTGTTCAGGGCCACCTCCAAAGCCTCCTTCTTGCTTTTGACTTCTTGGATGCGGTGCCTCATCTTGGCCAGGAAGTCCTCCAGGTTGCCCAGGAGCTGGGGTTGATCCTGCCGGAGCTTCACCCACAGCTGCCAGATCTCCTGTCTGCAGGGAGAGGGGTGCTTTGTGGTGAGAATCCCCCCAGGACCCCTCTAAGCTGGGCTGGCTATGGGGTCCCGGGTCATTTAGCTCGCACCATTTGGGACGTGTGGTCCTGGGAGACAGATGAGCACCGGGGTGACCATGGTCCTGTCCCCTGCTCCGGTGCTTGGGCCAAAGGCACCTCCAAGCCATTTCTGGGTTTGCTGCCTGCATGGGGACCTCCTGGCCCAAGCCTTTCCCCCTCTACCCCATCCTGCAGGACACCCATGGGTGCTAAAACAGGACAGCTTACTCTTCAGAGATGTTGTCCGTGCCCAGCTGCTCCATGAAGGTGGCAAAGTGTCTCTGCTCCTCGCTGTCCGCCCCCTCCAACGCTGGGCTGGGGAGGACCAAGCGGACCCTCCGGGACGCCGTTTTCCGCCGGCGGTGAACCCTGGCAACTTTTTGGGAGCTCAGGAACTGCCCTGCCGAGATACCCCAAGCCCTCAGTGCCCAGCTGGGGTGACAGCATAGCCCAAACCCCGACGCTTCCCACCCCGTGGCTTCTACAAGCCGCTTTGGCAGAGTGGGACCCCTCACCAGACGAGCCATGAGCTGAGACCCAGGCATGGGGACACTTTTTGGGCCTTCATGTGTCACCCAGCAAGGGGAGTGTTTCAGGTTCCTGCCAGGACAGCACCAGGGCTGTGTCCAGGATCAGCCTGGGCTGCTTGGAGGCCGCGTGCCGGCACTTACGGAGCCCGTCAGTGAACTCCTTGGTGCTTAATCGCCCGGTGCCGGCAGCATCCAGCCCATCAAAGACGAGCTCCAGCTCCTCTGTGCTGCACGGGAAATCTTCCTCCTGCAATTTCTAAGAGCAAAGAAAACCAGGGGTAAAACCCACCCATCATCCAGCCACCCTGGTGGCATTTGTCCGGAGAAGACATCCCCATCCCTTACCTGCATGTCCGAGCGGGTGATGAACCCCTCCTGGCCCTTGTTCTGCTCCCTGAAGAAGTCCTGCACCCTCTGCACTATTTCGGATGCCCATGGTGGCTCCTCGGCGGGGCTGGGGGATGCTGGTGCCTCACCAGAGCCCTCGTGCAGCTGCCTGCGCCGGCTGGAGCCCATGCGCCGGCCCTTGGTGCCCGCCCGGCGCTCGGCCATGGGTCCTGGCTCGGTCCTGTCGAGGGGGAAACCTGCGGGTGCTGAGCCTCAGACCAGCACTCTCCTTGCCAGAGCCCTTTGCTGTGGCACGGTGGGAGACGGCGGAGCAGGACCAAGGTGGAAATTCATTTTGGCTGGTGTAAAGGGCCCCCGGGTTTGGCAATAGGAAGAGAGGCGCTTATCTCTGATTGCACGGCACAAATGGAGCCTCGACCTGCAGCGAGCAACAGCCGTCCCCGCCGGCCACGAGCCCAGCACCCACGGGCAAGCGGCTTCTCCTGCCACTGGCCAAACACCCATCCCAAATCTCCCCTTGCTCCACCCCATCTAGGGAGCACGTGCAGGGCACCAGCATCGCCGGGGCTCAAGGACCACCCGGGAGGTGACACCAGCAAAGGGCCAGTCAAGGTGATGCTGGAGGTTTGGGCAAAACGTGGCAGCTCCATCCGCTTTCTCGGAGCTCATCAGCAGCTTTTAAAATTCCTCCCCCGACTTTCACAGCGGTGAGTCACCTCCGGGAAGAGCTGCGCGAGGCCTTGGGGAGGTTTTCATCACGCCTGCGCCCTCGCCCCAGCTTGTGGGGTCTGAGCTCGCGATACCCCTGCTCCCTTGTCCCCATCCTGGGTGGGTGACAATGTCACCAGCAGCCACCATGCCATCCCCATGAGGGGCTTTTCTCTGCACAGCAAAGCTAAAAAAATTAGTGGAGAAAACCAAGGCCATGGAGAGCGGCTGATGGAGAGCCGGGGCCATGCTTGAGCTGTCTGATGGCCACAGTCTGGCTTTCTGCTCCTGGCCCAAGGAGAGCCCCCCCCAGCTCCCACCCTCTGCCCCTCTCCTTTTGCAATGTGAACAGCAATTCTGCTAAATCCTGAGAGGCACCAGCAACATGGCCCCAAAAACATCCCCTTCCCCTTAAAGCACAACACCCACAAGCACTATCCGGTAGCAATATGTGGACGGGGTGGGGTCTGGAGGAGTCACTGGAGCCCCACAGGACACTCAGCAAACCAGGGACCAAAACTGGGTGCCTTTATGGTGGTCCCAGCCTCTAAGACAGCAGAAGTGGGAGCTCTGGGGGGCAGGTGGGGCTATTTAAGGGATGGGGAAGCCCCCAGTTACCTCCCCAGCCTTGGAGGGTGAGCTAAGCTCACCGCACAACGGAGGCGCAGAACAAGGAGGGGGGCTGGGATGGGAACTGGGCACCCCCTGGCCCTGGCTGAGCAGGGCCCCCCCAAGGCATCACCAATTCCTGGTGACCTCCCTCCCCACCAAAACACCCCACGCTGCTCCCAGCCATCAGAAAAAGTCCCCCAGCCACAGCCCCCACTCAGGCAGCGAAAAAAGTCCCCCCCTCCAGCTCACGAACAGTGAGAAAACCCCCTTGTTTTCCTTGCTTTTCTATTTTTTGAGGTGGTGCATGAGCTATCCCCCGGAGCAATAACATTTACCTTTCCTGCGTGCCAAGAGGGACCCTCAGTTTTGGGGTGCGTGGGGCCGCCAGGCTCCGTGGGCTGGGGGGGATGCTGGTCCCGCACCGAGGGTGTTTGACCTGCCCCGAGCCCGAGCTCTCATTTTCTCTCTTACTCAAGGCGGCTTTCCGTTTTCGGGTTACACTCAACTGCCGGTGCTCGCACGTTTCCTGTTTGCCGCCTTGCAAGTGGGGTGCAGGAAAAGGACCTGGCTGGAGGGTCACTGTCCCCCCAAGCCCTCCAGATCCCAAAGCAAGGGCACCACCAGTGTCATCAGGAACTGCAACTGAAGTCCCCATCCTTTCCTTATTTGCAGTGGTCCAGCCAAGGCTGGAAGGTATTTGGGGTAGGGGAAAAGCATCGGAGAAACAGCAAATGTTATTTTAAGAGTTCAGATAACCCAAACTGCAAGACTATCTATAACCCGCAGATTATAAAGACAGAACAAACCTGCAGCCCTCCCCCCCCGCCCCCCCCCCCCCCCGAGGCTTTTTGGCCCGGTGATTTGGAGATCTCCCCCACTGTGTTGCTCACAGTAATATTTTTTCCAAGGCTCCTGCCTGAATTATTAACTCAGCTTTAGAGCCGGCACCAAAGCCAGCAGCTGCCCTTGGTCTGCAACCACTCTGATTTCCAAGGGGACAGAGGAATTAGGCGAGTCATGTGCATTTTCTCTTCACTTTAACTGCAAAATGGGAAAAGATCTCAAGCAAAACTCTAAAAGGGAAAACACCAACTATTACGTTTATGTTATAATTAAAATTAACATCCCCTGGCTCACAGCTTGGGTCTCAGCCCGCCTCTCCCCACCCGAGCTGGTGAAATCACTTGGAGGGAACCGGCCGCGCAGGTGCCCTGCCCCATCACACCCAGCCCAGCCCAGCCCTGCTCGTTTGCTGTTTAACCTAACCAAGCCGCAGCCAGCTCAGGTGCAACGGCTCCACCTGGGCATTTGTTGGCCAAGTCAAGGCTCAGCCGTTTCTCCCCCAGTATCTGGGTAAAGCTGGTGCCTGTTACCCCAGATGGAAGCAAACCCGTGGCCAGGCTGGGGTGCTCAGCTTGCAGAAACCACCCCTGAGCTCACTTTTGTCACTGCCTCTCACAACCCCCAGGGCTGTTTGCTGCTGAATTTTGGCTTTACTTTCCTTGAGGATGCTTTTGGGGGGAAAACCTGAAATACCTCTGGGAGGGCTCATTGATTCGTGCCCCCTGCCCAGCAAGACTCCGGCATCTCGCTTCCAGCGGCAGAGCCTTGCAGTGCCTGGGTTAGCACCAGCCCTGCAGCACCAACGGCCCTTTCCAGCCCCAAGGAGATGCCAGGCAGGTCTCAGCAAAAGGGGATTAAATGTAGCGGGGAAAAGAAGGGAAGAACTTGACCCCGCTCCCAGCCCCGCTTGGCCATCGTGGGAGTTTGAACCCCGGCATCCTCGCTCCAGGCTGGGGTGGGAAAGCAGCAGAACACAACCTGGACTGAAAGTGCAAAGTTTCCGTCCATTCCTCAGCTGCTGGGAGCCCATCATGATTTTGTGTCCCCAAACCTCCGGGGACACTGTCCTCCCCCACCCAGGAGAGGTGGTGCAGGGCTGGGGTCTCCTGGGGGGGGGGGGGGTGGGGGCAAAACTCGAGCCCAGGAGCCAAGATCCCTCTTGCACAGCAGATCCAGACCCTGGGTGTCCTCAGAGCCTCACAAACAGGGACGAGGGGGTATTTGCTGATTTATCTCTCACTTCCTCCATTGCCACTGCTCCTGACAAATGGGCAGTGACAGCAGAGGGGAGCAGCTAACAACAGCCAAGGGGGCTGGAAAGCATAAGGGAAAGATTAAAAGAGCTAAATCTGTAGGGCTGGGCCTAGCAGCAGCTGAAAGGCAGCACGATTGTGCTCTGCATTTCGAGGGGCATCGCTGTGTCACCCAGCACTAAGGCGACAGGAGATGCTTTAGGGATCCTTGGTTGAACGACGACACAAGGTTGTTCCCATGAAAACTTTATTTCCACCTGGATCCTCTGCAAATCAGGTCATTTATCACAGTAACCATAACTTGAGCTCACAGTCCACGTACAGGTCTTGCTCAGTCCTCAGAGGAAGCAGCGCTGAGGCCCAGGGGATGGCAGCCCTGGCAGCCAGCAGCTCCAGTCTTAGTCCCACCTGGGACTTGCTGCTGCATGTTTCCTTCAGCAGCGCCAGCACCTGCTCTTATACATCCCCATCCCACAGCATGGTCACACTCGGACACCCAGGATCCCTCCAAAGGAGTGGGGATGTGACCAGCTTGCTTGTGGCTAACGGCCACTTGCCCCACACGATAGTGCACTGGGGGTTTGGAGCAGAGGGCTGGGCTCATACCGGGCAGCAGAGGAGCCTACATTCACATGGATAGCAGGAGTTTCTGCTGGGGACAGGGTGGCAGCACCAATCCGGCACCCAGCTGCCCCAAGGGAGCAAAGCACCAGGGCTGTGGGGAGGTTTTGCCCCTCTCGGCCCTTGGGCAGCTCCCCAGCTCCTGGTTTGATGCCTCACGCTCCAGGGCTGTCAGCCAGGGCTCTGACAGCCCCTTCCCACAGGGGCTCCAGGAAAAGCACAGCTGGGTCTGTGCTGCAGCCCCCCCTGCTCCCAGGCAGCGCCTAGCTCAGGGCTGCACCCCCAGAGCCAGGCAGGGGCCCAGAGCAGAGCATCCTCCTCCCAGCACACTTATTTCCATTAACCCAGAGACACCAATTCCCTTACACAAGACAAGTGTTTATTCAGAGTTAACATTTATAGTCAAACAGGTATTTCCCCTTCCTCTCCACATAGACTTAATAGCATTCTTTTTATAAATAAACATTTAGTGCTGGGAGCTTGCCAGCTTCACCGACAGCAAAGTGCATCACGATGCAAGGTGGGAGGTTGACCCCGTCCCTTTCCTGCCTGGGACCATCTTGCACCAGTTTCCAGAGTCCAAATCCAGCAGAGCAGGAGATGAACCCCATGAAAGTGCTGAGACCTGACAGTGCTGAGTCCTTCAAAAGCAGGGACTCATCCTTCAGCGCTGGGACCAAGCAGCCTTCACTCCAGGACATCCCTCAGTCCCAGAGGTGGCCAAAGCCACTCACTCTGCAGAGCCAAATGAGGGTCCTCTCTCTCCCCACTCAGCCCCAAAGGAGAAAGAGTCCAGGAAAAAAGCAACAATTTTGTCTTTTGGTGTCATCCTTGCTGGTGAGTAGGACTCCCTCCCTGGAGCAGTCCAACAGAGCCGGAGCAGGCAGCTCCCAGCCCGGTGTCAGTGTTGAAGGAGGCAGGAACATGGGGGCAAACAGCAGCACTCAACAAGCCAACAACAAGGTAAGAAAGTGGGGTTTCAGGTCAGCAGAAACCAGGGAACCCCCAAAGCCTCCCAGGCAGTGTTGGTCCCACAGGGAGCTCGGCGCTGGGGACCTCCATCAGGTTTGTCACCATCTGCAGCCTGACCCGTGACAGCACCAGTGAGTCACCCAAGGGACGGGCTGGCCCAGGACAAGGGCTTGGCTCCATCCTGCTGGGAAGAGGGCCACCACCATGTGCCAGCAAGCAGGGTGGCCTCAGGACCAGGCTGTCCCAGGGCTCTACAGTCCATATCTGTGACCCTTTCTTAAAGGATATCTGGTGCCACCAAGTGACTGGGACAAGTGTCCTCCATGGCCAGAAGTCTGGCAGGGGGAGAGACCATAGATGGACAGCAGGATGGTGCAAGGACAACGTTTGGCCCCACCACCACGGGGCAGAGGACACTCTTCTCCGCAGGCAGGGCAATGCCTTAGTCCCACCAGGCCCATTTCAGTCCTCCATGGGGCTGCAAGCCTCAACATGGGCTGCTCCTACACATTGCACACAGTGGAGGTCCCTCAGGACCCCAGAGCTACTCATAAATAGGGAACTACAGACTCTACATTGCTTCATACAGACAGCTTACACAGTACAGGGTGGGGGGAAAAAGCCACGGACACCCCCAGAGCACGTCAGCATCAGCGGCTGTCCCCAGCAGCAGAGGAGCCAAGCTCCACCATGTCACAGCTTGGGCTTGTCAGGGACAATCCTCCGCTTGGAGCTGTAGAAGTCTGGAAGGTAGAAAAAAGGGTTGGAAAGTGCCTCCAGGCTGTTGGGAGCAGCAGGGCAGGAAAGGGGACACGTCGCAAGGGAAGAGCCCCAAAACCCAGCCCAGGTGGGCTCCATCTTCGAGCCACCCACCCAGAGTTCCTGGGGAGAAGAACCTGTAGGTCTCACCTATTTCCACTCCAGGCCCCGATCTTAGAGGACAGGCTCAAGCCATGGGAACTGAAGGGGATGAACTATTTTGGGGCACCTTTGGCTATAAAACCCACAAGCCCAATATAAGCCCCCAGCAACCCAAAGACACCCAGCTGGCAGCGTTTTCCCCTTGGAAGATGGGCTCTGCTCCGAGGAGAGATGCATGGAGACTGGACCCCTCCCCATGCCTGGGAGCCAGACAGGGCTCTTGCACCCAAGTCCCCTCCATCTGTCCCTACCAGGAGAGTCATGACACCAGCAACGCCACCAAGCACGCATGGAGTGACACCAAGCTTCCAGCACTCACCTTTGATAGTGGTCTGCCCACGTTTCAAGCTCTGTGGGGAATCAGCCCTGTAAATCCCCAAGCTCTGCTGAGACCCCTCAGGGGAAATCCTGCCAAGACGGTCCTTGGAGGGGACCTTGTGGACCAAGGAGCTCCTGTTCTCACTGCTGGTGGCCTTGACCAGGCTGTGGATCTCCTGGGGCGGCTGCTCAGCCAGGAAGACCCTTTCCCACTTGAATTGTCCTTCCAAGGGAGTCTCCGTCTCGAAGTTGAAGTTCCAGCGCTGCTGAGCTTCTTCCAGCTGTTGCCTCAACAGGTCTTCAAAATCATTCTGGAGCTGCTGGTGATCCACAGGGCCAAAGAGGTTCCTGCACACCTTGCTGCTGCATGGCATCTGCCCAGCCCTGCTCTGAAACAGAGGCATCGTGGCAACTGGAAGGAAAGCAGAACAAGTTAGTGGGGTGTTGGGCAAGCCACGAGCAAGCCCGAGGGCCAGCATGTTTGCTAGGAGAGCAAAGACACGCTGTAACCAAGGTGGGAACAAGGCAGCCCAGAGTGGACCTCCATCTGCCAGCACTCATCTCAGACATTTGGGATTTTAGCAGTGTTTTGAGCAGAGGCCGGAGCATGACTGAGGTCAAACACAGCCCGGCACGATGCAGAAAGATGGGGAAGGTGCCCATGTTCCCCATTCCTCCTCCAGCAGGCAGAGCCCGGCCAGGGCAGAGCATCCAGCACCTCGATGTTGCCACCGGTTCCATCCACAAACCCGCTGCGTTCCCACTTCCACGCAGGCACAACGCAAGTGGAGCAACAGGATGTTTTTCTGACCAGTTTCTTCATCTCAAGAACCCAGGCCCAGTGGCAAGGAAGCCTTTTAAGCAACTGCAAGAACGTGCCACAAGCTTGACCACTTAGTTAACCACCCCTGTTATCTGCAAGAAGCTGTTGGGTAACCAGAGACAAGACCCTGTTTGTTTTGTTTTTTTTTTTTTTTTTTCAAATCGGTGCCAAAACCCTTGACCCTTGAGTAAGTGGCAAAGCCTTTCCTTCCTAGCAGTCCTCCCGCTTACACATGTGTGGGGCTAAAGGATCCCTCAACACCACCCATGGTTATGAGTAACCTCGTTATCAAAGAAAAGCAAACGTTCTGGGATTTGATGGTTTTCAGAGCTAAGGCTTGACCCTGCTTGGATAGCTGTGCTCGTTAAGTCTGCTTTTAAAAAAATCAAGATTCACAGAAATAAAATCCCTGCAAGACAGCTTTCTCATTGCCCGCCCAGTCTGGGACCACAACAGACCCCCCCAAATGTCCCCGGGGATGGGGTGTCCAGCCTCCTACAGGGAAGTTTTCTGCCCAAACCGACCCCCCCGGGATCGCCTGCGCCCCATTCCCAGGCACACCACCAGCACTGGGCCCCTGGAGAGCCGCCAGCCCGGGGGCTGGGGGGGCCACGCTCCGTCCTCGGGGCCACCCTGTCCCAGCCCAGCCCCGCTCCCAGACTGGGCATCCCCGAGTAAAAATAGAAATCCAGCTTCCTATCTCCTGGCAGCCAGGGCGCATAAACAGGGTGACCTCACCACAAGGCAAGTCCCAGCATGTCCGGGCAAGCCGGGGCAGGTAGCAGGAGGGGGGACGTGTTTTGACACCCTCCAGCCCTCCCCGCCGGGGTCGGGCGCCCATCACCCCGGCCTCACGCCACCGCCGCGGCCCAAGTGCCACCCCAGAGCTCCGCACCTCGAGATAAAGCGGCTTCGCCCCGACTTGTGATTGCGGATTGCCCGAGCCACCAAACGGGGACAGAGCAGGGCCAGGTCCCCGTCCCCTCCCCTGGGGCCGGCGCTGCTTTCTACAAAGCAAAAGCTTCGGGGTTTCCTGCAACTCAGCTGGAGAACCCCAAGAATCGGACAAAGAGGTGATGCAGGTGCACGGCTGCATTAAACCCACCCAAGCCCCAAGAGCACCCGTGACACTCAGGACCAAGTTACACCAGTTGGGGGAAGGCTTGTGGAGCGGGAGGGGCCCGGAGCACCCACACCCGGGGGTGGACGGAGCCGGTGGCCGATGTGACCCCCGCGCCAGGTGCCTCCCCGGGGGAAGGCACAGAGAACGCCCCGCTCATGACACCGAGGAGCCCGCGGGGCTGGGGGGGTTGGTTATGCCGGAGCCCTCGGGGGAAGGTGTCCGGATCCCCATCGGCCGCCCTCGCGGGACCGCGGTCACGCAGGGGGGATGCTCCGCGGCGGGGCCGCCCGGCCGCGCCCCGCACCGCGCCCCGCCGCCGCCGGGGGGCGAGCGCAGCCCGGACCGGGGCTCCGCGCCCACCCGGGGGGCCGGGGGGCTCCCCATAACCCACCCACCCACGCCCCGGGAGCGGCCCCGCTCCCCACGCCGCGCTGGGGACGCGACTACCGGGGCCGAACCGCTCCCCCCCCACCCCCCGGCTTTCTCCGCGCCTCACCCACGAGCAGGGCACCGCCGGTCCCGAGGTGGGTGGGTGCGTGTCGTGTTTCTCCCCCCCACACACACCTCCCCTCCCCAGTGAAACCGCCCCCCCGGCACCAGCGGGCAGGGAAGGGCCGAACCCACCCCACTCACCGTCGCGTTGCGCCGCGTCTCGCAACCGCCGGGGCCCGTCGCGTCTCGCTTTATACCGGGGCGGGGCGGGGCCTCACCGCGTCGCCCGGGATTTCCCCCCCGCCCCGCCCCGGCCCCGTGTGTGTGTCCCCCCCCCCCCCCACCAAATCCCAGTCCCCGTTCCCAGGAGTATGCACGGGGACCCCTTTCCTAAGGGGGTGCAGGGATCCCCCCGTTAGGAAATACAGGGATCCACTTCCTGGGGTGGGGGGGTGGGTGAGGGGGGTGGTGCAGGGGCCCCCCCGATCAGGGGATACAGGGATCCCCCCGTTAGGAAATACAGGGACCCACTTCCTGGGGGGGGTGCAGGGACACCCCCCCAGTAGGGGAAGGAGTCAGCTCCCCATCAGGGGTGCTGGGAACCCCTTTAAGAGGGGTGCATGGACCCCACCCATCAGGGGATGGAGAGACATCCCCCCCCCCATCAGCGATGCAGGAGCCTCCCCATCAGAGGGTACAGGGACCCCCTTCCTAGGGGTTGCAGGGACCCCCCATCAAGGGATACAGGGGTGCCCTGTCCCAACTGGGAGACACAGAGCAGCGTTTCAGCTCACTGGAGGGGGGGTGGGGGGGTCCCCATCCCACCCAGGCTTTCCCGCCCACCGGGTCGCTGCAGGAAGGGGGGGATAACAGGTTGAGGAAAGGGCGACTCAGCCCCTCGGGGTGCCCACCTCAGAGCCACACCGGGATGATGCTCCCCGGGACCCCACACGCTGCCCGACCCCGTCCTGGGCTGCGTGGGCTGCCCCTGGCCTTTCCTGCTGGATTTTGTCCCCGGGGCCTGGCTCTGCTCTGCCACCTCAGCCCCCCCCCCCAGCCCCCGGCTGCAGCCGGAGAAAAGCGTTTTGGGAAAGATCCGCTGCTCTGAGTCCTGCAGGCTCCCGGGCAGGGATGAGGAGGAGGAGGAGGAACAAGTCCGTGCATGTCCTGCAGGAACCGGCGCGCAGGATTTGGAGGGGTCTGTGGCTGATCTGGAAAATACATCCAAGCGCACAGGCAGGAGAGGGCTGAGCCCAGGGCAGCTTCTGCCGGGGTTAAACTGCAAGGCCGGAGGGTGCCCACCCCTGCGCCGCAGAAAGAGCGGGGTCAGTGGGGCTGACTCTGCCCCACGGCCTTGGAGCTGGTGCCCTGAGAGTCACCTCACCCCCGCGCACGGGGCGGGGGGTCCTGTTCTGCAGCACCCTCCCAGCGTGGCATAAGCTGCCCGGGCGCCTTGGGCATCACGACTTGGGCAGCAAGGGTGCAAACGGGGGCTACTCCTGTGGGGCACAAGAAGGTGAGAGCACACTTCCAAGTGACAAGGACCGAGTTAGAGCGGTCCCTTGGCCGTGCCAGGCACCCTCAAAGGCCCCCGGAGCCAGTGGGTGCTGAGCGAGCCCCTCGGCGTGCAAAACACCCGTGCGTTTTCTGGCTGGACCAGCAGCTTTCCACCAATGCAAGCAGCTGGAGAATATGTTTAGACAGATTTGGCTGGAGGCTGCCATGCACCCCAGCAGCGTTTGCCATCCCCGTGCCCCCTTCGCATCGCTGGTCCCTGGCACTTGGGTCATCGTCAGCTGCTCGGCCCCTCGGCTGCCTCTGGGTGGGCACGGTGGGATGGGGAGGTGAAAGGAGGATGGGGAATGGGAAAGCATCCTAAATCACTACTGCAGAAAATCCATCCTGGCAAAGCTGGGGGTGCTCCTGAATTCAGCCTGACTTTCTGTGCATAACACACAGGGAGAGGAGGGAGCGAGCTGGAACCTCGCAGGGAAGCGGTCGCTGATGTTTCCACGTGGGAATGATTTTTGCTCCTGGTTGCAAAGAGCAGCTGTCAGAGCCGCAGTGCGGAGGGCTGGATGCGTCGCTCTGCGGTAGCAGATCATTTCCTTGCCAACCGCCAGCTCCGCTCCAGCTGCAGTTTGCTGGTTCGCTCCCTCTGGGTGCGAGGAAGATGCGATCAGCACCCACGGGAAGCCCGGTGCCATCTCAGCTGCAGCGCCGTGGGCATCCCCCCCCCAGCCAGCATGGCCTCCCGCTGCGAGCTGGGGAGAAGCAGAGGATGCTCACTGCTTAAACCAGCTTGCCTTTTTTTCTTTTTTTTTGGTTTGGTTTGGTTTGGGTTTTTTTTGTTTGTTTGGGTTTTTTTTTTCCATGAAAGCCCTCCTTCCCCACATACACAAAAGGGAATGGGACTATCGAAACAGGCAGCTTTTTAAATGAGTGCCCAGAGTGGCAGAGGAAGGAGTGGCCTCGCTTGTGCAACCCGCAGCGAACTCCAGCAACCGCTGCTGAGGAGCGAGGGATTAAAAAAGCAAAGTGACGTGAGGCAACCAACCAGCCCGGCTGATGCGAATATCCCCAGTTACACAGGGGATATATTCCAGGGCAAAACCAGCCAGAAAATAAATGAGATGTAGTTTTCCCTTAGGAAAGTATAGTTATCTCTGTGGGTTTTGGTGGGGTGGGGGTCAGGTCCTTGTGCCTCAGGAATGGGGAGGGGGGGTGGGGGCGCAGGTTTCTGGCTGTTGAAAACTTTGCTTTTGCTCCCCTCCCTCACACCCCTACCCGGGGAGCTGGAGCTCCGGCTCGCGGCGGCACCAGCATCGGAGGAGACCTCAGCAAAGTGGGTTACTGGAAATGGGAAGTGGGGAGAGGAATGGCGTCAGGGTCTGGGTCAGAGAGTCCATGGTCAAGTCTGCAGTGGCATCACCAGAAAAAAAGGGGGAAAAGAAAGTGTGATTAATACAGAAGGCGGTACAGGAACTTTTTTAAAAAAAAAACAATATCCCAAAGGTGACTCATGATGTTCAGCCCCAACAAGGCGTAGTAGGAGCAGTAGTAGGAGCAGGTCAGAGGCGCCGGGGAGTGGTCACCTCTCCCGTCCCAGGCTCGTCCTCCCCGAGGGGTGTCCCAAACCCCCACCCGGGAGGAGTGTGACCGTGGGAGAATCTGTCCTTGTGGTTTGCTTGAAAAACCCATCCTAACGCCTGGAAGCAAAAGGAATGTATTAAATGAGTGCGTATTTCATAGCCTTCAAAGAAATCTGCTTCCCAGCACCAGGGGCACCTAAACCCCAAGTGGCAGTCGCTGCCTCGGCCAGGGACCCTCGGGAGCGTTTCCTTCCCCGGGGGATCTCCCCAGGTGGGTCCCGCAGACGCCGAGGGGTGAGGGAGCCGCTGCAGACACAGATGCAAATACATTATTCATAGCGGGCAGAGTCGGTGTGTGACTCAGCCCGTCCTCAGCGCCGGCACGGCCGGGGATTTGTCAGGGGAACGTGCCCGGGCACATCGGCTCTGACACCACGTTTCATCCTCTCAGGGGACACGGGGAGCAGCACCCCGAAAAGCCAAGGGGATGAGGGTGGGAGCTTCAGCGAGGAGCGGGGGAGTGGTTTGAGCTGGGTGAAAAAATCAGGGTTTGGATGCCCCAGCCTCGGGTGAGGAGGTGAGAGTGGGGAAACGTGGCTTTGTGGAGCCACCTCAGGTAACCCTGACCCCCGAGCGAGGAACCAAACGTTGCGCCAAGGAAGGATCTCGGTGTGTTGGATGGGAATCACATGCTGAGGTCCAGCCCATGCTCATAACAACTGTGTGAAATGCACGTGAACACCTATATGTAAGGATTTTGTAAAGGCTGAGCACAAAATGTCATTACAATTTCATCATAAACACGTGGTTGATCTGGAAATGTTTTCCCAGACATAAGCCTGCCAGTGCTGACCGCAAAAACAAAGTGATCTGTGTGGTTTCTCACCCAGCCCGCCTCAGCAGCGAGGAAGGTTTGGAGATTTGGGGCTTAAAGGTGCACATGAAGTGTTTATTTGCAGGGGGGAACATAATATTCCTGTTAGATCAACCAACGTAGGGGGAAGAAACGGCAAAGTGTTGAGCAGATGGACATCCTTCAGGTCCTTTGGGATGGAGTTGGCAACGACAGATCGCACTGTTATTTTTTAAGGTGGGATAAACATAAGCTCTGCAAAAACCTGAATTTCTGCCCAGGGAAACAACCTGAGAACAGGGGAACTAAGAGGGGACCTCCAGCCCAGCAGAGCGGGCGGGGATGAGCACATGGGGGCTGGGGTTTGGTCCTGTAACACGCACCATCCGACACCCCAAAGGTCTGCCCAGGGCTGGCACCCACCTCTCCTGGGGCACGGGGGGTGACTCCTTCCCCCCTCGAACAGCCTCTACTCACAGAGCAGCCCAGGCAGGTGTGAAATCGCTCGGCTCAGGAAAGCAGTGACAGGCACTCCCTATAGGTGTAAGAGGCTCTGCTGGGGACAAAGCCCTGAAACAAAGCCCCGTGTATTCAGGCAGTAAAAACCCTCTTCAGCAAGATTCAAATCTCCAGGATTTTAGTTTTTTTTATTATCTCTACTAACAAGCTTTTTTCTTTTAAGTGGGAAACGTGAAGGCTCTTAATGAAACACTCACGCTCCAGCAAAAGTCTAAATGAACCCAGTGTTCGGCTGAATGGCGTTTATATCCCAGCGAAGACTGTTTTCCCATCAGCTCTTTGAAGTGCCCAATTAAGTGATTTTATACTAATAGGATTTTCCCAGGAAAGAAAGACAAGAATGACAAAACGCTGAATGCTTGATTAACTCTGCCCCTAAAAGAACTCGGATCGTGTTAATTGACTGTTTCCCCGCCATATACAGCCCTTGTTTGCTCCATTTATGAAGGCATTTTGATGAGACACCAGACCCAGCAGAGTGGAAATAGAGTCCCACCAAGCACAAATGGGGGATGAGACAGTCCCTAAAACGAGGCCTTTGCTTACTGGAAATATTCCTGGATGTGGGAGCCGGGCTATGAATCGGTCGCTTCATTCGGCCCCTCACTCATTTTCATCCAAGATTGTTTTTAGCCCCATTCATAGTCATTAGCGTAATTGCTTCACTGACTTTCCATGAGCAGCTTGGAAGCTTTGTGGGTTGGTTTTGTTTTTTGGTTTGTTTTTTTTTTTTTTTTTTTGCTGGCAGCAAAGGACCTCATTGTTCAGAGCCCGGCGAGGGCGGCAGGGAGTACCTGGCTTCGAACCTCGGGCTTGTTTGCCTGTTTATTTACTTGCTGCTTCACCTCATTGACTACGACCCGACAGCAAGGCAGGACCGTGCAGACGGCCGGCACCCACGGAGGGGGCACAGATGCCTCGCTGGGAACCGGGGCGAACGGCTCCAGCCTTTTGCAAAACTCCTGGAGGGGAATAAGGTCCATCCAAAATGTCCATAGGTTTTGGTTTTTTTTTTTTTTTTTTTTTTTGCAGCCAGCTCTTCCCCACAGGCACCTGAGCAAAGGCAAGGGAAGTTTCCCCTTGGGGTGGCAGCGGGCAGGGGAGGACAGGGGCGGTTCCAGCCCCACCGGGACCTGCCACAGCAGGATTCACCACATGGGTGGGAATAAGCAAGCGGAGCGCGGGGCAGAATTGCTCCCGTCCCTGCGGTGTATGATTCCCCAGCCCCCGGCAGGTCCCGGTGCAGCCAGGCCAGTGGGAATCTGTCGATTGATGTAACTTCTTCCCAATGGATGAGGAGGTGACTACGGAGAGCTGTTGACTAATGCTTGCTCACGACGTGAGCTTTCAAAATAATCCCCCGCTTCGGCGGAGCACCCTCCGCCCCGAGCAGTCAGACACACAAGTCCCTCCGCTCCCGCTTGCGGAGGCAGCGACACCGAACCCCAAACCCCGGGCTCTGGGGGACACGTGCCGGCCCGCTCGCCCGGCCTGGCGGTGGCTCACCCTGGGTCAGCATCTCCTGGAATCTCCCCGCTCGTGTCACACGTTTTGGGAATCCTGTCACCCCCGGGGAGGGCGGGCACGGGGCCGTGATTCACTTCGCCCTTGTGCTGGGGGGCGAGGAGCGGGGCTGGGTGTGGGGCAGAGGAGAGGGAAGGGGCAGAGGCAGGGAGAGATCGGCCCCGTGGCACCGTGAGTAAAGGGATGCCTGAAACAGCATCGGTCCCGGCAGTACCCAAGCCACGCAGCACGGACAGACAGACGGTCCTGCCCCGAGCAGAGGCAGTGGGAGGGGACAGCTCTGTGTGTGTAACTCCCAGTAAATGATGAGACGACAGCCGCCGCCCAGCCGCCGGGGTAAGGGTCGATCACGCCCTCCCTGCCACAGCAGGATTTCCTGGAGCCGGGGTGAAGGAGCAGCTCTCCCCCAGCCCTGGACACCGAGCACCGGCACAGCCCTGGCCACGGGGACCGCCACGGCTCTGCTCGGTTCCACCAAACGGGCGCCGAGTCGGGGAGTTCCACGTGCCAGTGTAAAACCTCTCTCTTTTGGTTTCAGCCACCCGCGCTGGTTTCCCTGCCTCACCTCTGAGAAGCCACATTACCCCAGGGAAATGAAATCTGCAGAATGTTGGAGCTGCTGTCCGTAAGGCAACGGAGGTTCAAAAATGTCCCGTAGGTCACCCGCCAGCAGTGATGCTGCACCAGAGCCCTTCTCATCCTCCTGTAACGAACTTGGGCTTTGCAGAAGACCAAAAGCTTCACAGATGACCGACCGTAATGTGCCACCAAGAGAGCAGGAGGGAGACAAAGAAGGAGACAGAGGTTGTGAAATGTGAAAACTTGAAAATGTCTATAGGTCAAAAAAAAAACCCCACTGGTCCCTATCAAACTGGCCCTGTGCAGGGGAAACTCCTGACTCCAAATCTGGTGGACATTCAACCACGAGTTTCTGAGTGGGACGTGTCAGCCAGAATTACGACTGGCAGGAGCAGCAGCGTGCCACACCTGAAGCCTATCTCTGTGCTGGGACAACCTCCTCCCAAAAAGCTTATAATGAACTGCATGAAAAGCTGATCAATCCATCATTTACCAGCACCAGGAAGCACGGCACCCAGTCCAGCCGGCGGGCGTTCTGCAGTGACCGACCGCATTTTAATGAGACAGCAAATAATGTTGCCATTAGTCAGAAACGAGCAACTGTAAATATTTTATAGCAAAGACCCGGTGCGAGCCCTCCGCCGGCGGCGGTGGGGGGAAGGCTGGGCGGAGCACCCGCGTTTCCTCGCAGAGACGCCGCTGAATATTGGTGAATATTCATGGGCAAAGCAGCCTCTGCAGGCGGCGGAGATAACGCTTCCCCCTGACAGCTGGCTGCAGCGATCTCCCAGTGACACCCAGGGTGAGGTGGGTGCCTCACCCTGATACCGCTGCTCCACCCTGATCCCGCGGCTCCCGCCGCAGGGCTGCAGCTCGCCAAGGGCTTTTCGCACCGCGGCGCGCGGCGCCCGGCTGCTTTGCGGGGTCCGCAGGTGCTAGCGGGACGTCGCAACCCGCCGGCGTGTCCGTGGGTTGTCCAGAGAAGCGCCCGGGGACGGGACGGTCGGACTCTGGCTGCAGGATGAATCCCGGGGTACCACCGGCGGGTTGTGGGGCGGCACCGCTGGGATCGGGGGCAGAAGCCAGCTGGGAAGGAGGCACATTTCCCTTTCCTAATTGGGGTAACTCCCTCAGAAAATGACAGCTAAAATTATCTTGAGGACCAAGCAGAAACATCACTGGAATCAATGTGAAGATTTGTTCAACTAAAAGTTATGTCAGCTACTAAATTATTAAATAATGGATGAATGAATCACTTGAGAACATAGCGTTCCTATTGCATAGTCTATTTTATATTTGTCTGGATCTCGTGTTTATTTTAGTCCACAACAGGATTTGTTTGAAGGGCACTAACAGAATATAACTAATGGTGGTGCCTCAGTCACCCAGGAGAGCCTCAGTGAAACTTCAGAAATTAAACAGAAAACCGAGACAGTGACAGTATTTCTAGGAAGCCAGAACACTTTTGCGTGGGCTGGGATGCTGCTTCAGCTTCAGCAACCGCTTCACTGAGGGACTTTAATAGCTGCCAAGGGAAAACTCTCTTTATTTTGCCTATTTTGGGCAGGTTGAGGTGTGAAACTGAAGCTAGCTGCATTTCAGCAACAGGGAAATGAAACTTGCCTCTTTACAGCAGGTCTCAGGCGCCATGCTATCGCCTCGCTGCGCGGGAGCCAAGGTCGAACCGGAGCGACTGGAACTGCGCTTCCGCCCTTCACCCTGCTGTTTGCCAAAGGGGTTGATGCTCCAGTTTTTTCACTTTTTTCTTTTTTAGCAAAGCGACACGGCGCTACATCAGCACCAGAGCGGGATGATTCACGGCGGTGGCTGTAGCTCAGGTTTTGGGACAGTATTTCCAGGGTATGACCTGAACGTGGGTATAGGGACAGGGATTAAAAGCAGCAGAAATGGGAGAAAGTTTGTTGAGCCTTCAAAATGCTTCGTGGATCCTTATGGCTGGAGGTGTCGTGATATCTTGGGGCGATGGGATCACGAGTAAAAAAAAGTAAAACTGGAAACTGGGCAGAGGTCACGTTAACAGCACAACAGCTGCAGAACTGCTCGGGCACTCGCCGCTTCCAGCGGTGAGTTCCACTAACAGGGCCCCCAGAAGCGCGGAGACGGTCGGAGAGAAGAGGCGGAACCTGCCCTTCCAGGCAGCGCCGGCTGCTGCGGGAAGAGCCAAGGGCATGGCACAGCTTCTTGTGTGTCTCCTTTGACTTCAAACAAAAAGAAATGCAAAGACAGAGAGTATGAAATGCAAGCAATCTTTTCTCAAGAATGTATTGGAGTTCTTGGTGTGACTGGAGTACGGAATAGCTCAGCTCCAGGAACACGATCATTTGGGGGTGAAGTACAGCAGCTCCCCAAAGGTAGCTGAAACATGTTTTTTTTAAACTAAACCCACTGTTGGTGTTCTGTCAGATTGCCACTTCTCACCCAGGCACGGCCCTGGTGAGCTGAACCTCTCTGCAGATCGGTGGAACACATCCCATCAAAAAGAAGGAACATACTTAACCTCTCCATTTAGTAAGTGCAAGGCACAATTCTTAAAATGATCTTCTCTGCCATCAACAAAGAGCAGCATGTACATAAAATGAAAAAAAAATTCCCTTTCTTCGCAAAACCATTTGCACACAACACTCTCCTCTCCCTAGGAAGAGTGTGAGAAAAGAACAAACCACACACCAACAGAGGGTAGTTCGGTCGTTTAACGCGCTTCTGGGATGTGCTCAGACACTGCGCTGAGTGTCCGAGGAGCTCGGACGGGATGAACCGCGGGATGTTTCTGCCGAGCGACAGCAGGGGCAGCTGAACCGCTCCCCACACGAGAAATACGGCTTAACGCGCTGGTGGGGGTACCATGAACCAGCTTAGAAAGCAGCAGAGAGCTGGGATTCCCCCGTCACTGGGGATGGGGTGGGAGCTGCCCAGTTCTGCCAAGGAACCACTGCAGAGCGTCCGTCTGTCCTCTTCTGGCCAGGACAGATTGTTTTGCGGCTCCTCCTGGTTTAAGAGTTGCCCAGGGATGTCCCTGGACTTCCAAGGTCAACACAAAAATTTGCTTGTAAATTTAATTTCAGAGTAGACTTTTTAAACACGAGCCACAACGCTCTACCTGTAATTGGTGCTCCCAGGCTGGTTACCCTCTCACAGAAGCAAACTGGAAGCCTTAAATCCGTGAATGTGTTGCCACGTTAAAAATAACACTTGCTAATTATACCCTGGGAGAAAGGCTATTTGCAGTCAGTATTTATACATTTCCCATCCTTCTCTACAAGTTTCTAATTTCGTTCCCCATCAGAACCCCACCTGGTTACATAAAACCAGCAGTCTGCTGTGAAGCAGCAGTTCTGATCCAGCCAACTTCATCATTCAGCTGAGGAGGAAAGTACAAAGTCAGAAACCTGAAACTGATAAAACAGTCCCCGTTCTGCAGACTACCCTGCACACAAACCCCACAACCTGCTTCCCCACAGTGTACACTGCTTCTAGCGCTTCAGATTTCTTTCCCTCCTTTCCCCTCGGTAGCTGAAACTACTGAAGGCTACTTGTTCCTCACTGTTCCCTCCCCTCCGCGTAACCACAAGAGGAACCAGCAGAGAGGCCGGCTCCCAGGAGACAAGGGCTGCAATCCTTCCACAAATCAAACCCCGACAGAAGCACGTATTAAAAAAAGGAAGGCAGCTGCGTGTGGCACATGATTATCATCTCAGCCCTTGGCTGTCTTTCACCGAACAAACACATCCCCAGAGGAGTTGGTCTGTCAACATGTTGAGACCAAATCTGATGTGGAATCAGGGCGGGAGCCCCATCCAGCTGATGAGGCCACCCTGACCTCTGCCGGGGAGCTGCGACAGTGCGCGGCAGCAGCCGCCAACCCCAGGAGCCACCTCAGCCAGGAGCCACCAACCCCAGGAGCCCGGCCCTTCCACTGCTGCTCTACCAGCAGCAAGGCCCTGGGCAGCGGTATCGACCCTCACAAAAATAAAGGCACCAGGCCAGGCAGGTTGGGAGGACAGACGATGTGTTCGTCCCTTCTAAGCTCGCTGCACTCCCAGTTTAAGAGGATTTAGGGCTGCGTGGGCCTTTCGCACCACGTGCAGCCTTCCCACTTCTCAGCAAACAGGTCGGTTCTGCTCGTACCAGGGGCTGTGACTCTGGGTCAATAGTACTTGTTAAAAATAAATACCTCAAGACACTACCTCAGCAGCCGAGATGGCAACACCATCTGACCACCGAACCTGCATTGTGCACCCGCCCCTTTCACAGCAGCACACGAAGAATCTTCCCACTGCACCTTTTTGCCACCATCTTGTCCCCACCCCCCATAGCACAGACGAGGGAAATTACAGCACAATTGTTCAGTGCACTGGATTTCCTCTAAACACACACAATTGCAACTGATAGAGTTCATCTTCTCTCTCAGAGGCAGGAAAAAGGAGCCCTTGGGCAGTTTGTGAGCTCTCACTGCACTGAGGCCAGGCCATGGTTTTACCAGGTAAAATCTTCACGTGATGCTTCAGTGACAGACCAGCACTTCCAAAACTGACAGACAGGAAAAATACCTCAAGTGTTGTTACCAACCCACATCCGGGATGTAAAAATCATTGTGAGACTTTGAATCTCCAGCGCCTGGCCAGTTTTCAGGCGCGTCCCAGACAAGAAGTGGCTAGTGCCAGCTTACCCCAGGCCACAGAGCACGTTTAGTGCAAACCATGCTGGACCACAAGACTCAAGCGCCCATTCTACAATGTGAATGTATATAGCAGGTACTCAAATACCAAACAACAAGTTGTAACCAAAACTTTAATCCCAAGGATCTCACAAAAGACATTTTACAAGTGACATGAAAAGTCTTGTACAGTAAAGAAATGTTTAATTCATATCTTTTACGATGTACCATTACACACTCAACACACCCACTCCAGTTGTCAGTTCTGCTGTGTATTTGGTCTATTCAGAGGTTCTGGAATAGATGGTCAACCAACAATCATCTATTTAAGAAGTACTCTAGTCACATGAAGTACAAAATTAACTGACCCTACTGCTAAAAATTTATATTTCACATAATATAAAGTAGCTCGGTTCCAGGTAGTGGAAGTCAGAACTAGAGCTCTGGATGCAACTGCAGCTCAGTCATTCCCTTCTCATGCCACCGGCTCCACGTCCCTGACTATTCCAAGAACTGGGCTGTGAAGCATCTACACCTCGCTCCGCACAGCGCCCACAGCCACGCTTCCACAATGAACACTCCTTCATTGCGCGCTGCCTGCCGAAAGCCGAATCCCAGCAAAACAGACCCCAGCATGTCAAGACCAGACATATTCTTCTATCTATGCAAGACAAACTGCTTACCATTCAACACAAACAATTATGCATAATGGTACATTGTAAAGCGATTAATATTACAAATCATATGATCTGCTCAGAACCATATACAGATTCACATCTTTACATTTGCCACCTGTTACAAGATACAAGGAACAAAGCAAGTTCAACAGCTAAAACATTTTAAAAATGCACCAAGCTTTATGAAGTTTCAAAACAAAACAATGTTCTGTACATACTCCTCCTGTCCTCAGATCTAACAACTTCCTGTACACAGCTCCTGCTCATAGTCCTATTTCCTCTCATTTGACCTGGAGCGACTGAAGAAGAAAAAACATGTTAGTATCCAGGTGCCAAGAGCAGGTTTCACTTTAAACCCCCCAGCCCTATTAGCAGATTGTATTTAAGCATTTTAAGAATACCGATCATTTAATAAAACTGAGTATTTAATTCTTCAAAGCGAAGAACCCCGTAAGACAGTACAGATGATTCTCCACCCTAACTTTCTTCAGTATTACCAAGGCATGAAGACAATTTTTACAGATTTAGTCAAAAAGCGTAACCACGAAGAGACTCATCCTACCTGCGAGACCTGGAAAAGGAACGAGAAGGCTTGTGATTTCTCTCCCGTGAGAGTGATCTCTCTCTTCTTCTGTCTCTGGAGAGGGACCTGTTAGAGATTACAATGCAAGGTGATTATAGCATCAAAGCAAAGCTGAATTAGGTGAACCAGGCTATCTGAAAAGCTTCCCTTCAGCCAGTTAAAAGTTTTTCCCTATTCAACCAGATGAAGCCTGTTAAAAGATTATGCTATTAGTCTTTTTTTTTCAGGTAAGAATAATCAGCTCAAGCCATACAACCCAAGTTGTGCTGTAAACAGGCATCTATTCTTTTGCAGCAGTTTCAGTCAGTGTCTCAGCCAACACGGCGTGTCCACATGGACATACGCGCCCTGTACTGCAGTGCAGCACCCTGTGCTACAACCATGTCAAAATTGCACGTGAGCTCTGGAAGCTTCCAAGCTCTTGCAAAACCACAGCTAACCGCTGCGTTGCTACCACCCAACGCTCTGCAGCGTGCAACAGAACGTGCTCATTATGTTTCCTATCCCCTGTACTTGTGGCTCAGAGGATCTGGAGGAGAACAGCACATTAACAGAGAAACTTTGGGAAAAACAGGCAGGAACCTTGGACAGCTGCAGGACAGAACTAATTACTGCCATTCTTGACACCCTTCAACTGCTAACCCTGGAATCTCAAATTTGCTGTGTAAAATGTATTAACCCCAGGCAAGCAATATGACAGCAGCAAACCCTTTTCTCCCTTTTACCTAGTCACAACGCCTCCCCTGGAGTCTGTTAATGCATACAGCCCAAACATTATGCCGCTTTGATTTGTTTCTTTTTAAGCCTCCCAGACAAAATGGTCCATGCTGTAATTAACTTGATGCATACCTGCTGCGGCTTCGAGAAAAGCTTCTCCTTCGTGGTGATCTAGAACCAGAAAAAAAATGTGAGGCTTTTTATCAACTCTTTTAGCATTAATGGGGTGAGGCATTTCCCAACTTGTCAAACTCACTGTTGGGCCCAGGGGACGTGCCAAGAATAACTGGCATCCATCATCCAGTAAAAGGCATGGAAAGATTAGGCAGTAAAACAAAGCTCAGTGTGAACAGCACGTTTCCAACCACGAATTCACTTTAACTAAGAATGCTTCATAGCAGAGTTGTCCAATGCAACACTTTCCATTTCAACTAAATACACTGCCCAGAACACCACACCAAAGTCCCACAAGTGGTTCCAAAAAAAAAAAAAAAAATAGCACAGACCGAATGTTTTGGAACCCATGCAAGCCAAAAAGGTCCATAACAAGACATAAGAGATACCAAGTGGAAAAAAAGTGAAAATGCGCTCAGTGTAAATATTGATAATGCCATTAAGTGCTACATTAGAACTGCATATTTGTGATTGTAATTTTTAATGCCATAGAGTGTGTTTAGACTATTTTCTTAAAAAATAATAATAATAAAAAAAAAAACCTTAGCTCGGCCCAGTTCATCCCAAAAAGTAATTGTTTTAAGTTTTGAAAACTGTTAGTAAAACCATTTAAAGGTGATAGGATTTTTCTGGCAAGGAAAAGCTAAGTTTGTTAGAGCTTTATTAAAAATTTAGTTTGGCATCTCACATGCAAATATACTGGTTTTTACGTTATTCACAGTGTAAGAGCTTCCATATCACCCTTAAAAGTTTTCTCAAGCAACATATGTACGTTACCACTCAATTATGCACAGCCAGCCTTTGATTGAGAAAAGTAATTACTTATAAGCCGCTTACTCCTTATTTTAACCAGCAGTAAACTGTATAAGCAGGAAAAACTTACTAGTTTTTGGTTTCAACAAGCTAGAAATGGTGAGGTGAGGCTGCCGGACTGACTGCCAAGAAGAATTTGCTGAAAAGGTTTTGCCAGATGTTGCGTTGTATTTAGTTGGTTGGCGAAGGGGGTGTTGTGGATTTTTCCTGCTTTTTTGTTAGCCGAAGGCTGCTGCTGTAGTTGTTGTGAAGACATTTGGTAAATAAACAGCTGAGCTGATTGGCCGGGAATGTGTGGGCGGTCGAGGTGGCTGCTGCCGATTTGGTTAAGGTTGGAGAGAAGGCTGAGAGAAAACAGCATGCTCGGGAACCAAAGGGCGGTGCAACCTGACGACTGGCCATGCCTGGGTCATGTGAAACGACACCAGCCAAGCTGCATGGGGCGCGCTGGTCACATGACGCTGAAAGGGCTAGTTGACTGGCTAATGCAGACTCAGAGGGTGGTGAGAAGAGACATGATGGTGACTCTGTAACGGGTTCATTTTTATTAATAGATGGACCAAAAAGCATAAAAAAAATGAAAAACAAGCCATCAGTACAACCATCTATTAGCTAACAAATACTCCTACTGTGTTATTTTTCAACAGCAAAAGGGTAAGCTTGAAACCCTGACTCGTGAGGACTTCACTCACCTGCAACAGGTAAATTCAGTCCTGCAAAAACCACGTTGCAGACTTAAAGCACCAGACAAGCTAGTCTGGGTCCAAGAACGTGTCAGTTACCAAAAATCCTGCTATATTTTAGAGCTGCATTCGCAAACCTCAAGTGACAGAACCGTCACACGATGTTTTAATTCCAAACTAAAACTAAAGTGTAAAGATACTAGATGTTTAGAGCAACTGTTACTTGATCTATTATTAAACAGCTGCCTACTTGGAAAAATATTTAAATTGTGCAAACAAAGCGGAGAAACACATCTGTATGGAAATGCTAAGCTGCTGTATGTCATGTTTTGCCATTATGGAATAAAGGAAAGGAACAGCCTAAGTTGAAGTATGGGGAAGAAAGGCAAAGTGTGACTAGAAGATGAGCAGATTTTAGGAGGAACGAGGGTAAGTCCAGGATAGAGGGCGCTGACTACCAACTTGCACAGTGACCTAAGGACAAAAGCCAACATTCAACACAACTTAAGTTCACCTCGATTTTGTGGGGTTTGGGTTTTTTTTTTTTTTTTTTTTAGCATTTGCCATCTCCAAATTGTGATCAGATAGATGAATGTTATCCATCAACATGCTTTTAAAAAGCCTGCTTCTAGGATGCTAAGTGGTAACAGTGCCAACAGCTCTAGGAGTGTACTTTGACCTAGGGTACCTGCGACGAGGAGGAGGACTTCTTCTGCGATAGTCATCTCGAGGACGCCTGCCCCAGGATGGGGGTGGCCCACGGTTCCGACTCCGTTTCTCACCATTGGAAAGCTCCACTCTGACACGACACCCACAGAGGGTTCTGGGAAAAAGAGATGGACAGTAGTTAGCATTTCCAGGGGCAAGTCTTGGAACTAAGAAAACAGAATAAACAAGGCGAAGAACATTCTGTCTACACACATTTAGTCAAGAAAAGCAGATTCCAGCATGACAGACAAAAGGTTTGGCCACTTCTGAAAGCTTGCCACGCTATTATTGTGGGCAGAGAAAGAACCAAGGAGAGTCTCCCTGGTAAATTTTGCCTCTTTATAGTAACACCATCTTGAATTTAAATAATGCGCACCAAGAGGTCCAAGTCATGTCTAACTCTAAAATGTAAAATTAACTGTCCCAGTGCTATTCCTGCACTATTACAAAAGGCTACCCTTACATCACTGTACAAATAAATACTGCATAAGAAGCATCAAGTTCTCTGTTTTGCCAGTCGAAGCTTCCCAATTTGAACTGCATCACTACCCACAATTTCTCTTATTTTCACCAGGCAAGCCAAACACACAAGAAGCACATTTTACCTTCCATCTAGTTCTCTTACTGCATCAGCTGCATCTCGTGGATCTTCAAATTCCACAAAGGCAAACCCAGGAGGATTTCTTGCCACCCATACACTGCGCAGTGGTCCATAGTAGCCGAAAGCTCGCTCTAATTCAGTTTTGTTGCCATTGTTGCCAAGGTTACCCACATAAACCTTGCAGTCCAGCGGACAAGAGTCACGATGCATTGCTAGGACATAAAAAAAAAAAGCTCATGTATACTTAACAGACAACAAGTGTTTATTCACTTATAAGGGAATTCTGTTGGTTGCTTTTCCCAGAAACTTCAACCTTCAACAGTGGCATGATCTGACATGACAGAAACATTAACCTGTGTGGAAGGGGCGACGGGGCAGAGAATGTTTAAAACCGAACAGAAATCTACTCTCAGACACGTGATAAATATTCACTACGTCAGGGAATTTCGTTTACTTTTGAGGCCCCCAACTGTGAATTGGGGATGTTTCTCTGCGCCCCTCTCCCCTGCCCCGGGGGCCGGGCCTGCAGGGGGAGCGCGGCGGCGGCCAAGGGCTCCATTGTTCTCGGAGCGGGACTGGGGAGAAGCTGCACACGCCGGGGGGGGAAGAAATAGCGCCATCTCCGGCGGAAGCCACGCCAGGAGCACTCGGAGAATCCGTCCAGAGCAACTCCTCGGCGCTGCATGAGGGACCAGCGCTCCCCCTTGAGCGGGCGGGAAAAGGCGCCACACCACCCCCACGGCACCGCCCGCCCAGCCGCACCTCGCCTCACTGGCCACAGCCGCAGAGAAACGGCGGCGAGCGGGCTCTTCAAGGCAATCCGTGGCCTACCCGCCTTCTCCCAGCCCGGTTTTCCTCAGCGCAGCGGCAGCCGCCGCCCGCGGCCCAGCTTTACAAAATGGCGGCTGCTCTTTGTTTGCCGCCACCGGGCCCCACCGCTTCCATCCGCCCTGCCGGGGACCGAGACCGCGGGTGCCGCCTCCCCCCCGCCTTCCGAGGTGAAGATCCTCACCGATGCTAAGAGGGAGGGCGCGCGAAGGGAGCCCGCGCTAAATTCGTAGTCGACTCGACCCTCAACGAGACTCCCGCTCTGCTTTTCCTCACTGGACAAAATGGCGGCGGGTGGCTACCCCGCCCGCCTTTATATACGGGCAGCCCTCCCACGTGACGCCACCAGGCAGCAAATCAGAGGGCGCCGTTCCCGCTGATTGACAGCTCGCCTCATCCGCGCGGCCCCGACCGGCGGCGGGCGGGCTCCTCCTCCCGCCCGCGGCGGGAGCGCTGAGGGGGCTCCGCAAGCCGGGACCTGCCCCGCCTCCCGCCCGAAATTCCGCCTTAGAAACCGATTCTCGAGGGGAGACGTCAACTCCCTGAAATCAGGAAACGGCAACGCACCCAGAGAGGCTGCTTTGCTAGCTACAAGGAAAAAGAAGGTTTTCTTTTCTTGTGTCTGTCTCTGACCCGGTGGGATACGTTCAGGCCGTGTTTTTTAAGCATCCTCTCCCCGTCATTAGGGTTTTACACCTATGACAGCTTCGATTCGCTAGAAGTCGTTTCTTCCAGTGGGCAGGGGTTTTAAATAAATGTGTTGAGCAAAACGGTGTTAACCTATAGTTTTTGGTAAATTTTATATCCGGGCTTCTGCCTACTGAGGCACAAAAGAGGGAAGTGATTTTTCTTCAGCACTCAATAAAAGATGAGGTTTTGAACTGAGGAATTTCAGTTACAGAGGGCATTGTTAGTGGTGCTGACATGTTTTTCTAAACTCTCATTCATTTAACTAGGACATATAACATGAATTTTAACACAAGTTAAAAAAATAACTTTCTCCAGAGGGGTTGCCTTAGATAACAAACCTTGTTTCACGTTATCAGGTAACGTGAGAAACCCATCCAGGGCTGTTGCTGCAATAATTTCCAAAGAATGTATCTGTAGGCTGTGTTTAATCCAGACTTTACCTTTTTGACTTGGACCAGACAAGACAAATTTATCTGGTACAAGTGTAATTAATAATACTTAAGAGTATTATTTTATGTGATAAGGCATTCTGAGTACAAATTAATGCATGTGTACCGTGTTTTACAAGCAGGAACTATACAGAGGATGGGACATCCTCAGTCTACTAGAATTATACCAGCATGTAAAAAAAAATACCAAAATTAATAACAGGCTGGTATCATTCATTAGAATTTTCCAAAATCTTTTGCAGCATCCCTCATTATTTTTCAAAGCCTCTTCTCAGTAAAATCCTCCCAAGGGTCAAAATTGGCCAAGGAACAGAAAACCAGAGGATTCTGAGGTAACTGATGCTCTGAAGTATCTTTATCATGTGTACAGTTCTCTGACAGTTACCCGCTTTTAATTAAAGAAATCGAATGCTTTGTAATCTAAATTAGCCGATGGTTACATTTCCTGAGGCAGTACAAAGGCAATAATTTGAAGCATACTTGGGGCTGTTCAGCCATTCCACTTCACGACTTCTCTGAGATGGTGATCTTCCATGCTCACCTCCCTTCTCAATCGGGGTTTGCAACATTAACTAGACCTTCCCTCATATCACATAATGTACATTTGAAACATGATTTAAGTTTTGCAGTAATGAATATTTAAAAAAAAAGAAACTAAACCACACCAAATATTAGAGAGCAACTCAGACAACCTTGTAATCTTCACAGATCTTAGGACTTCATACCAAAGTTACACATGACATGAAAATAATAACAGATGACAGACTTTGCAACAAAGGATTTATTCAGAAGTAGGTTCACCTGCAAAATAAACACAACATTCAGCACTTATCTGGGACATACTACCTGTTCTATTCAAAGTACTTCTTAGGTGGGCTTAGGCCCATCACCATGCTTTATATATCACATACAATAAAAAGCATGGCATCCAAACATAATGTATTTTCAGTTTGCTTTCGGCATTATAAAAAACTAAACGTGGCACATAACTGTGACGAAAGGCAGAGGTCAGAACAGAGGCAACTGTATTCAGCCAAAAACCCAACCTATTTCCACAGTCAGTTTTAGGACACCCCAACACAGCCACACAGCACTTCAGTAATTCAAAAGTCAGCGTTTTGATTGTCCTCTGAAAGATGATACCCTGAAACAGCTCTGAGCAGCACTATATATGTGTACATATATACATATATGATAGCTGCCTTGTATTATATTACTTTCTTCCTCATTCCAAGTTTGAAAAATCCTACTGCATGGCAACTCTCTGTTTTTTGCAGTAAGAAAATACCACTCATATTCAATATTTATGAGACGTACAGAATTTTACATTAATTGGATCTTCTACAAAGGAAGAAGAGAACATTGACCTTACAAACAAGACCAGATCTACTTTAAACAGGTGGGCTAGATAGATGACTGTGCTCCACTGTAACCGTGCAGGTATTAGGTGCCTTTTCAGTTTTATATCATGGCCAGACCAGAATGCATGACTAGACTAACAAGAAGTAAGGTGTTATATTCAAGCTGCTATCATTGTTTCTGAGATTTAAATCTCACATTAAAAAATGAACATATTCTAACCATTATGATTTGGAAGAAGCCTCAGCCATGTGAGCCAAATTTAAGGGATACTTTGGGAGACAGAAAACATCATCTATCAGCAGTAGGATCTCTTAGAGTTGCTCTTCAAGTGAACCTAGAGAGTGCTAGAGAAAATACTTATTTACTGGCATGATTCTATCTACAGAAAAATCTTTTGCTAGGAAATGTAATTACATGAACACAACAGGAACTGGTCTGAAGGGACAGGCCTCTACTTCAGTCAGAAAGCTGATGGCAGTCATACCTCAGCTAGCTGCATGTGAAGTTCTTGTGGATTCAACCCATTTTCACATCCTGACAACAGTCTAATATTGATGAAGGCTATTTTCTAAGGCAACAGTGACTTACACTTGCCTGATATTTACATATATTACAACCAGCTTCTGTAAGCTTATTCCCACCACAACCGTGCTTCTGTTTACAGGGTACAAGTCCTTGTTCCTTATTCCCTCACTTTTAAAATACATAAATTTTTATACTGTGAAAGCTTTTAGCTGTGCCTCAGCCCTCAAGCAAAGGGAGAGTGAAACAACAGACTATAATCTATACATCATAGACCTAAGACACATTCAGCATCCAGCGCAGGGGCAGAGCTCGTCCCCAGGACTCAGCACTTGGGGATTTGTTAGCAAGACTTCCGTTTATTTGAATAACATGTCACCTGGAGACTCTTCATCCCTCAACCTTCATCCCCATCTTTCCAGGTGTGAGCTTTCTGCCACTGTTGGGGTCCCACCTCCTTCTGCACCTTTTCCATCTGAGGGCTGGGTGTTGGTTACAACCCTGCGCCGGGAGCCCTGTGCCTGAGGGCCAGTCTCCCTCAAGGCCAGTGCACCATTTGCTGGCACTAATAAAGAAATGAGAAATTGTTTCTTTAGAAACAAGAAATCCAGACCAGCTCTTGGCCAGTTTGCTCCTTTAAGCAACCCCTTCTCGGTCCTACAGACATTAGCGACTGGGCACCCCCTCTAGCATAAAGCCCTCCAATCAATCTGGGGAGGAGATGGCTGGTTCTCAGGTAACCTGAGGGCTCCCCTTGCTTCTCCAGCAGGATTTGGGGTGCCCCCTCGCCCAGCCCAGCCACAGTGGCCCGTGGGCACCAGATGGCGGCATCCCCCTCTGGCAGGGGCACATCCCGGCCAGCTCGGGCAGGCCCCCTGCCACTGGCACACACCCCTCCTTGGATTTTGGTTTTTATTTATTTATTTATTTATTTTGCTCATACTTTGCTCGACCGAATTCTCCAGGCCTACTGCAACCCCGTCGAAGCAGGGAGAAGCTCAGAGAAGCCCAGCGGGTGTTACAGAAGCAGTGCAAGGGACCAGAGGCTTTGTCTCAGCTTCACCTGAATTTGTTTTGCACAGAGAAGATATTCCATCTGGAGACTATTTTAGGAAGGGAAAAAACACAAAGAATCAGCCCCAAGCTTGGCTCCAGGGCAGGTTTTGCAGGACAAAACACTCTTGCTACTGTGTTCAGATAGCGCTGTGAGTCTCAGGCACATCTGAAAATCTGGTTTGAAATCAGTAAATGGAAAATTAAAACAGTGAGCCTGACTCACGGCTGTTCAACTCCAATTCTAATCCCCTGGAAGATACGAGTTCTCTCTGGGACGATGCAGTATGTAGTGGATTAGGGGCCAGGATTTAAAACTGCTCACACAGTGCAAACGCCGGCCCTAGAGCCTGCCCCCCACAAATGCGATTACATACGCCTCTCCGGGATGCACAAGACTGTCTCCCCAGCAATAAGAAGGTGATACAGAAGAGCTATAAGCACCCAAGCTGAGGGGAAGCCTGGAGCCTGCTCTCTAGGAGCTGAATTTAATCTCCTTCAAATGGTTACCCAGGCGATGCTGCTGCTGGCTCCTTCCTCCTCCCCGGGGAGCACAGTGCTCGTGATGGCCCCTGTAGTGCCAAGAGATGTGGCTGCAGTGGTGCAAAAGTCTTCGTGGCCTCTGGGTTTCCTTCGAGGTGTCATTTCCTCAGATCTCTCAATTAGGGAGGCCAGGAAGGGAGAGAGAGCAGCCATTCATTAGCAGCTGCTTCACCAGCAGCTCAGGGGAGCTATATTTACCATCCAAGTGTGGTCAAACAGTTTCCTCTCAACAGGGCGGTGTCTTTCTTTCCACACACCGCGCTGAACAGCTCATATGAATTTTAGTCTGTTAGGCTAAGAGCTGTTAGTGGAAAAAAAATATATATATATACAAAAAAGCAAAGTCAACTTTCACATTAGAAAAGCACTAAGTCTTCTGGAGCCCACGCTCCTGTTACTGGTGAATAATAGAGAACAGCATATGGAAAAAATTCATCAGATCTGTCCGTCCATCTCCCTACAGATAGAGGATCCCTTTGATGCAGTACAGTCTTTGTTTAATTAAGTTTTCACATCCCAGGCATGAGGATCCCCCTTGCCCTAACGAGGTTATTTGCACATTTGCTTTGCTTTCTGTTCCCTTCCCCCATTCCTTCTTCCCCCTCAACTGGGCCTCCGGGCTCTCTCTTTCCTTTTTCTTTCATGCTCTGCAGTGAGCCATATTCCCTTCCTCCCCCACCTGGCTCCCTGGGGAGAAGACTGGAAAGCAAAACAACAGAATCACTCACTGGGAAATCCTAATTTGCACAGCCCGCCTCGCTCAGCCGCTCCCACTGAAAAAGGTGATTGAAGAGCACAGGCAGCCTCTAATGCGAAGTCAGGCTTTAAGGCCAGGAAAAGCCGGAGGGTGGGAGCGAAGGCTTTGAAGCCACTGCTAAAACCTTTGATGGCTCCAAGTGTGCTTGGAGGGAGGCCCGGAGGTAACCAAACCCCAGTCAGCTGGGTTTGCTGGTTACTTCCATGGCAAAATGGGCTCTTCCTCTGCTCTGTGCTGTTCAGGGCTCTTGCAGAGGTTAAGCTATACCAGGTAAAAATCTCACCTGGTAGTGCTGTTTGTACAATTTCTCACTGTGAAATTAGCAACAGCCCCATCATGGTTAGAAATACTAACTACTCTGTGTGTGGCTGTGGTAGAAGGTGTGCAATCGACACATTTTATATTTTCTTTAGAAATACTGCAAACGGTGGAAATCAATCCCTGCAAGCGTATCTTCCCTTCTGTGGCATTAGTGCCAACAAGTGTTTGCGCCGGATACTTCTCAAAGATAGATCGCAACTTCAGCGCAGTCTGTCCCCGCAGAGACCCCTCAGGAAGATGTTACAAAGTCATATCCAAGGCTATTTTGACTTTACTAAGTTTTTGGGTGGAAAGAAATATCCAGTGGAAGAGCGTAGCCATGGCAATGCGGTTTGGCCATTTCAGAATGCTGCAAGTGCCCATTTCCCGACCCCATGTCGGTGCCTCTGGCTTGCCTGCAGCCACTCGGGCTAATGCGATGTTAGTCCTTCCAGTGGAGCTGCTGGTAACTGCATTCAGTGAAAAACCCATTATCTAATGGAGACTTGAAAAGTTCAAGGATTAATTAGACCAGATGTTCTGGACATGACTTTGGCCAGTGCTTATTAGTCCTTGAAGATGTAACTAAGAAACCTAGGTTCCACGGGCAGATAATTCAGTGTAACTGCAGTGTAACTGCAACCTTGGAAACTAAGACCCGAAGCAGGCCGCTGTTTTACCAATATTTAACAAATGTCATATTTAATTGGTGATACTCTCTGTTCTCTTTAATGAGTGACACTCTCCTTAACAATTGGGACTCACGTAATGAAATCAGAAACGCTTATTTGATTGCTCTGAAATAGCGGGGCTCAAAATAAGCTGTCATGAGGAATGTAATAAAAAGCAATTTGATGTCCATAGAAGCTACGAGAATAGATGAGGTCGTGCTAGCACTGCTAATAGGGCCTGTCTCTGGACAGTGTGTTTGCATTTACCCGCGACTGGGTTTAACGGGAAATTATGGCTGTGCTTATGGCCCGTCCAAAAGGAATCAGTAGTTTCTGCTAACACCAAGAAAATGATCTTTTTGATCCTTCCAAGGAGTTTTTCCTCAAAGATGACAAATATATTCACTGCCTCTCACTTTGAGAAATAGGAACTGGTCCTCTTAAGCAGACTAGTGTTTCAGCCTCATGTCCAGCCATATCCTGAGTGTCCAAATTCTGTTGAGATCACCTGCTTAGAGATCGTAAGAGTATCAAACTTTGCATGGCATCAACTTGTAGGGTTTCAAACCATATCAGAATTTGGATTTTTGCCTGAGCTACTACTTGCATTTTTATTGTTTAGTCTTGATAAGTCTTTTCCGTATCTCCCCAGCTTGCAAGATTTAAAACAAATGTTTAGTGTACAATCAACAGATGTAAATTAAATTTGCAGTGAAGATTAAAATCCAGTGGGATCTTATTTACCAGCTTGTTAGATTTGCTGTAATTGTCCCATTTTGCTGACTGTGTGATAACTGGCATCACAGAGTTCATCAGTATTGTTGATTTGATTCCTCCTATGCAACTTTAATGTCCTGTCCATGAGGACAGCAAAGGAGGAAGATCTCTTTTGCATACCAGGGACATTTTTCCTGATCAATCCTGGAACAGCAGGTTTGAATATCCCTTTTGCATCATCTTGGTGCACAGGAATGCTGTGTTTGAATGAAAAGTTCTCACAAAACGAGAGAGACGGCAAAGGAGTAAGAAACTGTGCACAAACTTGTGATCTTTTCTTTAGTCACAGCTGAACAGAACATTTTAGAATCCAAGATTTATCATCACTGGAAACAGGGAGCTGCCTCATTTCACTGACATGAGAGGAAAGGTCTTAGTCACAAAGTGCTGTAGAGATAATTTGTATTGTTTCTGTGGCTTCTGTGCTGGTATAAAAGAAGGTAAAAGGCACTCGTTGGCATTGCAACTGGAACGTCACGCCAAGACTGGCAAGGAGACACAATCTGTGCAGATCAGAACTTTACTGTGATCTCTACAAGATCATCGGTAAGTAGAAAATGTTACTTTTGTAACTGGAAGATGCTTTTTAATTACTACATTGTCTACTGTTGATCACAATAGGAAAGTATATCTATTATGTATGAGCAGGAGTTCTACATTAGCATAACCTAAAACATCAAACGGCATGTAAATATACACACATCTATATGTATATTTCTGTGTAAGCATCTGTATTTAAAAGATATTTTTTAATCAGAACTAATACCCATTTATTTCATGTCTAGTTTAATTCGAACATATTGTCCAAGAAAATTATTCACAAATTAGTGTAGTACACTTATGAAGAACAAGCTTAATTTTTACAGCCAAATGTATAATTTGCCTTTCTATCCAGTCACTGAAAATTCAATATTCAAGTTAGTATAAAGAAAAGTAATTTCAGGAGATGCTGTGTTTTTTATTAACCCAAACTGCTTCTTCACAAAAATAAGTATTTCTTTAAAAAATTAGCAGCCTCATTATATGGAACCATATCTTTTCTATTCTTACATAAGTTGAAATGCTGCAACTTTTGTTTTCCATCTAGGTTTTGATGTAACAATTAATACAGGATTTGCTAGTAAATAACTAAAGGGACAGGCTGGAGCCAATCCTAAAAGCAGGGTGTAGTCATTAGTGTAAAAAAATGCAGAAATTTTAGTGGTAGACCTGGCAGTAGAAGAGTGGTGGGGTTGAAAGGATGGGTGGGTGGAGGCATACCAAGAGCAGATATAGAACTGAATGCAGTTGTAACTTAGATGAAAATAATAATTGCACAGTTTCATTTTATAGTTCTCACTTCCCAAAGCCAGAAATCCACTTCTTTACAGAAAAGAAACCCAATATCAGTCTAATATCATCCTCGTGCAGTGGCAGATTTGGGTGTCAGCACTTGTACTGCTCGTGGAAAAGGTTGTGTCATTACAGGTCTAAAGCCCAGGGCTGTGTACACCTTTTAACTTGATCTGCATGGTCCGGTCTTAAACTATTTTTGACTTTTATGATGGATTTCTTATGCAGCAATTCTAATCTTTTTGTTAAATTTCTACGAAGTTTTTATCAGGAAGGTCTCTTGCCAGTTCTGAATGAAATAATCTCCTGTGGGAAGTAGTGTATTAGGAGGCAATAGTGGAAAAGGAGATTTAGGACTCTTAGTAAGGAAATGTAGAAATATACTATGAAATATATTAATCTTTTACTGGCATATGTTACAAATCCACACGTCTGATGTTCTGGGAGGTCCTGGGGTGATGTACCATAGTACAATGCCCCACTTTTACCAGTGCTTAAAGGCTGAAATTCATTTTGTCAGGTGAAAGAAAGAACAGAGAAAAAAAGATTTTTGATCATACTGTCAGCTTCGTGTCCTGTGGAGCAGATTTAAAGAAGAGAGAAAATGTTCCTGCCCCAGAGATCTCGGCAGATGGTTACATTTTTGGCAATTCTTTTTTTTGCCTGTTTTGCAACATGTCAAGACACTGAAAAGTAAGCAATATCATCCTTTTACTTAATGTCATTAGAAGTCTGCTTGCCTTTGATTTAATGGACTGTATTTTCCACTGCTGTCATTTACACCAGGGGATAGTGGAAGGAAAATTCTGTACATTTGATATGGCAACATTTTACATCGCTCTCTACGCAGTATAAAATTAGACCAATTGCGTTTTTAGATGCGCAACATATACCAGGTCTCAGTTGATGCTTTTAAACACAGTGCAGCAAACCACGTAAGGATGTTCAACGCAAGCTATGGAAATGTCACGTACTAAAATTCTGTATTTAGGTTCCCATTCAGATCCAAATCTGCAGTGGGAGCCTATAGCTGCAGTTAGATGTCATCTAAAGAGCATGAAATCCAAAAATATTTGCACCCTAGAATTAGCCTGTCCTCCTGAGTCAATATGTGGCTTGAAATTGTTGGTGTATCTGAAGAAAATAAGGATTTGTTTTCATTTCATGGACACCACTGATTTCAGTTAAATTACTTCCAACATACAACTCTAGAAGGAAAGAAACAAACACAACAATCCTAGAGCACTAAGGTTATAAAAAGGGAGTTTTATTCTGGTATTTAAGCCTCTGAAAAGAACTCAAATTTGGGAAAGATCAAATCTCTGTAAGAGCTCTTTAAGCTTGCTAAGGTCACTTTGTCACTGTCTCCCCAGTTTGCCTTTTTTTTTTTTTAAATTATTTTATTGTTTAAAAAAAAAGGAGATACAAGGTATACCTTTTGAGAATGGCAGAGTTTTTCAGCTTCCCGTCCTCAGGAACTGTCTGTCTGGCTGCCTGACGGGCTGCCCGAGCTAGCCTGCCCAGGAGTGCTCACGCTGCGGGCTCTGCAAGGGCCAGGCTGGCCGCGGGCACCAGCGCTCCTGTCCTCCACATCACGTGTGGACACCACCAATGCTCCCTCCTCAGCTTAGAGAAACATCCAAGATTGATGGGTGCAAATCAGCCACGTTATAAATAGGAGCCCAGATCCGGGTGTGCTCGGTTCCTAACTAACTCTTTCTTCCCTTTGCAGTAAAAGAGCAGTGACGGAGCATCAGCTCATGCATGACAAGGGGAGGGCATTTCAAGGGCTGAAGCGCCTGATGTGGCTCCACAATGCCCTAGGTAGCGTGCACACAGCCAGCAGCAGGGATATTTCGCTTTCAAATACCATGTGGGAGCCACAGAAGAGCCAAGATCCCTCAGATCTCTACAGCAGCACCAACAGAGACGACACTTCAAGCCTGCTGAAGCAGCTACTGGAACTGACGGAAAAAGAGCAGGGCTTCCCTCCGCTAAAGCAGCTGGATTTGATGCAGTATGTGAAGACCGCAAAGAATAACTGGAACCCGCAAGACCTTTTCAACCTCCTTCAAATCAAAGAGGTGGATAGAAAGAGAAATCCTAACACCCGGCCACAGAATTCTTCCCACTAGCCTCAGTCCAGCTCAGTCCATCCATTGCTTTACACGTGTTGTAAGGAAAAGCTCTAGCACAAAGGTGAATCGCAAAAGAAAAATAATATTAATTTGTTCCATTGCTCCTAAATGTTGAATAAATACCCTTGTAGGGACCTAGGTTTGCTCCCTAGCAGGCAGTCTGAGTACTGTGATTGTGAGACAAAGTCATTTGTCACAGGCCAGAAACCTCCCTTTCCATGGCAGGGCCCTCCTGTCACTGCTGTCTTAGGGCTGTGGCAGCTCTTTGTAGCTCTTGTCACCCACACGTAGCAGGAAGTTTGGTTCATTAATCTGCGTATTCACAGGCTCACTTATAGTTTAATGTTTTCACTCATGAAGAAGCAGTTACCTCCTAATACAGATTCTATTTCACACCTTCCTGCAGTTCTGCCCGGCTCTGCAGTAGGAATGACTTCCCTTGTATTTTAGGTCCAAATGTTTATTTTCCCCTGCTTCTCCAGCACAGAGAATGGTTTAAGTCTCTCAAGTTTTCCTTTAGGGTGGCAAACTTTTGCCAGACCACAGAGGTAGAGGTTGGCAATGATCCCCACCCTCCCAGCCAAAGCCCCTGACATTCACCTTTGTCTGCTGGTGGAAGAGATGAGAATCATCTTCCAGAGTCCATATTTGAGCCTTTTGTTTCAGGGCTTCCTACCTTTCCTTTGTTCATGTGAAATCCTCTCCAAGAGCTCCCACAGCATATCAAGCTTTCTCAGCAGAAAACCAGCTTCATGAGGCTGCCTGTGTTCCCTGAAAGAGGTAGCACATGATTTTGCTATTCACCTTTAGTATTAAACTGACCAGCTCTGCCTAAGCAAAGCAAGGTCCAGTTTAATTGCAAAATTAGGCTTTCAGAAATTAAATGTCATGTGTTACAAATATATCAGCATTTCCATCACGTAGGGACTATACATGCCGTTTTAAATCCTGAAATGTCTCTGTTGCTGATAGACTTCAACTGCATGTTCAGAAGGTATTTGATTAAACCCCAGGAACTCCTTGATGTTAATAATAAAACCCCTTTTCAGCCTCTGAATTGCACTTGCTCTTTTTTTTTTTTTTTTGTAGAAATGTAGATAAAATGAAGCAAAAGCCTCTTTTGCCAGCATCTTCACATATTTGAGACGAGTACAGAATCACATTTTTTTTTTGTCATGCCATTCCTCAGTTTCCCCATTAAGATTCTCAATCAAACCATTACTGAAACAGATGGTTTGCGATGCTCCTGAAAAGCCGAGAGGGCTGTGATGCCCATGGATTGTGCTGCCCCAGCGATGTCTTTGCTGAGCTGGGATGTGGGAGTCCTTCCTCCCCCCAGGCCTACCTCTGGGCTGGGCCGGGCCCAACCTCAGAGCTGGGGGCTGAAACCCAGGGGAACCTGGCTGTGAAAAGCTCCAACCTCTGAGGAATTGCCGTGTCCTGCTCAGCACCCTCTGCCCTCGCAGAGGGGGTGTCCCCTCTGCCTGAGGGGCCGTTTCCAGAGCTTTGGGGAGGCCGAGGTGACCACCGGTGTCTCGGTGGCACCCGACCCTGGATATGCCTCACTCCTGTGGTCACCACCGGGTAACCCAATGCGTGTCACCCCTCTGGGGGCGCGGAAAAAAACCCACCTCCCCTCCACCGCGGGCGGGACAGCGAGGCGAAGCTGTGCACTTGCAGGTCACCACGCCATTGTGGGGAGGAGGGAAGGAAGCAGGACAGGGCTCCTCAGGCCTGCAGGAGCACTGCGGGCAGGCTGGCACCCTGCTGCTTGACGCACTCGTAACTCTGGCTGGACTCAACAGAGATCCCGAAGGGCTGATTTGAAATAAAGAGCGGAGATGTTACCGCCCGCCCCTCCCGCCATAGCTCGGCCCGCACCCGCCTGCCCGCAGCCCACCGCGCATGCGCGGTGGGGCGCACCGCCGCGCCCCTCGGGCTGGCGCGAAGCCCCCACACGCACGCGCGGCCGGCGGGAGAGGGCGGGGCGAGGCGGCCCCGCCCCGCGGGGAGAGGCGGGGCCGGGCGGATGGTGGCGCATGCGCGCTGCCGTAGCGGTCCCCGGGGTGGCGGGGGGGGGGTGTTCGTCCCGTCCGGGTCGCTGTCCGGGTGCGTGGGGGGGGGCGGCGGCAGCGGCGCGGGGGCTCCGGTCACGTCCTCCCGCCCGCCAGCTCCGTCCCGCCTCTCCGCAGCCGCTTCGCCTGGCTCGCTCGGCGCCGGGACCCCGCCGTCGCCTTCAGCTCCTCGCCGCCCCCCTCCGGGGCGGGGGGGGGGGGGTGGCGGTGTGTGTGTGAGCGCGCGCTCCGGTAAGATGCTCCCGCTTCGTTGCCACGGCGACCCTTGTGCTCCCCCCCCCCCCCCCCCATGCTCCCCATCCCCTCCCCACCTTCCTCCCTCCCCCCGGAGCACTTTGCCGCTCCCGGGCGGCGGGAGCAGGGGGCGGCCCCCCCGAAACCCCCGGGTCCAGTGGGGCTGGGGTCGGGGTTCCTGCAGCGGCGAGGTGTCCCCAACCCAGGGGTGGCCGCGCTGCGGGCCCGGGGGCGGCGAGAGCACCCTCCCCCCCCCCCTCGGCTGGGGGGCTCGGGTCCCCTTTGTCCGCTGCCGGTGACGCTGCCAGGGCCGCGGAGCCGCCGCCCCCCCGGGGCTGCATCACCCCCGGCCGGCTCCGCTCCAGCCCCGGCGCCGGGAGCATCCTGCCCCCTCACCATCCCACCGCCGCGGTGGGTGTGGGCTGGCTCCGAGCGCTGGTCCCAGCAGAAAGGGGACCCGAGCACTAACAGGTGCTTTAGCACCTTCCAGCCGGTTACTTTTCTTTTTTCTTCCCCCCGTTTTTTTTTTTTTTTTTTTTTTTTTTTTCCCCCCTCTCTGAACCCTCTCGTAACCTGCTTCTGTCGGGCAGTTTTCCTACTCTGTTCTCTAGGAAGTGAAAACCAGACCCACGCCTGTCACACCTACCTTCTCGCAGCGCGCAGGGATGTAACCTGCCGTCTCCTCGGGGCTGTGCGGAGGACGTGACCTGCCACTCGGGTGGTGTCACTCGGGGCTGCTCCGCCATAAAGACCTAGTTCCCTAGCTCCATAGATGAGTTCCATCTCAAAAAACATACAGCTGCAGGTTCTTACTGGTTCCCACGTTGTTATCTTTTCCGGGAATGCACCTGTAAATGCAGCAAACAAAACACTTGGTGTCTGTAAAGGCACAGTAAGGATGCCTTGTAAAGGTCAGCAAAAAAGTAAACAGAAAAGAGTAACTTGTAAAATGTTGCCAGCGCCCAGGCATTGTAAAAAGGGGAAGTGTGTGTGTCCAACCTATATTTGTGTGCAATTTCTAGTAATAGTTGCAAAACTCAGTTACCTTGTGATCAGGAGAACCAGACTGAGGTGGTTTTTCACCTTAAATCTTTGCTTTTTAATGCATTTGAGAAAGCAGAGCTGGTTGTCAAATGTGCCCCGAAACTGTGCTACTGGTTGAAAGTAGCATACTCTGATAGATTTATTTTTTAAGAGAATCCAGTATGTAGAAGTAGAATACTTATACTAGGTGTGTTTTCTTTTTTTTTTTTTTTTTTTAAAAACTACAACTTGTTCAAAGGCAGCGATCCTTGGGATTTTGCCAGATTTCTGTGTGAAAGCATCTAGTAAAAGTGAGAGTGCTTAAAAGCAACTAAATGCCTTTTTTTCTCCCTCCTCAGTTGCTCAGTTGTTGGGATGGTTTTCAGGATTTTGACAAATTTCACAGCAGAAGAGACAGCAGAAACAGATGGACTTATTTCTGCAAGGGTCATAGGAAGAAGAACTTCTGGATTAGATGTTTCAGTGTGATATTTCTGAATTTTTAACATTTAGTAAAGGTAGAATATATTGGGAGATATAAACGTTTGCAGTACTGCCTGAAATTGTGGTTTCTGAGGCTTCGTGTTTCTTAAGTTTCCTTCCCTCTTATTTTCAGATCAAAAATGTTCAAAACAGGAAGTTTGACTTGTACCTTTTATTTTGTAAGACTTTTGCCTACTTAGTCTTAGTTTAGACAACTGGGCTGTTGGCATTTGTGGTTAAAATCTTAATTCTGTGATTTGGCATCACTTAATTGATTGCAGCTCTAGTTTGAAGGTTATTTGTCATTTATAATGTTAAAGGTTTCCTCCTTTTTTCTTTCTTAATAGCCATGGCAATGACAGGCCCAACACCCTGCTCGTCCATGAGTAATCACACCAAGGAGCGAGTTACGATGACAAAAGTGACATTAGAAAATTTCTACAGCAATCTTATCGCACAGCACGAGGAACGAGAGATGAGGTAAAAAAATCTTTCTTTCTTCCTTTCCAGAGCGGCTAAGAGCCAAAAATATATATTAACTGCATTTAGTTTTCTGGAGCCAAAGCAAATATTAGACCATCTTTGCTGAGCGGGTACTTCAGCTCCTGAGATGGGCACCTGGATGGGGCTTGGCACGAGCATCTGCAGGCGGCTGCTGAATCCTGCGGTAGTGTAGGCTGGAGCTTTTTGAGTTCCTTAAACAAATTGACATGTGCTTGCAAATGCAAAAGTGATATGACTGTTACCAAATTTTAAAGAAATATGTATTTGTTTATGCAACTAAGTAGAAACTGACTTTGGGATGTGCTCGGGGTGATTCAAGCACAATTCTGAAGTAGAAAGCCAATATTTACAAATGTTTCTCCTTCCTATGTCTGTTCTGTTGCCTCTTCCCATTTAATGTCCCTGATTGTAATATTTACAACTTATTCTAGAGCATCAGTTTCAGTTTGGATTATATAATGTGTGATCAAGTCATCTGATAAAGGAAGATAATCTTTTCAAAGATGATGAGGGGTTGCTCTAAGGACTGTCACTTAATGCTAACTTCTTGTCTGTGAGTCAGCTATACCTATGGCATCTCCTTAAATATATCAGTTAAAATATAACAAGCAATTTAACTGAGAAGTATTATTTTTACTTTCCTCTGGCTGGAACCCTCTAATTTGCTGAATACCCTCAAGCTGTAGCACTGGGACTTCTGATGTTCTCCCAACTTGCCATGCAGTCTATAATCAGAATTTTCAAAATGGTTTAATGTTCGTTTGCTTATGGACTTGCTGCCAAAAACCTAACTAGATCCGGGAGGAATGCCTGCTAATGACAATAACTGTAGAAATCAGGAAGCAGTTTAGAAATAAATACTAAGTTGCATACATGTTTTCTTCAAAGCTTCAAATTAGTAATGAGAGATTGAGGTCTAATCCAGACAGAAGATATCACTGATTTAATTCCTTTCTTTCTCTTTGCATAGCTCTTGTGTTTTATTATGAGTGCTATTGTCTACTTCCAAAACCTCAATGACAGGGTTTTTTCTGTTTAGGATCAAGACTTTGTTTGAACAGACATACTGGACTTTACAAGTTATGTGCTTTTTTTAACAACAGACGTGTCTGTGGGTGTGCAATTTGGGATCTAAATGGTGTTGACAAAATGTACACTGAAGTGCAGATAGCACCTATTAAGGATATTTGGGGGAATTTCAGCATTGCTTGGTCATGCTGAGCTATTTAATTCTGCGTATTGCAGCAGTTGTCTTGCTACTGGAGTCACTGCTTTGAGTGTGAAATGAGATGACAGGACAGGGCTCACTGGGTACTTAATAAGGGCAAAGCAATTTAAATGTGCCTGATTGTGGAAGCGATAACCTAAAATATTATCACGTTGCAGCAGCTGCGTAGTGGTACAGGAGACCGGAAGAGGATCTTGCGAAGAATGACTTGCATAAAAAGAAGGAGTTTTTTAGTACACTTGTAACGTTACACCAATAAAAATACACAGGGAGAGAAAAAAATACCCTAAAACACCTACCCCAGTTCAGCCAGCTATTAATGTGATGGGTGTTGGGGAAAAAGTTCCCAGAGGGTAATCATTACAAACGTCCCCTGAAGCCATCCCACCTCTGAAGTCTTACTTCATTTTTTTCTTTTCTCCCAAATAACCATTTTTCACTAAGGCTGTAAATATTTCTGATTCTTTAAGGGGAAGAACGTGTACAAACATGTTTCTACTTCCCAAATATTTAGAGTATCTTGGGTATTGGGAAATAGAAAGTAACTTTTCTCATTTTGCATGTGATGAGTTTGAGATGCAGAGAAATTACAGATCTACAGAAATTACAGAAATCTACAGATGCATAACCACAGATGTGTTTACATAGCCAATTCTCCCTGGAATAAGTGAGACTTTGGTGTTTAAATATTTATTATGTCTCTGGCCTTAAGTGACCTGCCCATCTCTCAAAGAGAGAGACAAGAATTGAACCCAGATCTCCTCAATCTACATTCATATACAATGAAAACATACACTTGAATAAGATGTGAAACTAGAGACAGGTTTAGGTTGTCAAAATTAGAGAGGACAAGCCTAGAATGATAAAGCTCTAATGTGAGATTAATTGTGAAGAATCTAATGTCTGAGTTTCCCTTTTATATCATTTACACTTGTTACTTGCTGGCATTACATCCTCCTTTCACAGCAAGCATAGACCAGAAGTGTTGGATATGTGCATGGTGATTAAAAACCAGCATTAATGAGTCAACCTTTATTTTTCTAATTTGTCTCTGCTATAGACAAAAGAAGCTAGAACAAATGATGGAAGAAGAAGGCTTAAAAGATGAAGAGGTAATGAATATGGGGAAATTATCTTAATGGTTAAATACAGGTGATTTTCTATAAATGGAGATCTGAAAGCTTTACTTGGAATTGCTGTGATCTCTATGGAGCCCACCTGCGGAACTCACTGTGTTTTTTGTCTTCACTAAACACCAGAAAAGAATCAGGAGGTCTGCACATGCACAAAAGGAAACAGAGTTTCTTCGCCTAAAGAGAACAAGGCTTGGTTTGGAAGACTTTGAGTCTTTAAAAGTAATAGGCAGAGGAGCATTTGGAGAGGTAAGTCCAAAAAAGACAACTAAACGTGTTTTTAAATGGCACTGGTATTTGTTAAAGACTTGCATAGTTTATAAAAGTGAAAGACAGTTGTTGTAATGACTGCAGATTGATTTTAGTTTGTCATGTGCATCTGTGTCTATGCCTAATAAATGCTGGTTTAAAAATATAATGTGCTTTAAAGGAACATGAATGCTGTTGAAAAGGGCGTGGGGGGGCAAGGTAAATACAAGTTTGGCAGAGTACTGTACTGGTGACCTCCTGGGGCTGGCCTTGCAGAGCAGGAGAGCTGGGGGCCGCTCGCAGCGGTCTCTTCTGGAGGCCTTCCTCAGGGAAGGTGGCTTTGGATTTAGCTGCTTTAGGTGTATGGTTGCTCAGCGTGTCATCTCTGTAAAAATTCTCCAATCTCTTAGAATTCGCAGAACTTGTTTGCCATTACAGTGCACTATGTACCGCTTTTTTGTTTTTATAATCTGGTATGATTTCATTAAATGGAAACCAAGGGCTTGGTACCCAAATTTGTCAGGAGTTGTGGTGATAATTCTGTATTTGACTCAAATTTTTGCATATTTCCTAGGTGCGACTTGTCCAGAAGAAAGATACAGGGCATGTTTATGCAATGAAAATACTGCGTAAAGCTGATATGCTTGAAAAAGAGCAGGTGAATAGCCACCTTGAGTAGCAATGCTACCATCCATGTTTTAGATGACTTTGGGAGGTAATTGTGATGTGTAGAGAGGAGTAATAGGCATCTGTGGTCTAGGTTTACTAGCTAAAAAAATTATGTGGGGTTTTTTCCTCATATTTTATGGAGGAAATAGGCCAGAAAAATCTTGTATGAATTCATAAGGACCTGTCTTCTAGTGGGCTCTTTCAAGTTGTTTTTTTTTGTTGTTTTTCTTTTTTTTTTTTTTTTTTCAAACATTCTTTGTAATAATGCAAAAGTTTGAAGAATATATATAGAGTTACAGTAGAAGTTACAAGCTATTGTATGTACTGAGTGCTCAGAACAGCCTTTCCAACCACCCCTGATGCCTTGCTTAGTCTTGATGGGAGCTGCAATTGTAACACTCTTTTCTAAGAGGCTCTTCAGTCTGAAGTGAGGTAGGACTGAACTTGATTTCTACTTGAAAACGTGGGAAGTGGAGCATTTTTCTAAGGAGTAGGTTTGTCTTTCTCCGGTGAAAGAGAAAGATGCTTCTATGTACCTGATTTATGTTCCTCCTCCTCATTTTATAATGATGTATGTTACACATGCACATGTGCAAATGATTCAGTATAGATGTCAAGATGAGAGTTTTACTGCATTTCTGATTTATGGAATCAGATATAAATATCAAAGTGACATGACTGCTGGAATTCTGACTCAGAGACATAAAGTAGCAGCATTTAACGTTTTTAAGGCTTTCCTCTGCTAGTACTTCTGGGAATATAATGGTCTGAGAAAATAATTTCTTCAGCACTGGGATGAATCTAGGAAGCACTCTGTGTCTGTGTTCATAAAATGAGGAACTCGTTTCCATTTCTGAAAGTACTTGTTTAAAAACCAAACAGCAGTGTGTTCGCACACAAGCTTTATGCAGCACAGCTAAATTAGTGCTTTGGTCTAAATCTGTAGGACTGGGCTGAAGCCATATCATAAGGCGTGCTAACTGTTTAGAGAAGAGCTAGGCTTTTAGACATCTAATTGTTAGATGTACAAAAATGTCTCATTTTTTTACAAAAATATAAGATTAACCTGTTTTTATAATCAACCATATGTTTCTCCTCCTGAATCTTCCCACAGTAATAAATTATGTTTTGGAGTGGTCTGTTATCCAAGCAGTTCTAAGATAAGTGTTTTCATAGTGTCCCATATCACTTGTATAGTTCTGATTTGAAGGGGACCCAAATGCCATAAAATTTGAAAGAATAAAAATGTAAATGTGAGTTATCTTTCTGTACGGAACCTTGTTGTTCAGGAGGGTGGTTTAAATTTCTGTAGTTTGAATTTTTGCTTAAAGGCATGAGATTAATGCTCTCTTGCCCTCCTACATATGTCTCAGTTTATGGCAGCAGAAGTCACACAGTAAGTGTAAGTGTCCAAAGGCAAAAGTCCCCATAAACTTTCCAGTGGAAACTTTTGAATGTAAAAGGGTCTTTCACATCTTCATGCTGAGGAGTAAAATAGAGTTGGTGTCCAATGGGATTTACCAGATAGGAGAAAAAAAAAACCCCAAACCAACCACCATACATTCTGGAAAAATATAGCTGTTTAATGAAAGCTTCTCACCTTTTTGCTGTCAGAAGCATGACTTCTGGATTTGATTTTGAACATGTTAAGCTGTTTTAATTACCTGAAAATATTGAGGGGTGTAATTATTGAAGTTTTGATGGTGATTCTGCCTTTGTGCAGAAGTTTGACTGCTGTCTTTTCAACATTTGATGCTTTTCAATATAATACTTGAATTGTCTGTGAAATAAATGCATGTAATAAAACACAGACTTGTAATTACTCAGATGCATATGTGTATCTCCAGGTTGGCCATATTCGTGCAGAGCGGGACATTCTAGTGGAGGCAGACAGTTTGTGGGTTGTGAAAATGTTCTATAGTTTTCAGGACAAGTTAAACCTCTACCTTATCATGGAGTTCCTGCCTGGAGGTAACTACCTGGAATCAAAAGGCTGCTTTCCTTTTGTTTGTGGGTTTCTAACTTAATTACAAATGTCTGGGATGAGAATGTATGTGGTTACTATACAGTGGTGTTTGTACTGAGCGTGACTTTGTGAGGAAACAAGTCATTGTGAAGCTTTCTGCTTTTAGGAGTTAGGGTACTGAGGTTTTTGGGTCAGACTGAGGTTATCTGCTTGGGTCTTCTATCTGCAGATGTTTGAAACTTGGCCCTAGTGTTCTGCTCGTTCTTATCCTTACTGTGCACTGGCTACCTATAGATCCATAACATAACCAGCTTTTGATTTTCTAACCTTTTGTTTTTGCTGGCTTGCAGCAAGAGTAACTCTTAAGGTGCTTTTGTCAGAGGTTGATGGTGTTTGTCCTTGAATGATAATGCTGCTGTAATTCACTTAAAGTTGTACTGAAAGCCTGTAATATATGTGACTAATGAAACCACAAGAATGCTTTCTGAGATGACACTGCACAAATGCAATCTGTTTTTTGTAACAGCTCTGTAGCTGAAAGTATCTATTTTAATCTGTGATTCAGATGTGTAGTCAAGAGTGGCAGTCCATAGCTGAGTCTCGTTTAGGGATGCTTCTATACTGCTATCTCATCTTTATGCTATTTAGCTGTCTCAGTTTAATGCAACTACAGTACAAGCCTTTCCACATATAGTGATACAAGGGAAAATAAAAGTTTGTCACAGAGGTGCTGGGGAACAGTATTATTTTATACAAAATCAGTTCAGATTTCCCGAGGTTTTAAATAGCTTAGCTCTTTTCTTTCTAAATGTCTTCAAAATTAGTGAGAGTGAAGTTTGTGCGCTCACTTGTTCACCTTTGATATTTGTGGGGGGGGCTTCTAGGTGATATGATGACACTGTTGATGAAAAAAGACACTCTAACAGAAGAAGAGACACAGTTCTATATAGCTGAGACCGTGCTAGCCATTGATTCTATTCATCAGCTGGGTTTTATCCATCGGGACATAAAACCCGACAACCTTCTTCTGGATAGCAAGGTATGTACTGACCGCTGGCCAGTGGCCGGGTGAACAGGGGTGTGGTAGATCTGGTCATTTTTAATACTGACTGAGCTACTGGGACATTGGTGAAAGAAGATGGTGCTGCTTTCTCAGCCTTGTTCCTTCTAGCTTTGGGGATATCTGCCATGTTGCTGGGGCAGAAAAAAGAGGCCAAGACAGACCCCTCCTCCATACCTCACTTAGGAGCAATTCTGACAGTTGTTTAAGCTATTTTTGGTTATTTCAGTTGCAGTTTAAAACACAGTTTCAGTTCTCCCCTCTTAGTCAAAGATGTTTCCTTTTGGTCACGCATCTGTTATGCTCACACTTGCGAACTATTGGGTAGATGATCAAATCAAACAGGAAAAATGTAGCTGTTCCATTAGCGAGACTGAAAATGGAGATGGTATATCCCTCGGAATCGGGACGTCTTTCTGAAGGCTGGCCAGGCTACCGATTGCTTCGAGGTGTTATTGCAGGGAGTTTGCAGAAAGCTTGATTGTTTCACTGTCCTCCTATTGCTCGCTACATGCTTGCTTTTAAAATTTAGCTTGTTTGGAAAAAGTTTGCCAGCAGTAAATAATTATACTTTATTACTAGTCAGCTAATAATGCAGTGTGGGAATTACTGATGTGATTCAGTACGTCTGCATCTAGATGTAGACAACTTCAGGACTTTGAAAAGGATGTACATTTTGGATCTAAAAATTGCACTTAGTCAGTGTGGTCGCACGTTACATGCTAGGACAGATCCGATCACTGAATTTAAGGTGTTTTTTCTTATCTGTTGGAGTCAATGCACAATCCAGGGACTACAGCTCCCTCTGGAGATGTTTGCTTTCACTCTGAAGCAGACAGGAGCTTGCAGGAGCAGAGGTTTCTTTAAGTAAATAGCTACTGGGCTTTCTCTCTGTAGTAGTGCTGAAAGTATTAATAGCTTGATTCTATGTTTACATCCAGTCTTAGGCTAAAACAAGGAATGCAAAAAGAGTGCATCTATTTATTATACAAAATAAAAGGAGGGGAAGAAGTAGAAAAGTTTATTTGCTCTGATAATGTCTTGTACTCTGGTGTTGGGTTTTTTTGTTTGTTTTTGTTTGTTTCTAGGGCCACGTGAAACTCTCAGATTTTGGTCTGTGTACTGGACTAAAGAAAGCTCACAGAACAGAATTTTATAGAAACTTGAACCATAGTCTTCCTAGTGACTTCAGTAAGTTATTTGGGTTCAGAAGGGTATCTGCATACTTGCTCTCGGTGCCTGACATAACTCGTTTCAGTGTGAGGGTAGAAAGCCACAGTGGGGGTTTAATCATCAACATTGTATCTTGAGGTGTAATTTTGATTTTTCTGTAAAACATCTTAATACTTACAGTTACTGTAATGTACAAAACGATTTTCATTTCCAGAAGTTTGTCTTTGCAGTAGACTCCGCTGTAGCCCTTCTTTGCATGTGTAATAAACCTCGAATGAAAACTCAGTGTGACTTGGTAGATGCTAGCTGTATCGTGTTAGTTAAATTAATCAGTGAGCACATGGTCTCTTTGAATATTCGGTAATTTTCTCAAGGGGAATAAGTGATCATGGAGTTAGAAAACCCCTGAAAGCAGGGATCACTAATGAATGGCTCTGTCACATTTTATCAGTATTACATAGGTTGGGACGTGGCTGATGGTTTAGGATCCTGAGGGATGTGTTTTCTGCAGCCATCTGTACCGGTGGGAGAGGTTACATCCCCTGCTTGGCTCTCGGCCGCCCGCTGCTGCTGCCACCCCCCGGATCCGCCGCTCAGCCGCCCCTTGGGTTGTGCCAGCCGAGCTGAGGGGGGCGAGGCGCAGGCAGGGTAATTAGTTCATCTCTGCTGATGTGGCTTATCCTCGGTGAGCTGAATTAAGGTGCGCTTCCACAAGTAGCTCCGGCTTCACCGTGGTGGTAAACCTGGGCCGTAGGGGCCAGTGATGAGCACCTGGGCACTGTAACCTCTTCCCAGGACAGCTGAACACGAAGGGGGCTGTCTGTTCAGGCCCTGGCTACCTTTTCTGTTGCTCTAAAGGAGGTTTGGGGGTAAAAATGGATGTTGAGTGGCCAGTAGAATTCAGTCACGTATATCCAAATCTCCTTTAGCTTTCCAGAACATGAATTCCAAAAGGAAAGCAGAGACTTGGAAGAGAAACAGACGGCAGCTGGTAAGCACGTTTCACCTGCTTGGAAATGTTCTCTGCTGAGCTGTTGCATTCACATGGCACACGTATATAAATGCCAGGCATTAATCCATTTCAGAGTTCTGAACAGTGCTGAAATAAAAAGATTTGTGCTTTTTCTTTTAAAAAGAGGAATAACTCTAGCTTGCCCTTCATCCATCTGCTGAACAGCTGGTGACGTATGTGCCTGAGACAGCACTGCCATCATTACTTCCATTGCTATCTGATGCCTCCCAGCTAAAACCAAAACAGTTCTTGCCACTTTCAATATAACAAGGGCTAGTGACCCATTCCAAGGTGTACACAGACAGTGGTACCTTCCCCCATTTCCTTCATGGTATTTTAAGACTCTTTCACATGTTGATTTTGTCTCTACATACCTTGAAATAAAGGCTTTAAACAACTTTGCAAAAGGATCTTAGAGACAATCTGGTGTGTTCCTCAAAATAACTGGTGTTGCATAAGTTCCCACTTCCATATCAGGCAGTTTTCTCTAAAGATACATAACTGATGGTATTTGTTCCAGGCTTTTTCTACCGTGGGTACTCCAGATTACATTGCCCCTGAAGTTTTCATGCAGACTGGATACAACAAGCTTTGTGACTGGTGGTCACTTGGCGTCATCATGTACGAGATGTTGATCGGTAAGAAACTGGCAGTGTGCAAGGTTTAAGCAGGAACTGTGGTGTAGGACATCAGCTGTATTTATGTGCTTGGGGTTAGGTTCTCAAAGCATCCACTCCCTGCCTGGTTTGAGAGGTGTGTTCTGGTGCAGTGTAGACTTCAGTAACTACAGGATTTTTGCTTTATACAAGATTGTATTTTTCGTTCTTTTCAGGTTATCCACCGTTCTGTTCTGAGACTCCTCAAGAAACATATAAGAAAGTAATGAATTGGAAAGAGACTCTGACGTTTCCTCCAGAAGTTCCAATATCCGATAAAGCAAAGGATCTTATTTTAAGGTGCCAGCCATATGGTTTGCCAGTTAATATCATACTTGCAAACTGTCCTGTGTATCTCTCCTAGCTTGCTTCACATGAAAAAAAAAACCCTGATGCTTGTGACAGCTACATATTCTGTTATGCACATGCATCAAGTGCTGAACTCTCTAGTCAAATACATTTGTCTCAGAGGTCATTTGGTGGAGCCCTGACAGAACTATGCTGAAAAGGAGCTCCCACGTAAGTGCTGCTAGTCTGGCAAAATACAAATGTTTCTGCTTTTTATTTTGTCTGAGCTTCCTGGGGAAGCAGCTTAATCTTTTTGCCAGAGCTGGCTTCTTACAATAGCAGTGGCTTTGATGTTGTATGCACTGGAGCATACAAATGCATCCCAGTGCATGCTGACTCTTGCTCTTTCATTTATATTTTCAATCACTTATCTATTCTCAGGACAGAAATATAAATGTCTAGCTTTTTAGGCTTTTTATGTTCTCCTGCTCTACACTGGTCCTCAAATAGAAAGGGCACATTATCTTGTTGTGAAAGAATACCACATCTTAATTATAGCATTTGACATGACATTCCTAAGCATAGCTTTGTGTGCTGGCTTTGCAGTGGGAGTTCTTAACCTTCTCCATTTATATGTTAAGCAACCGTAGTAGTATCAGTTCAGAAAGCCATTCCACTTCTGCATGGAATGCTTTCGTTTTCATTCTTCCTTCATTTTCATTCTTCCTTCCATCCCAGATTTTGCTGTGAATGGGAGCACAGAATTGGTGCATCTGGTGTGGAGGAAATAAAGAGTAACCCATTCTTTGAAGGGGTTGATTGGGAGCATATCAGGTAAGATGCTTTGCAGAAAAGCAAGCTGCTCTTCTCTGTGTACTGCTTAAAGGTAGTCCTGTTCAACAGAAGGGAGCAGCTTGACTGGCATTTACCACATCAGTGTGTGGGCAGAGTATTTTGTTCCTTATCTGAAGCTTGCTAAGGTTTGGGTACCTTCAGTCTTTAATACTGTTAAGAAATGGAAAGTGGCTGAATCCTGCTTTCGTCTGCCTTTGAAATAATGCTGAAACTGCTCTTCTTGGCAGAGAGAGACCTGCTGCAATTTCAATAGAAATTAAAAGCATTGATGATACCTCAAACTTTGACGAATTCCCAGAATCTGATATCCTTAAACCAACAGGTAAATGCTTTGATTCTGCATGTAGACAATCCTTCCTCTTCTCCAGCAGAATAATGTAACTTCTCTGTTAATCAGAGAAAGGATCGTACTAGATGCTAGGGGGTTCTTTAATCATGATCAAATGGTCATCTAGTAGGCTTGTGGTGCAGGGGTGTGCAAGCTCTAGTTTGGGTTTCAGGAGATGGGATGCAGACTTGAAAGTGATGCCGGAGCTGTCTGAGAAAGGGCATCTCTGAGAGGCAGCAGAGCTCCCAGCAAGTTCAAATCTCAGCAGGGCCTGTGAGCCCAACGCCGGGAGTACCCCTTGGCACTGGCTAGTTCTTGCTAGAGTGTCTAACGCTTCGTGGAGAGGGTGGGACAGAAGGGGGCAATATGTTTGGGTGTAAATCTCTAAAGGATCTGTGTTTATGTGTCAAAACATAGTGACACGTTTGCTCTGTGTGTTTAAAAAAAAAAAAAAAAAGGTTACAGCAGTTCTTGACTGGGGCTGAAGAATGAAGCTGAATGCTTAGATTTATATTTCTTTCTTTAGAAGCATTCTCCCCTGCTCCACATCCAAGGTTTTGTACGAAAATAAACTTTGCAGACATCAAAGGGTAATTTTATTTTGTTATGTCTTACTAGTGGCAACAAGCAACCATCCAGAGACTGACTACAAGAACAAAGACTGGGTTTTTATCAATTACACCTACAAGCGTTTTGAAGGTCTGACAGCCCGAGGAGCAATACCATCCTATATGAAAGCAGGAAAGTAATAAATCTTTACCTGGGACGACTTCTGAGCTGTGGAATTCTGTTCCTGTACTTTGGGTTTATACCCATAAAAGAACTTTTTCTTTTCTTAAAGAAAACTTGAGGGCTGTCAACTCTTGGAGAAGACTTCAGGACCCTGTTTCGTTACACACTCTGGTTGTTACTGAGGATTTTTTCTTTTTGCGCCATTGAAAAATTCCACAAAATGTTTGCGTCATCTCTGCTGCAAGCATGTTTTGCTGCTTCAGGAACAAGAGTTTCAGTTTTCTTCTTAAATTCTTTGCCAGATTGTACAGTCTAGCAGGAGATGAGAGCAAGCCTTCACTTTGACGTTGCAAAGCACGTGATGTTTATAGGGACTGTTCTGCCAGTCCTGCATTAAGTGACAAACTCAATCTGCCAACTCTGCCAGCGCTGTGCTCCCAGTGGCTAAGGACTTCAGTACAGAGGAAACAAAGCAATAATTAAAGCTTGAGATAGACAACTCTCCAGTGAGCTATCTAGTAGAAGGACACAACTCGTATTGCCTTAACCTTAGTTTGTAGTGCTGTTTTTTATAATGCTACTTGGAAGCCCCTTTAATAGCATTTCTCAACTCTGTTACAGTGGCCTCCAGTTGCAGTGCACTTTACTTTTGGTACTAAGACAGTGACCCTCAAGCCATTTAATATTTTGTTTCTAAATTTTTTTTTTTCTTTTTTCCTAGACAGTGATAAGAGAAACGGGCCACTTCTTCCACCAAGCGCCAAGTTCTCAGTGGCTGTATGAAAGGCTGGATCTACAAACAATGCAGATAAAAACCACAGCTGGTAACACAAGTTAATCTGAAATTAGGGCAGAGAGGGAGGGAAATTCATTTAACCTGATCCTTGGTGGACACCTTGTGTACAGCTGGGTCAGCCCTGAGGCTTCCCGGTCCTGCTGCTGCCATCTTTTGGCCACTTTTAATATTTGCTGCATGTTCATCGGTTTAAAGACAAAAACCATCTCAGGGCTGGACCATCTGTCCCTGTAGTCTTCCAAAACAGACAGTGCCTCGTGGGGTCACTTTTGGGGCAGCGGAACCCACCATGTCCACACTTTGATTATTGCCTAGTGTAATTTATAAAAATACATTCAGTTACGATGAAGGCTGCTCTCCAGGAGAGCCCCAAAGTGCCTTTCCTTGCCTAAGCATCTCTCGGAGCATGGCTGCATTTTGGGAAGGAGGATTCAGCCTCACCTGAGCTCTTGCTAATTCCTTTTTTTTATAAGCATGAGCTCCACTTTGCACCTGTTTTGTAGTTAACTCTGCACTTTCAGGGGCAGGTGGTGTTAACCTTGGGCCTGCCTGGGTCCAGTCTACAATTTGCAATTTTTTTTTTTTTCTTTAAATTGAATGAGGTTTCTAAAGATATGTATCAATTTGAACTGTCTTGGATTCTTGCAAACTTCTATTGGTGCTGAACACTAACTGCCTAGCACAGACAAAACCCTAGCAGTTTAGAAACAAAGCTAGAGCAGTGTTTCAAAGTAAAAGGAAGGCTTTCAGGTATATTTAGTCATAACTTTCTAGATTAGGAAATGAAAGAAAATGGGTTTGTAGTGAAACTTTTTTTAATAGGTGCTTTTAGGGAATTTTTACTTGGATGTCTTTTGAATTGAGTGCCATCATGAAGGACTGATTGGGGTGTCAAAAGTACTGTTTATAGCTAAAATTGGGTGATAACTCGTTAGCATCCTTTCCCTGATCACCCCTTGTGCATTTTATATGTGTCCTAGGAGTTCAATGAATTGCCATAAGCAGTTTAGATACCAGTTGGATCCTACAAAGCTGAAATGCAAAACTAGCCTTAATTAGAAGTACCAGGATCACTGTAGTCAGTAGGGCTTACGCAGATGAATAAGGGCTAACTGAAGTGATGTTTTATAGGATCAGGCTTTTTATCAACTAGTCAGCAATATCACCTTCTGCTCCTTTTTTATGAAGGACTGATACAAACTTCTCAAATTGCTCCATCTCCTTATCCTGCAGTTTATTCTAGCCATTTGAAAATGTTGCCTTATAAACTATTGGAAAACTTAGAGGTATTAATATCAAAACATTTTTTTTTAAATTCCTAACAGCTTAGTTACTGCCTTAAAATAAATAAATAAAAAAAACCATCAAGAGCTGCTGTGGATTAGGAATAAATGATTTTGACATAGTAGCTGCGTTATGAGCCCTTTACTAAAAGGGACTGGTGTTTTTATTTATAAATACCAAAGATGAAGCTAAACAATTATAAGTTGTGTTATCTTGCTGTGAAAAAAACCCCTATATAGTAATATGTATTGTGCATTTTTAGTGCATGTGTTTTAAAGTCTTCTGAAACCTCAGATTGTTCACTTCGAGTTAAAGGTGAAGTTTTTCAAAGGCAGAAGGAGCAGTTGGGTACCTCACTCCTCTTCCTTCAGTAGAAGTTGTGTGTCTTTGGTTAAGTCCTCTTGGACACACCTTTCCAGCGGTTGCATTGGAAGCCTGCTTCCTATTACAGTTGTTCACTAATACTAGGAAAACAAAGTACAGTGTCTTCTTTCCAGGATCCATACTTCACTGCTAACAGTTTAAGACTTTTTGTATGCCGGTTCCATCTCCCATGTCAGCCAAACATTTTTCTTAGCTGCTGGCTTGTGTATTGAGGTTGGATGTAGCTTTTAGCTCTTTTTTTTTTTTAAGTTGCAAGCAGTTGCTGGACTTCCAGGAGTAATTCCAATTTGCATTTCCAATGGATCTGAACATGAATTATGTTGCCAGTTCATCTCTGTATCATGCCTAGCACAAAACTGCACTAAGTGTTTCTTATCACTGTGCCCTGACTCTGCCTTAACCTGTAAGCTGAAAAAGTGTTCTGTAAATATTTAAAAGCTGTTACTAAATTGCACTGTAAAATTTGGCAGGTGTATTTGTGTGTTGCTGAGGGAGCCAACTTTTTATGGAATGATCTTTGCATTGTGTTGTGTAAATAAAATCCTCTTAGTAAACACATTTTTACTAGCATGTTTTGTTTTTACAAACTGGAATCTGTCAGGTTCATTTTTTTCAGACTCATTTTAGAATCAATTGCTTGGGTAGAAGAATGCACTGGTAACTCAGGTGCTGGACTGTGCTTCTAAAAGGTGCACAGCAGACAAGAAGAGATGTACACCCTATTAAAGGTGAAAGACAGTGCTGATCTTTAGAAGAATTAAACCTTTCTGGCAGGGTGTGCCTGGCCTCCTAGCAAGGGTGGATGACCCTGGCCTGGCTGAGGAATCTGTATTGTGTAACTGTCACTTCAGTTGACCAACTTCAAGACAAGTTGGTTTTAATCTTTTTCTGTTTTTAAAAGAGCAGTGAGAAAGTGGCATTAGAAGCAAAGCTATGACCCTTCATTTTTTTACTACCAGGTTATAGCATGCCAAAATCAACCTGCAGTTCTTATTTCACAGCTTTAGATTTGTGACAGCTCCACTAGGGAGTACAAGTTTCTGTTATCACTTTAATGGAATTACTGAATTCCACCTTGTCCAACCTCTTAACACCTTTCCCAAGCTTCATGATGAAAACCCCTGAAATACATCCAACACTGAAGATAGAAATAAAAGCCAGACCTGTTCCAAAGCTGTTTTCTTCTAAAGTAGGTATAAGCAGAGAGCATCGTTCACAGCATGCTAACCAAAAATAGCACCAGGGCCTGTTAGAGATGCTGCACAGTTTGTGGGTTGTGTGGCCTCATACCTGTACTATGTGCTGCTTTTGGAACATCACTGCAATGAATTGGTAAACTCTGAGGTCCTTTCAGCATAAATGTTTGTAACACTTCTGTGCAGCTGCTGCACAGGGTCCCTGCCAAATCAACCAGGCTCTGTCTGATGCACAAAGCCTTTGGGGTATCAAGCCACACTTACTTTATGAAGCAAGGAAAGAAAACCACCCAGGAGTTCCTGCCCATTCTTCTATTCCACATTTAAAACAATTCTTGAAAGAGCCAAACAAGCCATATATAATTTATACTTTAATACAGAAAAGAAACCATACATCTGTAGTTCATACACACCACAGGTAACACTTCAGTATATCTAGAATAAGACAAAACTTGACGTTGTACCTGAAGTAGGTGACCATGACAGAAGGAGGACAAGCAAACGCATATTTCTTCAATTTGATTTCGTGTTCCAGTGGAACTCGCTCTACTAAAAAAAGTAAAATCCAAAATTCATCTTTAATTACTTGGGAAAGCCAATATACTACAGCAGGCTTCCTGGAGTGGTAAAAGCTGCATGGATATCCTGGAAGCTGGATACATCCATCCATCCCTCCCATGCTGAACGTCCAGTTGATTACAGAGTACCAGCAAGCTCCTACGAGGCACCAACAGTCTTTAACCCTCAGCAGCCGCTGGCTGCAGTTAAGTGCCCGAGGCCACCACTGCTAATGAACTGGCTGAAGCCTTCAAGAGGCCTAGCTAACAGCCAGCTCAGGGGCAGGCACTGGTGGGGTCTGGTTTGGCTGAATATGGTACTTGGCTGTCAGATCCCGTGAGGTGCCCTCGGTGTCAGATGCTCGGCCTTTGGTGCCCTGACAGTCCTGCGGGGTAGCGCCCAACACCGCACACGCTGCAGGTCCTAAGAGCAGGACGTGTAAACTCCAACTCCCAAGTCAGCTGGTCAATACCAATACACATTTACTTAAAACTTACACTGCTGTAAAAATAAATACACATTAAAAAAAGATATCCGTAGGGCCTGAGGGCAAGCCTCATCATTGCTGGGGGGACAGTCTCATCAGTGCCTTTGCATGATTTGTGGGAACAGCTCGTTACCAAGGCAGGTAATGGGTTTGGTCTGGCCCTTAGCTGGAAGGTTAATGGTCCATATGTCTTCCTTTCTCTACTACAAAAATAGAAATTAATCTAGAGCAATAAAGGAAAGTGATTGCACACCACCTCTGCGCAGAATACTGAAGGACACTTCTCTATACTGACACACAGGGAGGATTTTTCAAAAGCAGTCAGGTGGACCTGGGCAGCTCAGGAGATCCTGAAGCACTCTTGGAAATCTTCCCATAGGCACTTACAAAAATAAGAAATCTATTTGCTGCACTTAGGAAAGGAGCCAAGAACAGAAAAACTGCAAAGAATAGAACCTGTATCCATAAAAATAGGAACTAAATATATCAGCAAGTATATGCCTTGGCAGAGATTTTGTTACTCGTAACTAAAATGACACTCATAAACCTTCAGGAAATTTTGTGCTTGATAGTGTCACCTTACTTACCCTGAAAAAAACAACCATCCTTAGCAGCAAACAGTAACAGTAATCTCCAATGCTAAGTCTACCAGACAGATGGAGAATAATAAAAATTTGCTTGATGATGGAACCCTGACAACAAAGGATTAAACCTTCTAGGGGCAGACTGATATGTACCTTTATTTTGCCAAGTATGACCAGGTAACTCAATGCATAAGTGGTACAAGTTTCAACAGCAGTCAACTGCAAGAGCAGAACTGATCAGAACTTAACGACACTGCAAGGGAGATCTCTCCCTTTCTTTCTGAAGGGGTTTCAGCTTTCCTTTGCACCAGCACCATGTTTAAGTACTCCACTTTGGGTACTTAAAAACTCTACACAGCCATCAGGAATGATGGCTTCGTAAGGCAGGCCCGTTCTGGTTGATGTGCAGCTCGGCTGTGGCAGTACTGAGCTCACTCTGAGCTAATCAGGGGGTTAAGCAAACCTACAGGTAACCACGCTGCAAGAACAGGACAAGCCAGGCTCTAACACAACTGAGCTAAACCAGCCCGGAGTGTGTTTATACAAGTCACAGCTTTGTTGGCCCTGAATCCAAAACGAACAGAGCCTTAACCACAGACGAGGATAATATATTCAGAGCAGCAAAGGAAAGTTGTTCCCAGGTACATGTATTTTTTCTCTACTGAAGGCTGGTTTACTACTGATACTTCTCACCTGCCTGACGGGAAAATGGTCCAGTCAGTTCCAAACTGGGAAGAAAGCAGCTGGCCTTTTAAAGCTGCAACAGTAGAGTGCTCTGTGGAGAGTCTACAGGAATTTTGACTGACTAAGGTTGATGAGACCAAGGATTTTACTCAGGTAGTAAACTGTCTGTACTTGGAGCATCTCCGCTGGCTTTTTTGTCTTAGCAGGGGGATGGAAGAGACAACTGAAAGTCTTTAGGGTGCACAGTCACCTCCAGAAAGCTTCTTTCATCTACTAGGCTACTAAACAGATTTACTTTGTTGGTAAAATATCAACTAGAGTCTCTTCTTTTTTGCCTTTTCCTTCAACGTGATCTACTCATTCTACTGAACGTAACAGACAACATCCCTGAAAACAGTAATTCCACCTTATGAAGAAATATATATGGGAAATTCCTGTGAACAGGCAAATGCTTCCTATTGAACTAGTTCATCCTTCCCTAGAACAGCAGTACAACGTGCTGGATGCAAAGCCAGGTGGCAGTGTAAACAGATTCCTCCACACTCAGGATTTTGCTGTCATTCTTCCACACTCAGTATTTTGCTGTCACAACTGTGCTACATTTCTGCTGGTTGATGAAAGAGTATCATCTGTCCTGCTTTGATGTTCGGTCCTTTGTAACCGATTATCACAAAAGCAAAGCTAAGTGCCTAACGGTAAAAGAAAGCTTTGTCTTGACAGGCCCAGAATTTCCTCTGATGTCAAACAAGATGTTCCTTAATACTTCTGCTTCTCCTTTAGAAGTTTAGGTAAAATATTCACCCACCATTCTGGAAGCCTTTGTAGCAGAAGCAAACAGCATAATTTCTTTTTGTTTGAGGAGACATTGCTTTTGATTGCACAATTAAGACTATGGAGTGTGGCTCTTTATTAACATGCTTGAAACATGACAATGTAGTAAGAGCATCAACGAGGATAAAGCACCTTGCAGGAGTCTGTGTTCTATCACTTGGGATGAAACTATGCTGAGATGTTCCCACATCAAGCAGGACTATCTACCCTGAGCCACAACTAATCTGGTAGATCATTAACAGCCATTTGGGAGAACGGTGCGTTTAGCCTGTCGAGTTCATCTACTTGTGGAGGGTGATGCATTATAACCTCATGGTCTTCTGAAACGTCATCCCCCACAGTGACGAGGTTTGTTAGAGATTTGCTCCGAACACACTGGAAATCAACGTGACGGCTTTTGCCCTCTTCCTTTTCCCATGACATCTGGATGAATGGCCGTTGAACGTAGTTGTATATCACTTCTGACCGGCCACCGGGCCTCCTCTTCACCTTCTCTTTACAGGTGGGATAGCCTGAAAACACAGACAGCCAGTCAGCTGCACTACACACCTCTGACTTGCACAAAGGGACAACAGGATCCCAGAAGAACAGTCAGGTAGGAGTGACTACGGGGTCGGGGGGACTTAGCAGACAAATGCTCACATTCCACATTTACCATTATTGGCTTGCAAAAGACTGTTCTCTTTTCCCCTGAAAAGAGGGTGAAGCATTGTGTGTAGTCATACAGTCAATGGCTGCACAGATTAGCCATTTTGTGAGCAAATATAACTACTATAACAATAAGACAGTCTCCCAGGACAGAGCACAACATTCTCTAAGCTCCTTAAGGGAATGCTTGGATCAGCAGACAGAAGCATCTGACTCCTGTTTACTTGATCATAAAGAGACAAGGCTTGCTGGTACATGCCACGTGTCTCACTTTCCTTTAACTTTTAAGCCTCCTGGCCAATTTCAGTGTAACACAACAGAGGTGAAGGAACATGCCCAGCTTCTACTAGTTACATGAAAATAAATGCTTACTAAAACAGAGCAAAACAGGAAATGCCTAGAGTCAAGAGGAAACCAGGCTTTACCGACCGTGGAGCCACCTGTTTTAGAATTTCCTTTGTTGAAAAAGTATTTTACCTTCAATGCCAATGCGAATATTTTTCAGGCCCCGTTCCTTTAATACAGCTTTTGCAACATCGCGGTTCTCAATGTACTTGAAGAATCTGTACAACTTGGAGCTGTAAAGGACTTGAGAAATAAAAAGGGTGATTAGAATCCACAAGGAGGGACCTGCTCCCCATTTTGACATGTTCAGCTGTGGGGAGGTGCCAAACCCAGGTCTGGTTTCCAAGAACTACTTCAGGTGTCTGCTCTCATCACTGGGGTTAGCTGCACTTCCTTGGTGAGAGGGTAGTGATACACATTAGAGTCTGGCTAGAATGGGTGGTGATGGGTGTGTAAAGCAGAACATGCACCCACTAGGAAGGCAGGAAAAGGCTGAGGGGGAGGCAGCAAACAAAAGGAAAAGATGCAGTGCACGCTGTCAGTACCAACACAGGCAGCCAGACCAGAGCTCTAACCAGCCAGGTATCTTGGCTCAGTTCAGAAGGAATGTACAGCACAGGATTCTGCGTGCCAGCATCTCCTCCTGGAGGAAGGCTGCTGTGTGGGCAACGGGTCCTTTCCTAGTGGCCAGATGTCTGGGTGTGTGCTGAACACAAAGCTGGGAGCCCCAGTGCAGAGCCCTTACTTTGCGAGTACTCCTCTCCCATCGGAGGTGGATGATCTTCATCCCAGTCCACAGTGTCTTCATCTGTCAGCACCACAATATGGCATTCACGTTCTCCTTTCCTGGCACTATCCACCATTATAGGCAGAATCAGCTCCTCCAGGTAGCTATCAAACTGCTTGTGAGCACCATCATTGGAGAGCTCATGTAACAGAGCACCTAAGGAGACATACATCGCAGGATGAGCTTTTTTGCACAGTATGAAAATATGTCTACATTTTCCAGATACATTCAAGAGCACAGCCCACATTTTTCTTCAGACAAACTCCTTAACATATGTTCAGATGAATCAATAGTCTCCAGCTCCAGAATTGGCAAAATCAGATATGTGAGACTGCATTTCAAATGGGATGCAGATTACACTGCAGAACCATTACATTACCATTAAAAAACACCAAGGTCCAATCAATACAGTGAAAAAGTAATAGACTGAATAATTAATTCATTACGATATTTTACTTAAAATTCCAGCAACAACCTCTGTCCTTGAAAGCACATTTTCTGCCTTCTCTGTGATCACTCATCAGAGGACAGGGCAGGAAATTCCACCCACAGTCTGTGCGATACCATATACCTCATTTCAGTATAATGCTTTTCACAGATTTGCCTCTGATAAAAGTACTTTTTTGCCAGCATACCCACAAAAAAGCTGCTCCCTTCATGACTAGGAACTCTCTACTACTTTCCAGCTTTGGTATCTTTGTTTCCTGCTCTGCCCATCATCCTTTAGCTTAAATTATTCACAATTCTCTGGTACATTAGATAGGAGTTATAACCCTGCTTTTAGCTTTCATTTTGTTTGGCTGTAAGAGCAAGCTCTTTTTCTCAGCCTCTGTTACAAGAGAAGACTAGAATTTTTACAATTTCAATTTGCTTTTTTTGAGCAAGGTGTCTTCATTTTGCAGGATTCAATCATTTCACTTTAGATTGATGCAGCAAAAAAGGAAGCTGTTTAAACGCAATGCATACATGAGTCCTAGCGGAGTCCACACCTTCATGCTTAAATTAAAGCACACAATTAAGAGCTGCACTGAATCGGGATCAGAGTGCTCAACACCATGCAGATGATCTTTTAGGAGCTGGTTTCTCTCCATACTTACTTAAATCTTGACATTTGATTGTGTTGAAATCAAAGTTTATGCAGAGGTAATCACATGTGTCTCGAAGGTCTGGGATGGAAATCCCATCAGGGCAGTTAATGACTCCAGTTTTGTAATAATCCTGCAAAAGAGAGGACAGGTTTTGGAGAGAAAAATTAAGAATACCTTGGACTCTGATAATTTTTAACTAGCTTGCTTTAATTAGTTTAATTTCTTTGTTTTGTTAACAAACATTTGAGAGTTACAGAGGCTATATATAGCTGTGTGAACAGGAAAACCAGCCCTGCTTGTCCGAGAAATTACGTCTCTCTGCAGATCCTCTTGGGTCTGATAAACGGTGAGCTCCAGTTAAAACTTTTCCCATGGCATAGGCTTTCATAACATCTCATATGCAATATGCATTTATATGCAACCATAAGGTCAGGACACAGCTCAGGAACTACAATGGCATGACACAAGAAATGTAAAAGGCAACATGAACAAATATGTGAAATGTTGACTCATACTAAAGTCTACTATAATTTCTTTTTTAAAAATCCCAATACAAGACAGTAATAAAAGAGTATGTCCCAAGGGGTGTGCAGATGCCTGGGAGATGGCTCAGTTCCGCACATGTGACAAACAGATTGGCTTTTTTTCAGTCTGCAAACATCTCCTTACCAGCACAGTCCGGAACACAGCTGAACTAATTCCTTCTGCGATTTCATATTCTCCCTTTTCATTTGGCCTGGTGAAATTATATTCTCTTCCTGGTCCAAACATTCTGAACGGATAAAAATCTATGTAAGTGCACAAATATATTTAAATGCATTCATTCTAGAGACCAATAGGTGCACTGAGGTTAGACAAAACCAGCAGTGACACATATATACAGTAACTTGAAACCTATACTCAAGTCTCTTGCATAGTAAATAAGCACAAGAGCTCCCTCAGCTACGTCCTCCTATAGCTGGACTCTGTCACTACAGCTACTGCATTGTATGGAACAAGACACAGCTCAAAGGAACAGATCATTCAGCCCTGGGTCAGAAAATACCCTGGCAATAAAGCCCTTTCACAGAGGCTGTGCAAGGTAACTGCTGCATGCCTTGTGACCCCCTGTCTTACACACTGACCTGCGCAAGGGTCAGTAACCCAACAGAACCTGTCTCCCTGTGGTCAGAGATGGGTGGATGCGCTGGCAATACAGAAAATGAGTGCTTCTTGTTGCATCCATAGGCTCCAACCTTTAGGCTGTGTTACAGGGAGCTGAGTAACTTTTCAGTAACTTTCTCTCTCTTTCAGGAGAGTATCAAAAGATAACAGCAGGAGGGGGATGGAGCATTATCATTTTCCTCATTCTGGAAGGGAGGTTATCAGCTGTGAACAGATGTACTACTCACAAACAAGGCAAACACTTGGAGAGAAGGCAAAAGGAGACCGTGTCTAACTAAAAGTGCACATTGTTTGAAGGAAGTGGACCAAAGGGAGAATGTTATCTAGAGAACTACCGACTCTCTCTAAATCTGGTCATGTCTCCCAGGCCTCACTCACAGCCAAGCTGTGAATGAGGTCAACCTTGCTTTGCTTGTGTGTACAGATGAGACTGCAAAACAAACATTGGGTGTTTGTTCCATTTTAGCGGACATTTGACCCCCTTGAGGTATTTTGAAAATACTGGAAATCACCCACCTTCCCAGCATAGTATCAGGGTGAGCAGTGAAAATTTGTGGATTCACTGTAAAGCGAGTGCCATCTACCACAAGTGTCACTTTCTCTGGAGCCACTGTTTGTGAATTGTTGCTTGAAGACAAAGAGCAGCATCCATGGCGTTCCTGGGTATTAAAATATTCTGACTGTCTCTTATTTCCATCTTGGAAATGACAGTTGTGCGTGTCTTCAGGAGCAGACAACATGCTACTGACCTGGGGATTTACTGGATAAGCAGTGTGTCGGCATTCAGAATCTAAACCTGAGACACACAAACAAATATTGCAAGAGTAAGATACAATTTATTGAAAACCATCATTTGATAGTAACGCTTCCTACTGTAATGAGAAAACTGACTCATACAGTAACAAAGGATGTCAATATACATTACAGTCAAGGTAATGTTATCTGACATAAAACTAAACTGCATTTTCAAATTGAGCCAGCAGTTGGATTTTGGATAAAAATTTTTCCAATCAACCATGATGCTTAATACTCCTTGATAAAGCAAGATGGATTCAATGTGTAAAGAGCAGGATCACAGGAATTAAACAAGGCCAGAAATACAGACACAGATTCCTAGCACTGACGATTGCTCTCCCAGGGAAGCTGGAGCAGAAGCACACACCACACCAAAACTAGTTTAAGCCAGCAGTGCTTGATGCCCGGTCCATGGTGGGAACACAGCTCATCAGGACTATCCAGCTACTTTCAGTTAATCTGTTCAGGGACAACCTCAGGAGGAGCTGAAAGCTGGCCAGCCAGGGGATACCCACACGATGATCTTGCCAAGACAGCAAGAACCTAAACTCTGCTCTGGACAGTTGTTCTTCACACCAGCCTGGCAAAGGCAAAGGTACAATACTCCCAAGTGCAAACTGCCTTGGGATACTGGAATTTTTCCAAAACATAACATCCCTCAAAAAAAAAAAAAATCTCCCTTAAAGATTACTACGAGGTAAAGACATTATCCTTACCCTCAGTCCTGGGAACTGCAGCAGGGCTGTAACCTCCTAGCACCACATTACTTTCTTCTGACTCATGAACTGCTACAGTTATGTTTTCCACAGAGCAACTGGACTCCAGATTTCTTGACCAGTCTGTCCCACCAGCACAGTTAACATTCATGCTGGGCCTCCGTGATGTGAGGAGTTGGTTGCGTTTCCTAAGAGAAGAGCTAGGAGAGAAAACAGCAGGTTGTTAGTTTTGGAAGAAACTCCCAAGAAATGAAGCTCAAATCCCTGGATCTGGTACTGCAAGCCAAGTCCCTCAGGCTCAAAAGGCATTTCTTCAGATACTTCACTGGGCTTCAGGGGAAAAAAACCCAGAAGGTTTTAAAGTAACCAGGGGTCTATTTCATTTATAAACCTTTGCTTTTTTAAAAGTAAGTCTAAAGCCGCTGATGTCTTTAGATCACGCATGTGTTCCTAGCAACTGCCCGACTCCCAGGTCACTAGAGCCCTTTAAAAATATTTACATATCTCTCGATTCCCAGCACTGGCAACAGGAGCTCTGTAACATGGCAATAGCACGACATACATCATCCTCCCAGGTAACAGCTCAGGCACTGCCTCTTGACCACTCCGAGGTTTGATTTGGAGGTTCCCTACCCCCGGTCATTGTGGGTTTGCTTGTTGGTTTCTCCCCTCTCTTTCTCGATTTATCCCCCTCCTGTCATATAGTGCTCACCCCATTATTTAACCCAGCACAGTCCTACAACAAATACCCATATCACATAGCATAGCCATGACTGCAGCAGCCTTGCATCTACTGCACCCTGGCTCAGTCTGACACATACAATGCTTTAATCAGTGCCATTCAAATCTTAAATGTTCTTTCAACATATGCACAGAGACATCTTCCATTTTTGCTATTTGGCGATTTCACTCAAGTGAAATTTTTCTTCCCTGTTCCTGTCCTTAAGATCCACCTCACTCACCCTTCTGTATCTCTTAGCAGATCTCTTTTGCTGTTTGTTTCCCTCATTCTCTCTTTGGCATGTATTTTGTCCTGCTATTGCCTTGGACAAGAAACAGCTCTCCTTTCTTGGCCTGAAGCATTTTCTTTTCGCTCTCTCAAACATAAAACACCAATTTCCTCGTTAATGAATTTTCCCAATTTCCCCCCTGCAGAACAATTGTCCTGTGTCTTTTTCTTGGCTGAATTAAGACTCCAGGGCCTGCGGGTACCATCTATAAAGCATGGCAGAGCATGGACATGGCTAGATACAAACCAGATAAAATACAGCACTAATAAAATAACAAAATGCCAAATAAGAGTTGGCGAGTTTTCTGGTCAGGACCTGCTGAGGATGAAGGCTTTAATGAGCAGTTCAGTTGTGGGTTTCAAACCCATAGTTACTGGCAGTTAGTGCAAGTATTTAATTCTTAATTAGAAATTTAGAAAAGGAATAACAAATCCTTACTCTTGTTCCATAAAACAAATATTAAGTTGTCAACATTATTATATCTGTATATTTTTAGAAAAATCTGTTGCTTACGCATCATGTGATACTCATCAGAAAGAAAATTTTTGGCAACAGCAAAGCTATGTGAAAAGCTACTGTATTTTTTCTTTTTTTAAAGGCTCTGGCTGGCTGGTTGGAACAGCAACGCGAGGAGCCTGCGAGGGCCATCTTGGTTCCATCAAACTTAACAGCGCATCATTCTTCTCTCACCAAACACCCACTGTTGGCTCAGGAAGCTCCCTCTCCCAACACTTTCTAAGCTGCTTTCTTGGACCAGCTGCACTGGTTGCCTGGACCCTGGAGAGACCCCTCATCAGTCCCACCAGAAACCCAACAGTCCCCATCAATGCCGCCTTGCATTTGGTCACACATGAACAAATCCACACCCTTTTGCCTGAGCAAAGGGCAACACAAATTCGCTGTGAATAAACCCGTGCCATCTTCTGGCCTCTTCTCCCATGTGTCAGAGCAGCAAAGGGGTAGTAAGAAAGGTCAGCAGGCTGCTGGACATGGGGGTGTGGAGCCCTCAGTATTTAAGCCAAACATACCAACTGGCCCACTCGTGCAACTTCAGGGCAAGCCTACTACCCCAGGAATATTCTATATAAATGAGTAAACATAGAGAATATGCAGAAAATACTGCTTAAAGTAAACCTAAATATGCAAACCCACATACTATACACCACCATGGAGGGGAGGAAAAAAAAAAAAAAAAAAAAAAAAAAAAAAAAAAAGGCAGCCTTTGAATCAATTCCAGAATTAACAGTGTCAAATGGAAAAGTCAACTATTCCCCTATTTCATACAGCCTACTGTAATTACTGCAAAGAAATGGAGCTTTCCAGACTGTAAATGTTAAACTGTACAAATAATACTGTGGTTTCAAACATGTTCAGTGAATTCCATACATTGTTATATTTTTTGACCAAAATGCTTTAAAATTTGGAACCTGCAAGGAAAGCCAAACCACATTTTTAAAATCTGCAGTTTGATTTACTCAGGCAAAAGTGTTTTGAGATGGGGAAAAAAAGAAAAAAATCCTTGTTGAGAGGATACATAATCATCTTGGGAAAGCCCTTAAGAGGAGGTGCTCTTGAGACTGGCTAATCGCTGGGAGGAACACAGACAACTAACTAGGTTGTGTCTTGGGAACATTTTTCCTCCCCAACTATTCCATATAGAAACAAGCTCCCTGATAAAAGGGAGATGCTAACACACTTGCTTGGAACAGACTTTGCTCTGTGAGCTGACATGAACTCTATTATGGAAAACGTGCTAAACATAAAATTTACTTCTCAGGCCTCTTTCTTTCAATAGTGCTCCACTGCTGCAGTTCTGCCAACAAGCTCCCCTTGCACTATCTGAACAATCTCTTAATTATTTAATACATTACTCAGCAGAGAGGAAAATTTAGGCAGGGAGTCAGATCAATATGCAGTTTATGTCCAGGCAAAAAGCAGCTTTATCAAGGGACACTTACATTCCATAGCTTCACAAGAGGCCTGCCTTATAAGCCATATTTAAGTGATGTCAAATAACATGAAATGCCTACAGACTGAACTTTCACAACAGTCAAATTGGGTTTGATGTTGATCAATCTTTTTTCATCACCTTAAGCTTTGAATTAAATGCACACACAGTTCAAGAGACCCTGGATACCATTCAGCAGAGTCCTCTACTACAATGTATGAGCAACTATTTATAGAAATATCATCAGATACACAGGAACTACATTGCATGAATTTTCCTTAACTGTTTACCCACCCTTTGCTGCTTAATCTGCTAAGGAGGTTTTTTAGGAAAAAACGCCCCAGCTGTCGACACCTTTCTCCTCGTTCTTTACTATTACACTAAATTTAGCACCAGTGAAAGGTGCTAAAAACTGCAGAGATGGGAAAATTCAGAAACAGATGCTCTTTGCAGTTGCAGTGGGTCTTGTAAGTATCAGATCTGACTTTCATCATTAAATCTACGGGAAGACAAATGTTCAGCTCTGCTGATAATCTGACTTTGACCAGGCTAATGGCATTTTCCTGTCTTCAGTCCCCTCTTGGCATGCCCAAATCCCATACATTATGCGTCAGAAGAATTGAGGCAAATGAGTAATGATTTCTTTAGCACATCTGGCTGGTACAACAAATAGCCAAACTAGACATTTAACATGACAAATATATTGCAGTCACGCATACAACCCAGTAGGGAAACTAGTACATAAAGACTTCAGAAGGCCATACTCATGCCTGACCAGCTTACAAATGTCCTGGTTTCCTTTCATGCCCAGGATCAAGGTGAACTACCTGTGGTGAGAATGAATACCTATAAATAATAATTAGCACTATTCATCTTCAAAGCTTTTTACAAATATTAACTGTTCATTCCTCCTAACAGCCCTGGGAAGCACTGCAGGGAAGTCTTTTATGAGAGAAAACAGGGACACAGAGAAAGAGACAATCTTCAGGATCAGCCAAAGTATCAGGCCCACTAAATAACTAGGTGCTACACTGACTTTTAGCACGTTCACTACTCAAGCTCTTTGGATGTGCACCAGCAAGAATCCTGGGGCTAGCAGGACAAATACTAACAGGTTACTATCTTCTCCTGATGTCTGTTTCTATCCACATTTCTACCCTCTGGTAAGCATGAACTGGCTGGTACCACAGAATTGATCATGAGCAGTAAACGAGCAATCTGACTTTGTAGCTCACTTCACAGTAACTTGTTTATGTGCTCAGATCCTGAAGGACCGGGTAGGGACCCATGTGAAGAGGAGTTGAAGACTCACAGCTGTGGGCAGCTGGAGTCTGGGAGCTGGGAAACCATGAATATCAAAAGCCCAGTGTCACTTTCAGCACTAAAGATCAGAGAAAGAGCTACTGAATAGGCTGTGTTTGGGGATTTTTTTTTTTTTAAAAGGCAATCACTATCACAGTCAAAAAACCAAAATTCATATCTGACTCTGGCTGTTGGTTTTGCCTAACTTGAATCATATAGGTCTCTCCTGCCTCCAGAACATGACAACATAAAGAATGAGCTGTGCAACCGAACAAGCATCACATGCTGATGGTCACGGTGAAGTCCTCTTTATTTGAACTTGTTTAGAGCCAACACTTTTGTTGAAAGAAAAACATGGAAGTGATATTTAATTTTTTTTTTTTTTAAACACAAACTGGAAACAGTTTTATTTAACAATGCATCTCTGGCACAAACAATTCATGTTACAAATCTTTTGCAGAGATAAGGAGGCTGATCCTTATCCTACATAATTCTGAAGAAAGGAGGAAGTGTACTGGAATGTAAAAAGGCTGGGATGATCTTCAGCACATTATCCTTCCTCATCCTAATGAATCTGAGGCACATCCAAACCCACTTCACAAAGTATACAGTTCTCACCAGCTACTGGAAGAAGCTGAATGCCTTAACTTGTACAGACCAACATAAACAGTACATAGGTGATGCATGCAAAGAAACAAAATTCAAATGCAGTAACATGTCCAGCAGAGAAAACCCATTCAGATACAGGACACTTTATTAAGCAAAAGACAACATATGAGCTTGCTGGTTTCTAACATTTTATTGTATTACTTGTTCCTTGTCCTTACCCTTGGGATTATTATTTTTTTTTTTTTAAAGCCATTATAAAATGATTTAGGTATCAAGTTTGCAGAACTTCACAGAAACTTCAAAGAAAACCAATGAAAAGCCAGGCTGTCAAAAGCCGTTGAAAAGTTAAAGCCCTTTACTGTAACATCCAACAGTTTATGCACTGCTTGACTGTCATCTGGCATGACAAGAAGAAAGCCGTAAGAGAGTAAAAATAGTAGAAGTGAGTAACCTTACTTCACCATTCAGTTTGGGAATGGCAAAGAATGACCAGCACACTGAGTGAGTGAATCAGATGGTTAGCAATCTTCCACTCTTCCTAAACCACAGCGTAACCACAATGACTTAAATAAAACTCCAAACAACTCATTTTTAAGGTGACAACACACCTTTAAACCTACAAAAACATTCCCATGTACAATTATTCTCAGAAATATGAGCAAGCAGGAAACACGCATATGCAGGGTGTGCCTGACCTAATTCTACAGTCTACTACTTTAGAACAAGCTGTATTTCTAATATAGTTGCATGCCTTTCAAAAAAGATTAGCCTTGCTTTAATTTCTTAAAAGATATCTTTGGAACATGCCAAAAGTTTCTTTAAAAATAAAAGCAGAAAAACAAATTAGCAATGATTTAATTCCTCCTCTGTAGAGAAAAAAAAAAAATCTCACAGGCTTAATATAAATAATGAGAAGCATTTCCTGTACCTAAGGATTAGCAAATCAGTATAGGGCACGTCTAACCCACATCGGGGAGTGCAGCACAGATACACCCAAGCCAGGAGAGATCCACTGGCCAAAGCTCTGCTGTGCTGTACACAACGTGGATTTGTCACTTGGAAGCCAAATGCAGTCTGGCTGTACAGGTCCTGTACCAGGCTGAGTTAGGGAACCTAGCCTCTCTCATGCAGTACTCACCACTCACATTCATCTTCCAACTGGTCTGCTCTTGTGCACCCTACACAGTTTTGGAATTGGGTTAATTAAAAAAAAAAAAGTGATCAAACTTGCTAGGAAAAAATAATCATATTGGCAATTAGGCAGCAATCCAACTTCCTAATTTACATAAAAACTATTTGCTTTTGATCATCAGATGTATACTTCCCCAGAGAGAGGAAGAAAGGAAAAAGAACCATACTGCTTGTCAGCTCAGTTCAGTGGCAGTAAAAATTCCCCAGCTGCAGGGAAGCATTCCAGAGGGCTGTGCAGAATAAGAGTAATCCAACCATTAGGAAAAGGCAAAAAGTAAAACTTTCCGCTCTATTAAAGATTCAGAACAGATCTGAGGTCTCTTTCTGTAAATATGAAGGAAACTCACTGGAAACAGCAGGTTTGAATTCACATGAATGAGACTGGAGTCAAACCCTAGGAATTTTGGCCCCAGCTTCTGTTCATTCCCACACCTGTAACTTCGGAGTCCCTGAAGATTTTAAAAAATAAAATGGAGAAAGTATTGAAAGGAAACAGCACAGAAGTGCACTGGGAAAAAACCTGCCAGGCTGTGCCAGCTCTAGTCTCGACAGAGCCTCCTGTCTTATGCTCTGCTTTGTTCCCTTCTGCATTCCCGGTAAGAGGAAAACAGCACCATTAAGAAATTGGAAAAAGACAAAGTAAGTATAAGAACTGCCAATTAAAACACATCTTCAGTATAAATTGCATAAAACCCCTCTAGAGTTTAAAATGCGAGGAGCTACCCTTCCTTTCACAAGTTGCTTGGAGTAAACACAAGCCTATCATTCTTTATCTACTCAAAACCAAAAGCAACCAATAAGCCCACATTGTCAGTATTGCAGAGGCACTTCTAAAGCAATGACACATTCTGCTCTTAAAACTCTACTCCCTGCTTTCAGCCAAATTTTATAGTCTTTAAAAATGTTAAAATTCAGAGGGTCTCATTCTCATAGCAGGTGGCTTTTTAAAAAGAATTTCTCCAGTTGTCATGTACAAATGTGGTTCCTCGCTATTTCTTTTTTAAGCATGAGACTTGTCTAGGAGATCAGTTTTTATTGTCTTCCAGAAGGCAAGGGGCCATGCACGAAGTCTCATGGAAGCTGGTGTCACCAGGCTGCTCTGGGCAAGCGTACCTTGCAGCACAAGGGTCTGAGCCCCAGGCACTGCCCTGCGCCGCTGCACCAAACACGGGATGCTCAAGGCACTGTCTGAGGCTGCCCACTCACTGGCACCTGTAGATATGCCTGTACCACAGGAGAACAACATAAAAGTGCATTCACCCAGATTGCATCAGACAGAAAATCTACCTGGAGCCTTTAACATGCTTTTCTCATACCTACTAATGATCCTTGTTTCATTTTCTGCCACAGACACAAACATAACCAGACAATAAAAGGCTGATTTATAGGTTGAACTAGTACAGGCACATTATAAAAGGCTTTTCCCTTGTTATGAAATAACTCTATCAATATAGAGAGGAATCATTTTCCATCTGGCTTCGAAATATAGATGGAGACTAACGTCCAGCAGGACTGATGCAATGCAGGACAGCCTGCAAATTCTGGCAAGAGACAGCCAGAAGGCTGATGAAATGCTTGATTGTTTTCTCCTATTCTGTGCATAGTGCTTCACTGTTAGCAAAGTTTACAGACTTACTTATTTACTTGAGCCTTAACAAAAATCCACTGTTTTTACAAATGCAATTCAAAACTACAGTCTGCAATATGGTTTTGATGGTTTAACACTGCACATCCACACCTTGACTTAAGACCTGTGGTTCACCAGGTCCTCCCGTAACTGCCAGCGCCTGGTTTACACGCGGAAAGTTCACATCGTCACTGATGGCACTGACCCCACGCTGACAGCATCATTTCTTTTGCCAACCTAAAATCATCAAGACTAATACATGCAGAAAACTCACTGAGATTTATTAACTTGAAGTGACCCCTTATAAGCTTTTCCAAAAGAGGAAAGTTATACTGTGGCAGCCTCATCAAGTGGAATAGATGAAGTGCCCCCAATAATGTCCTACCACTGGGTGTCTCGGAAGGGAACAAAATCGGAGTAAGGCAACAGGTTAACGCTTTGCTAGGGCTATTTCTGCCCTGTAAGGCTCACAGGTACTAGCTTTAAAGAGCACAACCAAGCAACCTCTTGGGTTTAAGACAGTCACCTGAAAAATCCCAATTCTTATATCTGATCCTCATAAAGAGCTTCTTAACACCATATTAATGGCAGCTGTGCTAGTGCTATCTGATTAAACTCAGTCAGCAATTTAAATAAAGCTGGCCATGCCAATACAGAATATATATCTCCTTTCTAGACAGAAGGATGGAATATACAGATCTGACCAGGGTAAGGGGAAAAACTCTGGTGAAAGATGAGCGGTTGCAAATATAAGCAGGATCTTCTCTAGAAACAGGAAGAACAAATGTTCCCCTGCTAAAATACATAATACTGAGGTAAAGTTTTAAACCAGGTGACACCTATCAGTTACACCGTGTCCTCACCTGTGTTAGATTAAGCTACAAATACTTATGTAAAAATCTTCAACAGGAGCAATAGCAGCATACAACAGAGTTTTGTCCAGTATTCTCTGATCCACCATGTTCTGCAAAACTATTTACAAAGTTTTCAGAAAAAAAATGTGTTTTAACAAAACATAAAAGTAAGACCTACCTTAACTCTTTAGATTATAAAATGCTATTTTATTCCTCAATTTTTCTTCCTGGGCAGTTAAATCTAAATTGGTTTCAAATTCACACCAATTCCTACATCTACACTATGAGAAGTCAATCTTCTTGATTATAACCTATACAAAAAAAGCATAAGAACAACAGTATTTCTGAGAAGGCTCTAACCCCGAGTCTGATATACCTGCAGCAACCAGAATTTCTGAGCAGAAATAATCACCCATGTTTCCTACTGTAACTCTGGAGCAAACCCTCTGCCAAGCACCCCTTCTCAAATAACACAGCTCCTTACTTACTGGCGGCTCATATGTTCTCAGTGCTACCAGCACCAATATCCCAAAATCCTTCTTTAATAGAGGGAAGTACTAAGTCACAGCAAAGCTTCAGAGTTTAAACTGTTTGTGCAGTAATGGTCACTCCCCCAAAGCCCAGACGTCTGATTCATGTAAATATTTCAATTTAAAAGTCCCCATCGTCTCCCCCCATCCCCCCATAGATTCATGCAAAGTTTGAATAGAAAAAACTGTATAGTAACAAATAGCTTTATTTTAGGTCTCTTATTTTCAGCAAAAGCCCCCCCAAATGTCTCCTCACATGCCTGGTTCAGCTGATTTTTCCAGGAATCGTGTGGTAAAGACGCAGTTTTATTAAACCCTTGATGCCATATGGTTAAATACACTCCTGCCACTCATCTGCCACATGTCCCTTACGCAGGCAGAAAGGAATTAACTACCAGAAATTCTGAATATGTACACAACCATGTGCATACAGATCCCTGAGTCCAGAAGACCTTGGACTTGGGCCCAAACAAATTTACAGTAACCGAGGATATTTTAATATGTTAACTCCCCTGCAAGATGCATTGCTGATGAGCACCAGTGAGTACCCCCTTCCCTCAGAGCTTGGGTGCCTATGCAGAGCATTGCAGAGGCATTACATGTTTATGGCACCTGGAAATGTTACCTTCTGTCAGTTCAAATATTAAATCAATGTATTCCATTGTTCTTAATGCTTTCCCCTAAGATATAACTGCATTGCTCAGAGACTGCTCCAAACACAATTTCATAGAATAACAGAATTAAATATCATAGAATCATAGAGTGGTTTGGATTGGAAGACACCTTGAAGACTATCCAGTGCCACCCCCTGCCCCGGGGCAGGGCCCCCTTCCCCCAGCCCAGGGTGCTCCCAGCCCCGTCCAACCTGGCCTTGAACCCTTCCAGGGAGGGGGCACCCACAGCTGCCCTGGGCACCCTGGGCCAGCGCCTCACCCCCCGCACAGGGAACAATTTCTGCCTTAGATCTCATCTAAATCTGCCCTCTGACAGTTTGAAACTGTCACCCCTCGTCCCATCCCCACCCCCTGACCCAGAGTCCCCCCCCACCTCCCCTGTCCCCCCTTTAAGCCCTGGGAGGCTGCTCGAAGGGCTCCCCGGAGCCTTCTCTTCTCCAGGCTGAACCCCCCCTACTCTCTCAGCCCGGCCCCCCAGGGGAGCTGCTCCAGCCCCCCCAGCATCTCCGTGGCCTCCTCTGGCCCCACTTGAGCAGCTCCGTGTCCTTCTGCTGTTGGGGGCCCCCGAGCTGGCCCCAGCACTGCAGGGGGGTCTCCCCAGAGCGGAGCAGAGGGGGACAATCCCCTCCCTGGCCCTGCTGCCCCCCCTGCTCTGGCTGCAGCACAGGGCACGCGTGGGTTCTGGGTTGTGAGTACACATTGCTAGGTCATGTCGAGCTTTTTGCCAACCAACCCCCCCAAGCCCCTCTCCTCGGGGCTGCCCTCCAGCCGCTCCTCGCCCAGGCTGGGTTTGTGCTGGGGATTGCCCCGACCCCCGGGCAGGACCTTGCCCTTGGCCTTGTTGCACTCCATGAGGTTCACACAGCCCCACCTCTCCATCCTGCCCAGGTCCCTCGGGATGCCATCCCTGCCCTCAGGGTGTCACTGCACCACACAGCCCGGGGTCATCAGGGAACTTGCTGAGCGTGCGCCCGATCCCACTGTCCATGTCACTGACAAAGATGTTAAACAGTGCCAGTCCCAGCTGACCCCCGAACAACATCACTCATCACCGCTCTCCACTCAGACATCGAGCTGTTGACCACAACTCTTTCAGTGCCACCATCCAGCCAATTCCTTATCCACCAAGTGGTCCATCTGTCAAATCCATGGCTCTCCAATTTAGTGACAAGGATGTCATGTGGGACAGTGTCAAATGTTTTGCACAAGTCCTGGTAGATGATGTCAGTCACATAACAATAATATATCATTTTAAATGCAATAGAACCTGAAGAAGTAGGAAACTGTTTTTGTTCTGACTCATACCAGTGATAAAGCACGTGTGTGTACTTACAAGTTTTAAAGTTTGATCATTACATTGCGCCTGATTAATGAAAGACACCTTAAGAGATACCTCGCTTAAAAACAAACCAATCAATCCAACATAATAAAAACAAGGTATCACTAATTTACTTTAGTAACTCATGCTTTTACTGTACATACGTGCAAGGTATTGCAAGCACTTGTTACTACTTTTGGTTTGGGTGCAAGCTTTTCATTCTTTAACGCCCAATTATCTAGTCTTTCCAGATATGGGTACAACAAGGTACCTGTAGCCTGTAAAGGAGATTGGGGGGATGTAAAGAAAGAGCAACAGCCTCTAATCACTAAGGCATATTGTCCCACACAAGGTGAGGTGGGTTACCATCATCCCAGATTATGAAAACTCCACACAGAGCACACCATGCTGAAGCCCAAGGCAGCTTGTTACAATTTCAAAGCATGCAGAAGAGCATTCACCCCCCAAATCAGCAAGGAGATGACAGCTGGGTACAAATTAACACTTCAGCTCACAACTGAGGGGAAGAACAGGGGGATGAACCCCCTCCTATCTCCTTCACCACAGTGGCCAGAGAGCCAAGAGCTGCAGAGAGCCAAAGCCCAGTACTTGGAGCTGTTGCTACCACCACCTGCAATTTTGACATGCAGTGCAGGGCCCCAACACCAACCTGCAGCACCATAAACTACTTTTGGCATAGCAGCTCGCCACTGTGGATCCACTGGAGGTGAGGATCGGTGTATTGAGAATCAGTGTATTTTGAAATACACAACAGCTCGAATACAAGTGGAATATTTTACAGCAGAATATTGGTAGGGAGAATATTCAGACTAAAAATTCCTCTCCTCACTTACAGAGCTTTTAGTTTCCTACAAAAAAGTTAGTTGATGTTTCACCCATAGCAAAAAACATCTACTTGCTTTGACTCTTATTTTAGAAAGGCTGCAAGCAGCTTAAAACTCCACCTTCCTTCTCTGGAAGGGATCCCAACAAGTAACTGCTCACTCATTCCCAGCTCATCTGCTACAACTGCCATTCATTTTTAACCAATTACATGGCAGCAGCCTGAAAACCAAACAATAGATGGCAGATTTTTGAAAGTTGAACACAGTTACAGTAGCTATTCACCAAAGAGATTTCAGAATAACAGAGCATGCAGCATCAAAAAAAACCCCAAACAACAAAGCAAAACCAGGGAAGCTGCATGAAATGCAATTAAGTTTGAAAGTAAATATTCCCATCTTGAAAAAGCAGTTCGCCTGTACTAGTCAGGATGAGCTTGGTGATTAGTGACATAGCGGAATAAACTCTGATCTGCCTGCACACCCCTGCCACTGTTTCAGGGGCTGAAGGTGGGCTGACCGAGGGGGACGGGAAGGGGAAGAGGGCAGAGCATAGGAAGCCAGCACAAGGCCCCGGTGCTCCGGGCCTGGCGCTGCTGTCACTGATGAAAGATCCAGTGGCAGTTTGTGCCCAGCGGGGAAGATCAGAAGCGGGCTTGACAAAAAAAAATCAAGCGTCATAACCCAGCGCAGGAGATCTTTACCTAACTTTGGTAGGAGCTTGGCTGGCATGGGATCCCTGCCAGGGTAATTACCTGGCATCCCCACGAGGCATCACCGTATCTCACTGCAACAGTCAGCAAGGCAAGTTGCTGGAAGCCGGTTCAGAAAAAGGCATCGAAGCTACAGCTGTGCTGTCCAGCCGAAGGGCTGAGAGACCCCTTGTGAGCAGAGGCACAAGCAAAGAGACAACTATAAGCGTTGTCTGTATAAACAACAGAGTTCTCTGGACCAAGCAAGTTTAATTCAGGCTGAGATACAGACAATAACAAAAAGGAAAACAAACGTAAGACCTACCTTTTAGAGCGCAGCCGCATTAGTAAACCCTGCAAGTAATGCTAAACTAATCCAAAACCGAAACAAATCGAAGAGCTCTATTTAGCACAATTGCAGGTCTTCAGGAAAACACATCTTGATTTATTTTTAGGGACGTAAGAGCAGGGGCTAAAATTTCAGCGAGGTAAAGCCAACCATTAGCACTCTCAATTTATGTCAGCAGAGAACTTGATACCATATTTTCAAGAACTGAAAAACATCTTGCTCAAGATTTCAAAATAACTAAGGTTTACGATGGTACATTGGCAAGACACCTCTTGTTTTGTTTACATGTCTGGATAAATATTTTACATGTCAAGCATAGTTATAACACTTTCTAAGAATATTCCATTACATTCTTTCTTATGTGACTAATAATTCCTTCACAAAAATATTTGGCTAGTGTCACGTTTCAGCAAAATTAGCCAGGAACCATAGCCGTATTTTGTGGAAGTTTAAAAAAGGGAAAATACCACTTAAAAATTACAAAACTGAAAAAGCAGAGACGATGCCTATTTCAACACACATAATGAGGTGTTTGTGCAGAGGAAAGGTGCCCATTTAGGCACTGAATAAGGTCGCTCTTGAAAGTGGAAAGTTCTAAAATTGAAATGTATTCCAGAACAGTCCACTCCAGCTCATTTTTAATTTGACAAGCGAGCAACCCATCAATATTTTAGCCAAAAGTGCAGCTGGTTTCATGAGTGTTTATCTCAAAGACAGCAAGCAAAAGAAAGGCTGGGACTTTAAAAAAATTATTTATTTAAAGGAAACAGTCTTCAAAGGCTGTCCTTGTGAGGAATATTCAACTCCTCTGCTGAATAATCCAAGAGATTCAAAAATAAATTAGCATATTTCACTACCAGAGTTTATACATGCTTTTAATAAATCCTTAACAAGCAGATAGGTCTTACTGCAGAGTCTGCTAATTAGAAGGTCTATTAATGTACAAAGCAGCTCTTTCTAACCCCAGGATTTCAACTCAGTCCCAATCAGACATCACCAAAACCATGATGTTTTCGAGCTCTTAACGTGGCCTGCATGAAATTAGTCTGCCAGTGTAAGTCTAGCTGTCAACTAGACGAGACACAAGAAACCACCACCCCTAAGTGAACCTCCTGGTGGTAAACCTGGACCAAAACCCCCGTAGGCCGAAGTCTCAGCACACTCCCCACCAGTGGGTGAACTCTTCTTCCAGCCCCGCGTGCGGCACACCGCCGGGGCAGCACGAGGGTGCTGCTGTGCTCATTGTCAGGGCTCCAGCTGCTCTGGGGATAAGTAAAGCCTTTAAGTCTCACGGCTGTCAATCTGGCTGGCCCTAGTTCACAGGAGGTTTTGTTTTGAATTGTTATTTTTAATTCATCTGTGACAGTCTCCTAATTAAAGATAGCATGACTGCAACACATGGGGTGAGAGACTGGAGAAAAGTCTATTTTTTTGCATTAATAATAGTTTAATCTTTCAGAAGTACAGTAATCCCAGTCTACAAGTGGTGAAATGGCATTTCTTGTAGTTGCCTACAACACCTTTAAAATGGTCTTGGAATGACTGAATAGCCCAAAGTGAAGACAAATACAGATGCCACAGCCATGGCATATAAACCAAGTTTCTGAAAACAACTAAGAGTTTCAAAAACATCTTTTAAAAGGAGAGGCTCATCCCATGATCTTGTCAAAGAACATTTTGTAATAGGAACATCTGACAGAAAGGGTACCATTTAAATATAGCACAGCCCCAACACACTTAAGCTCTCCACAGCTTTATAATTACCAGTAAACAGAAATCCAGTTTCCCCCTTTCTCATCCAACACTAGGTAACAGACAGAAGTAGACTGGTTTCACTTCAGTATCTTGTGCAGCACATTCAAAGCTAACATCTCAAAACCAGCTGTTTATCACTGCTCGTCAAGCCTGATAGCAAAACTGCACGTAAACACATTTCCTCACTATCAAATATGTTCATTTAGGTCTTTCTGAGAGCGCCACATCATAAAACCCTGTGAGGGGACTGCCATCTCCAGCAGGCTGGCAGCAGTGACGCAGAGCTGAGTCACAGCAACCTTTTCCTACCACTCAAGAGCAGCCAGAACAGCACGTCTGACCGCAGCCTCACCCGTGCATTTGAGAACGGACAGGTTGCTGCAAGGAGTGGGGCAGACATATGCTCAGGACCCCATTACAGGATCCGAAACAGAGGACTGCTCTGGGAAGTGATAATGAGAAAGCTCCTCTCCCACTTGCTGTTCACACATGCCCAAGAAATGCCATGATCAATATTCTTCTCCATTAGTGCAGCATCCAAATTAACAGCTTTTGATCATACTCAAAAAGAAGGTTTTAAATTGCTGTGCAGTACAGCTTAATTCAGAGACAAGCAGCATTAAGGGTAAAAGCTAAAACCTGTCTATTCCAAATGACTCAAACATTAGCTAATTTACACACCATAAGAATTGATCTCATAGAAACTGTGGATATAAGCAAAAACTTGCGGTATTAAAGATAAACAATTTCACAAAAATACCTGAATCTTCTAATTTGAAAATAATTGAATAATCTTATGATTTTTTATATTTGCAACTTGGTCTGTCTGAAAAGGAAAAAGAACAAAAGTAGATCCCATAGAAAATCAGCCTGTAGAAGAAAAAAGATTGTGCTCAGATATATTAGAGAAACTCCATCAAATCAAATTGTAACAGCAAATTGGCACTCACTGAAATGTAAAGAATCTATATTTCTTCTCTATTCCTTAGTTGGCCTTCTGAACAAAGTTACAAGAAATAAGGTAAACTTTTTGAAAATCTCCAAAGACCCTTCCCCAACGCATGCAGTAAAGTGTTTTTCGAAATAACGTATTTGTAGAAAATGCCTTTGCTATTGTAAACTTCCATCTCCTGAGTCTGTATCAGTCACTAACACCTGATGAAGGGCAGTCTTCTCAAAAAGCATTAGACAAGGAGGTTTGCAAGCGCCTGCGAGAACATTTATGTCAATGGATTAGGGAACTCATTCATAACTACCAACTGCTGCAGCAGATAACATTCCAGACAGATGTAACCTTTTTAATGGCTAGAGATTATGCAACCCCATGATGTTTAATCCACTCACCCAGAGGAAGAAGAAATTAGCCATCTTCCACATGGGTTAAAGCTTCCTTATTCTGTTTTCCTCCATTATTTGTTCCAGTCATGATGAACTAGCAGATGATATTAACCGTACATGAACTGGCAGACTTGTGAAATCCACTCAGCTCATTTCCAGTCCTACTAGAAACTCTGGCTTCAGCCACTGTGTGGCTGGGAACAGTTTCTCTCTTCCTGCTTTTCCCTACTTATCTCCTTTGTGGACCTTTCACTTCAGCTTCTCTAATCTATCAAAACATCTCAAGTGAGAACTGCAGTCATTCAAGTTATCAAATAGACACCACTCAGAGAAAAATTGTGTCAATCATTATTAAATTGAGAAAAATCACTAAAGTTGGGACATATGCTTAATCAAGACCGTTAACAGGCCATCCTATGGCACCACATGGACTCACAGATTAATTTCAGGAAACATTACCAGCTGTTTTCCCAGCAGCATGAGCCACAGGGCTGGGCTCCAAAAGACCCAGCTATACTCTCCAGACTCAAAATCATATTTATTGAGGAAACCCTTCTTTTACCAAATATGGCCTATTTTTGCCTGCCTAATCTGTTTTTCAAAGCTATGTTGCCAAAACTTTACATACACCAGCATTACTTGGTAGCAGCCATCACTAATTATTACACACTGTTTCTAGTTGCTGTCACAAGAGCAGGCTGCCAGTGGACTTGCATGTTCTCGCAGCACTCCGTTGTGATGAACGTTAGGCACAAGGTTCAGTTCTGCTACTTTTATGGTTGCCAAGCTCTACACTTCCTTCTGAAAACTCTGATTCAATGGACTAAACTACTACATCCCAACACATGGGTCAGGGACACAGCGCTATTTTATGAGAGCTTTATGAGTAGTTGTGTTCATTTCCCAGTTCTTGTAATACATGTTTTTGCCACTGAAAGTATGACTAATAAATTTTAATCCATATTACTTGTCCACAAATTGCACAGGCAGACCTGACACACACAGAGCTGTGGCCTCATTCCTCTATCTTTATTCAATTTCCCTCACTCCTTTTTTTTGCTTCTTTTAGCTATTTCAGTATTGGATCCCAGGCAGTTTTTTATCAGAGTAAATTGCTGACTAGTTCTCTAGTCGCTGACAGTGGAATACATACGACCTGTTCCAATTTACAGTTCAAAAGGGTATTACTATATTTGTGCACTCAGTAGCAAAACCAATGCAATGACTGAACATTCCCACACTCATGAGCAATCAGAGGATTAACACCACTTTTAATGGCTGTACATAACACATCTGCGGTTGTTCTGAGGGCAAAATCCAAGGAAGAAACAATTCCAGCCACTGCAGATGAAATTACTGAACATTGAACCTCAGCAAGTACACCCCATGTTCAATGCTTCTTCCAAGACTAACAGCCATTGATTTTACTTCTTAATTTCAGGCCTGTACTTACGAAACTGCTGCCCTTCAAAAGTCCTAGCCCTCTTCTGTGCTCTGACAAGTGGAGCCAAAAAATACACAGGCCAGCATACAGTCTGTGCTCAGGTCAGAGGAGACATCATGACTGCAAATTAGAACTCGAACAAGAGACAGGAGGAGAAGCAGCCATGAAAGCTGATGAAATGAGACACAGAGAAGGCAAGTCCCAAGACTTTGGTTACAGCATCTGTAATTATTTCCCTGTAATAGACTCCTGAAACACACCCATGTGAAAGCCCACTTTGCCTTTGTGGTTCTGCTACATTACAACCCAGCCAAATTTGGTCACTAGTCTGCTGCAAAGAAATTCCAATCACCAGTTCCATGGGTACGGGCTAACAAGGTCTTGATAAAAAAAAAAATTCTCCCTGCTACTTCTAGACCTGAGATTACAGGACATGCTCCTCATCTCTGCCCTCCTGCTATAATCCCCTTCTTTGGAAAGCTGGATATCCTCTGACCCTCAAAACCATTTCTCCTTGTCCTCTCCTCCCACCACGCACAGACACATCCAGGGCTCCATCTTACCTGTGAGCTGCCCGAGCCTCTCTGGGTAATGTGTGACAGCAAACTCAGGATGTCAGGCAGAGATCAGCCACTAGCCATTCTCACCTCCAAAAACTGCAGTTTTGGTTTTGATATTCACGCTGCTAATCTGCCTTCCACCACGCTGCAGGCTGGATGGAGTCTCTCCTATAGGTCCCCCTCACATGCAGGAGGGGTTGCCTTGCTTTTTCTCAGAATAAAGCAGGGCTGCACGGGGCATGCTTCAACACTCCCTATTCACTCTGGAGCACAGGGAGTTGGATTCATCTCACCCGAGCTCCCTGGATTACGAGTCCCAGGTTTTCTATACAGACACTGGTAAGAAACAAGCACTGGAAGGTGATTCAGCTCCTCAGAATGCAGATGGGATCAGTCTGGGCTATGGGGTAGAAGATCAAATTTGGGAATTTTTCAGAACTGGGAGGCTGTTCAGTAGACAACATTTCACACCGCAAAACCATCCAAAAGCCAGGGACCCAAAATTGTACCAACCTTGGCAAAAGATTGTCCACAAGCTCTAACCGATTGTCATGTTAGAATCAATGGGGATGCTGGGATCAGAAACCTGAAATCAGAGGGGCTCCAATCAGCAGGCTGGCCAAGTCATGTCTTACCCCCCCCCAACAGATACTGCAATCACACTGCTTCTACAGAAAATGTTAATTTTACCAAATGGGCAATTTCTGAACTCATCATTAGCTCTGGTTATGATATTTATGGATAAAGTGGAAGAAAAAATGGTGGTGGCTTCCCACCCTTTTACATTTCCCCACAGAAACGGTATTTATTATGCTGCTTGTCTGGATATGGGTTAAATTACCCAGTAATGAACTGATCCTCTAAATTTACTTGCTATTAAGCAATTAATTTAAAAATTGGGAGATCCTTTAGACAGCTGAAGTGGCCTTTATCAGCAGGCACCGATTCAGCATTTTTCCTGTAAAGAAAGAGCTCATTATCCACACAATCCTCTGGGATCTCTAAGCAGAATGCAGCAGTTCCAGAGTCTGTTCCCAAGCTAAAATTTTAGGGAGGCTCACTTTGCATTTATTAAACAGGATTTTACTTTCTAGTAGGAGGAAGAGTTTCTGACACCGGCTTTGGCAAGAACAGGTAACTATGAGAGACTGAACAGGTACGTGCTATTTCAGGTAGCTCTGCAAGTCTCCTTTTACAAGTTATTTGGCTGCTGAGTCGGCCTGTCATCATGCAGTGACTTTCATAACAGGACTGCAACTTTGTGATGCAATTATTAATACAGTACCACTACTACCTACTGCTTGGCCAATATTCCTTTTATGATCACAGCTTTTGGCAAAAGGGGACAAAGGTGTTGTTAATTGCTATTCAGCACTGAAGTCTTACAGCAAATTCATTACAAAGGGTGAAGTATTATTTACCTTTCTCTACACACAAATTTTCTACTTATGGGTTTTTAGATATTTAAAGTGAAGTTAATAGCATTACTTATAAACAATATTATACTCTTCTTCTTTTGACTACATTGCTATACTGTGAGCTAAACACTTGGCTGCTTGTCATGGGCACATGGAATGAGTTCAAGATGAGGTCAACTGACAAACACATCCTAGCATGCCCCAAACCTCCTGCTGAAAGCAATAACTAACAAAACCAGGCATGATTCTTACTTCTCATGACCTGTAAAGACAGACTGAACCACCACACCAAAAAAGTGTTACAATATCTTGAACAGAAAACTCCGAGCTGGCAGTCATGAAACCTCTTGGATTCTGAGAAGGCAAGACTGAACATGCCAAGCTATGAAGGCACCTCAGAAAGACTGAGGTAAGATCAGATTTGTATCAAATCAGCTAAAGTAAGAGGGTTTCTCATTTCTGATGAGTAGAAATACTTTGGAGAAGGATTTTAGATGATTCAGTTCTGTCAGCACAATTATGACCAGTGATGAGGGTTCCTATTTTTGAGGCTCTGGAATTACTATCTTACCTTCCACCCAAAGAAGTGCCACAAAACCCTTCCAGAAAAAAAACCACAACCCCCAAAAATCTCAACCACTTTCTCTGTCTGCAGGTACATTCAATCTACATCAAACAGCTCGAATGTCTTTGCCATAACTTGTTTCTCACCACTGTTGAAAAGTATATAAATAACCAGTTTGGTCCTTTCGACTATATCTTCTTCCAGGTAGACACCTGCAGCTTGGCTGGGCTCACTGAAGTCCATTCAACCTTACACAGAATAACTACAAAACACAAAGCTCCCAAAAAATAAAATTATGCAATGAACTCCTACCAGAAAGATCACTCCTTTTAAGCCCAAATCAAACAGAAAACTCATCCTCTTCAACTCTAACAGCAAAAGATAGCACTGAAAGAGATCAAAAAGCATTTAATGTGCTGCAAATAAGTCTATATTGAAACAAACACCAATTTAGCTAACTCAATATACACTTATTTCCATGACAGCACAGATTTTTAACCTGTTCTTAATTGCTTTAAGAGAAGCTGAAATAACTGGACAGTCTTCTGCACAGGTTTCACTCAGGATTAGTCTACGTAAACTGCTTCCTTTCATCCATAAGAGAAGACCCCAGAAGACCCCCTAACGTGGATGTTACTATAGAAAATAAAAGACAATTGTGCCAGTATAAGTTGTACAGACTGCTTTGCAAAAGAGCATTTTTTTAGTGATGTAAGTACACAGAGGTTGTAAACATTATCAGTGTATTTATTTTAGTAGAAGGTGACTGTTTCCCTAAATAAAATTGCTCCCCTGTAATAAAGGCATGTGCGAATACAGTCTGCAGCTTTGCCTACAGACTAACTCACAGTTTTTGAGCCAAATAATTCACTGTTTTGATGCTTACATCACTGAAAATGCTTCTATGAACTGAGGGCAGAAGTATTTATAACCCCTAAATCCAGGTGACTGTCAGCAGTGCAGCCTCACTGTCCAGGCACTGGGGTAAACAAAGACACACGTCAAAAGGGAGATCTGAGCCTTTCTGTTGATTCCCCAGACACAACTTCCTTACGCGAGCACGTTCTGCCTGGAAGCCATAACCTACTAGGACAACAGGATTTGGGTTTGCAGCAACCCTGGCAACACGTGTAGGAGGGCAGCGGGTCCAACCAGCACTCTCAGAGGAGGATGTTTCCTGATCCGGGGGTGGTGGTCACCAGTAGCAGCATCACCAAAGGGCACTGGACACGGTCTAGGCCCTGAGGCTTCCCACACAGTACAGGGATGCAGCACTAATTCAAGGGATAACTGTCCCAGTCCCCTGCCAAACACAGAGTGTCGGAGAGGCCCCAAAGGCGCCCTCTCCAAGCAAACACGGAGGCATCCCCAGGCCCAGAGGTCCCTCAGGGCACACAAAGGCCCCAAACGCACCTCCCCAAGCCCCCCCACAACCCCCCAACGCCCGTACATAACAATGGGGTCCACTGTGACCCCACAGACGTTCCCTCGGCCCCGCAGACATCCTCCTCAACGCCCGCAGAGGACGGGGAAGGCCCCCCCGAACCCCGAGCTCGCCCTTCCTCCGAGCACACCACGGCCGCCCCCAGGCCCATAGGTCGCCCTCAAAGCACACAGAGGGCCGAGAAGGCCCTTAAAGCCCCGCCAAGACTCATAAAGAGCCACAAAGGGGCCCCCCCCAGCACCCTCAAGCCCCACAGAGGGCCGGGAAGAGCCCTCAAACCCGTCTTATGCCCGGGGCAAGGCCCCCGCCCGCCCGCGAGGCCCCACTCACCGCGTCCCCGCCGAGGCCGCTCCCTCCGGCGGGCGGAGGGCGGGGCCCCGCCGCTACGCTACGCCCCGCCCCCTCCCCGCCGCTACCCGATTGGCCCCACGCTCGGAACCGGTTGGCCAATGGAGGGCCGAGGGAGCGGGAGGGGGCGGGGGGATGCCGGGGGGTGCGGCGGGGCGTACAGGTGGGCGGGGCGTACCGAACCGAGGCGGGGCGTACCGGGGGAGCGGGGCGGGGCGTACCGGAATGGGGCGTGGCCTGCGTGTCCCGGGGCGCACGTGTCCCGCAGCGCGGCTCCTGCCGCACCCGGTGGAGAAAAAGGACTAACCCAGATATTTGAGCTGTTTCCCCTTCTCCCCCCCCCCCCCCCGTTCCGGTGCGTCCCGGGATCTCTCCCTCCTCCATCAGTCCGTCCGCCCCCAGGGCTGTGCTCCAGCCCGCCGTAGGACGGGACCCCCCCGCCCCCCGGGAGAAGAGAGTCCACCCGTGTTGTCCCGGTGCCGGCAAACAAACGCGCGGGGCGGAGGCGGCGGCCACGGAACGGGGGGGGGGTTGTATGGGGGGGGGACGGTACGGGACACAGCCCGGCCCCAGGCGCTGCCCCCCCGCCGCTCCGCTGCCTCCCGGGGCTCCGGCTTGTTTCGATTTCGTTTCCCGGAAGGATCGCGCCGGAGCCGCAGAGCCGGGCCCCGCCTGAGCCGGGCCCCGGGACAGCGCCGGGCCCCGGGTCGCAGCCGCCCACCGCCACCGGGGATGCAGGTAAGAGCCGCCTGCCCCCCAGCCCGGTCCAGTCTCTCCCTCCCCCCTCCCAGTTAGGGACTGGAAGTTGATTCCCGGGGGAGGGGATGGGGTGGTGACCCCCCCATCCACCTCCAAACGGGCTCTCGGACCCGGAGCAGCCGGGGGGCCCTGTCCCCCTCCATTTGGGACTGAGCCGAAAGCTGCTCTCACACATCTGGGGTTTCATTTTCACCCCCTTTTTTTCATGTTACCACTTGGACCCCTCCAAGGACAGTATTTCTTCTTTAAGCAAGGAAATGCTGTCTCAGAAATGTGAGTGAAAGCAGGAAAAAACCCAAGAACATAAAATTGCTACGAAGTAATAAAACCTCTGAATGTCTCTCATGCCCTAGAAATCCTTAAGAGCAAGAAAAACAATAAAACATTTGGTCTGTTTTTACTGTAAATATCGATGGGAAAAAAACCTAAAATATCTTTTTATATGAGTTCTACACAAATTACACTACTAATTTCTTTCACTTTTATTTTTCCCATAGCTTATTGCTTAGAATGAATCTGAAAGACACTTTGCATTGCTATTAAGCCCGTGCAGAGTTTATACTGGAGTTTCTCTGGTTTACTCACACAATATTATGCAGCTGCTTGCTTTGCTAAAACCAGCAACCCTGAGACAGCCAGCAATCATTACACCACTAACAAGCAAATTGCTAACACTCATCCTTCTGCTGAAGAAAACCCCTCACCCGTCACCAAACCGCTGCCTTTCTCCTGCTGTAACTCCCCCTGGATCCCAGATAAGCATTTTCCCCAGGAGGGATGGAGTGTTTTGCTCCTATCTCCCATGCTCTTGCTTTTGGGGACACCAGCTTTGCGTTTAAAATGTGTCCAACCACCACCTGCTCTGTCAGTGCACACTGATTTTCTTCACCCCTGCTTTTCCGTGGGGGCTCAGCTCCTCTCTACCTCCTACCCCCCCTCCCAGTCGAGGAGCACTGGCTGCTCTAACCACCTCTGAAAATCTGCCTGAGGGTGTATTGAAGCGCCTAGAGTTGGCAACCACTTTGGAAAATACTATTTGTAGGCAAAATTGTTAATTTTCCAGAGAATGAAGCCGAGAAATTGCTGGGATTCATATTAATAGATTTTTAAGGGGAACATTATCTGCTTCGCTGCCAGTAATATTTCAAGATCTGGATGGGGCTGAAAGGAGGATCTGAGCTCCCTTCTGGCTCACGTGCTCTGGATGGGAGCGTGGAGGCAGACTGGGGGTGATGCTGACCCCCAGCACAGCAGAGGCACTGGGGCTGCCTCTCCTCCCAGTGCTGACCATCTCAGCCGTTCGATGGGGCTGGAGGGGGTCCTTAATGAACAACCAAGAGGGAGAAATAATTCTTGAGGGGCTGGGACTTAATGGCAGGCGAGCAAGATGAGTGGACAACTCCTTAAACTGTGGGATGGCTATTTCCACTTCTGTCCAAATGATCACTAGGGAAAAAGTTAGAGATCTTTTCATACAGTCTTTTTAAGACGAGAATGTCAGCACTATTGCCAGCTGTATTTTCACAGCACTAAAGAATTGAAGTACTGGCCTAAAAGCCTGGGCATCCAACGAACATCTGGGGATCCTGCACAGACACTGCAGGCTCTGCCAGTCTTGGCTCCATCTTCTACTTCCTTGCAGCCATGGGGCAGGAGGGATGGATAACCCACATCCAGAGCCTGGATGAGAGCAGGTACCTCTGCTAAAGAAAGAGGGGGATCTCTGGCTACTAATGCTGTCTTGGGCTACCAGAGGTTCATCCTGGGGCTGGTAAAGGACCTAGAGCCAGTGTGGAAGAACTGCAAACATCATGCTGCTATGAGAAACGAGTTAGAAAATATTTGAGCCGTGTTTACTGCAGTGGAAGCATCTGGCAGAACCAGAGCCAGGAATTTCCCCCCACTGATGTGTTTGATCTCTTTTCCCCAGGGTAAAGTGGCAGTCAGCTCTTCCAGCTCCGTTGTCACAGCTTTGTTACCACCCCCATCCCAGGCCAGACACACACCCATCAGCGAGGGGGAGATCTTCAAGCTTCCAGGCAGGCTGAGTGAGTAGATGTTGAGCAAGTCAACTCTGCTTAAGAAAGGAGTTCCCACAGGATGAGACATGGTGGGTTCTGTGGTGTCCCAGCCAGGAACCATTTCCTGCTGTCAAGGGGGACAAGATGGACTGGTTGTCAGAGTTAATTTTCTCTCTTTGAGGCATTTTTGACCTATGAGTGCTTAATATAGAGGGAAAGTTTGGTGATGGAGGAGACTAGTATCCCACCCTGCCCCTCAGCTGTTTTGGAGATGGAGACCGAGTTGTTTCAGAGGCTGCTCCTGGTTTCAGGAATCCAGCCCTCACTGTGGAGCAAGGACGACGTGATCCACTGGCTAAGATGGGCTGAGAAAGAGTATTCCCTTCGGCAAACTGATGAAAGCAAGTTTGAAATGAACGGCAAAGCCCTGTGCATCCTCACCAAGGATGACTTCAGATACCGAGCTCCGAGCTCAGGTTAGACCAAGCGCAGGGGTGTTTCTGAGGACCATCCAAGTACAGCACAAGCTGTGGTCTGCTGAGAGGGGCTGGATGGGTCCCGGCAGACCAGGCTTTAGCTCTGGCCAGTTGGGTGCTGGAGACAAGGACAATCCCCTTCCTTCCTTTAATCCATCTGGGCTGCGAACGCTTTGGGATGGGGAATAACCTTTTACTCTGTAGCACAGAAATCTAAGCAACAACATCACCTGAGAGACTATAATACAAAGTCATCTGAGCAGGCTTTCCTTCCCTGCAGGTGATGTGTTATATGAAATACTCAAGTACATTAAGACTGAAAGAAGAGCTCTGGTGTGCAGCCCTTTGCTGAACTCGCCCTTCAGGGAAGCCAGGAGCACAGAGGAAGGTATGATGGAGAATGGCAGCTCTCCATCAAGCAGAGCCAGCCCTTGGCTACAGTGGGTTGCATGCATCTGGGGTTTGAAGCTCAGCCAGCTGAACCCATCCCACGCTACCTGAGCAAGGCAAGCGGGACAGCCCTGGAGATGGCAGCCAGACCCAGCCAAGTCCATGTCATCGAGGAAGCTTGTAGTGATGAAGCAGGCCTTGGTCAGAATCAGGCCTAGAGAGCACCAGGTGGGTCCGTGGTGACCAGGTGAGGCTATGGCCACACTGGGAAGTGTGTCTGCAGATTGAGATCAGGGAGGATAACCAGGCAGAGGCACAGCCATGGCTGGAGACTGGCCCTCCTGCAGCATAGCTAGAAAAGGACCAAGGGGCCAGGACTGAGCTTAATTAGAGCTTCTGGGCCAATGAGTGGAATGGGGAGAGGCCCCAGGAGAGGCTGGTCAGGGCCAATGAAGCTTATTAGTGCCCTTGGGGAGCTCTGATAGGAGTTAGGGTGGAAATAGGTTGGTATCAGTGGCTGGCTTTGTGTTGAAGGGGACTTGGGAATGTTTTCCTGAGTGCTTCTGCTGGCTCAGGTGTAGGGTGATGAACATCTTAAGCCTTCACAACAATTTACAAGGGAGTGCTTGTACTCTGGTGCATTCTTCTATTCTAGCTTTTCTTCCATATCTGATCCTCGCCATACTTGGCATCTCCTCTAACCCTCCTAGACTTTTTGCTGCTCCTGCCTCAGGAAAGTTCCAGGCTTTCCTCAGCATCTGACTCTTCTGGCTGGGCCAGTACTGGGCTCATCACCAACCTGGGCTGTCCCTCCCCACCTGCTTCAGGGCTTTGGAAGATCTCCTGGGAGTTGCCATAATACACCCCAGGCTTTGGATTTTTTTTGTGTGTTGTTTTTTTTTTCTTTTTTTTTTTTTTCCAGGTACAGACTGTAGCACTGAGGCTGCTCCAGCTGCTTTTTCTTCCTGCCTGGGTTGTGCAGAGCAGCCTGTGTTCCGCAGCCATGCAGAGCCACTGAACCTCTCCCATCACAGCTCAGAGGGCAGTTGCAGAGTAGGTGCCATCTGCTCTTTTCCTACAACCCTGCCAGCCCCAGTGGATGGGAAAATTGCAGGTGAATATGAATTTATAGCCTGGTCCCTTGGGAAAATGTAGTTGTGCTTTGCCCTGCCTGCCCATCTGTCTCCCTTCCATTTATTCCATGCATCAGTGTCAGTTTCCCCACCTGAAAAACTGTAGTTCTTGCTAATGTTTTGAGATTTAGCAATAAAAGTTCTGTGCATGAGCTGTGGGCTCTTCTTATATTTATTATCATTGCTAACACGCAATCCTGTTGCTGATTGACCCTCACTGGGGCATAGGTGCTGTAGTGGGAGCTCTGTGACTATTTATTCTCCACCAATGCTCAGACTGCAGGTTGCTGTGGGATTACGTGTACCAGCTCCTCTCTGACAGCCGCTATGAGCCTTACATCAAGTGGGAAGACAAGGAAACCAAGGTCTTCCGGGTCGTTAACCCAAATGGACTTGCCCAGCTCTGGGGGAACCACAAGGTAAATGCAGCTGAGAACAAATTTCTCATTCCTGGGCTTCTGTACGTTGCCTTTATGACCTGTTTCCCAGAGCTGATGGCACAGGGACTGGGAAAGGTGAGACGGATTGGGCACAGAGCTACTGAGAGATGCCCAGTCTCCTGGTGATTAAAGAGGGAGGCTTTCTCATCCCCTGGAAAGAAAACCATGATGGCTGTGGACCCAGAAGTGAGTCTGGGTTAGAGACCCACACTGCAGCCTGCAATGCTGAAGAACAACCTCAAATGTCCTGCGTGTGGTCCTGCTGCAGACAGACCTAAACCAGGTCTTGGTGCTTGCTTTTACTCACACCCCCAATCATATTCTCCTTCCAGAACCGGATGAACATGACATATGAGAAGATGTCACGAGCGCTCAGACATTACTACAAACTCAACATCATCAAAAAGGAGCCAGGGCAGAAGCTGTTGTTTAGGTGAGGTGAAGCAGATCAGAGAAACGAGCTGCCTGGGACAGTGCAGATGGGGCATGGGAAGCTGGTAGGCCCCAGATGTTGGCAGCTGCTTTGTTCAGCAAGATCCTCCTCTGAAAATGCAACGCCTTGGTGGGTTTGTGTCCAGGATCTGTCCTGTGCAAGCCGGGAGCTGGGCTGCTGGGGCTCCAGGTCCCATCTGATGCACCTTCCAGGGCTGCGGGCCAGCAACCTGCCCCAGGGCCAGCACCCACCCACTCTTCTACATGGGAGCCAGCCCGACGAAATGCCCCCGAGCCCACCCAGTCTTGACAGGTCCCTCCTGTTCCCCAGTGACACCAGGTCTGAAGTCCGCCTCCAGACAGAGGAAGGTGTGGAAATAAGTCAGGAGTCTCCTGTTTTCTGTGCTGGCTGCTTCGCTGGGACTAGCTTGGGCTTAAAATGCCAGCTCTGGGCTGATGAGTGCTGAGCTTTGTCTCCCCTGACTTGGTGATCCTGGGTTCAAAGAAAGAGCTGGGATCCTCAGCAAATCCCAGGGATGGCAGATACCCTCTGTCGAGCTCCAGAGCTCAGCTGATGAGGGCAAAGGCTCCAGCATTTGCAGCCTGGGTTTGGACATGCCCTTAAAATTTAAAAATGTATTGCAGGTTTTTGAAGACTCCTGGGGAGATCATCCATGAGAAATCCAGCAAACTGGAGCAGCTGGAGAACGAGGACCATGAAGACTTGAAAGAAGACCCACTGGAGGTTTCACCATAGGACGTTTCTGAAGGTGGCACTTGCAGTGCATTGCAGACTTGTGCTCTGCTGGGAGGTGCTGCCATCTCTTGCATCTCCTGGACAGAAGGCCACAGAGCTGGTTCTGGATTTCAAAACCTGCCCTTAGGCCAAAGCTGTGACATCTCTGGGGCTTCACTAGCAAAACATACCCAGAAACTGTCCCCTGGCCCCAAAAGTGCAGGTTGAACATGTGGGATGGTCTTCTGCTTGCTTCTCTTCTGTCCTCAGGGAGCAAATGTGATATTTTGGCTCTGTAAATTTCGATGCTTGTCTTTAAGGCTCAAACTTGCTGGTGAAGGCTGCTCTGCTCTTCCAGTGAGAGGTGCTGAGCGCAGGGCACCAGAGCACATGCTCCAGGTCAAGCATCTACCAAAGTGCTTTGGCAGTGTGGCCCTAAACATGAACACGCTGCTCTGAATCTGAGCCATTTCCCCGATCTGAGAACAGACTTATATTGATTGCAGATATGCTGTATGCTGTAATCTCACTGTTTGCTGGGGGGTTGCTCCTGTGCTTAAGAGCGGGAGTGTGATGAAATATCTGCCTGGATCAGGCCTGGCTGGAGCTCCAGGCTGCATGGATGCCCTAAGCTGGGTCTCATTTTAACTCCTTTCCCTCCATGTAATGCTTTTTGTAATTAGCTGACTAAATAATGTGAAAAGAAACGAAGCCAGCAATGAATAGGACCACACTCGTCGTTGGATATGTGGTTATTTGCTTTGAGTCCAAAGCAGGAATATCTGCAACCCCAGGCACTGTTGGTGACCCAGAAGGAACAATGTGTCTGTGTTTTTTTTAACTCTGAAAATATCCACTAACATTTTCAAATTGCTTTTCATTGAGGAAATAAAATCCCACAAGTGTGTAAGGTTGAAAATCTCACTTCTCACTGGTTGAAGGTCTGAAACTGGGAAATCCAAGCCTTTCTCATTTAAAACCCAGCTACTGTGAGCATCCAGATCTTGTCCCCAAGCTCGGCAGCCCCTAAATCGAGTGCTCTGGTCCGAGATGCTCAGCAGCTGATGGGCAAACATTATGCAAACACACAGTCTTTTGTAGCTAAGTGGACAAGCACAGATACAGGTCGTGAAACAGCATCATGTTTCATGGCTGATAGGAAAAGATGAGTTTCTTCCAACCTTAGTTTTGCACCACTGCAGAAATTATCCTGCTGCCTCCTTTCTTTGCTATGGATCCTTTCCCAAGCCCAAGCTGCCATCTCAGATCTTCATCAGCACTGCTTTTGGGGCAGCGATGCTGCAAATGGGTCTGGGAACTGTCAGTCTTGTGAAAAAACTTTGGCAAGGGTTGGTGACAGGTTTCCACCAAAACTAGTGGTTTCCAACCTGAAACTACAGTCCCTTTTGTTGTAACTAGTCTTGCTCTTCCAAAACTACTTTCTACCCATTAACTGGAGCCTGGAGATACTGGTGGGCTGTAGCCAGCAGTGGTGGAACACATGGTGGCTGGTAGGCAAAATGTCAACAGTACAACATATCTCCAGAAATGCTGGCTGAGAAGTTTCACTTCCAGAAAATATCACCAGCCTGTTGGCAAAATGCAAGTGCTTGACAAGTCAAGTGATGGAGGAGAAGGAAATGAGCATGAAGTCACAGCCTTTGGGAGGTCCTAGCTAGGAAGGGAGGTGAAAATCTGCTAGGAGAGGGGGCTGGAGGTGACCGAGCACCCAGTCAAGCTGCAGCCTGGAGATGCACCATACCAGGAAGGTGCAGCAAAGCACCTGGACCTCATCCTTCTTTCCACAAAGGGTGCTCTTTGTCCCAGAGAAGACCAAAGTCAAATCTTTCCTGGGGTGAAACCCAGCAGAGAGTCAGTGTAAGTCCTGCCCAGCCCTGAGGGACTGCTTTGGTAGGAAAGCAGACCTCCTTCCTTGGCAACTGTCCCGTCTTGGCCATGCATCTGTTTTGGGATTCACACCTATGGTGCATTTTTTCTGACCTTCTCCTAACAAGACATCCCTCCGTCACTCTCCTGCCATGGAAACAGCCCTGATGATTCCTAAGCATCCCATCACTTCTCCAGCCCGCGTGGTTTGTTTTGTTGGAGCAGGTGACAGTCGGTGACCCCGCTGCTTGTGCCGTGCTCGCAGGGAGCACGCGAGATGCCCTCATGTCACCTTTTTTTCCTGTGATGACTAAGGTTCTCACTGGACTTGGACGGGGGTTTCCTCTCCTGCTTGGGAAGCTGCCAAAAGCACTCAACCCTCCTTGGGCCATGCCGCTGCGGCTCCGGAGGATCTTGGAGGGTGAAAATCAAAGGGCGCTTTCTTGAGGATGGGCTGCAATGACAAGCTCTTTCCATGCTCCCAGGAAGCCCTCGTGTCCTTCCCGGGGCGATGTGCCTCTTTCTTTTTTCCTGCAGCAAACAGAGGCGGGAAAGCTGTAAACCTGCTGCTTTCCTGCAGCGGGGACCCATCCCTTTCGGTAAACAGCCGAATAACCGCCGCTTGTGCCGGGGTGTTTGCTGTGGGCGTGGGGGGAGGAAGAACACACAGCAGTTGGTGACTTTCGCCATGGCTGAAGTCCAGGAGCGGTGGCACACAGGCAGGTGCCCCACGCGGGCTCTCCTGAGGGTTTGTGGATGCTTTGTTCCCTGGAGGTCATTGTCCATGCTCCAGCAGCCCCAGGTCTGGTGCTGGTTGGGGCAGGGTGTTGCACAGCAGCCAATGCAAATGCCTCTGCACGCCCACGGCTGTCTCACACTGCTCATCTGCTGAGGGAAGTGGCTAAATTCAGCCCCAGGCCTGGTGGAAAAGAGGATTTGCTTTGGGGGGCTGGTGCCCACCACCCTCTGGGATGAGAGGGACTGCACAACCGGGCTGAGAGGTTTCCACCAAGGCCACGTGTTGGCTGTGCTGTCTGTCCGAACCATGGCTGGTGCGGGGAGCAGTGGCTGCCCTCAACACCCCTGTCGTGGTTCGGATCTGAAACTGCAGATATTTTTGTGCCCAGGTGGCTGGTGTTGGCTTGGAGGGACGTTTCTGGTCCACTTAAAGCACAACTGCCTCCAACACGCAGTCAGGTTGGTTGTGGTTTTCACTAGCCAAATCCTGAAGACCTCCAAAGATGGTGATCCCCAACCCCTCCAGACATCCATCTGAGGTTGTCCCACCCTCCTGCAGAGAAGGTTTTTCCTGATGTCCAACCCCAGCCTGTGTCTTGTCTTGTTCCCCAAAAATGTGGGTGACTTGGCTCCTGCCTTCTCCCAAGTGCATTGTAACCCTCCGCACCCCACAGCTCTCTGCGGGGAATACTTCTCCCTTGTTTCTTTCCATCTTCTGAAGCAAGTTCCTGTAAATAAGCCAGTTATCTCCTGCTGTGCACCCATGCTTTTAGTTCTGCCTTTCCCTCCAACGTCACTGGACTGAAGATACCAACCTCTGCATTGTGTGCTCTCTCCACATGACCACATTTCCAGGCAGCTTCCTCATTCTCTCCCAGTATTGATGGGAAAAGAGGGCAAATTTGGATCCAGATTTCTTCCCCCAACTCTGGTACAGAGCTTTTGGTTTGTCTTGGATCTCTCACAAACATCTTTTTGTTATGCCTTTCTCCCATTAGGTTTGAACACATCCCAAATCCCAGAAGGGAACTGAACTAGGATGAAGGTCTGGATCCAGAATCATAATTCAGGTCAAGATTTTTCCTGGAGTCACTTTGGATATCCCATCTTCAGGCTGTGTCCAGAAATGCTACTACTACAAAGAGGAAAAGCCTGCAAGAGGCTGTAAGTCAACACTGATTCCCAGTTTAATCATGAAAAGTCCTCTGTGAGCAGGGACAGTGTTTGGACTCAGGATTGTATGATCTCTTGTAGCAAGATCTCCAAACTGGAAATGGCCAGATTGTACCCCATTGCCAGAGTGGATGTGGCTTTTTGTTTTATGGATGTTGTAGATGAAAAAAAAACCAGCAAAACTGCTCGTGAAACTTCTCACCCACGGGAATCGACTGCTTATGAAAGGAAATGGTCATATGTGAGTTAGCAGCACGGAGCTCCTCACGGATGGATTAATTATTTATCAGAAGTGGATTGGCATGCTGAAAAACAAAGCCAGGTAATTCCTAATCCATACCAGACTCTGATTCACTGGTGTAGGCTCAGGAGAAACGGAGGGAAAGGGACAGGATCTCCCCCAATTATAGGAAATTATGACACAGAAAGTTTGTACAAACAGAAAGAAAATAATCCTGGGTTGTTTCAGTTGCAAGCTGAACTCATTAACAGGAGAAGACCATTTCTATGTGGGAAGGACTTGGGCAGCACATCATCCCAGCTGAAAACTGGGGAAAATGCAGCACTGCTCAGGTGGAAATCTTGCCGAGGGGTTTTCCAAAGCCGGCGTGCCGGCAGCCGCTGCCCGGCAAATGCATCCACATCCAGCACCGTCCCTGCAAGGTGCAGTGCAAAATATTGCCATCAGATGGCAAAATAGCAATGAAGATGGTGGGCAGCAGCCCGTGGGAGGGTGCAACAGGCACAGGGGTGCAAGGGGGTGGCTTGTGGGGCCAAATGGATCTTTGGTGTAAGAAAAGCATAAGATTTGTTTGGCCCAAGGGGCAGATTGTAGATGTTGAGATGTGCAGATCTGCCTCGTTGGTTTTGCCCTGGGAGATGCTCTGCCCCTGGGCAAGGCTGAGTGGGAGCCATGTGGGTGCAAAGGATTTGGGTCATGAAGCTGGTGCTGGTTCATGTTTTAGGGTGGGTGCACGAGCTGTCTGATGGACCCCAGGGTGGGTTTCCAAGATGCTGCAGCCCAGCCATGCTTGGTGTTAGGCAACAACCCGATAGCACCGTGCCCCAGAGTGTCTGCGGTCCCACAACAGCCCCCAGCGCCCACTGTCCTGGGATGTGAGCAGGGCAGTCTCCTTGCTGCACTGAAATTCCATTTATCTGTCGAAGTTATGACTTCTCCTTACAAAAACAACCCTGAAAAGCCCATGAATGGCATCACACCCATTAGAAAAAAAACACAAACCAAAACCAAATGCTAAACAGCTGGCTTAGATAGCTGGTTTCAAAGGCCAGCACTTACACCAGGTGACAGGTGATTTTTATGCTGTTTTGCTGCTATTTGTCATAAGGAAATTGCTTTCTCCTCCAGCGAAACTCACGCCTGATGGTTTTCCGCCACGAGGGAGGTGATAGCGGGGATCCCAGGAGGAAGCATTGGCCACTCTCCTACCTGAGTGGCTGCTAAAAATAGGACTTAGTCAGCTGCTGGTCTCAGGTATAAAAAAGGCACTTCCCAGGGGAGCTTGACAACCCTTAGTGCCCGTGGCTGAGGAGCTTGTCTTGACAGACATCCAGAAGGGCAGAAATACTGATGGAAAGGTAAATACCAAAAGAGCAAATAAAGAAGGATGTGGCCAACGTACTGGAATCAATCAAAGTACGATGAGGGTTGTTGCTTTGCTGTGATTAAATCGAGTTGAATGGTTTACTATCAGATGGTTGGGTGGCTTTGGATGAAGGAAACTTGCCTTCTTGATCCAAAAAAGGGCCGGGTTGGGGTGGGTGGGTGTGCTTGCGGGTTGTGATGAGCCTCATCCAGACTGCGTGGAGACTGATGCCCAGCTCCAGGGTGGTTTGTACAGCCGAGCGCGCCGGATTCTGGTGTTGGCTTCCCGTGTGCTGTTCAGTGGTGGAGAAAGGTTTGGATCTGGTTCTCTGAAGGGTGAAATTGATTTTGGAAGGAGAGCCAGCACGAGGCACAGCCACAGTTCTCTGGTTTTTCAATAGCAGCATCTTCTGTTTAATTTTGCTTGTAAACGTAGAGAAAAAGGGCGGTAGGAAAGGCAGAGGCTGGGTGCTCTGAGCTCCGTTCACAGCCCTGTGCTGGTGAGAGCTCACAGAGGGGCTGCGTCATCGCAAAGTGCTCGGCCAATATTGGCAGCAACTGAGGATATTTGCAAGATCCCACATTGCCCTTGGCCTCTCCAAGGGCTGGAAGCACCCAGCCTTGCTGGGGAATGTTTGGTTGCTTGGTTGTTTTTTTTTTTTTTAGCAGCCAATACTTTAAGGGGAGACACTAAAATATCTGGGCTTTGCAGTTCATCGGGGGAGATGGTGCTCCTGGCATATAGATTTTCATCGTAGTATGGGAACACGTTGCAATAGGAAGATACAGCACCACAGTATCTGGATGATACTATCGCTGGATTAAACCCTCTGGATGACAACCTGGCTCTCCCTCTGAGACGTGTCCAGCTTGGCTCCCCCCTCCCGCAGTTTCGCTTCCTTTATCAGTGGTGTCGATAGTCCATCATAAAACCTCGCGTGTGCAGTCTGCATAACGAGCACTCAGATAACAACTATAAAAGAGGTTGATCATTTACTGGGAACATAAATAGTCTCGGACGCCCAAAGCACCTTTGCTGCCAAAATGGGGCTGATTTCCATCATTCTCAACCTGACTGCACAGCATCCTGGGGAAAGCAAAAATCAGGCTGAAAATGTTGTTTTTCTTTGCAGCAATATGCGGGCTCTGGCTGCGGAGAAGCCTCAGTGGGACGCGGGGAGGCAGCCGTCGGGCAAGATTCTTTCACTGGACAGGCAAGGGGCCAAGAAAGTGCTGGAGATCTATGTCAGGCGCTCACTGAGCTGCTGCGAAAACTCAGTGGTGGCCAAGAAGATGCTTCAGGAGGGAGCCAGAAGGCAAGGGAGGAAGGCAGATGGGCTGCAACGGTCTAAAAGTGACTTCAGCAAGTATTCATGTGCCAGACTTGGCCCCAAGAAGGACCAGGAAGAGGGGCCCAAACCACAGGACCTGGACGAGGCTCTGGATGATGAGAGCAAAGCTCCCAGGGAGGTCTCTAAAGAGGAGCCAGAGACCAAGAGAAAAAGCACAAAAAACTCTTCCCAGGGCAAAACTGAACGCACCTGGTTCAAAAGTTTCCTAAATTTCCTCTTCAAGAAGAGCCCTGAGGAGCAGAAGGAAAATGCAGGGCAAAAAGCAAAAGAAAAAGATGCCAAATCTCCTCACAGCTCCAAACCAGAGGGGGCTAAAAGACACGGAGCGGACTTGAGTACGTCCCCACCGCTGGGCAGAGCCCCGAAGAGGAGACCCGGCCTCAAGAGGGTTTTCTCCTTCAAGAAGCATGTGGAGGAGGAGCGGGGAGAGGCGGCAGCCGGGGCGAGGGCCAAGCGACCCAGCTGCCTCCCGCTGCAGCACATCCAGGCACCGGCCAAACCAGGTGGGACCCCCCACCCCTAACCCACCCCTACGGCCAAGGGGACCTCCGTTGGGCTTCTCTGGGGAAAGCAATGATGCTTAGTGCTGGTTCCTACCCTAAGCATCATCTTCCTGTTCCTTTCTGGGGTCTTGGATAGGTTTTGGGGACTCTGATCTCAACCTGTTGCCCCAGGAAAGGGTCAATCTGTCTATTCTTTGAGCACACATTTTTAACTTGAGTGCAGCAAGTTACCACAAGCACCATCCAGGCACAGGTTTTCCCCCTCTGGCAAATGAGGGATATGGTGGTTTAGTTTAAACCTGCATTTGAGACCTGAGATTAAGTCTTGAACCACTCTAGGGCCAATGTTAAGCTGCTTTCGATTTGCTGCAGGCAGCTGGTCGCTGTGGCATGGCAGGCAGAGCCTGTGGGACACCCCAGTCCATGCCCCATCCCTTCCCCTGCCAAAAAACTGGCGTGGGGATTTATGCAAAGCTTCAGTAGATTTGGGGCAAGTCACAGCTGCTCGATTATGGTTCAGAGCACGCGGCCTCATTCTTCACCGGCGGAATGCACTAATCCAGGGCGGGCACAAGCACCACATGGATGCATTCACCGCTGTGGCTGCTTTTCTTTTCAATCAAGTGGCCAACAGAAAAAATAATCCTCACTTCTGAATACATGTTTTTCTTCCAGCAGAGGTGGAGCAGCCCGATGGTTACTACGCACAAGTCTCGGAAGAGATCGGGCTGATCGTGCAGGGCAGTGAGAGCCAGGGGAGCAGAGCACGTGGATCCGGGGAGCCACCGCGGCCGCCCAGCGCTGGGGGGGTCGGTGAGTGTTGCCCTTGCAAGTGCTTCATCGCTGGCACGTATAGAAAACATACGTGTGCAAGACTTGTCCCCATGCAGAGCCTGCACAGGCCCCAAACTCTGCTTCAATCCTGACCCAGGAGCTTACATGACCTGAACAGTCATATAAAGACCTTGTGGGAGATTTTCAGCACCAGGGCTTGATTTTTGGGGAGGGAAATTCAAAGGCAGGAGGGTGGTTTTGCTGGCTGAGGATAACAAGGCACTTGACAACAGGCTGAAATGGGTTTTGGAGGGATGGAGGTGGATAAACATTGCTCAGGGAATTTTTCCTGGGGACTAAACAGAGCATCTGGGTGTGAGGCTTGGGGAAAGGGCTGGAGATAATGTGGGATCTCTCTCTGCAGATGAAGCCATCAGGAGAATCGTCGCCTTGCTCCAGAGTGCAGGAGATGAGCTGGACAGGCAGGTGAGAGGAGATCTGTGGCCAGCTGGATGCGGTCAAGGGATTTTGGGCCAAGCTCTGTACTGCTCTAAAATACAGCAACACCATCGATTTCCCTGCTGCAGGGGAATTCTCAGTAAAATCAAGGAAATGTCATCTTTTAATTCCCCGACTGGGTGTGATCATGTCTGTCTATCTGTCCTCTCTCAGCTGCAATCCTAGCGTGGACTGAAGGCATCAACACAAGGATGACACACTGAGTTATTCACTCGTAACGTGCGTATTCACTTGCTTCTTAACCAGGTGAAGGAAGACGCGCGGCTACGGATGTTCTTCAGAGACATGTCCTACAGCTCCTTCAAGAACTTGGCCGATGCCTACGTCCACAAGGAAATGACGGCCAGCAGACCCGACGCCAGCCCCCAAGAGATCCAGTTTGCCTTCGCAGTGCACCTCACCGCCAAGGTGGCAGGCATCTGCAACCAGGCAGTGAACAGGGTCATGGGCTTCGGCACCCGCTACCTGGAAGATTCGTTTGCACCCTTGTCCTACAGCAAAATTCTCCAGGTAGGGAGGAGGGCTGAGCCTGGGGCTGAGCTTCCAGCAGCAAGTTAGGGCAATTGGTATAATTTTAAGGTGACCAACAGGCCTGGGTGGGTAACAGTCATGCTGGCTTATACTGAGGGGGTGACCAGGTGCTGGATCTTGCCCTGTGCTGTTTGACCTGCCTTTGCCTTCCTCCAACATGAGCTTCTTGCACACACAAGGAGCAGAACTTGCTTTGCTCCCTGCCTGCTGCATCTCGTCAGCCGGGCCGTGCCCTGCAGAGCACAGCACTGCTGCAACCTGGTGTAACTGCAACTTTCTTGGGTAGAATTTCCTCCTAAATCCACCTAGAAGACTGGTAGCACCAGCTCAGTTTGGGAAGGGACCTCACAAATGTTTCCTTCCATCTCAGCAGGACAGAGGAAAGTTCAGCACAGACAACTGTGAGAGCCCAGACTGACATCGGCTGCTCCGAAGGACCTGTGGTGCCCAGGAACCCGAGGATGAAGAGTTACTGATGGGGGAGGAAAGTCCTTGATGGTGACCTGGATGTGGGGTGATTTTCTGATCTGTGGGTTTAAAATCGGCTAAGGAAAATCCCAGTGATAGCCACAGCAGCATGAAATGCTTAAAACCCAACTGGCTGGGGGCAAAGAGTCTGTAAATCAAACAATGCCCAAATTTGACCCTGTATTTGCATTTTAGTTCTCACCAAGTGCATGAGTTGAACCTCAAGGTTCCTTTGTGTTCGTGTATGTCTATTTATTTTCCTGCTTTTCTATATGTATCTGTGAATGTGCAACATAATTTTTGTAGCTTCTGCTGCCAGCCAAGCGCCTAGTTCATGAAAAAAACCCTAAAACTCAAATAAATTGATCCCTAAATGACAGCCAGGCTTGTCTAATGGGTGATGTGTATGGCCGTTATACATGGAATGTTTGCTTTGCTACAGCTGTTGTGGGCTGCTCCTTTCAAGCTAAATGCAAAGTGCCACATAGGGAGTCTTACAGCAGATACATGGTGCAGTCCTGACATTTTTTACTATTTATAGCCATTCCATTTCCAGCAGAAGGAGATTTATTAGCCAAAGCAGCTTGATCCGACACCAAGAACCAGGCAAAGCTTGTTCCCGAGTGGCACAGGAGCTGCCCTTGCTGTCGCTCCCTCCAGAGCCAAGGGGATTTACAGCTGCTGGGGTCTTACCTACAAGGTCTGAGAAGATGTGAAATGTAAAAGCGATTAAACCCTAAGTGCTGGGAATGTTCCCAGCTAATCTTTGCCCAGACCACTAAGCAGGGCCGTGGATTAAGGCAGCCTGGGGCTGGGGGGACCGCTGGCACTCAGTGTGGTGGCACCAGCAGCAGCATCTCGTTGGCAGGGTCGGATCCAGCCTGGGGTGAAGGGAACAAAATTTTGGGGTTTGCAGTGTGCAAGAGGTGGGAGGATCTAGTGGGCTGAAGGTGACGATGGTGGCAAACCAACCTGTGGGTCTGGGTCTGTGTCATGCATGGGGTGACAGTCCCCCACGGGCCACCAGTGACAGCCTGTGTCTGCCCAACACGGCCTCTCCTGGAGGATCTGATCGTTTCAGTCCTTTTAAAACCCTAAGTAAAACAAAATGAGGAAGCAGAGCCCTTGTAGGAAGGAAGCAGCCCTTGTCCATGCAGATCAACATCCACCTGTTTGCAAAGCCTTTAAGGAAACGTTTGATAGAGCCTCAGAGGGTTGACTCACCAGCTGCCAAAAAGCCCTAAGGAGGGAGGTTACCTTGCAGAGGATCCGTCTAATTTAGCCCAGGGTAATTAGGTCTCTGAAAAACATCAATTCCAACCCCTGTGTCCTGCCCGGCAACGCCAGCGACAATCACAGCGCCAGCACCGTGTTTCCTTTTGGCCGGGAACCAAGCTGGGAGACTTTTACTGCAGGAGAAACCAAAACTGCTCTCGCCTGTTTGCAAACTGTGACGACATTCCTGTCCCCTGCCCGGAGCCCAGGGGACTGTGCTGGGGCTGTGACTGGGGCAGGGCAAGCTGGTGTTGGGGACGTGTTGGTGACCCAGTGGGAGGATCATGTGGTGCCCTTTTGTTTTGCATCTGAGCTCATGGGGTGCCAGGTGTGGGCTGGGATTTGCATGGAGCAGAAAAGGGGTTTAGTCTCCTTGCTGACTTCCCAGAGGACATCATCCTCCCTCGGCACGTGGGATGCTCCTGCCAGGCAGAACACGGGTGAGAAAAGCAACTCATCCCTCCCATTCCCTTCTCCTTTGCTTTCCTTGATATCACAGCTGAATGAAATACCCTCCTTCTGTTGTTGCTGGACCTTTCCGCATCCATTGAGGCAGAGGTGCTGGGGAAACAAGGAGAAAAACCTGCACAGCCTTTTGCTCCTGGTCCCAAACAACCCGGCCCAAAGCAGGGACGCTGCTCCCACCCGGCGCGGTGGGATGAGGGTGGGAGCAGCCACGGCTGCCGGCAGTGCAGCACCCCAGGGCTGGCGGCTCTCGGAGCCCAGGTCCCTCCTTGTGAGTGACTCCAACATCTTGGTCTAATCTCTTGGTTATAAAATTGAGACCCTGATTGCCTGTAGCCACTGAAGACCTTAAGAAGGTATTAAAGAAAGGGAAGTTATTAGGCCCAAGGTTTTGAACAGTTTCCAACTCTCGGTATTACCTTCATCCTTCCCTCAGTGCCTCGCTGTGGCTTCAAACAGCTAAAGCAATCGCCTTGCCTGAAAATCCCTGGGATCGTGGGCACTGGCCATCTGGGCACCGATCCTGCCCGGGTAAAGAGCAGCCCTGCTCCCTGCACAGCCCCCTGCCCGCCCGGTGCTCGGTGTGAGCTGAGGGGCCTTCTCCTGAAAACATCTCGGGCTGCTTCTGGGATTATGCGTCTCCGAAGTTGTTAGTCCCAGATAATCCTGTTTTGCCAAGTGCCAGGTGGGGGAGGGCATTTTAGAAAATCAGCCCGGCACTTAATGAGCCAATTAATGCAGAATTCACCGTCATTAGAGGATGATGACAAAGTTTCGTCTCACAGGAGTGTGGCACTGGGCCAGGGAGGACGCTGTATCCCGGGGTGCTGCCCGGGGGCCTCGGTGTTTGCAGTGGGTGAGGGTGCAGGGCAGATTTTGCATCATCACCTCCTGCCTTGAGAATCCCCCTGTAATTCATTGCAGGGCAGGGAGATTTGTGGGAAATGCTGTGATGGGGCTGTGCACCCCCTTGGCTGGCAGACCCCCCAAGGCGTGTCCCCAAAACTCAGCCGCTCCTGAGCCCGGGGTACCTGAGCATGCCATGAAGTCCTCGCAAGTCCAGCTCCTACGAGGAAACCGTCCTCGTGCCGTGCACTGGACGGAGGAGCGTGTTCCCGCAGGTCCCCTGGATTGTTTACAGATTTCCCAAAGCTTGGCAACCGGGGCTGGGCTCAAACTGGGAGGTGCGAGTGCTGAGTGAAGCAGAAACATCCTACGCCTCTGCCATGCAGTGCCTGTTGAATTCCTCGGGGGCCTGATGCACGTAATTGGCAGAGTTAAGGCACACAGAAACAATTTCTTCCAGCATTCAAACACTCATGTACCTGTGATGCACTTGCATGTTTGGATCAGTCACAGTGAGAGACGATACTTTTTACCCTTGTTCTACCTGCAGCTGTTTGCCAGTGCTGGAAGAAAATTCTTTCAACAAAGGAATTTGCTTTCCCAAGGGCCGGAGGAAACAGCGGCGTGAATCACGCGGATCCAAGCTCAGACACCACCAGAAGGTTGGTAGAAAGGCTGGAACGTGTGGGAGACTCGCTCAGCGAGGGGATAATGTAAAACCAACATCAAACACTGGAAAGGCAAGAAATGAGAAGACCAAATCCAGTAAGGCTCTATATCTACAGCAGGAGGTGCTCGTCTGCAAAGGCCCTAATTCAAGCAGTTGTTCACCTCCGGGTTAGTCCAGATCCCGTTCCAACATATCTTGGAGCTGACGAGTTGCTCCTGCTTGTCCTGCCACCCAGGCGGCAGCCGCTGGGGACAGCCTCGGCCATGGCGAGTGACATTTCTCCGGGGGGTTTGTGGGCGTTGATCGCCTGCTGATGGGCAGTGACCAGTGAAACTTCATCCCGGGGACATTCTGCACATCGAGGTGGGGGGGGTCCCTGCCCCCAGGTGTCGCACAGGACACAACTCTTGTCGTGGGGAGCCCAGCGATGGCTGGAGAGGCCAAGGAAAAACGCGTGAAAATTTGGGGTGAAACAGCATGGAAAAGGTTGCATCAGGATGCTGGGACCATCCTCTATTTTCTTGTACTGTCCCAGCCAGGCTGGTGCATAACATGGGGGATGGAATCTCCCTCCTTCAGCCTGTCTGCTCTGTACACACCCCCATGTTATGTATGTATATATGACCTTGAATGTAACATATGTAATATTCATTGTATAGTGTGTAGGCTACATGTATTTGGGCTACATAAGCAACACAGTATACAGTAATATTTAATAAACACATCTGTTAAAAATGGCATTTTTTATTCTGCAAGTTGGCAGCAGCATTAGGTTACTAAGGCTGAATATACACTAGAAATCTACCAAATTTCTCCCTGTTTTTTTAACTATCACCCAGCCGATGATGATGGCCCAAAGGCAGTTTGATTTTTGTTCTGTGCCCCAAGATTTGAGGCACACGGCACTGCTGCAGGCACCTTTCTGGGGCCTTATAGATCACAGTGCTAGAGGCAGGGAAGAGAAAAGCAAATCCAGCTCCCTGGTTTTGCCCCACAAAGGACATCCAAGAGTCAGGCAAGGACAAAACTCTTCCAATAGGGAGCAAATACAAGCGATATTTCCAAACATAACCTAACGTAACTCCCTGCATCCACCTCTTGTGTAACACTCTCTGGCTTTAAATGTCTTACACAAGCCTTTACTCACTCAGCGCTGAGCTATGCCTAAGCTGGGATTGACGGAGAATCCTACTTAGGAAAACACCTTTGATGAAGAAAGCACGGAGCAAAGAAGAGATTTTTCATGGATGTTTCCAAGTGTGTTGGTCACAGTAATGTGGGGACCATCTCCAGGAGGGCTCCTGGGGTACTTCAGATCGATTGGTACAAAAGGGGAGCCTTGACTCAGTCCTGAGCATCTGGGTTGGCTGTGGTCGAGGATTACGAGAGCTGTTTTGATCAGGGGAAAAATTTCTGTTTTTAGCACAGGCAGCAATTAAAATAGCTCATGAATCTAAACGCCTCGGGGAGCTGTCATAAAAGGAGGTAGAAAATCCATCTTCTGGACTCATCTGCAGCCAGAGATCAGCCTGGAGAAAGCAGAGGGAAGAGCACTTGAGGTTCACCCGGTGAAAAAGGACAACCCGAGACATCGAGCCAGATACACCAATTTGATCTTGAGATGGCTGAGGAGGATCTTCGGGATTCAAGCGCCCGTTTCTCGCTCTCCTTTTCGGGCAGTGGCTTTCTCATCCTGTACCAGATTGGGGTGGTGCAGTCCCTCATGGAGCTGGCTCCCAAACTCCTCAAGTCCGCGTGCAAGGTCTACGGGTCGTCTGCCGGCTCGATCATCGCCGCCGCCGTGGTGTGCGGCATCGGCCTCGGTAAGACAATTATTGCCTAGATTTCCTTGCTGTAGTTTTTCAATTTCAAAATAGAAGTAGAGGAGGTAATGACTTCAAGCACCGGTGGGGATGTGTTACCGGTCTAACTTACATCACTCACAGGGCATAAAAGAAATCTGCAGATGTTGACACTTTTGGCAGCCACCCTGAAGCACTTTTGGGTGGTCTAAGCTGAAAAAGCCTGTTATTGCTGTCTGAATATTATCTCAGATGGTCATGTAGATACTGCACAGGTAAATCTTGATGTACCTGTATTTTATTGGGTCATTTGCCTGCTCCTGCTGAAGGAGTACATCTCGTTCCCTTCTGCTATGTGCTCTAAGGAGTGCCGAGATGTGTCCCAAAGCAAGTCTACGCGGCCGCGGTGGGCGGATGCACCCGTGTAAAGCCCCCGCTCCCCCCTGGATCAGGTCCCTTGGCATCTTTAGCTACAAAGGGACACGAGTGGCAGTCACACCGATATCTATAGAGCTGACAGCCCTGTCTGCATGTTGCTTTGGGTTATCCCACTCAACCTTCCCCGCACAAGGGAAGATGTGGCACGATTCCCGTTTCCAGACAGCCCCGGCAAAAGCTCCAGGGCGCATCAGCAGGACGTACCCGGGGGAACAGCCGTCCCTGCTCCAGCCCAGGGCTCAGGTTTCTCCTGTTGCTGCAAAAGAGGTTTTACTCTGAAACATTTTAGGCAATGTGGAAACAGGCACCCCTAGCAATAAAATCCTCTACGTGTAGGATTAATTCAAAGCAGCTAATCCACTTTTAATAATTACATCCTCCAATATTTCCAATTAGTGTCCATGTCTAAACAAGCATACAAGATTTAAGTCTTTGAAGGCTGATCCAAGCCCGGCTTCAAGCAAGGGGGACATTTAGGAGGAGCAAGGGGTTTAGGGTCCAAATAATGATGGAAGAAGCAGGAAGGAAACACACAGTCCCTGAAATATCTGGTGGATGCTAGAACCACTCTGCTGGAGCTAAAAATAATTCAAACCTTTGGCAAATACATTTAGACAAAGCAGAAAGGCACCTTTCTGCCTCTTTGGGAATGAACTCCTCTACAAATCAGGAAGGGCCCCGAAACCTTCCTCTCCGATTCCTCATGCTGGTGTAATTGGATGCAGCCGGGGCTGTCCAGCAGGTATAAATCAGTTTGGTAACTGCTCTTGCTGTGGGCATCAGTGCTGAAATGGGGGTGTGCTTCACTGGGGGTGGTAGGCACCTTCCACTCAGAGGTGCTGAGATGAGCTGGTGCCCAAATCATCTTCCCCAGGGGAAGAAAAGCCCTCCTGGGTAGTGATAACTCTGGTTAGGTTTCTAATGAGGAAAATGAACGTGGCACAAACTCTGTCAAATTCACATCGGGGAGGATTGGGGCAAAAAGAGGGTTAAAGTTGTGCTTGGCTCCTGATGGGGTGTCCCATGGGGTGGCTGCGGTCCCTGGGCTGGGTGAGGAGCTCTGTGCTCTCGGAGCCAGGCTGTCCCCTGCCACCCTGCAGGTCACCTCCCGGGCACGTGCTTGTCCCCAGCCAAGCTGGCGCGGGCGGGGACGGTCACGGCATTGCATGCCAGAGCCACCCCTCGCTCGTCCCGAGCCAAAGCCCTGTCCAGAGCCAAAGCTCTCAAAGCTAGGGTCAGCTCTCACCTCCCACCCAGCAGCTTGCGGGCAGTTTTTCCAGGTTTTCCCTCGTTTCCAGGACACAGAGCAGCCAGACAGTGCCCTGCAGGGGCATCACCTGCCTGGGGTGTCCCTGGCTCTTTCAGCATTCCCGGGGACCCTGCGTGAGCCCGCGGAGCATTAATCATCATGCTGCATGGCCCTGAACTTTCGCTCGAATACTTATAACCCCTCTTAATACCCTTGTTGCTCCGATTGTCTTCAGAACATTCCACCTAATCCATCTGTCTGTACTTTTAAAGCAATCTCACGAGACAGACTTGAAATCTTTGCCCCTACAAAGCCACGGTGCTAAAGCAAGCCCGTGGCTTCGTGCGGGTGCAGGGAGCCCACCCGGGTGCAAGGATGGCTCTTTGCAGCACTGGGGAGCCAGATAAGCTTTTTGCTGCAAGAGGTTAACCGCCCAAGGTGGGGTATTCCCCCACGTGAGCTCCCCATTTCAGCAAATGTACCAAGCTCTCTCCTCAGGGTCAGGCTGACCGTGGGGTTTGCTGTACTCCTCCTCCCCTCCATCACTGCACAGCCTCTCAAACCCGGTGTCTCCTGAACCCTCGGCGGGTGTTTTGCAGCTCTGCTCCTTTAATCCAGCTTCTGGGAGGTGCAGATGCATGTAATGACTCTTAATGCCAGCTGGGAGGTTACTAGGGGAGCTGGGATGAGCAGGGAGTCCCAGCACAGTGGAGCCAGGGTTCCTGGCTTGCGGGAAAGCCCAAAGCAGAGGAGGTGGGGGTCTGCCCCTCATCCTCACCTTCGAGCTGGCCCAGCTCCCCTGTGAAGCCTGGGGCTGCCCATGTGCAAAATCAGAGGTGCAAGGCAGGAATGTGTTGTGCAATTCACAGTGACACCGATAACTCGGTGTCTGCACCCGCGTCCCCCTTCCCAGGGCTCCTTGGAGCTGCCCCCTAATCCCTGGCCAGGCACATCTTCAGCACCCGTTGCTGGTACAGACGGGGATTTCCCCAGCGGGGTGATGCTCAGCCGTATGTTGTCCTTTGAGGACATTGTGGGGGTGATCTCCCCTTTTCTGCCCCACCACCATGTCCTCCACTATAGCAGCAGTATCATCCCGGGGTTGTACACATGCCAGGGAGCATTAAAAATAGGATTAAAAATATAAGTGTTAGGGCAGCAGCGATACTGACTTTCTCTCTGTCTTTCCCACCCCCCTCTCTGTGTCAGATGACATAAAGGAATTTTTCTTTACCATGACAAAAGAAATCAGAAAAACCACCCTGGGCCCTTTCTCTCCCAAGTGCAGCGTGATGGCGAGTATCAGGGATGTTTTGCAGCAGGTGCTACCAGAGGACTCCTACCGACTGGCTTCAGGGAGGCTGCACATCTCCCTCACGCGGGTGGTGGATGGCCAAAACGTCATAGCCTCTGAGTTCAGCTCGAAAGAGGAGCTCATTCAGGTAAAGGAACCTTCCTCTGATGCTGAAGGGAGATCTCTACCTACTGCTTGGGGTGGAGGCACCTACGTGTCGATGACTTTAACTGCACTGAGTGTCAGGAAGCTCCACCAGAGCCATGGTCCCACCACAATGAGTTCTGTGAGGCTTGGAGGGAGGGAAGGAGGAAGATGTTGTTATGTCCAGAGTCAGGCAGGAATAAATCATGCTAAAAAAGCAGAAGGTTTGTTACCGGCCTCAAAAAGCTGATGCTGACATGTTGTCCAGCTCTAATAAGTGCTAATGACTCTTTGCAAAGAGCCATGTTAACGCTAACACGACCTCTCGGCTTTCTGGACAGGTCTCTTCTCGGCCAAGTCCCATTGGCAGTAATTTTTCTTGTTGCTTCAGCATTTTCCTGGGAGGAAAGAGCTGGACAAGGCAGCTGTGTCGCCAAAGAACAAGCAGCTCGTTAACCAGTAAATTAGCTGCTGGGGAGAGAATCCCAGGGTAAAACCCTAATGGAGATGACCGTAAGGTTGTGGGCTTGCTTGTCTCAGGGAGACAGCAGAGGATGGCAAGTCCCTGGAGATGATGGAGTGCACCCCGTGGTGCCTGCCCTAGGCTAACCCAGGAGCACAGGGTGCTCGTTCCCAGCTGATGAAATTGGTGGAAAATGGTTGCAAATGGCCCAGCAGTGGCTTTATCATTGACAAAACCCAGCAGAATGAAAAATGCATTGTGAGGATGTCTTGGTTTTGTCCAAAAGCCCGCAAATATGAAAAATGACCCCAAAGCTTCACCTTGCCACCGCCAAAGGGCAGTGTTCAGACAGTGATATACAGATATACAACTCCAATATTACTGGCAGATATAAAAATAAAACCTGAAGTGCTATGCCCTTTTCAGGAGAAGTGTTTCAACTTTATTGAAATGAGACGTTTTCTCCTTCTTGAAACCTTTCTTCTTGACACAGTCAAGTGCAAAGTCCAGGTGGTACTGGCAGCCGGGCTCCAGATGATTTGTCAAGCCTGAATTTGCAGGCACTCAGTCAACAGCTTTTGTCCAGAACTTTGACAGGAACACTTCTGCAATCCCTCTCCTCCCCCAGGCTCTCCTCTGCAGCTGCTTTCTTCCCATCTACTGTGGATTCATCCCTCCATCCTACCGAGGTGTGGTGAGTGACATTTCCAATCAAACCTATGCTCCCAGCAGCATGTTCTTGGGTTTGACCTTTACATTCCCTTGAGCAGAGGGATATATATGTCTAGGCTTCTTCTTTAGTTAATGGAGGTTGATAAAGCCTTTTAGCTTGTTCTTCGTCCCATCCTAAGATGGTAGCTGGGTGGAATTGCCATCTGGAGAGCCTTCTCCTGCCTCGCCTACAGACAAAGCCTGGATGACTAGATCCTGCCTTGCAGATCACCAACGTGGGATGAGAGGACACCCACACGTGGGACTTTGACACAGAACCCACTTACCCTGGACAAGATCTGCCTGCAGTGCAGATGACTCCACGAGCTTCAGGTGCAGACCCGCACGGCTGAAACATGAAAAGTCCGTGGTGGGATCCTCCCCCAGCCGTGTGCATACTCATATTCTGTGAAACACCGCGGTGAAGTCCTCAAATCTGGGCTGGCTCGCTGCTCACCCTCAGTGAAGGAGCGCAGCAGCGTGGTGGGGAAGCAGGCGCAGGTGGAGCGTGGAGCAGCCGGCGCCCCGTGACAGAGCCCACAGAGCCACCACAGCAGATTCGCAGCCGGTGCAGGGCCAGGATCTTTCCTCGACTCTTGCTGGTCTGCACCGACTGAGCCTGTTTAGACCTCGGGTGTCTGTTCCTGGCTGTCAGGTCAGATCTCCCGCTTGGCCCGGACTGCAGGGCTTGCCCACAAAGTGCGTAAAGTTTACACGACCCAGAACTCAGCAGCGTCGCTGTGTGAGGCTCCTCTGCACTGGTATTTCATGAGCATTTAATCTGATCAGCTGCAGTTCTTGCAACCTCAAATCCCACTGAGGTGGGTGGTAAATTCAGATTCCTTTTGGAATATAGCAAATAACATTTTCCTTGCCCAGTGAGTAATCCTCCAGGGATTTGCAGGCAATTATTAAATGTGAGAGCCCTACTGCTTGAGCTCAGGACTCAGAATTTATACAAGGCTGTAAATTCAGTGATGTTTGAATTGGCTAATGACTGCTTTACACAACTTCGTAAAGCCTTGTGAATTAAAATAATTATATTTCTGGTTTAATAACTGCTGTGGATTACAGCACCTGGTTGAGGAGCTGGCTGGGTGCCATGGGCAGGGCAGCAGAAGGAGCTGGCAAAGAGCAGGATAAAGAGCAAGGGGTGGGAAGAGATGCTGTTGCAAGTGGGAAGAGAGGACGTGCTGGGACTGGTTCACGGCAGGAGATGGTGCCTTTGCAGCCGCTCACTTTCCGCCCAGTGACGCTGCAGCAGCCCTCGGAGCAAACCCTCCCTCTGCTCTTCCCCCTCAGCGATACGTCGACGGAGGATTCACCGGCCTGCAGCCTGTTTCCAGCTTGGAGGAAGCCGTGATCACTGTGTCCCCGTTCACGGGAGAGCTCGATATCTGTCCGCGGGATTGCCCTGCTATCTTCTACTGTTTCCAGATCTTCAACGGCAGCATTCAGATCTCCTTAGAAAACCTGTGCAGGATTAGCTATGCTCTCTTTCCGCCTAGCACCACGGTAAGCCCACCAGGTCTTCTTCCCAGCTTCATTTTGGTTAAAACAAATTAATGTTGGACCTGCCTTTCCAAGCTTTAAGGTTCAGCTCAATCTCCATCGTTAAGTAATCAGATTTCAAGGGGAGGGGGCAGTACCCACTGCTTTTGTAGTGCCCTTTTTGGTGGGCACCGCTGACGGGCGGCCAATCTGGGATGGGGCCCACCCTGGTTTGAGAACCTGCGAAGGACCAGGTGGTTGGAAACCAACCTGTGCTTGCTGCCTTCCAAATGGGCCACCCCAACCCTCCACCATCAAACAGCCTTGGACAGAGCCTGCCAGTGCCTGGATGGAGGGCTCTTTAGTGACCTCAAGTGTTTCTCCTTGCAGGTCTTGAATGACATTTTCTCCCAAGGGTACCAGGACACTGCCCTTTTCCTGTACAGGAACAGTAAGTGTTACCCCAAGACCTAAAGGACAGCCCAGAAGCGTGACGCGCACACAAACATCAGCCCTTTCTTTCTGTGTCTCACAGATGCCGTTGGCTTTAACAACTACGATGGCAATTTCCGCTTCGCCAGCATGTGTGGGAAAAACGACTTTGCACAATCTACCAGGACAAGCACTGGCCTATGCAAAAGGGAACCGCAGCACCCAACTCCTTACTTCCTGCCAGGTAGAGGGTTTGGGGTCCTGATCCTGGGTTTTGGGGGGGGACACTGAAGTCTTTGAGAGAAGCACCATTATATTTATTACAGAGTTATTTATTATAGTAAATATTTCTAGATCTGCAGTAGCCACTTGCAACGAGGCTTTGTAAGAGCAACTTCAGCTGGATTCTGGGCTGGGCTTCAGTACCTACAGGCTGAGCTGTGGCAAGAGTTGCTGGACAAGAGGAGTTGTTGCATTTATTGGGTTATTTCTAATTACTGGCCTTTATTTACTTCTGTGTTGTCATTCATGGGCACAGGATTGGCTCTGTGGAGGAAGGAGTGGGTGACTGGACTGCAGGATCCACTGTCAAAGGTCCTGTTGCAGCCATACAAGCTGCCAGCTGTGGCCAGGAAGGGGTAAGAACATCTCGATAGAGGCACTGAAGCTGAGAGCGGCACAGAAACCGGTGGCTGCGCCTTCAGCAGCAGCGAGGCACAGCATGAGATTAGCACAAGGCACGCAGGTGTCCCTGCAAGCTCAGCGTCGGGTTGTGCAATGGGCTGTAGCATCCTTCAGACAGCAGCTCCACGGGAAACGCGCGGGGAGCCTCTGGGGCAGTGTGGGCTGGTGGCGAGTCCCTCCTTTTCTACGGACCAGGGCAAGCTGATGCACATCTACTGCATAAATAGGTTTAGTGACATCCCCTTCCTCCACAGGAGGAGCTGGTGTTCCCTGAAGGCGAGCTCTCGGGGAGGGTGGGCATGGCTAGCAGGAACACCATAGGATTGCTTGTGTTATGAGAAAGAGTATTGCAGCGTGCATTTACCATTAGCATCCTCCCTCTTTTGCTGCATTTACCGGTCATTAAACTCGACTTGTTTATTTTGGTTTTGCAGGCTGAAGAAGCTGTGGGGGCTGCTGGAAGGTATCAGCTCCATGGTAGAACAGTTCCAGAAGCTCCTCCAAACCATGGTGCCTGGTTCGCTTAAGAGAGCCATGTCCAGGAGGTGAGGTGCTGGGGGGATGCAAACCCTCAGTGGAGGGAGGGCAGGGCACAGAGCCGGGAAATCCCCGGGGGCCTCATCCATGGTTTACTGATGCTGAGAGTGGCTAAAAATTCCAAATTCAAGACACCCACATTAAAAGTAGCTAATTTTTGTCCCCGTGATATTATTTATTCAGTGACATCTGAAAGAAGCTATGAACTAGCTTAGTGCTGCTATCCTATAGCAACATATTCTTGGTCCATTTATCTGCTGGGCTCTGCTCTAGCAGGCATCAGGCACATTCACCAAGATCCTGAGAGGTGTCTTGGCACTAAACTCTCAAGGATTCAAGGCATTTAATTTGTCACACAGACAGCTTTTAAGCCATACCTCCCCAAAATCTGCTTGCAAGTTACTTCATGTGCAGCTGACGAAGAGACTTGCACAGAATGATTTCATACTGAAGGCAACTACACAATTCCTCTGCTATGAAAAAGCTCTTCAGCATCAAACGCCCCTGGGGCTACTTGTCCCTGTCATTGACCTGGACTCAACTAACTGCCAGCCTGTTCCCTCAAGTAACCGTCCTGGATAGGCCCTGGGGTCTCTGACACCACACGGTTCTGCTGCCCTGGGAAGTGGTGGGGGACACCGGACCTCATTTCACACAGCAGCACAGCTGCTGTTTTTTTACAGAGATTTTTGGGGGTGGGCTTTTTTCACCTGGGAAAACCAGCTGATTTTGTTTCCAGTGCTGCCACTGCAGTCTCTGTGCCCAGGCCTGACCGGCTTTACCGTGATGGCTGAGGAAAAGCACTGCAGTGCTGCATCTGCAACCAAACCGCGACCTGTACAGGGGAGGCTGGGCATCTTTACTTGCATGCATGTAGAGCCCACCCTTAGTTTCTCTAGCCACTTCACTTGCTGAACATCAGCAGCATTCCCCCCAGCCCTCTTTAATGCAGATTACAGGGCAGGCATCTGCCAGGAAATGTCATGTGTTAAGTGTTTTCCTCCCACTCAAAAACTTTCAGAGATTCATCAAACAGAAAACAGAGAGAGGGAGAAGCCTTAGGGAGCATCACACTGGGCAGGAACTAATTTCTGTCCAGTTCCCTGAAGTTATTTTACCAATTACCTATTCCTGAGCTTCATATGCCCTCGGAGGCCCGATTCTCCTGCCAGTGGAGGTAGGCACACATGTGGATCCCTCTGGATTTGCATCTGTGGAGAAGGATGGAGAAACCTAAAGATTAACCTCCCTCTACTTCAAAGTACCACAGTCTTCTAGACTGCAATTCCTATTGCACTGGGAGAGATGACATTTCACAAATACATTAGTTCTTTTCATGCAATTTTCTGTAACTTGCTGCTACAAACCAATGCACAAACAAGTCCAAGCGAACACACCTCATGTTGCTGGTCTGCACCTAGAATGAATTGGCAGCACTCGTGACCATCCCAAATACATTTTGCACACCAGAGACCGATGGATTAGCTTTATCCCAGCTGAATCTCCCCAGTTTGTTGGTTCCCTATGGGCAAATAGATCACAACAGTACAAGCTGTTTATTTGAATACACAGCTTGTTTAACACACATGGGGAAATGGTACAGAGGGAAGTTTCATCCAAAGCGCCCTGGAGACTGCAGGCATGAATGTGAGGAATAGCTGAAGGCTGCATTAATGTAAACAGATTCAAAGTTAACTATTAATGCTCAGTGAAAGATTAATATAATATGTTCTGCTATCTCTGGTTGAAATCAATGACCTGGGAATATTTTCTCTGCAATGAGCTTGCTAAAAGAAACCTGGATGCTTATTTGCATTGGATCCATCAAAACCTACTCCTGTCTTCCTTCCATCCTGGATGGATTTATATCTCTCAGTCCCTGCAGCCAAAGCTGGGCTGCTCAAAGCCAGTTCATGAACTGTGACTATGTTCCTGCCACAGATCAAAGTGGAGAGGGCACAGAGACACCCACTGCTCCCTGGGCAGGAGCAGGGCCAGTCAGCCCATCATTTGCTTTCGCTCATGCTGCACTTCTGCTTTCCCTCCCAAACAGACAGCCCTGCTTCTGCAACAGCCCTTCCACCAGGCTCCTGGTCTTCCTAGCAAGCACCATCACCTCCAGGCAGGATATAACCATTTCAGTCAGCCTCAGGCAGTTACACTACCCTTATTCAACGGGGAATTAAAATCCCCCAAAGAAAGTTCTTGTATAGGAATTGGACATCCAAATTCACTACATTTGTCTTCAAATCTCACCCACAAACAGGAGCATAGTTTGAACTATCCAGTGCATCCCACCTGCCTCTACATGGCATGGTGCTTGATCATAAAAAGTTAGTAAAACTTTGAGGACTTTAACAAAAAACAGCTTACAGGGAACACCTGAAACAAAAAAGCCACAGCATCGAGCCCTCCTGTTCCAAACCAGCAGAGATGTGCTAAACTAAAAGTATTGAGTGACCCACCATTCAAATCAGCTGTCTCTTGCTTTATTAATCCCCCATCTTTTCAAGCAAGCACACTTGGTGCTGTCTCCTCTGCATGAGCTTGGACCTAATGGCAAAAGGAAGCTTTGCCAGAGGCACTGGCTAGAGACAAAGTTTGGCATCTCTCTGAATCACCTTGTGCAGGAGCTTGTTTCACCCCTAGAGAAGCAAGCTGGGAAACCCAGCTGCACCTGGTTCAAACCAGCTGTGCTAGATCCCGTCTCCAGCCTGAAATGCCTCCTTTAAAGGTGGGTCATGGGAATCAGTTGTGGCCCTGCCTGTGCTGGTTGCAAGTTGCTCTTTCTCTCTTTAAAACAAGGCAGCAGCAGGGTCAAAAATGCTCTTCTGTGGCTGGCATGGCCCTAAAGGGAGTAAAACCATATCGGTCAATCTGACAGATGCTTCTGGCAGTTCTTGTGAGACAAACTGGATTCAAATACTGGATCAGGGCTGCTTCCCTCTCTCCTGTTGTTTAGAGGGTAATAGGATAAGTAGGTTTTGATATCCTTAAATCCTTTGATGTTGCCCTCATATCACTGTCCTGTTACTTGCCCTGGTCTGCACTGAACTCAGCAGAGATGCGAAGCCTGAGGTGGATGAGCTGAGGGTTTGGAGACAACCCATGTCAGCAGGAGCTCTCTCTAAAGCTAGATCCCACTAGTGGGAACAGGAGTCCTGCGGCCTGAGCCATGCGACCGAGACAAACAAAAACAAAGGTGTCCAATCCTGCCGGTGTCTCTGGCTGTTGGCTGCAGGTGCTCGATGCCAGACTCTGCTTCTAGTCTAGATACTACAGAGGGTGCAACTCCTTGTGCAACTGTCCCAGTGGGCACATGGATAGAGGCAAACCCTTGTGGTTAACCTGCTAATCCCAGCCCTAGCCTTGCTGGAGTGCAGGCTCTACCACAGCTGTAGTCTTTTGGAGATATTCTGACTTATTCAGGAAAACAGGTGTGAGTTGTTCACAGGTTTATACCCTTGCTTATTTGGTAACATCAACAATATTATAGTACTGTGCAGATAAACAGTAAAATAGCCTTTTCCTGTCCTAGATTATCAGGGCTTTTCCCTTCCCAAACTGAAAAATCTGATGTGCTTCTCTGGAGACTGAGAGCCCTGCCCTGACTTATCTCTTGGTTTCTGTCTAGCCTAACAAATGGGTCTTGATTCCTTCCACAGGTGACTTTAGGTTGATGAAAAATGTTGCAGCCCAGCTGCAAACCAGAGACAGAGACTCCTGATAGCCTAAAGGCTGCCCAGCCTCCAAAAAAACCCGGTTCCTACTATGCTGCTTTCAGAAGCCCCATGTAGTTCACACTGAGGAAGCCTTTAAAAGCATGGAAGCAAAATGTACAGCCTAACACTGTGTCCTTCATTCCTACAGTGGGTCTCTTCCCATAAGTAGAGTTGTCTTGTTTTCAATGGTAATGTCTTCTTTGCTTTCATTTTATATTTTTCGGGCTTTTATTTTTAGATCTGAAATGGTAATGGTCCTGTTCTTTTCCTTTTATATTACTCATTTGGTGTGGTCCTCCCAGATAGAGCAGAACAATATTTGGGTCTTTTTTCACTTTTTATTTATGTGGCAACATTTTAAATCATCATCATATTGGAAAAGCTGTGTAATTTTTCCTAAACTGACAAATCCTGAAGTGTTGAAAGACTCAGAAAGAAAATAAGTAATAAAATTGAAAGAAATGTTGCACTCCAGCACATACTACTTTGTATTCTGCTAGTAGCAATATGACAAACTGGAATCTCAAATGCTGAGGGCTCACCAGTTTTCCATGACAAAACTGAAATGGGAGAGGGCGTTATTTTGCATAGGATTGCAGGAAACTAGAAGTTCTGGATTTAAACCTGCCTTATGTTGCTTGAAAATGATTCAGGTAAAGGTTTACCTGCAGCTCTACTAAGCTTTTCCTGCACTTAAGTATTTACACATGGCTGCACACCAGAGTTACCAAGCAGAAATTTTGATTTGACTGGCACAGCAAACCCAGCTCTAACCAGTGAGACACTGCTCCTTCCCCCACCCTTAGTGCAGTGATGTGTGGGGAGAACCTGTTACTACCTTGCAAGGTAAATGGCTTTCTTCATAGAGCTCCTTCTCCAAAGAGCCCTTCTGACCCAGTCACAGCCTAAGCCCTCACTCCTTACCCAAAATAAGTCCAATATGAGGCTTCACTAATAACCACTGACCTAAGAGGGGACTCTCCCATTGCTGATGTTCTCTTACTGGAGTCTGCAAAAACCCAGACAGCCTCTTTTGGCAGTAAGAGCCCTGGGCAACTGTCACTCAGCTAATGAAAACTGATGAGGTAAAGCAAGTGCTGGTCCTCTACCTCTCTGACAGTGGAGAAGATGGTGTGGGGCTTCATCTGCTGCCCTGATGGTCCCTTGATTCTCTTCAGTGACCTCAGTGTCTGTGGCTCTGGAGCAAAGTAGTCTTGTTTCTGGCTTCCAGTACACGGTCTCTTCATCTTTATGATGTGATACGTTGGCCAATGAAAGCATAAAGTCCTCATCAAGGTAATTTATACCAAAATCACCTGGTAAGAAAAAAAATCCAGCTCTCACTCTTGTTGCTCAACTACCAGGTCTCTAGCAATGTGACGCGTGACCAGGGTTGACTGATGACCATGCTGCATGGCTAATCTGAGTTGGGTTTCTGGGTCAGGGATCACCAAATGCTGCTGCCTTGTGCATCAGTGGGTTATCAGTCTAATGCCACGCAGGGCACTTGAGCCTACACTTCTCCTGTCTAGGTCCTGGGGACCTGCTTTCCCTGGAAAGCTCTACTATGCCCAGTGTGGCAGAGAAGAGGGGACCTAACATCATCAGAGGGGAAAGGGTGAGCAGGGAGCTTCAGGAGAGGCCACAGAGAGGATGGGACTGGAATAATCCTGGCAATGCCAGGGGTGCAGGGATCTCTCTGACCCGGTCGCTCTAGTTGTACTGGCAGCATCTCTTACCTTCTGTCAGCAAACCAACATTGCAAGAGAAGCACCCGACCTACCTGCTCCTCAGTCCCAATCACTTACTCAGTTTTTTTAAGAAGGAGACTGTGTCCTGGTAGCCATGGGTATAAAACTGCTCCAGAACCTGCAGGGAGGAGGTGGCAGTCAGGGCAGATGGGCCAGCTATAGAGACCTCATGGCTCTGGGTACCTGTAATAGCAGCTCACTTGATCTGAGGGACGCTGAAAAACATACTGGAGGCGGCAGATGTTTCTCTTTGATATCTGTAAAATACAATCAGAGACTTGGAAATTGAAGAAGGCAGCTGGGCAATCTTTGGGACAGATGTCGTATTCGCCGGCAAAAGCAGACACAGTGATCATGGTCCGGGACACAAAGCTGGCTTTCCACATGGCAAGTTCCCCATCAATGTAACGCTAGGAGAGAAAATTAAGAATCGTGAGTCTTGCTCTTTTCAGAGAGAAGAGTGCTGTGTTACATGTGCATGCATTTGAGGTTTCTTCCCTACCCAATCCCAAACTAAACTGAGGTACTGGGGCTACAGAGATCCCCTTCCAGGGAACAGCCCTGACTGCTGTCCCATGTGTTTGAGGTCTACACCCACCACCCCCTCCCTTCCAGCCAAAAAATCTTTAATGAAATTGGAGGAAAGCACAGCAGAAAGGAGTTGAGCTAACCCCACGGATAGGCTGAGGGTGGATGCTTTTGTGAGAAGGGCAGTTCCGTCTGCAGTGAGATCAGATTGTGGGACACTGGGTTCAGTTCTTCCCTCTGCAGACACTGTGTGACCACAGCACCAAGCAACTTTGGTGGCAAACACTGGTATACACATGCTTAATGCCACCACTGGAGGAATGACACAGGCTAGATGGACCCTTGGTCTGACCTGGGCTAGGCTCTCCAGACCATAAGGCTACTTACCACCCCATGGTATACAGGAGGTAAAACTCCAAAACACACAGGGATGAAGCAGCTGCATGTTATGGCCTGTGGGTGAGATGGAAAGCACAAAGGTGAGCAAAGAGCCACAAAAACACATTGCCTTTGGGAATGGAGGCTCATCTGTAAATGCCAAAATGGGGACCCACGGCTGGGTTACTGGGCACCACTGACTATTGTGGATCAGACCATGTCTGATATGCACAGCCAGGTTTGGATAAATAGGAAGGTAACCTGTGAAATGCCTCATTTTTCTCCCTCCAAACTCAGGCCCTGTAGATAATTCAGCCAGGAATCAAAAGCACTGATTTTTTCCTTATTTTCAGCTTGTGACCCTGTCTGGCTTCAGAGGGTAGCAAGGACAGAAATCATGGCGTGGACTGCTGTGAGGCCCCAGGCTCCCCCGTGCGTGCTGCGGGGCAGGGACAGGCACTAGATCCCGTCCCCTCGCAGAGTGACTGTGGCTGCTCTCACCTGAATGACGTCCTCCCTCGAGGCAAACTCTGAAACCACCACACATCTCCAGTCACGCAAACGGGTGAGGATAACATGCAGCTTTCCAGATACCAGCTGGTGGGCATTCGTAGGCAGATGTTTGTTTAAGACCTCCTTTAAGATTTTAAGGACTTTTGCTCCAGGAAATAACCACCAGAAAGAGGTTTTCAAAGCATTTATGAAGGACATCTTTATCTCTCCTAAAGCAAAGCAAAGCAATCATTCCACATCTCTTGTATTATTATTTATGTACTTTCTGGGATGCACTTCCAGCTGGGAAAGGGGCATTTTACCATGCTGGCAAAAGCTCATAAAGAGCCATTATTTTCATTAGGGCTAACGCTCTTTATGAGTGGACCCAGATTTTCCAAGACCTCCAATACTGCAGGAAGTAGAAGTATTCTGTTCTCTTTTTTCATTTCTCTCCATTTCCTCCACAAGACATCTTAAAATTTTTTTGAGATATGGGAGAAAATTTACAGGAAGCCTTTGCATAATATTTCCTCCTGTTGGCTCCGCATCTATGGCCCCTAATGTGTTTCTCAGCTCTGTAACTACAACTTCCTTTTTATTTCATGCTACAGCAATCCTGATCCTCTTCATATTGAATATTTTCTTTTCCCTCTGTGTTTTGAGAATCTACCAACAACCCCAAATGCCTTATTAGGGAGGGAACTTCTGTTTCTTATATTAGATATGCATACCATTACTTCAAATTAGTAAGATGCAACAACTTATTTAATAACTGTATCTAGCCTATTTTCTCCATGCTGGTTAATTTACCCATGTTTTCCACTCTTAAAGAAGAAAACGAAGTGTAATTCTGAGGAATTAGACACTGATTAAGGATAATAAAAAAAAAAAAAAAGAAAAAAATCTTTTGCAACTTCAAAATTCCCGGACATTCAATCTCTTCAGACACCAAATAAATAGAAATGCATAGCCCTTACCTATATCACACTCACACAATGCAGCTGTAGCTATAATCGATCCTGAAGATGCTCCATAGATCCTGGATGCAGATTTCAGTATGTCAGGCGACAATTCCTGCAAAGCTTTTAACACTCCACCTTCATATGCTAGCAAGTAACTGCAGCCTCTAAACAGTATAGAGAAAGGTCTTCCCTCATTTTCATTTATCTTCATCACCTCTGCTAACACCAAGCACTCAGTCCACAAGAAAGAAGCTGCCCAGGACAGGCTTGGAGGTTACTTCTTCTTGTAGCTGTTCTCAACCTGCTTCTGTTTCTGACCACACTCTTGCTGTCTTATATCTCTAAGCCAAACGTCCAGTGAAACAACAGCAGTGGGCAAAAGTGGATGATGTGACATCTTAATACCTAAGGCCACTCATTAAAATAAAAGTACTACCTTGCAATATGTTTCTAAGGTGTGCACGTTGCTGCTGGGTAAAAGCCCCAGGCGACACAGAGGGCCACATGTCACACTGATATGCTGGGGAATCAGCTCAGGGGAAGTCAGCCCTGCAGAGAAAAAAAAGCTGCTTTCCCAAGCTGGTAGACTGCTTGAGTGGTGTCCTGGGGTCCTAGCCTAAGTTTTCAGCCTCTTGGGAGGTAGGAATCAGCAAATATTCCCTGATATACAAGAGTCTTGCAAGATGCCGCTCAAAACCACCTTGCCCCATTTGTAACAGGTTACTAAACCCCACCCCAGGGAGTGGAGAAGTTGGAGGTGGTGATTGGATTGTTAAAGAAATCACAACCCAAGTTGTTCTAGTTTCACAATTTCAGGGTTTAAGTTTGCTTACAAAAGGGTAAAAATACAGAGTCCAGGTAACAACTCGTGACTTAATCTGCCTCCTAAATGGCTGAGGTTTCAGTAGATCAATGGGTCAATAAAGTAAAGAAGGGGAAAAAAGTCTGACAGTGATCTAGTGATTATCCACCCAGAAATGCAAAGCCTTCTTAGACTTGCAGCTAGGCAGGACATTGGGAAACTCCTACAGGGAAAATCATTGCTGAAAGCTGGGCAAAAGCAGCAGCAGCTGTCCAACACAAGCAAAACCAAGACAAAGTTGGACATGTTTCTCTAAGATACATGTCAATCTACCCAATGTCTTCAGGTTAAAAGTCTTCCAAAACCACTCAGGAGATGCTTGTCTTCCTCTTGCTGTGTGTTGAGGCAGCGCTGGGTGAGTTTTGTGGCTGGATGCAGCCCTGGTCTATGCAAGGGGGCTGCAAAGCAACACTGGTGATCACGTCGCAGCTGTGCTGGACATGCTGGGGCTGACAAGGCTGTGGTCTCCACTAAACCCCAAACTCTTGTTGTCTGAGCACCACTGGCACAGTGTTAATCCAGCCACAATTCCACATGGGAGCAGCCCATGCCCCAACCAGGACCCAACCCACTAAGCTCCTTGCACACACCTGCACAAGCACTGCAGATCCCTTGGCCAAACTGCAAAGGGAAAAGAGCAAAGACAAACTGAAGACTTGAGAAGAGAGGAATAAATATACTCCATGCGTAGTCAAGAGAACAAATGCACTGGAAATAATTTTCCATCTACTCTTTAGCGTAAGGAACCCCTAAGAATTAACTGCAATGTGAAGAGTCAATTCCAGAAGTTGTTCAGTGGTATTTTACTGGGTGCAAGAGGGATGTGGCATTTGAAACCCAGTGGTGAGCCACGTGAAGAAGCTCCCGAGATTAAGGAAAACTTTGACACCCAACTCCAGGACAAGGGGAAAAAAAAAATAGAGCCAGCCTTGCAGAAGCAACACCACTTCTACTGCCTCAAGCCTTGGGTTCCAGCCCTCCTCCCCTAAATCAGCAGCAGGGGCAGTGAGCTAGAAATGTGATCATTATTGCATTGCTTTCCAAACACAGCTGGACAAGTGTATTACTCAAATCGCAAACCAAGCCCACGGATCAGGCTGCACAGGCCATGTTTTACTTTCAATTGCATCTCTGTATTATTGAGAGAGTTTGTAAATCCATTTGTTTTAACTTCTTACTCAATCCTGCAGCGCTAAGAAGTAAATAATGTTTACAGCAGAAAAAGTCTCCACCTGCTTACTCCATCACTAGCAGGTACTGGTATCTCTCCCTGTTTTTCAAACCCTCGGACTGTCCCCGGTGTTTTTCAAAATGAGAGAAAAAAAATTGCAAACCTGTTTACACAGCCCTGGGTTGTCTTCGTGTTGGAGTGAGAAGTACCCAGACCTCAACAGTGGACCTTGTAATGTAGAAGAAATCCAGGTGATCTGAATAGCAGTGACCCAGATAGCATAAACAATAAATGAGAAATCCTGCTGGGCAAAGACAAAGGCTGTTTCTTGGCCCCTCTCTGCCCTGCACCAGGCTGGGACACAGATTGTGTGCATCCCTGCATGACGCCCTGAGTTTCCAGTCTGTTGTTTTACCAGGCCAAACACCCCCATGCTCTCTGGCATGTGTCATGTCTCCATCACTGGGTCAGAAACAGCTCCTAGCAGCGGGATCCTGCTCATTTGCTTCTCGTTTCTTCATCCCAGATTTGGGAACAAAGTCAAGCTTTGCCTTGAGCAAACTGACCATCCAGGCTAGCCCAGTCTGAAGCAGCACTTCAGGTAGCCAAATGAAACAAAGGAATCCATGTGCATTCACAAAATGACTGACCATACAGGGCAATACCCAAAAGAGGATTTTCCTCCTGTGGTGTTAAAATGAAACAGGAGCTGATCCAGCAGCCTTGTCAGCACACAGCAGGGAACAGGCTGACAGATGCCAAGAGGTTATCTTGACTCCCCAAGGTGGTATATTTTAGTGTTGAGCTGATGCCAGACCAAAACGTTTCTTTCACAGATCTTCTGCAATGGCAAAACTCTGACCTCAGGGCTGCACTGTTCTGGGAATCCAGTGGTGTTCCTAACCCACATATGGTTTCTGATGTGCAAGTCATTTCAAGAGAAAGACTTTGAGGAATTAATTTCTGTGGGACAATGAATCACCTCATCGCTTTGAATCAGACGTGCAGTTTGTCAGACTCAAGCACTAGCACACACCTCAACAAATACATTAAATGTGCAGCGGATGAGCTGGTACTGCTGTGCCTTGCAGGATTCAACTAGCTGTGAGCTGTAGGTTGCAGAACACTGGATGTCCAGAAATATCATCTCCTGCAACTGAAAAAAAAAGGAGAAGCCATGTCCTGAATATTTTTTCATAGACTCATCAAACGGTTTGAGTTGGAAAGGACCTTAAAGATCACCTAGTTCCAACCCCCCTGCCCTGGGCAGGGACCCCTTCCCCCAGCCCAGGGTGCTCCCAGCCCCATCCAACCTGGCCTTGAACCCTTCCAGGGAGGGGGCACCCACAGCTGCCCTGGGCACCCTGGGCCAGTGTCTCCCCACCTGAACAGTAAAGAATTTCTTCCCTTAGATCTAATCTAAATCTACCCTCTGACAGTTTAAAACTTTTACCCCTAGTCCCATCCCCACCCCCTGACCCAGAGTCCCCCCCCACCTTTCCTGTCCCCCCTTTAAGCCCTGGGAGGCCGCTCGAAGGGCTCCCCGGAGCCTTCTCTTCTCCAGGCTGAACCCCCCCAACTCTCTCAGCCCGGCCTCCCAGGGGAGCTGCTCCAGCCCCCCCAGCATCTTTGTGGCCTCTTCTGGCCCCGCTCGAGAAGCTCCATGTCCTTCTGCTGTTGGGGGCCCCCGAGCTGGCCCCAGCACTGCAGGGGGGTCTCCCCAGAGCGGAGCAGAGGGGGAGAATCCCCTCCCTCAACCTGCTGGTCACACTTTCACTCAGCCTTGTATAACAAATTCATTCCCCTTAGACAGCAGTGTCTGACTACTCTCAATGCATCACCCCACATGAGGAAGCTTTTAGCTACACAGGAGGTCCAGGGCAAGAAGCAGAGGTCAGGAGGGGTTGAGTTCACCCAAACTTTGTGCTGAGTCACCTCCCAAAATTTCCTAATCCAGCTATACTTGTAGCAGTGCCCAACACTGATCTAAAAGCCTCATGACAGTTGGAAGAACCCTCGTAGGGACAAACCTTGGGCAGGTCCAGGAAGAATTTTGAACCCCGAAGCTGATGATGCAAAAGGCACTTGAAAAAGTTACTGACTTCAAGATATTGAGTTGGAGAGGGCTTATGGCTTGTCAGAACAGCAGAACTACTGTGAGATTTTCCAGCAAGAGACTACTCCTTGCTGTTAGGAGTCCGTTTCTCTCGGGGTCAGCAGGGATTAGCTCAGGCTGTATCCTCTGTCACACATCCTGGAAAAGGGTGCAAGTTCAGGCTTTGGGTTCACCTTTACCTTGGCAAAACTGTCCCAACACCAATGGATCCCTCAGCCTTGCCTACAGCCTATGTCCGGCTTCCCACACACAGGCCTAGCCTCATTGTCTTGCTGCTTCTGTGAATAACCAGAAGCAACCTGTGATGCTGCAGGGTTCAAACCAGGGAAGCCAGGCATTCCCTAAAGCTACAGCAGAAGGAAAAAAGTAAAGGATTGGAGGGAGAAAGAAATCACTGCAGAAATGCAAGATAAGTTTTCTTTTGGGTTGAAATCATCTCATATAAGAGTCTAGTCTTAGCAAAAATCAGTTTATGTTTCTCTCCACCTTCATGGAAGCTGAACATTTGTTTGGCTATGCAGGTCTGATCTGTCTGTAAAGTGATTAATCAAGGAGTTTCCTTGGCACCTCCCCAGTTTAGTGCACTGAGACAGGAGTGTGAATAAAGGAGTGGCTCTGGCAATAGTCTGAACTTGCCCATGGCAGGGGATATGCTGTCTCTCCAGCTTGGCAGTGCATGCCATGCTCACCCTGTACACCTTGCCTACTCCCTAGCCAGGTCAAGTGTTATATCACAAATCACTCACCGCCTCCTCAACACAAAAGGCTGACACTGGTCCCAGAGAACATGCTCCCATCTGCCATTTAAAACACTGATTTTAACAGAGTTGACATAATGATCAACATTTTTGCCACTGATTTCACCTACAACCTGTATTATAAATAAGAAAAAAAAAGGGGGGGTGGGGAAAAGGATTAATGATCCATCCCAGACACTGCCTTATGAATTAGTATTTCTGTGACTTTGGCAGCTCCCAGAATGTGCCCCAACATTTTTTTCTTTTCCTTATGACAGGAACGTGGCATATAAACCACCAGCCTACGCTATGTTTAGCATTAGTTACAGAAACCCTGCCCCTGCTCATGTGACAAGTACCTCATCCAGGCACATGACATGATGTCACTGTCTACAGCAGTCAGATGAACTGTCCTAATCATGGTGAAAACCACTGACTTTACAGGTGTCCTGTGGCTGCACGCAAATGAAGTAGCATATGGTGCTCACAGACAAACAGACAAGTGAGACTGGGTTTCTCCGCTGTAGATGCTTTCCTGCTGATAGCTGCGCACATGGAGCTCCGAGGACAAGGTGCCTGAAACAGATCTCCACCTCCAATCTGAAGAAGTTAGGGTAGATATCACTTCAGGCTAGCAGACATTCTTTAGCCTTACCAGACCCTTAAGATCACCCTGTTATACTAAAAAGGTACCTCAGTAGTAGGCGCTACATGAGATCAGAGTAAAGTTATATCATGCCCTCTTTTTAGGTAGGGGAGAAGCTGCTTCCCCATCAAAAGGCAGCCAGTCACACTCAACCCTTCTGATGTGTTCATCATCTGCGCTTACGCCCACACCGCTAAGGAGCTTTTCAGTGCTCTTGGCTGTAGGATTGCTATTGCCACCCAGGACAGCAAGTCAGCAGCCACATAACACATTCTGAAAAGAGAAAACCCCAAAGAAAAGGTAGCCTTTGCCTCTTAAAAGTTTTAAGACCCTCATCAGTGCAAGGATGCAGAGACATACAGGCTCTGAGGCAGAGTAACATAACAAAAAGGGCTCTCTCACATTCTAAAACAAACACAACTTGCAGAAAACCCTCCTAATCTTCACAGGAGCATTTAGCATTTTCTACCAATAACGGCAGCCATTTAAGAAGCCAAAAAAAAAATCAGGATGTCCAAACTCCTCCACTATTTGGGAGCATCAACACATAGCCGGCATTAGTGACAACTGACCCAGCCTTTTGCTCCAACATCTGCCTCAGACACAGATTTGGAAGCACCTGGAGGCACGTCAGAACCACCAGCCCGGCTCCGACCGAGGGGTTACTCTGAGCCTTATCCCCCCGCGAAGGGCCGAGGCCGCTGAGGGGGCCCTGAGGGCGCGGCCCGGCGGAGGGGTGAAGGCCCCACCTCAGCACCGTTAACAGAGATGGCCCCGGCGTGGAGCCAGGCTTGGCCCTTACCCGCCCCAGTTAGAGCCGGGCAGCCCCATGGCCCCGACAGACAGATATCGGCCCGAAAGAAAAGAAAAAAAAAAACCCAAACCCGAAACAAACCAACCCCTCGCATTTTTCAAGGCTCCCGGCGCGCGCATGCGCAAGGCCGGCGTTTGCCGCACTCGCCATGTTGGAGAAGGGCAAGAGTGAGGGCGGGAGGCCCCGCCCCCTCGCGCGGCCCCACAAAGCCGGGCGGGGGCCCCCGCGCCTCACTGAGCGGCGGGCGGGGCAGGCCCTTAGATTTTTTTTTTTTGTTGTTTTTTAATCCTTCTTTTGTACTTTAGTTATCACTCTTAGACCGCTCCGTGTATGTGGAAAGTGGGTGAAATCTATGTCTGAAGTGCCCCGCAGCAGGTGCTGGCAGGGCGAACCGCAGGCCAGGGGCGTTCGGAGGGTCGCAGGGGCAGTGAAGGAAACGTCCCCTGAGCCTGCTCTGCATCTGGCCGCAGTCCGTGGTTACAGCTGCTTTCCTTGAAGGCAAATGAGCAAACAGACTAACGGGCCTGGAGCAGCTTCTTTGGGTTATTCCTATTTAGAGTTAGAATTAACAGCCTGAAAACTCAGCTTGAGAGGGCTCAGGAGAAGGTCGTGTTGTCCAGCTGTTCAAACCAGGGGACTTATGGTATGGTTTGGGTGTGCAGAAATGCTGTGTTTCAAAAAAAAAAAAAACAAACCCCAACATCTTGCTTGCAGGAGGAATTAATAAGCCTGAATACATGGGCCCATGTGTCTCAGGGCTCCCCCAAACACTTGGCAATAGTTACAGTTGCACGAAATGCAGCTGCTTGCAATGAAAAGCACCAGCTGCTTTGCACTGGGAAGGGATGGGAACCATAGGGAGAATTCAAAATATTTTAGCAATAAGGGCTTCAGAAACTCAAAGAGTAAAAAATAACCACGTCTTCTTTTTTTTTTTTTTTTTTTTTTTCCCCTGTTCTGGGCATACAGTCAGGTCTGTGTCTGTCATGTGCCACAATGCTGATGCTGAGAGAGCATCAGTTTGAGAAGGACAACTGTGCTGCTGCTCCTTGTAGGTGTTGGGTGCTTTTCTGTTTCTGTTCTGGCTGTTCAGCTTTAGCACCCAAAGCGATTGCAAGCTCATGGGGACTAAGTAGAAGCCAGACTAAAGCAATTGTATAATGGGGAAGTCTTAAGATCAGCTTTCCAGTCTTTAAATGCTTTGTACTTAAATATGGCACTGAGCTCTCGGCAAACAGATGGTTTGACCTTCCTCCTGTCTTACTTGTCAGACCAGGTTGGTCTGCGAGTCGCTGAGTGTTTGTCTGGGAGCGGAGCGGTGTGGCCATGCCATCTGGCGCGTGGCTCCGGACGTGCTGGATCGTGCTGACAGTCAGCTTTTGGGATGGATCCGGCATCAATACAAGCAGCTCCCTGGCAGCACCTGCATGATTCAGAGTGCATGCGATGAAAAGCAGCTTTTGGTAGGAGAAAGGCTCAGTGTGGTGTTGTTGTGCTGTTGGATACAATCACACAATCCAGAATAAAACCTCACGTTTTAAGGAGCGGTCCTGCAATGGCTGTGACAAATGACTGGAGGACCAAATGGGGTTTGTTCTCCTTATGTCCATGGCATTTAAAAGCCAGGGGGCTGTGCAGCATGGATTTTGGATTGCGTCATCACGCCGAAGTCGAGTAATTGATGGGACCAGTAACAATCTACATGAAAGCATTAAACGCCTTGGGAAGATGAGAGGGACCCCAGGGAGCCTTTGGCATCTGTCACTGTCACTTTTGGGAAGGAGGAAAATGCCAATTGCTGTGCAGAGTTTGACCTGGAGTGGCTCTCATAGCCAGGGCGTGTGCGTGAATCTTCTGGTCTCTAATAGGGGTAGGTAGTTTTGAGTCATGGCCCTTTTTGTGCCTCAGTTTCACTGTTGTAAAGGAGGGGCTCTGCAGGTTGTAGGTACAGGGGGAGTTGCAGCTATGGATTTACAGAGGGACCCATCTGGCTGGGCTGGTGCAAAATGTGCCATTTTCTCTGAAAAAGAAAATGACTTGTTGATCAGATGGTGGGGCGGTGGGGTTTCAGGTGGAGGGAGGGGTGTGCTTTGAGAGCAATGTGCACAGCAAGGCAGCAGACTTCCCCTTCTGTCCCTGGTCTGTCTCTGTTCCTGAATGAGTCACATCCCTTCTGTCCCTACATGCAGCCAATGGCAGAGATATGGGATTGAAGTGGGTATTTGGGCCGTGCTGGTATGGCCCACACTGGCACCAGATGCGGATTAGAGCCAAAGGTTCCTGCTCCTTCTGGACAAATAACTTTCATCTTCAGCAGGCAGAAACATGCCAAGCCTCATCCTGCTTACTGCATCCCTGCCCTTTCCTGGCCTTATCCCCCAGGACAAACCACCAAATCCTGGTGGAGACAATACCCAAATTAAGGTCATGAGAAGGGGAGGGAGGAAGGGATGAACACTGCAGCACGCTGGGTGGTGCACCTGGGGAGCCGTTGGTAGGAAGAGCATACAGACATGCTTAAGCTTTTTATAATCAATAAATTGATCAGCCTTTACTCCCACAGGATCCTGGGGAAGCCCTGCACTAGGCTGGGTGGAGAGAGTGAGAGCTTTGTCTTAGCCAAGGCCAGCAGTGCAAGGGGGAATCTCTTGGCTCAGGGCTTTAAAAAGTGATGGATTGCAGGGTAGAATAGGGTTGAGCCCAGTGCAGGTTGTTGCAGAGCAGGTTGTTGGTAGGAGTGCTTGTTTTTGGGAGAGGTGATGGTCCTTAAAGCCCTTCATTCATGCCTAGGAACTATTTAGTGATCTGAACGGGAGACAGTGATCATTTCTTCACGTCTCTGCCCAGGAAACAGGGTAGCATGGGAATGTGGGTTTGCAGAGCTCTCTAGTCATGGATTTCTGCAGAGCTTCACAAGAGGGCAGAAAACAGCTGCGGAAACGTGTGTGGCTCTATGAGCCTGACAGTGACTTTCTGATGGAAAATTCTTAGGGACGCTCTGATCTGCTCTGAGGCAGAAGCATGTTGCAGATTTGCCAGGAGAGCTGGCGTAAACATGTAGCAGAGAGGAAAAACAAGAGAAGCATCCCCGCTGTAAGCACCCTGTGTGAAGAGTTGTGCATTTCCTATGAGCAGAGTCACAGGTATCCTCATCCCTCTGCCTTCTGGGGAGGGCAAAGAGGATTTATTCCAGATACAAATATGGGGAAAGTGGGAAGGAGAAATGAAGCTATGGGAGGAGATGGGAGGGGTTTTACTCAGGGTTGTGTGAGGCTAGAGAAGGGATGGTTGGATGTGGTTGTGTGGTTAGCTTGTTCCCTTGCTCAGCTGAAGTTAAGTCCCTCTTGTTCCAAACATTTTGCTTCTCTTGTTTCCAGCAGTTCTCAAACAGGAACTATGGTTTATACTGGCCTGGAAATTGGTGTGATGGATGGAGAAGATGTATGTTCTCCCTGGTGCATGCAAACCACCAACCATCACCAGACATGCATGGTGGAATGTCTAGGGAGACCCATTGCCTTGAGTGTGCATGGTGGCTCTCAGGGCAGCTGCTCTTTTCTTTGCTTAAATTAAGCCTAGAGAGAACCTTGCTGTGGCCAGGTCAAAGCAGCTGGCCTTGGCCCTAGGGCACTCCATGTTTACCAGTGTCAAGGAATCCATAAGAGGAATTTGTATGTGCAAAACTAAAGTAATCGTCTGTGCGAACAGGCCCCTAACCCCCCACTTTTCCAGCTCCTGCCAGGGTATCCAGGTTGTTTGGAGACATGCCGTGTGTCTGGCACCCCAAGGGAGGAGCAGCCGGCAGTCCCAGCTTGTCCTTTCCTGCAGTGTTCAACAGAGCCCCAGGCAGCCCTTCTCCCAAGCACCAGGGATCGACTGACTGTCTTTGAATCTTGACAAGCAGGAGGAAGCTGGGAATTCTGCTTTTTCCCTCCTGCTCTTTTCCCAACCAGCTTACAGAACACTGGGCTCTAACTACTCAGTAACAAGTTTATCCTGGGCTGGGATGGGTATTGTGTGTTGTTTTCCTTTTTCCCCCCGTTCTGAAGCAGAGAGGACAACCCCAGGCTTTGGGTATTTATGCTCCCCTCTGTTGATTTGTGTATAGGAACAGAGCCCAGGAGCCCTGACTCGCATCCTCCCTGCCGCCCGTAACCCCTAGACAGCATCCGCCCACTCACCGCGGGAGCAGATGGTGAACCGCCCTGAGCAGACGGGCCGCCCGAAAGGAGCTGCTGGTGTAACCCTGCATGGCAGCACAGGCCAGCCCCTGCGTGGGGAGCACTCCGGGTTTGCAAACCAGCACACCAGGGAGCAGAGCAAAGCTAAAGCCGGGGTGCCAAGAATTCATTTTACTCTGTTTAAGTGGTGGGAAGAGGCTGGGGAAATGCAAGAGGGCTGTTTGGATCTGGGCTTGAAAAGCAAAGTTTTAACCCTTAAGCTCTCATCTGTGAGGGGCGATTTGCCTGGGATCTCCTGGCAGCCAGGCTGACGCCCAGGGAAGCGCAGAGCCGGATCCAGGGCTGGTGGCACCTGGGCCACCAGTTTTCCCTAATGGTGACTCTGGCCTGGAGGTGGGACTTGCTCATGATCTGCTTTGGGAAATCAGTGCCAAAGTGTTTAAAATAATTTACAGGCCAGTTTCAGTCTTCAGTTTGTGGTTTTTTTTTTTTTTTTTTTAAAGAAACTAAAAATAAATCTTTAGTTGTAAAGCAAAATAAAAACACTGCCATCTTTCATTCCAGTTATTATACAGTAGCTGGCATTCTTTAGACAAAGCTTAAAATAACCATGAACATACCAGTGAAAATAAATGGGTGAGTCATGTTTGTTAATGCAGGATTATAAGTATTGCTTTTGGCTTTCCTACAGTGTAACATCGCATGCTCTCTCAAGCACATACAAGGTTTTGGCCAGCCCAGTGAAAGAAAATTTGGGATCCATCAATTCTAGGTCCTCCTGAATGGGACCTGTGTAAGGAGGTTTTAAACCAGAGCCTGTTTTTGGTTTGTCTGTGTAATCTTTGGCACTGTGGTGTCATAAGCACCGTGTAGTGTGAACTGTCAGTAGGAATTAGACTTATGCCTCAGTCTTTGTCTATGCAAGCCTGATTTTGAGGGGTTAGATGGAGAAACTCACTCAAATACTCATCTCCAAAGCTGCCGTGAGTTGATTTGGTCTGGCTCCTGCACTCCTCTCTGCTCCCCCTCTGCAGCTCTCCTCCCTGGGGCTGGAATTGAGAGAGGAGGAGGTTGGTACCAGCACGGCAGGTTCAGAATTTGCTCACGGGCTTCAGGCTGCATGGCGTCCATCGTCTGCTCTTTGAGTACAAAGACCCCAGATTTCCCCTTCGGAAGGACTACTAGTGCTGGCATTTGGCTTTCTGCCTCTTGTCTGCAGCTGGACACAGAGTGAGGCCAGCCATGTGTCATTAAATCACATCCCAACCATTTTGGGGGCTGCTGGAGTGGGTGGACAGAGCAGCTATGGAAGTGGAGAGCAGTGACCCATGTGATGTGCTGTTGGGCACGGCGTACCGGCTCGATGTCTGTCGAAAACTCACTGCAGCCAAACAATGGGCATTTGAGACCACCAGGAAGGATGCTGCAGTTTTCCCTGTGAGTTGCACGCATGGAGGTTTCAGGGTGGTTTAAGGAGGCATCAGTGAACCTATACGAGGCAGCTGTGATCTCCAGGGCTTAAAGACTTTGACAGCCCAGCTCTGCTGAATCTTGCTGGTGCGCTGGAAGGAGCCACCTTTCCAGCTGCCTGGAGGTGACTGTCCCTGCAGGAGGGACAGCTTAGTGCTCACACGTGTCTGCATCCTGCTGCCACGGTTCACAGCCTGCCACGTTAGCACAAGCTGCAGATGACAGTGATTGAAGTCAGGCGGTGACATACGGCAGTTCGGGAGGCGAGAAACCGTGGTGTCGGCTGGGTGTGTTACGTGGTGGGGGCAGAGAGCTGCCGGAGGCAGCGAGTACATTGTACTGGCCTTTTGTGAAAGGACAGATCCAGGCAATCAGAAAGGACTCGGAGGGACAGCGTGGAAGATGCAGAGCAAGGATCCAATCAAGCAACTGGTCAAGGACCTTTCTGGAGGATCCGTAATGAGATGTGAAGCTGAGTCTCAGCTGAACCATAATCCACATAATCCATCTGCATTCAGGTACGGGCCCGCAACTGCCCGGGGCATGTCCCAGGACCCCTCTGCGAGGGCCTCGAGTGGGGCACAGTGGAGCTCAGCTCTGCTTTGAGGTGGTTTACAGTGCGTCTGGGTATGGACCTCAGCATCATCATCTGCTAATCACCTGCCCATGGGGTGGCAAAATGGATAATACGGAGTACGTGTTGGCCTCCCCAACCTTCATCTTTTCTGATATCAGCCTCTTCCCACAGGGGGATTCCCGTGTCTTCCTCTTTCACATCTTTAAATATCCTAGTCCAAATATAGGCCAGCAAGAGGGATTGCTTATACTTCTAGTTAAGGAAAAAACCCAACCCACCAGGGACAGGTAGCACCGCTTGGTGCAGTGTGATTGCTCCTGTATTTCTAGCGTGATGCGCTTCCTTACATATTGTGGCTACGGGTCCTTAGTTTGTACTGTTCAGAACAAGCACAAGCTCAGAACTACCACCCTGGGAGGTAAATCAGGAAAAAAAAAATGACCGAAAAATAATCTCAGAGTGCTGCTGCATGTTGCTGACAGAAAGCATTAGTGTTCAGTTCCTGGGACAGAGCTTGGCTTCATTAGAGAAGTTAGTAGTGATGCATATTAATTGAGGAGGAACACATTTTTGTTATTTATGAAGGAGAGTAATGCTTTTTCATATGTATATTTAATGAAGCACCGCCCTCCCCCCTATTTATTTTTTCCTTCTTGTTTCAGTCAAGTTTAAATGCGTTCCTGGGCAGAAGGAGCCAAACTCGTTGCCGTGCCATCTAAAAACTCATCCCTGGTTTGTGATCTCCACTGTCTTGAGGGATTAGCACTTCCCTCTGTGGCTCTGTAATTCTTTGATTTTTATTATTGCTGATGTGCAAAGGGTCAGAGCACCAAGGCTGGTGTGAGCATTCCCCCGTCCTGCTCCTGATGATGCCTGCAAATGGTGCTTAGGCCCTGTGAGGCTGTCCAGAATATCTTTATTTCTGCAGAGATTGAAAAACACCATCTGAAATCCCATTCCCACCCTGGGTTTCTGTATTGGTTGGAGCAGGATTGTGGCATTAAGGCCAGCAACAGAGTGGGTCAAGATGCCTTCTACAAAAAGTAGTTCAGCTAGTGCTGGATGTCCCCCAGGAAAACAGGTCCACTGTCTGCTTTCCTCCATGCCAGAAGATATTTGAAATGACAACTACCTAAGTAATTTTCAGTAGAAATGCCTTGAGAAATTATTCCTCTCCTCCTACCTCCAGACTTTGTTTTTATCCCTTTGGAGTTCTGGTGGTGGGTGGAGGAAGCTGCAAGAAATGTCAGGGCAACCCCACTTGGCTGGAGGCATAGCTGAACATTTTGGGATGACAAAGTGGCCTTTTCTAATGTTCCCTGGCAGAGCAGAGGCAGAGGAGAGCTCATCTTTCCTCTAGCCCCTGGCTGCCTGGCCACAACCACCTTACATCCATTTCAGTCTGGCATTCACGGTGCATCAGGCTGCTTTGTGTTGATTCGATCAAGTTGAATCGGACCTTTGGCCAACAGGGCAAGCGACTCCTTCCTCAGTTTTACTTTGGCTCTGAAACAAAAGGGAGGAAGCCAGAGGCTGCTCTGCAGTTGCAGTCATTAGGGCTGTTCTCCTGCTTCCTTGACAATGTGTTAATTGCTTGCCTGGCCAGCCAGTCTGCTGCTGGGCTGCTTGCTGCAGGAGACCATGAGGGCTTTTTTGTTCTTGTTCCTTTTAGAAAGGAGAAATAAATCTCTGCAAGGAGCCTTGTGCTTTTCCCCATCCCTCCTGCGCTCAGTGAGAAATAGGGTGTGACACACTAGTGCTTCAGATGCCCAGAGAGCAGGAGAACCATTAAGCCCCCTGCACTCCTATGTGTGTAACTTTGGGGAGCAGAGGAGACAGATTCCCTCTTTGCCAGGACTGAGGATGAGTGCTGCTCCCTCCCTTACTGGGGCAGTTTGGATTCATTTGCAAGATTCCCACATTCCCTCTCTCTTAACCCGTGCAAAGTAAACAGGAGCTGGCACCTCGCAATGAGCAACGTCTTGCAAAAGAGGAACATAAACTCTGCCGAGCAGCTCTCTCACTGCAATAAGCTCCCATGATTGCATCCCTTCTGCTGATGCAATGGCCCAGAAGTCATCCGAGCTGTCTCGCCAGTCAGCCTTGCGTCCACCAGCCCTGCCTGTGCGCTCGCTCCCGCCTTGGGTGACTGTCAGCACACAGCAGGCAAGGTTATTACGGGTGACAGCCTTGTCACCCCTCTGATAAATCACGCACCAGTGTGGTATTGATTGTGCTTAAATTCTCTAAAGACAGCAAATGACCCATCTCTCTGTTTAGTTTTTTTTTTTTTTGTTTGTTTGTTTTTTTTTAATAGAGAGAATGGTCTTGCTGTTAAAAATCCTGCCTTGGGTGTCTCAGGAGCCAAGTGTATTGAACAGTTTCCTCACTTCAGCTGGCAGCGTATTTTCCTCCTGTCCTGGAGGCTGGTGGGGCAGCCACGGTGGGGCTGGTGGGTGGCTGTGTGCGATGCTGCACGGAGGCGGCAGAGCCCTGCGTTGCCTGCAGGCAGCTCTGATGAGGTCTGGCAGCCCAGAAGAGCAGCCTCCGACTCCTTGCCAAACATTTCTCTTTCTGCTTCACGTGGTTTGGCTCGATTGAAACCCCCAGAGGTGGGAGCAGACTGAGAAGACTTTCAGAGAGGAGAGCGTGCAAGCAGGGACAGTCTGGGTGTCTCTTCACTCCCGTTTCTCCTTCAGGGCTGCACTAAGTTTCAATTTGTTGCTCAGAGGGGAATTCTTTCTCCTGTCCCCCTTCCCAGGTGGTGCAAATGCTTGCCATTTACTCGTGATACGGGTTTTGTGGACAGATTCCCATGAAGTGTGGAAGTTCCTGAAATCTAGGGGAAATGGTGAAGCTGTCTTGGCTGGTTTGAGCTCAGAGCTTCTCAGTTGCATTGACCTCGTTGGGTTTTGCAAACCAGGGCACTGTACAACTAAGTCTCAGGAGAACCATGAGGTAGAAGGCTGAGATCACACCCAAGTCCCACAAAAAACACCAGCACTTTTCCTGCAGACTCTGCAAGGCAGGCAATACAATTTAGTCCCATTTATAGCAGAGTCTAACAGTGAAAACACTCTGCCAGGAAGCAGAGGTTAGACCCCAGCCCAAGGGTGTTGAAATTAATTTCTGCCAATGATGGAGAAACTTGCTGGAAGGACCTCACTTAACAGCACCCACCCCAAGCAAATTATATGATTTCCTGGGTAGTTACTTTATGCGGGGACCTATAGACTTCCATAGGGCACGCATATATAGCTGTTAGTAAAAGGTTGACATTTGTGAGTATATAAAAGGATGGAAGTCACCAGCTCCTAGATTTGGATGAATCTGGGTGCCAGACTGTGAGTTTGAGGATGGATCCTATATAATCATTGCGCCAGGGCTTACACCAGTCTTCCTGCCCCTGGAGCTGGCCATGGGTGGTGAGGGTGGCTGTGCAGAAGGTTGCTCCTTTCCACGTCCCACTGGAGTGCCATGCTCCTGTGGCTCTTGATAAAGTGACAACAAAGTCCTCAGCAGGAGGAGATGCCTTGTGGTATCATAGCTTAAATGCCAACCTGCTTGGAGCTCATAGACTGGTCTTGTTAGCACTAGCTGTGGGACATGGAGAATGCCCTCCTCCCTCCACGCCCCTGCGAGCGTGCACCGTGAAGGGTTTCATGTAGGAAATAGAGCAGAAGGAATTGAGCATAGCATGTGTTCCTTCTAAAGATAGCACGCTGTAGCTCGCATCAAGGATCCTGCCACACAAGGCATCCACAACAACTCCATCGCCTTCCCTTTGCGAGGGGTCTCCTGGCGCGCTGGAAGGACGCCAGACCTGGAGTTCCTGCGACTTTTCTGCTCTGCTGCAGCGGACTAGAAAACGTATACATAGAGCACGAAGGCTCAGGCGGTGGCCCGGGTGCTAGCTGGCTGCTGGCACTGCAGGTGTGGTTTGGGGGGGGGGCTGTGGCACTCTGCTGTGAAGTGGGGTGCAGACCGTGGGGCTGTTTCAGCCTTTCCTGAGCCTGACTGCGTGACCTGCGTCGCAGCACTGATATGCAGCCTCTCCCAGACGAGAGCAGCAACCCAGCCCTGTTTTATAGCCTTGACGTTGGCTGGTGGCCCCACGTGTCACTTAAATCATCTCCAAGGCTACCCATAGTACATCCCCAAGGTCCTTTTACGGGAATAGCTTGATTTCCCTGCCCAAGCCTTGTTTTCTCTTGCTACCTTGGGTATCAGTGTTGTGCCGGGATTCCCTACACGCAGGGAACCCCGCAGAGGCTGGCTGCAGGCGCTGTCGGGCTATCAGAGCAGATGTAGGATCTGGGCCCAGGATTTCTACATGATTGTTCAGCACATTAAATCCAACCATGCTTGCTCGCCTGAAGGTCTGCCATCTGCCACGCTGAGTCTGAGCTCGCCAGGCTGTTGCTGCTGAGCAGGGACGTGGCAAAGGGGATGGGAGCTGGGAGAGGTGTTTTTCTTCAAAGTAAATCTCAAACCATACAGGTCATGAGTTTTGGGTTATTGTGTGCATCTCTGTACCTCTGCAGTTGCAACAGCAGAGTATTGCAAGGCCTCTCCAGCTATTCGGCACCCTATTTTGCATTGAAATCTGTACAGTCTGGGTTTTTTGGGGATCAAGCTGTGGTTCGTGGTGTCCTTGTGCAAGGTGCTGTGGAAGTATAGTCCCCATGAAGAGCTGGCCCTGTGGGAGAGCTGGGAGCAGGTGCTGATTCCCCCTCTTGCAATTAAAGGGAAGAAACAAGCATCTCGTAGCTCTCCCTCCTGTGAAAATCCCCCATACGCTCTGGTATTGCAGAGCTCTGCCCTCTCCAAACAGTTGGGCCAGCCCCTGCCTCAGAGCGGGATGAGGCTGACAGCTTTGCAGCGATCAGGAAACCAGAAAGAGAGAGGAAAAGACAGACAGTGTACCTGGGAAAAAGAAAATCATGTCAAGTCACGTTAAAGCAAGAGAATCAGCTGCTGCAGGCCTGAAAGGAAAGCACTGTCTGGGATGAGGTCTCACAGGGTTTGAAACATGTCCAGCCATGCCTGCAGAAGGGATTTTTGCATTCTTCGTGTGGCCGCGGACGTGCTGGATGGCATCACGCTCTTTCCATTTTGAGAGCTGCAGTGTTGAGGTGGGGAAGGAGCATCCCGTGCTGCGGGTTTCCTTACAACCTGAAGTGCAGGGTGGGGTACGGCAGAGAGCAGGAGGTGCTGGAGCACGTAGAGGGGAAGTGGAGACATCCCCGGGGTGTCTGGTCCATCAGCCAAGTTATTAACTTCGTTCTCACTAGCAGCGGTGCTGCACGGCGGGTACTGAGCATTGCTGGGTTTCCCCACCGAAGTGTGCCGTGAGGAGGTGGGGAAGCATCTCACTGTGTGCAACAGCCCCCTCTGAGCGTATTTCTGGTGGGCTTTGGGCACAGTCTGAGCTAAAATGAAGCCCTCAGACCTGTTTCTCTTGCTCTATGAGGGTATCACAGAGTTGAGCATTAAATGCACAACAAGGTATGAAGGCAGCAGCCCTGAAACCTTCCCTCAACTACCTTCATCTACCATAAATTCTTCCCTAGGCTCAATTTTTAGTTGATTGTTGGATTATAGTGTTTACCATCACTTGCCCTCCCAGCCTCTCCCTGTCGGGATCCAAATATCCACACCTCTGTTTTTTGTCCTGGTTTCCATGCTCGGTTGTTTTCTGAATCCAAACATGGTGCAACAAAACTGCATTTACCAGGGATTATTTGAGCTAATCCCATAAATGTGATTTTACTTAGTTATCAGAGGCAGGTCAGTATATAGGGCTTTCTCCTTTGCTGTACTGGGTCTGCCAAAGGGTTTGTGGATCCCCCTGCGAATGAAAGGGTGGGCTGCTGGGCAGACAACCTTTTTCTTGTCATTAGGATTATTTTGATGAGGATAAGAAAAACAGTGAAGATCGCTGCCTGGGATTCGAGGTTCAATATCCCCTTTTTTTACTTCCCTGTCTCCGCAATCTCCAATCACTGCAGATTTAATACAAGAATTATTATTAAAAATAAATACAACCCTGCTTAACAGAATGGGGTTAGCCACCACTGGGCTGAAGTCCTTGTTGACAGGATTTTTAAGTTTACTGAAACAACATGTGCTGCTGCTCTAGCACTGTGGGTTTATTGTCTATTTAGTTTTGCTTCTGTATTAATAACCCTCCCAAATGCCAGAAGACAAATAACTCCCAGCCAGGAGGGAGCTCAGCACAATGTGTCTTCTCATGGTAGGGCTGGTGGGGCACATACCTTTCCCCTCCATGAGTTCAGCTGCGTGCCCAGGTGTGTAAGTTGGCAGGGTGGGTAGAAAGACAAACGGAATCACTGGAATGAGGAGGGGGAGCAGTCACCTCTGAGCTGGGCACTGGGATCAGCTCTTGCCTAGCACGCGGTTTCGGGTGGTGGTCTCCAGATGGCCAGATAGAAGTGGTTGAAGATGCTGTCATCAGGCACCAGTGACACCGGGGGGTGATGGAGGTTAGCATGTTACTGGACACTCGGTTCTCTCACCCCTGAGAAATCATCAGCTCTCCTATCCCAAGCTCTCCTCCACACCCCGGGCTGGCTGGGATGGGATGGGAAGGGATTGTGCTTTCTTCATGTGTTTGTGATGACTCAGGTTGAAAATTTAAGTGTTGTTCCCATTGCACAGCTAAACGTGTGACTGCACTCTGATGGGGTGGCCGTCTCCACCTTTTCCCTGACACTGTGTTCACACTGCTGAAGATTTGGGAAAAGAAAAACACTTCTCCAACAGTCACACAGCAGCACCTTAAAATAGAAGCGTGCTGGTGCGTCACACATCCCCCATCACATCTCACCTGGTGAGATGGGGTTGGCCAGGTGCTTGGGTTGGGAATAGATCCTGCTGCAGCATGAGTGAAAGAAATGGGGAGAATTGTGCAAAGACAACTGAAGTGATCTTCCCCAGTGTCTCTAAGTGTGTGCCTTGATGGGCTGACAGGTGCCTGTGGTTTAGTGGCAGGGACGTTGAGGTCAGATGTGAGATCTGCTCGTAGTTCCTGAGATGAGGCTGCTGGAGGAAACCTCGCGCCTCAGTTTCTATCTCTGAAGCAAGGTTAACAATTTCACCTGTAGCTTTTTGGAACAAAAGTGATCTTTCAGTAGGTGTGCAGCCAGGACCTGACACAGTGATTAGCAGAGCCTGGTGCAGGGCATTTAGGTATGGAGTAAGGGTGGGTAATCAGCATCAGCCCACAGAAAAGATTGTCCCATTGTACGCAGGACTGATAAAATGCCCAGAGGTGGCTCCTTACCGTGCTAGGGGTGCATGTTGGGTGTGGGTGGTGTTGCAGTCTTTTCTAAGCTCTCCAGCACATCTCGTGGTCAGCCAGGACCCGTGGCAAGGAGCGACAACCTCTCCTTGCTGTGTGGTCCATGGCAGGAGCTTGGGGCATCCCCTGAGTCAGTTTGTGCCATTCAGTGCCCCATCTTCATTCCGGTGCCAGACTCACTACTGAGGACATGGGTGGTGGGTTTGCTTGTTTGCTGCCCTTCCTTTTCCAGCTCTTGCTAGAGGGTTTGCAAGATGTTTTCTTAATGTGGGAAGGGATGAATGGATTTGGGTGAAGGATCTGCCACAGCCAGGCTGCCTGATACTGCGTGACTATCACAGACATAGCATAGATGTGGGGGCCAAATCTAAGGCTTGGCCCTGGGTTTCTGTGTCAGGGCTATTGAGCTGCATTGCTGAACTTTGCAGAAAGAGTTTTTCTCAAAGCTGGTGCCTGGGTCTCTCAGGCTTTTGGGAGTCTCGGTTCGAGGCAAGCAGGGCTGGCAATCAACAGTGCCAGCTTCAGTTCATTTCAACTTGCTTAATGGAATTTATAATCAGTTTTCTTAACAGCTTTGGGTCTGAATGGCCTCCTAAGGACTTGAATTCTGGAAGTGCCAATTCTCCGAGTGCCCTAGGAAGAACAAAGGCTTGTCATTCTCCTAGCAGCTTCCTTTGCATAGCAAAAAACAAACCTCCTTCTCCCAGCTGTGACTATAAAATGAACAAAAACCCAAGGTGCAAAACATTTTGTCCCAAATCTTGTTGTTAATGATGTTGGTAGAAATGACAGGCTTTGAATAGATATAAAAGTGGGCTGTTAGGACCCGGAAGGATGCAGCTGGTACCTTGTACAATGGAAAATAAGCTGGCTGGCAGCAGGCTAGCCGTGGGGTTACTGATGAGAAATGAAAGATGATATCAGCTTCCTTCAGTGTTTCCCTATCAGCTGCTGCAGATGGACATATGGAGTTTAACCACCTCTAGATAACGTGGAGGTTAAATAGACATTTCTCTTAGAGGAGAGCATTCTTCAAATTGCAATTACGCCTGGAAAGGAACAAAGGCTTGTATCAGTCAGATATTTCTGCATCGGAGAGATTTGCATCTGATTTTAATGCACGCGGCTATGTAAGAGAGTCTACTTGGGAGCTGAAGGCGTCTGGGGGAAGACTCGGGGAAATCTGTGAGGTTGTCTGCTTTCTGGAAAACATCTCCATGCTTGTCACACACACACACCCCCAGGCACACGAGCAGAAGCTGAGAGGCGTTGGGGCTCTGCGTGTTGCCTCCGAGAAGGAGATGGGGATCGTGCGTGTGTGTGTGTAGGGAGGTGTCTAAATGTGCAGGCGTAGGGGCCAGGCTGGGTGTCTGTATGTCTTCACAGCCTCCCCAAGGACAGACTCCCCGACTAGCGAGGCAGAGAGCCGAGCCCTGTAGCATCTGTATTAAAGCAGAGCTAATAACCAAGGGCAGCAGGTTTTCTGGATAAACTTGTTACACTCAGCTGAGCTCCAGTCCCTGGACCCACACAGCTTGGTCTTCAAGCCTCAGAAGTGAACCTTCCCATCCACCCAGTGATGGCTAAAAATAATCTTTTGTTCTCTTATTTTCTCCACATATATTTATGGCTGGGTCAGTCTGAGATGAGGAGCAGAAAGGCCACCCAGGGGATCCTCAGCTCTTTGTCCCCAGCATTGCTCCCATTTTCAGATGGGCCTGGGAGCTGCTGTGGCAGTTTTGTCTGCCAAACCCCACAGCTCACACAATTGTCAGTCTCTAAAACCAGGGGGAAAAAAAAAAAAAAAAAAAAAGGAACAGATGAGATTGTGAATCCAAAGCCAGGATTTTTAACACATCACCTGGGTATATGCCTGCATGACTGAAAAATTCACAGACCTAATCCCTGGCTTTCCTAGATGGGGAGTGTAGGAGAGCCTGTGTAGCTGGAGGGCCGCAGAGCAATATAAATAGAGCAACACAGAGATTATTAGGTAAATGGAGAGAGTGGGGATTAATGCAAGAACCAGAAATGATTTGGTCACTGCTGAGCTTGCTCTGCTTGGATAATGCAGAGAAGCACTTCTCAAGAAAAGCTGTGCAGCCTCTTCACGGGATGTATCAAAAGTAATAGGTTCAGCATTGAACAAAATTGAAGGAGACAAATAGAAATTAAATCAACAGTTTTGGCCAACTGCATTTGTTCTGTCTTTCCACCACCTGGACCCAGTTGGTGTTAAAATAGGATAAGAAACAAACTACTTGACCTCAAATGGCTGAGGTTGATTGCTGTGTTTGCTCCAGGATGGTGCCGAGGGCCTTGGTGCAGTCTCTCCCTCGGCTGTCTCATGGAAATAAAGATTTCTTCCTAAGCAAAATTGCATTTTTCGTTCAAACTCTGCATCTCAAAAAGAATTAATATGAAGCTGGGCTAAGCTGTGTGTCTGTATCCGGTAGGCTCAAGTGCTAAAATACTTGGCAAGGAGATGCTTCTCCTCTTCTTTTAAATGGTGGCTCCATTTCCATCATGTTTTGAGCTGAAGCCCTAAGATTTGCCGTTCAAAGACTATCTCTTGCAGCAGTTAAGGGGCTCTTTATGGGAGTGTCTGTAGGATGTAGCTAAACTCAGCCATGGAATAAAGGGGGAATGGAAAAAGTAGTGGAAATTTTGCACTGAGATGAGGTGTAACAGTAAAGATCTCCTCCAGCTCTGTTGCAACCAGGCTTGATGTGGGAATTGCAGGACCAGGAGTTGTTTTACATTAAACACAGTGGAAAGCCTTCCTACTTGCCTTTAAATCTGTGTTTTGTACTAACATTGAACCAGATGTGGGGAAGATAATTTTCTTAAGGTTTTTGTCAAACAGGAATGGATTTAGTTTGTGCTTTGGCGACACAGTTTGGGGGGACATTTCCCAAGAAATGGCTAAGCTTTGGCTCTTGGTATTTCAGAGCAGTCTTTTACCAGGGAAAAGAATTTTTTGTAGCATGAAGCCCTTTCTGGGTGCTTTAATAGCAAGTCAGCTTTTTAGAAGAGCTCACTGCAGAAGACGGTGGGTGAGTGCCAAAAATTTCACCGCTCCTAGTTTAGAGCATCTTGCAGGATGCTCTAACGAAGCCCAGGGCTCATACACTGCATGCCACAGCTGGATTGCCAAACTGTGTCATCTTCCCTCATTGCTCTGGAGGAGGGACAGCTGGAAATAAGGTCAACTCCTTCCCCCAGCAAGGGAGAGGACATCGATTTGTTTGTGTGTGGGGGGATGGAAGGGTAGGTTCTCCTTAGAAAAGGGTTTATAATCATTTGCACTTAAAGGCTGAACACATGCAGCTGGGACTTGGCTTCTCTCAAGATCTGGGATTTGGGGAGGATTCGGGGTAAATTCTCAGTACGACAAGCAGGAGCTGAAATTTGTCTTGACCAGCTCATCCTTTAACTTAAAAACCCCTGAACCTGCATGCTGGGGAGCTATGAACACCCCCACCATACATCCTTTTCTTTCTGCCTTTCTGAGTGCTTGGGGTGGGCACACGCTTCTTGTTATGCCGAGAGGGACGTCCCTGCCGTGGGTGGCTGTGTCCCCCTGTGCCGTGCCCTGTGGCCGTGTGCTGGGACAGCTGGCTGGGGACACACGGGACACATGGGAGGCTGTTCCAGTGGCTGCACACAGACCCCAGGGTCACGCCGCCTGCGTGGCTCAGCAAGATCAGGGAGGCTTAATGAAGTCATCGAGAGATGTGTTGGGTATCCCTGAGTGCAGGATTTGGCCCAGATAATCCATCTGCCAACAAACATGTTGCAGCGCAAACCTCAATAAATCAAGAACGCTAAATCAGCGTTGGAGCCTCCCTGGAGGCTGCGTGTCCTACATAGCCACAAAATGGCAGGAGGAGGTTACGTGACAACCTATCAACCTGCTCTCATTCTGGGTGATGCAGGGCGACTCTCTGGAAATACAGGAGATGCACCGATCTTGCTCTCTCTGGGCTTGGTTTTCAACCAGTGTCAGCATCGTGACCCTGAAATGAGCTGTGCATGTCCACGGAGGAGCCGGCTCCTTGAGTCCTGGGGAAAGCAGTCCCCCCTGGATGCAGCTTGCAAAATACTAATGAAGAACCGTCACTGGAGCACGTTAATTTCTAAGAAGATGCACCATCCACACTTCCCCCTGTCCCAGTTTTCCCCCGTGAACACGCGTGTGCATGCACACCCACGCTCCCTCTCTGGCCTGGGTAACCAAGGTCACCGTTTTCTATCCAAACTCTCTAATCTCACTAGAGATGCTCTCAGTCCCGTGTTTTCACTGGAGACAGACTCTGTGTTTGCACTACATCCCTTAGAACTGGCTGTGAACCAAGTTCTCCATTTCTCATGATTTCCCCTGTTGATTTTTCTCCTCCCCACCTTTTCTGGGGATTTCCTAGGAGTTACGGTTTTCTAAACAAATTTATAAGGATGGGCAAACTTGGATGAAATCGGAATTTCATTCTGGTTTTGACTCCTATGAACTATTTTAGGTAGCAGTATTATGAAGACATTTTGGGGAATAACTTCTCTCATCTTCTATTGAGTTATGTCAGATTTTAGAAGAAGTATAAAAAGCCTGCCTTTAGCACAGAAATGTACCTAAATGTTTTCAGCAAAAAAAGAATCATTTTGGGAAAAATTAGGAGACAGAAAAGACTTGGTTCTGGGCATTTGATGTCAAGATCCTTGGGGATCCAGCTACACTAATGGGTGATACAAGCAAGCACCTGGGAAGCAGGAAGGTTAATTTTGCTAAAACTTTGGGAAGTTGCTGTGACTTCAAGGACAGCTCTTCGGAGTCAACAGGGCCCATCCCACCAAAACTTTATATTCCTCATGAAACATTTGTTGTTTTGTCTTAACTATAACACACAGCATAGTTTGGAGGAGGTTTGAACATAATACCGTACAAAACAAGACCAGTATAGGCTATTGCACTGTTGATGTTAATAGTAAAAAAAATATTTAGGTGCTGTCTGTTGAAGAATAGACAAAATAGCCTTGTGAAGGATCTTGTGACTTCATCCCTGCACTTTGTAGGATAAATCCTGAATGTCTAAGGGCTTAAACATTAATTTAAAAAAAAATACACCTAGGGAAACTTAATTCAACAAGTAGCAGCTTGATTTGTCACAACATACAAGTATCCATGAATATTTTTTGTACAGTGCTTAACTGCTTTAAGAGTTCCTGTGCACCTGCACAGCATCCCTCCAGAGATGCCTTGCAGCCAAAATTATTCCACTGTGATACCGGATATGATACTGCTCTTTTAAATCTCTTTCATTAAATGTGCATGCACACACAGATCTCATTTTTTTTTCCTGAGACCTTCAAAAAAAGCATTGGAGCTGCTGCATGGGCCTACTATCTCTCTGTGTAGCACTGGGTAGCAACTTCAGCAGTACTGGGAATATCGGAGGATCCCAAATATTTTTCATAGTGTGATTTACATTATAATACAGTGATTAAGGATTGCATCTGCCTTTCAGGAGCCTAGTATCTCATTTTGTCGCCCTATAGTGGCAGCCCTATATGACTGGGAGTTACTGCCTGGAGCAGCAAGGTTGGAAAATATCTTTTAGCTGACCTATGCTGTTAAGCCAGAAGCCAGGGTGAGACGTCGGGCTGAGCACAGGGAGCAGAGATTTGGAATTACCCATGAAAAATTCCCCTGCTGATCTTTCTGGGGGGAGGATAGAGGTTAACTGGGGACCACCTCCAGCAAAGGAATTCTGCAGGAGCATCTTCCTTCCACTGCCAAGCAGCAGCCCCTGTGCCAGACACTCCCAGGCTGTCACCTGGGTGTAAATTTACTCGGATGGGCTTTTAAAATTTTCCTCAAGTAACCCAAGTGCTCCAGCCAAGTTAGAGTTTCCAGCCCTCCCAGCTGTGCCTGTATCCCACAGGCTCTGGTGTGTATTTGGGACCTCCTCAAAGGAACAGGAGGAAACGGGAGGTCCCAGCCCAGCAAACTCCCTGTAGACTCATCTTTTACGCAGGATGTTTGAGCAAAGCAGACTGTTTGGAGAGTCAGAAGAAAGAGAGGCTGTAAACTTGAAGCAGCAGTATCCCAGAAACCCCAGATGACCTGTCCTATGGATGTAGTGGGCTCTGTCAGCCAGGGTCTGCATCCCGACAAGAGTCTCTTCTGTGTTTTCCCACAGTACATCATATTAGTCATCCCTAATTATTCAGTTCTAGTTCAGCAAAGCCTTGTCTCTGTCTCTGTCCTTTTCTTTTTTTTTTTTTTTTTTTTTTTTTTTTTGTTAGCCTGAATACCTATATTTAAATATGAAGGGGTAGGAGGCATTTTTAATCCCAGCTGGATAATTCCTAAAATGCACAAAGGTGAAGTCTTAGCAGACAGCTGCTATGAGAATGTGCTGCTACGTTCTTCTGCTGCCTTGGGTGTGTGCAGCTGGACTTTAGCACAGCTTATGCCAGGCTCTGCCTTGCGCCGTGCCTCTCCTCTCCACTGAGTTTTGCCATCGTTTGCTGGATTTGTTGTGTACTCCTGTGTGGGGATGTTTGTGAAGCCTTTCTGGATTTATGTGCTTCATTTCCACCTCAGCCCTTGTCCTGGATATCCCTTCTCACCTATGCGACTCATCTGGTGCCTCTTCCCCCATCTCACTGTTTTAAGCCCATTAAACTGTGTGGTATTTAGGAAGCAGGGAAATATTGTGGCTCAACAGAAAGGGATGACAGACCTGCAGTAAGATTATATACCGTGGTGCTAAAGAGGCTTTTATGGGGGTAAGTTAAGGAGAAGAAACTAGTTAAATTTGAGGCTGTTTCTTGGGTAGCAAGATTGATGATGAGGTGATACAGCCAGGGACGCTCAACAGTGACCGCAGACCAGACCTTGCCTCTCTCATTTGTGAACAGAGCCAGACATGAAATACTTTCTGAAATCAAAATACAACACGTGCAATTTTGGTACAAGGGTCCAGAGCCCCAGGAGACTTAAATGTCTGACCCAAGGCCACACGGGAGGCAGTGGCAGAGACTTCAGGGCTTCCTCCAGCCTATTCCCCACCCTCAGCTCATCTTCATCACGGGCTGCCTCTCCATCCCATTAATTTGAGCTGGGGAGGCTTAGTCTTGCCTTGTAATCTTGATTTGGAGTTTCATTATGAATTACTTGAGTCTCATGTGCCATTTAGAATTGATTCGTTATGCTAAGTACTTGCCAAATGCATAATTAGGGTCTAAATCAGTCTGTATGTAACAAGGCAGCGATTCAATTATTTCCAACACTCACGCTCTGACAAAAGCTTCGATTATTGCTGTCACTTGCGTTTTGGGACCTTCCTGCACATATATACACACACACACACAAAATCCGTCGGAGGCACTTCATGGTTTCTAGCATCCGCCCCGTTATTTATTATTATTATAAACGTTGCTATTTTCAGCTTCCTCGCACATGAGTGTGGGGCTGGGAGTTCGCCCTGCAGGGATTTGTATTAATGAGAATTGGAGCAGCTTTTGGGGGGGATTGCTGTTCCGACTCTTCCAATCCATTCACAAAGTCTGCGTGGCAGCTCTTAAAGACTGATGGCAGAAATGAAAATCAAATGAAGGGGCTATTAGCCACAGCACATCAAAGAGCACCTGGAAGCCTTCAGACCAAGCAGGAAATGTTAGAAATTCAGCCACAACCATGATGAGCTCTAAAATGCCATTAGGGTGGTGTAAATAGTTGTAATTGCCAGCCTAACCAAGTCTTCCCTAGATTTCAGGGCACCCCACAAAGGAAGGTCAGTACTTGCAACCCATTTTACAGATGGGGAGACTGAGGTACCATTCCCTGAGGGCATTGCAGAGCCTCAGTGTCAGGGATGAGGGAACGTGGAGTTTTGTGCTTTTTCCCCAAAATGTGGTGCATCACCTTGGGAAATAGGCCCAAAGTCATCTGTTTGATGAGCTAAACCAGACCCAGATGTGGGCACTGGGTTGAGCCTCCTGGCTTTTCCCTGACCCTGATTTGCAGATCACGTATCTTTAAATGGTGAAGCAGCCTCCAAAATACAGGTCCAGGACCTCCTTCTGTCCTGGCTCTGTGGCTTTATCCCTGTCCTTTGGTCGGGCTGGTGGAGGAGGTGGTTGCAGTGTTGCTCACATCACATTTGGGGCATTCCTGCAAACGTAGAAGCTCAAAAAAACCTTTCACCTCTTTGCTTTGGAGTTTCAGGTGAGCAGAGATCTGCCTCAGGTCCAAACTTCGGTCTCTCCTCCACACTGCAAAAAGCGGGGAGATGCTGGTAGCCGCAAGCTTTTCTTCCAAGCTCCCTCGTGATGAAATGTCAGTGCGAGGCAGCACCCTGTTCGCAGTGCCATGGCTGACACCGGGAGCTACCGTGAATCATCCTCATTAAAAAGCATTTCCAATTCAGCTTTGCAGAGATGCTTCGCACCGTCTTTGCTGCCATAATGGAGCTATTAAAAGCTCCTGTGTAAGGCAGGCGGCAGACAATAGACACAGGCAGGTACAGCCTGAAGCCCTGTCGCAGAGGGCATGGGGTGAAAAACACATTTTCTCACCCATTTCCTATGCCAGGAGGAGGAGGAGGAGGAGGCTGGATCTGCCTGCAGCATCTCCACGGTACAGAGGCTGCTTGCTGGGCACGGAGGGACCTGGCCTGATGGCATAGGGGCTCCTAGGGAGGCTTTTCTAGAGGTGATGGTTGTCACCTGAACGTGGGTGAATTGGGAAGAAAGTGTGTGTAGGGTCTATGCAGCCAGCAGAGCTGCTTCAATATCCCACCATATCCCCAGACTCCCATTATCCACATGCTCTGGGCTCTGGCATCATTGGGTTCCTGCAGTGCCAAACATGGTTGTATGTGTTGCAGAAATTGGAGGATTTAGCAGGATTTCCCTGTTGAATTCTGGCTTGTGATAACTGTTGATCAAGAAGGGATCTTTTGGGTTGCTTTTTCTCTACAAGGCTCTGCCACCCTCGTGCGTTTCCCAGCCGTGAGTCACATATCATCCTCTGCTCTTCCCCCTCCCCGAAATCATCAGGCACCTCATGAGGTTTCTGGAAGATAATGCCAGTATCTTGGGCAGGGTTTCTGTTGGCTCTGCTATGCAGAAGGGCTGGAAACTCACCCTTTGAGCGAAAGGCGAGAGTCTTCCATCACTGCTGAGTGGCAGGAGTTGGGGTCAGGAGGAGAGGGAACCCAGCCCAGATACAACCACATCTGGCAAGACCATCCGGGCAGCTTTAGAGTGTGTTGGGGACACCTGGACATACTCCCCATGATGGACCAAATGGGTGAATCAAAAGCAGAAATAAATCCTGACAATTAAAAAAGCATTGCTAAATTCACTGTTTATTAGGAGGTGTGTCCACAGCTTTTCTCCAAGGGGGCAGCTGCAGAATTGTGTCCTTTGGGGACCCCTGTGACCTCTCGGCTCCCTCCGTGCTTCCTCCCTCCCCGAGATGCTGGAAGCCGCCCTTGGGTTCCGCTTCCACCAGCATCTCCGTGCTCTGCCTGCACTGTGTTCCCATCGTTCTCTGGCAAAAATGACTTTACAGGAAGAAAAACTGTGAGAAAAAGGCAAAGTCAACCGATTTCCTCTTTCTTGGCTGTTCTGGATCTCATTTTGTGCTTCCCCAAGAGAAGAAGGGGAACAAAGGAGCAGAGAAATTGAAAGATTTGCATTAAAAAAGAAAGCAAGCAGGAGACAAAGAAATAAGGTCAAAGGAAAGAAGAGACTTTCAGTCATTTTGGGGAGAATTCTTCTTTAAAGAAGGTCTTCTCAAGTTTCCTCCCCTTTCTTGCTATCTCCAGGCTGTTAATAATTCAGTGATTTATATTTGCAGCAAAACCTTCCATCTCAGGAGTCATTTCTGTTTGTAATGACTTCAGCGAATTAATGGTGGGCACTGCCTTTTGAACCGAAATGAGTTCCTTTGTGGAATTAAACTTTTCCTTGATATTCACTGATACTTTTATTCATGTATTCATTTATAATTGAGGTTTCTTAATTATTTGTTTAAGGGGAGGATTAGAGGCAAGGAATAGCAAGACTCTTCCAGCAATGCTTTTTATGAAGGGTGAGCTGCGAGAGCGAAGCAGGCAGTGAGTCAGCATCCTCTCCTGCCTCTGCCGGCAGCCGAGCTGTTGCTGGGGTTACTGTCACAGGTGACAGAGCGGATCAGCCTTCCTGGTGTCCCCAAGCTGAGTGAGGACCTGTTTTTCCTCATATGTCAGAGAAAAAAAGAAAAGCCAAGCTCCAGGAAGCACATCCCCCCCTCCCCCACGAAGAAAACATCCCCAAATTGGTTATATTGTCATTTTGGGCTTAGAGAAATGGAAAAGAGGAACATGGTGGCTTTTACTTTTGCTTTGGAGGTTGCATAAGAAAAGTCATTTGAGAGAATCTTGCGTTAATTATTAGCAGATCTCATTCGTTATTACTAGCTCCTGCCAAAAAGGATGTCAGTCAGCAAAACAAGCGTGACCCCTGTGGCACCCATGGGTGATCTCCTGACAGGACTGTGTCACCCCTCGCCCAGCATCCAGCATCGCACCCGCTGGTCCCTATGAGGGGGCTTAAGAAGACAAAAAAGGGACTCATCTCATGCTGTTTTCAGAGTGTTCCTCCTTGCAAACACCTCACGATAGGAGAGGATTTCTGAGCGGGTTTTCAGGACTTCTCAGAAACAGACAGTGCAAGAAGGGGGATCCCAGAGAAGTGCTGTAGCTGAAAAGCAGGAAATCTGCTTAAAAATGAATCAGAGAATTGAGCTGCAGAGCTCGAGTCTTCGAGCTCTCCTGCAGACTCCCTGTGATGCTGCACAAATTCCTTAGCTCCAAATTTTTGCTGGTTTGGGTTTCCCAGCTAGAAATGAAGCCTTTGCCTAATAGCTGGGAAGTATTAAGGAGCTCCAGCTTTACCTGCAGGCTTTGCAGATCTACCAGCATCCAGATGTTACAGCTAAATCAGACCTACAGCATCCAGATGTTACAGCTAAATGCAAACAAACTTACTGCCTGTGTTTAAAAACTGCAAGCCCTGTGCAAATTCATCTCCCCTGCAGAGAGTAATCCTTGTATAATAATGTTATAGCTGAGGGAGGCTTTTTATAACAAACCAGTTCCCAGTGCTGGTGATCGAGGGTTAAACTCACTGTGAAGATGAGGAGACAGATGGAAGGGCCTTCACACAGAAGAGAATTTCCCCTGGATTGCCAGCTAGAAAGTGAATGATGACAAGATTAGCACTTGATGCAGGGTTGTTTTTGTTTTTGTTTTTTTTTTTTTTTTTCTTTTTTCAAAGCACTGTACAAACATTAACTAATTAACTTAAGCCAGGAAGCCAGAGCTGCACTAATGTGTTTTGCCTGGTGACCTGTGCAAGTTTTAATTTTCTATTTAGCCATTTCCTTTGAGACTGAAAGCCCAAGCACCATGTCACTGAGGGATCCAGCTTGCAGGAGCATCCTTGTCTTTCCAACATGGCTCTCTAATTGCAGCTGGGCAGTCACCCTGTTTCTTTCCATGACTTTATTAAACTCTAATGGAATTTTGATGGCTTCAGAATAATTATACCACAGCGACTTTGCTCCTGTATTTGTTAGAAGGCAAAACACAATGAACTAGGAAAGTGTTTTCCTGTGCCTTCTCTGCTCTTCTGTACCCACCGAGTTCCCCATTTTAACCACCAGCAGTTTCACCTCTGGCAAAATCTGTCATGTGATTTTGGTGAAACCAGAGAGCTTCCTCACTTTGGATTTTGGGGTTAGCACAGTCACACGGGGGCTGTGGATATTCCGAGCTGGGTTGGGCTCCCCCAGTCCAGTTATCCCTTAGGGGACTGGGATGTGCTGGGGGGGGCAAGCCTGGCTCTCCAAGAGCTGGCTTGTCACCAAGCTGAATGTATTGATGCTTGAATTAAGCTGCATTTCTCATGCTAGCTCCTTACTGACACCAAATTTGCTAAACGATGGCTCTTCCCCAACAATGCCAAAAACATATGGTTGATGGAAGTCGTGTCCCACTTGAATACAATGTGATGGCAATGCCTCATCCCTCGTTATTTGCTCCGGGGCTCTGTTGATCAAACTCCTGCAAGATCAGATTTCATCTCTCTCCTCTCTAACACAATGTTCACTGAACTAACAAATGAAAAGTCACAGAAAAATTGGGCGGATTGGGGAAATGCAGAGAAATCCAAGAGACAAAACGCAGTTTGAAAGTCCTTGCCTGCTTTCCAGGCAGCGCAGTGGCTGTCACAGGGTTCCTGTGCTCGGGTGAGACAGCTCAGTGCCCTTGAAAAATCTCCTCCTTGCCCAGCTCCCACTGATCTAATTACTGGGAGGCCCTGGTGCCTGATGCCAGGGCAGGGGAAGGTTGAGGCAGGCTCTATCCCAGCTACCCAACACAGGAAAAATCACTTCATTTCTCTGATGCAATTTATTTTTCTGAATATAACTGGCTAAAGAGTGGGAAAAAGGTGGAGAGTGCGTGTTTTAAAAATAAACATTGGAGCCTGTACAATGGATGCTTTGTGGCACAGTGGTGACTTAGAGATTCTCCAGTATTTCTACGCAAAGCAAAATCATATTACTTAAAACCAGAGTTGTTTGTGCAGCCAAAGGGAGTTAGGCACCAATTCACCCTGAATATCTTCAGCATCCTTTGAAAATTCAACTTAAAATACTACTGTGAAGCAAACAATCCCATATTTTAGGGCAAACTGCTCTGACTGCGTTCATTTGGATGCAGAGTGGTTGCTGGGTGTGGTTGTAGGGGCTGATATCAAGAGTTTTCACTGCCACGGGAGAACACTGCGGTTCACTCGGGTTCAGAAGGCTGCGAAGGCTGTGCCTTGCCTTGTGCCACCTCGCCGGGTGGTCGTCACCAACCCCAACCAGAAGTGACATCCGTGGAATAAATTATTCAGGGGGCGAGCACTCACCCCTTGCTCGCACAAGGCTTTTTGCTGCCAGAAATTGAGGCTTTTGTGTCTTTACGCCGAGGCTGTGTCTGACTCGGCACCAATGCTCTCTCGGCATTCTCCCCGAAGAGTCCCCTGGCTTTTCTCCTCCACGTCGCTGAAATGCGGGTCATCTTCCACTCCTGTGGACATTTTTACCTTCATAATGAAAACACAGTAACGTTGCCCCGTTGTCTCCCTGGATTTGTGGTTAAATTGCTTTGTCAATGTAATCTTATATCTTAATGACCAAATAATGGCGTGCAACAGGAGCTGCGTAAGAAGTCGCTGGGTATCATTTTGCTGTCATTGTGAAGGCCTTGGAACATGATCCCCATTACAGCGGAATTTGCATTAACATTGTTTGGCCACCATAATCCCACCCAGATAATCACATTTTTAAGATATTAAAATAGGTCTAACTATATCCTGAGTTGTAACCCCTAGATCCCCAAAGGGTTGGATGTGATTTAGCTCGGGCAGCTCCGTTAAAGCCAACAGAGTCACCAAGTGAAATAACCAAGCGATGCAGAGTAACTTGGCTGATCTTATTTAGCCACCAAACCTTGTTCTTTGCTGGCCAAGTAATGCTCTTGCTAAATCCACAGCATCGTGGAAAAAAAATATGAAAAATAGCTCCTGTCTATGCTCAGTTATTTTGGGTTAGTGGTTCAATTTTCACTTCCCCCACCCATTAACAATAATGACTGTTCTCTAAAGACGCACTGCCTTCGGTGGCCAGACTGCAGCAGTCGGAGAAGATCCCAGGGTGTTTGGGGTCCTGTTGTGCCTGGTGCTAAATGCCCTGTTAAAGAGAGGCATCAGTTATCCCCATGGAGCTCGCAGCGATGCTCTTCACCTGAGCTGAGGGCTAAGCAAGCAGCAGTATTTAGACAGCATTGAATTTTCCTCCCTCTTCCAAATTTCAGTATCTTTCTAATTTTCTGCAACCATGAGCACAGTGAAAGGCTTCTGGTGTAGGATTTAAATAGACTCTAGGTGGGAGGCGAGAAATATTCTCTTAATGTACAGATGAGAAACTGAGGCACGGAGAGATTGAAGGATTCACTCCACAACTGAGTTACACCCGGAGTCTGACTAAGATGGGGACAGGAATAGGGACTGTGTGCTCCAGAGTTAGAACACTGAATTCATCCTGGGAAATAAAAATTCAGTTCCCATCCTTCCTGCTGACTGCCTGGGTGACATCGGCAGAGAATTTGTCTTACCCCAGCTGTTACCCCACAGGGATAACCCTCATCAGATGCTTTTGTGGCTTGATGAGGAGATGAGATGAGCTGCCTGATTTCTGGGAATGGGGTCGGTGACCCCATTTCAGTGTATGTTGGGGTAACACCATGGCTCTCCTGGAAGGGTGTGATCCTCGGGGACTGCGGGGCTGCTCCCACCTCCTGTCGCCCCAAGGGAGAAGGTGAGGATGGTGGGACTGGTCATTCTGGAGGTGGAGGCTGTGTTTTACAATTTATTCCCCAATTGCCGAACAAATAATCACAATTAAATCGGGGATAATGTGGTGGGGAAGAAACAGCCGAAGGTTACAGGGAAGGCAAGTAGCTGAACCTGGCTGAAGCAAGCCAAGCAGAGCAGGGTTAGAGCATTCACCTGTTGTAGCTGTATAATGTATGTTTTAGCTCTATAATGTATGGATTGCTCCAAGTTAGTCTTGAGAAGTTGGGTTGATGCTGAACTGCCTGTCTGATGCCAACAGTCCTCTGCAGTCCTGTCTGCAAAGGTTTCAGGCAGTGATTAGTGACCCGAGTGACAACCTTGAGCCTTTATCTGTGACACTTGTCCACGTTATGAGCAGCAGAGGCAGAGCTCATGTTTCCGAGACGACACAAGAAACCTCGCCCGTGGGTTAATACTGCACTGCCTTGATGTAGCAGTTGGGGCTTTGTGCATTCCCCACTGTGGGAGGAGAGACAATACATTTACAGTGCATTAAGGTATTATTGTAACAGCGTTTGTGCTGAAAGGTTTCTGATCCTCCGAAATAAAGAACAGCAGATTTGTCCCAGATTTATCAATGGAGGCAGGGTTCCCATTCAAACGCGAGGGAGGGGAGAGTGGGTGAGATCCCGCTCGCTGCAGCAGCCGGGCTGGGTGCCGACCCGCTCTGCCCAGCTGCCTGCTGCTAACGGGGACAAGGAGGGGTTTGGAGGGAGAAGGACAACCCCGAAAGGCTGCTTGAGAGGCGATGGGGTTCAACAAGAAGGAGGCAAGATTTCAAGGTGGAAGCAGCGTGCTAAAGCAGCCCCATGCCTGGGAATAGCTGAGGGTTGAGGAGAAGGTCCTGAGATGTTTTGTGCAGCTCACCTCCCCCTGGGGAGGGATGCTGGGGGGGTTCCCCTCGTGGTCCAGGTCTGGCTGTGGGAAGAGGGAAGCTCTATCCCCTCTGCTTGGAAATCCACCCGGAACAGGCCATTAAGGAGGAGAAGAGTGATGCTTGCTCTGCTTCTTTGTAGAAACTGCATCTGATGTTATAGTTCAGCCTGTAGATCATTGCACAGGGGGATTTCTTAAATGGCCGTTAGGAATAAAATTAAATTTGTCAAGACCAGATGCAGCAGAAGAGCTGGGTGGAAAAACAGGGAAACTTGCAGAGGGAGGACTGGGATAGCCTGCATTAGACAGAAAAGCCAGAGCCTTGAGGAGCAGGTTTGATGCTGCACCTCGCACAGCGAGCTCCCAGCTCGCAGGAAAGCGCTGCTGGGGTTGGCCATCGCAGAGATGCCCCTTCCCCTGGGCTTTCACTCCCCTGCCTCTGCCCTTTTGCTCAGACCTCCTGGGTTTGGGATGTGACCTAGGCCACCTCCGTTGCTACTCACCAAATCTGGAGCTCGGTGCAGTGCCTGTATGCAAACCCCTCCGGGGAACTCGTGTGGGGCTGGCGGTGGCTGATGCCGAGCAGGAGGTGATGCTATTGCTGTATCCCCGCTGCTGAACCAAATCTTGGCTGGGGACCCCCCGAGAAGGAAGGAGCTGAGGGGGCTTCGCTGGGGAGGAGATGTTCTGCCCATCCAACCACCCTCTGCCTGCAGCGATGCTGCTCGCCTGGCACAGCTTAATTGGCTTTGATAGGATTATGTGGAAGGAGCGGAGGAGTAAACAGGGCCAGGAGGCCACGCAGTGCCTGGAGGAGAAATCCTTTGAGCCAGCGTGATGCAGGACCAAAGCTGCCCAGAGCTCAAGGGTTAATGTCTGCTGCTCTTTTGCAGCTGATGGGGGTAAGGGCTTAATCCTCCTCCTGGTTTTAAGGGAAAGGCTTTTCCTAGCAGCATCCCAAAGGTCTGTGGCGCTCTCAATAATTTCCGAAGAGTTTGCCCCTGACTGAGATCCAGGGTAAACTGTTGCAATTATGGAAGTTACGCCTTGTTGCCTCAAGCCTTTTGTCATCAATAAATGTTTATGGTTTAAAGCAGCCTTGTTTGTTTGCCTTAGACCAGATGACAGTGATTTATTGGCAGAAATCCTAGCAGAGGAAGGAGATGAGCCAGAGAAGTATTTAACTGCTACACACATGTATGTAGCGAGATGATGGTTATTTCACAATCATGAAACCTGCGGAAAATAGAGACTCAAACTTGTATGTGAACTGTTGTTTCCAGGAATTTTTCTCAACCTACAAAAGCAACATGGGCAGCTCAAGGGTTAATGATGCTCCGGGGCTTTGCTGACTGCTTTATCTGGGGTTTGGGATGTCTGGGAGGTGCTGTGTGTTGGAAAGAAGGAGTGGGTGCTCTTGCTGGGAGAATGTTGCTGATTAGCGCTATTAATTGCTGTAGGAATGATGGGGGAGTGAGACTGGGGACCTGTTGCCCCAACTCCCTCATCCCAGGAGATCTGCAGCCTCAAGCAAAACGGGACTCAAAAGTGGGGCTTAAAGTCGAGGATGGCAATGGCAACAAGGGACGTGTGTCCAAGTCTGGAGCAAGGTGACATTGCTTGGAGGTGAGTGTCCCTGTTTGTGATCGTGGGTGAATGTCTTCCAGCAGCCACACCAAGCTGCTGCCTTGGTGCTGGTGTGAAAACCCAGCGTTGGCCACACCAGCACTGGGAGGTCGGTGGAGACGGAGGCAGAGCTCACCCAAAGCCTGTGTTGGGTTCGGTCCCATAGCCAGCTCCACTCTTTCATCCACAGGACCTCTCTGAGGCTCATTGCCTGAGGAAACCTCCCTGATTTCTAGTGGCAGAGGGTTTTTTCCCCTATATCAGCACAGAGGAGGGTGGGCTCAGCTCACTCAGACCTGATCCACGCTGTTAATTTGCCATTTACAGTCCTGAGTCAGCTGTATGGCAATATTTATTGTTGTTTTCCCCGCCTTGGTTTGTATATTTTGTACAGCTTGTTTCTAATTTAAAGTATAAATAAGTTTGATCTTTTCATCTGTTTTTCTCTCTACCTTCTGGAGGCTGTGCTGGTTAAAAATAACCACAGTGATGAGCTAAAGTGGGGCTGGTGGAGGGGTTTTAACCTCCGTCATGGCAGGACCACCCGGCCGGCGTGGGAATGGCAGCATGGTCGCCCTTCTCACCTCTCCCCGACCCTCATGGTCGGGCTCTTACCCAAGCTGGGAACTGCCTGAATTGCCTAAACCCCGCTTGGCACATTGTTGGGCATTAAAGCACTTCTGCTGTCAGGGGGGTTTGAGAAAATGGGGACCCATCGAGGGGGTTGGGGGCACAGCTGGGTGCAGAGATCAGAGGTTGTCCCTGATGCACATCTCCTGGGGACGGAGCGTTTTCTGGCGTCGGGCTCCTGCAGAGGAGGCTTTCACCTTAAAAAAATCCCTTCTGACCAAAATTGAACTATTTGCATAAGAAGATCAATTGAAGGCAGAAAGAAAAAAAAAAAAAATTCAAAGCCTTTTGGCTTTCTTGCAGGAAAGTCTGAAATGCAGATTTGGGTTCAGACTGGAACTGCCTTGGTCGAGGGCTGGCTTGGATTCACCTCTCTGTTTATTTTGCTGGGGGGATGCACACGCACACACACGCGTGTGCAAACACACACATGTACATGCACGTGTGCACACAGACACAGCACACACACACACACACACACACACACACACTCGCCTATCCTGAAAAAAAATCCCCAGCACTAGCTGAGACGCTGATTCAAAACAACTGTTGGCAGCTCCGGCCGCCGCTGTCTGCTTTCCATTACCCACAGCCCTGCTGTGGCTTGAAACGGTGACTTGAAACAAACAGGCAAGCCCCCAAATTAATAATAAAAATTACATTTCACCTTCTCGGGGGAAGGACAGAAAAACTCTTTCTAGGCAGCGGTTCTGCCAGGAAAAAACTCTCCCTGCTTGCAACCCGCTGAGCATCAAAGGATGATCCCCGGGAGGGGACCAAAGCCCCTCGGCGTGTCGCTGGGTGGGGGTACGGGTCGGGGCCCCCCCGGGCAGGGGTAGAGGAGGGGATGCCCGCAGCTTGGTGGGGGCTGCGGGGCAGGGCTGGGGGTGCTGGTGGGTGTCTCCGGGAGCGGTGACTGAGCGAGGCGGTGCCAGAGCTGGGGGCGGATTTTTTGAGAAGAGCCTCAGCTCTTCAGAGCAGCGGCAGCCGCTGGAGGAGTTGGGCGGCTGTTTCTCCCTCTCCGCCCGGAGGAGGAGGAAGAGGAGGAAGAAGAGGCTTCGGCTGCCGCCTCTCTGGTCCTCCCCCCCCTCTTCCCCTTCCGCCCCACACCTTTATGGACGAGCGCCGGAGCTTGCTCTACTCTCCGGCTGCCTCCTCCGCCGGCCGGCATCCGCGGGGCGGCTCGACCAGCAGCCACCACAACCTGGGCTACACCGAGCAGCTGCCCCCCGCCGCCCCCCAGCCGGTCCCCGACCAAGAGGAGGAAGAGGGTGAAGAAGGGGAGGAAGGCAGCATGACTGTGGTGGGGGGCGGCGGCGGCGGCGGAGACCCTTTGCTGGACGAGCCACAGCATCCTCATCCTTTGCTCGGGGGGGACCGCTACGATCACCCCCCGACTCCGGCCGCCGTCCCCGCCGGCCAGCCCACGGGCGGTGGGGAGCACGAGTGCTGCGAGCGGGTGGTGATCAACATCTCGGGGCTGCGGTTTGAGACCCAGCTGAAGACGCTGGCGCAGTTCCCCGAGACGCTGCTGGGGGACCCGCGTAAGAGGATGCGCTACTTCGACCCCCTCCGCAACGAGTATTTTTTTGACCGCAACCGGCCCAGCTTCGACGCCATCCTCTACTACTACCAGTCCGGCGGGCGCATCCGCAGACCCGTCAACGTCCCCATCGATATCTTCTCCGAGGAGATACGCTTCTACCAGCTGGGGGAGGAGGCCATGGAGAAGTTTCGGGAGGATGAGGGTTTCATTCGGGAGGAGCAGCGGCCTCTTCCCGACAAGGAGTTTCAGCGTCAAGTGTGGCTCCTCTTTGAGTACCCTGAGAGCTCTGGGCCGGCCCGAGGCATTGCCATCGTCTCCGTCCTGGTCATCCTTATCTCTATCGTCATCTTCTGTCTGGAGACCCTGCCTGAATTCAGGGATGACCACGACTATGAGGGAACTGGGGGGACCTTCAGCACAGGCAGTGGCCCTCTCCCACCTGATGTCTTCACCAACTCCTCTTCCTCAGCTGCTTCCATGGTGTCATCTTTCACTGACCCTTTCTTTGTGGTGGAGACTTTGTGCATCATCTGGTTCTCCTTTGAGCTGCTGGTCCGCTTCTTTGCCTGCCCCAGCAAGGCCACCTTCTCCAAGAACATCATGAACATCATTGACATTGTGGCCATCATTCCCTACTTCATCACGCTGGGCACGGAGCTGGCTGAGAGGCAAGGCAACGGCCAGCAAGCCATGTCCTTAGCCATCCTCAGAGTCATCCGGCTGGTCAGGGTCTTCCGCATCTTCAAGCTCTCCCGGCACTCCAAGGGGCTGCAGATCCTGGGGCAGACCCTCAAGGCCAGCATGCGGGAGCTGGGCTTGCTCATCTTCTTCCTCTTCATCGGCGTCATCCTCTTCTCAAGCGCCGTTTACTTCGCAGAAGCCGATGACCCCAGTTCGGGCTTCAGTAGCATCCCCGATGCCTTCTGGTGGGCAGTGGTGACCATGACCACAGTGGGCTATGGGGACATGCACCCCATCACCATCGGGGGCAAGATTGTGGGGTCTCTCTGTGCCATCGCGGGGGTGCTAACCATCGCTCTCCCCGTGCCTGTGATAGTCTCCAATTTCAACTATTTTTACCACCGGGAGACGGAAGGTGAGGAGCAAGCCCAATACATGCACGTCGGGAGCTGCCAACACCTCTCGTCCAGCGAGGAGATGAGGAAGGCTCGCAGCAATTCCACCCTCAGCAAGTCCGAGTACATGGTGATCGAGGAAGGGGGAATCAACCACAGTGCATTCAAACAGGCTGCCTTTAAGACAGGCAACTGCACATCCACAAACAATCCCAACTGTGTGAACATCAAAAAGATCTTTACGGATGTTTAAAAAAGCAAAACCAAACAAACGGCAACAAAATCTGAGGATGCGGTAAAAAAATAACAATAACAATAATAATGCAAAGTGACTGTGTACTCAGTATTGTGTGGAACATGCACCATCGTCGGTCTGTGTGTGCCCTCGTTTTTATACATTTATTTTTTTAGATCCTTCCTTTCTAAAGATCAAAAAAAAAAAGGATTTAGAATTCTCTGAAGAGGAGGACAGCTAAAGGGTAAAGAGAAGGAAGATGAAGACAAAACACACTCACCGTTGAAACAGGTGTTTGTTCTGCAACGTGTTGCAGGGCTGCTTTTGTTTTCTTGTTTTTGGGGACCTCTCGCTTTGCTCCTGAATTCACCCCCCCTCTCCCCCCCTTCCCTAAAGGCAGTGTGTACCTGATTTCCCTTCCATCACATAAGATCACTTGTTGGATTAACAACCCCGAGGAAAACATGTTGCAGAGCGTACTGAAAGGGGGTTGGGAGGAAAGAACCGTTTAATTTTGCAGAGAGTCTCTGTTACCACATTGTTAAATGATGCTTAATATTGAAACATGTGTTGTGCCATTACGGGCACATCACAGATTTCCTTTTCTCCCCCGTTAGATCATTTATGAAATTCTAATTTGGTCAGAGACTGTGTGAAATCAGTGCTGATTTAAATAGAAAAAAACCCAACCCAATCAACCCTCGTTTTCTATTCTTGATTTTCTTCCCCTATAACCTTATGGCGTTATTTTATCCAATGTGACATTTGTGGCCGTGCAGTGGGTCTGTGTGCAGGGAGGTGGGAGGCGAAGGGCAAAATGGAGTGGTTTCAGGAGCCACAGGAGCACAGGGAGCGATGCCGGCGTGGACGGGGGGGATTGCAGGATCCGTGACGGGCTCCTTGCCGTGGCTGTGCCGCCTCAAACCCACCCAGCTGGAGACAAAGGGATATTTCCTCCTATTTTTTTTTTTTTTTGCAATGCGTTTGGGAGAGATGCAGCCGCTTATCGCAAGAAGATTAAAGTGGCGAACACGCCTTCCAGCGGAAGTCACTAATTCAGACCAGAGTGATGCAGTTGCCATGGTGACCCTGGTTTCCTGGGAAACCCCCAAAGGTTGTCATGGCATCCCTTCTCCCATCCCCCTTGGTCCTCGCTCTTCCCGCAAAAAAACCTTTCCAGATGGTTCCAGCCCTGTCATCCCGCAGGACACCGCGGCTCTGCCCCACTGTGCGACCCCATCCTGGCACCCCCTTCCCGGGCCACGTCCCCCCCCCCACGGCTTCCCCTGTGCCGAGTAAAGCACCCGTAGGCAATAAGCACACCACAAATCCACCTCTCCCTCGCAGAGGAGCTCACACCTTGGCAGTGAAATTTGGGGATGGAGTCTCATCCTGCAAACACGAGCGGCCGCTCCGCCGAGAACGACCCTGCGCTCCCCCCCTGCGCCGCACGAAACCCGGCGGTTTCCCCAAGCCCAGTGCGAACTGGCGCTGAGCAGCAAGTGGGAAAGCTCGGCTGAGAAACCTCGGCAGCTTTTGGAAACCAGAGGGACACATCTATAAAGAGCGGGATTGAAAAGTAACCAAAACCCCGCCGGGGAAAAATACACCGGCTTCATCTTTATGTGTGCACCAGGGGCCACGGGACATCTGATGGGATCAGGTGAGCCTTGCACGGGGTAGAGCTCAATAGCATCATAAAGTAATGTTGCTTTTTGGGGACAAACCTCGTGTTTTCCACTGCTTAGTTTTATTTTTCTTTATTTTTACCCTGCTGCTCTTGGGTATTTTTCTGCACGTTAGGTAAAGTGGGATAACATCCTAGAACTCCTCTGATAATATTTGCGTTTCACTTTAGTTTTAGTGCTATGCATAGGAGGAAAACCCTGCTGCTTTTTCGTAGCTGGGTTTCTTCAATTTGGTGCTAAAACGGTTATTTGCAGCGGTTTAATGCTTTCGTCTGACCCCTGCTATTGGAGCAGGCTGAAGGCAGGGCCTGGCTGCTCAGCCTCGAGCGCCTTGGCTCCAGTTCTGCTCTCTTTTGCTGGATTTTGGGTTAAATAACCCCAGATTCCTTCGAGGTAGTGTACTGCACAGCGATGCTGTTAAATACCTCTCATGACAAAGAGACGTTTGACCCAACCTGTGTGAGTCACACCTTTCCCAACTGTGTGGAAAGGGGGATTTGTCCTGAGAGATGCCAGCCCTGCCAAAATCGGAGTTTAGCTAGAATTGTACCTGGAGTTCAAAGGATCGGGACAGTTTGTAACACTCTCCCTTAGCCTTGCCTTAGCCCCGGGTAATAAAACCCTTATAATAAGAAAAACAGCAAAGCGTCTTCTTGGCTAACGGTATGTGACAGCTTTATTGGAGCTACCGTAGTTTTCACCAGCTGAGGATCTAACAGAGGATCTTTCTTAGGGAGATGCTCTGGACCATCGTGGGAGGTAACAGACCTGCGATCCCTTGTCTGAGATAACTGGGATCCCTTGTCTGGTATAACTGGGAACCCCCCAGCCTGCCTTTTCCTCAGGCTGCCAGCGGGCTGAAATGTCATTTCTGCCTATGAGCTCTCACTTTTTATTGTTACTAAAGCTTTTCCACATGCCTATTCCTAAAATGAGGATTTGAGTTTAAAAGCAAGGGAAGCAGTCCCACTCAGGGGAGTTTGCAGATGAGTTTTGTGTCTGCGTTTTCCCCGTGGCAGCTGCACAGGGTACGAAAACCACATGTTCTCCTGGAAATGGCACAATACAATTTTCGGTTTCTCTGCCATGTAAAATAAGCAGAAACCTTGCAAGTTGTTAGTTTGCTTTCCTGACTACTCCTTGCCTTGTTTTATAGGGGCAGAATAGTTTCAAATGTATTTTATTGACAGCAAAAGATGCTGTATGGGAGAGGTGGCAAGGAAACCACTTCATCCACCGGAGTAAAAGGCAGTTTTGCCCCAGTACCGAATGGTATCCCTGAAAAATAGAAAAGCATTGCTGCTCTGTCTTTAAGATACACCCAAAAAATTGTAAGTGGAAAAACGGAGATACCCTTTCAATGCTCTGCCCCATTCCTGTCTGCCTCTTCCCTCTGTGCTGTCTCGTTAGGCACAGTTCAGCAAGAGAAATACTTTCTGTTACTGCACGGTCTGACAGCTTCTCTTAAGCTGGTTGCTGTGAGCGTTGTGCCAGGAATCGGAGAGAACGCTGAAAGATCGCTCTCTTTGCAGCCAGCTGCTTATTTACCTAACTTTGCTGTCTTGCCATGTGCCCTCTATTTGGACATCGGACTGTTTTAACAGTCGCTGGGGAGTTAAAGATGAGCCTCAGCCTTCGCAGCGTGTTGGACTCGACTGTTCCTAATGTGCTTAGAGGGGGCAGCATTAGGAGATCGGTACTAAGGGAGCTGCCTGCCTGCTGTCTGGCAGCCTGCTGCCGAGCCTTCCCAAAGCAAGGCGAAGGGCTTGCTTAGTCTCAGCTTATTACGTTAAGTGGAGGAAAGTGCATTACTGAAAGCTGCTGGCTGACATTTAAGATCTCACAGAAAGCAAGCAGGGGAAAAGCTCTGTCCCCAGGTAGTCCCCGGCACGGACTCCCCAGCTTGTCTGCATGTGTGGTGTGGCAGGGATGCTCTCCGGAATGTCCTCCTCCTCCTCGCTCGTCCTTCAGACCTGTCATCTGAGAGATGAAGTGACACTGCTGGCACCGAAGGATGGGAGCAAGGACGGGAGCAGGCAGCTCCTGCCCCAGGGACACAGCCCTGCGAGGCCATAGCTGCCTCCCCAGATGCTTTATGTATTCAATTTATATAGGGCCACTAGGTGATATAGAACCTTGTACAGCCTCCTACCTCCTTTCCCAGGCTCCTTTCCCTTTCCCTCTGCTTGTATTGTAGGACCTGTTCACTTCCCCTGTTTCAGCTCTAGATGCAACCTCAAAGCACATCTTTGGTACAGGGGGATGCAGAGGACACGCAGCAGCCCTGGCCCTGGCCCCTCCTCTCGGTGCTTTGACACCATCACCTTTTTCTCCTGTGTATTTGCCCTTTTTGTATGTGTTTTCAGGCCTGAACTCTTGTAGAAAGGTTCTGTTGTTCTCCAGCACAATAGATGCCCTTCAGGTGCTTGGGGTGGCCAGAGGTGCAGAGCAGTATCCATCCCACCCCACATGTGGACACAAACAAGGGCTGGAGATATCTCTTTCCTCTAGGAGGGTTAAATTTCTTTCCAGGCAATTGTTCCTACTCCATCACTTGACAAAAGAAGTTGTTGGGTTTTTTTTAATCCTGAGTTTATGGACAGTTAAGTGGAGGCAAGGGGCAGACAAATGACTTCCCCAGCAGAAGGGAAGGAGCCATCCAGAGCTCATCGGTGGCAAAGGGGTCTCTCCTGGCAGAGCTGTAGCGCAGGGAGAGGGTCTCTTGCAGTGGTTGGTGTGTACAGAGAGAGTTCCGCGTGAAATCTATTTAAATGTGTAGTTTGGAGCCCTCTTCCTGCCAAGCTTTTAAAATATGCATATCTTGTTGAGAGGCTCCTGTCGCAACCTGATAGAAGGCAGGGCCTTTTATTTCCATTTTTAAATGCTTTAATAAGTGATCTCTGGGTAGGCTGAAAACCTGTGAGTGCGAACAGATAAATAGGATTTAAATGCAATTCCTTTTGCCCTTCGGTCTCAGTTGTCTTATGGACTGGGCAGGAGAGCTCAGAGTACCAGCATCCTCCTGCGAAAGCAGTCCTACAGGCAATGGGCACGGGGAAATAGGGATGTTCTGGACATGATAGGATGCTGTGGGCAGGGAAATTCCTATAAATTGTCTCCTTTACTGCTACGGAGCAGGTACTGCTCTTCTGCACCCTTCCCTGCTGTGGGTCCACATCCCTAATCTGAACGGGGTGCTTGGCTCGACTTTGGGGGGTGTTGTATAGCTGGAGGATGTGTTAAGGACGGGATGCTGCTGCCTTTCCCCGTTTCCCTGAGTGCTGTTTCCATGGCAGAGGCTGCACTAACGCAGCACCCACTGGGTGCTGAGCTGTGGATGCTGGGTGGGGTGAGCCCCCTCCCAGGGCTGGTGGTGGGAGTCAGGGGTTGAGCACGGAGGGCAGGGGCGATGCACTTCTCGGCGGGAGGGTTCCCTTAGAAACAGCTGCGGGACCGTGGCCGTCACTGCTTTGACGGGGACATTTCAGGGGTGTTTTGGGGTGGGTGCCCCGAGGTGCCTCATCCCGGCTGGGAATCGCTTCTCTGGCAGTGGGAGGGTTTTGGCTTCGTTTTGGGGGTGGTGATACAGGGTTTTCTTAGGGCAGAAATAGGACTGGTGTGAGGAGGGGGGTAGAGCCCTTCTGTAGGGCAGAGCCATCTCGTGGCGGGGGGGCACGTTCGCTGCCGGGGGGGGAGCTCTGCAGAGCAGCCCCAGCCCTGTCACCACAGCATCTGGCTCTTGCCCCAGCTGAAGCTCTCCCAGCTCTGCTGTGGTTGAGTCCAGGACACAATCGAGACCTTTTGCTCCCAGACTTGGCTTCTCAAACAGGAAAATGAGTAACGGTGTCTCTGTCAGAGCAATCTTCATCCCACCTGATGGGACATGTGTTTGCTGCTTTGAGCTGAGAAGGTGTTAGGGCTCCTGATTTTTGTCACCAGCAAAACCGAATCCCATTTTTTGCTCATGAGAACCGTCCTCTGTGCGAGAGAGGGATGTGTGTGGGGTCCCATGCTGCCCTTGTATCTAGAGCCCTTTTATCCCCAATACTGGCAAAACTTAGCCAAAAATGCTCAGAGAAAATCCCCTGTGAGCCCCCATATGCTTTTTTTCCCATCAATAAGGTGCTGCTTTATGAGACCCCCGAGTTTTAGGGTCCATCTGTGTCTCATCACTGCCCAGAGCCTGAATTTTCAGCACTGAGGATGCTCTGCAGCAGGGCAGGGAAACCTTCACACATGAACTTCCCCACAGGGCACCGTCAGTTTTCTCCTTCTTATGAACCAGGACATGCTCAAATAAATTAAAACCTGTCTCCTATCTCATTCAGCTTGTCACTCAAGTTAGGAGTAGCTAAAATACTTCCCGACTGCTGGTCTTCCCCGACTCATAACGGGAATAGCCTTCACCTAACTGCGCCGCACATTAATATTAAGACCCGTGGCTCAGCCATGCATACAGCATCACACGCTGCTGGGTTTGTTTAAGAATGATTCATTTCCTTAAGACTTGTAATTCAGACGCTTTTCTGAGCATGTTTAAGCTCTGACATGTCTGTTGCTTTTCTACAGTTGCTGCACTTCATTTTTAGTGTCTTTAACACATAATGGGTGGGAAGTCCGGGTTTGAATGCGTGGCTCGCACGGTTAGATCAGCGAGCGGCTGTCTCTGCTCTCGCTGGCAAGGATGCAGAGTGCAATCTGTTTTATTTTGATGCTGACCACTACCAGCTGCTTTGCTTTGCTTCTTGTGAAGCACCATCATGGATAGATAGGGAAAATCCTTTGGGGTTGTGTCACGGTTCGATCGGCGGTGGAAGCGCCGAGGGCTCAGCCCCTGTGGGGCGGTGGGGCTGCTGGCAGCAGGGTCCAGGCTTGGGGTCTTGGTCTCATGGGAAGCTAAATATTGCAACAGACCATGGACAGGATGAACACACACTTTGCAAAGTGGGTTTTGCATTTGCAGAGAGATGTGCTTGCCGTTCAGCCTGGTTGCAATAAAGGATCTGAGTGCAACATAGGGCTGTGGGTGATGCTGTGCTGCTCGGGGGGGTTTTGGGTGTTAGTCCATGAAAATGTGTGTCCCTGCACCCCAGACCTGGAGGGTGGGAGCACTGTGGTGTTTGCTGGGTGTTCACTGTTGTCCTGCTGGGTGGCTTTGGGCAGGTCACCTCCTCCGGGCCTCAGTTTCCCCATCTGTAAATAACACCGAGCAGTTTCATTCAGTGTTTGCAATGAAACACACTGTGGAAGGAAGAGGCAGTTTTGAAACTCAGAGCAAGAAGTAAGGAATCCTCCAAAGGCTTTATGGAGTTCAGCTTTCTTGAAGCTTGCAGAGCCTGCAGATCCTCCTCCCGATACTCCATCAGTTGCAGTTATTTGCCCCAGACGGGGGGAACCCCAGGGTTTCCCCCAGCTTCCCCAGGACACCAGCTCTGCCCTACACCTCCCCTTCCCATAACCATCTTCCTCTCCTGCGATTTCTTCACTCTGCATCTTTGCACTTGCTTTTCCATCCTTATGGCCCATTTCTCCTGAAATCTCAGTGCATTTATAGTCAAAAAACCTCCTCTCCCTCCTCACTGGTCTCTGCGTGGAGCTGCCACCATGACTCTGTAACAATTCAACCCTCAAGCTGTTGCAGCAGGTCAAAAGTGAGACATAAGAAGTTTGGGCTTAAAATGAACCTGTCTGCTGCATATTGGAGCTTGCAGGAGGGATGTGAAGGGAGTTTGCTGTGAGCTGGGTGTAGCATTGCAGGCTAGAGGGGTTTTCTACCTCTGTGTGTGCATCAGTGGATGCTGGCATCCATCGCCTGTGCTTCACCCTTCAGGTGCCTGAACGATACCCTGCACTTCAGAAACCTCTGAATTAAAGGAGAAAATCTTCTTTCTGCAGCATCTGAAACAAGACTGGGCTATTCTCTCCTGGGGCTGGTAACCTTTCAGCAAGGTCTCTCCCGTCCTGGTTCCAAAATGCTCTGAGAAAGCAAAGCAAGCACAACCTGGGTTCAGCTGGTTTTCTGACTGGTGGTATCTCCTGGAATTTGGCTTTATTGCTGCGTTTCCTTAACCAACTTGCATGCAGCTCCCTTAGAGGAGAGCATTACACAAGCACTTACCTTTATCAGTCAAACATGGAGCTCTGTAAGAAGAGGTATCAAGTTAATATGATAAGATCTGTTTTCCCTAACCCTGTGTTGATTGGCATCAATTATATCTTCCTCTTTAATTCTGTATTAAGACTCTTAGCCGTTCCAGCATATTGTTTAGGATCAGTGACAGATGGCCAGACCCGTAATTTTGCAGGTCACTTTGTTTATCCCTTAAAAAAATGACCCAGTAGGAGCTGTTTTCCAGTCCTCTGGATTTTCACCAGGTCCGGGGCTCAAGAGATCCTCAATACTTGCAGTCTCACGAGCTGCTTTGCCAGCTCTGAATGCTTGTTATAATATACAAGTTATTTTCCTCAGCCAGTTTTAAACAGCTCATTTTTGTGGCTGCTGATTACTATTCTCTGTTTCTTTTGGAGTGGAGAGGATTTCATCACCCCTGTGTGATGGGAAGACATATGGATCCCTTCAGGAGCTGGAGCAGGAGTATCTCCTGAATGCTTCTGACTCCTCACTGCCACTGCTGTTCTTGCTGAATTTGGTGAAATAACATCATCATTAGGCTGAGGATTTGGGTTTTTTTTTCTACAAAGTCAAGGATACAGCCTGTAAAGGCAGCAGGGTACCCCAAAGCACTGGATTATTTGCCCAGTTTGTATAAATTGTTATTTACCACTTAATCTGCAGGACCCCAGCTCTGCCCTCCCCTTCTTGGCCAAACCGACGGTATTTCCTGAGCCGTGCCAGGCTGGAGGTGCTGTTTGGGTTTTATTTGTGTAATAACCCAGTGATGCTTGAGGATCCCAGCAGTTTGACCATTGCTTTGCAAAAAAGAAGGAGCCCTTTCCTGCTGGCAGGTGGGAGGGGGGTATAATCCCCCCCAGCAAGCCCAGTCCAATAATGCATAAACCCCAGTTAACTTTAAGCCCATGAATAGTCCTTCTGGCACCCCAAGATAAGCCGGTGCTTGAATAACCAGCTGCTTTGAGACCCTTGCAAGGAGCACTAAGCCCCTCTGGTAGCTTATTTTCCCCCGGGTGCCATTCTGCCTTGCAAGGGGATCTTTCCTCCTTGAAGGAAATCCCACATCTCTCCTTTCTCTGCCTGCTTTTAGCACCCCTGCAACATCACCCCAGCAGCATCATCCCTGCAACATCCAGAGAGCAGGTCTCACCTCCTTGGTGCATGGATCCTATCCCATCTTACATATCTCCATCCTGACTCTCCCTTTGGGGAAAATAGGCTCATTTTGGGGGATGAACTGGGACCAGGCAGGTCCTGGTGCATTAAGCTGGGCTCTGAACGGTGAATACAGATCTTTCCTACCCTTGTCTCGTCACCGGCTCATAATGAAGCATCCGGCTCACATAATCTGATTTGGTGGTAGTGCTCATCTTGTTAGTGTGCACCACACACTGGTTTTAATAAAGTTAATGAACCTCGCTATAGGAAGCTTTACTAATTCCCACTTGAAAAATCACTGTGAAAGGGCCAGAATTTGAGGGGGGGTGTGTGTGTGTGTGACTCCTTCTGACTTATGCAGGGCTTAAACCTTGGGAAATGTGGCTGTGCCCCATCCACAGGCAGGCGCAGAGCCCGGGATATTGCGTGGCAGGAGGTGGGATGCCCCAATTGCTGCAGGACGAACCAAAGGCAGAGTGTATGACTTCTGAAAAACGAGAGGGATATAAGCAGTTGCTCGAATTTTTTAAGAATGTCAGTATCTTAAAGACAGAGCAGGGCATCTCACTGTATTAAAACAGGAATCAGGATGAGTCCCTTCATGCTGTAGAGTCACTAGGCTTCAAAGCCAACCTGTTGCAATACCAGCTGGGTTCATGCACTCCAGAGGCTCCACAGCTCCAGCACTGCAGAGGTTGGGGGATTTTTTTTTTTGCCCTTTGCTAGACATCTCCATCCCCACATCAACACAGGGTCTCAGGTTTGAGCTCTGTGGGTAAGAACAACTCCACAGTCTGAGTTCTGGGTGTGGGATCAGCCCCAGCTCCTGCATCCCCTGTAGCAGATTTGTAAGATCAACCAGTTCCTTAATATCATGTGAATCATATTGGGTCAGAACAAACCCAGCTTGATTAAGATAAAAACTTGATGAGGAAAACCCACTTTGCGCTAATTATTCTGGTTTTGAAAACTGCCATTAATGTGAGATAATTAATAGTTAATAAGCAGAATATATTTAATGAATCTTTTTTCTATCTTTAGCTTGCTTTAGACTATGTTGCATTTAGTCCATTAAACAATTTTAATTAGCAAATTTTCCTTTTATTTTTATGGGGAATAGGGATGTGGAGTTATCAGAGGGGACCAATGTGCAACATCTTTTCTACTTTGCCTTAATAACATGTTGCCTGTTTTCCAAGCCAGTGTGCATAAAAGCGGTTCTTTGCTCTGCCCAACAGATAACAGAAGTTTCAAAATTAAGACCTCCAGGACTGTGTTGAGAAATAAAGCGTCTCCAAGGAAATGGCAAACATCACAGACACGATGACTGATGCTGCTGGGGACCCAACCAATGGAGGGTCTGTCCTCCCCAGTTAAACCCATTTCGTATTTCATATATATGAAATATTTGCCACGTTATCTGTGCTTTCTAACAAGTGCATTATGTAGAAGGGAACATCTTTGCAGCTGGAAGATTATCTTCAAATCATGTGCAATATAATGAGACTGAACAAAGCCAGGAAAAAGGAGGAGGAAAGGTGGAAATAATCTGGAAATTATTTCAGTCTTCTTTCTTTATTAAAAAAATAAAACCAACCTCTTGAAAGATTAAGCAACCAGAAAGGAAACATTAAGCAGAGTTGCTAATAAGAAGTCCAAGTGTTTTGCTTGGGATGGGAGGGAGATGGGGGAAATTGAGTTGCTCTTACTGTTCCCTGTCGAAGGCCACGGGCAGTTTCTAGTGCTGGGACATGAATAATTTCTGTTCCATTTTTCTGACTTTCATGTAAATACTCTTTATAAGTAGGTATGTGCCGTACCAAAGGCTGTGATTTATTTTAAGTCCTTATTAAGAAAGTAACATCGCCGCCGATACTGAGGAAAATGGTGTCAAACAGTCAACAAGTTGTGCCTTGCTTTCAGGATCACTCCATGAAAAGCTGCGGAAAAATAAAATTTCCAGGGATGGAAAAGGTATGAAAAACCCAATCCTGGCTGATCACGCCCCGCTTCATTTCACAAGCACTCGTGTGACCTTCTCTGCTGTTCCACAGTACTTCAGTCCCGAGGGAATATTATAGTATTGTCTTGCTAATACTATAATAAATGGGAAGTCTGTCACTCCTTTGCCCGTTCCTGTTTAATTTCGCACACTGAGGGGTTTCTTTGTGGCAGGTTGAGAGCCGTGGGTTGCCCATGCAGGGCTGTGAAGCTGTTAAAACTGGGGTTTCTATAACTTCACTGCATTTCCTAGGACCGTATGGGTAAATATTATCCCAGTGCAATGGGATAAATGGTCTGCAAAGGCATAAATTTCAAATGGCAAAAGGAGTTGATGGTCTCTCCTGCTTCTGGCTTCCCCCTCTAGCCCCAGCCTCATCCACCTCTGCACGCTGCCTCCATCCCAGCTTTGAGACTAAAACCCACCCAGCACATACTCCGTTGGAGGAGCAAAGTGATACTCTCAACAGTATTGGATTTCTGGGCAAAAATAATGTCAGTGGGGCTCAGGCGAGCTCAGGAACCCCTGCGTCTGCATTGCAATAATTCACCAGGGGTGGTTCGGGGAATATTAATTTAGACTGGACCAAAGTGAGCTGGAGCTTGCTCCAAAGCAGAGGATGCTCAAGGGGAAGTAACGGAAGACAAAATCATTAGGCATGTGCAGCAGACTCCTGAATTCATGTCGCTGATTGCTTTGGGGCCACGTCCAAGGACAAGCCTTGAGGTCCCCAGCGGGTACCTGGAAAGTGGAGCAAGGACCACTCTGCCTGGAGGGCAGCACCAAACCCTGGATCCTTCACGGAGTGGAGCTATTTACCTGCATTTCAAACCAGATCCTGGGCAGGAGGTGGGGAAAATCCACAGGCGACACATGTGGGATGCTTCGAGGCGCAACCCAAGTGAGGTTGCACTTAAAAATAAACACCCTACTTGGAAGAAAGGCTCTGAAATGGGAAAACTTGGGGGAATATTTGTGGCAAAGCAACTGGCTGTCTGCTGTCCTTGCAGCAGAGCTTTGAAGGCAAATGAAACCCAGGTGGCTTTCTGAGCTGTCGTTCGGGGCTGGGATCACTCCAGACCTGTCTGTAGTTCAGCAGAATCCATCCTCCTTTCTGGCTGCCTAAGCCCCACACGCAAACTTCAACTGAAATTAGGATTGAGAAATTCCCTTAATGGTGGGGAAATGATGTGGTTCTTAAAGGAATGCGTCGGCTTTGGTGAGGTCACATTTATTTTGTTTGATAATTTCTTGGCTTGAATTCCTCCTCCTGTCATGGCATATGCTTCATTGGTGATGGAGACCTTGTTCATGGGAGCAGGGCTTGGGGGTCCCAAGGGTAGAAGTCACAGGGGCTCTGCATTGGTGTAGACTGGGGAGAATGGGCTGAGATGGCAAAAAAATAAACAAAAGTGAAAAAAACAACAGTTTTAGTCAAAGCTGCCTTGCTCGCCTTGTGGAATGAAGAGTAAATATGGATCTGGCCCTTAGTGGGTCATTGCTCCTTGGGCTTGTTTGCATTTATTCCCAGCATGGTAGAAACCCCATGGCCACTGGAGCTGTGGATAAATGAAAAGGGCTGGTGCTGCTGGTGCCTGGTTTTATGACGGCTTTTGCAGCATGAGGGGCTGAGGGAGGTGGGTTGGGGACCAGGACTACTGGGAGAGCCCAAGGAGCTGGTCCCCAAGCCCACGGGGATGAGCTGGGGGTGCCAAGGCTTGTCAGAGGGATGCCGTGGAATCATGGAGGTGAAGCACCCAGCAGTGTGAAATCAATCCAGTGTGAAAGCTGTCTGTGCAAATTAAAGCTAATTGGAGCAGTGGCTTTCATTAACTTTGTGTTTGGCCATGCTCTGCCCTGAGGCCAGCCCGTGGGTGATGGGGAGAGGGAGCTCCTCCACGGGATCCTCCAGCAAATTGCTCTGCTGGCAAATCCCTGGGGATGTGGCAGTAACCGTGGCACTGCCACAGCCAGAGCCAGTCTGAGGATGGGCTTGCAGGGCTTTTTGCATCGTGGCCAGCTGTGTCTTAATGTGGCACAGCCAAAACCCACCTCCCAGGCATCCATCCCCTGTCTCGTGCAGAGGGGAGCTGTGTCCCCCCCAGGCTGTCTCATCCTGCAGCTCCCCAGCACCAAAATTAATTAATGCTCAGACCATAAAAAGTCTGAGACCTTAAAAAGACCTTAAGAAGACCCCTTAAAAAAGATTATTAAAAGTCGCAGGTGCTTGGGGAGCGAGGGCTGAGCCTCTTCCCAGGACTGGGACCCCCAAATCACCGAGCAGCGGTCTCTTTCCCATTGCCATGGGTGGAGCTGCCAGCAGGCTGGGGGAGATGGGGCTGGGCTTCTTTGGGAGATCTTACCTCCAAACCCACTAAGGAGCTGTGAAAGATATAGCCTCATGCGTTCATAGTGTGCTTTTCTACCATGCTGATGGTTTTGGGCAAAGCACCCACTAAAGGTCCGATCCAGCATCCCTGGAGTAATGGCACATTAACAGGACAATTGATTTTCTGGATGGCAACACAGACCTGAATCTTGGGAAGCCCTGGTCCCAAAGGTGTTAAATTTAGTTTCTTTTGGAACATGATCTAGTAGCCCTTAAAATGGGGGATAGAATGTATCAGTACTAAAGTTATTTTTATTTTTCACCGGTGTTACGGAGAGCTTTTTTATGGCATGTGTGTATGTAACATAATTATACCTCGTCTGTTTTCAATAGCCACTTTGTTAAAGCGTCTCTGTTACGGTTCAAAGTGCGTATTTTGACAAGCAAAGTGATGGGAAAACCCAGATCCCCTCACCAGTTGGGGTTAGTGGGTCCCAGTGGCCCCACTCCCAGCAGCAGAAATGCCCCATGCCCAGAGCAGAGCTCAGCCCGTGGCCACCGGCCGCTCCGCTCCCCCCAGCCAGCACTGGACCCACCCCACGGCCATCTCACCCCGATGACAATCTTGCCAAATTTCAACCTCTTCTTGATATTGTACATACTGGCGTTGATGACGTTGCTCCATGCTGTTGGGTTTCTTTTGCTTGGTCGCTGAGCCAGCTAACTGTTAATGTGCTCTTTAAAAATAATCGAGAGTTTGATAGTCTTTAACTGTCAGTCTGGTATATTAATCTGTGTTGCCACGACTCTGACTGTAGCCTTGTGCGTTTTAAAGATAACCATCGTATCAGGACAGCCGTGTTGAAATGTCATTTGGAGCGGAAGGCTGGGTTTGGCAAGGGAAGACAAATTAAAAATGTATCCAGTCAATTAAAAAAAAAAAAAACAAAACACCACCAACAAAAAAACAACAAAAACCAAAAAAGGAGTGATTTAATGATGGCTGACATCAAGAGAGGATCCAAAAAATAGCATGCATTGATTCCCATAATCATCCGAACGCAGGCTGCTCATCTTTATTCATAGCCCTTCAAAGCCACGCTCGGAGATGCTGAGAGCATCTCTGAGATGCCGCGCGCTAGACGTGCTCTTTAGACGCTGAACACGTAGGCATTTCTCCTCTGCTCCCAGCACAGCTGCTGCCTCCAGCAAACGCTGTACACCATTCCTTCCCCCTTTTCATTTTAGGGTGCAATTAAAGTGATGAGAGCTCTGCTGTTGGGTCCATCCTGGTGGATAGGTAGGAAAATCAGATTGAGGGAGCTGGGCTGGTACAGGGTCAAGTGCAGCCACTTGTTTTAAGGTGTTTTAAGAAGGCAGCAAATAGAAAGCAAAATGTCTCAAAAAGTGTTTAAGGGCACTAACGAAAGCTCAGTGGACACAGCACGTGGGATGGGGCTTAGCGGCATGGCTGGAGGAGGCTTTCAGAGACAGCGTATGAGATACTGTGAGGCTGCTTTGCTTGCCCTGCTAGATTTGGGGGAAAAGTCAGGATTCCTGTGGTCCCATCCTGGCCTCTGTCCTCTTTCCACAGGTGCAGGCAAAAACCCTGCAATATTAACATCTCAGAAACCAGCCTTTGAGCACTCGGAGGCTTTAATTAATGTACACACTTGGATGTTCTCTGAGACAGATGTTCAAATGCTGTTATTGCTACTGGATCCTTTTAAAATGAAGAAATTTGTGGGACAGCGCTTTTCTCCCCTAAAAAGCTTTGGGAGCCGTCATGTTCCCAGTACTCTTGCTTTTTCTTCCATTGCACTGAGTCAGCTAGGAAGTTGTCCCCCTAAACTGAGATTAAAGGCAAGTAGCAGCCCTGGGTGAATTAAATTACACATAATCCCTATATTTTTCATCCTCCAGTCTCTGATACAGGTGAATTATGTTTCTTTTTCACATTTTTTTTCTGCTTTCTCCAAAATGACATCATCAGTGCATCTTTAAAGGGAATGATCTGAGATACCTCTGTCACCGACTGGTGTTTTCCATAACACATCATCTCTCTGACCATTGCAAGGCCAGGCTGATGCTGTGTTTTAAATGCATCACTCCTATTCCTGAGGATGGTTTTGGAGCAGGGCAATTTATCTGGCGATTCACAAGTCATTGATAGAGCTGGACTTGCAAGTCAAATGGTATTCAGGGGAAATGTAGCCAGGAAATTGTAAACCAGTGCCTGAAATAGGGCAGTTTTAATGAAAAACGATGTGTTTGCTGCCATGTCTTTTTCGCTGCCATTAGTATATTGGAAACGGGACTTGGTTATTCAAATTGTTCGGGTCTTGCAGGAAAATCGCCTTCACTGCTGAAGGTCAGCTATTCCCACAGCTGAATTTAGCATCTTTCAAGGAGAATGGACTCTTAATGCATCACCTGAGGTCCCAAAAGATTGCAAATGGGGGATGTTTCATCAACCATCAACCTCCAACACAGGAGCAGCTCATGTTTCTTAATTTTACATCATTTTCTATGCAACTTACTTTTACGGTCTCTTCCTGGGACTGAGATGGCTGGATATAGTTTTGACTTTGCTTTCCCTCATTCGCATTCCCATCTGGGTAATGCTGAAATGTTTCCATGACTGTCTCAACTGGAACACACATTGGGTATATTTGAAAAGTGAAATATTGCCTTGTGGAATTCAGTGCATCAGACTGAAAAACTAAATCCTGACTAATTAGGTGCCACAGAAATGATGCAATTTTGGACTGGAGATGTAAAGCGCAGTCTTGTTACTCTGAGTTCGTTTCAAACTCTGGTTTTGCCAGTGAACTGTGTTGCAATTGTTTCAACTTGTTCTTTTGATACCAGTCTGATGCTAAAACAAGCCGCTGCGTCCCGTCACCCTGGTGACCTCCACCACGGTGTGGGCCTTGTGTTCAGTTACCAGTAAAAAAAGTGATTTTGGGGTTTTCTTTTGTTTGTTTGTTTGTTTTTTTGGTTGTGTGATTTTTTTACCTGACGTTGAATTTATTTTTTTAATGTTTTTTTCATTAGAACTTGAAACTGTTATTTCATATGCAAAGTTCAATAAAATGGCTGAAACACGCAGCGTGTGGTGGTTTGAAACTGAAATAGGGTGGAGGGGAGATGTTGGGGGTGCAAAGGATGGTGCAAGGATGAAGTTTGAGATGCATGCCCCTGGAAGAACTAATTTTTCAGGATGAAATTATCTGAAATTCAATGCCATTCTCAGGGTTAAAATTTGCTCCATTAGAGAAATAAAAACTAGGGGTAAAAGCTGCACATTTCCAGCATCCCAACCAGCCGTCTGGAGAGCTGCCCTCTCTTTATGGGCTGAAGAAGCTCCAGGCAAACCCTTGAAATTTTGATGATGTGTCACAAAAAAAGGATGTCACTGGCGATGCTTTGGCAAAGCAAATGGAAGCGGAGGTGCCTGCTCCGGCGCTGACCTGCGCGTCCTGATCGCGAGCGGGGATCTTGCGAAACGAGGTTCGAAGCTCATTTGAAAACCTCGCCCTTGGCTTCATACCACGTCTTTGAGCTTCACCCAAAAGCGAATGTGGCCAAATAATGTCAGAGCTTTCTTTAGGCTACTGGTTGTCTTAAAAATATTGAATAGTGAGAATGGAAAAAGAAGTTAGGAGTTTACAAGCCGTGTTTAATCGGCAGCAGCTGTGACCGGTTTCACTCCCACAACCCCCGAGGAGAGGATTTCCAAGAGCAGCTTAAAACTGGAGACTTTTCTGGTTCCTTCTGCTTTTCAGTCACCTGTTTCTGGTAGTTGCAGATTTAATTTAAAAAGCAGGGTGCACATTCCTGGTTTCGGGAAAAGAGCTGGAGACTGTGAAGTGAGCGGAGCCAGGGCTGAGATTTGGGATGAGCCACCTGAGCCTTGGGGAGCACAGGGAAGGCTGGATCTGAATCACTCAAAGGGGACCCCAAGGTGATAAATTATTAGAGATGGTGCTAAAATGGCTTGAAATGCAAATATAAGTGCTGCTGTGCTGTTTCCCATGGCCAGAGGGCCCAGGCTCCTGCAAGGAGGATTTTATTTTAGTAGTCAATGAGCCACGAGCATGGACTATTATCCCAAGTGACTTTGGTATTTTTGCAAATCCCATTCCTAGGACTGAAATCCAGGCAAAAATCCTCTAAGAGGCTTCAGGTGCTGAGTTGGGGGGCTCAGGGCTGGGAGCAGAGCAGTAGCCAAGCGTGCCTGCAGCCACCCTGGACAGGATCAATCCGGGGGAATTCATCAGTGATGGAGATCCTCTAATTCTTGAATTTTACAAAACATCTTTTTCGACCCTGTTGACCTTAAGAAGGCTGGTAGGGTCAAACAAGTTCCTAGAAAAGCAGTGTTGAGTGCTGGGACTGGTTTGTGTGGTTTCACCTCTCTTTGCTCTCCAAGTTTGCCGTGAGCATCAGGTCTGCTGGGGAGGATGAGCTGGGTGATGGGCAGATGAGCAAAATCTCTTTGCATCAGCTGCAGCGCAATTATTTCCAAATTGTCTCAGAGTGGCTGCACTGGATGGGACCAAACTAGGTGCTGGACAGTGTCAGATTTAAGGCTGGGAGGTGGGAGCCTCTCTGGTTCAGAGGTGCTCAGAGCCAGAGAAGTGGGTTTTAGCAGCTCTTGGTGCTTCTCTCTTTGCTGTGACCTTGATTTCTGTGTCAGCTCCCCCCTCAGGGTTGTGGTGCCTCCAGCTGCAGGTTTCGGTTGACGTGTGGTTAACTGGGGAGGTGCTTAAACACCCATGAATAACAGGATGTTGCAAAGTTTGAGATGCAGATGGTGGCACGAATGCCATCAGCCAAAACCAGCCAGGGAGGAAGGACGGGCGCAGGGGCTGTGTCTGGCATATGCCAGCTGGCTTTGCTTGAAGAGCAGCAGGAGACACCTTCCACGGCACCAGTGATGAGTGGAGGGCGATGTTCCCATACCCAAACCCATCACCAGGACACAGGGGTGAACCTCCATTTAAGGCACACCCCCAGACCTCCTGGATTTTGCAGGGTTTCCAACCCATACCTGGGGTGATAAATGCATGGAGAAGACATGGCACCACAGAGCTGCAGAGGGACGAGACGTGGTCAGTGCTGACAGTTCATCTCCCCCTGCCCCCCGAGTTGGATTTTATTTACCAACTTGTTGGCTTTTGGAGGGAGGAGCTCCGAGGAGCGCAGCGGCTGCGGGATGTAGGTCAGCCCGGGGGTGGCACGGTGCGACAACAGGATGGATGTCTCCTGCTTCATCTCTGGAGGTTATAAACAGCAATGAGGAAATGCCACCGTGGCAGCAGCACAGTGTTGGGTGTTTGGAACCCGGCACGGAGCAAGCACTGGTGCTGCCTGGGTTTGTGATGTATAAATTCATCTTAAAATAAGGGCCTGGAGGAGCCTGGCTGCTGCAGGGCTTCTTTCTGCTGTCTTTTTGGCTGATGTTTGGCTCACCCTCCTACCTGAGGGTGGGCATCCCCACGTGAGGACTGCATGGCTAGGGCAGGCTCCAGCAGCACGGCTCTGCACCCCGATGCGACGTGAATGTCCTGGTTTGGGCTGGAACAGAGTTAATGTTTCTTTTTATTAACTAGAATAGTGCCGTGTTTTGGATTCAGCACTGGGTTTGGTATGAGAAGAAACCACGACAGCGTGCAATAAATCCTTCGCTTGCTGCCTTGAAATTTGCTGCTTGGAAATTGCCCTGGGTGCCATTTCCTTCATGTGTTATGAAGAAATATTGATTAATCATTTCCTACTCACCATCTCACCACCATACAGGATTTTAATGACCTGTGTCGTATCCCTCTTTCCAAGCCAGAGCATCCAGCTCTTCCAACTGTGACTTTTCCAGGATGCTGCAGAGGGACTTTTCCAGCTCAGAGTCAGGCTCCTGCTGGGCATTTCCTCTCTCCCCAAGCCATGCCTAGCTCAGGAGGTTTCGTATCAGATACTTCACTTTTTATTTTTCAAACAAATGTTGGTACCTGAAAGGATCTTCCTTTCTATTCCAACCAGTGAGGCACGACAGCTTTCTGCAAGGGTTGTTGGCCATCCCTTTGCTGTCATATTTACCCATGGGATGGCTAAGGTTATTGTTTCCCCCATGGGAATTTTCTTTACTTAACACCACTGGGTCCTGGCCATGTGCTACTACTCATTTTATTGATATATTCTTGAATTTCTTCTACCAGGGCTTCAGTTTTATGACCTCACCATGCTCATCTGCAGCACTGATACTGAGGATTTAGGCAGCGTTTCTGTGCTGTCTGTGTTTGTGAAGGGTGGAAGCAGACCTCACCTCCTGCTCTTCTAGGTAGACGTTAGTGCGTGAGTTGTCTCTTGATTTATCCATCAACATGAGTGAGATGTGCACCGTTGAGCATAGGTGGCACAAAGGTACCTATAAATGAACAGCTTTTTGGGGGTGGCAAATGCTTGGCTTTGTAAAGCGGGGAATGACAGAGGGGACCGTGGTCTCCTTGTATGTCCCAGGTGGTGGCCGCCACCACGTGTGACTTTCTTGGCCCCATTTGGGCGACCTGCATTCAAACCAGTATGGGCCCGAAGAGGAACTGGTGTGCACAGAGCTCCTGAGCATCACATCAGGGCTACCTGGCTCTGCCTGGGGCTCTGTCCCCTCTGCGACTGCAGGAAAGGAAATGTTCCCCTGCCTTCACGGGGTTGTGGAACCACAGAGGATGCTGCAAGGACGGCTTTTCCCAGGGACCCAGATTGTGGCGTGCTTGGGATTTTGGATGCTCCCGAGATCTTCCTGCAGAACAGAAGCATTTCCCTTACACCCCAGCATTTCCACACCCCCAGGGGGATTAAACACAAATTAAGGATCTGGACCATGGACCTGAGCAGGGACTGGAGGTGCTCTTGCCCCTGCCGAGTCACCAGCCATGCGGGTGGTGCCGCAGATCCCATGGGTGCTGCTCAGCGGCAGCCCCGGTGGGTGCTGCTCGTCTGGGAAACCGTGAGCTGAGAGTGAAGGGTGGGGAGGGGGAGAAGGGGAAGCCGGGGCTAAAAATAGCTGTTTTTGAACGAAACGGATGAAAATGTCTTTGAAGAAGTGAGGGGAGAAGGGGAGGGTTTCCATGGAAACGGGGAAGTCTGTCTCTTCCCAAAAGAGGGGGTGGGAGATGAAGAAATAGTAAATATGGCAGAGAAATGACGGGGAAGAGGGTGCTGTGAGTCAGTGGTGTTCCCCATGGGTTGAGGGGAGGGGGCTCTGGGGTCTGTGCCTGCCTGGATGCTGAGGGGAGCAGATGGGGCTCTGACACTGCCTGCCCGTGTAGCCTTGGGCATGTCACCTCATGTCCTCCCCTGTGTCACCTGCAGCCCTGTGGCTGTCACCTGCCCAAGTCACCAGTAAAAAATACGAGCACAGAGCTCCTGGGGACACAATTGCAGGGCTGGGTCAGTGTCACCGTGATGGGGCATCTCCAGTCGCTCCCGGCAGCTGGGCGGCAGCGATAAAATAATGAATTTCCTCCAAACCATTTGAGGAAGTGCACAAAATCTTGGGGTTTTTTTCCTGTAGAAATTTTCCACCGTGGCATGGCCGTTTCAAGGAGACACCCTGCAGGGACTGGAGCCGCACTGTGCAGCAGGGACACGGGGGGTTTGGCTGGATGGTGGGGGCAAGGCGGGGGCTTATGGTGAGGTCGGGGACCAAGCCAGAGCGGTCTGGCATGGCATGCAACTGGGCACGGCTTCCAGTCTGGCACAAGCCACGATTTGGCACAGCTCATGACCTGGTGTGGCCCACAGTTTGGCACAGCTTATGATTTGGCACGGCTCACAGTCTGGCACGGCCGTGGGGCTGGCATGCCCCATAACTTGGCCCAGCCCAGGCTTTGGCCCCGTGGGCTCAGCAGTGCTTCGTGCCGTGCCACGCAGTGCCATCTCCTGGCTGAAGCTGCCGCGGTGACACCGTGCCCACAGTGACACCGTGCCCACAGTGACATTGTGCCCGCAGTGCCACCGTGCCCGGGCTGCCAGCCCAAGCCGTGGGGAAGGTGCTCCCCAGCCCGAGCATCCCCACCGGCTGCGTGTCCCCCCTGCAGCATCTCCACCTGGGAGGAAGAAAAGAGGAAAATCATCCTCTCAAACAGCTTTTCCTCCCGGCTTGTTTGCAGTCCTGCTGCTCCCCGGGGAGCAGTGAATGTCTGGGGTGATGGGAACATCTCACTCCTCTCCGTGGCTCAGATCTGACCTTCAGCACCTCTTGGCCCCCACCCAAAACCAGCAGACACTTGAGCTGAGACCCATGGGATATAAAAACAGCCTCTGCGGGGCTGCTTGTCCCGTTTGTGCTGTGATGGGAAGTGTTGTCACCCTGGTCATCACCTGCACAGGAAACCAGTCCCAGGATTAGTGGCTAAAAGGATTTGTGCCCCATCATGGCAGTGCAGATGGGACCCTGAGGTGACTTAACTGCTCCTCCAAGGCAAAGGCAATCTGCCTACAGGTGCTGGCCATCTCCACTGCAGGTTTCTCCCATCTCCCCTTAGTCTTCTCCTCCGTAAACTCAACAAACACAAGGTTTCAACTTCTGGCCCTATTTCCCCGCTTCTTGGTGAGCATCATCCCCCACCGAAGCCAGAGGAGGAGGGATGCTCCCTTGGGCAGATGGGCATGGTCTGGCTCAGACCTGGGGAAAATGAGTCATTGGAGAGAAAATGAGGTGTTCATCACCTCTCCTTTGTCTTGGGGCCACATGAGCAGCCCTGGCTCCGCAAAGGAGGCATTTGTTTGGTGTCTCAGATAAAGGCACTTTCGGAACCCTGAAGCAAGTCTGCTTTCTTGGTCCCTTTGGAGCAGGAGGGCTGGAAGGACAGAGGGACATGGCTGGGTCGCCTTGGCGAGGAGGCGGTGGCCCACAGCCAGCCTGAGGGGACGTGGGGGCTCAGCTGATGCCTTGAATAAAACCCCAGCCCTGGGGAGGGATGTGGGGACTCTACCCACGGACGATGCGCAGGCTCACGAGCTGGCGGGCTTTCTTTCCAGAGCTGAAAGCACTCGCGCCTGGCTGGAAGGAGGCTATTGATTGCTTTTCCATTCGTTAATTTGGCTTGTCCTGTCCTTTTTGTTTGTGCAAGTGAAATAAAGCGGCTTTGAGAGCCTTTTAACTGGAGTTGCTGGAGCAGCCGAAGCAGGAGGCACCCTCCCAGGACCGATGCTCGCCCTGCGCCAGCCCGGCAGCGGGTCCATTAGCTCTCCTGGAGCTATCGGCAGCCTGGCATGAAATATTCACAATCATCTCGACAAGCTCCAAAACCCTCAAGAACTGAAGTTCTTTACTGTGCTTTGGTTGAGCTAAATGACTTTTATTTTCGATGAATGGTGCCCAGCTCCTCTCCAGACTGGCTAGCCAGGCTGGTGGAGCATCTTTGGAGGCAAAGATGTTGCAACTCAGCAGTCTCGACCAAACAAGAATTCCAACTGGTACCCATAGGAGCTCTTTTTAAAATAATCAGATATTATGAAAACCACCTTGGAGAAATACAGAGAGATAATGTATTTAATGTTGATTTTGCAGACAGGCCATATTTGCAGTTCTCCCTTTGGCCGTGAAGTGCCTTCCCAGGGAGGACCAGGAGATCCTCCCAGGGACTAGGAGCCCTGCCCAGCTCCTGCCAGAGCCCAGCATTGTTTTTTGTTCTGCTCCTCCTTTCCCCCTGGGCAAAGCCCCAAACCTTCCCCCATCTCCCCAGGTGAGGGGAGCCACCCTGACCTATCTCACCATGATATTTTGGGATTCATCAGCAACACCTGCAACGGAAGGGCAAAGTCTGCTCCGCTGGTCATTGTCACATTGTTCCCTGGCTGCCTTCATTTTTAGATGCTGTGCCACCACATCGGGGTCACCGACATCTCTTGGCATCCCTTCCTCTTGCCCACGCACTGAGGTGTGGGTGCTGGGGGGGCTGGGAGCTTGACCCTGTGACGTAGGCAGCGGGTGGGAGGTCGGATGCTTTCCCCGATGGGTGACTCACAGCCCTGGGAACTCACAACTTTCACAGCCCCTAAAACAATACAGGGCCCAGTTATGTCAACCCTTTCAGCTGGCAAGCCGTGGCTCGGATGGAGATGGGGGCTCAGTGCCCTGCCCTGTCCAAACCCGCTCTTCTTGGCACCATGGTCAAGCCTTGGTCCAGCTCAGCTCTTCCTCTTGGCGCGGCTGCTGGTGTCCGCTCCAACCCTCAAAGTCACTCCGGCTTTGCAGGGGGTGGCATGGAGTCCCCAGGAGGGACACCACGGGGAGGTGCCATCGCCAGAGGCCGTGCAGGGTGTGTGAAGAGGGTGGGACAGGGTCTGTCCTCTCCAGAGGGAGCAGCTGGGTTTATGGCAGCACGGAGAAACACTGGTGCCCGTCCCGGGTGATGTGGTGCGGGGCCCGGCGTGGGTCGTGCGTTGCAACGTGACTTGAGTTCTGCTGTTCTGGATGAGGCCAGTCCTGGGGACACCCTGCCCTGTGGGTTTCATCCGTGCCCCCCACAGCACCACATCATGGAGTATCTCCCAAGCCCAACGCCAGCAGGATACAGGCGGGAAAAAAAGGGGGAAAAAAAAGCACATTTTTGCTCTTTGTTTGTATGGTTGGCTGCCTCAAACAGAGGGTCTGAAGAGCCTTTGGGGGCTTCCCCGGGATTAAAGGCAGTAAAGCAAGGGGAGCTCATCTGCTTCCTGATGGGATCTGGACACCAGATCACCAGGTCCCTGGGTCATCTTCACACCAACTGACTTTCCCAGGGCCACACACAGAGATGGGATAAGGTTTCTAGTTTGGGTGACTATAAAGTCCATTTGGAGAAGAGGAATAATCCAGAAGGGACTTATTTTTTAATTATAATATTGATGCAGAGACATCGGCTGGTGAAATCCATGTAAAACAGTCAAGTGGGTGCGGTGCATCAGCTCGTCTAGTTCCCTGAAAGGCTGGGTTACGTCTGGAGCTGTCAGCGTGGCTGAGGGAGGCGAGTGCAGACACGCAGACTATAATAATAGCTCCACAATTAGGATAGTAAATCAGGAGAGTGTCACTCAATTCAGAGAAATTCCCCTGATTTGCTAGAGACAGGATTTTGGCTCTTTGTAAGGAGCTGGTGCTGTTTATATGAAAAATCCCCCTGGTTTTGCAAAACCTTCGCAAGGCGGCAGCAGGAATAACAAGTTAGAAATTCAGCTTCACTTGAATTGTTCTCTGCCTGGCCTCAGTTTCTGCATATTGCATAAGGATTAGCCTTGGGCAAATCATTTTCCGGATTCAACCTACCCTGCTCTTGCAGATCTGCCTTCAGAAAAGGCTAAAATGATCCAGATGGCGTTAAAACCCCCTCATCTAGAGTAGCCTCATGTGCAATTGGATGTAAGAAAACCCGTATGTGCAGGGGCCATTTGTGGCAGGGAGCAAAGGATTCCCACTTTTGCTGTAGGGTTAGAAATTAATTTTCCATATTGGGAACTGGTTGGGGCTTTTTGTTTCAAGATCGAGAGGAGTGTTGGGAGGAGCAGCGGGCGGTAGCATCCCCCTTGCACTCCCTGGAGCTGCACCCAGTCTCTGGCTCCGTGCCACCCACTGCTGCTGGAACCTCTGGGAGCTAAAATAATTTGGTTTAGCTCTGCCCTGTCCCCACATCCCCCTGGCTGGCTGGGCATTACACTTGGCATTGATTTTCTTGGGTATTCAGGGTGGTCCATACCCTCCCATCCCACCTCAGGTTGTTGACCCTGGGGTGATCACTGGCAGCACCAGCAGCTCCTTGCAAATTTGACCGCTGTGTATGGGAATAGAAATATTTTCCATCACCTCCTCCAGAGCTTGTGTTTGCTGGGGGCCTTGCAGGACTTCTTGCTGCCCCGGTGCTCTCCTTGGGGCCAAGGGATAATGGCAGAGCAGTCCAAGCAGATGCATCCCCTTCGCGCCCCAAGCCAGGAATTAATCCATAGGTTGTCTATGCCAAGTTTGTAGGAGCTTGGTCATGTCCTTCCTTTGGGGGTGGGAGATGCCTCCATGTGGAGGGAGGTCTGTAAATGCAAAGTGATATAAAATTATTGCTTTTTACATCCTCGCCCCAGCCAAGAGCAGAGCGGCGTGGTCCCCATGAGTCCAATCCTGCCCCATCTCCTTCCCCAACGCTGCGCAGAGCTGGTGGTTCTCCACCACCCCCCCAGATCTCCCCGAGCGGATCCAGGCTATTACCAAGAATATGGTTTGGATCAGAGCCGCACGGTGAAGCAGCATCACGTATCCAGGGATATGATTACTTCCCAGTGGTTGAAATCTAGGTCTCTTGCTTGGGAGGAGGGAGGTGGGGGGGGAGGAGGGGAGGGGGGAGAAGACGCTCATATTAATCTTATGAATATTCATGGGGAAGCTCTGCTGCCTTTGGAGGTTGACTCCCGGGGTATGAGTTTGGGGGGCCGTAGGTGAGAGGTGCCGGCAGCGGCGCAGAGCAGAGCAGCTGCTTGTGCATTCGCCACATGCCTGACTGCAGAGCCAATTGTAAGTTGGTGCCTTTTTCTCACTCCCCCCACCCCCCCCCCCAGCATCTTTCCCCCCAACCCCCTCTCCCCGCCGCTGCCTTGCTTAACTACAGTCTGGCCACAAACGGTGCAAATGGAGGGATTCGTGGTTTAGTCGCAAACACGACCTTGTCCTCGAGGCGTGCAACCCGAAATCTCACCCCTCCGGAACGCAGGCATGGCTCCTGCCTGCAGTGGGCTGTGCAGGCAGGGAGAAAATTGAGGGTCTCTGGGCAAACCTTCACCTCCTCCATGCTCCCCCCCCCCTCCCAAATTTGCATGAGTTAACCCCAAAGATGCTTGGAGGGGGTGGGGGGTGTTTGCCAGGAAAGCATGCGATGGGGAGAAAGTAGGAGAAACTGAGTGCTGGGATGTGTGATGTCAACTTAATGATGCCGTGACCATGTCCGATAAGCACCAAGCATCACCGCTTGGATTCGGACCCGGAGGAAGGAGCCAGGACCTCATACTGGATAAAAACAAACATGTTAAAAATAAAAGAAAGTAAACCTCTGTGCTGTTAAACAAACCTGGGGTGTTTTGGGAAGGGAGAAAGGGGAGGAGACAGTTTACAGGCAGAAGGAAAACTGTATTTAGAAAAAAAATAATTCGAGACTGGTTGATTTTTGGTGAAATGGGGTTTTGTGCCTGCTGGATATTCTTTGCAGCAGCAGAATGATGGTGTTGGTGGTGTTTTAGGATGATGCTCAGAGGAGCCAGGGAAGGTCAAATCCAGCTGAACTCCTGAGCCAGCTGCTGGGGAGTGAGTGGAGGGGGGAGAAAATGCAGGGAAAGGAGAAAAACTGGGGCAAATGCAACCTCCTCTCCTCTGGGCCTGGCAGAAAAGGGTTAAGCGAAGCAGTTGAATGCTGCAAGCCTTGTCAGGGTTGTACTATTTTTTCTAGCGCATAAGGAGAAGGGAGAGGAGGGTTGCATGGAAAAGGGAAATTTCCAAGAAAAGAGGGATCTGCGGCAATATCTGCACCTCGGGTGATGAGGAGAGGAACCAACAGGCATAAATGGCCTGGAGACGGCTGAAATCTTTGCCGAGGAGATTGGGACCGCGGGATTATTTTCCACCTGCCTCCCCTACCCGGTTCTGTAATCCTGGCTCAAAGTAGGCAAGTCGAGTTGGAGCTGAAGAAGGGAGGTTAGAGGGTTTTTGTTTGTTTGTTTGTTTGTTTGTTTGTTTGTTTTTCTTTGAGAGGGAAAAAAATAATAAAGAAAAAATGAGAGGTTGGTTGGACCTCTCTGGGTTGAGCATCTCCGTGGTGTGAGGCACTGAAGGATGATCTAAATGAGAGCTCGTTAGGAGCAGGGATGCTGAAGACCCGTCACCGACCAGGGACCAGAGCCTCAACATCCCCGTGAGAAATTTTGCCCACTGGAGTCAAATTCCCACGGGGGGTGGGTCGGCCGGGGGGGTTGGCTTCTGGGAGGATGGGGAGGGCGGTTGCGGCCGCGTGGGTCCCACGGTCAGGCCCACGACGCTCAGGGCTCCTTGGAGCCATCTGGGGGGGGGTAGGTGGCCTTTGGGGGTGTGTGGGGGGGTGCAGACAGAGACCGGCGGGGGATTCAGTCTCGCGGATGAAGCCGGAGCCTCCTGTATCACTCGGGAATGCGACGCGACGGCGTGGGTGCTGCGCCCAGTGGGTACCACTGACTCCCCGGTGCTCGGCGGTGGTGGGAACCCAGCGCAGCTTTGCAGAGCCTCAGCGGCCGGGGGGGGGGCTGCGTCGTCCCCCCCCCCTCCCTTTTTCCTTCTCCTGGCACCGGCTCCCACGGGCAGCCCGGCCCCGCTGCACGCCGTGGCGTTGAGTGAGAGCGGAGGGAGATGGGGCTCTGGTTTTTTCCGCCTTGCCGCTAGCGCGCTCTCGCCCTCCTCTCGTGTTGCAGTGCAGGTTGGCCAGGCAGCGGGCAAACAGCTCGCGGGGAGGGAAAAGGGGGTGCCTGGAGGAGCCGGGGCTTTGCAGATGCTCCTTTCAAGCCCCCAGCAGCTTGCTACCTTCTTGGTGTTTTTTGCAGGCGATGCCACACCTCCCGAGGACACTGGGGACATCGGGGGTTGCTGAGCTTAGCATCTTTTCACCGGCGTACCGAAGGCATCAGACAGACGCTCATCTGCCCTGAAGTGCAGATCTGCAACAGCTACCAAGAAGACTCTGTCTCTCTGTCTCTCTGTCTCTCTTTCTCTCTCTCTCCAGTCCAAACCATTACAAGACCTGACTTCCACCATCTGGGAATCTAACCCCTTTTAAGTCCCTTCTTGTTTTTCTACGATGACTCACCATTATTTTTAACTTTGAAGAGAGAGGAAATTATGGGGATCTTGGAAGCCTGTATTCCTCTCTAGGATTTCCCCAGGGTCAGATAATCGGTGTTACTAAGAGACACTAAGATTTGGCTTCTCCAGGTAATGTGATTTGTTTTCTGTGTGCCATGGTGGTTTGCAGAGGATGACAGGAGCCGGGACACCAGCGGTCGAGGAGGGGGACTGCAGTGGTCCGCGGGGCAGCTTGCATCGGCGGCTCCGAATTCGGGCAGCCGCAAAGCTTGCCCGGGCGGCTGCCGGCAGGGAGGGCAGCATGTCGCCTCGCAGCTTTACGGCCAGGGCAAGAGGATTGGGAAGGTGTCTCACTTAAAACCGGAGCCCCTTAGGAGGGTAGATTGCCTGAGATTGCACGGTTAAATGTTAACCCTTAGCTGCATGCCTGGAAATGAGCTGAGCCTGGGCTGCCGCTCCCTGGCACCCCGCGGGGTCCTCTCACCTCTTTAGGGCTGGATGGGGTTATTTTCCTTCCTTCCTTTCTCTTCTCTTCCCTTCCCCTTCTTTTTTTTTTTTTTTTTTTTTTTTCCTTTATTTTCAATTGTAATCTTTATTTGTACCCCAAAAAAAGTTCTGGTTCGCCAATGCCAGTTTTTCCACGCTGGTTTTGTATAGGTGACAGTTCCTCAGGTGTTTTCTTTCTTCCACCTAATGGGTTTAGATGGGAGTTTTTGAACTCTGTCCCAAAGAAGGCAAATTAACCCCTGCAAGGAAGGGGATAGACATGCTAGTGAAGGGAGCTGCTCTCCTCCCCCCAACTTTATTTCATCTCTCTCTTTCTCAGCAGGGGCGATTTTCTTTCCTTTTTTTTTTTTTTTTTATTTTTATTTTATTTTCTCTTTTTTTTTTTTTTTTTTTTTTTTTTATATATCATCCCTTCACCTTTTCATGAGACACTTCCAAATCTACGTACCTGTCCTTCTGCAGGATAGTAGCCCTGCCCTGAATCCGATCCCACCACCAGGCACTGGGAAGAGTTTAGCATAAGGATTTCTTTTAAACCCCAATATGACAGTTGCTACCGGAGATCCTGCAGACGAAGCTGCAGCTCTTCCCGGTCACCCGCAGGACACGTATAACCCTGAGACCGACCATGAATGCTGCGAGAGGGTGGTCATTAATATTTCGGGTCTGCGCTTTGAGACACAGCTCAAGACACTAGCCCAATTTCCAGAGACCTTACTAGGGGATCCTAAAAAGAGAATGAGGTATTTTGACCCGCTCCGGAATGAGTATTTCTTTGACCGGAACAGACCCAGCTTCGATGCGATTTTGTACTATTACCAGTCTGGTGGGAGGTTGCGGAGGCCGGTTAATGTGCCCTTAGATATCTTCTCAGAAGAGATTCGTTTCTATGAACTGGGGGAAGAAGCGATGGAGATGTTTCGGGAGGATGAAGGCTACATCAAAGAAGAGGAAAGACCGTTGCCTGAGAACGAATTTCAGAGACAAGTATGGTTGCTCTTTGAGTACCCTGAGAGCTCAGGCCCTGCCAGGATTATAGCTATTGTCTCCGTTATGGTGATTTTAATCTCCATCGTCAGCTTTTGCCTGGAAACGTTGCCCATTTTTCGGGATGAGAACGAAGACATGCACGGCAGTGGGCTGAGCCATCCCCCCTACTCCAACAGCAGCATGGGGTACCAGCAGTCCACCTCTTTCACAGACCCCTTCTTCATTGTGGAGACACTTTGCATCATCTGGTTCTCCTTCGAGTTCTTGGTGAGGTTTTTCGCCTGCCCCAGCAAGGCTGGATTTTTTACCAACATCATGAACATTATAGACATTGTAGCCATCATTCCCTATTTCATCACCTTAGGGACAGAGCTGGCTGAGAAGCCGGAGGATGGTCAGCAAGGCCAGCAAGCCATGTCCTTGGCCATCCTTCGAGTCATCCGTTTGGTGCGGGTCTTCAGGATCTTCAAACTCTCCAGACACTCCAAGGGGCTGCAGATCCTGGGGCAGACTCTCAAGGCCAGCATGCGGGAGCTGGGCCTCTTGATATTTTTCCTCTTCATCGGCGTCATCCTCTTCTCCAGCGCCGTCTACTTTGCCGAGGCCGACGAGAGCGAGTCCCAGTTCCCGAGCATCCCCGATGCCTTCTGGTGGGCCGTGGTTTCCATGACGACTGTTGGCTATGGAGACATGGTCCCCACGACCATCGGGGGGAAAATAGTGGGTTCCTTGTGTGCCATCGCTGGCGTATTAACGATTGCCTTACCAGTGCCCGTCATAGTGTCTAACTTCAATTACTTCTACCACCGGGAGACAGAGGGAGAGGAGCAGGCTCAATATTTGCAAGTAACCAGCTGCCCAAAGATCCCCTCTTCCCCTGACCTAAAGAAAAGCAGAAGTGCCTCTACTATTAGTAAGTCTGATTATATGGAGATTCAGGAAGGCGTAAACAATAGCAATGAGGATTTTAGGGAGGAGAACTTGAAGACAGCCAATTGCACCCTAGCTAACACAAACTATGTGAATATCACCAAAATGCTAACCGATGTCTAGTCGCTAAAATCTAGTAACGTATTTAAAGCTGAAGTGGAACAACTGCAGATATTGAGTGCTGCTCTGCATTGTAGTTAATACAGTATTTTCTACGGTGTATATTTGGTTCTGCATGGGAAGCAATAGCTGTGTAAGTGACTTTTAACCTTTGATTTCCACACCGAATAAGCGTTCGTGCAAAAAAACCTCCAAACAACAAACCATTTTGATTCCCTTCTCCCATCCCAGGCTTTGTGGGTTTCCAAATATGCGGAGCGGTTGGGCATTTCAAGCAATGGGATGGGGATGCAGGGGGCAGCTCCGGGCCACCCCGGGGTACCACGTACGCTGGTCCCTGTCCCACGGAGCTGGGCGATAGCAGCTTCCAGGCGTGAGGAACGGCTGGGAAAGGTCAGGCAGAGCTTAAGGAAGGGAAGATGCAGTCGTGTGTCCGAATTGCTTGAAGGCTCGGGTTTCCGCCCCAGGAATGCCAAGTGAGAACGCATCACCCCAGCTCATGTTTCATAACTGAAAATGCTGCATGCTGCAATAGTTTCAGCCACTGCAGTATGCCAGTGTGAGGCCCAGGGGAGGGATAATTAGTATGACGGCACATTATTTATTAAGTCTTAAATTTTCTATGCTAGGCATCGGGAGGGACAAGTAAATAAATCAAGCGCTTGGATTTTATTTATTTATTTAGATGACACTTCCATTACCAATAGTTCCAGGATCACCAAAGACACCTCCACTGACACATTGAAAATGAGTTGGAAAAAGCATCTTTTTTGATATCTATATATATAAAACTGGAGCAACTATGCTGTGGCCTATAATATATTTATACTGCAGTGAAATTTAACCAGTAATACAGTACAGCTGCATGGATATTTGTTGCATGAATCTGAATATTTAATACACACACAAATATATATTTTCTTAGTAGACTATACAGTATTCATGTTTATAGTGTTTATAGATTCTCCGGTGGCTCGAAGGAGATTCATGGGAGTTTAAAAATCTCTATTATATTTAAAAACCGGATGGGGAAGGCATGTGCTGACAACAGTTTGATAGATAACAAAGCAAAGCCTGAGTGTCCAAGCATCAGACACAAGAGCCGACTAACGCAAGCGAGGGAAGGTGAGCTGAAAGTTAAACACCTGCACTCATTATGGGGCGAGTAATTAGTCGTTAATCTTGGTGTCATGAGCAGAAACCACGGCAGATCAGAGAGGGCATGAGGAGCAGGTGGAATAGCAGGTACTGGCTCTCCTGACTTGTTTGTTCAGCAATTTTCAGCCGTTTCCTATATAATTATCGTGTGTGTGTGTATATAGATATTTAGAGAGCGACTACAGGGCCGAATCCTCAGCAAATGTGAGCACTTGGGGCATCGGGGGCTTCCCAGCTCAGGGGTGCTGTGGTGGGGGGGCATGGGCTGGAGCAGGGCGACCTGCCCCACAGTGCCCGTGGGATCACCAGGGCATGGTGTGTTTTGGGCTGGAAAACTCCTTTTCAACCATGGAGAGCCTCAGGGCTGTTGGTTTATTCCTTTATGGTGGAGAGGGCACATGCTGAGGGTGGGCTGGATCCGAGCGGGTGCCTCTGAGCCTTTGCTTTGCCTTCGTCCAGGGTTTTTAGGAGGGGTGAGACCCTGAGGCTGTCTCTTCTTCTTCATCATCCCCGGTGTTATTTGGGGATAGGTGGGAGCTGTCGGTCCAGGAAGATCTCATCTGCTTTCCCCATCATCTGAATTCCCTTGTGTTTTCCCCCAGTTTCTGGCAATCCTCGGGGATAGGCGCCCTGTTCCTCTGCCAGGTCAGGGGATACAAACCTCTTCCAAGGCTGTAGTCAAGCAAAGCCTCCCCGGGGTACGGGAAAGGGTTTAACAGCCTGTTGAGTTGGGATGAATTTGGGCTGATGGGGGCACAGTCAGTGCTGCACTGCTGTGCTGAAGTGTGTGCACAAGGAGGGAACCCCATTGCAGAGTGTACGAGGGGGATCAGCCAGACCCTTCCCGAGATCAGAGAGGAAAACCATACTAATAACAATAAAATAAACGGTGCTAGCGTATTCTACAGCAATGGTTCAAAATGCTGCTTTAGGGCCAGATCCATCTCTCGTGCTGATGTGACTCCCCTCAGCCAGGTGGAATCACTCCTCATTTTTATTTTATTGATTGACTGATTCAGGCCTGGCTATCATTAATACCAAGTGTCCATGGTTAGCACACAGGAGCCCTGGCTTCTGCTTGGTGCAGAGGACCAGCAGCATCAATGCGTTGGGTCTCAAAGGTGCTCAGCACCATGCAGCATGGGACCCCAGCCTGTCTTTAATTACACCTCATTATATTAGGAGCCCTCTCCTCCCTCTCTGCTGCTGCAGCTCTGAAACGGGAGCCCCTGCAGCCCGTTAACATCTTAAACACACACACACAAAAAGCAACGCAACCGAAAGCAATAAATCTCTACTTCTGAAGTTCATCTCGTTGAATGGGACGGGGCTGGCTTGAGCCACCGGCTTGGGCACGATTCCCAGGGCAGTCAGCCAGCTTCCATCGATCCGGCTCGCGGTGGGTCCGTGGGGAGGTGAGCTTGCGTGGGGAGGCTGCCTGATGCACTGGGATTCTGCCCATCCACCCCAGGGTGCCCCAGCAGCAGGCCACCCCATCCCTGGTGTGGGGGAAGGTGCTGGGGACAGGCTGCTGCGGGGGTTTTGGGGAGGATGCTGGCACTCAACGAGACATTGCCAAGTGTCTGGTTGTTTAACGCCCGTGGGCTTCAGATGATTTGGGGGGAGCATTTGCCAAAGTACTGGGTACATCTTGGGAGCGTGAACACTGTTGTGGTTCAGTAAGGAGGAAGATCACGGGTTTTTTGGAGGAGAGGAATTGTTTTGGGCACGGTGTCCCTGCGGGCTTTCAGAGGCCAGGCAGGAGCGGAGAGCGGGTCCGTGAGCAGGATCAGGCACATCCAAACCTGCTCACCAAGCTGGGCGGTCCTGGCTGCCTTGGGAAACCCCAGAGCCACATCGCAGGGATGAACAGGGCCAAAGAGCAAGAGGCCACGTTCTTCCTGTTGTCACCAGTGGGAGCTGGCTTCTGTCCCCATGGCAGGGGCCAGCTTGGCCGGTCCCTTCCTCAGGACAGATCCTGCACCTCTTGCACTGACCCGGGCAGATGTTCCTGGTGAAAAGGAGCCTTGGTGGGAGAGCAGCTCTGTGCTGCCCTTGGCACCATGTGTGGGAAAGAGGGAAAACATCCAGCTAAGTGCTTGGATGTTGGGTTCAGGGCAAAAAATATCCGTGGGTTTGTGGCTGGAAGCGATCTGTCAGGCTGCATGAAGCAGAAGGGTCCAGGTTTTTCCCCTACACAGAGAAATGGTTCCCTTACAGCTTTTAATGGGATTTGTGCCTGCAGGTCGGAGCTCTAGTGCTATTTCTAGCTTTGCTTCTGACTCACTGATGTGATCTTGAACCAGTTTTTCAGGAGGAGACTGTGATTTTTTTTTTTTTTTTTTTTCTTGAGGAATTTGATTTGAGAGATTCTGGGCCTGTTTCTGCAGAGATGCTGAGCATCCAAAACTCCCCTTGATTCTGAAAGGGTGCAAAAATGAGCTGCAAAGTGGCTCAGACTGAGGATGTTAAATTAGGGACTGGGAAGGCATTGGGCCACCTAACGTAGGTGGTCTGGTTCCTCTCCTCCTCCCTTGGAGATGTTTGCCTCTCCAGGGGTGGGATGAAGCTCTCTGCTCTGCGAAGGTGCTCCTGGGTTGGCACCCAGAGGGGACAGAACTTGTATTTTAGTCTTATCCTTTGTGCCATGGTTTTGGAGAGCTGGAAAGTGGTGATTACAGTGCAGTTGTCTTCTAACAGCCAACCACATGCCCAAGCCTCCAAGCAACCCATCAGGCCTTTAATATTTTCCAAAATTTCTGCTAAGGGCAGTGGGGTGAGGCTCGTATACTGACTGGACATCACCAAGTGATTAGGCTGAGAGGAAAAAATTGTCTGCATGGGGCAATGTGTTTTATTGGGAAAACTAATCTCTGCAGCAATGTTTTGTGTCAAAGTCCTACAGATTTGAATACTGAGCTATACGAACAAAAGGATGTCTAGATTGGCGTTATGAGAGTGTAGCACGTGGGTGTATAAATATGGGCATATTTGTGCATAAATACACAGAAGGAGAGAAAAAGACAGAGGAGGAGGAGGTATTTCAGGAAGGGCCTTGCTTTGTTATCAGATAATTCCTGGGTCAGCCCTTGAAATTGCTGCCAAAGTCTTGTAGCTTTTCCAGAGCTTGCAATACACTTGGGGACGGGCCCAAGCGAAGGAAATCGGGATCTGGCCTTGGAAGTGGGAGCATCCCGAGGGGCTGGTGGCATTCAACTCCACACATCCCTCTGCAAACCAGCAGCTTTGCAGCATCTCCGCTCTCGATCCCAAATCCCTGACTTGGGCCTGTCATGACCGTTTCTGTGACTGTGCAGGGAAAGCCAAGCAGAAGTCAAAGGGATTTGTTTGCAATGCAAGCACAGTGCTGCACTGGATGGGGGCTTGGGGGTTCTTTTTTTGTAGTGGCTGGATTTCAAGTCCCTTGAACCATTTGGATTTTGGTCCTAGTGTGGTGGCGAGAAGCATCTCCCGCTTTTGGGGCTGGGGGTGGGTTTAACTCAAGGTCTACATCCATGGGGGGGGTCCCAGGGATTTCTTTTGATTGTGGGAGTTGGTCAGCGTGCTGCTAGGGTGGAAGGGGCTGAGGGGTGAGGAAAGGAGTCAGCACCAAACCATTTAATTTTGCACACAAAAAAAGCCTGTGGCTCCCTCCTTGCATCCTTGGCAGCATTCAACCTCCTCTGCATCCAGCACATCCCTTGGTCCCTCTTGTTGGGGACCAACTGCTGCCCCCCACCAGGAGCCCCAAGGAAGGACAAGGTCCCCCCCCCATGCACCAGCTGCTGTCCTGCCCCCGGCCAAAGCAGTGCCCTTCCCCAGCCCCCGTGTGAACTTCAGTCTCCCCATGAAGTTACTGCGTTTGACTGCCCAAATTTCATCCCCCCTTCTCGGAAATGGGTGCTCCGATCCTTCCACATCCCATCACAGGGGAGAGGGACCAGCCTCCGGTGGTGTAAATCAGCCCTGAGAGAACAGCACTGATTTACACCTGGAGACAAGATCTCCCAGCCCAATTGTATATGATGAGACGTAAATTCTTTATCCATGTTTTCCCTTGGGGAGGAACAGTTTGGCTTGTAGGAGCTGCTGGACATCATGTAACCACACAAGGTCCACGCACACAGACCCTCATGGGGGCCACGTCCCCTCCCCAGCCCTGCCTGGCTGCCCTGAGTTTGGGGTTGGTCTTTTGGGGTTAGGATTTTTGATATTTTGATTTTTTAAAAATTCTTTTGCTGCCTAGAAGACTGTAATTATCTGTTTGCACTTGCTCCCTCATTGCTTGAGACTGTGCTCTTGTCCTCCAATGTCATACACCGAAGCACAAGGGGAAAAAATGGGTATTGGATCAACCCTGCATGCAGTGCCTAATTTGAGTGAATCAATAGGAAGAGGAAATCCAAGAAGGACTCATCCTAAGGATGCTGGAGCTGAACCTTTTGTTTCCATGGTTACGGGAGAAATGGGACCAGGAATGGAGAGAGGCCTATAAACTGTTAAAGGAGGACTCGTGGGAATTTCAAGTCATTTAACCATGCATTTGCTAGACAAAAAATTTAGACACCAGCTGTATCCGAATTGCACAGTGTGTATAGACGTTACTGCTCTTATTGACGATGTGGGGGTGTCCTGGGGGTCGGGTGGATCTACGGGCTGAGAGGCACCCGAGTCAATAAGGCTGACCGTTGTATATAGGTATACAGATCTGTGTACATACATGATCCAAATGAGCATTTGCTGTCTGGTTTATCATGAGTGTATATAATTTATTCTTCACAGAGTATCACAATTTTTGTAAATATCTGCACTAATTAAGAGAAAATAAATATGTATATTATTGAAGAGTTATTTTGATATCAGTTCTGTGGAGGGTGGGGAAGAAAAAGACAAGCAACTATATTTTTGGTAGTCTGGGTATTTTTTTTTTCTGTATGTCTAAAACTTCTGTGAGAAAAGAAAGAAACAGCCTGAACCATGGAAAAATCAGTTTGTACTCCACCATCAGCTGGTCTGCAGGGGCTGTTTGAGGGGGAAACCCCCTGGGAGGAGCTGGTGGGTCTCAGTGATGGGCACCAGCAAGGACAGACACACTGCATGCTGTGTACAGGATCCCCCGTGGGATTTTCTCCAAAAAAGCTCCAGCAGTGATGCAGGTGGAGGGAAGGGGCTGGAGCCAGGGTCGAGCCCACCTTCCCTGTCATTCTCCGCCCCACTGAATTGGGTATCAGCCACGTCCATGCAGGTAACGGGGAATGGGTGGTGCTGGGGGATAAACCTGCTCTTGGAAAACCTTGTGGGCACCCAATGGATATTTTTTTTTGAGCTGGCAATCCCTCTTGGAAGAGAGATGGTGCTAGTAGCACATTCTCTGAGCGGTTGCAAACCTCAGTGTCCCCAGAGATTTCTCCTAGTAGGATCTCCAGCAGGGAATGGGGATGGACTCCCCAGAATGGCTTCAACTCTTCTTGCAGGGGAACAGTTTGTTTGCTCCACCCCTAGGGATCAACTGTAGCAATGTTTTCTCCTGCTGTTTTGTCCTGCCTTCTCCTACGAGTGTCTTGGGGCAGCGAAGGGCAGGGAAGGCGCTGGGGGGACTTGGTACTTGTGTTTTGAGGTTTGACCACTTGCTCGGTGCCTTTCGCAGACAGTGCCGCTGCTCTGGGCTTCCCTTCTGTCAGGGTAGAGCCGAGGTATCCCACCTATTCTGTGCTCCCAGGGTGGAGAGTAGATCGTAAGGAGAAGAGATCCCTCTCCTATGGCATGGCTCTGGGAAGTGGCACCACCTTGTAACCCAAGGGAGAGCACAGCAGTGCTAAACCTCCATCTCAGCCACCCCAAATCCTCTCGTATTGGTCATGGAGGAGTCCCTGGTGAGGGCTCAAAGTCAGAATCCTTAGGTTCGAGTGTCACTGGTGCCAGTAAGGGCACTGCGTGACCCAGGAGATGTCATGTCCCATTCCATGCCTCAGTTTCCCCATCTGTAACACAGCTTGCTAAGCTGTCTGCAAGGACCCAGCAAATTGCAAATCTTGGCTCAATATTGGGACAGCGAAAATGCATAAATGGGTGGCTAAACCTGTGGATGGATGTTGTTATGAGGAGAGGAGGTATTTAAGCACAGCCAATTCTGAACGTTTAAGTATGGAAAACCATGTGAGTGAACAAAAAGTAACATAAGTATTTATGAGCAATGCATCCTGAGTGAAATGCCACAGTATTTGCTATAACGCTGAGTGGAAGCAATCCCCAAATTGGGCCAGTTTGTGTTCCTCAGCCCCGTTTCCAAGCACAGGAGAAGCTCCAGCCAGCTTTGGCAGATGACAAACCCTTCCCTTATCTGCATCCCGTTGGCTTGTGGGTTCATAAATATCTAAACACAAAGTGGTACAAGGAGTTTGCCGAATAGAGACTGCTCTGCACAAGCGCTCCAAAGAGATGGCGGGAGGAGACTGTGAGGCAGTTGCAGTAATTATTTTAAATTGCCAGTTTATCAGCGTGCTGCACCATCCAGGCCATGCTTGGAGGATGCGGGAGATGCTGTCAGGGGTGTTGCATCCTCCTGCCAGCCGAGCTGCTTGTGCTTTTACACCATTCAAAGAGACGAGCAGAGGGATGGAAGAATTACACCGTCCAACACGGAGACCTCCCCGTGCTTGGGCAGCCCTTTCGGCCCCGTGATCGGTGGCTCCCAGCCTGTGATCCTGACTGCGGCGAGTGGCTGATCCCCGCTGAGCACAGCCTGGCTGGTTGCGTCTGTGCTAAATGACCTACTTTCCTCCACTTTCTTTGCTGAGCACTGCCTCTCTGCCAGGCGAAACCCCACGAAACCCCTCGCGGATCCACTCTGGAGCTCAGAAATTAAAGAGACCTCCAGAAGCAGAATGTACCTTCAGCTTCTGGGTCGTGGGTCTTGCCGAGAATACGGAGCATCAGTCCACCGTGACAGGGTAGTGCCAGCCATAAGAAACAGATGGATCACAAGGCTGAGTAGGCTGTTAAAAAGTGTAGTGTGTCCTTTAGTATTTGTTCCTTATACTCCTATCTTGCTCTCATCCATGTGCATGTGAGTATTCATTTTGCAGGTAAGCTGCATGCTTCATCCCAGGCTTTCTTCTAGCCCCAGGTTCAAAGTACCTATCACCCTTGTGATATAATCCCTTAGCTCTGCTGGAATTTTTCCTCAGTCCTCTTTATATAAAACCCCATTTTCCATACCTTGTTTATCTCTGCAGTCAAATGTTACGGGCTCCTGACTTAACATTACTAGTGATGCTTTTCGGCACAGGGAGGACCACGCCGCACACCTTTGCAAAATCTCCTCTCCCTTCCGAGGGGCTCAAGCCTTCAAAATCCTGCTCATTTACATCGAGGAAGGAAAAGATTCAAGTGCCAAGAAAGCACTACCTCTGTTGCTTGTCCTGGAAAGCTCAGGATGCTCAAGCCCCATTACAGCCCATCGCGCGTGCCCCAGGGACGAGCGGGAGTTTTTAGCCCTCCTGGTTGCCTGTTAGCGAGTCCGCTTCCATTTGGCAAAGTGGCCACTTGGATCCTGAAAGCACCTTCCGGAGCGGAGCTGCGAAGAGGCCATTAGGTAAGATGCTGACAGCAGGGAAGGGAAAAAGATCCCGCGCTCAGGATGCTGCCGCCCTCCCGGTGACGCTCGGCGGATGCCTGGGGCAGTGGGACTCGGGCAGGAGCTGATGCAGAGTCAAACCGTCGCTGCTGCAGCACCGTTGTTTTGCAGTAGCCTTAACCAAGCATCTAGGTGCAAAGAATTTGCAAGGGTGGGTGTGTGAAGTGGGGCCCCCACAGCCTATCTTTAGGTAACCTCTAGGCAAAGGTTCGGCACTTGCACAGCTCTTGCAGAGATGCACATTTATCCTGCAGCTCTGGAAATCAGGCCAGGTCCCTCTTTCTCCTTCCCACTTTCTGTTACTCCTTCTTTTCCCTCCTTTGCATTTGTGCTGGGTGCTGAAAAACCTATTCCTGGGAGCAGTGCTCTCATCCACACCCCGGCACAGTGTATGGGGCTGGAGCTTTAGGCAAATGAGAGCAATATCTGGGTGTATTAAAGAAACAAATCTATGCTTTTACAGATGCAGATTTGAGTCTGGCGAGGCCCTGGATTAGGGCTGGCAAAATAATGAGGTGTGATCCAAGGATTAAAGCCAGGTCTATCCAATATTTAGAGATACCCTAACATTTAGGCCCCCTGCTCCAAAGTTATCCTGATTTCACGGGGAAGGCAAGAACCCAGCTGCCTTTCTCAGCCCATGCTGCTAAAGTCCTGCTGGGACATCGTGTTGCCCTGTGCCTCTCTGTGCTGGAGAAATGCAGAAAGATCCATGGTGAGACTGCCTCAGCTTTTTATCCTTAAAAATAGTGGGAGGATCTGGGTCCAGGGTGTCTGGGAGATTTCCCGAAGGCTCAGCAGAAAGTTTTCCCCCCTCCTACTCTCTGTGGCTTGCTGTCGTTGGCGCAAAGCTTGCTGGCCACCCTGGGTGCTCACAGGAGATGGGGGCGTTGGTCCAAACTGGAATTGGGTGATGCTCTACTAATGAGTCTTTGGGAGGTTATTGGTTTGAAGGGTGACTTGCTGCATTTGTAGGGACCCAAGGAGATCAGGCGCTGCAGCCTCAGGGTTAGGAGAGAAATCCCAGGGCTGGCAAGAACCTGGGGAGTTTGTTTTTGCTGCTGCCTTAATGCAGTCAAAATCAGCTCCTGGTAAGAACAGCGCCGGCGTCTGGGGAGCTGGAGATGCCGAGGTCATCCCACTCTTCACATCTGCAAAGAGACCAGCCGGGCACAATCCACCAGCTGCCCCCACCTCCACCGCAACCTCCCTCCCGCGACCGCCTCTCCGCTCTGCAGGCACCGGGCAGGATCAGGCCCCAAAGATATGGTTTTTTATCCAGTGCGAGGAAAAGGTGGGGGGCCGGCAAGAGAAGCAGAACAAATCTATTCTGCCAGGCACCTGCTCCCTGCCCTGCAAAAAAATGCCAACGGCGCATCGTTTGAGAGCGTAGCCTTTTCCGCTTAGGCACGGGGTTGTCTTCCACTGTCCTTTTATCCTTGGCTAATTAAAGGCAAATCTCTGCTGAAGGAACACAGTTCTTCGTAGTTGAGCCTCAATAACTAGAAAGTGGCTGCGAATGCTCAGATGCAGCTGCAGAAATCCTGGGCAGAAATAGCATTTTTATCTTGCAGCTTACCAGCTTTGGCTTCGGGGATAATACATTTCTGAGTTGTAGAAGGAGACAACAGCAGATACAGCCCCATATTGGCCGAGTTTACTGGAGGATCAGTTGGATGGACTAACTAAACTCCCCAGTCATCCCTGGGGAGGACCTGGAGATGATGTGGCCATGGTGGGGTCCCTCCAATCCCTGGGGATGCTGTGGGGAACAGCTTGGGTGACTTGTGTCTGAGCAAACGAAGGTGTTTGCTGGTCTCTGGGCAGGTGGTTCTACGTGCGAGTCCTCTCATCCCCAAGGAGATGTCTACAGGCAGCTCGATCCCATCTGGAAAGGGCAGGGCCCTGCTCCAGCTGCTGTAGAGGAGGTTGAGGGAGGCTGGTCCCTGATGTTGGGTGAGATCATTGAGATAGGTCCTGGGGAGCCCAAAACCAGGCTGGGAAGGTGGAAAGGGCAGAGGGAAGATGGATCATGGCGCTTGCCTTCCCATTTTTCTGTGTCTGCTCTCTGCCCCCTGCCAGCACGGCACAGTGGAAGGGCTTTGCTCCAAACCTCGTGTTTTATCCCCCTGGGAGGGCTGGGAAGGCTCAGGGGAGAGGAGCAGGGCTGGAAGCTGTTTCTCCAGCATCAGCTGTTTAAAACCAAGCAGTCTGGTCTGCTGGGGTCACCTGGGGCTCAGTGCACTCAATGGAGACTGGCACCTCTGGGGGATGGAGGGATGAGGCTCCCCTTGGCTGTTGGCCTCTCTCCAGCAACTGCACAGGGGATCCAGATGGTTGCAACTTCTTCCACTTCCAGACTAGTCCAATCCACGCTCTTGAGCATTCACATGCTGGTTATTTCCACCCTTTCAAAGGCAGAAGGAGAATTTAACCCTGAAGGACCTCCATCAGATAAGAAGAATGCTCTGCACTTGTGTAACATCTCCTATCCAGTCAGCCCAAAGCACTTTACTCACAAATGTTTTTAAAGGTTTTGGGTTACTGTAATGCCCTGAAACCCTTAAGGATGAACAGTGAAGCATTTGGTATAGCAGGGCATAATTTCATGAAGACAGACACACAAAAAAAGGTTGTGGCATCCAATAAGGCTGGCAAGAAACAGGCATTGATAGTAACTATTATTATTCTGATGATGACGTTACATGGCTCTTACACAGTGCTTTTCATTAGTAGCTCTAAAGTGCTTTAGGAAAGAAGAGATTCAGATGTCTCAACCATCTGCAGCGATTTCAGTGGAGGAGCACAGGCAACGGTCTTATGCAGAAGCTCTTACTGCAATTTTACTGGTTGCAGGGTAAGGGCCTCCTCTGCTCAGCTCCCAGCCACCCTAATGGCATTTTATTTATTATTCAACTTCTAGAAGTCTCCCTGTGCTGCGTAGCCCAGGGATGTGATCCTGAGAAACCAGTGTAGAGCTGGGGGGAACACCCCTCTCCATAAATAACCCCCTCCCTTAAGACCCCCCCTAACACGCCCATTCCACCTGCAATGAATGCAGCAGACTGATGCTAAAATCCCAGTATTTTTGGCCATTTGAATATTTATGTGAGCAGCAGCCCTCCCACGGTGGGAAGGGATGTGGTGTCCCTGGAGGGAGACACCCCCGTAGCTTTGGCCTGCCACCCCGGAGGGTTTTGCTCTGCACAGGCTGAACAAGGACGACGAGAAAGGGCATTGCAAGAGCTCCCCGGCACGGCTCTGCGGTACGAATTCTCCTCCAGTCTTCCTCCCCGCTCTGGCTGGGGGCCAGGCAGGTAACATTAGCTGCCCTCCACCGCAGCCCTGCGGTTGTGGGTGCGAGCTCAGGCTCCAGGAAACCTGGGACCATCCCTGAAGCAGCAGCAGCTCCATCCTTGCAGCGCTGGGCAGAGCCGCCTCCTCGGGGAAGGTCCGTCCTCGCCTCCGCGCTGCTGCAGCATCCGTGGGCTGGGAGGAGCGGCTGAAGGTGAGCCGGCCTCGTGCACCGGCTCAGCGCAAATACGGCTTTGGAAACAGCCAAAGCTCAGCCCAAAGGCAGCTGGTGCCTGTGCCTCATTTCTGGGGCCCCTGGGTTGCACTCCGAACCCACACGAGTGCTCCTGGGCACTCCTGACATTCAGCCCGCGTTGGAAGGAGCTCGGGTTTGATGTCAGGCAGCACACGGGCGCTGCTGGCTCCCTGCGGGGGGTTTGCAGCGAGCTTGGCCATGGCCCGGGAGGCTTCCCACTGCACATAGCCCCCCACCATGTGCAGGACTTGGGGTTTCAGTTGCCTTTGCCCTTTGGCTCCTTTAGCGTTGGAAATCTCCTCTGCATTGTTTGGCTGGTGCGTACCGCAGGGTGTGCACACCCAGCCTGGTCCATGACTATGGGACGTGTGTGGATGCACTCCTTTATGCATGGACTTGCAAATAAATCTGTTAAATGAGCACTGGTTTCAGATCTCTTCCCTTCCATGCCCTCGTTTCAGCCTTACTGATGAGGCTGTAAGGGAAAATAGCTCGTGGGTTTAGCTCAAGCGGTTCCCAGGTGGGATGGTGGCACCTTGACCATGGTGGGAGTCGTCACTGGAAGAAAACAGCCCCTGAGAGCTCCAGAAAGAGCAGCAAAGACACCTTCGACCACAATGCAGGCATCGCTCTGGTGCAGGATTGATGGGATGGCACTGGGATGCTCTGCTGGAGGGAGAGGTTTTGCTCAGGTGGCTTCTCCCTGTCATGGGCTCGGGGGCGGCTCGATTCAGCTCTGCTGCACTCTGCGGCTCCCGCGAGCTCGTCCTCTCCCTCCCCACCAGCATCAGCAGAACCGCCGGCTCAGCACAAAGCTGCAACATCGCGGCTCAAGGATTAGACATACATTTGCCATAAATAGAAAATTGGGGGAATGGTTTTAGTGTATTAAATATATTCTGAGAGGCTGCTGATGTGCAGGAAGATGACTGCCTTATCGATCCCTGTCCTCGTCCTGCTCCCCACCTCCCTCTCGCCCTGTGCCGACCCCGAGGCCTGACCCTGTGGCCAGGAGCTGAGGATTTCTCACAGGGAGGATTTATTTTGCTCTTGGGGAGTGAAGAGCCCTAGAGCTGAGCTCCCCATCAGGCTGGTCTCCTGGGGATGTCTCATGCATATGGAGACACCCACAGAAGGGCCTCTCCATTTGGTGTTAGTGTTGGGAGCCCCACTATGGTCAGAGGAGAAAAACTCTTCATGATTCATGCAGCTTAATTTAACCATTTGCCTGAGGGCCAGAAGAGGCATGCCTTAAAAGAACCCATTTTTCTGCATTCATGGTGAAAGGAGCCAGGAAAACAAGCTCCGATGGACCAAAGGTGCCCACTGTTGGTGCAAGGGATGCCACTTGGATTTCCAGGGCACTGATGCCTGAGAGACCATTATTAAGACCTAACAGTTAGAAGCTGTGTGGGATGGGATGGCTTTGATACATGCCCAGGCAGAACAGTGCTGAGATGCAGGGTTCACATGACTGTAACTGCTTCCCATCACCAGCAACATGCCTGGATCCATATTTTCACAGCGAAGCCATAAGGACATGCCCCCCACTTTCTCAGCTGGTGATTTTCATGCCCACAGAGAAGAGACAAGACCCCTCTGGATGCTCTTTTCTGGGCCGCGTGCCTTTGGCGTGCTGAGGATGTGCTTTCCCGGCTGCCTGTGCTCCTGCCGTCTGCTGTGGTGGCACGATGCCCACTCACGCCTTGGCCGGATGGTTTCCCAAGGCAAACTCTTGCCAAGTGGAGACGGGTTGAATGGCCAACCAGCACAACGCTGCTGGTGCCACGAGCCTCAGCGGCAGCACGGGGGAAGGGGTCTTGAGGGCAGTACAGGACTGTAGGGTCCTCAGGGTCCACCTGAGCTCTTCTGGCCTGAAGACAGAAATCTAAATTAAGCCAGATGATTGATGTGGAGGAGGTCCTCTTCCACTCTGCTGATCATGACAGTGCTCTTGGCAACAAGACCCCATGAAGTTCTCCTGTGGATGCTTCCATATGTGTGAGAATCGAGGAGCTGAGTAGATGCTGTCTTTCCCCATGCCAAATACAAGTCATCTTCTCGTAACCTCGAGTCATCACCACTCACAGCAGCAGTTTCTGGTGCTGCAAGAGGAAGACGAAGGAGCATCAAGGTCCCATGGGAATAAAAGAGTCAACAGGGCTTCGTGGCAGCTCAGCACTGTATCTTCGGTGATACTGAACTGGCTCATCCCCAAGTGCACAGCTCAGAGTGCCTTTTGTTCCCAGTGCTGCCAGAGGCCCAGCATCCTTCTGCCACTGCTCTGGTGCCCTGACCCTGCACACATCCCTGGATTTACTCCAGTTTTGTGCCTGATGAGGTTCAGGCCTTATGTTGCCAGTTAATGGACTTTAAAAGACCTAGAGATCCTGTTCCTCCTTTCCTGGCTTCACTGAGGGTGAAATTTTGCTGCAGGGAGGGTGATGGTGAGGGTGTAAGTGTGCAAATCCCATGGGAGCCAGGAGACTCATCCCTTTGGGTCCCATGGGAGAGCCCAGACTCTGCCTGGAGGTGAATATTTTGCATGTGTTTCCATGCAGACTCCTAAATAGGAGCTACAAGATATAAATAATATAATCTAAGGGTATTCTCTATTCCTTGCTCTCTTCATATGCCCGTGGGAACAGTCTCATGGCTACACATTCCCAAGCCAAGCAGATGTGTCCTCTCCACCAGACCTGTCTACAAGTATTTCCATGACCAACAGAGGAGCAAGAGACACTGCAAGGGACCTGGCGAGACATCTGCAGGGAGATCTGGCTGAACCCAAGGGTCTCAGAAGTGAAGAACATCCTTCTCAGCATGTCCTGGTGATGTTTCCACCCTGGAGCAAAGCCACTCCTTTTTAGTGACTTCCTGATTATTTCATAAAAGTATTGGGAGGGACGGGATCATTTTCAGTGGCCTTGTGAGAGACAAGATGTCTCGTACGGTTCTTCTCCCTATTGATCGGACCCTCCAGATAAGACCTTCCTCTGAAAGCTATTGCCTCGGTTGTCCATTTTTCCTCCAAAATCCTCCTGCAATGATTGTAGCTGGCTGCTGTCTTCAGCGGTTCAGCTCACGCTTACATCTGCCGTTTTTATAAATAAAAGATGAGTGGATTGATTAGTCACTTCCCTCCGACTCCAGGCCTCTCACCCCCAACCGTTTGTTGGCTTAAATGGAAACTTCTCCAAACTCTTCTAGATGGTATCAGAGTACAGTTCCTCTTGGGATGAGGTGGGAGTGTTTAAGCATCAGAAAAATCTCTCCTTCACCTTTTTTCACACCTTGTTTAGATGTAGGGCTGGTTTTATCCTTGCTCACCCATGGGGTCCCCATGTGATGTGTGCAGATCCCTGGGGTGGGATGAAGAGGAGCTGTTAGTGGGGTGGTTGTACCCACTCCGGGGTCTTCACTGCTGGGACTTGGCCAAGATGAGGGCTACATTAAAGCAGGATCATGCCCACAAACCAGTCTGTCTCTGTGCATCACAGGGAAGGATGCTCTGCCTCTTTTCTTCCTCCTACAAGGCCTCAGGCAAGTCCTTTTAGCACAATTCCTAAAAAAAAAAAAAAAAAAAAAAAAAAAAAAAAAAGGCTCGGTGTCCTATAGGTCCTTTATAAACCCTGTCCCCCTGCAACGAGTCACTGCCCGTGGTTATGCACAATGTGGTTTTATCCTGGGTGGGAAGGAGCATTTACTGAGGTGTCTCCCCCTGTTTACTCCACACCTGCTACTAAATGTGCTTGCAGGGGAAAAAAGGAGGAAGGGGACACGCCAGCGGTCCCCATCTCTGTCCCCTGTCCCCCCACACCAGATCTGTGCCCTCCTCGATGTGGTACACCGGCAGCTGCATCCTCCTATTTAGAGGAAATCTATAAACCACTTAGTACAGAGCGAACCCGCCAGCTTTCCAGCAGCCTTCTGCGGAAAATTGATCAGCCAAGGGTTTAATCTTGGCATTTTCTTTTTTTTGCCCCCTTTCTCTCTCTTTCTCTGTTTTTCTGAAGTCATCTGGGCCACCCTCAGCAATGGCACCTAGCACCCAGCGGGATCCATCCTGCCCCCACCTCTCATGCAGTGGTGTGAAGCCCCACGGCCGATGCCCCCACGCCCAGCGAGCTCCCCCCCATCAGCCTTGGGGTTTTGGGGACAGTTTGAGCCTGGTCGGTGGCCAAGGTCCCGTGGAGTGGGTATCTGAGCTGCTTGCGGGCTCTACTGAACTCGATGTAGTCCCTGGGCTGAAAGGGCGTAATATCCCCCCATGGGATGCTTCAGCCCATACAGAATGGTAAAATATCCCTGGTGCACAGACTTTTCCCTCTCTCTTCATTTCCAGAGGTAGGGAGAGCAAGCAAGAGCTGGGAAACCATCCCCAGATGATCTGCACATCCGTACTTTTTCATCTGCACGCTCTCCTTCCCTTTTGCAGGCTCCAGAATCTCTGGGGGTGGGTGGAATAAGCCAGCCAGGCAAAGACTGTGATGCCAAAAAAGTTGTAGATCCTGCCATCAACCTCAGAAGAAGCAGTAAACCCTGCCCAGATAACCTGAACCTGCACCTACACCCAGAAAATCCCCACATCTGGCCAGCACCCACCACAACTGCTTTGGCTCCGGGGGCTGGTGCAGAAATTAGAGCCATTCCTGAGCAGGGAGTTGGGGAAATGTTTATTTTATTTATTTTTTTTTCACAGAAAAATGATGACTCATTGACTGTATGCCTTTTGTTGTTGTTGTGGGAAACATATTGTTTTGATTAATATCTCGGCTTGGGAATGTAGATGAGGAAAAAGATTTGAAGTTTTCAAAGCATCCCATTGGGAAAACAAAATCTCTTTTGTTTCAAATGTTAAGTTGTTTGGGAAAAGGCTTTTAAGAGGTTAAAACTGAGTGAAATGCTTGGCTTAAGAGCAACACTCATTCAAATATTCAAACTGCAAAATCTTTTGATGTCCCAAACTCTTAATTTACTCCAATTATAGGGAGGAAAACCAACCTATCCCCACAAAGAACCTCCAGAGGTGGAAAAGCTGTTTCCAGCCCAGAAATTGTATTTAAAAGAAGGATTATAGAGTCAGGCTCTGTGGGGGCACCTTGGACCTATATTTTTGTCCAAGGCTGACCCCAACGCTGCTGAGGTGATGGAGCTGTAGATCTAAACCATGGCACGGGCAGGAGCTGCTGGTGCTGGCTGGTCCCTCCTCCCCGGGTGACAGCTCGGTGGCTGGGACAGCGTACTGGGGTGTGGAGCAAGGGCTGGAGCCAGCAGCAAAACCCCTCCTGGAATTTTTTTTTTTTTTTTTTTTTTTTTGCCTTTTCACTGGAGGATGATGAAGGGATTTGTAACCAGAGCCTCACCAGGAGGAGGACCAACAGCACCATGAGCATGTCTTCACATGTGCAGGCTGGTGCAGGGAGAAATGCCAGAGCAAAGGGCATTTAGCACATTTAAAACCACTCTTGCAAAGCAGGAAAACCCCCAGACCTGGTGAAAACCATTTAAATCTCCAGGAGGGAAATGCCCAGAGTTTCAGCAACTGAATATATCCCCAAAAGGGACTTGAAGCAGAGCCTTGGGGATACACAAGCTCACTCTGTGGGGGTGGACAAGGTGGCCAGCAAGGGACACGTCAGCGGAGGACCCAGGAGCACCACGTCTCTGCAGACACGGTGGCAATAACTGCTCTGAGCCATTATCTACAGGAAGGGTTGCAAAATACCGAAGTGATGCTGAAGCAGGAGGAGACGCTTGGGCACACAGCAGCTTCCCAGAACGTGCTGTTCTCCTACGCGCCATGAATAAAAATAAAATAAAGCCAGTGTTGGGATGGGGTTTGTCACTGGAGGAGATCCCTAATTCCTTCAATGAGCTTCCAGGTGTCCCCAGTCCATTGGGATGAGGTAAATATCCCCAGTAGCTGCCCCTCGTGTCCAGGCTAGATGCTGCGCTGGGAGCTGGGAGCCAGCACAGGGCCACACATTATTTTAATGTCAGATGCTGTTTTCTTGTTTTCCAGGTGGAGAGCAGAGCACAGGGAGCTGCAGACTGGAGGAGAGGAGATTTGCTGATTGTGTTTTTGGCAATCATAAACTAAAGTGAAATTCAGCTGAGGTTTTGAGCCAGAGGAAGGCAGCAGAGGGGAGGAGAGGAGCATGACAAAAGTTGAACCGTGCCATTTGGATACTTTCAATAAAACATTCACCTCTTTCCTGTGGTAAAGATACATTGCTTTCTGAACTGCACTTTTTTTCGGAAGGGCAGAAAGGCTTGAACATTTGCTCCTTACTGAGATATAAATCATTTTTTTCCCCTGGGGTTCTCTTGTCCCTGCCCCAGTGTACACACATCCAAAGAAATGTCCCATCCCATCCCCGTAGCACCCTCCCCATGCACTGTCCCCAGCTCGCCCCCCCCTCCATGGGGCTGCCCCCCAAGCCAGAGACTCTGCTCAGGTTCCCCCTCCCCAAGTTCAGCTCTAGACATCTTGGTGCTATTTAAATATTTACAGCAGACGGTGGTAAAAAAGATTGAAACATGAATTATTCACAGCTTCGCTTTTATCTTGGCAAGGGCCGTTGTATTTAGCAGGGAGGATTCCTCCGGAGGAGGGAGGGGCTGTTTCGAGCCGGGCAAAGCGATCGAGAAAGTGGAGAGGGAGAGAGGGTCTTGGGGTGGCTGAGGGGGGACCTGAGCAGGCATGCATGGGGATGGCAAGATGAACCAGGCACTGATGCAAGGTGTATTTTTCCCTCCTTTCAGGTCTTTCCGAGTGGTGCAGGGCTGGCGCGCGGGGAGGATGCGCCGGGGCACGTCGGGGATCGCCGGGTGCAGGAGATGCTGCAGCGCCTGCACGGGCCCTGCATGGGTGTAAGCCCTGGCTCCAGGCTTGTCCCCAAGCCTGTGTTCACCCCGAGCCTGGGGCAAAGTGGCCATTTCAAAACGATCTGCATCCCATGGTCATCGCTTCGGGCATCCCGGGCACCGGGTGGTCGTGTAGCCCAGCCTGCACAGCAAAAAAGGGAGCGATTTCCCGCAGGGAACATTGTTCATGCAAGTGGTTTCCAGCGATTGGGGAATTTGTTGCAAATCCCCCCATACTCCTGCTTGCCCCTGAGCAATTTGCCCCAAGGAGGCCTGCAGAAAGCATAACGCAATCCCCTGCAAGACACTTTTTCTGGGGACTCAAGGGTTTCAATCACACCCTCGAGGCAAAAATAAGTGTTTAAAACCTCAACTGCAAAAGGGGGATGGAAAATCCTCTTTGCCTTTCTGTCCCTGGCAGCTTCTCCCTATCAGGATTGACTCCCACCAGCCTGCAGATGGATTTTGACACCATTTCGGATCTAAAGGGGAGCAGGTGACGTAAATCGGAGTCGGTTTTTGAAGGGGAGGAGTGGGGGAGAAACACATTAGGGAAAAAAAAAAAAAAAAAAAAAAATGCAACCCTGTGTTTCCTCTCCCTGGGTTTAGGGCTTGTTCTCAAGCTGGTGGCATCTTGTTTGCACCCAGGTAAATCCGAGCCTGTTGCCGAAGCAGTCTCACCAGTGTGGCCATGCAGCAGAACCCAGGAGCATCCTGCCTGCCATGGCAAAGCCTGGCCCTGCTCTGCTAAATGCCCTGTGCAGCGGAGGGGATGGCAGCACCGGCCCCGCCGTGCCCGCTGCGGCACAGCAGTGCTTTGCAGCGAGCGGGACATCCCTGCCCCTTGATTCCGCCGATTCCCACTGCGGGAGGATCCGGCCCTCTCCGGCTTTCCAGGCTGTTGCATTTTCTTCGCCTGCAGCAGGAGGCGTGGAGCCAGGCTGTTTGATTTGCAGCTCTGTTGCCTTCACCATCCCCGGCGAGAGCGAAATTAAAATGGGGATTTATAGCTCCTGCCTCCCCGCGGAGGCTGCAAATCCTGCGCAGAGCAGCAAGAGGGGAGCGGGCAGCCAAAAGGCAGCTCACGACACAGCTCGGAGCAGGATCGGGCCCCGTGGGGCTGCCAGGGCAGCGGAGCAGCCAGTCTCTGCTTCCATCCTGCCCATGCCAAGAACCAGAGGCTTTTCCTAAAGGGCACTTTCCCATTATTCAGCCCCAAAACTCCACTTCTATCTCTGCCATGGGGGCCAGCTTGACTTGATGGGTATACCCCATGTTACCCCAGCTGGGGATTTGGCCCCTTGACTCCACAGCTGCAGTCAGTGGGAGATTCGCACACTTTTGGCCCCAGGTTCAGCTCCCACACCCACAGAATGATCTCCCTGTGCCTCAGTTTCCCCATGTCTAAACCAGTCACCATACAGAGCTCTGAAGGATTAGGTTTGTAACTGGTGGCAACACGGGATCTTTTGGCTTTTCCAGAGAGGGTGTTTCCTTGCGTACCCCTCCAGGGGGAAATGAAAGGCTGGAGAAGGGAGCATTTGGATGCCCACACCCCAAAAACTGGGTGCTCTTGCGGAACAGCAACATTTGCATGCAGAGCTAGAGACTCAGCATCATCAGCCTGAAAACAGAGGGTGCCCTGGGTTTTTGCAGGTAGGAAAAGCTGAGTTTCCTTGTTTATTGATGAGTGGGCACATATTATCACTGGGGCTTCCCTGAGAGGTTATTCAACCATAATAATAACAATAATAATAAAAAAAAGTGTTAAATGATTCTCTGTAATTAATCCCATGGAGATATCCCAGCGAGGGCTGCGTCATGCCAGTGGGGTGGGAGAGAGGGATTGTTCCTACTTAGGGGATGGAGAAATGAGGTGCAAGGAGCTCATCTGCGGAGGAGGGAAATTCAGAAGGTTACACAGAGGGTTTGCCCAGCCTCATAATTAAGGGCTATCCCTTCCCTGGGAAAGACCCATAATTATTTCCTTGCTCCTAGAGAAGAATTAGTCACTGCTGGCCCCAAAAAAGATATTTCTTGCTTTGTCCTTCTCATCACCAGCGAGGACAGGGGTGCCCAGGCAGCTGACCCAGTTGTCCCTGTCCCTGTGTCCAAACCAGGGGCAGCTCCAGTTTAATGTGGGATTTCAAGGGACTTCCCCAATGCAACCTCCACCCTCCGCCCCCAAGAGCCAACCTCAGACTACCCAAATTTCTGCCCGTCCTCAGGCTTTCAGCGCACTTCAGCAAAGCTCTGTCCCATCTGGGATTTGCTGGGGTGTGTGTGGGGGGGAGGCGGAGATAGCTTTAATATTTTGCTTAAAAGTCTTTTCCAAGAATCCCCCCCCGACCTGGGGGTGGGAATGGGGGTAGCCAGTGGCAGGTTGCAGGGCTGATCTGGGTTACAGGTTGCCCACGGGGCAGGTAAAGTTGGGATGAAAAGGGGCATTTCTCCATAGTCCTGGCAAAGAAAGCCAATGCTGGAGAGGGGACAATCCCACTTGAGAACTGCTTCTGGAGGCTCTCCAGGGTTCAGCTCTCCAAGGGGTGCAGCACATCTTGCAGTTTTACGGGTGTAAACAGAGGCTTATCTACCCCAGGATCCTCCAGAAATGATCAACATCAGCTGCCCATGGAGGATAGGGATGGGGACAGTATCTCCCATGTCACATCTCCAGGGACACGTGCCTTGCGGACTGTGCTGCAGGGCCCTGCCTGGTTCTGCATGACTTTGTCCCTGCATGTGATTTGTGGGGCTGGGAAGATGGGCCAACCCTTAGGTGTGGTCCAGCACCTTCATCGCTCCTTTTTACCCTCTGAGTGAAGCAGTGGGGAGGGAGGATGTGGCGACCGATGCTGGAGCTGGGGTCAAACTGGGCACTGATCACCACCAAAATCCTTTTCCTTCTTATTCCCTGCCCAGTTCCTTGGTTTCCACTCCCACTTTCAGCCCAAACAGCACATCTGGTTTTGAACAGCAGGAAAACCTGCTCATTAGCATCATCAGGGGAGCTGCAGCTTTCCAAAGCTGAGGGCTAGTTGGGCACCTGAGGAATGAGGCTGATCATCTGGTGAGCAGCTCCACCTGCCTGAGGTTAGAAAAGGACCTTTGGCAAAGGCTCAACCAGTCTGGGATTCTCTCTGGGGGTGCTGGTCTTGCTGGGGCAGCCATATAGAGACTGTTCTTGGGTTAAAGCAGGTGAGCAAGGCCAGACAGCCCTTAGAGGGGTTGTGTTTAGATCATTAGACAGAAATAAAACCCAAGATGCGTCTATTTGAGGGTGCAGATCTGTGTTTCACATCCAGTAGCGCTGGGGATGTTGTGACAGATTTCTGGCAGCTCCTGTCTGCATTGTCCTCCCCTGCGGGATCCGGGAAGGGGGAGGAGGGTTTGTTAATGGAAAGGATGAGGAGAGGTGGGTTTCTGTGGGTTTTGTTTTACACCAGTGAATTTTGCTGACTCGTTTCAGGGTACACGTTGTCGAAGTGGGGGTGTGGTGCTGCCTGCTGAGCTGGCAGGAGCAAGAGGAGGCATGAGGAGATGGAGGGGAACTTTTGGGGGCAGCAATGAGAAACCAGCCCCCTGGGAGCCATCCTTAGGAGCAAATGCCTCATTTTTTTTTTTTTTTTTATGTTTATTTTTAATATTTTACACTAGGAGGGCTGTGGTGGGCAGAGGCCATCAGGCTTATGAATATATCAGTGTCTAAGAGCTCCCAATAAATGTATCTGTGTTTAAGTGTAGCCTCTTCTGGCCCAACAGATTATAGGAAGGTGCTGAGTGGGTGGTTTTTTTCCCTTTTTTACCCCAAAGAGGGTAAATTTTGCAAAAGGCACTTGTACCCCCTTAACTTCCAGGAGCATCACTGCATCAAGGCAGGTTTACACCAGCTGAGGATCCATGGCAGGTTTTTAAACATCACATTAGGGATGAAAAAGGGAGAGAATGGATGAAGGAAGGTAAAGGAGCTCCTGTCTGTCAGGTCTTTTCCCATCACTTCTGCTCGGTTGTGCATGGCAGCGGAGGGGATGGCAGAGCAGGATGTGACAGGTCATCACACCAATTTGCCAAGCTTTGGGAGTTCTCTGGAAACCAGGTTTTTGATTACAAGAGCCGAGCTTGGGGGAAGGAAACAGCATTTAGGGAGAATGCTGGAAAGCCTCATCTCCACCAAGACCGTTCCTGAGCCATATCTTTGCCCTTTGAATCCAGCATCTCTGCCTCCATCGTGGGAGTGAAGTTTCATGATCTAACGCTTCATTCCCACCAAGAAAATAACTTGCCTTTTTCCCTGCTCTGGCATGAGCCCATTTGAGCTCTAAACCAGCAGAAAAGTGAGGAATTTGCAGCAGGTGAGCAAGCTGAGGGGGCTGGGAGGGGGGAAGTGGGACCTTTCTAGTGCCTGCAGCATCCTGGCTGATGCAAATGTTGGTACCCATCACCAAGAGCCCCCTCTGCCCGAGGGGAGCAGAGAAAACATTTGTTATGGGACAAACCTGGGTTTTCATCCCAGAGTTGACTGATTTTTAGAAGAATATATAGATACTTGAGGTCCAGAATATGAAACAGCTGTGAACCAATCTCTTATTGCAGCTTCTAAGAGAGCTGGTGCCTAAATCCCTGGGATATTTTGATCCTAGATCCCTAAATCTGGTGGCTTTTGTTAGTTGGAGGGTCCCTCCCTGCATCTCCACCCTTGCCTTCCTCCCTGGAGCAAGGAATGTCTGTTGCATGAGTGGAGCCTGGCAGGTTTCCAGCTCTTCTTTTACCCCAAATCCTCGGCGGTTCAATTACAAGAAATTACCCCGATAGCCTGTGCCAGCCCCTCTGCGGTGGGCAGGTCTCACCTTGGGGGTCAGATAACCACAGCTTGGGGTTAGGAGGATATGTTGAGATGCAGCAAGCAGCTTGAATATCTGTTCCTATGTAGCTATATCTACATGCGTGTTGATATGTATGTGTTAGCATTTTCTTTTGTGCCTCCATATGTATGCAGGTAGAGAAATACATATCTGTACGTGCAGACACTTTATCTCCTTCCCTAGCCACCGGCTGAAGCAGCTGCTTCTACACCTTTCTAATCAGCCCAGTAAGTCATATTTTCATTTGAGTTGAAAGCTGCCCCCCAAAAGATCAATTCTTTTTGTCCCCAGGCTCAGCCTTTGTTGCAGTGCATCCCTGCTCCCCCCCAGCAGCCCCAGAGGCTCTTGGAGCTGAGACCCGCTGCAGCCAGTGTCCCATTAAGTGTCTCTTAGTACAGTGGCTTCATTCGTACCCACAGCTGGATGGGTTTTCATCACTGGTAATAGCCTCGACCCTCGTCATTCCCTGCTGTGTGTGTTGAAATGGGTGATTTTACTAGTGAAGAGGGGAACTAGAGCCCTTAAAATCCCTCTTGGTGCGTGTGTGCCTATGGGTAGCGCATCCCTAAATAAAACATATACACCACTGTCCTCTTCTGGCTGGAACTGTAATATCTCTGTCTTTTGCACTGTTACATTGCAGTCACTTGCCAAGACCCGCAGGACGCTTTTTTTTTTTTTTTTTTTTTCCAGATAAATTTGCTATGTGCCATCCTTCTGTGCTGCAGAGGATGGGATCTGGGGGCCCGACTTTGTCAGCAGCACAGCCCTGGGTTTGGGGAGTGAGGGACGGGGGTCTGGATGAAGCCCTCAGGTCCTGGAGACTGTGGAGTGCCACGGTGGGTTGCCCCCCATCCTGATGAGATTTAAATAAGTGTTGTGCAATGCTGTAAAAATACAGCATCTTGGATTAAGCTGCTATATTTCCATCCCCCAGACAGGGGCACTGTTGGATTTAATTGCTGGTACAAGATATTTTGATCATTTTTGGTTTATGGTCTGCGAAAGCTTCTCCGTGAGGGGCATAAATTCCTCTGTGAGATTAATTTAAGATTACTGACAGTAACTTTAATTTTCTTGGTCATTTTTTCAGAGCTACCCTTAGTCACCAATACCCAGTAACCACAGAGCAGACAAACAGCTTCTTTGGAGACACGAGCAAGCCCTGTCTGATGTTACCAGGCTTTAGCTGCTACAGGGACTTTATCTGGAGACTTGGAGTAACTTGTACAGGCGGAGATGCTGCTTGTGTGTTGGAGTGAAAGGAGCAGACCTGCTCCTCCCTCACCCAGTACAAAGGGATGTTTTGACAGTTCAGCCCTCTTGTGTGCTCAGTGCCTCAGTTTCCCCATATATAACCTCACCTTGGGCAGGGTTTTGAGACAACGATGTAAAGCCATGCTTGGCCTTGTGACTCTGTAAAGCAGAAATATCCGCTTGGGATAGATGTTGCCTTATGCCTGTCCCCTGCACCTCGCAGGAGGGAGCCTTCCCTTCTGCCACAGCTCCAATGAAGCTGGTTACAACCAGGGCACCAGAGCCATCTCCTCGCCTTCTTCCTGGCTGTCCCCATCACGTGCAGGGAGAATAAAGGGCCTAGCAGAGGTCCTATTTTCAGACTTTCTCCCTTGCTCCTCCGTCTTTCCTTCCCTAGCTGCAGGGGCACCAAATGGGGGGGTATTACCACCCTCTCTTCCCTGCTGCAGACTTTAATTTTTCATCTGTGTCTCTCTTGTTCCCCGATTGTCTGAAAAGAAATCATTTCTCTCTCCTTTGCCTCACTGCTCGCCCCAAAATGTGACACAGCCACATCTACCTCCCTGTACCGGTCCAGCCTGCTCTAGTTGAAGGTGCCCCTGCTCATTGCAGGGGAATTGGACTAAATAAGCTTTAAAGGTCCCTTCCAGCTGAACTATTCTGTGATTCCTTACCCTTTGGCTGATAGAAAATGGACAAGCAGTGGCCCCTTCACGGAGGAGGCTGTTGTGGGAGTTAATAAGGATGGATGTTTTGATGTCATCCTTCATGGATGCTGGGGTGAGATGCTGCTCTCCCCAGGGAGGAAGCGACAGCGTGAGCAGATACGTGTGCTGGTCAGAGGTGGTGAGAGTTTCTTATTACTGATACAGAATAGCCTGATTTCGGTGACCAGGAGCTGCCGTGACGTGGGTTAGGGTTATACAAACCTGCCGAGAAGGTGAGAGGCATGGAACAGGAGCCTGCCCGTTGATGGGGCAGCATTGAGCTGGGCAATGAAGACCCACAGGGTGGAACTTCATCAGGGTCAGCATGGGGTCCGGGGTGATTAGTGACAGTGTTTATAGACAGCCTGATGGGGGGGTGAGGATCAGATTCCCCAACACCACCCAGTCACGAGGGATAGCATAGCACAGCCCGATGAAATCAGAGTGGGCAGAGAAAGTGATAATGAAAGATTAGAGAAGGGGGGAGTGCTGGGGAAAGGGGGCCTCGGGGCACAGGGACAGCCATGGTGGGGCCATTGTCCTCTGATTAAAGAGCTGCTCTGGGGTCTGGGACACTGCTCCTGGCTCTGCCCTAAGTGCTCTTCACCTCTGCTGTGTGTTGGGGATGGGGTTGTGCCACAGACCTGCCTGAGATCCCCAACTCAAAGCAATAGTGCAGGCTTAACCTGCATGAGCCTCCCTTATTTTCTGTGCTCCTCTTGCTGACAGAAGCCAGCCCTGAGGCACAGAGGGCGGCATGGTGGGCACCAAGGTGTTTAACAAAACACACAGTCCAACAGACTTTGGCTTCCTTTAAAAGTGCTGCAGGTAGGCTCACGAGCAGCATTTCGAGCTCAGGGAGGGAGCATCTTCTGGGAAGGACCGTACTGGCTGCAGCGTCAGGCAGATACCAGAGTGCTGCCCGCAAACCAGATGGGAAAGATGGGCTCGGGAAGGAGAGAGGGAAAATTGCTGCCCCTGTTGAAATAGGAGCGGGTGGCAGTCCCAGCCTGCCTGCAACCCAAGCGGCTGCTCAAACCTGCTGCCGCGTTACCCTGGCCAGGGATGCACTGATGAGGCAGATCCCTGCCCTCCCTGGGCTTTGCAGAGCTGGTCAAGTCATGCAGGGATCAGGGAGATTCCCCAAACCTCCTTTTATTAAGTTAGTCTCAGCTTTCCCTTCTCCCACTCTGGGTTTTGGGGTGCTGGGGATTCCAACTTCTGAGTGCATGGAGAAACCCCCTTTTTTCTCCCCGCTCCGTGCTGTCGCCCAGCCTTCCCCTTCCCTCTCTGCCTGGCAGGGACCCGGTGGAGCGTGGCCGGCGCGGAGCTGCTGGTGCTTGGGCAGCTCGGGCTGCTCGGGCAGATGGCAGGCAGGGCAGGTCGCATCCCGCGGCACGGCGCGGAGAAAGCCACGGGGAGAAGCTTTTGGTTTGCTGCCTGGAGCTTCTCTGTCAGGTCTGGCATTTCCAGGGCATCGAGGGGGGTCTCTGGGAGCAGTCTGGGTGTGGTGGGGGAGGTGTCCAACCCTCCTCGGAGAGGGCTCGGGGTCATTGATGGTCCCCTGTCCTGCTCTGGATCGGGCAGCCAAGACCCTGGGGAGAGACTGGATTCAGTGCTACAGCTTCGAAGCTTTTGGTGATGAGCAAACACACATAAATCCTGCAAAGCAGGAAAATAAAGGAGAAGAAGGAACCAAGTGGGACAGAGAAAGGAGGTGGTGGAAACGGCAGATTGCCATGAGGAGGGAGAAACACAATCCACCCAAGTGGGTACATAATTTATTTGCCCATTAGCTATTAATAAGCCGGCCTTTTGTATCAAGTCTCCTGACGTCCTTGTAACAACTTCAGGCCTTTCTGTGGAGCATCACCCTTTCTGGGTGTTCCTGTGCCACTTGCCATGCTAACATGATTCTTGATATGGCCTGTGCATTCGTTACCACAATTCAGCTGAACGAGTAATTAATGAGATTCCCCATTACTGCAGTGTAACAGTAACCTCTGGGAAACACCCATGAGGCAGTACCAGTTCCTAGGGATACCGGGCATGCAAGGCTTTGGGTGGTGCTTAAAGGATGAGGTAAATCTTTGGGGCTTTCTTGTGAGTTGAGTTAAAGCAGAAGGGCCAAGCTGATGAGTTGGGCAAGCCATGGACCTTAACTTCCACCGCCCGCTGTCCATGATTGCTGCAGGGTTGGATGTGATACCTGATACCAAGATGCAGATCAGCTCAATGTAGCAAGGAGAGGTGGAGAAGACCCAACCAACCTGGTCAACAGACTCCTGGGTACCCTGCAGCCTCCAGCATGTACCTTCCTCCTCACCAAGTAGAACATAGATGGGTTTAACTCATCCCATGTATTCTTGGAATAAAGATGACCAGGACACCGTCCCATAGACTTGGAAGGATCCATCGGAGCAGCCAAAGTCTCCTACAGCAGGTTCTTGGTGGCTCAGGGAACGAGGTGGGTCTTTGCTAATGGGAAGGCCCTTCTGCAACCCTGGGATATGTCACCTCTTCCCTGGCATTGCCTGATGCTGCTGCTTTGAGCTGAATGCAAGGCCACTTTTTGAGTTTGCCCGGAAGTGTGGGATGCTCAGCCTCTCCTGGAAAACCCCTTAGAAGTCTTCTAGGCCCTCCTTGGGAAGTGGAAGGGATGCAAGTCAGCCAGTCCCCAAAATATTGGCATTGTGTCCCTTAGGCATTGAACAGGGAAGAGCAGTGAGGCCAGGACCCAAACCCAAAGCCATGCAGATCCCGTTGAGGCAGCAACATGCCTTGGTGAGACTGTTCCATAGCCCACATCTGGGCAGATAAGAGCTGTTGGACTCTTTGGTGCCTTTTGGTCTTAATATGTGGATGTCGCTGCTTAAAACAGGTGTTGCTGCCAGGTGGGCAGCTCTTAATGTCAAGGGGAATCCCTCCTGTCATGTGTACGTTGCTCATGAAGCAATGATGGGGGCAAATCTGCCCCCAAATAATGAAGCTGTGACTTGGGGGAGGTAGGAGGTTCAGTTCAAAGAGTTGAGCTCTTGGGGGCACAAACCCTCCCTTGGGTCTGGTTGCCAAAGAATTTGGGTTTGTTCAGGGGAGTATGTTACCCCCATGTGCGAAGATTTACCACAGCCCTCCTTGCAGCACCGCATTCCTTCCCCGTGTTTCCTTTAAAGCCAAGGACAGCAAGGTGAGGTAGGGTTTCATGAGGGTATAGGATTTCCGAATCTGAGTCTTTCCTGAGACAAACTCTTTCTAATCCTTACCTGCATGTCAGAGACGTGCAGGCACCGGCCACGTCCATAACCACCCAAGATACTCTTATTCCTTGAGGAAGGGCTGTAATTTAGGCTGGCTGAACAGGGCTGCAGGTGAGTGACTGGTTTTAATTTTATTTACTGTTCTTATAAAAGTCAATATGGCATTCATAATATAATGGAAATGTAACTGAGCCCAACACTCATGGAAAGTTCCCACCTATACTAAGCCACTCCTTTTATTTTACTTTATTGTCACTAGGATGTAGAAGAATCACCTGATTGAAAAGATTTCCATTTATCTCCAGCTAAAATGGTGCTTGGCTCGTGGTTTTATACCAAGTTGTGCTGATACAGGATTTTTGGATTCTCTTGGGTTTGTGCCTGAATCCAGACAGATACGCTCTGTGCTTTGAGCATTTACAGCCTTTGTTTCTCTTCCAAGACTTAAATAAAGTAGTTACTCTTGGCTGTGATCTTTTTAATGGGTTTGAATGCTTTGCAAGTCTTCCATTAGAAAATCACGAGCCGTTGCAATCTGCTTTATTGGAGCATATGCAAGAAACATTGAAAACATTGAAACACACGTGAGGAAATATTGGTTGCCTTCAGCCTGCTCATATGAAACTGTAAGGATGTGGGGTGAAATAATTCATCAGTATTTCTGACAGGCTGAAATCTATGGCTGCCAAGTAGTCACTTAAAACCTGAAACAGTGCCGGGAGCATCCTTTTTATTGGGATGAATTAAATGGGGAAGGGAATGAGATGCAGAAGCGGACAACATCAGATTCAGGCTGCAATAAGAATAGTTAATGGGATCTTGTTTTTTAGGCTGGTTTGGTTTTGCCTGGAAATAAAAGGGATGTTTCAGGTGATCCCAGGGGTCTGAGCATGGGAATCCCCACTGCGCAAAGCTGCTCAGCGCTTATCCCGGTGATACAGAGCAGGGTGTGGGGAGGGTTAATGGGAATATTGAGTCAAAACTGCTTCTAGTTCCAGTGGATTCAGTACAGTTTGCATTTAGTGATAAAGAATAACATCCAATTTTCAGAGAATCCAGTTTAGGTCATCTTTCCTGGTGTTGTGGGTCAGTGCAGGAGCAGCAGACGAAGCTGGTCCTGGTGCTGCCTCAATGCTCCCTGCAGCTCTCGCACTAACAAACGTTTCCATCCTCCAAGCACTAATGAAAAAGCAACATAAAAACTCAGGCACTGAGGGTAAAGGTTGGGTGGAAGGACTCTGAAGAGGCCAAAGAGACTTTCCTGGGTTAGTACTGAGTTTGGGTTCAAGCAAGCATCACCCCAGAGTTACTCTGTAAGAATTGTTTCATGTTTGAAGTGTGGTGAGTTTTATAGTCTCAGGGAGAGGCAATCTGTGTAGAGATTGTAGAAATTTGCTTACAAGCAACACCTCAACCAAATAAAGCCCAATTTTTAATGGGGAAAAAGTGACTGTCTTGCTGATTCCCAGAGCAATATGATTTGGCTTCATCAGCTGAGCCATTCCCTTTGCACCTCCCCTAACCCCAGAGTGGCTTAAAACTGCAGCTTTTACAGCCAATATCTGTGCCCCTGTGAATGATTTCCCACTGCAGCCCAAGATGAGATTCAGCTCATGGCAATGCAGCTGGGAAAAACACAACTTTGCTATGGTCACTTAAGTGCTGCCCTGGGTGCAGGGGGGGGACCCGGGCACCCCACCCCAGGGTGGCTGTACTCCCCTCCGGGCTCGGCTGCTGCAGGGCTTGGCCGTATCCATTTTCAAAGGTGATGAGGAGATTGGGAAATTGTTTAGAGACAAAACTGGCTCCAAATTTGCATGGGAAGCCCCAGGGCTGTCAGGGGAAGGCGACTCCAAGGGGCAGCTTTTTGCGCTCTCTGAGCTTTGAGGTGTCCTTTTCCCCACAGCTGGGGGGAGTTTTTCCAGGACTGATGTTCTAGAATGTGAAAAGATGGTTGGTTTTATTTCTCTTTATTTCCTTGGGTGTTTGGGGATTTGTTTGGTTTTGTTTTGTTTTTTTTTTTTTGAGCGGCACCTCTGGGAGACTCTGACTTTGTGCACCCTGCTGCTGGGATGCTGCTGAAAGGGCTCAGCACAGGCTGATCACAGTATTTTCCTTTCCCAATTCAACAACACAGTGTGGAAACCTGCCCCAATTACACAGGCTGGAATAAAGCTTGAGGGAAAGGCTACAGCATCCTGAGATGCTGGCAGGAGGATTCGGGATGCAGGCAAGGGCTGGGAACAGCTTTTGGAGGTCAGTTGGGAAATGCCCTGGCTGGTACTCGTCCCTTTCCAGGGTGATGCTCTCATTTTTGCCTTTGCCTGTAAAGTTCTGGGGCAGGGAAGGAAGGCAATTCTCTCTGCAGGGACTGGGGAATGAAATGGAAAGGGAAATAGCTGCAGTTTCATCAAATCCTGCTGGCAAAATGGGCAGGGGCTTGACACGGCAGCTCGGATGCCTTCGCTGAAGGCAGTAGGTGATGCTCACAGCCCCGATGACTCTTTGGACTGAGGGGTTATGGCTGAATGCAGTAACCTCTGCTCTGCACTGGGCTGGGGCTGCTCTTGGCTTTGTCCAAGGTACAGCCAGGACCAGTATTGGACGGGCAAGGTGTGACCCCCCTGCAGAGGTTCACGGAGGAACGGGCACCCCTGGCCCTATAAAAAAAGGGATGGAAAAACCACCCAGGGAGGCAGTTCCTGCTTCCGAAGCATCAGCAGCTTAGGGGCTCCTGTAATGGCAATTGCAGGCCCCCGGGAACAGAGGATTTTCTCATGCACCGGAGCAAAGTCAGGCCCAGATGTTGGCAGCAGCTGAGGAAGTGCCCGGCAAAGGGACCCGTGGCCAGAGGAGCGCTGGATGCTTCAACCCAGCTGGTACCCCTGCGTGCAGCCGTGCTGGCAGCAGGAGCAACAGAGGGTCCTGGTTCTGCAGCTTCTCTCTCCTTTCAAGTGGGTGCAGATGAACAGGGTCCCTGTGGAACCAGCACTGTCCTGGCAGCACGTGGCAGAGCATCCCAGTGAGCAGCTCTGCATGGAGGGAACGGAAAGGGCCACATCTGAGCATCACCTCCTCTTCCTCTGCTCCAGGCTGCTTCTTCCTCATCGTTGCTTGGAAAGCAAAGGCCATGACTGCATTTGCAGACACGAAAGTGGTGGGTTGGGGTTCTGGATGCCGCTGCTGCTGATGGGCAGGACCCAGCGAGGGAGCAAAAACCCATTTCAGGCACAAGGAGAATGAGGGCAAGGAGTCCCACCGGGCTCACGTGGGTACCGGCGTCGCCTTTCCGCCCAGCGCAGGAGAGGTACGAGCATCCCCGCGCTGCCACGGCCATGCGCCCACGAGAGGCAAAGGGGCAGCACCACCGGGCAGCCCCCGGCCAGCGGAGCTGAAGGAGGAGGAGGATGGAGACAGGCGAACCGGGCGCCCTGCGCGCTGGAGGAGGATGAGGAGGAGGATGCAGAAGCCGGGTTTGTTGCTCCCTCCTTCTTTACAGCAGCACTCGTGGCGGGATGAAGTTGGGGGTGGAGGAGAGGAGGGTTTGGTGGGTGGTTTTGGGGCACTTGGGTGCTGCACACCTTTTTTGTTTGGTAATTTTTGGGTGGTAGCGACCATAGGAGAAGCTTTGTTTGTCCTTGGAGGAAAAGCGAGGGCGAAGCACTCTTGATTGCTGGGGGCATGCTGCAAATAACCACGGTTTTGCCGGGAGACAGGGGGTCCTGCTGACACCCATCTCAATCATTTAAATCTTAATTACTTTTTGAGGCCAGGTTGAAATGATAATATCCTCACCTGGACAGGACTATGGGGTCCCAGGCTGCCGTGATGTGCTTGGGAGAGCTGCCCTCATCTCTGCAGCGGCTCTGGCTCAGCACATGATGCTGCAAGACCCAAGTGACACTGGGACCCCAAACCTTGTCACTGGCTCTTTTTAGCTGCCGTTGTTGCAAAAATCGGGATCAATGCAGGTATCTGTCTGACCCGATTAGCAGCTTCCTATTGCTTTCCATTTAGACCATATATCCATTTTTGGCTCTGGCTGACAACCTCCTAGCAGGGTTTGCTGCCAGTGTGGATTCTGGCAGGGGGACAAGGTCATTTATTTGTCCCTAGGAGCAGACTGAGGTTACAGCTCTGAGCTCTGGACAGTGGGGAAGGCGGGGGGGTGGGGTGTGTGTGCTGGTGCTCTGCCTCTATCCCAGCACTTTTGGATAGACTGGGAAAGTTTCCCATCGATTCGGGATCGAATTGTCTTTATCGCGTTACAGCCGCGGTAAGCAGGAGGGTGAGAGCGGGGAGGATGGCTGCCTCCCCCCATCCCCATCCAGGCGCCCTGACGCAGCCGGGATGCTCGAGGGGAAAGGGGTCACTCCATGCACCCACACTTTCTTGCCCTTTACAAGCGCTTTGTGTCCATCTGTCCATCTGCCAACCCTTTCCTAAAGCAAACACTTTGCAGCAGCGATTGCTTCATGAACCCCAGCGGAGAGCAGACCACCAGCCTCCAAAAAGCCCATTCAGCATCCCCCACAGTAAAAAATCCATTTAAATCTTTTCCTGAATCAGGCTGAAAGTCCGACTTTGAGTGCCAGGAAGATGAGGAGGGATCAGCTGCAGCAAAGCTTGGCCTGAACCCAGGCTACCACCAGCTCCCTTCGGCAAGCAGCCTGCATCACCGCAGAGCTCATTTCACCCCATCTGGCTTTTCCCACTACCTGTGTTGGGCTGCGGCAGCTTTTATGGGGCATCAGGTGCGGGACCACGTTGGCTCCCTCCTAGCAGGGACTTGCCCTCACTTGTTATTAAATTACATCCTGACCTGGTTAATCCGTAGCTGATTAATTTTGGACTCTGTGACCGAGTATCAGAAAGGTTTCATCTGTCTCATGGCATGTCCTGTATGTACTGGGCTCTCTGTTAATCTGATGTTTTATATATATACATATAAAAAAATATGGGTGGAAGTGAGGTATGCAAACTGGGGAGGATTAAAGGGGTCCAGCTGGGCATGCTTCTCTCTCTGCCACAGGGGTTGGCAGCAAGAGACCCCTCCATCCCAGCACCAGGAATCCAGTTTGGGATCTTCCTCTTGTGCACCTTTTTCCACAGGGGTCCTGCTTGGCTGTATAGCACATCATCGATTCTGGGGAAACTGAGGCACAGAGACAGACGTAGACTGTAGCAATCTGTGGCCACTGGTTCAGGCTGATCATTTAATTCCTGGTCTGATTTGTGAGTTTAAACATTTGGGCTCATCCTGTGCACCCTTGCCTAAGACACACTCTTAACCTCTCCTTTTAAAAGCAAATTCTCGTGCTGGGGTCTCAGACCAGGCTGCTCCTGAGCTCTGGGCTCCTTTGATGCTGGGGGGCAGGAAAAACTCTGGGCTCGCTCTGAGCCACTGTGTTATTTCAGCAGTTTGGTCCCCTTTCCATTTCTCCACTGTTGCTGCACCGAGGACTTGAAAGCAGAGGCAGCTTTTGCCAGACCCCTATCATGACCTCAAAGGTTTGAATTATTCTTTCCTAATTTTTTATTATTCATAAACTATCAGCATCTCCTCTCCTGCTTACTCCCTCCCAGCTGCACACGTTTGCCTTGACTTTAAAGACCTCGATTTGCAAATGACTCCCAAGGAGGGGGATGAGCTGCAAACTTTTGCAGGATCTTCCCCAGCAGCAAACCCAGAAGCTCCATGTTTTGATTCCAAGGAGGGTTCCTGCCCTGCTCCCAGCAGCAGTAGGTGCCCCAGTCACCTCACTAAGCTTCCAAGGATGCTCCGTGCCTGAATCAGAGCTCAAATACTCCCTTAATTATCACCATCCTTCGTTTCATTAACCTCAGTGCCAGGGCAGCCTGTCCGGCTGGAGTTGGCCCATAAACCCAGCCCTAAATTGAGGGTGTTGAATGGTTTGTGTTGTGTTTTTGCATATTGCAGTCTCCCTTTCCCCCCAAATCCAGCCCTCCCTGATGCTGGGGGGGGGTTGCTAATTGAGGGGCACTTCATGCAGGGCTGAGAAATAAGAAAATTTCACCTCAGTATCTCAAACAGCTGCAGAGGTGCCGTGGAGTCAGCCCAGCTCCATCCAAGAGCTGCGTAGCTGAAACAGTAGTGCTGAACCCCAGCTAATTAGTTCTGCTAAGAAAGAGGAAAATTAGCAGGGGCTCATTACTGCGGTAAATTGCTCCGTGGACTGAAGCCTGTAGCTGGCGCAGGGCAGAGCCCAGCAATTGCGCTGCTTTGCAGAAGTCTCTGCGGGCAGTTTTGCTTGAGAATTAGGGAAAACTCAAAAGAAGTGCCATTGCCTCGTTACAGGGGAGCGGCGATGGGGTCTGCAGGACTCCTCCTGTCTTCCCCTCCTTGTTCCCACCCTGCTTCAGTTCATCCCATGTCAGGTCACAGGGGAAATGGTTGTGATGAGCTGGTCGGTCCTCTGCCCTACTCTCCATAGGGAAAATGAAACTTTCTGTGCAAACACAGGTCCAAGCAGTAATTCAGGGACCTGCTGCAGAAAAAACCCTCCTTTGCCAATTAATCTTTCTTTGCAGCGGGACAGGCTTCGGGATGTGTTTTATCTCCCTTCCAGCGGCAGAGCTCTGTGTGTGGAGCTGCTGGGCAGCAATCCCGTACCAGTGTTTACTGGATGCCCGTTCATCCCAGATGCAGGACACCCTCGGGGGCCAAATTTTTCCATGGGTTAAATCCCAGCAGAGCCAGTGATGCCAGGAGTGCAGAGCAGAGGATTGGAGGGAAAGAAGTGAAGCAGGAGTGCCTGGGGCAGCCTGGATGGGAGGGACATTTAAATCTTTAGGGTCAAAAGGGTGTTTGAAGTCACCTTGATTGAATGCAAAGGCAGAACTTTCCCAAGGGTGTCCAGGGTGTAGCTGAAATCTCTTGAGATGAGTGAATTGTGTAACTGTCCTGTTTCTTGGAGACAATGACGTTATTCCGGGCACGTCTCCCCGTGCCTGTCTGGACCATAGCCCTGCTTTGCCTCCAGGAATATTCCTCTTAACAGCAGGTTTTTGCTAGAGCTGACATCTCAGCCCCAGCACAAGCCAAATCATCGGCTCCTTTGGGTGGTTTTCACATTTCCCTTGGCCACAGATCTTCTTTGCCTGGGTGCAGGATGTGACCCTTGTTGATGTCAGGGAGATTTGGGGGGGAAAAAAAAAATCTCCAAAGGTTTTGTCCACAAACACCATCACCCTGTGGTCGAAGCCATCCCACAGCTGGGTTTGGAGGGGAGATGGGCACAGGCTGAGGCTGAATTTAGGTGCCAGGAATATTGATTTATTGCCTTTTTCTTAGTAAATCTCCAGCTACCTCACCAGGGGTAGGTAAATATAAGCACTGTAATCTATAGAGGTGCAGAAGGGGGGTATATAAAATGATAACCCAACCCTGAAGGGCCTGATCAAAGGTCTGGATAATGTTGTGTCCTGTTTCCATCGCAGATGGCTGGATATAGGATGCTCCAAGCCGGCAGGTCTCGTGCTCTCCTGCGAGATGGGGTGGTTTAATATGCTCATTAACGTCACGGGGGGAGAAATAGCTCAGAGGACAGAAAAGGATGCTGGTGGGAGGGAATTGAGGTGACCAGGTCCCTCAAGAGCAAAGGAGTGGAGGAATTCAGGCTGAAGCACACGGGTAGAAATGTGCCCACCCCCTCCTCTGCTTTCCCCAAATGTGGAGGCCTGGGAGGAGATGGAAGAGGAAAAGGAGGAGGAAGGTGGGAAGGTCGCCTGGGTGAAGGTAGAGGTGGGACCCAGCCCCATGTGAGGCCATCCAACAGGGATGAAACCACCCTGGAACACCCAAGGTGAGGATGCCTATGAGCACAGCAAGCTCTGGAAAAGAAAGACAAATGTTTATAGGACAAAAAAAAAAAAAAAAAAAAAAAAAAAATCCCAGTTATTTCAGTGAATCGTGCCAACTTGCCCTGTGACACCCAGGGCATTTATTTATTTATTTATTATGGAGGTTATAAGCCCAGCAGCCCTGGGGTCCGAGCCAGAGGCTGGCCAGCAGCCAGGCGTGAGGAAGGGGCACATCCCCTCTCTCCCTCGCTCCCACTGATGCCCTCGGTGGGGTTATGCTGGCTGTGCCTGCTGCTGCCACCAGCCCCAGCCACCCTGGGGGGGACACGGAGATGTCCCACATGGCGGTGGCACCGTGGCCATCCCCTCTTGGAAAGGAGCTCGCTGTACCCACGGCCACAGGCAAGAGGTAGGTGGGCAATGGGGGATGCTCCAACCCTTGGGCTTTTCCCTCCTCTTTTTAATACCTTTACTGTACATTAATAATAAAAAGAGCCCTACTGCCTGCTGTTAATCTCTCTCCTGGTGCCAGTGGCATGCGAGTCCCTGTCCCCCCTTTCTGCCTCCCTCCCGGGGACCAGCTCAGACCTCGCCACATCATGGACAAGACTTGTCCTCGCTGGACCATCCGGAGCATTATTGGGGATTAAAGGGGGCATCCGCCAGAAGGGCACGTCCCCCCCCCGGCTCACTCACCGATGAGTGGGCAGGGGCAGGAGGTGGGTGGCCGGGTCCCCTTTCCCCAGGCGAGCAGGGCATGGGGACAGGGTGTCCCCTGCAGCCCGCCAGCCCCCTTTCCCAATGCACCCCCAGCTCTTTTTAGGGTCCCCAGGGCGATGGCAGGGCCGAGGCTCCGAACTGCGCCGGATCCTGCCGCCGTGCCTGCCAAAGCCCATCCCCGGCGTGCTGGGCTGCCAGTTATACAGTGAATCACATAGAGAAGAGCCTTTTAAATGACATTGCCTGCGTTATCCCAAAGGGACCTTTCAAGGATACGGCTGGACTTTTTTTTTTTTTCATCTCTGCTTTCCCTACACATCTCTATGTGTGTTTAATAACTCTCTTCCCAGATGCAGAGAGCGTTGGCACTTCCATGCCCTGTGAGGGTAAGTCCCTGTAGGTGATGGCGTGGGGGGGGCTATGGGAGGAATCGGCTCCTTTCTCATCCCAGTACAAGGGTGATGGGGAGGGGATGGGGAGGGAGAGAGGCTCAGCGTCTCTCATCTTCTGGAAAAACCTTGGAAACAGCCATTGTTCACCCCAGGAGTGCGAGGGGTGGCTGGGGGTGAAAGGACAGCGGGTGGGAAGCAGAAGGGAATTGCAGACAGGGAGGTTTCGATGGTTGCAGAGGGGCTGGTGGAAACCACGGCCCCGATTTACTGCGATGTGATGGGCAAATCACAAACTCCCCCCAAATGACCTTTCTCTTTCGCTGTCTCTCTCCCTCGCTTGTTTTTTTTTATTATTATTATTATTTTCCCCAGCCAGGGATTTCAGCTGAAGGGTATTAGTTAATCAGATTCTGAGAAGCAGATGTTAGGTGATTTAGGGGGAAAAAATGAGGCAACTTTCTAGTTCAAGCCTCCGCTGGAGCCCGGAGTGTGCATTGCAAAGCTCTGCGAGGATGTTTTGTGGCTTCGGGCAGCACGATTCATTTTAGTCTAACTTTAAAATGAAACAGATGGGGTGGTCTGGGGGCTTGGGGACAGGTGGGACCTACCTGTGGTAACGGGGACAGGCAGTCATCAGCATATTTTGGGGCTTTGAAGGCAAGAAAAGGAAAGTCAAAGCCTTGCATCCCTTGGGCAGCTGCCACGAGGGCTTGAAATGGAGCTAAAATGCACCTTTCCGTGTCCCAGCAGGGAGGATGAGCACATCTTTCCATTCTCAATCATGACCATGACATACAAATTGTCCCTTCACAGCTCTGTGCCTCAGTTTCTCCATGAGGGGTGCTGCCGGGGGGCTCAGTTCAATGTCTATGGAGGCTCTGGAGCAAAGCCAGATTTCAAGATATCATGGTTTCTTCCGTGACCAAAAGTCTTGGGTTAAAGCCATCCTATGGCTGGGGGATTTTCTTGCCCGCGGTGCCAGCGTGCAGTATTAAGAGTTAAGGACACTTAATGCTTAAAATACTGAGATCATCTCACGGTGCTGACTTAGGATGCAATTTCATGGTCAGCTTTAGCTGCTCTAATTTTGCTCCATTGTCAAGAGAAGCTCCCAGGCACGTGGTCCCCTTTGGGCTCTCCCACCAGGACAGAGCTGTGGTGGAGCGTGTGGTGGGGCAGTTCGGCTCACCCATCCAGCTGAACACTAAACACTCCTGATGTCCTGATGCAAAATGATTGTCTTTATTTTTCTTTTTTTCTGTTTTAAAAATCATCTTTGGCAGTTAATACTAAGAAAAAAAAAAAAAAAAGTGTACACAAGAGGGGAAAGATATGTGCTGCTTTTTGTGTTTTCTTTAATGCTTGTTTTTTCTTTGAAATATTCAAAGGAGTTTTGTTTGGGCTGGGCTTATGGCAGTAGCCCTTTGCCTGCCTCCTGATGGTACGTGGGCACTGAAATGTGGGTTATCTGCAGCAGGTTTCAGAGGGCAAAACTGCACTGCTACTGCTTCCTCCAGGCATAATTTCTGCCCCATTGCCCTGAATGCTCCTCTCTAAATGTCCCCAAGTGGGAAAACTAGCCCAAAACCAGCCAGAAGCAGCTTTATAGAGATGGATACCTAAGAAAAACCATGCTCCATGGCTTTTTTTTTGAGCAAAGAAACATGATCTTAAAGTAGCTTACGATAAATTGTGGGATTTGTCCCCAAATCCAGAATCACATGACTCCAGTGAAGAAAGAGCAAGGTTGAGCCCTCGTCTGGGATATAGCTGCTGGCTTCTGTATGAAGTTTTGCTTTTGGGGTTGTAATGCTGAGAGCAGAAGAGGGAGGATTTGTAGCAAGCCATGATGTTAATGTCTACTTCTGCAACAGTTTTGGGTTTCTAGCTTGTCCTACCCACCTTCACCAGCAGTGCATCAGCATGGATGGATGAGTCTGATTTGGGCGAAAAAGGGAAAGAAAAACTTCAGAGCCCCAAATGACATCAGTTAAATAGAGGGGTTGAGGCACCATGTGCAGCTTGAACCCCGTGGACAGGCTGGTCCCTTCCCAGCACGTCGCTGCACAAAGCAAAGCCGGTGGTGCAGAGCATCCTCACTGCAGGACCAGCCCCAGCGCCGCTGCGACTCCATGCAGACGTGGCCTAAATTGCATTGCTATTCTTGGAAGTTGAGGGCATTTGGGTTTTTTTCACTCCCTCTCTCCGAACTTCACTGGGTAAGAAAGCCAGCGTGCCCTTGGTGATTAGAGGTCACGCAGAGCAGCTCTGTGTGTCCTCCTGTGGCTTCTCATGTCTGGAAAACTTATTTGCAGGGGAAAGATCTGGAGGGAAAATAAATAAGGGGGTTGAATTTACTTGGAAAGTGCATTTTGGGGCTAATATTCCTAGAACCATTCCCTGTTAACCTCTAATTTCTGTTCGTGCTTCTCCCTGAGGCAGGACAGGTAATTTCCCAGCTCCATAACGTGGCCTGGTCCCTGGGCTCCTCTTTGACTCTGCCTTTGAGTTCAGTACAACAGCAGCAGCATGTTGGGAAGATGAGCACCCAGAAGTATTTTGGGGACGTGATGTCCATTGCCGAGTGCCTGACAGAGCTGGATTGGGAAAAAATCCACCCCTGGCCTGAAAGATACTCTCCAAGTGACTTGAATGTTTAGTCTTCATCTTCTTACTGTGGCTGGGAATATCAGGTCAACCACGAAGGAGGTCTAGGAGAGCTCTGGAGGACATCACCTCACCCACTGCCCATGCCAAAGTCTGGATCAAGACAAGGGGTCCCAGTTTGTACCCCTCTTCGTGCAGAGCAGCAAAGGGGTTCTCCACGGCTGGTGGACATGTCCTCCTTCTTCTTTCCTGCTTTCCTCATGGACTGCACTCCCCAAATCCCAGTGTGGTCCCTAGTTTGGGAATTGCTTTCGGAACTCCGCTTGACCCAGCTGCAACATGCCCAGCAGCTCCTGGAGTTTGACCCGATGCCTCTCCCAGCTGGAGCAGAGGCTGCTGCTAACCAGGACACCCATGTTTAATACCTCCAAACCCTGCTCCAAACTCTGGACACACACCTGGAAATATCTGAAATTGATCCCTTGCTCTGGGGGGCTGGGATTGCTGGGGAATGGCTGGGTGGGACACCTGGGTTCACCCCCATCCTCTGCTACTGCCTGACTTTTTATCCTTGAGTGTTGTAAAAGGTATTGGGAAATTTAATGATGATAATGAAGCCATGACAAAAGGGCTTGTGGGATCTGGAGATGAACGACTTGCTGGAAGTATAAGGCTTTTACCAGTCAATGAAATAAATGTTTCCATTAAAAAAAATAAAGGGTTTTCTGACTTCAGGTTTGTTCTACTCTTTTCAGTTGAGCCAAGGGATATATATGCATAATTCAGCTCTGTCTCCCTGTCTGTTCACTTGCAGATCCTCATAGCGTGGGAAAGACACAAGCTGCCGGCATCCGACCCGGGGATTTATGCTGCTAATCTGATTAGTGTATGATGGACGTGTCCAGTTGGAAGGAGATGGAGGTGGCACTAGTCAGTTTTGACAACGCTGATCAGATCGTGGAGGATCCCTGTTATTCAAATGACCTCAGCCCCGCTGGCCAGTCACGGAAAGGCCATCCCAGCTGCGCCAACCTCCTCTCCAACTTGAGAATCCTCATCAACAGCGAAAACGCCAACAATGAGACCATTTTCTCCAGGTTCTCCGCCGAGTTCAGTGAGCACCTGGTGGGGGAGAGGGTGGGCATGGATGAGGGGGACCAACGAGTCATCATCAACATCGCTGGGCTGAGGTTTGAGACACGGCTCAAGACCCTTAACCAGTTCCCTGAGACCTTGCTTGGAGACCCAGAAAAGAGGATGCGGTACTTCGACTCCATGAGGAATGAATATTTCTTTGATAGGAACAGGCCCAGTTTTGATGGGATCCTGTACTATTACCAGTCTGGTGGGAAAATACGACGCCCGGCCAACGTTCCCATCGACGTCTTTGCTGATGAAATCACCTTCTACGAGCTGGGTGATGAAGCCATGGACCAGTTCAGGGAGGATGAAGGGTTCATCAAGGACCCCGAGACCCTTTTACCAACCAATGACTTTCACAGGCAATTCTGGTTGCTCTTCGAGTACCCTGAAAGCTCCAGTGCAGCCAGGGGTGTAGCTTTGGTCTCTGTCCTGGTCATCGTCATTTCCATCATCATCTTCTGCATGGAGACCTTGCCAGAGTTCAGGGAGGAAAGAGAGTATAAGTCCACCCAGGAGCTTTCTAAGAATCTGACAGACACCTTTCTGGCCCACAGTACCTTTACAGACCCTTTCTTCGTCATAGAGACTGCCTGCATCATCTGGTTCTCCTTTGAGCTGTTTGTCCGGTTCATTGTGTGCCCCAGCAAGACCGAGTTCTTCAGGAACATCATGAACATTATCGACATTGTGTCCATCATCCCCTACTTTGTGACACTCACCACCGAGCTGATCCAGCAAAGCGAACTCAACGGGCAGCAGAACATGTCCCTGGCCATCCTGCGGATCATCCGGCTGGTCAGGGTCTTCCGCATCTTCAAGCTCTCCCGGCACTCCAAGGGGCTGCAGATCCTGGGGCAGACCCTAAAGGCCAGCATGCGGGAGCTGGGCTTGCTCATCTTCTTCCTCTTCATCGGCGTCATCCTCTTCTCCAGTGCTGTCTACTTTGCAGAAGTGGATGAGCCACAGTCCCATTTCTCCAGCATCCCCGACGGCTTCTGGTGGGCTGTGGTCACGATGACGACCGTTGGCTACGGAGACATGTGTCCCACCACCTTGGGTGGGAAGATCGTGGGGACTCTGTGTGCTATTGCAGGGGTACTAACCATTGCCCTGCCCGTCCCCGTCATCGTCTCAAACTTCAACTATTTCTACCACAGGGAGACAGAGAATGAAGAGAAGCAAATTCTGCCTGGGGAGGTGGAGCGACTCCTCACCACCGTGGTGACAGGGAATGGCAGCATGGAGTCACTCAATAAGACCAATGGGGGTTATCCTCGAGACAAAGCCAAAAAATGATGGTCAAGGCCATGATGGGACTGGGCACTGTCAGGTGGGATTGGCTGGATAAGGTATAAAACATCTGCACGCTGTGATTTTTTTTTTTTTTAAACCAAATGTTCTGCTGCTTTTTTTTTTTTTTTTTCCTAGATATTTTTCAATCTCTGATTGCCTGTGGCTATTCAAATAAATACCATCTTTCTTATCTCTCTTCCTGGTCCATCAGTCTGTTTTTTATTATTTGATGCTCATCTGTTTGTCATTTATCTTCTTTGTCCATGGCATCAGAGTGGAGTTCCCCATATACAGAAATTTCCCCCATTTACTGGAGAGGAAAAAAGAGCAAAATGATGTGAAATGCTTTTCTCAGCAGTACCCAGCTGTCCAGGGATGAAGATGGGTCCAGCTCCCTACTTTTCTTAATCCATTTAAAATAATTCCTCCCCACCCACTGCTCAGGATCTGGGGCTGACCAATTCCCAGATTTGCTCTGGCTGAAAAATAAGCTGGCAAGAAAAATGTAAAAGTTATATTTCTAGATGGATGAGTTCCCTGGTCCGCCTGCCTAAACAATTTGGTTGGCACAGCAGGGTGGGCAGTGATGGATGGGACCAAGCCACCAGGTGAGGGGATTAGGAGGAGAGGGATGGTGACTGGTCGCGGTGACACGGCCACCAAAAAAGGTCCAGGACACTGTGGTCCACTGGGGTTTCTGGTGGAAAACTGTGTTCTGAGAGAGGGAAGGGGATTTCTCCTACAACAAATGCTTGACTCGAGGGTTATCTGGTGTACAAATGCCCCTGAGGACAAGCCATGGTGACCTTGTAGCTTTTATTGTCCTTTACGTTGCTGCAAATGGGGCACAGAGTATCGAGGGCTGACACTTCCCAACAGCCTGTCTTCACATTGTAAAAAGGCACTTCTGGTTTTCTAAAACATGCAAATTTCCATAGGCAATTTTGATGGGAGAAACCAGCAACAGATCATTTTGCCATTCTTTCTAATGCCAGCAGGTTTTCTTCCGACAAAAACATTTTGTTCCGACTTCACTGTTTCACTTGGCTTTTTTTGATGTTTCTGCCTACATTAAAATCACAGTTTTTCATACAGTGTCTACACATCCGCTTTTATATCCCACATCTGTTATACTTGATGTCTCATCTCCTAAAGGTTCGACACGATCATTACGCAACGTGCCAGCATCTCTGGTTTGCGATTTCATTCAGAAGGAGCTGTGAAAGATGGAATTTTTTTTTTTTTTTTTTTTTTTTTTAAATTCCTGGTCTGGTGGAAAATGTGAGTTTGGGCTTGCTGGGATTTTCCCTGTGGCAGAAATCCTGAAAGCCTGGTCTGGGGCAGGGCGGGGTGTGTTATTTTGATTTTGGGGTCTTTTTGTGGACTGTCTTTCTGCAATGAGGTCTTTCAAAGCCCAGGGAGTTGGATCCGGGACATGCCCAGTACAGCTCCTTCAGGACAGTTTTTTCCCACTGGGACAAATCTCCATTTTTGCCTGCTCTCCCTAGTTTCATCCCATCCCTTCACCATCTTCTTCCTCACCCCATCCCTTGCAACCCCGAGACTGTCATCCCGGACAGGAGGAGGAGCTGTGAGAGATATTTAATTTCCTTCCCACCATGTTCAAGTTCTCATCACATGTGGGGTGGCACAGCTGGGCACAGCTGGAGACCCCAGCTCCTCCCCATTCACCCCTCAATTCTCTCCAGCAGCTATTTTTATTTTACAGCAGGTTCTTTCGCCTTTTTGTGTAGAAATCTTAAACTTTTTACATTCTTTCATTTTTTAACATGCTCCTCCCCAAACTTCACTCTCAGCTTGTCAAAGCTGAAGCACTTTTGGTGTTTATTCCTTGGAAGTCACCATGAGAAACCCTGGCGAAAAGATTTGGGTTGGAAAATATTCAGACTTCTTGCTAAGAGCACATCTTCACTGCTCCTGCTCCCTTAGCAAACAGGGACCGAAATAGTGCTGGGGTGGACGGATGGATGGATGGATGGATGGATGGATGGATGGATGGATGGATGGATGGATGGATGGATGGATGGATGGATGGAGGGATGGGTGGATGGATGGAGGGATGGATGGATGGATGGATGGATGGATGGATGGATGGATGGATGGATGGATGGATGGATGGATGGATGGATGGATGGATGGATGAATGGATGGATGGATGGATGGATGGATGGATGGATGGATGGATGGATGGATGGATGGATGGATGGAGGGATGGGTGGATGGATGGATGGATGGATGGAAGGTTGGATGGATGGATGGAAGGAAGGATGAACAACCTGATTCTTATTAACTTGTACACTTTATTCTCAAATAAAAGAATAGATGCTTCGAAGTCTGGCATGCAGAAAATCTTATTTATTCGGACTTAACTTTTTGTTCTTGGCTTTGTGCTGCTCCATGGGAGCTGGTCCCCAGCTAGGAATTGGGGGGGGGGGGGGGAGGGGGAGGTTGAGACATGGGACATGACAGATCTCCAGATCTGTGAGCTGAGGACAAACTCTGCAAGGGTTTCCCCAGCACTTGAGGTGTTGTGGGAGGCCAGGTCTGAGGGTGATCCCTGGTTTATGCTATGAGGATGTGGTCAGAGGCATTAAACCTCTCCAGACACATTAGCTTATTTCCAATTTATCCTAAAGTGAAGAGGAGGAAAACCAGGCTGTAATTACACAGTGTCAACACCCAGCTGGTGCTTGATAAAAACCTTCCATAAAACCCATTTTCGCCCACAATTTGCAGTTTAGTACCTTCCCAAATGCAGGCCCAAATCTCAATGAAATCCATAAAAGGCTCTTATTAAGTGTACTATTCTTGAGACAAGCCCTAATGAGCCAATCTGTCACGTCGTCTAGCACATAGGCTGAATTCCCACTTGAAATTTTGTACTGCCACAGGAAAAAAAAAAAAAAAAAAAACAAACCCCCAAAACCAATATGAAGACAAGAAACCTCTTTGCTTTATCAGAAAGACGTCCCAGCTGCTTTTTATCCCTGGAGCAAGTTGGGACCTGTGGCCACATGTGAAATATTTCTCAGCTAGAATTGTTTCCCTCCTCCTTTGGGCTGAAATTTCCAAGCAAGCCCTGGAACATCCTTTTGCCACCAGGCAGCTATTTCTGCATGTCCCCAAGGCACAGGAGTACGGTTTTGGCACCACAGCCACGAGATGGCACTCCAGGATAGACATTTCCTTGGACGCAGACTGTCCCGACATGTGTTTCCCCCTCTCTAATTCATGCTTGGAAGCTTTTCAGCTAATTTAGTTTTTTATTGCCTGTGCAACCGCAGCTGTGGGAAGGGATGCTTTGGCCATGGGGGATGCTCTCATGGAGGAAGCTCATTGCAGGGTGGCACTTGCCGGGGACTCTCAGCACTGGCGCAGAATAACCGTGCCAGGAGGGTTTAGGAGCTGCCTCCTGGCACAGCATTTGGGCTGCTGGTCCTGGCCAGGACAAGGACACGGCTTCCCTCTGCCATCCCACGCACCGAGAGCACAGCTACAGCCCCTGGGTGCTCTTGCTGGCTCTTGTCCATCCTGGCAGGGGCTGGTCCATGGGTCGCTGATGGTAAAGTCCCACCTGCCCAAAAATGCAGGCTTGGGTCCCTCTTGTGCTTGGGCACAAGAGATTCCCACACGCTGGGGCTGACTGAGCCAGGGCTGTGTGAGCTCAGAGGTGGGGAGGGGGATAAATCATATATCCACCATCCCACATCATATACTCTTTTCTAGTCAGCTTGAAGAGAGGACAACTTTTGCACAGTGAGAGGAGAGAAAAATTAATTTCCAAACTCAATTGCCTGGATCTCTCCCTTCACATTGCTGTTCCAATCAGATAAGCAATTTCTGGGCCCCATCAGTGATGGAGCCTCAGTTATCAATAAATAATGCAACTAGCCCCTTATGCCCCAGCACAGTAGAAATGAAGAAGCAGCAGGGACTCTTGGATTTCTTTCCCAGCCGCCTGCTGAGTGTTTTCACTGCAGCTGCTCGGGAGGAAAGAGGCAGCCTCCATTTTTAATAGGATTTTATATGGATGGAGGTAATTTCCTTTTCAAAAATGGGAACTGTGACTTTAAAAGAATGAAACAAAATCAGAGAAGAAATCATCTTGATCATTGCGAGGGAAAATGATCATAAAATAAATATATTAGGTTTTGGTGGGGTTTTTGCACAGTACTAAAGACTATAACTGAGGACTAAGTGGTGTTTCCAGGCTCTTGGTGACCACCTCATAGAACAGACTGGTTCATTATTGGGAAAGGGGCATTTAATTGAGGTTCGTTATGGAGAAACTACTAAGTATAACTGGATTGATCTAAGCTATAGAAACTGAAATAAGGCATCACCTCTACACATGCACAGCTGTGCATGCACTTCTGTAAAAGCCTCATGATGGGAGGGCACACCCTGGATGAGAGCCAACACCTGCCCTGCTCCCTTGGGGGCTCCAAGGGAAATCTCCAGCCAAGCCACATCTTCCAGGGCCAGTCACTGCCCTGAGATGTCTTTGGGCTACTGGACACCACGGAGGGGACACGGGGGCAAACCGTGAGCCCAGGGACAGGGAGCCACCAGGTGAGCCACCGGTGGGACGTGATTGTGGGGCTGCAGGGATCTGCTCTGAGATGAACTGTGTCTGGGATGGTGAGTTCATCCTCCCTGGATAGAAATTTGAGTTTTCCAGAATCACCCACTTGATGTAAAGATAAAAGAGCCAGTCTTCACTTCCTAGGGGCCCACCCCTCAGACCCTGCAAGCTATGACTGCACCTCCCAAAGGCCTTAGTCTAGACTACGTGGACAAAATGGTCCTCAGACACCACAAAGCATCAAGTATATGACAGCTCCCTCCTAATTACTGCCATTTTATCACAAATAAGTGTGCAGCAATCAACTCTGAACCATCAATGCTTTATTTGTGTGTGAGCAAGAGATTCCTTCAGTATCTCCTGCTACACCAAAAAAACATGGTTGTGATCTGGTTGCATGATGAAACCACAGGACCGCTGGCATCGTGGTGGATCTAAATAGCCTTGGCCAGTCCTATACGGTTGTTGGCCCGGTCAAAGATGCTGTAGTACACCCTGATGAAGACGTCTCCTGAGATCCAGAGGTCCCCAGAGGTGTACTGGAAGCTACTGATGCAAGGGCCTTGGTTGTTCTGCATTTGAGCAAGAAAAGGCAAATGGGGAAAATGTGGGCTAGTATTTTTTCTTGCATTTCCCTGGAGGCCCATGGCCAACCATCCCCTGTCTCCCATAGGAATCGGAGGAGCCAAGGCAACCAGAGCCATTGGAGAAAGCAAAAGTACATTGAGAGAGGGTCCTGAAACCAGGACCACCTGATTCCCCCCTTACCTGCTCAGTGTAAGCCAGGGCAGACACAGGATACTGAACCCCATCAATGACAAAGATGACATCGGGCATAGCAGAAATGGAGCTGCAGTTCACATGGTACTGCAGAGAGCAGAGGGAAGAGGCTCTGAGGTGGGAAACATGTTCACAGGGCAAGGAGTGAAGGGGGTTTGCTTTCACCAGTATAAACTAGAAACTAGGAGCGTGTCGTGGTGATCTCTGTGGGAGGTATCAGAGGAGCAAGGCTGGTTTGCCATGAGCAGAGGTGCGGTTTCCCTGTGCGTGGAAGCAGGCTTGGCGCTGGGCTTGGCAGTGCCAGGCTGCCTCCAGGGAAAGCAGAACAATCTGTGGGTGCTCTTACCTCTCCGTATGTGTCCTGCCTGGCCCCGACTGCCCGCTGGATGTTACTGATGTCAGAGGGTGGCCCGGCCACGAGGGAAGTGCCAGTGTCAACGATGGCTTGGCAGCCACCACGGCATGCAATCTCCTGGCTGTCCACGATGATGCTGGGGGCCAGATAAAGCACGAGGCTGTTAAATAACCAGCTGGATCTTAGCGATGTTTTCAAACTTCTTTTATAAGAGTTAAAGCTGTGTAACTCTTGAGCCTTTTGCTTTTTGGAATTTGCAATGCCAGCTGGTATCACAGCCCCTGTTGCACACATGGGCACTGAAGCTCTGAACACAACCCAGCAGTTGGGACCCAACCGAGCCCAAAAAAGTGGGTTTTGGACCATAATTTTGCTCTACTCATCACCAGAGACATCCCCAAGAGCACAGGCTTTGTACAGAGAAGAACTAGGCTGTGTCCAAAGGCACAAAGCATCCCCATTTTGGGTGGCAATTAGCAAAGTACTATGGAGTTTGGCCCTTTAACATTCTGCATCCCACCAGCCATGGGGTGTTAGATGCCAGTGCAAAGCCTCTGATGCTGATGGGTCCAAGGTTTCTTTAGAAATGCTGGTTAGAAATGAGTATAGACCAGCAGAGCTGTTTTGTTACCCGTCCATGGAGAGCTGCCAGTAACCCTGGTAAGAGATGGAGATCCAGTTGATGGAGCCGGTGAAATAAGACTCATCGATTCCCCCAAAGATGACCACATTCCCTGTTGTCTCGCTGGATGATGCAGAAAATAAAGACAGTGGAGGGTTTGCCACATGGCTTCAGTGCAGGTAGCTTAAAACAGCAGGGATGTGTGTCCCACGGGTTGAGATGCTGCTCGCGATGCCGAAGTCACATCTGCTCCCCTCCTTGTTATAGAGCATCAGCGAGGCAGTGGCACAACAGCAGTGTGTGCCGGGTCCTTTGGACCCAGAAAAAGGGAAAAAGGGAGCATGTGGCTGGAAACTAGAGAGGTTTCCCTGCAAGCCATAAGCTGCCCAGTGAGGCTGGTGACCATCTGCTATGAGCCCCCCAGCCTTTGCATGTCATGACACATAGACAACAGCCGGATGGCAGCAGTGACGGCAGAGGAACTGGAGCCACCAGCACATGCAATGATCTGCACCTGCTGCCTTCCCCAGCCCCACATGGCTTACCAGGACAGATAGACCGAGAAGACATTCTCCTCCAGCAAGCTCTCATTCACCAAGTTATCAAACACCGGTGTGATCCCATCAGCAGCCAGATTTGGGTAGCCCAAGCCCAGGATCCCATCAAATTTGACATGGACAAAGAATTGGCTGGGCTCGGTGGTGCTCAAGCCGAAGAGCTGGTTGGTGTCCACTAGAGATGCAACCTAGGGACAAGGAGGATGCTGTAAAATATGGATCAGGCACTGCAATATCAATGTTAATCAGGTGGAGAAGGCAAAAGGACCCCCACTGGAAATGCCATCATGACACTCACTGTGATGGTGTCGGAGCCCACAGTGCCCTCCATGGCACCAGTGCCGTACTGAATAGACAAGTTCTGCCCTGTTCTTCTGTAGGTGGAGGACTGTGATGGGTTAAACATCTGATGGTTTTCTAGAAGGTAAGTGAGAAAATCAGAAATGAAGACTTTCAGCAAGGCTGAGCCGTAAGGGAAGCGTGGGAGGAGGAACCCTGCTGAATTGCTGTTTAGACCTGCCATTTATTATCCTGCTTTCAGGAACAATTTAGCTGTGAGCATTTTCTGTATGTCCCTGCCCCTCCTCCAGCAAACAGGGATCTGCAGGAAAACCTATCACCCTCTTTGGACAGATGGAGAAACTGAGGCACTGAGCACTAGGCACATCACCCTCTGGAGTACCGCACCGAGTATGTCCTACACCCCAAATACTCATCCCTCTAGTGCATTTCACAGGTGCTAGGGACCCAGCACCATGGGGTCTGCTCGTTGCACTGGATAGGTGGCCCCTGGTCCCCTGGCAATGTCACCCCAATCTTTAGGCTTGATCATGCAGTGATAAACCCAGGACGTGCTGCTGGACCCAGCTCTGCCAAAACGGGGAGCCCTGCCTGCCCCTACTTACGGCAAGCCAGGCTGGTGCAGGAGATGGAGGGAACCCAGAGGTTGGAGGAGCCGGTGTCGAAGACCACGGTGAAATCCTGCGGCGGGGTGCCGATGGAGATGGTCCCGTAGTACTCCATCTGTGGGGCAGCAGGACCAAGGGATCCCTTTAAGGCATGAAACCAAACCTGGCGCTTCCCCAGGCTTGCAACCTTCGTGGTCCCCTTCTTCATGGAGACACCCTGCACCTCACAGAGCTGCTGGGGGGACATTTCTGTGTCCTGGCTCTGTCCGGGGCCACCAGCATGGGCAAGAAGGCACAAAGGATGTGAGCTGAAGGCTTTGGGGTAAAATGATTCAGGTTTGTTCCATGCACAGGACAGACATGGGGATGGGCGTCCCATGAACCTCCCCAGGGTTACTCTGCTGGGGATCAAAGCCAATACTCACGTCCAGGGTGTTTAGCAGGGGCTCAGTGGCCACTTTGGTCCCGTTGGGAAAAGCATGTGGGAATTTGGTGCCGATGTCGTAGCGGTGACTCTGGAAGAAGTGGTGCAGCAAACCCTTCTCCCTGAGGACTTCTCTCAGCTTCTCCCCCCTTTCCAAGGGCAGCCTGGCACAAGCACCAAGGAAAAAAATAAAGTAGCCAGGATTTTGCTGCCTGCAGCTCCTGCAAGCAGCATTTGACACTTTCAATATTTGTGCTGATCTGACAGCAGAAGCACAGCGGACTCCCCTAAAACACCGAGTTTTAGGGGATTTCTGCAAAACCCCGATTTCTGCAAAACCCCAAAGCACCTCTAGAAACCAGACACCTCCCCGTCCCACCCCCTTCCCGGGATCCCCCATCTCCCCTTCACCCCTGCAGCAGCTTTCCCAGACCTCAGCTCCGCTTCTCAAAGCCATTAAAAGGCTCTGAGTGCTCATTTTCCCCCTTCACCTTGACTCAGGTGGCCCGAGAGAGCGATGCTGCGGTGACTTACTTGGGGACGCCCTGGGAGAGGGCAGAGGCAGCGCAGAGAAGCACGAGGAGCCGCATCGTGCCGGGGCTGCCAGGGCAAACGCCCGGTGGTCTATAAAGCCCCCACGCACCCCACCTGCGGTACCAAGAGCAAGCAACCTGGGCCACCACTGCCCCGTCCCCTCCGGCGGGCACCCAGCCAAGGCAGGTGACACCCAGGGACCGACAGACACGGCAAACATCGGCTAACATCAATACATCACCTGGCAAGGTGGGGGGACGGTCACCCTAATACAGCCCCTGTGCTCCCCCTCTACCCCTCCCTCCAAACTCTCATCCTTTAGCACGCCAAATCCTTCACCACAGCCGGGCACTGCCTGTTTGTGGGCATCATTTTGGCTTTTCGTTTTGACATCCAAAGCCTTTTTGACATCCAAAGCGTTTTGACATCCAAAGCAGTGGAACACCCCCACGCCCCCATCCTTTATGGGCGTTTCTTCCCCAGTTGGGGTGGGGAAGGGGTTCCCGTGGGGTGCCGACGCGCGTGTGCACCCCAGGGGAGGTGGGCGCGTGGGCTATCCCCACATTTTGACACTCCGGTGCCCGCTGTTATCTGCAAAAAACAATTAGTACGGTGGGATGCAAACAGGCTGCGGGAGAGGTGACCCTGTGGCACGCTCACCCCTCTCAGAGTGGTTTGCCCAGAGATACGGGGACCATTAAAACCAGATTAAAACTCCTAACGAGTGCCTCGGTATCGCCTGCAGCGATAATGGCTCCAGGCAGCGCGCAAAGAGGAGAGCGCGAAGGACGTGGGGCGATGCTGAGCGAGGCAGGATGAGGATCCTGGTGCCCGCTCAGTGCTGCTTTTATTTAAGCACCATGTCCCAAGCCACTACATCCCCTCCGGACCCCTGAAATTTGGTGGCAGCTGCTGGTGTCTCGGCAGGACATTGGATTTCTCTGATGACGGTGTGGAAAAGCCGACAGACCCTTTTTTTTTTTGTCTTTATTTTTCGAATTTCTGGTCAGTTGTCACTATCTAGGAAGGTTGCTGTGGGCAGAGCCACTCCATCCCCGCGCTGCCGGGACGGTCCCCTCTGCGGCAGGGGGAGCGTGGGTTTCTGCAATGGGGCTGGCTCTTGTAATGGAGTAAAGCAGGAATAATTAATAATGATTTTTTCAGCAGAGGGAAGGGAAGCAGCTGCAACTGTCTGGTTGATTGGTGCAGGAGCAGGAAGGGGCTGGGGTTGGGCTATGGAGGCCAAAAAGGCAGCGAGGCGCATCCCAGTTGGGTCTCAGACATTGAGTTCAAAGTTCAAAGGAAGAAGTGCAGAAACCTGCTGGGACCAAAAACCTCACTCCAAGCTAAAAAAACAATATACATAGATTTTAAATAATAATAAAAATAATAAATTAATATAAATATAAAAGAACTAATATATAATAATACACAATAAAGGTATAATAATAATATTACTGTTATATTAGTATAGTGTATATTGTATATTAGATATATATATAGTGTGTGGTATAGCAATAAATAATAAAAATAAATATAAATTTTATATTATTATATATATATAATATAAATATATAAAGGTCACAAAGTCCAGTCTTAACCCTGTCAGTAGCTAAGCAGCTTCCCAAAGGCTGCTGCATCTGTTGGAGATGGGGGAACTGCAAGTTGCTGTAGAGAGAAATGTGGGGTGGGAGCGATAATTTATACCCGGTGCAAAAGTGGGGCTGTTTGATGTGTGTTTTAGAGGAGGGAATTGCACGCTGCTGGTTGGCAACCATACCACGCAGTTATTTCAGGTGTTGACTGTCCAGACCCGGGAGCATCACTGGGATGTGGCGCCGGGTTTGGGCCACCTCAGCCGGGTCCTGGCCAGGTCCCAGCCCGTGCTGGCTCGTGCAGCCGGGCACGGCTCACCCTGGAGCCAGAACATTAAACAGCGAGTGGGGAAATGCACGTGTAGGAGGACGAGAGGGGCACTTGGCACCGCGCCGTTGGGGGGAGAAGCAGCTCATGAGGACGCAAACAGCCCCCCCCCCCCATGCTCCTGATTACGAGGTTGTGTTGACTTTTCCCCCTGTCCCCATGGGAGGACGTGCAGCTTTTGCTTTGTTGATTGTGCTTTTCCCCCTGCATGGAGGTTTCCACCTCTACGGGGAAAAAAAAAAAAAAAAAAAAAAAAAAGGATTTGCTGGGTTTTGCTCCCCTAAATGCACTTTGAAAGCAGCTTAAAAGTGGTTTTTTTTTTCTGCTAAACTGCAGGTAAAACTATGCAAGGACACATCCCTGGCAAGAGCTTTCACTCAGCATCAAACACCAAATGTCAATTATTTCACCCGCCACGATAACACAGTGTCTGCCACAAGCATACATTTGGTGTTTTTAGAAAGAGAAACAGTTGCTGCTATAGCACCAAAACTCCCCAAACCCCACGAAAACACACCAAAACTCCCCAAACAGGGAGGGCCCAGAGCACAGGAAAGGGCCAGGGCTCCCAGCACCGAGCCCCAGGGGCTTTCCAGGAGCAGCTCGAAAATAAGCTTTGTGTTTAAGCACTGCTTCTGCTTGAAAGGAAACCAATCAGGGTGGGTGGGTTGCTGTAAATGCTGATTATTCTTTTTTATTACTTTTCTTTATTTGTTTTTATTTATTATTGCCAGGGGTTGCTGTAGGAAGCAGAAGGGAAGCTCAAGTGATACATGAATCTTCCACAATATGTTTTTAAGAGGGGAATTGAAAGCACATGTCTGAGATAAATTTTAGCGCATTTAATTCACTTCAACATCCCATTCTCCTCTCAAATTTGACTGACATAAAGAGAGGCTCCCAAACCTCATACGGGGCCTGAACCTCAGGCAGATGCTGAGGCTGAAAAACATTTTCCTACATCCCAAAACCCCACATCCAACACGTCACGACTCCAGCCAGATCTGCTTCAGCCTCTGCCAAACGCATTGCATGGCCTGAACTTTGGGGAAACCACTTCCTTAATCCCCCACAGCTACTGGATATCGATTTCTTTTAATTGCCAGCTAGATTAGACTGTCCATCACCAGCTTGAAGAGCAGCTTCCAGGAAAAAACAGGCTGATAAAACACAATCGGGCACTGTCACAATGGGAATTAATCATTACAGAAATGGTTTATCCAGTAGGAATTGCAGGGAAACTGCTCAGACTTCTCACAAAAGGAAGTTTCTGCCCCTCTGATTTTTGTTTTTCCTAGTGCATGACTGAAAAGTGTAAAAATAATTAAAGTCAGGACTCCACCACCATCTTCACCACAGGGCTCAGGCCTGCAGACTCTTTGGCAGATGAAATGATGCTGCTCAGCTTCACATCCCAAATTTTATGATGTGCCAAGATAAACACCATGGGAGGAAGCTCTTGGGTGCTGGGTGCTCAGTATCTACTTTCACTCTTCCCAAATTGCATCACCCTTGATTCTGACTGTATAAAATAAAGGAGGGAGGTGAACGCTAGCTGACAGCATCCATTACATGCAGACAACATCTTGTGGAAGGGATTTATGAGCCCACAGGCATTTGCCACACACACTGTCCTTCGATCCACTCCTCTGCAGTGGATGTTGGAGTCGGGTCCTGCTCCGCACTGGGACAGAACTTTGCTAAGCCACATGTTGGTGCAGCTTGGCCTAACTGTGCCTCAGTTTCCCCATATAACATATAGCTTATAACAACACTGTCTACCTTGGAAAAGCTCTTTTAAGGCTGCCCTGGTGCTATGTGGGCACCCAGCAGCCACGGGAGAGGGCAAGAAATGGGTTCTGGGGGCTTACGGATGGAAAACAGGGAGCATAATCCTAAAAATCAATGTTCTTGAAGTTGATGGAGCAGCGGTAGCGGCCGTTCAGGAACCTGGAGCATATGAGGTTGGGCAAACACGGGCAGGTGTGGTGCTGGCGCTTCCCGAAGAAAGGGACCTGTGGAGAGACACAGGAGAAATGCAGGAGAGATGTGGGCATCAGGGCTTTGCTGCAACCAAAAAATTATCAAATGGGATCAAAGGCCTGAGAAAATCTCTGGGCCTTCTCGGAGGTTTAATAGGGGTATGCCTGAAATTAATTTTTGATCTGTCTGAAGCCCTTCGCTCCTTCCGTGTGCGAGCAGAAGGCACAGCATCGTTAAATCTTGCCCCCACCATGCAAAATCAATATGAGAGCACGGAGTGGGCTGCTCCCCCCGGGGCCGGGACGCTGCTGCTAAATCCTCGCGGAGGAGGGACGGCAGCAGCGTTGCGCTTTGGGCTAATCTCAGCGCGCTGGGGTTTCTTATCAGACAGAAATCACGGCGCTGGGCAGCTCTGCAGCATTAACTCGGCTTCTCCTCGCTTGGCAGAGCATTTATGGCTCAATTTGGAGCAGCACGGTGTGCACTTTTCTAATAAATGAGTGGGCCAGGCGGCTCGGTCCCAGCTCCGAGTTGACAGCCGCAGCACCCATGGGGCATGCCGAGGTTTTAGGGTGGCGCGGACAGGCACGGAGTTGTTCAAAATACTTTAGAGGCTGAAAAACATTTTCCTACATCCCAAAACCCCACATCCAACACGTCACGACTCCAGCCAGATCTGCTTCAGCCTCTGCCAAACACATTGCATGGCCTGAACTTTGGGGAAACCACTTCCTTAATCCCCCACAGCTACTGGATATCGATTTCTTTTAATTGCCAGCTAGATTAGACTGTCCATCACCAGCTTGAAGAGCTGCTTCCAGGAAAAAACAGGCTGATAAAACACAATCGAGCACTGTCACAATGGGAATTAATCATTACAGAAATGGTTTATCCAGTAGGAATTGCAGGGAAACTGCTCAGACTTCTCACAAAAAGAAGTTTCTGCCCCTCTGATTTTTGTTCTTCCTAGTGCATTACTGAAAAGTGTAAAAATAATAACCAGCTGCACCACACCAGCTCGGGGACCACCATGATGGAGCCCAGAGCCTCCTCCCGAATCATAGTCATAGAATCATCGTTGGAAGGGACCTCAAGAATCGTCTGGTCCAACTTTTCTTGGCAAAATCACAGTCTAGACAAGATGACCCTGTCCAGCTGAAGCTTAAAAGTGTCCAAAGTTGGGGACACCCCAGAACCCCCCCCACACCCCTTCTCCATCCTAAGGCATTAATGGAGCTTTTCTCCCACGTGAGGAGCTCGGTGCCCTTTGCCTGGTCCTTGTCCCCCCACCTCCCAGCCCCACCGGGCATCCCCAAGCCGGTACCTTGTGACTGAAGGGGTGGCACTCGTCCCCCTCCTGCCCCAGGGGGGTGCACATCCGCAGCCCCCGCAGCCAGAGGCTGACGGCGCAGCAGGTCCCGCTGCCGCACTGCGGGTCCCGCTCGCAGGCCTGGGGAGAGGGATGATGGTGGGTTAGTGTGACTGGTCGGGAAAGCATCGCTACCCCTCCTCTGGGGGGGGCCAGTGGAGAAATCAGCCCACGCCAAGCTGCTGGGTGTAACCCCTTAATGGGGATTTAAGGGAAAGGGGATTGTTGTTCTTGGCTCTCCCGTTTTGGGTTAAGCTGGGGAGGTTTTGGGGCAGGGCGCGGGTTGGATGAGGGGCGCTGGGGTTTGCAGGGTGAAAGGGGAAATCCCTCGTGCACACCGTGATGGAAAAGTGCACGCCAGAGGAAAAGTTTACAGGTGCCCAACTTAAAAACAGCATCGGTGCTAAGTCAGAGCAGCAGCATCAGGGAAGAAACTCACTGTCCGGATCCTCCTGCCTGCACACACCTCGCCAGTCTGAGCCTATAAAACCCAATAAATAATGCAAAGGCCCAGTGCTTTTATTATTATTATTATTGTTAGGAGGGAGCAGAGTAACTCCAACAACTCAGCTTCTCCCACCCAAGGCAGATGGAAAATGGAAAATGGTCTCCTCTCCCCCCCCAGGACTGGGGAACTGAGGCTCAGATGCAAATGCTGCACCAGCTCACCACAACACATGGAAATTGAGAGGAGGTGGATGGAGGCACCTCAATCACCAAGCAGGTCCCATTTTGCCCCCCAGGCTGTGTTGGCCATCACTTGAGCAGCTCATTGCACCCCAGATTTTCTGAAAACTGACCTGTTTTCCTGACGTCAGGTTGGCAGCACAACAAGAACTGATGGGGCTCACCCAATCCCCTCCCTGGGATCACCCCCTCCTTGGGGCACCTCTCTCCCAGGAGGTCCCAGCTACAAGCCCATCGCTTGTAGAGATGAAGAGGTGTGGAAATTTAAACTGGGGAAAAAAACATGAAGGCAGTGGATAGAGCGAAATTTTGGGGTGCAGCTCTCTCACAGGGGGGCAATAAGGGGATTTTGCAGAGTCTTCCCTTTCCTGAAGGGAGCCTGATTCTCTTCAAGAATCCAAAGCACCTTGTAACATCCAAATACTGTTAAAAATCAGATCTCAGCAATGATGGACCCTCACCTGCAAACTCGGGGTCAGGGGGCTGGTGAGGAGGTGCAGGCAACCAGGGAGCTGCACATCCAACCTCTTTTCTCTGATTATTCAGAATGAGCTATTTAAGACCTGGGAATAATTGCAAGAGCTGCTGGGTGTATTTGGCCCTGGATGGAAGAGTCTCCCCCTGACCTGGCTTTGCAGCTTCAGGTGTGTGCAGGGGGCTGGGGAGATCCAGCTGAAAAAAATCACAGGCTGGAAAGGTCTGACTCTAAGGGGTGTCTGGGAAGAGAGGAGCCAAGAGCCAGCTGAAATCAACCACAAAATTCCCCTCAGTTGGGAAAAGACAGGAGGTAGAGAGGCAGTCGGGATGCAAACACGTCATTTTGGTTTTAAACAGACTTTTTCCTGCCAGGGGAAAAAGGAGGAGGTTCAGCCAAGCCCAGCTTTGCTGAAACCAGCATCTGGACTCCTGAAGCATCACAAAAGCCTGGATTCTGTCCCCAAAACTTGCTGTTCCTCTTGCTTTTAGCATCACCCTTGGTCCAGGTCTTGCTCAGCAGCACCAAGCTCTCAGACACGCCGAGCGCCAAAAGCCCATTAATGCAGCAAGGTAAGCATCATACCTCTCCTTTGCATCCCAGCATTTCCCCCCTCTTTGAATAATTTCTTTTCATTTGGAAGGGAAAAAGACAATCTGGGGTGCTCGTGCCCTTGTCCCGGTTGGGAACAAGCTCTGGGGGATGCCCATAAAGATATATTATTTTTTCCCTGATGGAAAACTTCCTAAAATCCCTGTGTGCTGTGTCTGACGTGGTGCTGAGAAGAGAAGCAGAAAGAGCAGCTCACCGGAGTGACTTTACACTCATGTGTGCTGGGGCTGGCTGTGGGAACAGCATCCACACGTTGGAAAAACAAGCAATAAATTGGGAAAAGAAAACCCAAAGCAAACAGCAAAAGGCACCGATTCTTGACTTATTTCCCAAAATAATTAAAAAAAAGCCCAAAACACAACATAAAAATCAGCCAGGTGGGGGATGGGACTGGAACTTACCCCAGTGATGACGGCGCAGGGGCAGGAGGTGATGAGCAGAAGCAAGCAGAGGGTTTGCAGGAGTGGGCCCATGGTGCCAGGGCAGGAGCTGTCTCCCCGAGGTCTGCAGCAGCCCTGCGCCTCCCACCCTATATAACCCTTCTAGCTCCGCCACCATGGGCTTTTTTTTTCCCCCCTGATGATCTCAGAATAAACAGATGAGGCCTGAATCTCTAATGGTATAAACAAAATATTAATAAAACCACCGAGCAAGGGAAAAAAAACCCCACCTCTCCCACCCGCACTCACAACCCAAGGTTATTTTTCAGCTAAGCCAACACAGCTGGATTTTCCAAGTACACCTCTATATCCATATTCATCCTTGATGGATGTATTTAAGAACTGAATTAAGAATTTGTGATTATTTAGCTAAAAGAAAACATAAGAATAAAGTTGGCCTGCTACTTCATGAGATCACAGTGCTTAATAATGTGGCTCTGTAACAAATATCTTGTAGAAATAGAGACTCAGCTGCATTTATTTGTGAAAATAACAGAAGGCAGATAGGGAATAATATCTTTTTCAGTAATGAGGGTGTGTTTGAATCTGAATATAACGTGTCATCATGCTGATTTATGATTTGAAGTATATCCCCATACCTCAAACTGCATTTGGTGCATCTCCTGGGAGCACAAGGGAATAAGACCAGGGAATTGCTAAAGTGGCTAAAAAGGCAGGAAAAGCTGGAATTATCAGTTTCTTTTTTTAATTTGTACATCCTGGGAGGATGCAAGAGACAACATCCTAACGTGCTCAGGGATGGGGGGGCCTCAACAAAACACCCACCAGCCCCCAGAGTCGTGTCCATCAGGTGAGAGAGGAACAAGAAATCTCTGCAGCCTCTGCGGTGTGATGCCCCTGCAGAGCTGGGGCCATTCGTCAGCCGCCACCTCATCCCATGCAGCCCCTTTGGGAGTCCAGCAATAAAAAAAAAAATTAAAATAATTAAAAATGTAAACACCCTTCCATAGCCAATGCATGGTCCTGGACTCCCACAGTCCAACCTGGATTTGTCCTGGACTCCCCAGACCAAGCTCCCAGTGCCTGCAGCCGTGCTGGCTGGGGCCACACAAGCAGAGACTGTGGCTAACACCCTTTGATCAACAAGAGCAGGAAATAAAACTCCATTTTCGCCCAAAAGTAAAGCTGGGTCTGCAATTCTGACCCAGCAAGCGGAATTTTTTCAGCCCTGGATTGCTAGGTACCATCCCCATGGTATCAGGGCTCCTCACCAGCATTATTTATTCCCTTCTGACTCTTCCCACTGAGGAATAAACATCCTTGAGCCCGATTTTGGGGCTGCTCCCTATCAGATCTGGTCCATGGGGGCAAATTAGGGACCAGGAGCAGACGAGGAGCTCAGCCCCAGGAGAGAAACATGGCCCGAGGTTATGGGCTGCAACTTAAAATATGGGTTTGATTGGAGACACGTGGTTTAATCAGGATTTTCTGTTGAATTTCTTTTGTAGAAGATCAGTCCAGTGCTAAATCATCTATTTAATTAGTTAAAAATAGCCCCGGCATTTCCCTGCCCGGAGACCAGCACTTCTTTTGATGTGGCAGCTGTTCTACTGCTTCACTAAAGTCTCCTCCACCTGGGCTTGAATTAATTAATCTCCACTCTCCCCAAAATTCCTCCTTCCAGAAATCCTGCAGCCGGGAATGGCTCAGGAGCAGTCGCTTTGGGGAGGTATCCTTGCAAATGTACCAACAGCACAGGGAAGATGCAGCTCCCCACCTCTGTAGGGCATATTTGTATTTTTGTCCTGCATTACTTCCTAGAAGGTGGGGGAAAAACAAACGAACAAACAAACATACAAAAAAAAGGCAATATAAGTCTGAGCCATTCAGTGGGGTGGGATGCAGAGGGGAGCCCCTGGGCAGTTGGGATTGGGGCTCTCACTGCTGCCCGAGAGAGCTCTCAGCTTGACCAAGGAGAAAGAAAAATAAAATATAAAATAAAAAACACTGCCACGCTTCACCTCCCCCATCAATAACATTTTAATTTTCTGACCTGACAAGCTAAGATCTATTGCCAGACACAGTCAGGAATGGCTTCAGCCAGCACCTTATTAGTGTCACCAAGCTTTGCGATGCACCCACCATAAATTAACTCCTACTCTCTGCTGGCGGCGGGGCTCATTTTTTGATTTTTTTTTTTTTTTTTGAGGGGGGGGGTGGGGGAGCTCCTTGCAGGAAAACTGGGCTGAGCATCGCTTTTAACATCTCTCTGACCCACGAGAAGGGGAGGGGGGTTCCGACCAACCCCCGCCACCATAGGCACCAGTCCAGTGTGGCCCTTTTTCGGTGTAAATGCGGGGCTCCAGCCCGTGTCCCCGCATCCCCCCGCCCGTGGTCCGGCTGCCAGAGGATGCTCCGGCCGGGGAGGCCGTGCAGGGCCACCGCCACCAAACCACCGCCCCCATTTCATTTTGCCGCGTGAACCCCGAGCGGTGCGGCACGGAGGGAGGGAAACACGAAGCAACCACGCTCAGGGATATCAAGGCGGAGAAAAGGGAGGGTAAAAAAAAAAAACGCGAACTGTGCTACAAAGAGGGCGGCTGTGGGGGGCAAGGGGGTGTGGGGCCTGGATTTGCAGCAACACCCCCCCGCCCCCCCCCCAAAAAAAATAATTAGGCCGCGGCACAGGCGTGAGGGGCTGCTTCATTGCACGGAGCCCCGGGAGGCTGCCGAGGGGGGAGGGCGCGGGCAGGAGGGGTGGGAGCAATTCGGGGTGGCCCCCGGGGTCACCCTGCGTGGGGCTGGGCGGGCGCCTTCCCGCGGGCCAGGCCTTTTGGCCCCGCGGCGCCGCCGTCTGAGCACGTCACGTGGGCGACGCCGCTGCCAGGAGCGGCCGGGTAAGGGCGGAAGTGGAGGGGTTGGGGGGGGGCAGCGGAATGGAGGGGACGCTGGAGCAGCACCTGGAGGACACGTACGGGCTGGGGAGGGGGGGGGGGGGGGACACGGGGGACAGGGGCAGGGCTGGCCGTGCCCCAGCGGGGCCGCGGGGTGGGGGTGAGGGGGGAGTTGGGCCTAGTCCGGCCCGAGGCCCCGGGCTTGCGTGCGGGGCCGCCCCGGCGCTGACCGCCGCTGTCTCCCCCCCCCCCCCCTCCCCGCAGCATGAAGAGCCCGGCCGTGGTGGGCGTCCTCTGCACCGACTCGCAGGGGCTCAACCTGGGCTGTAAGTAACCGAACACGCCGCCGGGGCCGGGGGGGTACCGGGGCCTCCCCCACTGGAGCGGAGAGCCCTGGCAGGGTGGGCGCTCGGTCCCACGAAGGATTCCCGGGGGTTGGGGGGGCACTGGGACCTGGCCTACTGGAGCCCTCCCCGTTTGGGGGGTACCAGGTCTTGTCCTGCATGAGCCACCACCCTTTGAGGACGGCTGGCCCTGCTCCATCGTAGCCTTCCTCCCACCTTTGGGTGTCCCCAAGGGACCCCCCCAGCACCCACCCACCCGCGCCGTGGTACTCAGCTTCCCTGCACGCACTGGAGGAAACCGGAGCTAGCTCTTCCTGTCACATAAAATTCTGGCTTTTTGGTGGTTTGAGGGCAACAGTCTGGGGAGATGCTGCTCGCGGGAGAGGGAAATGGGCCCGGTGGGGGGGCTGCGTCACGTGCAGCGCTGGCGTGGCCCGCGTGGCTTTAGCCAACATCTCCCCCCTCTCGCAGGCCGAGGAACCCTCTCGGATGAGCACGCCGGAGTCATCTCCGTCCTTGCCCAGCAGGCAGCCAAGCTCACCTCCGACCCGACCGATACGCCCGTGGTGTGCCTGGAGTCGGACAGCGGGTGAGGTTCCAGCCCCGCGGCTGCCACTTTTTACCCCCTCTGCCTTTCCCCCAGCCCTGGGGCCCACCCCAGAGCCAGATCCCTAGAGCAGCTCTCCTCCTTTGAACTAAACTGGCAGATGTGGAGGAAGCCCCATCTCTGAAGCTGTGGGGAGAAGGCAGTCACTGCCATAGGCTTGTGAATTCATTAGATTAATGGGAGCTCAAGAAGCAGGAACTGCAAAAGCAGTAGGAAACCTTTCAGGGGGCGGCAGTTACTGCAGCTCTGTATTTCATCTATACTTGGTCTCCCCACGGATAACAAAGCCCAGGCTGTAGCCACAGTGTAGTAGGCAAAGACTTCTCCAAGATTCTTCATGGGAGTGGGCAGAAGAGATGCAGCGACCGCCAGGTCTAGCACAGAGCTGGGGGTTGCTGCAGCCACTGAACTATACCCCTGTTGGGGTTCCCACCCCTGTCAGCTCCTCCTCATCTCAGCTGGCTTCTCAACTGCCTCAGCACTTTTCTTGTTCTAGGAATATCATGATCCAGAAGCACGATAGCATCACTGTAGCAGTGCACAAGCTGGCATCCTGACCCCCGGGAACCTGTGCAACGCTCCACTCCCAGCTCTGGCCCAGCTCCTCCTCACTGGACAACCACTCTCCTCTGCTGCTCCAGTGCAGAACGTGCTTGTAGTACCAAACCTGAGCTGAAGGCTCTCCCTCTCCACTTAACAGCTCCTGTGCAGCTATCAGGGTCTCCAACTCACATTTTAGCACTTGTACTGCTGAGGATGAAATGTGGGTCACTCACCAAGCTTGTGTAATGATCAGATACTACAAGGTGTATGTGTGTACGTGGCCTTATTTGTTGGAGGAATCAATAAATGACCTGCAAAAACACGGCTTTGCTTCTCTTTGCTCTGGCTGTGAAAACTCTACCCGCTGCTTTGCCTCATTTCCAAAGCCAAGCGAGGCAACTTCTCCCAATCCCTTCTTCCTTAGTGTTTCTGTAGAGAAGAGGAATAGTGCATGAGGACTTGAATTAGCGGAGGCACCTCCAGTAGAAAATGTCCAAATGCTTTCCAAGGAATTTCTCCAAGGAGATGTTTAGCCTCCTCTAGTTAAACGTTCTGTGTGAGAGTTACTTGCTTACTCTGTCTTGAAGTTCAAACCTGTGTGTGCTGGCCCTGGCACCTGTGTGAACTGTAGATGGATATTGACAACATCCTCACAAATTCAAGCCTCTCTCCCTCTTACAGATTCAGACAGTTGAATCCTGCACAAAAGCTTTCCCCTTGCAAAACTGTTACACTCAAATGCTTCCTATGTGTAAAGGAGTAAAAAGGAGCTGGCCTGCAGCTGTCCTCATGCATGAAACGGAAGGGAAGCTTCAAAGCCAAGCATGAGCTGAAAAACTGGGCTAGGTCAGAGATAAAACAACATGCATGCTGCTTTGACTTTAGTACTGGGAGCGGCCCCATTTATCAGCGGTGCTCACAGTCCTGCAGTCGTTGCTGTGTATGAAATGGGCAGGTAGGAGCAGCCTGCCCGGGGTGCTGGGCTCCGTGCTCCTGAAGTCGGTTAATTCTGAGTAACAACCCGGCCGCAGCAGCCGGGGGTGGTGTTTCTGGGCCACTCTTGAAGTGTCCCTCTTCTCCCCTCACCCTGACAGCCCAGGGAGCCGGGAGCAGCTCAAGCCAGAGCGGTTCTACCCAGACACCCGACAGCTCCAAGTGCAGGTGCCGCACCAGACGCTGCTGCCAGCACCCCCTGGCTCCCTGCCTGCCAAGCCCACCTGTCCTTCAAGCCCTTAAACCATACTCACTGCAAAAAACATTCCACTTAAATAAAGGCTTAATGCACTCATTGGGAGTCCTGCTATAGGGAAAGCTCCTCCATAGGTCCCGATACATCCCGGGCTCCCCCAGTAAGATGGATCATTGCCTTCTCTGCCAAGGGAGGGGAGCAGAGATCACTATCACAATCCTACAATTTTATCTGACCTCAGGAACACCGATTGGGGTGACAGGTCAGCTGAAACGGGGGGAGGAAGCGTGAGGGCTGTATTTACCCGGGAGTTTGTGCATATTTACAATAGAGGCACGGAGCCAACTCAAATCTCGCTCAACTTCCAGCTCCGCTCGAGGGCTGCGGCAGCACAGCTGCTCCGCTCCAGCTGCCGACCACCTTAACTGGAAAAGCTAAAGCTTCCCAGACGATCCCCTCCTCAGTGACGCAGTTTCCCGGGCCAAGGGCTGCTCGGCAGAGGCAGGACAGGCAGGGACAGGGCTCTGCTCCCCCGCGGCTGCCAGCAGCCCCAGGCTTGGCTTCAGTCCCCCATTGCCACCTACCGCCTTGCTCAGTGTCTGGCAAGACCCAGGGCTTTGCCTGGAGCTATAACTCTTGCAGGCTTCCCCTCCTCCTTCCTCCCAACAGGATTTCTGCTCCGAAAGCCCCGGGTTTCCTGCTCCCAGCTGGGGAAGGGGAGGGACTCCTGGCCTTGGGGCCCCACAAGCCAGGCTCTGCCTCCGGGGAGGAGGAGGACGACGGGCTCCATGTCCCACTTCAGGGCTCATCATCCTCACTGGAGGCGAATGAAGGACGAGGTTTTGGGGTGCCAAGTCAGGAAGGGGGGGATTTAGTCTCTGGAGCAAATGAAGAGACAATTCCTCTTTGCAATCGACTGTTTCAGGGAGGATTTTCCAGCATGCAGCAGCAAGGCGGTAAGGAAAAGTTTCAGGTTCATCGGCCCCGACTGCTGTAGGGTCCAGCTGCTCCCCCAGGCAGGATCCTGCCAGAGGCACAGGACAGGCGAGGATGGAAGGGAGATACGCAGAGATGGGGTAGGGAGAGCTTAAAGATGGATATAGACAGTGAACCCCCAACTGCTGGCACAAACCACTCAAACAATCCACTCTAAAGCAGCAGTGTAGTGCTTGTCACTTAAAATCCCTTAAAGCTTATATGATTACACTCATTTGGTGGGAAAGAACAAGAATATTAAACTGTTTTCAGGCAGTAATAATGTGCAACTTAAGATCTGTTGGCAAAAAGCTTGGTAAAAGCTTCACCCACCCTCAAACGCTTTTGCAAACTGAATGCAGAATAGTAGTGCCTACCTCATTAACAGCCAAGGACTTGAGGGTTCAAAGACTGCTGATTCCTTTGGGGGAATAGTTTTTGAATTGAAACAGCAATGGCTCACGGTGTTAAGTCCTGAAATTCTCATTTCCAGGGGAAAGAAAGGAGGAAAAGACGGAGGCTCTGGCAGCTGGGAAGAGCCCAGGCACCGAAGCTGCGGACAGAGGGTGGGCATGGGGAGTGGTGTTTCACTTCTTCCTGGTAAGCTGGGAACAAATTCAACTAAACCCTCCTGCACCTGGGGCAGATAGAAAGTCTCAAGTCTCACTCACATGGAGCAGAGGACAGGACAGGCTGATCCCACCCAGCTAAGGGCAAAAAAATCAATCGTGCTTTGCTACACACAGTGCCATCACCTGTGTCACCGCGGGCTGCGCAGACACACACACACCCCTTTCCCTACAAAATGCCACCCGAAAACATCTCTGTGATGTAAATGAGGGTGCCCAAGGGCCAAAAGGCAGCTTGCAACAATAAGATGACTTTTCCTTACTCACACACACCATCACTGGGGTGTCAAACCCCAAAGGGGTGTCTTGTACCTTCGGTAAGGGCGCGATCCCACCTTGGGGCAGCAGCAGACTGGAGCTGAGATGGGACTGACTGCAGGAGCAGCACAGGGTGCCAGCAGCACACACACACACGCGGTTACTCTCTCCCAGGAGGACCAGGCATCCCGACACCACTTAAAGGCACTAATTCCCAACGCAACAGGCTTTAACACCACACACCATTTTCCCCTGTCAGCGATGAAGACAATGCCATCTCCCAGCCAGGAAACCTGGGAAGTGCAGGAAAGCTTTCCCCACTTCCACTCCTTCCAAAGTAACTCGCTGCCAATCATTAACCACCCGCTACCCAGGAGGAGAGGGGGAGTTAAAATTAAGGACACAAACCGTCCTTTGCCCCCGTGGCAGGGCAAGCCTGGGAAACTGCACTGGCTAATGTCCATCCCTGCTCTGCTCAACACCTCATCAACTCCCAGTGATCACCAGTAATGCAGAGACCCATTTAGATTATTTTTTAGTATTAAAAAATAACTTATAGAGCAAAAAAAACTGTACAAAAGTCAGGCTCTAGTGTTATTTTGTTTCTTTTTTTTGGAAAGCCAGTTTGCACAGTAGGTTTTTTTGAGGGTCCGTTAAGACAAAACTGCAGCGAGGCCACCACCAGTCATCTACCCTGCTGATATTCCCCCCAACACACACACCACCAGTTAATGTGCCCCCAGTTTGGTTTTCCGCAATACAACAAATTATCCACACAAGAAAAGCAGAAGAAAAAGCTTTTCCTCCTGCCCGACCCCTGTGGCACGTCACCTCCATCTGCTTCCAATTCAGGTCAACGTACTCGTGATGGGGATGCTCAAGACCTTTGGGATTTTCTTCGTGGCTTTCCAAGAGGAGGTGGGGGGCTCCTCCGAGCAAGTCAGCTGGATCGGCTCCATCATGTCCTCGCTGCGCTTCTTAGGAGGTGAGCCGGCGTCCGCAGGGATTGGGGCAGCGCTTCAACCTCGAGCCCGTTTGCTCTAAGAGGCACCGAGGACGCTCTGCAGATCCAGTTTCCATCCCAGACTGCTGCAAACCGCACACAGCTGGTACCCCCACGTGTCTTAGCAGGAGCATGGTCCAAGGACGGGGATCGTGTGTGTCACGACACGTCGCTGTAGCAGGTTTATTACATACGTTCAGAGCAAAGCCTCACCCCTAACACCAATATTATTGCCTCTGAGCGAGCCAGCTGCTGACTAATTCATTAGGAAGCGGGCTCAGGACATCTAAAACTTTGGGGTTTGACTCCCCCTGCCCCATCCCCCCAAGCTCCCGGCATACTAGGCAAGGTCTCTTGACTGTTCTCCTGAATATTAACCCACCCCAAATTTCTTGTCACCCCCTCCCAAGGTGGCACATTGGACCACTTCCCGGGGCACCAGATGCAACGACCCCAATACAAGTCCCCAAGCCCTGCAAAGCAGCATTTGCCATCTTCAGCCCAAGACTTCTCCCTCCTTTCCCTTCCAGCCCCGCTCGTGGCCGTGGTCTGCAGGAGGCTGGGCGAGCGGCCGACTTCCATCATCGGGGCCGGCTTGGTCGCAGGGGGCTGCCTGCTCAGCACACAGGCCACCAGCGTCCCCTTCCTCTGCGTCTCCATGGGACTTCTCCTGGGTGAGCAGCCTGCGACTCATAGTCGGGCAGAGATTTTCCTGGGCACAATGAGTAAAAGCGGCTCCTTTAACATTAAACCAGGCAGTTCCTTTAATAGTAAAGCATCCCCAGCTCCTTTCTATGAGATGATGCGTGAAAACCCAAAGCTTCATGCTCAGGAGCATAAAACACCAGTTTCAACATGTTAGTTCCAACTAACTCCGCTTTTTTTCTGGACCCAACATGAACTCTGGCCTTTTAAAATCCCTTACTAAAAATGCACAGCCTCGAAAACCCCAGATACTCAATATCACGCATGAAAATCTTCCCCACTGACTGCAACAGCAGCAGCTCCCCCCACTTTCAGGCCACGAACCCTGCAGAGCACCTCCGCTATGGGGACAACAAGCCTGGGATGGCACAGCCTTGAACCCCTAAAGCTCACGATATGAAGCAGTTGCTTTTTGGGCATGGACATCTCCATTTCTTCCCCTTCCCGCAGGTATGGGGTTCGCCTGCCTTTACCAGGCAGCCGCGGTGATGACAGCCAAGCGCTGCAGGACACGGCTGGCTTTCTCCAACGCCATCGCCCGCTCCGGGATGGGGCTGACGTTTCTAATAGCGCCGTTCACTCAACTTCTCATCGATTTCTATGGCTGGCAAGGTGAGCACATCTCCCGTTTATTCCAATTCAGCAGCACTAAGAGGGCGTTTGAGGGTATCTGGGCAGGATAAGAGGCTCTTCTTAAAAATTAAAATTGGATGCACTGAAGAACAACTCTGCCTCTTCTAGGATAGCTTGGGGACATCTTGTTAATGATCAAGCACTTAATCAGTCATTAAAGTTAAGTCAGAGACAAAACAGAGATCTCCAAAACCAAAACTGAAAATCCCTACTTTTACTGCACTGTTTCAGGCCATCCTGAAGGTCTGTCACACATAATGGACTTCTAACAAGGGAAAGCAAAACAAACTCCCAGATCCCAGAGGTAGCTCTGGATTTGTTGCCTGCATCACAGCAAAAGGGACTTCGAGCTAGAAAAACAGGAATAAAAGCTCCTGTAAGGTACATCCTCCTTATGGCAGAGCTTTCTCCATGTTCAACACAAAGTAAACCCCGTTCTAGAAAGGTAATTTCCTGTTGCTCCTCCCTTCCCACACCAAGAGAAAAGCATCTTCTGTCTCCCCTCAGGTACTCTCCTGATTTTTGGAGGCATCATGTTAAACCTCGTGCCCTCCAGCATGCTGCTGCGACCTGCCAGCACCCAGCCGCCTCAACCGTCCTCTGCTAAAAATCAAGACTGTGGGTCTTTAATGGCAAAGGAGGATTCAGAAACCCTCGATGGCTGCTTAGATGAAACCACTCGTGGGGAAATACAGCGCTGCAGTGCACAGGACCTTCCCACCACGGAGGGGCTCACGATGTCCCATGGCAGAGAAGCCTCTGGTCCAGTAAATACATCTGCTCTGGAAAGGCTCGAGAAACCCCCCAGGGACAGCTGCTCGCCAGAAATAGCCACCGAGGCCAAGAAAAGCTACAAATCCCTTCCACCGACCGAAAAAGAAAGTTCACAGCCTCTCTTCGACTTCTCCCCACTAAAGGACCCCGTCTTCTGGATTTTCACGTGGTCTTTTTTGTTCAGCCACTTGGCCTACTTCGTGCCCATCTTCCACCTGGTAGCAAGAGCCAGGACGCTGGGCATAAGCAGCATGGATGCCTCTTACCTCATTTCAGTGGCTGGTAGGCAAAAGAATCTTTTAAACTCATTTATAATTACAATGATACCAAAATAGGAAAGAAAAGCAACACCATTCTTGCCAAGAAATAGTCCCAAATATGTCCTAGAATAAATCTTCATGGAAGAGGTTTAGCTCACAGCCCTTAACCCCTTTCTGTATATATAGCGTTGCCTTCTGTACATGTACAAAGTCGCTCTCACATGGTGGGTGGTTCTCTCAACCTAAGCTAGATGATCCCCCATCCTCGCCGCACCAAACAAACACAAGTTTCCAATTACATAGGTGCTATCTGTCCTCCTAAAGCCTTCCCACCACGATCCCTGCTTTGCTTAAACCCACAAGCCACAGAAATCCAGAGTCACTCAGCATTCAAAGACCTCCAGTTTGACCCAGGAATGTGTGCAGAGAAAGAAAAATTCAATATTGGGGAAAAAAAAAAAACCCACACATTAACTTGGATCTAGCCATTTGCATTTGGCACATTCACCTCCAAGGAGGGAAGAAACTACCCACAACCCCCCAGAAAACAAGAACATGCCTGATTATAAACAAGGATTAACACTAAAGTTGCATTGGGTTAAGAAAGCAGCTCCAATCTCAGTCATCATAAAATATTTTATTGTACAAAAATAAATTTTACTTCTACACTGATATAGAATATTTAGAAATTATGTATGCTGTCAAGGCATCCAGAAAGAGAGCACAGCAATTAATCTGATATTTTGAATTAAGAGTAGGAGGGACACTGGTCAGCACGATATTAGTAAGCACTCCTCTGATCTTTAGTTCATAAAAATGTATCGAGAAATGTAAAAATCAAGTATCAAAAGTTTGCTGCGCCTTTAAAAAATGCTGGGCTTCTGTCCTTCTTTGCTTCTTTATAAAAATTAAAATCTCATAAGCACATTTCTTCTTAATATTCTGCTTTTTCTCTATCTTGAAGAAGAGATCAAACAGCAAGCTTATCTTTCCTATTTTTACTGAAGGGCATTTCAGAGTTTGCTGCTGAGTGCACAGCCCTTAACTGAATTTTTAAAGACCACTTTGGTGCACCCACAGGCACTTGGCAATAGCAGGCACCAAGGTTAAGGGAAAAAAAAAAAAACCAAACCAAAACAAAACATGAATTTTACAACAGCCTAAAAACACCTTCCTGTAACTTCCTGGCATTTCAGCTCTTTGTGGTCACGTTCTTACAACGAACAGCAAGTGGAATTGAGATGCGTTTCAGAGCAACGCAGTGCAAAATAGCAAAAAAAAAAAAAAAAAAAGTAGTCTTCTTGGAGGCTCCAGTGAACTCTTCTTCCCCCCAGGTGTGACGGAGACAGTCAGCCAACTGCTCTCGGGCTGGGTCGCCGACCAGAACTGGACCAAGAAGTATCACTACCACGTGGCTTACCTTGTCCTCGGCGGCATCACCAACCTGCTCGGTCCCCTGGCCACCACCTTCCCGTTACTCATGACCTACGCCGTGGCCTTCGCTGTTTTCTGCGGTGGGTTCATGGCTCTGGTCCTCCCTGTGCTGGTGAGTAGGATATTTCATTAAAAACAAATGTATTATGCAGCATTTCCAACAGTATTCCAAAATTATCTGAAAAACCTTTCATAAAGCTGAATTACCCTGGGCTGTTGTAGACCTGCATGAGAGGGCTCTCCCCTCCAGCCTTCCCACTCTGAGCCACTGGAGAGCCCCCAATCCCCTCTCCAACTCACTGGTATCCACAGCCCAGATGCAACAGAAGGACGGGGAGTTTATTGCAGATTTTTAATGACCTTGCCCGGCTAATCACCTTCCACATCCTCCTTTCTGAAAGAGGCTGCTCCAGCTCATAGGAAATGAATGGATTCATCCTGGTCCCCACCACACTAATGCTAAGAGAGAGGCTTGTCCATATCTGTCCCAATCCCAGAATTATTTATAACACACACAGACTGATTATGGCAGGATCCAGACAAGGAGGTATCACTGTAATTTGGCATTTCTTTCTGGGAAGGAATTTAGAGTTTAAAACACCTTTCTCAAGGTCTTAGCAGCGTTACTAGTTTCAGGAGATGCCCAAGCAGCTGGAAGGCAGAGAAGCATCTTACATCCCAGTAATTTCCATGCTGGCCTTAAGGAGGCGAGCAGATTCCAGGCTGGATCAGACCTATAGGTGCAAAGTCCTTTCAAAGCTGCAGCTGAAGAGGAAACTCCCCAGAAAAAAAATGAAAAGGTCTTGTGCTTGCGCATTCACATGAACTCGATCAATAGTTATCCACTTTGTTTTACAAACAGGTAGATCTAGTGGGTGTGCAAAAACTCCACAGCTACTTGGGGTTTGCTGCCTTCTTTGCTGGGATAGCAGCCATCAGTGGACCCCCTCTAGCAGGTAACTTATGTTATGTATAATATATACCCACCGCAGACATCCCGTAATGAAACATGCTGCTGGTTCACTCTCCTACCCATACGCATCCAAGGATGGTTTTTCTCTGTCCAGGTGGGGAGAAAAACACCAACCATATTTCAGAAATTTATCTTTACACACAGGCAATATTTTGCTCATGAATTTGCAAAACCCAACTAGCAGTTTGGAAAATAGCTGCACAGATAAAAGGAGGCTAAACCCCACGTGCACATTTTAACCCTGATCACAGCAGAAGAGCAACGACCACATTACCACGGATTTCACTCCCAGCAGAGCATTTTAGCACTGAACTTGGAACAGGGGGACTGGAAGGGAGACAAGGAGAAGAAGGTAAAGCAAGGACAGGCTCAGCAGCAGTCCCACCAAGCAAAGGCACTGAAACATAAGGAGAAGTCTCAGTAATCTCTTGTTTTGAAGAAGATTACACAGCTCAGCCACAAGAGCTCCTGGGCCCAAAGATAAAGAGGATGAAAAGCCTTTCCTCTACTCCCTCTGCCAGAAAACCAAGGCAGTTTTGAGTATCTGGCAGATTTCAAGCGCTTAGAAGTGAGTCTCCAATCTCTGCTTACGAGCAAGGGACTTGTTCTCCTCCAAACATCTTGGCCAGGACAAAGCTTTTCCTTTCCCTGATGACCCTTTAGCCATACCTCATAACTGGAAACAGGACTTGAGCTCTCTCTCGGCCCTCACGATGTAAACAAACTACAAAAAGCTGCAAGGTCAAACACCAGTGTGAACGATATCCCATCACTCACCTAGCAAATGTATCCTGAATAAAACCTGGCGACTTTTTCTTCATTTATTGCTTCCTGCCCTCCGCTATCAGCTGCCCCATGCCTGCAGAGACACTCTGCTCAAAGCTGCCAAGGATTCTGTAGAGATCTGCTCCATGCAGAGTTTTGGCTGTGCTGCGAGCACGTGAAAAAATTGATTTCCCTAATCAATATTTCTAGGTTGGTAAAACTCTGTATATGGATGCAATTTCAAGCAACTAAGGCATTTCATTGACAGCATGCTTTACACTGTCACAATGATACACAGCCTATATTGGACAAGATCTCTTCTGCCGATACAAGATATATGTCCACCAGAAAGCAATCCCTCTACAACCATCGCAGTAAATCCCCCAACACAGTACCATACAGAATGAAGAGAGCTAAATAACTTGGCTATCTCTCATCCATGCATCATACATGCTAAGATAGCAGTTTACACTTTCATCCGCTTCCAATATATTTTCACTAATTGGAAGCCTTTTGCTTTCTGAAAGTGCTAACCACTCACCATGTGACGCTTCTGGATTTCGCAAAGCAAGCAGATTTCCTGCAAAAAGCATTCCACAGAAATCAGTCGTCTTAATACTGGTGAGATAAATAAAAGCCAAATAAAGCCAAGAAGCAAAACTCTTGCTGATCCATCTCACTGTAGGCAGAGAGGGAAACAATTCAGAGTTCAGGATCTAGGTTTGTGATCCAAGAGAAATTCTACAACTTTCTCTTCCAATATAGCTGTATTAAGTGTGAACACTGACTATGACTAAAAGCTACTGATCAAGTGCCCAAAAGCATCTGCTCCTTGCAGAATACAGACCAGGAATCAAATGCTATGTGAGACCCTGGGGTTTAAGTCTCTCTGACATCCCTAAAACCTTGACTTTAGAATTACAATTTTTTAAAACTCAAGTATCGTTATGCAGTGAAACCCAAAGCATAACGAGAACTGCAAAGGTTAAAAATGCTTATTTTGCATACTAGAACAAAGCCTAATCGCAATGCAACGAAAAGGTGACTTACCTGCAAATCTGTTTAACTAAAAGCCCTTAAATCCAGAGGCAGCCGGCCTGACCGAAGGCCCAGGGTGAAAAGTTTGAAAGCTCCTTCATAGCTCCTCAACCGCCAGCACTGCTGGATGCTTCTGCCATGCTGAAAAAAAAACCAAAACAGAACAAGACAGAACAAACATTATTTTGGCAAGCCGCAAGCAAACAAAGGAGAGAAGAGTACATTTTATTTCCTTAAGCAGTACACCATCAGTAACTTGAACTGCAAAAGAAATAAAACAAACCATGTAATCCAAAATTAGAAAACAGATTCCAGCAACCAGCCCATAAACACCAGCCCCAGCAAATTTGGGTGGTGAAAGGGGAGAGGATGGAGTCAGTTGAAAGCTGTGCTGGCACGTGCATTTAAATGCCCTCATCTAAATTTTACCTGCATCTTCACACTAGGTATTGCTACTTAGGGCACCAGGAATAAACAAAACTTCTGATTACAGACCAGCAGCCTGATTTAAACAGCCTGACCACAACCTGCAGCATGAGCATGTGCCATGATGTTTAGTTTGGACCACTTAGGTTCCAGGGATTTAGCGGCATTGCTTACAAAACTGCTGCTTTGCTGAAGTTTGCACAGAGCTTCTAATTTGGCTTTCTGCAGCAGGAATGATTTTTTTTTTTTTCTGGACAGAGAACAGGGGCACAGACACTGTATGTGCTTTAAAATGCTGGGGTGTCATGCAGTGGAAGGTGATCACTGTGCTGCCAGCGAGGAGGCAATGCTGGTCTTTCAGTGCCAAAAAAAACCAGAAAAATTTAAAAATATCCTGAGGAATATTTTAAAAACAATTTAAATAAATCAGAGCTCAACTAGAGCACTCTGTCCTGTACATCTTACAAACAGCTACGTTAGTATCCCTTCTCCTGTCCAAATCCCAGAAACATTCAGATAGCAAAATCAGATGTCACCATTGAGAATAAACTACTCCACAAAAACATCAGGGTCATGGGAGAGCCACACACATCACCAAGTCCAGCACCGCAGGATCCTCCTTTCCGACAGCAAACTCCACCTTCGCCTGCGCCATGGCTCACACGATATCCCTGAGAAAAAAACCCGGGCTGAAACTTCCCCCCGAGAAAAGGCATGAGCCAACAGAAACTGAAACTGGGGTAGAAAAAGGCAGCCTGCAGCCTTTCTTCTGTTTTATAAAACCTCCCTGCAGCCGTGTAAATCTACAGCAAGGAAAGCATTAGCGCCTCTGGTTTATCGCAGATCCCCAAATTTCACCGGCGTTGGTTCCTTCTCTACTCGGAGCCGTGGCACTCGCCGATAACAGCGGCAGCAACACTCCTGCACGGCTGAACCCGGGGTCTCTGGGGACTGTATTATTGCCCTTCCTAACCAGAACTGGTTTTAAGAACACCAGAATTGGGCCAGATCTGCCATTTGTGTAAATCATGCAAGTCCATGGATGTCACCAGAAGAACTGCATTTTATGCCAGCAGTAGGTCTGGCTCATCTGCTAACCCACCTTGGACATCCAACCACCCCATGCCAGATTTCGGAGTATATTAAGGTTTTTATTACATGCAGCAGCAACTCTCAACACTTTGTGTATTTTAGTTTAAAACGGAGGAATTATCCACCTTTAAAATGATTCCCTAGACGTGAGATGATATGCCATAATTAAACAAAACACTTTGAGGTCATTTTAAAAGGTGACCTGCCTCCTCACAGATTCCTGAGTCTTTATGGAATTTATGTTTTCCTTTTAAGTGCTCATAAAGCTACTTTTAAGCAAGTTCACTTCAAGCTCCTGGCCCAGCATCTCTCATATGAGGCAGGTTGCATTAAATTGGGGCTGCTCACAAAAAGGCAAGGCTGGGGAATCCAGAGTTTGCAGCCCAGATGTTGCAAACACCAACACATGCAAGTCATCTCATTAGTCCAGTGGGATCTTCCATCTGCTGCAGCAACTACTTTTGGCCTGCTTATTTAGGCAGGAAAAAAAGAGCCAGGGATTAAATTAAATCAAATTAAAACCCATGTCCACTACAAGGATTGGGAGAAATTAGCTTTGGGAAGAATGACCTGCAAGTTTGCCTGTTATACCAGTGGTGGTATTCTCAACTGCCTACGTAAATGTTGCACAGCAGCAGGCACATTAAGAGTTAAGACAATTTAAAGCAAATATCTGAGGAATTCTTAAATGAGAACACACATCCTTTGCTTCCCGCCCACCTCCCAAAATGATTTTTTCAGTGAGAAAAATCCAACAGCTTTAATAACAATCTTTTCTCCTGCAGGGTGGCTGTATGACTACACCCAGACATATGTCTGCTCTTTCCTCTTTGCTGGAGCCTGTGCTCTCATCTCACCTATTTCCTTCTTCTTTGAGCCTTCAGCCCAGAAATGGAAGCTAAAAAAAGCCACCCTGAACACCGGCCCCAGGCTTGGCTGAAGCCATCCTACAGTGGAAATTTTAAAAGACGGTCTTTGACTGCATCCATGATCAGAAAGCGATCACCAGCACAGACCTTCTGTACCAGGAAATATAAACAGCAGCAAAAATTAAAATACGGATTTTTAGATGACAGATTCACAGTTTGTATATCTAGATATTTTTCCTACACATGTGATTAAAGTCATTTGAGAAATACGCAGTGTAAAGCATTATTTGATGTGAAAAAATAAGGCCCACAGGGCAGAAGGACATGGGCTTCACTTTGACATTGCTCCTGAGCCGCATCTTTCTGCCTCTCGGGTTTAACCCCCTGCGTTCGGTCCGACAGCTCCGTATCGGAGCGGCAGAGCCGCCCCGCGGGAAAGCAACGCTGACTCACCTCTTGGGATGAGGCAGCCAAGGACCCCAAAAGTGCCAAAGCACAGCAGGAGATTTTAGCTCGCTCTATTCAGATATGAATAATTAGCCCCGGGGAGCAAGGACAGAGATGGTACAGAGAGAGAAGGATTAAACTTCCATGAGGAGACGGAGAACAGCCGTGCCACAAAAACCTTTCTCTGCCAGAAGGATGCTGCACTGTGGCCACTCCATTTCCCAGGCACGGTGTTATTTGTCACAGAACAGAGACCTGGAAGCAAAACCAATTCTAATTAAAGCCAGTACCACAATACAGCGAACTTAAAGATTATACCCATCTCACCAACTCCTCTCTCCTCCTCCCCACCCTCCCAATCATCCAGTGATGATCAGCAAACCCACAAAGGCAGCTCCCAGAGCCAGGCAGCAATGCTGAGTCTATATTCAACCACCACCCTACAGATGTAATTTGGATGGGCAAAATGTAACACAGCTGCTTTGACTTTCTTTCCGGTAGTGAGGTTGGAATTTTTTGCATTATCACCAGATATTTGAAATTATTACACATATCTGGGATATCATAAGGGTTTTACATGCAACCATTCCAGCTACTGGCATTATCTTTTCTCTTCCCCCCCCCCCCCCCCCGCTTTTTTAATATTAAACCAACCAGCCAGTTGTTTCTGCTATAGAAATACTGCTTTAAACTGTGAAATGGGTTATTTCAAGCACAAAATTAAGTGGTCTATATTTAATAAAAAACTACAGGACATTAGAGCGGTATTAAGGAGCTAAAACATTGCCATAGGCAAGAAAGTTCCTCAGATAATGGGGAAAATTCAGCAGTTATACAACTACACGATGCTAAAGAAACAAGATGTGCTTAAATGAGGCAAATATTTAGCCTTGAATTTGCAGTAGATGGGAAATATCAGTGCTGCAAAGTGGTTAATTTTTCATATGCTGATTCACAGCTTCTCCTAACTCCTGCAGGAATCTGCAAGCAGCAATCGCTTCAGAAACCGTCCTTTTACATCTTAACCACTGAATCAAACACAGTTCGTGATTCAGGTGTACCAGCTAATACCTGTCTCCATGAGAGGATCTCTAGTGGGTCATCTTCCAAGCAACCAGGTTTTAAGGAAAAGATGACTATTTAAGAAGCGTTTCAGACACTGGGAGTTTAAGAGGGATGACTGGGTACCATGTCATTTGGCTCAAGTCAGTCCTGCACCTGAGACCTTCCGTAGCAGGGATGAAGCTTTCATTTGCAAATTTGAGTTTTTACCTCTTGAAACATTATAGTTCATCACTCTCCTACTGAACAAATTAAAGACTACCAGCAACACTGGTTTGCTGCTGTAATAGGAACTATTAGGAACACCTGGCTTCAGGTTTTCCAATACAAAAGCTTAAAAACCCCTCTCCTATTCTGCATCTTTCTAACAGGTACTTGAGCCCAGTAGTGCTTTTTGCTATTAGCAACATGAGACCCAGCAACCAAAGCAATGCGGGCATGAAGAGGAGCCACATCCTCACCCCGCTCTTCTTGCTCTACACAATTTATGGCACCTATTCCCATGCTCTAATCTCTTCCTCTCCCTGTAAATAAAGCTGCTCTGCTCAACACCATCCTCCTTTCGACGCAAGCCCTGCTACATTTTCACCTCTTTTGCCACCAAGAAATGACTTGCAGTGGGATGCGGTGTCCACACCTCCCATCCCATCTGCTCCAACAAACGGGCTCCCTTTAAAAGCTCCAGGTTTTTAAGGAGGAGAGTCCTCCCCTGTCCCCTCCGTCAGACTAACATATGCCACCAATTTCTTACCCTTTTTTAGAAAAATGGGTCTCCTGAGTCTCTCTCTTTCCCTCTGCAAAGCAGCAAATAGCTGAGGAGCTCCCATTTCCCACAGCATCTTACCCCACAGATGGGCACCACCAGCTTTTATTTGCCCCCAGAATAATTCCGCACAGGCAAAGTGCCTTTCTCTAGCCCTAATTATCTTTTATCTATCAAAAGAGATTGAGGAAACCAGTCCCTGTAATGAGAAACTCCTCCCAGCTGCCCTGCACAGTCCTACCATCAGGCTGGGAGAAGAGTCTTCAGCCTTTGTCTTTGCAACCAAGTGGGCTCAGGAGAACATCTGGTGGTCAGATACGCTTCTCTCCTCTCACACCTTTTGCTGAGAAGGCAAGCACAGAACAGATGTTTTAGTTCTCCTCGCTGCTCTAAAAACTAAAGACATTTATTTACTTGCAAAATACACGCAACACATGCATTAAGAGAAACAAACAGCAATGAGGCTGGGAACATCTGCCCGGAGGAAGATTTTTCCATCCCATTGAAGTCATCTTGCAAGTAACTTCATAAAGCCAGTTTTGCATAGTAAAGAGCATCACATGCTGTTTGGATAAATGCAAAAGCAGGGTTTGCTGGGACACAAACGAGTTTAAAAGCTGTAATCTCTTAGGCTGACTAGCAAATCCCCTTTGTGCCTGCTCCCTTACTCAACCGCAGAACACGGGGTAGAGAAAATGAGCAGCAATGGCTTAATATGATCTTCAGCACTGAAAAATGCTTTGCTTAAATGCAGTGCCCTCCCAGTCACGGGAAAGCAGCAACCCAGCAGCAGAGGACTGGATCCCCTCACACTTCCCAGCCCATGTATAGCCCCTCAAGCATCATCTCTGCACTTTATATTGGAAAGAAATTGCTAACAACCTCCTAGAGATCTTTCCAAAAAAATAATTTAACTTGCAGTAAATAAAAAAGACCTTGTAAAATTAATGACAACATCGGCACTCTGTCTTGAATCACCCGGTGTAACATTTCCTGCCCCAAGCTCAACTTCTGCACGTGCGATGCCTGGGGTAACATGCTATGGCAAGCTGCATGGCACTTGTATCTTGAGAAATCTGATTTGGAAGCATTTTAACAAAGATTCATTGGTTTAAAAACCTTCTAAAACTCACGCCAGGAAGACGGTGCAGAGAAACCAAATGCTAAAGGTCTCTCTGAATGATACAGCAACATTCAGGCTACCAGAGCTCACTGGCAAAGCATTCAAATGACAAAAAGCTTTTACAATAAACCCAAGAAAATAGCCTCCAGTTTTCACTGTATCCCAACAGAAACCTGGCACAACAACCCAAGTGCCTTTGGGGAAAAAACAAAACAAAACAAAACCAACCAAACAAAAAAACCCACCAAAACAAAGACAAACAAAAAGACTCCAAACAACTTCATTTAGATAAAAAGTTTTCTGAGTACTGATGGCCAGGGGACTGTTATCCTGAATCCTGATTAATTTTAGAACCACAAGATTAAGAAAGCGGGAAGAAAACATGCAATTGGTTTTGCCAACAAGACATTGCAGCACACTCTGCGGTAGTTAAGGATTAGTTATTCCCAGGTTTGTTTAATCCAAACAATTAGGCTGCAAGGTTACCATCCTTCCTGGGAATTACAGGGGGGAGAAATGCTTCTCTGTCATTATTCAGTGATTTATTCCCAGGTATAATCCTGCAAGGCAGCTCCGGGAGCTAGAGCTCTCACCAAAACCAGAGCCAGCAGTAACACAAGAGCACTTGGATTTTTCTGCCACCTCAGCCCTGCCCAGAAGAGCCCAGTCACCCTCGTCACCCACTGGGACCCGCTCCCAGCACCCACGCCAGGTATTTTGGCAGGACTGATTTGCGGCGTGGGCACCTGCCGGATCTTAATCCCCACTTCCACTGATTTTACATAAGCCAGGATAAAAAGCTGCCAAGACTCAGCTCGGGTCTATCAAAGCTACGGAAGTCAGTGCAATTGGAGATCACATCGAGAAGCACACTGTCTAAGTCCTTAACTCACACTAGAATTATTTTATATTATTATTTTATACAGTCATCATACACCTCTGAGGGCCCTGGCTACCAGCTGCAGGTTCTCCTTCCTTGACCTGTATTTGCAGAAACCTGCTTTGGGTCATTGCAAGTCAGGGTAGAGATTTTAAAACATGGATTTAGCCATTCCTCAGTACACAAAATAAACCTCTCTCCCTCCCTTATGCTCTCCATAGTCAGCCTCTCTCCTCGATAAAAAAGTAAATCTACTAATAACCAAGCCTGGGACTTTCCCACCACTCCTCAGATGCCAACGACAGATAAACAAACCTAGGCACTAAATACAGAGAAAGTTGATCCTGACGTTTATCACATAATAAACTACGATCTTTATCTCGCAATAAAATCCCCTCCAAGGGCTGGGCTGGAAACGTTTCAGTCATTTCCCTGATGTGCACAGGCTCCGGGTGAGCTTGGAGAGCCGACCAGGAACCACGTAGCTGCTCGGAGGTCTGAGACCAGGGTGAGGGGCAAGAAGTTTTGGGTTTAACCCGTCACCTGGGATCTCACATTGACCCTTTCTTGGGACCTTGGTTGCTTTATGAACAAAACCACTGCAAGATTTCTCACCTACAGCAATACTGGGAGAAACACTAGCTTTGCAGGACACTCATTAACTATGGGGCTGGGGAGGGGGAAACATATTAATTCAGATTTTAAAGGAGAACAAGAAGCTTCTTCATGGCTGTGGCAGGCACAGGTTTGGGTTTTGGGTGGCGGTACGCAACACACCCCAAACTAGGTGCTCCAGCTACCAACGCTCCTGAGGTTTCTGCTTTTACCTTAAGCCACAGGAAGAAAGCAAAAAGCAATTTAAAATAGCTGGGTAAGGATATGACAACACAGCCTTCCAGCAACAGGAAACAAGGCTGTTCTTCCTTCACCCGCTTGTTTGGCAGATATTGTGTGCGGTTTCGGCTGTTTACTTGCCCTTACACACGCTGATAACAGAAACACTCAGCTTTTTTTTTTCGTGCTCGTTTCCCTCCCTGCCTGGAACACATCCCACAGCTGGGTCTCTTGGATCAGCCGTGTTTGCAATGCAGAATGTTATTAGGCTGAAATTCAGCAAAGCCTGAATTAAAGTTTCACTTCCAGGGATATTAAAGGCTCCACAGGAGGTGGAGGGTTGTGCTGTTTTTTGTTGTTTTGTTTAGTTTTTTTTTTTTAATTAAAAAATAAAAATCTTTAAAGGTAGCATAACAATTTTCATTGAAGTCAATGGGAATTTATCAACTACCCCTATGAAAAAAAAAATTAAAACAGCCGTTTGAAACCCCAGAAGTTTTAGCTTGAGCCAAGAGATCCTCACAGAAAAGCTTTCAAGCCTGCAGTAACCGCAAAGGAGATGGAAGCTCTTGCTCATGGCCACAGATAACTTCAGAAGTAATTCATGGGTCAAAGTCTCTATTTCCAAAGTGATACAGACTTTGCCTCTTAAGTCACCACCGAGCTTTGCAAAACTTTCCCCTACAGATATTTCTCACGTGGGCAAGACAGGGCAAGGATTGCACTCAGGCTCGGGAGAGGTGACTAATTTAACACCAATAAACTGATCTCCAACCCCTCGAGCCTCTGGTCACGCAGGGAAAGGGAGCTACAGCCACCCTGGCAGAGATAAGGGCGGTCACGGGGATGGGGTATCCAGGGCCGGGCTGCCCCAGCCTCAACCTGCTGCTGGGACGCAAGTCCACACAGAGTGAGGAAGAGCAAAGGCATTTGTTAAAGATACTGAACAGCCGGGAATGGGCCTATGCCGATATGCCCTAGTGCAAGAGAAGAAAGCTAAGCTGGCAGATGTGAAACGCGAAGTCTTGCATTCGTCCACCCAAGAGGAACAGCATGGGAAACACCACCACCCCGTTCCGCGCCGCGCCCTCCCTACCACCCGCAACGACAGCAGCTCGGGTGGTTCAGGAGTTCATCCTGCACCAAACCTCTGCCCCGGGCTGGCAATGGCACTGGGTCCAGAGCCGAAGCACCCAAGGCTGGCTTGGAGGCTGCAGGCAACGACCAAAAGCAATCCCTCGGCCAAGCAGGCTGCAAACACCACCACGGTCCACAGGACGACTCCCCTTGAATAGCAACAAGGGCTCAACCACCACCCTCGTTGGCTTAACTCAAAATCCTTCTGCACCCTACACGTGTCCTCAGGCACACCTAAAATGTCTAATTTTACAGGCTTGAAATGCAGCACTTGCATACGAAAGGGGATACAGACGGAAGGATCTAAGTGCTCACTCAATACAAATGGCAGAAATTACAGGGAAAACTGCCAGTTTGGGGCAGGACACTGGATTAAGTTGCATGCATTGCTAACAGTCGGCCTGACCTATCACTGGATCTGGGGACAGGAAATACTGAAGATAACTAAAAATCTATAGACCAATCTTCAGATCCGATTGCAGAACTAGGTATGAAGGTCAAGGCAGGGAGATAAGTAGATGAAATATCCATTACCCACAGTTAACCTACGGCTCATCCGCTCATCTGCGGAAGCCGACCACATGCACAGACAACACATCCCAATCCTGGGACAACAGACACGAGCTCAAACCCAAAAGGACTGGCCCAGGGGCTGGGCTGGGACATGGCAACTCATTAACCAACAGCAACAGCTTCATGTTTGACAGCCTCCATACCTCAGATTTTCAATTGCATTTAATTATTACATCCCTGGAGCGGGATACAAAGGATTGACAAAATAGTAGACCTTTGTGCTGCCACATACGAGTTTTCTGCTCCTGCTAGAAGCACCTCAACTCCATCAGCACGTGAACAAGCAGGATGAACACCAGCAGGCTCTTGTTAATTGTCCCCGAGTAACCCATCTCACCGAGTGCAGCTGACTGAGTCCTTCAGCAGCTTACTCTGCCTTAAGAGTTGACTTCACCCAGTTCTCAAGCCAGCTATAATTAAACTCAGGCACACAGTTACTAGACAATAACCAAAGGAAATACAATAGGAATCACAAAACCATTAGCCCAAAACACTTTTTACTTCTCTCCCTGGCCTTTCTGCAGACAGCTTGCCTGATCAGCTCACACCAAAAACCAGGACACGTAGCGACAGCGTATCCTCAAAGAGCATTTGCCATTTCATAGTAAACTAGCAGCACGAGGCGAACATAAGCTTGTTATTAGCAAAGAGCAGAATCTGGGCCATCTGATGTTTTAAACTTATTAATTCAGCTACGGCTGGTAAAAGCACAATTCTAAAAAAATGTGTGAATTCAAATAACCGGTTCCCTGTCTAATCCACTCGCATCGCTTTCTACTGCAGTGCAGTTAATTAAATGGTTCTCTTTATGAATCCACTTTCCCCAGAAGTCTCATTAGCCAAATTAATATGATGCATATAAAGCACTTAACCCTTCAAAGAGACTAGTTTTAACAAAAGCCTGCCTTTACCTGGCAGCTGAAACATTCCTCCAACCAAATCAGAAGGCAGAGGGGCAGACCCAGCGCAAGAAAAACAACTCACTATTACAAAGCAACCATAGGAGAATCATCCCACACCACATCCCACGATACCTCCAAGTCTCCGGAATAACTATGTAATGTAAAGGAGAGAGGGAACAACCTCTTGGTTAAATACACAGTGAAATCTGAGTCAGAGGGGCAGACCTCTTCTGGAACAGTCACCAATGGCCCCATTTGCCATAACACAAGATACAGTATACCCAAAAAGTGGGAGAGTGCCCAAGCCCGGAAACGCATGCCCGGTTACCCAAGCAGCTAGCCAGCTTGTCAAAAACACCTCCTTTATTTGGGTTACGCTAAGGGATCACTCAGCTCCTGTCAGCATCAAGCACCCAGCTGAGTTAGAGAGGTTGAAACATGCCTCCTGTTACTAACAGCCCCAAATCTTTCGTACAACACTTGAAATTACACCAGATTCAGAGGTTATATCTCAACGGAACATGAAATACATTGCAAAAATATTAACTACAAACATCAATTTCCAGAAGAAAAGGCATCTCATGAGTCTCCCCTCCCCACTTCCCACCCCTCGTTACCAGCAATATCTACAATTGCTCCCATTTACAATAAACAGCTTAATTTAAAAGCTTACACCAGCATCCCATAAACACATAGATAGCTTTGCCTAATCATTGGCTTGGCTTTCCGTATCAACATACACAAATCATAAATCGTATTGTGGGTTAAAGCAGTGTTAATACAAGCAGTTCATGAAGTCAAAGTAACAGCTCCAGCTTGCCAAGCTGAAAACTTGTAGTTTTACTCGCGCGGCATCTTTCCCCAGGTAGTCAGAGAAACTTCGTGTTCATTAACGGGAGCCCCCAAAGCAAACACAGAAGCCACATCGAAGAGTTTCCTCCTTCGCTCCCATCCGCAGAGTGGATGGGAGCAGCACGTCGACCGAAGCAAACACGTTAGTAAAAGTTAGTAGACTGGAGAATCAAGGAGGGGAAAAAAAAAAAAAAAAATGGCAAACAACAAAACAATCTTCTTTTACATTACAATTCAGTTCAACCTCTCAAACCCCCTTACCTGTTTTAGGGATTTACACAGCTCTTTGCCCCAGGAACAGACACCTTGCAGAGCACAACCACGGCATCCTGGTGTTGAAAGGCACCTGCAGCCTAGCAATGATCCTGCACGGCTGCAGGACAGCACTAGGTTCGTTATCCACGGGAAGTTAAAGTATGTCAAGGCAATCAGGGCAAGCTTGCATTTCAGGGTGTCTTCATCTGCATGTCACATTAATTCTAACAGACCGGCAAGCATAACACGAGAGGTTGCTGAAGCCAACGATGCAGCAGTGTTAGCTTCCTCTTGATGTCTGCGGTTGTCAAATGTGCCCCGAAGTCTCCTGCAGCAAACATGGAGTTGTACTCCTGCACTGGAACAGCCTTCCACAGCTCAGGAGCCCCCAATACAGGAGAACGCAGCAACTACAGCACACAACATTTTCGGGCCGCCTCCATTTTTTTTCCTCTCACCATCTGTACTACACAGGGAGGCGACTGCAAGCAAACATGCAGTCGTACCTGGGACGCGATCAGGGTGCATGCACATCCGAGGCGTGTGGAACCATTTGCTTCAAAACCGGTCAAAATAAGGCACTGAGACACCAACGCAAAGGTTTTAAATTACCGACTCTAGCTCTCAGGAACTCTTCATCCATTCAGCACTAAACCCATCACTGCATAACTGCTGAAAAGCCCCTGGAGATGGAGGAGCGCCTCACGTATGTCAGGAAAGGCTTTATTAACATCATTTAAATACTTTTAAGGACTCATTTCTCTTTTTCTTTTGGCAATTTGGTGCAAAGGTTTACGTGCAAGATTCAAAACAATTTCAAACTTTTTCTTCAAAATTAAAAAAAAAAAAAAATCAAAACTAAAGCCAAACATGTTGGGTGAACAAAATAAATCAGAAACTTAAAATTCAGGAACTCCAGCTCTTCAAACCAGCGAAGCCCCAGACTTGTACACCGTTCTGAGACGCAGGGTGGTGCTTCCCTGCTTCTTGCATGCCAGCATCAGCACCGCTTCCTCGTCAAGGTGAGGAGTAAAGCAGCAAGTGACCCCCTTTTTCACTGCAAACAAAGGGGGTGCCACAGCAAGACAATCAACTAGATTTCTTCAGATTTGGTACAACAGGCTGGTCAACGCGAAAGTGTCGGTTCTCCCTGCTTCTTGCTCAAGACCCACAACTATCAGATCAAACATTGAGCAGCAGCAGCAAGTAACCCCTCCGCTGCAAACAAAGGGGTCAAACGTTTGTCGTCAATTCACTTCCAGGCAGAAAAACCATTTTCCTCAAAAGAAACAATTTATTTAGAATGAAACAAAATCAGCTCAACTGTGAGCGCATGTTTGAGTGACAGCTACTTTTAAGCTGTGTGAGCCATAAAAAGGGTATTCCTTTACTTTTCCAGCAATCTTGTGTACACAGCACAAAGCAAAGAGGTCATTTTTTTTTTTCCACTTAAAACACGGGCATTGGCATCACAATAGCAGATACACAACTTTTTTTTTTTTTTAAAGCTGCCATTTTAGTAAAATGCACAAATACTAAACAGATAAGCTTTCTTCCATCAAAAGGCCCATGTAAATTCCACATAAGCCACAGCTTCTCTTCCCAAAGGTCCATTAGAGCTTGGTATCCCATGCGGTTGTCTTCTGCAGTCCACCAGCTTTGCTTGCAGGAGGAAATAAAATGTTATTTCAATACAAATGTATACAACAGGGTTTGGTTTTTTCCCCCTCCCTATATTATACAGATGAACATTGAGCTACAAGGCCTTTCTGAATATTCTACTTGGACTTCAAAAAGCACCAATACCACCCACGGGCACGAAACCTTGAAATGAAGTCACCTTCTATGTATAGATGCATAACAAGTAGTGCAGGGCTTCTTTTTGGACAAAGGTTAAACTAGGCTTACAGTACTGATGATTATTCAACTTTCAGTAACAGTTAATGGGACATGTCAAAATAATTAACCATGAGAAAAACCAACCGAATTACTGATAATTTGGTTGACTTTCCTCAGAGAATATTTCCTGAAGGCAACTTATCAACAAAAATATGAAATGTAGTGTTACATGTTTCTCTTTTGTTCTCACTTTGCTGCATAATTCTAGCAGCAGACAACTCCAATATTAAAGAAAAGGTCAAATCAAAGACACAGCTAATATAATTTAAAATTGTTTCTATTCAAGTAATATTTCTCATCCATCATTTTCACACAATCAAAACTGCATGAAGTTGAATATTCAATTAACCATTCTCTGAACCATACGGTCTGCTTTAAGCCTAATGCAAAAATCATCTCATCATTCAGTTTATGAATCATTGGAATATCTGTCCTTCGGTGCTATCTGCAGAAAGTAATAAAGGGGGAGACAAAGGGGAAAGAAACCCAAAAGCTCTATAGTCACATGGCAATAATTTCTTCCACTCTTGTTTCTATTCAACAGGCATACAGCAGACTCCCCAGGAGTCCTGCCCTCAACACTGTTTTTCATATAGCCAGGAACTACAATTTTCCAAGCCATTTTTCCCTGAGTCCTCAGAGTTTTTGAACCTGTCTTCACAATTTTGATTCACTCCTCCTCCCCATTAATACTTAAGGCCTTTCACCTCAGTTACCATCAACCAGATGGTTCCCCAACCAAAGCAAGTAATCTAAAACTTTCTCCTCCGCCCTCCACAGGGGCTGAGCAAGTTGTCACCAAAACATTTCAATCCTTTAACCTCCCTGTGGGGAAAAAAAAAAAAAAATAAATAAAAAAATAAAAAGAGAGGGAGGGTAAGACCTGTCTGCCTGGCACATAACGCCCTTCTCTCTTTATGAGGCTTACAAGGATGTGTCAGTATTTGTAACCCAGGAGCCTGAAGCCTCCAGAGCTGAGGGTAACCTCAGTGTTCACACCGCAGTCCCAGCGAACAGCAGACTGTACACCAGACGGGAGCAAACAAAGCCACTGGCCGGCAGCCAAGGAAGTTGCATAAAGTTTCCAATTAAAAAAAAAAAAAAAAAACAACAAAAAAAAACAACTAAAATCTTACAACAAAAGTAGGAGTCATTTGAGGTTCTTTCCCCAAAGCATAAAGCACAACTATGAAATGATTCAGGAAAAGGACATCCTTTTACCATGCTAATTCAACAAACTAATGAAATATAGGAATATCAGCTGCACACAACGTTAGAAGAAACACTGAGCTCTCGCTAGAGCAACATAATGCCAAACACAACGAGAGCGCTAAAGTCTGCTACATCTGTTTTGCTCTATACAGAAGTGGTATTACATACGGACTTCTACTCGTGTTCAGCCCCGGCCAAGACGACTTTCAGCGGACAGTTACTCCAATGGTGCACACTTCAGAGCCTAAGAGAAAAGCACAGCTGACCAGGCTGTACCAGCCTTGATGGCAGCACGTGAACTTAAGTGCCAGCAAAAGAAAAATGTTGCCAGTCAACTATGTTTTAAGAACCCTCAAAGGGTGTTAAAATCCTTGCTTACACAACAGAGCAGCAACCACAAATAAACCAGATTTAAAGAAGCAGGTACTCCATTAAATAAGGAACCAGAAAACCTGGAGTCAAATACAGCCTCGCCTGATCCTTATTAGCCTCCAGCGCAGCACAATTTTGACTCATACAAGCCTGTGGCAGATGTGACCACTGCTATTTGACAAGGAAAAATGGAATTGCACCAAGGATGCTCTTTCCAAAAGGGTTCCCACACTGAATTTGCTTCGACAAGCTATGTTGACCCCAAGTTTTATGGGTTTTTAAAACAGGTGTCTACTGCATATCAGCATAACAAACACTGTTCTCAGCCCGTTTAAGTGTTGAACACAAACGATGTTAGTGCTTCTTTTTTTTTTTTTTTTGGTTTTGGGCAGATTTGAATTCCCAGCAATTCAAGTTTCTTTCCTTTAAAACTGCACTTGCAAGAGACTCATGTCAGATGCAATGAGAAAACTCACTCTTAAGTGCAAGCAGCACTTCAAGTGAGTTAGCAGCAGTGTTGATTACCTGCTGACACACAACAGACACCTGCTAGAATTAAAACAGACACTCTTTGCAATAAGTGGTAAATATGCTGTATCTTCTAAAACATAAGTTATTTGCGTTATCAGTGTCATTTGAAAAATTCTCATTGTTAATAGTAAGATGAACAGCTGAATTCTGCCATCTAATACATTCAAACTGAAGGACAACCCAGAAATCCTGGATTTTACCCTCAAACATTTAAGAGCATTAAATGAGGCTTGCATGCTTCCATTTAGAAAGAAAAGCAGCTACAAAACCAAAATCTGTTTTCAAGATACGCTGCCACATTCAAGTTCTCAGTTCACCCTGATGCTTGGGATACTATGTCTATTCATTCCGGTCAGATAAAGGAAATCAAAGCCCACTTAAACCAAAGCACTCTCTGATGAGTGGTTCAGTAAAGCAGTATTACAGAAATTAATATTTTTGTGGCAGCAAATCTCAAGCAAGTACAGTCACATTTCAGAACTGTTGTGCCCATAAAATACATTCAAGACATTTCCTCCTTCATCGACTATTCTGCATTTTGTACTCGACTTTTGTGTCGTGCAAGTTGAAACGCAAATCAACTTGTCCCTGTATCAGCTGCAACAGGAATGTATCGGAGGATTGACTGAGTGAAACAGCATTGCTTTTACGCTGCCCGAGTCTCTGAAAACGTGGCTAAGTGCAAGATTACATTCTGGCTTTAAGTGCAAGATTACAACTTTGGAGCCTGTAAATAGCTACAGTCAGATTTACACTTCAGTTTAGAAGCTAGCTGCAATGCCCCTTCGGTTGTTAAACAAAACAGGGATTTAGATCCCTTCTTTCCTCCTAAATGCCTGTTAGCAAGGTGGCCAAGACAGCTGGAGAAAAGTGCCCAATGAGTGGGGAAAAATGTAAGAGAAAATTAACTAAGTTCTTTGAAAAAAAGCAAACTGTTTCTTCCTAGAATCACAGGTACAAGAGCTCAAACCTCAGCAGCTCAGAGTACTTTCAATATTTCTCCAAGATGCTAAAATCACTTTACTCCAGATGCTTATAAAATGATAAACCTCATGTAATGCCCACTGTACTGTACCTGAAAAGTCCCTAGCAGACAGCAGTTTCTTGCTATTAACAAAGAGGTAAAATGTTAATGAGAACTTTTATGTAATTAAATTATCACAGAATTAAAACCATCTCTGGAGAGAAGCACACTCGCTCAGAGTTTGCACTGTGGAACCAGACCCCACTGTACCTGCAACTCTTTGAAAAAAGGCAGTAAAAACAAAAAACCACAATATAACTGAAGTTATTCTTAAAGCACCTCCTTGTTTCTTGCATACCAGAGTAAGCACAAGACATTCGTGGTTTGTAACAAAGTCCTCAGCTATTTACCAAACATCGTCACTGCTACAAACCCAAAGTGCATATATGGGATACAACAGAACTCAGAAATAGGAGACATACACCTGTTAAAAAAGCATACTTTCAGTGCATGCATTTTGAGGGGCTGGATGAAGTTATCAGACACCCAATAAAGGAATTAAATGTTCTGCAGTGTACCCGAGAGCAGGTGCTGGTCACCTGAAAGACATCAACCTTGAGCCACACAACTCAAAGGGAAACCATTCAGGCTCCTGAGGAAAGGGACCACGCGTGCCAAAGGGCCGCTGGCCTGAGGCCATCACAGAATTTCAAGGACTTGAAAAATGAGATGACACTAGTCTGTTAGTAAGTATGTGGTTTTCCATTTAAACTACTGAGTGCTTTAAATCTGGTCTTTTAGGTTTGTAACTCTATCGAGGATGAGTTATCAAACTTGTTTTAAAATACATGAAATGAAAAAAGGACATGAATCGAAATTAAGAAGACAGGAGTTTGTTCTTTTCCCCCCCTCCCCCAGTTTTTTTTTTTTTTTTCCCCGTAAATCAAAGCAGGCCTAGCCACCCTGCTATCCCCACTGATAGGGAAATCTCAAAATATCCTATTCACGCTAACGGCTAACCAATCCTTCTGGCTTCTAACTTTATAGAAAAATGTAGTAACAGAAAAACGGGCAGGGAAAGTCACCTACAAACAAAGATCTAATTTAAAATAATGACAGGGCTGGCTAAGGCTGTATCCCATAGCACCTGGCACACGCTGGCGGGGCTGTGTGGAGGAGTAGGCAAGGTTGGGTACAGAGAACATGAGGGCCTTAGGACGCCCCACGGACAATGATCATGACCAGATAGTCGTCCTCTGATTTGGCCAGCGCCTTGGCCGTGGAGTCCAGGAATTGCTGGGAGAAATCACAGGGCGGAAAAGCGTGCAGGACCCCGCTGTTCTCCTTGTCTTTGTTACCCCCCACAGGGAGGCTGATCACCCCAGCAGCCTGCTTTTGCTTTAGGTAGGACACCAGATTCCTGAGTGGCCTCTGGGTGGAGGTGGTGGCAGCCTCGCTAGCTCCGGTTGCGGAGCGGTTGTCTGATGCGCCAGGCACAGCCAAAAGGATGGCGTAGCCGTTGGGACCCGCCACTTTGATGCGACGATTGACCTCATCCAGCTTGGGCTGGTCCAGCCGAAGACGTTGGGTGATCTTGAGCTGAGCTACTTTCCCACCAGTCGCTCCCTCCACGAGGAGACTGCTGGCAACACCGAGGTCCCCCTGAAGCAGATGCATATTGGACGGGAAGTTGCTGTTCTTCAGCAGAAGCATCCCCTGCCAAGCCAAGCACAGCTTGGGGGCTCCCCCGGCCTGCGACGCTCCATCCTGCTGCTGTTTCTGAGGAGGAGGTTTGAGGCGGGAGCCTCCGCCGCCTCCTTCCATAGCCCGCTCATCCTTTTTGGCTGGACTTTTGCACTCCTGCGCGGCGGCTGCCGCGGAAGCGCGATGTTTCCGCTCCCGTTCGGCGGAATTCTTGCGGTCGCGCTTTTCGTTCTGACCCCGCTCCAGGCTGCCCCTGCGCGATTCCCGGACAGGCGAGGGCCGCTCCAAAAGGAGCAAACGGGAGGACGAGCGCTCGGGATCACTACTGTAACGCTCCCTCCCTCCAAGGAGCTCAGGGCTGCGGTCCGGTGGAGAGGTTGTGGCTAAACAGTGACGCTTACGGGAAGAAGAAGAGCGCTCGCTGTCTGGAGAGCGGTCCAAGTGCCGGCCTCCGTCCTCCGCCAGCCTCCGTTTCCTAGGCTGATCCCTACTACTACTGCCCAATTCCCTCTCCCCTCGGTCCCGCTCCAAGGACCAGCCGTCCCGGCGGCGCTCTAAGCTTTCCAGTGGGTCGTAGGCAGCTGCCCGATTACTCCTATCCCGTACAGGGGGTGGGGGGGGCACCCACTCTGTCTCAGGATAAAGGTCTCTGTCACGGTCTCTATAGAGTAACGGTGGCGTCCTGTCCCGGGCCCCCCGAAGAGGATCAGGCGGGGCTCCCCGGTGAGCCCCAAAAGCAGCCGCCTCCGCCACGAGCTCGTAATGAGCAGGGGGTGGCAAGGGCAGAGGCTGAAGGTAGGGCTGCTGGTACCGATGCTCAGTGTCAGCAAAGTCTACGCGGAGGCGGCGATCTGGCCCCCCCAAGGGAAAACCACGCATGTGGGTGCACGCTGCCTGCGCCGCGTCCAAGCTCTCGTACTGGATATAGGCCCACGAATCACCTTTGCGGTAATCGATAGTACGAATGGTGCCAAACCGATCAAACTCCCTGGCCAGGGCAGCGAGGGGCACCCAGGGCCCAAGGCCACCCACCCAGAGCCTGGTAGTCGGAGTGGCTTTACCATACCCAATCTTGATGGGGTTGCGCAGAAGCACCTTCCCTGACATGGCCAACTTGGCCCGGTGCGCCATGTCCAGATTTTCAAATTTAAGAAAACCGTACGTGCTGGTCTGCCCGCGCCCCGGCCTTTTGATGTCCACCTCAGTGATGACCCCAAAACGGTCAAAAGCTCGGCGTAAATCTGACTCGCTCACAGTGATGTCCAGGTTGCCCAGGAACAGCGTGCGGTTGGCTCTCTGGTCATCCTCGGGGCTGATCTCCTCCTCCCCGGCGGCTCCGGCACCCCCTCCTCCTCCGCGAAAGCCCCCGGCAGCCGCCACGCCAGCCACCCGCTCCAGCCCGTAAGCCGGCCGCACTCGCGCTTCGTAGAAACCCCCGTAGTCCCTCTCCCTCTCCAACTCCCTGGGCAGAGGGGGCGGAGGCGGCAAGCGGCCCAGGGCGAGCTGCTGCAGCCGGTAGTCTCGATAACCCAGCGCCCCGCCGCTCCCAGCGGGCGACAAAGCCCTCTGCGTCGCCCCAGCCGGAGGGTGCCGCACAGCCGCCGCCGCCGCCGCCGCCACTCCCACGGCCGCCGTGCCGTAGGGAGACTCCTTGTCCAGCAGCGCCGGGGAACGGCTGCCGCGTCGCCGGCTGCTCCCTCCGCCGCCCCCGACGTAGACGGCTTCGATTTTGAGCGGGCGGTCGTAGAGGACGAGGCGGCCGCGGGCATGCTTGGCGGCGCGGGCATCCTCGGGCCGGCGGAAGTTGACGAAGGCCACGCGCTCGTCGGTAGCGCCGGTGCCGGGCGGGAGGCGGCTGATTTTGACGCTCACGTCGCCGAATCGCTTGAACTCGTGGAAGAGCCCGTCCTCCACCGCCTCGTCGCTCAGCGCCGAGCCCAGCTCGCTGATCTTCAGCGTCTTGTACTCCCCGCCGCCGCCGGCCGACTCGGAGGAGGAGGAGGAGGGAGCCGCGGCGGGAGCCCGGGACTCACCCCCACCGCCGCGGCTGCCGCTGCTCCGCGACGCCTCGGCGGTTTTGCCGCCGCCGTAGCCGTGCCGGCTGCCCCCGCCGCCCGCCGCCGCCGCCGCCCCGGCCTCGTACTCGCGGCTGCCGGCGCGGCCGGCCTTGTCCGGGTGAGGCCCGCGCCGGCCGCTGCCGCTGTTGCTCTCGTTGGAAGCCGCCGCCGCCGCCGCCGCCGCTTTCCCGTTGGAGCCGCCGGAGCCGCTTGGCTTCTTGCTGCTCCGCTCGCCCCGCGCCGACGAGGAGGAGGACGCCGAGTCCTCGCCGCCGCCGCCGCCGCCCCGCGAACGCTTGGCTTTGGCCGGCGAGCGCTCCTTGCCCTTCATGGCGGCGGGCGGCGGGGCCCCCTCCCGCCCCCCCCGGGCGCTGCTCCCGCCGGCGGCCTCACCGACTGACTGACCGCCGCGCTCACGCACCCGCCGCCATCTTGGAAGCCGCGGCGGCCGCCAGCCCCGCCCCCCCGGCGCCCATTGGCCGCTCGGCGACCGGCCCGACGCCCTCATTGGCCGCCGAGCGGGGCGCCCCCTCCCCCTAGCCCCGGCCGGGCGGAAGGCCCGCCCCCCTCCCCCTCGCTTCCATTTGCAATTGGCTCAGCCGGCTGTCCTTCCGCCGGCCGGCCTCGCGCGCCCGCGAGGAGGGGGCGGGAAAAGACTCCCCCCCACATACTCCTTCCCGCCCCGCTCGCTCATTGGACGGTTAAAAACGGCGCGGCCTTCCGATTGAGGGTCCGCCCTGTCAATCGTAGCGTTGCAACGCCAGGAGGCTTTCCCCTGCTCATTGGCCATTGGGCCGAACTCACCTCCTCCTCCCGATTGGCTCACTTACCTGCCAGTTATATTGGTTCTGCTGCGGTCCCGCCCCTCCCTTTCCCATTGGCTCGCTCGCTTAGACGCGGGTTCCCATCGTCCCTCTAAAATTCTCGCGAGCCGCTCTTTCCCCGCCCCCTTCCCTTATTGGTCACTGGTAACATTTCCTGCGCCACTCTGATTGGCTGAAGCCTACGCCGCTCCCGAAGAAGCGCGGGCTGCTGCCCGAGCTCCACTCTTCGTTTATCATTGGGCGAGAAAAATATCCCCAGGCATCTGATTGGGTGCAGTCAGACAGCTTGCAGATAGGTTAAAGTGTCGATCAGTCACGCTTTCTCTGGCTCTGTGATTGGTCGAAGGGGGGTAGAGGGCGGTTCCCCGGCGGAGTTCGTCGTGCGGCCGCAGCTGAGGGCTCAGAGCGCGCCGGGTTGCGGCGCGGAGCGGGTGGGCGGTGGGGTCACCGCCCGTCTCGTCATCCCGCAGGGACGCGCAGTCGGGGGCTGAATGCCACCGGCGTGAGCTGGGGCTCAGCTTCACCGCGGGGGTAGTAAAGGAGAGAGTATTTAAGTGGGTCGTGACAGCTCGGTCAACAGCGCCTGTTCTGCCCTCTGCCTGTTTCCTTGTACGTGTCCACAGCGGGAAATACACTGAAACGCCTCCCGGTGCGGCGGTGGGAGCCCCGCTGGTCTCGGGGCCGCCAGCGCCGGGGCAGCCGCGGGCCCGGCCCTCCCCTCCCGGCTGTGGGAGCCTGAGGAGTGTGCCTGGGGCCTGGCCGGGTCACAGATACCCTCACACCTCGCTCGAGGCATCCAAACCGTTTGCAATATACCCCATTTCGAGCTTCACAGAAAACACTAGTTACGCTGCTATATTTTTGCTTTCACCAGCATTCTCATCTTTCACTTAGGAGCTGGTGCTCGAGGAGTGGTTAGGAACGGGAGGGAACCGCTTTGGTTTTGGGCTTCCTCTGAGGTGAGGGTTTGGAGCTGCTGCGACCTCAGGGTCAGGGAAATCCAGTCCTCAGAGAACAGAAGCGGCTTTAATCCGTGTATCTTGTGAGGATCCCACTCCTCCGAGTGGTGCTACATGGGCCCCTGGACTCTTGCTCCTCTTTGCCCCCCCTGCTTTGCTGTGCGTAGTCTAGAAGGGAAAAAGAAATGTTCAGAGGGCGAGAAACCTGAGGCAGGGGTCGGCCCTGCCGTCCCCAGTGGAAGTGCTGCCCCTGCAACCTATTATCCTATAAATCATCTCCCCCCAAACCCTAGTTTCACACCCCCAGGGCTGCACTGGAGAATTACCCCTTCGTTCTTGTGTGCCATCAAAATCCATCGAAATCCGGCAGTACCTGAGGAGGAAAAAAACCTGCAACCACACTGCAGTAGGAAGAACTTCATCTAACCCAGCGATGCCACGGCCCCCCTGAGCCATGTTTTATAATCACAGCCTAAGTGGCTTGAAATAAGGAGAGCAGAAAGCACAATGTTCCCTCCCTGTGCCTCTGAGTGAAATGTCCTCGCATCTCTGTGTCACCCCATGGAAATAGGATCGCTCCCCAGGAACGTCTTAATCCAACGGAGGGAGAATTGAATCAGATTTTTTAATAGCGGTCCATTAGACTGCATTTCTCCCTGTCATATCATCTCCTTCTGACAGAGATTGTACACAGAGGCTCCTGAAATTGTGGGTGGGTTTTCAGTGGTGGGTAAATAGCTGATGTCTAAATATAGATCTAGGAGTGATAGAAATTGTGGTTGAAATATATGTTGAGCTTCTGAAAATGAGATCCTCCTATGTAACGACACTGAGTTAACCTAACAGGCGTATCAGAGACAGACCCACAATGATACGGGAGCTCGGCTCATGTGGATATAATTATCGTAAAGTATATGGAAGACAGATACAATTAGGTGGATGTGGATCATCCAGATGAAGTGATACAAAGGTATGTGCATCACCGGCACGGAGGAGCCTCGGCTGAGCCAGATATGGAGTCTGTCAGACAGGCTTATCGCAACCACTGCTCTTGTCGGGGTCGAGCCGCTTTCCTGGGGAGACACAGCCGAAGGATAAAGCTCAGGCGTTACTGCTTCCCTCTAGAAAAATTGCTGTTTTGTCAAGGTGTTACCATTTTACAGAAATACCTCGCTTCCAGGGCCACGGTTGCTAGAAAGGTTTCTGGAGGCTGGGATGGGATTGATTGAGGAAGGAGGCCCAGCCCACAACATGCTTCAGGGACCAGAATATCCCAGATAACAATTTAAAAAAGCATCATTTTAGTCTGGATCCGATGCGCCCACATCCCCTGCAGATACCTCTCCCTGCCAGCTCCCCTCCTGCATGTCCCATGGCGTCTGTCAGAGCATCACAGAGGAGCTGAGGAATCACTCCTCAGCTAGGTAAGATACAACTGTGGGGAAAAACCTATTTTGCCATATTTCAGCTTCATCTTTGAGGTTACATCTGGTAAAAGCTGGCACAGCTCCACTGGCTTGAGAGGAAATGCATCACTTTAAACAGCTAGTGATAGAGACTTCTATCTGCCAAGGTCCTAACCACTTCCTCGTGGTGCCTTGGGTTGGGAATGAAAGACAGAAATTAAAATTCCTCAGCTGATGAGTCAGAGCATAAAAGACACCTTGGGGGAGCGCTGGGCCACATCACCACAGGGACGGGCTCTCCTGACAGACATTTAATCTGATTTCAGTCTTCCTGACCCGCTCCTTCCAAGGGGGAACTCTTCTCCTCCTGGATTTTTCCACCTCTGCGTCAGCCACCATTGACGTGGATCTCTGCAGTGCCCAGTTCAGCAGCACTGCTGCGTTTTGGAGCTGGTTTTGGTGCTGGGAAAAGGCAATGCAGCACCTGAAACCAGCCCGGAGAAGAGCACGCTTTGTCAGGCCATGAGAAATGACCTGGCGTAAGCAGGAATCTCCCCCCAGGCCCAGGCCAGATAAAGAGTGCACTGTCTGTGCTTATATATATGTGTATGAATAATTAAGGTGCCAGATGGCCCTTGAGCCCCTGGCCTAGATAGAAATGTCTAATTACATTTGGTGTCCATGGGAGTTGGGCATCCAGGTCCCTCTGCGGAGCTGGGCTCATCCCGGAGGTCTGATACTTGGGTGTCGCAGAATCATAGAAACTTACTATTTTCCTGCAAAACCCATTCTCTAGGGGTTTAATTGTGCGTCTCTCTTTCAAAACCTGGCTGGAGATGATCGCAGAGGAACAGGTCAGTCTGACGGAGGAGGAGAAGTGAAGAGGGCTCCCTGGCAGGATCCCAAAGCCCCCGCTCTGAGCCCCGCTGATCGACGCAGGCAGAAGACTTGCGAGCATCTCGACGGGGGAGGCGTTTGCTTGTTTGCAGTTTTGCATTCTGACGAGCTGCCTTTCTTCCTGGAGATGCACTTGTATCCCAGCTGGCCATTACAGACATCGAAATACATTAGCTTCACTTAGGCGAGGCCACAAGAGCCCTCCCGGGACCAGAGCTGCCAGCCCAGGAGTGAGCTGTCGTGTACTCTGACCTGGAGAGGAGGCAAAAGCTTCCCTCGAACTGTTGCCACAATTCTCGCGACGATCTCCGCAGCGACCCAGACCTTGCCTTTGCCAGCAGAAAAGAAAAAAAAAAAAAAACAAAAAAACCAAGCAAACTGGAGAACATCCACCCTGCAGGATGCCGGTGAGGTTTGGCAGCGAACCGCAAGGCAGCTCCCAACAGCTCGAGGAAAGCTGGGACAGAGTGGATTTCTTCCTGCAGCCGGGAAAGCAGCGTCCAGCGCTCACTGGTGGCCTGGAAATGGGGTCAGGTTCAAGATTCCTCAGCCTACCCTGTGCCTCTCCTTGAGTTAACCACTACCCAAAGCCAGGCTCCCTTCGCCCTGGTTCCGCTCTGCTCAGCACCGTCCCCTTTGGGGACAGCGTTTGCAGCGGTTCCCCAAACAGGGGGGTCCCTGCGCCCCATCCTGCCCGTCGACCTCCTTGGAGCATCCTCACAACGAGCAGCCCCAGACAGCCCGGTGCTGCCCAGCCTCCTGCCCACCGGGGGTCCCAGCCCCAGGGCTCTGTCCTCTCCTGCCCGGCAGCCAGAGGAGCAGGCAGAGGAGCAGGCAGAGGAGCAGGAAGAGCAGGCAGAGTAGCGGGCAGAGGAGGCAGAGGAGCAGGCAGAGGAGGAGGCAGAGGAGGAGGCAGAGGAGCAGGCAGAGGAGCAGGCAGAGGAGGAGGCAGAGGAGGAGGCAGAGGAGCAGGAAGAGCAGGCAGAGGAGCAGGCAGAGGAGCGGGCAGAGGAACAGGCAGAGCAGGCAGAGGAGCAGGCAGAGGAGGAGGCAGAGGAGCAGGCAGAGGAGGAGGCAGAGGAGCAGGCAGAGCGGGCAGAGGAGGCAGAGGAGCAGGCAGAGCAGGCAGAGGAGGAGGCAGAGGAGCAGGCAGAGCAGGCAGAGTAGGAGGCAGAGGAGCAGGCAGAGGAGGCAGAGGAGCAGGCAGAGGAGGAGGCAGAGGAGCAGGCAGAGGAGGAGGCAGAGGAGCAGGCAGATGAGCAGGCAGAGCGGGCAGAGGAGCAGGCAGAGCGGGCAGAGGAGCAGGCAGAGCAGCAGGCAGCCCCTGCCTGTCCCGCTGCCGGCAGAGGGCAACGACAGCCCAAGAATTGCCGGGGCCTGATCCAGCCCCGCTGCCGCAGCCCTGTCCAGGGCCGGCTGCAGGAACTGGGACCTCTGCCCTTCCTAACCCCCCACACCCCTCCACTCCCTTTTCTTCTCCATTTCATCTCTTTTCCTCTGCTGCGTGGGGAGTGCTCAAGTTTAATAAGTAATGAAGGAATTTATGGAGCCATTAGCACAGTAATTGTTCGCTTTCCACCTAATATTCAGAGATTAATGGAGAGGGAAGAATAAACCCCCGAAGTACAGAGAGAATTAAGGTAGGATTGGGGATCCAGGATCACATTGCAGTATCACATCCTTCACCAAAACCCCGTGTCCTGAGGATAGCTGCTGCATGGACGTGAATCTGTAATTATACAGATTTGAGCCCCCAGGGACTTTCTGTGCCCTTGGCCACCTGCCCTTTCCAGTCCCCAACCTGCCCTCCCTGGGGCTCACCGAGGTTGGCCCTGCTCGGGACGGTAATGTCTGTATGGGATGGAGGCACCTGATTTTGGGTGTCCACCCCGGTCCCTCCTGGCAGGGCCCCGTGGCTCCTCCTGCGGGGACTCAGCCCGAGGAAGTCAAGCAGTGCCCTGGGAAGCCGCGTACATCCTTGGGCTTCAGGTGGTTTGGCTCACGTCTGTCTCCGGTCCATCTGCCCCCTGCAAGCTGGTGCCTTTGCCTTCCAATCGCTGCTCAGAGGAGCCCAGTTTTACATCCTACTCTGCCCCGAGACCCTTTCACCAAGAGGCAGCAATCTGAGCCACCATCACTCTCTGCCTCAATTCTTCTCCCTCCTCGGGAGGAAAATGAAGTTGTCCCCCCAGGGAGGAGCAGCACGGCCCAGGACTCAGCCTGTCAGAGACGAGACCCACCACGATCCCGGCAGGCAGGTGCCTTTAAACGCTGGAGCCTCCGCTCGAGCCATCGCCATGTCACCGCACGGTGACACGCTGCCGCGGCCGGGACATGACAAACGAGCGCCGCAGCAGCCTCGCACGAGCTGGGTCTTGCTGGGCAGATGGCAAACAGGTGGCAGCTCTGGAGGAGGGGACCTCCCATAACCACGGGACTCCAGGATGACCCAGACACCCAAGATGTGGCTTGGTCTCAGCCAGGGCTCTGGAGTACCTTTGGGGGAGGACGATTCTCCTTGGGTATGGAGAGAGAGAGAATATGGGGGGAGACCCCCCCCCATCGCCGCGCTGAGCTATAACGTCACCGCCGAGTGTGACGTGTTTGCAGGATGAGTGGCACTTGCTCCAGGAGGGAGAGGCTGTGAAAAAACAGCCAGCAGCACCAGTGCCCAGCTCCCCGCCGCTGAGACCTGCGCCCTTTCCCCGTGTCCCGGCGGGAAGGAAAGCAAGGACGCAGCCTGCGGCAAAAGACATTTCTCAACCATTTGCACAAGCAGCCGGGAAAGGAGAAGCTGGGCAGGAGCCCGTGGGGAGCCTAACGCTCATGTGGGGGGACCAAGGAGATGGCCCCCATGTGCCAGCCAGCCCCCAGGCACCTCACACCTCCCTTTCTCCCCCCTCAGGATCGGTACCTTGTTCCTGCTGTGCCAAATGCTGTCACAAAAATGCAGAAGTCCCCCATTTCCCTTTAGTCTTCAGGATGGCGTGTCACGTCTCGCAGCTCTTCCCTGTGACATGCTCCAGCCGCGGTGGGAGCGGAGAGCGTCACGCCGAACAGCACGTCCTCTCCTGTCTCATCAGGGCACCGTTGCCTGCAGCCCTAGAGGAGAAAAGGCCAAGTCTTCACAACATCTTCCCTCCTTTCCAACACCTTCCCAAGCAAAAAAGGTGTCGCCCTGAAATGCATCGCCCCGTGCGGCGGGCAAGGAGCCCAGAAGGTGCCTGGAACCCCTCTGCTCTGAGGACACACATACTGACCACAAAACTCTGGGGTTTTTTTCCTAGTTATCCCCCTTCCCACCCTACCACCCTCTGCCACGCACAGGCAGCCCGACACTGGTTTCTCTTCCCTGTCACCCATACACAAATTCCCATCTCCTCTTAACCAGCTCCAGTGCCTCAGTTTCCCCACATTGTGGATTTTCAGAGAGGTGTTTTTCAGTGCCAGGCACGTGGGGATGGACGATGTCCCCACCAAGCACCAAATGTCCCCGAGCGTCTCCCAGCTCAGGTACTTCTGCACATGTTCATCATGTCTTTATGTTGCTAGCAGGAGGGAAAGATGGCAATTAGAATAAATCAGAGGCTGGCAGCTCCATTTGTCATCTCGAGGGGAACAGTTACAAGCTGGATGGGGTGGGAATTCAGGCAGGAGATAATCAATAAAGCCCGCAGGTCTGTAAGGAGACACCCACCAACCTTCAGTCAGGGCCCCAAAGTCAAAAACCCGCCTGACTTTGCTGTCGGAGCAGCGCTGGACCCAAGGAAGGAACGTGCAAGCTGGATTCCCTCGAGCTCTTGGGTTTCCAAGCCGACAGCCCTGGGCAAATCTTTGCTGCTCAAGGAGACCCTTCTCCACCGTGTAACAGGATCCTGTGCACCACGGAGGAACAGTGAATAATTCATGGGCTCTGACTGATCACGCAGCGCCTGGGGCAGATCTGGGAGCTGCCAACAAGGGCTGCTCGGGGACAGGGTCTTTAGCCTGGGCTGCTCCTAAGTACAAAGGGATCTTCTTACTCCTAAAGTGCTGGGAGCTGGAAAACTCTTTGGGATCTCGATGCCAATGGGCCAGCTGGTGCAAGGGGTGTAGTGCCGCTCCCAGCCACCCTGGTGCTTTACACCTGCTGAGCATCAGCCCCGTGGTGGCTCTGTACTCTTCCTCCCACGGGACCGTACCTGCCACTCATGTCTCCTCGCGGGTGTTTCATTACCGATTCAATCCCACGCCTTTCCAACCCTCTGGCTGGTCTGTCAGCAGCTCCCTTCTCCAGAAGGGCCGGGCTCAGTCCATCACCTCCTTTTTCACTCGCAGCTTTCATGGGGACGAGGACCCAAGCCAGCCTGTGGGACCAGTGCAGGTTACTCCCGAAGGAGAAAAACCACGATGGACAGGGTGGTGGCACCACAAACCTGCTGCATGCAGGCTGGTGAGAGCCCGCGGGGGGGTCCCCAAGGGTTATGTTGCCAGCCCTACCCCATCAGCAGGAGCCCTGGATTTGGTCTGCTAGTAGACCCTGATGGAAAAGAACCTTATTTTAGAGACCCAAAAGGCTCAACGCATGGATTTATGCAGCATGGGGGCAGTTCTAGGGCACGGGAGGGTGGCTGAGAGCAACCCTGCAGCCTCCTGCCCTGGGATCTCGTCCCACGAACCTCCTTCCCCTCTAAGCTGTGCTAGATCCCATGGGTCTTTATCAAAAACCACTCTGTACATTTGGTGCCTGGAGCTCCATCAGCCATGGACTATGAATTCTTGCTAAATATATATTTAAGGGAGTCGTGGGGATATTTTTAAATGACCCCTGAAGCTATTTCTGCTTAATTTCCCTCACTTTTCCTCCGTGTCTCTCCCTCATCTTCTCCTCCACAGAGGACGAGAGCTCATTTTCATCTCTCCTGTCTGGGAGATGGGGTGCCTGGCTGGCTGAAGGCAAAAAAACAGTCCAAAAAAGAGCAGACACAGCTGAGTGAGAATAGCAGCTGGGGCTGGCCCAGGGCAGAGCATGACGGGGTCCATCCCCCCTCCTGCATCAGGGTGCTGCTAATCACCACCCAAGAGCAACCAGGGTGAAATATTCTCCTCTGCAGCCCTGCCCAGGCACCTAACAGGGCTTTTAGCCCCTCTGTAGTCTTAAATTTGATTAAATCTATGCGATCAAGACAAGATGTCTTGATCTCACAGTCCTGATGCTTTGGGCCAACCTTTAATCTCTGCTCAAAATTGAAGGCACATCCCAGTTGCACTCAGCTTGCTGCAAGAAAACAGCGCGTCCATCCACAGCCCCAAAACCAACTTTTTTTTCACCCTGGACCAAACCATTTCATCATAGAATCATAGAATGATTTCACTGCTTTACATCTCAATTTTCTCAACTGACACCTGTGGATAATCACCCATCCCTGGAGCTAATAAGGCCCTGGTGCCTCCTGGCCCCGAGCCACGCACAGACCCCGCAGCTGGAAGATGTTATTTTCCAAGGCAGCCCTCAGGGGAAGGGCAATGTGTGTGTGTGTGTACACACATGTGGGTTTATTGCACCTAAACACTGCCAGGAGAGAAATACAAACCAGTGGAAAACCCAAGTCTTTGCTGCTGATGAGAAACCGGTTCCTTAGGGTTAACTCTTTCATCTCCACCACAGTCTCCTGCCCCATCCTCTTCCCACCGGCCGATGCCCTTGAGAAGCTGCCATCGTTCATCTCGGGCCATCGGCTCATTTGTCTTCCCCGCAGGTGTGATTTGCCCTTCAGGCTCTGCCCCTCGCCCTTACCATCCATCCTTTCCACAGGCAATTAACTCCCAGCACTAAGCTCCATCCCGCCCACTGGCGTCTGTCCCCCTCGTCCTGACTGCTTCAGTTTGGGAATTTCTGAGGTGGTCATGGGGATTTTGTCTGGCTCCTTTGGGTGGGTTGGGTGAGAAGCAGCAGGATTGCCTCCTGGCTTCCAGCAGAAAAGGGGAAATACTCCTTGCTGCTTCTCTGTGGCTTTTCATGCCTGCCTTCCCTCCCAAATTTCCTCACCTGCAACCCACCTTTAGCTTCTTTTTTTTTGGAACTTCCCCAGCTGCTCAGACTGCTCCAACCCTTGTGAAGTACTGACTCCCTGGAATCCCTCAGGAAATTCATACAAGAGCACCTAGTAAACCAGAAAATGGGGATCCCGGGTTGGGAATGGATCCCTGCTGAGGTCCCGCCTCCCGGGGAGCTCCTCCAGCCCCTCTGCCCCAGGGCAGGATTTTAACCTGCATCCACATCATCCTGGATGAACAGCCCCAGCATTTCACCGGTGAGATTTAACCATCAGGGTCCAGCCTGGATTTCCCACCTAGGTTCCTCCAAACTGTCCCACAAGGCACACAGAGGAGCACAGATACAGCAGCAAACATCTGAAGACACTCAGAGCTTCAATTTTTCTCCAAATCTCTCCAGAAAGCTTTAAGAGACCCTAGTTGCTCTTTCCCAGTGCTTAATGACCCCAAGGTAGAGGCTGCTGGTAATCAGGTTACCATTGCTCCGCTGAGACATAATAACCACCAACAACACTCTTGGTGCATTCACAGCAAACTAAATTGCGTGAGCTGGTGCAGCCCGCTCCTCCCTGGGCGCTCGCTACACATTTGGGGTTTGGTGCTGAGGTTGTTTCTCACACCTCGGACTGGAGCTGCTGTGAATATTTGTGTGCTTGTTGGAAAAAATCTCCCCAAATTCTGGCTGGGAGATGGGACAGAAGAGCTGAGGACAGGGGAGGCTGCATGGGTCATGATAAAACTCAGCCAAGGTCCTTTGAAAGTCCCTTTGCACAATCAGTCCTGGAGATGCTCCATCGACTCCTGCATCTGTATTTCAACACAGGACAGATCCAAGATCCTTGTCTGTTAGGAGCTCAGCAGCACCCGTGTGTTACAGCCTGACACACTGAGACCAAGTACAGCTGTGGCGAGATGCCTTGAGATGCCTCTAAGAGGGAGAACCTGACCCCAGGAGATCACCTAGACACGAAGAGGAGACACTACAGCTTCAGAAAACATTATAACAGGTGAGAAAAGTTGAGTGCTGCAACCTGTGCACCCATCTAACCACCTTCCTCACCATTACATGGATGGTCACAAAGCCCTTGCTGCTACTGCTGGGGCTGGGACAGCCCTGGCCCATGCCCTTGGGCCAGCCAGGCTGGTGGCCAAGAGCTTCTGCAAAGGCGAATTGCTTGCAGATGCTCTTGGTGCAGATCCAGGACACCCCGAGCTGCTGCAAGGCAGACCCGGGCACGCAGCAGAGAGCAGAGCCGGGCTGCCCGCTCCTGGCTCCCGCCGCGCTTAAAGCAGATGCAAGAGGGATGCGAGAGGGCAAGCGGTGGGAAGGCAGAGGGAGAAAAAGAGCCAGAGAAACAGTCTCATTCACTATTTAATCAGTTTTAACTGAGGGAGCGCAGTCATCTTTTGCACTTCAGTGGATCCAGAGTGCTCAGAGCTGGTGGCTGCTCTTGCGCAGTGGGCAGGAGACGCTCTCCAAGAGCAGGCTCAGAGAGCCGGGGATGCGGACTCAGCTGGGACACTGTGAAGCAGGGAGGTTCTTCCCTTGAGTACCAGCACCCATCCCAGCCCTTCCCTGGGTCCCTGTGAGAGATGACTTGTAGCTCCCTGAAAACAGGGCTGAGAAAAGCAACCTGAGAAAGTCACTTGTTTCCCTCGTCTGAACGGGATGTGACAGTCCCTGCAGGAGCCTGAGCGCATGGGCTGGGGTTTTGCCAGCAAGCAGACAATGGGGCGCTTTGGAGTCCCTAATGTCCTCTCTACCCCCTGCTGCTTTTTCTTCCCACCCACTTCTTTCATCCCAGTCCTTTCTCCCAGCACCGATGGTATCCCACCCCTTTCCCTGGCAACCCACAGCCCACAGCCCTTCCTTCCCAGTGCTCCCCACTCCTGCAAAGGGCCCCTAAAGGGTGCTGGTGACAGAGGGTGACTTATGATGACCTGTGTCCAACATGTCCCTGGTGCAGCCCTGGGGACCCCACTCAAAGACAAATAGAGACCGCACAACTCATCACAGTGATGACAAGAGCCACGTCTCAGCAAGGAGCTGGCAATGAGCACCAAGAGCCCGTGTCATCCCTGGGGCCAACAGCTATGTAGAGAGGGTGGCTATTTTGGGGGTGCTGGCACAGAATCAGGCACTGCATGGAAGGCAAGGTGGCAGCTGTGTGTGTTGCTAAGTGGTGACACTGCCACGGGAGCCCACTCATCGTGGCAGGGGTGGAGGGGACCAAGTGAAGCTGAATCCGCTGCCACAGAGGCTGGCAGCCCACAGGAGGGTTTGACACTGACTCCGAGCTGCCCAAAGGCAAGAGGGTCCCCCCACCTCAGCCATGGGTGCTCACCCAGAGTGGGCTTCATCTCTGAAGACATCCCTGGAGGACCAGGAAGGTATTTCCAAGCTAAACAACATGGGGAAAAGTTCCTCCCTCCACCACCAGACCAGTGCACATCTCCCTGCTTTGCAGGTGCTGCTTGCAAAGGCAGAAATCAAGCAAGATGCCACCCCGAGCTAATCCGGGTCCTGCCTGGGCCCCAGGCTGCCATTCCCTGTGGTGGCTCCAGACCCTCCGTCCTGGCACGCTGCATCCCTTCCTTCCTCCGAGCCACGGCATCACGGCGAGAGCTCTTATTGCTCGAGCAGGCGCTGCCGCCCACAGAAGGACTCCCAAGGACATCGAGCCAGGGAAGGTCGCACCACGCTCAGCTTGATTAGATAGATTAGAGAGCAGTTCCTAACCCTCCTCCAAGGCCAGCGGAGCAGGGCTGTGATCTTCCCAGGTGACCGGCTCCAGTTTGCCTGGGGCTGATCACCAGTATGCAGAAGGGCAGATGACACCCACCTCCACGGGAGCCACATTTTCCCCAGGTCCAAGGCCAGGGGTGCAGTCCTGCAGCATTCACCATCTCCCACCGCTCCTCTGGGCGCTGTCCCCACAGGGAGACAGGCAGCAGCTAAGATAATTTACCATTTAATGTGGGCAGATGGCTTAATTTAAACAAAATCAGAGAGGAGGGAAACCAGTCTGTGAATGTCTTGATGAGTTCAGCCTGTTCTCCTGTTTCTCCCTGTCCCTGCACTGCCCTCCTCCAGCAAGGTCCCCATGCTGCCCAGGGCATGCCAACACCCTGCTGAAGGACTGGACCCAGCCCCAAAGGCTCCTCAGGTCCTTTAATCCTTTCTCCTGCTCAATCTTCACTGTGCAGGAGGGGGAAAAAAAAAACATCCAGGTGCAGCAAAAATGCCAGACTCCCTCAAGCCTCTTTGCAGCTCTGGTCTCCAGAAGCTCTTGAGATCTTCACCTTGCAGGGTTAGGTTGACTGATGACGTGTATTTGCATGGTTAGAGGTGGTGGCACAGTCACCCCGCAGTGCTGTGCCCCAAGGGGTGCAGGGGCAGGGTCTGTCCTGCCAGTGGGGGAGAGAGAGGGACTGAGGTGGGCAGAGTTAAGGGGAAACTTGCTGGGGTGGACGGAGGGTTCAGTGAAGCTGCTGAGCAGAAGAGGGAAGGATAAAGACCAAAGGGACTCCAGGTCCTGTGCTGTACCTGCCTAAATCCCTTTCTCCTCCTGTTCTGCTCTTTGGGGACATCCCAGTGACCAGGGTGCCCATGAATCCCTTCCTAAACTCCCCTCCAACCTGTGCCCCCCAGACTCTGCGCCTCCACCCCAGATTTCATCACACTCCCAGCTCTTCCCCATCTCGAGGTCTACCCCCAGCTCAGGGCACCTCCTGGCTCTTGCCTTCCACCCAAACCCAAAGCCTGCTCAGGCTTTAGCCACACAGGTCCCATTTTATCACCATCAAGCCCCTCGCGCAGCAAGGTCTTGCCCAGGCTGGAGCTTCTAGTGCTAAAAAAATACCAGTGCCCTCTTCGCCACTTCAGCAGGGGCGGAGGAGGCAGATCTGAGCCGAAACCATCACCAGAGCCTGGTGGTGAACAGGGAGGATGATCAGGCAAAGGTACGAGCGAGCGTTCAGCACTGTGGTTTCCTGCCCAGGAATTAACCCATCACGGCTCCCTGCGCTCACGAGGAGAGCCAGGCAGCCAGCCCTGGTCCAGGCAGGCATCACAGAAGCAAACACAGCACCATGGGTTGCCAACCACCACCATCCCCGCCTGCATGAGCAAAGCAACCCTGAGATGGGGGGACAACACCTGCAACAACTGCGCCGACCTCCCTAATTTCCAGAACAAACACGGCAGGCTCTTATCTATCAAGAGATGGTGATTTTCCTATAATTACCCACATCCCCTATGCACATAACGAATCCATCCTGGTTATGCAGAGAGTTTTCATAACAGGTTGCATGGCCGTAGGTGATTGCTTTAAAAAGCTCCCCACCCATGGAGCCGCGCTTTCCATGCCTGTTCCCTCCGCAGTAATAAACGCTAATAATAAGGCTTAGTACCACGCAGCATTTTATGGCCTGTCTAATGCAGGAAGTCAAAGTTACTGAACACAATGGTCTCTTCTAGCCATAAAAATAAGCATAATCCAAGGGAAAAAAAAAAAAAATAACGACAAAGCAACCTTTTGGAAGCAGCAGAGCACGCCAGTAGCCTTGGTTTGGGATATCAAAGCTGAGTCTGGAAGTTAAGCAATGCGCCTGAGGCTAAAAAGTGCATCGGTGGCAGAACCCATGGCTGGCGATTTGCTCCGCTCCCACCTGGATCCATGAGCCTGCCTTGGGTGCAGTGGGCTTATGCCAAATGTGGCTGGATTATTCCCATCTCCCCCTGGCAATTTTCTCCCCTATTAGACTGATTAGGCACCCCCCCCCAGTTGCCCCAGCTGCCCTTGTTGCCAGCCTGATTGCTGGGGGGTCCTGGGGAGCTGCTCGGTGCTGTATCGGCACAAAGCAGCTGCTTTGCAGTGGCTCGGGGCGGTGATTAACAGGGCTGATAGCCAGCCAGGACGCCCTGATCCGAATTTCAATCAGGCCAGGCAAAACCCATCCACCTGCATCCTTCACAGGGGAAATCTGCGGGGGGAGAAACCCAGAAAATGCCTCATCCTGCATCTTGGGAAGATGCTGATCCCTTGGAAATGCATTCAGCGGTGGGGTGTTGAGGTGGGACAGGGTGTGGGTGCCTGCTGGGGTGGTGGGGTGGAGGGTGGCTGCAGAGGGGATGGTTTTGTCCTGCAGTCTGGAAACCTGGAGGATAAAAGCAGCAAGGAAACGTGGGGAGAGGAACCAGGGGCAAAGGTGATGGGCTCACTAAGAAACTTCTCTTTTTTTCTTCCTCTTGGTGAGGTTTCGAGGACAGGCACAGACCCTGGCCACGAAAGGAAGGAGCCCTTCCCTCAACAGCACAGGCAGCTCCTTGCTCACTGTGGAAGTTAGGGATCCCCTCTTGCTCCTCTTTTAGGATTGCCCAGCAACAATGAGGGACCCAAGTGCCTCAGAGACATGTGAGCCGTCCTGATTTACGCGTGCACTTCAGCTTCCCCCCGCACCCCCTTTGCTCCTGCCCAGCCCATCGGGCTCAGCCTGCCGGGGCGGTGCCGTCTCTGCAGCAGAGACAACGGGATTAGCATCGATTTGCCGGGAGCAGCATCCTCACCGTGGGCTCCACACTCTTCCCCGAGCGGCCAAGAGCACCCTCCACCCCCCCGGCTCCCTCCCAGCCTCCATATCCACCATATCCACACCTCTTCCCCCACAGAGCCACCAGCAGACCCTTTCGCAGAGTGTCTTGGCCCCGCATTGCTCCAAACACTGACTATCAGTAAAAAAGTGGGTCCTGACCCAAATATACCACGCAGCTTTGAGAGCTGAGCCCCCAACGTGTGCATCACCTCCTGCCTGATAGCTTGGCTTTTTGGGTACAGCTATTATAGCACAAGGCTGTTTTCTTATATAAGAGAGAGAGAAAAGTATCCCTAGGACCAAAGCGGGCTGTTTTAGCCCCAAATGGCTCGCTTGCTCCGGTAACATCTGTGCAACTCCAGAGGGAAGTGGGGAGAGGGGGTGAGCGTGCAAACAAGACAACTCCTAGTGCATGTGCTGCATTTCAGGATGGGGAGATGCCTGCAGCCCGGAGAGCTCCTGCATTTAAATTACTTTTCATAGAAGCCCGGTCCCCGTTGCTGTCCCCGGGGGCTGGTGTGGAGGGAAGGCACAACGCGGCCCTGCGGTGCGGCCGGCGGCTCCCCCTGCCACGCCGAGGCCAGGCAGCCGCCAGGGATTTCAAAGAGGTGCTGGGGAACAGAAGCACTTCAACATTTTTAATGATGGATCTTCCCCGCCGGCTCCGCACTGAACGGGAAGCCTTTAAAGTCAGGCTCCCTTTGATTAGACAATGGGCCCAGAGAGAGAGATGCTTCCCCTCCTCTGTTTCTCCCATCCACCTTCCTCCATACCCCTGCTACGCCAAAAAGGACTAAATTTAGAAGCAAAACAACATGAATAGGAAGTAAGGGGCAGTGGATGCTGCCTGAGAGCGAAGCAGCAGCCCCACGACCTGACACATTTAGCCAGCCCCACGACCTGACACATTTAGCCCACAGTCTCCTGATGGGTTTGGCAGAGGATGGGGGACACCAAGGGGGTTCCTCATCATTCTCCCCCAATTTATACCCGTCACTCACTGGGATACAGGAGCCTGTGTTCTGCTACGGAGAGCCAATGTGTTTCCCCCACCAGCACAGCCACCACCAAGACCAGAGAGGAGAACCTGCACCTCTCCCAGCTTCTCCCAAATCCTTCCCGAGTGCTGCTCTGGAGGGGTTGTTTCAGTCCAGCCCCAGCCTTTTAAAAGGCCGTTTCTCCCCACAAAACCCAGCTTTGCCAGGCTCATCAACTCACACTGGCTTTCAGTGCTCCAGTCAGCACCAAAGACACGTTTAAATCAGTTCTGGGAGTGTGATGCCCTTCTCTGAGAGGGACAAGTGCTCAGGAAGCACGAAGAGCCCCCGGCTCTAGCTGACTCTCAATTATTCTGCTCAGAAATTGCACTGTGGTATTTTTTTTTGAGTCGCTAACGTCCCAATAAAAGCATTCCGTTAAGCAGAGCTGGCTGGCAGGGAGCTGGGCAGATGCAAGGCTGGAAGGAACCACAGTTCTCTCGTTATGGTAAGTTTTCCAAAACCCACTAGTTATGTCCCTAAATAGTTTCCTTCCACAAACAGCGAGATGGTGTCAGCTGCTTTTTTTAAATGAACAGCAGAAAATAACAAAAGAGCTGTAAATGACAGCTATAAATGCAAAGCAGAGGCTGGAGTGTGGGGGTCCCACGGGGAGGGACCAGGGGGTTTGCAGGGGGAAGGGGAACACATTCAAAGGGGACGAGGCCAGCACTGACCCTGCGAGGTGCCGCCGCAGCCGGCGAAGCTGCTCAGACACAGTTGACCTTCCCTTTTTTCTTGCAGTCTGGAAGGAGATGGTATTTACTCCAGCTGGCAGCAACCAGAGCATCCTTACTGCAAGCTGCTCCTAGGGCTTCTCCCTCCTTGCCCCGGCCTTCTCCACGCAGGAGGGCACGATGCTCTACTGCAACCAGGGCAATGTTTCCCGCCAGACCTGAAATGCAAGAGGTTTATAATATATCTCCCCCTGTCTCCATGCCCTGCCCACCCCTGCCTGACCATCCCTGCTTCCATCAGTGCTGAGAATGAAGCTGCACAAGTCATCCTCTCTCAAAGGAGGGCCACAGGTCCCGTGGAGAATTTAGCCTGGTTACTGAAATAAAGTCAATGAATATCTGGAGTGCTGCAATTTGTTTTGGGGTTTGTTTTTTTTTTTTTTTTTTGGTTGGTTGGTTGTTTTGTTGTTTGTTTTTTTTTTTTTTTTTACTGCAGGCTGTTCCACAAATATAATTTTCTGTGAGCAGAAAGCAAAGATGAAGACTAGCTCACCCCAGGAAAAAAAACAAAAGGCTGATGATGGAGCTGCCCAGGCAGCCGGCAGTGATAAGAGGCAATTCATCTGCATTGTTTCATGCAGCCTCTGAGACACATGTGAATAAAGCCCCTTGTTACCACTGAGCACCTGGCAAGGTTAAGAATACGACCTCAGCACCTGGTCCCCAATCCCAGGGACACAGGGGACTCCCTGGGACACTCCTGCCATGGTGTGACACCGCACTCAGGTACCCAGCCGGGTCACATCTTCCACCCCAGCTGAACGGCTGCACATCAGCAGCGCGAGTGCTGGGGTGTTAGTCCTCTGCTAACCCATGCCAAGGGTTGGCCAAAGCCAAGGTCCAAGAGCTGAACCATGAACCTCAGACACCAAAGTCCCTCCAGTAGCACGCCCTTGACTCCATGGGGAAAGACACAGTTTCCAAAACAACACAAGAACAAGGAGCTGGGCTGAAATACGACTTTTTTCTCCTTTTATTACCCAGAACAAGGAAAATGGACCATTTTCTGAACACAGCCTGAATAGGAACAAGTCTGCCTAAATTCAGTCTGAACATAGATAAAAGCCCATCGTGTCTGCTGTTTCCAATCCTAGAAAATAACCCGTTGGATATGAGCTGTTTCAGGCATGCTGAGTGCAGGCTAGGGATGGGAGAACAGCTATTAATGAAAGTGGAAGTGGTTTTCAATTAAAAAAAGCAGATGACAACAGTTTTTAGATCAAAAGAAGCTTTTTCACAGAAAGTATTCTTCTTGGGCAAAAATATTAATCAATCATCCTGAGAAATGCTGCAGTAAAAATCATTTTGTTTGGTACAAGTTCTCAACTTGGATTTTGCTTGGAGGACATGGGGTTTTAAACATCCATTTCTCTTTTCATGAAAACGCCTTTGAGAAACTGAAGAAGTTTTTCTGCAGATGGGATTTCATTTTTTTTTCCCTAGGTGAAGGATGGGAAAGCACAAATTCTGCTTTGAAAACCGAGTAATTTGTTCAACCACGGCTGCTCTTGACTGGTTTGAGAAATCAAAATACCAAACCACGTTGCAGAGAACGTGGCCTCGAGGTCCTTGATTGCATCGTGGGGTTGGTGGCTCATGCCTGTGGCCTTCTTGCAAAATCTCCTCTCCGTCTCTCTGGGGAGCCCACCTGCCCTCAGATCCTGCTGTAGGACGAGCTCTCACCAGGAGCTCTGGATCCGGGGAGCCCTTCTGCTCAGAGAAGCAGCTCATCCCTCCAGAGGTGATCCATCCCAACCCTCCCCAGCAGTTCCGCCGTGTTACACATCACCCATGGATCTGTCCCTGCAGATTCCAGCAGCCCCATGCAAGGAGGCCATGATGGAGCTGGCCACTCCCAGAGCTGACTTTTGCTTTGTGCTTTATATCATCATGCTTTCCTGCTTGGTTTCGGCCTCCGTTGGGGCAGCTACAAGCCATCCCAGGCTGGGGTTTATAGGTTTCTACATGCTCGATCACTACATGGAAAAGTCCCATCATAGTGATGGGAAAGCAACTGGGAGGGAATGCCTTGGCTCCAGTTTGGATCTCAGTGGGTTTAAGGCTGGGGTTTGCTTGGAAAACTCATGACCAAGGCAGGACCTCGCTGCTGGGAGCCATATGAGCAGAGACCAGCTCCTGGAGGTTCAACATACAACCCATGTCCACATCCTCATGGAAACAGTGTCTCCAAGCGTGCCACCGAATGAGTCCACAGACCAACCATCCTGCAGTCATTAGGACAAGCAAATGATCATCTCATTGCTGCAGACCAGCCAGTCCTGGGTCTCGCTTGTCGAATCTTCTCCAGTGCCAAACTGGGAGCACTGAGTTTTCTGCACACTTACCCGCTTTGCCACCCAACACTGTCACTGCACCAGCTGAGATGAGTCCTAACCACAGTGCTGGGGACAGGCAGGAGAAACTATATAAATATCTAGCAAGAGCTAATAGTTTTCTTTTTTTCCCTCCAAATTTCAAAGATAGATGCAGCAGGAGGGGGGGAAGGGGAATTTTGCCAAGCTAGAAAATGAAGGAGAACTGAAATGTTTCAGTCCCTTCTCCATGGAGGACTCTTGTGGCTGATGTCTCTATGTTGGCCAACAGGCAAACCAAGACAGGACAGTTCTGCAGCGAGATCCTAAGCAATAGTCTTCATCCTCATGTCCTCTTCGAGCATTTCTGCTACCACACTGTGGACTGGAGACAACCTGCCCCTGGCAAAGCCCCTTCAGAGGTGCCTCAAGACAGAAGAGGACACTGTCCTAACTTGGGTCAGAGGATTTGCTGATTTAACTCTCTTAATTCCTGGAGATGGGGGGCAAATTCCTGGTCTCACCATTCCAGGAGAGCAAACCCAACCCCATCTTCTCCTCTGCACCACATCTCTCCTTTTCTCTGCAGCGAGGCACCAAGGTGTTCCACCAGTCTCCACCATCAACTCAGCAAACCCACCACCCAGAAAGCACATCCAATCCCAAAAAACCCACCAAAGGGGTACGGGATGGGAAGAGCAACACAGCTCGTACCCAACCACCTTTTAACAACGTTTTGCGACCTAACACCCACATCTCTGCTTTTTTTTTTTTTTCTCATTCCTGAGAAAGGACCGGGATTTATAACCACTGTGCTCCTGGAGCCAGAGCTTGGCCATCTCTTGCGCCCGCTCCCTACCTGATGCTTTTTTTTTTTTTTTTAAAAAAACGGGTTGCCCTGGAGCTGGGTCTCCATGGAAACTTGGGTTTTTCAGACACTCAATGGAAAACGCTGGCACGGAGAGGCTTGTGCAGGAATACTGATTCAGTCCCAGCGTCTGTAACACTGACTGCATTTTAATCCCGCTCCGCTACCCGGCGAGCTAAAAATACCCCGCGCGCTGTCGCCTCCTGAACTCGCGTAAACAGCTTAAAGCAACACAACGCTGCCAGAGCAGAAATTTCATGAATCAGCTAAAAAAAAAGGGATGGGGGAGGTAACGGTGGGGTCTCAGCCCTCAGCACGGCATGGGGAGCCCCAGCTTGGTGAGGAAGAGTGTGTCCCCACTCCAGGGATGGAGGAGAAAGAGCAATAGGAGATGTGCACCACAGCGGTCCTTGGGGTTTTGTTTCACCTCTCCAAGATGCCCTTTTCCAGGTGTAAAAGCAAAAAAACAAGGTTTTTCTCTGTCCCCAGCTCACTGGGAGGAGCAGTGTATTCACTGGCATGCCGAGCTCAACACGTAGCACTATCGCGGACTGGGGGAAGGAGCCAACTGTCCCCAGCAAGGAGTTTGGGGACAATCTGAGGAGGGGTGAACTTGGCTGCCCACTGGCAAGCCGTGACCTGGCACAGTGCTTTCCCTTCCCACTCGTATCATCTCTTTGAGAAATAGATGTCGAGGTCCAGCAAATGGTTACCGCCAGGATGCAGGACATCGGGGCCGTCTACGCTGCCAGCACCCTCGCTGTGCTCGCAGCCATGTGTCAGCCCAGCGTTACTGGGACCGTAATAGGCAAATAAGACTGTGCTCTCCTCTTTCCAATTAGCCAGGACTGTCCTCAGCTGACTCCCAGAGCTTCTTTTTGCAGAATACACAAACACCTCCTTTTTTTAAAAAAGGCTTTCTCCCAGCAGCACGCCCTTCCCTAGGAAGGAACACCCAGATGGGGAAACTGAGGCATAAACCTGCTTGCTCAAAACCTGTCCGCAAGCTGGGAGTGAATCCAGGTCTCCCAGTTCCCCCAGCCGTGCTGGGAGCCCGGTGTCGGGTGTTGCCCTTCACCTCCAAAGCATTGCAGCCTGCAACACCCCTGCACCCATCACAGAAACTCTCCTACCCCCAATTAGCACTGCCTCCTAATTAAAAGGCTCGGAAAACCCCAGGGCAGGGGGATGAGATCCCACACCCAAGCAGCTTTGTGGAAGCTCATCCAACCCTGCAGCTGGCTGGAAAGTTGAGCTTGATTTTTCCGGGGAAATTCTGCATTTACAAATTTACTTTCGTCCTGGCTGCAGGGGAACTGCCAGCATTCCCGGGATGCCACTTTAAACCTTTATTTCCACCAGGAATCAGAGAAGCAGGAGAAAAGCCATCCCCAGCTCACAGTGGGAGGTTTCAGGGTGGGCGATAAATGGGGTTTTGCAGTGGAGAATTCCCCCCTTGCCCTGCCTAAAGGAGGAAAGCCAGTTTCCCAGTAAAAACCATTCCAGGTGATTTTTTCCAGGCAGCTACTTCTGGGGATAGGAGAACTTTCTCCAGGGTTTCTTATTGCTGGCTCAGCCATCCTCAGCATCCCATCCCCTCCTAAGCCTCTCCCCTGCTTCTCTGTCTTTCTCAGAACACATTACATTAGTGCAAAGTAGGGATGGGGATAAAAAAGGAACATTTTACATCACTTTCTGTGGGTTCTAAGAGCTTCCTCCAGCAATGGTAGAATTAAAGCCATTGGTTCTGAATATCCAGAGTGGTAAAAGAAATCCATGCAAGGCTCGCATGGCCCAGCCAAAAATGGGCTGCAAGTCTCATTCATTCCTTGATGGTAAAGAAACGCCATTCTGGGCTTGAGTTATTTATTAGATTTCATCATATTAAATGAGTGGGAACTGGACACCTCAAGGCCACCATCCCTAGACCTCCGTGCCAAAATCCTCAGCACCAGCCCTATTAAACTAAGAGCCTGAAGCATGGCTAGTGGGGAGGGGACATGCGGCAGCTGGGGACCTCTGCTGAGCTCAGCAGCTGTACCTCTCCGTGGGGGTGGGAAAGGGGGGGTGGTTCATCCATCCCAGCCCCGTGTTTGGCTCACCACCCTGTGCACATGGCAGCAGTTCACCAGGCAGAGCTGTGCCAGGGGTGCTGGGACAGACCCCAGTGAGCTCACTGGGCATTGAAATGCCACTTGGGAGAAATCCTGAACCTCTCTTCCCAACAGCAAACTGGTTTCAGTTGCTTTGGAGTTGGGGAGATGCTCTGGTAGAAATAGGGATGGTGGGAATAAAGCTGCTGGGAAGCTGGAGAGAGACTGGGCTGCAAAAGGTTTCTCAAGAAATTGCAGCAAGCTCGGGGAAGGGGCTTCCACCCAATGCCAATGTGCTCCCAGCCTGGCCCATAAGGGGCTCAGCACCAGGAAGGGGCTTTCTAGGGCCCTGCCAATCCCAAAGGGAGCCAAGTGGCCCCTTGCCTCACTTCCACCATCACCACTCCTGCTCCAAGGCCACGACCAGCAATGTCAACTGCCAGAGACTTGGACAGCCCCAGAGCTGCCCTAGGGTGGGTTTATAATCTCTCCAGTGCTCCCAGTTCCACCTCCTGCAGCCCACAGGCTCCTCCAGGCAGTGCCCAGCACAGGGAGGCTCAAGAGCTGGGAGGAGGGCAGGGAAGCAACCTCCTGATCTTTCCACAGGTATTCAGTAGAAAAGAGGAGTCACAGCTGCCTGCCAGGGAACCTCCCCCCTTCCAAAATACCCCCCCAGGTGATGCCCCAACCTCCTCCCACAGCCCCGGAGACCAGCGTGGAGTGGGGCTGAGTCAACCAGCGCAAGGCAGGGCAGTGCAAGGGAAGGGACGGGAAGGTGCCCGCTGCTTACGGGGGGTTTAAGAGCGGCAATACAGCGAGCACCGCTGCCGGGCTTGTGCGCACCCGATGGGGCCGTGAGCTGGTCCCGGCGTTTTGGGGTTTCCCGTATCTCAGTGCCTGCGTGGCCATCAGAGAGCTGTCACCCTGCTCAGGTCCCTGCCAGAGAGACAGGGGCAGTGGGGAGAGCTCTTTCCCCGTGGGCTCAGGGTCACGTTGATTTTAGCGGGCGACTTCCAGCCGGCTGAGAAGCAGAGGCAAGCCTGCTCCCGTCGAGCTGTCTCCCCGCTGGGAATCCCTCACAGCAGAGCTGCTGCTGGATTACAGCAATTGCCTGCTTCGGACTGGCCTGCCAGACAGACGGACGCGCAGCACAGCGGCCACGGCTCCAGCTGCTCTTGTCCCCGGGATGGAGATGCAGCACAAGGTCCTGGAAACCCGGCTCGGCCCCGGGTGTCTGCTCACGGCAGGGATGCTCAGCTCCTGCTGCCCTTCTCCTGGGATTTGCTCCAGGCTTGTCCCACGGCCCATTGCTGCCTTCACCCAGCACCCTGCAAGCTGTCCCTCTTTTTATACCCCCACCCGGCAAATCTGCCTGTCTTAAATGATTAAGCATCTTCACTTAGGAAAGGGGAAACTGAGGCACGGGAGAACTGTCCCTGAGCAAACCAGCTGCAGAGGAACCCAACATCCCCCCTGCAATCACCAGACCCCCCCCAATCCCTTTCCCCACCACCTCCTCCTGCAACGGCACCCCAAAGTGGGGTTCTTGGGGGGGGGAAGCCCCTCTCCCAGCCTGGATCCGGCCCCTCGGTTATCCCTGCCATGGATGCAGCTCCCCGGGAGCCGCTGCCCGGCTGTGTGCCGTTCCCCTCCCGGCAGCTACTTTCCTAGATTAAAAATCATGCGCTCATCTCCTTGGCGCAACGCCACGGAGCCTCTCGCTTGTTTTTATTGACAGCACCATCTTTCCCTGATTAAAATTCCTTAAAGTGCACCCGATGGCTAATCCCAGCCCTGAGGCCAGGGATGCTGTCACTGGCTCCCCCCTCTCTATCAAGTCTTTCTGCCCATGTTCCCTCTCTGCTGCGTGTCCCCAGGTGTCATGTGCGCTCCCTTCCCCACTTGGTCTTCAAAAATCAAGGAAAAGAGTCAAAAATGCTCCTGGAGATGTGGGAAAGGGTGATTTTAATTTGGGAAAAGACAGGGGCTGCTGTCAAGATGTTACAAGCTCTGTCCCCATCCCTTGTCCCCCTTCTCCTGCTTGGCTGCTGCTGGCTTTATACCCAGAGGGACGGAGAGCCAAGAAACACGGGCCAGGAGGGGAGTCGTGCCAAAGGCACCCGAATCCAAGCCTTGCAGCTCCGAACGAGCAGCGGCACTAACGAAATCCCCGCCGGCAACAGGCTGGGGCTGCCGGAGTGGGATTGCCCACTGGCAGGGGTGGGCTGCTCAGTGGGGCTACGGGGAACCCTGGGAGCATCCCCCTGCCCGCTGGGGAGCTGGATACCTGGGTCCAAAAATGGTTTGACTTCCTCATGGGGACAGCTGGAACATCAGTAAATCGACCTTTTTGCTCCCCTTTGGGCTTTCTGCTCCCACTGGGAGCGGTTGCTCCTCGATGCCTGGTCCTGGTGCTCCCCCAAGAGGGTTTTGCCCCCCATCCAGCAGCCTGACCTCTCCCATCTCCATCCCCCCACCTACCACAACCCTCCTGTGTCTCTGTGGTCCATCAGGAAGTCGGGGTGTCCATGGCCATGCCCAGCAGCCCAGTGCACAGCCCCAGCCCAGTGTGATGGAGCACCCAAGCAAGAGCTAAGGAAGCCCAGCAGCAGCTGGGGGTTTGTGATGGGGGGCTAAGGAAGCCCAGCAGCAACCCTGGGGGTTTGGGATGGGGGCTTCACTCCGCTCCTGCACTCCCAACACCCCCCCAGGTGTCCAGGGGTGAAGGACCTTACCTGGCTGATGGCTCACATCCACCTTTGTGCAGCTTTAGAAAGGTTTGGCAACGCTTCACACCCACCCTCCTGTCCCAAATCCAGGCTGGGGCTGTAACACTCCCATCCTGGAGCCCCAGGGTTGGGCGCAGTGGGACTTACCTCTCCCTGAGCCCACAGCCAAAGAGGGAGGAGGAAGGAGAGGAGCACCCTGGGGAGCCAGGGGGTCCCTGGGGACACACTCGGCCCCTGCGCCACTGTTTTTTTCCGCCTGGTTGATTTTTTGCACAGGGGTCAGTGGGGAACAGGTTGCAAGTGGCCAATGTGGTACAGAACGGTGATGGAAAGAGGTTTTGTCTAGGAGGGAAGAAGGGACCTCGTCCCGCTGCTGGGGGACACCACAGGGGACATCTCCAACCAGCTATGTACCAACCACCCCCAACGTGACCACCCCATCCCTAAACCCACCTCCCCAAGAGCCCGGCTGTCCCGGTCCCCTTGAGGCCACCCTCAAGCAGCCTGGCAGGTCCCAGGTGCTGGTGGCCCCAAAAGCCCCGTGAGCAGCACCCATGGGGGGGGGGGGGGGGGGGGGGGGGGATGCAGGTACTCAGCATCACTTGACCCAGCATCCCTGAGGAGCCACCCCAAGCACTCGGCATCGATCCGATGATCAATCCACGACCACGGCCGTGTCGGAGAAGGGCCACGGCACGTTCGGCAGCACGGCAAGGCTTTCAAGGGCTCTCTGCAGCCGCAGCAGGAAGCAGAGCATCTCGCTCCCGGCCTCAGAGGATGGCTCTCGCTTTAATTGCTCTTTGGCCCCCGGCCAGTGATTGCTCACATTTGTGACTGCTTGCTTTTCAGTTTTGTGGCAGCTGTTTCGTTCCACCCCCTGGTTTTAACCACCCCAGCCTCTCCCTGTGCCACCCGTCTCAAATAAAAGAACTCATGCCCCTGGGGCAGGATGCCAACAGATAGAGCCCCCACATCTCCAAACTGGGGGTGTCAGCTGAGGCTCCTCCAACTCACTGCAGCAGTGACTGGGGTCGTGCCAGGTCTCTTTGGCTCTCTGGGGACTCATGCTGTGCCTCGGGGGGTGAAGGGGGTTTAAAACTCCTTCAGAGCCAGTCAAAAGGCAACACTGGAAGCACCCCAGCCCCCAAAGGGTGTGAAATATTCAGCCCTAAACCCATGAATCAGCTCAGCGCCATCTGCTCAGCTCTGCGGCCGTGCTGCCCAGACAGCTCCGGGAGGACCAGCCGTTTCACCTCAATGCAGTGTTCACTCTGAAACCTAAGGATGGCACCGGTGCAGCCATAATGCTGATTATTTCATCTTTGATAGTCAGAGCAGGCAGAGCCAATGCATTTGTCAGCTCTGCAGTACCTTTCCTTCAACAAATGAATATTGCGTGGATGTCAAAGCCAGTCTGCTGTGGGCTTTCCAGTGGGCTCTGCTCCAAGCTGTGCGAGAAAGAAAGAAGCTCGGCCACGACACCCAGGCAACGCCGCTGCTGAAATCATCATCCCCGCTGCCAGGGACACCCAGGGTGGGGACAGGGCTTTGTGGGCACACAGGGAGCCGGCAGCAAGGAAACACGGAGTCAGGAGGGGTACAGGAGCTGACTCAGCTCATGGATGTCTTTATTCGAACTCTAGTACAGTTGGACAGGTAGAGGCATGCGTACAGGACAGACGGAAATGGGAATAGTATTGCCTTGATCACAAAGATATGAAACAGCATTAGAAAGACACTGACCCTTCCAGGCCAGCCGGGTCCACCCCACCTCATTCACCTATTGCTTCCCATCCCCGCCCCTGCGCCCGAACCGACCCGCTCGTCCCCCCCATCCTCTCGGGGCTGCACCCCCGGGGTAAGCACCCATGAGAGGGGGGTGATGGTGCAGCAACCTGTTCGTGGCACCTCGAATGGAGCCTTCGAAACCCCGGAGGAGGGTCCCCAGCGGCCGTTTGATGATGGAGGGGGGGGGGGGGTCAGAGCACGGATGGAGCCGCGGGAGGCGATGTCTCAGTGAGCGGCTGGCGAGTCTCCGGAGGCGGAGGGGCGAGGTGCATCCGAAAGCGCGGGCGAGGGGAGGGGGGGCAGCCCAGGGGCGCGCTGGGGAGACAGGCAGCGTGTACGTGGCAGGGCTGGCAGCAGGCAGGGGAGCAGGGCTGCCCCCAGCACCCCGACCTCCCCTCCCGGCCCCGCTGCTCTGCGGCACCTCTCTGGGGGGGACCCAGCTGCCAACCCTCTCCCCCACCCCGCTGCGGAGCTGGCAGCCGGAGCTTTGAGCGGCTGCGGTGGGCAAGCTTGGGGAGAGCATCCCTCGGCCTCAGGGAGAGCATCCCTGGGGGAATGCGTGTCCCAGCCTTGGGGAGAGCGTCCCTCTGCTTTGGGGAGAGCGTCCCTGGGCTTTGGGGAGAGCATCCCTGGGCTTTGGGGAGAGCATCCCTCGGCCTCGGGGAGAGCATCTCCCTTGGGAAACGCATCCCTTGGCCTCTGGGAGAGCCTCCCTGCGCTGTGGGGAGAGCAGCCCTGGGGGAATGCATCGCTCAGCCTTGGGAAGAGCGTCCCTTGGCCTCAGGGAGAGCATCCCTTGGGGAAAGCATCCCTTAGCCTCAGGGACAGCATCCCTCCACCTTGGGGAAAGCATCCCTCGGGGCACACAGCCCTCTGCCTCGGAGAAGGCATCCCTCAGGGCGAGCATCCCTCGGGGAAGGCATCCCTTGGGGAGAGCATCCCTCGGGGAAGGCATCCCTTGCTGGGGCGCTGCCTGCATCCAGCCGGGGCTCAGGAGAAGGTGACCACCTCACCCTGGGGGTAACTGGAAGAGAGGACGTCTTGGCAGGTGTCTGCAATTAAAGACACAAGTATTAAACATGCTGTTAGACACTGCTTTCGTCGGCTATTTGTGGAGGAATAGGAGAGGGAGACTGAGCTGCCAGGGGACCCAAACTTTGCACGATGCAGGAAACAGTAACCACAAAGTGAAATGGCCTCCTCTGTAGTGATAAAATGCTGCTATTCCATCAGTAAATCAGTAAAAAAATTTTTAAAAAAGCCTCAGAATGGACCCAGAGATAGAGACTTGGCAAACAATTCTCTGAGAGATACCGGACATGGAGTCAGGGCGATTTTGAGGGTAAAAATGAAGAGCAGAAGAAAAAAGTCATCCCGGCTGCAGCCCTCTCCTCCCAGAAAGCTGCTCTTGACCAAAACTTCCCAAGCCAACCCCAAGCCAGATGTCCCAAAGCCAAGCCTGGTGCATTAATATCCCGCAGTGTTTTTTCTTGTCTCTCTCTCTCTCTCCCTCTCATTCATTATCATTGAATTAATGAACATTGATTGGAGCTCTGAGTCACACCACCGCCTCTACCCGTGTGCCAGGACCTGGTTTCCAGGCGAGGGGCCGTCAGACGGGGAGACAGTGCCTGATCCACGCCATAAGCCACAGAGTTGCCCTTTCCACCCAGGGATTTTGCTGCAAAACCCAACACCAGCTCCCGACCGTGGGTTTGACCCAGCTTTCCCCACAGCAAACTGAGCACAGCTCCAAAAGCATCTAATTTTCCCCAAAATAAAGGTCTCGTCCTCCGTCAAGCATCCCTGTGCAGCTTAGGTGAGCAGTGTCCAGATATGGAGGTTTTTCAAAGCCCCGCATCCCAGAAAAACCCTTGGGATTAAAGACCCTAAATCCCAGGGCTTGCAGGAGACGTCCCAACCTCCTGAGCTGCCACAACGGATCAGTCTGGAGGACCCAGCATCATCCACCAGCAGCAATTTGGGGACCAGCACTGCCCATACACGAAGTAGCTGCCGAAAAATATCACTGCTCCTGGTTCAATCACTCCTGCAAGCAGCTAAAAGCTCTCGGCAGGGCTCGTGGCCTGCTAGAAACATTCCCCGTCAGGTCGATTGATTTACCAGGGACACGACTCGGCTTTTAACTCCCATCTCCTCCTCCCCGTTCAAAGCCATTTTGTGTGCTAGCTCGAGACCTGCTGCCCGCATCCTCCAGGGACCTGCCTTGGAAAGCAGCTTCCCAGCCTCGGAAAAAATTAGCACAACTAAAAATAAATAACAACAGCTGAGATTTTTTTTTTTTTTAATCACTGTCCCCCAGAAAAAAACACCCTCCTGTCTTGGCTTACCGTTACCAGCTCAGTCCCGCACCGCTGGCGGGTCCCAGCCCTGCTCGTCCTCGCAGTCCCTCCACAGCGTACAGCTCCTTCCTCCACCTTTTTTTGGGTGCAGATCTGCTGCCCAACAACAGTGGGGTGATGCCCTGCCACCCCCTCCTTGGCCAAGGCAGGAGGCTTGGCATACCCTGGCCATGACCCAGCCCCCAAAATCCCCAGGGTTTGCTGCGGTGCTGCCAGAGCCATCCCTGCAAAATTTCCAGGGATGGTGAGTTCACACAGTCCCACTTTCCCCCTACAAGCATCTCCCCAGACACCCTTAAGTGCTGCCTCCATGGGCTGCCAGCCTCCAGCTGCTCCAGCACAATGTTTGTGTAGGTCCTACACTAACACTGCTTTGGTCTGCCAGTACACTTGCTTTTTTTTTTTTCCTTCTGTTTGGGTTTTTTTTTTGGTTGGTTGGTTGGTTTTGTGGTTTTTTTTTTTTTTTTTTTTTTTGCAGACAAGAGGCTCAGGAGGTGCTGAAAGAGAAATTACTAAAAGCCAGAACACTCCTGCAGGAATGGCTCCTCGCAGCCCCCCCTGGGCCACCTCAGGACACTTTTCAGGTCCCTTTTCTTTTCACCACTGCAACAGGAGGGGCTTGAAGATCCGGCAGTGCCCCACGGGGCAGAGCACCCCACTGCGCTCCCCAGATGTTGGACTCAAAACACCCCCCAGCCAACCTCTGCATCTCCCGCAACCCCCCATCTCCACAGACCATGTAAAGACGGGGGGGGGGATTTGATGATGATGGAGCAAAAGCCAGTGGCCACCTGCATCTCCCGTGCTGCGGGGACCAGAGATGCCACCCCGGGGGGCTGCACATCTGAAAGCCGCCTCTCGCCTTGGGCGTCCTCCGCACAATCCGGAGAGCTGGTCCTGAGCCTCGTGCCGGCGCGGTGCTGCCATTCCCTTCTCACTCTCCAAAGCCAAAGGATTTAATTTTTTTTCACAGCCACCAGGACATATTCCCTGCCCCAGAGGAAGAGCGTGACCCACCCTCCGGCAGTGTGCAAAATACTTTCTGAGCCTCCATTTACCTTTTCACAGGGAAAAAGCGTAAGGATCGATTGGCCCGGGTGGAGGTAACGAAGTAACAGACTGGGAGCTGGGAGGCACCTATTTATAAGCTCAACTGCATCTTATTTTGCATCTGCCTCTGCTCTCCCCGTTCCTCGTCAACACGGGCAAGGGACGGGGTTGCTATTTTCTTTTTTTTTTTTTTTATTTTTTTATTGTCATCAAATCAGCACTGAGAATTTTTCCTGGCAGTGCAGGGGAAGCCAGAAACAGGCTGCTTCTGGGTAGAGCAATTACTCTCTTGACATCTTAACCTCCTGCCCAGCTGCCTGACAGGCCTTTCTATTTTCTCAGCTCTTTCAGGCATCTCCCGAGAAACAGAGCAGTTGTTGCAACAATAACAATTAATACTTTGCACGCAACCTAGGATGGCAGCGCAGTCTCCATGCAGCGCTGAAGTCCGAGTCTCCCAGGAAGAAGAGAGAAGGAAGAAGCTGCTGCTGGATGATGGAGGGGGGGACCTGCCCCCCCAAAGCCCCCCCCAGATCCAAAGGATGAGGCTGCTTGGCTTTTGCCCCTCACACATCTGCTTGCTGCACCGGGCAGAGGGGGTTACAGGGGTTTGATCCCCATCCCAAAGTGCTGCCGGCCCCAGCAGACAGACACACAGACAGGCAGCTGCAGGGACTCCCAACAACCTCAGGGCAGCCCGGTGCCACGCGGCGTCTCTGATCCCATTCCTGCTGCTGAGCATCGCGTGCAGCCGCAGCTGCGGTGGGGCGAGAGGCACCGGGCACCAACGCTCCCTTGGTACCACACTATACACAGGCGAGGGGCACGTATATATGGTACACACAGAGCTTAATCTGTATGTTCCTGCTCAATCGCAGCATCCTACTGGGGACAAGGCAGCGGCTCCGACCCGACACGCTCACCCCATCCCATGGGAAACTCTCCTTTCCAGGCTGGGATACCAGCAGCGAGCTCTCTGCCCTGACAGTTGCTGCACACCAGTTGATTTTTTTTTTTTTTTTTTTTTTAAAATACCATTTTAGGACTTGGGCAGAGGCAGCTGGACTCCTATTGATTTATTCAGTTCATCAAGAATAAATCAAACAACCTTGCTTTCTCCCGCTGCTTTTTGCCTTAGCTGGAACATGCGCTCCGAGCCAGATCCCTAAACATAGATAAGCGGCTGGGAGGATATTCGGGGGAAGTATCGTATATTCTTGCTCTATTCTTATCCTATTCTCTAGGCAGCCAATTTTGGCCACTGTTTGAGATAAAACCCCAGGCTACAGAGATATTTAGTGGTCTGCTCTTCTGATCCTCTACAGCTCCTCTTATAATCTTATCCAGAGGATTAACCCCTGCTATCTCACCCCCAAAACCAACCCAGACCCCACCTAAAAATAACAACATGCTGTTTTCCCCCTCCTGCATCCCCCAAATCACTTGTTCAGAAGAAGGCGGGGAGGAAGAGGGAGAAGATGCGATGGGTTTTTCAACAGTTTGGTGCCTCCCACTGAAATCCCTCCGTCTCCCATTTGGGGCTCGGTTGTTTTAGAGGAGCTTTTTGCACATTAGTCATCCCTTCTCCCGAGTTGCATAACGCCACTGCTAAAAATTGCATCTTACCGGCTCCATGTCAGCTCTCATATGCAACCCTCATTGCTCTGATGGGGATGAGATTTTGGGGGGGGACCACCAAGGGTTTTCCACATCGAGCAACTGGCACCGGTGTTTGGATGAGCTAATCTGGGAGGCTGGTGGGGGGAGAGGAGAGGATGGGATCTCTCGGGATCTGTGACTGTGTCTGCTCTGGGGTTAATCCTCTACTTTCAAGAGACTCAAACCCCAAAGTTTGAGTCTCTTGATTCGCTGCCTCTGTAAGAGACGGTAGCAGAGCTGGCTTTTCATGCCTGGCTCATCCCCAAAGTCAGCGCGTGACCTTGGTTAAATCATTTATGATTCAGAGACCACTGAAATAATGGAGGGTGACCTTCCCTCTCACAGAGGCTGGGGATATTCCAGATCCTGCTCCAAAAGGGAGGACGTGCCTGAGAAGCACTGGTACGGTGCCACCGTACTTGCTCACAGGGTTTTTGGGTGATTCACAAACCTGCCCAGTTACCCTGACAGTTTGGTGTGGGAATACACTTTAACTATGAAAATCCAAGGAGTGCAGCTACACATGGCAAACCTGGATGCTGCCAGCAAGGAGTGAATCGCCACCGCAGCACAGGGGTCAGAAGCTGCTACAGGACATCCTGAGCCAAGGACGGATTCAGCTCATCCTAATTTCTCCCCAAATTCAGAGAAATTCCAGCTCCAGCACCAGGTCTATGGGATGCTCAGCTCCTGCCATCAAGGCCCAGGATCCAGCTCATGGCACCAAGCTTTTTCCCCTTTTCTGCTTCCCTTTGAATCTGACTGCTCTGCTCACATAGCTGGAGCAGGGGAACGCAGGAAGGGAAGAAGAAAAGCAAAATAAAAGGCAAGGACTTCTTGTTGGCCCCGTGGAGGACTTGGATGGGTTTTGTTTTGGAGATGTGGTGACTGGCTCCTCCTAGCAGCTCCTTCAACTCAGTGGAGAGGGGAAAAAAAAATAAGTCAGATGAGGCATTTAATGCTGCTTCTTTGCATAGCATCTCTTCCACTGTGGCAGAACGGAGTTTTACTGCAGGAGGCTCTCGGCGTTAAGCCTTCCCTACACCAAGGAAAACTGAGGCACAGGGAGCCTGAGAAAGAGCATGAGGGTCCTGGCTCTGGGATCTGCCAAAATCCAGCCCAGCTCCTTCAAGGTGTGGGAACCAGCCTTGCCCCAAGGGGATCCTCACTCTGCATCGTCCCCCAGGCACCTACTCTGGTTTGGCCATGATGGAGGAGAAGGGCCTGACCTCAAAAAGATCTGGGGGATTTTTTTATTTTAAACACACCCAAGGCTAAGCTTTGCTCCCCATCCTACGACCAAGAGGCCCCAGGCTTCATCCCCACTGAGCTGGACTTGCACAGAGTAAGGAACGAGGCCAAGAGAACACCAGGGTGAGAGTCAAGACCAGGGCTGCATCCACCAGACCAGCCCCTTTCAGCCACCTGAGACCCAGACGCCTCCAGGGAAGCAGAGCCAGGGTGGCAGGGCTAGAAATGAGCCAGAAGTCAGGGGACCAAAGGTTTCATTCTAGTTCGGGAAGACACCGGAGATCATTCAAGATCATCCCCCAAACTAATATATGTGAGCAAAACCCATCAGAGCATCAGGAGCTCGGCACTCCAACCTCATCCTCCCAAGGGTGGGGGCAGGACCTGCTTCAAACCCAACCTGCTCCTCTGCCCAACCGCCCTGTGTCCATCTCAAAAGAGGATTCCTCCCCCCACCCATTCAGGCATCATTTTGTCTCAAATCTCTCATTTCCCCACTCTTCAACAGCAGCTTTCTCAACTGCTCCCAGGCACCCACAATTCCCTTCCCACCACCTCCCAGCTCTTCATGGGAGCATCAGACGTATATTTTGCCAATCTTTGATCCCAGCCTCCATGTGCTCCCTGCACCCAGCCCCGGTCCCTACAGCCTCCCACCTCCACAGGACCTCAGGGCCAGGTTTCTAAGCTGCCAAAGCCACCTTCAGCCCCAGGAGCAGCCCTGAGGTTGGATGGAGAAGCAGACACAAGTGGGGAGGGAACGAGTGTGATTTAGACAGAAAAAGGACAAAACAAGAGGGGAACTGCTGCTGGGCAGGGAGTAGAGGTTTATTCATCTGTTACCTCCAGAAACTTGAGGCTGTTGTTTTGTTTTTGTTTTTTTTTTTAAAAAAAAAAGACCTAAAATTATATGAACTCAGCCATTTCCAGCACAATGATATATAATTTTATGAGTCAACATGTCCTCCTTGCATTTCCACCACCTTTTAGCCCAAGTGCAAACAGCCCACGGGGAGGAGGGCTCGACACCAGAGATCACATGGATTGGCCCAATTTATTTAAGATGAATAAGATTTCAAGGAGGGGTGGTGGTGGTGGGGGAAACAAAAAAACCAACACCTACTCCGGGGACTGTCCCAAACACATGGACACGAGACAAGTTCAGTGGAGACGTTACACGTCCTGCAAACCGAGCAGGGGAAGCACGGCAGCAGCGCTGGGCTGGAGAAGATCAGAACCCGCTTCTCAGGGATGGAGATGCCCCAGCTCGGTCTTCTCTGGGCACAGGCACCGCCGCGGAGACACGGCGTCCCGGGGAAGGGGGGACAGAGCGACACGACACGACAAAGCGGGATCCAGGCGGCATTTTAGAGGATGGAGGGGACGGGAGAGCAGGGACGCCGCAGAGGACAGGGAGAGCTGCAGCGGGACACGAGGGGAGCCAAGCCCACCGTGGATCCTGCCACACCATCTATGCTGCTTAGGCTTCGGGATTTTCCATAGCCTTCGTGAAGAAAACGGACAGGTTAGAGCCGAGCAGCCTCCTTCCCAAGGCTCGGAAAGCAAAGAGCACCGGGGTGAGCATCACCCAGCCCCACACCCCAATTCAACCCCCTAAAAAAGTCAGGAAGGGCTTTTTGAGGGCAACCAAGCTTCTGCTGATCCTCCGGACCTCCCTCCCTTCCCCTCGGCTCCCCATGCAGTCAATCAGTGCCAGCCGAATCCAGGACTCGAGAGTCGTTGATGTTGGGAGACCAAATAGGTCCTGGGGGGTGCTGGGTTTTGTTTCTCAAATTGCTTTGAATGTGCAATGAGTCTGGGGATTTTGTGGGCTGAAGCAAATGTGGGGAAAAGCAGCAGAACTCAAACAAATAGGGTATTTGGAAGGAGTTATTCCCCTGGCTCTGGTTTTTAAGCCGGCTGTAGCAGCAAGCTGCTGCTGACACCTTTCTGTATGGAAAGGAGCAGGTAGACATGCTCATTATTTTCCATAAGAAATCGCATTAAAGAGCAAATATTTCTATTGCTTTAAGCATGGGAACCCTTCACATTCCCCCCAAAGCGCCAGAAATTGCTTCAGCTTTTAATGAAAAGCAACAGCCACAACAAATGCTCTCGCAGGTCAAAAGCCACTTTTCTTTCTGGAAAGAAACTAAGTATTTGCACCAAAAGTTAGATTTTTAGTTCCAAACAGCAGCCCCGTTCAAAGGTAAGCCCCAAGATCTGCTCTCCGGATGGCTGCACCTTGCAGGGACAGCTCTGCTGCCAGAATATGGAAAATTAAGGATGCTCCCAGCCACGATGAGCCCAACCACCCCACTCTGTGCTGTGCTCGCTGCATCTTCCCTGAGAGAGCCCAGGCAAGCCAACCCAGCCTCGCCTTCGCCTTCCCTGCAAGCACCAGTGAGCTCTGGAGAAAGCAAGCGCGCGCGAGCGTGCGTACGCAGCGGGGGAGCGGAGGGAGGCGGCTCTCTGACAGCAGAAAAACAAGGTGATGGATGGCCCCTTCGGCAGCACCAAGCTGGGAACCGTCCCCGCGTCCCCCCCCCGGGGACTTAATGGAGCGTCTTTGGGTTCTGCTTTAATGTGAAGGCACCGACGGCGGGTCCTGGCCTGGTCAGGTTGTTTTGGGCTTGGATCAGGGATGAACACCCACACCAGAGTGATCACGGCATCACCCCCGTGCACACCCCCAAGGAGGATGCTGAGACACAAGCATCATGTGGAAAAGGCTCCAGAGCACTACTTCTTTAACTCTGATTTTTATCCCCTTTTTATACTTTTTTCCTAATCATTTTCCAACCACAGCAGTCAGCAGAGGAGCCTTCAACCACTTCCCATAACTCAGCCCCCCAAAGAGACACGGCTCCTCTAGCTTCAGAGCAGAGAAAGGTTCAGGGGACAGAGGGCCATCTGCCTAAACCTGTTGCTGACTTCAGCAAAGCTTTTCTAGTTCCCACAGTGGAAGCGAGAGCAGAATCAGGCCCCAAAGAGAAGAGCAATTTCCTTATTTATGTTTTGGCATGAATCCACACAGCGAGCGAGGAGGGAAGCAAGCGCAGCCCTGAGCTGGGGGGGGGGGGGGGAGCCCCATCCTCAGCTGGGGATATTTCCCACCTACAGTAGCTGATGCACAGACCCCCTGCTCCCCAAAAAAACTGCATCGGGCTCATTCTTCAGCAAGCCTTGCTCTTTTCCCAGGAGCAGTGAGGCTCTTTGAAGCGCTCACGCATTTCCCTGCCACCCTGAGCCATGCACGTGGGAAGCAATCGTGCCGAGATTCAACCGGTCCCTGAAAGCTTGGGGTTACCAATGGATCCAGCACCCAAACAACATCAGTTTGGCAGAGAGGTGTTACAGGGTCGGGGCTTGCTGGAAGCCACCCGCCTTGGCAATGCAAGGACCCGCTGATGAGGTTGAGCACTTTATAGCGATGCTCTTTTGCCCTCTTGCTCAGATCACTGAATGGAAAAGGATGGAAATGGGCATATGAACTGGGCCAAAAATCACACTGCCAATTTTGATTAAGTCTCAAGCGTGACAGGTTGGGGCAGCACTTCATAAAGATGCTTAATTGCCCCAGCGCCCCTCTGCAACAGGACTCCAAGGGCAAACCCACCCCAAGCCCAACACTTCATTTTCTCTATCAATTTATTCCCAAGCCCCGCTCGCGGGAGCGCTTGGAAAGGAGCTCAGGACTCCTTCCCTCCAGGCCATCATGGTTTTCCACCAAGCTCAGGGCCAGGTGCTACCACAGAGTCAAGCTGCAAAGCGCCCGCAGGGTTGTGCCCTGCTAATTGCCACGGGCGCTGTTCGTTAACGGAGCCGGTATCCCAGCAACTCGCAGAGGCGCTAACTGAGGTCACCGGGATTGCTTTATAAAGGGGTTTGTTGCCAAGGAGCCGTATAGAGGCATCTTATAACCAGAGTGGCCGGGCAGTGTGTATCCCCCGGGGGCTCTTCCCCAGGACCTGGCACTGCCTCGCTCCCCGCTCCCCGTGCAAGCGCTCGCGGCTCCCGGGCGCACGTGCACGCTCGCACATGCTTTGAGCCGGCAGCAGATGGGGACGGGGTAATGCAAGCAGACAGCATTGCCCAGGAACGCCTGTGCTGGTTTATAACGGCGGCCTGGCGCTCGTCTGCGCATTGCATGCACTCGCACGCGTGTCCCCCGTGCAAACGTGGGCCTGTCCTTGCCCTCCCCCCTCCCCCCCCCCCCCCCAGCCAAGCGTCACCGGCGGGTGCTCACGTGAGCATCCCCGCGCTCAATCCCACGCCGCTCAAGACACGTGCCGGTCACGGCCCTGCACTAATAGCAAGCAACAGAGTAACAGTCAGCTGCGTGGTGCTCTGGGTTCTGGCAACCAAACCAAAAATTGCCGCTGATGGCACGCCAGCGTGGCAAAAAGGGAGGTGGTGCTGGGAGAGCTGCTCTGTCAGGAGGGTAAATCCCCTTCCCTCCATTTAACCCCGTTGCCTGTGGCTCCTCTTGAAATCCCGCTCTGGTTTCAATCACTGCCTTTTCCTAAACCATCATAACCCATCTCGCTGGCATGGGGGATGCTGGACTCATCCTGCCTCCATATCCCTCCATCCAAGCAGAGGATAGGGGCTCACATGCCAAGACAGAGCCATGCCAACATGTCTGGGCCTCAGCAGGACACATTTTGGGGAACTGCTGAGCAGAACATGAGTGCTGAAGGGAGATAAGGGGTCTGAAGCTGTCCCCAGCAGCAAGGGAGCAAGGCAACGACCCTGGAAGCGGCAATAGGGACAAGCAGCACATGGCAATTCACTGCAACCCAGCCCCGTCTTCCCCAGGGCCCAGGTCCAAGGGGTGGTGGGCAGGGGCAGCTCTTCTCTTTGAGCTGCCCCAATGAGATCAACCGCTGGAACCGGGCTCAAACCACGATGGATGCTAAGATCTGCAGCATATTCCTGAACCAGTTCCATCTCCTGATTTCCACAGCTTGTACAGACATCAGTACCTGTCCCAGGATCTGACAGATGGCCATCAGCAAGTCGGGCTCAGAACCAAGCTCATCTCAATTTGCAGAGCTGCCAACATCCCAGTACCAGAACAAACAGCCTCAGCAGGAGATAAATCAGGACCGAGGGAAGAGGCACCTCTGCGGCTCCCAATGGCTTTCTGCTGGAGTGCAGGAGGTGGCTTTGCCTCTCTGATCACCTCTGGTCACCACTAACCCTGACCACGCTGGAGCATTTTACAGGGAAAACATCAGCCCTGTCCTCCCAGGACAGCACCCCACCAGTCCATCCCCAAGCAGGACACAGACATTAAGGTTCTCTCTTCCCAAAAGGTCTCACACATCACTCAAGTCCCTCTGGACACCAGATCCACCTTTCTCCAGGTGCAAGACCATTTCAGCAAGGGGGGGGTGACTCACATACACATCTATTTTTAATTGTAAAAAGCACTCTGACATTTGCAGGGAAGATATCAGAACAAACCATGAAAGATCACCAAAGTGCCCTTTTGAGTAGCTGTTGCTGCCACTATGCAGGGAGAAAAACCTCCTGGTCTCCTGCAACCACGTAAGGTGATTTGGGAGCCCAGAAAAAGGAGCACTGGATCCTCAGCTTTTAGATCTACTCTAGTTCTCCTGGCTTCAGTGTGACCAAGCTCAAATACTTCAGTTGGAGATGCCTGGCTTGAGTGTCTTGTAAAGATGAAGACCAGCACTGACTTCCATCCCTCTCCTTCATCCCTTCCAGTTCAGCATCCCCCCCAGTCTAGAGCAGGACTAGAGCCCCCTCACCTCTTCACATGAGAAGGCATTAAGGAAAGAGGCCAACATCACAGAAGAAGGCACTTCCAAGAAAAAAAACATTAAGTGTTTCGAGTAAATATTTGTATAGTACCCTTCTTCCCAAAGATGAGCAAAGCTTTTCATTTTTTTCCTCTTTCTAAGGGATGGGGTTGAGCAGGAATTCCAATGGAAATCATTGATTTCCCAGAAGGAAGCAACCAGTTTGCTTCTACTAATGTAATAAGCGGGATTGCCCTCAGACACCTCCCTATGTCCCAAACCCATCTGGTCTTTACCATCCCAAGCAGTGCTACAGCAACAAACCCTTGAGGGCCTCCAAAGCTTCAACGCCAGGAGCCAGCAGGTCTTGGTGTGCAACTCGGAGATGTAGCACATCATCTTTTCTCCTGCCCGGTCCCAGCTCACACGCACCGTTCCCTGTGAGTAACTGGCATTGGATGGTACCAGGCAGGTAGAGGTAGGTCAGCTCTGCAGCGACATCGTCTCACACCACCCTGGTCACACAAGAAAAACTGCAGAACTAAAAAACTGAGCCGTGTGCTAAGAATTAATCCAGCAATCGAGGGTGCAGCTGGATTTTGTGGCTGAAGACAGGCACTGGATTTACCCTTCCAGGGGCTGGGGTACTGGGACACTCGCTAGTGGCGCAGAGAAGGCTGGAGAACAGTGCAAAGGGACCAGGTTGAAGAGGACTGTTGTTTTGTCATGGGAAGAAGAGTTTTGTGTTTTCCTGACTCATCTCCCCCACAGTTTCCCATGGAAAACCTCAACACTTAGCAGAGCTCACTTTCCAAAGCCAGAGGAGACAGCCTTTCTGGCAGCCCGGTGCTTTTGGCAAGGCAGCACTTGACACATCACGGCTCCCCACGCTCGAACCCACCAAAAGACATCAGAGGGTGAGAGGAAAGGAAAAGCCTGTGGATTTTTTTCCCTACTGAAAACATTTTGACCACCTTCAGTCACAACCTCACCGCATCCCCAGCGAAGAGGTCCCCCTCAAGCCACCCTGAGACGGGTGATTGAAGCCCAGGGAGAAGAGCTGGAGGGACAGGAGAAGCTGGAGCACTGGGGTGCAAAGGGACAGAGCTATCCCCAAGGAAGGCCGTGCAGAGAGCATGGGGGTCACAGATCCCAGATGGGGGCAATCAGGGGAAGAGAAATTGGGGGCAGAGAAAACAAAAAGGGTAAAGCTAGCACGGAGAGACGTGGTGGACGGAGATGAAGCAGATGAAGAGGCAGGAAGACAAGTGGATTTGGGGAGCAGAGAACAACAGCCAGGCAGGCAGATGGAGATGAACCACTGTCTCGGGTTGGTGCAACAAACCTCCACCTCACTCCTCCATCTCACCCTCCACAGCCCACGGGCCAGCTCACACCTCCAGCATCAGCCATACCTTTCTGGATGCCTCCATCCGCTGCACAGGAGAAGTCACCCGTGGCCAGCAGGAAGCACGTGGAGGATTTCTTGTTCTTATCCCGGGTGCTGGAGCGCCGCATGGGCCGCTTCTCTTCATCGGTCGGTGACAGTGGCTGCTCCTCGTCTGACAGCACCACGTTGGCCTCACCGTTCTGCTTAGAGTCTGCAAGAAGGTGGCAGAGACTCATCAACAGTCTATAAACCCACAGGACGGGGTGCTTGGGGTGGCCAGAAGGGTTTGCTTAGACCATGAAAGGAAGCAGAAGACCAGATTCCTGATGGTCCAGAGCAGCACCCGCAAATTCAGGTTAGCCTGGACATGCTAACTTAGAGCGATCAGAGGAGCAGGACCGTGCCAAATTTTAACTCCAAACAGCAGCTCTTACTCCTGCTGAGGGTTATACATCCTGCGTGAAACCAAGCAGGGTTTGCCAGGGCAGAAACACCTCTGGTCTTTGAGATCCACCCACCTAATTGGTGTAAATTAGCTCTCCAAAACTCACATGGCTGAGATACAGGCTGCTCAGGTTAGGGGTGAAGGGCTAATTTATGTCATCTGACTCTGGGTCCTCAGCTGAGAGGATGCTATGCCAGGTGAGGGTCTGGCCTGAGCTCCTGCATCAGCGTTTGGGTGAGGAGATAATTGACCTGCTCCTCCAGAGCAGGACAGCTACTCTCACTACACCCCACTGCCAGGGCTCCTGGGGCAGACGGACTGCGCAGGCATGTGGAAAAGGGAAATTTATAAAGGAAAACATGTATCTGGGGCATTTGGAGCTCCCTGTGTCCCCACAGGTGAAGGACCATCACTGTTAAACACGTGGGCAGATGTGCGGCTGCTCAGGGCTCACCTCAGCGAATGCCACGTCAGTGCAAGACACAACCCCACCGTGGTCCCTCCTGTTTCCACACGGCAAAGCAGCCGCACCGGAGGTGCCACTGGCAACAAACCAAGACGAAAAGGGCAAAGCAGCCTCATTGACCAGCGATGATGCCACAGCAGGGCTCTCGCAGTCACCCAAGCTTAGCCCGAGTAATTCTGCCCATCGACAGGACAAAGCTGAGGCCGTGCCCTCTCCTGACCTGAAGGAAAGACTGGCCAAACCCCAAATTTCAGCTCAGTGCGTGAGACCAAACAATAAATGTACAGGGGCTGATTTTTCTCCTGCCTGAGCACAGGATTTGGAGCAGTGCTGACCTTGCCATGCGGAGATGCTACTTCTCCTAGAAGATGAATGGGGAGGTGAGGCCAAGCCCCAATGAATATCCATGGATTTATCCATTTTGGTGAAGCTTGCCCTGATTTATGGTGGGAGGAAGCAAAAGAAAATCTACGCCCAAGGGCATTACCAGGCTAAGATGGGAATCAGGTAAATGGTCTCACCTCTGTCAGCGCGAGGAAAAAGTGGGCTAAGTAGGGACACATTGAATGACAGCACGGTGACTTGATCTATGCCATCAGGAGAGCAGGAGATGGCTTTTCCCGCCCTGCCTGGAGGGGGGATCTTGATCTGCAGCATTCTGGTCCACCAGTACAGCACCCAATACCTGGACACCCAAGGGCCCCAGCCTTTTCCACACCGAATTCTCACCAACCCAAGAGCTGGGGGCCGTGTCCTGCAGCAGGGCAGTCCCCAGGGACTCTGGGACCCAGAGGCTGCCATGGGGGGCTCCCAGAGGTGTCCCCCTCCCTCTGCCCCACCTTTGGGGTCTCACCTGACCGCTTCCGTTCAGCTGCCCCCTCCTCTACCGCCAAGGGGCAAGTGTCGCTCTGGGTGCTGTTACGGGGGGAGTTTTCCTCGGATTTACAGTAGGTAGGGGAGTCCAGTGGGGCCGGACGGGGTATATGCTTTTTCTTCTTCTTTGGCAGCTTCTGCTTGGCCATGGCCAACGAATAGTACATCCCAAAGTTATTGACAATGACGGGCACGGGCATGGCGATGGTGAGCACCCCAGCCAACGCACAGAGAGCCCCCACCACCATGCCTGACCAGGTCTTGGGGTACATGTCGCCGTAGCCCAGGGTCGTCATCGTGACCACAGCCCACCAGAACCCGATGGGGATGTTCTTAAAGTGAGTGTGGTCGCTCCCACGGGGGTCGGACGTCTTGGCTCCGATCCGCTCGGCATAGTAGATCATAGTGGCAAAAATCAAGACTCCCAGGGCAAGGAAGATGATGAGGAGCAGGAATTCATTGGTGCTGGCCCGCAGTGTGTGGCCCAGCACCCGGAGACCCACAAAGTGCCGTGTCAGCTTGAAGATCCGGAGGATCCGGACGAAACGGACCACCCGTAGGAAGCCCAGTACGTCCCGGGCAGCTTTGGAGGACAGGCCACTGAGACCTACCTCCAGGTAGAAGGGCAAGATGGCCACAAAGTCAATGATGTTGAGCAGGTTTTTAACGAAGAGAAGCTTATCTGGACAGCAGATGATGCGAACCAGGAACTCAAGGGTGAACCACAGGACACAGACTCCTTCAATGTAGGTGAGGATGGGCTCCGTCTCCACTTTATGTGTCAGCAGGATCGTCGTGGTGTTACCAACCACAAGGGTCTCCGTCACGTTGACGTCGATGTTGAAGGCCTCGTGCGTTTCCAGGCAGAAGGTTGTGATGGAGACCAGGATGAAGAAAAGTGAGGCAAAAGCAACCACCTGCGAAAGTAGAAATTGCACACGCCATTAGCTGATTTGGGTCACCCCCTTCTGATCTGTTGATTTGGGTCTACCTCTCTTCTTTGGAGGAGAGCAGCAATTTTATGAACCACCACAACAACTTTGGGGCATCCTGAGACACACTTCTGGTGTCACCTGTCTTTGGTGCATCTCTTCTAATCCCTGCTAGTGAATAACAATAGGAGGGATGGGAGAGGTCCTCATTCAATAAAAATGAGAGCAACAGGCTCAAAACACCCCAGGGGCTGTGCTGCTGCCACCCACTTCCCCAAGACCAAGGATGGAGAACAGGGAGGGTTCCCTGGACTTGTCCCATGAGTTGACAGCAAACATCCATGTCCTGAGCCATCAGTCCAGAACCTTCCTCCAAGTGCTAGGAAGGTGTGCTGAGCTCCAGCTGTGTCTGAAGATGTGCCAGAAATGACAGGGATGGGGATGAAGGGGGACCTGCAACAGCCTGGGTTTGGAGCAAGCCTCCACTGGGATCACACATGGAAAGGAAACTTTGAGAGGACTAAGTCAAAGAGCTTTCCCCCACATTCATCCCAAATCCCCCAGATGAGATGTTCACACCATTTACAGCTGTGAGGTTTGGGGTCTGGATGTATCAGAGATGTCCTTTTGCCCTCTCCCTGCTCCCGAAAGGTCAGTGGTAGACGAAGTGCCCAGGAACGGTCCCAGGACCGAAGGCAGGACGAGGAGGAGAGGAGCAGGCAGCGCTCAGCATCCTGCTGATGCCCAGACCTGGTGACACACCAGATGCTCCCAGTTCTCCCCCCTCTGCCCAACCGGTGAGACCTTTGTCCCCTCCGTGCCACCTCCTCCCCGCAGCACGCTGCCGCCTTGCCTCGGATGTGAGTGAGGAGGGGCCGGCAGCACGCAGTGGAAATCACAGGCTGTGTCAGAAAGAAAACACTTTGTCGTCCCCCCCCATCAATCCCGCTCAACCCCCCCCCCCCCCGGCAGGATGAGCTCATGATGAGTCCATTACCCAGAGCATCTGTTTCCAAGAGCCCCCGAAAAAAAAGCCTCTGAGCAGAAAAGCTGCTCTTCTACCTTCCTCCAGCACAAAAGCACGGGGGGGTTGGCTTCCTGGGAGCAGATCCTGCTACAGCACCCTTTGCTGCTAAAACACCCTGCCCGCACTGGGCAGGATGCGACCTTTTGCTGTCGAACCCACCCGACCGGCTGCGTTCAGCAGGCAGCTGCACCACGAGCCTGCTCGAGACGACAGCCCGGGTCCTCGGCTGGAGTGAATCAGCAGCAGAGACAGCCTGAGTCACGCTTGAGAAAAACCCGGCCCTGGACACCCGCGGTAACGTGCCAGCAGCTCTGAGCCTCCCGAGAGCATCCTTGAGGGGTGTCCCCAAGGGCAAACCCGCGTGGGTCCAAGCACAGAGAGCATCAGCCCTCCAGAAGTTAGGTGTGAAGTTTAAACCAGGCTCTAAAGTTTAAGCCAGGCTCTAGGTTGATGGAGAAACCTCTTAGAAGATGATTCTCCCCCCACCAGCGATAGAAACATGCTCAGGGGTGGGCTGAGAAGCTCCACACCCCTCAGGTCAGGCCACTCTGAACCACGCACCGTGATGGGGCCCCACCTGTGGCAGCTCCGAAGGCAGCTCTCACGGATCAGCCACACCAATGCGGGAAGCAAACCCAACAAAAAAGTGGGATCTTAAAGCAAGGCTGGTTTAACTGGACAAGTGCGTCTACACAGTGGTGGCATGGCCAAAATAATCTGCTTTTCAGTTGAGGACTGAGTAACATTCCTGGGTTTTCCCATACAGGGAATCTCAGGAAAACTTGAAGAGTTAAAACTTAGACTCAAAGCAAAGTAAGAAGAAACAAATTACCAAGGAAGAGAGCAAGACCCTGCAAACACTCTGGCAATGAAGCAACCCTGCTGTATGAACCACGTAGGTGAGATCTGATTTAGCCCCAGGAGCAAAAGCAACCTCTAAAAATAGGAGAGTCAGGTTCACTGCCAGTGCCAACCATCGTCCCCCCTCAAAGTCAATAGCGCTGCTCCAGTTTTGTGTCAGCTGAAGATCTGATCTGAGATGTCTTATCTCAGCTTTGGCCTCCACTCCAAGCTCAAGGGTTTTTTTTTCCAAAATAACCTTAAAAATAAAATAAAATCTATGTACATACTGAGTAGCCACCAGTACCAAAAGTCCCACCAAACAAGTCCTCCAGAACCTGCTGATGAACTACATGTTCTCAACATGCACTCAACAGCTTGAGATGGGTGTTCCCCAAAAAACCATGACCCTACAGGGCATCACTAGCCTGGAAGTCCCGATGAAAGTGAGGTCAGGACCCCAAAAGTCAGGCTGCAAAGGGAAAAATAATGAGGAGCTACAGGTAAGCAGAGTTTGGAAGTAGAGGTAGAGTCACAACCAGAGCAGTTTCCCATGGAGAGAAAAAGTTTCACACTCCAGCTGGGACAGCAGCTACACTAGCGACCAAATTTTCACTGAGACTGGACTAGGCAGTGGAGCCAAGATCCCGTGGGCATCAATGCTACAAGGAAAAGATGCTAAAAACCAGGGCGGGGAGGGGGGGAAAGGAATTTTTAACTGCACGGTAATTCAGTTGCCGGCTCAGGAGGTGCTGGGAGAGAGAAGTGCTGGAAGAAGGGAAAGATGGAAATAGCCAGGAGCCAACTGAGTCAGGGCCCGAGGGGCTGCTCTGAGGGCGAGGAGGAGCAAGGACCAGAGAAATTCAGCCCCTGAGACTCTTAGTCACTGCTGTCGCACGACCGAGAGAGAGGATTTACGCACACAACCTGGGACCGCTCTCCTTCCCGCTGCTGCCAAGGTTTGGCAAGACACACCGGACCGGCTGAGCTGGCGCGTCCCCAGGCCAAACGCCGCGGCCGGCAGCACCCCTTTTGCTCTGAAAAGGAAGGGGGAGACTCCGAAATGGGGCAGTAGTAAAGAAATCCCGCTTCAGCCGCCCCAAAACACCAAGGCAGCACCATGAACACTGCGCCTGCAGAGATGCTCATGGGTCCCAGAGCATCCTCGTGCTGGACGGTGACTCTGAAGCAGTAACTGTTCCCTGCATTAACTGGGTGCACTGGGCAGGTTGCGCTCACTTGGGTTGGTTGCACTGCTCCGTGCCTCAGTTTCTCCCTCCGCCAAAGCACTGCTCCTAAGCCATTGCAAAACTATATTGATATTTTAGAGCGGAAAATATGACCCAGAGGAGCCTGTGAGCGTTACCACTGGAAGGTGACCGTCCCCGTGGCAGTGCTAAGCTGAGCCTTTATTTTAGAGCAGTAGAAGGAAGCGGGAAGCTCCCATTGCAGACTGGTCCCACTCCAACCCTAACCAGAGCTCACATCACAGCCTTCTCTGCTCCCTTCAACACACTCCTCCTGCTAAAGCGAATGCCTTTCCAAGCACAGCTCGGCACACAGGGAAAGCAGAACCGAATAATAACAGGAAAAATTTGAGTTGAATTATTATGCTTGGGTTGTTTTTTTTTTTTTTTTTTTTTTCATTTTTTTATTTGGAGCTTTGCAGCACTCAGAGCATCTCTCAGAGGCGATGAGCCCTCAGAGACAGGCAAAGGATCGGGTTCCCCTTTTAAAATGAGCAAAGCTCTTGCTGCCCAAGCATCCCCTGCGTGTGTGTGTGTTGCTCTTACGTTAGCTGCACAAACACTGCCTTGACAAACTGACCCCCTGCCCCACGCGCCGCTGGTGGGTGTGAAATGCCTGCAGGATTTCTTACCATTGATGGTTTTTTTACACCTCTAAATGCATCCAGAATCCATTTAGATCCTAAGTGCCTATACGTGTGTGTGCAGCAGATTTATAAGCTGGGCGTGACAGGGGACACACGCGTGGGGATGGGACTGGATGGGTTTGGGTGGGTGTCTGGGGGCCGGTGGGCAGCGCTTTGGGGATGATCTAAGAGTGGTTGGGAGAGGAGACACATGCGCAGAATAGTGCCCGAGCCGGGCTGGGAGCCCAAGGATGCGCCTGGTTATGGGGGATACGTCCTGGGCATGTCGGTGTCTGTGGGTAGGGATTGTCTGTGTGACCAAGGAGGGTTGTGCGGGGATGTCTGTGCGTGTATGTGCTCGCATGTGTGTGTGGACACGGTGTAGCGGGTCGCCAGGGATGTGCATGGATGAAGGGGGCCGGGGGGGAAGGGGGGGGTGGGTTGTGTGTGTGTGAACCGCGGCTGAGAGCCTGCGCTCGCACGTGGTAATGGGGACTGTATGCTGCCCGTGGGCAGCATCGACGCGGCGACGGTGGGGGGACAGGGGTGTGGGGACGAGGGTGTTTGCGGGGCACGGGGAGGGGTGCCTGCGCAGAGGCACAGGGCGTCATTCGGGGCGGCTGCCGCTGTAGAAGAGGAGTACGAGCTCCTTGGGGGCGACCATGAGGATCCCGTTTGCTTCAGGACCTGATCTGGGTGCCAGCAGGCACCAGCCCTGTCCCCCCCTGCTCCACACCTGGGCCATTAAATGTGGGTTTTGGCGTGGGCACAAACACAACCCGGCGAGAGGAACCCAAGCAATCCTGCCCGTCCTAGAGCATCCTGAAACTCTGCCAGGACTCAGCCCTGCCAAGGACTCTCCCTGACAATCCCTCCTCTCTGTGTGCCCACAAGGTGCCCAGGCAGCACCCAAGGGTGCAAGGGGGGGCAGGGAGGGGGCTTGCCCAGATGTGATGCATTGGGAGGGGATGGGGAGATGATGGAAGAGGCTTCCCGTAGGATGGGAGATGGCCAATGTGCCCCATGGTAGGACAGGGATGGCTATTTGGGGGGGGGGGGGGAGGGGGCCCACAGAAACCACCAAGAGAGTCCATCTCACTCACGGGGATGGGGAGATGGAGACACAACGCCAGCATGGCCCCATCCCACCTCCCCACTGGCGCGTTTCCGGAGCTTACCCTGGCCGCCTTGGATGAGTAGGGATCCTCAAAGAGCGCCCACATCCTGGGCTGCCAATTCCGACAGCAGCCACCCCCTCCAGCAGCCCCCGCCGCCCCTGGCGGCCTGTCATCCATGCCGAGGCGTTGAAGGGCCATCTCCCTACCCCCTTCCTCTTCGGGCTCCTCTCCACTGGTCCCTCCGCCGGGCTCGGGACTCTCGAAGATGTCCAGGGCCTCTTCGGCATCGCGGTGCTGGCGGTAGGTCATCCAGCAACAGGGCTCCACGTCCGTCTCATCGATGCCCCAGTAGGTCAGCTCCTCCTCGAAGAGGGGCCCGCAGATGTCCGCGGGGCAGTGCAGCTTGCCGGTACGGTAGTAGTTGAGCACGTAGGAGAAGATCCCAGGGTGCCGGTCGAAGAAGAACTCATTGCTTTTACCATCAAAGTCAAAGTTGCTCTGGGCATCGGGGTCGGCGAGCCAGGCCAGGCGGGTGCCCGGCAAAGTCCGTAGGGTGCTTTTGTAGGTCTCATGCCGGGTACCACCTACATTGATGGTGATCTTGTCCGACTCTTCCCCTTTGCCCATCTCTTCCTTCAGGCATGTTTTGGAGGGTGGTTTGTTCCCAGACTTGCGTCCACGGTAGGAGGAGACACACACCGAGCTGATCATAGATTTCGGTGGATGGGAGATGCACGCTACGCGCACCCTTCCTCCGGGCGAGGAGCTGGGGGTCGGCGGAGGCGGGAGAGGGGGGCAGAGATGGGACTGGGGAGGGGAAAAGGGGGGGCTCAGGCTTGGCTCTGGCCTCGGGGGGAGCAGGCTGGAGCCGAGCCGGACACTGCTGGCTGCTGGGGGACAGCAGGGGAGGCTGCAACCTCCACCCCCTCCCAAACCACCCCCCTAAATAAAACCGCCCTAAACCAGGAGCCAGCCCAGCCCTGCTGGGCAGCAACAAGTGCAGGCGGGAGGGGGCCGCGGGGGGGCTCCGGGGTGTGTGTGTGGGGGGGGGGCGGTATGCGGACCCAGCTGGGGTGGATGGTGCCGCCGCCAAGGCCAGGAAAAGGGGGGGGAGCCCTGAACCTCGCCGGGCTGCGTGTCTGTGTCCCCCCCCCTCCCCAGTACCTGCAGCGCCAGGCGCGGGGGGGGGGCCGCGCCGCCCGCCCCCCCCCCAGCTCCGGCGGCTCCGCGCTCCCTCCGCCCCTCCCGGGCCGGGCTCGGGGGGCGGGGGGTGGATGCCGGGGGGGCGCCTCCCCGGTTCCCGGCGGGGAGCGGGGTGGGGGGATGGATGCGCCCCTCTCCGCCTCCCCTCCCGCTCCCCACCCCCCCACCCCCCCCAAGCCGGGCCCTGCTTCCCTGAGAGGGGATGCGGCGCCGGGGGGGGGGGGGGCCCGCTCACGCGTGGCCGGGCCGTGGGAGGGAGGGGGGGGGGGGCCTGTTGCGCCCCGGCTGGGCTCGGCGCGGGGGAGGCAGCGAGGGCTGCTCCGGGGCTCGGCGGGGGAAGAGCCGCTGCCGCCGCCCGGGGTTTTTATAGGGCTGGGGAGCTGAGCGGCGGGGTTACGGGAACCGGCACCGCCCCGCCGGGGGCCCGGGGACCCCCCCCCCCCCACCCGCCCAGCCCCACAGCCCCCCGCTGGCGCCCCCCGCCGCTGCCCTCCCTCCCAACCGCGCTCCTCCAGCCCCGCATCCCTCCCTCCATCCTCCCATCCCTTCATCCCTTCCACCCCCATCCCACCCCCCACCCCCAAGGACCCCGCACCCCCAGGCACCGGCTCACCTCCCCGCGGGGCCCGGCGTGCAGGTGGGGCTCTCGGGGGCTCGGTGTCAGCGAGGAGTGAACCCCGGACACCCCAGCTCCGCTTCGCGCCGGAGGGGAAATGCAGCCCAGAGCTGCCTGCAGATCTGGAGCCAGCTCTTGGCAGAGGCTCGAGCAGATCCCATCCCTCCCTGGCTCGCAATCCCTCGCTCACCGAGAGGTCAGGAGAGACCGACCCCGAGCGTGGGGCCGTGGCCGGTGGGGAGCTGGGTGGCTGCAGGCAGACCTGGCCCTCCTTCCCTCCCACCACCCTCCCCGAGCATCTCTCTGTTTCAGCTCCTGCGTGAAAGATGCCCCTTCCCCAGAGCTGCACCCGCGGATGCCGAGGCTGGGACTCAGGGTACCAACCAACCCCCCCCTTCCAGGGGCCCTTCCCCTAATCCCCCCTCCCTGGGGGGCTCTTACACCCCCAGGGTGCTGGTGATGCTCAGCCCCCATCTCCTGGGGCTGGGGAGGAGGGGAAGAGCTTCGGTGCCCCAGGGGACAAGTCTGTCACCAAGGCGAAGACCGGAGGGACCCAGTCCTGCCAGTGCTGTTTACTCCTGCACTGGCACTGCTGGTGCTGGGGCGGGGGGGGGATGCAGGCAGGTGCTTTGGGGTCACAGGTGGGATCCAAGCCCAGCACAGGCCTGTTATTGGGGTGGGGGGGGCTGAGCCAGGGGGTCAGCACTTGGATAAGGGGGTGCAGGGCAAGGGGACAGCAAGTGGGGGATGCTGCCCCACTCCAGCGTCCCTCTCAGCATCTCCGTGAGCTCTGCGGAACGTCCCTCCCAGGGCCCCAGGGACCTTCCTCACTCCCTGCCCAGCTTTGTCCCCTGGGTGACATGCTCACCCCCCTTCCAGGGAGCCTTGAGGGTGGCTGGGGCAAACGCTCCACCCAAAAATCCACGAGGCGTGAGAGCCGCGCTTAAAATCTTACCACCAAGAAAGCCCTGCTCCAACTGTAACTGCAACTCGACAGCTTCCAGGGCCGGATCCTGAGCGGGTGGAGGCTGGCGGAGCTCCACACCCAAACCACCCAGGGCTGCACCAGCGGGAGAGCGTGGAGCCCGAGGGAAAACCGTGCTGGAAAAATCGAGCCTTGCATCACCGGCCAGGCATCGCAGCTCAGCTCCTCATCATCGGTAATGTGAGTTTGGCCAGGAGGAAGGAATGCTGTGACCTGATGCTAATATTTTATCCGGCGACTTTCATCCTGGGGAGATCTTCGTGCACCCAAGCGCGGCCGTTCCCGGGGTGGGAGGAGGTGGCCAGGCAGACAAATGGGTTGTATCTGGGGAAGGAAGAGATCTTTTAGCCAGCAACACCCGCCCAAAGCTGTCTGCTCTCTAAATATGCCTTCAGATTTTTAATGTCCATGAAAAAAAAAAAAAAAAAAAAAAGAAAAAAAAGAGAGAGAGAAAGAGAGAAAATAAAGAGCTTGATGAATAAGGGCCTTTTTGGAGCAAGAGGGAGTCACTTCTGCAGGGACCTCCTGCAAGGCTGAAGGCATCTCAGATAACATCCAGGTGAAGGATAGAATGAAGAGCAGGACCTGGAAAATCTCAAGGAGGATCAGCTTCAACCTGGAAAGCCACAGCCCTTGGGTGGGTCCTGAGGATGTGGTGGGGTGTCTCTAGGTCCCCCTCACTGGTCTCTGCACTGTCTTCCACCCCAACCCAGCACACAGCCCTGAGCCCTGCCCATGCCCCAGCACATCAGACACATCCCCAGCTTGGCACACCGAGACCGGTACAACTGGCCACGGGATGCTCAGAGGGCTGTGTGACCTAAAGGAGAGGTTGGGGACATGCTGGGATCACACAATGCCTCCATCCATGGAGGGACAGGAGAGGAAGGTGGACTGCAGCTCATTTCAGGGAGAGACAGTCCTGCTTTGGGGTAGAGATGGACAAACCAACCTCTCCAGGTCCTTCCAGCCCAGGATTCTGTTAATAAAAAGATACATTGACCTCAGCAACCCCTAGATGCTCCAAACAGGGAGCGTCTGGACAGGTCCATCTCCGGTCTGCGGGCGGTGGCACCCACGGCACCGCAGGGTGCTGGTACCGCAGAGCAGCTCCCCAGGGCAGGAGCCCCGGGCGACCTTCCCAGGCGCTCTCTTGGAGCTGGGTCTTCCCAAAGAAGCTGTCGGAAGCCGTGGGCAAGGTTCAGCTCTGCTATCCGCCTCTGCCAGCTGAATTTTTCCACTAAAATTGCTCGTCACCAGCTGAGCACAGATATTTGGGCTGCACAGGTTGCACGGACAGTGTTTGCAGCCCCATCCCGCCGCGACTGCTGCCTGGAAGGGGAGCTAGCTTATCCCCCAACACCCATAAAGAGCCTGCACCCCAAATTTCTCTCGCGGGTGGCAGTCCCCCTGTGCTGCTGTCACACAGTGCCATCTTGTGGGTTCTGCAACATAGGCTGAAGCCAAGGCAAAGCCAAAAAAAAAAAAAAAAAAAAAAAAAAAAAAATCAAACCAAAAACAAAACAACAGACAGCGGAGGCTATCTCGGTCTGACGGCGAATCTGAGTCCATCCACAGCGTCGCTGATGCAATTCTGCTCCATAAAAGCAATTTGGGAGCAAGAGGAGGTTGGGCTGGAACGGGGGCGGTGGTGGTGATCTTCTGCCTTTGGAACGACCAGGAGCAGTTCATAAACTGATGCTGTGCCTCAGTTTCCCCACCTTTAAGATTTGGGATAACTGTCTCAGGTTTTCATTCCGAGGTGCTCAGGGAACCACAATAAGATGTTGCTGTCAGCAGCTCCACCGTGTGTACCCACGTCCAGAGCTGTTTTGAGACGGGACACCCAAAAACCACCCCCGATCCGACAGCACCAGCCTTCACCTCCCACCAGGCTCTGAAGGCTCCTTGCCCCACTATCATGGGAAATTCAGTATTTTTTTTAAAGCAGCATGCATTTGGCTTAAATTTTGCATTTGGGCCTGTTTCTCTGCACCTTTTTCCTAGCCCCACAAGGAGCAGAATCACCCTTTTCAGTCTGTTCCATTCATTCTGTTTTGCAGGGAGCCCCTGGCACCGGGACCTGCATGTTTCTGGCCACTCCAGACCCACTCTCAGCCCCTGGCACTCTGCAGGGCAGATTAAGCCAAAATCCTGCCCCGCTCGCTCTCCTGGCCTGGGGCTTTTCCACGGCAGCAGCTCACCCAGACCCGTGCAATAGCTGCAATCCCAAAGATGCAGCAGAGCCGCTGTTTGGGGTTTTTACGGGGTTTGATTTTGCATGTGGAGAGGAAAGAGAGATAAAACAAAACAAGACCCCTCAGCACTGGGGGTGGCCTGGGGACAAGCAGTTTGCCAGCGCCTTGTCCTCAGACACAGTCCAGTGGTGGGGACACGTGTCCCCTCCCCTGGGTCTGGGGTCTGAACCTCTTCCCAAGCCCCGAGCCACCCAGCTTGCAGAGCAGTGGGAGCACAGGGGTGGGCTGAGGCCGGCCAGCTCAGCACAGCAGTGAGAATGACATGTGGGTACCACAGAGCCCAAGGCATCACCCCGAGCCGGGCTCGATGGGTGCTGCACCTGTAATCCTGCACGTCCCTCTGTGCCACCTCACTGAGGATGAGGAGGAGCTGGGAGCATCTCCAGCCCCGCTCTGTGGGAGTGGGGACATGCTGGGGTCAGAGCTGCCCCACGTGTCCCGGTCATCGCCCCTGGGGGATGTTTTCCCCCAGAGCCAGGTCCTGGAGGGACTCTGGGCAAAGATAACCCGTGTGCCACCTCCTGCCTCCAGTGCCGGCAGTGCTGCTCCTTCAGCCCCTGTTGCAGACCCTCACCTCAGTCCTACACCAACACCTCCAGATGATGCAGAGGTGCTCAGAAAACCTGCCCAGATGCCACTGCAGGGGAGGGACAAGCTCAGCTCACAGCCACGGTGGCACCCCAATGGCATCCCCAGTGCTGGTGGATCTCATCTGGTCCCATTCATCCTCTTCTTCCCCCCCTTCCTTATCCTCCCAGGCTGAATCAGCCCTGGAGAAGCCAAACAAGCTACAAAAAATGGGAGGGAAGGGAAGAGGCAGCCCTACTCCCACCGAGCCTGTTACCAAGCTAATACCCAGCAGCTGAAGTCCTCCAGAACTGCTGGAAATCTCTGGTCCTTCTCCAGGGAGGGTCTCCAGCCTCCCAGTACCCCCAGTGCTCAGGATAAGCCACCAGCAATGTTAGCAGGGCATTGTGCAGAAGAGCAGACGTGTCTTACCAGTCCATGTGCCCTGTAAAGCCAGCATATACTGGCTGAACTGGTCCAGGATGGAAGATCATCTCCACGATGCTCCTGAAGCACCTCTGGGCAGCCGTGTCCTAAGCAAGCCCCTTGCAGGGGGTGATGCTGGATGGAGGAGGGGAATCAGAGGACAAGGGGAGACAGAAGGACGATAGGAGTGACAGGACAGGGAAGGACAGAGGCATCACTGCCTGTGGGTACAACAGCCCCGATGCCCGTTGCTTTAGCCCTCTGCAACCCCAAACCTCAGAGACACCCCAAAGCCCACCCCAAGAAAGGAAACAGAGGCAGAGAAGAGACTTGGCGAGAAGAGATTTGGTAAGAAGAGACTTTTAATTGGACTCCATTACAGCTGTTGCAGGGTTTCTCTCAACTGCCGAGGAGTCTGGCCGGCACAGCACGCGTGGTAAATACACCGGCTACGAGGATACATGGGACAAGTACTACGAGATCTGTGCTTTTTACCTGTACAGGAGGGTTTCACCAGCGTTGATGCTTGCCCGCAGGGGAAGCGGCCACATCCCGCGTGCTGCCATGGCTCTGCCCGGGCTGTGCCATGTCCCCCCCAGCCACCGAGGCCACCCAGCTCTGCTCCCCACTCCTACCAGTGAGACCCAGGCTCGGGGAAGGACGGGGGACAGGAGGAAGGCAGTGGGAGTAGCTCCAGGGAGGTGCTGGGGTTTAACGTGACCTGCTGGGCTCTGGGTGGGGGGCCGGGAGGTGAAGCAGGGGCTGTTTTGGAGAAATTGAGGGGAAGGGACCAAGGGACACCCAGGGAAGGTGCAAATCAGCAGAGTACAGCCGGCTCCAGCCATCCCCTCGGCTTTGCACCAAGGTCAAGGGCAGATTCGGCCCCCACTCACAGCACCAGCAGCAGAGCCCGCTGCTCGGGGACGGAGCATCCCAGCTCCAGCCCTACAGGGACCCTGGGACCCACAGCACCACCGCCACGGGGTGGGCAGCCTCCTGCAAAGCTCCTTTCTGCCCTCAGCACCAGCCAGCCCCTCTCCAGACCCATTTAACCCACCCCCAGCTCTGGCCCCAGAGAGGGGACAGGGCTTTGACCTCTCCTGACCTACCCAGCACCTCCTTGTCCCCCAGCCAGGGACACTGTCCTGCTCCGAGCAGCACGATCCAGGCTGGGAACCGAGCAGGGAGCTGATGTGGGGGGACAGGAATATTGGCAGCAGTTCCCCCCTCCTTCTCCCACCGCCTGGAGGAAAACTGAAAAGTGCCTGTGCTCACAACTAGCAGCTATTCCCTGTGCCTCTGTGGAGAAAAAGAGGAAAAAAAAGTGATTTCTAGGGCTAAAAGCCACCGGGGATTGGCCTGATCCACAGTCCGGGACCACAGGAAGGTGTGTGGAGGGAGAGCCTGCCCCGGCGAGCGGGAGAAACCCCCAACACAGGCTCCAAAAGTGACCGAGTACAGCGAGAGGTGAATCCTAAACAAAACACACCCGCGCACACATACACGCGCACACCCCCACGCACGGCATCTACGGACAAACGCGCACGCTCACACGGCGACGACACGGATCACTTAAAATTTAACACTTCCCCCCCCCCCCCCCCCCCCAACACCCTGTATCTAACACCGAGCAAATGCCACGAAGAAATACAGTATTTCCACAGATAAAAATAAAGGTGTCGTCCCTCCTCCTCCTCTCTGCTGGATCCCCAGGGCAGCTGGACACCCCGGGGCTGGGGTGGGGGGACAGCCACCCACCACACACGAGAAATAAAAAGGTAAAAATATGTCCCGATATACAATGAGAATTGATCTGTACAGCACTGGGAATGAAAATAGGTCACGGGCCACTCTGGAATACGTTTTGTCATTTAACAGCATTTACAGTGACATTTACAGAATAAATATACAATAGAAATAGAGAATCTCCAGGTTATTATTCCATCTCCTCTCTCTGTATATATTTTATATATATATAATATAGCTTTTTTGTTACCTTCTTATTGACTTTGCCTCTTATTGACGCTGCAAGAAGAGGGGAGGAAAGCGAACACCTCCCTGGCTGGTTTGGGAATGGTGACGGGAGAGACGGAGGGCCGGATCCTTCCCCCCAGGGTTCAAGGAGCATCAAGCCACAGGAACAGATGGGACTAAGCACTTTGGCTACGGGAAGTGTCCTGCTCCGTTAACTCCATGGGAGCTATGGTGGGAATCCGGCCCCTGGGATCAGGGGCATCGGGAAGGTGACGTTGGGCAATGATTTGGCTCACCCTCTGTTTTGCTGGTTGGGTGGAGGAAACTAGGGACAGAGGGAGAAATAAGAGATGGGAGGGAACATCTTCACTAATTATGGGGAAATGCCATGGGTTTTGTGCTTTTGCCATTCAGAGATGATGTGGTGGGGGCATTTCTATGTCCCTTGGCATGGGCAGGGGAAGGAGAAAGACAGTGGAGGGGACGGTGAAGGAGGGACTGCTGGAGGAGACACAAGAGCGTGGCTGATCCTGACACATGGGGCTGGTGCTTCTCAGAGCCATCAAAGACTGAGCTGCTTTGGTTCAGTCCATGCCTCCATTTTCCCCCTGGAAAAGTGGTTAATGAAGGGCTTGAGCTAATTGTTCAGGAAGAGTCTCCAGGTCACCAGCCAAGCCCATGGAGAAGGACTGTAAATAACGGATCACAACCCACAAGAGAAATGTCATTATGGGGGACCTCCTGGCCCCAGGGATGCTAAGAGAAGTCAAGGATGTGGCGAGCGGACCAGGTGCTTTCTGCCTTCACCTCCCAGCCAAAAGGAGAATTAGGGCGGAATAAAACCCATTGACAGAAAAGTGAAGAAGAGAAGGGCTCATGGGCAAGCACCCACAAACTTGGCCTTCAGACTGGCTTGAAATACTATCATACATGATCTAAGCCCAGCAGAACCAAGGATGAGGAGAACCCTTGGCTTTTGGAGGCCATAGCAACATGCTGAGAGGGACAGAGGGTGCAAGCAGGCTGTTGCTCCCCTGTCCCCATGGGGAAAGGAGGAAGATGCCATGTAATACTGGTACTCTTGACAGAAATGCTCAGCTACACGTAGGATTCTGTGAAATGACCCTCAGTCCCAGTGGAAGAGACTCAGAGCTGGGAGATTTCAATGTTTCCTAGACAGCCTGGGGAGAAACAACAGGAGGTTACATCAGTCTGGTCCCTAGATAACATGGATGGGCACGACAGAGGCCCCTGGGCTCTAACAAGGACTCACCAGCCCGGATCAAGAGCTAGTGGGGACACTGGAACCTGGCACTGACTCCCGATAACTGCTGCTCAGCAGATGCCTGCTGTCCCCAGGAGCTGGTGACCCCCACCCAAAGGCTGGTGAGCTCCCGTGGAGGTGCAACGGGAGGCGACGCAGACCCTCGGCTCAAAGCTATGAGAAATGAGGACGAACGTCCAGAAATAATCACTGCCCAGCTCACCTCAGCTGGTGGGTGCAAAGGAGGTAAGTCAGGGGGTGGTTTCCTGAGAGCTAAACCAGGACTGTGGTAGGACTGGATGTCCCACAGCTTCTCTGCTTGTCCCTCTGGGACATCTAAAGAGAGTGGCAAGAGGAGACGATCACCATGCCAGGGATTTTGGTTCAGCACAGCATCCCACATGTCAGGAGTAATTCCAGGATAGTGCTCCTGACCCTCATCACGGTAACCCTACCCAGATCCCACACACACTCACACACCCAAGTCACCCTCACTTCAGAGGTCCTTCTGCCACTCAGCACGGTAAGTGCCCATCCACGGAGCATGCTGACCACTTCAGCCCACGGACATGACACCTCCGTGTCTCGGAACAACTCACAGACGCTGCCCCCACGCTGGTGGTAACAAAACAGGTACCAAGGATCCACCATCCACTGTCTCACACGCTGCAACGTCTCAGCCAGCCCCACGCTGCTCCCTGCCAGCCCTGGTCAAAATTTGGGGGGTTATTTAGGTATGTCCACAGCTATAAAAACCTACAGGAGATACAACAACAACAACGATGGTGACAACAGCAGCACCTTTTTGTGCTATGAACATCGATGGTTAATTGTGCTCGTTGGAATAAGGCCATGACTCCTCCCTGCTAAAGGACAACAGACTGGGAGGGAAGAGCGCTGGGTTACAGGAGGAAGCGTGGTGGGCCTTCCACCTGACACCAGGTCCTTTTTCCAATCATCAGCTGCTTAGAAAAGAGAGATTCTTTGCTTCAGATTTGAGCTGCATGAGAACAACTCTTGGAAAGATATTGCAGCGTCTCTTGTTCCTCCTCCCTTCCCCGAAGGTGAGTCCGGGGGATCCTGCCTTTCAGCCGAGGGTTGTCAGAGGAGTCCTGCCCCTCCCGCAATCCCTTCTTCCCGATGTCATCTTAGAAATGGCTGCTTTTGGTTACGATTTTAAGAGGGGTTTCTTCTTCATCTTCCTTATTGATTAATTTTCCTGTTGCCTGGACAGCCAGGACCCACTCCCCAGTGACCTCCTCTCCCGGTGGGGGTGGTCGGCAGGCAACCATCACAGTTCGGATTCAGGGGTGCTGGCCAGTAGGTACCCACTCCCGTAGCGTCCGTTGGGGGCACTGCTCATTTCCATGGGGGAGTTGCTCCCGGGACCCAGGTAGGAACGGTGCGTGGGCATGGGGGACGGGGTCTCGCTGGGCACTTTGCTCAGGATGAAGCGGGTCTCATCGTTGTCTTCCAAATTGGAGATGTCCTTCATCATCCGGCCCTTCTTGTAGGTGACAGAGAGGGCGTTGGAGCCATCCGACACGAGGTGGAACTGCCGGAGGATGAAGACCAGAGGCAGAGGGAGGGATGCCAGGATGATCAGAGAGATGAGGATAGCCATGGCCCAGGTTGGGTAGAAAAGAAACTTTTCTGCAGCCTGAAAGAGACAGATATTAGTGTCAAGGGGCTGTTACAGCAAGGTTGATGCACACCAGCTACAACATCTCCTAAGTGCTCGGCAATTCCTGCTGCCTCCTGCCAGACTTCACCCTCAGGGGAACCACATGAAGTGATCAGAAGGCGAGTTCAAACCAAGGAAAAGGACATGGTCCTGGCACGCAGGGCGTAGCTGATGGCAGCAAACCAAAATCCAAGCTCAAGCTTCAGCCCATGGTCAGAGCTGGCTGGAGACTTCTGGGCAGTGTGGACAAACCTGACTGCTTGCAGAGGATGAGCAGCCACGGGCAGGACATCTCCCAGCAGGAGAAAGGAGGAGAAATGAGCAGAGCTGTGAAGAGCAGGGTGGTCTGCAGCTCTCGGCTGCCCCCTGCTCAGCCTGGCCCCCGGGGTGGGGGTGGCTGCGGGGAAGGCAGCTGTGCTCACCTCCTCTCTGATCCAGGCACTGTAGCCCGGGGGGCTGACTCCCAGCTGGATGATGCTGGCGGTCATGAGCACGGCCATGCAGATGGGAGACACGTACTTCCAGGTGTAGTAGTAGAACTGATAGGGCCGGAAACCCAGCATTTCCGTCAGCTCCTGCATGAACCTGCCGAGAAGAAGAGATAGAGCCGTGACGTTCCCCACCTCCAAGTGAGAAAATCCCTCCCGGGAGCTCCTGTTGTGAATTACACTCAAGGCAGGGCCTGAAGAAGAGCTCAGCTGATCCAGGCAAGCATCTATGTGTCCCTCAAGCCTGCACGACTGGTTGGGAACCTCCTAAGGGAAAAGGCCATTTGAGCACTAGCCAGAACCTCCCTTGATCTGGCCAACTTATTGAACAGCAAGAACAGGCACTGGGGGAACACGGTCCTCTTCCAGAAGGACTGGAAACCCCAGAGAAAAGGGTAATCACAAGTGACAGAGCACCACAACCCACACTAGATACACACTAGAAGGACCTGCTCCTGGGGCTGGGTTACACCTAGGGCAGAGCAGAGCATCAAGGTGAACTGAGATCCTGCCTCTATAAAGTGGTTGTCCCTGGGGCATTTGCTCCATGAGAGCTGGTTTCCTGGGGAAAAAGTCGTATGGAAAAGAGCTGGAAGGAGGGTTTTTTATGCCTTACTTCTTGGTGCCGTAAATCCAAGCCACAGCAATGTTCTCCAGGATGACCACAACCGTGAGCGGCAGCGTGGCGGAGTAATCGTCAAACATGGTGACAAAGTAATTCCCAGAGCGCTGCACAAAGATCAGTCCCACCACGAAGGCGAAGATGCAGCTACCAACTGTGAGGAGCAAAAGGGCATGGTCAGCAGAGCACCCCGATGGGAACCAACGCCTCTGTCACGCTGTTCATTCCCTGCATTAGCAGGACACATCCACCATGTCCACACCCTTCTGGAGTGACTCCCCAGGGCAACGGGGACCCTCCAACCCCTTTCCCGAAAGATGCAGGAGAAAAGACCTCACCTGTGAACACTTCCTTCCGCACCTTGAAGGTGTCGATGATGGGGGTAGTGATGCCTGACATGGTCCCGATCATGCTCCCCAACCCCAGGTTTATCAGCATCAGGAAGAACATGACAGACCAAAACGGCGAGGCTGGGAAGTGGGTCATGGCTTCTGTGAAGGCAATGAAGGCCAGGCCAGTTCCTTGCACTGACTGTTAAGGGGAAAGAGGACCAAAAGATGAGGAGAGACACATCAGGGACACAGCCTACAAGTCCCTGCATGCCTCAGGTCTCTGCTGTCGTGCTGAACCACGCTCTGAAGAAAGAAAAATCCCATCTGGCACCCCAGCCTGGAAGAGATGATGACCCTGCTAAACTTGCTCTGGGCAGACCTTTCCCCCACGTCAGGAAGGACCACTGTGTGCTGGGGAAGACCAAAGGGACAGGGGATTCCCATCTCTGGAAGGTCTCTGAAAATAGTTTTGTCAGATCTATGTGCCAGGAGTGACACAAGTAGAGCAGCTCCTACCAGGGAGAGGCATGGGGTTGGTGACCTCCTGGTCCTACTAGGAGTGCCACCAGGTACCTTGTTGAGTTCGTCCTCCAACAGGCAGGCGTCCAAGCCCAGTTCTTTGAAGTGCCCCTCTTTCACTGTCATGATCACCCTGTACATCTCGTTGTAGTCCTTGGCGGTGAGGTGGGAGAAGTTCACGTGGGGTGGGATGAGGTCATGGCTCAGCACGTTGGTGTTCAGGTAGCCCAAAATCTTCTCAGCATTCCTAAGGGAGAGCAGAGCCCGGTCACCCAGAGATGTCTCCTTCCTCCCAGGCTGGAGTTTGGGGCCTGACTGTGGAAGCCCTTTGCACCAGGCAGGATGAACCTCCCTGGGTCACGTTACCCAGGTTTCAGCCAGAGGACCTCTCTGAAATTTCCCAGGGTGTAAGTAAACATTGCAGTAGGCCACAGGAAAGAGGACAGAGATGGGGGTCCATCAGGGAATGGGCTCTTTGCACCTCCTTCTCTGGCTTATCTCCTGTTCTGGGATTCCACACTGTATGGCCAGAATTTCTATGGATGCAACTCACTGTCTAAAGGTAACACTAGGTGCACAAATTCACTTTCTTCCAGCTGCTTCTGGAGTACAGCACAGCAGTTCCCTTAACTTTGAAGACAAGTGGACCCTACGATGAGTGGAAACTGGGGGAAACGCGGGCAATGTGACTAGACATGTTGGATTTGCCCTCAATTTTCACAGTAAGAGCTCATCTTAGGGCTGGATTTTAGGCTAGAGAAGCTGAATACCCAGCTGCCTCCACTACAGTGGGACATCTCTGGAGATCCAGGCATTGACCATCAGGAACATGGGTCCACCAAAACACAGTATCAGAGCACTTACTCTGTTGCCTCCAGACCCTCTGTAACCATCAGTAGCAAAAACCTGCCCACCCCAAACAAAGCAAAAGCAAATCCTCTTACTCCACCACACATTTCTCATTCATGATGTTGGCTTTGAAGCCCAGCACAGCAAACACAACCAGGGTGGCTAGGACAGATGTGAAGAAGTTGATGAAGGAGACAAGCGTGGCATCAAAGTGGCAGTTGTTGTCCTGCTTGTTGTAGCTGGAGAAGGCGATGACCCCCCCGAAGCCCAGGCCCAAGGCAAAGAAAACCTGTGTGGCTGCCTCCCGCCACACCTGGGGGTCCAGCATCTTGTCCAGCTTGGAGGGGAGACACAAGAAGTAGTTAGATTGTTTGGTGGCCCCACAACTCATCCCAGTGGAACCAGAGCTAAATTAAAAGGCTGCAATGCCTACAACCTGGGCTGGTTTTGGAGCAGCCATGGGCATGCTTTGATCTATCATGATCAGGTCCTGCATTACTCTGCACTCGTAGGTCATTTTGCTCTTTTGCACAGAGAGGGAAACTGAGTCATGGAGAAGGGCAGGTGAAGATTTGACCTGACCATGTCTCTGGGTGCTCCATCCATCCCAGTGTCTAAACTGGGTGCCTGATTTCCCAGTGCAAAGCCCTACAGTGGGCCACCCAGCTGCCTTGGGGAGCTGGTGTCCCCGTCCCCTCACCCAAGGGAGCCACATGCCACCCAGCCGTGGGTCTCCATCCTCCTCCAGCCCTCTCCTGCCTCTGGAGCACTTGAAATCAAACATCTTGGCTGGTGGGTTTGTTTAACCTCTCGTCTCCCAACCACATCCCTTCTCCTTCGGGCCAGAGCTGTAGGCTGGAGGCCTCCAAGCGCCATTCATCAAGAGATCATAATCAATACCTTCTAACAGCCTCGCCGACTGAATTGATTCATCTACATCTCTGCTTCATTAATTAATTAGCTGGTTAATTAATGGATGCATACCACCAGCACAGGTTTTGTTGCCAGCCAACATCCTCCCATGGAGTTTTTCAATATATTGCCTCGGGCACCCCCACTCCCTGAACCTGGTGTCTGGGCACCTGGAGGTGACGGGAGTGATGCTAAGTCTTAAAGCAGCTCCATGATGGTGAGTTTGTGAGGCTCTTGGCTGTCCTGGCCATACCCTTTATTTAAGGTGCTGCTGGCACATCCTGACAATATATCAGGATTTTGGAGGTAATTTGGGGTAGGTACACTGGGTTTTGGGGTGGTGAGTATAAGGGAAAATAGGGTGTGACCAGCTGGGAGGAGAACCTGCTTAGAGTCTGCTGGGCTTGGAGGCTCTCACCTTGGGTGTGAACATGTGCATGATCCCATCCACCGCCCCGCGCAGCAGAAGTCCCCGCACCAAGAAGCAAACCAGCACCACGTATGGGAAGAGTGAGCTGAAGTACATCACCTAGGGCAAGAGGGATGCAACACGGGCGCGATCTCATTCACTGCCCTCTAGGCTCAGCCACCTCCCCGTCCAACCCAAGGGCAGCACAACCAAGGTGAGAAGGGAGGGTTTCCCTCCCCAAAATGAGGTCTGCTCCCCAGGCAGTGCAGGATTAAGCTGTGAGACACCTTGGTGCAGGATATTACAGGTGCTGAAGCTCGGGTGGATTTGCAAAGTGCTTGGACACACTTAAGAGAGAAAATCTGTTGGGGCTGCTGAATGTGAAGAAGTCAGCGTGGGCTCAGAAAATCCCTGAAACACCAACTGCTGGTGCCTGGGGAGCCTGAGGGAAGGACAGCTCTGCACCCCCACCCCATCCCCTTGCCCCAGCATCTGCCCCAGCTGGGTCCTGGCTCAGGGCATGTTTCCAGTCAGCAGATGCAGATGGGGCTTCCTCCTGGGCAGGGGAGACCCACTGCCACGGCCCTGCTCCTGCAGCTCACTCCCACAGTGTCTTGTCGCTCTCTGCTACCTGCTCACGCACCAGATGTTTTGCAGAGCACATCTGGAGACAGGGATGTTCAAGTGTCCGGGGAGACCCATACCCTTCTGCATCTGACCCCACTGCTTACACAGCCTTGCTTGAAATGTCAACAGCCCCTGCAAGCTAACTGCATCCCTCTCGCAAAGCTCTCTGCTCCTCCCTTCCCTGCTTCTCCTGCGCAGAGTCCCAGTGATCCCCCAACAAATGAGGGCTCAGCTCTCACCCCGACATCCTACGAGCACCCATCGAGATGGCGTGCACCAGGCGATCAGACAGCTGACAGCCCCCGAGCGCAGGGGCCCGGGCTGGTGATTTGGCTAGCCTGATGTGGCTGAGCCCTAGCCCACTACTGTGGGTGCCAGTTGGACTAAACCTCTTCCCTACACCCTCTTTTGATCTTATTCCGGATCCCCCCCTGAGATGGCCCCAACTCTGAAGTGGGTGTGAGCAGCCCAGGGGACACAGCATCCTCCAGCCATCCCAGATCAGGGCAGGAGAGCATGGTCCAGGCAGGAGGTTTCTGCCTTGAGGACAGACCCCAGCCAGGCTCAGGTGGCCACCGATACCCACCTTCCCCGAGGACTGGATGCCTTTGATCATGGCCAAGCCAACAAGGCTCCAGGCCACCAGCAGACAAAGGGTCATCTTCCAGTTGAGCCCCCCGCTCTCTGAGATGGAGTTGGAGATGTCCAGGGTCTCCCGGTACCAGAAGTAGGTGGTGGCCGAGCTCCTCTCACATTCGGTCTCCACAGCTGCAACCAAGCAGAGGCAGGAGAGTGTGAGGGGGCTGGAGGAGAGTTACCCACCATCTCCCAGGGGGTGAACATCAATTAATGCCGAAGACCTGCTGGAGCTGGTCAGGGAAGACAGGCACCCCTCAAAACTAAGGGACGGGAATTAACAGGGCTCATTTTCAGCAGTAAAAAGAAGAGACAGGACATAAAGCCATTGTCAAGTGAAAATGAGATATGAAATACAGGGAGAGACATTTGCATTTGCTATAAAACCTCCCAGAGTGTCTCAAGGAGATGCTCAGATGCTATTAAACACCATTAGCTCCACCAGTGTCTCAGTGAGGCACTGAAGGAGCAGCCAGGTGAGCCCTGCCTGGCTCTCACCGCCTCCTCCCTCCACAGTCCTGGGTCAGATCCTGGCCCCAAGCACCGAGGCAGCCTGGAGACCCAAGCTCTGGATCCCCCTAAACTGGCATCAAATCCCACCAGTGGGGACAGACCCCGAGGGGAGAGCATGGAAGAGACTCATCCAACCCAAGGAAACATCTCCATGTGATCAAGGCAGCTGGACCAGAGAGGACCCAGTGCCCCAGGAGACACCTCAACCTCTGGTGTCCCCAACCTGCAATAACTACAGATGTTGGGGGTCCCCAGTGTCCCACAGCCCCCTTTCCCTGAGAACTGCTCCCTCCCAGCTGAACCTCCCCCCCCCCGCACCATCAGCAGTTCCTTACTGGCCACTGAGCCATTTTTCACGATGGGGCACTCGCTCCAGGGAAGAGGGTACTGGAAGGACTTAAAGAAGTAAAAGATGCTCCAGCCGATGATGACGTTGTAATAGAGACCAACAAAAAAACAGACCTGGGGTGAGGAAGGAGGACTCAGTATTAAATCACAGGGCAGTGACACTGTCCCCAACACACCTGCAGCTGAGAAGGGACCTGGGGGGAGCAGGGCTTCTGGGATCAGGGGATGGGCCAATTCCCACCCGGAGCTGGAAAAACTCCCCTTGACCTCTCAAATCTCCACATGGGGCCCCTTGGGGTTTGCTTCCAGGCCACCCCCGGCTTTGCAGCTTGCAAAGCTGTCCCACGCACCCCGAGGTAGGGGTCTGGGGGGGACCCAGGGGTGCACTCACGAGGCAGCTGGCGTAGCCGATGCCCCCCAGGCGGGGACAGATGTAATTCCAGACACCGATGCTGCCGCGGCGGATCCGCTGCCCCACAGCCAGCTCCAGGAAGAAGAGGGGGAGCCCGATGATGATGAGCAGGACCAGGTATGGGACCAGGTAGGCACCTGGCAGGGGAGAGAAAGCTCATCATGGACACATCTCTGCCTGCTTTCCCGCAGCCAAGGACAGACGGACAGGGACGGATGGGCAAGGCAGAGCTGGAACAGGCTCTTGCCTGGTCCATTCGTTCCTTTGCAATGGATCTGGGAACGCAGACCGGTGCTTGGGCAGCAGAGAACACAGCCATGGAGAGGAGCAAACACACGTGCATGGAAGGAAGGGGTACAACATCCCCTGCCAGCGTGGGTATATGTGGGATAGACCCCAGCGCACCTAAAGACACGCTCTGCATCCACGCAGGCATGTCGCCCTGCACAAGGAGACACCGTGAGCCGATCCACAGGGACACGCGCACGTTCCTGGACATCTCAGACACACGAGCAGGCAGGAGCCCTCCTGTTCACCCAGGTCCTGCCTGCACACGCGTGTCCGTGCACAGCCAAGCCCCCTGCACCAACCTCACAGACACCCCATATCCCCAGCAGCAGCATTCACTGCACCACGTGCCGCCCAGAGCGAGGTTCTCTGGTAGGGGCAGAAACTGCTCAAATTAGAAAGTTGGTTAATCTCGGTCTAATTGAGGAGGCTGGAGAGAAATTAGCAGTTTCCGAAGCGTAACCAAACGACCGGAAAGGATGCGATGACTCACGCTGCAGCGCCCAGCTGATGAATTACTCCAACCTCCTGGCAGGGGCTGAGGAACGAGCTCGGGAGCATGTGGCTCGCTCCCGCGGGGCAGTAGGTGATCCAAAAGCACACGCCAGAGCCCAGTTGCTTTGGGCAAATTCCCAGCTGGATTTACGCCCCGGTGACAGCCACCACCCCCCAAGCCCGGGCAGGACCTGTGGCAGCTGATGCTGCTCCAAGCAGCGGCACTGCAAAGCAGTTCTGCACACAATAGTGTTCCGAGCTGAGAGCCCTGGCAGCGGGTTGGGGATCGATGTTAGAAATACAGGTGGGGAGATAAATTAAGATGCAGAAGCCCAGGGTGATTAGCAGGATGAAAGGAGAGGGAAAGCAGGGCAGAGCTGGAGCTCCATGTAATTCGGGAAGGACCATGAGCATCTCATCTCTGCAACACCCGCCTGGGCATCCACATCTTGACCTGCAGAGGGACGGAGATGAGAGAGGCGGACAGATTCAGATGCAAATTTGTCCGATATTGGAGATTTTCTTCTTGTGATCTCTGGGAAGTTGGGCACCAGATCGTGCCCACGCATCACCGTGCTCGGCAGCACCAGTGTGGCAGCACGGTGGGCAGCGCTGCCAGCCTGTGCCGGCTCCTGGCGTGCCAAGTCCTGGAAATTTGGCTCCAGCCCATGTTGCTACCAGCACTCAGCCATTCTCCCCCGCAGATGCCTGCCTGGGGAGCAGGAGAGAAAGCAGCAGCAGCTGCCACCACATCCCTGCGCTGCTCAACACACTCAGGAGTGGTCTGTCCACCACTCCCCAGCCCTTCCATCCGTCTGTCTGGCACCAGCCTTGTAGCCCTGCGGGAACCCCAGCCAGGGGCCAAGAGGGTTAAACAGGGTGGGAAGAAAAGGCAGAAAATCAGTGTCTGCCCCATGGGACAGGGGAGATGATGCCACTTGTCCAAAAGGAAAAGTGCAGAGAAGGTCAGCAATCTGCTGCTCAAGCCACTTCCCAGCTCCGTGCCTCAGTTTCCCCATCTGTAAAATAGGTTGGGGCAGCTTGTAAAGCCTTTTTTGAGACCTGCTGCAGGAAGATGTTATAGAACAGCAAGGAGCTCCTAAAGCCAGCTGCTTGTCCCAGTCCCTGCCTGGCTCAGTGCCGCTGTACCCCACCGCAGGATGCGGCCAAGCCGCTGGGTTCAATCCCAGCGCCCCCGTCTCCTCCTCCACTGCACCGGGTCTCAGGACTGTTGTAGGTTTAATTCCCTGTCGCCCACGCCACATCCCATCTGGCCTTTTGTCTAAAAACATTTGCTTAATGCCCTCACATACAGACAGCAAATTCAGCCCTGGATTTGCTAGGGAATACACCAGGATGATTCTCAGCCTGGGCACACTGGCTGCTCCTCCTGCTACCCAGCACCCCAGACAGCCGAGGCCAAAACATTCAGGACAGCAGAGACCCCAGCATAAGATGAAAAATCTTCATTCATCGCCCTAGTTACAGTTAGTTCTTGACTGCTGTGCCAGTGGGGAAACTGAGGCACAGCTGGGTTAAGTGCTTACAGAGAAGCGGGGCTCTGGATCTCCAACCTCTGGGTCTGAGCTGGTTCCCACTCTCATTTAATCAGGAAAACCTGCTTGGAAGTCAGAGGCCAGATGAGGAGAGGCATGTAATGAAGCCAACAGGGCCGTATGGATCTATCCCAGCCCTGAATTTACCCCAGGACCTCCTTTGGGCCGCACCCCCCCCCCCCCCCCAACCCTTCCCCTCGCTGCACCCCACGCACACATGCAACGCAGCTACCGCCGGCGTCCCAGCCCCGCAACGCCTGCGGGTGCTCGCTGCGACCCAAGGGCCACGCTCAGACCCCGCCGTCGGCTCCGCAGGGCGTGCGCTGACACCGAGCCTCGCCCGGACCCAAGCAGGGCACCGGGAGCGAAGCGTGGCAGCAGCCGGGGAGCTGCTGGGATGCAGGAGCCAGCCGCAGCGTGCTCCGTCCCCGCCGGGAAGGGAAGGCGACGGGGGTGCGAGCAGCCCCTGGGGTGGGAAGTGCTGACTGCACAGGTCTTCGTTTGGGAGAATGACTCATCGTGAAGATGACACCAGAGATGTTTTAATTATTGAGAGCGTTGCAGGCTTGCCAGCTCCGGGGCTGGGGGCACGCCGAACGGTGCAGCGCCGGAAAGGGGGAGAGGGGAAAGCTGGGCTGATCCCAGCTTCCTTCAGTGCCACTTGGCAGGGGCTGCCTCCCACTGCTGCAGAGGTCGGTGCTGCAGGGGAGAGGCCTCCAGGTTTGGCTTGATGGTGAGCAACCCACCTTCTCATCAGTGTCATGAAGGCTGTCGGGTCTCAGCACAGCTGGAAGAGACCTGGCCCTCCAAGGCGCTCCTGGAAGCCCAAGGAGGGGGCATGGGAGGAGGGTGGCTGGAAGGAGGATTTGGGAACAGGATGGAGCCCACACAACCCAGCTTCAGGGCTTAGGGAAATGGAGGGGCTCTCTTTCACCCCTTAGTTTCCAAATTGCCCCAACAGGACTTAGGGCCTGCAGCAAGAAATCCTGGCTCCCAGCCTGGGACTCGCCTTGACTTTGGAGTGGGTGGGTGAACACCCTTTAGGAAAAGGCCATCCTGGAGGTTCCCGCATCTCCAAACTGACAAACACACACCGGTGAGCAGCTCCTGGCTGTCCCTTTCCTCCTTCATTGCCCAAATAACCCACTTTAGAGCCCAAATAACCCCCCCATCCCGCCCGGGGATCCACACTCCAGCATGCAGCGAGGTAGGAGTGGGCCATACCCCCTTCCCCAATGGCTGAGCCCATCCCTGCCCCATCTCTCACCTCCTCCATTCTTCTGGCAGAGGTAGGGGAAGCGCCAGACGTTGCCCAGCCCCACGGAGTAGCCGATCTGGGCCAGGATGTACTGCAGCTTGCTGTTCCACGCCGGCCGGTTCTCCGCATCCAGCTCCTCATCTCCCTCCTTCTGCTTGTCCCAGGTCTCCCCCGTCACATTGAGGACGCTGCGTTTGTAGTCCACGGGCTCTTCGTGGGCCAGCAGGTCGGCCACCGACTCGGTGACGTGCTCGCTGCTGTGCTCCCGCTGCGTCACCTTGCTGTTCTTCGGCATCGGGACGGCTCCAAGCGGCCCCGGGGGGCGGGATGGGGCGAGGGGAGAAGATGAGCGTCCCGCAGGGAACAGCACCAGTGAGAGCTACAGCTCGGGCCTCACCTCCTCTTCATCAGCAGGACCTGGGCAGGAAAGGGGTCCACAGAGGGTGAGTTGGTTTTGCCTTATCCCCAGGGTGTCCTGGTGCTGGTGGGACTGGCAGCACCAGGGGAAGAAGGGTCTCCATCACCCCCTGCCTTAGGGACCTCCCTCCAGACCGGGGGATGCAAAGGGCCCCCTTCTCCATTAATACTGGGCCAGAAGCAACCCCCCCTGTTCAGCATTCACAGAGAAAAGCCTCCTGCCAACCCACAAGAGGGAATTCCCCTGGGCTGCAGGACAGGGTGACAAGTGATGGAGCCAGTCACATCGCCGGGACACCTCTTTTCCCCTCTAACAACCCTGGGCCAGCAGCTGATCCCCTACCAGGGCTGACACCACATCCAGCACCGGCCGGGGCTCTGCCCTCCCTGCCCTGCTCCCTCCCCTCCTGGCCCATCGGCAGAGCCCGGGCTCAGCCCCATGACAGCTCGAAAGCTCTCAGGGGACAGTGACAAACACCCAGGCTATCTCTCCATCCCTGGACATTATCAGGAGTGACTTAAAAGCCTAGAGCCTGCAGCTAAATCTTCCCAGGCAGCTTTACAACAGATAACGGCTGCAAAACAGCGTCGGCCAAGGCAAAGCCATCAATTGTCCCAGCCCCTCCACCTTCCCAGTCTTCACCACAGGCCAGCTTTGGCCAGGGAGAGCCGTACCAGTGCCACAGCATCTGTGCTGTCACACCAGTTAACACCAGTTTGCCCCCTCGCCACTTCATTCCCAAACCAATGGCACCAGATCCCACGGATGCAGGGCCAGGATGGGTGTAGGCAGGGTAATTTTTGGACCCACGGCGAGAACATGGGTGGGAGCGTGGGTTTGCTGCCAGTACAGTGACAACTGGATGTGCGCGGAGGGTCGCGCTTATACCAGGGACTCCTCCAGCTGTGGGAACGATCCTGCACCGAGGCATTTCAGGGGCTGCCCACAACCCAGCTCAGCCCTGCAGTGCTCACCCCTGCCTCAAAAAAACTTGGGGGCATCAGGGAAATCTGCTCTGCTGGGCTGGGGCTCCCCAACCCAGAAAGTACCACGTCCCTTCTCTCCATACTGGGAGAACTGGGGTCAGACCCGCAGGTCCCACGCCAGCTGGGACCGTGGCGCTTCACTGGCTGAGGAGAAAACACAGAAACCCCACATCTTGGAAAAATGCTTCTCCCAAAGGGCCACACTTGCTTCTTTCTTCTCCCCTCTGTCCCTACTTCCCAGGGGACCCCAGGCTGGTCACTGGCCCCTGGCAGAGCGATGGTGCCATGCTCAGGGACCTGTCCCACTCCAGCTGGGCTGCAGCATCATCTCCTCCTCACCCTGGGAGCTTTCTCCTTTGGTTCAAAGCTCCTACAAGACCCAGGTGGCATCTCACAGGCGACACTACAGAAATAACCCACCAGCACAACCCTTGGGGCAGTCAACCCTCAGCACGGGTGGCCTGTCTCTACCAGGATGGACCTCCCGCTGTCCCCTCTGGTGAGCTGAAGGAAAACTCTCCCCTGATTTTCCAAAGTCACCCCTAGCTCTTCTTTCCTTTGAACATCCATCTTTTTGACCCAATTCAGCTCACAATCCCAAACCTTTTCACAGCAGCAGGTTCAGCCCAGCAAAGCCCATCCCCATCCAGCGCACCGAGGTCCCGACCTGGCATGGGAGGGAAGCAAAGCATCGGCCGTGGGAAACCTCACCCTCACCTTGTTGTTTTTTCACCCTTGAAGAAAGGTCCCTCTTTGCCAGGCTCTGTTCTTATTAGAAAAGCTATTTTCGGCTGTCGGCTGCATCCGTTGCCAGGCAACCGTGTCGGCTCCACATCTTTCCTGGATCCGGCTCCTCCGGAGAAGCCGTTTGAATTATTCCTTCAAGCCTGGCCCAGCAATGTTTAATTTCCTAACGAGGGCTCATTCACGTAAACTGCTCATGGCTCGATCGTGGCAATTACCGGCACGTGGCTGCCTGGGGCTGGAGCATCCTCAGCCAGGACGGGGACAGGCACAGAGGGTAGGGGAGGGCCTCATCCAGCAGCCAGGAAATCACTGGGATTTCCATCGATTTTGGATCAGGCTCCGTATAGATTGGTGCAGACCTGGTTGAATCACCCACGACTTGTTTGCTGTTCCCTCTCTGCTCAGCAGCCACTTAAGCTCCTTTGGAGCAAGGGTGACTCAGACCTTCAAGAGGACTCTTCTTCAAGAGGATCTGGGGGCTAAAGTCTCTCTTTATATAAAGGACAGAGCCTAGAAGACCTAGGATCTGCTGGCCGAGCCCCCAGAGCTCAGTGCCCCATGGTGAGAGCCCCCAAACTGCTCTCCTGGGACAGCTCAACCCCTTAGAGCAAAGCCTGGGAGATGCCCAGCTCCAGGGAAGGTGGTGTTAAGCCAGGACAGCGCAACATGGTCAGGATGGACCCCACAGCATCTCTCTCTGGATCTCCACCTCTCCCCCCCTCCTCAGTTTAGGTCCCCCCCCCCCCAGTGTTATCCGTAGGAGCTGAGGCAGCAGGACACAGTGGTCCTTGAGGAGCAGGTTTCTTCAAGCACCTCCAAAGCCCCAGAGGCTGTCAGTGCCTTGGAGGACAGGAACACACCCAAATAATTTGGGGATAAAAAGGGGTGCTTGAGGCTGCTCTCCTGAGGCTTCGGCAAGGACTCTCTAGGCATTGGGATGAGATGATGGTGAAGGAGCAGAGGTACAAGTCTTCCTCCTCATGGGAGATGCACCCTGATTGAACTAGAGAAGGGGCAAACCATGGTAGAGGTCCAAATCTTGATCCCAGCATGGGTCTGTCGCTGCGTCCCCACTGCTTGCTTGGGGAGGTCCTGCTGTCCCCGCAATAGCTCAGCCCCAGGCTGGTGATGGTGGCATTGGCTAGAGGAGATCTGGGCCCAAAGGAGAGAGGGTCGTTCCCAACAGCGATGCCATGAATGTCCACGTCCCTGCTGGCACCACGAGATAAGCCCAGCTAGAGTCAGCACAAAGCCACCGACCCACACGGCACAGGGACCCGGTCCAGGGAACAGCAAGGTCAGCAGGGCTCTTCCTACTTATTTCCCCAACATTTTGCACCATCCCCGAGGTCCACACCCTTCAGATTGGAAAGCACAGTCCAGATCCATCTGAGAAAGGTATTTCCATTAATATCTTTGATTGAAAAGGGAATGTAATACAAAATTCATCTGCCAAAAATAATAACCACCCTGTGAGAAAGACAAGGCAGATCAGCTGACAATCAGGAGCTTTCCGGGCTGGAGAGAGATAGGAAACCCTTGCCGCTGACAGATGGAGATTCAGCTTGTTTACTTAGTCCTCATGACCTTAATTTTCTTAAATGTGCATTTTTTCTTTCTTTAGAAGACAGATTAGGGTCTTGTAGCGCCCACAGCTTGTAATAACCTCACTGGCACTGCCGGACCAGGGATGTCTTTGCAACAACCACCCTGCCCAGGTAAAACCAGTGTTGATGCCACCCACGTGGATGCCTGGAGAGGGACCACAGCTTTTCCCATATCAGGATCAGGGAAATGACCAGCTTGTGCTGGGGTCAGTGCTGGTTTCTCTAGGGATCGCTTGAGAGCAGCCAACAACATCCCACAGGGCGTTATGAGGGGAGATGTTGGGGAAAGCATCACTGGGTTGTCCTTGGTGATAACTTACCTCCTGCATCTCCCACTGCTCAGCGTCCCTAAGTATCTCCTCGAATGGGATTCCCACTTGCATCGTCCCCAGTAGGTGCCTACATGTTTAACCCTTTGCAGGACCTCGGCCCTCATGCAAAGAAACCATCATACCGAGCCCCACTCCCACACCAGACTCGCTGGCTGAGCCTGGGGCTCCTGCTTTCACCAAGTGACAATCCCCCATCCATGTCCCCCCTGTCCAGGTGACACAGGGGTGGCCTCGACCACTGTATCTCTTTGCGCTGACAGCTCAGGAGCCATGGCTGCAGCAGGCCAAAGGCACATGGCAATGGTTTGCCATGGTACAAGCTGGATTCACCCCACCCAGGGAAGGGGCAGAGACGGAGAAGCTCCTGCTTTGCAACACCCAGGAGGTTTAATCCCTGCCTGGAGGCTCCCGTCAACCCCAGCTGGAGATGGAAACACTCACTGGGAGAAAAGCTGCTATTTGGGATGAGCAAAGACCTCCAGGAGCCAAGGGCACCACGTCCCCCAGCCCAGCCCTGCCAGCAGCATCACAAATGGTTCAGCGGAGGAGGGATGCTCCGAGCCGCGTGTCCTGCCTCAGCCCATCCTTGCTTTCTCAGGAAGGCAGCTGGGGAGCAATAAAGCAGGCTGGAAATGTGTCAGCAAAGCTTTCAGCTAGGCCTGGGAGCACAAAGGCAAGCAGGGAGGAGATGGGGATTTACAGCAGCCTCCGAGGAGAGCAGCCACCAACAGCAAACATGCTCTGGGTCTGAAGGACAGGCATGGGGCGGGGGGATTTCTCCTCTCCTGTATCCAAATCCTACACTTACACTTTGTTTGGGTCCATAAAGGGAAAACTGAGGCAGGAAAAAACACAGGCTGACATCAGGTGAATTCAAAATTAACATTTAAACCATGAGACTTCCTGCTGGTCCCTCCCTACCCCACCACCTCTCATCCTCCAGCTGCGACCCCGCTGTGCTCAGCTTCCAGGCAAATCCCCCACAGCTCCTAAAGGAGAGGGGAAAGATGTTCCTGGCAAAGCATCCAGATCACCGGGCCCGGGGAGATCCAGCTCACTCCATCAAGATCACAGAGCAGGGAAGGGAGGGAAGAGCAAAGAGGCCAGAGGCACAGAGGGATTTCAGGAGGTGGAAAGCTCTTGGGTTCAGGCTGGGGGATTTGGGCATCAGTGTGCAGCTCCCCATCCTCCCCACCACGCACAGAGCCAGGGAAACCTTGCACCCAGGGCCAGGATGTTTGGTGCAGATGGGGAGACTGAAGCAGGGAGGGGAAGGGACAGATCCAAGGTCACCCAGGGAGCCCGAGAAGGAGAGGCACAGGGAAGGAACAAGCGTCCCTCTGTACACTGCAAAGCCAAGCGGCAAAGGGAAGAAGCCCTGAATGCCCATCCCAGTTTTGAGACCAAATCACGAGAAAATCTGCTCCAGGCCCCTACCTGCGGTCAGGAGTGCCTCTGTGATGGGAGAGGGATTGTCCTCGCAGAGCAGGTCCTTTGGGAGGTATCCCACTCTTACAAGCTGCAAGAAACCAAGGGCAGGACCCTCCCAGCAGCATCCAAGCATCACTTCAAAGCCCCAACAAGAGAATTTTGCCCAACACAGAAGCATGTCAGCTCTAATCCCCCCGCAGCCCTCCTCCGAGGACCTTCCCACAGCCTCTGTCACACAAACCTCCCTTCCACAAGCCAAGACCAGCCCAAGATGCCTCCATCTTAAATCTACTCAGCGCTGGGGCTTGTTCCTCCCTGCTCATCCACTCTGGCTCGACAGAAAAGGTTTTTGTCATCTGGGTTCATTATGACTGCTCCCTCTTTCCCCTTCCTTAAATGATCCCTGTTAATTAGTGCCAGGCTCTCCCCACCCTGCCGAGATGACACGCGGTGACTCAGTCCCACCAGCCAAGCTGCATCCTGGTGTGCTCCCTCCCTTACACCCACGCGTGGAGAGGCACAAACTTTGGACAGGGATGGCGTGAGCACATGGGGAGAGCTCGGGGGTGCCTGAGGACAAGGGGCACCCGCAAGAAGCTTTACTGGAAACCGAGGTCCCAGCCCTGGCGTGGGGTTGTGAGCAGCTCAGGGGCACACACCCGGCATCTCCCCGCCGGAGGGGCTGGAGATGCTCTGCGCCACGTCCTCCCCGTGCAAACACTCAGGCCCGCTTTAGCATCATGACACAGGAGCCGTTCGCATTCGCTGATGAATCAGAGCTGCCTCCGCTTCTGTCTTACACCTACCTAAGTGGCTTTCGCCAGCAAAAGCGCCCAGATGTTATAAATAACTCTCAGCTCCTATAAAGACAAGCAGAGGTGGGGCTACCCCAGCCACCCCAGAGGTGGGTGCGTTTCCCACCACCCCAAGCTCAGGATTTTATGCCCCATGACAGGTGGTGACGTTACAGTGACTCTTTTCATGAACAGGTGCCAAAAAACCTTTGGAAAGGGCAGCTTCGCCACTGATGGGTCATGAGACAGACACAACACCACTGAAGGAGGCGAAGCCTTGGCACTTGGGTTTGTCACGAAGCGTATGAGCCCATTGATTCATCAAATTTGGTCTCCTTTCATCTCTCATTTAGTATCATGAAAACATACATCAGCTGCAATGGCATGGCACCATATCAGAGCCAACTGTCATATGATTCCTCCAGGGCTCTGCTTGATTCATCAGATGATCTTTTTCCAGTTAGATCTCCTTGATCCCTCTTAACTCACCCAGTTCAGCTGAAGGTTAGTGACTGAACCCAAAACCAGTCCAGGTTTATCCTAAAAGGCAGCAAATGGGCAGCATCCAAGCCCTGAACAAGCTCTGCTTTTCCCTATTGTAATTCATGAAGCTGCTGCTACATTTGTAAACAAACAAGTCCAAATGCAACCCAGGATGGGGTAAAATCAGAGTGTCTCCTCCCAAGGCAATGGTTTTGTCTGGATGTGCGTAGGTCAGCACCTGATCTAGGGTAAATTTGATCCTCATGACTCGGCTCTGGTATAACTCCAGATTCCCTGCTCTGTGCAAGCCTGAAGAGCAGTGGAGTTACTCCAGATTTAAACCAAACCCTTTTATTCCTATTGACTCTAGCATAGCCGTCTCCAATTTATCCCAGAGGACAGCTCAGACCCACATTTTATTTCCCTTCCAAGAAGCTGAGCTGCAGTCAAACCACCATCCAAGGTTCCTTGACCTAGTCCCGACACCTCTAGAGAAATATTCGCAAGAAACTCTATGCCCTGCCGAGAATAGCTCAGCTGCCGTGGCATTTTGGGTTTTTTTCCTTCCAAGACCAGAAATAGTTGCATCAGCTCCTGATGGTTTCAAACCTCAGGTGCCTCAGACACAAGGCATGAGCCGAGAAGCAGAAGGATTTCACCTTCTGGGTCCTTTACAAGGAGCTGGGACCTGATTTCTCAGCTGGTCTAAGCCCCACGTCCCCGGTGTGATGCAAATCTGCACCTGGCCGAGATACCAGCCCAAAACATGCCCCTTTGGGCACATCCAGAGATGCAATAAATGCACGGAAGGGAATGAGACCTCTCCACACCCAACACTAAGAATTGCACAAAACCAGGACCCCACGCCCCATTTTTCTGCCTCAAAACCAGCCATCCACACTTAGGAAAAGGCATAAAAATAGAAGAGACAATAAACCCTCAACACTTCAGGGGCCAGGAACGAAATGCTTTCTCCTCTTCCAATGTTATTGTCAAGGTCAACCTGGAAGCTGCATTTCTACCCACCCTCAGGCAACCTGAGCCGGGTGGCCACTGCCACCCCCCCGGTGGCTACCCCCAGCCTCTCCGGGGTGGCTTAAACCATTTGCCGTCTCTAAATGTGCGTGCCCCCCTCCACCCCTCGATGCCACCACCCTTAGAGCCACACCTGATGCCTCCAGACTTAAGGGGGGGGGGGGGGGGGCAGGAAATATGTGCTCCCCCCCGAGCCTAACCTTGAGCCCCTTCCCCCAAAACGGCCCCGACAGCGGCGGTGGGGAGGGGGCAACCAAAGCAAGCAGCACCCGGTGAGGCGGGGAGACCCCCACCCACCCAGGAGTGGGACCAGAGAGACGAGGAGACCCCCTTCCCCCCCCCCTCAAGGAGCAGGACCCCCGAGGAGGGGGGGATGCAAAGAGCAGCCTTACCTCGGCGCGGCGGCTCCCGGGGAGGGTGAAAACAGAGCCGGTCCCGGAGAAAACGGAGCAAATTCCCGGTAGAAATTGCCCAGGTTCCCCCCGCCCGGGTGCGGGGGGGGGGGGGAGGCGGAGGCGGGACCGGGCGGCGGCAGCGCTGAGCGGGTACCGGTAGCTGCGAACCGAGCGGCCGGTTTCCTTCACCGCCCCCCCCCCCCCCCCCGCCGCCGCCGCCGCCGCTCGGCGGATGCGCGATGGGTTCGCCCGGCCCCGCTCCCCTTCGCCGGAGGGGAGGTAACTCCGCTCGGCTATAAAAAAAAAAAAAAAAAAAGGGAAAACAATATTTAAAAATAAATAAATAATAAGGGACACGCAGCCCCTGACGCAGGCTTGAGTCACCAAGGCTGCACGTCAAAGCTGGGGTGCCGGGCCACCCCCCACACACCTCTCCAAGCGGGGTTCTTGTATTTAAAAAAATAAAAAATAGCACTGAGTCCTGTCAGGAGGGGTGGGTTCAGTTTTGCCTACCCTGGTGCTGCGGGAAAGGCAAAATCCCCTTTGTAACATCATCTGTCCCCCGCCCAGCAAGAGCGGCCCCAGAGGTGCCCCCCTGGGGCTCTGCCCTGGGGATGGAGAGTAGATTTGGTCCCCCCTTTCCTCCAAGGATAACTTGCGATATTATTAGAGGAGTTGCTTTGTCTCAGGCCACACAGGGACAAAGGGAGGTGGGAGGAGTAGTTGGGACCCAAATTCAGTTCCCCATAATTCAGGCATAAATCTGGAGCCTGCCCCACGAAGGCAGCAGTGCTCAGGGCTGGCCCAAAGCCCAGTGACCCTCAGGGACCCCAGACCCACTGCTGGGCCCAGAGGACACCCCATCTCCAGTCACACCAGTTCCCTCTCATGCCAAAGCTGAGCCCAGGAACACCATGGGCTGGAGCGAGGCTGGGCTAGGGGTGTAAGCCAGCTTCGGAGGATGAGGTATTTGCATTTATTAACCCACCTTTAATACTGATGGTGAAATTCCACAGGCAAAAGAGTCCCACTGCCCATCCCACCAGCACACAGTGGGATATAGTGGCACCAGGTATTTTACCAGGACGAAGGCAGAAATACACATGCACAAACAGCTCTTGGGGGCAAGAAAACCCCAAGTCCATCTTCTTAGGCTTAATTTATCACAGCCAGTTAGGCTGCTTTGATGCAGTAACTGGTAGGGCTCACAGAGAACCCAGGCACACCTGTAGAGCTCAGCCCTCCCCTTTTATTCAGTCCTGTCATCAGAAAACATCTAATTGGGTTAATCAGGAAAGCCAGAGGGCTCTTAGGTTGGTTTACTGGTGGGGAAAAGGAGTTTTCAAAGAAGTTCATTGCTGGTTCAGCACCTGATGGAAATGATTAAGGTCTCTGGGTCCTGAAAACACAAATTCAGCCCATCCAAACCCCAGCAGTGTAGCCTAGACACTTTTCCCCAACCAGTGTGTTGCTGGGGGTACCGGTACCAGCATCCAGCTCCTGGGCTTGGGAAAAACTGTGACAGGAGGAAAAGCACGTTTGGAAGAGACAAACTCCAGAGGATTCAGACCCGCAGCCCCAAACCACGCTCCTTCCAGCTCCTGGATCTCAACGTTTATGCACATTTCTGGCCTTTGGACCCGTTTCCTTTTCCAGCCTATTAGGCACAAAATGATCAATTCTCCCAGGTACTTGGGAGCTCAGCCAGCGCCAGCACCGAGATCCAGCGCCTGAGCGATGGTCATAACTCTCCCTCCTGCCCCTCCGGGAGAAATGAGGCCACACTCCATTAAATCTGCACCTTTACCCATCCCAGGCAGGGGTAAGGCAGCTCGGCACAGCACTTGAGGGGGAAGAGGCATGTCACACTCATGATTTACCACCGTGCAAAACCCCTGGGTGTCTGCTCAGCTTATTGCAATGTCTCCGCACATCTCACAGGGGCTGATGCACCTTGGCAGGGACGAGGGGATTTTGAGGCTGATGGGAGCCGGCTGGGAAGAGATGGGATGTGGGTCACCAGGGACTCCTCTGGTTTGCGGTCAGCCTTCGCGACCTCTCTGAAGACTTTATGTACCCTGCGTTTAAAACGTGGTGTCTTGTGACAGTCCTTGCTGCAGATCACGCTTTCTGGTTGAGAGGAGAAGCGAGCACGGAGGGCAGGGATGCAGCACCCAGGCTGGGAAGAGAAAGTGAGACTTGGAGCCATCACAGCCAGGATGTCGATGGGGTCCCCTGCTCCGCTCCCTCCTATGGGGACATGCAGGGGACAAGCAGTGGCAGGTATTAATGAGGAGAGAGAGAGAAATGTGTCCCACAGCTTGTCACCTCCACGAGGATGCTCCCCGCTCCGCTCCCATATGACTGCCCAGGGGTCTGGATGCAGTCAGGGGTTTGGGACAAAGGCGTGGAGGAGAGGGGCCAGGAGACATCACAGGGCATGGAGGAGCTTCTCCCTCCGTGAAATTCAACCCCGTGCAAGGTTGGTGTGAGATGGACTCTCCCCCGGCTGCAAGGTGACAGCCACTCCCGTGCAGAGCAGCATCAGGCTCACCACAAGCACTGGGAAGAGCCCAGTGATGGGAGAAAGGCCCTGCCGTCTGCAGGCACGAGAAAAACTTCCTAACTTCCAAAGATGGAGATTTTTATCGCATCCCGGTGCTATCTTCATGGGGAGATGGGCACGAGCCTGGGAGGGCTGGGGAAGGGGAGCTGCAGAGCCCATGGGCTGCAAATGCCGGCAGCATAAAGCTCTCTGCACACCCAGAGATTAAACAAAAGAAGATTGGGTGAACTTATTAAAGGGCTCTTGAGCAAAGGGAAATCAAACCACCTTATTAAGCGGGGCTGAACCAGCCATTCAGCTCCCCTGCTCCTGCACATACTCGAGCTGGGGAGGGGGCAGTTCTAGGGTCATGGGAGACTCGATGACACCTTGAGATGTCATAAATCCCCCTCTGAGGATTTAAAGGTCTCCCTTCGGCTGGCCACACACCACTGAAGTGTGTTGCTGGTTGGTAAACTGAGGCACAGAAAGATCCCCAGCAGTATCAGAGCTAAAAATAGCCTAGGCAGGGCTGGATCTGGTCTCTGCCATGAACGTGCACGCTCAGGACCAAAGTTTCAGGTTATGGCCCAGGCTGCCACGCCACAGACAGTGCCAGCACAGACGATGCCACGGACAGATGCAGGAAGCTCTGGCTATGGCTGCATTTGGCTGAGGCTGATTCAGAGACTCGGGCTCAAAAAAAAAAAGTAAAAATACCCCAAACCCATAGAGCCCGGTACTTTTCCAACACTAGCCAGAGCAGCAGGAACAGTCTGGATTAAAGCAGAGCATGAGTAATGCCTCTCCTGGAAGAGCAGTGCCCTGGAGAGCCAGCGAAGGGCTGATACCACGGTCGAAGATAGACGCATTTCCATAAACGCTGGAGCAGCAGCCTATAAATAACCGCCTGAATTTACCGCTGCTTTCATGTGACCCTGATCCCCGCATTTTCGGCTGCCATCTGTCACCATGGAAATGGCATCACAGGGCCACCAACCATTCATTCATAGGACCGGTCCAGGGGAGGGGGCCCAGCGTGGGGGAGGCATTGCCGAGGCTTTTTAAAGGATGAAAGTTGCAATTTGGGAAGGAAAAATACAGTGGGGATGTTTAGAGGGAGCAGGTGAGGATTGGGCGGGTGAGGATGGAGCGGTCCTTCCCAGGAGCGATGCGGCAAAGCCTGCGTTTCCAAACACACTGCAGCCGGGCAGGGGCACTGGAGAAGAGCTATGGGAAGGGAGGGACAGACAGACAGACAAGCCCAGTTGCACAGAGAGCAGGGATGGACGGGCACCTGCAGGGAGCACAGGGATGAATGAATCCATTCCCTGGTCAGCCCCCGACAGTTTGGAGCATCACGAGGGTGCTGCCAGCGTGAGGAGATGCATTTACCACCCTGTCTCCCCCCCCCAAGCCCCAGGGTCCACCCTGTGCCTCTGGGAGGAGATGGCTGCCTTCACAATTTACCTTATTGCCTCCTCCACTGGTGAAAAGGCTCCTAAACCCACCTTTCCCCCCTCCCAAGCAGGGTGCGAACAGGGAGGGATTAATAGGACAGTGAGTATGGAGCTCAGCTCAGAAGATGATTTTCCACCTAAGCTGTCAAGCTGACCTACATTCAAGTGATAATAATCAAAGGAGGATAATGCCTTCCAGTTCCTAAATATGTATTTGACTGCAAAGCCAGGGCCTGTCACAGCTCATTCGAGGCTGGAGCTGCTAACACAGAGGGAAAGGAGCAGAGCCTGGGAAAGGAGAGCCCGGTCTGACTCAGAGCAGAGGAATTTCTGGCTCTTACAGAGCATTTTCAGCCCAAGGATCCCAAGTCCCCAGGCCAGGCTGCTTCTTCCATCCAACGGGGTGAAGGGATGTGCCCAAGGCTACAGGTGAGGCAGTGGCACAGCCGAGAGCCCGACCAGGACATTCCCCTTGGATTTACCCCGCTCATCCCAGAGATGCCCCATCCTCATCATCATGAAGGAGAACGGGAACACTGACGGTGACACCAGTGACCGGTGAGCCTGCACAGACATGGTGGCACTTCTGAGGGCTCTCAAGCCTCCCAAGTCACCCAAGAGCAGGATGACAACCCCGCAGGGTACTGCATCCCCAGAAAGTGGACAAATGCCAGACAGCCCCAGCTGGAAACATCAGAAATTACAGAGAAAATGACCTTTAAAAGAAACTTCTACCATTTATTAGCGATCTTAATGAAATCAGCCTCAGTGCCCCTCTGTGCACTTACCTGTTGACTGTTCTTCTCCAGCACTGCAAGGAGCGGGAACCATCTATTTTTGGCCTGGAGATCATGTCTAAAAAACAAAAGGGTAGTTGGAAGGAGGCAATAAGCTGTGTCTGAGTGCGAGAAGAAAACCACACTGCTTCATTCAGCCCCGGGGGACAAGCATGCAGGGAATAAAAGGGACTCTGCACAATAGAAGGAAAAATAATAAACCCCAGCACAGGCGTAGGAATGAGAACCATGTCCCATCGCCCCTGGGCAAGGGCTCCTAGCAGCGGGACAACACGCTTTAAAGAACTGCTGGTCCTGAGTTCTGGTCTTAATTTTCTTCACATGCCGAGCTGCCATCGGATCAGACGCGGCCGAGTCTGCGTTGTGCAACGGGGCGAATTCATGAGCGCCGGGGCTGGGTGGCACCACGCTGGCTTGGAGTGCCGCGGCAGAGCGGGCTCCGTTTCCAGGTGGTTTTGGTGGCCTGGATGTGTCTTTCTGGATGGGCTTGGAGTGATCTCAGAGAGGGTTTTTTGAAGGCTTTGCTTGTACCTCGGCTGATAGTGCTTTTCGCCCCTGCAGACCCCTGATCCTGCCCCTCACTGCCTGTGCTCTCCAGCCAAACCATCTCCATCTCTGGAGGGTTTTCAGTGGGATAGACCCCAAATTCCCTCTCTCATGGCCAGATCCAGCCTTTCCTGCCCAGAACAGAGGTCTGAGTCAGGCATCTGGGACGGTCTCAGTGCCTGGACCCTCTCTGGGGAGCTGCAGGGTCCTTGGACATTTTGTCCTTGGAAATAAAAACAAACACCCTTCAAATGGCTGCTCAGCCTCACATCTCCTTGCACGGCCACTGTTGGCTGTGCCATTTATTCCTGGAGGAATAGAGAGAGATCTCAGCCTGTCTTTGGGCCAGCTTCTTTGAGAGGGGACGTGTCCCCTTTCTGAGTCCCAAAGGGAGGATACAGCCTGGTGGGGAGGGAGTTTGCTATGGCCTTTTCTGGTGCTGCCCAAACCAGCACATGGCTTGTTCCTCCAACACTCATCCCGACCTTGCAACCTGTCTGGCAGACCCAACAGGGCTCAAAAAAAGTGCCAAAACCAGAGGATTTTCACCCCAATCTACAACCCCTGGAGAGAAAAAGCATGTCCTGGGCTCTTGAGCCAACCCCACCGAGCTGTTCCTCATGCCCTGCCGCAGCCCCTGCCCTCCCCAGGGAGATAACCCTCAGCAGCTTGGCACCTGGCATCGTTCTCTACCCAGCTAACGAGAAGCAGCCAAACTCCAGCCAGCCAGTCCCCACCAGCAGCTGCTTTCAACAGAAGTCACCCAGAAACCGCCCCGGGGGCCGTGCAGCCGCAGCCCCGGCTGCTGGAGAGCAGATGGGAGCCAGCCAGCCACCTGCGGTCCCCGGGTCGCCTGCCACCGGCCAGCCCTCCCCGCTGTCCCCAGCCAGGCAACGCAGCTCCCAGGTCACAGCAAGGGCCAGGGAGCCGCTGGAATAAGGGAGGGGAGAAAGCAAAGCTGCCAGATTCAGCTGGGGGATGCTTCCCACCGGATCCCCAAGGCTCCCGTGAGACTTGGTGCGTGGAGCCCGTCGGCTCCTGTTTCACCAGTTACCATGTGATTTTGCCCTGGGTATATTTTAAGCGCTGCCTTTGACGTCACACCTTCTTCCCCAGGATGCTGCTTTCTATACATTTCCAAGCAAAACAGTCCCCAGATCTCCCCCTCAGCTTCCCCCCATCAAGCACTGAGCTCCCCTGGCCTGAATTTCCCCCACCCCCTGCGGTATCGCCTCCCCACAGCCAGGTCACTCCTTAGCAGCTGAACAAAGCTGAAGATGAGGGAGGTGATATTTAATAATCCCCTTTGGCAGAACAAGGAAAAAGTGGAAAAAACATGGGCTGCGAGATGCCTGGCTCACCTGGCCATCAGACGCGGGGCAGGACTGGTCCATCAGCCCCTCAGGGCAGATGCAGGAATCAAGGCATCAGGAGATGGAGCCAGCCAGGGTGGTGGGCTCACCCAGCTCCCTCTTTCCTTTCGGAGCTGGGTACAAGTGAAAAATCCTTCCCATGCCCCAACCGACCACTCTGCCAAGCTCCATCGGGCCTGACAGGTTCTGCATCAAACTGGGAGCCAGACCCCACCCCATCCCGTCCATCCAGATGCTCTCCTGGATTAGTCCCAGCCCCAAAGAATTGCTGCATCCAGTCCCAGACCAAGAGCAACCCTCCGAATCCCTCACCTCCCAGGCCTGAGCACTTCCAGGAGCAGGATACGGCCATCTGAGGAGAAGGACGTGGGCAGGGATGGAGCAGCACGGCCGCTGCGCTTGTTCCAGTGGCTGGGGAGCGTTTTGCAGCACTGCAGCACAAACACACACTGAGCTCTTCGCTCGCACGTCTCGTCCCAGAAACAGCCACCGTCTGTCCCTGGAGACCTTCACCTGCGCCTCACTTCACCCCTGCATCGAGCTGCCTCGGCTGACCCACGACTGGTGGAGAGCAGCAGAGGGCAAAGATCCAACCTGATTTTTCCCTCCTCCGAGGAATTTTTACCTGCAGCTCCATCTCAGCACATCCCACGGGATCTCAGTGCTAACACCGGGCACACAAGTGCCCCCGTGTCCATTCTCAGAGTTCCCCAAAGTCAGGCTGCCTGTAGAGATGCTGTGGGGATACCCACTGCCCCACGCACAGCACAAACCCAGCCTTCAATGTCCCGTGGGCACCCCTGGCCTGATAGAAACCCAAAACATCTGGCTGAGGGAGCAGGTTTCCTTATCTCAGACCCTGGGCACAGCCAGGTTTTTCTCTTTGAATCCCCTGGCCAACACCCAGCCGGGCATTTCCATGTGCTCTTCTGCATCTCACCTGCAGGTGGGATGTCTCTGGCAGAGGTTCAGCCCCCATCAGAGCCATGCTGGGAAAGCACAGGAGGTCCCCAGGCTGGGAGAGGTCACTCAAAGGACTAAAGCTGCTGATAAAAAAAAAAAAAATCCCATCCCAGAAGTTCAGCTGGAAACGATCATCCACGTGAAGACAAATGGGTTGGGACAAGCCTCCCTCCCCTCCCTCGTGTCCCCCCAACCCTCTAAGCTCCCCGCATCAGGGGGTTTCACCGCACTTTAAGGACAGAGCAAGCCCCAAGGTATGTGAAACACTGCTGGAGAGGAGAGCCTGGATGCCATCCCTCGCCCTCCCCGCTGAGCTCCCATCCATCCACCCAGCCAGCCAGCCGCCCATGGGGCTGCCTCTCCCCTGCCTCAGTGCGGAGAAGCCACTGATGCTCGGCCCCTCCGGAGCCCTCTCCCATCGGGAAGAGCCCCACTGTAGCTGGCAGAAACAAAGGCATCTCCCCCCTCCATTAGCCCCTCGGGGCTGATTATTCTTTTCTCCCACCCAACAGCACAGCCCCAGCCCAGCTGCAACGTGGCCAGGAGGAGGAATCAGGCTGGGGAGAGCTTTGAGGAGCGTTTCTGTCTGGGCAGTATCTCCTGGGCTGAGCTGTGCGGGTCCAACGTGGCCACGCTGCTCCGTCCCACTCACACCAGGGACATGGGCTCGTGCCTTGAGCATCCTGCATTGAGGCAGGATTTGCTGCAGCTTTGCAAGACGTTGGTAGAAGGGGATTTTCCTCCCTAAGTCTCCTTACCTGGATGGGGTGACAGCAGGAGGTGGCTCTGCCAAGGGGAGATGTGCCAGCCACACAGCACGACGGGTGGTACCCCTGGCTGGAGCAGGGCTGGATTTGGTTAGGGTCTGGATTTGTACCTGTTCAATCCTCCCATGTTTCTGGTTTCTTCTCCTTTTCCCCAGAGCTTTCTGTGATGGCTTCAAAGTGGGGGTTCCCCTGCCGTGCCCCATCCCTTCCCCTGAGGCTTTGGCATTGCCTGAGCAGCTGGCAACAGCACTGACATCAAGCAGCACTTGAGATCAGGGAAGGATTTACTCAGGTCTCAGCAAACAGAACTTTCCTCTGTGTTCAACAGTACTCAGAGCTTCGACCACAGCACAGTGGGATCCCAGATGGGACCCCTCAGGTCATCCCCCCACAAAAGTACCTCGAAACCGGCTGTTCGGGGACCTCCCAGGGCATCTTGCAGTGGAAACACCCACCCAGCCCAGCCTCTACATGGGAAACCATCCAAGCAGCAAGCGCCTGTCGGTCCCCATCCCGTCCCCCCCGCAGTATCCCCATGGCTGTCGGCACACGGAGCCGCTGCCAAGACAGCAGCACGCTCCATTGTCCGGGTCAGGCTTTAATCACCGCCACCCGAGAGGGGGTTTGGACACCCAACAAAACTGGCAATGCCAAAGAGACCCTGGAGGAGGTGAAGAGACAAACAACTAGAGAAATCAACCCCCAAAAAAACAATGCATCTTTCTGAGGCCGGGATAAAGCCCATCATCCCCGCTGCAGGGCTCGACCTCAGCTGAATGGCACGGCCACCGCCGCTGAGAAAGGGACCGCGGAGGAATGCGGCCGTTCATGTTTGGGAGAGGGGATTGCAAAGCCTGTGGCCTTTCAAACCACAAGCCCTGTCAGAGACGAGTGCTTGTGGCTCCATTTCAGCTGCACCACCTGGAAATTTAACGCCCGGGCAGAGCCAGGGGAGCTGAGCACAACACAGGAGCTGGGGAGGGGGCTGCGAATCAACGAGAGGGTTGAGGGATGCAGAAGGAGCCTGGATAAAATAGGAACCATTCAACCAGACTGATTTTACAGACATTTTAACCTTCCCTTCTCTTTGTTACCTACAATTTACAGTCCCTTCAAGAAGATGCTCAAAGCTGGAACCAAGGGCACAAAAGATGTGGCACCATCTCTCTGCAGCTGGAGATAGGGAAGATCAGGTGGAACCAGCAGGTCACAGCCCTCATCATGCCTTAGTTTCCCCATGTATGAAGACATGTCCTCACCTGAACACCTGAGCTCAGCAGAAGAGGCTTTGGGTTTACACTGTGCACCTCCTTTCAGGTGGAAATAGGGGCTGGGCGTACAGGGGAAGGTGAGGGTCCTGCTTTGGGGAAGGGTTGGGAAGTCCTGGGGGGAATAAGTCAGCAAAAACAAAGAATAAGAGAAGCCAGGAGAGTGGATGAGAAAGGGAAGAGCGAGGAGGCGGCAGCAGTGGGGAGACAGACTGCACCGACCATCTGCTACGGGTGCTTTTAATTGCCTGGGCTCATTTCAGCTCCGCTGCCTCAGCTTTGCTGCAAGAGCTGCCAGTGATGGGAGCCAGTCCTCAGCACCAGCCTGGACCACAGGAGACACTCAGAGATAGGGCAGGATGAGACCCAGCCCCGGAGCAGCCCAAGTGCAGTGATAGGAAAGAAAGGAGCTGGGGTTTTGCGGGGCTGAGCTGGGGAAAGGAGCATCTGTGCCAAGGATGGGACCAGCCAGGGCTCCATCACCAAACCACCCGCTGGGTCAGGGACCTCCAGAAACCAGCTCTGGCAGAGCCACACTGGAGCAGGGGAAGGAAAAGCTGCTCAGAGCAGTCACAGATGCTTTACTCGACCAGGCAGATGCCCCAGTCCCTCACAGCTTTTTAAAGATGCCTCAATTCAAGCATTCACACTTGAGAAGGCGACACGCACCTGGGGCTGCTGAGCTCTGCTCCAGACTATAATTATCCGCACTCTCCCCCAGCAGCTCCTTCTGTACCAGCTGCACCTCCCTCACTCTTCCCAACACTGCCCTCCTGCCTGTCCCCCCCCAAACCCCTCACCCGGGGGTCCCCATCCCTGCAGTACTGCTTTCCCCACATCCCCAAATCACCACCCTGATGCCAACTGGCAGGAGCGGGCACAAAAATCACCGGCCATAAATTCAGGCATCCCCTGCCCTCTCTTCTCAGCATGGAATCTCTCCTGCCAGACCAGGAACCCCCATCAGGGGACCAGCACTGTGCTGGTGGCCAAGGCCACCAACCCCTGCCATGCTGCAGCCTACTCTGGGTGGCTTCGGGGGGTCCCCAACCACCACAAGGACTGTAGCCCACGAGGTCTATGTCTTGGCCCTACCATAACGCAAAGAATAACAACAAACCACCGTGCTTCCCACAGCCCTTTTATCCCTCATTTGGAAGGTCAGTGTGGGCAGGAAAATCCAGCTGTTAATTATCCCTTCATCACACATGCAAAAAGCCAGCTGCCCATTGGCTGAGCAGCATGAATCTACTCACATGATGCAGTATCCACTCTCCCATTGGCTCAGTGGCCAACAGTGATTTATGGGCTGGGCATCACCTCATGATGAGGTCTCCAGGTTCTTGAAAGGCCTCAGATCTCTTACTGGGCTGGTTTGGATCTGCCTACCACCACCATGAATCCCATTAACTGGGATCTGTTAATTGTTTACACACAGCAGGGACAGCCCCAGGAGGAAAAGAGGGAGATGATGCTGCATCGTGACTTCCAAGTCTCCGTGCACGCCAGGAAAAAAAAACAGCAGAAGCTGCAGATCCTGGCACTGTGGGATTTTGCAGGGGGATCCCAGTGTCTCCATGCTGGGAGCACTGGGAATGCTGAGCTTTCTGTGCTGTCTCGCAACAGGGATCACCTGCATCCTGCAAAACCATCAGGGTTTGGGATTTAGAAGGGCAAAGGCAGCACAATTCCCCATGCCAGGGGGGTCTGGTTGGGAAGCCGAGGGGGTTGGCTAAGCACCGGAGCTGTGCGTCCCTCTCCCGAGCGCTTACAAACAGGATTAGAGCTGTCAGCAGATTAAATGTGTTGTGCCTGGGGTTTAATTTCCTTCCTTGGGAAAGTTAGATATTGAAATCCAAGGCTACAGCGAGCTGCAGCATCCAAGCACTGGGTGCCAGCTGTGATGAGCTTGTTAGGCCTCTGCTGGTGCTCAGTCAGAGGCACTCACCAACCCCAGTGAGTGAAATCAGCCTGATAAAGCCAAAAGACGGGGATGGACCTGGGGGCAGCGGCGGAGCAGGGAGGCTGAGGGCAGCAGAGATTTGGGAGCCGAATCAGTGTCCTGTGTCTGGGGGGAGACAGCAGGTCCTTGTCAGACCCTGAGCCCAGACAGCTCCTTTCCAAAAACTTGCCCCAACGGGCCAGCCCAGGCAAAATTGGGAAGATATGTCCAAAGCGATCGCTCACTAAGCAGCTTAACGCTATCAGCTTAGAGCACCAATGAGAAAAAGCCATGGCTGAAAGAAGTTGGATCCTTAATCTTGGAGCAAATCCTGCTCCGAGCCCGGCTCTCCCCTCCCTGCCTCATCCATCCCCTTGGGACTTCACCCTCCTTTTTCCAGCATCCCAGGAGGGTTTATCCACGTAGATCTCGGGGAGCCAGGTCAGACTGGGGACAGGCCAAGCGCTGGGGACATCCATCTGCAAACACATGGAAGGAGAGAGGTGAAAGAGAGCCTGTGGGAGATGTTTCTGACCCTGACATGAGGAATTTTGCAGGTATGGCTGCAGCTGGCACGCATGGGGCTGGGGGGAGAAGCTGATATTCGAGGGGAGCCACCACTGCTGGGATAAACCCTAAGGGTCAGGGGTTTGAGCATTAGAAGGGGGAAAAAGGGTGATTGGAAAGGGGTGGGTTCAGCTGCCATGTGAGCAGGATGCGGCCAAGGCGCTGTAGAGCAAACACAGGGGTCCGCTCCTTGAGAAGGACAGGGACCCTACTCCTGATTTACCCCAGGACCAGCTGGGAAGGGATCCCACGAGCAGCCATGCTGGGAGAGCCAGCCAGCCCCTCTTCCCATCCCATTTCACCAGGTAATTGCCTCTCCCAATTACACAATTAGCGTGAGCAAAGGTAATTACCGAGCAGAGGCGTATAATCATCCAGCAACTGCCGTGATTCCGGGTGGTAAACTGAGGAGCAAGACAACTTTGGGGAGGTGATGCTGGCAGGGAAATCACCTCCAAAAATCAGGGGATGGGGACAACACGGCAGCCTCACACACATTTGCACACACGTGTGCGCAAACAGCCCCTATGGTCACATTAACAGCGTGGTGGAAGGATGAATTACGGAGCCAGGCAGCTGCCAAGCAATTTGGGATTGCGGTGGGTTAATTATATTAATGTGCACAGGTCCTCTGCCCCACTTCTCCCTATTCCTCCAACACAGGGCTGGGGTTTGCAGCATTTTTCTGCTTTATAATTGCCCAGAGGGAGGCATTAATGGCCGGGTGGAGGGATAAATTGCAGGGCCGGGCAGCTGCTAGCAGTTTAGGATTGCAACGTGTTAATTATGTTAAAGGCACTAAATAATTTCACTGCGTTGATGAGGGGAGGGAGGGGGCGGTGGAGGAAAGATGCTCCAGGAGGCTGTGGCATGTCCAAGGCACCGGAGGAAATTGGGTACTGACATCCTGGGGTGCACAGACACCTTGTTCCCATCAGCTCCTTTGGAAAAGGGAAGTTTTTAAAATGTAATAGCCTGGCCTAGAGATGTTTAGAGTCTGAGCATGTTGTGTTTGGACAGTCAGGGCTGGAGAAGCCATTTCCCCTCCTGTGATGATGCCAGGCTAACCAAGGCAGGTGCCTGTGGGGCAAAACAGCGGGAAAACACTCTGTCCTTGCAGGGCAGAAACCAGCCGCGATGGAGAACCCTCTTTCCCACCGGGGAGACGGTTCTGCTCCCCAGCCAGACCCCCCGAGGCTGCACACCCCTGGAAAGCGGGGGGACCCGCTGCCTCCGGCCAGGGCCACCGCCCTCCCCTCGCCCGGGTCCCCTTGTCACTAGATGGCAGTGGAGCATCTCCGTGAGACTCTTGGGGAGCCCGGAGCCTCGGGAGATCCCCCACACACACACCCCGCCGAGCTTCTCCCATCCCCTCCGGGCAGACTCCAGAGTGATGCCCAGAGCCATCCTTACCCCTGTGCTGGTCCAAAGGGATCCCAGATTGGATCTCGGCAAAGCCAAGCTGCGAGGCACCGGCGTTGCCCTGGATACAGCCAGTTTTCTGGCTGAGACTTTATTTGGGTGGAAAAAAATTAGGATCTTGGCTGCTTAGCAGAGATTTCTTCTGCAACAGTCTCGGTTCTGGACTCACGTGTGCTGCCCACGTTTCTGCCCAGCAGAGCCCAGGCGAGAGCATGATGCAGATCCCAAATTCCCTGCTCGATCCTGGTGCTGCAAATATCCCCCAGCCCTTGTGCAGACCCTGGCTGTCCCCTCGTAATGGGGACAGGGCCAAGTGCAGGGACCCTGTGTTATACAAGCTATAAACTGGGGAGGCAAGACAAGCCCTGGAGCTGCCATCCCCATCCTGGCCTCCCATCTTTGGACTCTTCAACCCAGGCCCAATCCCATGGGAACAACCAGCCTCAAGGAATTAAACTGCCCAGCCAGACTGGCAGGTGAGTGGCCGATGCCAGCGTTCCCAAACGAGGAATCCCTCAAGAAAATCAGTTTAGTTCAATCGCTGCAGCAGTTGGCACATGGCTACAAACCAATCTAGAAACCAGCTCCATTAAATCAATTTAATTTCTGGGCACGCATGGGCTCTGGTTTTACAGGTCTTCATGCAGAACATTCCACCTACAGCAGAGTGGACTTCTTTTTGGAGTTTCCCTGACGCAGCATCACACCCTCCCTCTGCCCTCCAGGACCGGTAGCTGGGATGGGATGGTTCTGGAGCTGAATCCATTCCTGCTTGGGAAAGGGACAGCAAAACCTGGAGATGGTCTCTGGTCATGGTCAGGTCTGGGATGTGCAGCTCCAGGCTGAAACAGCTGGTCACAACACACAGGAACATCTGAAAAGGGAAAAATTCACCCCAAATTCAAGACTAGCTGGGAGGTCAAAGGCCCCAGACCCAGCAGAGCAGAGGGGTGTCACAGAGCAGGCAGGGGACACCACAGCATCGGGGTGCAGGGATGGGGTGAGGTCAGGGGATGGATCCTGAGCCAGAGATCCAGGGCTGGTGTGATAAGACACCCCCTCCAAGCCCAGCAAAACCAGAATCCCACCAACTCCTTCATCTAAAAAAATCCACAGCACCCACCATCTGCCCAATATGGGCTCCCAGACAAGCTTGGGAGAGAGATTTTAAGGTTTCTCCCTCTTTTTGAGTATGGCCAAATGAGAGGACATGAAGAGGAGCAGGAAAACCAGACAGAGCCTTGCTTTGCAATCCCTGACTCAGATCTTACCAGAGAGCAGGTGGGATCTGCGAGACCCTGGGACTTCAGCAACCACAGCAAAGCCTAAAAAAAAAAGGATGACATTAAATCACACTGAACACCCAGTTATTTATTGGGTGCTTCAGTGGGTGCAGGTGTGCCTGGCAGCTTTTAACCATGCAGAAACCAGCACAACTAGCAGAAATCAGGCTAATGCAGTCCAGCTGTGATGCCAGAGAGTGGCACTAAGACCACATCCATCCCCCAAAGGGCTTTATTTCTTTGGCAGCGAGAAGGAGGGAAGGCAGCAAGATCTGCTTATTCTCAGCTGCATTTCCACAGTCCCCCAGGACCTGCGTTCCCTGATATCGGGGCATCAGATTTCCACGGCTGAGGATCAGCCTCTTATCACAGGGGTCTGCAGGAAATTGGGGCTGATGGGAGGCCCGGGGAGCCAGGACGGGGTTTGGAGGCTGATGCCTTCAGACCAAAGGCACCCATTGTCCCAGCTGCTGCCAGGACAGGCACAGAGCCCACGTCCCTTTGGGACACCAACCCTCTGGGTTGGGTAAAACATATTGGGGTGCACCCCAGCGGGGAATTTGGGATTTACCCTGGGGATTGCTTGTTTGGGAAAGGCACAGCACTCCCCTCCTGCCTTCTTGCATCACCGCGCGGGTTCTGGGATGGCTACATGAAATTGGGTAGTGAGGAGAACGTGAGCCTGCGCTGGGCTCTGTAGCCAGCACGGCAAGGAGCCTTCCTCATCATCATCCTCCTCTCCTACAGGCTGCTATGATGGGAGGAAAGATGTTTGCAGGGAGCCTTCAAGAAAACAAGCCCCAAGGGCCCAACCCCACATCCTGTTTCCCCTCGGGAGTTGGGTTTAGCCCTCAACCTCTGTCCTCAAGCAAGAAGGAAACAGGAGAAAGCAGCTATGGAACAGGAGCCCCTCCACGTGCTGTCAATCACCCTGCCTCTGGTGACAGTGATTGACAGCAGCTCAGGATGGGGCTGAGCCCCTCTGCCGGGGTCTTCCCTCTCCCCCTCCCTCCCAGCCCCTCCAGCTCCTTAGAGGAGATCTTCCCCACGCCAGACCCGTCTGCTCCATATTTATTAAAACAACAAACAGGGGCTGTGCCTCCAGGTGCCCTCGCACATTCCTGCGGGGCGGGCAGAAGCCAGAGCCGGCGGCGGGTGCCTTGGAAAAAGGCATCATCCCCAACCCAGCCGCTCCGTGTCCCACCCAGCTGCCCCGTGGGATGGGGGCTCCCCGTGGGAAGGGGGGTGGGGTGTCACAGCACATCAGGTCCCATCGAGGCGGAGGTGTCCCGGCAAGAAGCAAAGCAGGGGTGGGATGATGGATCGCGTAGTGGTGCGCGACTCCTGCACCTGACTCCTGCAGAGCAGATGCGTTTTTCTTCCTGTAGCAAAGGCTCTTTCCGCCCCTTTCGCACCCAGGAAGGATATTTCTGCTGCCCTTTGGTCCCTTTTTGGGGCTGGATACAACTCCCCGCTCCTTCCTAGGATAAACCACTGTCATGAGCGGCTGGTAAAAGGCTGCTGTGCTCCTGCCCAGAAGCAGTTGCGTTAGCTGGCAGAAGTTGGGGGGAATTAATCCTCTGTGCACAGCCAAGAGGAATCGGCTGGGCTGGGAGATGGCCCTGCTGGAATCAATGAAAGGGTGGATTTCAGCCTGCAAGACAACACAGCCTCGATGGGGTCAGCGTGTCCCACGCTGCCGAGGTCTGGCCTCCCTTGAATGAAACAAGTTAATGAAATTACTGTGAGTAGGAGGGAGACAGAGGAGGCTCTGTGCCTTCCTCCATGGAAAAGTATTCCCACATTCAGCTCACCAATATCACCAGGGACCCGCGGGGGATGCTAGGCAGGGCAGGAATGAGGGGATGCTGCAAATGTCCCCCTGAGCATCGACTTGCCCATCTTGGTGCCCTGCTTTTGCCCAGCCTGGTCCAACAGGCAGAGGGGATGCTGGTGTGCCAGCGGGATGGAGAGAAAATCAAACAGTGCTACAGCAAGACAGACAGCGAAGGAAGATGCTTCAGCAACCTTATTGCTCCCTGCTGCCAATTAACCTTCCCGTGCAATTTTATCCTCTGCCCGGATCAGCAGGTCCCCAGGTGCGGGTTGGGTTGGGTTGAGAGGATGGGGCAACCCCTTCTCAGCTCCTGGGGGAGCAGAGGCACAGAGAGGGGTATTCTGCCTCCCCTCCGCTGCCGCCGGCCTCGGCTAACAACCGTGACTCCTCTGTGCGGCAGAGGAAGCGGGGTTAATGCCGAGGAAAGCCTCAGCCAGCTCTGCTGAGCAAATGCCCTCGGTGAAGTTATTGAATTTACTTCCCCCCAACAAGCTGAAGGGAAGAGCAGCGGGGGCTGCCGCAGGGCACGCTGCGCCTGGGAGCCAGGTGGGACCCATTAAACCCCATCCCGGGGACGAGGCAGCGCTGTGTCACCCCTCACACGTGTCCCCAGGAGAAGGGTGGGGACCCCCTGTCCTCTCACCCAAGTAATGTCCCAGGAGAAAACCCTAAGAGCAGGGGAGGATGGAGGGACAGGCAGAGACGCTGTTGGGAAGGAAGGAGGGGAGCAAAGGGGAGCTGCTGGTGGAGGTCAGATCCTGCTCATGAGGAGGATGCCCTCAGCCTGAGCGTGGACATGCTGGGGCCTGTATTACCCAAATCAGCAGCTTTAGACCCAAATATGATGGTCGCTCAAGCTTCTAAAATTTAGCCTGTGCGAGCATCTCTGTGCTCCGAGAACCTCTGCCCTGATTAATCCACCTCGTACAGAGGCCCCCCCACACACACCACCGGGTCCCCCGAGACCCCAGACCCCAGACACCCGTGTCCCTCCCAAGAGCCCAGCACAAGGGGCTCCAGCCCCGGCTCCCTCCACCACGTGGGGCCCCTCGCCAGCTCCTCCCTCCAGCTTTCGGGGCTCTGCAGAGCCGAGCTGGGGTGGGGAATTCCCATCAAAGATGCTTAGAAGAAGCAACATCAAAATAGGTAATCACAAATCAACACTTTCCCCTCAGAATGGCCCTCAAATGAGGAATGTGGTGTCAGGACCCCATCATAATTTTGTCCTTCACCCAGCTCCTTAAAACACTCACTTTCTCCCAAATTACCTGGATTTTATGACTTTCCTATAGGCTTCACATCATGGAATCTCTGTTCTCTGCGTGATCCCTCTGGGCCATCCTCTCCCAGGCGCTGGACTGTGGGGTTGGCTGCTGAGCCCTCACCCCCTGCTCCAGGAGGCAACAGCCCCTTTTACCCTTAGCTTCATGCAGAACAGGCTGATCCGGGCTGTTTCTTCCTCCCCAGCTACTCCGGGCAGAGATTTAATGTGAAAATGCTGTGGGCTGTTTGGGGAGCAGGAGGAAGACATCTTTTACTCCAATTTGGCAGGGGTCGCCTTCACTTATTGCTCTGAGCTTCCCCCCCTGCTGCTCTGAAGGCTTTGAACCAGCTCAGATCCCATTAATGGGGTTAAGCAACAGCAGGGACAAAGTAGGGTTAGTATCAGAGGAAATATAGAGAGCCTGATGGTGTTTAGGGCCTGATTCTGCAGGATGCTCAGGCTCTCCGTCACCCGGGACAGCCCCATGTTTCATGCCATGGAGCTGTTCTTGGTAAACACCCAATGCAGGGAAAAACCCTGGCGTGGAAAAGCTTAAATGATGGAAACCAAGTGGAGATGTATTTGGGGAAAGTAGCAGAGCAGACTGCTCTCCTCCACCCCGTGGGCTCACACACAGTGAGACGCAGCCCACGCCCACGCTGCAGCAAAGGGGGACATGGTCCCAAGAGCTTTAATCCAGTTACCAGGGTGTGATCATCCACCAAGACACGGGACCTCTGCCCAATCCCCCCTCGGAACTGAGCACACTCCCCTTTGCAGAGCCACCACACCTCCCGCTGTTGTGTTTATACCAATTAACTCGCTCAAAGCCATTAATGAGCTCCAACACCTCCAGCCATCACCTTCCTATAATAGCAGTGACCCAGAGGGTGTAAGCAGAGAGCAGGGCACGTCACCGAGCTGTGCCGCGCCGCCTTGGGATGAGAAAGAAAGCGTGGATGGAGATTTGCTTCTATAGGCGCATCATGTATCTGCTGAAATTCCAGGGGTTAAATCATCCTTTCCCAACAAGCCTGTCTCGTGCAAATTTACACCATCACTTCTCATTCGTGATGGCCTGTCCATCTGTCCTCAGTCCTCCTGGGGCTGGCAGAGGTAAAGGTCTCAGCATAATCAGGGTCTCTCACTCTCAGAGAAGAGGAAAGGAGGTGCCAAGCTCCCCCCCAAGCCTTTGCACCCCATCAGTGGGTCCCCACAGGTGAGTGCAGCGGCCAAAAGAGGAGAGAGCAGATGAGCAATGCTGCAGACAACTGATCAACCCAACACCTCTCACACAAATTGCACGTGCTGGCCCACTTCCTCAGCAGGGTTAAAACCACCCGGTGCTCTTCAGTTGAGCTTTTTTGGGTGCCTAACAGTTTTTTGGGGGTGAAATCGCTTAAAAGTTCAATTACATGGTGTTTGTTTCCTATCAAGGGACCTCTGAGATATGGAACAGCTTGCGGCTCCTCACAGGGAGATTTGCAGTTGAAAGGTCAAAGCTGTTTCTGGTTCTCCTTATCAGCATTGGCCAAGCAAGAAGGAAACCTTTCACCATCTGGGTCGGGTAGGGGAGGTCATGGCGGGGACAGAGCACCGTGCCGACAGAGCGCTGAGGATCCGGAGATGAGACACTGATGGCAGAAGGTGGGAAGAAACCCAGGAGACAGGAATTATGCCCTATCTCCACACCTACAGCAAGGCCACGGAGGGGAAGGCTTCCCTTTCCACCACCCTGTCAGGACCCACGGTCCCATCTACTGGAGAACTAAAGGCAGTGGGACACAATGGTTTGGGGGATACTATTGCCCAAAGTGGATTTGGCTACTGCAGCCATGGGGCTAGCCCCACTGGTTGCCACTCAGCTCCCTGGACCTGTTCCATGTCCCTCCCAGCACTGCTGGGTTTGGTTTGGCTTAGACCATTGACATGGATGAGGACCGTGATGGGTTTGGGTGTTGGGACCCCTCCAGGGCACCAGGGTGGTGGCTGGGCACAAAACCCCCAAAGAAAGCCAGAAGCAACGTTTGCTTTACAAGACCAAGGTCTCCTGAGCCTGAATAGAGTCCTGGCCCTGACAGACAAGTTTCTTCACAGCCAAGCAACATGATGTGTGTCCCATCCCACCACCTTTGCCTTCAACCCCAACAACAAGGTGCTAGAAGCATCCTCTAATGATAGCAAAGCTTAAATGCTTCTGGGCTCAGATCTTACCCAACCCTGCCTTGTTCTCAGCCTTCATCACCCTCTTTCGATCCATCCATCCATCCATCCATCCATCCACCCATCCATCCACCCATCCATCCATCCATCCATCCATCCATCCCTGACCGTCGCACCACAGTGCCCATCCAACCAGTGCTCTGAGCTGTTGGGCACTTTGATCTCCCCTTTCCCTGCTCCAACTTGCCTCCTTTCCCTGCTCCTTCCCATTTCCCACACGAGCTGTTCCTCACACACCTTAAATCAGCCGACGCAGCCAGGTTGGGAGCCGGGGCCGGCGAAACAAAACAGTGGGAAGCAAGAAGCCCTGACAGCCCATCTGGTTTTCGCATGACTCCCCCAGCGCTCTCGGCGTTGTCACCTTTCATTCATCCTGACAGGTACAGAGATCACCACCAGCCCAACCTCTTGAAGTCTTGACACGCACAATCCTGTTATGGAAATACAACAGCTCCCGCTGATGTGTCTTTGGGGAAAGCAAAACTCTCTGCAAAGCCCTCGGCTGGGAGGAGTGGAAAGCACATGGCAAGGAGGGGAAAAACACCCCCTGAGATACATGAAGGTGGCTCCTTGGGGTCAACCTCACCTCCCCTGGCTTTCCCCAGTTGTAAAGAGAGCCAAGCATCACCAACCCACCAGCAAAACCACTCAAGGAAGAGCTGGTGGGGGGTTTACAACCCTTAACACCTATGTCAGTGCCCCGTGCCTCAGTTTCCCCATCTGAAAGAGGAACGCTTCATCCCCCGGTGTTGTCTCCTTGATGGTATGATGAGAGTAGGGACATATCCAGCACCCACAACCTTAATTGCTGATAAACCAGAGCATTCCGCACACGCACAGCGCCATGCACGCTCCCATACAGTGTCCGTCCATCCGTCCAAACGGGTGTCACCCAGCAGCGGGGCTCATACGGACCGTTCGGATGGACAGACGTGATAAAGGAGCAACAACAGTGAGAAAATACAGCTCCCCTTCCCGCAGAGCCCCCGGGGACGGCTCCTTCCCCCCCACCCCCAGCCACCAAAAAAAGCCGATTACTTTCAGGTGTTGGCCAGTTAATAAAATAAATCTTCTCCTTAAGGAAAGAGGAGGTTTTCATGGGGGTATTTTTTTTTTTTTTTTTTTTCCAAAGGCTAAACACAAACCAGAAGGCAACGGACTCTAGCACATCGGCTCCACTGTCCTTTCGGGACACAGTTGGAGACACTTGGTTTTATTTTTTTCCCCTTCTCTCACCCCCCAAAAAAAATCTTCCCTAATTTTTAGGGGCTGCGATGAATTTATCCCAGTAATCACAACGCGATCCTATCCTACCAGCTCGGCCCTGGGGAGTTACTTACATCGTTGTTCGTTACGGACTCTCCAGAGAAAACTTTTCCTTTCTCTGCAATAAATTTTCCACTTACATTTTAAGGGAAGAAAATATTTTCTGGTGCTTTTGCTGGCTCTCTGTCGGGAATGATTACTCCCAGATTTATTGGGATTTGCAAAGGAGGCGGCAATACCTGGGATCTCCGAAACTTGCCGGGATAATGATGCAGGCAGCACTTGTCAGCCTCAGATCTGATTTATGGAGCAAGATTTCATCCGACCTGGTGCGTATAATTTACTGGGGTCTGGAAGCAGCTCATTAGGGGATGAGATGAATAAATCCATCAATCCCCCAGGGAGGGGAAGAGCTTTGTCCAGCTCTGTGAGCCACTTGCAAATCCCGGGGGGGGGTTGGGGTTTTCCTCGGTGGCAGCCAGACGGGGAGCGGGGCCCTCGCCGGGATAATTCGGCATCGCCAGTACGGCACGGGACCTGCAGCCGGCTGCCAGGGTGGCAGAGCCCCGGCTGGGGGGGTCAAAAGAGCCCCCAAAAGTGGGGGAAGCAGCCTGGGGCATCCCCGGGCACGGTGGGGGTCCTGCCCCGCCGTGATGCCGGGTGTGACTCGGGGGGTGCTGAGCCCCCCGGCGCGGTGTTGGGACCGGCTCCGTGGATGCCGATCAAGCAGGGGAAGCTGGAGGCAAACGCGTTTGCTCTTACAAAGCTGATTTCTGGAAGGGCTGGGGTTTATTCTCAATCCCTCCTGGGATCAGAGTCAGCTCAGCCCTTTCTCACTGCACAAACAGGAGCTGGGCTAAACCAGCACCCCAAAACCATGCCCCACATCACCTCCTTTTTGCTTTTTTTTTTTTCCCCCCATTCCCACCATTTTTCGGCCATTTTCCAGATAAAGACCAAACTCTGCCCAGGGTCACCCCGTGCAAACCCAGAATAACTGAGCCGACTGCGAAAGGCTGAGCTCAGCCCCACACCCACGGGGAATAAACCCCCCAGGGGAATTAATTCCCCCCGGCTGCGGAGCCGGCCAGGCTGTTGTACATCCTCCGGGCAGCATAAATCTGCAGTAACACCCAGCACCAAGTTACTCCAATTTACACCCATTTAACGAGCTGCTGCCTTAAATCAGGGGCCAGATCCTGCTCCCAGTTACATATATTTTAAATCCAAAGTGACCGCATTTATTTAGCACCGTTATTTCAGATTTACGCCACGTAACGGCGTTACTCTAAAATAAGAAACTCAAATCAACTCAAATGATACCGCTTCCCGGCGGAACAAATCTGAAATAAATTCCCTCTAATCTTTAGATGTATTCCTGATTTTGCAATCGCTATCAGATTTTTAGGAGTCAAAGGAACCCGTTCAGCTCCCAGTTACTCGTCTTTTACTGGGATTAATGCCATAAACACACATCCAACCCAGCATCGCCCTTGAATCCCAGCCACCGCTGGCTCACTGCCGCTTCCAGGCTTCATTTCAGCCCCTATTTTTTTTTTTTTTTTTTTTTTTATAATATATATATTTGGAGCAGCTGGAAGAAAAAAACAAGTCTGAACTTGGCATCCTGAAGCACTTTCCAAAGCAGCCTGAAAATCCCCCACATGGATGAAGTACAAATCTTTCCTTATTAAAGCAGAAAGCCGCCCAGCGTAACGGCACGGCATCGGCACGGCGCTGGGAGAAGGGATCCGTCCCTCCGGCTGGGAGCCGGCAGCGCAGAGCTCGTGAGTCCCCTCTGCCTCCCAGCATAAAATTGAGTTTATAGAGACCAAATTAACCGGTGGTGGCAATCCACCCCGTGGCCCTGACTGCAAGGATGGGGCCGGACCCTCCTTTAAAGCAGCCTGAGGGAATTAAGCTGATTTATTCCTGCAGCTCCTCTAAAGGCCACTACATCTCCAGAGCATTTTATAAACACTTGTTTTTTAATTCAGCAGCAGCAAAAAACTGCTAGTTTTTACACTGGTAAGAATCAAGCCAAAATAATGTTGATTTTTTAAAAAACGTTTTTTTCTTTTCCCCTAGTCTATCTCCATGAAATGCAAGCAAAAACAAAAGTGAAGGGGCTTGGCTTTCCCGCCAGGTTTAATCCCATCGGCAGCCCCGCAGTTTGTTTTCACAGGTTTTGTTTCCTCGATTGTTATTGCTATCATTAATTTATGGCACGCTTTGACACCGAACAGTGCTCTGAAGCGAGCGCTGGAAAGCAGCACCAGGATGAAAACAGTAATTTAGAGATTTCAGTAACCAAAAAAAAAAAAAAAAACCACCTAAAAAAAAATTGCCAAAAAATTGTAATTTCAACAAATTCACTATTTTGCAGAAAAAAATCCCCCCTGTTGCCAGTGCTGAGGGTGTGAGTGTGTTATTGCAGCACACACGTATCCCTCCTCACTACATCCGCAGGGCTTTAATCCAGCTCTGCAGGGCTGTACATATAGATGACACGATCATAATATATTTGTACAAATTTTGGCATTTATGCAATTTTGTGGCTGTGATTTCCACACGCTCATCTGCACCCCTGCACAACCTAGATACAAACTAATATGATTTTAGGGTCCCTGCGCTGGAAACATGAACCGATACAGAAACCCACTGCATTTGTGTGCAAAATTATAATAGACATTTGCATGGGATTAAATTATCAGTGCATATATCTGGGTGGCTATAAATATGCATGTGTATATAAATGTGCAAGTGCATATAAATATGCATGTATATATAAATATGCATGCATGTATATAAATATATATGCATGCATGTAAAGCACGTGTGTGACACAGAGGCTGTCGCCTGCCCTTGTGCATCGTTATTACACGTGGGTGGATATTTGTATTTGTGCTTTGCTTTTGTGAGACCTGGAAATGGGACCGTTTTCTACATCATCAGCCTCATTAAATAACAAATCTGGCCCCGGCTCGGTGGACCCGCTGGGTTTCCGGCAGGGTCAGACCAAGGGGCTCCATCTCCCACTCGCTAACGCAAAACAGGGTTGTGATCAGCAAGAGAGATTTCCCCAGGTGAATTAATAAAGTCATTTTTTTCTGCCATCAACACTCACATTGCTGAGCGAGTTCGAACCACAGCTTGGGATGAAGCTCTACGGTGAGACAGACATAAGGGATTGGAGGATTTTCTGGGATATTTGGGAGACAGAGAGGGATGTGCAGATAGACAAGAGCTGAGGATTGAACCTGTGATAGCTCTGCAGCTTTAGCAAAAAATAAATAAATTTAAAAAAAAAAAAAAAAAAGTAGAGAAAGGCACAGATTCCCTTTGCTGCTCAGGGCTGAGATTATTGTCGCTGTGTGACAGAGATGTAGGGACGTGCCTGAGAGAAACTATAAGACCATGTTGGCACCCAGCAAGGGGTGTAAACCAGCCGGGGGTGACTCTCCCCTGGGGATTAGGAGAAGGTGCTCGCCGTGGGGCGCAGACCCTGGAGCAGCCCGGGCTGGGCACACGAGCACAAGAGCAGCAGGCGCGGCCGACTGAATCCCACATCTTTCCCGGGCAAGGGAAGAACCCCATGGGCTTCCCCAGAATGCACGTCCTTGCAAAGGACAGAGGACGTGGCCCTCGTTGTACTGCCCCAGCTCCTTCTGTCCACACACGGTGTTTCTCCAGGCTGAGGACCTGGAGAGGAGCGGCAGAGAAACAGCCTCCGAGCTTGGCCAGCAGTCACCCAACACAGCTGGGGATGCCGCTGGCTGGAGGGGGCTTTGGTGTCTAACGGTGTCACCAGGAGGACAGTTGTCCCCAGACTCTGTCCCTTCTGCCTTCACCCTGAAGCTCGTGTGCCAGAGCCACGCTGAGCTGAGCTGCCTCCCTGCTTCCCAGAGGAAGCCATAGCTGTTTCTCAGCAGGCTCCCCGGAACGGGCTTTCTTCCTAAACTGCAGATCACAAAGGAAAACATAACAAAAATCAATCCCCTTGAGAAAAAGCCCATGGGCTGGACCACAGCTGCTGGTCCTCATCTACGCTGCCTGCTGCTCGAGGAGGCAAAGCATCTCCTTGGAGAAGGAGAAGCCTGTTCCCGGTCCTGGGCGTTGGGCATTGCTCTGTGCCCCGCCAGCATTTCCAAGGCTCTGGGTAACGTCGCAAAGTCTCGGCTGTGCAGGGACGTTCATACAAACCACAGAGCTATGCAAACCCTCCCGGTCTCCCGCCGAGCTCTTCAGTGACATCTCATGATCCCAGGGGAGGTGAGGCAGCTCTCTGGGATAGTTGGAGATGGTGGGGAAAGCCAATGGGATGCGAAGAGGAGGGAAAAAAAAAAAAAAAAAAAAAAAAAAATCCTCCTCCCCGCAAGCAAGAGAGAAACCGAAAACAGAAAATGTTTGCCCACAGAGCATCGCGCTGGAGTCCTCCTGCTGCACTTGGTGGCTCTCTTGCTGTGGCTCGTTTGGTGGCAGATGCAATTAAAACAGGGCCACAAAAGGTCATTTCAATCCAAGAGTTGACCCAGTGGCACTTCCCCTCGCAGAGATATCGGAGCTGGACACCGGGACATTGTGAAAAGTTTCTGCTGGAAGCTTTTCAGCCGAGGAGTTTGTTGGGATCATCTTTTGCCCACAGATAACCTGGTTTGTGGCAAATGAACCCCAGCAAGCTCCGGGAGCACCCCGGGGACCTCCCTGCCCTGATCAGTCCCATACTGACACCCATCCATGGTGCCCTAAGAAGAAGCACCCACCTTGGTCTCCCACAGCAGCCTTTGCCACTGATCTCCAAACACCCAACACATCCATCCACCAATCCAGGAGGATGGGGCACCCTGCTCTGGCTCTACCCACAAGAAAAGCCAGGGCTGAGGGTTGGTGGCAGGTTCAGGAGGAGACCCCAGGAGTCCTGGTCCTCGGCCCTGCTCACCGAAGGGACCAAACCCCTCGACAACTCCACAAACCAACACCAAGCCCACAAATAGCTCACAAACCTCTCCTCACGCTGCCTTCAGCTCCCAAATACCCCAAATCCCAGAGACCAAACACCTTCCCAAGGCCTCTTCCAGCTGCCCAGGAGGGTCCCAGCGATGGCTTCAGCCTGGAACACCAGCACATCCCAAACCAGCCCGCCCATCCCGCTCCGCACCACTGGCACACATGGATAGACTCATCCCTCTGCTATTAAAATCCTTTAAATGCCAGCAGTAAAACTGGGAGAGGTACACTGAAACTAATAAGCCTTTACAGGAGCTATGTTATGTTTAATAATATTTAATGACTTGTTGTGTGCCAGAGGACTTACAGTCCCTATTTAGCAATAATTTACAACACGCAGCGAGCTGTGGACAGTCAAACAGGGAAAATCTCAGCAGCTCCAGCTGCTGCGAAAGGAAAGCGTTGGGGAACACTGTGGAATACGGGATGCAGAGGGAGCCATCGTGGGTATTTCAAGAGTGGGCGAGGAGGGGGCACCTCACACTCTGCCCCCCCCCATTTGCAGAGCCAGCCCCTCATGGGACTCCCTGCCAGAAAAAGCCTGAGCCCGGGATCGCAACCCAGCCGCTATTTTTCTTGCAAATGCAGTTTCCCTGACCGGGGGGGCTGGAAAATCCCACCGTGATTTATACCACATGCCACAAACCCGGCACTCCTGCGATAACACCCGGTTTTGCAACGACCAGACAACGTCATATCAATCCTGCAACTGCTGCCAAGGCATAGGGGTTACATTATATTTTTATCATAAGCTCTTTGAAACACGATTGTCTTGAGATTCCAAATTTGTACCGTGCCTGGGATAACAAAGTGCTGCCCCAGCACCAGCAATAAAAAGCGATAGCACGCTGTGTAATGTCATTTAATGGTCAGCGTTATCCTGTCGTTCCGCTATTTAACATCACACGTCTGTGATCCACCTGGTCCTTCTCCACCTCTTTTTGCTGCTCCCACGCAGTGCATCCCCTGCCCTGCAGCCCCGATACCTGCACATTATTTTTTCCTAGACCTCCAGCGAGGAGCGATACCCTCGGATGAGTTAAAAGCTGTGGTCTGTGCTGTGCGTAAGGGAAAACAGCAAACAGAGTCATTAAACATCACCCTTCAGCCCAGATATCTGCTCATTTCTCCGTGCCTGTTATTTAAGCCCCTCTCTCTTTGATGCCAAGCCTTTGAATTGCCAAACCCGCCCCATCATTTTGCACACAAACACCCCCAAGATGTATGACCCACGCACACACAAGCCAGCCCCGAGGAGCAGCCAAAGTGGCTCCAAAGTGGATGGATGCAGTGGAGCAAAAAGGGAGGAGAGAGGGTGAAAAAACAAAAACAACAAAGTGCAGGCAAGCTCTGATCTGCTCTGCCCCAACGCCGGCACTCGCCGCAAAAGCCAAAACCGGGCTGCTGGGATGGGGGGACCCAAATCCTGGGGTGTGGGACCACACGGGGAGCAGGATAGGGTCTCCTCGGTGCTGGGGGCAAACTCCACCCATGCCAGCAGAGCCCAGCGCCGGCTCCGAGGGCAGACACGGCACCGTGGGATCCTGGATCCCATGTCCCAGGGTCACGATCATCCCTGAACCGACCTGCCCAGGCCTCAGCACCGACCTTGGGGTGGGAAAAGCTACAAAGGAGTTCAGTACAGCTTGGGAAGGGGAAAAAAAAACCCCAGAGGGTGTCTGAAAAATGGAAGTTTCTCCCCCCTGCCTGGGATTTTTTGCTGCTTGTAGCAGTTGGGGATGAAGCTTTAAATGAAGGAAGGGCCCTGGGCATTTCCTGTAGCTGGGAGACACTGGGAGCGCTGGGAGGGGAGGAGCAGGGCTCCCCCCACGGCCCCTGCCTTGAGGATGGAGGGGGACTGCTGCTCTGGTCCGACCCACTCGGGAAAGGGCCCTAGGGGCTGGGGGGGGGGGGCGGGGGGAATTGGGATTAGAGGGTTAACGAAGTGGATGGGAGGACGCACGTGACTGGCTGTGGAGTGGGGGAAGTGGGCTGGGGTGTGCGAGTGGGTGTGGGTGTGTATGGGGGGGGGGGGGGGGTGTGCTTGGCGATCCCTCCCTTCCCATCACCACCATCCCCCCTCCTCCCCGGCCCCCCGCACAAAATCCGCTCCCCGCCGGCCGCCCCCCCCCCCCCCTCCTCTCCCCACTCCTTCCCTCCAACCTGCGGCATGGAGGCACCGGGCTGCCCGGCCTTTCCCCCGCCTCGCCGGGCTGGACCCCCCCCGGGGCTCCCCCGGGCACCCACCGCCTTCACGGGCGATCCACCGGGCCCCCCCCGGCACCCGCCGCCGCTCAGCCCCCGCCCGGCCCGCTGTCCGCCGGCCAGGGCAGAGCCCCGGTACTTGGGGGTCGCCAGCCCGGGCCCCCTCGCCGTGGCCGTCAATGGGAAGCCCTTCTACCCGGCCGGGGCTGCAGGTACCGGGGCGAGCGGCGGGTGGATGGGGGGAGCCGGGGCCGCCGACCCCCTCCCCGGCCTCTTCTGCTTCTCTTTCCTCCTCTCTACCCCCCGCCCGGGGGCCTGATCCTGCCGCTGCCCTCGGTGCCGGCACCCCCAGCCCTGATTTCCTCCCCCCTCCCCACCTTCCGAGCGTCCTATCTCGAACACGCTCCCTCTCGGCTTCACCGAGGCGGCCGCTGTCGCGATATGACCCCGTCGGAGCGGAGACCGCCAGGGCATCCCCCCCGACGGGGCCGGTGCTGCCGGGTGTCGGGACTGTGTCGCGACAGACACCGAGGTCTCCGGGATCGTTCTCGTTCTGCAAAAACGGGGGGGCCGGGGGAAGAGGCGGTGAGAGAGAACCGGCCCCGCTGCCGCGACGGCGGGGACCGGCCTGGGCGGGCCGCACCCCGGGCGGAGGAGCGGCGGGTCCCGACGGGGCTGGAGCCCGTTACCGGGGACGGACGAACGGCCCCGTCCCTCGGAGGAGGCTGGCAAGGCGAGGCCGACCGCCGCCTCCCGTGCCCGGGACCCTCACCGAGCAGCACCGGCGGCAGCAACCGGCGCTCCGGGCCCGGGCAGAGCCGTCAGCTCCCGGCCCGCGGGGCTTACGGGGCACGGAGCTCCCCGGTGCCCGGCTCCAGCGCTCCCGGTGCCCGGCTCTCGGGGCTCCCGGTGCCGCCAATTCACGGTTTCGGGGCTCCCGGGGCACACCGGTGCCGGGCTCTCGGGGCTCCCGGCCGCTGCCCGCCGGGGCTCCGCACCCCTCGCCGGGCTCGGGCAGGACGAGGCGCTTCCCCGGGGCTTTCCCCATCGCTTCCACCGACCGAGCAACACCCGCCACTCCCTCGCGTTTTCCCAGCCGGGGGCTCCGGCCGGGGCTGACCGGGCTCAGCCCGTCCCTCCGGGGCTCCCCGGTCCCACGGGCCTTTTATTTGCGCTCCCCCCCCCCCCACCGCCTCCCCTCGGCTTCACTTTAATATAAGAAGAAAAAGGCAGTGCCACGGGTGTAATGGGAACCAGGTGGGGCCCAGCAAAGCCACCCTGCTCCCAGCCGGGGTGGGGGGAACAGGTAGAAAAAGCTCTGGGGGTGCCGGGGACACCGAGCCGGTGCTCTCCACCGCGCTTACCTGCTCCCGGTGCGGCGGGGGGGGATGCTGCCGGCCACGGCCGTGCTTCACGCTGCCGGCTGGGGTGTCTCCCCCGGTTCCCAAGAGCCCTTTTCATGCCCCCATCCCTCCGGTAATGATCCCTTTGAGTTCTCCTTTCCCCTCCCGGTTAACCCAAGAATCGTACAGCTGTTCCCCAGCTGCTGACTTCCCCAGCGCCGCCAAATCTTTCAGGGGGTGTCAGTTTAGGAAGGGGGGAGGGGGACGGGGGGAGAAATCTGTATCTTCCCTTTTTCCCATCCTCTTTGTCCCCCTGCAACGCCGTGTTTATTTAGCTACGCGCCTGTATCCTGCTCCCTTCCTGCCTTCTTCTTTCTGGCCATTTATTTATTTGTCTCCAACGCCAAAAAAACGCGGGTCGCTCAGAAATGCAGCGTGTTGCCTTTGAAAAGAGGGAAAAAACCCCAAACCTGATGCATTTATTGGGCTACTTTGTGCAGCAGGTTTTTTTTACTTCAGTCATTTTTCCTTATTTTCGGTCACATTTGGGTTTTTTGCCTTTGCTCCGCTCCTTGGTGGGACTTGGTTTTTATCATTAAAACCCCCCGGCCCAGCAGCTGAGCCCTTCAGAGGACAAAATGGGGAGGAAATGGCAATTTGGCCTCATCCTTTCGCCGTTACCCACCGCCGGGCACGTAGACAGGTCGGTACCAAGAGGGATGGGGAGCAATCGCCCCCCCCCAGACCTCCCCCTAGATAAAATTTTCTCATTAATTCAAAGCAGCTGGATCTTTGCTCTCGGCTGCGTGCTGTAACCCCCAAATTGCCTTAATTAGGAAACAACCAAAAATCAAAACCGAAAGTCCAGAAAAGGCCACGGCGGGGGCTGGTTTGGGGGGGTGCGGAGCCCAGGGTGGGTCCGTAGGGATGGGGACCCTGTTCCCCCACTCCAGGAGGATGGGATGGTTAACTGGCCGGGAAGGAGGATCCATCCCAAAGGAGGTGATTTCCCCCCTCGGCGGCCCTGAGTGCTGTGCGGTGCCCGAGGCCCGGCCGTGGGCCTGATCCTGCTGCCGCGAGGGGGCCAGTGGGCTCCACCTGCAGCAAGCCCAAGGCTCTGGAGCTGGTCCTTGGGTTGGGGGTGAGACCACGGCAAACCCCAGCATTTTCAGGTTGTCTCTTTCCCAGGTGATGCTTCTGTGTCCCCTCGGTTGCTGGGGGACCCCAAGCCATCCCCCGCATCTGCTAAGTCCCCACTTTGATTCTCCCTCCACCAGTTCAGCTCCTCAGGGTCCCAGCAGCACCCGGCATCAGCCAGAACCACCGAGCTCCTTGTGTCCCCGGGTGGAGACAAGCAATCCCCCCAGGGGACAAAGGTGACCTCCGAAATGCGTGGCAGCGACTTAGCTCCTTGAAGGCATTTCATGAAACACTCGGGAGATGCTGCAGCAGCGAGGGGAAGAGGGGAACGCCTAAATTTCTTGCTCTGACTCCTCTGGTCCCGCAGGAGGGGGGGAAGGAGAGCTCTTCTTGTACAAAAAGTTGGGGGCGGGGGGGGGGGGGGAGGAGGTGCGGTGTTATTTTTCACTACTTTCCAAATGGTTTCCTGAGAGTTACAGCTACGGGGAAATGCTGGCCCAGGGGCAAGCAGAGGCTCCCCTTGAACCAAGCTCAAACGTGGGGGTCTGGATACAGCCCAGTACTGGGATGGGCTGGGGTTACTGGTGGATCCGATGTTTCTGCCCCGGGCGCAGCTGAGCAGGGTGGAGGTATCAGCCCATGCTGGAAGGGAGCAGGGGGAGAGTCGAGTAAAAAAAACCCTGCCTGCAAGACAACCCTGCACTCGCCTTCTCTGCCCCCCGTCGCCCATCCCTTAGTAGCAGCATCTGAGAGGGTCCCCAAGCGGGACCCCTGGCCACGGGTCCCCAAGCACACGCTGCTCCAGCCAGGCTTCCTCCCAACCCCTCAGGGAGCGTTGCCTGCCCACAGCTCTGCCAGCGAGTGGGGATTTTGCCCTCCCCTGTGATGGATTTGATGTGCTGCGTGTCTGTGCCGATCCCTTTCTCCTGGGACTGTGCCCCAACATTCCCCGGGGTGACCAGGACCCTGCAGGGATGGGAGGGGAGGGTTGGGGCTGCCGGCACAGCGGGCTCTTGGCTTCATTATCACCATTAACATCACCCTGTCTTGTGCCTCTCCCCCTGCCAGGCGGCGAGAAAGGATGCAAAGGTGGGTACCAGGCGATGCCCGCAGCCTGTCGAGCCCCTGTGAAAGCCCCGGGGGAGCTGGGGTGCCCGCTGGCAGCACCCCTGGGCACCCTACGGGAACACGGGGTCCCCGAGCTCCCCGAGCCCCTGGGCAAGAGCAAGAACAAGAAGCGGAGGAACAGGACGACCTTCAGCACGTTCCAGCTGGAGGAGCTGGAGAAAGTCTTCCAGAAGACCCATTACCCCGATGTCTACGCCCGTGAGCAGCTGGCACTACGGACGGACCTGACCGAAGCCAGGGTGCAGGTATGGACACGGGTCCGTGGCTCCCCACGGCTGCCCCGAGGGTGCTGGGCAGGCTGGGAGGATGTTTTCCCTTCGCAGGGTGATGCTGAGTTAGGAGCTGTTTTTCCTGGGAGGATTATGCTAAACCCCAGAGGGGAAATCCCAGCCCAGGTGCCGTGGGGTGTGGATGACAGTTGCCTCTCTTAGTTTTCTCCCGTTCTCCCTTTATCCCCTCTCTGCAGTGCTCAAGGGATGGGAAGAGCCAAAATCTGTGAGGTTACAGCCAACCTGCCCCCCACCCCCCCCCAGCATCCCCTAATACGATCCCCCCATCTTGCATCCCTCATCCCCAGCCTCTCTCCCCACCTCCGCTCCCTCCAGCCCAGGACTAGCCACGATGGAGCTGCCACCCCAGGAGAGGGATCCCCGGGAGCTCAGCGTGGATGAGGATGGGGGTGGCACGTCCCGGGATGTGGGAGGGGATGGGGCCCTCCCTCACCACCCCGGCTCCACCAGCATCACGCTTGCGTCAAGCCAGTGAGCTCTTTCCAGAGTCATCTCTGTGTGGTTTGAGGCTCCCGGCGGGAAGAGGCGGCTGGAGGGGGCACCCGGCGGGGAAAAAAGTGAAGGCGGGCGGGTAACGAAGCAAGCGGGGAGCACCCATGGGGTGCTGGGTGCCTCGAGCCACCGAGTCTTGGGTGCTGCCCTCCCCGAGGGGCAGGAGCTGGGGACAGGGGATGCGCACCCCAAGCCTGCAACCACCCAGCACCCACCGCAGCCTCCGAGCCCTGATTTGGGGTGGATTTAGATGAAATTACCTGTAACCACGAGAGCTCCGTGGCAAGCACCCCGCTGCCATGTCCTCCTCTCCGGGAGATGCTGCTGGAGCCGTCACTGCCCCAGCCAGCTGCGGTCCTCAACCCCATCCAGCAGCACGGAGGGGACATGCCGGGGGGTCATCCTGACCACGCAGGACCCAAAGAGCCTCATTCTGCATCAAAACCTGGGGTAAACGCGACCCAGAAGCACAAGGGAGAGGAAACAAACCACGCACGGTGCAGGACTGTTTATTTTCCAAGAGGGATAAGAGGTATTTCTGCTCTTGGTAGAGAAAAAAGCTGGTGAGCTCAAACAGGGCTGCGCACAAGAGCGGCTTCCTCCGTTCGTCCCGTTTACCGGGATGCTGGGGTGTCATGTTAGGGCTCTTTCCCCCCCGGGAAGAGGAGAGTGGAGCTGGCAGAGAGCTGCCCATCTCGCCGCGGGCAGGCAGCGGTCCCTGCGCCTCAGCCCCCCCCTCCATCCCCCAGGTCTGGTTCCAGAACCGACGGGCCAAGTGGCGGAAACGGGAACGTTACGGGAAAATCCAGGAGGTGAGGAGATGCCGCGGCGGCTGCCTACCCCAGCCCTGTGCCCCCGCCCCCGGCCAGGGCAGGGGTCCTGTCCCATTGTCCCCGGGGTCCCCGTGGGGTGACCCGCATCACCCGTTTCCACCCCTCCTCTCTCACGAGCTCTGCAATTTCATCCACCCGTGGGAAAAGCACGTGGCCCCGACTGGAAAAGGGGAGAAGATGCAGCGTCACGTTTTGCCAAGCGCAGGACGATGCTGCTTTACATCCCCCCCTAATCTCCCGTGGGAACATGCCCTTTGGGGTCTGTGTCCCCCCCGCTCTCAAAGAAACCCCTCTACCTGTCCCACATCCATCAGTGCTTCCTGCCCCCCTTTTCTGCAAAACTACCTTTTTTTTTTCTTTTCTTTTTTTTTTTTCCCCCCAACATTGAAAAGCGTGAAAATCATTTAAAACAGCTTCACGCACATCCCCTGATGCCAAACTGTCCCACAGCTGCCCTGCACGGGGAGGGAGGAAGATTTCAGTGAGGATTCAACCCGCCCCCCCTACCCCCCAGGCAATTAAAATAAAGCAAGGGCATCCCTCGCTTTGCACTCTATGGGTGGGGGGGATGCAGGGTGGGGGGATGTGGTCCCCTCCCTCAGCTGGCTTCCCCCCGATGCTTCACTTCAAGCTTTTTTTTTTTGGGGGGGGGGGGGGGGTGTCTTTTCTTTCAGCTGCAGAACAACCTGTGGCCGAACTCCGGCCCCGGGAGCCCCACCGGGCTCCTGCCCCCCGAGAGCATCCCGTCCCCCTGCATGTCTCCGTACCCCCACGCTCACAGCAACATCGCCGGCTTCATGGGCATCCCCGCTTCTCCCGGCCCCCACCCCGGCATCAACAGCCTCTACTCCCTGCACGGCCTCCCCCCCCCGGCCCTGGGCACCCACCCCTTCGAGCCGGCACCCCAAAACGACTACAAGTCGCCCGCCCTGGTGCCGCTGAGGGTGAAGAGCAAAGAGGCGACCAGCAGCCTGCTGAACTGGGCTACGTGATCCCCCGCCCCCCCGCAGGGAGGGACACGGAGCGTTCACACACACACACACACACACCCCGAGCGTGTCCCCCTCCCGCCCCCAGCACCAGGGTGTGGGAGCAGGTTGGGGGGGGGGGGGGTGTTCACCCTTACCCCCCTCCCTGTGCACCCCAATTTCCACGAGCTTTCCTGCATCCCAGTCGGCTCCATCACGCTGTTGCTGCCCCCCCCGCCCCGGGTGAGAGGGTGGTCAAAACAAGGCTGCTGGGGGAGGGAAAAGGGTCACCCCCCCCCAAACCAACTCTGCCCCAGCAGGGCTGGCATGGGCAGCTTGGGACCCTGAAAGTGGCTCCCAAAAAACCTGAGCCCCCCCGCCAAGCACCTTCAGTGACTGGGATTTGATGGGAGATACCCAGTGCAGCAGGGTCACAGCCTCTTGCCCCCCCCCCCCCCCGCCTGACCCGGGGGGGCACCAGCCTTGGGACCATGCCAATGGGGGGGGGTGCCAGGGAAGCACCATGGCAGGGGGCACCAGGTTTTTTTGGGGGCTAGTGCTCCCCTCCCCAGCCGAAATTGGGCCGCCGAGCCCCCCCAGTGCAGCCAGCAATAGGGGCTCTTCATGTCCCAGTCCACCCATACTGGGGAGACCGACGCAAGCTGGGACAGCTGCTGGTGCTCATGGGGGGGCTATTGGGGGCAGAAAAAAAAACCCCAGCCACGGTCAAGGAGCCTTCCAAGCCCCCCCCCCAAACCACCAGCAGCCCTTTCTGCTCCCCCTCAGAGGGGAAATAAGATTCAGGATGACCCCAAACACAGTCACCAGCTCCTGCAACATGCCGAGCCCCCCAGGAGGGGCAATAAACCAGTATGGTGTGGGGGGGTTGCAGGGATAAAGACCCCTAAACTGAAGCCGATTTCCCTGTGGGGTCACCCATAGCCACCCCGTGCACCCCTCAGATGGAGGAGGCAGGGAAGAGCTTTAATCCAAGGGGGTGGGACCCCCACCCCTGGTACCATCCCGGGGGCCCCAGCTGGGGTGTCAGGGGGGACAAGTGGTCAATTAGGAGAGTTTTCCCCATTTTGGGGGCCTGCAGGGAGCCCCTGAGTGGTGGTACCTGTACAGCCAGCCCCGGGTGTCCGGGGGGGGGTGGGGGTGGGAATCACCTCATCACATCTGAGGTGCTTCATCTGCTCCGGGGGTCCCAGGGCCCACCCCGAGTCCCTCCAGGTCACAGCAGCGTGTGCCATCCCGTCCTCCAGCCGGTGTGACCCCCCCCCACTGCAGGCAAACGGCTCGCACCAAGTCACAGACGGGGGGCTCTCCCCTTGCTCCCACTCACCCCCATCACCAGGAGATGCTGTTACACCCCCAACAGTCCCCTCATGCCAAAAAAAAAAAAAAAAAAAAAAATAACTCCCTGATGCTGGGGGAAACACACACACCTGCTGGTCCAGATTTGGGCCAAAACCCAAGGTTTCCAGCCAAAGGGAGCCTAAATGCTCCCTGACCTGCGTGGATGTTCCTCACCCACCAGGCTCGGCCCCGTGGGGCAGCCTGGCCACAGTGGGTGTCCCCCCCCCACGGGAGACAGCCCACGGCCTGGCCATGCACCCAACGGGTGCCCACCCTCTCCCTGAGACATCTCACACCCTGGCTCTCACAGGGCCCCCCCCCCCCTTCCCACCAGCGGGGATTTTGTTATTCATTTATAAACAATAAAAGACATTTTTAATAAGTTATTTATGGCTCCGGCAGCGCTATAAAAGCCACGGTCTGTGATCGCCCGGCCCAGCTGGGGAGCATTTTGGAGCAGGCGGCGGGGAGCGAGGTGTGATGGAGCTCGGCTCAGCTCACACCTCATCTGCCCCCGGCCCGCCAGGCTGGCTCCTGCCCAGGGACCAGGTTTTGGGGGCCAGGGTGGGTGCTGGGGACACCCAGGTGGAGGGAAAGCATCCAAGGGGGGGGGGGGGGGCACAGTACACTTTGCAGTGCGACAGCGGTGGTTGCACCCCCTGGCTCAGCCCTGGCAGGGCATGTGGAGTAAAAGGGGGCTGCCCCAGCCTCCCCCCTCCTCAAACCAGGGGTGAATTACTGGGATTTCACCCACCCGAGCTGCCTCTCTGCCAGGGAAACTGAGGCACTGTAAGGTGTAAGGGTGAGGTCAAGGCCAGGCTTTGGGGATGGAGGATTTGATGTCCGGCTCCACGGCTGGGAGCAGGGGTCAAGGAAAATCCCAGTGACACCACCACACCAGTGTCAGAAATCCCAGGGCAGAACTCGGGAGGGTTGAGGGAAGCGGACAGGCACATGCCAGCTCCTGCCCACACCCCTCCGAGGTCACCGGCGCCCCCCAAGCCGACAGATCCAGTCGCGAGATAAATATTAAATCTTTTGGTGAGAGTTAAATCCACCCGCAGTGGGACTTGAGGAGTGAACGGGGACGAGGACACGAGACAGCAAACCCCGTGCACCAGCTCAGCCCCAAGTGCTGCTTCCCAGGGGCAGGAGGGCTGGAGACAGACAGAGCCCAGACACGCTCGGGTCAGAGAGATCGCGAAATATATATATATATATATATATGTACAGCTCATCCACCCCACCCAGCGGGGCGAGGGAAGACTGCAGCCTGCAGCCCCCCCAGCCCGTTGGCAAGGTCAGCCCCTCAGCCCCCGCCCTGCCCCAGCCACCGTGGCCCCAGGCAGGCGCTGTGCAGGGGGACAGACGGTTCTCCTGCCCCACCAGGCTCTGCTCCCCAGGGCCCGCACCTCGCTTTGCCCTGCTCCCCCCCTTCTCAGCCCCAACTGGTGGGGGGGCAGGAGGGGGCGGGGAGGAGGGTGCTGCCTCCAAAAGCATTGATTAGGGGTGCGCACAGATCCCTCCCCCTCCTCAACCCAACGGGAAACTCCCAGGGCACTGTGGCCTCCTCCAAACCTTCACCCTCAGCTCAGGGTTGAACCTGGCAGGAGGCAGAGGGGCTGGACGGGGTCTTGGTGAGGACCCCACAGCTCCAGCCTGTCCCCAAGCCCACCACAGGGGGTCCAGGCACCCACAGACCCCCCCCCAAAGCCTCGCTCCCCCTGCCCCTCAGCAGCGGGCCAGCCTCGAGATCTCCCCAAAGCAGCCCCCTCCTGCCTCCCCAGCGTCCGTCACTGCAGCAGCTCCTCCCAGGAGATGGGTCGGGAGAAGACCTCCCGCTCCAGCCACAGGTCGTAGTTGACCTGGAAATCCTCGGGCAGGTCCACGCGCTGGCCCAGCACACTCTGCAGGCAGTTGTCCACGGGCAGGAAATCGGGGTTGCTGTGCGCTCGGTCGTAGCGTCGCGAGTTGAAGCGCTCGATGCTGGCGCGCAGGGCGCACTCCTCCGCCTGGAAGTCCCAGGGACGGGCGTCCAGGTCTGGGCAGAGGGAAAACAGGTGTCAGAGGGGAGCTGGGGACCCTTCAGCCAGCCCAAATCCCGCAGGAAACGTCGCCGCAGGTCCTTACAAAGAGTATCACACAGGGCACGGAGCAGGCAGCTCCCTTTCCCTCTTCGCCGCAATGCCACCACCCCAAATCCCTCCCCGCACCCCAGACCAAAGGGCTGCACGAGGCCTAAGCAGCAAAGGGGCAGCTCTGGGCACGGACAGGTCACTGCACGGAGCAGGAAGGACAGCGGGGTAAGGGGATGCTCTGCAGCCACTGCGAAGGCCCTACCGTTGCCATAAGCCCAGTCGTCGTTGAGACGGTGCCGCACTTTCTGGTAGATGGCCGACATGGTCTTCATGTTGCTCTTCCTCCACTGCCGGCCCAGGTACTTGGTCTGTACCTTGAGCAGCTTCAGCACGTAGAGCTGCATCATGGCCTGCTTCACCTTCAGGGCCCGCTTCAGGATGGGCGCTGACTTGAACACCACCAGCATCTGCGGGGAACGGCCCCCGCCCCCCCCCCGGCAGCCGGGGACAGCGGGGTGACATGGCTGGGCTGGGTACGCGGGTACCTCCCGCGGCACGCGTGCCAACCACCTCCTCCAGCACACACAAACCCTGCCCTGCAGCACCCCCTCGCCCCGCTTCCACCCACCAACTCTCACCTCCCGCTCCTCTGCAAGGTTTGGGGTGCCATGCAAGGGGCACCCCATGATATCCACAGCCCCCCCCCCCCCCCCCCCCCCCCCCCCCCCAGTGCCAGCCCAGTCCAGCTGGGCTGAGTCCCAGCAGGGTCGCCCAGCCCTCACCATGGTGCGGGAGTGCTTCCACTTGGTCAGCTTGTTCAGGATGCGCAGGAGGTTTATGCAGGAGAAGAGGTTCCTCCAGCAAAACTGGTTGTTGTCTCCGGCTTCCTGCGGGAAAGCAGGGGCAGGGATCGGGGTGGGGATGAGGAGGGGCTGCTCTGGCCTGAGGACCCTTGCCCAAAGGGGTACAGCACAGCATGTGGGCAGGAGACATCTGCCAGCCCCACACACCTCCCCAAAACGCCAGGGGCGAGTGCAGGAGGGCTGAGGGTGCCAGAGCTGGGTGCTGGAGCCCTGCTGCCTCTCTGCACCCATAATTTACCCCCCAACCCCCCCCCAGGAAGCACCCCAGGGTGCCAGGACCTGAGAGAGAAAGGAGAGACTGACCAGGCTCTCTGCTGTCAGCTCCGGCAGCTCGTGCACCACACAGTACGGGTAGTCCAGGACAGAAATGCTGCAGGAAGAAGAGGGGGTGTCACGCTGCTCCCCAAGATCCTACCTGGCCTGGCGGCAACACAGCCTCACACCTCCCACCCACAGGAGATCAGCTGTAGTGGGCACTTCCCCGGGTTCTACCTGTGCCAAAGCCACAGCCAGGGAGGGATTGTGGAGGGGCAGAACAGGCAGGGACCCCCTCCCCACACCCAGCAGGGTTGCGGGTGGGCAGCCCCCTCCGCTACCTGTTCTTGGCAGTGATGTAGGACATGATGTTCTGGTTGAAGAACTTCAGGATGAGCGGGATGCAGTTGGCAAAGACCAGATGCTGGGCCATGTATTCAAACTGGGGAGAAAGGTGGGTGAACTGGGACCCACCCTGGGTCCTGCCCATCCCCAGATCCCCGTGCGGGGTGGCTGGACCCTGGTCTGCCTCACCTGGTAGATGTGATTCAGCTTGAAGTGCTTGAGCAGGAGGAGCAGCACGGCAGAAATGGCCTTGACGATGATCTCCTTGTGCCGATTGACATCCACCCCCAGCTTCATGCTCTGCAGCACTGTGGTCCTGGGGGACACAGAGGGATCCTTGGGCTGGGGCACTGTCTGTACCCTGCCAGCCCTGGAGGTGTCAGCGCACAGTCCTGCCATCCCCTGGGCTCTCAGCAGCCACCAGCAGCCAGTTCCTGCAGCAACGCACAATTCCTGACACACCACCGAGCAGAAGACAGTCAGATCACCAAGGAGGCCTCAGCACAGCCCCAGCACAAACTATGCCACCCTACCTAGCTCCTTCCTGTCCCCCCTTCCCTTCCCACCACCACCCAGCACCTCTGCTCGCCCTCCACAGTCACTCACGGCATCTCCTCCGGCAAGACGTCTGCCAGGATATTGATGGAGTCTGTCTTGGCTTTGGAGGTGGGGGCTGCAGCAAGGAGGATCTTCAGCAGAGCGATCTGGGGAGAACGGAGAGATGGAAAAGGGGATGGGAGTGGGTGGGCTGGCCACAGAAGGGAGTAAGACTGATGTACGTGTGGGGAGGGAAGAAAACCTGAGGGGCATCCCTGGAAAGGGGCGGAGCAGCGGAGGGAAGCCCCCTCCACTGAGCCCAGGGCCCCCCCCCAGTGCTCCCCAGCTCACCATGTACTGCGGCAGGCTTGGCAGGAGGCCCTGGTACAGGATCTCCGCAGGGACTTGCTCCACTTCTTCCTCCCCCTGGTGCCAGGAGAGACCAAAAAACCTCACACCAGGAGCTGCCACCAGCTCCGTGGGCCTGGCTCAGCCTCAGGCTCTCCAACCCCAAGGGCAGGATACTCCCAGCTCCTGCTCAAACCGCCCCACACCCCCCACCCTCTGCACCAGAGAAATCACTCCTCCCTCCCCAGCCCTGCCAGAAGCCAAAAAGACCTGGCAGGACCAAATGCCCCCACCTCCCAGCCCAGGAGCTTCATCCCATCATCCCCACACTCACCCCGGAGAGCGGGGAGCGCAGGTACTCGTCCTCCATGTGCACTTGCACCTCTGCGATCGATGTGTACTTGTGCTGCACAGGGAGAGAACACAGGGGTTCACACCATGGTCCCCCCCTCGATGTCACCCGCCCCAGCCTGGTCCCATCATCTCTTTAAGCTTCTCCAGGGACCTCTGCTACTCCTGTCCCAGTGGTGACCGATGCTGACGGGGCAGGGTGGTGGCTGCTGGCCTCACCTCTGGGATAACACCAGTAAGAGATGAAGCCAGTAAGGAAAGGGGCTCGGCCCACCTGGGAGACCAGGAACAACTTGAGGCTGAACATCACAGGGCTGAGCAAATGGGAGAGGGGACAGGAAATTGCACCCATGACCAGTGCAGGGGGATAGGGAAGAGGCACCCACACAACGGCCAGGGCTGGAGGAATTTGTCAACGTACTCACCAGCTTCAGGGTTCGGATGCTCTCGTGGATGGGCCGGGGCAAGCCCACCACGGTGTTGGTGTCACTAGAGAGAAGGGAAAGAGCCAGGCTGGGTGCAGGCAGGAGCAAACCTGAGCCACCCATGGGCAGGTTGGGGATCACCACCCCAAGGAGCCAGCCAGGTCAGGACTTCTCTGCAGCCAAGCAGAGGGCCACGGCAGCCCCTGCACTAGCAGCCTCCACCACACCCCCCGAGGCTGGCTCAGCAGGAACCCACCTGCCCAGCGTGTAGCCGATGAACTTGCTGCGGCTGGACTCCAGGAACATCTCAATGTCCTTCTCCCTGAAGCAAAGGGAAAAGGGGAAGAGTCACATCTTCCTGTCCGCCTGGGTACACCACAGCCCCAGGCACAGCAGGTGTGCGTGGCAGCTTTTAACCATGCAGAAACCAGCACGACTGGCAGAAATCAGGCTAATGCAGTCCAACCACGATGCCGGAGAGTGGCACTAAGACCACATCCATCCCCCAAAGGGCTTTATTTCTTTGGCAGCAAGAAAGGAAGGCAGCAAGATCTGCTCATTCTCAGCTGCGTTTCCACAGTCCCCCAGGACCTGCGTTCCCTGATATCGAGGCAACAGATTTCCACAGCTGAGGATCAGCCTCTTAACATGGAGGTTTGCAGGAAACTGGGGCTGATGGAAGGCCCTGGGAGCCAGGACGGGGTTTGGAGGCTGAAGTTCTCAATATTTAACAGCTTCCATTTTCCTCAACCCGCTCCAGCTCTCCCTGCAGGTCAGCTCCACGGACTCACCGGACCTTGGGGGCCCAGGGCAGCCCCTTGGGGCAGGTGATGCGATCACTGGGGGGATGCTGGGTGGGTGGTGGCATCACTTCATCCCGTTCCAGGGGGAAGGTCTCTCCCTCCAGACTGTTGTCATCATCGTTTTCCTCCTCTTCCTCACGGGAGTCATCAGCTTTGTAAGGGTCCCGCTCGTTGAAGGCATCGAGGTTATCCTGCTTGATCAGGGCCTGGAGAGGGAGAAGAGCAGGTAGGTGAATACCCTGGGGACAGGTCACTCCCAGGGCCAGACCCCAAGCGTCCCCCTCATTAACGTCACTGTCCCCAGCCCCCTGGGCTGGCCTCACCTTGTGCTCCCGCCGGCCTCGCTTCTGCTGCTGCTCGATCAGATCGGAGGCGGAGGCGGGCGGGGAGGCAGCTCGCATGTTACGGATCACTTTAATGCTGTCCTCCGGGAGCGGCGGGAGCCCCAGGATCTCCCGCTTCTCTGCCTTCATGCTCTGGAGCTCCTCAAAGCCCCCCAGGGTGCACTGCAAGGGAGACCACGGCACCCTGAGCACAGGGGACTCCCCGACACACGGCACCGGGGGCTTCTCCACCTGCCCTCCCCAAACCCGCTCTCTAGGACTCCCAAATCCTTCCCCAGGGTGTGAAACAAGAGCTGCCTGTCCCCATGCTGCTCTTGTCCTTGTGAAAGGCAGAAGGGACAGGCAGGTGTCCAGGCATCCGCAACTGAAGTGTCTGGACCTTTTCTTTCATGCTGACCCCAGCCAGGGACCTCGCTTGGGTCCCTCCTTGGTATCCAGCTCCAGACACCAATATCCAACGCTCCTCTATGGGGTGAAACCCAGAGGTGGTTTAATAGGGTGCAAACTATTCGGCTGAAGGCCAGAAAAAGATGGAGCAATTGCAGCCAGCTCTGAGGGCAGAAATTCCTCCCTCTGCCGAACGTCAAACCGCAAGATGTGTGTCAGCACACCCGGCTGCCTCTCCTTACCAGCACAGTCTTCCAGAGCAAGAGCAGCACCTTCTTCATGGGGAAATGTGGAGCGTGGCCACTGCAGAATTTGGTCACCATCCCAAAGAGCATGACGGAGAAGGGCTCGTTGTTGTACAGGGAGGCTCCTGGAACCACACGGCAGCAATAGCCAGGCAGTCCTCATCCCAACCGCCAGCACCACCAGCCCCTGCACCCTCACGCCCCCCGTCTGAGACCCTCATCTCACCCTAGACAGCTCTTTTTCTCCTTCCCAAGGCCTTGTAACCTCCATGATTTCTTACCTCTGTGTTGAGGGGAAACAACAGCCCCAATATTCATTTTTTTTTCCCAGGGAGAGAGCACCCAGACAGCAGAAAAAACTGGCTGGCTTCCCCTGCTAATCCCCCTTGTCCCCACCAGCAACGTTCAGCCTAGCAGAAACCAACCCAGTGCTGCCAGTTCCTGTCGACTGAGGCCTAGAGCCAAACCCCACCTCACTCTCGCTCTTCAGCCCTGGAAACCTCTGTCCCATCAACCCCCAAAAGCACCCAGCCCTCACCCAGCTCTGCTCGGAAGGTCTGTCTCATGCTCTTCCACTCGGGCTTGTCCCCCTCGGCCTCCTGCCGAACAGTCTCCACAATAAGGTACATGATGTTCAGCAGCACCCTGCAAAAACCAGGAGGTCAGCTGAATCAGCAGAGGTTGGGATGAGTTATGGAGGCACCACCGGCTCCAAGGGCTTTCAGGAGAGGCTGGATCAGCCCAGACCACAACTGGCCTCCATGCACCCACTCCACACCAGGGGACTGATGCTCAGGCACTAAGAAAAAAGGTCTCTGCAAATTTAAGCAGGAAAAAAAGTTGTTTTCCTGTACTTTACTGCTTTCATGTCCCCAAGCAGCCACATGCATGCTGTGCTGAGCACAAGGGACATCGGTGGACCAAGCAGACCTGACGGTGCTCACAGAGCCAGGGCAGAAGTTGGGACAGCCCTGGGACACCCTCGGTGCCTGCTGGCCTGTCCCAGCTTGCCAGAGAAACCAGCAAACACCGGGTCCCCCTCCTCGCCCCCCTCCTGCCAAGCTCTGCTCCGTACCTCAGGTCTGTGCTGTCAGCCAGGGAGATGGCAGGCTTTCTCACGGCACTGCTGCAAGCTGCGCTGTTACTGCGGAGGAAAAACAGCTTCAGCGGGGCCTCTGGAGACATTTTAACTCTGCCACGACCAACCCAAACACCGAAGCCAAACCCTGGAATAGATACTGCTGCAATGAGTCCCCTGTTCACAGTGCAACGGAAAGAGGAGGAAGACCTGTCCCTATTTGCTTCCAGGCAGCAAGGCTCAGAGTGAATTTCTGTATAAATCACTTACAACGCTATATTACATATCCACCCAGAAGAATGGGCGTCATTCCAGGGGCTGCAGGAATCAGATTAGGGACAGACAGACCAGGAATGGGACTGCCACAGACTGGAAAAAACTCCTGCCAAGGAGCTCCAGAGCCATTTCTGAAGTGCTTTCCTCCAGTACTCACTCAATCTCCATGTTCAGCAGCTCCACCAAGGCGTTGAACGTCCCCACTTCCAGCAAGAGGAAGATGTTATACCTCATCCAAGCCTGCACCTCAGCCTCGGAGCCGCACTCCCCAAACGTGCCTGCAACAACACCCTCACTGGATCCCATCTCTGCAGGGATCCCGAGGCCCTCCCACACTGCCAGAGCACTTTACAAGGGGAATGAAAAACACAGCCTTAATTTTAAGGCAAAAAGACAGATGCAGAAGACAGAACTGCCCTCCTGTGGGTAACGCAGCCCAGGTCTGGCAGAGCTGGGACAGCACAGGGAAGTTGCCCAAATTTTGGACCAAACTCCTAGAAACTGTCTGACTCCCATGAGAATAAGCTTCATTCCAGACATCCCAGGTGAAATCAAAAATGCAAAGGAAGAATATTATTTTAAATATTTTACATCGATAGCGTCTAATCCATTACCCAGATTTAGCAATGGGGAAACTATGGGGGCCTGGTGTCACCTTGGGCAACATAAAGGATGGCTCGGGCAACCCTCAGCCTCTTCTCCCGCGCGGTGACCTCCAGCCCGTCGAGAAGCCGCATGGCGTGGGTGCGGTGCTGGTTCTTGTCCAGCTCGGTCCATTTCTTCTCCCGCACTGAAAAGCCAAAGCAGGCAGGCTGAGGGCACGGGGCACCTCTGCCTGCCCTGGACACAAACACTGCTGGAAAAGCTCAAAAGGATTCGGCACGATGGAAGCCCCAGGGAACACTGCGCTCCTGGGAGTAACACCCAGGCATGTGTGATCAGCCCGGAGGGACTGTCTCTCCCGCCTTCCATCAGACGACTAGATGAATCACATCCATCCAAACCGGCGCTGGCAGCTGATGGGAAATGAGCTGGATGCTCTTGCTGCTGCCAGTATGTTCCAGCACAGCCATCCTGGTGGTGATGAACCACCTCAGAGATCAGCATCAGCAAATGCTGAACGCAGCGGAGGCAGCGAGCTGCGCTCCAGGGCCAGCCCATGCACACCACTGAGGCCTCCAGTACAAACCACGTGAAGACTACCAGTGCACAGCTCGAGCTTTCTGACACAGCATTAACTCATCAATCCCAGTGGCTCTTTCGGGAGATCCCTGACCCTCCCCAGAAAGGGGAGAGCTCCAAGAGAAGGGTCTTACCGTGGATCCTGAAGTCCTCCTCAAAGCACTTGCGGTTGAGCAGGAACTCTGGCCCTTCCGTGTAGCTGTACAGCTCTGCCAAAAGAGCACAGAGGAAAATCTCCAACAACCTGCACCAAGGCATAGGAGAAAGCTGCAACTCAGCCATGTTAACTGCAGTTTTATCAAGATGAGAGAAATGCAAAACACACTCAGCATAAGGCTAAAAATGTTAATTGCAGGGTACCACTTCCCTTTTAACATGAATAAGGTGTTTAAAGACAGTGACAGAATAATACTGGAGTTGACAGAGCTCCTTTAATCACTATCGTGGCTGATTAATTGATCCGTCAAGACAAGTCCCTTACCAGAGAGCTCTGCTGCCCATTTGTCAGTATCTGCATATTCAAACTCCAGGTCTGGGGACTCCGAATAGCCCTGAAAGCAGAGGAAGAATTCAGTTAAATTACAGCATTTTTCAGGAAAACTAAATTCCCCAAGACATTAACAATTCACCGCATCCTCCTGCGAATCCAGGATTGTATCTTTCGTTTAAGAGAGCAAAAATGTACCCGCAGCAGCGTAAACGTTACCAAGGCAACTCCTACCCACCTCCTGCATCTCCATCCCAGCTCTCCCCAGCTCCGCCGCATTGAGCCACGCTGCGCTTTGCTGGTGGGCAGCTCCTGCCACTGCACCACCACTAAAACACTCCGGGAGCCCCAAAAGGCCAAAAACTAAAGCAAGAGACAGGGTGTGTTTAATCTCAGGGAAGGGGGGAGTTATGTGGGACCAGGGAGCTCTCAGAGCTCACCCATTTTGCACAGATGTGTGAAAATTTGGGCTATCTCCCCAGTGCCGATCAGAGGGATGCCAGGAAACGTGAACAGTGAGGATGAAACAACTCCAAGCAGCTTTGGTGAGGCTGGAAAAACATCCAGAAGCCTTAGAGCACAAAACATCTGTTCCCTTTAAGTAACTCACCAACGTGGACCCACCAGAAAACCCTCCCGAATCTCAGGGCACCCACTCCTGAGTGAGGGGCAGATCCAACACCCTGGCTGCTCGAAGAGAACGTCACTTCAGGGAGCATCCCCCGTGAAAGTGGATGGCTCTGGCACCATCCCAGAAATGAAACCAGATTTGGGGGACACGATGAAAAGGCCAGGGAATAAATCAGCTCCACACAGCCCCACGCAAACCCTTCTGATATGCCACAGCTCAGGGGTCCCCACCACGACCTCGGTGTCTCCTTCGAGGGGTCAGTCACCTCTTCCCAGAGCCATCCCTGGACTGACACGATCCGCGGGGACCTGGCAACCCAGCCCTCGCTGTACTGGGCTGGTACTGACTGGCAAAGCTGGGGAGAAGCCCCCAGCCAGGGCGGTGAGTGCCCAGAGCAGCCCTGGAAGGAGGGAGGGTGGCTGGTGTCGGGCCCGTTTGAGGGCCAGGGATGGAACCACCCTCATGCCCCAGGCAGGTCAAACTGACCCGGATTTGGGCAAGAGATGGATGAATGGGAAACCAGCACCAACCCGAGGCCGATACCGACCCAGGCGGGTTCTGGGCAGACCCGGTACCGAACGGGGCCTGGCAGAGAGAGGCCTCTTGCCTCCATGGAGCTGCTGCCGGTCTGCACGGCCAAGGCTGGGGGCCCCAGGGGAAGCGGTATCAAAGCACCGGCTCCGGGGAGGGAAGCAGATCCAGGACTGGCCCGGGGGAAGCAGACGGCGGAACTCACGGGCGGGCCCCGGGCCCCACGGCGGGGAGAACGACGCGGCGCGGCCCGCCCGGGAAGGCCGCACCCCCGCCCCACCACCATCATCATCCCCTCCCCACACCCCGCAGAGCCGGGCCCGGCGGCAGCGGCGCTGACCTCGGAGTCCTTGCGCGGCGGGCGGCCCAGGTCTCGGGCCTTACCGGGCGGGCCCGCCCCGCCGCGGGCCTTGTTGTTGCCCGGGAGCGGCCCCGCGCCCCCGCCGCCGCCGCCGCCGCCGCCCGGCTCCATGTCGGCCACCCTCCGCCGCGCCGAGCTCTCGCGAGGACTCACCCCTCCCTCTCGCGGGAGCGGCAGGGAGAGCCGGGGCAGCGCCGCCGCCATGTTGGGAGTGGCACCGGGTAGGGGGGGACGACGACTCCGGCCGTTCGGGCGGCTGCGAGGTGCCTCCGTCTGCCGGTCCCCGCCGCGGCGGCCGCGTCACCGCCCAGCGCCACCCCCGCCCCCGGCGGCTGCGGCCGGTGCGGCACCCGGCCGGACGGCGAGCTCCGCCCCCGCGCCGCCATCTTAGGTGTGGCACACCGCTGGCCTCCGCCATCTTGGGAGTGGCGCTTCCCCGCCCTCCTGTGGCGCGGGGAGGCGGGGCCCGGCCGCCATGTTGGTAGTGGCAGGAATGGGACAGACCCCCAAAGACTTGGCTGTTCACATTAAGGGCTTTGGGGCTCTCGGACCCCCAAAAAGAGCCGGTCCTATACGGCTCAGAGGCGTGCCAGACCCCAACAGAGCGACCTGATGGGGTTTAAAACCCAAACAAAAAGGCGCAGAGGGGTTTAGAGAGGGTCAGACCCCAAAATCCAGGGCCCTGGAGATGCCCAAGGGATCATGGCGGGGCCCAAAGCCCAGCCCAGGCCCTGGGCTGGGATCAGCTCGGGGTCCCCCAGCGACTACATTTGCTCACTCTTCCAAATAAACTGCCCACAAGCGAAAGCCCTTTGTTTTTCCTAATAGTTTAATTAGACTTTAATGATTTATTGCTCATCTGCAAGGATTAATATTGCATTCATTAAAAATCATTCATATACAAAATAAACCTCTCCCTCCCGGCCCGATGCTGCCACCGCCATCCCCGGGCTCCCCCCACCCCCCCGCGACATGGCTTATACAGAGATGGAGCCCTTAGGCCGAGGTTCAACCCCAACGTGGATGGGAAAGGAGGGGGACCATGACCCCCAAAGCACAGGGGTCCCAGGGTGGGTCCCCTCACAGGGAAGGGGGGGATGCGCTTGCTCCATCCCCACCGACACCCATCCCAGCTCACTGAGCCAGGCGCGAGTCCCCCAGGAAGGTTGAGGGATTGTGGAGGGGACCCAGGGAGCCGAGTGATCCCCAAAATCCGTGGGGAGAGCGAGCGACCCAGCCACAGTCCAGGAGGAAACGGGGCAGGGCGAAAAAGAGTAGTCGTCCAAGGACAAGAGGGGTAAGAGGAGGGTGATCAAATCCACAAGCATCCTTCCCATCTTCCTCCCGTCCCCACAAAGGAGGTTTGCACCCCCAACCCTGCAAAGCCCCAGGGAGGGACCCAGCCAGGCAGCACTAAAAGGCGTCCGCACGGCAGGGTGGGCAGAGGTGAAGGAGCAGCCCCAGTCACAGGTACCACAGCATCTCCATTATCTGTGTACCAGGAGATGCAGGCAGCGAGGGTCCTTCCCTTCATGCTCTGACCTTGGCTGGGGGGAACAAAGAGGCAATTTGGGGAAGATAAAAAAAAAAAAAATAAAGCTAAGAGAAACCTCACTGGGTTGCAAGGAGCTTCCCCCACCCTGGGACAAGCTGCAAGAGATAGAAAAGAGAAATGTGTCACCAGTGAGGATGGGGAAGGGGATGAACGACGAGGCGATGAGAGCGGCTGAAACGCACTGCAAGAGGGCAAGGGAGAGCTGAGAAAGCCCAGCTCGAGGGCCAGGGCAGTGATGGGGAGCAGAGGGCTCTGTGCAGGGGTCTGTGGCAGAGGGCCCAGGCTGGGGTACGGGGAAGGCTCATCTCTGCGTCCGTCTCAAAACAAAAAGTGGAACACCCCTCAAAAAAAACCCAGACACCCTTAAAACCACCCCACGCTTCTCCGTGGGAGATGGGGCCACTCGGATGCAGCAAGCACCCGCACTCAGCGGGTAGCTGCATCCCCCGATGCTTCCCCCCTCCATTAAAACATCTCTTTAAGGATCAAAAAGGAAAAGAGGAAAAACAAACAAACAAACAAAAAAATGTTTTTAACTCAATTAAGGTGCAGTTCTGGCTAAAAAAAACCTAGGAGAGATGAGGATAATGCTGTGTAAGCGACCCCCGTCCAAATTCAGATTAGCACCCTGAAATAGTGAACTCCCCCGTACCCAGCTGGCCACCAAACCTGTGCCAGCGGCCACCAAACCTGGGCCACCTCGGTGCAGGGACTTTGGCCAGGCTTGGGGACAGTCACCTATTTGTGAGGTGGCCAGCAGGTGCCACTCTGCTCCCAAGCAGTGCTAGGAGCATTGATCTAGCAGCTAAAACTGGGCTCTTTAAGGCAATTTAGAAGTTGCAGATAATCCACACAAAGAAAGAAACATAAGATAAGGTAGAACAGCATCTCCGTATCTGCAGGGATCCCGGCCAAGACTAATGCAGGCTGGAAAGGTTAAAAAAAAAAAAAAAAAAGAATTATCGCTGCAGGAATGAACTGCCCTTGGCACATCAGGAAAGGGAAACCCTCCCCAGGAGCCAGGGCTGGGAACCACCAGCGGCTTCAGCCACATGAAAGCAAGAAGCGAATCCCAGGTTGTCTGCAAAGATCAGACAGAGATGTGATCACGTAAAAGGGTGAAACTGAAAAAAAAAAAGTGACTTTAAAATCACACTGATAAATGTAAAAACAGGTTCCTTTGTTGTTTTTTTTTTTTCTTAAAAAAAAAAAAAAGGTAAACCAAAATAAAAATTATCTTTAAAAATAATCTCTCTAATGTTGCCTTGTGTGGTCTGGTCCTTCATGGGTATGGTCCGTCAGTATCTAGAAGAGAAGAGAGGGGACTGTGAGGCCGTGGGTGCCTTGGGACACAGCTCCTGGGAGCTGATGCTGTCCCAGTGCAAGGAGATGCCCCCGACAGCACCCACTGGGTGGAGAGATGGTGGCTCCCTGCCCCAGCTGGCACTGACCTGTAGTAATTGGGCTTGAAAGGCCCATTTTTGTTGAGTCCCAGGTATTTCGCCTGATCATCTGTCAGTTCTGTCAGGTGGGCATCGAATGAAGGCAGATGCAAGCTGGCGACGTACTCATCTGGGAAGGGGGAAAGGAAAGAGGGGATCAGGGGGTGCACGTCCCCCACTACACTGCCAGGGAGATGCTGTATGAACGCATCATATGGCACAGAAAGGGCCGGGGCACCCCGCTGGGTATGGCTAGGCAGTCTGTGCCATCTAGCACCAGGGATCCACCATCACGTAAGCCTACAGCAGAGCTGAACCCAAGCCCCGGTGCTGAGCAAGGCTGGATGTGCACCAAAAGGCACAAGGGTTGCATGAAAAACCTCGGAGCAGGAAGGCTGCAAGATAAGGGATGCCTGCCACACTGCAGGACATTAAGGAAAATAAATCAAGCAACCTGCATGTATTTTAAGGTTGCTGCCTCTGATGGCTTCCCTGAACTCATTCTCTCTCTGGAAGGTTTTTCCAGCCTAGGTTTGAATTTCTCCTTGCATCTAAATCTGCTGGCCCACAGCAGCCTGCGGGGATAAGTCAGTCTGTGTTCCCTTCACTCACCCATCTTCTTCGGCAGCAGGTACACGTCCTGTTTGTAACGACCCTCAGGAGCATTGTAAAGCTCAATCAGAGCCAGAGCCTGCAGAAATCACAGGGGACAGCCCGGGGACAGTCAGGGATGGCCACCACTCAACACTCACAATGGCACAAAGCTCTCAGCAGCAGAGATAAGAGTTTGGGAGGCTGAGGGAGGGGGCAACCATTTCCAAAATGCCTTGAAGGAAAGGCTTCCACTTAAGGGTACATCCCTCTCTGGGTCTCCATAATCCCACCACCAAGGGGGGAAGACTAGAAACACTGGAGATGAGATGCCACACAACTTGTTTGCAGTATCTGGGCTTAATGCCCTGGGGAAAACCAGAACATGAAGGTGGAAGAGAGGGGGAGCAGCTCTAATTCTCTTAAACCATACGGCTGCCACATCATGCAGAAATGAAAGGATTGCTCATTTTAAGCTGGTGGCATCTCTCCAAAAACAATGGCCACTCCCTCAGTAGAAATAAAACTGCATCTGCCTTGAGTGCTGGTTCATACAGCTGAGAGCCAGGTCCAAAGCACGACCCCGGTCCCCATCAGTTTGGACCAACAAGTGTGAGGATAAGGAAATTCCCCACCGTCAGTGTGGCTGTCCTCCCCCAGCCATCAGTCCCCTCCGTGTTTCCAGCCCACCGGGTTTCTTCCATCGCTGCTCACACAACCAGCACCAACTGCAGATCTCAGAGTGAAGCCAAATTTAACCATCGTTCTCTTTGGAAAGGCAGAGTCACGACAAACAGTGCAAGGGACAAGTCGTGTCTGCCCCAGCTGAGCTGGCACTGATGCTGGGGAGCATTTTAACCACTGAACTCCAGATCCCCAAAACTCACTGCAGGGGAGATTTGTGCTGTAGAAATCAAAGTCCAAAGACAAAACAAAGCCTTGCTTTGAGGTAAGCTTAAACCTGTGCTGGGGGAGCTCTCCAGTAGCTTACAATACAGCAGGAGCTCTGCCATGAAGCCTGGCTCATTTAAAAGCTCTCTCCCAGCTGTAACCAAAGCAGTAAGTTCACACCGTTAACTGCAACCCAGTCAAGAGGTGGTGGCTACGGTATCTCTGGCACCAGTGCCATCCCAAGGACCCATCCGTGGGTGTGTTCCCAGCTTCTTTCAAACCATCCCCACCCCGAGGTTTGTGTGAGGCCCCAGAGCATCCTCCACCCCTTGTGCCCCAGCCCTGCAGCGTACGGACCTGAGTGGTGGCTGTGATGGAGAGAACAAAGGTGGGAACCGTGGAGCAGCTCAGGTTGAGAAGACGGCCCTAGGAGACAGCAGGAGAGTTTGCAGAGAGCTGAACTTGCCCCCAAAAGCCAAACTGAATCGAGTCTCAAGAGGATTCACCTCTACCCTCTCCCTGGGGCAGCGGGCAACCACAGCCCAGTGATTCAAGGGCCACCTGCATGACCAGAACATTCAAACTCTGCCTCAGTTTCCACCCTAACCCGTAGCTTTGAGGCAGGAAAACTTCGTGGTCCCTAGAAAAAGCCAGTCCCTCCTACTGCCTAGAGAGCTCAAGTGGGAAGAGGAGACACCCAAGTGGTTTGCTGCGTGGGAAACCCTGCCAAAGCAAGAAGCAGACGGCGTTTGGCTGATGGGGATGGCTCCCAGCTCGAAAGAACAGAGCCAGATGGCACCTCTGTGGCTGCACATGATATGATACCTCCCCTGCCTCAACAAAAGGAAAAAAAAAAAATAAATCAAGAAGCCCTTTCTTGAGCTCTGAACCTCCTCCTAGCACCTTTCCACCTGGTTAAATCTCTGTTACAAACTCTGACACGCAGTGATTTCCTGGTTCAAAGCAACGTCGTGGCACAGCTTTCAGCACACCTCGGCCAGCAGCACCACCCGCTTCCCATCCGGCCAGATGACGTGGTCCACTTGGGAGCGGACCCGCTCCCAGGTCAGCTCCGGGGTCCGGAGGCTGGTCTGCAAGAGCAGGAGGAAGAAAAAGGCTGGAGTCGTGGCGGGAGGGCAGTAGGGTGGACACGGCTGTCGAGGCCGCAGGCAGACTCACCACATCGATCTCGGTGTTGGAGTGGCCCATGTTGCACACGATGCAGCTGTTCTTCATCCGATCCAGGTGTTCTCTGGTCACAACGTTCTTGTTTCCTGCGGGCAGAGAAGGCACAGATGAACCCAAGGCAGTGGAAATATAAACCCTCCGATTTCTCCTTCCCTGCAATTGAGTGAGAGAAGCACAGCTTGGGGCAATGTCAGATGAACTTCCATCAGGATGAGAGCCCTCCTGGCTGTGGTAACAGAGAAACACATGGGATGAGTGCTGATCTTTGGTCCCATCAATTAACCAGGCTCTAGGAGACCCTCAAATACCCTCGGGACACACAGCTGTGATGTCCCTCCTCCCAGGGGCTGAGGAGGACTGTGGCCAAATAGCAGACTGGGGAGTGGTAGGAGCTATTGCTCTTGTAAAATTAGCAGCATATGGCTCCAGCCCCAGCTCCCCCAGAGCCCTCGAGACATCCGCTTGGGAACGACTGCTCCTTCTCAGCCTGCTCCAAGGCTCACCCACAACCTTCTCCATCCCTACCTGTGCAGGTGATGACGACATCCACCTGACGGATTACTTCGCTCAGCTTCACCACCCGAAATCCGTCCATGCTGGCAAAAAAGGGGGAGAGGGACCACGATGAGGAGGAGAAGCCTGCTCCCTCTCTGCCCCAGGCCAGGAAGGATCTCAGTGCTGTATTGCTGCGGCAGCTGCGAACTGCTCACACAGCAGTCAGGCTATCCTTCCACACCCCTAGGGATGCCAGATGCATGAGGAAGGGCTGTGCAGAGGATGCAGCATCACACCTGCTCTCACAAATGCTGGAGGAGCCAGGGGCCATGTGGAACATTCATTCAGCCTCGCATGAACCCTCGAGCAGCCTTCCCAAGCCAGCCAGGGCAGGTGCCTCCTGCCTGGTACCCCACCACTGCACCAGCCCTGAAAGCTGCCCCAGCCCTTCCCCATCACAGCCCAACGAGACGTATATTCCCTCAAGACAAGCCACAGATCCTCCAGGCTCTGCTCCAGCCTCTGTCAGGGTTTAAAAGAAGCCAGAGAGCAGATGAAGGAGCATGTACCATCTTACCAAGCTTGCAGCGCGCAGATGGGATCGATCTCCGTGACGTAGACGATCGCTCCCAGGGCTTTCAGAGCGGCGCAGCATCCCTTGCCAACCTGCCAAGACAAAGCATCAGCATGAAGCTGAACACAGGACACACCGAGTGCTACAATCCCTTCCCTGAAACAGCCCGAGCGCGTCCCAGGCTGGGAGATGCTCGTCCCGGCCATCTGCCCGACGCCAGGAGCAGCTCAGCGATGTACCTGGCAAGTGGCACTCCTGCCGCAAGCCCAGCTCCCCCTCCAAGGCCATCAGCCACCAGCTGTCAGGAGCTTTCCAAAACCAACACACTTGCAGCCTGCGCAGCCCCCAGCATCGCAGGAGCCCTTCTAAGCTCTCCTCCAAGAGATTAGAGCCAGCTTGGACAAGCATGCACTTCCCCCAGTTGCCTTTAAGCCAAAGGCTTTCTTTTGGCATTCAGAGTTGTCCTGCGCTGACCAGGGGACAGATCCTCCATCCCACATGCCCCACATCAGCACAGGGGAGAACAGAGCTCCTGTTACAGCATCTCTGACTCTATCCCTCTCCTCACTACAAAATTAAACTGAAGTCTGGCTCTCCACGCCACTCACCCACACTAACACCTGGCTGATCTGCATGTACCCATGCTCAGCCCTGTTTTCTGACCAGCAAGATGCTGGTGGGCAAGAAACATCACTAGAGACATCCTCGCTTATCACCCAGCTCCAACCACAGGTCTACTTACAACAGCCAGGCAAGGTAAACTGGGGCTCCAACCAGGGAAACCAGGGAGGGTGGAAGGACTCCCTTGTTTTGAAGAAGTCCAGTCAAAGACAAGAGGGGCCCTGGAGACTACATCTCCCAGCACAACTCATGGCTGGACAATCAGACGCCACCCCGGAGTGCCTGGGTGAGAGCCAGCACAGCCTCTTGGTCAAGCAGAGCTGGGCTCCACTGGTGTCTAAATAAATTAGTAAGCGTGTTCCTGCTGGGAAGAGCATCTGCAGCTACTGCCAGGCCCTTCGCAGCGCGGGAAGATAAACACCCACGCAGACAGCGCACAGATGGAGGGAAGGTGTCAGCTTCCAGCTCTGTGCTCTTCCAGGGCAGAATCATTTACAGGTTCGTGATACAAGTCCCCTCTGCCAGAACATTATCCACCAGCAAGATGCGCCCTGCCCCTCTGTCTCCTCTGTCACAGGCTCGGTGACAGCCGAGCTGGATGCTGAACTCAGTCCAGGGACAGCAGATGGGAGCACCCATGGGTAGTTATAATTCAGGCCAGCATTCCCAGCAACTGTCATATTTGCAGCCCAGCTAATCTGCAGGCAAACTGGGGAATCTGATGCTTGTTCTCCAGCCTCCCAACAGGTTCTAGCAAGATTTCCCTGGTAATCGCTCACCAGGTTTGATCTACTCCTATATCAAGGGCAAGTGGTCTTTGCATGGGGAAGAAGCAGGATACTGAGCTCAGGGGAAGGATGGCTCGGGGGGAGGCTGACTCACAGCTCCACCGACTGCCGCTTACGAAACTCACCTCCCCATAACCACAAACCACCACTTGCTTCCCTCCAAACATCACATCCGTGGTCCTCTTCAGGCTGGGGGACAGAGAGAGACCTGTGTTGGGATTAGTCAAGCGCGCACCGCTGATGGCACAGGGCAGCACTTCGCTGCAAGAGCCCCCAAAACCAGGTCCTGCAAGCACACAGCAAGGGCAAAGCAGCAAAGAGCCCAATCTCTGCTCAAGAGGAGCCGGAGCCAAATCCACCAGTGTGAGTGACAGTGCGGACAAGGAGAAGGGTTGGACTCACCCGTCCAGGATGGATTCCCGGCAGCAATATAGGTTGTCAAATTTCTGTTTGGTGACAGAGTCGTTCACGTTCATGGCTGGGACGCACAGCTTCCCAGCCTTGGAGAGCTGGTACAGCCTGGAAGAGGACAGACCCAGGTCAGAGCAAAGAGCAGCAACCCAGTAAGAGATCCCCCCATCAGCTTTCCCAAACCTCCTACCGGTGCACGCCGGTTACGCTCTCCTCCACAATCCCTCGAATCTTCTTGAATACATTGGGGTATTTCTTATAAACCCAATGGGTCAGGTCCCCACCATCGTCCAGGATCTATAGAACAGGCAAGGAAAGAGCAAGGAGCAGTCAGGCCTTCCACTGGGAAAAGCAGTCGCTGGGGACAGGATGGGGAAAAAAGAGATGAAGAGCATCTTCAGGCACTGATGGAGGGCTGTTTGGGCAGAGGCCTGGTGGCCAGGACTCCTGGGTTCCCCTAGTTGCCAGCAACTTGGGGTCTCCTCCAAAACACAGAGGATTTCTTACCCCCTGCGTGGAGCTGATGGATCCTAACAGGCTTTTCTGCCCCTGCTATTGCTCTGCAGCCTGGAAACGTGACCGCAGGCAGCACTAACTAAACAGGCTGAGATCAGAAGGACGCCACAACATTCATGCCCTGAAAGCAAACAGTGGAGAGGAAAGGCTGCGGGAGCTGTCACAGCCCACTGACACATGCTATTGCATCATTAGTGATCACGGGCCATGCATCAGGTGAGAGGCATCATCTGTTTTCAGCAAGGAAAAGGTCCCCTGCAGAGACTCCTCTCGCTTTGGGAGAGGGTGGACAGGATCTGTGTCGAGAGGCAAGCGGCTGGGGCGGCTTCCACAGGGCTGACCCTGGGGGCAAAGAGGTCCCGTGGTTTCTCGGCTCGCTGGCAGCTCCCACGCCACTGAGCTGTGCCAACTCAGGACATCGTCCCTGCAGCTCCTGCAACCCCCACTGCTGGCCCCAACCCACCCCTGGCTGCCATTCTCCAGGACCCCAACTTTAACGGGGGCTCAGAGGCCTTTGCAAAGCCAGCAGGTGCCCAGGAACAGCCCCAGGGAGAGAAGGGTGAGGAGCACCCAGTGACTACTCCACAGAGGAAGAGGAAGGGCTGGAAAAAGGCTCATTACCATGTTGGCCTGCCAGCCATCTATGTTAACACAGCGGTCAATGCACCACCAGAAGTCATCCTCCGACTCCCCCTTCCAGGCAAACACGGCAACACCTAGAAGAAGAGCAGCATCCTTGGCATCTGCTGAGTTTGGCAGAGCTCTCTCCTGCTTGGCCAGCTCAGGAAAGCCACAGACAGGAGGGCCAAGGGGCCACGCAGAGATCAAACCACAGCCCACAACAGGATCAGACCTGTTTATTCCTCCCTAAAAGACATTTGGTCCAAACCACCCCACAAACCAGCTGTGTGAGACAAAGCTGCAGAGCCAGGAGGGGCTGGAAGGGCTCCGCGTCTCTAGGCTCAGCCGTACTCACCAGCTTCTGCTAAGGCAGCTGCCACTTCATTCTGGGTGGAATAGATGTTACAGGCAGACCAGCGGCACTGCGCTCCCAGCGCGCACAGCGTCTCAATCAGCACCTGCGAGACAGAGGGGTGAGCAGCAGGCCCGGGGCAGCGGTGATGGGCACAAACACACCAGAGCGGCACAGGGCCCCCCAGCACAGCCCTGTGCCACGGGCAGTGGGGAGCTGGACAGAGATTGGCTCCAACAAACATTGCCCTGAGGAAACGCAGGCAGCAGAACCTTTCCAAAGTGTTTCCAAGAAAGTGAAGGTGCCTCCTCCGATTCCGCAAGCCAAGGAAGCTTAAGGGACTTTCTTCCCCAGGGAAAAGCTGGTCTCTCCCACCCCAGACACCCCAAATAAGCAGCCACTCACCGCAGTCTGTGCTGTAATGTGGGTACAGCCCACGATTTTAGCTCCAGCCAAAGGCTTCTCCCCTTGAGCTCGTTTCCTGAGTGAAATCAGAGCAGACATGTCTGCAAACGGAAGAGAGGGGTTTTAATGATGGCTTAGTCCAGAGAGGCTCCTCTCTGTCAGACCTGCTCTCCTTCCTGGGGTCTCACAGGCTATATTCAGCCCTAGTTTTTGTTACCATTGTGACACAGCTGGGGAAAAAACTCTACATCCCTGGCCTGGCAGGTCTGTCCAAAATGGGACCAAAATGCCAATGTCATTTGTCACTTGACAACATAACAAGAGAGGTCAGGGACAGGTACTGCCCACGGAAGGCAACTAAGGACAGTCATCAGCCCTGTGGCAGAACAGCATCAAGGAGAAGCACCTAAAGATGATGAAAGCAGTGCTGCCATATCTCAGAAGAGCTGGTCTAAATGTGCCTGGATTATCTTCCCCTTCTACAGCTCTGGTAGCGTGTGTCTAAAAGGAGCCCGAAAGCAAAGTTACCCAATCACCCCACTAGCAATGGTAACTCAGCTTCCCACAAACCCCAGGGGAAGGGGCTGGGACTGTCAGTTTTCATGTCTCTGGAGGTGTTGCAAGATCTTTGCCCATTGAGGTTTCTCATCCAAAGCCACCAGAGCATTGGACCCTGCAAGAGCTCTGCTGCTGTTAGAAAATGGATGCCACACATCGTTAACGTTTGCTGTCATGTCTCGCTCTTCCCCACATACTCAGCTCATTTGGGGGGATAAAATGGGTTATTCAAGGCTGTAACAAGAGTTGTGGGAATTGCCGTGGCTCGGCTCCTGGTCTCCAGAGAGCACAACGCCTGGCCACAAGCCCCACGAACCCCGCACTCCACTTTTACCTTGTTCAGCAATCTCGATCTCCCTGCGCCCAAACTCTGCCTGCTTGATGTTCTTCACGCAGAAATTGCTGCTGCCTTTGGAGTTGGTTTGTTGTTTCTCTCGGGGGGACACCTCGTCATCAGAGCTGTCTGTGTAGGAGGCAGCTAAAGCCAGGAGAGGAATGCGTGTTACCCCAGGCCTCAGGAGTCTGGGGACCTCCTACCCTTTGGGCAGGTTTCAGTTTCATTTCGCTTCCCAGCTTTCACGCACAGACACTCATGGCTCAAACTAAAAATCTCCTAAGGGAAGCCCAGAAGGAATTTTGCACTCTTGTTCTCTAAAACAACCCAGAGGTAACTGGGTTATCGACTGGTTATCAATGCCTGAGCTTCAGGAACCCCCAGAATTATCCCCTCCACACACGAGTACAACACAGCAGCACGGAGCATCCCAACATGTGGTGTGAGCAGCGTGTTCACAGCAGCACCAACGCCGGATTTGGGAGTGGACCAAGCACGGACAAGGAGCCTGGCACCTACCTGAGCTGTAGCTGTCGGTGGAAGACTGCGAGATGGAGCGGGACAGGGACCGACGGCCCGTCTTGGTTGGGAACTTGGTGAACTCCTGCATGTCATCTGCAAACTGGATTTGCTGAGAAGTGCAAAGGAAGAGATGTGTTAAATCAGCAGGTGATCCTTACAGTGTGTCATCTGTCCAGGCTATATGGGCCCGTGGTTCCCTTCAGTCCACCTTAACTGCTGTAGTCGCAGAAATGAGCATCACCAAATGCACCAAGGAACCGACCTGTGGCTACAGATGCCAAAAATTAAACCCCCTCCACCTGATCATCTCCATCACCAGTAGGTTAAAGATTTGATGCTTAACACCTGAAGATAAAAAGAGCACCCAGCGAGGCTTGAAACACCTCCTCTGACCCATCTCTGGCTCTCTGAGGTTCCTCCAAGAAAGTCAGACTGCTTGTATAATCCAAATATCATGCAGCCCTGCACAGGCAGAGACCCTGCTCTGACAGAGCCTACCACGACTGGTCCCAGTGGATTTCTGCCCAAAAGTGCAGCAGCAAGAAAGCTGGGGTGGTCCCAGCAGAAACTCAGATCCCTGGTGCTTCCAGAACATCCCGCAGGTTAAAAACACGGCACATCCTTCCAAAATCGACACTAAAAGCAGGGGGGAAAAAAAAAGCAGCAAGAGAGAACATTTCAACAAAAAGTAGTTGACATTGCATTGGCTTTCAGTCTCCTCGGTATTACAGATGTTTCCATTGTAAGAGAAGCCCTAAAACAGCCACCCCTCCTTCCTCTCTCAGCCAGAGGCAACTCAAGGCTCCAGCACCTACTACCAAGCACATCAAATTAAAGTGCGTTGGGCTGAAAGGAGGGGAAAAATAGCCCCAAACTGCTCAGTTGCTGCACTCATCCCATGTGACCAGCCAGCAAAAAGCCCTATCGCTGCTTCTGCAAGAGAAAGACGACAGAGATGAAAGGGAATTAGGGAAAGCATCAGCAAATCCAGCCTGATGCCCCCCTGCTCGGCATGCTGCCACACAGGAGACCCTAACAAAGAGTCCCAGCGCAGCCTCTTCCCTCTGATTGAGTCGCTGCAGGATTTAATTTTGCCACTTAACAGGGATAAAACGTCATCGCAGGGAGTGGGATTAACAAAGCATCCCCACAGACCCAGGAGACCTCAAGAAGAGTCCTGAAAAAATCAAGATGATGGAAAGAGACAGGCTAAAGTGGCCTCAAGGAGGGGTTTTCCATGCCACAGCCACCCTAAAAGCTCCCCGAAAGCTTTGATGTGGGAAACAGCCTTCAAGGGTAGAAGAATGAAACTATTTAGTTGAGATGATCCATCCCAGAGAGGAGGAATCTGCATAGTTTGGGGTGTCTGCAGCACAAGTATGGCTATTTGGGCTGTAAAATGGAGCCACGATTCCTGGAGAAACCCAGCTGATGGGCCAGAAGCAGCGTTGGCATTCTGCTCAGGAAGGGAAACAGGAACACGAAAGCCACTGCTCAGTCCAAGGGAGGACACGTGGGGTGATGTGGGGCGATGGAGGTGACTCCAACATCCCTTCTGGGAACAGACCGGCACCAGATCAAGTCCACCATCACAGGCAGGCAGGCATCCCAGGCATTTTTGTGGGTGCTGCGGCTAAAAGGTTTTTAGCCAGCTCCTCCATACTGGATGGGTTACAGCCTGGTATCTGCTTCCCAGACCAGACTTCCCAGCAGCCGCCTGTGCGATCCTGACGCAATCTGCACAAATTTGCATTAGTGGAAAGAATGGGAATGCTAAATACAAGTTTGCAGGTTTCCTTTTGCAACTGGTTTAGGTCCTTTGGTGCACAGGGAGGAACTGGAGGACATCAAACCCTAGAGCACTGCTGGGAGAGCTGGTTCCGAGATAAGAGTTGCAGAAGCACTCCTAGCAAGCAACACCAGGCAGGTAGCAGCAGTGTCCTCAGGGCGCAGGGCTGGAGCTGGCAGGCACAGCGGTTTCCCAACCAAGGAATGATATTGCTGGAATTTGTTCAAGGTCTGTTGCTTGGATCGATCTTCCCCAGACAGCCTAAGAAAAGCTTGTGCCACCTCTGTGCTGGCATATTGCTCATGGGCATTTCCGGGGGGGGGGAAACAAAAAATCAGCAATTTCAGAACAGCAAGATTTCCACCCCTTCGCGCCCACCTCTTCCTCTGGCAACTCATCAAACCAGAGGGTGTAAGCATGCCCCATAAAACAGCTGCTGGAATTAAAATAGCTTAAAGTGTTAGCTGAGGAATTTTCTCCATCTCAGGGAAAGGTTTCCAGGGAAGAGGTGAACCCCGGAGGGAAAAAAAACAGACAACCCAGACTTTGCTGCTCTGGGCCAGGATGCAGGTGGGTGTCTGTCCTTGCTTACAGCATCCAGAACATGGGAGCTCCGGGACAGGGCTCCTCCCTGCAGTGGAACGTGCTGCCTGGCTGATCCCATGCAGTGAAGCTCATTTGGGATGTGACGGGAAGGAGAGGGTGGGGATGGAGGGCTGCTGCACTCCCCAGCTCCACACCATCCCCACACCTCCAAGACAAAAAAGATCTACCAGACACAGTCATCTCCTTCAGCGGACTGGCCCCAGGTGTTGAGCCAGCTCCAAGGCAAGGTCCCGCTTTTTAGGAGAAACAGCAGTTCTAGAAATGCAGGGTTTGAATACAAGGGAAAAAAAAAAAAAAAAAAAAATATCACCGCTAAAGAAACCAAGTGCTGAATTAACCACAGTAATCCCCACTGTGGCTTTACCAGAGCTCATCTGAACTCGACAGCTTAGCAAAATCTGCCCTGTCTAAAATTATCAAACATTGCAAGCAGCTTCCGAATCGAATGAGCCGTTCGCACATCAAACCCCCTCCAAGCCCAGCAAATTAACAGAGCATCCGGCAACCAGCCGAGAGGAAGACGAGGGCCGACAGCGGGTGCTGCGGTCAGGCAAAGTGACCGAGCCGACTGGCGACGTGTGTGACCGTCGGCCGCGTTACCTTCCACGTGCCGGGCTCTCTAGCCGCATTAAGGCGACGGAGAAAATCTCATAATCCCTTGGCTTGTCATGGGAATTTGAACGAACGGTGTCCCCGGCCGGGGGGCTGCGGACCAGTCGGCTGCGGCTGACCGACACCGGGCGGGCTGCGGGATCGGGACCGTCTGACTGCAGAGAGCACGGTGGCGAATCACATCCCAAACTTCATCCTGCTGGAAGCAGCTTTTCCAACCGGGTGGAGCACAAGGGTTTAAGAGCAAGGAAAATATTTTTTCGTCCCAGCAATTCATGACCAAGGAGGCAAAACAACACAGCACTGACTTCTCTGCACAGAAACAGAGCGGGGATGTTTTCTAGTGTCACTACCCCCTTACAGGAGGAGATGGGGCTGGGGTCCTGAGGGAGCCCTGTGCCAAATAAGCAGCAGGGGCTTTTTGGGAGACGTCCTGACGGAAAACACCAGGATCCGACATCTGCCAAGATTTCGCAAAGCGACGCTGAACGCTGCCTGCTCCCAGTCACACCTGCCAAGCCAGAAGTACATTTTCTCCCCTGGCGAAACCTGGCGCAACCGTGCCCATTCCCACGCAGACCCGACTCTTCCCGACAACGGCCACTCGTTTTCAGCTCAAACCACCCCTCCAGGCGCTGGGTCTGGCCCAGCAGGAGGTGTGGGAACATCGTCCTTGCTGATACAGCACCCCAAAAAGGATTAAATGAGGTGTCAGGGACCCGCTGGCGCCCTCCCAAGGCAAACACCAACCACCTTGTTTGGCTGCACTGGCTGGTGCTTCCCAAAACCACCGCGAAGCTGAACGATCAGCCACAACGAGCCCCTCCCTACACTGTAAGGTACCTGCCCATACGTGGGCACGCTGGCCAGGCAGTGCCGGACCCAGCAGCACATGTGCCCCCAGCACATACAGCCTCATTTGTTTAATTATTACAACATATGAAGGCCAAACAGATTCCAGATCTGGACTGCTAAACGAACAAGCAGCTCGTGACTGCTGGGTGTGCCATCCTCAACCGTTTCTCCTGCGTTTTTCCCCAGCAGTCTGGCTAGAGAGCAGTTTTCTGAGCTTACCGAGAAGTTCCCCCCCTGCCTCTGAGCGGCAGAGGACTTTATAAATCCAGCTGGATTTACCTTGGGCACAGATGAGCCAGGCATGTCTCTCTCACACCAGACAACCCCTCTTTTAATTTTAAAACCCTTTCCATACCCAGAATGGCTCCAGAGAGGATACTCGAGCTCCTTCACCATGCCACGCATCCCCGATTGGATCCTGTGCAGCCTCAGGGGACAGCGGCGGAGCAGGTTGCGGAAGGAGGGGGTGGTTTTGGAAAGCATCCACCAATTCACAGCCATCGCCGGGGCCACACGCTGACCTGGTTCACCCGGGGAACAGGCTCCAAGGGGGAAAGGACACATGCCAGGGAGCAGCTCCAGGCTCCCATCCTGCTACCACCAGGTTCGCCTTAGCAACCCACTTTTTTTTTTTTATTGTTATTATTTTTCATTAGGGACATGAGTCATTGCACATTTACAGTGGTGGAAAAAAAGTGCCCTTACAGCCACTTCTGTCCTGGAGTAACTGGGGTGGGGTGTATAACAAAAACAAGCTCTGCACATCACCCAGGATAAGGAATCACCTAAAACCTTTCAGCCTCCTGAATTTCCCACCACCACATCCATGGACACGATGACACAACACAGTTGCCCAGGGAGAAACAGCAAAATCAGAACAGAGCACATACTCACAGCAACACAACCGCCTGGAAAGCAAGAAAGTCTCCATAATGCACTTCTGCCCTCCCAGGAGAAAGCCTGGAAGGATTCAGGATCCTGGGACCTCTCCTTTAACTGCAGAAAGCCAACAGCAGAGATCAAGATTATTCAGGATAGCCAGTTCCACTTATTTAATCTCCTCTCCCAAACAGAAACTCTCTGGCAGAAGCTAGGAGGGCACTGCCGGTTGCCCGTGCTGCTAAGGCAGCCCTGATGTGCCCTGTCTTTTAAGATCATCATTTCTTTGTCATTCCTGGAAAATCAGCCAGACTAGAAATGCTTTACAGCTCAAATCAGCACTCATCCTCCTCACCAGCCCCACTTGCATGTGAGACGTGATGGGCAGCTTGTACCAGGGCTGAGTTTTACAGACCTGGAGATGAGCACCTTCACACACACACAGAGGCTTCAAACACTGAGGGTTCGTTATCTGCAGGAGGACCCTTTCATCCCGGGTAGCTGCAACAGGTTTCTCACGAGGAGCTGGGTCCTGCCACACTGCTGAGTTCAAGCATTTCTAAAGGACAAGTTGTTTTAATCTGTGTATTTGCAGAAGCGAGTCGTCACGTTCAGTCAACGCAGCAGCAAGGGAGGGAAGAGGCACCCAGGGGCTGAGGCCTCATCAGCCACACATCAGCGTAGGAAAAAAATAAAATAAAATAACCAGCGTGAGGTTTTTCTTCTATTCTAGGTCAGAAAGAGACAAGCAGCAAGTCTGCTTGTGACACTTCCTCAGAGAGGGGACAGCACTCTTCCAGGCTCTGCTCCTACAACCACCCAGGTCCCGGAGGGGACCCCACGCTTCCTGACCAGGAGAAAAGAGCCCTTCCCAAAGCCACCCCAGAGCCTCCTGCCACATTTTACACCCTGGGACGAGGGGCTGAAGCCGCCTCAAGCCCGCTCGCTGCAGGTTGGTTCCCAGGGTCTCCCCCCTGCGCTGGCCCCGGGGCTGGCAGCAGTCCCGCCGCGGCAAACGGGCGAGCGCGGCCGTGCCAGGGCGCTTGGTTTGTTCAGAGGGCTTGGCTGCCGCTGTCCTCAGACCCCCTCTGCCCTGCTTCCAGGCCGGGAGAGCCAAGCCCCCGTTCCCACAGGACAGTGTCTAGACATGGGGCAGGGAACCCACTGCAGTCCCCAGCCCTCTGGCAGACAGAGGGACACAGCTCCTGCTCCACAACCCGCCAGGACGCGTGTATTTTGGGGAAATCAGCAGAGCAGACACGGATGTTTTTAATGTTCCTCTTCTGCGAGGTTACACAGCCCTGGAGAGGTGTTTCTAGACCACAGCATCCCATAAGGATTGAAGGAAAGGAAATCTTGGGTACTCAAAGCAGAGGGATGAGGGCATGGGGGTCAGTAAGGCTCCCACTTTGATCATTCACCATCCCCACCCCCAAACCACTAGCCAGGGCAGATTTCTGAGGTGAATCTGGCTGTGTGATTCATAAACCACCCTATTTTACCACACCAAGCTCTAGCCAAGCGAGCCAGCGCACACCTAGATGACAAGTGTCTGCATGAATTCACACGAGGCTGTGGCCAAGCTCAGAGGACAGCCAGATTTCCAATTCAAATCAGCTCAGCAGCAAAAGATACCCCAGACAGAGCACAAGGCTGGGCGTGGGGGGGTGCATTAGCAGTGCCCATGGCTTCAGCCCCACCGTGCTGCAGGGATGCTGCAGGAGCAGGTCGGCAGCCGGGAGCTCAGCAGATATCTTCTGATCCTTCACACCCCCTGGCAGAGCACCCAGGGCCCTGGGGAGAGCTGGAAGTGGCACAGCCTCAGCTAGAGAAGTTATATGGAAGAACAGGACCTGCTTCTGCTCTCCCCTTGGAAAGGCCACTTAGGACTTTCTCCTGATAGTTCCCCCAACCCAAATCTTTAGAAGAAACCTCAAAGTGCTTCATTCAGACAACACAGCTAGGAAGGGCTGTCTGAGGGTGCTGCTCTGCTTTGTGGATCAAAGCACAATCAGTGCTGAATTCAGTGCTGCTTGGATCTGCACCTCCAGCTCCCAGAGGGTTCACAGGGCAGGTTTTTCTCCCCAGAGAGGCAGAGACCTGCCTGGCACTCTCCCCACCAACTCCCTGAGCAGGATCTGCAGCCAGATCTCTGCCTGGAAACCTTTACACCGCTCCCGACAAGGAAATAAAGGGCACTTGAGGTCCTGGCAAAGTAAACCGGCCAAGCCCTGGTATCAGCCTCCATCCCTCACTGGCAGAGAAGGGCTGGTTGGGTAATGCACTGGGGAGGAAAAAAAAAGTTTCCATAAGTATAAGAGGAAAATTAAGGACTTTCACAAGAATCCTGAAGCTCGGTAGAGAAGAAGAAACACCAGGAAAGAAATGGGCCCATTCCAAAGGTTAATAGGAGGGAAACCACAGCAGGATCTCAGTCATCATGGGAATCACTGTAAATGCTAGTTAAAGGAAAAATAAACAGAAGGCGGGATTAAATAAAATAAATGTGATTGAGTGCCCAGCTGTTAAATAGTAACTGGGAATAACTACTGCCTTATAAACACCTTGAGGTCAAAGGTGCACTGCCTCCAGCAAGAGCAGAGGGAAGCTCCCCACCAGCAGATAAGGCATCAGTCCTTGGACTGCAGGAATAGAGGCAAAGGCTTGCTCCCAGCTTTGACACAGAGGGATATCTCCTTCACAGCTGGATCAGCAAAAGTCCGATACCTGGGATCCTCAAGGGCAGTGAACTCCCATCGTGTTTCGCAGGTTAACCCTACAAACCCAGCACAACTACCCGGACGGGCAAACATTGCTTTTTGTGCTGCAGAAAGCAATCGGCTGAGCTTGCTGGGTCAACTCATTAGCTCACGCATATCACTCCCATCAGACAGCCTGGAGATAATAAGGTAAGTGGAGGACAGATAAGGCTTGGAAACAGGGAAAGCACAGCCTGGAAGAAGACTTTAATGGGTGCAGAGGTGGCTATGATGGGTTTAAAGACATCCCAGACTTCTCACCTATGGATTCACCTGTGGTGCCCACCCAGCTGTGCGCCTGTGGCGGACCAAGTGTTTGGGCAATAGGCTAATTGGTATTAATTGAAGTTACCTTGCTGGGAGCCTTGCATGGACAGGACTGTGGGTTAAGTCATTCGCAGCAACTTGTGGGGCAAACCAGGGACTAACAGCCTCAAACAGGCTGGCTGGCTGCTTCGGAGCTGGAAACCCGTGGAAATGTATTTGCATGTCAGAGCTGATAAGGAATCACCTTTAGTTAGTATTGATTTTTAAACTAATTAGAAAACTCCTCTACAACCACAGCTGTGCAAGACCAAGGGAACACCTGAGAGTGCTGTCAGAGGGCTCATTCAGCTCCATCACATGGGTCTGAAGCAAGGCTTAGCCACAAAAAAAAAAAAAAAACAAAAAAAAAAAAACAAAACCACACAAAACTGAAAACCCCAAACCTCTCCTCCATAATACTAAAGCAGTCCCTGTGTTTTGGGGAAGGAATCAGCCTATCCAGCACCCCAGGTGCCTCACCTGCCTCCTTTTCTCCCCCAAAACTGGCTTGTAGAATCACAGCATCTCAAGACCTCTTTTCATCTTTCAAGAGACCAATACAGCAGCCACCACCCAGGTGAGGTTCCAGTTACTCTCAGCTAGGCTTAGAGAAGCCTCCATCCCTACACCCCAGCTCTAAGGGAAAATGCCCAGCAGGATCCACATCGAGACAGGAGCAGCCTGTTTGCAATACATCCCAGAGGGTCAGAAAATACAGCTGTGTAATTGGGAAATTGGAAATACATCCTCCCTGTGCCCCCTGCCCAGGCTGACCCCTAAAAGCCCCTCGCAGTGGTATTTTCACAAGTACATCAACTAGAGCTGCCCTTTTCTCATTTACCAGGATACTCTATTTTCAGCACTGGAAAAGACTTTGGTTTTGATGCATCTGGTTAGAGGCAAGGCAAGAGAGAAACCCCAGGCTTCAGCTTAGACTGTTCACCGCTCAGGACTTGAAGGAATCACTACCAGCAAGGGCAAACATCACCCTCCTGGACACCGACTCCTCATGTCGGAGCAAAGCCGACCCCTTCCTGCAAACAGGGTTGATTCAGTTAAGCCCCTTCCTTTTAAACGGGGCAGGAGGGATAAGAAGTGACATCCTTGTGGGGTCGGCGAGCTCGGAGAATGTTTGGAGAAGGGGTTGGTTAATGCAGGGCAATGCAGGCTGCGCTGCCGGCGAGAGGCCGATGGCTCCAAGGTCAACAGGGATCGGCCAGATGTTCTGGCTCCAAAACATGCCCAGGTTGGATGAAAGCCTCGCCCCACAGTGCAAGAATGTGCGATATTTGGGGCTCCCTGTGGGGAGGTAAAAGGAGGAGAGGCGGAAAACAGCAGACACAGGTTCAACCTCACCCCAGGCCATCTGGAAGGAAGAAACCAAAACATGAATTTCGGCAAGGCAAAGCCCTGAGGAACCTCCTTTCCAGGCTGCCAACCTCCTCTCTCCCCGCAGAAGGCTGGAAGGAGCTATTCCCTATGCCCACACCTTGTAGATAAACCAGGCTCCCACAACCCCCACCCAAATCACGGCTCCTGAATTAAGGCGGCTCCTCCTCTGCCAGGCACAGACGGGTCCTGCCAGCGAACGCCAGGTCCGCAGGAGGCAGCCAAGGGGAAGCTGTACCCACCTCTGAGGGCTGCGGGAGCCTCACCCGAATTACAATGCAGCCTGTTTGACAAGCTGGAACATAATGTCCTCGGCCACCTAAGTTCTTTGGCTGTCACCAACCTGAAGTAAACAGATTCTGCTGCAGCAATAAGCCCGTTACCAAGGCCACCGTATTGATCCCGAAGTGTAATTAAAATTCACAATTCAAGCAGCCCAATGCGACAGGGCAACCAGGGCAGCCTCCTAAAGGCATGAATAGTCCCCAGCTTCCACATCCCGCTTTCTCAGAGGCAGGGAGCCCACAGGGTGAAACCAGCCACTCAAAAAACACCCCGAGTGGCAGCTTTCTCTTTGGATCATCAAGCAAGCAAGATGCCCCAGAACACCCGTTCCCCATGCTGTGCCCTGCCGAGGGTTAACCACGCCGGGGCAGTGTGCTGAAATGATGCTTAGCCCAAGGTTTGAGGGGTATGGTGCAGATCAGGTTCAGGAGCTTGCTGAGGGTGGCCAAGTCCCCAGGGCTCTGATAAGGGGCTCCAGCATACCCTGCAGAGATGGTAACAAGCTGATCCTCCTTGGTGGGACTCCCCGACCTTCCTATAGCAGCCCCCAGCCCCACACCGATCCAACCCACCGTCCCTTTGAGGAAAAAGCGGGGTCACGCTCTGTAGAAGTGTTAGCACAAGGTCCTTTGCACCCACGACTCCCCGGGGCCAGTGGCAGGCCTTGGGACAGTCACCTCAAACGTCACCACCATCTGCTGAGTGAAGGTGAGTCAGAGTCCCCAGATAAGCAGCTCTGATCAAAGGGCTCAGCAGGAAACGCAACAAGCCCTCTGCAAACGCAAACGTCGCCCGCAGGAAACTCCTGATGATAAAAGACACAGCCAGGCATGAGCAAATCTCTTCAACTGAATGCGGAGTCCCACACCTCCCCCTGCTCAAACACCTGGGACAAGGCACTCGCTGACTCCTCAGAGGAATGATGAGGACACGATCCTCCCTGGCAAAGCCCTGCCCCGAGCCAGCTGGTTATCCAAAAGGACCAACTCCGACCTGGCCTTCAAGACCTGGTTTCCAGGGCATAAAATCCCAGTCTCAACCTCCAGCAGGGAGTACAGGAACAGGCTCCAACATTTACATGGGCTGGAAAGCACGGTGAAAACTGTCTAGGTCCTAAAGAAAGTATTGTGGTAGGCTGGTAGCAGAAGATAACCTCACGTTTTGGGAAAGGCCTAAAGAAAACACTGCGCTTCTGCCGCCAGCAGCCTTCCCACGCTCCAGGCCTAGCTGCTCACGTGGGAAGCAGGCTCCCACCAAGCACAGCGGGGCTCGCAGGAGAGACAGCGCTGCTCAGATGAGTGGCCCCACACTATCAAAGGATGACAAGAGATGCTTCTGAAGGCTGGGGAGAATGAATATCCAACTCGTCTCCCATCTCCAAAGGCCAGAGAACAGAGTGGAAACCCAGCCTGCCTCATAGGACTGCAGGAGAACAGAGAAGCAAAAGACACACACCCTGGCGCATCATTTTGAAGATAGCTTGTGTCCATCAGATCCAGAAAAATCTCCTTTCTTCTTGCTCTCCGGTTCAATAACTTAATTAAGCATCTTCTGGGCCTCACAGTAGTGCTGCGTCACAAGGACAAGCCTCCCCTCTGGACAGTAATGAGACCCTCCAAAAAGCCAAACTGATAGAGACCCAAGAGCAACTTATAACAAAAATAATTACAATTCTGTCATGTAATATAGCATCACCAGGGGCCTGTCTGCTCCCAGCCCCCAGTAAATCATCTCCGCTCAAAACAACCCCATGGTTTGCTCTCACCACGGGTCAGGGTATGACCAGCCCAGCCTGTGACATCTAACCACAGCAATGTGTTCACTTATTAGGGTTCTCCTATACCCCAAGGAAGGCCAGACCCATCCCAGGAAGTCCATACAGAGGATGAGCCATTCAACACATCCCAGCCCAGGCACTTCATTATGAGAAGAAAAAACTGCAGCAAGAAGAGAGCGAGAAAGTAAAAGAACAGAGGATTTGGGCAAGGAAGCAAAGGCAGTCGAGTGTCCGGCGTCTGGCTAAACGACCACGCAAGGAAGTGGTGGCCAATGCCCTGGACAAGCACACAAAGGCAGAGAAGGATTTACAAGCAGCCAGTCCAAGGGATGAAATTAAAAAAAGAGGAAGAATAAGCAACTCCAGCAGCTCCATCAATACAAACAAGGAGAGTCTCATCCCCCCTGACAGACTGAAGGGGAAGGTGGTTTATTAGCACCCAGCCTGGCAAAGCTGCAGGGACCTGAGGTGACTTGGGGCTGAGAAAAAATGGGGCAGAAAACCCAGCTCGGGGAAGGGGCTGTGTGCAGGGCAGGGAAGCAGCAGGCTGCAGCAAGGTCAGCCACTGCTCAGGCAGCAGGAAAGCGGCTCTGCAGGCAACAGCAAAAAGCAGCAGCAGAGATGATGCTCAGGAGAAGGCGTCCAGCCCTCCCCAGGGGCCAGCAGCTCCCCACGGGCTCCATCCCCCTCTCCCACCTCCAGCCACCCCCGTGCCAGCCAGCACGCAGCTCCGGCTCGCTACCACTGCAAAGCTGCAGCGCTGTGCATTAGCATTCCCCGCTGCACAGCCTCAGCGGGACTCCTCCGGCGCCAGCATCCGCAGGGGCACAGCACCAACCCAAACACACCAGCCACACGCTCGCCACCTTCTCGGGGCACGGAGGTGCCGCGTAGCTCACCCCCGCACACCCCCCACCCCCCTCCAAGAAGCAAATACGAAGCTTTAGCCCATTTCACACTCCAGGCACGCCGCATGAGTAAGCAGGTCTGTCTGCAGAGCGTCCATCTGTCTGTCTGCCGGCACCCAGGTGTGAAGGAGCCCACCGGACGGCAATCCCCATGCGATAAGGACGCAACGGGGATCGGGTGAAGTGACAGACAGGGACAGATCTTGCCGAGCCCCGCTGCTCTGCCGCAAGCACAGCGATGCGTCCTTCCTGCTCGAGGGCACCCGCAGCTCGGCTCAGCCCAGGGTTTAAGGCTCCACTGACCGGCTGATGTGGATTCAGAAAGCAACTGCTGTCAAGGGCACCCACGGTCTCCAGGGAGGCAGAAGAGCAGATGCCCAGACGCAGCGGTGATGGCACACAGGGATCTGGAAGAGCACGACCTGCCCTTCAGCTCCCCCGCCATCCCCACACCCGTATTCACTTCACCTGAGCAAGCCACAAACCTCAGTGTTTCCAACCTTCCCCAGCAACATCAAGGCACACACTGGAGAAAGTAGAAAGCTCAGCATCACTTACCTCTGCCTCTAAACCACTCCCCGCCAAAGAACCGCCTCGCTCTGACCAAAGCTGGTGTTATTTTGCTGACAGCCCAATTTCCCATAAACTGCAGCAAAAAAAAGGAGCTTCAGCAAAGCCAGGCAATCCCAGTTCTTGGGGGAAAACTGCCCCATTTCTATTGAAAGGCTACAGTTCCATTCACCTCGACTGTGTCAGCTCCTACTTAAATCTAGAATTGATCACATTTAATCTCTTACCTCCTGCTGTTTCACTTTTTCACCTTAAACAAGTGACAGGAGAGCAAGCAAAGACATCAGCGATCTCCTGGGCTGGCTGAGCAGCTCGGGCTAGCTCCAGGCACCCCCACCACAGCCTGCCAACAGCAAGGTGGGTGACAACTACCTCTCAGCACCCGTGGGGCTGACGTGCCTCCAGCTACATCTGAGATGCTCCCCCAGGTCTGAGCTGGGAATGGGACACTGGCGAGCTCACGCCGGCTCTTCCGCTGCACACTGGCACATTCCCTGAGCGTCAGCCCAAGTTAAGGCTCCTCTTTGAAAAGCTATTCAGTGGCAGGTCTCACAGAAGAGACAGAGCCTGCACTAACCTTGGCCACATTCCCACCCTCCCCATCTTCAAACGCCTTATGCAAAGTGCACTGGCAAAGTTCAAGGAGCCTAAAATCCCAGGCAGGGAGCCACTTCAGCAGCACGCCAAGATTTCCCCTACCTCGATGCTGGTACATCATCTCTCTCAACCATCATCTTCGCCAGCCTCTGACCACACTGAGAGCTTCAGGGGCAGCGAGCACAAAAGTCACTTCAACTTGCATTGAAACAGAAAGGCGTTTTAATGGTTTAATTGCGATCCTGTTTGGAAGACATCTGAACTGAGGGCACTCAACATCTTATCTCAGGAGGGCAATTCTCCCTTCCTTGTCCTTCTATCCTTCTGCCAACGCCTTCGCTATTGCAGAGCACTATTTGCAGTAACTAGCCAGGCAAGGAAAACAGTGGCCTGAAGCATTTGTTCCTTGACCTCAGCAGCTTCGCACACTCCCCAAAATCTCGCTGGCTGTTGATGTTATCAGCCCCAAATGTCGTGTGTCTCTCTGGGCACCTTTAATATCATCACCTAGCCAGGAAAGGCTGCAGCAGCTGCTGAGCCTGACTGCGGCTCCTCATGCTGTGCAACAAGCCTGTGTGTAGAGCAGCAAATTCAAGGTGATATAGCATCCCATACCCCCTGAGACAAGAGCAAAGTTTCCCTCTGAGGATGCTGGATCAATTCCCTCCCTCCACATACATCACATTTCTTTTTATGACACATATTTCAGCCCCATAGCATATTTCAGTATTAGCAGTTTGCTCTCCCCTCTCAAATCAGCCGGCTGCAGCCTTGCACTGTTAGCATCTCAGCTTTAAGGAAGATGATGGCAATGAAAAGGTAAAAACAATCCCTGAGTTTGAGCCGTGCTGAGCCACCACTGGAAGAGGCAGATCCCAGCTCCGCATTCCTCTGCTCCTTCCTCCAGGCTATGTCCACAGCCTGGATAAACAGGGCCGGGGCGCAGGGAGAGCCTCCAGACCCCTGTGCCCCGGCAGAAGCTGTGAGCCTGGGTGAGGAGAGATGCCTCAAACACAGCCACCTGACAGCAGCCCCTCCACGAGGGTTGGACACTCCCCTAATCCCACCACTGGCCGGATCAGGCAAGAGAAATGCTCCCCCAGAGAAGGGGGATGTTCGTGTTCACTGCAACTGCTTTGCCTCCACATCCAGCATGGAGGCAGGTGGCTGCAGCCCCAGGGGAACATGGCTTTCAGCACAGCAGGGACCTCCAGCTGCAGCTGCACGGATCCATGCAAGGCTCGGAGCACAAACCCGCCTCGCTGGCAGGTTACTAAGCCCGGCAGATCCACACCAAACCAGGAGCACAGGTCTCCAGGCGCTCACCCACCTAAAAGCCGGTTACCCGAGTTAGTGGAGGTCCTGCACTCTGCCACGGCGGCATGGCCAGTGCCCGCCTGCCCACGGTGCCATCCGTACACCCCATAAGGGTTACACAAGCAGGGCCCGCACCACGGGAGGCAGGGAGATCTCAGGAGCTCCTGCGAGAAGGCCTTCAAGGATGAAAGGGTAAAGAGATGACTCGGGAAAGCTCAGCGCCCAGGGCTGCTCTGGCAGCCTCTTCCCCAAGCCCAAACGTGCTCCCACCCACACCTCCAACAGACCCCTTGCACCAAAAAGAGTTCCACACGCCCGACTCCCTCCTGCTGCCCTTCAGAGCGACCTACAGCAGGATCTCCAGGTCACTGCTGCCAGCTTGTCCTATTTAACGGGTCCCCCCTCCTCTTGTCCCCACTGCAGAACGCTGTCACCTCCACTGTGGTCCCAACACACAAGGTCCCCCCGACCCACTCCCCCAACCTTACCTGCCTGTCCCCCTGCCCAGGGTCACCCTGTCCCCCAGGCACCCCTATGTGACAGCCAAGCCCCCCCACTCTGCCCCCCCAGCTTCCTCCCTGCCAGAGCTGGGCCAGGCCTGGCCCGAGCTCCCCTAAACCAGCCCCCATCTCCCCCCCTGATGCTACCAGGCCCTCACCAGCACCCCCACACTCCCAGTCAGGCCATGGCCGTACCCCAGTACGGAGCCCTCTCCCTCAGTACCCAATCCCTCCCCATTCCACCCCAAACTGGGCTAGCATCCCCCATCGGACTCCTCCACCCCGGCTCGGTATACCAGCCCCCCCCTCGACGGTACCAGTACCCTCCGAGCCCGGTACCGATTTCCCTCTCCTCCCCTGAATGAGGACATCCCCCCCCCTTCCCACTCACCCCTCAAACCGGACCAGTTCCCGCTGTCCCAGCGCCCCCCCACCCCCGGGACTGCCCTTCCCAGAGCCGGGGCCAGCGCCCCCCCCCCCCCCCCAAAACCGGGGGGCTGCTCCCCCCGAACCGGGCCAGCCCCCATCGGTCCCGGTACCTTCTTGGGGGCCTTGGTGACGGTGGCCATGAAGGAGTATTTCTCGGCGTCCTCCACCTCCTTGGCCTGCTTCACCTCCTCGCCGCCGGCGGGCTCCGGCACCGACATCCTGAGGAGGAGGAGGGAGGAGGCGGCGAGGCAGGCCGCGGCCGCCCGCGGTACCGGGCGGGGCGGGGCACGGCGATCAGGCGGAAGCGCTCCGGTTTGGGCTCGGTTCAGCCCGGTTACAGACCCGGCGGGGCCCGGTGCCGCCGGCTGGCAGCGCGCTGCGGCGGGGACTGCGGCCGCCGCGCTCGGCGCCAGGGGCGGCCCTACCGTGACGTCAGCGCGCGCTGACGTCAGCGCGCACCCACCGGGCAAGTGAGGCCGGATGGCGGCGCCGGGAGGAACGGGCGCGGCGCCGCGGCGCCCCCTGGCGGCGGTGAGGGGGGAACGTCACGGAGGGGGGCGGGGCGCTGGGGGGCGGTGCCTGGATGGGCGGGGTCTGAGGGGGGGAGGGGTCTGGGGGCGGGGCAAGGGAAACTAATCATGGAACAAACCCAAATTAAATCACAAAAGATAAAACAAAGGAACAGGGTTTTTCAGGAAAAAATATTTATGCTTATTCAAACAAATCGGGGAAAAAATAAAATAAATCAGTGAAAAAAAATTAAGGTAAATGGGGGGGGGAAGAAGAGAAATCGAGGGGGAAAAATGAGGAAAAAAATTAGTAATTCAAGGAAATGGAGAAATGAGGAGGAAAAATCAAATGACACGGGGTGGCTGCAGGAGCAGCACGCAGCCAGGCAGCCCCGCGGCAAGTGGTGGCCCACGGGAGTGGGGGCACGGGGGGAGCGGGGGCACGGGGGGCACGGGGTCAGTGGGTGCCCTTTGGACCCCACAGCCCGGCGGGGGAGGGGATGTGCAGGGCCTCATCCTGTCCCGCTCTCACCTCTGACCCCTGGTAGGCAGGAGGGAGAGGGAGCCCCAGGGGTCATAGCGGTGTGGGTGCCCAGCCCTGGGTGGGTGCTCAGCCCTGGGTGGGTGCACGACCAAGGTGGGTGCCTGGCCCCGAGTGGGTGCTAGCACCCACCAGCACAGCACCCCTCAGCTCAGTGCCAGGGCAGGGTCAGGTCCGTGACCTCCCCGGCCCTCGTTACCCATTAACGAGCTGAACGGGGCACCGAGGTCCCTGGGAATCACCTGCCTGCATCTCCAGCGCAGGTGGAGGGTGCTGAGCCCTGTTTGGGGGTACTGAGCCTGATCGGGGCTGCCTTCCTCCCCCCACTCCTCCTCCTCACCCTGCCCTCAGCCGCTGCGGTCCCCTGCCGTGGAGTCCACACCGGCGCCTCCATTTCAGGCAGGGACACCCTCACCCTGCCCACGGGGCCAGGGATGCCGAGGGGTCATATCCTGCACAGCTGCAGGGCTCAGGGCTGAGCACCCACTGGGGCACCCACCCAGGACCCTCGAGAGCACCCGCACCTCTCTGGCAGCATGCAAGGGCCGGGGTCTGAGGGTGCAGGTGTGGGTAGGGTGCAGGCACGGGTCCTCCTGACCCTGGCAATGGGTGTCCGTCTGTCCTGCCAGGCGTCACCCCACTCCCAGCCCCACAGATGGGTGCTCACCCACCCTGCCCGGGCATCACCCCCAGGTCTGTAGGGTGCCCGAAGAGGATCTGGGGACAGGCTTGTGCCTCTGTCCCAGGACAGGCAGGAAGGCAGCAGCCCTGCCCACGGGGCACCCTGACCCCATCCCTGTCCCCAAACCCCCACGGGCAACTGGGAGGGGGGGACTGGGGGGTGGTCCGAGCCCCCTTCGCCTTCCCAGTGGCATTCCCTTAAAACCCAAGCTGGGAAAACATCAGCATTCGGGTTAAAACCCCAAGGGGGGGTGGGGGGGGAGGTGTGCAGATAACATTCTTTAACCAAAATCACTGCGTCTGGCCACAAAACAGCCTCTGGCCACCAAAATCCTCCAGCAGCTCCTTGGCCAAAACCCTGTCCCGGACCCACTGGGCCCCAGGAACCGCGGCCCCGGGGCCCTTTCCGGGCGCCTCTGCCCCGTCAGCAGCTCTGCGGTGCCCGTGGTGACACTGGGGGAGCTTTCCCAGGGTGGGCAGAGCCCTCTCGGGGCGCTTTGGGGGGGTCTTGGGGTGTTTCGGGGGGGGTCTCAGGGCACTTGGGGGGATCTCAGGGCAGCAGGATAAGCCTGGGAGGTCCCAGCCCCTCTAATTCCGCAGACACCGGGGATGGGGGCGACCCCCCAGTTTAGGTGCTGGGGTGCCCAGGGAGGTGCTGGGCCAGGGTGGCCCCCACTCTGTGCCACCCCAATGCCTTCCCCTCCAAAATCACCTTTTTTCACCCCATTGAGGCAGCTTTTTAAGGCACAAACAGCCATTTTTTGCACCCCGGGAGGGGCCCTAGGGTGCCACCACCCTCAATGGCCCACTCAACCCTGCGAGGGGGAAATTCTTTTCCACCCTCCCTTACATGCGTGGAGGGATGGGGATATGGCTCCGTGTCCCCTCAGCTATGGGATCCCTGGCGTGGGGGGCTGAGAGCAAGTTTTGCCCCCCCCCCAAATTACAGGGGGCTGGGTGGGGGCAGGGAATCACCTCTCTGCTCCCAGTGGGGTTGGCAATAGGGTGGGGAAGAGGCCACGGGATGGGGACAGTGGAAGCTTGGCCCAGACCCCGGGGCAGTGAGACAGGTTTTCTCTTTTCACCTGCATTTTGCATGTTCCTTTATAGGTTTAGACAGCTCAAAGCAGCCCTGGGGGTCAGGGATGAGGGTTTGTGAGGTGTAAATTTGGAGGGGACAGGTATTGGTGCTCCTCACACCTCCCCCAGCAGCCAGGGACGCTCCCACCTCTGCTCCTCTGAGCTCTACCAAAGCATTAAGCCGCCATCACAGTCCTGCCATCATTCAGCTCCAGAGTTAACACCTTCTCCTGCGCACCCAGCTTCCACCTGGAGCTCCCTGCCAGGCAGGGGCTCGCTGCTGCCCCCCAGCACCCCCAAGCCTGGGCACCCTGCCCACCCATAAGAGCAGCCTCTGACCTTAAATACCCCCCCAAATCTGACCATAATGATTATGGCCTGAATCCGGCGGGATATATATAGGTCCCACTTCCCTGGGAAGGGGATGTGGACCTGGGAAACCCCCGGCTGGTGCTGGGGAGAGGAAGGGCTGGGCTGAGTCAGCTCTCCTCGAGGAATCCTGTTTGTCAGCAAACGCGGCAGCGCGCTCAGCCCCGACACCCGCAAAAGGCTCCCGGGTCCCATCCTGCCCTTCCCGTCCTCCCTGGGCAAGCGATGGGGGGGGGTGGGGGTGGGGGTGTTAACCCTGCACCCCCCATGGGCACGTCGGTAGGGGCTCAGGATGGCATTGAAGCCCCCTCATGCCCTGGGTACCCCCCCCCCCCGCCACCACCACCCCCGGGAGGTGCTGGATCTGTACAAGGGAAGCAGGATGAGGGGCTCCCCCATTCCTGGAAGGCAAGGGGAGCCGGGGGGGGGGGGGAAATGGGGCGGGGGGGGGGGTGGGAAGGAAATGCCTGTTTGAATGCTGCCTCTCCAAGTGAAGTGCTCGCAGGAAGCTTTTGCCCTGAGCAGCCTCAGATGTGTTTGCTTTAAACAGCTGCTTCCCAACCCTCTGCCCAGATTTTTTGGGGGGCCCCCGTTACCAGGAAGATGAGCCCGTGCCCGGAGCCCCAGCGGTGCCGGAGGGCTGCGGGTGGGCCGGGGGGGCAGGAAAGCCGGATCCGTCCCCCCCTGCCCTGGCGCCGGTGGCCGTGAACTCCCGCGTGCATCAACAGGAAAGCGGCACGGCCGGAGGGGAGCCTGACCCCAAACCCTCGCCCCCCACACCCAGACCCTCGCCCTGTCCCCAGGCAGGGGCTCCAGCACCTTTCCCTGGGTGTCCTGCCCCCCCCCCCCCCCCAAAAGGCAAAGCCCCCACCAGCTCCCCCACGCAGCCCTGGTGTGGGGTGCAAGGAGGAGGGAACACAGCCCCGAGTCCTGGAAGCATCCTGGAGCCGGGGGCGGGGGGGGCGGTGTCTACTACCCCCCCACACACCCCTTTCTGCATGTCCCAGGGCATGGGGGCAGCTCCAGCAGCACCCCCCTGCATCCCCCCAGTATTCAGCCTGCACTGGGCCCAGATCCCCTCTCCACCCCCACACCCCCCCAGCCTTCCCCTCACCCCCCTCCCCATAGCCCCCCCGCCAGCTCTCACACTTACACAGTGCTACAATCTCTGTTTATTAACAATATTAAATATACAAGCTGTTTTCTATTACTTTCTTTAAATAGACTTCTTTAAATGACTTTGTATAAAACATTCCATGGTATAAAAAAAAAAAAAAAAAAAAAAAAAAAAAAGAGGCAAAAAATCTGACACAGCTTAAAGGCAAGTTTTTTCCGCCAGGAAGGGGGCTAGCACAGTGTTGGCATCTCCTCCACGGTGCAAATCAGTGCCGAGCTGGTGGCTTACACCAGCAGCGAGTTTGGCCCCAGTCTCCCTGCTGTGGTCAGGGCTTTCTTCCTGATTTACACCAGTCCCTTGCACTCGAAACTCCTTCTGGCAGTCATAAATACACATATATAAAAAAAAAAAAAATTAATAGTAATGCTTTCTTTAAAAACAGTTTGGTTTGTCCACATTTTCTTCCATCATATAAAAATACTTCAAAACCCAAGAGCAGCGCGGGCCACGCTTCACATTTGGGGCCGGAGGGATGCTGTGGTGGGGCAGGATGCGGCCCAAGCCTGGGGTGCAGGGTATCTCTGGGGCTGGTGCATCCCAAACCGAGCTCCTCCCAAAGCCAGGGAGGGGGGGGCTGAGCCGAAAAGCCCCCCGGTACCCAGCTGGGGCATCTCCAGCTCTTACACCCACGTCGATTCAGTCCTTCCCTGGCCCTGTTTCCCTTCTCGAAAGCGCAGTCACAAAAGAAATCCAGTCGCAGGCGAGACCAGCTCGCAGCAATAACCCTGCGAGGGGGGAGGACAGGCCCCCTGTAAAATACTTCTGTGGGATAAAGACTTTCATCTGCTATATTAAAAATAAAACTGTAACGGCACGATGGCGAGCCGAGGCCAGCTCGGGCGCGGGGACCAGAGCCAGATCTCCGGCGGCAGGAGGATGGGGGCCGGGACGGTGCCAAGCAACACCCCCAAGCCCAGCCCCGCGTGGGGACACGGGCACGGGTGGGCTTTAAATATTCACAGTGTGAGGGTTTAAGTTGCAAGTCGGGGCCGGGGTCGGGCAGCCCAGGGGAGTCCCTGTGACCGACCCCCCCCAAGCATCCAGGACGCTCCAGATAAAGCCTCAGGAAGGGCAGGGTGAAGGGCGGGGGGGGGCTGTGGATGCTGCTCCGAACCCCACCGTGCTGCGGCGCGAGAAGAGCCGGGGACTTCGGGGAGCTGGTCCCCTCCATCTTCAGCCAGCGCTGGCCGCATCCAAGCGGGATCCATCATCCCACATCCAGCACCAGCATCTCCATTCTCCTGCTCCGCACCACGGTGTCACATCAGCCACCACCACCGGCCCAGCAAAGCCCTTCGGTGACAGCCTGATGCCTTCCAGCCCTTTGCTTCCCGGTGCCTGGGGGTCCCACCCGGGGCATATCCCCCCCATCCGTTTGTCCCTGCCAGGGAGTTTTTTTGGCAGTCTCGGGCCGCCAGCACGGGGCGAGGGAAGAGGGAGCGTCAGCATCATGGCAGGACCGTGGAGGGACCAGCGTGTGCCCACCCTCCTTCGCACAGCGAGGAGCATCCGGATCCATCCCCCGAGCAGCTTCACATCCTGCCTCGGGCCCTGGGGAAAGGAGGAGAAAGATGAGAGGAAGCCGAGGCTCTGCCGGGGAGGGTGGGGAGGGGGGGAGAAACACATAAAAACCACAGGGAAAAATACTATATGTATTAAGAAAGTGCTGGTAATGGATTAATGGGCTGCAAAACCGCATGCTGGCAGCGCTGGGGCGCAGACCTGCTCCTCTCCATGTCCTCCCACCCCATCCACCCCCTGCCAGCAGCCAAATCTCCCTGCTCATGGCTGAGGTCAGCGCCCGTGGGGACAGTTTGGGGACTCAACACTGTCCCCACCGGCTTGGACCGGAGCCCTGCGAGGTCCCATCCAGCCCCTGCTCACCTTAGAGGTCCTGAGTCTCCAGCTCTGGACATCCCCTCGCTCCCTGCAGTGCCCTGCAAGGGAAAACCGGGGGGTTTTTAGGGCAGGGTGGCCAGGGCAGGGGTCCCCAAAGCCCCCCCAGGCAGGATGGTATGACACCCACCTCCTCTCCGGCTCCTCGGGGTCGCAGTCTCCATCCTCCAGCGGCCTCTCCAGGACCTGCACGGAGGGAGGGGGAACAGGGAGATGAGCCCTGGGGAAGGGGAGCTCTCACCCCCAGCATAATGAAGGGGGAAAAAATCTCCCAAATAACATCCTCTCACCCTGCTCAGCACCACCACTTGCCCCCCCCATCTTGAAATGATGGGAAAGGTGAGGCTCAACCCACATAGACCAAGAGACAAGTGGGGAAACTGAGGCAGGAGAGGATGCTTGTGCCTGGGGAGGAGGCAACAGGGCAGGGTGGGGGCCTTACCCTGGATTTATACTTGTAGAAGAGCAGCCCTCCCATGGCCAGCAAGACAGCCACCACGCTGGCCACCGTGATGTATATCAGGGGCTCCTGGTGGCCCTCCCTGACGGCCGGCTCCTTCCTGCGCTGCTCTGCGCTCAGAACAAAGCCAGAGTCAAAGCTGGGCCCGGCCCCGCCGTCCTCGGGCTCCCGCAGCCGGCTCAGCCCCCAGCCTCGCGCCCTCGCCCCGTCTCCAGGGCCGCCCGGTGCTCGGCCCCGCATCTCCGGGGCCATCCTGGAGAAACGGAGCTGCGTGACGGGCTCGGACGCCTCGGCGGGACGGATCCTGGCTCCGCCGCCTGCCGAGCCGGCGCCGGGGGATGCTGCCGGCGTGGTGGTCCTGAGCCCGTTGGAATGATCCGGGAGGATGGAGGCTCCCTGCTTCTTGGTCAGATCCTGTGGTGGGTGGCCAGCCACCATTTCAGTGCCCCCCTGCACCAGCTCTCCATCCCCACGCAGGATGGAGACGTCCACCGCTGCCAGGCTAAGGGTCCCGGCCGGATCCAGGAGCGCTTCGGCACTGTCAGCTGGAGCTGTCTGCTGCATCGCAGGGAACGGCACCGACACCGTGTCACCTACCCCGGCACCCAGGACCTCCTCGGTCCCTGAGCCGCCGTCCGTGCTACTGGGGGGCTCAGACGGGGCGTCTAAGTCAGCGAGGGTGGCATGGAGGAGGCTGTAAGGGACCTGGGTGCTAGCAGGTGCCACCTCCTTGCTGGCATGGGTGGCAGTGGAGAGGGAGGGCTGGGTGGCAGAAGGGAGGGCAGGGGACAGGCAATTGCAGTCAGGATCTGTCCCCACACCTGAAAGAAGCAGAGAGAAGAGACGGCCGTGGGGTCACCAGCCTCCAAGAGGGGCACAGCCAGCAAATCTGAGGTTGGGGGCAGCGTCCCCGTCCCTCCCCGCGGCCCCGGGCAAGCGGGTCAAACAGTCCCCTGAACAAAAGGGAGAGCAAAGGTGAAGCAGGGAACAGGCAGGGAGCAGGCAGGGACAGACGTGGCAGCACAAAGATGACAAGCAGTGGGCAGGGTGAAGCAAACCCTGGGTCCCCTGAGCCGACGGCAGTGGGATATCCACGACTTGGCAGGAGCCGGACAGCCACGTTTAACATCCCCCGCGGCACAGGGACACGGCACAGCTCCGACACACGGACGACAGTGAGACATCTCCTCCACGGGCATGCAAACACACAGCACGGGCGCGCGCAAAAGCACGGGCGGCAACACACGGGGCTCTTCCACCCCGGTGGACAACGCTCTCCCCGAAGGCTTCGTCGGGGGAAACTGAGCCGCGGGGCCATTGAAGTGACATGGCCGAGGTCATGCAGCGTGTTGGTGGCAGAGGGGTCCCGGCGTCTCGATTTCTCCATGTTACGTTCAAACCGGGCGCTGCAGCTTTGAGACGGAGCCAAGCCTGATGCCTCCAGCTGGGCCAATGGAGAGGACTCCTTATTCCCCCTCAGCATCTCTCTCTGGCCTCGTTCCCAGCAGGATTCAGCCCAAATCCCACCTCCAGAGGGTGGCCAGCCTCTTCTCCCAACCCCAGCTCTCCCCAGACACAGACGCAGAGCTCGCCGACACACCACCAAGGCCACCCCGTGGGGATGGCCACTAGCTGAGCGACAGAGACGGGGACCAACGCAAACACATGCCGTGCCCACGGCGCCCACGTGTACCCACGGACGGGGACACGCGGCTGTCAAGCTGCTCCATGCAGGCGTGCCCAAGCCCCCCAGCCCGGCAAAGCCTCAGGATCTCACCTGGTGAGGACGTGGCCTTCCTGGGTCCCAAGCAGGTCCTGCGGTAGACCTGGCTGCAATCCTTCTCGAAGGTCTCCTGGTTCTGCAGCAGCTGGTTGATATCTTGGAAGAATTGCTTCACCAGCACCAGCATCTCGTAGGGGGAGGTGGTGAACTCCTCGAAGCACATCTGTGAGAGCTGGAGGAAGAGCCGGGCTCAGCATTGGCTCCGTGACCAGGCAGGGCACCCGGTGCCACTGCCATGGGGTACAACACAGCACCCAGGGCAGAGTTTGGCCCCCCCACAGCTCCCTGATGTCCATGAACTTCCCATCTCTGCTCCACTTCAAGGTCCTGCCCACACACCCACCCCAGGATGCTCTGGACACCCCATTTCACCCAAGGATGAAGACTCAGACCCACACCCCTGAAGATCAGGCACCCCACGAGCCAGGGGACACTGTACCTTTCTCTCCTCATCATCCTCCTCCCTGATGCAGGGGTCGACGTTCTCATCGATCCGGCTGTACATCCTGCGCACCATCTGCATCTTCTTGGCGTTGGACGAGTTCTCCTTGAACTCCGTTCGCTCCAGGATCTTGCCCAGCAGAGGAAAGGCAGCTTTCACGTAGCAGACGGAATCGTCCTGCGAGGACATAGACCCCCTCAGAAAGTGAGACTGGTTACTAGATGGGCAGAAGCAGCAGCACCCATCCCACTCTGCCTGGGGGAAACTGAGGCACGAAGCCACAAAATGCCTTTCTATGGTCCCACGAGCTGCCCAAGCTGGGAATCAACAGCCCCTTGGCCAGGCAGGATGGGTCCCTCCTGGGCTGCCTCCCGCCAAGGGGGACAGGAGAGGGGAGATTGAGAACCTGGGGACCCCCCTCTGGTTCACGAGCCAGCCCTGGTCCCTGTCCCCCTCTGTCCCCCAGTACCCAGCAAGGCGTCACTCACCAACTGCATCTTATTGATGAACTTGAAGGAGACCCTGCCCGGGTGCTGCATCTGGGTGTCAGCCTGGAAGGAGAGAGCAGGATGTCACCCCGCAGCCCCGGGGGGATAACAGCAGAGCTGATACGGGCACCCCAAGGGCATGAAGAGGTGGTTGAGCCCCCTGAATCCATGGGGCTGGGGGGATTCTGCTCCCACTCCTGCTTCATCCCACACCATCCTCCTCCTTCTCGCACAGACGCTTCCCTAAGGTCAAACCTCTGGCAGGGGTGAGCCCTGGATCCCTGACCCCACAGGGACATCATGCTCCCTAAACCAGGGACGCCCGCCTCCCCTGCCTGCTCCCACCCTGCCTCTCTTCCTCCTCCTCCTCCTCCTCCTCTTCCTCCCAGCCCCATGGCAGAGCCAAGCCCTGCTTGATTTTCCCAGGGTCTCCCCTGCACCGGTTGCTTCGCTAAAGCCAGGCTGCAAAAGAGCACCCTGCCATGAAGGAGGTGGCCATGACACCGAGGTCACATATCCCACCGCATCACACAATGCCGGGGTCCCGCAGCCCCATGCCACGACCCTTTCTGATGGGGGAGAAAACCCACCCCAAACAAGCCCCCTGCCTCCGGGCCGGCATCCCAGGCTGGGAGGGTGAGGGCTGCCAGAATTGCCGGCCGGCCGGCAATTCTGGCAGCCCTCACCCTCCCAGCCTGGGATGCCGGCCCGGAAACAATTGCTCCATTATCCCGCAGGGGCTGGAGCGAGGGCCCGCTCCTCCGCCAGCGGGAAGAGGAGAGGGCTGCAATCCCCGGCAGGGAAACCACAACTTCCATTCAAACCTGCCTCCGTCCCCTTCTTCCCCCTCGACGATGCACCCACTTTTTAATCCCTGGGGATTGCAGAGCAAAAGCTCCCCAGGGACACGGAGTGCTGGGACTGCAGGGACAGCTCGGGCAGAGGAAGCGGAGCTTGCACACACCATATCTGCCAGCTCCAGGCACTGTAGCTCAGTGCTTAAGGAGGAAGAGGTAAAGCGAGCCCGGACACAGCGGTTACCCGCTGCGAACAGGAGAGCTCGGTGCAAAGCAAGCGGGCGGCGAGGATTCGGAGGCACCGCTATTGCCTCTCGCCCGCAACACCCCATTCGCTGCAACGGCGGAATTTAATCTGCAACAACCGTGCAAATCCCGGCGTGCCCCCGATTCCCGTTTCTCCCCTGAACATCCGCGTGATTCCCCGCTCGGAGGTGAGCCAAGGGCCAGGGCGAGATACGGTCCCAGCAGCCGGGATGGGGCCAGGAGGTGCCGCCCTGTGGGGTGGGTGCCAGCACCCGGAGCTGCCCACAAGCCCCGCAGGATGCAGGCACCCATCGCCCCAGCCCGGCTGGCTCCAGCACCCAGCTAGCCAGGCCGGTGGCCCCCCTCACTGCTTGCCACCCACCCACAGCCCCATTGCCAGCCCAGCTTCCAGGCAAGCAGCTGGACTCAGGAATGCAGCCGGATTCCTCAGCTTAACCCCTGCGCAGCCGCCCAGAAAACACCACAGCCCAGCAGCACCGGTCCCCTTCTCTGCTTCCCCATCACCCCAGAACCCACCCAGCCCCACTCGTGCCCCATTCCCGGCCACGCTTCTGCCAGCTCTCGCTTCCCCTCTTCTTCCATATCTCCTGCCGGCCCTTTTCTGCAGCCACTCTTGCTAAAGGCAGGATGGCACGTCACCCCGCCGTGCCCGCTTCTCCCTCTCATGCCCATGGATGCTCAGCTCCTGGGTACCACCGCTTTGCTGGTAGAGTGGAAAATAAGCTGATTTGCTTATTTTCAGCTCTAAATAAGGGTGGATTTGTGCCTGTCCAGCCCCAAACAAGCCCCCACCCCACGGCAGAGCCCGGGGAGGGCACTCACCAACTCCTCCAGCTCGGCCAGGTGCTTCTCCGTGATGATCTGTTGGCAGTAACTGTTCTGCTCCGTCTCATGGATGCTGCAGACCAGGAGGAGGAAGAGGGACGACAGCAGGGTGCAACGGAGCAGGCACACCTGAGCATGGCAGAGCAAAGGCTTGGAGCAGGGCTTACACCCCCAACCCCAACCCCCCCCCCCGCGAGCCCCCTGCCCTTCCCCACCACCCCCCAGTGAGGCCACCTTTGTGGTGGACAGGGCTTGACCACAGTCCAGCTGGATAACCCCCCCACTATGGTCTTCCAACCTCCACACCCATCCCCATCCCGTTATTTTTAGGAGTGCCAGGTCAGCGAGGAATTTCCCAGTGCCCGGTGCGGGGGCTGCATGGCCAGGGCCATGGACACGGCTCTTGGCCACCTCCACATCCCCCATCCAGCCCTTGTCCCCTCTCCCACACCATTTCTCCGTCTCTCCTGCAAATCTTCTCCTCCACCCCGGCTCCAGGGAACCATCTGACGCACTGACCCACCCATCCCCAAAAATCCTCTTCCCACCCTTCGAACCCCCCCAGCCTCCAGTGCCTGCACCCGCCGGGCTCTTTCCATGCAGCAGCTCTGGCGTCGCCCCAAATTCCCCTCCCGACCCCCCCGCAAAGAAGTGGGGAGGCCCCAAACCGTGGCGGGACCCCGGTGGGCAACGGGGCTTGTTGCATGGCCAAGCCCCCCCCCCCCCCCCCGAGGTGGGGATGGAGCAGATGCCTGGGGTGGGGACGTGTGCGTGTGTGTGTGTGTGTCCCCCCTTAGTGCACCGGCACCGAGAGGGTGCCTCGGTGATGGTGGGGGGGCGGAATTTCCCTTGGAGGTTGTCCAGAAATCCTCCCCTCTTGTGAAATTGCAAGATGCCGCCCGGGCCACCACCGAGACACGGCCACGGCTGGCCGGAGCCTCACCCCACCGGGGACGGAACGGGGCTGAAGCCGGAGCCTCTCCCCGCCGGGTCCGGGGTGGGGTGGGGGGGGTGGGATGGAGCCGAGAACCGAGGAGGGAATGGGGCTTCACCCCGCGGGTGCGGGCGCTGGGCCGGGGCTGGAGCATCACCCCGCCGGGACCCCCGCAGAGGGGATCTGCCACGTCCCGTCCCCCCCGCCCCGGTGCGACCGGGAGAAGTGGGGCTGCCGGCGCGGCGGGGGCGGCTCCCCCCGGGGCCCCCGCGCAGGTGGCAGCGGGGGGAAGGGTGGGGGGGGGGGTCCGTGGGAGAGCGGGAGGGGCCGCCGTACCTTGGCTCCGAGGCGGGGCATGGGGGCTGCCGTGGGGCCGGGGCTGCCGTGGGGCCGGGCGGTGCGGGCGAGGCGGCGGCGGGGCCGAGCGGGGCCGGGCTGAGCCGCCGCCGCCGCCGCGCTCCCCTTTATAGCGCCGCGGCAGCATGTGGTTTATGAGAAAGGGCTGGCGGGCGGCCAGCGATCACGGCTCGGCTCGGCCCCGCTCGGCCCGGCCCCAGCACGGCCGCGCTCGGATCGGATCGGATCGGATCGGATCGGATCAAGCCCAGCCCGGCCGGGCTCGGCTCGGATCGGATCGGATCGGATCAAGCCCAGCATGGCCGGGCTCGGATCGGATCGGATCAGCCCCAGCCCGGCTCGGATCGGATCGGATCGGATCGGATCGGATCAAGCCCAGCATGGCCGGGCTCGGATCGGATCAGCCCCAGCCCGGCTCGGCTCGGATCGGATCAGATCGGATCGGATCAACCCCAGCCTGGCTCGGATCGGATCAACCCCAGCCCGGCTGGGCCCGGATCGGATCAGCTCAGATCAGATCAACCCCAGCCCGGCTGGGCTCGGATCGGATCGGATCGGATCAGCCCCAGCCCGGCTCGGATCGGATCAGATCGGATCGGATCAACCCCAGCCTGGCTCGGCTCAGATCGGATCAACCCCAGCCCGGCTGGGCTCGGATCGGATCAGATCGGCTCAGCCCCAGCCCGGCTCGGCTCGGCTCGGCTCGGCCCCAGTCCAGCCGGGCTCAGATCGGCCCCAGCTCGGCTCAGCTTCGCTCGGCCCGGCCCCAGCCCGGCTCGGCTCGGCTCAGCCCCAGCTCAGTTGGGGACACTCACCACACTGGCCGCTACATGTGCACCCACACACACACACACCCCCCGCGCCATCCATGCACACACACACACGCATGCACAGCCCTGGGGCACGCACGCTTGCATGTCCGTGTGTGCCCCCGGGCACAGGCACACATACACGCGCATACGTGTACATAAGTGCACAGGCCAGGGACGGACACACAACCCTCTACGAGCATGCACACCCCTTGGAACACATATGTGCATGCACCGCACCCGGGCATACACACATGCACACACACATGTGCTGCTGTATGTGCAGCACTGGGGCTTGCACACGTGTATGGTCACCCCTGAGCACTTGTACCCATGCACACACTCAGCACACGTGCACACACACGTGCCCTGGGGCTTGCACACGTGTATATGCGTGCTCACTTCTGGGCACGGCTGCCCATGCGCACACGCAGAGCACACACACGGACATACGTGACACCACATCCGCCTGCATGTGCAGACCCCACACCTGCGTGCACAGACATGCAGGCACACCCACGTGAGCACGCGCATGCACGTGGGCACGCACACCAGCCGCCTGCACGCTGCACGTGTGCGCACAACCACACACCCCATGCGCACACACGCCTAAACTACGCGCGCACACGCTCGCACACGCACTTGCACGGCCGTGCAGCTGTGCGCGCACACCCATGTTCCACGCACCCAGGGTTCCGTGGTTCTGTTTGCACGCCAACCGCAGACACACGCCCGCCCCCTGAGCTGAGCACCCGCAATCCCCACGGGCAGCACGCACGCCGTTCCCACACCGACACACACCCTAGCGCATCCGCCGTGCCGACGCGCAGCCCCGCTGCGGCTTTGTGCCTTGCTGCTGCTCCACGCCTGAAGTTTTCCCTGCAGAAAACCCTGCGTTTGACAACCTTCCCCTCGCAGCACGTGCCCGCTTGCTCCCCAAAAAACGCCGCCGTCTGCAGCCCAAACCCCGTCGAGAGGTATTTGTGCCGTGCACAGGGTTGCAGGTGATTCGGGACCGGGGTGCCCTCGCCACAGCGGGGCGCAGGGCCTGTGGGTGCAGTGGGTGCTGGGGAGCAGCAGCGGAGGGGGAATTTGGGGTGTGAGCAGGGAGGGATGGAGGTGTCAGGGACAAGAGGCTGGGGAGAGGCCCCACGGTGCTCCTGCAGCGGCTGAGCCCGGCTCCCACGGCTGCTTTTCCTATTGCCGGTGCCGGGCGGGCGCAGAGAGGTGTGAACGGATCCGTGCACACCGACAGACCCGTGTGTGCAGGGATGGATCTGCTCGCGTGGGTGTGCACGGACAGATCCCTTTGCACGGGTGGATCCACGTGTGCACGGATAGATCCGTGCGTGCACAGGCAGATCTGTCTGCATGAGCATGTACGGCGGGCCCCATGAGCACAGGGGTGCACGAACAGATCCAGCTGGAGACGGACCTGAGGACAAAATCCACCGGCACTGAAGCTCCGGGAATGCAGAAAGCCCCATCCTCTGCTTTGGGGATTTTCCTGCTTGCCGCCTGTTTGTTTGCAGGCAGCTGCTATACAGTTAGTTGCCATGAGGTGAACTGCGGCCTTGCAAAGTGTTCGTCCTTGCAACAGGGAAGCAGAAAGGAAAACACTCTCCAAACACGACTGGGTGCGAGTGGCGACCCCGGGCTGCGGCTGTGACGAGGGTACAATGACAACAGGGCCGTGTGTCGGTGACAGCCACCACATCCGAGCTTCGAGGAAGAAGCGGTATCTGCTCCCCGGGGCCGGAAACACTGACGGGGTTTCAGAAGCTGCTGAGGGTTTTTCTTGGAGCTGAGATAACCCCAAGGATCGGGGACCCGGCAGAGGAACAACGGGGATTTGGGGTTGGGGAAGAGCTCTGGGCCATGCAGAGATGGGGACAGCAGTGACAGCCCCACAACGGCGTTAAATCTGCAGCGGTTTATGGCGCCACGTGTGTCCTTATCACCCACGGGTGGCCCTTAGCAACTGCACACAGACAAACATCGATGCCAAGGATGATAGGGACGGGGAGGAGGAAGGAGGCTGCGGTTAAAAATGAGCCGTACTCACAAAATAACCCTCCTTCTCCTGCCAAAGGTCGAGAGATTATCTTCATTTTCTGCTATGAGTTGTTCTGGCAGCCTCAGCAGCACCCGGCACTGGGAGTGGGCACCCAAGGGACACAGCTGGGTGACGGCAGCCCCGGGGGGTGACTCGTGGGGACCCCGTGCCAGCGCGTGAGGCCCTTTTACACCGGCTGAGGACCACATTCCTTCTTATCTCCTGCATACTCATTCCCCCCCTCCTCCTTTTAAGTGACCAGAAAAGTGTCACATCCCTGAGTCATGGGACAAGCGAGAGCGGGCAGGGAGCTGGGGGACAGAGGGACAAAGGGACGGCACTGGGCTCGGGTTAATAATCCACCCCGGGGCTGGGAGCAGCAGCCGCCTCTTTTTTTTTTTTGTCAGGGAAGTGGCTTCTGCCCCTCCTCCCCTTCCAAACCTGCCGAAATCCCTGAGTCACGGGGCAGAAATAGAGATGACATCAAGAGCAGCGCTGGGTGACAGCGGTGGCAGCACCCCCCGTGCCCACGCCACAGCCAGCAAAATTCAGGGAGGCAAAATCTGCAGGGGGGGACAACAGCTGGCTGTCCCTTTCCCAGTTTCAAACTGGGACCAGTGGCACTGCCTGGGGGCTGCTGTCCCCATCTCCCCCGCGGCCACCTCCAAGGTCTGAAGCTGTCACCCAGGGGGGAAAGGCAGGATGAGGCCGTGGTGGGTCTTGAGCATCCCGGGGGGCTCCCCATGTCTGCCGGCCCACGGCACAGGGGGATTCAGGATGTTCCTGGCTCCAAAGCGTCTGGACCAGACACTGGTACCATCCCACTTGCAACCGCCCTGTCTGAGGTTAGAGCATCCCTAGACCTCGACCTTCTGCTCAGGGAGGTTTGGGGACGCTGCTCGGGCAGCTTCAGCTCCAGCAATTCCCCCTCTTCCCATCCCCAAGGGGAGCAGGAGCACACCCCGACCCAAAGCTACATTTGGGGAAGGCCTTTTTGGCCCAGCGAGCACCAAGGAGGGGATAAAACCTGCAACACATCCAAAGTCCACCCTGGCTGTGTCGGGGGACGAGCTGCGGGCTGCAAATGGCCTCTGTGGAGAAAGTTATTTCCAGCAAGAAAGTGCTGCAAGCTCTTAATCAGTTCCTTCCCTGCTGATTCACCGCGGGTCCCCGACGCTCTCCCCACGGCTGGTGGATGAGTCTCCCGGGCACTGCAGCAGGGCCAGGACCATGGCCCCCCCCACCCCCCCCCCCAGCACAACCCGGGCTGCAGCGGTGTGTGCCCAGGCTGGAAATCCCCGTGGGAAGGTCCCAAACCGGTTCCTTGAGGAGCGGAGGAATGCGGGTGGCGGGCGCTCCCCCCGCCCCACTGCCAGCGGTGGGGACTCGGGATGTCATGAGCAGGCAGCAGGAGGAGGCTGAAGCCTTCATCCCACAGCGAGCCCCCCCAGTTCCTCCCTTCCATTTCTCCCCTCCTGCTTTCACCCCTACACCCCTCCCATGCCGCCTGCTCCAGACCGGGATCCTCTGTCCTGCTCTGGATCCGCTCACCCAGCCCCGATCACCCCCATGCTCGGGGTCCCCTGGCAGCAGCCCCCTCCCCGTGGGGTGGGCACCCCAGGGAAGGGAGCGCTGGCCGGATCCAGGCACAGGGGAGTCGGTGGCTGTCAGCCGGCCAGGCTGGGAGCGAGGGAACTGCAGGGTCAGGCTGCGTCCGGCGCCTGTGGAGAAAGTCCCTTTTTAGAGTTATCATAACCCAGGATCCAGCCGTCCTCGACCGCGGGGGCTCCTGGGGGACCTGCAACCCCCCACAGTGCGCGCTGGGGGGTCCCTGGGCAGGGATAAAGCTCAGCCCCTTGGCTCGGGGAGGGGTCGCCCATGCCAGGGGTGCATGACAGGCAGCGAGGGGGGACAGAGGATGGGTTCTGGCCCCACATGGGTCACCGGCGTGTCCCCAGCCCTCGTGGCTGGAGCTGAGTCATGCCAAGGCTCCGGCTCCGCTCCTCCCTCCGCTGAGGAATGTGGCCAGAGCCCAAGCCAAAAGCCTTCCTGGGCCGCTGCCCGCCAGCACCCACCGAGGCTTGGGGGGGGGGGGGGGGGGAAAGGGGGGGCAGGAGGTGCCACCAGGAGCCCCTCGGCCGCTGTGGTTTTGGGGTGGTTTTGGGGTGGCAGCAGGAGGCTGCCCACCGCACGGCATCCCCATGTGCCCACGCTCTGGGGGGGGCTGTACCCGTGGGTGCCCAAAGCTCCTCAGAACCCCCAGCATACCCTGAACCAGGGTGCTGGGGGGCGGGGGGTGTTTCACAGCCCCCAGTGTGCCCCATCCCCCTGCTCAGCCCCACCCAGCGAGCACCCACCGCCTCGGCATCACTCACTGCTTGTGGCACAGTGCTGCGTGGGTGCAACCCTGGCACCCTCCGGCTCAGCCCGGCTGGAGCCAAGCGGGTGCTGACCCACGGGCAGGGGGCAGGGGGGGGGTCCGGGGGCCGCGCCGGGAGCAGCTGGGTGCAGGTGGGGGCGGGCGGCCGAACGGCGGCGGGGGGGAGCGTGGCTCGATGCCAGGACCGGGGACAGGATGGGCAAAGGGCTTGGGAGCGCTCCAGGGAAGCCTGGCCTCGGCGCCGCGGTGGGGGGAGACCGGCGGCACCCGCCCCGGGAGGGCTGGGGGGTCCCTGGTTGTCACCGGGGTCAGGCATGAGCTCCGACCAAACCCTCGCCGGGACGCCACGGCCCTCGGGCTGCCGTGGAGGATGAAGCCAGCACCATCCCTGACCTCGGCACGTGTCCCGCTGCCTAAATCCTGCCCTTTGCTCCCCAAATTGGGCATCTGCACCCCACAGAGCTCTGGCCTCGGGCCGACAGGGCAGCACCCCTGTGCCACCCTCACACGTGGGGCTGGAGGGGGTGTTTTGAGCCACTGACCCCGAGCGATGGAGATGCTGCTGGGGCATCGCGGGGAGGGTCCGGAGCCGTCCCGCACGGGAACAGAGGAGCCGTTTGTCCTTCCCGCAAGGGCTGGTTGTTTATCTGCAGCCGGAGCTGTTTACATCAGCGACTGGCCCCGATCTCCACCACGGACACACACACGCGAGGCCCCGTCCCCGGCTGCACCCTCGGGTCCCCAGGTGCCGCCGGGGCTTTGCCGGGGAAGGAGGGGGAGAGGGGACAATTCGGGGTGTGCGAGAGCCCTGGCGAGGGCTGAGTCATGGCCTCATCCTGCTCCACACCCAGCAGCCGTCCTGCCCCGCCGCCGGCAGCCGCTCTCCCCCGCACGGGATCCATCCCCAGGAGCTGCTGAGCCCCTGCCTGCGTCCATCCCCCAGCCCCAAGGGGCATCCCTACCAGCCCGAGTGACACCCTGGGGGACACAGACTGGTCGCAGGGTGCAGCGGGGCTCAACCCCCATCATCTTCCTCGCTGCAGATGGAGGGGTGGAGGGAGACTGAGACAAGAGCCTATGGGGCCAGCTGGAGGGATGGACGGGCAGGGGGCTGGACAGACAGACAGACCATCACCCACCAGAGCCCCTGCAGCATGCAGAACCCCGTCATTTTACTGCCTGACTCCAGCCCTAATCCCCGAGGGGCATCTGGGGGCCAACGGGTCCCCGAGAGGGACACAGCCCCGGGGAGAGCCCCGCGCCCGGGGGGGAACACGAAGGGCCCTGCTTGCTGGGGAAGGAGCCCTCGCCTCCCGAAAGGAAGCGGCTCCTGCCAGGAATTCGAGGCATTACTCAGCTCGGCGGCCGCGGATCAGCTGTTTGCCTGCGCAGAGCCTGTTTTTCATTAGCAGCAGAGGTTTTAGCACCCTAAAACTGCCTCCTCCCTCCTGCCCGTGGCTCCGGGACGGCCTCCGAGAGCCCGAGCCCTACCTAGGGGGGACGGGATGCCGACAGCAGGTCGAGGGAGGCCGGCGGCGGTTTAGCCCCGATGAGCCTTGGCCGTGAGAGCTCCCCGTGGCTCCACGCCTGGATCCGGCCCTTTCCCATCGCAGGGCTGCATTTCAGGCAGCTCTTTGGAGGGATCGTGGTGCTGAGGGGGAGCTGCCGGTGCCGGCTGTGCCGACGCCGCAGCACCTGCATGCTGAAAAGCCCAGCTGTGCCGCCAGCCCGGTGCCCTGGCTGGGGGCCGAGTGGTTCATCTGGGGCTGAAAATAGGAGATTTGGACCCACTGCAATGGCTGGTGGGGGTGAAGGTGGCGATAAGGGGGTGAAGAGGAGTTTGGGGATGTTGCAAAAAGCTCTCCAGCCTCGCACTTCTCCAGCCAAACTCTGTGCTTGGGAAGGGTCTGGAATCCACTTGGGTTTATTAAAAGCATCTTTTGGGCTCTGGGAAATCGAATAAATGCATTACAAACACTGACTCTGACCCCCCCCCCCCCTGCTTCCAGGCAGCCCCAGTCCAGCATCGCAAGAGGGGACACGGCAGGACCGAGCATCGTGCCGGCATCTCTCGGTGAAAAGCCTCCGGCCGGCGAGTGCAGCCCGCTCCCGCCGCTCCCACGCTCCCCGGCCAACGCCGATGCTAAATCCGGCCTTTCCCATCTCCCTCGCAGCTGGACGAGGCGCTTCTGCCTCCATCCCGGCAGCCTCAGCTTCCCTCCCAGGGGACATTTCCCATCCTGACACCTTCACCCTTTTCCCCATCCTCTTCCCCCCATCCATTGCATCCTCCATTCCCCACCCAGGAGCGGAGCCGAGCAGCCCCCAGCAATGTGGTGAACTGGCTCCAGCTGTTCACACGCGGTTGGAGACTCCGATTTTGATGCGTTTGCTGCTTTTTCCAAGAAAACTAACGGTCCTTTCAGCAGGTGAACTGTTTCCCTGCTCAGCCAGGGAGCAAATGCCCCGTCCTGATGTAGGGAGCATCGGCCATGCTGCGAATGCAAGGGGAGGGCTGAGCAGAGCCGGAAAGTGGGGTGCTCATGCAGGCATGCAGCAAAGCTGATCAAAAATAGGGTTCCACAGCAATTTTGGGGGGACTGCGGCTCATGCTTAGAGGAGGAGGCAATGCTGCAGAGCAGCCCGGATCGCTCTCCTCCCGGCCGATAGCACTACGTGTGCCCGGCTGCCGGGTCGTGCACCTACGCCAAGAGCATTGTATCATCCCCGGGACAGCACAAACAACCTTCAGCCGCCACCAGAAAAACACAGGCTGATGCATCTTGGCATGTGCTGCTGCGCCTCCGCCCATCCTCCCGCCCGGCAGCCCTCCGGCCCACGGGGCCACCGGCAAAAACGGCCCCACGGCCCCTTCGAAACCCCGTGGAGCAACACGCTGTCGCAACGGGGTGGGCGGAAACAGTCCCCAGTGAGGCCAAAGAGCTCAAAACCGCGATAGGGAACCTGCAAGGGCACTTGTGGCCCTAGAGAGGGGGTGATGCTTGATGGGGGGGGGTCCCCGCCCGGACCCTGAGTTTGTATCATCTTCCATGTCCTTGCATGGAGAGGATGCAGGATAGGAGCCAGGATGCTGAGTGCCTCCAAGTCATGGAGAGAATCGGCAGCCCCCAGCATGATTCTTCCCACCCCAAGCAATGGGATGGACCAAGAATCCCTAAAGATCTTGGAAAAGCTTAAATTTAGGGGCTGAGATGAGCCAGGCAAGTCTCAGCTCAACAAGGAGACCCAGGCGGGAGTCGTGGCCCCTCCATCCCCAAACCTGCTCCCGGCCACGGGGAAGGGGCTCCAGGCCTCTCGCCCTGCCCGGCGATGCCACGGGGCCAGTCTGCTGCTGCCACCCCCCCCCCGCTGGCACTTGTAATTAAGTATAATCCATCGGAATTTCATCCCGCAGCCACTGCTGTTGCTTCTGGAGGCCGGTGTGGTCTGCTTTCAGCCGTGCTTCAACTCCAAGCAACCGCGGGAGTTTTCCATCCTCTTTTGATTAGCGTGCGGTTCCCGCCCCAGAGCCCTCAGCCAGTTTGCTCCGAGCAGGGCCGGCAGCCCCACGCTCGGCCAGGGACCTCGGCCATGATGTCCCCAAGGGTCCCCAAGCATCCCTGATCTGTTCAAATTCATGATGACCCCTCGGCATGGCTGTGTCATCGGCCGGGGACAGAGCTCGGCTCCCGGCGGGGAGGGTGGTGGCACGGCGATGGGGACCTGCCTCCTGCCGGCAAGCGATCCTGCTTCCCAGAAAACAATCCCAGGACGGGAATCGGCAGCTGATCAAAGGGGACCTGCCCCACGTCCTCCCAAGCCAAGGGCTGTATGGCCAAACTGGAGGCTGCGCCGGGCTCTTATGCGGAGCCAAAATACCAGGGCTTTGCTCAGCCTGGTTTTGGTGGCACTGCTCCATAGCCCAGGGACTGTCCCCAAGGGTGGGGGAGCCCATGGGTGCCCCTGCCAGCCCTCCTCGGGGAGCATCTGGTTTCAGAAAGGACGCTGTCACCCTCCCCATGCTCCCCGACGAGTGAGATAAACCCCTCCAGGAGCCACTGGGTCTCAGTTCCTGGCCACCTAACAGGTCCCTTCTGCTGTCCCCATGTCCCCAAGCCCTCCCCGGGCCCCATCTCTGCTCATGGTGCTGCAGCAGCAGTGGCTCAGCCACATCTGGGGCTGATTTTCCGTGCAAAGCCACATTTGCTTCTGGGATGCAGAAGCCGCTCTGGGAAAGCCTGCGGGAGCGAAGGAAACAGCCCGAGGGCTGGCTCAGGATGTGGTCGCTTGACCAGGAGGAAAGTGGAGCTGGAGGGGCAGGGGGGGAGCGCTGCTGGAGGGGGGCAGAGGCAGGAGAAACCTCCCCCCCCGCCGCTCACCCAGACCCCGCCAAGAACAGTCTCGCCGTGGCCCTGGGGACGCGATTACGCCGAGCTGGAAGCACGTCCTGCCGTGAGCCCAGGCGCTCCATGACCTCACCACCACGTGCCTTCGATGAGGAAGGAAAAGAAGAAACTTATCTTTTCTTTAAGAATAACCTTTGCCTGAGCTTTTCCTGGGGGTGAGAGTGTGACCTACGGCCAGCACCACTCACCCTTTACACGACAGCGAGCATCACCCCGGAGTGACGACGAAGCCTCCCAGCCCACACACTGCCCTGGCTCTGGCTTCGGCTGCGGGCATCGATATGGGAACATCGCTCCTGGCCGTGCCAGAGCTGAGATCCACCTCCCCAAACCCACCTCTGCCCTGTCTCAAGGGCACAACCCCCCTCTCAGGGCCACCCCAGGCAATGGGTGGGGTCATCACCGTGCACCTATGGGTGCTGCATCCCCCCCTCTCACCATTACACATCCTTGATGCGTGTAGAGGCAAGCTGGAGCGGCTTTGTAATGCAGCAGCCGGCGTTGGGCAACGAGGCCAGGGGAAGTTGTGCCCGGGCTAATAAACACATCGAAACCGTTTGTGGTTTCTGCGTGGGTCGCATCCTCCCTCTCCCACCTCCATGGTGATGGCCCCCAGGGCTTGGCTCGTGGAGGGCAGAACCGTCGGCTGAATCTCCAGCCCAGGGCTTATACTGGAGCCACCAGCAGATGCAGGAAGGGAAATGCCAATTAAAAAGAAGGAAAAATATTAATTCCTCCCGGCGAGAGTGGCACAACGCTGGGATGGAGCCCAGCTCCATCCCCAGGGATGCCAAAATTACACCTGACCACAGCAGGGACCTGGATGGGATTCAGAGCCTGGACACCTCGGTTACCCTGAGCTGATGGAAATACTGCGGAAAAGCAGGACATGAGCTGGGATCAACTTCCTGGGAAAAACCCAAACCACTCAGAGCTGCTTATTCCTTCTGCCCAGCGCCAGGTCTCTTGGCTGAGAGGTCTCGGGGTGGTTTGGCTTCACTTCAGCCCTTCCCCTCGCAGATGAGGCTCAATGTCACTGCAAGGTACCTGACCCCAAAAGCATCAGCTTTGCTTCAGAGTGGGGAGAAAAAGAGTCAAATCCCAGGTAAGCAGCTGGAGCCGCTGCTGCTCCGTGACCCCCAGCGTGGGAAAATGAAACTGGAACCGCTCATGGGCTGAGATCCTTTCTATTTGAGGGGGAAGGTTGAGAGCAAGGGGACCTGAGCTGCACATGGGGTGCTTCCCTTCACCCCCAGCCCCTGTTCTGGGGGATCTCACTTCACCCAAATCCCCCCTATTTTAGGGCAGAAGACTTTGGCTGCAGGATCCTGCAGATTTAAGAAGAAATAAAGCTTAATCCCAACCTGTGAGGGTGCAAATGGCCACTGGCTCTTCTGTGTACAGCACCTGGCATTGAGAGCGAGCGGGACCTGAACCTCTATTGCAACAGAGAGAAAATGGGTTGGGGTTGGGGTTGGGATTGAGATTGAGATGAGGGGCCAACAGCCTGCCTCCATCTATCCAAAACCCTTTTACAGAGCCCAGGAGGCAAATTTATCCTCCTTGGTATCAGGACCAACAGTCGGCAGCTGGTTTCTCTCAGCTCCCAGGGCTCACCTGGCCCAGGGCAGCCGTGCAGGATGCGGCCAAGCATCAGCCAAGTGGGGTTTTTTTCACCTTGGAAAGGGAAAAGTGGCTCTGGGTTTGCTGCAGGGCGGAGCAAGGGGATTTTCTGGGCCGGATGCTTCGTGTGCTGGAATCACAGATCACCCCCCCAACACCCCCACTTTGGGGCTGTTTTCCCCCTCCCCAATCTTCACACATTCCAGCTGGGCTCAGCTGCTGTCATGCCTGGCTGGTGGAGGGACAAGGGACCTGCCAGGGGACAAAGGACCTTCCCACCACCGGCCCCCCATCAAAACCACTCCAGGGAGGAAAAGCACTGGGCACCCTCGTCTCCAGGGCACCCTCATTAATGGGGACCCCACATCTTCAGGACACCCTTATTAATGGGGCAGACACGTTAATGGGGGACTGTCACCTCTGGGGTGCCCTCATCTCCAAGATGCCCCTTATTAATGGGGCACCCTTGTCTCTGGGGCACCCTCATCCCCAGAGCATCCTTGCTTTCATGGCACCCATAGTAACGGGGCACCCACATTAATAGGGCACCATCATCTCTGGGACACCCTCATCTCAAGGGCACCCTCATTTCAGGGCAGCAGCATCTCTGGGGCACCAGTATTAACTGGGCACCCTCATTAACTGACACCCTGCTCTCCAGGGCACCCACCCCTTCCACTCCCACCCATGCCTTGTTTCAGCAGCCCCACGGGTGCTGCATCCTCAGAGAGCATCCCAAGGGTACCGGGGCTGGGTACCTCCAGGGGCTCAGGAGCATCCATCGCCTCTCTGCCCCCACAGCGCGTGAGCAGCTCCAGGCCTGGCTCGTGCTTGCAGAGCCGGAAACCAGCTGTGGTTTGGAAAAAAAGAGGAAAATTTGAGTTTTCCTCCTCCATAGGAATGAGACTGGGGGAAGAAGTGGCTCTGTGTCCTGGGCGGCTCTGGGGAGCCGCTGCTTTACTTTCCTTCCTGTATATTTGAGAAGAGATTTTATTTAGCTGATATAAATGATATTTGTGACACTTTTTATTCTGGTTTCCTCCCGGCAACAGTCCGAGATGAGTCAGAAATTCAAAATAAAGAAAAATAAATTTAAAAATAAAGGGAAGCAAAGGCGAAACGCCCACCCCGCTTGTAAATAATAACGGTGCATCTTGTACTGCAGCTGCTGGATGGAGCTGCAGAGGCTGGAGCCAGCGCAGGCACCCCAAGTGCTGAGTGGTCTCCTGGGCCAGATCCTGCAGGATTTTGGGGTGCTGGCATCACTGGCTCAAGGCCAGGTTATGCTGGGATGCATTCCCTGCTCCATGCCCCTGAAGCTGCTGCATCAGGCATCGAGCATCGCTCCTCAGGCGGAAGAACCCCGTGCCGACCTTCAGCGCCGCTGAGCTGAGCAGCGTTTTGGCAGGGTGATGGGCTTACTCAGGCTGGAAGGGAGCCGGCCCTTCCCAAGAACAGGGGAGGAGATTTAACCCCTCCGGCCTCCTCCATCTCGCCTCGCTGTGTCCATCCCACAGCGCTGGCTGGGGACTGGAGGTGACACCAGCATCCCCCCACCCCACCCCAGTGCAATGCAACCAGCTGCTTTCCCCGCCCTGAAAATGTGGGGCCGGGCGGGTGGTCCACGCAGGCATTTGGAAATAGCCAGCATGGTTTGGCCAGACACACTGCCCGGCGCTGCCGTGGTGCTTCTCGTCCTCACCACGGCCGCAAATCCCCACTGTCCCTCCAAAGGGTTTTGCCAAATATGACCCCAAAGCAGCAGCGGGGACGGGGTGGCTGCAGACCCCTCCCCAGTGCCTCCCCCACGCCTGGTTCCTGTGCCAGCATCTGGGGAGCGCCGCTTGCCAGCTCTTAATTAACGAAAGTTATCAAAACACCTTCTGGTTTGAGTGGTGCTGGCCCCATGGGTCATTCGGCACCGTCAAGCAACGCTGTTTACAGCCGAAAAAACCCCGCAACGGTCGTCGGCGCTGGGTTTTGGCAGCAGCACCAGGCTTACTCAGGCTGGAAAGGAGCTGGCTCTTCCTGGGAGGAGAGCTTTAACCCTTCCAGCAAGCCAGGCTCCATCTCAAACGCATCTTCCCCAGCCCCTTTCTCTTGGGGCAGGGTCACCCTTGGGTGCTGGTGGGTACGGAGCCCCGTGCTGTGCACCCCGGAGGGACCCCCCGAGACCTGCAATCCCCATTTCTGCTCTTCTGAGAAGCAGCTGCCTCCTGTGTGCCGGGGCCGGGTATATCTCAATCCTCCCCCTGAGCAACAAGGTGCTGCTTGAAAATTAAAAACAAAAGGGGCAAAGTTATAAATAATCAAAGCAAATAACCAAAAAAAAAAAAAAGCTAGCTACAAGGGTGATGATGAGGACGGTGCCCTGTGGAGCATCCCTTATGGGGTCCGAGCTGCTGCAGAGCTGAGCTTTCCTCCCCCTCTGCCCCAGACTGCCCGTGGCCCCGGGTCTTTGCAGTCTGAGCTCTTGATGTCTGGGTTTGCACTACCTTGAAAGCTAGAAGCGTGCTGCTTTGTTGTTTTATTTTATTTTATTTAGATGCAAGCTGATATTTTCAAGCAGTTGCCTGATTTCAGCGTCTGGAGCCAGAAGGTCCTTTGTTATGGGCTGAGGTGTCCACGAGGCTGAACCGCCTCGGGCTCAGCCCTTCTCTGTGGCCTCCTCTGATGAGCATCCTGCACTGCCGCTCCAGCCCTCACCTGGGGGGACCTGAACCCCAGCTTCTTCACTGACATCTCCATCTGCCAGACCTCAGGATGGCTCAGAGACCCTCAGCTCCCTCCTGTCCCATAGAGCAGCCTTGGCCAAGGTGTCTCCAAGCAGACCGGCCAAGACCAGGAAGGTCTAAATCTGCAGGCGCCAGCTCAGACCCACCACATCCCCCCAGGACCATCTACATCCCGTATGAGCAATGGCACAGTTCGCTCTGTGAGCCCAGGAAGCTGCTGGAGGCATCTCAGGAGGCATCAGCCAACTCCCAGCTTCACAGACCTTGGTCTGCATCTCTGGCCCGTCCCTTAAAAGCCGCTTTGGAGGCTGAACTAGGCACTGGGAGATGCTCAGATGGCAGAAATCACTCACAGGGAACGCAGAGCCCCTTTGCCTTGCAGCCCCTCTCCCCAGCCCCACTGGCTTCTCCAGCCCTTGATCACAAGGGCTTCGTAGGGATGAGTTATTTTCAAAACTATCCGTGAATCACCATGTCCATTGGTGGCCCAGCCATTGGTGGCACAGCCATCAGACACCTTCCAAACCAGGAGAAAAAAAGCACTGGCTTCCAGCTGGATTCACGATGAAGATACTGCCCGAGGCTTGCAGATAGAAAGACACCAGAGACATCCCTCAAAAAAGAAAGAGCGTCCAAGCCTTCGGGGATTTGGATATTCTTCTCTGCAAGCTTTCGCAGAGCAATTTGAAGACCTGATCAAGCCCCTGCCAGCTGGCAAACAGTCTTGGACGCTCGTGGCATCCAGGCACGCGTCCCTCCCGGTGTCCAGCAGAAGCTACACTGCGCTGAATAAGATGGATGAGCCAATTATCTCTCCTCCCTGCCCAGCTTCCCATGGGATCCCAACAATAAGGAAGGTCAAACACTGTCCACTGATTATTTATCGATGGAACGACATTGTCTGACAGGAAACTGTTGCCTTTTTGGGGAAAAAAACAGCCATTTGTGTCCCAGTAAGCCCTGATGTGACAGTCTGGAAGCGGTGCTGGGAGACTTGGGGCACCCAGACTCCTGTCCCATATCTCCCATGGGATCAGGGACAGTGGGCAAGTGTGGGAGAGCAGGAGTTGGGCTTTTACTTTAAACACCTCATAGTGCTCCAAATCCCTCTCCAATTGCCCCCATTCCAGCTCTGCGCCCTTTTGCAGCAACCTTTTATCCAGCTCCCACCCCCGGGGGTCGGAAAGACCCAAGACACCACGCTGGGGACGCATCTGATGGCATGTGATGAGGAACCCACCCCACCCGGTGCCCTGGGAACCTCCTGCCACGGGCTTTCCCCACCCAGTTCACGCCACATCTCCCACCGCCCCACGCAGACGACATCTGGTCGCCCTTTCACAATTTCCTGCAGAGCTTCTCCATCAAGCGAGACGCCACGAACCCGTGCTCAGCAGCACGCTCCTCGCCTGTCCCCCCGCCAGGGACCTCACGGGTGGCTCCCAAATCAATCTCACCGCTCACGAGGTCTCTTTGAGCGCTGGTTGACTCAGCAGCCCATCACCTCAGGAAGGGAACCGCTCATCACAACCCACTGCGGCATCGCCCGCTCGCAGCCTTTTTTTTTGGCTGCGCTCTCCGCACCCCAACCAGCTCAGCATCATGTGCTGCCATCACCCGTGTGCCGCCTCATTCACCACCTCCATCACCCTCCCTGGAAAGATGCTGCTGAAAATATGTTTTCCCTGGAAACACTGTCGGTTGCGCTGCTTGACCTCATCCTCCTCCTCATCGTGGCCCCAGGCTCGGTATCGAAAGGCAAATCTCACAGCCAGGATGCATCGGTCAAAGGTGATGGGTTTGGGTCCCCAACCAGCTCCAGCTGCTCCATCCAGGCGAGAAAGTCAGATCATTTTCTTCGAGGGAAGAGTTGGGGCTCCCAGGCTTTGCCGAGCTCCTTTTGCTGCCAGGCCAAGACCCAAGGCAGTTTCTCAGCCTCCCAGCACAAGGGATAAGCTCTGCTCAACCCTGAATTTGTAGGTGTTTAGGGGTGGAGGAAAATTTCAAGGGTTAGATCTTGTTGGTAGAGAGGGTGCTGCTCTGTCAGGGCATGTTGGGAAGCTTTTGGGTTAGGTTCACCCCTGGTTCGGGCAGCGATGAGGAGGAGGGAAGGGGTGAGAAGCAAGATGGAGGGGCAGCACTGGAGCAAAGGAGACACCAGCTCTTCCCATGGGGGAATTCATCCCAAAATGCCAAAACCAGAGCAGAACAAACCCATTTCCAAGCTCTCCTTGGGCTCACTGGGGTCCCCACGCTGCTCAGGCTTCCCCACACTCTGTGCATCAGGGACCTATTCCCCATCCCAGCGGGGGACACGTCCACAGGCAGGGATGATTTTGGAGACCTGACCTCCCTGACCCACCTCTCTGCCCTCTCCCACCCCAGGTCATGTCTCCCAGCTGGTGCTTACCCCGACACCCAGAGCGTGGGAAACACCAAGAAGCACCTCCAAAGCCTCCAGGAACTTGCAGCAGCTCAGCCACCCCCCAAAATGGGCTGTAACCTGCTCGTTTGCATGCCCTCATCACCTCTAATTAAATCCATGTGTTGCCAGTGCCCTTTCAGCCCCCACCACCTCTGGAAATCCCCGGGCCGTGGCCAGACTCTGCTGCCAGGATGAGAGACAGCAGGGAGTGAAGCAGGACGGGTCCCACGTATACTGGGGTGGCCCTGGGAGCATTGGTTTTCCCTCTTTACCCCAAAAGCAACATGTTTTTTGCAGATGTGTGGCCAAAGCCATGGGGCCAGCTGCTTCTTTGGAGGTAAAAAGGCTTTTTGTGTTGCCATATGTGCCTTCACGGAGCTCTTGCCTTGTCCATGGGCCAGGCTGATGGCTCAGGATTTGGGGGGGATCCAAATGGTGCTTATATCCCCAATGCTCTGCAGCATGTGCTCACTGCTCTTTTCAGCTTCTTCAAAGCAAAAAAAAACCTCATGGTGTGAAGGTCACCAGTCTCCAGTCAGGTCCCTGCAGCTTAGCTGGGAGCTGCTGGCCATGGGTGGCCTCAGCTGAGCTGGCCATGGGTGCACCTACCGCCCTCATAACCCCCCAGAGCATCATCTGCTTGTCAGCATCTTCTCCAGCACCCTCTAGAAATGAGAGAGGAAAAAAAAAAAAAAAAATCAGTAGCAGGTTAAAGAGCAGAGGAGGGAGGAGGATGGTGCTGCTTCTGAAAAGCCTTTGAGGACATCCCTGGAGGGATTCTGGAAAGCCAACAGGCTAGAAAAGCCCCAGAGATTTCTTCCTGTTCCTCTGAAGAGTTGGGAAAAACGCTGGTAAAACCAGAATAAGCCGGAGCAATGAGGGCCAGGATGCCCCATGGCCATGGAGCTCGTGGCACCAGGCTCAGGGCTGGGACCCCAAGGAGCCTCTCCCTTGGGGTGACCCCGAGGATGTTCTGGGGGAAGCGGCAGGGTTCGGTGGTGGCACCGAGCCCGGAACTCTGGGGATGGTGGCGAAGGAGATGCAGCCCCCAGTGAGCCCACAGCAAAGGGACACAGCAGGGTGACGGGGACCCAGCGGTGGCAGTGCCACACCGGCTCCACGATGCCCTCCTGGGGTGGCCATGCCAGGCGGATGCCCAAGCCCCTTCACAGGATGCGACCAGGGTCATGTAGGAAAATCCCTGGGGCACCCACCCGGGACTCCCCCTGCTCTGGCTCCGGCTCCGCTCGCTCAGCACAGAGGGGTCTAAAACCACGGGCGGGGATGGGACACGGCGTGCTGGGGTGACCGTGGACCAGGGACAGACCGAGCAGGGTGCAGGGAGGCAGGGTGACAGTGGGGCTTCACAGAGCATCCCTCCATCTGCCCCCCATGTCGCCCCAAAATAGCCTCCTGGCTGGCGTGAGGGTTGGGATATCGTCTTGCCACCGTTGCCACCAAGGAGACCCAGCGGAGGGCAGAAGGACTTGTGGATTTGGGCGTCACAGAGAGGGACACCCCGACGCTGGGGGCTGCACCGTGCCATGCCGTGTCACGCTGTGTCGTGCCGCGCCGTTCCTCTGGCCCAGGGAGAACAATCCGACCCGGTTTCCCAGCCCCTGAGGGGTTAAACCATCCCCACGCGTCCCCCAAATGACGGGGAGCCTCCGGTCCCCAGCAATTAGGCGGCAGGTCCGGGTACACCGCGGTCCGCCCCACACTTCGCCTCGGTGACGTGGGGACGGAGCCCGGCTGGCCGGTGGTTTGTGCCGCTGGCCGGCTCCCAGCAGCCGGAGCCGCAGCTGCTTTCCGGCACAGCAGCCCCGGTGACACCTGGCTGGGAGTGATGTGTCACCGGTAATGCCAGGAATTCGTGGCCCCCCCCAAAGTCCTCCTCCGCCTGGGTACCCCCCAAATCCGCCCCAACCCTGGCCTGATCCTGTGTCCCCAGTGGGGACAGCGTGAGTGGCTGATGGAGCGTCAGGCTGTGTCCCCAAATCTGTCCCCTCGGCGGGTGTGAGTGTCCCCTCACCCAGGAGCTTTACAGGGCAGAAAAGGGGGTGCAGGATGAGGCCATTTTCCTCCCCAGAATAACTGCGTTTTGGGATCAGCTCGCTGATTTAGCACATTTTGACTCTGGGGGTTTCTAAACCTGAAATGGCAAAAGGCTTCGGCGTCGCCCCAGGCTGGAGGGGTGGGAGAAGCCTCCGAGCCCCTTCCCGGCTCTTCCCAAGGGGGTTGGTGGCCGCCGGGGACTTCCCAAGCCCGAGCAAGGGCGAGGGGTGCGCGGCCTGGCTGGGGCCGTGCAGGGAGACGTTGCCTCTGGCCGGGAATCAAGGGGAAAAAAACTAAAAAAATTTTTTTTTATAATATTTCTAGAGCCGGCACCGTTCCCAGCTTACCCAGTGGGGTGACTGGGAGGAGCTGGGAAGGGGTGGGGCAAGCACCCTGTCCCTGCAGAGGGGTGGATGTGGATGGGCCATGGTCCTCCCTGTGCCATGGGTGCTGCCGGGGGTGGGAGGATCAAGCCCACCCCACAAGTGCCATAAAAAGCCGGGGAAGGAGCCGGATTCCTCCAGCCTGACGCAGCCCCCGCACCCCGGCCAAGCCCAGAGAGGCAGCAGGATGCAGCTGGGGAAACTGAGGCACGGCCGAGCTTGTGGCAGGGCTGGGGGTATTGGGGTGCTTGGGTTCAACCCTTGGGACGTGGCTTGAGCGCAGGGGGAGCTGGGGACACCCCAGGGTGCCCAATTTGGCGCTGAGCTGGTGCCACCAGCATCACCAGTTAACGCATCCTGATGGGGTTTGTTGTCCTCAGCGCAGGGACTTCGCTTCCTCCTCACGGCTCGTCACACTTTTGAGGTCACCCCGGTGCTGGGGACTGTCACCGGCAGGGTCCCAGGCATCCAGGAGCCCTGGGCGGTGTGGGGAGCCAGCAGTGACACCCCAGTTGCCTGCCTGCACGCCTCCCAGTAAGGGGTGCTGGGTGGACTGGCTCCCCACTGGGAGCGGAGGGGGGGGGGGGGGGGTGCTGTGGTGGCACTGCACCCCAACATGGCCCAGCGCTGGTGACACTGGGTGAACTGGAGAACAGCACAGGGACAAGCACCCTCAGCCAGCCAGCACCCACGATCCCAAACGGATCCCAAACGCATTTCAATCCCTGCCAGGGCAGGACAAGGCCCTCGGGGGAGGTTTAAGGGGGGCGTTTTGACCCATATCCCAAGAGACCCCCCCCCCCCCTTTTTCTCCTCAAACCTCTCCCCAACCCCCCCCCCTTCAGGCAGGGTGCCCAGTCCCTAAGGAGGAGGGGACAGTGGGACCATGTCAGGGGACCCCCCCCCGATTCCCTTTCACAGCAGTATATCTACAGGGAAGGGGGGTGCTCAGCTACTGGGGGGCTGTAACCCCAAAACTTCCACGGGGACCGTGACGCCACAGAGCCGGTGCCCACTGGTGCCCCCCCCCCCTCAAGAAGTGGCACCCAAAGGTCCCCGGTGCCGGGCGCATCGGGGACCCTGCACGTGTGGGGCCCTATAGATGGGGGACGGGGGACGGGGGCTGCACATCTGGGCGAGGGCGGGTGTCGCACATCTGGGGCCACGCGTGACGTGGGGGCGCACTGCCCCCTAGTGGCCGCAGGTGGGACTGCACCCTGCTCCTCCCTGACACGGGGAAACTGAGGCACGGCCCCAAGCCCTGCACCCCCCCCCCCGCTCCGCGCTCCCCGGGAGCCATTCCCAGCCCCTTCCCCCCATCTTGTCCCCTCGGTTCTGCTCGTACGTGACCACCGACGGTCCCCGAACACCCCCAAAGGGGTCTCACTGCCTGCTCCGTGCGATGCTCTTGGGTGCAAAGTGCTGGGGGTCCCTCTGGGGTGAGGCCAGTTTGGTCCAAAAACCTGGAAAGAAAATGGAGAGGGTCACCCAGGATGTGACAAGTTGGGGGGGGGGGGGAGGGAACACACACACACAGATGGGACCCTGCACAGCCAGCAGTGCCCTCGGGGACACAGTGGCCACAGCCCACCCACCCCAGGCTGCACCACGACCAGCCCAGAGAAGCCAAAAGTCTCAAAATTAACTCAAATCCCACCTCACTGTGCCAGGGGAAGGGGGGGCCAGTGGGTCACCCTGGTCCCGCGGACACGACTCCTGGCCAGCACCAACCACACTTGAAGCCACACAGTGTCCCCCAGCCACGGGGACAGATTGGGACTGGAGTTCTCCCCAGTGGTCCTGGGGGTGCCGGGGGACGGATCCTACAACAGGGACCCTGCGGGATGGACACCCAAGGGCAGGGGTGGGTGACCCCACAGCGCTGGGGACGGTGACCCTGCTGCCACCAGCCTGGTCGTGCCCCCGCGCGCCGGATCCGGCCCCTTCCTCGGCACAAACCACCCCGGGAGGGTTTTCCCAGCGGTGACCGAGTTTCGGGGCGAGCCCGGGGTTACCCACCGTGTACAGGCACAGAGGTCTGTGGGAGAGAGGGTTGGGTGCTGTCACACGGGACGTCACCAAAGCCCAGCCCCAGGGCTGGGGGGGGGGGGGGGCACCTATCTGGCCTTGGGGGGCGGGTTGGGGGGGGCCACTCTGCTTTCTCTGGGTGCCCCCGAGGCCAGCAAACCCTGCCACAGGGTGGGCACCCCAAGGTGAGCGGGGTGGTGGCGGCTGTGCCAGGTGGTTGTCCCCCTCCCTGTCATTGTGTGTGTGTGTGTGTGTCCCACACACACCCCCCACACCCCCCCCGCTTTGAAGCCAATGCCATCGGGCAAAGAGCAAGCGGGTGCGGTGCCGACGTCAAGCCCTTGCCCCCACCCGTGCCACCTTCCACTGCGCAATTCCAGCCCGGGCAGCCGAGCCAGCGGCAACCAGGATTGGGGTGAGTGGGGGCACCCCGGGACAGGGACCCCATCTAGTGAAATGGGGGGGGGGGGGAGGGGGGGTTGGCTCCGGCTGCTGGGTGAACGCTGTGGGGCTGGGATGGGGCAGGATGGCTGGGGATGGTGGGGGGAAAGGGGGTCCTGCTGGGGATCAGGGTGATGCTGCTGCTTTGGGGTGGGGGGTGGCATGGGAGGGTGGTTGGGGACACACTGGGGGCGACGTGGGGACCGTGCCCAGCCCAGGACCCCGTCACAGGATCGAGCCGCTCTCACTGCCCCCGGTAAGATGGGAGACCCCTTCGGCCGCTGGAGCAGCCCCCCGTTCCAGTGAGTATACCGGGGACCCCCGAGGGCTGGGTTTGGGGAGAGGGGACCACACAGCAGGGCGCAACGCTCCGTCTGTCCGTCCGTCCACCCAGGAGCGAATACGACGACAGCTCCCTACTCCAACGGTCCAACAGCTTCGCCCGCCCCAGTGGGAAAAGCATCTACAGTGAGTGAGGGCTGCACCCCAAACCCCCCCCCCCCCGCTCCTGTCCCCATCCCCTGACCCTGTGTGCCCCTGCAGACCAGCGCAAGGACTACAGCCAGACCCTGCTCAAGCCCCAAAGCGATTTCCAGCACCACGTTGAGGTAGGAGACGCCCCCACAAACGACCCCAAACCCTGCAACTCGCCGAGCGTGGGGTGGTGAGGGGGCAGCCGGTGCCGTGTCCCCCCCCCCAGCACCTGCTCACGGTGCGCCTGGAGAGGGAGATCCGCAGCGCCGAGGATTGCCTGGCGCGCCTGAAGGTGCTGGAGGCCCAGGGACGGGTCTGGGGGCAGGACCTCATCCTGCAAGTCAAGGACCAGGAATTGGTGCTGAGGGATGTGGAGAGCAAGGTACCCCCTGGCCAGGGCACCCCCAAAAGCCTGGTACTCCCCAGCTTGGCCATGGCACCCACTCTAGACCCAGCACCCCCATAAATCTGGTGTTCCTCCCGCTGTGGTACCCCCTGCAGTTCTGGCACTCCCATAACCCTGGCAACCCCCCCCCAAAAAAATTATCCCTTACACCCCCCGTGGCCCCAACACCCACTCCATGGCATCCCAGGAATCCTGGTACCCCCTTGCACCCCAGCATGCACATCAGCCTTTCAACACCCCCCCCACCCCCAGCCCTGGCACCCACCCTGCACCCCTAACCCCTCCAGCACCCCTTGGCTGTAGCACCCACTTTGGCTTTGACACCCACCCTGGACTCAACCCCCGCACAAATCCCATATTCCCCCCACCTATGGCACCCCCATAACCCTGGTACCCCCCCCACAAATCCCATATTCCCCCCACCTATGGCACCCCCTTAACCCTGGTACCCCACACACACCCTTGCACCCCCTCGGCCCTGACACCAACCACCACCCTCGCACCCCTATAACACTGGCACCCCCCATAACCATACTACCCCCCAACCCTTCCTCTCCTACCCCATGCCACCCCCACCTCGAGACTCAGCACCCCTAAAATCCTGGTATTCCCCTGGCTCTGCCACCCCATAACCCCACAACCCTGCAAACCCCCCATGCCCTAGCACCCCTATAACCCTTGCACCCCCTTAGCCTTTTACCCCCCACTAGCCATTCTGGGGGGGCTCAGCACCCCGTTCCCCCCCCCCCCCCTCCAGGAGGAGCTGGAGGCTTACCCGCTGGGCAGCGTGCAGGGGTGCTCGGCCGTGCTGGACGTCTGCGGCTACAACTCGGTGTTGACCGTCAGCGTGCAGGAGCAGAGCCCCCCGGGGACCAGCGTCCTGCTCTTCCAGTGCGAGCGTCTGGGGGTAAACCCTGAGCGGGGGGGGGGTGTGGGGGTGTGGGAAGTAGGGCGGAAGCATCCCGGGATGGGGGGGGGTTGATGGTGGTGGGTCTGTACCAGGCAGAGACGCTGAAGAGCAGCCTGGAGAAGCTGGTGACGCAGTGGAAGGAGGAGCAGAGGAGTCATTATGGGCAGAGGTAAGGGGGTGCGCGGCCTGATTCTCCCAAGTTGGGGGGGGGGGGGGGGGGGCAGAGGGAGGGTCTCTCTGTGGATGGGGGACAAGCCTCCACTGCCCCCACATCCCCCAAAGAGTCCCCCCCTCTGTGGGTGCAGACCCCCTTCTGCCTCTTGCTCCTCCCTCACCCTCTGGAGGGGTGGACCCCCCCTTTTGCCCCAGTACCCCACCTCCTGGCTCAGCCCCCCCCTCAGCTCCCCCCTCCCCATCCCTCCTTGCCCAGGAGCAGCCTGGACATGCCGCCGGGTCCGGCCCCCCGGTATGTGCAGGGTCCCTACAGAGCCCCGGAGCGGTGGGCAGAGATCCCCGAGCCCGATTTCCACGCGCCCCCCCAGCGTGGGCTGCCCTCCTCGGACTACAGTGAGTCTTGGGTGGGGTTGGAAGTGTGCCTCAGTTTCCCCAGGAGCAGGGGGGGAGGAGTGGGGTGACGGGGAGCCTCTGCTGTCACCAGGCTTGCAGGACACCCAGCAGCTGCCGTGGACCAACCCCCCAAGCCAGGTCACGTCCAACGTGGACCGAGATGTTGTAAGTCCCACCCCCCACATCCGCCCCACCTTAGGTGGGGACACCCCAGCCCTCCCCACCAGCACCCATCGGGTCCCATCCTGCTCCCACAGGAGGTCCTCAACCACGTGCTGAGCGACTTGGAACTCTTCGTGGTCCAGCTGAAGACAGCCCTGGGCTTGGTCAACACCACCAACCAGAAGAAGAAGAAGATGAAGAACAAAGGTGATGGGGGAGGGCTGTGCCCTGGCGGGGGGACAGGGCGGGGGGGGGGGGGGGCCATCCCGGTGCCAGCCCCCCCTCTCTGCCCCTTCAGCTCTGCCCTCCAAGGATGAGTACATGGACTTTTTCCAGAAGGTGAAATACGCCTTCAACCTCATGGTAGGTCCCGTTGGGCTGGATGTGACCCCACGGCTCGTTGGCACCCCCGGCATGTCCCTGCCCACTCCGCTGCTGGGTTGGGGGGCTGTGGGATGTGTGGGGCCGGGGGGGGGGGCTGCGTGGGGACACCCTTTCACCCCTTCGCGCAGGGAAGGACCCACCAGCACATGCGGGAGCCGGACCCCTCTGAGCTGCTGCATCTCATCTTCACGGCCCTCTCCTTCGTGAGTGCCCCCCGAAACGGGTCCCAACCCCCCACCCAGGGGTGAGCAGCGACCTTTCTCCCCCCTCCCCCTCCCCACCCCACCCCCCCCCATCCTAGGTGGGGGGTGGGGGGCAGGTCTGGGGGTGCTGCTCCATCACTGCCCGCAGCAGGTCCTGGACCACTGCCCCAGCCCCAGCCTGGCCCCGGCGGCGGAGGCCCCGCTGCTGGTGCCCGAGGCGGTGGAGCTGCTGGAGAGGACCCTGCACCAGGATGACTACGGCATCTGGAAGACCTTGGGCATCGCCTGGAACAAGACCAGGTGGGATCCGGCCCCCCGAACACCGAGGAGGGGTGGGGTTCGGCCTTGGAGGGGGGTGGGGGGGGGGTCACACCACCCACCTTGGCTTTCTCCTGCCCCTTGCAGAGCAGAGTACCCCAACGGCGAGCTGGTGCCCCGCTACATCCCCGTCTTCTCGGACGGGTGGCTGCCCCCTCCCGTGGAGCAGGTATGGCCCAGGGGGGGCCAGGACAGCCCACAGCCTGCCTCAGTTTCCCCAAGTCGCTCCCAACACCCGCCCTTCCCTCTGCTCCCCGCACAGTCGCCGCTCACCGGCCGGAGGGACGATCCTGGCCAAGTGTAAGTGCTCCCGCTGCTCCATGGATGCTGAGGGCTGGGGCAGGATTTAGCCCCTGGCTGCGTGTTGATGCCCCCCCACCGCCCCCCCATTTCCAGGGCCCACATCCCTACCCAGGGGCTGGTCCGAGCCCTGTACGAGTTTCAGGGCAGGAACCCCCAGGAGCTGAGCATCAGGATGGGGGACACGCTACAGGTAGAAACCAAGGGCCAACCCCCCCTCCATGCATGTTCCTGAGGAGGATGGAGTGGGGACTCCGCGCTGGGGGTCCTGGAAGGGGGGTGACAGCCCCCCCGGCTTGTCTCCACACCCCTTAGGTCTTGGACCAGAGGAAGAAGTGGTGGCTGGTGCAGGACAGCCGGGGGGTGAAGGGCTATGTCCCCAGCAACATCCTGGAGCCCTTGGGGCAGGGGCACGGGGGGGGACACAGCACCAGCCAGGTGGGTGCCCCCTCTCCCCTCCCCTCCCTGCACCCCCCCCTCCTCCCCACCAGGACTGGGAATGGGGGGGGGAGGGCAGGGGCCCACCCCGCTGTCCCCCCCCCCTTGTCCCCTGCTCCAGGACAGCCCCCCAAAACTGCACCCCAACTCCTCGCCGGCGGAGGTGACAGCCTGGCTGAAGGACAAGGGCTTCTCACGGATGTAGGTGAACCCTTGAGCCCCCCCAGGCTGTGTGGCTTCACTTGGGGGGGGGGGTGTGGTGTGTCAATGCCTGCTTACCCCCCCGACGGTGTGTCCATCCGCAGCACGGTGAGGTGCCTGGGGGTGCTGGGGGGGCACCAGCTGCTGCAGATGAGCCCGGAGGAGCTGCGAGCCGTCTGCCCCGAGGAGTGGCGGCGAGTCCTCTTCAAGCTCTCCTCCGTCAGGACGTCCCTGGGGGTGAGGGACCCCCGGCCCCACGCCCCCTCCCCACCCCGAGGCTCCCCCCACCACCCCCCCAGCCACCCACCGCTTTTCCCTTCCCCTTTTCTGCAGATGGGCCCCAAGGATTGAGCCACCGTGTCCCCAACTGTCCCAAATCCCGCCTGGCCCCCCAAGACAGAGAGCCACTCCTTGGGGGGTTAGGGGACACGTGTGTGTCCCTCCCCCAAAGCAGTGACACGAGGCTGCTGGGACCACCCTGCTGTGTTGGAGGGTTCTTGGGGACCCCCCCCCACAGAGAAGTGGGGGGCAGGAGCCCCCCCGTGGGGGACGGGCAGCATAAGTGTGTGTGCACCCCACAAAATGTAAAGCGATTGCTGTGGAAAATAAAGAGAGTGACAGCACGGGGGTCTGCAATGGGGGGGTGGGGGGGCACCCCACTCCCCGTGTCACACGTGGGTCACCCTGGTGGGGCAGGGAGGGGGACATGGGGCTGCACCCCCCCACCCCCTCATGGGGACCTGCCCAGCAGCACCCAAGGGGTGGGTCCCCATCCCAGGCAGCCCCCCCACCCCGGTGGGTATGGGGGGGTGGGTGGCGGGCACTAACACCACACACACACCCACACCCACACACCCCCCCACACACCCCCCCACACACACCCCCCAGCTGCCTCGTTAGCAGGCAGGAACGCGCTAATGAGAAGGGAGGGGGCATGGGGCTCCTTTCCCGGGGGGGGGGGGGGGGGGGCCCAGGGACAGCACAGGGCTGAGCTTGTGCCTCCCCAAACCCCAGCCAAGCCATAGAGGGGGGGGCAGAGTGGCTGGAGCTGTGACAGTGCCTGCCCCCCCCCACTCACCCCCCCACAGTGGTCGTGGGCCAGCTCAGCGCACCCCCCCCCCCCCACTCCAACCCCCCTGCCCTCACCCCACGGGGGCTCAAGGTGCCACGTTAAAAACACTTTATTGTGTTGGGGGGCTTCACGCCAGCAGTGCCCACCCCAGGATGGAGGGTACCGGAGCTGGGGGGAGAGGGGTAGGACCTCCCCCCCCCCACCACCACCCCCGGCTCCCCTCGCCCCACGCCGAGCCCCTACTCCTTCTTGTTGCCCCACTTGGCCATCTTGTTGTTGATGGGCATCTTCAGGAAGCGGCTGGACTTCATGTAGGCAGCCACCTTCTCCAGGGCCTGCGAGGGGTGGGGTGGGGGGGCAAGGGGAGCGTCAGGGACCTGCACCCCCCACCCCACCCCGGGGTGCTCTCGGGGGTTGGGGTCCTTCCCCAGGGAGGGGAGGGCAACGCCCGGGGTGGCTCAGCTCACCCCAAAGCGGTCCATGAAGTCCTTGAGGTTCTTGAAGGGCTCCAGGCACTTGGGCTCGAAGATGCGGTTCTGCTCCAGCACGTCGAACATGAGGAAGTCCACGAAGGTGAGCTGGGGACGGGGACACACACACACACACACGGTGAGGACCAGCCTGGGGACAAGCCCCCCAGCCCTCACTGCCCTGCTCCGGGGCCCTGATGGTACCTTCTCCCCTGCAAACCACTTTCTGTCCCCCAAAAAGTTGGAGAAGAGCTTCAGCTTCCCCGGGAGCTGCTCCAGGTAGCCCGGCTTGAGCTTCTCCTGCAGGAAGAAAGGGTGGAGGGGTGAGGCTGGGCACCCCGGTGCCCCCACCCCAGGGGACATCCCTGTCCCCAAGTGGGGTTCCTGATGCTGATACAACCCGAGGCTCGGGCAGGGAGGACCCTGGCATGGGTACGGTCACCCAGCACCGCAGCACAGGGACACTCACGAAGTCAGGGTTGTAGCAAACCATCACCAGGCTCATGCGGAAATCCATGATCTGGTTTTCCAGCATGTCTACACGGAGGATCTCCTCCTCCGTCTCACCGCCTGCGGTGTGGGGAGACATCAGCGCTGGGTGGGGGGCCCCCCAACCCAACCCCAACCCAAGCCCAAGCCCAAGCCCAACCAAACTCCAAGTGCCAACCCAACGCCAGATCCCAACCCAAGCCCAACTCCACGTCCAACCCAAAAACCCAACCCAACCCCAAGGCCAAGCCCAACCCAACTCCAAACCCCAACCCAACCCCAACCAAAGGCCAACTCCAAGTCCAACCCCAACCCAAGCCTAAAACCCCAACCCCAAAACCCAACCCAACCCCAAGGCCAAGCCCAACCCAACCCCAACCAAAGGCCAACTCCAAGTCCAACCCCAACCCAAGTCCAAAACCCCAACCCAAAAACCCAACCCAACCCCAAGGCCAAGCCCAACCCAACTCCAAACCCCAACCCACCCCCAAGGCCAAGCCCAACCCAACTCCAAACCCCAACCCAACCCCAACCAAAGGCCAACTCTAAGTCCAACCCCAACCCAAGTCCAAAACCCCAACCCCAAAACCCAACCCAACCCCAAGGCCAACCCAACCCCAAGTCCAAGTCCAACCCAAAAACCCAACTCCAAAATCCAAGCCCAACCCAACTCCAAACCCCAACCCAACCCCAACCAAAGGCCAACTCCGAGTCCAACCCCAACCCAAGTCTAAAACCCCAACTCCAAAATCCAAGCCCAACCCAACTCCAGACCCCAACCCAAGCCCACCCAAGCACTCACACATCTTGTGCTTGCGGGCGATGTAGCGCATGATGGCGTTGCTCTGCGTCAGCTTGGTGGGGCCGTCGATGAAGTAAGGGAGCTGGAGGGGACATCGAGGCATGGGGCCACCAGGGCACGTGGCCACCAGGGCGGCCGCCCCCCCATAACCCCCCCCACCCCCCCCCCCCACCTCCAGACCACCTACGTTGGGGAAGTCCAGCCCCAGCTTCTCCTTCTCGTTGATCCATTGGCTCTTGTCGTAGTCAGGAGCTGGAAAGAGAAAGGGCCGGGGGGGGGGGGGGGGGGGGGCGTGGTGTTGGGGGACACCGTGTCCCCACCAAAAGCCACAGAGCTTGAAGGTGGAGTGGGGACCCCCCCTGGCCCCCCCCTCACCTTCCCCGCAGCTGTAGAGCTTGTCCTCGTAGGGCGTCTCGGTGTACTCCAGGAGCAGGCGGATGGCGTGGGCGAGCTGGGCGGGGGGGACACACACACAGGGATCAGTAACCCCCCCAAACGGGGAAACTGAGGCACGGAGGAGGGCGAGCCAACCCTCCACCCCACCCCCCCCCCCGCCCAGTACCCCCCCGCCCCCGCAGGCACGGGGCACCCCACAACCCACTGGGTTCCCCCCAAAAGCAACGCGTGTGTGTGCATCCGTTCCCCCCCCCCGCCACGTGCAGGGGGATCCCCCCCGCAACACCCGAGGGACCCTCCCGGCGCCCCCCCAAAAGACCAGGGGGACCCACAGCCCCCCCTCACTAAAAGCAGGGGGAGCCCCGTGCGGGGGGGGGGGTGTGGGGTGCAGCCCCCCCACCCACTCACGCCGCGGATGTCCCAGTAGCCCAGCACCGCCATGGCCGATCGCTCCGCTCCCCCCGCGCAACGCCCCCCCTCGCGTTAAGCCCCGCCTCCTCCTCGGGGGCGGGGCTTAACGCGGGGCGGGGCTTGTCTTAAAGGGACAGGGGCCTGGATGCAGCTGGGGAAGCGTGGTATTCCCCAACCCCCCCCCTTCCCCTCATCCTGGGTGGGGTTCCGGGGTTCCCCTGTTTGCATTGGGGTGCTCCTTATCCTGGGGCCTCTGCGACTCCCCCCTTCGCCCTCCAAGCACCATGGGGGTCCCCCTTATACTGGGGGCTTGTGGGTTTCCCCCCTTTGCATTCCACCCCCCCCAAGCTGAATGGGGATCGCCCCCCCCACCCCCCCCGATTTTGGGGAGCACGGCTTCCCCCCAGCCTGGATGGGAGCATTTTTATACTTGGGGGGTAGGGGATCCCCCGCCTTGCAACCCCTCCCAGATACCTGTGGGCCCCCCTTTATTCTGAGGGGCATGGCCCCCCCTTGGGCCTCACAGTGGGCATGGGAGTCCCCTTTACTCTGGGGGCTCTACAACCCCCCCCCCCCCCCCCCCCCCCCGCTGCATGGGGGCTCCCCCTTACCCGAGGGGGACTCCCACAGTCCACGTTGGGGTCCACTAGTGATCTGAGGAAACATTAACCCAACAGCCCCCCCCCCTTTTTCAGGGGATGCTCACCAGACGGCCTCCATCAAAGGACGGTAACTCCTTTGCAATGGAGTGAAAGAAAAACTGGACGGGCCATCTCTGGTACCTCTTGTCCTTGAGATAAGAGGGGAACTAAAACTCCTGAGCCATAAAGACAAAGAAGCTGCAAATTAGCCCGGACCTGAAGGACAAGGTGTACGCGAGCACAGGACTGAGCTTGCGCAGCAGTAAGGGTCGGCTGGCGAACACCGTGAAGAAGACTACGAGCCTTCATCTGCAGACCCCTGCCCACGACCACCAAGAGTCACTGCGCAGGCGCAACCGGGAGGGATTTGGGCCGGAGGATATGTTAATGATTTCTCGGAACTAATTGTAATATTCCCTCCCTCTCCCTGGAGTTGTGATGCATATGTTTTAATGACTATGTAACGTTTTACACAATAAAAAGGAGCCGCTTTTCCCTCCAGGGAGAGTACGCTTGTGGAGGAGCTATCCCCCATGCGCCCAGCGCTGAATAAACATACCTACTTTATAACCTTCCTGGTTGTAAAGTCGTAATTCCGCTCGTTGCTAGTCCTGGGAAGGGCATGAGCCCCACTTTGATCCCCCCTGTCTGCATGGGGGGACATGAGGCCTCCTTTGCACCCCTAAAGCTGTATGTGGTCCCCTTTATTTTGGGGGGGGGGAGGGGGACGACACACGTGAGTCTTCCCTGGGAGCTCCCTGGACTGCATTGGGGTCCCCCTGGCTTTGGAAGCAGGGGTCCCCCAGTCTCCATAGGGACCCCCTTACCCTGGGGGCATGGGTGCCTATGTGACCCCCCCCTAAAGATGCACGGGAGCCTCAGTATTCTGGGGGGCATGAGAGCCTCCCCCTTTGGGCCCCATAGTCTCCACAGGGGGGTCCCCCTTATCCTGGGGGTGAAGAGGGAATGTCTTCCCCTCTGTCCCAGGGTGCAGGAGGGTCCAATACCCCCCTCCTCTGTTACCGCCCAAGAGTCACCCCCCACAAAGTGGGGGGTCCCTACAGCCCCCACCCTTCCCAGCACCCCGCAGCCCCGTGGCGGCTCAATGCACCCCACGCAGCAGCGAGACAAGGGGGCAGCAACCCCCCCCCGGTTTATTCTGCAGGGGAGAGGCCTGGGGGCCAGGCAGGGGGCTCGGGGGGAGTGGGGGGGGTGAGGGGCACCCCGCTCACTCCTTGGTGTTGCACCACTGGGCCGTGCGCCAGAAAATGGGGGTCTTCATGAAGCGCCCCGACTGCATGTAAGCAGAGATCTTCTCCAGCGCCTGCGGGGGGGAGACGGGACAGGGATGGGGACAGGGATGGGGACAGCGGGGTGTCAGGGGTGGGGACAGGGATGGGGACAGGGATGGGGACAGCGGGGTGTCAGGGGTGGGGACAGGGATGGGGACAGGTATGGGGACACCGGGGTGTCAGGGACAAAGATAGAGACGGGGACACTGGAATGTCAGGGATGGGGACACTGGGGTGTCAGGGATGGGGACAGGGGCACTGGGGGGGTTGGGGATGGGGACAGGGGCATCGGGGTGTTGGGGAGCGGTCCGGTGACACCGGTGACACCGGAGTGTCCCCAGGAGGCCCCCCTCACCTCGAAGCGCCGCAGGAACTGCCCCAGGTTGCCCTGCAGCTCGGGGCACTCGGGGACGAACATGCGGTGCTGGTCCAGCACGTCGTACGCCACAAAGTCCACGAAGGTGAGCTGCGAGTGGGGTGGTGGGGTGGCGGTGGTGAGAGGGGAGGCGTCAGCCCCCCACAAGGACCCCCTCCCCCCCCAAAACTCCCAGCACCCCCCCAATCTACCTTCTGCCCCGCAAACCACGGCTGGGAGCCCAGGAACCGCGACAGCTCCCGCAGCTTCCCGGGGAGTTGCTCCAGGTACGCCGGCTTCAGCTTTTCCTACATGGAGGGGCGGGGGGGGGGAGAGCTGGGTGGGGGTTGCCCCCCCCCCAGCCCCAAGGGACATCACCCCCCTGACTGAAACCAGGTATGGGGTGCACCCCAATGCACCCCCATGTGCTGGCTGTGGCTTGATTTCCCCGTGTCCCCAGTGTTGGGGACAACACCCCTGGGAGTGAGGGGGGTGGGAGGGGGGGGGTGTCCACCCCCCTCCCCGTGCCCCCCCCCCCCCCCCCCCTTCCCAGAGAAGGTGGGGTGAACTCACGAAGTCGGGGTTGTAGCACAGCCGGATGAAGCTCATGCGCAAATCCATGATCTGGTTCTCCAGCATGTCCACGCGCAGCAGCTCCTCCTCCGTCTCACCGCCTGCAGGATGGGGGGGGGATGCCAGTTCCCCCCCACACCCCGGGGACACCCCCCCACCACCCCCCCACTTGGTGCTGTGACCCCTCCCTCCACCCCACCCCACCCCCCGGCTCCCATCACTCACACATCTTGTGCTTGCGGGCGATGTAGCGCAGGATGGCATTGCTCTGCGTCAGCTTGGTGGGGCCGTCGATGAGATAGGGCAGCTGGGGGGGGGGCAGGTTTGGGGAGGGGGGCTTGTACCATGAGGGGGTCAGCCCCGGTGCCCCCCCCCACCTCCCCTCCCCCCAATTCCCCATCCACCACTTACATTGGGGAAGTCGAGGCCCAATTTCTGCTTCTCACTGGTCCAGTCGCTCGGGTCGAAGTCAGGGGCTGGGGGAGGTGGAGAGATGGGGGGAGGCACCCCTGGGCCCCCCGTCCCCGCTCATCCCACCCACAGCAAATTCATGGGTGGAGGGGGTGTGCAGTGGGGGGGGGGGGGGTCGCCAGTTTATCCCAGGAGCTGCCATGAGTGTGTCCCCCCCACCCCCAGACACCCTCCCTGGGCAGATAAAGGCGGACACTGAGCTGGGGCCAAGGTCCAGGGCCGGGGGGGGGGGGGGGGGGGGGGGGGGGGCGGGGAGGGCAGAATTGCCCCCCCAGACCTGGCAGGAAGGGGGGGGGGGAGGGCGAGGAGGGGGCAAGAGGACACGTTACGCTTTCGCCCTGCAAAATGGGGGTGTTCCTTCTCCTTCAGCTGGTTTCTGACGCAGCACAAAGCGGGGTGACAAGGGTCCTGGGGGGGGGGGGGTGGGAGGGGGAAGGGCAGACATGGAAGGCGGTGGGGGGGCACCCCGCTTGCCCCCCCTCACCTGGGCCGGGGCAGTACTGTCGCTCCTGGTAGGGGGTCTCCGTGTACTCCAGCAGCATGCGGATGGCGTGGGCCAGCTGGGGGGACACAGCACCCACGTTTTTGTCACCGACCCCTCCCCACCCACCCAGGACCCCCCCACACCGTGGCACCCAGCCCACCCCCCACCCCCCCATACACACACACTCACCCCGCGAATGTCCCAGTACCCCAACGTAACCACCATGGTGGCACCCAGCTCCGGCTCTGTGGGGACACAGGGACAGGGGTGGAGGGGCCGTGTCCCCGTGTCCCCGTCCCCCCCCCCAGCACCCTCCCCTTTCCCCTCCCCGCTCGCGTGACCGGGCGCAGGCAGGGTGCCAGGGCGTCCCACTAGCTCTGTGGCCAGCGCTGCGGCTACCGCCCGCCGCTCAGGATCCGGCCCCCGGCACCCTGAATCACTTTGGGGACCCCCCCCCCCATCCCCAAAGGTGATGTCCCTATGACGGCAAGCTGTGGGGCCACCCTCGTGCTGCCTCAGTTTCCCTCTGGGGCCGTGATACTTCCCCCCTCCCTCCCCCGCCACACTTAAATGTTAACTATTTTACTTAAATACTTTATTTTTCATGCTTGGTTGGTTTTTTTAAAACTTTTGTTTGTTTGTTTTGTTTTGTTTGTTTGTAGTCGCCATCACGTTTTCCTGGGAGAGTCGGCTGCCGGCTCTGGACCACAGCAGACCGGGACTTGGGGGGGACCCAAGGATGGGGTAATGCCCCACCTGGAAGGGAAAAGCCTCGTCCGGCCCGATCCGGGCCACAAGCTGCTCCTGGGAGCCTGAGGGACGGGGACACGCGGCACCCCGGCCCCTTTGCCTTCCTCCCTGCGGTGATGAAGAGGATGGAGCATCCTCCACCAGGCATTGTCCCCTCCAGCCAGCACCCCGTCTCCTCCGGGCCACCGGGTCCCCACTGACCGTGGCATCCCCGTGGAAGGGTGCGAGAGGAGCCTGGGGGTGCAGAGAGCCGGGGTTCGGGTCCCTGGGGTGCCGCTCAGTGTGTCCCCACGGGGCGAGAAAGTGGACGGAGAGACGGGCAGGAAATTAAAAAGCGTCAGGACCCAGGCGCTGCTCCTGGGCTGGGTCCCCCCACAACGTCCCCATGCCTGGCACCGCTGTCCCCTAAATCTGTCACCCGGGAGGTGAAGCCAGGACCCTTCCAACAGTGCCCACACCCATGTCACCACCTCCTGTGGCCTCGTCCCCATGCCACCAAGGACCAACCCAGCGAGGAGACACCAGTTTAAAAAACAGAACAAAAACAAAACAAAAGAACGACGACAAAAAAAGACCAAAAAAACCTCCCCACAAAAATAAGAAACGGAGAGAACCCAGCAAACCCCGACCCCTCCACGGTGAGTGACACTGTCGGGGCGCTGGGGACAGCAGCGGGGAGCGTCCCCTTGCCAGGGCGGGAGGTAGCAGGAGGGGGACGGCGGCGAAGCCCTGGAGGGATGCGGGGTGACAGAGGGGTCCCCGCGGGAGCTGGGGACAAGAGCCCCGGGGGCTGGGGCAGGGCGGGGGGGGCAGTCAGTGGGTGCCCAGGGTGGAGGTGATGGTGAGAGCGTCCTCCTCCTGGATGGTCTCCAGCTCCTCGGTCTGCACCGCCTGCGTGATGAGGGTCAGCTCCTGGCACAGCGTCTCGAAGCGGTAGCTCACGCGGATGTCGGGGACGTTGGTACGACGGATGTCGTTGCCCTCCGGACCCTCCTTCAGGTAGTGGGGTCCCAGCCAGTAGCTCTTCACCTGGGGAGAAGGGCAAGGAGGAGCTCCCACAGCTGCCTTTGGGTGCTGCCAGCACCCGCCGCAGGGTGCTCGGGGGTCCCGGGGTGGGACAGGGGGGTCGTTACTTTGTGGGAGAAGCCGCTCATCAGGACGCTGTTGCGGGCCAGCTCGCACATGTCGCAGGAGCTGAGCTTCCAGACTTGGGTGGCGATGCTGTACTCCTCCATCAGCGGCTCCTGGAGGGGGAGGGGGGGGGACACGGCCTCAGCACCCACCCGTGGGCCACCCCCCAAGGAGGATGGGGGTCCCCAGCTTATCCCACCCTCTCCAGACCATCAGCATCCTCCGGAGCCTGTTGGCATTGCCTTGCTCCTGGCCACCACCACCAACCTGCTCCCATCACCGTGGCTTGGTCGGTGGCCACTCTGTAGCCGTTTTTAGGGGGGGGTTGGTGGCTTGTGACCCCCCCCCCACACACACACACAACCACTCACCTTGGTGAAGTGGAACTGGAGGGGGTCGTCGGTGGAGAGGGAGACCATGAGCCCCCGTGAGAGGTACTCGGGCAGGGGGTTGCGGTGGTAGCTGAGGAAGAGGCTGTTGTTGCTCAGCGGGGACATGGCGATGCCGATCTGCGCCAGGTAGTAGAGGTACTGCAGGACGGGGGCCTGGGGAGATGGGGTGGGGGGGAACAACAGCATGAGGGGGGAGGGGGTCCCAGCCACACACCCGGCCCCCATGGGCACCCCCCATCCCCGCTCACCTTGCGGAGCAGCAAGCCGTGGGAGATGTTCTCCGAGACCATGAAGCCCGAGACGAGGTGATGGATGGGGCCAGCCTCACCACAGTGCGGGCGCAGGACGAAGGTGTGGAAGCCTCTCTTCCTGCAACGCGGGGCTGACCATCATCATCTGACACCCCCCCACCCCCCCCCCACCCCCCGCCAAGACCCTCCCAGGACCGGTGGAGGTGCCGGGGACCCCGAGATATCCTCACCGTCGGAGGTGGTTGAGCACCGTCATGTTGGCATACATGTAGTACAGGTAGTAGGAGTAGGGTGGGTTGTCCTCCTCCACCCAGTTGCCCGGCAAGGGGCTGTCCAGGTTGAAGATGTGATGTTCTGGTTTGGATTCATCATCCACGCTGTCGAAGCCGTCCACCTGCGGCAGAGACAACCCCGGGGTGGGATGGTCACCCCTCCAGCAGATTCAGCCCCCCAAGCTGGGTCCCGGCTGGGGATTGCGGGTGTCACCGGTGTTCTCCGTGTGTCCGCCCCCCCCCCGCCCCCCAGGAGCAGGACGTGGTGCTCACGTGCTCCAGGAAGAGGTGAAGCTCCGGGTGTTGGGCAGGGTGGACGGTGGCCTCATAGAGGGGCAGGAAGATGTTCTCCAGCATCTCCTGAAAGTTGGCCAACTGCTTCTTCGTCCGGTAAACATCGCTGCAGGGGGACAGACCCTGCTCAGAGATGGCTGTCCCATCCCGTCCCACCCCACCCCATCCCACCCCATCCATCACTGGGGTGTCCTTGGTCTCCCCACCCAGGACGTGGCCCTGGTTGAGGGTATCTGACCTTCCGTTACTCACAAGAGCCGGGGCACCTGCACGAGCCAGCGGACGTTGTTGGAGTGGACACGGTGGTTGACGGCCCAGCGGGCCAGTTTGTCCCACTCGTCCCGGGAGCGACCGTAGATGGAGAGCCGCAGCTCGGCGTTTTGGTACTTGCTCTCCTCCAAGTCGGACATCACCTCCTGCCGGGGAGGGGCAGGTGTCACCCCTTGGCCACCAGGAAGAGGGACATGGGTGGCATCGCTACCATGGGCATCAGAGGGAGATGGGGAGGGTCACCCAGCAGGGCCACTCACCTTGATGATGTGGGCAAAGTACTTCCCCGAGACGCGGTTGTCCGTCTTGATGAAGATCTCCCGCAAGATGGACTCACCGATGGGGTTGTACTTGGCGTTGAACTTGTCGAAGCGGTGGAAGGTGTTGCGGTCCTGGCAGGGGGACGCAGATGTGAGCTGAGACCTCTTGTCACCCCAGAGCCACCACAACATCCCTCTCCAGAACCTCCAGCAACCCCCCCCAGCCCACCCTGGGACAACCCCCGGAGAAGATCCCCCACCCTGGCCAGAGATGAGCTGAGGGCCCTGCTCATCTCCAGGATTTGGGGGTGTCCCCCGTACCGCGTGGACATCCAGCGTGTCCACGCTCAGGTCGTAAGCGGTGAGGTTCATCGTCTCGAAGACCTCCTTGAGCGTCTGCTCCTTGCCCTTCTCCACGTGGACGATTTCATCCAGGTGCTTCTTCATGGCCCGCTTGATGAAGCGCAGGAGGTGCTTCTGGTTCATGCAGGACGAGGCGTGGATGTGGGTGTCCACCTGCACGGCCAGAGGTGCTGCTCAGCCCTGAGAGCCTCCACGTGTGCCCCCCCCACCCAGGTCAAGCCAGGACCCCCACCGCGAGCCGGCGGGTACCTTGCGGATATTGTAGAAGTCGCGGTGGGGCACCTTCTTCTGGGCCGCCAGCTCCTTCATCTCGTTGAGCAGGACGTGCATCTGGAACTTGGAGCTCAGGTACTGCAGCCGGCGGTAGCAGAAGGATTTGCTGCCCGAGGCGGGGATGGGGGTGTCAGTTTTGGGGGGAGGAGGGAGAACATCCAGCCCCAACCCCCCAAAGGCTGGTGCCCACCAGGATGAGGGGACGCGGCTTGGGACTCTTGGACCCCTCTCCCTGTGCGTGGTGACCATGAGCAAGGACGGACGCACGGACATGGGAGCTGCACCAGTACCATGTGTCATAGCCACCGCCATGTCCTCTAGTGCTGTCCCCAAGGTTCTGCATCCCCCCCCCCCCCCCCCAAGACACCCCCATGGTGGGACCCTTCTCCTTACATGGGCCCGTTGATGATCAAAGCCGTGAGGAAATTCATGCGAGCTGAGACCCCTTGTCACCCCAGAGTCACCACAACATCCCTATCCAGAGCCCCCAGCATCCCCCACCCTGGGACAAGCCCTGCAGAAGATCCCCCACCCCAGCCAGAGATGGGCTGGCCCCCCCAAGACACCCCCCATAGTGGGACTCTTCTTACATGGGCCCGTTGATGATCAAAGCCATGAGGAAATTCATGTCGGCGATGAACTCCTGCAGGTCGGGGTACGGCAGGTCCAGCTCCGTGCTCCTGGGCGGGGGGGGTGGGGACACAGAGGTGGGTGACACAGAGGGACCCCCCCCATACCCCACGCCACCCACTGCAGCCCCCCCAACAAACCCATCAGACCGGTGAGCCCCCCACTCCTCACGACTCACTTGTCGGTGAGGTCCTGCTTGGTGTAGACGTGCACCACGCCGTCCACCATCTTCAGCCCGAAGCCCAGATCAGCCGGCATGGTTTGGGGGTCCCACACCTCATAGGGGTGCTGCTCCGCAAACGGGGGGTGCACAGGGGCATCTGCAGCCGGGAGACGCCCAACAAGAAGATGATACGCATCATCGGATGGCTCCCCCAAAGCTCCTCCAGCACCCCATCCCGGCGTGAAGAGCCCCCCACCCCGTGCTCACCGGCGGCTACGGGGGTCTCGGGCACCTCCTCATAGCCGCGGGTCTCCAGGGGTTTCTCGGAGAGTTCCTGCAGGTACCGGGCGGTGGTTTTGCAGAAGCTTTGCAGAGACAACCCCATGTACTTCTCCCGTAGGAACAAGGCCTTCACCACGCTCTTGGCCGCGTCCAGAAGGTCCGTGAAGGGCACCTGGGGAGGGGGGGAACGTCCAAAGGAACCAACCCCGAGGCGGGGGTTGACACCTTGAAGACCTTCTCCTGGGTCTGGTGGGTGTGTTGGGGGGGGGGGGAGGGGGGAACGGGGTGGGGAGGCTCACCCCACATTTCTCCTCCCCCGAGATGGTGACCCGCTGGAACTCCCGCTCCAGCAGCACCTCCCGTTCCTTGGGGACGTGGTCCGCCAGGTCCTCGCTCTGCTCCTTGAAGAGCCTGGGGGTACAGCCAGTGGCCGGTGAGATGGGGGCACGGTCTGACCCCATCCCTCTTGGGGGGGGGGGGGGGGGGGGTGTCCCGTCCTGCCCCCCCACCCCGGCAGCAGCACCAGCACCCGCCCCAGGAACTGCGGCCAGCCCCCGGGGGGTGGCAGGAGGGTGACGCTGTCCCCAGGGATGCCAGCACCCTGTTTGGGCAGATGGGTGCTGCCCGTGTCCCTGCTGGCGGTGGCATTATGGCCCCCCCCCCCAGCCCCACATGAGCACAACAGAAAAAAAAAAAAAAAAAAGAGGGGGGGGGGCGGGGGGGGGGGGGGGAGGACAGAGAACGAAATAACTCGTGACAGAGACAACTCCCAAGCGGAGACAGGAGGGAGGAGGACACGCAGCATCGGACCCCCCCGTTCCAGGGGGGGTGACAGGGCCACGACGGGGTCCTGAGCCACCAGCAGGGCTGGGACCCCCCCCCCCAGGTCACCCCAAACCCCCCACCCCTAACACCCCACCGGGTGCGTTAACCCCTTCAGTGCCAGTGAGAGCAGCCGGGTGGTGCGGACCTTTCGGCTCTGTGTTTGGGGGAGCTGGGGGGGGGGGGGAGGGGGCGGCTCAGAAGGGGGCCGGGGGGGGTCCCCAATACCCCAACCCGTGTCCCCGGCCGGTGGCACCGAGCCGGACACTCACTGTAAGTCCGCGGCACTGTCAATTTTCAAGAAGTCCTGTTTGGCTCTGAGCAAAATGTCGGGCTCGAGTCTGGGGACAAGCAGGCAGCGGCGGGGCGGGGGGGGACAGCCGGGGGGGAGAGGGGGGGGAAAGAGGGGCCGGGGAGAGAAAACACCCCGTTAATGCTGAAAACAACAAAAAACACACAGAAACCAGAAAAACTAAATTAAAAAAAAAAAAAAAAAAAAAAAGGGACACCAAGCACAACACCCACGGGAGAGAGGACACAGAGCTGGCACAGAGGACTGACAGCCCCCCCCCCCGGGGGGCCCAGGGTGGGCGGGGGTGGCCTGTCCCCGTGCGGGGACCCCGTCCCGTGGTGGGGTGACACGGTGACCCCCCTCCTTCCCGGCTTACTTGACGTCCTGGCTGATCTGGCGCTCGAGGCGCTGCCGCCGCTCCTCCAGCTGCTCGATGGGGCTCTCCTCCGGGAACTCGTAGGGCGCCGTCCGCATCTCGCTCTCGGCCAGCGAGCGGCAGAACAGCTCCTGCCCGGATCATCCCTGTCATGAGCTGTGCCCGGTCTCAGCCCGCGGGGTTGGGAGGGGAACGGTGGTAGGAGGTGGGGGGGGGGGGGTGTGTGTGTTCCCCCGCCTTCCCCTCTCCACAACCAAGCTGGAAAGGTGGAGGGAGGAGGGTGCGGGGTTGTGGGTGGGAGAGGATGGGACACACGGATCCCACTGAGACCTGGCAAACTCGGGGCACAGCACCCACCTCGGCGATCTCCTTGTATTTGCCGTCCATGGAGGTGCGCAGGTCAACGGGGAAATGCTTCAGGCAGTGGGGGGTCCCGGGCAGGGAACGGGCTGACTGGAGGGGACGGGACCCCGGCCCACCCCGCAAGTCTGCAGACACCAGTACAGCATGAGCTGGGGGTGCGGGGGGGAGAGGGGAGGGGGCAAACCCCCCTCCTGGGCAGGGAGGGGTTAATCAGCCCCTCCACAGCCCCCCCAGCCCCCCAGAACTGGGATCCTGGTCCCTGAAGTGGTGATGGGAAAACTGAGACAGCTCAAGGGCAGGAGGGACCCCCCCCCCCTACACCTCACCCCCCCCCCACTGCACTGAGGGTCCCCATGGCTGGGGGGGGGGTAACGAGCCAGCAGTGTTAGTGAACGAGGGGCAAAGGGATGGGGGGCAGGACCCCCCTTGTCATGGGGGGGGCAGGACGCTGGGGCCCCCCATCACACCTCCCCACACACCCCTCTGCCTGCCCCCCCCCCCCCAACGCCAGCGCTGTCCCCCCCAAATCCAGTGCGAAAGGCACCACCACGGGGGGGGACACCCCCAAACGGGGAGGGACAGGAGGCAACACCTCCCCACAGCCCCCCAGAAAACCCCATCACCGTGACCCCCCCCCCCAGAGCACCACCGGGTTGCCCACCCTCCCCCCTGCCCCCCACCTCACGCCCAGGAGGGGGCTCAGCGTGGGGGTGGAGGAACACCCTGATTTGGCCCCCACCCCCCAGCACCCCCTTGGCCTCAGTGGACCCCCCCGGGTGCCAGCACCCTCCTCTGCACCCCTCGCACCCACCACTCTTATTGACAAACCCCACCACAGACCCAGCTTGGGGGGGGGGGGGGGGGGAGCACTGGAAATCAGACCCCACTGGTTAAACTGGGGCCACCAGGAAGAGCCTCCCACCCACCTAGCCCAGCGTGGGGGGTGAACCCCAGCATCCTGCACCCCTGGATGAGCCCCCCGCCCCACCTGCCCCCATAGCGCATCCTCCCTGCATCACCCAAATTGGAATGGGGGGGCAGGGGGGAAGGTCTGAGGTGGGGAAACTGAGGCACGCCCCACCCCACGGGGCAGGGGCCGCTTCACTGCCCGGCACCCCCAGTGCACACACGCGTGTGCAAGAGCGTTTCGGCTGGAGCTGCCCCCTCCCCTGCCTCAGTTTCCCCCCCCGCCCCCCCCCCCCAGGCAGGTACCTGTGGGTGCCCCCCCCCTCGCCGGGCAGCGGCGACACCCCGGCAGGGCTGGTGCCCGTGTCACCCAGGGCCGGGACAGCGCCGGTGTCACCCGGGATGCGCCCGGCGGCGCATCACCCAGGTGACACCCAAGGTGCCCTGTGCCACCGGGACGTGCCCGTCACCCTGTGCCACCCACCCGGGGGCACGCCTGCCACCGCGTGTGTCACCCGGGGCCCGCAGCAGCCCCGGCAGCGCCCCGACACCCCCGCCAGCAGCCGGGTGCCCACCTCAAGGTGCCACCTCGCCACCATCACCCCCCCGGACACCCACCCGCCCCCCCCCCCCCCCCCCCCCAGCCACGGTGCCAGCCGAGACCACCCACGGGCTGACACGCGAAGCCGCCCCCCCTCAACACCAGCACCCCCAAACCTCCGTGGGGGTCCCACCACCCTGCACCCCCCAACCACCCCCAGCGCTTCCCCCCCACCCTCCTCCTCCTCCTCCTCCCCCCCCCCCCCCCCGGCGCACACCACCCGCTGCGCCACTGCTCCGCCGCAGAGCCCCCCCCCCCCCCCCCCCCCGCCTCACGCTGCTGGGGAAGGGGGGGGACACACACACACACACACACACTCAGGGCACCCCAACACCACCGGCACCCCTCAGCAACCGAAAAGCTCGCTGAGCAGCCCAGACGCCACGGTGATGGGCACGCCGCTCCAAAGCGGTAACCCAGCGCCTTTCCCCCCCCCCCCCCCCCAAACATAGACACCCCCCCTCTTAGCACCCACACCAAGCCCCCCCCCCAACATCGCAGCATCGCCCCACCCCCCACCCCCCCAAGCCCCGGGGCTTGGCACAACCAGCGACCTGGACCACCCCGCGGGTTGCGTGTTGGGGGATGTCGGGGGGGGGGGGGGGGGATTCAAGCCCAACCGTGGTGGCGGGGGGGGGGGGGGGTGGGGGGGGGGGCTCACCTGCGGGGCTGGGGGCCTGCAGGCTGCCCCGCTTCTTGAAGGGGTACTTGGCCGGGGCGGCCGAGGACATGGCGGCTCCTGGGGTGGCGATGGGGTTGGCGATGGTGGCGATGGGAGGGGGGGACGGACACGGTAGCGGGGGTCGGGGACGGTAAGCGGGGTGGGTGGCGGTGGCGGGGGGGGGGGGGGGTGGTGGTGGCGGCGGGGGCCCCCGGGGGCCCCGGCGGGGACTCTTACGGCAGCAGGGCGGCAGGGCCGGGCGATGGCTGCCGCTCCCTCCCCTGGTTGATGATTGATGCAGGAAACCCGGGGCTGGACCAAAGTCCCCGGCGGAGCCCGGGCCGGAAGCCGGCCCGAGGAAGAGGATGGGGCGGGAGGAGGATGTGGGCGAGGAGGAGGAGGAGGAGGAGGAGGGAGGTTGTCGGAGCAACCAGCTCTGCTGCGGCGCCCGCACGGGTGCTGGGAGCCTTGGGGATGCGGTGCTGAGCGCCCGCCCCGCGCTGGGACAGGCGTGTGTGTGTGTGTGTGTGTGTGTCCCGAGGCAGGCATCATGCGTGTGTGTCCCCCCCCGAGGCAGGCATCATGCGTGTGTGTCCCCCCCCCCGAGGCAGGCATCATGCGTGTGTTCCCCCGCCCGAGGCAGGCATCATGCGTGTGTCCCCCCCCGAGGCAGGCATCATGCGTGTGTGTGTCTCCCGAGGCAGGCATCATGCGTGTGTCCCCCCCCCGAGGCAGGCATCATGCGTGTGTGTCCCCCCCCGAGGCAGGCATCATGCGTGTGTGTCCCCCCCCGAGGCAGGCATCATGCGTGTGTCCCCCCCCGAGGCAGGCATCATGCGTGTGTGTGTCTCCCGAGGCAGGCATCATGCGTGTGTGTCCCCCCCCCGAGGCAGGCATCATGCGTGTGTCCCCCCCCGAGGCAGGCATCATGCGTGTGTCCCCCCCCCCGAGGCAGGCATCATGCGTGTGTCCCCCCCCGAGGCAGGCACCATGCGTGTGTCCCCCCCCAAGAGGGGGTTTCATCCCCCCTGCTGGCCTTGGACCCCCCCCCAAAATGGCAGCAGCACCTCCAATCCCCCCCCCCCCAACCCCCTCTGAGATGAGCATTGTGCCCCCCCCCCCCACCAAAGACAGGCATTGCCCCCCCCCCACCCAAGACAGGGTGTCATTCCTGATCCCCCGCGGAGACGGGCGTCATCCTCGTCAAAGTTGGGGTACCGCACCCCCCCCCCCCCCCAGCAGCAGCTCCGTGCCCCACAGCTGGGCACTGCACCCCCCTGCAGGCATTCACACCCCCAGGACAGTCATCCCCCCCCCCCTCCGGACAGTCAGCGCACCCCCCAACACGGACCGTCACCCCCTCTCATTAGACATTGTACCCCCCCCCCAAAAAAAGACCGAGTAGCCCCCAAAGCAGGGCATCACCTCCTCCAACATAAGCATCCCCCCCCCCCCGAGGTGGGGTACCACACCCCGAAAGAGGGGACTCACACCCCCCTCCAGCCCCGCAAGGGGGGGCTGGGTGCCCTCAGCACCCACAGGGGATGTCCCTGTGGGGTAACACCACCCGACCTGCCCCCCCAAGCCCCCCTTACCCCTCAGCCAAGCTAGAGACGGCATCATATAGGGGACCCCCCCACACACACACCCCAGAAGCAGGACCCAGCTGTGGGGGTACCGGGGGGTGTCACACCCTCGTGACCTCTGTGTGTGTCCCCCAATCCCCGCGTGTCCCTACCCGTGGCCAGAGGCTCCCGGTGCCACGGCCTCGAGTGTCGGGGACGTGTTGGGGTGGTGCCGGGCTGTGTCCCCACGGAGCAACACACACACCCCCCCCCCCCCCGAGCCCCCTAATCCAGCACCGGGGCAGGGGGGGGATTTTTAGCCACTGCCGGAGCGGAGCGGGGGGAATGTCACCCGTCAGGGCCTGTCCCCCCCCTCCCCACCGTGTCCCCCACCCCATCCCGCTGTCCCACCGAGGGGACAGTGAGGTGATGCCCCCCCCGCCAGGGCCACCTCTGTGCCAGGCTGAGGGGGCACAACAGCCATCCGGGGGGGGGGGACGGGACGGGATAGTGGGGACCCCCAGCCTGAGCTCTGACCTATGGGTGAAAGCCGTGTCCCCTCCCCAGCACCGCCCCCGTGACACTGGGTGGGGGAGTCGGTATTTTAATTGGCCCCCCCCCTTCATTAGCGCCAAGTTCATTAGAGGCTCAGAAGGGGCTTTGGGCAGGGACAGGCTGTTATGCTGGCAGGGATTGGGGGGGGGGGGGGGGACACGACACACACACGCCAGGTGGGATATGGGGACACCAGTGAGGGGACATAAAGGCCCCAGTAACCCTGTGGGGTGCAGGGATTTAGGGGACCTTACACACAAATACCTGCAGTACCTCTGGAGGGACCCAACACCCCAACCCAGGGCTGCCGGCGGGTCCCCCCCGCAACACACCTAAAATCAGCCCCAGCGGGACAGGGTGGGGGCACCGACCTGTCCCCCGGGGTGTGGGGGGACCCTGTGATCCTGCCGGCCTGGAGGATGGGTGCTGGGGGGGGGAAGGGGGTGCTGAGCCCGAGGGGAGGAGGAAGAGGAGGAGGAGGAAGGCTGAGCGCTCGATCCCATTAAAGAGCTTAGGCAGCAGGAGGGCAAGGGATGGCACCCAGCAGGGTAGGATTAGGGGGGGCTCATTTCCCCCCCCGGGGTAATTAGCCCCCACTTCCCCCCACAGGAGGAATCCCCCAGAGCCGCCGTCCCCCCCTGACACTCCCCTGCAGCAGCCGGGGACCCCGCCGCTCCCGGGGTGGGGGGGGACGCAAGCAGGGGGCCGACCCCATCCCCAATGCCAACCCAGCACCATGGGGGGTTCCCCAAACCCATATACCCCCCGAGCCATCCCAGGGGACACAGGGTGTCCCTGTCCCCCGTGGGCAGGGGGTGTCACGCCACCTGCCCCCTTACATAAAGCCCCGTCCCCACTTCCTCGAGATGCTCCCTCTTTTTTTTCCCCCCCCTCGTGAGCCCTAATCTTTGCCATCTTGGGCTAATTGGATTTCCTGGGTCACATGGCAAGATAAAAAGTCCCCAAATCCCACAGTCCAAAAAAATCAGGTTATCCATGGGGAATTAAGGGAGAGAGAGGGGGGCAGCTGGCCTGTGAGGACCCACAGAGCTCTGCCCGCTGCGGGGCACCCCAACATCAGGGCGGTGGGTACCTGGCTCGGCCTTTTGGGGCTCCTCTTCCTCTCCCCATCGCCCACCGCCCGCCCCCGGGGTGCGTGCGCCGTTCCCCGTGGAGAGCTGGAAGAACCTGGGGACCCAGAGGAGCTCGAGGCGTTGGAGGAGGAAGACGTGGCCATGGGGAGCGGGGCCAGCGCGGAGGACAAGGAGATGGCCAAGAGGTCCAAGGAGCTGGAGAAGAAGCTCCAGGAGGATGCGGATAAAGAGGCCAAGACGGTCAAGTTGCTCTTGCTTGGTAAGGGTGGGGAGATGTCCCTGGGAGGAAGGGGGACATGTCCCCCTGTCCCCACCCAGCACCCTGTTGATATTGGGGCGATGTGGCTGCTGGGGATGGGCAGGGGGCAAAAGCAACCAGGGAGAGGGGACAGGGATGGGGGCAAGGACAGGGAGGCCCCAACCCCATCAGCTCCTCGTGCTCTGCCTTTCTTTGTCCCAAGGAGAGCCCCTTCCCTGCGGCTCGTTAGCCCTCCTTAGCCTGATGAGTTGCCATTAGCAAGCAGAGGTTGTCCCACCAGCTGGGTGTCCCCCAGGGTTGTGCCCGGGGTGGCATCAGGTCTTGGTGGCCACTAGACGGGTGGCAGGGACAAAGGGGGACTGGGGAGGGACCAGAACACCGGGTCCCACCTGGGCCAGGCTGTGGCACATCCCGGGGGGGGGATCAGTGAGACCCCGGGGAGCTCCTGCCACCAGAACCCCCAAACCCCGCCGCTGGGTGCAGGGCGGGAGGGGACAGTCCCTTGAGGGACACCCCCCCCACCCCACTTGGGCAGCGGGGTGACCCCATGGGGACACATCGGGGCCCCGCGGGGCCGGTGGCAGGGGCTTATCTGGGGCGGGGGGGGGGGGTGCACGGGGTCAAGGCGATTAGCACCCTAATTCTAAGCGGCTTCTTGTGCTGCCCTAAGCCGCTTACAGCAGCGCAGCCATCGCCGGCGACACCCGTGGCGGGAGGGAGGTGCAGCACCCCGGGGGGACCCGCAGCCCGGTGGGTCCCCCCCACCCCTGGGGGTCCCCGAGGTGTGGTGCAGCTCTTGGCGCAAAGGGTGACAGGAGGGGGCATGGGGATGGTGGCACTGGGAGGGGGGAGGATGGGCCGGGTGTCCAGCCAGGGGAGAGCGGAGCAGGATGGAGGGCGGCTCCCCGCCCTGGGAGGTGCCCATCGCTGTGGCATCAGGCCTGCTGTCTGTCCTGCCCTGGCCACCACTAAGGTGTCCTCCCACTCTTTTCAGGGGCTGGAGAGTCGGGAAAAAGCACCATCGTGAAGCAGATGAAGTGAGTACGGCCCGAGGAACCCAGACTTGGGTGGGGGGTGGGGGGAAGCACCAGCACGAGCCCTGGACAGTGGGTGACAGGACCCCGGTCACCCCCCCCCCCCATGTCACGCTGGTGATTCCCAGCGTGGGGTGATGCTGGGAGGGGGGAGTGCGGGGTTGGGGGGGGGAGGGCACCCCAGGGAGCCACAGCTTGGGGCTGAGGCTGCTGTGTGTCTTGTCATCCGTCCATCCCCGTGTCCGTCCGTGTCCCCCCCCCCCCCAGGATCATCCACCAGGACGGTTACACGCCCGAGGAGTGCCTGGAGTTCAAGGCCATCATCTACGGCAACGTCCTGCAGTCCATCCTGGCCATCATCCGCGCCATGTCCACGCTGGGCATCGACTACGCCGAGTCGTCCTGCGCGGTCAGTCGGGGCGCTCATCCCCATCCCACCCCCCAACCCCCCCCCCCAAACTGGGGGGCTCCCAGAGCTGGGGTCCATAGTGACCCTGTGCTGCCCCTTCCACCCCCTCCTTGCAGAGCCCTCAGGGGGTTTTTGGAGGGGGGACGGGGGCCACGGGTGGGACGGTGACAAAGGGTCCCTCTTGCAGGAGAAGGGCCGGCAGCTCTTCAACCTGGCCGACTCCATCGAGGAGGGCACCATGCCCCCCGAGCTGGTCGACTGCATCAAGAAGCTGTGGAAGGACGGGGGGGTGCAGGCTTGCTTCGACCGAGCCGCCGAGTACCAGCTCAACGACTCGGCTGCCTAGTGAGTGGGGTCACCAGCTGGGGGGGGGAATGGGGGGGGGAACACCCAAGGATGTGCCTGGGGACCCCCCCCCCCGGCTGCTCATTCCCATTTCCCACCCCGTGTGGCAAAATCAATCCCCTCCCTGCTCCTGGGAACACCCCGAGGCCGCCATCCCCCATCCCACTGGTGCCGGTGGGCTGCAGCCCCACACTGTGCCCCCCCACCCCACCCCGATGTCCTTGCAGGCCCCCAGCGATGATGTAGCCTCGAAGTCCCAGCATTTGACAGAGCTCAGGCCACCCAACCATCCACAAAAACCCACTGCGGGGGGGGGGGGGAACAGGACATGAGCAGCCCCTGGGCAGCACGTCACATCCCCTCCCCTCCCGTCCCCACCAGTTACCTGAACCAGCTGGACAGGATCACGGCCCCCAGCTACCTCCCCAACGAGCAGGACGTCCTGCGGTCCCGGGTGAAGACCACGGGCATCATTGAGACCAAGTTCTCTGTCAAAGACCTGAATTTCAGGTGGGTGGGTGTCCCCCCTGCCATGATCCCCCCCCAGACCCAGCAGTGGGGAGGGGGGTTGGGGTAAACCTGCTGCTCCAGGGACCACCAACCTCACCTGGACCAGGGATGGTTGGTCACTGCATCCCTGACACCTCAAAGGACAAGGTGCTGGGACCATCATGGGGGGAAACACACACACCCCCCAGATGTGTCACACACACTGCCCCTGTCCCCCCCCCCCCCCCCATCTTTGTCCCCTCCCCAGGATGTTTGACGTGGGAGGGCAGAGATCAGAGCGCAAGAAGTGGATCCACTGCTTCGAGGGGGTGACCTGCATCATCTTCTGCGGGGCGCTGAGCGCCTACGACATGGTGCTGGTGGAGGACGACGAAGTGGTGGGTCGGGGTCCCAGAGGTGCCCGGCCACAGCTCAGCAGCTGAGGGGGGGAAGAGGAGCCGGGTGCTTCGGGGGGGGGGTTACAGAGGCAGGGGGGCAACGCTCTGTGCCATCTGATGCTCTGGGTGATCCGGGGAAGTGGCGGGGGGGGAGAGGGGGGATGGAGCTGGCTCCCACCCAGTAAACGTCAGCACTTACTCTGGGGCACGAGCAGCCCAACCGAGAAATAACACAGGTCACGGGGCCGGGGGTCTGCCCTCCCCGCTGCCCACGAGGAAACCCCCCCCCCCCGTCCTTCCGAGCAGCCAAGGGCAAAGCAGCTCCCAACGCCGACCTCCTCCCGAGAGCCACCGTCCCGCCGGGAAACGCTTCCAGATGCGGGAAAACCACCCGAGCAAACCCAAAGGAGCCAGCCCCAGTGCAGGAGGGGAGGAAGAGACACCAACCGGTCTCAGTGAAGGAAAATCCCGCCCAGAGGCACCTCTCGCCTCGCTGTGCCCTCCGAGGTGGGCAGAAAGCAGCAATAAGGGGGAGATTTCACTCTCCCGGCAAGCAGCAGCGGCGGGGAAAGACGGCACAAAGTCATAGCAAAGCCCTGCGGGTGCCTGGTGAGGGATGCTCCGGCAGAGCTGCCGCTCCGGCACCAGGGGAAAGCAGCTGCCAGGGCAGAGGCTTGGAGGGGAGGAACACAGCAGCCCCGAAATGGGTCGTTTCCCGGAAGAAATAAGAGGTGAAGATGAGCAGAGCAGGAAAAGCAGGCTGCCTTCTGCCCTGCCCAGGGGACTGGGGCGAAGCGTCCTTGCTGGCATCCCCGACAGCGGCCAGTCCCGGGGATGCTCCCTCACGCTCTGGGGTCCAAACACCTTCGCCAGGATCTGCGCCAGGGTCAGGGCCCCGCCACCCCCGGGGCTTGCCAAGGCCGGGCAGGAGCACCCAGCCCTTCCTCAGCCGTGGAGCTGCACCGTGCGTGAGGCATCTGGGGGAAGGATCTTTCCCCTTGAAGCGCCCAGGAAAGGCTGCAATGTTTCCCCTGCACAGGATGGGGCAGGATTTGGCCAAAGCTGCCCCTGCTCGCTGAAGCTGCACGGAAAAGCTGCTGGACAAGGCAAAAACATCCCTGTCACCCCTGAAGAACCTGCCCACTGCCATCCAAAGGTGGAGGAGATCCACCTTCCATCAGCAGAGCAGCAAAAGCCCCCGGTCAGACTTTTAGCTCCTCTTCCTCCCGAGGATGCCCCTGCAGTAAACTAGAAACTGCACATCTGCTTTAAAACTCGAGCTTTCCTTTTTCCAGCTCCTTTCCAAAGCTGCAGGTAACGGCTGGGGGCTGCGGTGCAGCGTGGCCTGGAGGGTGGGGATGGCAGCTCGACGCCCTCACTGAGCACTTTCCACAGCCGCAGGGCTGTGAGGTTCCCCCCAGGTAATTTTCCCACCTCAGGCGTTCATTTCTGAGCATCCCAGAAGCTGACAGGAGGGATCGGATCGTTGCGCTGCCCAGAGCTGCTTCACACTGCTCCCCATCCCGAGCACCGCCTGGATTTATCCGGGTCCCTCACACTGTGGCACGGGGGCTTCTCGGGTGGGCAAGAGGGACGCTGGGTGCGGGCAGGGGTCAGGCAGTAGAGCAATTTGCTGCTGCAGCAAAGAGGAGCATCCCTGGCAGCACAGGGGAAAGCTCGGGAACAGGGGGTTTTGGGGGGCTGCAACGGCAAAAAGGGGTCTGTAAATGATTTACAAACCCAGCACTTGGTGCCAAGGAGCCTGTTCGCTTGCAGAACCGCATGCACGAATCCCTGCACCTATTCAACAGTATATGCAACCACAAGTTCTTTGCCGCCACGTCCATCATCCTCTTCCTCAACAAGAAGGACCTTTTTGAGCAAAAGATCAAGAAAGTCCATCTCAGCATTTGCTTCCCAGACTACGACGGTGAGTTGGTTTGTTCCCCCCCCTCCCCGAGCCCCCCAGTCCGTGGCCTCAGGTGGGGAACCGTGTGGTCCCAATACAGACACAGCATTTTGGGTTGGGTTATGCTGGGGAGGCAGGAGCAGAGGAGAGGACAGATGTGGCCTCGGAAAGGTGTTTGTAAATGGGATACAACAGCTTTTTAAAATTGCTTTGCTCGGTGCAGCTGCCACCCAGCCCTTCTCCTCCTCCTCTGGAGGGAGATTCCAGATCCAGCTCTCTTCAAAACAAGCCTTAAGCACCCCCTGGTCCTCGCCCAGCTCTGACGATCATCTGCCCTGGCAGCAGCTCAGCAGCAGCCCCGTTTCCTCCCTCCACAGGTCCCAACACGTTCGAAGACGCGGGAAATTACATCAAGACCCAGTTCCTTGATCTCAACATGCAAAAGGACGTGAAGGAGATCTACAGCCACATGACCTGTGCCACAGACACACAGAATGTCAAATTCGTCTTTGACGCCGTCACAGATGTCATCATCAAAGAGAACCTCAAGGACTGCGGCCTCTTCTGAGCATCTGGGTGGCAGGTACTCAAGAAACGGTTATTTAACCACAAAAAAATAAAAAGGGCTGGGGAAGGGGGATGGAGATGCAGCAGAGCCCACTCCATCCCGCTCTGCAGGGTGATGGGACATGGGTCCCCCCCAGCTTTTGCCATCAAACACAGTCTGGAAGTGCCTGCCTGCAGAGCAGGGGAGGGGAGGATGTGCTGGGACTACCCAGGACTGAGGGGTTGGGGGTCCCACCAGCCCCAGGGGAGGGGGGGCAGCATCCCCCTGCAGAGCTCCAGTTCCCATCCCAAAGCCGGGTGGGCTCAGCCCAGTTATTGTTTTGAACTCACGCTGCCAGAGCGCTTCACACCCTCGCAGGTGGAGAGTTGAAAACAGCAGATTGCAGCCCAAATGATGCCCCCCAGCAAGAGCAAACCGCGTTATCCTGGTGCCTCCCGTTGCCACAGCAGGGTCACTGGTGCTGGGCTGGTTTGCAGCCCGGCAGCCTTGGCTCATGGGGACAAGCAAACCGCTGCCCAGTGCAGGAGGGAGAAGGCACGGGCAGCCCAGGCCACGCTCTGCTTCACTTGGCCTTTTAGCTCATCACCCTAAAGGTTTAATTAGGGTTTATAACCCTAATTCTTATGCCTGCATTTTCCCGCTAGCCTGAGCAGCAGTGAGAATTTCTTCCTCTTCTCCTTCCCCGAGCAGCTCCCAACCACCAGCTTTGACGCTTTTTCAGGGAACCTCCAGCCCTTCCCTCATCCCTGAACATTAATAGAGAAGCAAGGGGGGGGGGGGGGAAAAAAAAGAAAAAAATAAATAAAGCAGGCAGCTTCCCTGCAGGCAGAGGCAGGCTGCGGCAGGACGGGGGGTGCAGCCTTGGCCGCCAGCTCTGCATTGTGCTGCGAACAAAGCTGTTCTCTAAGCAGAGCACTCAGCAGCCTTCGACCGCAAACCCGCTTCTAGCATCAAGGAAAAAATAAAAAAAAAAAAAACAAAAAAACATGCCATGACAGCAGGCAGGGAGGGAGGCCGTGCCTGCCCCTGAGGTTGCAGGCAGCAGCAAAAGCTGCAAGGGTTGAGCAGCGGGGGAATACAAGTGTAACGCTCCAGGCCCTTCTGCTGCTGCCTGGGTCAGAGGATTTAAACTGGTGGATTTTTTTCCCCCCTCCCGTCACTCAGGGTGGTGCATGGCACAGTTGCTTCTCAAAACCCACCCCTCCTGCACGCTGCACCATATTACACCCTTCACTGCGTTGTTTGAAAGCGTTTAACCCCCTCTTCTTTCTTCCTTCCCGCTAGAAGAGGAAGAGACTTCAATTTCACGGCGCCATTCTGCTGTGCAGAGCCAAAGGGATTAACCAAAAAATAAAAGTTACTCAGACCCCACTTTTTCTATGACCTGCCCACCTCCTTTCAATCCCCAAATAAGATGAATTTCCTAATCACATTTGTGGCCATTTCCTCTTTAAAAAAAAAAAAAAAAAGAAAAGAAAAAAATCCTCGCTCTCTATAGGTCCTGGAAGGCAGCGTTTATAAATGAGATCTGGGGAGGTCTGTCACCAAAGAGCACACGATTCCTAGTTCACTTGCCAGAAAAATTAGTATGAAGCCATCGTAGCCTGGCACAGCCGGGCAGCGTGCTCGGGGGATCCAGCAGCGGCACGGGGACTGGCTCTCCTCCCCTCTGCAGCTCATTTCTTCCCTTTTATCAAAGCGGAATTAATCAAACCAGGAGTTTCTGGGGAAGGTGGAGGCTGGGTTAGCTACAAGTCACACCTGAGAACCAAGCTCAGGGGGGCAAGCAAAGGCAGGAGCACATGCAGGAGGTTTTGGGGGCGGCAATAGCCTACAGGAGAGGAATGGGGCTGGATAAAGAGGAAATGGTTACTTGGTCGATTTTCATTCGGCTATTTAAGAGCTGTATCAGCTCTTTACAGTTTGTAAAGAAATCTGTAGGCAAGTCCTGCAGCCTCTCCCTGTTCTGTGCAGAGATCACACCCGCAGCTTCGTTTAACCGTAGGAAAAATGAAATAACGAAACACGCATGACACAGACGTCTGTCACTTCTCCCCCCTTGGACTTCTCCACGATGACTGTTCCCAAGCCCCGTCCCTGTGCCCAAGAGCACAAAGATCAAGGCACATTTGACATCCTTTGCCTTCAGTTCCACACTGGGTGCTCACGCGGGCCTCCCACCACGACCAAGCGGTTGGGCGGTGCGAAGGGGAGCGGGGCCACCCTCACCCCCCCGGGCAGGCGGTGGGGATGGAGGCGCCAGGGGCCACCCCCGACCCAAACCCCTCCGCGAGCAAAGCGCCCTCCCACCTGGGCGAGGGGGCCGTCCTGCAGCTCCAGCGTCGGTCAGGGAGCACCGTGCTGCCGCAACCCCGCTGCTGGGGGAGCCTGGCATCAATTTGTTTAAAAGGCGAGCGATCCCCTGCGGTCGCGTGAAGCTGTAGTAAAGCCGCCGGCGAGGAGGGAATCGTCAAGCAGTCAGCAGAGCTCGAGGCAGCTTGGGAAAGTTTCCAGAACAGAAATACACTCGGCGTAGCTGCGGAGTAGGGCTGCATGTCAGACACGCAGCAGACACTGGGGGGGGTAGCCAGTTACAGCACCCACAAGCATCCCTCAAGTATTTCATTCTGTATTTCTTCGAAACGGGTTACATCGACATCACGTAACGGCATCCAGAGCAGTAATTTTCCCATCAGGTTCAAAAGAGGCAGCGAGACTTGTGCTATAAATAAGCAGTAAACTAACCATCTGCCAATAATCCTGATGAACGGCGGGATGCCTGCCGTCCTCCATCTGTGCCAGCACAGCCCAAGTCTCGAGGAGCAGCAGAACCGGCTGCCCAGAGAGCACTGGAAGTCAGGGGGGGATGAAGCACGAGGACCCTTTATTTACACCCATTTAGTACACCCACTTCCCATCAAAGCGCTTACCTTTCCTCCCCAGCAAAGCGCACGAAGCGGGGAACGCTCCTGGAAAAATTCAGAATGAACTCGAGAAAAGGCTAAACTGTTTACTCACCATTTTAATACTGCCAACAACTATAACAGATTGAAACTGTACACGTGACAAACTGGGGAAAAAGAGTCTCAATGCAAATGGTTCAGCAAAGGAATGTACTGACTGGTTATGAACATTACTACAGTAAAAACAATGGCAAACAGGAATTTGGCACCACATATACAAAGTAAAGGCATGCTTGTCAATACAGTTTAGGAGTCTCTGAACAGAAAAGGCCATGGTAAATGCAGAACAAGGTGCACCCTTTACAAAGTTGCCCACCGGTTTAGACCAAAAATGCACAAGAATCTAAAGTGGTTGATTTAGTAGCTCTGTAGCAGCACGCGTTTCCCATCCGGTTTGGAGCTCAGCATTTCAGCTCTCCAACAGACGCAGGCCGGGCACACGTTCGCCGCGAAGCTGGCTTTATGCTTACCACGCAGAAAGAACCTCCACTTGGGTATCAGCATCAACCAGGTTCACCCCCAACCGTAAGCTAAAGACCCGCTTATCCTGCTGCAGAAGCTTCTTTCGAAAGCCTTATGGCAGCAGGATGGTAACAAATTACACATCAGAAAAAGCCGAAGCTATCGCCGTAAGAGCTCTAAGGATCCTTTAAGTAGTTGCAGAAATATTAAATCCTGACCATACCAAGTGTTAAAAACAAAGAGTTCCTGCTAAGAGGAATACTTTCTGCATGATCTGGTCACATGTGCATAGTTAAGTGATATATTTTTTTTTTGTTGTTTTTTTATTTTTAAAACAAGATTCGTTTGCAAATAAAGAAATAAAATTTAGTAAAGTTATAGTTTTCTTGATGGAAAAAACCTTAAAAACAGACTAGTGGTGGCTTGTTAACCAAAGAAAGAGAGAAAGCTACATATCGAAGGTCTGGAATCCAGCACCTCAACTTCACAACAGCTGTACACATTTGAGATTACACCATCCAAACGATGCCAGGATGATCTAGTCACACTAACAGTTGTTCCACCTTGACCTAACTTCAACATCCCATCATATCAATAAAAAGGTCCCTAATACAGAAGATTGTGCTAAAGAATGCAACGATTCTGCATGCTGTTTTCATTTCCCTGGTCCTGTTCATGCTTGCAGCTGTCCCCACGAGGCAGCAAAGAGTCTGGTTCTCAAAACGCCACATCATAAAAAAACTGGAAAGAAAAAGAGCGAGCGTTAGCGAGGCGCAAGGCAAAGCCAGCCCCAGCTGGCGTGCAGCGCTGCGAGCAGCCCGGCTTTACCTTCTTCCCACGCCCCTTCCTTCTCAATAGAGTCCACATTCCTTCAGGTTGTTTTTAATGATAACATCTGTAACAGCATCGAACACAAACTGCACGTTCTTGGTGTCAGTGGCACAGGTGAAGTGCGTGTAGATCTCCTTGGTGTCTTTTCTCCGGTTCAGATCTTCAAACTGACACTGGATGTATGCAGCTGCTTCCTCGTACGTGTTGGAGCCTGAAAAAGATAAGACCCCTTAACTCTGGCCAGCAGTTCACAGCAGAGATCTTTTAAGTACATATTAAGCTGCTTGCAACCATCTGTCTTATCCAGCCTCAAATCCAAATCCACCGTTAACTCCTCCCTGTAGAGCTGAAGTCTACTCCCAGCTTCTGATCAGTGACCTTGGACGAGTCACTCCTGCAGCTCCCCGACTGCTCGCTGCTCCGGCCTCCCTGCCCAGAGATCGCTGGCAGGGAACCTTGCACGCTGGCTACAGTAATGCTTCACGCTAGGAACACGTACAGAAGAGCGACAAGTCACAGGAATAAGCAAGTTTGAAGGAAGGACCACTTAAAAAAAAAAACAAAAACACCACAAATCAAAAAGCCTCGAGCAGTGACTAGGTGAAGCATCACGTCCATGCGGGGCCCTGGCAGGGAAGGGCTGTGAAACAGACTTGCTGAAACACCAGGGCAGACAAGTGCCATACCCAGGGCACAGACCAGTTTCACAGCCTCTGAAATTGAAGTGAAACGAAAGTATTGTCCTAATAAACACGTGGAAAACGCAGAGTGACTCTGATCTGCTGGAGCACAAGTACTTCGCTCTTCGTGCTCCGGGCCATAAAACACACGGGGACAAAGGCAGTTCCAAACCACACGTCTGTACGACTGCATCTCTTCTGAGAAAATGAGCCATCAGCTAACCTGACCGCCCAACAATGCTGCCCAAGAGACAGAGTTAAGGGAAAAACATAAGCTTTTAAGTTATCTTGGATTGTGTAGGCTTTGACTGACTCATCCCTGGCCCTGACAAGTAAAACGCAGCTTCATGAGCCCAGCCTTACCTGTGTACTCTGGATAGCAGATCGTTAGTGGACTTTTCTTAATCTTTTCCTCAAACAGGTCTTTCTTGTTCAAGAAGAGAATGATAGATGTGTCTGTAAACCATTTGTTGTTACAAATGCTGTCAAACAGTTTCATACTCTCGTGCATCCGGTTCTGGAAAATAAAATGAGAAGGGTGATGCATCATTCCAGTTATTAGAGGAGGATGGGGTGGGGGGACAGACAGGCTTTACTGCAAAGGCCAGACTAAAGAGTCGAGTGCCGCTGACATATCCGCGCTGCCACCTCACCAGGAAGAGGACGGGCACAACCCTGAGCAGGGGTCAGGTCACCTCCTCATCCCAGAGACCCCCCAGGACGCGCGTGTTCCCCCCCAGAGGTACTCACACCTCGGGGAACAGGCTGCAGGGACCTCCCTGTAACGAGGGCCTGAAGAAAAAAAATCTCATTTACGCATTATGCTGAACAGTTTCTGGGGCAAGATAGTGCAGGCTGCTGCAAGGAAGCGCTCATCTTCACAGCCCTTGGACAACTGTAACAAGGGGAGCGAGCGTGCCCACGCCATGATTCCACCTCCCTTCTCCCGTGCCACGCAGCCAGGCACTGGTAACTCCTCCATAACATACCATTTCCTCGTCCTCGGCCAAGACGAGGTCGTAGTCGCTGAGGGCCACGCAGAAGATAATTGCTGTCACACCTTCAAAGCAGTGGATCCACTTCTTCCGCTCTGACCGTTGGCCACCAACATCGAACATCCTGGGAGGGGCAGAAGAACCATCTCAGAAGCCACGGCGACCTCCCTCCCCAGCCCCCACGCCGTTCTCAGGGGATGGAGGAGGCTCAGCTAAGGGCTTCCAAAAAGGCAGGGTTTAGGGGAGAGCAGGTACACAGCCTTCCATCAGCAAGGCCAACAGCTCCGAGCCCTCCCTTTCTCAGGAGGGTGGATTTTAAAACCAGAATTCTTTTCTTTAGAGCGATTTCAGCAGGAAGAACTAGATGTTACCTACATCGCTACCCAGAAGACTGCTGATTCACCAGGGCATGCTTATTTTGTTCTCTGCCTCCTATTTCCTTAGCAACAATCCATTTGCTTGACTGGACTCCAAACACCTACTCATAGTCGGCTCTTCCAGTTAATTTACGCTGCGTCTGACAAAGGATTATCTGGAACATACTACCTGCATGCTACTTCTGGGACCCAGAAAAAAATTAATGGGGTTAAGAAACAGTTTCATGTATCAAAAAAAAAAAAAATCTGCGAGCTACTGAAGTTTAAAGGCTGCAGAGCTGCTTACAGAATTTCTGTCTATATAAAAAAAATGCAAGTGTCTTGGACGGTTACAATACCCTGCTCACTCAAATATTTCAATGAAGAAGCAGGATTGCCCAGGATGTTCTGATGGACTATGACTTAATTAAATCACGCAGATACAAGTCAATATCCAAGAGCTATGAAAATCGTAAACATTGATTTGTTATCAGAGCAAACAGGCAGACAAGAGAGAAACTGCCCAGGGTGGGCCAAAAGCAATGCAATTTAACGATGCCAAACAAGGCAGCCAGAAGTGCGGCTCAGCTAACTCCAATCTTCTGTTTAAACGTAAACCGTCCCTGTGGACCACAGGAGGAAAGATGAAAATCTCTGTGAGGACACAGGCTATTTACTTAGCTTGTGTCATTTGCCATTACTCTCTGCTGTTAGCGCAGAGACATCTGGAAAGGAAGAGCATCCCCGACAACTCAGCTTCGCCAAGCTAATCCAAATTCGAGTCACAGTTATACTAAGGCTACCTCAGCCCGTTATTAATGTCTGAGATTTAGCATCAAGGCTTCCATCGCGGGAAAGATGGCAGCTCCGGGGTTTAAGATGTATTAATGCTTTCCTTTGTGGAGCAAATCCCTCCAAGACGAGACACCTCGTGTCTCGGGCTCTGCACATGATCAATGACTCCAGGCAGGCCTGGGAAAGAGCAATTCCCCTCTTTGCATCAGGGAGGCACGCCTCCGAGGGCTCAGCCATTCCACTTTAAAAGAGGGGTTATACTCATTAAACCGAACATGCCTGCTACCTCCAGCTCACTCTTCTGTTAGTCTGACGTGATGGTTTTTAAAAGAGCACCACAGACTGCAGCTGAAAATGCTAGTCCTAATACAGGACAACGGAAGACAAGTTTTTTTTTCCCTGGACGAACCAGAAGTCACGTAAACAGCCCGGTGATGCAAAGTGTTTAGGCATTTTTGTTAAAACGGTTTGTAAGTTAAGGCAGTTCAGAAACCAAAGTGCTACGTTCTCCCAAAAAAAGCGTGCAAACACATCAGATTTTATAAGCAACACTTGGATTTTTTTTGCTATAGCTCTTTCAAACTTCAAACACAAGCTAAAAATAAGCAAACAAATGCTTATTTAAAGGCTCTGAGCAACAAAGACTTGAAAACATTGCCACAGACGAAGGGAACTCGCCCGAGATACAGGCGCTGCATTTTCCTACATCCACATTACAGGACACAAATGCCCACCCCGCGGGGCTCCGGGCTGTTTGTCAGGAGCACGCTCAGGATCCAAAGCGAGGATTTTTCTAACGAGCAGATGGAGAGCGGGGAGGAGAGCTAAACTGCAGGCTAGCAGCCGCTACGGGAGTTAGAGGGAGCTCGATTAGTGATACGTAAAGGGACACTGCCAAGACCAGGCTTGATACCTGAGCCCTGCAGGGACTGAATTTAGAAGGCAGAGGGGAGAGGCAAGTGCCATCCTCTGCGGTGTCACACAAAGGCAGCCAGTCCCCAGCACCCTTTCGGCATGCCCCGTTCCTGCTCTGCAGCAAGTGTCAGTCAGCACAGTCATCTACAGCTTCGTGGAGAACACCATGCAGCCCAGAGCCACGACTGTGACTGCGGGGAGAGCTCTTATCTCCCATTTTAAAGGAAGGGGTTAAATTCAAACTCAAAATCCAGAAGTCAGTGTCCTTTTAGTATTTTTTTTTTTTTTTTTTTTGGATCCTGTAAACAAGCAGTCAGTACCTGTGTCTGCGATTCCAACATAAAAGCAGCTGAAAAGAACAGAAGAAGGCAAATAAAGGTCAAACCGGTATCTCCAGTGAGCGATGCCAGTAGAGAGGGAGTGTAACGGAGGTAAGGAGGACAGTTAAAACAGGGCAAGACATTTTGCAGCGCAGGTGTGGGACCTGCCACCCCCACCACGTGCTGAAGAAATCACCGCAGTCCGCAGGGACAAGTGCTGCCCTTCATCACTTACTTGAAGTACAGGTCCTTGAAGGTGAAGTGAGTTTCCACAATGCCTGTAGTTTTAACTCTGGTCCGCAGAACATCCTGCTGAGTCGGAATATAGGTCGGCTGGGATATTCTATCCAAGTCATTTAGGTAACTAAACCAGAAGAGACAACAAGATGCACCTTTTTTAGTCTGCTTGCTCACCATGAATCTTTTATAAACTGCAGAAGAAAGTCATCACAGAATTTATTCAGCATCTTCACACAGTACAAACCTCAAACATGCAGCAAAAACATCCCTTGGGTCTATCCTAGGGTTGATTTTGTGGTTTGTTTTTTTGTTTGGTTGCTGTTTTTTTTTTTTTTTTTTAACTTAACCCCTCCCCATATGACCTTGCACCATGTGCTGGGTAGAGTTCAGCTAGCTGGGGAGTGAAGCCTGATAAGAGGCTAGCATAAGTACTGCTGATGCAGAAGCCATGCCAAAGCTGGTATCTCTTGGGGCAATTCAAAGCAGTCAAGGTCTTCCGCATCAAAGCACAAGGCAATAAATCCAGTGGCTCGCTTTTAAAGGGCAAGAATACATCAAACGAACCAGGAGGAAAGAATTAAGCATCAAGAACTACCCCCAACACAGGCAGATTCATTCACCTCTTTCGGCAACAGCAAACTAACCCAATGCTCTCCGGCTCCCCGACAGCACAGCTGCTGGAGAAAGCCATTTCTCTGTAGCACCAAGGCAACACACCCATGGAGACCCCAACTAATTCCAGCTACAGCGGATTCCCTTTGAAGTTCGGCTCATGGGCACATAAGTAGGAGGTATATACATCATTTCCAGCAGTGTCAGAAATCCCACTCCAGCCAGCAACACCTCTGAGCTCATTTTTCCTGTTAAGGGGAAGGTGACAACCTCCCGCTTCCGCAAAGGAGATGAGGATTGCTCCAGCTCCCTTGGGAAGGGACCAGCCACAGCTTTATCAGGAGCGGTTTTTAATCAATACGGTACCATGTAACAGTGAGATTTTAGTGGCACAATGGCTCTGTGCTGGTATAACCACCCCTGCCCTCCCAGCCAAACATTATCATCACAGATCCCTTGTCAGCCAGGGATTGCTCCTTCCTGCACGGTCCATGCCTGAAAGCTGTGCCAGGAACCCCAAATTTCCACTCGCCTTCACCATCGAGCAGGGCAACATACTGAGCAACATCTCCCTCCTCCGTCAGCTCCAGCACCTCCTCTGGCCGTGACTGCCAGCGCGTTTGCAGAGCACTGACCTATTTTCCAAGCCCCAGAACAATCCAGTCTACCTGCCAGCCGCCTGCCCGTGCTTGCCCAGCGCTGCGGGGCTTTTCTCAAAGAGCTGGTATCTGCAAGCGGTTTTAGCCCAGAAAAGGGCCAACTCCTCTCATTCCTCTCTCATGTTCAGTGGGATGACGGGTTTGTGAACTGCTCTTTGACCAGAAACGCAGCACCCAAAACTTATACTCGGGATTTGCTTTAGTTTCAGCTTAGTAAAACAGAATTTGGAAGGTACTTACTTTCACTGAGATTCTGTTATGAAATATTCCTGCTGAGGAAATAACATGCCCAGATTTCTACCCACTCCATTCTTTCCTACTACTACGAGTTTAGCTGGGATATGGTGGTTCAAAAGCTGATGGGAGTGCTACCTAAGGGCTGACCCAGCAGATCCTAACAGCTTGGCTTTAATACAGGTCACACAGCTGCCCTGCATCACTGAAGTGCTAAACGTGCAAGCTGAAGCTGTAAAGCATCTGCTCCTAATTGCCAGTTTTCAGCATCAGAAGTTTGGGCAGTGAAAGTGGTCTGATTCCTACTTCAGGCTTTTTAGGCAGCCAGCGAGGAGTGAAGAGAGCCAGGCAACTCCCACCAAATGAATTGCAAAGTGCCACTTGAACACTTGCACATCAATCAGGGGAACAAGGTGTATCAGATTAAGCAGCACTATCTGCAAGCTGCCTTAAAAAATAAGCTTTGCCTGACTAATTCCAGGGAGACTGAAAGGACAAATCCCATGGAAATGCCTAAGCAGCTGGAAGATCCCACACAGGGGATTTCTTGGCAGCAGAAGAGCCGCTGAAGCACACATGCACACAGCCTCCTCCAGCCACCCCTCGCCTCGCCTGAGGCAGTTAACTTTGTGGGCAGAGGCCCACTCAACGAAACCAGGCTCAGAGCCCAGCCTCTGTGCAGACTGCCACTTGTTTCCCCTCTACCACACACAGATTGTGTGGAACTCGAAGAAAAAAAAAAAAAAAAAAAACAAAAAAACAAACCCCCCAAAAAACCAAAACACCCAAACAAAACTAAACAACTGGAAAAGCACAGTCTGAGACTCATGGTTTTAAGCAACTCATAACCCACAGTTTGCCACAGTCTGTCTGAAAGTTTAAAGATGTTCCTCACAAATATTGTTTCAGGAACTGAAAACATACCTGACTGACTCTTTCTACATCCCACGCAGCTTGGATCCCTTTTCACAATCTCCTTTGCCACCAGGCTTCCTTCATACACTGAGCTTGCAACACTTGGTCCCCACCTTGTATTCTTGTGTTTACAGAGCCAACTATTTCCCACGCTTCGCCACCACCTTGCAAAAAGACAGTTTTGTTTCCTTTCTTTTTCTCACCCTTAAACTGAGGGCTCACGTACAAAAAAAACCAAAACTGACCAAAAGCCTACAGTGTAACTCGTGTTTGTCTTAGTGACCCTCCAAGCCTTCCCAGGACGTCCTGTGCCAGGCTGGCACTGGTTCAATACCTGTGTGTGCAAGGATCTGTAATTCCAGTCTGAGCAGAAAACCTGCTAGATTGAGTGTCGGCCCATCTCGTGCTCAGACTGCTCTAAGAAACACTGACTGCAGGAGACGGATGCTCTGAAGCAGACAGCTTTCAGTTGGTGAAGATAACAGAGTTCCCCTCCTCCACATGCTCACACAAACCCTGGAATGGTATTTTCCTAACAATTCAGCCATGTTTCCTTTTAGCACTGGAAAGAATGCTTTCAAGGCCAAAAATGCCTCTGAAAGCTCTGAAAGATTCATACAAAGCATTTATTATGAACGGCTATCGGCAGCCTGTGCTATGGGAAGGAGGGGCTGTCACCATCATGCCCGAAGGCAGAGCAGCAAACAAAAGCCAGCCTTTGCCAGGGAGAGGGGACAAGAGGGCAGAAAGATGCAGGTTTGGTACCCAGGTGGGTCAGTATTTGCAGCCACCAAACACCAAGCTTTCCAGAAACATTATCACAAGCACCTGTGCCAGTCTGAAAATGCAAACAGTATTCTTCCTGCATAGGCTGACAGCTCATACTGAATTAATCATCTCTAGCCAGGTCTTTCTGCAGGAAGAAAACAGGTGAAGACCCGGTGAAACCTACATTTAAGAAATGCATTTCTTTTGCAGAAGTCTGCCTCCTCCCTCCCCTCATGTTTAGCTGGATTTTGGCAGATTAAGCAAATCAGAAAAGAAGGTAACAGAGCAGGATCCCCAGGAAAAAGGAATGTTGTGTATTCCCTTTATCAATTTGAATGCTCATTTGTGTCGGCTATGACAGACCTACAGTCTGCAGCACAGACCTACAGATGAAAAAGCTCGCTTCAAAAATGAGCTGTGATCCCAAGGCAGTGCTACTCGAGGGGAATCACAAGAAAGCATCGGGAGGACAATGCCCTGCAAACTAGTGCTTGAAAGCAAAAGGAAGAAAAAAAACATATAGAAGTAATCTAGGTTTTATCCAGCATCATGTCAGGGAATTCAGGCCAAAACTGCCACTTGGGACCAAGACAAGATATGCCAGAATAGAGAATGGTTGATCAGAAGCTATGCTAATTGCCTGTGAGACTGCAGATAATTACCTACAGTATCTGCAGACTAGTGTCTCTGAACTTTGGAAAAAAGTAGTGAAACCAGCAGCTACAACATTTTAAAGCATTATCTGCTTGCCGACGTTTCCAAGTATCAGATGGAGGTAACTGAAGAGATGTGCAAGACAGCAATATGCCTTAGCATCCGCACTGCCACACCAGCAAACAGGTTTTTGTTCTTTGCAGCTCTCACCCTGAGGTCTGTGCACAAAGGTCCGAAGCGCTTCTCCACGGCATTGACTCAAGATGGGAGCGGTGAGCCACAGAGCCACGCGCTCGCGTCACAGGTGAAGAAAAAGGGGAAGTTGCAATAAGGCAAGTAGAAATATAGATGTTTGAAATACCACACCAAGAGAGCAGGGTGGCTGCTAGAGGGACATTATCACATGGTGCCTGGGGAAGACGCTGAGTGTTTACACTAGTGCTCGAACATCCGCAGTTTAGACCAAGAGTTACTCAATTGTTCTTCAAAACAAGTAAGAAGAAAACATGCAAAACACTGATTCCGGGACAGATCATTCAGATTGGTGTCACCAGTGGTTGTTATCTTTGGGAGCTTACCCCCGCCTGTTGCATGTGGATTACGACACCCCGTTATTAGCGCTGCCTCCTCTCCTCCCACACAGCAGGATCCCTGCAAGGGAAGTGCTCAGCGGGGCAGGAAACGGCAGGAAGAATTCAGAACAACTCGATGCTGCCCTGAAAACCCTGGCGCTCTGCCACGGCGCTCTTGTTCTTGATGCCACCTAATTTTCACGAGCAATCCCCTCACATGTTGTTCTTTCCTCCCCGCGTCCCCCTCGTTCCGGGTGTCTCAGCAGAGGCCCTGAGGTCTGATGTGAAGCAAGGGTCAGCACCTAGTCAGGCAGAACCAGGCTTGAAACACAGCACAATGCTGAATTGCAGCTGGAAAACCAGTCATCTCAAGTGGGGCACATTTAAAGGCTGCTAACCCTGACGTTTCAGTCCTGTTTGTAGGAGATATTGAAAGGAGCAGGGAAGTAAAATTCCCCCCAAGAGAACTGCACACAAAAGCTAGTACCTACACAACTACCACCACAAAAAGCAACTGCAAGACATCCATCCTTTAAGCATGGACAAGGGCACTAATTGGGTAACACCAGAAGATAAGTTGGGTCAGGAGCCACACATTGAGCAGAGAAGAAAAAGTACTGACTGAATGCTCATCTGGCCAGCTCATCCTGTACATTGTGAGATGGGGGTCCCGCAGGAGAAAACAAGTTTTTAGCTGCATGATCGTGCTCTTAGTTAAAGGAACCCACTTGCAGCACTTCCTAATTGCTGAGTTGCTGGGCTACCAATTCAGAATAATGCTGCTTTCGTGCAACTTCCTGTGGTCTTAGGACAGGACGTAAAATTCTCAGATGCACTTCTTTTTTTAAAAGAAAAAGATACATGGGTCATCATCAGGCTGCAATCTCCCTCCCACGCAGATTTGACACCAGTCCACAACAGCAATTTGTCACAATAGCTGCGCCTACACGTACCAGTAACTGGACACGAGCAGGCTGCAGATGTTCAAGAATAACCCTCCAAAATCCAGTCTCTGGAAAGCAGTCAAGTGGGCACTTACAAAAACAGGCTGACACCCTCTCCCCCCCAGTTTGCTCTGCTTCTGATGCCCTTCTACCCTGTTTTCACCAGCCTGCCTTCGTTCCTCTCTTTCAAAGGTGACCATCAAGACCACAAAGCCAAGGTTCCCCATCTTTCGCTTCCTACTTAAGCTCCACTCAACCACTTATGCATTCTGCCTTAGAACTCCTTAAGCTTTCCTTCCCTTCTCCACATATTTTCATTAAATTATTCCCTCACTCATCCTCCCTCCTCACCTATCCTTTTTTCTCCCTTTGAATCTGAAGTTTCCTCCTTGCATGCTGTAAAGGCACACACAAATCCAAGAAAGCCTCCTCTTATCAACTCACTTACCTTGATCTAAACTCATGATAGCCTGCCAAGGTGTTATAAATTTAGAAAAATTCTTCCTTATTTTCAAGCTAAAATATGCTCCACACAGAAAGAGCCTGCAGGCAACCGAGCTGTGACACATTTCTTTATAAAGCACTTCCATGCTAATTTTTCAAAGGCTTCAAACTTAGCTAAATTGAGGCAAGTTTTCAGCTGGACATCAGGAGGCACACTTAACCCCAAAATCATCCTTTCAGAGTTTCAAATATTTGTTCTAGAAAGAACAATCACATGACTTTTAAAAAAAAAACCAAAAAGCAACAACTGTTTTGCTCATTAAAAGAAATAGTTTCCCCTCCCTGCACTAACCTGCCTCTTGGAAATACATGAGGCATTTAGTCAAAATTCTCATTAACCAGCCAGCAGCAGCCTATTTATCTAGTCATAACTTTCCAATTGTTAAGCAATTGTGTGCATTTTAGAAGCAGAACAATAAGCAGGTTTATAGCTAGCCTGCAGCACTGCCCGCATGGTGTCAGGCAAAGGAACTGAAGTGTTTGAAAGCTGTTAAGAACAACTACGTGAACATTGATCTGCCAATATCAGGACATCCCACTATTGGAAATTGTTGCTCATCACAAAGGTGGTAGTTTAATCAGGAGCTCGGTTTCGGGTGTTACTCCTTTCTGTAGGGACAATGAAGGTGACATAGCTGATCACCTGCTGTAACAAGCCATATTAATGCAAGCTGCTAAGTTATTCTTCTGCTAAGAACAGATTGGCAAATTCACTTCGGCACAAAATAAGGAAGTGGGTTTTTTTCCCTCTACTACATAAAGGGAAGACAAACAGCAAAACCGACTTTGATGAGCTGAAGCACCAAGTCATCCTGTGAGCCCAGCCCTGCGTAAACCAGTTAGACTCAGGTTTCTGTCTGCCCCCTCGGAAGGGGACCCTCACCACCCACGTACCACCCTGCTTTCAGTCACACCGGCCCTTTTCAAACACCGTTTGGTCAGCTGGCAAGAGCCCAGATGCTGATAATGGTTTCTTACTATGACGCAGAGTCGTTAAGCTGATACTCTCTCGATCTGCTGAAGCAGGCCTGAACTCCAGCATCTCTCCATAACCGCTTAATCACGCCAGCTAGCTCGGCAGTCATCACACCTTCCTCTGCGCTTCCAGCTAATACAAACAACTGACGGGCATCGTCCTGCAGGAAGAGGGGAAATCAAACCAAGTTAGGATGTACACTCATTTATACCTTTACAAACGACAGTGGGGTTTAACATTAGTAGCAATCCTAGGGGCTGTGGCAACTTCTCCAAGGAATCATGGCCCCCTCTCTCCTGCTGTCTAACCAGTCTTCTCCCCCACATCATCAAGTTATTTTTCTCCTGCAGTCAGAAAGGCAAATGCTGGGCAAGCAGCTCCAGCCTGTGGGGCAAGATGCCCTGATCACAGGTGGCACACAACACTTCTGTCGCACTGCTGCCGCAGGGATCACCGCTCCAAAGTAAGAGGCAGCGTTCACACCAGAAACATGAAGTATCAGTAACGTGGCATAATGCTTCAGAGAAAAGGGCAGAATGACAGTGTGCTACTATAGACTAATGAACTAAACAATAAATAATAGTTTCTAAACTGGAAAACCTTTATTATAGTGTTGTACAGCATGGTGACAAGGCAAAAATTCAGTACGAAAACCAAGCTTTGGATGATTACAGGTTTAAAGCTTTGAGGACTTGCCATCTGCTGCTATAGCTGTCAGAAGTAAGGGGGACTGATTTCTTCACAAAGTGTTTCATCAGGAGATGAGATGGACTGATCAGGATTTGAGTGTTTGCCTTAGAGCATGAAAAATTCTTCTCAGAAGCCTTAGAGCTAGACCTCACTTCTACAAGGTAACAAGCACATTTTGAAAGTGAAAAAACAGGCTGACTGAGATCCCACACTGATGTTTATTTCTACAGTGATCAGATGTGCCAGCATCCTTCAGGAGGTGTAAGAGACCTTTCGCTACTCCAGCAAGTTCTCAACTTCAGACTGTCTCCTCCTAACGTGGGGTGCTCTCACTGGAGTCCTACATAGTACTGCCCAGCACGTACCTAAACTTGGGCAATACTCAAGTCAGCATGCTACTCCAAAGAGTACCTCTCTAGCACAAGCAACGGGCATCTAAATTAACTTAATCAAGGTCTGAACTGCCACGAGAGGTGGACCTCAGTTCTGAATCTTTGCAGGTACAGCACTTATGGGTGTGGTGCTATATTGACAGGTCACCACTGTGGTTTGCTGCGAGACAGTCGATTTGGTTACCCATGGTCTTTCCTAGGAAAGCATGAAAAGTTGTTTGCCTTTTAGGGTGGATTGGGACATGAGAAAATTCTTGGCACATGTCTCTTGTTCTGCTTTTGAGAAGCCAGCTGAGCCTGGGCAAGTCAACTGAGAAAGGATCTCAGATTTTAACATCTTCCTCCTTCCAGCTACCTTAGTTAGGCTGAGATCAAGCATAGAAGAAAGTGGAAGGGAACTCCAGGGAGGATTTGGAGCAGCAACTGAAGAACAGCCTAGGTTAGCATGCAAGTGAAGATGTGCCCTTCAGCCAGGATGCATTATATCTTACCTTCAAACTATCTGTGGTTGCATCACAAAGAAACAAGATAGATTACTTCACTTTACCATACATTAACTGTAAGCATGAGGAATTAGTGCCAGATAGCAAGAGTCACAGTCTGTACAGCCACTGCCCTATGCTGATACACACAATTCCTTTCTCCTACCCCTTTTCAGGAGTCCCTGACTTCCCATTCTGTCTGTGCTTTCCCCACTACCACAGGGATCAAGACTTCACGATTTCAATTTCTACCATCTTGACGTGTTGGAGGTGAATGCTAGTAACAGCCCAAAGAATCCACAGAACTAGATGGGCCTCAAACCCTCAAAAACCAAAGAGGACAAGCATGAATAGTGAAAGCAAATAAAATTTATTTGGCTCAGCTTAAAGATTAACTGGCATAATGCTGTGAAACACTACTGAAGACTGATGTCAAGCAATTTAAACCAAAGCTGAGAGTTTTGTTAAAAATTCAAATAGTTTAGGCAATGGTTTGAGGATTTTTTTTTTTTTTTTTTAAGCATTCAAACTATTGAAGGTTCTTATCTGTAACCTCAGTAAAATATTTGACACTTTGTACTGGTAATACGTTACAGATTATGAAAAGTCTTTCACTACTGTATCTTGTAACAAACTTATTTCGACTGTGAGTGTCACAAACAATTTCCAGGATTCATTAACACAGTTCACATCACAGACTCAGACTAAGGGAAATAAGTGAAATACTTACTGCTCTGGCAACTTCCCCAAAGTCTATCTTTAGCCTTCCCATGGCTCTTATGATTGCAATGATGGACTGGATAGTATTGCTGTAGACAACCACTTTATACTGTTTGCATTCTTCCTCTGAGTAGCCATCCTCATGAATAATCCTGGAAGAAAACCAAGCCGTCATTCTCAAGCCAAACCAGAAGGGCACCACAGATTTCTTACTTTATCTCATACAAAAATGCAGTTTATATGCCTGAACTCTCACTTACTTCATCTGCTTCACAATGGTGCTTTTCCCAGACTCTCCAGCACCTGAAAAGCACAAAAATATTCCCATTAGCAACCACATGAAATTAAAAGGAAAAGCCCAGTTCCCACGCACAAGCTGACAGGGTCTGGAGTAAGATACTTCTCGTGCCTTGCTGCTGGTAACAGAGCTCCAGAGCAGCTGTCCCAGCCCTTTGGAAGGGGTTGCTGAAGAGCACAGCCACAGGTACATCCTTCCCGGGTTTTATTTACAGATGCTGACAGCCATTATGCATTCAGCTGCTAAAAAACCCCCTAGAATTTCTGAATTTCCAGAGTACACTTCTAGATCACTGAGGCTAGGTCTGAAAAACTGGGACAAGGATTTATCTAGTAGGCTATCTTCCATCCCTCTCCTCCAGCTCAGTAACTACAGTCCAAGGCAGCCCTACAGCTATGTGCATCAATGCCATCAGCTGCTACCCACAATTACTGAGCTGTGCAAGATAAAAGCATCAGCCTTAAATAACCAGGTGGATGTAATCACAGATCCCAGAGCATTTTTACTAGGAACATCTGATTTCGAAGCAATCTTGTATGATATACAGCAGCAGGGAAGTAGAAATTGTTCTTGCAGAGCCAGGTGAAGCAGCTTAAGACATTAAAGCCCAGAAACATGTTACTATGTCAGAGCAGGAACACCAAAACAGATCTTGCAAGTTCCCTTGTCCACTTAGCACAGAGTCAGCCAAACGTTGGCCATAATCGTTCAAACTAACACTTTTTTTTCCCCCCATAGTGGAAAGACTAAGTGCACTCCTGTGATCCATTACTAGTGCATAGTGGAAAGCACACCGGTATCACTCCTGAGCTAGATACCTCTTAAAACAGTTCTGGCAAAATTCAAAGAAGATACCTGTCTAGACTTGAAGTGGCAGCTAAGGTGTCTGAACCACCAGCAGGAAGATCAGGGACCTGGGCTCCTGCTCTAACCCTCCAGCTGCCAAAGCTGGTTCCCACAGCCACCAGACAACGCCGGGATCTACAGCACGGCACACCCATACACACCCACCCACAGAACACGCAAGGCAAATTTCAATTGATTAATAAGCTCTATTCTCTATCATTTCCCACAATACAGGGTTTATTATTCTGGGAAACTGAGGATCAAGAGACCAACGGGTTTAGCTCGGAAACGAGCCTTTGCCACAGGATGATTTCCAGTTGAAATATCAGACCTGCAGGCTGTGGCCCTTGGACATGCCTGCATTGCAAACAGCCTTCCTTCAGAGAAAGGCAGAGGAACTTGGCTTGCCAAATCTCTGCAGACCTGGGGGGTGGGGGGGGCTGAGCTACCCCTGCCTGTCTGCAAAATAACAGCTAGTTAATCTGTTTTTCACAGCTTTTTCTCTCGAACCACAGAGCACTTCACAAACCGCGTCCCCCTCCCACAGGCACGAGGCAGGAACCACCTTTGCACACCCGTGCAGCAGCTGACACCCGCACAGCTCGGCGCCGCAGACGCCTCCCTCCGGGATTCAAAACCGTCACGTTATCACGGTTTATTGAGCTGTGCAGTCAGCAGCAGCCGTGTCCCAGCCATGAAGCATGTGAAAGGCACGCACGGCGTTACTGCGTGTCAGCAGAAGTGCAGGTCCTGGGTTACTCTGCCTCCTGTGCCCGCAACTCCAGGAGGTCACTGCAAAGGAGCTGGACCAGCCGGTGGCTTCAGGGCTCCTCAGCCTAAAAGGCTCACACTGAGCTGCAGAACTGGGTTTGCTGAGGGCAAAGGAATGACGTTGAGCCTGGCTGGATTTGGATAAATGACTCAAGAGATCCTGGATGAACTAAAAGACCCAAGGTCCCATTCAATTCTAGCATCGAGGCTCCAGATGTCCCAGCCTGCACGTCCACGCAACGCAGCAGCATGCTATCCCAGAAGGGCACTGCTACAAGGAAGGTGAGCTTTGTTGGAAGAGAAAAATAATTTTTAGATTATCAGACCGACAGGGGAAAAAAAAAAAAAAAAAAAATAGCTTTCAGGGATGTCAGGCTGTGAAAACTGGGCTGGGGCATACTCCTCAAAAAAAAAAAAAGCAGCAGACAAGCTTTCCAGTGCTACCTTTGGGAAGCACGGCTTCCAGGAAAGCGCTTCCCAAGCCTCTTGCAACACCCAGAGAGGCCAACACTGCATTCCATTTCATTCTTGTATCCTTGAAGCCTCAGGAAGCTCTGAGGAACAGCACCATGAACAGGGTGTGAAAGTGGCAGTGCTTTCTAAAAAGCAGAATTCACTTCTCAGTCTCATTACTTCATGTCACACCAGCAAAGGAACAAAGAAATCAAACCCCTGAAGAGGTCACTTTGTAGGGTTTGTGACGGCTACAAATTATTCCCTTGCTTGGAACTTTGCACACCTTTTAGTCTGCTTGTTTCACATTCCTTCAGGAATCAGTAGGAAAATCCTAGTTATCACTAGGAAAATCCTTTTAGGCTGATAAGGCAATTAAAAGCACTGGCAGGACTGTTAAAGCACAGGTTATAGCAGTGGCTGTGAAAGAGCAAACACAACTGCTGCTTTCTGAACAGTTACACAACAGCCAGATACAAGCAGCTCATTCACCAGCAGCAAACACATTGTGCCAACGTGAGCCCAGACCTGTCGTCAGCAATCAGGACTGAACGAGGACAACGCAGCCTTTACAACCACGCACTTGTACTTCCACTCCCAAGTTCATCCCGGTCAGTTCCCAGATGTTGGTGAGGATTCCCGAGGATCCATCACTGTATTAAATTACAACAAGGTTTCCCCAACACCAGACAAGGTCATTTTCAAGCTGAAGGTGCATTTCCTAGTTGCACTTCGACAGCTTGAAACCAAACAAGCAACCGCGTATTTTTACAGCTCTTGGTGGCCGAATAGAGCAGATGCAAATCAGCCTCTTCACATCGCAAGAGCTTTCACAGTCAGACAAGCACTTTCATGGCAGGTTCTCAGGCAAATGGAAGGAAACTCAAGAAAAAAGGTGCCTTAATTCGTAATCCTCATTTGCAGGTGGCACAGGGCTGTGCCTCCATCACCGGGTGGCCAGACAAGGATTTCTGCTTATTTGGACCCATTTTGCACAAGGGAATAGAGAGGCAACATGAGAAACACGTTGGTGTTCAATGACCAAGTACCCAGTGCCTCTCCTGTGCAGCTCCTGGGGGTGCCACAGCCAGGATATCCACGCAAGAGCACTGACACCTTTAAACGCTGATTGCTCAAACACCACCTTGAGTTCATCTGTCTCGACATCCCCCTCAAGGGACTGTAACACTAACAGCTGCCCAGCACAGTAGGAAAACTCTTTCCAAGATAGGGCATGTAGTGCAATTTAAATTAATTAGCCTTTATAGTTTAAATTGAAGGGTTACCAGATTAGAGCCTCTCGTGACAAAATACTTTCAGCCTGCCAAGTTGCATGTCTGCAAACCAAAAAATTTAAACTTTTAAATTATTCCTAAGCAAAAGGCAATTCAATTTTTTTTTTTTTCCCCTCCCTCAAGCCTTAAAGAAAAGCTATTGCTGGTTTAGCCTCAAGTAGAGCAGGCAATATAAACTAGATGCCACCTTCAAAGCCATTCAAGAAGCATTAACAGGGATGCAAAATGAAGCACATCTTAAGCAGAATCCCCTGAAATCTGCTCAGATGTTGGCTTTAACACCTTCCACCCAAGCAAATCCCAGGGCCTGAAGCACACTATGCCAGCAGGGTGAGACTCCGTCTGAAACCAGCAGCTTGCTGGAAACATCCTTCTCTTTAGCAGGCAGTTTTTCTTTTGTTATCGCCTCCTCTCCCAGCTGCCAAGATGTCTGCGCTTCTCCTCCAGCTGGCACGGATTTAATAGAGATGGCATCAAGAAGGGCTTGGGAGTACGTGTGCGCTCTTGCTACAGCTTCTGGGGCACTCAGCATGGAAGCATTTGTGGTCAGATGTGAAAAAGCTATCGCTCTATAGACTCAGCACTTCCACCCTGGTGAGGAACACAAAACCTCACTGTTGTTTTCCACAGTCATCCTTCACATTCCCTGTATTAAGGTGATGTGATTTGAAATCTTCGGTGTCCTGAAACACCAGTGTCCCAAGAGCAAGAGTTTAGAAGAGATTTTTGAACAGAACCGCTTTGGCTTTTATTGCTCATTGTCATATTTGCTGTCATTTCCTCCTTAGATTATCTTAAAATAATCTGCTGCTGCAGCAGGCAATGCTGAACTTGTACTACCTGTCATTTGACTGACAAAACAGTATCAGATACAATTATGCCATGACAACATAGCCAAGTTGGTAATACAGCACTAATTCAAACCACATTCAGTTAACTCCTTCCCTTCTCATTACCAGCCCCCACACACTTCAGTGGAGTTTAAAAGAGCAGCAACCCACTCGCAGAGGTTACTCACCCTGTTACTTTTAAGGGACTAGCAGAGGTAGGAAATAGTGACCCACATCCTCTAAACCTCTCTCCTTACCGACATACAACCCAGAACTGGCTCCTACAGCAGACACTATTGGCAGTCACAGCTACAAGGGCAACGCCAAGCAGTTAAGTCACCACCTCTGGGATGTTATTCCTAAAGGAGTTTTTCTTGATGTTCCAGGTCCTCTCCCAGGCTTGCTCTCTGCTCCTGCAAGAGCCATCCAGACAAGGTACCTCATTAAACAGTCATTTAAAAACGTCTGCCCTCCAGCTCCATAATCATTTGCTGGGAGCTCCTGCTGGGATGGCAGCTGCTTGCCAATGAGATGGCCAACGTCAGGCACCATCTCATCTCAATTGCTCAGAAAAAAAAGCAGTAACACTGCCCTGGTCTATTCTGAGATACCTGTATTACATCCTCCCACACAGCATAAGGTTTTTCAGGAGCCTCTCTTGCTTTGTGCCCATCCTTTACTCTTATCTTATCCCCCACTACCACAGACAAGGTCCACAATCATTTGCACTTCACTCTTACTTTCCAGCCCTAGCTTCAACATATCCAGGTCTCACTTCTGTTCTGACACTTGAAACTTCTCTAAACATTTGCAGATGTAGACACCACACCAGCTGCTATTCTCCTTTTTCCAACTCACTGGAGTGGCTGTAAAGGGTTTGCATAAAGACATCCATATTGGACCTGCTCGGTAAACAGCTTTTAATCTGCACCCTTTGTTCCCTGCTATCTTGCAGCTTCATTTACCGTGATACATGTTGTTTACACTTACAGTGTGGCTCAAGCCTTCAGTTAAGTACCTTCAGTAGGGGAAAAAAAAGAGTAGGAATTCAAATGCTACTGAAACACTGCTCCATCCTGCAGAAAACCGATTCTTTGCATTAGAAATTAAGATGATGAGTGCAAACGGATAGAGTTACACTGAAATTCTTACAGACTCTGCAGGTAAAGCACCCAGCCTCTGGGCTCACAGGCAGGGACCAGACAGAGTTAAAAAATCACCAAATATGACACTGTGTCTTACTGAGTTCAAAAAATATGAAAGTCAGAGCGTTACTGGGACGTTTCTCACTGTAAAAGGAAAAGCAAACCTTTCCTTTTCGCTCCAATTAGCACAGCTACGCAGGGATCACATTTCGTCACAAGAAACCAAGGCTGACCTAAGTGGGGATGTCGTAAACCCATGGAAAAATTGTTTCAGAAGTCTTAACTTCTCTTTTCCCAAATTAGCAGCACGGAAGCTGTTTATCCCACAGCTCTGCTTGCACCCCCTAGACACGAAGAGCAGCTAATCTGTCGCAAAGTACTTGCTGCTTTTTGTGGTTTGTCCCACCTGATCGATACACGCTCTGCAAGAATTTCATGAAGTCCTTGCTCTCCAACACAACCTTCAGCTAGCAACCCTTCCCTTCAGAAACCAGCCTGAGCCCAGAGGCACCGCAGCTCCCACGAACCCCCAGATCATCCAAAAAACACCCCAAGCACTTAGGGGAGAGCTTGGCACCATCAGACAGCGCTCGACTCCTTTCTGCTCAAAGATGGCAAAGCCCTGTATGAAGTCCCACAGCCAGATCCCTCTTCCCTCAGGAGGGGGAAGGAACCTGAGCAGCTTTCAAGCCATGTTAGTACTGGCCCTGGGAGAGTGATGCATACAAAGGGGGGAAATTATCACCCAAGCACTTCCCCTAAGGAAGCCAGAGGCTTTCCTGCAGCAGGAGATGGAAAGCCAAGCGACTTGGCATGTCCACACGCTGGAGATTACAGGGAAACGAGCAACAAGCAAGCTACCAAAACACAGTTTAGACTGAGAATTACAGGTCTATGTAACTACACTGGATAAAATGTTTGCTTTTAAACCAATTACTTCTGAATTCACCCTGCTTGGGAAACAAGGAAGGTAGGTCAAAAGACTACCTTTGTCTTTGAGACACAAGCAACAGTTGACTGCTTCAGAAGGTACTAACAATCTAAAGTGCACTTTTTTCTAATGCTGTATCAAAACTGCATCAAACTGTACTTCAGGTGAGGAATTTCCCACTCCCTATTAAGGGGAAAAGCCCTGCAGCATCTGAAAGTTTCTGAAAAGAAACCAGGTCACTGCTGAAAAATTTCTTACTAGAGACACAGAAGAGATGCACCTGGAATACCCATTAAAGTGCAAGCAAGGAAGACAAAAATTAGCAGACTGACATGTTTCTGATTTCTAGCCTCTAGAGGAGAGCATGCAGAGCTTGTAACTACAGCAACAGCCCCTATCGGCTTTAAAATCTCAGCAGGGGTTTGGGAGAAACTTTGCCAGACCATTGCTGAGGCAGGATGATGCTGCAACTCTTGCAGAACTCTGAAATCCACGGGAATTTCTCAGTGTTTCCAATATCCCCTCTTAAACAGCTGAGGAGTAACCCCATTTCACTTGAAGAGCTTGAAAGTTCAGGGCTGAGTTACAGACCTGGGAAAACAACACGACCCTTTCGTGCTAAGGTGCAGCTACGAAGCAACGCCAAACTGCCTGGCTGTGGCTACCGACCACCTGCAAAACACAAAACCGAACAACCTCCCCTCTGACAGACTAAAAAGGGGCCACAGCAACAGCACAACAAAGCTGTCAGCAGTCCAGCCCCTAAAATACCAAGGGAGCCATTGCAGGCATGGAGCAGGAGCTATTCAAATCATCATAAACACCATTGGATATCTCCCTGATAAAACAGATGTTTCCTTTTGTCAACATTTATCCAACATCCCACCCTAGCAAGTGAACATGAATATTTCCCCTTATACACAAACACACTCCTAAGGTAGTTTTCCACAACACTGCCCTCCTTGTTTGTATTTCACCTGGAAAGGCTCTTGGGCCACCCCACACACCCTCCTGTAGCCCTTGTACCTGTGCAGTGGCATTTCTGGAAAGCTGAACTATCATATCTTCTCCCCTCCTGGTTTCCAACTTTGTCAAGCTGGATTCAAGTCTTGACATCCCCACTTTCTTGTACATGTATTTCTAAGCAAGGGTGAGCTGCTATCCCTGCTAACATTTGCTCCATCTTCCCTTGTCAGGAATTTTTTATTTCAATGCACCCCTGGAAAGCTCTTGGCTATCACAAGGCCAAGAGGTGTTCAACAAACTACAGAATCAAATGCAGAGCATGCTGCTCTGGGAATCAGGAAAAGGGGAAAAATAGAGAAAGGAGTGGTGTAATACGACTGGGCCTCAAAAATACAGCTATTGTTAGAAAAGTCAACAGGAACCGGAACAGCTTAGGTTGACACTTACACTTTTACAATAATAATACACATTGGAAAAAACAATATATACAAATCAAATAGAGCGTATGGGCTGACTAAAGCTTAACGTCGGAGGTAAGAGAAGCCAATGTAGCAGGACAAACCACTTGAAGTTGTCACTGCCTCTGGATGAAAGAAAACCGGAGGGTTGTTTAAGGAATGCCATTTTGAAAACACAAGTAACACGAGCCCTAGGATCCCTTCAACAGGCTTTTAAACAAAACGCAGTGTACTGCTTTGCCTGCTGGCTTACCTGGGCTGCAGCTGATACAGCTTTTCTGCCCCAGGAGGCACCTGGACAATGCCCAGGAACAGCAGCAGCCCCGGAGGAGGATTTCCCAACATGGAGCCGAACAATACGAGCTGTGTTCGGGTGGCTCTGGCCAGCCCAGCCCGTGAACCACCCTGCAGTACACACCGAGGAGCTGCACGTTGCCATTTCACTTCCACATGCTCACAACAGATCGCAGGCGCTTCATGCAATTGCATTTATTTTCCACATGAATCTAATAACATCCTTGTACAAAAGAATCAGGGAAACAATTAGTCTTACATATATCATTCAGCCTTAAAATATTATTTGCATAAGCCAGAAAAATTAAAACTTGAAACCATAAAACTGTAAATGCCTCAGTGATGAACATTAACCCCTGAGCACCCAAGGATTATGTTTTATAGCCTTTTCCTTTTCGCTTTGAAACTGTCAGGGCATTAGCCTTGTATTACTTAAAGGCTTTGAACACCTAACGATTGTCTTAAAGCTTCTGCAGAGATTTTTAACGGGTGCCTTACAGGAGCAGGCCTTGGAGCGCTTGGCATGGCGACTGCCTCCATGCAGGGCTGTGCCGAGGCCAAAGCGCATCGATCAAACCACGAGAGCATGCCAAGGAGCCTGTGCCAGAAGAGGATAGCAGCAACCCATTTAATTTGCAGCATTTAAAGCAGATATCGTACCACATCACAGCCTAACAGCAGCCAGGGACTGGGAAATACTGAGTTCAAAGCTCCACTTCACACCGGAGTGTGGTTAAAAACATCCCGTGACCATTCAGAAGACTGAAATAACCCCAGGAATTCTGCACCAGTCCTGCTGACCACCGGGAAACCCTGGGCTGGCAGAGCTAGCTGCCCGCTAAAGCATCGTCACCCATACTCCCATCTGAGTGACCATCAACATCACCCAGAAATTGCTTAAGGAGTTGCAAAAATAGGCACAAAATCACGCAATTACAAAGTTAAAGAGGCTAAGAAAGGTTCTTTTTTTGATAAAATTAAGGATAAAAGCTAGAAAAAGAAAAAAAGGCTAGCCTTGGAAGGCAGGCAGACCGGGGTTTTTTTCCTCCCTCCTTGCATGGCTGCTGCACTAGATCTTAATGAGCGTGTAAACTTGCAGAGGAACAACTAAGTAAGAGGGCAACTGGTTTACAACCACTTGTAGCTGCTGACAGATAGCAACTGTTGATGTTCCTCCACTGTCATCCCTGAAACACTATAAATGTCAAAGAAGCAACTCCATAAGCAAGTCTTTTGGTGATTACAGCATACCAGTCTTACAGGAGATGGTCTCCTGCACTCAAAAAACTGCAAGGCTAATGTGCAAGAGTATCTGGGTGACAGCATGAACATCCTGAACTTGGGCAACGTCCCTTTTTACCTTTGATACAAAATAATTTCCTCTACAAAAAAAACCTATTTTCACCCACAGCCAGAATCAAATCAAAGTTCACATCCAATTTAGGAGAGGGACACTAACAACCACATTACCTAATCTTGACTCTGCAGCACAGCCACCACCAGCCCTGGGGAGGAAGGGCTGTCACAGCCAAAACTGCCGATAGCCACAAACCCAAATGCATGAGAAAACATTTCCCTGGTGGAAACGAAGCCTTGCATTCCCCCCATGAAGTGGCCAACTGGCCCAAGGGTGAGAACTATAAATACCAGCTGTGCCCTTCTCCTTCGTGAAGCCAGCACCAGCTATGCTCATGGCAGGATGCCATAACAACCTGCACCGTCGTCAGCAACCTGTATCCTAAATGCTCACTCAAGGGAGCCCCCCAAACTGCCTCCACTCCAACCAAAGTGTTCAAATCCTTTCCAAAATCAGCTGCAAACACCTACTCTTCAGGAAAAGGCCCCTCCGCTGCATTTTAAGCCAGGCAGCAAAGAGCCAGCCCAGGACTCCTGGTTTGTCGTTGTTTTTGCAGCTCTTTGAACAACACTCCTGGGAGTGTTTTAAACTAATTGCTCCTGCTGTTGAGCAGCGTGGACTCAAGATACCCACTGATACGCAACATGCTGCTGCGATGTGTCTTTTGGCTGAAGATCAAATGAACATCTCTCCTGGCTGGGCCTCCCGGGCTCCCCTTTCTCACCGACAGCTCCTTATGTTCAGACCTATGTTTTTTTATGTTCAGACCCAAGTTTAAGCACGAGGAGCAGCTTCCAGTGAAGTGCTGCAGCATGTCACAAATGCAGCAACCATCCTCCCTAACCTGTCATGAGAGTCATCCCAACAACGCACTCCACGGCAGGTTTTTCATCCTCCAAATGCCATGGAATAATGCAGTAATACCAATCCTTCTCAGGCAGGATTCACACAAGTGGATGCTCTGAGAGATACAGGATAAAAAAGGCACCGCCTGGTCTGCTTGGATGCCAGTATGGGTGGAAGACAACAGAGAAACAGCCAAGTAAGGTCTATAAAATGGGAGCTGTATCAGAAAACAACAGATGACTTAGAAGGGGAGGGAACAGTGGGAAGAGCGGGGTTTGGAAAAGACTTTCATTAGCCTGGTCTCCCATGTATCAAGTTTCTTCTGGTGATGTGCCTGTTTTTAAAAAGTCAAACATCCACTGAATTTGATGCAGGGACAACAGTCCCGAGTTGTTCAAAACACTTATCAAAATAAGCAGCCGGGTAGGGAACAGACTGTTAGCTCCCCTGATGAGGGAAAAGCTCATTCCTCAAGCACGAGGGAGTTCGTGGTGGATGGAGACCCCAAAACACAAAACTACAGGAGGCTGATCTCCATCGGCGCCTCCGCTCGCCCCAGAATTCAGATCCTGCTCATTGTTTGTTTTTAAAGAAAACCCAGCCAGTGCCACTCTGGTAACTAGAGAAGGTTAAACAAGGCAGAGAAGTTACCAAACACCAACTGAGAAAACATGAAATAAGAGACAGGCATCGGATCGCCGCCATCGCTGGTATCCACGGGGGAACAAAAGGTGATGGCACAGAGGCAGGGTATCGCCTGAGTCTCGCCACCCAGTTTATGAAAAATAATCAGCATCTGTCAGTCATTTCAGATGCAAATCCTGTTTAAGTCATTAAAAGACACTGTTCGATCCTGCTTGCATGAGGAGCAAGTGCCTTATGTATCTGAAGTGGGGAGCATCATGCCTTTACAGCAATAGTTGCCTAAAACTTAAAAAAGACACGTTCTAATTAAAAAAATTCTTCACAGCACGCTCTCCTCTTCCAAGAAAAGTTATTTCAATGCTGTGCCTCAGAATTTAATGAAACTTGAACCATGTCCAGAGGGCTCTTGGAGGATAGGATGAAATCCCAATTCCCCAGTCACTCCATCTGTAGCTGAGCTATGTGTTATAAATTGTCTGTTCTCAGCTCCCAGGGCTGGGCCCAAACACACTTGTCTGTCTGTCTCTGCACAAGCACATGATGTACACGCAACCAAGGCAGCAACAGCCAGACAGAAGAAGTCCCATCCCACAGCTGGCTAATGGCATCGGACCCGACATCGTGCAGAAAGCAGAAGTTTGCACCTACACAGCAGCAGCCAGCATGGCAAGATGGTCTCATCTCTGAGCTGCAGTTGCCCTGATTAAATCACGGCTGACTCCTCAAAAAACTAGTGAGGTTAAGTCACTCTAAGGAATGACTCTTTTGTAGATAAGAAGCATTTTGCCTGCTCCGCATCTGTTTGTGGTGGGCAAAGGGCAGAACTGAAGACCAGGCAGAAGGTACAGAGAGATCTTGTGCTTGATCCTCACCCAGGCAGGTGGGAAAACATGGCTGTAAGCTGTAGCTCTGACATCTGAAGACACAGAAATACCAGCACCAAGACAGATACCACCTCTGTCTCGGTAGAGGACAAGTGCATGGGGTCCTCCAAGAAGCTCAAAGCACAGATGAGCAGCGCTGCGTCTTCAGAGAGATCTGACCCATTATCAAACTGCTTCAAGAATTCTCCGCTGCAAAGAGGTCACCAGATGGCTGGGACACTTCTGCACAAAGATTGGGACGCCTCCAACATCAAGAGCACCTTTCACAACTCGAGCCGGGAGCCAGTCACTGAAGTAATCCCATCACAACTCCCATCGGTTGCCTCTTCAAGGTAATTGGATTGAGGTATTTAATTTTCATCTTATGAAAATGCAACTCAGGGCTGAGCCCAAGTGCTGCATGTGTGAGAAAAATCCTCCCATGGCCATGAGTCACAAGATACACACAGTGTACTTCAGAGAGCTCGCAAGAGAAAAGCTCCAGATAGCTCAAAGATCTGGGAGGACAACAGCTCCTCACAGGTCCCCACATCAGCTCCAGCAGCCCCAGCTGGGGAGGATGCTCAGAGCAGCAGCCACGAGGCCAGGACAACCAAGCTGGAGATCTGTGCCCAACCTCAGAGCTTTGTGTCACCCTTCAAAGGGCATTAAGCAGCTCCAGAGACAAGGAACGGCCGGGTCTGACACCCTGATGGTCCCTCTGCAACAGGGACCCACAACAAAGCTGCTGTGCTTCTAGAAAAGCTACTTCTAGTCAACGATATTCAAACAGCAGCAACAGCTTTGCCCCGGTTTGCATCCCTAGAAGGTACTTTTCTACTTTTTACTGAAACATAACCGAATCGTGTTAAGCACCAGTGCTAAGGAAGCTTTGGTGAATTTGGGGGAAAAAAGGTTGGAAAAAAAAATTAGTCTCAGAGAAAAAGCTGAGGCCTCCTGGAGCAGCAGAGCTTGCAGTTTGCTTGGTTAGTTATGCAGATGAAGGCTATTTTAGAACAAACTTATGCTTTTAATTATTTTTGCATGAATTAGCAGGGCTGCTTCAAGGTAATTACACAGAGTACCTAAACCCAGTAAAATTGTGACAGGCTGAATAACGGGGTGTTTTAGGCACAAACAGTTCCACGCTGGCTGCGCTTGCACAGCCAGAGCCACAGAAATGTCATTTGCTCTGACCAGTCCCAGCAGAGAAGCAAAACTGGCTGGATTTGGCAACGGGACAACTTTGTGCATCCAGCAAGGAGCTTTGTCACTCAATGTCACACAGACACCCCCCACCCCGAGACAGAGCCCGGCACAACCTGACAGACCTTCCGAAAGGTGCTGAAGCACGGAGCTAAGGATACAGGCTAGCACCTAAACTAACCAGGAAGAGTTCCTGTGCCCTCCTCCATTTGGGCTGCTCATCCCAACTGGAAAAATCCCACAGGTTTCTACATCAGCAAAATCACATGTCTGCGCTTGCAGAGTAGCATTTTCCTGGAGGCAAATTAAGAGCAAAGAGGCCGAGTTCAGCACGGGGATTTGAGTGAGGACTCCCAGGCTGTTCCCAGCCTCCCAGGAGTGCTGGCTTTTGCTGCAGAAAGCATTTACCTGCCGCTGCAAACCAGTGTGTGCAGTCACTCAAACCATAGCCAGCGCCAGTTCAAGAGGAGCCGCCGATCGCATTCACACACAAAACAACCACAACATCACACAGGCAGGGGTTGGCATGACCTTGGGCCAATCACTATTCAATGCTCAGGTTTACTTTTGTTTTATATATATTAAAAAAAAAAAAAAAAAGAAACAAAAGCACAGGAGTTGCTCAACATGCAGAGCTGTTGTGAAAGGGAAACATCATGAAGTGACTTGAAATCCCTGCGCAGAAGCTGCTGCTCAAAGAGCTCCAGGATTACACTTACGCCAACAACCCCACAGTTATCCCACCTCCACCAGCATCCAAACCACTGTCTGGATGGAAGGTGCTGTAATAACCAAACCGAAGAAGCTCCTGGAAGAAGGGAGTACACAGCTGAATCCCCCTCTCCCTCCTCCTCTGCCCAAGAAATGATGATGCTTATGGAAGAGGGAAGGAAGTCGAACACACCAAAAACCTCCTGGTTTCGGGTCTGTCACTAATTCAAGCTCTCCTAACACCCAGGCTCGGTTAAGAGGAAAGCTGGGAAAGAACAACCACCCTTTGTACAAGCAGGTGCCTTTTTTTAACCTACATAACTCTGCAAAGCCCAAACTAGGGCAGTTATTTTAACGGAGCTGGGGATGAACGTATGGACTCCAAACTTAATAGATAAAGAAATACATTTCTTCAAAACTTCACTGCATCAGCAGTACTGCAAGTGGCTCGCTCCAGTTACATAAACCACCGCATGATCTCTTACAACCAGTTAATGATACGAGACACTATGTATCTTAGACATTTTAATACTATGTTATAAAAAAAAAAAGCTTGCTCAAACAATGGAAAAAACCTCATGAACTTTTCCATCAGCTTCTTGATGCCTTACTGAAAGGACATTTGTTCCCACTGTAGATATTTTTCTTATGGCAGTTAACTGTTCTGCTTTACCCGCACATTAATAGGGCTGCGTGTGGGGAGAGCACATTTCAGCACTTCCTTTGATTGCCAGGAATCGTTACACTAATTTTTAAAACTAGAAACCCATGACATTTGAGAGAGATTGCAGGTTGTAGCCAGGTGTAAACCTGATCTGAGATAGGTATTTTTTTTAAATGAGGGTAGATACAGATCACTACTCCAGTGTCACGCCATGTGCAAGTCCAATTATTCCAGGAGAGATTCTCCAGAGTGAGGACGTGCACAAGCCCTTACCTGAAGACACGCTCAGAAGCACAGCAATCGGGTATTTTGCTGCCATCCAAAGTCAACAGCAGTCCAAAAGGCAGCTGCTGCTTGTACTTTTAAAAGCCTCACCTAGTCTCTACTGCTTTGAAACCGATTATTGTACAACCTTTTGGATACTCCCTCCACTCTGTCATTCGCTGACGAGTTCAGACAGTCTTGGCCCCAAAGCCCTTGGTGCCTTTTCAGTATCGCTACAAAGAATGCAATACAGCAAAGCAAGAACCTGACACACAAAAAGATGAAGGAAGAATTATTCCATCCAGAAAATTTGTGAGTGTGGCTTACTAACACCAAAACGAACACCTGGAGAATTAAGGATTATCTTGACACACAGCCAGGAAGTTTTCTAGATACAGACAAGATCACAAACCTCAGAGCACCTTTTGCAAGGGTACAAGTGAAAACAGGCTCAGTGGAAAAAAAGATATTCTTAGGACAAGGATCACTTGAGAAGCAGAATTGTTCGTTAACACATCCCGTTCTAGCAGGAGACACTCAACACCGTTGTTCTGGTCCTCACAAACTCCATCTGTCTCCCCGAGATGGAAACCGTCAGTGTAAAAAAAAAAAAAAAATATCCTACCCTAGATGTTAGAAGAGGAAGACCTACATGACCAGATGGTCCCCCTACCACCCCACACTGCGCTGCCTGGTCCTGAGCTCACACGAAGCTGCAGAGAAATGGCACAGGAGTTCGCCCTGTCTCCAGCAGACTTCAGAGACAGGCAGCTTTTGCCTCCTCTGCACTCCAGTTATCACCCACAAGAACCTCTAAACATGGCTACCAAAATGTGGAAACAAATACAGCGAAAGTTCTCTGCTGAGGACAACCTGCAGTTCTTCGAAAGAGAACTATTCGATTCAGCTCTTTTCAAAACTCATGAACACATTTTAGCTGAAAAAAGTAAAAACACAGAGAAGTGACACTTCCTTTCTCAGCTGCCTGTACGGAGACTGCAGCGATGCAGCGACAACGATGAAGGTTTTTGCACTCCTGCAAGCTCTGCAGAACCAGCTCAGCTACGGCAAAGTACGCCGAACTGAAATCATCTTCCACGCAGTCAGATCCTATCAGGGATCTGTGGCAGCGCGAGGCACAGAGCGCCCAGCGTGATTACCATACCCCTGCCAAGGCAGCTCACATGCCAATGTGGGCACTTCCAGTCCGAGAAACACTGGTTCCCAGGGGCCATTTTCACCTGACTACCTGATAAAAGGATTTAATTCCACTACCCCATAATAAGCAAAAAGCTTAACAGCCAAGCCTCAACGCTCTAATCTCTGTATCCAACCAAGAGCACAAGTGCTCCCTTCCTTCCCATGAACCTGGAGATGCAAGGACGCCTACGCCAGCCCAGCGAGCACCTTCTGCTCTCAGAGCCCCAGCCCAAACCACCAGGGAGGGACCATCCCCCAGGAGCAGCCAAGAGGGAGCACAGGGAATATCTAGGCTAGAAACAGAAGAGTTACTTCATCGGGCAGCAGCTGGCTCAGAAAAAGCCCCATCCCAGGACAGCAGCACCCACCTCTCACCCCCCAGGAGGGCAGGACGGGCTAGCTCCTCCTCCCCCACCCCAGGGAGGGGATCAGGGACCCAAGGTGGGGTGAGGGGACAGGACCATACCTGGCACTGGGGACCCCGGGGAGAGCCGAGCCCTGCCCAGCAACACAAAGGCAGAGCAGCCACTCTAAGGGGTCTTGTCCCAGACCCACCCTGGACCCCCCAGCACCTCCCCACAGCTCCCCCAGATCTCTATCAGGATCCTGGCCCAGCCCTTCATCTTCCTCACACCTCCCCACCCCTGCTAGGAATCCCTCAGGATCCTCCCTGGCCCCCCCTCACTATTCCTCCCCTCACCACGCACCCTCTAAAGATCCTTTAACTTCGCGGATCCCCTCCTCTCCTTGAAGACCCCCTCAGACCACCCTAACGCCCTCTGGAGCCCCGGAAAACCCCAAGCCCCCTTCCCGGGGGCTCCTTCACCCTCTTCGAGCCCCAGAGCCCTCACAAAACCCCTCAGCATCCCGCGGCGGGCCGTGGGGCCGCCCCAGCCCCTCTCCCTGAGCCCGGGAGACCAACAAACCCGTTCCCTAAAACTCCCTGTGGCCCCTCCCCCCCCGGTACTACAGACCCCAACCTCTGCCGTCCTCACGCCCCCCGCCCCCCCCCCCCCGCGACCCCACAGCCCTCTCACACTCTAACACCCCCCTCCCCGCGGGCACTTCACCCCCCCGGCCCCTCCTCACCGAGCAGCAGCAGCTTCACCTCCTTGGCCGCCTTCTCGCCGTCCTCCCGCAGGTTGCGGTCGATCATCTTACTCCGCTCCACTGCCGCCTTGTCCTCGGCGCTCAGCGTACAACCCATGGCGGCGGCGGGGAAGGCCGGCGGGCGGCCCAGCCGCCGGGAACGGGATAGAAACGGGATGGGAACGGGACGGGATCGGGGCCGGTGCGGGGCTGCGCCTCTCGCCTCCCTCGGCCCGGGCGGCTCCCTGAGGCGGCGCCGGATATCCGGTGGCTCCGCCGCGGGGCACGACGGGAAGTGCAGTCCTCACGCCGCATGCTGGGAAAGCTAGAGGCGGGGCTTCCGCCTCGGTAGAGCGGGGCATGACGGGAGTGAGGGGATTGGCGGGGGGGGGGGAGTGGGTGGGGGGGGAATCGCCCCGCTTCCGCCTCGGTGGAGCGGGGCGTGATGGGAGGCGGGAGGAGCGCCTTACTTCCGCCTCGGTGGAGCGGGGTGTGATGGGATCTGTAGTTCCAGTGGGGGTGGCACACAGCAGCCCCCCCTCCCTCCCCCCCCCCCCGAGGGGGCCCAAAGCCCCACGGACCCCCCCCAAAGGGACGAACCTCGGCCCCATGGCTGTGGGGTGGGCAGCGGGGCCCGGGTGGGGGTCTGTGTTCCCCCCCCCGCCATCTGGACCCAAGCCGTTCAGGGGTGAAGGGGACCCCCCTCCTGCGTCACCCCAAAACCTGAGCCCCCCCCCCCCCCCCAGCTCCCACGCTCAGCCCTGGCATGAGACAACTGGCGCCCCCCAACCTGCCTCTCCCCTCCTTAAAACCCGGTGGCCCTTCCCAGCAAACGTCGTGGGACCCCCCCCCCGATACCCGGCAGCGGCGAGGACCCCCCCCCCACGCCCCCAGCGAGGCACTCAGACCAGCTCTGCCCTTGCAGCCATGTTTGCCCCCCAAACCATCGTGTCTGTGTGTGTGTGTGTGTGTGTGTGTGTGTGTGTGCGCCCCCCCGCCCCCGCCAACGCTACAGCTCCGGTTTGGGAGAGACGACCACCGGCACGTAGACCCCATCCCCACCGTGCCGCTCCGACCCCTCGACCGTGTCCTCATCGATCTGCCCCGGGATGCGAAAATCGACGGGGGGCTGGTCCCGCTTGGGGCTGGGGGTGCGGGGCCGGGGCTCGGTGGGACAACCAGTGCCCTGGAGGAACTGGAGAAAGTTCTCCTCGATGGAGCCCTCCCGGCTGGGCAGCCGCAGGTCCTCCTCGGGCGGCTGCTTGAAGAAACAAGTGAGGAGCCGTCCCAGTTCGCCCCGGATCTGCCGGTTAAGGCACCCGTAGAAGAAAGGGTTGGAGGTAAAGCAGAAGTAACCGAGCCAAGTGACCACGGTCTCGGCCGCCGGCCCCACCAAGGGCTGGGCGCTCAGGGCGGTGTAGAGGTGGAAGGAGAAGTAGGGCAACCAGCAGAAGAGGAACTGGCCCCCCACGGCCAGCAGGATGGCGGCCGCCTTGCCCCCCCCGAACGTCCTCTGCGGGGTGGTGCGAGGGGCTCCCGAGGTGGTGACCATGGTGGAGCGGCTGCTGAGCGACTCGGAGCGGTGTCGCGGCGTCTCCATCCAGGTGGGGAGGGGCCCGTGGTGCATGGCGGCCACCCGCGCCACCTTGAACATGCTGCAGTAGACCACCACGATGATGAGGAGGGGCAGGAGGAAGTAGAAGGCGGCAAAGAAGACCACAAAGAACTTGCAGTAGGGACCGCGGCTCCACTGCAAGGAGCAGCCGCGGCCGGCGGGCACCGGAGGACGGTCGGGGGACAACCAGCCCAGCACAGGGACGAGGGAGGTGGCCACGGCTTTGAGCCAGACGCCGACCAGGACACAAGCCACCAGCCCCACCGTCATCCTCACCTCGTAGCGCATGGGGTGCACCACGTAGTAGTAACGCTCGACGTTGATGGTGGAGATGGAGAGGATGCACATGCTGATGAAGCAGACGCTGAGGAACAGGTAAACGCGGCACATGGCCTCGCCGAAAACCGGGCTGTCGAAGACGGCCGAGCCGGAGAGCATCTCCAACGGCATCAGGGTGAGGGCGGCCAAGAAGTCCACCAGGCAGAGGTGGAAGACGAAGACGAATTTGCGCAACGCCGGCGTCTTCACGATGACGGTCATGACGGCGGCGTTGCCCACGATGGCCGTCAGGTCGATGAGCAGCATGAAGAAGAGCCCCACCGATTTAGAGGCCACGTCTTTCGGTTTGCCGTCGGTGGTGCCGTTGGGGGGCATGGGCCCCGGGGAGGGCTGGAGCCCCCGCGCCACCCTAGAGCCGTTCCAGGACCACGGGGCGGGCAGGGAGGGTTCCATCCTGTGCCGCCGCGCCGGCGCTCACCGGCCCATCGCCCATCCTCGGGGCGGGCAGCGCGGGGTGGCCGGGCATCGCCGGGGGGGGCTCACATCCTCGCCCGCCCTACGCCTGCCTGCCGGCCACGGGTCCGTGGTCCGGGGACGGGTGCTGCGGCGGCGGTGGCACTCAGAGCACCCAAGGGTGCCCCCAGGCCCCGCTCATCTCCCCATTTCTCGTCGCTGGGCAGCGCCGGGGACCTGCAGGGAAGGTTGAGCCGTCAGAAGGGCGGGGGGCACGACCGTGGGGGGACACAGGAGAGCCCTGGGTGGGTCTCAGCCCAGCTGTGACCCCCAGCCACAGCCCCCGTCACCTCCGGGGTACCCCCTACAACACCCTCCCACTACCAAACCACTTTCCTAACCGAAAGCCTTGTTTCCTCTGAAAATGAGCAATTCAGCAGCTGAAGCCCCCAAACTCCAACATTTCAACCCCAAACACCCCAGTAAGATCCTTCGCCCAGAGCCTGGGGACCACGAGGGGGGGTTGCGGGGATAGATGGGGGGTCACCGGCACCCCAAACACCTGGGCTCACCCATTGTGTTTCAAGGGCCATGCATGACCCCCCACACACACCCTGAGCCCATCCCTGGGATGGGTGCTGCCCCCCCACCCCAATGGGTGCCACCAGCTGCAAGGCAGAGCCCCAGCATGTGGGAGGGGGGGGAAGGGGGGGCTGGGGGGTCACCCCGGAGCCCCCCACCCATAGGTGCTTCCCCAGCGGGGAGGGGGTCCCCATCCCCTGCACCCTGGGGAGCCTCCGCTCTGCTGATGGAAAGGGGGGGTGCAGGCAACGGGTGCCCCCTCCCCACCTCCCACCATCCCCGCTGCCCCGGGGCGGTGCCCCCACCTGGGGTCCCCCCTCCCAATCCCCCAGTTCTTCCCCCCCCCCCCCCCCCCAAGCCGCATCCCTCATCCCCCCACACACTCCCTCTCAGGGCATCGCCCCGGCGGGGAGGCTCGGCCGCGGCACTTACCCTGGGGGCTGCATGGGGCCGGGAGGGGGTCGGGGGTGTCCCTGGCTGAACGGGGGTTCGGGGGCCCCCCCGGGCCGGGCGGGGATGCTCGGGGCCGGGCCGGGGCCGGAGCCGCTGCGGCGAGGGATGCTCCGCACCCGCCCGGCTGCTGGGTCCTAAGCGCCTCCCGCCAGCGCGGCGGTACCCCGGGCACGGCCCCCCCCGCGCCCCCCCCCCGGCCCCGCTGGAGCTGCGGAACCCCACGGATAGCGGGGTGGCAGCCGGCTGGAGCTGGGGTTTGCACACACACACACACACACACACACCGTGGATGAAGGATGGAGAGTGGGTGCGGTTCTGGCCCCACGTGTCGATTCGGGCCTCAGTTTCCCCAGCCGCCCCCCAAAGGGGCTGGTGAGGGGATGGGGCAGGGGGGGGCACTGGAGAGGGTTGGTGGGGAACTGGGAAGGAGGAGCCCCTCGGGGGTCTTGGGGTGGGGAGGCAAAAGGGGGGGTCGAGGGGAGGGGGGTGACAACGCAGGAGGCACCCAGGGAACGGGGAAGGAGGGGACAGGGGGCAGATCCGTAGTGGGGGGCACAGAGCGGGGGTGGGATGGGTGCAAGGGGATGCACAGGGCCGGTGGGGGGCTGCTCAGAGGGGCCACAGAGGGCCCCGGCTCTGCCCACCCTCAGTCCAGTGCCCCTTCCCTTGCTCCCTGTTCAGCAATGGAGCAACTGGGATCGGGGCAGTGCCTCCCCCCCCACCGCACTCCGTGCCTCAGTTTCCCCAGGGCACAGCCGTTAGCTTCCAAGGGGGATCCCCATCACTTCCAAGGCTCCCTCCCCCCCCCAAAAAAAAAGCCTGCACAGGCTGCGAACTTCCTCCTGGCAGTGCCCTGGACCCCAGCCCATGGGTGCCCGGGGTGGGGGGTCCGAGTGGGCCCCATCCCCAGGGCCGGTGTGTGGAGGGCAGCCGGCGGGCGCCGCGTGTCCCTGCCGCAGGCCCCGGGCGTCACGTGCCCATTGCTAGGTTACGAGGACCCAAAAATAAATCCATCCAAACCAGATTAGAAACGCGGGACCTCGGATGAACCGACCCCGTCGTACCGGGGCCCGTAGATGGTTGCCGGTGGCTCCCCGGTCACCGCAGGCACCGGTCACGCCAGCACAACTGTCTCCCGGTGAGTAGGAGGGCTGGGGACCCGTGGGAGCACCCATCCTGCCCCACATCCCCCCCTCACCTGCCCTGGGTCCTGCCCCTTGCAGCAGCACAGGGATCAATCCTGCCCCCCCCTACACACACACCTTGGCTCGGTAACACGGCTGTGCACCAAAATCCAGGAGGGCACCCTACCCTGGGGGCCCACCCCAACCTGGGGGCCCACCCCACCAGCCGCTGCCTCCTCCCTCCCTCATCCTGGTGCAGATGGGGGTTCAGCCACGCTGACACACACCCCAATGTTTTGGGGGGTGTCCCACTCTGAGGAGGTGCAGAGCCAGCCGCCAGCACCCCCTGAGCTAGGAAGGACCCAGCTGCGAGGAACGTTGCTCCCCTCTCTGGGTGTCTGAAACGGGGAGCACATGGGGTGGATCTTGAGAACGGAGGGGTGCTCTGAGGGTTTTTCTCCTCCCTGGGGAAACTGAGGCAGGGAGCCAGGGTGGCTCCTGCCCTGTCACGCCGGTATCAGCACCGGCACAGGCAGATTTATGGCTTCGCTGTTTCCTGCCACCGGAGCATCAATAATTCAGGGCCCGGGCGGCTGAGCTGCCGCTGCACGGCCCCACAGCCACCTGCAAATTCCTCCTGTCCCCCTCTGAGCTGCCCTGAAGCTGGGGGAGACACCCCCCCCCAGCTCTGGGGGCACCCCACGCACCCCCAGCCCCTCTGCCCCAGCTGTGCTGGCCACCCTCCCTGGCACCCACCCCACATGGGTCCCCAAAAGCAGGGCCCCCTCATGCAGCCCCCAGACCTGGATTTCCCTCCCCCACCCCGGTTTTCCTCAGGGAGGTTTTGCCCCCTGAAAAGGGGCTGGCTGCTGGCCCCCCCACCCCACAGCCCAGCCGGACCCCTGGGGGACTCAGCATGATGGGTGCTGGGGGGAGCTGCTTTGGCACCCCGGTACCCAACCACCCTGACAGCTCAGCATCCTGCCTCCCCAGCATCTTAGCACCCCAGCACCTTGTCACCCCAGTACTCCAGCACCCCCAGTACCCCATTATCTTGGCACCCCAGCACCAAGAAACTATGGCACCCCAGTACCTCAGCATCCTGGCACCCCAGTATAGCAGCACCCTGTGACCTTGACAGCCTGGCACCATGATGTTGTGGCACCCCAGCACCTTGGCACCCCAGCACTGTGGCACTCCAGCACCCTGGCACCCCAACACCCCAGCACCCTGGTACCCCGACACCCCGGCACTCTGGCACCCCAGCACCCTGGCACACCGGCATTCCAGCACCCTGGCACCCCGACACCCCAGCACCCTGGCACACTGGCACTCCAGCACCCCTGCACCCTGGCACCCCAACACACCAGCACCCCAACACCATGGCACCCTGGCACCCCTGCACCATGACACCCCAGCGCAGTGGCACCCCAGCACCCTGGCACCCCAGCACCCCTTCACCTTGGCACCCCGGCACCCCAGCACCCCTGTTTCCTGTGTGCATGGCTGAGGGGTGGACACGCACACATGCACACGTATGGCAGGTGCATCCATGTGCGCGCACACACGTGTGAACCTGGTGGGTTTGTAGGCGTGTGTGACTGAGGATGCACACACGTGTACCTGGTGCACGCGTGTGTGCACGTGTCTCCAACGTGTGTGTGTGTGCACACTCAGGCATCTGCATGCCTGCCCGTGTGTACATGCCGCACACGTGTGTTCCCATGTAGCACACACACCTGCAGCTGGGCCGCCGGCACCGATCCTGGCCGGCACACTGCCGGTGCTGTGCCAGCTCCCCCCAGGACACCCGGGTCCCCCCCAGGTCCCCACTGTGGTGGCACAAGGATGGGGACACCCAGCACCCACCGATGGGCCAGGGAGGTTGGGGTGTGGGTGCTCCCAGGCAGGGCACCCCGGCTCTAGGGGGGTCTGGGTGCTGGGTGGGGGCCGGGCTGGGCAGGAATTAGCACCTGGATTGAAGTGAAGAAATCAAGGACAATCAAAGGACAAAATTCTACCAGGTGTGTGGGGGGGGGGACTATGGCAGCGGGGGGACAGCACAAGGTGGCACCCAACTGTGAGGACTGCATGTTGGGGTGCAGGGAGCAGCTGCGGGGGGGGGGGGGCGACGACACATGACAGGATGAGGGGCACCCTGGGGACACCCTGCTCTGTGTTGCAGGGGGTCCCCTTTAATTACGGCCCCCCTCCCCCCTTCCCTAAAATGCTGCATCATCTCAACGCGGCTTATTCCGGCTCCTTCCCCTCTAATTTTGGACCCAAAAAAACAAGCAGAAATGTTTTGCATCTAAAAATACACCCGGGAGGCAGAGACACAACCGTGCTCGAGGGGGGTGGGGGGCCACAGGGCACCCCTGCCTGGCCGGGGGTGGCAGCACCCAGGGGTGCTGCTGGGTGGGGACCCCAGGGCAGGATGTGTCCCCTCCATCCTAGGGGTGGCGGGTGGCACTGGGATGGGGTCGGTACTGGGGAATTTGGGCTGGAATGGGGGGGGTGGGCCAGTGCCACGGGGTGTGGGCTGGCACGGTGGAACGTGGGCCAGTTACCACCAGTGGGTACCAGCACAGCAGGGTGGGGCTGGTTTGGGATGGAGTTGGGATGAAGGCGGGATGGGGATGGAGGTGGGGCTGGGGTGATGTGGGATGGGATGAGGATGGTGTGGGGATGGGGACGGAGATGGGGAAAGGATGGGGATGGAGATGGAGGGGGAGATGAGGATGGGAACGGGGATGAGGATGAGATGGGATGGGGATAGGGATGGGGACGGGGATGGGGACAGGGATGGGGATAGGGATGAGGATGGGGACAGGGATGAGGATGGGGATGGGGACAGGGATGGGGATGGAGGATTGGGATGGGGATGAGGGTGAGGATGAGATGGGATGGGGAGAGGTATGGGGATGGAGAGGGAGATGGGGATGAGGATGGGCAGCATGGGGATATGGATGGAGATGGGGATGATGGGGATGGGGGCAGGGATGGGGATGGGGACAGGGGGTCGGGATGGGGATGAGGGTGAGGATGAGATGGGACGGAGAGTGGGATGAGGATGGAGAGTGGGATGAGGATGAGGATGGGGACAGGGATGGGGATGAGATGGGACGGGAAAGGGGATGGGGACGGTGCCGGGGCCGGTTCCTCCCGAGGGGCTCAGCCCGGGGGTCGATGCGCGGCCCACGAGGGGTTAAGCGGGCGCTGCCTCCATTGGTGGGGGGCGACGCGGCGGCAGCCAATGGGGATCGGCCGTGCGCGGGGTGCGCCGCGCCGGGCCCGCCCCCAGACCCTGTCCCGGGGCCGCGGGTGCGCGCGGCGGGCGGGGGCCCCGGCCCGGCCCGGAGCGGGTCGGATCAGATCGGCTCCGCTCGGCTCGACTCGGCTCGACTCGGCTCAGCTCGGCTCAGCTCGGCTCAAGCTCGGTTCGGCCCCTCTCGGCTCGGCCCGGCCTGGTTCGGCCCACCCGTCTCGTCTCGGTTCGGCCCGGCCCGCTCGGTTCCGTTCGGCCCCGTTCGGCCCCGCTCGGTTCCGCTCGGTTCCGTTCGGCCCCTCTCGGCTCCGTTCGGCTCCGCCCGGTTCGGTTCGGCTCGGCCTCCCCTGCCTGTCCTCCACCGCACCGGCCCCGGTACCAGGCCCCGGTAACGCCCCGGGAAGCGGCGGGGGGGGGGGTGGGGGGAGCATCCTCCCGCGGGCTCCGTCCGCAGCAAGGCCGGGACCGGGGGAACCGGGGGAACGGGGGGGCCGGGGCCGCCTCCGCAGAGCCGGGGGGGGGGGGTGGGAGCGGGGCTGCGGCAGGCGGGAGCCCCGGGGCAACCCACGGGCGTTCTGTGACACGGGGTGACAAAGCCACCCCACGCTGGGACACCAGGTGACCAAAAGCCACCCCCTTGCCGCTTCGCCAGAGGGGAGCTGCGAGCCTGGCGCGCGCGTGCACGGCAACGGGCGGCCAAAGCCACCCCATGGTGCCTGCCGTGACACTGGGTGACAAGGCCAGCCCACGCTGTGACACCGGGTGACCAAAGCCACCCCGTGCTGTGACGCGGGGTGACCAAAGCCACCCCGCGTTGCCACACCGGGTGACCGAGCCACCCCATGCCATGATGCCAGGAGAGCAGCTAGCCCAGGGCACGCTGTGACACCGGGTGACCAAAGCCACCCCGCGCTGTGACACTGGGCGAGCAGCTAGCCGTGACACTGGGTGGCCAAAGCCACCCCGCGCTGTGACACCGGGTGACCAAAGCCACCCCGCGCGGTGACACTGGGCGAGCAGCTAGCCGTGACACCGGGTGACCAAAGCCACCCCGCGCTGTGACACCGGGTGACCAAAGCCACCCCGCGCAGTGACACTGGGCGAGCAGCTAGCCGTGACAGTGGGTGGCCAAAGCCACCCCGCGCTGTGACACCGGGTAGCCAAAGCCACCCCATAAGCACGTGCTGTGACGCCGAGTGACCAAGCCACCCAGCGCCGTGACACCAGGCAAGCAGCCAGCTTGGCCCGTGCTGTGACACGGGGTGACCAAAGCCACCCCGCGTTGCCACACCGGGTGACCGAGCCACCCCATGCCATTTTGCCAGGAGAGCAGCTAGCCCAGGGCACGCTGTGACAGCGGGTGACCAAAGCCACCCCGCGCTGTGACACTGGGCGAGCAGCTAGCTGTGACGCTGGGTGGCCAAAGCCACCCCGCGCTGTGACACCGGGTGACCAAAGCCACCCCGCGCTGTGACACCGGGTGACCAAAGCCACCCCGCGCGGTGACACTGGGCGAGCAGCTAGCCGTGACACCGGGTGGCCAAAGCCACCCCGCGCTGTGACACCGGGTAGCCAAAGCCACCCCGTAGCCCCCAGCCTGCCGCGCTGGGGGTGACAGCCATGCCGGTGCCGTGTCCCCCACCCCCGTGTGACACCGGGGGGCGGCGCGCGGCCATGGGGGGGTTCAGGGGGCCGGGGGCCCTGCTGCCGCTAATGCCACTGCTGCTGGCGCTGCTGGCGCCGTGGGGGTCCGCGGGCGGGAGCTGCCCCCCGCGCTGCGTCTGCGCCTCCAACATCCTGAGCTGCTCGCAGGCGGTGCTGAGCTCGGTGCCGGCTCCCCTGCCCCGTTTCACCGCCGTCCTTGACCTCAGCCACAACAACGTCAGCCGGCTGCGCGCCGACTGGGCGCCGGGGCGCCTGGCCCACCTCCACGCCTTGCTGCTCAGCCACAACGGGCTCTCCTTCGTCTCCACCGAAGCCTTCGCCCACGTCCCCCACCTGCGGCACCTGGATCTCTCCTCCAACCGCCTCCGCGCGCTGGAGGAGAACCTCTTCAGCGACCTGGCCGAGCTGGAGGTCCTCCTCCTCTACAACAACGAGATCTCCGCCGTGGACCGCACCGCCTTCGATAACCTCAGCCGCCTCCGCAAGCTTTACCTGGGGCAAAACCGCATCGCCCGCTTCCCCCTGGAGCTGCTGCGCGACGGCAGCCGCCTGCCCCAGCTCGCCCTGCTCGACCTCTCGGCCAACCGCCTCCGCAGCTTGCCCGTCGGCGAGCTGCAGGCGCTGCCGGCCTGGCTGCGCGACCGCCTCTACCTGCACGGCAACCCGCTGGCCTGCGACTGCCCGCTCTTCCAGCTGTTCGCCCGCGGCTGGCGCCGCCGGCTGAGCGCCGTGATGGATTTCCAGGAGGAGCTGCGGTGCTCGCTGCCCACCGCCCCGGCGCCCGTCGGGATCCTCGCCCTGGCCGGGCGGCAGCCGCTCAACTGCAGCGAGGCGCGGGAAGCGGTGCTGGAAGCCCACCTGGGTGACACGGTCACCCTCAGCTGCGACACCCGGTTGCGGGGGGTGCGTAGCCGGCACTGGGTGACGCCGGGAGGCGAACGGGTGCTGCAGGAAGGCGGCAACGGCAGCGCCGCTCTCCTGGCGAACGGCAGCCTGCAGCTGCGGGCGCTGCGCCCCGAGGACGCCGGCACCTACGCCTGTTGGGTGGGGGGTCCCCTCCTCAACGAGACCCTTTACGTGGAGCTGCTGGTGCACAACTTCACCCTGCACGGTCCCCACGACACCCTCAACACCGCCTACACCACGCTGGTGGGCTGCATCCTCAGCGTGGTGCTGGTGCTCATCTACCTGTACCTCACCCCTTGCCGCTGCTGCTGCTGCCGCGGCACCGACAAGCCGCCGGCACCCCGCGACGACAGCATCAACTCCTCCGTCCTCAGCACCACCCCCAACCACGCCACCGGTGTCCCCGGGGAGCCTTGCCGGTCCCGGTCACCCTCCACCGCTGGCCCGGGGCAGAACGGCAGGTTCAAGGTGGGGGGGACCCCCCAGCCGCCTCCCCGGCACGGCCCCAAGGTGCAGAGGAAGGTGTCGGATCCGGACTCGGTCAGCTCCGTCTTCTCCGACACCCCCATCGTGGTGTAAGGGGCTGGGGGGGGGGGGGGAAGGACACACATCACGGGGACGGTCCCCAGGGACACCCCATGTCCCTGCCACTGTTGAGACTTGTCCCCAGTGGATGCGCTGCGAGCAGGAGGGGCAGCCTGGACCCCCCCCCCATCGCCACGTCCCCCCCAGTTTGGAGGAGGAGGAGGAGGGGGGGGTTGGGGGTGACATGCCATCACCCTACCCCCCTCCCCGGACTGAGCATCGCTGCTGCCCACCCGCACCGTTCTCTGCCAAGGTCACCCCCACCGTGGGACCGCGAGGGACAAGTGGGGGACAGCGTGGGGGGGGGGGCACCGGCCCCATTGCCCACCAGGCTCCACAGGACCATGGGTGACAGCACCCAGTGCCCCCCCCCGCCCCCTCCAGGGACAGCAGCACTGTATGTGTGTGTATGGGGGGGGGGGTGGGGGGTGTCCCCCCACTTTGGCAGGGCAGCCACCCCCCCTCCCCAGCATGTGTATCGCGAAGCATGAGTCCCACGGGGGGAGCATGTGCCACCCCGGCCAACGCTTGGCTGGGACACACACACACACACACACACACACATACATGGGGCATGTCACCCCCCCACCCCCACCCCGGGGGTGCAACCCCTTCCCCCCAACACCTTCCTGACACCCCCCTGCAACCCACAGCCACCCCCCCACCCTGCAAGGAGCAGGATCCCAGGGGCTGTGGCACTCCAAAGGGGGGTACCCCCTGCAACCCCTGGCCCTGCACCCCAGCCCGTGTCCCCTGTGTCGTCCCCCCCCCACACACACACCACCCCCAGGCCGTGTGTGTGTCCCCCCCCCACTGGCAGCTGCCTGCTGATGCCTTGGCCAAAATAAACGTGTTTCCCCATCGTGCCTGCGCAGCCCTCGCCCGGTTTCGGGGTGCTAAAAGGGTCGTTCCCCAAAATGGGGTCCCCTCGCTGGGTGTGGGGAGGGTCGGGCTGAGCCAGGGCCCCTCCTGCCACCTTGGTCCCCATCTGGGGGATGTGGTGGGGGGGGGGGTGTGGTGGTGGTGGTACAGGGAGGAACAAGGGGTTTGGGAGGGGGGTGGGGGGGGAGCTCACCCCGGTCACCCCCTGGTGCACCCAGGTTCCAGGGGAACCCATCCCAATGCTGGGAGGAGGCTAATGCTCACACCCCCTCACACCCCACTGACCCCCACCCCAGCATCCCATTGACCCTTACGGACCTCCACCGGCCCCCCCGCAGCCCACCTATGGCCCCCAGTACCCCCACCCCCCCACTCCTCAGGCCCTCCAGCACCCACCTCTCACCCCATGGGGGACACCCCACGGTTCCCAAACGTGATGGGAACCTCCAAGACACAGCCCACCCCCCCCTCACCCCGCTCCCACTCCACACCCTCTACAGTACCTGGCTTTTTTTTTTTTTTTTTTTTTTTTTAAAAAAAAAAAAGAAACAAAAAACAGCAATAGTAATTCTTATAAATATCCGCGGTGGCCCGGTGGCCAGTCCTGGGCCAGGACCCCCCCGGCCGCGGCCGCCTCCTCTCCCGGGGGCTGGTTTAGCAGCAAGAGAACAACTGAGAGTCTTGAGGTATTTTCCTGGAGGTTGTTTTTTTCCTTCTTGTTTCCTTGGGGGGGGGTGTTGGGGTTGTTTTTTTGTCTTTTTTTTTTTTTTTTTTTTTTCCCCCCCTCCCCCGCTTCATCGACTTTTCGGCATTTTCCAGTGGGGGCTTCCTCACCCCCCTGATGGAGGGACGCAGGGGGGACACCCGTGCTCATGGAGGGGGGTGGCCCCGGTGGCCCCTCCGTTAATGGGCTTTGGACTGTGGGAGAAGAGATGCTGGGTCAGCCGTGGGGACCGACCCTGGGGATGGGGGGGCTGGCGGAGACCCCGGGCCCGTGGTGTCCCCCGAGCGGGTTAGGATGTCCCCAGAGGGAGCAAGCATGGCCCCAGAGGGTCCCCACCTCAGCCCCCCACCCAGGGTTAAGGTGTCCCCACAGCATCCACCCCCCACCCCCAGGATGTCCCAGCACAATGTGCCCCCCCACCCTGTGCCAGGTGGCACTGAGAGAGTCCCCAGTGTCCCTGACACGGGCACGCCCCATGGCATCCCCCCACCTGGGGCCAGTGTCCCAGAGGGTCTCTGGTGTCCCCCTACCCAGGACATGAGTGTCCTAAAAGGTCCCCGTGGTGCCCTCCACCCGTGCCATGCTCAGAGGGTCCCCACAGCACCCCCCACCCATAACCAGTGTCCCCCAGTGTCCCCTACCCGAGGCCAGGGGGTACCCAGAGGGTCCCCCAGTGCCCCTCACCCGGGACATAGCCGTCCCTACGGTATCCCCAGCTTGGGGCCACATTGTCCCCCTGAAACCAGAATGTCCCCCTGGTCCCCCCCCCCCAGGACCAGGGGGTTCCTCAAGGCACGGGGGCACACAAGCAGCCCCAAGCGCTGGGTGGAAGTGGGGCCCCACCTTGTCCCCTGGGGGTGCTGGTGGCCCTGGGGGTTGCCCCCCACCTTACAGCCTCACACCCCAATGCCACTCCGCACCCCCCAGGAGCACCCCAAACACCCGCTCCCACCCTTCCCCCCCCCCACACCCCAAAAATCTCAGCAGGGACCCCCATCTCATCCCTTACCTTCAGGGCGTTCCGCTTCTCCTCAAAGCCCAGGGGGGTCCCCGGCTTCTTCCTGCGGATGGAGCCACCCGAGTCGGGGGGGGCCGAGCCGGGGGGCGGCGGGGGGCCGGGCAGGGGGGGCACAGGTTTGGGCTTGACGGGCCGGCAGTACGTAGCCGCGTTCTTGCGCTTCTTGACCTCGTCCTCGGAGATGCAACGGGGGGAAGGCGGCAGCGGCGGCACCCCCGGGCCGTGCAGCGGCGAGCCTCGGGGGTCCGCGGCACCGGGGGGGCCGCGGCAGTCCGGGGGGGCGAGCCGTTTCACCCGCGTCGTACCGTTGAGGATGGCGGTGGAGGAAGAAGCCGGGCAACCCGGGGAAGGGGTGGGTTTTGTCTTGCTGGAGGGGGCCAAAACCTGGCAGCCGGGGTTTTTGCTTTTGACCCCGTCCCCCGAACAGGTCCGTTTATAGGGGGGGCCACCAGCGGCCAGAGGGGGCTTCCGTTTGCGGGGATCCGGATCCATCCCGCCGGCCGCTTCCCGGGCTCGGGAAGATTTGCTGGCCTTGGTGGAAGGCAACTTGCTGAAGGAGGGCGAGGGGATGTTGGCGGGCAGCGGGGAGGTGATGGACTGGCTGCCCCCCCCCCCCGCACTCCGGCTGGCTGCAGGCGGCCGCTGCGTGGGGGGACCCCACCGTGTAGTTGAGGCTGGCGGGGACCCGGCTCTCCCGGGTGCCGGGGGGGGCCGCCGCCAACGAGGTCCGTGGGGGGGGCGAGGGGATCGGGGCAGTGGGGCCGCAGGGGGGGGCAGTGGGGCTGGGGGGGGGGCGGGGGGGCGTGGAGAGGCGGCTCGGCGGCTGGAGGGATCTTCCTGTGGGAGAGGGAGGGGAAGGGTGAGACGGGACCCCCGCCCCCACATACACAAATCCCCATCTCTGCACAACCCCCCCACACACCCCGCTCACATCCCCCAAAATTCCGGTGGGGAGAGAGTAAGATGGGGACACCCCCCAAATCCCCGCTTCCATCCCAGCATCCTCACCTTGCGCTCCCCAGTTTAGGCAGGGAGGGGATGAAATGCATCCCCCCCCCCCCCCCCCCAAATCCCCACTCCCATCTCTGTCCCATCCTTCCTGATTCAGGCAGGGAGAGGATGAAACGGGACATCCCCCCCCCCCCAAATCCTCACTCCCATCCTTAACCCCTGCAATGTGCTCCCCAATTCAGGCAGGGAGGGGTGAGACCGGACCACCCCCTCCCCCAAATCCCCACTCCTCTCCTTGCCACTCCCCCCCCCCCCCAATTCAGGTACACCCCCTCCATGCCACACCGGGACCCCGGGGCAGGTAAATCCCACCGTGGGGCTGGGTGGCTTTGCACCCCGGCACCCCAGCACACACTGTTGTGTCCCCCCACACCCCACAACCCCCACCAAGGCCGCCCCCCGCCCCCCCCCCCCCCCCACCTCCACATGTGGGAGCTGAGGTGCCGCTCCAGCATGGAGCCCAGCGCCGAGCAGAAGCGGTCGAGCCGCCGGTTGAAGACGTAACAGCCTGGGCTGACCAGGCGGCTCCCGAAGGTGCAAAACTGGGGGGGACACACACACACAGAGTCAGCGTGGCCCCCCAAAACCCCCCACCTGGCACAAAGCCAGCAGCAGGACTCAGCCGGCTGGGCTGGCGGCAGGGGTTTGGGGGGGGGGGGGGGGTGTCTCCATCCCACCCTCGGGGTCCCCTCACTCACTGCCTGGGGCCGTGGTGGGCGCGTGGGGGGCCAGGGGGGCTCCTCGCCTCCCTCCTCCTCACTCTCCTCGCTCGACACACGGCTGCCCCCCTTGGGCAGGGGGAAGGGGAACACCCCCGTGCCCCCCTCCCCGGAGGCAGCTGGCGCATCCTCAGCGTCGCTGTCGGAGGAAAGCCGGGCCCTGCACCGGAAAGGTGGGGGGGGGGGAGAGATTTTTTTTAGGGTGCTCAATATAGGGGGGGGGTCCCCACCCCATCAGATGCCGGGGTCCTCACCTGGGGAGCGGGCAGTGGGAGTGGAGCTGTTTTGCTCGGCAGGGAGAGGCGCTGGGGGGGCCGGTGGGGGTCTGCGGCAGCAAGGAGGGGTCCTGCTGGGGGGGGGGCAGCGGTTCCTTCCCGGGGGGGCTCCTCTCCTTCGGGGACTCGCCCTTGCGGGAGCTGGCCTTCAGCTCGGCCACCAGCACGTCAAAGTCCTTGGCCCGACCCTGCACCTCGCGGCGCTGGTGGACGGAGTGGATCTGTGCCGGGTGACAGCGGGGAGCGGGTAAGAAAACACCCGTTGAGATACACACCCATCCCACCAAACCCACCCCCCCCCAAAAAAAAAAACCCTCGGGCAGGATGATGATGGTGTCCCCCACCCCGGCATCCCGCTACCTTGCAGGTCAGCAAGCGGGTGCAGATCTTCTTGGTGTCGGGGTTGAGCACGCCGCACTGCCTGTTCAGGTCGCACTCCTTGCCTGCGGGCAGAGGAAGGCAGCGGGATGCCGGGGGGGGGCCGAGGGGGGGGGGGGGTGCTGAGCTGTGGTTTTGGGGGAAGGGGGGCAGGGAACAAGGGCTTTGCCCCCCCGCCCCACCCATGTCTGGCCCTGGTTGAGGTTTCCGCTGGTGTGGATGGCAGGATGAGAGCGGCGGCGGCAGGGGGGGCTCCAGCGGCTGTTGGCAGGGGGGGTGGGGGGCATGGCCTCACTGGAACTGCCATGGGGCTGGGGGGGGGGGTGCTCAGCGGGGGTCACCCCAACCCACCCCGGCCACAGCTAGAGATGGAGACCCCCCCCCATCCTTGGAGCGAGAGGCCGCAGCATCCCCGCTCCGGGGTGGGGGGGCAACAGCCCCAAGAGTCATGTGGGACAGGGGAGGGCCACCATCCCCTGGTGTCCCCCCCCCTTCTTTTGCCCCCTCCCTGGGGTGAACCCCCCCCCCCCCCCCTTCTTTCACCCCCAGCCTGGGTTCTGCTAATGGCATCGCTCACTGTCACCCGAGGGTGCCCGCGAGCACCGCAGCATGTCCGACTCCCACATTTTGGGGGGGGGGGGGACACGCACAATGGGGAGGGGACGGGGGGACGCGAGGTGGGGAGGGTGGGGGGGTGGGGAGGGGGGGGGCGGGGTTCAACCCTGGCTCACGCTCTTGCCGCACGCCGCCGCCGCCGTTCCTCCGGGCCAGCCGGCACCGCGGGCAGAGACCCTAAACCTGCCGGGTGAACGGAGCTGCGGTCAGGGCACGGCCCCGCCGGGCGCGGGAGCAGAGGCGGGAGATGCCCCCTCGGTACCTACCCCGCTGCCAGACCCGGCCGCCGAAAGAACGGGACCGGGATGCCGCGCCGGGATCCGGTGCCGTGCGGCACCGACTTGCCGCCCCCACCCCGTCGCCGGCAAGGAAAGGGGGACTCACGCGCCAGCTTCTTGTGGGACCTGGGGGGCGGCTTGGAGGCGCCCGCGTCCTTCTCCCCCGGGGCGGGCGCGCTCTCCGGTTTGCACCCGGGGCCGTCGGCGGGCATCGCCGAATCCCCCCCGACCCCGGCTGGCACCGGGGGCTCTTTCGGCACCGCGGCGGTGGCGGGTTTCCCCACGGGTTCCTTGGAGTTGGTGGGTACGGCTTTGGGGGGCACCTTGATCCCGTGCCCGTCCGGTTTGGGGATGCTGGGAATCTTCTCCAGGTTGACCACGGGCACGAACAAGCTGAAAGAAAATTCAGGGGGTCGAGGCGAGGTGGGGGGGGGGGGGGGGGCGGGTCAGAATGGCCCCGCGGCACGGAGAGGGCAGAGCCGTCCGTCCCGGTGCTCACCAGAGGTTGTTGTCCTTGTCCGGTCGCTCGGGCAGGGGCTGGACTCGCCCGCGGGCACCCGGGGGCTTCTCCCGCAGCGCCTTGGCCGCGCCGGGGGTCCCGCCGGCCACCGGCTGCCCGTTGACGGCGACGTGGCACTTGGCGGCGGCGCGGGCGTACAGCTTGCTGAGCGGGCCGTGGCGGCGTTCTGCCGGGGACAGGGGTTTTTTGGGGGGAGCCTGGCATTAGCCCACACTGGGGGGGGGGGGGGTCCCACTGCTGTGAGCCCCTCCCCAACCCGTGTGCCAGCACAGCCAGCCCCAGCCGGCTTCCCGCATCCCTCCCGGTGCCGGCGGGGATGCCACGGCGGGGGGGGATAACCGTGCCTGGAGCCCCCCCTTCCCTGCCCCGGCTCACCGCAGTGTTTCTGGAAGGCTTGGGGCTTCACCACCTGGCTGCAGTGGTTGCAAACCACCAGGTAAAACTCGTCGTGTGCCGGGCAGTGGCCGAAAATGTTCATGTCTGCGGGGCGAGAGTTCGGTGAGCGGCACGGCACGGCTCTCGGTGAGACACCGCAGCCCAGGCTGGAAGGCAAGCACAGCCCCAAAACACCGGGTTTTCTCCCCAAAGGAGGGAGCTTACCTTCCTTAATCAGGGTCATGGCATCTAGCTTCTTGCCGCCGCTCTTCCCGCTCTCCTCCAGCTCCGACCCTGATCCTGTCAGAAAAAAAAACCCGTCAGCAGCGGCCGGCACGGGGACGGTGCCGGCTTCCCCCGGCCGCATCCAGCACGGGGTGCGGCCGCCGAGGCCTCGCCGCCACTCCCGGTCCTCAAACGCCGCCAGCACTCCCGGAATAATTAAACCAGCTAAAATTAGACCAGAGGGACGGATCCACCCCGGGATCAGGGTTGGCCCTCGTGGCGTGCCGAGGTCCCCGTCCCGCCACCCCATGCCGGTAGCCCCAGTGCCAGCGGGATGCTGGTGTTGCCGGGGACAGCCCCGTCCAGGCTGGGATGGGACACCCCCCGGGGACACCCCGGTCCCCAGCCGGTGTGGCCCCACAGCTGCTGCCCTCGCTGGATGTGCCCAACGGGTGTCCCAGTCCCAGGCTCTGCAGCGGGGGGACCAGTGTCAACCAGTGACGGTGTTCTGGTCGGCCACGCCATACTGGGGGCTCAGAGCCATCCGGCAGCGCTATACTGAGCACCCAGTGCTGTCCAGCGGTGCTATACTGAGCACCCAGTGCTGTCCAGTGGTGCTATACTGAGCACCCAGTGCTGTCCAGTGGTGCTATACTGAGCACCCAGTGCTGTCCAGTGGTGCTATACTGAGCACCCAGTGCTGTCCAGTGGTGCTATACTGAGCACCCAGTGCTGTCCGGCAGCGCTATACTGAGCACCCAGTGCTGTCCAGTGGTGCTATACTGAGCACCCAGTGCCGTCCGGCAGCGCTATACCGAGCACCCAGTGCTGTCCAGTGGTGCTATACCGAGCACCCAGTGCTGTCCAGCGGTGCTATACTGAGCACCCAGTGCTGTCCAGTGGTGTTATACCGAGCACCCAGTGCTGTCCAGCAGCGCTATACTGAGCACCCAGTGCACCCCCCAGCCCCATCGGGCCCTGCTGGAGCAGGTACCCAGCCCTGTCCAGCTGGGCCTTGCCGTACCGGGCGCCCAGCCAGGAGCGCCCGTGCCCCATCCAGCCATGCTGGGACCCCCCCCCCCCGCCCCCCCCCCCCAGCCCCCCCCAGCCCCCCCGGCCCCCCCAGCCCCCGCACAGGGCCCTGGGGTGCCTGTTCCCAGCGCCCACTGGAGCGGTTCCCACCCTCCCAGTACAGCGCGCCTGGCTCCCAGCGCAGGGTACCCCGGTACCGGGGGTCCCAGTACCCCCCTGCCCAGCTCTCGGCGCCCACTGCCCCGCCGCCCGGTCTAACGACGGCAACCGGTTTGGGGCCACCCCAGTTCCCGGCCCGGGCTACCCCAGTGCCCACCCGGCCCGGAGATTAGCCGACACCCGGGATGGGGCACCCGGGAACCGGCTCCCCGTCACGGGCGCACGGTTCCCAGCGACCCGCTCTGGGGTACCCCGGTGCCCGCTTACCGCGCGGCGGCGCTAGGACCGGGGGGGGGGGGCGGCGGGCGCGGCTCCGTTCTCGGCTCCGTTCTCGGTAGCCCCCCCCCCCACCCCCCTCCCGTCGCCCCCCCCCCCCCCCCTCCCGCCGCCACCGCCCCTCCTCACCCGGCTCGGCCGGCGGCCCGGCCCGCTCCACCCAGGCGCTCCAGCTCTGCCCCGCGAACTCGTCGAGGCTGGGCAGCCGCCGCTCCGCCGCCATCGCCGCCGCCGCGCGCCCACGCGCCGCCATCGCCGCCGCCGCCGCCGCCGCCGCGGGAGCGCGCACCGCCCCCCCCCCCCCCCGCCTCTCCGCCGCCACCGCCCCCGCCCCGGCGCCCCCCCCCCTTCCTGCGCATGCGCCGAGCCCGCCCGCCCCAGGGCACCACGGGAGGTGTAGTCCCGCTGCCCGCCCCGCCCCGGGAGCTGGACGGGGCTGGGGACCGGGGGGTCCTGAGCACCCCCTGGGCGGGGCTGGGGACCCCGGGATGACGTGGGATCCCTGTATAGGGACTGGGCACCCGGAGGTTGCGTACAGCCCCTATACGGGGCTGGGGACCCGGGGGTCCTATAGACCCCCTATAAAGAACTGGGGACCTGGAGGTTGTCCCTATACAGGACTGGGGACCCAGGGGTGAAATCTACTCCCTGTATAGGACTGCGGACTCGGGGGTTATGTATAGCTCCTATACAGAGCTGGGCCCGGCGGTCTATATACCCCTATACAGGGCTGTGGTCCCGGAGGTCCTATATACCCCCTATAAAGAGCTGGGGGCCAAGGGGTGACATGTGCTCCCTATATAGGGCTGGGGACTCGGGGTGGTTATATATAGCACCTATATGGGGGTGGGACACAGGAGTCTATATACCTCTATACACGGCTGGGGACCCGGGGGCCCTATATACACTCTATAAAGAGCTGGGAACCCAGGGGATATACATACCCCCTGTGCAAGTCTGGGGACCCGAGGTTACCCTACACAGAGCTGGGGACCCAGGGGTGAAATCTACTCCCTGTATAGGACTGCGGACTCAGGGGTTATATGTAGCCCCTATATGGGGCTGGGCCCGGGGGTCTATATACCCCCTATACAGGGCTGAGGACCCAGGGGTTATCCCTATATGGGGCTAGGGACACAGGGATGACATATACTCCCTATATAGGACTGGGGGCTCAGGCTATCCCTATACATGGCTGGACAGCCAGGGAAGATATATACCCACTATGCAGGGCTGGGGACCCAGAGGTTCTATATAACCCCTATACAGAGCTAGAGACCCAGAGGTTCTATATAACCCCTATACAGGGCTGTAAACCTGGATTATCCCTGTACGGAGATGGACAGCCAGGGGTTACATATACCCCTTATACAGGGCTGCAGATCCGTGGGTTATATACAGCCCCTACATAAAGCTGGGGACCCAGGGGTTACCCCTATACAAAACTGTATTCCTAAGGGTTACATATACCGCCTATATGGGACTGGGGACCCTGGGGTTGTGCCTATATGAGGCTGAATGGCCAGGAGTGACATATACGCCCTATATAGAGCTGGGGACTCAGGAGTTATATATACCCCCTATACAGGGCTGAGGACCTGGGGTTCACCTTATACAGGGCTGGACAGCCAAGGGTGACATATATTGCCTATACAGGAATGGGGACCCAGGGTCTATATGTACTCCCTATATGGGGCAGGGGACCCTGGGGTTATCCCTATATGGGGCTGGACTCCCAAGGGTTATATATACCCCTGACACACGGCTGGACAGGCAGGGCTTATATATGATTCCCGTAACCAGCTGGGGACCCAGGGCTTATATGTTTCCCTATACAGAACTGGACATCCAGTTCTATAGAGTTGGACAGCGGGGGTTATCTGTGCCCTTATACAGGGCAGGACGCCCAGAGGTTACCCCTATAGAGAGCAGGACACCCAGGGGTTGTATATAGCCCCTATACATCAGCAGGTATCCAGTGTTTAATTACACCCTCTAGAGAGCTGGATACCCAGGGTTATATACAGTCCCTATACAGAGCTGGGCCCCCAGGCGTTATATATATACCTATACAGAGGTAGACATTCAGGTTTTAATATACATCCCCTACAGAGAGCAGGGCACCCAGGGCCTATATATCCTCCTTTGGACATTGGATGTCATCTATATATTATGGAGAGCAGGACACCAGGAGTTACCCCTATGCAGAGCAAAACACCTGGGAGTTATATATAGCCCCTATATGGAACTGAGCCCCTGGGACTTATATATATCCCTATAGAGAGCCGGACACCCAGGTGTGATGTATATCCTCATACGGAGCAGGACATCCAGGAGTTGTATATTCCCCCTATATAGAGCCAGACACCGGGGGTTCTACGCACCCCAATATAGAGCTGGGACCCAGGACTTTTATATGCACCCCGTACAGACGTGGACACCCCGGGGTTACGCACAGAGCCCCCCCCTGTACAGCACAGGGTTGTGCAGACCCCTATATACAGCAGCGGTTAATGCCCCCCCCCCCCACCCAGGGTCACGCATCCCTCCCCCCTCCAGCATCCATACCACCCCGCGGGTCGCACCCCAGGGCCAGCGGCACCCCGTCCCCGGGCCGGCGGCCGGCGCGGGGTCCCGGGGGACGGGGCGGGGGGGGGGGACCCCCGGGGTGGCTACTGCTTGTCGATGGCACCCTGCTCGGAGGCGCTGTCGCGGGGCGCAGCCTGCGCCTGCCACGCTGTCTCCTTCAGCACGAACCAGCAGTTCCCGGCCCACAGCACGAAGTTGATGAAGCCGAAGAGCTGGGGGGCGGGGGGGGGGGGGGGAGCAGGGGGGAAGGAGAGGAGAGACCCCCATCCGGGGGGAGAGGGGGGGGGCACCCATGGGTGAGCTCTGGCCACAGAGCACACCCCATGCGCCCAACGCGCCCCACGCAATCTGTGCGCCCTGGGTGCTTCGGTGTGCTTCGTGCAACGCGTGCGACGCATGCACCCCGTGCGCCCCATGCACCTCATGCACCCTCTGCACCCTGTTTGCCTCGGTGTGCTTCATGCAACCCAACCACCTAGTGCACCCCATGCACCTCATGCACCCTCTGCACCCTGTTTGCCTCGGTGTGCTTCATGCAACCCAACCACCTTGTGCACCCCATGCACCTTGTGCAATTTATGCACCCTGTGTGCCCCATGCTCCCTGTGCACCCCGTGTAACCTATGCACCCTGTGTGCCCCATGCACCCCGTGTAACCTATGCACCCTGTGCGCCCCGTGCATCCCGTGCAACCACCCTGTGTGCGCCGTGCACACTGTGCACCCCGTGCAACCTATGCACCCTGTGTGCCCTGTGTGCCCCGTGCAACCTATGCACCCTGTGTGCCCCATGCACCCCGTGCACCCCATGCAACCTATGCACCCTGTGTGCCCCGTGCACCCCGTGCAACCTATGCACCCTGTGTGCCCTGTGCCCCCCATGCACCCCGTGCAACCTATGCACCCTGTGTGTCCCATGCACCCTGTGCACCCCATGCACCCTGTGCAATCTATGCACCCTGTGTGCCCCATGCGCCCTGTGCACCCTGTGCGCTCTGTGCACCTCATGCTCCCCACGTATGTCATGCAACCTATGCACCCCGTGTTTCCCATGCACCCTTGTGCACCCCGTGCACCCCGTGTGCCCCATGCACTCCATGCACCTCATGCAATCCATGCATCCCGTGCGCTTCAGTGTGTTTCATGCAACCCACTGCACCTCATGCACCCTGTGTGCCTCATGCACCCTGTGTACCCCATGCACCTCATACACCTCATTCACTCCATGCACCCTCTGCACCCCATGTATCCCATGCACCCCATACACCTCACACACCCCATGCACCCCAAGCGCCCATGCCAGGGGCTGTGTCACCACCGCCCACCCTGGCGTGGGGGTCCCCTATGGCTCGGGGGGGGGTCTCATGCGGGGTGCAGGATGGGTCCCGTGTCCCATGGGACCAGGGTGGAGTTGGCACCGTGGCCGTGGAGCGCGTGTGCGCACGATTCCACCGCCCCCCCCCCCCAGCTGAGTTTGGGAATCCGGCATGCATGTGCGGGCATGAGGGCTCGCATGTGTGAGCGGGCAGGCGTGCGCTCCCACGTGTGTGCACGGCGTGTCCACGCGCATTCTCAGGTGAACGCGCATGCGCGCTCCACGTGCATGGGTTTGGCAGGCGTGTGCGGGCGTACACCCACGCGTGCGCACATACGTGGCACATGCGTGCAGGCACGCGTGCCCCCACGAAGGGCCGGGAGCCGCCGAGCTCTCCGTGAAGCACCGTCAACCTCTCCCCCAGGCAAACAGACAAACACCCGTGCCCGCGTGCGCGTGCCTGGACATCCACCCACGCGTGAACGTGTCCGCGCGCGTGTGCCTACACCCCGCCTGCCTCGCCGTGCACCGCCGCCCGGCTCTCACCACCGAGATGTTGGCCAGCCCCATGGCCGGCGTGGCGCCGGCGTTGCAGACCGCCTCCTGGCAGACCCCCATGGCGGCGATGAGGCTGGCGGGCCGCGTGGCCGCCTTGACGTCGGTGAGCCCCTTGCCCCACGCCGCCGCCGCCACCAGCCAGAAGAAGGCGAAGCAGACGGTGACACAGAAATCCTGCCGGGATGGGGACACCGGGCTCAGCCCCGACCCCGGCACCCAGCGGTGCAGGATCCGTCCCCGCGCCCCTCCTCGGGGATGCAGCCGCCTTACCGCGAAGGGGAGCCTCTTGTTTTCGCCGTAGAGGGAATGAAAGCGCAGGTAAAGCACCAGAGCCGCCATGGCATAGAGGAAGGAGAAGACCCCCAGGGTCACAAAAAATTCGGCGGGAGCGGAGAAATCGCCGACGAGGTGCAGGGTTTGGGTCTTCGACTCCTCCTTGCAGTCCGGCATCTCGAAGGGGATCTGGTATAACCTGGGATGGCAGGAGGGGGATGGCAGGGGGCCCGGGAACGGCGGGGCCGATGGGGTATGGCTCTGCCAGCCCGAAATAACCGCGCTGGGGTGAGCCGCTGAGGACGGAGGGCACGGACCCGCTGCCGAGGCAGAACCTGGACCCTTTGTCACAGCCTGATGTCCCAGCATGGGGCCGGTGACCATGGGAAGGGGTTAAAATCGTGGCTCACAGCTGGCCCGGCTCCATCCTCATGTTCCCTGATTAATGAGGATCTCCCCGGTCTTCCCTGATGAAGGAGGATCCCCGGGGACGGTGTCGGGAACCGGAGCCAGGGAATATCTCGTGGTGCTGGGGGTGCAGAGGGTCCCCAGCCAGCCACGGCACCTCCCTGCCCCACAGCAGCCGTGGCTGTGGTCCCATGGGGGTCCCAGCAGCTGGGATGGTGTTTAACCTCATCCCAGCACCCCACGTTCCTCCCAGCTCACTGTGGAGCCATGCTGGGCGCTGGGGTGGGTTCCTGGGCCGGAGAGGGGGGGGGGATGTCCAGGCTCGGCACCCCCTCACCTGAAGGGGTACCCGAACTGGACGGAAATGGCGCTCATCTCTTTGGTTTCACTGCTGCATTTCACCGTCGCGCCGGTCTCGCCGCTGAAGGAGCCGCAGGCCCCGAAGGCGAAGATGGCGAAGAGCTATGGGAGAGAAGCAGCGGGTTGAGGCGAAGGGAGGGGGGGGGGGGGGCTCAAGACCCTAGGGACCCCTGCACCCTGGGGTGGGATCCACCCACAAGGGGTTTGCAACCCCCTGGCGCTGAGTCACGGCGGCCGCGGCGCTGCAGGGCGAGCTGCCACCCCGCAGCTGTCGGCCTCGTGCGCCAGCGCCGCCGGCACCGGGGTTTGCGGCCGAGGGCGAAACGGGGCAGCAGCAGGGGACGATGCTCGTGGGGGGGGCAGGAAGGCCAACCCCTGCCCTTCATTTTAGGCAGGGTGCTGAGCACCCCCCCAGCAAACCGGGAGCATCCCTACGGTGGGACCCCCAGGGTCATCCTGCTGGCATCGGTCCCCCCTCCCGCTGCCATTTCCCGTCCCCCCGGCGCTGAGCTGCTCTCAGCTCCGGCGGAGGGTGCTGGGAAAACGTTCCCAAATATTTTTCTGGCAACTCATCCTGGCTGAGCTCACGGCTTCCCGGGGCTGGCCGGGTGAAGGGGGAAAAGCCGAGCGGCCAGGCCTGATGCCGTGGGGATGGGCAGGCCCACGTGCGGCACCGGGGGTTGAAGCAGGAGCATTGGTGGCCACCCCGGGATTTTCCTCCCGCTTTTGGCTTCAGGGTGTCTGCGCACGCAGGGCCTGATCCTGCACGGCGGCCCCGCTGGCAGTGGGTGCCCAGCACCTCCCCGGGTGGGATTATCCAAAGCAAAGAGCCACGGGACCGGAGGAAAAGCTCCCTTGACCCAGCCCCTCTGGGTGGGAGATGCCCAAATGGGTCTGACCTCGCACCCCGGTGCTGAACAACCCCCCCTGCCCCGTGCCTCAGTTTCCCCAGCACTGGCACCGGGGCGTGGGGCCATCTGGGAGCCCCCCGGCCATGACGAGGCCGTGTCGCAGAAATGCCGCCCTGAAATACAATCCCGGAGCCATTCATGGCACGGCCGGGACAGGGCCGGGGCTGCGGGCACTTGGCTCCCCCCGTCCCTGGGGTCCCCCCTCCTGGGGCCTGATGACCCCCCCCCAGCCCCTCTCCCCACCCACTCACCCAATGCCCCCCGAGCCTGTGGGAATGACGGGGATGTGGGATCCCAATGTCACTGTCCCCTCTGGCATGGCCGGGCAAAGCCACCTGCTCAAGGTCACTGGGGGGGCCACACAGCCCAAATCCAGGCGGCTCCGCACCCCACTGCCCCCAGACTCCCCCCCAGGATGGGGTCCCCACGCTCAGGGCCACTGGGGTGGGGGAGGCTCCAGAGGGGCAGGGGGAGCTCCAGGATCCTCTCGTCCGGGGGGGGCTTTAGGAAAGCACCCCAAATCTGGGGGTGGGGGGGAAAGTGCCAGATAAGGGGCATAGGGGACCAGCACCCAGGGGTGCTGGGGAAGGGGCTGTGCCCGGGGGGGTGGTCCTGGTGCTGGGATCGGGTAGGGCATGGGAGGACACACACCGCGGGGGGGGACACTCACCCATTCCAGCACCTTGATGAAGCCCAGGGGCTCCAGGAGACGGCCCCAGCGCACCCCACCCAGGACACGGTCCTGCAGGGAGAGAGCGGCGGGAGCCGGGGCACCGGGGGCTGCCCTGGGCGGGGGGCTTCCCCGGGGGAACGGCAACAGGGGGATTGGGGTGGCTACACCGGGGGACCCTTGGGCTGCACCGGGAGTTGCCCCGGGCGGAGAGCTGCACCGGAGAACGGGATCGCTGCACCGGCCACGGCACCGGGACAGCTGAGAGCTGCACCGGGACACTGGGAAGCTGCACCGGGGGTCACGCAGGACGGCTGCACCCGGACACCGCGGGCTGCACCGGGGGGTGGCACCGCGATACCCAAGGGGCTGCACCGGGAGTGGCACCGAGACACCGAAGGGGCTGCACCGGTGGGGGTTGCACTGGGAAGACCGCAGGCTGCACCGGGGGTCGCACCGGGCCACCGAGGGGCCGCACCGGGAGCTCGCCTCGAGCACCGGGGAGGGGGGGTTGGTGGCACCGGAGCCCTACCTGGAGCCTGGGCGTTTTGTCACCGGCCGCGGGGGCGCCGGGCTCCGACATGGCCGGGCCGGGGGGGGGGGGGTCGGTGCTGCCTCCGCCGCCCGCTGGGACCGCTCCGCTGTCAGAGCCGCCACCGGGAACCCCACCGCCCCCCCCCGAGGGAGGGCAGCGCCGCCCCGCCCCCGGCAGGGCCCCCGGTCCGCCCCCGGACACCCCCGGGACAGCCCCCCGCCCCCGGTCCCTCCGCCCAGCCCACAGCGGGATGGGCAGCTCCCCCCCCGCCTCCGCCGCAGGGTGTCCGTCCGTCCGTTCATCTGCTCGTCCGTCCCTCAGTTAGTCCCCCACGGAACGGGACGGAGCCCCCCGGGGCCGTGTCGGTACCCGGGTCCCAGTGCTGTGCCCTCAGTCCCGTCGGGGCCGGTAACGGGAGCTCTGGGCACCGCACCGGGAGCCGGCACGGCCCCGGAGTACCCCGAGGCATCCCGGTGCCCCCGCCCCGGCAGCCCCTCCCCGGTACCCCGGGTCCGGTAAACCCCGCCCGCTGCCCGCGGGGTGCCCCCGCCCCGCCCCTCTAGCGCCATGGCTCCTCCCCCTCGATTAGACCCCGCCCCCCATGGCCGGCCACGCCCCCTCGCCCCTGACCCCGCCCCTCCCCTGCGCTTCCTCCAATCCCCGCCGGCGGCCGCTCCTCCCCTCCCCACATCGCCGAGCCCGCCCTCCCCGTCCTCTCATTGGCTAGATGGAATGCGGTGCCGGCCAATGGGAAGGCGGCGCGGGGGGAAGTGGGGCGGAGGGGCGGGGCGGCGCCTGCGCGCTGCGGGCCCGTTGGCCGGAAGCGGTGGAGAAGAAACCGGCGAGGCCCGAGCCGCGCTCCCGCCTCCGCCGCCCGTTCCCCCCCCCCGCCGCCCCTCGCCGCCGCCATGTTCCTCACACGCTCCGAGTACGACCGGTGAGTGTTCACACCCCCCCGTTTGCCCCTTGCCGGCGCCCTCCCCGCCGTCCGCGGCCTGCGGCTGAGTCACGGGCCTGCGGCCGGTCGCCGCCCGCCCCGTCCCGGTGGCCCCGGCCGGCTCCTCTCGCCTGCAGCCGCCGCGGGGCCGCGCTGAGGAGCCGGCGGAGAGGCCGCAGCCTTATTGAGTCTCTACTCGTCGTCCCGCCCGGGCCCGTGGCGGTTTGAGCCCGTCCCCTTCTTGAGGCGCGCTCTGACCCCTGTTTTTATTTTCTTTGGGTCTCGGAGAGCCCGGTTCTGCTAAATACAGGGGAAGGGGTGGCATGTTCTGTTTCACCGCGGGCTCCCCGTGTTTAAAGGCCCCCTGTTCAAAGGGAGGCTGCGTGCGGGGTCCCTGGGGGCCAGGGGTGTGTGTGTGTGTTATGAGGCTGCAGTTTATTTTGCTGAGTGTTTCCTGAAAGCGGGTGGCTTTTAATAAATCCCTTGTAGGGTTTTGTGTACGAAGTCCTCCGGGCACAGTGCTTCTCTTGGCCCCCGGCACAAGGAGACTGACGGAGGGGGGCAGAGCCATCTCCGGGAGGAGCGGGGAAGGTCAGGCTGGGCTGGTGTGTGGGGACATGGTGGGGTATCCCGGGAAAGGAACGGGTCTGCGCTGCGGAAATGAAATCCTGCTGTCTCCTGGCATGGAGAGAAGACACAGTGTTTGGAGCCTGAAGTGTTTCCAGCATCCACAGCGTGAAGTGTGCCGTGAAAACAAACCTCCTCCTGGCTGGTAACTGGAGCTGCTGGCGTTGCTTTTGTTCTCTTTCCCCGTTAAGCATCCTCGATCCGGACCCTGGGAGCGTCTGCAGGGAGGGCGATGGGCTCCAGCGAAGCTGTGACGTGTTCCAGCTGCCCTTCCTGCGTCACCCATCCCCAGCTCTTGGATAAAGAACGGCATTTCTTCTCAGCCTTTGCTTTCCTGCCCTTTATGCAGTTTCTGGTGTTGTTCTTGCAGGGGTGTGAACACTTTTTCTCCGGAGGGGAGGCTGTTCCAAGTGGAGTATGCCATCGAGGCCATAAAGGTATCGTCAACTCCATCTCGTTGCCAAACTGTGACCCTTTGGGGCGCTTCCAGACCCAAAGCTTGGGTTTGGTCAGAAATAAACCAGGCAGGTCCTGCTCCTTGGGGCTCTGGCCTGGCGCTGCAGCGAGGCAGGGTTTGGCTGCCTCCCGGGACGGTACGCAGTGTGGAGTGGGAGCTGCTGCCTCTCCCCCCAGGCGCCGCTCCTGCGTGCGAGCGCTCCGGCAGCTCTTTGCCAACCTTCCACCTACGGTTTGTAGTAAGAGAGCTGTGTGCCAATGTTCAATTCCTCCTGTCTGGCCAAACCTCCTGCACCTCTGCTCTTGTATGGGTTGTAGAGAATCCAAAGCCATTGATTTCCCCAATGCAGGGGCATGTTCCCCTCCCTGTCTCCTACCAATCAGTTTATCCCCAAACCAAACACAATCCAAAGATGCTAATCCCCAAATCAGACTTACTAGAAGCTAACACTGAAGCAAGAGATCCTGAAGGCTTGTACACTGTGACTGTGCCTACAAAGCTGGCGCTGCCCTTCACATCTGTAAACACTTGTCTAAGAGCTGCTTTCTTTTCACCTCTCTGATCAAATGCAGTGTTCTCTTCTGGTCCATGGGCTTTATAAAGACAAGAGTCCCTTAAAAAAAATCCCCAAGTGGCGATATTGCTAGGTCATCTTTCCTTTTCTTAGCTCGCTGCTGTTGCAGCTTGGAGTAGGTCACCGTTTGCTCAGGTGAATTTTGAAACCTGAAGGTAAATGTTATGAGCAAACTAAACTACCCCTGCAGAGCTGACTGGCCTTTCTGGGGCGTTAACTATTCTTAATTGACAAATGTTCTTGTTTCTGAGGATGTGGGTGTTGACTGGGAATAAGTTTAAAATTGGGGGAAACTGGTCAAGTGATGAAGTGAAGAAGCTCCGAGCAGGCCTGCGTTTGGACTGGGGAAAAGGAGGGTGCTGGCTTTGTTTTCCCTGTACTGCTTTAGCTCATTAAAGCACCAAAATGAGGAGGCAAAAAGTGATAATGTTTATTAAGGCACTGGGAAGTACGAACTCTCAAGAGGATGTCAGTCACCATGCTGACTTTATAATTACAAATCCATCTACTAGAGCAGCAATCATACGGAAACCTTCTGGCTTCACCCTTTTTTCCAGATCAGCCCATAAGCTTACTGGTGGAATTGCTGCAGCTCGGGCGGCTCTTGCAACACATTGTGTGTGGTGCCTGTGTGTTAGGGGTGTAAGAGGAGTTTTTTTTTCATGTGCTGTAGCTTCATTAACAAATACATTTGAAATGACATCAGGTGTCCCTTCTTCCCTTGGGGGTTGTGTGCAGCTGTGGCAGACTGCGTGCTTAAAGATGGGAGTGTTGAGCAATGTCTGAAACCAAGTGCCTGCAATGGGGAGATTCCCCTCTGCCAGGCCTGTGGTTATATGTGTAGTTACCTGGGGAAGCTTACTGCTAAAGTTCAGAGCCAGCATCTCCACACTGCAGCTTGTATGATTATTCCAGTAAATTCACCAGCGTGGAAAAGCTGTGAGTGCTGGGAGCAAGGTTGGGGCTGGTGGGAGCAAGGTGGGGGCTGTCAGGAGTCCTTGAGATCTGACCCCCCCCCCCCCCTCAGCTTTGGTGACACTGTGGTGGCAAGACCAGGGTAAAACTTGCTGCGGTCTCAGCTGTGGGTGATTAACTGCTGCCTGGAAAACAGTGTGTGTGTGCAAAATACTCTTGTTCCTATTGTAAATTTTGTGGATGCATGAACACTTGGGAGAAAAAGAGCTAAGGGAAAGAAAAATGCCCAAGCCAGAGGTACAGATGCAGTCAGAATTAAGGCCGCTATGTGAAATCCTCCTCTCGCGCTTTAAATTTTAATTTCTGTCTTGCAAAGGAAGGTTTGCAAGGCCTTTTAAATTCACAAGGCTTTGAGCTGTAAAAATTGATGTTGCTCGGGGAAGAGATTAATGATTTGCAGCAGCCCTGCTGGGTTCTTATGAACTGATCAGCTGGGAAGTACCATGGTTCTAACCTTTCCAGTTTCCAAGTTCAAGTCATGCCGTTTAAAATTTGGTGTGCAAAGCTGTAGAGTCTTGCGGGTGGGTTTCTGTGTTGGCGATGTGATTGTCTCCAAAACAAAATGCCTATGAATAAGAGAAGTCAAAATTAACATTGCACCATTTATATTTATGCGCGCTGTCGCGGCCCGACCCTGTGGTGGGTGCGGTGGTGGTAACGGTGTGGTGGTTTTCAGCTTGGTTCCACGGCCATCGGGATCCAGACCTCGGAGGGTGTCTGCCTGGCCGTGGAGAAGAGGATCACCTCCCCGCTCATGGAACCCAGCAGCATCGAGAAGATTGTAGAAATTGATTCCCACATAGGTAAGGAGAAAGGAGTGCCTCTCTGGTAGAGCCCTGGGAGCACCCCCCAAGTTTTGGAGATATATTTATTTAAGACTGTCCCCTGGGAGGGTCAGAAGTGGCGTTTCAGGGCTAACCTTCCCTGCAGGCAGCTCTGCCGAGCTGAGCAGGGACTGTCATCCCTCCCAGTGAACACCAGGTCCTGGTCACTGGTTTTCCAGGCTCTGGGCCAGCAGGACATAGTTACAGGAGCAGGAAGAGGCAGCTGAAGCAACCCCCTTGCTTCAGTGACCTCCCTCATGAAAGCTTATCCCAAATTTAGATCTGGGAGGGCAGGGAATTACTGCAAAAGGCTTGACTCAAGGCCAGTTTCTCTCGGAGCACTAATGTTAGCCTGTACCCCTGCTCGCAGCAGCCTCCTGCACCGTGAGGGGGGCTGTGACGAGCTCATTACCAAATATGTCGCCTTGAAAAGCAAGAGACCTCCAAAATACCCATCTTGCTGGTGACGTGGGCCGTGGAAGGAGTTCCTGAAGAGTCTAATTTCCTCTTCCCATGTGCTTGTGATACAGCCCCTCTCTTCCTGGAGCAGGATCTGTCCCAGAGACTCCTGCTGCATCTTCCCCCCCTGCTGTGGGTTAGCCAGCCCTCCCCGTGACATGGGGGATGAATGAATTCCCCTTCCAAACAGGTTGTGTTTCTGTTGGTTAGCTTCTCCTGGAAGGCCTCGAATGTGGCTCCTTTAACTGGTTGGTTATGGTTTGGGGCACATGGGAGGTGTGACTGGGAGAACTCGATTATGTACCTGCCCTTCAGCTGGGTGTCCATCCTCACTCGTAAGCAAATCCATTTTGTTGCTGTCCTCCTTCCTTTCCAGCATGCTGTGTTGCTGTGCGCTCCCACGCAGGGACCTGCTCCACCCTGCAGCCTTCTGTGGGCTTTGGGCAGCCTGGGGGGAAGAGAGCATCAGAAATAGTCAGTGAAATGACTTGTGGTTTCCCTCTCTGATTCCAGGGTGTGCCATGAGTGGCTTAATAGCTGATGCAAAGACTTTAATTGATAAAGCAAGAGTGGAGACTCAGGTAAGACTTGACATTTCTCAAGACAACATCAGGAGGCTTGGGGGCCTTTCAGAAGTCGCTGGCATGGGAAGGTTGTGACAGCAAGGGAGCTGATGTGGACTGGGAGGCTTGTGGGGAGTGTGGCTTCCCTCACAGGACTTTTGCAGAAAAGGTGGAGTCTCATGTATTTTTTTCCTCTTTGGCATTGCATATTTGGTGGGAATCTTATGGCAGGTTCTCCAGTGGTCTTTTAACACTGGCAGATGTGCTCCAGTGAATGTATGGGGCTGTGTGTCTAACTTTGTTTTTACAAAAGACTGTTTCTATTAGTTATATTTTTTGTCCCCTAAATTTACTCAGTGCCTCAGGTACTCGGAGATCCCAGGTACAAATCTGTGCTGTAGTAAAGACTTTTCCCGTGAGGTTTTCCTGAATGTCAGCACTCTACTACCCTCTGGAGAACTGAGTAACCCCATTGTTTCAGAAACAGATACTGGGATGAAGTGCTCCAGCCTTACATTTTATTTGTTGGCATCTCGGGGCGTAGGTATCCCAAAGATTCAGGGGGATATCTACACAAACTTCCCAGCTTGGTCTGCACTTGCTGCTGTCTTCCTGGTGCGTCCCTCTTGCAGCTGACCGGGCTGTGCCCCGGGTGCCCTCAGCCTGCCCGGAGGGGCTGGAGGGAAGTTGATTTTTGTGGCTATGCAGGGTGTTGCTCCATCCTGCCATGTGAACGATCTAGGTTGGTCGTATTTTTGGGAACAAGGTGATAATTGGAATCTTTTTTTTTTTTTTTCTGCAGAATCACTGGTTCACCTACAATGAAACCATGACAGTGGAGAGCGTGACGCAGGCCGTGTCCAACCTGGCGCTGCAGTTTGGGGAGGAGGATGCAGACCCAGGGGCGATGGTGCGGAGCTGGGGCTGCTCTGGGGAGGTGCTGTTGGCTCCCCTCTGTCTTTGCACTTGGCCTTGCCTAAATTGTCATCTCCTTTCTGTTGCAGTCTCGCCCGTTTGGTGTTGCGCTGCTTTTTGGAGGAGTTGATGAGAAGGGACCCCAGCTGTAAGTTTGGCTCTCTTAATTCAGGCCAGCTCTGGGAAGAGACAAAGCTTCTCCTGAAACTTCCCAGTGCATTTTAAGCACTTGGTTCTGGGATTTTACTTAAGTCAAACACTTGGGGTTTATCCCATTATGTACCTGATGTGTTTAATGCTTTTAAACCCTTCCTTCCAAGGCATGGGTTGCAGCAGCCTGAGCACTGGGGGGCTTGCTTAAGGTTGAAGAGAACGCTGTGTCTTCACCAAATCCTTGCTTTTTTAATGTGGATTCCTGGGCAGGAGGGAGGTGTGAAAGCTTTCCTTGCCCCGAGTTTATTCTTACCTTTCCCTAAAGGACTAGCAGAGCCACCGGTAACATAATACGTGGAGCCTGCTGTGACATTCCTTGGGGAGGTGGAGGAGTGCTTGTAACATGAACTTGTGTGCTTCAAACACTCAGCCTCTGCTGGAGGTGGGAATGGCTCAGCAGAGCCAGCCCAATAAAGTGTCCCCACAGTCTTCCTCCCAGGAGCAGTAGTGAAAACTTGCTGGTTTTATTAAAAAAAAAAAAAAGGGGGGGGGGGCAGGGGGAAGCAGGGAATAAAAAGGAAAATTATTCTCCTCTGAGTATGGAGGGCAGTGTCAAGACTGTGTAGCTCACCTAGCTTACCAGCCCAGTGTGGGTCTGCAGGTGACTCTCTGGAACTCCTCAAACCTCGGTCTCCTCCTCTGCATGCCAGGAGGAGAGATCTGCCGCGCTAATCGCAGCGTTCCCCCGAGGCCGCTGGGCATGAGGGGGGAGGCTGGATGCAGCGAGGGGCTGCTGCGAGCTCTGCCCTGCCTCGGCAGACAGGCTGTCGCTCCCGAGGGAGCCCTTGTTCCTCCCCAGCTCCGAGCCGTGCAGGGAGCTCTGTGGGTCTGGTGGGAAAGCCCTTGGGGTGCGGCGGCTCTTCGCGCTCTCACCCGTGTTCCTGCAGGTTCCACATGGACCCGTCGGGGACGTTTGTTCAGTGCGACGCCAGAGCTATCGGCTCCGCCTCGGAAGGCGCACAGAGCTCTCTGCAAGAGGTTTACCATAAGGTAAAAGGCTGGATTGGGGTTGGCATCTCACTAGTTAGAGGTACCTCGCGACCTACAGGGATCTGCTCGTTTCCTTCCCGCTGAGTGATCTGTGGCTCTTCTTGCGCCGTAGAGGAGGTGCGTGAGCTTGTCAGGGTGGGACTCGGCCCTTGGCAGCTGGTGCCGTGGTTAGATGTCAGTGCTGAGCTGCTGGATGAGGATCTCTACGACGAGGAGTACTACTACCAGCAGCATCCCCCTCGGCTGCAGCTGGAACACGAGACTGGTGTCTGAGATGCCGGTCTCCGCTTCTAGCGGGTGATAATTAAGACCATGTCAGGAAGTAGTCTATAAATAAAAGAACTGCTATACGAACACCGCCAGTCGGTATCAGGGCTCAGTATGGATGCAGCCTGAGTGTAAGGAATTAAAGCAAGCGGCTTCATTTCACCAGCTCTGTTAAGCCAGTGAAGTTAATGGCTTTTGTGCTGCGAGTACTGGTCTTATTTGCTATTAAATAGAAAGCTTCTTCCCTCCAAGAGCTGCCCATTTTGTGTGGTGAGAAACCAAACACTGTAATTGATGGTGTTGATTGCTGTGAAGACTTCCAGCCCAAGACTCAATAACTTAATTTGTTCACTAGCAGAATTGCCCAAATTGTGGGCTCCATGGCTCGTTAACCATCTTTCGAGTGCAGAGTTACTGCAAATGCAGCTATCAACACTCTTTGAAAGTTGTGCAGCCCTCTATCTCTAGTTCCCTCTCATGCAGGGATTTACATAATTAAAGCATGAAGGTTTCTGCCAAGAGGGAGTCCAGCTTTTTGGAGCTCCCACTGGAGCTTGTTGAAGGGAACTGCTTGATAGATAGCAACTGATGAAGAGAAATGGACCCTCGTGTCCCAACCCTGACAGTAAGGTTTACGTGCCCAGATTAACAGTTCTTAAGCTTTGTACAAAGTTTTACAGAAGCAGAAAGTCACCATCCTTGCGATTGTCACTTTCCTGCCTGAACTGCGCTTTGATCTCTTGTTGATGCCATAGATAACTTGATAAGCTTTTAAATTTGCTGCCAGTGACGGCTTAAAGGATTTGAGAAGAGCGGGAGGGAGAGCAGCACGCTTCTGCAGTCAGAGGGGTAACGTGCAAGTACTTGCTTGACCATCAGCAAAGCAATTAATAAGTAATTTGTTTTACAGTCAATGACGCTGAAAGAAGCAATCAAATCATCCCTTGTCATCCTGAAACAAGTTATGGAGGAGAAGCTGAATGCAACCAACATCGAGGTAACTGCGGCGCGGCTAGCAGCGTGTGACCGGCTTGCGGTGCTTTGGCGTGGAGCAGAAGCCTGTGGTCTCTGCTTCCTCGGTGCAGATCCTGCACAGCGAGTGTTTTAGTGTAGCCTCTTGTATTTTAAACATCCAGGTGAGGAAGCTGCCCGCTTGCTTTCTGGAGAGAAGGGTTGCCTCTGCCTCTAGAGCAAGGAATGAGTTGGTGGCGCGGTTCAGCGCTACCCGAGCCGGTGGCTGGCTGGCCGCAGGCATTCTTGTGCTGCCAGACTGCTCGTAGCATGTCGTGTGGGGCACATGGGAAGGGTTGAAGCCTTCTTTTGACTTCTAGAGGGGTGCAGCCTGGCTAACCCGTGCATGTGGGCAGAAGGGATTCTCGCGGGGCGCGCTGGACGTGGGCGGGAGCCCCTGCTGACCTTACACGGGCCGAGTCAGCCAGCGGGAACCTGCCGCGCCAGCCGGATCGCTTTTTCTTCCCCTGGATTTAGCCATTCTTTTTTTCCCTGGTACTTGTAATATTAGAAGGAATGAAAATTATACAGCTTCTGGACTTGCTATATTCAGTCTTGGGTCAGTGCCAAAAATCTGTTGGACAGGAGGACCGAAGAGGTGAAGCCTCCAGGAGCGAATGTGCTCCTCTAACCTCTGCCTTTTTCCTGTGGGCTTGCAGAGCTCAGCCTGGCCTGAGCGTGCAGTGCTCTTGGAGAATCCCACAAATGAAGTGGTGCCTGTCCCCTTAAAGCCTGCTGGTTAGACTTGTAATGCTCCTTTTTAGGTAGCAAAGGTAAAAACCCTTCCAGTTTGTTAGTGATAATGGATAAATGATGAGCAAGGCTGGCGTATAGAGTTTGCTTCTATTTCTGGCGGGTTATGAGACACTAGACCTTTTCAAATCATGTCATTCCGACTCCTGAGCTGCTCTCCTCCTGCTGTTCTCCCTTTCCTCTGAGTGCTGGGAACCCCTCTTTTTCAAACAGGCTAAAAGCATACACCCCATTTTTTTTTTATTAAATATTGCTGCTGGGGACCCTTCCTGACATGACTAACTGGCTTCCTTTGTGGGGAAGGAGCCAACAGCACCCTGAAAACTTAGATGCTCTGTCCAGGATTGATGCTGGCTGGCTGAAATCTGCTTCCCCAGATGCTCTCCAAACCCGCACTGATCAGTTCTCTCTTGATCACCTTCAGATCTCTTCTGGAAGATCTGCAGTACAGTGCAAAGAAATTGAGGCAGAGGAGCGTGTACAGTATCCTTATGCCATGTCCCCGTTTAACAGGGCTTAACTGTGCTTGGCAAAGCTCTGAACGTGTTGAGGAATCGTATCAGGGTTAAGTATGAGAAGAATGTGCTGAGGATTAAAAGGTCTCTATTGACTCAAGTCACCCTTCTGGCTGAAAATCTTCTACCTGAAGTGGCTGCTTTGCTTTCTAGCCTCGTAGAAGTATGTGGTGCTCTGGTTTGTTTATTCTAGCTGCTTCCCTCTCTGGTGTGGGATTTTCCACCTAGCAGCAAGGAGGAGGAGCAAAGTGTGGTCATGGAAGAGTTAAATCCGTCGGCAGTGAAGGTCAGGAGCCTTAAACAATGTTATGCTTTTAAATTAATTACTTCCCCATGAAGCCTGTAAGGGAATAGTTGAGTAAAGCTTTTGTTTGTAGGGAGGAGGTGAGGCACAAGTTCGAGCAGACATGGAAAAGCAGAGTAGTTGGTGTCTCTGAGTACTCGTTTTGGGTTTCAGGGTGTATATATGTGTGTTGCCAAGTCTGTTCGGGTCTAGTGTCAGGCCAGTGCCCATACAGGTGATTTGAGGTGCCTGAAGTGGCATCTGCAAGTGTGTCTGACCCAGCTAAAACCTGGGCTGCCAGGCGCTCTCGGGCTGAATGAGACATTTTTCCTCAAAAAAGGCTTATGGCTACCTTCCTTTTACCCCAAAAGGGTGTCCTACCATCTCATGCTGTTTTATGGGTGACCTTGCAAGCAGAGAAGCCTAGGAAGAGCTCTGGGGTTTGGCAGGACCCTCTGCGCCTTTCCTTTAGCTTATTGCAACCAAACACTTTGATCCCTTAAGAGTGAAGATGCGTGCCCGATGCCACGGGGTGCCTATGAGTGAGGTCTGGAGCATCCCAGCCAGCTCCTGCAGCTTTCTGCCTCGCCTTCCCGCGGCAGCTGTCTGTATCTTGGGCTCTCGTGCTGTGAGCTAGGTACGAACGAAAGCCCCGCTTACGTTCCTCTTCCAGTCCTGTCATTCTTCAAGTATCTCTTGTTCTGGTGCTGGCCCTGTGAAATGTCTCGGCTGTCTGCCCTGGGTGCTGCCTCCCTCTGCTCCTGGCAAAGGGGCAGGGCAGAGTATGTTGTCCCCCAGCTTCATCCCTTGGGCTTTGCCTTAGAAGAGATTTCTTTGACACGCTTGTACAGGGCACCAGGCAGCTGCAAGGTGCACCGTGGCTTGCTTATTGTTGGTGTTTGGTGAGCAAAATGCAGGTTTGCCTCTGGCTCAGTTTCCCAGAGCTAACCCTCAGTCCCCTTTCGAGTGTTTTGCTATCTTGGTCCTCTGAAGGTACGTAACAGGCCAGGATTTGTACCCTTGCTTGGTTACTGGAGCAGAAGAGGCGCTTCTGCTGATGGCCACGCTGAACTGCAGCAGGAACCACCCCTCTCTGAGGCATGCTTGATGAAGGACTCGTATTAAGGGGGTCTTTTTCCCCAGCAAGCAGAAGCAGAGCCTGCCTCTTCCCAATAGACGTTCCCTGCTGCTGCTACTATGAGGAGACTGAGTCAATTAAAAGCTATTTCTGCAGCAGGCAGCTATTTTAGGGAATCAAAGAGCATGTTATGGGGTGGAATGATCTTGCTGGGCTGGCAGATCAGGCAGCCGAGAAGGAACAGCTGCTCTGTCTGCTGCGGCTGCTCTCTGTTCCCTGCCCCATGCTGTCACTTCACATATGCAGGCACACTTAACCCCTTGCTCCTTCTCTTTCAGCTTGCCACAGTGGAGCCCGGGATGAAGTTCCACATGTACACAAAAGAGGAGCTTGAAGAGGTCATCAAGGATATTTGAAAAGGAGGGAGACTCCCTCAAAGGCTCATTCACCCCCCGATCAAAGCGAACTGACTCTAGGTTCCTTCCAGTACCTGTGATTTTATGTTCCAGCAGCATCTGTAATTGCTCTTCTTAGAAGGCTCTTGAGGTTTTTTTACAGTTTCTGTACATAACTGATCTCTACAGTAAGAGGAAATGAGAATAAATCATTTTGTTATTCTATCCAGGGTTCCTCATTGCGGAGGTCTGAGGCGGGGGGGGGGGGGACACCATTTAGAGCTAAAATCAGGGGCAGATGAGGGCAAGATCTGCTGCAGTCGGCGCAGGGCGAAGCGGTGCCTGCCGGGTTTGCGGCGCTGCAGTCCTGGCTGGCTGTGGCAGTAGCAAGTCTCCCTCTCGTGGAGAGCGTGGTGGTATCGCATCGGGAGATCTAGGTATAATTGCACCTGAGTCTTGGAAAACATTAGATTTTCAGTCCTGCTCATACCTGTTAGGTGTATTCCCCCTGTCTTTCTCCAGTGGTTTTTGTCTGTAAGGGATTACCTGGAGCTCTGACTGCTTCCCAGGGGAAAAAAATCCATAACCAGGCTTGGGGTTTGCATTTCCTTTTAGTGGGAGCCTGGAAATACCAGTAACAACTGTGATAGACCAGAGCCCACCGAGTGGGAGTAGATCTGGAGTTAATGGGACAGCCCCTGACCTGTTAAATTGTGCAGGGACCACTTAATTTTGAGAGTAGTCTCGTCTTGGCTGGCAAACTTCTGCTCATCCACTTTGCAGGGCTTACTGCTTTTGTTTCTCGTTCTCCAGCAGACACCTCTATCCTTGTCTTCAAAATAGCAGCTGAGAATTGACGATCGGTCCGAGATTAGCAAAGTATTTTCCTACAAAACGATGCCTCCATGGTCAGTGCAGCTTCAGGGGCTGGAAGGCCAGCTCTGCCCTGGCCCCTGGTAACTTGCTCTGTGCTGCCCTGGGAGCGTTGGCAGGCGGCGGAGGTTGCTCTGTCCTATTTTGAGAAGTTACAGTTTCACCCTGAACAAAACAACGTTGTCTGCTGTGGAAGACACAGACGTGGCCTGTGCTGCTGCTGGGAGTGGGGTTCGCCCCGGTAAGCGGGGACGTTTCCAGCATTACATCTGACTGAAGTGAGTAATTTTCCTCTCGGTTCAGCACTAGGGATTGTCTGCTGGTCTCCAGTGGGTGTTTCATCGCTTGGCAAAGACAAACAGGCGCAGCAAACCGCGGCTGATCTCGCACCTGCCAGCCTTTACCTTTTGCAGAAGGAAAAATGCCAATCCTATTAATTTTTTCCTTCCTCGCTGTTGCCAGACAGATGCAGGAAGGGAAGCCAGGTCTTCGTGGCTGGAAGATCAGTCCTTGGATAGCCTCAGCTTTCAGAATAGCCAAGTGCCCTCCTGTCAGGAGTTCCTGCTGTGAGTGTCCACTCTTTGCCTAACAATCTAAAGGAAACAAATTGGATCATTAGGCGATGCCCGAGGTTGTGGTATGCGTTGAATACAACAACGCCCCATACCTGCAGGTGGAAGAGCAAACATAACAAATAATTAGTTGATGGACTTTACCCTTGGGGGAGACCTTCCTTATAGCCTAAATGCAGGGAAACGAGCCTGACTTTGGCTCTGCCTGCGCAGCTTTGGAGCGCCGTATCCGTTCTCTGTGCCACTCCTCATCCCTGAGCTGATTTTGAGGCAGTGATGAGGATGGCTCTGGCATGGGAGCTCACCTGTCCTGAATATCCAGCAGGCCAGGATGATATCCAGGGCACCGCCCCGAGTGTCACCCTTGTAAAACCACCCCACAAGCGAAACCGGGGCTGCTATCAGCTGGTGTGTATGTAGGATATAAACACCCTTTATCCTTAATGTGCTTTAAAGTTATATATCACCTCAAAGCTCGGTCCTGTTCCCTTCTGCTTTGGGAAGGAGACCGACGGGCGTCCCAGCCGTTGTGAAGCACCCTGCCCCACAACAAACCCTGCCGTTCCGGGAGGCAGGGATCTTTTTAGGTTTGTTTGTGTCCTAGGAAACACAAAAAGCTAATTCTTCCCGATGTGGCACTCAGCAGAAAATGGTCCTTTATGCCCTGCCCTCATCACATGGGTTGCTGGTGGCAGCATCACATGAGAGCGGCTCCCCTGTAAGTGAAAATCGAGCCTTTGTGTTCCTTATCTGATCTGTCTTGGCAAGTGAAAAGCCTGAGCTCTTTCCAGACAGCCGCCAGGCTCCCTGCAAGGGGGTGAGGGTGAGGGAGCCCTGCGTGCTCACCACCCATCCGTGGGTTTCAGTCCTGCCCCTTTGCTCGCTTTCTGGGGTTAGCCCAGTGATGCCACCCTGGCAGTTTGTTGCAGAACTGGGTTTCCTTCTGCCTTTCACACATCAAAGCTGTAGATTGTTGTCTTGGGGAGGGGGAGGGAGGGAGGAGAAGGCAGAAGGATGACCCAGCAGTAAAATGAAAATTCCTCTTTTTCAAATTAAAAAGTTGAGGGCTGGGAGGGTGAGTACAGGCTCTTAAGCTTGAGTGTGTGTGAGTTAACCCCCCCTCTGCAAAGCTGAAGGCACCAGGGGCTGGGGCAGGGAGCTCCTGGTCCCCTTCACCATTTCCCTGCCCTGAACTGGGGGGACACACGCACCTTTCATGGGGGTGGGGAGCCCTCCCCTCTTCGGGGGGGGGGGGGGGGGGGGGCAGCGGCTGCCGGGGTGTTTGTTGCTTCATCTACCGCACTGACGCTCCCCGGGGAGGGCAGGGCTGCGCTCCAGCCCGCTTGTGCAACGTGGCCGACACGCGAGGGTGTCCCTGTCACCGCGCCCTGGCTCTGCCTGTACCGGCCCCGGGACACACACACACACACACACGCTGCTGCCCCCCCCCGTCAGTTGTGCACCCCCAAAACCATTCGCTGAGCCCCACAACCAGCCTCAACCTTCTCAGGCCTTGCGATTCTTTCCCTCCCCCGGGCCGAGACCCCCTTTCCCGGGAGGCTTCGTGTCCCGGCCGGGGGGTCCCCCCCCCCCACACGTGGGCGCCTGCACCTTGTGAATGGGCCGGGGTGGGCCCGGCGCGCCCCCGGCTCCCAGTCGCTTCGGCCAATCAGAAAATCATTCCGCCGCTCCCCTCCCTCGCCGCGCCGCCAATCAGAGGGCTGTCGCTAGGTAGATTAGAGACGGGGTTAAAACGGAGAGGGCGGGCTCGCACCCATCGTGCAAACGCCGCCAGCCAGTCAGGGCAGGAGAAGGGCGGTGATTGACGCGGTAGCGGGCTAACCAGATGGCGCGGGGCGGGGCGGCGCGCCTCGGCCCGGAGCGACGCCTCCTACAGCCAACCGCCGCGCGGGGGCGCGGCGAGGGGGCGTGTCTCGGGGCGGCGGCGCCCAATGGGGCGTGGGGGGCGGGGCGGCGGCGGTCCCGGGCGCGGGGCGGCGGCGGCGGCCGGAGTCGCCATGGGGCCGCGCGGGGCGGCGCGGCTGGCGGCGGCGATGGCGATGGCGGCGGCGGCGGCGGCGGCGCTGGGGCTGCGGGCCGGGGACCGCGACCGGGACCGGGACCCCGGCGGGGGCGAGCCGGCGGCGGCGGGAGGCGAGGCCTGCGGCGGCCTGCGCGGTGTCCCGACCGCCCTCGGCAACAACACGCACCAGGTGAGCCGGCGGGCGGGGCCGCGGGCGTGCGGACGGACGGACGGACGGACGGACAGCACACAGAGGCACCGGGGCGGGGCACCGGGGAGCCCTCCAGCCCCAGGAGCTACCGGGGACCCCTCACGGGGTCCGGGTCAGGCGGCCAGACCCCGCCTCCCCGCCCCGGCCGGAGCCTTGTGGGCTGGACGGACGGACAGACAGACAGACAGACAGACAGACAGACAGCTCCTCGTCCCCTGTGTGCTGACAGTGCCCTGACAGTGCCCGGCGCGGGCAGGTGATTTCTTGTGGGGGCAGGTTGGGTGGACGGACAGACAGACAGACAGACATTCCGCCCTACATCTCCTGGTATGGATGGACAGACAGACAGACATCCCCTTCCCTGAATCCCCTGGGACAGGCGGACAGGCAAACAGACAGATGGACAGACAGACACCCCCCGCCCCCCCCCCCCCCCCCCCCCCCCCGCCCCTACATCCCCAGGGACAGACAGACAGACTCTGCTCTCCCTGTGCCAGCTGGGGCAGGACGGGGTGGACTGACCGACATTCCCCTAAGAGACAGACAGACAGACAGACACTGTCCTGACAGCGGGGAGCAGACACGCCCCCCACCCCCCCGCCCCCAGGGACAGACTTGGGGACAGGGCGGAAGGACAGACGGACAGACAGACACCGCAGGGGGATCCCGACCTCGTCTCCCCGCAGGAGCGACAGCGGGTTGAACGTTAACCCGGGGCTGGCGCCGCGCCCCGGAGCCGTACTGGGATCTGGGGGGGGATCTGTGCCGGGATCCTTACTGGGATCTGGGGGGGGATCTGTGCCGGGATCCTTACTGGGATCCATACTGGGATCTGTGCAGGGATCTGTGCCGGGATCTGTGCCGGGATCTGTGCCGGGATCTGTGCAGGGATCCACAGCGGGATAAGTGCCAGAATCCGTGCTGGGATCAGTGCTAGGATCCAGACAGATCAGTGCTGGGATCTGTGCCGGGATCCCTGCTGGGATCAATACTAGGATCCATCCTGGGATCAGTACTGGAATCTGCGCCAGTATCCGTCCTGGGATCTGTGCTGGGATCCCTGCTGGGATCCGCTGGCTCTCGGCCGCAGGCTGCGCCCGCTCTGCCGGCCCGGCCGGTTGCTGTTGCCGCTCGGTGGCGGTGGCTTTGCCAGCCCAGTTTGGCCAGTTCTTTGACTGGTCCTGTGCCAATCCACATTTCTTTCCCCTTTTTCCCTTTTTTTTTTTTTTTTTTTTTTGCCCCCCCGGTAAGGAGATGCCTCTGGCCGCGAGGGACACGGGGACGGGGTGGCACCGCGGGGTCCCCTCCCTCCCGCCTTGCCCCCCACCTCGTGGGCGACGGGCACAGCCGTGGCCGGGGCTGCTGGCAGCTCTGTCCCCGAGATCCCCACGGGTGTCCCCAGCTGCCCCCCCAACCGCTGCCCACTCCAGCCCAGCTGCCCGGCACCCTGCCTGCTCCGGGTGGGATGTCCTGACACGGGGGGCACGGGGGCTGTGGGAGCCTTTTCCAGTGTCTGAGTGGGGTGGGGGGGGGTGGGGGGCTGAGTGACTCATGGGGGGGATCCTCTTGCACCCATGTGCCACGGGGACATTAGTGTCACCTCCCTGGGTGGGTGGCAGGGAGGTGCCGTGACTCCAGTGTCCCCTGGGGGCCCTGCTCTGCTTTTGGGGGGGGGGGGGGGACGGGGGATGGGTCCCGGTGCTTGTCCCACCCCCCCCGCTGTAGGAGCGATTTGTGATTTTGCCATCTCTCCCCTCACAGTGCGTCTTCGATGACCTTAGTGGCTCCGTGTCACTCTCCTGGGTGGGCGACAGCACCGGGGTAAGTACCGTGGGGGTGCTGGGGGGTGCATCCCCCCCCCCCCCGATGCGGCTGTGGCTCCGTTTTTAAGGGGGGGACAGGACAGCAGTGACCCCCTCCTGTGCCTGAGGGGCTGTGGGACCTGAAGCAGGGACTGGGATGGAGGGAGGGGGATGCCCGGGGAGGGGACAGCCCTTCTTCGTGGGGGGGGGTCACACACAGGGGGGAGCCCACAGCCCCGGGGGGGGGGGGGGGGGGATGCCGGAGCTCTGGGTGTGACCCTGCCTGTCCGCCTCTCCCCGCCCAGGTCATCCTGGTCCTGACGACGTTCCAGGTGCCGCTGGTGATCATGAGCTTCGGGCAATCCAAGCTCTACCGCAGGTGAGCCCCCCCGGCCCCACCTTGGGACCCCCCCCCCCACCCCGGGTAGGGGGGTGGGGGGGGGCGGGTGGGCTGAGAGCAGCCCCCGAGTCCCTGCGCTGGCTCACGGCCGTGCCGATTCCTCCCTTCCAGCGAGGACTACGGGAAAACCTTCAAGGACATCACCAGCCTCATCAACAACACCTTCATCCGGACCGAGTTCGGCATGGCTATCGGCCCGGAGAACTCGGGAAAGGTGGGAGGGGGCGGCGTGCTGGGATGCTGGCGAGCCAGGACCCCCCCCCGCCCCGCGCCCAGCAGCCCCTCACTCCAGGCTGGACGGGTCCCGGTGGTTTTTCTTCTGGAGCCCCCGGCGCAGCTGAGCCCCCCCCCCACCCCTTCCCTGCACCCAGGTCATCCTGACGGGCGACGTCTCCGGCGGCAGCCGCGGGGGCAGGATCTTCCGCTCGTCCGATTTTGCCAAGAATTTCATCCAGACGGATTTGCCCTTCCACCCCCTGGTGCAGATCACCTACCACCCCCAAAACTCGGACTGCCTGCTGGCCCTCAGCACCGAGGTGAGGGCCGGGGAGCCAGGATGAGACCCTGGCTGGGGATGGCCAAGGCTCCTGGGGCTGCTTCCCCAGGGATCAGCCGGATCGTGGCCACGTGTCCTGGGCTGCCTCCTGTGGCCCCAAGATGGGGGGGGGAGTGGAAACACAAGGTTGGGGACGGTGGGGGGGGCTGTTAGGGGTGGGGGGTTGGTTATAACCAACCTCTTGGCTCTTGCAGAATGGTCTCTGGGTCTCCAGGGATTTCGGGGAGAAGTGGGAGGAGATCCACAAAGCCGTCTGCCTGGCCAAGTGGTGAGTGGCTGCCCGCTTTTTGGCAGGGGGGGGGAAATCATTGGCGGGGGGGTGGGGGGGTGCTGATTGCAGCTTGAGGAGTCTGCGTGACACCCACCCACCCAAACCCCGCGGGGGGACGGGATGAATCTGCAGGCGGTGGCATCCTGGGCCACCGCGTCCCACCTGCTTTTGGGTGTCCCCCCCCCTCTCCCCTTCTCCTCCCCAGGGGTGCGAACGACACCATCTTCTTCACCACCTACCTGAACAACTCCTGCAGTAAGTACTTCTTGATCTCCAGTCATGTCCCTGGGGTCCCTGGCACTTTAGGGGCTCTGTGAAGGGGTGAAGCCCCCTCCCAGCAGACCCCCCCAGCAGAGAGCATGGTGGTCCCGGAATAGATTGGATGAGCTGGGAATACCCAGAGCTGGAACACTGGAGGGGGACATACTGGGACGTTGTGGGGGGGACACGGCTCTGTTGACAGCTGATGAAGCTGGAGGCAGCTCCGGGCTCGTTAATCCACCGTCCCTTCTTCTTAAGAAGCTGATCTGGGGTTACTGGAGCTAAAGAAAACCTCCGACTTCGGCAAAGCCTTCAAGGTCATCGGCACCAAGATTTATTCCTTCGGGCTGGGAGGTCGCTTTCTTTTCGCCTCCGTGATGACAGAGAAGGTCCTTGTCCCCCTTCCTGGCGCTGCTGGAGAGCGGGCAGCGGTGGCTCGTCCCTGCCTGCAGCTCTCCCCGGCGTCCCCTTCCTCTCCCTGCGAGGAGGATGAAGGATGACGATGCTTTGGTTCCCCAGGGTACCACGAGGCGCATTCATGTCTCCCTCGACCAAGGCGAGACCTGGAACATGGCCCAGCTCCCCTCCGTTGGGCACGAGCAATTTTACTCCATCCTGGCCGCTAACGACGACCTGGTGTTCATGCACGTGGACGAGCCGGGCGGTGAGTGGGGACAGGGACACATCCCGGGGCTGGGGACACAACTGGAAACCTCTCTGCAGCAAGCAAGCCAGCTCCTCACCTGAGCACGGGGCTCTCCACCCACCAGGAGCTCTGGTGTGCCTTCTCTCATTAAGGCATCGCTAATTAGCAGGCTGCTTGCTCCGGTTTGCAGCGCGCAGGGACCGTGACCGCGCTGGGTCCCTTTTGCAGCACTCAGGGGTGTCTCCGAGACACCCCGGGGGGGTTTGCTGCTGCTGGTGCCAGTCTGTGGTGCCCCGCCCCGGACCCCTCCCTCACTGCTGTCCCCGTGTCCCTCTTGCAGACACGGGTTTTGGCACCATCTACACCTCCGACGACCGCGGGATCGTCTACTCCAAGTCCTTGGAGCGGCACCTCTACACCACCACCGGCGGGGAGACCGACTTCACCAACGTCACCTCGCTGCGGGGCATCTACATCACCAGCGTCCTCTCCGAAGGTGGGCGGCCGCGTCTCCCCGTCTGTCCCCCCGGCCCCGAAACTGGGGTTGTGCCTCCCTAGGGATGGGAGCTGGGAGCTGGGGTTGCTGGAGGGGAGTGTGACCCCCGTGGGGGGTGGCGGTGAGGATGTGCTGGGCATCCTCCTGACCCCATCGGCCTCTCCCTCCTCCTCCTCCCACCAGACAACTCCATCCAGTCTGTGATCACTTTTGACCGTGGCGGGGAGTGGGTGCCGCTGCGGAAACCCAAAAACACCACCTGTGACTCCACGGCCAGGAGCAAGGAAGAGGTGGGTCTGGCCCTGGATACCCCCTGGGTATCCTCCGCCTTCCCTCCGCCAAGGGGATGCCGGGGAGCGAGCGAACCCACCCTGCAGCTCCCACCAGAGATGCTGAGGGTGTGGGGCCAGCCGTGCGTGGGCCGGGGGTCGCACCGTGGGGCAAGCCCTGAGCAGGGTGGGGGGTCCAGCACCCGCCGGGTGTTACCGGGTGAATCTTCCCGTGCCCCGTCCCCGCGGGCTCCTGGACGGGCTTTCCTCTTGCTCTTGCAGTGCAGCCTCCACATCCACGCGTCCTACAGCATCTCCCAGAAGCTGAACGTCCCCATGGCTCCCCTCTCCGAGCCCAACGCCGTCGGCATCGTCATCGCCCACGGTACCGAGCCTCGCCGGGGCGGGTGGCGGGGACACAGAGCCCCGTAGTCACACACCCGTGTGCGTATCTGTCCCCCCAATCACGCTGTGCCCCCCCCCCCCCCCCCCCTCCTCGCCCAGGGAGCGTCGGGGGGGCCATCTCGGTGATGAGCCCCGACGTCTACATCTCGGACGACGGGGGCTACACCTGGGCGCGGATGCTGGAGGGGCCGCACCATTACGCCATCCTGGACTCGGGCGGCCTCATCGTCGCCATCGAGCACACCAGCCAGCCCGTCAACGTCATCGAGTACGCGCCGGCTGCCCTTGTTGGGGAGGGGAAGGGGCTTGCTGGTTTTATTTTTGGGGGGGGGGGGGGCTCCCCAAGCTGCGGGAGGTGCCTCCCGGACCGCCTGGGTGCTGAGTGACCCCCTTGCACGCCAGGTTCTCAACAGACGAAGGGCAGTGCTGGTATCAATACACTTTCTCCAAGGATCCCATCTTCTTCACCGGCCTGGCGTCCGAGCCGGGGGCTCGCTCCATGAACGTCAGCATCTGGGGCTTCCGGGGGAGCTTCCTCTCCCGCAAGTGGGTCTCCTACACCATCGACTTCAGCGAGCTGCTCAGCAGGACCTGTGAGAGCTTGCGGGGGGGGCTGGGGACAAGCGGGGCTGGGGACAGCCAGGGCTGGGCTGGGGGATGCTCTTGCCCCCCAGGGGAGCGCGGCCCTCGGTTCCCCCGCCCGCGGGGACGGGGTGAGCGGTCGGGGTTTGGTTTCCCCCCGTGGCTCGCGCCAGGCTGGGTCCCCACCAAGCTGCCATCCCCTGGGGACCCCTCCTCAGCCGCGGCGCTGAGCCCTCTCCCTCGCAGGCGAGGACGAGGACTACACCATCTGGCTGGCGCACTCCAGCAATCCCAGCGACCCCGCTGACGGCTGCATACTGGGCTACAAGGAGCAATACCGACGGCTCCGCAAGTCCTCGGTGTGCCAGAACGGCCGGGACTACATGGTGACCAAGCAGCCGTCCGTCTGTCCCTGCACGCTGGAGGATTTCCTCTGGTACCCTCCCTTTTCGCATCTCCCACCTTCTGTCCCCATTTCAGGCGGCACCTTCCTTTAGCCCGGCTCCTGACGGGTCCCCGAGCAGGGTTTCATCTCCTTTTCCTCTTCTCCCCGCAGCGATTTTGGTTACTACCGCCCGGAGAACCAGTCTGTCTGCGTGGAGCAGCCGGAGCTGAAGGGACACGACCTGGAATTCTGCCTCTACGGCAGACGGGAGCTGCTCAAGACCAGCGGGTAAAGCTTGGCCGACGTCGATGCTGGGGGGAGGAGCAGGGTGGAACCCCCCCCCCAAAATCCCCAGGGAATCCTTCACCCTGCACCCGGCGGGGACAGATCCTGCCCCATCGCCTTGGATCGGGGCTGACGGTCCCTGGGAAGCGGCCGCTGGAGCTGGGGTTGGGGGGGGGGGGGGGGGGGTGTGTGTGTCACCAGGCATCACCTCCCCGTCTCCAGGTATCGGAAAATCCCCGGGGACAAGTGTTCGGGAGGGGACAGCCCGAGCCGGGAGGAGACGGACATGAAGAAGAAATGCACCAGCAACTTCCTCAACCCCAGCCAGCTGGTGGGTGACGGTGACACTGCCCGGGAGCGGTGACAGCGCTGGGCATCGGGCCATCGCGCCCGTGGAGCCAATAAATTGGTGGTGGGCAGGAACCGGGGCCTCCTGCCTGCCTGAATCCTGGCTGGGTGCTTGCAGGGGTGGCGTGGCTTTTATCCCCTGGGATAAACCGGGGTGCTGGTTGTGTTTTGGGGAGGGGGGGGGGGACGGACGGACGGATGACACACACGTTAGTTCCCCTCCCAGCTGTGGAGCCTTCCTCCTCTCCCCGCAGGCAGCATCCACCAGCTCCACCCCCATCATCCTGGCCGTGGTGGCCGTGCTGCTCGTCACCGTCGTGGCCGGAGTCCTCCTCATCAAGAAATACGTCTGCGGGGGCAGGTGAGGATGTCTGGCGGCTCCCCCCAGGGTGTGTGTGCCCCCCCCCCCCCCCCCCCCCCCAGATCTCTCAGCGAACCGCCCTCCCTGGTGCTGGGGAGGGAGCGGAGCACCCACGCGCCCTGCTCTGGGCAGGATGAGCGTGTGTGTGTGTGTGTGTCCCCCACCCGGGGTGGGGGGGTTGTTTGTGGAGGTACAGGCAGTGTGGTCACACGTGTGTGTGTGTGTGTGTGTCCCCCTCCCCAATCTGCTCCTGCCAGGTTCCTGGTCCATCGCTACTCCGTCCTCCGGCAGCACGCGGAGGCCAACGGGGTGGAGGGGATGGACGCGCTGGACCCCGGCACCCCGGCCGGCAAAAGCAGCTACCACGATGACTCCGACGAGGTGAGGGGGGGGGGGGGGGGCCCGGGGTGTGTGTTGTGTGTCTCCCCCCCCCACCCCAAGACCTCCGCTGGGCCGGGTGGGTGACGGGGACACGGGTGGGTGACGGTCCCGTCTCTCCCCAGGACCTCCTGGAGTAGCGACGCCGGGGACGTGGCCGCGCTGCCCCCACCCTCCGCTGCGCAGGCAGGGCCCCCCCGCACCCCCCCCCTGCCCGCTCTGCCCGGGGGGGGGCGCACACACAGGGGTTTAATTTAATATTTCCTTCCAGCCCCGGTGGGGGGAGGCTTTTATGGTCTTTTATTTTTCCCTTTTCTGGGCTGTTTTATTTTAAGGACGACTGAATAGGAACTGCTGTCCCCCGTGGGGAGCAGCTCCCCCCCCTGACCCCCCCCCTAAGGGCAGTGTCGTCCCCGGGGTGCTGGGGACGAGCCCTGAGGTGTATCCGCTGCCGGGGGGGGGGGGCTTGGTAGGGGGGTCACAGCCAGGCTTGCCTGCAGCTCCCGGCCCTGCTGCCTGTTTCTTCTCCAAAGCAATACGAGCCGGGCTGCCAGGGCCCCCCCGTGCCCCCCCAGCTTGAGTGGGGGGGGTCCCTATGGCTGTGGGTAATGGCTCAGCTCTCCCCTCCTGCCCCCCCCCCCCATCCAACCCCCCCCCCGGGCTGGCCTTGGCCGAGGGAAACGCAGCAATAATGAATTAAAGCTTGAAGTTCTTTACCAAGGGGCTGCGGGGGGGGGGGGGGTGGCTCAGCCCCAGACCCCCCCCCCCCGGCCCCTCCCCTGCTTGCACCCTGCCAGGTTCTGGTCCCAGCACTGTTACAGTCTCCTTACACTGGAAATCCCCTTTTTTTTGGGGGGGAGGGGGAACATGGATACAACAGCCCCCCACCTCCCAGCCAGGGTGCGGGGGGGTTTTTTTGTGACACCCCCCCCCGCTGGGATGCAGGGGCTTTGCCTGACACACACCCCCCCCCCCTCAAACTGGGGCACAGGGTGCATTGGGATGGGGGGGTGCACTAGGAGGAGGGGGTACAGACCATCCCGGCCCCCCCCCTGCCCCCCCCCCCGCCCCTCAACCCCTCACGACCCACCACGGCTAATCGCGATACGGCCGTGCTGTCGTGACACGTGGCTTCCGCTCTCGCCCCAGGGATTGGGCAAAGCCTGCTGCCCCCCCCGCCCCCCCCCCGGCATGGCACGACCGCCGGTGGGATGAAGGGGGGGGGGGGGGGGGGCCCAGCACCTCTTGCATGTGCTTCAGCGTGGGGACAGAGCGTAACCCCCTAACGAAAAGCCATAGCCCTGTGCCCCCCCCCCGGCCCCCCCCCCCGGCCTGGCTGGGGACGGGAGGTGGGGGGGGGACGGACACACCAAGGCCAGTGCAGAGTCCTGTAAATAAACCTGGATGTGTTATAACTTTGTACTGGTATTTTTCTGTATATTTGCAATATTTGGGTTATTAGAAATAAAGCCAAAACAGACCCTGTGTGCCCTTCTGTGTCGGGGGGGGGGGGGGGGGGGAGGGACGGGGGGGACAGGGATGGAGGGGGGGGTCACCCCTTGCAGGGGTAGTGCTGGAGGGGCCCCGGGGGCGGCGGTAATTAAAAAGACTATAATTTATTCTGGTTTAAGGCAACTCAATACAAACCCACAGCAGACGCACACGTGACAGTGGGGGGGCGGGGGGGGGCACGGAGAGGGACCGTCCATGCAAGTAGAAAAGTGAAGGGACACACACACACACACACACACAAAAAAGGATCTGGGACCTCCCCCCCCCCCCCCCCCGCCCCCCGGAGCAGCTGGCACTCGCTGCAGGAGGATGGGGGAGCTTATGGGTCTGGGGGGGCCGTGGGGGGGGTGAGGGGGGTGGGGCATGCGTCACTCCTGGGGGCTGGGGATGCTCTGAATGTCACCAGGGCCACCGGAGGGGACCCCACGCTCTGGGGGGGGGGGTGGGTGTGTTTGAAAAGGGCAGGTGGGGGCAGGGGGGCTCCTGCCCACCCTGGGTCTGTGCTCAAAAATTTTGGGGGGGGGGGGGGGGGGCGGGGCTGAGGACCACCCTGCTCCTTTTTTTAGGGGGCAGGATACGGCCCTTGGCACCAGTCTGGGGTGTGCCAGGATGGGGACAAGCCACTTCGGGGGGGGGGGGGGGGGGGGGGGGCTGCCACAGCTAACACCAGCAAAGGTCCCTCCACTTCCCCCCCCCCCCCCCCCAGGAACCCCAGAAAAGGTGTTTTATGGGGGTTGGGGGGGGGAGCCCCCCCAGGGCCCTGGCAGGATCCTACTGTCTTTTATCCCTTGAAAAAGGAAAGGGGGGGGGGGAGGGAAGGTGAGTGGGGCTTGGAAAACATCCAAGCCTGGGGGGTTGCGGTGGGGGGGATGTGGGGTGCCAGGCGAGGGGGTGGTCAGGGCTGGGGGGGCAGCGGGGGGTCGGGGGGGTCGGGGCTGGGGGGTGCTGGCTGGGGTTTGATGCCCCGCGCCTTCATGTAGGAGATGAACTGGTCGGGGATCTCGGCCAGGACGTCCTTGGCCAGTCGCGCCATGCTCAGCACTGGGCTGCCCCCCCCGTCCATGTAGTCACGGAAGGGGACGAACTGGGGGGGACACACACACACACACGATCTGGGGGGGGTCCCAGGGTCTGCTCTTGGCCCAGTGTGTCCCCCCCTCACTGCAGCCCCAACGTCCCAGTTTCCCCATCCCGCCCTGTCCCGGTGTGTCCCCAAATCCCCGTCCACCCCCCCATCCCAGTGCACCCCCACATCCAGGTACATCCCAAGCGCCAGTGCCCCCCTTTTTTTTTTCCACTGCAGCCCCCCCCCCCATCCCAGCACACCTCCTCCATGTCCCAATGCCTCCCCCAAAATGTCCTAGTGCGTCCCCTCAGTGGCCCAGTGCCCTCCCATTTCCCAGTACATGCCCCATGATGTCCCAGTGCCCCCCCCCCCGTCCTGGTGCACGCCCCCCCCCGCTCCCCATGTCCCGGCACACCCCTGTGTCCCAGTTCCCCCCCCCAAATCCTGCTACAGCCCCCAACACCCAGTCCATCTCGTCGTCCCTCCACGCTGGGTTCAGGCAGTGGCCCCCAGGAGCAACGGGGCCGATTTGGGGTGCCCGGGGCACCCCACCATGCCGGGCCAGGGGAGGGGGGGAGAGGGGGGGGGTTCCCAATCCCCACATCACGGTGGTGGTGGTGGGGGGGGGGGGCGTTGGTACCTGCACGATGTCACGCTCGGCTACTTTGCCGCGGGAGGAGATGCGGATGTCATCACCGTCCAGCTCCACCATGGCTGTGGGGGGGTGGGGGGAGCCCGACGGGGGGGTGAGCAGCATCCAAATCACCCCCCCACCACAGGGTGGGACCCCTTTAATCCCCGCTCCTCCCCCCCCCCCCCCAGCCCCGGCAGCTGCAGGCAGGGGAGCGGGGCTGATTCATCAGTGGCAATTACTGGGGGAGTTTTAATTTGGCTTCGCTGCCTGCTGGGTGGCAGAGCAGCCGGCTGCTGGTGAGGGGGGGGGGGGGGGGGGCGCTGCCTATGTGTCCGTCCCCCCACCCCCAACACACCCCGGGGGGGGGCTCATTCAGCCCTAACGAACGGCAGTGCTCATAACCACCCGCACACGCTGGCTTGCGGCAAATCCCGATGAGCCCCAACAAATTCAACTCATATTTCCCTGGTAGCCACAGGCAGCTGCAGCCCCCACCCCGACCACGCACCATTCCCCCCCCCCACCTCCCCCCCCGGGGGTGCTGAGCCTGGATGGGATGGGGGTAGCCACAGCCTTACCATCGAACTCAGCCTGGCCGACCCCCACGATGATGATGGACATGGGGAGCTTGGCAGCCTGGGCGGGGGGGGGCGGGGGGAGGAAAAAAAAAAAAAAAAAAAAGGAAAAAAGGCACCAAATGTAATGGTCTTGCAGCCCCCTCCCACCCTACCATTAACCCCCCCAGCACCCCGGGGTTCAACGCCTTTGCCCTGGGAGGGGAATAGGATGACACCCCTTGGGCTGCTGCCTGCTGCCCCCCTGCATGGGAGGGGGGGGCTGATGCGGGGGGGGGGGGGGGCACAGATCACCCCACCACTTTGCCTGCTCCGTTTCGGGCCTCATCGCTGCCCCCGCCCGGGGTGGGGATGGGCACCCCACGTTTTGGGCACCCTGCACCTGGGATGGGCAATCCTGTGCTCGGTGGCACCGTGACCACCCCCCCCCAGCCCCCCCTCCCCAAGCCCCCCCCCCCCCCCAGCCCCTCGGCACAGCACGGTGCTCCCAGAGCAGCACCAGCCTCCAGAACCAACCCCAAAGGGCACCCCCGGCCCTTAAATAAAACAGAAAACCATTATTACCAGTGCTGCTCTCCCTCCTGCACCCCCCCCCCGGGAGCTCCCCCCATGCATCGGGGGGGGGGGGGGCACCACCACTCCCACTGCTCCCCCTCCCAGCATCCCTGCTCAGCGCCAGCATCCCCAACCTTCCTGCTGCCTCCGGTATGGGGGAGCGGAGATGGGGCTGAGCTGCTGCAAAAGGGAGACTGAGAGATGGAGGAGGAGGAGGAGGAGGAAGAATAAAGCTCCCAGCTCGCCCAGGGTGCTGGGCTGAGTGTGGGGGGGGGACTCGGTGGGCAGGTTTGGGGGCAAAGGTGTTGCTGGCGCCTGCCAAGATTCTGAAATTGCTTTTTCTTTTGCAGACCCCGCGTGGGGAGGGGGCAGGAGCCGGTATCTCGGGGCACCCTGTGCACCCAGCCGGTTGTTAACACCCACCGTGGGGTACCCCGTGCCGGTGGTTGCACCCACACACCTCGCTGCACCCCGGCAGGGGCACCCCAAGCTCTGGATGGTTGGGGCCCCCTGAAATCTCGGGGGGGGGGGTTCCCCAGCCAGTTCCTGCACCCACACAGCTCTCAGCACCCCGTCCACCCAGCCGGTTGGTGCACCCACCGTGGGGTACCCCGTGCCGGTGGTTGCACCCACACACCTCGCTGCACCCCGGCAGGGGCACCCCAAGCTCTGGCTGGTTGGGGCCCCCTGAAATCTCGGGGGGGGGGGGGGGGGGGCTCCCCAGCCGGTTCCTGCACCCACACAGCTCTCAGCACCCCGTGCACCCAGCCGGTTGGTGCACCCACCGTGGGGTACCCCGTGCCGGTGGTTGCACACACACATCTCTCAGCACCCCGTGCACCCTGATGGTCGGTGCACCCCAACCCCGGCTGGCCCCGGGACACCCCGTCTTGCGGGACTCACGTTGACGATGGCCTCCTTGGTCTGCGCCATGTCCGAGATGACGCCGTCGGTGATGATGAGCAGCACGAAGTACTGGGACCCATCCAGCACTGCCGCCGCTGAGCTATTGGGGGGGGGGGGGGACACCCCCCATGAGGGACCCCGGGGTGGGAAAAAAAACCCCGGGGGTGGGGGTGGGGGGTGCTGGGACCCCCTTACCGGGCGACGTGGTTGACCACGGGGGCGAAATTGGTGGGTCCGTAGAGCTGGACGCTGCGCAGGCTGCGGTGATACGCCTCCAGGACGCCCTCGATGCCGCTGCACGCCGGGTTGGCCGCGTCACCGTTCTGCGGGGCGGCAAACGGCGGTGACCAGGGCGAGGCCACCCCGTTCCATCCCCCCCCTCCAACCAAACCCCGGGGTGGGGGGGGGGGGGGGCCCGCCGCGTCCCTTGGGACGGACCCCCCCCCTCACCAGCGGGAACTCGTGGGACACGTGTCCGTCCGGCGGGATCTTGGCGCCGAAGCCGAGGGCCGGGAACATCTTGTCGCTGTCGTAGTCCTGGATGATCTCGCCCACCGCCTTGAGGGCCATGGTGTAGGCGTTGAGCTGGTAGGGGCTCAGGTAGTGCAGCGAGGTGGACTGCGAGGGGTTCCCTGCGTGGGCGGGGGGCTCAGCCAGGCCGGGTGTGTGTGTCCCCCCCAGTGGTTTAATGAGCCCCTGACCCCCCTCTCCTCATTAAATAGCGCCCAAGGGCAGGGGACACACACACACACAGCCCCGCGCTCACCGTTGGATGCGGTGAAGTCGATGGCCACCGTGAAGTTGATTTGGGTCCTGGAGTTGGGGGCCGGGGCAGAAAAAGCGGGTTTAGGGGTCTGGGGTGAGGCAGGATGCGACCCGTGGGGATGGGGAGGGGTGGGGATGACGGGGATGGACACAGGCCCCTCTCCCCAAGGCCAGCCCACCCCTCCCCGGGCGCTCGCCAAATTCAGAGCACCCCCAAATCTCCTTGTGCTGAGGTTTCACCCCCCTCCCCTGCACCCAAAGGTGCAGCTGTGGGTGCTGGGGACACCCTGCCCAGGACACCGCTGGCTCCAGTGCAGCCCCCAGGATACAGTTGGGGAAACTGAGGCACGTCGTGTGTGTACCCCCCCAACTCTCCCCCCACCTCGCTCACCCGCCCCTGATGTAGTCCAGGAAGGTGTGGTCAGACTCCACCGCGAAGGACAGCAGTGTCACCTGCCAGGGACAAGGGGCTGAGTTGGGGGGACAGTGGCTGCACCCCCCCCCATGCCCCCTCCCCATGTGTGTCCCCCCCTCCATCCTCACCGTCCCCGAATTCAGGTACTTCTTCTTCTTCATCTTCTTCCTGGGGTTCACCACCTGAGGGGGTGGGGGGTGGGCAGGGAGGGGAGCTGCTCCCCACAGGAGCCGCAGCACCCCAGGGTGCGGGGGGGGGGGGGCACCACGGGGACTGTAACCCCCCCGGGGTGCAGCGCAGGGGGGCTGTGGCACTTGGGGGGTGCAGCCCAGGCACCCCTGGGTGCAGCACGGGGACCATAAAGCCCAGGGGTGCAGCACAGGGACCGTGACACCCACGGGTGCAGCACCCTGGGGACTGTAACACCCATGGGTGCAGCTGGACACCCCACCCCCCCCTCCCTCCCCCCACCCCCATGGGTCCCCGTCCCCGCTCTTCAGCCTCACCTCGTAGACGTTGAACTGGCTCTGTCCCCGTGCCAGCTCCCGGTAGCTGGTGGTGAACTCCCCGATGAAGTCATGGCTGCGGGGCGAGGCGGGGGGGGTGTGTGACACCGTCAGCTGGGGAGGGGGTCCGGGGGTGGGGGGGGATCCCCCCAGGGCTCACCTGCCATCGCGGTCCCAGTCATACACCTCCACCTTGATGGCTCTGCAAGGCAAAGGGGGGGGTGGTGGTGTTCAGAACCACCTCCCGGCACCCCCAAAACCCCAGACCCCCCACCCCGGGGGGCTGTGATGGGTCCCTGGGGCCGCCCCCGGCGCCTGCTCCCCGTGGGTTTGTTTTGACGCCTCCGTGGGCCTTTTCCTCCTCCTTCCTCCTCCTCAGGCTTTTTCGGTGGGATATTTTTATCCACCGTTGCCACAGCAACGTCCGACACGGGGCCAAGCCAGCGGCGCGACGCCGCTGAGCTTTGTTCACCAGGACACGCAGGCGGTGACTCCGGTTTTGGAAGGGGGATAATAGCTCTGTGATGGCGATGGAGCCCATTGCCCAGATGGGTAAACCGAGGCAGGCAGCGTGGGGGAAGGAGGGGGGGGGGGCGGGGAGTGGGCTGCTTGGAGGGCTTGGGTATCAGCGTAGGTACCACAGAGACTGCGGGAAGAGGGAGCAGAGCGGCCGCCCTCGCCTGCCGCGGAGGACCCGGCGCTCACCGGTCGTAGTCGCCGTTGCAGAGGGCGCGCACCGGGATGGCGAACGCCTGCCACACCGGGTTCAGCGTGTTCCGCACCACCTCCGTCTTGTGGCAGATGGTGAAGCTGGGGGGGGGGGGGGGGGGACAGACACACGGACACACACACACACGGGGGTCACCCCCTGATGGAAAAACCCCCCCCACCCCATCACCCCACGGGTGATTTTTGGAGACACCCCCCCCCCCAATTAAAGCCAGCCCAGCCCCATCAGCGGTCCCTGAGGTGGCCCACGCCGGGGGCTGTGTCCTCCTGCCCTGATGCAGGGGGGGTGTCACTGCGTTTTGGGGGGGGGGGGGGGGGGCGCAGGGGGGGACGGGGAGGGTGCCACTCACGTCCCGTCCTCGTTGCTGCGGTAGAAGACCATGAAGGGGTCGGATTTCCCGAAGAAATCCTTCTTGTCCAGCTTGTTGGCGCAGAACTGCAGCGTGGCCACGTCCTGCGGTGAGGACGGGGGGGGGGGGGTCACCCACCCGCACCCCCCTGGGGACATCGCGGGGGGGGGGTGGGGGGTGGGGGGGGGGCAGGTTCCTGCGTGGGTGCTGCTCAGTGTGGGGCTGAGGGGACCCAAGACCCATGGGACACACTATGGGGACAGCCGTGACCCTCATCCTCCTCACCCTAGAGTGAGGAAGGCCCCGGGGGGGGGGGGGGTCGCAGCCCCCCAACATCGTGTCCCCAAATTGTGTGTGTCCCCCCCCCCCCAGAGCCATGGCTCACCCGGCAGTTGCCCAGCTCTTCAGCGAGGAGGATGATGGTGCCGCACTTCTTCCCGGGGATGCCGCTGCCAGGAGGGACCGTGAGCCAGGGGTGGAGGCGGGGTGGGGGACACACACACACGGTGACCTGGGGGGGGGTGTCTGTGTCCCCCCCGTCCATCCCCCCCCAGGGCTGGGCACCCCAAAACTCACCCATTGGAGACAGCTGGAGCGGGTCTCCTGCCCCGAGCGTGCGTGGTGACCGTCCCCATCCTGCTGGGACACAGACCAAGGGGTGATGGAGGGGACACCTGACACCCCCCCCCCCCCCAAAAAAGAAAACAGAGCCCCCCCATGGGGAAACTGAGGCAGGGTAGGGGAGACGGGGAGCCCGGGGCAGCCCGGAGCCAGGGCTGTCGGCACCGGGGTCTGGTCTCCATCCTGGACACCCGGATAAGGACCCAGGCGCCTGCCAGCACTGGGGGGGGGGGGGGACATGGGGACACCGGGCAGCCAGCCCAGCACAGGGCCCCCCCCCCACCCCCCCCAGGGGGGGGAAACCGAGGCACGGGGGCTCACGTCAGGGGCTTCTCCAGGCGGCTGCCGGCCGAGCCCACGATCTCCCCCAGGGTGCAGAAAGCCTGGCCGAGGAAATCCTGCGGAGCCGCGGTGTCACCGGGGTCTGTCCCTGTCCCCGTCCCCAGCCCCAGGGGTGGTGGGGGACGGGGGGGGCGTGGGGGGGGGCGCAGATACAACGGTGCCGGCCCCGCACTTACGTGCTTGGAGAGGTCGGGGCTTTTGGAGTCCACATCGTACCTGGGGACAGAGCAGGGGACCCGTGGCCGGGGCAGTGGGGATGATGGGGTGGCCTTGGGGACAAGGGCGGTGATGGCACGGGAATGGGGATGAGGACAGGGAGGGGGACAAGGACAGGGGCTGGGTAGTGACAAGGACGCTCCTGGGACAGGCGCCAGCACCCGCCTGGCACCCCCCAGGCACGGCTGGGCCACCGCACCCAGCCCCGCAGCGGGGGGGGGACCGCGGTGCAGGGGG